>NC_133505.1:141482500-150882500 GCF_049354715.1 Callithrix jacchus
TGGATGAAGAACAGCTATTTAGACTTGAGGCCAAAGGGGCTCCCCAGTGTGCAGCCTCACCAAGTGGACTGGCTTTCTAGACCTGACTGTCCTAAGCCCAGCTGCAGGTTTCCTGCACCCACAGGCAGAAACTGCATGGGAGATCTGCCAGCTGGAGATGAAAGCTACCACTCCTAGGCAGGGCAGCTGCAAAGGAAGAGGGAGACAGAGGTGGGCCACATGCAAAAAGTGGCCTCTGCCCCCATAGCTCCCGTCACAGGAATCTCATGGATAAGTGTCACATTCTTGCTATCTCATCAGTTAGATAAATCAGTCTTCCTCCTATGAGGTGAAATAAATGGGTAGGAAAAGAGGCCAAAGTTTATTGTCTTGCTATTATATTTAAAGTACACTCTTGGGCCAGGCGCAGTGGCTTGTGTCTGTAATCCCAGCACTTTGGGAGGCCAAGGCGGGCAGATCACCTGAGGTCAGGGGTTCAAGACTAGCCTGGCCAACATAATAAAACCCTATCTCTACTAAAAATAGAAAAAAATTAGCTGGGCGTGGTGGCACACGCCTATAATCCTACCTACTTGGGAGGCCGAGTCAGGATAATTGCTTGAACCCAGGAGGCAGAGATTGCAGTGAACCAGAATCATGTCATTACGCTCCAGCCTGGGCAACAAGAGCAAAACTTAGTCTCAAAACAAAAACAAGAAAGAAAGCAACAGAATATGACTCTGATTATACTTCATTTCAGAGGCTTAAATTTCAAGCATTTCAAGAACTGAGAATCACCATGAGATCTATATGACAGATCTTGCTTAGTGTCTATCCCATGGAAAGTTCTTGCGGCCAAGTTCCTGGCCTCACTGAATTGCTCAAACATGGTCTTTATATTTTAGCAGTATAGAGTAGGGAGTATAAGAAAACCCAGGCCAGACATGGTGGCTCATGCCTACAATCCTAGCACTTTAGGAGGCTGAGGCAGGTGGATCGCTTGAGGCCAGGAGTTCAAGACCAGCCTGGCCAACATGGAGAAACCCTGTCTCCACTAAAAATGCAAAAAATTTGCCAGGTGTGGTGGCACACACTTGTAGTTCCAGCTACTTGGGAGGCTGAGGCAGGAGAATCACTTGAACCTGGGAGGCAGAGGTTGCAGTGAGCTGAGATCAAGCAAATATATTCCAGCCTAGGTGACAGAGCAAAAAGCCATCTCAAAAAAGAGAAAAGAAAAGAAAAGGAAAACCCACTTGATGACAAGTTTAGTGCTTATCAGCAGATTTGGCCTTACATTGAGTGAACCCCAGTTACTCAATTCTTTAATAATCCAAGTAGTAGTTTTCTATCCTGGAAAGTGGTCAGAGATGCAGTCAGTTTTGTGACTTTCATGTATAGCCACGACCAAAGAGTACTTTTTGCCATGCTTATCGGCTCCTCCCCCAGATGCCAATTACTGCCAGCAAGAGGTCTTTACCTCGCAGCCATGACCTGCTTTGTGTTTGAGACATGACACTTCTATCTCAGGCTGCCAGGGTCATTTTCCTGACTCTGGATAAAAGAAAAACTTCAGCTAAATTAAGTTTAAAGGAGTTTAATTGAGCAATGAACAATAAGCGAATCGAGCAGTCCCCAGATGCACAGCAGAGGCGGAGAGACTCCAGTGCAGCCATGTGATGGAAGAAGATTTATGGACAGCAAAAGGAAAGGGACCTAGAGAAAACGGAAGTGAGGCACAGAACCACTGGATTGGTTACAGCTCCGTGTTTGCCTTATTTGATCACAGTTCAAACAGTTGGCTACATTTGATTGCCCAAAATTCAGTGACTGGCACAGGTATGGGAAATGGTCAGTTTACACCTCTGCTTGTTTTAACTCACGACCTACAGAGAAACATTTAGACCGAACTTAAATATGGAAGGAGGCAGCCTTAGGCTAAACTTGAATGAACACTCTTTTTAGCACTCAGCAGAAGATACTCCACTTTGCTATCAGCACGTTCTACTCTCTTCTCTGAAGCCCTCACAGCTTGTGAGTGGTTAGCTGACCACCGTTCATGACCAGAGATGACACAGATGGGAGGACTGAGTCTCTATGACTGGTGCTTGCCTATTCAAGGGAGAGGGAGTGGAAAGAGTGTTTGGTTGATGAGAAGGGAGATCGTGGCTGGGCACAGTGACTCAGGCTTGTAATCCCAGAACTTTGGGAGGTCAAAGTGGGTGGATAACATGAGGTCAGGAGTTCGAGATGAGCCTGACCAATATGGTAAAATCCCATCTCTACTAAAAATACAACAATTAATCGGGCATGGTGATGGGCGCCTGTAGTCGCAGCTCCTCAGCAGGCTGACATGGGAGAATTACTTGAACCCAGAAGGCGGAGGTATTGCACCACTGTACTCCAGCCTTGGTGACAGAATGAGACTTGTGTCTCAAAAAAAGAAGTGAGAACTGCACTGGTATACCCTGGTGCATTCAAAACGAGCTCTTTGGTTTACTTAAGATTCCACTTGATCCTCTGTTAAGAGTTCAAAACATTCTGATGTTGCTTGTGGCTTTTTCCTACAAAGTCCAATAAAAATTACTAAATAGTAGCGTACTTGGTATCATATAAGAATACAGCTTTTTTCAGTAACAGAGCCTGTCAGCCTATTACCTCAGGGCATTTTTGCAGTAAACTATTTTAGAAGTGCACAGGGTAAAGAAGAATATGTAATTGTGATTTACTAAATTATTTTTTTCTTGAAATGAAAATGTCAAAGGTCTAGATTATTTGGGAAAAACTTTTTTTTTTTTTTTTTTTGAGATGGCGCTTCCCTCTTGTTGCCCAGGCTAGAGTGCAGTGGCACAGTCTCAGCTCACTGCCACCTCCACCTCCTGGGTTCAAGTGATTCTCCTGCCTCAGCCTCCGGAGTAGCTGGGATTACAGGCACCCACCATCACATCCGGCTAATTTTTTGTATTTAGTAAAGACAGGGTTTCACTATGTGGTCAGACTGGTCTCAAACTCCTGACCTCAGGTGATCCACCGCCTCAGCCTCCCAAAGTGCTGGAATTACAGGTGTGAGTCATTGTGCCTGGCAACATTTTCTTTATGTACTGTTCTTTCTGAGAGAAGCTTTCTTTGTTCTGGAAGTTGTATAGTCAGTTCTATAATTCACCTTTGAAGCTGTATTAGCACAGCACAAAGAAAATTTGATATTTTCTCTCCAGGTATCTGATTTATTGGATCAATATAGGCCATTTGAATAATCTGAAGCCCAAAGAGCCTTTTGAATGGTGATTTGCATCAATTACTCAGGAAACTAAAGGGATGCTGTGAACTTTAATAGGTGGAATATAGTGAGAAATTATTTGGATTAACTGCCTGTATTTTCTGAGGAGTTGGTCCTTTTCCATCTCATCTTAGGTTGCACAAAACAGCTAAGTTACCTAAACCAAACTGTTTTAAAGTTTGAAACTGATTGTTTATGATGCTGAACTTCAACCCTAAGAGACAATTTTCTATACAGAGGAAACTATTTTTAGCAATAATAACCAAGCAGCTAAATGGTCCATCCTCTAATACTGTGAGATAATGCATTCAAATTACATTTGAGTAGATACTGCACTAAAGATATTACATAATTCGGTGCCATTTCCTGCTGGCCTTTATATGCAGACATTGGTATAATGGTTCCACTTAACTGTACATTTAAGAAAAATACCCCAAAAATGAAAAGCTATAATCAAACTATTATTGGTCATATCAGAGAAATAATGTATTGCATTTGATCAGGGTTTTATTAAGCTTAAGTGGTTCATGTGCATTTTCTCATTTGCTTTCCACAATAATTCTGTGAGCTAAGCAAACTGGGTAGCACTATTTTGTTTTTTATTGTTTGGAAAATAGGTTCAGAGGGGTGCTAGGACCCACCCAAAGCCATACAGTTAATGATAGATTTGGATGGAGACCCAGGTCTTTTGGCCTCTTTTTCCAATTCTATGGGATTGTGACAAAGGCCTAGGGACACACTTCTCACATGATGATTGCAAAAGCCTAAGAGAAATGAAAACATTCTTGTTCTTCTTTGAAAATGTCCTAACCAGATCACCAGGAAATCTTGTTTAAGTAAGGTAGATGTATCAAAAAGGGGAAACTTTGAATGTTTTTGGATTGGCAAAAATTCCTATGCAGTCTTTCAACATATGTCCAAAATAAGATTCACTGTATCTTAGAGAGGAGAATATTACCTTACACATATACAATCTTTTCATTCCATGAAACAGTTGTATATTGGTTATCTCATTTAACATTCATGATAATCCAATGGGTAGAAAGGGCAGATGGAAAAACTAAGTCTGAGAGTGTCTACGTGACTTGCCCAAAGTTTCCAGGTGGCAAAACTAGGGAAGAACTCTGATACTTTAATTTTTCCTTCAACTTTTAAGTACGGGGTATCCATGCAGGTTTGTTACATAGGTAAACATGTGTCATGGAGGTTTGCTTCACAGATCATCCTATCACACCTAGGTATTAAGCCCAGCATCCATTAGCTATTTTTCCTGATGCTCTCCTGCCCCAACCCACCCCCACAACAGGCCCCAATGTGGATTGTTCCTTTCCCTGTGTCCATGTGAGAAATGTGGTGTTTGTGTTCCTGCATTAGTTTGCTGAAGATAACAGCTTCCAGCTCCATTTATGTCCCTGCAAAGGACATGATCTTGTTCTTTTTTATGGCTGCATAATATTCCATGGTATATATGTAGCACATTTTCTTTATACAGTCTCTCACTGACGGGCATTTGGGTTGATTCCATGTCTTTGCTATTGTGAATGTGCTGTAATAAACATACACATGCATGCATCTTTATAATAAAATAATTTATATTCCTGTGGGCATATACCCAGTAATGGGATTGCTGGGTCAAGTGGTATTTCTTCCTCTAGGTCTTTGAGGAATCACTATACTGTCTTCCACAATGATTGAACTAATTTACACTCCCAACAACAATGTAAAAGTGTTCCTATTTCTCCACAACCTCTCCAGCATCTGTTGCTTCTTGACTTTTTGATAATCTTAAGGATGATGTTCTTTCCTCTACCCCTAGCTTGTTGTCACCTTACATAAAGTGAGCACTAATAGAATTAATTTGGCTCATGGTTCTGTTTTGTGACTTTTCTTATCTCCTCTTCCCAGATGGCTATGCCACCAGGAGATAATTAATAAATACCATTTGGCAAATCTGATGGTATAAAAACATTTCACAAAGGAAGCAAGTACTACTCCTAAGGGCGAGGGGGACCAACCATATTTCTAATACTCTGCTCTGAGAGGGAATAGTCATGCCTTTCTACTCAAAAAGTTCTTCCTTAAAGCATAGATAGATATTTTGCTCTTCCACTTTTGGAGGTAGTACAAATTTTGTATTCTTTGATAAAGGGGATTCAGAATCACAGAAGTGTCTTTAGAATTCACTTTCACTGAGAAACCTTCTAGAAAAATGCCTGACTTGAAAGAATGTGATACTTGAGAGAGATTATCCACATTCTATATTTGAGCTTTATTTATTTTTCTTTTGTCCTGAAATCTAGTCTGTGATGATTTACAACTTATATCACTTTACCAAGAGACCAAAGAAGATAAAAACTTATTCAAAATAATTTATACAGTTCCACAAATCATAACTTAGACCATAAGTTATGGTCTAAGAACTATGTACACTATAAGAACATAGTGTATCTCAAGATATAGAAGGGGAAATTTCCAAATTTCCAGATATGATCTTATCCATGTTTAAGGATTTGAGGCAAACAAGATGTAATCAAGGAATGCGATAAAGAACATGCTTCAAATGTCTTTTCCATCTTATTTTCCAGTAGCCTCAGCATGCAGGAACAACATGTGCTCTACAGACGATAAACTTGTTAATCACTTTTCTGCAATAAAGCTTATCTCTGTGAGTACATTACTCATTTAAAAAGTTCTAAAGTAATAACCCTACATGTGAATTTTATTCTCCCAGTAATCTTAATGATCAGTTTTATTGCTATGTGCTCAACTGTCAGTATATAATTTGCAAAGAAAAGCTTTGTGAAAATTGTTATTTTCTTGAGTTTTAAGGAGTCAATAAATTTGATGGAAAATTTGAATTTTATTATTAAATGTTCTCAAAGCCTCCCCCATCAATTGTGCCTCTTGACGTTTAGCAGTGTATTTATTCTCAAATAGCGTTCGCTGCCTGCTTCAGACCTCATGTACAAGCAATTTGGTTGCAAGATGACCCAGTCCAGACACCACGTGGGCTGCTACCACCCTTACCTAAGCCAACCATAGACCACATTATGTAACTGAGGAAAGAAAGAAAAAAGCAAACATGTTGCTTTGCATTTCAAGAACCAGATATTTTCAAGTCTCTGACAAGGAATCTTCCATTCAATTATCTATTCAATTATTCATCAAGCATCCACTGAGCACTGACTGTTTGCTAACCTGAAGACAGTACAAGAAACATAACAATAAAATAACTACAGTTTTGTCATCCATCCCCTCTCCCTCCTCCTGCACTGATAGACCATTTGCGAAAAACTTGCAGTCCAATGGAAAAGAAGACAATTCTTTGTGATGCCATTTGGTAGGCACTACTGGGGATATAAGCAACAATATGACTAGAGTCAAATTCAGTTGAATTTGCAGTATGATCATATAGGTGTATTTTCTTTTTCCTGGAGAGTTCCCAAGTAAGTTTGTTCAGTTCTCTTTTGAGCCTCAATTTCTCCACCCACAGGATGGAGCTAGTGTCTTCTTTTGAAGACATCTCAGAAAAAGATGCTGCTAGAAATCATCTTGACTTATGCATTTTGTAACATTTTGTAACATTTCACCTGCAAAAATGTTTATCGATTTTATTATTGATGCAGAAAATAGTCAAAGTCCAAGATCGTGTGCTAATTATGTTACATGTTTCTATTCTTTTTGGATGTTTGAATTACTCTAAAATATGGCATGCTCTCTCTCATTCCTTAAAATATTTTTTAAAATGTAATTTAAAATTATAATATTATCCAAATATGTTTTGTAATACCTCAGTTTTTTTTGAAGACTGCCATTCTTTGCTTTTAAGAGCTTTGGCGTGAGGCTAGACATGATAGAAATTATGAGTGTGTGTATTGTGCATACATGTACACAAAATCTTCTTACAAAAACAAGAACATGTATTGTAATGTCTAATACAGTGCCATGAAGAAAATACCTTCATCTGGGTTGTGAGTTGGATTCATTCAAAGTTTAGGGAAAAACTAGCCCTAGCCAATACTTACTTCTTTTACTCCTCCTCCTCTTCCTCCTCCTCCTCATCATCATCATTATTTATCAAAACTTTGCTGATTCCAGGCACTGTGCTAGGTACTTTATACCTAATCTTCACAACAAGTCTCCTTAGAAACTGAAGGACAAATTCAGTGGCTCACCTATGCATCTAGCTAGAGGGACAAAGCTAGAATTAAAAGAAAGTAAGTCCAAGTGCTGGCCCTCAACTCAGCCCAGAGACCTGCGTGTCAGAGTTTTATGCATGCTTCCATGAAAGCACTGGGCCAGCAGGCCCCACATCCCAGCACTCACATTACCTGGACTTCGTGACTTGCTTTTGCCTCTGCAGGGGCAGTGTCACAGAGTGTAGGAGAAGAGGAACGTGTCCTCAGAGAAGGTCATCTTTAATCCTTCAATGGCCTCTCTGTGCCTTTCAGATTTGAAGGCTGATTTTGCATGAGCTTTCATTTTCTTTCTAACTGGTTCTTTCTTCTTCGTGCTCACTTTTAAAAAGAAAGTTTAATTTTGCAGATAAGCTGCAGTAATTTAATAGGAATCTACTAGGTAACTGCAGATGGTCACAAGGAGCCAGAATTGGTTTCTACTGGCCCCTTTCCTGTCAATCCTGTTACAAATATCGCCACCTGTTATCAGCGAGCAGCTCAATAACAAATTCCATGATTGGAATTAAATTGCTTTAGCTTCATGACAGTTACTTCTTTTGTTGAGAAAAGCGTATTCATGTCGTGAAGTTTATTGGCTTTTTACCAATCTCTACAAACCTCCGGTACCTTTGTAAAATGTGTGCTAGATAGAGGTAAGTATGAGAGAAAAATATGCTGGTTTTTTTTTTCAGCCAGATATTAGCACTAAAATTACCAGCAATTCTTCTTTATGAGAAAATTCTGCAAAATCCTCTTTAAAATAAAGCATAATTCAAAAAGAAGGAAAAAAACCTGTAAGCTTCCTAGTCAAGTCATATGTCTATTTCCACATATATTGACTAACCTTAAGATTGGAAAGCACATTCTAAATATTTATCATGGCAAGGTTCTATGCTAATGGTATTCTTATAGTCCCAGAAGATGCCAACTAGGTTTTATCTGCCATGAAAAGCAACTTCTACAATTGGCATCTTAGCATTTTTTTCCAAAAGGAAAATATTTAAACTTCATCAATGAGTGGGATTTAGAAAGCTACTGCAACTCTTACTTCTTTTTCCTTTTGCTTTCTCTCATTGATACACTGTGGTTGTATATAGGATACTTCTACATTTCTAAGAAAGCAGGTCTCCAGAGAGGTGATGGGGATATTCAAGTGGATCACAGCTCTGGCTCTTTACATTACAATAATTTTATGATTGCATTCCATGGAATTTTGAAGACAATGAACTGTGAACCTCAAAGCCCTTGATGATACCAGCCAAGAATGACACATCAGTGATGATTCCAAGTCAGTGATGGTTTTGTCAAAATGTACTATCTCAGGATCATCCATGTTTCAAAGATTTCCAGCAATAAATTTCATCAGTTTAATCTTGAAACTGGAGAAAAACTATTGCTTTTGTTGGAACTACCAGGCAGATCAGAAAAGTAAAATATTAGTAACAAGGAAGGGGTATTATAGAAATCAGCAAAGGGCAATATAAAGGTAATAACACTAATAATAAAAGTGTAAAGCTGAAATAAAATAGCCAATATTTTATATTACTAGAAATTTTATCAAATAGTGCAACAGAATAGGTTTTTTAATTGATGTACCACATTTCCTTTCTCCTGAAATCTATTCATACAAACATTTATTAGGCACTTACAGTGTGTCAGATTAGGGGCTAGGTATAAATGATGGAAAAACATAGCAACACATCAGTAATATTCTATAATCATTTTGGGAACAACATACTGCAAATTGGGGTATCATAATTGTTTTTAAAGAAAAAGGTAACCAAACATATTCCTAATATGTAACAACTATAGAATAATCTTATATGAGTTATTAAACAGGTTTCTAGACTACTTCCATTGGTCCATATTTTTAAAATAACTATAATATGGAACACCCTACTGAAAAGGAATCCTAGCCATCACCTCATCTTTCCCACACTTATTCAGTAATGCATATCTGGATGCGAGCTTCTGATTGGTTGAGCCAGGTGATAACATTACATACCACCCTTAATGGGACAGGAAGGAAGATCTGTCCCTCTGCCCCTTTAATGGGTACTTTAACATGGTACTACCATTACCAAGATTAACCCAATGCAAAACCTCCACAAATGAGAAGGGTGCTGCATGGCTAGACAGCCAAAAACACAACATATGACCAGCTTAGTTTCTCACCTTTGACTGCCCAATATTCTTATGTTTTCATTCCCAATTCATTTATTCAAAAATAAATAAATAAACATTCCTACCTAATGTAATGCTAATCCAGCCCTGTACAAAAATGCAGTATCCCTGACATTGTTGGGCTCTTTGTCCCCACCCAAATCTTATCTTGAATTGTAATCCCCACATGTCAAGGAAGGGACCTGTAATCCCCATGTGTTGAGGGAGGGAGGTGATTGGATTATGGGGGCAGTTTCCCCCACGGGGTTCTCATGATAGTGTGTTCTCATGAGATATGATGGTTTTATAAGTGTTTGGAAGCTCCTCCTTCAATCTTCTCTCTCCTACCACCATGTGAAAAAGGTCTTTGCATCTCGCCTCCTTCTACCATGATTGTAAGTTTCCTGAGGCCTCCCCAGCCTTGTGGAACTGTAAGTCAATTAAACCTCTTTCCTTTATAAATTACCCAGACTCAGGTATTTCTTTACAGCAGTGTGAAAATGTACCAACACAATCCTTTTTCTCAGATGGAGGAAAAATACAGCTTGTGTCTGTCCCTATATTCAGCATGAAATCCAGGTTTTCTATGTTCTGTCCATTCCTCCTCCAATTGTCACTAGTTGTCTATTTTGGTCTTCAAGACCTACAGACTAAGTTGTAAAATCAATTTCAAAACATAGTGGGAAAAAGGAAAAGAACAAAAATAGTGATAATAAAGTATAAGTCAATAAAAGAAATAGAAAAAAGCTTCCCGGACAAGTGAGCTGGGCCACAGCTGCAATTTTGTACCTGCTTATATCATCCAGTCTTTTCATGCCAGTACTCTAACCAGTTGAGGGACTTCACCCAAACTTCTATTCCTGAAGAACTTGAGATCTCTGCTTGTCCTAGCCACATAGAGTTGCTGAAGTTTTTTTCTGTTATCTGGGGATGGTAGTTTTACAAGATTTCCAAGGGATCCTTTGTGTTCCATCCATTTATTTCTCAATATTCCTACTAGCTTCTACTTTAGAACCAAACCATATTTTCAACTGAAAATGAAAGTCTTTTGCCTCAACCAGTCCCTTTTTTTTTTCCAGTTCACCTAGCAGTACAAAGAGCTCAGATAGGCAGGTGAGAAGCTCAGTTTTCAATTCAGTGGAAACACTATTGTGCCTCCTGGCAGATGCACATCCTTCTTGGGATCTGAACTCTCTAGATCAGCTGAGCCCGGACTTGCAGAGATTAGATGAAAGACTCTTGTAAGAGCTTCATGTAAGGAACAACTTCAATTTTACATCCCTTGTACACCTGCCTGTGTCCTCTGGTTCTAGAAGAATAGCACCATTCACTGATTCATAGCATATGCTGCATCTGGCAGGACAAACACTAACTCTGAAAGGTAAGTTCTTCCAGCTGTGATTTTAACCAAGTTTTCAATAGGCTTTTCCATTGTTCTACAAGGCCAGGTACTTCTAAAAGATAGGTACATAAGACTAGCGAACCTTATAGACATCAGTTTTATGTCTTTTTCTATACAGCGAGTTCCTGGCCCAAAAGCAATTCTTTGTGGGAATACAAGCACTTTGTAGATCTATGGAAGAAATCTAAAAGACAAATACAAATCCAGAATCATTACCTACTATAGGAAGGATAAATTGGGAGCCTCGGCCAGGCACGGTGGTTCAAGCCTGTAATCCCAGCACTTTGGGAGGCTAAGGCAGATGGATCACCAGAGGTCAGAAGTTCAAGACCAGCCTGACCAACATGATGAAACACCATCTCTTCTAAAAAATACAAAAATTAGCCAGGCATGGTGTGGGCACCTGTAATCCCAGGTACTTGGGAAGCTGAGGCAGGAGAATCACTTGAACTCAGGAGTCAGAGGTTGCAGTGAGCTGAGATTGTGCCACTGCACTCCAGTCTGGGCAACAGAGCAAGACTCTGTCTCAAAAAAAAAAAAATATATTGACAGCCTCTCCATGATGGAATGTTTCACCGAGGCTGGCTTTCCATGGGTAACTTCACCAAGAGACTAGCTGGTCTTTCCAGGGTGTAGAAACAAATTGGCAGGAATAGAGGGACACTCAGATTTGTTTGCTACTGATGTCACCACCAAGTTTGGATGTGTAGAACACCAGGCTGGGTCAAAGAAGCACACACCCACACCACCAACCTTTTCCTCATTTTTAGTGACAGATGTAGCAATTTATATTTCATTTTCTTCATTTTGGAAGGCAAATCCCAGGATATCTCCTAGATAACTGGGATGCTAGAGGCATTAGGTTCTAGTACATTTTCTAGAGTTTACCTCCTATCCTGTCATATATATGCTTTCCCAATATATATAGAATACCAGCCACATTCTGCTTTTCAGTCCTATCATGAAGTCATCAATACAGCAGAGCAGTATGGTGCCCTATGGTAACATGAGGCCGACAACATTCCTGAAAACTAAAATGTGGCACAGTAGCTGCAAGCGAATGTATCCTAGAGACAGGATAGCAAAGGGATCTTTCTCACCAGGCCAGCTGAAGCAAATGAATCCTATTGGGTAGAATAAAGAAAAGAAATATCATGTCAATAACTACATAGCAGGTATGTTTTAGAGCACTGTTTTCCTGTAGAAGGAGACTAATTCCGGAAGAGCAGTAGTATATAGGGTCACCATATTACTACGTTTAAGAACATTTATTGTTATTCTCCATGATCCATTCATATTTGGCAAGTTCTGAATTGGGAAATTAAATGGGAAAGTAATAAGAAACAACATCCCAATATTTTGTATTTGCTTGGTATAGTATCTGCAGTTCCTTGAGGAACATATTACTGCTTCCAATTTGCAAGTTGCATTGGTAAGGATGGAAAGATCCATGGTATCCTCTTGGCTCTCCCTTTCAAAATAGACCATAATCCATTGGATCAGACCCCATGTTAGCATTCTGCCAGTCACTATAGATATCTGTTCTATCCAAACCAGGGCCAGGATAATAGATGTGGCTAGGGTGCTAAGAAACTATAACACAAGGGAAACTCAGTATGGGGCCAAGTCAGTGGAATCACAGGGTGAGAGAAATTTTAAGAAGAGAATCATGAAGCCTTAAACATTTCAAGAGAATAGACCAATAGTTTAACCAGTTTCAAATTTCAACAGGTCAGCCAGCAAGAGACATCTCAAACAAGCCCAGTGAAGACCTAGAAGTCAGCATAAGGACTAACAGGCGAAACTACCACACGTCATGGCCATGAAGACAAAGAGTTCCTATATCTACACACTATTTTGGAGAAAAGAATGAATAGCCCAAAGAGAAAGTTTAAAGTATAAATTTAGCTGAATATTTTTCTAAAATAGAATATGATCGTCTGAAGGAGATGTTTTTGAGACTAACATAGCCTTGAACTGGCAAGTTTAAATGCCCCCTTCCCTTTCTACCATTGAAAGATTTGAGAGCAAAATTCCATCAGTTCCAGAAAGTAATGTTTGCTTTTTTTTACACATTACAATGTTACACATGTGTAACAGTGACTGCACTACCCATTATACATCAATCAGTGCTAAATTATAGCTCCAATCGTATCATTCCCCTTTCCTGCTAATCAGTCCAACAGATCATTCCAGAGTTATCTCCACGATTTACTTCGTCCCCTCTACATTCAACCCAAATTGGCCAATGGTCTCTTACACACAACTTAAGCTTTTCTGTCTTTGTATAAACCAGAAACAAGAAGCCTTCAAAATGGCTGCTTAAGAAAGGGAAAGTGAACGAGAACCTGGTGGGTCTAGAGCTAAGGGACAAACAAAGGTGCCATATTAGCTCCATTGCATAGAAGTATGCCCACCATGCATATATGTGTCCATGGAAGTTTGGCCACCCACACAGGATATGCCAGCATCACGACTCACAGGCCCTGGGCCTGGCAGTTGGGCTGCAGCAGGTGAGCCCCTTGGCAGAAATACATTCAAAAATCAAGTGGGAGGTGATTTAGTTTGGATGTCCCCTCCAAATGTTGAAGGGAACACCCAGTGTTGGAGGTGGGACTGGTAGGAGGTGTTTGGGTGATGGGGGCAGATCCCTCATGGCTTGGTGCTGCCCTCATTGTAGTGAGGGAGTTCCCACAAGATCTGGGCATTTAAATGTATGGCACCTATCTCCCATCTTGCTTCTGCTTTTGCCATGTGAAAGGCTTGCTCTTACTTCGCCTTCTGCCATGAGTAAAAGCTTCCTGAGACCTCCCCAGAAGCAGACACTGGCACCATGCCTCCTATATACCCTGCAGAAATATGAGCCAATTAAATGTATTTTCTTATAAGTTACCCAGTCTCCAGTTCATTCATTCATTCATTCATTCATTGAGACAGGGTCTTACTCTGCAGCCCAGACTAGAGTGCAGTGGTGCAAACACAGCTTACTGCAACCTTGACTGCCTCTGCTCAAGCATTCCTCATGCCTCATTTCCCACAAGTAGCTGGAACTACAGGCATGTACTACCATGCCCAACTAATTTTTCTATTTTTTGTAGAGACAGAGTTTCACCATGTTGTCCAGGCTTGTCTCAAACTTCTGAATTCAAGCATTCTTCCTGCCTTGGCCACCTTCCAAAGTGCTGGTAAGGTATTTCTTTTTTTTTTTTTTTTTTTTTTTTTGAGACCGAGTTTCACTCTGTTGCCCAGGCTGGAGTGCAGTGGCATGCTCTCAGCTCACTACAACCTCCACCTCCTGGGTTCAAGAGATTCTCATGCCTCAGCCTCCCTAGTAGCTAAGATTACAAACCTGTGCCACCATGCCCAGCTAATTTTTGTATTTTTAGTAGAGACAGGGTTTCCCCATATTGGCCAGGCTGGTCTCAAACTCCTGACCTCAGGTAATCTGCCCACCTCAGCCTCCCAAAGCGCTGGGATTACAGGCATGAGTCACCACACCCGACTGGTATTGCTTTATAGCAATGCAAGAACAGCCTAACACAGGGGGAAACATGGGAGTCCCAGGGGCCTGCCCCATTTATCACAGAGCACAGACAGTAACTGAGTATTTGGGACGTACAGTCATATCCTCAGAAAAGAGACTAGCCCCTCTCCTGGGCTCAGGAGTTCCACGTGGAGCTCAGATCCAGGAGTTACTATGCACTATAAAGAAATTGGTCCTAGACTACTAAGTAACTGACTTAAAGTGACAAGAATTTTTCAGACCACACCCATTGATGAAGCCAGGGCTACCAAGGCCAAACAGAGCTGGGAAAATAAAAAAACTGACACCATTATTTGATGCATAGCTTACTTGTGCTTAGTAAATCCTCCCTTACTTACATGTTACTGTTTTATGTCCTCTCTCTTTACCCCACATTGTTTTCTTTAAGAGCACCTCCCCCTCCCTTCTCCCCCTGCACTCTGGAATAGATAAGGTCCTTGATGCTTGTTTTTCAGCTTGGGTTATCTTTGCATTCTCAGAAGAATCTAAAAATCTAACCTGCTCAGAGTGGTACATACCTATTTATTGAACTGCATTTTTTTCATGTTATTAAGTCAAAGTAACAAGGACTTACTTTCTAGAGCCATATGCTGTCGCTCTGATATAAAGTACTATTATAAAGGTTACCCAGTTTGACATGAATATAACAGCTTGAACCAGCTTGCAAAGCGTTTTATACATGGAGTGATGTTGCAATCGCTAAGGCAGCTGCATTCTTTCCAGAGAATAGCAAAGATTCTTTGAAACATTCAAAAACATATAGTCATTGTGTATGTTTGTGCTGCCCTTGAAATTACAAGGGATCTTTTGATGAGAGTTCTAAGCTACAAGTGTTTCCATGGATGCTTGAAGATAATGAGCACAGATTCACCCTCCTGCACTTACAGTTGACTCATCTCTTTTGTGACTCTTCCTGGTGAACAAAGACAAATGAAAGTAGGTATGAAGTGAACGTATACTGAGTCAAGTGGGAAACATTTTTGCTTAGTTTTCAAAGAAATGTTTTAGCATGCTGAGTTCCAATACAGGGAATTGTGGGAGTCAAATGAATGCAGAATGTATTCATGCATGTATTCAGCACAAATTTGAGTCAAAGAATCTAACAAAACTTATATTACACTCTTTTCCATCAAAGAGAATCAAATTATAACTTTGTAAGTTTCTAGGGCTTTTCAAATTAAACAGTCTTTAAAAAAAAAACTGTTGAATAAACATCAAGGCCAAATCTCATTTCAACAAAAAACATTTTAATAGTAAGCAAGTAAAGCAGATTGACAATTTCTAAGTTTCTGCTGATTACTATTTATCCAAACTGCTCACAGCAGCATCAGGACTGTAGGATGTGGGCTTTGACCCACATGCCACTCTCACCTCAGTCCCTTTCCTTCTGCCACACCAACAACCTTTCAGTTTCTTGACTTTGCTGTGCTTTTTTTTTTAAATAATTTGTACATGTATATTATAGCTACATAAACTCATCTCATATTCCCTATGTTTACCACAATTTCTTGCTCAAAACCAGATGCTTAAGAACAAATAGAAAGAAGAGCAAAAGGAAAAAAAGAAAGAAAAAGGAAGCAAGCAAGGCTTTTCTTTCTTTCTTTTTTTTTTTGAAAGAAAGAAAGGGGAGAGAGAACAGGAATCTTGCTCTATTGCCCAGGCTGGAATGCAATCTAAAAATAGGTATTAAAAACCTCTTTAATGCCGATAATTGCACTTAACAGTGGACACATGAAGGAATAAAAGAAGAAAAAACAACCAATCAACCAACCAATATTTCATTTAAGTCTGTGAAATGCTATGCAAATGCTGAAGGGTGATTTACTTCCAATTATGTGGTAACTTTCAAAATAGGTGAAAGGTGATACTGAGAAAAATGTATATTCTGTGGACCTGGAGTGAAAAATTCTATAAATATTCACTGAGTTTACTTGTTCCAGGTCTGAGTTCAAACCATAGATGTCCCTGTTAATTTTCTATCTCGTTGATCCGTTGAATATTAACAATGTGGTGTCAGAGTCTCCCACTATTATTGTGCGGGAGTCCAAGTCTCTTTATAAGTCATTAAGAACTTGTCTTATGTATCTGGGTGCTTCTGTATTGAGTGCATATATATTTATGATCACTGACTCCTCTTGTTGCATTGATCCTTTTACCATTATGTAATGTCCTTCCTTGTTTCTTTTAGTCTTTTTTTACTATTAAAGTCTATTTTGTCAGAGACAAAAGTTACTCCTGGTTTTTTGTTGTTGTTGTTGTTTGCTTTCCATTTGATTGGTGAGTCTTCCTCCAATCCTTTATTTTGAGTCTTTGTGTGTCCTTGCTTATGAGATGGATCTGGATACAATGTACCGATGGGTTTTGACTTTTTATTCAATTTGCCTGACTGTGTCTTTGATTGGGGCATTTAATCCATTTAAATTTAGGATTAATATTGATATTTGTGAGTTTAATATTGTCATTTAATGCTAGCTGGCTTTTTTGCCCATTAGTTGATATAGATTCTTCATTATGGAGATACTCTTTACCTTTTGGTAAGTTTTTTGAATGATTGATACTGGTTGTTCTTTCTGTGTACAGTGCTTCTTTCAGAAGCTCTTGTAAAGCAGGCCTGGTGGTGATGAAATCTCTGAGTGCTTGCTTATTCACGAAAAATTTTATTTTTCCTTCATTTATGAAGCTTAGTTTGGCTGGATATGAGATTCTGGGTTGAAAATTCTTTTCTTTGAGGATATTGAATATTGACCCCCACTCTCTTCCAGTGTGTAGGGTTTCTGCTGAGAGATCTGCTGTGAGTCTGATAGGCTTCCCTTAACAGGTGACCTGACCTTTCTCTCTAGCTGCCCTTAGAATTTTCTCCTTTATTTCAACACTGTTGAATCTAACAATTATGTGTCTTGGGTTGCTCTACTTGAGGAATATCTTTGTGGTATTCTCTGTATTACCTGGAGTTGAGTATTGTTCTGCCTTACTAGGTTAGGAAAGTTTTCCTGAATAATATCCTGAAGAATATTCTCCAACTTGAATTCATTGGCATTCAGGTACAGCTATCAAATGTAAATTAGGTCTTTTCACATAGTCCCATATTTCTTGGAGACTTTGCTCATTCCTTTTTACTCTTTCTTCTCTAATCTTGTCTCCTCATTTCATTTCATTAAGTTGGTCTTCAACCTCTGATATCCTTTCTTCTGCTTGATCAATTCGACTGTTAAAACCTGTGCATACTTCGCGGAGTTCTCGTATATTGTATTCTTCAGTTCATTAATTCACTTATATTCCTCTCTAAATTGTCTATTCTCATTAGGATTTTGTCAAACCTTTTTTCAAGGTTCTTAGTTTCTTTACGTTGGGCTAGAACATGTTCTTTTAACTCACAGAAGTTTCTTATTATCCACCTTCTAAAGCCTAATTGTTAGTGGAACACACTTGTTCTCCATCAGGCCTTGTTCTCCTGTTGATGAGGAACTGTGATCTCCTGTAGAGGGAGAGGCATTCTGATTTAGGGTATTCTCAGCCTTTTTATGCTTGTTTCTTTCCATCATTGTAAATTTATCCACCTGTTGTTTTTGTAATTACCAACTTTCAAATTAGGTCTCTGAGTGGACGTCCAACTTGTTGATTCCCAGCGCCAGAATCTGAGCAACCCACTGCATCGGCTACAACAGGGGCATTAAGATTCATGGTGCTTTTCTGACAGGGAATCTCCCATCTGGCTTCCTTCTTGAGTCCCTTTTTCAATCAGCTAAATAGGCAACTCTGCCTTCCCAGAGCTCCAAACGTTGACCAAAAGGGGACCCAGTCCCATTTACTCTGCACCAAGAGCCGCTGCACCAAGGCACCGGCAAAACTGCTGCGCCGTCCACAGAGTCGCACTGGCAACCTGTGGGGCTCCTCCGCTGGGAATCTCCTGGTCTGTGAGCAACAAAAATTCTTCTGAAAGTGTGGCATCCTCTCATTCTCTACACTTTCACTGGGAGCTACAATCCTGAGCTACTAGTTATCGACCATCTTGGATCTCTCTCTCCTGCTGTGCTTTTTTATACTTTGGGTCTTTGCACATAATGTTCTCTTTGCTCTAGAAAGTTCTCCATTTCCCCAACCTGCACACTCCTTACACAACTGGCTTCTAATCATTTACCTGTAAACCTAAATGTGATTTTCTAAGAGAGATCTTCCTAAAACTTGGACTCAGAACAATCTCAACACCAGCAGGCTTTTTATGGAAGTTGACAAGCTAACAGTAAAATGTATACAGAGATGTAAAAAAAAAAAAAAACAACAACAACAAATGTATATGGAGATGCAAAGGGCCAAGAATACCCCAGATAATCTGTACAAATACCCAACAGAAGATGTACAAAGCTCTAATAATAAGAGAGTGATCTATTAAAAGACAATGAAATAAGAACTTCCTTTCTTTCAATGATACCGTTAAAATTGCAGAAAAGCAAGCCATAAATATGTACAGGTGTGTGTGTGTGTGTGTGTGTGTGTATGTGTGTGTGTGTGTGTGTGTGTGTGTGTGTGTGTGTATATATGTTGGGGTCCGGCACATCTGCCAGGGGGCTACCGACCTGCGGGACTCCCCGAGACCACCAATGTAGATGTCTCGTTCAACCTGAGGGAGAAAGTGCACAGAAGTGAAAGAAAATAGAAAAGCAGAGTCTGGAGGGCTGGCTTAGGCTATGTCCAAGCAGCAATTTTATTTTTGTAATATGTTCCATTATATACTTTTCTGAAGTTAATGTTGTTTACTCCAGATCAACATACTTAAGTTACAGTAAGCAAGTTACGCCCACTAAGTTACACCCAGTAAGTAAGTTAAGCCCAGTAAGTCAGTTAAGCCCAGTAAGTTATGGTAAGTATGTTACGCCCAGCAAGTAAGTTATGCCCAGTAAGTACTTAACAATTGTAAGCAAGTTACAGTTACGCCCTGTAAGTTATGGTAAGTTACAGTTACACCCAGTAAGTTACGGTAAGTTACCAAGTGTAAATACTTAAGTCAATATTTTACAATGAAGGTAACAAGGGTCCAAAATGAACACAATCAAGCAATAAACCATAAGAAGCCGAAAGTGGACACATTGCCTCCCAAGTCCTCATATCCACAAAGTAATGTCTTTTAATTATTTTGAATAGCATAGTCCCTCTCTCGGTTCCTGCTTTCCCTCAGCTCAACTCCCCCAACCAGGGATCTATGTTCGGGCTCAAGCTCACCATATGGTGAGGCCCATTTCCTAGGGGCCTCACACGGGAGCGATCCCCACAGATTCCTTATATATATATATATATATATATATATATATAGTTTTGTGTCCAGAATTTATAGCATTTCTACAAATCTGTAAAGAAAGAGAACCCTATAGAGAAATGAGCACAAGACTTCAATATGTACTCCACAGAATAAAATAAACAAATGGCATCACACGAAAAGATGTTCAACCACCCTAATCATCAGGGAAATGCAAACTAAAAACAATAAATAACACCTGCATACCTTCTAAAATAACTAAAATTTAAAACTCTGACAATACCAAGCATTAGTAAATATGGGAAAACAACTGAAATTCTCATTCATTGCCAGTAAGAGTATAAATTAGCATCACTTTGAGAAACAATTTGGCCCATATACTAAAGCTGATGTATACCTATGCTATGATCTAGTAATTTCTCTTCTGGGTATATAAACAAGAGAAATGTATACATATGCTTCCCAAACAATATGTAAAAATGTACATAGCAACACTTTTCATAGCAGGCCAAAATCAGAAATAATTCAAATACCCAACAATAATAGACTGAGAATGGCTAATTAAAATGTAGCATATTCATACAATAGAATACCAAATAGTGCTGAAAATGAACAAACCACACTCAACAACATAGACTAATCTCATAAACATAATACTGAGTGAAATAAGGCAAACACAAAAGGGTACATACTATATGATTCCATTTACATAAATTGAAAACATAGGTAAAATTTATCTACCATGATAGAAGTCAGGACTGGAGTTACCTTAAGAGAGAAGTGGGAAGTCTTCTTGAGTGCTGGTTATGTTTTATTTCCTGATCTACAGGCATGTGTCACCACACCCGGCTAATTTTTGTCTTTCTAGTAGAGATAGGGTTTCACCATCTTGGCCAGGCTGGTCTTGAACTCCTGGCCTTGTGATCCACCAGCCTTGGCCTCCCAAAGTGCTGGAATTACAGTTGTGAGCCACCACACCTGGCCCTAATATTTTTATTCTATGATTTGTGTACCTTTCTGCATATATATTAAATTTTGTTTAAAAACATATATAGTATGTGTGTGTGTGTGTGTGTGTGTGTGTGTGTATTAGATTCCATTTTTAGCTACAAAATTGTGTTTAAGAAAATAGGACTTTTCTTCTTTTATAACTCAGTTTTTATTTTGAGTTCCATTTTATCCTTCATATTCAAGCATTCCCTACTCCCTTGCCCCTGAGGGTGCATCTAATTCTGGATAACTATGTAGGAGAAAGATTGGGGTATATGTGAGTACTGGACTTTTGTCTATCATCCATCCATGGTGGGATCTGCTGAGATGCCAGCATACTGTTTTGGTTTTTAGCACAACACAGCTTCCTATTGAGTCATCCTATAACTCTATATAGGAATTTTGATATTGCCTCCTAGAATTCCTGTTGTCACTCCAGAAAGAGAGAACTCAAGTTTCTATTTTAAGTAATCCACAAGCATACAAGCTCTCATGGCTCTCCCACCAAGATGACCTCACTTTTAGATGTCATGTATTCCCTCAAAGCTATAGGCTACATCCTGAGTCCTTTCCACTTCCCTTCTTAAACTCAAAAGCCAGGACATGAGTAGGAATGAAAAGAGGAAGAGGCAACATCCCACATAAACCAGATGATACCACTCCCTTCTCTAAAGGCTTGTAATTGCTTTTCCTTATATTCAAAATTGTGTGTGTGTGTGTGTGTGTGTGTGTGTGTGTATTACAGGACTGGAAGTACCTTAAGAGAGAAGGGGACAATCTTCTTGACTGCTTATGTTCTATTTCCCTGATATATGTAATAGCTGTATGAATATGTTTACATTGCAAAAAATTTATTAATTTTGAGATGGTGTCTCACTCTGTCGCCAGGCTGGAGTGCAATGACATGACCTCAGCTCACTGCAATCTCCGCCTCCCAGATTCAAGTGATTCCCCTGCCTCAGCTTCCCTAGTAGCTGGGACTACAGGTGCATACTACCACACCCAGCTGATTTTTTGAACCAATTGGTTTAATATTGGTTCAATATTGTTTGAGATCAGGAGTTCAAGACCAGCCTGAGCAACATGGAGAAACCCCATCTCTACAAAAAATACAAAAATTAGCTGGAGGTGGTAGCATGTGCCTGTAGTCCCAGCTACTTAGGAGGCTGAAGTGGGAGGATCACTTGAAGCTAAAGGTCAAAGCTAAAGGTCCAGCAAGCCCCTGGGACTACAGGCACATGCCACCATACATATTTTGATACAGGGTTTGGTAGAGTGCAGTGGCTGAAATAATGGTCCACTGCAGCATCGACCTTTAGGTTCAAGTGATTCTCCCACCTCAGCCCCCTAAGTAGCTGGGACTACAGGCACATGCCACCACCCCCAGATAATTTTTGTATTTTTTGTAGAGAGGTTTCTCCATTTTTCCCAGGCTGGTCTTAAACTCCTGAGCTTAAACAATCTGCCTGTCCTGGCTTCCCACAGTTCTGGGATTACAGGCATGAGCCACCATGCCCAGCCTAAAATCTATACATCTTAAGTCTAAGAGATTCAAAATGGTCCGCCATGCTTTGCAGCTCCTTCCATCAGGAAGTATGATCTATTTCCCCACATGTTGAATCTGAACTGGCCCTGTGACATTTTTTGACTAATAGAATAAGGTGGAAGTGGGACTGTACAACTGCCAAGGAAGGCCTCCAGAGACCTTGCAGCTTCTGATCTGTTCTCTTGCTGCCTTGAGTTTGCCATGTCCAAAAGCCAGGCTATCCTCCTAGTGGAATGAAAGACAACATGGAGAAGGAGGCCTTGCCTGTAGCTAGCAACATCTGCCAGGTGGAAGGAGGCCATGTTGGACCACTGGCTATTACAGTCACCCGTCGACTGCAACTGTTTGAGTGGGTGTAGGTGAGACCAAGAGAAAACCACCCAGCTGAACTCAGCCTGAACTGCTGACCTATGGAATCATGAGCAAATAAAGGGTTGTCTTGTTTTTGTTTCTGTTTTGAGACAGAGTGTGCAATGGCACAATCTTGGCTCACTGCACCTCCACCTCCTGGGTTCAAGTGATCCTCCTGCCTTAGACTCCTGAATAGTTGGGATTACAGGCATGTGCCACACATGGCTAATTTTGCATTTTTAATGGAGACAGGGTTTCTCCTTGTTGGTCAGGCTGGTCTTGAACTCCCAACCTCAGGTGATCTGCCTGTCTCGGCCTCCCAAAGTGCTGGCATTATAGGCATGAGCCACTGCGGCTGGCCAGGTTGTTCTTTTAAACCACTGTGTTTTAGGACGGTTTTTTTACACAGCAGTAGACCACTGATACACTATGATACACAGAGCCTTGAATAATTTTATCCTGCCTGCTTCTCCTGCCTAACTGCGGCAGGCATTCTCCTGGCTTTCTATACCCCAGGGCTGCTTTCAGTTCCTTAAATGCTTAGGAACTATTCCTGCCTAGCATATTTGCACATTCTTTCCTCTGTCAGGAAAACGTTTCCCTCAACCATTTTCCTCGCTAAGTATTTCTCATTTTTTAAGTCTTAATTTAAATTTCAGAGTGGCCTTTTCTGATGAACCAATATAAACTACATTCCCCTTGTTTTTTTCCTTTGATAGCACCCTGTTCTCCTCACTTACAGTACTTCTCACAATTTGTAACTAAAATGTACTTGTGTGTGATTATTTTATGTATAGCTCTTCCCATAGACTGTAAGATCCATGAAGATAGGGACTATATGTGGTTAGTTTACCACCCTAAACCCAGGTCCCACTCCCAGTGACTCACATATAGTAGGTGCCTAATAAACTTCTTGAATAAATATATGAATGCTTTTAACTATGGCTACATACTTAAAATAATATTTCAGAAACATCCTGAACAAAATGTCCAATGAAAGCCATTTCTTTGTAATCTGTCTACCAAGCAAGGCACACATTTGAGAACCAGAAGTATTGGTTGCATTGGTTTCACTCCCATATTGAAAGAGTAGTTGATAGGTAGCTCCAAAGTTACAGCCAAATGAAACGGTTCTAGCATCAGATGAAAGTGATATAGTTAGCACTTCTTTTCAAAGCCTTCTAAATCCTTTCTTTCTCTTATTTTGATTTCAGTAGAAAATGGCAACTAGTCAGACACTTTTTCTGAAAAATAAATTTGTTTGTACATTTGAAAATTGTTCTAAAGTCCAGAGTATCTAACTTTTTTTCCCATTGTAGAACTAAATCAAATTATGGTGGCCCTTCCTGTGAAGTTCTGCTTTTCCTAAAGCCATATGCCATTTAAGTAAAAGTGTTAAGTCCAGGCAGATAGAGTTTTCCACGGGTTAATAGGACAGTGATGTAAAGAAGTTCAAACCTGCATCAAAATTAAGATGCAAAAGTACATTCAAGGAGACATTGGTAGAATTGGAAAGTAAAGATCATCAAATATATAGGCTGGAGCAGAACCAGCTGCAGACGACTGAAGGAAGTCCAGGTAAACACACATCATTTATTCATTGATCCATTCAAAAATTCATGAGCACCTATTATGTAGCTGACACTGTTGTATATCCTGGGGATTAAGACATGATCAGCATAGACAAAAGTCAAGTTTGGCTGCCCCATAGTCATTAGAGACCCAGGCCTCTTCTATCTTGCCAATTCTCCATCACTAGAACATCTTCCATCTTTAAGTTCCCTAATCATCAAAAATGGCTGCTGGAGTTCCAGCAATCACATCTTTAGCTTCCCAGCTAAAGAAAATGAGAAGGACAAAAATGTGTTTTTCAGATAGGTTGCCTCTTTAAATGCTTCCCATGAACTCTACCCAATAACTTATAATTACTCTCATTAGCGATCTCTACTCTCAAGGTAGACTCGAAAATGAGGTCTTCTTCTAGTTGAACACATTGCCTCCTAGGATAAAATTGATTCTTCTCCTTAGAAAGATGAGGAAAATGGATATTGGCTTGGCAACTGTTACAGAGATCATGGTTGGAGTCACGTTCCAGAGAATTCAGTGTAGATGGGGCCTAGAGCAAGGCTACCAAGATTAGATGAAAGAGGAACACTTTTTCCTTCCTCAAGGACAGGAGCACGCCCTGAACAGAACTTTCATGTCGTTGAGTTTTCAATAAGCTCATTGGTTCAATATCCTGTCTGCCCTAGATTTTTCAAGTTTTCTTCTATTTTACAGAAAGTGACTAATGAGGATTTATTCTCAATAATCTGCATTGTTTTACAAAAGAAGTTTCTGTTAATGTACTACAATTATCTCAAGATTTGAGAACTGGTAATATAAAATTTTTTAAAATTAGGCTTGCCCTTCTAGTATTTTCTGTATAAGTTTTTAATCGTTTTGCAAGAAAATCTGAAGTTAAGTTTCTGGAATAAGTTCTTATATGCACTTAGGCACTGTCACGGATAAGTACAGCATCATAGTGTGACCCTCTCCACCCTTCCTCCATGTTTCCACGGTCCTTCAACTCCTCCATCACTGCCACATGGACACACTGCATATGCAAGGCCACCAGCCTGCCTTCTTTTTGTATTCCACACATATTTCTTTTTAAGGTTAATGAAATACATTGAGGACAAGCACTTGAGCCTGGTGTTTCCAATTACTTACATGAGCTCAATGGAGTTTAACTTGAATTTTCAGGCAGAGATTATTTTATTATTAGTTGATTTTTTTTTTTTTTTTTTTTTTGAGACAGAGTCTCATTCTGTCACGATCTCGACTCACTGCAACCTCCGCCTCCTGGGTTCAAGGAATTCTCCCACCTCAGCCTCCTGAGGAGCTGGGACTACAAACATGTGTCACCATGCCAGGCTAGTTTTTGTATTTTTAATAGAGACCGTATTTCACCATGCTGGCCAGGGAGATCTCAAACTCCTGACCTCAGGTGATCCACCTGCCTCAGCCTCCCAAAGTGCTGGAATTACAGGAGTGAGCCACCACACCTGGCCTATTATTATTATTTAATTTTATTTCAAGCCAAACACCCTGGGTTTTCCCTGGCCTTTTACTACAATCTCATTTCACATATGCCACTGCCAGACTGGCAAAGCAACCTTCCTTCCCAAAGGACAAGTTATTTTGAGGAGTTCCTAAAACCACTCCCAGACTCTTCATCCTAGTTTTCCTGCCTCCATTATCAGACCGGTTTTTTTATGGAGCCATCATAACACGTCTAGGTTCTGCTTATGAAAGGTACCTTCCTCAGAGTTCCAGAGTGTCCTGAGGTAAAATAAAGAATTTGTGTAATGTTTAAAATTGCTTATACACTTTGGTTAAAAAAATAGTCCACATCTCATTTTTTTTCATCAGTAGAGAACAATTTGCTCACATTAAAATTGTTTTAAGGTAGAGTCATAAAGCCAAGAATTAATCTTCCCATTTGCACACTATATCTACACTTCTTTCTCCTCCATCTCTGTCATCTCCACCCCCAGATTATTTCCAGTTCAGAGCTGCCCAAGCAACGTTAAAGACAGACTGGGGAAAAGCTGAGTTTGGGATTTGGGTGGATATATTTCCCAGTAAAAACTGAACCTTTTTTAAAATACTACAACCATTGGCCAGACACAGTACCTCATGCCTGTAATCCCAACACTTAGGAAGGTCAAGGTAGGATCACTTGAGCCCAAGAGGTTGAAAGCACAGCTTGGTCAACATAGAAAGACCCTGTCTCTGCAAAAGAACACTTTAAAAATTAGCCAGGCATGGTGGTGTGCACCTATAGGCCCAGCTACTGGGGAGGCTGAGGCAAGAGGATCACTCGAGCCCAGGTGTTCAAGGCTGAAGTCAGCCATGACTGCACCACTGCACTCCAGCCTGGGTGACACAGTGAGACCCTATCTGAAAAAAAGTCATAGATCTAAAACAAAATAAACAAAAACATACATGCACACACATCCAGAAAACAATGTCGAAATCACTAAACAGACAAACATATTGCCACTGTACTTTATGGCCTATAAAAATGAAAATAAGATGGACAAACAGTGGCTATTTGTTGTATTTTATGCCTCCAGCACACCCCTCTTTTCTGGAAGCCAGCATACCTATTTTCTAAAAGGACTGCAATTTATGTGGTATCAGTGCAGCTGTCCTGACCCTCTCCCTGTCTCCAGTGGGGGAGGCCAGAGTGTGTCAGGATCAGTCTGGGTCTTGGCTAAGATTTCTCATGTAGAAACTGTAAAAGAAAGGGCCTTTCTCTCTTAAAGGTGGCAAGTTGTGAGAAAAAGAAAATCCGAAACGGCCTATAACCATCATCCCTAACCCTAGAAATAAGTCATCTACTATAGATAAAAATGAGGTTAAATGAAAAAGAAGTCAGGAATAGAAAGATGAAAAGAGGTAGAACCCCGAAAACCACAGTTGGGCTCTTGGACTCCACAGATTTTCTTTTCTGCTTCAAAGAGTTTGTACTGGATTTCTGTTATTCACTCTGAGTATCCTAAGAGTGCCTGTCTACTACAGACCAGAAGACACATACACCAAAAGACATTCTGGGGAAAACTAAAGCTATCTGCTGGTGTATACAGTTATGGAAAATTAAAAAAAAATTTTCCAGATTGTTTTAGCAGACTTACTGTTATTCACAAATTATTTACATTGAGTTGGTTTGATAATGTCTGCCAAGTCTTTTCACACTCCAATCCTTCAGCTAAACTCAATTATACTTTTTTTTCAAAAAACATGTGGGCTCTTTGCATAACTACCAGAGTCCTTTTAAACATATTGCTGATCAATAACACCTTCACCAGTTAAAGTTTAGGGATGAAAAGAGGGACAAAATTCAAACCTATCATTCCCACACTTTTCATTAACTTCAGGAAACAGTATGTCAAGAGAGGATATGATGGGTTAAAATGAGTATTCAGAGATTTTATGTACTCACTATATTAGAGATGGTAAGTTTTTTGCATCACTTCATTAGGGTGCTTACTTTAGATTCCCAAATCAGTTTTGTTTCCTGTGCATCACTAACATTTGGAAAGGTCAGGTATTTTAAAGCATCTTTATTTCATTGCATTGTCCCAAGAAAAGAATATCTATTTCTGGTCATTTTAATGGATGTTGTTAAAGTTATCAGCATATTACCTTGGATGCCTTGATTTGAAAAATTAGTTTCTATCATCCAACAGCCTACCATTGGTTGGTGACGATATCTTCTCAATGCATTCTGAGTAATCACCAAGTAAAAGGTAGTCATAAGTCCTGAGTGCCACCACAGCTATAGCATCCTAAAGCAAGTGTGCCTGGCTCCAAGTCCAAGTCTATGTCTCATCTCTGCTGAAAAAAATGGCAGGCAATGGAATGTTGTGATATTAAATTCAGAACCCAGAAAACATGGAAATTAATTCATACTTATCTAAGGGAGAAGAGAAAATAATAAAAATGTTTTTAAGTATTGAGAAGTAGCCTAACCCCTGTAATCTAAAACTCAAGAAATAAACCAAAGAAATTTAAATTTCAAAATGTTTACATTCTTCTTCTTTTCATGAGGTGGGGTCTCCCTATGTTGGTCTTAAACTCCTGGCCTCAAGCAGTCCTCCCACCTCAGCCTCCCAGAGGGCTAGGATTACAGGTGTGAGCCATTGCTTGCATTCTTAATCTTCACAGTCACCTTGAGAATGACAAGTGGCCAAAAAAAACAAGGAGAAGTGAACTATCACTCAAACTCATGCAAACTTTTGAGAAGCAAATCAGAATACACATCCTGAGGATGGCTATTCTTGTACATCAATCATATTTGTTGAGAAAAAAACCATATTTGTTCTTGATCTAGTCAAGATGAAGGACTTAGTCTACATCGAGTAAACCTTAAGAACTACCATAACCTTAACAACTACAGCTTCTCTCTGCCAGTGTTAATGTATACATACACATGATACCAATATTTCATTATTAACTATTTGTATTGCCTTTTATATTTTTATAACTGTAAACAATGGTTTTCAAACATTAAGATGAATATACAACACCTCTGTAAGCCATGGCAATCCATCTTCAAACAGTATAAATCTAGTAACACAAGTCACACACTGAGTGACTCAGTAAGGTCAAGGCCATGCTAAGCTGATGATTCATCACTAAACTGAATTCTTATTCATGTTTCCCCATGCTTGAAGGCAAATGCAAGAGATTAAATTATTTTTTAAATGCATATTCTTGACAAACACATCAGACCGGCAGGTAAAAATGGTAACTTCATTTGATGCCAAGCTTCCCTGAAGTAAATCAGATATTTCTGCAGAGCTCAGACAGTGCCGTGTGTTTCAAAAGGCCCCAAAAGGGGTGAGCCACACAGGACAACACGAAAGAGAAACCCGAAGTGTCCAGGACCTGACCTTCTTGCATATCAGGGGTTTATCAGGAAGGTTGGAAAATAAGGAAGAGAGAGCATAGAGCTCTGTTATCTTCCTGTGCAATGCAAACCACTGCATTTTCCTTAACCTCAGCTTCACTACTGATGAAATTAAAAGTGCAAATTAACATATTTGCCCACCAGCTTATGGTAAAGACTAAATATTTCCTCCCCCAAAAAGGAGTAAAGAAAAGCATCTCCACTCTGGCCTTTTCCCAATACCTATAATTCCCACTTACTACTGCTTTTGAATGAAGGCATTTATTCTCAATCCTGCTGCATGATAGGATCACCTGGGGAGCTTTTACAAATGTCATTGCCCAAATTCCATCCGAACCAACTAAATTACAGTCTCTGGAGGCAGGGGCTTAGGCACTCATAGGTAATATTTTGAGGGTACTCAGATGATTATGATGTGTAGTCATGGTTGAGAGTCGCCAGAATAGCAATTCTCATAGTGTGGATCCCAAACCAGCATTAGCATCACCAACTTACTGGAAATAAAATTCTTGGCCCCACCTCAGACCAACTGAATCAGACAGTTTAGGAGCAGGATCCAGCAATCTGATTTGCATTTTAACAAGCCCTCCAGGGAATGCTGACATAAGCTGAACTTAGAGAACATTGCAATAGAACAAGGTATTAAAGATCCCAGCTAAAATTCAGTGTTAACTAGATGTGGTAACATGATTTATTACTTGATTCACTCATACTCTAGTCTGAATTCATTGGCAATTTTAAAGTATTAATCATTTAAAATGTTCCTGAAAGAATGAGACAGAGGATAATGAGCACAGATAGAAAAATATGTAGAAAAGGAATGTGGTCAGTGCTATTCGATACAAATACAATGTGTGACTGGCTGTGGTGCCTCACCCCTGTAATCCCAGCACATTGGGAGGCTAAGGCAGGCAGATCACTTGAGTTCGGGAGTTCAAGACTAGCCCAGCAACATGGCAAAACCTTGTCTCTAGAAAAAAATACAAAAAAATTAGCCAGGCATGGTGACATGTGCCTATAGTCCCAGCTACTCAGGAGGTTCAGGCAGGGAGATCACTTGAGCCAACAAGGTGGAGGTGGCAGTGAGCTGAGATGGCACCACTGCACTCCAGCCTGGGCAACAGAGAGAGAGGCTCTGTCTTAAGAAAATAAAAATAAATAAGTTAAATATATATAATATATATATAATAAATGTATGTATAACAAATAATGTAATAATATATAATAAATACATATATACATATAATGTGAGGCACAAATATGAGTCACAAATGCAAGCCACTATGTCATATAAAGTTTTCTAATATCCTTAAGAGTAAAAAAGAAACAGGTAAAATTACATCTAAAATAAATCTATTGGGAGGGGTCAAGATGGTCAATTAAAAGCAGCTGTGGTCAGTGGCTCCCACCGAGAAGAATGAAAACAGTGAGTGATTCCTGCACTTTCAACTGAGGTCTACAGCTTCTCTTACTGGAACTGACTAGGTAGTTGGCAGGACCCAGGGAGAGTGATGAAAAGCAGGGTGGAGTGACGGCCCGCCTGGGAGCTGCATGGCGCCAGCGGAGCTCCCATCCCAACCAAGGAGGTGGTGAGTGATTGTGCTACCCCACCTGAGGAAACCACACTTTTTCCATGGATCTGTGCGACCCGTGGATCGGGAGATTCCCTCCTGAGCCCACGCCACCAGGGCCTTGGGTCCCAAACAGAGCTATAACGATTCTCAGCAGCCTCTTGGGTAGTGGCCAGCAGCAGCGGGGAGAGACTGCTTCACACAACTGAGTTCCTGGGGATAGGGTGCACCAAAATCACTGAGGCTCCAGTCGGCCATGCTCCCCTGCTGGTGCCAGGGAGACAATTTGGACCAGGAGGAATTCCCCAAGGCAGAGCACAGTGGCTGTAGCAGATTGCGGCCAGACTGCTTCTTTAGGTGGGACCTCAATCCATCCCTCCCCACTGGGCAGGGCCTCCTTGCAGGAATTTCAGCAACTCCAGCTACAGGTTTACAGACAGAACTCTGATCTCTCTGGGACAGAGCCCTTGAGAAAAGGGGTGGCTACGGTCTCCATAGTTCAGCAGATTTAGTCTTTGCCACATTTGGGCTCTAAAGAGTCTGGGCAGTCTGGAGGAGGGGGATTTCCCCTAGCACAGGGCACCTGCTCCTCCGAGGGGAAGCCAGAGTGCTTTGTTAAGCAAGTCCCAAATCCCGTGCCTCCTGACTGGGTGAGACCCCCAATCAGGGGTCACCAGACACCTTATATAAGAGTCTTCTAGCTGGCAACAGATTGGTACCCCTCTGGGACAGAGTTCTAGAGGCAGGAGCAGGCAGCCATCTTGGCTGTTCTCCAGCCTCCTCTGGTAACACCTCCAGGTGCAGGACGGACCCAGGTGAATAGGGTCTGGAGTGGACCCTCAGTAAATCACAGCAGCCCAATGGAAGAAGGGCCTGACTGTTAAAAGAAAAACAAACAGGCCGGGTGCAGTGGCTCACACCTGTAATCCCAGTACTTTGGGAGGCTGAGTCAGGTAGATCATTTGAGGTCAGGAGTTCAAGACCAGCCTGGCTAACATGGTAAAACCCCATCTCTACTAAAAATACAAAAATTAGCCCAGTATGGTGGCACGTGCCTGTAATCCGAGCTACTAGGGAAGCTGAGGCAGAATAATCGCTTAAACCTGGGAGGTGGAGGCTGCAGTGAGCAGAGATGGTGCCATTGCATACCAGCCTGGGTGACAGAGTGAGACCCTGTCTCAAAAAAAGAAAGAAAGACAACGAAAAAGAAAAATAAACAGAAAGCAACAACATCAACAAAGAAAGATCCCACAAAAACCCCAACCAAAGCAGCCTCAAAGATCGAAGGTAGATAAGCTCGCAAAGATGAGAAAAAAATCAACACAAAAGCACGAAAAGCTTAAAAGCCTTTTCTCCTCCAAATGACTGTAACACCTCCCCGGCAAGGGTACAGAACTACGCTGAGGCTGAGATGGATGAACTGACAGAAGTAGACATCAGAAGGTGGGTAATAACAAACTTTGCTGAGCTAAGGGAATATTTCTAACCCAATGCAAAGAAGCTAAGATCTATGATAAAACATTACAGGAGCTGTTAACCAGGATAACCAGTTTAAAGAGAAATATCAATGGCCTGTTGGAGCTAAAAAACACAGCATGGTAACTTCACAATGCAACTACCAGTATCCACAGTCAAATAGACCAAGCAGGGGAACGAATCTCAGAGCTTGAAGACTGCTGAAATAAGACAGGCGGACATGATTAGAGAAAAAAGAATGAAAAGGAACAAACAAACAAAAAAAAAAACCCTTGGAGAACTATGTAATGTAATTATGTAAAAAGACAAAATCTATGACTGACTTGGGCACCTGAAAGAGACAGGGAGACAGAAACAAGTTCTGGAAAACATAGTTCAGGATATCATCAGGAGAACTTCCCAACCTAGCTAGACAGACCAACATTCAAATTCAGAAAATCCAGATAACCCCAGTAAGATACTCCATGAGAAGATCAATGCTAAGATACATAATCATCAAATTCTCCAAGGTTGAAATGAAAGAAAAAATGTTAAGTGCAGCCAAAAACAAAGGTCAGGAGCTGTTTTTTTTTTTTTTCAAGATTAATAAAATAGACCACTAGCCAGACTAATAAAGAAGAAAAGAGAGAAGAATCAATTAGACACAATAAAAAAATGAATAAAGGGGATATCAGCACTGATCCCACAGAAATACAAACTGCCATCAGGGAATACTATTAACACCTCTATGCAAATAAACTAGAAAATCTAGGAAAAAGATGGATAAATTCCTGGACATATACACCTTCCCAAGACTAAACCAGGAAGAAGCTGAATTCCTGAATAGACCAATAATGAATTCTGAAATTGAAGTAGTAATAAATAGCCTAACAATAAAAAAAAAGCTCAGGGCTAGATGGATGTATAGCTGAATTCTACCAGAGGTCAAATAAACAATTCCAAACAATTGATAAAGAGGGACTCCTCTCTAACTCATTTTATGAGGCCAGCATCGGCCTGATACCAAAACATGGCAGAGATACAACAAAAAAAGAAAACTTCAGGCCAATATCCATGATGAATATCAATGCAAAAATCCTCAATAAAATACTGGCAAATGAAATTCAGTAGCACATCAAAAAGCTTATCCACCACAATCAAGTCAGCTTCATCCCCAGGATGCAAGCCTGGTTCAACCTATGCAAACCAATAAATGTAATTCTTCATATACACAGAACTAGAGACAAAACCACATGATTATCTAAATACATAGAGAAAAGATCTTCAATAAAATTCAACATCTCTTCATGTTAAAAACTCTCAATAAACTAGGTATTGAGGAAACATATCTCAAAATAGCCATTTATGACAAACCCACAGCCAGTATCATACTGAATGGGCAAAAGCTGGAAGGATTTCATTTGAAAATCAGCACAAGACAAGGATGCCCTCCCTCACTACTTCTATTCACCACAGTATTGGAAATTCTGGCCAGGGCAATCAAGAAGAGAAAGAAATAAAGCATATTCAAATAGGAAGAGAGGAAGTCAAATTGTCTTTGCTTGCAGATGACATGACCCTATATCTAGAAAAACCCTTTGTCTCAGCCCAAAAGCTTTTTAAGCTGGTAAGCAACTTTGGCAAAGTCTCAGATACAAAAATCAGTGTGCAAAATTTACAAGCATTTCTGTACACCAATAGCAGATAAGCCGAGGGACAAACCGTGAATGAATTCTCATTCACAATTGCTACAAAGAGAATAAAATATCTAGGAATGCAGCTAACAAAGGAAGTGAAGGACATCTTCAAGGAGAACTATAAACCACTGCTCAAGGAAATCAGAGGGGACACAAACAAATGGAAAAACATTCCATGCTCATGGATAGGAAGAATCAATATCATGAAAATGGTCATACTGCCCAAAGTAATTCATAGATTCAATGCTATTTCCATTAAAATATCACTGATATTCTTCACAGAATTAGAAAAAACTATTTTAAAATTCATATGGAAACAAAAAAGAGTCCATATAGCCAAGACAATCCTAAGCAAAAAGAACAAAGCTGGAGGTATCATGCTACCTAACTTCAGACTATACTACAAGGCAATAGTAACCAAAATAGCATGGTACTAGTACAAAAACAGACACATACACCAAAGGAACAGAATAGAGAACTCAGAAATAAGACCGCACATTTACAACCATCTGATCTGCAACAAATCTGACAGAAACAAGCAATGGGGAAAGGATACCCTATTTAATAAATGGTCCTGAGAGAACTGGCTAGCCACATGCACAAAATTGAAATGGTTCCCTTCCTCACACCTTATACAAAAATTAACTCAAAATGGATTAAAGACTTAAATGTAAAACTGAAAACTATAAAAACCCTAGAAAAAAAACTAGGCCATACCATACGGGACATAGGCACAGGCAAAGATTTCATGACAAAAATGTCAAAAGCAATTGCAACAAAAGCAAAAAATTGAGAAATTGGATTTAATTAAACCAAAGAACTTCTGCACAGCAAAAGAAACTGTCAGAGCAAACAGACAATCTACAGAATGGGAGAAAACTTTTGCAATCTATCCATCATACAAAGGTCTAATATGCAGCATCTACAGGAAACTTAAATTTACAAGAAAAAAGCAAACTATTTTTTAAAAGTGGGCAAAAGGGCCAGGTGCCTTGGCTCATGCCTGTAATCCCAGTACTTTGGGAGGCTGAGAGGTCACCAGTACGAGACCAGCCTGACCAACGTAGGAAAACCCTGTCTCTACTAAAAATACAAAATTAGCTGGGCATGGCAGCACATGACTATAATCCCAGCTACTTGGGAGGCTAAGGCAGGAGAATCACTTGAACCTGGGAGGTGGAGGCTGAAGTGAGCTGAGATTGCGCCATTGCACTCCAGCCTGGGCAACAAGAGCAAAACTCCTTCTAAAAAAAAAAAAGTGGGCAAAGGACATGAACAGACATTTCTCAAAAGACATTTATGGCTGAGCACAGGAGGCTGAGACGGTCAGATCATGAGGGCAAGAGCTTGAGACCAGCCTGGCCAAAATGGTGAAACCTCGTCTCTACTAAAAATACAAAAATTAGCTGGGCGTGGTGGCGCAAGCTTGTAATCCCAGCTACTCAGGAGGCTCAGGCAGAAGAATCACTTGAACCCGGGAGTCAGAGGTTGCTGTGAGCTGAGATCACGCCACTGCACTTCATCCTCCATTATTGAGAGCGAGATTCTGTCTCAATAAATAAATAAATAAATGTTTCTGCTCAACTTTTTTTTAATGAAAGCAAGTTTATCAAGAAAGTAAAGGAATAAAAAACAGCTACTCCATAGGCAGAGCAGCCTCTGCTTGACTTTTTTAGGGGATATTTTTCAGTAGGATTATACAGGACTGACAGGTCACTGGCTGTAGATAGCATTTTCTTATAAGTTCTCAGGCCTGGCCAGCTACAATCTGTGGGGCCCAGTACAAAATGAAAATACAGGGCCCCTTGTTTATGAAGCAGAGGGGGAAAGTGCCTTCAAGGCTAGTAAAATATAATACTTTCTCCTTTCTTCTATAGTCTCTCTTCAACCTGTCATTGCATTTTTTGCTATTTGATGCAACAGGCCCTGGGAATGGAGTGTGGGGAGGGGCTGGGGAAAGATACTCAAGATTGAGTACAGACTTCCATAGGCAAAAGAGAGGCTGCCCTGGAATTTGGCACATGCAAAGGTGTCACTTAACCCAATATACTTTCGGCTGTTTTTACGTTGTAAAACCTGTAACTACAGAAGAAACAAAACAATGAAAATAAATCTGATCTTACTTTCAACAAGACATACTTTTTGAATTTGGTTGCCTGTAGACATATAAATAAGAAATAATCCTAAAACTTTCAAAGATTTTATACTGCACGAGTTAGATCTTTTTGCTTCTCCTTTAGAGATAAACTGCCTCTTTCACACCTGAGTCACTTTACTTCCAAGAGAATGAGGAATGGCTCTGAAAATCTCAGCAGTTTGGCTCAGAGACAAATGAGCTGACTCTTTAAACAGTGGGAGGTGTCAAGAGAAGCCAACTTCAAGGAAATCCAAGTTTTTCCTCCCAGCCTCCTCCTCCTACCATACTGATCCAAAAATATATAGGGCCTGACCATTTGTAAGAAATGGTGTCACTAGAAAGTCAAATACTGCATGTTCTCACTCATAAGTGGGTCTACTAAAAAATGTACACACATAAATGAAGGGAGTAGATTGATAGACAACAAAGACACCGAAGTAAAAGGGAATAGCAGGGGGTGGGAGGAGGGTGCATGATGAGAAAGTACTTAACGGGTAACATGTAAATTATTCAGGTGATGGATTTTTTTATTTTTTTGAGATGGACTCTCCATCGCCTGGGCTGGAGTGCAGTGGTGCAATCTTGACTCACTGCAACCTCTGCCTCCTGGGTTCAAGCAATTTCCCTGCCTCAGCCTACAGGGTAGCTGGGACTACAGGCACGAGCCACCACACCCGGCTAATTTTTCTATTTTTGGTAGAGACGGGATTTTACTATGTTGGCCAGGCTGGTCTCCAACTCCTGACCTTGTGATCGCCCACTTCGGCCTCCCAAAGTGCTGGGATTACGGGCGTGAGTCACCGCACCCAGCCTAATATCTTAAAGCCTTGGCTTGACCACTACACAATCTATACATGATACAAACTTGCACATATATCCCATAAATATATACAATTATTTTAAAAAGAAATTGTGTCCGAAAATGGGACTTAGGAGAATGATTGGAAAGTCCTATCCTTACCTACTTACTGCTTATCTTTCTTAAATCACAGAGGTTCTGAAGTGACTTTAAAAGCAGCATACACATAAAAGAGTAAAATGAAAATAGACACCAGGAAAGACATAAATTAGACTATATTGTTAGAATCAGAGGGGAGAAAGATAGGACCCCACTTCATAAGCCAAAAGGCCCAGTGGGAAAACAAAAGGTGGTTCGCAAATAGTCTGAGTTCCTTGTGACCCAAAATCAAAACGGAAATATTGTCAATGACATTGTTTCTTAGCATTGTTTCTTAGCTTTTGAAGCAAAGCCCTGGTTTCAAAAGAAAGCAAAATATTTTCTGTATTTACTCATCTGATGTTGAGGATTACGATGGATGACTCCCTCCTAATATTAGTTGGGACAGGGTGGGGGGCTCTTAACTGGCATTTCTTGTGGCTTCTTTCAATAATAGGCAAAAGTACTACTACGAATACAAAATACAAATAAATAGCTGGGGGCAGTGGCTCACATCTGTAATCCCAATACTTTGGGAGGCTGAGGCAGGTTGACTGCTTGAGCCCGCAAGTTCAAAACTAGTCTGGGCAACATGGCAAAAAAACATCTCTACCAAAAAATAAAAATAAAAATTTTAAAACTTATCTGGGCATGGTGGTGCATGCCTGTAGTCCCAGGTACTCATGAGACTGAGGCAGGAGGGTCACGTGGGAGGCAGACGTTGCAATAGAAACAATATGTCTATATTTTCTGTCAATCCAATTCATTCCTCTGATTCAATTTCATATTTGGTGATGAGTATAGGTATGTGTATTTCCAAAGCTGGGAACTGGCTTGGGGAGGGAATAGATGGACCCAGAATTCTAGAACCCAGGAGGTGCTGGCAAGCATGTATAAAAACTCTTGGAGGAGAAAGGCCTCAAAGTGACTGCTTATCCGACACTTTGTCAAACTACAACAGAAACAAAATTCATAGGCATGGTCTGTGACTAAAAAAACCAGATCCCAGTTTAAGGCCAAATTCTTATAACCTGTTCTTACTTATATTGTTGGAAACCACCTTCGCCTTGTATCCTTTACGAAGCAAGTCATTCCTTTCTCTATATACAGACTGGAGATTGGATAATGTGAAAGATGACAGACGTTGTCAAACTTGCCCTACTCACTGGAGTGACTGATGGCCTCCTGAGAATGTCCAGACCTTCTGGCTTAGTGTAAATGACTCAGGCTATAAATAAAACGTCAGCCTGGCCAGCATAAATCTACTAAGGCTAAGGAGTTATTAAAACAGAACCATGAGACGGTTACTCAATGAGCCCAGTCTGACACATGTGGCTATGACTTAAGTCCTCATTTGAGCACTAAACTAATGCCTCTTAAAGACAGAAATATCTGTAAAGGATCTGTTCCTGGAATAAATTACAAATTCCTTTACTGTGTTAATACTTTGCAGACCTTTGAAATCAAGTTATTCAGATGAGTGCCTGAAGTCCCAAAAGGGAATGGTCAACAGTGAAGAGGTAGTGGGCGTTGGGGGTCTTACATCAGGAGACAGAGAAAGTAAGTTTTAATAGTCCAAATAGAAAAACTGACATGGGATAGCAATTAATTATAAAAATAAACAAATTTAAATTTCTAAAATTCTGTGAGAATATGATCATAAGGGAAGTAATAGATTTTAGTCTTCAAATTAACTTTCTGGCATTTGTTTTAGGTATGAAAAATTCCAGATGGCCACTTCAATTTATAGTAAAGTTATTATATAAACTCTGGAATTTAAACAAAATATTTCATTTATTATATACACTATATACACTCAGAATGTATCATTTTGCAGGGTCAGGCCCCATGGCTCATGCCTATAATTCCAGCACTTTGGGAAGCCAAGGAGAATGGATCACTTGAGGTCAGGAATTCGAGATCAGCCTGGCCAACAGGGGGAAACTCTGTCTCTACTAAAACTACAAAAATTAGCCAGGTGTGGTGGCAGGCACCTGTCATCTTAGCCACTCAGGAGGCTGAGGCAGGAGAATAGCTTGCACCCAGGAGGCAGAGGTTGCAGTGAGCCAAGATCACACCACTGCACTACAGCCTGGGCCACAGAGACTCCATCTCAATAAATAAATGTAGTATCAGTTTGCCATAAATTTGGAATCTAATTTCCTGAGAATTTATTGAAGACATTTTAAAACTCCCACTGAAGTGTCAAAATATGTGTTTATAGTCACTCTTATTTTGATATTTTTATTTTGCCTGTGACACTAATTATTAAATTTTTATCACTAATGCTCATGTCAGTGCATTAAATATTATACCTAATGAACAGAAAGCAGTTTAATGTCATCTGAAATTCTGTGGAGACTTTGTAAAGCTAATTTTTCTGCAAGGATGGATCTTAAAAATGCATTTGTAGCCAAAGTAATGTCAGTTTAACTTGAACACTCAGCAACTCAAGAAGAGGAATACTAGCAGCTTTATTGACCAAAGAATATTGCCCTGAGTCTAACAAAAGTCTTCCTGTCCAAACAAGTATTCAGCAATTCAGTTCATCCTCATTCCTCTCTTTCCAACTTTGCAGCAGAAAGAGTAACCATTAGATGTAAGTCTCCTCAGAGCCCAGCCTGTTCCATTCAGGGCTGGCATTGCAGAAACATCAGCACCTGTTTCTGTATTCCTGTAAATAAGTGGAGAGCACTTCCCTTCATAGCTCATTCCCATTTGTAATCATAGACTTGTGTGATTATTTAATCAATGTCTGTCTCATCCAACAGGACATATGTGAGAACAGGGTAAGTACAGGGTCCAGGGTGCACACCGCTGTGCCTTGTACTGTGCCAGGTCCTTGCCCACATAATAAATATGTGTTGACTGGAGAAATGAAAAATTTAACCTGGGGAACACAATAGCAAGCTTCATGATGTCTGCCTCACCCTTAATCCAAATGGTAAAAATTGAGAGAGATTTGAACCTAATTCTCATTTATATTTCAAACTCTTTTAGTTATATTCTTTATCACAAATTGGTTAGACTATTTTAGTTAGAAAGGTGTGTTTTAAGCCAGGCGTGGTGGCTCACACCTGTAATCCCAGCACTTTGGGAGGCCAAGGTGGGCAGATCATGAGGTCAGGAGTTCAAGACCAGCCTGACCAACATGGTGAAACCCCGTCTCTACTAAAAATACACAAAATTAGCAGGGTGTGGTGGTGCACGCTTGTAATCCCAGCTACTCAGGAGGCTGAGGCAGAAGAATCGTCTGAACCTGGGTGGCAGAGATTGCAGTGAGCTGAGATCATGCCACTGCACTCCAGCCTGGGCAACAGAGCAAGAGACTCCATCTCAAAAAAAAAAGGAAAGGTGTGCTTTGATTTCATAAGCCATTAGTGTGTTTACCACAAATTGGTAAACAACGAATATTAACGAACCACTGTATGATGCTAAGGAATGCAGAATGCTAGTCCATAACACTAAAAAATAGCAAGGCAACTGTCTAGGATGCAAAGCGCAACCTAGAGGAGCTATAGGAGTTTATGGGACATTAGGCCTCCCAATGAAATCACATTCAGTATTGGGAGAACTGCATTTTTGTTCTGGGATTATGCCCACCCTGGAGTATGACACGGACCTTTCCCTCTGATCTTTTTTTCTCATCTTCTTAAATCTTCTCTCTCCTCATTACCTTCTTACAGCCAGAACTATGGAGAGCTGCAGGATAATGTGTTATTCATTTAGAAGACATCCATCGTGTTTTCCTGCCTTTGTCTCTATACAGGGAACCTTGACATTTTCCCCCTTTGGATTCTTTTTCAAGTATAAATAAATTCCCCCTTTGGATTCTTTTTCCCCCTCAACTGAAGATAACTCTTCAACGTTTTAAGTAATGTATTTCTGAAAAAGATGAGGTGATCAAAGGCATAGGAACATTTTTCTCAACACTGGAAAATAAACAATGCAGCTAGGTCATCAGATAAGCAGTGTTCATTTAACCGTTCCCAATCCAAAGGAGAAAGGCCATCCACAGGGGACAGCAAGGCAGGGTCATTTCCTGCTAGGCTGGCCCACATGTTCCTGCTCAGTACTCTCTGGCCAAGCTTCAGGTCGCCTTTGCCACCCAGTTCTTATGCTGAGCACACCATGGTCTTTCCACTCTGCCCTGCACCTGTCATATGAAGACTTCCAGGGTTCCAGATCACCTTCCCCTTTGCCTTCGTCTCTCCCCTTGCCCTCTGTACGCAGACCTGGGTTATCCGGCATGTTCATTCACAGTGATGATGAGTGAGATGAACTAAAGGTGTTGGCCACTGGAGGTATTTGCACTGGAAACCAGATGTAATGCCTTAAGCACAGAGAAGCAAGCCTCTAAAGGACACAGCTTAATGAGTACAGGGTAGGGAACTGCACCGAGTCAGTGAAGGTGAGAGAATAACAGCGAATATTGGATGGGGTGGCCACAGTCCTTGGAATACACAAATATATATGAGAAAATCAGTTAATTCGGAGGTACATGTAAAACTGGTGAGACAACAACCAAAAACAGGGATGGAAACAAGTGTATGGGAAAGAGGAGTGAAGAAAGCTAAGGAGAGCTGTTTCCTTTATGCTTTTGTATTAAGGAGTAAAGAGCATGTTGCCAGATGAAGTCACTTTGTTCATACAGTCAACAACTGAGTACCCGGCACTCAACCCTCAGCCACCGCTCACTTAAATCCAGGTCACTGAAACCTGAAAATTGCTTCTCCACTTCTACCGTTTCTTAACATGTAGATCTTAACGTCAGTGATATTTATTAATTGTAGCGACAGGGAAATTCCTTCATTTCCCATCCTCTGAGGGCGTTTTGACTTATCTGCATTTTCCCCTTTACCTTTCCTCACTGGATTGTCCCAGTAATCCACCGTGAAAGGTAGGGTTTACCTTGCTAGCCTGAGAATTACTTGAATTTTCATCTCTCACTGATAGCCATGAAGTTAATCATTACTATTAAAGAAGGTCAGTATAACAATTGACAATAGCACTGACTCTATACTCTTCCAACCCAGCCAAGTTTCGCAGCCATGGGAGCCAGGTGACAACAATGGGCAGGCCCAGGGTAGGCCAAGCAGTATGGTAAAAATAGGCACCACTGATTTTCCAACACAGGTCCCATTTGGTTTTAAGGCCAAATGGTGGTACAGCAATAGTTTTCACTTCCCTCTGACCATAGCTCTTGTATTTTACCTCTTCCTAGTCCTCACCCTTTTTATTCAGAAGAAGACATCTACGATAAACCATCACATGTCATCTTATCTTCACTATTTCCACTTGCTAAACATGTATGGGAGTGCCAGGTCAGTATCCCTCCTGTCAAATATCTTCCCTCCCCTCTGCGTGGTGTCTCCCCCATAATTCAACATGGCCTCTCCACTAGCCTCTGCCCTGCTCCTCTCTCCTCCTTTCCCCATCACTGAGACACTTATCCAGGTTCTTATCTCCAAACAACCAGCTCCTACATGTACCTCCGAATTAACTGATTTTCTCATATATATTTGAGACAGGCACTCTCAGAGGAGCATATCAAATGGTCAGTTTTTAAGAAAGTTCCAGAAAACCGCTGGGAGCGGTGGCTCACGCCTGTAATCCCAGCATTTTGGGAGGCCAAAGCAAGCAGATAGGTATCAGGAGTTTGAGACCAGCCTGAACAACATGGCGAAACCCTGTCTCTACTGAAAATACAAAACTTAGCCGGGCATGGTGGTGCATGCCTGTAATTCCAGCTATTCAGGAGGCTGAGGCAGAAGAATCGCTTGAACCTGGGAGGCGGAGGTTACAGTGAGTCGAGATCATGCCACTGCACTCCAGCCTGGGGGACAGAGTGAGACTCCATCTCAAAACAAAAAGTTAGTTTCAGAAAACCTCCAAAACCAAGTTGTTTGATGCAAACAGGAAGGAATTTTATATAGACAGGAGCTTATAGAGACAGAGAAACCAAGAAGTTCTAGCTTTAAATATTGATTTGGTCAGAACAGAAATCCAGCCGTGTGAGCAAGTGAATAGCAGAGTATTAATCATCTGCCTAGAGTAGTAACCTGTTAGAGAGAGAACAAGGATAGGAGAGAGATCACCACCAGAGGCCACATGTTTGTTCAGTATTTCACGTGCATCCATTCAACAAATAGCAAGAGCCAATGGTGCCAGGAAATGCAAACAAGACATATCTGTTTCTGTTCTTCCCAGAGTTTAATAGGCAAAAGACACAATGTAATATAGCCTGAAAGGAGCTATGATGGGAGAAAGTCAAGTTGGGGCCCTTAGGAGAGATTCTCATCCAGACAATTCAAAAAGGTTTTTGGAAGAAGTGACATTTCAGTTTGGGAAGACAGGCTGGGAGGGGTTATCCAAGCAAAAGCAGGGATTGAGAGGGAGGAGGAAGTTGACTTTTTTTTGAGATGGAGTCTCGCTCTGTCACCCAGGCTGGAGTGCAGTGGCGTGATCTTGGCTCACTACAAATTCCGCCTCCCAGGTTCTTGCAATTCTCCTGCCTCAGACTCCCGAGTAGCTGGGACTACAGGCGAACACTGCCATGCCCAGCTAATTTTTTGTATTTTCGTTTAGACAGGTTTCACTGTGTTGCCCAGGCTGATCTCGAACTCCTGAGCTCAGGCAATCCACCCGCCTAGACCTCCCAAATTACTGGGCTTACAGGCGTGAGCCACTGCACCCGGTGAAAGTTGACTCTTGACCACAACCAGGTGAAGTATGTGTGACCAGGTCTACTTCCCCAGTAAGGTAACCAAGCCTCATAGGGATTGAAAAAGTTACCCAAGACTACAGATCTAGCCTGTGGTTGATGCAAGACTCAGTCCTCGGGACAACTGAAGCCCACGGCCAGGCTGGCTCTTTACACCACAACCCCAGTCATCTGGCTGCACCTCCCCACTTCACCTGTTCCAGGCTCCCAGAGAAGCCTCTGTCAGGATGGAAATGTCTGGCCAGAAAGGAGAGCAGAAAAATGCTGTCATCAGAGTCGTGGGGATTTTATTACTAAGCCACAAGGCCCCCAACAAGGGTGCCCTTAAAATTCACAAAGAGTTTTTGTATGGTCTCTTTCTTCTCAGAAGTTCTAGATCTAAGTAGCACACAGTAAGTAAACTTGTTTATGAAAAGGTACATGCAAATTATCTCTAAAGGCAAAGGAGAAGCTTTATTTAGCACAGACCTGTCATGAATACCTTTAAAGCAAAAATGACTGTTGAAAATGCTCTAACATCTCCTTTCTCTTAAAGTGAGGCATGGCACCCCTGGCTGACTGTGGGTTGGTTTTTCATATCATAGCAAATCTCAGGAGATCAGAGACTGTCAGAGACAATGGGAGAAGAAAGACCTTGATAAACAATTGCCTTTCATTCTGGTCCCTTTCACAGGCTTGATATACTCAGAGGAAAATTTAGGTGACTGACGTAAATGTCTATCACTAGGTATATTTATTTAAAATCTAAATGGAAAAATGCAAACACTGTAGATATTAATGAAGGAATAAAACAAACAGCTGACTTTTTTCTTTACTTAGTGATATGAAGCTTGTTCAGGCTTGCCAGATTTGAGGCCAATCTCTTGTAGGTTGCACGTTGGTCCTTCAAGGCAATGAAAATTTCCCTTTTACAGACATAAAGGTGAGATGCAGATGTATTGAAGTCCTCTCTTGGAGCCCTGTGTACTGCACAGGTAACAAAAAGTAACACAACCGGACCAGGTGCAGTGGCTCATGCCTACAATCCCAACACTTTGCAAGGCCAAAGCAGGCTTGAGGCCAGGAGTTTGAGACCAGCCTGGGTAACAAAGTGAGACCCCATTTCTACAAAACAATTTAAAAAATTAGTCAGGCATGGTGGTGCATGCCTGTAGTCCTAGCTACTAGGGAGGCTGAGGAAGGAGAATCCCTTGAGGCCAGGAGGTTGAGGCCACAGTGATTTGTGTTCACTGCACTCCAGCCTGGGCAACAGAGCAACACCCAGTTTCAAAAAAAATAAAGAAACAGGCCGAGTGTGGCTTATACCTGTAATCCCAGATCTGCCTGAAGCAGGCGGGTCAGGAGTTCAAGACCAGCATGGTGAAACCCTGTCTCTACTAAAAATATGAAATTAGCTGGACATGGTAGCAGGTGCCTATAATCCCAGCTGCTTGGGAGGCTGAGTCAGGAGAATCACTTGAACCCAGGAGGTAGAGGTTGCAGTGAGCCAAAATTGAGCCACCAAACTCCAGCCTAGGTGACAGAGCAAGACTCCGTCTCAAGTAAGTAAGTAAATAAATAAACAAGCGTAACACAGCCAATGCTTTAATTTTCATTCAGAGCCCTGAATGTGAACGTCCAGCCGCGCTAACTAGGCAACGCAATGAAGCCTCAGAAGGCTATGGCTTTAAAGGCATTCATGTAGTGAATGCCCAGACCAGGAGCTCACGTACCCGCCAGCTGGCATGGATATTTCAGAAGGCCAAGAGAAAGCCTCATTTTGGTGAGGCACTTTTCTCAGCTTTCCTCCCCTTCTTTCTGCAGCAAAGCTCAAAAAAGCCCTCTGCTGGGGGAGGGGCTGGGGGAAGCATTTCTGGCTATGATCCTTTTGGCCTTTAGCAGGCTGAGAAGGCAAATCTGGCTCCAAACAAACCCCAACTGCCTGCTCTCTCTTTTTCTAACACCAAAGACATTCATTCCCTTGCCAAATGTTCCAAATCCCCTGAATGTGGGGAAAAAAAACCATTCTTTAGTTCTGCCATTCCACCTAGAGTTTCCATATCTCTCTGTTCTCGAAGGTATCTGATCTGAATCTATCCACATATCAGTTGTCTTTCTCTTGTATTCCCCACCTTGCCCCGACACCCACTACCAACACCAGGATAAAGGCTGAGGTGCATTGCAGGTAAGTCAATGAGCTAAGAACCAGGCCTATTATTTATGAAATTTACAGGGCTCACATTTATATGATCACATTCTGGAGCTGACATCTGACCCAGTTCTTGTTTCTGTCTCTGCCCTCTCCCCCTTTCAGCCCCTTACACACTCACACACTGGAGCCCTTGACCAAAGAACAGAACACTGGGTATCATTTTAGTTCTCATATTTTAACTTGCACTCATTTTCAACGAGGCAGATACAGTGACTGGAAATAAATCAAGACACGAAGTTAGGAGGAAAGTTTGTACACAATAACCACCTACTTTGCTCTCGTTGCTTTTCCTTTCCTAGAGTGGTGGATATGAGCACCGATTCTGAGTCCATGTTGTACAAGTTCATACCCCAAATTCACATTTACTATTAGCATCGAGATGTTCACCCTTTTCCCTGGCCTCTGCACCTCTATTTCCTCGTCTGTAAAATAGGAAAGCAATAGTACCCATCTCAGAGGGTTGTTACAAGGATTAAAAGACTTAATAGGATCTGGGCATGGTGGCTCACACCTGTAATCCCTACACTTTGGGAAGCTGATACAGGTGGATCTTGAGGCCAGGAGTTTGAGAAGAGCCTGGCCAACATGGTGAAACCCTGTCTCTACTAAAAACACAAAAATTAGCTGGACACAGTGGCATGTGCCTGTAATCCCAGCTACTTGCTTGGGAAGCTGAGGAAGGAGAATCACTTGAACCCAGGAGGTAGAGGTTACAGTGAACCGAGATCATGCCACTGCATGCCAGCCTGGGTGACAGAGCGAGACTCCATCTCAAAAATAAAAATAAGTTGCTACTTTCCTACCCCACCCCATCAAAAAAAAAAAAGCTAGAACTTAAATAATTATTTCTCTTTGATAAGCTCTCAAGTTTTCTTTTAGTTTAATGTTGTATAGGAGGCATGAGAAGTATTTTGAGGTTTATGCTCTAGAAAAGCTATGCATGGTTGAAATACATTTACAGAGTAAATAAAAAGTTAGACGGATCCTCCCACTGTGAACGTGAAGAGACTAGAAATCAGGCAGATGCTCCTGGGAATTTCTCTGTGAAAAGATGAATCGTCCAGCCAGCCATGAGCCCTGGTAACCTATAAATAAATCTCTTTCTTCAAATTACACTGATGGAAGTCAGCCTTTTATGTTTTGGTTTTTCATAGAAATAATTGATGTTATTACATCTCTAGACTCATTCATCCTAAGAAGCAGCAGCTTTATCTGCAATGTGCCCCCACGTTTACATTCTATCCCTGTCTAAATGGTATTAGCATCCACTCACAAGACCATGATCAGTGTAAATGCAATCTGCATGTACATGAAAAGTATCGTGTGTGCTAGAGGTGAGTGCCCAGTTATTGGTTGAATGGATGGAATAGTTCAACAGTGAAGCAATGAGCTGTTGCAGCAGAAAACATATTTTGTTTGGGAATAATGAGAGATTATTTTCCAGACAACACTTAATCTGAGAGTTATTATGTCCACACATAAAGGCAAGAAGTTATAGAAAGCCTCTCTCCCTCACCAGCAATAGTACAATTTCACAGACATTCACAGGCATTTTATAGCAAACATCCAAGCAAAAGGCACCCAAGATACCAATATGCCTTGCAGAAGAGTCACATTTGCAGCATTCCCAGTATTTGCTTACTTCAAGTGGTAGGACAACGATGGTCTTATTTAATTGTAATTTCATTTTTCTGAAATCAAGAAAATTAAGCCCCGATGTTGCTAACTAAGCCAGTGAGTATCTAAAGGCAAAATTCTGGGACCTGTTTCTAGACATGATTTTCTTTCTTCTCTAACCTATGCTGTCTTTGGGATGCGGATCAGTGCAAGGGTCTCAGCTTCCCCATTTTCCATGTGCCTGACCTCGAAAGCTCTCTGCTTCTGCTCTTCTGGCCACTAGCCATGTCAGCAGTTCACCTCAATACGGATTTAATTACCCTATGATGGGCTCAGGCTCCCTCACGCTCTCTTCTTTGTTTCTTCTTTGAGAAGCACTGCCTTTGGCTGCGTTTCTTCCAAAGACAGACGTCAGGCCACCTGGTCAATCAAGGAGCCCCAACTTTGACCTCGGAGGGTCAAGCTCTTCAGTGATCAACTTTCTCTCCTTTGTTGGTAATACTTCAAACATTCTGACTGAAATGCACAGATAGCACAGGTTGATCTCCAAACATGTCTCACATAGAGTGTTCCCTCCTGGCTTGACAATTCCAATCTTCAATGATTGCAGTACCTAATTCATGCCTTCTCCAGATTCTAAATCCTGATAACCTGGTATAATTGCTATAATAACTACCATAATAACTCTTAGATTAAGTGTTGTCTAGAAACATATCAAGAGGTGTTCCTTATCTTGGCCCCATAAATTTAAAGAGGAAAATATTGTTTCACTTCAGAGTCTTCTTACAAAGGTCATCTGCCTGAAAACAGTTCCCCTTCTCTTTGGTTTTATTTATTTACTTATGCATTTCCTTTACAAAACTCATGCCTTAGTTGTTTTCTGCCAGTGAGAATGAAAGACCATTATAGATGGAGAAAAACCCAACTACATATTTAATATTCATCAGCATAGTGCTGCCACATATCTTATTATTGATCACACCTAAGAAGATGGAGCAATAACTTCTGAAATACACATTAGAACCACTCAAGAAAAATGGAAGTTTCTACAGTATTCGAGGTTGTCCAGACAAATTATAATTAATTCATGATCAATAATGAAATAGTTTGTTAGTCCATATAGTGAGTAGGCTTCCTGTTTGCTTCTGCAAGAATGTAGAATACCTCGACAGGCAGAAAATCTTCTGAAGAGACATTTTGGAATTGAAACAGGTGCTAACATCTGCCTTTAATGTGCATAGAAAGGAAAGTGAAATCAAACTGATTCTCTTAGAATTTCGGATTGGGCATCCTAAAGTATGCCTGAACTGATTTGGAAAGAGAATAACAGATTGAGCAATTAAAAAGTGGATGGCTCTGTCAAGACCCGACTAATAGCAAATAAACTTCGCAGTTCTCTTGTTTTCCACTATTTTCTTTCCAACTTGGAAAACTCTTGGTATGCCAGTGGCCTTGTTGGAGGATAAGTAACATGACAATTCTAAGGAGGAAAAGACCAAAGCCCAGCCATAATAGTGACTTGTCAAAAGCTAGATTCTTACTTAAAACATTCCACAGGTATGCTATGGGGACTGCTGCGACACCCCGCTCAAAGTTTAATGCTTAACCACACTATGGTCCAGTGCTTTCAGTTCTGTTCTGCCCTGCAGCATGTACCCAACCCTCATAAGTTAATGGGTCATTCATCACACTGGATTTTTCTTAGCTCATTCGCCTCTCTAGAATTCAGGATTTCCTACCAACATTTTCACTTTTCCATAAAATTAATATAGCATTATTAGAACTTGGTGTACTCTGAAAATATCCAGCAATCAAAATTCCTCATTTCAACCATTCAATCCAAGATTTTATCCTTTTGGATTAGTATGCTGTGCATAGTTTTATTAATCAATTTTAACTGTTTCCCACTACCAAAAATGTAGAGATGGTGACTCAAAATAAATCAAAGTATTAGATGAGTAAGGAAAAAAATGATCTTTGCATGAAGACTTGTTTAGTTCCAGTGATTTTTCATCATGACCTATCCAATTTAATTCTCTCAACAGCCCTGAGAAGGAGACATTATTGTCCTCACTTCGGAGATAATGAAACTGATATCAGAGAAGTTACTTGCCCCAATTTACATTTATTAAATGAATATATAAGCATTATACACTATATATCATATCAGGATTCAAATCGAAGAACACCCAAATTGGAACTTGCCCACTAAATGCATATTGCCTTCCTAAAACCAACTGATGCCATTACTGAAACCATTAATGAATATTTTTCCTGTCATTTGAGTAATCTAGTTAAGTAGACATTACTGATAGTGCTCACTCTTAAGAAATTGTACAAGACCAGTGGTTCCAAACCTGGCTAATTCACCAGAATGATCTGGAGAGCACTTAAAAAGAAATTTTGGGCTTTATTTCAAATCTACTGAATCAGAATCTCGGGGATGGGCCCAGGAGTCTTTATAAATACAGAGCTCTCAAGGCAATTATCATAATCAGCCACTTAGGTAACCATTGACACTTATGAAAATAGTGATGAAAAATCAACACTACCAATACAGCATATTTTTTCAGTGTATTCTGACATCCTTTATTTTGTTTCAACTTGATATACACCTGCTGGGCAGAATGTGGGGTAGATATTTTTTATCTTCCTTAGATGAAAGTAGAAACCAAGTTCTATGGGGAAGGAAAATTTGAAATATCCTCTTTCACCTTCTTAGGTGAAAATGAACTACCTCGTGAAAACCAAACTGGGTTTAGATATATAGCATTAAGAATGTAAATGTCACTTGTTAGGTTTCCCTCCATCACTTGTTAGATTTCCCTCCCTCCTCTTCTTTCTCTTGGAGCACTGGATGGACAGTGTTAGGAGCTGAATTGTATCCCCACAAAATTCATGTGTTGACATCCTTGCCTCCAGTATCTCAGAATGTGACCTTTTTTGGAAGTAGGATTGTTACAGATGTACTTGGTTAACATGAGATCATACTGGAATAGGGAGGACCCCTAACCAAATATGAATGATGTTCTTATAAAAAGAGGAGATTTAGACAGACACACACAAGGAGAACCCCATGTGCAGATGAAGACAGAGATGGGATGATCTCTGTCTATAGGTCAGTTAATGCCAAGATTACCAGCAACCCACCAGAAACTAGGGGAGAGGCATGGAAAAGATTCTTCCTCACAGCCTCAGATGGAACCAAACCTGCTGACACCTTGAGCTCAGACTTTTAACCTCCAGAAACGAGAGTCAATATGTTGCCATTATTTAAACCATCCAGCTCATGGTACAACAACTGCAGAAAATAGACACAGATAGGAGACACCTCCCCCTAGATGATCAGATTACTGGTTACCATTTATATTAGAGGAAAAGGAATCAGCAAATAAGATCATTTATCAACAGGTTTCTGAAAGGCAATTGTGATAGTCATAATAAGTCTTAGGAGTTACAAGCATCTCTACAGTAAATTAACTCAGAGAAACAGCTTGCTCAACGCAATTTTTTTTTTTTTTTTTTGGTGTACTGGAGAAATACTAACAAAAGAAAGAAAACATGGAAGAAAATCCTCACACATCTTACCTTTAGCTTTTTTCTACCTACTATTTAGTATAAATACATCATTTGTATGTCTTCAATTGTGATTAAGGGAGTTGTACAATATAGATAACCAGAACCAAAACTTTATTCCACCTATACCAATGTTATGTCCTGGAATTCTCAGGCTTCTGAGATGAGGGTGCTTCCTGTTTGTTCCCATCTTCTAATCTGAGGTATAGAAGTAGCTATGTCTCAACTATATGGTAAACATCGTATGATAGGTCCCAAAGTCCATGGAGACATTTCCAAAAGAATGTTGCCTAGAGATGAAAATTATCTAATCAGTAAATTGACCCTAACATGTCTTGGTCTTTCAAACAAACATACTTCTTGATAAGATCATGAGGGGTTTGTGAGGCATTTGCTGAGTTTTGTCTCTCAGATAGCTCTGTATGGCCTCCTTGCAAACACATGCCCAGTTTTGCTTGACAAGTTCTTTGGACTGATTCCTCTCCAAATAATAAGCATACTTTCCAATATTTAATAAAAGAATTTATAAAGCCAACATTTAATGCATATTTTGATCATTGACATTATGTAACCTGTTTTGGGGACACATCTCACGGGTGATTTTTATGATGCAATGATAAGCCATGTGACCAACAAAAAATACCTGCAGGCCAGGCATGGTTGTTGGTGCCTGTAATCTCACACTTTGGGTAGTCAAGGCAAGAGGATTGCTTGAGCCCAGAAGTTCAAGACCAGCCTAGGCAAGATGATGAGACCCCAGCTCTACAAAAAATTTAAAAATTAGCCAGGTGTGTTGGCATTTGCCTGTGGTCCCAGCTACTTAGGAGGCTGAGTCAGGAGGATTGCTTAAGCCTGTGAAGTCAAGACTACAGTGAGCTGTGTTCACACCACAACATTGCAGCCTCGGCAACAGAGTGGTCCCCTGTCTCAGAAACAAAACAACAAATCTTCAAGTACACAAAGATTATGTCAGCATATGTATGTGTATCTTCTCTCAGTTTGAGATATTATAGCCACGCTGTATTTTAAAAGAACTCAACATTTATTTCTTAATCAAAAAAACACAGCCCATGCAAGTCAGTGTTTGGCCTCAATGGTTGAACTAGGGAAGGTTGTACTGGGGCCTGAGAGCTTGGCTTGAAGTCTGAGGTTGTCTCCATTACACGGCGGTATGGTTACTTTTGTCTCCACCCAAACTCATGTTGAAATTTGATTTCCAATGTGGCAGAGTTGGGAGATGGGGCCTAGTAGGAAGTGTTTAGATCATGGGGGCAGATCCCTCACCAATAGCTTGGTGCTGTTCTCATGGCAGCAAGTGAGTTCTCAGGCTCCCAAGACTGGATTAGTTCTCATGGGAATGCTCCTTTCAGAGAGGGTTGTTATGAAGCCAGGATGCCCCTCTGGTTCTGCGTTTTCACTGATATCTGCTTCTTCGACCTCCCAGCAGGTTACGAGGAAGCACAAAAGCCCTCACCAGAAGCCAAGCAGATGCCAGAACCGTGCTTCTTGAACTTCCCAGCGTTCAGAAATGCAAACCAAATAATCATCTTTTCTTTATAAAATACCCAGGTTTAAGTATTCCATTAGAGCAACACTCAATGGACTAAGACATACAACTGGAACCCAAAGCACATTGACAGTATTTCATGCCTGACACTTATTTGTTTAATAAGCTCAACACTAAATTAGGAGAACATGTAGAGGAAAAATCCAAAGAAATAATTTGGAATTATGCCACAGATTTAACACACAGTTCACCGAACATAGTAAAACTTTCCCATGGAGGAACATAGGCCGTGTGTATGCAAGAGCAGTTAAATCAAACAGAACTACATTTTCTGGACCTGGCTGATTCACTGCTGCTTATCTACAAAGCCACAGGATGGCAATAGAGAAATTCCTGTTGTGTAACTATTGTCCAAATGGTCTTATGGGAAAAAAAATGTGACCAAATGTTTTGGTTCTAGTCCAATTTGCCTGTGATCTGGGCACATTTATGCATTAGGATAGCCATATTCACAATGGCTACAAGTACATACACCTTTCATGACCTGACTCTATCTTTTCAGCCTCAGCTCCCACACTACTATAACTCCTCCTCTCCTTCAGACTATGACCTTGAAAAAAAATTAAAATAGAAGCAAATAATCACTGGATACCTACCATACACTAGAAGCTGTACTATGTCACAGAGTTATAAAAGGGATAGAAACAGATCACTTCTCCATAGAGCTTACATTCTAATGAAGGAACAGTTACTAGACAAGTAAAGGTATAGTATGTATGGCAGGGATGACCTTCTCTGTCCACCAAATTTCCAGAGTGGAGTTGTCCCTGGCAGGCAGTGACCACGACAGGGACTGAATTTTCCAGTTTCCACTGCAACCAGCTGTGTCCATATGACTAATTCTTACCAATGCAATGTGAGTAGAAGTGATATGTGTCACTTACAGGACAGGGTTTTGTAAGAGTTTGATGTGCCTCCTCCATTTGCTATTCTTTCCCTAGTTTCTGCTAGACACAGAGTACACCTAAGCTCTGAAGGCAGAGCCTCAAGATGGAAGGACCTGAGTGTCTGATCATTCAGGTTGGAAGGAAAACCAACCCCAATTAGGAACATTAGCATTGAACTATAAGGAAGCATGTAAAATATCTACAATGTTTTAAACTGCAGAAATGTTGGAGCCAATGTTTGCAGGTTCCGTCACTAACCTAACTAACACAGTATGTCACGTGGCCATAGGCACCATGGAGAAAAATAATGCATAGCTGAGTAATGGCAAATGTGATGGGGGAGAGAGCTGCTAATCTAAATGAAGTGGTCAAGGAAGACCTCACTGATCCATTGACATGAGCAGAGACTGGAAGGAAGGAAGAAAGTAGGCCATGTGAAACTCTTAGGTAAAACTTTGCAGAAAGAAGGAACAGTGAGCCTATGGGTCCCAAGAAAGAAACATGCCTGCTATATCTGAGGAACCTCAAAGAGGCCAGGACACCTGGAGTGCAGTGAACAACGAGATGGCTGATAGGAGATGAGGTCAGAGAGCAGACAGGGGTCCCATCACCTAATACCTTCTAGGCCATGGTAACATCTTTAGGTGTTGTTCTGAATGAGATGGAATGGTTGGTGGGGGATTTTGAGCAGAAGAGTGACAAAATATTCTTATTTACATTGTAAGATTACTGTCATGTTGAGTTGAGACGATGCTGTGCAGGCGTGGAGATGCAAGAGCAATAGTAGTTAGGAAGCTGTTATAATAATCCAAGAAGCCGAACTAGTGGCTCAGACCAGGGTGCTGGTAATAGAGATGACAAAAACGGTCAGATTTGGGGCATTTACTGAGTATGAAGTTGACAGGATTTGGTGATGGATTGCAGATGAGAGTGGGAAAATGCGAAAAACAGGCTTGAGGTAACAATAAACAGTTCTAAGTTTGAGGTACCTTTCAGAGATCCAAATGGAAACATCGGGTAGGCAGATTGTTTAGCCTGGAATTCAGTGAAGAGATCCAAGCTGGAAAAGAAAGGGGGGAAAGGAAGTAATCAGTGTATTATGACATTTAAATCCATGAGACTAGGTAAGATCATCTAAGAAATAAATATACATACAGAAAAGAAAGGTTTACAGACTAAGCCCTGAGGCCCTCTGTCATCATTTAGAGGTTGATGAGAAGAGGAGGATGGAGCAAAGGAAACTGAGGAAGAGCAGCCCATGAAAAAGAAGAAACGCTGGGAGAATTTTGGTCTCCAAAGGAAATAAAGTATTTCAAGGAAGGAAAATGATCAATATCAAACATTGTTAATAGGTAAGAAAATGAAGATTGCATCTCCTATGAGATTTAACAACATCCAGGTCTTGGTTAATGATAAGAAAAATTTCAGGGACGTGATAAAGGGAAATAACAGATTAGAATAGTTTTAAGAAAGAATGGAAATAAACACAACTAAAATTGACACACATCTTTTGTGAAGTTTTGCTATAAAGGGGAGTAAGGTAACAAGGATGTCTATAGGTATGTGATTCAAGAGAGCTGATTTGAAGATGGGAGATATTGCAGTATATTTCAGGATGATGGAAATGATTTCATAGAGGGAGAAATTAATGATGGAAGAAAGAACCAGAAAAAAAAACTACTGGAGCCATGTACTTGAAGAGGGGGAAAGACAGCATGCACAGGTAAACAAGATAGTTTTCAATAGGAGCAGGGAGAGCTTATGCGTAGCAGTGGGAGGGAACGTAGAGTCTGCGGGCTCAGATACAGGGTTGTGGAAAGATGCAGTATGAGAGAGTGCAGAGTCTCTTGGGGCTGCTTCTATTTTCTCATTGACATCAGAGGCTAAATTTTCATCCAAGAGTGAGGATGCGGATCTTGGTGTTTTGAGGAGAGAGTAGAAGGTGTCGAATGCTTTAGAAGCACAGGGGAGTGAATGGACTAGGAAAGTGTAGGATGGCCTGGCTCCCCTGAGAGCTCTCTTGCATCTAGTGGTCCCAAATAAGACCAGAGCACATGGATATGTCCCCTTGTCCAGCCAAAAGCAGCTGCTCAAGCATACAGCGGAGTAGACAGAGTTCCAGCAAATCAGAGTTGCGGGTTATTGAGTCTTTGAGATAAAGTTAGAGAAGGGTGAGGACATTGAGGGTCTTTACCAGAAAATGATGTTAATGATGACTCATGGGATTTACTTTAAGCAACTCAGGTTACAAAGGGAGTGAGATGCGGTGGAAGGTTGGAGAGTTTGAGGAATTCTTGGCCGTAATATGATAAAAGAATTATTCAAGTCAAGGTACTAGAGGCCATAATCTGGAAGCATGTGATCTGGGCTGGAGGGAGGGTGGACTGGCAGTGAGGCAGCCACATCAGATGACTGACCATTCCCTGAAGCTCAGGGCATTTCAAACTTACTTTGAAATTTGCTCTTGCTATTCCTTTCGCCAGAATAATTTTGAATCTCTTCTTTGGTTGTTACTCATTCCTCAAGCCCTAGGTCAGATGGTACCCCCTTGTGCAGCTTCCCCTGATCCTCCAAATCAAAATTAATTGCCTTCTCTACTGTGCTCACATAATGTGTTTTACTCACTTTCAATATGAAGCTCATCACATTGTGTCATCATCTATTTACTAATCCTGCTCTCCACAGCTCATGATCTTGAAGAGGACAAGAGAACATTCCACTCACCTCCTGGCACATTCCCAGTGCATGGCCAAGAGGCTGGCTCATAGCTGACACATCACCACCCCTCCCCAGGGGTTGTATCCTCTCCTGCCCCTCTTTAATCCATTTTCCAGACTGCAGTGAAAGTGATTTCCTGAAAAGTGTAAATTAGATCATGTTATCCCTCTGCACTGAACTCTTAACAGACTTTCCAATTGCTCTTCTGATGAAGACCAATTCTTTCCATGGGATACGTGGCCCAGCAGGATTCGGCTTGCATTTGCCTCTCTGGCTTCGCTGCATACCAGTCTCCCTCTGTGCTTTCCTCTCCAGCTACCCTGGCCTCCTAGGACTCCCAAAATGCAGAATTCTCCCTGAAACCAGGTCTTGTCGAGTGTCCTCCCTGCAAACAGTCTTCTCAAGTGCATTTCCCTCTGTCTGGTGCTCTTCTTCCTCTTTAGATAGCAAATCAGATACCACCTCCTCGGTGATGCTTTCACTGAGCCCCACGCTGGGTGCTGATGCTTTATTACACAGGCGGGAAGGACCCCAGCCTTCGTCACACCTCTTAGTAGCTTGCATAATTACATGGTCATGTGTGTGGTTATTTAGATTCATGCTTGCTCCCATGCTAGTCCGGGAGCCCCATGAGGACAATGACCACAGGGCTTTGGTCTTTACTGAATTCCCAGCATCCAATGCAGTGCCTGACTCATGAAAGCACTTCATAAATATTTTCTCACTGAATGTATTAAATTAATAAATAGATGGGTCTAATGTTTTACTTAATATTCTGTAAAATATAACAAATTTGGTTCCCCAAGTACTTACAGTTCCTGTACCAAAAAAGAATGCAATCAAACACAGACACACACACATGGCTCAATGAGTTTTCACACAGGTCTTTAAAAAATATAACCAGACATGTCAGACTGTGATTTGTAACTTACAAGCTAAGCCTAATTATTAAAATAAAGATGACATCTATGTGGCTAAACCAAGTGCCATCCCACATGAATGTGACTTTTCCAGAAACCTAGTTACTCCACATATTTCAGAGCACACCTCAGGTCCCGAATCAGTGCTCATTTGGCTGGTGCCATGGCTCACGCCTGCAATCCCAGCACTTTGGGAGGCCAAGGCGAGCAGATCACCTGAGGTAAGGAGGTCAAGACCAGCTTGGCCAACATGGTGAAACCCCGTCTCTACTAAAAATACAAAAATAAGCCGGCTATAGTGGCACGTGCCTGTAATCTCAGCTACTTGGGAGGCTGAGGCAGGAGAATCACTTGAGCCCAGGAGGCGGAGGTTGCAGTGAGTGGAGATCACGCCACTGCACTCCAGCCTGGGCAAGAAGAGTAAGACTCCATCTCAAAAAAAAAAAAAAAATTCTCATTAGAGTTCCTCAGCATAAAAGATGGCCAATAAAATGAAAGGCAAGTCTATGTTTTGGGAGTGGAGTCAATGAACAATCATTCCCGAAGCCTATCCCATAAAGTGAAAGGTGGGCTCTACTTGTCACTTTCCATATCTTAACAGAATTTTCCAGACTATAAAAACTATCGTGGTAAGAAAAAATATATCGTCTCTTTAGGGAAAATAACCATTTGCTCACTTTCTCTCTCCTATACACCAGAAGTATAAATAATAGGCATTTTAAGTGTGCAAAATAGTCAAAACAAGTCTTACATAATAATATATTTATTTTTCAATTTTTAGTTGTTTTTTAACAAGAAAGGCAATACAAATACAAAAATCCCATTTTTTTTCTATTTACAAAAACATTTTCTACCAACTACTTTGAAGAAATGTTTTAAATTTTATAATAGACATTTTTAACTAAAGTAAAAATAGTCTAATGAACCTCCTTTACCTGCCACCAGGGTTCAGTAACTGCCAACATTCCGCCAGTATCTTTCCTTGGAAGAAATTTCAGAAGGGTGGAACACAGGTCAAATTCAAGGAGCTGCTCAGCAGAATTGCCCAAAACAATCTCCTCACCATTCTTCTTCATCTGTTTCACTAGCCCTTCTCTGACCCAACTGCAGATCAACTGCTTTTTATGAACCAAATGGACTTCGCTTAGAACCATCACCATGGCAAATAGAAGAGGGCTTCTCATAACCTTGGTTAGGATGTCGCCAAAGTCCTCTTACTCTTTAGCACAAGACACATATCAGAAGCATCTTGGGATGACTCTGACATCAGTACATTCAAGATCAATTTTAGTGATTGACGTACTACTCGGAGCCTGATACAGACATACTGGTGACTCATAATTTCTTTTTTTACCCAGGCTGCTTTATCCATACACCTAAAATGTAGTTCAGTTGCAGCTGTTAAAATTTACAAATATACATCAATTTTGCGATGCTGTGTTTGAACCGATGCTGGTAATGTTACTGTTTTTATGTTCATGGTCAGTCTAATAATTTTTATATTTTGACTCATGTTAGAAATTACTCAACTTTGGCTAATATCCTGATTTTTCCATCATCTTTGGTCAAGCATATTAAACATTTGGCTTGACTAAAGGAAGATAGAAATGAATATAAGAAACACCAAGCCTTAGAGTAACGCAAGAAACAAACGGACTTTCTGCATTGTTCCGGGAGAAAAGAGAAGACATTAGAACTTACACTGAACTTGGTCTAGCAACCTCAATGAAAGGGGCTACTCTGCTCTGAGCTTGCAGTCCGCAGCACCGTGGCTGGACTTTCCACTCTGAATTCAGTCCCTTAATGACTGAGCTTGCTGGCAGGCACCCAGTCTCTCAGCTGAAGGTTACACCTCAGACTCTACACTCTCCTAGCTCCCTAATTTCTCATTTCGGTTAAGTATATCTGCAGAGATGACTTGCACTGACTCCCACGTACACATACTCTGATTTAGGGCTACATCCACTTTTCTCAATATACACATGTCCTTATCCCTTAAACCACTTTAAGTTGCCATCCAAAATTTTTCTTATGTAAACTCCTACTCCTAACACAACTGAGCCTTTATCACCTTTAAAGTCCTCCAGATAAGTCCATCTCATAATCTCCTTAGTCTTAGATAATCTAGGACTCAGAATGTCCTAGGTCCCAATGAGACAACTTCTGCTCATTTGTTCATTCAACCAATGGTAACATGTTTAAGGCACTAGAAGCTGCTATCAACCCACATACTTACAACCCTGCAGAATGAGAGACTTTGACACAGAAGGATGATACCTTGACAGGTGTTAGCTCTTTTCCACCTGACTTTCCATTAATGATATGCCATAAACCTCCCCTTGACACCTAGCTCCAGCATACTTCTTGCAACTGTCTGAGTGAATCTTGGATAACATTGCTTTGCCCAGGAAGGTAACCTCACAAATAGGCTGTTCTTACTTCCACACATCTCAAATTCATCAAGTATGAAGCTTCAGAAATGACACCTGATATGGCAGATGTTCCTCTAAGCCTCCCCATGGATGTCATAAACCCTCATCCCCAACCCTTCGATCTCTCAGAGGTTCTAACACCTGCTTAATGCTAGTGAACTCAGGCATGTTCTTCATCTCTGAACCTCAAGAGGCAAATATACTTTCTAGTACGCATGGGAGAGGCAGGGGATGATGAATGAAGCAGCCAGCGCAGAGCCCCCCACTGAGAGGCAGAGGTGCCCTGAGGCTGCCTTCCTGACAATAACCCCAGGTCTAGTGGGACTGGAGCCCCAACGAAAACCAAGGGCAGATCCCAGAGGAAAACTATTCTTCAACCTCTTCTCAAGACTGGGACAAACACTCTGTTCGCACTAAATTCTGCATCTGGAATTTGGGCCTAGACATGCCACAAAGCCTCCTCCTCTTTCATGGCTCTGCTTCTCTCAAGACAACAGCAGCAACTGTCTCAGAAACTCTGGAAGTCCCTGCTGAGGGAGAGACCCAGGCCACAAGGCAAGTTTCTGGTTTTCTGGAGCTTCCAAGCACTTGCTGAAACCTTCTCTACCACCTTAAAAGCTTTAGCTGACACGCGTAGGAAAGCCTTACCAAGTACACACAGATTTCTTGGATCATTTTCAACTACTAAGGAAAGGTACCAATTGTTAAAGAAAATGAAAAATACCCACAATGACTGTTAAGTCTTTTCATTCCCCACTCTACGTAATTTGTTCTGATTGCCACTATTCCAAAAGACAAGATTACACACCAGGGAATCAGAAAGATAAAAGGGGGAAATCTGTCCCCTGCTGAGGCCGTATCAGAGCTCAACTTGTGTTTGGAAGCAAAGGCAAATTTTTTTTTCCCACCCTAATGAAGTCTTGTTAACCATGAACCCTGGGGCTGAACTGATCTAGTGAGAGGAGTTATTTCTGGGGTGCTGGAGGAGGTTTAGTGGGGGATTGGTACATTCAGAGATTATTATCATTCTTGTCTTTCTTCTTAAAGCAAGAGAACTTAAATATTTACTCAAAACTGTTCTCACTGGGGTATAGAAAGGAACTGGAAGAACAAAATTGAAGCCCATCATGTCTTTCAGATAGAAATATATACGACCCACATTTGTAAGAGAGAGAACTACATCTTGCTTCTTTTCCCCCCGATTTTGCCAGTGCTCTTTGTCAGCAACTCTCTTGCCCTATTGGGATAATGTTTTCACTGTGGTATGTAGGTTAGAAAGCGTGCTATTTGTTTACAAGGGATAAATGGTTGTTACAATGACTGTAAAAAAGCAGCAAACAAATCACCTTCAGGACTGGCCACGAAAAGCAGTGAGTCTTTCTATGTGTTGAAACAATCTGGGCTCCACTAACAGTAAACACAAGGCAGAGACATGGATCTGGATGTGTCCTCTGGGTTGTAGGCAGGGATTGACACAGTTACAGAATTTGATCCACCCCATATTCTCGCCTTGGAGTTTAATTTCCATATAACTGAAAACATCTGAAGCAAACACAGAGAGAAGCACTGCTGGACAGACCCGGAATACAAGAGTAGGCAAAAAAAAAAAAAAAGTAGCTTGTTTGATGTCATTCAGTGATTCAGTTATATGATTTAAGCAAGCTTTGGTGTCAAATATGGTAACCTGCACGAGAGAATGCAGTGTAGAGCTGCCCTCAAACACAAGGACATAGTTCTAGAACTACAGACCCTTAAAAAAATTGATCATGAAAAAAATAGAATTTTTCCCCTGGAGAAGCTTATGTTTAGATATCAGATACATAAAAGACTGATGTATAGCCTCTAAGATTCTTTCCAGCTCTACCATTCACTGCGTACACAAACAGGAAACGCTGAGGCCAAGGAGGCATACCAATGCATACAGGTGTACTGTTACTCATTTGATTCTTGCCCCATATGCTTTACAGAGTCTAATTATATCTAAATGAGATTTGCTCAAATAAAAATGGACATTTCTGTACAAAGAGTATATGTTTACATAAAAGGCAATACATCTCTCTAAAGTTTTCATTAAAATGGAAAACTAAAAAAAGCAATTGGAGAGATTTTAGAAAGCACCTGGTCCAGGATTTATTTGTTTTCCAAATAAGGAAACTCAGGGAATCTCAGAGGTCTGTTCCTTCCAGGCCTCATTCCAGGGAGGGGCAGATCTGGAACTAGAGCCCAGGTCTTCAGGCTCTCGAGCTTCTGTGGTCCGGGGCTTGGGTTGAGGGGTAGGGGTAGGGTAATAAATCTCATTCGCCAAATAAGGAAACAGCGTCATCTAGTGGCAATTTATCAGAGTATTGTAGACATGCTGTTATTCCATAGACACAGGGGGATGAGAAACATCTCTCTCTCCTATCTCGGCTGTCCCTAATTTCCTAAGACAACATTTCTGGACCATTTTCTCCTCCCCATGTTTCCAAAGCCCAAGACTCTCCCAGTGGGGCCCCTCCTACAACCTCCTCACCCCACAGCCTATTTCAGTCTCTTCTCTGCCAAACTTTCCAACACATCCCCAGGAATCAATCATCTGCCTCAATCAACAGCCATTGGGGCTGTTGGCCTTTGAGTGTTTCTTGATTCACATTTTCAGCAAAATAACCCTGTTAACCATGGCTTCGGGCCTTCACCCATTGGTGTAGCAAATCAATTCCATCAACTCTAATGAAGATCCAGATACTGCTTTTCATTCAACCACACTGAGATGATCCTTGTTCTTCCCCTGCTACCATCAAGTTAGGACACTTGGGTTGCTTTTGAAATAATTCATCAGGGTATTTCCCCAGACAGTTCTGTGACCAATCATGGACAAGCTTCAGTCAAAGATATCTACTCACCTTTCTCCTTCTCAATCATGTGCCAATCCCACTATGTTCAAAGGGCCAGACATTCCCCCACCCTCAGGACTTTAACTTAGGAGGTATTAAATAGAAAACAAAATATGTAACAAGTAATTGTCCCATATGATAAACGTTCCATTAAAAGAAAGCACAAAGGGAAGGGGGAAATTCGTTCTGCTGAGGTTAGAAAAAGCTGCACACAAGAGGAAATACTAGATCTGAGTTTTGAAGGAGATAGATGGGCCTTTGGTTTCTAAAGAAATGGGTGTGGTGTGCTAAGCGGGGAGAACAGCAGGGGCGAAGGTCAGAAGTCCGGAGAGCACAGCTTGTGATAAAGGATCAGGGCCCAAGAAGAAGATGGGTGGGAAGTGATGTGGAAGGCAGTTCAGGACTGGAACAAAAAGATGCTTAGATGCCATCCCAGAATACTTGGATATTAGATGCAATTAGACACCATCAAATTATGGGCCACAGCAAAAAGACTCAGTCCGAAGTCTCCAGGTAGTAAAGTACTTTATTCTTCTCAGTCATTTTGAAGCTACTTTCTACATAAAATTGTCCCCTCATTTCACGGCTTGTGAAACAGAGGCCCTGAAAATGAATTATTTGTCAATGCAGGGGCAAGAACTTAGATCTGTTGGCTCCCAGCTCATTTCTTTGTAGTGAAGAGTTAGCTAAGAGCCTGAAATGCTTATTAGAAGAATTAAAAAATTTTAAATTAGAAAACCTTGTAGGTATTCCTCTGATTTTTGTTCCTGTATAAATCCTCTGAAAGTATTAAATATATGTAATTGTCTTTTAATCATATTCCCCTCATCCAATCTGGGCCTGCTATACAAATGAGAAAATAATCCAATAGGCATTCTATTTGAAAGCACTGATATAAGAAAAAATTTTCAGACTAAAAGAGATAAAAGAGGCAAATGTAAACCACCATTGGCTAAAGAATAAAACGTCAAAAAAGTGAAAGATTTGTAAAGATGTCTAGGAAATTGATTCCATTGGTTTCATGAGGACATCAGTCAGACTGATGTTAGCGAAACACCAAGGGTTCAGTCTAGGTCTTGCTGCTAGCTGCACAGAAAGCCAATTACTGAGACGATGAGTACTGCCAAGGAAGAAGGCTTTAATTGGGTGCTACATCCTAGAAGATGGGGGTTCAGTCTCAAATCCATTTCCCTGGCGAGGCGTGGTGCCTCACGCCTGTAATCTCAACTTTCAGAGGCTGAGGCAGGTGGATCACCTGAAGTCAGGAGTTCAAGACCAGCCTGGCTAACGTGGTAAACCCCATCTCTACTAAAACTACAGAAATTAGCCAGGCATGGTAGCACACACCTGTAGTCCCAGCTACTTGGAAGGCTGAGGCAGGAGAATCGCTTGAACCTGGGAGGCAGAAGTTGCAGTAAGCTGAGATTGTGACACTGCACTCCAGCCTGCTTGATAGAGCAACAGTCCACCTCAAAAAACAAAAAAACAAAATCCATCTCCCTGACCAACTAAAAGTAGGGTTTATATAGCAGGGAAGAAATGTAGCAATGTGTAAGAAAACAGAAACTAGGGAGGGGCAAAGAAGAAATCATGATGAATGGGGGTCAGGCATCTCATTGTCTGGATCTGGTGAGCTGGTGAGTTTCAGTTCACTGAAACTTCTTTTGAGAGGTCTGAAGGTCCTTTCCTAAGGAAGGAACTCAGATAAAACAAACATTAGTTTCAAGCTTTAAGACTAGAAGGGTCAATTTCTATGTTTATCAAAAAGAACTGTCTATGCGACCACTGGGTCAGTTTCGATGCCAGAAAAAGTTAGTAAGTAGATGTCATTAAAAGACAGTCATGGAAACCAATTCTAACTTGGTCATTTAGAGGCCAGCATTTCTTTGTAAGAGCTTTCTAAGTCAGGTGCAGGGGCTCATGCCTGTAATCCCGGCACTTTGGGAAGCCAAGGCAAGGGGGATTACTTGAAGCTAGATTTCAAGACCAGCCTGGGAAACAAAAGTAGACTCCATCTCCACAAAAGTAAAAAATAAAAATAAGTCCTCCAGTCATGGTGTCACATGCCTGTATCCCCAGCTACTCGGGAGGCTGAGGTGGGAGGATGGCCTGAGCCCAGGAGTTCAAGGCTACAGTGAGCTATGATCATGCCGCTATACTCCAGCCTGAGTGACAGAACCAGACACAGTCTCTAAAAAAATGAAAGAGGGGAAGAAAACAAAACAAAAGGAGGAGAGGGGAGAGGGGAAAGAGGAGTGGGGAAAGAGGAGGGGAGGGGCAAATCTTTCTGTTTCTGAAATTGGTCAGTGTTTTATTCCTGCTTTGCTTATACAAGTAGATTATCTACTTGCTAAAATCTTGACTCAAAAGGCAACCCTGCCACTCCACCTCTTGTTTCTCTTATTAGCTATATTTATTCAAGTGTCAGGTCTTGCAAAACTCTACTCCATTTTTCAGGCCTTGGCAATAGATAATACAATATGTGTGTCTGGGCTGACATTTTTCTCCAAATGAATGCCAGATATTTCACACAGCACTAAAACTAAAATCATATGATGCCCTGTACTGGGCAATGCGGTTACTGTAGTATTTTATGTCAAGGCTAGCATTCCATTCATCATTCAGAAAGTGAACACCCAGTGGGATAGGGAACAAAATAAACTGTCATGCTTCTGAAGCTGCCAGACCACCAAGGACAACCAAATTTACACAGCTTCTCCTTGACCCAGCTCAAGAGTCAAATCGTAGCTATGGGCATGTCCTTTCCAAATTCTCCTCCCAGAAAAGTAGTAGCCCAGGCTGACCACAGGGAGGTGGGAATAACCTGAGGTTCAGCTGCCTCCCCAGGTTTCTGCTCCCATGCAGCCAGCTCCCCTGGCACCCTGCCTTTCTCTGATTCAACCCTGGAGGCTCTACTGCTCTCGGAAGCCCAGATTATATATCCAACATCCACACTGGACCTCTATCTGTTGTCAACATAGCCAGATGACCATGAAACCCACAATCTGGAGATCCTGGTCTCCATACTTGGCCTTCTGAGAGTGTTGGTTCTATGGTTTCAACTGCTCAACTAATAAGTGAAAACTCTACACATTCAGAAAAGAGGGCAGGTCTGAGTGGACTGAGATTCTGGGTCTGCTAAGAGCCCTGGCCCAGATGCAAGTACATTACATGGTAGAGCTGCTGGCCCTCAGGTGGGCTGTGACAAGGTGAGAGCCATTACCAGGGAAGGTTGTTCACATTCATCAGAGCCACCTTTGGGGAGAAACATGCATGGGAAACAAGTTTAACTGAACAACTGTAAAAAGTCAGAACAGAAATGGAGACCTACCATGAGCCTGGCACTGTGCTAGGCAATGATCATGGTCCCACTCTTATAAAACTTGCAGGTGACACAGCAAAAAAATAATACTAATAAACCAGAATAATGAACCAGTCTAGAGTCCAGCTCAGAAAGGCACTCTTAGAGGAAGCAGTATTTAAATAGAGACTAAGAAAAAAGGAGGTAGAAGAAACCACAATTATGAAGGCACAAGAACAATGGGATGAATCCCAGAAAGCACTGGACATCTTTGACTGACCTAGGCAGGGCTGCTGTTAATGAAGAACTAAGATTCCATCTGCCATTATGCCATTATACAGGCTGCTGAACTGTATAAAATATGGCCCCAAAACCTCATTCAAGTTTGTCTAGTACATGTCTCAGGAGCATCTTAGAAGAGGTATTATGATATCTCGGGTATCTGCAAACTATGGCTCACCACCTGAATTTGTAAATAAGATTTATGGAAACACAGCCATGGTCATTCATTTACATATTCTCCATGGCTGCTTTTACACTACAATGTCAGAACTGAGTAGCTGCCAGAGAGAAAGTATGGCCCATGAGGCCTATAATATTTACTATCTGGCTGTGTATAGAAAAAGTTTGCCATCTGTATTAGTCCATTTTTACATTGCTATAAAGATACTACCCAAGACTGGATAATTCATAAACAATGGAGTTTTAACTGAATCACAGTTTTACATGGCTTGGAGAGGCCTCAGGAAACTTACAATTGTGGCAGAAAGGGAAGCAGTCACCTTCCTCACCAAGTGGCAAGAGAGACAGGCAATGTGTGAAAGAGGAACTGTCAAACACTTAAACCATCAGATCTCAAGAAAATTCATGCACTGTCATGAGCACAGCATGGGAAAACCATGATCCAATCACCTCCCACCTGCTCCCTCCCTCAACATGTGGGGATTATGAGGATTACAATTTGAAATGAGATTTGGGTGGGGACACAGAGCCAAACCACATCACCATCCCCTGCCACAGCTGATAGAGACTGTAGAAACTGAGTTCATGAAATGTCAGGATAGGGTTGAGTAGATTGCAGCCAGGCCAACTAGTAGTCCTCATGCCAAACATTAGATACTTAAGACAGTCAAGGACAAGAAACTTCACAGGGTCACATGCTAGCTCTTGAGAGATGAAGAGCCTGATAAACCCTTCCATGAGGTGGCATCCACATATTTCTGGAGAACACAAATATCAGGCTCAGAAAATTATATCCACCTATCAGGGAAGAGCCCACCGCTCTAGCATGATTTCACAATAGCACTTCAATAAGTGCGTCCATTTTTCTTTCTCTGCAACTGAAAATGCCTTCCTACAATGGACAAGCTTGACTGGAATCTGTGGGATGATGGCTACAGTGAAGGTAGAAGCTAGTGGAGACAGAGGCATTGCTTCCAACAGAGGCTGAGGGAATGGCTCTCCAGAAGATAGCTGCATGGTAGGATAATTCAGCCTGCAGCAGGGGCAGCTGGAGATAAAACACAGTGACATCGTTTTGCCGCAGACCACCGGTTTCCTCAAGCAGAGGTAATGAGGTCCATGCCTCCCAGGAAGTAGAAGTAGAGTCCAACTGACCCACCTTGGTCCATGATGCAACCCAACATCTCTAAGTCTAGCATTTCAGCACAATGGCAACCAACTGTTCATGAGACTGAGAGCTGGGGTGCCATGCAGGCAGGACCAATGAGGCAGGAGAACATCCCAAAACTAGGCACTGATGACGAGAACATTACCCAGGAGAGGCTGGCCACCCAATATGGCAATGGGCCCCTATTGTGGGTGTCAGAAGGTTGTGGGCATTATAGGCAAAAAGAGAATCCCCCTGTGAGAGGAGAAAAACCAGAAAATCATCATGTCTGGAGGAGGCAGGAATGAATGGTAAAGAGGAGTTTTATTCTCATAATATGAGCTTTAGGAAGGCTGGGCCATTCAGGGCATTGGGGTACTCTCAGGAGACCTTTCCAGAGCTTTCCCTGTAGTGCCAGTTTGCATTGAATTTTTATTTCAAGGTTTGATGCCTTGGCAGTGCATCCATCCTCCCCATCCCACACTGTAACCATGGAGCCTGTGGCTTGTATTGTTGGCCATCTCTTGCCAGGGGGAGCCATGGTGTTCTGTGATGCTAGAGCAGCTGACTGCCCTATAACTAGAAGGTTCCTGTAAGCCACAGGCAGAATGTCTTCCCTCCTTATCTCCAGCCAGCAGTGGTCACTATCCAGGGAGGAGGATGGGAAGCACACCCCTCATGTTCCCTCCAACTTAGAACACTCAGCTCTGTGAAACCAGCCAGGATTGAAGGTGGATTCCCCGAGCAAGGACCATGTTCCAGCCACAGCCAGTGCCCAACAAGAAGTTAATGATAAATTCATACCACTGGCAGTGAAGGGACTGAATGTCTGAACTCCTCTCCCAGACAAACGAGAGCCTAGGTTGTCAGACACAGACCAGGTAGGACCAGGAGTGACTGGATGCTGGCCCATGGACCAAGGAGCTGAGAATAAGCAAGGCCAGACTGATCACCCAGGAGGGAGCCCACATGAAACAGACATTGCCATGGGCAAGGCAGAAATATGATCCATAAATATTGTAGGCAGGAAGTTAGAAATCAGAAATGCTAGATGACTGCTAGAAGCTAGAGCTAAGAAAGAACCCCCAGAGCTGCTGGTGCACAGCTGTGGCCTTCTCCATAGGTCAGTGGACAGGCTGTCAGGGCAGGGCAAGCCAGGCATCTGGTGAATCGTGGCCTGTTAACACTACCAGAAATCCTGGGTGTTAACGAAGAGCAGAATCTGTAGTTTCCAGTTCAGTATGTTATCCAAGTTCAGACAGAGTTCTGGCTTGTGAATTGGGCCACCTGAGACCATTTCTTTTTTTCTCCGAGATGGAGTCTCACTCTGTAGCCCAGGCGGCAGTGCAGTGGCACAACCTCGGCTCACTGCAACCTCCCCCTCCTGGATCCCAGTTCAAGCAATTCTCCTACCTTGGCCTCCCATATAGCTGGGATTATAGGCACAAGCCACCGTGCCCAGCTACTTTTTGTATTTTTTTAGTAGACAGGGTTTCACCATGTTGGCCAGTCTGGTCTTGAACTCCTGACCTTGTGATCCAATCACTGCGGCCTCGCCTCCCAAAGTGCTGGGAGTACAGGCGTGAGCCACCGTGCCCAGTGACCATTTCTTACTTACCAGGGATAAGCAATTGCCAACCCCAATCTTCATGATCTCTGACATAGAGATTCAGCCTCAAGGGGAGGATGAGAAGATGAAGTCAAGAGTGTCACCTGTAGTGAGCTGCTTGGAGAAATATTTTATATTATTGAGCTGTCAGATTTTTAAAATCTGCAGCTAACATTCAGGTTGCTGATGAAAGAGTCCACATATATTTTAAAATGCTTTGCAATAGGAGTCAGAAATCTGACTCTGGCTCTGCCACCGATTAAATCCTCCATTTTCCAGTCTGTGGTGTCTTCCAGAACTAATATCCTACAATTATTCATAAACCAAGCTGTAGATTGCGATGAAGCATGCTGGCAAAAGACAGGTCCATATGGGCTCGTATAATCCCCCTAAAATCAATTATTAATGAAGTCTTCAGCTGGCAGATGCTGCATGCAAGGACTGGTCTGGTGCCAACAATGTGATCTTCTGTTCCCATTTACAAATCAAGGCTATTGTAATCAATAAAGCTTTGTTAAACATTACTAAGGGAGTGGGCAAATGGTACAGAGTTAATAACCTATTACACATCCTCTTTTTTCTTGATGTAAAATTTCTCCTTCTCTCTGCTGAATCTTTTCTCTGCCACAATAGATGCCTACACTAAACATACTCTAATTTACTTATCCCTAATATTAGGCATTATTTATTTTTTATTACTTATGTTACAACTCAGAGAAAGTCATTTCATATTGATGCCTGGAACTGGCCCCAGTTTTGTTGCTAGAAGAGTAAGTAGGGGTTTAGCCAGCATAAGTGAATTGGAAAGTTTTTGATATTTCAGAAAAGACCAAGAAATGTTAACTTAATTATTTATTGGCTCATGGTAAAAGCTACTCATTAAACAACTGTATGATGCATTTTGGTATTTGAGTCAGAAGAATTGTCATCTACTAATGATACAAAAACTTTAGATTGGGGTCAGACATGGTGGCTCATGCCTGTAATCCCAGCACTTTCAGAGGCCAAGGCAGGCGGATCATTTGAGGTCAGCCTGGCCAACATGGCGAAACCCCATCTCTACTAAAAATACAGAAATTAGCCAGGCATGATGACACATGCCTGTAATACTTGCTACCTGGGAGGCTGAGGCAGGAGAATCATTTGAACCTGGAAGACAGAGGCTGCAGTGAGCTGAGATTGCGCCACTGTACTCCAGCCCAGCAACAGAGTGAGATTCCCTCTCAAAAAAAAAAAAAATACTCTAGATTGGTGTTCTGCGTTCAGTTGCAGAAGCAGAGGGTCAGCTTGGACCAGACTGCCCAGTGAAATCTCACTCACTGGGTCTCCACTACCTGAATGTGTGATTACTTTGATTTCTGAAGATGCAACACTAACTTAGTACTTTCATGCAAAAAGCGCCCAGATAATGATAGTAACAGCTAACCCATCCAGAGAGCTTCTTTGTGCCTTCCCCCATCTCACTCTCACATCTTTACATATGCTAACTTGCTTATTCCTTACAACAGCCTTGAGGGACACATTCTACTGTCACTTCTAGTTTATACAGGGGAAAACTGAGAGAGTAACAATATTGTTTCAAAAACGGCAAACCCAGGCAGCCTCCTTCCAGGACCCCAGAACTTAGCACTTGTCCCTAATGTCCACTTGCATTTTGTTTTTGTAGAGAGCCTGTCGTAGGCTGAAACTTCATGTATTTAGAAACAGAGAATTCATGTTTCCTTTTTTTTTTTTTTATTGCACTTAGGTTTTTTATTGCACGTACAGATCATTCAAGGTGTTGCTTGGGTAAATACATGGCAAGGTGGTTTGCTGCCTCCATCCCCCATCATCTATATCTGACGTTTCTCCCCATGCTATCCCTCCCCACCTTCCCCACTGCCTGCTGTCCCTCCCCTAGTCCCCACCAACAGACCCCAGTGTGTGATGCTCCCCTCCCTGTGTCAATGTGTTCTTATTGTTCAAAACCCGCCTATGAGTGAGAACATTTGATTTTCTGTTTGATATTCTGTTCTTGTGTCAGTTTGCTGAGAATGATGGCTTCCAGATTCATCAATGTCCCTACAAAGGACATGAACTCATCATTTTTTATGGCTGTGTAGTATTCCATGGTGTATATGTGCCACATTTTCTTTGTCCAGTCTATCATTGATGAGCATTTGGGTTGGTTCCAGGTCTTTGCTATTGTAAACAGTGCCACAATGAAAATACGTGCACATGTGTCTTTATAATAGAATGATGTATAATCCTTTGGGTATATAGCCAGTAATACCTGCACCAGAGGAGCTTGGCATTGACAGGACCCACAGAGATGTCCAGTCCAATCCCTGCCATGTCCCCTTAAGGGGAGCAGCCATCCTCTCTCTGCTCACCCCAGGGACAGGCACTCACTACATCCTGTAGCACTCTTCTCCCATCTCAGAGAGCTGGGACAATTGAAAATTGATTTCTTTCCTTAAGCTGAAATAGGCTTTTTCCTTTTCATTTTTCTTAGAGACTGTCTCACCGTCACCCAGGCTAGAGTGCAGTGACCAATCCTGGCTCACTGCAGCCTTGAACTCTTGGGCTCAAACAATCGCCCCAGCGCCCCCTAGGTAGCTAGGACTACTACCCTGGCTAATTTTTAAAATTTTTGTAAAGATGGGGATCTCATGATGGCTGGTCTCAAACATCTGAACTCAAGGGATTCTCCCACCTCGGCCTCGCCAAGTGATAGGATTACAGGCATAGGCCATGGCACCCAGCCTGAAATATTATTTTCTATAATTTCACCTGCTGGCCAGAATTTTGCTCTTTGAAGCCACATGAAGACATGGACTCCATCTTCCTCTTAACTAACCTTTAAAACATCTGGAAGAATATTTATGCACCATCCTAAATCATATTTTTCCTGGCTCATCACTCAAATGCCCTTCTTTCAAGATCCAATGATACTGATTACCCCTCATCAGGTGAACTTTGTGGAAAATTTCATTTTAAATTCGAGGCCTGGAGACAAGGACAGTGTCAGAGGCCTCAAGGATTGCTCCACGACTGTGGGCCCTTCTCTGGTGCTGACCTAGACCTAAAAGTCTTCAGCAGGGCTCATGGCCGTGCCACACTGCCCACTCACAGCCAACTGGTCACCCGCCCCTGCTCCAGGGGGTGTTTTAAATTCAATGCTCATTAAATCAAATCTTCCCCATTATATATACATTTTTAGAATTTTTTTTGTTTTTTTGTTTTTATTTTTTTGAGATGTAATTTCATTCTTGTTGCCCAGGCTGGAGTGCAGTAGTGTGATCTCAACTCACTGCAACCTCCGCCTCCCAGGTTCAAGTGATTCTCCTGCCTCAGCCTCCCACGTAGCTGGGATTATAGGCACCCACCACCATGCTGGCTAATTTTTGTATTTTTAGTAGAGACAGGGGTTTCACCATGTTGGCCAGGCTGGTCTCAAACTCCTGACCTCAGGTGATCCACCCACTTCAGCCTCCCAGAGTGCTGGGATTACAGGTATGAGCCACCACACCCAGACTAATTATCCTTTTAAACACAAGTGTAGGATTTAGTATTTATCACTAATGGAGGAATCCCTCCTCAAGCCGAGAGAGAGAAAAGTGGAGGGAGGCTGGGCAGCGGTAGGGAGGGAGGAAGAGAAAAACAGATTACTCTGTACTCATTTCACCCCAGGAGACTTTTCTATGTACAGTAAAAAAATTCATAGGACCTTTAATTAGCTCACAGATATAAGGAGTTATTCAATAAGGGAAAAACAAAACAAAAAAGAGTTCGTATTTGCAGAGAGCTAAGCTGGACCTTAAAATAAAGGTAACCACAGCTAAAGGTCTAACGGTGCTCAGAGCCCAGGGCTATTTTCCTAGACTGTTTCCCTTGTGGAAAAGCAATCAATTAGATGCTATAATTTTAGACATTTTTTGAAACAGGAGTCAAGCTGAACGTCACAGATGCCAACCTGAAATTTGTGGTATGTGGGTCATCTTTTTTGTCACATCTGACACTGTTTCCACACACAGCAGGTTGAATTTAGACAAACTTGTTAATAGACTGGCAGTCAAAGCCAGAAGCAAGTCTGAAACCTAGGCCAGTAGAAAACAAAATATCCCTTCATGACATTGGTCAACCAACGAACACATGACCTCAAAAGTAAGGAAATGATTATTCACAGTTTTAGACAATAGTTCTCTATGTTGCATAAGCCGTGTTTAAATATTTCATAGCTATGCAATCAAGATCCCACAGGAAAACTACAGTAGATTTTATGTGTACATACCAAAGGGGTTTAAAATATTAGTGTGTTTGAAGATGTTTTTCATTTTCCTCCCAAACATGTTCATATTCTTTAAAATCACACAACAGATTCCAAGTTTAAAAATCAGCAGGAAAAAATGGAGCACAGTTTAAAATAATAAAAAAAAATGGCCTAATATTTAGAACAGCTTCTCCCCATTTGTTGAAGGGTGGCACTAACTGGCTTGTTACAAAGCAGAAAGCTGACTTTGAATTATAATATAAAGAAGTGATCATTATTTGACGTTTTGAAACTTAGTGAGACAATATGAGATGCAAAAGGAAATTATAGAAAAGACTATTCTGTTGACTGCAATAGTATCAAAAGCAATAGACCTAGGATGCCTATAACACCTACCATCCCCAAGTGAGAGGGAAACTGAGTCAAATAACACTTTCCAAGGAAATGGAGAAATTAAAATGAGAACGTATTCTTTTCTGACACTTCCTTATCTTTCTTCAAGGGCATTGTGTACAGGGAGTTACTAAAGCTTGACATTCTCTGGCCATAATAATAGAAGGAGGAAGAGCAGGACCCCTGGTGAGCTGAAAAGGAGGAAGGAGTCGTAGGGAGAAGAGAGGCCAGTTTTCCCAGGTGTCCCACGGTGATATTTACTAAGACATCAATCTCCTTGACAAAGATGGATAACCTCTGTTTTCTGTCTCCCTACGGCATAAAGGCATCCATACCCACCCTACAACATTGGCCATGGGAATAAAAGAAAGAAAATGAGATTAGTACTTAACACGCATGATTTATTTTAATTGATTTTTATACAGTTCCCATAAATATAGGTAGAAAAAAGTAAAACTGCCTTGCTATTATTTAGAGAATTTAATGATGGTTGCAGGGGAAAGGTCATACTGAAAATTCTAAGTATCTAACAAAAAAGATATAAGCAGATGTTTTTGAAGAATAATCTATCCATGGGCAGTAAATACATATATCAGAAGAAGAAAAATATGGATGTGCTTGTGCTTTGTGATTTAGTCACCCAGCTTTCTGTCTTCTCTTGTTCTATCCATCCTGTCTTCAATTTCTATGCCTACTAACTCCAGGAGGGTGCGATTTTCATTTTAGATGCATTTTAAGCTTCACGCAGTTGAAAACCGTCCCTCAAATGCAAATCAAACATAGATTATGTAAATTGTTTGCATATAAATTCAGTTTGCAAAGGTCTCATTTTTTAAAAATGAATTTATGGATCCAAAGGTAATAAAAATATGTATTCTAGTCATCTCGGTTTTAACAAATATAAATATATCCATGAGATTAATGACCTATGAGTTTTGTTTGTTCTCCCAATGACTTAGGAATCTGGGAAGGAATGCTGTTGGAGGAGGTTTTGGCAAGGGTTTTGAGCACAAAATACAAAAACACAATGAGAGTTGGAAAATATTTGGAAAACTCAAAAAAACAACAGCTTGTGCTAATTCTCAGCTGAGCTGTGGCTAGCTTTCACATTTCACCTCAGTGGGACTAATGGCAAAAGAACACCAAGGGCCCTGTGGCCTGCTCTGGTGACAGATGTTTTATTCTAATGCCATTATTAAGAGAAACATGCACCATTGTGGCCTGAGATGGCTGCGTGTTTAGTAGGAAACAGAAAATGCGGCAAGTAAGACAACCTTTATCTGCCATTAAAGACAATCAGACATGATATACCAGATTTGTGAATATAGCTCCTCTGATGTGAGCCACATTTTCCAAGATAGAAACAAACAAAACAAAGAAACATCTCATAACACTGAACTTCAGCCAAACACTTTAATAAAACATATTGCATGAGTAACTGATATTTAGACTAGTGATTTTGAAGATTTGATGGCCCTAGAACTATCTCTGAAATTCCACATATAAGCTCAAGGTTAGTTAGAACAAATAAGGGTGACACTGTGGTTGCTGCAGCCTGGAAGTGGCCCTGTGCTCTCCCTGCCCAGGTCCTTCCTGTTCCCAGGGGCCTAAAGAACCTTAGTTGAAGAGCTGCTAATACAGAGAGATTGACTATCAAAGGATTTTTGGAACATAGCCCTAACACAAAAGTACTTAAATATTTAAAGGCAGCAAATGGCCCTCCATCCAGAAAAAAAAGTTTTTAAGGGAATACTCTTATTCAATTAAATGAGTATTTTAAGAAAATTCTTTAGCCTTCTATTGTATCTGGATCATTCTTTCTCTTAAAGAGATAGAACCATGTACCCCAAGTTCACTTAGTGGCACCAACCTTCACTCCTATTCTTCCACATCTTCCTGTAGGGCTTACCCATATTCCTTCAGTTGTCCAGTTCTGTTTGTTCTAGATCTCAGACATCTGTCAATTCCATCTCTCCTTCTTCATTCCCACAGTAGCTGTCCTAACTTAGGACCGTATCAATTCTCCATGTAGGTCCCAGGGTGATGATTCTAAAAGCCAAAAACAAAAACAAAAAAAAAACGGATCACTTCCCTCACATGCTCGAACTCCTCCACTGGTGCTCCTATGTTTACAATCAAGTCTGCACTCCTTCCTGGAGCACCAAAAATCTGTGTGGACCTGGATCCCAGCTACCTCTCAATTTCATATTCCCATGCAGGGAAACCACCCTCAGCATCCCATGAACCTCTATGCCTCTTCGTTTTTGTATTTTTCTTGCTGCTTCCAATGTCCTTCATTTTAAGCATTTCTATAACCCTGAAATTATTTCACCTCCTACCTTTTCCACTTGACCTCTACACATCATTTAAGACTCAGCTTCTAGGCTGGGCACCGTGACTCACACCTGTAATCCCAGCAGTCTGGGAGGCCAAGGCAGGTAGATTACATGCAGTCAGGGGTTCAGGACCAGCCTGGCCAACATGGTGAGACCCCATCTCTACTAAAATACAAAAATTAGCCGGGTGTAATGGCACATGCCTGAAATCCCAGCTACTCGGGAGGCTGAGGCAGGAGAATCATTTGAACCTGGGAGATGGAGGCTACAGTGAGCCAAGATTGCGCCACTGCACCACTCCAGCCTGGTCGACAGAGCGAGACTGTCTCAAAAAAAAAAAAGACTTAGCTCCTATGTTATCTTGTAAATCCCTTCTTCTTTCCTTAAATGAAATAGAAACTTCCTTCTTTATGCAAGCTTAATATATTACACAATACTTCTTTTAAGTATGTCTCATTGTATTATAATCATCTACTGACTAGTTTTCATTTTTTACATTATGAGCTCTTTGAGGACAGAAATTCTTGTTATTCATATTTGTATCACAGAGTTTAGTTGAAACTCAGTAGCACTCAATACATGCTTAAGGAATGAATGAACGAGGAAATGAACACATGTATGTTCAACTTAGAATACAGATGCTAGGAAAATCCAGGGAGGGAGTTTAACAGATAAAAGGTAAAGACTTACATCACTCACTTTAGTAAAGAGGATGGGTAAGCTCAGACTTGATCTTGTTCCCAGACTTAATTATTCATTCATACACTCATTCATTTATTTAACAAATATTTGTTGAGTGCCTGCCATGTTTCTTTTTTTATTATTTTTAAGTTCAGGGATATATGTATAGGTTACATAGGTAAAGTTGTTTGAAGGGGGTTTGTTGTACAGATTATTTCAGCACCCAGGTATTAGCCTAGTATCCATTAGTTATTTCTCCTGATCCTCTCCCTCCCCCAATCCTCCACCCTCCTATAGGCCCCAGTGTATATTGTTCCCCTCTGTGTGTCCATGTGTTCTCATAATTTAGCCTTCACTTATAAGTGAAAACATGCAGTATTTTGTTTTCTGTTCCTGTGCTAGTTTGCTAAGGATAATGGCTTTCAGCTCCATCCATGTCCCTGCAAAGGACACGATCTCATTCTTTTTTATGGATGCATAGTATTCCATGGTGTATATATACCACATTTTCTTTATGCCATATTTCAGGTACTGTACTAAGCACTAGCACTTCATAAATAATAAAATAACACTTTCTGCTCTCAAGGAATATATAGCCCAGAGTGGGGTGTCAGAACTTGTATTAGTCCATTCTCACGCTGCTATGAAGAAATACCTGAGACTGGGTAATTTATAAAGAAAAGAGATTTAACTGGCCCACGGTTCCACATCTCTGGGGAGGCCTCAGGATACTTACAATCATGGCAAAAGTGTAAGCAGAGGAAATGCCAGACACTTGTAAAACCATCAGGTCTTGTGATAACTCAGTTACTCTCACAAGAACAGCATGGGGGAGACTGTCCCGATGATTCTGTTACCTCCCACTTGGTCCCTCTCAAAACATGTGGGGATTATGGGGATTACAATTCAAGATGAGATTTAGGCAGAGACACAGCCAAACCATATTAGACATGCAGAACATAAATGCTGTTCAGAGCCATGGGAGCCACAAGAGAGGAGGGGGGGATAATGGAAGTTGAAGGAGGGTGTGTATCACACTGCCCTATGAAAGTCCTGTCTAAGGAGTACCCTAGAAGGTGAGAGTGATGACAAGGTGGCAGAAAGCAGGCTGACCAAGGGAGATGGTAGGTGCAAATGCCATGGAGCTAAGGAAGTGTGCCACAAGTGAGAGAAATGGACATAATGTAAGGCAAAATTGTCACAAGCCCTGATTTGAGAACACAGACCTGTAATGAAAATTCAGTTCTCCACATGCATAACCTTGGGAATGTTATACCTGCTGTAAAATGGAGGTAAGAATAGTACCTACCTGCTAAGAGTGTTGTGAAAATTAAGGGCAAAGTAAGTGAAATCCCACCCGGAAGCCCTTGACACAATATGTATGGCACAATGATGACAGGGATGGTTATGAACTACAGCAACAAGAAACAGAACAAGACGAGTCTAAATGAGGTTGGCGTGACCCCAGTGAGGGAGGGTCTTCTGCACCATGCCAAGGAGTTTTCATCTGACTGAAAACCTTGGAGGAATTTTAAGTAACACAGTGCTAAATAACCAGATTTGTGCCTTAAGATCTCTCAGTTAACCGTGTGAAGGATGAATTTAAACCTAGCATAAAAGGATAAATGAGAGCTGAACTGAGACAACATTTGGGGGATGGTGAGGAGAGGACAGATTTTTGTTGATGTTGTTGTGGTGGTTGTTGAGACAGAGACCTGCTCTGTCACCCAGGCTGAAATGCCGTCATACCATCTTGGCTCACTGTAACCTTCACCTCTTGGGTTCGAGAGATTCTCCTATCTCAGCCTCCCGAGTTGCTGGGACTACAGGTGCACACCACCACACCCAGCTAATTTTTTTGTATTTTTAGTAGAGACAGGGTTTCACCATATTGGTCAGGCTGGTCTCAAACTCCTGACTTCAGGTTATCCACCCACCTTGGCCTCCCAAAGTTCTGGATTTACAGGTGTAAGCCACTGTGCCCAGCCGAGAGGACCGATCTTGTAGACATTAAGGAGTAGAAACAATAAGACTTGCCCACCAGCACTTGGTGGGGGGTGGTTAAAAGAAAGACAATGACCTTTAGATTTCTGGCTGAAGTGACTGAAGTGGGAAATCATTAACCAAGAGAAGAAACACCAGAGGTAGAACCAATTTGAGGGAAAATAAGAGTTCCATTTTAGATGGTAAGCTTCTCAGCCCACAGGATATCTAGGCAGAGCTGCAGTAAGTTATTGATAAGTGCATCTGGTGCAGGGTGGACTTACACACAGGAAAGCAATAGCATATTATTTACCATCACTTCAAGCTATAGAAATAGATGTGTTTATCTGGAAAAGCAGTTAAAGTCTGAGGGGAGCAGATTACTACATCTTTAGGTAACTAAGTCACGGGGACAAAATAACTTAAGAATGAACTCTCTAAAGATGAGACTTTGACTCAATTTCAAAACGGCTGGAAGGAATCCATCCTGCAGTTCTCCAGCCAGTCCTGTTGAAAAAAGACCTCATAAGGCTTTTTGTGTGGGATCAGTTCACAAATGGTTTATACTACTCCCTCCCAGTAACAGAGAATAGATCTGAAAAAGCCAACTTGAAGCCTTCACTTTGGGAGGTAAGGGTAGCCATATTGGGCTGTGTAAAGATCTCAAGATTATTCTAGAATTAACCAGAGTGCCTTAAACTACAATATTAAGCATACTTCATTTGGCTAGAGATGTCAGCACATGGTGGATATGCTGAGATGGTTCAAATAAGTGAAGTGTATGAAGAATGCTAGCCTCTCCTTTGAAATACTAAAGTCATGGGGGCCATAAAGAGAGTAAAATCAGGTTCATCAATAGGAAGATGGTTAAAAAGAAGAAAAAAATGTGGGGAGGATATATACAATATCTCAGCAATTTTTTTCATACTCCATACATAGAAATTAATTGTGACCAAATTCTTATTAACATGTTCTGATGTAATAAAGATGTTCTAGGACCACATATACACATATTACATATTAAAAAACAAGTTACAATTTTTTTGAGACAGGGTCTGGCTGGAATTTTTTTTTGAGACAGGCTGGAATGCAGTGGCACAATCTAAGCTCACTGCAACCTCCACCTTCTGGGTTCAAGTGATCTTTCCACCTCAGCCTCCCAAGTAGCTCGGACTACAGGAGTGCACCACCACACCTGACTAACTTTTGTATTTTTTGTAGAGACGGGTTTTGCCATGTTGCCCAGGCTGGTCTTGAACTATTGAGCTTAAGCTATCTGCCCACTTCATGCTCTCAAAGCACTGGGATAGGAGCATGAGCCACTGTACCCAGTCTCAATTATAATTTTTATTGCACATTTGTTAAAGTCCTTTAGAGATCTTAATTCCTTTTTATATTTCTTTTTACTTTTTGAATAAAGATAGGGTCTCCCCGTGTTGCTCAGGCTGGTTTCAAACTCCTGAGCTCAAGGCAGAAGCCACTGCACCCAGCCTTAGAGTTGTTAATTCTGCCTTACAACTGCCCAACCATTTCCCCTCTCCCTGCTCCCACCTCCAAAGAACAATTCTTCTGTCACATTCCCTAATGTTATCATCTATTGCCTTCACACATTTATACTGTATGAAGTTATTTATTTATACATTTATTGCTCCTCCTCTCCATAAGAATGAAAGCTCCATGAAAGGGAGGGAACTTGTGACTCTTCTCCATGACTGTGTTACCATCTCTTAGCACAGAATCTAGCACATAGTCGGTACTCCAAACAGGAATGTTCAATAAGTTGAACAAATAGAGTTTTTGTTTCTTAATAAGTTTTTACCATATCAGAGAGGACTTGTCTGATCACCCTATCTAAAATACCACCTCTCAACACTTCCTGTATCTTTACCTTCTTTTTTTTTTCTCTCTCTCTCTCCAAGACAGAGTTTCGCTCTCGTTACCCAGTCTGGAGTGCAATGGCGCAATCTCGGCTCACTGCAACCTCCACCTCCTGGGTTCAGGCAATTCTCCTGCCTCAACCAACTGAGTAACTGGGATTACAAGTACACACCACCGTGCCCAGCTAATTTTTTGTATTTTTAGTAGAGATGGGGTTTCACCATGTTGACCAGGATGGTCTCGATCTCTTGACCTCGTGATCCACCTGCCTCGGCCTCCCAAAGTGCTAGGGCGCATGAGCCACTGCGCCTGGCCTCTTTTTTCTTCTTAACATTCATCACTACCCGAGAGATTCTTTATTTATTGGTTTCTGTCTGTTTCCCCCATAAGCATGTGTTTCCTGACCACAGGCTTTTATTCTCACTGCTGTCCCCCCAGGGCTTAGAATAGTACCTAACAAGCTCAATGCAGGGCAGTCAAAGCAGGTTGCATAAATCAGTGAATTTACATAAAATTTGGATTACATGTAACAGTTATTTTCTGTATATGCAATACATTATTTTTTTCCTGCCTTGTGATTGGTATATTGACATCATCATCATTGTATTAATTCTAGCTCACGTGCATTACCCAGATGCTGGCATCCATCTTCCTTGCCAGATGCTCTACTTTTCCCTCCCCTCTTCTTCCCCAGGCATCTCTGCCATACACTCACAAACCCATGGCCTCATGTTATGTCATGTCTTCTGTATCAGCAGATCCAGGCAGGCCCCCTAATCTGAACTTGTCTTTCTTTATCATAATTTACCTTGTGATAGCCTAACTTGTGTTTGCCTAACTGACTCCATCTTAGCTGTGAGTCAGACAGACTCCATCTTAGCCTCTCCCCACCACCATGTCTCCCGCCATGTCTCCCCCTCATGCAAAACTGGGTCACGCTGACGCTGTGATTAATGACGCTGTGCTTATTCTACAACAAACCACTGTAACCACACCCTGCTTAGCAAACACACCTGCTATTGTGAATACTCCTCCTTGGACCCCCCTTGGTGATTGTATGGAAATACCCTGGCCTGCAACCACTTCCCTCAAATCTGCTCATTCTGCTTCTGTAAAATTCCACTTCCACTAGGCTCCCCCTCCCCTACCTTAATCAAGGTATAAAAAGAAATCAAGCCCCTTCCTCAGGGCCAAGAGAATTTTGAGTGTTAGCCATCGCTTGGTCACTGGCAATAAACAACCCCTGATTCAATCTCAGTGGGTGGCGCTTTCCTTACAACTTGCTTGGTTACAACATTTGGAGGCCCCAGCGAGATTTGCCACCAGGTGCAGACCAGACTCACTTGGGGCTCCCCTGGTTAAGAGGCAGGCTATAGGAGAAGCGCCCCCTGAGACACTCCAGGACCCCATAGGCCACCAATTTCTAGAGGTGAGCAGATCGACTCCTGGTGTGCCCAACCAAATTATTCCTCCAAGTCCTCAGTCCTGCTCTACAGAGAAGGTAAGTCAGATCTGACCAGGCTATTTCTGGAGGAAAACCCTAATAAGGGTCAATCCTCAAACAAGTAAATCAATTCTCCAGAACACCGGGAGAATTCTGACTGGTTTGAGAAACCATAAGCCTGTATTCTGAAAACTGTAAAAACTGTCATAACCTCTGAGTGTATGTGTGATTGCGCGGGGACCTTGGAGGCTTGCCTCTAAGGATCCAGTTTGTGGCTCCACAGAGAAAGCTACGGAGTCCTAATTGGCCCTAACCTGCCCTGCTGTTCTGTGGTGACCTCATACCACTTAAAGGCAGCATTGGGCTAGACCTGATCCTAGTTGGGGCTTTGTACTGACCTGTTTATGCCAAGAGGGACCTAAAGTCCCCACAAAGGGCATGGCCAGGCGGACCTCTGAGTGTTCCCATACGGGACCCCCTCCCCTTTTCTGTCTGTCTATCTCTAAATTATCACGGGTTCATCACAGTCTTGACCCTCCTCTCCTCTTTAATGTATGTTGAAAAATTTTTCCACAGATTTTTCAGATGACTAGAGTCCACCTTACAAAAGGTAGACTCCAGACTCTCTGTGAAGTGGAATGACCAGACTTTGGAACTGAATGGCCCTCAACAGGGTCCTTGGATCCCCTGACAATTCAAGCTGTTTGGCAGGTCATTACCAAAATGCCAAGACACTCTGATCAATTTCCCTATGTTGACCAATGGCTGGACTTAGTCCCAAACCCTCCGCCTTGGCTCTGGTCTGGCGCCAGTCACAGTCCTTCATCCAAGGTCCTTCTGAGCCAGACCTCTCCTTTGCCCTGACCCTCTGCTCCCTCTGCTCCTCCTGTTCTGCCCCCTTCTGAGGAGGAGGAGAACTCTCCTCACCCCTTGCCCCCACCCTATAATCCTCCTGCTACCCTAGGATCCCCCTCTGTCCCCTCATCCTCATTCCCTGTGGCCTCCCCACCTGTCAGCTCCCGACTATGGCCTCAGCCAGATGTGGCTGTCCCACTTCTCCCCATAAAGGAGGTACCACCCTGATCTGGTAGTGAGTGCTCAGTCCCATTTCTACTCTACATTCCCTTTTCTACTTCAGACCTGTACAACTGGAAGGCTCAGAACCCACCCTTCTCTGAGAAACCCCAAGTTCTAACCTCACTGGTTGGGTCCATACTCCAGACTCACTGGCCCACCTGGGATGACTGTCGGCAGCTTCTCCTGACCCTTCTTACAGCTGAGGAAAGGGACAGAATTAGGAGAGAAGCTAAAAAGTCCTTTTTGACCTCATTAAACAGGCTGGAGGACAAGGCCCAAGACCTCTTAGAGGAAACCTTTCCCTCCACCCGGCTTGACTGGGACCCCAATACCTCAGCTGGGAGAAGGAGCTCTGGACATCTTTTACCAGTATCTCCTCACAGGTATTAAAGGGGCCACAGGGAAGCCCATGAATTTGTCTAAAATGACCAAGGTCATCCAGGGGACTAATGAATCTCCTGGAGTGTTCTTAGAACACCTCTGAGAAGCATTCCAAGTTTGCACCCCATTTAACCCGGCAGCCCCTGAAAATAGCCGTGCTGTTAATTTGGCATTCGTGGCCCAGGCACCTCCAGACATCCAAAAAAAATTACAAAAACTTGAAGGATTTGCTGGAATGAATATCATTCAGCTTTTAGAAATAGCCCAGAAAGTTTTTGACAATCAAGATCTCAAAAAGCAAAAACAGGCTGCCTAGGTGGCTGATGGGGCATCAAAAAGACAGGCCAAAAATCCTAGTCGCTGCTCTCCAAGGGACCAAAAAGGAGGGGTCCCCATCATGAAAAACTAGCCAAAGGGCCCCTGATTCCCAACAAAAAGGGGAGCGGCCCCACTATGAAAGGACCAGTGTACCTATTGCAAATAGACTGGACACTGGAAAAATGAATTTCCATTAAGGCCAGAAAAGAAACAGGCCCTAACCAACACTCCTGCTTTAGCTCTCCCTAACATACCCAAACCGTTCTACCAGTTTGCCCTTGAAAACCAGGGCATAGCAAAGGGAGTACTTACCCAAACTCTGGGACCATGGCAGTGTCCAGCGGCCTACCTGTTCAAAAGACTGGACCCTGTAGCTTCTGTATGGCCTAGTTGTTTGCGGGATATAGAGGCCACTGCCAGTCTGGTCCAAGAAGCTGACAAACTAACTCTGGGCCAGGACCTGACCCTTATGGTCCCCCATGTTGTAGAGTCCCTGCTGTGAGGAGCTCCAGGAAAATGGATGTCCAAGCCCACATACTTCAGTACCAGAGATTGTTGTTAAACCAGCCTTGCCTAATCTTTTCCCCTACCGAGTGTTTAAACCCAGCCACCCTCTTGCCTGACCCTGACCCGGCTACCCCCCTTCCTGATTGTGATGAACTTTTGGAAACTACAGAAACTGGTCAACCTGATCTACAAGATACTCCTTTAAAGGAAACAGATGCCACTGTGTCTACAGACAGTAGCAGCTTCATGGAACAGGGGATAAGAAAGGCCGGGGCAGCCATCATCACAGAAATGGACACCCTTTGGGCCCAGGGTCTATCTGCTGGAACATCTGCCCAAAAGGCTGAATTAATAACCCTCACCCAAGCCCTCAGATGGAGAAAGAACAAGCATATCAACATCTACACCGACAGCCGATATGCCTTTGTTACCATACATGTCCATGGTGCCATCTGTTGAGAAAGAGGAACTTTACTGCCAGCCATTTCCTTCCACCTTCCAGCCTGCTGGACTGCCCTGTCTACCCCAGAGGAAGAAGAGCAAGTAACAAACCTCCAGGCCAAGAAAGACCAAAATGGATGGTGAACCCTCCCAGACCCAAGAATTTTCCTGCCTGATTCTCTCGGATAGGCCCTAGTCAGCTGACTCCATTCCACTACCCACCTGGGAGGAATCAAATTGGCTCAGCTCTTACAGGGCTGTCTCAAAATCCCTCACCTCCAAGACTTAACTATTATGCACAGATAAATGCCAAGCAAGGGTCCAGGCCCAACCCAGGCTACTGCCTCCGAGGATGCTTACCAGGAGAAAGATGGGAAATAGACTTCACAGAAATAAAACTGCACTGGGCAGGTTATAAATATCTCCTGATGCTGGTAGACACTTTCTCCAGATGGACTGAGGCATTTGCCACCAGCAACAAAACCACCTCCATGGTAGTTAAATTCTTATTCAATGAAATCATCCCTCAACATGGGCTGCTGACAATGGGCCAGTCTTCACCTCATCCATAGCTCAGTCAGCAAGGCTTTAAATATTCAACGGAAACTCCATTGTGCCTACTGATGCCAGAGCTCTGGACAGGTAGAATGCATGAATCACACCTTAAAAAGTGCTCTTACAAAATTAATCTTAGACACAAGTGAAGGTTGGACAAACCTCCTTCCCTTAGCCTTTCTTAGAGTTAGATGCACCCTTTACAAGGCAGGGCTCTCTCCTTTTGAAATCATGTATGGAAGGATTCCACCTACCTTGCCTAAACTAAGAGATGCTCATCTAGCAGAAATATCCCTAGTTAATTTGTTACAGTTCCTGCAGTCTCTCCAATAGGTTCAAGATGTCATCCAGCCACTCGTCCAAGGAGTGCACCCTAATCCGGTTCCTGACCAGACCAGGCCCTGCCACTCCTTCCATCCTGGTGACCTAGCGTATTCAAAAAGTTCCAGAAAGAAGGACTTATTCCTGCCTGGAAAGGACCCCACACCATCATCCTCACCACACCAATGGCCCTAAAGGTTAACAGCATTCCTGCCATTGGATCCACCACTCCTGCATCAAGAAAGCCAACCAAACCCAATAGGAAACATGGGTCCCCAAGCCTGGACCAGGTCCCTTAAAGTAGCACCTAAGTCGGGTGAAATCCTCAGACTGATTCTCATTATCTATCTCTATTTTTGTCTGTGTTCTCCAGCTATATCCTCTGCCCCTATCTACTCTTTTCTCCTCACTTCTTTCAAAACAGGACATGTGCCTTCAAATACCACCTGGAAAGCAGGTACCTCTAATAAGGTCTCTCTTGCATTCAATTATGTGCTCTGTTCCCAGGATCCTACTCCCCCTAAAGAGATTTTCGAGGTGTTCACCCTGGAGCAGGTGCCGCTGATCTTATGGATTTGAACACACCACAGGCCAAGTCGGATGTGGAAAATCAGGGGCTGCTGAAGAGAGACAACTTTTACCTATGTCCAGGAGATCACCCCAATACTAGCTGTAAGCAAGTTTATGCATGGTTCTGCCCTTATTGGACTTGTGTAACCTTGGCCACTTACTCTGGAGGACTAACCCTGTCCTCAACTCTTTCCATATCTTGCACTTCCTGCCTTGGAACATGTAATAAGGGAACTTGCAATCCTCTTGCCATAAGTGTCTATAACCCTAGTTTTGCTCATTGGTACTACCATATGACATGGGGATTTAGACTTTATGTCACAGGGTTTGATCCTGGGACTGCAATCACAATCCAAAAGAGAGTTCTGGTCCCATGGAGCCCTCCTAAACAAATCAGACCTTTAACTCCTTTAGGCAATCCCATATTCTGCCCATACCCAGATAAGGTCAGCTCAACTGTCCCATCGCCAATCCCAGCTCCTCCATCTTGGTTTCAGCATGAATACCTCCAACCCAGCCTAATGTCCATTCTGAATGGAGTACATCACCTTAATGATACTCAGCCTAAACTGGCTCGAGATTGTTGGCTGTGCCTAAAGGCCAAACCCCCATACTATATTGGACTGGGAGTTGAAGCCCCTCTCAACATTAGTCCTCTTTCTTGCCAAACGCACCCCCGTTCCCTTACACTAGGGGATGTTGCAGGAAATGCCACCTGCTTAATTAGCAATGGGTATAATCTATCTGCCTCTCCTTTTCAGGCTACCTGAAACTGGTCCCTACGTACAATACTTGGTTGGCCTGCACCTCAGGCCTCACCGCTGCGTTAATGGAACTGAACCAGGACCTGTCCTGTACATATTGGTTCATGTCCTTCCTCAGGTCTATGTGTACAGGGCACCAAAAGGATGACATGTCATCGCTCCCCTGAGCTCACTCCAGTTTCCGCTGAGCTGTTCCTCTCCTTGTGCCCCTCCTGGCTGGCCTTAGCATAGATGGGTCGGCTGCTATCAGCACTGCTGCTCTGGTCCAAGGAGAAACTGGGCTGATGTCCCTATCTCAACAAGTAGATGCTGACTTAGGAAATCTTCAGTATAAATATGTTACATACACAGGTAGAATCCCTAGCTGAAGTTGCTCTCCAAAAACACTGCAGCCTAGATCTAGTGTTCCTCTCCCAAGGGGGTTTATGTGCTGCTTTGGGAGAAAGCTGTTGTTTTTATGCTAACAAATCCAGATTCATAAAAGACACTCTTCAAAGGGTTCGGGAAAATTTAGATAAACACCAACAGGAGCAGGTACATAATACCCCATGGTATCAAAACATGTTTAACTGGAGTCCATGGCTAACTACTTTAATAACTGGGTTAGCGGGACCCCCTTCTTCTCCCGTTAGGCTTAGTCTTTGGACCCTGTATACTAAATTGGTTTCTAAATTTCGTAAGACAGTGCATAGCATCTGTCAAACTTATGTATCTCAGAACACACTCTAACCCCCTTGTTATAACTGAAGAGTCAACGATTTGACTCCCCAAAAACATAAGTGAGGAATGTAAATAGCCCAACTCATGTTAGCCTAACTGACTCCATCTTAGCTGTGAGCTAGACAGACTCCATCTTAGCCTCTTCCTGCCGCCATGTCTCCCTCAGGTGCAGAACTGGGCCATACTGATGCTGTGCTTAATGACGTTGTGTTTATTCTACCATAAACCATTGCAACCACATCCTGCTTGGCAAGCACACCTGCTATTGTGAATACTCTTCCTTGGACCCCCCTTGGTGATTATATGGAAATACCCTGGCTTACAACCACTTCCCTCTAATCTGCTCATTCTGCTTCTGTAAAATTCCACTTCCACTAGGCTCCCCCTCCCCTACCTTAATCAAGGCATAAAAAGGAATCAAGCCCCTTCTTCAGGGCGAGAGAATTTTGAGCATTAGCCGTCTCTTGGTGGCTGGCAATAAAGGACCCCTGATTCTATCTCAGCATGTGGCGCTTTCTCTGACCCGCTCAGTTACAACCACCTCTCCATTTCTCAGGGAATTGACAACTATTTTGAGTAACTATATACTCCCTGCATTACAGCCAACACATAATTCAATCTTCATTACAGCCCTCATGAGTAGTCTATTAATACTACCCCTCATTATAAGCAAGAAAACAAACCCTAAACTTGAAGAACTTGTGAACATAATACAATTTTGTTTATAAAGGCCCAGCTTTAAGCTTTGATGTTTGTGGTGTTATAGATTGCTTTTCATCTGCTCTTCCTGGATCATAACTCCCAAAGCCTTTTGTTATCATTCTGGGTGTGTTAGGCCTTAGGGGCGGGCCTCAGGACACAGAATCTCTTTCCTGCCCTCCTTCCACTGGCCCCAAGGCAGGACTCTAATCTTCCCCAACCTTTCTGATTCTAGGTCCTAAGACCTTTCCCAAAAGAGAGTCCCTGCCTATACACTGGGGGAAGGAATCCTGACATCATGAAGCTTCCATAAAAACTCAAGAGGACAAGGTTCAATAAGCTTCTGGATAGTGAACATGAGGAGGTTCCTAGAGGGTGGTGCCCTAGGGTGGGCATGGAAACTCCTCGCCCCTTCCTCCATACCTTGCCCTATGAGTTTCTCCATCTGTATCATTTGATTTATCCTTCCTAAAAAACCAGTAAATGTGTTTCCCTGGGTTCTGTGAGCCACTACAGCAAATTAATAGAACCCAAAGAGGGGGCTTTGGGAACCCCAATCTAAACCAGTGGGTTAGAAGTTCAGGAAGCCTGGACTTGCTGCCACTAGTCTGGGGTTATGGGAAGCAGTCTTAGGCACTGAGCCCCCAGCCTGTGGGATCTGACACTGTCTCCAGGTAGATGGTGTCAGAAATAAATTGGAAGACACCCCACTGCTGTCCACTGCTTGGTGTGTGAGGAAAAACCCCTACACATTTGGTCACAGAAGTCTTCTGTGTTGATGATTGTTGTGGTGGTGTGAGAGTAGCAGGAAAACACGCTTTGAGAAAGTTTTTCCTACATCATGGCTCTGATCTAAAAGCCTGTGTGTCCTTCCCACAATCACCATTGCCAAATGTCAAAGACCAGTCCCCAAATTTTTGGCACTAGGGACTGATTTCATGGAAGACAATTTTTCCATGAAAGTGGGGTCAGGGGAGGGGATGGTTTTGGGATGAAACTGATCTACTTCAGATCATCAGGCATTAGATTCTCATAAGGAACAGGTAACCTAGATCCCTGGCATGCTCAGTTCACAACAGGGTTCATGCTCCTGTAAATGTCTGATGATCTGACAGGAGGTGCAGCTCAGGTGGTAACGCTGGCTCACCTGCCTGCTGTGTGGCCCGGGTCCTAACAGCTGGTCCATGGTCCGGGGTTAGGGACCCCTGTCAAAGACAAAGCAAGAGGGCTGTTGCTGAGAATAGCTGAGTGCACACTTTCTCTTAGGGTAAGGGAGAGGTGTGGGGAGGAAAATTTCCATTTTAATGTGGTCTTGCCTGGGACCTAATACTTCAGTACAAAGGAAAGTATCTCAATTGTGGGGCTTATGGGCACTTAGGCAGATCTGTACAAGACACGGTCTTGATTAAGACACTTCAAGGCAGCTTCCTTTTAATCTTACTATGTAAAAAACCACCTTACATGCATGCTGCCAAGCCTGGTAGAAATTAGAGCAGAAAGGGTTTAATGTGTTGCTTTACCTCCCCAGCTGAACCAAATTATCCTCCAAGATCATTAGAGCCCAGTTGGAATAAACTGGTTAATATGAGCACCGAGCATTTCCTAACTTATGAAATACTTCCACTGCTTTTTATATGTCTTAACTATTTTTTTCCTACTTAACTACTTTTGCCATAAGATGTAGAATTCTAAATTTCAGAGACAGGCCTGAAATTTAGAGGCCTAAATGATATCTGGCCCAACACCCTCAAGTCACCAGCTCTATTTTCACTGTAGTCATGGAAGCATTTTGATTGAAACTTTTTTTTTTTTTTCAGTAAGACCTTACCAAGGACTCAAGGAACAACCGAAATATTAGTGGGTTCTTAGGCTGGGCGCACTGGCTCACCTGTAATCCCAGCACTTTGGTTGGGATTCTGGGACCAGTCTGGCCAACATGGTGAAACTCCCTTCTCATCAAAAAATACAAAAATTAGACGAGTATGGTGGCACATGCCTGTAATCCCAGCTACTCGGGAGGCTGAGGCAGGAGAATCGCTTGAACCTAGGAGGCAGAAGTTGCCATGGGCTGAGATCGCACCACTGCACCCCAGCCTCGGTGACAGAGCAAGACTCTGTCTCAAAAAGAAAAGAAATATTAGTGGGTTCTTGACGTGTTTGTTTCCCCCTCAAATTGAGGCTGTTTCTGTACAATCATTACCTGAAGTGTCCACTCTTAACCAGCTCTTTTATGTCCTATAGATACAAACTTCTTGAAAAGTTAAATATAACTTCTGGGATGATCACCCTGTGTATCACACACTATGCAAGCACTATGTAATCAGTAGCTCTCTTAAGCCTCAGAACATACTTAGGAGGTATATTCTTATTCTTACACGTGGGGAGCTTGGTCCCCAAGAGGTTAAGTAACTTGCCCAAGGTCACGCAGCAAGTGAATTTGAACCCAGGTAGTCTGATGACAGTAGAACTCCAAATCATAACCATTATATTAAATACTATAAACACATAATTAATGCTAATTACATTAATTAAGAATGTGCCCTGTTCCCATCTTTTATAGCTTTTATTTGTAACTGACCTGTGTGTGGATTTTATGTATTTATTTGAAACAGAATTTTACTCTATCATTCAGGCTTGGAGTGCAGATTCAAAACCTCAGCTTACTGCAACCTCTGCCTCCCAGGCTCAGCTGATCCTCCCGCCTTAGCTTCCCAAATAGCTGGGACTACAGGTGTGTACCCAGCTAATATTTGAGGTTTTTTTTTTTTTTTTAAGGTAGGATTTCACCATGTTGCCCAAGCTGGGCAAACTCCTGGGTTCAAGCAACTGGCCTGTCTCAGCCTCCCAAAGTGCTGGGATTACCACACCCAGCCTGGATTTTATTTATTGGTGGGAATACTAGGAGGATGGGAAGGGAGAAGATAGTTTATAAAGTAATTAAGAAGATACAGTACACGAAGGAATTACTCGATAGTATATTAAGTAATTTTTCAACTTGCCATCTCCCAGACTTCAAATAAGTACTTACACAATCCTGTGTGTGTCAACATTTGGAGTGTTTTACCGGCTAAATTGCTGGCTTTCCCTATAACCAACTGACCTACTTTAAAAATGTGTTTAAGTGGTCATTAAAGATTAAATCTCCTGAATGAGTCAAAGATGAAACTCAAGGTTATTCAGATCTAAAGAGACATAGGGCACCCGCACCAGGGAATAGCTTCAGGCGAAACCAGTCAGATGCATTCAACACACATTGAATGAGAAGAACGTGTGAGCTGTGAGAGAAGGAACAGTCAGCTTTCTCCCCTCGAGAAGGCCTAAAGGACATCCTCATCTCTGCCTTTTCCTGCCATCTATATCTGGAGCCATAGGAGACGAGTATCTCAGATGGCTCAGGCTGGTTGCCATTGACTCGTGTCGTCGGCCAGGCAGTTGCTTACGGCATCTTTGCTGAGCTTCTCTGCACCAAGGTGCTATGCTCTGAGTTGGAGATTCACAGTGAGCAAAACCATACATGAGCTTGCCCTCTTCGAGTTAACCATTTTGTGTTGGAGACAGAAGGTAATCAGATCATGTCACCCATGAATATATCATTACAAATCCTCATAAGCGCTGTAAGCAGAGAAATAGGGTTCTGCAACCAGATGGAATAAGGACCTCATAGAAGTGACACTTTAGGGCTGGGCATGGTGGCTCACGCCTGTAATCCCAACACTTTGGGAGGCCGAGGTGGGCAAATCACAAGGTCAGGAGTTCGAAACCAGCCTGGCCAGCACGGTGAAACCCCATCTCTAGTAACAGTACAAAAATTAGCCAGGCATGGTGGCGCACGCCTGTAGTCCCAGCTACTTGGGAAGCTGAGGCAGGAGAATCACTTGAACCTGGGAGGTGGAGGTGTGGTGAGCCAAGATCGTGCCATTGCACTCCAGCCTGGGTGAGAAAGTGAGACTGCATCTCAAAAATAAAAATAAAATTACATTCATGGTTGGCGGCTTGAAGGACATTTGTATTCAACAGCATCAGTGCACCCTTTGATGAGGTAGCCCTGGGTGCTGCACAACCTGTCAGACAGTACCACGCACCCTGCATGGCAGGACTGAGCATGACAAGCAAGGTAAATGGAAGGAGGCCAGAGCGATGGTCACGCTGAGGGCAAAGAAGAGAATGGGGCAAGATAAGGCAAGGCCAGGTCATGCCAAGTCCTGTCTTCTTAGCCTGGAGAGTTCAGTAAGTTGCATCTGTTTTCCCTGTTCGTGGATGTTTCCCTTGCTTTGAAGTTTGCCCAGTCAGTGATTTATTTGAAAAGGATGGATGAACAAGATAATCTCTACTGTTAAGAGGTACATAGTTGAGCAGGAGATCCAGGCAAGCAAGCGGGTCTTCAGTTGGGTATGAAAAGTCTGTGCTAGGCAAAGCCCCCAGCTCTAAATAATTGTGTGCTACTATTGATAGCATGCCACCATGCCTGGCTAATTTTTGTATTTTTAGTAGAGACGGGGTTTCATCATGTTGGTCAGGCTGGTCCTGAACTCCTGACCTCAAGTCAGCCACTCACCTCAGCCTCCCAAAGGGCTGGGATTACAGAGGCATGAGCCACCGCGCCCATCCCACACTTCCATTTTCTAATGGAAGCAGGGAGAGCCTAAATAAACCGGTCCAAGCGTACACAGGTGGTGAGTAGCCATCTCGGGGCTTCAAATCTGTGCAATAGGTTTGTGCTAGTCCTTGTACTCTTCTTACCCACCACCCTGTCTCACCTCTCAGTTCACATGGCTTAGAGCACCAGGTGCCAAGCATATACCTATGTTTCACAGGAAGGAAGGAGGGAGAGAGGGAGGGAAAGAAAAGAAAAAAGAAAACAAAAAACAAAACAAAACAAAAGAAGGAAAGAAGGAAGGAAAAGGAAGGAAGAAAAGAGAGAGAATCTAAGGATAAATCAGAACACTGGACATTATTTATTTTGAAGTATTCAATGAAATAGAAAGTAGATCATTATTTCTATGTATCATTGACTTAAAGTGAAGGTCATTTTAAGATCTTTAAAGTGACTCATTCTTCTTGCACCCAGAGATCAGATTTCTGATTTTAAAGCATAAAACAATTTGCAAAATTGCTTTACAGTGTATTTCTCAGAGGACCTAAATTGGATGGTATTGTGTGCTCACAATAACCTTCAAGGTCAGCATGTATTGAGACAGCTGCCAATATTGCATCAGAAGTGAGTGCCAAGCTTGTCTGTCCCTCCCTCCTACCGGAATGTCTCCTGGAGAGGTAGAGACTTATGGGTACAGACCAGTCTGTAGCGAGAAGCACCTGTGTGCCTTAGCTCTGAACAAATAGGGTGAACTGACATTGACGTCAGCCACTGCGATGGCACAACAGTTAGGTGGGCTAATCTGTTTGTGCAAATAACCTTTGCTGCAGATGAAGCCTATGCCAACACTCAGACTGGGTCACCTTAAGCTCCCACATTTGTGTACATTCTCTGACAGCCTTTTCTATCCTGCCTGCAGTGACCTTGCTAGAATCCAGAAGGGGCGCTGCACCACAGGCCAGAGGCAGACCTCAGAGCCAGACTGCCCGGTGAGAAGCCTGACTCTGCCATCCCCTAGCTGTGCACTTTGAGTCACAAGACTGTTCTGTGCCTGGTTTCCCTCATCTGTAAAATGGGAGTAGTGATAGTATCCACCTCAGGGGGCTGCTGTCAGGGTTAAAGGCATGAGCATAGGTCAAGCTCTTAAAACTGATGGTTGGTACACAATAAGCATGAGCTGCCACTACTGTCATCCAGAGCACTACACAGCCGTCACTTTTCACCAGTTCACATCTTCAGATGGTACACTGGCTGGGCGCCGTGGCTCATGACTGTAACCTAAGCACTTTGGGAGCCCGAGGTGGGTGGATCATGAGGTCAAAAATTGGAGACTAGCCCAACCAATAAGGTGAAACCCTGTCTCTACTAAAAATACAAAAAAAAAAATTAGCTGGGCATGGTGGAGCGTGCCTATACTCCCAGCTACTCAGGAGGCTGAGGCAGAATAATCGCTTAAACCCAAGAGGCAGAGATTACAGCGAGCCAAGATCATGCTACTGCACTTCAGGCTGGGAGACAGAGCAAGACTCCATCTCAAAAAAAAAAAAAAGTTGATATAACTGTATATTAATTTTTTTATTAAGGTATAATTCACAAAACAAGAAGTTCACCACATCTAAAAGTCAACAGCTCATTATTTTTTAGCCTATTTTCTATGTTGTACAGCTACAATCACCATCTAATTCAGGACGTTTCATATTACCCCAAAAAGAAGCCATACCCGATAGGAGTCCCTCCCTGCCTCCCCTCCTCCGTCCTCTCTCACTCACACGTCTGCTCTGTCTCTGTGGATGTGCCTGTTCGGGACATTTCATATACATGGCATCGTACAAATATGTGGGCTTTCATGAGGATAACACAACCATAAAAGCAAGCTTTACACTTTAGAAGCAAAATAACAAGATCCCTCCACCCCTTCCCCACAAAATAATAAAGCATTGGCTGCCTCTGCTTGTGGTGACAGCCTCTCAGTGGGCTGGCAGGTGGAGGCGCAGCTTGATTTGGGTTTTGAAACATGTTAGGCTTTGAAGCTCGTTTTCTATCCCACGTAACACAACAGAGAGGCAGACGAGCAGGCCTATTGTTCCAGCCTCCCCCTTCCACATTTTCCACAAAGGTCGGCAGAGTACCCCTGAGTACGAAGTCTCATTACTGATGATGAATCTCCCCTGCTAGGACACTAACTCCTTCAGACCTGACCTATAGAAAGAGACTTATGGTGGAAGCTTCATGAAATGATAAACCCTTTTAAAAACTCATGACGGTCCCAGGTTAAGAATCCCCATGGGCTTAAGTCACACTAACAGTGGTTCTATAACTATTTTGTATTTTTAGTAGAGATGGGGTTTTGTCAAGTTAGCCAGGCTGGTCTTGAACTCCTGGCTTCAAGTGATCCAACCACCTCGGCCTCCCAAAGTGCTGGGATTATAGTTATGAGCCACTGTGTCCAGCCAGTGGTTCTTGCTTTAGAATATCCTGGGACTATCCATTAGCCTGAGGGATGCTATTTAATTGTTTATAAGGAGGTAAACCCCAATATTGCTTTTAGAAACAAATAATACAGACTAAAAGATATCTCGAATTCATTCTTAATTTAGAAGAAAACAAAAGTATGTTTTATTGGTTTCTCAAATCCCTGAGATATTGTGGAGAATCGCAGCATGGAAGGGAGGAGGTTATAGCCAGAAGTAGGGTAACACGTCCAGCCGTATGTTAACAGAAGGCAAGTGGTGTCAACCTCTGGATCCTCAAGACACTTCCCACAAGTTTAGCCAATGAGCCACGGCGCACTGATGGGAGGAGCAGCCCACCCAGCTGGGCGGCAGAGTGAATTAGAGGTCTAGTTTCGGAAAAGCCTATTGAAGACATACGTTCATGAAAACCATGCTAAAATAAATTTTATTTTGTAGCTGAGTCTTCTGGGCACCTGAATATAATTCACTATGATATTTGTTTTATTATGATGTTTTCTTGCATTGCCCAAACATAAGACTACGTAATTTTGTTCAGACAGTATAGTAAAAAGACTGGTAGGTTGGGCATGGTGGCTCATGCCTGTAATCCCAGCACTTTGGGAGGCCAAGGCAGGCAGATCATGAGGTCAGGAGTTAGAGACCAGTCTGGCCAACATAGTGAAACCCTGTCTCTACTAAAAATACAAAAAAATTAGCCAGATGTGGTGGTATGCACCTGAATCCCAGCTACTCGGGAGGCCAAGGCAGGAGAATAGCATAAACCTGGGAGGTGGAGGTTGCAGTGAGCCGAGATCACACTACTGCACTCCAGCCTGGGCACTCCAACCCAGTTGACAGTGCAAGACTCCATCTCAAAAAAAAAAAAGACTGGTAAACTGGGACCCAAAATACCTGAAGTAAACCTTGCTTCATTCATTCAACGTCCTTGTGACATTAGACAACTACTTTTATTTGTCCTGGAAATTCTTCAAATGTAAAACAGCAATAATCCCCCAGACTCCTCCAGCTCTAAGAATCTATCAGAATTTCTTTTACTGATGAATTTATGTGAGAATGTAGCATTGAAATCAAGTCTCTCCAGGATAAACTTCCACATTCAAACTGAAGTCCAGGAAGGGAAAAGCAGGTGGTGACTTCCGGCCCATTGAGCTTCCATTCATCAATAAGTGGTCTGAGAATTGAATAAAAATTCCAGAAAGCCACTGGTCATCAGTCAAGCAGAGATAGAATTAAATATGAAAAGTAAAGGTCATGTGCAGTGGCTCACACCTGTAATCCCAGCACTTTGAGAGGACAAGGAGGGCAGATCACTTGAGGTCAGGAGATCAAGACTAGCCTGGCCAACATAGTGAAACCCCATCACCACTAAAAATACAAAAAATTAGCTGGGCACAGTGGCACACACCTGTAGTCCCAGCTACTCAGGAGGCTGAGGTGGGGAACCCTTGAACCAGGGAGGTGGAGTTTGCAGTGAGACAAGATCACGCTACTGCCCTTCAGCCTGGGCAACAGAGCAAGACTCCATCTCTAAATAAATATATAAAAATAAATATGAAAAGTATTCTTTTATGTAGCAATTGGGATTAAAGAACAAAGGTGTACTTATCACCCTTGCTTTTTAATGGCAGAACATTCTATCGTCTCTCCAGGAAAACCGCCATGCTTCCGAAGGCATTAAGCTCCAAACTGGCTAATAGTCAAGCCACAGGAAGAAGGAGGCAGAGCATGAAACATAAACTGTGTGAGTGGGACCTGAGTAAGAGCAAGATAATTATAAAATGGACCTGGTGTTCGGCCCCACTTTTTTTTTTTTTTTGGAGATGGAGTTTTGCTCTCATTGCCCAGGCTGGAATGCAATGGTGCAATCTCAGCTCACCACAACCTCTTTCTCCAGGGTTCAAGCAATTCTCCTGCCTTAGCCTTCCAAGTGGAATTACAGGCTTGCACCACCACATCCAGCTATTTTTAGTAGAGACAGGGTTTCTCCATGTTGGTCAGGCTGGTCTTGAACCCCTGACCTCAGATGATCCTCTGGCCTCGGCCTCCCAAAGTGCTGGGATTACAGGCGTGAGCAACCACACCCGGCCAGGCCCCGCTTTTATGGGTCATTTGCTGTGCTTCCCTATTTGAGGGTCTAGAAAACGTCATGTTGTCATCCGAGTGGACTTTGCCTCTCATGCCAGTGGCTAAGAGTTCTCTCTCCTTGCCCAGGTGGTGTCTCTGGTTACATGATTACTCAGGCTGACTGAGATTTCTTTATCCTAAATCAGTGCTCTTTATCAAAGGACCTAGTGATGATCTCTGGACATTCATTCTTTTACAGTACTGAGGTTACCAATAGCAGTGAGGTCACGTTCCACCCCAGCACAGTCTAAAAGGGACAAGAGGCCTACTGTACATACTGTACCTCTTCTTAAAACTGGGTGTCACTCCGTTTTATAACCTCTCAAGCACTGAAACTCCAAAGCACACTGTAAAAGCTCAGAAACAGCTCTGTGAATCAGAGTGTGCCTATAAACATGATTAAACTACCTTTTGGGATTAAATAAATGTAGCTTGCATTTTCAGTTTATAAACAGTGACCCAAACTGATAGACCTCATGAATTAAAAACAAATGTTAATCCATTTCGGCTTCAGTTCTATCCCCAAGATTTTCTGATGGTTCTGTTTCCCAATCTGTTTGAACAAAACAAGATAGATCAGCTTTCACTGTAGTCAAAATATTTTGCAGGAGCTGATGAAAAAATTATCATGAGGCAGATAAGAGCACACACATGATGTCAAAGAAGGTCAAGCAAACTCGAAGTTAAGCAAACTGTTCTCAGTGGGCTGTTTTTGATATCCCTTCTCTTTACTTGTAAGAACTAACTTTTAATTTCTTAAGCATGCTCTTACTGCAAATGCTCAGAGATGAAAATCTCACCCCCTTCACTTATCTTCATGAGCTTATATCAGTTGGAGCATCCCAGGTAGACAGGGAGAAAATTCTGATCATTGCTACAATTAAGGAAACTATTTCAAAAATTTTATTGATACCTAATTTGGACATGTTTATGGGGTACATGTGATATTTTGATGTATGTGTACAATATATAATGATCAAATCAGGGTAATCAGAATAGCTATCACCTCAAACATTTATGATTTCTTTGTGTTGGGAACATTCCAAATCCAGCTATTTTGAAACATACAATATATTGTTAACTATAGTCACTCTATTGTACAATAGACCTCGAAAACTTATTCCTTCTATCTAACTGTAAGATTGTACCCATTAACCAACCTTTCTTTATTCTCATTCTGCCTGTCACCCACCCCAAACACACCCTTCCCAGCCTCTGGTAATAATCATTCTACTCTCTACACTATGCAATCAACATTTTTTTTAGCTCCCACACAGGAGTGAAAACATATAATACTTGCCTTTTTGTGCCTGGCTTAACATAATGACATGTAGTTCCATCTGTGTTGCTGCAAATGACAGGATTGCATTCTTTTTATGGCTGAGTGCTATTCTATCATGTATAGGCACCACATCTTCCTTATCCCTGTATCCACTGATGGATACTTAGGTTGATTCCATATCATGGCTACTGTGAATAGTGCTGCAATAAACATGGGGGTGCAGGTATCCCTCTGACATACTGAGAGTTAGGGACGCAATTCATCCAAGTCAGATGTCATTAAGCACCCACTGACACTAATTTGCTGCCTTCAGGAAGGCTGTTGCTGTCATTGGAGGCCAAAACACAAAGGTTCTCCTTGAATCCAGTAAGGTTAAGGCTTGTGGGTGGGTATTATCATTTACACTGGTGATACTAAGAGCAGGTGTGGGAGTTTTATATAAACTGCTCTCTGCTTTTCAAAAACTTAGAATGATCTTTCTTTTTTACTGAGCATCACATGAGAATTGTCAACAATCCCACACTAAAGGTCAGTAAAGGAAAGTGTATTAAGCACCAAAGTGCTTTTTTAATGTGGAATTCATGAATCTGCTATGCTCACTACTTAGAAATTCCTTAATCAGGATTTTCTCTCTTGGGGGAAAAGAAGGCCTCTGTTAATGATACTTAAAATCATGGGAGTGATTTGATTTCATTATTTTAAGAGTGAAAAAGAAGCATGGCATTTATAATCTGAAAATAGGCTAAGTACTTGTATGCATTTTTTTTTCTGCTGAGCTCAGATGCTGCCTTTTGTTTTTTTACAGCAAAGAATGCATTGAAAAATGGACAACCAATCAGACACCTAATACAAAATGGAACGTGATAGATCTACTCAGACCAAAATTTCCCAATTAGCACTCAGTCAGATAATTCGTTGTCAGAGGCTCTTCTGTGCATTGTAGGCTATTTAGTGGCATCCCTGCCTCTTCCCACTAGATCTCAGTAGCACTCCTGTATTGATCCATTCTCACACTGCTGTAAAGATACTACCTGAGACTGGGTAACTTATAAACAAAAGAGGTTTAATTGACTCACAACATGGCTGGAGAAGCCTCAGGAAACTTACAGTTATTGCAAAAGGCAAAGGGAAAGAAAGGCACATCTTACATGGTGGCATGGGAGAGCATGAGTGAGGTAGGAACTGCCAAACACTTTTCAACCATCGGATCTCATGAGAACTCACTCACTGTCATCAGAAGAGCAATCATGATCTAATCACCTCCCACTAGGTCCCTCCCTTGACACATAGGAATTATGATTGGAGATGAGATTTGGGTGGGGACACAGAGCCAGACCATTATCAGCTCCCTCAATTGTAGCAAGCAAAAATGCCCCCAGCTGCCAAATATCTACTGGGGAGCAAAACCACCCCTGATTGACAACCACTGACTAGATAAAGGGAAGTTTTGAGGGGAGAAGTTAGAAATATAATCAGCCACAGTATCTGAAATGGATTTCTAATCATCAACTTAATATTTTAAATTATAGGAACAAAAAGATAGTGAAATTTGGCTAAAAAGTTAGGAGTTTCCAACCTAGGGTCCCTGTTAACACATTACAACCTTATTTTGCAAGCTCCCAAAGGAGTAACTGGCTTATGTGAAATAATGAAATAATTATTCTTTTTACGATACAGTATCTTCTAAACTAAACCATCGACTAAATAATCAAAACTATTATTTCAGACTAAATAATGTTAAAGCTGGTCCAGTTTTTGCTTTTGGAACATATTGCTGATAGAAATCAGAAAAATTAAAACATTAACTTCTTAGGTTTTTACCCTAACCCCTCCAAGTTGATGGCTAGTTTGTGCTTTTCTGAGTATCTTTACCACTTGTAAAAATGTAGAGCTGTTTCCTTTTGTGTTTTATAGATATACTGGATAAGATTCTCTAGCCAAATGTTCCAGTAAATCAAATATCTCTTTATCACTTTTCTCTCCTTTCCTCTCTCCTCACCCCTCAGCACATGCATGCACAAATTTTCTGAGAGTTATTAAATTGGTTATTTTCTCTGAAACTATTAATTTTAACCTATGGTCATTTTTTAAAAATCAGGGATCCCTTTCTCCAAACAATGTTTTACGTTGACTTATGTGAAATAATGAAATAAATTATTCTTTCTCAGATACAGTGTCTGCTACACTAAACCATCAACTAAATAATAATCGAAAATAAATTTCAGACTAAATAATGCTAAAGCTGGTCCATTTTTTGCTTTTTGATAGAAGCCCCATTTTAGATAGAAGCCCAACTTGTGAAACAGGAGGACTCTTCCCCACCCCAGAGGTATTCTTGAAGCAATTTGGAACCGCTGACGTAAGAAAGGGAATTAAGCACATTATTATAGACAACATGAGGCATAATATAAACATTTAAGGTTAAAATGATTACCTTTATATGTGGCAGATTTCCAGTTAGCCTCAGGAAATAAATTTATAGTTCTCAAAGACAGACATAGGCTAACATTACAAGGAAGAACAGCTCTCTTAGAGCTTTATAAGAAGAAAAACTACTGCAGTGCTGTTTATTGGACACAGCTGCTCTTCCTGTTAGTTCAATTAGAAGTCTTCACTGAAGGTCAGTCTCTACTGTAAGAAGTCCCCTCTCAATTTAAAGCCTCTCTGCAGCTGTACTGAATTCCCATCTTGCTGACTCATAGCCCACCTTGCCTGTTTCTCAGCAGCTTCTCCACCCCAAGACAGCCCCACCTCTTCCATCAACCAGGCCTCCACACTGCGCTTTGCACATCTCTACAGATATTGCTCACATATGGCAGGAAAACCCACTTCCTGTTCTGTATCAAGTCACTTTCTATAGGGTTGATTTTATTTTTTACTTTAGCCTAAAAACTCACCTGAAGTTTTTCCTGAGGATTTCTTACTGCCCTGCTTTAAGACCCCTTAGAATCTATATATTGAGTGGACCTAAATTACTGCCTTGCCTTTGAATTCCCTTCAAAGGTGTTTCAGTGAGTTTAATCACAGGATTATACCTAGATGACAAATTTCTCAAAAATAAAACCCTATTTTCCCCTTTATTCCCTACCTTCTGTTCATAAGACACACAATAACTTTTTAAATAATTCATGCTAAAATTGAATTGCATGTGTATATTTTAAAATAACAACAATGGGTTCTTATGAACCCAGATACAAGTAAGCCAATCATGGAAATAACAGTTAATTCAGTTGGTAGAGTGTGACGATTAATATTATGTGTGTATTTCTCCATTCTCATGCTGCTATGAAGAAATACCCAAGACTGGGTAATTTATAAAGGAAAGAGGTTTAATTGACTCACAGTTCCGCAGGGCTGGGAGGCCTCAAGAAATTTGCAATCATAGACGAAGGGGAAGCAAATATATCCCTCTTCATGGTGGCAGCAATGAGAACTTCGGAGCAAAGTGAGGTGGGAAGCCCCTTATAAAACCATCAGATCTCATGAGAACTCACTCACTCTCACGAGAACACCAAGCTTCAACTACCTCCCATCAGGTCCCTCCCATGACACATGAGGATTATGGGAAATACAATTCAAGATGAGATTTGGATGGGGACACAGTCAAACCATATCATTGTGTCAACCTGACTGGGCCACAGAGTGCCCATATATTTGGTCAAACATTATTCCGGGTATTTCTATGAGGATATTTTGGATGAGATTAACATTTAAATCAGTACACTGAGGCTGGGCGTGATGGTTCACACCTGTAATCCCAACACTTTGGGAGGCCTAGGCAGGTGGATCACCTGAGATCAAGAGATTGGGACCATTCTGGCCAATATGATGAAACTCCAACTCTACTAAACACAAAAATTAGCCAGCATGGTGGTGCGCACCTGTAGTCCCAGCTACTTGGGAGGTTGAGGCTGGACAACCACTTGAATCCGGGAGGCAGAGGTTGCAGTGAGCTAAGGTCACACCATTAAACTCCAGCCAGGGCGACGGAGTGAGACTCCATCTCAATAAATAAATAAATAAACAAACAAACAAACTGAGTAAAGTAAATTGCCATCCATAATGTGAGTGTTCTATTTGGTCAAAAATCTGAATAGAACAAAAGGCAGACCTTCCCCCAATTAAGACAGAATTCTCCTCCCTGATGAGTCTTTAAATCGGATCATCTGCTCTTCCTGTGTCTACAACGACCTGCAGACCTCAGGCTTGAATTGAGATGGCCTTAGCTTCTGAAGCCAGGAAATGCTGCCTACATTATGGGGGAAACGGACAGACAGGTCTGGGGACCACCCACCCACATAGCCACAGGGCAGAGATGGACCCAGGTTTTGAGGGCCCTGAGCCTTACACCATTGTGGAGGGGCAGGAGTGCAGGGGGAAAACTTTTTAAGAAAAAGAATATGAAATTACAGAATTCTGGTTCAGTGCTTACCTACCTTTACGAGTGTTGGGCAAGAGAGAGAGACAGAAGGGAGAATGAGGGATGCTGACAAATTTTGACAACTAACTTTTGAAATTATTTCCAGACTTAAATGAAGTAGCAGATGCCCTCCTAAAATAAAAGTAAGTCACAAGTAAAAAAGATGCATGCATTTTTACAAAGACACAAAAATGTCCTCAGTAAATAAAATATGGTTAGTAGATACAAATGAAATGGCAGCTGCTTACAGTCCCGGCACACTGTCAATTTCTAGTCAAATGAAAACTAACAATATATAACATGACTATGTCTAACCCTGGAGAAGGGCATTACATTAGCTGCATTCGAAGCTAATTTACACCAGGTGGTGTTGATAAATATGGGGCGTGGGGTAGAGAATGAGGGTGTCTTGTTTTTAATGCTTGCAATCAAGAGAATGGGTTACTTTTCTAGAAAGTCTCCTGGCTAATACATTTTATGTTTATATAAATAAAAGACAGATTTAAAGTTTGGTTTACCTGAGACTGGGAGTTAATTTGGTTAAAATGGATTAATTTGGTTAAAAAGCATCACTTGTACTTCTTCAAGAAGCAGCAAGCTTATGTCCAAATATCTTTTGGGTGTCACACAGGTTACTTAACACTGAGGTGGGAGAATAGCTATTTTCTTCTCTGCTACAGCCCTATAGCTTGAGATTCCTTTTCTTCATTTCGATCCTCAGAATCTTAACTTATGGCTGAAGGATTCACAACTACTAAAGCTCTCGCCCCTATTCCTTTCAAAGATGATGTGTTCTGGGCAGATAAAATGATAACATGATTTATTCAAGGGGACCTAGTGTCCCTGCCCTTGCTGCCAAACTAGCACAGACTGAAGGTTACAGAACCCTTATGTCATCTGCTATCAACCAGCGCAACTCTAATTACTAAAATAGGAGCTAGTAAGGCCAGGCATGGCGGCTCATACCTGTAATCCCAGCACTTTGTGAGGCCAAGGTGGGAGGATCACTCGAGCCCAGGAGTTTGAGATCAGCCTGGGCAAGATGATGAGACCCTGTCTCTACAAAAAAAAAATATAAATTTAAATTTAAAAAATTAACCAAATGTGGTAGTGTGTACCTGTGACCTTAGCTACTTGGGAAGGTGAGGTGAGAGGATGGCTTGAGCCCAGAAGATCGAGGCTGCAGTGAGCCATGATCATGCCACCACACTCCAGCCTGAAAGACATTTTTCAAAAAAACTTTTTTTTCAAAAAACAAAGTGCAAGTAAGGCCTCCTTCCTCCCCCTACCCAAAGAACAGACATTATATTGGGAAAGGTGATACCACTGAAGAGTGACATTTTTCTCTTTGTTATATACCTCATTAGGATGAACCTAAACTCTGGAAGATTGGCCTTGCTTCTGTATTCAGTGCCCACTATCAAGTGTTCTTTCAACTCATTCCCCATTGTGGAGCCTAAGGTGAAAAAACACGTAGAGCTAAAGTTCAAGGAATGAGAAGAAAGATACAAATGAAAATTATGACAGTGATCACAGGCCACCAGAAATAGTAACCCTGGCTTCTATTAGAACCTCCACTCTCGTCCGGGTCATTACAAATCACCTACTACAGGCTGGGTGCTCCCATCACTTTGGCAGGCCAAGGCACGTAGATCACCTGAGGTCAGGAGTTCAAGATCACCCTGGCCAGCATGGCAAAATTCTCTTTCTACAAAAAATACAAAAATTAGCCAGGCATGGTGGCTGGTACCTGTAATTCCAGCTACTCAGGAGGCTGAGGCAGGAGAATCATTTGAACCCAGGAGGCAGAGGTTGCAGTGAGCCAAGATCATGCCACTGTACTCCAGCCTGGGTGACAGAAAAAGACTCCATCTCAAAAAAAAAAAAAAAATCATCTACTACAATCAGTCTTTCTCTAGCCTCAGGAAAATGTGTATGTTGGGCTTATAAACTAATGCACTCGTTCCACACACCCCAGATTTTGTATGTGTGTGTTTATATATAAGTTATAAACTCCCGTTGATGGTATGTATGCTCTGCAGTCTCTGCAAACACTGAATTAAGGAATACTAACGTACTGCTTCTAAGGAGAAATATAAGGTTAGTTTCCTGCAAGCCTCTGGTCATAATGTCTGTTAACCAATCAATGCATAACCTTGTTTTATGTGTGTATCTGTTTAAAGACAGCTTATGTTATATATATATTGCTGTTGCAATACCATTGAACTCACAGCTGGCAGCACTGTATCACTTAACTGATTGAAGTTTACTTAACATACGGATTCTCCGTAAGGTACTCACAGCCTTTGAGGGCTTTGTAACACTAGGCAGCTCTTCAGCACTATGCTTGGGCTATTTTAAACACTGAAGTCACCAGAAAGCACAAAAATGTGGAAAATGTCACACAAAATAGACATGTGTTTACATATGAGACCTGAAGCAGGAAGACAAGAGTGTCACCTTGCTGGGCCTCAGCTGGAAACAGGCACAATGAATATCTCAACTTCGTTACTGTTCTGCACATGTCCATAAAGAACAATAAAAGCAACACAAGTGTTGATTTGGAGGTTACAAATAAATTTTTGTGAGTAGACAAGTACACAATTACAGTATCTGCAAATAATGGGTATCAAGTACATACATATAAATATATAAAATCAATGTCATCACTTGATAGTCACATTATGATTCCATCAGTATTTCTTGCGGACTACTCTTGGCTACACGGTTCTATGGTAGATGCTTAGAGGGTACAAGATAGACTTCACAATAGCTTTCCTCAAGGATTGCATGGATTATCAGGGGACAGAGCATTTGTATAAGACGGGAACAGTGAAGCCAGGAGAAAGCTGACATTGACGAAGTAACGAAGATAAGCATGTTTCACACAAAAGTTACAGTTTTATATGGTAAGAGTTTTATCAAAGTTCTTAAAAGTTACAGCTTTATTTTATTTTAGTATTTTATTATATTTGAAATGGAGTCTCACTCTGTCACCCAGGCCAAATGTGCAATGGCATGATCTTGGCTAACTGCAACCTCCACCTCCCAGGTTCAAGCGATTTTCCTGGCATGCCACCACACACAGCTAATTTTTTGTGCTTTTTAGTAGAAGGGTTTTGCCATGTGGGCCAAGCTGGTTTTGAACCCCTGACCTCAGGTGACTCACCAGCTTCAGCCTCCCACAGTGCTAGGATTACAAGCACAAGCCACCACACACTGCCAAAAGTTACAGTTTTATAAAAGTTAGCTTACTCCCGTAATAGTTATTTCATGAATTGTTTTACATAGACTTTGGAGGGAAAGTAAGAGAGTTTATATCTGCACTATCTAGTTATGATAGACATTAGTCACCTATGGCTATTAAAATTAAAGCCTGGCTCCGTGGTTCACTTCTATAACCACAGCCAAAGTAGGAGGATCACTTGAGCCCAGGAGTGTGAGATTGTAGAGAGCTATGATTGTACCACTGCACTCCAGCCTGGACAACAGAGCAAGACCCTGTCTATTGAAAAAAAATTAAAATTAAAGTTAATTAACCTAAAAGTTCAGTCCCACTAGTCACATTTCAAGTGCTTCATAGCATCCTGTGGCTTGTGGTCGCTGATTGGTCAGTGTAGATACATTTCCATCAACCCAGGAAGTTCTATTGGACAGTACTGATTGAGCTTCTATATTTGCATGTGTGGAAACCAACTAGGAAAAAATCACAAATGCCAAAATGTTTCCCATTTGGAATTATTCAAACTGCAAATTACATGGACTATTTTAAGTTTTACTTTACACACTTGAAAAGGGGAATTTCAAGCTCATCATTTCCTCCCCACCAGCAATATTGACAGCAACAGCCCAGAAACACCATAAACTTTTCACAAGGTCCTCAGACATGACAAATAAACAGGAATCTGCTGACACTGTGTGCTCAGTGAGGACTCATTACACATCAAATCAAATATACTCCACTTTTCTGACTGCTTGCCTATCATGGGTGTTAGTTAATTCTCTCAGTCGCAGTACATGTTTACATGTACTATATGAGCCCTGGAGAATGAATCTAAAGACAAGACTATGTGATAATCAGATTAATCACAGTGTCATTGATCATTTAATTATGGATAATTATCACTGGAAAATGCAAGGATCAAGAGCTTGGGCTCGAACTGTGCTCCCACTCATTTCTATGGAGCTGACGAGCCCCAGAAACTTCCAGATATCATCCCACCTACTTGGGAGTGCCGAAACTTGGGTAGCTTCTCCAGCTTCAGTTACCTTTGCATCAGCTTTACATACAGCAGCCGATTTGTGAGGAACTGGGGGTGGGGAAGGTGATTCTCCATAAAGTCCGCAGTGCTCAGGCCCTGATCAGGAAGTAAGGCACAGGTCTACTTGTTTTTTCAGATCCTCGAATAGAAAAAAGTATTCCACAATATGTCAGTTTCGATCCCACCCTTTCATTGCCAAACTCTATTCTCACTCCCACCCCAGGGAATGAAACAACTCCAGAAGTAAATGCACTTTGGAACGCTTTCTGTCTTGCACTTGGACCTGTAACTCTTTCTTTTTTTTTTTTTTTTTTTTTTTTTGAGACGGAGTTTCACTCTTGTTACCCAGGCTGGAGTGCAATGGCGCGACCTCGGCTCACCGCAACCTCCGTCTCCTGGGTTCAGGCAATTCTCCTGCCTCAGCCTGCCGAGCAGCTGGGATTACAGGCACGCGCCACCACGCCCAGCTAATTTTTTGTATTTTTAGTAGAGACGGAATTTCACCATGTTGACCAGGATGGTCTCGATCTCTTGACCTCGTGATCCACCCGCCTCGGCCTCCCAAAGTTCTGGGATTACAGGCTTGAGCCACCGCGCCCGGCTGGACCTGTAACTCTTAAGCTTGGACTATTAAGAACTTGGTGCCTTTGTCCCCAAGTACAGTTCTGAGACCTTCCCCAAATCTCCCACCCAATTGAGGTATAGTCACACCAAGAAGGAAAGAACATACGGTTGATACCTCAAATTTCTGACCCCACCACAGACACTAACCTGTAGAGCCAATGCTTTAAACATTCAAATTAGTCACCAGTCTTACTGAACTAGTATATCAGGTTGTTCCAATACCTGAACAGTTTTCTATCACATTATGATTAGCAGCCTAAAGGATATAAAGAAGTAACTAACTTGAAGCTAAAAAGGTAGATTTGGGCCGGGCACAGTGGCTCACACCTGTAATCCCAGCACTTGGCAGATTGCTTTGAGCTCAGAAGTTCAAGACCAGCTTAGACAACATGGCACAACCACATCTCTACAAAAATACAAAAATTAGTCAGGCATAGAAACACACACCTGTAATCCTAGGTGGAGAATTTCTTCAGCCTGGGAAAGCAGAGGCTGAGATGAGCTGAGATTGTGTCACTGTACTCCAGCCTGGGTGACAAAATGAAAAAAACAGTCTGTCTCAAAAAAAAAAAAAAAAAAAAAAGCAGATTTGATCAGATGAACATATCAGGATGAATATATCTGTGGTCAAGTAATTTGGCTTTGGCTTAGAAAATGGGCACATCTCCCACACCCTGGTCTACAGTATACCTCTTTTAAAAATTTATTTAATTTACTCCTGAATTTCTAAACCTGACACATCAAGGAGTTAACTTTTTTCTTACACTTCATCCTCCAACAGATGCTGCCAAACTTTAATAGATTTAGTTTGTAGAAAGACACATTCGATTCTACATGTGATTAAATTAAACCACATTAAGTAGAAGCTCAGGAAACCTACCTTCACCAGTAACTGGGAGTTCAACATAGTGCCCTCAGCATACATATTCTTCAAAAGAAAGGACACATACAATTTTTCAAGTTAAGTCCCAATTGTAAACTTTTCTGGATTTGCAATTTCTTATTAGCCATGCAAACTTCTTTTGAGCAAAACTAACTTTTTTCCAGTAACTGAACACAGTTGCACCATTGCCTGCCCCCACCCAGGACATAAAAAGTGATTTTCATTCAAAACTATAAGATAGTAGATTAAGTAGGAAATTTGAAATTTAAAATATAACAGTAGCAATATTTTTGTTTTATTGGTTACTGGTAAGAAACTCCAAGACCGAGTTCCATCTCCAGGTATTATATTTTGCAAGAAACAATATGGGGGGTGGGTTGTGATCAGTGTTTTTGGTGATGAAAGAGTCTGATTGCTCATATCACTCATACGTGAATTACAGATGGGCAGAGTTCACATAGGTGACAATATTGCCAAAAGAAGAATAGATGCAGGCTTACTAGAGTGTGTGTGTGTGTGTGTGTGTGTGTGTGTGTGTGCTCTTCAGCAGCCAGCCTAGAAGGATATTTTCCTGTACTTCTTGGTCTCTTGGCCTCTGACGATTTAGCATTGGTTAGCTGTTTTCCAGCCTCTGAGCCTGCAGCGACCATCGTGGGCAGAAGCGGTCACTCAGATGTGCATCACTTCTTCCTCCACAGGCTGTCGTGGACACGCATCATTTCTATTTCTGTGTCACTGAGTCTATTTATACCTGGCATCCTTTAGGGAAGGATGTTGATGATTTTCTGTTAAGGAATGTGTAAAACATTATAATGCCAAAACGTGGGACATTAGGGGGTGATTATATAACAGCATTCATCTTAGATCCCTCAAATAACCAGTACGTAGTCCATTTTACTTTAAGTATTTACCTAGGGCACATACTCACACAATTTTTTCACCCCGTCCACATGACAAAATTGCTTTTAGTAAAAAGATCAAATGAGATAAATAGTAACAGGCAAAATAAATGCAGACAATTAAACATGTATTGAACTTTATATCTATAACATGCCAGTAAAAATTAAAAAGAAGTGTTTTTAATAAAAAGCCAAAACGCCTACAAAAGTTAAAATTTCAACAACTTCTAAATAATACCATTGATGTTACAGTGTTTTCTTTTCTTGAATATTACACCTTGTAGCTAGCAGTTTTACTGTTTTTAATCTAAACACAAATAACAGCCAAATGCTCACTATAAAATAAAGAGGAGACGTAACTTAAGTTGTCTCTTCATCTTTATTATCTCTATACTCTCATGTTTAATTCAAATCTAGAATTTAAATGCAGGTATATGTGGTTTCCCAGGAGTTGGAATCACTAAATTTGTCAGATGTGAGTTTGAATTCTATACACTGTTATGAACTTACTCTAGAAACAAACACATATAGCAAATTTCCCATGTATTGGGGGCTAACTGGATAATTGAGAATTTTCTGAATTAACTACCAATAAGAATACAATGTTTATTAAACTACAAGCAATAAATATGTGTAAATTTAGAGCTAACATACACATTATTAAAACTTAGTAGTAGCCATAAAAATTGTTTGGAACTTAAACCAACAACAGATTTTCTTTAAGGAGTATTTTATCACAGACATTTTTAAAGAAATGCTGGCTCATGGTAATAATCATAAGTAATAATAAAAAGCAGTTGACTTGCAGTCAGTTTCCTTATGGTTTTTAAATCTCTAGAGGTTTTTTGCTGCACAGAGTGCTGACCACTCCTAGCTCCCTGCTGGTACACCACCAAATTCTACTGATGAATTTAATAATAGCTGGTTGCAGAAACTCAATGTCCCTGCAAGTTTTAAAATAGTAGAATAGAGTCCTGATGGTCTATCCAGGTCTCCACTGGACTTTAGACAGTTTCATTTAAAGATATAATGTATTGGCTTTAGCCCAACAAGTCAAATACTAAAATTCTATGTTATAGATGTGTTTTTCCATCAGCCAGATGCCATGGCTCATGCCTGTAATCCAGCACTTTGGGAGGCCGAGGTGGATGGATCATCGGTGGTCAGGAGTTTGAGACCAGCCTGGCCAACAAGGCGATGCCCCATCTCTACTAGAAACACAAAAATCAGCCAAGTGTGGTGGTACATGTAAAAAAAACTTAGCAGGGCGCAGTGGTGCATGCCTGTAATCCCAGATACTCAGGAGACTGAGGCAGGAGAATCACTTGAACCTGGGAGGCAGAAGTTGCAGTAAGCTGAGATTACACCACAGCACTCTAGCCTGGGAGACTAAGCGAGACTCTGCCTCAAAAAAGAAAAAAGAAAGAAAGAAAAAGAAAGAAAGAAAGAAAAAGAAAGAAAGAAAGAAAGAAAGAAAGAAAGAAAGAAAGAAAGAAAGAAAGAAGAAAAGAAGAAAGAAAGAAAAGAAGAAACCACGATAGTTGTTCTGTCATTTTCAGTTAATTTTTTCATTCTCACCTTATGTTGCTAATTTGACATAAAAGTGATTCTTGAAAGGATAAAATAAGTTTCAAGCTATAACTGAAGCTTTACTTGCAAATAATAAGCCAACATATCCAATAGTTCAGAAGCTGTGACAATGTATCAGGATTCTAGGATCACAAGGCTGCCTTCGCTTTGCTTTTGAAACCTGGAGTGACTGAATGGCAGTGGGGGCCTCCATTGAGAACACAAACACACCTGTGCTTCCTATTTATGTTCACCTGCTGACTAACAATACTCCCACAATGACTTTCCCGACAAACTTCTTTACTGTAGTGTCGTAACCTATGAAATTCCCACTGTAACATAAATGTGTTTATCCCAATCTGCCTACAACTGGGTATAAAGAGGGAGGTGCCAATCAGCTTGCAAGAGCTGGGTAGGATCTCTTCCCAAGGTGTGTTTAATAATGTTACACTTGTGGTTTAAAATCAGCATGGTAAAAATATTTACACCACAGAAAATGGCAAATGCCACAAACTGGAGCCTCTTAGACCCCCTTCTTCCCTCCCCAGCTCCACCAGAACTGAGCTTTAAATGTTGGCCAGCACAGCATTGGATATATACATCTGTTATTGCTTAACACAAGCAACATCACCCACACTCCTTCCAGGCAGGACTGGGTCGCACGGCAATGTCCTTCTCCCCCTTGAGCATTTCTGGAATTGCTTCTCTGGAAACAGTCTCCACAAAGTTAAGAGTACTTCATCGGGCTGCTTATCAATTTTCACTTCGTCAACCGCAGCCAAAATCAAATCTATCCACATTTGTGAGTGTGATAGACACAGGCCTGCATTCACAGCAGCATCTAATTCCTTTTCCAAGCTCTGTAGCCCGGCCTCCAGCACCCCACCCACACCTGGAGGTCCCCATTCACAGCAGCTTCTAACTCCTTTTTTTCTTTTTTGAGATGGAGTCTTGCTCTGTCGCCCAGGCTGGAGTGCAATGGTGTGATCTTGGCTCACTGCAACGTCTGCTTCCCAGGTTCAAGTGATTCTCCTGCCTCAGCCTCCCAAGTAGCTGGGATTACAGACACCCACCACCACGCCAAGCTATTTTTGTATTTTTAGGGGAGACAGGGTTTTACCATGTTGGTCAGGCTGGTCTCAAACTCCTGACCTCAGGTGATCCACCCACCTTGGCGTCTCAAAGTGCTGGGATTACAGGTGTGATGAGCCACTGTACCTAGCCTTCTAACTCTTTTTCTGAGCTATTTAGCTGGACCCTCAGGTACCATGCCTGTGCCTGGAAGGCCCTGGAGGGAAGCATTGCATGCCTCAGGGACTGGGTGTGTACTTCTCGTAGCACAGTCAAAAATGCCCATCCAAATCTGCCAGCAAAAGCTCACTCCTCAGTTCTCTGCACTTCCAGCTGCTTCAGTACCTTGCCATGCTCATGGGGACCCATCCACCACCAGCCAGTTTTCCATCAGAGCCCATTTGAGAAGTACAGCTCAGGATCTTGTTTGTAACACCAATTGTCAGGTACTAACTGAGGTCCGAGAGGAGTTGGTGGGTGAGTGGCGGGTAGCTGGAAAAACACTTGAGGAATCATAGACAATTGCGACACGGCTTTCCTCTCTCTCTCTGGGTGCAAGCCATATGCACAGCATCAGCAGGGTAATTATACCTTTTATAGACAATAGTGGCTCCAAGCCAAGCAAGAGCTCACATGGGTGATCACCTAATGCGCCTCAGGTCGCATGGTTACATAATGTGCGGGGTTGCGCACCTGTGTTCCAAACTCACTGAGTCCTGCTGGACCGGTGTCTGCCTCGGCCTGTTCTTGACCACAGCACATCCATTTTCCTTACAGTCAATCCCACATTGGCACACACTCGAAGCTTTAACTGAGAACAGTTTAATGAAGACTATTTTCAGAGCTGTGGGCAGAGTTGAGGAAAACAGCAAGGAATGGTGAAACTTCCAAGAACTAGCAGCAGAGGAAACAGGAGCCATTACCACAGGCCTGCAGGATCGAAGGAAAAGGATGCTGTTCGTGGAACCAACCACTGGGAGTGCGAGCCACAGGAAGAGGATTCTCCAAAACTGTGGCAAGGCCTGCAAGGACAGGGGAGAAAAATACTCAGACCTCTCTCCATGCCTACCTCCCTCCTCTACCAACACCTCCCTTTGGCCAAATGAACCAGAAAGCAGAGGACAAGAGCTTGAGGACCCCCACCAGGGTGTACAGCAAGACACACCAGGGAGCCAGAGAGAGCTGGGGAACCAAGGCAAAGGAGAAGAGCCCTCCCAGGCTCATTTTCTTTTCTTTCTCTTTATTCTGCATTCTTTCTACCTCCATGTAACCTCTTCTACCAAGAACAGGTAGAAAACTGAGTTCTTTAGCCATGTACTCTCATGTTTTGAAAAAAATTAAGATTTTTTTTTTAAATCTGATGATAATGGGACTATGAGAGAGAAAGAAGGGATTTGGAGGAAGTTAGCCTCCTATGGCTATCATTTCAAGGAGAACTCAAATTGCAAAGTATCTTTCATATTTGACTTAGATGGACCATACAGATTTAAAAATGCAGAGAAGAAGAATGCTGTAAATGGACTCTGGAATAATCTTTAACAGGTAAAATGAAGCTCAGACATACCTTGCTTTTGACACAGAACAGTAGTGTCATTCCAACGTCGTAGAGCCTGACAAATGGACAGCTCTACCATTCAATTCTGAATCACTTAGGTTGAATGTGGTAAGGATGTTTTCTTTAGTTTGGTACCCCACAGCACTCACTGAAGAGAGATACTCCAGCCTCCACTTTCCCCTTACAGGCATAGAGATAAAGAAGATGCATCTTAAGATCATAAATGTTGTTGCAATGTCCTAGCCCTGATATACTCAGAAAAATCATAATAACAATCAAGTCCAGGCCAGGCGTAGTGGCTCATGCCTGTAATCTCAGCGGTGTGGGAGGCTGAGGCAGGAGGATCACTTGAGTTCAGAAGTTCAAGACCAGCGTGGGCAACATAGCAAGACCTCATCTGAAAAAAAAGAAAGAAAGAAAGAGAGAGAGAGAAAGAGAAAGAAAGAAGAAAAGAAAGAAAGAAAGAAAGAGAGAAAGAGAGAGAGAGAAAAAAATTATCCAGGCATGGTGGCACATGCCTGTAGTCCCAGCTATTTAAGAGGCTGAGGTAGGAGGATCTCTTGAGCCTGGGAGGTTGAGGCTGCAGTGCAGTGAGGTGCTGTGATTGCACCACTGCACAGAACAAGACCCTGTCTTAAAAAACAAGCAAACATAACAACAAACTCTGGCTCAAAGAATCTCTACATAAGAGTAACCAGCATCTCTATGTATGCCCTTGGCTCACATACTAGTATGCTTGGGCCGCCATAAGAAAATACCACCGGCTGGGTGTCTTAAACAACAGGATGTACTTCCTCAAAGTTCTGGAGGCCAGAAGTCCAAGATCAAGGTGTTGGCTTTTCCTAACATCTCTCTACTTGACTGGCAGATGGCTGCCTTCTCCCTGTGTCTTCACACGGGCTTCCCTCTGTGCATATCTGTGTCTGGATCTCCTTTTTAAAAAAAAATTTTATTATTTGTTTTGAGGCAGAGTCTTGCTCTGTTGCTCGGGCTGGAGTGCAGTGGCATGATCTCAGTTCACTGCAACATCTGCCTCCTGGATTCAAGTGATTCTCCTGCCTCAGCCTCCTGAGAAGCTGGGATTACAGGCGCATGCCACCATGCCCAGCTAATTTTTGTATCTTTTGTAGAGACAGGGTTTCACCATGTTGCCCAGGCTGGTCTTGAACTCCTGACCTCAGGTGATCCACCCACCTCAGCCTCTTACAGTGCTAGGATTACAGGTGTGAGCCACTACACCCAGCTGCTAATCTCCTGTTATAAGGACACCAATCACATAGGATTAAGGCCTACCCTAAAGACTTCATTTTAACTTAATTATTTCTTTAAAAGTCTTATCTCCAAATAATTACTTTCTGAGTTACTGGAAGTTCAGACTTCAACAGATGAATTTTGGGGAAACACAATTCAACCCGTAACAGTCAATGTTTATTTCTTTCCTGCTGTGCCACCCATGCCATTGCTTCTGAAAAAGAGGACATTCTTGGCCCTGACCTTCCCTTCGTTCACCCGCTCAAAGTGCATCATTCCCTGGTTCCTTTCAGGCTGTGCTGTCTACTCTCCATTATTAAAGCCAAATTACCTGACAAATTATAGGTGACAAACAACTTGCTTCTTTCAGTTCATGAGTATATCAATCTCCTAGGTGGCAAGAGCTTTCTGCGGACAACGCTCCTTACAGAAATATGGGACTAGCAAGGCAAGAATTTCAGGCATCTAGAAAGCTGAAAATAGGAATGTTTGAGAGAATGTGATTTGCACTTGGCTTCAAATAAAGACGAGCTATGTAGAAAGACCCAGCACAGGATCTGAGGCAGGGTGGGATCTCAGCCCTTCTTAGCTCTCTCTCTGCAGGGCAGCACCTGCCCAGCGGGGCTCCATGGATCCCCCCACACCCTCACCTAGCCGCTCGGACCACCGCTCCAGACTCCTAAGGTGCCTCTCTGTTTTCACATTCCTCTTCCATATAGTCTTCAAAGTCATTCTGGAAGACAATTTTATAGGGTGCTGGGATCACTTATACCCCAAACCTCAGCATCATGCAGTATCCCCAGGTAGCAAACCTGCACATGTAACCCCGGAATCCAAAATAAAAATTGAAATTATTTAAAAAAAAAGAATTGTATAAATAATTCTTGTCACAAATCTCCCCCAAGACCTCCTCAAACCCCTTTAACAGATTTCTATTGCTGTTAGAAAACATGTTGCTTCTCATCATGGTCTTATAGCAGGGGTCAGCAAACTGTATACTCCATGAACCAGATCTGGCCCACTGTTTTCGTATTTTCACCCATGACCCAAGAATGAATATTCCATTATTAAATGGTTAAAATAAATAAAAAGAAAGTTTCATGACATGTGAAAACTGCATGAAATTTAAATTATACATATGCACAGTTGTCCTTACGGTTCCTATCTGTATAGTTTTTCTTAGTTATAAGAGCTTGAAATGAAGGAACTGTGCACATTTGACCTCATAGAGCGGACAAAAAACCAAGTTAGCCTTTTAATGATTGAAATTGTAAGACTGCATTAAAAAGTGTGACATGTACTGTATTCCTGGTGGTATCAATGAGGTGTCTTGAGGCTTGCCTTTCTTTAGGCTTAAAGTTATTAGTCTTCTAATCTGAAAATATACCATTCCATTCCCCAACATATTCACATTTTCTCACACAAACACAGACATACACACTTACTTTTGTGCAGCTATGATTTCCCCTATGGCTACAATTGATTCTACCCAGCTGGTTTCCTAAATAAAACCGGAAGTCATCTTTGATTCTGTCCTCGCCCTCTCCATTTGCTTTGGGCAGCTACCATTTGCCGCAGTCTACCTCTTTAAAAACCCTGACATCCATCCTTTTCTCCCCCAAAGGCAGTCTCCCCATCCCAGCCCTGGATACTCTGCAGTAAAAAGTCTGTCTCTTCCCTGGAGGAGCAGACCTATTTTTGCTTGGTCTTTGTGCCTCAGCCCCTGACAAACAGTGCCTGGCACCTAGTAGGTTCTCAATCGTGCTTAGTAAATGAACGATTTTTCTTATGCAACCTCTCCTTTCATTTGCAAGGCCATATGGGTGCCCAGGAGGTATGACTGGCAGGAAACCAAATGGAGTAAGAAGTGATGCAAAGATGCTTCCCTTAGAAATCCCCACTGGTGAAATGGATTTAACTCCTGAGCTAAAGCGTTATGTTTCCAGGGGGCCTGTGCTAATAATCAAATAGGTTCTCTAAGACAAGAATTATCACATCAGTTCAGGTCAATGTATTTCACCCAAACTTGAGATCCCGAGAGAATGGGACATAGGACAGGTGAGTTCGGGTGAGAGTCACAGCGTAAGACATTGCCCCATGGAGGAACTGGGTCTCAAGGAAAACTACAGAAATAAAACTCAGGGCATTTAGGCTTTCCCTGTAGAATAAGATGTGTCATAAGAAAGAAAAGCCAATAATTCATGTTTGAGTCAGAAATAGGAGAGGCTATACCTGCTGTCTGGGCCAGGCCTCTTAGGCTCTGCTTCCACTTAGAGTGATAATTCTCATTCTAGACATGAATCTAATAAAACCATGTGTTTGGATTTCCTGGATTTTTTCCGACTGTGAATATGGACTTGTTCCCAAAATCTTCCACGTTCCATCCGCCCTCCTGAACGGGCAGTTTCCATGATGTCAGCAAAGGAAACGCGGGCAGCTGCTGTGATGTCTGCCCACTGCTGCCTGATCTCACCCAAGTGGCAGGTGAAGATTTATTCACACCCAGATACGCAAGCCGCTGAATTCATCTTCTAATTTATTGTTTGAGTTGAAATAGGATGAAATAAGAGCTAATGAAATAATTCAGTTGACCAGAAAGTGTTTTATATCTTATTTATAAGAGTGTTCTAAACCAAGCTGTGTCACCTCCAGATCTGCCAGATGTCACTGGTTATTAGGAGTTTCTACAAGTCACCAGTCTGTGGTATTTTATTATTTTCTAAAATGGAGTCTCACTCTGTCGCCCAGGCTGGAGTGCAGTGGTGCAGTCTCAGTTCACTGCAGCATCTGCTTCCTGGGTTCAAGTGATTCTTCCTCTTTTCCTCTTGTTCTCCTTTCTTTTTTATTTTCCTCTCTTCTTTTTCTTTCTTTCCTTCCTTCCTTCTTTCCTTCCTTCCATCTTTCCCTCCCCTCCTTTTTTCCTCCCTTCCCCTCCCCTCCCCTCCTCTCCCCTCTGCTCCCCTCCTCTCACCTCCTCTCCCCTCCTCCCCCCCGTTTCCTTTCTTCTCTCCCTCCTATTTTAGTTTGCTTGGGCTGCCATAAACAATACCACAGGCTGGGCGCAGTAGCTCACGCCTGTAATCTCAGCACTTTGGGAGGCTGAGACAAGTGGATCACTTGAGTCAGGAGTTTGAGAGCAGCCTGGCCAACATGGTGAAACCCTACCTCTACTAAAAATACAAAAATTAGCCAGGCATGGTGGCACATGCCTGTAATCCCAGCTACTCAGGAGGCTGAGGCAGAAGAATCACTTGAACCCAGGAAAGAGATTGCAGTGAGCTGAGATCACAACACTGCACTCCAGCCTAGGCAACAGAGTGAGACTCCATCTCAAAAAAGAATAAAATACCACAGACAGAGTGGCTAAAACAACAGAAGTATCTTTTCTCATAGTTCTGGAGGCTGGAAGTGCACAGTCAAGGCTCCAGCAGGGTTGGCTTCCTCTGAGGCCTTTCCTTGGCTTGCAGATGCCCGCCCTCTTGCTGACTGCACAGGGTCTTGCCTCTGTGAAGATCCACGTCCCTCCTCATGTCCTGATCTCCTCTCTCATTAGGATGCTGGTCAGACTGGATAAGGACCCACCTTAAAAACCCCATGGTAACTGAATCCCCTGTTTAAAGATTACATTCTAAGATACAGGGGCTGACATAAACCTATGAATTTGTAGGGGGCACAGTTCAGCCCATAATACTCCCCCTTCCTTGTTTCCTTCTTTGTTGAGGGCTTACCACAGGCCAGATGTTACAGAGAGGAATGAGACAAAGAGAATTCCACACAATCCCTATTAGACACACATACACACACGCACATGATACCAAAGCTCTCCTGTTTTCAGAGAGCAGCTTCTTGGATTGAGACCAGTGTTGGCTTTTGTCACATTACAGTTAATGGTGCAGCATCCCCCACTCCGTTGAGCAAGGTAAGGGCCAAGACAGAATGGGTCAGTGACAATGAGGGGAGTCTGACCCCTGGCTCTGCCTTTGACTTTATGCATGACCTTGACAGGGAAGCTGGGCTTCAAGTTGCTCACCTGTAGAAAGGAGGGGTGGGATTCGATGCCGACTCAAGCCCTCTCCGTCTCAGCTGACGACAGTACCTGAAAGACCTTCTGGATGTGGGAAGGGATCGGGGAAGAACCGAACCTTCCAAGGTCAGAAATGTTCAAAGGAAAACAAAACAAAACCCAGACTGGCTCTTTGAAACGCATCGCTACCAAGGAATGTATACTAAATATAAGCGATTCCTATTTCTACTAAAGTAAAAGATTAAAATTGCTTTTCTGGGTCAAGCCTTTGCAGGAGCAGAGCTTGTGAAAATGGGAAAGGCCGTTGAGCACCCGGAAAAATATTCTGCAGGGAAGCAGCGTCACCTGCTGGCCTGAAGTGGTGTTGCATGTGGTGAGTGAAATGACCAATCGCCAGCCTAGGTTTCTACTGAATATGAAATCAGGAGCATTAATCTTAATCAGAAGCTGAGTTTTCAAGACCACCAGACTGTGGAAAGATTTCTCCACAGGTTAATTTTAGCCATGTTTTAGATTTATTTTTGCTTCAGACTATTCATCCATGCTGTACATCTTTCTTTTATAAATCAGACTCAATGATACGTACTAGTAAAAGCCATTTAGTCAAATCTGTTATTTAGAGGACACAGGTAGGTTCACAGGTCTAAGTCTCCCTTAGTTCAGGCTCCATTAAGCAACCTCCCAACTCATCAGCCTCCCAGACCTCCAAATCTCCTTCCAGCGCTAGAATTTAACCACATGTACTCACTGCGCTCTGTTAAACATGGGACATTTTATACACTGAAAGATATATGGAGAAGTCTAAGATATGTTCCTGATCTCTTGTTTTGGAGATGGTGTGAAAATATACAAAGATAAATAGCAATTATAAAAGTAAATAATCAGGCCGTTCAACAAATAAAATATGGTCAAGAGTAGTATAAACCAATGGCTACACTGAAAGCCAGAGTTTCTGGCTGGGGGCAGAGAGTTTTATAGAGGAAGGGTTTCTTGAGTGACATGTGAAAAAATAACAAGAATTTTGATAAAATTCACGGATAAGAGGAAAAAAATGAAGTAAGCACTAAAAAATGGAGACAGAAAACATACTAAGCATTTTTGATAAGAAAAAAAAATGAAATGTGCTTGAGAAACCCCAGGAAGATCAATTTAACCTGAGTAGGAATTTTTAAGAGAACAGTTTGAGATAAGGCAGGAAAAGGAAGCTGAGACATGATGATTCTGTAAATGCAAAGATAAGGAAGTTTGAGCTTATTCTTGTAAGCGATTGAAAAGCACCGAAGATTTCTGGGAAGGAAAATAAAGTGGTAAGAACTGTATCTTAAGAAGATTCACCTGGCAATCACGTGGAGGAGCGAATGATTCTAAGATGTGAAAAGATGCCTTGAATGTGTGAAAGGCAGATAGAAGGAGGGTTTTCAAGGTCACAAATGTGCATGTCAAAGCAGAAAAGAAATCTGGCTCTTAGAAACCTTTTGTATCAAGGAATATACTCTAACTCAAAATAATTCTAAAGGTATGAATGTAAGACCTAAAACTATGAAACTGCTAGAGGTAAACATCGGGGAAATGCTTCAGGACATTGATCTGGGCAAAGGGTTTTTGGGTAAGACCTCAAAAGCTGAGGCAACAAAAGTTTAAAAAGGCAGACGGGATTACCACAAGCTAAAAAGCTTCTGCACAGCAAATGAAATCATTTTAAAAAGTGAAGAGACAGCCTACAGAATGGTGGAAAATATTTGCAAGCTGTCCATTCAACAAGGATAAATAACCAGAATATACAAGGAACTCAAATAAGTCAATAGCAAAAAACAAATAAACAAACAAAAAACCAAATGATCCTATTAAAAAACATACAAAACCTGAATAGACATTTCTCAAAAGAAGGCATGTAAATGACCTACAGGTATATGAAAAAATGCTCAACACTACTAATCATCAGGAAACTGCAAATCAGAAACCACAATGAGAGAACATCTTAACCCCGTTAGAATGACTGTTGTCAAAAAGACAAAACATAACAAATGCCAGTGAGGAGGTGAAGAAAGGGGAACACTCTGACACTGCTGATGGGATGTAAAGTAGTACAGCCATTATGGGAAACAGTATGGAAGTTCCTCAAAGAGCTAAAATCAGAACTACTGCATTAGCCAGCAATCCCTCTGCTGGGAATATATTCAAAAGAAAGGAAATAAGTATATCAAAGAAATTTCTCCATTCCCATGTTTATTGCAGCACTATCCACAATAGCCAAGATATGGAATCAACTAAAATGCCCACCAATGAATGTATGGATAAAGAAAACGTGGTACATGTATATAATGGAATATTATTCAGCCATGAAAAAGAAGGAAATCCTGTCATTTACTGCATCATGGATGGAACTGCAGGTCATTATGTTAAGTGAAATAAGCCAGGTACAGAAAAACAACTATCACATGTTTTCAGTCATATATGGGAGCCTACAAAGTTGATGTCATGGAGGTAGAGAACAGAATGATGGTTACCAGAAACTGGAAAGAGCGTAGAGGAGGGAAGACGAAAACAGGGTGGTTAATGGGTATAAGCATACAATTAGATAGAAGGAATAAGTTCTAGTGTTCAATAGCACAGTAGGGCGAATATAGTTACACAAATTTATTGTATATTTTTAAAGAGAAAATTTGGGATGTTCTCAACACAAAGAAATGATAAATGTTTGAGGTGATTTGATATTTTAATTATCCTGATTTGATCATTATACATTGTATTCATGTATCAAAACATTACATGAACCCCAAAAATATGTACAACTGTGGTATGTCAATAAAAATACAAAAAATAGTAATTCTCTGTATTAACCAAGGGAATGGTCACATAAAAGGAAGGAAAAAAGAGCCTAAGAGAAGGATTCAGACCCAAGGCCTAAGGAGAAGCATTGACAGTGTTTTAAAGACCCCAGGGACATCTAGAAAAATAAGAATTGAGAAAGAATTGGTTAGACATTGTTTCACATTGTAAATAATGCATAAATAATGAATTAATTGATTGATTGGCTAATTATTTAGTATTCTTTCATGATAAAGGTGTGGGCAGGAAGGAGACTTGGAAATCATCTTCCTCTTAGGACAGTAACAGTGCAACAACCTTATAAATAGCATTTCAGTTTCAGTGCTGTCTCCAATGATGTGAGGTCACTACTGTGCTAAGTGGCTATACAAATACTTGCAAACCCCCAGAGGTAGGATCGGGTATGATTACACATATCACATATGATTACACATATCTCAACACCCATTTTCCCCCCAAAAGTGAGATCACCATAGCCATTCCAGATTGTCCATTTTGTCAATGTCCTTCTACATATGGGGGCCAGCACTACTGAGTACACTGCCTTAAAAGTGCCCTCACAATCAGAGTATTGAAAGGATGATAACATCTCCCTCCTTTGGTTCACAGAGCAGAGCCTACTAATGTGCTCAGTTTTTGTCCATGCCGGACGAGGGGGAGGACATTTTTATTAGATATTCAAGTAAACAAGTTACTTCAGTCCTACACTTGAGCACTTAACTGTGCTGAACCTAAATGTGGCATATTTCCATACTTCCTTTACTGTTTTATTTTTGTGACACCATTTCAGCTCAGACCTAACATTAGACTTTGTACCTGGGAAGTATTTAATATTTGGTGGTTACATAAATCAAAGAATGTACTTTTTAAATTTCGATTCTGTCAGCACATATATTTACGCTTCATCTCAGTTTCCAAACATTCCAAAATCTGACGAGCATACTATATCAGTTAGTGATGCTTTTAGCAGCAAGTTACGGAAAAATGTGTGCACAAAAACCTAAACATACGAGTTTAATTTTTCTCACATAACAAGAAATCTGAGAGTAGGCAGCCCTGGGTTCATGCTGCCAGGGACACCACCAGGGACCACATTTCCTTTCATCTTTTCAGATTCACTATCCTTCGCAAGTTTGCTTTCATCCTCACCCTTTTTGTCCCTCAGTCTCAAGATGCCTATCTATCGCACCTACAGACATCACATGTGCATTCCGGGCAAGAACCAAGGGAAAGGACAAAGGGACAAATTCCACGCCAGCTAGGTCTGTCCCCTTTGTATCAGAAAAGCAACAACTTTCCCAGAAGGGTCACTAAGCAGACTCTCTTTTGCATCTTACCAGCCAGATCTGGATTACACAGTCGTCCTTAGATCAATGACTGGCCAAGAAAAATAACTGGCTCAGTATTATTATTAACTCCCAGGGACTAAGGGTGGGCTCTTGCTCCCTGAAACCAGAGGACTTCTGCTACTAACAGAACAAGTTTGGGTTCTGTTAGCCAGAAAGGGGTGATATGAATATTGGGTAAATAAAGGCAAGTACCTAGCACATATGCCTTTTACAATGTATATTTAGATGAGCAAGTCTTTCTGTGACTTCATTCAAGGTCATCAAAGTCATGTTACTAGTACAGAATTTAATGGAAGACCCTAAAAATGACTCATTCTCCTGCCCATTGAAGTTATTAATTACCCACCATAAACCTAGAATAGGAACTTTTAAAAACCCTAAAATGTGCACAGGTGTTCCGATTTAGGATTTTAGGCCTTGCTACTGTATTTGTCCATTCTCATGCTGCTAATAAAGACATACCCGAGACTGGTTATTGGTTAGACATTGTTTCACATTGTAAATAATGCATAAATAATGAATTAATTGATTGATTGGCTAATTATTTAGTATTCTTTCATGATAAAGGTGTGGGCAGGAAGGAGACTTGGAAATCATCTTCCTCTTAGGACAGTAACAGTGCAACAACCTTATAAATAGCATTTCAATTTCAGTGCTGTCTCCAATGATGTGAGGTCACTACTGTGCTAAGTGGGCTATACAAATACTTGCCCACTTAGGAAGGAAAGAGATTTAATGGACTCATAGTTTCACATGACTGGGGAGGCCTCACAATCATGGCGGAAGATGAAGGAAGAGCAAAGGGACATCTTACATGGCGGAGGCAAAGAGCACCTGTGCAGGGGAACTGCCCTTTATAAAACCATCAAATCTCCTGAGACTTATTCACTGTCACGAGAACAGCATGAGAAAGACCCGTTCCCATGATTCAATTACCTCCCACCAGGTCCCTCCCATGGTATGTGGGATTATTACAGTTCAAGGTAAGATATGGGTGGGGACAGAGCCAAACCATATCAGCTACTTTGATATTCTACCCACATCCAACACTTCGTTTCTTCACCTTATCCTCTGTGTCCATCTACCATAAGAATCTGAGTTTGTTTAGGGTAATAATTATGTCTTCTCCATGTCCGGACATCACCAGTACCTAACGCAGCAGTTAGCATGAGCTCAATGAATATTTATTTTTAAAATAAAGAAATAAAGTCCAGGTTACTAATGGATTAGAAAGTATTATAACATGGATGTTCTATTCTCATTAGAAAGATTGTCCTGGAAATACATTTTTTGGTGCCACTAACATTTCAGCAGATTGGTTTTCTTCTTGTGCATATCCATTATTGAAACCATACATGCAATGCATACTTAAGAGTCAACACGCATCTATAGCTATACAATGAAATATGACTCGGCAAGATAAAGGAACAAACTACAGATATGCACCGTGATGTGGATGAATCCCAAAAGCTTTATACTCAGTGAAAGATGCCAGGCAGAAGAGGCTACATGTGCTGTGATTCTATTTATATGAAGCACCCACAAAAGGCAAGCTATAAAGATAGAAAGTAGATTCGTGGTTGCTAGGGACAGGGGATAATGGAAATTAGCAGTAAATGTGCACGAGGGGTGGAATTGGCATGATGAAAATGTGCTAAAACAGATTTGTGGTGATGGTTGCACAACTTGGTAAATTTACTAAAAAAAATCACTTGAAAAGGGTGAATTACATGATGTACAAAATATGCTTTGATAACAGTTTTAAAATCAGTTTAGGTCTCTGGAAGCTCTTTGGCATTCTTAAGGAAGTCCAGCACCTATCTGCATAAAGTTCCGAGTAGACATAAGCATCCCTCACCGGGGGGGACGTTTCCAAATGCAAGAACACAGAGGCATTTGAGGACGATATTGCCCCCTAGATAATTTTTTTTTTTTTTTTTTTAGCTAGGTTCTCTTTATATCACCCAGGCTGGCCTCAAACTCCTGGCCTCATGTGATCCTGTCACTTGCGCCTTAGTCGCAGGTAGCTGAGATGACAGGTGTGGACCAACATGCTCATCCCCCGCCTCCCCCCACACAATAAGTCTTTAATGGACCTTCCAATATACCAAGATTAAAGTTTCCAACACTAGCACTGGCAAAACTATAAAAGCATCTTCTCCACAAGACCCATGTGAGATGTTCCCTGGATTTATGTGCCCTTCCCCACTACAGACCTTCACATCAGCACTGCGACTGAATTCAAGTGTCAGATGTCCCACGGAAATGAGATGTGTAATTCTGACTAATTTTGATTGAAGATAAGTGCAATGTCTACACAAACAACAATAAAAAGAAATGTTTTACTGCGTCATACATGACTACTTCTTAGCATAACTCTTACTTGATGTTTGTAAGTATGCATTAAAGGCTCTCTCCTTTTTCCATTTCCCACTCTGAGTTGCATTAGAAGGACTCCCGTCTGATTACTCTCTGTACATGCACTGCCTCACAGAGGAGGTAGAAAGGCTTCAGAAAGGGAAAACTGAGGAGAAAAAGCAAAAGCATCATGCCACCAAACCAAACTTAGAGGATTCATACCTGTTGTTGCCTTTCTCTTTTTTCACATTATACCATCAACACCTTTCCTTATCTTAAAATTCGTCGGGTTTTTTGTTTGTTTGTTTGTTTTTTGAAACAGAGTCTCACTCTATCACCAGGCTGCGATCTCAGCTCACTGCAACCTCTGCCTCCCGGGTTCAAGAGATTCTCCTGCCTCAGCCTCCTGAGTAGCTGGGACTACAGGCACATGCCACCACGTGTGGCTAATTTTTGTTATTTTAGTAGAGATGGGGTTTCACCACGTTGGTCAGGATGGTCTTGATCTCTTGACCTCATGATCCACCCACCTTGGCCTCCCAAAGTGCTGGGATTACAGGCCTGAGCCACCGCACCCGGCCTAAAGTTTGTGTTTTGTTCTAGTAGTAGCTCTCCCACATATTCACAGCATTTTTTGTTCTGGCTGGAGATGTTGTGAGAAGCTTGGACTCTCCCACACTCAGCCTTCCCAACATCATCATGGGAGACACCCAGGGTTCTGGGGAAAACAGTTTGAATAGAATGATTAGAGGCCTCCGCTTTAATGGTTGAGTAGCATTTTATTTATGGATGAACCATAATTTTTCAAACAGATTCTCTTCGTTGGCCATACAGTTTATGTCCAGGTTTTTAAGCATAAGATTGTAGTAGGCAGCATATGGCTAAATCATTTTGCATATTCAGGATATTTTCTGAAACTTATAAAAGTGTTATTGGGGTTGAAATTTCTGCACATCTGTATGAAGGTTGAAAAAGTACACTCTAAAAGTTTTGTTCCAATTCATCTCTGACAGCAGCGCGTGAGTGTTTGATTCCTTAATAATTGAGTAGTGTCCTCTTTTTTAAATTCCTGCCAAGCTGATATGTAAAAAATTGTGTTCATTATGTAAATTTACAATTCTTCGGATACTAATGAGGTTGGATAATTTTTTATTTTTATTAGCTTTTTATGTTGTTTTGTTATTCAGCTCTCATTAGCACTTTTTCTTTTCTTTTCTTTTCTTTTTTTTTCAGCTGGAGTTTCTCTCTTGTTGATCAGGCTGGAGAGCAATGGCACAATCTCAGCTCACCACAACCTCCACCTCCCTGTTTCAAGCAATTCTCCTGCCTCAGCCTCCCAAGTAGCTGGGATCACAGGCATGCCCCACCATGCCTGTTTAATTTTGTATTTTTAGTAGAGATGAGGTTTCTCCATGTAGGTCAGGCTGGTCTTGAACTCCCAACCTTAGATCATCCGCCCACCTCAACCTCCCAAAATGCTGAGATTATAGGCATGAGCCACCGCGCCATGTCTCACACTTTGCTTTTTAATTGGCAGTTAGGTTGCATTCCCTGGAAGGAAAACATTGGCTCGTCTTCAGCTATCCTTGAGCCCAGACTCAAGTTTATGTCTCAAGTACAAGCCCACAGGACAGACTCCAAAGTTGCATTTCAGGTCGGAATCCATGCAGTTCTAGATCACTTTCCACCACTTTCAAGTGCATGACCATCTTTTGAAGCATAAATTTCTTGGCTATAGATAGCCTTTGGGCACCTAATTTAATTTAAAAACCTCAAAGAGTTCTTTGCATCATCTTTAAGGAGAAAGACAAGCTCAGAGGTCTTGGAGGCAGCAATCAGATGAGCACACTGCCAGAGAATCTTTGCTGAAAAATAAATTTAAGTAGCAATTAATGCTCTTGTGTAAAGTTAAAGAGGAGTCTTGAGAATGTTACAGTCCAGCTGGGCACTGTGGCTTACGCTTGTAATCCCAGCACCTTGGGAGGCGGAGGCAGGCGGATCACTTGAGGTCAGGAGTTCGGGACCAGCCTGGCCAACATGGTGAAAGCCTGTCTCTTCTAAAAATTAGCTAGGTGTCATGGTGTGCACCTGTAATCACAACTACTTGGTAGGCTGAGGCAGCGGAATCACTTGAACCCAGAGGCAGAGGTTGCAATGAGCTGCTATCATCCCACTGTACTCCAGCCTAGGCAACAGAGCAAGTCTCTATCTCAGGAAAAAAAAGAAAGAGCGAGTGAGAGAGAATGTGACAACCCAGCTCACCTTCGAGAAGTCCTTGGGATTCGCACTGTCATTACTTAGTCTCACCTGCCTGCTTGCTTTCCTTCCTTCTTTCTGGCTTTCCTTTCTTTTCTTTCTGATTTTAGTGCCTCCTATTTGACAATACCTATACAAGATATTGTAGAATTTCAACAACAAAAAAAAGTAGTGTAATAAACTCTGTCCCAAAGGTATGCATAGGACATTCAGAAAATAATTTTAAAATTACCCCTTTCCTTTTGAAAAATGACATGTTGATGCTTTTGCTTTCTACAACCTAGTAAAAGGGAGATTCCCAAAGGTGAATTATTGATGTTTAAATTATGGGTTTTTTTTGAGATGGTGTTTCACTCTTGTTTCCCAGGCTGGAATGCAGTGGCATGATCTCAGCTCACTGCAAGCTCCATCTTCCAGGTTCAAATGATTCTCCTGCCTCAGCCTCCTGAGTAGCTGAGATTACAGGCGTGTGCCACCACACCCAGATAATTATGTATTTTTAGTAGAGTCGGGGTTTCTCCATGTTAGTCAAGCTGGCCTCAAACTCCCAACCTCAGGTGATCCACCTGCCTCGGCCCCCCAAAGTGCTGGGATTATAGGCATGAGCCACCACAACCAGCCTATGTTTTTTAATGTACAAAAACAGCAAAAGTTCATTTAAAAAATTTAAGCAATATACAACTGTAAAGCCCAGAGTGAAAGTCCCCATATATGCACACTAACGTGGAAAAGAAGTCACAGATGTTGTAATCCCTAGAATAAAAGCACGAGTAGTATTTTACAGACATGCAAAGTACTACTTTCCCATGTTCACACATGTATGGAACATATACGTAACAAAATACTGCTTGAGTTTTCTCCTTTTGTCTTGAAATCTTGCCTAAATCTTCAAAGCTGAAGCCAACCATTCAACAAAGCCACATGTTCTAAACACAGTGCCAAAGAGTTGCCCAAATCACCTTCAGACTTATAAAGAGTTGGCCAAGCTGGCCCTTCTACTCTTGCCCCTCCAACCCATCTGGCTTCTAGAAGCAGAAGGTCAGGCTCATGAAGGAGGAAGGGAGTCATCCAGTTAGTGAGGTGCATGCCCAGGAAAAAAATGCTTTGGCAGAACCAGGAATGTCCCCCTCCAACCCCCCAGCCCAATCCAACCAAAAAGGGCACCAAGAGTGCCAATCATAGAGAAGGAGGGTGTCAGCACCAAAGGGAGACTGGCATCTATCAGTGTGCAGCTGCATGCTTACTCAGCTGTGGGACTTTGAATGGGCCTGCAATGTGTCCCCTCACATATGAACACATAGAAACTGGCACCTGCTTTTCACCTGAAGATTCTGAAGGCACTAATTGTCCCCATCCCCCTGAAGGCACTAAGGCTGACTGGAGCTGCACAGAAAAGAGAACAGTAGCAGGATAAGGCACCATACTCACCATTCGGCATGGCAATGGTGTGTGGTCTGAGTCCCTGGTAATTAGGAAAACACAAATGAAAATATTGAAACACCATTATCTGACAGGTTGACAAAAATGTAAAAGATTGATAAAATCTTGTGTTGCAAAAAGTGTGTGGAAGAAGGAACTCATATGTTATATACAAGACTATGTCTTGGTCTTTTTTCTGTTGCTATAACTGAATACCACAGATCAATGTGTAAAGAATAGAGGTTTATTTAACTCACAGTTCTAGAGGCTGAGAAGTTCAAGAGCATGGCACCAGCATCTGGTGTGCTGCCTCACAACATGGTGGAAAGTACCACAGGGTAAAAGAGGAAGCAAGAGGAAAGCAAGAAAGCCAAAGTCACTTTCCATAACAACCCACTGTGATGGTAACTAATCCAGTCCCAAAAGAGCAAGAACTCACTCACTTTCTCTAGCCAGCATTAGTCCCTTCATGAGGGTGCATTCCTCATGATCCAAGGGCCTCTTAAACTGTCAACACCTTTACATTGAGAACTGGCCTCAACATGAGTTTTGATGGGGACAAACCATATACAAGCCATAGCTAGCTGCAAATTTAAACACCTTCTTTGGATGACAATTTTCAGTGTCTCTCAAAATGTTAAAGACATGCCTTTTCAGCCAACGATTCCACTTCTATTTAAAAATAATAATAATAATCTCCCAAGGTTCTTGAGAGATGAGCTCTACCCCATTGGTGTGGAAGTAGAAAGAGCAGAACTGGTGGGAGGCGTTGAACAAATCCAGATAAGGAACAAGGAGAAGGACTGTGAGGATGAAGAAGGGGATAATGACTAAAAATAGTTAAAAGTTTGAATTAACAGGACTTAGAGCTCTCATGGATTGAATTGTGTCCCTCAAAAGGATATACTGAATTCCTAATCCCCAGTATCTATGAATGTGACCTTATTTGGAAGTGGGGTTGCTGCTGATGTAATCAAGTTAAGATGAGGTCATATTCATACATGGGGGGGGGGCCTAGTCCAATATGACTGGTGTCTTTATAAAAAGAGAAGAGATGCAGACATACAGGAAGAATGTCACATGATGATGGAGTCAGAGAAAGGAGCGATGCTTCTCCAAGCCAAGGAATGTCAAGGATTGCCAGGATTACCAGAAATAGAACAGGTCCTCCCCTGCAACCTTCAGAAAGAGCACGACCTTGCTGACAACTTGGTTTTGGACTTATAGACTCCAGAAATATGAGAGCATACATTTCTGTTGTTGCAGCCACCCCATTTGTGGCACAGTACTCCTCTTATCCACCATCTCACGTTCCACAGTTTCAGTTATGTGTGGTCAATTGCAGTTTGAAAATATTAACTGGAAAACTCCAGAAGTAAACAATTCATAGTTTTCAATTGTACACCATTCTGAGTAGTGTGATGTGATCTCACATTGTCCCACTCCATCCCGCCAGGACATGAATCATCCTTTTGTCCAGCAGATTGACGCTATAGACACTGCCCACCTGCAGATCACTTAGCAGCTGGCTTTGCTATCAGATCAAAGAAAAAGCCCACAGTATATATAGGGTTTGACATCAGTGATGTCAGGCATCCATTTGGGGTCTCAGAACACATCCCCCGCAGATAAGGGGGGACTACTGTATTTTGTTACAGCAGCCCTGGAAAATGAACACAGAGGCCAACTGGTAAAAGTAGCCAGGAAGAGGGAAAATCAAAGATGACTTCAGAGGAGTCTGGCTGGGGCCACTGCATTCAGGCTAGTACCGTGAACTGTGCTGACAGATGTAGAAAACATAGAAGGGGAGCAGCTGGGTTGGGGCAGGACATGAGTAAGGAATATACTGTCTGATGTGGTCAGTCATGGCCCAGGGTCCACCTGGGTGGACATGCCAAGTCAGCTAAGCTGAGCAGAGAGGTCATAATAGCCTGGACTATGGTGAATGGGTCTAAAGAGATGTCAAATTCAGTTTGAAAAGTGTTAGCATTCAGATTGGAAAATCCTCACCTTCATTCTCTCTAAGGTGAGAGAACCCCTACTCCATGGCAGAGAAACGCACCTCTCAGCAGAAACACACCCAGAACAAGCATGGTGAGTTCTGGGATCTAGGTCCCTTTCCCACTGAACAAGGATCTCCATCCTCACGGACTCTCTAGAGCTGGTGTAGGTCAGCTCTGGCCTCTGGGCTTCCCTGTGAGCTGGTCAGCACTGCTCCCCAGAGTGCTGTGGAAACATCCTGCAGGAAGAGCCACGAGCCAGGGTCTGGTGGAACCTATCACTAACTTGGGATGGGTCTGGCCTGGGCATTTAACAACTCAGAGCCTCTCACTGGGAACCACTCACTGGCAAGCAACAGTGGGGTGATACATAAAGGAGAGTGAGAACCAAAGTAACCTCATAATTAGTTCAAGCATTTCATTTTTCAGAGGAGCAAAATCAGACATGCAGAAGTTAAGTGGTGTATTCAAGGTCACAGACAAATGGGTTTTGAAGTTGGAATTGAAAAGTGCTCCTTTCATTAAAGCATTTCTAAGGTCTCTTTCAGTCTCTAAATCCTGTGGTTATAAAAGCAATTTATAAATAGAATGGAGTGCTAGAAGTTTCTAAATACCACCAGACACCAAAAACTGCTGTTTGAAAAGAGGAACTAATTGGAATCATCACAATTCAGAGGCCACACATTAATTCTGTGCACTGGAGCAAGACCTGTGTGGCAGATCATTTGAATGCAGGAGGTCAGTCAGATAGGTTGCTTCTTTAGGTCTTCAAGAACATTCAAGAACACTGTCAAAACCCTTCTGTTACAAATATTTGCATGTTGGATTTCAATAATGTTTCCTGCTATACAGAAATGGGGCTGGCTGAAAACTTGGCCCTGCATGCCCCCACCCCAGCTCAAAAGGAAAACAAATGTGCTTGCAGCAGCTTTGCCCTTAAGTCAATATCGAGACAGAAATTGTGAAAAACAGCAACCTTCGCTTTCCCTGGTGATCTGTTCATTGAAAATGAGCTTCCCTCACGCCACATGGAGGCAGGCTCCAGGGTCTGAGCTAGACTTTGAACGTGTCTGACAAATGAAGAGAGAGGACTAGAGAGGTGTTCCTCTGCCACCACCCACATCCAGATGTAATCACAGACCTCAGCTGGCTGCTGCTGGAAGCTGGCCCCTCCCAGGCGGAGAAGAAAACAGCATTCCCCTTACACCCCACCCACACACCTGCTCCTAATTCCTCTTCCTCTTTCCTCTGGCTTGATCCATCCTGATTTCCGCTGAGATTCCTTCCTCTTTTCTCTGTCTTCATTCTTACTCTCCCTTCTCTGCTCCTCTTTCTATCTCTTTCATGTCTTCCTGTTGACCGTGTCTCTTCTCCCTAATACCCAACCCCAGCTCTGGTCCATCTGTTCCTAGACAGACAGAAGTGAAGTCACTTTCAACCAACATAAATCAATAATTCCGATATAGTAAAAAGGCTAGTCTTGCGGTAATGAGTGGGGACAGTCCTCTCCTCCTAATAGGCTGCAGTGAATTCAAATGGCCATGGGCAGGCCACCACAGAATCACCAGCCCCAGAAGGACACACCAAGCTCCATAAAGGCCATGCCATCTTGGTTCTCAGGTTCTCTGAATGGCCAAACATCAAAATCACCAGAATCAAAAATTGAGCATGTATAGGAAGCTCTCCTTCCACTCCCAACATAAAGAATGGGTAGAAGTGTGTGTGTGTGTGTGTGTGTGTGTGTGTGTGTGTACTAAATTCCACTAAACTGTACACTTAAAATGGTTAAAATGATAAATGTCATGTATATTTTACCACAATAAAAATAATGAGAACAGTCAGAGTTAATCAGTGTGAAGACAGGGAAAATGGGAGGTTACGGTCATTGGAAGGAGAGGCCAATTGAGAGTATGTGTGTGGACAAGAGATAGATAAAAGTTGTGTAATATAGTCAAATTCAAAAGAAAGAAACAAAATTTTGAGAATAGACCCTTTAAGGACACAAGAGTGAGAAAGTGTTAAAGCCAGGTAGCCCTCAATGAGTTAAAAGGAAATATGTAATTCAGAACTAGGGTTGAAGCCCCAGGCACCTGCTCCGCAGGTATTGGAACTGTACTGTTTGCACAAATAGTGAAAAGCCAAATGCCATCACTGAAGGATGACCAGAAAACTCTACCCAAAGGTTATAAATCTACTATCCTTTCTTTCAATAGTCCTAGAGGCTGATCAACCCGTAGCTCTGACAATGGTCCCTCTCTGAAGACTTTAGGCAGAAATCAGGACCAGAAGAATCTCTGCAATGAAATCTGTCCCAACCCTGTACCTTGGGTCTCATGTAAGCAAATAAGCAGTCAGCTTAGAAATAGACCTGTGGTTTCCAAAGCTGAAACTCTGGAATTTTGCCTGGAACCAATCATTATTTTATTTGCCCAAATCCTGTACCAGACATAGGTCAGATGCATCCAACAGGCACCCCTTATTGGTTTTTTATGGACGTTCATTAACAGCTCCATTGTTGGCCAGACCATTTAGAGACACTCAGCTGGAAACACCAGCTGCTTCGCCAAAGTTATGGATACGGCTGAGCCTTCCACTGAGGGCTGTAAAGCCTTAATGCAGTGGCAGCTCGGTAGGGCAATTCAGGCCGATTTAGATTTTGTAGCATGTACGTAAATGACCGCTTCCTGCCCTGCTCTGATATTTTGTTCGAACCCTTTCCATCCACCTGGGATAGTCACCTCCAGAATACTAACCTAAGGAAGGTGGTCTCCACTTATCATCCAGGCCACTGACACATGGATTTACAAAGGATTTTTCCATTCCTTCAGATGGTATGCCTTCCATTTATACAGAATGTTTATAACATTTACCAGATACTCTCACAGTACAACCCAGTTCCTATGAAATAGGTAATAGGGCCAGTGTTAACTATCCTTGAAAGAGGTTCAGGGAGGTTTGGGGACTTGGCCAGAAATATACAGAAGAGCTAGAGCTTGCAGGTGTCCAATAAACTCTACCAGGTGTCCAGGGGGCCTTTCCTTCCAGTGACCATGAACTTCCATTCTTCCTGTCTTAACATTGATTAACTCTGGCTCTTTATTTTTATTGCAATAAAATATACATAATATAAAACTTATAATTTTTAAGTGTACAGTTCAGTAACATTAAATATGTTTGCATTGTTATACAACCATTATCATCAATCATCTCCAGAACCCTTCCTCATCCCAAACTGAAACTCTGTTCCTTTTAAACAGTTACTACCCTCTCTCCTCTTTCCATAGCTCTGGGAACCACAATTCTACCTTCTGTTCCTATGAATTTGACTTCTCTGGGAACCTCATATAAGTGGAATCATACAGTTCATTCTGTTTCTGGCTTTTTTCACTTGGCATAACGTTTTCAAGGATCATCCATACTGTAGTGTGTGTCAGAATTTCAATCCTTTTTAAGACTGAATAATATTCTATTGCATCTCTATCTATATACAACCTTTCATTCATCCATTCATTTGTTGATGGTGCCCTACGCTCCTACCTCCTTTTTTAAGAAATAGTACTTCACTTTAAAAAAAAAAAAAAAGAAAGAAAGAAAGAAAAGAAAAGAAATTATCTTCCCCATTGGGTAAAGTCTGCTGGAAGTATTAACATTATCTGGGCAGGAAACAACCCAAATATCTGCTTTATTTTAGAACTTGAAACTCAAGCAACCTGATAAATAGAACAAAAATGAAATAGGCTTTAAAATAAATATATATACACTACTCTACCCATGCAAGCTGAGTCATAGTTTTGGCCACACAGCAATGCTCCCATTCTAATTCATTTCCAAGCCTGGTTTTTCCACCCTTCCCTTCGATTATGCAATTCACACCATGGTCAATGTTAGATTCTGCTGCTGGAAACCAAAGAATTTTCATATTCATCAAAACTAAATAAGGGGTACCCACCTCTACAACCTCCATTCTAAGTATGGGCATGACTTATTTCCCCCTTAAAGAATGCTTCCAGGGCGGGCACCGTGGCTCACACCTGTAATCCCAGCACTTTGGGAGGCCAAGGTGGGAGGATCACCAGAGGTAAGGAGATTGAGAACAACCTAGCCAACACAGTGAAACCCCATCTCTACTAAAAATACAAAATATTAGCTGGGCACTGTGGCAGGTGCCTGTAATCCCAGCTACTTGGGAAGCTGAAGCAGGAGAATCACTTGAACCTGAGAGGCAGAAGTTTCAGTGAGCCGAGATCACACCACTGCACTCCAGCCTGGGTGACAGAGCAAGACTCTATCTCAAAAAAAAAAAAAAAAGAAGAAGAATGCATCCAATGTTTATAGATTTGTGGGGACAGGATGCAGAATATAGGGGGGAGGGGGAAGGGAAAACAGAATAGGACTGTGGTGCCATCTACTTGTCCTATAGATGAATTTCCTTCAAAAACCTACTTAGATTCATTTTTGTTCATTTTTATGTCAAATCTGGGCCAAAGATATAAGGACATAGCTATCAACACAGCTATCAGTATTTCTAGGCTTTCTAACTCCTTCCTGTCTGGTCTCCTTAGTTATCTTGTGGGTCTTTGAAATATGTTTCTAAGATGGTCTATTTTCATAAGTGTTCAACAAGACCAAATACCAACAGTAATGCTCCTGCTTTCTCCTACAAAAAAAGAATTCTATTTCTCTGAAAATATTCATTCAATCAGTCAACAAATTTTAACTGAACACTTAAAATATACCAAGCATTGGGCTAAGCCTATGGACACTGCAACAAACGGGACGGACGTCCTCTTTATCCTCAGGAAATGTGCCTTTCAGTGGGAGTGGCCAACAGTAATTAAACGATCAGGCAAAAATATGTAAAATTCCAACTCAGCTAACTGGGAACTTTGAAGCAGGATGCCACCTGGTCAGGGATGCAGAAAACACTTCCCAAGAAAAAGGGTGACTGAAATGAGTTTTTAAAGCTTAGTGTGGCTGGGTACGGTGGCTCACACCTATAATCCCAGCACTTTCGGAGGCCAGGGCCGGTGAATTGCTTGATCCCCGAAGTTCAAGACCAGCCTGGGCAACATGGCAAGACCCCATCTCTAAATAATAATAATAGTAAAAGCTCAGTAGACTAAATAGGAGTTATGGAGGCCTAGAGCAGGGAGAAAGGGTTTTTGCAGAAAAACAGACAGCCTACGCAAAAGTTCTATGCTTGAAGATGCCCTGGCATCTCGGTCTTATAAAATTTCTATGGAAAAACCTCATGGCTTATTTGACCTGAGTTTTCACAAGGATTTCCTTTCTGAAGTTGCTGTAATATACCATACCTAATGTTGAACTCACAACAACCCTATTGGACCGAGAATTACCAGGTTTAGGCAAGGTCCCAGCATCTGTAGCTCATTTTTGCCCTGCCTCCTCCTTCTCCTCTACACATGCATCATTCAACTTGATCCTCATGTCTAGGTTCAGACCAGCTGAGCCTCCCTGGGCTGAGAAAGGAGGGATTGAAGGACTCCAGTTCAAGTCAATGTGGTGGCTAGTTATCCCTGACACAGTGCCTCAGTTCTGATAATAGTTTACTAAAATAAGACTTTCTGAGTTCCCTGAAGACGTAGTGAAAACTCCCTGTCTGGATAACCCTGCCAGTGTTCCCATCACTGTCTAGCACTGGGGTTCTGCCTGGCTTTTTCCTATCTCCCTGCTGGGAATCGGAGCCCCACCCATGAATTCCAGCAGGGCCCTGCTGTCTACAACAAATTTCCTGATGCCACACTCTGTTTGCCAGAATTTGGGAGCCTCTCCTGCTTCCCACTGTAGTGCCCTGGCTCCGTGAGGACAGGAGGTGCCCTTCTGCTTCCCCCTGCTTACAGCAAGCACCCCCTCATGGTCATTGCCACAGTCATGCTCTCAATTCCTATCAGAGCTCTGCCAGGTGTCCTGCCCTTCAACACTTGCCTCAGTCCTTTGGGAACATCAAATGCAGGGTCCTGGCTCTTACTAGTCTCCTACAACTAACCAGGCCATAGCCCAGTCATACCACCAGGCCCCAGCCTGAAACACAGCAGTGAAACACAGCAGAGCCACCTCTCCTAAACCCCTAGTCTAAGGCTCTTTCATGCTTCATCCAAAGAAATACAACTAGCTCTGCAAACTGGGATTGGTGAGCTCAGATTCAGATGTCAAAAATAATTCATGATTAGAGAAGGATTTTATTTTTGTTGTACTGAAAATAAAGGAGTGTCATTGTACACAGTATGATATTTCCTTGGCTGATCAAAATAGCATTCTGCAATGAAGCCATCTTCAGCTTGATGAAACTCACACTGTCTATAGAGTGACAGAGACCACGAGTCATAGACCGAGGGGCCAAGGGCCATGATGATTAGATCAGGATATACAGAGATCTGACCAGATGTCACCTACTTCCCCTCCCTGAAGTCAGCCAGGATTTCTGTGAGGACAGCTGCAGAGAGCCACCGGGTTTCTCTGCTCAACTCTTAGCAGCATCATGCTCCCAGACCAGGGCTTTCCCACACCAGGGCACTCAAGGCAGTAGAAAAGTGAAAAACAACAATTCTTCCCAGTATTGAGCAGCCCCATGTAAGGAAACACTTAGCTAAAAAGGAGCTTATATTTGCCCAGCCATCTTAGCAATCATTGTACCAAGGAGGGCATTTCAGCATGAGTTAGCTCACATGCCAGGTCAATGGTAACAACCAGCCAGGCTGGACTTTTCATTTTTTCTGTTTCTGATCTTCAGCACAATATGAAAAGAAGATAAGATGGGTGTCTCCTAACATTCCCTGTCACTCAACCAGAACAAAACCACTCAGCCATTTCCTTGAAAACTGCACAGGTTGCAGAAAGGCCAAGCTAGGAAAATGTACCAGGGAACGTTAGTCATCAAGCCACCTCACATGATGTCTCGGGATCTGTAACCTAATACAGATCCCTGTAATCTTAACACTTCATCTTGCTTAGCACTACCCAGTGACATAAATGCATGTACAGATTGTGGAGGAGCCCGTGATCCAAGCTCTGGGTACAGGCTGTTCTGATGGTATCGAAGGAATACTTGAGAGTGGGAGAGAGGGAGGAGGGTGAAAAATGTTGATGATGCAGATATTTTTTAAAATCCAGAAATCTGTACACAAATAAAGTTACTATGTAAAACATTCCAAAAAATAAAAAATAAAGATAAGGAGAAGGAGAAGAAAAAAATGGAAAAGGAGGAGAGAAAGTCATGTAAAATGAAGGAAGGTAAGGAGGCTTCTCAAATCCTCAGACGCAGATTGAGTGTCCACACAAGCATACACCACAACAGTTATTCCTGAAGGCCTTCCACCTACTTGTATAGAGAGAGTTTAATGTTCTTCAAATGACCAGTCCCTGCCTCTTCCACTTTGGTAAGCAAATTTACCACCCCTAGATGCCTAAACTCCTCCTCTTATTGCTTCCCCAAGATTTATTATGTTTTGTTAAGATGGTATAACGCCCCACAAGTTTAACCATTTCTTTGGATCTTTTCTATGAAGACCTTTGTGCATGTAAATATTAAATAAAATTGGTATGTCTTTTTTTTTTTTTTTCAAGACAGAGTCTTGTTCTGTTGCCCAGGTGGAGTGCAATGGCACCATCTCAGCTTATTTCAACCTCCACCTCCCAGGCTCAGGCAATTCTCATGCCTCAGCCTCCCACGTAGCTGGGATTACAGGCACGTACTACCACACCCGGCTAACTTTTGTAGTTTTAGTAGAGATGGGGTTTCACTATGTTGGTCATGCTGGTCTCAAACCCCTGGCCTCAAGTGATTCTCCCGCCTCAGCCTCCCAAAGTACTGGGATGGATTATGGGTGTGAGCCACTGTGCCTGGCCTGTATATCTTTCTTTTCTGTTAATCTGTCTTTTGTCAGTCTAATTTTCAGGTCCCAGACACAAAACCTAAGGGGGTAGAGGAAAGTTTTTTCCCCTCCCTTCCAAGGTATATGTCTATTCTATGCGTTAAAGGAAACAGAAAGAAAAGGCTATTCAGAAGTCATGATAAGAAGAGTAAACTCAAATGTGATATGACTTGGATAAACAGAAAAAGTAAAAGGAAAAGGAATCAATTTTTTCACCTTTTTAGGTGGATATTTTTGGCAACATAAAATCATCTTTCCACCTTTATGGACCTTACATAGTATTTACTTTGCAATCAATATTTATATTATCTTCTTTTTGAGACAGGGTCTTACTTTGTCACCCAGTCCGGAGTGCAGTGGCACCATCACAACTCACTGCAGCCTTCGCCTCCTGGGATCTAGCAATCCTCCACCTCAGCCCCCCAAGGAGCTGGGACTATACGTGCATGCCACCCCACCTGGCTAATTTTGTTTCTTTTTTGTGCAGATGAGGTCTTACCATGTTGCCCAGAATGGTCTTGAACTGACCTCAAGCAATCCTCCCACTTCGGCGTCCCAAAGTGTTAGGAGTACAATCATGAGCCACTGCAGCCAGTCTGTATATTATCTTAATATTATGAATGTTTCTTAACAGTTTTTAGCCTTTTTTAAAGTCAAGCTATAGACAAAGTACAGAAAGCTAACTTAAAATTATAGAACAGTGTGCAGACGTTACTAGATAGTGAAATTAATCAGCGGGTGAATTAAGAGGGGAAAAGGCAGAAGCCTGGGATGGTGGCGACCATCTACTTTCCTCATCTTACAGAACAGGGAGAAGGTAGATGATGTCAAAACTCAGTAAATCAACATATTAAAATTTATACATATTTGTTAAAGTTGTGCATTGAATCATTAATATATTTAAACATATATATTTTTTGAGATGGGAGTCTCACTTTGTGGTCCAGGCTGGAATGCTGTGGCATTCACTGCAACCTCCACCTCCTATTCAAGGGATTATCCTGTCTCAGCCTCCCAAGTAGCTGGGACTACAGGCATGCACCACTATGCTCAGCTAATTTTTGTATTTTTAGTACAGACCGGGTTTCACCATGTTGGCCAGGCTGGTCTCAAACTCCTGACCTCAGGTGATCCACCAGTCTCGGCCTCCCAAAGTGCTGGGATTACAGGTATGAGCCACCAGTCCTGGGCAAATATCTTAAAATATCAGTGTAACTAATAAAAATTGGAAGGGGAGTTGCAGATGGGATGAGGTAGTCTATGTGTGCTGAATTTCACAACTTTCATTGTAGGAAACTGAAATACTGCATGTTATTTGAAGTTGATGTGGCCAGAAATGTGGGCCTACATATGGGTTAGTTCTGTTGTAGAGAAGACCTAAAACCAGAACTATTTCTAAATGGTTACTTTTGGGAAGAACAATGGAAAGGCGGGTGTTTAGCTTAACACTGAGGTTATCTGGTGTCATGGGACACCTAGGGACATTGGAGAGAACACCTTCCTCAGAGATAACCTGGAAAGCCTGCTCCAGGTGAGGTCAAAGGAGGACAATGTCCTCTCATGCCCCATGTGCTGCCAGGCTGGCTCAGCAGAAAGATCCGTAGAGGCAGACCCATGGGAACCAGCTTCCCACTGCGCTTCTCTTTCCCGTCTGCCTGGTACAGGGAGTGCCAGGGGCTCGTCTAGGTTGATCCACCTGCCTTCAGGTCATCCATATTAGATATTCCAGTAAGCCACTGAGCTCAGACTTTTGAAAGACAATTTTGGCTGGGCATGGTGGCTCACTCCTGTAATCTCAGCACTTTGGGAGGCTGAGGTGGGCGGATCACCTGAGGTCAGAAGTTTGAGACCTGCCTGGCCAATGTGATGAAACCCTGTATCTACTAAAAATACAAAAATTAGCCAGGCATGGTGGTGCATGCCTGTAATCCCAGCTATTCAAGAGGCTAAGGCAGGAGAATTGCTTGAACCCGGGAGGCGGAGGTTTCAGAATTGCACATTTGCACTCCAGCCTGAGTGACAAGAGTGAAACTCCATCAAAAAGAAGGGAAGGAAGGAAGGAAGGAAGGGAGGAAGGAAGGGAGGGAGGGAGGGAGGGAAGGGAGGGAGGGAGGGAAGGAAGGGAAGGAAGGAAGGATATTTCAAAGCCGTTGGTCCCTCTTTGCTTCGGATCTGCTTATCTCCTGGGAATTTCAAGTGTCCTTTGTTTGGGGGTGCCAGCAGCTGACTATGACTCCATTAATATAGGGTGGATTCACCCCTGAGCTGTCCCAGGGCCAAGCCTCTCACTTCAGGCTTTGTTCATGAAGGTTTCAGGTTGTAGTTCAGATATTTTGTTCGCAGCAAGCCTTCTGAAATGCATGTAACAGTCCTCAACAGTCACTGCCAGTCTCTGCTGCCAAGCTTGTCAGTGCTGACTCACCCAAAGCCCAATGCAAATCATCGTCATCACGACTCTGAGGCTTCTGCCAAACAAATCATCGGCCACTCTTCAGGGAAAAATCATATTTCCGCTTCCAGCTGGCCCCTTCATTGAGTGCTGGAAATCTGCCTAATCTTGTCTGTTGGCCTAAGATATGCCATCTCCTCGAATCTGATGATGACTTTCCCATCCCACACCTCGTCACAGTCCTCCTCCACATTCTTCAGTCCAGTCTTACCCTTGGAGTGATTAGAACATTCCAACCTCATCTCATAATGGCAATTCATTCCAGTGTGACTCAACAATTTCCAGCAAAGCCTTGAAAAATACTCCTGGAATATTAAGGATTCATGGAGTCACTGAATCATAACAAGGTTGCTTGCCAGGGATCTTGAAATCACCTTGTGTAGCTCTCTCCCCACTGCCAGATGGACAACTGAGGCATGGAGAAGCTTACTGGCTGGCCCAGGATCTTACACCAAACAACTCCTAAATGGAACTTGAATACGGAATATACAGAATATATAGAAATATACAAGCATCAGAGAAATAGAGGTATTTGGAGGACAATGACAACTAATTGTAAATTCTGATTAAGTATTTTGGAGTTCCTGCCCACATATAATAAGCAGCTGACCTCTATGTGTTCTTAATTACAGCTGTTGGAATTGAGTTATATGTGAACAAGTTACTTTATTTTAATATTTCAAGCTCAGACATAGTGAATGGCAGGAGAGGGTGGAAACCCCTTCCCTGGGGGACTGAAGGGCGAATGGCGCTCTCTGGGGTAATTGAGCTGCTGGGTGGGAAGTAGTCTCCGATTCTGTGCAACTTATGTGGCAGCCCCAGAGCCCCGGGCTCTGTGACTGTAGGTGACAATCGCCTGCAGGAGCAGTTTCCTGCACAGAGCATAAAATGCTCTCCTGAAGCGTCTTTTGAAAGTGCCCACATATCAGGTCCCAAGGACTGCCGATGAGAAGCAAGCAGCAGGCACTCATGAATTTCTAATAGAGGAAATCTGATTTTCATGCCATATCCTTGAGAAATGAAAGCATGTGAGAATCATCAAGATAGGTGAAAATTTGAATATCAGCATATTTATCTCTTCAGGGGGATTTTTGAACAATTTCTCTGATGTTTCAAGTTCAGCAAAATACATACTTCTGAATTCCTCTTTGCATTGATTTTAGGTATCTTAGGGGAAATGCACTCTCCCACTAATAATTCACCAGGAAGCAGCTCTGAGGGTTTCTTTATAGTAACTCCAGGGGTTCTGCAGCTTGGGACTTGGGCTCAGTTAGTGGTCTGCATTCAAGCCCAGTTCATTCATTGGGATGGAAGTGATACAGTCCCCCATGGAAGTGATACCAAAGTGCTTACCGAGCACTTGCTTCAAGCTGAGATGACTGAGTTCTCCTCCCCTCTCCTGGCCCTTCCTCTGATATTCTAAATAAGGGGAGAGAGTTCACATCTCCTGGACAGAATTTGCAGAACACATACTGCACCCTTTCCTCAGGATGTATTTAGTGCATCCTAATCTCGAGAAAGACTGACTCCCTGAACTTTAAGTTTAGAAATAATTAGACAAGAAAATCCCTTCTCTGGATTTCTTGTAACTGTCAGAAATGATGAGTAGTGGAAAAATGACTTCAGGTCACACTTCTCAGTCTCCCTGAACCTTTGCACTGTATTGTGTATAAAAAGAATGTAATGTCCCTGTGGCATGATAGGGTGAATGTTGCTATTTCTGCCTTTTGACTATTCATTATCATTTGCTATCATAAGCCAAGGGCCTGATAGATGGCTGCAGAAACCTAAATAAATGCAATAATTACTCAGGACAGTTCAACCTACTCACCCTCTCATTCACCTCTCCTGTGATACAGAAAATACCTCCTTTTGTCTTGGCAAACACAATTTGGAAAAATGATTTAAGCCTTGGCAGCAATAGATAGCTATTTATATTCTATTTTGATTGCCTTAGAGGTTAGCCATAGAGAAAGCAACATTTCATTTCCATGTTCTGAAGAATCTTAAGGCATCCCAGTCCCATTTTTTCTTTATTTTTATGATTTATATAGTTTTAAATATACAAAAGCATTATCTCTATGCTTCACATGCAGTGCTCTGAAAATGCATTCCAAAACTATTGCATTCTCCATAGAGTGCAAACTCCTTGAAAGTAGATTATTTTTCATGTTAGTTTATGTCTGGACTGTTTTATCCTTACAGATTCGAGATCAATGCCTTGGACAGCATAGACATGCCACAAAAATCTGCTGCACTGAATGTAATAAAAATCAAAATCACTACAGGAATTGTCCTGTGTCTTGGAAAAATGACACACTTCTTTACAATGAGGCAAAAACCAAACTATAATTGTTATTTTCATTTTTATTGATTTCTGAGTAGCACCCACACATCCCGTAAGTGAGAATATGGAAGCCAAGTGCCCTGGCTCATCAGACACTGTAAAATCTGCTAACAGATTCCTAATTCTTGGCAAGGATTGAAGCTCAAGTAGTGGGGAATGGAGTCAGAGCCCTACGACCACCACCCAGACAGGTGTGGCCTGGCCCCACCCATTGTTCAAATGAATTGTATTTAGAGTTCATTACATGTAACCCCTTGAATAGCCCTCTCCAGGGGTATACTCTCCATCACATGATTGAGAGACTGTGGTTATAACTCATAGGGTGAATCACAGCATTTCTATAATATTCTCCAAAGTATGCACTTGGGCTTTGAAAGAGAAAACAATACTTTGTAGTTGAAAACTTAGGAGGGAGAGTACTTATAAATCAATCTAAGAAGAAAAAAGTCAACTTGGGAGTATGGAGTAATATTTTGTAGAAATTTTACAGCAGGAATTTACTGACTCAAGTGTTTTGGATTAAACTTATTAAAGCAATGAATCCTTCTCTTATAAAATGAAGCCTTCTAATAGGATGATCTGATTATTTCATGAGAAGATAACATCCTGGCCAGAAAAGTCCCTGGGGCCAGTACTGAATCATGTCATCCACAATCTCTAATTTCAGCTCCTAAAAACTGAAGCCATCTTATTCTCCTTTTTTAAACAAAATTACTCCTGTACTAGTTCTAGAATCATGGCAAATGTAAAGTTTTGAACTTGATCCATGCCTGACAAGCAAAAAGTAGATGAACATGTATTTTTATCTTATTTCTGTAGGAGAGGAAAACTTTTCCTCTACCCTTTTCAGTTGGGCCTTGCAAATTAAACTGGCAAAAGTCAGATTGACCGGGGAAAAAGGCATATAAATTTCATTTTAAATTTTATATGCATGAGGGCTCCATAGAAAAGAAGTAAAATCCCAAAAAGGGGCTAGTCTTGGGACCTTAAGTACCAGTTTAACAAAGGGTGATAAATTGTTGAGAAATTACTAACAAAGAAGAGGAGGTTTGCATTTTTAGGGGAAGTAAACTGAAGGAAGGTAAATATCTGGGGGAAAAACAATGAAGATAAATGTTATTTAATAAGGTTTGTTTATGCGTACATCTCAGCACCATCTCCATCTCCAGAAATAAAGGCTATTCTTTTTGTCCCAGTACAAGAGAGAACACTGTCATAAGGGAATGTTATGCCCTCCTTATAGGCAAATAGGGGGAAAATAACTTCTCCTGTGCCAGCTTTTTCTTAATTAACTTTAGCTCAAAACAGTCAATGTGCCAAAGTAGCATATTTTAGGGTGGCATATTCTGGTCTTCTTTAGGTTTTCTACATATCTAAGATCTTCCAGATTATCAAACCATATTTTCAAATCCATGTTCTTTTTAAAGATGTTCTTCAATCACCAAGTCTGTCTTTCCTGTCTTAACTTGAGCCAATCGCTTTCTAGGCCTCTTTTTAAATATCTAACAACTTAAAAATGTATTTTCATTTCGTTCTTCAGGCAGTTCTTCTGTTTTGTTGAATTCCTGTTTCCTTTTGCAGTGTTACATCCACAATACCAGAAAGAATAAACAGGGAGAAAATTTGGGGTCATTACATATATTATTGTGCCTTCATTCATGAGTAAGAGTTTGGCTGCCTATAAATTTAGGTTCAAAATAAATAATTTTCCTTGAGAACTTTGAAGATCTGCTCCTCTGTCTTTTAGCATCAATGTTACTATGAAAAGAGGATGACAATCTTAGGTGCTTTTTTGGGGGTCTGTATCCTGTTGATTCTCTCTGCAAGCTTTATACTAGGAATTTTTTTTTATTTTAATATTTTGAGACAGGGTCTGACTACATTAGCCAGGCTGGTCTCAAACTTCTTGCCTCAGGAGATCCTCAGCCTCCCAAAGTGCTGGGATTACAGGTGTGAGCCACTGCAGTCAGCCTACACTAGGAATTTAAAATTTTCAACAGAGTATTTCTTGACACAAGGTGAGTATTTTCCATCTAAAAAGAGTTTCTCCAGTTCAGAGAAAATTTCTTTTTCTATTTATTTGATTATTTCCCCCTTTTTTGTCTTTTTTTTCCAATACTTTTTGGGGAACAGGCGGTGTTCGGTTACATGGATAAGTTCTTTAGTGGCGATTTCTGAGATTTTGGTGCATCCATCACCTGAGCAGTATACACTGCACCCAATGTCTTTCACGCCTCACCCCCATCCCACCTGCTCCCGGGGGATCCAGAGTCCATTATATCATTCTTATGCCTTTGTGTCCTCATAGCATAGCTTAGCTCCCACTTATAAGTGAGAATATATGATATTCGGTTTTCCATTCCTGAGTTACTTCCCTTAGAATAATGGTCTCTAATTCCATCCAGATTGTTGTGAATGCTGTTATTTCATTCCTTTTTGTGACTGAGTAGTATTCCACAGTGTATGTGTATATATTCATACACACACATCCGTACCACATTCTTTTTATCCATTTGTTGGTTGATGGGCATTTAGGCTGGTTCCATATTTTTGCCTTTGTTTTTACATTTTGAATTAGTTACATATTAATAGCTCTCTAGATTTAATCCTGCATCTCACTGACTCTCTTAGATTTTTCCTTTTCTGTCATTCTTTACATCCTGAGCTATTTTCTCAACTCTTTATTCCAGACTACTAATTTGTTTTCAGCTATATTATGATTCAATTCTATAAATTTTTAAAATTTATTTGGAGAATCAATGGTTAATTTCTCAGGACCTCTTTTATGCTGTTTGCTTGCTCCTTTTTCATAGTAGCCTGTTCTTATTTATAAATGCACTATTCCCTCACATCTTTCTGAGGGGATTCATTCGACTTTTTAGTTTCTTCACTCCTTCTTGTATCTGTTTCTACCACAATCAGTTGCTCTTTTGCACATCTCAATATTTTTCTTTTACCAAAAATTTAATAATCCTTGGTTACTTGGTAACTTTTTTTTTCTTTGAAATAGAGTTTCACTCTGCCACCCAGGCTGGAGTGCAGTGGCATGATCTTCACTCACTGTAACCTCTGCCTCCCAGGCTTAAGCAATTCTCCTGCCTCAGCCTCCCAAGTAGCTGGGATTGCAAATGTGTGCCACCACACTTAGCTAATTTTTTGTATTTTTAGTAGAGATGGGGTTTCACCATGTTGGACAGGCTTGTCTCAAACTCCTGACCACAGGTGATCCACCCACCTCAGCCTCCCAAAGTGCTGGGATTATAGGCATAAGCCACCCTGCCTGACCAGTAATTTTTTCTTTTTTTGAGATGGAGTTTCGCTCTGTCTTCAGGCTGGACTGTAGTGGCACATTCTTGATTCACTGCAACCTCCAACTCCCTGGTTCAAGCAACGCTCCTGCCTCAGCCTCCTGGGTAGCTGGGACTACAAGCACACACCATCACCCCTGGCTAGTTTTTGTATTTTTAGTAGAGGCAGGGTTTCACCATGTTGGCCAAGATGGCCTCAATCTCCTGACCTCATGATCTGCTTTGGATTACAGGCATGAGCCACCACGCCCGGCCCTGGCCAGTAATTTTTTTAATAACAATGATATTGTTGGCTCGGCGTGGTGGCTCATGCCTGTAACCCCAACACTTTGGAAGGCCGAGGTAGGTGGATCATTTGAGGTCAGGAGTTCGAGATCAGCCTGGCCAACATGATGAAACCCCATCTCTAATGAAAATACAATAATTAGCCAGGTGTGGTGGTGTGTGCCCATAATCCTAGCTTCTCAGGAGGCTGAGGCTCAACAATGGCTTGAACCCAGGAGGTGAAGGTTGCAGTGAGCCAAGACTGTGCCACTGCACTCCAGCCTGGGTGACAGAACAAGACTCTGACTCAAACAAATAAACAACAACAACAAAAAAAAACGACAAAAATACCAAAACGATATTGTTGATTAGCGTGGATAATTGACAAAATTATTTTTTGCAGTTTGGAAAAACAGTTTACCCATAAGGCCCATTGCTGAATGGGGGACTAAATCCCCATTTACTGAAGAAGCTTCTTTCTAAGACATGTAGAGAGTTCAGCTTGTACCCTCATTAATTACCTGCCAGTGAGGAGGAATTTGCCTTGGTTGGTGAAACTCTACAGTGCATCTCACTCCAACCTGGGGCTGCCTCTCTCTTCCTCCTCCCCAGCGTTGCACAGAAGGTCCTGAGCTATCTCAGGTTTTGTGCCTAGAGCCTCATTAGAGGCATTCCTGGGAAGTTCATCTACTCTAGTGTCTCCAGTAGGGAGCAAGTGTAGCCTGCTGCTCCTGAAACCTAGAGGAAGCACCTGTCTTCTTTTTTCTTTTCTTTTTTTTTTTTTTTTTTTTTTGATGGAGTTTTACTCTTATTCTCCAGGCTGGTGTGCAATGGTGTGATATCAGCTTACCGCAACCTCTGCCTCGGGTTCAAGCGATTCTCCTGCCTCAGTCTCCCCCATAGCTAGGACCACAGGCATGTGCCACTACGCCCACCTCATTTTGTATTTTTAGTAGAGATGGGGTTTCTCCATGTTGGTCAGGCTGGTCTCGAACTCCCAACCTCAGATGATCCACCTGCCTCAGCCTCCCAAAGTGCTGAGATTACAGGCGTGAGGCACCTGTCTTCTAATCAGTGTCTTCTAATTCCTCAACACTCCAAGTGCAATCTCAGGTCTCACCACAGAACTACTGAATCCAAATCTGCATTTTAACAGAGTCCTTGGTGATCCAGGAGCACATCCACGTCTAAGAAGCACTGCTCCTTGGCTGCTGTTCATCCTTTAGCCTCAAGCTTGGGACCTCTGCACTCTGCCAGGAGGGGTCTCTCCCACCTTCTCTCAGCTTCTCCTCTCAGCCTGTTCCTGGCTATCCCTTCAATATGATCCACTTTCCTTTTTTGGTATATGAAAAATTCTGACTTATGAAATAATATAGGAAACGCTTATGGGCCCATCAATTAGCTTAAAAATAAAGCCCCTGTGGATGTCCTCACCCCAATTCTATCTCGGTTCTGAGCACAGTACAGCAGGGATGTGGAAGCCCCAAGCCAGGATCACCGGTGCCTTGGGACTCTGCCACAGTGTAGGCACAGAATGGAGCTGCGCCTCAGCTGCTGTGGGGACATGAGACTGCAAGGATGGCCTGGGAGCAGGACAGTCTTGGATCCATTCTCACTCACTTGAAGAGGCTGGAACAAAACTAGGAAAGTTCTAGCTAAGGTGCTAAGACTCCGACAATGGTTAAAAGAACTGAGAGTCAGAAGAGTGTTGGCTGGAAGAAAACGCATTAATGAGGCTTCCTTGTGAGCCCAGTGGGAGTTTTAGAGAACTGAAAAACCCAGAAGTAGGAAAATGGCATCCAGGATGTCTGTCAGCTGGAAGCAGGCCCCTCCACAGGCAGGACCCAGGGCCAAGACAGGAACCTACAAGAGCAGAGCTGGCTCTGAGCCCTAGGGGGGACAGTCTCCTGGGCAAAGACGAGTGGGTGGGAGGTGGCTGTCCAGGCACAGGGAGCAAGGAGTCAGTTGCTGGAATTTGGAATCAAGCTATGGCTTGGGTCTCAGGAATAAGGATAAGCTTCGGCCAGACCATTTACAAGAGTAAAGATGCAAATTCCTAGAGACTAAAGTTGCTGAAATTCCTCCTGCTGATGTTCAAATTGGTTCTGCACTAAAGTGATTAAGGTCAAGGGGACTCCGCTGAGGAAGAGAAGAGGCAAGGAAAGGAGAAAGGAAGGTAGAATCTAGAACCAGGTATAATCCAACACCATCACTTTATCTGAAAGGGGCTGGCATTTATTTCTCAGCATCTGCAAGCAAGCCAATATATCTGAAATCCTAAGCAAAATTAGAAAGCTTGGTCTTCCCCTATCATCACCCCCAACCACACACACACAAACCATGGAACAAATACCCCAGAGCATCAGGAAGAGTTTGTTCCCTTCTCAGAACTTGCTTTGAGCACCTGCTGTATGCCAGGCACTGTGCTGTGAATTGAGATTCTTCAGAGTGCAGCACCAGCAGCCTTGGCCTTCAGCACTTCTGTCCAGTTACGGAGACAGACATGCAAACAGATCACTTGCATCAGCATAGGAAGGCCCCTGCTGGAGGGGCTCCTGAATTGCATGGCCACTGAGGAAGGGCCCTGAAGTGGAGGTGGGTAGGAGAGAGGACGGGGGAGGCAAAACAGGAAGGAGACTTGAAGGGGAGACAACACAATGTGTCCCAGGAACCACAGGTACTTCACTGCTTCTTGAGCACCAGCTAAGGCAAGTGGAAGGCAGTGAGAGATCCTGGGTTTTGGAGCCTGAAAGTCCTGGGTTCAAACCCTACCTCTACCCATACCATGTGTGTGACCTTGGGTATGTTGCTCAACCTCTGTAAACCTCGGTTTTCTCCTGTGATCATCTGGAGATCCAAAAAAAAGCAGCATTTGAAATCTTTATTACTCAGTGAAACGTCCATACTCTCAACAGGATGGAGATAAGGAGGAACTCACTCAAAAATAAGATACAGGCCACACTGGTTATTAAAATTGCTAACATTTATTGCTTCTTTGGGGGTTAGTAAGTTGTAAGCCTCATTAGATGCATACGCCAAGCAATGGAATTGATTAGACTTGACCGTAGGATTAGATTAAACTATGTCCTCTTCTTGTTTCAAGTTTCCTGCAAAAGTGGTAGTTATTTTGTTTTTCTTCATCCTTGTACAGATATAGTTAGTAGAGTTACCACATCGGCTTCCCCAAACAAACTCCAGACATTCACTGCCCCCTTACTTAATGAAGTACAATCAGTGATCAATTAGTCATGCTAGTGGCTAATAGACAAGCAGAACATCTCCATAATCTCTCCAAACATAGCTAATTATGGCCATTTGTTTCTTTTCACTTTGGCTTTGTAGCTTTTTCTTTTAAAGACAAGGTCTCACTCTGTCCCCCAGGCTGGAGTGCAGTGGCATGATCATGGCTCACTGTAGCCTTAACCTCCCGGGCTCAAGTGATCCTCCCACCTCAGCCTCACAAGTAGCTGGGGCTGTAGGAGGAGGGCACCATGCCCAGCTAATTTTTAAATTTTTGGTAAAGACAGGATTTCACCATGTTGCCTAGGCTGGTCTCAAACTCCTGGACTCAAGTGATCCACCTGCCTTGGTCTCCCAAAGTGCTGGGATTATATGCATGAGGCACTGTACCTGACTGTAGATTTGTTTTTAATTTACCATATACTTGCAAATGAAATAATCTGATTATCTGGAGATTCCCAAGAGTTCAATGAAGATGATGAAAGAAACACTGTGAAAACATAACCTGGGAGGAACCTGACAACTGTTTGGTATCTGTTCTGTCTTCCTATTTCGAAGACTTCTCTTCCGAGTCCACATTGAAAATAGACAGTATCTCTTCACTAGGGGGTAAAATTACCAACTAAGAACTGAAGATAAGCTAGAGATAACCTTCTGCCAAGTCAAGGCATAGCTGGAATTCATGCCATGATTTTCATTCACCACACTGAGCAACTGATCGCTGCAGCCAGGCATGGGCCACAGAAGCTCCACCATTAGCGAAGATCAGTGCTTAATGGTGATGGTTTTGATCTCAGTGAAGAAGTCATAAGAGTCCTTGGCTCCCTCTCTACCTATTCCAGAACTCTTCATCCCCCCGAAAGGAAGGTTCAGCTCCCTGATGAGCCAGCAGTTGGTCCAGACCAAGCCGGACTGCAGCTTCTTAGCCACACGGTGGACGCGCCCCACATTGCTGGACCACACCACAGCCGCCAGCCCATACTTGAGGCTGTTGGCTCTTTCAATCACCTCCTCTTCACTATCAAAGGGGACGACACACGTCACTGGACCAAATATCTCTTCCGTCATGCAGCAGGATTCATCCCTAATGTCTGTTATCACAGTGGGAAGCATAAAGTAGCCTGCCTGGTTCCTGGCGGGGAGGCTCAACTTATCCACGCCCTCACCGCACTGAATTTGGGCACCTTCGGCAAGAGCTTTCTTGACATAACTTCTGACCTGCATGGGTAAAAATCATAATTAGCACTGTCTTACCATGTGGCTTCACACAAATCAGCAGAAAATTCAATGTTTTCTAATCATCTCGGAAGGAGGGATAAGGTCATTTCTAAGGAATCTAGGGTTGATTATCTTATCACTCAGCTGCTGAGCTAGAGGGCAGGGGAGCTCTAACCATCATTTGGGCCTTCACCCTTCATACAAGGGAGGGAAGTAATTATTTAATGTCTAAGTGCCAGGAACTCAGATAAGTGCTTTTCATACAATCTCACTTGATTGTCTCAAAACTTGATTAGCTATTGTTAATCTATTATTATCTATTTGCTGATAGTATAATTAGGTGTAAAAATATATAAATGGATCATACAGCTAATAAACAGTGAAGTTAGAATTCACACAGTATATTCTGTAGCAAAATACACAAAAGGATATTTTCTCCCTTTTTGAGAGCTATGTCCGTCGCAGAAAATGGGAAGAGAAGGATGTGTAAGATTTTTTAGTTCAAGGCCAAGATGCCCTTTAACAGCTGAGCTTCCAGAACAAATCATTTCTAATTTCTAGTCTCATTACTGAAGATACTCTGAAAATATATCTAGGTAAAATATTTTCAAATTATAATTTGATGTATAATGTGTACATATATATATAGTACATCTAACTATAATGTGAAATAAATTATGTAGCAAGTTAACTCAGTGACTCAGACATAATGACAGATGATTTTTGACAATGGTTGTAGAAATAACTCATTATAATAATTATATATATAAACATTGTTGAAGTCATAATTACATGTTTTTCTATCCCAAGGAGCATTATAAGCAAAAGAGAAATATAAAAGTAGTCCTAAACATTAAAAATATAGAACAGCAGTAAAGAAGCAACCCAAAGACAGGGTAAATTTTGCAATAATGTTTTGGATTTTAATTTATCTATCGAGCCTTCTGCCCCAGGATTAGATTAGAACTCCATTGTAGAACTCCATGTATAGTTCCATTGTAGAACTATATTCAGTGTAGAACTATATGTATATGTTCCATGTAAAATAAAGATAATATTCTATTATTAAATTTGCTCCCAGTTTGTAGAATTAATAACCCATGAAGTTAAAGACTATTTTTTAGAGACAGTATCTCACGCTGTCACCCATGCTGCAATGCAGTGACACGACCATGGCTTGCTGCAGCCTTGATGACTCGTGGCCTGAAGAAATCCTCCCACCTCAGCCTCTTGATTAGCTGGGGCTACAGACACAAGTCATCATGCCTGATTCTTTTGTTTGTTTGTTTTCCTATAGCGGCGGGGTCATGCTATGTTGCCCAAGCTGATCTTCAACTCCTGGTCTCAAGTGATCCTCCCAAAATTCTGGGATTACAGGAATGAACCACCACACCCAGCTCAAGCCTTTTTTTAAAAAAAATAGAACATTTGGTACAGATTTATATTCCCTTCCATTAAGTTCCACCTCCAACATCCATAGTGATCTGAAAGCTTTCCCAAAACATATGCTGTTCTAGTTTGTGAGTAAAAACTAAAGCAGGTTTGTACCTCTCTTGATCCCTACTCTCTTTCTTTTTTCGAAAATAACTCATCCACACTAATTAGAAGGTTCCAAAAGTTAGTATCCTGTGGGAACAGGGGAATGGAGGTGCAGCTGTCTGGAGGCCCTGCTGGGAAGCAGCAGCCTGGACTGAGCCAGTGATTCCGCACAGCACGAGGAGTACCTGGCTTTATGTATGAATGAGATCACATGATTCATCTCTCAGATGCTCTTGGAATAAGAAAAGATAAAGAGAAGTGTCAGTCTTCAAATTGCGAACTTATCAAAACATTTCATATATAAGGTGACTCACACTAAATGGAATTCATTTCCTAGAGAAAGTCTGACTAGTTGATAGAATGATATCTACCCTAGCAGCTCAGGAACAGAGAAACAGAGATTTCAATAAAAAACCATGACTAGTAATATGCTATAAATGTAAGAAATTATTATAAAACTTTTTATTGAGTAGAGAGAAAAGTATTCAGTAGCTTTACACATAAAATTAGAGCACAGAGGTTATAAGAGTAACCCCGAGAGCCAAGCTGTATTCAAATTCCAGTTCACCCATTTATTAGCTGAGGGCTTTTAGACTTTCTATGCCTCAGTTTCCTCATTGGAAACATAGAATTAACACAGTCACTAATACATAGGGCTCTTGAGAGGATTAAATAAAATAATATATACAAAAGGTTTAGCATGATGCCTGGCACACAGCAAGCCCTTTAGAATGTCAGCCTCTGTTGTGATGATGTTGGTAAAGACGATGAAATGACTGAACCGACACTTACTAGCTGAGAGGCCTTAGGGGTGCCCCTTATTCTGTAGGTCAGGTTTTTATCTGATAAAAGAGGACAGGAAACTGAAACAGTGAGCCTTAGTTAAGTCTCAGGCCTGGCCCTAGTAGGGGATGCACCTGTCAGCTTCCTCTGTGCTTCCTCCAGCCTCATTGTAAACCTCCAGAATTCTCTCTCTATAGTTGCTTGCATCTTTGGGCAGGCAGGCACAAAGCCAGATTCTCCCTAGTGTCAAGTAGGGAAGGATTCAGGAGGTAGGAAGAAAAACAAAAAGCAACCCTGTGACCAGGCAAATGGAGACTTACCTTCATCCCACAAGGACAGAATCCCCTGCAGGTTGCTGTGTATCCCCGTGGAGTCACTAGGACCCTGGGAAGTCATACCCCCAATTAGGAGCAGGCCATAGCTCCATAAGCCCCTGAGCCTCGGTCCATTACGAAACAACTTTTACGTATTCTAATTGGATTCTTTCACCAGTGGCATCACACCTACTGTGGCAATCACACAGAGGTAGTATGGAAATGAAAACTCCAGACTCCACATGGCCAATTTGATTTAGAGAAAACAAAGACACACGGCAGGGACAGAGGGTGCTGGAATGCAGATGGCAGCCCCATCTTCCTGGGCACACAGCCTCAAAGCTTTCTGGGGAAAGGGGAGGAAAGATGACCATCAACAGAGGACATCCACTGCCTCCTGCAGCCCAGATGGTTTGGCACACGGAACTCTAGTCACAGTCTGAAGAGGCCATACTTAACAATTCTCTCGTTGTTTCTATTAGCTCTGTCACAAAAGGCAGAGATAGCAGGTCTTTCTCACTAGAACTGAGCTGAAAGCCCCATGAAGAATCCACCTGGTGGGAGACTCACTCAGTGCAAAGCCATATCTCATTTCATCTGGGCACACACTCAGAGTGGCCCAGTGATGCTCTAAGCCACAGCAAGATGGGGTCAGCAGGCTGCTTCCCAGCAGAAACTAGGTCCTCCCAAGGCTTTATACAGAAGAGGTGTTGCAGGCAGAGCTGAGAAGAGTTCTACTCTATGTGGGTGGGATCAGACAGAGAAAATGACAAAATAAGGCAAGCTATATAGATATCAGTTGTCTTAAACGGGCTGTGGTTATGGAAATACCATCTTTATTGTTCTTCCCTTGAAGAAATGGTCTGATGATAAGTACTATTTTCAAGTTTTTAGCAGTGAATAACTTTTTTTTTTTTTTTGAGACAAAGTCTCGTTCTGTCACCCAGGCTGGAGTGCAGTGGCATGATCTCGGTTCACTGCAACCTTTGCCTCCCGGGTTCAAGCGATTCTCCGGCCTCAGCCTCCCAAGTAGCTGGGACTACAGGTGCCCGACATCATGCCTGGCTAATTTGTGTATTTTTATTAAAGACAGGGTTTCACTATGTTGGCCAGGCTGCTCTTGAACTCCTGACCTCAAGTGATCAGCCCTCCTCGGCCTCCCAAAGTGCTGGGATTACAGGCATGAGCCACTGTGCCTGGCCTAAGAGTGAATAAGTTTTTAGCCATGTCCTAAATCTTTCCCCTTTGAAGCAGGAGAATGTTGAAGCTTTCTGAGATGAGTGCAAACTATTTAGCTATACTTAGTTTTAATAAGGATAGTTGTTGAAAATTATTTTCTATAAGGATCAAACAGAAAATCAAAAGTAGTTGATTGAAAAGTCTTCAGTTGAGTTAATAGTAATGTGCTGGTTTCGTAGCATGAACAGATGTACCTTAGGACTGTAAGATGCCAACAGCAGGAAAAATTGGGCGAGTGGATATAAAAGCTCTCTGCCTTATCTTTGAAGTTTTCTATAAATCTTAAACTATTACAAAGTAGGAGCTTATTTATTTTATTTTTTCAGACAGTGCCTCACTGTTGCCCAGGCTGGAGTACAGTGGCATTATCTCAGCTTACTGCAACCTGGACCTCCTGGGGTTCAGGTCATCCTCCTGCCTCAGCCTCCTGCGTAACTGGGACTACAGGCATGTACCACCACTCCTGGCTAAATTTTTTGTATATTTTATAGAGACAGGGTTTTGCCATGTTGCCCAGGCTAGGGTGCTCTAGAACACCTGGGCTCAAGTGATCCTCCTGCCTCAGCTTCCCAAAGTGCTAGGGTTACAGGCATGTGCTACCATGCCCTGCAAAGGTTTATTTAAAAAAAAAATTTTTTTTTTCTGGCTGAGACAGAAAGCATTCAATGGTAAAAATATCTAGGGTCCTTCCAAAGTTTTGTTTAAAAGCTAAATATGAGTTTATGGCTTTATATTTTAATGTGGTCAGAAAAAAATGATAACTGCTAAGATTCATCATTTCCAAAGTGATCCGTATCACTTAGGTATATACTAAATTGAAATGATATTAAGATAACACAACTACCATGCAAAACAGATGCTTGATTTTCAGGCATAATTTGGTTTAGTTGAAGATGACATTTCTGGAATTAGATATGTCCAGGAGAAGCTGGCACCATGTCCAGGGCTTTGCCAATATTTCAAGTTTTAAAAAATATTGAATATAATAAGTGGTTTAGATCGATTAGAAAGAAATCTTGGTTTTTGTCCACAGCTTCTGCAGCTGTGGTGCCAGAAATAATGAGGAATGGTGGTCTTCCCATTTCTCCTTCCATTAGCGAAGATGGGGTTGGTAACAAAACAGTGTTAAGATGGGGTGACGTAAGCACTGTGCTAAGGTAAATTTATTTAGGGAGGTGCAAGGGATGAAAGTCAGTTGTAAAAATATGAGGAGTTCAGACAGGAGAATCTTTTTCCTGGGAGTCATTGTGATGAAGCCCAGCAAAGTGCGCTAGGTCCCCTGATTCCCTGCGAGCACAGCTTGGACCTGGCCAGGACAAGGCAAGCCCGAGGGAAACCAGACTCCCTGCTTGTCTTAGTCTGGATTTACATAAGAAATTGCTTGAAAAATCCAATCAGGGAGCTGGGCTGAGGCAGAGGGAGGGTGGCCAGAGAGGGACACGACTTCAGAAACCTGGAGTAGGGTGTCCCTCCCACCTGCATGCCGGTGCTACCATGACACGCCCTTGCAAACTGAGTCCTCAGCTACCACCTGCCATGGACAGAGTCCTCACATATATTGGCCTGATAACAAAAACTACCACAAGAAATTCCACCAAAACCACAACCTTGCACAAAAGCCACAGGAACCATGCCCAAAAAAATACTTCTACAAGGACGTTTACACAGCACTGTCCGTTCAACCTTGGATTGGAGCCCCCATTTCATAATAAATCACCCTTGCCAGGCACAGTGGCTCATGCCTGTAATCTCAGGACTTTGGAAGACTGAGACAGGCAGATCACAAGGTCAAGAGATTGAGACCATCCTGGCCAACATGGTAAAACCCCATCTCTACTGAAAATACAAAAATTAGCTGGACGTGGTGATACATGCCTGTAAGCCCAGCTACTCAGGAGGCTGAGGCAGGAGAATCGCTTAACCCCAGGAGGCAGAGGTTACAGTGAGTCAAGATCATACCACTGCACTCCAGCCTGGTGACAGAACGAGACTCCATCTCAAAATAATAATAATAATAACAATAATAAATAACCATTATTATTGATCCTTACAGCCAACAATGATTATTTCAAAACAACATTCTATCACCTTCCTCATTTTACCTTTAAAAGCTTTTGTCTTCCTTCACCTCCCTGGTTATCCCCAGCACCCATCACAACACACATATCCCAGTTTGTAATCTCCTGGCACTCATTCCCAAATAAAGTCACTTTTACTTCTTTAGAGAGTCCTTCTCTATGTTGTCATTTTAGGTTGAAAGGTTCTAATCACAAACCTACTGAAGGAAAGGTAATCTAGGTCCTCTCTGTGGAGTCACTCACAGACACAATATTCAGGGTACATTTCACTCAGGGGAAAAACACGAATATTTTATGCTGAAACATTCTGACACCTAAACTTGCTAAATTCTGTGTTTACTTTACAGGTGATGAAAACTAGGAATCACCAAAACACAAAACTAAAATTCGGGAATTTGGGAGGCTTCCAAATGCAATGCGAATTGTGTCTTTAACGAAAATGTGTTATAACAGAAATATTTCGGTACCTTTTTAATAAGTTGATTCTTGAGAAACACAGGAACCATGGAGAAATATAGACCTGCAGAAATTTTTTCACGTGTATACTTGTAGTAATGCTGTAGAAATCTGAAATTATTTTTCATAATAATCTAGATGTATTTTTTGAGATTCATAATTGCCATTTAAAAAGTTAGATGTGTATATTATTGAGTTATTGAAGATCTATATTTGGCAAAAGGTTTTTAGAAAACTAGAATTAGATACTAAAACTACTTGTGACCTAAGCTGAAATCACCAATATTTGTACCAATGATGAAGAGTTAAAGAGGAATTTTAAGCCAAACCTCGAAGGCATGCATGTGTCTATAAGGCCTTTATCATTGTTATGATTTAGTGATCAGTGATACTAGAGGCTCCGTGCTTGCATGTTTTCAAGCATTTTCTTGGAGAAAGGCTGGGTTTTAGTTTTTATGTTTATTTTGTTTTTCCTTTCAGTCTTGATGCTGAGTCATGCTGGCCAGAGATGGCCAGGACCTGTACATTTTGGACCCAATTCCAGATAGTTTAAGGCAAGGATCAAAAAGAATTCAAGGAAAATGGATACCTTAAATTAGAGAGATATAGCATATCTGGGGCACATCATGTGGTGTTAATTCAGTCATTCACCCAACGAATATGCACCTACTGTGTCCCAGCAGCCTTAGTCTAAAGATACAGCAGTGAATAACATTGACCATGAAGCTGACATTCTAATCCAGGGAAGATAGTCAGTAAAGGGATAAGACATATATATGGCATGTCAGATGACAGTAAGAACCACAGAGAAAAAGCTCCAAAGAAGTCAAAGTTTTCAAAGGTACCACTGTATATAGGGCAGGCAGGCAAGCCCTCATTCAGGTGACATCTGCTCTAAGAAGGGGAAGGAGAGAGCCATGCATACATCTGAAGGAAGAGCATTCCAGGCAGCGTGAGCAGCAAGAGCAAGGGCCAAGCAGCAGAAGAGTGCCTGGTGTTTTCCAGGAAGGACAGGAAGGCCAGTATGTAGTAATGCAATGAGGAAAGGGAAGGTCACAGAGGTAATGGGACAGATCGTAGCTGGTTTCTTAGGTTAGTCCAAAGACTTAGGCATTGGCTGTGAATAAGATGGGGTATGACCAAACATCTTGACACATGATCACCAGTAATGAAATAACTATTATATTAAAGCGAGGTTTAAAAGGCAATTTAGCTACATTGGAAATGTCAGCATGGACTCAGGACCCTTCTTTTTTTTTTTTTTTTTTTTTTTGAGACAGTGTCTCACTATGTCACCCAGACTGGAGTGCAGTGGCACAATCTGCAACCTCCGCCTCCCAGGCTCAAGCAATTCTCCTGCCTCAGCCTCCCAAGTAGCTGGGATTACAGGCGCAAGCCACTATCACCCAGCTAATTTTTGTATTTTTAGTAGAGACAGGGTTTCACCATGTTGGCCACACTGGTCTTGAACTCCTGACCTCAAATGATCCACTCACCTCAGCCTTCCAAACTGCTGGGATTATAGGCATAAGTCACTGCACCTGGCCAGGAACCTTCTTTAAAAAAAGCAGTGTGGCCAGGCATTGTGGCTCACACCTGAAATCCCAGCACTTTGGGAGGCCAAGGTAGGTGGATCACCTGAGGTCAGGAGATCAAGATCAGCCTGGTCAACATGGTGAAACCCCATCTCTACTAAAAATACAAAAATTAGCTGGGTGATAGTGGCCTGCGCCTGTAATCCCAGCTACGTGGGAAGCTGAGGCAGGAGAATCACTTGAACCCAGGAGGTGAAGGTTGTAGTGAAGCAAGATTGTGCCACTGCACTCCAGCCTAGGCAACAGAGCAAGATTCCATCTTAAAAAATAAAGGAGGAGAAGGGCAGTGTGTGTTGGAAGCACCACAAGGTTTTAAGCCACCTCTTCTTGGATGTCATTGGGCCACTTGCCATGTAATAGGAAATCCCCTAATGGAACACCCTTCAGCTCAGATGCTGGCCTTGATTACCATTCTCCACTGAAAGGAACCAAGGCTCAGTAGAGAGAGGTCTTGTTGTCCATGTGGAGCAGAGAAAATCAGACCACGTGAGGCTGCCTGTTGTCAGAGGACAGAGACGCCTTCAGGTGGGCCTCCAGCAGGCTCAGAAAGACAGGAGAGCAGGTTAAAGAGAGGGCTCCTGGAGTGGTTTTAAAGGTGAGGGCATGTCATCTATCTAGTGTTACATTTTATAAACACATAGAATCTGCAATTTATACCAATAAATTATGAGAACTCATTAGCATCTTGTATAAGTCATCACAATATTAAATATTTAATACCAGGCATCAAAAATATGGTATGAAAGTCCACAGAAATTACAACATATTGAAGACAAATATTTACTGTATCACAGAGAAAAGCCATAGCTACCAATATCAGTTAAAGTGTCAAAGTGTGGCATCAATTTCTTTCTCTCCTTTCTCTTACATACACACAGAGAGAGAGAGAGAGAGAGAGAGAGAGAGAGAGAGAGAGAGAGACAGAGAGACAGAGAGACAGAGACAGAGACAGAGACAGACAAACAAAGGGGATCATTCAACTGATACAGAAAAGTCAATACTTTTATTTGTTTCACTAATATGTATTCTCTCACTGGGTAACTAAAATAGTTATTATGTCAGCGACTAAAATAGAAAAAAAAATAGTGTATCTGTTGAGTTGAAACAGAAAGAACTTTGAAATTCTGAATGAGTGAATTACACAGAGAACCTCACGCTGCACTATTGCCTGAGCCTGCAGAAAGATACTTCCAGGAGTTGAGTTTCGTTCTGCCCCTTCCTGTTTCCCAGGAAGCAGTCCAGGGCATACTAACATTGTTTTTCACCAGGCATTTGCAGGTGTGGGCAGGCAGGCAGGGAGCCCTAGTGTCTAAAAGAGCCAGGAGGAGAGAGAACAAGGGAGTCTCTTGCACCTGGAAAATCTTCACTCCATGAAGGACCATCTGCACTGCCTATGTACCTGCAATCTTGTAGGTTAATTTAGCTGGAGAAAAACACACCATGCTGGTCAGCCTCACTTTAAATAAATGACCACAGGCCTCAAGTGAGCCCTTTGAGCTGCTCTGCTAATAACTTTGTCACTTCCCAGTCCTTTCCCTCTCCTGACCTACTGCGAGATTATTTCATACCCTCTCCTCCCTCCGGAAAGCTCCAATACCTTTTCCCCTCCTCACCCTGATGTCTATTTCACTGAGAAAACAGAAGAAATAAGGACAGGGCTTCAAGCTACTTCATCTTTCCATCTGCAGGCAACTGTGTTGCAGTGTCCCAAAAGTCAAAGTTAAATGTAGTCCATGTGGGAGTGCGCTGTGCAGTGTCAGGGAGTTCTACGGACTTACGCAAACGCTCTGTCTCTTATGGCTGGCTGATGGCGTCAAGTTTCCCTCAATGGCCCTCAGCTGAAAGCAGAGTCCTTCTAACTCCAAAATGTATGACTTATTTTGGGAGTCACATCTGGTAATAAATTAAAATAACCCTAAATTGTAGTCAAAGGCCAGATTTGCTTTAAAAAAAAAAAATGATCCTGAAGATCTGAGTTTCATCAGTCACTCAGAGACTATCAGTGGTTTCTTCCAGATGGGTCACCCCGGTCCCCCACTGACTAAAGATTACACAATTTGGATTGTTTGTGTTGCCACTTCTGGAATCCCATCTGTTATAAACCAGAGGCGGGCCTTTTCCAAAGAGAATGTTTGCCTATGGAAATCACTGGCACTCTTCCATGTCACCCTTATTAGCTGATCTTAATGTTTTGAAATTTGGCTTCTCCTCTCTACTGGTGGTATCTCCATGCTGACTTCTCAAGTTCATTAATTTCATGTGGATGCTACTTTCACTGGGACTGTATTTGCATATTCATATCTACAATGTTCAGATTCTGTATCCACAGACAATTTCTCCCAGGTTATTTTTCAAAAATGGGGGAGTAACTAACAGTATTTCAGAGTCTGATATGTGCTGTGCTCATACTGAGCTTGTCTTCAAATAAGAACTTATTCTGTTACTTACACAGCAGAAATTTACTTACTTTCTCCAAATGTGCTTTACTTATCAGAGCACCCATGCTGGCCAACGGATCAGAGGGAATGCCGACTTTCCACTCTCTGGTAGCTTCTACAAATCTCTTTAAAAATTCTCTATAGATGCTCTTCTGGACAAAGATCCTGCTGGTACAGAGGCAGATTTCACCCTGCCAAGAATGAGAACGGTGACATGGCTGAGAACACTCTCCTTCGTGGATAGAGCACCCCGCACTTTTGAGCACCTGCCATGTATCAGGCACTGGTCTAGGCAATGGAGTACGGTGTAAATAAGACAAAGTCTCCACCATGTGGAACACAGAGCCTTGTGGGAAAGACATTAAAAACACAAGTAAATAAACTCGATAAATAATATAACTTCAGGTTGTGATCAAAGCCATAAAAGAAAATTAAGCAGAGGATGGGACTAGAAACTGATAGCAGGGACGGGGGCAGCTATTTTACAAAAGGGAGTCATGGAGGGCACTTGCAAAGAGGAGATATTGGCATGGAATCTTGACTGATGTAAAAACAGGAGGCAGGAAAAGATCTGGACGTGGGGAATTCTCCAGAGTAAGTACAGAGGACCTGCAGCAGGAATGAGCTGCTGTGCATGAGGAAAAAGCAAGATGGTGGGTGGGGCTGAGGCTGGAAGAGGAGGCAGGGACAGGAGGTGCATGGTAGGAGAGGAGGTCAGGAGGCTAGCAAGGTTCTATCGTGCAGTCTCATAGGTTCCTAAGAAGATTACGTTTTATTCTCAGTATTATAAAAAAGGGGCGGGTTTTAAGCAGCAGAATAATATGATCAGATTTACATTTTAAAATGCTCATTCTGGCAGCCGTGGGAAAATAAGATGGAAGGAAACAAGTGTGGGAACAGAGCAGAGGAGTTAAGAGAATATTCCAGAAGTGCAGATGTGTGTAGGTAATTTGGACCAAGGAGGCATCCATGGAAATGCAGAGGAGTGACAAGGACCCACTGAGTTCAACAGATTCTTCCAGTGGCACGGGACCTCCAAAGTGTGATGGAGCTGGCACAGATGCACTGGAGAAGTGATGGGATCCAGGATATACCTTAAAGACAGAACCAATAAGACCTGTTGATGCAAAGAGAGGGCAAGAACAAGAGTAGGCCACAGAGTGGATGGTGGTGCTGTTCCCTGGAAAGGCAGACATGAGGTGGGAAGGAAGGGAGAGGGAGGGAAACGAGAGCTGGGCTTGGACACACTAGGTTTCAGACTCCTCACAGACATCAAATAGAGATGCTCAGTGTGCAGGGGAGGGGCTATAACAGATTTCTCAATGAAAAATAACCCTATCGTCTGGATATAGCACGTAACAGTTTGCAAACCCCATTCTAGACTTTCAAAGCATTATTTATGCATGGCAAGTACATAAATGCATAAGTATTTTCACCATGTTTGTGTTTGACCTTCACAACAATCCTAGGAAATAGAAGACTCCTGATTGTCTTGGTATTTGTACAAAGGTTCATTGTCCAGATTAAACCGTTAATGTTTTGGAAATAATACATTTTTTCTGCAACCAGGATCACTGTTAGGATCATCTCCATATCTAGCTTGGGAAACGTCAAAACACTTGATAGTTTCATTTGCACAAGTTCCCTGTGATATCAGGGAAGGAGAGTGTAACGAAGAAGCTAGAGAGGTTGACCCAGTTCCTTGTCACTCAGTGCCCAGAAAGCATTGGTAAGCATACCAAGATACCCAGAAGGAAGACTTTGGAGACAGTAAGAAAAGGACAGTATCATTTGTGGAGTGCCTATCAAGCCAGACACTGTGCAGGGTGCTTTCCTCATTACAATTTTGTGGTCTGTTAGCTTTCCCAGTTTACAGTTAGAAAAAGGAGTTTTGAATTAATACATGTCCAAGGTCACACAGAGATGCTTCAAAAGAGCCAACTCACTTCGGGAGGCCGAGGCGGGTGGATCACGAGGTCAAGAGATTGAGACCATCCTGGCCAACATGTGAAACCCTGTCTCTACTAAAAATACAAAAAATAGCCGGGCATGGTGGCATGTGCCTGTGGAACCAGCTACTCGGGAGGCTGAGGCAGAAAAATTGCTTAAACCCAGAAGGTGGAGGTTGCAGTGAGCCGAGATTGCACCACTGCACTCCAGCCTGGCGATAGAGCAAGACTCCATCTCAAAAAAAAAAAAAAAGAGCCAACTACATTCAAGTAAGGAAGAAATATGCACTACATGGAATTCATCACTAAGCTAAATCAAGCAGCTTTATTTATTTTGCCTAAAATCCATTTGTGACCTTGGATTAGCCAATTCGTTAGTGTATGTCTCTTTCCACACTGACATCTTAAAACACTTCCAAGAGGAAGGTTCATTGGGCAGAATCAAATCCTCACAAAATTCTGGTAGGAGAGAAGCTTACACTTCTTATCTTCATGCTCAGAATTTGGTTTTTTGTTTTGTTTTGTTTTGTTTTGTTTCTTTTTTTGAGACAGAGTTTCACTCTTGTTGCCCAGGCTGGAGTGCAATGGCACAATCTCGGCTCACCGCAACCTCCACCTCCCAGGTTCAAGCAATTATCCTGCCTCAGCCTCCCAAGTAGCTGAGATTACAGGTGCACCACCACATCCAGCTACTTTTTGTATTTTTAGTAGAAACGGGGTTTCTTCATGTTAGTCAGGCTGGTCTCGAACGCCCGACCTCAGGTGATCTGCCTGCCTTGGCCTCCCAAAGTGCTGGGATTACAGGTGTGAGCCAACACACCCGGCCTAAAATTCGATTTGATTTTTGTTTTTGTTTGTTTGTTTGTTTGATTGATTTTTGAGACGGAGTCTTGCTTTTAATTCCCAGGTGGGAGTGCAGTGGTGCAATCTCGGCTCACTGTAACCTCTGCCTCCCAGGTTTAAGAGATTCTCCTATCTCGGCTCCCAAGTAGCTGAGGTTACAGACACCTGCCACTACACCTGGCTAATTTTTGTATTTTTAGTAGAGACAGGGCTTAGCCATGTTGGCCAAGCTGATCTCAAACTCCTAACCTCAGGTGATCCACCCACCTTGGCCTCCCAAAGTTCTAGGATTACAGGTGTGAGCCACTGTGCCCAGCCCCTCAGAATTTGTTTAATACCGAATTCATCTTTCTCTAATATTAGTTTCTCAGACCACAAAATTTGCCTCCCGTTGTTATCTCTAAGCCATCAAAACACTTGGCTTCATTGTTCACTTGATACTTGCTTAATGATTAAATTAGTTACATTGTAAAAGTACATTGTCTATTAATCCAGAAACTATATTTCTAGCTACTTCCTTTAGGAGTTACAGTGAGAGAAATAATTACACTTATGATTATCATGAAGATAATTGAAAGTAACATTTTTCACTCTATACTCATAAAACCCCTGTTAGAAGTCATCATTATTGTTCATGATTTTATTAGTGAAGCAATGCAGGTTCAAAGGTTTATGCAATATTCAATGTTACCTGAGTTAGGTCAATACAGACATCTCTCTCACTGCTCTTTCCTTCTATGAAGTTCTAAGACTTTGGCCTATGTCTTTATTCTCTGTTAAAATAAAAATATCCTTTGAAGAAAATCATCCAGTGTTTATATACACGTGCTATATCCTTGGTGGTATTCTAAGCATTGGCACTGAAAATACCACACCAAAGCAGACACGGTTCCCACCTTCTTGCAGCCTACTGTTGATCTGATCTAGTGTCCCCCTCTTTTTTTTTAGATGTAGTCAACTCCAGTTGCCAGGCTGGAGTGCAGTGGCACAATCTCAGCTCAGAGTAACCTCTGCCTTCTTTGTTCAAGCGGTTCTCCTGTCTCAGTCTCCTGAGTAACTGGGACTACAGGCACGCACCACCACACCCAGCTAATTTTTGCATTTTTAGTAGAGACGGGGTTTCACCAGTTGGCCAGGATGGTCTCGATCTCCTGACCTCATGATCCACCCACCTCGGCCTCCCAAAATGCTGGGATTACAGGTGTGAGCCACCGCGCCCGGCCTGGTCTAGTGTTCTTAACTCTTTGGAATGCCACAGCCTTAAAGAATCTGACAAAAACCACAGAGGCTAGAGAAATACCTGTTATGTATTTTCAGGAGCTACAACAATGCCCTGAAGCTGATCCATGAATCCACGCTGAGAAATCTTTTCTAGTCAGTTTCAGGTATTTAGAACTCAGTGTGTGAGTGCATTTGAAATACTTTTGAAATGAGAGTAAGGTTCTTTTATTGGGAATCGGACATTTGGACCACAAGCAAAGACAAGGTTTAAGAAAATAATAAAAGACAAGCCAGGGCAACTGTGTGAATAAAGAAATGGAGATGCCTGGAGCAGCAAAATCAATCATTCCACCCATGGCTGGCACCTGATAAAAGTTGTGTGACTCAAGAACAGGAGTTTCCTGAACCGAAGACTCTACAGGGCCACTAATTAATGCTAAAATTGAGCGGAGAGTTAATGGAATCACACAGTGTACTGATTCTGCTTTCACAGAAACGGCATTGGATTGACCTGCTCGCTCCCAGACATTGCACTGTGATGAAACAGATCCAGCTTGACAGGAGCATGGAGGGAAAGCAGAAGAACCCCCGGGGACATACCTGGTTGGCAAAGCTGGACCTGACGGTTGCAGGTACGCACTCATCCAGGTTGGCGTCCTCAAAGATGATGGCAGGATTCTTGCCCCCCAGCTCCAGAGAGAGCTTCTTGCAGTGGGGAGCGCTCAGTTGGGTGATCCGCTCGGCGGTGGGCTGGCTCCCAGTGAAGGAGATCAAGGGCACCTCTGGATGTGACACCAGGGCCTCCCCCACCCTGGGCCCAGTTCCAAACACAATATTGACCACGCCCGGTGGAACACCTGGATAGGAAACAGTATCAGTTATAGAAATTCTCCTCAATATGTTGAAGAGTTCAAGTGCCATGGAAATTCTTCTTCAAAGTCCAATCGCTTGAATGGGGGTGGGTGGGGACAGAGGAAACAACTGGGTTTTACAACACTGGAACTTTTATGGCTGCCTGTGGTTTAATAGCAAAGCAAAAACCACAGAGTCACCTCTGCCCACAGTACACACCAGGTGGGTACTCTGGATGCTTTGCCCTAGAGACATGCAGGATGGAACACATTTTAGACAATTCATTCCATAATACTGACTAGACTTTAGGGGTTGAGGATGCAGAGATAGTCTCAGGCAGGTCAAGCCCACTAGGGGAGCAGCACTCTGCTCCGTCTTGGTGTCCAGAAGTCACAATGCAGTGTGAAAACATTAAGCAGAGAAGTGTATACATGCTGCAGAGGTGCAAAGAAGAGACTATCTTGGCCCAGGGGAGCAGGGCAAGGCTCCCCAGGGAGGGTGGGTTTCAGGTTGGAAGTCTTGTGCACCATCCGTATAGTGTCATAACGTTGTAGAGCCAACTTACAAGTACCATCAACAACCAAAAATGGGTGCCCCAATCATTTCTATCACAAGACTCTGTTGCCCTGTATCTTCATGCATTGATGCATGTTTTTTTCTTTTTATTTATTTATTTATTTATTTTGAGATAGATTCTGGCTCTGTCGCCCAGGCTGGAGTGCAGAGATGCCATCTCAGCGCACTGCAACCTCCACCTCCTGGGTTCAAGCGATTCTCCTGCCTTACCCTCCCAAGTAGCTGGGATTACAGGCACATGCCACCATGCCCGGCTAATTTTTGTATTTTGTGGATGGGGGGTTTCATTGCGTTGGCCGGGCTGGTCTTGATCTCCTGACTTCAAGTGATCTGCCTGCCTCGGCCTCCCAAAGTACTGGGATTACTGGCATGAGCCACCATGCCCGGCCTAGGCATGTGTTTTCTGGACTTACTTGTTCACTGTCTGCACACAACTAGAAGGTACACTAACAGCTGGGTGTGGTGGCTCATGCCTGTAATCCCAGCACTTTGGGAGGCCGAGGCAGGCGGATCACGTGAAGTCAGGAGTTTTAGTCCAGCCTGACAAAGATGGAGAAACTCCGTCTCTACTAAAAATACAAAAAAATTACCCAGGCATTGTGGCGCATGCCTGTAATCCCAGCTACTTGAGAGGTTGAGGCAGGAGAATCGCTTGAACCTGGGAGGTGGAGGTTGCAGTGGGCTGGTATCGCACCATTACACCCCAGCCTGGGCAACAAGAGCAAAACTCCGTCTCAAGAAAAAAAAAGAAGGTACACTAGCTAAGGGGCAGATACAGGATCTGTTCTTTGCTCTCCATTGTATACGCTGTGCGACAGCCTAGTTTGACACTGAGAAATAAAAATAAATCCTAAGCTCCCCCAACTGACTGAATGGACCCTCTCTTGGCCACAGGGATCCCAGAGAAACCTTAAAAACTGAGTCCCCAGTCATGATGGAATGGGAGGTCAAACGTGCCACAATATGACCTTTCCTTATTAACCTTTAACCAGAATTATTTCCTGAGTGTAAGCAGAAACCAGCTCTAAAACACAAGAAAGGAACAACTCATTCCTCCATCGCTTCTAGCTAACCATCTAAAACGGTGACCAAATTCTCCTCCCTCTTTGGAGTTTCAAGGTGACAGCTCACCAGTCTCACAACACATCCCTTCCTGAAAACTAACCACCATCTCAGGACTGGTTTTTGCTGACGTGCCGAGGATACACAGTGAGCATTTTCATGTCCTCTGCTTCACTGTTTGATGTCAGATGGCCAAAAACTCCACCCTCGGATCATGCTAAGGCTGCCATTTTTTGAGCATGTGATCCAGTGAAGACACGAAGCTCACCTGTGCATGCCCCTGCTTCTCCTTTCATAAATATTCATGACTCCTCCCACATCTAACTGGATATGAATATTCAGTCACCCTGATCTGCATACATTTCTGTTCCTTTACCCCACTCCTCCAGGTACTTGTTCTCCGCTTTGGGCAGAGGCTACTCTTCCCAGCCTGCAGGATGGGCAGCCTGGACTCCCCATTGCTATCAGTGATTCACACCCTTCAGACCTCACAACCACCTTAGGAGGTAGGTAGTTTTATTATGCTTAATTCACCAATAAGAAATCTGAGGCAAAGTGAGATTAAATAACAATCAGTAAGTAGCAAAGCCAACAGGTTAATGATTGTTAAGTAAATGAATGAGTGAATGAATGCTTAGTGTACATTATTCAAATTAGAAATGGTTCATGAACGGGGGAAGCTTTGAAAAGAAAATCATCATTATAATGTTCAAAAAGAAAGTCATCTGTATAATCACGTTGTGTCTAGGCAGTTCTTAGGGTTTGCCTGGAGGCAGCAGAATTGATTCCTCTATGTCCTCAGGCCTGACCTTCGGGAGGTGCAGAAATCTTCCAGCGTCTCAGCTTTGTGACCTGCTCCCTCGCTTCTGGTTTCCTTCCCTTTGCTCCAGGTTAGAGCATCTCTCCTCATTAGAAACATACTCCCTTAGATACAACCCATCTCTTCCAGAATCCATGTTTAAATTATAAATCACATGTATACTAATTTCACATTGATGATCCATTATCATCCACAACATTCTCCCATAGAGCCACAGCCTTGGCCCAATCACCTTGAAGCTACAGTGAGGGCCGCAGCCCAGTGAGTCCTCAGGAGACAGGTCGGAAGGTTCCATAAGTTGTGATGGTGCCTGGCAGAACCCCACTTCTTCTTTTTTCTTTTTTTTGTTTTTCGAGATGGAGTCTCACTCTGTCACCCAGCTGGAGGGCAATGGCTCAATCTCAGCTCACTGCAACCTCTGCCTCCCAGGTTCAAGCAATTCTCCTGCCTCAGCCTCCTGCATAACTGGGATTACAGGTACCTGCCATCACGCCTGGCTAATTTTTGTATGTTTGTAGAGACAGGGTTTCACCATGTCTGCTAAGTTGGTTTTGAACTCCTGACCTCAGGTGATCTGCCTACCTTGGTCTCCCAAAGTGCTGGGATTACAGGCGGGAGCCACCAGACCCAGCCAGAGCCCCAATTCTAAGGGTTGCATCTCTGTACCCAACGTGCACATTTGTTGAAATCTAGCTTAGGTCAATCCCAGACTGTAGGTCACTGTCAGAGGAGTGGCCACACCCTGTGAAAGCACCCCAGCTCTGGGTTGGGGCAAAGCAAAGTGTGGAAGGAGAAGCCCTCCCAGTAGATGATGAGATGAAAATGAGGACAAGTTTCCCACAGTTTTCTGGATGGAGCCCTGTATCTCCACCGATGACCGGGCATGCAGGTGGGTGGATGCGGTGAGGAGCAGGAGGCGGGGACTATGAGGCTTTTTATCAACCCTGAAGGCAAAAAATAGAAGGAATCACTGCTAATGTTCACAGTCGCATTTTAACTGAGGGTGAGCCAGAACACAGAAGCACTGCACATTTATCCCACAGTAAAATGAGCTCACTGCCCCAGAGGATTGTGCATTAACATTTGCATTATGTTCCCCTGGGCTTGGATGCTAATGTCGGCTGGCCATTATTTCTCGGTACCATTTTGACATTTTATCCAGAAATTAATGGAATTTTTCTCAAGTTATCTGCCCTATAACCCTGAAGAGATTCTGGTGATAAGAGAAGGAAAGCAGTTTAAAGGATAAATAGCAATTTAGCAAAACTCAGGGGAGGTGGCTCACAGACAAGTTAGGAACAGATGAGAATAGACAAGAAGGAAGCCCCTCAAATGCCAGAGCTTGGCAGGGTGGCAGCAAGAAGAATTTTAGGCTTACATAGAGCACACACCACCCCCCCCCGCAACACACACACATCCCTCATCTCCCCAGCACCCCACACACCTATTGGGAAGGGCCAGGAAAATGCAGTCACTGGGTACTGCGGGAATGAGGGCAAATATTTGGCACCCCCAAGAAGAAAATGACTATCCCAGGAACCCCATAGAAGTATTCACTGTGTTCATTTCTTTTTTTAAGATGGAGTCTCGCTGTCTCCCAGGCTGGAGTGCAGTGGCACAATCTCAGCTCACTGCAACCTCTGTCTCCTGGGTTCAAGTGATTCTCCTGCCTAGCCTCCGAGTAGCTGGAACTACAGGAGCACACCAGAACACCCAGCTAATTTTTGTATTTTTAGTAGAGACCGGGTTTCACCATGTTGGCCAGGCTGGTCTCGAACTCCTGACCTCAGGTGATCCACCCACCTCAGCCTCCCAAAGTGTTGGGATTACAGGCATGAGCCACCATACCCGGCCTACTGTGTCCTTTTAAAAATGATTTTATTTCAAAGGAAGGTTATCTGTTAGGTCTGTTTAAATGCCCAGGACTAGAGGAGTTAGCTCTTTAAACATCCAGAATGAATTAGTTATTTTCGCTTTTCCCTCCCCTGCTAAAATCTTCTCTTACATTGCTCTAAAGCAGATGACCTAGATGTGGTTCACATTCCTCCCAACCCCAGTGGAGAAACTGAGGGCTCAAGAGAGGAGCAAAGTGAACATGACAATCTCTGTATTTGTCAGGGGAGGAACGTTCAGCAAAGTCAGCCCATGGAGGAAAGGAGAGACGGGCTAGCTTAGTTTAATGGGCTTCTTAGTTCACAAGAAATAAGATAAACGCTGTGCAAAGAGATGGAAACCGAAAACTCTCATGCACACCAGGTTCAGGGCAGACTGGTTGGGAAGGATAACTCATCGTGGATCCAGACGCGCTTGGTCTCAGGAGAGAGTGGTTAAGGGAACATGGGTCTGTGGCGCCACCCCTGCCTCCAAGTCCCAGTAGAGGATAAGCCCCAGGCCTAGTCCACTCTAGGGAACCTGCAGTCACCAGGCAGGGAAGAAATACTTCGCGCCCTTGCAGACACCAAGGTCTTCATTTTACAAAGAATGGGATTAGACTGTGGGGTCGTTTGTAGTGGAGGAACATGGGAAGGGTTGGGTCATTTAAATCATATACCCCACCCCCCACTCCCTGACCCCCGCCCCACCTCGAGGCCTCAGATCGCCATAGACAAAAACTCAAGAGTCTCAGGCTAGATAGTCTCATTCCTCTTCAGGACCCTGGGATCCTACCACCCAATGCCATTCCCTAAACAGCCTCCGTTTTAAGCTATCATATTCCTCATGGAGTAAAGAACTGGCTAGAGTTTACTGGAAGCTAATGTGTATGTCTGGGCTTCAAAGAAAGGTGTTCCAAAGCGGGAGCGAGAAATGGACTCCTATACACGAGGCATTCTGTGGATACAGGAGAGCCCAGCCTCACTATGGGCTGCAAGGCAGCAAGGACTCAGCTAGAAAGACAGTGAGTCTGTCTCCACCACTCCGCCATCACTCCTGCCCTGGCTGTGGAGTGACATAGCCAAAATACTTCACACTAAGGGAACTTCTCACAGGGGGCTGCTGGGGTCTCCTGCCTGCTACCTTCAAACAGTGCCAGCCTGTTCCTGTGGGGAGCTACACCCCAAAAACAAAACCCTGAATGCAGCCAAGAAACTATTAGCAGAAAAAGAGCAAGGAACAAACACGTGAGCCTTGATGTGCGAGGGAAAGGCCACGTTGTATCAGCTTTCCAGTAGCAGTCCCTAAGGCAGGGAAAACTGAAGGATGCATGTTTTCATCTCTTGAAATCGGGCTACTTCTACAAGGTATTCTGTTGCTAAGCAAACTGTAGGTGTATCTAGCAATATTCTTACTGTCATCAAGTTTAACTTGAGATTCCAACTTAAATTTAAATGGACTCTCTGGAGCAGGCTGGTGTCTTTGATTTGATCAACCTGTTTAAGTCTCTGCCATTATTGTGCTGCCAGTCACCCCCCCTGGGGAATGGAACTAGCCTGAAGTAGCATTGAAGACAGGATGCAGGGTGAGGAAACCCTGTGGGTGCAGGGGATTTCTCAGAAACGGATCAGACAGACAAAGCCCAGGAAGTCACTGGAATCGATTGTGCTGCATAAACTATAACTTTGCTTCAACTCTGTGCTTGCCCCCAACCAGCCAGTTACCTGCTTCATCCAAGAGTCTGCACAACATCCACGCAGTCACTGACGTCAGCTCACTGGGCTTGGCAATCACAGTGTTCCCTGCAGCCATCGCTGGAGCTATCTTCCAGGTCAGCAAGTAGAGGGGCAAATTCCAGGGGCTGATCAGTCCAGCTAAGGGATGAAAGAAGCGCTGCCAGTGACGGCATACCCCTCTGAGGCGGACTGGCCAAGTGGGGTTATTAATGCAAAACTCCAGGCTGCAGGAAACTTAGCTTATTCTTCTAACTTCTTCCCAAGCTTTGCTTATTTGTAGTCACCTTCAGGGAAATAATTCTGAAATATATTTAAAGCAACTGTATCTTTTAAAACAGAGTAAAGTCAATATGATTTACTCATTTCCTGATGGCTCATGATTATGAACAATAGCAACATAAACTCCGGAGCTAAAGAGCTGACCTATCACATACCCAAAGGATTATAAATCATTCTATTATAGAGACACATGTACATGAATCTTCATTGCAGCACTTTGCTATTCGCAATAGTAAAGACATGGAATCAACCCAAAATGCTCATCAATAATGGACTGGATAAAGAAAATGTGGTACATACCCACCATGGAATACTATGCAGTCATAAAAAGGAATGAGATCATGTCCTTTGCAGGGAGATGGATGAAGGTAGAAGCCATCATCCTCGGCAACTAACACAGGAACAGAAAACCAAATACTGCATGTTCTCACTTATCTGTGGGAGCTGAACAGTGAGAACACACGGACACAGGGAAAGGAGCAACACACACTGGGGCTGTCCGGTTGGGGGGAAGAGCATTAGGATAAAGAGCTAATGCATGCTGGCCTTGATACCTAGGTGATGGATTGGTGGGTGCAGCAGACCACCATGGCCCACGCTTACCTATGTAACAAACCTGCACATCCTGCACATGTACCCCTGAACTTAAAAAAAATAAAAATAAAAAATAAAAAAGAGTGGTCACCTGTCACTAAACAGTTCTAGAATGTGATGCATTTTGAGATTTACAGACTGAGCTTTACTTTTTCAAAAATGTCTCCTTCCTCATTATTTTATCTGTCTGGCTGCTATTTCTTCTAACAAGTTTCTTTACCTTTATTTCAAATCTGTTGTGGGTTGAGACACAAGATCTCAAGCTTTATGCAATTATTCATAAAATAGGGGCCAGTCGGTTCTGAGTGTTCCTTGTGAAGGCCCTCCTGTGTAAAGCCCATAACCTTTGGCGCATGGATTGTGATAGCATCCATTTTGACTATTTAGATTTTTAAAGAAAAATTCTCTCTAGATTGTCACTTGTATCCTGACCAGATACGTTTTCTGGATAAGTAACGTAACTAGCATCTAGAATGTGTCTCCATGCAATGTTCTGAAACTATCTAGGCTTCCAATCACAAAACGCACAAATATAAAAACCTACCTTCTGAAAGGAAATGCATTCACCTTATTTTATACTCTTGCCCCAAGCCTGTGCTATGAAAGCAAATGCATCTTTTATATTATTTAATTTCCCATTGAAAAAATCCATTCTTTAGGGAATAACAGTATTTTTGCAGCAAAACTTATTAGTATACTTCTTAGGAGGAAGTAGAGCTTTCCACAATGCCTTGAGAACATAATTTCTGAAGGGTTCAAAGAACCAAAACAAAAAGATGTCACAATTTTTTTCCGTTTAACTTGTATTCATAAAATAGAACAAATTAAAGAGGGTTTTTTTCTCCGATGAAACAGTGGCATCTAGTGGACAGTTTTAGTCATTGCAGACATTTATAATTCCTCCAAAGGTCAAGAAGCAAAGACATGCATGAAGTAAGATAATTCTCAGTTCAGGCTTATTTATCACATACCTGGTACCATCCTACATGCCCTACATTTATTAATTTATTTAATATACATATATGTAGATGAAAGTAAATTATTATTCTAGATTTTCATATAAGACACCGAAGCACATAGAAGTTAAGTGATTTTCCCACACAATTCTAAAGTATAATTTTTCTGTCTTTTTGGTTTTTTGTGTTTTTTTTGAGATGGAGTTTCTCTCTTGTTGTCCAGGCTGGAGTGCATTGGTGCCATCTCAGCTTACTGCAAGCTCCATCTCCCAGGTTCAAGAGATTCTCCAGCCTCAGACTCCCTAGTAGCTGGGATTACAGGTGTGCGCCACCACACTGGCTGATTTTTGTATTTTTAGTAGAGACAGGGTTTCTCCATGTTGGCCAGGATGGTTTTGAATTCCTGACCTCCAATGATCTGCCCACCTCGGCCTCTCAAAGTGCTGGGATTACAGGTGTGAGCCACTGAGCCCAGCCTGATTTTTCCTTTTTAAATTATAAGTAGCAAAAAAAAACAAACAAAATCCTGGTATGTACATTTACGTATTTACTCTTAGCATCATTCTTTTCCCTGTTTTTCCAAGACAATATTCCAGGAATAAATCGGGAACATAGGCCCCGTGTGGTGGCTAACACCCATAATCCCAGCATTTGGGGAGGCCAAGGCAGGCAGATCACTTGAAGTCAGGAGTTCGAGACCAGCCTGGACAACATAATGAAACCCTGTCTCTGCTAAAAATACAAAAATTAGCTGGGCGTGGTGGCGTGCACCTGTAATCCCAGCTACTCAGGAGGCTAAGGCAGGAGAATTGCTTGAACCCAGGAGGCGGAGGTTGCAGTGAGCCGAGATTGTGCCACTGCACTTCAGTCTGGTGCCTGGCGACGGAGTGAGACTCTGTCTCAAAAAAAAAAGTAGGCAATTTAACACAAAGAAAGTAGAGTAGAAATAGTTTTTGGAGGCCAATAGATTTTAAGTAAAAGAAAAATATCAGCTCTTCCTTTTCCTTGGCCTGTTCCTTGAGGACAATGCTATAGCATGCTGTGAGCATCTGCAAGCAGAACAAGGAGGCGGGAGCTCACTGAAGGTCACCTACCGACTCCCACAGGGGTCCGCACCGTGTAGTGCATGCAACCCAGGTGGTCCATCTGCGTGCACTCTGATATGTGGTGCAGGATGGAGGAAGCAAAGAACCTGAAGTTCTGCACAGACCGGGGAATGTCCATGGTTCTTGCCAGTGCTAAGGTTTTCCCTGTACAAAGCAAACAACAGAAAGCACTGTCAGCTAATGAAGACACTCTGTCAGCTTTTACCGCACACATGTCCCATCCCCACTCACACTGAAACGGCCTGGATTCCTTCTAGCCTGGGGCAGGCATTCCTTGACCTCACAAAGAGTTGATCATGGTTTGATAAAACCATAGAATATTTAGCTATAAGGTTGGAAACTGAGGTGGGAGGTTAAGCTGAGTCAATAATCTTTGTTTTGTAGGACTGAACACATGATTCTCATCATGAATTTTCCAGATGCTACCACTTCACCCACACAAACTCTAGCAATTCAAAATCACCAGGCTTTGTACCTGTGACAAAGGCATTGAAATATGGGGGTTAGGGCAGTCATATTTGTACATCACAAAACAAAACCCTTTTATACACATGTGATGTGTGTTTCATGACCTTCCAACACATGGTAGAGTCATCAGAAGGATGGCTGGGAACACCCTGGCATGGGATGCTATGTGTCACCTGCTCGCCCATCACATGTCCTGCTCATCCTAACTCCTGGATAGAACAGAAAGAGAAACATAAGCTGACCTGGACTGTTACTGAGTTCTCTTTAACAATGCAGGGAGACTGGCCAGGAACACCAGCAGAGAACTATTTTTGTCCTGAGGGCTTGGACTCAGGGTGCTTCCTAATTCTTTGGTTGGTTTATAGCACACATGTAATTTTTAAAACTCTCTTGGGAGGCTGAGATAGGTAGACCACAAGGTCAGGAGATCGAGACCATCCTGGCTAACACGGTGAAACCCCATCTCTATTAAAAACACAAAAATTAGCTGGGTGTGGTGGCATGCACCTGTAGTCCCAGCTCCTCTGGAGGCTCAGGCAGAAGAATCGCTTGAACCCAGGAGGCAGAGGTTGCAGTGAGCCAAGATCCCGCCACTGCACTCCAGCCTGGTGGCAGAGTGAGATTTTGTCTCAAAAAAAAAAAACAACTCTTGGCTTATCCTAACAGATAAACTCTTGGCTTATCCTAACAGATATTCTTGCAAAAACTTACAGGTATTTACTCTGTTACCCTGACCTCTGGGAAAAAGTGGGGAAAAAAAAATGAGAAAATGTGTCGGGAGTGGAATGGTGACTGACATATCAGAAAACATCCTAAATAATCTGACTGTGTCACTGCTTTTCGGATTGTCTTTACTTTGAAATTCCCTGCTTAGGATGAGTAGGAGACTACATGATCAGCCCTAGTTCTTCGTCTCTCTCTACATCCATGCCCTTTGCTGTATATATTTGCATTTCCTTTCATCCAATGGTCGGAGTGTATTTCTTTGCCCCTCTGCTTTTGGATCCAGCCATGTGACTTTCTCTGGCCACTGAATGAGGCAGAGGTGGGCCAGCTGCAAGTCCCAGCCTTCCCAGGCCTGGAGCAGGGGAGGGTTTGCTCTCCACTCCTGCTATTGCCAGAGGAGAAGGGGCATGGGCTGGTCTGGTGGCCCCAGGAGGGGTAACATGAATAATCAGAGATGCCCTGAGTCCCGTGTTACAAATAAGAGGTAACTCTGACCTTGGTCTTTAGATTCGGCCTGAGCAAACTCCTCCAGGGACTGCTCCAGCAAATCCGCCACCTGGTTCAGGACCCGGGAGCGCTCCTGGGGGCTCCGGGATGACCAGCCGGGAAAGGCTTCTCTGGCAGCCTTGACCGCAGCTTCGATCTTTGAGGAGCAAATGGGAGAGAGGGTCACCTTAAAGCTGTTACTCCTGATGGAATGGATGGAACCAGAATCCTCAGGTCCCCACACACCTAATTTTTTTTTTTTTGACGGAGTCTCAGTTTGTAGCCCAGCTTGGAGTGTGGTGGCATGATCTTGGCTCACTGTAACCTCTGCTTCTGGCAGTCAAGCTAACCACCTCAGCCTCCCGAGTAGCTGGGATTACAGGTGTGTGCCACCATGCCTGGCTAATTTTGTATTTTTAGCAGAAACGGGGTTTCACCATGTTGGCCAGGCTGGTCTCGAACTCCTGAATTCAAGGGTTCCTCTTGCCTCGGCTTCCCAAAGTGCTGGGATTAAGGGCGTGAGCCACCATGCCCCACCCACACCTAATTTTGAATATTCAATATGTCCCAGTGCTGAGCCACCCACAAAGTAGATGACACAGGTGTTTACATGACCAGCAAAGGAGAACTACCATAGAAAGAAACAAACACACTCCACTTAACCAATTCACCCAGAATGTGGCAATCAGATTGCTAGAAAGAAGCTATTTGAATTTTAACACATGTACATTTTCAATCAATCACTTCAGAAACTAAAAATTTTAAAATACGTGGGCCAGGAGTGGTGACTCATGCCTGTAATCTTAGCATTTTGGGAGGCTGGGTTGGAAGAATGACTTGAGCCTAGGAGTTCAAGACCAGCCTGGTCAACATAGTGGCACCCTGTCTTTACACAAACTTTTTTTTAAAGTTCGTTGGGCGTGGTGGTGCATGTCTATAGTCCCAACTACTCAGAAGGCTGAGGTGGGAGGTTTACTTGAGCCCAGGAGGTAGAGACTGTAGTGAGCTGTAATTGTGCCACTGCACTCCAGCCTAGGTGACACAGTTGGACCGTCTCAAAAAAATGTATCTGTTATACATATAGTATGTATAATATGTAGTATATACAATATATATAGCGTTGAAGGAGAAAATTCATCTAGGTATGTGGAATCTCTAAAGCTTCTAACTCAGCTGTGACATATCTTATAAGGTCTAAAGTTTTGGGTGAAATCACATCCTCAGACTGTCCTTTTCATTTGAAATAACTAATTATATTCATAACTTATTGACTAATTTTTATATAATGGAACATGCTAATGAGTATTGCTATGCCCCTTTTACAGATGAAAAAATGGAGCCACAAAAACTCAAGTAACTTGCCAGAGGTCCCACAGCTAGTAAGTGGCAGAATCAGGACTCAGACCCTGATTTTGGTGGTTTCCAGGACCACACGTTGCTCTGCCGGCTGCCTGGTTTGCCCAGTGGAAAGACCTTATTGAAGAAGAGGAGATTTGTGGCTGAACACATGGCTTGGGTACCTGGTTTTAGAGTTACATACAAAAGGAAACAATATATGTGTGGGAAGGTGTAGGTAGGGCCAACTCATGGCCAAAATGTGATATAGGCAAAATAATTTTCAAGTCCGTATCTGCTTGTCTCTTCTCTCCGGCAGTGTCTAAGTAATACCTTCTCCAGAGATAACAATCCCTAACCCGCATCTCACTCCTCTCTTTTCTCACATGCATGAAAAATTATTATAATCACAGCTGGCTTCCGCCACTGTGCCCCGGCTCAGATTCAGAATCCTTTTCCAGAGGCTTCTGGCAGCCACAAGCATCTTTCTTGGAGCACTTGAAGCAATCTAGCCGCCTGAGCCTGTGCTAGCCCTCATGCAAAACCTGACCCACACCCCTCCTTCATTTTCCTTGTGCAAAGTCACTGATATAGTTAGGCTTTGTGTCCCCACCCAAATCTCATTTTGAATTATAATATCTATGTGTCAAGGGAGGAAAGTGATTGGATGGTGGGGGCAGTTTCCCCCATGTTATTTTCATGATAGTGAGTGAATTCTCATGAGATCTGATAGTTTTATAAATGGTAGTTTTTCCTGGGCCTCACATGCTGTCTTACCTGCCATCAAACATTCCTGCTTCCCCTCCTGCCACGATTGTAAGTTTCCTGAGGCCTCCCAGGCCATGCAGAACTGTGAAACAATTAAATCTCTTTCCTGTATAAATTATTCATTCTCGGGTAGTATCTTTATAGCAGTATGAGAAAGAACTAATTAGAGTCACTTTCAGCTGAGCTGAAGTAAAGTATCAAATGATTCTCTTCTTAATTAGAAATTTCTAGAAATACGGTGGCTTCACCTCAAAAACTAAATCTCTAATGTGGACCTGCAGACAGGATGGGGGACGAGATGGCTTTGGTGACCTCTACCACCAGCTATAGCCATGAGGAAGCCCCACTGCCAGCCAGCAAGAAAAGGGTGAATTCCTCCAGTCAGTGTAAAAATCTGATCTGTTTGCTATTCAGAAAATTCAAGTTCACTACATTTTCTAAGTTGCCTTATGCACATCTTATGCCCATGGAATACAGAATACATATTAAGTACTATATACAATAATATGAGTATAAGCTAATACATAGAAATAATTTACTATATGCCAAGCACTAAGGGCTTAACACATATGAGTCTGTTTAATCCTCAGAATAACACTATAAAGTAGGCATCATTATTATCCTCATTTCATAGATGAGGAGACTGAGGCATGCAGAAGTTCAGCTCTAAGTCAAGGTTGTAGATACAAAGTGGTGAAGCTAGTCTTTGAACCAGGCAGTCTGACTGTAGTGTGTGCTTATGACCACAATGCTACAATGAAAATGTGCTATGCACATAGGTGTGCATGTGTGTGTGCACACATGTGCACATGACCATGGATCTAAGCATCAGAGATAAGAGTGTTAGCACTATTCTCTGTAAAATAAGATTTCTTATTTAACATAGATTGTCCAAAGAAGCAAGTTGTAACAACCTAGAAATCTCATAATAGAGATTTCTATTACAACTTCCTTTTTTTTCATAATAGAGATTTCTAGGTTGTTACAACTTGCTTCTTTGGACAATCCATGTTAAAGGGCTTAGTGGATGCACACTACCAGACTTAAAATATACTAAAAGCTATAGTAACCAAAATAGCATGGCACTCGTATAAAAACAGACACATAGACCAATGAAACAGAATAGAGAACCCAGTAATGAATCCATACATTTACAGTCAACTCTTTTTTTACAAAGCTGCCAAAAATATGCATTGGTGAAAAGATAGTCTATTCAATAAACGGTGCTGGGAAAACTGGATAACCATATACAGAAGAATGAAACTAGAACCCTGTCTCTCACCAAATCAAATCAAAATAGATTGAAAACTTAGACAGATGTAAGACCCAAAACTATGAAACTACTATAAGAAAACATAGGATAAATGCTTCAGGACATTGATTTGGGCAAAGATTTTTTGGGGGGTAAGACTTCAAAAGCACAGGCAACAAAAGCAAACAAAACAAAACATGAAATAACATCAAGCTAAAAAGGCTCTACCCAACAGAGGAAACAATCAAGAGTTAAGACAACCCACAAAATGGGAGAAGATATTTGCAAACTATCCATGTGACAAGGGATTAATAACCTGAATAGCCCCCCAAAAAAATCCAACTTAAAAATGGACAAATGGTCTGAGTAGATATTCCACAAAAGAAGATGGCCAATAGGTACCTAGAAAAATGTCCAACATCACTAGTAATTAGGGAAATCCAAAGAGATACCATCTCATCCCAGTTAAAATGACCATTATCAAAAAAAAAAAAAAAAAAAAAACAAGAAATAAAGAAGGCTGGTGAAGATGCAGAGAAAAGGGAAGATGCATATGCTATTGGTGGGAAAGTAAATTAGTGCAGCCATTATAGAAAACAATATGAAGTTTCCTCAAAAAAAAAAAAAAGTAGAACAACCATATCATCCAGCAATCCTACTACTGGGAATTTATCCAAAGAAAAGGAAATCAGTATACCTGTACCCCCATGTTTATTGCAGTGCTATTTACAATAGTCAAGATATGGACTCAACCTAATGTCCATCAATAGATAAATGCATAAAGAAAATATGGTATAGGCCAGGCGCGGTGGCTCACGCCTGTAATCCCAGCACTTTGGAAGCCAAGGCGGGCAGATCACGAGGTCAAGAGATCGAGACCATCCTGGCCAACACGGTGAAACACCGTCTCTACTAAAAATACAAAAAAATTAGCCAGGCATGGTGGCACGCACCTGTAGTCCCAGCTACTCAGGAGGCTGAGGCGGAAGAATCGCTTGAACGCAGGAGGCGGAGCTTGCAGTGAGCCGAGATTGCGCCACGGCACGCCAGCCTGGTGACAGAGCAACACTCCATCTCAAAAAAAAAAAAAAGAAAAGGAAAGAAAACATGGTATATACACACAATGGAATATTATTCAGCCATAAAAGGGAACAAAATCCTGTCATTTGCAGCAACACGATTTGAGCTAGAGGATATTATGTCAAGTGAAATAAGCCAGGCACAAAAATACAAATATCACATGTTCTCATTCATTTGTGGAAGCTAAAAAAAGTTGATCTCATGGAGGTAGAGAGCAGAATTATGGTTATCAGAGGCTGGGAAGGGTAGAGGAGAGGATCAAGGTTGGCTAATGAATACAAAAATATGATTAAAAGGAGTAAGTTCTAGTAGAGTGACAATAGTTAACAATAATTTATTGTATATTTCACAATAAAAGAAAAGATTTGGAATGTTCCCAACACAAAGGAATGATCAATGTTTAACGTGATGGAGATCCTAATTACCCTGATTTGATCATGACACACTGTGTCCATGTATCAACATGTCACATATGCTCATAAAGATGTACAATTAATATGTATCAATTTTTTAAATTTTTAAAAAGGGTGTAAAGACTGCAAAGCACATAGCAAAAGCCTAATAAATGGGAGCCACTGTTAGCAGTGCCAGCGACATTTTTCTGAGTGGTGTTTTGGGAAACTGGACATGCGGTTTGTATGGTAACCATATTTTTCAGGCCAGCAATCCAACTCCCAAATATCCTATCTGATCCTATCTGCTTATGGGATCCGATAGGATAATTGGAAGTTGGATTGCTGAGAAATTGAACACATCTATTACTCTACCAGCTAGTGCATCCATACACATTCTATTGTCTAAAAAGCTATGAGCTATCAGCTGCAGGAAATATTTCAGCTGAATTTGGCATGTTTGTCATTTTTAACTTCACTTTGGCAAACAAGGAAGAGTGGAAAACACAAAGCTGGATTTCCCACAGCTGTGTTAGGTCATTCAAAGCAAACAAAATTGCAGATTATAATTTAACCAATGAATTAGCCAACATTTGCAAACATTAATCCCTAAGTCTAAAGGTTTATTTTTAATGCAAGACAGATTTGAAGTATTAACAAAAGAGAAAAAAATAGTAGTCTTCAAAAAAAAAACTTTGCAAGTAATATATATTTTTATATGAAGGCCATAATTATATTTTAAATAATCTAGTTATTTGTGCCTTAAAGAGAATAAATTATAATGCATAGGGCATTAGATGACTATACATACATCAGCTACATTTACCACTCCCAATATATTTACATTCTCAGTGCAATGATTGATAGCTAATCAAATATTTTACAAAATTCCCCAAGTCAAATTAATTATACATCACTAAAAATTATAATATATATACCATTAAACACTCTGAATAAGAAAAAAGACGCTGTTAAATTTAACTCCGAAAATATATGGGAATTTGATTTTGAGTTTCATCGTTCAAATGATTGATTTTATTTCACCAGGCATTTTGAAGACATGACAAATTATGAGGAGACAATCTGAAACAAAGCCCACAGTTTTTTGCCTGTCTGTTTTCGTAAAGCTACACATTTTTCTTTTTTTTTTCCTATGTTGCTTTGTGCATTATTCTGTTTTGTTCAATGCACCAAAAAGCTACACATTTTTTAAAATTCCATGGATATAGTGGTAAATTTAAGCAGTGCTTGGTGGAGAGAAGGGAATATTTAACAAAGTAATCATTACAAATAATACTTTGTACCAGACACTAGGAAATGTTTGAGAATTACAAAAACAAAAACTGCACACACTGTTGTGTTAGGCTGGCTAGAAAAATGACTTACTTATGAATATAGTAAGAGATTTGTTCTACGTATCATACAGTCCAGTCACAAACTTTCTTAGAACCAGAATCTTCCTTCTATCAGGTTTAACAATCCTACATCTTCCCCCAACTCCCTCTGCCTTTCCAAAATTGTTACCCATAATTGGCCAACATATTAAACACATTTCAGTCTTGTTTGAGTGCACATACTCACCTCGTCTTTTCCGCTATTCGGAACTCTGCAATACACTTCCCCTGTTGATGGGTCATAAGAATCTATATATGAGCTACAAGGTAAAAATTTTCCATCTATGAAGTTTTCCAGCATCAAAAGTGCCTTTGTTGCAGCCATAGCAAGGAAAAATTCTGCCTTTCCTCTTCACGACTGAGCACTCAGGTTGTCCCACCACTGTCTGGACTCCTGAGTGAGTCTCCCTGATCCCAGCCCCCATATTTCCCTTTGCCAATCAGTGAATGTGGGAGGGCAGCTGACGCTCTCAGAGGGCATTCCAGTCTCAAACTCAGAACTAAGAGGGCAGCTGAATGTTTCACAGACTTCTAGTACCTTATGTGACATGCATAATTGTGTGTAAAACTAACAGCTACTTAAGTGTTCATAGTCCTTTAAAATCGTCAAAAGGCAGCAGTGCCTGTGATTTTATTGGGTTCACACCGTCAACTGTTCATTGCTCAAACACTGATTGGATGCCAGGCCCCGAAGTCCTCTACATGAATTTCCTCATTTATTACACACAACGATCCTGTATGAAGTAACCGTTACTTCCTCCCTTCTATAGAGGAAACTCAGCCTTGAAGAGGTTAGACCATTTCTCCACAGTCACCTAGTTAACAAGGGATGAACTGTAGCCCTTTAATCTCCAAGTCATAACCTTTTTCCTCAGCGCATGACTGCTCACCCTGCAGAGGTGACGGAAGACAGACACCCTCTTTCCATTGCTCCACTGTTTTTCTTTACCCCGGCTGCCTTCTCTTGGAAGAGCTGTCTCTCCATCCCCAAACCAGGGGTACAGTGGCACTCACATCTTCCTAGGTGTGCCATGCAAATAAAGACAAGCCAAAAATGTGTATGATACATATAGCAAGGGGTTCGAATCCATGATGTAGCTGAGAGTTTCTACAAATTGGTAAGAGAAATGAGCACCCCAACAGAAAAGATAAGCAAAGATGCAAAGGAAGCAATCCACAGGTAAAGGAACACAATTGGCTGATGAATATATTAACCATGCTCAGCCTCCTTAATCAAGGAATGTGAACTCCTAGGCTCAAGTGATTCTCCTGCCTCAGCCTTCCAAATCACTGGGACTACAGGCGCCTGCTACCATGCCTGGCTAATTTTTGTATTTTTTGTAGAGACAAGGTCTCACTATGTTGGCCAGGCTGATCTTGAACTCCTGGGCTCTAATGATCCTCTTGCCTCAGCCTCCCAAAGTGCTGGGATTACAGGCTTGAGCCTCTGCACCCAGCCATAACCACATTCTTGGCAAGAGCTCAATCTCCTCACCCAGTAAAAAGAAGGAGAGCAGTATAAAGATGTTTCAAGAGGTACATTTTCTCTCAGCTTAAAATTGTTAATGTTTCTTTTCTAGGTTACTTTTTTGTTCTGAAGTGAACTTTTTGTTTTTGTTTTTGTTTTGAGACGGAGTCTCACTCTGTCACCAGGCTGGAGTACAGTGGTGTGTTCAAGGCTCACTGCAACCTCCGCCTCCCGGGTTCAAGTGATTTTCCTGCCTGAGCCTCCTGAGTAGCTGAGATTGCAGGCCTGCACCACCACACCTGGCTAATTTTTGTATTTTTAGTAGAGATGGGATTTCACCACATTGGCCAGGATGGTCTCAATCTCTTGACCTCGTGACCCACCTGCCTTGAAATAACTTTTATTTATTCCTTGCACCATATACAAAAATTATTTTTTTGAATCTATTTTATTTATTTTTTATTTTTGGATACAAGTTTCCCTGTTACTCAGGCTGCAGTATAGTGGCATGATCATAGCTTACTGCAGCCTTGCACTCCTGGGCTCAAATAATCCTCCTGCTTCAGGCACCTGAGTAGTTAGGACAACAGGCATGCCACACCATGCCTGACTAATTTATTATTATTATTATTATTGTTTTGTAGAAACAGGGTCTTGCCTACATTGCCCAGGCCGGTCTCACACTTTTTTTCCTTTTATTTTGTGTTAATGATTTTCGGTCATATTACTATGCTTTTGTTGAAAATCTCTTCTGACTTTTTTGAACACCGGTCACGTATATATAAATACAGTTATCACCACATAACATCTCAGTGAATGACAGACCCCATATACATCAAAGGTCCATAAAATTATAATGAAGCTAAAAAGTTCCTATTGCCGAGTGACATCACAGCCATCGTAATGTCACAGCGCAAGGCATTATCACGTTTGTGGTGATGCTGATGTGAACAAACCCACTGCACTGCCAGCTGTATAAAAGTCTAGCACACAATTATGTACAGTATCTAATACCTGATAATGATAATAAATGACTATGTTAGTGGTTTATGTATTTCCTGTCTGTACTTTTTTTTTTTTTTTTTTTTGAGACGGAGTCTTGTTCTGTCACCCAGGCTGGAGTAAAGTGATGCCATCTCAGCTCGCTGCAACTTCTGCCTCCTGGTTTCAAGCTATTCTCCTGCCTCAGCCTCCCGAGCAGCTAGGACTACAGGTGGGTACCACCATGCCAGGCTAATTTTTGGTATTTTTAGTAGAGATGGGGTTTCACTGTGTTAGCCGGGATGGTCTCAATCTCCTAACCTCATGATCTGTCCACCTCAGCCTCCCAAAGTACTGGAATTACAGGTGTGAGTCACTGTACCCAGCCTGTTATCTGTCCTTTTATCATTATTTTAGTGTAAACTCTTTCTACTTACTAAAAAAAAGTTAACTGTAAAAAAGTCTCAGAGAGGTGCTTCAAGAGATTTTTCTGGAAGAAGGTATTGCTATATGAAGAGAGGGCAGCTCCACCCATGTTACTGCCCCTAAAGACCTTCCAGCAGGACAAAATGTGGAGGAGGAAGACAGTGACACTGATGAGTCTGACCCTGGGTAGGCCAAGGATCATGTGACTGTTTGTGTCTTCGTTTTTTTTTTTTTTTAAGAGAAGTAAAAATTTTAAAATAAAATATTTAAAAATAGAAAAAAAGCTTATAGAAAAAGGATATAAAGAAAATACATCTGTACAGTTGTATGTGTTTTAAGCTGTTATTATAAGAGTCAAAAAGTATTTTACAAATGGAAAAGTTCCTAAGGTAGGAAAGTTACAGTGAGCTAAGGTTAATTTATTATCCAAGAAAAGTATTTGTCGTAACTTTAGTGCAGCCTAAGTGTACAGTCCAGCGTTCAGTACTGCCCTAGGCTGCACATGCACTCACCACTCACTCACCCAAAGCAAATTTCGTGGGTAAGTGCCCTGTACAGGTGTAACTTTTTTTTTTTTTTTTTTGAGATGGAGTCTCGCTTTGGCACCAGGCTGGAGTACAGTGGCTTGATCTCAGCTCACTACAACCTCTGTCTTTCGGGTTCAAGCGATTCTCCTGCCTCAGCCTCCCAAGTAGCTGGGACTACAGGTGCACGCCACCATGCCCGGCTAATTTTTGTATCTTTAGTAGAGACGAGGTTTCACCATGTTGGCCAGGATGATCTTGGTATCTTGACCTCGTGATCCACCTGCCTCCGTCCCCCAAAGTGCTGGGAATACAGGCGTGAGCGACTGAGCCCAGCCCATTTTTTATCTATACTCTTATTTTATGTATTCTGTTTAGATACACAAATACTTCCCACTGCGTTACAACTGCCTACAGTATTGAGGACAGTAATGTGTTGCCAGGTTTTTGGCCTAGAAGCAATAGGCTCTGTCATCTAGCCTAGGTGTGGAGCAGGCTGCACCGCCCTGGTGTGTGTAAATACTCTCAATTTTTTGCACAACCATAAAAATCACTTAATGTCGCATTTCTCAGAATGTATTCCCATCGTGAAGCAAGGCATAACTATAAATACATATATGAGTAAATAAATACAATCACATATGCAGTCAGGGTCCATTCAGAAAACAGAAAGCATGGTAGGTTTTTCGAAGTTTAATACCAGGAAATGTTTACCCAGACAAAGCTGAAACAGCATAGAAGGGCTGCTGAGATAACCCAGAGATTAGCAACCACAAAAAGCAGCTGCCATTCTTTAAACTGGAGGACAAAACGGAAGAGGTGGGCTATGAGAAATCAGAAACTTGCAGGGGAGCCCCCCGCCCTCTGCCCCAGCTGGTGCTGGGACTTTCATAGGGCGTGGTGTGGCTGATACTGGGAGGCCCAGAGCAGATGGAGGCTGGAGCCAGGTTGCCTGTCGCTGGAGAGTTGCTGACAGGGACTGGAGACAGAGGTAGTCTCAGGTTCTTTCTTGTGCTGCGCATGGTCAGAAGGCCAGATGGAGACAGAACGTGAGAAATACGCAGGGCCCAGCCCTGGCAGCACAGAGCAAAGTACTAAGGAGTGAGCTTGGTGCTGAGAGCCGTCAAGTCCACCCAGTGTGTGCATAAAGACTCTTGTAGCCCATCTCCCTAGGTCTCCAGCAATTCAGCCTAATGTGATGGACTCATCAGAATGTTTGTCTTTTTGTATAAGATCCAAAAGATTCTAATGAGAGGACTATGGAAGGGAGATCTTTTTGAAGAAAGAAATTTTCCCACGATGGCATGAGAGAGGAGTGACAGCAGAAGAGTATAGAAACCAGACACAGTGCTTCTAAAGAGTGACTGGTTCAACATGGACAAAGCAGAGAAAAAGAAAAAAAAAAAACAGTTCCTGGTGCTGATCAGAACTCCCCACACTGGAGCAGGCCCAGTGGCAGAGCAGGTGTGTCTGTCAGTTACAGTGGCATCCTTGTGCCATTGGCTGCTCAAGCTGGGCCTTTGCTGGTTCTTTAAATGTACTGGGCCTTCCCTCCCTTCCTGCTCTGTCCTGTCAGCCCTTTTCTGTCCACAGTGCAACCATTTGATCACTACCTACAGGTCAACCACAGAACTGACTCTGGAACCAGAGCTGAGCTGGGCTGGAAGAGATTTTAACCCTGGAGGACATGGGCCTCACTCAGAGTCTGGCCATGTCTTTGACCCCAGTCCTGATATCTGAGCTCTGACATGGCCTCAAGCCTTTTCTCTAAGCTTGGCACCAACTTTTCTTCTGTCAGTTTCCCTTGAAGAGACATGAAATACTCCATCTGGGTCTAGTGGCTGAGAACCTACTTCCAGGCAGTTCTACCTGCTTCACCAGACATGTGGATATACCTGCTCCTGAATTCTTCTGGCTGGCTCCATCTGCTCACCAGTGTGTCCTGCTGAATGCTGATCTGTTCTTACCACATCCCTGTAACAGCATCCTGACCCATGGGTGAAGCGTAATCCCATTCGCGGTAGCAGAATCTACCACCCACCACATCCCAAAGGGTGGATTCACTGCCAGATCCTGCACTGTGAGGACAGGGATCGCAAGACCTTGAGTGCAACTGAAAAAAAATTATAAATGGGAGGTATTAAGTATACTAATATAATTAATATTCTTTTTTTTTTTTTTTTGAAGACGGAATCTTACTCTGTTGCCCAAGCTGGAGTGCAGTGGCACAATCACAGCTCACTGCAACCTCCACTTCCAGGGTTCAAGCGATTCTCCTGCCTCAGCCTCCAAAGTAGCTGAGATTTCAGGCATCTGCCACCACACCTAGCTAATTTTTTTTTTAAGTATACTAAGATTCTAAGAAAACTAGTTGCTCTAGAATATTACAAAAGAGAATAGGGTGCTTTTATCTAATAGAACAAAAGTTATTCTCTTTAAAAAGGGAAAGGCAATCCTGATTTAGGGTGCCCCAGGTGTACTGGAGTTCTAAACTCCCCAAAGTGGTAAACAAAAATCACAGCACAGCAACATGAGGCAGCTGGGAGGGGTACACTAGACTCGGGAGAAACACAGGGTGGGGAATGGAGAGTGCCAGGAGAGTGAAATGAAGCGATCAGGCAATGAGGCTTTGAAGAAGGATAAGGGAGGATGGATACAGGAGCATGGAGAGGCAGTTAAAAGACGGTAATTCCAGGCCATATAAATACCTGTTTTGGGTACCATTTTCCTTCTGTCTCCACAAGAACCTTGCTCACTGGATCATCATCTAACTCTTCATTCTTCTCTCTCCTGGTGCTTCCAGCCTTTACATGAGCTCCTCTCTCCTATATATTATCATATCAACAAAATAATATAATAGACAAAAATTTAAAAGAATCTTCTCTGGCTCTCTGGCCTTCTGTCCTCTCCTCTATAATTTTTCTCTCCTACTAAAAACATGACATGGAATGAATGAAAATGTAAATGCTGTTGTTATAGGAATAACTATTCTCACTTATATGTGGCAGGATGTTGTTCTCTTGCCCATTTGCCACCACCGCCCCCCAACCCCAATCTTCTTAGCCTCACTCCTAGGAGGAGGCATTGTGCACAATCACACATCAAAATTATCCTATGCAAAGTTATCAATATGAAACACTAGAGGTTTCTTTGGTTGTATGTGGTCCACTCTGAGGAATTTGGGGACATGCCCTTGGCCTCCAAGGTTGGCGCTCAGAATGGGACCACTGTCTTGGGATGATAGTTGCAGGACCCCCCAAGAGATGGAGCTGAATGCTAGAGAAACTGGGAGAGGAGAGGAACAAGATATAAGAGAGAAATTCAAGATGTATGTGGGATTCTGTTTCAAGTGAGAACAGATAAGACCTAACACATACATTTATATTAAACTCAGCCATTTTGGGGAAAATGCTAGCTGCCCCCTGTGGAGGCCGCCCCTGATGTTCTCTAATATACAGTTCTCCTCCCGAGTACTCCTCAGCCCCTTTGCAATTAGGTGGGGCCGTTTGGATCATTCTGGCAACGGTCTTTGAGTTAAGAGCCAAGCCTGCTGAGGAACTGTCCACTGTCCCTCCCTCTTCCATGTAGACCAGGAAGGCTGTGTGTTCCAGGTGGCAGGTACAGGTTGCAGAACTCTGTCAGCCTGGAATGCTGAGTCACTGTATGGAGTACAGTTTTATTACGTGGTGATAATTAGCATGAAATAAACATGTGTTTTCCTATGCCACTGTATTTGGAGTCAATTTCTAACAAATCACAGCATGAACAAGCCTACCCTGGTTAGCAGACATATAATTTTAGTTGGTTAAAATTTCAAAATTTCTCATTGATACTCTCTGTCTTGCAGATACCAGTCCCTGGGCACTAATCCCATATCTAGACAGGAATAGAGCCCTCTGTGAGGAGAAGCAGCTCTTTTCCTCAAAGAAAAGGGCATGGCCAAATGCCTGGGGCCTGACATACCATGTTAATGATACAACCCTAGCCTACCTCCCTAACCAAGAAGGTGAAAGTCCAGAGCCCAGCTCAGAGGCAAGACTTAAAACTGTGGTCAGTGGAGCCTTCGGGGGTGAAGGCATACAACTTCTCCAGTATGTTAAGAGTGCTAAGATGACAAAACTTAAATCCAGTTCAGGGGTATGGAATTGATATTACAAAGGCCACAAGCTGTAGAAGCAGCTACCATCTGACTCCACAGTCAGATGATACTTAAAACTGGACACTTGGTAAGGATCTGACATTAGGATCAATTAAGCTGCAGGTGTTCTGGGTCAAATGGCCAAGGATAATCAGAGAAAATGGTACCTTATGCCAAATATACAAAGTGGAAAAAATTACTTAGCAAAGTAGACTATAGAAATGATTCTGATCCACAATACCTTAAAATGGATGTGACTGGCATCGTTTTCCTTTTCAAAACCTACTGGGGTATGAGACCCCTCACTCTCAACTCGTATGCAGCAGCAGATCCTCCAGGCTTCCTAATTCTGCGGTCAGATCCAGTTTGACCAAGGGAATTATTTTTAAAAATTGATTTTCACAGGAAGGGCTTTACTTGGCCAGGGACCACTTCTTATCATCCAAAAGATTTAACAAGATTTTTTCAGGCATATCTAGAAAAGAAGAGGCACAGGGCCTATCACGTGGGCTTCTTGATCCATGCATACAATTGACCAGGAATGAGGCCACAGATCGCACTGCTTATTTGTTCACCCTGGGAGGAAGCCCTGGTTGCTCAGACTTTCATTCTGGGATCAAGAACAAAGGACAGATGCAAAGGCTTGCCCAGTATATATAGCTAAACATGGATAAGCATTAGGCAGAATAGGTACCCAGAAATCTACAGTGGCACTCCGTAAGGTGCCAGGAACAACAAAGTGGAGATAAATTTCTCCAGGGCAAGTGGGATTCAGGGGCAACATCAACAACCAGGCGTCTCCCAGGAAAAGACTCTGTATTTTGAAGTGGATTCTTTAATGCCGGGTGTGGTGGCTCATGTCTATAATCCCAGAACTTTGGTAGGCTAAGGTGGAAGGATCACTTGAGCCCAGGAGTTTGAGACCAACCCAGTCAACAAAGTGAGACCCCATCTCTACAAAAAATAGAAAAAATTAGCCAGGTATGGTGGGGCATGCCTGTAGTCCCAGCTACTTGGGAGGCTGAGGTGGATCACGTGAGCTCTGGGCAGTCAAGGCTGCTGTGAACCGTGATCATGCAGTGGCACAATCACTACTCACTGCACTCCAGCCTGAGTGACACAGTGAGACCCTGTGCTGGATGCTGAGCCAGAAAAGTGAAAGTAATGTTCTCAGCAGTTTTCCATCCACTGAAGAATTAGGGTGGTGGAAGTGGGACTGAGTGTGAAATTTCCCCAACTTCTACACAGCAGGACTCCAAGACCAGTAAGAGAATAGCCTTGTCCTCCCTACAGCAGGAACAAAGTAGGATTAGAGACATTTTTGTTTCAATTGGTGAAATGTTAATAGAGGCTGGTTGAGTAGCTGTAATCTATACATATTAATTTCTTGATTTTGATTATTATTATTGTGGTTTTGCAAGACAGATAGATAAGATAGTCTCACTCTGTCACCCAGGCTGGAATGAGTGACACAAGCAGGCCCACTACAGCCTCAACCTCCTGGGCTCAGGCAATCCTCCCACCTCGGCCTCCCAAGTAGCTAGAATTACAGGCATGCAGTAACATGACTGGCTATTTTTTATTATTTTTTGTAGAGATGGGATTTCACTATGTTGCCCAGGCTGGTCTTGAACTCCTGGGCTCAAGCATTACCCTGGTCTTGGCCTCCCAAAGTTTTGGAATTACAGGTGTAAGCCATTGCACCCGACCTGTGGAGAATCCTTTTAGGAAACAGATATTCAATTCGGTAGTGATGGACATCATATGCCAACATGGTTTAGGAAAAAATTGTTTCTATTGGACTTGGAACTTTTCATTTATTTGAAATATTTTCCCAAAAATTCACAACAGAAAAAAATGTAAGTGGATTCTTACCTCATATTAATCATACATTAAAAAATTACATTTTTAAACATAAAAATTTATGTAAAGATTACATAATGTTTTTAAAAAAAGGAAAATGTTGAATTTAAAATCCCCATAGGAGTGGGCAAAGGCTGTGATAGATTAGGATAGCCTCAATGGCACTTATTGCCAAAGTTATAATTATTAGTAGAGGGAACAGTTCATGTGTTTCTCTTGTTTTTAATCTATGTATTAATTACAAATGTTCTTTTACTTGTATTAAATACTATGTAACAAAAATTTAAAGAACTATGTAGACTTTATTATTTAGAACAGTTTTATATTTATAGATATATGGCAGCCTGTTTCCCCTAATATGAACATCTTCTACTAGAAAAGTACATTTGCCACAATTAAGGAATCAGTAGTGATACATTCTTATTAACTAAAATCCATAATTTATTGATATTTCTTTAGCTTTTACCTAATGCCTTTGGTACAGGAGCCCACTCATGACGCCACATTACATTTGCTTGTCTCCTTAGGTACTCATGGCAAATTCCCATATAGAACTTTCTTATGTTTGATGGCCTTCACAGTTTTAATGAATATTGGCCAATAATTTTGCAGGATGCTCCTTTATTAAAATCTGCCTGTTTTTCTCATGATAAGAGTGGCACTATGAGTTTTTTAGGAAGAATACTGAAGAGGTAAAGTGCCATCTTCACCACATCACATACATAGATATATATTGGCATGCACTGATCGACATGACGTAACTGCTGATGTTAATGTTGATCACCTGGCTGAAGTAGTCCTTGTCACGTTTTTCTTCTATGAAATTCTTCTTTTCATTGCTTTTCCATACTGTACTCTTTGGAAAGAAGTCACTACACTCAGCCCCACACGAGGAGTAGTGTTAGGTTCTACCTCTGTAAAGGTGAAATCTCTATATAAATTATTTGAAATGTCTTTACAAGGGAGATTTGTCTCTTCATTTTAAACCCTTTCTTATGTATTCAACCTCCCTTTTTTTATTTAATCATGTATTCATATCGGTATGGACTCATGGGTATATTTCCTAAGGACAGTCATTTTGTTTCTTTTCCAGGTTTTTTAGTTAAATGCTTATTTATTTAGTTTTCCCATAAGCCTACAACAAAAAATATTTAAGAATATACTCTGATTTCTTTCCATTACATGCAAATATACACACATATACACATGCATATATATATAATTTGTTGCGTACACATATAAATATATGTATATGTATTATACACATTTAAAAATTTTTTACTTTGCTGGTTTATTTCTATTACTTTGTATTCCACAAATGATTTGAGATGATTTACAGAAATAAAAATACACACAGTATAATAGGTTGCAGCTGGGAGAAAATGTTGGGAAGAATGAAAACTAAGTGCTTGCAAACAAGATAAAGCCAGGGATATGGGTAGTTTAAAAATGCCTAGGATCCTGTACAGTTTGGGGCCTCACATTTGGCTGTCAGCTTCCTGGCAGCCAAAACAAAAAGAAAACCATCATCAGTATAAAGTTATCTGAAGGTTAATATCTTCGTTTTTGAAAATAATCTTAAATTGTCTTCTTTCATTAGGTTATTTAGAAGTGTGTCTTTTATATGTCACATGAGTATGGTATTTCTAAGAACTCATTTTAATATATAGAACTTTTGAATATTATGCTTTTGATAACCTGGGGTTTTCTTCATCACTGAGAATACACTCAATTTTTGTATATGAACATTTTAGAAGGTGTTTAAGGAAATAAGCCTAGTCACAGATAAAATTCCTCAGATGAAAATGTCAGTATGCTGTCAGGCAGGAGGCTCCGTGGGGCATCAACAGTATTTTGCTGAAATTACCATGGTTTGATATCTGGCTTATAGGCTTTGGGATCTGATTATGTCAATGCACTGAGAATAGGCTCATTTAACTAAATTCAAGAGGTTGATATTAACAGCCAACTTCCAATTTATTTATATAATATGAGAAGCATATCAGAAAACCCACAGATTCTTGTGTCTTGGCACATTCCCTTCCTCTAATGAAACTACTTGAATTGCCAAATAATCAAACTTCAGCACATTTATTCTTACCTTAAGCAGAACTTAGGCAGCTCAGATAAAGTTAAAGAACCAACAAGGAACCAGAAGAGACATTAGACAAATCAAAATTCAACAGTATTTGAATCTATCTCAGAGTTATATATTTATCTCCCAATTAGGCCTGGCCTGGCCAAGGGAGCCACGGAGACTTTCCTTTTGGGACAGAGTGCAATCATTTGAATATTTATGCCCTTCCAAAATTCATGTTGAAATTTAATTCCCAATATAACAGTATTAAGAGTTGAAGCCTCTTAATTATGAGATTGGGCCATGAGGGATCCATCCTCATGGGTGAGATTAGTGACCTTATAAAAGCACTTGAGGGAGCAAGTTTGTTCCTTCAGCTCTTCTGCCACATGTGGACAAACACATGTGGACACAGTGTTTGTCCCTTCTGCCATGTGAGGACACAGCAATAGATGCCATGTTTGATGCAGAGAGCCCTCACCAGATACCACATGTTGACGTCTTGATCTTGGACTTCCCAGCCTCTAGAATGGTAAGACATAAATGGTTGTTATTATAAATTACCCAGTTCGGGGTGTTTTGTTAGAGCAGCTGGAACAGACTGAGAGAGAGGACTTAAAAGCCTTTTCTCAAGAATCCAAGGATAGCCAAACCCTCTTATGAATGGCACAGACCTCTTTGCAAGTATGTTGTGATTTCTGTCTTCCATTTTGTTGTTAATTCCTGCTCCTTTGTAGATTTGACTTTTCTCTCTGACCAATTTTAGAATCTTTGTCTTTGGTATTCTGCAGTTTCACTGTAATGTACTTAGAAATGGATTTCTTTTTTTTTTATTTACCATTCTTGAAATATATTGTACTGATTCTATTTGTGAATCCATATCTTTCATCAGTTCTGGAAAATTTTTCAGCTATTATAATTTTGGATATTATACATCTATTCTCTGTATTTCCACTTTCTGAAACTTTAATTTTATATAATATATACCTTCTCATTCTCATCTCCATTCCACATGAATTTTTTCATATCTTTATCTTATTGTGCTGTATTGTGGGTAAATTTTCTGATCTATCCTCCCAGCCACTAATTATTTCTTTTGCTCTATTTAATCTACATAGTTTTTAGTAGCTGTATCTATTTAATCTAAAAAGTTTTTAGTTTCAATTATATATTTCACACTTAAAAGTTATATTTGATTTTAAAACACATATGGTCATTTTATAGTCTCTTCTTGTTGACTCACATTTCCACCTCTTATAAGGAAATATTAAACATTTAAATATTTTAACTAGCCATATTGTATTTTATAACCAGTAATTCCCACACCTGTAGTCCAGTTACCTTTTAGGTCTGGAATCATTTAAATGATAATCATGCCTAAGCACAGACAAAACAAAGTCACTGTGCAAACCATAAATAACCAACCTCCTCTTGTGGCTAACATGGGTGGCTGTTGCTTCTTGTCTTTCCTCCCTCCCACAACATAAAAATTAAGATACCCAATTGCAAAATCACTCCCACTTTCTGATAGCTCTCAATCCAGAAGAAACCCTCACTCACTTGAGCCCTCCTTAAAATCAGCTACATGTGCTCAAATTCTTAGCAAGCCCCTCCTTAGACCTTCCCACTGAGAAGTACCTATACACCCCAAAGGTGTGCAGTCTCTCTTGCTGCAGCAAGCATTAGTAAAACTAATTCCAACTACAGTTATACCCTGGTGATCTCTGATGACATCAACAAATGCTTGCCACAGAATTTTCTACCATCACTTCCCCTGCAGTCTTAAGTTTAAAGTTCTGAATTATCTCTTTTTGATGAAGACCCAGGCCCCAGAGCTTTCTCTTGTGCCCAGAATACTGCAGGCTCATAATTAGATAAGGAAAGAATGAATGTTTTTCTACTTATATATTTCTATAAATATTTTAGAGGGAAATTAGAAGATGATGATTCAGTAGTTTGTATTGGGCCTACTTGTCTTGATTTTTTTAACTGTCTAATTTTCACTAATTTCTGTACATCAGGATCTGTAATTGTCATTTTTGTATCAATAAAAAATACCTCTAACATTTCTATTGAAAAATATTGATTACATAATAAAATGAAAATAACTTGGCTAATGCTCACAACTATGTAAAAAATTGCATTGGAGAGACAGAAAAGAAATCCATGAAAACATTGGCAGCAGTTACCTTTAGGTGACAGAACTGTGGGTTAATTTTATTCTTCCCTATATTTTCTGTATTTTCCAGATTTTCTGAAGTCAGTATGATTGCATTTTAATAATGGTTAAAATTATTGATTTGCATATTCATGGGAGAAAAAAGGCTATGCCTAGAAATTGGTGTCTAAACCATTTCTCATAGTAGAGAGGCCCAAATGTCATGAATGTGTGAATAATACCAACAAGTCAAAACACAGTTCCGTAACATGTTCAAGCCAAGTTATCCTAGAGGTTAACTGCTTCGTAGAATCTGACAAAGAGTCAAAGTCAGAGGACAAAGCCATTAGTGTGAAGAAACAAAGAAACCATAAAAAAGAAGAGTCAGGACAAGAAATACCTGAAGCAAAATGACACAAAATGAATGCATTATAAATTATGGATGGAAGTATCAGGGTAAGGAAACCAGACCATAACCAAGCTTGGGCATGCCTGCTGTACCTCTTTGTCACTTAATTAACTCGAGCCTTCCACTGCCAACAGTCTTCTCACACAGTGGGTCCTCTAAATAATATCACCACTCCTTTCAACCACAGTCGATCAATAGAATGCAAATAAAGACTGTACTTAATCACTAGTGGAGAATAAATGAATAAATGCATTCATTTCTTCTACTATTTGTTTATGCTAAATTATAAACTAAAATTCTTAATTCAACCATGGTCTTATATAATACATAGAGTGGATGGTTTCCTGTTTTTACCCCCCTACCTTAAACCCCACTCCATTTCCCCTTCCTAACAGCAACCTGAATTTCCAACCCTCCCACAACTGTTAGCTGTACGCTTTGCATAATATTTACTTCACACTCAAACACAAGATATCCTAAGGAAGAACTAATAATTAAAACTCAATCATAGTCAATGATGAGATGTATCTAGGACTTCTGGAAAAGATAAGCTCTTCTAATCTGTTCTTGCTCTGGATGGAAGATCTGAGGATGTAAGTGTGAAATTATCACATTTTGTTAAGAACCTGGCATTACAGGAGAGGTTTTTTATTTGTTTATTTAAGACAAGGTCTTGTTTTGTTGCCCAGGCTGGACTGCAGTGATGTGGTCATGGCTCACTGCAACCTTGACTTCCTGAGCTCAAGTGATCCTCCCACCCCAGCCTCCTGAGTAGCTGGGACTACAGGCATGTGGCACCACACTCAGCTAATAATCTGTTTTTAAATTTTTTTCCTGTAGAGACAAGGTCTTACTACATTGCCGAAGCTGATCTCAAACTCCTGGGCTCAAGCTATCCTCCCAACTCAGCCTCCCAAAGTGTTCTGATTACAGGTGTTAGCCACCGTGCCCAGCCAAGAGTTCTATAGAGTCTGAGGGCAAAACCAGCACCAGGGAAGGCAGATTGGAGATGAGTCCTTGCTGACATTGTGTGAGCTGCTTGATCTACACTGATTAAAGCTAGAGCTAGCTCTAATTTTCTTAGTTATGTCATTCAAAAGTTTTTCTTTGTTGCTTAAGTTACCTGAAGTTAGATTTCTGTCACATGTATCTGTTAAATTCCTGCTTAACATTAATATATAAATAAAACCTTCTAACTCAGTGAATTTATTCTGAACTGACAACTATGTATGTATTTTGGTAAAGAAATATACAGGTGTGTTCACTTGTATATTTCTCTTGAACTGACAACCACATATGTATTTGGTAAAGAAATATACAGGTGTGTTCACTTGTATAATCACTCACTAAGCAACACATGTATAATCTGCCTACTCTACCATATAGACATTATGCTTCAGTTAAGAAGTGCTTATGTTTAATAATGTCAGGTTCACGAAAAGGGGCAGGGAGAAGAAATGATGTTGTATATGTTAAGCCATCCATATGCAAATCATGCTGCTCTCTAATAAAAATAAAGCTTATTTTAAACAGTCCATCAGATCAGAGTTCCAGGTTCAGTTGAGGACAAAATCTATTCTAAAGCTCCTTGCACCCAGGAGGCAACTCAATGAATACTTGTTTTCAAGTAAGTAAACCTTGGGATTTGTTATGCACAGGGGACTTATAATCTATAAGGTAAGCAAGATAAAGATAGGACCACCACAGGTGTAATTCTAAAAGTGAGAATTTTAGTGGAAAAGCAAGGTATGTTTAAAAATGGATGAGATGAAATTGGATCTGCCATTAGGATAAAAAGGAATTCATGTGCCAGAGCTAGGAAACTCTTATGTGAAAAAAGATCCCACAAAACCCCTAAATCATATTTTGTGTTAGTGGCAGAGAATCTTTCATAAATATCTAAAGAACAAAACACAGTTTGTATTATGCTCAAACTAAGGCATTTTATTAGCTGGCTTTAAAACTTAAATAATATCTTGTCTATCAAAGGAACAGCTTCCACTAATTCCAAATTAAACTTTCACAAGTTTACTTGTTTGGGGAGGGGCATTCTTATGCTCACCACAAAATACCTTTATTATAACCTTCCCCAAATCTTTTCTTAGAGTTAACTTAAAAAAAAAAAAGTTTAGGTCAAATATCAACTGCCTGAAAAACCCAATTAAATTACTTTTCCTTAAAACATGTGCAGTACAATTGACTCAAAAGAGAAAACTGCAAATACATTGTGCTTTGGCTAGAAGTAGAGTTCATTTCATGATGATTCAATATCTTCAGATACTATTTTTGACAGGTGACATAAATCTCAGCAAAGTAAATTAATTTACTAACATTTCCAAGGAGAAGTTGTTTTTAATACTAGCCTTTCTTGGCCAGTTGGCAACTTAGAATTTTGCAGAGGTGATTATTAATACTTCTTTGCAGCTAATTTTATCTTTAATTTTTCTCTCTCATCTAAAAAAATATCAGTTGTACATTGTTCCTTTGACTTAATAACTCGATTCTTTGAAACAGAAGTTGACTATTTCACTGTATCCGGAAACATGGTAGAAATTCTGAACCGTCATTCTTTTATCTGTTGAAAAAACAAACAAAAAGATATTTGCTATAATTTAATCAATCACATTATAAGAACAACAAAGGGAAAATTACGGTGAGAGAATTATTATGTCAAGAGGAAATATTTCTCTTTGTCTGGCAAATTTCTTCCTTTCTATTCATGCTATTTCTGTAACTATACTCTCTCCGTTATTCTCCACAAACACAGTTATGCATTCTAGAAATTCTTATTTCTAGAATGCTCTTTTAGAAAGAGTGCTTTGATAGATTAGATGTGAAGTTGATGACAACGATATCATCTACCAATATCGGATGCTCTGCAGGTGCCAACTACTGTGCCAAGTGCTTTGTACGTTATCATTTCATTTCACAACAACTCTAGGAGGTAGATTCTATTATCCTATTTTTAAATTGAAGGAGGCAAATTGAAGGAGAAATGCATTTATGCCGCTAAAAGTTGGTGGAGCAAGAACACAAATGGGCAGTTTGTGTGAAAGCTTCACCTCCACCCCACACCACCTTCCATATGTATTTTACATAAATTATGTTTATGAAGTTTCTTAGTGCGACTCGTTTTTAGCAACTTAAAAGAAAGATTTTTCATGATATGTGTAACTCACTTGTGATGCAACTTAAAGCTTATGTTATATCCAATTTTTTTTTAACTAGTTTTAGGCAGAAAACAATCATTCAGGGTAATGAAGTACCCTTTAAAATATACAATATTCATAAGATTCATGTTAATTATGATAGTGTAGAAGAAATTAAATCATTGAAATTTTCTGGCTCATTTCTATTTCCTCCAGCACCTTGCATTATATAATAGATACGCTGCAGAAACATTCTAATATGTTAAATTTGTTGGATAAATCACTCATATACAATGAGAGCCAGTTTTTTGAAGAAAGTAATTTTTTTTGTTTTTGAGATAGTTTGCTTTTGTTGTCCAGGCTGGAGTGCAATGGTGTGATCTCGGCTCACTGCAACCTCTGTCTCCCAGGCTCAAGTGATTCTCCTGTGTCACACTCCCAAGTAGCTGGGATTATAGGCATGCACCACCACACCTGGCTAATTTTGTATTTTTAATAGAGACGGGGTTTCTCCATGTTGGTCAGACTGGTCTTGAACTCTCTGAACACCTCAGGCAATCCACCCACCTCGGCCTCCAAAAGTGTTGGGATTGTAGGTGTGAGCAATAGTGCCCGGAAGAAAAAAATTTTAATGAAAGCTTTTCTATTAAATAAAATCACTACCCTAATTCATTTGATTCCTAAAGGCAGTACTCATTTAATTTTGAGCAATATCACTGTTGGGAATATAATTTGAAAGCCTTACTATGAGAAAGTATAAAACCAAACATTTTCTTCCCATCATTCTTTTAATTTTTAAGTATCAATTCTAATTCCTTGTTCTAATAGCATAACTGTGTTACCTTTAAGCCATAAAATCTCACTGAAGATTTTACCATCTTCCAAATGTAACTCTCTCTCTTAAAAAACCACTACAACCTAAAATGCTTAAGGCCTCTCCTCATCAATGCTCCTCTTTTATTCCCCCAGTGCTTTCTTTTTATTCCTAAAAGGTAAAAAAGAAAAGACATCATAACTATGGCTATATAATGAGTCACTTGAAAATAAAATACCTCCGTGACCACACCAGCAGCTATTGTAGAACCACCATAACGTAGCATAAACCTCCCCAGCTCTTTAAAGTCTTTATATAGCTCAAGAGCTATTGGTCTTTGTGTCTGTAGCTCCACCAATGCATTCTGGCCTTTAGTCAAAAACCTATTAAGTAAAAAAAAAAAAGAACAAATAAATATATGATAGAGGTGAATAAATGCAATAATAATCTGAAAACCAAAGATTTCACAATCAACCAACCCATCAACTGAGTCTTTCAAAAACAGGAAAAAGATTTTTTTTGAATGAAAATGTATGTCTTTGGACTTTCTGCTTTAGTGAAAGAAATGAGGAGTAATTCTAGATTTAAGAAACATTAGGTAGTTCATTTTTACTAATCTTCCAAATATAACTCTATCCCTTACAGGACCATGACAGCCTGAAATTCTTAAGGCCCCTCCTCATGAACGAAATGTTTTTCTTTCATACTCTCAAGAAATTGAGTTCAATTATCCAATCACACTCTCTCTCTCTCTCTCTCTCTCTCTCTCTCTCTCTCTCTCTCTCTCTCTCTTTCCCCACACAGGAATAAAAGTTCCTTAGCAGGAATTCAGGATAAAAATTATGTAAGTAGCTTTTCCACAATACAAAACTTGTAAAAAATGAAAGGAGACAGGGCATGGGCCAGACTGTATGTAAATGGCTTCACACAAATAAGTAAACAGAAATCTCTACACTAGTCCCTGCTCAGACTTAGTGAGAGAGGCAGAACCTAAAAAGGGCCATTTTGGAATTGTTTTCTAATTTAATTTTGATATACTCTAAAAGGATAGAGGACAGAAATCACAAACTCTCCTTTTGAAAAATTAGTTCAGGGAGAGACAGAGTAAATCAAAGAAGTTTCTAAAAAAATACACCAAAAATTCCAAGTATTCATTTTGGATGATTTCAGCCTTAAGTTCATCCCTTAGGAAGGAGAGCATCTAATATATACATGGCTTATTCCAAATTAAGTTTCTAGAAAATTAAATTCCATTTTTCATAAAGCAATCAAGAGTCTACTATGTGCCTGAACAGGAATAAAAGGGAAAGGCCAAATGGTTGTGCAAAATAAAAGGATAAAGCTACAAATAAGGTGACAGGAAACACAAACACGAGACTACGTTAAACCCTACCATCGCTGAGCTAGGACTTTGTAGCAGGAGCATGGAGGAAAAGACTCAGGATTATACATGATCAGCCAATTTCAGTTTGAAAATTCTGCAAATCAATTGTCTGGGTCAAACAGCCTGGCTCCTGAACAAAAGAATATAATTTATGTAAACCAATTGACTAGGTTAGAATCCTGCCTCTACCACTTGAGTTTTGTGACACTTGCTAGATGCTTCACAAGATTGCTAAGAATCTAAACCTTGTGAAAGCATTCACAATAGAGCCTAAAAAATAGTGGTCCTGAAGTAACATTAGTCATATAGTTATATCATGTTTCTCAGAACATTATGGCAAACACTCATGCCAGAAGCTAAAGACTCAGGTTAAATATAAAGATCTACCTTTAGGAGAGAGGTAAAGTAGCCCTTTCCTCTTAACAGAGAACAGGCAAGGGTTTAGAGCAATGCAAGATTTTCTCTTCCACCTGCAGCCAGCCTATTAACCCACCAACCATGTTTGGCCTCTTCTGCAGGTGTAAAAGATGAGGAACACCAAGGACAGAAAAAAGGGAATTTGGGATGTTATTCCCCATGCGATGAAGTTGGAAGGAGAACCCCAAAGCTAAAGCAGCCAAGCCAAACTGCAATTAGCTTTAACTTAGATTTGGGTAAGAAATCTTTTTTTTTTTTTTTTTTTTGAGATGGAGTTTTCACTCTTTCACCCAGGCTGGAGTGCAGTGGCGCGATTGTGGCTCACTGTAACCTCCGCCACCACGGTTCAAGCAATTCTCCTGCCTCAGCCTCCTGAGTAGCTGGGATTACAGCTGCCCACCAGCACGCCCAATTAATTTTTGTATTTTGGTAGAGACGGAGTTTCATAATGTTGGCCAGACTGGCCTTGAACTCCGGACTTCAGATAATCTGCCTGCCTCGGACTCCCAAAGTGCTAGGATTACAGGCATGAACCACCGCAGGCAGCCAAGAAATCTATTTTGTCACATTCATGTCTAGTCTTGTATTTTGTTTTTATTTACAATACTCAGTTTCTGAGGAAGTGCTTCCTTTGAAAAATCCCAATCTTGTCCTAGCCAAAGGGAAGTGTCACACCTAGGCCTGGACATTAATGGTAATCATCAGGCCCAACAGAATGTGTTCACCACAACTTAAGGCTCCAGGTGGACTTCAAGCAAAAAAGAAAAAAAAAAAACCTTTCCACATGGGAAAAGAGCAGGCACTACAGAGTGTGTAGATGATTTTCTTCTTAGCATAGGGAATGATCTTATTAAGCATGTGACAAGAAACTTAAACACATAGTTGAAATTTGGAACCAGTGTCTAGACATAGTTCAAATTCATCTTTAAAAATGTAAGTCTGGTTTTTGAAATGCCCTTATGTTCACATCATCAGTATCTACGGCTTAAAATGTACATACATATATGTTTACATTTACGTTTATTTATAATTCACATCCTCCACCACCATGCATAACAGATATTTATATCTAGCATTCATATCTAAACAAGAGCTTAAATACTTGCTTGTTTTTGTTTAATTTAGTCCTTGAAGAAAAATAATTTCTCGAACAAGCAAAAATGGGTTTCACTTACCACAAAGAGAAATACTATACAAATGAGTTGATCTTTAAAAAATGTGTTTAAATTGTTGATCATTTCTGCATTGAAACACTCACTTAGGCTTTTTCTTTGTGACTTCACCCGTGCTTTTGTTTAAGACACTAATCAATCGTTTAATAACGGCGGGTTCACTGACAGTTTGGTAGTGTAACAGCACCTAAAACAAAAAATTATAACACTAAAAATCTGCTTCCATAGCATCTCTGGCCTTTTCTTTTGGCACTTACACTTAATTATCTTCAATTCAGCACTACTGCTTGGAGTCTTTCAGGATCTCCAGTTGCTTTCTCTAGGGCCTAACACTCTAATCAGGTGGTTACTTAACTGGGAAAAATGTCAGAAGAGGCATTTCACATTTCTACTTCACCAATTACTGTATCAGCTTTAGTTCAGTGCATAACCTGCCAGCTTTTTCCTCTGTAATGACGGAGGGTAACAACATCTTAGGGCTGTCATAAAGATTAAGAGAATTCGTCATATAGAACAAATGTTGTCATTGATGTCATTTTTACCATTATAAGCAGTAGTAGGGAAAGAACCTGGGATTGAATCTCAACTCTTTCTTTCTCTTCTATCTGTCTGTACCTCAGTTTCCTCAAGTGTAAAATAAGTAGACTTTTAGAGCGTTGTGATGAAAATTAAATAGGATCAGACCCAGTGCCTGCCATGGTAGATGTTCAACAAATATGAATTGTCTCATCATAAAAGTTAAGAGAGGGGGATAATATCATATTCACAGTAATTAATGTATTCATTGTTGGATAAGAATAAAATAAATATAGAGGTAAAGAGGAAGGAAAATAACATTTTTAAGTATATTGGGTACAAGCATTGTATGGTATGACTTACATGTACTATTTAATTAATGTGGCAGCTTAGTAGGCCCTGAAGTCAGACAGACCTGGGTTCAAATCACCTCTATTTGTGTAAACTTTGGGGCAAGTTCTTTTTTTTTTTTTTTTGAAACGGAGTTTCACTTTGTTGCCCAGGCTGGAGTGCAGTGGAGCAATCTTGGCTCACTGCAACCTTCACCTCCCAGGTTCAGGCAATTCTCCTGCCTCAGCCCCTCGAGCAGCTAGGACTACAGGCGCACGCCACCACATCCAGCTAGTTTTTTATTTTTAGTAGAGACAGGGTTTCACCATGTTGGCTAGACTGGTCTTGAACTTCTGACCTCAGGTCATATGCCTGCCTCAGCTTCCCAAACTGCTGGCATTACAGGCATGAGCCACTGCACCTGGCCTGGGGCAAGTTCTTTAACAATCCTCTACCCACAAAATCCCCAGCCTCCAGTTCCTTATAACTGAAATAAGGAAAATCAGATAATGTTATTTTAAAGTGGTGCCTGGCACACAGTAAGCATTCAGTTAACTGATAGCCTTTTATATAAGCTATTATTTCCATGTTTTATATGTAAGGAAAATTAAAATGAAAAAGATCAAGGAATTTAATGTGTCCATAATGCTATGTATAGCATCATGTATAGAGCTGAATTTAGGCTTACATCCGTTGAAACTACAAATTCAAAGCTCTTCCCACTGGAGGCCTATAGAAATCATATAAATGGAACATTTCACTTTATGAAAGATAAAGCTAAGGTTTGGATATGTCCTAATCCAAACCAGAACATAGTTAGACTGAGTATCCTCATTCAATAAGTGTGCAGGCTGGGCGCGGTGGCTCACACCTGTAAATCTCGGCTCTTTTGGAGGCTGAGGTGGGTGGATCACAACGTCAGAAGTTCAAGATCAGCCTTGCCAAGATGGCAAAACCCTGTCTCTACTAAAAATACAAAAATTAGCCAGGTGTAGTGGCAGCTGCCTGTAATCCCAGATACTTGGGAGGCAGAGGCAGAGAATTGCTCGAACCTAGGAGGCAGAGGTTTCAGTGAGCCACGATCGCGCCACTGCACTCCAGCCTGGGCAACAGAGCAAGATTCCATCTCAAAAAAAAAAAAAAAAAAAAGTGTGCAATAAGCATTAAGTGTGCAATATGTCTACAGTTTGGAGATATTGAAAAGACCAAATTCCCAGGACACATCAGAGCTATCAAAGTTTAATTGGTTTATAAGTATCATTTAATGCTCTTTGTAGAAACATTGACACTTCTACTCCAGAATCTTCTAGCCAAAATAGTTTGTACATTCAGAAAACAGAAATGCAAGGGGGGCTGTAAATGTACAATCCTAGACTTTGGGAACTTTCTAAACCAAGTCATTCGATTAAAAAAATAAAAAGACACAGCTGAGCCTCCATTACTCCAAAAGGACAAAGTGGTTTTCTGTTTCAATGACATTTGAGGAGTCAGAACCAGAAAGATCCCAAAAGAATTAAAAACTGACTACTGGGGTTGAAAAACTTGCTACCGTGCATGGTAAAGTGGTGAGAAACACCTCTGTGCATTCAAAGGATTCAGGTCTTACCCAGTATTAATGTGACATAAATGTAATTCTAAATATCTAAGAAACATTTCTTTTGTAGCAAACAACTTACGTGAGCAAGTAGAATTCACTTCACTGAGCCAGGGTTCAACTAAGGAACTGGAACCAGTCTCCATGGCCAAATTTGAAAGAACAGAGGCACACAAACCTAATTACGTTTTTTCTACCCTTGGTGAGCTATGTGTGGATTCCAGGTAAAATCAGGGTGGACAAAGGATGGGTGTGGCAGCATGAAGGTAGGTCTTGTTTTTGTTCGTTTGTTTTTTTGAGACAGAGTCTCACTGTGTCCCCAGGCTGGAGTGCAGTGGTAAGATCTTGGCTCACTGCAACCTCTGCCTCCTGGGTTCAAGCGATTCTCCCGCCTCAGCCGGGACTACAGGCATGCACCACCATGCCCAGCTAATTTTTGTATTTTTAGTAGAAACAGAGTTTCACCATGTTGGCCAGGATGGTCTCCATCTCTTGACCTTGTGATCCGCCCTCCTCAGCCTCCCAAAGTGCTGGAAATACAGGCATAAGCCACCGCGCCCAGCCAAAGTTAGGTCTTACGTCTTTTTAGCTCCTCAGTATCTTACAAATAGTAGCTCAAACAAAATATTACATGAAAATAACAGATAGAAGTGACTGTACACTATCTCAACATTTTAATTCATATTATATTTAACCAAAGTCATCTGTAATTCAAAGCGATGTGCAGCATAGTGTAATAGGGGAAAAAAGTACTCAATTTCAGAGCAAAAGTAATGAATAAGGAGTCCTGGCTTAATCATTTATTGAACATGGCACAACCTCTCATTCCTTTTCTATAAATGAGAACCATACTAATACAGGTCCACAATCACTTATCTGCAATTCCCAAGTTCCAAAAGACTGAAAATCTAAAGTTTTTTCCTAAGTCTGTAACAAGGCCATTTAAGTGCGAAACCAGACCTAAAGTGAAGTAATTTATAGATCTTATTTATCTCAGTTAATGTTAATAAGTTTTGGTACAGAAACATTAATATTTTGATTTTAGAGTTTTGTTCTCTTCTATTATGTAACTTGCATGCATCACTTACCTTTTTAAAGTTCTAACATTTCTGAATTCTAAAACCATTGGCCTAAAGGGTTTCAGATAAAGGCGGGGATTCTATATTTCATGTAGGGTCATGAGAACCAAATTACCTAGTGTTTTATAAACTCAAATGGGCTATATAATCTGTTAGGTGACCAAAAAAAATTATTTTCCTTAATTTTCTAGGTAACCTGTATTTTTTAAATATTAACAAATATATAGTCAATTGGTTTTCAGCAAGGGTATCAAGTCCATTCAATAGGGGAAAGAACAGTCTTTTCAACTCATGGTGCTGGGAAAATTGGATATCCACACACAAAACAATGAAGATGAGATTCTACCTTACATATATACAAAAATTAAATGACAATGGATCAAAGACCTAAATATAAAAGTAAAAACAACAAAACTCTTAGAAGAAAACTTAGCACAAAAAGCTTTATGACACTGGATTTGGCAATGATTTCTTAGATAATACGCCAAAAACAAAGGCAACAAAGTAAAAAATAAACTGGACTTCGACCTAAGTGCTCATCAACCAATGAGTAGCTAGAGAAAACGTACGTGTACAACATGGAGTACTACTTGGCATACAAAAGGTAGAGATAGTGTGTTTTGCAGCAACTTGGATAGAGCTGGAGGACATTATTCTAAGTGAAATAACTCAGGAATGAAAAACCAAATAGCGTATGTGCTCATTTAAAAGTGGGAGCTAAGCTACAGGTACACAAAGGCATATGGAATAGTATAGGAGACACTGGAGACTCAGTAGCAGAGAGGGCTTGAGAGGGATGAAAGATTAAAAAAACTTGCATCTTGGGTGATGGGTGAGCTAAAATCTGAAACTTCATCATTATATAATTTATCCACATAATAAAAACCCGCTAGTTGGTAAAAAGAAGTAAAAAGAAAATAGACAAATAAATTTTAAAAAACAAAGGAAAACCACTTGTACCCCAAAAGCTATTGAAATTTAAAAATATATTAAAAAACATAGAGTTTCCCATATAAAATAGGGGAAATTTAAATATATTTACATAGTATTATGCAATTAGTCCCTAAATAGTAACATTTTAATAGCTTAGGAAACACCTTTGCTTAAAAAATTTTTTTTGAAGTTTTTCTCCCATAGAGGGTAGATTGATAAAATATGATCATTTTTTCCGAAATAAATTTGATCCTGGTGTTTCTGAATCAATAAATGCGGGCAGAATCTTCTAAAGGAACACTGAAAAACTTGCAATTCGTGATTATTTTTAAGAAACTACAGTAGTCAAGAAGACAGTATTAGTTTTCAAAGTAACTACTGACCTCTTGACCTCTCTACCTCCCCATTGGCAAACATTATCATTGCATGAGTAAAACATGCCATAACCAACCTCTCCTTTGTCCCATAGGACATACTGCTTTCTATGAATGAGTTCCATTTGCTCACAGCAATTAACTTGTTGTTACTTGATGATCAATACATGAATTCTGAATATTTAAGTATCTTCAACTATAGCATTTATTTTTTTAAAAAAAAAGCTTTTATTTCTGTTTTAGTGTAGGAAGAAATGGAATATAATTATGAAAGTAAAGTACTTAAATAACACCTTAAAATACAATTTTACATAATCAAACTAATATAGAAATAATTACAAAGAATTATAAAGTACATGGTTATCTCAGATATAAGTGTGTAAGGATAAATGATCCAAATAAATGTATTGCCAACCTCTAAACCACTATCACTAACTTAAAAAAGTCTTACTTTTATTTCAAATATGCATCAAATGGTAGAAACATCATGGAGAAACAGTTATTGTCATGCAGAATCTGTAGTATATGAGATAATCAGAAAAAAAAATTCTAATGGGAAAATGGCCATCTGTTGTATGGCAAAAGCAAGATACCAAACTACAAGAGTATAGTCCCAAATATCTCAAAATAATTACACATAAAACAAAAAATCCAGACTATTCATAAGTAACAACTTTTCAAGGTAAGTAACATTATTGTATAAAATCTCCCTCTTCACATAAAGTGTATATGTTCAAATGATGCTGGCAAACCAACCTTACAGCATGCAGGGTCTGAATGTGTTGCTTCAGCACCACTGAAGTTTACTGATGTCTAGGATCCCCAGAATACACCCAATACCTATCAGTATATACACAGACGGGGTGGATAATATGATTACATAAAAACACTGACATGTAAAGATACATGTATTTAGGTATTATGCAAGTATACGACATTTTTATTTTCCATGTTTTTATATGTTTTCCAAAATTTTCTAAAGAATCTATTACTTTTATTATCAGAAAAACTGCAAATCAACATATTAAACAAAATGGTAACCCAGAAAGATTCAACCTAAAAAACTTGGGTAAACTTCAGAACACAGTGAAAATGTGTCTATCATTTTTCTCTGGATAAATTTTATTATCATTATTTTGTATCCTATTTGTTATGAAATATCTTCTCAATGCCTTTTAAAAAGTCCTCAGGCTCAAGGATCAAAATAAAAATGATTTTCTAATTACAATTTTAAGTTTTTCTAGACTATAGCAATAAGATGTTAATTGAAAATAAATATAGTTCATCACTTGTAAAGAAAGTTATCACTTTTAGGATAAAGTTACTTTGAATTTATAAAAATAGGAACAATAAAACATTTTGGAACTTACAGGAAATCCTTTAGTGATAGGAATTTCAATATTAAAGATGAGGATTCGGGCTCTGAAACGAGTGCAAGCTTTAATGGGTTCTTTGGGGCCGCAAAATACACAGCCAACACTGTAAGAACAACAAAAGGAGAAATTTACATCAAATAGAAAGACCTCAAAACCATTTACAAGGAAAGTAAAACAATTAAGTAAATTAGGGACTTTTTCTAAATACTCCCTTCTGAGTTAAACCATGGCTTTAAACTTACATCACTTTTACACATTAGAGCTTTCACTCGAAGCACATGCCAAGTATGTGCACTGACATGTATTAATTCAAATTTTAAGTAGTTTTGCTTACATTTCCACAGAATTTGGTCAAATGAAATTCTAAATTGAACTAGTAGACTGCAAAATATATGTGTTTAGAGGTGAGGTCCTATATGAAGACAACACTTGCTTAAACTCATTTTCTCACTCACTTGATTTTAATGATATCCATCCCGACCAAAGTAAGACTAACATGATCGCCTGCTGCTGCCCAGTCGACAGGTTCATCATGCAGAGTAATTCCTGGAAATGAGTAAGAACCAAAGCATACAGTGGAACACCTCCATATCCAACCATAACAACCAACAGTCTGGCTGATTTGTGCTTCATCAGTCACTACTCATCATTTTCAATATGAATGGATTGAGAGTAAGAAATATAACTGTGAGCGTTGAGGAAAACACACATCCTCTAGAACTGATTCTCCTAGAATACCACCCTAAACATAAAGGGACTTGTATTTGCCCATAAAAGGCTGACGTCTGCTTATTTAATCAAGATTTTTAAACTCATTGACACAATTGGTATATTCATTAAACAGGCCTCATTCAAATATTTGAATGTTATATTAATGGATACAGACAAATAAACAGTTCAAATTATTCAAAATGACCTAAAACATGGGACTGGAAAAGATGTCTAGCAGTATTTTCTTCTCTTGAATTTTGCTTTTAATTAGACAACCACCTAAACAACTAATCCTTGTTTTCCAAGTAACCTATGGGACATGTACACTAGGTAAGAATTTCAGATGGTCTTCTCAGCAGGCCTTTTAACTACTCCTGGCTTAAAAAGAACTTCTTCCCAGAGAAAGATCTGCATACTAATGACTGGTTATATAAAAAGAAAAACATTAAGGACATAGTGATAAGATAATTTAAAAATGATCCTAGGTGTTGCTATATATCTGGAGATATACATGTATTTACCTAGACACAGTCCTGAAGGTAGTCATAGAGAGAAGTTCCCAAAAGCAATAGTCAGCTACCTTATCCAACGGCTTTTAAAATATATCTCGCATTGTCTGATTTCATGAAATACATTTATGGATTAAGTTCCTTTCCACATTCTCTTCACAAAGAGAATGTGTCGGCCAACCCCCGTGGATAGTCCTTGACTGACATGTGGACATGTTCTTAGTAAATTATAATACACCCATATCTTTCTGAAAATACTCATTTCCTATGCAGCAAGGAGAGTTTCTGACTTTTAGGGAGTTCAAGGATAACTTTAAGATCTCTGAGACAATCTAGAATTTTATGCAAAACGTCATGTATGTGCACATGTGCATTAATTTGAGAAAAGAAGGCATAACTTTCTTCAAGTATCAGAGATTCTTTCTCCAAACATGTTAGCAATTGTGGTATTAAGGAATGTTTGCTAACTATCAACTAACTAGATTAATTTTAAAATGTAAATTTAGAATGAACTTATCTGAGTTTTGCTATGAAATATGGAACTGAAAACAGAAGCTAGATATTTACATATAATAGAGATTGCCTCTGGCTTAAAAATTTGTACAGGTTTCAGACTACAAGTATAAAATTTTCCAAAGGTACTTATATTATTTGGTTCCTCTTTCCCTCAATCAGATTACACTATTCCACATATAAAAATTATCAAAATAAACTTTTCTCATGGGACAAACATCACAAAAAGAGGCTCTTTTTTAATACTCCAGGAGTTTGACATGTTAATAAAGTAGAAACGGAATTGAGAATTTCTATTTGTTGGTAGGAGATTCAGTCAAGTCTTTCTTTTGGGACAGTACTGGTCAGAGAGTCACAGTAGTGCCTAAAAATGTTTAGATAGAAGAGTGTATTCAAGAACCTAAAACCAAAGCAAAAGCAGTAAGGTGAGAAACTGAGGACTGAGAACTCACCAATTTAAGTTAAAACCCTCAATAAACTCAGTATTGTCGGAACATATCTCAAAATAATAAAAGCTATTTATGACAAACCAACAGCCAATATCATACTGAATGGGCAAAAACTGGAAGCATTCCCTTTGAAATCTGGCACTAGACAAGGATGCCTTCTCTCACCACTCCTATTCAATATAGTACTGGAAGTTCTAGCCAGAGCAATCAGGCAAGAAAAAGAAATAAAGGGTATTCAAATAGGATAGGAGGAAGCCAAATTGTCTCTATTTGCAGATGACATGATAGTATATCTAGAAGACCCCATTGTCTCAGCCCAAAATCTCCTGAAACTGATAAGCAACTTCAGCAAAGTCTCAGAATACAAAATCAATGTGCAAAAATCACAAGCATTCCTGTGCACCAATAACAGACTTAAAGAAAGCCAAATAAAGAATGAACTGCCATTCACAATTGCTATAAAGAGAATAAAATACCTAGGAATACAACTAACAAAGAACGTAAAGGACCTCTTCAAGGAGAACTACAAACCACTGCTCAATGAAATAAGTGAGGACACAGACAGATGGAGAAACATTCCATGTTCATGGTTAGGAAGAATCAGTATCGTGAAAATGGCCATACTGCCCAAAGTAATTTACAGATTCAACTCTATCCCCATCAAGCTACCAATGACCTTCTTCACAGAACTGGAAAAATCCACCTTAAACTTCACATGGAACCAAAAGAGAGCCCACATAGCCAAGTCAATTCTATGTCAAAAAAACAGAGCAGGAGGCATCACACTACCAGACTCCAAACTATACTATAAGGCTACTGTAATCAAAACAGCATGGTACTGGTGCCAAACCAGAGATATAGACCAGTGGAACAGAACAGAGGCATGAGAGGCAACACAACCTATCTACAATCATACAATCTTTGATAAACCTGACAAAAACAAGCAATGGGGAAAGGATTCCCTGTTTAATAAATGGTGTTGGGAAAACTGGCTAGCTATGTGCAGAAAGCAGAAACTGGACCCCTTCCTGACACCTTACACTAAAATTAACTCCAGATGGATTAAAGACTTAAATATAAGACCTAACACCATAAAAACCCTAGAAGAAAATTAGGCAAAACCATTTAGGACATAGGAGTAGGCAAGGACTTCATGACCAAAACACCAAAAGCATTGGCAACAAAAGCCAAAATAGACAAATGGGACCTAATCAAACTCCACAGCTTCTGCATGGCAAAAGAAACAGTCATTAGAGTGAATCGGCAACCAACAGACTGGGAAAAAATTTTTGCAGTTTCCCCATCTGACAAAGGGCTGATATCCAGAATTTAGAAAGAACTCAAATAGATTTACAAGAAAAAAACAAACAAGCCCATTCAAAAGTGGGCAAAGGATATGAACAGACACTTTACAAAAGAAGACATACATTAGGCCAACAAACATATGAAAAAATGCTCATCATCACTGGTCATTAGAGAGATGCAAATCAAAACTACATTGAGATACCATCTCATGCCAATTAGAATGGCGATCATTAAAAAAACTGGAGACAACAGATGCTGGAGAGGATGTGGAGAAATAGGAACACTTTTACACTGCTGGTGGGAGTGTAAATTAGTTCAACCATTGTGGAAGACAGTGTGGCAATTCCTCAAGGACCTAGAAATAGAAATTCCTTTTGACCCAGCAATCCCATTTCTGGGTATATATCCAAAGGATTATAAATCCTTCTATTATAAGGACACATGCACACGAATGTTCATTGCAGAACTATTTACAATAGCAAAGACCTGGAATCAACCCAAATGCCCATCGATGATAGACTGGATAGGGAAAATGTGGCACATATACAACATGGAATATTATGCAGCAATCAAAAACGATGAGTTCGTGTCCTTTGTAGGGACATGGATGAACCTGGAGAACATCATTCTCAGCAAACTGACACAAGAACAGAAAATGAAATACCGCATGTTCTCACTCATAGGCGGGTGTTGAACAATAAGAACACATGGACACAGGGAGGGGAGCACTACACACTGGGGTCTGTTGGGGGGAATAGGGGAGAGATAGCGGGGGGTGGGGAGTTGGGGAGAAATGCCAGATATACGTGAAGGGGAGGAAGGCAGCGAATCACACTGCCATGTCTGTACCTATGCAACTATCTTGCATGTCCTCCACATGTACCCCAAAACCTAAAATGCAATTTAAAAAAAAAAAAGACTGGCTCTCAAGGAGTAGTGTGGTTCTTCCCTGGGGCTTCTTCTGATAAGACTTCTCTCTTAACAAACACTGATTAAAGATAATGCTTCCAGTTTCTCTGTATGAAAAGTAGAGAGAAGAAGGGGGTAAAGAATGTGAGACTTTCAGAGGTCACTAAGGATTTTAGAGGTTATAAGAGAGTCAATCTTAAGGTCTGTGAGAACTTTAGGATCATGGTTTTAATTCATGGCTCGACCATAAAAAAAATTCTTGTTCTCAAAAATGATCGTTAGCACACCAAAAACATAGTGTTTCAAAATTATTATAGCTCGTCACTTTATAACACAAAAGCAGAGAGCTGTACTTGCACACAATGAACAGATCTATAGAAAATGACACTATTTTTAAAGTGCATGTTACTTTCTATCAAAACAGAAATTTCATGATCCCTAGTGGGCAGAAATAAAAAAGGTCAAATGGAAATAACTGGTTTTCATTCCCTTACTCATCTTTAAATGTAGGTTAAACCATGTAACTTCAAGAGATATTCATTAATTTCTTAAACTTTTCAAGAAATCTTCTTTTAAAGACAGTATAATAATTCAAGCAAAATATACATTCAAATTTATAAATCAATCAGGTACAACTCTAGATATGAACTATAAATTAAGAGTAACAGGGAAAAATACTAAAATCAAAAATTTTTTCTTTTTAATAGGCTATACTTCAGCTTAAAATGGTTACAAATAATGTTATTTTATAGTATAAAATAGATCTTCACAAGTCAGAGGCTAAGTTGGAAGCCAGAATAAAAGAGATATAGAATTATAAAGCTTTAGTCAAAATTTGGAAAATAATATTATACAGACATATACATGTAGCATATAACATGTACTCACATACATAAATATGTATGTATATATGTCTGTATTAGAAGACAGAAATAATTATCAGTTACTATAAAAAAAATTAGGTCTATGTGCAGAAACAGTGACTGTGGTAATTTACAAGCTCAATTTCTCCTTTCAACATTGGGTTTTTCTGCATTTGAATCTTACTTACATCTTCCTATAAAATAAACATATATTTTTGGCATAAACGTGACCAAAGCTGTTAATTTATAGTTATTCTGAAATATACATTTCAAAGCAGGCTGCTTTGCTATTGACTGGTTAGGGTCAGGCTAGGACTAGATTTAATATCTGCTACAGAATATTATTCCAAATGTATCTGTGAGGTATCCATACATATCTGGTTAAATCCTAACCAGTCTACTCTAATCAGTGTCAAAAATAGAATGCTACCCAGTTAGAATGTGATATGTAAATATACATACATAAACAGTCACAAAAGAAAAAAATCGTTTAATGTTTTCACATTTTCATCTTCAACAGTTAGTATCATTTTGACAGTCAGTCACAATTTCAGTAAGAGGTTACTTACTTTGGAGTGGTAACTGAACCACTTTTTAAAAATTTGCTGTCTCAACTTAAGGCTTGTTTAGCAAAAGCATCTTGCAGATAAATACCTTTTACGGTACAAGTTTCATTAGGAGGCATTGCCAGTAGTCGGTCACCAGTTTGAATATAACCAGCTTCAATTTTACCAGTTATGCAAAATCCTGATCCCTGATCTGCAAAACATACCAAAATCTTATGATTCATACAGCAATGTTATCTGATGATTAATATTACTAACTATACTTAGTTCCTAAGTAGTTACATAAAACTAGTAGTTCAATGGACAAATAATCATTTCAGAGTTAACATCTCTACTAAATATGGCATATATTTTACTTTTTTGGAAATAAAAGCACTCATATTACCAAAAATAGAGGTTCATTCCTTTCTCAAATATTTATTGAGAAATAATAAGTATTTCTCTATAAGTACCAGACATTATACTGAACTTGGGGGATAAAAAAATAAAAATATAAGTCCTTGCCCATAAAGATATTATAGTAGTAAAGAGAAAGATGAAAACAATTACATTGTCCTGAGACAAACGCTATTTAAAATGTACAATAGAAACAGAAAGGTATACCAAAGAACCCATGATGGTGAGAACAGAAATCTGGGCACTTTGAAGAAGGAATAAGTGTTTATTAGGTAGCTTGTATGTGGGAAGACATTGCTGCCCCAGGAAACTGTGCAAAGGCATAACCAAATAAAGGATGTGCTAAGAGCCATCTGTCACTTTTGGGGGCTGTGGGGAGGGGACCATACAGAATAATGAAGAAAATGCAAGACAGGAGGCAACAGAGATAGGCAAGGGAGAAATAATAGAAGGGACTCACAAATCACACTTCGGGTTTAAATTTCATCCTGCAGTTAAGTACTAGGAAGCCAGCAAACATTGTGAACGGAGGTATTTCTGTGTTAGAGTAGAAGCTGATACAAATGCACACACACACTACAGAAAAATCAACTCAAGAATTTGGGAATAAGGATTTGGGAACAAGTTTGGAGAGGTAAGAAAAGTGACGAGTAATGACAGAAAGGGGAAAATCTGAGATCATGATGCATTAACTGTGAGATATGAAACTAAAGACAAGATCCATTTTAGGCTTGGCAAATCTGAAGTGTCTGTGAGACATACACATGCAGAAGTTGCATTCCAGTGGGGACCAATCACACCACATTCCATGAGAATGGTATCCCCAAAAGAAAACACTCTCAGGAGAGATGTACAAGTGTGCGGAAAATGAGAAAAAGGTTTGGGTTAGAGACAGAGATTTGGAAAGCATCAAGATGCAGAAGGTAGAGAAGCTCATGAATGTCAGTTCAAAAGGAGCTTGCAGAGTAAGAAGAGGACTGAGGCAGCAGAACACTGTTTAAGAGACAGAGAATGACGAGCCCATAGAGAAGATACACAGAGGTCAGAGAACCAGGCAAGTTAACGGAAGAAAGCAGGTCACAGAAACCAAGGGAGGAAAGTTTCTAGGTGGATGTGGCTACCAGCATCAGAACCAATACCAAATTCAAGTAAGATAGAATTGAAAATGTGATTGACTTTAGCAGCGTAGCAAGAAGCCAGAGCAGCCTGAATGGGGAACAGGAAGTGAGAAAGTACAGTCAGCAAACACTGTTAATAAAAGAAAAGTAACCAGCTCTTGTATTCTTGATAAACAATGGGCATTCTGGAAACCATTAGCATATTTCCTCTATTACTAGAACACTGGAAGCTAATAATGATAATGATAAATTTCAATTTCATTGCATGATTTTTTCAAAGCACATTCATTCATTCATTTTTTAATTCATATATTAAATGTATTATGCGCCAGGCACTGGGCTCGGGCTGCAAATATAGATAAAGAAGAGATAGTACTTCCCTTCAAGGAGTTCATAATGTAAGTGAGATAAATAGCACAGAAAAAATTTTGCATGAAAGTGCAATGACAGAGGGTAGAGAGAATACAGAGGGATGCATCAGGGCATGTGCTCAGGTAAGCACGCCAGTTATCAGTTTAATGCTGCTCAGTTCTAGATCCACTCTGCATTGCTTACTCTGTGACAATGAAGATTTAGAGAACAAATGACATCCTTACAGTTTTTATTATTCTAATAGATAAATCTTATATCCTTTTATTTATTGAGTTTTTACATTGTATTTCCATTTTATAGTTTTCTATATAGGATCTTGCCTATATTAAGTTAGGTATATTTTTGGGCATTTAATACATTATCTCTTACAGCAAGGTCTGAATCTGTTCTAAGCTGGTCCTTGCTCAGGCCTACCTATAAAGTTTCTGTATATCTTTTAGCTGCATTTTTATCATAGTCAATAATTCTTTATATTACATTTGCCATTTCACCTATGTGTATCTAACTCCTAATTGGACCCAGATGGCTACAGATGGGTAGGAAATGGACAAGTAAAGGGAAAGAATGACACAACAGGGAAGCATGGGTAGACGTGTGGCAATAAACACATCCGGTGTGGTTAAAAAACAATGAACAATCCAGTTGGTTGAAGAACCCGAAAACTAAAGGAATCTAACGGTACGAAAAAAACTATAAAGTTGGAAAGACAAAAGGTTTTCTTATGCTTGAAAGACGAGAAATGGTAAGTAAACTGAGGGTTTTCCTAGACAGGGAAGTTAAGTGACTAAAACTGTGCACTTTAAGATTGACAGTGATCCTTACTTGGGCATGAAGAAGAGTGACTCTGAAGGCAATATACTGCCATAACTTAGTCCAGGAAAGGTCAGGAGGGAATGGGGAAATGTGGGCTCTACTGAAGAAGCACTGCCGAGGTAGCACTTACCTTTGAAAACATCGGATACACATAATCTAAAAGGCTTGTCAATAGATCGCTGGGGAGGCTTAAAGGAATCTGGAAAAAAATGCAAAAGGCAAGGTTTAATTTAAAATTAAATTTTTGACTCACTTCAATAAACTCATTATAATTCCACTTCTACTTGAAAATAACTACTTTTTATTATTACTAATAGCAAATGAACTGTCACTAATATACACATTGAGCATCCGAATCCAAAATTCTGAAATCTGAAATACTCCAGAATCTGAAACTTTTTGAGCACCAATAAGATGCTCAAAGAAAATGCTCACTGGAGTATTTTGAATTTCAGATTTTTGAATTTGGGCTGCTCAAATGGTAAGTATAATATAAATATTCCAAAATCCAGAAAAATATAAAATCCAAACACTTCCAGTCCCAAACATTTCAGATAAGGGATATTCAACCAGTAATACTTTGCAGTTTATAAAATGAATGTTAATCTCATTTAATTTCAACAATACTCTATGAGATACGTAAGGCAGGCACTGGCTTCATTCACTGAGGAAAACAGAGCTAACAGGTTAAGTATTGCACATGTGGACAAAACAGGCAACTTAGTTCCTCTGACTACAAATTCTATGCTTTTTCATACATGTGATTATCTCTCATAAAGAGCTCTAAATAATAATTAATACCAAGTTTATAATGCAGTAAAGCTAGAATGGCAGTATACTTACCAATTTGTTCTAATAAACACAGTCCTTTATACCATTTTGTGAGTTCACTTGACTGAGATCTTGTGATTAGATTTTCACCACTGAGACCACTTGTAGGAATAAAAGCTACGTCACTCTCCTATTAAAAAGATTGACTTATGAAACTTAACACATTTTTTAAAAACTTAAAAGATTCACCATTACCATAACTGTACCAAGTTTGCAAAAGCAACCATGTACTTTTTAAAAGGTAATAGAAATCATAGAACTACAGCCCCAAAGTTATCTGATCTAATAATTTTCAACTTTTTTGATTTTGGGAAACTTGCAAATTTATTCCAAAACATTCGAGCATTTGGTATTACATATGCCTCATGGACAAATTCCTCCCTATCAATTTCTACATTCCTCTGTGACCTCCCTAAACCTATACCATCTAATTTAATAGGTAGGATATAAGTATTTTGCTTATGTAAAAACGAACCTGAATGTTAAACATATGCAATTTTCTAAGGTGAAATAATCCAAAGAATATATTATATACAGGATATTCAAGAGGAAATAAAGCAAAGAGAATTAAACAAATTTAATAAGAATATCAAAGTATTAGTTTTCCTCTCATGACTTAAGGAAAGTAATAACAAATTTAAAATGATCTTACCTTGAAACCTGCTTGCTTAAGAAAGTGCCCCAGTTTTCCAGTAATCTCTTGAAATCTTTCTTGTTGCCAATTAACCTGATAAAGATCCAATTTATTTTTAAAGCTATGCTTCAGAACATGATACATAAAATTAAAATTTCTGCAATGAAATATAAATAATTGACTATATAAAATATAAATATAAAATCCATTAAAATCAAAACACAGAATATCAGATCTTGACACTAATACAATTTAAAAGTAATTTTCCCTAAAAGAGAAAGCCTAGAAATAATCTCCAGTACATTTAGAATTTTATATATATGCTCAAAGTGATTTCAAATTTAGGTTGGAAAAGTGAGTATTTTACTCCCTTTTGCTTGGGCCAGCTGTTAGAATAAAATAAAATTGTTAGCACTCCCCTCAAGCCAAAGAGACTAAAAAAGTATATGTAATATGAACTCTAGATAATGACATGCCACTGCAGTATTTAGGGGTTTGCAACTTACATGGAAATGCATGCCAAAGAAATGGATTAATGGATGGATAAAGAAGTAGACAGAGAAACCAACATGTGATCAAGTATGAGGCAGAGTTTTAGTAAGTGGGTGTAATATGGGTGCTTACTGTAAAATTCTTTCAGCTTTTCTTTATATTTGAAAATTTTCATGGTCAAATGCTGGGAAAAAATTTAAAGTACATGTACTTTTAATAATACCATAAAGGAACTAATAGCAAATGTAGGTGAATCAGATCCCAGGGTAAGAAAATACCTAAGTAGGCTGGGTGCAGTGACCCACACCTGTAATCCTAGCACTTTGAGAGGCTGTGGCAAGAAGACAGCTTGATGCCAGGAGTTCCAGTCCAGCCTGGGCAACACAGAGAGACATTATCGCTCCAAAAAACTAAAAATTAGCAGGGCATGGTGGTACACACCTGTAGTCCCAGCTACTAGTGAGACTGACATAGGAGGATTGCTTGAGTCCAGGAAATGAGGCTGCAGTAAGCTATGATGGCACCACAGCACTCTAGCCTGGGCAACAGAGCGAGACTCCATCTCAAAAAAAAGAAAATACATAAGCATAAAGACAGAAGTCAAAAGGAACTATTTATAAAGTTGAGTATATATCCAAAACATACGATAAACAAAAAGTAAAGTAACAAATTGGGAAATATATCTAAAAGAGGATAGAGGGGTGATATCTTTAATAAATAAAGTATGTTTACAAATTGGTAAGAAAAAAATACAACTCCAAAAATGAGCAAATTATATAAATAATTCCCAAAAGAAACAACAAATTGTAAATACACAGAATATATTTACATACCAACATTCACAGAGGAGTAAATTTTTTAAAAAAGAGGAATTATGTTTTATATATAAATTGGGAAAACAATTTTGTAATAACAACAGTGTTGATAAGAGTTAAGGAAAGTAAATACACCATATGTGCCAGGAGTAAATAACTAGAATTTTGCTCAAAGGCATTTTAATTATCAAATCTTATAAGGTTCAGCAAATCTTAAAAGGTATATTCCCTTAGGCCCAGAAATTTCCATGGAATGAACCATTTCTAAACACACACAGAGGAAATGTTCAAAAGTAGATATCTAATAAATTATATCTTTAAAATAGAATAGAGCCATTAAAACAGCACCCTTTTTATCCAAGGATTATTAATTACTTGGAAACATGCACAAGAAGACAAGAAAATTATCTTTTTTAAAAAAGCAGAATAAAACAGATAACCCAATGTTGTAAATAAGATTATTTTTAAAAATTGGATGAATATATAAAATGAAATGTTATAAGCTGCTGGGTGGGAAGGAGAATTGGAAATATAGGTTTTTGTTTTTGTTTTTGAGACGGAGTTTCACTCTTGTTACCCGGGCTGGAATGCAATGGCGCGATCTTGGCTCACCACAACCTCCGCCTCCTGGGTTCAGGCAATTCTCCTGCCTCAGCCTCCAGAGTAGCTGGGATTACAGGCACGCGCCACCACGCCCAGCTAATTTTTTGTATCTTTAGTAGTGACGGGGTTTCACCATTTTGACCAGGATGGTCTCGATCTCATGACCTCGTGATCCACCCGCCTCGGCCTCCCAAAGTACTGGGATTAGAGGCTTGAGCCACCGCGCCCGGCTGGAAATACAGGTTTATTTCTGATTTTTATACTTTCATTCCACTATAATAAACATGTATTCTTTTATAATTTAAAACAATGTTCGGGTTTTAAAAATTAATTTTGAAAATAAGAAGACATTCTCTTGCTTAAAAATTACTAACATCTCACTTATTTAAGATGAGAACAGAGAATTTATTTTTAAAAACATGGCAATTGACTAACAAAATACATACTAGTCACATTTGAGGTCATCCATATGAGCAGAATAACATCTTAATTAACATCTTAAACAAACCCTTGCAAAGCCTTTAAATACCTGATCCATTTTATTAACTGCAACTGCAAGCTGCGTCACTCCCAGAGAACGGACCAAGAGTCCATGCTCTCGTGTTTGTCCTCCAGTCTCAAATCCAGCTTCAAACTCTCCCCTGCTGGCGTCTACAACTAAAACAGCTACATCTGCCTAAAAAAGAAAAATAATTGAAACCAGAAATAATATTTCAGCATTTTAATTCAAAGGACAGATTATTCAATTAATTATGTTAATCATATTTTTAAAGGAAGACCCTAACTACCACCACCAAAACAAATCAAAAAAAAGACTCCCAAAGATGGATTAAATTTTAGGATAAAAAAGTCACCAAAAATAATGACATAAAGAACAAGAAAAAAGGTCCATATTTGATTATATAAAAATTAAAATATCTAAGCAAAGGAGGAAAAACAAACAAAATTAAAAACATAAGTAAACAGCAGCTGGGCACAGTGGAGCCAGCTGCTGTTGGAGGCAGAGGCACTTTTGGAGGCTGAGGCAAGAAGATCATCTGAGGTCAGGAGTTTGAGACCAGCCTAGCCAATACTGTAAAACTCCATCTCTGCAAAAAATACAATAATTAGTCACATGTGGTGGCACACACCGGTAGTCCCAGCTACTTGGGAAGCTAAGGTATGAATATCACTTGAACCTGGGAGGCAGAGGTTGCAGTGAGCCAAGATGGCACCACTGCACTCCAGCTTGGGCAACAGAACGTGACTCTGTCTCAAAAAAACAAAAAGAAGTAAACAAAGAGGGACAAACATTTGTAATATATAAGGTAAAAGTTATAATCTCTATAGAGTCTTTACCAAAAAAACAGAAAATGGTAAGACATAACTTTAAAGGATACACGCAAGCTATTTGCTAAAGAAATATAAATGGTCAACAAACATGAAAAAAATTCAAATTCAGTAGAAACCAAAACTTTTTAAAAAGTAAATTAAAAACACATTGACATATTCCCCTGCTCCACTGTTAAAGATTTAAAAGACAAAATTATTTGCTGTAAGCAGAAGGACATTCTCAAATATTGCTGTTGGGACTGTAGGTGCACAACCTTCCAGGGGGCATTTTCATGAAAAGTATCAAGAACTTAAAAATTATTAATATTCTACCTCCCATCAATTCTACCTCTAGGAATATATCCCAGAGAAGTAAGCAAAGATTTACAAAGCTATTCATCAGAATATTATTTAAAATGAAGAAAAACTGCAAATAAATAAATTATCAAAAAGCAGCATATTCATTCTCTACAGCTATTGAAAAAGAGCCCTGTATAACAAAGTTTTCTAACCTCTGTGGACCATCTTGTGAATCAGAAAGACGTTTCTTTCAGTCTCAAATTACACACCCCATAAAAGAAGCAAGCTAACCTTAGCTTATCACTTTCTTTGTTAGCCTTATTGAAACCAACTTTACAGGTTCCCACTATTCTTTTGTGTTGATGCCACATCATGTGGATCCAGCCTTTTAAAATGTGCAATAGACAATTTGTGCAACCATAGGTGTTCCTCCTTTTCATTCTTATCAATTATTTCTGTCAATGCACTGTAGGGGCATTTTTTTAAAGAACACTCTTATTTTCTCTTTTACAGCTTTTATTTTGTATGTGTACTTGTTTGTTACAGAAATCCACTTTTGTGTAATCCAGCAAACAATGACTATACATGGCATTCCCCTCTTTAGCTATCTAGAGACTGTTAATGACAATCACTTTCTCTCAGGGTCCTCTTATATTCCATCCACATCATTAAGTTCTCCTGCTTCCTGGTCAGAACAAAAGTCCACCACAGCTTGTTTTTTTGTTGCTTCCCGAATGACTGTGCTGTCCAGTTTTTAAAGAATTTCAGCCGGGTGCGGTAGCTCACGTCTGTAATCCCAGCACTTTGGGAGGCCAAGGTGGGCAGATCACGAGGTCAAGAGACCAAGATCATCCTGGCCAACATAGTAAAACTCGTCTCTACTAAAATAAAATACAAAAATTAGCTGAGTGTGGTGGCACATGCCTGTAGACCCAGCTACTTAGGAGGCTGAGGCAGGAGAATGCTTGAACCCGGGAGGCGGAGGTTGCAGTGAGGTGAGATCGCAACACTACACTCCAGCCTGGCGCCTGGTGACAGAGCAAGACTCTGTCTCAAAAAAATAATAATAATTAAAAATAATAATTTCACATGTAATATATAATCCTCACCATAAGGAAAACAAACGGTCATAAAATATGTCAAGAATGTCTCAGATAATTTCTCAAAATAGAACATTACAATTTAAAGTGAAGTATCTGGCTGGGCTGGGTGGCTCACACCTGTAATCCCAGCACTTTGGGAGGCTGAGGCAGGCATATCACAAGGTCAGGCGTTCGAGACCAGCCTGACCAATATGATGAAACCCTGTCTCTACTAAAAATACAAAAATTAGCCAGGCATGGTAGTGCGCACCTGTAATCCTAGCTACTCAGGAGACAGGAGAACTGCTTGAACCCAGGAGGTGGAGGCTGCAGTAAGCCAAGATAGTACCACTGCACTCCAGCTTGGAAGACAGAGCAAGACTCCTTCTCAAAAAAATAAATAAAAATAAATAAATAAATTGAAGTACCATCCATATACTTTGTCTGGTGGGGCAATTTACACTATTTCCATTTCCTTTTACTTGTACCTAAATACTCCTGCTTTGTCTCTGCTCTTAAGTGCAGTCTTCACTTCCAATCCTTCATATTTTATAAAGCTGAACACTAATTTCCTCAATGAGATCCAGCTCTTTTGATCAAGGATTCTTAGATAAGAGTACGAACAGAAGCAATCAATTTGAAAATTGGCTCTTTCACATATACCTGTAGTCAGTAACTGTTCTCCACATCTCAGGCAAGTTGTCTACCCTGTCTGGATTGTCAATGTACTTACTTCACAGAAACACTAGGGGATAAATATAGTTTATTAAAACATTCAGACCTGAACTTCCAAGTCCTAGTCTCAGTTACTGAAAATCTTTTTCTCATTAGGTTTTCATAATAACTGTAAAACTCTATTTACCTTCTTAGATTAAAATGCGAAATTCACTGAATTGGTATTAAGATACCTAAGCCCACAAATGTTCTACCTAATCTTCCTATTACAATCGCCAAAAAATTACTGGGCAATTTCTCTATTAATATTATTTCTAGGCAATAGCTCTTGTCTTTGCGAATCCAAATGCCTACTACACGTTTTCCAGGAAGCCTCTGAAGATCAAGCAGAATAAAGCGATCTCTCTTCACAATGTGTATCTTCTCTGTTCTTCCTGGAGTGCAACTGTTAGCCTTTCATCTTCACGTCTCATCTTCTACACTGTCAGTCATTTCCCTGAGGCAAGGGAGATGCTTTGTATGTTTCGTGTTCCCAAAGCCTACTGCAATATTTTGTACACTGGGCAAGTTACTTAACATCTTTGAGTCTCTTTATTTGTTACATAATAGAATTCAATTAGATGATCTCTAAAATCCTTTCCTACCATAATTCCAGAAAGAGTTGGAAATAAATAATTTTTGTTTTTGAGGCAGGGTCTCACTCCCTTGACTCACAGCTCACTGCAGCCTCAACTTCCTGAGCTCAGGTGATTCTCCCACTTCAGCTTCCAGAGTAAGTGAGACTACAGGTACCTGCCACCACACCCAGCTAATTTTTTTGTATTGTTAGTAGAGATAAGGTTTTGCCATGTTGCCCAGGCTGGTCCTGAACTCCTGGGTTCAAGTGATCTGCCCACCTCAGCCTCCCAAAGTACGGGGATTACAGGCATGAGCCTCCACACCCGGGCCTGGAATAAACAATCTTTATAATAACTATGGCTCTAAGGTCCCAGAATTCAAAAGCATTTTTGCTATAACTGCTTGTTCTGGTGCGTCTCTCCCATTAAACTATCAGTGCTTTGTAGACATTGTATTCCCAGACTGCCTACCACAGTGCTTGCCACATAGCCAGCATTCAAAAAGTAATCACTCAATGAAAAAAAAAAGAAAAAGACTTGCAGACACACACACACACACACACACACACAAAGAAGAAACAAAACTATATTGTATTCTTTGGTAAATGCAATGAGAAGTATGGTTTCCCTCAGTATCAGTGAGGGATTGGTTCCAGACCTCCCAACCCCCACAAATACCAAAATCTATGAATGCTTAAGTCCCTTATATGAAAGGGGTAGTCTTTGCATATAGCCTATACACTTCCCCTCACACACTTTAAATTATCTCTAGATTATGTGTAATGCCTAACACAATGCCTACACACCACTTGACTTCACTTGCATAGATTCAACACAGTATTCAGCATGCAGCAAATTCAAATTTTGCTTTTTGGAACTTTGCGGAATTCCACCACTCCCCCAAAATATTTTTATCCACAGTTGACTGAATCCACAAATGCAGAACCAATGCATATGGAGGGATGATTGCATACTAATTTAAAATGGTGATAATATATACTTCATAGAATTGTTATAAAGATTATATTAAACTAAATGCATATAACACCTAATATAGTGTCCAGCCCATATTCAATACTCAATTAACAGTGATAATTACTTTATTTCAATCTTTTATCACATTCAGTCCATGAATTTTGAATTAATATTCTAAAATTACATATCAGCTTTCTAAAATGGAATCAAATAATTTCTCATTTATCTTCATATATATTATAATATAGTCATACAATATCATTTTTGGTTGACAAATGTTTATCTTAAAATTCTTTTTGGCTGGGCACAGTGGCTCACACCTGTAATCCCAACAGTTTGGGAGGCTGAGGTGGGAGCATTGCTTGAGCCCAGGATTTTAAGGCCAGCCTGGGCAATACAATGAGATCCCATCTCTACAAAAAATTTAAAAATTAGCCAGGCATGGTGGCACTGGCCTGCAGGCCCAGCTACTCAGGAGGCTAGGGTGACAGGATCACTTGAGTCCGGGAGACTGCAGATGCAGGGACTGGTGATTGTGCCACTGCACTCCAGCCTGGGCTACAGGGTGAGATCCTGCCTCAAAAAATTACTCTTTTAATGAGTGGAACCCAGTAAATGGTTAATTGCTTGAAGTCACACTATTGCCGTGTTACAGAACCGAGTTATTTGAACTCTTCCTGTTTTCAAGTAATCATCCATTATGAAAGAAATCAAGGCCCTATATATACAGTGCTATTTTCATTGCTTTAATCATTTAGAGTTACTGTGATATGCAGCACAATGTTTTGGTCAACCATGGACCGCATATATGATGGTAGTCCCACATTAAAATTATAATAGAGCTGAAAAACTCCCATTGCCTAGTGATGTCATAGCTGCCACAATGTCATAGCACCATGTATTACTCATGTATCTGTGATGATATTGCTATAAACAAATCTACTGTGCTGCCAATTATTTAAAAGAATATCGCATATGCAATTATGTACAATAATTTATAACAACTATGATAGTGGTTTATGTACTATTTTTCACTTTATAATTATTTTAAAATATATCCCTTGCATTTATTAAAAAATAAGTTAACTGTAAAACAGCCTCAAGCAGATCCTTCAGGAGGTATCCAGAAGAAGGCATTGTTATCACAGGAGATGGCAGCTTCATGCACGTTATTGCCCCTGAAGACCTTCCAGTGGGACAAGATGTGGAGGTGGAAGACAGTGATATTGATGATCCTGATCCTGTGTAGGCCTAGGCTAATGTGCATATTTGTGTCTTTGTTTTTCACCAAAAAAAAGTTTAAAAAGTAAAAAAAAAAAAAAAAATTTAAAAAGCTTACGGGATAAGGCTATACAGAAAGAAAATATTTTTGTACAGCTATACAATATGTTTTTGCTTTAAGCTAAGTGTTAGAAAAGAGTCAGAAAGTTTAAAAATTTTAAAGTTTATAAAGTAAAAAAAGCTACAGTAAGCTAAGGTTAATTTATTATGAAAGAAAAATATATTATTGAATAAATTTAGTGTCCCCTGAGTGTACAGTGTTTGTAAAGTATACAGTAGTGTGTAGTAATGTCCTAGGGCTTCACATTCACTCACCGCTCACTCACCAAATCATCCAGAGCAACTTCCAGTCCTGCAAGCTCAATTCATGGTAAATGCCCCATACAGGTGGATCATCTTTTATCTTTTATGCCCTATTTTTACTGTACCTTTTCTATAATATGCTTAGATCAGTTTAGATACACAATTACCACTGTGCTACAACTGCTGACAGTATTCAATACAGGAATATGTTAAACATGTTTGCAGCCTTGAAGCTACAGGCTCCACATAGTCTAGGTGTATAATAGATGTTACCATCCAGGTTTGTGTAAATTACACTAATATGTCCACAAATGAAGCTGCCTAACAACTAATTTCTCAGAAATATCCTTATCATTAAAGGATGCATGACTGCAAATTATATTTGATTTTTTGTAGCATTCTTACTAAGAATCATGTAATTTACAAATTGTAATGCTTTTTAATACTATTAAAGGAAGTAAATAAACCACTGGGTAAAAATACCCAAGCTTCATTATTTCTGCATAAATAAGCTCTTTAAAAAGATACAGGACTTGAATATATCGAAAGACATAAGGCAGATTTTGAAATATTCATGCCAACTTATCAATAAAGGAAATATGAAGCTATACCTCAAGTCCTTTACCATTCCTTTTACAATAAAGAAATTCATAGCTTTTATACATAGTTTCTTTGTAAGAAATTTAACAAGATTTTACAAAGTACAGGTAAAAAGATCATGAAAAATACAATATTGCTGTTTTCTTGTTCAAACTTGATAAAGGTTAAAACTTTCCATTTTAAAATATTTTAAAAGTTAAAATCCTAGAATTGTAACCTCAGCATTAGGAAATTTTATAAAGTACAGTCAGTACACTATTGTGAAGAAAATATTAGTTACCTGGGCTGCTCCTGTAATCATATTTGGAATGAAGTCCTTATGGCCTGGAGCATCCATTAATGTAATAACTTTGGTTGTGGTTTCAAACTTGGTCATACCAACATCCATGGTTACTCCCCTTAAACAAAACATAAAATGGTTAGAACGTACTATGTAATAGTGCTATAGAGTAAATTAATAATAGTCTACATGATTATCTAAATTCTTAGGTAAAAATGGAAATTTTATTTATAGACCATTATTTTTGAAAAATTAAATTATCAATCAGGGCTGGAATGTCTGGTATCATAGAAGTGCATTCATATGGCTTTAACAACATGAAGTTGTGTTCGCAGTAAGAGCTCAATAAAAATGATAGTTATGCCCTCTTACCTTATTTTTTTTTGTAAGAAATAGTGTAAACTGTGAACAAAGAAACATATATGGGGACAACTCTAAATGGGGGAAAAATACTGCACATGAGAAAAGATAAATGAAAAATTACCATTACCAAGAGGTAATTTTCTTCATGTTCTATGCTTATGCTTCACTAGTTATAGAAATGAGCTTCTAAAACTTTCATTTGCAAGGCTGGTCAGTATGTTACATATTTAGAAAACACAAGATATCAAAGCAGATGCTTAATTTTCAAGAAACGGAGAGACATGAACAGCAGACTGCTTTTTATCCTATTTAATTCTTCTTGTAGACCAACACAGTGCCTTTTTCAGCCACAAAAAAATATAGATTCAGATTAGTGAAATGCTTGGGATTAGAAGTTTTTCAAATTTCACATTTGTTTGGATTTGGAATATTTGCATATACATAATGAGATATCTAAGGGATGGGACCCAAGTCTAAACACAAAATTCATTTATGTTCCATATACACATTATACACATAGCCTGAAGGGACTCTTATGCAACATTTTTAGTCGTTTTGTGTGACCTGTCATATGAGATCAGATGTAGAATGTGCCACTTGCGATGTCATGCCAACACTCAAAATGTTTCAGATTTTTGAGCATTTTGAATTTCAGATTTTCAGATTAGGGATCCTCAGCCTGTATAAGAGGCCTAAGGAGGTCTACAGGGACACTCAGTCATTCTAGGCCTCAGACATTTAGATGGGGAAATCATGCAGGCAATAAACGAGGTCTGCCCCCGAATCATCCAAAGTAATGAATAATAGTACTCCCTTTTACTACCAAAAGAGTACAACAATTAGAATAACAAACTATAGGTTTGCCCTAGCAATAAAGTAACTGTGGGTCTCCTTAGTCAAGACATTTGAGTTTAACCTGAAAGCCTGGGCCATCCAAGTTTGACAAAGTGATGCTTAATTCTCTTTAATAATTCCCAATAATCCAAGCACCACGGGCACCTTCAGAATAATGGCGAACTAAGACTTACTCCGAGATCCTCTGTAGACTGACCTGAGTATACTCTGCTGACCCAGCTCTGATTTCAATTTGTAACCCTAAGGATATGAAATGTCATTGCAACCCAAAGGATATGAAATTTACTCATTTCTGTTCTTCAGTATCTGAGAAGAACAAGGGATTTACAAATATTTAACATGGTGGGATAAGCAACATATTACATTTTGTAAATGCTATTAAGGAACATATGGTGGTGAGCTAAAACTCCCATTATATACCTGAAAGCATCTGCTGTCTATGGAATGAAGAAATATTCTAAAACTTATGCTGAGCAATAAAGAACCAGCAGCAGCAAAAATATGAAAACCAATCAATAGATAACATTATCAAAAAAGCTAAAATGACTGACCATTGTAGGATTCAAATCAATTATTAGTTCACTTGCCAGCTCAACTAAGATACTAGGTAACTTAGTTAACTTCAAGTGAACCATTCTAACTTAAATATACTGTTCTCAATGTCTTTACCTACTTATTAGATAACGCAGAGAAAACTAAAAAACTACATACTTTAATAATGTGCTTGTTAAACTGACAGGTGAAAATTATTTAGGCTTCTAATATTGTATCATATACAATTCCATTGTTTTCCATAATTGGCAACTGTCCAGCTAATTTTTCTTACTAGGATAGAAAACAGGCCTGTGATACTATATAGAATTAAAGACACCCGCAAAGAAAGAGAAAACATTATGATACAAATTCTGGTTTACCAGAAGAGGTAAGGAATACTGTGACCTGCTCTACAGAGCATTATCTCATATATTATAATGGATACTATGCAAGACTGCAAGAAAATACATATTAAAAAGGCATGAATATCCAGATACATTCTCCAATAATCAGACTGAAGACATCAGGGAACACAGTTTAATCTCCTTGCTAATTTAAGACTTTCACAGGACTTGGTTTGTAAATAGTTATTATTTTGACACAGTTGATATATCTGCCATGACATTATCAAGGTGTCCTTTGGCTCTCCCACCCTAGCATGATATATACTGTCACTCTAAATATACTTCAAAAGAAATACTATTCTTTGGCCAGAGTATATTAGTAGCTGCATATTCCTATTAGAATCTCCCCAAAATTAGCACTTAACACAGTAACAGAGAAAGATAAGTAACTGACTGCATTATAGCTACAGAATTACTTGTTTGCTGTCTCACAAAAACAGAATATATAAAGTATAAAAATGAATTATTTAGTAATTTGAATTTGCTGGTTACTTAGATTCTAGACAAAAGAGGTTTTACTACAGTTACATTTCCTTTGTAAGCTGACATGAAATTAAAAGTCTTACTTTTAATTCAAAATCAAGACAATTTGACATGTACTTAAGGAAGTAACAACTGAAACTTATCCCATAGAATAATTAGCTTATGATTTTTACTGTTTTTTTTTCTGCATGGCTTTTGTTTTACTTTGTTTCTGACAAACATTCTTTTAATCTATTTCCATAAAGTTTCGAGGAGTAAAAACAGTATGTAGATTTTCCCTGATATTTAAAAGCTATTTTCTAAAAATAGTCTCTAACGTATTTCATATGTTTTACAAATTTGAGACATATTATACACTTATTTTAGAAGACTATATGACTTCAAACTGAAAATTACAAAATATAGTGACTACCTTTCCCTTTCTTCGCCAGTCTCATCCAAGACCCATGCATATGCAAACGAAGCTTTGCCAGCCTTTTTAGACTCCTGTTCATACTTATGCATAGTTCTTTTGTTTACATTACCCAGAAGATAAAGCATATGGCCCATCAGAGTACTTTTCCCAGCATCAACATGACCTAAAGAAAATTGATTCAGGATTAATACCAGGTACATTTCCAGACGTTCACACTGAGGCATTGCATACATGTATAACTCACTATTTCATGTCAGTGGTTTACAGTAATAATGCCAGTATTTATCAAATGACAGTTAAAACATCTAAATAGAAAAAAAAAGAGCAAGTCTCTTTACAGAGGGGGTAAGTTTCTCAGATTTTTGGAAATTAAAATTGTCAACAAGACATGCCAATTTCAAAATGTTCACAAAACAAAAAATCCCACAACCAAGTGTAATGACTTCTTCGGTAACTTGGCATTCTCTCTCCTCAGGTGACTAGAAAGCATTATGAGGCCGTGCCTCCTCGCTTTCTGTCCATTCCACCTATCGAGAACTCGGAATTTCCATGCGGCCACAAGACAGTGGGCAGGGTAAGGCATGGAGGCTGACGATCCAGAGGGACAAAGGGCATTACCAATGACCACTAAGTTGAGGAGCTGCTTCCCTCCTTGCCGCTTCTCCAGTTCCACCTTCACATCTATTTGCTGTCTCAGCTTGCCAGACTTTCTCATTGATGCTGGGGCTAAACTCTGCTCTTCTGAGGCTTGAATCATGTGGGGTGGATTAGCAGATTTAGAAGCAGTCTCAAGAACATCAGAAGCAGCAATGCTGACATCTTCACTGGGCGGTCCCTTTTGAGGTGTGTGGAAACTATGACCATTTTCTTCAGAAGTTACTCTACAGAAGGCAGACAGGAAAAAAGCATTTTAAACCAACTCGACTGATGTTCTATAATGTCAGAAGGGCAGAAAAACTGTTTCTTCATAATTCTTTATACTCCAGACCAAAAATAATCTCTGCTAAGTAGCTAGAGTCTGTTAAGGTGGAAATGATAAGTAGCTAGACTCAAACCACACAAATACAGATGTGGAAGATCCCAAGAGAAAAACAGTGTACCAAAAAATGAAGGTATGAAGAAAATATCTTTAAAAATAACTGAAATTCAAAATCTAAGCCTTGGCGATATAATCCATCCTATCAAAATCAATGGTATAAAGGGGATATTTTGTAAAAATGGCACCAAATATATTACTGGAGTAGAATTAGTACTAAAATATAGTTTTACCCCAACTCATCCTTCCAACATGATAAACTTATGATCCTTTTTATTATCCCCCTCAGGGGAGATATCTCTAAATGACTACAGTTCATAAACATTTTTGACAGTGGAGCTTTAATTAATTAATTCAACAAACACCCGATTTACTAAAAACTACAACATATACTAGGGACTGATGTTGAAAAGAAAATGACATAGAAATGAAAAAGCTAACTACCACTCCCAAAAGATTACAATCTAGTGAGGAACTCAGATATGTAAAGGAGAAACAAGACTATCCAGCTTAACTTATTCTTTCCTTGAAAGAATATAAAATCCTTAGAACAATAACTTGTGTATTCTATGTATTTCCTCTCTCTCCCTCGATGGAAAAATCCCATAACAGAATTAAATGGCATTCAAGATTAAGGAAAAAAAGGTCAATTATTCTGATAACCCAATCCTAATTCAGAAGGAAAAAAGACATACATGAAGATTTTTGAGACTGAATCAGAATTCTAAATTATTTTAACAGGTGATAAAAATTAAATTAAATTTTTCATTCATCCAATCATTCAATTAATGTATACTGAATGTGTACTATGTCTTAGAGAAGGAGTCCTTTCCTTCACTGACTTTGAAATCTATAAAATCCAAAAATTGAACTAGGTGATGATTAACATTCTTCCCAACCAAAACTCATGATACCGCACTAATTTAGATAAAAGAATATTGTAAGGGAAAAAAATAAGGCTCCTGAGTTTGTGTTTCTTAAAAAATATAATTTTGGAAAAGGGAGAAAAGAAAGAAAAAAAAGGATATAAAAATCTATTGTTTATAGTAAAAACCTATTGTTTATATTTGATAACAATGTTTCTTTATCAATTTGGCAGACAAAATACATATAATTTATAAGTAACAGCTTTATTGAACAACTGAAAATTCTGAAAAATTTTAGAACTTGAAAATTAATGGCTTCAAAGCAACTCACTTCCCTTGTCTTTAAGAACTCCTGGAAGGATTCTAGAGACTGTGATGAGAACAAACACGAGCTACCAAGGTGTGGTGACTTCCATTTTCACAAGATATTTGAAATTCCAGGTGTGTTTCATATCATCTGTTTGCCACAATGATCCAATTCATTCAATATGAAAATTCAAAAGAGTTTAAAAATATTTCAGTCATTAGAAAATTTAACTAATGATTCCATGATTTGCTGACTCATTCTGAAGTCTGGTTACCTGTGCCACCTAGCGGTATAAGAATTCCCTATCTGACGGTGCCAGGTTTCACCAAATCAGATTTTTTTTTATGTTAAAGTAGCTATAAAATATTTATGTGAGAAAATTGATGGTGAGGTAGGATAAGTAATACACATACGTAAGGCCAGAATCAAGCCTAATTTCTCCTTTTGTCTCTTTGTACTATGTTATACGGAGGATATATGATACTTCAATGCTAATGACACATTATGCAAAATTGAAAGTCTCTTTCTTACAGACTAATAGGAGACAATCCGTGAGGTTGGGGGTGGACATGGGGGCGGGGGTGACGGAGGTACTCAAGTCTTACCCAGGCACTTCAAATCCCATAGTTTGCTTCTTTCCAGATACAGTCATTTTGGCAACTTTCGGCACAATTTCAGATTCACTTCGCGATGACTGGGAATCTACTGGTTTTCCTAATTAAGGAGTAAAATATAAAAGGCCAATTAATTAATTTCTTTAGTAATATACAGAAATCTATTACATACTATTTTAAATTATAGATTATAATTTTCACAGAATTCATGTCTTTATAAACATACTATCTTTTCTCTAAAAAAACTTTGTGAGATATTAAAGCTGAAAGAAATTCTGTCTCTTTAATCTAGGAAATCCCCTATTGTCAGGACTCTCCAATGCTTAACCTCCACCAAATCTCTTCCTAATTTTGAACTGACTGTTAAGTTTCAGTATGAAGAGGTCACAAGGTAGTTTCTACACTGAGCCTTGTTCTGACATTATACCTAGACCCTATATCTCCCTTTCCTACCACGCCCTTTCACAATACTAAAATTGTTTGGTCAGTTAGCAGATGGCTAAACTATTTTTAATCCTGTGAGATTTATGAACTGATGAACAAGTTGAGAGTCTGCTAAATTACGCTGGAATATTGTACATATTTTACTTGCACACAACACTAGACTTACTAAAATACGGATATCTACAAAGAACCTGGGGAACGAGGTTAACGTAGAAAAAATAAATTAAGAACATGGGGGAATTAGTCAGGCATGGTGGCAAGTGCTTTTAGTCCCAGCTACTTGAGAGGCTAAGGTGGAAGGTGGTTTGAGCCCAGGAGTTTAAGGTTGTAGTGAGCTACAATCACACCACTGCACTCCAGCCTGGGTGACAAAGCAAGACGCCATCTCTTAAAAAAGGAGGAGAATAAATTATGAGCTAGATCAAATTTTTTTTTTGCATTTGATCCCTACATAATTCATTCAACTTTTAAAAATTTATCTTTATAATCTTCAGAAAGAATGCCGTCAGGATTGGATCCACATAAAACTATGGAAACTACGTGAGCTACATTGGTAAATACATATACAGAAACCACAAACAATTAAGAAAAGATAAGTTAATGTATAAAAATCATTTAAAATATTTGCTATTTACCTACTATGTACCAGGCACTATGCTGGAAATGTGATGGTGAAAAACAGACATAACACTTGCTCTAAGAGAAATTACATTCTAGTGGGGAAAACATACTAAATGATTTTTTTTAAGTACAATTAAATCTATTATTAGTGTTATAAAGAATCCATATATGGTGCCATAAGATTTGATGATAGGGCAAATGACTTACAGAGGAGCTTCTCTAGGAAAGTGAGAAATGGAGATATGATGGGGAAAATGAATCAAAATTATAATAACTAGCACAGAAAGGAGGAGCATTCCAAGCAGAAAGAGAAGCTTGTATAATGGCCCTTTTGTAGGAAGAAGCACAGTTCTTGAGAGGGAATGACAGCAGAAGGGGAGCTACATGAAGCTGGAGAGATGGGCAGGGCCAGCCAGTGCAGAACCTTTAGGCCATACCAAAGATCCTAATGCTTATTCTAACAAAGACGGAAGTTACCAAAATGAGATAAGCAAAAGTGAGGGGAAGTGGGAAGAGAGAAGAGAGGATGAAGTAAAGGAACATCTGAAAATAAACAGTTTAGGGATGGGAGAATTTTGAGATTGAGACATATTAGAAATTTAGACCTAATAGTTGAGATTTCCAAATGACAATGAAAGTCAAATAGGCAGCTGAACATGTTAGTCAACCTCAAAGGAGAGGTCTGAGCTGCATCAGCACATAATCAGTAATTGAAGACATAGACACAAGCATGAGCACCAAGGGAGAGAGCACAGAGGAAGAAGAGAAACAGTCCTAGGAAGCCTTGAAATAACTCTAGCATTTAATGCCAAAATAGTGGACAATATGCCTACAAAAAGGTGAAGGAGAGCCAGGGAGGGTGGTACCAAGGAAGCTAAGGGAAGACAGTGTTTGATGGAGTTGGCATCACCAGGATCTGGGGCTCCGGGCCAGTCAACTTAATGAAGACCAAAAACATTCACTGGTGATGTGATCACTTTTGGTAAAAGTCATTGGTAGAGTTAGCAAGAACAGCTGAAAATAGTGGGAAAAGTAAAAGCCAAACTAGGTTAAAAAATATAAGGTGAGAAAATGAAGGCATGTTCACTACTTCTCATCTGTAATTTCAAAATCCAAAAGCATTGAAATATTAACGTTCTGGGTTTTGTTATTTTAATAACTCACTTGGAAACAAAATCTGACATGGATGACATAAGGCTATTTATCTATAGCACTTATTGATCCTACTTAAAGTGACAAGCCACACACCTCAGGGCAGAAATAGCAACGTGTCTGATTACAGGGAACTGCTCCACAATTCACTGGGGCTATTATACTACAGATGGTATGTAAATGTTAATCTTTTTCTAAACACAAAATATTCCAAATTCTGAATCTAATCTAACCCCAAGGGCTTTAGGGATTGCATAAGTTTGAAAATGATTCTTTAAAAAGTTTGTCTGGAAAGGGAATAATATGGCAGAATAGCAGTAGAAGGGGGATATGGGATCAAGCTGATGGAAAAGATTAAATGGAGAAGATTTAGTTGAATATATTATGAAGATAGGAGGTCATCAATATTTTGGAGTTTCTGAGAAGGTAGAATGAGATGGAATCCAAAGTACAGGTAGAAACTAAATTGAGACAAGAGAAACACTCTTTTATTGCAATAGAAGGCAGGTTTGCATGTTTAGGAACTGGAAAATGAAAATTCCTAATAGATGACTTCTATTTTCTCCATAATACAGCACCTAGTTATGCTCTGGGATCAACCAAGGAAAGTAAAAAGATTTGTAAAGTAAATAAGGTTTTTAATAACTGTTGTGTAAAAAGAGAGTAAGTTGAACATTTAAAAAATTAGAGAAATTGCTAGACAGTATTGAGGTCCCAAGTAAGATCTGTGATAATAAATTTATAGTGGAATTAATCTGCCTTTGTGTGACTTTCTCTAGCAACGTTCAGCCATTCACAAAAAGGCATAGAGAAGACATTAACTGCTTCCTTAAGAGTTAAGGATGTATCACACAGGTATAAGAAGAAATGATATGGCATTGAAATTACAAGTAATGAAATCTAAGCTGATTTTTAAAAATAAATAAAATGACAAAGGAAGAGTCCTGATGCACTAGGAGAAAGTAGAGGGGTCTGTAAGTAAAGAAAGAGAAGAAATCTTTAAATTCCTGATGAGAGGCGAAGCTCACTGGAAATATAAGGTAGTCAAAGAACTGAAAAGCCAGTGTTGGACTTGGTGGTGTTTTTCCACACACATGGATCAATGAGCTGTGATCATGAAGAGCTTAGGGGGAGAAGAAAAGAGTAAGCCAGCTGCCAAAGTCTCCAATGAGTAAGGAGAAGTGACCGTGAGGCTGTTCACTAGATGACAGCAGCAAGGACTAACAGAAGGCTGGCTCCGCTAAAGACAACAACTTCAAAAGAATAGAAATCAAGGGGGAAATGGATGAAAGAATAATGATGGGAAGAAGGAAAGAAAACAAAGGTATCTTCCAGAGTCTGAGGTTTAAGCAGCTATAAATGAAGTAAAGCAAGAAGTAGAAAAAAAAACAGGAAATGAGATTGAGAATTACAGAAGGATGGCTTTGCATGAAAAAGCAGTTCCTAGAGTTACAGCAATAGTGGAAAGGAGATAAGGAAGAAGGATACTTAAAAGCATTATGATGATGATGATGATAGGGTGTGTGTGTGTGGGGGGGGGAAGGGGAAGACACCCTGACTGGATTAAAACAAGGAAAAGTGGCATGGGCAATTCTGGCCTCTGTCATAAGAAGAAAAGAAGACGGAAAAAAAACATATAGCATAAAAATGTCTCAATCCAGCCTTTACCATACTAATTCCAACTTCCCACTACAGTTCATCTTACTATCTTCCAACCATTTTGCACATAAAAAATTTATTGTCCCACTTAACACATTTAGTACACTGAAATACTGAAATTTCGACTTTTAAAAAAGTAGGTGGGTCATACAATGGCATAAAAGGTCCTAAGCCACAAAAAATCACAATGTGATCCTGTAATATTTCTGGGGATGCAATAAATATCACGTTACTTTTCTTTTTGGTGATGTTTTTCTAACATCGAACATTGAACTTGTGACGTAACATTTTTAAAATGTGGTTATTTAAGTGAAAGTAGGGGAAGTGGAAGTCTGATATGGATTTGAATACCTCCCCATTAAAGCAGTGGTTCTTAAATTTTTACTTTCAGGCAGGTACCCCTTTTAAAAGCTAGTGAAAATTATGTGGCATTCTTCATCAAAAAAATATACCATACATATAAAATTTTACATGCTATTTCAAGTAGATCAGTAAGCCCAACTCTAGAACCCTTCCTTTGAGAGATAACCATTGGCTAAGGCTATTTTGGAAATACATTAATTTAAATTAATGATGTTATCCACAGTCTAGGGCAAACATGTACATCCAGTAAATTACCCACTGAGCTGTTCTTAACAGCAGGTGATATACTTCCACTTACCCAATCACATTACAAAGTCCCCTTCATGACTAGCACCATTCTGGAAGGCAGGAAAACTCTACTGACATAAGTCAGAAAGGAACTCATAACTAAAATAACCAGTCACAGATCAATAAGAGATACCTATACATAATTATTCAAATCCATCATATTTTTGAAAATGTAAAATGTTTACTGTGTTCTCCCATCTTCCCCAAACAACTGGAAATTCATTCACCGTTTAACAATCCCAAGAAATTGAACACTAAGTTTTCAGTAAGTCCCAAAATATGACAGTAAGAAATGAATACTGGATAAAAAAGAAGGAAGCTTCCATTCTGGTCCCTGCCCTACCACTAATTAGCTGTTACCTTATGGCTTAAGCAGTTCATCTAATTTCACTAGCTTCAGTTTCCTCTAAACTCTTCTATGAAGTACGTAAAATTTCCACTTCACAGAGTGAAGTGAACTAAATCACAAAGATGTCCTTTAAATCAACTAGCCCACTGTGAGATAAAAGTAAAATGCACTATTTCAAAGGAAGATTATCAATGTCCTCCCCCAAGCCTCACAAGACCCACCCACCAAATCATGGTCACCTAAAAGATATGCATTCTGAAAACTCATATATTCATGATTAGTGTCCAGTCTCTAGAATAGAGAAGAACTGATCATCTGTTAGGTATATTTTTTTATTCAGATAGAAATAATAGCTACACGGCGGAAGGGCTACTCAACTGATCAAGTCTAATCTTACAGACGAAGAAACAAAGGACAAATAAGTGGCTTTACCTTAGTGGCAGAGCTTGCACTTAAACCAAATTACCCTGCAGCGTGTCCAGTTGACCTCTCTCACACCCCAGCTATCTCTGCAGCAAAGCATGATTAAAAACTGCATCCTCTGTCACTAGTGTTTACCTCTTGGGAAGCTGCTTTCCCCAGGGCTCTCCTGGTTCCTTCCTGAGGCTAAGATCTAAATAGAGTCTAAGTTTTCTCTTGAATATGAAATGATGTAGGTCTTTTGTCCTGAAGATTTTTTTTTTCAATGTATATTCATTTGTGAAGGATGCAAAGCCAGATCTCTCTCACATCACACAACTGATACAGACTTGCTAAATTTAACAAAACCCTCAGCTTGCATATCCCCAATTTATGCTCTTCTGATTCATTCCTTTGGTCTTTAAGCACACTCATTAATAGAATACTAGCTGTCAGGGGCAGGAAGTGCCTTATACACATTCACACAGGAAGTGCCTTATACACATTCACACATGACACAGTGCTCTGTCCATAATAAGCCACCAATAAAATACAGTTTACTGATTAATCCCTAAGAGTTTAAATTGTGAAACTACAAGGTGACCTCTATTGTCTTTACAAGTTTCCTTAGACAGCAATAACCTCCTCAGTTTGCTCTCTTTACTCACTCACTCCTAGCATTTAACACCAGCTACCTCCCAAAGTTGAAATACAAATTCTGGAAAGCCAGCTTGGCACTCTCATATGCTCTTCAGCCAGGTGCTTTACATGGTCTTCTACCTTTCCATAACCACGCAGAATAGGTATAATTACTCCTACATTTCTTTACAGAAACGGTGGTTCATACAGGCTGATCTGCCAGAGGCCATACAACTGTGGCCTGTGACATAAATTTAAAAAAAAAAAAAAAGATATGAATTACATGGTACTATTATCAAAAAGTGTCTTCTACACTATTCTGAGAGACAAGTCATAGAAGGTGTTGAGCTGAGCTGTAGAGCTAATAAGCAAGAGAAATTCAAAATATGTTCCTAATTGTGGAAGGCTTAAAAAATAATGAAATTTGACTTGACTGAAATGTAATAAAGAGGAGGCAAAATAATATGAGAAAAGGAATACGAAGAGGTCAGTGGGGTAAAAATTCTAAATGTGGGCACTCACCAATAAACTTTAAAAGACTATATAATTGAAGTTTTGAAAACAGCTTTTTTTTAAAAAAAAAAAAAAAAAAAAAAAGATCTTTTGGGCACGGTGGCTCACGCCTATAATCCCAGCACTTTGGGAGGCTGAGGTGGGTGGATCACAAGGTCAAAAGACAATCCTGGTCAACATGGTGAAACCCCGTCTCTACTAAAAATAAAAAAATTAGCTGGGAATGGTGGCGCGCACCTGTAGTCCCAGCTACTCGGGAAGCTGAGGCAGAAGAAGCGCTTGAACCCAGGAGGCGGAGGTTGCGGTGAGCCGAGATGGCGCCATTGCACTCCAGCCTGGGTAACAAGAGCGAAACTCCATCTCGATTAAAAAAAGAAAAGATCTTTTGTAGATTTATGTTCATGGACTCCTTTCCTCATTTAATAAGTAGAAAGTAAAAGAGAAGTAGTACTAAATATTCTTAGGAAGAATAATTAGTAAAACTGTCTGGAAATTAGGAAGGCAAAATTAAGATTATGGAAGAGAAAAACCACAGAAATTTATATGTGATGATGATTTCTCCATAAAATATGCTGCTGTGTCTCATCATTCTAGAATTCCTTACTTTTTCGAAACCATTAATAAGGTATTCCCTAAGCTTTGGCTCTAGGATCCTATTTACATTTACACATACCATTTATAAGCAAGGACAACCAATCCTAATAGTCTACTATGGCTAGAAATCGAAGGTTCGGTTCTTCAGACAATTCACAGAACTTGAGCCTTGACCTAGTCATCAGATATTTCAGAGACTGAGTTTACCCCGTTCGAAAAATATATCACCTACCTCACAATGATATAATACATATTACATACATAAAAGCATTTATGAAATTCTCAAACAAAATTTAAAAAGCAGACTTTTATTCTATAAAATTATTTTGTTTCTATAATATCCCTGGAAGAAAACTCTTAAAAGTAATCGCTGAAGTTTGTTATCAGGACATGTGTACCGATACTTTTTGGGTTTCCTGGATATTTCTGCATCCACTAACCTCTTTCAGTTTTTTTTGTGGTTTTTTTGTTTGTTTGTTTTTGAGATGGAGTCTCAATTTGTCACCCAGGCTAGAGTGCAATGGCATGATCTCAGCTCACTATGACTCCCTGCCTCCTAAGTTCAAGAGATTCTCCTGCCTCAGCCTCCTGAGTAGCAGGGATTACAGGTATGCACCACCACACCTGGCTCATTTTTGTATTTTTAGTAGAGATAGGGTTTCACCATGTTGGTCAGGCTATTCTCAAACTCCTGACCTCATGATCCACCTAACTCGGACTCCCAAAGTTCTAGGATTACAGGCGTGAGCCACTACGCCTGGCCACCACTTTAAGTTTTAGAATGATTTTAGGTGATAATAGGATCAAGAAGTACAATAAATATGTATCTAGTCATAGATAAATAGTATCACAAAGTACCTTACCTTGGCTTGAACCCTGTGTTTTTCATTTGCTTACGTGTCATGCACATAAATGTCAAGGGTACAAAACCAATTAAAAATGTTCTGGTAGAACAAATCCAGTGGGACTATTTGGGGGGAAAAATGCTAAGTTGATGCTGAAGGTCATCTGGAAGAGTAAATGTGAAAGAATGACCAACAAAACAAACTAAGAATAATGACGGGGGAGATGAACTACCAGATTATCAAGATACCAGATATCTAATTCAATGAATTAGAATAGGGCATTTGCAAATAATCCGATTAGTGGAAATATATTTACATGAATGTTATATGTAGAAATTAACAGGGATTAAGCATATGGAAAAATATATAGAAATGTATATATTATATGTAGTTAGAAATATAAATTCAGTATATGCAGAAGTGTTTCAAATCAATGGGAAAGGATGAGTTATTCAACACATTATACTGGGAACATTGGCAATTCATTTGGAGAAAAAGTCCTCTCATATATATATAGTATATCATATGTAAATTCCTTATTAATAATATGCACATAAAGCAAAGAGAAAAACAAAAAAATATGTATGATTACTTCAGGTAAGACAGATATACAAATCTGTTACAAAAATTTCTGCCTGACCAAGTGTGGTGGCTCATGGCTACAATCACAGCACTTTGGAAGGCCAAGGTGGGAAGATAACTTAAGGCTAGGAGTTCAAAACCAGCCTATGCAAAAAAGCAAGACCCCGTCTCCACACACAAAATAATTTTTTAATTAGCTGTGTGTAGTGGCATGCACCTGTAGTCCTAGTTACTCAAGAGGTCGACACGGGAGGATCAGCTGAGCCCAGGAGCTTGCGGCTGCTGTGAGCTATGACTGTGCCAATGAACTCTAGCCTGAACAGAGTGAGACATTGTCTCTTTAAAAAAGGTTCTCCATGATTAAGGATACTACAAGCAAGCATAAAATATGTGGGGAAAATACATGGAAGGGGTTAGTCAATATATACAATAAAGAGTTCCTGGCTGGGCACAGTGGCTCACACCTGTAATCCCAGCATTTTGGAAGGCCAAGCCAGGTGAGGAGGTCAGGAGTTCGAGACCAGTGTGGCCAACATGGTAAAACCCCGTCTCTAACAAAAAATACAAAAATTAGCCAGTCATGGTGGCATGTACCTATAATCCCAGCTACTTTGGAGACTGAGGCAGGAGAATCGCTTGAACCCAGGAGGCGGAGGTTGCAGTGAGCCAAGATCGCGAGATTGCACTCCAGCCTCAGCAACAAGTGTGAAACTCAGTCTCAAAAAAAAAAAGTTCCGACAAGCTAGTGAGAAAAAACTCCTCAGAAAGAGATGAGCAACAAATGGACTAGGTCAATAAACACAAGTCAAAGGCATAGCAGAAGAAAGGGAAAACAAACGTTGCTATGTACACCATACTTCTGAGAATATGGTCTATAGAAACATTAACACTAACGTGCAACAATATATAAATGAGATTGTTCACGGTGGTACCACAGATAATGACAAAAAATTGTAGATGTACATAAGGGAATGATTATGATATATCTAAACAATGGAATAGTATGCTACACATAGAAGGCCTACATGTATGAAAAGATAGCTATGACACATGAAATAGAAAAAAAACCTGCAATATAATATAGCAATGGTCCTATATCACTATGTGATTGGCATTAAAAAGTGCACAACTTTTTAAAGTGATTACTTCTAGGGAGTGATAGTAGGAAAGAGAGGAGTTGACTTTCAATTCAAACTTTATATACTTCTATGCTACAATGACTACATATTATTTTTCTAATAAGAATGGCTCCTGCCTGCAGTGACTGATACGGTGTCTCTGCTTTCTATCTCTAGCTTTTCAAACTATGTTCTATTTCTGTTCACTAGGGTTGTCATCTCACTTGCTAAAATATACTCTGTAGCTCTGTACAGAAAAATCTACTTGTACATTTAGTCTTTTGCAACATGGCTCCAATTTACCCTTCAAGATCTATCTCTTCCTTCCAACTTCCATAAACAGACTGAGAACCCCTGACGTAAACTTTTGTTTTCCCACATGCATGGCCATGGCTCATCAATTTCCATGTTTCATGCAAAAACCACTAGTTTCATGAAAATTATACTTTAATTTTATTGCACTAAGATTTGTGATTATAAATAGAAGGAAGTTGTAGCTTCTTGGTCATGAATCAATCACAGAGATCAACTTCACCAATGTATGATCAAAGACTCTCAGACTCATTCCACAAAGATTTTTGAAAGCCTCTGAGGTAATTACCAACAGAACGAAGTACCAATAAGGTTACATGCATATTTTTCATGCTATCACAGGAGAATCCCAACAACCATTCCACACCAAATGCCTCCAATTCACCAGCCAGTTAGGTTAGTAGATAAGACATGGACTCTGCTGCAATACAACCTGAGTCTGAAGCCAGGCCTTGCCAACCGCATGACCTCAAGTGAATCATTCAACTTTTCTCTATGCCTAGTTTCCTCGTCCGTAAAATAATAGTATCTGCCTAACAGGGATGGTAGAAGAACTGAGAATTAAATGAGCTAATATATGTAAAGTACTTAGAGAAATGACTGGCACATATGAAATACCTAATCACACAACTAACAGAAAGCACACAGTCTGTGGATCTCTGATAATCACCAAAATATCAACTTTTTCTTTTTCTCATGTGATACTAGGAAACTTAAAGACACAAAGTACTCTCTGGCTATCACATATTCATTCATGATGAGAAGGTGGGAAATGCCAACTGTGTGACACTGCGCCGGGTACTGAAATAAACAGATCCAAGAACATGGTGAGATATAAGGTTAGAAAAGCAGGTATCTCATTTAGGACCATGTGTAACATTTAAGGCACTTGATCTTGAGACATAAGAGCCACTGAAGGAATAAGCACTGGAGGTACATATCATAGCTTTAAAACTTACTCTGACTCCAGAATGAAAAATGGATTGTGGAGGCAAGACACTGAAAGGAAAGCAGTTAGAAGATTGTTGGACAGATACATGTAAGAAATTCTATTCATTGATATAAGATAAGACCAATGGAGATAGAGAAAGGAATATTTAAAAGATATTACAGTCAGTTCTTTATATCCTCGGGTTCTACATCCATGGATTCAACCAAACAAAAATTGAAAATATTTGAAAAAATTTTAAAATACAGTATTTAACTACTATTTACATAGTATTTGGTATCTATGTTACTTATAATCGAGATTCCTTTTCATGTAATGGTAATAAAAAAAGTTATCTAGAGATAATTTAAAAGTATACGGGAAGATATGCATAGGCTACATATGCAAATACAATAACATTTTTTTTGTATTGCAGATGCTTCCTGGGGAGGTACCAGAGCCGCTACCCAAGGACATGAGTGTCAAGTGTACAAGGTAAAATCATGAATCCTTGATATTTGAATAGAAGAGATGAGAGAAAGGACGGTCCTCAGATTTTCTGCCAAGAAAGGCTAGATGGGGATGCTGTGAACAAACCTTCCAGGAAGTAAGAGAAGTCTGCTGGTCAGAATCTTGTTTCTCTTATTCCTTTCATTCAGTACAAAATTACAACAGTCCATAGAGGAACTCTGCTTCCTCTTCCTAAGTAGATAGAAACTGTCAGCAAAAATTTTATTTTATTAAAGACTGCCCAGAAAGCATCTTGGATCTTTAGAGATTTTCAGGTTAAATAATAGCATGTTTTTGGCAATGAAGACACAAAGATGAGTGACAGACTCTGTGTTCCGATAGCTTTCATTCTAACAGATATGATGAACAGCAAGATAGATATGATGAAAAGAAAAAAGAGACAGAGAAATTAAGATAAGTTTCTAGGCGACCACAAGCACTGTGACTGCAGCTGAACAAGTACTATAGTACCGGAAATGAGTAAGCAGGAACAGACATGAGAGTCATTAATAGAACATGAAGATTAACTAAATCTTAGGAAGGTAAAACATAGAAACTTAAATGACTACTGTGACTCTAACCTAGGCACTGTTCATGAATATAGACACAGTTGGTCAGAGATTCCTTCGAGACATACAGGTAGAGGTCAGGTGCAGTGGCTCACGCCTGTAATCCCCCTACTTTGGAAGACTGAAGTAGGCAGACCACCTGAGCCCAGGAGTTCAAGACCAGCCTGGGCAACATGGAAAACTGTCTCTACAAAACAACACACAAAAAAATAGCTGAGTGTAGTGGTACATGCCTGTAGTCCCAGATAGTTAGAAGGCTGAGGAAGAAGGATTGCTTGAGCCCAGGAGGCAAAGGTTGCAGTGAGCCAAAATCATGCCACTGAACTCCAGCCTGGGCAACACAGCAAGACCATCTCAAAAAAAAAAAAAAAAACAAAAAACAACCCAGACATACAGATAGAAATCCACAGAAAACTGTTGGATAATCAGGTTTACAGAAATCTTGAACAACATTAAAACAGATGAAGCAATTCAAGACCTAGATAGCTTACAGAAAAGAATGAGAAGGCAACCAATGAAGGAACTCTAATATTCAGGAGAGGGAGGCTGAAAACAAGTATTTACCTTCCTCATAGAATCCTTACCTAGAATTGAGAATCACATATCATATAATTTGAGAGCCATATTTTAGAGGTCATTTGATCCTATTAATCATTTTACAGATGAAAATTTAAGTGACTTTCCAAAATTCACATGGCTGATCAGTGGAGTTTTTACTCTGGTGTTCTCCAGGCTGCTTCTAAGGCACCCTCTCCTTTCTACTCCCTGCCCTCTGAATCTTCTCAGGACTTCATGGAAGTGGTGCTCCAAAGGTAACTGAAGCAGAGTGATTTTAAAGTTGAATGTACACAAAAACTGCCAACACACACATTTATTTATTTATTTTGAGGGTGGGGACAGAGTCTCGCTCTGTCACCCAGGCTGGAGTGCAGTGGTGTTATCTTGGCTCACTGCAACCTCCACCACCCTGGTTCAAGCAATTCTCCTGCCTCAGCCTCCCAAGTAGCTGGGACTACAGTTGCATACCACCAGGCCCAACTAATTTTTTGTATTTTAGAATTTGCTCAGACTAGTTTTGAACTGCTGAGTTCAGGCAATCCACCTGTCTTGGCCCCCCAAAGTGCTGTGATTACAGGCATGAGCCACCACGCCTGGCATTTTTTTTTTTCTGAAACTGAGTCTTGCTCTGTTGCCTAGGCTGCAGTGCAGTGGTGCAATCTCAGCTCACTGCAACCTCCACCTCCTGGGTTCAAACAAATCTCCTGCCTCAGCATCCTGAGTAGCTGGGATTACAGGTGCCTGCCACCATGCCCAGCTAATTTTTGAATTTTTTTGTAGAGATGGGGTTTCACCATGTTGTCCAGGCTGGTCTCAAACTCCTGACCTCAGGTAACCTGCCCATCTTGGCCTCCAAAAGTGCTGGAATTACAGGCCTGAGTCACCATACCCAGCCCCTCTAAAAATATTAATGTTTTGTCCAAATCACAATTTTGTCAGTTTTAGTGAGGTTAACCATCACTAACATCTACTCAGATACTTCTGAATAAGAGTTAATGTTAAAACCAATTATTCTGATTAGGTTTAATGTTTGTATTTCAGAATGTCCTAATATACATAGTTAAAGCCTAGCAGTTGGATCATTTTCTGCTTAACAGAGAGAAAGTTTCTGTTTAATATAATTTTAACTTCCAATGGAAAACCAGAAGGCTAGGCTATTCTTCCTTTAATAATGAACACTTGGATACCGTCCTGAATGTCGATTTTGGGAGGTGAGAAAGGTATATTTAGGCTCTAAAACATACATCAAACATAATGCCATCAACTTTAGGTCACACATGATAATCTCAAATTGCTAAAAATAACAGCTATAAACCAAAATGATATAATTTGCATATCAAGCCTTTATTGCATATTCTTGTGTAGCATATACTGTTTTCTGTCTGCACTGTAAAATATATAGTGCCTCACCTCTTCAAATAAACTAAGAGCTCCACAAATTTACTTTTTGATATATTTTACAACACCCAATCCAGTGCCTGGTACATACCAGGCACTCAAATATTTAATAAAATTCTTTATTTTATGTATGAAAAAAAGGAACATACTCTCTAACCCAATGATTCACAGCTTGGGAGGAACAGGTAGATCCAAATAACAGGGATATCCTTGCTCCTCCCCCTTTTAAAAAGCACTGTCACTAGGAGACACTGATACTGACACGTGTTCTCTCATGTGTCCTGGAACAGAAAAAAAAAGATTTAGAACTATTTATCTTGTATAAAACTAATTTTATAGATAAAGAAGTCAGATTCACATATATTAAACAATTTACCCATTTAACATTATTTACAATTATAACCACCAATCTAGTGTTGACTGGTTTCAGGTTCCTAACCAAAAAGATGTTTGAAGACCTGCCTCAAATCAGAAAACTAGACGACCTTTTAGGTTTTATGTCCTTATAATCCTAATCGCTCCCCCATACAGATAGATCATTATTTCTAAATGACATCAAATGCAAGATGTTTGAACGCTTTCATTCTATTCGACACAAAAGAGGGTACTAGTAAATAAAAACTGCCGCCTAGGGATGATGTTCTTAAATGCAATCCAAGCCACCAAGCTGAGTTTCTTTCTTCACACAAAATCCTCAACTGAATGTGAGAAATATTTTTAAAAGTAAACTTGTGGCATTAAATAATTTCAATTGTAATTAGTATCTATAATGCTGTGAAAACACTAATGTAGAACACTAGTTTGTATTTTAAATTAAAAATGCCTTTATAACTTTTAATCAATATTTTGAAAGTATTCTGAATCAAACTGAGATCTAAAAATTTACTCCACATTTAAAAATATATACATAAAGAAAAGGAGGAAAATACAGGATACAGAAACATATGTACCATATAACCTTAACAAAAAGAATAGAAATATAGTTCTATTCAGTTTTTCTATTAAACAAAACTGAAAGAAAATAAGGCAAAACATAAATTATGCTCTCTCTGGGTGAGAAAATAATGAGTGACTTTTCCCTTTTTATTATATATTACTTTGATATTGTGAAAAGTTGATTTGAAAGATTTCAAAATGGGGAATTTTTAAATATGTATACGGTTTAGAAACAGTCAAAACAAATTCACAACAGACTTTTAACGTGAGACCAATTCACAATTTAAAATCATTCTGATCAAAATGCCTTAGTGATAAAAAAAAAAAAAAAAACATTTAAACTTATTTTTTTAAAAAGGGGTAGGGAGGGTTTCCAGGTAAGTACACATTTTTGCCATCAATTGATATTTTTTCTATAAATGTTTCAATATGCCAGAACATACAGATATGAAAATACACACAAAAAATTAAGATTTTCAAAATTTCAGCGTTAAATTTCCAATGAAAAAAAAAAAACACTACTTAAAATATGAAATCATTTCACTGAATCTGACTAAACAATTAAATTCTAGTTAGCAGATGTACATTCAGAAAGTACATCACCTGGGCTATGGAGAATAAACCACTTCCTTCAATAGAACTGCTGCATTGACTGTGATTTATTTGTTATGAATTGTCTTCTTGCTTTAAAGCAGCCTTATGGCATAACTTGCCTCATCAAATCCATTATAAAGCATCCATCTCCTATCACATTAGAACAAAAAAAACCTAAAAGATTCACTAAGATCAGATTTTAATTATATGTAAATATCACTGAACCACCAATTTTTTAAAACAAAGACATTTAAATGAACAAATTAATCTACATATTAGATTGGATTACATACCTTGAGGAAGTATATAAAAAATTTATAATCTAATACATGCAATAAATTTAAATTATCATATTACCATTCTATAGTACTAAGAATTCTTGTAACTAATAACTTTCCTTTAAAAAGGAGATTTATTTAAATTTCATTTGTAAACAGTATTACTGTGACTCAAAATTTTGATAGACTAGTAATGGGACAGCCTACAAAACAAAGCCTTTTTACTTTACAGAATGAAACAATATACATCCTTTAAAAAAAAAAACTCACACTAAACAAATACACTGGTGTTTTTTACCATTCTGCCCTAGGCCTTTTCTTTCATTTATCCCAAACTCTCTCTGAAAGATCTGATTTATATACCCATCCCTGGAACTACCTACCCTTGAATCTCTCCCTAATAAATCACATTAATTCTTCTGTCCTAAGCTTAGGCATATTATTTACAAGCAAAGCTAAGAATGTATACTTAAGAAATACCTTCTCAACAATGCAGAATAAACTAAATTGAATGAGTACCAACCATGCACCAAGAAATGCTATAATGACTTAATATATACTATAACAGCTCATTTAGCATTGCAACCACCAGAAAAAAGAAGAATTATAACCCTACTTTTGCAAATGAGGAAACTGTGGCATAGTGTTAAGTAATTTGTTAAAGGCCACACAGCTAGTAGCTGGTTCAGCTTAAATCTAAATCCAAGCAGTCTAACACAAGTACCAGCGCTCTTCTAAATTACTGTGGAAACTAGCAGTGAGAATAAACTCTGGTCATAAAATCAGAAAAAGAGTGATCATTTGGAGACAAGAAAAAGTTCAGGAGAAATAAAAGTTTAATAGTATGCATGAGCTGAAATAAAGAAAAAAGGCTTACGAGGACCTTACTGAAAACTTCAAGGGTTCTAGAGTCAGAGATGATAAATGAAAATTAAATCATATTAATCAAATTTAAAAAGCATCAAAATTTATTAATATTGTGTATATTTAGGTGCCTGTTTTCAGTGACAATGAAATACACATACATAGGCCTTCACAGATTCAGTGTAATCCTTATTTCAATCTAGTCTTCAATGTCTTTAATAAATTTTACCTTTGGGACTTTCAGGAACATAACCTTAATTAGAGACAGGGAGAGGTTACTCCACTTGAGTAATCCTAAAAACAATTTAAGTTTTAAAAAGATATATAACAAGGTCATTGTATATCTCCATTATTTCCAAATACCATTTTGAATTCTTATGTGTGAGCAAGATGGCTTAAGAAGACTTGGTAATGGCACCAATATCCAGAAATAATTACATAGTAACAAATGTAATGAATTTTAAAGCAATTAGTAAAGGAAAAGAAAATTGATATTGTTTAGGACTACCATTCTAGCATGACAGTGTATTATGGGGGAAAAAAGGAAAAAAAAATATAGTATGCCTTTTATTTACAAAAACATAATCAAAAATCCCTCTCTGTATGTGTCTATTTTTAGAAATGATTATGTGAAAGAATATACACCAGATTGTTAAAAAGGCTAAGTGGAGAAAGGGACAACAGGTAAAAGAGCCTACATAAAAACATCATGAATGATTAAAAAAAAAAAACCCTCCAAAAATCAGTGGAAGCAACTTGAGCATCTCAATTCATTAGACTTTAACATAATAATCCACTTTTTAACAGAATTTGTTCCTTAAGTGGCAATAAAAGAACACTATTTCTTTGAACTAAGTTCAATGTTCATTTCCTGGGCATTTTTCATGAGCAAGACATTATGGTAACTGCATCACATAGTTACTTTACTTCTCAGAAACTTGTAAGGTAAACATTATTTTCTCAAGGATAAATGGTATTTTTGGCAATGCCAGCCTATAATGGCATGGTCAATGCACTTTAGACACAATTTTCAGAGACACAAAGTAACTGCCATTAACAGGCCCAAGAAAAACTCTTTTATCCGCTTGTCAATGAATGAAACTTCAATACGAATACAAAATCCTTCAGTGGAGTGTAATTACCCTTTATAAAATAACACTATCAATGCTATTTATGAGTAATAATTAAGTTTAAGAATTTGTATAATCTTTCTGAAGGGTGAACTAAAAGTACTATATGTATAATATGTACTAGAGGTCTTGAAAATGCCCATATCTTTTTATCCAGCAATTCTACTCTAAAATCGTATCTTTTAAATAAGAATAAATGGAAAGATTTAAGTTCTTATAATACCAGACAGCCAGACAATGGAATACTATGAAATCTAAATTTATTGGTATTAAAAAAGAGTCTACTTGTGGTTGTCAGAGACTAGAGGCAGGGAAAAATGAAGAGCTGTTTAATGTTGCACATGATTAAGTTAAAATGGATTTTTTAAGGAGGCAGATGATCACTTTTTTAAAAAAAGGACTAGTATACCCTAATATGTAGAAACACACACAAAGTATAATAATGAAGACTTCAGTATTAGAAACATATTGCTCTGAATGCTGGTTCCACCATTTACTGGTTTTGTGGCCTTGAGGAAGATATTTACACATTATGGAGCTTCAGATACTACAACTATAAAACTAGGATAAAAATAATTCCTATTCTGGGCCGGGTGCGGTGGCTCACGCCTGTAATCCCAGCACTTTGGGAGGCCGAGGCGGGTGGATCACGAGGTCAACAGATCGAGACCATCCTGGTCAACATGGTGAAACCCCGTCTCTACTAAAAATACAAAAAATTAGCTGGGCATGGTGGCATGCGCCTGTAATCCCAGCTACTCGGGAGGCTGAGGCAGGAGAACTGCCTGAACCCGGGAAGCAGAGGTTGCCGAGAGCCGAGATCATGCCATTGCACTCCAGCATGAGTAACAAAAGCGAAACTCCATCTCAAAAAAAAAAAAAAAAATTCCTATTCTATATGATTATTGTGAATATTAAATGATAGCAGATATAAAGAATTCAGTACATTTGGTGTAAAGTACTCATTAATATTGCCAACATTTACTGCTTAAATGCATCAAAATGCTAAATAGTTCTAGATTCCACAGGATTAGGTCTGTACTTCCTCATAAATTGGTTCCCAATAAACAATATTATTTATTTAAGCTTGTACTTAACAATGGCACCAAGCTACAAATATTTAAAAACTAAATTATACAGTATTTTAAATCAAATAGAATAATTGTTTTACAACCCAAAGGCCACAGAGTGATTTGAAATTTAAACAGACAAGCAAATGACTTGATTTCTTCGGACTGCTAATTTGCACGATTTAGAAACTGATTAAAATTCTCTATACATGAATGACAAGTCTCTTGGTTAATACTAGCAGAAAAAAAAACTAAAAATATGTTTAAATACCCCACTAATGATAAAGCTGGTTTCCTTGACAATGGATTCAATTTTATCCCTAAGATACTTATCACCTAACAAAATTAAACTGTTACAGAATAAAAGTTAGTTGCAAGAAAGTAATATGTAACAATGAAAAGGGCACTGGAGATTCAAAGAACTCTGTTCAAATTACAATTGGCCTCTTAACACCCATGTAAATAAGGCAATTTCTTTATATTATATGAGCCTCAGTTTCTTCCACCTATCTCAAAGGTTCTTATAATGACCAAATAAAACATATACAAAGCCTGATGTATAGCTGATATTCAACATTTTAATGCACCTTTCTATCTTCTCTTGAGAGGTAGCTCCCAGAACAGAAAGCTTTACAGACAATCAAGAAAAAGAAGCAGATAACATGTTCGGAGTGAAAGCAGTTGGCCATATATAGGCACTTCTATTAAATCAGAGACCTAGCCCCTGAGGCTACCATGAAACTCAACGGGATAGTTTGTACCTTAGTTTGATGTCCCCTATGCCTAGCATGTTTTTCTAATTTAAAAAAAGGAACATGCAAAAAAAGCTGGCTAAACTGAATTTTATTTGTCCTCTCCCTCCATTCTATTCTTTGGCTAAACTATTTAGCAATGCCTAGCACATAAAAAGCACTCAAAAATAAGTTTTTATTAAAAGGATGTATAATTATTGCCTTAGAATAAACTAGAAAGTACATACAAATATACATAATGTGATTAGAATTTGTAAGATTTTTAAAAAGCAAGGTAATTAGTATTAAAAGAAAACTCTATATTTAACATTCATGTAATTCATAGATAGTCCCAGCTGTTCACGAAGATATGCTGTTTGAGAGTCTAAAGCAAATTATTTTTAAATTAAGCAATTAGTGTTTCAGTTTTTCCAGTGTAGGTGTATATACAAAGAGAATCTTAAAACATAGCTGAGAACATTCTGAACTACGTTTTTGATTGAAATAAACCACTTCCTTTCAAAAGCTCACATAATTTTAAGCAGAAAGCCAATTAATTCTGAAGTTACCTGTATAAATATAAAATTCTCCTGTCTAAATAAAAAATATTCAGTGATGAAATTAGTGAAAAAATATTTTCAATGAAAAATATATTTAAAAGGGGAAACCAAAAGAGATACAGTTAAATATGACTATGTTAACAATCTACTAAAAAGGATTAAAATGAAAGATGCATTTTAAGTGCATTATTGAAAAGTTCCTACAGATTTTGGACTATTCATAATATCTCATATTAATAATCTTTTTTTGTAACATAAACTTTTCAAATTAATCATAGGATTTATTTCCAGGACAAGATAAAATCTCATAATACATTTGACCTAAGCAGGAATAAAAAAAGTTTGTATCTCCTCATAAAAATCAAATGTTACTGTTTCCCATTTACTGATGAGATATAGTGATGATGTCTAAGAGAAAGACAAATACAGCAAAATAAACAAGTAGAAAAAAAAATGATCTGATGGAAACCTTACAGCTCTGCTTTATCTTTTTTTAAAAAATTATTGAATCTTTGATAGGGAATAACCTGCCATTAAGAACCAAAAATATGATAATCATCACCTGAGTAGAGTTATAAATAACATTAAATAGATATTCATATACAGATATATTATGTAAAGTTTGTTTAATAGATTATTAACACTTTGAAAATGGCCAACAATGCTAGAAAAAAATAACTATATCCTCATTATATAAAATTAGGCTTTCCTTTCTAAATAAAAAGCTTTCCTTGAAGGGAAAACTAGGCGAAATTCAAAAGAAAAGGAAATGACATATAATAGATTTCTACCCCATATAGGCAAACCACTATTACTAAAAGCACAACTTGTCAAAAATAGTAGCTCAATTATTAAATACATTTATTTCTTCAAGCCATGCAATACTTTTAAACAATCAATTCTCTTAATAATCTGATTAGTATAAACATTTATTAGCTACTTTATTTATGAGACAATGGAAATGCCAATTTTGAAAACTGTAAGCACATGATACTTTTAAATTACACATGATACTTTTTCCAGATTTTTAGAGCAAACATTTTTTGAATGCTCATTTTTTTCAACATTAACTATTTTTTTAATGAAACAAAATTAGTCCAATGGTAGGAAACATCTCAAAAGGAATCATAAGAGTGAAATCTCACTTATATAATAATATCTACCCTGTTGAAAACTATCTTCCAGTTGACTCATTATAAAATTTTAATCCATAAATAGTATTTTGCTGACAAGAGTTTCCTTTAAAACAACAATAATGTATGGATTTTAATTTCTGAATTTTCCAGAGAAGAGTCTGTGTTACTTAGTTTTATATTCTTGGGACCGTTTTTTTGTGGTTTTTTTTTGGTAGGTTTAAGGTGGCAAGGAAAATAACATCAGAAAACTAAGACTATTCCATGATTTTGTTCCCCAAATACATGCTCTTTCGGCAGTTCATTCATGGGAATGTATAACACAATTACATGATAACATTCTAAGGTTATACGTATTTGCTATTAACAAAATGAACTAAAATGTACGAATTAAGATATGTCAACATTTAATATATTATTTTAGAAGTTAGTTCTAATTTTTACCAGAAGAGGCTTATTTTTATATAAATACTAGGAAGTTCACATTACAAAACTATAAATATATTAAAATACTGAAACTTCTCTGAATGAGGGGAAAAAAGAATTCTTCTTCTAGAATGTTTAGTGATATCAAATTGATATGATACTGGAAGCATTATATGTAAGCTCCTAAATCTTTAGAACAAGGCCTGCTGTATCACATACCAAGAAAGAAATTATCACAAGTCTCTCAGATCAGTCAGTCTAGTTTCATAGTTGAAAAGGGGGTATCTAATCTAACAAGTGCCATTGGAAAAATAGAGCCAAAGCAAAGACGTTTCTATCCCATTCTTCTTCCAAAAAACACCCATCTCATTTTCCCAAAAGCGACACAGCAAGAAAAACAGAACACTATACTTTTTAAAAAGTAGGAAATAGTCATAACACCAAAGTAAAAACTATGAAGAACATCTCACTGAACAGAAATGTGAATTGAACTGAGAGCACATGAGAAACACAGACTCCAGATTCTGCCCAGAAGGCAGAGTTCTCCAGAGTTGAAAGTGTACCTCTGAAGGACCCAACTAAAGAGTGATCAAGAAAACAGGAATATCTGGAGATTTGTGAAGGCTGAGGAAGAATCTCAAAACCCATCCACACCAAGGACAAGGAAATCATAAAAACCTTCAAAAGAGAATTTCACTTAGCCTTTCACTGCTTGCATTTTGCCTCAAAGAGAAAAAACTGGCAGTGCTAAGACAAGTGTGCTGCAACATGACCTCAGGATAGGGTAAACAGCAAGTTCAAGAGTACAAGGTGGTCCCAGCTCAGTCACCACACCCCTCGCATTATTATTCATAAAATGCTGCCAAAAAAGAAATCTGTCCCTTTTCAAATATAAGAAATATTCAAAGAGGGTATGACCTAGAAGCTATAAGTAGATACTCTAAGAATAAATATGGAGGAAAACAAAAGGCAGAAGAATATATAACGTTAAATGAAAAAAGAAAAAACAGGCCAGGCGCGGTGGCTCAAGCCTGTAATCCCAGTACTTTGGGAGGCCAAGGCAGGTGGATCACGAGGTCAAGAGATCGAGACCATCCTGGTCAACATGGTGAAACCCCATCTCTACTAAAGATACAAAAAATTAGCTGGGCACGGTGGCACGTGCCTGTAATCCCAGCTACTCAGGAGGCTGAGGCAGGAGAATTGCCTGAACCCAGGAGGCGGAGGTTGCGGTGAGCTGAGATCGCACCATTGCACTCCAGCCTGGGTAACAAGAGCGAAACTCCGTCTCAAAAAAAAAGAAAAAACAGTCTTGTTCAAGTTTTATGGTATCAAATACAGCAAAGAAAATACAGCCTCTGAGACAAGAGCTTAAAAGAAAGACATAGAGAATAAAATAAAGATGATAAAAACAAATAGGAGGAAAAACTGAAAAGTAAGCCAGCAGGGCTCAGGAGAAAAACAGAGGGGGAATGGGAAACTCCTACAGAAATAAAGTCACACTGGAGGTAGCAGAACCGAGATAGTTAGCAACATACAATAATAGAAAACAGTAGAGCAACAGCTACAAAGCCCTCCAGAAAAGAAAGAGTAATGCTAAACTATTATTTTCCATTTGTCATGCAAATATAGGCCACAAAATAACTTTTAAAATAACTAATAAACTGTTTTTTAAAACTAATAAATTGTTTAGAAAAATAATTGTTTAAAAGCTAATAAATTCAGTTAACAGAAGTTTAAATATACTATCAAAGGTGTAAAGGTGAATACTTTCCCTAAGAATTTAAAATATTAACAAAATTAATGAGAAATAGAAAGGGGTGAATTATAAATGTTCGTGTCTCCTTTTTTAACAGTGAGAGATCAGTATACATTGTTTAAAGTTGGCAAATTTAAAAAGTTAAAGTATGTTATTACAAGAAAAAAATAAACTATATAATTTCCAAATTATCAAAGAATACACAATGATCAAAACAACCACAAATCATATCAAAATATGTAACTATAAAAGATCACAACTTTTAAAAAAATGACAGATGTTATTATCTGGTCTATTAATCCCATAAATGAGAAAAACCTATCTATTAAAACAAAGACTCTCTATCAAACCCAAGTATATACAAGTATATACAAGTACAGGAGATACAACTAAACCAAAGTGACTCAAAACAGTGAAAGCAAAAGAACGAAGGAATAAAATTTAGAGAAAGCAGCAATCATGTTACTAATGTTAAAAACTGAATTTAAGGCAAAAAGCAAAACATTAGTGAAAAGGGAACTTTAAAGAAAAATTCAAATCCATAGAAAGATCATGTATCTTTACATATCAAATTTTACAAAGTAAACTCTGCAGGCATTATGAAATAAAAATGCCAAGAGTGATATTAACTTAACACTCTCAGCCTATAGCCAATCAAAAAAAAAACAGAATGTAAGAATAATGAATAGGCCGTGTGCCCTAGCACTTTGGGAGGGAAGGCGGGTGGATCACTGGAGCCGAGGAGTTTGAGATCAGCCTGGGTAACATGACAAGATCCCATTTCTACTGAAAATACAAAAATTAGCCAGGTGTGACTGTGGGTGCCTGTAATCCCAGCTATTTGGGAGTCTGAGGCTTGAGAAATGCTTGAACCCGGGAGGCAGAGGTTACAGTGATCATGCCAAGAGTATGCCATTGCACTCCAGTCTTGGTGACAGAGAACCCATCTCAAAAAAAAAAAAGTACAAGAAAATTATTGTAGTATTTTGTATTCTGCAAACAGAACAGTATTGTTGATAAATGCCTATGAAACTACATAAACTACACTGGGCCACAAAGACAAACTCAATAAACAAGAGTACAGACCAGATACTCTAATAAATGGTACCATAAACCAGTTATAGTAACAAAAATAACAAAACTCCCCAACAACCAAAAATTTAAAACTCTCTTGGACTCTTGACTTAAAAAGGAAATGAAAATTAAAGTTATGGATTATCCAGAAAATAACAGTAACTCTAAAAGAATCAGCCACAGGAAACGTAGTATTCATAGGAAAAATAATGACTAGAGAGATATAATTAAATAAGAAAGAGTGGGAACGACGCCTATCAACTTTAAAATATTAGGAAGGAACAAGCAAAGGATGAGACTAGATTCCAAACTAACAATTTAAACAGAAATCTGAAATATACACGACAAAATGTTAGCCTCTGTTAAAACCAAGTGCTAGTTCCATGACTGTTGGTTACATTATTTTCTGCATTGTTGTTTGAAATCCCATAAATAAAAACTACCTTTTTTTTAAAGACAGTCTCACTGTATCACCCAGGCTGGAGTGCATTAGTGCAATCTTGTCTCACTGAAACCTGTCCCCAGGCTCAAGCCATCCTCCCACCTCAGCCTCCCAAGTAGCTGGGATCACAGATGCATGCCACCACACTGGCTAATATTTTTGTATTTTTGGTAGCGATGAGGTTTCACCATGTTACCCAGGCTGGTCTTGAAATCCTGAGCTCAAGCGATCCACCTGCCTCAGCTTCCTAAGTGCTGGGAATACAGACATGAGCCACCAAATCAGGCCATAAAAACTTTTAAGATGAATTAAAAATGCATGTAAGTTGAATATTCTACTCAGAAGGGCAGGAAATAAAAAGCAAAAATATAAAGAAAACAGCTTAAGTCATACATGAACTTACAAAGTAATAAAACAGGAGAACTAATTATAGATCTAGGAACCAAAATTTAGGGAAGAAAAAACAAAATAAATTGCAAGGTAATCCAAAATGAAAAAAAAAAATGCTGGGTAGAGAGAAAGGGGAGACTAGAGGAGAGAAAACAACACTAAAAATGAGAATGGAGAATTAACCAAAGACATAGAAAATGTTAAAAGAATAAGACAATGTTTGGTACAACAAACAACAAATACATGTGTCACCCTGGATAAAATGGATCTTTTTCTAAGAAAATTAAAACTTTCAAAACTGACCCGAGAATCTTCAAAAAGATAAATCCCATCATAAAACACATCATTTCAATGCTACTAAATTAACTGAAGATAAATAAAATCATTCTAAATTTTCTGTAAAACCATCACAAGAAAAACAATATCCAAAGAGCATACATATACAATCGCAAATAATTTTATGAATAGGTGAAATCATCTTAAATAAAATGTTAGTAAATAAAATCCATCACATTAAAATAATAATCCACCATGACCAACTGGAGATGGTTCTATATCATAAGGCTAGAACAATACTAGAAAATCTACTAAGATAATAATAATAATGTCTAATGTTATCTAAAGCATTTGGCATCTCTGGAGACAGCATTTTTTTTTTTTCCTCCAAAAATTTCTTGCTGGCATTAAATACAAAAATAAAAATTATAGCCGAATTTTTTTCTTTTCTTAGTAAGTAGATAAGCTGTTTCTAAAGCTCATTGGGAAAAAGAATCATGTGAGATAGCTCAGGAAAACTACAAAAAGGAATGAAAAAAACAAGAAGTCTACCAAGTATTACAACAGATACTAAAAAGCTATAGTAATTTTAAAAAGTACTATGATAAATCCATCTTTCCATAAAGAGAAAAGATGGTAGAGAAATGAGATTCCTATGTTAGCCCTTAATATCAGCTGAATCAAAAATACAAATGTAAAATAATGACTCTGACAAAGCTGTTAGAAAAAACAATGGATACTTTAATTTTTGTAGTAGAGCATAACTTTTTAAAACCCATAAGAAAAAGGGCTAATAAATTTGAATATATAAAAGTTCAAAATCTATCTTCTAAAAAATGACTTAAGAAATGACAAACTAGAAATCAGAAAGTGTTTTCCATGCATATAACTTTGATGACTAATTTCCTTAGTATATAAATACTCATGTTTGTGTGTATATGAATCCATACATATACATACACACACACACACACACACACACACACAGACACAGACACACACTCTCTAAGAAGTCATGAGAGATAAACCAGCACAAAAATGGGCAGATTAAGAGCAGACAGGGAGAAAAACATAGCTTCATATATAAGAAATATAAACAAATGAAAAATATTTTCCAATTATCAGGTTAGTATAATACCAAAAGCAGTATTACCCCTATCCATAAGAATATGGGCAGAAATGCTCATAAACTAGTGGGAAGGAAATTAATTTCTATTAAGGGCAATTAGGCAGTAAAAATTAAAAATGCATGTAAGTTAAATATTCTACTCAGAAGGGTAGGAAATAAAAAGCAAAAACATAAAGAAAACAGCTTAAGTCATACATGAACTTACAAAGTAATAAATTAAAACAGGAGAACTAATTATAGATCTAGGAATCAAAATTTAGAGAAGAAAAAACAAAATAAATTGCAAGGTAATCCAAAACTTTCAAGTATATAAACTCAGCTTCTAGAAATGTAGGATGTTCATTTATCATTAGCAATAACAACTGGAACACTTAAAATGTTCATCAATAGAGGCTGTTTAAATGAATTATGGTACAACCATATTAGAGAATTCTAGGTAGCTGTTAGGAAAGAATGAGATTGATCTGTATATGACGGTAAAGAAAGATCTGCAAAATGCTTTATTAAGTGATGCATATACAGGTGTTACGATATAGTCTCCATTTGTATAAACGTATATGTACATTCACATATGTATAATACACTAGTGAAACCTTTGGAAGAATAAAGTGTATTTACAGTGGCTTCCTCGAGGAACAAGATTGTGGGACCACATTAGGAGAAAGACTCAAGTTTTACTTAAATCCTTGCCTATGCTTATGTGCCAGACATATTCTGAGTTGGGAATATAGCAGTGAATACACAAAATTCCTATATTTGTAGAACTTACGTGGAAGAGGCAGTGGAGGGAGAGCAGAGAGCAAACGTAACAAAAACAAGTGTATATACAACTAACACAGTGTCAGAGGATACAAGTGCCATGAAGAATAAAGCAGAGTTACAATAGAAGGTCTATATATGTGTGGGGGAGGAATTATGACTTCACATGGGGTGGAAATAAAGGGAGAATAGTGAAGTATGGGTGCAGATGAAAGTTCCCCTCCCCCACGACTGAGAGTAGTGATACCGAAACTACAATCCAAAGAGCGATTAGCCAGGAGGGAAGGAAGAGAGAAAAAAAGGCAGGCATTCCAGAAGCAGAGGAAACTCAGGTAGGTGTTCTTGGGTAGGTTTGGATAAAGAGGTACAAAACAGAAATGAGTTCATAAAGGGGCTTAGAAAATAAAAGGACTTAGGGAGAAGATTAGATACTTTGTTTAGAAAACTTATTCTGGGCCGGGCACGGTAGCTCACGCCTATAATCCCAGCACTTTGGAAGGCCGAGGCGGGTGGATCACGAGGTCAAGAGATTGAGACCATCCTGGTCAACAAGGTGAAACCCCCGCTCTACTAAAAATACAAAAATTAGCTGGGCATGGTGGTGCGCGCCTGTCGTCCCAACTAATCGGGAAGCTGAGGCAGGAGAACTGCTTGAAACCAGGAGGCGGAGGTTGCGGTGAGCCGACATCATGCCATTGCACTCCAGTCTGGGTGACAATAGCGAAACTCCATCTCAAAAAAAAAAAAAAAAGAAAACTTATTCTAGCCAAAATATAGAAAGAATATTTTAAGGAGAGTAAACTGAAAAGTCAAGAAACAAGTTAGATATTTAGGTAATTCTGCTAAAAGCTAATGGCCTTTAAGAGGAAAAGTGACAATAAATAAAATAATAAAAATAAATAAAAAAACAAAAAAATAAAAATAATAAAAAATTAAAAAAAAACAATAAAGAGGAAAATAACAGAGGAAAAGTAACAATAAATAGTAGTGGGTCAAAAAAGGTACAGTTGATTCTCATTATTCACAGGTTCCATATTTGTGAATTCACCTACTTACTGCAATTTACTTGTAATCCCAAAATCACTACTCACATTTACACTCACTTGTGGACATGTGCAGAGCAGCAAAAAATTTGAGTCATCCAACATGCAAGTTCCCAGGTGAGGTGAGGCAAGGCGACAGTCAGCTTTCTTGTTACCGCTCTCATACTGTAAACAAATGTCCTTTTCATGGTCTACTTAGTGTCACATTTTTTCCAGTTTTGTACCTTTTATTGGTAATTTTGTACTTTTTATTGGTAATTTTTTAAATGGCCCGCAAGTGCAGTACTTAGCATTCTAAGCACAAGAAGGCTAGGATATGCCTAACAAATAAAAGATGTTAGATAAGGCATGAATTACAGTGCTGTTGCCTATGAGTTCAGTGTTAATGAGTCCGTGCTATACATATATATTAAATACGGTGTCTTCAAATAGAGACACATATAAAACAATGTTACATATTCACTGATTGATGAAAATGTTATAAGAAACTCACAGGTACCTACCCCTGTATCTCTTGTAGGAGCAATGGTTCAGTATTCATTAATTCAGTGTTCGTACTGACTATAAAACTAACTACTGCAAATAACAAGAGTCGACTATTTATGTATGCATATTATGTGCACACACACATACATGTACTCATTTATAAGGTGGGAATAACAGGAATGGTAATCAATTATGAGTAGTAGGTGAAGAGAGATGAACCAAGGATACTAGGTTCCTAATTTTGGTTAACTAGATGGTGATAGTAATAACAAAGATGGGAAACAGAAGAGAAGGTGGAACCTTGAATAAGGAAGACAAGGATGTCAGTTTTGAAAGGTGTAACATGCCACACTGTAATAAAGATAATCATGTGTTAAAGTGTGCATATCTCCCCTCCCCTTTGACAGTAAGAATCTTATCTTTGTTCATCTTGGGTTATATCTTGCATCTAAAATGCTTTCCTTCACTCATCTAATATAAATCTGGCACATCAATGTCAGAAATAAATATGTATTTTATCATTCCTTTTTTTTTTTTTTTTTTTTTGAGATGGAGTCTCACATTGCCCAGGCTGAACTTGAACTCCTGGGCTCAAGTGGCAATCCTCCTGCCTCAGCCTCCCAAACAGCTTGGACTCTAGGTACATGCCACCACACCCAGGTTATCATTTCTTTTGCCTTCTACTGTCATCTTTACAATTGCGTTATCAATATTTACCACAACCTGTACTTAGTGTTTCTATGTGAGTACTAAAAAGTAAAAAGAATATATAAAATTTTACCCCATGAAAAGCAAGAATTCTAAATGCCAAATACATTAAAAGAAAATTTTCACAACCAGGTAGTTTGTTTTTTTAATTTGTTTATAGAAATAAAATAGTACTTTCAGCGTAAATTATTAAAAGAGCATTCAGAAATATCAAGTTTATATAGAAAATCCTAATGGATAGACTGCATGTTTTTACAGTTGATTTAGGAAAAGCTCAGAATTTTAATTTCTTTCAATGTAGCTTTTACAAAATGTATATATACACTCAAAATGTAACACATATTTTACAATCTAAAAACTAAAATTGTATAACTGCATAAACTGAGCTTTATGTCATTATAAGTATATAAATAAAGGAAAATTAGTATAGAAATTCATATTAATCCCTCCCAGTCCACTCAACATTATCTATATACATTCTACTGTTTATATATAATAGAAAATAATTCCTAAACTACTATAAAACTGACTTTATAACCAAATCTATAGTTGCATGAACACAAAAGAGAAAACATGTTGACACACAGTTCTTTCTCAATATACAGTGTATACTTGTTTATTTGCAATGGTCCACATACAGATTCAGGGTTAATTTAAAAAAGGTAAATAATCATATTTACTAATTATTTTTCTCTTTAACTGTATTTATTTTCAGTGGTTCCTTTTACTTACAAAAAATGAGCACCTTATTAGTTTTATCCCTGGTATAGCAATTAGTTACATGATTCTCCCCACTGAGTACTAAAACCTAATTATAAAATACTGACTATAGTTATTATTATATATGAGAAGCAAAAGGACAAAGGACGAATTTAAGAAAGATAGATGCAAAAGTGAAAGGAGAAAAAGAGGTTAAAATGCCAGTTTAGTAACTAAGAAAGGGGTAAAGGTAAAACAAAAAGGAAAAGTTTTAAGAAGTACTCTGTACAGAAATGAAACCCTGGTTCTTGGCAATTTATTGTATATCCTTTAGAATATAATCATAATATTATTTCTATTCCTAAAATAAATTATTAATGCCCTTGATCATAATGCAAATAAAAACAGCTTTGCATTTTAAAATTTATAAGTGAATTGAAAAATAAAGTAAACTAAAACATCTAGCATACCTGAGCCACTAAGACAGCAGTCAATCAATAAACAGCAGCTGATACAGAATATACACTTAGTGCCAACAATCATCACAAGGAATATATTCAAGAACAAGCAGGCACTTGGCTTTTCATCAAGGACCAATGGCCAAGGGTGTTAGATGGAAGGGTCTGCACAGTTCCACCTTTGCAATCTCAGAGACTGTGACATTCCCTTAGTCTACAGCGCAAGCACTTGTCATATACATGCCTGTCATATACAGGCCAGCAGCCAAGCCAAGGAAAATAGGAAGCCTGGAAACCTATTTAAGACATTGTTGTCTTCTCTTACTACCCTATACTACAGAATCTCATACATGGTAATTACAACCCCCTCAGCCAACAAATGCAGACCTAGTTGACCCTACAAGGTCTACTACATGGCTTTAAAAGTACTTCCACTTGAAAATCACTTTGTTATAAAAGAAGGCAACACAATAGTGCTGCTATTCAACTACAGTTTACATTAAATAAGTATTTGTGGATTCATGTGCAATGTGGACCACTTGTGTAGCACTGAATCCATCAGGAATATCATCAGTTACAAACTAACTCTTAGAATTCACTTAATTCACTCCCTAAATTGTAGACTGCCTATACATACATCTAGTTCAGTCTTACACTAATTCAAAGTTACTAAATTGTTTGATCAAGGTCCTAGACTAGAAAAACAATCTCAACCATTGGGATAATTCAAATTTTGAAATCAATCACAAAATATAGCTTGTGATTTAAACATCTCCTAAGCATTAGTATTATGGTGCACTGAAATACTCAATTAAAAAAAAAAAAAAACCTGGGCCAGGCGTGGTGGCTCATGCCAGTAATCTCTGCACTTTGGGAGGCCAAGGCAGGCAGATCACCTGAGGACAGGAGTTTGAGACCAGCCTGACCAACATGGAGAAACTCCATCTCTACTAAAAATACAAAATTAGCTGGGCGTGGTGGCGCATATGCCTATAATCTCAGCTACTTTGGACGCTGAGGCAGGAGAATCACTTGAACCCAGGTGGCAGAGGTTGCAATGAGCCAAGATTGAGCCATTGCACTCCAGCCTGGGCAACAAGAGCAAAATTCCATCTTAAAAAAAAAAAAACCTGAAGACACCACAAGAAATCAAGAAGTATTTGGTTTAAAAAAAAAAAAAAGGACATAATGCCATCTTAACTTTTCCCTCAAAATACTGAACATAAAAACAACACATAGAGATTAAAATTTTGGAACATCATTCTGAAAATAAACAGAAACAAAATAATACAAAAAATTATCAAATGCACAGTGAAGTAGCTGCCAGAGGAAAAAAAAGTATTATTTGGCCAGGTGTGGTAGCTCACACCTGTAATCCCAGCACTTTGGGAGGCCACAGCAGCCAGATCACCTGAGGTCAGGAGTTCGAGACCAGCATGGCCAATATGGTGAAACCCCATCTCTACTAAAGTACAGAAATTAGCCAGGTATGGTGGGGCACGCCCATAATCCCAGCTACTTGGGGGGCTGAGACAGAAGAACTGCTTGAACCTGAGAGGTGGAGATTGCGCTGAGATTGCGCCACTGCACTCCAGCCAGGGGAACAGAGTAAGACTCCGTCTCAAAAAATAGTAACAAAATATTTTAGATACTACTGTATTATGTTTTTGCAAAGAATACTACTAATATCTGCATCATTTTGTGCAAAAAGCCATACTTCCTAAGTAGCATTTTTCCTTGGTATTCCTGATTTCTAGAAATTATTCTTTTCAAGTTGGTCAGACGTTATTTTAGCATTGGTAACTCCATTCTACTGATTTCTCCCTTTAAGGCAATGGTTCTTGGACAGAAATACACATCATTTGGGGGGATAATTTTGAAAATACACATTCCCAAGTACCATTCCTCAGAGCCTGCTCAAGCATGTATGGAGTAAAGCTACAGTATCTGTGTTCTGAAATAATTTCTCGGGTGATTATGATTGCTAGTTAAGAACCACTGCTTTAAGGGATGAATTACAAACTTACTCTAATGATTAAAAAAGCTCTTACTGATCCTCCATTGCTGAAACTTTGTCACTGTGGGAAACACAGCTGTCAGAAGCAAAAACGAAAGCTCCATATTCCATTACTTATTGTAAAGAACAAGTTAAGCCAGGTGCAGTGGCTTACCCCTGCAATTTCAGCACTTTAGGAGGCTGAGGCAGTGGATCAGGAGGTCAAGAGCTCGAGACCATCTTGGCCAACATGGTGAAACCCCACATCTACTAAAAATACAAAAATTAGCTGGGTATGGTGGTGTGTGCCTGTAGTCCAAGCTACATAAGAGGCTGAGGCAGGAGAACCGCTTGAACCTGGGAGGCGGAGGTTGCAGTGAACCAAGATCGCACTACTGCACTCCAGCCTGGTGACAGAGTGAGACTCCATCTCAAAAAAAAAAAAAAAAAAAAAGAACAAGTTAAAGAGATCTGGTAAAATTCTCCATTCAAAGAACATGCAACCATACTTGAAAACACTTATTATATATTTATTTATTTTAAAGTGTATCTTCAGGACAAATGGTTTTAAAAATGTATAAAAATAATTCACATATTAATCCAACTTCTCTATTTACATGGTCCCTTAAAAGATTTTCATTTTATTATCATCAAAAATGTATTTCAACAATCTCCATAGCACTCTCAAAAGTCAGGAATTTTAAGACTTCCTAATAGAAAAATTCTAGTATTTATCTACAGAAAAATAAGAATTACATCCTACTTTAAAATATAATGTCTCAGCTATGCTGTGCCACATAAGAAATATCTTCACACTAAACTATAATAATCCCAAGTGCTGGCATTTTCGTTTAAGGACAAAGTACAAAAATATTTTATCACAGAAAAAAAATATTTCATCATAAAAAACATAGAAAGTTGAATGCTTCAAACAGAAATATCTGAGGTCTGATTTCACAACATCAAGTTTCCATATCCACTTTGTAAACATATACTCAGTGTAAGTTACCAACTTAAATAAAGTCAGTTATCACTAAAAGAAGACGTAGTTAAAAAAAAAATTCAGTGCAAAAATATGTATCAACCAATCAACTGACCTATAACAATTTTCATAAAAATCACAATTTGAATCCCATAATATAAAGTGATCCTCTGAAGACTTTAATTAAAAATAAAAAGCTCTACAACAGCAATTGAGTTTTCCTTGTGTTACTATTCTCTAGTAAATGCTTTTTTTTGATTAGCTTTTACAATGTCATCAGGTGATGCTGATTTGAAGTCAAATGGTGTTATTGCTACAAGAGGACTTATTTCTTTGTCCTTTACATCTTCAACTTGTCTACTATAAACAAAAGTCTTATAGAGGTTAAGGGTGCGTCGCTTGCAGCTTTTCAGTGGGTAACGAAGACACAGTGTTGTGGCAAAAGCTGAAGGTCTAGCAGCAAGGGCCTTGGTCCAAGAGAGAGAAAAAGGTGGTTTCCTAGTCAGAGAGCCTTTATTGTTTTTCCTATTATCCTTAGCAAAATTGGAATTCTTCCCTAGCTTTGAACTTAGAACTTTAGATCGTGATGATGGAGCAACCATTTGGTCTACTATAGGCTTTGGAACAACATCTGGGTTTTTTATAAGGACACTAAGATCAATATTTGAATCTATTCCAGGAGACCTAACTTCAGATAAACTGACCTCAAAGGACTCCTTCTTAATCTGAGAGTTGTCTATGTCAATGGTTTCTGCAATCAGTTCAGAAAGTGACAAATTCTCAAGGTCTCTTGTGGGAGAAGCTTTATGAAATGCCAATGATGACAGAGATCCTGTTAATTCTGATATTCCAGGTGAAGACTGACAGCGATTTGCTAATTGTGACAAGGGAAAGGATCCCAAACTTAGATCTGTGAAACTGGCAGATGACTGGTTACAAAGATCAGATAAAGTAAAGCACTGGTTTATATTGTTTTCTTTGTGTTCTTGAAACAGTTCAGTTAGGGATGGACTTTCACATTGAGAAACTTGCAAATTGTCATTTTTAAAACTGTAATTCTTGGCACTTTGTTCAACTGAAGGAACACTTCCAACTTCAGTTTTTTTACTAGCATTTAAATTATCAACAGTCATATTTTCCAATGAGCTAGTTAAGTACAAAGGATTATTTGAACTTCCTAAACCATCCTGTACTGGAATGTTTTGAAAATCAGATAGTGAATTATTTTGAACATATAAAGAATTATTTGGTGTTGTGCTCTTTATCATTATGGACTTCAAATCTGGTACTTCTTTGAATGCAGAATCATCTATGGAAACACATTCAGATGCATAAGGTCTCAACAAATCAGCATCTAGTTTCTTTGAAAGTAGGCTTTCCAGACTATCTGTAGATGATAATCTGACTGATGGCTGACTTTCACAGGAATCTCTTGATATATCATGAATTAGGTCAGCTAGTGAAAGTTCTTTTGTTAACTTACATGATTCTAGTTTCTTTTCACTTTTAAGTCTGTTAAGATGCTTTTTTCTATGGAGCAAACAGTGACTTGGAACTGAAGAATTAAGAGATAATCCATATTTTCCTACTGAGCTAGAAAAATCAAAGGGTTTGCTACTATAATCCAAATGATTTGCTGACTGAGGATGAGAACTTTGACCATCATCAGCTGAAACTTCAGAAGAAAATAAGACTCCTTACCTTACAAGAGCCATTAATTTTCAGATGAACAGGTTGATATACGAAGAAGACAGTCACAGCAACCAAAAGGAAACATGAAATGAGGCATTTAATTACTAAATGCTTCTTTTGATTATGACATGAATAAAGTGATACTTGATCATTACTTAACATTAAGTGAATACTCCAAAACACAATAAGGGAATATTACCTTCCTTTAGCAATTTAAAGTAACCTTTATATTCTGCTCACTGACATACACAATGTAAGTGTCAACTCAATCAATGTTCTAATTTTCATGAATTTAAAAATGTGAGGTTTTAACCATAATTAAATTATAGTCAGGACTGTCTCAAATTCAAAAACTTCTTTAAAAAAAAAAAAAAAAACAGGAAAAACTAGGTTCATTTTCTTCTGTATTTTAATGTATTAGAAACAAACAAGCAAAATAACCCCCGGTAATTTCTACCACAAACTTGTATACACTATCAATACAAGATGACATATTCAAGACTCATTCCCATCACAGCCAGTTAAAAGTGCCCATCTGTGCGCCCACCGTCCCCCCAAAACACACTCTTATTTCATGGTCACCAGGCTGTATGCAGCTTTGTTGTAGCAAAAATTTAGCCCAGAGTTTACAATCAACACTGACATAGTTAACAAATCGCCATACTCATACTGAGAGATAGCATGCCAATTAATATAATAGTACCACCTCAGTTCCCCTCTTATGTCCACTGAATTCCAAATTTAAACCCAAATTTTACAAATTTAAAATTAAATATCTGGCTATAAAATGTAAACTAGTATAATACTTATATCTAATGATATTTAAATAAAATAAAATTATATATAGTAAAAGGATAAAGGCATTTTTCTTTAACATAATTGACTGGCTGTTAATTTCATTTTCCTATTGTATTAGAGTTAAAAAAAAAATTAAAAAGTTCTGTAAGCTACTAACAAAAAGAAAAAGATGTCTTATCGAATTTTATTTCCACTATGTCGTTAGTTACAAAATCAAGTAGTAACGCTGGGTGTAGTGGCTCATGCCTGTAATCCGAATACTTTGGGAGGCCAAGGTGGGCAGATCACTTGAGGCCAGGAGTTCGAGGACAGCCTGGCCAACATGGTGAAACCCCATCTCTTACTAAAAATACAAAGAAAAAAACATTAGCCAGACATGGTGGCATGCACCTGTAATCCTAGCTACTTGGGAGGCTGAGGGAAGGGCAATCACTTGAACCCAGGAGGTGCAGGTTGCTGTGAGCAAGATCACACCACTGCACTCCAGCCTAGGTGAGACTGGAGTGAGACTGTCTCAAAAAACAAAACAAAGAACAAAAAACAAAACAAAAAAAAAAATCAAGTAGTGAAATAAAAAAAAAAAAAAACAGAAGATGGGAAACACAGTACTCATCCTAAAAATTCACAAACTAGAAGATCAACTGATAATCAAAAGTTAACAGTAATATGCAAGATTTTCTTAATAGCTCAAGCAAATTAAATTTTTTCTTAAAAGCTCAAGCAAATGAAAGCCTCTCTTTAGGCATTAACCATGTAAAACAAGTGAAAGAGAACCAGTAAAGGCATACCTTTTGCTATCTTTCCTGTAGATACAGTTCCCTCATTCTTGTCCTTCAAATTCTGCACACTATCTTGTTCCAGAACCCCTGACAAAGCCTTCTGCACATCAAACTTGTTCTTCAGAACTGCTTCAATTAATATGTCATCTGGCACAGCATCTCCAAGTACCTCTCTCATGTGATCAAGGCATGAATAAAGACGAGCTAGAAAAGACAACAATGATCAAAAGCTACACTAAATGGTGCCATGAAAGAACTTTTAATCTTCAAAACTGATTTTAAAATTTACAGCTGTACTAGAAGATTAAACTCTCCTTTCTCTTTGGCAAAAATTATTTCTATTGATCATATTTTTATCTATAATCTACCCATCTTCCCTTATCAGAGGAATGATTTCATTAATTTAAAAATAACTATAATAAAATGTCTCCTGAGATGTTTGAAAAAAGCGTGTATTGCAAAATATACACGGATATCTATTTTCAGTCAACAATAATGATGGTATCTGCATTGATCATTTTTTGCATGTACACAAAGGGAAGGGTGAGTGTGGAACTATTTTTAATTTGTTAGTGAACCCAGTTACTCACGAAGTATATTTCTTATATTTCTCAAGCTGCTACCTTAAGTTTCCTTTTTGGCTAACTTCAGCTATTCCCAGTCAACTAAAATAATCCTTAATGACTCTTTTAGAAAGAACAAGATAACATAATATAAACATGCCATAAAAATAAGAAAGTCCAATAGATTAAGAGAAGAATAGGTATTCTTACTTTTTTTCTTTTAAGACAGTCTCACTCTCTTGCCCAGGCTGGGGCGCAGTGGTGTGATCTCAGTTCACTGCAACCTCCATCTCCCAGTTTAAGCAATTCTCCCACCCTAGCCTCCTAAGTAGCTAGGATTACAGGCACCTGCCACCAGGCCTGGCTAATTTTTGTATTTTTAGTAGAGATGGGTTTTACCATGTTGGCCAGGCTGGTCTCAAACTCCTGACCACCTGCCTTGGCCTCCCAAAGTGCTGGATTATAAGTGTGAGCCACCACGCCCGGCCAGCATTCATTTTTAAAATTAAAAAAAATTAGGTCTGGAATTATCTAAGCTGTTTAGGAATTTTAATTTTCTGATGATGACATAATTATAAAAAGTATTTATTAGTAATACTTATCAATATTGTAAAATCCATAAGAGCAGAGAGGCTTTGTACCCCTAGAACCCAAAACAGTACCAGGTAACTAGGGGCCAATGAATAAAAATGAATGATATATTCCTTCCTATTTGTATAGCACTTGACAATTTTCACAATGCTTTTATGTATATTTCTTTTGTCATCCTCATAATAACTGTATGAGCTAGATATATCAGGCAAATTCTAACTTAATAAAGATAAGATTGAAAATCATGACACTATGAAGTTAGCAATAATCAAAATAGAACTGAGGTTTTCAAACTCCCTAGTAATATAAAACCATTTCGTAAAATGCAATTTATATTTAATTGTACATGTTTACATGTTGAACAAGTAATCTACCGGCAATACCCTTTCTTTAAAAAAAAAAAAGTATTTAATACTTTTTCCATTGGCCCATTTAATTATTAAAATTAAATTTCTGAAATATTTGCGCAATTCTGCTTTGTTTCAATGTAAAATTAACTTTTAAAGGCTAATAAGCTATACTGGGAAAATAATAGTTATTTGATAAATCCATCAATTATAGAAACTGTAATAAAATACTTAGCATAGCTAGCATCAGGGCCTCTTCTAATTGTAGAAACTATTTTCTATACACACCCAAAGAGGCAGTATAGTGAAGGGGTTAAAAGTAGAGGTTATAAGGCCGGGCGTGGTGGCTCACACCTGTAATCCCAACACTTTAAGAGGCCAAGGCAGGTGGATCACGTGAGTCAGGAGTTCAAAACTAGCCTGGAGAACATGGTGAAACCCCATCTCTACTAAAAATAGAAAAATTAGCCAGTCAAAGATCAATTCCCAGATTCATAAATTTCTTCGGTTTTAAAAATATTATAAATTTTCCATGTAAAAATCACAGTGGCTCACGCCTGTAATCCCAGCCCTTTGGGAGGCTGAGGCGGGTGAATCACTTGAGGTCAGGAGTCCAAGACCAGCCTGGCCAACATGGTGAAACCCCTCACTACTGAAAATACAAAAATTACCCAGCTGTGGTGGCAGGGGCCCATAATCCCAGCTTCTCTGGGGAGGGAAGGAGGGTGAGGCAGGAAAATCCCTTGAAACTGGGAGGCAGAGGTTGCAGTGAGCTGAGATTGTGCCACTGCACTCCAGCCTGAGTGACAAAGTCAAACTTTTTTCTCAAAAAAAAAAAATATATATATATAGAACAAAAACACACTCCAGAGAAAGATCGAATCAGCTCAGCCATGTTATCAACCAATGGCATTATTGTTACACTTGGTCATTTTAGTTCTGCTATCAAATCTATGGCTTGAGTGATGTTTGAAGCCATGTCATGTTTGAAACTTATTTATAAAAGAAGGAAGCCAAAATATAAATATCTTCATTAAAATGTTTAAAAGAGATGAAAATATGCAAACTCAGAACAAGTGTCATTACCAAGTTCTACCTTGAAAATTAATTCACATAGATGTAAATCCTGAGGACACTTACACAGTGTACGTTAGACTTCAACTGTTTTTTTCAAATCTTTTGAACTTAACATCTTAGTAAGTAAAAGAGTTTATGTATTCTAATCATAAGCTCCACATACAGCTTATTAAACAATTAAATCATCTCAAAAAGTTCTTTTTAGCAAATCACTGGAGTTTCTCTCGAAAAAAATTTTTAAATGGGATAGTTCAATTAAAATTCCAGTTACTAAACAGCCATACAATTTTCCAATCATAGTTAAATACATTCCTCACAAAACATACTTAATAAAACATAAATTTTCCTTGAATATGAAAGACATGTTTACATTGTTACTGTTCCCAATCACTGTTATAAACAATCACAATAAAACTGATACATTCTGGTGTACTTGGTTATTAATCATTTTTCAGATAAGAAACACAGATCTTTTTGCTATACCTTGATCAAATCCACTGAGCTGATGGTTCGAAACAGAATTGGAAGATTCTTTCAGATCTTCATAATCATATTCTTCTACAGGCTCAACGGAAGGTTTGTCACGCCGTGAATAAATAAACTGAGCAGCTAGAATATAAAATGATCAAAGAATACTATGGTGTAGCCATTTCCTATTAACTTTTTTTACAAAAGTTAAGGTTAAAAAAAAAATTCTGATCAATCACCTATAGTTACCCACATTTCCTAAGAAATGAAAACAAAAACCATATCACACCGAAACATATACCCAAAATCCTACTCGAATGTGCTTACTACTTATTAATCTCTTCTAATCTTCTTCCTTCTTTCCCCCAATCTCTGAAATCATTCCACTCAGCCTACTTTCCTCATGGTTTCCAAAATCCACCTTTCCTAATCTCTTCTTGGTATACTATTCTGTGTCCCCTGAAATGTTCTCTTCTTTGATACAAATATTTCAAACCAAATTTCAAACTTCTAATTTGCATAATGAAGAAAACACAAGGTGGCCAGATGCCGTGGCTCACCCCTGTAATCTCAGCACTTCGGGAGGCTGAGGCGGGTGGATCACCTGAAGTCAGGAGTCCAAGACCAGCCTGGCCAACATGTTGAATCCCCATCTCTACTAAAAATATAAAAATTAGTTGGGCGTGGTGGTGGGCACCTGTAATCCCAGCTACTTGGGAGGCTGAGGCAGGAAAGCCACTTGAATCCACCTCCAGGAGGTGGAGATTGCAGTGAGCTGAGATTGCACCATTGCACTGCAGCCTGGGTGACAAGAGTAAAACTCTGTCTCAAAAAAAAAAAAAAAAAAGAAAACACAAGGTTAATTTTCACTTCCCAAGAAGTACTGATTTTGCCTGAATCTAAGAGTTCATGAAAAATACAAACTTTAATCTTTAAACAACTCATGCTTTCAGTCATACACTTCCAATCACACACTGACACTGTAAACTAGTGTCATATACCTAACTTTAACTTTCAGATGTCTGTGCTACTCTGCAATACTGCCAATATCATCACTCAATATATAACTGGATGTGTGTGTGTGTGTGTGTGTGTGTGTGTGTGTGTGTAAAATCAAGGAAAGAAAAGGCAGATTATCAAAGTGCCAATACATGCCTGAGTATCATAAATGAAATACAAGTGAGCAAAGGATAGATTCACAGGTATATGCAAAGTACTAATGCTTCCGGCTCTACTGGATGGCTACTGAACTTAATCCTGGAGACTGTGTTCAATTGTAAAGGAACAAAATTAAAGAATATGTTAAGAAGTACAGAAATATAGATATGATTTTCAAAAGGCAAGGTATTCTCTAGCTTTCTAAAAGAGCATGAAACATGTTAATTCCATTGACTTGTATATAGGTCATCACGAAGATATTTATGAAAGGGAAGCTACATTCAAAATGTATAGACATACAATCACATGGGGGGTAGAGAAAAAGAAATCAAAATTTATAAATAACGTTTAGAACATAAAGCTGCAGTGTATATGTAACACCTGTACTCAGAAGGTTAATAAGCATTCTCTCTTCATTGTAAAAGTCAATGGCCTGTGCCGGGCGCTGTGGCTCACGCCTGTAATCCCAGCACTTCGGGAGGCCGAGGCAGGTGGATCACAAGGTCAAGAGATCGAGACCATCCTGGCCAACATGGTGAAACCCCATTTGTACTAAAAATACAAAAAATTAGCCAGGCGTGGTGGTGCATGCCTGTAGTCCCAACTACTCAGGAGGCTGAGGCAGGAGAATTGCTTGAAACCGAAAAACAGAATTTGCCATGAGCCGAGATCGCACCACTGCACTCCAGCCTAGTGATAGAGTGAGACTGTCTCAAAAGAAAAATAAAAAAAAAGTCAATGGCCTGACAAATTAGCAGGCAAGACAAAGAAGAAAACCGTAATGATTTATTTTAAAAGCCAAATGAGTAATACAGACAACAAGCACTGTGGAAGCATAGAAGAAACCAATGAAGACTGGAGCATTATAATAAAGGAGGCAGGAATAGAGAGAAATTTGAAGAGGTAGAAGAGACCCTGAACAAGGACAGAGTAAGAGAAATATTAGTAAAGAGCAGTTGAGATAATTCAATCCATTCTACTATAATGCATGTTTCCTTAAGACAAAATTAGCACATATCAATGGGTATACAGAATGATGAAAGTGTAACATTGAGAATGCTTCAGTTTATGAAATTTTTCTCCCAGTACTTCAATGGTTGCATAAAGCTGGATAACATGAACCACAGCAGAATATTATATTGTAACTGTAATTGTATTATAATGTTACATAGCTCCACATTCTTCCCCTTGGCTCAGTTTGGACATGTGCTCTGTTTGGAGAGCCCTTACTGTTTGGCTCTCCAAGATCTGTGAGCATTGGGCCTTTGCAACATTACTCTTTAGTTTCAACCCTTTCTTACACCTCCTGTCAAGCTTTCACCTTTTTTTAGTGTAAAATCCTGTATATACTGGAGTAGTTATTAAGAAATTAATAAATCTTTTCAAATGTGCAAGCATTTTATTATGATGATTATTGGTTTTGTTAGCACTCTATAGCTGGAGTGGTCTGTCCTGATCCTGTTTTTCCCATAAGTTATTTTTAGTATATAATTCTGAAGACCACAGAGTTTAAGAACATACATTATGTTGTACATACACACACACACACACACACACACTATCTCTCACACACACACACACATATATCCCTATTTTCCCCCTCTTGTACAAGGAGATAACACTATTGGTATAAAGTTAGCATGGCTAAATAGCAGAAGACACATCCTATTCCACAAATTCTCTAAAAGAACCACTTTTTTTCACATTACAAATCTCAGAATTAGAGATGTGTCTTTCAATCAAATGACATCTTAGCATTACATAATACTTAGACTGATAGCCTTTTGTTTTAGAGTGGTCCTTAAAATAATGATACACCTTAAATTTTAGATTTAATAAAATACAGTATAAATGAGGCCATTTTGTGCATGGTGCTTTCTTGGCTTTAATAGATTGTATTCAGTTTAGCCTAAAAGTAACAAATGCTTCCCCAACTTCTCCTCACATCCATGAACTATGAGGGAGAAACCTAAGACCAAAAAAAAAAAAAAAATTAAATGAGATATGAAATCAGATGTTTCCCTCAACAAGTTTCATTCAGGAAATAACAACAGGGAAGAGGAAGTTTTCAATGTACAGGCTCCTCCTCTGCCTCCTAGAAGCTACTTTTTCTTAGTGATGGGGGTGGGGGTGGTCCTGTACCACCACACACACCCCACACGTAACTCCAACTCAGAAACCTATACTGTGGCCACTATTTTGGAAGTAGTAATGGTTGGATTTGCCAGGGAGGGAAAAAGAGTAAGAAAACTCCCCCAGAAGAAATACTGGGTTGGTACAAAACTGCAGGTTTTGCCATTACTTTTAAAAAGTGGGTGGGTGAGGCAGGGAGTGGTCCAAACCTCTGAAGTTGTACTGACTGCCCCAAAAGCAACAAAAACAAGTAATGGAGTAAGAGAAAAGTAATAGTGAGAAAATGAAAAATACAAAATGTTATTCTCTAAAATTTTTTAAATCACAAACTTTGATGGAAGTGCTTTCTGAAAAAAGACACCTATACTAATTTTTTAAATTTAAGTTATTTTGACAAACATAAAAAAGTGCAAAGAATTCAAAACCTAACACCTGGAACCTCCTAAAATTGTTCCCTAAACATCTTAAAATAAAAATCAAGTGTAGCAGTCATTAAAAATACAGCTTTCTAGGCATCTTCCCCTGGAGATTATGATGCAGTGGTGCTGGAATGAAGCAGGAAATTTGTGTTCTTAAGAATCATTCTGGCTGGTCACTGTGGCTAATGCCTGTAATCCCAGCACTTTGGGAGGCCCATGCAGGTGGATCACCTGAGATCATGAGTTTGACACCAGCCTGGCCAACATGGTGAAACCCCATCTCTCCTAAAAATATAAAAATTAGCTGGGCATGGTGGCGGGTGCCTGCAAACCCAGCTACTTGGGAGGCTGAGGAATGAGAATTGCTTGAACCTGGGAGCTGCGTGGAAGGTGAGGTGAGCCGAGATCATGCCACTGCACTCCAGCCGAGGCTACAGAATGAGACTCAGTCTCAAAAAAAAAGGGAATTATTGCCAGGTGATTAATATCACAAGGAAAGATCAGGAAATACTGGTGACCTACAAGTCTCCCCGCTTTCTTCTGTCCCACCTATACGCCACTTTGTAGACCATGATAGGTTATCTGCACAAAGTATTAGCTCCAGTACTCAAAAAACTCCAATAAGTTGCCACTAAACACACAAAATTAAAAACTGTCTTTCACAATTTGGTTCCTATTTTCTTTCCTAGCCTTCCTTCCTCCCACCACTTGCATTAATCCTGCCAGTCTGATGAAACGAGCCTCATGTACAGGTCATTGCTTAAGCAACATTGTTTCCTCTAGCTGGGATGCCATTTTTACTCCCAAATTTACTAGCTCCAATCCCAACTCCTTCCAGAAGCCTTCCCAGACTTCTTCAGTGATGGGTTATTTTCTTTACCCACCATACTGTTGTAGCAAGTTATTTGAACAAGACTTTAAAACAAGCTTCCTTACACCAAACTGATTTATAAACTTACTAGAATAGGGTTTTTCTTACAAAAAAAAATGAATATACAATAAAGCTTTGAAATTAGAGTGGAGCAACTTCTAATCATATTAGTTAAAACAATATATCATCATTCAAATAAAGTTTTATGTACAAACTCTTTTTGCTATCCCCACTCTTGGGCATAGGTTCAATAATCAGTATCAAAGTCAACCTTTCTAAAAGAAAAGAAAGCTAACATTTAAAAATCACCATCATAGGCTGGGCATGTTGGCTCACATCTATAATCCTGGCACTTTGGGAGGCCGAGGCAGGAAGATCACTCGAGCTCAAGAGTTCGAGACAAGCCTGGGCAACATAGTGAGACCAGGAAAACGGGGCTTAATTGAATTCAAAAATACACACATGCTGATGAATCTGATAGAAATCCCAATTAATTGGTAAAGTCATTCAATTATCAGACTTCATTACACCATGAATATAATCAGCTTTTCAATGACATTGGCTGCTTCTTTAAGAATAAAAAATATTCTTCTAAAACTATTCAATTTTTTATTGAAAATTACTTGAGACCATTAAGAGGAAAGTAAGTTTCTTATTTGATGTTCCTGCTGTTTTTAAAATGTTTTGAAATAGCAAATTTCAAAAAATCCAAAATTTAAAAAATCCAAAGTCATCTGCTTTTGTTAAAAATATCAGTTTATCACAAAAGAAACTCAAAAATATTTAACTATCTCCTGATTTGATAATATCAGTTGACTTCTTGGTATGTACAAAAAGTAACTCTCAGAGTCAGACTGTCCTGAATGCAAACCACGTGCAAGAGTCACTTCAAAAGCTATGAGACACATGGATAAACTCTGACCCTGTTCTCAAGAAAGCTAGGTCATAAATGCAGATCTCAAAGAAACACCCTTTGAAAGTCTGACCTTGTGTACTGTTAGCTTATTATTCAAGATAACATATTATTTATCCAGAGAAGCCTAGATAAATGACTGTGTTAACATGCAATATTAAGGTGTCTTTCAGTAATCCCCAGCTCTGTGAAATATTCCACACTTACACAAAGCCATATTCAACAACTTTCAAGTCCTGTAGACTGCAACTCCTATAAATTTTCTCTTGAATGTATTTCCAAATCCAGTGCTACCACTGTTGCCCTAATCAAATGGTTCTCAATGCATACCATGAGTGTACTCCAGTGGGCTTGTTAAAACATCTGCTGTGCCTCACTCCCAGCTTCTGACTCTTGGGCAGAGCCCCCAACATTGCATTTCTAACAAACTCTCAAGTGATGCTGATGGTTCAGGGACCACACTTTGAGAACACTGTCCTAAAATAGCCTCATCTCCTCTAGATAAATACATATAATAGTCACCTAACGAGTCTACTTATATCCACTCATATACCACCTTTAATTCATTATCCATATATTAGAGAGATTTAACTCAAACCTAATATAACCAGTTCCATGCATATGCCATGCTCTTTAATGTGCTTAGAATGTGAGTGTGAGGATAGCGCTACCACACATCACTTTGTCACCTCGAATATTTAAGCTACCTAGTCAACTATGATGCCGAATTACAGTAGCCGCAAAGGGCAAATGCCTAGGAGTTCCTAGAAAAATGTGAAATTGTTTTGTTCCTGACTCACTATGTCTTCTCTTTTGAATACCTGAAAAAGGATCTGTAAAGGAATGCTGCTTATTAAGTCATCTCTCAGCTTCTAACCGACCACCCTTTACTCAGCTTTGTGATGCTAGATTGAAGTCACTGCAAAGCACGTTTCTTCTTCGATACCTGGCTCCCTTTTAGGATCAGCCAATAAGGAGATACTAAAGGGACACTGGAAAGCCAGAGAAGGCAGCCACATGCTCCTTCCTGTTTGCTCCCTGTTCCAGCATCACCCCAGCAACACTCACTTCACCTTCCAGAAGCAGTTTGTTCCAGTAACAGCAATTAATATCCGTTTTCAGTTTTTCTAAAACTCCCAGAACCAGCTTCAACTTGCCTCTTCACTCCACAGACACCACTACCAGCCAGGTGGTTGGAATTCCCTCTTTAAAAGCTGAATCCCAGTTCCAAGAAGATTCAGTGAGCTTCTGAGGCAGTAGCATCAGCCCTGCAGTACCTCCCTGCCCAGAGGTCTGAGTCCCGGTTCCAGAGTTCCGCTCGTGAACTTCAGAGGCAAAGCAGCAAAGAACCCTTTCCTCAAGATCCAAGTCCCAGCTCCAAGGAGCATATACCAGCCTCTTCAAGGTGGTTTCAACCTTGCCATTTGTTCCCCTAAGAACTAGGGACAGTAAAGTGCTTCCTGAATTTACCTGCAATTTGACCTTCTTGATATCCTGGTTGTACTTTTTGCATTCTTTGTTCTATAATACCTGGTTAACAACTGTTTATGTTAAGTGCTGTCTGATAAAATAACTGGTGCAATTTTTATCTCCTAACAGAATATGTACTGATAACAGTGAAACATTAAAAGATGAGAGGAAAAGCGATGATTAAGCTAAATGAGAAAAGTACTTGGCCAGAAGAGCAGGCCTATAAATAAAGAGCTAGATGCATTTCAGAATAACCGGTTAACAGGAAAAAGGTGACAGAAAGAGTAGATATAAGGAAGCACTTGACCAGAAGAACAGGTCTATAAAGAGCTAGATGCATTTCGGAATAACCGGTCAACAGGAAAAAGATGACAGATAAGAGTAGATATGATAAAGAAACTTCTATCATACTTAAGCATTTATAAAGAAAAATAAATTACTAAAGTCAGAAGGGACATAGTTGGTCTACAGAGGCTAAAAATGGGATTAAAGCAGGTACAGTTCATAAGATAGCCCAGCAGACTACAGGGTAATTAAGACAAGGAGGATGTCAGTCCATTCAGGCCGCTATAACAAAATGCCATAAACTAGGCACCTTATAAACAGAAATATGTGACAGTTCAGAGGCTGGGAAGCCAAAATCAAGGCAGAGTCTGCGTCTGGTGAAGGCCTGCTTTCTGGCTCACAGATAGCACCTACTTGCTGTGTCCTAACATGATAGAAGGGCAAGAGTTTTCCTTGGAACCTCGTTTATTAGGGTACTAGTCCCATTTATGAGCACTTTACCCTCATGGCCTAACCACCCCCCAAGGGCCTCACCTCCTAATACCATTACCTTGGGCGTTAGGATTTCAACATGTAAATCTGAGGAAAACACAAACATTCAGACCATGGCAGAAGGTTCTGGAAGAAATGTTAATTAGGGCTAGGCAAATGGCTCATGCCTCTAATCCCAGCACTTTGGGAGGCCAAGGCAGGCAGATCATTTGAGGTCAGGAGTTCAAGCCAGCATAAGTAACATGGTGAAACAGTCTCAGCTAAAAATATAAAAAAAAAAATTAGCCAGGTCTGGTGGTGCATGCCTATAGTCCTAGCTATTTGGGAGGCTGAGGCAGAATTGCTCAAACCCAGGAGACCAAAGTTGCAGTGAGCCAAGATCGTGCCACTGCACTTCAGACTGGGAGACAGAGCAAGACTCCTCTCAAAAAAAAAAGAAAGAAAAGAAAGAAATGTTCATTATATTAAATATTTAAACTTGTCAAAAATTAATTTTTTGAATTTATGCTACACCCGACTATAGGTAAATAACACCATACCAAAAAAATTTTTTTTTCATTTTTTGAGATGGAGTTTCACTCTTGTTGCCCAGACTGAAGTGCAATGGCGCAATCTCAGCCCACTGCAACCTCAGCCTCCTAGGCTCAAGCAATTCTCCTGCCTCAGCCTCCTGAGTAGCTGGGATTATAGGCACTCACCACCAGGCCCAGCTAATTTTGGTATTTTTAGTAGAGACAGGGTTTTACCATGTTGACCAGCCTGGTCTCGAACTCCTGACCTCAGGTGATCCACCCACCTCAGCCTCCCAGAGTGCTGGGATTATAGGCATGAGCCACCACACCTGGTCTATACCATACTAAAACTTAGCAGGGCATTTTAACTTGTATACATAGTAGGCTGAAATTTGAATACAAATGTAGTGTTAGGGAAATAAGTGAGAGGAAGATCAAGATTAATGACTTAGTCTTTGCTGGAAAGAATATAGGAATGTTTTCCATATATGGTGGCAGAGAAGAAATCTTTGGGCTGAGAATCTAGAAGATGTAGCTCTGATGTGGAATCATACATAAATATGAATGCCAAATCCCTCTGTGGCTCCAAAAGAAGTCTGGACTACAAGTACTTGGTTTATTTACCGAACTGCTTAATAACAGATAAAGTATTACATAAAGGAAAGTCTTTGCACAACACCTCCATGTTTCTAATACTCAAAGATCTTGGGGAGACAATGGTTGCCTGCCTCCAGAGGCTTCAAAAATTCATTACTGACTAAATTACCATTTCAGCACTTTTAGATTAACTGCATGATACAAAGTATGTTGGGAAAAAAAGCCAGTCTTTTTCATATTGTTTAAATAATAGAATCATTACTTTAAGTTCTACTCACAGGTAAAGAAATTATTTTATTTGCCATTAAAAACTGATATACAATTATCTTTTTAAATGTTACATATTACAGTCTTACCAAACACTCTAGTCCTTGAATGACAATAACATTAAAGTGTTTAAACACCAAATCAAAGGAATCAAATTATTTCTAAAAATTCACCTGTTGATGGCGAAATACAATAATCATCCTCTACAGACTGGCCATAGAGATCATCATCTTCAAAATCTAAAATAAAGACAAAAAAGATAAATTCATTTACAAGTTCTTTTTATATTCTCAGTTATTAGTAAGGAAGCATCTGAATCCTCTCCAAAATAAACTGTTTATCAAAATTAAGGTATCTGGAAGGTCTATTTTCAAAAAAATTCTAAGAATTTCACCCACAAAATAGGTATTTACTACCTCTGTATTTATAAAGATATACACATATCTTTAGTTGTTAATTGGGTTTATGTTTTCCCAAGTCCCAAGTTTTCACCTCATGTGATCAAAATATAATATAATCCTATAAATATCATACTTGAGGCCGGGCACAGTGACTCACAACTGTAATCCCAGTACTTTGGGAGGCCAAGGCAGGCAGAACACAAGGTCAAGAGTTCAAGACCAGTCTGACCAAGATGGTGAAACCCCATCTCTACTGAAAATACAAAAATTAGCAGGGTGTGGTGCCATGTGCCTGTAATCCCAGTTACTCAGGAAGCTGCGGCAGGCTCCTGCTTGAACGCAGGAGGTGGAGGTTACACTGAGCCAAGGTCACGCAACTGTACTCCAGCATGGGCGACAAGAGACTATGACTCAAAAAAGAAAAAAAATAATAATTGTTCTCCTTTTTTTTCCACCCAATGCCCTCAATAACCAAAGCATTTTTCTTCCACAGAACTAACATGGGGGTATATAATAGATCATGAAAGTAATATTTCTTCATGGAGAGCTAGGTAACATCTATACAAACCAACTTACCCTAAACACCCTGCACTCACCGTTGATGGCTAACTGCCCTGTTTTTTTCCTGCTTCCTGGGATATGCTCTTTGCCTAGATTTTCCTAAGGCCATTTCTTTCTGCTAACATTCCAGCTCAAATGTCTCCTCTTTGTACAAGTCTTCCCTGACCACTCTGGGTAAAGTAGTAAACCCCTCTGCCACTGTCACCCTCCAGCATACTTCTCCAATTTACGGTATGTCTTCAAAGCACTACACCTGTTCATTCCATGAGACTATCAGCTTCTTCACGGCAAGACTTGGTTTAGACAACTACCTGGCACGATGTGGCATTAAATTAATATTTGTTTTATTATAAATTAATAAATCAAACTAATTACAACTAAAAACACACAAAAAACGTTAAGTATATTTACATAAATTTCATTTGACAAACATTAACGCCATTCCAGGGAGGAGTTGAGACAACCGTGGTATAAGTGAACACATTTCTAGTTATCCACATATCCAGCCACACCTAAAATCTAACAAGGAATACACACAAGAAAATGGGCAATTACAAAAACTATGTGACAAGTGCCTGACATAAGAAACACAGAGCAATTTGAGAACACACACATGAACAACAAAACTAGAACTGGGAGTGGGGTGGCTAGGGAAAAGATCCCCAGCAATACAATACCGAAAACAATTCCAAAGGATAGAGTTAGCTGGTTTCTGAGGGTATGCATGCGGCAGGAACAGCATGCTCAAAGGCTGAAACCAAATGCCTACAGCAAAGAAAAATTAGGTAAATGCTACTATTGGGCAAAAAACGTATAAGATTAAATAAATTATTAGATCATAATCCAAAGTTTAAAAAATTTATTTGCAAATAAACAAGAGGCCATTCGTAAACAAAATATTTTTAGATGCTGAAGACAGCAATAGGCCAGGCATGGTGGCTCACACCTGTAATTCCAACACTTTGGGAAGCCAAGGAGGGAGGATCTCGCTTGACCCCAGGAATCTGAGACCTGCCTGCACAACATAGTGAGATGCTGTCTCTACTAAAACAAAAATTTAACGGGGCATGGTAGCACATGCCTTTAGGCCTAGCTACTCTGGAGGCTGAAGCAGGAGGACTGCTTGAGCCCAGGAGTTAGAGGTCAGAGAGAGCTATGATCAAGCCACTGCACTCCAGCTTGGGCAACACAGTAAGATCCTCACTCATAAAATAAAAAAAAAAAAAGATTCTTTTTTACTAGGTCAGTTTGTCAATGCTGAAGTTGACCCTAAAGTGCCACAACATAAAAAGATGAAGAGAATTCTTTCCTGCAATCTTTGTAGTTTGTTTCCTCAATCAACAAAATTATGGAGCATTTACTACATGTAAAGAACATTGTGTCAGCTACTTAAAAGTATGGATTTTCCCTTCCTGGGACTTTTAAATCAGCAACTGAGACAGTCATGCAAAGTATTATATAAATTACAGAGAAAAACGAAGTGGGAATTAAGTAGAGGAACCGGTAGGTTTTAGAACACAAACTCTCTCTAATGAGGTTATATTACTTTAGACAATTTTAAAATTATTATTCTGAGAACTGAAAGCCTAACTGGGAAGAAGAGAAATAAACTGGACCTTGATGATAAGTAAAACTTATATAAACAAGAAAAGGAGATGAACCTCCTTAATGTTACAGGAACAGCTTGGTTATGATGTCACCAATTGTTCCAAAGAAACATGACAACCTGACCTTAAGTATTAAGTAGCCAAGGTGCTCCCTGAGGCCAAGCACCTCTCCTCCGTGAAGCATTCCTCGCACAGAAATCCTGCTTAGCTCCCGTCCATTCTGAATTTAGTGTTCTCATCTGTGTATCCCTCCCATAGCATTGTCAGTACTTTTTGTAGCGTTTTTCATACTCTAATAATGTGTAACTGGTATAATCTCCTTTTAGACTACCCTCAAATACCTTACTGTCAGTCCCCAAATCTTAGAACAGTATTCTAAGCACTAAATTAATGGTGGCTGAGGAAATGATAAACTACTATTAAAGAAAATGAATACTACTTAGGCCTATTCATGTACTTTATATTTGCAAAAGTATCTCTCAGTCTAAAGTCATTTCTTAGGTGACAATGGTCCACATGCAATGCCATCCACCGCAATACTTATTTAAAAGGGTCTCCATTCTAAAGTAACCACCAGAAAATTCACATGTTCCAGATGGACTGGGGTCACAGGTTCCAAATGGAGAACAGAGTGTTCGCTGCCCCCACTATAGTTAGAGCACACTGATGTTCTGTAATAATCTATTGGGAGTGCCAGTGCCAATCACCAACATATTAAGCACTACATGTTCTGTACTTTGCAAAGTATAGATCTTTATTCTTCTTCTGCATTAGTTCATATTTGTTTATATTTTTAGTTTATGTGATGCTTGGTGATGGCTATAGTTATCCACTGCATGAAGAGGGATGTGCTCCTCCTAAAACTCCTGTGAACTACTACAGAACATTCATATACATATTTTTCTTTTATTTTTTTTAATATCAAAAAATCTTTTCCCATACACTCTTTCCTCTAGTACTGTCATTTATTTACATTTCAAAATAGCGAAGAACTGAGTATAAACTTCATGATCATCTGATCAACTTACTCTCTGGACCTTTTTAATATGTGTCTTCCACTATCTCCTAAGTTTCCACTTTGAAATTCGTTGAAAAATAAATTAGCGCAAACTGGTTCTGCACTAAGTAAGTATGTATGGACATACACAAAAGATTTACCATGTAAATCTAACACAGATACACGTCCGTTGAATGTAAGCATTAAGTTGATCCGTGTTTTACAAATAAGCAACGTTTCATGGACATTTCTCAAATTTTGGGGGAGAGGAGCAAGAAACAGGCACGTGAGTGCCCGACCTGGGAGAAAACAATGGAAGAGGTGATAATGCTTACATGCCTTAACACCAACGGTTCCCAACCTCACCAATGTCCTATCCACATGACGCTATGCAGCACCTCCCCCTCCCCAAATAAAATCAACCCCACAGGGCAGATATCATGACTTAAAAACAAAGGCAGTTGGCGGCACTAGAAGTCCTGTTATTTTCCCCAACTGAGGCTCTCCCAGTTCCGACAGGGCAGCACTGACGAGAAACTCAGATTGAAGTGGATGCCAAAGGGATAGTATCCCAGCTGGAACCGCGAAATGAAGGTCCCGGCCTGACCCTGCCACCTACCTTCATCGTAGTTATAACCTCGAACATTCCGATGCCGGGCCATCACGGCTGAGAGGGAGTTTGCCACAGCCCCTTAACTCCTTCCAAAACACTCCGCTTAGATACTGATACGGCGCCAACTGCGGCCTGGAAAACACCTCTGCGCCATCTTAGCTTCCGGCAGTCCTCTAAGCCGAGCGCCTGCGCACGCTCGACGTCTTATCTGTGCACCGCGCGACAGCCTCTGGGTCACTGCCCGCCTCCCAGAGGGCGCCTGCGCACTCTTGAGCGTGGCGGGACCTAAGGAGGGAGAGTTTGGGTGTGGACCCACCCAGAGGTTGGGGACAGAGGAACTAGGGGGAATCCGGCCGCCTGGAATTGACTTGTTTGGACCGAATGTTGCAAGCGGGGATCCTTGACCTACGGCAGCGTTCTGGATTATTTTCCAAATTTGGTTACTGATAATCTGAGAAAGCTATGTGCTCAATAAGAGCAGGGACCTTGTTTTATCAAACTTTGATCTTTAGGCATACAGTGGGCATTCAACAGAGCTGTGTTAACTTGGTATTAAAATTAGCCGAGGCCGATTCGGTGCCTCCTGCCTGTAATCCCAGCACTTTGGGAAGCACAGGAGGGCGGATCGCTTGAACCCAGAGGTTCGAGACCAGCCTGAACAACAGAATGAGCCTCCGTCTCTATAAAAAATACTAATATTAGCCGGCCCCGCGTCGCACCCCTATAGTCCCAGCTACTGAGGAGGCTGAGCCCGGGCGGTTGAGGCTGCTGTGAGCTGAGATCCGGCCTCTACACGCCACCCTGGGCGATAAAGTGAGACCTTGCCTCAAAAAAAAAAAAAGAATCCAAGCCTTAGAGGAGGAAATAAGGCTATTTTAAAACGGGCATATATTATTAAATTGAGACCCTGGCTATAATAGGTCACCTGCTTTCATATAATTTACGACTTCGTGTATTCACTCCACTCGGCATAAGTATCTCTAGTAAACAGCGATTTGCCCTTAGCTATGTAAAAGATTTTAGCTATGTAAACGATATTTATCAACATCATAAAGAAGGATTCACTGAACATTCATTGAACACATAATTGTGTGTAACATTGGGAGTATTAAATATAGCTTTGAAGACATATTACTGGCCTTGGTTGGTAATGATGAATGTTGTTGACGCATGACTCTATAATCTACTATTAAATGTCCTCATTTCTTAGAACATAAAATTAATAATGCTATATTAAAAAACCAACCTCATTATCATACTGAACAAACCACTTCAGTCTTAGCTTGTGTTTTTCAAATGATACTTCACATCAAAGGCAAATGTCGAATTCTAGAGATAATTAAAAGTTTACTCAGCTTTTTGCGATCCACAATACAAAGAAATAAGAGTAATCCAAATTTAGTTTATATTTGTAAGTGGCTTGGAATGTAATTTATTCATGCATTTGAATGTGTTTGACTACAAAAATAGTTGTTTAATGTAGCTCCAAGATAAAATCTTACAGAAAAATGTCGTTGCTAATTTTATATGGCTTAAGTAATTTTATTATTTCACACCTTTAGAAAATTTTTATATTGCAGCCTGTTTCTTTGTAAAATAGAGATAGTAATACTAACTCGCAAGTTGTGAATAATAATTTATCCATATAAGAGGATTTATCACAAATTATAGTAGGTGCTTAAAAATATCGTTATTGTCCAGGTGCGGTGGCTCACTCTTCTAATTCCAGCACTTTGGGAGGCTGAGACAGTGGATCTTGAGGTCAAGAGATGGAAACCATCCCGGCCAACATGGTGAAACCCCTTCTCTACTAAAAATGCAAAAATTAGCTAGGCGTGGTAGTGCGTGCCTGTAGTCCCAGCTAATCGGAAGGCTGAGGCAGGAGGATCACTTGAACCCAGGAGGCAGAGATTGCAGTGATCCGAGATCATGCCACTGCACTCCAGCCTGGCAACAGAGTGAGACTCCGTCTCCAAAAAAAAAAAAAAAAAAAAAAAGTGTTATTAAAATACAAATGGCCGCTTCCATTCCACTGTAATTGTCCATTACAAGCAAAAATACAACTCACTGAGGTATGGAGTTACAAATTGACCACGTAAGCAAAGTACTACAGGAGCAATGAATAAGAAAACATTACTTCTGCCAGGTAATACATAACTTGCCCTTGAGTTGTCAATAATCACTCCTTTAAAAGTCTGAATATTGCAGTCTCTACTGCATCTCCAACAATATGGCCTGAATAGCAAAGCCTTCATTGACTTCCTCAGAAAGAGGTCGGATTTTTCCACTCCCCTCGGGACTCTGTAGGTGTGGGCTGGGCACTGTGGCTCACGCTTATAATCCCAGCACTTTGGGAGGCCCCGGTGGGTGGACCGCCTGAAATCAAGAGTTTCAGACCAGAGGTGAAACTCCATGAAAGAAAAGAAAGAGAGAGAAAGAGAGAGAGAGAGAGAGAGAGAGAGAGAGAGAGAGAGAGAGAGAGTGGGTACTCAATAAATACTAGTTCTCTACCCCCATTAATTAAAAAGCTTTATCTTTGTTTCTCCAGCACCGTCTGGCACTTTAAATGTTTGCTAAATGAATTAATGAGTAAAAAAAGATAAAGTGACATTCTCTTGCTATGGAATAGTTAAATGTCATAAATAGCAATACAAATCATTTTATATAGATTTGTGAAAAAAATTATGAATGAAAGAATCATAACTACATTACTGAAAAAATGTTAACAGCTTTATTAAGGTATCATTGACAATAAACTGCACATATTTAATGTGTAAATTTTGATACATTTTGACATATGTATACAGCGGTGAAGCCATAAACCCCATCGAGACAATAAACATATCCAGACTTGCAGAAGTTTCCTAAAGTACCTTTATATCCAGAATAAAAATTCCAGAATATCCAGGGATCCTTCCTGCCAGTCAAGGCCTCCTCACCATGGCCCCTCACAACAACTGATCGTCTTTCTGTCACTAAAAGTTGTTTGCATTTTTTAAAATTTTATTTAGGTGAAATCATATAGTATGTATTCCTTTTTATCTGTCTTCATTCACTCAGCATAATTATTCTGAGATTCACCCATGTAGGTGCTTGAATCAGCAGTTCATTCCTCGTTATTAGAGGAGGATTCCACTGTGTGGATATACCACAATTTGTTTTTCCATTCACCCACTGAGAGATATTTGGGTTGTTTTCCATTTTGACGACTTCTGTAAATATCTGTGTACAAATCTTTGTATTAACATAAAATTTAATTTTTTTCTGGGTAAATACCTAGGAGCAGAATATGATAGGTTATCTTTAGCTTGTTAAAGAAACTGCCAAACTGTTTCCAAAATGGCTGTAACATTGTACGTTTCCACCAGCAGTGTAGTTCCATTTTCTCTATTTTCTCCACATCTTTGCCAACACTTCACATGGTTTAAAGATCTTAAGCTTATTTGACAGTTCTGTATCAGCTTTGGTGAAGTGTTTGAATCTTTGGCCAATTCTTAATAGGGTGTTTGTAGTAGAGAATTTTTTCTATATTCTGGATACAATTTCTTTATCTGATATAAAATTTTGAAACATTTCTTCTAGTACATGACTCATCTCTTTATGCTTTAACAGTGTCTTTTGCATAGAATTTTTTCATTTTGATAAAGTCCAGTTTATCAAATTTTTCTTTAATAGATTGTGCTACTGATTTTGTATCTAAGAAATTTCCGCCTGGTCCAAGGTTACAAAAATTTTCTCCTTTTTAAAATAAGTTTTACAATTTGGGATTTTACATGTAGGCTTATGGTTGATTTTCAGTTGGTTTCTGTATATGGTGAAAGGTTTGGATCAAAGTTTATTTCTTGTCTGCGCATGGTGGCTCACGCCTGTAATCCCAGTGCTTTAGGAGGCTGAGGTGAGCAGATCACTTGAGGTCAGGAGTTCAAGATGAGCCTGGCCAACATAGTAAAACCCCATCTCTACTAAAAAATACAAAAATTAGCAAGACATGGTGGCACGCGCCTGTAGTCCCAGCTACTCAGGAGGCTGAGGAGAATCACTTGAACCCGAGAGACAGACAGTGGTTGCAGTGAACCGGGCAACGGAGCAATAATACCCTGTCTAAAAAAAAATCAAAATAAATTTTTTAAAAGTTTATTTATTGCTTATTATGGACATTCAGTTGTTCCAGCACCATTTGTTGAAAAGAAGGTCCTTTCTGCAATGAATTCCATCAACATCTTTATCAAGAATCAGTTGCTGGTGTGAGTCTATCTCTGGACCATTGACATATCTGGACCATTGATCTATTGATCTACCTTAACACTACTACCATGCTGTTGTGATTAATGCCATTTCATAAATCAGAAAATCTAGTAATGTTAATCCTCCAACTTTGTTCTATTTTTTCAAAGATTACTTAGTTATATTAGGTCCTTGGTATTTCCACAGACATTTTAAAATGAGCTTTTTCAATTGCTACACGTGTTCCTTCTGAGTTTAACTCGTATTTTCCTTACTCTATAGATCAATTTGGGGGAAACTGACACTTCAGCATTCTTTCACCACAGGAACAACATATGTCTCTCCATTGATATGGGTCTCCTTTGATTTCTCTTAATAATGCCTTTTGTTTTTCAGTGACTGGGTCCTTCACAATTTTTGAAGATTTCATTCTAAATACTCTGTACGTGTGTGTGTGTGTGTGTGTGTGTGTGTGTGTGTGTGTGTGTATACTTTTTTTTTTTTTCATGAGACAGAGTCTCACTCTGTTGGCCAGGCTAAAGTGCAATGGCAATCTCTGCTCACTGTAATCTCTGTCTACTGAGTTCAAGCAATTCTCCTGCCTCAGCCTCCTGAGTAGCTAGGACTATAGGCATGTGCCACCACACCTGGCTAATTTTTGTATTTTTAGTAGAGACAGGGTTTTGCCTTGTTGGCCAGGCTGGTCTCCAACTCCTGACCTCAGGTGGTCCACCCACCTCTGCCTCCTAAAGTGGTGGGATTACAGGCGTCAGCCACCAGGCCCAGCCAAGTACTCCGTATTTTTTTTTTTTTTTGAAACAGTTTCGATCTTGGTACCCAGGCTGGAGTGCAATGGCATGATCTCAGCTCATCATATCCTCTGCCTCCCAGGTTCAAGTGATTCTCCTGCCTCAGCCTCCCGAGTAGCTGGGATTACAGGCATGTGCTACCATGCCTGGCTAATTTTTGTGTATTTAGTAAAGATGGAGTTTCTCCACTTTGGTCAGGCTGGTCTCAAACTCCTGACCTCAGGTGATTTGCCCATCTTGGCCTCCCAAAGTGCTGAGATCACAGGCATGAGCCACTGCACCCAGCCTACTCCATATATTTTTGATGCTATGTAAATATTTTTAAATATCAAGGTAAAGTACAATTAAACTATTCAAATTAATAAATTAATTGGCATGACCAATACACAAAATTGTATATTTTATACATTGTAAAATTTGTTTAAAATTGTGAATATAGTTGTATAAATTATATATAATTCATATATAATTGAATAAAATTATACAATCTTGTATATAATCATGAAATCATAATTTATATATAAAAGAAACAATAGAAAAATAAAAACTAAAAATTAATTAGCTACATTAGCATAGAAATATCATCCAGCCAGGTGTAGAGGCTCATGTTTGTAATCCAACACTTTGGGAGGCCAAAGCTAAAGGATGGCTTGAGCCCAGGAGTTTGAGACCAGCCTGGGCAATGTAGGGAGAGCCTGTCTCTACCAAAATACAGAAATTAGCCAGGTATGGTGGTGCCTGTAGTTTCACCTACTTGGGAGGCTGAGGTGGGAGGATTGCTTGAGCCAGGGAGGTCAAGGCTTCATTGAGCCCTGATTGCACCACTGCACTCTAGCCTAAGCAACAGAGTGAGACCCTATTTCAAAAAAAAAATATTAACTTAGGTACATTTTTTTTTAAATCCTACGAAACTAGAAAACATTGCTAAGAGAAATATAGAAAATCGCATTAAATGGAGAGTTATTCCATGTTCATAGATTGGAAAAGTCACTATTATTATGTTGAATGGGAGAGATGTCAAATTCCCCCAAATTAATCTACATTCAGTGTTATCTCAATCAAAATCGCAGCAGGTTTGGTGTGTGTGTGTGTGTGTGTGGAATTTGTCAGTCAGATCCTGTCATTTAAATGGAGATGGAAAGATCCTAAAATGGCTAAAATAATCTCAAAAAGGCACCAAGTCCAGGCTCAGTGGCTCATGCCGGTGATCCCAGCACTATGGGAAGCTGAGGCAGGAGGAATGTTTGAACCCAGTGGTTCAAGACGAGCCTAGGAAATATGACAAAACCCTGTCTATACAAAAAGTACAAAAATTAGCCAAGCATGGTGGCACACACTTATAGTTCCAGCACCTGTAGTTCCAGCTACTCGGGAGGCTGAGGTTGAAGGATCACTTGAGCCTGAGAGGTAAGGCTGCAGCGAACCAAAAGAAACCAGACCTAAAGCGTGTGTGCTGTTTGATTCTATTTATGTGAAATTCTAGAACAAAACCACACTATAGGGATAGAAGTCAGAATGATTGCTCTATATACTTGCCAGTGCAGAAAAAGAAAAATTAGGCTGGGTGCCATAGCCCATGCCTATAACCTCAGCACTGTGGGAGGCCAAAATGAGCGGATCACCTGAGGTCAGGCGATTGAGACCAGCCTGGCCAAGATGGCAAAACCTCATCTCTACTAAAAACACAAAAACTAGCTGGGTGTGTGCCTGTAATCCCAGCTATTTGGAAGGCCAAGTAAGGAGAATTGCTTGAACTTGGGCAGCAGAGATTGCAGAGAGCCAAGATTGCGCCACTGCACTCCAGCCTGGTGCCTGGTGACACAGCAAGACTCTGTCTCAAAAAAAAAAAAAAAAAAAGACAGTTACTTTTGAAGTCGATATTAATGGAGTCAGGGAAGAGAGAATTAAAGGGAGCTTTCATAGGTGCTGGAGATGTTCTATATATTGATGTGGATTGGGATTATAAGGTTTTATACATGTGTACAATTTTATTGTACTGTACATTTAAAATGTATGTACCTCTTGGAAATAAGTTATACCTCAATTTAAAAACCAAATTAAAAAGCATAAAAATTTCTTAAATGGAATTTTCATTACTATCTTTAATGTGAAATATATATATATATTTCAGATGTTTCCTTTATGCCTCATAGTGTTTTATTTATTTATTTATTTTCTTCGTATTGACAAGTTCTCACTATGTTGCCCAAGCTGATCTCAAACTCCTGAGCTCAAGCCATCCTTCCACCTCCACCTTTCAAAGTGCTAAGATTACATGCATGAGACACCACGCCCAGCCTATAGTGTCCTGTTTTAAAGATATAAATAAAAACTAAGCACTGTGATACATCTGAGTTAGAATTTACTTAGCAATGCATCAATATTCATCAGAGTATGGGTCTGTTTCTACCCTCTATTTAAAACTAAACATCTCTTTAAGTGCGATTACTGATCTATTTGCACTTAAAATTTTCTGTTGTTCTAAAATAGCACTATCCTTGTTAGCTACTTAAATACTCATATAAGGTTTGGTAAATAAATTATAGTGACACCTGTACTCCATAATTATTAAAAAGAAACAAAGAAATTGATCTTATTCATTCTAAGAAAGGAAGAACGAGACCAGGTGAAGTGGCTCAAAAAAGCACCAAAGTGCCTGTAACTAATCCAGCACTTTGGGAGGCCAAGGCAGGTGGATCACCAGAGGTCAGGAGTTCAAGACCAGCTTGGCCAACATGGTGAAACTAAAAATACAAAAACTAGCCAGACATGGTGTCGGGCACCTATAACCCCAGCTACCTGAGAGGCTGAGGCAGGAGAATCACTTGAACCTGGAAGGCAGAGGTTGCAGTGAGCTGAGATCACACCACTGCACTCCAGCCTGGGTGACAGAGCGAGAGTCTGTCTCCAAAATAGAAAGGAAGAATGGGAGGGACAGAGGATAGTTATAATTGTGACATTAGACATAGTATATAAGAAAATTTCTAGAATTTTCTAGTTAAATAAATGCCTAGGAAACTAGGGCCTATGCTGCAAACTATAAAATGTCATGGGCATGTGGAAAGATGCTTTGGGGTCCTTTGCAGTTTTGTGATTGTTTTGAGGACTTGTGAATTATACATGTTATTATACATTAATAATGCAAATCTACTCATCTATTACCATATATCTGTAAAATTTACAAACAGATGACTTTATTTTCCTATTGATATTCCGAATTACTTCTATAACCCTCTGTCTGAATGAATGATATTCTTACCTTCCTCTTTGCAATTCCCCCTGACTACTTTCCTCTCACATATTATTCACTTCCTCTCTTTCTCTCTCTGCGCCCCCCTTTGTTTCCTCACAGAAATCCAGCTGAGTAAAAATTGGCAAGATCCTGTGACCCGGTCCTTCATCAAGACAAAGCTTTGCCCCCAAAGGACTCGAGGCCATCTGTGAATTCCATGTTTGACAGAAAAGCTGACAGCATAACCAAGCAAACAAGAAGGTATTCAGAGACGCTGAAACAGATCTTCAAAGAAGACTCAGTAGGTGATTTTTAATTTCTGTGCGGTATTATAGAGCTTAATGCAGAATATACTAAAACCTTGGAAAGGTAATGGTAGGGTCATGCATTTCATAAGGCAGAGTCATGCCGTGCAACAAAAAAGAAAAGTCGAAGGGTTCTACACTGAGACATGAACCAGTAAATGGGGAATACAAGCAAAACAACAACACCTGGGTGAAATCTTCTTCCTGCACAGATAGGTTCTTTCAACCACCAACTCTGAGCTTTCTGGCTGTCAAACACTTCATCCCAAAATATAAAAATAAAGATGTTTCAGGAGTTCTTTATGATACTCGCTTTTTCAAAAGTTCCTGTTGTTGTAAACGCTCTAATAATAATCAGTTCTCCAGGTTAAACATCTTTCAATGGAACCACAGTATCTACAAAATAAGTCCAAACCCTTAGAAAGACATAGGAGTTCCATTATGATGTCAGTGCTGCTTGGTTTTCCACCTAAGCTGCCACCTCTCCACAACCAGACGTGAGGCTCTCTATGTCTCAGCTCCCACTTTTATAGTTCCAAGTTCAGCCATGCTCTTCCTGACTCAAGACATTCACACATACTATTTCTTCTGCCTAGAATGCCCATCTATGCCCATTCCCTCTTTATTGCTCAGGAGAGAGCCCAGTTTGCATCACACGTTCTCCGACACCTTCCTTGACGCTGCAGCATAAGTGTTCCTCCGGTTTGCCCTCAAAGCACACTCTTTGTTACTGCTACAAAACACATTAACAATATTCTAATTGTCTATGTTAACTTCTACTCCCTTCTCTTACCCAATTAGATGTAAGTTCCTTAAAGTTAGGGACACTCTTTAGTTTATCTTGTATCTCATGCATCCAGTGTAGTGGCTGGTACAAAACTCGAATAAATAAATAAGTGTTCTTGAATTATTGTTGAATAAAATTATGACATAAAAATAAATGTATTTGTAAGAAATTCATGACTTCAGAGACCAATATTAGTAATATTCTAGAGGACACCATTTGCAAGGAATGAGAGAGTGCAAGAGAGTGGGAGACAAGGCAGTGAGGGAGATGAGCAGAAATTTCTAGATTTAAAGATATCTTTTACATGTACCCCAAAGAAACAAAAATATATGTCCACATACAGACTTGTACACAAATATTCATAACAGCATATTGATAGGAGTCAAAAATAGAAGCAACTGAAATGTTCATTAACTGATGAATGGAAAAATAAAATGTGGTCTATTCACAGAGTGCACGATTAGTCAACAATAAAAAGAAGTGAAGTACCGATAACAAGCTACAACTTGGATGAACCTTGAAGACTTTATGTGAAGTGAAAGAAGCCAGTCTTCTGAGCTGTGGGGGAATACTTCAGTGAAAAATGAAATACTTCTTTTCTGGATTCATCCTGGTCTGAATCCAGGCTTGCCAAATATGCTTTGTTAGGGTATGCACAACCGAAAGAAATATACATCACATGATTCTGTTTACTTGACATTTCCAGCACAGGCAAGTCTATAGAGTCAGAAAGCAGGTTAGTAGTTGCTTAGGGATGGGGAGGTTGGGGGAACTGGGGAGTGACTGCTGATGGACAGGAGGTTTCCTTATGTGGTATGGAAATGGTCTAAGATTGAGGGTGGTGATGGTCACAGAACTCTGTAAATATACCAAAAACCACTTTTAAAAACTGTACACATAAGAAAGAATTTTTTAAAAATAAAAGAATTTTTAAAAAACTGTACACTTTAAATGGGTAATTTTTTTTTTTTTTTAGACAGGGTCTCTCACTCTGTTACCCACTCTGTCATGCCACCATGCCCGACAATTTTTTTTTTATTTTTGTAGAAACGGGGTTTTGCCATGTTGCCCAGACTGGTCTCAAACTCCTGAGCTCAAACTCATCTGCCTCAGCCTCCCAGAGTGCTGGGATTACAGGCATGAGCCCCCATGCCCGGCCTAAATGTGTAAATTCTAATATAGGAGTTAAGAAGCAATTACTGGGCCAGGTGCAGTGGCTCACACACCTGTAAAGTCCCAGCACTTTGGGAGGCCGAGGCGGGCGGATCACCTGTTTGAGACTAGCCTTGTCAACATGGTGAAACCCCACCTCTACCAAAAATGCAAAAATTAGTTGGGAGTGGTGGCACATGTCTGTAATCCCAGCTACTTGGGAGGCTGAGGAAAGAAAACAGCTTGATAAAGCCTTGGTCTCCACAATCTCCTATTGTAACCCAGACATTCCTTACTACTGACAATAACTCTTTTAACCAATTGCTAATCAGAAAAATTTAAAATCTATGTATGATCTGGAAGCCCCCCCATCTTCACATTTTCCTACCCTTTCAAACAAAAGCAATGTAAATCTTACATGTATCAATTGATGTATTATGTCTCCCTAAAATGTATAAAAGCAAGCTGTACCCTGAATACCTTGGGCACATGTCATCAGTGCCTCCTGTGGCTGTGTTACAAGTGCATTCTTAACCTTGGCAAAATAAACTTTCTACATTGATTGAGACCTGTCTCAGATACTTTTGGTTGCACACTGGAACTATAGGCATGCTCCACCGCACCCTGCTAATTTTTTTTATGTTTAGTAGAGACGAGGTCTGACTATCTTGCCCAGGCTGTCCTCATACTCTTGGGCTCAAGGGATCCTCCTGCATAGCTTCTTGATTGCTGGGATTACAGGCATGAGCCACTGCGTAAACTTGGGCCAAATGCTTCTCCTCTCAGTGTGATCTTAGGGTCACACTGTGAGATCGAGGATAAAAATTAAACTTACTTTAAAAAGCTATGAATATTTGAATGGCTTAATTCATTAACGTGTCTAGAGCAGCTCCAGGCATATAAAAGTACTCTAACAATGCTTGTATTCATCTATGGCACCAGTGACTTCCACTGCGTAGGACAGATTCCATCTGGGTCTTGAAAATGATGAGATGAGGTTGGTCTGGTGGTTGCCTGGGTGGTTACATCACCACTGTTGCCCTTGAACTTTACCACTGTATCCAGTGATGAGGCCCTCAGGAGTCCTCCCTGTCTTTATGTCACACCTCTTGGTCCAACAAAACATTTAGCATTTTCTTGCCCTTGGCAGGGCTCATGATTGTCAAGTGTTTTCTCAGCTGTATGCTGCAGCGTGCAACACTCAGTGAGTCTGCCCTCAGTCACTCCTTTCAGTCCCTAGCCAGGTAATATCACCACCCTCCTGCCCAACTCTCAACGGTGCACCAGGCCAAGTGGGAGGCTTTTGAGGGACTTTCAGCCTCTCTAGGTTATGTTCTTAAGAAATTAGCACAGCTTGGTCAGGCAGGCATGGTGGCTCACGCCTGTAATCCCAGCACTTTGGGAGGCCAGGCGGGTGGGTCACCTGAGGTCCAAAGTTCGAGACCAGCCTGTCCAACATGGTGAAACCCATCTATACTAAAAATAGAAAAATTATTAAAAATTGGGTGTGGTGGTGGTCACCTATAATCCCAGCTACTCGGGAGGCTGAGGCAGGAGAATTGCTTGAACCCAGGAGGCAGAAGTTGCAGTGAGCCAAGATTATGCCATTGCACTCTAGCCTGGGTAACAAGAGTGAAACTCCTCCTCAAAAAAAAAAGAAAAGAAAAAGAAAAAGAAAGAGAGGAAGGAAGGAAGGGAGGGAGGGAGGGAGGGAGGGAGGGAGGGAGGGAGGGAGGGAGGGAGGGAGGGAGGGAAATTAGCACAGCCCTCAATATTTCTGGACATGTCCAGTCTCTGGAAATCTTTAATACAAGAGCTCCCGCACAGATTGAAGAGAACTGCCCATTTTGAGTATAGTATTCTTTAAGAAAGGTGGGTGGGAATATTTCAGTGAAAAGATGAAATACTTATTTTCTGGATCCATCCTGGTCTGAATCCAGACTTGCCAATATACCTTGTTAGTGTATGCACAACTTCTAGGATTTACAGACTGTCTACCTTGGGTATCTCCTTAGCACTCCCTGTGTATGTATAACACAGGGACACATACAGCTCTTCAGCCATGGGAAAGAGGTGTGTCCACAGTACAAAATGCTGGAAGGCACCAACGAAATGTTAATGACAAATCAAAGGGCAAAGCATCTTTATATCTTAAAATTCAAAGCAAAGAAAATTTGCAAATCAAATCTAAACCAGAAAAAAGCACACACATAAAAAGTAGAGTTTTAAAAGGTGAAAGCGGCTCTCATTAGAAGTCATTTAAAACACTAAACTGTTTGAGGAATTTCCCTTCCTTGCCCTGTCATGCTCGGTTTTCTTTGAAAAGGCAGAAGATGGGCTATAGTGTCAATGTGTTGTTTAGAAACCTAAATCTAGAAAAACTTTGAGAAGAAAGGAGTAAAATAATTTAAGTCAAACCTTTTAAGCCATGAGATATGGTTTGTACTAGATTTCCTTCAGAAGGACAAAACAAGTTGGAAAATGGGAAAGGCCAAAGGGAAGCATTTGTTTTCCTTCTCACCTCAATATATGTGTAGGGTTGAGCCCTTGCTCATCTTGAAAAACTTGGATATGGGACAGTCACACAACAGTGTTTCCTGTATATTGGGTAATAGATTTTGCAAAATATCCTATAATATTAATTAGAAGCTCTGAAAAACTCACACCAAGAAGAGGCCGCTTGATACTGATTGACTGCATAATTTTACCAGGGGTCGTTTAGAAGACTTTGGTTCCTAATTTCTGTTTCTCTCAGGAAATGGTTCAATATGATTCATCATTTTCTTTGTATTTCTTTATATTTTCCTTGTTTCCTGACTTGTGATTATGGGGCATGGTTTAATGAGGCAAGAGTTGCTTTTGACTCTGGTTGAGGTGCACATAATCACATTGCTATAACTAGAAGTTTTTAAAGCCATGTTTACATTTAGATAAATAGAATAGACATTAATCCTTTTCAAGGAGAGCACTGGGCAAAACTTAGTCCTTTAGGTTTCCCATTATGACTGTGGTATTGTGGTAGATTGTATTTTCCTAAGATGTCCACACCAGTATATTCTATCCAACGTGATCTTCTTCCCATGTAATACTGACTGATATGGTTTGGCTCCATGTCCCCACCCAAATCTCATGTTGAATTGTAATTCTTAATGTTGAGGGAGGGGCCTGGTGGGAGGTGATTAGATCATAGGGGCAGATTTCCCCCTTGCTGTTCTGGTGATAGTGAGTGAGTTCTCCTGAGATCTGGTTGTGTGTGTAGCACTTTCCTCTCCTGTAGCTCTCTCTCTCCTGTCGCCATCTGAAAATGTACTTGCTTCCCCTTTGTCCTTTTGCCATGATTGTAAGTTTCCTGAGGCCTCCTAGCCATGCTCCCTTTACAGCTATGGAACTGTGAGTCAATTAAACGTATTTTCTTCACACATTACCCAATCTCAGGCAGTTCTTTACAGCAGTGTAGAAACAGGCTAATACACCAACTTTTCTCCTTTGAGAGATTGGGAGACTTCTTTGAAACACACTTTTCCATTGAGAGATTTTTTTTTTTACATTTTTTTTTTTATTTTTTATTGGATTATAGGTTTTGGGGTACATGAGCAGAGCATGCAAGACAGTTGCATAGGTACACACATGGCAGTGTGCTTTGCTTTCCTTCTCCCCTTCACCCACATTTGGCATTTCTCCCCAGGCTATCCCTCCCCACCTCCCCCTCCCACTGGCCCTCCCCTTTTCCCCCCAATAGACCCCACTGTTTAGTACTCCCCTTTCTGTGTCCATGTGTTCTCATTTTTCATCACCCGCCTATGAGTGAGAATATGCGGTGTTTCATTTTCTGTTCTTGTGTCAGTTTGCTGAGAATGATGTTCTCCAGATTCATCCACGTCCCTACAAACGACACGAATTCATCATTTCTGATTGCTGCATAATATTCCATGGTGTATATGTGCCACATTTTCCCAATCCAGTCTATCATCGATGGGCATTTGGGTTGATTCCAGGTCTTTGCTATTGTAAACAGTGCTGCAATGAACATTCGTGTGCATGTGTCCTTATAGTAGAATGATTTATAGTCCTTTGGGTATATATCCAGTAATGGGATTGCTGGATCAAATGGAATTTCTATTTCTAAGGCCTTGAGGAATCGCCACACTGTCTTCCACAATGGTTGGACTAATCTACACTCCCACCAACAGTGTAAAAGTGTTCCTTTTTCTCCACATCCTCTCCAGCATCTGTTGTCTCCAGATTTTTTAATGATCGCCATTCTAACTGGCGTGAGATGGTATCCCATTGAGAGATATTTTCTCCCCATAAAACTGGGTAGACTATGACTACATTGGAAGCAACATTATGTAACTGCTAAAGCTAAGCCATAAAAGGTGACATAGCTTTCACCTGGTCCTCTTTGGATGCTCACCCTCAGGACGTAGCCACCACATTGTGAGGAAGGCAAACAGCCATTTGAAAAGGCCATGTGTAGATGCCCAGCAGTGTCTTGATGACAAGCAGCCTTCATGACCAGACATGGATGTGAATGAGGCTTCAGAGGATTCCAGTGTCCAGCCTTCCAGATACCCCAGCTAATGCTAAGTAGAATAGAGATCATCTGTCCTCACTGATTCTACCCACATTGCAGAATTGTGAACAAATGTAAATGTTTATTTTAAGCCACTAAGTTTTGGGGTTGTTGTGTAGCAATAGATAACCAGAATAATTACCAATCCACAAAACATCTCACAGGGGACAGTAGTAAATACCTCCATGTTACATAAAATGATAATGATAGTTATATAAAGTTAATTAGAAGTACTATTGATTGTGATTATTTATATGACAAGGAATCCAAGTTTAGAAAGTCTGCGTTCAGTGAGATTTTCTTTTGTCACTAGTCACAATTCTGAAAACTGCCTCCTAGGTATACCATAAATAATCACAAAAGATCTTTTTATTCCATCCCATTGAAATGTTACACTAAAATGACTCAGGAAAGCTAGTGTAACAAGGACTTGATTTTCTGTGTGGAAAATTTATATTATGAAATTCTGTAGTTCCCACTCTTTCACATGTTACTCAACATATTAATTGTCTGAGAAGTTTTAAGGAACAAATATTTTATTCAAAGGTTGATGCTCTTTAAAAAAATGACAGCTGAACAAGGAAACTTTTGATAAAATATCTTCTCCCCAAGTAATATTAATGTAGATCATTTATTATTTTTTTTAATTACTACAGGGTTGGCTGGGTGTGGTGGCTAACACCTGTAATCCCAGCACTTTGGAATGCCGAGGTAGGAAGATCATGAGGTCAGGAGTTCGAAACCAGCCTAGCCAACACAGTGAAACCCCATCTCTACTTAAGATACAAAAAATTAAGTGGGCCTGGTGGTGGGAGCCTGTAATCCCAGCTACTCAGGAAGCTGAGACAGGAGAATTGCTTGAACCCAAGAAGAGGAAGTTGCAGTGAGCCAAGATTATACTATTGCACTCCAGCCTGGGCAACAGAGCAAGACTCTTTCTCACACACACACAAAAATTACTGCAGGGTTATTAAATTTCACTTGCACTGATAATTGATTCAGAAGTGTCCCAAGGACTGTTTATTCCTTAAGTCATTTTTTTATTAGTGAATGAAAAAGAGGACAGGAAATTCAGCAGCATGCAATGAAGCACACTGTCATGTTATTAGGATAGTCCTAATCCAATTTAAACACAGAAAATTCTCTTTAAAAATGTTCTCAAACCTTCAGTAAAATACTTATAAATTAATTATCCCATTCCAAGGGTTTTAGACCAGACAAAAGCTGACATAACTTTGTTCCCATATTCAGAATATATTAGTGTGCATAAATCTGTCTTAACATACAGGTAATTATTGCTTTATCTACTGGTCATACCTATTGACAGTCAATGAAAAAGAAGAAAAAGGAATAAACAACTTTAGAGGAAAAATACACTAGAAATCTTTATTTTTAAAAATCACAATTTGGTTAATGAGACCAATAGGAAGAGCCAAATAGACTGGCCTTTGTATTTGCCCCTCTTTCTTCTTCTCAGCCCTGGAGCTAGGGTATTTGCTTGAGGAATTCTGGCCTCCTTGTATAGAGATGTTGCCTTCTGATTTACTCATTCCACTTAGGGAAAAGAACCTTTCAGGGGCACACTGATGTTTAGGGAGGGAGTGTCCCACAAGGAGAGAGATTGTTAAATTCTTTATGTGCCTTAATATGGGCACTCTAGAGTAAGGGGTGAATTGGAAATTCAGAAATAATCTATATCATGGTAAGCCTATAGCAGGACTGACTTCTGGTACCCTTCACGTCATAACAAATTTCCAGTATTTAGCATATGTCCCAAAGAACCTAAGAATAGTACTTCATCTACCAATATAAGCAGTGGCTGGAGAAACCTTTATCATGAAGGAATGCATAGGAAGACTGCTTTATTTCGCCTCCTTTCAAAAAGCAACTTGGTGCAAAGCAAAGAATATCTACCTATATAAGAATAATTTAGGAATAATAATAATTATTATTATTATTAATTTAGGACCTCTTCAGGTTACCAATCAACCAACCGTTGAGGCAACTCACTTTGCCAGTCTCTGTTTGTTTGCTTTTAAATGGGTTTTACCACATGACCTCTAAGTTTCTTTCCAGTTTTTGTTTTTGTTTTTGAGATGGAATCTTGCTTGTTGTCCAGGCTGCAGTGCAGTGGTGCAATCTTGGCTCACTGCAACCTCTGCCTCCCAGGTTCCAGCGATTCTCCTGCCTCAGCCTCCCAAGTAGCAGGGACTACAGCCATGCACTACCATGCTTGGCTAATTTTTGTATCTTCAGTAGAGACGGGGTTTCACCGTGTTGGCCAGGCTGCTCTCAAACTCCTGACCGCAAGAGATCTGCCTGCCTTGGCCTCCCAAAGTGATGGGATTACAGACATGAGCCATTGTGGCTGGCCTCCAGTTTAAAATGTAAATGATTCTTGAATAACAGCATTTATAGCATTTATCATTTTTTAATGTAAAAGCAGAAAGCACATTAAGTCATGGTGTGCTTAGGTTCTTACTAAGTCTGAAAATATGAGCAAATTTCTAGCTTTAATTCTTTTTTTTTTTTTCTTGAGACAGGGTCTGGCTCTGTTACCCAGGCTGGAGTGTGGTGGTACAATCCTGGCTCACTGCCACCTCTACCTCCTGGGCTCAAACAACCCTCCCACCTTAGTGTCCTGAGTAGCTGGGCCTACAGGCACACACCAGAACACCCAGCTAAATTTTGGGGGGTTTTTTTGTTTTTGTTTTTTTGTTTTGCAGAGATGGGGTTCCACCATTGTACCAATGGCTGGTCTCAAATTTCTGCACTCAAGCGATCTGCCCACTTAGGCTTCCCAGAATGCTGAGATTACAGGTGTGAGCCACTGCACCCAGCCTCTAACTTTAATTCTTAAAAGAGACAATTCTTCCAAGGCCAACAAAATGTTTGCATGACCTCTTTATAAGAAAATTTTTATAAATTGCAGTAAATAATTAACTATAGTATATGTTCTGATTTCCACATAAGAAAAGGTATTTGAAACATTTCTTATCTTCATATTTATTTTAATATTTTAGGATTGAAAATGTTGCCCATTTTTCTCTGTCTTTTAATATATATTATACAAACAAAATGTAAAGGACAACATAGTATCTACTTGAAAGTTGCTTATAAGCAATATGTACAAAATTGGACATCAGATAAAATGCAACAGTTATTTTAAATAACTATCTTAGTCCACTTTCTGTTGCTATAACAGAATATCATAGACTGGGTAATTTATAAAGAAAATAAGTTTATTTAACTCATGGTTCTAGAACTAGAAAGTCCAAGAGCATAGCACCAGCATTTGGTGAGGGCCTTCTTGCTGCATCATAGCATGGCGGAGGGCATCACTTGGTGAGAGGGCAATAGTAAGAGAGCCACAGAGAACTCACTTGTATAACAAACCTACTCCCATGATAGTGCCATTAATTCATTAATCCATTCATGAAGAGAAAAATTAGGTTTCCAACACATGCACTTGGATGCATTCAAACCATAATCATAACCAAATAAATGTTAAAGGTAAAATAAATGTGTACTGGGAAATGGATGAAAGGGAATATTATGGATTAAGTTTGTCACCCAAAAATTCATGCTATAATCCTAACCTCCAATGTGATGGCATTTGCAGGTAGAGCCTTTGGAAAGTAATTCATTTATTTCTTTGGAGCCCTCATAAATGCAATTAGTGTCATTACAAAAGATATCCCAGACAGTTCACTAGCCCTCTTTCTGACATACACAGAGAGAAAATGGGCATCTATGGACTAGGCAGTGAGCCCTCATGAGACACCAAATCTGCTAGCATCATGATATTGTACTCCTTTAGCCTTCACAACCATGAGAAATAAATGCTTGTTGTTTAGGTTACCCAGTCCATGGTGTTTTTGTTTTAGCAACCTGAATTGACTAAGACAGAGAACCATGCACAGTGGCATAAAGACTGGGAGTTAAGGACCAAGATGATGTAAGATAATGAATAATACCATGTTATAGAAAACAAAAAAACTGAATGTCTTGGAGCTAAGTAGATTAGAAAATAGAAGGCCAAAGGAATACATGACTGCTATCACCCAGTAGCAGACTAAGTCATCAAATTGCAATTCTAAGAACTGTTCTATAGGTTTTAGAATAACTTTATTTTGTGTTGTCCTAAAGAGTGGGATTTACAAGGATGAAAGTCTCAGTTGAATATGAGGGGAATACAAGCAAAGCTTTTCAGCAATGGAATGAAGTGTCTCAAGAGATAGTGAACTTCCCACTATGGGAAGCATCCTGTTGAGAAAATTTTAAGATTTTTTTTTTTTTTGAAAAGACAATGGACCAGATGTTCTTTTAAGAGCTCATTCAACTGTAATTAGCCTGCGATTCCATTTTTAATTAAATAGTAAATTAAGGCAGGAAAGTATCTTAAGCATAAAATACAGAATGAAAGAAAACTCAGCACCAGGAAAATAATAAGATATAAATGGGAAATTAAACAGAAAAGAGAAAATGAAATAGAAAAAGACAAGAACAGAAAAGAGATTTAGCTAGGCGTAGTAAAGTATTTTGACCTTCAGGGCAAGTGTTAGATCTCTCAAGAATGTCCATAAGCCAAGTGAAAAAAAAAATAATGTCAACCACTAAAAGAGGTCATATCCATGCTCCAGATTCCTCCCTCTTCATAGATGGAGTCAAGGGGCTTGATCCAAAATGCAACAGGAAGTTGACAGATTAACCAGAAAAGAAAAGTACAAATAGAAAGTTGATATGTCCTCCTAGAGGATTGTGGTTAATGATTGTTAAAACATGCCCTTGCTAAAGGTAGACAGCATCTAATGACTTTGAAGCAATTGAGGTGGGAAATGACAAGGATGTGGGCTAATCCCTGATCATTTGTTTCTGTGTAATTTATGCTAGTGAGATATGTGATGGGGGAGAGAGAGGAAGACAAGAAGTTGGGAAAAATGGGTGGAAAGGGAGATGTGAGAAACTGTTGTGAAGGTAAGGGAGAGAGCTTTCCAAAAGACCTGCAGAGTTTACACATCATATTTTTGTACAATGTTACTTCTCCATCAAGAAAAAGGGAATCCGTTTCCAGAAAATAAAATAAAACCTGGGCCCTTTACACATCTGTACTTTAAAAGATCATAGAGTACTTCAGTGGGAAGGTATGCTAATACCCCTACATTTTGGTTAAACTCCAAGTCAAATAATTTCATTGTATCTACCTAAATCCTTTGCTGTTTAATTGAGGGAAGTCATACTTTACTCCACTTGCTTAAAAACTAATAAAACATGTCTGGAGTTGCTTGCTCTGTTATACTATGTGGTATATTGTGATTCTTAGATTTTTTAATGTCCACAAAACTCTTTGTATCCCTCAAAAGAGGCTCTTTAACTTTTGGTTGTTAGCATTTTCCCCAGCAGTAACACTTTAGATCTTTATTATGTTATTAATATATATTTATGAAGAATCATGATTAAGGAATATAATTTAATAGGATTATTTTTATATAGCAATTTAGCATCTTCTCTAACACTACATTGATGAGATGCATCTTTTCAACTTTTCTCATATTTTATACGGTACTCTTTGGAATGATTTTTAGGCTCACCACAGAAATCCAAGAAAACGTCAACTTTTGCTTGCTTCTTTACTTCACCTCTCATTTGTCAGTTTTTCTGAACTCTCTTTATATTAAGGCAAGATCTAACTTGGCTTGGTTGTTGGAAAATCCTGGCATCATAAGAGGGCAGAAATTTGACCGTAATCCAATAAACTTTCACAACAACACTCTTTCAGCCTCATTTTGGTGACTTGATCTGAAAGCTAAGAAGAAAAGAACACTTAGCAATATGTCAGCTTGCTATCTAGTTTGGTTTACATGTCGAAAAAGTATAGAAGTCTATCACCTATTGCTAGGATAAATGTCATATCTTGCAAAGACCAATCTTGTTCAAACGGACATGCTTTTTAAATGCAGAAATCTACTTGAAAACTAATCTGATAACAAAGACATGCCTGCAGAAGGATGATTCAGTTGTATCAATGTACTTGTCACTCAGACCTCAACCAGAAAAAAATAATATGATGGGGCTGGGTGGGTGTTAAAAGCATGCAAAGTCTTGATAATGGGACATTAGCCACAAAATGAAAATAAGGAACGTTTTCTTTAAGTCACAGGAAAAAAAAGTTCTAATGAGTTTTTTTAGACTTTATGACATGACTACAAAGAGACAATTGTCAATTTGCCTGAAAAATTAGTAAATCTTAAGAAAATTTGTATTTACTTTGGCTGTAATTATTGTTTTAAAATTAAGATTATATATATCTTCCTGGCTCATTCTCAGATGAAATTGGGACTATAACTCTTGAAAGTGGGACTATACCTCTTACTTGTTTCAAATATTAGAGACATTTTTGCATACCAGTGAGAAGGGGGCTGTCTCTTTACTTAGAGAGATTGTGTTCCCAGTTTTCTCTTATTTTCTTGCCTCAGAGACTTTGTTTAGCTATTTGTGAGTAGATTTATAATATGGCTTTACTTATAGAAACCACTGGCTGAGTTCAACAGCCTGTAATTGAAAGCAAAGGTTTATTTTTAGACACTCTTTAATGCTTTCTTAGGGTATTTTAATTTAACTATGTCCAATTTCAAACGTGAGAAACTGCTCCTTTGAAATCTAGTTAAACAATTCTAAGGTAGAAACATTTTTAAAAATTTGAAAGTCCAACCCTAAAAGGCCACATTTTCCTAATTAATTCAACCAACTCCTCCCTGTCTCAGAGACCAGATCCATGCATAGATAATCAAATAAAAGAGTATTCAATTACACATTGGTTAGGGTATTCCTACTATTCCCAGGACCTAATTTTTAAAAATATTACTGGATACTATATTAGGATCTCTATCCTTACTTTGTAAATGGATAATTAATTGCTTTCACCTGACTTTTCCCACTTGTTCTTGACCTTGGCTTGACTTTATCTTGACACTAGGTGGCAGGAATAGAAGTTTTCCGTCCTTCTCTCCCTCCCTTCTTCCCTCCTTCCTCCCTTCCTCAACCCCTCCCTCCCTCCCTTTGTTTCTTCCTTCCTTTGCACTATGCACTCTAACTAAGAAGTTAGGAATTTATCTAAAGCCCTTATTTTGTATTGCCTTTTAGTGCTCTTTGTTTCATTGATTTTTGATTATTACGTGTTTGTGCTTATTCATTTAGTCTAGTTAGGAATTTGACTATGGAATACTGAAATAACTCATATGCTATTTTATTATTATTATCATGGAATAACATTTCACATCTCTTGTTGTTAAGAATTTTGTTAGAAAACTTCAGGTATAGACCAAAAAATAGCTTTCCCTTCCTATGGCCACTTAAAACACGAACATAAAAGTATTAAATGAATTAAATGATTGCTTTCTACTTCCACTTTAGAGAACTGATGAAACAATATTGATATTTTATATTTGAATGCTGTAGGCAAGGCTAAAACATGACAACATCTGATTTCTCCTTTAGAGATCCTGGGTCTGGCTCAGTGAAGCTTCACACGTGAGTATTGTCGCCAAATGTTCTATTATTGACTGAATATGACTCTATGCAATATTTCTTTTTAGGAAGTAGACTCTTTGGTGTATTCTTTCTTGTTCTTTTTTTTGGCTGAGGTCTTGCTCTGTCACCCAGGCTGCAGTATAGTGACACGACAATAGCTCACTGTAACAACCTTGAATTTCTAGGCCCCAGCCACGGCCTCTCAAAGTACTGAGATTACAGGCATATCTTTGGGTTTTTCTTTTTGGAGGTACAGTCTTGCTTTGTCACCCAGGCTGGAATGCAGTGTCGAGATCTTGGCTCACTGCAGCCTCTGCCTCCCAGGTTCAAGGGCTCTTCGTGCCTCAGCCTCTCCAGGAGCTGAGACTACAGGCACATGCCACCATACTCAGCTAATATTTCTATTATTTATTTATTTATTTATTTATTTATTTATTTATTTATTTTGAGATGGAGTTTCGCTCTTGTTACCCAGGCTGGAGTGCAATGGCGCGATCTCAGCTCACCGCAACCTCCGCCTCCTGGGTTCAGGCAATTCTCCTGACTCAGCCTCCTGAGTAGCTGGGATTATAGGCATGTGCCACCATGCCCGGCTAATTTTTTGTATTTTTAGTAGAGACGGGGTTTCACCATGTTGACCAGGATGGTCTCAATCTCTTGACCTCGTGATCCACCCGCCTCGGCCTCCCAAAGTGCTGGGATTACAGGCTTGAGCCACTGCGACCAGCCTCTTTTTATTTTTAGTAGAGATGGGTTTCGCTATGTTGGCGAGGCTGGTCTCGAACTCCTGGCCTCAAGTGATCTGCCAGCCTCAGCCTTCCAAATTGCTGAGATTACAGGCGTGAGCCACTGTGTGCCTGGACAGATCTTTGAATTTTTTTTTTTTTTTTTTTTGAGATGGAGTTTTGCTCTTGTTGCCCGTGCTGGAGTGCAGTGATGCCATCTTGGCTCACTGCAATCTTCTCCTCTTGGGTTCAAGCGATTCTCCTGCCTCAGCCTCCCAAGAAGCTGGGATTACAGGCATGCACCACCACACCCAGCTAATTTTTGTATTTTTAGTAGAGACTGGGTTTCTCCATGTTGGTCAGGCTGGTCTCAAACTCTCAGGCAATCCACTCACTTCGGCCTCCCAAAGTGCTGGGATTACAGGTATGAGCCACCAAGCCCGGCCCAGGTCTTTGGATTTTAAACTCAGCTTCCTAAAACCAAAACGTCTAGACCTACAGATATGAATACCTACTAGTTGGAATCTCTGTTGCAAGAAAATCAATGATGTTCAATATTTTGGGAAAAGGGAAAACACATTCACTCACACAGTTTTCATACATTTATTGAACATCTGCTATGTGACAAGCCTTTCTTTGGAAATCAAAGACACAACACCAAAAAAGGAAAGATAATATAAAAATAACTGAAAAGAAAAATATAATAATGCAGTCTAGAGAAAACAATATTATCACTGAATATGACCTATGGTGTCCCGGGAATATGCTTTCTTCACTCTTCCTTCTCCTAAGTCCTCCTTTACTCAAAACTGTCCCACATCCCTCTTCACTACTCCCTCCCACTTTCCACCACCTGCTTAACTGCCATCCTTCCTTCAAGCTTCAACTTAAACCTTACTCCTTTAGGAAGACACTTTCCAACTCCGTAGACTTGGATAAATATACTAGCTATAAAGTGGTCATTTTTCCATATAACAACACCCAACTATTTTATTACATTACTTGCTTAATGTCTATCTTTGGAGATTTAAAGGCAGAAACTATCTTGCCTTTGTTTGCTGCCATAACTCGAATACCTTGCACATTTCTGGGCCCATAGTAGGTGCTCAGTAAATATTTAATGAGTGAATAAATGAATGAAAAGATGTTGTTTAATATCTATTTTTTAAAAAGTATATGATGTCTTAATTTATAGTATACAAAGAAAAAATTAAATAGTTTAAAAAATTGGTAGAGTAAAATAGAATATCCTTTGTTTGTTTTTTAATTCCTGGGTCTCCAGAGAAGAATACACTTATTAAAGCAAGGGGAAAAAATATGATAGTATTGTGACTCCAGTGTTACAATTTTGTGCCTGCTGTTTACAGTCCATATGCACTTTCAAGCCCTTTCCACTATATCTTACAACTAGGTTCTATAACTCCATCTTTATTAATTTCTGATTGCTAGTTTCAGATTACATAACCATCAAGTTAACTTGAAAGGTATGGAAATATGTTCAAACTTTCTTTTTCACTATTTGTCAAGAAATAACAAAGCACATCTCCATATACTTATTCAAGATCAAAACAATGAATACTTTGGGTCTTGTGAAATGCCTCTCTTCCTAGCACCTAATACCATATCATCGAATCCCCAAGATTAGTCAGAAGTCCAGGTGAGTTCATTAATAATTAAAAGCCATGGTCAAAACTGTGTGTCAACTATTAAGCTGTGAATTCTCATCTCCAAACCCACCCTTTCTACGCTGTTTTGTGATGCTGGGGCTGAGCCTCTGTAAAGAGCTTTTCTCTTTTGTCTTCCAACTCCCTGTTAGTCTTGGCCAATAGAATGTGCTGGAAGCAGGCAAGAAAGCCAGGTTGAAGAAAGGATTTGCACCTTCCTGTTTGTTTTACAGTGCTATTTCAGCACAAGTCCCAGCCTCGCAAAGGCCACGTCTCCTGCCTTTCTCAGCACTCCCAGAGTCATCCTCATGGTGCCACTACAGTGATACCACCAGAACCCAGTCAGGGAAATAGAAACTACACTAGTTTAATATAATGAATTAAATATAAAATGAATTTAGTATAATGAATGAAAGATTGATCATTTAATATAATGAGACCATTTAATATAATGAATGAAAGACTGAGAACTTTCAGGTGTTAGAGAACTAAAGCAAAAAGAGGACACTAAGGTAACACAGGGGTACGTCACCCCAGGAAGAAACTACCACTCTAGGGCAAAAAGAAAGACATGGGGCTTGTCAGAACTTAGAAACCCAGAAGAAGGACCCAGCATAGCCAGGACTCAGGCTTCTGAAGAGGAGCCACTGAGGGGCTGGCGCTGATGCCCAGCAGCTCAGAGGGAGAGGTTGATGGACCCGAGACTCAGGCCTTAAGGTGTGGGTGCTGCCTGACTGGTACACTATGCCCAGAGGAAATCTATGTGAGCTCAACTGTGTCCACTATTGTGATTCAGGAATATCTAAGCATATTTACCGAGGCTATAAGACAGCCCAAGAGAAGCCAATTTTTTTTCTTTTCTTTTTTTTTTTTTCTCTTTTTTGAGACGAAGTTTAGGTCTTGTTGCCCAGACTGGAGTGCAATGATGTGATCTCTGCTCACAGCAATCTCCACCTCCCAGGTTCAAGCAATTCTCCTGCCTCAGCCTCCCGAGTAACTGGGATTACAGGCATGAACCATCACGTCCGGGTAAACTTTTTTGTATTTTTAGTAAAGACAGGGTTTGTCCATGTTGGTCAGGCTGGCCTTGAACTCCCAACGTCAGGTGATCCATCCGCCTTGGCCTCCCAAAATGCTGGGATTACAGGCATGAACCATCACGTCCGGCTAAACTTTTTTGTATTTTTAGTAAAGACGGTTTCTCCATGTTGGTCAGGCTGGTCTTGAACTCCCAACGTCAGGTGATCCATCCACCTTGGCCTCCCAAAATGCTGGGATTACAGGCATGAACCATCACGTCCGGCTAAACTTTTTTGTATTTTTAGTAAAGACAGGGTTTCTCCATGTTGGTCAGGCTGGTCTTGAACTCCCAACGTCAGGTGATCCATCCGCCTTGGCCTCCCAAAATGCTGGGAGTACAGGCATGCACCATCACGTCCGGCCAGAAGTCAATTTTTATAAGTTGATATATTTACTTATTTTGGTTGGTTATCTATCTGTTTGTTTCTTTGTTTCAGCTCAAAGATGAGAAAATAGTGACTCAAGGGGGAGGAAATAGGTGACCAAGTGCACAGGGAGAAAGATTGGAGACTAAGAGCATAGTGTGCGATAAGGTTTGGCTGTGTCCCCACCTGAATCTCATCTTGAATTGTAATCCCCATAATCGCCACATGTTGAGGGAAGAACCTAGTGCAAGGTGATTGGATCATGGAGGAGGTTCCCCCATGCTGTTCTGGTGACAGCGAGCGAGTTCTCATCAGATCTGATGGTTTTAGAAATGGTAGTTTTTCCTGTGCTCTTGCACTCACTCCCTCTTGCCACCTTTTGAAGAAGGTGCCTGCTTCCCCTTCTCCCCTGTTTGTAAGTTTCCTGAGCCTCCCCAGCCATGCAAAACTGTGAGTCAATTGAACCTCTTTTCTTCATAAATTACCCAGTCCCAGGTATGTCTCTACTAAAAATACAAATATTAGCTGGGCCTGGTGGTGTACACCTGTATTTCCCAGCTACTCAGGAGGCTGAAGCACAAGAATCACTTGAACCTGGAAGGTGGAGGTTACATGGAGCCAAGATTACACTACTATACTCCATCCAGCCTAGGCGACTGAGTGAGATTCCATCTAAAAAAAAAAAAAGCCACATGATCATAATACATAATCCTAGGATGAAATTTTGATTCTGCTAAAAAATGTGCCAAATGAATTAGACATTGCAAATTATGTGAAGTACGGAAAATATGTCACAAATATTAAGACAAAATATTTAAATTAATATAATAATACTAATTTAATATTCAATATTGTGCTTGTATTCATACACTAATCATGTGTTCTGCTACGAAAATTGGTGTGCTAAGATCTGTAAAAAGAACCATAGAAACCGTGGCACCAAATTCTAACCATGAATTCCCCTTAAAACCGTTAAATCTTAAATTAGATTAAATACTCCTTTATAAATGCTTTTCATAGCTTGTGTCTTTAGAATTTTTACTAATTCTAAAGATCATTAAATGTTTAATCATGCTTTGGGGTATACACAAAAAGACATAGAAAGCAACAGAATATTTCAAAATGTTCCGAGACATTGCCACTCCATATGCTGGAGTGCATATTGCAGTATTATAGTGAATTGTTGAATGTGTCTACTCACTGTAACACTTTTTATAATAACAATGATATTTAAGCAGACAGTCTGTTCAAGACTTCTGCCTGCTCAATTATTTACACTTTAAATCTAATGTAAGCCTAACACATTTATTTCTGTGAGCAGCAGTATTTTACCGTGAAAAGAAGGTGTTTGTAAGCATTGACACATGGTTCTTAGAATGTCTGAGCACAGCAAGATAGTCATTTCTTAAAATTGGAAAACAAACACAATGCAAAGCCTTGAGAGAAGCAGTGTTGGGTTTTGATGTTTGAGAATGTTTTAGGGATATTTACATTGCTTTTAATTTAAGAAACAGAAGATATGTGGTATAAAAAATTCCTTTTTTACATAATAAAAAATCTCTATTAAAATCGAAAGCAAGCCTCAACACACACAGATGTGTGTGCACACATGCATAGCTTTTCAGCAAAGTATAGTAGCTATACTATCCAAGCCATCAAGGAAATCTTGGATTAATCATTACCTGACCACTAAGCTAAACACGCAGAGTTTAGTGGCCACACACAGCAACAAAAGACTTTATGGAATTAGTTTGGAAAGTCATTAAACAAAGAAACAGCAGCAATAACGGCAAACCCTTCAGGGAGAGGGAATCTGATTACCAGAGTTGCCACATTGTAGTATTTTAAATGCCGAAAAAATATTGCAAGAAATACAAACAGGAAAGTATGGTTAATACACAGGAAAATAGTAGTCAATAAAAACGATCTCTAAGGAAACAGACAGTAGACTACCTAAACAAAGACTTTAAAGCAGCTATTACAAATATGTTCAAAGGACTAAAGGAAACCATAGCTAAAGAATTAAGGGAAAGTATTAAAATGATGGGAATTTTTTTCCTTCTTTCCCTTTTCCTTCCTTCCTTCCTTCCTTCCTTCCTTCCTTCCTTCCTTCCTTCCTTCCTTCCTTCCTTCCTTCCTTCCTTCCTTCCCTCTCTCTGTCTTTCTCTTTGTTTTTCTTTGAAACCGGGTATTCCTCTGTCACCCAGGCTGGAGTGCAGTGGCACAATCTTGGCTCACTGCAGCAGCCTCCACCTCCCAGGCTCAAACTAACCTCCCCCTCAGTCTCCTAAGTAACTGGGACTACAGGTGCATGTCACCATGTCCAACTAATGTTTGTATTTTTAGTGGAGATGGTGTCTCCCTACATTGCCCAGGCTGGTCTCAAACTGCTGGGCTCAAGTGATCTACCCACCTCAGTCTTCTCAAGTGCTGGGATTATAGTCATGAGCCACTGTTCCTGGCTAAGAATGATGTTTCATCAAATTTTAAAAAATCAGTTAATTGGTAAAAATTATCTTTAAATGAACCAAATAGAAACTCTAGAGTTATAAAGTACTATAAATAAAATGAAAGTTTCACTAGAGGGGCTCTAGCAGATTTAAACTGGTGAAAGAAATAATCAGTAAACTTGAAGATAGGTCAACTGAGAGTATCCAACCTAAGAAACAAAAAGAAGAAAGAATGAAGAAAAGTTAACAGAGCCTCAGTAACCTGTGGAACATCAACTGTACTAAGTATACATAATGGAAATACCAGCGGGAGAGGAGACAGAAAGAAGCTGAAGGAATATTTGAAAAAAATAATTGTCAAAAAAATCATAATTTGGTGAAAAACGTTAATCTGCAAATTCAGCTTTCAGGAAGTTTAAACTCTAGGATAAAGAGATCAACACCCACATGTACACTCTCATAGTCAAAAGACAAAGACAGAATCTTAAAAACACAAGAGACAAGTGACTCAATATGTACAAGAGATTCCTAAAACAGTAGTATTTTGATTTTTCATCAGAAACTGTGAAGACCAGAAGATGGTATGATGCCATATTTAAAACACTGAAAGAAAAAAAAATTGTCGACCAAGAATTTTATATCCAGTCAAACTATCCTTTAAAAATGAAGAAATGGAGACATTACAATATAAACAAAATACAAAACATACTAAAGTAGACCTTTAAACTAAAATGAAAGAACTAGATAGTAACTCAAATCCATGTGAATAAAATCCACAAGAAGGAAACTGCATAGATTAATATAAAAGATAGTATATATGCATTTTGGGGGTAACTCTTTCCTTCTATTGGATTTAAAAGGCAATTGTATTAAGCAACAATTTAATACTGTGCTGACGCTCTTATAATCTATAAAGATGAAATTTGTGGCCAGGTGCAGTGACTCATGCCTGTAATACCAGTACTTTGGGAGGCTGAGGTGGGTGGATCACTTGAGGTCAGGAGTTCAAGACCAGCCAGGCCAACATGGCAAAACCCCATCTCTACTAAAAATACAAAAATCAGCTGGGCATGGTGGCACATTCCTGTAATCCTGGCTACTGGGGAGGCTGAGGTAGGAGAATGGCTTGAACCTAAGAGGTGGAGGTTGCAGTGAGCCATGATCAAATCACTGCCTTCCTACCTGGGCAACAGAGTGAGACTCTATCTCAAAAAAAAAAACAAACAAAAAAAGATGTAACTTGTATGACAATAATAGCACAATGAAGGGGGGAGGAATAAAGATATATTGGAGCAAAATTTTTGTATTCTATTTAAATAAATCACTAGTAATGTAAATACATTATTTAAATTTATAAGTGATTTATAATTTCCAAGGCAACCATTAAGAAAGTAGCAATATATAACAACAACAAAAAAAAACCCAAAAGAATTATAACGTTATATAAGAATATACCAATTAAACACAAAAGGAGGTAGTTATTAAATTCCATTTAACTTTCTGGTTTAAGGTTATGAAACTAAGCACTGAGTTCCTGTTAGGTAAGGTGACCATCATTCAAATCAAAATAGTTTGAGGACATTATTTATATCAGGACAAATGACCTAAACTGTCCCTAGCCAACTTTGATATAAGACTGCCCTACTTTTAACAGAAGAGTTCAGGTATTTTGAACAATCAACTTAGTTTGCATTGTATCAAAGACTACATTTGTAGTATTCGTATTTGGCTACTAACTTGTAGGGTAAATTAAACACAATGTTTTAGCATTCTGGTACAATCTGATTATGAGAAATTACTTTCAGTGATTTAAATCTGGTCACTATCACCAGGTAAATACTGTGTTTGGGATTGCATTGGTTCTATAGATCGATTTGAGGAGAATTTTTTTGTAGTTTGTAGTTTTCATTTCACTATATAGGCCTTATATATATACTGTTAAGTTTATCCTCAAATATCTCATGCAATTTATGATATTATAATTGGTTTATTTTTATTTTTATATTGCTAATGTAAAGACAGAATTGATTTTTGTATATTAACCTTATACCCTGCAACCTTGATAACATTTTGCTTATTAATTCTAACATTTCTTTCCCTAGATTTCATTTTACCCTGTCAGATAAGACTAAACTGTAAAAGTATGAATGTTTCTACTGGTGGGATGCAGAGAAATAGTATTTGGAAATGTGAAATATTAACCTTTTCGGAAAGCATTTTGATAACATTTATTAAAATTTAAGTGAAAATAGATATTTAGTTTCAGTTCAGCAATCTCACTGGTGGGACTCTATTTCATAGCCAGCATAAGGATATACGCGAAAAGATGTTGATTGCAGTCCTCATTTGTAATGGCAGAAACCTGGAAATGAAGTGAATGATCAACAATAGGCGAGTGGTCAAGTGGTAGTATAGCCACCCTTTGTTTTAGCTGGCTTGAATGGGTTTCTCAGACTAGTAGAAATAACCTGTTTCAGTAAAGGACCATATAGTACCAAAATAATATTTCATTTCCAGATATGATTATGTATTGCTGGAAACTAAAAAGTTTTAAAGATCGATTACTGTTCCATGGAACATTTTTATTCCTTCTAAAGCTTTGTCTTGCTGTGAGAAAGGTATACACAGTCTGCAAAACAAGCCCTTGCTCCTTTCAGATTTGCATAATGTGCATGCAGTTACAGTTGCTCAATTTTTTTCTTCAATTGCCAGAGGATTTTCATAAGTTATTCAATAGAATTCACTCAAATACAGCAATTTTTATTCAACCTTCTACTTACCTTTTTAAAACTCTGATGTCTAAGTCTCTGCCATTATTATTTTTTTGAAAAACAAAACAAACAAAAAGAAAACATTATTCTGACAGAGATCACGAGATTACCATGTTTCTGCCTATTTGTACCACATTATTTTCACAAACACTTTTAACGTTGGATGTGATCTGACATTATTCATTGTATCACTGTATATCACAGTAAGTGCCTATTTAATTGCTATAAACACTTTATTGCCCTTTGGAGAAATGCACAAATACATTTGTAGTAAAAGTAAAGAAATAAAGTAAAGGGGTATAAAGGTCAGCTCTTCTGCAAGACCATTAACAGCATACCATGAATTGAGCATGACTTGACATATGAGAGAAATGATTTATAGCAAATTCTTGGAAAACTACTATCTGTAGGAAGTAGGAGAGAGAAAAAAAATACAAAGACATAGAAGAACTCAAAACATAAGCCAGTTTTGCATAGTCATTAACTGTAGATTATATGGTTTATGCTCTTACAAAGAATTATTTGAAGCATCAGATGAAGAGGGAAGGTAGACCAGTGAGAAGTCTTTGAATGAAACTTTTGAGCTGGTATTGCAGGCTAGGGAACTAACCTCCTGTACTGGGGAAAACAGGCTGATTATTTGATTCTTTTTCTCTTTAAAAAAAATACTCATAAATTTCTATTTAGCTAATATTCCTTTGCCTGAAATGTCTTTTTTTTTTTTTTTTTTTTTTTTTTTTTTTGAGACAGGGTCTGGCTCTGTTGCCCAGGCTGGAATGCAGTGGTGTGATCTAGGCTGACTGCAACCTCCACTTCTCAGGCTCAAACCATCCTCCCACCTCAGTCTCCTCAGTAGCTGGGACTACAGGCACGAGGCACCACGTCCAGCTAATTTTTGTATTTTTGGTAGAGACGAGATTTCACCACGTTGGCCAAGATGGTCTCAAACTCCTGGCCTCAAGCGATCCTCCTGCCTTGGTCTCTCAAAGTGCTGAATTACAGGCATGAGCCACCGCTCCCGGCTGAAATATCTTCATTCTCCTATGGTGTCCTAAATTTCTACAGTTAAACTCATTAATCAGAAATATTTTACTGTGTTTCCCCCATCCTTTGCCATGAGCCATTCACACAGGAATAAGCTGAAATTTAGTGCTAACTACATTCTTCAGAGATAAGTAACTTCTCCTTCAACCTTCTCAGACTACAAGATGTTCTTATAAGTGCTCAAAATTCTTAGAAATAGCTGTTAGGCTAATATGCAAGGTAATCCTTCAGTCTAATCACTAAAGGTATTAGGTTGTTTCTGCTGCAAAGGAAATCGACAATAATTATATTGAGTGTTTTTATACATTTGATTAGTATAACCAAATAATTTTAGTAAGTATGAAGACTTAAAATGAACATTTCCTTAATGTTGTTTAATCTGCATTGTAGGTTTCATTTATAACTCAACCCTTACCCATAAAAAATATTCTCAAATAAATATTTACTAAAAATATATTTTATGTATATCACAGTCATGAAAACAATCAAGTTAGAAGTAGCATTTGCAATATTAGTCATAGATAGAAAACCATAATTTAATAAAGAATAGCAAAAATAAATAAATATAAATTGACAGAAATATAGCTAGCTAGCTAGATAGATTCTGAAATTTAACCTTGGCTTTACCCAACCTTGTTGAGAATGAAATCATGTATGCAGGATTTCTTAAAGACACTTTTTCCTAAAATTGTATATATTGGAAATAGTTCACCAAGGAAACCCTAAGAAAGAAAAGAATCTGTGTGATTGACTTTGGGTTATCAAAGCAAAGACTATTCAGGATAAGTAATAGGCAGAGGATAAGGATTACAGCTTACTTATTAAAACAGCAACATTGGTGCATATCTGAGTCAAGCTTAGAACTACCCCTCCCTCCCAACTAGACAAGTTAGGTCTTAAAAATACTGTAAAAATGGAATCAAATTGCCTGCCTCTTAGAAGAATTTCTTAGGTAGTGGTCTACATAATAAGGCATGCGCCAACCAAATCTGCAGTCCTATACTGGGGGGGAAGAGCAACAGTGATATGTTTGTGTTTATTTAAATGTCTTGAATATTTTAAAAGTTAAGTTCTTGGCTTTGGCCTAGGAATCACTAACCAATTCCGGGAAATGTACTATATCTTTCCTTGAGGCCAGCAGGGAAGCCCCTTAGCAAGGGAGTCTGGAATGGCCTCTTGACATCCCCAGCACATCTCTTGCGAGAGTTACCCAGGGCTGCAGACAGAGAGACTGATGTGCTGCCACGGAGTGACTTTAGGGATGAACAGAACAACTAGTTTGGGCTGATGTGTTAAAGTGTTTCTGTGTATGTAAGCATACCATAGAAAGACAAATTCAACAGCTTTCACTTTGCTTTCATACAAGGTTTTCTCTTATGTGTTTGCTATTTTTGTTTATATACTAATTTCCTCCAGATTGACTGGGTTCTAAATTTATTATGAATTTGGTAAAGCCTCTGAACTTTGTGTTTCTATATTACACACCTTGTGTCTGTTACTACTGTTGTGGTTATACATTCAGGATTTTAAAGTCTCAAAGATAATCACCATAAGTCATTTTTAGCAGCTCTGTTTAAAAGATTCCACCAGCAGAAACTCAGCACGGGTAACTTTCACTTAAACGTTCCAGACTCTCAGAATCCTTTATATTTAAATAATGTGTTAAAAACAATGGCACCTCTTTTTACTTAATTTCAGTCACATTTGGAAGAATATAAGAAAATTTATTCTGAACTCCATCACTTACTATTACTGAATTTGTTTCATTGTTGAAACTAGGGAAAACTAGTCTGAGATTTCAAAAGAGCAACTAAATAATCTTTTTCCAAATTCTTATCCACCATGACCATGGCAAAAAAAAAAAAAAAGAAAGAAAGAAAGAAAAGAAAACACACAGACAAAAAAACCCAGAGACAAAAACACACTTCAGCTTAGTAGAAAGTGGACACACAAAGACACACTTCCCCAAGTTCTCCACTTACTGGGTAAGTACATTTTGTTGAGCTACTTAATGTCACTACACTTCAGTTTCCTTATTTGTAAAATAGAGATGACACCTCCTTCATCACATTGCTGAAGGATTACAGCATGATAGGTGAATTGTAATACTTGGTACATAGTATATATTCAATATACGTTAGGAGGACCTCTTTCTGCTCATTATGTGGACAGAGGTAAAAGTACCTGGACAGGATATTTATAATGACTATGTGGAAAGACTGGCTTCTATGGGGATTGCAGATTATAGGGATCAAAACTTTGACATTAAATACTTTCATATCCCTTTATGAAATTCAGTGAAAAAGAAAGAGCTGTTGGTGCTGTGGGCTAAACATGAGGACAGTAATGGTTGGATTAACACAGCTGGACCACAGGGTGCCAGATGGTGTAAGACACCCTGCCCCTTCCCCTTCCCAACCCATAAATCCTAGAACCCTGAGCCCCCTAGTGTAAGCTTTGTGCATTTGTGCTTGAGGCAGTGAGGTTCTCCCACTGCAGGTCCCAGTTGGCATATCCACCAACAGCTCTCACCAAATTACACTTGTATCCTGCCTTCCTTTCCACACCCACCTGCATGTACTCCCACCACACCCAAAGAAGCACCTTTACTGTTATTTCAGATATGTTTTATTTCTCTACGCAAAATGTTCTCACATTCCACATACAATTTCATTCAAAACCCAAGTTCCACTACCTTAGAGATGATCGTGTGGCTGTGTTTTTGTTTCCTTGAGGGAATGTCACCTCTGTAAACCATGTGGCAAAGGGACAAGATGGAAGAGTCACTGTACACTTTGGAACAAACATCCAGGCGTGAGGGCAGTCAGCGTCACAACTCCAGAGGCTGGCAGTTTCTGGGCTTCAAAAGGAAAATAACTTTTTTTTTTTTTTAACTCTGCAAACCACAGCTACTTGTGTGGTTGATGTGTAGCTAAAGGCCACGGCTCTCCTATCACATGATCTCACACAGAGCTGGAGTTCTTCCAGTGAACAGGTGTTAACGGTCCCTGAAAACCAGTTTGTAAGAGATTGTAGCTGTCATTCCGGAGTAATATGCTTTAATAGAAAGAAACCTATGTTTCTCAGGAAATGGCTATCAAAGTTCAACAGAGATTCCAGTGCATGAGCAGAACATAATTTGCCCACCATTTATCTTTAATGAGCACCTACTGTGTGCCAGGTACTGTGCACCTGCTAGCTTTGTCTATTTCAATCCTGCTGCTCCTTTAAATCTCAGGCAGACATCACTTTCTTACAAAAGCCTCTCCTTCCTTCTCTAAGTCAGATCCTCCACACTCTGGTAATATGACATCTCTGTCTTTCACAGCTCTTAACCACAGCTGAATTTTGCATTATCTATGGTATTCGTTTATTAACATTTGTCTCCTCCAGCAAGCTGGAAGCACTATGAGGGCAAGTACTGTGTCTGACTTTAGTCAGTACTGAAAATACTGTATCCACAGTGCCTAGAAGGCACTCATATATTAACCAATGCAGGTCTTTATATTGTCTGCAATCTAACACGCTCTTGAGGTAATAGTTCAGCTGACTTGATTTAGGGTCAGCTAGGATAAAATGAGTAAATATTAATTGAGGAATAAAGTGCATATTTCTTTCTTTGGGAGACATAGATTACCCACACCAGGGGTGAACTAGTAAGCCAGCTCTCTCGAAATTAATCAGTCAATCGATAACCCTGATTTGTATTGCTTGCCAAATTCCATGGTACAGATACTCCCCCCATATCCAGTTTCAGACTACCAGCATGAAGTTGCTGGACCTGAGTTGGGAAGAAATGCTCACAATCAGCTCCCATGAGCTAATCCGAAGCAGCACTAGCACGCACGGCCTCACACCCACAGATATTCTTAAATACTGCATCACTGCCCAGGTTTATCATAACTGTAACCACAAGAGCAGCCGAGGATACCTTTTGTCTTCTGGTGGCATGTAATTAGAGACCCCTTGAAATAAAGTCACATACAAATGATTCACCAGGAAAAGCCAACATCACTGAGAATGGAATGTTCATTTTTTAATCTGCACAGGATTTAAATTACAGTTAAGAACTGTTTGATGGAACCTGGATTCACATTTGAACTCTGGAGAAAAAGTAACCTGGGGACATGGGTTCTCATTCTAGAATCTAATTGGTGAGTGAAATGATAACATCTACTCTATAAATTATTCTCTTGGCCTGAATGGGTAGCAAATAAATAAATAAATAAATCAGCCTAAAAATTCATCACAAAATAAAGACCTGAAGTCTTTAAATAGGATTTTTTTTTTTTTTTTTTTTTGCCTTAGTGTCTACTCCTGAGATTCTACCATTAGAGATGCTATTCTTTGATTTTTCTAAACCTTATCAGGGCATTAACGCCACTGTGAAAGTGATTATGCTCCATGGACAGCTGCCACTTTAATCCTTTATTAGTCAATACCTTCACTATTAGTGAGAATAAGAACCAGCAGAAATAGGCTTCATGGGCCCCAGTGGACGGAAGCAGAGGCACTGGAAGTGGAATTGGAAATTTGCATAAACAAGTTCTGCTTCATGTTATTTATTTATTTGTGCCAAAGCTATCCAGTCACTTCTCTTTAGGTTTTTGCCATGCCTAGTATTTATTTATTTATTTTTTGATATGGAGTTTCGCTCTTCTTACCCAGCCTGGAGTGCAATGGCGCGATCTCAGCTCACCGCAACCTCCGCCTCCTGGGTTCAGGCAATTCTCCTGCCTCAGCCTCCTGAGTAGCTGGGATTACAGGCACGTGCCACCATGACCAGCTAATTTTTGTGTTTTTAGTAGAGACGGGATTTTACCATCTTGGCCAGGCTGCTCTTGAACTCCTGACCTTGTGATCCACCCACTTCGGCCTCCCAGAGTGCTGGGATTACAGGTGTGAGCCACCACCCCTGACTAGTATTTTATTTTTTAATCATGTATTTGTTCTAATATTTATGGAACAATTACAACTGCTAATAAAATCCAAAGGGGCTAGGGATTTAGATATAAAAGATGGTTAGCTTTTGTCACAACTTTCATGCAAGCATAACTAAAAATGAACATTATTGATTTCCGCTAAATAAGAGTACCAAAAGTCAGTTATCTAAATGACTTGTTTTCTTAAAAGCAGTTGCCTTGGGAGGCAATTACTTTTGCCCCAACCTAATAACATCTACCAGAGCCTGTGGGGCTTCCCATAGCCTCCGTGTTAGCAAATCTTGGACATTTGAAGACGATATGATGTTGTTGGCTATGGCCAATATCCTATGAAGCTAGGTCCAGCTGAGTGTTAGCCTGGGGGATACTGCCAGGAACAAATGAGGTCCAGCTCCCAGTTATGGGATATGTGCCTCATGGATGCACTCTGAGGATTTAATTCCGTGTGCTGACACACACTGAAGCCTCTAGCACTGTTCTGGCATAAGTAGTTACTCAGAAAGCCTTCATTTAATTAACTCTAAACTTAGATATATGAAACAAAACCGCTGTAAAAAATCTTAAGGTCGAGAACATATTATATAATAGGCACACGACTGAAGCAGTAGATGGGGTAGATGTGACAATAGAGTCTTTGATGTTGATAGAAAAGCAAACTGGAAAATATTCATTCATCCTCCAGAACCTCAAATCCACCCACACTGGAAATTGTCACTAACATACTCTCACCCAGGAACAACACATACTTTGACTTGTAACACTTGTCTTATTCCTTCACTCTTATCAAGAGGTCAAGGGGCAAAAAGAGGACAGCTTTTCGTTCTAACAAAGCTAAGTTGGAAAACATCCGAATTTAACTAGGCTGAACTAATTCAGACACTAAAATAGAAATTATGTAGCTCAGATTTTAGGCAGTCTAGAAAATCATTATCCCTCTGATATTCTACGTCTCTATCAGTAAAACCTCTTGGATTTGAAGTATCTTACATCCATTCTGAGGGACTGCACAACATCCCTTTCACTTTAGCTGCACTGGTTGGCTTTTGGTAAAACCTTCCACATCTATCTCAGTAATAATTGAACGTAGTTCTACCTACTCTGTAATAACTTCCTATTTGGAAACCCAGAGAATATCAGTTGTTGCTTTGCTGTGGTATTTGCTCAAAAGATAAATTTTTGCTTTAACACTGTGGTGAGCAGAATAATAGCTTCAATACATGACCTATTCCTAATCCCTGGAACCTGGAAATATGTTAATTTACATGGGGCAAGGGAGTTTGCAGATGTAATTAAGGTTAAGGAGCTGGAGATGGCAAGATTATCCTGGATTATCTAGGTAGACCCACCCCACTCACATGAGTCATTAAACTAGAGAACCTTTCCCAGGTCAGTCAGAGGGAGACATGTAAACAGCAAAAGGATGACACAGATGCGATTGGAGGCTTCCACCTGCTGTTGCTGGCTTTGAAGATGGAGGAAGGGGCTGCGGAATGCGGGGAGCTTCTAGAAGCTGGAAACAGCAAGGAAGCATATTCTCCCCTAGGGCCTCCAGAAAGGAACACAGCCCACCAACATCTTTACTTTAGCCCAGTGAAATGTCCATCAGACTTCTGACCTATGAAACTGTAAGGTAATACATTTGTGCTGTTTTAAGCCACTACATTTGTATAAATTTGTTACAGAGGCAATAGAAAATGAATGTAGCTAAATATCAAATGTATATCCCACAGCTTTTGTTTACATGCCTTTCTTTGTACACATTTGCCTTGACTTTCAATGCCAAATAATAACTCTTTTAAAAGACATTTTATATGGCAAGTAAATCATCACATGTAATGTCATAATGCATGTCATTAAATTGAATCAACCATAATACAAACAGCTATGGTAACTGCATCATGACTGCCACCTCACTGACAATGACTATAGGATTATAAGATGCACCCCAATTTCAGGAACAAAATGTAAACAAAGGCTGAGGCAAGAGGATCACTGGGGCCCAGGAGTTTGAGACCATCCTGGACAACCCAGGCCACATCTCTGATTCATTAATTCAAACATGAACAATAGAATCTATGAAAAACAGAAGATAAGAATTAGGCTCTCCAGTTCACAGCAATCCCCACTTCACTCCCTACCAACTCCCTATGCTCACTGCCTTTTCGTGCCAGGCACTTAGGAGCTCTGGCTTGACCTCTCAATTTCTTATTTCACAGACAGCAGGAATGATATCCAGCCCACAGGTCCATCATAGGAGTGAAGGGTGAAATCATATCATAAAAACAGAGAGCTTTGGCCGGGCGCGGTGGCTCAAGCCTGTAATCCCAGCACTTTGGGAGACCGAGGCAGGTGGATCACGAGGTCGAGAGATCGAGACCAACCTGGTCAACATGATGAAACCCCGTCTCTACTAAAATACAAAAAATTAGCTGGGCATGGTGGCGCGTGCCTGTAATCCCAGCTACTCAGGAGGCTGAGGCAGGAGAATTGCCTGAACCCAGGAGGCGGAGGTTGCGGTGAGCCGAGATTGCGCCATGGCACTCCAGCCTGGGTAACAAGAGGGAAACTCCGTCTCAAAAAAAAAAAAAAAAAAAAAAAACAGAGAGCTTTGAACACTGCAGAGTATTAGTCAGGTGGCCCAGATGTCCTTAGGCAGCCAGTCACCAGACTGGAACCCTTGGCGCCCTCTTTGTCCTTGCTCTTTCCTCCTCAATCCATGTCCAATAGGTCTCCACATTTTCCTCTATTTTTATTTTTTGAGACAGAGACTCTGTCACCCAGGCTGGAGTACAGTGGTGTGATCTTGGCTCACTGCAGCCTCTGCCTCCCAGGTTCGAGCAATTCTCCTGCCTCAGCCTCCTGAGTAGCTGGGATTACAAGCATGCACCACCATGCCTGGCTAATTTTTGTATTTATATTTTTAGTAGAGATGGGGTTTCACCATGTTGGCTAGGCTGGTCTTGAACACCTGACCTCAAGTGATCCACCTGCCTCAGCTTCCCAAAGTGCTGGGATTACAGGCACAAGCCACCATGCCCGGTCCACACTTTTCTCTTTCTTTTTCACGGTCCATTCCAGGTGCTAACACTCAATTATCTTAATAGTCTCCTAATGGTTCTAACTCTGGCCGCTGTTTCTTCTCTCCTTCAGTCAGCCTTATCAAGAACCACATGACTTTTTTTCCAGTCTTTTGCCTCTGCCTGCCTCTGTGTAGGTAAATGTTAACATTTACACATTATTTGTTTACTACAAAAAATTGAGATTCTCCCGTATGTCTTGCTAAGTTCTGATGATGGATTTGACCATCTTTCCATGTCGTTGCACACTCTTCTACAATGTCTTTTAAAATGACCGTGCATGGTACGTCCTTTGTGTGTGTGTAATATAACTTCCTTTTTCAGTTGCCTATTATTATGGAGAAGGTGGTGTTTGCAATCATTTTGGTATTATAAATAAAGTAGCTAAATCTAAAAAAAAAAAAAAAAAAAGAACCACATGACTAACTTTTCTAGAATAAAGACTTATCCATGGCTGTTCACTGTGACAGGCAACCCCCAACTTTTAAATTTTGGGTGAAAAAGTACAAACTCCTTAGCCTGGTATCCAACACCCACAGCAATGTTGTTCTCTACCAAAACATACCATAAACCCACCATATTGTACCAAGAGCATTCTCCCAGTCTCTCTTTCCCCTCTTTGCATATGTAAGGTCTAAAATTTCATTAGAATTGAGCTGTAGATTCAGATCCTCCATGGAAACTTTATCAACATACTTAATTTTTGATGGGCCCCGCTGACCCCCATCTAATCCCCTGTAGGACACACCTGATACCTCTCTGAATTTTCTGACATATCTGACTCCATGCCCTAAATCATACAAGATCTTGGCGGTGAATGATCATGGAAATCTTCCCAGGATTTGTGTTGTTGCTTCACTACATTATGCTCACACCTGTACTGCAAATTGCTGATGCATTTCACTTTGCCTGAAACACCTTCCCCTTCCACGCAACCTGTCCAAGACCTATTTACCTTTCAAAGGTCAGTTCAAGTTTTTTACCTCTCTCAAGAACTTAACAACCACTCTAGCTCATGCGGTATGCACTGCTTAAATTTTTAATTTGAACAATTGAGTTTGTTTTGGCCCACATCTATATTGATCTGCTGATGTGTGTTATTCATGGTTGGTTTTCCTTCAAGCTCTTTAAGATAGGAACTTTTTTTTTTTTTTTTTTTTTTGAGACCAAAAAAAAAAAAGTTGCCCAGGCTGGTCTCAAATTCCTGGGCTCAAGCAATCTTTCCTCAGCCTCTCAAAGTGCTGGGATCACAGGCATGACCATACCTGGCCAACATAGGAACTTTTATTATACTTTTTGGATATTGGAATTCTACCCCGGCAATATACCTACTATGTGGCCTCGGGCAAGTCACTCAATCTCTAAGAGTCTCAATTTCCTCCTTTGTTGAATGGAGAAAATATACAAAAGGGACCTATCAAAATGCCTGGCACATAGTAAGTTCTCATTAAATGTTTATTATTTACATGATAGTTTATAAGCTTCTATCCCATCCCATTCCTCACCACTCTGTTCATGTGTACATAAAGACTACTCATTGCATTAATTATTTCATCCTTAAACTGGTGCAGTTCTAATCTTTAAAATGGTTTGTTGCTCACCACAATGACCACAACTAATGATATGCTATCCAAGGGACAGACACTCCCACAGGCTGGTGCTTTGTAAGTGATATATTGCAGGAAAACATTGTCATCTTTTCCACGTATAATAACATCTGTCTCCTTAACAAGGGTTTGGTGAGGTTCAAATGAGATAAACCATGTGAAAGTGTTTTATAGGTATTATAAAGTACTATAATAGATGTTATTATTATTCTAATGTCCTTAGTTACAACTTTCTTTCAATTCAATTGCTTTCCCAGATGCAATAAAAAAGAGGCAGCGAACCATTCTCAAGGACCCCTCATTCATTCATTCATTCTCATTGTTGACAGATCTTTACTGATCTCCTATTAGAGACAGAGTAAGTGTGCTAGTCACAAGAGGGCCATATGAAGATGTAATATCTCAGCCAGGTGCAGTGGGTCATGCCTATAATCCCACACTTTGGGAGGCTGAGGCAGGAGGACTGATTGAACCTGGGAGTTGAAGGCTGCAGTGAACTACGATCATGCCACTACACTCCAGCCTGAGCAACAGTGATACTTTATCAAAAAAAAAAAAAAAAGATGTAGTACCTGTACCCTCAAAACACTTCATATTATCTTTTTTTTCCTTCTCACTTTTTACCTTAAGCCATCCTGTTTATCAACTGAACATTTTATGTGTCTGCGCATGAGACAGGATGGGGTGGGGAAAGAAGCTGAGTAGGTGACACCAAAGGGGACTCATCTATATGATCAGCCCTGTTGTACTATGTGAACCACAAGGACTTTATTTATAGGGTGGTGAATCTTCTAGAGATGAAAAGTCTCAGCCCCAGAAAGCAATGCCAAATTATGAAAAATCTGGAGGAAGAAGAAAACCACCAAAGGGTATTCTTTATAAAAAAAAAGAAGAAGAAGAAAGAAAAAAAGTATACCTACTGAAGACTCTGACCACATATCATTATGACTCATAGTTAAATGGGCCTTGGTGATTCACTGCTACTTATGTTTTTAAGCATGATAATTATCTTTACTGCTTAAATTAAGCTTTTCTTATTTCCAAAAACAATTTTTAAACCCCTTGAGGCTTTGTTGGATTTTTATTCCATTGTTTAAAGTAAATAAGATTAAATACTCAGAGCCTTTTAAGTCTAACATGAGATTTGGTTACATTTTTGTAATTCAGGATGTCTTTTGAGTTTCCATTCTAGATCACTTTTTGAAAGAATAAGATTTTTAAAATTTCTCATCAGCTGTAAAGTAGAATTTTAAAAGATATTGCTAAACAATGCTATGTCAATGGTTTTCCAACACTGAGCCCATGAAGATAAGCAAAGGAAGAGAGAGAAGTAGAAGGAGGAAGGAAAAAGTCCTTGAGATATTTTCACTGCCTTTACTTAAATGAGTATTAACTGATTTCAAAACCAATATCAATTTTACAGTAAATGAGTTTTGACATGTGCATGATTATGGTTATATTTTCAGTGAAAATGGCCACGCCTGGGGCTGAGAATCTCCTGAGATCCTAACCACTTCAACTATTCTCACTACTATACTTGTTCTTTAATGAGTGAATTCATCTGATAGGTAGATTGGATGCAACTTAGCTCTCCATTAAAAATTAGCTTTATGTTTTAAAATCCTAACAATTTCTGAATAAGGAAATAACCTAATATATTCTAAAGAATAGCAAAAGCATAACCTCCAAATACCACAGTGCTTCACTAGCGTGGTCCTTGCTCTTTTGTAATTCCAGGCTTCTAGCATAGTACTTGGCACACACAGTTTGCTGTTCAATGAGCTACTTTTAAATTACAATGAAGTCATATAAACATGAGTGAAATTAAGAGATTAAGTATGTGTTCGTGCACATATACTTTAACAATCTCATCTGACTTGGCAGAAAACTGTACTTTGCCAAGAATTTCATTATTTAATTAATTAGCATTGCTGCTAATTAACACCATGTGCTTAACCAAGTGATTTACCCCTCTTTTTTTAAAATATTTGTTTAATAACTCTCTGTTTTATTTATGGAAAAGGATTGTCTTTTCTGACTTTATACATGTCTGAATATATTCTTTGTACTTGCCAACCTAGACAGGGACACTTAATCAGAACTTTGTATGATGTTACAAAGTCATTGAAAGGCTTTGTTCATGCATATTAAAGGGCTAAAACAGTAACTACTCAGAATTCTGTAACATTTTAGTAAAACATCTATTTACATCATCTTGCGTGTCTGGATCATACTTAAAAGAAACAGTGTCTTACACACTGAGGATGCTATTGTGTTGTTAAAAGTTAATTCTAGATTTGACCCTAATTCTGATTTTAGTCCTTTTCTTTACTCTTCAATCTCTGTGCTTACAGAAAGCCACTGAATAGACAATTAAATGATCTATTACTAATAATATATATGGATATATGTATTTTATATAAAATGCTTTCAAATGTCTTCTATCATTTAACCTAACCAATGAACCAGTGAGTTTAAAAATATTACTGATTGTATTTTTCAGATAATGTAACCAAACAGAGGACCAGGTAATAAAAGGCATAAATTGGTTTAAGATATACACAGGGCCATTGCTCAAGAGAAATGTGGCTAAAAGAAATTATACATGTATAAATTTTGAAGTAGACTAGTAGTTCTATCAGTGAATGATATCAACATTATCTAATTAGCCACTAGATTGGTTATATGTTTATATGTTGTTTCATTAGCACATATCAGTACTTAAGAATGCCAAATATTAGTCTAAGCATGGTACATATAATTCTTTTAATCCTTCTAGTAAGTTTTGAGATGGGTGTTATTCTTTTATCCATTTTATAGATAAGGAAGCTGGACACAGTGAAGTTAAAGCCAAGGCCCACACAACTAGTGTGTGAAGCACCTAGGATTCACTTCCAGAATTCTGGATTTTAAGCTTCTTTTTTTTTTTGAGATGGAGTCTCACCCTGTCACCCAGGCTGGAGTCTCGGCTCACTCAACCTCTGCCTCTCAGGCTCAAGTGATTCTCCTGCTTCAACCTCCCGAGTAGCTGGGATTGCAGGCATGCACCACTATGCCCAGCGAATTTTTTGTATCTTTAGTAGAGGTGGGGTTTTACTTGGCTCTGACGTTGGCTGGGCTGATCTCAAATCCCCGACCTTCTGATCTGCCAGCCTCAACCTCCCAAAGTTCTGGGATTACAGGCATGAGCCACCATGCCCAGCCTGGATTTTAAGCTTCTGAAGAGTGGACTATTTTCAACAATGGTGTATCTTGCCATAACTAACATAGTACATTGTATGTAGAGGCATTTATTAATTATTTACTGAATAGAATTATGGCAGCAGAGGAACATTTTTTGTCAGAATAGTGAGACTTCCTTTGTGAGCCACACCATGAGACCAGTGCCTCCAAAGTAAACCAAAGCCACTGCCTCTAATTGATGTTTCCCGGGGCAATCAGAGCTTCAGAGAACTAGACATACTGAAAATGTCATCACACCTTGCTCCACAACTTAGAAGCTGGGTAATCTTGAGTAAGTCAACAAGCTCTCCGAAGCCCATTTTCTTTATCAGTAAAATAGGGATATTAAATAGCCTGAGAAAGAAGTTGTGAGGATTCAGGATAATGTAATAAAGCACTGCAGAAAGTAATATATAGTAATGACATGATTAATAATAATAATGCCTGCGATTTTTTTTTATGGTGATTATTCTCATTAGCTCCAAAGCACACCTCTAACTGCTGGAGCAAATGGAACCACAACCTAGGTCTCCAGATTTCTAATCCAGCCTGTCCAGAGACTTATTGTTATTCTATGGCAACTGGAGCAAATTGAATAACTTCTGCATTCATCTGGTAGTACCATCGTATTTTCAATGCATATCGTTTTTAAGTTCTGCTTTTAGGCTCGGTTGTGAAAATAATTTTATAAGGTTGCAGAAGAACAAAGCAATTTGGTTTTCCTGATTAAAGAACTCTACTGACACAACATCAGGATTAAATTCACTCTGGACAGCAGATGTTATTATATCAAAACCACAAAATGTTATCAGGGCGGTTCCCTCAGTAGACATTTACTGGCAAAAACTTCTGGCATTTACTATTGAAAAAATTTACATATTTTCTCTTATAAGAGTTTATGGTAGAAAATACAAAGAAAAAAAAGAGTAAAATAGAAGTCTCCAGAAATGCCATCACTGAGAAAAGCATAAACCTGGGGTGGGTTTGTGGTGGGTGGAGAAATAATGGAATTATATCATCAATTATATGCAATATTTATAACTTGTGTTCTGGTTCTACAATATACATTTTTCATGTCATTAAATATTCTGTACAAGGTCTCCTTAAAAAGATGTGTAGAATTCTATTGTATAGGTATCCAATAATGTAATTAACTGAACATATGGTTGTTTACAGTTTTTTTTACTATTTAAGCAACCCTGCTTGACTATTTCTGTGCACAGATGCTAGTTAAAATCTTAGGATAAATTCTGAAAGTAGAATCACTTGAACAAATATTTTTAATGCTTGCCAAAGTGCTTCTGGCAGCGAATAAACCTTGCAACAATAAATATTATTTCTAAAAATAATCTTAGTCCATTTGTGGTTTTTCTTTAAATGGTATCTTTCCAGGTTTTCAAAACTCTGTATTTCTTTGGTTACTAGTGATATTCAAATTTTAAAATATATTTATCTTTCATTTTATTCTCTTTTGTAAAATGCCTATTTATATACTTCATTTTTTTTTTTTTTTTTAAGAGACAGGTTTTCACCATGTTGGCCAGGCTGGTCTCGAACTCCTGACCTCAGGTCATCCATCCACCTCAGCCTCCCAAAGTGCTAGGATTACAGGCCACTGCACCCAGCCACTTCATTATTTTTATATTGGGCATTTTCCATTATTCATTTCTGTGGACTTGTTATGCAGTACTTCCTTGTTATACATGTAGCAATATTTTTATCTATCTTTTTTTTTTATTTTTTATTTATTTATTTTTGTTTTGGGTTTTTTTTTTGGAGACAGAGTCTTGCTCTGTCACCTAGGCTGCAGTGCAGTGGCACAGTCTTGGCTCACTGCAACCTCCACCTCCCCGGTTCAAGCAATTATTGTGCCTCAGCCTCCTGGGTAGCTGAGATTACGGGTGCATACCACCACACCTGGCTAATGTTCTGTATTTTCATAAACACAGGGTTTAACCACGTTGCTCAGGCTGGTCTCGACCTCCTGAGCTCAGATGATCCACCTTGCCTCAGCATCCCAAAGTGCTAGGATTACAGGTGTGAGCTACTACACCCAGTCCGATTTTTAATTTTTCATGTCTTAACAGAAAACAACTCTCAAGGTTTTATGTTTCATGTAAGTTAATCTGCTACCTTTGGCACCAAACTTAGAAATTCTCACTCTACCTAAATATTGTAAAAAATATTAGTAATTATTCTCTGGTTTAGTTTTGTTTTTGTTTTTGCTTTAATGGAACGCTTCACGAATTTGCATGTCACCCTCACACAGGGGCCATGCTAATCTTCTCCGTATCATTCCAGTTTCAGTATATGCGCTGCCGAAGCAAGCACAAGGTTTTGATTTTAACATTTGAGAATGTGATATCGCTGGCATCTGTTTGGGGGCATTGTTTGAGTTAGAGAGACACCTGTATAGGATATATATATATAATATATTTTATATTTTGCCCCTCAAATGATTAGCCATTTATCAGAACACCATTTGTCGAATAACTCTCCTTTCCCCATTGATTAGAAATGCCATTTTGTCCATATACCTCTTCCTTCTTTTTAGTTGTGTCTGTTTGTGGGCCTTCTGTGCTATTGCTCTGCTCATTCTTGTACCAGTTTCACAGTGTTTAAATTATGATGGCTTTATATTCCTTTCTAAAAATTCAGAGAACAAATGTCTCCCATTGCTTTTCATTTTCTTAGCAAGTTTTCACTCCGTTTTTCTTCCAAGTGAATTTAACGGTCATTTTGACATACACTTTTACAGTTAAAATCACTATTTGTCCATTAGTGACCTAAATAGAGATTGTTCTTCCACGAGATGCTGAAAATTGCTATCACTGTGACTGGTAGAAGGAAAGAATTTGTAAATTACAGAACGTGATTCTAGAGAGAGCCGGGGAATGTTTTCTTCATTTCTTTAATTCTAGGATAGAGACATTTAGATGAAAGGGGACTTGAAAACAAGGCATTGGATTCATTCCTTGTTAGTCATAAAGTTTCATTAATTTTCCCCCATAGTACTTCTGAAAGTGTGACCCATGAATCCAGTCCCAAAATCATGGTGTATTTAAAATAGTGCAGTTTGTGAATCAAGAATATTTTTTTAACTCAAAAATCATGAAAGAGACATACGAGTTATGTCCAGATAACATTTAAGATTCTGCGAATGTTCCCTCCCTGACAGAAAGGCCATTCTCTTCAGAACTTGGCATTCTCTTTTTCACTGAGAACTGAGATTAGACTGTCCCTTGGTATATACTGCTTTTATTGTTGAGGGGTGTGTGTGTGTGTGTGTGTGTTTGTGTGTGTGTGTGGTCTGTGTGTGTTTGGTGTTACACGTATACAATCTCTCGAGGGCAAATTGCAAACACCCTACCAGCCTATCATCCACTCGGAGACACCAAATCATCAACATATGTCCTTAAAGGGACATTTCCAATCCTATGATTCTATGTTTTTGCTTTGTTTCCTCCAAGATTATGCTACCTCCTTTTTTCTTTTTTGGAGATGGAGTATCCCTCCATCACCCAGGCTGGAGGACAGTAGTGTGATCTCGACTGACTGCAACCTCTGCCTCCCGAGTTCAAGCAATTCTCCTGCCTCATCCTCCCAAGTAGGTGGGATTACAGGTGTGCACCACCACGCCTGGCTAATTTTTTGTAATTTTTAGTAGAGACGGGGTTTCACCATGTTGACCAGGATGGTCTCGATCTGTTGATCTCGTGATCCACCCGCCTCGGCCTCCCAAAGTGCTGGGATTACAGGCTTGAGCCACCGCGCCCGGCCTAATTTTTGTATTTTTAGCAGAGACAGGGTTTTACCATATCGGCCAGGCTGGTCTTGAACCCCTGACCTCAAGTGATCTGCCTGCCTGGACCTCCCAATTTGCTAGTATTATGCCTGTAATCCTAGCCACCATGTCTGGCCTATGCTACCTATTTAACTGTAGTCATAATTTCATTGTAGTCTGGCATTGGTCTTTAATTATTGCAACACTCATTCAACTTAAAATATCAAAACTTTTATAATTAATCAAACTGATTAATTACGTTGGCATAGGTCACCTAGGAATCTTTACTGTGGAGATTTTTTTTAAAAAGACTTCTGGGGGAAAATTTGTGGAATAAAGCAGGATCACAGAATCTCCCTTCCAAACCACAAAACTAGGCAGCGTGGATAAATTTGGACTATAAAATTAGATTAAGTTGTGAATAGGAGAGAAAAAAGGATTTTAATGGGGCACAGAGTGGCATTGTACAGCTTCTAATTCTTCCCAGACATTAACAGAGAGGAGTAAAAAAGATGAGCTAAAATTTTTTGTAGCATGTGTAAGGGTGTCTCTTTTTTTTGAGAGAGAGTCTTGCTCTGTCACCCAGGCTGGAGTGCAGCGGTGCGATCTCAGCTCTCAGCAACCTTTGTCTCCCACGTTTAAGCGATTCTCCTGCCTCAGCCTCATGAGTAGCTGGAATTACAGGCGCCCACCACCATGCTCGACTAATTTTATATTTTGGCCAGGCTGGTCTCAAACTCCTGACCTCAGGTGATCCATTCACCTTGGCCACCCAAAGTGCTGGGATTACAGACACGAGTCACCATGCCTGGGCAAGGGTGACTCTTGATAGTGGTGGAAAAAGTCATGAAAAATTTCTCAAGAGTAGCAGCTCCTAAAATTAACTTAGAACCTAGGATGAGGCAAAAGTTAAGGACTTGCCATCTCACAGAGTGCCAGGCTGTCTTACTGTGTAAGCCCGTGGATGGGATCTACGTCTGGTTGACTGGGAGAGGCCACAGGACAGGACATCCCCAAAGGACTCTGAAGAACAAGATTTCTCAGCCAGTACTGCACCATCGCAGATTGAGCTCACTCTTTTTTTCTTCCTTCATCTCCTTGTCACTCCATCACAGAAAAGTGGATTGAAGGAATGAAACGATCTTCAAGCATTAGCTCATACGGGAAAGAACAAATATGTCTCAGAGGTAAGTTAAAATAGAGTTATGGAGAATATGCCACACTATATTATAGAAGGCAGAATGTTTGAACTAATCTCTAATTCAATTTCCAGTTAAATTCAATATAAACAAGAGGAAAAGACTAAATTTACCATTTTAACCTTTTTGTTTTTGTTTTTGAGACCGAGTCTTGCTCTGTTGCAAGGCTGGAGTACAGTGGCACGATCTCGACTCACTGCAACCTTCACCTTCACCTCCTGGGTTCAAGTGATTCTCCTGCCTCAGCCTCCCAAGTAGCTGGGACTACAGGTGCAGGCCACCATGCCTGGCTAATTTTTGTATGTTTAGTAGAGACGAGGTTTCACCATGTTGGCCAGGATGGCCACAATTAAGTGTACAGTTCTGTGGCATTAACATTCATTTTGTGCAGCTGTGGTCATTATCCATCTCAGAATTTTTTTTGGCCTCCATTTTTAAAGAACACAACTTTGACCATCTCAGAAATTTTCATCAGTTTCCCAAAATGAAACGCTATCCATTAAACAATAACTCCCCAGATTCTCCTCCTGCAGCCCTTATTAACCCTTATTCTTTTTGTCTTCATTGATTTGACTGTTTTAGATCCCTCATATAAATGGAATCATTCACTATTTGTCCTTCTGCATCTGGCTTATTTCACTTAGCACAATGTTTTCAAGTTTCATCCATGTTGTAGCATGTATCAATTTTATTTCGTATTACAATGGAATAATTTTTCACTGTGTGTATATACCACATGCTGTTTATCCGCATGTTTATCCGTTTATCCACGAACATTTGGGTTATTTCTACCTTTTGATTACTCTGAATATTGGTATACAAATATCTGTTCTAGTTCCTGCTTTCAATTCTTCTGGGTATAGATCTAAAAGTGGAATTGCTGGATCATATGATCATTCTATATTTAATTTTTTTGAGAAATTGTCACACCATTTTTCCAAAGCAGCTGTACACTTTTCCATTTCCTTCAGCAATGCACAGGGGCTCAAATTCTCCACTTCTTCTCCAGCACTTTAAAAAATATGCAATGACCATTCCAATAGGTGTGACTTAATATCCCATTGTGGTTTTGATTTGCATTTTTCTGGTGATTAGTGGTATTGCCTGTTTTCATATGTTTATTGTCCTTCATGTATCTTCTTTTTAGAAATATCTATTCAAATCCTTTGCCTATTTTTAAATTGAGTTGGTTTTGTTGTTGTTGTTGAGTTGTAGTTCTTTTTTTTTTTTTTTTTTTTTTTTGAGATGGAGTCTCACTCTGTCACCAGCCTGGAGTGCAGTGGCATGATCTCGGCTCACTGCAACCTCTGCCTCCTGGGTTTAAGCGATTCTCCTGCCTCAGCCTCCCACGTAGCTGGGATTACAGGCATCCACCACCACACCCAGCTAATTTTTGTATTTTTAGTAGAGACGGGGTTTCACCATGTTGACCAGGATGGTCTTAATCTCCTGACCTCATGATCCGCTTGCCTTCGCCTTCCAAAGTGCTGGGATTACAGGAGTGAGCCACCACACCTGTAAATATATAAAGTTGTAGTTCTTTATATATTCTGCATGTTAATCCCTTCTATGACATGTGATTTACAAATGTTTCCTGCATTCTGTGGGTTGCCTTTTCACTCTGACTGTATTCATTGATGCACAGAATCTTTCAATCTTGATGAAATCCAATGCATCCATTTTTTCTTTTTTAGGCTGTACTTTTAGTGTCATATCTTAAAATCATTGCCAAATTCAATATGACATTTTTCCACCTATGTGTTCATCTAAGAATTTTATCGTTTTAGCTCTTGTGTTTAGATCTTTGATCCATTTTGAGTTAATTTTTGTATATGATGTAAAGGGAGGATCCCACTTCATTCTACTGCATTTAAAGTAATAACTTTTAAATAAATATAATCATCTAGCAGTTTAGCCTCTGACATTGAAGGCTTACCCAGGAGAAAAGTCAATGAGGATGTAAGTGCCCAGATGTACCATCATGCCGGTGACCCAGAGCGGCCGAGGGGCTGGTCTTCCCATGGCTCCCCCTCATCACTTCCTGAAGCCTGCTGTAGACTGCTGTAAGAGCTGCTCTCTCTCTCTCTCTCTCTCTCTCTCTCTCTTTTTTTTAAACAACTAGAGGCACCTGTTCTTTGAAGTGGGTGTCAGCTGCAGATGTAACACCCATTATCACATGACATCTGTTTTTAGTTAGTGAAAAATGCTGCAATGCTTTACTTATTTGCCTCCCTGCTTAGAAATCCACACGCTTCAAAATTTCCCACAAGGGATCATTAATATTTTTCTCAAATACTTTTTTTCAATATCAGATGTATTTTTGGGATTTACATGTACTATTTTCAATCGCCTCTATTTTAAGTGGAAATAAGTAGAATGGCATATTTTAAAATAGCATTTTATATGCCATTGTTTCAGACAGAAACATCAAAAATTCTTGGCAGCCTCCCAATTATAAAGCCAGACGAATGATCAATTAAAAAACTTCCAGCAGCTGGCCAGGCGCGGTGGCTCAAGCCTGTAATCCCAGCACTTTGGGAGGCCGAGGCGGGTGGATCACGAGGGCAAGAGATTGAGACCATCCTGGTCAACATGGTGAAACCCCGTCTCTACTAAAAATACAAAAAATTAGCTGGGCATGGTGGCACGTTCCTGTAATCCCAGCTACTCAGGAGGCTGAGGCAGGAGAATTGCTTGAACCCAGGAGGAGGAGGTTGTGGTGAGCCGAGATCGCACCATTGCACTCCAGCCTGGGTAACAGGAGCGAAACTCCATCTCAAAAAAAAAACTTCCAGCAGCTAATAGGGCATATAGTATTAAAACAGAACATTACAGGTCTACTTTGAAGACAAATATGGCTTTTTGGCTAGTATTCCATCAGTGTTTTTCTGTTTTGTTTTGTTTATTTGAGATGGAATTTCACTCTTGTTGGCCACACTGGAGTGCAGTGGTGCCATCTCAGCTCACTGCAACCTCCGCCTCCCGGGTTCAAGCAATTCTCCTGCCTCAGCCTCCTGAGTAGTTAGGGTTACAGGCACGTGCCATCACCCCTGTCTAATTTTTGTACTTTTAGTAGAAACAGGGGTTTCACCGTGTTGGCCATGCTGGTCTTGAGCTCCTAACCTTGGGTTATCCGCCCACCTCAGCCTCCCAAAGTGCAAGGATTACAGGCATGAACCACCATGCCCTGCCATTCATCAGTGTTTTTCTAGTTAGCACCAACTGTATTTTTTTCTCTGAGCAAAACAAACTATAAACTATATAGTTTATATGTGTATATACACACACACATATATATCACATCTATCCAAATTGTTTTCATATTTGTCCTAAGTAATTAGTATCATGATATATTACTAGATAACTTATTTTTGTTTCCAATATGGCTATATCTGAGACTGGAACAAAAGGAGGCTGTGGGAAGACCCTGCAAATGCCTTAGTGAGCTCGCTCTTTAAGACTTGTTTCTCGCATTCTAAATCCTTAAAATTCATTCTTCTTCCTGAACTATAGTTCTCAGTTCTTCCTAAACTGCAGTAAGAAACTATGGAATGAACTTAGTCTTGCTTACATAATCTGTGAGGCCCAGTACAAAATGAAAATGCAGGACCCCTGAATCAAAAATTATTAAGAATTTCAAGGTGGCAACAGCAGAGCATTAAGGCAAACACAGGGTCATTCTGAACATGCAATCCGTGCAGCTGCACAGTTTCACACCCATGAAGTTGACATTTTGTGTGCTTGTTTCTGTGTTCAGCCATTTCTATGACTCAACTGTAGATATGATTCTCAAATGCTGCCCAAGGACTCATTTTCATTTTCACCTTAATGTAACCATTTTCTTTTCTTTCTTTTTTTTTTTTTCAATATTATACTGGAAGTCTTATTCATGCAACCAACGTGTCTCCTCCTGATTGGTGATGGCTCCTTCTCCTTGCTGCTCAGCCAATTTTCCACCATCTGTGAAACTGCCCTAACTGTCCCCTCTCCTGCCTTTTTCTCCACATGTATCCAAAATCTGATATGAATATTTTATTCAACAATAACAAATATTTATTTTATTGGTTTGGATCGCCCAAAACAGATCTTGAGATAAGAATTTGAAAGTGAATTATTGTCTTGAGAAGTAAAAGCCAGCAGAGGAGGGGGAAATGATGCAGGGAAAGAAGGCAGCCAGCAAAGGTGGATTGCTAAGACAGCTACCGCACTTTGGGAGGCTGAGGTGAGCAAATCACCTGAGGTCAGGAGTTCCAGACCAGCCTGGCCAACATAGTGAAACCCTGTCTCTACTAAAAATACAAAAAAAAAAAAAAAAAAAAAATTAGCCAGGAATGGTGGCAGGGGCCTGTAATCCCAGCTACTCAGGAGGCTGAGGCAGGAGAATCGCTTGAACCCAGGAGAGGAAGGTTGCAGTGAACCAAGATGGCGCCACTGCACTCCAGCCTGGGAGACAAGAGCAAGACTCCGTCTCAAAAACAAACAAATGAAAAGAAGCTACCAAAATCTCAGAACAACTCTCCTCCCCTCTTTTCCTTACTCCCATTCTCCTCCATTGAAGGACAAAGCAACTGTAGTATTTATGCATGAAATGATGAGAATCACTGATTGAGGGCTGCTCTGTGGCAATGATGGTTGAAAATCCTCAAGCCTGATGGGTAGAATAGGTAGAATGGTCTTATATCTCATTTCTGGAAAGTGTCCTGGAGCTTGGAGATGCAGATACAGGCAGTTTGAAGTTGGCCAGAATACACTTGAATGATACAGTCCAAGGAACCCAGGAGGCAATGACAGCATCTGCTATGTTTGAATACCAACTTTGTCCCAGGTATTATTCTAAGTGTTGGGATATAGGCCATAAACAAAAATCTAAGCTCATGAAGACTATATGTTCTCGCTCGGGGAGACAAACGTGTAAGAAAAGATGGTAAGTACGATAACAAAGTAAAGCTGGTAATGGGAATAGCGATGGGGATAAGAGGGGGACCAGTTTAGAAAGCGTGGCTGGGGAAAGGCTCTTTGTAAAGTGATACTTGAGCAGAGAACTGAATAAATGAGGGAGATAACCTAGTAAGTATCTTGGGGCAGGGAGATCCAGGCAAGAGTGAAGAGTCAGTTCAAAGGCCCTCAGACAAGAGTGGCCCATCTTGCATGTTCTGCACATGTATCCCAAAACCTAAAATGCAATAATAAAAAAAAGAATAAAGTAAGTACTGAGAATCTACCAAAAAAAAAAAAAAAAAGAATAAGGAGGTTAGATATTGGGGGAGGGGGGGCCGGGTGGCGGAGGCAGGTACCCCGCGCTGGGGCTTCGCCTCGCCTCGCCTCTCGCTTTCCAGAGCAGCGGAAGCCCCAGAGCGGCCTGGCCCTGTAGCAGAGCCTGCACGTGACGTCGGCCCGAGCTCTCCCGCTCATACCCATCGCGGTGGAGCAGACCCGTCGCGGGTAGCGCGCCTATGACATCTACTCGCGGCTGCTGCGGGAGCGCATCGTGTGCGAAATGGGCCCGATAGATGACAGCGTTGCCCTCCTGGTTATTGCACAGCTCCTCTTCCTGCAATCCGAGAGCAACAAGAAGCCCATCCACATGTACATCAACAGCCCTGGTGGTGTGGTGACCGCGGGCATGGCCATCTACGATACGATGCTGTATATCCTCAATCCAATCTGCACATGGTGCGTGGGCCAGGCAGCCAGCATGGGCTCCCTGCTTCTAGCCCGGGCATGCGCCACTCGCTTCCCAACTTCCGCACCACGATCCACCAGCCCTCAGGGGGCGCCCGGGGCCAAGCTACAGACATTGCCATCCAGGCAGAGGAGATCATGAAGCTGAAGAAACAGCTCTACAACATCTACGCCAAGCACACCAAACAGCGCCTGCAGGTGATCGAGTCTGCCATGGAGAGGGACCACTACATGAGCCCCATCGAGGCCCAGGAGTTTGGCATATTAGACAAGGTTCTCGTCCACCCTCCCCAGGATGGTGAAGATGGGCCCACGCTGATGGAGAAGGAGCCTGTAGTAGCAGCGCCAACAGCAGGCCCTGTCCCAGCAAGCACCTGAGAGCTGGGCCTCATCTCCAGAATCACATGGAGAGGCCAGAGGCCGGCCAGACCCCCAGCTGGGTCCTGCTTACCCCTCGCTGCTGAACCTGGAGGGGCCCCTTGAGGAACTTTAAATTTGCAAGGGTGCCCCTTACGGATGGAGCATTCTGGCTGAGACACTGTGATTTTAAATTAAATCTTTGTGGTCTTTAAAAAAGATTTTAAAAAGAAAAGAAAAGAATAAGGAGGCTAATGTTGCTGGCTAGATTATAGGGAGAAAGAAAGAAATGGCAGCAGGTGGAGTCAGAACATTGGGTAGCACTGAGATCCTGTAGGGCTTTGAGACCACAATAAGAAGGTGTTGTATTATATTGCAAGATAGATAAAAAGAAAGTGGAGGCTTTTGAGCAGAGAAGCAATTTGATCTGTGGTGTTGCCAGTCAAAATTGGTGATTGCCATATTGTTTCTGTTCTTCACCCTAAAACACCAAAAAATAGTAAAGTAAACACATGATCACCCATCCATTCACCCATACATGGAGAAAGGCTTTCAGAGTTGAGTAATTCCGGCTCCCTCCCTGCTACTGCCATCTGGGACAAGCTGCTGTGGGGTGTGGCAGCTGGGAGGTAGCTCATTTGGAGAAGCACAGGCAGAATGAGAAAGACAAAAGATGTTGGCCAACCCAGTGATCACCACTCTTCATTTTTTTTCTTTCCTTTTCATTTCTTTTCCTTGAATCTCTACCTGAATAAGCTACACATAGCCCTTCACATCAGAAGGTGATACTATAGTTCTTGACAGACAGAAGATATTCAAGAAATATTCATGGACTCTTAAATTCTGTGTCAATTTATGCCAAGTAACCGGTGCAGAGTTGTTGTTTTTTTTTTAAAAAAGACCAGTAATGACATAAAATGCACATTAACATAAGCAGCAGAATATACACAGGTTAAATCACTCACACAGGGCATTTACTTGTGCCCTGGGAGGCTAAGAGCAGGCCAGGGGTCACCATGGTGAAAGTTTATTCCTCTTATGCTAAAAGGTTGAACTATTGTGTTTGTTGAAAGTGGGGGCAGGGAATCAGAAGACAGAGTTGAGATTTCCCCCTATTGAATTGAAAGGTGTCTGTAGAATGATCTATAGACACATTTCCAATTCAATTCCTTGTTCCAGGATGAGCAAGAAGCATTTCTAACAGGAGAGCTGCATCCTGACAACCTTAGATTTTCATGGTACAGAATGGAAGAGAAGAAAAACCTGACTCCAATTTTCTCTTCCATCTATGAGAAGACAGCAGAGAAGTTTGAAGTGTGTGACCTTGAGACAAATTTTTCTCTTCTGTTCTCTGCCATCCTACTAAAAGCAGGAAAGTAGAGGATTCATCTCTGCATCTCTTGAAAAGAGCACCCATTGTGACAGTGACAAAGGGCAGTTTTGCTTATAGCAAAGATGGGCCTCAGGGCAGCAGTTCTGGTGAAGGGGTAAGGAGAATCCCCAGAAAGCTTCATGGTCACACCACGTCTGGGATGCTCAGCAGCTGCCCTGGCTGGGATCTAACAACGAGAAGCCAGCAGACCTCACAGGGCTATTCCAAGACTGAAACTGAAGGGAGTAAGTTAGGGAGTTGAGGGTAGAAGGAGTAGCAGTGAGGGTAGAAGGAGGCCTTGTCAGGCTATCATCTAGAATTTGCAGAGGGAGATACATTTGAGAGGCAGCATTCCCCTTAGTAGTTTGCACAATGCAGGATTAAGAGAAAATTACCTTCTGCCTGGAATAACTAAGGAGTCCTATTTGGTTTGGTTTGGTTTGGTTTTGAGATGGAGTCTCACTCTGTTACACAGGCTGGAGTGCAATGGCATGATCTCAGCTCACTGCAACCTCTGCCTCCTGGATTCAAGCGATTCTTCTGCCTTAGTTACCTGAGTAGCTGGGATTACAGGCGCCCGCCACCACACTTGGCCAATTTTTGTATTTTTAGGAGGGATGAATTTTTCACCATGTTGGCCAGGCTGGTCTCGAACTCCGGGCCTTAGGCAATCCACCCACCTCAGCTGAGATTACAGGTGTGAGTCACCACGCCTAGTCTTTTTCCTCAAAATAGTGTGCATGTCACAAGAGATAAGAAAATGAGGAAACGTGGACACGACTAAACTCTTTACTTCTTTAGCATAGGAACCATGTTTTATTAAACTTGTTCTTTTACAAATCATTTTCTAAATTTCCCAAAGCATTTATTACCCTTACCCCTTAGATTTGAATTACAATATTTATATACAAGTAAGGTTGACTTCTGGGCTACCAATTCTTTTCTCTTTTTACATCCACTTCAGTACCCATATAATATTATTTTCATTAGTAAAGCTTTATGTTTTCCTCTATAGTAATGAAAGGTCCAGTGATTGTGATTTTCCCCCATCATTTATTAAATATTTTTGCATAATTTCTCTGTGAATTTCAGAATTATCTTATGGAGGAATTTCTGAATTAAACTTTATTAAAAACCTTGATAATATTTCAGTTATTGTTGCATTAAACTTATACATTAATTATAGAATTAAAATTTTTTTATAATATTGAGTCTTTCCATTGAAGAACATGGCTTATCTCTACATTTTTAAAGTCTTCTTTGACAACCTTAAGAAAAGTTTGATCTTTTTTTGTTATAGGTGTATTAAGATTTATTATTATAATTATTACTATTTCATGTTTCATTGTTGCCACTGTAAATGGGACTTTTTCCTTTTTATATATTTTTATATCTAGTATATAGAACACTTTATTGATATATGTTAATCTTGTATTCGGCCACCTTAACAGACTCTTAGATTGTTATTATAATTCATCTATTGAGTCTTTTTAATATCTGTATAGGTGATTCTATCTCTTATAAGTGGCAATTTTATTCCTTCCCTTTTAATATTTATATTTTAATTTCTTTTTCTCAGAGTACTTTTCAGGACCTTCAGTACATGTTGAATGGTGGTAGTTTCACAAAAATCCTTGTATTTGTGGGAATTATTTTGATATTTCACCAAAAGAATGTTTGCTGTAGGTTCTTGGTAAAGTCCTAGGCTATTAAGATTTCTATCTTTATGAGTTCTTGAGTGTTTACCAGTAAATACTATTTTTTATGACTGATGAGATAGTTATAATAGCTGTTCTAAGAGGTTGTAGGTTGTAAAATTATTCCCAAAGAAGTTAATAACTGGCACTTTTTCTTCTTTCACAGATCTAAGTTCAGCAAAACAGTTGGAACAGGATGTGCATCTTGAAGAGGCCGAGGGGATGAATATACTAAATATGCCACGCTGTCTGCACCGTGCCAGGTAGTCTAGTAGGTACTGGGTTCCACTGAAACTGATGCTATATCAAACTCTGATGATATGGTTCTCTGCACCTGTCCACTCTGGTCTGTAGGAGAATTGCCACAGTCTTACGAATATAAGGCTGAGTTTGGAAGGGGTCAGTTGAAATTTTAGGAGTTTTCATATGACTCTTACTCTTTTAGATTTACTATCTGCTATTGCACATCTGCCAGTGACCTCTGTCTGTTACTGAAGAAGGCTGCTGGCTTCTTTGCTGTATATCCTGATCACAGTGACTTCCTTCTGTAGCTTCTAGATAAGCAAATTTTTTTGATTTGTCAGGAAGCATCTTTGGTCTCTCAGTCAATTCAACTCTACTACTGACATTTATCAACACAGTGGGTGTGATATCTTTTAATCTAATGAGTTATATAACTACATTTTTCTTTTGTTTTTGCTTTGAGATGGAATTTCGTTCTGTCTCTCAGGCTGCAATACAGTGGCATGATCTCAGCTCACTGCAGCCTCCACCTCCCGGGCTCAAGTGATTCTCCTGCCTCAGCCTCCCTAATAGCTGGGATTACAGGCATGTGCCACCATGCCCAGCTAATTTTTGTATTTTTAGGAGAGACAGGGTTTCACCATGTTGGCCAGGCTGGTCTCGAATCCTTGACCTCCTTGTCCTCCCAAAATGCTGGGATTACACGCATGAGCCACCACGTCTGCCCTATAACTGCATTTTCTAATGCTGAATGATTCTTGCATTGCTGGAATGAATCCTACTACTTTATGAGGTTTGTGTTTTTTGTTCATATACTACTGAAACCAAATAGAATTAGACATTTATTACATAATAAATGTTCCTTCTCAATTCAGTGTGGAAAAGATGGGCTTTTCAATAAATATATGGTATGGGGAAATTAGATAGGATATAGAAAAGTACTAAATTGGTTTCATCTTTTAAATATATATCCAGGTAGTCTACATGTGTCAACAATTTAATGTGCACTATGATACAAGAAGGTAAAGAAAGAAGAAGAAAATATTGGTGTATTTCTTTACAACTTTGGAGTAGAAAAGGCCATTCTAAACCAAATCTCAAAATCAGGAAGCCAAGAATTTTTTTTTTTAAAAAGACTGATTAAATAGGCTGGATAAAAATGAAAAAATGCAACATGGCAAAAGACACCACAAACAAATATACAGACAAATGACAAATTAAGATAAAGCATTTAAAGTTTATAGTAGAGACAATATTCTAAAAGCCCCTCCATGCCATCCTCAATACTTTACAAGCCACTAGAAATTGAGAAGACATGAAAATTACACTAAGATAACATTGTTCACCTGCCAGCAGGTTGGGGAAGAAGGCCTGCTCAGGGTGGGGGCGCAAAACAGAGCAACCTCCACGAAGGGCAATTTGGCCAGATCTGAGAAACTGCAAGTTGCACCCTACTGCTACAGTGTTTTCTCACAAGTACACCTCCCTGTATGTAAAATCCTGTATTTACAAGGCTGTCCATTACATTATTATTTATTATAGAAAAAAATGTAAATGAGGCAGGGGGAATTCAAAGGAGAACTGCTAAAATCAGTTATAGTCAATGCAGACAGTGGGAAAGCAGACCATTACAAAAGCAAGTGAGGAAGCTTTCCTTGTGTTTGTGTGGAAAGATCTTTAGAATACATTGAGTGGAAAATAAGGAAGGTGAGGATGAAGTATATAATATGCTACTACCTATAATTGTATTAATGTCAATCAGATAACAGAAATAATCACTTCACAGCAGTGGCTCTCAAAGTGTGATCTGAGATCTGAGCCCCTTTCTGGGGTCCATGAGATCAAAGCTATTTTTATGATAATATTTTAAATGCAGCTGGGCACGGTGGCTCTTGTCTGTAAACCTAGCACTTTGGGAGGCCGAGGCTGGTGGATCACCTGAGGTCAGGAGGTTGGTTGAGACCAGCCTGACCAACATGGTGAAACCCCATCTCTACTAAAAATACAAAATTAGCTGGGAGTGGTGGTGCGTGCCTGTAATTCCAGCTACTTGGGGGGCTGAGGCAGGAGAATCGCTTGAACCTGGGAGGTGAAGGTTGTAGTGAGCTGAGATCGCACCATTGCAGCAGCCTGGACAGCAAGAGTGAAACTGTCTTAAAAAACAAAAATGCATTTGCTCAGATCAGGCAAAAAGAACAAATCTGGAGGCATCATGTTACCTGACTTCAAACTATACGATAAGGCCACACTCACCAAAACAGCATGGTACTGGTATAAAAGTAGGCACATAGACCAGTGGAACAGAATAGAGAACCCAGAAATAAAGCCAAATACTTAACAATCAACTGATCTTCAGCGAAGCAAACAAAAACTTAAAGTGGGGAAAGGACATGCTTTTCAACAAATGATGCTGGGATAACTGGCTGGCCACATGTATAAGAATGAAACCGGATCCTCATCTCTCACCTTATACCAAAATAGACTCAGGATGGATCAAAGATTTAAATCTAAGACCAGAAAGCATAAATACTCTAGAAGATAATGTTGGAAAAACCCTTCTAGTCATTGGCTTAGACAAAGAGTTCATGACCAAGAACCCAAAAGCAAACGCAGTAAAAACAAAGATAAATAGATGGGACTTAGTTAAACTAAAAGGCTTCTGCACAGCAAAAGAAATAATCAGCAGAATTAACAGACAACCCACAGAGTGGGAGAAAATCTTCACAATCTATACATCTGACAACGAACTAATATCTCTAATCTAAAAGAACTCAAACAAATTAGCAAGAAAAAAATATAATCCCATCAAGAAGTGGGCTAAGGACATGCATAGACGATTCTCAAAAGAAGACACACAAATGACCAACAAACATATGGAAAAATGCTCCACATCACTAATGATCAGGGCATCGCAAATCAAAACCACAATGCGATACTACCTCAATCCTGCAGGAATGGTCATAACCAAAAAACAATGTATGCTGGTGTGGATGTGGTGAAAAGGGAACACTTTTACACTGTTGGTGGGAATGTAAACTAGTACAATCACTATGGAAAACAGTGTAGAGATTCTTTAAAGAACTGAAAGTAGATCTGTTTGATCCAGCAATTCCACTAGTAGGTATCTACCCAGAGGAAGAGAAGTTATTATACAAGAACAAACAAGCAAACAAACAAAAACACATCCATATGGATGTTTATAGCAGCACAATTCGCAATTGCAAAAATATGGAACCAACCCAAATGCCCATCAATCAACAGGTGGATAAAGAAAATGTGATATATATATGTGTGATATATATGTGATATATATGTGATATATATGATATATATGATATATGTAATATATATATGATATATATGTAATATATATATGATATATATATGTGATATATATATATATATATATATATATATGCGATGGAATATGACTCAGCCATAAAAAGGAAGTAATGGCATTCACAGCAACTGGGATGGAATTGGAGACTATTATTCTAAGTGAAGTATCTCAGGAATGGAAAAACCAAACATCGTATGTTCTCACTCATATGTGGGAGCTAAGATATGAGGATACAAAAGCATAAGAATAATACATTAGACTTTCAGGTCTCAGGGGAAAGGGTGGGAGATGACCAGGGATAAAAGACTATACATTGGGTACAGTGTATACTGCTCTGGGGATGGGTGCACCAAAATCTCACAAATCACCACAAAAGAAATTATTCATGTAACCAAGCACCACCTATTCCTCAAAAACCTACTGAAATAAAAATAAATAAATTTATTAATTAAATAAATGTATTTGCTCAATTTTGCTTTCTAATATTTAAAAAACATATCGGTGAAAAAATTTAGGAAGAAAGGCAGCCTTGGGCTGATTTAAATTAATCTGGTTGACATTTCCCTTGCTCTGTAACTTATGCCTGTGCCATTATCAATGGCATTTATGTCCAGCCGTGAAGAAATGAGTAGGCACTGCCAGGCAAGTCTAAGAAAACAGACCACAACCACTGCTTTTAGAGGCTTGTCTTTCCCATAAAGAAATTTACAAAAAGAAAAAGAGGATCACAAAAATAAAAACATCTATCAAAATTAAACTTTTTTCCCTTCAGACCTGTAATGGCAAAAGTAAAGCAGATAATCCATGTGAGTTCTAGATCATAATAAATAAAAATTCAAATAGGCATCTTGTTTTTCTAAGTACCAAGTAAGTATAGATCTACTAAATATAGGATTTGTGGTCATTGCTATATGTAGGTGGGGACCAGATGCTTGCTCACAAGGGATACTGAATGAGAGTGAAAAGCCGCTTCTACTATTAAGACAACTCAAAAGCATATGGCATTTGCTGTTTATAAAATGTTTCTCCCTTGTGTAAAATGTTTCTGAACCTTGGTCTCCAGGGCACGCACGTTGCGCTGTTTTTTCCTGGAGTTGTGTTTCATTTGCACAAGCTAACCCACATTTTCTTCTGTGATTCTCCATATGACTAATGAAGCATAGCTCTGAGGTTATGATTTAGGGGAATATCTGTAGCCATCAAGGGTACGACACTGACTGGGCCCAAACCCTGAGTATAAACGTGCTCTCACATACTTGGTGGATCAGCCTTCCTTCTCCTCTTCTCTTTTTCATTTTTGTTTTAAAAGATAATCTATTTAACTATAATTGAATGGTTAAGAAGAAAAACAGTGTTTTTCTGCACTGGCTCTCTGACTTATGCCTCCAGTAAAAACGTACAGGCCATCATTTCTTCAGGTTCTGCTCAGGCTTTTCCCTAAGAGATGGCTCCAGGCTTCATGGCTCAATGCTAGGCTGGTCTATCAGCTCTTTTCATGCCACGGCTGTCCAAGCCCACCAAGGAGTTTGAAAAGACACTGCAGTATACGCCTTGAGAATTTGGTTCCCTTCTTGCTCACACTCACCTGATTTATTTATCCTTGTATAACGCCTTAAGTTTATAGAGCTACATATCTATTTACTTGCATATACCAGTGAAATGAGTGCATGTGTTTATAAACAATTTGTGTGTGTTTATTTGCTAAATAATAAAACAACATGAAGGGTAAATGCATTTCAAATTCAGAAGTTAATATGCAACATTCTTGTTAAGGATATATTAGAATCTTATTTGATTGTTTTCATCTATTAAAAAAAAAGTACAAATCACACAAAAGCACAAAAGCTAATGTTTTCCTACAACTGGGGCCTCCTTGATCTTTAAATGGGTAGGATAATTATAATATCACAAGGACCTCAGAATTCGATTTCACAGAAAATCATCTTTCAGAATTAAATAATAATTCAATGTCCAGTAGCATTCCATTTTTAGCTTCTTTGCAGAGTGTAAAATATTGTATTCTTTGTAGAATTTATTTTTAGACATTGTTTTAGAAAAGGTATTGGGACTGCCTACATATTGTGAATGTTTGTGTGAATGGCTTAGTCAGGATTGGATTTATAATCTCTGACCTAAGATGGAAGTTTCTGAATGACACTGGAGGAGGTGATCTAATTCTCATGATGAGTCTGAATACCTCACTTACAGAATGTGTCAATTAATTATAGAGAATCCAAAAGATGCAAAAACAAAGAAAAAATAAAACCATCAGTTGTGCTAAAGTGTATTAAATCTCATGCAGCAATCCTGCTCTTTACCAGACTATTATCCTTTATTATTATTCTCACATCTATACTTTGCTTCTACTGTCTTCAGATGGAACTTTCTCCAGCAGAGCCTTCTATAAATCCTCTGTGTTAGGGACAGATAGGGCCACCATAGTTCCTTTTTCTTTCAAGCCTTCCTTACTCATCAGTAAGCTGAAGGTAGAGAGTGTTAGCACAATGTACGCATATCAAGGAGTGAAATGAAAACAGTTGAGTTCATTTTGTGAAACATTTCCACTGTTCTGGTAAGAATGAAATGCATATGTATGTGTGAACTACAAAGTACGAATTGTGCAATTTCGGTAATTCTGCAATAATAAAGCAGTGCTCTTACGTCTGCATGTAATACTAGCTATACCCAAAATAAAAATAAGCAGTAAAATTAATGCTAATGATTTTAGGTTTTAACTTTTCTTCATTTAGAATCACATTAATTAGAAAATAAAAAACACTGAGTGGAGAGAGAATCCCTAGAAGAAAGGAAAAAGTCTTATGTTTAGTACCTTTTACTGCACTTTTTCCTGCTTTCGGAACAAGGAGTCCTGCATTTTCATTTTGTATGGGCCCCCACATATTATGTGACCTTGGTTATAATGATGCATCAAACAAGATCTTTTGAGACTGAAAAAGTTCACTGTCTTTCAGGCTGTGTAACATATAGAAAGATTAGACGCCTAGAGAGTTACTGTTTGTTCACTATGTTAAAGCAGTCACCGTGCAAGTATCTGGGAAGCTTAAATACTTGGTCCATCACTTTCTTAGAATCTGCTTACCAATATTCATTGGGTTTATGTCATTTATCCTTGTAGGAAGATAACCTTTTTTTCCAATACTGCACCTGTGCTGGGCTTTCTCAGGGCCTCCAGGAGCATTTCATCACGGGTATGTAGGGTGCTCAGTGACCTTTAAGGGAAGATCAGGTGGTTCCTCTGTTCTTCACACTGGGGAAGGAAAGACCTGCTTGTAAAATGTAACAAATGTTTCCTGGGTCGAAGCCAACTTATTTTTGATCTTCATTTGATCTTTATTTTGACTAATCCTTTTCTCTTTGTGTAATTTCCTTTTGTTGATATGCCAAAATTCTGCCAGCCTGTTTCCTTTCTCAGAAAACCCCTCATTTCTGTTAAGTTTAATTTAGTATTCACGCTTGTTTTCCAAAACTAAATTAGATTCCCTCTGCCCTAGCACCAACCCCTATTCAGGTCAAAAGAATATCTCATAAAATGTCTTGGAAATTGGGTCCTCTATATACTTATTGTGCCTTTACCTTTTAACAACGGTTGTATGTTGGTCTTTATGGATGTATGGATGTGTTTAATGGAGGCAGGGATGGTGGGGGAGGACACTCAGGATTTTCTTTCCAGTTATTCATTTTCACAAATAAGGTTATATTTTTATGTCACTGTGGTCAACTATCCAGGTAATACATTCATGATTTCATTTGAATTAAACAAGATGTCTTTAATGTAAATTCAAGGATGTGATATAGGAACTTGGTTGATCCATTCCATAGGCTACTTAGAGGACTCTGGTTGGCAATCTGGCATTACAGGAATTTGCAGCAGACAATCTATCAGCAAGCTCAAAGTCCTCTTGCAATGCTTTCCTAAACTCTACACATGCTACAAGAAACCTTCTTTTTCCAGCTGAAGCCCTCTTCAGAGGTTTGGACAGAGCAAACTGAAGCACAATTTGTACTGTTAGCTCAGCATTTTCGGCATGCAAGTTCTGCTTCCAAAAACCTCCCTTTGAGCCTGAGTTTGCAAGAGGTTCAGATCTCCTGAGTTTCACTTTGAGTGTCAAGTTCAAACAGAACCAAAAGGAAACTCAAAGCAAAACCCACTTTAGACGCTTTGAGTTTCACCTGATTTCTACCTGAAATAAATACCCAATGTTCCCTTGAAACCTGGGCCAAGTTCGCATGCAATTCAACTGAAATCCAATTCAGCATTGCTGAAAGGTTTGCAAATCTCCATGAAATGAGTTATGAACCAAATGTGACCTTTGGGTATGGAAGGAAGTCTGGCAACATTTCCAGCAAACTTAAACAGGACGTTTAGGACCTGGTGATGAATCTATGTGTTATATTTTAAAGTATAATTCACCTCCAGGAAATCTATGAATCACATATAGTTGGCCCCCAGAGCTAAGTTATCTACACTTTGAAAAATCATTTTTTTAATCTATGTATGCTCTTAAATTGGGAGGATTCTGGTTAATTGATCAGAAGTTAGGGCATTTTCAATACATGCTGTTTTCACTTCACCACGCCACTGCATACGATGAATTCCACAAGCTCAGGCGGATTAGGGAGCATTTGCTATAAAGTGGCCCCAGGAATCTACACATTTCTAATGGTAAACAGTTGAGATAATCCAATATCTTTGCCCAACACAATGGGTTGGAACAACCTGTCACATAAGACAAACTTCCACTTCTAATGAAGATAAAACTACACTTATTCTTTCATTTGTTCTTTAGGCAAAGTTCCTTCCCGTCTCATCTGTGCCTTGTCCTCCACCCTCTGCTCTCACCACAAAGCCCTCCTTGTGCCTTCTGATAATCCTCATCCACGCTCCCTTCTCTAACCACTTACCCTCTTCACCTTCAAGCCACTTTCTCCATCCCTTAATTCTGTATTACCTGCCTCCCTCCTCCTCTCTCTCTCTCTCTGTCCCCTGCCCCTTTCTTCATCTGCCCCTGTTCTAAAGCACCCTAATGGCTCTCCAACCAGCTTCCAACTGCGCTACTCCAGTGTCATAAATGGGTCTCAGCTACCCCTCTTCCATTGTTCCTGTGCCTATCTGGGGCTGCTGATTTCCAATCTTGTAACCATTGTCTTCTGAACTGGCACTTTGAAAAGAACTCCTCCAGAGAGGAGGTTGTAAGGCTGTCCTCAGCCCCTGCCTGTGGAAACACTTTGTAGCAACTATGGATGACAGAGTGATTTTTTATTCTATCAACTCAAACACAAATGGGAGAAAGCAATACAATATATAGTAAAGTAAGCATGGGTTTGGGAGTCAACAGACATAGGTTTGAATAGCATCTCTGCCACCACAACCCTGGACAACTGACCTAACCTCTTGGAGCTCTGATTTCTTCACTAGTGAAACAGGGTCACTAATGTCTACCGCAACGTGTTAAAGGAATAAATAAAATAGTATACCTTATAGAGGCTTAGTTCACATTAATTCTTTACCCTTAAGAGTTCATTAAGAGAAGACGCTGCTGCATTTTACATCTTCAGCTTTATTCAGAATGATTTAGTGGGAAATTTAAAAACTGCTTATTTTTAGTCTTGAGAACAGAGATGTAGTGTAACATCTCTGTTCAATGTCCTAAGCAATGTGGCATTTTTGCACAGAGGCACAAAAGACACCAGACTCAAGGAAATCTCATTTTCTCACGGGATGCATTTTCCAAAGGGCTCATTTTGCTGGAGCCAGCGTGATTCCACGTCGTCTGCTTGATTTTAATTAGAGTACTTGTCTTGAAAAGGAGAGTGTTACTACAAATAATATATCAATTACTCACATCTGTGCATTTCTTTGCAAATAGAAACATTGGTTGTTCAAAATTATCTGAAAAGAAAACCAAGTTAAAACTGAATCATGCTTACAACTCTATATGCACTTAATTTAGTGACATAATTATTACCGTTAACATACTAATATTAAATGATAAGACCGGCACAGTTGAGGATTGAAGTCATAAAAACAGAAGGAATGTTAAGCATTGTTTTTGACTGTGAGTTCCATAAAAAGCTATAATTTTTTTTGACTCAACAAGTATCTTAATCTCTTTTCCATTCACTTCAACATATGTTGTTGTTGTTTTTGTTTTTGAGACAGTCTCACTCTTGTGGCCCCAGGCTGGAGTGCCGTGGCGTGATCTTGGCTCATTGCAAACTCTGCCTCAAGGGTTCAAGCGATTCTCCTGCCTCAGCCTCCCAAGTAGCTGGGATTACAGGCACGTGCCACCATACCTGACTAATTTTTGTACTTTTAGTAGAGATGGAGTTTCACCATATTGTCCCGGCTGGTCTCAAACTCTTGATCTCAGGTGATCTGCCTGCCTCGGCCTCCCAAGTGCTGGAATTATAGGCGTGAGCCACCACACCTGGTCCCTTTTTTTTTTTTTCACTTTAAGTTCTGAGATACATGTGCATGCAGAATGTGCAGGTTTGTTACATAGGTATATATGTGCCATGGTGCTTTGCTGCACTTCTCAGCCCACCATCTAAGTTTTAAGCCCTGCATGTGTTAGATATTTGTCCTAACTTCAACATACATTGCTTTTGAAACTTTATTTTTCTGTGACTATGTGCACTTTAAGATAAGACAGATTCCTCATGGGTTTTGTTTTTCCATATGTTTTGTGTAGTTTGTGCTTGTTTTTCTTTTTTTTTTTTTTTTTTTTTTGCATTTTGGTAAACACAAACAACTACCAAATGGCAACTGGGGAAATGTACTTATTATTACTAAATTCTTATTGTGTCTGTATAAGGCTTCAGACCTAAACAGGATCAAAATGTCTGAATCAAAAATGGAGAACTGTTAATCATTCAGTTTTGTTTTGTTTAATTTTATAAGGACATCATACTTAGAGCCAACGAAACAAGTCAGAGTTTGGGGTCATGTAAATTATACTTCAATTTAAAATGTCTGCTAGGTTTAATTTTGCATACAAATTAATTACCCATTATTATTTGAAAGGTGTTAGATGAATGTATAACAATGTTTGCTTTCCCAGATTCAGAAGAATTTAAGAAACTCAAGAAAAAAAAATTAATATGTGAAAAGGTCTGATACCTTTATCTTTATTATCATGTATAGAGCTTGATATATTTTTGTTGAATGAATAAATATTATAATAAATTAATACTTGAGCCATTCAGCCTAGGATATGACACCAACCTTGCAAATGTCAGGAAGGAATGAGCTGGAGAGATGACCATGCCCTCCTTGAAGCAGGCCCATTGTAGGGCTCACTAGAGGACAGTTAGATAGAGGCAGGGCACAGAAGGGGTCACAAAGGAGACAAAGAGCAGACAGAGCAGTGCAAACCCAGATCGGACTCTGGTAGAGTGAGATAAAGGTGGGAAAGGGAAAGACTGCATACAGGTGCAAACTATAAAGGGGTAGGCCTAGGAACAGCACTGTAAATGTGACAGGGAACCAAGAGCCAAGAGCTATGATGGACCTGAATCCTCAGGGAAGGAAACAGGGCAAGCATGCAAGGACAGATTACCTGATTACATGTTTGAGCTTTAGTCTCTTAGTGTTATAGTAATGGTTTGTATTTTGAATTTACAAGCTGCCATACATAGAATTTCCTAGATGGAAATAAATAATAGTGAGAAGAAATCAGGGTGAGAGGGTCAAGGTAAAGGATTGGAGGGAAGCTAGGAGAAAAAAAGTGAAAATAGAAGACAATATGCAATGAAAAGAAAACAGACAGAGGAAGGTGAAACTAGAGAAATGGGGCAAGGGAAGGAAGGTGGGAAGGAAAGAAAATTTTCCAAGAACTAGGAGGAATCTTGACTATTTTTCCACTGGTCATACAGAACACAACAGTACCTTAGCTCATTTATTCACACAAATTTCCCGGTGGGTCCAGCCAGGCATCTTTGAGGTTTGTAGCTTTGGCGCAGAAATGGCTCTAGTCTCAGAAGATAGCTCTGAAATAAATAGGAGACATGTTTCATTATAACCACAAATCTGTAACAGTGAAATTCAAAGAAAAAGGAAAATGAAAATATTGTTTTGTTTTAAAAAGTCTGTCCTGAGGTCATTACCTAACAATGATTCATTTTACCCAGCAGGGAAAGTTAGGGGTACCCCTTTCATGAGTCAAAATCTTTTTCTTGTGGATTTTCTTTGTTTTGAATAGTTTATTTCCTGATCTGTTAAAAAAAAATAGTGTCAGGTGACATAATGAAAAAGTACTGTGGCCATCATCACAAAATAAGGTTAAACACAACAGGGGCATCGATCTTATAGGGTACACTTGATAAAGATCACTAAAATTTTTATCTTCTTTATCAGTAAGTTGTTAGCTGGTAGGCAAGAGCAATAACATGAAAGTGGCTTTGCATACTACTACTAGATCTTTATTTGACTCCAGACTTCAACTTTCCACTAAGTTTTCAATATGTCACTTAGAAGATAACACTGGAGGAAAAAACCTATTACTTTTATCTCACAGAGAGAAAGATAAGGCCCTAACAGTGGCCGGGGATAGTGCAGTGGTCTTGGTAAGGACTTAAGAGAAATTAATATGTGAAAGATCCCAAAAGAGCTCTCAGGAAATAGTTGGGGACATGGGTCTTCCATAAAACAGCTCTTGGTGCCATTGTTTAAAATACTGGAATACTGTCCTGAAAAGATAATTGTTATGGACCATTAGTACTTACGTTAATAATAATGTTAATAAAAATAATAGTTTAAATTTACTGAGTATTTGCTAGGGATCGGGAGCTGTTTGAAGCATTTTGCAAATTAACACACAATTAAGCCAATCCTGAGAACAACTCTAAGTAACAGATTCTTGTTATTATTCTCCTCCTATTTTGGTAAGTCGATGAGCCTAGATTCATTTTTAGTGAATTAATAAAGCAAATACAAGTTACCAAATCACAACCGCTTGATAGCAATAATTATTATTGGTAATTCAGCAAGATGGTAAAATCTATGATTATTAAGTTATGAAACTTTCCACTGTTTTTTTTTAAAGCTCCTAAGAATTAGGATATAAACAGTAAATTCTTTCAAAATTTTAAAAGATTATATAGGAGTATTTTGAATAAAACATTTTAGCAAGTATTCTTACAAAGTCTCAGTGGTTTACACATGCACATCTGACCTAGGAGATCTCAAGCTGAAGTTCAATATTTCCTACGTGTGTGGTAACACTGGATCGTAGAGCTTGTTTTCTGAAAGATGTGCTCTTGTTGAAAGAGTTCAGGTTAGACACCCAGTCTCAAATGCTGTGGAAACACTGGGCTAGAAACAAGAGCCCCAAGCAAAACTTGACTATTCCAGCTCTGTATGTCACCTTCTTCTTAAAAATACATAACAGGCTGGGCATGGTGGCTCACACCTGTAGTCCCAGCACTTTGGGAGGCCGAGGTGGGTGGATCATGAGGTCAGGAGTTCTAGACTAGCCTAACCAACATGGTGAAACCCTGTCTCTACTAAAAATACAAAAATTAACCAGGTATGGTGGCACGTGCCTGTAATCCCAGCTACTCAGGAGACAGGAAGGAGAATCGCTTGAATCCAGGAGGTGGAGTTTGCAGTGAGCCAAGATCATGCCATTGCACTCCAGCCTGGGTGACAGAGCAAGGCTCCATCTCAAAAAAAAGGGAGGCCTAACAAATTTGCCCACAACGGCACAACTTTTTGTGAGAATCCAAAGAGTTATAGATGCAAAAGAACTTCTTAAACCTTTACCATTTTTCATAATCCTAGCAGGAGCATAACGTGATGGAAAATTAGGAAATATATTTGCTCAAAGGCACTATAGATTTTGATTACCTTTTTTTTAGCATTTAGTTATGTTTTCATCTTTGATAAATGAAATAACTACTTAACTTGTAACTATAATAATCAATGGTCCTGAGTTATCTACAAGACGCTGTATATGATGTGCTAGTTAAGTGAACATTTCAGCCAGACTTGCCTGTGTCCAAATCCAAACTCTCTACACTTACTGCCTATGCAACTTTAACCAATGTTCTTAACTTCCCAGTGTCTCCATCTATAAAATGAAAATAGTAATAGTATCTGTCTTATAGGGTTGTGGGGAGAATTAAATGAGGTAATCAATGTAACGCATCTAAAATTAATATGCAGCACATGAAATTCACTATATAAATGATTGCTGCTATGAATTGTAATATAAATTCAGGTAAAAGCAAGTTACATTATTTTCCTAAATTACCCCATACTCACAATCATGAATTTCAAAGGCATCACTATATAATAGTTTTCAAGTCCTTTAAACAAACAGTATTACACACATACTACTCACCTGGCACTATGTTAGGTACTACAACAACATCAAGAACAAAAAGCTGTGTGATATGCTCCCAGCCCTTAAAGGGTTTATAATCCAGTTGGGATCAGGGTAGAAGGTACCTGAGGTTAGGTTGTCATGTTTCTTTGGAACAATTGGTGACATCATAACCAAGCTGTTCCTGTAACATTAAGGAGGTTCATCTCCTTTTCTTGTTTATAAAAGTTTTACTCATCATCAACATCCAGTTTATTTCTCTACAAAAAATTTAAAAATTATCTGGATGCAGTGGTTCACACTTGTGATCCCAGCTACTCGGGAGGCTGAGGTGGGAGGATCACTTCTTCCCAGTTAGGCTTTCTCTTGTAGGCTCACAACGGTTAAGCAAAAGCAAACATTGTGATGCCCTTATAATGGTAGACAATAATCAAATTATCCTCACGAACCAATGTTGAGCTTAAGGCAACGGTGAATATAATGTACCTCACGAGATTGTTATGAAGATAAGTAAGATTACTGATATGAAGGACCACAGAGTAAATGCTGGATTAATATTCATTTTGTTCTTGAAATCAAATGGCGGCAACTGGCCCAGAGGATAGTGTTAGAGAGAAAGATCAGGAAGTCAGGGGTAGAGGATAAGTGGAGATAGAGCCATAAGAGTGAATGAACTCTCCAAAAGAGAAAAAGCTAGGCAGAGAAAACTAAGATCCAAACCCTAACTTTAGTGAGGTGGAAGGAGGAAGAGGAGTCATCAGGAGCAGAAAAATAATTTGTAAAAAGATGGGGCAGAAAAACCAGGGTCTACTGGTGTTTTCAAGCTAAGAATTAAGGATGGAGTTCTCCACTCCTCAGTGGTTTGCTTCCAAAGTTGTCTTGTGCTCAATATTAATGACTTGGTTGGAAAAGATTTACTAATTGTCTTGTATTTGTTTGACTTTTAGATGTACCTGTTCACACAGACAATAATAACCACCAAGTTACAATATGAAATAAAAAGATGTAAACATCATAAATTATGTCAAGACCCTTAACTGGTCTCCCAAGTGTTGCATGCAGTCAACTTTGACTCAACTCAGATAGACAGGGGAGGAGGCCACTCTAAACTAATGAAAGCTATGAATTGTATGATACACTTTTTTTTTTTGAGACAGAGTTTTGCTCTTGTTACCCAGGCTGGAGTGCAATGGCGCGATCTCGGCTCACCGCAACCTCCACCTCCTGAGTTCAGGCAATTCTCCTGCCTCAGCCTCCTGAGTAGCTGGGATTACAGGCACGTGCCACCGTGCCCAGCTAATTTTTTGTATTTTTAGTAGAGACGGGGTTTCACCATGTTGACCAGGATGGTCTCGATCTCTTGACCTTGTGATCCACCCGCCTCGGCCTCCCAAAGATGATATACTTTTAAAATATGAAATTATATTCTCTTATATCTATCTGATGATGTCCTCTTAGGCCAAAAAGAATACCAGCAAGTAGATACTCTCATAGACTTGCTTTCATAAATAACAAGAATTACTTTATTAATATATAAAATAAGAATACATAAATAGATGATATCATATTGCAAACTTTAAAAATGTGTTCTCCAAAATAGGTTATATCCTGGCAATTTTTTACACCATTTTTTTGCTTACTAAAACCACTTGACATAGATAAGTCAAAGACAATCTTTATCTTAACCCCATTCCAACTACCAAAAATTCTAGATCAGCAATCCAAAGTAATGAGTGAGGTTTTACCATCCATGGTGCTCAGGCTAACACATCATCATTCTCCTTTGCGGTTCCATAATTATATTTAAACTGTTTCTCCCTAGATCATATTTGCCCCAGCTAACTGAAGATCTTGAACCAAGAAATTTATTTAATTTTGTCAATGGTTTCTCTTATAAGAAATACAGTATCTGTTCTAAGAAGGAAGGCTGGTCCTTTCATTCTTCTCCCTTCCCCCTACCTCTTTCAGGGCACAGTTGGAGCAGTATGTTTAGTTCTGAGTATGAAATTTTAGGACAAATGCTAATAATAAAACACAGTTTGAAGAGAATAAGACTTGGGGCTATTTCATATGAAGAACAGTTGGAAAAACTGGGGAAACTTGGTCTGGAAAACAGATGAAATAGAGAAGCAAAGAGGTAAGAATAACCTGTCTCCACCTATCTGAAGGGCTAGGATGCATAAGAAGCATTGGCCTCACTATTCTCTGTGGCTTCAGAGCACAGATCTTCAAACTTAAGTGTATGAAAGCAGGGATCTGGGCTCCACAACCAAGATCGGCTCCACAACATGCAAACGGCCTCATGTGGAGGGTGGAAAGATTTCATTTCCAGGAGAACAACAGGGGATACTTTGAGGAAATGTTTCAGAAGGTGAACAGTACAGTGGGCCAGTGTCACAGGAGATAGATTTCAGCTCAATATTCAAACACCTTTCTCACCACTGGAGCTGCTCTGAAGTGAGGAGACTTGTCTCACACGGCTGTACATTCCCTTCAATGGCTGGGTCCAACCAGACTGGGTGACCACTGTCAAGACATCATAGAAGCGAGTGCTGCTGCAAATGCCACGAGACAGCTGAGCAACTGAACAAAGACATAAGCTCTTGGGAGCTCTATGGCCCTGCCTATCACCTAAGACACCCAAGGACTCACCCTGGCCGAGGTAGGGAAAGATTATATCCCCCTTTTACTACTGTGGCTGGCGCTATATGGAAAGTGCCACTTCCTGGCTGGAGGCCAACCAACCCAAGCCATTATGGCAACTCCTAACAAAACAATCCTGCCCCAAAGAAGAAGAAAACAACAGCTAATTCCACTGCTTGCAACACTCTGGCTAACCAGAGGTCCTGAGTTCGTCCACATGACAAGTTCACTGCTAACATAACTAGCATTCGAGAAAACCAGCACACTAAACAAAACTACAGCAAGGACCCCCAGAGTCCACTTCACTCCCCTGCTACCTCCACTAGAGCAGGTGCTGGTATCCACAGCTGGGAGACCTGAAGACAGATCACATCACAGGACTCTCCCCCGTACCAACCTGAAGGCCAGTAGCCCTGCTGGGTGGCTAGACCTAGAGGGGCAATCATTGCAGTCTGGCTTTCAGGAAGCCCCATCCCTAGGAGAAGGGGGAGGGCACCATATCAAGGGAACACCCTGTGGGACAAAAGAATCTGAGCAGCAGCCCTTGAGTTCCAGATCTTTCCGCTGAAACAGTCTACCTAAATGAGAAGGAACCAGAAAAGTAATTCTGGTAGTATAACAAAACAAGGTTCTCTAACACCCCCAAAAGATCACACTAGCTCTCCAACAATGGATCCAACCAAACCAACCAGAAATCTCTCAATTGCCAGATAAAGAATTCAGAAGGTTAATTATTAAGCTACTCAATGGCGCACCAGATAAAGGTGAAAACCAACTTAAAGAAATTTAGGCCAGGCATGGTGGCTCATACCTGTAATCACAGCACTTTGGGAGGCGAAGTGGGCGGATCACCTGAGGTCGGGAGTTTGAGACCAGACTGACCAACATGCAGAAGCCCCGTCTCTACTAAAAGTACAAAAATTGCCCAGCATGGCGGCGCATGCCTGGAATCCCAGCCACTCAGGAGGCTGAAGCAGGAGAATTGCTTGAACCCAGGAGGTGGAGGTTGAGGTGAGCTGAGATCATGCCATTGCACTCCAGCCTGGGCAACAAGAGTGAAACTACACCTCAAAAAAAAAAAGTACTTGCAGCAACCTGGATGGAGTTAGAGATCTTTATTCTAAGTGAAGTAACTCAGAAATGGCAAACCAAACATCATTTGTTCTCACTCATATGTGGGACCTAAGCTATGAGGACTAAAAGTATAAGAATGATACAGCGGACTTGGGGAGAGGGATTAAAGATTACACACTAGGTACAGCATATGCTGGTCAGGTGATGAGTGCATCGAAATCTCAGAAATCATCACTATGGAACTTATCCATGTAACCAAATGCTACCTGTGCTCCAAAACTATTGAAATAATAAAAAAATTAAAACAAAGGGCGTGCTGAACAGACAGATGATTGTGCTGCATGGAAGCCAAGGAATTCAATCCATTATGAGAGTATTTGTTTCTGGATTTATTAAGTTAAGGTGTCAGTTTTGACCATTAAACTTTATACAGAAGTTGCTTGGAAGTGGGTCATATAAGAAAGCAGAGAAAAAGAAAAAAAATTTCTAAAGAACCCTAAATTAAACGCTTTATAACAAAATTTTATAACAAAAATTTATAACATGCTGTAACAAAAATTTAGATCTTTTATTTTGTAATCACACATTATCTTTACCGCGATATGAATTCTCGAGCCCTGTGAGTAATTTAGCATGTGTTGACCAAAGAGGGTAAGAAACCATGAATGGCAGAAGTACCTGGAATAAAGAACTGAGCTTGTAGTCACCCAGGGTGGCAGGGCAGGGCTTACTATCCACATGTTCTGTGAGGAGGGAGGCATAGAGAGAAGGAGGGGAAGGAAATCAGGTAAAAAGCATCTGTTATATTTGTGTGTAGCTGGTTTTTCTTTCCAAATTTCACTTGCCAGCATTAAATTTATTATAAGCCAAGACTTCAAAGTCAAAATTAATCATTTTAAAGAGAATGAAAAAGAAACAGGAAGAGAAATGACATCTTTTCACATCCTGAACAAGCCAGTTTTGACATTGATAGGGAAAGGGGGTTGATTCATAATAGGTCAGATGTGATGGGAAGCCAATAATGAGACATTAGTTCCATTTGTGGTTTGGCTGTGAACTGCCAGACTGCCGAGTGTGAGCGCAAGCTGCAGGCCCCAGTTCACGCCTTTTCCTCTTGTAACATAAAATGTCCTTTGTCTGTGGGGCAAAAGCACATGCACTTTAAAAACTTAGTTAAGAGTTTAAGAGAAAAAGTATATACATGTATCTCTTTACATCTGAGATTGAGGAAAGTTGTGCCCATCATTGGAAGTTCTTTCTGAGAAGGTGCCATTTGAGTTGAGCTCCAAATGACCAAAAGAATAATCATATTTGAAGATCCCAAGGACAGCAAAGGAGACAGAGGGACCACGCAGAGCCAAAATCAAATACGTCCCTCAAACAGACAAAAGAATATGTTGCTGAGGGAGCAGCAGCTAGTTTCTAGGTTTGGGAGAAGAATCCAGGCTCCAGCATTACAGCTCAGGTTGCTCCTGTGGCTGTAAAGCCACAGCTGCTGTATCCACTGTCGCTAAAAAGGAAGAAGCCACCACGTAGGGCTGACTGGCAAACGGAGACCACTGGACCTGCACACTGGCTAGACTGGCCCTGCAGAGATTCTGGCTTTCCTAGCAGCTGCCCAGAGGGACAACTAATGCAATCCTTACAGGTGGAGGAGTTCCAACTCCATGGGTCAACTTTGGCCAATGAAAGAAAGGAGACAGGAAGGAGCTGGAAGATGAGTAGCCTGCTCTTTCTCCTTTCTGAGGGCCTGTTTCTAGATGTTTTCATACAGCCTTGGAGCAGTTCTGAGAGACCAAGTGATCAGGAAGACGGGCTGGCGGCGCAAGGCACCCTCTGTATTTGCTCTCTGTCCTTTCCTGCCTTGCATTCCTTTTCCCCTCTCTTGCCTCCTGGGATTGCACTCCCTAATAAAAAAATTAACAGAGAACCTTTTGCCTCAGGCAGTTTTCTAAGGCACCTACTCAAAGATATATGCATTAATTCATTTCATCCTCACAGAAAGCCCCTGAAGCAGGTACTCTTTTTTTTTTTTTTTTTTTTGAGAGGAGTCTCGAACTGTTGCCCAGGCTGGAGTGCAATGGCACAGTCTAGGCTCACCACAACCCCCCCGTCAGGTTCACGCTATTCTCCTGCCTCAGCCTCCCGAGGAGCTGGGATTACAGGTGAACACCACCACACCAGGCTTTTTTCATACTTTCAGTAAAGACAGGGTTTCACTATGTTGGCCAGACTAGTCTCGAACTCCTGACCTTGTGATCCACCCACATTGGCCTCCCAAAGTTCTGGGATTACAGGTGTGAGCCACCACGCTTGGCCAAGCAGGTATTCTTAATATCCCCATGTTATAGGGAAAGAAACAGCACAGCAGTTGTGCAATTTACCCAGAGTCCTGCAAGTGTTAAGTGGGCCAGCTGAGCTGCAAACCCAGGTGATCTAGCTCTGTAGCCTCTATATTGCACCGTCATGTAGACTCAGGCCAGGCTCACAGCACAGGGACTGCATTCAAGATGGTCCTGCTGATGCCTTGACTTCATGAATGAGGCTAGTATTCTCAGGGAGTGCTGTCCGCCTCTCCTGGCCTTTTGGGAGAGGTCGTGAAGCAAATTGTTATGGCTGCTTGGCCCCCATCGCTGGACTCGTTGCATTGGAAGGGACCTGGCCCGAGCAAGTGTCGAATTTCCATCAGTGGTATCATTAACCTCTTAACAAACATCTGTTCCATGCCGGAGTATTGTTCCAGGTTCTAAGCATTCCAACTAATCAGAGATGGCCATGATACTCACTTGAGAGGCGGGGAAACAGCAAATATAGAAAAACAGGCTAGGGCTAGGCAAAAAATTGCCTTGAGCACAAAATTTAAGGTTGAAGGGGTGTGTCATAAAAAAAAAGTCATCCAGGGAAATAATATTCTAATGAATAATTTTATAAACCTGAAAAAATGCAAAAAACATTATGATAAACAAACATGAAAATTTTAAATGCAGATAAGATCGGTATCAGTGCCTTCCCAAACCATCCTGGAGCCTGAGGCTAAGAGAATAATCAGAGGTACCCGCTCCTTTCCCTAGTCCCGCCCTGTAGGAAAGAATCAATAATTCAAGATGCATATGTTCATTTCTTTGGACCTCAGGACCACACTCAACCCCAAACTAGAATCAAGACACTCTTTTAATAACTTCAGTATTAAACTTCCTTTGGATGCTGTATACAGACTAACATGGACAATTACCATCCACTCCCACAGCCATCCTGTGGGCATACAATAATATTATTCAGAATTGAAATTATCTAATTAACTTTATCTTTAAAAATAGGGAAAACCACTATTTTCTTATCTATTTTTAAAAATATTTGAATTAAATGAGAAGTAGGATTATAGGTGACTGAAAATGTCAACATTTAGTGATACTCAGTAAATGAGGAAACTGAAAATGGAATATAAGCACTAGCTTATATCTTTGTTTTTATTCTATTATAAGTGATAACAATAGAACTATATGTAATAATTTAAATTTTAAAATTCTCAAACTAACTGTAAAAAAAAACTATACATTTCTAATGAAAAATGACAAAGTTCAGCCATGTATGGTGGCACATATCTAGAGTCTCAGCTACTCTAGAGGCCAAGATGGGAGAATCACTTGAGCTCAGGAGGATGCAGTGAGCTATGATGTTGCCACTCCACCTTGGGTGACATGGTAAGACCTTGAGTCTAAAAAAATTTTTGGCCAGGCCAAGTGGCTCACACCTATAATCCCAGCATTTTGGAAGGCAAAAGTGGGTGAATCGCTTGAGGTCAGGAGTTTGTGACCAGCCTGGCCAACATGGTGAAACCCTGTCTCTACTAAAAAAAAAAAAAAAATTAGCCTAGCATGGTGGCTGGTACCTTTAATCCCAGCTACTTGGGAGGCTGAGGCAGGAGAATCATTTGAACCCAGGAGACAGAGGCTGCAGCGAGCCAGGATCTCAACACTGCACCCCAGCCTGGGTGACAGAGTGAGACTCTGTTTCAGAAAAAAACAAAAATTAAATAGAGACAGGGTCTTGCCATGTTGTCCTGGCTGGGGTTGAATGCCTAGGCAGGTCTCCCACCTCAGTCTTCTAAAGTGCTGGGATTACTAAAGTCATGAGCCACTGCATCTGGCCAAAAAAAAAAAATGTTTTTAATAAAGAAAGATAACAAAATACTATAAACTAGGGAAAAACATAAAGAAGATGAAAATTACAAAGCTAAATATCTTTATGCATGCAAATTTTGAGATAATCAGATGAGAAAATGTTCTTCCGTGCCTGTTAAATTATCTTCTGGGTTGAGAAAGAAAAGATTCTTCGGATGATAAAGTCCTGCCTGAATTGTTGTACTCTGTTCAGATATGCTAACAACTTAGTTCAGGCCTGCATTCAGTCAAAGCAGGGCAGCCCAGGAAAAGGCTTATATGCGAGTTGCTCCACTATTGAGCTGGAAGCAGCAGCGGAAGCAAGGAGAAGGGTAGGGAAATTCCCACCTCTGGAGGAGAGCAAGAGGGAATACCCAGAGAAATTGGTGATAACTTGGCATAGATCTGACTTCCTCTTCCTAAACGTGCTGAAACACTTCTTAAAATCAAAATAAAATAGAGCAACAACAACAAAAAGCCCTTCTCTTCTTTCTTTTTCAGCTGAACAACAGTGATAATTGTGAGACTGCTAAACCGTACTTTCCCAGCAGGTCAGGCTGTAACTTGATCTGACCGCTTTTGCACGGTGACAAACTGAGAGGAGGCAAGTACCCTTCCTCATGCCATCCAGACTTTTCTGTGATTTGCCCATTTTTATAAATACGCCACATTGTTGGTGCTTTCTTCTTACGCTTGTAGCCTACGGTCATTCTGGAAGTTCTTTGGTTTTTCTTAACCCCTTTATTTACATGCCATGGAGTTGATAGGAGTCTTGAGTGTACCAAAAAGATAAACTCTCTTCTCTTATTAACTAACGGTTTGTGGGGAAAGGTACTTCTTAATGAACATTCAAAATGAGTTGAGAAGTGAGATTTCTATTATTGGGCTTCTGTGTGCATATTATAAAGGTTTGCTAGTCCAAAGTCTAGAGCTCAAAAATTAAAATCAATGAGCTGTGAGGTCTTTAGCTATTATGCCTTTAATCGAAAGTTTAGTCAGTGTAACTATTTTCTTAATAACCAGTCCACACACACACACACACACACACACACGCATGTATACAAACATGCACATTTTTCAGAGTTCCAGAAAACCTCCCAACTTCTATTAAGAGCAACATTCTGATATTCAGTGTATCGTCTTAGTCCAGACAGTTTGAACATTTTACAAGCATTAATTTACTTGTGAGCTTACAGATTTTTCTGCTGGTCTAGTCATATGCATATGGTCCTAGAAAAAAAAAGTAGGAGTCAAAATTTTAACACTGTTGTTCTAGTACTTTTAGTGTCCTTAAACAGAACATTGAAAAAAACCCACCATAATAAATCTTCATATTCTAATGAATGTATGTTTAAAAGCCTAGTCCAGATACGTACATAGCAAAGCATCTAGTTCAGACACAGAAATTCTTTCAACATTTATATTTGAGCCAAGCTTGCATTTACAGGGTGAGGACAGGAATGTGTGTTCAATTCATGTGTTTTAAGTTTCATGAAAGTTCTGCTCCATGAAAAGTCTCGAATATAATTTAACAAACCCAGGCTGGGCACAGTGGCTCACGCCTGTAATTCTAGCACTTTGGGAGGCCGGGGCGGGCGGAAAACTGGAGGTCAGGGGTTCAAGACAAGTCTGGCCAACATGGAGAAATCCTGTCTCTACTAAAACTACAAAAATTAGCTGGCCATGGTAGTGGGTGCCTGTAAGCTCAGCTACTCAGGAGGCTGAGGAAGGAGAATTGCTTGAACCTGGGAGGCAGAGGTTGCAGTGAGCCAAGATCATGCCACTGCACTCCGGCCTAGGCAACAGAGTGAGTCTCTGTCTCAAAAATAAATAAATAAATAATTTAACAAACCCAAAAAACCATAATACCTACATAGTAAGTACTCTTCTAGATATTTAGAGCCAAAAAAGTCCGCACAAAAATCTGCACACACAATTCGTAATTACCAAAACTTGGAAGAAGCCAAGATGGCCTTCATTAGATGAATGGATAAACAGGTAAATTCTGGTATACCCAGACAATGGAATATTATTCAGTGCTAGAAACAAATGGGCTATCATGCCATGAAGAAACATGGAGGAAACTTATTGCATATGACTCAGTGAAAGAAGCCAATCTGAAAAGTCTGTGTATTGTATAATTCCAACTACATGGCATTCTGGAAAAGGCAAAACTATGGAGACAGTAAAAATGTGACGGAATAGATGTTGGGAAAGGGATGAATGGGCAGAGTACAGAGGATTTGGGGGGATGTGAAAATACTCTGTATGATACAATAATAATGGGCACATGTTATTGTACATTTGTGCAATACCAACAGTGAACCCTAAGGTAAAGAATGACTATGGTGTGTCAATGTAGGTTCATTAATTGTAAAAATGTACCACTCTGGTGGGGGAGGTTAATAATGGGGAACCCATGCATGTGGGTGGGAAGGCAGGAGATTTATGGGAAATCTCTACACTGTCTGCTCAATTTTGCTGTGAATCTAGGCCGGGCACAGTGGCCCATGCCTGTAATCCCAGCACTTTGGGAGGTCGAGGCAGGTGTATCACTCGAGCTCAGGATTTTGAGACCAGCCTGGGTAATATGGCAAAACCCTGTCTTTACCAAAAATATGAAAAATTAGCCAGGCATAATAGCACATGCCTGTGGTCCCAGCTAGTGAGGAGGCTGAACTGGGTGGATGGGTTGAACCTGTGAGATAAAGGTTGCAATGAGCCAAGATTGTACCACTGCACTCCAGCAGTGGTGATAGGGTGATAGGGTGAAATCCCACCTCAAAAATAAAAATAAATAAATAATAAAATTGCTCTAGAAATTTGTCTTTTTTTAAAAAAAAGTGAAATCATTTTTTAGATGTCATATATCCAGCAGAAATTGAACAATTCCGTTTTGAATACTGTCATTAGCCTTTCTCCCCCCAGCTGAAATCATTTTTCATGTTCTAACAACAACAACAGATCGACAATCTCACTTTATAATCCATAAAATTTATATCTCCAGTGTGGCGTTGGATTTTGGACAGACAGCCAAGATGAAAAGGAAAAGGAAAAAAAAATTTAGAATAATCTTCCTTCTGCACCTCCAAAAAAAAGAAAGATGATTATACGAATCATTGGAACACAGACGTTCCAGCTATGAATAGGGCATTGTTTGGCCTAAGAAATGCTATAATCTCTGAAACGTTAAGTATGTGTGGCCAATGTATAGTTCTTTTTTATTTCCATTCTCATGTGTTTGAAAAGAAAAGAGGAGCTACCACAAACTAAAGAACCACTCACTCCCTAATAAAGTTAATCAAGTCCAGGAGCTCATATGATTCATTGAAAACGTTGAATAAAAAACTAACCATTAATTAAATCATGCTTTTATTTATTAACTTTGGTGTGGTGCTTTTGTTTGTTTACTTCACAGTTATTTCTCTCTCTCTCTCTCTCTCTCTCTCTTTTTTTTTTTTTTGGAGATGGAGTCTTGCTCTGTCACCTAGGCTGTAGTGCAGTGGCTCGATCTCAGCTCACTGCAACCTCCACCTCCTGGGTTCAAGCGATTCTCCTGCCTGAGCTTCCCAGTAGCTGGGATTACAGGCACTGCCACCATGCCCAGCTAATTTTTGTAGTTTTAGTAGAGACAGGGTTTTGTCATGTTGGCCAGGCTTGTCTCAAACTCCTGACCTCGAGTGATCTGCCTGCCTTGGCCTCCCAAAGTGCTAAGATTATAGGCGTGAGCCACCGTGCCCAGGTCACAGTTATATCTCTTTGGGAGAATTGAGAGTAATGGCTATGCTCAGTCCAGGATTCGGACATGTCTCTTATTCTAGATTGGTTGTCCACCAGAAATCACTTACCTGAGAGTCTGACATACCTCTTGGAAGAAAATCCTTCCTTAAAAACAGCAATTCAGACACACACAATACAGTTGCGATCTAATTTTTTTATAAACACCAGTAGTGATCAGAGGAGAAGCAGCACTGTGCTACTTCAAAGAGCAGCACAGTGATTGTCCCTCAATTTTCTCTCCTGATCCAGCCCCCAAGTGCTCTGTGGGTCATGAAGCCATTGCACTCAAACCTTTGAGACATCAGGATACAGGAAGAAAAGCCACAGGGAAAGGTATAACCTGTAGAGAGGAAAGTCCCCGCCAACCCCCACCAGCAATTCCAGCTCCATACACAGCTTGCTTGCAGTACTTTGAAAACTCAGAGAACACAGTGCTCATGGGCTCCATGAGGAACCCAGTGCACCAGTGGCAGTGGTGGCCATGCCTAGAGCACAACTGTGCCTAGTGAAAATGATGGTCATGGGCACCACAGGCACCTATGGCAGGCACAAAGAGGTGAGGGGAAATGCTTGAAAAGGAAGAAAATGACAGAACCATACGATAGCTAGTAGGTCTTCTTTGTGAGTACAAACGAGACTTCTCCTTGGGCCTCCTAGGAATTGTCACTGTGTCTGAGTGAGGGTAGTGGAATAATGGCTGAAAGAAAGAATCCAAAGACACGTGGATTTGTGCATACCTTTACTGCATTAAAATTATATAAATTCTACAGTAAATATAATGAAAGACTACTTTGCATATTTTGAAATGAATTTAGATAATACATTTATTGATCAACTTTTATATTCATACTTACAAATTTCAACATAATGGACATAAACTTCATTCTCTGGAATGTTATGTGATGTGGATGATTTTATCATGTGCTGTCACTTGAAAATGCACTATTTCATCTAATCCAGCAGTCTTGTGGGGCACACACTTCCAATATAGAATATCTTCTTTTAAAGAAGAGGAACTAATTCCAGCAGGACCAATAACTTGTTTAACATCACACAGTAAACAACAGAAGAGTTAACACTCAGCCCCTCAGGCTCCAAATCCCACTCTCCTTTCATAGCCCTAGGTGACCTGCCAGTTTTCTAACAGCTCCTTGATGATTCTGGGGTCAGCATACAAAAGTTCTGGGTCATGGATTGGGAAACTCCAAATGGAAGCCTCCTGGCTCTTGTTAGCTTCTCTTTGACCTTGGGAAAGTCACTTAACTTTCCTTTTTATTTCCCCATCTGCAGAATGGGCTGGTGAATAATAACACCTGCCCCACCCAACCTTACATGAATGTAAGAGAAAGAATTAGATAATGTCTGCACTGAGGTTTGCTCTCCTTAGAAGAAAGTCTCTATAAAACACAAGACAGAAATTCATTTGACTTTATGAGGGCTGATGAGATCAAAGCCTGTGGCCATGGGCTGGGGAAGCTCCCTGCACAGAGAACATTTACTGCTCTACACTCTAACATTCCTCCCTCAAGATTCTAAAATGATTTGCAGATAGTCATTAAGTAAATCTTGCTGCCCTTAAGCACCATGCAATTTGCACCATAACAGCCTAAAGCTTTATGGAAATGAAATCTTAGGAAGAGCAAACGTGGAACTTTAAAAAATAATCCAGAAATTATGATCCTTCAGTCTATTTTCTAATCACTTACTATTTCCACAAAATATAATTTATATTTAACTATTTAGTTTTCTCTTCATAGCAGCTATTAGCACCATTACAAGCAGATCTCGTGGTGGGAGAACCTATGCATAAGTAAAATGAAACAAATACTCCTAAATATCAGTCACTTTTAAAAGCTTTGGGCAACTCTATAGCTTTATACGCAGCCCCAATTTTGATATTTGCCTAAACCAAAACTACTTCGCCCTTATTTTTCGTGCAAGTCCTTTCCTTCAGAAAGTGGATAAGGTCATCAAACCACAAAAGGACCCACTGTTCGGCTTTAGGGAATCCATCTTCCCAAAGCATGGGAATCCATTAATCAGGTCTTATGATGTTTGCATAATGTTGCTTAATCTCATTTTCTGATGTCTCAACTTGACTGCATTTCATTTTAATTTACTAACCTATACTGGCAAAGTCTCAGAGTAAAATGCTATGCTATCTTATTTTTGAATCTAAATGTTAATCATGTCTAATTGGCCTTCATTTCCATCTGCACAGATCTCTAGTCCTCATTTCTGGAATTAGTAGACCAAATTTCCCAATCCAACCCCAGTCATGACCTCATGACGTTTATTTGACTTCGCCTCAATATTCTATCAAAACCTTAAAATGTAAGATGCCAGTGCAAGTAAAGAGCAGGTAACAAAATGACAAGTTTTAGCATTTATAGCATTTCTTGTCTGAATTAGATTTGTTCAAAGGCAAAGATTAGTCACACTGGGAACCCTTTATTTTCAGGCATGACCAACGTAGGTTGTGTTTTCTTTCGGTTTTTTTGTTTCTGTGTTTTTTGTTTTTCTATTTTTGAGACAGGGTCTCACTCTGTCACCCAGTGGTGCATTCATGGCTCACTGCAGCTTGGAGTAGCTGTAACCACAGGTGTGCACCACCACACCTAGCTAATTTTAAAAAATTTTTAAGAGACAGGGTCTCTCCATGTTATAGGTCTCCACCTCACTCAAGCGATCTTCCTGTCTCAACCTCTCAAAGGGCCAGGATTACAGCAGTGAGCCACTGAGCCTAGTCCCATTTTCTTTCCTTTATAGACTGCTCTGGAGTTTATTGAGATGAGCGTTAGTGCCAGTATTGACAGTTAACACACATTTATATTAATATAACACTGTTTAGAAGATTCTACTTCCTTTCTCTCAGCTCCTCTCAGAGATTTTACCTTAAAAAAGAGGGACCAATTCAATCTAGATCTAAAAAGGGGGAACTGACTTTATTCATCAGTGCTGAATTCATTACAATAGGGACCTCTCTATCCAAAAAACAGAAGCCTTCAATTTCTGTTCATATTTAGTCTCAAGGAGTAACCCTTTGAATGGGGAAAATCATTCCAAAGGTGGCCTTTCTTCCTTTCTTCCCTTCCTTCTTTCTTTCTTTCTTTCTTTCTTTCTCTTTCTTTCTTTCTCTTTCTTCTTTCTTTCTTTCTGTCTTTCTTTCTTTCAGATGGAATTTCACTCTTGACACCCAGGCTGGAGTCCAGGGATGTGATCTCGGCTCACTACAATCTCTGTCTTCTGGGTTCAAGTGATTCTCCTGTCTCAGCTGCCCAAGTAGCTTGGATTACAGGTGCATGCCACCATGCCTGGCTAATTTTTGTATTTTTAGTAGAGACAAGGTTTCACCACATTGGCAAGCTGGCCACAAACTCCTGACCTCAGGTGATCCAGCCGCCTCAGCTTCCCAAAGTGCTGGCATTACAGGTGTGAGCCACCACACTCAGCCCAAAGGTGCCTATTCAACATAATCTTCTCCATCCAGTAGAGTTATTTCCTATAACTAAATCCTTTTACCCTGATGAAATACAAATAGCTCTTGAAATGATAATGTATTAAGTCTTATTAGTCACTTATACCTTAGTGTGAATGAATTGAAGAGATGCCATGGGGGTGGAGAAGAGACTGAAAAGGAAAGCCTAAGGAAGTCTGAATCACCAAGAAAAAAAACCCACAAATTGGCCAGGTATTTTCTCAACAAGAATGCAGGCTTCCTTCTATTCCCTCTAGCAGCTCCTTTCTTTTATGGCTAAAATGGGACAGAGAACATTTCCTTTAAAGTCACAAAGGAATTCCGCATTAGGAGAGAAAGAAGATGAAGAGAAGAGAAAGGCACTAGGGTTATGCTTCCCCTGTACCCAGGAGGGCATGCTGTTAATAGCTTACAAGCTGGTCGTGATGGTGAAGGAAACCTGTAGCAGCACGCCAGTATCCAGGGTTCCAGACCCAGGGAGGGAGGAGTGCAGTGCATCTCATTCTAACTATGTCCAGGAATCTAAACCAAAAATAATAACATCTCTGGCTGGGCACAGTGGCTCACGCCTGTAATCCCAGCACTTTTGGAGGCCAAGGCAGGATTGCCTCACGTCAAGAGTTCGAGAACAGTCTGGTCAACATGGTGACACCCTATCTACTAAAAATGCAAAATTTAGCTGGGTGTGGTCTAATTTTGATGGGTGCCTGTGGTAATAGCTACTCAGGAGGCTGAGGCAGGCGAATTACTTGAACCTGGGAGGCGGAAGTTGCAGTGAGCTGAGATGGCACCACTGCACTCCAGCCTGGGTGACAGTGACACACTGTCTCAAAAAAAAAAAAAAATCTCAACAACACTGGAAAAATATTGCCATCTAAAATGAACTGGCCTACCAGCATTCAGGGAAGAGATAATGTTTCCAGTTCTCCAGCTTATGACAAACTTGTGTTGTAAAGGAAAATTAATAGTCAAAGAATCATTTCCAAAGAGTAAAAACCCAAGACCCAAGATCCTTGGTTGGTAGAGTAGTGAACGCTGCTTAAAAAGACAGTCTTGCCCAAGGAAAAGACAAATTATAATTACAAACATATTGTTCATTTATTCTACTGCTGAGGGTCAATCTGGGAGACATTTCTTTTGTTTAGCCAACAATACGGTGAGTTTTTGTGATATGCAAAGACACACAGTGAGCCTAATCTGAAATAAAGGCTGTAAACTTAAATTTTGCAAATAATCTTATGGGAACCTAGGTGGGGAGAGTGGACGCTAGGGCTTTGGGAGCCCTAGGAGGAAAGACCATCCAAGGCCACAGCTTAGGGCAATAAGGGCTTATCTTGAAGATCAAGGTGGTTTCTTTCCTGTGCCTGGTGCTGGTGCTACTTTGGGGAATGAAAGAAACGACTTGATGGCCTTGAGATGGGTGATGACCTTGTGAGGGGGAAGCAGCAATCAGGGTGAGCAGGAGGAAGAGTGCATAGAGAGAGGATTCAAACAGGAGCTCAAGGTGAGAGGGGCCATGAGGAAGAGGCATCCAGCCTGGGATCACAGGGAGGAAACTCGGCTTCCCCCAATATTTGGTATGAATGTTTGAGTCATTTAAATTTGCAAAAACAGAAAGGAAAGGGGGAAGGGGGAAGGAAAGGGGGAAAGGAGAAGGGGGAAGGGGCAAAGAGGAATAGAAGAAGGGGGAAGAGGGAAGGGATAAGGAGGAAGGGAAGGGAAGAGAAAAGGTTAAAGGTGCAAGGGCAGAAGACAGTCTTTGTACATAATTAATTTGCTCTGGCTGCATAAGGCATGATAAACACAGAAAATCACAATCTTACTGTCTCCCAAGATGTGTCTCTTCCCTGCTTCAAATCTCAGATCCCAGACCATCTGGAATGGTTGGATTTTAAATCTGGACCTACCTCTATATAGTCTAATCCAGTGGTGTACTGCTTAACCAGCCATGGGGGCGGGGAGGTGGGGAAGTTGGCTGATTTTTACCATGTAAATGCACCCACCTTAGCCTATTTCAAGCTAGAAACTTGATATTCCTGAATGTGGCGTTGGGAAGAGATATGTGTGGAATCAGGCTTTCAGAAGCTAGTACAGCCAGCTCCAGCACACCACTGGCTCAATCCATATGAGGGTAAGTCACTCCACTCTGTCACAGGACTGGCCACCTGGCCTTCTTTCAATTCCCTTTACTTGCTCTGCTTCCTCCTGCAACAGGACTTTTATACTTTCTGTTCCTTCTGCTAGGATGCTCTTTCCTTCCTTTACACCTAATCAGTGTCTACTCATCCATCTGTTCTCAGCACAACTGTGACTTCTTTAAGCAAGATATTCTGACGTCCCTGGCCAGGTCAACCACCTTAATTCTAGACTCTTTATTCCATGCACCTTTCCTTCCTAGAACATGTCAATTGAACAATTTTACACTGTTCTACTGATCATTTGATTAATGTCTGTCTCCCCTCCTTGATGGTAAGCTCTAAGAGGACAGGCCCTGAATGCTTCTGTTCCCATGGCATCCCTATCACATAGCCTAGCAAATAAGAGGATTGTTATGACAATTTGTTGAATGAATGAGCATCTCAGATTATCCCCAATCCCAGTAAAACCATCAGCTGGTCACTTTTTATTTGAAGGTGGAAAGTGTGAAGTACAGAGTTAATCTTTCTGTCTCTCTTCTTCACCAACACTATATTCAGATCAAGGAACCACTCTTTTTTTTTTTTTTTTTTTTTTTTTGAGTTGGAGTCTTCCTCTGTCACCCAGGTTGGAGCACAGTGGCACAATCTCAGCTCACGGCCATCTTTGCCTCCCAAGTTTAAGTGATTCTCCTGCCTGAGCCTCCAAAGTGGCTGGGACTAAAGGCCCATGCCACCAATCCCGGCTAATTTTTGTATTTTTGCTAGAGACAGGGTTTCACCATGTTGGCCAGGCTGGTCTCAAACTCCTGACCTCAAGTGATTCACCTGACTTGGCCACCCAAAGTGCTGGGATTACAGGTGTGAGCCACGACGCCCAACCAAGGAAGCACTCTCTTGATCAGATTCATTTGAATGCAAATCTACAGTAACTTCTTCATCTGTGAAGAACCACCTCATAAACTGCCAGAGGTTTAGAAATCATTTTGTGTAATCTTCAGCTACATAACAACGTCTTGCATGGTTATTTGGTAGAATCTTCCTCAAATAACCATGTTTTTTCATTGTTTGTTTTCTATCTACAAATACTTGCTCAATACACTTGCATGTATCCAATTCAAATTAATTTGGCCGGGCACGATGGCTCACACCTATAATCTCGGCACTTTGGGAGGTTGAGGCAGGCAGATTGCTTGAGCCCAGAGTTCGAGACCAATCTAGGCAACATGGAGAAACCCCCATCTCTACAAAAAAATTAAAAAATTAGCCAGGCATGGTGGCCTGCGCCTGTAGTCCCAGCTACTCAGGAGGCTGAGGTGGGAGGATTGCTTAAGCCCAGGAGGTGGAGGTTGCAGGGAGGCAAGATCGCACCATTGCACTCCAGTCTGGGCAACAGAGCAAGACCTTCATAAAAAATAAAAAACAAATAAAAAATAAAAAACTAATCTGGAAAACAAGAAGAGAAATTTGTACTTTTTAGTCTACACAAAGTCCACTCCACAGAGTATTAACATTTTATTGGTGAAGTTACATCAGCATTTCAATAATGAAAATGTTTGTCATGTAGCAAATTGAAAGAACTTACAAAAAACTGTTAAATCATAACTGAAGTTATAGAGTACCCATGTACTAAATCCTTGTACAACTCTATGAAGCACAGAAAGGTTGAGCTAGGGTTCATGGTCATTTGGCCAGAAATAGTGGAGACTCGGAAGGCACAGACTCAGACACCAGCGCTCATGCTTCTGCTTACTCAGCTCTGCAGCCTAGGGGGACAAGATCAAAAACAAAATAGATGCAGTGAGTCCTCAGTCAGAAAAGAATAATATGGATCAAACATGTTTAAGAGTTGGAAGAAAGCATACACACACACAAAAATGTAAACAATCATGCTAGGGTAAGAGGCTAGGATGATAGGGAGATAGGGATTTTTTGTTTTTCATTTTTGGTTACTTTTAACAGTTCATTTAAGGTTGTTATAAAGCAATTTTTAAAGAAAAAATTAAGCCCAGCTTGCATTTTTTAACAATGGAGCATGTCCACACACTATCATTAGCATCTTGCTGAGGATTGTAAGAGAAAAAGTAGATTTTAGTTTATTCCTCTGTAGGAATAAACTAAAATGTAGATAAACAGCTCTGTAGACACGTGAGCTATATCCTGGCCTACTCATAGTCATAGGAGCATATTTTGGTAGTAAAATCATAGTTAAATTTAGTTAAACTGCTTAGCTATGCATCAGAAGTCTAGAGTTGACTATATGCAATTCAATTTAACTTTCTGTGAAGAATCAATTAGGGTCTAAAGCCAGGCTTCAGCAAAAATTAAAAAGACAATTCCCAAGACCAATAAACATCACTCACTACAATGAGCGAGTGTACTTGCTACTCAGTACAACCCTTTACCAATGGCAACTTTAACCTTCACAGAGAACTTCCACTGTGCCAGGCTAGGCTCTGTGCTGGGGCGGGGGGTGCACGCCTTCTCTTCGTTCTTACAAGCCCCTGTGATCTACCTACTCTCGTTGTCTTCCTCTTAGAGTTGAGAAGTGAAGTAACTAGCTCAGGTTGACACTTTCAGCCAAAGGGAGAGCAGAATTGTGAACGAAATTATTTCTCTCTGATTCACTGTACACATTTCATTGAAAAATACGAAAAGTTCCGGAGGAAATTTTCAGCTCTGACTGGCCATTGGCGGGATTTGGTCATTTGGCCATGTCAGTTCATGACAATTTCTCTCTGGAAGCCCTCTTAGAAACATATTCCGTGAGGGAGCTTCTGCTTTGTGAGGAACCTGACAAAAGCAGCCTCTTTGCTTACTGACAAAAAAACAAACCAAACCAAAACAAAAACCTGTTCTTAGAAATAAAAAGCTGCAAAATAAATAGCAGTGGTTTTCAACTCTAATATATTTGAATCATCTGGAGAGTTGTGAGAAAATACTAATACTTGAGTCCCATCCCAGACCAATTAAATAAGAATTTCTTGGTGGTGGAGCCTGGGCGTTCATGATATTTGAAAAGCTTCCTAGGTGATTCTAACGTGCAGCAAAGCCAGGAACAGGTTGCTTCCCTGGTATCAGAGTGCTGAACTCCGCTGAAGACCTGTCATCTGTTTTCTCCGCCTCCTAATCCCTAACTGTACCAGGCAAAGAAAAAAAAAGTGCATTGCATAATGAAAGTAATGGCAAATGAATTTGATGCTTTTAACAATATTTTTGCTAATAGGCTTAATTTGTAAATGTACACAACTGCTTGTAATTGTTGTTTATTTTATAAATTTGCTTATGCTCTGCCACCAGAATTTTCTAATTTCAAAAGTCATACCAAAACGCAACAGTAGATGGCCCACCTCTCTCAGAAAGAAAGACGAGGCTGCTCGGCCTGCCTAGGGAGTAGGCATTCTTTCATTCCTCAATTTTCATGAAACTTGCTTACACTTAAAATAAAAAACAAACAAAAAGAAAGAAAAAAGAAAGATCAAAGAGCCAACATTGTGTATTAAATGGAAGAGCCAAAGCTTTCCCTGTAAGTTGACGTGAGGTGGGAGGTGAATGAGGAGATCAAAACATGATGAGAAAAACAAGAACTCAGAGCCTTTCTTAGAATAATTGAAGAGTGAGGTAAAAAGAATCACTACAAAAATAACTGCTAGGAATGGAAATGAGCAAAAGTGATTCCAGGGTATGCAGTCTTTGATACTGATAACGAAAGTAGTGAAAGTTAGAACAGGGAAGTTGGCAAACCATAAAACTTGAGTCCCAAAGTTCCCCTTAATTATGGATATCTTTTTCCCCTTTTTGGGTGAAAGTGGGAATGGAAGATTTGGGTTTACATGGACAACATCTGTGAGGAAACCTGGTTATGCCTTTTTCTGACTGCCAATGGGCAGCATACAGAAGGGTAAGAAAGCCCAGGAATTTTCCATTGCCTCATCTATTCTTAGAATTGTTTTCATTTTCACTTTCACCATTTATATTATACTCCAGAGTCACCAAATAAACATACCACTCATTAGAAATTAACGAAAGTAAAAGTCTAATTAAAGGCTAACATCTGTCTGGTTCATCTTCTAACATGAAGTATTTGTTATAATTAAAGCAGAGTTGAAGGGGATTGTCTTTTCTTTTTTTATACAAGTGTAATTTTTAACCAATATAAATAATTATAGATGCCATCAAGAACTTTTTGCCTGCCGATCTCAATACACACTCAAGCGATATTCACTTCCATCGAGGAGGAAAGTACAATAAATACTTCCATCTTACAACTGGATCAACTGAGAAATAGAGAAAAGGTGGTTTCCCAAAGTTCTTCTAATAAAGCAAGTCTCATCACTCCTAATCCACAGTTCTACTTTTAAATGACCTTTCCTGCCTATTACCTCTGGGCTGGTAGAGATTTGAGGATTCATTTTCCCCTTAAGGATAGTAATGTCCTAGTTCTAAGGCCTACTATGACTAAAAGCTCAGAGTCCAATTTTAGTCATTAGTTTCAACTTTTGATCCTAAATTCTGTCTGGACCTGTGTAAAACCAGAGACCCTACTTAAAGCTCCAGTGAGGAGGGAGCAAGAGAACACATCCCTCCTGTGGCGCTTATAAGTCAACTCATAACTTGATGCCAGGAACATTAAACCCCACTATAAAGTCAGACTCCTTCATACACAAGACTGTAGATGACTGGAGTCTCATTTCAGTATGCCAAAAACGTGTTGAGCTTTAATGTAGAACTACTATCGGGCAGTATATGCAGCTATGGCAATGCATTGATCCTCTGGTAGGAAATAGAGATCTCTTTCCTTTAAGTCCATTCATTACCAGGCCTTGGTGCGTAGAGAGAAGGGAGAGGTAGAGCAGGCTAGGTTCATGGCCAAAGCAATGCCAGGAGCCATGACAATGAGGCAGGTAAACAATGGGTGATAGACCAGTCACTTCCTTCTGTCATGAGATCACCCCAACTTTGACTCAGCTTATGTACAAACAAGTAAAAGTCTAAGGAAGTGTTCTGTTGTGTTTATTCTACTTGCTCATGTCAAGTTGTTTTTAGCAAGGTTGATTCTGTTTAATGCTGAGAATTAGAGGTGGCTGGCAACCCTTTCTAATAGTACAGACAATTCTGGCTGAGAACCCAGTTTGCACAATTGCATCTGCAAACACATGTGGTGGAGATGGTGGTAATAGACTTGTCTTATGGTTCACTTAATTCCTGAGTGCATGATTAATACCAATTGTAACTACAAACAAGTACTGAAGCTACTCCTACGCAGAAAATAGAGAGGTGTTTTTTTCCTTTTATTACCAGGCTTCAGTGAGTACAGAGTGGTAGGGTGGCCTGGGGTAGTCTATAGCCAAGCAATGTCTATGCACACTACTCTATAAAGAGACCATATAAATCTATATTCAGAAATGTTCTAATATAAAAAATTAATTACTATGAATATTTTCAGGAAGTTATAATAAATCCATCACAACATTTTTCTACACTAAATTGTTTAATGTTCTCTGGCACCTCTAAGATGGAATTCAAACTGCCAATATCTTTTATAAACGATCTCCAACATATCTTTATCTTATACCATTCCCCACCAGCTCTGCTGTCTCCCAGAATACATTCCCTGATCCTGCTACCCAGAACTAATCATTTTTGGGGTGAATTGTTGGCCAGGATTGCCAGCTGGAGGTCTGTGGTCCCAACCCAGTTTGTTTGGGACTGAGAGTGTTTAAAAAGATTTTTGTTTGGACATTTTACAGAACTTCTATTTTTCTCTCCTTCCAGTAGGAGATAGCTAAGTTTTTTTTTAAAGAATAACTTTAATTTTTTTTCTAAAGAAATGGAAGATTCACTAACATTGGGCCCACATCCTTCATGGCAGCAACCAGTCAGAGCTAAGTAATGGCTGTTTGCTCTAAATGTGGCATGTTCTCTAGTTCTCCACAATCTCCACCCCTTTTCATTGCATCATTCCTAGCTGGTCATTCATTTTCTTTATCTGACTTGTCTCCATAGGGTCACACACTTTACAGTTCCATATTGTTCCCTCATGCTAGTTCTTCTTCGGGAAATGTTCTGAGTTTCTCTCTCATATGCTTCTACTAGTGCCAACCCAATGTCTCCTCCTCTGTGAAGTCTTTCATTTATGATCCTTTTGGTTATTATATGACTGACTACGATACATCAACATTCATTATAAATAACAATTCCCTGACTACTGGCCTCCTCAAGTACAAGAATCTGATACTATTTATCTCTGTATCACCAATATTTATCACTGAAGCTGATGAGTAAGTATCCAAGAGAGTCATAACATGATATAGAAAACACTCAACTGATTTCCCATGACATTGAAGGGAAAGTCACTCTTTTTTCTGAATCAGACGTCAGTTGGGTTAACAGTGGTTAAAAGTGGAGCAAAAAAGTAGGGTAGCAAGAAAGTTAAGAACACAAGCAGAATCCTTGCTTAAGAACAAATTGAGAAAGCAGGGCCTGTAATTATACATACCTTCCAAATACAGATAGGTCAATAAGAAAAAGAAGAAGGGGAGGGAGGAGAAGAAAAGGGAGAAGAAGACGAAGACTACTTGAGGAGAACCGTGAAGGAAACATAGACACGAAGAGAGAATTTGTATTTACATTCTCTAACTAAAACTATTTTCAAATGAAATCATATTGTTCTTACAATTAAGGAAGGACAATATCAGGAATTGCTTATAAACCGATTCCTCTGCATTACAGAGGTAAGCGGTTCAAACTGCCAAATGTATGTGTGGAAGAAAAGAAAAAAGGAGAAAGTAACTCTCATTTTTTTAAACCTTTCCCTAAAGAATGAAGAAGGGGACCACGGAAAACTGAATCTTAACATCTAAAAGGTTTGACTGCTAGGAAGACCAGAGGTAAACTGTATTTTCCCAAAGCAACAATTACCATTACACGGTTTTAAAATCTCTTTCATTTGGCTCTTAAATTAATTCTAGTAAGCAACAAAAATACGGAGAAACTGGTGAACAGTTGTTGCCTGAATGAGGCATCTGAAAAGCAAAAATTATTTGCAAGCATCATAACAACAAAACAAATACCCTGCGCTAGTAAACAGTCTTCTGGTGTGTGTAAAGCATTTCTTCATCATTCTAAGAGGTACACATGCTCTCCTATTCTTAGAGCGCTTCCTTTAGCTTCTAACTGAAGCACTCTGACAATGAATGCCTACCGGCCTTGAAATGTATCCCTCATACCACCTGTTATTAATGTACTCCTCCTCCTTTCCTATTAGCTCCTTAAAAAGGAAGAAGAAAGAGGCATGGAGCACTTGACCTAGAAAGATCAGTTGCCATTTTTTTAATGAGAGAAAGGAAGTGTAGTGTCTGTAAGGTGACAGGTTTCTGTGGGAGGGTTATTTTGAATGACTTCAAGGTACCTCATACTGTTCTGGTATAACATCAAGCTAGTGGTGTGCTTTTAATTTTTAAAAGTTTTTTTCTCTCTTACAAAATCCTGCTGAAAATATAAAACATACACATGTAAGTTTAAGCTACTAATTTCCTCAAGTGTCTTCTATGGAGTTACAAAACTCATGATGAAATAACAGCCTCTTTAAACACTGTGTTCAGTATCTCTGACTTCAGTTTGTGTCGTTAGAAGGTCCCTGGAATCCTAACATTCGTCCTCAATCCTATGCCCCCACCCCCCAAAACCTCTGCTTTATAAGCAAATAAGAGGTAGGAATGGTAAGAGGAAGAACTGAAATGGTGTCTGGGAGGAAGAAAGTATGTCTCCATGTTATTATTCTAAACCATCTATTATTGTGGTCAAATCCTTTCCTGTCACTAGTTTTTAAAATTAAATGTTTTATTTTACTTGAAAGAACAGCAAACGGTATAGGTTTCAGTCTATATATATATATATATATATACATATAATAAATATATATATTATAAATATATATATACACATATATATTATAAATATATATATATTATAAAATATATATATATATACACACATACACACACATACACACACACGTATATATATAGACTGGTTTCTTGAATCTATTTTCTTGATCCTAGGGAACTAAATTGCTTCCTTTGGAAAACTGACTAAAATTTCACCAGGACAGTTAAGACAAAGTAACATTCACTGTAGTCTTATTTTTTATCATTATATAAAATAGTTATAACTTATTGGTTATAGTCTGATTAGTTATAGTCTTCTATTCCCGTTCTTTGCCATAAGAGAATTTGATTTTAAGAGACTTGTAAGAAGAACGCAAAGTTCATTTTCTCTTTTTCAATGAATTAGTCAGCATAAGATCTTACCTATCATTTTCTTTTTTTTTTTTTTTTTTTGCATTCATTAATTCTGCTCAGTAGCAAAAACTACTTGGAAATACATTTTGGAATTTTTCAGCTCATGCCTTATTTGGCACTGGACGTTCTGCAAGACTATCCCGGACTTCCCGGACTTCTTGTGGCCTGTGCTCACAGTGGGACATTAAGGTATGAACTATGACTCTAATAACACATGATTGCCCCGCTGGGATCTTACTTTTTTATTATTACTATTACACTTTAAATTCTGGGATACATGTGCAGAATGGGCAGGTTTGTTACATAGGTATACATGTGCTATGGTGGTTTCTGCACCCATCAACCCCTCATCTACATTAAGTATTTCTCTTAATGCTATTCCTCCCCTAGCCACCCACCTCCTGACAGGCCCCACGGTGTGATGTTCCCCTCCCTGTATCCATGTGTTCTCATTGTTCAGCTCCCACTTATGAGTAAGAACACTCAGGGTTTGGTTTTCTGTTCCTGTGTTAGTTTGCTGAGAATGATGCTTTCCAGCTTCATCCATGTCCCTGCAAAGAAGATGAACTCATCCTTTTTTATGGCTGCATAGTATTCCATGTTGTATGTGTGCCACATTTTCTTTACCCAGTCTATCATTGATGGGCATTTGGGTTAGTTCCAAGTCTTTCCTATTGTGAACATTGCTGCAATAAACATATATGCGCATGTGTCTTTACAGTAGAGTTATTTATAATGTTTTGGGCATATACCCAGTAATGGGTTCTGGATCCTTGAGGAATCACCACACTGTCTTCCACAATGGTTGAACAAATTTACACTCCCACAAACGATGTAAAAACATCCCTATTTCTCCACATCCTCTCCAGCATCTGTTGTTTCCTGACTTTTTAATGATCACCATTCTAACTGGCGTGAGAAGCTATCTCATTGTGGTTTTGATTTGCATTTCTCTAATGACCAGTAATGATAAGCTTTTCTTCATAAGTTTGTCAACCGCATAAAATGTCTTCTTCTGAGAAGTGTCTGTTCATATCATTTGCCCACTTTTTGATGTTTTGTTTTTTTTTCTTGTAAATTTATTTAAGTCCTTTGTAGATTCTGGATATTAGCCCTTCATGAGATAGATAGATTGCAAAACTTTTCTCCCATTCTGTAGGTTGCCTATTCACTCTGATGATAGCTTCTTTTTCTGTGCAGAAGCTCTTAGGTTAATTAGATCCCATTTGTCAATTTTGGCTTTTGTTGGCATTGCTTTTGATGCTTTAGTCATGAAGTCTTTGCCCATGCCTATGTCCTGAATGGTATTGCCTAGGTTTTCTTCTACAGTTTGTGGTTTGTTTGTTTGTTTGTTTTTTGAGACAGAGTCTTGCTCTGTTGCCCAGGTTGTAGTGCAGTGGCACAATCTCAGCTCACAGCAACCTCCACCTCCCAGGTTCAAGCGATTCCCCTGCCTCAGCCTCCTGAGTAGCTGGGACTACAGGTGCATGCCACCTCACCTGGCTAATTTTTTTGTATTTTTAGTACAGATGGGGTTTCACCATGTTGGCCAGGATGGTCTCGATCTCCTGACCTTGTGATCTGCCTGCCACTGGCTTTCAAAGTGCTGGGATTACAGGCATGAGTCACCGCACCCAGTCTTCTTCCAGAGTTTTTAATGGTTTTAGGTCTTACAATTAAGTCTTTGATTCATTTTGAGTTAATTTTTACATAAGATGTAAGGAAGGGGTCCAGTTTCAGTTTTCTGCATATGGCTAGCCAGTTTTCCTAACTCCCTTTATTAAATAGAGAATCCTTTCCCCACTGCCTGTTTTTGTCAGGTTTGTCAAAGATCAGATGGCTATAGATGTGTGGCATTATTTCTGAGGCCTCTGTTCTGTTCCACTGGTCTGTTTTGGTACCAGTATCATACTGTTTTGGTTACTGTAGCCTTGTAGTATAGTTTGAAGTCAGGTAGTGTGATGCCTCCAGCTTTGTTCTTTTTGCTTAGAATTGTCTTGACTATATGGGCTCTTTTTTGGTTCTATATAAAATTTAAAGTAGTTTTGTTCTAATTCTGTGAAGAAAGTCACTGGTAACTTGATGGGGATAGTATTGAATCTATAAATTACTTTGGGCAGTATGGCCATTTTCATGATATTGATTCTTACTATCCATGAGCGTTGAATATTTTTCCATTTGTTTGTGTCCTCTCTTATTTTCTTGAGCAGTGGTTTGTAGTTCTCCTTGAAGAAGTCCTTCATATTCCTTGTAAGTCATATTTCTAGGTATTTTATTCTCGTTGTAGCAATTGTGAATGGGAGTTCACTCATGATTTGGCTCTCTGTCTATTATTGGTATATAGGAATGTTTGTGATTTTTGCACATTGATTTTGTGTCCTGAGACTTTGCTGAAGTTGCTTATCAGCTAAGGAGATTTTGGGCTGAGACGACGGAGTTTTCTAAATATACAATTATGTCATCTGCAAACAAGATAAGTTGACTTCCTCTCTTCCTGTTTGAATACCCTCTATTTTTTTCTTTTGCCTGATTGTCCTGGCCAGAACTTCTAATACTATGTTGAATAGGAGTGGTGAGAGAGGGCATCCTTGTCCTGTGCTGGTTTTCAAAGGGAATGCTTCCAGTTTTTGCCCATTCAGTATGACATTGACTGTGGGTTTGTCATAAATAGCTCTTATTATTTTGAGATACGTTCTATTGATACCTAGTTTATTGAGTTTTTAGCATGAAGCGGTGTTGAATTTTATCAAAGTCATTTTCTGCATCTATTGAGATAATCATGTGGTTTTTGTCATTGGCTCTGTTTATGTGATGGATTACATTTATTGATTTCCTTAAGTTGAACCAGTCTTGCATCCCAGGGATGAAGCCAACTTGATCGTGGTGGATGAGCTTTTTGATGTGCTGCTGGATTCAGTTTGCAAGTATTTTACTGAGGATTTTTGCATCAGTGTTCATCAGGGATATTGGCCTGAAATTTTCTTTTTTCTTTTTGTCTCTGCAAGGTTTTAGTATCAGGATGATGCTGGCCTCATAAAATGAGTTAGGGAGGAATCCCTCTTTTTCTATTGCTTGAAACAGTTTCAGAAGGAATAGTACCAGAATTCTCTGGTAGAATTCTGCTGTGAATCCATCTGGTCCTGGGCTTTTTTTGGTTGGTAGGCTATTAACTACTGCCTCAATTTCAGAACTTGTTATTGGTCTATTCAGGGATTTGACCCCTTCCTGGTTTAGTCTTGGGAAGGTGTATGTGTCTAGGAATTTATCTATTTCTTCTAGATTTTCTAGTTTATTTTCATAGAGGTGTTTACAGTATTCTCTGATGGTAATTTGTATTTCTGCAGGATCAGTGGTGATATCCCCTTTACCATTTTTTATTGTGTCTATTTGATTCTTCTCTCTTTTCTTCTTTATTACTCTGGCTAGCAGTTTATCTATTTAGTTAATCTTTTCAAAAAACCAGCCTCCTGGATTCATCGATTTTTTTAAAGGGGTTTTCATGTCTCTATCTCCTTCAGTTCTGCTCTGATCTTAGTTATTTCTTCTCTTGTGCTAGCTTTTGAATTTGTTTGCTCTTGCTTTTCTATTTCTTTTAATCGTGATGTTAGGATGTTAATTTAGATCTTTCCTGCTTTTTCCTATGGGCATTTAGTGGTATAAATTTCCCTCTAAACATTTCTTTAGCTGTGTCCCAGAGATTTTGGTATGTTGTGTCTTTGCTCTCATTGGTTTCAAAGAACTTATTTACTTCTGCCTTAATTTCGTTATTTACTCAGTAGTCATTCAGGAGCCGGTTGTTCAGTTTCCGTGTAGTTGTGCAGTTTTGAGTGAGTTTCTTAATCCTGAGTTCTAATTTGATTGCACTATGATCTGAGAGACTGTTCTGATTTCCATTCTTTTGCATTTGCTGAGGAGTTTTACTTCTAATTGTGCAGTCAATTTTAAAATAAGTGTGATGTTATGCTGAGAAGAATATATATTCTGTTGGTTTATGGTGGAGAGTTGTGTAGATGTCTATTAGGTCCAATTGGCCCAGAGCTGAGTTCAAGTCCTGAATATCCTTATTAATTTTCTGTCTCATTGATCTGCCTAATATTGACAGTGGGGTGTTAAGTCTCCCACTATTATTGTGTGGGCATCTAAGTCCCTTTATAGATCTCTAAGAACTTGCTTCATGAATCTGGGTGCTCCTGTATTGGGTGCATATATATTTAGGATAGTTAGCTCTTCTTGTTGTATTGATCCCGTTACCATTAAGTAATGCCCTCTGTCTTTTTTTAATCTTTGTTGGTTTAAAGTCTGTTTTACCAGAGAGTAGGATTGCAACCCCTACTTTTTTTTGCTTTCCATTTGCTTGGTAAATATTTCTCCATCCCTTTATTTTGAGCCTATGAGTGTCTTTGCACATGAGATGGGTCTCCTGAACACAGCACACCAATGGGTCTTGATTGTTTATCCAATTTGCCAGTCTTATCTTTTAATTGGGGCATTTAGCCCATTTACATTTAAGGTTAATATAATTATGTATGAATTTGACCCTGTCATGATGCTAGCTGGTTATTTTGCTCATTAGTTGATGCAGTTTCTTCATAGTGTCAATGGTCTTTACAACTTGGTATGTTTTTGCAGTGGCTGGTACCAGTTGTTCCTTTCATATTTAGTGCTTTCTTCAGGAGCTCTTGTAAGGCAGGCCTGCTGGTGGCAAAATCAGCATTTGCTTGTCTGTAAAGGATTTTATTTCTCCTTCGCTTATGAAGCTTAGTTTGGCTGGATATGAAATTCTAGGTTGAAAATTCTTTTCTTTAAAGATGTTGAATATTGGCCCCCACTCTCTTCTGGCTTGTAGGGTTTCTGCAGAGAGATCCTCAGTTAGTCTTATGGGCTTCCCTTTGTGGGTAACCTGACCTTTCTCTCTGGCTGCCCTTAACATTTTTTTCTTCATTTCACCCTTGGTGAATCTGATAATTATGTGTATTGGGTTGTTCTTCTCAAGGAATATCGTTGTGGTGTTCTCTGTATTTCCTGAATTTGAATGTTTGCCTGTCTTGCTAGGTTGGGAAAGTTCTCCTGGATAATATCTTGAAGAGTGTTTTCCAACTTGGTTTCATTTTTCCCATCACTTTCAGGTACACCAATCAAATGTAGGTTTGGTCTTTTCACATAGTCCCATATTTCTTGGGGGCTTTGTTCCCTTTCATTCTTTTTTCTCTAATCTTGTCTTCACTATTTCATTGAGTTGATCTTCAGTCTCTGATACGCTTTCTTCAGCTTGACCAATTCAGCTGTTGATACTTGTCTATGCTTCATGAAGTTCTCGTGCTGTGTTTTTCAGCTCCATCAGGTCATTTAGCATTGGGGCATTTAGCCCATTTACATTTAAGGTTAATATTGTTATGTGTGAATTTGATCCTGTCATGATGCTAGCTGGTTATTTTGCCCATTAGTTGATGCAGTTTCTTCATAGTGTCGATGGGCTTTACAATTTGGAATGTTTTTGCAGTGGCTGGTACCAGTTGTTCCTTTCCATATTTAGTGCTTCTTTCAGGAGCTATTGTAAGGCAGGCTGGTTATTCTAGTTAGCAATTCCTCCAAAATTTTTTCGGGGTTCTTAGCTTCCTGGCATTGGGTAGAACATGCTCCTTTAGCTCAGAGGAGTTTGTTATTACCCACCTTCTGAAGCCTCCTTCTGTCAATTTGTCAACCTCATTCTCTGTCCAGTTTTGTTCCCTTGCTGGTGAGGAGTTGTTATCCTTTGGAAGAGAAGAGGCAGTCTAGTTTGGGGAATTTCAGTCTTTTTGCTCTGGTTTTATCTACCTTTGGTCTTTGATGGTGACCTTCAGATGGGGTTTTTTGTGGATGTCCTTTTTGTTGATGTTGATGCTATTCCTTTCTGTTTGTTAGTTTTCCTTCTAAGAGTTAGGCCTCTCTGCTGCAGGTCTGCTGGAGTTTGCTGGAGGTCCACTCCAGACCCTGTTTACCTGGGTATCACCAGCGGAGGCTGCAGAACAGCAAAGATTGCTGTCGGTTCCTTCCTCTGGAAGCTTTGTCCCAGAGTGGAACCTGCCAGATGCCAGTTGGAGCTCTCCCGTATGACATGTCTGTCGACCCCTGCTGGGAGGTGTCTCCCAGGCAGGAGGCATGGGAGTCAAGGACCCACTTGAGGAGGCAGTCTGTCCCTTAGCAGACCTCAAGTGCTGTGCTGGGAGGTCCACTGCTCTTTTCAGAGTTGGCATGCAGGAATGTTTAAGTCTGCTGAAGCTGTGCCCAGAGCAGCCCCTTCTCCCAGGTGCTCTGCCCCAGGGAGATGAGAGTTTGATCTATAAGCCCCTGACTGGAGGTGCTGCCTTTGTTTCAGGGATGTCCTGCCCAGAGAGGAGGAAATCTAGAGAGGCAATCTGGCTACAAGGGCTTTGCAGAGCTGCAGTGGGCTCTGCCCAGTCCGAACTTCCAGGCGGCTTGTTTACGCAGTGAGGGGAAAACCACCTACTCAAGCCTCAGTGATGGCGGATGCCCTGCCCCTCACCAAAATTGAGAGCCCCAGGTCGACTTCAGACTGATGTGCTGGCAGCGAGAATTTCAAGCCAGTGGATCTTAACTTGCTGGGCTCTGTGGGGGTAGGATATGCTGAGCTGGACCACTTGGCTCCCTGGCTTCAGCCCCCTTTCCAGGGGAGTGAACGGTTCTATCTCACTGGTGTTCCAGGTGCCACTGGGGTATGAAAAAAAAAAACTACTGCAGCGGCCGGGCGCGGTGGCTCAAGCCTGTAATCCCAGCACTTTGGGAGGCCGAGACGGGTGGATCACGAGGTCGAGAGATCGAGACCATCCTGGTCAACATGGTGAAACCCCGTCTCTACTAAAAATACAAAAAATTAGCTGGGCATGGTGGCGCGTGCCTGTAATTCCAGCTACTCGGGAGGCTGAGGCAGGAGAATTGCCTGAACCCAGGAGGCGGAGGTTGCGGTGAGCCGAGATCACGCCATTGCACTCCAGCCTGGGTAACAAGAGCGAAACTCCGTCTCAAAAAAAAAAAAAAAAAAAAAACTACTGCAGCAAGTTTGGCATCTGCCCAAAGGGCTGCCCAGTTTAGTGCTTGAAACCCAGGGCCCTGGTAGCGTAGGCACCCAAGGGAATCTCCTGGTCTGCGGGTTGCAAAGACCATGGGAAAAGCATAGAATCTGGGCCAGACGGCACAGTCCCTCATGTCTTTCCTTGCCTAGGGGAGGGAATTCCCCAACCCCTTGTGCTTCCTGGGTGAGGTGACACCCCACCCTGCTTCAGCTCACCCTTTGTGGGCTGCAACCACTGTCTAACCAGTCCCAGTGAAATGAGCCAGGTGCCTCATTTGGAAATGCAGAAATCACCCGCCTCCTGCATTGATCTCACTGGGAGCTGCAGACCAGAGCTGTTCCTATTTGGCCATCTTGCCAGCTACCCTCTTTTCTATCTTACCTATCATTTTCTATTTAAATGAACCACCTCCCAGTATAGCAGTGCCCACAATAATTCAACTTTCTTAACTGAGCTTATGTTTTTAATAAAAGACTTTGTTTTGTTTTACAGCTTTATTTATTCCGTATTGGGTTTTATTACATTGCCTGCTAACACGTGGTCCAAACTGTTTGCAAGTAGCTTTACTCTTACAAGTGGATATAGTTCTTTTTGTTTGGTGCCCAGGCTGGAGTGCAATCTCGGCTCACTACAACCTCCACCTCCCAGGTTCAAGCAATTCTCCTGCCTCAGCTTTCCAAGTAGCTGGGATTACAGGTGTGCACCACCACACGGGGTTAATTTTGTATTTTTAGTAGAGGCAGGGTTTCACCATGTGAAACCTGGCTGATCTTGGACTCTTGATTTCAAGTGATCCACCCGCCTTGGCCTCCCAAAGTGCTGGGATTACAGGCATGAGCCACCATGCCGGACCAGATATGTTTCACATATAGATATGGGTGTATGAGAAATGATAATAGTCTTGATTCCCTTTAATTTACTAGCTGTTGTAACCTTGGACAAATTTCTTAACTTCTTTAACATTCAATTCCGTCATCTCAAAAAGAAGGGTACATAATACCTAAATTAGAGTGTTACTGTAAAGATTAAGTGGGATAATGTGTGTCAAGTTCTCCGTCTAATCCCTAGAGCATAAAGAAGTGATTAATAAGTGATAATGACAACAAAGACAATAGGTGATAATGGGAGACAGGAAAAAGTAGAAGGGGATGGTTTTTGTTACTCCACATCCAACCCATGTATACTAGACAGAATTCCCACTCAATTGAGGGAGGAAAGCAAGGGTTTAAATATTTTTGAATGGGCATCGAAGGATGAAAAAAGAGTCTATGGACAGGCTGTGCAGAAGTGACTGTGTTCTTTCTCTTCCTTCATTCATTCATCAATTTTTACCATGTGCCCAACATGTGCCAGGCCCTTCTTCAGGCATGGGTGAGACAACTAGGGGGAAATGATGCCCCCTGCTCTCTCAGTTTATATTCTAGGGGCAGAGGAGGCAATTAAAAAGATAAATAAGTCCAAATATAGTGTATCTCAGAAAGTGTTTAAGTATTAAAGAGAAAATTTCAGCAAGGAAGGGACATTGGGAATGTGGGGGTGGGGAGCTAAAATATTGAAGTGCAAAGGAGGGTCACACAGCAAAAAAAAATTTGAATTAAGACCTAAAGGGGCCAGGCGTGGTGGCTCATGCCTGTAATCCCAGCACTTTGGGAGGCCGAGGCTGGCGGATCACTTGAGGTTAGAAATTTGAGACCAGCCTAGCCAACATGGTGAGACACACCCCCCATCTTTACTAAAAATACAAAAATTATCTGGGCATGATGGCATGCACCTGTAGTTCCAGCTAGCGGGGAGGCTGATGCAGGAAAATCGCTTGAACCTGGGAGGCAGGGGTTGCAGTGAGCTGAGATCCTGCCACTGCACTCCAGCCTGGGCGACAAAAGGAGACTCTGTCTCAAAAAACAAACAAAAAAGGCCTAAAGAATGCGAGGGAGCAAATCATGTGAATAGAGAAGAAATAAAAACATTCAGCTTAAAAAAAAAGTACCAAGACCCTGAAGTGGGGCAAGCACAGTAAGTCAAAACTGAGCCAAGTGGCCACAGTGAATGGAATGCCCTGAGCAAAAACAATAGAAGGAGGTACAAAATCAGAGTGGGGGCAGTGGGTGGTGAGTCACACACAGGTCATTACAGGGACCTAGGGGTTTTTTTGTTGTTGTTTGTTTGTTTTAGACAGGGTCTGGCTCTTGCTCAGGATGGAATGCAGTGGTACAATCATAGCTTACTGCAACCTCAAACTCCTGGGCTCAAGAGAACCTCCCACTTCAGCCTCCTGTGTAGCTGGGACTACAGACGCAGGCTACCATGCCAGGCTGTTTTATTTTTAGTAAAGATGGAATCTCACTCTGTTGCACAAGCTGGTCTCAAACTCCTGGGCTCAAACAATCCTCTCACCACACCCTCCCAAACTGCTGGGATTATAGGTAAGAACTACTGCACCTAGCCAAGTCCTAGATTTTTACTCTCCAATGGGAAGCCATTGAAAGGATTTCAGAAGAGGGAAGACATGGCCTGATTTACCTGTTAAGAGGATCATTGTGGCTGCTATGTTGAGAATAGACTGCAAGCTGGCAGTTAGAAGAACAGTCTAATATTGTAGATGGGAGATAACGGTGGCTACTAACAGAGCAGGAGCGAGAGAGGTGGGGAGGTGTGGTCATATTCTGGATATTTTTTACAGGTAGAGCCAACAAGATTTCTCGATGGATTATGAAAAGAGAAATCAAGGATAACCCCCAAATGTTATAACTGGGAAAATGAAGTTGCCATTCATTTGCAAGAAAAGACTTAGAAGGAGCTGGATGAGAGAGAAGGGTTGGAAAATGTGGACCAGGTATTTAGCTACATCAGTCTGGAATTCAAGAGAGAGATCCAAGCTGGCTTTGGGAGGCCAAAGCAGGAGGATTTCTTGAGGCCAGGTGTTTGAGCCTGCAGTGAGCTCTGATCACTCCACTGCACTCCAGCCTGGGTGACAGAATGAGACCCTGTCTCAAAAAAAAAAAAGCAGAATCACAAGTATATAGGATGTATTTAAAGCCATTTGTAAGAAGCTATAAAGCAACAATGGGACAAACACCTAAAACAGACTTTGAATGAGTAGAGCAGAGAATAGCAGAGGAACAGAACATAGAAATGAAAACCAATGGGTAATGATGGTTCCCTGCAAGGGACTCCGGGGTCAAGTGTGCCAAGCACACAGCACATTGTGACAGGAAACTGGCCATGGGGGCAGGACTGTGAAGGCAGATGAGCAATTCTTCCTCCTTTCTGCTCACCAGTGTGCCCTGATGATCTCACCTTACTGGTTCTTACACCTCGACCTACCCTCCATGGACAAGGGACACCTGCTTCGTTATTTAATCCCAACTTAATCTTTCTATTAAAAAGATAATTTGCTAAAGGATTTACTATATTTAGAAAATATAAACAAAGTTTAGAAAGGAAATGTTTATCCACCCATTTCACATGGAAGTAAAATGTCATGCTTAAGTTGGCATTAGGTTGTGCTTGTCAGGAATCCCTAACATCCCTAGGGATTTATTAAAGCAGGATCTTCGAGGGGGCCATCCTCAGTTACCGTAACTCATGACCTGTGACATGTGGTAACACCCAGGGCTTTGGGGCTTTTTTTGCCTGTGCCTGTTCTTGCTAGCTTTTCCTTTTCCACCTCCAGGAACTCAAGTTTTGGCCCTTTTCCCATTTCATCCTGTACACACACTCTATCTGGGAGCTCCAACACCACATAATCACCACTTACCTGCTGATGCTCCTCATTTTGCTGTTCCTCAGTAGGAAGCCCATGAAAACGATGCTTCACCAGTTATCTCCCCAGTGTCACAGGCATCTCAGAAGCCACACATCCCAAACCATTCATTTTCCTCCAGACTTTCTCTTCCTCACCCAGATTCCCTCTATAACAAGCTTCATCATCACTTATGACGTCTCCAGAGCCAAAAACCTGGGAGTGACCCTAAACTCTTTCACTCTACCCACTTCAACCCAGCATCCAGTTAACTTTACAATGTAAATATTATTTTCTTCCCACATCATTTCTGCAATTCCTGCATTCTTTTTTTTGAGACAGAGTCTCATTCTTTCATCCAGGCTGGAGTGCAGTGACATGATCTTGGCTCACGGCAACCTCTGCCTGGGTTCAAATGATTCTTGTGCCTCAGCCTCCCAAGTCTGGGGTTACAGGTGCCCACCACCACACCAGGCTAACTTTTGTATTTTTAGTAGAAATGGAGTTGTGCCATGTTGGCCAGGCTAGTCTCCAACTTCTGGCCTCAAGTGATCTGCCCACCTCAGCCTCCCCAAGTGCTGGGGTTACAGATGTGGAACACCTTGCCCAGCCCTCCTGTATACTTTTATAATTCCATATATCCGAAGATTTAGCAGTTATTTACTTATATGTCTGTGTCACCTGTTAGACTATGAATTCCTTGAGGGAGGTTAGTGGATCTTATTGTGTAAAGGTGAACCGACTAATTCCAGTTTTCTTCAGAATGAGACCAACTGGTAAAGATGAGGATATAGACATCAGTGGCAGGAGCAAGAGGCACTGTAGAAGGGGCAGATATCTTTTTACAGTAAAAAGCCTTGCAAAGTTGATGTTGGATGGTGCCCCCTAGAGTTGTGCATACATAGCCTGCATAGCTACATGTAGAGGTCCTGATTAAATACACCAGAAACTGTGAATGAGAATTTACTGAATGCCTGCTATCTGGTGGGAGATAAAGTATCAATCACAGCTCTCCTGTCCTCCAGGAGCTTCCATGTAGCTGGAGAGAAGAGGTGGATGCCCAGTACATGACAGTACAGAATTGATTGATTTTCATGGTGTAGGCCATGTCCTGGAAGAGAAAAATCAATGAGATTAGTAATGAAAGGCTTCCTGCAGGAGGTAAACTTAAGAAGGGCTCAAAAATTGGTAAAATCCAGTAAAAAGGAAGATTAAGAAAAAGAAATAAACACATGGGTTTAAAAATGTGTTCACGGGACAGTCAGGAGTCATGCCTGACCAACAGAGTGGTCTCATGCTGTGGGACAGCAGGACAGAAAGTAGGGCAGGTAACAGACAGAAATATTAGGCCGAGCATGAATGTGCAAACCAACGAGTCACTGATTTGAGAGAACTGTAATTAAAATTTGACCATATCCTCTACCTAAGGCTGACTTTTTTTTTTTTTTTTTTTTTTTTTTTGGCTCGGTTGGATCTCCTTAGGTCTTCTTCCATAAGAAGCACCACGATATGGATCCAGAAGTCTGCAAAAGTAAAGGAAGGTAGAGGGCGTGCCTGATGTCAGCCAATGGAAACACACCAGCTGATTAAGGTGGGGCATTATTTCACTTTAAAAAGGGGCTCTTGCTTCTCTCTAAGGACTCACAGGCTGATCACTTCCATGAGCAAGACAGAATCGAAAGGACTTGAATGGTGGGTAACCAGAATTAGGACTCCACAGGAGAACATCGATTACAGTCTGTACAAATATGTGTTTAACTACAGAAAGAGCTCTTAGAGGCCTGTCCAAAGAAACATATCTGTCTACGAGTGTGATGGAAACAGAAGATAATCAGTTAAAGAAAGGACGAGAAAGGAAATGAAAAAGAGGTGTGAGATTTGTCAACCTTTTCCCTAAGCGCCCTTTCCAGTTCTCAGTGAGTGCAATATAATAACTACCCAACATGACAAAAAACTCATCATGAAACTCCAGCCAGTGGCAAAGCAGAATGAGCAATTTCATAGAACACAACCAACAACTGACATGAGGTCTGCAACAGAACTGCAAAAGGAAGACAAGTTAACTGTTAAACCTCCAACAGTTATGTTCTGCCGGGTTTAAAAACAACAAAATTTAGAGGCCATATAGTCTTACATTTTATCCCAAGATGTGAACGTTTTCCTTTTATAAGCTTGCTTAGAAATTGAACACACCAGGCTATAGAAGATTTTTTCCTGTAATTTGTTGTGCATTATCAGCTATTTACATAATTACTCTAATTAAGCTAGTTAAAGCAGTTCCTGTAAATATGTGAAAGATCACTGAAACATGTAATTATGTCCTTATATCATTAATTAAACTGTATCAGCTGGGAAAATTACTATAAATATGTCTGGAGGTGTCATTAGTCTGTGTAATGGAGACATAGAATTCTTTATTGAACTATAATAAAATTCTCTGCACTAATAATACATTTAAAACACCACTTTTGATTTTTAAAGTTTCACATCTCAGCAGAAAAGAAATATGTATCTTCCACTCCACAATGATTTGAAAAACGGACACAGGTTTTAGACTTTATTACCAACTTGGGTAGAATGCATATTGACAAGGGGGCCCCGTTCCCTAGTGGCCATTCTTGGCATTGCAGCAGGAGCGGCAGCACCTGAACCCTGGGCTCTTCTTCCTGGAAGAGGCTCAGCCAAGGCTCCTGCAGGGAGAACTTCCAGCCTCCCATGCTGAACCTGCCCCAACTGTTCCGTCCTAGGTTCTCATGCACTTACCAACCAACCTCTTTTCCCAGCGTTTATGTGTAAATAGATGTCCGAATGCCCTAGCCAAAATATTAGATTATAATAGGAAGAAGAGTAGAAAAACCTGAAAGTAATACATTTTTTAAAATAGAATTTCAGGTTCGGCATGATGGCTCACACTGGTAATCCCAGACACTCAGGAGGCTGAGGTGGGAAGGTTACTTGAGCCCAGGAGGCCGAGGCTGCAGTGAGCCATGATCACACCACTGCACTCCAGCCTGGGTGACAAAATGAGAAGCTGTCTCAAAAATTAAAATAAAATCAGACATCATGAGTACGGTAAGTGCAGGTGAGAATCCAGTCTTTTATGCCTTCAAATCAGTCAGTTTCTGTCTCCTTCTGAGTCTGGCTCTGCAGTCAGCACTTGGAGGTACTTCAAGCTTTATACCAGGAAACAGCACCCTGATTCAGTCAAGAAAAAATGCAGATCGCTCTGCCAGGGGATGGCAAACGGTGGCCACAGACACCCTTATTGGTTCAAAGGATTCTCAATATAAAGAAAAAGGTGCCTAGGACTGAAAAGATGAGGGGATCCCCAGAACTTCAGAAAGACACACACAGGAAACCCCCTCCTTCAGAAAATAACAAACAGAGAAAGCTTTCGGTTCTTCAAGTGCAAAAAATAAAAGCTTATGACTAGAATTCTGATTCTCTTTAGTTTAATGTGTATTTCTGGGGAGAGGAAAAGGTTAACGTTCTTATACCAAAATCAATCTTACACAAGGTTTCATCTTTTTTTGGAAATCAACAACTAAATTAAAAAAATTTAAAAGCAAATTCTTTGAACTAGAAGTTTTTGGCTTTTGGCAGAACAGCACATGATTTAATTTTTAATAATTAAAAAATACAATACTTCCATTTGTCTCTAATCTTTGTATGTAGCAAATAACATACTTGCCCATGGTTCCATCAAATTCATGCTTAAAACTAGATTTGGATTAGTTGAGCTTCTTTCAGCTTCATTCCATAAGGCAGAATAGGTTGATTCTACAAAATGGCACATAATAAGATACCAATGACTCCTCACTTTTGGGTCCAACAGTGATTTCATGAATCTAATGACTGCTATGGAAACTCTTGCCCTTAAAAAATGAAAAACTTGAATATATTCATTGTATTTTATGTGAAATTTTGTCTCCTAAAGTCTACTCACAGACCCAGGTTGCCCCTAAAATCTACTTTGAATTTTTAATTTTTATTAGTGTTTTCTATCAAGAGCTCTGGAGTAAAGTGAAAACTTAATTTTAAACATTTATTTATTTACTTACTTACTTACTGAGATGGAGTCTCACTCTGTCACCCAGGCTGGAGTGCAGTGGTGTAATTTTGGTTCACTGCAAACTCCACCTCCTGGTTCAAGCGATTCTCCTGTCTCAGCCTCCCAAGTAGCTGGAATTACAGATGTGCACCATCATGCCTGGCTAATTTTTGTATTTTTAGCAGAGATGGGGTTTCACCATATTGGCCAGGCTGTTGAACTCCTGACCTCAAGTAATCTACCCACCTCAGCCACCCAGAGTACTGAGATTACAGGAGTGAGCTACCGCACCCAGCCTAAAAACTGTTAAGGAAAGAAAGTCATGGTAGATCACATGCCATATGGAATACTGGCAATATTGTAGTATAAACACTGGTCAGGAAATTAGACCAACTTTTAGTACATAAACACTGCCAACATTGCTAGTTCTACTTCCCATCCTTCCTTCCTTCAATTAATTTTCATGTAGGCTCAGAATATTCATTTTACATGCATGTGTGTGTGCATATATACACACACACACACACACACACACACATATGTATATGCACTCTTTCCTAACATATTCCTGAGGTAACACTGTCTTTCCAATCCTTCAAGGTTGCCATCACTGACTCCCAGGTGACACAGCCTCAGCCTCCCAGACCTATCCGCTGGCTCCAGATTGTCAGATTCTGTCTTTAGTTCAGAATTCCCCCACCTTTAGAAGTAATCTGGTCTTCTCAAAGCGAAGGATGCCTCAGAAGGGAGGTTCCTTTCCAAAAACTCCCTAGGCAAGGCAGGCAGAACTGTGAACACAAAACAGAAAATAGGAGAGCTCGCTCTGGTTTTCCGGATCCCAGAGAACATCACCCCCAACGCTGTCACTCACAAAACAGAGCATCTCAGGAAGAAAAATACTGCAGCCAGTCTCAGAGAAAGGATCTCAGTCTCCTGGACATATCTGTTGCTTTCTTTTACTTGGTGATAGACAAGCCACGATCTCATGTAAAAGCCTTCAGTGAAGCTATGGGATGCTACCTTGAAACTCAAGCTTCTCTTAGATCTACACTGAGGTGGAAACACAACCTGAAGACTGGATATTTAATATTGGCCTGAAGTTGTCTTCATTCTGTGAAGTAATCACTGGAGCGACTCTCTTGCTATCACATTCACAGCTGCAGAGTTCCTCCAAGGAGACTGGACAATGAATGGAGTCCCTCACCTCACAATGGATTCACTCATCTCTATTAGGTGAGTAGTTGCTCTCAGAAAGCAGTTCAAGTGGCCTTGGCATGATTGTTTACAGTAAGGAAAATAAAAATCCATTGATTTTAAAAAACTTTTAGGTTCACGGGTACGCGCAGGTGTTACATAGGTAAATCTGTGTCATGGGGGTTTGTTGTATGATTATTTTGTCACTCAGATACTACGCCTAGTACCCCATAGTATTTTTTCTGCTCCTCTCCCTCCTTCAACCCCCACCTTCAGGTAGGTCCCAGTGTGTGTGTTTCCCCTCTATGTGTCCATGTGTTCTCATCATTTAGCTCCTGTTTACAAGTGAGAACATGCAATATTTGGTTTTCTGTTTCTATGCTAGTTTGTTAAGGATAATGCCCTCCAGTTCCATCCATGTCCCTGCAAAGGACATACTGTAATTCTTTTTCATGGCCACATAGTATTCCATGGTGTATATATATTACATGGAAAATAAGAATCTAATATTACAATTTGTAAAGACTTTGATGATATCCAAAAAAGCATGTCTTTGAAGCAATTATTTTTAAAAAACACTTTATAACATGTTGAATATAATGTGCATTTATGGGTACTATATTTATTAGAGAGGCAGAGGAAAACTGAAAAACTCCTCTTTCCAAGGCCACCAAATGCAATACACTTGCTAAGATTTATCACCTACCTAATGAGGTTTCTTTACTCCAGAGTCTCATGTGGCCTATTCTTGACCAAACCCCCAACTCAAAAACGAATGTACACTAAGTGGTAATGGTTATAAACTGATCAATATGATCATTTAATTCACAGCAGTGGTTGGAACAGGAGTCTGATAACACCCTAGGGTCATTAAGTGTCAGAGGACAGGGAAAGTAACCTTGCTCAGGGCAATCTACTGAAAACACTTAAGACTGGGTTGCTGTGCACAGTGGCCCTACACCCATAATCCCAGCACTTTGGGAGGCTGAGGAGAGAGGATCACTTGAGCCCAGGAGCCAGGCTGGGCAAACAGGGAGACCCCATTGCTACAAAAAAAATAAATTAGCCAAGCATGGTGGTGCACATCTGTGGTCCCAGCTGCTCAGGAAACTGAGATGGGAGGATCACTTGGGTCCAGGAGGTCAAGGCTGCAGTAAACTCTGATTGCACCACTGCACTCCAGCCTGACTGACAGAGCAAGACCCTGTTTCAAAAACAAAACAAACAAACAAACAACAACAACAACAACAACAAAAAAAAAAACAGAAAAAAACTGGGTTATGTAGGGCAAGTGCTCACCCACTTCTTACCTGATTGTTTTAGAATTAAGAATAACCTAAGCTGTCTCCAACAGAACTTCATGTACCTTATATGGTAATTACTACATGCTGGTTTCCTCCACTAAGCATTTTTAGGGCAGGTACTTGTCACACTCATCTTTTGTCTGCAAGCTCCTAGCAAGTGCTTGTTACCAGGTGAATCCTCTTTGAATGTCTGTTGGCCTCCAAAGAAGTGATAAATTGGGAGACCAAGTTTCTACACCCTGTTTCTACCAAAAATACAAAAAGCAGCCGGGCCTGGTGGTGCATGCCTGTAATACCAGCTACTCAGGAGGCTGAGGCAGGAAAATCTCTTGAATCCAGGAGACAGAGGTTGCAGTGAGCCAAGATTGCGCCACTGTACTCCAGCCTGGGCCACAGAGTGAGACTCCATCTCAAACAAACAAACAAACAAAAGAAGTGATAAAATGCCCTATTTTTGTGATATGTCCAACACAGCGCCATGTCAACTATGAATCTTGAAAATTATTTTTGAAGTCCCAGAAGGAAAAATAAAAGACAGATATATTTCTTTTTTACTATATGGAGGTAACATAAATGTTCTAGGTCCTGTTGTTAGAGCTCCCTTGCATCCTTTTTGGTATCAAAAAGTGATCAAGTGATATCAGTGATCAACAGGATATCTAAATAGCTTAAATAAAACTAAAGCCCTACCTTTTGGATTTTTTTGGAAGCTGATTTCAGCATGATGATACTCACAATATCAGAGGTGCTGATTTGTTGTTGATTCCCTTTATTTCCTTCATGAACACCAAGTCATATATCTTATAAAGGAAAAGCTTTTACATTTTACATGAAAACTGACCACAAAACTGCTAAATCCCAGTTGTTTTCTTTAATGAGTTTATGCCGAATCATATTCAACTAATTCCTATGGCTCTAGGCGTGACTCAAAGCCAGAAATGCCAATAATTACTGACCTCAGCAGCTCATGTATTCCTTCTTTGGAAAATTATCTGGTGTAAATCCTTATTCAAAAATCTCTGTGGAGTTACTCTTTATTCTACTTGTTGCAATGAGTTAACCCTCTTACAGGTCTGGAATTTCACAATTCCTCTTAAAATGAGCTGTATTCTCAGTTCACTCATTATTTGCAATACTCATAGATGAATTATTCAATTACTGAAAAGAAATCTAGGAATATCACTTTTTTAAAAATCTCCTAAAAAAGCCCTAGGGTTTTGTGATCACAAAAGCTTGGGTTCAAAACCTAGCTCTAAACTTTAAAGGTTGTCTAAATGTGCACATGTACTTAAACTCTCAACTGCTCTATTTCCTCCTCAGTCAAATGGAGATCATATTCACCACTGGCAAGGATGATTTGAGGATTAGCCTTAGTCTAAAAAGTGGCTGGCATATAGCAAATGCTTAATAAATAGTAGCTATTAATCTAGTGTTTCAATCTATTAATTATAAACCATATTTGTGTTCCTGTAGTAACTTATCCACAGGTTATGAAACACTTGGACATATATTATCCACCAGATCCTCACTCTGGTTCTGTGGGGTCATGCATAGAACAAGTACCATTTCTCTTTTATTGATGAAGATTTAGGGACTAATGTTAAACATTTTGCCCAAAGTTGCACTGTGTGTTTGGGAGTGGTAGGACTCAACTCAGGGTCTCTGACTCTAAGTCAGATATAGATTTCCTGCCCTCCTGCTTCCCTGCCTCCAATCATTGACCTAGTCAGCCTACACATCCATTTAAGGTAAATGTGAATTGTTTGAGCAAAAGTCTAATATCAAATGATCTAACTGGAACCTATTGGGAGAAATCTTTTTATTTTCCAGCACTCAGAAATTCTACAAGTCTGATCTTTAAGAAAATGATGGCCGGGCGTGGTGGCTCACACCTTTAATCCCAGCACTTTAGGAGGCCAAGGCAAGTGGATCATGAGGTCAGGAGTTCAAGACCAGCCTGGCCAAAATGGTGAAACGCTGTCTCTACTAAAAACAGAAAAATTAGCCAGGCATGGTTTCTGGCTCCTGTAATCCCAACTATTTGGGAGGCTGAGGCACCGAATTGCCTCAACCCAGGAGATGAAGGTTACAACGAACTGAGATCGAGCCACTGCACTCCAGCCTGGATGACAGAGTGAGACTGCCTCAAGGAAAAAAAAAAGAAAGAAAGAAAATGATGAAGTTGAGTATAAATAGCTTGAAGAAAGCAACTGAACTGCAGCTTGTGTGACTAAGGAACCAAATCTTAAAATGTATTTATTTTTAATTAATTTAACAATTATCAATTTTTAATTTATTGATAGTTAATGACTAATTTATAATTAACATTAATTAATTTAATATTAAATTTAAAACTGACAGTTGCTTCAGTTACAGGAAAACTTTTAAGTATAAAAAATGTTAAGTATGTTTTAAACAACTTGGGTATGTGATCTTTTTCAACCATACATTTTATTAATTCTAAATTTGTAAGTAAAGTGTTTCTGATGAATATTGAGCATCTGAATTGAGTTGTGCTGTAAGTACAATATACACACCAGATCTCAAAGACTTAGTATCAAGAAAAGAATGTAAAATATCTTCTTAATAATTTTATTATTGACTGCACATTGAAATGATAACATTTTGGATGTATTAGTTTAAATAAAACATATCCATGCCTGTAATCACAGCATTTTGGAAGGCTGAGGCAGGCGTAACACTTTAGATCTGGCTAACATGGTGAAACCCTGTCTCGACTAAACATACAAAAATTAGGCTGGTGTGGTGGTGCAATGCCTGTAATCCCAGCTACTCAGGAGGGTGAGGCAGAAGAATTGCTTGAACCCAGGAGGCAGAGGTTGCAGTAAGCCAAGATTGCACCACTGTACCCCAGCCTGGCGACTAAGTAAGATTCTGTCTCAAAAAACAAGTATATATATTTACATATGTACATATTTCAGTTGTAGTCAAGCCAGAAACTTGGAGTCACCCTAACCTCTCCCCACGCTAACATTCATGTGTATATATATATATGTGTGTGTGTGTGTGTATGTATTAGGGATATTCATTTCTTTTTTTTTTTAGCATGGCACAAAATAATTTTAAGTAGATATATGGCTCAAATTGAATTTTATCTGGCAGAGCACTATCCTAAAGGAAACCCAATTATCTGTGTAACCAGAGAAAATCACAGATAATATCACTTTTCATTTTATTAACCAATTTTCATTTTTGACAGGCCTGAGTCTCAGATTCTTCACTACTGAGGGTTTTCAAAGATGCTACTTTCTCTGAGACAGCCAGACAGAGGGCAAGAATGTGGGATTTTCTTTGGTGGGACAGGAATGGAGGAATGAAAAGGCCTAAAATTCCTGAAATTGACCTAACTCTTGAATTAAAAGCTATGTTCAGTTTAATTCATTGCCTCAAACATTTATGGGACATCTACAAAGTGCAAGTGATTTGTTACGTGAAGGTTAATAGAGCCCAAAGTGCGGGACTCTAAGGTGCTCACATTCAAGTGCAGTATTTCTCAAGACGTGGTCCAGAAACCATCACATCAACATCACCTTATTCTGCCTGTTAAAAATGTATATTCCTAAGTCTTAGCTAGGCCTATTGAATTCAGTGGCTGGAGATGGTTACTCAAGAGTCTGAGTGTTAAATGGTAATTCTTAAGCCACTAAAATATGACTCCCTCTTCCATAGGGCAAGAGAGAGACATGAAACTGTGGATATTGTGTAAGTACTCTGCTGGAGGCATGAAGGCATTCACAGTGTGTCATGAAAAGCCTTTTTGAGCAGCAGGTTTCTAAACGAATTTATGATGACAAGCAGGAATTAGTCACCAAAGAAGACTGGGAGGAGAGTAGCAAGCAGAGGCTCAAAATGAGTGAGATATCTGGGCATACATCCTTATGGCATATATGAGGACCTATGAGCAGTGCACTGTTACTAGGGCAGACATGTAATATAAGGCTACAAAAGTCTTAGATGAAATGCTTTAATCTTTCAAGTAGGAGTATTTTAGGGTGAAGGGGATATTGGTGGAAGGAATACAGGAGGCATGTGTAGTTTGAAGACAGTTTCCAAATCACCCTGATATTCTGCTCAAGAGTCACTGCTACCAGCAGCATTTTAAGCAAAGGAGTATTACAGCCAGGATCGTGTTTAGCAATTTTTCTGCCAGACAAGTAAGAGGAAAATGGGTTTGAGAGGAGCTAGCCCAGCATAAGGGAGTTGATCATGCTCTAAACTAAAGTGATGGTAAGAGAGATTTAAAAGGAGGGAAATAAAGCAGTGAACTTAGCAGGGCTTTGAACTTGACCGAATGTTGGTGTGGGGAGAGTTTAGGGTGACTCCAAGTTCCTGGCTTGACTATAAATGAAAGGGTGGTAATGCCATTCACTGAGCGAGAACGTCAACAACCAAGCCTGTTCTAATTTCAAAACTTTGCTTGGCATGTTCTTTTGAATGAGTCATTACATGCAAAACCTGTTGACAGTCTTCAAAAAGAACCAATGAAGCCATAACATGGTACAAGATTGTATACCACTATGGCGGAACTGCATCAAATTCTGTATTAATAAAATCTGTTCCCATCTTATATTTTCAAAGAGACCTACTTACAACAACATGTTTTAGGGATTTTCATCAACATTACCATAATGAAAATTCTGATATTCACACACTGAAAGATATCTTTAAGTGCCTTTCAGTGAGGATTCGAGTGAGTGTTTTTTCAGAGTTTTAAGTGTTAGTAACACCTACTTTATATACTTACATGTATGTCAGATCACTGAGAAAAAAATGTAACAGTGTGAAGGTCAAGTTACCTTTTTTTAGAAAGTATTTTGCATAGATATTGTTCTTTAAATGTTCCATGAGGATATCCTTAACTATGAGTTATGTAAAAGAAATAAAAAAGCAGCAAAAGCATTTTCAGAGATAAAAAACTATATGCCATCTAAAAGCCAGGTAAGGTGCTGTGTACACCCCATAAGTCCCAGCTGCTTGGGAGGCTGAGGTAGGAGGGTCACTTGAGCCCAAGAGTTCAAAACCAGCTTGGGCAACATAGCAACATCTCATCTCAAAAAAGTAAAAAGTTATCAAAACTACATATAACCTAGATTAAAAAATAATTAGAACTGTTATACATGTATCAAAATATCACGTTGTTCTCCATAAACATATACAATTATAATTTTTCAATTATCAATAAAGAAATAAGAACTTTTATATAGCGATTTTGGTGTCCCTGACATTTTTCAAACAAATACCGCCTTTTGTGGCCAAAGTGCTCTCTGTCGAGCTCAGAACTAAAGGATCAAATGAGCCTCCCCAAGCTCCCAGCAGAACTAGCACTTTGGAATTTAGTCAAAATTTTAAAACTAAGGATTATAAACACTTGGATGTAGTTTCCCTAGAAGCTGAATGTTTTGCTTAACACAAGTATTTAAACAAAATTAAGATCACTGTGGGAACTGATGTGTTTCATAAGCTGATTGTTTTTATTTTTCTTAGAACCATTTACTTTAACTGAGGAGTAAATTGGAATAAGTAATTTCTATAGATGTCAAAACTTTGTAATATTGATTTCACATATCCACGAAGTTTGTATTTCTAGTAACAAATGTCAAGGAAAAGAGCAGAGTTGTGGCACATTTCATCCTAACAGGGTTCACATTTAAAATCATGTAGTCCACTTATGTGAAGGGCCCAAGAAAAATAACTCCCTTAAATCCATTCCTCTCTTTTTGTTCTGCTGAGCTAAAAACTATTTTCTTAGATTTTGGATTCAGATTAAAACAACAACAACAAGGAAAGATAGAGGTGATTTAAAAAGATGCCAGTTCTTACCAAATGGTTTTCACAAAGCCTAATAAAATTTCTAGTAGCTGGAATTAAGCATTCATTCACTCATTGATTTTATGACTCATTTGAAAATGGATGGCTTCCTGAGGTAAATTCAATATTATATGAGGACATAGTAAAGTAAACAAACAGATAAATAAATATACAATGATAAAGTGGGAGAGAAAGAAATAAGATTCAGAAAATAATATGTGAAACATCATGCTTTAAAAGAAAAACAGTTCCAAAGTCACATTGCCAAACAGACAGCAATCTATGCAAATCCTAGAAATAGAGCACTACGGCTAAGCTTGAAATTATGATATTGCTATAATTTGTAAAGTTATCAACCTTTATCTGAGGACATAACTGAATCCATTTGAAGGACTCATAATACAGGAAGAGTTACAAGAACATAAAGGCATAGGAGTTAAAAGTTGAAGCCTGCTGGAGAGTAGTGGAAAGAACTTTGGATTTGGGACAAAAAAAAAAAAACCTTCCTTTAAACAGTCCCAGCTCTGGTAAATGTTATCTGTGTGGCCTTCTGCAAATTACTTCACTTGTCTCAATTTCAGTTACCTGACCTGGAAGTGACGAAAATAATACCTGGCGGGGAGACCTAGGCAGAAAGGCACGAACTGCTGTGAGGATTAAATGAGATAATATATGGCACAGTCTGTTGTAATCTCTAAAGCCAAACATTACACACTATTAAGTATTGTAAATAAATAAAACAACTCCAACTAGTTCTCATCAATTGCCTTCAGCACAACAAAGATTTATGTTCATACTTGTGCTCAAGAACCCATTTTAGAGACTGAGTATGTAGAAAGGTAAAACATAGTGTCACTCCTCTTTGACCTGTAATGAAGGCTCCAGATGAAATAAGGCACATTTATAAAAAGTAGATAGATGATGCTTAGGTAGGTAGATAGGCAGCTAGATAGATAGAGCGATAGATGATACATAGATAAATGACATAAATAGATAGATGATACATCGATGATAGATAGATAGATAGATAAACAAAAATGAAAGGTAACATAGGCCATAACTCAATAAGAGTCAGGGAAGGTAGGCATTATCAGGTGGGAGAGATGACTGTGGATTAGTAAAGTCCAAGAAGATTTCAGAAGGAAAATTTGGACTTCAGCAGGGTCTGAAGAATGGGTAGCACTTACATAAGCAGAGAGAAGAAAGGAAGGCATTGCAGGCAGGAGGCATGGTGTAACCAAAGTCCTGAGATTGCCAATGGCTTTTTGGGGAGGAAACAGGGTGAAGAGAGTATGGTAAGAGATGAGGCTGGAAGGTAGGTTGTGTTGTAAGGCAAAATGGCATTCAGTCAGTGTGTCCCAGTCTAGCCCTGCAGGTTGTCTATAGCCAGGCCCACTCTGATTGGCCGAAGCATGAGCCACATCAGGTATTAAATACTATCACCCCTGGGGGTGAGGTTGCCTGGGCACAGAGGCCAGAGCAAGCTCAGCATAAGGAATGCCAAGTTAAGGAGTTCAGATCTTATCTTGTCAACATTAGGGAGCCAGTCAAGTGTTTTTAAACAGATGACTAACCTGCTAAAAGTGATTATAATGAGATTATTGAGAAGTGGGATGTAGAATGGATGGGGGAAAAAGTGGCCACAGGGTGGAAAATTAATTAGGGGGCTGTTAGGGTAGCTCAGGGTGAAGTAATAATAACCTAGAAGAAGGTGGTGACACTAATAAGAGAAAACAGGCCCTGAACATGCAGGAATCATCTAGCAAAAGTCCCAGTTCGTCCTTCTGCAGGCCAAAGCCTCGCACAGTGCCCAACACCGAGTAAAAACATGTGTTTATCAACTGTAAGGAATTATGGAAACATTGTCAGGAATGCAAAGGCAAATTGAGACACCTAAGTATTTGAGAAAGAAACAGAATATTAAAGACTGGAAACATTTTAAGAGATCTCTACTGCAGCCTCCATGGATGGAAGGTTTGAAATATGAGGCTCAGAGGAACTGTGTTCTGCTCATTCATTTGATGAATCTGCCTTAAACACCTTGTTCCAATAAGCCTTTAAATGTTATTAATCTTTTGTTGTTGTTGTTTCTATTAGCATTTCTACTAATAAAAGCTTACTATTTTGTTGAATAAATTTGAAAGCTGCTATTTTACATTTATAACATATGTGGGGAATGTATAGAGAAGGAGGGGAACTGACTAAGAACACTTGTGAGAGGAAATAGGAGAGAAATTACATCTGTAAACTGGTTGTAAAGATTTTCCCCTAAAGCTTTAAAAAGATAGGACTGTCACTTACAGAAAAGTTAGCGATCCCATAAAACAGATTTTCTGAAGCAGAAAGAGCTAAGACCTTCATTCTCTACAGAAATGTTTCTCAAACTGTGATTCATTACCTATAAACAGAGCACAAAATCAACTCCGGGATCCTGACCAGAATGAACAGAATAGAATAGAATAGAAGTCTCAGATTGCAAGGTTGGTAGTAAGGGGTAAGTCTTGTTTTGTGAAACTTTTTAAAATTATTATTTAATAGAGACAGGGTCTCACCGTATTGCCCAGGCTGGTCTGGGACTCCCGGTCTCAAGCAATTCTCCCACCTCAACTTCCCAAAGTGCTGGGATTTCAGGTGTGAGCCACTGCACACGGTCAGAACTTTTCATAGCTGTGTGTATGTTGAGATAGGATGTAAGATGGGCTTCTTATTGTAAGTCACATATAAAAATATTTGAGGCCAGGTGCGGTGGCTCATGCCTGTAATCCCAGCACTCTGGGAGGCCAAGGTGGGTGGATCACCTGAGAACAGAGACCAGTCTGGCCAACATCCTAAAAACTTGTCTCTACTAAAATTATAAAAAATTAGCTGGGTGTGGTGGTGGGCACCTGTAATTCCCAGCTACTCAGAAGGCTGAGGCAGGAGAATCGCTTAAACTCAGGAGGCAGTGGTTACAGTGAGCTGAGATTGTGCCATTGCACTCCAGCCTGAGCAACGAGAGTGAGACTCTCTCTCTCTCTCTCTCTCTCTCCATATATATATATTAACATTTTTCCTCAAATAAATCAAAGCCTTTCAAAATCAGTTGAAAAAATACAGAATTTTATTAAAAGAAGAAAACATTTGTAGATAGCTAGGTAGGCAGATAGATAGAACTTTCTTTACTCCCCAACAGGCCTCTCCACCTAGCCTCTATCTCTCAGTCTCAGCCCTGTCTTTTAACCTCTTAAATATTATCCAAAGACTTTCCCTTGGCCAGATCTCTATAAATATAAATGCATATTAGCAAATCTATGAAATAGCACAGTTCTTGCCTTCATGTAAATAAACTCTTGAATAAAGCATTTATTTGATGTGTTACTGGTAAATGTTTAACAGTCAGTCTTCCAATGAGAAAAAGCCCTTATTTGTAGCACTTGCCATTTCTTGTGGTGTAAATACTCCAACCAGAGCCAATTTCAAGAGAAATTGGAAAGAGATGCACAACAGCATATATTACATTGTATGCCCACTGAACACAGGGCAGACATAACCTCAAGTATGTAGATAATAGGAAAATGGCATAAAACAGGAAGCGATGAGTTTTGAATATTTATTGTCTTTTAAAATAAAACACATTTCACTGTAAGTTTATATAATGCACTTTTTAATAATGGCCATGTCTAACAACTAGCTCACAAAATTTAGCTCCGGTGTATTCCTGACCCAGCTTGACCTCACCAGCAGGCTCTGATCCCACACTCTCTACCACCTGCTGAACAACTCTACCCGGATGTCTTCCATAAGAAACCACAAACTTAACATACTGAAATCTAAACACACTTTCCTCTTTGAATCTCCCAGTGCAGACTTCTCTTCCCCTCTTGACTTCCCTATTTCTATTAATGGTGCCTCTAATATCCTTAGCAACCCAATCAGTTGCTAAGTCTTGAAGGCTCTGCCTATGTTCTTCTGATCTGCCTCCTCCTTTTCATTCCACTTAGGGTTACTGTCCTACCCCAGACAATTAACTAGCTTCTTCCCCTCGTCTCTTCTCACTCCAGTCTATCTGACAATACTGTTAGATTAATCTTCCACATGCACAGCTCTCATGCTATAGCTTTTCTGTTCAGCACACATACACTAATCCGGCCTTCAAAGCTCTCCTTGCTTCAAGCAATCTTGCTAGCTCCTGCTTTCCTGTGCTGGTAGTATGCCTTGTGGATACTGATTGTGTGCTTTTGCTCTCACTTTTGCCTTTCTCCGGAATGTCCTTCCCTCTTTATGGAAAGACTGATACCTTTTATACAAGACTCAGCTCAAACAGCAATAAAAATATGTGGGTTGGTTGTCATAGGAATACATGAGTTGATGAGAATCTGGAGAGTGGAAACAAGTAGAGCCAAATCCATCAATCACTTAAAAATAAAAATGTATTTGGTCACTAACTGTTATGGAAGTTCTATGAAACATACTACACTGAGGTAGCACTTAGCCCAATGTCATTACTAAAAGATTTTCTGGGGAAGCCAATATGAGGTTTATTCCAAATCTATGGATTTCAATTATACATGCCACAGCTGTTCTTCATTAACTGAAATCATCAAGAATTTTCTGCATTTTACTCATTTACTGTAATATTTCCCTCAATGCCCTTAACCAAACTGGGTTGAGGGGGTGGGAAAAGGTGGGTGGCAGAGACATGGAGCCCCCTAATCTGTTCTGTTAACACCATTGATATGCCTCATTCATCTTCGGGATGCTAGTCACCGGGATTAAAGATCCACCACATGCCCAGGATTGCCCAGCAATCAGAAGCAAAGAAACTGGAATTTGTATCTTTGATACATATTTTGTCCTTCAGCCCTTCCCCAGTGCTTAAAGTAAAATAAAATATCTTAAGTGCTTCCTTTTTTCCAGTGGGAGAATCCTAATGATGAGCAGCGTCTGATCAAGTGATTCCTTTTCCTTCAAGTTGAGGCTGAAGTTCAGTAGTGAAGAAGGAAGGAATAGGCAGCCACAGCCCTCTGGTCAGTGGCACCAACTTTTTCATGGAGTTAACTTATTCTAGGTTATGGAGAGCCTGAATCTTTAGCCCAGCAGAGGTGAAAGTGAATGAGGGAGAGAAAGATGGTGAGAGACAAATGGCAAAAGTAAAAGTGGGCTGGGTGCAACGGCTCACACCTGTGATCCCAGCACTTTGGGAGGCCGAGGCAGGAGGATCAAGCACTTGAGCCTAGGAGTTTGAGACCAGCTTGGGCACTATAATGAGACCCATTCTCAACAAAATATTTTAAAATTAACTGGGCATGGAGGTGCATGCCTGTAGTTCTAGCTACTTGGGAGGCTGAGATGGGAAAATCACGTAAGCCTGGGAGATTGAGGCTGCAATGAACTATGATGGTGCCACTGGACTCCACCCTGAGCAACAGAGGGAGACCCTGTCTCAAAAATATAAATACACTTTTTTATTTTAAAGAATGGTAAAAGTGTATCAAACCAGTCTGTCTGCACTCTGATACTGATATTATCACCCAGTGCTCTGGAGACCTTCCATGAAAACCATTGTTAAAGATGCAGATTATTGGGCCTCACCTCAAACCTACTGAATCATGGTCTCTAGGGGGACAGCCTGGGACTGTGCATCTTTCATGGGTACACCCAGCAACTCTGATACACTCTAAAGCAAGCTTGTACAACCTGTGGCCAGAGGACCGCACATAGCGCAGGACGGCTTTGAATGCGGCCCAACACAAATTCTTAAACTTTCTTAAAACATTTTGAGATTTTTGGGGGGATATTTCTTTAAGCTCATCAGCTATCATTAGTGATAGTAAATTTTATGTGCGGCCCAAGACAATTTTTCTTCTTCCAATGTAGCCCAGGGAAGGCAAGAGATCGGACACCTGGGCGCTAAAGATTGAGGATCGCTGCTCAGCGTTGGCCAACTACTCCAGTGTTGATTTGCAGACTCCATACAGCCTTTGAGCTAAAAATAGTTTCTACATTTTTAAAGGGTTATAAAACAAAAACAAACAAAAAAGAAAGAAAGAAAGACAAGAAAAAACACAGAAGAATATACAATATAGCTTACAAAGCATTCACTAACTGGTCTTTTACAGAGGAGTTTTCTGACCCCTTTCTAGTGTACTGCAAATGAAAGGCTGTACCTGAATTTAGCTTCAGCGCAGCCCTGCCACAGCTAAAATAACTAATGTAGCAAGCAGATCTTTTTAAAAAAGTGATGAAATGTGTAATGTTGTCATCTAAAAATACTTTTGTAATAATTTTAAGTGGAGAGAGAAAATGTCTAAACATTCTGTAATGTCTTCAAAAATATAGTTTCATCCATATAAGAATTTGATAACTCCATTTGATTCTGTTTTTCCATATGCTTATCAGATAGCAATATATCCAACATTAGCCTAATAAAATTACTGCATCTGTATTCTTTACTGGACTATGCATATTCCCAAACATATTATTGTGATACAACTGAGGGGAAAATGTAAAACTATACCCCAAAATATCTGGGAAATGAAAAATTATAAATTCTCAAAACGATACATAGGAAAATGATTTACAAAGGGAAAAAGGAAAATTGAACTTAGTAGCTTTCTACTTTAAAGGGGTTCAAGAACTTAGGAATAGTTCCACCTCCTAAAATCTTGGGAAAATAACTCACTTCACAAAGGGTTCAGATATTCACATTGGGTCCAAGAGACTCGGCAATTGGGAATCTTGCCAGTTAGATTCATAAAGCAATCCCAAAGCCAGAATGCAATTCCTTTAGGGGTGGTTTCTAGATGTTTGTTCTAAATCTTTTTTAAAGATGTTATTTTTGACGTGAAGAAAGAAAATTATTATAGAATCTAGACATAAATATTGGCTTTAAAAGTATTAATTTAACTTGTTCTTCATAATTGTGATCGGAAATATCTCACAATAATTTTGTTTCAGTGTTATTTTCTCCTCAGGAGGAAAGGAATGTTAAAAGCTTACTAGCAACTAACACTTGATAAAGATTTAAACTACATAACAATTTTAAAGAAAGTCTAAAACACGAGATAGTCTTGAAACCTCGCATGCTTCACCGTTTAATAAAATTATGACTCATTTTAGTAAGAACATGCTTTTTTCGTAAGAAAAAATGCTTTCTGAGCTAAGTTTGAACTGCTAGGGCCCATGGGACACCCACAAACCCAGTCAGCAGAAGTCTCAAACTCCTAAAAGATTAAAGGAAAAATGCATTAGTGTGTACAGAGAATGAAAAAAAAAAATCCCCAATGGTTCTAATCTATAAACGGAAGTAAAACTAAAATTCCCCTAAAATCCCCCCCAATTACCAATCCTTATAAATTGAGCACTCTTCTTCCTTTACTTCTGGAGACCCTCATGAAACAACACGAAAGCCTTCGCTTTCATCTCGTAAAACAGAGCCCTCAAATGACACTAAGCAAAGATACCGACCTCCAAAATCACAAACTCCTTAACTTCTAAAACCATGCATGCAAACGTGGGGTTTCCTAAGTTCTGCTAGGGGCGGGTTGTCTGGACCCCCGTGTTTTGTCTTTTTTTTTTTTTTTTTTTTTTTTTTTTTTTTGCAGGTGTGCAATCCAGGGCGCGCGCGCCGTGCAGGGAGGGGAGCAGAGGTGTGCAGTGGGCACCGCCTGGGTCGGGTGGGGCGGGTGGGTGGGGCCCGGGTGTGTGCCGGGGTGAGAGTGAAGGACATGTGACAATACCACGGTGGCGGCTGCAGGATCTGGGAGGGGAGTGAAAGCTCGACCGGGACGCCCCATTAGTGAGCGGTGATCGCTGCCACCCACTTGTATTGAAGCGTCCTTTGTCACTAACAAGTTAAATTAGATATGTTCTTTATTTAAGAAGGAAAAAAAAGCCCTCGCCAAACATCCTATGAACACATATGCTCACATCCCCTAGTCCTCCAACTCCTAATTTCCCCGAAATCCAATCTTCAGTGCGAGAGTTTCCCCCACCGCTCGCCGCCCCTGCGACAGTCAGTGGGAGCTGAAGGACCTCGGGTCCTGCTGCCCGGGCGCACGCGGAGCTGGGAGACCGACGTGCGGCGGCCGGGGAGGAGGGGAAGCGGCGGGACTTGGCCCAGGTAGGCGCCGCCGCGGCCCCCGGCCGCCCCTCCCCGGCCCCGGGCTCCCCGCCCGCGCGCCTCATGGGCCTCGCAGCGCGCCAGGCGCAGCGCCGCGGCGCGAGCGCGGAATGGTAGCCGGGGCCCGGCGGGCCCGACAGCCCGCTGGCGGCAGCCAGGGCGACCGCGGAGGCGGCGGGCAGGGCGCGTGCGCACTGCAGGGGCGCCAGATTTGGCGGGAGGGGGAGTGTCCAAAGCTCTTTGTTTGATGGCATCTCTGTTTACAGAGTTTACACTTTAATATCAACCTGTTTCCTCCTCCTCCTTCTCCTCCTCCTCCGTGACCTCCTCCTCCTCTTTCTCCTGAGAAACTTCGCCCCGGCGGTGCGGAGCGCAGCTGCACGGCCGGGGAGGGACGCAGGCAGGCGGCGGGCAGCGGGAGGCGGCAGCCTGGTGCGGTCCCCGCGGCTCTCTGCGGAGCCCCGCGCCCGCCGCGCCATGGCCCGAAGACCCCGGCACAGGTAACGGGGAGCCGGGCGGGCGGCCGAGGGCGGGGGCGCGCGGGGCGCCAGGCTCTCGGGCGCAGGTGGGAATTCGTTCCGGTATCTTCTGCGGGGCTGTCAGACCCTGCGAGGACCTGGAGCCCTTGCCTCCGCGGCAGAAGCCGCTCCAGAGACGGATGAATGGAATAGTCTTTGCGGGAAAGGTATCCGGACGTTGGGAAGCACGCCCTGCGGCTCATTTTGCAAGTTGCATGGGGATACATTTTTCTTTAGAGGGAAAAAGAAAGCAGCACGTTTCAGCCGGTGGCAGAGCCGTGCCCACCAGCCCCGGGGAGCCCACCAGGTGCCTGGTTTGATGCCGCGGGTGTCGGCGAGGGATCCGCAGCGTAATTGCTGGATGCATTGAGATATGTTTGGACTTGGAAGTGCAGAGCATATGGCAGATACAGGGAAAATGCTGGATTGTTTTGTAGCTGCAGGTAGTTCATTTAAATTTCATTCATTCTTTATGGAGGTGAGGACCTGTGTCAGCTGACAGGCGGCTGAAAAGCAGGTTTTAGGGGTTAAAGAGGTCCCCACTTTTGCAAATTGTGTTAAGACCTGGTTTTGGAGGTTCGAATCATTATTCTCTGAAAGGCATTTATTTCTACTGCAAACATTGCACGCTCGCCCACACGCGCCGGCGTCGCACATGTCACTGCACTTAGGGAGACTCGCAGGGAAGAGATGGGTGCTATCCCCTCGCATTTTTGGCTGGACAGATGGGAAGAGGGAGAGGAGGAGGAGAGAAATCATCGTCCGAACTGTCAGTTGCTGGCTCCCCAGCCTCCACCGGCCTCTGGACTTCCCCGGCAGCACTCGCCGGGGCTCCCTCCGAGCGGCGGGTGCCGGGGTAGCTCGGCGGCAGGCGAGGTCACCACTTGGCGCAACCAGACCGAGGGCCGCAGCATTCAAACCGCTGCCGCGCAACCGAGACGCGATCCCCGCGGGCTCTGCCCCCAGGCGAGAGGTACCCGCGCAGCGCGCGCACGTGGAATTGACTGAGTTCGCCGCGCCTCCTTGCGCCCTCGTCCAGCCGCCTTAGGTCGCCCCTGCCGAGGCGCGGTCACCCGACGGACCCTCGCGAAGGGGTTCTGGGGAGAAGACTATGGAGGCAAAGCAAATCCACTCGCCTTTCCTTAGGTTGTTTGGTTTTCTCCTGCTGGTTTGTGGTTGAGCCTGCGAGCGCTAGTCCCCGCGCGGCGCTGGGAAGTTGCAAAGAGCGTGGGTGGAGACCCTGCAGCAGCACCCGCGGGCTGGGCTGGGCGGGGAGCAGCGCTGGGGCCTGGCTGGACTCTAGGGACCAGAGGGCGACTTGGTGGGGGGGGGGGGAGCCTGGGGTCCATACGCCTCGCTCGGAGCCTGGACGCGCGGGGCGGGGTGCTGCCCCTCTAGGGCTCCACTTTTCGCCTTTAGGACTTCACAGGACAGCGACCCGGGTCACCTGTGTTTTTCTTTCTTCTCTCTCTCTCTCTCTTAATGTGTGTGTGTGTGTGTGTGTGTGTGTGTGTGTGTGTGTGTGTGTGTGTGTGTGCCTGCTCCATTGCAGCGAGAGGAGGGAGCCGGGCAGGGGTGCTGGGAGAAGGCGCGGCCAAGGCTACGCGCCCCGAGGTCTCGGCCGCCCCCGCGGGGCGGGGCCGCGCAGGTTCCCTGAGGCTCCAGGTAGCCCAGAGGGGAGGCGGCCGGGAGGGGTGGGAGCCTTAAACCTGCCTCAGGGGGAAGAGAAACCCGACTGCGGGCTCCGAGCCGTTTCTTGCAAGGGCGAGCGTCAACTCGGCCGGGATTATATTAACCAGGTCAGCGAAATGAGTTTGAACCCCATCGGAATCACAGTAGCGGCCACAAGGCACTTCCTCCCTCTCCCCTCCCTCTTCCCAACCCCCAGCACCTCTTTTCTTTTTCGTTTCTTTGCACGGTTTGTTTCCTTGACAGAATGTAATATTCATAGTTGTACTCTTGTAACCACACCGGGTCTCGCAGGTGGGGAGTCGAGTGCATCAACCCTGAAATCAGCCTTTGAAAGTCCTCTCTGACTGTTGGGTCTGAGATCTTGTCAGAGCAGATAAAGAAAAAGTTATTTCAGGTTCCTTAGTAGAAATTAATCATGCTGCTAGGACGACTTAGAGCAAGGAAATCGCATGCAAAGCTCAAAGGCGAGCCTGGGTGCCCAGCCTGGCGCGGAGACTCAGGAGCTGGCAGTGTGAGCAGCCTCGGACTCGCCCTGCTGCGTCCTGGCCCCTTCAGGACCTTTAAAAGTCACGCTCCACCTTACCCCCAAGACCTTGGTTTTGCACATCTCTGCCTCAGTGCTTAACTTTTAAGTGGCTCGGTAAGACATGGCATGGTCATGTATTAGCTCTGGAAAGTACCTTAGAAATAGGATCCAAGCAAGCCCTATGTAAAGGCGGGGAACTGAGGTCTTGAGAGAGAGGAAGTGATTTGTCCAAGTCATACAATTAGGTGGAGGCTAGACTAGAACCTTTGCCTCCAGAACCCTAGTCCTGTGTGATTCTCGTGCGCTCGCCTGACATTGGCTGCCCCCTGCGGGCGGCTGAATACGTTGCTTGTTCCTGGGTTATAAAACTGCTGCCGAGAGGCGCTCAATGACTACTCTGAAAAATGTCCGCAGTTCTGAAAATGTGACCTCTAGATCCAGCCAAACCTGAAAAGTTGATTCGACTTGAATCTACGACTGCAGTTTCAGATTCCTCTGGTTTTCTTGGTGTCTCTCACATTTCGCAAGGGACTGCATTTGGGGGCTTTCCAAGGAGTTCCCTATGAATCTTTCAAAAGATGCTGATTTCCACCTCTTTCTTAAAGCTTTCTTTTTTTTTTTTTTTTTTTTTTTTTTGCTTTAACACATCGTGTTTTAAATTTTTGTAATTCTTGTTCAGAAGTTGTTTAGTGCCTTTTGTTGACAGTGGAATCAGAACTAGGCTATTGTTTCGACGCACAGACACTAGATGAAAGGGATTATTACAGATTATAAACATACATTTCCTGGGATTTTATTTGGTGGTGGTGGTGGTGTTTTAAATTTGGATTGCGTCATGTCATTATGAAACCTGGACTATCAGATTGTTGCTTAAAATAATAGTTTTAAATTATGAGAATCCCCAATTCAGGATTTTTGATAAGCACTTTAGCTTGACTTGTAGGGGGCTGGTAATATGTGTATATGAGTTAGTTTGGGAAGAAAAACCTGTCATGAATATAACTTTTCATTTTAAAAACAATGGATTATATTACGATATTGCTTTACATCATTTTTTTATTGGTCTCGGTTTGATGGGTTTCTCAACATTGCAATGACAAATTTTAGTGAAGGTTCTAAGATAGTATTTTTCCTATTTAAGTCTTACAAGAAAAACTATAAAACAAACTGTGTCTGTAAAATTATTGTCATCTAATCAGTATATGATTAGTAAACAGTAAGCACAGAGTTACTTTAAAAGTCATCAAATTTCCTAGGTTTGGTTAACTAAAAAAGAGAAAAAGCTCTTTTGAAAATAGTAATGGGTTCTTTTAAATCCATGGATTTCTTCTGGGGAAATCCCTTAGTTCTGAATTAGGTCACATTTTATAGTATTTCAAACACCGTTCTGTCAGAGACAGAAAAAGCAAAAGAGTAAGTAAGACTCTGACTAACAGGTGGCCTAATTATTCACTTAGTTACTCTAGAAACTAAGTATTGTAAACATGGGCACAACTTGGATCAACTAGGCCCGGAGTTGTGAGCAATTTGGTATTAATTTTATTTACAAAACACTGAAGTTTGATCACTCATGTTCTTATCTTTCCTTAGGTTTTAAAATCCTTTCCTCTTAGATTCTCCTAATCTTCTAGACTTTATGGGATGACTATAATTATGTTTGGGGGTGTATTGCTTCTTGATTTTTTTCTTCTTTTAATAAAACAAAAGCCCCATTGAAATAACATAATTGAATTGTTTATTATGTTTGAGAAATATTTAAACAATGTGACAAATGCCAAAGATTTTGAGTGTGTACTTAAAGAAAGGACACGGGTTCTCGTTCCTTTTCTTGTCCTTAACCTTAAGTTTTGAACTTCATTGGCTGGAAGGTGGCCAAATGTGTAACTTGTCCCTGGTCTAACAGTAACAGCAGGTTCAGACATGCAGGGGAATAGGAAGGTGCCAGGTCCTTGACTGTATCTGTGGATACCCATAACAGCAGAACCAGTTTACAATACTAGAGCAACAGAATGCAGCAAACAATCTTGTTGTGCAAGTTTGCAAAGTTTTACCTTTGTAACCTTTGAAAAGATTATTGAGTTTTTGTGGAAGTTTTGTAATCCAGTAGTAGTCTAAATCCTCATGTTTCAGCCCACATCTGCCCATTCCTATTTCTGCAGCATATATAGCAGTGACGAGGATGATGAGGACTTTGAGATGTGTGATCATGACTATGATGGGCTGCTTCCCAAGTCTGGAAAGCGTCACTTGGGGAAAACAAGGTGGACTCGGGAAGAGGTAACTGATCATTTTATCAAAACATGGAAAACAGATAGAGTGTATAATTTATACAAAACAGAATTTCAACTAAACTACAGGTGCTCCAGCTCGTTAGCAGGCTCTTTGATATCTTATCCTAGCCTGCATGTACAGCGTGCCTTACACCCCGCCCCCAATTATATTATCCATTTCCACACTATTTGCAGTTCTTTGAATGTCGTCTTCTTCTTCTCATTTTAGACTTCGTCTATGTTTCCTTCTGCCTGTTGAGTTCTCATTCTTTTGTCCCATCTCTTCTTCCTGCTTTTACATTGCCTATGAAGGCATCACCTCTTCTGTGAAGCCACCCCTGGCTTCACTGGGAAGGACTGGATGCATCCTCCTGTGAGCCCATGCATGAGTGCATGTTCTGCTTTATTGTTGCTGGGACATAGATGCCTCCTCTAGCTGACTGCAAGTCTGTTGAGGGCAGGACTCAACATCTATTCACTTTTTTTTTCCTTTTTTCACATATATATATATATATATATATATATATATATATTTTTTTTTTTTTTTTTTTTTTTTTTGAGGGGCCGGAGTTTCACTCTTGTTACCCAGGCCAGAGTGCAATGGCATGATCTTGGCTCACTGCAGCCTCGGCCTCCTGGGTTCAGGCAATTCTCCTGCCTCAGCCTCCCGAGTAGCTGGGACTACAGGCCTGCACCACCATGCCCAGCTAAAATGTCTGTTAATCTTTGTGTTTCCTGAACTCACAAGTGCTTGACCCAAAGTAGGATATTAATAAATGTTCTCTGAATAGTGAATGACTTACTTTCCCTAAAACAAAATAGACAAAAGGATACTCAGAGAACTCATCTTTTTACAATGTATTCATTTAAGATCTTTGATATATTTCACAGAGCCATATATATGAAGGTATGCTCTAAAAGCGTCCAGTAATGGATGAAGACACATCTGCTTCCCCTGTTTCTTTTTCGGCTAGCTTGTCAAAAGTTTGATTTTGTAGGAATGGAAAAATACTTCAGAAGCAAAATTAATAATATGTGGAGAAAAGTTTCTCTAATGTTCTTAGACATTTTTGCAACTAATTTTAGATGATTCTTGTTACAATAAATGGTATTGGCTCATCTTCAGTTTCACTGTGCTCTGCTTCATTTAAACCAGAGCTCCTTTTGACAGGCAGGTAGGATTCCCAGAGGGGTCCATAGGAAATTCACATTTTACCTATTAAGCATGTGCACTTGGTTAATCCTTGTGCTCTGGAAATTCTGTTGTCCCCATTGGCTTCCTAATTCTTGTGTATGGTATGGTACCAGGGACCTTCGTTGTGTATGAATGTTACCTTTGCAGAAATATAAGAAGGAATACATTTTTTAAAGACACTTATGAACTGGTAGGTTATGAACAGCATATAAACTAAAAGAACTGATTACCTGCAAATGTTGAGTGTCTTTTATGTTCTAACACATTTGGCCTCATTTATATTGTGAATATATTGGTGCAAAAACTAAATGATTTTATTTAGTCTTCAAGTTTAATTTTAAAAATGATCTTCATTTCTGTATAAAGGGTTAAAATAACTGGAAATATTCTATTTCTTGCTCAAGATTTTATTTATTGCTGTAGGTAAATATGTACTGAATAAAGCATTGGCATGCATTTTTCCCCACAGAGTAAAGCAGTTATTTGTATATTAAACACACACTATATGCCAGGCATTATGATAAGTGTTTGCAAAATTGCCTCATATAATCCCCAAATAACCCTGTTAATATCAGCCTCATGTTAATAAATTGCCTCATTTAATCCCCAAATAACCCTGTTAATTTCCATTTTATAGATGGCAATACTAAGGCACAGAAAGGGAAAATGATAAACCCACTTTACACAATCAGTAGTGGAGTCAAGATGCCAAACTCTGGTCTGACTAAATATATGCTCCCAAGTCAGTATATTACATTAATACCTGCTGTATTTGGATACTTTTGAGAGATTTTCTATTCTGGATTCGTTCCCTCATTCACTTTAACTTGAACAGAGTTATATAGTAAATGACTGATATCCTAGGATTACCTTTAAATGTCATAGGATGAAAAACTAAAGAAGCTGGTGGAACAGAATGGAACAGATGACTGGAAAGTTATTGCCAATTTTCTCCCGGTAAGCTAGTAACTTTTTCTTATTACAAAAGGAAAGCTTCTCCCAGTGATTTCTATAAAATATTCTAGGAGGGGTTATTAAGATAGTATATTATTTGCTCACATTTAAGAAGTAGGAGAAATGCCTTACCCATAACTTACATTTTATATTATAATGCATATAATTGGGATTTCTAAATTGATTATTGGAATTTAGATTATTAGAATCAATTATTATAATTTAGATTGTTGAATTTTAAAAACAATTGCTTCTTGTTTTATCTTTTCATGTATAGGTTAATTTGTATTTCGATAATTTGTTACGTGGTAGATGATTAAACTTGTTCTTTCCTCCAAGTCAGTTTTTCCTGAATTCCCTGTTTTTGTCAATAGCAATACTTTTGGCACCAGGGTTTAAAATTCTGGAGACCTTTCTTAACTTAGTGCATACCCCCAACCCCTACATCCAAGCAGTTACTAAGGATCCTGGAATTCCTTTATAGTCAATCCCGTCCTTTACATTCTCATGGCTGTGCTGAAGGTTGGGCTTCTGCCTTCTCATTTGGACTATCATACAACTTCCTAACTAGCTTCCCCACTTGTAGTTTTCCATTTTTCTTTCTTTCTCTTTTTTTTTTTTTGAAATGGAGACTAGCTTTGTCACCTAGGCTGCAGTGCAGAAGCACAGTCTCGGCTCACTGCAACCTCCACCTTAGCTGGGATTACAGGCACCTGCCACCACACCTGGCTAATTTTTGTATTTGTAGTAGAGACAAGGTTTCACGATGTTGGTCAGGCTGGTTTCAAACTCCTGACCTCAAGTGATCCACCCACCTCAGCCTCCCAAAGTGCTGGGATTACAGGTGTGAGCCACCGTGCCTGGCCAGTTTTCTACTTTTCCATCCATCCCAAACACCATTGGCAGGTGGGACTTCCTAAAATGCAGCTGTACCTTATCTTTTCAAAACGAACCACAGTGACTTAGAACTCACAAATTAAGTAAACTGCCTTGACCTGGCACATAGAGGCCCTCCTCTATTGCCCCAACTTCTAGCTCCAGTTCTGTTTCCTACTTCCTCTCTGTAAGCAGGTTTGCTTGAATTTATTTCTGCTTTCCCTCCTCTGGGCTTTTGCTCCTGGTGTTCCCACCTCCTAGAATGTTCTCCTTTTACATCACCAATTAAAGTTTTGTTCATCCTTCAAAGTCCTTATGAAGAGCTCTTCCAGACTCCTCTCAAGGAAACCATTTCACCTCCTAAGAAGATGCTTCTCTCCTCACTTCAGTATCATTTTGCTTTGGTCTTTTCTTCCATATGAATCAAATTCAGCCTCTGTGATAATCAGTCATCTATTTGTCTTTTCCCTCTTAAAAGATTACAAGCTCCTGTAACATAGGAACTGTCTTTTATGGATCTTTATTCCTTCTGCAATATAAATACCGTGGTCCTGAACTGAAGCACATCTCTTGTTGGAATGGGAAGCAAACTTTAGTCATTTAGGGTGGGTTTCCATGAAAGCCTGACAATGTAGAATCTCTATCAAGCCTTAGGCCATGTAGATACTCTGCAGATGTATCTCAGGTTAAGGTTAAGTTGACAGGTGCGTGTGTAGTATGATGGTCCTTTGGTTCATGCGGCAGGACTGTTTCCCTCAGGAGGCAGAATGTATAATCTTAGAGCAACTTTGATGGATTACTTGCATGTTCTGTAGTCTGTAAATAATGAGGGATAGGTGAGCTCTAAGCATGCTCTAAAATGTTCTTAAATATTTTCACGGCATATGGTCTGTGTGTGACTCTGTGACAACAATGAATTCATGTGCTTATCACTTCATATCTTTATGGTACTCTGTTTGTCTAGAATCGAACGGATGTGCAGTGCCAGCACCGATGGCAGAAAGTATTAAACCCTGAGCTCATCAAGGGTCCTTGGACCAAAGAAGAAGATCAGAGAGTAAGTTCTTTCTTCATTGGTGTGTGAATCATAATTAAGAATATTCCCCAAATGCTGAATTTTTTCTGTTTGAGGAAGCAGGTAAAATGGGCAAACAGGAAGTAGAGGACTCTCTTCCCATATTTCCAATGAATGAAAGCAAATTTTGGAAATTTTCTAAAGATCTTGTAACACTGAAGAATGAATATACTAACTCATTACATAACATTAAAACATAGGTTATTTTTGTGTGTTTATCTGAAGGTGATAGAGCTTGTACAGAAATACGGTCCGAAACGTTGGTCTGTTATTGCCAAGCACTTAAAGGGGAGAATTGGAAAACAATGTAGGGAGAGGTGGCATAACCACTTGAATCCAGAAGTTAAGAAAACCTCCTGGACAGAAGAGGAAGACAGAATTATTTACCAGGCACACAAGAGACTGGGGAACAGATGGGCAGAAATCGCAAAGCTACTGCCTGGACGGTAATAATATGTCAAAAAAATATATTGATCGGGAAGAATGAGGGAGTGGGTATTGGACATTCTGCTTAAAATGTATGGTGAGTGAATTAAATTTCATCAGTCGTAAGTGTTTTATTAGATAGCCCAGCTACATAGCTTTTAGAGACTGAAGACATCTTAGAGTTTATTTGGTTGAGAACTTTCGGGATCCACCTGACAGTGAGCCCAGGGTAAAGACATTTAACTCTCCCCAATTTCCCTATTTCCAAAATGACTCACACCAGGGCCAGTGTTAGGATCAAGTGAAATGAATGTCAAAGGACTTGGTAAATTATAAAACTCTAAATGCATAGAAAGAAACTGAAGGCAGTTTGTCTCTGGCTGAGTTCACATAGCTGGTTAAGTGACTCAGAGGAACTCAGCCACCATTTTCCTGATAACCATCATTCTTTTTTTTTTTTTTTTGAGACAGGGTCTTGCTCTGTCACCCAGGCTGGAGTGCAGTGGTGCAATCTTGGCTCACTGTAATCTCTGCCTCCCGAGTTCAAGCAATTCTCCTGCCTCAGCCTCCTGAGTAGCTGGGACTACAGGCACATGCCACCATGCCCAGTTCATTTTTGGATTAGCTGGGGTTTCACCCTGTTGGCCAGGATGGTCTCAATCTCCTGACCTCTTGATCCACCTGCCTCGGCCTCCCAAAGTCCTGAAATTACAGGCGTGAGCCACGGCACCCGGCCTTGTTCATTTCTTTAATTTTTTTTTTTTTAAGAGACAGAGGCTTCTTCTGTCACACAGGCTGGAGTGCAGGGGCATGAGCATAGCTCAATACATCCTTGAACTCCTGGGCTCAAGGGATCCTTTCACCTCAGCCTCTTGAGTAGCTAGGCCTACAGGTGCACGCCACTACACCCAACTGATTTTAAAACACTTTTGTAGAGTTGATCTTACTGTGTTGCCCTGGCTGGTCTCAAACTCCTGGCCTCAAGCAATCCTTTTGCCTCCCAAAGTGCTGAGATTATAGGCATGGGCCACTGTACCTGGCCACCAATATTCATTTTATTATACCACTTTGCTTAATTTTTTACTCCATTGATTAAAGAAATAAGGTATTTCTCGAATTCTCATACTACTTCAAGGATTTTAAATGTCAATATAATAATGCTTTCTTTTTAATGAACAAGGCAAAGAAATGACCTCATTATGAGAGATAACTATGGAAGCTCATTTTTGTCCCATTTTCCCACTTAAATAGTATATAACAGATTTTGTTACTCTGGAAAGCAGTACTTTTAATGATAAATTTTGCATAAAAATGATACAGATAGAAAATATTAAAAATAGTTTTATTCTTGAGCTTCATAATCCAGGAGAAAGTTTATGTAGTATTCTCCAGTGATGCTCCAATGCATTTGCACCCTCGTGGTTCAGTATAAACTTAGAAAATTCAAGAGGTTGGTAAAAAGAGGTCTTCATTCCCATATGGCCTCAGAGGATACACTGCTGATTCTTCTCAAAATTAACAAGGCTATCGAACTTCCTCTTTCTTTAGCATGCATTCCCCCACCCCCATTGAAATAGTAAAAGGGAGGCTTAAACGGTTTTTTTGAATTGAGAAACTGTTTTTCCTGAGAATGGAAAGACTTTAGTAAAAAGGCGTTGCTGTTTGAAACTATACTGCGGGGGTTAGGATCTTTCCCTTGGGAATGCCATTTTCCACCCTCATCTCTGTCTGATTGGAATAACAATTGGGGTGGTTTTTAAAGGGTAGGAGGTTTTTTGGTCTCAAAAGTTCTTGCTAGTCCTTCGAGAGATAAAGAGTGAAGTATTCTTCATCAGCAGCATCTTATCACCCACCAAACTTCACCGTGTCCCTATTGTGGTGTGTAGGCCCTGCTGTGCTGCATTCAAAGAAGGAATTTCTTCAAAGCAGCTGGAACTTCACATTGTGTTAGAGTCTTGTACCACAAACGGTCAGAATAATTATGAAGCGTCATTGTATTGAAAATACTCCTTTACCAAGGAAATGAAATGGTTAAAAGATACTGACATTTCTAGAAAACGATGTGCATTCCAGATTGTGTAACTAAGAGAAATCTATGGATTTCTAACAAGGCAATAGAGAAAGCCTGATCTTAGGGGGTGGAGAAGAAGAAAACCATTAAAAAGGGGGAAAACTATGACTGGGCCCAAGGGAAAGGTCTGTGTTAGAAACAGTTTTCTGTCAATTCACTTTAATCTGAATTGAAATTTTTTGTTTGTGAAATTTGTATGTGATATATTTCTGTGCAGAACTGATAATGCTATCAAGAACCACTGGAATTCTACAATGCGTCGGAAGGTCGAACAGGAAGGTTATCTGCAGGACTCTTCAAAAGCCAGCCAGCCAGCAGTGGCCACAAGCTTCCAGAAGAACAGTCATTTGATGGGTTTTGCTCAGGCTCCACCTACAGCTCAACTCCCTGCAACTGGCCAGCCCTCCGTTAACAATGACTATTCCTATTACCACATTTCTGAAGCACAAAATGTAAGCCATTCTTGAGAATCTGGTTTAATGAGAGAGATGGTTAATTTAGCTCCAGGTAGTAATCATATTTTGCAGTTGTATACTGTTCAGAGAACCTTCCTGGGCATGATCATGGCCAGTCGTCTTCAACTTTCCTGGGCATGATCATGAGGTAGATAGGGTGTAGATATTGTTTGTTATCACTGGTTTATGTCTTCAGAAATGAAGATGGTAAGTGCTTTGCTCAGGGTGACATAGAGATAGTGTTGACTAGAATTCTAACTTGCTGCTTCAAATCTAATTTGAAGGTAACCTTTGAATGTAAATGTACTTAAGGTACGGTTGAAGAATAAGGGAATGGAGTTGCATTTGTAGATGTAACACTTTTCTCTACCAAAACCAAAAGGAAAGATATATTTAAAGATATATTTAAAGAGTTTGACAGTGAAATTCAGTGGTTATGGTATATTCAGTTCTGGTAATGATCTAGCAGACATGTCTTGATTTATTCACTCAGTAAGTGTTTACCCTCTTATTCTAAGTCAGGAGCAGAACTTTGTGACATTCATTTTCTGATGCCTCCTCTTAGTCTCCTTTGGATCAGTGTGATCCCTTCCTTATTTCTAGATGTTTTTATTTAGAGAAAGAGATAATCCATAATAGGTGGGAAAAGAAAAAGAGGAAAAGAAATCGAGAAGCTTTAATCTTAAGACTAACAATAATAAATGATGAAACTTACCCAAGAATGGGTAGGCTTATATGCAAATTCTATGCAAAACATGTTCATAAATAGTTTTTATTCTTCTCTGTTCATGCATTTGACTACAAACTTTACAGAAAGGTCTCAGATGAATACATTATCATAAGAAGTTCTGTGCTTTTTATTAAAATTCATAATTATTCCAAGAAAAATATTTTTATTTACACACAGCTGGTGCCATTAGTTTTTCCCATAGAAACTATTTTCAAACATTCATTCATGTATTTAGATTATATTTTTTATTTTTTCATTGTGTTTTTCTCTAATTAAGGAAATTAAAGTGCCAGTAACTTCCCAAAATTTAAAGTGCTCATCAACATTTCCCAAGGATCTATAAGCACTTTAAATTTTTTTACTATGTTGCTTTAGCTATTTAACCATTTTAAAGGCCTGGCTAAATTTCACAGTAAAAGGTTTTTAAAAATTGTTTAGTGTATTTCAGTCCCAGAACAAAACCTCAGGAAGCCAAGTCCCCTGAAGCATATGTAACCCTGAATGACGTGGCCTTTGTCTCTCTTTCCCATCTAGGTCTCCAGTCATGTTCCATACCCTGTAGCGTTACATGTAAATATAGTCAATGTCCCTCAGCCAGCTGCCGCTGCCATTCAGGTATGATCATTTTATAAAGAAACTCATTTACTATTCAAAGCACCACTTTTAAGAAATGCTTTATTTCTTTCATCTAAACACATATTTTCACCTGAGCAACTGAACTTAAAAGGAAAGGGAATGTGGAGAGGAGAGCAGAGTCTCGGCTAGCCATCTACCAAGCTTGTCTTCTAGACTGAGTTTGCTCTGGAATTTTCTGATTCTTTGATGTTACAAGATGAAATAACTCAGTCAGCATCCACTCTAGCCTGAGATTTCACATCACTCCCTTAAGTCTGAAGTAACGTTTATAGAGATTTCCATAGGAGCCAAATTTGGTGGGTGTTGGTGTCACACTGAGTCTCTTTGGGCTGTCTTTGGTACCTCATGACCATATAGGCTACACCCATTGTATTTGTAGCTTCCAATCAGACCTTTGTCTTTATTTCCCTTATCTTGTAATTTCAGAGACACTATAATGATGAAGACCCTGAGAAGGAAAAGCGAATAAAGGAATTAGAATTGCTCCTTATGTCAACTGAAAATGAGCTAAAAGGACAGCAGGCGCTACCAGTAAGACTATCATCATGTACTTGAATGGGGGGAACAATAGCAGCTTGCCTCGGTTTACCTAAGCACTCTTCTCTTCTAAATATTACACTTATCAAGGTGCTATGTATCCATTCAGAATGTCTCAACACAAGTTGCGTGTAGTAAAATGCAATTGATATCAGAATATCTGCTGATTACATTGGAAGCAGTCTTTTTGTAATTGCAGTAGAAATACAATATCCAATTGTGATTGTCATTATTAATGTTTTTTTCTTCAGAAGGACTATAATCAGTTTAAAGTCTAGCAAAGGTAAAATAAATGAAAATCTGCATTTTCTACAAAGCTATGTATGTATATAGTACCATTTTTTCTATAATTTTCTTAACATATTTTCATATTTTATAATTTCAGATGTAACTTGATGCATGTTCTGTATATACATGTAAAAGGTTATATATAAAACCTCTTCCTAAATAACATTAGCTGCTCTCTTTCATTTGCATGTGTGAAAGTTATCTGGGCCATCACTTAATTCTGACATCTTTTTTAGTGACTGGGCAGCCAACTGGGATGGCTCCTTGTGCTTTGTAACATAGATACTCACCCAACAAAGACAATAAAAGAAAAATGAGGCCCAGTAGGTCTTCCTAGGGGTACATTTATTTTTTGTTAAATAATAAGATGATTATGTGCACATGCTAGTTCGACCACTTTTTAACTTTAGTTAATGTTTTGCAATTTCTCCTGTTGTGTGGTCATACTGTAAGGAGACTTCTGTTAATTTGCTCTTCTGCTTTCCTAACCACGTCGATCTGGCAGCACTTCACTGCATCAGTGCAATTTGTAGCATTCAAAAGGGACAGAAGCAACAAGACTAGGTGCAGCTCAAAGCAACTCGAACTCCTGAGTCCTCCAGCTTTTTTGTGGTTAGAATGCAAATAGGGCAGTTCTTCACTTGCAGCAAGCATTTATGAACCTTTGGCAAATTATATTAAAGTGGATTTTTAAGACAATATGGGAATTATACTTTGTAACATAGACCTATGATTTGACGTTTTTACAAAATGATCACAATTTAAGGTAATCATATAGGTACAACCTCTAGCACTATTAAAAACAGGGTCTTGCATTGATAAAAGGAAACATCTTGACAACTGTTTCATAGGCGTAAGTTTGGGATGATGCAACTACTCTTATCTTTCCTCCAACAGCATCTGATACCTTGTGCAACTTCATTGCTAAGTTCCTTCTCCCTTTCTTCTCCCCTCTCTTTATTTCTACACCCTTCCCCCTTCCTTAGACACAGAACCACACATGCAGCTACCCCGGGTGGCACAGCACCACCATTGCCGACCACACCAGACCTCATGGAGACAGTGCACCTGTTTCCTGTTTGGGAGAGCACCACTCCACTCCATCTCTGCCAGCGGATCCTGGCTCCCTACCTGAAGAAAGCGCCTCGCCAGCAAGGTGCATGATCGTCCACCAGGGCACCATTCTGGATAATGTTAAGAACCTCCTAGAATTTGCAGAAACACTCCAATTTATAGATTCTGTAAGTAGAATTGTGAAGGGAAGTTAATGATTCTGGAAGATAAATTATAAAACCCATTTCTTAAATCATTGCCATTTTCTATAGCCAAGATGTTATTAGCATATATTCATATAAAGGTAAAAGTATGATTTTTGTCTTCATAAATATGTTTTTTTGAAGATCCAATTTCCTAGGCTACCAAGATAAAAGTAGTTATAAATACTTACAACATAGGACTTTTGAAGGAAGAGTTTTTTTTTTCCATTTTCACACTTTTCCTTCAGAAGTCACATTTTTTAAAATAGTCAAATTCATGACTTATAAAGCAGAGCTTGAATTATTGGAATGGAATGGTGTTTGAGTTACTTTTAATTTTTTTCTTTGCTTACTTCATGGTGCTTCTCTAGAATTTTGTCTTGCTTTCGAACAGCACATTAAGGATTTGGCTTACTCAGAGCTTAAAGCAATTTTTTAGTGGATTTGAAGTGATAATCTGGTCATACCCGGCTCTTTCCACAAAATGCTGTTTATTGATTACTGGCCCCATTGCTTCACTGAGATGAATCATCTTTAGTGAAACAAATCTGTATTCAGCACCTCCATAGCGAACACTTGGTTCCTTTCCCAGCTGGTTAAAAAGCATTTATAGCACAGTCATCGGTCGAGAGATGACCATTGCCATATATACCATCTAGAAAAGGTCTTCACTTTGCTTTCCGTGGCATGCAGATATAGAGAGCGGGGAGGTCCCTGCAGCACACGCAGAGGGCCAGCCTCAAGGCAGCCCACTAGACTACTCTACCGCAGCATAATAGAGCAACTGCTCATCTTGAAGCTGTTGCTCAAGAAGCCAAACCCACGGGCCCAGTGTTTGCTTTGCGTTGAGCATCTCTCTCTCAGTGCTGTTTCAGGTGATGATGGCACACACTGTCTCAAAGTTCTGTGCCTCCCACATTGTTTCAGGATTCTTCATCATGGTGTGATCTCAGCAGTTTTGAATTCTTTGAAGAAGCAGATTTTTCACCTAGCCAACATCACACAGGCAAAGCCCTCCGGCTTCAGCAAAGAGAGGGCAATGGGACTAGACCTGCAGGAGAACCTAGCCTGAGGGTGAACAAACGCGTGTTGAGTGAGGGTTCACTTGACCCACCCAAGGTCTTACCTCCTGCGAGGCACTGCACAATTCCACTGGTCATCCTTCGAAAAAAACGGGGCCAGGCCAGCCCCTTAGCCACTGGAGACTCTAGCTCCTTCATATTTGCTGACGTCAGCAGCTCAACTCCCAAGCGTTCCCCTGTCAAAAGCCTACCCTTCTCTCCCTCGCAGGTAGAGCACAATTTCTGCACAGCTGTTACTAATTTTCAGCAGACACCTGAGCCTTAATAATCTAGAAACTAATACTTTGGAACAAATGACTAATTACTGCTGCCCTCGCTGATTTCATCCCGTCCTTGAATCTAGCTGTTGCTAAGTTATACTGCCTCCCAAAGTTTAGGCTGTCTGCAGGCTGACTGTTGATTTTGGCATCATTTGCTCTTTTACTTTTTGGGTGGTTTTGAAAGATAGTTGCATGAAACATACTTTTAGTTCCTTCAGCACTAGAGTTTAACATTTCTGCCTGTTTCTTTTTCTCCCATTTGATCCTTCCCTTTAAAATTTTTAACATCATTTCTGCCTCATTGTTCATTTATTCTTATGCAATCCACTGACCCAGGGGAGGAGGGAACCAAACTGTGTTTATATAACATTTGGGTTGCAACTAGAAAATGTAAAGCTAGAAAACTTAAAGGTTCTAATCCATCTTTCAGTGGAAGAGTTTGGGAAGAGGATGAGAAACAAATGCTTAAGGAAAAGCACGTATTTTTAATTTCAGTTTCTCAGCACTGGCGCCTTTGAGTTGTGCCACACTATTTTACTAGTGCAGTTTCTGCCAACAAATATTTTTATTTCATACAGCTTTTTTAAGGCGTGAAAATTACAATTCTTATCAGAGATTTGTGTTCCTAAATTATTTAAATCATTAAAATTAATAATTTGGCACTTTAAAACATTTTTCCAATTGTATCTGTTGAATTTAAGAACAGATTTAGATATAACGTAGGTATATACATTTGGGAAACACTGAATCAAACAAAGATAAAAGTGGGTTTCTTAGCTGAGCAGAGTGGCATAGGCCTGTCGTCCTCGCTACTGGGAGGCTAAGGCAAGAGGATCACTTGAGCCCAGGAGTTCAAGTTCAGCCTGGGCAACATAGTGAGACCCCAAGTCTTAAGACACTTTTTTTTTTAACTGCAGGACTTCTCAGAGTTATTAATATGCCATTGAGCCTTGTGAATTTCCAGGAAAAGATGACAATATGTTATGTTTCCCAAATTTATTTTACCTTGGAATTGTTTAAGAAACACCTAGTTTTTTTCCCAGAACATTAGTGTTCTGAGAGACACATTTTATTATTCAAGAATTTTCCATATAATGTAAACCTTCTGTAGTAATAATTTTGGTTCATAGATTATTAAAGAGAAGAAACAAAGTATGAAAGGAAACTATGAATTATTTATAGTTTATTTAAATTTAGTTTATTTAAACTATTATTTTCCCCAAAATCACTAAAGCCTTTTAGATGTTAAGAAATAACACATCTCATTCTCTTTAATGACAAGTGTCATTTATTGAGAATATTTTCACACAGTTCTGCACATTTTTTAGCATTGACCCTAGGTCATATTTCTTGGAAACCACACCCAAATCTTGGGTGCTCAATTGAAATAAAACAATTCTCTGGTCAACACTACGTGCTTGTTAGCATCTTTATTATTTAATATAGTGGGTCATTAAAACATTCTTATTATCTAGGTGTGATTTTTTTTTGAGATGAAGTCTTGCTCTGTCTCCCAGGCTAGAGTGCAGTGGTATGATCTCAGCTCACTGCAACCTCTGCCTCCTGGGTTCAGGTGATTCTCCTGCCTCAGGCACTACAGGTACATGCCATCATGCCTGGCTAATTTTTTTTTTTTTTTTTTTTTTTTTTTTTAGTAGAGATGGGGTTTCACTGTGTTAGCTGGGATGATCTCAATCTTCTGACCTCATGATCTGCCCGCCTCGGCCTCCCAAAGTGCTGGGATTACAGGCGTGAGCCACCACACCCGGCCCTAAGTGTGATTTTTAAATTGGATGGAATAAAGAAGTACTGTCTAATCTAAGTAATTTTTTTCTCTCCATATTTAGTTCTTAAACACTTCCAGTAACCATGAAAACTCAGACTTGGAAATGCCTGCTTTAACTTCCACCCCTCTCATTGGTCACAAGTTGACTGTTACAACACCGTTTCATAGAGACCAGACTCTGAAAACTCAAAAGGAAAATGCTGTGTAAGTCTTTGGTTCAGGAATGAGATTATTTATCTTATTTATTTATATTTAATGAATGGAATATAGTCCCTAGATGTCTGATCTACTTGTATGTGAATAATTTTACTGACCACTTACATATAATCATGTCTATTCCCACATTGAATATATCTGTCCTGGGTGTATTAGAACTACCCAGAAGTAGAAGATGGGAACGTCAACTAAATTACCTTTTGTAACTTACTCCAAGATTTTCTATGTATGCACAAGTAGTTTTCATAAAACTTTTCCATCCAGTTTGTTGCTTCAATAAGGCCTTCTTAGGAAAGCAAGCTTTTTAACCTCCTTTGCCCTCTAATTATAAACTTCAGAAGAAGTATGAGTATGGTTTCTTACTTGGTTGTATTTTTTATTTAATTTTACTTGTTGATTATTTATTTTTAGTTTGTATATTTTAATTTATGTGTAGATAGGACCTCTTCTGACATCCCTAGGAATATTATATGACTAGAAGCCAAGGGATGAATAAGCAGTCATTTTTATTCAATAAAGCATTGATCAGTTCAAAGGAATGGCAGAGAAAATCAGTGAGAATTATCAGAAACCTTGAAAAGAAATGCACTCTTATTTCAAAGTACAGAAAGTAAATTTTAAAAGGTTAACATGTTTTGTAGTGTGGGCTCTATTTTCATGAAAAGGGAAAACTGATTTGTAAATGACATCAGGTTTTCTTGATGCTTATAGTCTTATACAGACCACGGGCACTACGTGTGTCTTCAGAGCCATTAAGGAAAAATAGAAAATCATTTAGTGCTTTTATTCTTAGGGGTATAATATTTGGAAATATTTGGAAATACGTGATATGCATATTCTCTTTTCCTTAACAAGTAATATGATTAATCAGCATACCCAATTCCACATCCATAACAGAGTGCATTATATTCAGCAGAAAAATATTATATGTAATAGGTAAAGCCATGTAAAGGACATGTATTCTTTTATATTGAGCCACTGCTTGTTTCCTTTTTAAAGTTTTAGAACCCCAACTATCAAAAGGTCAATCCTAGAAAGCTCTCCAAGAACTCCTACACCATTCAAACATGCACTTGCAGCTCAAGAAATTAAATACGGTCCCCTGAAGATGCTAGTAAGTTCTAGAAAAGTTCTTGGGTTTGGTTGGTATATTAGTCCCGAGAGGAGTTCTCCTCTGATGCAAAAATACCCACTCTTCCCTGTAGCCTCAGACACCCTCTCATCTAGTAGAAGACCTGCAGGATGTGATCAAACAGGAATCTGATGAATCTGGAATTGTTGCTGAGTTTCAAGAAAATGGACCACCCTTACTGAAGAAAATCAAACAAGAGGTAAACATGAAATCCTTTGGAAGCAGCAAGCTGAGAATCCTCCCCTTTGCTCCTTATGTACAGCTTGATGTGTCTGCCATTGGCAGTGTGCAACACCACCACTTTCCATGCAAGATTTTCATACAAGGAACAGAGAAGAGGTATGCCAGACTATAGGCATCATCCACCTTTCCTTTGAGAAGCCAAGCCATCTCTGTCTGCTTCCTGCTTCAAGAAAAGGGAGGGAAACAGCTTTTTAATGTACTTGTAAACATTACTGATTATAGATAGATAGTTGATATTTCATTTTTAGATATTGTGAAGAATTGGAATTTGAATTAAAATAATAGTATCTTTAATTCATTGTATGAAAAAAAGGAAATCTAACCTGCAAGGATCAGAGTTTTAGCTCGTTGGCAACAACTGTTTTCCAGCAGGTTAAATACAGTGCCTCTTGAATTTATTTTCTTGTAAAGATAAGTATTTGATTTTTTTCTCATAGTTAAAAATCTGATTTTCTTATTCAGTAATGCAGAGTTTTACCAAAAGTGTGATTAAAAACCAGTATTTTGTCACCAAAAGACCTTTTATGTCACCAAAATAAAATCCATGACAGATACAACACACGGATATCACTAAAATATATTCTTAATAAAATAAACACCTAGAATCAGAACATTGGTTGAAAACACAGGAGCTTTACTGGGGCAGTAAAATTTGCAGCTGGTCACATTTTAAATTTGCTGTTAGTGGTTCTTTGTTGAATCCAGAAGGTAGAGCAAATTGAGTTGATAGTGCAAGTTAGCAACATAGTTTTATACGAGTATTTGAGGGACTGGCCAGAAATATACTCCTGACTAAACGTTTCATAGGAAGTTCTAGTTCTAGAATCAACAAAGCACTTTCTATATGCTTTAAGGTGGAATCTCCAACTGATAAATCAGGAAACTTTTTCTGCTCACACCACTGGGAAGGGGACAGTCTGAATACCCAACTGTTTGCACAGACCTCGCCTGTGGCAGATGCACCGGTAAGTATGTGCGCAGCAGCCCCCAAGTTGTTATGTGATGCTGCTGCCTCACAAAATCCTGTGTGTGGCCCATAGGGCTGCTGCGCTTTCAGCGCTCCCTCTTTAAGGCATCTTATTTCTAAATATTCTCCTGTGCATGATTTTTTTTAATGTATTTTTTAAATACCTCACACCTCAGGTGATCCACCTGCCTCGGCCTCCCAAAGTGCTGGGATTATAGGTGTGAGCCACTGATCCCGGCCTAAAAAAATGATTATTAGTGTAGAGTTTAAAGTTGAGATATTTTTGTGTGTTAGAAACATAGCAGGCTTTTTTGTTATTTGTTTTCTTACGATTTGAGCGCCTTTGCCATTTAAAAAAATCTGCTATATGGATATTTCCATAAAAACAATGTTAATTTTTATATTTTCCTTTAATTTATTTGTCTTCTAAATAATATTTTTTTCTTGTTAAGTTATCTCTCATTTGGTTTGTGTAGCATCTATTATAGTATCAACCACGGTGTCTATAGTAGATGCACAGTGTTGTACCCAGTTGCTTTGGTTTACTACCACCATTTTTAAAGTTTATAATTTGTGAATGGTTGTCCTTATGTCTTAAGGAAAATCAGAGCCAATGACAACTTTATTTATTTAGTAGGTACTAAGTGGTAAGTACTGTTCTAGGGGCTTTCAATGAATTAATTCAATTAATCCTCCCAATTATCCTGTAAGGTTGGGGTTTTTTTCTTTTTTTTTTTTTTTTTTTTTTGAGATGGAGTTTTGTACAACCTCCACCTCCCAGGTCCAAGTGATTCTCTTGCCTCAGCCTCCCAAGTAGCTGAAATTACAGGCATGTGCCACCATGCCTGGCTAATTTTGTATTTTTAGTAGAGACGGGGTTTCTCTATGTTGGTCAGTCTGGTCTCGAACTCTCGACCTCAGGTGATCCACCCACCTTGGCCTCCCAAAGTTCTGGGATTACAGGCTTGAGCCACCGTGTCTGGCCAGGTTGATATTATTATCATTTCCATTATGTCAGCTGGAAAACAGAGGCACAAGGAGGCTTCATCATTCACTCAAGATTATATACCCAATAAGTGGCGGTGCTGGGTTGGAACTCAGTTGGTCTTGTTCTATATTCCCTACTTTCGCCATTTTTTTTTGGCCAATAATTTATAGCTCTAAAATATTGATAGCTCTGTACCTATATTTGAAATAAACTGCTCTCTCCCCAGAACTTAATGAATCTTCTGTTTTTAAAGGCATGTGTTTATTAATTCATTTAGCAGATGTTTTTTGAGTGCCTAACACATGCCTAGCACTCTGTGGGATCCCAAAGGAGGTTTGTGTTGTGGTGATGTTTGCCACAATGGGATTAAGGTTCATACATAGTTGAGTTCTCCTTTAGCTCAGAGTGGGAAGAATTTCTGGCAGATAACTGCATTTTTTTATGCTAATGTGTATCATCTCATAGTAATCTACTCTCTACAGTATTAGAAAAATGTTGGCTCTCATATTATCCAACCTCATTTAAATTTCAAATTATTCTCTTCCCTTTAGAATATTCTTACAAGTTCCGTTTTAATGACACCAGCATCAGAAGATGAAGACAATGTTCTCAAAGCATTTACAGTACCTAAAAACAGGTCCCTGGCGAGCCCCTTGCAGGTAATTGCTATTCCAACATTGGTATTTTAAAATTCATTTCCTGAAAAACTGTCACTGGTGGTGGTGGTGGTGGTGGTAGTGGTGGTGTGTTTTTTTAACATTTTAGACATAGAGGAGTGATGCTTTTATACAATTTCTTGATGTCTAGAAAAATCCAATAATTCATTTTTGCTACTCATAGGAGACATGCTAGAAATTTTTATGAGTGCAGATTCCCAAAGCGTGATGAAATGAAATGTTTCTTATTGTGACTGAGACTAAGATTATGTATTACATGTGTACTACGTGTGTCACTATCTCCTTCTGCCCTTAAATATTTTATGAAAATATATCGATATAGTTTACTTTTTGTTCCAAATATTTTCTTTTTTATGCTGTATTCCCTAAACAACAGAGACTGTTCCAAATGAAGTTTGAAATTAGTCAGACAGAAAATAATTGCAATGTATTTGACTGTCAGAACAAGAAAGTCAACTGTCAATGTTGTGCGGCCAATCTGAAGTTGACCATCTGCAGTCAAGTTTTAATATCAAAAGATACTTCCCTTGTAACCCTAAAGTGGGTGTGTGTTGATGAAATATAACAAATTCCAATTTAATCCTGAGCCAAATGTAAATAAGAATGCAAATTTTACTTCCCTAAATTATTTAAAGCAGTTCCTAACAATAAATAGCCCAAATACCCAGCCACCTGCAGAGCCCTCTCCTCCATCCCCCTGGGCCATACAGAGGGAAACTTCATAATCCTAGAGGAAGTGAAGAGCCTGGGTTCAGAAGCTGAAAGTCATGTTTCTTGCTGTAAGTTAAAAGGCACTATCATAGGATAGCAACCTTTTGAGAGTCTGCCCATTCCCTGAATGGGCTTTCCCATTCTTGTGATAGTTTCTCATTCCAAATTGTGAGAATCTTAAAACTTCCCCTGTTTAAGTATTTGCAATGCTTAGTTTTTTGGTGTTTTTGTTTTTTGACACAGGGTCTTGCTCTGTGGCCCAGGCTGCAGTGTAGTGGTGTGATCTCAGCTCACTGCAACTTCTGCCTCCTGGGTTCAAGTGTTTCTTGTGCCTCGGCCTCCCAAGTAGTTGGAATTACAAGTGTGAGCCACCGGTGCCCAGCTATTTGTTTTTGTATTTTTTGGTAGAGACAGGGTTTTGCCACATTGGCCAGGAAGGTCTCAAATTCCTGGTTTCAAGTGAGCCACCCACGTCGGCCTCCCATGGTGCTGGGATTACAGGTGTGAGGTACTGCACCACCCGGCTGATGCTTAGTATTATTTTTAAATAAGGGTTGCAAGCACATTTTGTTTATTAATTAAATCAGATTGCTTCCTTCCTGGCCAACACGGTGAAATCCCATCTCTACTAAAAATACAAAAATATTAGCCAGGCATGGTGATGCGCACCTGTAATCACAGCTACTCTGGAGGCTAAGGGAGGCGAGTCACTTGAACTCAGGAGGCAGAGGCTGCAGTGAGCTGAGATCGTGCTGCTGCTCTCCAGCCTGGGTGACAGAATGAGACTCCACCTCAAAAAAAAGAATATCACAAAGAATTGGTAGATGAGGAAGAGAATGAACCCCACCCAAACATAAGAGGAACCCAGAAAGGGAGTTATAAGGATGTCAAGGCAAAAAGCAGCCATTTCAAAATTTCCCTGAGAGCTGTTCTTAGGTCCAGAAGGAAAGCTTTTGCTTCTTCTTTTTTTTTTCCCTTCCCTCCTAAGTTACTTGGCCCTTGGTTTCTAGAGAACAGAATTCAACTACTGCTATTAGTGCTATTAGTATTTTAATTAAATTAGATTAAGTTTTATGTATGTTTTCTAACCTAGCCTGGGGCCAAATTGTATCTGTAGTAGTAGAGGAAAAGTCTGTTCTAAATTTCAAAAAACAAACACAGAAATATACTTGGGGACAGCTATTGTTAAGTAAGTCGAAAACCCATAGTTCAGTATTTAACTTAATCAGTATATTTGTATTTTATTTAATGGAAATGTTGGTTATCTTTGAAACTCAAAACAAAATTGTGGCTCTATTTTATTAATCTGTATTCTCCTGTCTATCAATGAGTCATATTGGCAATTTACAGATTCTAACGTCTATACTCTGAGATTAAGTCATGTATGATAAAGGTAATATTTGTCAGTTTTACCAAACTGAATAATTGAGACTTGAAAGTTAATTTTAGAGTTAATACTCCTATCTACAGTATATGGCTTACTGGTTTACACTGACCAAATATATTTTAATAATCTGCTATAAAGCTGGGTGCAGTGGCTCACACCTGTAATCCCAACACTTTGGGAAGCCGAGACTGGATGATGGCTTGAGACCAGGAGTTGAGACCAGCCTGGGCAACATAGCGACACTCAGTCTCTATTAAAAAATAAAATATCAGACCAAGCATGGTGGCTTACACCTGTAATCACAGCACTTTGGGAGGCCGAAGTGAGCAGATCACCTGAGGTTTGGTGTTCAAGACCAGTCTGACCGACATGGTGAAACCTGTCTCTACTAAAAATACAGAATTACTGGGGGTGGTAGCACATGCCTGTTATCCCAGCTACTCGGGAGGCTGAGACAGGAGAATCACTTAAACCCAGGTGGCAGATGGAGTTGTGGTGAGCCAAGATCACACAATTGCACTCCAGCCTTGGCAACAAGAGCAAAACTCCACCTCAAAAAAATAAATAAGTAAATAATTAGCTGGGTGTGGTGGCAGTGCACACCTGTAATCCTAGCTACTCAGGAGGCTAGAGTGGAAGGCTTTCTTGAGCCCAAGAGTTCAAGGTTACAGTGAGCCATGATCGTGCCCCTGCACTCTAACCTGGGAGACAAGAGCAAGACCTTGTCTCTAAAAGAATTGTTTTAATCTGCTATAATACTAAGTCATTTTAAGAAGTACTTACTGAATGTTGCTCTACATGCTTGCCAGTTGGGAGGAAAACAGAAATATTCGCTAAAGGAATGAATGCTATATACCAAGTATCTCCTTCATTTTATGTCATAGAGATCTAGCTTCCGATACCACAGAAATATGTGATTTCTGAAATGTTTCAGACTATCATGATAAGTATTGGAAAATCTTGGAGTGACTCTAAATATTTAAACATATATGGCCTGTATTGCATATAATTCTGACTCAACAATATTTCTAGATGTTTTTATGCTATTTGGTAATTTTGTTTGTTTAAGACACAATGCCATTTCATATATTTCCATTAATAATCCAATTTGACCTAATTAGGCATATTTCTCACACATGGTATTATTGAACATATTGCACATTTATTAAATGATATGTATCGTACTTAAGAGTACTTTATACACCTATAATTTTTGTAATTTATACTTATAATAAATTAAATATTAAGTGGGATTTTAGCCAAACCATCTAGACGTTTTTGTCACAATGCTTTTATTAAAACAGCAATATAGGAGTTTCAAAATATTTTAAAATTTGAATACTTTCAAAATGTAAAATATTTGCAACTGGTATAATGCAATTGATTGTCCATCCCTCTAAATTGTCTAAATAACTTATGTGGAAGAACGGTTTATTGAAGAACACAGTAACTGTGCAATTCTGTGTTTTATCATTTCAGTTTGAATCACTCCTGACTGGATAATGGCAATAACATTTTAGATGAGCAGTTATTACTGTTTTTAAGGCTCATATACTGGGCCATTTTGGTTTTGCTTCTAACATACATATAAATGCACATGCTTATTCATAAATATGTATAAATTATGTTCACTATTTTAAAGTTAGAAATACAAGAAGCTATATGTTTGACATTTTATTATAAATTTTATACACACTTAGAAGTATGGAAAACATACTGTGTTCTAGATTTAACAATTATTATCATTTTGCCATATTTACCTCATCTTTTTTTTTTTTTTTTTTTGAGACTGTCTCACTCTGTTGCCCAGGCTGGAGTGCAGTGTTGCCATCTCAGCTCACTATAACCTGTGCCTCCCAGGTTCAAGCAATTCTTCTGCCTCAGTCTCCTGAGTAGCTGGGATTACAGACGCCCACCACTATGGCCGGCTAATTTTTGTATTTTTAGTAGCAATGGGGTTTCACCATGTTGGCTAGGCTGGTCTCAAACTGCTGTCTTCAAGTGATCCATCTGCCTTGGCCTTGCAAAGTGGTGGGATTATAGGTGTAAGCCACCATGCCTGGCCTACTTCATCTCTTTTTTATGAAGTTTTTTTATTTTTTATTTTTTTGAGACAAGGCCTTGCTGTATCATGCAGGCTGGAGTGCAGTGGCAAGATCGTGGCTCACTGCAGCCCACCTCTTGGACTCAAGCAATCCTCCTACCTCAGCCTCTTGAGTAGCTGGGACTATAAGCACATGCCACCATGCCCAGCTAATTTTTATTTTTTTATTTTTTTTGTAGGGATAGGGTCTCCCTGTGTTGCCCAGGCTGGCCTCAAACTCCTGGGCTCAAGCAATCCTTCTGCCTTGGCCTCCCAAAGTGCTGGGATTACAGGCAGGAGCCATCCTGCCCAGCCTGAAGTATTTCAAAATAAATTCCAACCAATATAACATTTTTTTTCATGTACTTTCAGATATGTCTCTAAAAATAGACATTTTTATATATAACCTAATACCATTATCAGATATTTAACAATAATTCTTTAATCTTCTCATTCCCAGATATATTTAAGTTTTCCCATTAATCCAAAAAAGAATCAAAATTGACACAATTTCACACATTGCATTTGGTTAAGTCTCTTAAATCTCATTTGCTCTCTAGTTCAGTGCTGTCTAATAGAACTTCTACAGTGATGTAAAGGAAATAGCTAATAATCATATGTGGCTTTTGAGCACTTGAAATGTGGTAAGTGCTTCTGAGGAACAGAATTTTCAATTTAATGAATTTAAGTTGCTTTAGTTTAATAGCCACATTTCCTTATTCTCTTAATGGAATCAGCCATTTCCCCATGGTGTTATGAATCTTCTTAGTGAGAAATGATGCATAGACACCAAAATCAGGGTGCTAAGTCTGCCCATTGTTAATGTGGGTTGTCACTGAGATACAAATAATTGTTTTTGTTGTTGTTTTTTTGAGACAGAGTCTCACTCTGTCACCAAGGCTGCAGTGCAGTGGTACGAGCTCAGCTTACTGCAGTCTCCACCTTCTGGGTCCAAGTGATTCTCCTGCCTCAATCTCCCAGGTAGCTAGGATTACAGGCACCCGCCACCATACTTAGCTAATTTTTGTATTTTTAGTAGAGACAAATTTTACCATGTTGGCCAGGCTGGGCTCGAACTCCCAACCTCAGATGATCTGCCTGTCTCAGCCTCCCAAAGTGCTGTGGGATTATAGGCGTGAGCTGCTGCACCCAGCCAAGGCTCAATGAATTTTAATAATTTGGAACTCTCCATGTATCCCCTAATCTATAATCTATAGGGCTTAAATAGAGGCTTTTATAAATGTACAATCAAGTTGTATTTGTTTTTTAAATTACTTAATCTTTTTCCAAAAGGAATTTGCAACAGCTGCATAATCTTAAAATTGTTAAGTTTCTTTCTTTTATTTTTTTTTTACAGTTGCTTTAATTTTAAATTGTAAAAGCAAACAGGATATTCTTACATACAAGTGTTCTGAGATGTTTTTCTTATTTGTGTCTTTCATGTGGCTCAGAATATATGAGATTTTCATGTCATATCATTGTCAGTATTCAGCCTTCTCTCCACATTGTGTGGGATAGAGGATAGGGTCTAGAAGCTTATAAAATGGTCATAAATGAGGAAGTAGTGAAAACATTCAGCCTAGAAAGCGTGCATTTGTGGCAGGAAAGGCACTGTGGAATGCTGCTGGATTCTGCCATTCAGTCATTACCCCAAGAGAGACCGAGGCAGATGCAAGGGGAAAAGAGTTGCCTGCGTTCCTCAGCGTGCTTTCCATTTCCTTTATGTTTTGAAATAAGCACATTATGCTAATCAAGTTTTCTTAAGGTAGCCATTTTTATTGGTAGATCAAAAACTGTACTTTAAGTAATAAGCCTTCTGACCTTCTGTATTTTTCTCTTATATTATAATTTCCTTTTATTCCTCTTTAAAACCCAAGTGTAAAAGATATGTTCATAGGCTTTCTACTCACTCACTTTCCTCTTTTTTGTAACCACAGAATGACAGCCTTAAATTTTAATTTCCTGACTTGGCTTGCCCATGGCCTGACTTTTTTAAAACAAGGAGTTTAAGTTAAAGAAAATTTCCCCAGCCATTATTATTTAAACACATTTGCACAGCATCAAGAAATTTTAAAATATTATTACTAGCAGTCAATACTCCCCCGGCTTTTGGGTTCAGTGTGTTTTAGATTGCTCTTCTTTATGTTATTTGTTTATGAACTTTTATATTTTTAAAAAAATAAGGCAAACCCTTTTTGCCTGATAGGCGTTGCTGAGCAGTGTAATAAACTAGCATGCGGGCAACAGAACCTGGGTTCCAGGCTAGACTCCACCGTTTTCAAATGGTATGACTTTAATTCATCAAATGAACAAAATTAAGCAAATTAAATTGCTCTCATCTATAAGTTGAGGACCATAGAATATCCTACACTCATCACATGGGTTATTACGAAGATCAAATGGATATAATATTGCTTTCAAGATGGCGGCACACTTGCCACTGTACACCAGTGGTATTATTAGGCAGAGGCCACATAGAGTCCCTGTCCTTGAAATGCTGGCAAGGAGCCCTCACCAAAGGCCAGGTTTTTTGTTGTTGTTGTTTTTGCATTGTGGTATATTATTTCCTCTTGCATGCTATTCCCTGCCCTACTCTTGCAGAACTGTGTCAGTGGGTCACCAAAAGAGAGAGCTGATTCGACTGATTCCTTGAAAAAAAGCTGGTCAGACCTCACAGTATGATGGAGATGAAACAACTAATTTACTGGTTTTCTTTATGTTTCTGCTGCTCATGTAGGCCTCTAAAAAGACATGGAAACCGTCTGCACATGGTAGATCTTTCTGAGCCTCTTTCATCTAGTGTGCTGTGCTGACCTGCTCCCTTGGATGTCTGCACACTCATTCGGTTCTCCCTTTTGGTCACTTTTTTCCACTTACCCTGGCAGAAATTCACATAGCTGTCAGTAGTAATTCAGTGACCTGCTTTCAAAAAAGTGTTATAAATTAAGCAGCTTTCCTGTGTACAGCTTTTGAATTGAACTGAGAAGGGCTACATGAAGGGAGAAGCTATGTTGAGTTCAGAGTCAGAATGCCCTGCCCCAGACTTTTGATATGTGGATTTTTTATTTGTTTTGTTTGGTGACACTTAGAGAGAACAAACATTGTGAGATAAAATCTTCCTTGGGCTGGCCTGCAAAGATAGAATTGCTTTAGAGCAATTTGGCACTGGTCTTAATCTTAATAGTTTGGAATTCATATGTGACTAAGGAAAAGGATATTCCAAAAAGTTGTGCCACCCTAGGCTATGTAATATAAACTGTTAGAAAGTCTATCAGCATGTAAGATGAAGAGACCTCTAGAGACTTCTGCAACAAATGCCAAATTTGGGAAAGGTCCATTCACATTTGCAATTGTTAATTTAGGCTTGGGAAGTGGAGGCATTGGTAGACGAGGCAACTTCCAATCACCATCTCGACTTTTAATTCCCCAACTTGTAAGATCTATAGAAAATCAGCAGTGCTGAAGTTGGAGGCAATTGATTTGTGCCAACCTAGGGAAGCATTTACTCCTGGCAGCCATTAACCTTACCTTAGCAACATTTCAGTTTACGCTCATCCCTGACTTTTAAGAGACAACTAAAGATTTCTATAGTTTCTCTTTTAACTGATCCATTTTTAAAAAGATACCCCTTTGGGAAGGAATTCTTATTTTTAGAATTTTAGTCCAGAGTAAGTTTTTTTTTTTTTCAGATAGGTGAAATAGAATAAGCAGAAAATACTTGTTTTTTTACTGTTTTAGATACCATTGATGCCTGCTTATTGTTTTAAAACAAAATGTAATAAAAACATAATATCATCCGATGAGTTGCTTTGGTTTTACCTTTTTTTTTTTTTCAGTTTATACAAGTTTCTTATTAGGTCAGCAAATTGTAAAACACTATTTGTCAAGGCTTTTGAAGTCAGCAGATACTGGGTGAAGTTGCTATATGAATGTAATAATAGGAACCGTTGTTCAGCATGGTGCAAAAACTATTCATGTTCTAAATGAAAATGTGAAGATAATCTAATTCTGACAGAAAACCACCTGTGGACATGGTCTTTTTTCTTTTTGTTTCTTCTGTTTTCTACAAAGTATGGCAACGTTTATTTAAAGTGCTTTAACAGGATATCCCAGTTAAAGCTTTGACAGACTGTTTATAGTTCACTTCTGCCCAGGGGCAATTAAAGGCACATTACAGGATAAGTGAGATGACTCCCTGGCCACAGGAGGAGGATGTGTGGGTAGGATTATTAATGTTGAAATGAATTATGATAGAGTGACATGTCTGCAAGAGCACCAGGGGTTAGTAACTTAACAAGAATGCATATGTAGAAACCCATAATTCTCACCAGTTCTTCAGTGTAAATGAAACTAAAGTTTAGGGAGAGAGAATACGGTGAATTTGCAGAGATATGTAGGACAGTATTTAAAAATATTCTTTCAGCACAAAGACATTAATCTTCCTTTGTCAAAATTATTCTGTCTGCATGAAAAGTTGGCATGGGGCCCCCAGGCTTCAGGTAAGATGGGAAAGAGGGAGTATTTCTTTTTTTTTTTGGTACCAAAGTACTCAACCTTCTGATCTTCCTTGACTTTCATGCCATAGGCATATGTCTACTCTGACCAGTTTGTTTCATTTATTGTGGTAAGATGTGCTTGTCTTGTGCTTTCCTGGTGCAGAAAAGGAGCTGCCTCACTCAGGCGTGGTGGCCTTTTTGTTCCTACACACAGTGGTTCTCGTACATGGTGGCTCCCACACCCTGGTGTTTGTCTATACTGGGAGAATCAGGCGTTCCAAGTCATCTTGGCTGCCCTGGCTCTCAGCTACAGGGAATATATGACTCAGAAATACTATGCTTTCTGGAATTTGGATATTTCATTCATTTTTATTTGTTTCTTGGTAACTTCTCTTTTGACTTAGGAGAAGCTAATGATTTGAAAGGGTCTCTCAGAACTCTACTTACAAATATATGGTATCTTCTTTATATTGATCTCATTTTAAATATCTAGTCCTGGAGGAAGAGCTAAATATGAATAAAGTGATGAGCCATGTACGGGATCTCACAGGAACACAGTCAGATGTCAAGTTGAAAATATATTAAGTTGATAGTACTTAGTACTAGATTCTCCTGAACTGGCTTTGAGAATTCAAAGTCAACCTAAGGACTATATTACGAAGGATCAGAACTTGACTTTTGGGCTGTGTAGTGGCTCACACCTGTAATCCCAGCACTTTGGGAGGCCAAGGCAGGTGGATCACCTGAGTCCAGGAGGTTGAGACCAGCCTATGCAACATAGAGAGACCCTGTCTCTACAAAAAATACAAAAATTAGCCAGGGGTGATGTGCCATGGGCCTGCAGTCCCAGCTACTGAGGAGAATCAGCTTTAACCCCAGAGATGGAGGCTGCAATGAACTGTGATCGTGCCAGCCTGGGCAAAAGCGAGACCCTTTCTCAAAAACAAAAAAGACCCAGAACTGACTTTTAAGAGGAGGCATGGTAATAGCAAGCGTCAGATTGTTTTAACATAGCATTTTAAGATACTTAATTTACACATTTAGAAAATTAATTCTGGCTGGGTGCAGTGGCTTTTTCTTAATCCCAACACTTTGAGAGGCCAAGGCAGGAAGATTACTTGAGGCCAGAAGTTTGAGACCAGCCTAGGCAACAGAGCAAGACCCCCACAACAAAAAAATTTTAAAAACCATAGTTGGGCATGGTGATACACGCCTGTAGTCCCATCTACTCAGGAGGCTGAGGTGGGAGGCTTGCTTGAGCCCAGGAGTTTGAAGGAGCTATGATTACACCCCTGCACTCCAGCCTGGGCAACAGAATGAAGTCGTATGTCTAAAAAAAGACAAATAGAAAAAAAAATTAATTCTGTGTTGATCGAAGCCGAGCTAAATAGAAAAAAAGTTTTTCTCATAGGCCATTTTAAAGACATTGGGAAAATTCTTAACCAGAGTAAAACAGAAACTATCCTTTCTTTCTTGGTGCTCACATCTGTCTCTATTCTCACCTTCATTCCCCTTCTAATCCATTCATTTCAAATATTTTTCTTTTCTGTGTGTATCGCTATGTAAATTTAAATTTACATACAAGATATTACAATATTAAGATATTTCATTCTGCTTCCGGTTTTCATCACTTGTCGAAGTCCTTGACTCCACGTATATCTAATCATTGCTATAATCCCTGCACAGCACTTCATATTCACCATATTCAACCATTCACCCTCCAGTAGTCACTACTATATGTCACATTGTTACAGCAATTACAACTGCAAGCTCAGTAATTGAAAAGTTAACATTCAGTTTTATTGTTTAATTGGTTTCCTGTGTCAATTTTGTGTTTTGGGAATTTGTATGGACAGATAGACACCAGAGAAATATGTGTATTTCACCTGCATACTTGAGGCTAGAGAAACATGATTTATTCAGAACTATCTCAAATATTGTAACTAACCTGGTTATTTTCTTTAGGAAAACATTAAATTCAGAATAGAAGGCAATTCAGAATACCTGTCTGTTATCTTTGTCTTGTCATTTTTGTGATACACAGTTCCTGGAAAGTATTATGATAATCCATCTTACTATGGAGTATTTCAAGTTACACATTGAGCCTCTGCGCTTTCAGAGTGAATGTTTCTATTCATAGACAGTGCTGTTGACATCAGTGGGGAGATGGCACAGGCTTTGTACTCTAGGGAAGTCTAGAATATTACACTGAAAACCCTAGGTCAGGAAACTTTGTTCCAGCAACTAGGCAAAGAAACCTACCACTGTCCCCATGGCTTGTTTTTGTAGAATTATACTTATTTGCTAAGAAGTCCAGTGACTCTTAACACCCCATCTCAACACTTTCCTGGATCCCAAGGCCCTGGTGCCCTGAGCACACAATTTCCCAGTTACTTTTATTGTTCCTGACAAGAACTCGAATGGAGGCAGTGTACTCACTTGGGGTGTGGACCCGTGGGTGACATTCTTGCTTCATCATTTCTTACCTGGGTGACCTTGAGTATGGTGCCTAAATCATCTCTTCCTTTCAAATTGCCTGGTCTGTAAAATGGATGCAGTGAATGTGGTACCTATGCCACAGGTGTTTTGTGTGAGAATTAAATGAGAGGAGATAGATAAATAACACTTAGAGGCATGGTGGGCAGATAGTGAGGGCTTGTTCAGTGTTGTCATTTAACCCTTTCTCTACCTCTCCCCACACCCCCTCCCACCAGCAGTGTACAGATTGCAGCCTCCTGCCTCTTTCCTCCTACCTTGCTCCCTGGATGACATCCCTGCTTTTCCACCTCTCTCTCCCCTAATCTTACCTGTTTTCACCCTTTCCTCAGAACTCTGCCTTGACAGTTCCTCAGTGTCCCATCCCCTCTTCCCAAGGGCAACACCACAAACCTGCACACACTGTCTGTTATTATTCCACCTGTTTTGTGTGTGTTCATTCTGTCTCATACAGGACACTGCAGGCTCTGAAGAGCTAAGGCCTTTCTTATTCTTCTGTCCCATGGAAAATAATCCCTCTGATACCAATACCAGGAATAGTGCTTTTTCTAACCCACTGGTTTCCTTTTGTGCTTACAGGCACCAAATCTTACCTCTGTTTGTGTTTCTGTTCCCCTCTCTGCATTGACTGCTAGAGATCAGAGTCAATTGGGAGGTTGCGTCTAGCTGGGGCACTGTGCTTTATGGCAGGTGTTTTGTGTGCAATCTCATACCATCTTTGTTTTATAGTTGTTCCTTAGAATCAATGGGGGATTTGTTTCAGGACACCAAAATCCATGGATGCTTAAGTCCCTGATATAAAATTGCATAGTGTTTGCATATAACCTACACACATCTTCCCATATAATTTTTATTTTTTATTTGTACAAATTCATGGGGTACAAGTGTAATTTTATTACATGAATATATTGCATAGAGGTCAAAATCAAGGCTGTGAGTATATCTATCACTGGAATAACATACATTGTACCCATTAATTCCTGTACACTTTAAATCATCTCTAGATTACTTTTTATAACTAATACAGTATAAATGCTACGGAAATAGTTGTTATATTGTTAGGGGATAATGACAAGGAAAAACCTATACACGTTCAATATACAGCAATTATTTTTTCCTGAATATTTTTGATCTGCCATTGATTTAATCCATGGATGTGGAACCCACAAATGTGGAATCCACAGATAGGGAACCCACAGATGTTGAGGGCCAGCTGTGTTTATTTTTTTCCAAATTTATTTCCCTCTGACTCTGCTTTATACACATTTTTAAACTCTGTTGTCTTGAATTTCTTTTGTAATCATCATAAGTCCTTTTGGAAACCAAGTAGGGCATAAATAGTGCATATTGGCATTTGAGGCAACACAGGCACCACAGGAGCCGGAGGCAAAGTTCAAAGCCAATTCACCACTTACCTGCACAGGGGCAAGTTCCCTCCACTCTCTGTCTCCCTTCTCTAGCCTGTCTATAGAGAGAATGAACCCGCCTCTGGGGCTGTTGTGCTGATTAAATGAGATAATCCGTGTGAAATGTGAAGTGCCACTGTCCCTGGCATGGAGATGCTGTCCTTAGATATTAGGTCCATCTTGTATCTTCTAGTGTATCTTTAAAAATTAAGTTATACTGGCTTCATGCCTATAATCCCAGCACTTTGGGAGGCCAAGATGGGCAGATGACTTGTGTCCAGGAGTTCCAGACTAGCCTGGGCAACATGATGAAATCCCGTCTTTACAGAAAATACAAAAATTAGCCGGGGCTTGGTGGCACATGCCTGTCGTTTCAGCTACTTGGGAAGCTGAGGTAGGAGGATCACTTGAGCGCAGAAGGCTGAGGCTGCAGTGACCCGTGATTGCACCAATACTGATCAACCTAGTATGACAGAGCGTGAATGTGTCTCAAAAAAAAAGAAAAAAATTAAACTATACTGATAAATCTTTCTAAAGTAATTGATGAAAACATATATACGACACTTAGCAAGTGTTGATCAATTCCAGCGCGTGCATGAGCTACTTTGCCCATGCGGCTCAAGCACTCAGCAGTTAGTTTAGTGAGTAGCTGGTCACAGCTCACCTTAGGCATCTCTTTCCTGTCTCCAGCTTTGTAAAATTGCCTAATAGACAAAAGGCATTAAAATATGAAGATGTGATTGTATCTTATAAAACTGCTTAGAGTGGGTTTTCCCTCCTAACAAATAATTTCTGATCAGCCATACTCCTTAAGAACACTGGATTTCTGGGGGCCAAGGAGGTAAGATTCTATCTAAAGCCTTCCTGGTGTCAACCGCTTGCCATCTGTTGGTCCATGCTGGCCCTACTGGGACTACAGAATGTGCTTCCTTGACTGACGTTCCTGTTGCCCTCTCTTTTCCCCATCAGCCTTGTAGCAGTACCTGGGAAGCTGCATCCTGTGGAAAGATGGAGGAACAGATGACAGCCTCCAGTCAAGCTCGTAAATACGCGAATGCATTCTCAGCCCGGACACTGGTCATGTGAGACATTTCCAGAAAAGCATTATGGTTTTCAGAACACTTCAGGTTGACTTGGGATATATCATTCCTCGACATGAAACTTTTCATGAATGGGAGAAGAACCTATTTTTGTTGTGGTACAACAGTTGAGAGCAGCACCAAGTGCATTTAGTTGAATGAAATCTTATTGGATTTCACCCAACTAAAAGGATTTTTAAAAATAAATAACAGTCTTACCTAAATTATTAGGTAATGAATTGTAACCAGTTGTTAATATCTTAATGCAGATTTTTTAAAAAAAAAACATAAAATGATTTATCTGTATTTTAAAGGATCCAACAGATCAGTATTTTTTCCTGTGATGGGTTTTTTGAAATTTTACACATAAAAGGTACTCCAGTGTTTCACTTTTCTTGATCACTAAACATATGCATATATTTTTAAAAATCAGTAAAAGCATTACTATAAGTATAGACTTCATACCATGAGACAGTTAATCAGGATTGTAAATGCTCATTTATGGTTAAAGACATTGAAGGTACATTTATTGTACCAAACCATTTTATGAGTTTTCTGTTAGCTTGCTTTAAAAATTATTACTGTATGAAATAGTTTTATAAAAAATTATATTTTTATTCCATAATTTAATTTTGTAAATGCCAAATGAAAAACGTTTTTTGCTGCTATGGTCTTAGCCTGTAGACATGCTGCTAGTATCAGAGGGGCAGTAGAGCTTGGATGGAAAGAAAAGGAACTTGGTGTTAGGTAATTGACTATGCACTAGTATTTCAGACTTTTTAATTTTATATATATATATACATTTTTTTCCTTTTGTAATACATTCGAAAACTTGTTTGGGAGACCTGAATTTTTTATTGTGTTTTTTTTTTTTTTGTTATTGTTGGTTTATAAAAGCATGCATTGCACTTCTTTTTTTGGGAGATCTATGTTGTTGATGTTCTATGTTTTGTTTTGAGTGTAGCCTGACTGTTTTTTAATTTGGGAGTTCTGCCTTTGATCCGCATCCCCTGCGGTTTCTAAGCCTATGGTCTCAGAACTGTTGCATGGATCCTGTGTTTGCAGCTGGGGAGACAGAAACTGTGGTTGATAGCCAATCACTGCCTTAAGAACATTTGATGCAAGATGGCCAGCACTGAACTTTTGAGATATGACGGTGTACTTACTGCCTTGTAGCAAAATAAAGATGTGCCCTTATTTTACCTACTTTCGTTTTCTCTCTTACTTGTCACTGTGGACAGCAGTTGTACTTTAAAGAAAATAGAGGAGACTCAAAGCACTTTCCTCTAATAATTTGCACACCATATGCACTTTGTGTGAAGAAGCCAAGAATCATTACAATGGAGAAGAAAGAATAAGCAAACCAAGTTAAATAGTTCACAAACAATCACATGGACAATGTGGAGGAATCTCTTCCAGGATGCATCAGTCAGTGTCCAACAGCATTTGAGTGGGGATGCAGTAAGTGGAGTTCCTTCACAAATGTACCGATACCACAGATGTGGACAGAGGCTAGGAAAGCCACACGTGTGGGCGTGAAGGCACCTGAAAGGCCACCTGGAGGGGGACAGTTCAGAAAGCAGGAACCCTTGAGAGGAGCACTAGCCTTTAGCAAGACCACTGCCATTGAAGGAGACCTCACAGGGAGGGAGCCAAGGGTAAACCCTAACTTTGTTTCCCCATTTCTCCTATCTCTGACCAGGGGTCTACATTGGTAGAACCAACCGGAAGCTGGAGGGCAAGGTGGCCCCCAGATGGGAGCTGGCCTGTGAGCTTTCAAGGGCATGCCAGAGTCATTTATTCAAAATGGCTCCATTTCACACATGAATCTCCACTGGCTCCATCCTCAGCTCAGTGTTCTCTTTACTGTGCTGTAATACCCCTTTTCGCTTAAATTCCTTAGATTTCCTTTACTCACTCTGTTCCAACTCTGAATTCTCATAGGCATGATGCACTTGGTGTTCGTAGAGCCAAAGATTTGTTACGCCTAAATGCTAGTTTTTAAGATGCTTTCGTGGACTTTTACTGTTCTGGTGGTAGATGACATGACACGTCCACCCAGTGTTAGGAAACTCTTTACATTCGTGCCCTCTCAGAGTGTTTCTCCAAGCTCTGGCTCTGCCACTTACTAGCAGTTAGAACTTAAACAAGTCCTTTACCTCTTTGAGGCTTTTTTCCTTATCTGGGAAATGAGTTCTTTCCCACGGTGAAATTTTTAGTAAGTAACGCACTATGCAAATATTTGTTATTACATACACTTTCCACAATCCAGTACGCTTGCTGTGTGGTGTGTTGAATACCCATCTTGCTGATCATGTGCACTGCCAGTTACACAGAGTTAGGGCTCACTTAATTATTAATAACAAGAGAGAACTCAACATCATACAGAACTGGAGTAGGTATTTATATTTCAACACGTTTGCAACCCAATAACTAGAGACTCAAAACCTAACTTCTTGAAAAGGAGTGTAAATTTAGCTGTTATTGTCAAATCCTTATACTCACAGAACACCCAGTTCACAAGCATCTCCAGAACACTGGTTGTTCTGAACAGTTTTAAAAATCATCCTGTTTTTTACAGCAGGAATTCAGATTGTATAAGTGAAAACAGTATTACATACTACTTAAATGAAAGGCTGTACTTGTGAGTTACTGTGTGTGAAGGTGGGTCTTCGTATGTCCTCCCAGAGAACAGGAGAGACATTGAGAAGATTGATGTGTCCCAGCCTCTAGATGGGACTGAAAATTCAAAGAGAGATGCCCAGGGATAAACTTCCTTCTTTCTTTAGAAATTATACAATATTAGAACTGAAAGGAACATTAGATATCATCAGGGCTTCCAGTAAGGGGCTCACTGCCTTGCTTTATTGAAAGAAAATCATTTTTGAAGCCCAACCAATTTTTTTTTTCTTTTTAAATAGAGGTGGCGTCTTGCCATACCCTTCCCTAGGCTGGTCTCATCCTGGGTTGAAGCAATCCTCCCACCTCAGTCTCCCAAAGTGCGGGGATTACAAGTGTGAGCCACCACACCCGGCCACCAATCTTGACTTGAATTCAGACCCTACCTTTTACCAGCTGTACGACTTCATACATGTTTTACTTAATCTCTCGAAGCTTCATTTTACTTATATTTTAATTATACTGGAGATAAAAATGCATCTCAAATCAGGGCTGTTAGCTATTGTGAAGATTCTGCAAGTAAATACATTCCCGCATCTCTGTAAAATGTTGCCTTGCCCGTTGATTAGATAAGTCACCATGATGACTTATGATCAGTTAGAGAAAAGCCACGTCTGTTACTCAGCAATGGGAAAGTGAATACCTCCAAGACCTCCCCAGTTGTGTGTTAAAACTATTCTTCATTAAAAACTTACTTTAAAACTCAATTATTATCTTCTCAAAATATTCCTAATCATTCTAACATATTTTAATTAATATGTTCCTCCTTCTTGTACAAATATGTATGTGGGGAGTAGGGGGCATATTTTTCCTTAAGCTTGATTTCTAATCTGAAAATTCTGTTGTGCAGGTCTATTGCACTCCACTTAAAATACAACTTTGAGGCTTATTTTTCTCCTTTTAACCATTACTATTATAAAATCAATTCTTCCTTAGTCACCATTGTTAGAGGGTAGAGTCGGGGAAAGGAAGTCAGCTAAAATACAAACCTCTTTGTAAAAGCAAAGTTTAGTGACTTGGGAGCCTGGGGTGGGAGGATGTCTTGAGCCCAGGAGTTTGAGACCAGCCTGGACAACACAGAAAGACCCCATTCCTGAAAATAAATAAATTTCAAAATTAAAGTTTACTTATATACAGTTATACTTAGTAACTTCACTCCCTATAGTAAAAGGAAGCTAAACTGTAAATCTTATGGAACTTGTTAGTGTTCTGATAATAAATAGTTAAGAATTTTTTAAAATTAGTATTCAGTAGAAATAATCTTGGCCAGGCGCAGTGGCTCATGCCTGTAATCCCAGCACTTTGGGAGGCTGAGGCAGGTGGATCACCTGAGGTTGGGAGTTCAAGACCAGCCTAACTGGCCAACATGGCAAAACCCTGTCTCTACTAAAAATACAAAAACTAGCTGGGCGTGATGGTGTGTAACTGTAATTCCAGCTACTCGAGAGGTTGAGGCACGAGAACCACTTGAATCTGTGAGGCAGAGGTTGCAGTGAGCTGAGATTGCACCACTGCACTCCAGCCTGGGCAACAGAGCAAGACTCCATATCCAAAAAAAAAAAAGAAAATAATCTTGATGCTAATATGGAAATTAAAGAGTTTGATATTTGTCTTATGGACTATATTTCTTTAATTCAACTAGTACATGTCGAGGCTCTATTTTGTGCCAAGTGCTGTGTCTGAAGTTGGGTTCAGAGCTCAGAACAACATAGGTCAAAGTCCCTGGCCTCTGTTACATTCAGATGGCAGATACAGATGAGTAAAGGTAACTACAATATAAGCAGAATAGGGCTATCAGAGACCACGGGAGAGCACCAGATCTAGACGTGGAGGAACAAGACAGGTGGGAGCAGAACACCTGCTGGTTTCATTACTAATGAAAGTTAAGGGGCAGGGTGCAGTGGCTCACGCCTATAATCCCAGCACTTTGGGAAGGTGAGGTGGGCAGATCACCTGAGATCTGGAGTTCAAGACCAGCCTGGCCAACATGGTGAAACTGCATTTGTACTAAAATACAAAAGTTAGCTGGCCATGGTGGCCAGTGTCTGTAATCCTGCCTACTTGGGAGACTGAGGCAGGAGAATCGCTTGAATCTGGGAGGCAGAGGTTGCAGTGAGCTGAGATTGCGCCATTGCACCCCAGCCTGGGGGACAAGAGCAAGACTGTCAATTCTGTAGGAAAAACCTGATCCCATTCTGAAATTCTAGACTCCTGTAGCCTATTCCGTGTTAACCTCTTCTCCATATAAGCATCTTAGATTAAGTATGAACAGAACAGAACGCATAATCACTTAAATGTTTTTTTCTCATTAGCAATAATTAACCCTTATATCTTAGTTTCTCCATTTCTCAAGACAAAAATTTGTCATCCTTGATTTCTCTCTTTACCTTATTACCCTCCTTACACTCAAGTGCTCAGAAAGACCTGAATATTCTACTGCAAAATATATCTTAAATGTGTTTGCTTTTTCCTATTACCTGTAATAATATAATTAGTAATGACATGATATTTATGAAGTGCTCACAATTTGCTAGGGAAGAAGAGAGAGAGAAAAGAAGAAAAGTAGTATCTGAGAGGTGGGTGTTGAGAAACTGAAAGAGAAACCTAGAGAAAAAGAAAAGATATGAGGCTGGAGAGAAAAGTGGTGTAAATAGAGCTTGAACTTTGTCCACAGAGATATGGGGAGTTATTGAATGGTTTCAGCAGGGACATAAAATTATTCATTTATCTCTGATTTATATAAATAACTTTGTTCAAATCCCTTTTTCATAGACAGTATAAAATTAAACCTTATGGTAGCAGGGCCAAATGCTGACAGAGCCTGAATCTTACACTGAGTTAATTGGATTGTACAGAGTGCACTTCCTACCGCTTCTTAATTTAGAAAGAATGTGCTTTAATCCCAGAAAAATCTTACTGAAAAAATATCTTTTGATCCGAAGTTCGTAAAGGCTGTTTGCATGTTTTATGTCCATAAAGTAATTAGTTCAGGAAGAGCTGAGTGCTGAAAACACTTTTCTAAGAGCAGAATATTTTCAACAAATAATTTAGCTAACACTTTCCTTGTCATTTTCAAAAGCCAAATCTTCTACTGAATTTTTCATATGGAATAATCCTTGATTATATTTTGATATTCTGGTCATTAAGAAATTCTGCCAATAATTGTTCTTGAAGGTTTTTTTAGCTTAATTTTATATTTTCTTTTACTCATTAATCTAGAACACATTCTTAGAGTCAGTGGTTCTCAGAAACACATTGGAAATTTGTTTAAAATGGAGAGTCTTGACCTCACCCTCAGGGATTCTAATTTATGAGTCAGGTGTAGACCTAGGAATGTTTAACAAGCTTGCAGCGGATTCTAACACAGGTAGTTTGAGAGGACCGCACTAAAACAGCAGGCCTTACTCCCCAACCCTGTGTTTTCTGTCTAAACACTCCCAAGTAGCTTCCAATTCCTGTGGAGCCCATAATTTTTCATTAAAATGCCCATTTGTCTATAGAGTATTAGAAAAATATTAAGACCCTAACTATAAGTAGATTTTCTTAAATCCAGAGAATTATCATGTTCCAGATGTTGTTATTAATAAAGCTGACCTTGGCCTTCTGATCCATCTTTTGTTCAACCTTTATAATATATGGGGAAGCATAAATTTGTATATATCTAAACCTCTTTAAAATATGGTTCTATTGCATGTGATCTGTCATAAGGGAATTTATATCTCAAGAAGTTTGGCACATAAACACAAGACCAAAAAAAAAAGAAAAGAAAACACATTTTCATACAAAAATCCTTGGTTCTAAACCAGTCTCTAATCAATGTGGGGAAAACCCTTGTCTCAAATCACTTTACTGCTCTGTGCGTTGGGATTTCTATTTAAATGGGGGAAGTATTTAATTCTGTATATAGTTACAAAGCCCAGAGAGAACCTCAGATCAAAGACAAAATTGAAAGAGCTTTAGTAGCCCAGAGACACTGGAATACTTAGGACACAATTGTGAGGTTTTCCTGCTAGAAATCCTCTGAAATGAACTTGCAAGTTAACAAATCACCCTTCGCCTGTGTTTGAGGGCAGATGTTAGGCAGAGTCAGGATTTGTTTTCATTCAGTCACTTTTCTAAAGAACATAAATCCATCCACCTATTCTTTAATGGTCCTAAATACCTAATGATGGACAGACAACTCCCATCCCTTCCTGGGTCAGTTTCTGAGTCAAGGCATGCGGTGCCCAGAATATGACCTGAAGACCTCTGGAAAATTGTCATTGGTTAGGGTACTCGCCAGTTTGGCCTTACTTTGAGCACCCCAAATTTATTTCCCTACCGCATTTCAAATATTGCAAAATGAAAGACATTAGGAACGTGTATTCTGGTTAAATACGGTAAATTCAAAATACAAATGAATGCCACTCCAGGAAATTTCACTAAATGACAATGAATCAGCAAATAAGGGGTATAATATACAAGTTAAAGAAAGCAACAGGTGAGAGATTATTTGCCAGCAGTCTATAACTCATTTATTTATTCAACAAATATTTATTGAGCCCCTCCTTTGCAAGCAAGGCACAATTCAAAACAATTAAATACGTATTACAAATATAGCATATATGTTTATAAACAATATATGACATATATATATAAAGTTACTGGCAGAGTAATATTTTCTTGGATACTCCCAAATGTACTAAGAAACAGGCTTGTTTCAAATTTGCTTTTTTAATAACCATAGTTCTTTAATATATTCTTTTTCATCTTTTAACCTTTCTGACATCAGATTCTGTCTTTAACATGGTCTGGTCTTTCTCTGGTTGAAAACTTATTAAACCCATAGAGTCTTACGATTGATGCTGCCATGAAATAAAGAAAAAACTTGGGAATTAACCAGCAGAAATTTCAGAAAGAACCCCTTAGCTTTCTTTTTTTTTTGTAAATTCTAAGACAAAATCTCACTCTGTCTCCTAGGCTGGAGTGTGCAGTGGTGAGATATCAGCTCACTGCAAACTCTGCCCCCCTTCAGGTGATTCTCCTGCCTCAGCCTCCTGAGTAGCTGGGATTACAGGCATGTGCCATCGTGCCCGGCTAACTTTGTAATTTTAGTAGGGACAGTCTGACCATGCTGGCCAGACTGGTCTCGAACTACTGACCTCAGGTGATTCACTTGCCTCAGCCTCCCAAAGTGCTGGGATTACAGGCATGAGACACTGCACCAGGCCCCTTAACTTTCATTAGTAATGAAACCAGCAGGTGTTCTACTCCCCAAAAACTTTGTCCACTGTCTCTAGGCACTCAGAGCCACATACTTAACTGTGGCTCATGGGTTAAAGCGTGTCTGAACTTCTTCAGGGTGGAAACTCTCTTTTTTCTTTAGTGTCTAACCCAATGCCCACCATGACATAAGTGCTCAGTAAATATTCAGACAATCCATGTATGAATGTGGTTGAGCATCTGTGAGTGGTCTCACCTCCACCCTACATGTGTTACTATGGTCGACCACTTCATCTCTTTGGGTCTCTGCTTGCTCAGCTATAAATTAGTTCAGATTAGCTCAGCTCCAACTCTAATTATTTCTGAGTAAATGAAGTCATGAAGATAGGGGAAACTGAGGCAGAAGACTAAGATCTAGAGGCAGGGAACCTAAGGGTGATTCACAATGACCTCCTAGAACTAAATCAAAAGGAAAACCCCCAACGTTCCATGCCCATCTATCAAAAGGACCAGAGGCTGCTCCCTTTGCAAGCATCCCACCTTTTTCTGCATGGCAGATGAAATATTGAAAGTACCTCTGATGGGTTCCCTCCTGCAACCAATCAGGCTGATCATGGATCGAGTCTTCATTGGCATAGGAGCATAACTTTGTAACTTCACTTCAGCCTCTGATTGGTCCCCTCCTACAACCAATCAGATTGATCACAGGCCACCACTTCATTTACATAGGGTGTACACCAAGTAACGAATGGGAAACCTCTAGAGGGTATTTGAGTACCAGGAAATTCTATAACCGGGCTCCTGAGCCACTTGTTCAGGTATGTTCCCACCCTGTGGAATTTGCTTTCATTTGCAATAAACGTCTGCTTTATTTGCTTCATTCTTTCCTTGCTTTGTGCATTTTGTCCAATTCTTTGTTCAAGACACCAAGAACCTGGATACCCTCCACTGGAAACACAACTACAGTGATTTTTAGAGGGTTCGTTTGAAGTGTGTATTGCTCATGAAGCTAATGCCTTTGATAACATTTGCTAAACACCAAGTAAAGGAAGGGAGGCATTTCCACACTTTGGGTCTCCTCCCGTCTCTATCCGCCAAGACTCAAAATTCTTGCTTAAATCGGACTCCAAGGAATCCAACAATACTCAGTTGTGTTACTTAAAGGCTATGGAACATCAAGAAGCTTTCTGTGTGTCTTACAGCTAGTTCATATCACACAAGCCAACTTGTCAGCTGTTTCATCATGCAGAAGTCTAAAACAACTTGCATCTACTTTCTAACATTCTTATGGAAAAACCAATACTGTTGAACAGAGGTGGGCAATTTATAGCTCCTGGCTAAATCTGGCCTACTTCCTATTTTAAAATAAATGCAGTTTTTGTTTGTTTTAGATGGAATTTCACTCTTGTTGCCCAGGCCTGAGTGCAATGGCATGATCTCGGCTCACTGTAACCTCCGCCTCCTGGGTTCAAGCAATTCTTGTGCCTCAGCCTCCTGAGTAGCTGGGATTACAGGCACATGCCACCATGCCCAGCTAATTTTTGTATTTTTAGTAGAGACGGGGTTTCATTGTGTTGGCCAGGCTGGTCTCGAACTCCTGACCTCAGGTGATTGGCCCACCTCAGCCTCCCAAAGTGCTGGGATTACAGGCATGGGCCTCTGCGCCTGGCCTAAAATAAATGCAGTTTTATTGGAACACAGCCACACCCTTTTATTTCCCATATTATCATGGTTGGTTTTCTGCTGCAATGGTAGAGTGAAATAGTTGCAACAGAGACCTTGTGGCCTCCAAAACCTAAAATGTTTACCATCTGGTTCTTTACAGAAAAATGTGTGTGACCCCAGACCTAAAAGAAAGTTAATCAAAAATCACAACAGCAGTGTTAGTGCAGCAGATAATGCATTCTGCTTCAGCTAAACTGTGTAATTGAGCTTATGATTTTTCTATTACCTAGGTTCTTTTGTTAGCTACCCAACATGACTGCTTCTGTGTGGGAGCTGAGAACATCTAGTAGGTTAAATTGCCAATATTTGATGGATTTGACCTACAATATGTGGTCAGCTTCATGCAATTCAACCTAATACTTCACCTTCCTTCAGTGTGTTCAGTTTCAATTCCCTGTTCCCTTTGTATTCTTCCATCTATTTCAGTGATTCTTAATCTTAGCTGTATTAGAATCACCTGAAGAACTTAAAAAAAAAAAAAAAAAAAAGATTGTCCAGGCCACACCCAGGATCAATTGAAGCAGAATCTCTAGGGTAGGAACCAGCCCTTGGCAATTTTGGAAAGCACCCCAGGTGATTCTGAAGTGCAGTCAGGCTTGAGAACTATGGGGATACTTAGAGCTTTTGGCAACACCCCTGTGCTGGGCGCTACAGATGCCTTCCAACTGGAGAAAAGAATGTGGACAATTGTAATAAATAACTGGGGCAATCACTCCTGCATAGTGCGTCTCAAACTTTAGCATGCATCCAGTCATGGGCTTGTGAAAACACAGATTTTTGGTGCCAACCCCACAGTTTCTGATTCTGTAGGTCTGGGTTGAGGCATAAGAACTTGTAATTCTAACAAATTCCGAGGGGACATTGATACTGTCGGTCTAGGACCCACACTTTTGAGAGCCAACGTACCATTATCATCTTCCATGGGTTCAGTGCCTAGCTCATAGTAAGTCCTTCGTATGTGTTTGTTGAACAGACAATGGAATTCTGGCAGAGTGTACACTGGCGATTCGTCTATGTTAGATGCTAGGACACAGCAGTGAACAAGACAAACAATATCTGTCCTTATGGAGTAGAAAGTCTAGAGAGAACTGCATGACCTCAAGAGTGGGCATGAACACTACGAAAGGGAAGCATGGAATGCTGCAGTGGCCCATAGGAATCATGGAGCCCAGGGCTTCATTCTGCCAAGGACTATCATCACTAGGTCAACTGGAAAACTGGGACAGAATGCTCACTTGGAAAGGTTGATGAGTTGGGTGGGGCAAGGAGCAAGAAAGAGACAGCACGTGCACTGCTTGATAGACAAAAAGAAGAGTAAAAAGTAAGCTTCTCCAGGAGTCAGATTTAGGTTCCTATTTTGTTCTTATTACCACTGGCTATAAACTTAGGCCTATTTAATCAATGATGAAATTAGATTGTCTTGGCCAGGTGTAGTGGCTCAGGCCTGCAATCTCAGCCCTTTGGAAGGCCAAAGCGGGAGGTCAAGAGTTCAAGATCATCCTGGCCAACGTGGTGAAACACCGTCTCTACTAAAAATACAAAAATTAGCTGGGTGTGGTGGCGTACACCTGTAGTCCCAACTACTCCGGAGCCTGAGAGAGGAGACTTGCTTGAACCCGGGAGGAGGAGGTTGCAGTGAGCTGAGATCACGCCTCTGCACTCCAGACTGGTAACAGAGCAAGACTCTGTCTCAAAAAAAAGGAGGAATTAGATTGTCTCTAATGTATCTACAGTCCTCATAATTCCCAGGAGGAAGGCCATGGAAGTGTAAGTGAAGATTAGATAGCTCTTTCCTCAACCCACCTCACACACGTACAGCATCTGAAGTGCTAGCGCATCTTAGAATTAGAGGCTCCACTTCCAATTATTTGAGCTACTTAAGATTGTAAAGACCCAAGACACATTCAGACTCAGGTGGTCTCAGCTAATGGGGCCTTTCTGTGAAGACACGGAGAAAAGTGTGGGAGAAACAAAAGGGTTTCAGCAGCAGCAATATTCAGGCCTTGAGCTGGCAGGTTGCTCAGCTGGGACACCATGGTGATTCTGACAGCGCAGTTTCCCCTTTAGTATTCATTTTTTCCATGGCTCAGTTGATGTTCCCTCTGCCCACACAGGTCTACAGCCAGCTAAGAGCACCCCCTGTCTCTCAAAATGATTACAGTCTCCTCTTATCTTCAGAACGAATAGGGTGACAAGATTGTTTTTGATCTGGGCTTTTTGAATTTTTTTCTCTTTTTTCTTTTTCTTTTTTTTCTTTGTTTTTTGGTTTTTTGTTTTTTTGCAAACTAGTGTCAGAGGTCCTTTTTTTTTCTTAAGCTAAAGTACCAGTAATCTTGCCCAAATCTTGTCCACAGGGAAATCCATGGAGAATTTTGATGACTTCAAGACAATGGACGGAAGTGGATCCAAGATGGCTGATCGCTAACATCTCGGGATTGCAGCTCCCAGTGAAAGCGCAGAGAATGAGAGGACGCACACTCTCAGACAAATTTTGGTCGCTCAAGGAGCAGAAGATTCCCAGCGAAGGAGCCCCACGGGTTGCCAGCATGACTCTTGTGGCCGGCGCAGCAGTTTTGCTGGCACCTCAGTGCGGCAGCTCTGAGGGACTGATTGCCCTTTTGACCGATGTTTGGAGCTCTAGGAAGGCAGAGTCGCCTATTACAGACTCAAGAAGGAAGCCAGACTGGAGATTCCTGGGCAGAAAAGCACCATCAGTCTTAATGCCGCTGTTTTGGCCGACGCAGTGGGTTGCTCAAATTTCGGCCCTGGGAATTAACAACTTGGACGTCCACTCAGAGACCTAATTTGAAAGTTGGTAATTACAAAGATGACAGGTGGATAAATTTACAATGATGGGAAGAAACCAGGGTATAAAGGCTGAGAATACTCAAAATCAGAATGCCTCTCCCTCTAAAGAGGATCACAGTTCCTCATCAACAAGGGAACAAGGCTTCATGGAGAACAAGTGCATTCCATTAACAGAATCAGTCTTCAGAAGGTGGATAATAAGGAACTTCTGTGAGTTAAAAGAACATGTTGTAGCCCAATGTAAAGAAACTAAGAACTTTGAAAAAAAGTTTGACGAAATCCTAATGAGAATAGACAATTTAGAGAGGACTATAAGCGAATTAATGGAACTGAAGAATACAATATGGGAACTCAGAGAAGTATGCACAGGTTTGATCAATTGTGCAACTCGAATTGATCAAGCAGAAGAAAAAATATCAGAGGTCGAAGACCAACTTAATGAAATAAAATAAGAAGACAAGAATAGAGAAAAAAGGATAAAAAGGAATGAGCAAAGTCTCCAAGAAATATGGGACTATGTGAAAAGACCTAATTTACATTTGATAGGTGTACCTGAATGCGACAGAGAGAATGAATCCAAGCTGGAAAATACTCTTCAGGATATTATTCAGGAAAACTTTCCCAACCTAGCAAAGCAGGACAATATTCAACCCCAGGTAATACAGAGAATACCACAAAGATATTCCTCAAGAAGAGCAACCCCAAGGCACATAATCATTAGATTCACCAGGGTTGAAATGAAGGAGAAAATACTAAGGGCAGCTAGAGAGAAAGGTCAGGTTACCCACAAAGGGAAGCCTGTCAGACTTACAGCAGATCTCTCAGCAGAAACCCTACAAGCCAGAAGAGAGTGGGGCCCAATATTCAACATCCTTAAAGAACAGAACTTTCAACCCAGAATTTTATATCCAGCCAAACTAAGCTTCACAGCTGAAGGAAAAATAAAATCTTTTATGAATAAGCAAGTACTCAGAGATTTTATTACCACCAGACCTGCTTTACAAGAACTTCTGAAAGAAGCATTACACATAGAAAGAAACAACCAGTATTAGTCTTTCTAAAAATATACCAAAAAGTAAAGAGCATCAGCATAAAGAAGAATTTACATGAACGAATGGAAAAAACAGCCAGTTAACATCAAATGGCAGTAATCCTAAATTTAAATCGACTAAATCCCCCAATCAAAAGATACAGCCAAGACCCAATGGTATGCTGCATCCAGACCCATTTCACATGCAAGGATACACAAAGACTCAAAACAAAGGGATGAAGAAAGATTAACCAACTAAATGGAGAGCAAAAATAAATAAATAAATAAATAAATAAAAAGCAGGAGTTGTAATTCTTGCATCTGATAAAATAGATTTTAAAGCAACAAAGATATAGTGGTAAAACGATCAATGCAACAATAAGAGCTAATAGTCCCAACACCCAGATACATAAGACCTATAAAGAGATTTAGACTCAACGAGACAGAAAATTAATAAGGATATCCAGGACTTGAACTCAGATCCGGAAAAAGTAAACTTAATAAATATTTATAGAGCTCTCCACTTTAAATATACGAAATATACATTTTGTCAATACTATATCACACCTACTCATAGGTTTAAATGAAATATTGATCAGCCATTATTAATACCCATTTTTAGAATAAAGCAACATTTCCATTCTCTCTCCCTCTTTTTCTTCCTCTTTCTTCCTCTCCTTCACTCCTTTTTTTTTCTTTCCTTAAAAAAAAAAAAAAATTACTTGTGAGAATTTGGAGAGGGCCAAAATAGAGATGATATCCTCCAGAGAGGAAATACATTCATTTCTTCCAGGTGCTCATTGATATGAACACTCAGGATCACTTTAAACTAAATTTATGAATGGAGAGAAATTGTTGACAATTCTGATGAGATAAATTAAGCTCAATAACACTATCGGGGTTGCAGGTATTTACAGTCACTAGTGGCTAAGTGGGTTAGATCTGGTATTGTCTCTCTTGTTCTTATTCTCTTTCAGATTGTGGGCTGAGCAATTCTTAATAATTCATCAAGTTTGTGCTGCCTTTGTGAGGATTATTCTTGCTTATATTGTTTACACTTATTTTCAATTAAAAAAAAAAAGACAATGGACTAAGCTCCTCCACAATTCTCTCCGTCCATCCTCTTCCCATTCCTCTAGTTGCTTTGCTCTGAGTGCTCTCCTGGTAGGTATTAACATTTTTTAAACATCTTCTTATCTCCAAGCAGGGTGGCGGTGGTTTTAGCAGGAGGAAGAGGAGTTGCTGGACTACACCCTCTGGAGAAGCTCCCAGCAGCCATAATCAGGCAGCCAGAGAGCTCACCCCACCCCATCTACAAAAACAACTAATCTATACTGAAATTTGTGGAGCTCCCTAAGTCACAAGTCTCAAATCTATTTATGATGGGGATTATGGAGTCCCTTTAGTTCAATTCTTATATTAAGTGAGTAGTCTGAGGCATGAAGTAGCATGTGCTTGGGACATAAAATCAATTACAGGGCTATGTGGACCCTATTCTAGTTGAAAACAGTAGTGGAGTATTTCCAGGGCCCCACTTTCAGACCTCTGCCAGAACTCCAGCTTCATAGCACGCGCTGACTGCTCCTCCTCCTAACTTCTATGCAAGCTGAATCATTCCTCTGGAGTTGTCTTACCTCTTCTCTCCATCAATATTTGTGTTTTTTAGTTTTCTCTTCTCAGTGGATCTTACCCTCCGTCCCAGAAATATAACCCCTTTGACAGAGCTGTGAGATAATTTTCTACTCTTCTACAGCCCACAAGTCCATTATTTCCTTTCCTTATCTTTTATCTTTGCTTGTTATCACTATAGAGAGGGAAGTCCCAGGAGTTCAAAAAGAAAGAAGGAAAAGAAAGACCCAAAATATGACTCAGAATTAGAGCTTCAATGAAGGAGCACTCTCTGGGCCAGCGGGCAGGAGTTGCATTCTTGCCAGCCTTTCCTATGAGCAGGCAGGCAATGCCACCATTCAGACTATGTAAGTCATTTTGAAACTGATTGCAGTTGGCGCTTTTATTGGTGTCCTTCCTTTGAAGTTGACTTTCAGATCATCAGTGGTTTTGTCTGCAGAACCTGGTGCCAAGGTGAAGTGACAAACCTTTGCTCACAAAGCAATATTCTTAACAGTCCATGCTTGTAATCCCAGCACTTTGAGAGGTCAAGGAGGGTGGATCATTTGAGGTCAGGAGTTCAAGACCAGCTTGGCCAACAATGGCAAAGACCCATCTCTGCTAAAACTATAAAAATCAGCCAGGCATGGTGGTATGTGCCTGTAGTCCCAGCTACTCGGGAGGCTGAGGCAGGAGAATTGCTTAAACTCAGGAGGCGGGGGTTGCAGTGAGCCGAGACAGTGCCATTGTACTCCAGCCTGGTGACAGAGCAAGACTTCATCTCAAACAAAGCAAAACAAAACGAAAAAAACTTTCGACTTTTCTGGATCTTTAAAGTATTCATAACAAAATGTTGAGAGGAAGGGCAAACTCAATGCAGTGGTAAGGTTAGTGGTACATTATAAACATTTGAAAGCTGAACACACAAGTAAAACTGGAAAGAAGTGGGGTTTTTTTTGTGGTGTAGTGTGTGTGTGTGTGTGTGTGTGTGTGTGTGTGTGTGTTTTGGAGATACAGTCTGGCTCTGTTGCCCAGGCTGGAGCAAAGTGGCACTATCATGGCTCACTGCACCTCTGCCTCCCAGGCTCAAGCCATCCTCCTACCTCAGCCTCCTGAATCGGCATACACCACCACACCGGGCTAATTTTTGTAGATACAGGGTTTTGCCATGTTGCCCAGGCTGCTCTCGAACTTCTGATCTCAAGTGATCCGCCTGTCTCCGCCCCCTAAACTGCTGGAATTACAGGTGTGAGCAACTGCACTGGACCTTTTTTTAAAATTAAATGGCTTATTGTTATAAGTTAATGATTTCTCTACTTGGTATTTTCCAAATTAAAGGCAGACGTTAGGCCGGGCACAGTGGCTCACACCTGTAATCCCAGCACTTTGGGAGGATCACCTGAGGTCAGGAGTTCGAGACTAACCTGGCCAAATGGTGAAACCCTGTCTCTACTAAAAATACAGAATTAGCCAAGCATGGTGGCACATGCCTGTAATCTCAGCTACTCAGGAGGCTGAGGCAGGAGAATTGCTTGAACCCAGAAGGTGGAGGTTGCAGTGAGCTGAGATCATGCCATTGCACTCCAGCTTGGGCAACAAGAAGAAAACTCTTGTCTCCCAAAAAAAAAAAAAAAAAAAAAAGATGTGCAAGAAGAGAAATAGAAGACGTTTTGAAGGCCCTAAAGGAAATATACTATCCGATGCCAAACCACTGAACATTTATTAACATGTGGAAAAAGGATGAGTTTCGGTGTCAGATGGTAATAGGAGCATGCCTTGCCTCTTTTATTAGGGATAATGACTTCATCTCTCTGAGCCTCAGCTTTTTTCATGTATTATATGTTTTGGGGGGAGCATTTGGGGATAATACCTACCTACATCTTAAAGTTATAAGGATTAAATGTTCTGTTAAAGATAAAGTACACTGTAAATATTACTTATGAAAAGAAATCAGGTAAAATAATTTTTAACATAAAAAGACTTTTTTGCTATCCAAATGTTTCAGACACGACCCCCAAAATTTGGCCAATGCTGTGTGAATGGCGCCACTAGAACATTTAGAAAGATCAGAGGTCCCGAAGACCTTCAATTAAATTCACCTGTTTAAGTCTGAAGCCCCTAAAGCATATTATACATTTAATGGGTTTTGAGACAGAGTTTTGCTCTTGTCGCCCAGATGAGTGCAATGGCACAATCTCAACTCACGGCAACCTCCGCCTCCTGGGTTCAAGCGATTCTCCTGCCTCAGCCTCCCAAGTAGCTGAGGGATTACAGGTACCCTCCACCATGCCCACCTAATTTCTGTATTTTTAATAGAGACAGGGTTTCACCATATTGGTCAAGCTGGTCTCAAACTCCTGATCTTGTGATCCACCCACCTCAGCCTCCCAAAGTGCTAGGATTACAGGCATGAGCCACCTCGCCCAGCCTGGTTTTTTCCACTCTTAGAAGAAGGATGGAAATAAAATAATGTGGCTTTTAACCATAGTTCTTAAGTAAATTACACAAAATCTGAGTGTGCCTCTCACAGAAAGATAGTTTGCCTGTTATTGAAACACATGGAGTCTGTCATGCTTGTGAAGTTTCTGTGAGAAACTTTTGTCCCAGACTACTGTCTGATGTTGCTACTAAGAGCAGAGTGGTACTTACCTGTTTGACCTGCCTCTGAAGAGAAATGGAACTATGATCATATTTGCAAAGCAACCCAAAACTTAGTGTCTTAAAATAACAGCTATGAATTCCTTCTGGTGAATCTCCAGCTCTGCTGGCCTCAGCTGCATTCCCTCAATCAACTGCCGTCGGCTCTGCCTCTGGCTTGGGCTGGATGAGGAGCCTGGGCTGTTCGCAAGGTGGCTCAGTAGAGTTTGAAAGAGGCATGGAAGTGTGCATTGTCTCTGGACATGAGAGCTCAGCACAGTCACTTCTTTTGCAATCTCTTTTTTTTGAGACAAAGTCTGACTGTGTCACTCAGGCTGGAGTGCAGTGGCCTGACCTCAGCTCACTGCAACCTCCACCTCCCAGGTTCAAGCTATTCTCCTGCCTCAGCCTCCCAAGTTGCTGGGACTACAGGCGCCCACCACCACAGCCAGCTAATATTTGTATTTTTAATAGAGACGGGGTTTCACTATGTTGGCCAGGCTAGTCTTGAACTCCTGACCTTGTGATCCACCCACCGCAGCCTCCCAAAGTGCTGGGGTCACAGGCTTGAGCCACCACACCCAGCCTTCTTTTGCATACTCTTGGTCTAAGCAGGGCACAGGATTAGCTGAGAGTCAAAGTGGAGGGGACACAGACTCCATCACTGCAGAGGGAGCTAAATAACTGCAGCCATTTTTGCAAACAACCCATCAAAGCAAGCACTGCACCAATCCTCTGCACACTGAAGGGCGCCACGAGAAGGGTCGACACATCTTCCTTTTACAGCATATGTGCAGTTGCTGAAACAGAATCCAGTTTCAAGATTGCTCATCAAGAGATGAGAAACCCGAAACAAGGAAATCTTGTGAGCAGATGGAAGGCCAGTAAGATAACATCTGAACATTCTATAATGTTACTTTGAATGAAAATAAAATAGCAATAGATAATCTGTTGGCTAGTCCCTTGAGTCTCTTGAGGTCATGAAATTGATTGTGTCATGATGTCATGGTTTATTTTTAAATATTCAAAATTAGGTCTAACTCAGAAAACAGTTACTCCTGCATTAGACATCAAAGTGTCTTTTATATTCTGTAGCACATTCATACGTATAGTCTAGAGAAACCTTGAGAAACAGCCTTTCCCTAGCTGAGATGTGTAAGGCCTGGGTATCTGGTCTGCAGGCTTCTCATGAGCAGCAGGCTCATAAAAGCTTCCAGACTCCTGAGCTAGAAATAATCTTTCTCCCCTCTCACCTCGAAGAGCAGTTTATGAGTATTTTCATCTCTCTTTACTCTTTATACACATACTTCATCTTCCTCACAAGATTTTTTTTTTCTTTTGAGACAGGGTCTCACTCTGTCACCAGGCTAGAGTGGAGGGGTGCAGTCTCGGCTCACTGCAGCCTGGAACTCCTGGCACCAAGTGATCCTCCTACCTCAGCCTCCCAAAGTGCTGGGATTATAGGCATGAGCCACCATGCCTGCCTTCTCACAGTATTTTTATGCCAGATCTTTATTTTTGTATTCATCTTGGTGTCTCCCACAGCACTTAATACAGTGCCTCCTAGACACAGCAGCACAGCAGGGCTGTTATTTAGCTGCGTGGGTCACTCATAGTTGGTGTCCATTCTCATTGCTTAGTAGCCATGGCATATCACCGGTAAATAAACACACACACACATGCACGGAGAGAGAGAACACACGGATAGAGAGAAAGAGAGAGATTCATTTGATTCGTAAAGAATATGTGGACACTGAATCTATTATTATACGAGATTATATACTCCAAAATGCCCTCCTAGTTCAATATAACTAGCTCCCGTATACATTTCAACGAACGTGATTTTTAACAAGAATGTTTAGCTTTGCAAATAATGTAGGAGGAAACTCTAAACCTCCCACCCAAAGAAGATTAAGAATGAGGTGACACACAGGCATAGCAGAAAAAATCCAAGCCATAAGCAGCGAGTAACCCCCGGAGCGGAAGCCGCCATTAGAGCTCATACTCTTACTAGTTCCGGAACGTGGAGCCCTCCGCATTCATCCGGGACCCTCAGAAGGGACTCAAGTGCTTCCAGGCTGGTAGCTGTGGTGGGCAGAACTCTAGAGATGGCCCCTTCCTACAGAGTCCTGTGCCCCACTAGTGCAATCAAATGCTAAGCTAGGCACAGCTATGAAAGTGCTTTGCAGCTGTAAACTCCCCAGTCTGCCGCTCTTCATGGAGATCACACTGGCCGGCCTACCCAGTCAGGCAGGCCCTTCAAAGCAGAGAATTTTCTCTAGAAAGTAGCAGAAAAGGAAGTCAGAGAAATTCAAAATGTGAGGAGATTCACGCCTATTACTGGCTTTGAAGATATAGGGGGCCTCATGCAAGGAACAGAGAGAGCTTCTAGAGCTGACAGTCACCCCCACTTGACAGCCAGCAAGGAAGGCGAGGCCTCGGTCCTCACCAGCCACAGGATCTGAATTCTGCCAACAGCCTGAAGGAGCTTGAAAGCTGTTTCTTCTTCCCCAGAATGTCCAGATAAGCGCTCCACCCAGCACAGCCTCCATTCCAGCTGCATGAGACCCTAGGAACACAGCCTTCTGCTAGACTGTGGACCACAGCCCTGTGAGCTCCTCCAAGAGGGCTGCTTTCAGTGGCTAAGTTTGTGGTCATATGTTATGTAGCAACATGTATGACTATGAAGTTTATAGGTGTGAAGTTTAAAGAGGAAAGGGAAAACAAGCCACCTACTCCTGATAACTGGTTAAAAGGAAAACCAGCACCAGATAACATCAAGTCTCAGTGAAGGGAAAGAGATCAAGGCAGCACGGAAGCTTGACACGTGCCCATCAAAATGAGATGACACAATGGCCAGAAAGATGCTCACAAACATAGTTATCAAATGTCAAGTTCTTCTTTTCTTCCCTCCTTCCTTCCTTCCTTCCCTTCCTTTCCTTTCTCTTTCCCTTCCTTCTCTTCCTTTCCCTTCCCTTTTCTTTCCTTCCTTTCTTCCTTTCCCTTTTCCTTCCTTCCTTTCTTTCCCTTCCCTTTCCTTACCTCCTGCTTTCCTTCTTTCCTTCCTCCCTTCTTTCCTTCCTTCCTTTTCTTCTTTCTTTCCTTCCTTCTTTCTCTCTTTTTCTCTCTCTTTCTTCCTTTCTCTTTTTTTTCTGATACAGTATTGAAGTTTACATCTATAAAGCTATATGAAAAGCACACATCTCTGCTTTTCATAAAGCAGAAAATAACACAGTCAAATGGAGGTAGATTTTTCTAGTTCCCAAAAAGTTTCCCAAAGGGATATACAGCTCTAACTGTATGTTCCTACCATCTTAGAGTGAGGATTCTGCCAAAATGAAAAACTCCTTTGTCTCCTCCTGCCTGATGCTATTGGAAACCCTGCCTTCCTGCCTCTCCCAGCACCTCCTGTTTGCTCTCAATGCAGGGAGATGAAGGCAAATGTCCCAAGAGCACCGTGAGCAGCCCTAACTTCAGGCTGGGCTGAGGCCCAAACCCACGGTTGGTTTTGTTTTGTGTTTGGAAACAGGGTCTTACTCTATTCCTCAGGCTGGAGTGCAGTGGTGCAATCATGGCTCACTGCAGCTTCAAACTCCTGGGCTCAAGCGATCCTCCCATCTCAGCCTCTAGAGTAGCTGGGATGATAGGCACACGTTGCCACACCCAACTATTTTTTTAATTTTTTGTAGAGACGGGCTCTCGCTGTTACCCAGGCTGGTCTCAAATGCCTGGCCTCAAGAGATTCTCTTACCTCACTCAGAGTGCTGGAATTACAGGTATGAGCTGCCATGCTCAGCACCATGGGGGTGTCTTGATAATAGAAAGGGAGCTTCAAAGGCTCAGGGAAAAGAATATGAGATGCATCTGAGAAGTGAATTAGCACTCAAAAAGAAATGTGAGGTCAGGCACAGTGGCTCATGCCTGTAATCCCAGCACTTTGGGTGGGGAGGTGGGCAGATCACAAGGTCAGGAGGTCGAGATGATGACCAACATGGTGAAACCCCATCTCTACTAAAAATAAAAAACACAAAAATTAGCTGGGTGTGGTGGCATGTGCCTGTAATCCCAGCTACTCAGGAGGCTGAGGCAGGAGAATTGCCTGAACCAGGGAGTTGGAGGTTGCGGTGAGACCAGATCGTGCCACTGCACTCCAGCCTGGCAAGACTCCATCTTAAAGGAAAAAAAAACCCGCAATTACTTTGGCACCAACCTAATATAACTAAAGTGCTCTAAGAGAAAGGAAATGGGAAGTGGGGAGGGTAGGGGAAGTGCAGGGAACAGGACAGTGAATGGGGAAGAAGCCAAGGAAGGGTATGAAAGAAGCCAAGCAAGGCAGGAAAACTCCAGTCTTAGCCTGATTCTGCAAGGGCGCCCTAGTGTATGGACGAGGCTCTGAGTTATCCAGACACCAGACAATTTTCCTGGGCGCTAAACTCCCAGAGCAGTCAGGCATTGGCTAAAGGCTGCCCCAGGGAGCATGGATTTCAGGTGCTTTTGACTCTTTGCACTTGCTTGCAGGCAATATATAAAGGCAAAGCATCTCCAGTAGCCTGGGGTAGATCTCAGAAAAGAGTCACAGATGTGAGCTCTTAGACACAGAGCACACAGGGCCAAGAGCACAGGCTTGCAGAATTGGGAAGCCCAATGGAGTGACGCAAAGAACCAGGAGTGTCTGTCACACGTGGCTTTTCCAAGATCAAGCACTGTGGTCAGTGCCTTGAAATTCCATGTATCTTCTTCTGTTGATTCAAGGTTTCTCCTTGTGACTAGTGATGTGGCCGAGAATGTGGGGTGACATAAATGATGGGTGCTACCATTGAATCTCATGGCTAAAACGAGGAGAAGTTTCCCCAAAGGAATGAGATAGACTGGTAAAATATAATTGTCTACTAAAAAAATACTCCCAAAAGATTAAGAAGAGTGAAGCACTTTCAAACGGGAATTCTGCAGATAACACTGAAGTTTCAAAGAGTTTTGGTCTTGAGATCTAACATTGGAATACAGTATTGTAATGGATGCAACAGTCAGAATAGTCTTCCTCTGTCACCCAGACTGGAGTGCAGTGGCATGATCTCGGCTCACTTCAACCCCAGTTCAAGTTATTCTCCTGCCTCCACCTCCCAAGTAGCCGGTACTACAGGCGCCTGCCACCATGTCCGGCTAATTTTTGTATTTTTAGTAAGGATGGGGTTTCACCATATTGGCCAGGCTTGTTTCGAACTCCTGACCTCAGGTGATCCACCGGCCTCAGTCTCCCAAAGTGCTGGGATTCACTGCACCTGGCCGATACTTGTTCTTTTAAATATTTACTCATGGAGATGTCATTTGTAAAAAGAGTTTCCAATAAAAATAAAACTCTAGAGAATTTCGAAAACCATTCATCTATAAAATGTGTTTGAACTCATAGCAGCATTCGAGTAAAGACAGATTTATTGGGAACTTACCTGGCTATTCTCTGCTCTCTTGATCTAGACTGTGGAAAATAGAATATACCTGAAAATTTTTGTTGAAAATATTTTAGTCTTAGAAAACAGTGTTTAGAGTTAAAAGAGCATCATGTCTTTTTGATTTTTTTAAAAAAGCAATTTTGAAGTTGGAAAATGATTAAAGGTATATATTATTTACAGCTGATTCCAAGGGTACACATTTTGAAACAAAATATTGCAGAATATTACAAAACAAATATTTCTTCAACCTGTTAAAAAATACAGAGTGAGGCAGCTGCAATGAAGGAGGCACTCTCAGTTAGCTGAAGATGTTTACTGAATTCATCAAACACTGAGATCATGTTGAAGACTGGAGAAAGCTCAGAGGCGCCTGGATTTCATTCAGGAGGACAGTTCACAAGGTTGATAAAAGCTTATTTCCAGTTTACAAAAATGAGAGAAAGGGAAAGTCAACGGCGTTGTGGAAAAGTTCCAGGAGGAAGATCCAAGCGTTCGCTTAGGCACTGACGGCCATTTAGCACCTGTTTTCTGGTCTATTCTTGCTCCTTGGTTTTAAATTTCTTAATATTCTTTGTACCTTTCAAGGCTTAACTCACTCCCCTTGGAACTGATTGTGACATTTCCCTCTGACAAAGAGCTGCAATCCTCTCCTTGGCTATGATGTATATTGGCCTCTCTGTTCATGTCTGCCTCAGGCTGTTCTGAGCGAAAACTTATGTAGCCCAACTTGACTCACAATACCCATTGGAAAAATATTCCAGTCACTGTTTGTGACTTTATCCCAGGTAGTGCAAGATATAATTTCTCAGGTTTAAAGCAATACCATCAAATTCCAACATGAGGCTTTAAAGTTGATGATACAATTTCAAATCTCATTTAAAAGAAGGAATAGGTTAATATCACAGAATATCCTAGAAAAGAAAAAGATTAAGAAGCGAACCAGCACTGCCTTACATTAGAGCATATTCCAAAGCAACACTAAATGAATATGTAGCACTGGGTTGGGACAGCTCCGTGGTTATAAGAATTTAATATATCGTAAGGGAAGCCACATAAGATGACCAGGAAAGAAAGGAACAGTGGCTAGTAGTTAGTAATTAGAGCCAAAAATCCATTTGTGCTTATATCATATGCTACATGATACTGTAAAAAAAACCCTAAATATTAATTTATAGAAAAGGTTGAGTATTTATCAAACCTCTAATTGCTGGATTACTCTATTAACTTTAGAAGACTAAATCACAAAGCCAGAAGTCAATACATTTAGCTAAAGAAAGGTCAAGGCTGGGTGAAATGGCTCATGCCTTTTAATCCCAACACTTTGTGAGGCCAAGGTGGATGGATCACTTGAGGTCAGGAGTTGGAGACCAGCCTGGCCAACATGGTGAAACCCTGTCTCTACTAAAAACACAAAAATTAGCTGGGTGTGGCAGGCACCTGTAATCCCAGTTACTTGGGAGGCTAAGGCAGAAGAATCGCTTGAACCCAGGAGGCGGAGGTTGCAGTGAGCACAGATCGTGCCACTTCACTCCAGCCTGCGTGACAGAGGTAGACTCCGTCACAAAAAAAAAAAAAAAAAAAAAAAGAAGTATTGAAAACATTCACATCCCAAGAAAAATCTTCCTCAACCAAAGTAGAATGTCATACAAGAGGCTGTGAAAACTGAAAACTAAATTTAGCAAAAATGATAAATACAGCACATTCTTTACTATTTAAAACATTCATACAAGCTGGTAAGAAAAACACACAGATCCTAGTAGATCAATGAAGATTTCAATAAAAGGAAGCATAATTAGTAAATAAAAAACTTAAAATTATGAACCTCACTAAAAATAAAATATATGTATAAAAGTATCTGTGAGGATTTTTTGGCAATTCGAACTGTTAGAAGAAGGTGTGGAATTTGCTACTCTCATCTTCTGTTGCTGGTAGTGTGAATTGCTACAAATATTTTGGAAAACAATTTAACAATATTATATAAAGAACAGCACGCCTGTAATCCCAGCACTTTGGGAGGCCGAGGCGGGTGGATCACGAGGTCAAGAGATCAAGACCATCCTGGTCAACATGGTGAAACCCCGTCTCTACTAAAAATACAAAAACTTAGCTGGGCATGGTGGCATGTGCCTGTAATCCCAGCTACTCAGGAGGCTGAGGCAGGAGAATTGCCTGATCCCAGGAGGCGGAGGTTGCGATGAGCCGAGATCGCGCCATTGCACTTCAGCCTGGGTAACAAGAGCGAAACTCCGTCTCAAAAAAAAAAAGAACAGTAAAAATCTTTATTTGCCTTGAGACAATAATCCCACTTTTGGAAACTTGGAATAAAAAGCCAAAATAAATAAGAAGAGGTGGGATTTAGCAGAGGAAGAAAGGAAGAAGACAGGTTTTGAGGTTAAGAAGTTGGGCCGGGAACAGTGGCCACGCCTATAATCCCAGAACTTTGGGAGGATGAGGGGATGAATCACCTGATGTCAGAAGTTTGAGACCAGCCTGGCCAACATGGTAAAACTCCATCTCTACTAAAAATACAAAAATCAGCTGTGCATGGTGGCATGCACCTGCAATCCCAGCTACTCCAAAGGCTGAGGCAGGAGAATCACTTGAACCTGGGAGGCGGAAGTTGCAGTCAGCGGAGATGGCGCCACTGCACTCCAGCCTGAGTGACAGAATGAGATGCCACCTCAAAAAAACAAGAAGTTGAAGAAAGGAAGAAAACAAGCTATATATTCAACAATAAGGCATTAAGTAAGTTATGGTACAATGAAGCCATTTGAAATATGACCAGGTGCAGTGGTTTACATCCGTAATTCTAGCACCTTGGGAGGCCGATACAGGAGGATCATTTGAGCCCAGGAGTTCGAGACCAGCCTGGCCAACATATCAAGATCTTGTCTCTACAAAAAAATTTAAAAATTAGCCATGCTCAGTGGTGTATAATTGTAGTTCCAACTATTCATGAGGCTGAGGCAGGAGGATGGCTTGAGCTAGGGAAGTTGAGGCTACAGTGATCCATATCATGCCACTACACTCCTACTCCTGCCTGGGTGGCAGAGCAAGATCCTATCTATTTTTTAAAAAGTCTTGGCATGGTGGCTCACGTCTGTAATCCCAGCACTTTGGGAGGCCAAGGTGGGCAGACAGGAGTTCAAGACCAGCCTGGCCAACATGATAAAACCCTGTCTCTACCGAAAATACAAAAATCAGCTGGGCGTGGTGGCTCACATCTGAAATCCCAGCTACTCAGGAGGCTGAGATAGGAGAATCGCTTGAACCGGGGGAGCAGAGGTTACAGTGAGCTGAAATCGCACCATTGCACTCCAGCCTGGGGCAACAGAGCAAGACTCCATCTCAAAAAAAAAAAAGTGTGTGTGTGTGTGTGTGTGTGTGTGCGTGTGTGTGTGTGTGTAGTAGCCTACATAAAGGAAGCAAAATGGCTACTGTGGAATGTTCAAAAAGGCATGCAGGGTCTATCATTATGCACATGTGAAATGAGCTACCGTGTAAACAAATGAGAATGCCTAAGAGCTAATTTAGAATGAAATTTTCAAAAGGGAAAATAGTTGGGATTTACTGTTTCCATCTTCTAAATTTTCTTTACTGCTACTTTATAACCTTAACAATAGTAACAAATCATAGACAATGCTGAGAAAGAAACTAATGCAGACCCCAACACCTCCAGACCAGCAGATACGACCCACTCCTCAGTGTTCATAAGGAGACGAGCAGCTCTTCATTGACCCCGCTAGAATGTTGCTAGAATAGGGATGACAAAGAAAACCTAAGAAAAATGAAAAGAAATAGAACTGGCCGGACTCGGTGGCTCATACCTGTAATGCCAGCCCTTGGGAAGCCAAGTCAGATGGATCACTTGAGGTCAGGAGTTCTAGATCAGCCTGGCCAACATGGTAAAACCAAATAGGAAATAGACTTATTTGTGTTTTCATTTAAGCCAGGAGATGCTGAAACACATCCCCTTTCTACATACACATGAGAGAATATTATTCGGGCAAACGATTATTCGTATTTCCACGCAAGCTTTTAGCAAGCACCTGATAAAATCTTCTGAATAAGGATTGAGGATTGAGTCACTTATTGGCACTTTGTTGTATTAATCATCAGTATCAAATAATAAACTATTAGTCACTCAGTTGTACAGGCTGCTACACAGGCCTTTATCTGATAACAATGCACTTCACCGTAGTTACAAAGATACTTTTTCTAAGAAAATAGGATAATGAGGCCTTTGAACAACCTTTCTCCCTCTTCCCATCTCCCTTACCCTTGTTTGATTGCTTTGGTGGCTGAATTTGGTCAGGAGGAGGGGAGCAAAGGGACTGACTGACTCCCTGCTCTAGGCTTTTCAACATCAGGGAACAGGTTTCCCTTTGTAATGATTAATACCAACATGGTGGAATTTTCCTATTGTTCAGTTGTCATTTCTAAGCTCTGCATTGCTGTCAGCCTGGCAGCCAAGAAAAACCCCTCTAACAACCCAGAAACCACTGCCCTGGCTTGGGATCAATGAGCAGCAGTGTTTCTAAGCAGACAGTTTCAGGTGGAAGAGAGCAGATTTTCTGCCCTACCTGCTTTGGCCTCCTCAACTGTGAAACGCTTCAAGTGCCTATTTCCTTTCAATATCTAAGCCCAAGACTACAAATAAGAAAAAGATCTCCATTTCCTGCCTGCTGCTCCTCTGGTTGCAAAACTGTCTTTTGACAGATTATTAGAATCTTTAAAGTTGAGAGATGAGTTTGGGTTATTTTTTTTTTTCATTTGTTTCTTTTCCAGTGCTTACACTGATGGATTTAGAACATCTGAAATGCAGGGAGCAATTTAGTTTCCAGGGCGGCATTCAGCTGCATGTTTTTCAGAATTCCGCTAGCCCTGTGGTGGAGATGCTGGGAAGGACCACCTGGAGGAAGCCGTGGCTGCTAGTTAGCAAAGCGTTTCTGCAATCTGCATTTTATATAAGGAATATGGGCCTTAAAAATACTTCCAGTATAGTTCTGGCTTCAGATGGACAGATTGTTTACTGTTCTATATTATATAGCTAATATAATTTGGGTCTTCATAAATGATTGACTCCAGCTGGGTGCAGTGGCTCATGCCCGTAATCCCAGCACTTTGGGAGGCTGAGGCAGGAGGATTGCTTGAGCATAGGAGTTTGAGACCAGCCAAGGCAGCGTAAGGAGACCCCATTGCTATAAAAAATTTTAAATTATCTAGATGCAGTGGTTCACACTTGTGATCCCTACTTGGGAGGCTGAAGTGGGAGGATCACTTGAGCCCAGTTTGGCCCAGATGAGTGGTGACTGCGACACTGCATTCTAGCCTGGGTGACAGAGCAAGACAAAAAAAAAAAGAACTGAATCCCTTGTAGACACTGATATGAGCAATAAACTGGAGCAAGGCAAGAATCCTGACTCTGTAAATACTGTGCTGAGGCCACAGATCATTTAAAACTTATGTATAAGGCCAGGCGTGGTGGCTCACGCCTGTAATCCCAGAGCTTTTGGAGGCCAAGGAGGGTGGATCACAAGATCAGAAGATCGTGACCATCTTGCCTGTCATGGTATAACTCCAACTGTACTAAAAATACAAAAAAAAAAAAAAAATTAACTGGACATGGTGGCACGTGCCTATATAATCTCAGCTACTTTGGAGGCTAAGGCAGGAGAATCCTTTGAACGTGGTAGGTAAAAGTTGCAGTGAGCCAAGATCACACCACTGCTCTCTAACCTAGGTGACAGAGTGAGACTCTGTCTCAAAACAAACAAACAAAAACTTATGTATAATACAACGACATGGGTTCAGGACATGCTTTCCTAGATATGATACTGTGGCACTCGAGGAAACAGCAGAAGCAGGAAAGCCTCTCTCACCTTCCCCTCATTCCTCTCTGTAACAGGTCATAAAACTCTCATTCCAGGGATGCTTTCCTATCCCAGGGGAAAAAGACGCCCTTATCTCTGAAGACTCGAGGATATGGAGAAGAATCCGAGCACGCAGGCCTTGCTAAGTTCCCCAGTTTATCTCCATTCGATCATACCCCTTTTTTCCAAGCACACTTCTCCATGAGGACCCACTTCTTCATCAGACTTACCATAAAAATACACAGGTTTCGCTGTCTCATTGGGTCTTTATTTCTGAAGGCTCCTGTGTTACATAAAACTTATATTAAATAAATTAGTATGCTTTTCTCTTGTTAATTTGTCTTCTGTATAGGGGGGCTCAGCCTCGAAAAGATATTACTTTTTCCTCCTTACAGTTTCTGGTGCCCAGAATGAGAATGTAAAAATGTCTCCTAATGCCTTCCTTTCTCAATTCAGGCAGCAGGAGAAAACACTTGTTTGGGTTGTGTTATTAAATAAATCTGTGTCTTTTTTCTTGTTAGTCTGTCTTTAATTATAGGTGTGTGAGGCAACTGATACATCACGCTCCCTCTGAAGCCTGCAGAAAAGATCCTGAGACAACTGACAAAAAGCAGCAGAAGGTAGGAATTCTCACATAGGTCAGCTCTCAGCATCTCTGTCTGTAATGCCCAGTCAAGATAGGTGATAAGGCGGGGTGCGGTGGCTCATGCCTGTGATCCCAGCACTTTGGGAGGCTGAGGCAAGTGGATCGCCTGAGGTCAGGGACCAGGCTGGCCAACATGGTGGAACTTCATCTCTACTAGAAATACAAAATTAGCTGAGCCTGGTGACTCACTCCTGTAATCCCAGCTACGTGGGAGGCTGAGGCATGAGAATTGCCTGAACCTGGGAGGCAGAGGCTGCCCTCCAGCCTAGGTGACAGAGTGAGACTCTGTCTCCAAAAAAGAAGACAGGAGGTAAAAATCCAGGACAGTAGGAGAAAACATTTGTTTGGGTAGTGATATTAAATCAATTTGTATGCTTTCTTTTCTTGTTAATCCATCTTTTGTTACAGGTGTGTTATGATAAAGAGGTCAAGATCCAGGCGCCAAGAGAGGGTTGTTGGATATTGCCCAAGAAATAATTCAGGGCAAGTCCACAAAGTGAAAGCAAGTTTACGAAGAAAGTAGAGGAATAGCTCTTTCCCTTCTGTGCACCACTGAAGATCCTGGTGTCGCCATGGGCGGCTGCCCCACCCGTTCTTATCAGTATTGTAAGAACAAGCCATAACCAAAGTCTCGCTTCTGCCGAGGTGTCCCTGATGTCAAGATTCACATCTTTGACCTGGGGTGGAAGAAGGCAAAAGTGGATGAGTTTCCGCTCTGTGGCCACCTGGTGTCAGATGAATATGAGTGGCTCTCCTCTGAAGCCCTGGAGGCTGCCCAAATTTGTGCCAATAAGCACATGGTAAAACATTGTGGCAAAGATGGCTTTCATATCCGAGTGTGGCTCTACCCTGTCTACATCATCAGCATCAACAAGATGCTGTCCTGTGCTGCGGCTGACAGGCTCCAAACAGGCATGCGAGGTGCCTTTGGAAAGCCCCAGGGAACTGTGGCCAGGGTTCACATTGGCCGAGTGATCGTGTCCATTCATGCCATGCTGCAGAACAAGGAGCATGTGCTTGAGGCCCTGCAGGGCCAAGTTCCAGTTCCCTGGCCCCCAGAAGATCCACATCTCAAAGAAGTAGGGCCTCACCAAGTTCAATGCCGATGAATTTGAAGACATGGTGGCTGAGAAGCAGCTTATCCCAGATGGCTGTGGAGTCAAGTACACCCCCAATCGTGGCCCTCTGGACAAGTGGTGGGCCCTGCACTCATGAGGGCTTCACTGTGCTGCCCCCTCTTAATAACACTCATCAATAAATTCTACTTCCTGTACACCTAAAAAAAAGAAAGTAAAAAAAAGCAAGTAGAGAAATAAAAGAATGGCTACTCCCGACCAGGCATAGCCTGGTCACGCGTGTAATCCCAGCACTTTGGGAGGCAGAGGTAGGTGGATCACCTGAGGTCAGGACTTCAAGACCAGCCTGAACAAGATGGTGAAACCCCATCTGTACTAAAAACACAAAGATTAGCTGGGCGTGGTGGCAGGCGCCTGTAATCCCAGCTACTCCGGAGGAGAATAGCTTAAACATGGGAGGTGCAGATTGCAGTGAGCAGAGATTTCGCCACTGCACTCCAACCTGGGCGACAGAGCAAGACTCTGTCTCAAAAAAAAAAAAGAATGGCTACTCCATACACTGAGCAGCCCAAGGGCTGCTGGTTGCCCATTTTTATGGTTATTTCTTGATAATATGTTAAAAAAGGGGTGGATTACTCGTCCCTCCCTTTTTTGTTTGTTTGTTTTTTGTAGAAATTGATTTATTTAGAGAGAGAGAGAGAGAGAGAGAAATAGGAGAAGGAGAGAAAGAAACAGCTAACTCTCACACTCAGTGAGAGAATCCAGAAAGATGGAATCCAGGAGAGGAAAGCAGCTTCCACACTGAGTAAGAAATGGAGTTTAGGAGGGGAAGACAGGCTTCCATGAGAGAGTGTGGAAGGGGACCCCAGAAGGGAAACCCAGGAGAGGAAAGCAGCTTCCACACTGAGTAAGAAATGGAGTTTAGGAGGGGAAGACAGGCTTCCATGAGAGAGTGTGGAAGGGGACCCCAGAAGGGAAATCCAGGAGAGAGAAAGAAGGCTTCCACAAAAGGAGTGTTCATGGAAGAGGATCCCCGTGCCTCCCTTTTTTTTAGACCATATAGGGTAACTTCCTTATGTTGCCATGGCATTTGTAAACTGTCATGGTACTGGTGAGAGTGTAGCAGTAAGGACAACCAGAGATCACTCTGGTCGCCATCTTGGTGGCGTTTGGTGGGTTTGGGCTGGCTTCTTTACTGCAATCTGTTTTGTCAGTAAGGTCTTTAGGACCTGTATCTTGTGCTGACTTCTTATCTCGTTCTGTGATTTAGAATGGCTGATCATCTGCGAAGGCAGCCCAGTAGATCTCAGCCTCATTTTACACAGCCTCTACTCAAAATGGAGTTGCTCTGGTTCAAACACCTCTCACAGGTGCCTTAGCCATGGACCTGGTGATGGGTGAGAAGAAGATTGAGTTTTCTCCCTTATAACCCAATCTGTCAAAAAGATGCAAAATTTTGTTTTTTTATGTAGAGTATCAAACACAATTCTTGATCTGCCTCACTGGGGCAATATTTTTTGGAAAATGTTTATCTGCATTACAGTAGTCACTTATTATCCACAGTTTCACTTTCTGAGGTTCAGTGTTCACAATAAGATGTTTTGAGAGACAGACGACATTCACATAACTTGCATTACAGTCTATTGCTATGATTGTTCTATTTTATTATTAGTTATTGTTGTTAATCTCTTGCCGTGCCTAATTTATACATTTGACTTTCTCGTGGGTATGTATGTATAGAAAGAAACAGTATATACAGGGTTTGTGCTATCCATGGTTTCAGACACCTGCTGTGGGGCTTGGGACATATCCAGCAAGTGTGGACTACTGTGCCTAAAGTTTCCCCTCTTCTCCCATAATGGAAACATTTTGAAACATGCCAGGTACTTCCAAGAAATGAGAACAATTTCCAAATGGAATCATGACACAAAAGAAAATTCAGAAATTTAAGAAATCTTTAGGTTCACATGGATCTAATTTTTATTTTAGACAAAAGAGGTTCAGTTTCCCAGGAACGATCACAGGATGTGCCCATGATGTCTTGAAGCCTTTACTGGTGGCTTCTTCAGTGAGGGTTGATCAATATCTGCCTTCACTGGGGACCTTGACAGTTGATGTGGACCTTCCAGGCTCCAAACTCCTTGTGTGGAGTTATTCAGACCAACCTTCCACAGGAGAGTATCAGAGAAGAGGCCGCAGAGGGCAGGAGACCCCGAGAGCTGCTTCACTATGGGGCCTGCTTTGTGACAGATCCATATTGTTGAGTGTGTTGCTCGTGTAAAGAGACCACCGGGCAGGCTTTGTGTGGGCAACAAGGCTGTTTGATTTTGCACTTGGGTGCAAGCAGGCCAAGTCCGAAAAAGGAGTTAGGTGAGAGGAATAGGAAAGGGGACTGCTTATACAGATTGGGGCAAATGGTCAGTTAAAGGTAGTAATTCATTTTAGGGAGGGGGAGGGCATCACAGGGTGCATGGTCACAAGGGTAGGGGTTATCATTACAAACAGGCATAGTCATAAGGGTGGGGGTTATCAATCACAAGCCAAGGGGAGGGTGCGGTAAAATATATAGTTATGGGAGGGGGGTCTTGAGAAACCTAATGCCTAGAGGGGAATTTCATAAGGCCGAGCAGGATCAATGGTCGAACGTTGCACGGGGAGAGCAATCAGTTGAGGCAGGAGCCAGCGGTTTCACTTCTCTTTATGGCCATCCAGTTACTTCAGACTTTCTGGTTCCTGGAGACCATTTGAAGGTGTAGGGCAGGTCACAAAGGCTATAATGTCCAGGCTTGGACCTGGAGGCCTGACACATACACTTTCTTGTTTATATTCCTTTCTCAATGTAGATGGGCCTCAGTTTCCTCTTTGGTAAAAGGGAGATGATAATTTCACCTGATATGATTGTTTTGAAGAATAAAGATGCTCCCATGAGTAAAATGCCTGGCACAGTTTATTGCCAATAGAGCAAACTAATAACAGTTAGAAATAATAAAAAATTTTAAATATTATAATCAGGATGTAAGGAAAGAGTTTAGTTAGAAAGTTTATGTTTTCTACATATGATAGACACTCTTTTACAAATCTTCAACAGAGTTGCTGTTGGTTACAATACATAAATTTATTCTTACTTTGTACACCTAAACCTAGGGGCTCTTGAATGAAGATGAAAGATTATACAAAACTATATTTTATTACCAGGGCCCAGATCCTTTTTTCTTTTTTTAAAGTAGAATTGCAGGATCCAGAAAAAGCTTAAAAGAACAAAGCACCTTACTCACTTCCTCCCACAGACCTTCCCATTTCCTCTGATTCCATCGTACAATAATCAAACAGTTTTTTGCAAAGAAAGGAACAAGTGAGTCTCCTTCCTTTTTTTTTTTTTTGAGATAGAGTCTCACTCTTGTTGCCCAGGCTGGAGTGCAATGGTGTGATCTCAGCTCACTGCTCCACCTCCCAGGTTCAAGTGATTCTCCTGCCTCAGCCTTCCGAGTAGCTGGGATTACAGGCATGCACCACCACACCCGGCTAATTTTTTGTATGTTTAGTAGAGATGGGGTTTCTCCATGTTGGTCAAGCTGGTCTCAAACTCCAGACCTCAGGCGATCCGCCTGCCTCAGCCTCCCAAAGTGCTGGGATTACAGGCATGAGCCCCCGAGCCCGGCCAGAGACTCCTTCCTTCTTACCTCCATCATGCCTGGGCTCTGAACAGGGGAAAGCTCTTTTCCAGTAGGTTTGTTCTTTTTCCTTTCCATCTGCTAACCAAGCCTTAGTCTCACTTATACCTTCTCTGACATCTTTATAGATTTTATAGGGTTGGGATTTAAAATATCTCATTCTTCAGGAACCATCTTGCTATCAAGGCTGAGTTAGAGTAAAAGTAAATGAATTTTGTATTAGCAGTTCTGTGTTTTTAACCTTTTGGCTACTTTATCTCCTGAGAAGTATTATTTAGATCACCATCATTATATTTCACTTTTCATTCAAACTCTCTTTTCAGTAGGTCAAACTGCAAAGCACAATTTACAACATGTCGAGAAATGAAGTCTTATTCACTAATAATACAGATGATAACTAAGGTAACTTTCTTATTGTGTTGAGCTGGTTCTAGAAGGTAAATGAAAGTTAGTTTAAGTCCAGCGTTCCCTCCACATTTATGCAAGGCTCACTCTAGGTGGGGTTCTATTTTGGTGACTGTGGGAAATCACCAAAAATGTGGGAAAAAATGACCCCCACACACTGAGTGACTCATGTAAATTAAACAGGGTGGGGACTTTCACGAGAGTTTTTTTTTTTGGCCAGGTTCTCTATTTCTAAGTATGTCTAGAGTTGTGTCAATAAATAAGCAATATCACCAGTGTTCCCATGTCTGTGGATCAGGGATGCTAAATATGTGATTGCATAGCCTCTTAAGATTGTTCTGGAGTGAATGAAGAAGTGTAATCCTGGGTGTGTGTGTGTGTGTGTGTGAGATACTTGACCATTTGTCTACATCATTCCAGGGACGTTAGTGAAGGAGCCTCATTCATTCTATCTCTCTTGCCTCTGGCATTAGAAACATCTCTGGGCAGGCCTGCCTTGAACAAGGGGTAGACACTGCCTTATGGAATTAAAAGGTATGTTTTCCAGTGCTTGAGATATAGTGAAGAAATGTGTCAGGTGGTGAAAAAAACCTTGGTCTTCTAGTGAGGTCCAGAGTGGGCCCAACAGGCTTTACCGGGGCAGGGCCAGCAGCAGGTTCTTTTCCGGCGAATTCGGGGAGGATACTCCCAGCAAACAAGTGAGGCCTCCAGTAATGCAATCTGACAGTGTTCCCAGTGGTGGGCGGCCAGCGGGGAGGGCCAAGAGAGAGCTGGTAGTTAGGGAAGGATTTGCATAATTACATTCACCTGAGGGACTCCATTTACCCAACAATGCGTCTCATTGTGGTAAAGCCAGCAGCTGGCCATACAGTTAGAACAATGTGAGCTTTGGCCTTATTCTTCCAAAACAAATGGTTGGACTCTGAAAAAAAAAAATGACAATTAGCATTTCTAATGCTATAGAGTTATGAATAGTACAAATGTTAGCATGATGTGTAACACTCCATATCGTGAAGCTTGCATTTGTACACAGGACTTACATTACTTCATACTACAGCAGAAGGATTATATACTAATAATAGTACTACATTCGTATGCGCATGACCTATACTGTATACATTTTATATAACAAATAATCATGTATACTTGAGATTTATTTATGCTTTAAGTGCCCATGAATAAGTGAGATAACTCCTGAAATAGCCAGTCTCTCCCGATGATTGCTAGAGTTAGATACTAGAGGAGTTTTCTGTAAGGCACTCGCTGTTTTAAGTTCGGTACAGTGGCTTTTGTTTTCTGACTATGAAGGATTACAATGGATTTGAGAGATGCGAATCAGAATTTGGAGGAGGCGCTTTATTGAAGAGGCTGCAGGGTTCACACAGGGCTGCGCTCTCTGGCTGGGGGCATGTTTACCTAAGACTCCAAATAGACACAGTGGGGATATGAAGACCTAGCCCAAATATTGTGCCCGGCTCATTTCCTGGTATTGCCCACATTTATATTCAAAGGGGAGGTGTGGGGAGTGAAGGCTATGTAGGTTTAGAGGCAATTCTTTTTATTATGCCCAATAATTGTTACATTTTGTCCCTCAAAATGAGAACACAGGACACAGTTCTAAGGGAAGAAAAGGCCCTAAAGGGGTTTGTCTATTCTCAACTTTAATTCAGTACATGTTTTAAAGATCACTTTTGTAAGCACAGCAGCACTGGAATTTCTTTTCAGCATTTTATTGAAAAGTAGGAAAAGATTAGAGCATTACGACTGGGGAAGAAACTAAGCTTCTCCTTGGAAGCTCAAGCCGCACTTGAGCACTTTAGCTTCGTTCTAATGTGAACGGGAGTATTTGCTTAAGCCACTTCCTGACTTTCTGATGAGATGTGGAAACTCGAAGGTAACAGGATTCTAAAGCTGTGAGTCAAATCCTGGGTCCATGCCCTTGGTTCAATCCCTGTCTTCCAGAGACAGCATCCTGAGTGAAGACAAACGCCACTGGTTTTTCTCTTCCTCCAGATCAGGTAGTGGAATGACAAGTGACTGTCATTTTGTAGCTATGGAGAATGCGCGCTCAGAGGTAAAGAGCAGTAAGTAATAGATGGCTGGATGGCGGGGCTGTGGTACCTTGTACACATAGGAAGTCTCCTCAGGAGGCCCCCATATGGCAGGCCCCGTCAGTTCTTGAGACCCGGCCTCCCTCTGTGCCTCATCAACCTGCTGCCACCCTGCCACCAAAGTGAGCATTCTCAAACAAAAACCTTTCTTTGGAAATTCCCGTGGCCTTCATGACTTCCAGCAGTGGTCCTCAACTCTGACCGCCCATCAGGGCACAACCCCACCCTAAGCCTTCGCAAACAGAATTCTCAGGGACAGACAGGACACAGAAAGACACTCTGTATTTGTAATTTACTTTTCAAGTCCTTCACCTTTTTGGAACCAGAGCTATAACTCCAACCACATGAGGGAACTCAAGCTTCCATGATGTGTATTTCCAGAGGAATTTCATTTCTTTCCTGAATGCCTCTGAGGACTCCTGGGTTAAAGGAGGGGAGTGATAGTTCAATTTTCCTTGATTTTTTTTCTCTTTCCTGTTACACCAGCTGAGACCTCCTGCCCTCAACTTTTTCTTCGATCAGTGTGGAGGTCTCGAAATCCCTCTTCGTATCACTTTACCCTCTCCTTTCCCCAGGATACCACCACCAGACTGACACTGAGCAGTGGTATAAAGCTTAACTAATGACCTAGTCATGAGAGACAGGAATAGGAAACAATGTCATATCAATACCAGACACCATTGCTCCTGCGTGACTTGGCCTGTCCCACCTCAGGCAAGGGAGCGCCTGGCCATTGCTGTCCTGATGCCCTGAACTTATCTGCTGCCTGCCCCTTCTTTCCCTCTTGTCTCCTGTCCTCTACTCCGGTTTCAAGTTCTTTCCCTTTCTCTCCAATCCAAAAATCAATTCCATCTTCCTCTGGGAATCACCCAGATGATGCCCAAGTTGAAGGCATCTCCCACGCCTCTCAGGCGCCACCCTCATTTTGCAGAGCAACTTTGTGCTTTTGGCCTCAAGCTCTCCCTCCAGCCAAGCCCCGCTGGGCCTTGTAGCTAAGAAGCAATGTTAGCACGCATTTCCTAAAGAAAGTGTTCTCAGTGTTCTCTGCTGGGCGTGGTGGCTCAGGCCCGTAATCACAGCATGTTGGAAGGTCTAGGCGGGTGGATCACCCCAGGTCAAGAGTTTGAGATCAGCCTGACCAACATGGTGAAAACCCATCTCGGCTAAAAATACAAAAATTAGTCAGGCGTGGTGGTGGGTGCCTGTTACCCCAGCTACTTAGGATGCAGAGTCAGGAGAATCACTTGAATCCTGGAGGCGGAGGTTGCAGTGAGCTGAGATTTTGCCATTGCACTCCAGCCTAGGCAACAAGAGTAAAACTCTGTCTCAAAAAAAAAAAAAAAAAAAAAAAGAATTAAAAAAAGAAAGCATTCTCTGAAAACAAATTGTATAATTTTCTCTACATTGTTAGATTTTGAAAATAGAGACTTCTTCTCTGTGGAAGTGTTGCTGGAAAGGGGTCCCGATCCAGACACCCAAAGAGGGTTCTTGGATATTGCATAAGAGAGAATTCTGGACAAGTCCACAGAGAAAGCAAGGTTAGTAGAGGAGTAAAGAAACAAAGGATGGCTACTCCACCGGCAGAGCAGCCCCGAAGCCTGCTGGTTGGCTATTTTTATGATTATTTTTTCATCATATGCTAAACAAGGGGTAGATTATTCATGAGTTTTCTGGGAAAGGGGTGGAGACTCCCCCTCCAAACTGAGGGTTTTGCCCTTTTTTAAACCATATAGGGTAACTTCCAGATGATGCTGTGGCATCTGTAAACTGTGATGGCACTGGTAGCAGTGTCTTTTAGCATGCTAATGCATTATAATTAGCATATAACGGGCAGTGAGGACGGCGCAAGTCACTTTCATGGTATTCTTGGTTTTGGTGGGGTTTTGGCCAGCTTCTTTACTGCATCCTGTTCTAACAGCAGGGTCTTTATGACTGACTTGTATCCTGCCAACTTCCTGTCTCATCTGTGATGAAGAAGGCTTAAATTTCTGGGAATGTAGCTCAGCAGGTCTCATCTTCATTTTACACAGCCCTTATTCAAGATGGAGTCACTTTGGTTCAAACGCCTCTAGCAGAATATCCTAATGAGAGCCTAGGCCATCTTGTAGATGGACTCCTGCTCATCCCAGAAGAATCTTCTCCACCTTTTGCTCCATGTAATACCAACGTAACTTTTCCTTTTGTCACACTGCTAAACTTCGTACCTATCAGTCTGGAAGCAGTCATCTTGCAGTAAGAGGATTTAGGGGTCGTCACTTTCAGATTTCTGCATTGGTCTGAGAGCACTTTGAAAGCAAGTCTTGCTCATGATGGTGTCTCTGGCAGTTCAGTATGCTTGTCACAGAGGGGAATATTCCATAATATTTACTGAATGAAGATGTGGAGTGATAATGTGTGCTGGATTAGGCAACAAGCAGGTCATTGGTGACAGTGATCACTCCCAAAGAGATACTCAGTGGGGACGGGCTGCTCCCAGAGCTGCTGCAGATGGGACCTGCACACAAGTGCTTGGCTGATGGGATCCTCCCCACCTCCGCTCTCTAGCTACACCCTCTGATGTGGCCTCAGCCTCAAGGAAGGATGTCATTTACTTACTGATCTACCCAGATGGTCATGGTTTTACAGTTTGTCAGCTGGAAGAGGCCCCTGTGAACTCACTCAGAGGCACTGCCCCTGGAGCAGAGTCCCTGGCTGTTTCTTGCTCCCATCTCCTGAGATGGCAGTCATCATGATTGGAACCCTCCTACATCACTGTATTCCATTTTCTCTGTGAAGGGGAAAACCTATCACAGAATGAAAGGAAGGTACTTTAGGAAGGCCATCATCACCTCGTATCTGAAAATGTTCAAAGAACGCAATGTGTTCCACAGGCAACTCAAACTCCACATGTGCAAAATGAAAGTCTTCACCTCTCTTGGGCACATCTGCCCTCCTCTTGCATGTCCTTCATTGGGTACACCTGATTGCCAAGCTAGACATCCTCCTGCACCTCCACTCCTCTCAATGTGCCCACAAGTCTTACCAGGTTCACCTCAGAAGGCTAATTTCAGTCACCTCCCCTCATTCTTCCCTCACTGCCCTGCCTTGGTCCAGCATCCTCCTATGATTAGATGATGCCAATCTCCTGATATTTATGGACTTTCCTCACTAATTTTATTTCCAGATGCCCTCCAGATAGCCTCTAAAAAACAGAATCTGATTGCCCTGTGATATGGTTTGGCTGTGACCTGACCCACATCTCATCTTGATCTGTAGGCCCCATAATTCCCAAACATCTTGTGAAGGACCTGGTGGGAGGTTATTGAATCATGCGGGCAGGTCTTTCCCCTGCTGTTCTCATGATAGTGAATCAGTCTCACGAGATCTGATAATGAGAGTTTCCCTGCACATGCTCTTTCTTGCCGGCCGCCCGTTGTTTCACTTTTGTTTGAGACAAAGTCTCGCTCTGTCACCCAGGTTAGAGTGCAATGGGGCAGTCTCTGCTCACTGCAACCTCCGCCTCCCAGATTCTCCTTCCTCAGCCTCCCAAGTAGCTAGGATTACAGGTGCCTGCCACCATGCCCATGCCCAGCTAAGTTTGTATTTTTTAGTAGAAATAGGGTTTCACCATGTCAGCCAGGCTGGTCTCAAACTCCTGACCTTGTGATCTGCCTGCCTCGGCCTTCCAAAGTGCTGGGATTACAGGCATGAGCCACTGCACCCGGCCTGCTGGCTGCTCTTTGTAAGACATCGCTTTGCTCTTCCTTCATCTTCTGCTATGCTTGTGAGACCTCCCCAGCCGTGTGGAACTGTGAGTCCATTAAACCTCTTTCCTCTCTAGATTACCCAGTCTCAGATATGTCTTTATTAGCAGCATGAGAATAGACTACTACACCTTGCTTTAAACATGTGCATGTCTCTCCTTTACTCTCAGCCCACTGTACGAGCCCTGACTCTCTAGTTTGGTACACAAGCCCACTGACTTCTGTGGCCACCTACCTCTCTGGCCTTTTCAGCGGAACCTGCACGGGCACAATGCTTCAACCAGCTTCCTGAGCATGCCCTGCTCCTGCAGCCTCCTTGCCTTTGCACGTGATGTTCCCTGTGCCTGCACCCTCCCTCCTATGTGTTGGACTCACCCCCAGATGACTCTGAATCCCCCTCCAAGTTCTCTATCCTTTGCTGTGCAATTGTGCACACCTCATAGTCACACTTGGTGTCCACATGCAATCATTTATTATCTTCCCCACAGGACCTTGCTGTCATGAAAGGCGATATGTTGTTCATTTTTCTCTCTCCACAATCTGTTGAAGTGTCTAGTATGTATTTGGTACAAAGGAAATCTTTATCAAATTGAAAGTCTATCAGGGGAATCTTTATCAAATTGAAAGTCTATCAGGGGCTGGGTGCGGTGGCTCACGCCTGTAATCCCAGCACTTTGGGAGGCCAAAGTGGGTGGATCAGTTGAGGCCAGGAGTTTGAGATTAGCCTGGTCAACATGGTGAAACTCCATCTCTACTAAAAATACAAAAAATTAGCTGGGCGTGGTATCATGTGCTTGTAGTCCCAGCTACTCAAGAGGTTGAGACAGGAGAATCACGTGAACCCAGGAGGCAGAGGTTGCACCACTGCACTCCAACTTGGGCAACAGAGAGAGAGAGACTCTGTCTCAAAAAAAAAAAAAGTCTAAAACAAAGCAGGGACCTCAACAGCTGTACAAGGGAATAATGGAATAGCAGGCAACTACCAAGATTGAGTTAGCTCCACCTATACTGATGATAATTTCAGGATGATATTTACAGCGTATCCTCATTTTTTTGTAAAAGGTAGCAAAATAACTCTTTACATTTGCCTTTGCCTATCTGAATGTAGAGAAACATATGGATGAAATCCTTGATTGACCCAGTGAGCGAGATTGGAGGAAAGAGGGGAAGGGTGATTTTCCTTATAACTCTATTGTTTGACTTGTCACAAAGAGCTTTATTGCTTCTGTAAAACCAATTAGGCAAAATCAAGTAAATGGTTGCTGCATAAGTAAATGGCCTTCAGGAAATAAGTTTTTGAAACAGGAGGAACGCTCTTTCTGTTTCTTCTGAAGAAAACCCAAATTGGCAGAACACATCACGACAGTATTATTATTCACTTTGCAAAGGATTTTTCTCTCCCTTGAAAGAATCTTCATGGGCTTCTTTTTAAAAGGCAACTCCAGTAAAGCTCTGACGCATTTCACGCTCTTCGTCATATCATTAACTGCAGGCTCCGGAGGGTGGGGCTGAGAAAGAGGAAGTTTTAAGAGGCGGTGCCAATTGAAGATCTATCAGCAATGAGATAAGCTCCATTGATATTATAATGTGATTATGGGGGGAATTATTACATTGAAAAAATTCAAAGTTCACCTAGCTTTTCCGGAGGACAGGCACCAGAGGAACTCACTGGAAGAAGGGAAGGTGTCCCGTTTCCCAGGGCTGGGAACCACGGGCCAGGCCATGGGCTTGAGGGCACTTCTCCAAACCCTGGCAGATAAATGATCTTACTGAGAAAGCAGGTGTCTGCAATTAGTCACAGAAAGGAGGTGGGTGGTCGTGGGTGGAGAAGAAATTTTTTTAATAAAAAAAATAAAAATTAGGCAAAGTAGAACTTGGCAGTCACCGTGCAAACAGAAGCAGCGCTATGAAAGTGACCATCACGAGCAAGACTGTGAGCCTGTCTTATCCTTTGGTCTCTAAAGCAGACACAATGAGAGCTACTTACTGACTCATTTTTAGTATTTGATAAAAGAACAAAAGCAAATCAATTAGGTTTACCTTGTTGACTTACTAATGTCCTTGTCACTCAGGGATAATTTTAAAAGAATTTTTCTATCAAAAGAGGAGAAATCAATCCATAGATCTCTTTGGGCTCCCACCCACAAGTTGTATCAGATAAAATCAAGTTTAAAACAGTGAGTGCACCCATAAGATTGAGAAGACATTGTGCAGTGACACATTTGACTGCTTTGCATAGCATGAAACAGGGTTGGCTGGCCTTTCTCTGCAAAGAGCAAGATAGGAAAGATTTCAGGCTTTCAGCTGGGCGAGGTGGCTCATGCCTGTAATCCCTGCACTTTCGGTGGCCGAGGCTGGCAGATCACCTGAGGTCAGGAGTTTGAGACCAGCCTGGCTAACATGGAGAAACCCCATCTCTATTAAAAATGCCAAAAAATTAGCCAAGTGTTGTGGCGGCTGCCTGTAATCCCCGCTACTTGGGAGGCTGAGGCAAGAGAATTGCTTTAACCCAGGAGTCAGAGGTTGCAGTGAGCCAAGATCACACCATTGCACTCCAGCCTCGGTGACAGAGTGGGACTCCGTCTCAAAAAAGAAAAAAAAAAAGATTCAGGCTTTCTGGGCCAAGAAACATAATCAAGGATAGTATGTAGTTACTTGTACAACAAAAGCAAAACCATTTTTTCCCACAATTTAAAAAATTGATCTATTTCAAAACTTTATGGTCAGTACAGTTTGTATTTCATATTGTTTTCATGTGTCATGAAATAATATTCTTAACAGATTTTTCTGCAAGCATTTGAAAATGGAAAAAGCGTTCTTAGCTTGTGGGTCAAACAAAAACGGGTTGCGGCCTGGATTTGGCCCTGGGGCCATCATTTGCCAACCCTCAACATAGAACACTTCTGAGTCACATCAGGGTCCTTAATCAGTTAGGTCATCCAAGCTCAGGTTGAACTGGGACATGGTTTCAGAATCCTTCTGGACACTGCATGCCTGCCAGGCAACCACAGCAAGTGGGGAAGGAAAGGCTGGTGTCTCTGCAGTAGCCATCTTTGTAGTGACCGCTTAAAGGACCGTGAACTCGGTTATCAGCGGCATTCTCCCTGCCCTCTCAGATCTGGGTGCAGTTGGCTCAGTCCTCCATCCCCAGCTCAGGAAAAGTCTCTCCCAGATTTCCACTCCTCCTCAACAAGCTTGCATGTTGTGCCGAGGAGCAGTCGCTTCTGCTGCATCAGGTCCGTTTACAAATTCACTTGCCCTTGTGAATTCGCTTGCCCTTCGCCCTTGCCTCATCCAGAACAGGGAATTCAGTTATTTTAATATTTTACATATTTTTTACAAGCCCACAGAATTTTAATGGAAGTTTGGAGAGACAATGGCAATTTACATGGCAGCAGTAACAGCATCTGCTCAGCGTCATTTGTTTAAGTCATCATCATAGCTAACACTTCTAGGAAATTGATTTCTCTTGCCAGGAACTTTTTACATATTATTTAATCTGGTGGTAATCATTAGAAATAGGCTTTTTCTTTTTAACAGTTATCCTGTTTTACAAAAAAAAAATTAAGCTTAAGAGATTGAGTGACTTGCTAATCACAGAGCAAGTTAATGACAGAGATGAATTTTGAACACAATCAGTCCAGGCAGTGGTTTACCCCTGTAATCCCAGCACTTTGGGAGGCAGACCAGCCACATAGTAAAACACTGTATCTCTTAAAAATTGGAAAAATTAGCCACCTAATTTTTCATGTGTCATGGTGTGTGCATGTCACATGTGTGACTACAGGTGTGTGCCACCATGCCTGTGGTGTCACAGGTGTGACTACAGATGTGTGCCACCATGTGCCACAGGCATGGTGGCACACACCTATAACACCTATAGTCACAGTTACTAGTAAGGCTGAGATGGGAGGATTGCTTGACCCCAGGAGGTGGAGGTTGCAGTGAGCCAAGATTGCATCACTGTATTCCAGCCTGGGTGACAGAGTGAGACTCCATCTCAAAAAAAAAAAAAAAAAAAAGAAAGAACATCATCAATGACCCAGAACGCAATCAATAACCCAGAGCCCACGCACCTAAATACCCCACAGTTCTCCCTCTATAGCTCTTTAATTGAACATCAGACATTTTTCTGTTGTTGAAAGTTCTTCTACCACCTCCCTGGGAATTCTCACTGGTCTGACCACCTCATGGAGTGTCCTAGCTTCTAGCCACTCTCCTGGCTCCTCTCCTGGCCCATGTCTTTCTTACCTCTTTTCCCAGATTATTTTCATGAACTCTCAGTTCCTTGATTCAGTTCTTTAGAGTAATTTCGGTCTTGCCAGCTCATGTTCCCAAACTCAGCTCTAGCAGGAGCCTTCTGAGGGACACAACGCCATTTTACAGGAAGAAAACATTGATTGGCCAATTAGTTGTGGAAAGCTGGGACAAGGTCCATAAGGAGAAGGTGGGAGAAATGAAACACACTAGAAAATCAGAAAGTTGGGGGATGTTTTTCTTTCTGAGAGAGAAGAGGGACAGTAAACAAGTGAGAGTGGATGAAGGCAGAGGAGATGTAAGACTTCTAAAAAAAGAGGTTGCTTTGCCTGAAACTATTTAGTCAGGTCTTCTACATACAAAAATGCCTTGTGAGAAAATGCAGAACATGGGAAATCAAGAAATGAAGAATTCATCGGAGATGGATGGTGGGAAATGAATGTGAGCTCCCTGAGCATTTAAAGAAATTCTGTAAACTTTCATACTGAATTTTTGACACTGGACTTTCTATAGGGCACACGAATGTTATTATCTAAATCCTTGGGAACAGACAGGGTGACTCTACATGATAGAGTGGAAGCCACCAGAGAAGAAGGGATTCTATCTGGGTGTGAAGCGGAGAATGTAAAAAAAAAAAAGCTGTACAGAGGCTGGGTGTATAGTCAGATAATCATCTGGAAGTGTGTTAGAGAGAAGAGGGGAGAGATTAAAGGGGGCCTGAATAAGAGCAGGATGGTGGGGCTTGAAAAGGTGGGATGAACAGGAGAGACGTGGTGACACTGGTCACCAGAGCCCTCCCTGGGGATGTCAACCAGAAAGGGACGTGATGTAGGAAATTATGTGCGTTTTTTTTTTGTTTTTGTTTTTGTTTTTTGTTTTGAGACGGAGTTTCACTCTTGTTACGAAGGCTGGAGTGCAATGGCACGATCTCGGCTCACCGCAACCTCCGCCTCCTGGGTTCAAGCAATTCTCCTGCCTCAGCCTCCTGAGTAGCTGGGACTACAGGCGTGTGCCACCCTGCCCAGCTAATTTTTGTATTTTTAGTAGAGACTGTGTTTCACCATGTTGACCAGGTTGACCAGGATGGTCTTGATCTCTTGACCTCATGATTCACCTGCCTTGGCCTCCCAAAGTACTGGGATTATAGGCGTGAGCCACCACGCCCGGCCGGAAATTAGGTGTTTTTACACTTCTTTGGAAAGGGAAAGCGGGCTCTGGGCTGACCTCTGGAAATCAACAGCATTGCAGAATGGCCTTCCTGGGAATCGCACCCCTGCCTCAACGGTAGCGGGGAATCAAGAGACCACTTTTTAACACAATAGTTTTTTTGTTTTTTCTTTTGAGGTGGAGTGCAATGGCGCGATCTCAGCTCACTGCAACCTCTGCCTGCCTGGGGATTTAAGCGATTCTCCTGCCTCAGTCTTCAGGGTAGTTGGGATTATAGGTATGCACCACCACACCCAGCTAATTTTTTGTATCTTTAGTAGAGATGGGGTTTCACCATCTTGGCCAGGCCGGTCTCGAACTCCTGATCTTGTGATGCACCCACTTCAGCCTTCCAAAGTGCTGGGATTACAGGCATGAGCCACCACACCCGGCCAGCACAATAGATTTCTGAAAGAACCCACTCTAGCTGTGGCAGGCACTGCCGTCAATGCAAGTAGTGGCTGGAAAGCTATGCTAGGCTGCTCGATCTGCAACAGCAAAATGTTCAAAGCCCAACCCCTGCCTTGTAGCCCCCATTGAGGCAGCGACTGAACGAAGGAGCACCATTGTGCTTGTCAGCAGAAATCAGCAGAGAAAGATCTTTTCCACCTCATCCTGCCCTTCAGATTCCACATGAGTGCTTCTTAATTCCATGAAGAACCCTTCCCTGCCAAGCCGTATTGGAGCCAAAGGCAAAAGAAAATGTCAGTAATACTGCATTACTTTTTATCTTTTTTTTTTTTTTTTTTTTTTTTGAGACAGGGTCTGGCTCTGTCATCCAGGCTGGAGTGCTGTGACTTAGTCATGGCTCACTGCAGCCTTGACTTCCCGAGCTTAGGTGATTCTCGAATCTCAGCCTGTTGAGTATCTGGGACTATAGGCACACATCATCATTCCCAGCAATTTCTTTTTTCTTTTCTTTATTTTGTTGTTGTTGTTGTTTACTTTGAGATGGAGTTTCCCTCTTGCTGCCCAGGCTGGAGTGCACTGGTGCAATACTGGTTCACCGCAACCTCTGCCTTTCGGGTTTAAGCGATTCTCTCGCCTCAGCCTCCCTAATAGGGAGGTGCCAGCCACCATGCCCAGCTAATTTTTTTTATTTTTAGTAGAGATGGGGTTTCACTATGTTTGCCAGGCTGGTCTTGAACTCCGGACCTCAGGAGATTCACCCGCCTCAGCCTCCCAAAGTGCTGGGATTATAGGTATAAGCCACAGCACCTGGCTTTTTTTTTTGGTATTTTTTATAGTGACAGGGTTTCACCATGTTGCCCAGGCTGGTCTTGAACTCAAGAACTGGGCTCAAGCAATCTGCCTGCCTTGGTCCCCCAAAGTGCTGGGACTACAGATGTAAGCCACTACACTCTGCCCCTTTTAAATTTTTTAAAATACTGCATTAAGAGTATTTATCTTGATTACTGAGTTTTTTGATGCCCCTTAAATGTTGTGCCTGGGGTGCCTGGCTTCCTCATCCTAGTCCCGGCCCTGTTAAGAACCCCAGTTACAAGGGAGTCTTAGAAATGCAGTGTTTAGCTTTCCATCCTCTGTGGTACTGACGGCTCGGTGGAAGAGGCTGGGATGGAGGTAGCAACATCCACAGAAGCCATTCCTGTCAACTTGGCCAGGGCTGTGGAACCCAGCTATTTGATCAAACAGCAGTTCAGATATTGCTGTGAGGCATTTTAAATACATATTTTATTTTATAAGAAAAGTAAACTTTTTTGAAACAGCCTCTGTCACCCAGGCTTGAGTGCCATGTCACTGTCATGACTCACTATAGCCTGGAACTCCTGGGCTCAGGCAATCCTCCCGCCTCATCCTCCTAAGTAACTAGGACTACAGGTGTGAGTCACCACAATCACCTAGTTTCTTCATGTTTTTGTAGAAACAGGGGTCTCACTATGTTGCCTAGGCTGGTTTTGAACTACTGGCCTCAAACAGTCCTCCAGCCTCGACCCCTCAAAGCGTTGGGATTACAGGCATGAGCTACCATGCTGGCTGTATTTTTCAGATGTGACTGACATTTACATCTTTGAGTAAAGCAGATGACCCTCCCTAGTGTCAGTAGCCTCATCCAATCAGTTGAAAGCTTTAATAGAAAAACCGAGGTTCCCCTCACTCCTAAGAGGAAGGAACTCTGCCTCCAGACTCCTTTCTGGCTCGAGACATCATCTCTTGCTGGAGTTTCCAGTTTGCCCTGCAAACTGCCCGTTCCCACCATTGTGTGAGCCAATTCCTGAAAGTAAATCTTATCTCCATTTCTATTTCTGTCTCTGTGTCTATTGTCTCTATCCCTATCTCTATTTCTATCTCTGTCTCTCCTCTTCGGTTCTGTTTCCTGGGAGAGCCCTGACTGACACACTTGGAGGAGCTGACAGAGGTGAAGGGCCAGTCCGCTAGCTCTACTGCAGTGGAGATGGAAGTAACAATACTGCACTGTAGTTTCATATAGAGGGAGAGAAGGAGGAGTCTAAGTTGGTTCCCAGGTTCCCCATGTGTGTGACCGAGATAAGGATGACAGATACAGTACCAGATATCTCCATGAGAAAACAGAGCATGTGCTCATCATCTTTGGAAGACACAGTTCTGATCTCCCATGCGCAGCTCTGTTCCAGATCCACCCTGTGTATTTCACACATTGGTTGCCTGGGACAAGTCATTTGATCATTTTCTTACTTATTCATTCATTAAATACATGTTTATTAAGTGTGTCCTGTGTCAGGTACTACTGTAGGCTTTGGAGAGACAATGGTGAATGAAAGCTGAGATGGCTTCCTTCCTTCCTTCCTTCCTTCCTTCCTTCCTTCCTTCCTTCCTTCCTTCCTTCCTTCCTTCCTTCCTTCCTCCTTCCTTCCTTCCTTCCTTCCCTCCCTCCCTCCCTCCCTCCCTCCCTCTTTTTCTCTTTCTTTCTGACAGACTCTTGCTCTGTCATCCAGGCTGGAATGCAATGGCGTGATCTCAGCTCACTGCAACCTCCACATCCTGGGTTCAAGCGATTCTCTTCTCTCAGCTCCCGAGTAGCCAAGATTATAGGCGCCACCACACTCGGCTAGTTTTTGTATTTTTAGCAGAAACAGGGTTTGACTATGTTGGCCAGGCTGGTCTCAAACTCCTGACCTTGTGATCCACCTGCTTGGCCTCCCAAAGTGCTGGGATTACAGGCATGAGCCACTGCACCAGGCCTCTTTCATGATGTTTTCAATCTAATTCAGGGAGGTGTGACAAGCACAGACACAAATCAAGGGAACAGTCCAGGTAGTGATGTGTGCAGCCAGGACAGTGAAACAGGGCAGTGTGATGGAGATGTGGGGACAGGTGCTGCCTGACATGGCCATTCACCTTGAATATGCCAGGACCCCCACCCCAGCATCACAGATGGTCTAAGTGTGGGGGAACAGTGAGCTGTCCTGTGTACGACCAGCTAGAATGAAAGGAAAGAGCCCCAGGCTTATATGACAAGTTACTAAAGGGGAGCCCGAGCCCACGACGAATGTCTATGATGCACTCCTTCTTCCTCTCTTAGTCTATTCAGGCTAAAATACCATAGGTTTGGTAACTTAGAGATGTAGACTTTTTTTCTACACATTCTGGAAGCTGGGCGCTGGCATATTTTGTGTTTGGTGAGGGCCTGCTTCCTGGTTCCTAGACAGTGTCTTCTCACAGTGTACAAATGTGGTGGAAGAAGTGAGGGGTCTCTCTGGAGTCTCTTTTATAAGGGCACTCATCCCATTCACGGGGCTCCACCCTTATGACCTAATCACCTCCCAAAGTCCCTGCCTCCTAATATCATCGCCTTGGGGATTAGGATTTCAACCTGTGAATCTTCAGGGAACATAAACTAGCAGGCCATAGCCGTTCTTCACGCTGATGGGTAGTGGGCAGACACTGAATCAGTGTCTGTGAGACAATGGAGGGAGAGCTGGATGGCAGGGCCCAGGCCCAGGCCGAGTCTCAGAAGAGCAGCCTCCAAATCTCCTGGGAGACAAATGGTCTTTGGGGTGAAGCTGATGCCTGTTACTTATTGTGTTTTCAGCAGTGACACAGTATGTGGCACATGGCGGGTCCTCTATAAATACTGATTAATGAATTAAGGAATCCCTCAGCTGAAGGTGGACGGGCCAGCTACTGCGGGACCAGGGAGCCTTTGCATTTTGGATGATTTCTTCATACTTGGGAGAAGTATTTTCCTCTTTCCATAAGACAAGTCCCAGAGCCTCCCAGATGGGAAAGGCCATCTGGTCAAATGGTTCCGACTTTGTCTCCTTGATTTAAACACTTGCTGGCCCTGGGGGACTGTGATTCATTTTCATGATCCCACCAAAGTGAGGCCAGCCAGTTCTTCCCATCTGGGAGGCTTTCCTTAGGTTTGTCACCTTAGCACAGCTGAGATTGTCCTGGAATTTAGGGAGACTTCATTAAATGCTAAGGGAGTGGAAAAGGCGACTAAGCTAAGAGCATGCATCAGAAATAAAAGCTGTCAGGTTTCTGCTGTCTGGTTTTCTGATCTTTCTGTAACCTTCTGGCTTTGGTGCCCCATACTATGCAGAAAGAATCCCGAAAGATGATTACAGTTTTACAGAGAACCTGACTCAGCCCTAGGCCCATCTTCACAAACAGGGAATAAATCTTACTTCCCTTCCACACTGAAACAGGTATTTGCCATTAAGACAAATTTGCTGGATTTAGCAAATCAAAGTATAGGGCACCTGGGTAAATCTGAATGTCATGTAAATAACACAGAATTCTTTGATATTAAGTATGTCCCAAATATTGCAAGTTCCAAATGTGGCACGAGGTGTACTGATCTTGAAAGCGATTTGCTGTTTATCTGAAATTCAAATTTGACAGGGAGTCTTATATTTTATCTGGCAACCCAAGGAAGAGATTTTAACCCTGCCACTAACATAGGGTTGTTCCACTCAGGGCTCACCCTGAATATCTGCCTGAGGCCTCCACACCTCCCTCCAGGGTTTGGTGGAACTTTTATAACCGTTCCAGTAAGTGACTACTCCCTTGACTAGACACCCTACCCATCCCCATGCCTACACACACAGGGGTCCTTGCCTTTCTGGACAGAATCTCAATACCAGAATCATGCATGGAGCATATCAGCCACACAACAGGAATTACACACTTTGTCACAGTTTTTCTAGTCAGTGTAGAAGAGCTTCCTATTTTTCTTTGGAAACATAAAGCTTAGTTCCCCCAGTGGCCATGCTGAAAAATCCCAAGAACAGTAAAGCTTCCTGATAGATACAGTGGCTATTCAGACAAGAATGCGTCAATTTCTCTTACATATCAGAGGATTAAATAGTCAACCAACCCTAAGACATGCCCAGGAGCTTTTTTCAGCTCTGTTTTAACCTGTTGAGCTCCAAATAGAAACCTCTATATTTTTATCTTATGCTATACTTCCTTTGAGGGAGTCAGTCTATAGGGTAGTGAGGTTAAAAAAAAATAACAACTTTCAGGAAAACAATTTAAAATAAGCACCTGTGTGGTGATTATAAAAATATACAAATTTCCTTTGCTTCTAGTGGTCATGTTGAAGCCCACACATTTGTGATGTGCATTGAGCCACGCAGTTCTTTTCCATTTGCCCTTTTAGGTCAGATCTGCCAGATTTCCTCCCTCACCCTCACATGATCAGTGCAGCATTTCTTGCTTTCTTGTGTTGAAGCAGAGTGATAACAGTGTTTAACCCTTGATTCAAATATCCTGGGTAATGGCCACATGCCCCGCAATAAAGTATGTCCAAAGATTAGCTGGTTCTCTTACTGACTCTGGCTGTCTCAGGAGTGTTTACAAGTGCCTCTAGTCACCTCCCTTTCTCTTTTGCTTAAGTGGGCATGAGATTTTGAGTTCTTTAAGAGATTTTAAGCTCAGCAAAAACAAGGACTTTGCCTTGTTCACTGTTCTATTGGTTTACTAGGGCTACCATATAAAATATCACACACCAGCGTATGTAACTACTTTGTTGGAGTGATTCCTATGGTTTAGAATGGCTGGGGCCACATTTATGCAAAAATCTACATTTTTGAGTAAATTCCCCATGACTACAGTAAGTTTCCCCCAGTATTTGAAAATTCTGCATTTCCTAAAGCTGTACAAACATAATTAGTATTTGTAAGGATCGATAATATAATTTATAATGAAATTGCTTTCTCAGCTACTAATGTTAACTGTATCATCTTCATACAGCCTATAACTCATTGGTGCTATTCCATTTTCCTCTGTGCCTTTTATTGTCATTTCCCTTGTAATGTTAGTTTCTTTGTACTGATTTCTGAAGAGTTCATTTATGATTAAAGATGTTAATATTTTATCTAGAATTGCAAATATGTTTTTTTCCCATTCATTTTACTGTGGTGCTTTATTTTTTGGTTATACAAAGTTGTATACTGAAATATAATCTTGTTCTGTTTTATGGCTTTGGAATTTTGTGGGTTTTTTTAACATATTTACGTTAGTATCATTTATTTGTATTGCCTTCTATTTCATCAGTTACTTTGTCATTTCTTTTTCCATTAAACATCATTCTGGTGTTAATGAATGCATTAAATATTTAAAGTAAAAAAAAAAATCACACACCAAACGGCTTAAGCAACAGAAATTTATTTTCTCATATTTCTCATAGTTCTGGGGGCTGGAAGTCCAAGATCAAGGTGTGGGCAGGTTTGGTTTGTTCTGAGGGCTCTCTCCCTGGCTTGCAGGTGGCTGCCTTCTTTCTGTGTCCTCACGTGGTCTTTCCCTGGTACATGAGCCCTTGAATGTTTGTGTCTGTAAAATTTCCTCTTCTTAAAAGGACACCAGTCAGTTGGGTTAGGGCCCACACTAACAACCTTATTTTAACTTAATCACTTTAAAAAATTATTTTATTGTTATTATTATTTTAGAGACCCAGTCTCACTCTGTCCCCCAGACTGGAGTGCAGTGGTGCAATCATGGCTCACTGCAACCTCGAACTCCTGGGCTCAAGTAGTCCTCCCACTCCAACCTCCTGAGTAGCTGGGACTACAGGTGTGCGCCACCACAGCTGGCTAACTTTTAAACTTTTTTGCAAAGACAGCATCTCACTATGTTGCCTAGGCTAGTTTTAAACTCCTGGCCTCAAGTGATCCTCTTGCCTTGGCCTCCCCAAGTGCTAAGCCACTGTGCCAAGGCCTTGATCACCTTTCTAAAGGTCCTCTCTCCAAATAGAGTCACATTCTGAGGGTCTGGGGGTTAGCGCTTCAATATATGAATTTCAGAGGATATGAAATTCAGCCCATAACAGTCACCATGAGTCCAGTGACCAATGTGGTGCCTGGTATATGACAGACGATAAATCTTTTTGTACTAATTTCTTGAATGAGTTCAAAAACTTTGTTCATGTCATTGGTGAGACACATTTACTTAGACTTTCTCATTAAGCTGGAGCATCAGGTTTTTAAGCTTCTTTCCTTCCTACACACTTTTGTGGTCATCCATTGTGTCATGGAAAGTCATCCAGCCACCTTCCCTTCCACAGAGGATGCTGTACAGTGAGTGTGCGCCTCACACTTGCAGGCAGAGAGCCCGTCCTGTCCACGTCGCTGCCTGCCCCACGTGCAGTGGGCTGCCATGGCAATGCAGGCTCCCAGCTGTCATTCTCCAGCCCTCCTTTTGGCAAATGCTTGACATGCATCTCCACATTTCCTTTATTTCCTTCAAATTGGGAAGAAAAAAATAGAATCTGTCAAAGATCTCCTTCTCCTTGTGTGGGGAGAAGGGGAGCCTCAACAACCTACCCATTGTCTAGGCGTTGCTCTACCAGTCTTTCAGGAAAAAGAAAAAAAAATGCCCCAAAACTTTGATCCCTGGGGAGGTGAAGCAGAAGTTGATCTTCACCATTAAATTTTTTTATAGATAGCAAAGTCCATGCTTCCACCTGCATCCACAGCACAGAGGCAGCTGGCAGAACAAAGCACCAGAGAAATAGCTGACCAGAATCTCTTAAATTGCCTGTGGACAGGTGCAGCTTGTTTTTCATCTTGGTGGCAGCCACTAGTGATTGACAATGTTTTACCCAGAGGACTTAACCCTTTTTCCTCCGAGATGAGCCAGAGAGACAAGTCTCATGGTTTAGAAAACAATTCATACTCCTCTAGGTTCTAAGCAATTCAGCCCAAAGGCATGGGAACCATACTTCAAACTAATGCCACCTGCAATAAAAGAAGGAACAACACAATGTCAGAGAAAAAGTTTAAAAATATGTATTGCTAGGTCTCTCCAGCTTTGAAGCCAAGGCTGGGGCATGCCTTATTTTTTTAATCAATAGACAGATGGAGACGGCATAGGATGAATATGCCTCTGGAATGGGATGTGTTACGAATTGACTAAGTCTTAAGCTACCTGTCCCAGAAAACCAGTCCCTTTATACCCTCAGCTTTTTTTTTTTTTGATCACCATTAAACAGCTTATTTTAGATGGTAGACAAGCAGCAGAGAGGTGACACCATCGTGCAGCCTAATTTTTAATTTTTTAATTTTTTTGAGATGGAGTCTCGCTCTGTCACCCAGGCTAGAGTGCAGTGGCGCAATCTTGGCTCACTGTAACCTTTGACTCCCAGGTTCAAGCAATTCTTCTGCCTCAGCCTCCTGAGCAGCTGGGACTACAGGTGCGCACCACCACTCCTGGCTAATTTTTGTATTTTTAGTAGAGATGAGGTTTCACCATGTTGGCCAGGCTGGTCTTGAACTGCTGACCTTGTGATCTGCCCACCTAGGCCTCCCAAAGTGCTGGGATTATAGGTGTGAGCCCAGCCTCAGCCTAGTTTAAAAACCTCCAAAGACAGAAAACTGAGCAAGTTCAGTGGTCCTGAGCTGGTTCCGTTGTTGTTCCCCTAGGACTCCCACTGCATCTTACCTGGGTTATTTTTCATAGTTGTGTGCAAGGACATTTGCCATTGGGGAGTCCCCCCCCATCCCAAGTGATTGCATTTGTGTGGAGTCCAGACAGACAGCAGACAGGACTAGAGGCAGAATGCTCTCTCTCGCAGTCTTGAGGGAGCATTAATGGAGGGATGAATTGAGAGATTACACTAGGACTCAGGCAATCTTTAACAAAAGGAGAAGCAAAAGTCGTGAGTGTTACAGGAATAGCTCTAAGAACCGCCACAAGAGTTGACCATTTGGAAAGACACTAAACACAAAGGAGGAATAACCTCCTAAACAGTGAGCCCTCCCAGGAAGAGAAGGGGTGTTGGTGATTGGTGATAATAAGCCAGCATTTCAAGGGAAGGCCCCAGAGCTGTGGGGTGGGCTCCTCAGCAGGGTCCTGAGGCAAGGCAAACAGCTTGCTTTAATAAAAAAAACAACAGGTGGGCGCTGTGGCTCACGCCTGTAATCCCAGCACTTTGGGAGGCCGAGGCGGGTGGATCACGAGGTCAAGAGATCGAGACCATACTGGTCAACATGGTGAAACCCCGTCTCTACTAAAAATACAAAAAATTAGCTGGGCACGATGGTGCGTGCCTGTAATCCCAGCTACTCAGGAGGCTGAGGCAGGAGAATTGCCTGAACCCAAGAGGCGGAGGTTGAGGTGAGCCGAGATCACTCCATTGCACTCCAGCTTGGGTAACAAGAGCGAAACTCCGCCTCAAAAAAAAAAAAAAAACAACAAATATTACCTTTTTTAGATACAGGGTCTTACTGTATTGCCCAGGCTAGAGTGCAGTGATCCAGTCAGGGCTTACTGCAGCCTTGACCTCCTGAACTCAAGTCACCCTCCCACCTTAATCTCCTGAGTGGTGGGACTACAGGCATGCACCATCATACCCAGCTAATTTATTTTATTTTGAATTTAATTTTTGTAGTGATGGAGGTCTTTGTATATTGCCCAGGCTGGCTTCATACTCTTGACCTCAAGTGATCCTCCCGCCTTGGCCTCCCAATGTGTTGGGATTACAGGTGTGAGCCACAGTGCCCAACCAAGAGCTTGTTAATGAAGTGTTGGTATTGTGGATCCCATGGCTTCTCATTCTGATAGGGGCATTGTAAATCACCTTCTCTCTGCACAAGGAACACTACAGATGAACATTCTTGATGATGAACATGCCTGAAACACACCCTAACACAAGCACAGAGCATGACCTCAATAACTCACAGCCACGGAGCAGTGGTTTGGCTTCTGAGCGGAAAAAGTGACATGTACCCGACTCTGACACTTCCTTAGAGAGGCTGAGTAAAATCATCACACTTGTCCAGCCACGGAGCTCCCATTCTATGTTTTTGGGTTTGACACAGCCTTTGAAATGAGTCCATGCCAGGTTGAAGGCATCTGTCTAGATGTTCACGTCTCCATACTCGTACCTGCTAATCTGACAGTAAAATAACCAAAGGAACTCTGTGGACTGGAAAGCAATCCATCTCATTCATAAATCAAACCTTTGTATGAGTCTTGATGAAACTCTGTGACCAAAAGTGATGGAATTTAAAATTTTTGAATTTTCATGAATTGTTTTGATCTTAGGCATAGATCACAGCTGCTAGTGATTGTGCATGAAATGAACTACCAAGATTATGTGGGAATCATAGCCTTGGCACCATGGTGGTAATCCAAATGAGGCAGAAGCTTGGATGCACGTCAACTTAATCAGAACAATGGGTGCTGCGGACCAGATAGAGATACTGGAAGGAGTAGCCTCAGACCTGCTACAGCCTGGGTCAGAAGATGCACCTTCTCCCTGTCGGAGTCTAGGGCAGGTATATCCACACCATGCCTCTGCTTCAATCCAATTCACAGAAGCTGCATGGATGGTGAGAAGATCTCTTTAAGTTCTGCTTCCATATTTATTCTTTTCATTTGTACTGCTGTCACCATGACAAGCTGGAGGCAGAGAACTCCCAGGCCCAGAGAGGATGAGGACACAGAGGACTGCTGATTTTCTTTTCCCTTTGGCCATTTTATGAGGGAGACAGCACACACATTCTAACAGGTTTGTGCACAAGGGGTTATAGCATGCTCTATATTCTTGGCCTTGAAAAAAAATTTTTTTTAAGTTTGTAAAGGTAATTATGATTGTTTACAGTACTGAGGGCAAAGCCCCACCCTGGGCTCCAGGCCAGGGGCTCTGGGAGTTGAGTGTAGTGGGGTGAGCCAAGTCCAAGACAAAAGCACAATTATGCTCACCTAAAAACCCACGCTGGTGGCAGGGGGATGAAGGAAACACCCACACAAGGGAGGTGTGTGGAGGGAGGGGCTTCCTTTGAAGTTTTGCATAAATCGTGTAAATTTTTTTCCTATAGAGCTGGGAATGAAGATTCTTGGTTTTCATCCTGGATCTCTTACTGAGTATTGAGCTGTGCCATAAGGAAATGGGCTTTCTTCTTACTTGATCTGCCAATGTTTAAAACTGAACTTTAAATAAAAAAATTCTGGAAGAATTAAGAGGAAAACAGGACACCTTGTGCAAAGTTTAAGAAGCTTTCTTAATTTTTTTGGCAGAAAGAAACTCAAGTCAGGCCAGGTGCAGTGATTCACACCTGTAATCCCAGCACTTTGGGAGACCAAGGTGGGCAGATCACCTAAAGTCAGGGGTTCAAGACCAGCCTAGCCAACATGGTGAAACCTTGTCTTTACTAAAAATACAATAAATAAATAAATAAAGCTGGGTGTGGTGGTGTGCACCTGTAATCCCAGCTTATCAGGAGGCTGAGGCAGGAGAATCGCTTGAACCTGGGAGGTGGAGGATGCAGTGAGCAGAGATCACAGCACTGTACTCCAGCCTGGGCAACAAAGCAAGTCTCTGACTCAAAAAAAGAAAAAAGGTACTCAAGTCAAACACCAAAAGACTCTTTTTCAAGCCCATCACCCTTCTTTCTGATACAGGTTAATTTTCTACTTACAGAAGTTTAAACACCATGGGTGAAAAAGTGTTGCTCTAGTCTATTGGGTTCTCTGGGTCAGAAACTAATTAGCAAATACCCAACTACCTGCATACATTAACTTCCTGTTAACTCTGCTGTATCTTTTCCTGCCTGTCAGGATTAAGGCCAGATGATTATTTGTCCTAATGTTATGAATCATTGACAAGAAAAGCTTGTAATGGCAGTGTTGACATGACTTTACATCCATTGGCATCACAAGGTAACCAGGAGCAATCAGTGACAGGGAAAACTGGAATACACAGTGGGGGAGGTGGGGGCGGGGCCGTCTACCTGGCCTTAGCATGGCTGGAGCAGGAATCCCTCACTACAGGCTTCAGTTCCCAAAAGGCACGCTCTAGAGATTAGTACCATAGTTCAGGAGAACAACCACAGGGAGATGAATTTTCCCCTTGAGTCCAGGAGGAATATGATTTTTAGGAAACAGATGCAGACACTTGAAGTTGGCTCCCAGGGGCCTTGGTGAAGCCAAGGCTGAGTAAGTTTCAGGGTAGTAGTCTGCCCTTCACTGCTGCACACACCCAGATGCACACACCTGAGAGAACTTGAGCAATCAGTTCTCTATACCCAGCTCTCCACTGCCTGGCAGCCAGAGGAAAGGGGAATTACAGGCAGGCTTGACTTGAAACATTGCTCTGGCCCCACCTGAATTCCAGGTGCCCCAGGGAGTCCCTTCAACCACCTGGAATCGAGGCTGATTCAAGGTACAGATGCAGCGGGTGTGTTTGTCTTGCTTTTGTTTGCACCTTCTACCAGCTGGAAGCCAGGAGGTGTGGGGCTCTGCAAACAATTTTGATGTAAATAAAGAGAATAGAAGAATTAAAAAGACATCTTGCAGCTGAGCCCAGGGTGAAGGGGTGGGGGGACAGGCTAAGAGAGGAGGGAGGTGGAAATCGGGGAGGAGTGGAAATAGATTTCCTCCAGGAAATAGAAAAAGACACAGGGCCAGAGTGGGATTATGTGATCCTGTTGCATATTTTCCATATGTTAATATCCTTCAATACAAGTCCTCCTCAGACCGGTTATTGATAGATAGAAAATAAGCCTGTGGGCCTAGATCTGCCTCTGCTCCCTATTTATTGAATATGCCTACTATGTGCCAGCACTAAGGTAAGCACTGGGAATAAATGTGAAAACATGTTATCATGCAACATTCAGACAGCAAATTAACACTTACAATGAGGCTGTTTATGATGGAGGTGCACCGAGGGCTGTGAGTGCAAAAAGGGCCACCTCCGTGTCCTTAGGACAGTGTGGGCACACACCAAGAGGGAAGATCTTCCACAGGACCTCTCCTTTCATCCCAAAGCAACCCTAATAGTCATAAATCTCACAAGGGTGTGGAATGCATTGGTGATGGTCTTCTATTCATCATTTCTTTTTGGACTAGGATAACTTATCTATATCATATACAATTTGAAAAAAGAAAAGAAAATTTTACTCAAATGTTAAAGGTTTTTTTCCTTTCTTTCTCTTTGTCACCCAGGCTGGAGTACAGTGGCACAATCACAGCTCACGGCAAACTTGACCTTCTGTGCTCCTAGCAATCCTCCCATCTCAGCCTCCCAAGTAGCTGAGACCATAGGCACATGCCACTAATGCCTGGCTAATTTTTTTGTAGAGATAGGTTTCACCATGTTGCCCAGGCTGGTTTCAAACTCCTAGGCATAAGCAATCAGCCCTCCTCAGCCTCCCAAAGTGTTAGGATTACAGGTGTGAGCCACTGTGCTCTGGTCTAAATGTTAAAGGCTGATGTAGAACAATATGCAACCTTGAGATCATTTTGATCAACGTATTTTGTTGAAGATTGTTTTGTAAAAGGTATTAGAAATTTGGAAAATATTAAATGTTTAGCTTTCTTATTCACTTTTTTTTTAGAGACTGGGTCTCACTGTCACCCAGGCTGGGGTGCAAGTGGTGTGATCATGGTGCAGCCTCATTCTCCAAGGCTCAAGCAATCCTCCCACCTCAGCCTCCCGACAACCTGAAACTACAGGTGTGTGCCACCATGTCTGGCTATTTTAATTCTTACTTTTTTGTGGAGACAGGGTGTTGCTATGTTGTATAGGGTGGTCTGGATCTTACTTACTTTTTAATAATAAAAAGTTACTAGTTGTCAACTGTGAGTGGAAGAAGCATTTAAAAGAAGCTAGTTCATTTTGAAAGAAATACAGTGTATAGTTTGGCACACTCAAGGGCAGTAACCTAATGATTAAGTGGGGAATTTTGGTGTCAGACATCCCAGCATCTGATCCTGACACCCGAACTTAAAAGCTGTGTGATCTCAGACACATTGCTTAAACTTTCTAAGCTGTAGGGTTTTTGTTTTGTTTTTAAATGGAAGTAATAATAACTATCTTGTAAATTTATTTTGAATATTAAATGAGATAGTATACATAAGTTTCCTAACAGGAATCCTAATTTACCTAGTGTGCACTCAGCAGATGCTATTATTAAAATTAGTCTATAATTATGAATAATAACAATAAACACTTTTTCTTTTCCCAGTAAATGATGACTCTGTACATAGGAGAAAGTCAATTGGAACAATGGCAATTATTTTGTGAACTTAATAGCTGCAGCCTACTAAACCGGTTAAATAAATTTTTGAGCAGAATAATGTGGTATTACTGAGTGATTTATTTATTTATTTATTTATTTATTTATATTTATTTATGTTTGAGACCGAGTCTACCTCTGTTGCCCAGGCCAGAATGCAGTGGTGCAGTCTCAGCTCACTGCAACCTCTACCTCCCGGATTTAAGCGATTCTCCTGTCTCATCAGTAGCTGGGATGACAGGCACTCCTCACCACACCTGACTGATTTTTGTATTTTTGGTAGAGACATGGTTTTGCCGTGTTGGCCAAGCTGGTCTTGAACTCCTAGCCTCAAGTAATCCACCTGCCTCGGCCTCCTAAAGTGCTGGGATTACAAGCATGAGCCATCACATCTGGCTAAGTGATTTATTTAATATGATAAATGCCAAAGTTACATTTCTCTGGCGGCATAGACAGAGTGGGTACCAAAGTGAGGTTACCCACAATGGCCTCCATTCTTAAGGAGCTGACCAGACTAACATGTATACTTAGAAGTATAGATACATGCACGAATCCTCAGAAGGAGTATAAACTCAAAAGTTGAGAGCACGAGAGTAAATTAAAGGTGTTGAGCAGCATCGCTGTCAGTCGCATAGAAATCCGAGCGCACAGAGTCCTGATCCTGCACAGATGCATCTGAGCTGAACCGGTCTTTCCTCCAGCCAGCCAGTCTGAGCCTGATTTGTATTCCTCTGCCTCGGGGTCATCAGGGGGCTATTGAAATTTTTAATATAAACACTGCTGGTCTGGATATTGGGCTTGCTTGTCGAACAAAGAGTTGTTGGAAGCTTTTAGATTTTTTAAAATATGATAAAAATCTGGGTGATGCAAAGGACTGGGTTCACTTAATGGTATGGAGACTCATCCGAGAAGCTGTGGATCCTTATCACTGGACGATCAGACTCAGCCACAGTGATGCTCTGGACTTTTGTTTATGAATCTAGGAATCTTTTCTTTCAGATAACTATTGAAATTGTAAAGGAAAAAGTGGCCAAGATATCAGATTAACAGGCAACAAGGTTTAGATACACAAAATTTTAGAAGTCTTTTGAAGGCCATTTACCCACAGATGAATGGGAATGCAAAGTATGATGCAAAGCAGATTTAACCTTCTGGCTGATTTGCCTCAATAAAAACAGTTAAAGACAAAAAAGGAAGATTACATTCACACTTTAAAGATTGCCTCTTTATGTAAATACAAAGTTACTCAGCATGCACTCCGGCCATGAGTAAAGGTCTCCAAGTTCATGGTGAGAATGGGACCTACATCTGGGATTCCCCAGCATCCGGAGCAGACTGAGATGGTGATCAGTATTCGTGTTAATGGTTAAATTTTGAGTCCAGTGAATGCTACTGGCTGAAGCCAGTCAGAGAAGAAGGAAAAAGGGAGCCAGAAATGAGAGAGAGAGAAAAAAAGAATGTGATATAGGGAAGAGAGAATGAGAAAGGAAAGAAGACAGCTATGACCACGGGAAGTTATGGTAGAATGACTAATGATAGTTTTTAGATTTCTCCATAAATTCCCTATTCTTGCTGGGCATTTAGAATTTTAAAAAGATCATATTCCACTTGAGAACATCCTGTGATATTGAGCAATTATAAGAATTGTCTCAGGCAGATAAGAGATATTGAATAATACATGTTGACTGATAGATGTAGAATATTAGTGGATTATTTCAGCCTTTCTACTGCAATCCACATTCGGGCCAGGACAGCATTTTGGGCCTCCTTCTGTGTGCGGAGTCGGTGGTTGGTGTCTGTGTATGGAGATGTGCATGATAGATAGCATTTCTAACTTTCATGAGCTCACAGTCTATAGGTACGTCAGTTTCAGTGTTCTGTGCTAATGTCTTGATAGTTAGGCGTAGGGCATAATGAGAACACTGGGAGGTAACTCACCCAGTGTAAGAGATCAGGAAAGGAATCTTAGTGCATGTGACATTTGAGATGAAACTGGAATGGCAATACCCAGGAAAGGCATTGGGAAAAAACTGTTTTCAAAGCAAGAACTCAAGGGCTTGAAGTGTCAATGGTCATCGGAGGGAAGTAGTATGGTCCTGCTGCCATGTGAGCAGAGGACGTCCACAGCAAGCCAATGAACCTGGAAAAGCCACAGGAGCAGACCCTGGAGGCTTCTGTCCACACTGCTGAGCTGGTTGGTCTTTTTCAGATGATATCGGGTGCGTTCAGGGTGGTATGGCTGTAAACAATGCTTGGACTTTTACAGATATCAACCAAGTTACTTAATTTTTCTGTCACTTCCAAGGTGATTGAATTTCATTTGTTTTCTCTGATATCAGAGGGCACAGGAATAGATTTATAGGAACTATTCTAGGCAAACAGGAATATCTCAATAGATTTAAGATAATGGATGGGGCTTCAGTGTGGAGTTTTAAGCAGGCGGTGATGTGGTCAGGTTTGCATTTCATGAAGTGTTCTGTGGTACTTCCAAGTTGGTGAGTTGATCTCATGAAGCTTTAGGTCAAATGGAAATGTATTGCTCCTTAATAGAAAATACAATTTATTTGCATTTGACCAATAACTCTTGGATTTGAATATACAATGCATTAAATGTTTTTGTCTTGTTTGGCTTATAAAAAGGTTTTGAAAAAGGAATTCTGGTCTTTTCTGCATCTTTTTCCCATCTATAATATGTAATTAAATTTTTTAAATGCTCTTATTTGATACAAAAACATAACTGTGGGAAGAACACCCTATTTAATAAATGGTGCTGGAAAAACTGGCAAGCCACATGTAGGAGAATGAAACTAGATCCATATCTCTCACGTTATACAAAAATCTACTCAGGCTGGGCACCGGTGGCTCACATCTGTAATCCCAGCACTTTGGGAGGCCAAGGCAGGTGGATCACGAGGTCAGGAGTTCAAGACCAGCCTGGACAAAATGGTGAAACCCCATCTCTACTAAAAATACAAAAAAATTAGCCAGTCATGGTGGCAGGCACCTGTAATCCCAGGTACTCAGGAGGCTGAGGCAGAAAATTGCTTGAACCCGGGAGGTGGAGGTTGCAGTGAGCCAAGATCACGCCACTGCATTCCAGCCTGGGCAACAAAAGTGGGACTTCGTCTCAAAAAAACAAAAACAAAAACAAAAAACCTGCTCAAGGTGGATCAAAGGTTTAAATCTAAGACCTGAAACCATAAAAATCCTAGAAGATAATCTTGGATAAACTCTTCTGGACATTGGCCTAGGCAAGGAATTCATGACTCAAACCCCACAAGCAAATGCAGCAAAAACAAAAATAAACAGGACTGATTAAATTAAAAAGCTTCTGCACCGCAAAAGAAATAATCAGAATAAACAGACATCACAGAAAATGGGAGGAAATATTTGCAAATTATGCATCGGACAAAGGACTAGTGTTGAGAATCTACAAGGAACTCAAAACAAATCAGCAAGAAAAAAAATTCCATCAAAAAGTGGGCAAATGACATAAATAGACATTTCTCAAAAGAAGATATACAAATTGCCAGCAAACATAAATAAATACTCAGCACCGGGGAAAATGTATGTTAAAACCACGAGATACCACCTTACTCCTGCAAGAATGGTCATTATTACATTGACCTTAGCCAAAAGTCTGAGAAGCCGTAAGAATGGCCATTATTAAAATCAGAAAACAATAGATGTTGGCATGGATGAGTGAAAAGTAACACTTTTACACTGCTGGTGGAAATGTAAATTAGTACAACCTAGATGGACGACAACATGGAGATTCCTTAAAGAACTAAATGTAGATCTACCAGCAACCCCGAAGGAAAATGAGTCATTAAAAGCAAACGACACATGCACACATGTTTATTGCAGCACAATTCACAACTTCAAAGATGTAGAACCAACCTAAGTGCCCATCAAACAATGAATGGATCAAGAAAATGTGGCATGTGGGCTGGGCACAGTGGCTCACACCTGTAATCCTAGAACTTTCAGAGGCCGAGGCAGCTGGATCACCTGAGGTCAAGAGTTCGAGACCAGCCTGGCCAACCTGGTGAAATCCCATCTCTACTAAAAATACAAAAAATAAAAAATAAAAAAATTAGCCAGACTTAGTGGTGGGTGCCTGTAATCCAGCTACTCTGGAGGCCGAGGTAGGAGAGTTGCTTGATCCTGGGAGGTGGAGGTTGCAGTGAGCTGAGATTGCACCATTGCACTCCAGCCTGGGCAACAAGAGCAAATCTCTGTCTCAAAAACAAAACAAAACAAAACAAGAAAACAAAAAAAGAAAATGTGGCATGTATACACCATGGAATACTACTCAGTCATAAAAAGGGACAAAATAATGTCTTTTGCAGCAACTTGGATAGCGCTGAAGACCATGATTCTAAGTGAAGTAACTCAGGAATGGAAAACCAAATGTCATATGTTCTCACTTATAAGTGGGAGCTAAGCTATGAGGACACCAAGACATACAGTGATATATTGTCTTTGGGACCAGGAGGAAGGTGGGAGGAGGGGTGTGTGATAAAATAAAACTATACATGGGGTACAACATACACTACTTCCGTGACAGGTGCACTAAAATCTCAGACTTCACTGCTGTATAATTAATCCATGTAAGCAAAAACCACTTGCATTCTAAAAGCTATTGAAATAAAAAATATTTTAAAACATTCTTATTTGACCTGTGTTGTGATTTCCTATTTTAGGTTCTTGCATAAAAATAAAGTATGCAAACAGAGGATTGCAGCACAAAAATATAAACTTAAATGACCAGAGGAAGAGACCATAAATTGATTCCAAAAAACATATATCTAAATTAGCTTACTAATTCATAGCTGCATCTCACACAGGGAACACAGATTGGCTTGTCTTATAATTTATTTCCACGTCTCAGATGTCAGTAAATAATTTTCCTGTTTGGAAAACACAGAACTGGAAAGAGAAGACCTGGGTTCTGATCAATAGTTGTTGGTCCAGTCTTTTCACTTCTTTGTAATTGGTTTTTAAAAATGGGAGAATAATGCCTTTCTTGTCTAATAAAGATTGGTATGAGGCTCAAGTTTTGTAGAGTATGGAATTCCTCTGACAGCCATAATAAAAATGACATTATAAATATGTGACAATTTCAAGGTGAAACTGACAGAAGAGTCAAGGCTACTGGTTCACACGTCTGTCAAGAAATGGGCATTCAGCAATTAAGCTGTTGAATAAGTGAATGTGTTCACCTCCACATTTCAACATACACACACATTAAAAAATATTTAAGTGTTAAAATTATCAAGGATCTTAAATTATCAAAATACATTTAGGAAAGTAGTCCATAATTCTGGCTATTGAGAGGTAAATAGAATTAGTTGCATTGCCTGTATCCAGTTGTCAATATAGTCAAAAAATAGACTGGGCATGGTGGCTCATGCCTGTAATTCCAGCACTTTAGGAGGCTGATCATTTGAGGTCAGGAGTTCAGGAACAGCCTGGCCAACATGGCGAAACCTCTTCTCTACAAAAATACAAACATTAGCCAGGCGTGGTGGCACGTGCCTATAATCCCAGCTACTCGGGATGCTGAGGCAAGAGAACTGCCTCCACTTGGGAGGTGGAGGTTGCAGTGCTGAGATCATGCCACTGCACTCCAGCCCAGGGGACAGAGTGAGACTCTGTCTAAAAATATATATATATTTTTTTGACTATATATATATATATAGTCAAAAAATAAAAATAAATGGTGGGGTAGGGGGCAAGAGCAGGGAGAGTATCAGGACAAACAGCTAATGCATGCAGGGCTTAAAACCTAGATGACTCGGTTGATAGGTGCAGCAAACCACCATGGCACACATATATCTATGTAACAAACCTGCATGTTCTGCACATGTATCCTGGAACTTAAAGTAAAATAAAAATAAAAATAAAAAAGTGAATCTCCCCCTGCCATGTGTGCATAGAAATGTCATTTCTCCTGATTCTCTGATGACACCTTGTTTACATATTTACCTACTTTTACCCTCATTCATTCAAACTCATCATTTGTAATAACCTGGTTTTAAAGGGGGATTCATCAGAATGTAGACCGTATTCTATGAGGGATATTCACTTTTGGTTGTGTAGGAGGTTGAGAAAATACAGGACTTTTCAGAATTAGGATTTAGCTTTAGGTGCGAATGTTGCCAGGTAAACAGGAGTTGGCAGATGGGGGCAGGGTGCTGCCACATGTGTCTGTGGTCCTGGACAGTTACTTAATTGTGTGAAAGAAGGGTCTTTGGCTGGGTGTGGTGGCTCATGCCTGTAATTCCAGCACTTTGGGAGGCCGAGGTGGGTGGATCATGAGGTCAAGAGATCAAGACCATCCGGGGCAACATGGTGAAACTCTGTCTGTATTAAAAACACAAAAATTAGCTGGTCATGGTGGTGTGCCCCTGTAGTCCCAGCTACTCAGGAGGCTGAGGCAGGAGAATCGCTTGAACCTGGGAGACAGAGGTTGTAATGAGCCGAGATCGTGCCACTGCACTCCAGCTTGGTGACACACACAAAAAGGGTATTTGTTCTCATGTTTTTGGGCACACCCTCCACCTGATTTCCCAATTCTTGACATGGAAGAAGCTCTGGAGGGGGACCTGGTGGAGGAAGTGGGAGGGCACACAAGCTTCTCCTCCATGGTCTCTCATTCATGTTTCCCTTGAGCTGCTCAGCCTGGGGATCTGCTGGGTGCTTTTCTTTTAAATGAAGCCCAGTATCCATTTCCAATAGCAAGGATAGAAAGAAAATACAAAGAACTTACAACTAGTCAAGTGTTTATGGCTGACCTGCTGTAAGTAGGCTGGGACCACTCAAGGCCCCTTGCCCAGCTTCTCGCCTCTTTCCCACTGAGCAGGAAGGACTCCTCCATCACCGGGACCTTTCCTCCAACATCTTTTCTCTCTCACCGAAATGTCCAGATTTAAGTTCCCAACCCCTCTTGAGTCCACTTGTTGGTAGAATGAGAAACTCTGATCTTCCCTAGGAAATGGGCAAGGTTGTAGACCATCATACAATACAGGTTTCACTTTTCTTGGGAAGTATCTTCACTCCTGGAGTAAGAAGCCTGGTTTACTACACAGATCCATCCTTAGTGTCAGTCACTATATAATCTGCATCAAATTACACACATCAAGAAAGGCTCTTTCTTTCACACTGACAAGAACTGACAGAGAACATACTGTTCAGTAGGATCTATTTTGGTCAAAACCCCTGCAAGCTTTACATTTTCTACTTTCTCTGAATTGGATGGGGTTGCAGCAGGAATAATTTTGTATTTACTTGTACTTTAACTTTGCAAATGGCAGGACTGCAGCTTCCAGAAGAGGATAGCACACAGAAGCCGAACTTGTGAGTTTTGCTTACCGGAAAAGAATATGTTCAAGAGACAACCAAGAGATAACTGATCTTCAAATCTTCCAGGAGAGAATCCATCCTATCTAGCCCGAGGGACTCATGCGTGGAAGGGTTGACCAAACTGTCTCATTCCCCTTCCCAGGACTCTTCCTCTTCAGGAAAAGACCACACATGACAGAGAAGAGACTGAACTCATGATTTTTCATTTGTTTTTCCATATTCTATATGGGGTATTTTTCCATATTCTATATTTGTTATTTTGAAATTTAAAAATTACAAGTCTTTCCTTGGCTACAGGGTACTCTAAATATAACAACCCTATGTTCATGTTTGAAGGCAAAAAAAAAAAAAAAGAATCTACCTTCACTTAATGGGACTACAGGATCTCTAACAACTAGAGTATAACAGTCTGTCACAAGTATATTGGATGTTTCAGTTTGCCAGACCTGTCATGATAAATTAATTACAGGATGTTGCAGAAATGGCAAAGCTCCAGCAGCATCTTGCATAGTTTAATATAGACCCATTTCCCCATTTCAATGTATTTGTGGTTAGATAAATCCTCAGAAATTTACAGCTGCTATAGACTAGTTTATTATGTACTCTGCCTGCACACATGGTAAGTATAAGAATTTGATGTGCTTAAAGTCCATAGATTTTACTGATGTTTCTTTACCACCATGGAAATATTTAGTTGCTATAAGTAGCATCAGTAGATACTTCTGAACATTAACTTTTGTCTAATAGGCAGGATGGTTAAACACATTACGGTGCTTAACTTTTATTAAAGAATCATAGCTCAGGAAAAATTATGTGGAGTATTTATACAGAACGGCCCTGTGAACAAATTTAAGAAAAAAAAATTAACTACTGATTCTTGGCTGAAAACATCGAGAAACCAAACTGAAGCTACCAAACTTTTCTCCAGCGAACCTTCTTCCTTTAGTCTGTGACCACTTTGCGCAAGCTTCAGTTGCTTATTTTTGCTCTTGCAGAAAGTTATGTTCCTTAACTTCTTGCTTTTTCCTCCTTTCAGACTCTATTTTTTTTTCTTATCTTCACTAACATATCCATTCCAAGCAATGTTAGGAAATCATCCTTTGATTGGAAATATTTGAGTTTACCTATATAAATATAAGGAACCCGTTCTTAAATTTTCTTCTGTTATATTTTTTCATGGGGCTCAAATGATTTTTATGAAGAAATGAACTATAGTAAGTAAAAATCATACTGTTTAGTACTTTTAGAAATAACACTGAAGTATATAGTTGGACCATTTTGACCTAAGTGATAAGAGGTGGAACATAAATTACATGTGGTGTTTGTGTCTGGCTCTCTCTCGCCCTCTCTCTCTCTCTAAAGACACACACACACATATGCCTTTTTGATTGAGGAGAAACTAACATTTGATTCTTAGCAGCACTAGCCTCCCTAGCTTTTTGAGACAAAAATAACCTATCTATACTCAGTGAATTTGAGGTGTTAGAAGAGCAACTTTAGAAAACAGAGTGCTCACAACATATGCTTGATGTAGATTTGAAGGAGATCATTAGAAAAACAGCATTCTTTGTGTTTACAAAACAAATGTTTTTGTTATCCAGTTCCCGCCTTAGCTTAAAGTATTTCCTATTCACCTTAATAATTAGAGCAGAAGGATATGATGAATGAAGTGCCTCATTACCAAGTTTGCTTCCTGGGTCTCCGCAGAGAGTAGCTGTCTGCTTTTGCCTAGTTAGTCCATTGTCAACCCTAAATGATGCTGACATTCAATTCTCCTGCAGATAATTGTGTCCATCCATAGACTGAGTTCTCCAGTCAACACAGCTTTTTGATTGACATGCTTCTTGATGTTTTTATTATCTCATATATGACTGGAATGGCGCCTTTCGGTTTCTTGAATAAAATGTTACTGTACATGTAATTAGTTTGATTCTATAGAATCTGTTTCTTAAGGAAACATAATTATATTATGGAGTAAAGATTTACTAAGATAATTATGGGATAAAGAAATGATCAGTTTAAAAAAAAATTTTGCTCAGATATATTTTATTTTATTTAGGTCACTGCTGAATGACAAACATTTGAGCTGTTTCTAGACCGAGTGTAGTCATAGGTACATGCCAACTGCTTCCTTAGTTACTCTTGGCAGGGCTGTCATCTCCAAGTATCAGCATTTCCTGGCTTCCCCTCCACCGCAACTGAGATCCAGGACTTTACAGGTCACCCAGTGGAGCCTGACATCGCCATTTGCAGCTAGCAGGGACTGAAGGTGTGCCGTTGGAGAAGTTACTTAACCTTCAAAACTTGGTTTCCTTGGTTGTAGAGCAGGAAAGATTTTTATCTGTCTCATGGATTTGATGTGAAGAGTAAATGAGGTCATGTACATGATAAAGTGAAGATTTGTCGAATATTTTCTGTACAGTCAATTAAATAGAAACAACAAATATATAGCTTAAAATATTTGGATTGCTTATTAAGTGTTCCCATAATTCACTAAACAGATATGGGTATCAGATGGAAATATCTGAATACATCTAAAGTGTAAGGTCATAAATTTTTGTTATAGTTTCTAGAACTTCCTAACTCTTAAAAATATTTGTGGTTAAATATATGACTGAAGTGACAACATGTCACATGAAGCTATAAAATGGTAAGTTATTTCTCAAATATAGTCCTGCTGAGAGCTTCCTAAAGATGTCTTTCTTTAATTAAACTCTTCTATAATTTAAACATAATATTAAGGTCAAGTATTTATTTTTATGTGAAGAAACCCTGCACAAGACTTCAGAAGTACCAAGTGTTAGCCATTTAACAGCACTGATTTCATTTAAAACATGCATTTTAAACATACAGTCGCATTTATTGTGTAAAATATTTCATATATTAAATATTTTGTTTTTGAGACACAGTTTCGCTCTTGTTGCCCAGGCTGGAGTGCAATGGTGCAATCTTGGCTCATCAAAACCTCTGCCTCCTGGGTTCAAGTGATTCTCCCGCCTCGGCCTCCCGAGTAGCTGGAATTAGAGGCATGCACCATCACTCCCGGCTAATGTTGTATTTTTAGTAGAGATGGGTTTCTCTATGTTGGTCAGGCTGGTCTTGAACTCATGACCTGAGGTGATCTGCCTGTCTTGGTCTCCCAAAGTGCTGGGAATATAGGTGTGAGCCACCATGCCTGGCCTAAACCTTTTAAAAACTTGATTTTTATTTTAGTTTTTCAAATCCTATACATAGTATCTTTTCAAAACTGAAGAAATCTTAAATCTTCAAGACAGGTTTGAATCAATAATTGGGAAGTACATTTCTAAGAATGTTTTAAAAATATTATTTAGATATAGGAGAAAATAGTGTCAAATTGTTATTTATTTGGAGAAAAGAGATGACCTGGGATAAAATTCAATACTTTCAGAACAAAGACAAACCCAATTTGTTATAAAGAAATGTTTAATGCCGAACATCATGAAATGGATCCTGGCATCTGATTTCCTGCTGATCTACTGCTTGGAGGGCACGGTCATGATCTCCCCCAACTCCATTTTATCTCAGATTGTGTGTGGGAAAGACATTTTATTAATCTAGTCATGAACATAACCGTAGTCTTATTTTGTCAGCAAGACAAAGGAGAAAAGGACTGGGCTTTCAGTACAGTCAAATTTTCCTGTGTTTGCTTCAACTGCTATTTTTATCTTTAGTAGCTGCAATATAAAAATAACCCTTTATTTTTCATATAAACATCAAGATCTTAGCAAATGCTTAGCTCCCCCTGACATATTTTTCATTCATCTTAATTTAAATTACTTCTAAACCTTTTGAAGTTATTTGTGATTGAATCAGAAAATCAACACACATATCTCAAAATTATGAGATGAAACAGCAGAGAAACAAATATTTTTATTTTTAAATTATCAAGTACATTCACAAGACAGATAAAAAGAAGCTTGTACACGAGTGACTCAAGCTGGCTGGGCCCAGCTGTACCTGATGCACAGACTTACGCATCCAGAACAATGAAAACTCAGTGCCATCAGAACAGCCTTCTAGGCTCACGGCTGCAGGCTTCAGAAGTTATCAATGCCACTCAACACTTTCAGAAATGCCTTTTTTTTTTTTTAAAGTTCTACACAGTAGAGACATGTTTACCAATTTTTAGGCCTCTTCAACATGTGCAGGGATAAGAGCCAAATATATTTTTACCAGAAGATATTTCACACTGGGTATACATCTGGGCAAAATTTATACCTCAATGACCAACACTGTTTTTCTCACTTCTTATTTTAACAGGATTGATTGTCTAATTTGGAAAATAAGTCTTTCTAATTTTATATTAATTTTCACTTTCTTGGGGTTATATATTTTATCAGCAGACCTTATTATCACACAGTTGAGAAAGGAGAAAAGTCAAGAAAAGAACAAAAAATGAATACCCCTATTATATCAAGCTTCAAAACATAGAGTCTATAATAACGACACTATTATTCTGGAACTCAGAAATACATAATAATGCATTATAATAATGTAAAAATATTAAGACTAAAATAAATATTAAACAATGTAAGTCTACAAAAAAGGTATATGCTTAAATATGAAATGCCTTTTTTTAAAAAGTAAAAGACATTTGGAACACTGTTGCCAGTCCAGCCAAAAGTCACTTTTAGTTTAGGTATATGAAGTTACCTATATGATTTGTTCTTAAGAAACACAAAATTTTAATTTGAAAGTAAATTATTTTCTTTTAATGCTTTTGTTACTGTGACCATTTTGAATATACCATATTCTAAAGCCCCTTATGTTTTTTTTGTTTGGAGACAGAGTCTCGCTCTGTCATCCAGGCTGGAGTGCAATGGCATGATCCTGGCTCACTGCAACCTCTGCCTCTCAGGTGCAAGCGATTCTCCTGCCTCAGCCTCCCAAGTAGCTGGGATTACGGGCACCTGTCACAACGCCTGAGTAATTTTTGTATTTTTAGTAGAGATGGGGTTTCGCTATATTGGTCAGGCTGGTCTTGAACTCCTTACCTCAGGTGATCTGCCCACCCTGGCCTCTCAAAGGACTGGGATTACAGGTGTGAGGCATCACACCCAGCCAGCTGCTTATCTTTTAAATACAGTAAATTTCAAAAGCAGATACTTCATATTCTGGCCATAACATCACAAATATAACCACATTACCGATATAATAATATTAAATGCTTACTTAACAGACATCCTAACAATGCAAACACCTTTTATTCATATTTGCTGAGTAGCAATTATAGTGTTTTCTTCATTAGTTTTCCAACACTGGTAATGTAATTATGATGCAACTACTAACAACACAAGTACCAATACTTTGACCAACTAACAATCACAATGGTATATAACAAGCAAAGGCCACATTGATTTTTCCACCCACAAGTTGATTCTGATTTTTCTAGAGTCATTCACAAGAACAACAAGGATCCGCTGATCCTTTCTTCCTCCTTAGTGTCTGAAAATTCTGAACTCTGAAGAGAAATTCCATTTGGTTTGTCATTTCACCTCTGTGCATTTGGGTGTCTCTTTACTTTTCTTCAATTTTTTACTAGAGAGAAAAATACACAAAATGTACTAAATAAACTTGAGTAACGTCTTCTGATTACCACCAAATCTCAGTGTGCTCAGCCAACAGCACAGGTAATAAGAGACACTGTGTAAAATGCAAACACATACAAACACACACAATCAAGGAAGACCCAGATACTAATTACCCACTTTCTAGTTTGCCAATCAAACACATTGTTAGCATCTCTTTGTATCATTAGCAATTGTTTAAGGCCTGCTCCTGCACTGACAGGTTAATATAAACAAAAAAGAAATATAATTCCCAAATATAGCCACTGAAAACCGCAAATCAGGAGCAACTTTCAGAAATTAAGAGCAGGCAATCGGGGTATATAAAATTCTTCATTCAGTGGGGGAAAAATTCTCATGGATGATATTCAGAGTTAGTGAGTGATTCAAAAGGACATAGATAATTTTATTAAATAGCATTCTTTCATTTAGTCTATGGCTGTGCCTACTTTTATATAATTAGGTTATTACATTTTTCAAATTAATTAAAAATTGTGTTGTCTCATTTTTGATTGATCAAGATAGTGACAAGTAAGCATCTAGATGTGGCTTTGATGTAAAACAAATATACCATTCAGAAAAATCAAGAACCAATATGCAGATGAATCAAGAAGTTGCTTCCTTAGAGAGCACATGTAGTATTTGCACTACAACTGGTGTGTGATAAACTAGTGGGGCTGAACCTAACATTTTTTAATGCAATCATTCATATGGCATTGATGAGTTCTGGACTCACACAAAAAGGTTACTATCTTTCCTCTAAAGACAAAGGCTTAACACCTGGTTGTCCTTAGAAAACACACTTCAGTTTCAGAACGATGGCAAGTCTGGTTAAGGTAGCAGTCAATTCCATCAACTACTCCTGAGAAAAGTGACAGCTGGCACATGGGGGCAAGAAAGGGCAGCAGCTAATCATTCCCAAAGGGCTTTCCCTGGGGCGCTGGAAGGGTAGGGAACACCTGTGCTGTAAGGAACAGGCCCAATCTTAAATAAATGGTGGCACTATCTTCATATAAAAAACATCTACACATAGGGGCAAAAAGTTCTTTGTCAGTTGATGTTTCTTGATTTTAAATTTGTTAAATAGAGTGACTCCAGGTAAGCTTTATCATATATAGAAGCCCAAAAATATGTTCCAGTGAAGCTCATGAAAGCAAGTGAAGCTGAGTAGAAATGGTACAGATACAGCATGCCAAGGTATAATATCACTAGGGGAAAAAAGGTGTTCCAGTACATATACAGAAAAAGTACGTAAAAGTTTCGCCAAATTAGGATCTGATAAAAATGGAAAAGAAAGTAGTTTCAATGAAGGCTGGGCTAAAGTCACACAGAGACCATATAAACTTCTGCAAAAGGCGGTGAGGAAGGTAAAAGGGTCTTAGAGGAAGAATAAGGCAAAACAAAGTGAGAGGAAGAGTTCATGGTAGTGGGAGGGCAAAAAAGAAGAAGAAAAACAGAAAAGGGAAGGGGGAGAAGGGGAGAGGAACAGCTGGAAATTAGTGAGATGAATCCTGCACGTGCAGAAGATACAGGACAAGTGAAATCAATCAGGTGGAGACTGCACTGTGAGAAGTAAACAAAGAAGCCAGGAGGACCTTTGGGAGAGGAACCCAAATAGAAATTCAACTAGAAAAATCTAAAGTAGGCAGCAAAGATAACATCTTGGAGGGAAATGATTCAGACTTAGAAGAGGAAGAAACACACTGGATAGAGAACGACAAAGATGGCGCATTAAAGGGAGAAAAGAGACAGAATAAAAGATGGTCAAGTGCACACTTCAGACAACTGGCAGCTCCCTTCTGATGATGGGGGGGAATCAGGAGTGGTATACTGGCTTGGTGAACACTAACAGCAGAGGGACCTGAAAGCTAGGAGATGACAGGGATATGCTGAAAGAGGGAGAAAACAGCTAACCAAAAGACAAGAATAAATGGAAAGCCATTCCTTCTCTATCTTTTCATACAGTATCTCTGTAATCTAATAGAGGAAGAAAGTAACGAAGCAAAGCTGTTTTTAAAGGTCTTGCAATGAAAAGAGAAACATTCTTAGCAAGCCTATGAAGACAAGTATGAAACTAAGTTAGTGTTTGTGTGTATGTTATGTCTGGGGAATAAGATTCATAAAAATATTGGGCTGTGGCCAGGCACGGTGGCTCATGCCTGTAATCCCAGCATTTTGTGAGGCTGAGGCAGGAGAATCACTTAAACCCAGAAGTTGGAGGTTACAGTGAGCCGAGATCACACCACTGCACTCCAGCCTGGGCAACATAGCAAGACTCCCTTTCAAAAAAAAAAAAAACCAAACCAAAACAAAAACACACAACAAAAAAAACTAAACCTTACTCCCACAAGACATTTAATTCAATAGATCTTTCCTGAAGGTTTATTTCTGTAGCAAGACAGCAGCCTAAGTGCAGGGGAGGAAAAATTGAAATACGTATTAAATAACAGCCCCTGACTAGAAGCACTGCCCATCTAATCAGAGTTAACAGACAAAACAATGTGTAAGAGAAACAACCCTGAACTTGGGGCAAGAAGATTAGTTCCTAGTTCAGGCACTTTGCAGCTGTAACTTTGAGACCCTGATTTCTTTAAACATAGGAACAAAAGGCTGTATTAGAACATTTCTAAAAATTACATTCAGTTTGAAAGAAATGATCAAGTAGTAAATATACACTAAGTAGATAAATTAGAAAATGCACAAAGTAAAATAGAGGAAAAAAATCGCTATAATCTTACTACTCAGATAATTATTGTCTTTTGGTATATAGTATATAAACTATTTTATAATAATTTTTACTTAAAAATCATAAACTTCTTTTCATATCTATAAAATATTTCCATAATATGAATAACCATATGATATTCTGTCATACAAATATTTCATATTTTATTCAATCCTTTATTTAAAAAATACTGCTCAAAGGAGTAGCCTTTTAACTAAATCTCTCCATGTATACTTGAATATTTTCCTTTAAAAGATTCCTTGAAGTTGAACTGTCAGGTCAAAGGAGATGAACACTTTGGAAACTTAAAAAAAAAAACAAACCAAACCCCAACATATTACCTAATCATACTCCACAAAGAATGGATCAATTTTATAGTATTACCAGCAGTGTAAGAGGGAACCCATGTCCCATTTTCTCATCAATATTAGGTATGCATCGTAAGTTTGAAACTTGCCATTTTGAAAGGGTAAAACACCATCTCATTTTATTGTTTTAATTTTCATTAATTTGATCACTAGACGGTAAACATTTTCCATGTCTGTTGTCACTTATAATTTATCCCTTTAAGAATCATTTAAGAATGTCTTGTGTATACCTTTGCCTATTTTTCTACTGGTGTATTTTTTTTCCTTGTTGAAAAAGCTCCTCTTAGAGCTTTTTATTTGTTAAGAGTATTACTCCTGGCCAGGCACAGTGGTTCAATCCTGTAATCCCAGCACTTTGGGAGGCCAAAGCAGGTGGATTGCTTGAGGTCAGGAGTTTGAGACCAGACTGGGAAACATGAGAAACCCTGTCTCTACTAAAAATACAAAAATTAGCTGTGAGTGGTGATGTGCACCTGTAGTCCCAGCTACTTGGAAGGCTGAGGCAGGAGAATCACTTGAACCTGGGAGGTGGAGATTGCAGTGAGCTGAGATAGTGCCACTGTACTCTAGCCTGGATGGCAGAGCAAGATGTTGTCACACACACACACACACACACACACACACACACACACACAACAGTATTACTCTTCTATGGGTAAATCTCTTCCATCCCAGGTTACTGTTCATTTAAAATTCTATGACATTTTTTCTGTTTGACCTGCATAATTTTAAAGTTTCTGTTATTAAAAAACCTGTTTTATAATGTTTTCCAATTCTGGTATAAAGGTTAAAAATCATTCCTTAGCTATGATTATACAACTATTCATCCATATGCTTCTGTACAATTAGATTTTAGTGTTCTAAAACAGAAAAATAAAAATATGAAAATTTTGAATCTAGTTCCTACAAAATGATAAATTCATAAATGTGTACATGAATAGCTTTGTAACATTTCACTTTCAACAGACAAATTTCACTTCTACTCAACAGAGACAAGGCCTTTTGGGAGGCCTTTTCTGCCTTTCTTATACCCCAACTCCTAACACCCAAAACACGTTTCCCACTGGTGTGTCTCAGTGGAAACAGTGGCCACTCTTGAACTGTAATCCTCTAGATTTCCTTAGGCCCCCTGGGACTACACTGTGCTCTGACACCTCGGATAGCTCCTTCTCAAGGGGCTCTTTCCTCTCAGTTTGTAAGTGACTTGTCATTCCCCTCTTTATAATGATCTTGTCTATATCCTGTGTTTTCTAATAGTTACTGCCTGCTTTTTCTTTCCTTTAAATTCCAGCTTCTAAAGAGAATAAGATTATTCTTACAGTCTTTTTCTGTTTGGGCTGGAGACAATCTCATTTACGTTTCCGGGTTTCTCCATCAAAACTCTCTTTTCCAAGGTCGCAAATGGCCTCTTGGTTACAGATCCCAAAAGGAACTTGTCAGTCCTTACTTTACTTTCCTCTGGCGTGTCCTTGCTGAGCATGCTTTCCTAAGTCTTTTCCTGTTGATAATAAAGTGCAACTTTCTACTGGTTTTCCTCTTACCTCTATTAGAGTGACTTTTCAGCCTGCTTGCTCATTTTCCTCACCTGTGTATCCATTATGTGCCCTCGGTCCTCATGGCTCTGTTCTTTGCTCATTTCAGAACTACAGGAGGGAAAGATCAGAAACAAGGAGCTAGTAAGAGAGCTGGGGTAAAAGCTCAGATGAGGCTTTGATCTAGGGATTTGGTAGTGGAAATAAAAAGGGGGATAAATGTGAGGACATAAGAGAAAAAAAATCCAGCAGCACTAATGAGTGATTATAAATGGGGGTGAGAGACAGGGAGTTGCTCAAAATAATGTAAATAGACAAATTGTTGGCTGGTTGGACTCCTTCTTAGCCATGATAAAGGGACAATAATAAAATAAATGTCAAAATCTTAAACTATTATCTGTGGACTTACAGAATAGAATAAATTTCATTTCTCTCAGAAAAATATTAGATGCTTTGGAAAAATCAGAAAGTTTTATCAACTTAGATGGAAACACACACATGTAAATGTAAAGGACATTAATTAATTACAAGAAAAGGAATAATGAAGTTTATATATAAAAAAGCTATAGGCTGGGTGTGGTGGCTCACGCCCGAATTCCCAGCACTTTGGGAGGCTGAGGCAGGCAGATCACCTGAGGTCAGGAGTTTGAGACCAGCCTGGCTAACATGGTAAAACGCTGTTTCTACTAAAAATACAAAAATTAGCCAAGCGTGGTGGCATGCCTGTAATCCCACCTACTTGGGAGGCTGAGGCAGGAGAATTGCTTGAACCCAGGAGGTGAAGGCTGCAGTGAGCTGAGATCACACCACTGCACTTGGGTAACAAGAGTATTTGTTGCAGCTTGAGCAACAAGAGCAAAACTCTGTCTCAAAAGAAAAAAAGAGCTGTAACATCCTTATCTGTGGAATGAGTAATGTAGCTTTCCAAATGATTCAATGGAAATAGCAAAATATAAAACAAATATTTTGTGGTGCACTTTATTTTAGGAGAAAGCAAACACAAAAACAATGAAACAAAAAGGAAAACTGAAGAATGGAAGAGAGTATCTTCTCTCTAAGTTGTCTAGGAATGGTGAGAAACACCAAAGAGGAGCTTGAAAAAGATGCAACAATTTCAAAATCAGGTATTAAATAAAATTGAATAGAGATTCTTGTGAACCAAATGTTATTTCCCCAAAATTCATATGTTGATGCCTGAACTCCTTAATGTAACCGTATTTGGAGACAGGGGCTTCTAGGGAGATAATTAAGGTTAAATGGGGTCAGAAGAGTAGGGTTCTAATCTAATAAGGCTAGTGTCCTTAGAAGAATAGAAAGATGAAAGCAGAGCATGCTCTTTCTTACACAGAGAAGAGCACATGTGAGGACACAATGAGAAGGTAGCCATCTACATGCCAGGAAGAGAGGCCTCACTGGAAACCAATCCTGCTGGCACCTTCATCTTGGGACTTCTAGGCCCCAGAACTGGGTGAAAATAAATTTCTGTAGTTTAAGCAATGAAGTCTGTGGCACCTGGAATAGACTAATAAAGAAATGTATAAGTCAGTAAAATGAAGTCAGATGACTGAGAATGAAAAGGTCAGAAATTACAAAGAAGAAAGGACAGTAAATTTAAAAAGAAATAGAATGATAAAGAACAAAGAAAAGGTTAAGTTCTGAAAAAAAGCACTGATAACACACAATCTTAATCTTTCTGAAGTGCACCCCTTTGGCCTTATTTCCAAGGAATCTATGTTCTAGACTGATAAGGTGAATAAGGGAAGCAAGCCAAAGATAATACAACAGAGACAATGATACAATGGACTGTGGCAAACTGGAGAGTGGATGACTCATCTAAAGGGGGCAGTCCATCTCAGCTCATTGATGGATGTCAGGAAAGAATGTAGAGCTGTGGTCCAGAACTCTGGATTATTTTAAAGAAGTCAGAAATCTGCATTTCTTTTAGGTGAAATGTTTAAATATCTGGGCAGCTAATAAACTTAAGTGTACATGCGCACACACACATGCAACCCCATGCATACTTGCTGGTCCGAGGGTATCCCATGCACTGTCATACTTTTGTGCCTTAGCTCCTGACTTCTAGGCCCTGTTCTTGTTTACCCCGTGTCTGTATGGTCTTTTGCTGTCTTACATCTTTGGCTTTCTCTGACCACTAAAGCCCACTATAGGAAGATCAGACTGTAGTGATCCTCTTTTTTATCTCTCACAATCTATATACCATCTATCAAAAAGCTATCTCGAAAATACATAGAACATCTAGACCTTTGCTTGTAGCCCAGACAGAGTAGGAGGAACCAGATTTACCTCTTATTGAAAATAATAATAATAATAATAAAAAACTGAACAAAATACATGAAACAACAATTTTCAAGGTGCTAAGCCACAGACAATGAGGATCTGCAAAAGGCTTCTCTCAAGTATAGCAGAGAACTGACGAGTGCACACATCTGGGAAAAGTATTCGAGGTGTGGAACAGTGTTTATTCCCACCAGCAGTGAACAGAACTGTCCCTGAGAAAGCCCGGACACTGGCCTTACCAGACAAAAACTTCAAATCCATAATTAAAAATGTGTTCAAAGAACTAAAGGAAACATGTCTAAAGAGCTAATGTATGAGCAATGTCTCACTAAATAGGGAATATGAATAAAGAAACAGAAATTACACAAGGAGGAAGTAATACTAAATCTACACAAACTATTCCAGAAAATTGAAGAGGTGGGAATTCTTCCCACCTTGTTCCATGAAGCCAGCATTATCTCCTTATCGAAATCTGCTTCAGATGTTACAAAAAAAAAAAATTACAGACCCATATTTCTCATAAACAAAATGTAAGAAGTTCTAAAGGAAAAATTAGCAAATCAAATTCAACAATTTATAAAAAGGATAACACGCTAGTAACTAGTGTTTATCCCAGGAATGTGAAGTTGGTTTAACATTGGGATATCAACGTAATTCACCATATTAAGAAATTTAAAAACAAAAACCATAGATTACTTAACCAATGCAAAACCATATTTGACAAATAAAACATCTATTCCTGATAAAAACTCTTAGGAAAGGGAAACTACCTAATAATGGGCATTTATAAAAAACTTAGAATAACATCATACTTCATGGTAAAAGATCAAATACTTTCCTATTCATTTCCCACATGATCAGGAACAAGACAAAAATGTCTATTCTCACTATTTTTATTTAACATTGTATTAGAGGTTCTACCCAGTGTAAGAGGGCAAGAAAAAGAAAGAAAAGGCACCCAGATTGTGAAGAAAGAAAATGGATTTTCACTTGTATGACTGTCTGTCTACACAGAAAACCTGGTAGAATCTACTAAAAGCTATAAAAACTAACAAGTCCGTTTAGCAGGGTGGCATAAAACAAGATCAGCATACAGTAATCAGTAGTATTTCTATAAACTAGTGACAAATACCTGTAAACTGAAACTTAAAAACAATACCATTTACATATGAAATATGTAGGAATAAATTAATCAAAGACCTATACACTGTATGTCTAAGACCTACATATTGAACTCTAAAAACCACTACCAAGAGAAATTAAAGAAATAAAGAAATTAAATAAATGCAAAGATATATGTTAATGATTCAGATGACTGAATATTGTTAAAATGTCAATTTTCCCCAAATTAATATCTGACTTAATGCAGTATCAATTGGAATATGCTATAGAAATCGGTAAGCTAATTCTAAAATTCATTTGGAAATAGAATCCTAAACATTAAATAGTCAAACCAACTTTGAAAAGGACAAAGCTAGAGGACTTATACTAACCTGATTTCAAGACATATCACAAAACTACTCAGTAATTAAAATGATGTGGTAGTAGCATAAAGATAAACAGAAAAATAATTGGCTGGACGCCTTGGCTCACACCTATAATCCTAGCACTTGGGGAGGCTGAGGGAGATGAATCATTCGAGGCCAGGAGTTTGAGACCAGTCTGGTCAACATGGCAAAACCCTGTCTCTACTAAAAATACAAAAATTAGCTTGGTGTAGTGGGGTACGCCTACAATCCCAGCTACTCAGATAGTTGAGGCAGGAGAATCGCTTGAACCCTGGAGACAGAGGTTGCAGTGAGCGAAGTTCGTGCCACTGCGCTCCAGCCTGGATGACAGCCTGGATGACAAAGCGAGATTCTGCCTCAAAATAAATAAATAAATAAAATAAAATAAATTAAAAAAACCCAAAAGAGCAATAGAAAAATAATAGTGCAAAAACAGACCCACATATATATTAAGAGCTGATTTTCAGCAAAGGTGCAAAGGCCATTCAGTTGAGACAGAGTTGTTTTTCAACAAATGATGCTGGAACAACTGGATACCCAAATGCAAAAAAAAAAATGCAAAAAAAAAAAAAAAAAGAAAGAAAGTAAACTTTGATCCAAACTCAATCACATGTCACACACACAAATTAACTGAAAATAGTTCATAGGCTTAAATAAAAAACTCTAAAACTTCTATAAGAAAACATAAGAGAAAATGTTAGTGGCTTTGGGTTGGCAGAGGTTTCTTAGATATTATACTAAAGCATGATTTGTAAAAGAAAAAATTTGATAAATAGGACTTCAACAAACTAAAAAACAGTTTGCTCTTCACAAATCACTGCTAATAGAATAAAAAGGCAAAACAGAGATTAGGAAAAATGTCTGAGAATCACATAGTTGATAAAGAACATATTTGGAATATATAAAGAACTCTTAAAACTTAATAAAACAAACAACCTAATACAAATGAGCAAAAGATTTGAACAGGAATTTCACCAAAGAAGATGTATGCATGGAAGGTAAGCACATAAAAGGATGCTTAACATCATTAGTTGTTAGGGATATGCAAAACCAAACCACAATGATGTATCTCTATGTGCATTAGAATGGCTAAAATAAGAAGGACGGACCATATCAAATATTGGTGAGGTAGTAGAACTCATACATGCTGGCAGGACTGTAAAATGGTACCATCGTATGGAAAACAATTTGGCCGTTTCTTAAAAAGTTAAGCATAAACAACTATATAATCCAGCCATTCTACTCCTAGGTGTCACCCAAGAAAAATGAAGGCATAACCTTCTTCAGTGCCTCTTTCAGTGATATGATGTTAAAACAAACAAACAAAAAACCCCATATGTCCATACAAAGACTTGTACATAAATGTTGATACTGGCTTTATTTGTAGTAGCCACAAAGACTTGCACATAAATGTTGACATTAGCTTTATTTGTAGCAGCCGCAAAGTGGAAATGATTCAAAGGTCCAACAACAAAGGTACATGAATAAACAAACTGTGGTATTTAAAACTCTAGACAGTGAGAGAAAGTAGATCAGTGATTATCAGGGGATGGGGTGTAGGGAAGGAGAGAAAGATATAGGAGGGCAAAATTACAAAAGAGCATCAGGAGTCTTGGAGAGATGGGTATGCTCATTACCTTAATTGTGATGATGGTTAATGGGCATATCCCATCTTGAAACTTAAACCATATCTTTAAATATGTGAAATTTATTTTATATCAAGTACATCTCTCTCTAAGTTAGAAATATATATGTATACACAAAATCTGAACTCTTCTCACTAATGTCATTGCTCCCACCTTTCTTCAAGGCACCACCACCAAGGCTCACCTGGATAATTTCAATATTATTTTAACTGGTCTCTCTGATTCAATCCTTGTCCATTAATGTCTATTCTTTTCTTAAATGCCAGAGGGATTCCGTTAAATTGTAAGTCACTTCCTCTGTTTAATGGTTTCTTATTTCACTTGGTATAAAAGCCAAAAGTCTTACAATAGTATATAAGGTCTTGTTACTGACTCTGATTTTATTCCATCTCTCCCACTTGCTTACTCTAATTTCCTTTCTTTGAGGGTAAAAGGCATGCTTCTGCTGCAGGGCATGCCTCACTTGTCTTCCACACACTCACATTAATCAGATCCCTGCCTCCTTCCACTTTTCTGAGGCCTTCTCTCACGCCGCTATTTATAACTGCAACCTTCATGTCTCCTCTCCTTTCCCCTACCCATCCTGTATTTTTCTCCACAGTGTAGCACACATTTGATGTAATTAGACATTTATTTATTTTGCATACAGGTAAATAAAACGTTAGCTCCTTAGAGCAGGAAGTTTTATATGTTTACTGCTGAATCCCCAGTGCCTAGAATTTTGGGTGTGACAGAGAAGGTGCTCAGCAAATGTATATTTAGCAAATGACTGTATTATGTGTCTGTCTTCCTTGCCACACTGGGCACTTCTACAATGTACAAGTTATATATCCTATAGCTTGCCACTGCATTTCAGTGCCTAGTAAAGCACCTTGAAGAGAGAGCAGATGATCACATTTTCCCAGTTGGACTGATGCTCACAGATGAACCACTGACATCTTGAAAGGCTGATCCTAATCCTTCCTCTTTATGGCAATAGCATCAAGGTCTAGGACAAGACCAAATTCTTGATATAGACAAATAATGTTTTCTCAGGCTCATATAAACTGCTGGGCAAATACCGCAAGACATGTCTCCTAGCCCCACCTTCCAATCATCTGCTGCCCTCAAAACACAATGCATTCTAGAGCCATAATCTCTACCCTACTTTTTTCTCCTACCACGATTCTCCAACTCCAAGTCACTAATCAGTCAGTCTCTCCCCTCTCTCTCCCCTCTCTTTATAGCTGTATGCTCCTTTAGGCTAGTTCTTTAGGCTAGTTCTTTCCCACATCACATCCAAATGCCCTCCCATGAGGAGGGCAAAAGCTCAATTGAAGCCTTACCTTCATCTAGAGACCTTCTCTAGCTATGGATACTCCTCCTGCCTTCTCATTTAGCATTCTTCTGTAATTACAATTTGCATCACATCATTTTACACCTAATTATATAGTTTGTTGACTTCTAAATGCTTCTTATTTCTATTTCCTCATCTGACCTGTAATGCTTCTTTAATATCTCTCAATACATCTGCCTCACTGCTGAGCACACTGTGAGGTCACACACATGACAATAAATGGTTTAATTTCAGAAACCAGCGGTGCAATGAGGGTGAGAAAAAGACAGAAAATGGATAATCAAAGTAAAAATTTAGAAGAAAAGTGGCAAGTAGCAGGATTATTTTAGAAAAAAAAAATGAGGACTATAAACTACCTCCTCATAGAAAGAAAAGAGAAATGAAAGAGCCTAGAATGGTTACTTTAAAGATGGAAAAAATATATAGTGGAGTGATAGGATACTTGGAATTGACATTTATAGCTGTATTATATTAAGAAGAGATTTCATTCATTTAGTTCAGATTTCAGGGTATAATCAAAGACTCTAATATGATTGACTATATGAATTAACCTCTCTCTGAACAAAGCTGTTAATGAAATAAACGATGCTATGTTAAAAAACCCAACAAGATTTAATATAGAGCATATTAGTAACTAAAGAACAATACTGCTTACAGCAGCCTCATTACCAACTCAGACTTAGGCAGCAGATAATATATGAAGAACATCATAGGGCATGAGGTACAAAAAGTAGAAGTTTAAGATTTTCAGGAAAATACCTTTGTTAAATTAACCTATAGAAATTTCTTCTGTAGCTTTACTAAAATGTATATAAAATGCTTGCACAGAAGTGATTGACCTTTAAAAAAAAAAAAGACAAATTCAAGTGGAAAGTAATAAGAGGCTCTGTGGCTCATCTTCATATATTGGTCAGCCAATAAGCAAATGTTACAAACTGAAAGGCAGGGCTGCAAAGAAACAAAAATTAGCCTCTGTCCATTTACTTGAGTACGGGAAACTCATTTAGGTAAATCAAAGAAATGACTTCTTTGTACATACTGGGCTCTAGTGTTTCCACCATCAACTCACCTACAGTTTTCAAGTCATGAGAAATCTATCTTAATTCATCCTTACTTCTAAGAAATTATAAGTAGGGAAAGTCCAAAAGCTTTAGATGAACTTGGGCATTTAGACATATCTGAACTTCTCATGAAAATTTGTATTTTCAGAAGCATCTTCAAAAAGAGAAGCTGAGCTATCCTGACATCCTTTAGAAGCTGAGATGTTTGTGAGGTTTTATTGAACTTTAATCTGGAGGACATGACATGGATCTGTGTCTCGTGAAAACAGGTATAAAATGTAATCCAAGTGAGGTGTATGTAGGGAACATTTTTCCATTTGCATAACATTAAGTAACAATTTCTAAACATTTTTATGAAATACATTCAAAGACACCAAGAGCACGGTTCCCATGATGTGTTAAACAGGGTCTTTTTTTGGGTTGTTGAAAAAGTCTGTCCTTATTGTTTCTAGTCTATTTTTTCTATGTGTAATCTGCTGAGTATAAGCTCCTTAGGGTCAGTGACTGTTTATCTACTATTATGTAAAATTTTAATTGTCCAGAGACTGGAACTAGAAACATATTTGACAGTTAACAGAAAAACAAGAAACCATAAAACCTGGGGTATGTGCTTGTACCATATGACAGGCAGAGGGAAGGCATGGGAAGAACCATAGACTGAAATCAGGGGTCCTGTGTTCTGGGACTGGGTCTGAACCATATGCAGTAATCTGAGACAAGCCACAGCCTTTCAGATCTTGTTTCTCCATTTGAAAAACAAGGGTCAGAATACTGGTCTGTTCCTTTTCCAGGGATACTTGAGAATCAAATGTAATAATGGAAGCGAATAATGTGCTCTGAAGCTATAGAGGGCTATATATAGTTTCTTTCTCTTGAAAAGAAAGAAAACTTACAACAAAATGATACCTTACCTTGGAGTCTGTAAATACTAAATCTGATTAAAAAGGAAATCAACAACAACAAGCCAGCAGTCTGGGAATCAGGAGATTCAGGTTTTGGTCCAAGAACTAACAAACATGCCCTGTGAAATTTGCACAAGGCCTTTCCCTTTAGTTTTCTCAACTATAAAACAGAGAGATTATAGAAATAATTTCTAAGGTATCTTCTAGATTATGATTCTGTGACTCTTAAAAATTACATTTGTTTTTCATCTGTACAATGAAATACTGTCTTATGAATGCTGTATGGTTTTATTAGACGATTCCTATAAGTAACTGTCATCGGAAGCAGAATTTTTGTACCGTAAGAGACATATAATTCTTCAAATTGCCAAAGCATATAGGGTTAATAAGAACAAATATTTTCCCCAAGGAAACCCAGCAGGGATTGTCTGTGTGCATGTGTGAGCAAGCAAGCACCCAGCAATGCATGTAGGAGTGGTGGTAAAGGGATGGGAGGGCATGATGGTTAAGCTGTTCAAGGCTCTTATACTCCTGTTATATTTTGTTAGTGATGAAATGTGAATATAAAGTTTGGACATAATGTTAGGTCCAAAAGATAATCTGAAATAATAAAAATTGAGAAATATTTTGGGAAGGTTTTTGACGTAAAATTTTTTTGAGGTAAAAGAGTGACTTTATGGGTATATTAAGTGACACAGCAAGTACTAATTGCAAATATAAAAATTTTCCAGAGTTCTTTGAAAATAAATACCTCAAAAGAAATTACTCTAATAGATTAAGCATTTATAGAAAATATATAATGACAATGTTCTGCTTATTAGCTTTTTCCTTAATGCTTCAAAAAAGGCATTCATAATTTTACTTTTACCTCATCATTCGTTTTCAGTTAATGTTACTTCAAAATAGTACTCAAACAAAAATAAATGACAAAATAGGTCCTCTGAAGTTTTGTGTGTTATTCGTTTAATAGGATTTCTTATAACTTTGTAATAATACACATTCTCAGAGTCCAACTATTAAAATATTCACAGTTTAAACAAGCCAAACCCCTTTAACATCAACTATCTGAAATTTAACTTATAGTTTGATAATGTTATAAAAATGAGAAATGGAGAAATTGTCCTTAAAAAAAAATACCAACCATTTATCATGGCAAATTAATTTGAAGAAGTTGCTTACTGTGTCATAGATTCTGAGCCTAGTCTGAAATCTTGGGACTTGTTCTTATGGATTGATTGCTGTGGAAGAAGAAATAAAGCAAGTAGTAAGTAAAAAATGAGAAAAGACAACACAGTCAATATTCACATGCTGAAAACCCATCGCCTTCCTGAGTGGGGAGAGCATATGCCTGTTCTGAATAAGACTATCTATGCTTGTCCTGAACATAAATGTCTATCAGGACAATATATTTGCTCCCATGAAAAACCAAGGAAGTAGTTTTCCAGAGAGTTTAAGCACTCTTTACAAGTAAAGTCAGCCTTCAGGCATGTGACAAAAAAAAAAAAAAAAAAAAAAGAAATAAATTGTGAATCAGTTTAATCTCCCAATACTATGTGGTATATTACTTAAGCTCTAAATATGTCTTTCAGCATGCATCTTTCTTTCATATTCTTTAGAGTATATTTTATATTTTCACAGTAATATGCATTGAACTATATGCAAGATTTTGAATTTGAAAGCCCTTTAAATCTACAAAATGTGTTCAGAATATCTTGTTTTATTAATGGCACCTCCATGAGAAAAAATAAGCAATTAAAGGGGTACCAAATTATACTCTGAGTGTTGGATACTTCCTTTAGAATCTGAAACATTAACTTCAAATTAAAGTATACTGTGGGCAATTGAGTTTGATATGATATATAGTATTCTATAAATCAACCTAATGTTGCTATAAAGTGAATTGCAAATTTTTTTAGACATAATCACGTTATGGAGAGGATCTGTTTAATATTCACAAAGAAAATATAAATTGTTATTATGTCAAAGTTCAATATTGTACAAATGAAAGAGATATACCACATGTTCCTAATTATTTCAATAATCCAGAAAACATAAAAGCAAAATGAAACGAAATAGAAGGAATGCAACCTTTTTTCAGTCTTTTTTTTTGAGTAATTGCTTTTCCAGGTCTCTACTAAAGCCTGTTTGGCCTTTTTGGATTTCCATCTTCACAATCAGCTTTCTGCAAGATCATTCTTTGGCAAGATTTGGCACTATCTTTAAACAAGCATTACTTTTCTTACAGATTTCAAGAGGCTATTGTGCTTTTCTGGACCATAATTATGGGATTATCACTGCTAGCCGTGTAGCTTTAAGTCAAGCATAATAAAACAAGGATTAAAGAGCAAGAAGACTTTGCTGTGAAAGGTGAGTGTTGTAATAAGTGACCCAATTTGGTAGAACGACAAAAGAACCAATGACACCTTGATTTTTCTCCACCAATGGAACTGCTCTGACTCAGTTAAAACGTGTTTGGGAAAAAAGTACATACACCCAGGAAATATCAGATTCAACTACTAGTTCCGACTGCCCGCACCCAACAGAGCAATAAGCAAAGAAAACCATCAAAACCTCAGAAAGCACCATCGTAACAGAAATTATCCTGTTTCTTTCCAGACCTGTGAAATAAATTCTAAACACAGCAATCAAATTAAATGTGAAATGTTTTATTCTTTTTTTTTTTTTTTTTTTAAGAGACGGAGACTTGCTTTGTTGTTCAGGCTGGAGTACAGTGGCATGATCATTGCTCACTGCAGCCTTGAACTCCTGGGCTCAAGCAATCCTCCCACCTCAGCCTCCTGAGTTGCTGGGATTACAGGTGTGTGCCTCCACGCCCAGCTATTCTTTACAAGGTCTCGGTACCATTTTTATCCCTTTGCCCATAGCAAGATCAGCATCTTACCATCAGTATAGGTATATATGAAACTTGATAAAACTTTTCAAGAAAGAATTCTACATAAGGGTTCTGATCAGAAATTCTCATCAATTTGAACCTATTCCAGAGGTTGAGGGGAGAGAAGTCATACTGAATTATATATCACTGTTAAGCCCATGTTACTTTTAATTATTTTTTGTTATCCTGAAAAACGAGTAATAATACGTTGCCATGTGCAGCTCTTACCAATTCTGCTTGTAATAGCCTGTTCACGTGAAATGGATGCTGTGATGTCCTCAGAAACTTTGTTCTAGGTATGTTAAACATCATCCCTGCTATCTTCCCTACTGTACTAGTGTATTCCTATAACTGGCATACCCAACTCCTTTTTAATGATGCCACAGAGGTGGCTTAGCCTGTGTTCAAATTATAAGTTAATAGGAGACTCCTAAGTTAATAGGAGATCCAAACTGCAAAGTTTCAACACTTACTTATTTAACTAGGACCAATATCTCACTTCTAAACACCTTTATTCACTCATTCCTTGGTCTCAGCAGCAGCACGTCATATGGGTAGTTACTCATGGAGGCAGAAGCAGAAGGAAGAAGGAGGTGTCTCTGTGAGCCAGCTCTACTAAAAATACAAAAATTAGCCGGGACTGATGGCACACGCCTGTAATCCCAGCTACTAGGGAGGCTGAGGCAGGAGAATTGCTTGAACCCAGGAGTTGGAGGTTGCAGTGAGCTGAGATGGTGCCACTGTACTCCAGCCTGGGCAACAGAGCAAGATTCTGTCTCCAAAAAGTGAAGACCATACTGATCATGATTTGTAGTTTTGGATACTAATTGTGCCAATTAAAAACAATAACAAATAACATCTGTGGGGCATCTTAATAAGGAGAGTGTTTTAGAAGATAAGGCAAAAATAGGTGAGAACGTCTATTTAATCTTTGAGGGTGGGATCTAGATAAAAACTTATGAGATTTGGCTTTATAGACAAATATGAAGCCAACAAGGATTTATGCAGTGGTAAATCACATGATTTGTTTTCAATTTTAGGAAAGTATCTTCAGGAGGCAGGTAAAAGGTGCAATGAAGACTGAAGAATGGGAAAAGGGATACTGTTATCAGCAGAGACCAGAAGGCTGTATACCAGGCGGTGGCTGCTACACAGAAATATCCTTCCCAAGCTCCTTCCCTTCAATTCATTCTAAAAAAAACTGACATTCCTTAAGGCCCTGTCTTCTACCCTTTGCCATTTTTGTTCTTTACACTCCTCTATTCCTGTGGGCTCAGATATCAAGTTTTCCTCAAAATATAACAACTTAGCAATGGTTAGTCTTCAGCAAAGTGAGTTTAAACACAGGAGTTTTTCTGAAAATATACTTGTATCCATAAATTTTAGATCTTGCAAATATGAGTTTTTAGCAAATCTCTCCTGAGCCTCATAGATGTCTGCAAGGTATCTGCAGTTGGCTGTTGCATAGGTGCTATGAACTTTACATGTCTCAAATTGAAGTCCTTCATATATATATATATATTTTTTTTTTTTTTTGCATAGGTACATACATGGCAATGTGGTTTGTTGCCTCCATCACCTATTTCTGGCATTTCTTTATCCCTCCCTAATTTCCCTACCCCCTCTGTCCCTCCCCTAGTGCCCCCCAACAGGCCCCAGTATGTGGTGCTTCCCTCCCTGTGTCCAGGTGTTCTCATTGTTCATCTCCCACCTATCTTTTCCTTCACATGGGTTTAATAATCAATTCCTAGCTCCTTATTATTTTTGGCTTGAATTATTGCAACAGCCCCTTCTGGTCTTATGTCTTTCAGTAGGCTTTTCCCGGTCTTTTGATAGCTTCTAGAATGAGCTTTTGAAACAACCCGTATGATCATGTCATTCCCTTGCTTTAAATCCTTTGATGGCTCCTTACTACCTTCAGGATAAAAGTCACCTCCTTAACATGCCAGACAAGGACCTCCTCAATGCTGTCCACTTGCTCAGATCTAGCTTCTTCTACTTTCAACCTTGCATCCTAAGCTGCAGCCATTATGAAACATTTCTGGACACATTAGGCTTTTGAATATTCTGTATCTAATGCCTCAAATGTATCCTCCCGCCCACCCAGCTTCTCTTAAAACCCAATTCATCCACTTCTCACCACATGGCCTCACAGTTTCCCTTCACTGTCCTTTTATTGCTTTTATGTTTAGTTTTGTGACTCTTTGATTAAAGTTACTTTCGCCTGTTAGACTGTAAGTTCCATAGGTGCAGGGACTACTTTCGTTTTATTGACTATTATAACATCCAGACTCTCTACCACAGTGCACGGAGAAAACAGCAGGCACCCAAAGTATGTGTTAAATGAATAAATAATAAAAATGCCAGTGCTGGTAAGGTGAGTAGGGATGGGGATCATCGAGAGAATAAGGACCAGAAGAACATAAGAGAGGAAAATGGCCAAAAGCACAAGTGGAGAGGTCTGCCATAGAAAGAAAATACAGTCCCTTCTCTGAGACTCAAAAATAGCTGCAGGAGGGTCAAATTACAGAAATGTGGAGAAAGTAGGGATGAAAACATGAGGGAATTCATGTTATATGGCCTCTCTTCAAGAAAGCAGAAGACCAAGTCAACTTGGAGTAAGAAATGAGCAGCTTGAGTGAGAAATGCGGACATTCTTTTCTCACCGGCTTCTGTAGTGAATGGGGTAGAGTCAGCAGGGAAGAACTAAAATGATGACCAAGACTGTGGGCCTTGCTAAGGTAAATAATCACAAATCTCACAAAGAAGACAGTCAATACAAATAAGATAATTTTTTGAAAAGCTATGGTTACATACTAGAGTAGCAGTGAGAAAAATGGGCAACTGGTTGTGCCCCCACCAGTCCTGGGGACTAGTGAAACAAATGGACAACTGAATGTCCCCCCACCAAGCCTGGGGATTGGTGAGATAAGTGATAACGCTCCAAGTACTGCTGATGTGTTTGCCATCATATTGCTAAATAATGCTGCTTCTATTTCCTAGTGGTCTTAGGAACCTGGTTTGAGCAAAATGAAAACTGATTGCAGATAACCAAGGAGGCAAGAAGCACCAGAATGCACCCCCATTTTTAGAATTCTTGCAAACTGAAGGGTCATTTGGGTTACCCACTTCCTTTTTTGGTACTAAACCATTTCCTAATCTCTTATCACTAGGGAATAGTTCTTCCCAAACCAGGTCACCAAGAGACAGTGGTGTGTAAGAGGTGGCTATGCCTATAGCAATGGGGAAGCCGTAAGAGAGGTAAAAAGAGAAAAGACTCATTAAGTACAAAAAAATTCAAGTAAATGAGTAATAAAAGCAAATCTGTTCCAATACATTGAAACATCTTTTATTGTATGCATGGCTTGTCTGAATAAAAGAGACACTTAAATAAGAAAAATTTCTTCCTTTTTTATGTACCTAAAGGGGAACCATATTAAATTTAGACACCATAATGACCCGTTATTGTGACTTCTAAGTAATTATAAAAATGTCAGCATACAGTAGATTGTCCATAGTTTATGAAAAGATTAGCATATGGTTAACTTCTCAAGCAAAGGAAATACACATTAGTCAACAGGTATCTAAATTTAATTATTAGACATTGTATATATACTCATCCCTTTGTGTCTCACAAAGCTGGATACATCTTTATGTAAAATTCTTGTTTTTAAGTAGGGTAGTCTACAGCCCATATATCACTACTCATATACTTGCAGATAATGGAATAATGAAAACAAAATTTCATTACAGGATCTTAAAATGAAAAGGGCCCCTTCCTTCACTTCAGAACCACTGGCAATTATCTAGGTCCTGCCTTCAGGCTAAACTGAGAAGATAAGCAGCCTGCAGGATCTCACTCTGTAGAGAGTAAAGAGGGTCCTGGAAACAGGGAGAGCACTTGCCCAAAGTGGCATGTAACAAAACTGTTGTGGGTGAAGAGACAAAGCAGGGGCTGAGGTACACATGTCAAATACAATGGCAGAGGCACAAGTATAAAAGAAGCATTCAAACAAGTCGCCAGACCTTCAAGAGAATCAAGGCCTCATAAGTTCCTTTCAGAGTAGAAGAGAGTCCTTCTTAATTTCTGGAGGCTTTGAGATTCCTCTGTGGAAGTCATTTAGGGACACTGTTGATGGGAGTGGAATCTGTGGGTGTGAGGTAAAGGTAACTCACACAGGCTTTGCTGTTACATCACTGGGATACCACCCACCTTCTTTATGGGACATTAATCTTTCTAGAATCCAGAATAACAGATACTTCTCAAATGTAAATAACATTTATATGAAATTAATACTTTTTTCTCAAAACCATTGTTGTAAGTTATTGAAATAAATTATGGGGAAAGGAAAAATATATTAGTGCTATCTGCATTAGGATTCTTCATGGGACACAAATAAGCATTTTAGTTTTAACTTACTTATAAGGTAAGATTTCAGATCAGTGTCATCACTATCCTAAGCCAGCATGCTCTTATTGACTCTACACGCTTAATTGACTCTACAAGTTAGTTTTGATTCATTTCTCTTCAGATTAAAAAAGAAAACTTCAAATATTACTAAAATTCTAAAGCAAATTCAAGCATACATTAATTTTATTAAATTTAAAAAATTAGAGATAAATCACTGTATTTTGATAAATAGAATTACTGAAGTAAAAAATTATATAAATTGATATTATTCTTTAGCAATAGAAAAGAAGCAACAATTGTGACCATATTTCCAATGATTTAGTGTATATTAACTAACTGCTGGCTATTTGGAAAATCTGTTTCTATTATAAATTTGTTGTTGGTCTTAACATAATAATAAGTCATATTATTCCTATGATTAATAATAATTCAGATTCATTCCTGGTACATGGATCAGTAAATGGAAAAATATTTTCTGTATAAAGTGATTCTTAAAAATAGTGTTATACAGCACAATTATTAGATACTTTGAAGACTAAGAAAAACACATGCACATTGAAGGCAATCTATATCCTGCCTATTACTCTTCTGAGAGGCTGACAGATTTACCAATGTAAATTTTGCATGTGTGCGTGTTTGGCTGGAAGAGGAACTACCATGAAGTTATCTAATGCTTTTGGGTTCTCTGTTCTTGTTTTGAACTAGGCAAGAAAGCAGCTGTTCCTGAACATAACTACGTGTACGCTTTGGATTAGAAGTCTGTCCTTTGGAATTAAGCCAGCATGCTCTTATTGACTCTAAATGATTAATAAAATAATGAAAATTATGAAGTCACTCTTCTGGTCACATGAAGGTTAGCTATAATAGATACTTATATAATTATCTTAGAATAACAAAACCAATAACTACTATTCATTTAATGAGTTTTTAGAGAAGAATATAAGCAAAAATAAGAGTAATTTCTCCACATTTTCAAAAATAATCTAACTTTTCTGTGCAGAGTAATTACGGTACATCTAGCATTTATATAAAAGCATACTTGACTGTGTTAATGTTGAAACACTAATAGAAGGTAAATAATACCCACATAAATGGATAATACAGGTTAATCCTTAGGCAAGCAAAAATAAAAAGGCTAAAAAACAAAAAATGTCCAAAATACAAAAAGGAGAACAAAGTTTGTCAGCACTACTTGTTTTCAAAGCTTCTGAGTTTCTCTCTTTCCTGAGAGCACCTGTATTCTCTTTCCTATTAGATGCAATTTTTAGCACACCTTGGTAAAAATGTTCTGGAATGAACGTGGAGGAAAACATTCTCCTGCTCCCACTCCCCTGTGTAAGAGTTGTTACTGATTTGTTTCTGGATAATTAACTCAAGTCTTGTCCCCTCCTCCTCCAGTGAGGAGCCAGAAACAATTGCTGCCATCACCCACTAACATTTCAATGAACCAGACGAAATGCTGGAAGGTACCTGGCACAATTAGCAACAGAGCAGGTGTGTTCCACTCGGAAGAACATATAAGATGCAGCAGCTGCCAAGCTATTAAGAGGTATAATTTTGTTTCTTATTCCATAGTTTGAAAAGAAAAGAAAATGATTGAGGTTTCTTTTTTTCATTAAAAATATAGAGAACATAATTCTTAAAACTTACACACAAAGAAGGGTACAATGAAACAAACACAAACAGGGATGTAAGGTGGGCAGGGTAGCTCATGCCTATAATCCCAGTAGTATTGAGAGGCTGAGGCATGTGGATCACTTGAGGTCAGGAGTTTGAGACCATCCTGGCCAACATAGCAAAACCCCTTCTCTACTAAAACTGCAAAAGTTTGCCCTGTGTGTTGGTGCACGCCTGTAATATCAGCTACTTGGGAAGCTGAGGCATGAGAATTGCTTGAACTTGGGAGGTGGAGGTTACACCGAGCTGAGATCTCACCACTGCACTCCATTTTGGCAACAGAGTGAGACTCTGTCTCAAAAACAAACAGAAAGCCAAAGAAAACAAAAACAAACAAAAAAACAGGGATGTAAAAAACCAGTGTGATATAAAACCTGGCTAACTGTGCAGGTGCCAACTGTGTGACTGTGTTGCTGACTAAGTGGTGAAGGAAAATGGGCACTGGCATGAAAATATGGAAGCCATGGTCCTAGTTAGCAGAGTCATTTTAAACGAACCTTTTATAGTTTCATGGATCTTGATTTCCCATAGAATGAAGGAGTTGATTAGAATCACCAAGGATGATCTCTAAGGTCCTTTCCACGTCACTAGTTCCGTAATTCTATGAACTTAGATGCCCCACAATTTTAGTCACTTATCAGAGACTACTTTTCATGTTCTTTTAAAAAAAAAAAATCATATATGTGTTAATAAAAATAAGACTTGCAGATGAAATTAAATATCTGATAAAACTCTGTGGGACGTTTATAAGGTAAGGTCTTGGTAAAATCAAACCATGTATGTTTTGATAAAGGAGCTAGGTGTGAAGAAGCTCAGTTACACATTTCTCAAGAGTTAGTTCCATGACTCAGAGAGCACCCAAATCATTTTAATTACTTGAGGCAACATTGTATTTCTTAGGGGCTTCTTTTTACATAAACATAGATCATTTGTTATACTTTCTCTCACTGGGAAGTAAAATACTGTCTAACTACACACAGCACATTCCTAAGAGAAAAAAATATATGCAGATTCTATTCTAACACATGGATTCAACAAAAGAAATTCAAGCATCTTAAGCTTTAAGGCCTAATTTGAGTTCCATATCCTCCATGAGAACTTTCCTACTCCCTAGCCCAAATTGAGTTTTATCCTCTGCCACTGCTTTACATGACTATAAATTCCTTAAATCTATTAGAATTAGGGTTTGGGCTTCAGTGGGTTTAGGCTGAAGTAGACCTCAAGGGAGATGATGGTATCTGAAGAACTGGTCTGCTGGAATATGAATATGAAGATATGTCTGAAGCACGGAGATCAGTCTGTGAGGGGCAAAAGTCATCAACTACAGTCTAAACGAAGACTGGTGCAGTGAGTCCACCTAAGTAGAGGAGTGGCACAGGCAGTGAGAACTGGGAAGTTTTGGAAGCAAGTAGGGGGTCCCTATACATAAGAACACAGGCACATCAGGAATATGAAGGGGCAATACCAACTTCACAGGTAAGACACCGACAGAGTTCTTTATATATCCTCTGGCAGAGTCAGAGTTAACTCAAGGGTAATAGACAGAAACATACTAACAGGGGGTATTAGGTCACCTCAGTTTCAAAGGTTAACATCTTGTAGAGTCAGGGACGTGAGAAAGTCACAAAAGTAAAGGCTGTATCTTTCATAGCATCAACAGTTTTTAATATAGACTAAAAGCATTGTTAGCTGTCACAGCAACCCTTTATACCAATGTTATAAATGCTTCCACTGCATTCAAGGTTTTTATGTTACAAATTTAGACCTCAGGTTTGTGTTATGTTTGTGTTAACCTCATGTTTATGTTATGGACCTCATGTGTGTGTAACCCCCTAATTCACATGTTGGAATCCTAACCCTCAATGAGATGGTTATTAGGAGATATTTGTGAGATAGTTAGGTCATGAGGGCAGAGCCTTCACAAATGGAATTGGTGCTTTTATGAGAGGCACAAGAAAGCTTGCTTCCTCTCGCTGCCCAGTGAGGATAAATGAAGTTGCAAACCAGGGAGGAGACTTTCACCAGACCCTGGATCTGCCAGCACATTGTTCTTGAACTTCCCAGCTTCCAGAACTAGGAGAAATAAATTTTGTTGTTTAAGCCACCCAGTCTATATGTGTTACAGCAGACACACTAAAACAAGCATTTTCCTGAATTCTTAAATCTGGTGCTGAATTATAAACAATGAGTACTGTTACATATGCAACATTTGCCATAATCAAATTCCTGCCAATCCTTTTGACTGTGCCCCTTACAGTCCTTACATTGTTGTAGGCCACCATCACCATATACCCTTGCTTATTTGAAACTAATGTTTTACCAAGAAACCAGTTTTCTTTCAGCTCCTTACAGCACAGGCTATTCATTCTCACATGGTTCATGGTTCTCTCATGAACCACGAGAGCCAGGAGTTAATAGTGGCCTCTTCTTAGCTCCCTACTGGTGATTTTAGAGTACTGTAATGCCAAAGCACTTTTCTTTGGGTGCTTGGACACCTGGCTATTCCATTCTCTACTTATCTTTGCATCTGTGATCTGCAGACCTTGTGGTCACTCTAACACAATGGCTGTCAATGTTGGGTACAATTAAAATTACCTGGAAAGCTTTAGAAATCTGCCCTTACCGAGGTACCATTTCATCAATTAAATGTATTTGAAGGGATGGAGATTGTTATCCATGTCTAGTTTTTTAATTGGTTTGGTGATTTCGATGTGAAGCCAAAGTTGAGACCTTTGTTCTAACCTAAGAATTAAGGATGTCAGCTCTTTGTTCATCAGTTTCCTCCTCATCCTAACTCTTGCTATCATCCTGGAATCTTAATGTGCAAGACTATATCCTGTACAACACTGGGTCCTAGTTCCTTGACTAGTTCAACTCTAATAACATGTTCTTCAATTTTACATCAACTCCTACACATCCTCTATGAATTTATCACAACTTGAAGCTGCCTGACATCTGAGATACTAAATAAGCAAAAGAGTTTATGGCCTTGAACACTATAGTTCCAGCTTGCTGATTCCTTTTCTGTGTGACACTGTGCCTCTACCTGGGCCCCAGTAGCTTACTGCAACCTTGCAGAGGAGAACCCTGCTTTCTAACTCTGTCAATCTTCTAATTCTACATCCTTTCCAACCGGATAATCCTTCATGGCGCATCACTCTGGTAACTCTTACCAATGCTTAAGTCTCTTAACCTCTTGTATTCCTTTCACATTCACAACACCAATTCTCTATTAAACCAAATCTGCTACGCCCTAGATGCTGAGAAGAGACTACTGAAGAAAAAAAATCCAACTGCACAGATTTATGTCACTTCCATTTTTATCTAAAACAGCAGCTCTCAGAAGTACTAATGAATCTTTTTATACGTCCTAAATGAGTCCCTATTTTCCTTACTCAAATGGTTATTATTCTCCTTGTGCTCCTATCTCACTCCTTTGCCCCTCATATTAGAAGTGAACCTTGCTTTTGTTCTGGAGAACATAAAAATATCTTTAATTTCTAGACTTCAACCCTTTATCAACATATCTGCATCCCTATCCACACTTACCTGTGTTAGAGGGGCACTGCTCTAAGTGCCATACTGTTAGCATTTTTGGCCAGAGAATTATTTGTTGAGGGGAGCTGTTCTCTGAATTCTAGGATACTTAGCAACATCCATGACCTCTACCCACCAGATGCCAGAATTATCCCCCACCTTGTAGCTGAGACAACAAAAAATGTCTCCAAACCTCGCCAAATGACTCCTGGAAGGCAAAATCACTTTCAGTTGAGAACCCTCTGCTTGGAGCAAGACTAATCTGTAAACATGTCTTTCCAATACGTCCTGCTTCCTCCAAGATCCACTGTGTCCTTGATGTCCTTTCTTTATCTGTCTTCAACCTGAACCTGTCTATTGGCTTTGTCTCCTTAATATATAATTTGATGTCTGTCCATTATTTAAAAAATAATTCATGGACATCAGGTCTCCCTTTAGCCACTGCTGAATCTTTTTTTATTCTTCAAAGTGAAACTTTGACTTCCATGAGAGTTCACTTGCTGAGGCCTCATTCAATCTTTAATCTACTCTTCAATCCTTGCCAATCTACTGATTCTGGTACAAAGCTACCAGGGTCCTCTTGATGACCAAATGCTTCGACAACCTAACTGCTTGGCTGTTTCCAACTATTCTCTTCTTGAACTTGTCTTGGCTTCCAGTGCACTTGTTTTTTTCTTTTTTTTTTTCCTTTTCCTTTATTCTTTCTTAATCTTCTCTTCCTTTGACTGTCCCTTAATACTAGTGTTTAACTGGGTTCTGTCCTTGGTGTTCTCCTCTTATAACTCTATGACATACTGGGCTCTTCCTTCATTACAAGCTTCCACTTACTGATAAAACAGAACCAACACACTAATTCTTTCTCATTTGATTTTGAAGCCCTACATTCTTTCAAATTCCAACCCTGCATTTCTGGCTCCCAGTGAATATTTCTATCTGGGAGCACTACAGATACTACCAACAAATTGAGATATCTAAAACCAAGCTTATCAACTCTAACTGCAAGGAATGGTGATTCCTTGTCCCTGTCTTCCCATATCTTTCTTATTTACTTCATTACTTCGGTGGCACCACTATTTATTCAGTTGTATAAGTGAAAACCCTTAGCAAAATCCTAGATTCCAATTTCATTAATAAAATCAAATCAACCATGAAATCCTGTCAATTACAGCTAATGTCCTTTGCCCTCCTCCACTACTTCAGGTTTTTATATTTTGTTTCCATGGATTCCTAATTTCCTTATCTTAGGTCCTTAGCTACCTCAAATTCAGCAACCATTCTGCTGCACTAGAATGAACTTTCTAACATGCAAATCTGCTCAAGTCACTCCCTGGATTACCTCCTCCTTCAGGGATCCTCTTTGTCTGGAGTATAAAATCTGAGTGTTTTAGCAGAGTAAAACACTGTGGCCTGGCTCCTGCATTTCTCCTGTCCTTCTCTGTATTAGAACCTATGCCCAGATAAAATCATACCATCCCATAACTTACTCATGTTATCTGCTGGAAAGTTTTTTCTAACTTCACTGACCTAACACATATTTTTTCATCCTAGATGCCTCAGGTCAAGTATTTCCTCCTTTGGAACTCTTCCTGGACTCCCACAGGGTATATTTAAGAGGGTTCTTCCTATGTGTTCCCAAAGCATTGTGTACACATCTTCATTATAGTTTGCACCAGTCTACTGGACCTGCTTGCTTGCAGATGTCACCCATCAGCCTTAAGAGCAAGTGCCTTGCCTACTCTTGAAACTCCTGTTTCAGTGGGGATTATCAGAGTGCATGGAAGAAGGCATTCAATAAATACATTATGAATGAGTGAATGATATATGTCAGGTTCAACTGCTAAAAAACTTCATTGTGACATTGTAATGATATGTATGTGAGATGTATTTGTAAAAAAAAAATTTATGTTGGTTCATGGAATCAAGAAGCAGTGAGATTATTCAGTTTAAGGGAAGAGCTAATGTCATATAACAAAACAAGTTTAATAAGCAATATACATGATAGTGTAGTGCTTATTAAACCTTTCTACCAAAGTACTGCTAACATCAGAAGAATACTGACTGAAAACCCTCAAGGGTCTGATGACACAGACTAAAATACATGGCTGATCATACAGCTACATTCATTTTAATGTAAAAACATTTTAAATTATTTGCAAGTAAAAGGAATACTCCAGACACACAGAATATCTTAATTTTGTGAACTCCAGTGACCTTGCAGCATAACTGTTTACCTCCCAGGTGGGGCTGATGACACTGCCAGTATCACAGTTAAAGAAATAAGTGCAGAGTGGAAATAGCACACCTAAAGCCACAAGTTCCTTGTCCCATCACTTAGGTTGTGACTTGGAGTCTACTTTAACCTCTCTGAGCCTCCTCAGTTTCCTTATCTGGAAAATAACTATAATACTCGCCTTACATATTCCATAATGATGTTAGTGCCAGGACAAAAAAATGTGAACAATAAAGGATAATAAACAAAGTAATATTTTATCCAGAGAGAGTGAAAATCAAAGTACATATGTAACACATATTCTTAAAAACATTTACCTTTTGAGAAGCTGGAGATTTTTCTATTTCAGTTTTTTCCTCGGGGCTTAAAGGAGGGGATCGCTCCTTTATCTCAGGAGGCAGTTCTTGATACAGTGCTGAAATTGTAAAAAGGAATTCATGTAACCAAATTGAGGAGCACTGTTCCATAGGGAAAAAACGATGGTAGGGGCAAATATCAAATTAAAGAAATCAATATTCCATTCCGTGGTGTATCAATAAGATACCTAAAACTTGCTTGATATGGCAATTTGCAGTTTTACTTATTCGTTATCAAAAGAAGTATGATTGGAAAATTTTAATCATCAGGATTTCAGAAATGTAGATGGTGGTGTTGTCACTTACTATGTGGTCAGACAGATGCTTATTTTATTTTATCTCAAAACATATTTACCGGGAACCTGCTAAATGCAAGGTTATCTGCTAGGAACTGCTGGGGGATATATGGAGATCATCAAAAGATAGTCTTCACTAGCAAGAAACTTAAAGTCTGGTCAGAGAAAGACATGTTCACAAGTAATTACAATATAAAATAAATGTGACGTTATTTGAAAGCGAAATAATTACAAAGGCAAACTCCGATGTGGGGATGGAAAAACGCTTAATGGAAGAAGTGGTAGTTGTAGCAGACTCTGAAGACTAGGTAGGATTTTATCAGGTAGAAGTATGCAGAAAAAATAATTTGGGGGCAGGGCGTGGTGGCTCATGCCAGCACTTTGGGAGGCCAAGGTAGGCAGATCACTTGAGGCCAAGGGTTTCAGACCAGCCTGGTCAACATGGTGAAACCCTGTCTCTACCCAAAAATGTAAAAATTAGCTGAGCATGGTGGCATGTGCCTGTGGTCCCAGCTATCGGAGGCTGAGGCACAAGAACTGCTTGAACCTGGGAGGTGGAGGTTGCAGTGAGCTGAGACAGCACCACTGCACTCTAGCACGGGAGACAGAGTGAGACTCTGTCTCAAAAAAAAGGAAAGAGTAATTTGAGAAGATAATATGAAATCAATAAGCATGCAGTTAGGACTATATATGATATTGAATCTATATACAGTGTTGAATTTAAGATTCATTTAATCCAATATTCTATATAATCTATTGCATCTATATAGGGTATTGGATCTAAATAGCTATGTGCAAATTTTAAAGGGTTAAAAAGAAAATCTATTTTGATTAAGAACAACTCTGAATTGAAAGAAATTGCTGAAATATACTTGATCAACACTGTACAACTAAGATTATGAGATGTACTAACTGTCTTTATATATGGGGTAATATTATTCCTGGGTTTCTTTATCTTGTATTTTAAGAGTGTTAGATGTGATGGGGAAGCTGATCATGTTGTTCTTTCCAGCATCTTAAGATACAACAAGAATAAATTCTTTATAATAGTGGGAGTACAAATTTCTTTTATTGTGTTGTTCTCTTAGAGGACAGGCTCTCAATGGAACAGTGGGTAGAGATTCTGCTTGTATACTTCTTTAGATCATTTACTTTGCATAGTTGGCTTCAGATAAAGATCAGGAACAATTCTTCCTACTATTTTTAGACTAGAATATGCTACTGACAGTCATTTTCTTTTCTCTAACGTTAAAACTGGGCAATTGAGTTTTTTGTTAAATTCAGGTAAACAAAGGAATAAAAGGGAAAGGGAACCCCTAATGAAGCGGGAGAATTCAATCATTATAGTCTCAGATTTTCTAAGTTTTCTTTTTCTTTTCCTGTTTGATCTGGTCTTTACAAGGCTTTTTAAAGAAGCAGTGATTGATGCCAAAAGAAGACATAAATTATTCTGGGATACAATAAGGAATTATGGCAGTTGAGGATGTTCACTACTGAGACAAAGAATTGATTTCTGTATGTAGCCATCACTTATCACTGCAATATGCTTCAGAGGTCTGGCTTTGGTCATTATGGAAGAAGAACATACTTTATTAGATTTTTTAAAAAATGTATTTTTCTAGAGATGGAGTCGTCTTATATCGCCAAGACTGGTCTCAAACTCTTGGCCTCAAGTGATCCTCCCTCTTTAGTCTTCTGAAGTGTTGGGATTACGGGCATGAGCTGCTGCATTTAGCCTTAATAGCTTTTTAATTCACTGTAGATCAGATATCTATATTCTCTCAAGATCTGCAAGCCTAAGAGGTTATTTTTGTAAACTAGATTCTAAAATTAAAGCACTAATCCCACCCTGCCTAGAGATACACAAGTGAAAAATTAAAAAAAAAAAATTTCCACTGGTATACGAAAAGACCAGTGGATTCTAATATCTTGTTAAAATGAGGCATACTCCAGACTGACTATGATTGTGCCGGCAGTTCTTGATTTAAAAAGCTTGATTTAAACAGAAGCTACCCCTGTTTAACCTCAGCTGTTGACCCTGTGGGAGAGCCAACAATGGGAAGAAGGAACTTGGCTATTTTAGATAATCTGGAAGTTAGAAGTGCTGAGTTTATGGAACTTACATGCTGTCTTACGCCTACATAGGAATTAACCTGTCCTAAAATTTCTTCCTTTCATATTGCCTTGTGTTTTTTCCATTACGCAACCTTTTCTAAACAGAAAAATATACCTCTCATAGAGTTTAAGAGTTACATGTCAAAATTAGCTGGGATGGTAGCACACGCCTGTAGTTCCAGCACTCAGGAGGCTGAGATGGGAGGACTGATTGAGCCCGGGAGGTCAAGGTGGCAGTGAGCCGTGATTGCATCACTGTACTCTAACCTGGGTGACAAAGTGAGATCTTGTCTTTAAAAAAAAAAAAAAGGAGTTATATGTCATTTATTACTTACAAGAAGATAACTAAAACAGCTACACAAAAGAAATTAAGAGTGGGAGTGAGAAGTGGTGTAAGTTTTGAGACACATAGCACTTTTTAGGGGAGGAGTTTGCTGACTGGTAGATAAACTGAGGAAGGGAGCTGCAATGAGACTTAGGGCCACTTGAAAGACTGGGGAGGGGAGCACTGGGAAGAATCTGGGTGCAGAGAAGGTCGTGGGAAGGTGCCAAAGATAGATAATTTTATCTAGGCTTAGCCCAGCTTAGCCCAGCATCTGGTAATCACAAAGAAAATTTTTCTTTCATTCCTTCAACTCTTTGGCTGTCAAATTTCAAAACTTAAGTTAGAATCAATATTTTTGTTTAGTCGTAGTTTTGGGTTAAACAGTTTCGTGGACTAGCCTGAAAACCAACTATTATTTATAATAATTATTTCTTTGCAGAAACAAAAGACTTAAATATTCAAGATACAGATTGTTCTCAATTTCAAGGCTGCCTACCCTACATTTTGTTTTGTTTTTTTGAGACAGAGTTTCGCTCTTGTTACCCAGGCTGGAGTGCAATGGCGTGATCTGGGCTCACCGCAACCTTCGCCTCCTGGGTTCAGGCAATTCTCCTGCCTCAGCCTCCTGAGTAGCTGGGATTACAGGTACGTGCCACCATGCCCGGCTAATTTTTTTGTATTTTTAATAGAGACGGGGTTTCATCATGTTGACCAAAATGGTCTCGATCTCTTGACCTTGTGATCCACCCGCCTCGGCCTCCCAAAGTGCTGGGATTACAGGCTTGAGCCACCGCGCCTGGCCCACTACATTTTTTTTTTAAGATAGAGTTTTGCATGTTTCCCAGGCTGGACTGCATTGGTGTGATCCTGGCTCACTGCAAACTATGCCTTCCTGGTTCAAGCACTCTTGCCTCAGCCTCCTAAGTAGCTGGGATTACTGCAGCCTCCACCACACCTGGCTAATTATTTGTATTGTCAGTAGAGACAAGGTTTTGTCATGTTGGCTGCGCTGGTCTCGAACTCCTGACCTCAAGTGATCTGCCTGCCCTGGCCTCCCAAAGTGCTAGGATCACAGGCGTGAAACACCGCGCCTGGCCTGCCCGTATTACATTTTGAATCAGAACCACAATTTTAGTGCTTACAGAAGATATCCCTCAATTTCTTCATTTTACAGAAGGAAACTGGGGCATATCAGTGTAAGTTGTTGAGCTGAGGTTAGAAGTCAGTTTTCCCGACCCGAGTGTTGTGCTTTTCCTAACATGCTATCAAGTTAACTGTGGATAGGATGCATTCTTCTGAAGAAGCACTACTATACTTCTTCCCTTTAATGATAGTTTTAAAGTTATTATTATTTTTTGTTTTCAGGCTCTCTGTATTAGTTCTGTTTTCACCTCTCAAGGCCTAGTGGTGAATCTACAGCTCTCAGAAACTCACATGAAGATTTTCTTGTCTAGTTCATTTTTTTTTCCATAAATGAGGGCTAAATTTACTTGAGAAGGAAACAATTTATTGTAGTTTTGTTTTCGCAGGTTACCAGCTAGGACTGAGGTATACAAAGTAAAAGAACTGCAGTTGGGGAACTAGAGGCTCTTAAGATGCCAGTCAACTGAGGAGTCACTGTGGCAAGAGAAGAACTGGCAGAACTGTGCATGAAGCAGGTGGCAGGGTCAAATGAGTTGAATAAGAAAGCTGGCAGCTAGAGGGGCATGGTCCCCTGGGATAAGAAGTCCGTGAAACAAACATTCCAATCTCAGAATGTTGCAGCTTTCTAATGTACTAGTGCCTCCTCTCTCTCTTTCTTTTTTTTTTTTTTACATCATGGGAATGAAAAGCAATACCCATTGGCAAACATATGCAAAGGTTACAAAGACAGTAAATTAAAGACTAGAAAATGATAAAATCTTGGACTATCAGTTATACCATATTAGTAAACCAGGAAGGGAGCATAAAACTTACTTTCACTAGCCACATGATTAGCTGGAAAATAACCTTCCTGTCCCTTTCCTATGCTGCCATACCACCAGTCTTCATTATCTTTGAGAAACACTCGGATAATGTCTCCGCGATGGATGGTTAGTTCATCTGATCGATTCGCTGTGTAGTCATAAAGAGCCACTACCTAAGAGAGAGATAAGACCACCACAGCTTTATCACAACTGTACCACAGAGAAAACCCCCAACATTCACTTCCTCTTGCAGAAGAGCAGCTGAAACCAAAGCAGTACTTTGGTAAGTGTGAGGCTGTCTCAAGGTTTGCTAATGGGATGAGGGGTGGTGGGAACACAGCAGGAGAAGCAAGATAAAACACTGTGGGATTGAGAAATGGTTATGAGCATTCAATACACTAAGATTAGCTTCAAAATAGCAGATGTTAATTTTTTTAAGTGAATTACTTGTGAAGCAAATTTAAAAAGCTTGCACACCATTTACTTTTTTAGAATTGTTTTATACTACCTTTATGTCTCCTCTGTGCTAAGCAGATGCAACTGAAACAAAATTATTCAGATCTACAGTTGTACAAAAAGCAAAGCTCAATGGAACAACCTGATTTCATCACTTGGTTTATTGTTAATGCCTCTTTTGAGATAAATTTCTCTAAACACACATATATTTTTTGATGTTGAATATCAACAACTTAAGCTTTCTACCTTTAAAAAGTATCCTTATGAGCTTTGTACTTGATATGAATTTAAGAAGAAAAGCCTTTTTATGAGAATCCCCTTCTTTGTGTTACAGTAATCATTAAATTCGGTTTCCTTTTCTTTTGAAAACCCAAGTCGAAATGATATGGCAGTGGCTGCACAGGCATTTAAAAATCCTTGGCTGGGCATGGTGGCTCATGCCTGTAATCTCAGCACTTTGGGAGGCTGAGGCAGGAGAATTGCTTGAAGCCAAGAGTTTGAGATCAGCCTGAGCAACAAAGCCAGAACCCCCATCACTCTACAAAAAAATAAAAAAAATTAGTTGGGTGTGGTAATGTGTGCCTACAGTCCTAGCCACTTAGGAGGCTGAGGTGGGAGGATTGCTTGAGTCCCGGGGTTTGGCGGCTGCAGTGCGCTATGACTGCACGACTATACTTCAGCCTGGGTGACACAGAAAGACCTTCTCTCTAAAAAAAAAAAAAAAAAAAATTAAAAAAAATCCTTTATAGTAGTTACAAGGAGGAAGATCTCATTTCATTTTAGATTTAGATCTGATACACTGTATAAAGTAGGCCATAATAACATCTATACTAAGTAATACATTTATGCTGTTTTACTCTCTACATAAACAGTATCTGAAAATGTATAGGTTATACAACTACATATGTAATGGAAAATTACACATATAGTTACATATATGTAGTGTGTACCAGTGTGCACAGCACATGTGAGAGTTCAGGGAAGAGAAACCTAAGAGTCCAATGTGGTGGGAAGCTGGCCTTGGATGTGAGAGCTGAGATAGAAGGGTAGGAGAGGAGTAAATAGGGCTCAGATCGTGCATGTTGAAAAAGTTCTGACTCAATAATATGGTCAATGGAAAGGCACAGAAGAGTTTTAACCAGAGGATTCCATTATAGCTCACATAACTGTTTCTGGTACCTTTTAATCCATTTAACAATATTTATTAACACATCAACCAGGCAAGTCTAATGAATGAGCTCAACTCATTCTGCTGTCACCATATAAGGGCAGTAATGAAAATTCAATTCAAATGGCTCAAATGCAATGCCTATTGTACAGCTTAACAGATTACCTAATTTACCACATGCGATGTGGGGTGTTATTTAAGGCTTATACATTTTTATAACTTTAGAAATTGATGTTAAACCACTTATGTAAAACTGGAACTTTTAACTTTTCTCTTTGTTTTCCAAATTTCTCTTTTACCTAGTAGTATCACAACAGAAGAAGAAAGCAAAAACGTACTGAGTGCTTACCATGTTCTAGATAGCATGCTAGTTGTTGAGGTGTCATTTTGCTTAATCCTTTGACAATTTGGTGAGGCCATGTATCCTTATTTTCATTTTACAAAAGAGAAATCTGATGTCCAGAGAAATTTAGAAACTTCCCTAAAGTCAACTAGTAAGTGATAGAATCAAGACTTAAACCCAGCCTCTCTCTCTCCTTCCTTCCCTTCTTTGTTTCTTCTTCCCCAGTTCCAGGAAACTCTGGGATGGTTTGTTCCTGTTGTTCCTTATCCTGGCTGTGGTAGACTGAAACACCTCAAATTTAATGAGTCTTATGCAAATATGAGGTTAATGTATGCTCATTTGTCTGGAGCCCTAGGTGGCTGTTGAGAAGGAGAGCAGTGGAGATTCGGCTTAGGCAACAGAATCACTTAGGAAGTCCTACATCAGGCTGTGTCACTGTATGGACCTTGGACAATCTGAAACTTATCAAGCGAAGTTCGAAAAATTTTCCTGAATTTTACACATAGGGATGTCTTGATAAAAGAATCCCTTCAGAGGCACAGGGGTCCGAAAAGCCTATGAGAGCCCACATTACACCTTTCCTATTACAGTACCTCTTGATTATTCTCTCTTTACAGAACCAAATATGGCACACCAATTTGGCATGATCCACTAGTACCTGTAAACTTGTTCTGCAATCTGTGACTGTTATGGACTGAATTGTGTCACTCAAAATTCATAGGCTGGAGCCCTAGCCCTAGTGGGAATGTATTTGGAGATATGGCCTTTAAGGAGGTAATGAAGGTTAAACAGTCATATGGGTGAGGCCTGGATCAACAGGACTGGTGTTTTTATAAGAGGAAGATGCAGTGAGAAAGTGGACATCTACGAGCGAACTTGAGAGACTGCAGGAGAAACCGACTGTGCTAGCACCTTGATCTTGGTCTTCCAGCCTCCAGAATTGTGAGAAAATAAATTTCTTCCTCAAAAAAAAATTATTTCAATAGCTTTAGGGGTACAAGCGGTTTTTGGTTACATGGATGAACTGTACAGTGGTGAAGTCTGGGCTTTCAGTGTACCCTGTCATGCAAATAGTATACATTGTACCCCACAGGTAATTTTTTTTTTTTTTTTTTTTTTTTTGAGACAGAGTTTTGCTCTGTCACCAGGTTGGAGTGCACTGGTGCCATCTCAGCTCACTGCAACCTCCACCTCCTGGGTTTGAGCTATTCTCCTACCTCAGCCTCCTGAACAGCTGGGATTACAGGCACCTGCCATCACATCTGGTTAATTTTCGTATTTTTAGTAGAGAAGGGGTTTTACCATGTTGGCCAGGGTGGTCTTGAACTCCTGACCTCAGGTGATCTGCCTGCCTCGGCCTCCCAAAGTGCTGGGATTACAGATGTGAGTCACTGTGCCCGGCCCCCCAGAGGTAATTTTTCATTCTTCATCCCCCTCCCACCCTCCTTCCACTCTTCTGATTCTCCAATGTCCATTATACCTCTCTATATACCTTTGTGTACACATAGCTTAGCTCCTACTTTTAAGTGAGAACATGTGGTATTTGGTTTTCTGTTCCTGAGTTACTTCACTTAGGATAATAGCCCTAGTCCCATCCAAGTTGCTGCAAAATACATTATTTCATACTTTTTTAAATGGATGAGTAGCAGTCCACATACATACATATACCACATTGAGAAAATAAATTTCTGTAAAACCACTCAGTCTGTGGTATTTTGTTAGGGCAGCCCTAGGAGGCTGGTACACTTTTAAACCTGATGGTATCAGATGAACTACTTACTAAAACTACCAATGGGCAATGCCTCGTTTGTATCTATTTCAGGTCCTCAGCAGTTTACAGAGCTGTGTTCTATACTATTAATCTGTCATCTCTGGAGGTAGAAATGTCTTAGTCATTAAAACTCTACAACCGGCATCCTTGGGAAGGGATGACTGGTGAGGCTACATTCTCTAAAGCAAAGAAATTGCCTTTGGAGCATGTCACCATAATACCATTGTTGACATTTAAGTACAGGCAATCTCATGTTATTGTATTTCACAGTATGGTGTTATGACATGTATTATGTTTTTGTTTGAAGATCCTAGTTCGTAACTCCCATATCCCTTGTTACAGTTTTTTTGTTTAATGGTAGGTACATTAGGCCTTAGGGGCAGGCCTCAAAAAACAGAGTATCTCTGACCTCCTCCTGTTCTCCTTTTACCTGCCCCAAGGTAGAACTCTAATCACCACTCCTGCCTTTCTGACTGTAGGTCTTATGAAAAATCAGAGGGTCCTTTCCCCCTCCTACCCTGGTGGAGGAAATGCGGATGTCACAAAGCTTCCATAAAAACCTAAGAGGAGTGGGTTTGGAGAACTTCCAGATAGCTGAACAAATAGAGGTTCAAGGAGGGTGGTGTCCCAGGGAGGTCACAGAAGCTCCTTCCCCCATAGGTTGCTCTACATATCTCTTCATCTGTTTCCTTTGTAACATCCCTTGTAATAAACTGGTAAATGTAAGTGTGTTTCTCTGAGTTCCATGAGTTGCTCCAGCAAATTAAGTGACCTGAAAGAGGGGGCTGTGGGAACGCCAACTTGAAGCCAATTGGTCAAAAGTTCTGGAAGCCTGGACTTGTGACTGGTGCCTGCGCTGGGGCACAGTCCTGGGGACTGAGCCCTCAACCTGTGGGATCTGACACTCTCTTCAGGTAGGCAGTAGTGGAATTAATTTTAATTTTATTTTTTTGGAGACGGAGTTTTGTTCTTCTTGCCCAGGCTGGAGTACAATGGCGCAATCTCAGCTCACTGCAACTTCCACCGCCTGGGTTCAAGAGATTCTCCTGCCTCAGCCTCCAAGAAGCTGGGATTATAGGCATGTGCCATCATGCCCAGCTAATTTTGTATTTTTAGTAGAGATGGGGTTCACCATGTTGGTCAGGCTGGTCTCGAACTCCTGACCCCAGGCCTGCCTTGGCCTCCCAAAGTGCTGGGATTAGAGGTGTGAGCCACCACACCTGGACAAGAGTACTGGAATTTAATAGGAGTACATCTAGCTGGTCACGGAAGTCTTCTGTGTTAATTGTGGTGTGAGAGCACAGTGAAAACATGGTTTGAACGTTTTTCCCAAATAGGCAGATACTGCGATTTTTTTTTTTTTAACCAATTGAAGGTTGTGGCAACCCTGCATTGAGCAAGTCTATCAAGGTCATTTTTTCCCCAACAGCATGTACTTACTTGTGTCTGTGTGTCATATTCTGGTAATTCTCACAATATTTCAAACTTTTCCATTATTATATCTGTTATGGTGATCTATGATAGGCGATCTTTGATGTTATCACTGTAATTGTTTTGGGGTGCCATAAACCACAGCCATAGAAGACAATAAACTTAATTGATAAATGCTGTGTATGTTTTGATTGCTTCACCAACTAACCTCCACCCTCCTGCCCCTACCACCAGGTCTCTCTCCCCTTCTCCTTGGGCTTCCTATTCCCTGAGAAACAACGGTATTGAAATGAGGCCAGTTAATAACCCTATAATGTTACCTAAGTGTTCAAACCAAAAAAGAATTGGAAGTCTTTCATTTTAAATAAAAAACTAGAAATGATTAAGCTTAGTGAGGAAGGGATGTAGAAAGCTGATAGAGGCAAAAAATTGGCCTTTTGTGTGAAACAGTCAAGTTATGAATTCAAAGGAAAAGTTCTTGAAGGAAATTAAAAGTGCTACTCCAGTGAAGGTATGAATGGTAAGAAAGCAAAACAGACTTACTGCTGCTACAGAAGTTTTAGTGGTCTGGATATAAGATCAAACAAGCCACAACATTCTCTTAAGCCAAAGTCCAATTCAGGGCAAAGTCTTAACTCTCTTCAGTTCTAAGAAGGCTGAGAGGTGAGGAAGCTGCAGAAGAAAAGTTGGAAGCTGGTAGAGGTTGGTTCATGAGGTGTAAAGAAAGAAGCCATCTCTATAACATAAAAGTGCAAGGTGAAGTTGCAAGTGCTGAGGTACAAGCTGCAGCAAGTTATCCAGATCTAGCTAAGATCACGAATGAAGGTGGTTATACTAAACAATAGATTTCCAGAGGAGATGAAACAAACTTATATTGGAATATATAGATATTCCTAGATAGATGCCATCTAGGACTTTCATAGCTAGAGAGGAGAAGTCAAAGACCAGTTTAGAAACTTCAAAGAACAGGCTGACTCTCCTGTTAGGAACTAATACAGCTGGTGACTTCAAGTTGAAGCCAGTGTTCATTTCAAAAATCCTAGAGCCTTTAAGAATGATGTTAAATCTACTCTGCCTGTCCTCTATAAATGGAAGAACAAATCTAGATGATAGCACATCCATATACAGCATGGTTTACTAAATATTTTAAGCCCTATTGCTTTGAGATGTTCTGCTCAGAAAAAACGATTCCTTTCAAAATATTACTTCTCATTGACAATGTACCTCGTCTACCCAAGAGCTCTGATGGAGATGCACAAGGAGATAAATGCTGTTTTCATGCCAGCGACCCCAAAATCTCTTGTGCAGCCCATGGATCAAGCAGTTTTGACTTTCAAGTTTTGTTATTTAAGAAACATACTTCATAAATCCATAGCTGACATAGTGATTCCTCTGATGGATATAAGCAAGTAAGTTGAAAACCTTCTGGAAAGGATTCACTACTCTAGAGGACATTAAAAAGATTTGTGATTCACAGGAGGACATCAAATTGTCAACATTAATAGGAGTGTGGAAGAAGTTTATTCTGACCCTTATGGATGACTTTGAGGGCTTTAAGACTTCAGTGGAGGAAGTAACTACAGATTTGGTGGAAACAGCAAGAAAACTAGAATTAGAAGTGGAGCCTGAACACATGATTGAATTGCTTCAATCTCATGATAAAACAAATGGATGAAGAATTGTTTCTTATGGATGAACAAAGTGGTTTCTTCAGATGGAGATTCCATCTGAAGATGCTGTGAATCTTGTTGAAGTAACAGAGTATTTAGAATATCACATAAATTTAGTTGATAAAGAGGCAGCAGCGTTTGAGAAAACTGAATCCAACTCTGAAAGTTTTACTTTGGGTAAAATGCTATCAGACAGCACTGCATACTAAAGAGAAATCTTTTGTGAAAGAAGAGTCAATCAAAGTGGCAAATTTCATTTTTGTCTTATTTTATGAAATTGCCACAGTCACCAAAACCTTCAGCAGCCACCACTCTGATCAGTCAGCTGCCATCAACACTGAGGCAAGACCTGCCACCAGTAAAAAGAGGAAGACTTGTTGAAGGCTGAGTTGATCATTGGCATTTTTTAGCAGTCCAGTATTTTTTAATTAAAGTATGTACACTGTTCTTTTAGACATGGTGCTACTACATACTTAAAAGACTATAGTAAACATAGTTTCAAACACACTTTTCTATGTACTGAGAAACCCAAATTTGTGTGACTTGTTTTATTGTGATATTCACCTTAATGGTCTGGAACCAAACCGGCAATATCTTCAAGGTGTGACTGTACAGAATGGCTATGCAATGAGGAGTCAGTGTGGTTTCACATGCTATCGTCTGTCCACATGCCGGCAGCCAAATCTAACCATTCAGTTAGAATTATTCTCTTAACATATTGAAGGACAAAAACAACGTGGCTCATGGGAATTTACTTGCATTTCAGCGTTTTTATCCAGTGTGCTCTGAACTTCTCATATGAAGATCACTTACTGTTTTCTGATCATCATCTTGTATGTGGTAAACTTCTTTGCTTGTTTTAATTTGGCAGTGGATTCTGAATAAATCGCAACTTCCCCATGACCAATTAGATTTTATTATCTCAATATTTTACAATAAATTAAAGCTCTATAAAGAAGTTGGGTGGCACAATCATATCCAGAGGTTTGAAGGAACAGCCTCTTTTCTCTTTATTCAGTCAGGCATCACTATAGAAATATCTTTCTTGACCATTCTTTTGATGAGTGTCTTTTATAACATACCATTTCTTGCACACTGTGGCTTGGCATCTTGTATGAGAGAATATCTTCAGCAATATGACTCAAATCTTGAGCTATCAGAGTAATTAAGAAATCTTTCTGCCACAGAAGTTTAAAGACATGAGCTAGTATTTCCATGTTGGTAATGACAGGACTATAAAATGAGATGTTTTGCAAAATCCATGTAGTCAAATTTTGACCACTGTTCACATATTTGAAACAGAATTCTTCTTTTTCTCAAAGCTTGTTGGGTTGCTTGGGCATAATCATGGTCTCCGTGCCACTGGACTGGAAAGTTTTGTTTTTTTGATACACTATTTTCAGTCTTTTCCAGCACTGCTGGAAAGCAGTGCTTTCCAGACACCATTTCTTGATTTAGGCAGAGTCTGCCAGGCTGTTGTAAGACATCAGAATAATGATTTCTGTATTATCATTCAAGGGATTAAATATTATTATAGTTGTCTCTGAAGAAATCTCAATGAGCCTTGGTACAATGAAACCAGTGTACTGAGGGAACACCAACCAGTAGAGTTCAGCAGCATAGTTGTTCCATGGAGTTCTATCCATAATGCAATCCAATGATTGATATTCGTAATATCTCCAGGTCATTTGACAAGCTAAGCACTGAATAAATTCACACTCTTGAGCACGTTTTCTTTCAGCACTACTTCAACTGGGCCCATAACCATTTGAAAACTTCTCTGTGCCAGCCTGTAAGCCAATGTGGCATCTGGATCCCACCCCCTTCTTTATGCTTTCTCCTTGACTAATCTGATTTCAGACTTTTGGCTTCAAGAACTGCGAATAAATAAATATTTTATGTTTTAAATCCACTAAGTTTATGGTAGTTTGCTCCAACAGCCCTAGGAAACTCATATACATGATTTTTAGTTTGGTGAATGCTGGATTTTCTTGTATTTCTTTAAAGAGAGTTGGACCTTGTTCTAGCATGCAATTACTTGATATCAGTTTTCAAGTTTACGTTTTGATAGAGCATATTCAGAGAAGATGTTAGGGCTAAATTAACCCCCCTATCACGGTGTGACCTTCCTGATGACTCTACCTGATGCCCCATGTATTGGGAGTATTGAATAAAAATTACAAGCCACTGGACTAAACTCCTGAACTAGGCCCCAACAGACCTGACTAACAATCAAAGTGAAGTCACTCAGGCTGAAGTTCTATGTCAAACCAAAACTAAGATGTCAATTCACCTACTAAGAAATTGGGAGAGACAGAGCCAATTTCCCAAATAGGCCAGTTTTAATCTTCAACAAGTATGGTAATGAAACTCCCTCTGTTTTAACCCTGACAACAAAAAGTAACCTGAAGTTAACCAGTTATTTTTCTATTGTTCTGTTTTCCTCTTCCTGATATACAAGGAAAGTAACTTTAAAAAAACCAATCTGCTCTTTATTCTTTATTTCTTCCCCTATTCTTTCTCTGTCTATAAAATCAACCTCTCTTGCTCAGCTCACTGGAACATATATATTCTGTTTTATGGAATAAAATGCCATCCTATTCTGGCAAATAAGCCAATTAAGATCTTTTAATTTGTTATAATTGTGTCTTCTGACAGAAGGCTTATCCATTCTGGCTAGCAGAAATGTAAATTTTTGCCATCCTATTGTTGTGCTTTCTACTCTCTGATGGTCCTTTTCTTATAGAGTTTTGCTCCACACATGTGCAGATTAGCACTTGGCCGAATACTTCAGGGTACTTCTTAGGATTACTGGTATGGTTATTACCATTTAATATAGAGCAAAATATAAAGTAACATTTTAGTAATTATTTTAAAAGTGAAATAAAATACTCTTTAAGAAAGACTCATTTCTCAATAATGTCAGAAAAGATAAAAAATATTAGTAGAAAACCAAATTTAACAATAAATCCTGAATTGTAAAGAAGCACATTATTAAATATTCAAACAACTCCTTTACTAATAGTGACACTAGGACTATATTTTATTTCATAAGTGGAATAAAGAAACATATAGTCCTATTTGTAGCATCATGTGGTAGAAACATACGGTCCCTTATCATTAAATCCAGTGTCAACCCTAAAGATATTTATAAAAAAGAAATCAAGGTTCTATTATTTTTAACTGATCTTATCTGGATAATAGATTAAGAAAACAGAGATAAATAAAGTAAATAATTGCACACAGTTTATTGCCTCTGTATCAGATAAATGATCTGTTCCCTCTGTATAATTCAAGTATAGGTGAAACTTAAACACTTAATCCAACAAGCATTTGAAAGTATTAATTACAAATATATTCTGATAAAATAATGACTAAAGGTATTGGAAAGAATATCAAACTAGAAATCAAGAGAATGAGTTTCCAGTCCTGTGTAGGACTCCAAGGTTAAAGTATTCAGATTATACATCTGTAAAGTAAGAGGTCTGGACAAGATAACATGTGGTATACCTTCCAGCTTTAAAATTTTACCAAACTAAGTACTCAAATAATTATACCAAAAGAACAACAGTCATAGATTTTAAAGTAAACTGAAAATATTAATTTATGGGATAACATCATAGCTTGATTATTTGTGATCATACATTAACTGGAAAAGCTTTTGTCTGATTGCTGCAACAGTATTAAGGAAAAGCCTCTTAGTAATAATTGGACAACAATAACAATTAAGCATTTCCTCTGAATTTACCAATTGGAAATACTTTTCTTATTCTCTGATGAATAGGGATGACTTTCCAAAATAAATTGAACTTGACCTTTGGGTTTCAAAAATAAAGCTAGTTACATGTGAAAGCTAATTTTTATATAATGATTGGTGCTATAACTGAATGTTTGTGTCCCCTCAAATTCATATGTTGAAACCTAATCATCAGCGTGATGATGGGACCTTTGGGAGGTGATTAAGTCATGAAGGCAGGAATGAAATTAAAGCCCTTATGAAAGAAATCCCAGAGAGCTTCCTTGCTTGCCCCCTCTTCCACTTGTGAAGACACAGCAAGACAACGCCCTCTATGAACCAGGAAATGCACCCTCATCAGACATCAAATCTGCCAGTCCCTTGAGCTTCACTTCCCAGCCTCCGAAATGTGAGAAAACTTTAGTCATTTATAAGTCACTCAGTCTATGGTATTTTGTTACAGCAGCCCAACGGACTAAGACACAATTGGTATTAATTAAACTTTTTCTTACTGTGAATTACAATTCACATACTTCACTATAGGAAATAATCAGTGTTACATTGAAAAGTTTCTAAAATACATCTTTTTATTGGGTATTCCCTAAAAATAAATCAAGAGAATTTTGCAGGCCTTTATATATCGGATTACAGATTTGTTAGAGAAGAAAAAAAGCATAGTGAATTTTCATTTTCCTTCTTGAGAGGGATAATCTGCTCACTCTAAAAAGAAAATTATGAATCACTAATTTAGATTAGAGTTCTCAAAATGTACCCCCACACCTGCAACAGCAACATCACCTGGAAACTTGTGAGAAATGTAAATTCTTGGGTCCTATTCCAAATTAAGTGCACCATAAATTCGGGGGATGGGCCCAGTAATCTGTGTTTTAGCAAGCCTTTCAGCAATTCTGATGTTTAGTTAATACTTTATTTTACTGTTCTACTTTATAAAACATATATACTTATTTCTGCACATATCAAGTGTAACTAAATGGATAAAAAACATAATTTAAAAAATAAAGTCGAATCTTAGAATGTTACTGGTCAAACAAGGAAATTAACCTACTCTTCCTTTCTGGGTTTATTAGCTTTACTTATTTTGCTGTTTCCCACCTGTCCCACTGAAATGCTCCCCAATTCCAGATTTGGTCAATTTTAACATCTACTTTTTCATTTTTTTTTCCAACAAGCTTATGCTCAAACTGCAACTAGGAGTCATGGTGTATAACTTTTAGGTTTCCTTAAAATCTCTTAAATTTTAAAAATCATTAGCCAAATTTTAAAATAGAAAACCATGCAAACTTTAAAACTTGAATCTGTTCATCCAACAATGATTATCAGTTACCTATTATCAAATACTGTTACAGGCTAAGGAGAGCATATGAATAAAAGAAATAATAAAAAAAAAACCCACCCTCAGATAACTTCCATTATTTTGGATGTTACAGTGTATTTGGTCTGGTACTCTTTTTCAAAAAAAAAGGGATACCTCTAACATTTGTACACATTACTCTTCTGTTTTTCTACTTTTACTTTGCTAATAAATAGTACCAAGGTGCACGTAGATATATAATATTAATATAATAACCATGCATGAATTATTTCAGAAAAGTAAAATGAATTTAAAAAAATTCTTTTAATGAACTGTAAGCTATAAGTAAATGTAAAATTACAAGTATAGACACAGACAATATATATATTTTTTGAGACGGAGTTTTCCTCTTGTTATCCAGGCTGGAGTGCAATGGCATGATCTTGGCTCACTGCAACCTCCGCCTCCTGGGTTCAGGCAATTCTCCTGCCTCAGCCTCCTGAGTAGCTGGGATTACAGGCACGCGCCACCACGCCCAGCTAATTTTTTGTATTTTTAGTAGAGATGTGGTTTCACCATGTTGACCAGGATGGTCTTGATCTCTTGACCTCGTGATCCACCCGCCTCGGCCTCCTAAAGTGCTGGGATTACAGGCATGAGCCACTGCGCCCGGCCACAGGCAATATTTTTAAATGAGAATAAATCCAAGTATTTGTAAATAACATCCTACTCAAAATTTACAGATATAGTTTCAGTAGTTATGAAACATTTTAGAAATATATAAACATCTAAAGTTATAAATGGGCATATACTGTATAATGACATTTCAATCAATAATGTACTGCCTATATGACGGTGGTCCCATAGGATTATAATGGAGCTTAAAAATTCCTATTGCCTACTGACGTTATAGCTGTCATAATGTCACAGCAGAACTAGTTTTCTTTTTCCTTTTTCTTTTTCTTTTTATTTACACTGGCTCCGTCTGCATAGAATCAGTTTTTAAATAAATTTTAGTGTAGCCTAGGCTGGGTGCGGTGTCTCATGCTTATAAATCCCAGCACTTTAAGTGGCTGAGGCAGGCAGATCGCTTGAGTCCAGGAGTTCAAGACAAGCCTAGGCCATATGGTGAAACTGTGTCTCTACTAAAAATACAAAAATTATCCAGGCATGCTGGTGCGTGCCTGTAGTCCCGGTTACTTGGGGGACTGAGGCAGGAGCATGGCTTATGTGCTGGAAGTTGAGGCTACAGTGAGGAGATCATGCCACTGCACTCCAGCCTGGATGACAAAGTGAGACCCTGTCTTTATAATAATCTCCTGTATCTTATGAGGTATTCTGTTTTTTAAACATCTCAAACAGATGTTTTAATTTTATTCAACCAAGGATTTTTAACTCATTAGCTCTAAAACAATTATACAGATTTCAGTTGGGTTTTCTCTCAGCATTGATGTTCACTTACTGTTATTATTTAATCATCTGATCTATTATAGACATGTCTGTGTATTTTTCTAGATATATTTAGAAATGTGTATATATATATATCTACCATTTAATGCTTGTTATGTGTTAGGAAGGTGTTAACCATATTATACTACATATATATATATACACACACACTACACATATATGCATAACTACCCTATTTATTATCTGCCTTAGTTTCCTTAAGTATAAACTAAAAGAATTGCTATTTTTAAGTTATGCAGTTTACCAGAATAGAGATGTGAGGAAGTCTGCTTTTCTCCCAAGTCTATGCTCTTCTTAATCACTAAACTTACAGCATAAGCCCTTATGGAACCAAGGGAATACGAACCTGCTGGTTCACTGCTAGTCATTTTCCTTAAAATTATGCCCCCCAAAAAGGTTCTTAAAGACTTCGCATTTCTTTATTAATAATGAAGACACCTGAAGAAGATCAACCAAGTACTTTTCTTCACACTTGTTTCTTAGTCACAATTTGTTGAGGCCACCAAACAAGGAAGTTACATGGGAAATTGAAATTAGACCAAGGTGGCAGTATACATGTACACACATATGTATGTATATATCAACATATATACATATGTATACATTAACATTTGTGTCCATTTGATTACTGAAATTTGTATTTAGGGGTGCAGGAAATTACTAAAATGACTACAGGAAAATTAATGTGGAAAGGCTGTGAAGAGGCCAAGTGCAGTGGCTCATGCCTGTAATCCTAGTGCTTTGGGAGGTCAAGGCAGGAGGATCACCTGAGCCCAGGAGGATCAACCTGGCAACATAGTGAGACCCCCATCTCTACAAAAGAATAAAAAAAAATTAGCTGTGTGTGGTGGCATGCATCTGTAGTCCCAGCTACTCAGGAGGCTGAGGTAGGAGGACTGCTTGAACCCAGGAGGTCACGGCTGCAGTGAGCCGTGATGATGTTGCCACTGAACTCTGGCTTGGGTTATGGAGTGAGATTCTGTCTCAAAAAAAAAAAAAAAAAGGCTGTGAAGAAATCTTGAGTACTAAAATTAAATGAGAAAGAGGATAGCCAGACATTGATAATTAACTGCTTATTTTACTAAAAGACTAAGGCTTATCTAATTCCAGTGCCAATCCAAATATTCTAGGAGAAGCTCTTGTACATGCATATGAACATTTGATTTATGGGGAAAAAGATAAGGATATAATTACAGGAAGGATAATGAAGAAGCACAATAGAAAACATTCCTACTTTAGCATATGGTTCTAATTGTGATACATAAGGAAATGTGGACAGTTGAGCAGGGACTCTAAAACTTATCAAAAAGTATTCTGAAAAGCAAAATACAAAGTAGCAAATAGAATCGTCAAAAACAAATTGAAAACTGAGCTTTAGCATAAATGAATAGAGGGGAATCACTTGCAGAAAGGTGAAGCAGTGAAATGGGCTCTTCCATCGAAGCAAGAACACTGGCATTAACTGTCAAAATCAACTTTAACAGCACTCTGAAAACTAAAGGCTTGCAATAATCTCAAGAGTGTGAATTTAAGAAAAACAGCCAAATATCAGTGAAAACAGCAAGATTTTAGAATTTAATTTTGCCTATTCCTATTATCCCCATGCCAACTCTGTGGTAGCCTTACAAGCCAAAAATCTCACAACAATGGTTGCTGTGAAAACTAGCAGCCTGGCAGTTACCAGACAGGGCAGAATGGTTCTAGAGCACCTCCAAACCCCAATCCCAAAGAAATGTCACTTTATGACCTGTTTAGTAGCTCCCTGAAAAGCTCTATTCCCAGGGCTCCTCTAAGATGTGACTCATAGCATGCTAAGTGAATGATTATATCCCTAAGGCATTTGTCAAATGCAATTAATGGTAACTGTTTAACACTGCACCTGCCTTAGGTGGTGATATGAGTTGGGACTAGAGAAATTAATTTCCAGTTTGCCACATCATATAATCTCAAATATCTACTTATCAAAAAACTATGAAAGACGCAAGGAAAGAGGAAAGTATGTTTTCCATAGGGGAGGTTAGTTAATAGAATTGCTCTTGAGAAAGCCCAGATGTTGGACTTACTAGATGAATATTTTAAATCAGCTGTTATAAAATATTCAAAGACCTAAAGGAAACCTACTCTAAAGAATTAAGAAAAAGTATGAATGATACCTCACCAAACAAACAAACAAACAAAAAACAATACAGAGACAGAATTTAAGAAAACAAGTGAAATTCTGTAGTTGAAAGTAAAATATTCACTAGAGGAACTCAAAAGTAGGTATAAACTGACAGAAGAATCAGTGAACCTGAAGATAAATAAATTGAGATTATTTAGTCTGAGGAACAGAAAGAAAATAGAATGAACAGAGCCTCAGAGAATTATACGATACCATCAAATGTAACAACACATGTGTAATGAGACTCCCAGAAGAAGAATCAAAGAAAGGGGGAAAACTGACCCCAACTCCCCAAATTTGATGGAAAACATTAATCTGCACATTGACAAGCTAAATCAACTCCAAGTAGAATAGATTTAAAAAGATACATATCTAGACTAAATCATGGTCAAATGATTGAAAACCAAGGATAGAATCTCAAAAACAACAAGAATAAAACAACTCATCACACAGAAGTGATTCTCAGTAAGATTAACAGTAGATATCTCATCAAAAAATGTGAAGGCCAGAAGTTAGTGGGATAATGCTTATGATACTGTGTTGAGAGCAGACTCAACCAAGAATTCAAAACTATCCAAGAAACCATCCTTTTTTAAGAAAGAAAGGATCAGCAGTGTCCAGGGTTACTTAAAAAAAAAAACAAAAAACAAAAGGTGAAATGAATACATTGCAAGGTAATTTATAATTCAGGGAGTTTGTTGCTTGCAGACCTGCCCTATAACAAAAAGTAAAGATCACCAACATAAAGAAAAATTTTCATCAACGAATGGATCAAACAGCCGTTAACATCTATGGCAGTAAACCTAAATTTAAATCAACTAAATCCCCCAATCAAAAGACACAGCCAAAACCCAAAGGCATGTTACATCCAGATCTGTTTCACATGCAAGACTCAAAACAAAGGGATGGAGAAAGATTTACCAACCAAATGGAGAGTAAAAATAAATAAATAAATAAATAAATAAATAAATAAATAAAAAGCAGGAGTTGCAATTCTCGTAGCAGATAAAATAGATTTTAAAGCAACAAAGATATAGTGGTAAAAGGATCAATACAACAATAAGAGCTAACGATCCTAACACCCAGATACATAGAGACTTAGATTCAATGAGACAGAAAATTAATAAGGATATCAAGGACTTGAACTCAGATCCGGAACAAGTAAACTTAATAAATATTTATAGAGCTCTCCACTTCAAATACATAAAATATACATTCTTGTCAATACCACATCACACCTACTCATAGGTTTAAATGAAACATTGATTGAACATTATTAATACCCATTTTTTTTTCAGAATAAAGCAATATTTCTGTTCACCCTCCCTCTCTCTTTTCCTCTTTCTTTCTCTCCTTTACTCATTTTTTTTTTCTTTCCTTCTCTCAAAAAAAGAAATCAACTTGTAAACCTCTAGATCCAGGTCGGCAATTCCTTCCCTTCCCTCCCTCCCTCCCCAACTTCCTCCCTTCCTTCCTTCATCCCTTCCTTCCTCCCTCCCTTCCTCCTTCCCTCCCTTCCTGCCTTCCTCCCTTCCTCCTTCCCTCCCTAAAAAGAAGAAAAGAAAAAAAAAAAAAAAAGAAAACGAACGGAAGTCCTTCAGGCTGAAATGAAAGGGCACTTTTCATTTTCGAGAGTAACTGAAATCCATGGAAAGAAATAAAGAACACTGATGTAGGTAACTACATAAAATATAAAAAACAGTACATACGTTTTGTTTGTAATTCTTTTTTATCCATCTAACTAAAAAAGTAGCTTTGTAAAAATAGTTATAAAATAAGTCGGTGGGCTTAAAATATATAAATACGTAATTTGTATGAGAAGAATAGCACAAAGGAAGCAGAAGGAAAAAAACTATCTTAGAGCAAAGTTTTTATATACTATTGAAATTAACCTGGTATTACTCCAAACTAGATTGTTTTAAGATGTTAACTGTAATTCTAATGGTAAATATGAAAAAGAAAAAACTCAAGAAAATATACTATAGGGAAAAGAAAATTACAATTATATAGCAAAAAATACTAATTTAACCCCCAAAAGTGAGTAATGGTAGAACAAAGGAAAAACAACAATAAAAATACATCAGATAAATAAAACTCCAAAACCAAATTGTAGACATCATCCTATCTTATCAGTAATTTCATTAAGTGTAAATAGATTAAACACTATAAGTCAAAAGCAGAGATTATCAGAATGGATAGAATAAATCCAATTACAAGCTATGTACAAGAGGAATACTTCAGATATAAGGACACAAAACTGTTGAAAAGAATGGAAAAAGACATACCATGCAAATGCAAATCAAAAAAGAACTGCAGTGGCTATTCTAACATCAGGCAAAACAGACTTTAAGACAAAAACTCACTAGAGACATAGAAAGCCATTTTATAATAATAAACAGGTCAACCAATCAGGAAGACTTAGAAAGTGTAAACATATAAGTGCTTAATACACTCTCAGAATATAAAAGGCACATCAACAGAACTGGGGGGTGAAACAGACAATTCAAAATCAACAGTTAGAGACTTCAACACCCTAAGTTGCCATAATGGATAGATCTAGGCAGAAGATCAACAAAAAAGAGAAGATTTAATCAATGCTGTAAGCAACGAGACCTAACAGGTCTACAGGACACTTCACTTAACAAAAGCAGAATACATGTTCTTCTTGAGTGTACGTAGAACATTCTCTAGGAGACAATATGTTAGGCCCCAAAATAAAACTTATTTAAATAAATAAATTTAACAAAATGGAAAGCATTGACAGTATGTTCTCCAACCACAATAAACTGAAAAAGCAGTCATTCACAGAAAATTTCAAAATGTGTGGAAAGTAAACAATATACTCCAAATAACCACTGGGTCCAAAAATAAAACACAAGGAAATTACAAGAGAATAACTGAAAAGAAAAACACAATATACCAATATGTATGGGGTGTAGACAAAGCAGTGATTTGATGAAATTTTATAGCTGTCAATGTTTTTAGTTTGATAAAAAAAAATATCAAGCGAATATTTTTACTCTATACCTTAAAGATTAGAAAACAAAAATTAAACCAAAAGGAAGCAGAGGGGAAAAAATAAGAGTGAAAATAAAGAAAACAACAAATGGAAAATAGTAGAGAAAATTAGTGAAATAAAAATTGGTTCTCTGAAAGATCAAGAAAATTGACAAAACTTTAAATAGACTGACCAAGGTAGAAAAAACAAAAGGTAAGATCCAAATTAATAAAATCAGGAATGAAAGAGGGAGCATCACTTTAGGGAAATAAAATGGATTATAAGAAAGCGAACTATCAATTGTATGTTAACAAATTAAACAGCTTATTTGAAAGGAACAAAATCCTAGAAAGACACCACTTAAAAGTGAAGAAGAGAGAAAATGTGTATAGGCCTATAACAATAAAGAGATTAAATCAATAATCAAAAACTGGCCAGAATGCATTGTAGGTGAACTGTACCAAATGTTTAATGAAATGCCAATCTTTCAAAAACTTCCCTAAAATAAGAGAGAAATGAATAATTTCTAATTCATTCCAAGGGATCAGTATTACCATGATCCCAAAACCAGACAAGAAAATTATACATCAATGTCCCTTATGAATACTGATGCAAAACCCTTAACAAAATGCTAATAAACAGAATCAACAACAAATGACAAAGATTATATTATACATTATGGCAAGTGGGATTTATCACGGGAATGACAGGTTGGCTTAACATATGAAAATCTACCAATGTAAAAGACCACATTAATAGCATTAAGGGTAAGATCCACAGAATAAAGTCAGTAGATATGCAAAAGCATTTAACAAAACTTAACATCCTTTCCTAATAAAAACACTCAACAAAGTAAGAATGCAAGCAAATGTCTTCAACCTGATAAAGGCTACACACATACACACACACGTACACACACACACACACACACACACACAAAAGCATAGCTAACCTCATAATTGATGGTGAAAGACTGAAAGTTTACCTTCTAAGATTAGGAAAACAGGGACCTTCATTCTCACCACTTCAACATTGTACTGGAGGTTCTAACTGGAAAAATTAGGCAAGAAAAGAAAAGAAGGCACCCAGATTGGAAAGGAGAAGTAAAACTATCTCTATTAGCAGAATATGCAGACAATTTCAAAGAACTGACCCCTGCTCCACAAAAAAGAAATCTAAAAAAAAAAACAAACAAACCCAGAAGAACCTGTTAGAACTAATAAACAAATTCAAAAAGGTCACAGGATACATGACCAATATACAAAACCACTTACCTTTCTATATCCAAGCAATGAACATCTTTACCTGAGTAATGAACAATCTAAATATAAAACCAATTCCGTTTGCAATGGCACAAAAATAAATTTAACAAATAAACACTAAGACATATACACTGAAAACCACAAAACACCATTGAAAAAAACTTAGACCTAAATAAATGAAAAGACCCATGCTAAAAGACTAGGAAGATTTAATGTTTTCACAATTTAATCTATGAATTCCATGCAGTTTTTTTCTTTTTTTAAAAAGAAAAAAAAAAAGCTGAGAAGGTGATCCTATGGAAATGCAAGGGATCTAGAATAGCCAAAACAATCTAGAAAAAGAACAAGGTTGGAGGTCATACCCTGATTTTAAAACTTCACCAGAGGTACAGTAATTAAAACAGTGTAATGCTGACTGTAGAACAGGCGTGTGTATGGATCAATGCAAAAAAATTCAGAGTCCAAATATAAACTCTTACATTTTTGGTCAACTGATTTTCAACAAGGGTGCCAAGATCATTAAATGGAAAAACAAATCATTTAGCTATTGTTTTTTCAACAATAGCTAAATGCAAAAGAATGAAGTTGGATCCTTAACTCACACCGTCTATAAAAATAAAGTCAAACTGGATTATAGAGCTTAAAGGTAAGCAAAATATATAAAACCCTCATAAGAAAATTTGAGAGTCAATCTTCAGATCAGGCAGTTTCTTAGACATAACATCATAGGTAAAAGTGACAAGATAAACAAGCAAACTGAACTTTATCAAAATCTAAAAAATGTTGTGTGTCAAAGAATATGATCAAGAGAGAGAAAAGACAACCTACAGAATGGAAGAAAATACTTGCAAATTATATACAGTCAACCTTCAGTACCCTTGGAGGATTGGTTCCAGGAACCACCCTGGATATCAAAATCTGTGGATGCTCAAGTCCCTTGTATAAAATAGTATTTGCATACAACTTACACAATCCTTGTATATACTTTAATTAATCTCCAGATTACTTATAATACCTAATACAATGTCAATGCCATGTAAATAGTTGTTATACTATTTTTTGTTTATACTATTTTTCTTTTCACATTGTTATTTTTTGCAAATATTTTCCATTTGTAGTTGGTTGAATCTGTGATTGCAGAACCTACAAATACAGAGGGCTGAATGTATCTAGTAAGAGACTTGTATCCAGACTATCCAAGTAACTCTTACAAGTCAATAATAAACAGGTTAACTTAATTAGATAAAGATAACATAAATATATTTACATCAAATGTATATATTTTATAAAATTTTACAGTTTATTTTTATATACTACATAGGTATATTTATATACTATATGCCTGGCACATATTAGATACTCAATAAGAGTTAGGTAGAATTTTTATTAAATTCCCAAGTTATTTGAGTATTAACAAGGAATGATGTTTTCTGTAGAATGCCTACAGCTATGTGACCATATTTTCCAAACCAAATATAAACTGAATATAGATTTGTTAACTTCAACCCTCCCTTTTTCTTTCTTTCCCTCCCTCCCTTCCTTCCTTCCTTTTTTCTTTCTTTTCCATTTTTGTTTTTGAATTAGAGGAGAATCCATAGAGTAATGTGAAAGCAAGTTTATTAGGAAACTACAGAAATAAAGAATGTCTAGTCCATAGGCAGAGGAAGCCTACTTCAATTCCATTTCTGAAAACCAAAAATTATTTCTAGGTTTGGTAAGATAAGTTCTGAATAACACACACATACACACACACACAAATCTAGTTTACATAATTATATAATAAAACATAATTATAATTTATGCAATTAGAAAATGAACAAAGAATCTGAATTAGACATTTCTCCAAAGAAGATATACAAATGTCACTTCAGAAGATGCTCACATTGTTGTCATTGGGAAATGCAAATGAAAATCATGAGGTATCACTTCCCATCCACTAGGATAGCTATAACAAAAAAATCAGTCACAAATTAGGATGTGGAGAAGTTGCAACTCCCATTCATGTAGTGGGATTGTAAAGTGGTTCAGTTGCTTTGGAAAACAGTTTGCCAGTTCCTCAAAAGGCTAAACGGAGTTACCATATGATGTAGCAATTCTACTCCTAAATATATACCCTAGAGAACTGAAAACTTATGTCCATGCAAAAACCTGAACATGAATGCTCACAGAATAATATTCATGATAGCTAAAAATGGAAGCAACCCAAATGTCCATGGGTGAATTAATAGATAAAAAATGTGGCATATCTATATACTAGATATTATTTTTGATCATCAGAAGGAATGAAATTCTGATGCATGCAACAACATGGATTAACCTTGAAAACATTATGCTAAGTAAAAACAGCCAGACACAAAAGGCTGCACAGTGTATTTATATAAAACATCCAGAATAGGTAAACCCATAGAGATGGAAAGTTGATTAGTAGTTGTTAGGGGAGAATAAGTGGAAGGGATCATTGCTAATCAGTATGGGATTTCTTTTAGGGAGCAATGAATGTTTTAAAATTAGATAGAAGTGGTGGCTGCATAACTCTAAAAATATATTAAAACTCTCTGAATGGTACACTTTAAAAGGGTGCATTTTATGCCATGTGAATTATATACAAATAAAGCTGTTAGAAAAAAAGAACATCATGGAAATGATTGTTAAAGGAAGTATAGTTGGTTATGACAAATAAAGCAAGAGTGTGAGCAAAAATACAGAGAAGGAGACCATAACTCTCCATGTCAGAGAAGACAACCTTGCTCCTGGCCATGGAAACGGACAAAAGAGGTTAGACTATGGAAATACAACCAAGGGAGAAAGCAACGAACCAGCTTAACTTAACATAGTGAACCAGGGTGTTGTGCATAAGACCAAATGGCTGGTAGTACCAATGACAAAAAACTAAAGTGGAAAGGCCCCTTGAAGGTTCTGGGGAAGACGGGAGTTTTACTGAGCTGTGCTTATTTTTAGGTTCTTTAAATTACCAAATAGTAACAGTATGGATTATAAAGATTTTTTTTCTAGTAAAATGGAGAAAGAAAAGAATTAAGATTAGTATATCAACTGGACAGTTTTTCATGCTTGAACATTAGCTGAAAGGTGTGTACAGTGAGCTTACCAAGTAGATCTCAAGGAAGAGGTGAAACAGCCCCATCACCTCATTCTTGGGTGATACTTATAATCACCTTCTCATTCCTTCACTCCTTTTCTTCAAGCAGCTGTGTGTGGCATGTGGGTAGCGGAGTTTGAAGTGTAGCAGGTGTTTGTAATTTCCTTTCTCAAGGTCACAGGTGACTCTGCCAGTGCACTACAAAAACCACAGCTTCTGGGCCCCTTTCTTCCCACCAAACCTCAAGATCCCCTTCTCACATCCAGATTACTCTGCTACTTACATATCTTTAACCCAATCCACAGCTATTAGAACTGAAGTGCCCCCCTTCCCAGGAAATTGACTAAGATTCTATCCACTAACCTCAAATCGTTATCTGTTTGAAACTTCTTTGTGGGTTGATGGAATGTTTTCCAAGAAATGTTTTAGAAGTTGGCTCTCTGAGATAACTTCCATGGTGGATTTATTAAGGAGAAATCCAGGTCGTCGTGCTCTTTTTAGCTGTCATTCTGGTCAGCCTATCTAGCGTTGTCTCTGACCTTCATTACCACCCTCCCTGCCTAATCCCATTGAAAGTTACAGTTATGCTACAAAGATAAGAAGAGATAATATAGAGTATGTAGCAGGGCTTTAAAAAATATACATTGTTTCATACATGTTAACTGCTGTTATTTACTACCTAAACTGCTCTCAATTTTCACAAAATTTGCCTTATGCCACTGAATGACATTAGAGTTTAATGGTTTATTCACATAAACTTATTCTGCTTTTAGAGAGTTAATATTTTTGGCTCATTTATCATAATGAATTAACATATTAAATCTGTTTCTAGAAGACATGTAAAAGACCTTTTGTCTCAGTCTTCCAGTTGGCAAATGGTAATAATAATAATAATAATAATAATTTACCTCATAGAATTCTTATGACATTCAAGTGAGACCATCTGCATAAGACACTTTGCACAGTGCATAGTAGGTGCCCAATAAATATTAGGTACAATTATTATTCAGTTACTGAAGTTCTTCAAATCATCACAAAGGAAAGGTGTTTTGTCGTAAAATATTTCTGTAGAATACCCACAGCTATAAACGGGATCATATTTTCTAAATCAAATGCATATCTACTAAATGGAATTCCTCTGCTGAAAACCAGGGTTTATTTTCAGATTTGGTAAAAATAAGTGCTGAATCCAAAAAGTGCTCCCAGAGAAGTCTGTGTATGTTGCCATAAGATAGTACCAGCCAGAGATATGCTGACAAGAAAACCTGATGAAGTTTGATTTAAAATACAGAATAAGAAGGGTTTCTCCCCCTTCTAGGGATTTATCTTACTTAATCTCTATTCATCTAGCTAATCTGTGACCCAATTAATAGTTATACCAAGTGTGCCTGTGTTAGTGACTGCTGTGGGGCTATCTCTGTTAAAGACTATCACTGCTGGGGACACTGAGATGATGACAGGATAGAGTATCACAAGAAGATGAAACCTGGTGAACTCGCATGTTTATCATGGCAAAAAAACACTCTATGGAACATATTAGTGGGGCAGATAGTAGATGTCCATCTAGGCAGGAAAAACATGGCACTAGTAGTGTGATAACCTTTGATTAAATTTCTCCCCAAATAGAAAGTAGCACTTCACAATAATATGTGTTAAATTTTTTCTTTTCCAAATAATTGTTTCCTTCATTTCACGGCATGTTAACTCAAGGTTTGCCTCCTGCTAGTGACTATATTACTGCTTCCTTAGAGTGATCAAATTTTATTTACCTTTTGGGGAAAAAAAATTATAAGTAACTTAATCTTACTTTAAAAGACATGCAGTAAACACTTTGTCAAAGCACAATACAACGCTGATATTACCATTAAGTAATAACACTTCCCAAGCAAAATGACTTAAAAATAAAAACTTAAATTGACTGCAGGAAAATAAATTGTTGCCATTTTGATTTTGTGCACTACTTAATATTTTTCTAATGTTTTTGAATAAAGAAAAACTTATATGAGGCATTATAAAACTTATCAATGCTACAAAGTTTGGAAGAACACTACTACCATAGTTGAAAAAAATCAAGATTCAAAGGAATTTTGACAAGCAGGGTAGTGAGCCAAAAATGAATCTATGAAATACAGTAAAACTACATGGTGAATTTTGCACTTATGGTTAAACAGTAATAGCTAATGGCTGAGAGATTACTGTTTGTTAGACATGGTACTTAATACTTGAAACAACAGAATAATATTGACAAGGTAGACACCACTATCATGTTCTTTCCAGATATAAGGATAATGAGGCACTAATATATAAATAATGAGAAGATTTGTCTAGATAGCATTATCTTTAAAATATCAAGGAGTAATGGTAGGTCACAATTCAATAACAAAATATCCAGACAATAGAAACCAGTAATACCACCACATTTTTTGTATCATAATTGGAACATCAAGTCCAGTTCTGGATGCCACTTTTCTGAGGAACATAAATATACTGGAAAGGAATCAATATTAAGAGAAGTAAAAAAAGAAAGAAGGACATAGCCTAAAAAAGAGAAGAACAAGATGAAACTGATGTCCTCAAACATTTTAAGAGCTATATTTATGTAAGAGGAAACTGATTTGTACTACAATGATCTAAATGTAGAGCAGAGCTAATATGCTAATTATTTGTAGCAAAGAATAAAACTTAATTAATGAACACAGTTTTCTTAACATAGAACTAGCTTTTATATTTTCCAGAAAAGAATGCATCCACAAGTAAAGGTACTCTTTCTTTAGTAACTGGTGATGCCTTCTTTTCATATGCTGAAGTTAAATAACTAGAAATGTATAGAGACTAGAAATGTCTCAATACTCTTACCACAATATCCCATTGTTAGTAGATAACACAATCTTTGAAAAACTCTTGATGGAAATCTCAGTAACTTCAGAGGCTTTTAGGTAACATGTTAGGTAAAGAGAAAATAACTTCTTGGCTCTATATTTACTATGTGTGTGACCCTAGGGAAGCCTCTCTTCACTTTTCAGTGCCTCAGTTTCAAATTTATAAAATGGGAATAATAATATCTACAAAATAGCATTATGCAGATTAAAAGAAAGTAGACATAAAGACATCAGAACTATATACTGGTAACACAGTAAGTGTTCAGTACATGTAAGCCTTTATCATATCATTAATGTTCACAACAAAGCACCATTAAGTTTAATAATTTTATATGTCACCAATGCTGCACTGCAGGGTGCGACCATAGTTTATTGCAGTCTTGAACTCCTGGGATCATGTGATCCTTCTGCCTCAGTCTCCAGAGTGGCTGAGACAACAAGTGCGTGCCACTGCACTTGGCTAGTTTAAAAAAAAAAGTTGTTTTTAAGAGATGGGGTCTTGCTATATTGTCCAGGCCAGCCTTGAACTCTTGGCCTCAAGTGATCCTCCTGCCTTGGCCTCTCAGAATGCTGGGATTACAGGCATGTGGCACTGTACCTGGCCCTTTCTCTTATATTAGAAAAAATAGTGAGGGTATAAGAAATGAATAAAAAAGATTACTGGGTGTTCATTCAACAGAACACTAGGCAGCCTGACCAGTGCCCTCCCTCTTTCACATCATATACTATACATGTTCTCCAACCCATCTGCTGGCTAAATTGCACAGATATCTGGATCCCACATCCCACTGCTTAGCACTGTTTATCAATCATTGGGTTTATGAAGCTGGAGAGACTGGGTCCTTTAGCAAAGAGACTTAGATTCTAATCTACGGACAACAACTAACCTATGCCCACTTATTAAGCAGCATGAAGTTTTCAACAAAAATGGTGGTGGGTGTTAATTGCCACATGCATAACATAGGGAAGTAAATTCTAACTGAATCCTAAGAATGAATGAAATGATAAGTGAGCATTCAAAGGATGACTACAAAAGATCTGCTTCAGTTTTCTGCTCTAATATATTGTCTTTGAGCAATAAGAGCAGCTGAAAAAGATTCATAGAACATTAGAACCAAAAGTTGACTTTAAGATCAATTTCTTCAACTTTCCTCATTTTACTAATTAGAAAAATAAGTCCCATGGTAAGAGACCTTGCCACAACTGACCTACTCTACTCCTTTGTCAAATGCTAAAACCCAGTTTGCATCTTTCTCCTGCCTCATTCATATTGCTGGCTCTTTCTTTCCATCTGAGAAATACTTAGTTTGAATGGAATACTGTTGTACAATTACCCAAACTTTACTTTCTACTTTTACAGAACACAAAAAGAAATATTTATTTCACGTTCTATATAGGTTTATCTCATGGCATCCTTTTGGCAAAATGTTTTCTTTTCTGAAATAAGTCAGTAACATATAAACAAGACTAAATTAATTGCTATTTTATTTTCCATCTCCTGTCATGAAGGGCCTCTTGAATTGCTTCTGATTCATCATGCCTCCTAGTGTGACCATCCAGCTTCCTTTCTGGGCTCTGCTCTCATTCTCACAGTGGTAGCATTAAAAACTCCCTCCAGCCGGGTACCATGGCTCAAATCTATAATCCCAGCACTTCGGGAGGCCAAGGTGGGTGGATCACGAGGTCAGGAGTTTGAGACCAGCCTGGCTAACATGGTGAAACCCTGTCTCTACTAAAAATACAAAAATTAGCTGGACATGGTGGTGGGCACCTGTAATCCCGTTACTTGGGAGGCTGAGGCAGCAGAATTGTTTGAACCTAGCAGGCAGAGGTTGCAGTGAGCTGAGATTGTGCCACTGCACTCAGCCTGGGCGACAGGGCAAGACTCTGTCTCAAAAATAAATAAATAAATAAAAACAACAACAACAAAATACAACTCCCTCCATTTCCATACTCACGTTAGTTTCTGAGATTCTACATTATCCCTGATCTCCTGCTTGCCTTTCTACCATTTATTTTCTTTGAGGGCTCTTCTTCCACCTTTTAAAATATGGACCACATCCAGGCTGGCTCTCTGTTCTTATTTATTCTTATAGTTTCAGCACATATACAATTATTCACTTAAGCAGTATCTAATGAAGGACTATAAATAGTGGTGAGTAAGATGAACATGGTTCATGCTGTCATGGAACGTACACCCAATGAGGAAGACCAGATAAGAAAAGAAATAAAAAAATCCAAATTGGGATAACTGTTAAGAAATAAAAAGAAGGTATAATAATAAAGACTAACGGGGGAAAATCTACTTCAGATAGACTGGTGAAGGAAAGTCTTTTGAAAAGTTAACCTTTACCTGGGATCTAAAGAAAAAGCTTATTATGCAAAAGGTTGTGTAGATTCAGGAGCAGAGAGATCAAATGTTTGAAGGCCTATGGGCGAGTGGGAGAAAGTCTGGTTGTGCTCGAGAAACTCAGAACAGAGGGTAACATAGGATGATGCTGAAGAGACAGGCAGAGAGCAGATCATGCAAGGCCCTACTGGCCCTAGGAAAGGGTTTGGGTTTTATCCTAAACATAAGGAAAAGTTATTGAAGGTGTTAAGTAGGAGGTTAACTTATTCTGACTTACATTCCTAAAAGACCACTTTGGCTGTCATGACTTATCGAACTGATGAATAAGGTGATCATACATTTAGGGTTGCCCCAGATAGTCCCAGTTCATGCCTACTGTCCTGGTGTAACTGAACTTCTGCATTGAATCAGGGAAGAGTCACAATACGCAATAAACAAATACAGACATAAAACAACAACAACAAAAGAAAACAAAACAAAAAGAATGAAGAAAGAAAACTGACTAAGACACAAGCAAGCTGTGGGAGGCAATATTCATTAGACTCCCTTGTTCTTAATCTCCCTGACCTAACTGGGACCCTTGGGTCCTTCCTTTGATTCTTGACCTAGTTTTACTTCTCAAGCCTGAAATATTAAATAATATTCAGCAGCTGGTGTACAGAAATATATCAAGTGAGGTCCCATTTGCATTAATTCGCTTATTCCTCGTAACAATCCACGAGGTAGGTATTATCATTTACAGATGAGCAAACTGAAGCACAAAGGGGTAAAGAAATGTGACTAAAGACAAACACAGCCAAAGAATCAGGACTTAATGCCAGGTAATTTGGTTCTGGAGTCAGGTGTTCTTTATCTAACACTGCTTCTCATAGCCATATTCAGGAACTGCAAGTAGCTCAGAGTGGCCAGAGTGAGTAGTGGGGACAGACTGGAGATAAGTTTAGAAAAGTAGCAAAAGAGTTTCAAATGATATGCAAAACAACTAAAGTTTCATCTGGTAGGTGATGGGGTACATCACAGGATCTTAAATACATGATCATATTTGTGCTTTGGAAAAACAGCTCTGTGGAATAGATTTGGGAGGTGGGTAGGAGGAGAATGGTTCCGGACTCAGCTTTTTCTAAAGACTCTGGACCTGCACCTCCTTCCTGGATGGGGCCTTTGGATACCAATTGTGAAGAACCTGCATGCAGCGATAATACATGACTTCCCACAACCTAGGCCTGGGCCTTCCAATGATGAGATCTCCCTCTTGAACTACAACTTTCCTTTGAGTCCCTTTCATCAGCTCTCATCTCCAAGTCTTTTTTATAAGCATACCTCTATTTCCATTTCCACACTGATTCTTTTAGTCCCCTTATTTAAATCCTTGTCACCACAAACGTAGACTTCTGTAGCTTCACAGCTCAGTTACCATCTTCCTATCACCACCACCAGCAATTTCATGAGCTGCTTTTATTTTAATCCTTTTAAAACATTACTCCCTTGTTCATATTATTCTCATGATCAAATGCCTTACTATTGCTTATACAGACAGTCTTAACTGTTAATCTAACATTCAAGGATCTTTATAAGTCATGCCCAAATCACATTTTCTAATCTTCCACTATCTCATTTACTCTGCTGCAGTCAAACTGTCTACCCATCTATAAACTGTGTGTATACAGTGTGTCCTTCTTCTATGATCTTTGGTCATACGGTTACTCTGGTCTAGCATATTCTATTCTTTTAAAAATTCCATCCTTTCAAGATCTGGTTTAGCACTTTTCAATGCTAAACAGCCTTCCCAAACCACTCCAGTACTGGGAATTCCTATAGCACTGAAAGCCTTACACCATATTCCTATACTTGGGCACAAACTGCCTCGGTGACATGATATTACTTCTGTTACTGTTCTGAATTTTTTATTCATTTCATATATTAGGATTTAGCTGTTTACAGGTCACTTTTCTAATGACATCAAGAACTACTCAAAGACACATTATATAGGTATATATATAATATATATTTAAAGACCTATAAAACCATGTTTTATACTTTTTTTTTTTGATATTTCTACTTTTCCCATAGTACTTCCATACCTCCCAGTGCTTGGTATGGTACAATCCTATGTATATTGTACACTTAATGTTTCCTGATTATTTAGAAAATTCAATTTATGCTGCTATTACATCTTCCAGTAATATAACATTTTCAGAATTTTAAGTTTTTCAGGTAGAAAAGTTTCACAAAACCAAATGAGAAATGGAGAAAAAAAAGTCTAAGAAAAACACAAATGCCAGTGGAGTATGCCAACAGGAAAAAAATCAACATAAATTTCATAATTTATAATGTTTGGAGAAATAAACTGATGTGCAGATACTTAAAAAATGTTATATTATGGAAAACTACAAGTGGTTGTTAAAGAGAACCTATTTTGCATTTATATTTGAATTTCAATAGAACTGCTTTGAATTGCTACTTTATTGATAAGTGAAAACAAGTTCTTTTATGACAAGTTATAAAAGCTTATAGTTTATCATTTCCCTCTCCACCCTGCAATTACCTACAGGAAGAGACTGGCCATGGATTCTATTTTATGAGTTTTATAGGGACCCATTCACCCCAGTTTACATACTATGAATTCTTGGAAAATGCAATAGATTGTAGAAAATAAAGTGCTTCCTTTGAAAAATGGACATTTCACTTGAACTCATATATATATATATCTACATATAAGCTGTCCCGAATATTATGTTAAAATATGAAATAGCCATATATTTCATGAATATATGTATAAAGTATGCAAAAGTGTAACAGTGCACTAGGTAGTATATGTATAAAGTATGCAAAAGTGTAACAGTGCAATAGGTAGCAATCTTGTGAATCTAGAGAATGGGCTAAACAATGATAACAATCTAACAACAATAACAACCCAACAGTTGTTGAGTGAGTACAGATATCATATAACCTAAGAGACAGGATAAAATTTAATTTGTATGATTCAGATCAGTATATTTACGAATAAGTTTAGTGTTAAGGGCAAACAACATTACAAATATCTCAGAAATATTTCAGAATAACAAAATAAGTCCAAAACATATTAAAGTTTACTACTGATGAAAAATCATGTGACGAAAATTCATTCAGCCCTTAGAAAACTTGAAGGGTAACTGCAGAAGGAATAAATTAATAGCTTTTAAAATTGGTCTTATAAATATGAAGCATAATGAATCAAAATTTAAATTTTCAATCAGGTTAGGATGTTTTAAATTCTAATAATTAAAGGAATACTTAAGACAAATGGCAAGTGTTTCATCGTTTGTGTAATACTGATGAGACACTCTGAATTTTATTTCAACCTGTTGTAATAGATGTGTAGGCTTCTGTGAAAATGCAAGCTATAATTTTATATACTGCCCCCAAATCCCTGTACCAGGGGTTACAGGGTCACTGAATAAAAATTAAAAATATTAATATTAGTGTTACAAGTTTGGAATGTAGGAGCTTTAGTAAAAGTTAAGTTATTCATTCAAATAGCTCATATTGATGTCATTTGAATTTTATCATATTAGTTTTCACTAGAAGAAATTCAAAAACAATACTCCTCAAGATGCTAAAAATTATATATTCAGTATGGCTTATCATGTTTCAATGCCTTTTACATGTATATTAATTCTGCCAGAAAATATGAAAAGCTATGGGATTTGCCATGGATATGACTGTACACTGAAAGGCAGGTAGGTATGTCTTAACTATGTTCCTGGGGGAATACCTCCTTATCTAGTTGCCATTTCTCTTTGATTTGCAAATAAGTCCTTCATTTAAAGTAAATATGGGACTCAAACTTGTGCTGACTTAACAATTAACTAACTTTACACCTGCCTTTTAGGGTTCAGACAATAACCTCTGATTAATCTGGGGCTGATATTATCCTTAACTTACTGTAGGCTATAAGCAGGTGCAGAGGGACTAATTCTTAAAGTGGCATGATGTAAGTCTTTATAATCTAATATGATTATTTCATGTCTTATTTACTCTTTCTATTATCAATAGTACAATGTCTGAATGAATATCATTCAAGACAAAAATTAGTGAAATAAATCCACAAATTTAACCATCAAATCTGACCTAGGAAATTAGATATAAAGAAAATAAAGCAATATTTATAACATATGAGCAGGCCACATAGGTTACTTACAGAAGAGAATGACTATCAGTCTGATGTCCAATGTCTCTTCCGCAATACTAAATGCCAGAATGCAAAGATAATCAATTTCTGCAATGTTTTGAGGGAAAAGGTATGTTCAAGTAAATAAAAATCTTGGCAAGCTGTCTAATAGTAAAGGCAACTGACAAGTATTAAAATGTAATTTAAATAATAATAACTCAGATAGTTCACTTCCCATGTTCTAATTCTTGAAAAAAAACCTAGAAAATGTACTCTGAGGTATGAATAAAATCAAGAGCTGAGCATGCTACAAAAATTAAGTGGTTATAAACAGTTAAAAATAGAGGTTTGATTCTTTTTAATGAAGGGCATGGTAATGCCATATGGAGATTTTTTTTTTTTTTTTTAGTTTCCATCAAAGGCATCTCAAAAACAAATGTGGGATATTTGTAAGAAAGAAAAAAATCTCAAACAAAAAAAAAATCAAAGTTCATGTAATAAATGAAAAATAAAAAGAGAGTGAGAGGTGACATGGAACAAAGGGACAGAGGTGGTTTTGTTCTCAGGCTGATCTTTATTTATTGAAGAAACACTGCATTCTATTATAGCACCATAGAATCAAACTCAAGTTTGATTGACCATAGCCATATGTTTACTGAAAACTTCATTCAGAATTCCAACTTGGAATGTTAAGAAACATCTTTCCTTTTGAAAACAGGTCTGATAAATTCTCATTTGCTAATTTCCCTCACCTGCTTAATGGCTGCAACTAGCATCTAGCACTCCCCTAGAACCGCCATTCATAACAGTACTTGGAGTAAGGGGGATGTGGGCATGAAAATGGGTAAAGAAGCAAGCTGGCAATTGGGAGTTAGGCCTGGGGTCGAGAAGCCACTCAGGGTCCCAGCCTCAGCTATTCTAAAATCCTGGCCCTCTCCTTTTCTGTTTTTTTCTCAGGCTCCAGTAGAGACTCAAATCATGGTATCGTTTCTTTTTGGGTCAGTAGAATACGAAGTGTGGGGTTACAAATATCCCACTTTGATAAATTTTTAGAGAGACTCCTTTTTTTCCTCCCTATCTTAGACATTTTCTTCTCTTAAGCCCTTTAAAGAAAATAAGAGAATATTGGTTCAAGGATGGAAATTAAGTAAAATTACATTTCTGTGAAAATCAGGCTTTTCCTGTCCCAATCTGGGACCAGAGGGCACTGGGTAATAATAATGAGCAGACTTGTGATTCTATTTAGAGGTTACGGAGAAAGGGCAAAGATTAAGTGTTGGCAAGCTGTGGGACTGTTGGGGAGACAGGCAGTAATATCCTTAGTTTACAGTAGAGACACAGAAAAAGACAAGCAGCTAGTTCTTCCTCAGAAAAACACATTAAAAAGGACTGAGTATATTATTCAGATACATTAAAATAATAAATTTTTCTTAATTGCCATTCCTTAATTTTTTAATACTAAGGAATAAAATTTATATAATGCTATGGCTATTCTTTTAGCATACTTACTAAAGGATAACTGAAACATACATACTACAGTCAAGTACTTTTTAAGGATTATGCTAATTCCTCATGTACTGGTCTTTTCTGGAGTCCCACATATTAAGTTATCAAATATCTTAAATCAATAAGTGGGATTTGTTACAAATAGAAAAGAGTTAATTTGCTACTAAGGCATATGTTAACCATGAACACAATTCAAATACTTTAATATTATCTTTCTTTTCTTAAAATTGGTACAGTTTGAATATCCCTAATCCAAAAACCTAAAATCTGGAAGGCTCCAAAATCCGAAACTTTAGAAGCAATGACATGACTTTCAAAAAAAATGCTCACTGGAGCATTTTGGATTTCTAATTTTTGGCTCAGGTATGTAGGAAATGCAACACAAATGTTCCAAAATTTGAAAAAGACCAAAATCCAAAATGCTATTGGTCCCAAGGATTTTGGATAAGGGATACTCAGCCTCTATATTACTGAATCTTTCTCACAACATGAAATGAAGAATCACAGGAAGTACGTGGAAGACTTCTGAATACAAAGGATAAGAAATAAGAGTAGAATTAGGGAATGTACAGTATATTTTATATTATCTTATGAGTTGTTCGACACCAAACTAGCAACTAATATGTTTCACATAAATATTACATTCCGAGACTAAAAGGGAAATCTAATTCTCTTCTTTCTATTAATACAATTAAAAAATATAGTAAATAGATGCTATCATTGTTAAATGCCTTTTGTTGTTTCATAGTAATAGAAGACGAATAAAAGATAAAACTTCAGTTCTATAATAATAAAACAAAGTAACCTATAAGAGAAATGAAGCATAATGGCCTTTTTTTCACTATTATAAAACATTCACTTTAAATAATCATGCTAGTGCACAAAATAACATTCATTTTTAGAAGAGCTAACTCAATTTGCATAAATATATTACTTTATCAAATCTACAAAGTATTTCTAAGTTAACAATATTAATATGAACAAATCTTGCAGGGATATGACTTTTGGCAAAAGAGAGGTTGTAAGAGTGTTCTACAATGGCATTGTGAGTGACTACAACCAGTATAATTCTGTAGTTTCTTAACACTTAACAATTCAGCAATAGACTGTCTTACCGTTGGTGCTGTATCTACCTGATGGTTAGAAGGCTTTCTTTCTATGCTGATAACCCCTGTGGAAAGAAAACATTGTGAATATTTGGTTATTAAGCTTGTCCATTTTATGTTGAAAATATTTATGCCATTTTATTTGAAAAACATTTATTATGCCTCACAGAGCTTACAAGAAAAAAGTCTTACTTGGAAGGCAGGATCCTTTTAAGTTGTATCATGAATTCTTTGGTCAGAAACAGTTGGTGAATTGAGCTACACTGACTCAAGGTTGGCTAAGCCATTTTTCCCATTCAAGTGATGTCTAGCAATAGCACAAGATGTGTCCATATCCTGTTCTCAGCTCAAAAATGACACCATTACCTGGATTCTGCTGCTTTTCTTCCATGAAAGTTTTATTTCTCATTCAAAGATACAAACTTTTAAAAAAGAAATATCACAAGGGCTATGAAGTGAATCACTACTGTCTTATTTTCTCAAAAGAATAAATAAATCTATCTGAATTTTTCTCTGATCATCTGACTTCCTACTATGACATATTCTATTTACTTAATCACCATGAATATCTGAAGAAAAAGTTTCCCTGATTCCCTCCTTTAAAATAATGACACAGATGGCTAATCTTGAAATACTCTTTTATTATGTGTGGATTTATCTTTTTGTTCCCAATGTTCTCTACTGCATTTCTTTAAACAGCCTTTCCGGATGTGACACGGGGCATCTCATCTGTAAAGATACTGGTTCAAAGTCTAACTCAAGCTAAAAATGAAGACAAGTGTGGGTCTTGTTTAATTCCTAATTTCTGTCCACCAGCAAACTAACATGTAAATTAGGATATTAACACAGTTTGTTCAAATAATGCTAAAGGCTGTCACATGCAGAACTAGTCCAAGGTGCGAACGACAATGTCTGTTAATAGCAACTAGCAAAATTCCAGTTTAAATGTTAGTTCCTCTTCTACAAGCATATGACTCATTTTTCTTAAAGTATGGTAAGGGATTAAGTGAGATCAACACAAACAATCACTTTCTATCACTTTGCAAGGGTATTTTCAAAATGAATCATGAAACATGATTAAAGTAATGTAGTTTTTGTTTCATTAATTTTTTTTAACATTTATTGTTAGCCGGTGAAGTATTAAGCCCTATACTACCTTCATTCAATTAACTAATATTATTGAGTAGTTACTCTTGGTATTCAGTGATAAAAAGATGAATAAATTACAGTTTCTAACTACAAGAGTCTAGTAAAACATGGATATCTTTTTTTTGAAGAACTACCACAGAGCAAATGAACAGTTTCATCTTAAGTGTAATAAAATCTTTCAGATAATTCTGATGAAAAGACACTCTTATTCTTAGAGTAACACTGGTTTTGGGTTAATTTTTTTTTTTTTAGAAATACTGCAGGCAAATACTCAAATAGTGTAGATTCCTATTGTAAGATTTTAACAATACAGAAATATACAGAGAATAAATTGTGAAATTTCAACTTTTTCAGCCCCTGCAGTCTCGCAATCCTAGCTGCAACCACTGACAACAGACCTGGCACACTGGCTTTAAAATGAGAGTGGTCATGCCTGAGTTCAGAAATTAGCAACATCTTACAAGTGTCTTCTCACTACTGTAATTTGACTGCTCTAAAATTGACCTAGGCTGATCACTGATTTTTAAATTCTTATCTAAATAAAAAGGAATTTTAATTGGAGAAAACGAATTTTAAAATAATGAAAACCAAAACAAACAAACCAGGCAAAAATCTATATCCACAGTATGTACAATCATAAGAAAAAAAAAACCCTACAGATTTTAGAGTTTCAATTTTAGGATAAGAACGTGTTGAAAATTTGAAATTTTAAAAAGTGGATTATCCAAAGTTATAATCTTAGCTTTGAATTTAGATTACATAAACGAAACAGTCATTAGAGTGAATGGGCAACCAACAGAATGGGAAAAAATTTTTGCAATCTACCCATCTGTCAAAGGTCTAATATCCAGAATCTACAAAGAACTGAAACAGATTTATAAGAAAAAAACAAACCCATTCAAAAGTGAGCGAAGGACATGAACAGATACTTTTCAAAAGAAGACATATATGAAGCCAACAAACATATGAAAAAATGCTCATCATAACTGGTCATTAGAGAAATGCAAATCAAAACCACATCGAGAAACCATCTCACGCCAGTTAGAATGGCGATCATTAAAAAATCTGGAGACAACAGATGCTGGAAAGGATGTGGAAAAATAGAAACACTTTTACATGGATGAACCTGGAAGCCATAATTCTCAGCAAACTGACACAAGAACAGAAAATCAAACACCGCATGTTCTCCTTCATAGGTGGGTGTTGAACAATGAGAACACATGGACACAGGGAGGGGAGCATCACACACTGAGGTCTGGCGGGGGGACTACGGGAGGGACAGTGGGGGTTGGGGAGTTGGGGAGGGATAACATGGGGAGAAATGCCAGATATAGGTGATGGGTAGATGGAGCCAGCAAAGCACATTGCCATGTATGTCCCTATGCAACAATCTTGCATAATCTGCACACGTACCCCAGAACCTAAAGTACAATAAAAAAATATAAAAAAAGAGAGAATAGTTATATAAATAAATAAGTAAAAATTTAGATTACATATAAAAATACTATCATTTGGAAATATGATCATGCATGTTTGTTCAAGTCTGCAGTAAATAACACATAGAAAGAAATAAACTTTAGAAAAAAAGTAACAAAATAGCTTCCTATTTTAAGTAAATTTTGGTTGAAAAATTTGTATTTGTATCTCATTTCACTTTTATTAAAGTATAACAATAATTGAAAGCTCATAATAAGTAGCTTGCTGTAATGGTATTATATGTCTACTTAGCTATGCCATGGTACTCAGATACTTAATGAAACATTATTCTAGATATTTCTTTGAAGGTTTTGGATGGAATTAACATTTAAATCAACAAGGTTTGAGTAAAGCACATTGCCTTCCATAATGTAAGTGGGCCTCATCCAATCAGATGAAGGATGACAAGACTTAGATGAAAATGACAACTCACCTGAGAGCGACGGAACTCTGCCAACAGGCTGCCTTCAGACTGGAATTGCAACTCTTTCCTACATCTCCTGCCTGCTGTTCTACCCTGCAGATTTTGGTCTTGGCAGCCCCTACAATATTGTGAGACAATTCCGTAAAACCTTTCTCTCTCTATGGACTTCCTAGGAAATATGAAATAAATGAAAATACTATTGTTTCTACTCTAAATTGTAAACGTTATATTCATTCAATATAATTGTGTAGGAATATAGTTAAAATGTTGATGTTATTATGAAATATTTTAAAATCTGCATATATCCTAATGAGTGCAGGAATATAGGACACAGGTAGAGTAAATCGACTTATCAACAGATAAAAATGAAAAAACTATAAAGGCAGTCTGTCGGCAGAATAGAGAATCAATCTATCAATAAATATTACTACTAGGTTGTCCAGTCTAACAATCTCTGCCTTTCAATGATTTACATTTAGTGCAATTACTCATATGGCTTGGAGTTTCTTGTAGATTCTGGATAGTAGTATTTTGTCAGATGCATACTTTGAAATTTTCTCAAAAATGGCCAAATAGGAATAGCTCCTACCTGCAGGCCCCAGTGTGGGTGATGCAGAAGACAGGTGATATCCACATTTCCAACTGAGGTAACAAGTTCATCTCATTGGGACTGGTTAGACAGTGGGTGCAGCCCAAGGCAAGCTGAAGCAGGGTGAGGCAAGTGCAAGGGGCCAGAAAACTCCCTCTCCTAGTGAAGGGAAACCATTAGGGACTTTTCCCCACACTATGGCACTGTGGCTCAGATACTGTGCTTTTCTCATGGACTTCACAACCCACAGACCACCAGGAGATTCCCTCTGGTGCCTACAACACTAGCACCCAGGTTTCCAACACAAAACTGGGTGGCCATTTTAGCTGCAGCAATTTTTTTTCTCATCCCCCAGTGGCACCTGGAACGCCAGCAAGACAGAACCGCTCATTCCCCTGAAAAAGGAGGCTGAAGCCAGGGAGCCAAGTGATCTGGCTCAGCGGGTCCCACCCCCATGAAGACAGCAAGCTAAGATCCACTGGCTTGAAATTCTTGCAGCCTGCACAGCAGTCTGAGCACAACCTGAGACATTCGAGCTTGGTGGGGGGTAGAAGCATCCACCACTGCTGAGGTCAGATAGGTGTAAACCTTGCCTGTGTAAACAGAGTCACTCGGGAGTTCGCAAGGCAACTGGGCAGAGCCCACGGCAGCTCAGCAAGGCCTCTGCAGGCACACTGATACTAGACTCCCTTCTTGCTGGGCAGAGCACCTCTGAGAAAAGGCAGCAGCCTGTCAGGAACTTATAAACAAAGCCCCCATCCTCCTGGGACACAGCACCTGGGAAAAGAAGTGGCTGTGGGTTCAGCTTCAGCAGACCTAAACGTCCCTGCCTGGCACCTCTAAAGGGAGCAACGGATCTTCCAGCACAGGGCTTGAGCTCTGATAGGGACAGACTGCCTTCTCAAGTTGCTCTCTGATCCCTATGTATCCTGACTGAGAGAAACCTCATACAGGAGAGCTATGGCTGACATCCTCTGGTAGTTTATGGAACAAAGCTACCAGAGGAAAGAACAGGTAGTAATCTTTGCTTTTCTGCAGCCCCTGCAGGTGACTCTCAGGCAAGCAGGGTCTGAAGTGGAACTCCAACAAACTCCAGCAGACCTGCAGCAGAAGGGGCTGACTGTTAGAAGGAAAACTAACAAAGAGAAAGAAATAGTTTCAACAGAAGGATGTCCTTCTGTTGAACTGATCAACAGAAAGCACATCTACTCAGAGACCCCATCCAATGTCACCAACTTCAAAGACCAAAGGTAGATAAATCCATGAAGACGGGAAGAAACCAGTGCAAAAAGGCTGAAATCTCCAAAAACCAAAACGCCTCTTCTCCTCCAGGGGATCATAACTCCTCACCAGCAAGGGAACAAAACTGGATGGAGAATGAATTTGATGAATTGATAGAAGTAGGCTTCAGAAGATGGGTAATAAAATTCTCCAAGCTAAAGGAGTATGTTCTAACCCAATGCAAAGAAGCTAAGAACCTTGAAAAAAGGTTAGATGAAATGCTAATTATAATAACCTGTGTAGAGAAAAATATAAACAACTTGATGGAGCTGAAAAACAGCATGAGAACGTTGTGAAGTATAAACAAGTTCCAGTAGTCGAATCGATCAAGCAGAAGAAAGGATATCAGAGATTGAAGCCCAACCCAATGAAATAAAGCCAGAAGGCAATATTAGAGAAAAAAAAGTGAAAAGAAATGAACAAAGCCTCCAAGAAATATGGGATTATGTGAAAAGACCAAATCTACATTTGATTGGTGTACCTGAAAGTGACAAGGAGAATGAACCAAGTTGGAAAACACTCTTCAGGATATTATCCAGGAGAACTTCCCCAACCTAGCAAGACAGGCCAACTTTAAAACTCAGGAAATACAGAGAACACCACAAAGATATTCCTTGAGAAGAGCAACCCCAAGACACATAATTGTCAGATTCACCAGGGTTGAAATGAAGGAAAAAATGCTAAGGGCAGCGAGAGAGAAAGATTGGGTTACCCACAAAAGGAAGCCCATCAGACTCACAGTGGATCTCTTGGCAGAAACCTTACAGGCCAGAAGAGAGTGAAGCCCAATATTCAACATCCTTAAAAAAAAGAATTTTTAACCCAGAATTTCATATCCAGCCAAACTAAACTTCATAAGTGAAGGAGAAATAAAATCCTTTAGAAACAAGCAACTGCTGAGAGATTTCATCACCACCAGGCCTGCCTTACAAGAGTTCCTGAAGGAAGCACTAAACATGGAAAGTAAAAATGAGTACCAGCCACTGAAAAAACATACCAAAATTGTAAAGACCATCAACACTATGAAGAAACGGCATCAAATAACGGGCAAAACAACCAGCTAGCATCAAAATGCCAGGATCAAATTCAAACATAACAATATTAACCGTAAATGTAAATGGGCTAAATGCTCCAATCAAAAGACACAGACTGGCAAACTGGATAAAGAGTCAAGACCCAACGGTGCACTGTATTCAGGAGACCCATCTCATGTGCAAAGACACACATGGCTCAAAATAAAGAGATGGAGGAAGATTTACCAAGCAAAAGGAGAGAAAAACAGAAAAAAAAGCAGGGGTTGCAATCCTAGTGATAAAACAGACTTTAAACCAAAAGAGAAAAAGAAGGGCATTACATAATGGGAAAAGGATCAATGCAACAAGAAGAGCTAACTATCCTAAATATATATGCACCAAATACAGAAGCATCTAGATACATAAAGCAAGTTCTTAATGACCTACAAAGTGCTTAGACTGCCATACAATAATAGTGGGAGACTTTAACACCCCACTGTCAATATTAGACAGATCAACAAGACAAAAAATAACAAGGATACCCAGGGCTTGAACTCAAATCAGGACCAAGCAGACCTAATAGACATCTATGGAACTCTACACCCCAAATCCACAGGATATACATTCTTCTCAGTGCCACATCAGACTTATTCTAAAATTGACCACATAATTGGAAGTAAAACATGCCTTGGCAAATGGAAAAAAAAAAAACAAAACAAACAGAAATCATAGCACTCTTTCAGACAACAGTGCAACAGAATTAGAACTCAGGATTAAGAAACTCACTGAAAACTGCACAACTGCATGGAAACGGAACAACCTGCTCCTGATGTCTACTGGATAAATAATGAAATGAAAGCAGAATTAAAGACGTTCTTCAAAACCAGTGAGAATGAAGACACAACATACCAGAGTCTCTGGGATACATTTAAAGCAGTGTCTAGAGGGAAATTTATAGGACTAAAGAGAAACGAGGAAAGATCTAAAATTGACACCCTAACATCACTTTTGAAAGAAGTAGAGGAGCAAGATCAAACAAATTCAAAAGCTAGCAGAAGACAAGAAATAACTAAGATCAGAGCAGAATTAATGGAGACAGAGACATAAAAAACACTTCCAAAAAATCAATAAATCCAAGAGCTTGTTTTTTGAAAAGATCAACAAAATAGATAGACCACTAGCCAGACTAACAAAGATGAAAAGAGAGAAGAATCAAATAGATGCAATAAAAAATGATAAAGGGGATATCACCACCTATCCCACAGAAATACAAACTACCATCAAAGATTACTATAAACGACTCTATGCAAATAAACCAATAAATCTAGAATAAATGGATAAATTCCTGGAAACTTACACCCTTCCAAGACTAAACCAGGAAGAAGTTGAATCCCCAATTAGACCAATAACAAGATCTGAAACTGAGGCAGCAATTAATAGCTTACCAACCAAAAAATGTCCAGGACCAGATGGGTTCACAGTCAAATTCTACCAGAGCTATGAAGAGCTGGTACCATTTATTCTGAAACTATTCCAAACAATACAAAAAGAGGGAATCCTCCCTAACTCATTTTATGAGACCAACATCATCTTGATACCAAAACCTGGCAGAGACACAACTAAAAAACAAAATTTCAGGCCAATATCCATCATGAACATTGATGAGAGAATCCTTAATAAAATACTGGCAAACTGAATTGAACAGCACATTAAAAAGCTTATCCATCACGATCAAGTCGGCTTCATCTCTGGGACACAAGGCTGGTTCAACATACACAATTTTATAAATGTAATCCATCACATAAACAGAACCAAAGACAAAAACCACATGATTATCTCAATAGATGTAGAGAAGGCCTTTGATAAAATTCAACAGCGCTTTATGCTAAAAACTCTCAATAAACTGGGTATCGATGGAATGTATCTTAAAATAATAAGAGCTATTTATGACAAACCCACAGTCAATATCATACTGAATGGGCAAAAACTGGAAGCATTATTTTTGAAAACTGGCACAAGACCAGGATGCCCTCCTCTCACCACTCCTATTCAACATAGTATTGGAAGTTCTGTCCAGGGCAAGCAGGCAAGAAAAGGAAACAAAGCGTATTCAATTAGGAAAAGAGAAAGTCAAATTGTCTCTATTTGCAGAGGACATGATTGTATATTTAGAAGACCCCATCATCTTAGCCCAAAATCTCAAGCTGATAAGCAACTTCAGCAAAGTCTCAGGATACGAAATCAACATGCAAAAATCACAAGCATTCCTCTACACCAATAATTACCAAGAAATACAACTAACAAAGGATATGAAGGACCTCTTCAAGGAGAACTACAAACTACTGCTCAAGGAAATAAGAGAGGACACAAACAGATGGAAAAACATTCCATGCTCATGGTTAGGAAGAATCAGGATTGTGAAAATGGCCATACTGCCCAAAGTAATTTATAGATTCAATGCTATCCCTATCAAGCTACTATTTCTTCTGCATTGATGCTACAGAAGAAAAGTCTGAAACTAGCAGAGGCTGACTGATGAGGTTTAAGGAAGGTAAGGTAGCCATTTCCATAACATTAAAGTGCAAGGTGTAGCAGTAAGTGATGTGTAAAAGCTGTAGCAAGTTATCCAGAAGATTTAGCTGAGATCACTGCTGAAGGTGGCAACACTAAACCACAGATTTCCAATGGAGATGAAGCAGCTTTCTAATAGAAGATGATCTCCAGTACCTTCATCACCAGAGAAAAGAAGTCAAACCTGGCTTCAGAGCTTTAAAGGACAGACTGCTGGGTACAGTGGCTCATGCCTGTAATCCCAGCACATTGGGAGGCCAAAGTGGGCAGATCACTTGAGGTCAGGAGTTCGAGACCAACCTGGCCAACATAGTGAAACCCCGTCTCTACCAAAAATACAAAAAGTATCCAGGTATGGTGGCATGCGCCTGTAATCCCAGCTACTTTAGAGGCTGAGGCAGGCGAATCGCTTAAACTCGGGAAGCAGAGGTTACAATGAGCCAAGATTGCGCCATTGCACTCCAGCCTAGGTGACAGAGTGAGACTTCACCTCAAAAAAAAAAAAAAAAAAAAAGACAGTCTGATTTTTTTATTAGGGCTAAGGCAGCTGATTTCTTTAAGTCAATACTCATTGACCATTCCAAATATCCTAGAGATCTTAAGAATTACACTACATCAGACCTTTTCAAGGAGAACTGCAAACCACTGCTCAAGGAAATCAGAGAGGACATAAACAAATGGAAAAACATTACATGCTTATGGATAGGAAGAATCAGAATCATGAAAATGCCTGTACTACCCAAAGTAATTTATGGATTCAGTGCTATCCCCATCAAGCTACCATTAATATTCTTCACTGAATTAGAAAAAACTACTTTAAATTTCATATGGAGCCAAAAAAGAGCCCACATAGCCAAGACAATCCTAAGCAAAAAGAACAAAGCTGGAAGCATCATGCTACCTGACTTCAAACTATACTACAAGGCTACAGTAGCCAAAACAGCATGGTATTGGTACCAAAACATATATATAGACCAATGGAACAGAAAAGAGGCCTCAGAAATAATGCCACACATCTACAACCACCTGATCTTTGACAAACCTGACAAAAACAAGCAATGGGGAGGCCAGGCACAGCGGCTCATGCCTGTAATCCCAGTACTTTAGAAGGCTGAGGTAGGTGGATCACTTGAGGTCGGGAGTTTGAGACCAGCCTGACCAACATGGAGAAACCCCATCTATACTAAAAATGCAAAATTAGCTGCCCATGGTGGTACATGTCAGTAATCCCAGTTACTTGGAAGGCTAAGGCATGAGAATTGCTTGAACCTGGGAGGTGGACGTTGTGGTGAGCCGAGATAGTGTCATTGCACTCCAGCCTGGGTAACAAGAGTGAAACTCCATCTCAATTAAAAAAAAAAAGAAAAGAAAAAAAAAAAAACAAGCAATGGGGAAAGGTTTCCATATTTAATAAATGGTGTTGGGAAATCTGGCTAGCCATATGCAGAAAGCTGAAACTGAATCCCTTCCTTACACCTTAAACAAAAACTAACTCCAGATGGATTAAAGATTTAAACCTAAGACCTAACTATAAATTACCTAGAAGAAAACCTAGGCAATATCATTTAGGACACAGGCATGGGCAAGGACTTCATGACTAAAACGCCAAAAGCAATGGCAACAAAAGCCAAAATAGAAAGCCAAAATAGACAAATGGGATCTAATTAAACTAAAGAGCTTCTGCACAGCAAAAGAAGCTACCATTAGTGTAAACTGGCAACCAACAGAATGGGAAAAAATATTTGCAATATACCCATCTGACAAAGGGCTAATATCCAGAATCTACAAAGAACTTAAACAAATTTACAAGAACAAACAAGCAACCCCATCAAAAAGTGGACGCAGGATATGAACAGACACTTCTCAAAAGAAGACATTTATGCAGCTAACAAATACATTTAAAAAAGCTCATCAGCACTGGTTATTACAGAAATGCAAATCAAAATCACATTGAGATACCATCTCATGCCAGTTAGAATGGTGATCACTGAAAAATCAGGAGACAACAGGCATCGAAGAGGATGTGGAAAAATAGGAATGCTTTAACACTGTAAGAGAAAACGTAAATCAGTTTAACCATTGTGGAAGACAGTGTGGCGATTCGTCAAGGAAATAGAAATAGAAATACCACTTGACCCAGCAATCCCATTACTGGGTGTATACCCAAAGGATTATAAATCATTCTATTATAAAGACACATGCACATGTATGTTTACTGGGGCACTGTTCACAGTAGCAAAGGCTTGGAACCAATCCAAATCCCCATTCATGATAGACTGGATAATAAAAATGTGGCACATATATACCATGGATTACCATGCAGCCATAAAAAAGGACAAGTTCACATCCTTTGCAGGGACATGGATGAAGTTGGAAATCATAATTCTCAGCAAACTGACACAAGATCAGAAAGCCAAACATCCCATGTTCTCACTTACAAGTGGGTGTTGAACAATGAGAACACATGGACACAGGGAGGGGAACATCAGTGGCCTGTCAGGGGGTGGGGGCTAGGGGAGGGATAGCATTAGGAGAAATACCTAATGTAGATGATGGGGTGATAGATGCACCAAACCACCGTAGCACGTGTATACCTATGTAACAAACCTGCACATCTGCACATGTATCCCAGAACTTAAAGTATAATAAATTAAAAAAATTTTTTCTTTGTCTTTGTCAGATTGGGTTAATTAGAAAGCCTTGTCTTTAAGCTCTTATGTCCTTTCTTCTACTTGTTTAATTCTATTGCTAAGACTTTCTGATATATTTTGCATTTTCCTAAGTGTGTCCATTTCCAGAAGTTGTGATTTTTATTTATGCTATCTATTTCTCTGGAGATTTTTCCATCTATATCCTGTATCATTTAAAAAATTTCTTTAAGTTGGTATTCACCTTTCTCTGGTGTCTCCCTGAGTAGCTCAATAATTGACCTTCAGAATTATTTTTCTGGTAATTCGGAGACTTCTTCGTTTGGAACCATTCCTGGAAAGCTAGCGTGATCTTTTGGGGGTGTTAAATAACTTTGTTTTGTAATATTACCAGACTTGTTTTTCTGGCTCCATCTCATTTGGGTAGATTATATCAGAGGGAAGATCTGGGGCCCACGGGCTATTGTTCAGATTCTTTTGTCCCACGTGTTACCTCTGATGTGGTGCTCTCCCCATTTCCCTAAGAATGGGGCTTCCTGAGAGCTGAACTGCTGTGATTATTATTTCTCTTCTGGGTCCAGCCACCCAGCAGAGCAATCAGTCACTGTGCTGGTACTGGGGAGTGTCTGCAGAATCTGGTGATGTGATCTGTCTTCAGGTCTCTCAGCCATGGTACCTGCTTTGGTGGAGGTAGCACGGGAGTGAAGTGGGTTCTGTGACGGTCTTGGTTGTACTTTTGTTTAGTGCGCTGGTTTTGTGTTGGTTGGCCTCCAGCTGGAAGGTGGCTTTCAAGAGAACATCAGCAGTGGTAAAACAGGGAGGATACAAGCTTGCCCCAGAGTCACCTGGATAAGTATTCAGGTTTCTTAGGCATAGGCTGGGCCACAGAGCTCCCAAGAGCCTATATCCTTCGTCTTCAGCTACCAGGGCAGGTAGAGAAAGACCATGGGAGGGGGGTGGCAGGGCTTGCTGCATCCACTGTGAAGGACAAGGGTGTGGTTCTCAGGCTGATGGAGTTACCTTCCCAGGAGGATTATGGCTGCCTCTGCTGTGTCATATAGGTCACCAGGGAAGTTGGGAAAAGACAGGCCTCATCCAGCTCCCATGCAACCCAAAAGGCCAGTCTAATTCCCACTCTACTCCCCAAAGTAGTGGGTATACTTCCAGGCAGCCAGTGAGCAGGGCAGGGGACTTGCCCCAGGCTACAAGCCTCCCCTCTGAGAAAGCAAGCAGGGCTTTCAGGTGTTGCGCCTTCCTACCTGCTGTGGATTCCCAAATCTGCACTCCTCATTTGTTCCTTTCCTTGGATTCTGTCCAGGAAACTTTGCCTTCAGTTGAAATTGTTACAACCTTCAGCTAGAAGTTTCCTTCTTCTGTGGTCCTTCTGCAATTCCACTGGCAGGCTTCCCCAAGAACTCCGCAAGACAAAGTCAGAAATGCAGGAACAGATTCTGTGAGGACCAAGAGTGCCCATAGGGCTCTTCCCACTGCTTACCTACCTCTATATTTCACTCGGCTCTCTAAATTAGTCTCAGCTGCAGGCAAGATCAAATCCTTCAGGTTCCCCAGTGAGGATATGTGTTCAGGGGTGAACATTCCCTCCCTCACACTTTAGGCACTCAGTTTTGGAGCTGTCTCACGGAACCTGGAGCAGCGAGGCGCATCCTCTAACAGGTCTGTGGATTCTCTTGGCTTCTCTGGTATGTTCCTGCAGTAGTTTTTGCAGCAAAATTCAAAATGTGACTCTCCATGCACTGCTCTCTGTCCAGGTGGGAGCTGCAAGTTAGTCCTGTCTCCTATCTGCCATTTTGAGACAGCAACAAAACAGTTTTAAGGCTAAATGCTGGAAACAAGCCTGTAATGCTGAAGACTACTTCCCTTGCTAAGTTTTTCATGTCTGTAGGTTTCCTCTAATAAAACAAAACTAGCAGCCTATTATCTCTTCAAATATTTCTTCACCCATTTTTTCTATTTTCCTTCTGTAATTCCAATTGCATGTTTGATCCGTTTCACAGGGTCACAGAGATCTGACTCTTTCTTCTTCCCATGCCTCCTCTTCACCTTTGTTTCAATTTGGATAATCTGTATAATTTTTATTGTTTTGCCCTCCAGTTCAGTGGTCCTTTTTTAATGTGTCCTATCTGCTGTTAGGCCCATCTAATAAATTTTTGTTTTATCTATGATACTCTCCAGGTCTAGACTATCCATTCATTTATTTTTAGGATTTACATTTCTTTTAAATGGACATCCTGACTTCCATGAAATTCTACATCTTTGCACTCCTTTTGCTCATGGTTCCTCAAAAGTTATTAACATATATGTAACAGATATTTTAAAATGCTTGCCTGCTAGTTCCAACATTTTAGTTATCTGTGGGATTCCTTTTATTCATTGTTCTTTTTATTGATTATGGGTCACCTAATTCTGCTAATTTACATGCCTCAGAATTTGATTATAGGTTAGAACTGCTAGACATATAATCAGTAGACTGAAATAGAAAATATCTTTCCTCAGAAAAGGCTCACCATGTCCTTTTTCAGAAAGCTAGGGTGAGGGGTAGATCTCCTTCCAAATCAGGAGTTGGGTTGGGTTGGGACTGGGCTGTTGCTTTAGTTAATTTCAATACATCTATTATACCTATCCCCAAAATGAGATGAGTTATTCCTTTGAGGGAGACTCTGGGAATTAAACTTCTGAGACTATGGGAACTCTCTCTGCCTTACTCCCAGTTTCCTTTCACTGCTTAAGCTGCAAAAGTCCTCTTGGGGAGAACTGATAGGTGGAGGACTGACTGACATTTGAGATCTTTCAGATTCCAATCTATCATGCCAGTCCACATAATCCTTAGAAGTTCAGCTAATCTCTCGTCTCAGCAGTAACTCTGCCTATAGATGGCTTGCTTCTCTGCTTGCCTGGTTTCTATCTCAATAAATGTTTCCCTGTATTAAAGTGACTGCTTGTCTTTACTCCTTTATGCAGTAGGGTTAATTTCTCTTTGCAATTTATTTTATTTAGAATTCTCTGTGACCGCATCTCTTTGACAGCTTTTTAGTTTATGTGAGGTCTTGTCAATAGTATGGTAAAAATGATGATCATTACAATGTACATACTGACTAGAAGCAAAACTCCACTTCCATTTAGTTATACTGTTGCTTTTTAAAATTTTCTTGTTTTTGATCCATTTCAGTGTATACTCCTTTTTTTCTTTGCCTGTTGATCTTAAATTTATTTTCAATTTTACCAACACTTACAGATATTAGTTACCTTCCGGATTCCAACAGTAATGAATACATTTATTATTTATCAAAGTAAATTTACATCTAAATCTCTCTCCAACCAAGTTACTATACTTACCATTATCTCCTTGCTCCACATCAAGATTAAACTTTTAGAAGGCTTCTATTTCTCTATTCTTTTTATACAGTTAAGTTTGAAGAGATAAAAATGCATGGGAATTTGTAGAAGTGCTAAGTGTGAATTTATGAAACAAAATGATTTAGTGTAAGAAAAAAACCTAATCTTTTCCTCTATGCCTAACAGAAAAATCTAATGTTCTCCCTTGAGATTTCTGTTTCATTCAGTTGTCATTTGGTTGGAGTACTCTCTAAATCCCTGTATATCCAAATATGCCTTCCTTTGGCTAGGAAACCCCTTATCTTGGTTGTATGTTATTCCACTACCAGCCAGCTTCTAGTGTTTTAAATATGTCATAAGTGCTCACTGATTTTCTTTCCTATGTAAATAACTTGTTTCTCCTATAAAGAAGCTTGTGATATTTTTCCTTTAAATAGGAAATCAGGAATTTCACCAGAGTATGACTGAGTGCCTTTGTTATTATTAATCTTTTCCTGGGACTTGATAAACCCTTTGACCTGCAGGGTCTTATTCTTCTGCTCAGGGAAATTTTATCCTATTGTTTAATTTTACAGCTCATCTTTACCTTCACAGCTTTTATCTTTGTGATAATCTTTGCAATTAATCTTCCAGGTGAACATCCTTTCTACTCGAAAGATTTTACCATTTGAAATCATATAGTTTAGTTTCTTTCTAGAGATCTACAAAGACTAAGACATGAAGGTGGGCAAAACCTGGAGTGTATATCAGAATGAAGTTTTCCTGGGATCTCCATGCCAGTATGTCAAGGCAAAGGGTCAGGATCGGAGGACTTTGTCCCACTCAGTGTTGAGTGAAGATCTGTGCAGGGTAAGCAGGCTTTTTCCAAAGGTGTGAGTAGAAAATTAAGTTTTCAGAGTTCATTGAGGGCTTTCAGCCAGCAGAAGCTATAAATCCCCTTGGAAATGGGCAATATTGGTTAGCTTAATGTTTGTAGTACATTAAGGGCCTGGCGGATCCTATGAACCATGCCAGTATGTCAAGGTTCATAGGATCCGCCAGGTCCTTAATGTACTACAAACCTAAAATTTAATAATTTTAATAATCCCCAAAAGGTTATTAAATAATAATAACCCTAAAAAGGGTCTATATTCCTAGAAGAACTGCCTTCTGGAAGAATTGGTATTCAGTCCCAGTCACTGGGAAGTGGCTGTAACTTGCAACTAATGAGAATGAGAAGAGAAGGTTACTCCTGTGCCCCAGCAGAGGTATCATGAGCAGGTTTGTTTTTGCCACAACTCAGACTTCCATCAGTATACCTGGGGCAACAGACCATGAAGAGGCAAAGAAAATAACTTTCTTAAAGAGCCTCAGTAACTGAAGAAGATGAAATAAACTAGAACTGGTAGTGACACTGATGACAATGGAATAATTAGAGTCTTTTAAATTAAAACTAAACAAACGGAGAACAACCCAGGATTGGAGCTCGTGTTGAATCCGCAAACGGTGAGTCAGAGCTACATTTCCAGACTGATCTTTGTTGCCCACAGAACGGGGAAACTCCCAAGTATAAAAAGACACGGGACGCCAGGCAGTAGGTCTGCCTGGCGAAGCCGGCAGCTGGGGCGGCGGCGGCCGGCCCTACCCAGCAATCCCCACAGGGCGTGCTTGTCCGGGTGCCTTGTTGAACTGGCAACCTGAGACTTGAGAGGGCTGGACTTGAGACTGAACGAGACTTGGACAGTAGCCCAGCCCAGGGGATTGCAGGGACAGATCGTTTGGGATACCCAGTGGGACGAACAAAACCGCGATTTCAAACTATCCCGAGCAGACGGTCCCAGACGCTCTGTGGGGGAGGGGCGTCCACCACTACCGAGGCAACCCGCCCCAACTGAGATACACGCCCACTACTGACGCAGCCAGCCGTTGCTGAGGCAACCCGCCCCAACTGAGATACACGCCCACTGCTGACGCAGCCAGCCGTTGCCGAGGCAACCCACCCCAACTGAGATACATGCCCACTGCTGAGGCAGCCAGCCATTGCCGAGGCAACCCGTCCCTACTGAGATACACGCCCACTGCTGACGCAGCCTGCCGTTGCTGAGGCAACATGCTACAACGAAGAGACTCCGCCGCAGGGCGTGGCGGAGACCACAGCAGAGCCTGCAGGAACAGGGCGAATCGCACAACAGCAGGGCGGAGCCTCGGCAGCCAAACAGTGGCTAGTCTGCCTTCTAGCTGGGCAGGACACCTCATCGAACATCTAAAAATAAAGCCCAAACCCCTCAACACAAAGCATTTGAGAAGAAAAAAAAGGGTTTTGTAATGAGCTCTGTTGCAGCAGAATCAAACATAGCAGCCTAACAGCCCTGAAGGAACAACAGAGCGCACAGCTCAGCAATTAAACCCCTATAAAGTACAAACTGTCTCCTCAAGCAGCTCCCTGACCCCTCTATATCCAAAAGACTGACATTAGGCAGGCATCATCCTGGGACAAAGATAGCAGAAAAAGAAACGGGTAGCATCCCTCGCTGTGCCACAGCTGCTAGAGGTGCACCCCAGACAAGCAGGGTCTGGAGCGGACCTCAGCAGTCGTACAGCGAAGGGGCTAGACTGGTAGAAGGAAAACCAAGCAACAGAAATACTTCATCATCAACATTCTGGGTGTCCACTCAGAGACCCAATCGAAAAGTCAGCAACTACGCAGACGACCAGCGGAAAAATCCACAAAGATGGGAAGAAACCAGCGCAAAAAGGAGGAAAACACCCGAAACCAGAACACCTCGCCTCCTAGAAAGGACCAAAACTCCTCACCAGCAAGGGAACAAAGCTGGACGGAGAATGACTGTGACAAAATGACGGAATTAGACTTCAGAAGATGGATAATGAGAAACTTTTGTGAGCTAAAAGATCATGTATTAAATCAATGCAAAGAAACTAAGAACCTTGAAAAAAGATTTGAAAAAAGATTCAAGGAAATGATAAAAAGAATGGATAACTTAGAGAGGAATATGAATGAATTAAAGGAGCTGAAAAACACAATACGAGAACTTCGCGAAGCAAACACAAGTTTCAATAGCCGAATTGACCAAGCAGAAGAAAGAATATCCGAAGTCAAAGACCAACTCAATGAAATAAAACGAGAAACCAAGATCAGAGAAAAAAGAGCAAAAAGGAATGAACAAAGTCTCCAAGAAACGTGGGACTATGTGAAAAGACCTAACCTACGTTTGATAGGTGTACCAGAAGGGGACGAAGAGAATGAATCCAAGCTGGAAAATACTCTTCAGGACATCATCCAGGAAAATTTCCCCCACCTAGCAAGACAGGCCAACACTCAATTGCAGGAAATACAGAGAACACCACAAAGATATTCCGCAAGAAGAGCAACCCCAAGGCACATAATCGTCAGATTCAACAGGGTTGAAATAAAGGAGAGAATACTAAGGGCCGCCAGAGAGAAAGGTCGGGTCACCCACAAAGGGAAGCCCATCAGACTCACAGCAGATCTCTCGGCAGAAACACTACAAGCCAGAAGAGAGTGGGGGCCAATATTCAACATTCTTAAAGAAAAGAACTTTCAACCCAGAATTTCATATCCAGCCAAACTGAGCTTCAGAAGTGAAGGAAAAATAAAATCCTTTGCGAACAAGCAAGTACTCAGAGATTTTGTCACCACCAGGCCTGCTTTACAAGAGCTCCTAAAAGAGGCACTACACATAGAAAGGATCAACCAGTACCAGCCATTCCAAAATCACACTGAATGCTAAAGAGCATCAACATAATGAAGAATCTACAACAACTAACAGGCAAAACAGCCACTTAGCATCAAAATGGCAGTATCAAATTCACACATAACAATATTAACCCTAAATGTAAATGGACTAAATGCACCAATCAAAAGATACAGACTGGCAAATTGGATAAAAAGCCAAAACCCATCAGTGTGCTGTATCCAGGAAACCCATCTCACATGCAAGGATACACAAAGGCTCAAAATAAAGGGATGGAGGAAGATTTACCAAGCTAATGGAAAGCAAAAAAAAGCAGGAGTTGCAATTCTCATCTCCGATAAAATAGACTTTAAAGCAACAAAGATCAAAAGAGACAAAGAAGGCCATTACATAATGGTAAAAGGATCAAAACAACAAGAAGAGCTAACGATCCTAAACATATATGGACCCAATGCAGGAGCACCCAGATACATAAGGCAAGTTCTTAAGGACTTACAAAAGGACTTAGACTCCCACACAATAATAGTGGGAGACTTTAACACTCCACTGTCAATACTAGACAGATCAACCAGACAGAAAATCAACAAGGATATCCAGGGCTTGAACTCAGACCTGGAGCAAGCAAACCTGATAGACATTTACAGAACTCTCCACCCCAAATCCACAGAATACACATTCTTCTCAGCACCACATCACACCTACTCTAAAATTGACCACATAATTGGAAGTAAAGCACTGCTCAACAAATGCAAAACAACTGAAATCATAACAAACAGCCTCTCAGACCATAGTGCAATCAAGTTAGAACTCAGAATTCAGAAACCGACCCAGAACTGCACAGCTTCATGGAAACTGAACAACTGGCTCTTGAATGTTGACTGGGTAAACAACGAAATGAAGGCAGAAATAAAGAAGTTCTTCGAAACCAATGAGAACGAAGACACAACATGCCAGAACCTCTGGGACACATTTAAAGCAGTCTCTAGAGGAAAGTATATAGCAATAAGTGCCCATATGAGGAGAATGGAGAGATCCAAAATTGACACCCTATCGTCAAAATTGAAAGAGCTAGAGGAGCAAGATCAAAAAAACTCAAAACCCAGCAGAAGACAAGAAATAACTAAGATCAGAGCTGAGCTGAAGGAGATTGAGACACGAAAAACCCTTCAAAAAATCAATAAATCCAAGAGCTGGTTTTTTGAAAAGATCAACAAAATAGACAGACCACTAGCCAGACTGATTAAAAAGAAAAGAGAGAACAACCAAATAGATGCAATAAAAAATGATAAAGGGGAAATCACCACAGATTCCACAGAAATTCAAACCATCATCAGAGAATATTACAAACAACTCTATGCGCATAAACTAGTAAACCTGGAAGAAATGGATAAATTCCTGGACTCCTGTGTCCTCCCAAGCCTAAACCAGGAGGAAGCTGAAACTATGAATAGACCAATAACAAGGTCTGAAGTTGAGGCAGCAATTAAGAGCCTACCACACAAAAAAAGCCCAGGTCCAGACGGGTTCACAGCCGAATTCTACCAGACACACAAGGAGGAGCTGGTACCATTCCTTCTAAAACTATTTCAAACAATCCAAAAAGAGGGAATCCTTCCCAAATCATTTTTTGAGACCAACATCATCCTGATACCAAAACCCGGCAGAGACCCAACGAGAAAAGAAAACTTCAGGCCAATATCCATGATGAACATAGATGCAAAAATCTTCAATAAAATATTGGCAAGCCGATTGCAACAGCAAATCAAAAAACTTATTCATCATGATCAAGTAGGATTCATCCCAGGGATGCAAGGCTGGTTCAACATACGCAAGTCTATCAACGTAATTCACCACATAAACAGAACCAAAAACAAAAACCACATGATTATCTCAATTGATGCAGAGAAGGCATTTGACAAAATTCAACAGCCCTTTATGCTAAAAACCCTCAATAAACTCGGTGTCAATGGAACGTATCTCAAAGTAATAAAAGCTATTTATGACAAACCAACAGCCAATATCATACTGAATGGGCAAAAACTGGAAGCATTCCCTTTAAAATCTGGCACTAGACAAGGATGCCCTCTCTCACCACTCCTATTCAATATAGTACTGGAAGTTCTAGTCAGAGCAATCTGGCAAGAAAAAGAAATAAAGGGTGTTCAAATAGGAAAGGTGGAAGCCAAATTGTCTCTATTTGCAGACGACATGATAGTATACATAGAAGACCCCATTGCCTCAGCCCAAAAACTCCTGAAACTGATAAGCAACTTCAGCAAAGTCTCAGGATATAAAATCAATGTGCAAAAATCACAAGCATTCGTGTACACCAATAACAGACTTAAAGAAAGCCAAATCAAGAGCGAACTGCCATTCGCAATTGCTACAAAAAGAATAAAATACCTTGGAATACAACTCACAAGGAACGTAAGAGACCTCTTCAAGGAGAACTACAAACCACTGCTCAACGAAATCAGAGAGGACACAAACAGATGGAGAAACATTCCATGTTCATGGTTAGGAAGAATTAATATCGTGAAAATGGCTATACTGCCCAAAGTAATTTACAGAATCAACGCTATCCCCATCAAGCTACCATTGACTTTCTTCACAGAACTGGAAAAAACCACCATGAACTTCATATGGAACCAAAAGAGAGCCCGCATAGCCAAGTCAATTCTAAGCAAAAAGAACACAGTGTGGGGCATCACACTACCGGATTTCAAACTATACTACAAGGCTACAGTCATCAAAACAGCATGGTACTGGTACCAAAACAGAGATATAGACCAATGGAACAAAACAGAGGCACCGGAGGCAACACAACATACATACAACTATACAATCTTTGATAAACCCGACAAAAACAAGCAATGGGGAAAGGATTCCATGTTTAACAAATGGTGTTGGGAAAACTGGCTAGCCATGTGCAGAAAGCAGAAACTGGACCCCTTCCTGACACCTTACACTAAAATTAACTCCAGATGGATTAAAGACTTAAACATAAGACCTGGCACGATAAAAACCCTAGAAGGAAATCTAGGGAAAACCATTCAGGACATAGGAGTAGGCAAGGACTTCACGAACAAAACACTAAAAGCATTGGCAACAAAAGCCAAAATAGACAAATGGGACCTAATGAAACTCCACAGCTTCTGCACGGCAAAAGAAACAGTCACTAGAGTGGATCGGCAACCAACAGAATGGGAAAAAATTTTTGCAGTCTACCCATCTGACAAAGGGCTGATATCCAGAATTTACAAAGAACTCAAACAGATTTATAGGAAAAAAACAAACAAGCCCATTCAAAAGTGGGCAAAGGATATGAACAGATACTTTACGAAAGAAAACATATATGAGGCCAACAATCATATGAAAAAATGCTCATCGTCACTGGTCATCAGAGAGATGCAAATCAAAACCACATTGAGATACCATCTCACGCCAGTTAGAATGGCGATCATTAAAAAATCTGGAGACAACAGATGCTGGAGAGGATGTGGAGAAAAAGGAACACTTTTACACTGTTGGTGGGAGTGTAAATTAGTTCAACCATTGTGGAAGACGGTGTGGCGATTCCTCAAGGCCTTAGAAATAGAAATTACATTTGACCCAGCAATCCCATTACTAGGTATATATCCAAAAGACTATAAATCGTTCTACTATAAGGACACATGTACACGAATGTTCATTGCAGCACTGTTTACAATAGCAAGGACCTGGAATCAACCCAAATGCCCATTGATAATAGACTGGATTGGAAAAATGTGGCACATATACACCATGGAATATTATGCAGCAATCAGAAATGATGAGTTTGTGTCGTTTGTAGGGACATGGATGAATCTGGAAAACATAGTCCTCAGCAAACTGACACAAGAACAGAAAATGAAACACTGCATATCCTCACTCATAGGTGGGTGATGAAAAATGAGAACACATGGACACAGAAAGGGGAGTACTAAACACTGGGGTCTATTATGGGGAAAAGGGGAGGGCCAGTGGGAGGGGGATGTGGGGAGGGATAGCCTGGGGAGAAAAGCCAAATGTGGGTGAAGGGGAGAAGAAAAGCAAAGCACACTGCCATGTGTGTACCTACGCAACTGTCTTGCATGCTCTTCTCATGTACCCCAAAACCTATAATCCAATAAAAAATTTAAAAAAAACTAAACAAACAAAAAACAACTATTAAGGCTTTTCGCCAGGTGTACTGAGTGGCTCATGCCTGTATTTCCAGCACTATGGGAGGCTGAGGCAGGAGAATTGCTTGAGCCTAAGAGTTTGAGACCAGCCCTGGCAACATAGCGAGATCCTGTCTCTACCAAGGGGGAAAAAAAATTAGCTGGATGTGGGTGTGCATGTGTAGTTCCAGCTACTTGTGAGGATGGCGCGAGTTGAGCCTGGGAGGTCAAGGCTGCAGTGAGCCATGGTTGCACCACCGCGCGCTCCAGCCCAGGTGACAGGGTGAGACTGTCAACACACACACATACACACAAAAGAAGTGTAAGTTAATTACTAAACAACCAGATAACCCCATTTTAAAAGAAGGAAACAGTGGCTTTCAGAAAGTAAATTAGAAGGCAGGTAACATTCCGAAGGTCATATAACTAAAAGCAGCAGTACCTGGACTAAAACCCACAGCTCTAAGCCACAAACTCTCCAGACCCATTTATGTATTTGTTTAGCCCCTGTGGTTGGGACCTGATTTTATTCATCTTCATATCCACGGTGCCTAACCCAAATGCTTAAAATAGAGAAGGTATTCAAGAGTTCACTCAAATATTAACTGCATGACTCTATTTTCCTATGTCACATTCACCAGATTCACATGTTACAATGCAGTATTAAGTGTAGTAGTCATCAGAATGCCTGAGTTAATGTACTAGGACTGTTTTAAAACATGTTAATTTACCCATTGGTAATATTCCTAAACTTAGTGCAAAACTGAAATGTATTACAGTCATAAGAGCTGAGTAATGATGTTTTAGTCAATGACAGATGGCATGTACAATGGGGGGGGTCCCATAAGATTATAATATTGTATTTTGCTGTACCTTTTCTATGTTTAGATACACAGTTATTTACCATTGTGTTACAACTGCCTATAGCATTAGATATGGCCATATGCTGTACAAGTTGATAGCCTAGGAACAGTTGGCCATATCATATAGCTTAGGTGTAGTAGGCTATACCATTTAGGTTTGTGTAACTACACTCTATGATGTTTGCATAATGACAAAATCAACTATTCATTTCTTAGAATGTTTCCCCACTGTTAAGCAATGCATGACTATACTTAAACATTTCCCTAATTTCCCACATAGTAACACAATCTAGAGAAGATAATAAAAGCAATTTTATGTTGCTTGGGAGATATTTTTAGTATTTTATTTTGTAGAAAATCAGATCATGACATTTTACTCCATTGTACCTAATTTGAACAGCTGAAGCACACTTTTTTAAGTTTTCCTAAACCTTACCAACCTTAAGTCAAGGCTATGGTCAAAGAAAGAAGAACAAAGACAAACAGCTATGCTGCAAAACAAAAACAGGCAGGAATATGTGCCAAGTTTTAAAGACAGAACATACGTACAGCAATCTTATGTATCATTACCAAATGGTTACAAGCTACTCGCTAAGCACAAGGCACTGTTCTGGGAACAGGAAGAGCTCTAACCTCCCTTTCATGACATCTAAGAGGTTTGTTTTGGGCAATATGATATCCATGCATCCTATGTCAGTTTTGGCAGTCCCCATGGATCTTTCTTTATAGAACAGAGATAGAATTATGCTTTATCTGTGTCTATGATAACATGGCATTTATTATATTCCAGTAGAATACAGTTATAGAAGGCAGAGATATTATCTGTACTGAGACTGCAAGCCTTTCTTAAGAATTAGAAAAGAAGGTAAAGTATGTTTTGAAGATAATATGATTTTATATCTAGAAAGTCCAAAAGAATCAATGCTAAAATTAACACAAATCAGAAAGTTAGAATAATATACATTTAATATACGAAAATCAATTTCTCTTACATATTCAAACAAATTTGAAGATAAAATGAAACAATATTTCACTTACAAGGGCAATGTAAATGATAAAATATATGAATAAGTACAACAAAAAATGTGTAAAACAGTATGAAGAACACCTTAAATACATCTGAAAAACTCAAAAGTACAGGTGTTCCTTGAGTTATGATTGTCTGATTTAACGAGTTTTCAACTTTACCACAGTTTGAAAGTAATGTGCTCTCAGTGGAAAGCATACTCTGAGTACCCATACAACTACTTCAACTACTCCGTTTTTCACATTCAGTGGAATATTCAATGAACTACATGAGATGTTCAACACTTTATTATAAAATAGGCTTTGTCTTAGATGATGCGGCCTAACTGTAGGCTAATGTAAGTGTTCTGAGCATGTTTAACGCAGGCTAGGCTAAAGCATGATGTTTGGTGGGTCAGGATGCTTTTCTGACATATTATGGGTTTACTGGGATATAAGTCTATTGCAAGTTGAGGAGTATCTACAGTCTGGAACAAATGGAACATCCTATCTTGTGTACCAAGACAATGTAGAATCATAAATGTTAGCTCTTCCCAAGACAATATATGAATTTAATATGATTTTAATTTTTAAAAAGTTTTTCCCAGCACTAGACAAGTTGATTCTAAAAATCATATAGAAGAACATCCAAGAATACCTTAAAAAAATCCTGAGGGGCAAAAAAAGCAACGATTGGAAATAAACACTAGTCAATATTAGTATATATCATTAAAACCCTCTGTAACTAAAATAATTCAGTATTAACAGACGAGTAGCCATGCAGATCAGCAGAATAGATTAAAATGTTTAAAAAAAGATGCAAGTACATATGGTATATGAAGAAGAAGAGATATTTTCAAATACATAGTGTTGGGACAATTTGTTGGGGACAAGTGGACAGACAGCTTGAAAAATACATTGAATCCATATTTTGCAAAATTTGTACTGCAAGGTCAAAAGCCAAATGACAAAGTGGGAAAAATATTTACAGCCTTTATTGTTGATATTATGTCAAAAATAATGTATCTATTAGGTCAAACAAAAGCATACAAATATACAGTAAAGATAACTGGGAATATCAATATAAACTTGTTGATTTAGTAAAAATTTATTTTCGAGTTGTGTTCACTGAAGGGATTTAGAAGCAATGATTCACCAATAGCAGTGAGTGTACTTAGTCCCAGATTTTAGTTAATTGCATTATCTATTAACAATACCAGAGTTCCTTGGAGAAATGACTGATTCCAGCTGGAGGGCAGGGATGGTAGAAGATGAACTAGGACATCATAAGCACAGAAGTGCTCAACGGCTGATTCATATCAAAGGACATAAGAGCAGGAATGAATGGGTTCCCCTTTGCCAAATTAGGGGATAATTTGAGCCACACACAAAAAATGTTATAAAAGTAGTACAACAAATTGAATGAAAAAACCCATAGTACTCATATAGAAAGACAGGAAAAAAGAAAACACTCGACTGAAGAACACCAGCCAATAAATGTAAAGGTGATAACAGCACGAGAAAACACCATTTTGTATCCTCCGCCCACTATAATAATTCAGGTCAGGATCATCAATGGACACTGAAACCACAAAGTAGGCTAAGCCCACTAAGAAAGGAACACATAAGGAACAAAGTAAGGTTGGGAACAAGATATTTACATGGCCTTAAAATCATTCCACAAATTACTCAACAATTACAAAGAAAAAATTTAATTTTTACAATGAAGAGATCTGGTGTTCACCACTACTTTTATAACATTTTTTGTGTGTGGCTCAAATTGTCCCCCACCTTAATTAAGGACTACACTTGCCAACACCAAAAGTGGGACAAGGTGACATGATATGCACCTGATATAATGCAAAAAAGTGCAAATCATTTACAGGTACTTTTTAGATTTTTAAAATAGTATTTTTGCAAAAAAAGTTTAGCCTGAATATAATCAAGATGAAATAAATTCAAAATGTTGGACATTTTACAAGATAGTTGGTCCAGTCAGACTCTTTAAAAAGTCAATGTCATAACAACCAAAAAAAGATTCTAGATTCACTGAAATCAAATGACATTAAAATGACATGACAAGCAATTTAAGTATGAATCAGGACCCGATGCTGAATAAAACAGCAAATAAACAAAAAACTGCTTAAGACATTTTGACACAATTAGGGAAATCTGAATACAAACTGTTTATTAGATTAGAATTTTTGCTATTTTTCTTAGGTATGCTAATGGTACTGTGGTTATACAGTAAAATATCCTTCCTTTAGCAGATGTAAGATAAAGTTTTGGAAAGGAAGAAGCAAATGAAAATATAGGGGTTTTATTTTACATTTTTCCAATTTTTTATGGTTTAAAAAAATTTCAGAATAAAGTTAAGGAATAATAGGCCCTAAATAGACATTTATTTAATTATCTTATAGTAGGCAAACTGAACCTAGACAATTAATTATCTTACAGTAAGCGACCGAATTTTGAACAGTTTTGAACATTGTAAAATCTTCCATATAAGCAGAGTAATCTGGTGTTGAGTTGATTGATTGATTGACAGATACAGGGTCTTGCTTGGTTGCCTCGGATGGAGTGCAGTGGCATAATCATGGCTCATTAAAGCCTTCATCTCCTCGGCTTAAGTGATCCTCCTACCTTAGCCACCCAAGTAGTGGGACTACAAGCATGTACCACCACACTCAGCTAATTTTCAAATTTTTTTTGTAGTAATGGGGTCTTACTATGTTGCCCAGGCTTGTCTTCGACTACTGGCCTCAAGCAATCTTCCTGCCTCAACCTCCCAAAGTACTAGGCACGTCAACCACTGAGCCCAGCCTGAGTTCTGATTTTAAAAGTGTCTCACCATTATTAAAAACAATTAGAAAACAAATAAAGCACTCCTTCTCCAACTGTGGATTTATCAGATCACCTTCCTAAAAATAAGAAAAAGCTAAAAAATTAGTGCATAAATATATTTATGTTTTACATGTTGATTACTCAATAAATTTACTATATTTATTGAAAAATAGTAATTTTGGGGAAAATTACTGTCCCAAGTCAGCGGTATTAGTTATTTATAATTCTCCATGATTAGTATTTGTTCCTTTACAATTAGAAAAAAAACATATTTCAAGGGATAATTTATTAGTATAATATGTCCTGACTCTGGGGCCATTCTGCATTTATTAGAAGACTGGCTCTGACAATTGCCAGATATATGCTCTTGGAGTAGTTATTTGCAACTCAAACCTCTGGGAAGACCTCCCTGGGCTATGCCAGTCTTTAATAATCTGTATTATTTATTCCCAAATATTCATAAAAAATAAAATTCACTGATAAAATAAATACATAAAGTTAGCAGAGATTTAACGGACTTTTAAACTAATGCCCAAATAATTTAACTGTGCTAACCAATAATCAAATACCAACTATACTAATTTCTACCTAAAAACCATAAAGAGTTGCCTACAATTTTTAGTATTTGATAAATTTCCTCAGTAAACTCTAATATGGATTGAAGGCTGTTCACATCATAGACTTTGTGACATGCTCTATATATCCTGAGGCCAGTAGCCTGTGTTCCTAATAAAGTCTATCACATATTTATTACACTGGCAAGGCCAACACACTTTAATTTTATGTGTTCGATCCTTAAAATATAATTTAATATCAGTCTTTAACATTAGTATTATTTTAATAATGTTATAGCTTGAAAATAGATTAACATATAGATTTAACAACATGTTATGCACTGAAAAATCAAAAGTATAAATATAACAAGCATAAGAAAGGTAAACTTATAATTTTGGTATTTCCTTTTTACTCAGCTTTGTTATTACAATGCAGAATTTAAAAAAAAAAAGACAATACCAAAAGAAGCTTCTTGTATTTCCTTGTTTCTTCCATTCTTTCCTTATTGACTTTTTGGGTAACAAACATCCAAGTTATCCACATTATAGTCACCCCTAATAGTTCTTAGTTTCTTTTTGCTAAATAGCCTCTTCTAGCTTATCTCAGTAACTCCCATGGGCTCAAATACCACACATATACCAGTGACTCCTTCATCTATACCTACAGGCTAAGCTTGTATTCCAAAACTGTGTAGTTTCTAGCACAGAGCTTGACTCACAGAATATTTAATAAACGAGGTTCAAATGAATGAGCAAGCTATTAGATATCGTGTTTCAGAAACACCAGAATATCTCGTGGGTATTCCAAACTCAATATATCCAAAATACAATTCGTTATCTTCCTCCCAAAATTCTTAATATTTCCCTATTTTCATTTATGGATTGCTACCCACTCATTCACCTATTAGAAACCTCAAGCACCCTCAAATTCTACTTGTATATCTTCCCTCACAATCTAGACCTCCATGTTAATGATTCAACATCTCCTCTCTCTTACTTCAACCCCCTTTTCCTATCTCAATTATTAAATCACCTTTTAACTGCCTTCCTAGCTGGAATGCCCTAACATCTCTTATGATTCATCTTACAATTAGTTCACATACTGTCTTCTCTATGAGGCCTTACTATCTTCTCTAACACAAAATTTGTCACTACATCATCTGCATTCTCTAGTACATTTTGTTCATTCCTCTTACAGCAAATATCAAACTAGGCAATCCCATCTACCTACCTTTTAAAAGATAGGTCTCCAGTGAATACTAGCAGTGCTAGGGATGGGGTGGAGTTCTGCACTTCATTTCTATAAGGTTCTGTACAATTTGGGCATGCTGCTACCTCTCTGGACTTACTGTCTTCTACTCTCCTCCTTTTTCTTCCAATCTAGATATACTGACCTCTTTGCTGTTCAAAATGCATACCAAGTACATTTCTGTCTCAGGATCTTGGTTGGGGATGCTATTCTCCCAGACAATACGGTTTTCTTTTATTATTCTTTAAAATTTTGCTCAATTGTCAGCTACTTTGTGAAGCTTTCCTTGACCACCCCATTTAAACAGCAACCTAACCCTACTCCTCAGGTACAACTCCCTTCCCTGCTTTGCCATTATTTTTATTGAATGGCCCTCTGTATCCTTGGGGTTCTGCATCCATGGATTCAACCAACCATGGACTGAAACCATTCAGAAAAGAAATGCATCTGACTGAACATATAGACTTTTTTCTTGTCATTATTCCCTAAACATTACAAGACAACAACTATTCATATAGCATTTACATTATATTAGGTATTATAAGTAATCTAGAGATGATTTAAATTATATAGGGGGGTGTACATAGGTTATATCCAAATACTATCTATTTTATATAAGGGACTTGAGAATCCAAGGACCTTGCTCTAAAAAGGGTCCTGAAACCAATTCCCCAGATGGGGATAACTAGACTATGTTTCCTTAATGTCATTATCCACTAGAAGGTAAGCTACACAAAGATGTGAATTTTTACCAATTTTGTTCACTGATACATTGAGAGCACCTATAAAAGTGCCTGGGATGACCTAAGTACGCGTTGGGTATTTACTGAATGTATGAATGGTCTTGCATTCCCAGTACCTGCATGTGTACAAATTAAACATCTTTTTAAGTAAAATAAAAACAACCACATCCCCTAAAAAAAGTACAAAGTTAAAACAAGAAGGGATTTAACAATGGAAAACCTTTTTTGGTCTATTACACTGGTATGGTATTGAGAATGTGAGATGCTATGAACCAATTTTTCCAGGTCTTTCATAAAAGAGACATTTTACATTCTAGGGAAAACTTTTAAATTTTGAACATAAGCATGATGATTTAGAAAAAGTTTTTCATACTCAAAGCAAAGACAAGTCAATTTAAAACATATGCTTATTATGCTATTAATTGTTTCCTATAGTAGTTCAGTGAACATTAAGTACATTAATTTGCCTGTTATATGTGCATTTATAATTGCCTTTATCATTAGCTTTTAAAGTGTTTTACTTTCAACTCTTCATTAAATCTTCACTTTAAAATCAGACTAAAAAGACTGAGATGACATTATGTCTCATAATGTCACTATCGAAGGTAAGAAAAAAAGGGGAAAAGAGGACTTCTACAAAAAACTTCACTGATTCTGAGTTGGCCAAAAACAAAAACAAAAACAAAAACCTGTTCACTCCCTACATTTCTCAGACAAATTTAACAGCAATGAGATGTAAAAGACTTGATTCCTTTTAAAAAAGTGGCAAGTATATACAATAACACATATATGGCTGGGTGCAGTGGCTCATGCCTGTAATCCCAGCACTTTGGGAGGCTGAGGTGGGCAGACTACGAGGTCAGGTGTTCAAGACCAGCCTGGCCAATATGGCGAAACCCGGTCTCTACTAACAATACAAAAAAATTAGCCGGGTGTGTTGGTGCACGCCTGTAATCCCAGCTACTCAGGAGGCTAAGGCAGGAGAATGGATTGAATCTGGGAGTCAGAAGCTGCAGTGAGCCGAGATTTCACCACTGCACTCCAGTCTGGGCAACAGAGTGAGACTCCGTCTCAAAAAAATCAAAACCCAAAAAAACCATATACCTACAAACACACCCACATACATATTAATACGAAATAAATTGGAGTCTTTTATAAGTATAAACTCACTTATTCTCAGAATACTATCCTTGGGAGGCAGATGTGAAGCAAGCATACTAATAAGGTCATTAGATGAATTACAGTTAAATGTTTTCTTAGAGAAAGTTGAGGAAAAAAATAAATTGTCAGAAATAAGAATAATGTTCCACTTTTTACTTATTAACCATTTATAATACAAAACTCTCTTACATTATTTTTTAAAAAATGACCAGTCACACATACAGTCATTTGTCACTTTCCATATTTCTCAATAACTTTGCTCTCACACTGGTAGGCAAGTTGCTGACTAAGAACAACACAGTGATTCTTTACATTTTCATTCACTTTTCATTCATGGAAAAGGCTTCTTAAAAATGCACATTTAAAATTCTAGAAAACACAAATCAACATTATCTCTAAGTCTCTTTCATTACCAGAAGGTCTGGTTCCCAAACCTAGTTTCCATTGTTAGTTAACATCTTCAGTAAGTGATGGATATTCATTTCCAGAAAACATTACCAGTAAATTCTATATCACAGACTGTTCACTATCCAGACCAAACTGACTAAACCACAAAATGCAAAAGTATGCACTTCACTTCTCTAAGGGAAACCTTAAGGCTATTCTGAGTATAGTTTCAGCAGATTATAACCTGACTAAGAGTAAATGAGAACTTAATTAGATAGCTGCCTTCTTCTGAATTTCCAGAGCTTTCAGTAGACACAAACTAAAATGTTTAAAACTCGAAATTTCTTGTTTCAGGTTTTTAAAAAAGTTACTTTGAGACATAGGGATTTACAAAGGAAACAAAAAAAAAACCCTATTATATTTGTGATACAAATGCTATTTCATTTTTTCCCCCAGAGGAGAAAACATGAAGAGGTGCTTGCTTGGTTCCAGGTGGTGCCCATTTTAAGCAAAATTAGTAAAAAAAAAAAAATATATATATATATATATATGTGTGTGTGTGTGTGTATATATATATATATATATATATATATATATATATAAAATATGTTATTTTCTAAAAATTGGATCCCTGGCCACAGAATCACACAATATAATGGCTGAAATGAACACTGATGTGAAATATGTGAAAACAAGTGTATATGACTTAGAGAAAATACCTTTTATTGTAACTGTCAATTAAAATATTTTTCATTATCAGAAATGTGGCCAACATTTTGTATATATAAATATATACACTATAATAGTGAAGAACTAAAGATCATAATATCTAGCAATTGAAGAATGGCTTAAAATTATGATACTCATTTTTTATTTCTTTTTCTTTTTTTTTTTTTTGAGACAGGATCTTGCTCTGTCATCTAGGCTGGAGTGCAGTGGCACGATCATGGTTCACTGTAATCTCAACCTCCTGGGTTCAATTAATCCTCCCCTGCTTCAGCCTTCTGAGTAGCTGGGACCATGTGCCACCACTCCTGGATAATTAAAAAAAATATTTTTTAAAGAGACAGGGTCCCAATATGTTTCTGAGATTGGTCACGAACTCCTAGGCTCAAGCAATAACCCACCTTGGCCTGTCAAGGTGTTGGGATTACAGGTGTGAGCCATCTTGCTCAGTCAGAACAGAATACTCATTTTCTTCAAAGACATGTATTAAGTGTACTATGAGAAAAAAAAAGTTATAGAAAACCTATTTTAAAATCTACATATTTGGAAATATATTCTATAACATCATTTTGTATGCCTAATTATCTTAAAAATTGAACTGTCAATTTTAATATTTGATCATAAAATTGTAAAATGAATTTCATGGTTGATAGCAAACTGTACTAATGTGGCCATATTCTCAAACTACCAAAAAAAAATAGTTATGCCTGGTCAAAATAATTCAGCCATTTTATAACTAACCCTCTCATCTCACCTGTTGCAACCATATGGCATTATTATAATTCTTCCTTCAATTCTCACCTTTGAGTAAACTAATTACTGAGTTTCCTTTACCCTAGAGGGAAAGCAGTGAATTGCAACATTTACTACTCTCACCATGGTATAAATTATATTCCGATAAAGTAGTTGAAACCTTTAAAGTCTTCTACTTTATATAATGAAAACCACTTACTGAAATGTTTTCAAACAGTATGCCTGAAGGTTATATTTAGAAACAATACATATGTACACAGGAATATAGATTTTAACATAAGACATTTACTAGGTTTAGTTCTAAGAACATAGTGTTTTTGCTTTCTAAAATTTACTGGGAAGTTAGATAAATTTAAAATAAAAAGGTTCAATGATTAAAGTAGTTCTGAATATGGTTATAAAGATATAATCTGCTATTCCTATAGCACTGTAAGACAAACAAATCTTTGTATTTAAAAACTTCCACTTGTAGTAAACATATTCCTATCCTCTATTTTCAAATGACAGGTCACTGAAATGAAACAGTAACTTGCTTAAGTCACAGCATTAAGCAACAGAATCTGGAACTAAATACAAATGCCTCTGATTTCTGGCTAAGTGCTACCAGAATCTCATGTTTATTTAAATAGGAAAAATAAGACACTTCTAGAGTCCCTAGTCAAGCTAATCAAAATTGCTTATTAATAACATCTTCAAAATCATGATGATCAAATACCACCACAAAATGACTTCAACATTCAGGGAGGTTTTATTATTAAATGTGTTACTTCCATTCAGCTTTTTTTAAAAAAACTGGTAATCTATTCTTTACATTGTAACACCTGATTTGTCGGGAGTCAGATAATGAAGTGGATTTTATAAACCTGTCATGGCTCATATGATAACCTACTGGCCAGAGCTGTCTTTTAAAATGTGAATTGGCCAGGAGTGGTGGCTCACACCTATTAATTCCAGCACTTTGGGAGGCTGAGGAGAGCAGATCACCTGAGGTCAGGAGTTCAACACCAGCCTGACCAACATGGTGAAACCCTGTCTCTACTAGAAATACAAAAACTAGCTGTGCATGGTGGCAGGCACCTGTAGACCCAGTTACTCAGGAGGCCGAGGCAGGCAGGAGAATTGCTTGAACCTGGGAGGCGGAGGTTACAGTGAGCCAAGATCGCACCACTGCACTCCAGTCTGGGTGACAGAGCAAGAATCCATCTCAAAAAAAAGTAAGTTAATCAAAATGAAATAAAATTAAAATTTAGTTCCTATGTTATAGTAGCCTCTAGCTACCATAATGAACTGTGTATATCTAGAGTTCAGAAAAGAGGTATGGGGTTGAAGATAAACATTTGAGAATCGCTGGCATATGAGTTTTATTTAAAGTCATGAGATCACCAAGGGAGTGGGCATATATAGGGAATAAAAATGGGTCAAATTGCAGTGAAATAATAATATAAGACATGGAAGAAAAAAGGAAGAACTAGCAAAGGAGAATGAAGAGTGGCTGAGATAAGGAAAGCCAAGAGAATGTGGTATCCCAGAAAGCATGTATTTAGAAGTGATCAAATGTATCAAATCCTGCTAATAGGTCAAGTAAGATAAGAACAAAGAATTGACCACTGGAATCAGCAAAGAAAAGGTCACTTTTGAGCTTGAAAAGAAGAGATTAGAAATTTCAACAAAGTTATAGAAGATAGAAAATGATTAAACACATCTGTCTGAAAACAGTATTGGAGGGCTGAAGTAGATGGAGAAGCTGACTACAAAACCTGTGAATTTGGAATGAGCATATTTGGAAGGGTGAAAACCAGAAGTAACAGCAGGTTCATTTGTATAATAAGCTAAACAGGCTGCGAAATCCCAGAAATTGAAGGATGCCCAGCATTTAACAGCCTGTCAAAAAACAAGAACAAAAACAAAACAAAAACCACAGTGGAATTTTCTCTAAAAATAATATGAGTGAACCATCTGAAAAGCATGTAGCCTTCTTAGAGTAGATACGCTCTCCCAGTTACTCTCATTTTGGCAACCTGCATGACAGTATCATAGGTGGATCCATTCATTTTACCTGTTTGTCTTAAACACACCCTGCCAGTTAATTTGTGCTAGCCATATATACGAAGTTCTCAATACACTTTCTGCTTAGATGATAAGTGAATTGTTTCATTTAAAATCTTCTTTCAACTCAGTTTAAGCTTTTCTTTTTTTTTTAGTCACATTTTTTTCATTTCACATTTGCAAATAAATGTGACTGAAAAAAGAAGAAAAGCTTAAATGAAGTTTTCCACTTTTAATAGGGAAAAAAGTTGCAATTAGAAGACTGAAACCATATGTCATATAAACATATAAAATAGCTTCTTACAAAATAAATGGCTAGGTGAGCAGATTCTAGCTCATTTGACTCCGTTAATTTAAATAAGAAAAGTTTGCATTCACATTCTCCCCTCAGAGAGCATTAGGAGAAATTTAATATCTCAAGGGGGACACTAACTGCATATCCCTGTATATGAAGAACCATTCATTAAGAACATTAATATTCTCCAGAGCTAATAAAAATGATTCTTAAATTAGGACCTAACAAGTATGTAGAGTATATTTTAAATTATTAACATGTTTAGAAACACAGGTTCAAGTGGCATTTATCATTAAGGATACAGGGGCTTTTATTCGAAGGGATGAATAAATTTTGCTTTGTTTTCTTTTTTTTTTGAGATGGAGTCTCACTGTGTTGCCCAGGCTGGAGTGCAATGGCACGCTCTTGGCTCACTGCAACCCCCGCCTCTCAGGTTCAAGTGATTCTCATGCCTGAGCCTACCCAAGTAGCTGGGATTACAGGTGCCTGCCACCATGCCTGGCTAGTTTTTATATTTTTAGTAGAAATGGGGTTTCACCATGTTGGTTAGGCTGGTCTTGAACTGCTGACCTCAAATGATCCACCTGCCCTGGCCTCCCAAGTACTGGGATTATAGACATGAGCCACCACACTCGGGCCTGCAAGTAAGGAGTAAGTTTTAATACTTAACTGGTAGATTAACTCAGTTCACTGGATAATTACTTAGTATAATACTGATACTGGATATTAAAATGGTCCCTTATACCTCAATGTACCAATCAAATATCAATTTTAGAGAATCCCATTATAACAATAAGAAATCCTAACAAGCAAAGGATTTGTGGAAGGAGAATAAAAATAGTCATGTAAAGGAAAAATTCATGTGATTAACAGAAAAATCCAAATATGGCAATTGTCACACGGTCAAGATTTTGGTGTTGATTGGCAGCTAGAAGTGTATGAAATGAAATCAACATTAGCTTTAGGAGTAATTTTTGGTCCTCAGTAGATTAGATGGAACAGAATTAAGATGATTAAGGAAGTTTGACCACCTGCCTGACATAAATAGGTTTTTATCATGTTGTCTTCATTTTTATCACAACTTTTTTTTTTTTAAATTAAGCTACCTTTGCTGAATTAATGCTAGATAAATTAAAGATAATAGTAGTAACATACATTTGGTTTGCTTAGTCACTTAAAAAGTGACTTCATAGTGCTTGTTATCGCATTAGACCACTACAACAGCCTTTCTGAAAAGCAGGAAATGAGGCATCAGAATCTCCATTTTATATATGAAAAACTTCATAAGCTGTTCCCTCTCCTCAACCCTACAGTCCACAGTCCCCCTTTTAAAGGGGGACTGATTCTTTTAAAACTTGATTCAGAAATCAGTGTCTTTAAATTCTTTCTTTCCTTTTCTTTCTATTTTTTTTGAGATAGAGTCTCGCACTGTGGCCCAGGCTGGAGTGCAGTGGCATGATCCTGGCTCGCTGCAATCTCTGACTCCCAGGTTCAAGTGATTCTCCTGTCTCAGCCTCCCAAGTAGCTGGCATTACAGGCGCCCACCACCACGCCTAGCTAATTTTTTGTATTTTTAGTAGAAATGAGGTTTCACCATGTTGGCCAGGCTGGTCTAGAACTGCTGACCTAGCCAATTTTTTGTATTTTTAGTAGAGAAGAGGTTTCACCATGTTGGCCATGCTGGTCTCAAACTCCTGACCTCTCGATATCCTGTCCACCTTGGCCTCCCAAAGTGCTGGGATTACAGGTGTGAGCCACCGTGCCTGGCCCTAAATTCTTTCTTAACTTACCCCAGACTCGTAAGTCTGAGTTAGGCTTTAATATATTCAGAAAATATTTCCCATTTTTATGATGTTTCAGCACTTAATCAATGGGAGAACACTGCAACGTATAACTATCTACTTCTAACAAAAAACTGTCGACTCCTTGAAGGCAGGGTCTATAATTTTTCATCTGAATAACTAGCACTAAGCATATCGACTGACCTACTGTAAGCAGTTCAGAAGTTGAATATATTAACTGGTTTCTGGGTGATAAATGCTGGATTACAAATTTGGTGTTAATTCCTAATTTAAAGTTCATTCCTCCACATATCACTTCAGTCAATAGACAATTGTAACAAAACATTTTTGGTAAAAAAGCACGCTTTCTCCCATTTTGATGTTATCTACTATAGAAAAGTGTTTTTTTCTTTTTTTTTTTTTTTTTTGAGACGGAGCTTTGCTCTTGTCTCCCAGGCTGCAGGCTGGAGTGCAATAGCATGGTCTTGGCTCATTGTAAACTCCACCTCTTAGGTTTAAGTGATTTTTGTGTCTAAGCTTCCCGAGTAGCTGGGATTACAGGTGCCTGCCACGACGTCTGGCTAATTTTTGAAATTTTAGTAGAGATGAGGTTTCAACATGTTGGCCAGGTTGGTCTCGAATTCCTGACCTCAGGTAATTCACCTGCCTTGGCCTCCCAAAGTGCTGAAATTATAGGCATTAGCCTCCGTGCCTGGCCCTTTTTTTTTTTTTTTTAAAGACAGTGTCTTGCTCTGTTGCCCAGTGCAGTGGCACAATCTTGGCTCACTGCAGCCTCCACCTCCAGGGATCAAGTGATCCTCCAATCTCAGCCTCTTGAGCAGCTAGGACTACAGGCGCACGGCACTACACCTGGCTATTTCGTATTTTTTGTAGAGACAGAGCATCGTCATGTTGCCCAAGCTGGTCTTGAACTCTTACACTCAAGTGATCTCCTGTCTCAGCCTCCCAAAAGTGCTAGAATTACAGGCATGAGCCATAGCACCTGGCTGAAAAGTGTTTTCTTAAGAGCAGAAAAACTACAGGTTGCAAAATGGAATATATGAAGTACCCCAAGATTTTTTTATGCCTCTGGGGATTCTGTTCTTAGAGATGATTCTAAGAGAAACAAAGGCTAGCAAATGGAGCTCTGTTGTTGCTTTAACATCTGTGTAATAAAGGATTGTCCCCCCACCGAACCCATGCCCTTATACAGATTTTGGCCAGATTACACAGATGAGAGAGTACTTTGATTTTAATCATCTTAAAATCTCAATGTTATCTCATTACATGCCAAAGATGGGTTAAGATTGGTAAACATGTAGAAAACTAAGGTTTGGAAAGTTAAGTGTTCTAGTGGATTATTCAAGTTTAAGATGCTTGACAACTTTCTTCTTGAAATTACTTCATTTTAATGTCTTTTTTGGCATGCTTCTAAAAATGCTATATCCATTATTTGTCTCTTTGACATGTTCCTTTTCTTGTAATAATCACTTGACAAATTTTATTAAGTCATGTCTAAAAATAAGATCTCTTCCACTCTTTTGGCAACAAAGCAAATTGCGTAATTTCAAATTAAAAAAAAAAAATCAAAAGAGCCTCCCATAACCTCATACTGTTTATTCCCCCAATATTTTATGAGTTTCAAAGTACTGAATGTATTGTGTTGATCCTGACAATTCTATGGAGTAGGAAACTTGGAGACATTTATCTGAAGAGAGAAAGCAAACTGCCTAACAAAACAGCTAGGAAGTGGTGGGATCCCAAGTCAGGCTCAATTCTTCTGGCTGGCTGACCCCGAGTCTAGTGCTTTTTCCACCATAATATACATGTGTTGAATTCAGCAAAGTGACTGTCTGGAAAACAAATTCTTGCCTTTAAAAACTGCATAATAAAAACATTTTTTGATTCTTTTCAGTACCAAAAAACACATTTAAGAGCATCTGTATATAGAGATCAGTTAATTTTGTAGATTACCTATTAATCTACAATAGTGAATGAATGCCTTTCACCTATCCTACCACCTGAAATACTGGAATTTTGAAAGTTTAAAACCAGAATTAAAGCAAACATTCTTTTTCAATTAACAGTTTAAAGTTCATTAAGTACTACTTAGAGAAAACTCTGCCAATTCTGATGAGATGAGAAAGTCTTTGAAGCTCATTTTACCTTCCTTAAAATGGAAACCCCCTTTTACCATCAGCTGTGTTTATTAATCGTCATTCTAATTACCAATTTTTGCCAAAATGCTTTTTCTTTGAAACACAAGAACCATCATGTTTCCAGCTAAGATGTAATCTACCTTCTACAATGGTTTATACAGGAATATCACAGTATCTTTGGTGAAATTATGATCCAGGTTCATGTTACATTTCAGTTATCTAAAAAGATTTACATTTCTCTATAAAAATTGAAACTTTAATAAATACTAAAATCTTAAAAACTAAAAAGTTTAACTAAAAAAGTAGCTCTCAATTTTAAGAGCTAGTCAAGGGAATTTAAGTATATACTTTCAAAGAAACACAAAATGAATGAAAAAATACAGTTCTTTGGCTGGGTGTGGTGGCTCACGCCTATAATCTCAGCACTTTGGGAGGCCAAGGTGGGCAGATCACTTGAGGTCAGGAGTTCCAGACCAGCTGGCCAACATGGTGAAACCCTTTCTCTATTAAAAATACGAAAGTTAGCCGGGTGTGGTGGTAGGCTCCTGTAATCCCAGCTACTTGGGAGGCTGAGGCACGAGAATCACTGGCACCCAGAGGTTGCAGTGAGCCGAGACCACGCCATTGCCCTCCAGCCTGGGTCACAAGAGTGAGACTCCATGTTAAAAAAAAAAAAAAGAAATATAGTTCTTCAAATATTATTCAACATGTAGAAGCACAAGACTTAGCTTGACATATCTCTTAACCAATACCAAAGTCACTGAACAATTTTATGGTTTTGTTTAAATCAAATATTTTCACTGTGAAGGAAAACAGGATGTGGCAAATAATTAGATTAAATGGTTAGTTATCAAGTTTAATATAGTTTAATAGGGTCTAATGGAGAACATAAATAAAATTTGGAGAAGGCAGAAGCTATTGATAGTTTTAAAAAATCATGTCATTCCTACTACCACACTACAAGTTTATAATTAATAAATATGGAAGAGTACATGAATAAACTCATATTAATAAAATGATTCATTTTCTTTTGTTTGAATCATCTATTTAATATGAATTAAATTTAATTTAAAGCAACGCTGTGAAAATATACAAAAGTACATAAAAATGAAATATGCTGCCCCTCAAATATAAACATGCAAAGATGATACAATTACCCCATCGCTAGTAGTAATGCTTTCTGCTAATTTCTCTCCCCTACCTACCCATAACAGTGATTGATTTTATTACTGAATAATCCACATTTCAAAACTTAGTTCTATAGCAAACTTGTCTAACCCATGGCCCACAGGCCACATGTGGCCCAGGATGGCTTTGAATGCAGCCCAAAATAAATTCATAAACTTTCTTAAAACATTGTAAGATTTTTTGTGTGTGTTTTTCTTTTTTTTTGTTATCAGCCGTCATTAGTATTGTGTATTTTATGTGTGCTCCAAGACAATTCTTCTTCCAATGTGACCCTGGTAAGCCAAAAGATTGGACACCCCTGTTCTATAGTAGGGACTCTTGACACGGTTGAATGTAATCTGGATTTTAGATAAAATAACACAGAATAAAACTTCTGTGTACAGAGTCTGTTGATTTGACTGGAGACTACATACCATAATTACTGGAAATTAAGCCTTAAAAAAATCTAACAACTGACAAACAGAATTACATTTAAAGATCAAAGACAGATGTAAGTTTATTAATCCTTAGAACATAGGATGTCCTCCTTGACACTTCAGTCTAAAAAACCACACCAAAGAGTGTGGTTCATATTATACTGTTCATATTATTACTTTGCAATATATCTTAGAACTCTATAGCTAGTAAAAAAAAGGACATAAAAGCCACTAGCCAGAGGGCTCACTTGGTAATGTGGCAGGACAACTAATGAAGGAGTGGCTCTATACACAGTCTCCCTGAGAGCTGTGAGCAGGGAGCCCAATGCACCTCCCTAAACTTGTACCCTCCTCCAGGAATAGGCAGTTTGGTATGGTGAGGATGAGCAGTCCTGAGCTAGACATGACTGCCACTATGAGAATTCTTGTAAGTCAGCCTATCTGATTCTCAGTTTCACTGTAGAGAAATTGAGTAATAAAAGTTTTAAGGTCTCAGAGGCTCTAAAATGATTTCACTCCCTATGACTTTCATGTTTACCCTATTTTTCAGAGAGTTTTGTTGAGGATCAAACAATAACAGCAGCTTGTATTTGTATAAAAATTTATAAAGTGCTTTCATTACAGATTTTCTTCATTACATTAGGAAAGTATGGAAACAGTTTTGAGATACAATATAAAATGTTTACTACATGGTGAGGCATTTATATGGGCTATGCCCTACAATTTAACAAAAAATATTAAAATTATCATTTTCTTTCTTATAAAAATTACTCAGGGAAGATGCTATAGTTTTAATTTTTATAGGATTAGCTGATTTGTTATTAAGAACTTAGAGTAGCAGTTTAATGAACAGTTCCTAAAATAAGCATCTCATAGGAGCTGTATCCAAGTTTTCTGGATAAAAGTAACCTATTCCTCATACAGATGTCAGCTGTATTCAAAGAAAAGAAACATTTTAGAATATCCCTTTTATATTTATTCCTTGAATAATTCTTTAACCTAGAACAGCAGTGCCCAACCTTTTTGGCACCAGGGCCCAGGTTCGTGGAACAAAATTTTTCCATGGATTGGGGGCAGGGGATGAGGAAAAGGGAAAAGCTTCAGGATGAAACTATTCCACCTCAGATCAGGCATTAGATTCTCATAAGGAGCTCACAGCCTAGATCCCTCACATGCGCAGTTCACAGCAGAATCTAATGCTGTCTCTGATGTGACAGGAGGCAGAGTTCAGGCAGTAATGCTCCCAGCCCCACCACTCCCCTCCTGCTGTGCACCTGGGGGTGTGGGGACAGGGGGTAGGGTGGGTAGGTACTCCTGATCTAGAGAATAAAGTGTGAATTCGTCAGTGTGGTATGATCTGAACCCAATCTACCTCTGCAAACTTAGTTCTCCTTAAACACATTCATCTCAGCTTTTCCAGTTAAACCAACACTCAAACCACTCCCTAGCCATGTCAAGCACTCTTGTATGTACTGTTAAAAGAAAAAAGTTATTCTATGATACTTGTGAAAGCACAATAAGAAAGGCTTTATTCAGGGCTACTGCAATAGGTACAGGGGCTACTGAAATACGTACAGGGACCACTGCAACGAGATATTGTAGTTGGGGAGAAAGATTGGCTCAACTCTAAATACAGCATGGGCAAATGGGAAAGAAGGAAGCTGAGAGAAAAGGAGTAATCAAGAATGGCAGTCGGGCATGGTGGCTCATAACTATAATCCTAGCACGTTGGGAGGCCCAGGCAGGAAGATCACAAAAGTCAGGAGATCGAGACCATCCTGGCTAACACAGTGAAACCCCGTCTCTACTAAAAATACAAAAAATTAGTGGGGTGTGTTGGCACACACCTGTAGTCCCAGCTACTTGAGAGGCTGAGGCACAGGAGAATTGCTTGAATTCAGGAGGCGGAGGTTGCAGTGGGCTGAGATCATGCCACTGCACTCCAGCCTGGGCAACAGAGTGAGACTCCGTCTCAAAAGAAAAAAAAAAGAAAAAAAGAATGGCTCCCAGTTAAGATATCCCTAAACAACTGGGTATATGGTGCTGTGGAGTACTGGGATTAGGAAGACTTGGTAGTAGGAAGACAAGGAGGTAGAGGGAAGGGTTTTTGGGGCAAAAAAATAAGAGTTCTATTTGAATAGGTAAAGTTTGAGACTATTTTAGCTCTCCTTTCCCTCTTTATTCTTGGGACATTTTGTTTACACTGTGATTTCAGAATTTGTCACATTCCGACTTAATTTGTTGCATACTTATTTGTCTTCCTAGCCAGACTAGAGGTTCCTGAAGACAGAGACTCTAACATTCACTCCATATGCTAACAAGAGGGCATTAAACAAAGTGGTCACTTAAAATGATTTTAGAATGAATAAATGAAGTATTCTAGAAATTGTGAGGAATACAAACCAAAGAAGAGAGAAATGCTTACTTTTCTAGTAGTCTCCATTATCTAGAACTCAGCTTGAATAAGGTCAATAGAAGTTACAACAGAACATAAACCCACTTGAGAGTATAGTACTCTAGCATGTAAACCCACTTACACATGTAAAATCAACTCCTACTCTTAAGTCTCCTAGGATGAGCGCTACTGGGCTCATACTTACTAGCTCTGTGTAAATAGCTTTCTCTTATACGGTCCAAAGCAAACATTGACAGATATGACTTGCATCTTTCAGACAGGTTTCCAGTAAAATTTTTATTTTTAAACACTCCATTTACATGATTTGTTTTTGTAGTTATGTATTTCAGATTCTAATAGATTATTTGTACAATCAACATTTAATTATTTAACCACTTTATAAACTGATTTGAACACTGAATAGAACCACAGAATTTTTAAGACAGAATCTCACCAAAGCCAGAGCCCTCATTTATCTGGAGGGACGAGAAAACTCTGGCCTGAAGAAACTGCTCAAGATTCTACATTTAGAAATAGAGTTAGGTCTGAAAATTAGCTCACCTGGTTCCTAAGGCAGGATTTTTTTCATAAAGTCTGGCTTCTTAATAAAAAATTAATTTGGCCATTTTGAAGTAGACTACATATTATGCTTTTGCAATTTTTCTGTTCAGTGATATCTCAATGACATATCTAAGAAAGATATGCCTTAAAATGAGGTTAGGCATATTAGTAACAAATGGCTTAATGGCCATGCTTCTGAGATAGTATGTGCAGGTATATAAATAACTCTCTTATGGCCTACATGGCCGTGAAAGCTGAAGGGAAATGGAGCCAATCCTATGTATAATTGTGACGTTTGAAAGGCTTGCCTTTATCATATCCAGCTTTCCCTTTATTCCTTATCTGTCTCAGTGGTAATCCTTCTTCCCATTTCAAAGGACTTCCTATCTATTCCCTCTGCTATTTCCCTTTACAAAAAATGATAAAAAAATTATATATCTATTATCTATATCTTGTTGGGAGACAGACATAAGATACTGCTTAAATGAATTTTAAACAGTATATTAACTCAACCAGATATTTACCTTCTAAGCCTTTAATCCTGGATTGTGGAATAAAAAATTTGTTCCAAGACAGTTGGTAAGGATAGAGTGGTAGAGAGAGGATCCCTCCTTTCTAGTTATAAAAATGACAAGTTCTGAAACCAAGCCAAGTATCTATTTAGAGTGAAAAGAACAAGTCTAAAGAGGTAGTACATAATGCAGCTCCACTGGAAATAACAATGCCCAATACTATTACTTTGAGTTTCTGGCATCTATCTGGAACCCTCGAAATTAAAAATTTCTAAGGTTTGAGGTATTTGTTATGAATTATTATAGTGATTTGAAATTAGATTTCAAAGTAGTTCAAAGTTAGCTTATACATATTCATCATGTTTACAATACAAATATGTTATATTCATACAGCGCCTTATGCTTACAGTGTTTTCATATATGCTATCTCATTTAAACTTCAACAATATATAATGTAAACATCATTTTCAGTTTTCAAATGAAGAGTCTAAAGTTTGCAGGTAATAAGGGTTATAAACGGCACAGCCCAGGTTGAACATAAGAGTTGTGAATCCAGGTATTTTCTCACTATAACATGTAACCTATACAGCAATATTGAAGTAACTTGTATATGTAAATTCCAAATACTTTCAAGGTAAAAAGGTGGTATACATTGTCCCCAAATTTCTAAGTAAATTATGTTGATCTTCTCATACTCAAATTTTCTTCTTTTAATTTTTGTGGAAGATAATTGTTTAGTTATTTCCAGGTTTCTTACCTTTCTGAAATAATTCAGTAACAAAAAAAATAATGTCAAAAACATATAGCTAGTGACCAGAAAAAGTCATCTTTCAATACCACAAACATTTCTCACTTAGGTATTTTTCCTTGGATATCCTTTGAAAACCATATTCAAACTCACTTAAAACATTAGCCAAATAATTGTATAGTTCACTTGTGATTCAGTATAGTTTTGTACAAGTTTTTTTGCATATTTTGTTAATCTGCCCTTTAATGGGATATGATATCACTACAGGCTGCATCCTATTTCTGCCGAAATGTATTTTACCTTGGCTTTCCTTGAAATGAATTATAACATGGGATTATCCATCTATGATGGGTTCTTTATCTAATTGGGAAACTGAATCAGATTTAACATCAAGATTTAACAGGCTTAAAACTCAGGTTTTGCTAGTTTTAAATTATTATCTGTTAATAGAACATAGGTTCAATGTATCTACTGTTACCAGATCCAAACTTACTTTTGAAATAAGTTCGGTGATTTTAAGGAAAAAAGAGATGCTAGAATAGAATTCATCAAGTGTGAAAATCGACAATTATGAGCTTTATTTCTAAAAAAGGAAGTGACATTCATCAAACAAAATGAGCATCTGCACATTTAAAAGAATTGCAAAAGGAAGAAAGGGGCTCACCGGTCTGAGTGAAACCAAACTGATGTAGAATCTCTTGGGTGGTCAGCGTGTTTGACTGCTTTAACTTAGACTGTTGTGAGGAAACTGCTGGTGGTGAAGTAAATGAGAGATTTGTGTTGACCTGTATTAGGAAAAACAAATCAGAAAGTACAGTGTAATTTCCTGGATTACTGATGCAAAAATTGGATGAGAAATATTTGTTTATTATACAAACCAGGACATATGGTAAGTTAAAAGGAGTGGTCATGATTTACATGGTTAGTTTGTAAAGTTTACCAAAGAGAATCATTTTCAACAAGGAAAAAAAATACAACTGTAATGAAAACATAGCTATATGAAAATAAATCAGCCTTACTAAAATTTACTATGGAACTGACATTATTAATAACTTAGAGTGGTCTTAAGTTATGCAAAGAATGCAAAAAATAAAAATGACTTCTTGATTGTTTCAATTAAGAAACAGTAAAAACGTTTCACGTTCAAATCTCTCTAGCATTTTAGTGAAATAGCATGTGCTTCCTTTTCAGAGACAGACAGAAAACACCTGTATACTCATGTTTATACACATCACGGTGACACAGATAACACAGCTGTAATCTAACTTGCATGTGAAATAGTTTCCATTGCATCAAAACACCCTATTCTTAGGATACTGTTTAAGCATATCGTTGAAATAACAGTCAAGCAAAATTTCTGTAAGTGAATACAATGTTGTAGAACATATAAACCTAGTATGATTATCCGAGTGCACACTAGTCTCACAGAAATAAAATGCACAATAAACGACACTTTATAACTACAGCTCTTGTAGGAAACTAAAGAATAGTTCACTAAAAAAGCCTAAAGTGTTTATAAGTAAATTCATCTTGTCCATCAGAATTAGTTCCAGAAAAAAAAATCTTTTTAAAATTATTAACAAATCTTTCCTTATATCTGCTTTACTACTTTCAAGAAGTGCAACAAAATGTGACCTATTTTGGGGAAATTGATAGTCTGGTTTTCTAATTCATTTAAAAAATGTAATCTATAAATTAACAAAATAATAATTTATGGCATAAAAATATTACCATATTAAAACAGCCCCTTTCCCATTTTTTGTTTAAATAATAAAAACCATACAGAGGACTCTGTGCAAGAATTTAAAAATTCCCTTTTGATGTTCTATATAATATAATACAGGGCTCTGGTTACATGCCCTTTATCTGATTCATCATTTCCATGTTTGTAATCTTTTTTTTCTTTTTTTTGCTTTTAAACAGTGATAATAAACAGTATACTTCAGTTTAGGTTTTTCTCTCAGAGCAAATTTGGTAAAAAGTCAATTAAGACCATATGTTAATATAGTTATAAAGTGCCTAAAATATTATGTCATTTCATTAAAAAATAAAAGTATTTTCCAAAGTAGTTGGAGGGGTCAAATACCACATCAGTCCTAAAATATTATCCAGCTTTAAAAATTCTATCAAAGTCCACTGAACACAGATCAAAATTGACTATTTTAATCTACAATACTTAAAACAAACTTATTTAGTATTTTTGAGCTTTATTTTCCATCTTTAAATGGAGATAAGAAAAATAATATCTATGCTTCAATGGGAATGTGCAAGAAAGCAATAATGACAAACTGGTATCATAAAGTGCTATTCATAGGTGAACCAACAAGCACTAAAGAATATTAAATAAGAAATAGTTTAAACAGAATATATTGGCAAGGGCAAACCATATAGTAGTATATAAATAAGATGTTATATTAATTATTATTAACATCACTAGAAGTAAGGGTAATTAGGTATTTATAATGTAGTATGATAATGTAGTCCATTTTTATGAGTTCTGTACTTTCAAATGGAAAAGAACATAGTTATCACCTAATTATTTCATTCACTTCTATTTGGAATCGTTTCTCAGTTTTACTTTTTTGTTCTTGAACATTTTTATCTTAAATATCAAATAATGTATTTAAAAATCTGCTGCAAATAGGCGTATGCTGTGGAAATGAAGATATATACACATATATGCACACACATACACATACCTACATTATCCATATATAGATATGAATATAGATATAGATATATACACACAATAGCCATTTATCGTCTTCCTCTTCAGAAATTTGTGTTAAAAACAAAAAAATACCAGGAAAACCAAAATAGGATATTTGAATGCCTCGACTTGCCATTCTTTTAAAACAAAATTTAAAAAAAACTATAATCTATAATTATATGTTCTTCCTAAACATTTTTATAATTCTGATCTTTCTTGACTATTTTTTAACAGACTATTCAAATGTCCATAAAGTAATGAGAGTAGCAATGTAACAGAGCAGATAACTTTAATTTCTAAGGTTTGGGGTAACTGTTAATCATTATTGTTATTATTAGCAATTTTATTTGAAATTAGAACTTAAAGCATTTTCAAGGCTAGCTTGTACATATTTATTATTTCATTTAGAGGAAGAAAAAGAATAATAGCCATTAAATAGAGTGAAGCAATATCTATTTTTGAAATATATGCTGTGGAAAAGAATTGCTTAATAATTTTACAACAACAGAAAGGTTGGTTAAGATAGTCTGCCCTGCGCCAATCTACCCTCTTTTCACAACACACTTTTCTGTTTGCTTCATGCAAAAACCACAGTCTGCCAAAGTCAGTTTAATACCTCCATATTGGAGAAAACTAAAAGTATAAAAATTTAATATAATTCTTAATAAAGAAAAAAATATCACCTGGAACTTCTGCCAAGTTAGTCACAAAACTGTTTTGCCTACTCTTTTAGGGTATAAACAGACAAGCAAAATATGCAAATACTAATTCTTTAGAAAGGGGTTAATTTTCATGTTAAAAAACTTGCTGCTCTAAACATAAAATGGAACGCACAATATTAAGAAAGCAGACAATTAGTTTCTCTTTTAGTGATTAAAATTTAAAAGCTTTGGGAGAGATACAGTACTCATTTCCATATATACTTACAAGTCTAACCTTTTAGCTAATTTTAGATTACATGCTGCATTCATCTGAAGTAGAATTGTTTATGAAGTTTGAAGCTGTGAAGACACCTCAAGCTGGTTTTAAATTACAACCAAGAGAATGTTAATGCTGTCTGCATACTTAAAAGTTCACAAATTCATCTCTCTCTCCCAGACAGTTGTTATATTTTTCTACTAATCTGAACAATAAGGCAGATAATATTTTAATCTGATGGTAGTTCTGATGGCATTAGAAAAAAGAAACCAATAATACCCGGGAAACTTTTTTTGCAAATCATGTATCTGTTGTAAAAATTAAAATACCAGTATCAAAGAAAAAGTTACACACAAAACTTGAGCCAAAGTGAGGTTTAAGATATTTAAAGTCAGATATCTTTTACATTCTCATAATATAAATATTAAGAGTAGCTTATGCTACTTGTGATTTCTAGCTTAGTAAAGTCAAAGCAATGAGTAGCCTATGGTATTATAAACAGCAATTCAAATATGACCTCTTGGCCCTCAGATGTTTTCTTTACAAGCCAAGATAGAGATATGAGGGATTTGGAAGAAAACACTGTAACTGTTAAAGAAAAATTTCTACAGCAATAAGATGCCAGAAAATCTTACTCCCAAACCAGTTCATTACTATTACGTTAGCTAAAATCAGTATTCAAATTTGAATCAGTCACTGTAATGTCTTTTGGGTAATATTTAATCAAGATTTTTGAACCTCTGATAGGTGCCAAGGACTGGTGGTTCATAGATTACTGATATGATTCCTTCAGGTGAATTTTAAAATTAAGATCTAGTCCTGGCTTAAACCAATTATCCAGCAATATTCCTTAGGTTAAAGCAATTGACCTCAATGCATCTTGTTTTTCTCAAAACCTTTACCTCTTTTTCTCTCTTAGTCCACTGCCTTACTTCACAGAAAAAATTTTGATCTTAAACCCCTGAACTTCTCATTTCCAAACTTATAAAAGAATGCACCTCTCATACCTATCCTCATGTCTTTACTTCTAGGGTCAGAGGAAGAGGAGCATTCTGTTCAGGATTCATCCCTCAGTCCCCTTAGGGATATCCTTAAAGCTCTTCCAAATTCTACTTTCAGGCCAGGCACAATGGCTCATGCCTATAATCCCAGCACTTTGGGAGGCTGAGGCAGAGGATCACTTGAGTCTAAGAGTTTAAAACCAGCCTAGGCAACATAGTAAGATCTCATCTCTACAAAAATAAAAATAAAAAAATTAGCTGGGTGTGGCAGTGCACACCTGTGGTCTCAGCTACCCAGAAGGCTGAAGCAGGAGAACTGCTTAAGCCCAGAAGGTCGAGGTTGCACTGAGCCATGATGACACCACTGCACTCAGCTTGGGTGAGCGTAGACACTGCTTCAAAACAAAAAACAAATGGTACTTTCAAATTCCTACTGGCTATCTCCCCACAGGCTAGAAGCACAGACCCTTCTCTTCCAGTACAGAAACAAAGAGCAAACAAACCAACTGAAACCCTCCCTCTGATTCCATTATGTCCTTAACCTTCGTTAAAAGCTAAACTCCTTGAAAAACAGCACACAACTGTGATCCATATATCTGAATCCTTTAATCTTCAACTGTCAACAACAAAGCTTGTCTCATGATAAAACTAAATCTGGACTGAGGGTAACCCTGGAGTTCAAATGATCAAATTCAGCAGATTGACTTGGGCCTCTATCTGCTACCGCCATTGATCCTTCTATCTTTGTTTCTGGGGAGTCATATTTTCTTCATTATCCTGCTATGTCTAGCTGTTCCTCATCAGTGCTATTTGTTAGATCCACTGAGCTCTTCTTCTTCCTTCACATCACATAGTTACATTGGGCAGAAACATTTTTCACCAATTCACCTGCTTTCTAATGCTGATGTTTTTTAAATCTAAAACACATCTCCTGATCATTAAGTTAAGAACTAAACTAACCTTTGCCCTGCTGTTTACTTTCTTAGGGAAAGCTATCATTCTCCACCTACTTGCCAAGGCTAGAAAGCTGGGACTCATACTAGATTGCTCACAACATTGCACATAGATTACTGTAGTTGGTACTACTCCTCCAGTTAAGCTGTCTTCCAAATCGTGTCAAAATAATACATCTTTTTTTAACTTTTATTTTAGGTTTAGGAGTGCAAGTGAAGCTTCGTTACAAAGGTAAACTCGTGTCACAGGGACTTGTTGCATGGATTATTTCATCATGCAGGCATAAGTCCAGTATCCAATAGTTATCTTTTTTGCTCCTCCCACTCTTTGCCCTCCAGTAGACCCCAGTGTCTGTCTGTTGTTTCTTTTTCGTGTTCCATAAGTTCTCATCTTAATTTGCAGTTATCCAGTTTTGGAATGCCATGAAAAAAATAATTAATTTTTAAACCTTTTTTTTTTTTTTAGAATCCTTCCCAAATAACAGAAAACCACTACTCTACTCAAATCTCAAAAATATCCAAATATATGTTTTAAATAGAAGAATTTAAAAATTATTTTCTCTAGATTCTCTATTTTTTAAACCTTTAAAAAAATGATTTCAGTGAATAATGTGTTCTGAGATGAATTTGACTATATTCACTACACTGCTTAAGCAAAGTGGTCTTTCTGCTCCTTGAGCATGCCACTTTTCTTCCTAGATTAGGATTTTTGCAGGACATGACTAGCTCCTTGTCAAGCGTTTCTCTCAGTAAGGCCTTCTATGATCATCCTCTTGAGAGTAGCTTCCCCGTCATTCTTTGTCCCATGAACTTCTTTTATTTTCTTCACATCACTTATTATTTGAAACTACCTTACTGGTTGCTTTTTAAGATTATTTGTCTCTCTACAATAAAAGGTTCTTGTTCACTATTATATTCCAAGCAATTAGAAAAATACTTGGTAGGTACTCAATAAATACTTACTTAAAGAATGCTAGTGGAAAAAACAAGTGAGCCTTCAACAATATAAAAATACTCTAGAAGGGAAAAAAACTCATATAATGGACACCTTGTGAAAATTTATTATCCTAGATCTAATAGATGAGAAACTGCCTAAATATACCTGCTGTTAAGATTAAAGACTTTTGCCAAGGGTGCTAGCACTGTATATGGGCAAAGCACTCTTTGCAATAAGCAGTGCTGAGACAGCTGGACAGCCTCATGCAATAGAATGAAAGTGGACCTGTCCATCATATCATATACAAACATTAACATGAAATATTCACAGGCCTAAATGTAAGATTTAAAACTACAAAAATCTTAAGAAGAAAACATAGGAGTCAATCTTTGTGACACAAGGCTAGAAAATGATTTCTTCTATGCAACACAAAAAGTACGAGTGACAAAAAAAATAAACTGAACTTCATAAAAAGTAAAACCCTTTGTTTCAAAAGATACTATCAAGAAAGTGAAAGGACAATCCACAAAGTGGGATAAAATATTTGCAAATCATCTAGCTCATAAGACACTTGTATCTAGAATATATAAACAACTCAAAAGTAAACAATAAAAAGACAAAAAAAATCCCAATTTTAAAATTGGGCAAAATATTTGAACAGACATTTCTCCAGAAAATAAAAGTACAAATGGCACATAAAAAATGCTCAACATCATTAGTCATAAAGAAAATGCAAATCAAAATCACAATGATACAACCACCTTTCACCCACTAGGATGGCTATAAAGATGTGAATACAGGTGTTGGTGAGGATAAGAAGAAATTGGAACTTCATTCATACATTGCTGGTGGAATTCTAAAATAGTTCAGATGCTCTGGAAAATGTTTTGGGAGTTCTTCAAAATGTCAAACATATAACGCAACGGTTTCACTCCAAGATACATATCCCATAGAAATGAGAATATACATCCGTGTCAAAACTTATACACACAATGTTCACAGGATTATTACCTTAACAGCTAAAAAGTAGAAACAAATCAAATGTTCAAAAATTGATCAAATATAACAATATATAACCTATTTGTACAATGAAATCTTACTTGGCAATAAAAAGTAGTGCAGTTGACCCTTGATCAACATGGGTTTGAACTGTGCAGGTCCACTTACAGGTGGATTTTTTCCAGTAAGTTACACTAAGTGTGCCAGCCTCTCCTGCCTCCCCTCCCCAGTTCTCCACCTCTTCTGCCTCTACCCCCAATGAAATAGCAAGACCTAACCCTCCTCTTCCTCCTTAGGCTATTCAATGTGAAGAGAAAGGAACACTGCTATGATGGTTCACTTCACTTAATGAATAGTAAATGTATTTCCTCTTCCTTATAATTTTCTTAATACCATTTTCTGTTCTCTGGCTTACTTTAAGAATACAGTATATAATACACATAACATATAAAATATGTGTTAATTAACTGTTTATCAGTAAGGCTTCTAATCAACAGCAGGCTATGAGTACTTATATTTTTCGGGAGTCACAAGTTATACATTGATTTTTGACTGCACAGGGAGTTGGTCCCCAACCCCAGAGTTGTTCACCGATACATGTTACAAATAGGGGAATCCTGAAAACATTATTTTGAGTAAAATATGTCAGTTACAAATGATTACATATCATCTGACCCCATTTATATGAAATGTCCAGATTAGCCAAATCTATAGAGAAAGTATATTAATGGCTACCAGGAATTTTTCCAAGAGTTTGTATTTGAAGTGTGTATGTGTAGGAATTGAGGAAATGACTGCTAAGAGATATGGGGCTTCATTCAGGGGTGATGAAAAAGCTCTAAAATCAGATAGTAAGGATGGTTGCAAAACTTTGTGAATATGGCAAAAACCAGTGAATTGTATATTTTAAAAGAGTAAACACTATGGTATGTAAATTATAGCTCAATAAAACTATTATAAAAAAGAATAACTGAAGATACTAGTAAGTTAATCTTTCTAGACACTGATTAATTTCCAAATTAACATTTTTTTCAATGAGTATTTATTCTACCTTTATTAAATACTAGGGATATGATGATGAATGGCATGGTCCCTCACCCTGGGGGAGTTTCCAGATTAGTAGAGGCTGTTCTCCATAAAGCCTTGCTCAATTTGTGCAGGACACTTTACTCTTTAAACATTCAGACAGCATTGCAAAAGAAGAGTATGCAGCACATTCATTAAAGAGAAATAGCTTTGAATTGCTAGTCAGAAAATAAATTATATTTTTGCCTCCAATTTTATATACAATGCATGCTTAAGAAGGTTTAGTAATCTTGCAGCTACAATCATTACACCAATCATTGCTATCAGGAACATTTCCTGAACATCTGCAGCCCAAGTCAGAATACAGCTTGTTCTCTTCCCCCTGCATCTTCCTTCCCCTTGTCTATATTCCATATCCTGTTGACTCGTGATAATTAGGTATAAAAGTGATGGGTTCTGACTGATGCTGGACAGCTCAGTGATGGGGTAAGCCTTGTATCTTGTATTTTCTGACACATTCCTCCCTCCCTAAGATGCCTCCTGAGGAAAGAGATAATATCCTACTGTATTCCAAGTGCCTACCAAATGTTGGTATCTGCTGTATTAAAAAAAATTTTCATTACATTGATATTATATGGAGCAGTCTTTAAATATACTAATACCATTCTAATTCTTTCCTTCTGGATGTTTTACCTTTTCTTTGTGATATATAATTATATCTGTTAAATGAACAGATGTCTAATTATTTAACTGAATTTTGGGAGTGGACAGAAGAACAGGGAAGAATGAACACATGTTGCCATTCCAACTCCTTGATTTATTTTCCCAACACCTAAGTTAAAAGTTAGACATAAAATAAGCTTCCTTGAAAAAGGAAGTTGCCATGCTACGCTATGTTGAAAACATCAAGGATACAATTTAGTTGAAATTGTTTAATAATCAAGAGCCTTTTTGTACACTACCATTTTTAGACTAACTTGGGAACTTGGGCGAATCACTTAACCGCAATTAACATCAGTCTCCTCCTTTCTAAAACTGGAATAACAATTATATCTAATCAATTTCTCAGGAGTATTATACAGTATCGTTAAATGAGAAGGGAAAAGTGAAAGACTTATAAATGAAGAAGAGCATTATCAGTACAATAAATCTTTTGTGTACAGCCTGTATGCATTTCAATGCTTATACAGTTTACTCAGCATTTACCCACTGGAACTATATTGATTGGTCTCTTTTACAAATTAAATATCATATAAAATTTTTCTCAGAGAATGAAATGACCTTGTTGATCCCTTACTGAAAGTATATCTCAATCAATCACTTAGTATTCTCAAATATTGATCATCCTTACTGAAATCTCAGGTTCCAGGATTGTAATTCTTTGATAAACCTGAGCTCCAATAATGAAAGTACACTTCAGATTAGCTTTTATAAAGGTACCAAACTCTATGAATGGTGCATTCCAATTCTCTGGTGCACCACTATACCTTTAAAGTTATCTTCTGGGTAAAAGCAACTTACTTTTGTAGCACAGGATCGTATCACCTCCTAAAAGAAATACAATACAATAAGGAAGTATTCATAATTTCATTAAATAAAGTATTGACTGTTTTCAAAACACTCAGATGTTAATCTTCTAATAACCTAAATCAACATTTCTAAGTTTCTTTATCCATTATCCTGCAGTTGTCACTCTGCATTGTTTCCAATGAAAGAGACTTAATGACATATTCAGGGTGAATCTAACTTGCCCAAACAAATGGCAATCAGAAACTTTTGAGGGCTCACAGGTATCTGCCTCAAGAAAAACTTGCTCTTCAATCAATAGAATAATAAAACTATATACTAGAACCCTAACAGGTATAAAAGACACATGCTAAGTTAACTGTAATATATAATTATCTCTATAAATAACAATAACCATAAACAGAATTCCCATATTATTTGTATCAAATGAAGTCTAATATTAAATAGTAAATACTACTAAGTGATAAAATATATGACTAGGATCGAAGGAGCTACAGAAAGAAGCTATGTACAATTCTTGCTACAAGACCAAGAAAAGATCATTTTGAAAGAGACACTAGTAAAAGTCAATGTATTATGGAGAACTTGAAAATCTGCTGCTAAGGAGATACTAAAAATACTCAAGTCCAATTAGGAGTTAACCAGCATGTATCACCAGTCTAGTACAGAACTAGTAAAAAATGGTCATAATCAACATGGAGTTCAGAAAAAAAAGAGAACTAAAAAGTAGATAATTCAGTTATTTGGAGCAATACCATTTAGTCATAATATAAATCATTTAATTATTTCATAATTAGCATACTTGAGTGCATGTTGCTGCTGCAGTAATACCTACAAGCATTCTGCAACCCAGGTAAGACCTCACAGGTGGATATTATCTTGAGAACATTGGTATATTTCATTCTAAGTTTTTAGATCCAGAAATTAGATTTTATCAGTGCATCCAGAGTTACAATTCTAGAGTATCTATTAATTTTTTACCTAGAAATTTCTAAGGGGCAGATACCATGTTTAAAGCATATCTATCAGTAATTCAGTCACTAAAAGGAGACAGCAAAACTGACTGTGGACATGGGAGTCCAACCACCTGGGCTGAATCCCAGCTCCAGTGCTTACTACTTGTGTGATCTTGGTTGTGTGGCTTGATATCTGTAAGCCTTAAATTCCTCTTCTGGAAAATGGGAACAAAACTCATCCCTATAAGATGGTTTGAGGATTAAATACAATAAAATGTAAAGCATTTAGCACAGTGCCAGAAATAGATCCATTATTACTAATAATTAAACAGACATTAGTTATCATTAATTAATATATAAGGTGGTATCTCCTGTGGGGTAGAGAAAATTAATCAATATTTTTTCAAAACTGGCATAAAACATTTTCAAACCTGTCCAATCCATACCCCTATGACTCTGCTTAGCAATCAATTCCGTGATCATTAGCCTGGGCTTCAGGTTAAATTTAGATAGGGAGAGATCTTGAGTGTTCAGCCTGCCAGAATGGTCTACCTTTTATTATATTATCAGATGTATTTTAATGGATTCTCATTTATTAATCAACTTTTTGTAGGATTGAGTAACCTTAAATAGATACTACAGATTGGGAGCAACTCTGGATGCACTGATTACAGCCAAATTTCTGGATCTGAAAACTTAGAATGAGATATACCAATGCTGTACAGGATACTGTCTACCCGTGAGGTCCTACCTGGGTTGCAGAATGTTGTTAGGGATTGCTGTGGCAGCAACATGCAGTCAAGTATGCTAATTATGAAATAATTAAGTGATTTATATTATGACTAAATGGTAATGTTCCCGATAACTGAGAATTATCTATTTTTTGTATCCTTTACTCATTAATGCCTAAACATCTATTATATACCTACTGAACTAAATTTATTATGCAACTCACTCAGACATACACAAAAATAATCATACTCTAAACCTACAACATAATTTATTAGAAAAACATTCCTATTGTAATAACAAAGAAATAAAAAAGGAATTTGGGATCTACTGAAATGCAATTGCAAGAAACAACAGAAAAGGCATAATGACAAAAGGTGGGACTTCAGTTAACCTAAATGCTTGCAAAATATAGAATGAGGCTGCCATGGGAATAAAGACAACATTGTTTTTATTTCCATACATACTAGGCATATTCTGAAAGAAAATACATTGCAGATAGCATCCAAAAAAATAAATTCAGTGAAATCTCTCAATAAAGGAAAAATAATGGTTTTCAAAAACCAAAGCAAAAGCTTTCATTTCCAAGGGCAGCTTCTATCTATCTCAATACCAAAGTAGACACATTCTCTAAATAATTTTAAAAAGAAAAGATATGGAAAAGGTAAATAAAGTAATAATTTGAAGTAAGTTTTTTCTTTTATGATAAATTATCCATTTACTTCTCCCTTGCCTTTGATTTCATTTAAAAAAAACATTTTTCTGATTTTATTCTTCCTTTACATCTGCTTCCTTTAGTTCTCACATCTTTTTATTTATCTGAGGATGACAAGTATATAAAATTAAATTCGAGAAAAGCTATAAGACTTAGGTGATTCCAGGATACTGTTTTATAGTATAAAGACCGACAGATTATAGAAAAATTGCTTTTTACATCTGTTGGTGAGTTGTTTTTACTTCTGCAGATGAAGTTACTTTGCTATGCAAGGTTTTAGAGAAGGAAGGCATTTTTTTTTCCCGGTTAAAAAAAAATGTTTCTCTTCATTTTTAAAACTCAGTGTATCTATTCAGACTTCCTTTTAAAATTTGGAACACAATGCATTATTTGATTACATTAAACATGTTGAAATAAAAAGAACTACAATATTGAAATAAATTTATTATAGTTATATATTCTAAAATTTAACTGAGAAACATAATTTTTTTCTTATATTCCAACATATATTCTGGGTTTAGGGTAAATCTAAGCCCAGAGATGGAGTGTAATCTGCATCCTGGTACACCTTCAAGTCTCTAACTTTATAAAGAAAAGGAGAAAGGAAGAGAGCATAGTCAGAACCAAAGCTGTCTCAATGTATTCCTTGAATATTTAGTTTAAAATTAATTGAGATCTCTATCAAGGGAGCAGGAAAAGGGATTATATTTATTAAGTGACAGACATTGTACCAGAAGGTAAGAATAAAACAATGAACAAGGCTGCACAGGCCCTGTCTTCAAGGAGCTCAAAGTAACTCTAATAAAAGGACTTCTACTTAATTCTACTGAAAGTATGGTCAAAGATATCTTTCAGGATGCTTAGGCTTCTTATTACATTTGACCATTTATCTTTGAGAAAAATTTTCTAGGAATTTTCACTAACAAAATGCTACACTACCTTTAGCAAAACATCCTTCTCCTCATCATTTTCATTATCTGTTTTTCAGTTTTACCTGGTTTCTGTGGTACTTTTCTTACTAGTAGTGAGACAGAACTTTTAAAATATGCATATGAAACATTTCTATCTCCTCCTTTTAGAAGAACAGTTTATTTCTTTTATTCATTTCTTGGTTAAAGATCTACTATTTTTCTTACTGTTTAGTTTTTTGCACATTAAAAGGGCTGCTTCAAGACATTTTATGTAAATATTTTCCCAGGCTGGTGTTTGTTACACATATCTGTCTGTGTTTTTATGTGTTATGTATACACACACACATAACACATCCTTATATTTTTAAACAGAGAAATTTAAAATTCTATGTCAATAATCTATCAAGATTCTGGGAGAGGATTTTCTATGGCTTTAAAAATTAGTATGTTTTTATCCATTTGAGAAATATTTGCCAGCATATTTCCCTAGTTTTTAAAAAGGATTTTCATATTTAACTCCTTAGTAATGAGAATTTGATTTAGGTAAGTGACCTAAATGGCCACATATACATATAAACTGGCTGCATTTTTCAGTTAACTCATAGTTAACAGGGTTTCCTAATACCATACAAGGGAACAATTCTTCCTTTCCTCACTGATTTATCTTATGAATTTGTATTATACTACTAGTTATTTCAGCTTTGTTATTACTTTGGCTCGTATGAAGAAGTTCAAAGATAGCTTAGTTCCTAACAACCAGTTTTTTTTCCCCCCAGCATAGCTATGATTTTTCTTTAAAAAATTCTTTAAAAATCAAACTTTCACTAGGACATTTCTAAGACACTGGCGTCTTTTCATTAATCGGTCTGGTAATAGATACTTTCATTTTATAGACTGGGGACTTCAGCACAGGAAGGCCTTTGTATTTGGTCTTTATTATCTCTTTTTACACATGCTGGTCTCTTCTTTGACAACACTGATAAACCGTGTGCACAATCTATCTCATATCCATCTCTCATTATCAACAATAATAACTAACATTTATCAGTGGCACTATGTATCAGACACCCTGTTAAGAGGTTTACTTTTAGGGTCTTACTGAATGTGAAAAATCCTGTAAGGTAAATATTACAATCCTCATTTTATGGCTCAACATAATGGCTCATGCCTGAAATCTCAACACTCCGGGAGGCTGAGGCAAGAGGACTGCTGACTGCTTGAGGCTAGGAGTTTGAGAACAGCCTAGACAACATACCAAGACCCTGTCTCTACAAAAAAAAATTTAAAAATTAGCCAGGCATGGTGGTGTGTGCCTACAGTCCAAGCTACTCAAAAGTCAGAGGCAAGAGGACTGCCTGAGCTCAGGAGTACAAGACTGCAGTAAGCGATGATTGTACCACTACATTCCAGCCTGGGCCATAAAGTGAGACCCTGTTTCTAAATCAAGAAAAACAAAAACAAAAACCACCTCCATTTTACAGATGAGGAAAATTAGGCTTACTTAAACTTATCCAGAGTCACAAAGCTGGCATAGGTTGTAGCCTATGCTATTCCTATGCCTAAGCATCTGGATCCTAGAGCTACACTGTTAACTACAGTTTTCACTTATCTTTTTTTTCTGTATTCTTGTGTGCTTCTGAAAATAGTTTTCTATTCTACACTATTGATCTGATATTTTAAAGTGTCAACTTTCTCTTTTACCACCAGAAATGTGGAATGAATTGAAGCTTACCTTTTGAATTTCTTTAAATTCATTTTATCTGAGATGTCTTTTTAAACTCAAAATCGTGGGACTCTCTTTTCATCTCTTCATTAATAGAAATTGTTTTCTTCTATTTTATTGAGAACACACTCTAAAATAATTCCGTTTCTTACAGCAAAGCATTTTAAAATATACTTTGCCTTTACTTACTTTCGTTTTTTGGGAAAAGAGGGACAGAATCTCACTTTGTCACCCAGGCCGGAGTGCAGTGGCATGATCTTGCCTCACTGCAACCTCTGCCATCTGGTTCAAGCGATTCTTGTGCCTCAGCCACCTGAGTGGCTGGGATTACAGGTGTGTGCAACCATGCTGGGCTGAGAATGTCACAGTTTCTATTTCTTTCCTAGGAGATGGAGTCATACCCATAAGCTAAATCCTAGGTGTGGTCATCTGGTTCGGAGCCCTCCCTTACCACTAGGTCCTGGGCTAGTTAGTCTTTACAGAGAGATCAAGTCAGAACAGCATGATCAATTACTCTAAATTCAGTTTGTTGCAATTAAGGACTTAGGAATTAGCACCTGAAAGGAACCATAAATGTATAAGAAGGTCTAATTTTAAGTAATTAACTTACTTCATTAAATGAATATTTACTGGCATGGCAATGTAAAACAGGATAAAAATAGTTTTAAAGTTTCAACAGTATAAAATAAACATACTGTGACAGTTTCAAGTTTCTGTTTGACTAGCTGCATCTTTGTTGAAGAATTTTCAGTGTGGACATATTCACCAATCTGAAAAGAGCCTTGATGGGATAGTTTTGGAGAGGTACATAGGGCATCTTGACTTTGGTGTATTCCAGGTAATGGAAATATTCCGTTGTAGCGTTTGCACATTTCAACCTCCTGCTGGGCAACTGAAGAAACAAATCCATAATTAGTTTAAATCATCATAGCAAAAGCATAATCAAATAAGCCCCAAAACAGTAGCATTCAACAAATAATCAAAAACTGCATAACACATCTTAAAAACTGGGTAACAGTAAGACACCACGACTAGCAAAATTTGAAATTATTGGATGCTTTGAAATCATAAGGAAGGAAATATAATTTCAGGTCAGGCAGCATTATAATTGAGCTATGAAGGTGATGTAAATTGGGATGGGAGAATAACTTTAAATATATGTATGTAGAAAAATATTAAAAAATCAAAAGCGTAACAATTAAGGGAGAAATGCTAAAGTGATAATTATTCACAAGCATCTTTAAAACAACTGTTTTTATATTTCTGTATATTTTTTATACATACATTCTATGTAAGATATCATAATGTAAATACAATTTAACATTTTTCAACTTAAATGGAAATATTTCTATTTCTACAATGACATCATTACCATTATTAATGTTTTACAGTATCTCATTTAATGAAGCATCATAATTTTTTTTTTACATTCTCTTATACTGACTACAGTTGGCTCTCTATATCTGTTCTCCATTCATGAATTCAACCATGGCTCAAAAATATTTTTTTAAAAAAGTAACAATAAAAAACATAGTATAATGATTTATATAGCATTTGTATTGTATTAGGCATTAAAAATAATCTATAGATTATTTACATGTCCACAGGTTATATGCAAAACTATGTCATTTTATGTAAGTACTAATTTTAGCTTCCATATATTTGGTATCTCCAGGGGTTCTGGATCCAGTCCTCTATGGATAACAAGAGATAACTCTATAGTGTTCTCTGTTTTCCCTTATAGATCATGCAAGAATAAGTACTTGATAGCTGACTTTGTTTGTTTGTTTGTTTGTTCCTTTCTTTTTTTTTTGAGACAGAGTCTGGCTCTGTCGCCAGGCTGTAATGCAGTGGTGTGATCTTGGCTGACTGCAACCTCCACCTCCTGGATTCAAGCAATTCTCCTGCCTCAGCCTCCCAAGTAGCTGGGACTATAGACGTGTGCCACCATGCCCAGCTAATTTTTTCTATTTTTAGTAGAGATGGGGTTTCACCATGTTGGCCAGGATGGTCTTGATCTCCTGACTTCATGATCTGCCTGCCTCAGCCTCCCAAAGCGCTGGGATTACAGGTGTGAGCCACTGTGACTTTGTTTCTTAACATAATTCCTATTTTGGATTTAATTCTCTAGAGTGAGGAAGATGGCTCAAAGGGTGACTGTTTTAATGATGATGATGATGGCAATGAGCATAGTAGCACGTGTGCGGCACTTTACATTTTTTGGGGTGCTATCACATACACATTACTTTATTTGATCATTTAAAACACATGAATTTGAAACATTTTTAAATATCTGCCTATATGTACAAAGGAGAAAAAAATACATAAATTCATCATTTAAAAACGTATTTCCTTAGTTATATAATCTTGAAATTGAAATCCTTCCTAAACATGACATGAAAGAAAGAAATCTCTAAACAGGGATTCATAATGTGGAATCAATGATGAGCCTTCAGGAAGTCTATGGACCACTGAAATTATCATGGAAATGTGAATGTGTATATATAAATGTTTCTGGAAAGAAGATTCGTAATTTTTATCAGGTTATCCATCGATGGATTATATGAGTCAGAAAAGGTTAATAATTATCAACATTCCTACGGACCTGGACCAATGAACAGATTTTGTAACATGAACATTTAAAGAGTCGTCATTAAAATAAAAAAACTGGCTAGGCACAGTGCCTCATGCCTATAATCCCAACACTTTGGGAGGCTGAGGTAGGCGGATCGCTTGAGCCTAGGAGTTTGAGACCAGCCCTGGCAAGACAGTGAGACCCTGTCTCTACAAAAAATTTAAAAATTAACCAGGCAGGGTGCCATGTGCCTGTAGTTTCCAGCTGCTTAGGAGGCTGAGGTGGGAGGATCACTTGAGACTGGAGGTGAAGGCTGTTACTGCATTCCAGTGCAGACTGGATGACAGAGCTAATATGATTTTTAAATAATAATATTTAAGAACAAAATATATAAATAAATGACCACAATAAAAATTAAAAAGGAAATGACATAATAGGTTTCTTCCATTTCTGACCAAAATGGAGTAGGGACTAGATTTACTCTGCTGCTCAAAACTACCAAAAAATGGACAAATTGTATAAAAGAAATAATAACTCTTTCTTTGCAGACATTATTGCCTAGGTAGAAAGTGGAATGAGGCAAGAGAAGCACACTGGACGCAAAATTTAAGGAAGTTCTCACTCTGAGGTCCTGGCTCCACTGCTGTGTAAAAACTCTAAATGGAATCTAAAAAACCAAAGCACTAGAATTGACTTTAGCAAGGTTTAAGGAGATGAGATCAAAATACAAAAATTATCTCTATATCTATATACAAGTAATGAAGAACGAAAAACTGAAATTAAAACAAAAATATATTCCATTTACTATGGAATAAAAAATATGACATACTTCAGAATAAGTGTTATGAAAGATGTGAAAGACCTGTACACTGAAAACTAAAAATACTGCTGAGAGAAAGTGACAAAACAATTTGTCACTGTGTTCACGGAGTGGCACACCCAGTATTGGTAAGATGTAAATTCTCCCCAAATGATCTGTAGCTTCAATGCAGTCCCACTCAAAATTTCAGCAGGTTATTTTTGGAGAAATTGTAAAATAAATTCTAAAATCGACATGCAAATGAATATTACCTAGAACAGCCAAAACAACTTTGAAAAAAAACAGAGAATTAATACAACCTAACTTCAAGTCTTATAAAGCTACAGTAATCCACACAGTTTGCCACTGGCATAAAGATAAATAAATAGATCGAAAGAACAGCATAGAGAGCCCAGGGTATACAGACAAAGTATAAAGGCCATTCAGTGGAGAAGGACAGTTTTTCCAACAAATGGTATTAGAGATATTCATATGTGAAAAAAAAACCAACTTTGATCTACACTTCACAACATGTACAAAAGTAACTCAAAATGAACCACAGATCTAAATGTAAAACCTAAAGCTATAAGACTTCTAGAAGAAAACAGAGAACACTTTTGTGAGCTTGGGTTAGGCAAACATTTCTTAGATACAACACTAAAATGCATAAGAGAACAAACTGGTAATTTGCACTTCATCCAAATTTCAAACTTATGTTCTTTAATCTGTTAAGACAATTAGAAGACAAACCAGAGTGGGTGGAAATACCTGCAAATTGTATGCCTGATAAAATACCTGTATCCATAGCCGGGCGCGGTGGCTCAAGCCTGTAATCCCAGCACTTTGGGAGGCCGAGGCGGGTAGATCACGTGGTCCAGAGATTGAGACCATCCTGGTCAACATGGTGAAACCATGTCTCTACTAAAATACAAAAAATTAGCTGGGCATGGTGGCGCGTGCCTGTAATCTCAGCTACTCGGGAGGCTGAGGCGGGAGAATTGCCTGAACCCAGGAGGCGGAGGTTGCAGCTGAGGCAGGAGAATTGCCTGAACCCAGGAGGTGAAGGTTGCAGTGAGCCGAGATCGCGCCATTGAACTCCAGCCTGGGTAACAAGAGCGAAACTCCGTCTCAAAAAAAAAGAAAAAATATCTGTATCCAGAAAACACAAAGAACTCTCAAAACTCAATAGTCAGAAAACAAGCCAACTTAAAAAATGGACAGAACATTTGAAAGGACACTTTACTGAAGAAGTTATATGGATGACAAATAAGCATGCAAAAAGGGTGCTAAGTATCATTAGTCATTAGGGATAAGCAAATTAAAACCACAATAAAATAGCACTGCATGTATATTAGAATGGCTAAAATTCAAAAGATTGGCTATTTCAAAGTTGGCAAGTACATTCACAACATTAGTGAATGTACTTAAATGTAATTAAATGGCACGACCACGTTAGAAAACAGTCTGGCACCTTCTTAAGAAGTCAAACATAATCTGCAATATGATCTAGCCCTTCTACTCCTAGAAATTCATCCAAGGAAATGAAAGCATATGTTCATACAAAGACTTGTATGTGAATATTTGGAGCAACTCTACTTGTAATAGCTAAAACGTGGATACAACCCCAATGTTCATCAACAGGTGAATGGATAAACAAACTGTGGCATAGTCATACAATTAACACCCAACAATATAAAGAATAAACTGATGAAAAATGCTAAAACACAGATTGATCTCAAAGTAGTTATAAGTGAAAGAAGCCAGACAGAAAAGAGTACATGGTCTGTACAGTTTCACTTGTATACAATTCTGAAAAATGCAAACTAATTTACAGTGGTTGCCTGGGGTAAGGGTGAGGAAAGAACAGAACACAAAGGGCACAAAGTAACTTTTGGGGATGATGAGTAAGTTCATTATCTTGATTGAGGCAACGGCCTTACAGGTGTAAAAATGTCTACACTTATCAGATGGGACATTTAGATATGCTCAGTTTATAATATGTCAATTGTATCTCAATAAAGCCATTCACCAAAAAAAAGCAAATGAAAAAATTGTGATGAAAGAGGTAATTATTCTTACTATGCAAAGAGTTCCCATAAAATCCATTAAAAATTAATAAACAGAAAAATGGGCAAAGAACCATTAAAGAAAATTCACAAAAGAACTATGTGTCCAATAAAAGATACTTAACTTCACTATAAATTAAAGGAATTAGTAATAAAAATGTAAATTAGAAAGTTATGCTTTTTTTTTTTAATCTGTTTAACTGACCCCTTGTAACTCAAGATATTCCCTGAGGAACAAATTAAATAAGGGTAGCTAGGTATATACTGAAGCACTACTTAAATGTTGAAAAAGATATAACAGTGTAATTGTGCAACAACAGTTATTTACTACACTGTGTTCATTTAATGAAAAGGAATTTAGCCACTAAAATTATGTACAGAAATGTAATTAACACAATGGAAAACTGCTAATATATTATCAATTGGAAAAAATAATTAATAAAACAATATAGTCAGTATACAAAAGGACGACCACTTTTTCAAATTATCAGTCTTGGTTTTTTCACCAACTATGAGTCTGAGATAATGCATATAAACAATGCTAGGTCTTTGGTCTTTATATTCATCTACTATTTCATTTAGGCACTCTAAATGAAGAACAGCTCAATAATAATTGGTGTCCTCTCCCTGCAGACCTTGAAAATAATGAGTACCAAAGGATATTATAAAGGGAGCGGACCTGTTTACACTCCACCCTTTCAGTGATGTACATTCCTCAATACTAATTACTACTTTTAAACAGAAGTGTAGCCTTTTTTTCTCTGTAGATTGTTGTGGGTTTCACTATTATTTTTCATTAAATATTTTGAACATTTCCCCCAAATAATCAGAACACTTATTTAACCTCAACTCTTCAAAGACTGCTTACAGAACAAGGGAAATTTTAAGGCTATGAAAGAAAATAAAAGTGCTCTATGAACTGGGATTTGGAAGGTTTAACATTAGCAGGTGGGTTTCAGGAATAAATAAATCAACAAATGCATATCATATTTCATGATCTTTGTCTTATTTGCTTTTTAAAATTGTCCTTTCAACATTTAGTTGTGGTTTGATGCTATGAATGGAAAATAAAACTGGATTTAACTATTTATGATACTTTCTAACTCCCTATATTTTCTCTGAGATCCTGTACTTGCCAACCATGATTTCACTTTAATCTGAGTGACTGAACATGCATAAAAATGGCCCAGAGGCACATACACCTATATAAGCAATAGTTACACAGGTTAGTAAGATTTCAGTATTTTTCATCTTACTCTTTTTGTCAAACAATTTTCTCAGTATTATGATATGCTAAACACATATTATTATTCTTTCTTAAAAATGATATTTTAAACTGGGAAAAAAGTAACAAAAAGCATGGCCTAATTATCTCTTTCCTTATTTTTCCAGGTATTAAGATGCCTTTCAGAAGGATTTAAATGGTCCAAATGGAAGCTGATAACAAAAATAAATACAATTATGAATACTTGTTTTTGTCATCTAAAGGAAATTTTCTACACAAAAGCCATCTGACTGGTATTCAAAGAGTCAAATTAAACACCCTATTTTATCTTCAGCATCTCTAGTTCTGTGAAGGCAGCCATAAAACAAAATATGCAGAAATAGTCACAAAGACTTAGTTTCTCAGGTACTAGAAACAGAAGCTGTTCACAAGTTCTTGTGCTCTTCTCCCTCCTCCACCCTCCACAAATATATACATCAATTTGTGTCAGACTAGACAGATTCCACTGTAAAATACTAATAGGTTATACTAGACGACTTCTGATATTCCTTCAAGCTCTATGCTTTTAACATTTCAGGAGTTTTAAAACACCTTGACATAAGCCATGGTTGGAGTATAATTTTGCAATTAAGTAACCATATTTCTTCACTTTATCATTACTTTTTGTGTTAATTTTTGCATCTTTAAAATTTAGCTCTGACCTAACCTGATATGTTTAACACTTGTAATTTTAACAGTATCATTCCCATCTTTTCCTCAGTTTCTGAAGAGCTGTCATGGACCATGCACTAAGCAGGTTCTGGGTATACAGACACTGGACCCACTTGAGGTTTCAGCCTTCCAAAGGAGAATAAATTACTGCAAGGTGCTAAATGGTATAGCAGAGGAATGGACAGACGATGAGAGCACAGAGATGGCAACAGCATTTGCTTAAAGAAATGTTATATTCATCAAAACTTTTGGCTATCATTTGGGATTCCAAATTTTATAAAATTAAAACATTCTTAAAATGTTTTTATGATGGACAGTCCTTTGATTTATAGAATAAGCTTGGTGCTTTGTGTATGTTCTTGAGTTAAACAATTATAAAAAAATAATGTGGTTTTCTTAAGAGATTTTTATCTTTATAGGAGGAAGAATGGAGGAAATAAGATATTTTAATCCACTGCCCTTTGCATTTGAAGCAAATGCAAGGTTTGCTATTATTACAATCTATGTACTTACATTACTGACTTTATAATAAAATGAACCTGGAATCACAACATATTCTTTCTCTTACATTATATTAATAACAAGATTCACCATTTAATTCCTTTGTTCAAGACATTTATTATATATAGCCCTGTTACTATATATGGTCATCTTACTGGATACCTAATTTCTTTAGCTATAAACTATTATATTTCCAGTTACACTATCATTCCTGCAAGCTGGTAGTTCTGCTTATCCAGTTTCCCAGCATTTAGCAGTTACATGGCATTCTCCTTCTCTTTCGCCAACATCTGTAGTGAATGTTCAAGGACTTACAATGTTTTTTCTTGTATTTTATCTGGTGTTACTTGTTTCTCCTTCGGCTAATCTTGAGATTCTGAGTGGATGGATCCAAGAAGTTCTATAGACTGACACTACAATTCTGGTAGCCTGGCTGTGTTTGAGGTCCTGATAGTAATTTTATATTTCCTTGACATACCTTGTAAGTCAATTCTAACTGTGAAGTATTACTAATAAAACTGCTCAAAATCTATACAGTAATGTGTACTAGACTCAAGTCTCACAGCCAACCAAATTGAGACAGCATCCACCAGCATATGGCAAATTGATAAGCTGGATATCGAAACTGAATAAACTATCTGCAAATCCCCTACAGTACATGCTATTCTGCTCTTGTTGGTTCCTATTCTATTATCAATCATCACACAGAATGTTATCCAACTGAAAATGTGTCATACACATACTGCTACAGAGAATTGCTACAATTTCCCAACTGCAGCCTAGTTCATGAACTCTAATAACACAGGCATTACTCAGAGATATAGCGGGTTTGGTTTCAGACTACCGCAATAAAGCATATATCTCAATAAAGCAAATCATATGCTTTTAATTTTCTAGTGCATATAAAAGTTATGTTTACACTATACTGTAGGCTATTAATTATGCAATAGCATTACATCTAAAAAACCAGTGTACTCACCTTAATTAAAAACTACTTTATTGCTAAAAATGCTAACAATAACCTATGTCTTCAGTTGATCAATTTTTTTTGCTGGTGGAGAGTCTTGCTTTGATGTTAATGGAGGGTCTGCTGACTGATAAACACGGTGGTTGCTGAAGGTTAGGGTGGCTCTGGCAATTTACACAACAATGAAGTTTGCTGCACTGATGACTCTGTTTCACAAAAGATTTCTCTATAGCATGTGATGCTATTTGATAGCATTTTACCCACAGAAATTTTTTCAAAATTAGTCAATCTTCTCAAACTTTGCCAATGTTAAATTTATGGAATTTTCTAAATCTTTTGTTGTCATCCCAACAATGTTCACAGCATCTTCACCAGGAGCAGATTCTGTCTCAAGAAACTACCTCCTTTGCTCATCCATAAGAAACAACTCATCCATTCTAGTTTGATCATTAGACTGGAGTAATTAATTCACATATTTAGGCTCCACTTCTAATTCCAGTTCTCTTGCTATTTCCACCAAATCTGCCCTCACTTCCTTCACTGAAGTCTTTAAGCCCTCAAAGTCATCCATGAGGGTTAGATTACGCTTCTTCCAAACTTGTTAGTGTCCATATTTTGACCTCCTTTTATAAATCATCAATGTTCTTACTGACATTTAAAAAGGTGAATCCTTTCCAGGTTTTCAATGTCCTTTGCCCAAATCCATCAGAGGAATCACTATCTATGTCAGCTATAGAATTATGAAATGTATTTCATAAATAATCAGACATGAAAGTCAAAATTACTCCTTGATTTGTGGGCTTCAGAATGATGTGTTAGCACGTATGAAAACAACATTCATCTCCTTGAACATTTCCATCAGAGCTCTTGCATGACCAGGTGCATTGTGAATGAGAAGCGATATTTTGAAAGACATCTTTTTTTCTGAGTGGTAAGTCATATAGTGGGCCTAAAATATATAGTAAACTGTGTGGTAAAGGAATGTGCTGTCATCCAGGCTTTGTTGCTCCATTTATAGAGCAGGGCGGATGTAGTATAATTCTTCTTCTTCTTTTTTTTTATTATACTTTAAGTTTTGGAATACATGTGCAAAATGTGCAGGTTACATAGGTATACACTGCACCCATCAAACTATCTATATTAGGTATTTCTCTTAATGCTATTACTCCCCTGTCCCTCACCCCACAACAGGCCCCAGTGTGTGATGTTCATCTCCTTGTGTCCATGTGTTCTAACTGTTCAATTCCTACTTATGAGTAAGAACATGTGGTGTTTGGCTTTCTGTTACTGTGTTAGTTTGCTGAGAATGATGGTTTCAATCTCCAACCATGTCCCTGCAAAGAACATGAACTCATCCTTTTTCATGGCTGCATAGTATTCTATGGTGTATATATGCCACATTTTCTTTATCCAGTCTACCACTGATGGGAATTTGCGTTGGTTCCAAGTTTTTGCTATTGTGAATAGTGCTGCAATAAACATACATGTGCATGTGTCTTTATAGTAAAATGATATAATCATTTAGGTATATATCCAGTAATGGGATTGCTGGGTCAAATGGTATTTCTGGTTCTAGATCCTTGTGGAATTGCCACACTGTCTTCCACAATGGTTATACTAATTTACACTCTGACCAGCAGTGTAAAAGTATTCCTATTTCTCCACATCCTCTCCAGCATCTGCTGTTTCCTGTCTTTTTGATGATCACTATTCTAACTGGTGTGAGATAGTATCTCATTGTGGTTTTGATTTGCATTTCTCTAATTACTAGTGATGATGAACTTGTTTTATATGTTTGTTGGCTGCATAAACATCTTCTTTTAAGAAGTGTCTGTTCATATCTTTTGCCCACTTGTTGAAAACACTCCATTTGTTTTCTTGTAAATTTAATTTCTTTGTAGATTCTAGATACTAGACTTTGTCAGATGGATAGATTGTAAAAATCTTCTCCCATTCTGTAGGTTGCCTGTTCACTCTGACAGATGGTTCTTTTTCTGTGCAGAAGCTCTTAGGTTACTTAGATCCCATTAGTCAATTTTAGCTTTTGTTGGCATTGCTTTTGGTGTTTTAGTCATGAAGTCTTTGCTCATGCCTATGACCTGAATGGTACTGTCTAGGTTTCCTTCTAGGGTTTTTATGGTTTTAGGTCTTGAGTTTAAGTTTTTAATCCATCTTGAGTTAATTTTTGTGTAAGGTGTTAGTTTCAGTTTTCTGTATATGGCTAGCCAGTTTTCCCAACACCGTTTATTAAATAGGGAATCATTTCCCCATTGCTTGTTTTTGTCAGGTTTGTCAAAGATCAGATGGTTGTAGATGTGTGGCATTATTTCTGAGGCCTCTGTTCTGTTCCATTGGTCTATATATCTGTTTTGGTAGCAATATCATGCTGTTTTGGTTACTGTAGCCTTGTAGTATAGTTTGAAGTTAGGTAGCATGATGCCTCTAGCTTTGTTCTTTTTGCTTAGGATTGTCTTGGCTATACAGGATCTTTTTTTGGTTCCATATGAAATTTAAAGTAGTTTTTTCTAATTCAGTGAAGAAAGTCAGTGGTAGCTTGCTGGGGATAGCACTGAATCTATAAATTACTTTGGGCAGTATGGATATTTTCACTCTATTGATTCTTCCTATCTATAAGCATGTAATAGTTTTCCATTTGTTTCTGTCCTCTCTTAGTTCCTTGAGCAGTGGTTTGTAGTTCTCCTTGAAGAGGTCCAGTGTAATTCTTAAGAGCTCTAGGATTTTTGGAATGGTCAATGAGCAATGAGCATTGACTTAAAGTCATCAGCTGCCTTAGCCCTAATAAGAGTCAATCTGTCCTTCTTTTTCTTTTTAGACGAAGTCTTGCTCTGTCACCCAGCCTGGAATGCAATGGCATGATCTTGGCTCACTGCAGCCTCAGCCTCCTGGGTTCAAGCAATTCTCCTGCCTCAGTCTCTCGAGTAGCTGGGATTACAGGGTGCATGCCAACATACCTGGCTAGTTTTTGTATTTCTAATATAGACGGGGTTTCACCATGTTGGCCAGGGTGGTCTTGAACTCCTGACCTCAAGTGATCCGCCCACCTCAGCCTCTCAAAGTGGTGGGATTACAGGCATGAGCCACCACACCTAGCAGTCTGTCCTTTAAAGCTCTGAAGCCAGGTTTGACTTCTTTCTAGTGATGAAAGTACCGGAGAGCATCTTCTTCCAATACACAGCTGCTTCATCTCCACTGAAAATCTGTGGTTTTGTGTGGCCACCTTTCTCAATGATCTCAGCTAGATCTTCTGGATAACTTGCTACAGCTTTTACACATCACTTAGTGCTACACCTTACACTTTAATGTTATGTAGATGGCTACCTTCCTTAAATCTCATGAATCAGCTCCTGCTAGTTTCAAACTTTTCTTCTGGGTAGCTTCCTTACCCTTCCCAGCCTTCATAGACTTAGGAGAGTTAGACACCTTGCTCTAGATTAGGCTCTGGGATAAGAGGGTACTGTGGCTGGTTTGATCCCTCTATCCAGATCACTATTTCTTTGTCCATATCAGCAATAAGGCTGTTTTACTTTCCTATCATTTGTTTTCACTGAAGAACTTGTCTTTTGCATTCACAACTTGGCTAACTATATGGCACAAAAAAGTCTTAGCTTTTCCTCTATCTCAGCTTTCCACATGCCTTCCTCACTGAGCTTAATCATTTCTAGCTTTTGATTTAAAATGAGAGATGTACAATTCTTCCCTTCACTTGAATACTTAGAGGCCACTGCAGGATTATTAACTGGTCTAATTTCAACATTTGTGTCTCAGAGTAGGGAGGCCTGAAGAGAGGAATGGGAGAATGACTGGTGGGTGGGGCAGTCAGAATACTTACAACATATATTGATTAAGTTCTCCATCTTATATGGGTACAGTTTATGGTGCCCCAAAGCAATTACAATTGTAACATCAAAGAGCACTCATCCAAGATCACCATAACAGATATAATAATGAAAAAGTTGGAAATATTGTGAGTTACCAAAATGTGACGGAGAGACACAAATGTTAGAAAAATGGTGCCAAAAGACTGGTTTAAGATAGAATTGCCACAAACCTTCAATTTGTAGAAAACACAGTATCTATGAAGCATAATAAAGCAAAGACCAATAAAACGAGGTATGCCTGTATTTATGCTTCATGCCTTATTTTGTAGTTTCATTTTATCCTTTGATAAAGATATTGATATAAAATAGAATAGGTGCTATTCTAATTTTACAAGCAGAAAAAACAGATGCAGAAAGGTAAAGTATTTGACCAGGGTCAAACAGAGAGTGGCAGTATTTTGTCTAGAATGCCAGCGCTCTTTTACTCCAGTCTTCGTTGTTGTCTATTTCATATCCTATCAATCAAATCATTCATGCACAATGCATTTAAAAATACTACTGTAAACATTAGAAAAATGCCTTAAAGAGGAATTCAGGGCTCTGGGTTATGCTCAAAACTATCAAGTTGACTAAGTTTTCCATATGTCTTGAGTTCTTGAATGACATAAACTTGCAAATACAATATGTGAATATTAAAATAGGTACTTCAGCATATAACCAAGAAATAGGTAGTTTCGGCATGAATTAAAATGTGGCATTTCTATCTTTTAATTTCACCTACCTGGCTAAAAATAAGTATTTAAAATTCTGTTCTACTATTAGTTACATTTTAATGATACAATCTCATATAACTATGAGAATTATAACTGAATTTGCTTTTGAATTATTCATCATGAATATTACAAATGAATGCCATATACAATATAGAAACCAAATGAATTTCCATTATGTATTGTATATGGTATTACAAATGAACATATACACATTATTTATATAATTTATTTATAAATTATATAAATATTAATAAAAATTATATAAATATATTTATTGTACATAAAACCATGGATATTAAATTTATTTCCATTAGACATTATCTTATTCCAAAAATATTGTAAAAGTAGTTATATTAAAATTTAATATGGCCAGGCATGGTGGCTCACACCTATAATCCCAGAACTTTGGGAGACTGAGGTGTGCAGATCACTTGAGACCAGGCCTAGACTGGTCTCAAACATAGCAAAACCCTGTCTCTACAAAAAATACACACAAGCTACTTGGGAGGCTGAGGTGGTGGGAGGACTACTTGAGACCAGGTGGTTGAGGCTGCAGTGAGCCGTGATTGTGCTAGTACACTCTAGCTTGGGTGACAGAAGACAGAAGAGGCCTTGTCTCAAGAAAAAAAAAAAAACTAATGCTATATACTAAAGAAAAGTTATATTTTACACTATATTGAGAACATAATGGCTTAGTACATCATAATGTTACTCCTAAAATTTTAATTTTCATGTATGTATGTATGTGTATATATATGTATGTGTAGAGGGGGTCTCACAATGTGTGTGTGTGTGTGTGTGTGTGTGTGTGTGTGTATAGATGGAGTCTCACATATGTAGAGACGGGGTCTCACTATGCTGCTCAGGCTGATCTTAAACTCCTGGCCTCAAGCAATCCTCCCACCTCAGCCTCCCAAAGTGCTGGATCATAGGTGTGAGCCACCACACCTGGCCAGCCCCCCCCAATTTTTTTTTTTTTTTTGAGACGGAGTTTCACTCTTGTTACCCAGGCTGGAGTGCAATGGCGTGATCTCGGCTCACTGCAACCTCCATCTCCCGGATTCAAGCAATTCTCCTGCCTCAGCCTCCCAAGTAGCCGGGACTACAGGCATGGGCCACCATTCCCAGCTAATTTTTGTATTTTTAGTAGAGACGGGGTTTCACGATGTTGACAAGGATGGTCTCAATCTCTTGACCTCGTGATCCACCCACCTCGGCCTCCCAAAGTGCTGGGATTACAGGCATGAGCCACTGCACCCGGCCCCACCCCCCAAAATTTTTAAGGGAGTGAACTATTAATCTAGATAAGCAAACTTCCTTTCTGAAGGGGTTCTCCTAGATATTGAAATTGAAAACCAACAACACATTTTGCCATATGAATATTTAGCTACCTTTTTAATTTATTTTATGATCATGAAGTGCAAAGACTAAATAAGTGCCTAGGAGAAAGAGCTTAATGCATTAAGAAGATGGACTCTGGAGTCAGACAGCCTGGAACCAAATGGTGGCTTTACTACCAACTGTGTTACTTTCGGAAAAGTGCTGTTTTCTCTGTGCCTCTGTTTCATTATCTGCAAAATGAGAATAATAATGGGACCTACACTGAAGAGTTTCAGAAGGATTGTATAAGATAATATATGTAAAATACTCGTAAGAGTGGTGGACACATTAAATGCTTGATAAATGTTGGCTATTACTATCACTGTTATTAGCCCAAATTTACTAACTGATGATGCCGCTCAGTATATATTTTTATAAAATTTATATAAAATTTATAAAAAAATGCTGTTCTACAGGATTTGTAGTTGTTAATGCCAACATTTATTCTTTTATTGCACATTAGTAATATGCCAGGTACTATGTTAAACGCATGGCATTATAAATACCACACGCTTCTAGGTAATGAGCAAGTTAAATGACAAATTTCACAGGAAGCTAAAAGTACATGTTGCCCCGAACTCTGGTAAGTGTGCCACAATATAAAAAGTAAGTTTGGGCCGGGCGCGGTGGCTCACGCCTGTAATCCCAGCACTTTGGGAGGCCGAGGCGGGTGAATCACGAGGTCAAGAGATCGAGACCATCCTGGTCAACATGGTGAAACCCCGTCTCTACTAAAAATACAAAAAAATTAGCTGGGCATAGTGGCGCGTGCCTGTAATCCCAGCTACGTGGGAGACTGAGGCAGGAGAATTACCTGAATCCAGGAGGCGGAGGTAGCGATGAGCCACGATCGCGCCATTGCACTCCAGCCTGGGTAACAAGAGCAAAACTCCATCTCAAAAAAAAAAAAGTTTGTTGGCCAGGCGCGGTGGCTCACGCCTGTAATCCCAGCACTTTGGGAGGCTGAGGTGGGTGGCTCATGAGGTTAAGAGATTGAGACCATCCTGGCCAACATGGTGAAACCCCATCTCTACTAAAAATACAAACAAATTGGCTGGGCGTGGTGGCACGTGCCTATAGTCCCAGCTACTAGGGAGGCTGAGGCAAGAGAACTGCTTGAACCTGGGAGGCGGAGGTTGCAGTGACCTGAGGTCGCGCCACTGCACTCCAGCCTGCCGCCTGTTGACGGAGTGAGACTCTGTCTCAAAAAGAAAAAAGTTTGTCAACAATGATAATGCAGGTTATCATTAATATGAAATGTATTAATAAAATCATGTCAGTTGTGGAAACTGCTTTTTAGTTTAAATTTCTTTTTAGTTTAAAAACTACATAGGAAGCACAAAGGACTAGAAAACAGCACAGTAACCTGAGTCTCATTCCTGGGTTTCATAGCCCAGCTCAACTTGACACACAACAGGTGCTTAACAAAAATTTGTCTAAGATATTATGACTACAAAGCACTCCAGAGTTAATATTGGCTCAGGGGAGACATTGCCACCTAGTGAAAAATCAGCCTCATTACGTAGAATTATCAAATCATGCTGATAAGTTCCCAAATTAGACTTGACTCCACTTAAAACACTACATGCATATTTATTATGCGTCAGTATTCAGAGTAGGTACTAGCAGAAAAAAGATGAACAAGCTTCCATCTTTGCTTCGTACAAAGTACAGAAAATACAAAGAAACTTCATACTCCAGAGAGAAACAGAAAAAACTGTACTATAGAAAAAACAAGATTTGATTATCACACGTTTAGAAACTAGTCTTACAAGAAATTTGCTGAAAAGGAAATTTAGTGTAGCAAATAAGTGCATGGACTCCAGGACCAAACTGCAGTGATTTAAAGCTGTGGCTCCAATAAAGACAGGATAATAGCCCCTATGTCATAAGACTATTGCAGAATTAAATCTATGTAAAATGCTTAAAACAGTTCTAGGAACACAGAAAGTGCTATATAAGTATTAACTATAATTATGATTAAATTTAAAACAATATCCTAGAGACTGGGGTGAATAAATATTAATAACAAAACATTAACTGCTGAAGTCCAGCTTCATAAATTTAATTCAGTAGAAGCCGTTTCTCTGAGTAGTACTCTGTTATTATGGGAATCCTAAAAGTACATTATTTGTGGTACTCTGTGACTAAATTTTGTATTACTGGATGATTAACCCTTTCAACATCAGGCAAACAGAACTGTCTTCTGAAAGTAAAAATCATATTTCTTACCAAAAAAAGCAAAAAGTCAGCAGAATGAAAGACCCAAAAGACCACAGCCTGAACATATGCTTAACAGGGAAAGATGCTTGCTAACTCTTCACAGATTTTGCTAGAACTGAAAGATGGATGATACATTTAGCTACCACTGTGGTCTCATTCACAACTTATTTCGCTTATTAAAAAAAAAGCTTGCTCCATTTTCCTTGAAAATCATCAGAAGCTCTGATAAACATCTCTTTAACATCTCTTAACTCTTTTGTGTTTTTGAATTTTATACTATTAAAGTATTTATGTAAAGCCATATATAATCTTTATTTTCAAACAAAAAATTATGAGCAAAATATTTCTGTATTAAAAAATAAAATACAAGACAAACTCTAATAGGTTAGTAATAAATATTACACTTTTCTTATGGAACTATACCATCACAAGAACTCTGCTAAATCTTGGATGGTTAAGATTACTTAACTTCTTCCTAAGCTTCCTCTTTTTAAAAATAGCAATGAGTTGGGAAAAAATGTGTTGAAACATTTAGACTTTTATTTGCATATCAAAAATGTGTTTGTGATAGATTGCACAAATTATTTTAATTTAATGTGCCTATTATTTGAATATTTTAATTTCTAAAATGCTCATGGAAATCCTTCCTCTTGCACATTAAGATAGTGTGGGAATAACATTACATTTTTAATTTTATGCATTTATATTCTAACAAATTGACCTGGAAAGAAACCTACTTTAATAAAAGGCTGACCAAAAGAGCAAAAGAGAGGAGAAATAAACTCTTCAACTCCTTTCCATATAGATATGCTTATCAGTATATTAAAACAGAAATTCTTAGAGTCAAGTGTATACTGTTGGACGAGCAGAACAACCCATTTTATCTTTTGTTTCAATATTGTGCTTATCAATTTACCTAGCACTTTCACAGTCATTGTTGCATAGAATCTTCACAAATACCCCTCTCAGGCAGAACAGGTACTAGTAGTATAGTACCTTTTAATAGAATTCGGCTGTGAACCTGTCTAGACCTGGACTTTTTTTGGTTGGCAGGCTATTAATTGCTGCATCAATTTCAGCCCTTGTTACTGGTCTACTCAGGGTTTCAACTTCTTCCTGGTTTAGTTTTGGCAGGGTGCAAGTGTCCACGAATTTAGCCATTTCTTCCAGGTTTACTGATTTATGTGCATAGAGTTGTCTGTAGTGATCTCTGATGGTAGTTTGTATTTCTGTGGAATCTGTGGTGATATCCCCTTTATCATTTTTTATTGCATGTATTTGATTCTTCTCTCTTTTCTTTTTTACTAATCTGGCTAGTGGTCTATTTTGCTGATATTTTCGAAAAACCAGCTCCTGGATTTATTGATTTTTTGAAGGGTTTTTTTCTGTCTCTATCTCCTTCATTTCTGCTTTGATCTTAGTTATTTCTTGTCTTCCACTAGCTTTTGAGTTTTTTTTTGATCTTGCTCCTCTAGCTCTTTCAATTTTGATGACAGGGTGTTGATTTTAGAACTTTCCTCATTTCTCATGTGGGCATTTATTGCTATAAATTTCCCTCTAGACACTGCTTTAAATGTGTCCCAGAGATTCTGGTATGTTGTGTCCTCGTTCTCGTTGGTTTCGAAGAATATCTTTATTTCTGCCTTCATTTCATTGCTTATCCAGTCAACATTCAAGAGCCAGTTGTTCAGTTTCCATGAAGTTGTGCGGTTTTGAGTGAGTTTCTTAATCCTGAGATCTAATTTGATTGCAATGTGGTCTGAGACTGTTATGATTTCCATTCTTTTGCATTTGCTAAGGAGTGATTTACTTCCAATTATGTGGTCAATTTTAGAGTATGTGCAATGTGGTGCTGAGAAGAATGTATATTCTATGGCTGTGGGGTGGAGAGCTCTGTAGATGTCTATTAGGTCTGCTTGCTCCAGTTCTGCATTCAAGTCCTGTATATCCTTGTTGATTTTCTGTCTTGTTGATCTGTCTAATGTTAACAGTGGAGTGTTAAAATCTTCCACTATTATTGTGCAGGAGTCTAAGTCTCTTTTTAGGTCATTAAGAACTTGCTGTATGTATCTGGGCACTCCTGTATTGGGTGCATATATATTTAGGAGAGTTAGCTCTTCTTCTTGTATTAATCCTTTCACTATTATGTATTGTCCTTCTTTGTCTCTTCTGATCTTTGTTGGATTAAAGTAGATTTTATCAGAGACTAAACTTGCAACTCCTGTTTTTTTTTTTTGCTCTCCACTTGCTTTGTAGATCTTCTTCTATCCCTTTATTTTGAGTCTATGTGGGTCTTTGTGTGTAAGATGAGTCTCCTGTATACAGCACACTGAGGGGTTTTGATTTTTTACCCAGTTTGCCAGTCTGTGTCTTTTGATTGGGGCATTTAAGTCATTTACGTGTAATGTTAATATTGTTATGTGTGAATCTGATCCTGCCATTTTGTTACTGGTTGTTTGTTTTGCCTGTTGGTGGACGCAGTTTCCTCATAGTATCATTGGTCTTCACCATTTGGTTCATTTTTGCAGTGGCTGGTACTGGATGTTTTTCTTGTGTGTGTGTTTAGTGCTTCCTTCAGGAGCTCTTGTAGGACAGGTCAAGAAAATGAAGCTTCAGGAAGGCAAGAAGCTTGTGCAAAGTCACTAGAATAACAGAATGAAGCCTAAATACCATTTTTTGGACTCCTAAAATGCTTAGCTCTTTCTACTACTATGCCTCTAGAATGGACTTCTATGCTTATTGCCTAAAACCCAAATTCGCAAACCTAACCATCCTGGGCTAATCTGATGATAAAATCCTCTGTCAGTGGCAAAAAAATAAATTGCTTGAAGGAAAAAGACAAGAGTGGAACTTTAATGTGTATGTGTAGTGAAAATTTCAAAGGCATAAAAAGCAAATTAGAAACTGAATGAAGACTATTATAAAACCTCTTAAGAGTCTGAGGAAATAATTTGCTGCCTACTTCCTGTATAACAGTTCCAAATATAAAGTACTTCAGTATAACTCTTCATTTATGTGAAGATTTGGAGTGGGTACAAAGAGAGAACTGTTTCAGGATACATGTTGAAACTAGACACCAGATTTGGACATTAAATAATGTGAGGAATCCATCTGCTTTTTCCTATAATCAGGCAGTGTTTATTTTTGCTAACATCTGCTTGTAATAGTAAATGGTACTGTGTTGTTTGACAATGCTACCATCAGTAATAGTTTATATAATTCCAAGTACATGTTACAGAAATTATTTCTTCTCTATAAAGTTCTTTAAAATAAGATTAAATCTTGATTTCACACATTATTTTCTAACATAATTCACCCAGGAAGGCATAATATAATCCATACATAATCAAGAACTTCAGATTTATAACTTAATTGACCAACTAAGAATTGCAATTTTGAGAATGACACCACTAATAGTATAATGCAGAAGAGTGGCATCCTAATTTCAGGATAGAAATTAAAGAAATATGTGAAAACCAGCATAAATCCAAAGAATTCTTAGAATACCATATTGTTCCTGAAAAATAATATAACCAAAGTTTTTACTTCCTTATCATTCCCAGGAATGATAGACTAGTGTAGTTGCAGAGCTTGAAAGACATTCGATTTCTCATTTCAGGTGATGTTTTCACTGACATGTGATTTTCCCCCTACTTTTTATGTTAAGAAACTCTCAAAACTACAACTTATTAAAACTATATGCTTTAGTAAGAACATAGGATAAAATATTAACTCACTAGTTAACTGAAAACATTAAAGATCTGTATTTCCTAAGGGTTATTTACCTTTTACATTTAGTTAACATATTCCCAAATAATTTTTAGGTAAATTCTATTTATTTAAATTGATTTACAAAGAAACTGGTGGCTTTCTGTGATTCCAATGTAAGTGCACAATTGTTATGTGTACTTTTGTCAACATTTAAATTCCAGACTGATTCTTGGTTTAGTCTAAATGTAAAGGTTGCTCTACAAATTCTTTACTTATCAAGTGGTACACTTACCGTGGAAATCATAAATATACAGAAGAATTGGCTCATTTTGCCCAAACGCACAGAATGCAACCATATTTTCAAATGGATGATAAGAAATGTCTCGAATAGGTGACTTGAATGGCAGGTCAGAATACATGGCTACTTGTTCTCCTAAATAAAAAGAAATTCAAAAATGTATATCAGATATGTCTTGTTAAAAGATTATTCTGTCATTTATTAGAAAATACTTATAGTAATAATGCTCATATTTATGTGAAAATCTCAAATATTTTTAAATGATTGAGTTAACACTGTATTAAATTACCTTTATTTTGCATTGCATTGACACTCCTCTTTCTACTTTCTGCCTCTTCCATGAGGTTTTCAAGGCACAAAATATAGACAAAGGGCACAGAAGGAAGTAGAGAGATATGACTCTGAGATTGGACAGAACTAGGCAAACTCCAAATAAAAGAGAACTCTGGGTAGAACTATGGTAGAAAGTACAGGACTCGAAAATTAGAGAAACTCTAGTTGGGTTAGTTTTGGTGAAGGATTAACTTTTCCATTTTTTTTTCTAGAGGCTGTTTGAGGTAACCATTTGCTTGAAAGATACCTATATTATGGCCTAAGAGAAGTCTAAAGTGGAGGTCTGTGGAACCCAAAAAAATCAGTCAGAAGTCAAAAAGCAAAGAATCTAGATTCATTTATTGTAGGTGAGAGACACTTAATGCTACTGGATTGATGCAAAAGCATCAAAACATGGTACAGGAAACAAAACACACAAAAACCTAAGTTAGCTGATTAGTCTAAATGCCTAACAGAAGGAATAAGAAAATAAGGAAAAATCAAATACTGTTCATTAAAGAAAATTTAAAGTAAATTTTATAAAATTATCTCAATTTCTTATTAAAAACATTTATGTAGCTTTAGCTTTTCTTTTGAAAAGCAAAGGTGAGGCACAGTGAGCTTCCCAATGTAACTGTTTATTAGAAAAAAAAAAGAATTGCAATAATTCGGGTAAGTTGCTATTTAAGTTTCAGACATCAAAACTTTCACAGGTATGTTTCTGTTACTAATGAAAATATATTATAGATGTTTAACAATTTGTCTACCTAGTCATATTCCAAATTAAATTTGTAACGTTTTACACTTTGCATTACAGTCTTCATTAAATACTTTTCTAAGATCAGCAATATCTCATCATAGGCCACGAAAGAACAAACCTTGAATTATAATGTGAAATTCTAAATCCATAAAGATATTAAGGCAATAAAGAACAGAATTTAATACAAGTTTAGGCTGTAGCTGAGTTCCTTTAAAGGCTTTCTAATCTTAAAAAACATAATTGAAAACCCCAAATCAGAATTTCCTTGAAAATCATTCCATAAAATGGTAGAATTTTCATACTTCTTCAAATCCCTGTACCTCCCCAAATCATTTTTAAAGTTCAATAAATATTCACCTGTTTCTGGGTTCCAAACACACACTATACCATCCTCACTTCCAGCAAACAGGAAAGTCCCACATGGAGTCAAAGTACTATGAATCTTCTCCCGATAATTTGCTGCTCCTACAAATTTCCTTGCTGCTAATCTATAAGCAAAAAAGATTTTACAAATTTAACTGTCTTAACCATGTAAATGAATGGTGGTAGAAAATTTTTTCTCTTAAATACTTAATTTCTATTCAACAAACATTTTTTTGAGAATCTGTCATATGGGAGACATTCTATAATATGATGGATACAGAATAAACAAGAGCTAATCCCTGGAGCCCAGGGAGTTTATCATTTAGCAGGAGAGAAGAAACATGTCAACGTAAAATAGAAGGTGGACGTACAAAGTACTACAAAAGAAAAACAGAAGAGTTCTTTTCAAACTTGGATAAAAGAAATTAATTTTAACTATGGAGAGAGACTACTTTATGGAAGTAGCATTTGAGCTGGTTACTAAAAAATGGATAGAATTTTTATACTCGCTGGGTGCAGTGGCTGATGCCTCTAATCCCAGTACTTTGGGAGGCTGAAGTGCGCGGATCACGAGATCAGGAGATTGAGACCATTGTGGCTAACATGGTGAAACCTCGTTTCTAAAAATACAAAAAATTAGCTGGGTGTGGTAGCGCATGCCTGTAGTCCCCGCTACTCCAGAGGCTGAGGCAGGAGTATCACTTGAACCCAATAGGTTAAGGTAGCAGTAAGCTGAGATCGTGCCACTGCACTCCAGCCTGGGTGACAGAGCAAGACTCTGTCTCAAATAATAATAATAATAATAATAATAATAATTTTTTTACTCATAGTTTCTTCCACCTGATGAATTTTTAAAACAATAAAAGGAATATTTGATCTGTGAAAATAATTAGATAAAACATATTAAATCATCTACTAAATATAGTACAAAGCCTTCATATTTTTTCACTCATGAAATAATAGTTACCACCATTTCAGCACATACTTTGTGCCAGGTAGGTACTATTATTGTCCCTGATTTACAGAGAGAATATTAGATACACTGCTCTGTAATCTGCTGTTTTCACTCAAAAATAAGTCATAATGGACCTTCGTGTCAGAAAATATAGATTATACATAAACATTTTAATGGGTACATTAAATCTATTGTTGGATGACATTAGAATGTTTCCAGCTTTCCCTTACCATGAACACAATTTCTATAAATAATCTTGTGTGTATATACATATTACAGCATTTGTACTGTTTTATAATTATTTTCTTTCTTTTTTTTAATTTTTTATTGGATTATAGGTTTTGGGGTACATGAGCAGAGCATGCAAGACAGTTGCGTAGGTACACACATGGCAGTGTGCTTTCTTTTCTTCTCCCCTTCACCCACATTTGGCATTTCTCCCCAGGCTATCCCTCCCCACCTCCCCCTCCCACTGGCCCTCCCCTTTTCCCCCCAATAGACCCCCAGTGTTTAGTACTCCCCTTTCTGTGTCCATGTGTTCTCATTTTTCATCACCCACCTATGAGTGAGAATATGCGGTGTTTCATTTTCTGTTCTTGTATAATTATTTTCTTAACATAAATTTCCAGATCTGGAGTTACTGGGTCTAACTTTTCTAGGGTCCTTGCTATGTGCTTTACTGTTTTAAATACTTTACATGTATTAAGTTGCTTATTCCCCATCAAAACCCTTATGTGTATGGTGTATTATTTCTCTCATTTGAGAGATAAGAAAAGAGGCACATGGAGAGATTGATCAGCTAGTAAAGGGGTAGAGAAGGCAGTATTTAACTCTAAGTAGTATGTCCTGCAGAGCCCAAGCATGATATTAAGCTGTAAACTATACTGCTTAAAATTCTCTCTCAGTATTCCTTGCCAAGAACCTATGCTCATACAGACTAACTCACTCTGCTTTAAACGCCTATTATTTCACTTCTGAACTTTATTTTGTTTTCTATTCTACTGAAATATTTTATCTTGTCGAAATTCTACCCATCCTTCAAGACTGAGCTTAAATGGCAGCTGCTCAATAGAGCTTTTAACAGAAGACTATATTATAGTTGTCAGCTCTATTGCTGCTATGAAGAATAAAGTCCTTTTATTACAAATTTATATTCATTAAAATACATATTGAACACTTGCTAGCTGCCAGGCACAGCATAGATGCTACATACAGGGGGGGAAAAAAAAGTAGCTTCCAGTCCTAGAAGGTCTCACATTTTAGCTTAATTAAAAGTTTTTTGGTTTTATTTTGAAGGTACACAACTGGATTATAAACAAATGGTTTAATTTTGCTTATTCTCCCACAGCATCCAGGACAGTTCCTTGAAGTGTTTTACATAAATATTGAAGGGTATAAGAGTTAACCCTAAAAAGATACAAAATTAAACTAAAATAAATTACATTTGCCTTTCTAAATACTAGAAAGACATTAATAAAATAGCTTTCTCTCATTTATTTTACAGAAACTCTTAACACCACAACAAAAGTGTACTAGAAGTCCATGCTGACTTCCCAGCATTGCTTTTGCCTTTTACAGTAAGGATATTTCCCTACATTCACCATTATTTGGAAATAAAGAAAAAAACACAGATGTATAAATCAAAACCCTCTCCTTCAGTTGTAACATATTATACTAATGCTATAACAGTATCATAGTGATATCAGTATCAGTCAGTATCATTGTAGAAGACAGAAACTTCCTTTTTTTTTTTTTTAAATTGTGAAAACAAAAGCAACTAACTACATTTCAGCCTCAGAACTATTCACATTTTGGGCTGGATAACTGTTGTAGGGAAGCTGTCCTATGGTCTGTAGGATGCTTAGCAGTATTTTTTATCTCTACTCATTAGATACTAGAAGTAACATAAAAAAAAATCTCCAGCTACTGCCAGATGTTCCCTGGTGAGTGTGGGGACACTGCCTAGTTGAGAACCACTACCATGTTTTATAAATATAATTTAATTCATTACTTATTCTGTGAGTACTTAGCCTGTCAATACTGAAATATACTTACATCCGAAGATCCATAATTCTCAAAGTACTGTCTTTGGTATGGATTAACAAACGTTTTCCATTGGGATGAACCTCCAGATAACTAATTGGAACCCCCTTAAACTCAGTTTCTTTAATTTCCTAAAATGATAAAAAAATACTACTAATGAAAAGTTTGTCTAATGTTAAGCTTTTTTTCAGGTACAAAATTAATTTTAAAATATCATTTCCAATTCTGCTGTATAGGATGCTTTATAATTGTTAGCAAAAGGATTCTGAGTAACTTCAGTTTAGGTTCAAAATAAAGCTCATGAACTGTATTTCTATTATGGAACGCCACATTTAATTAGTATGTGGCATTAAACTAATTAAACTAATTTAATTAGTTTTTGTACTATGTTTACTTTCCTCAAATTTAGTCAGTCCCAAACAAGAAGCACTTCCAACAAACTCATCTTCTAACATTAATTTTTTTGTTTAAAATCACATAAGGAAGCTTCCAATTTTTATACATCCAAAACCACATGTACAATTAATTTTCAAGATTCTATTCTTATTTAGATAAGAATTTCTAAAAACAGAAGGGACTGTTTTTAAACAGATCTGACAGACTCGACAGATTTAACTGCAGTTCCTGAAAACTACTTTTCACTTAGGGTATCTTTTTTCAGCTACTGTCATATTATGAAAAATTGAAGAACAAAGGTATAACATGTTAGCCAGAAACTGAATCAATTTATATAAAACAAATTTAAAGGTAATGATTCATTTGTATTTTTAAATAAAAAGTAAAAAATGTACACTAACAAAATTGTTTAACATACAAGCTATCTTAAAAACACTCTAGCCCCAAAATGAAAGAACTTATTCATTTGTTTCTATTTAGCAAATTTCAAATGAAATAATTATTGTGATTAAATGACAGACCTCCATAATAATTACATAATTCTGAAAGACACCAGTGTTTATAAAATACTGAGAATACTGTTTTTAGAGATATTACTGGACCAAGGAAAAAAGGATATGAATAACAGAAAACATAAATTATTACTTATCAATGATAATATAACACACATCTCATTTTAGCATAAATGTCACCCCCCAACGAATTATTGAATGCCATAGTGCAAATGGTGTATAAAAAAGTGAAAGTAACACCTGGCCAAAATTTTTAAAATCTTCACTAAGTTGTTATATTATTAAGCAGCCATCAGAAGGATGTGCTAATTATTGATAATTGACTATGAAAAACTTAATTTTTTGAAATGAGAGAACAGAATGTCCTGACATCCTATCTTAAAGTTATATGACTGGATTTTTCCCAACTTCCTTAAATCCCAAAATATGAAATATGATTTTATACCTTATCTACAGTCCAGTGGTGCACTGAATGTTCCAAATCATTAATCCTGACACAGGTATTCCAAACAACAATCACCCCTGTGCAGTCTCCTGAATACATATGATGACCTATTTAGAAAAATAAGATTACTCACTTATGAAAGTCACATAGAGTTAGAAACAAATAATAGGAAGTTGGCGGAAACCATACCCCAGTAAAACAGTCAAAGAATTGAAGGGCTGTTCAAAGGTATCCAAAAAGCAAAATGCAACTCACAAACAAATCCCAATTACCTATAAATGAATTCTTTTCTCTTTTAAATTATTTTTGATGACTTACTTCCCTTTGTCACTTACCTGAATTTAACTACAAAAAGAAATGAGCTTCTCAGTACATGTGTATGTGGCTCATACGCCAAAGCCAAATAATTTGAACCATCCAACATGTAACATTATTTCTCATCTTTATTAACCTGTAAATCTGCTTTGTATTCCTAGAAAAATACCTATATTCTAATATATAGTGTTAGTATAATTTCCGAGACCCAGTAGAAACTCATCAAATGATCAGGGAATGAATAAAATAATAACAGGTATTCCAGTTCAACATCAATTATGTGGAGTCAAATCATCTTAAAGTTGACAGATCTCAGAAACCATCAAGTTCAACTTCAAACCCACTCAGGAATATCTCACACACCACCACTAACAGATGGCTGTTCAGCAACTGTAAATTCAGCATTTTATAAAACAGCTATTCAACTGGTGAAATGCTTCCTGTATTATAATATTCTTTCTAATTCTGACCAAAGAAAATCTATCTTCTACAGCTTTGGCCCACCTCTGCCCATTGGAGTAACATGGACCAATTTCCTTTTTTTTTTTTTGCACATTTGAATACCTTATGAACAAATAGTTGAAGAGTCTTTATCTCTCCTTTATAATCTGTACTTCTACTATGACATAGTTAATTTTCAGATACCTTTCTATTCAGTCTTTCCTGAATTATGTTCCAAATTTATTAACATCTCTATAGCTGAATTGGGTAAATCAGCAGTATTATCCTTTTGATCTGGATCCTACACCAATTAATTATAGTGGCAGCCTACATGACTAGTCTCTGGGATTATGAAAAAAGTGAGTATTTAATAGATATAATTAATTTATTCTTTCAAATAATAAAATAATTTGTATTTTACATCTTTAAAACAAACTACATTCTTCTTCTTTTTTTTTTTTTTTTGAGATGGAGTCTCGCTGTGTGGCCCAGGCTGGTGTGCAGTGGCATGACCTCAACTCACTGCAACCTCCGCCTACTGGGTTCAAGTGATTCTCCTGCTTCAGCCTCCTGAGTAGCTGGGACTACAGGTGCATGCCACCACACCTGGCTAATTTTTTGTATTTTTAGTAGTGATGGGGTTTCACCATGTTAGCCAGGATAGTCTCGATCTTCTGACCTCATGATCCACCTGCCTTGGCCTCCCAAAGTACTGAGATTACAGGTGTGAGCCACCATGCCCGGCCACTATGTTATTCTTATATAAAGATAAAACTTTAAATAATTACAAATTTCCCTTCTATATGTTTGTAAATTTTAAGATTCTTAAAAAACAAACCAAGAATGATAATCACCAGTTCAAAGAAATATATTTATGAAATTTGGCACATAACTGGTTGTTATGGCAAAGATTAATTGAATCTAAAAATTTTTAAGAATTTAATAACTTAAAAATTACAAACAGAACTCCCTCAGTTTCAAATCAATCTTATGACCTGCAAAATAAGCATAAGCCTAAATATGTACAATTATCAGTGCATAACCCTTGCAAGCTTAAATAACTATTATTCTGGTAAAAAAATTATTCACATAGCTGGTCTTCATTCATAGTCTCTGACATACCTTCAGTATCAAAACAAAGTGAGTTGATAAAACTTTTGTGAACATCAAATTGTCGGACCAATAAGGCAGAATCCTCTCTCATCTCAACTTTCCATATCCGTATCATGGAATCATAGCATCCTGTAACTACTAGCTCTCTTACAGCTGGATGGAATTTAGCCGTGTAAACAAAAGAAGGATGAGGTAAAACTTTGAAAGTATTTGTATTATTTATTTCATTTTTCCATATCCTGGAAAAGGATAAGAAGTTACATAATGTTTCTGAAAAGCAGAAGTTTCTTTTAACAGTTTTTCTAAGAACCAACACGGCCAATGAACCTTAAGGAAGCAAGTGAAAACAACGAATGGCAAACCAAGTTTTAAGACAATAAAACATATAATGATGATCTCATAGTTGATGATTGGAATTTTCACATTTTGACAAAGTTATTTGTTATAGTTATTATCCAGCATATTAAACCCACTAATTGTAATCTATACTGTAAAATTAATAACTGTTTTTTAAACCTATTTTACCATTGATTAAACACACATCGAACAGTCAGTAAAATATTGCACTTAGTTCAATATACACAAAAAATATATAAGAAGAAACTTTAATCATTTCCCATTTAGGTTATGTATATCACTTTTACGAAATGTTTATTCATGGGGTTTAGAGAATAGCAGAGTCTATTAACTTTTATATTTGTAATTTCAAAGCTAGATAGTAAAAATGAAGATCTCAAAGATTTAAAAGTGATACTGAAATTGTATTTTGAATTCTCAAGTATAATAACATTAAAGTAATTATGACATTTTGATAGAAAAGACTATCCTATATTAAGCAAGCTCTTTTTGTTTAACAGTCATTATCCTGTCCTCTAAATAATGGCTAATTTAAAAAAATTATTATCACTGCTACAGTCTTGAAAAATGAGTAAACTGTAAAGGTTAACCTGTTAGATATTCTGCATTTCTAGAAATGTATAAGATGAGGTGAAATCTACCAATAGACAGGTTTATAAGTGTAAAGCATTGGATTTTTTAATATATTTGGTTAACTTATTAAAATTAGAAGAACACCTTAATTTTAAATATGAGGATTTACATTAATCCTTTTAATTACTGCTTTAAAACTAAAGCAAATTAAGTCTGTTACAAGATTATTGATTAGAGAAAAAAATACAGTTTCTACTTAAGTATAGTATTCTGAGTTTCCTCAGGAGCTGCTTACAATATAGGATATGATCTTCAATTACTAAGAATTCAATCTAATAATAGAGGAAGTGAAAGAACATGTTTTTGAGTAAAAATAAGGCACATGAATCACTACAAAAACATTTTTACCATAGTATATTTTCAATGAACATATTTATATGAAATATGCCTATTAGAATAAAATCACTAATTTAAAAGAAATATTAAAAAGTTAAGAGAGAACCTCAGTTGTCTAGTAATAAATCTTAGTAGCATTATTTAAAATACTATTTAACAGGCAGAAATGAAGCATTTGCTTCATTTTTATAACATCTTTATAACAGCTCAATATAATTAAAACACACATAATATTTTAAAACCAAAAGTGAAGCTTTTTGTGTAAAAACTGAACTGGAATCAGTGATGGTTTCTGTTACCTAGGCCATGGTAGAATCTGAGATTAAAATAAATATATAAATGAATTTGGGGAAAAAAATCAGACTAGATCATAGAGAACAAAAAAATGCAAATTTGTAAAGACTGAATAAACTCACATAAAAATTAGTAGATTTGGAAAAGGAAAAACATACCAAAGTCAAGACGTATATTTGAAAAGGGGCAATAGTGGGGACATATAGGCCTGTTTGGGAGCCATTACGTATGGAGAAGTCTTTCTGATTATAATATGAGTTGTTGATTTGAGAAAAACAGATTATTATGCGGATAACTAAAGAATGGGATTCAGGATAAACCCATATGGCAGAGAGCTAACCAAGTGGGAAATACTTAGAAGACACTAAAAATAATATGTGACACAGATCATCAGAAATAAAGAAGGAGAAGACATGGACAGAAATCCATACTTCTGCCACTTGTGAGCATTTGTAATTCTAATTCTCTTCCTTTGGACTATAGCTTATTTATTGTGAGCATTCCTTACCTCTTTGAAAAATCTCCTTGTTGTTTATACTAGCCACAATGCTAACATTTTCCTCAGTTAATGCTTTCACAATACTATTTTTATGATATAAAGAGTCCTAAATTAGTATCAGTTTTAAAGATAAATAAGGAAAAATAAAAGGGGGTTTAGTATAATATATTACAAATTGTGTGAGGAAACTCAAGATAGCTTCAAGAAATAATAGGATTTGAGGTGGATTTTAAATAATGGCTACAAACCTATAAGAGCTCACAAAAGGCACTTAATTTTTGTTGAATGAGTGAGTTAGTCAGGAAGGGCAGGAGAAGGTCATTTAAGTATAGAAAAAGTAGGTAAGTTTCAAAGGGCATGAAGATGCCAAAGAAGATAAGATGCTAAGGGTGTTTCAAAAGATTATGTGGGTGAAGCAAAGGGTACAGGGGAAGGGCATGAGAGAAGAATGTTGGGTCAGTGAGGAATATGCCTGTTATGCTACGCTAAGGAACTGGAAAAATTTTCTATGGGCAATGGGTAAAGTCTTTTTTTTTTTTTTTTTTTTTGAGACGGAGTTTTGCTCTTGTTACCCAGGCTGGAGTGCAATGGCACGATCTCGGCTCACCGCAACCTCCGCCTCCTGAGTTCAGGCAATTCTCCTGCCTCAGCCTCCTGAGTAGCTGGGATTACAGGCACACGCCACCATGCCCAGCTAATTTTTTGTATTTTTAGTAGAGACGGGGTTTCACCATGTTGACCAGGATGGTCTCGATCTCTTGACCTCGTGATCCACCCACCTCAGCCTCCTGAAGTGCTGCGATTACAGGCGTGAGCCACCGCACCCGGCCTTGGGTAAAGTCTTTTAAAAAATTAAAGCATTATGAATGATAGTTATGGAAAGATACTTTTAGCACAGCAGAGACAGAGGACCTAGAGCCTAAACACTGAGGTCAATAGCAACAATTTAAGCAAGGGATGTAGGCTTTGAATTAAAGCAAACACGATAGAGAGGATATGGCAAAATGGTAAGCCTTTTAGGAGGGAGAATTAGCAGACTTTAGTGCTAGTTAGATGTGAAAGGAGTGATGGGAAAGAAAGAAGAGTGAGCACTACTCTGAGTTTCCAGCTTGGGAGATGATGGATAAGGATGTCACTAAAATACATATAAGAGATTAAAGGTAAACAAAATTTAAGGAGGTTGGTAAGTTCGGTTTTGGATTTGATGCAGCAATGGGCCATTCAAATGGAAACATATAACAGGAAGTCAAATTAGTTAAAAAAAGTGCACACTAGAGGTCATTAGCATATAAGCAAGATTCAAAGCTGGGGAAGGTAAGAGAAACTAGGATAAGCATATAAAACCAGGAGATGATCAGGAAAAGGACCCTGGGGATAAAACACAGAGAATCGGCAGAGGACAATGAACCAGAGAAAGAGAATGGACAGAGCCTGTCAGAGTCATAAAAAGAAAAGAGAAGAGGTTGTCAATGAAAACCATGAATTAAAAATATTTCAAGACTGGTCAATAATTCAACTGCTACAGTGAAGACAAAGACAACAGAAGTTAAACTGGCTAAATGGATTTAAAAATAGCAAGAAACTGCCAACCTCTTGAAAAAAGAAGTTTATGTAGCATGGTGGAAAGAAAGCCAGACTAACTGGGCTGAAGTAAAGACAGTATGTATAGAATGCTCCTGACAGTGTAGAAAAAGAAAAATAGTGGGCTTGTACAGAAGGCAGGAAGAACTGAAAATGATGCTTTTAAGATAAGGCCATTTGAGCATAGTTCTAAGATGAGAAGACATAATCGACAGAGAGGAAGACACTAATCAGACTAGTAGATGTAATACAGATTTTTCAGGGACTGAGATTAAAAGCATAGATAAATAGCCTTTAAAAAGCCTCATACCTCTGTGTTAAAAGAGATGGACAGAGGTAAAAGTGGACATATCTATGGATATTAGGAGGGAAATCAGAGGGAACTATATGATGTTCATGTCTGACTAAATTTCATCTAAATTGAAGATAGTCATTCAATGAAGTGGGAAGATTTGAATTTACAGTGGAGAATGTTCATGGTAAGGTCTGGATCTGCTGCCAGAGGAGTGAGAAAAGAAAACCTAGTGAAGGTAAGTAAAAGGATTCCTCAGTGGAGATGACAGCCTAGGTAATGTTAAGACTCACAAATCCAAAGTCACCCCTTAGCAAAATTATGTATTTTTCTCTAGTATAGCCTGGCATCAGACAGATGTCTGTGCTAAAAGAACAGATCACACAGGTTCTCAAGGATATTGTCAAAAGGGAGTAGTAGTAGGTTCCCAGCATGACCAAGAAGGAAGTCAATTGTTACTAATTTTCATCTTTTTCATTTAAATAAAAACTAACCAATAACAATAACATCTTGATTAGACCTTTTATACAGAAAAGGAGGTTGGCAAGATCAGTAGAAGTGGTCCCAACACTAAAAGTAACATGATGTGTTAAGAAAGTAGGAGGCAGAAGTAAATGACAATGAATTCAGCATGGATCTCAACTGTTTACATGTCAGTTTCCTAGTGTGTGGAGAGAATAATGTGTGTCTACCTAACAGTTGTCAGAATCAAATGAAGTATATAAAAGCATCCTGAAAACTAACAGTATTTTTAGAACACACTCAAGGCAGAACAAGCAACTAAAAAAAGTATAAATGAAACTTGAAAAGCTAGCTTTTAAAATGTTTCATTGTGATACTTATTAAATTGAAAAGGGATACATTATTTTTAAGACTGACATTCTGAAAAATGCAAATGTTTAACAATTTATAAAACTCTTATAATACAAGGTACATATTTATTTATTTCCCCTACTGTGATGTATTGAGCACCACTGAACTCTAGCCTGTGCATATTTAGCCAGCAGTGAAGACAGTATCACTGCCACCAAGAGCTTATGGTCTAGGAAAAATCTCAGGTGTTTAATAACCTCTAACCCCATACCAAAGCATTAATCAGTTTATATAATGATCATGTAAAAATGGTGAGGACTAGAAATATGCTACATAAATTAAAGACATTTAAGAAATATGTCTTTAAAAAGTGTTACTGTAATTTATGGAATCAGTCTGCACAATGCATATTTATGACAGTCCCTTCACAGGTAAAATATGACTGGAGCATAAGAGTAGTTATATCCCTTTATATTCTCTTGGCTTTCTTTAATGGCAAGCAGCACGCATATAAGTACTTCTTAAGGATACTAACCTGGCAGTACCATCAGATGATGAAGTAAGGATATAGCGATCATCTTTTGACCAGGAAAGATCATAAATGATGTTGAGGTGGCCACACAATTCCCTCATGAAACGTCCAGAAGGAATTTCATATACTAATGAAAATATTTAGAAATTAGTAGGTTTCCAGACAGAAGATCCTTAATCCAATAATATACAAATGCATAATTTAATATTATTTAGACATAAGCAATCTGTAGCAAAATTATAACCAATAACCAAAGACATTTGCAGTGTAAAGAAAATTTAAAAATTACTTAAGAATACTTTTCCATTTGCTTTATACAAGAATTCACATGCAAAATTATCAGTTATAATTTTGCTACAATTATCAATTATTTTCATCTCTTTAAAGAAATTCCCTAAGAATCTTTAATAATAAATTTATCAGTTGAATAATAAATAACAATTAGATTGCAATTCACTTAAAATATTCTATAATTTGGGCTTTCATTAGTTATTGTTTTACCTGAAAATCAACCAAATGCCAACCAAAAATTTAATTATTTGAAGTAATGAGAAATTTATATTGTGCTATTATCAAAAGTAAATTTTAATACTAAAATGGACAGGGATAGTAGTCAGGGATAGTAAGGGAATTAACAATGACTCAATAAGACATACAAAGCACTGGGGTATTTTACTATATGTTTAAACATACAACGAAATCTAAGATAATAAACTTAACACAGAAAAACAGAGTTTCCAAGTCTCTACTTCCATCTAGTGGTAAAAATCAATTGCCCTTTCAAATACTTAGCAGTTCAGAAATAATAGTAGTCCCCCCTCATGTGCAGTTTCACTTTCTGTGGTTTCAGTTACCCGCAGTCAACCATGCTCTGAAAATATTAAATGGAAAATTCCAGAAATAAATAACTTATAAGTTTTAAAATGCACATTATTCTGAGTAGTGTTATGAAAGCTTGTGCCATCTAGCTCCATCTGACCAGGATGTGAATTATCTTGTGTCCAATGTATCCATGCTATAGAAGCTAACTGTCTACAAACTTAGTAGCTGTCTCAGTTATCAGACTGGTTGATACCTGGTGCTGCTGTTCAAGTAACCCTTATTTAACTTAATAATGGCCCCAAAATGCAAGAGTAATAATGTTGGCAATTGGCATATGCCAAAAGAGAAACCACCAAGTACCTCCTTTAAGTGAAAAGGTGAAAGTTCTTGATCCAAAAAGAAAAGAAAAAAAATCATATGTTGAGGTTGCTACGATCTACAGTAAAAATCTTCTGTCTGTGAAATGGTGAAGAAGGAAAAAGAGGTTTGTGCTAGTTTTACTGTCATACCTCACAATACAAAAGTAATGGCCTTTAGTGCATGGTAAGTGCTTTGTTAAGATGGAAAAGATAAAAATCTGTGGGTGGAAAATATGAGCAGAGATGTGCTTCTACTGATGGCAGTCGGGTTCAGTGCTACTTGAGGTTTCAGGCTTCCACTGAGCGTCTTGGAACATATCCTCTACAGAAAAAGGGGGACTATTACACTTATGGAATAGCAAAATAAGAGTCTTGGAAAATCTCCTCCCCACAGAAGCAACAAGAACACTGGCAAAAACTGGCAAAAATCAACGTTGTCAGAACTCTGAAGATTAAGCAATGCTTACAAAAAATATGAAGAGTACTTGAGAAAAATAGCTAAATCTTGGTAAGAACATTGAGCTTTATGGTGTTTTAACTTGTGAAGTTCTCATTCCTGTCCCAAACTTCAAAGTAGTCTTAAAAACCAATAAACATCAGGAGACTAGCAGCCACTGGAGGGGCAGAACAGGTCTGAAGCTCCCTCAAAGTCCCAACCCCAAAGACTTCTTACTATTTGACAGTCTGGCCCTCCATGAAAGATCCATTCTCAGGGCCTGCCTTTATTTGACCTGGCTAACAGCACGCTCTGGGAGAACAGCCCTAACCTTAGAGAGCATGTCAAAACAACCCGTGGCATCATTTAATATCACAGTTGCCTAAGACATTGGTCCCAAGTGAGGCTTAGAAGAGGCTCACCAAAGAACTTAAAATGAAAAACAACAACAAAAAATAAAAAACAAACCAAACCAAAACAAAAAAACTGGGAATGAGATGTCCATAGGGAACACTGAAAAGCTCCAAAATATTTCTGGGTATCTAGACAGATTCCCACACATGTATGTGAGGGGAATATGCACACCCAAGAAAGACCTGAGAGGCTTTACTTCTCACTTGGGCTGACCTGAGGAGTCTCAGCACACATAGAATGTTAAAGCTAAGGGAGAGCTGTAAACTGCCTACTGAAGCATTTGAGTATGTATACCCCAACACACACAGAGTCCCTTGGCAAAGACCAGTAGACCTATCCACTCAGGCATTTAAAAATCTCTGTACAATCACCACAGTGGTCTCAGTCTGACCACTAACTTAACTGAGCATAGACATCAATGGTAACATATGACAAAGAGTAAAGACTACAGAATCAGTCCAAAATCACTAAGCTAACTGCAAGAATAAATCCTGGGTGGATGTGAGGGGATAAAAGGGGGAATTTGATTTCCAGAGGGGTCACACTGGATTAAACATCCAGTTTTCAACACAAAATTATGAGAAATGAAAAAAACAGGAAAGAGTGATCCATACACATGGAAGAAAGTAGTCCATACAGATACTGGGCTTTCTCAACAAAGACTTTCAATCCACTATTATAAATATATTCAAAGATCTAAAGAAAACCATGTCTAAAGAATTAAAGTGTGAAAAGATTTCTCACCAAAAAAGAGACTATCAATAATGAGACAGAAATTATAAAAAAAAAAAAAAAAGACCAGCTAGAAATTTTACAGTTGAAAGTACAATAACTGAAATAAATAATTCACTAGAGGGGCTCAACAGAAGATCTAAACTGAAAGAACTACTAAATTTGACAATAGGTCAACTGAGATTATCCAGTCTGAAAAACAGAAAAAGAATGAAGAAAAATAGAAAAGTCTCACAGACCTGTGGGACACCACCAAGTGTACCAACACAGGCATAATGGGACTTCCAGAAGAAGAAAGAGGAAAGGGGCAAACAGAACAGAACATTTTCAAGAAATAATGACTGAATACTTCTCAAATTTGTGGAAAACATCGATCTGCACATTCAACAACTTAAAGGAATTCCAAGTAGATACATCATAATCAAAAAGTCCAAAACCAAAGACAAAGATTCCCCCTTCTCCTCTATTTTTGAGATTTAAGCAATATCTAAATCTACACAGCATTTTAAGAAAGTTTATTTAAGCATAAAGTAACATATTTATTAAAAAAGTTTTTAAAACAAAATCAGAATAAAATAACTCCTTCACTATCCAAAAGAGATAAATTATTATTAATAACTTAGGAGCATTTGTTTTTCAGACAGAGTCTTGCTCTGTCACCAAGTGCCAGGCTGGAGTTCAGTGACGCAATTTCGGCTGACTGCAACCTAGCCTCCCAGGTTCAAGCAATTCTCCTGCCTCAGCCTCCCAAGTAGCTGGAACTACAGGCGCGAGCCACCATGCCCAGCTAATTTTTGTATTTTTTAGTAGAGACAGGGTTTCACCATGTTGGTCACGATGGTCTCCATCTCTTGACCTCATGATCCGCCCGCCTTGGCCTCCCAAAGTGCTGGGATTACAGGCATGAGCCACCGTACCTGGCCAGAGCATTTTTTAAGAATCTTTTTTCCCCCTACATAGAGGCTCTTGGTGAATTTTAAAAATGGCATAATGGTAATCAAACTACACAAACAATTTTTTATTTTTTAAATTTATTACTATTTCATGGGGAGCAATATCTATTTAATAAATACCAATCAAGTCAATTATGAGTCCCTGCTGAAAAAAAAAGGGGGGGAATCAATCAAGTAATAGCAAACTGTGTTAAGCTGAGAAAAGTTCTGTAAGATCTAGTGTGTTCACAGCAGATATCCACAAGGAGCTGGCTACTTCTACGGAGGAGAACTACTTTTTATTATTCAGTCAGAAGTAAAGGAGAGAGTATTTAATACTTCTAAGTCTAGAACAGTATGATAATCCTCACTTTAAAAAGTCTCTAAAGCTACAAAAATAACTGTTCTTGGCCTCTCTGCTGACTTCCCTATCATAATGAGAAGTTTTCATCTAGGTACTCTTGAGTCAATTACTGGTATTCTACTGCACACAAATTTGGAGGCTTCTGTGACTCAAATCATCACTGCTATCAACTAACTGCATTGGAGTAGTGTTCCCCATGATAGTTATTAAAACATGTTCCTAAATTTCTATATTTAAAATACAAAATGTTTACAAAAATCCTCCTTCATGTTTTAAAAATAAATTTACCATATTTCATCTGATTATTCTCATTCTACTTCTGAACAGTTATTGTACAGAAAAGTGTAAAATTATTATAAAAGAACTTTCTCTACTTGAAGAAATCTGTTTTCTTTAATTTAGTAGTAAAGGGGATGACTCAAGTTAAGATTTCCATGAATTTAAAAAACTAAAGAATGTCCTCCAAGCAGACTACGATCAGATTAAACAGGTAGTATTATTACTCACAAATAATTGGATATCCATCCCGGCTGGCACAAGCTGCTGCTAGTATTCTTCCATTGTGGGAGAAATCAAGACAAAAACATCCTCGTTCTCCTGCATTTAGTGAAAAGAGGTGTTTGTTTGGGATACGGCAAGCCTAAAAAACATACATTTAAAAAGTATAAATTAGAAAACATTAAAATGCAAAGCCTAGTTTTAAATTTCAATTACCGTAGTTCTTTTTAAGTCCTTTTATTAAGACTCACAGAAAGAGAAAAACAAGCATGCAGAATCTTGAAAAACCATAGTAAATTACTTTGCAAACAGAGAATGAGTTCCTATGAAATTTTTAAAGTGAATTTGTTCTTTATGTTGTAACTAGTACTTAATTCACCTAAATATGAATAGAAAATTTTCAATATCTGATACTCTAAAGCTGTCGCTGCCACGTTGCTTCTATACAGCTACATAAAAGAATGTACATCACAGCCTTATTCTACGACAGCATTCGTAAGTCACTTTTGTTAAAGTCACGAGCTTTTTTTTTAAGACCACAAGTCTTAAATGAATGCTCATTCTCTTTTTGCCTATCTTAAAATAATAACCCTTTTTGGCTGCCTTCCGAAATGTATTTTCAAACTAATCAACACTTATTGGTCTCATTCATTATTACAATTTCTTCAAAATTTTAATGTTTTTACCCTCTACTACCAGATGAAGCCAAAATTTTCTGGGTATTAATATCTACTGTGGAAAATACCAGTTACTTTTATTTATTTTAATTATTACCTAATTCTATCTCTCCCAACCTTCAGTGAGCCTTAGTTCTTCTGTTTCTTACAATTTAAAAAGTTGACTTAAATGTATACTGGGCTTCTACTATATGCCAAGAAAGTTGTACTTTGTTACAAATGTCTTTGAATATATATATATTCATCACAGCCATCCTATGAGTAGCTACTATTAGCTAAGAGTAACCATTATTAGCTACATATAGCTAATAAGAATTATTCAAAGGGTCAAGCTTAATGGACCTACTCAAAGACTGTTACTTCAAAGGCATGCTTTACAGATCAGTACCAAGTTTTTCACAAATAGTACCAAGATCTAGCAGTAACTTGGGAGGCAGCATTATGACCAGCTACTAGGAATGTGAAATATTCAACAAAATTTGTTAAGTGTCAAGTATGTACCAGACTCCATGCTACCTATCTTTTCTCTGCATTCTCCATCCACATAACTAAGAAAAGGGAGAGTAGGGTAACAAGGGAACAAAAATGGAAAGAAATGTCAGGACGCTTTATAACCACTTGCTGCCGCTCCTAGAGTAAGAAGTGTAGTTACGGAAAACTCTGTGCCCAATCACCTAGGCTGAAAATGAAAACACTGAAGCCACTACCATGTTCTTTGTATTCTCAGGGTTTGACACTGTGCCCTAACCAGAAGAGACACTCAATGAATGTCTGATAACAACAATAAAGGTCCTCAAAAGCTCTGACTCTTTTCCCTCCTTTACTCCCTTGTCAGTCACTAAATCATCCTGGTTCTTAGTTTCTCTCATATTCATTAACCCATGGTTAGACCCTCATCACCTCACACATCAATGACTTCCACCTAATTCTGATGTTACTATTTCGAGATCTCCCCATGCCACTGCCTGTATTAATTCATCCTGAAGTACAATTATTATTTTTCTCACCCACCCCAAAACCTTCCATTAGTCCTCAGATCCCTCACAATCAAGTATTAGACTACCATTTGAGATACTCCGGAGTATGGGCCTAATCCATTACGCTACTTTAGCTCCTCTTTTACAAACTCTAGTTTCCAGCTAGTCAAACTTTTGAATGCCTAATAAATACAACAGGTCCTTTCCCACTTATTTACAACTTTGCCTTTGTATGAAATAACCTTCTTTGTCTCTCCTTTACTCAACCCCTACCTTGGCCATCCTAGTCTATCTCAAGCTCCGTTGTTGAATGAGCCCTTCTTCTACCATTCTAGTTCACATTCTTCATATCTGCAATTCTCAAATGTTTTTAGCTCTGAGATGCTTTACATTCTTGAAAATGTTTTCCAGAGCTAAAAAAGTTTTCATAATAAAATAAAAATAAAATAACTTGCTAACTTCAATGTCTAGCTTAATAAAATCTAGACTTTCATAACTGCTTCTGCTCTATTGTGATATCAGGTTATTTAGCCTCTAGAAAATGCTAGTACATGCTTGTAACAGAATGAATCTGAATGAGATTAATAACACCTTAGAATCATTATGAAAAGAAACGGACTTCAAGGACCCCCGGAAAAGAACTCAGAACTCCCAGAGGCCTCCAAAATACACTTTGAGAACTGCTGATCTGTACTGTTATCTTTATATCTACATTTCGTCAAGACTTCTCTGAAGTATATCTGAAAATGAACAACATTGTAACTGCTTTCTTTTCTCACCTAACCTGGAAGTTCCCCAAGGGCATAATCTAAGTGTTATTCTCTCCATATTATTATGTTTGAATTATTCAAACTCTAAGTGATTTAAAAATGTGTCTGTAAAATTGGCTTCAGAAAGAAAGTTAAATGTGACATAAAATACAGAAAATGAAGATGACTAAGTAAGAATCGTAAGTTCTTATTTCTACATTAGATGTTTGAATAAATTAAGATTTTTGGATAAATTTCATCTGGTCGTAGCTTATATGCATAAAATAAACCACTCTATTCTTTATAAAAACAAGTTTTTAAGGTAATAAGTAAACATCTAAAAACTCCACTATTATCAGTCACTCACCTGCCCAGGGAGTCGTTTCCACTTTATTACTTCCTTTGAATCTTCTAATCCAGTTTCTGTGTCTACTGAACTTGACTCATGATGACGTTCACAATGCACTAGTTTACCTTTTTCCTCCTGAAGAGCCATCATAGAACGGTAAGACGGCTTTATCTAAATATGCATCAAAATGTGAAAATTTATATATCATGTTCACCTTTTTCTTTTTCTAGCATATAGTTTTTAAAATACTGAAATAAATAATATAAAACTATTTCAAAATGTAATCCAGAAAAAATTCTACTTTTATTTGTACATTATTGTAAACAAAATAAAAAAGATGCTTAAAATTACAGTCATATGACCAAAAAGCCTTAAAAGTTTCAGAGGAAAAAATATGACTACAAAGGCTGCTTATCACCAACACCTATGAGTTATGCCATGGCTCTGATACACTACCATATCTCTGTCTTTAAAATCACAGAACTAGTATCATAAAAATCTAAAGTTTTAAAAATCCAATTTTTTCAGTAATATATTTAACTCCATCCAAACCAATGCAAATCAGCTCTGTCATGACAATATACATCAGCTACAGAATGTGCAAATGACCTGAAAAATTAATGTCCTATAAGAAATAAGACGAAAGCGGAAGTTTTTTATTTTAGGGCCAATTCTTTACTAAGATTATTTATAATATTAATCTATGGAAAACAGCAGTAGAAACATTACATACTGATTATTTGAATAATATTGTGAAATATGTACCCAGAAATCAGGAGTCTGCAAACTGCAACCTGCATACCAAATCTGGCCTATTACCTGTTTTTATAAATAAACTTTTATTGGAACATATCACACACATTTATTTAGTTATTGCCTACATATGTCTATGTAGCTACTTTCACACTATGAAGGCAAAAGTGACAGAAGCTACAGGGCCAAAGCCTAAAATATTTACTAGCTGGCTGTTTATAGAAAATATTTTTCAACTCTTGCTTTAAATCAATTTTTTATCTTTAATTTTTGAAAACCAAATTATAATGAAACATTTTTCCTAACACTAAAAGCTGCATTTCATATTTAAAATTCATTTACACATCTTTTAAATATCAGGTATTATAGGCTTAAGATATAATCCCAGAAATCTACTAAAATAATTATTAGAGGCCTTATCTTTTAAGAAATGAAAAACATATTATGTCACCATTTAATTTCAACAACAGAGGATATACACTTATATGTACTATTAACTTACACAGTCTGGAACTTTCAGTCCTCTTACAGTTACATACAGTGTTGATGGGTAACGATTTCTTGGACATTTTGACCACCATTCAAACACCTCAACAACACTTAATTGGGATCGAGGCTTGGTAGGTGGGCAATATAGCTGCAAGCGAAGTTTTGAGTTGATGTTTGCATTTCCATTGGCTCCCAGAAGCTTAAAATAAGAATTCATATAAAACGTTACCTTCATTGAAAATAAATATATCCAACAAAGCAATAGAATAAAGTCAGAAACATTTTTAAAAGATTAATATGGCAAACTGAAATGTCTTAGTTTTATAAAGCAAAGAACATTGACATAGTTGGTTAAGCACAGTTCCAGATCATTTCTGACAAAAGGTAACCCAAATGGCTTTTAAAATATTTTCCTACTGGAAAATATCCTATATACCTACTGTAATCTACATACCTACTGGTCAGGCATGGTGGTTCACATCTGTAATCCCAGCACTTTGGAAAGCTGAGGTGGGCAGATCACGAGGTCAGGAGTTCGAGATCAGCCTGGCCAACATGTTGAAATCCCGTATCTACTAAAAATACAAAAATTAGCTGGGCATGGTGGCAGGCGCCTATAATCCCAGCTACTCGGAAGGCTGAGGCAGGAGAATCGTTTGAACCCAGGAGGCTGAGGTTGCAGTGAGCCAAGATCACACCATTGCATTCCAGCGTGGGTGACAGGACAAGACTCCTTCTCAAAAAAAAAAAAAAAAAATTCTTGATAGCTTTTTCTACCTGTACAACAATTTCAGACTGATGGTATAGCATTTACACTATTGTGCCAGATTTCACACTGAACAAAGGAGGTGATCAATACACATTTGTTTGAAATAATTTGCTTAATATCAGTATTTTTAATGGTTAAAATTTTATGTTTTATATTTTTAAAAAGTTAAAATAATTTTAGGATAATTAAACTCACAGGTCATTTGCTACATTTTTTCCAATATTTTAGTGTATCTTCTTTCAAAGGTCTATTTTAAAAACGCTGTTAAACAAAACTTATGTTTAAGCTAAGTTAATGGAAGTTTTTGTCTTTTTTGGGGTTGGGGGCAGAATCTCGCTCTGTTATCCAAGCTGGAGTGCAATGGCGCAATCTCGGCTCACTGCAACCTCTACCTCATGGGTTCAAGTGATTCTTATGCCTCAGCCTCCTGAGTAGCTGGGATTACAGGCACATGCCACCACACCTGGCTGATTTTTGTATTTTCAGTACACTCATGAATTTTGACATGTTGGCCAGGCTGGTCTTGAACTCTTGGCCTCAAGTGATCTGCCCACTTCAGCCTCCCAAAGCGTTGGAATTACAGGCATGAGCCACCACGCCTGGCCCTCAATGGAGATTTTTATAGAATAAATAAAAATCTTACCAACTCTGAATACATCCTCTTTCATTAGACCATGACTGTCAATAGGAAATGAAATGTCTGTCTAACCTTTATGTCCTCTACAAAATAAAGGCAGAAAGATAGTTTGAAGCCTTTCCAACAGTTCTCACAAAACATGGAAGTATCTTAAATTAGAAGAATAGGCACTGAGTGCAGGGAACATATTTAACAATGGTTACTTGTAGACTTATGTAACTTGGAAAGTAAAAAAAAGAGTCAAGAGAGACTCTAAGATAGTATTGTCCAAGAGCTTTCTATAATGACACGGATACTCTACATTTGTGCTAAGGAGTAAAGAATCCACATGTGGCTACCCCACACTTGAAGTATGGCTAGCACAAATATGAAACTAAATTTTTAATTATATTTAATTTGAATTCAAACAGCCACATGTCTTATGGCTATCAAAACAGTGTAACTCTTAAGTTCATAAATCTGGGATAGTGGACAGATGGTGGCACCACCAACTTAAGTAGCAGAGAGAGTAGCAAGAATATTCAGTTTGTGGGAATCTGAGATATCTATGAGTCATCCAAGCTAAAATGTCCTGTAGGTGACTGCATTTACAAATCTGAAGCACAGGTGAGAAAAGTGGTTCCAAGAAAAGTGGGTTAAAGACGAAACCATGAGTAGAACTGATATTAAGGAGGTGGGTAGAAGACCATGAAGGAAACTGAAAGACTGGTATAAGAAAAATTAGGAAATCATGGTGTCAAAAAAACCAAGGTAACAGAGTTTCAAGAGAGTGGTATGTTAAATGCGTAGATGTGACAAAATAACTAAAAAAATGTTCAATAAGTTTGGCAAATAGAAATCATTGGTGATTTGGTTGGAGAAGCTTTAGTGGCAGAGGCAAAATCCAGAATGTTGTTCAAGAATGATGAGTTCAGGAATGATGCATCAACAAGGAAAGAGAGATGGCAAAATACTAGCCCATCTTTCCCCCTACCCCTTTAGGAATGAATGTAAAGACAATGGAGGTTATAAGTTGAGCGGGTAACATTGTCATCAGTGTCAAATGACACACGGGTAAAGAACAGTTCCAAATTAAATAATAGGTATGTTCAGTCATTAACTAATAAGCACTCGAGACTCCCTTCATAAACCTTCCTACAGCTCCCTAAAGCTCATCACGGTAATTAAATAAAGATATTCCCCAGCTTCTAAATCATACTTCGCACAGATCATTTAAATTTAACTAGGCAATTCAGTTTACATTAATATGCTGCTTAGCATGCATAAACAACTAAGATTCAGCCAAGATCCTGCCATTATGGTTATAAATTATATAATTTGAGCTCAAATAAATAAGGCTTTATTACTTTTTAGTTTAAAAGAATAGCGGTATATATATATATATATATATATATATATATATGTATATGTATATATATACCAAAAGAAGTGGAAGTACCCGAGAATCTGAGGCACAGCTGAGAATTCAAATAAAGTCTCATTTGAACTACTGTAATAACAATTATCCAAGACATCCCGGGAACCAATAGTATAGGTAATAAAACATCTAAATTTTAATTGTCTTCACGCTGTTTTTTTTTTAAATGAAGTCTCACTCTGTTGCCCAGGCTGAAGTGCAGTGGTGCAATTATGGCTCACTACAACTTCCGCTTCCTGTGTTCAAGCGATCCTCCCCACTTAGCCTCGCGAGTAGCTGAGATTACAGGTACACAACACCACACCCAGGTAGTTTTTGCATTTTTAGTAGAGACAGAATTTCACCATATTGGCCAGGCTGGTCTCAAACTCCTGACCTCAGGTGACCTGCCCACCTTGGCCTCCCAGTGTGCTGGGATTACAGGTGTGAGCTACTGCATTCGTCATGCCACTTCTTTTTCTTTTTTTTTTTTTTTTGAGACGGAGTTTCGCTCTTGTTACCCAGGCTGGAGTGCAATGGCGTGATCACGACTCACCATAACCTCTGCCTCCTGGGTTCAAGCAATTCTCCTGCCTCAGCCTCCTGAGTAGCTGGGGCTACAGGCGCGCGCCACCATGCCCAGCTAATTTTTGTATTTTTAGTAGAGACCGGGTTTCACCTTGTTGACCAGGATGGTCTCGCTCTGTTGACCTCATGATCCACCTGCCTTGGCCTCCCAAAGTGCTGGGATTACAGGCGTGAGCCACCGCGCCCGGCCGCCACTTTCTTGAAGACGAATTTTATCTTCGTCATTCTTTCCCTGATCATTGATTAATTCTCTCTATATTCACCAAGCACTTTCTATTTGCCATTAATATGCTGGGAGCTGGTGATATTATAGGGTGGGGTTTCAATAGAGTGATATATTACATGCAAAAAGATCTAGTAAAATAAGGACTAAAAATTTTCAATATATTTACCCACAAGAAGTCATTGGTGACTCTTAAAAGCTTACAGTCTAATGAAAAAGATACGTATTAGAAAACGTAAAGCAGATAGAATACCTTACCCTTTATGGGGAAATACAGAGAATTCTTGACTGCCATTTTTGCCAATGGCATAAGTTGAATAAATAAATAAAAATCCATATAGTACTTAGAGGTAAAAATGCTATGAAATATGTTACTGCTTCCCAAGTGCAACTTAGAGTAAATACTGCAGGTCTGCACGGACCTTAGCATAAAAGAAATGCAGTTTCTAATAAAACCACAAGATGGCAATGTTTACTATGTGAAAGTGAACTTTTTGCTTTTTTTTAAATGTTTTTTTTTTTTTTTCCTCTAAATCAGTATGGAAGGTGGTATAGAAAAGCCATAATAGGTTTATATAAGGGTGATCATAGATAGTACACTGGACCAGGTGATTCCTAAGGCCACTCTCAATTACTCACCACAGCCAACCTGGCTGCTATTCAGTTCTTTGATTATAATACTTCTAAAACCTCTCTCTAACCCCTAATATGGATTAAATGTCTCAACTGGATTTTCATAGCATCTGCTCTATAGCACATAACAATGTAGCTAACACATTTGTACAGAAATTAAATTGGAAGGCATACATATACAATGTCTAATTTATCTATGAATGTAGTGTATTTAGCAGACTGTCTCACATTTTATAGATAATATTTGTTGAATGTATACACAAATGAAAATGTTTTTATAAGATGGTACAAAATAGACTACTCAAGACTCTTCATAATTTATGTTTAAAGAAATAAAAGATAATTATAAAATTAAAATATCCTTTCTTTTAAAAAAAATTCTATGTCTTTCATCTTTGCTGAAACATCCTAGTCAAAGACATCTAGTCAAAGACAAATGTACAAAGACATTCTTTACCTCGACTACTGTCTGAATTTCCTAATTTGATTTCAAGTAACTACATTTGCTCCCTCTCTAATCTGTTCTCCACATAGCAGAGTATGTATCCTTCTAAAACATAAATCAGATTATTTTCTTGTTTTGTTTAAAATCCTATAATGGCTTCCCATTGCTCTTTAAATTCTATGATGGCTCTCTCTTGCCATAATGACTGTGAAGACCTCATCATCCTAATTAACATCCTGTTGACCTCAGAAACCTCCTCATGCCCCATTCTCCCCCGTCAGTCTCTGTCCTCCAATCTTGGTGGCCTTCTTTGATTTTCTTTTTCTTTTTTTTTTTTTTTGAGACGGAGTTTCGCTCTTGTTACCCAGACTGGAGTGCAACGGCATGATCTCGGCTCACTGCAACCTCCGCCTCCTGGGTTCAGGCAATTCTCCTGCCTCAGCCTCCCGCGTAGCTGAGATTACAGGCACGCACCACCGTGCCCAGCTAATTTTTTGTATTTTTAGTAGAGACGGGGTTTCACCATGTTGACCAGGATGGTCTCGATCTCTCGACCTCGTGATCCACATGTCTCGGCCTCCCAAAGTGCTGGAATTACAGGCTTGAGTCACCGCGCCCAGACTGATTTTCTGAATTAACCCTGCTCCTTCAAATATCGGGGTTTTTGCATATATTGTTCCCTCTACCATGGACCATCTCTTCCCCACTGGTGGCAGTATGTCTCTTCCTCAGGAATCCTTTCCCTGACCCCACAATTCATCATCCATCCTGTACCTCTTTAGGATATTTATAAAAATTTATAATTAAATGATAAATTGTGAAATCAAATGTTGCGAGTTTATATTGCTGGAATATGAAGTCCATGAGTTCAAGGAATTTGTCATCTTAGTCCACTGACAAGAACAGTCATTGGTACATAAAAAAGTCTTAATAAATATCTGTTGAATTGAATAAATAATAGCAGGGCTGTTTCATCCTCAGAAGCTACATCCTCAGAAGCAAATAGTGTAACTGGCACATACTGGGCCATCAATAAATATTTAAGAATATAAATGAGCATAACCCGAGCTTGAATTAACAACTCCTCATCCCTGCAGCCTTGCCTTAGATTCTAACTGCTTATATGAGACCAAACTGACTTGGGAGTAAGCAGCCAACTTACATTTGAAGACCATTTTAAAAGTGTTTAAAATGGATGAAAAACATACCTTAAGAAATGCCCAGGCAATTTTCCGAAAGCCACATTCTTGGTTTTTAATCTCAGAATTCTTAATTTCATCCATGCTTAAGAAATCAAGAATCTGCAAATAAATTCACAGTTAAGCTACCTAAAATTTAATATTTTCTAAAGGCATATTATTAAAAATTTAAAAATAATTTGTATAGTACTTAAAAACATTTACCTTTACAGGAAGCAAAAACATTTTTATCTCACTTCATTCACCTTAAAGTTAACTCATTCAATTAAGGAGGGTCCATTTTTTAATCTTTCATTAATAAATACCAAGATTTATTTCAAATCCAAGGCAAAGAGTTAATCATCTCCAGTATAACCTAGGTACAACTATACTAGGCATAAAATTCTTTTTTTTTTTGAAAGAAAGAAAGAGAAAGAGAAAGGGGGAGAGAGAACAGGAGTCTTGCCCTATTGCCCAGGCTGGAATGCAATCCAAAAACAGGTATCAAAAACCTCCTTTATGCTGATAATTGTGCTTAACAGCAGAGACAGGAAGGAATAAGGGAAGAAAATAACAAACAAACAGCCAACCAATATTTCATTTGAGTCTGTGAAATGCTATACAAATGCTGAAGAGTGATTTACTTCCAATTATGTGGTCACTTTCAAAATAGGTGTAATGTAATACTGAGAAAAATGTATGTTCTGTGGACCTGGGGTGAAGAATTCTATAAATATTCACTGAGTTTACTTGTTCCAGGTCTGAGTTCAAGTCATAGATGTCCCTGTTCATTTTCTATCTCGTTGATCAGTCGAATATTAACAATGTGGCTTCAAAGTCTCCCGCTATTATTGTGCGGGAGTCCAAGTCTCTTTATAAGTCAGTAAGAACTTGTCTTATATAACAGGGTGTTCCTATATTGGGCGCATATATAATTATGATCATTGACTCCTGTTTTGGCATTGATCCTTTTACTATTATGTAATGTCCTTCTTTGTTTCTTTTAGTCTTTGTTACTATTAAAGTCTATCTTGTCAGAGACGAAAGTTACAACTCCTGTTTTTTTTTTTGCTCTCCATTTGATTGATAAGTCTTCCACCAACCCTTTGTTGTGAGTCTTTGTGTGTCCTTGCTTATGAGATAGATCTGGATACAGCATACCGATGGGTTTTGACTTTTTACTCAATTTGCCTGTCTGTGTCTTTGATTGGGGCATTTAATCCATTTAAATTTAGGATTAATATTTATATCTGTGAGTTGAATGTTGTCATTTAATGCTCGCTGGCTATTTTGCCCATTAGTTGATATGGATTATTCATTATGGAGATACTTTTTACTTTTTGGTAAGTTTTTGGGATGACTGATACTGGTTGTTCCTTTCTGTGTATAGTGCTTCTTTCAGAAGCTCTTGTAAAGCAGGCCTGGTGGTGATGAAATCTCTGAGTGCTTGCTTGTTCGTGAAAAATTTTATTTTTCCTTCATTTATGAAGCTTAGTTTGGCTGGATATGAGATTCTGAGTTGAAAATTATTTTGTTTGAGGATATTGAATATTGACCCCCATTCTCTTCTAGTGTGTAGGGTTTCTGCTGAGAGATCTGCTTTGAGTCTGATAGGCCTCCCTTTATGGGTAACCTGACCTTTCTCTCTAGCTGCCTTTAGAATTTTCTCCTTTTTCAATCCTGGTGAATCTAACGATTATGTGTCTTGGGGTTGCTCTACTTGAGGAATATCTTTGTGGTGTTTTCTGTATTACCTGGAGGTGAGTATTGTCCTGCTTACTAGGTTAGGAAAGTTTTCCTGAATAATATTCTGAAGAATATTTTCCAGCTTGGCTTCATTCTCTTCATGACATTCAGGTACACCTATCAAATGTAAATTAGGTCTTTTCACATAGTTCCATGTTTCTTGGAGACTTTGCTCATTCCTTTTTACTCTTTCTGCTCTAATCTTATCTTCTCCTTTCATTTCATTAAATTGGTCTACGACCTCTGATATACTTTCTTCTGCTTGATCAATTCGACTGTTAAAACCTGTGCATACTTCACGGAGTTCTCGTACTGTATTCTTCAGTTCCATTAATTCACTTATATTCCTCTCTAAATTGTCTATTCTCATTAGGATTTCCTCAAACCTTTTATCAAGGTTCTTAGTTTCTTTACCTTGGGCTAGAATGTGTTCTTTTAACTCACAGAAGTTTCTTATTATCCACCTTCTGAAGCCTAATTCTGTTAATGAAACACACTCGTTCTCCATCAGGCCTTGTTCCCTTGTTGATGAGGAACTGTGATCCCCTGTAGAGGGAGAGGCATTCTGATTTTCGGTATTCTCAGCCTTTTTACTCTGGTTTCTTCCCATCATTGTAAATTTATCCACCTGTCGTCTTTGTAATTAGACTTTCAAATTAGGTCTCTGAGTGGATGTTCAGCTCGTTGATTCCCAGAGCCAGAATCTGAGTAACCCACTGCGCTGGCTAAAACAGTGGCATTAAAATTCATGGTGCTTTTCTGCCTGGGAATCTCTGGTCTGGCTTCCTTCTTGAGTCCCTTTTCCAATCAGCTGAATAGGTAACTCGGCCTTCCCGGAGCTCCAAACGTCGACCAAAAGGGGACCCAGTCCCATTTACTCTGCACCAAGAATCACCACGCCGAGGTGCCAGCAAAACTGCCACGCCAGCAACAAGAGTCGCGCTGGCGTCCTGTGGGGCTCCTCTGCTGGGAATCTCCTGGTCCGTGTGCAACAAAAATTTGTCTGAAAGTGTGGCGTCCTCTCGTTCTCTGTGTTTTCACTGGGAGCTACAATCCTGAGCTGCTGGTAATCAGCCATCTTGGATCTCTCTCTGGCATAGAATTCTTAAGCTTTAATTATTTTGTATTGTATCAGAACAGACTTCAAAGGATTGTTTGTTTAAAAAACTCATGGGCCTATTTTTCGGTCCTTTCCTTGGAACATCTTCCTAAAGTTGGGGTTTTTCTCTTTGGATATATGTTATAATTAGGCTTCTCAAGAGGAATTCTTCCATTCCTCTATCCTGTCTGGACATAAAAGCTCATAGATTTGCACTCCGCCTGCCACAGAGATTGTGTTCTAGGTACTTATCAGAGGCTATCACTTTGAACTTACTGGTGTTTATCAAAAGCTCAACTGTGAAAATGAGATCTTTATAGAAAGAAGACTGCTTAAGAGACAATATAGACTCCATTCTTCTGTGTTTTTCTGATACCCGCATATTTTTTACAGATATAATACATGCTCAGTGAAAACATAATATAAAAAATCCATATATGCAAAGTAAAAACAACCTGTAATTCAGACCCATAGATAGCCACTATTAACATCTGGTTTGCAGGATAAATCTTGTTCTGTGCATTCCTAAACATATGTATGAAAGTATAAATCTAATAATGCTATTTCACAAATTATTTTCATATAATATGTAATGAATATCTCTTCATGTCAATACATACACATGAATACCATAATGTTAATGACTGCCTACTATTCTGTTACAAATACCATAAATTTAACAAAAATTATAACTTATTTAACCAACTCTCTTACTGATCTAACTTTAGGTTATTTTATCTCCCTAAAATTTTTGCTATTATAAACAGTGCTAAAATAAACAACCTTGCATACACATCTCTGTGGACTTGTCATTTTTCCGTTAGGATAAATACCTAGGAGTAAAATAATGGTTTTAAAGACTTGTGACAAGCATTATCCAGTTGTCCTCAATAAACACTTAAAAAGCTGAGATCAAAAAGTAGTTGCATAGGCAATAACACATTACATGAAAACTTAAGAAGTAACCAAAAGTGTTTATAATCCAACAATCTATCCTTCATCTTTTAATACTAAAATGAATATAAAACATTATAACAACAAATTTTGAAGACAAAGAAAAAATTCCTTAAGATACAAATTATTTTTCAACAATCACAGGTTTATATAAATCACACACAACATAATCACAAATGTAAATATTGAAATATTTGTATCATAAATACACACAGACAACCAGAAAGTCAAGGTTCATAAAAATACTACTACAAAACGAATCTTCAGCATTGGTTATGTCAAGTCTCTTGCTGTTCCCATGCTAAACTTCTCCTTCTAGCTTACACTGGAAGGGAGGCTTTCTCTACTTTCTTTTGCTAATGGAGACAGAACATATGATACAGAAAAGAAATGTAGTATTTAGGTTCAAACTATCTCCAAACACGATTTTTTACACTTAAAATTTGAGTAACTTTGGGGAAATGACTTTTACTCCAAACCTTGTTATCATTTTCAGTAAGAAAATTATATAATAACAACTAGTCAGCTCAAAAGCTATCTATTCCATAAAGCTTTCCCTGACTCCTCTGAACCACCACTAACCCTTCACATATCAGAAGTTCTACATCATTTTTGGTTATACATTAAATTGCATGAATTAACTGATCTGTGTACATTTATCTTTATTTATCCAGGTAGCGCACATATTGTAGGGTATCTAATATGGTTAAATAAGTTTATGCTTTGTGAATGGTTTAAAAATGGAGAAATGCATTCATATGGAGTGGATTCATCACTTCACTACAGTTAACAGTCACAGGGTTGTTGTAATTATTAAATGATACAAAGTAGGCCAAATGGTTAACAACTGCAATAGTAAATGCTCAGCAAATATGCTATTGTTGTTTATAAAAGGGCATCTCACTTGTATTCCATAGCATTCTACCAACATTAAATCCTAGAGATTAAATTCTCACACTTTTTTGCATTAGACTACTAAAAATAATAGATTATATTTATGCTATTAAATATTAACTAACATTTAATTCGAATTGCTCTATTCAATTCATACCTCAAAGAACAGGATGACTTTAGGACTCTCATCAGAATTTCGAAGCAAATAGGGAAAATTTTCATTAAATATAATTTGTTCTTCCCACTCTGGAAGTATTGATTTTAACTGTTTAAAATCATATGGCTGGGACATAATAGGAAGAATATAATCCACATTCTCTTTTTCATAATAAGATGAAACAGGCCGTTTCCTGGTAAAAAAAAGATATTTCCATTAATTTTTTTTATAATTTTGAGAGAGAAAAAAACATGTAGTATACAAGGTGAGACAATCAGAAATAATGAATAGCCATAATAATACAAAAGGAAAAATTACTTTGATTGTCCATCTAGAAACTTGGAAATAAAGACTTAAAAGTAACAGTCCATCTTACAATGGACTGTCAATTGGTTTCACATGATTATTTTGTTATAGAAATATAAAGTAAGAAGTATGATTAGGCCTTTGCCATACAGAGCTGGGACAAAATAACTCCTTCAGAATTTTATAAGAGTTTATAATAAAATCGACATTGTGCCACTGTACTCCAGCCCGGGCAACAGAGCGAGACTCTGTCTCAAAAAAAAAAAGAGTAATTACTGAATTAGATGTTCTCCATTTCTTCTATAATATTCTGATTAATGTCAATGACTGATGAACATCTACAACTAGTAGACTATTCTCTAATACAAATCCATAACTCTATTCCCACTGACTTTCAACTACCAAGGCCAAAATAAAAGACTTCTACTGCAGACATTTTCAATTTCAAGAATTGGCTGTGCAATTAAAAAAAATTACCTATCGTCTTTCTTGACATATTGACCAGTATGCTCATCAACCACATGAATTTTTACCATTGGGTGAGAAATCATAAAATCTGACTTAAGTCTATCAGTTCGATGAATGTAAACTCCCAGGACAAGGTCATCATCAAGCAAACATTTGGGATAAACTGGGCTATCTCGGCTTGTGATTTTGTGAACACCATCACCATGAACATCTTCGTTATCATGTGCAACTACATGCATGGAAAAAAAAAAAATCAACGTTATAATTAATTGTTCCCATAGTTGTATTTACATGTAACCTAATCTTTAAGATCTATGATGATTTCACTTGGTTAACAAAGGAATTTCAAGGGGAAAAAAAGAAAAAGCCAGACAACAGCAAACCACAATCTGAAAGTAAAATGCTACATTTACTAATGCAATAAAAATAGGGTGCAAAATCTTTGTTTATATTTTTCCTAACAAGTAGTAGGAACACACACACACACACACACACACACACACACACACACACAGAGAGAGTCAAAGGAAAGTAACTTTATCTAGGTATTTTCTAAGTGGAATATATATGACTCAATACACTTCCAACTAGAATTTCCACTTCTAGGTAGGATGCAATAAGATGCAGCAGGTAAACACTTTTGAGTATCAACAACTGGAAAAAGCCAAATCAATTATAAAAATCTTATTTTAAATTTTAAAGACATCAGAAAAGTACTGAGACAAGGTACACTAGACAGATTAAAATTCCAGAAAGGGAGAATCAGTCAGAGGTCAGCTGATGGACTGGCAGCTGTTTTTGCCTCTGGGGACATTTGCTGATTCAAGATGGGGGCTGAAGATCAGGGTTTGGCTTAGGCAGAAGGTCCCTGCTAAGAGAATGAGAAATCAGCAAAACTTAGTGGTTCCACAGGACTAAAATGATAAAACTGGAGATTTGAGAAGCCTCAAACACATGACCAATTTTTCTCAGAACACTGAATTCTGATGCTATAGAGAAGCTAGAGAGGTAGTAAAAACTCCTAGGCTTGTGGTGCTAGTAGACCATGACCTGCCAGGGGAAGCGGACTGAAACAAAACAGGCAAAGATGATGCCCTGGAGAGTGTGGTCAATTTACATTAAGGACCAAGAGGTCACTTTTCACCTGGGTCATCTACCAATTCTGGCACAAATCTAGGCTGAGAATCCAGGTGTGATTTCTGACAGAAGGTTGCTACGGAGGGACAGAGAAATCAGCAGAGATTTTGGCATGCATGGGGGCTAGTGTGACAAAAGTGGATACCTGAAGAAGGATGTCTAACATACAGCCAGTCTCCTGCTCAAAGAATTTGCCAAATTTTGAAGTTGCATGAGACAGAAGACTAAATGGCTAAGTTGAAAAGCACTGAAGGGCTAAACTGAATCTCCCATTGTATTTTAGGGCTAAAGAATTATTTAGGGTTATGAATTATTAGAGATAAAGAAGGGTGCTGCATAATGATAAAAGTGACGACAGGAGGTAGAAGAAAAATAACCTCAAAATCACAGTGGAAATTTTAATACTTCTCTCAATAGCTGATAGAATTAGTAGACTAAAAGATTTAATAAGAAATAAGGACAATTAAACTTGACCTAACTGACATGCAGAGGACACTGCACTCAACATTAGAAATTGCATTCTTTTCAAGTGTGCATGGAATACTTACCAAATCTGACCATAAAATGGTCATAGGCAAGGCCTCAATAAACTCAGAAGATTGAAATCATTCATGTTAGCCGACAACAATGGAAGACAGAAACCAATAAAAGATAACCAGAAAAGCATCTGCTGCCTGAAACTAAGCAACATACCTCTAAATAATGCATGATCAATTAAAATGGAAATTAGAAAATATTTTGTGTTAAATAAAAATACACAATATTAAAAATTTTGGAGACGCAGGTAAAGTAGTACTTAGATGAAAAGTCTTAAATGCATATAAAAGAAGACTGAAATCTTTCTTATAAAATCTAATTTATAAATCTAGAAATAAATAGCAAATCAAACCCAAGTAAGTACAAAAAAGGAAAATAATACAGTTACAAAAAATCACTAAAATAGTACATAAATGTATGATAGAGAAAATTAAAGCTAAAGGTTGGTTTTTGAAGACTCACAAATTTAAAATCCCAAGACTGATGAAGAAATTGAGAGAAAACGAACTGCCAATACCATGAACGAAAAAAATGGAACAGCCTTTCAGATGCTACAGAAATGCAAAATTTGAAAATGTGAATTAAATAGACATATCCCTCAAAAACTACAGTCTATCAAAGAGTGGAGAGAAGTTTAAAAAAAAAAGGGAAAAGACTGATAATAAGCTAAATCTTGATCTGTATCAAGGCAAGAAAAATGACTAAGGCATAGGATCGAAAAAGAAGCAATAAAACGATTGTTAACAACATATTATGTGATTCTATATGTAGAAAAATCAAAACAATATAAGAATAAACTCTGTTGGCCGTGATGGCTCACACCTGTAATCCCAACATTCTGGGAGGCTGAGGTGGGAGAATTGCTTCAGCCCAGGAGTTTGAGACTAGCCTGAAAAATAGTTAGAACTTGTCTCTATAAAAAATTATCTGGGCATGGTGGTGCATGCCTGTAATCCCAGCTACTTGAAAGACTGAGGTGGGAGGGTCGCTTGAACCTAGGAAGTAGAAACTGCAGTGAGCTGAGATTATGCCACTTCACTCCAGCCTGAGTGACAGGGCGATACCCTGTCTCAAAAACAAATAAATAAATTCTTGCAATAAGTAAATTTAGCAAAATCAATGGATACAATGCTAAAAAGTTTTAAATCAAATACATTTCTACATATATGTACCAGTAACAAATAAAAAAATTTTTAAATGCCATTTACAATATCATTAAGAAACATAAAATCCTAGGAACAAATCTAAGGAGAGATTATGCTGAAATTTATATTACTGGGATATATTAAATAAGATACAAATAAATTGAAGTGCATGCCAAATTCAATGACTAAGAATCAATACTTTGTAAAAATGTTAAGTCTCTTTAGAGAGTTGTTATTCTGCGAATCTCTTTAGATTCACCCAGTCTAGATCAAAATCACAGCTTGCAGGACAGGATGGGGGTAGGAAGGAAGAGGGGGAATTGAGAAGCTGCTTCTAAAATCCATACAGAAAGGCAGAATAAAGAACTGCCGAGGCAATGCAGATGAAGAAGGAAAAAGCTAGAGTACAATACTAAATAGCAAGACCTATTTAGATATGGAGGTATTGGTACAAACTGTCTGATGTAAAAGAATAGAGACTACAAAAACTGATCCACACATAACACAGTCATGTTATTTATGAGAAAAGTGACACTGAAACACAGAGGGAAAAAGACACTCTCTTCAGTAAATGGTACTGGATCAATTATAATATATATTCGTATGGGAAAAACATCTTGATCACTGCGCTTCCTATCATAAATAAAAACCAATTCCAGATGAACTGTACATCTAAATGTGAAAAGTAAAACTTTTAAAATAAAACTTTTAGAAAAACATCTTAGAACTTGGGAAAGATTTCTTAAATTACAGAGAGCACTTACCATCAAAGAAAAAAAAAACAGATAAACTGGAGTATATAAAAATTTCTGTTTTTCAAAAGACACCAATGAGAGAGAAACAATCAAACCAGAGTAGAAAGACATTTGCAATATATATGTGTATGTGTATTTATATCTGAGAATAGACTCATATTTAGGTATGTAAACTATCACTACAAATCAATTAGAAAAAGACATTCTGTTTTTTAAAAAATGCATAGAAGACTTGAATATATTTACAAATATCAAAATCCAAATAGGTAATAAACACGAAGACACTCCACAAGTTACCAAAATGAACTATCCCTATACACTCCTCAAGAATGAGGAATTTAGTCACTCCTAAGAATGACTAAAACTTTAAAAAACAGTATCACATGTTGGTAAAGACCTGGAGTGACTGGAACTCTCAAACTCTGCTAGTGTCAACTGGCAAATCAACTTTGGAAAACTGGAAGTCATTATTTAAAAAAAAATATACATAATCTATGGCATAGCACTCTACACCTAAGAATACGCCCAAGATAAAGGTATGCATGTGCTTACCAAAATACGTGACTGCAATGTGAATTACAGTTTTACTTAAAATTGCCTAAAACTAGAAACAACTCAAATGGCCTCAATAAAATAGGTAAATTAATTGTGGTATATTCACACAATGGATATCTAAATAATACAAAAATAGAACTAAGAATGAATAAGCTCAACTGTATGCAAGCGACAGTAGTGTAAATGATACAAAAAGTAACATTGAGTAAAAAAAGCCAGGAACAAAGAGCACAGTTTTTATCATTCTATTCATACTAAAGTAAAAAAAAAAAGCAAAAGTAAACTGTTAGATGTCAAGGTAGTGTTTACTACTGTAGGGCAACTAGGGGAAAGGTGATTTTTCTGGGTGTTCATCAGGTTCTGTTTCTTAATTTGGATAATGATTTTATAGGTATGTTCAGTTTGTGAAAAAACTTTAAAACATTTATAATGAGTATACTGCTTAGTGCTACATATATATAAAAATATATATACATACAAACATATAAAACTAGTATACTACTTAGTGCTACATATATATGAAAATATATATACATATAAACATATAAAAATAGTATACTGCTTAGTGCTTTTCTTTTTTTTGAGATGGAATTTCGCTCTTGTTACCCAGGCTGGAATGCAATGGCGCAATCTCGGCTCACTGCAACCTCCGCCTCCTGGGTTCAGGCAATTCTCCTGCCTCAGCCTCCTGAGTAGCTGAGATTACAGGTATGTGCCACCATGTCCAGCTAATTTTTTGTATTTTTAGTAGAGACGGGGTTTCACCATGTTGGCCAGGATGGTCTCCATCTCTTGACCTCATGATCCACCCGCCTCAGCCTCCCAAAAATGCTAGGATTACAGGCGTGAGCCACCGCGCCTGGCTTTTCTATGTATATATATTTAAAATCTAAAATTGACCATTTTGATCCCAATTTTTGGCCAATGAAATGGAAACTGAAAGACTAAAAAAGGATGTACAAGTAGATAAGAATATGTAAAGAAAAATACGAGAAAAGAAACAGAAAAAGGAGAAGACAGAAAGCAAGAAGGGAAAGAGAAAGTTGAGAAAGGAAAGAGAAGTGGTATTAGGCTGAGGAATCGGGAAGATACCATGTTTGACAGAGGATGCAGCCTTAATATCAGAAATGTTTATTGGTTGTTGACCATTTATAGCTTTCAAGAACCGAGTCTTAACCATTTAGAGGATATAAACTCAGTGGTTTAAAGAAGAATCCTCTATGCTACAATAGCAACTACAAAGTCATTATCATTTTAGAGTTGAATTTAAAGTATGTCAAGAATCAGAGAAGGCCAGGCATGGTGGCTCATGCCTGTATCCAGCACTTTGGGAGGCAGAGGCAGATGGATCACTTGAGGTCAGGAGTTCAAGACCAGACTGGCCCAAATGGTGAAACTTCATCTCTACTAAAAATACAAAAATTAGCCAGGTGTGGTGGTCACACTTGTAGTCCCAACTACTAGGGAGGTTGAGGCAGGAGAACTGCTTAAACCTGGGAGGTGGAGGTTGCAGTGAGCTGAGATTGTGGCAGGCACTGCACTCCAGCCTGGGAAAATGAGCAAGACTACATCTCAAAAAAAAAAAAGAATCAGAGAAGACTCTAGTGATACAAACTCATCAGAGATCCACAGCTACAAATATATGCGTGTTTTAATCTAGATGAATCCAAGAACAAGTACCAAATATTCTATTTTGGATTATTCTCAAGTATTCCCTTCACTTTTAGTTTATAAGGACTAAAATTTCTAGAATCAAGTTATTTCTAGCAAGGTACACAATTTTTCACTTAATTTGTATAACAAACCTGCTTTAGCCTTCTTTTTTGTTTTTTTTGGTTTGGGTTTTGAATTATCTTCCATGCTTTCTTCTGTGTTTTGTTCCTTTGAGCTTATTTCATCATCTTGATGAGAATCTGAAGTAACTGGTCTAACTGGAGACTCCTTCTTTTGTTCACCTTCAACTGTGTCACCAGAGATGGTCAATGTACTACAAATATAATCCAAGTATCAGCCATTACAGATATGTTATCATAAGAATTATTATTATTCATGATGCAACAGAGTGAACAGTGAATAAAAGCAAAGATAATCCTAAAATCACTATTATTTTCTCTTAGGAGATACATATATTTTCTTATACACTAGAATGGTTAGCTGTCAAATAGGTAATATAGGTAGTATTTTACACTTCATGAAGAGTTACGTGATTCAACTAAAATTGAGCTCTAAACCCCAAAGGAAAGGGAAATTGTATCAATATTTTATGAGCAATTGATCTTTCTTTACATAGGACTTATCAAACCATGCCCACCTGCTGCCAAGTAAATGATCAATCAACGAATTTTTAAATTAACTTATTTAAAGGTATAAAAAGTATTCTAGGTTTGTTCTGTCTTCAAGAGGCTTCACATGCACAACTTTTGATTTCTTTTTTATAAGACATGTTCTCGCTCTGTCACCCAAGCTGGAGTGCAGTGGTACAATCATAGCTCACTGCAGCCTCAACTCCTAGACTCCAGCAGTCCTCCTACTTCTGCCTCCCAAATAGTTGGAACTACAGGCACATGCCACAACATCTGGCTAATTTTTGTACTTTTTGTAGAGATGGAGTTTCACTATGTTGCTCAGGCAGGAATTTCTAGGAAAAAATTAATTCCTTGTATTTTCCAGTGGTTGGTGAGTCACTAAATTTTCAGAAGGCTATTACTAAAATTAAAGTCTACATCCACATGAACTAGTAAATGGTAAGAAGTAGCAACCCAGAAGCATACTGAGTTTAAAGAAAAACCAGTCTATTAACATTTTAATTTATTAAGTAAAAAATATGCATTTAAATAATAAAAAATTAACTTCTAATATTTTTAGTCATCTTTCAAAACAAATGGGTTGAGGAAAATAAGAGTAGAGAAATATTTCAAATTAGTCATTCCAGAAAGCCATTCTATTTGATCACTTCGCCAAACACTATTAAGAACAACTGGGCCAGGCGCGGTGGCTCAAGCCTGTAATCCCAGCACTTTGGGAGGCCGAGGCGGGTGGATCACGAGGTCAAGAGATCAAGACCACCCTGGTCAACATGGTGAAACCCCGTCTCTACTAAAAATACAAAAAATTAGCTGGGCATGGTGGCGCGTGCCTGTAATCCCAGCTACTAAGGAGGCTGAGGCAGGAGAATTGCCGGAACCCAGGAGGTGGAGGTTGCGGTGAGCCGAGATTGCGCCACTGTACTCCAGCCTGGGTAACAAGAGAGAAACACCGTCTCAAAAAAAAAAAAAAGAACAGCTACACTTTGCATGCCACTGTCATGGGTTATTTAAAAATCATGAGCTAACCCTAGTTCATACTGCCTATGGCTTACCAGTCTATCACAGAGGTGGTAGCTATGAGAAAAAAAGGAAGATTTATAGTATACTGTGGTAGGCAGCCTTTAAGATGGACCTTACCGATCCCCACCTCTTCACATTCACGTCTTTGTGTAATCCTCTTTGAATGTGGGCTGAACCTAGTGACCTACTTCTAACAGACAGAATATGATAAAAGTAATGAATGCCACTTATAATATTAGGTTCCAAAAAGGCTGTGACTTCTGTCTTGCTCTCGCTTTCTCAGAGTCCTTGCTCTGGGAAGCAAGTGGCCACGTTGTGAGTAGACTACATGGAGAAGTCCACATGGCAAGGAACCCGGCCCAAAGCCAGTCAGGACTTGAGGCCTACCAACAGCCACATGAATGAGCTTAGACCTGGATCTTCTAAGACCTTCTAACAGCTATGTCACTTGACAGATCCTTCCCAAGTCAAGGCCTGAGGTGACTTCTGTCCTGGCTAACATCCTGATTGTAACCTGTGATTGACAGAGACACCCAGCAAAGTCACTCCCAGATTGCTGGCCCACAGAAACTGTGAGACAATAAATGCTTGTTGTCCTAACCTGCTAAATTCTGGGATAATCTTTTCTTTTTTTGAGAAGGAGTCTTGCTCTGTCACCAGGCTGGAGTGTAGTGGTACAATCTTGGCTCACTGCAACCTCTGCCTCCTGGGTTCATGCAATTCTGCTGCCTCACCTCTCAAGTAGCTGTGACTAAAGGCACGTGCCACCATGCCAAGCTAATTTTTGTACTGCTGGTAGAGATGCGGTTTCACCATGTTGGCCAGGATGGTCTCAATCTCTTGACATTGTGATCCACCTGCCTCATCCTCCCAAAGTGCTGGGATTACAGGAATAATCTCTTAAATAGAGCAACAGATAACTAATATATATTATCATGTCCCTGCAGCAACCTAGTTTGCTGTATCTTTGTTACTACTGGTCACCTAGCTTTTAAAAAGAGGGGAATTATTTTTAGCTAAGGGCTTTAGGGGAAATTGATCCTGACTGCCAAGGGATAATCACATATAGAATTTTCCCACATCAAGTTGTTTCTCTAAAGGAAAACTGCAGGGGGGACCAAAGTTAATTATAGCAGTTAAAAGACATTTTTATCTTACTGTTTTCTCCAAGTAGAGAACATATAAATATGTATATGTTCACTTACACTCACACCCTATATACAAGAACATACATATATAACCATCATATAGAGAAAAAGATTAGAATACCAAATTGCCAATGGTGATTATCTTTAAATAGTTTTTCTACAATGAGCTAGTGTTGTTTAAGAAAAAAATCTGTCATTTATATACCCAAACAGGCATTTGTAACTCCAAAAAGGGGAAGTAATGAGGTTTCTATTACTTTGAAAGCAGATGTAAGTGAATAGTTCAGGGTAGAGACAAGCCTCTTACTAGTTCTGTACTTTAGTTTCCTCATCAGCAAAATAGGATGAAGATGACTTTCATAAGAAGTAAGTTAATTCTTGTGAAGCATTTAGTACACAGTAAGGTGTTATGTAAAAGTTAGTGGTTATTATCTTAGTGGCAGTATTTCCAAATAAAAAGTCTAAGAGTTTTCTTAGTTAAATCACAAATAATATTCAAAACCTGAAAGTAACAGAGTGCTTTTCTAAGAGGATATTTGACATTTGTCAATGTAAAAATACCTTGTTTCAGCTTTAGGAACGTTCTTACTTTTCTTTTTTCCTTTTTCACTGCTCAATTTGTCTTCGTGGAGTAAAGTATCTGAGGGAAAGTAAGTCAACTGTTCTTTCAGTTTCTTTCTTATTTTCTTCTTAATCTCCTTTGCCATTTCTTCAGTTACATGGCATTGATATGCTTGCATGAGTTCTTCATCCTCTTCTAAATCATTCTTTTCTTTTTCCTCATTTGCCTTCTCATTTTTCTGATGATCAACACCTGGTTGCGGCTTTGTATGTGCTTTCTGGTATGTAGAATCAACCCTCTTCTCAGGAGTTTCTGGTTTCATGTCTTGTGTAGTGAACTGGGGCCCCGTCTTTATCACCTTTTTATTTGGCTTTCCTTGTCTGTCTTCCTCTACACTAACATTACCATTAGGATTTTCAGTTGCTGACTGTGTATTCCTCAACTTGTTTTTAGTGACTCTCATGTTCTTCTTCAGGTTGCTAGTGTTACTAGCACTTACATCATCACTTGGAGTTTCTTTAATATGGTGAAGATTGCTTCTAATAGTGTCAGGCTACCAAAAGAAGACACGATAACAAAGTTTCAGATATGCATAGATTAGTTATATAAAGAAAAACCAACTAATTAATGTTTGACAATGTGGAATTATTGGGAGGATTGTTTAGTTCTTTTTTACCCGGACACAGTGACACTATTTTAGAGCATTTGATGAGTACTCTCACAATCTATGCTTCCAGAATTTCATTAATAATCTCTGAATGTAACTTCAGATTAAATGAGTTAATTGACATAGGAAAAAAGTAAAGGCCTTTAGGAAGTGAATTAATTGCTTAAATCTCAAATGCTATTTTCCTTATACATATTTTCTTCGTGATCTACACTCTAACATAATTAATAGATATTTGAGAAACTGCTAAAAGAGCCATTGAATGTGACATTTCAGGTAACCCAATAGGAAATATACATGGGTCACTTATGTTGCTTCATAATTACACTCTAAAACCAAAAGTCTACAGCTCTAAGATCACCCTGCAGTTAATCCAAGTATATCACTAAAAGGCTGCTAAATATTACATATTAAGTTAAATGACAGACTAAGCACAATCTTGTACCTCTTTCCCCAATTAAAATTATTTAAAATGAGATATATTTTTAATAGAAAAAAATCGGTGAGTCAGAGTCAGGTAATATAAGGAGGAGGAGGGGATAAGCCAGGGGATGACCAATCAAGGAGCTGGGATGAACAGCTGTTTCCCACCTCCATTTGTGTTGACTTTCACCCACGGGATTAAGCAGCTGAGCACAGAGAGAAGGGGCAGTAAGCGTCAGGTAGGTACAATTCCCATAAACTACAGAGGTACATATGTTAAAAACAACCAACAATCAAGAGAAGAGAGAGTCTCAAATATAAAGATGACTTGAGAACTGAAAATTAACAAATACTAAAGGAAGGTAGCACAATGAAGGAAAGCCATCAAATCAAATACAGTAAATAAACGAACACCAAAGGAAAATAAATATCACAAATAAGAATTTAAAATAAGTATAATTAAGAAATCCAAAAGCATACTGGACCAAAAAAACCCAACTGCTGATATTAAAATTCTGAATCATATATAAGTTTAACAGATGTGTTGAAAAACAGAATGGACAAAAACCACTGTGGTGTATTCTTCAGTTTGTTTTTAATGACTCTCATGCTCTTGTTCTGGCTGTTAGTGTTAGCAGTACTTACATCATCACTTGTAGTTTCTTTAATATAGTGAAGATTGCTTCTAATAGTGCCAGGCTAAAAAAAAGAAGACATAATAACAAAGTTTCAGCTAAGCATAGATTAGTTATATAAAGAAAAGCCCACAGTTAATGTTCAACAATGTGAAATTCTTGGGAAGATTATTTTTTTACCTGGATACAGTCATATTATTTTAGAGTATTTGATATGTACTCTCATAATTTATGCTTCCAGAATTTCATTAATAATCTCTGAATGTAACTTCAGATTAACATTTTGGATTAACACTCTGGATTCATTTTGTAGTGCAGAATGTTACATATGATGTACGGATGTTACATGTTAACATTCGATGCTACAAGATGAACCTAAAATCAAAATGAAAAAATGTGCCAGAAATGAATAAACTTACCAATACATACTGGAGTTTGATTTTTGAAACTCCCTATATTTTAAACGTAGTTAGAAAGCATCCAATGTATATGGAAAGGTGATTTTTAAAATGCTGAAAGAGCTAGTATCCCAATACATATCTAAGATTTGACCATTCTTTTGTTAATCTAAAACATACTTCCAAATTCGATCTGTTCTTTGCGGGTAAATTATGATGCCATATCCTCCAAAAAAATCTTCACTAATAAAATCTAATAAAAACAACCTTTCCTTTTTTAAAAAAAACACATGTACTGTTTTAGAAGCAATATTTAATTTAAAACAGAAGAAAGAAAGAAAGAAAGAAAGAAAGAAGGAAAGAAAGAAAGAAAGAGAAAGAAACCCAGAATATTAAAAAAAAAAACCCATAAAACAAAAAACCAAACCCCAAAGCTAGCAGAAGACAAGAAATAACCAAGATCAGAGCAGAAATGAAGGATATAGAGATACAAAAAACCCTTCAAAAAAATCAGTGAGGCTGGGCATGGTGGCTCACACCACTTGGGAGACCAAGGCGGGCAGATCACTTGAGGTCAGGAGTTCAATAACAGCCTGGCCAGTATGGTGAAAGCCCATCTCTATTGAAAATGCAAAAATTAGCCAGCCATGATGATGCATACCTGTAATCCCAGCTACTCGAGATGCCGAGGCACAAGAATCACTTAAGAGAAGAATCAAATAGACACAATAAAAATGATAGAGGGGGTATCCCCACTGACCCCACAGAAATGCAGATACCCATCAGGAATACTATAAAAACCTCTATACAATTAAACTAGAAAATCTAGAAGAAACGGATAAATTCCTGGACACATACACCCTCCCAAGACTGAACCAGAAAGAAGTTGAATCCCTGAATAGACTAATAACAAGTTCTGAAATTGAGGCAGTAATATATAGCCTACAAACAAACAAACAAAAAAAAGCCCAGGACCAGATGGATTTACAGCTGAATTCTACCAGAGGTTCAAAAAGGAGCTGGTACTATTTCTACTGAAATTATTCCAAACAATTGAAAAGGAGGGACTTCTTCCTAACTCATTTTATGAGGCCAGCACTATCCTGATATCAAAACCTGGCAGAGGCACAACAAAGAAAGAAAAGTCCAGGCCAACATCCCTGCTGAACATTGATGCAAAAATCCTCAATAAAATACTGGCAACCAAATCAAGCAGCACATCAAAAAGCTTATCCACCACCATCAAGTCAACTTCATCCCCAGGATGCAAGGCTGGTTCAACATATGCAAATCAATAAACATCATTCATCACATAAACAGAACTAAAGACAAAAACCACATGATTATCTCAATAGACACAGGAAAGGCCTTCGATAAAATTCAACATGGCTTCATGTTAAAAACTCTCAATAAAAGAAGGTACTGATGGATCATACCTCAAAATAAGAGCCATTGATGACAAACCCATAGCCATACCATCCAAAGTAATTTACAGATTCAATGCTATTCTTATTAAACTACCACTGACATTCTTCACAGAATTAGAAAAAACTACTTTAAAATTCATATGAAACCATAAAAACGAGCTTGGATAGCCAAGACAATCCCAAGAAAAAGAACAAAGCTGGAGGCATCACAGTACCGGACTTCAAACCATACTAGAGTAAACAAAACAGCATGGTACAGGTAAAAAAACAGACATATAGACCAATGGAACAGAAATACGATCTCAGAAATAAGACTACACATCAACTATCTTATATTTGACAAACCTGACAAAAACATGCAATAGGGAAAGAATTCCCTATTTAATAAATGGTGCTAGGAAAACTGGTTAGCCATATGCAGAAAACTGAAACTGGACCCCTTCCTTATTCTTTATACAAAAATTAACTCAAAACCTCAAGACAGATTAAACACTTAAATGTAAAACCCAAAACTATAAAAACCTTAGAAGAAAATCTAGACAATACCATTCAGGACATAGGCACAGGTAAAGATTTCATGACAAAAATGTCAACAGCAATTGCAATAAAAGCAAAAATTGACATTTACGTGGCCAACAAACGTATGAAAAAAAGGTCCACATCACTGATCATTAGAGAAATGCAAATCAAAACCCCAGTGAGATACCATCTCACACCAGTCAGAACAGCAATTATTAAAAAATCAAGAAACAACAGATGCTGGTGAGGCTGTGGATAAATAGGAATGCTTTTATACTGCTGGTGGGAATGTAAATTAGTTCAACCATTGTGGAAGACACTGGTGATTCCTCAGAGACCTAGAACCAGCAATCCCATTTGACCCAGGAATCCCATTACTGGGTATATACCCAAAGGAATATAAATCATTCTATTGTAAAGGTACATGAATACGGATGTTCACTGCAGCACTATTCACAATAGCAAAGAGATGGAATTAACCCAAATGACCACTGATGATAAACTGGATAAAGAAAATGTGGCACATATACACCAAGGAATACTAGGCAGCCATAAAAAGTAAAAAGTTCATGTCCTTTGCAGAGACATGGATGATGCTGGAAGCCATCATCCTCGGCAAACTCACTCAGGAACAGAAAACCAAACACTGCATGTTGTGAAAGCGGAACAGTGAGAAGACATGGACACAGGGAGAGGAACAACAAATACTGGGGCCTGCCAGGGAGGTCAGGGGAGGGAGAGCATCAGGATAAATAGCTAATTGATAGGGCTTAATACCTAGGTGATGGATTGATAGGTGCAGCAAACCACCATGGCACAGGTTTACCTATGTAATAAACTTGCAAGTCCTGCACATGTACCCCAAACTTAAAATATTTAAAAATTGCTATTTTTTTCAAAATCTTCTTTTTGTTTTCTTTCTATGAATTTAGTCATACCTCAATAACCTTGAATTTCCATTATGTTAAAATGGGCACATGCAAATTTTTCTAACTTTTTAGTGAGTACCAGTAAGGTAGCACTAATATATATAAATTGTGAGGACACCTATGAAGAAAATAATTAGCAAAAGAGCTAACCAAGAATTAGAAATATAAGAAATATTTATGGTCTCAAGGAAAAAAAATTAAAATTGAAACTCCCGGCAAGCTAGTCGGAAGAGGCTCAGTTTTCGATTTATTTACTATTGATCTGTCAGTCTTTGTACTAAAAACATTAATTTTATGACTTCATATTTATTATTAATTTCTCTTTTCCTTTGTTTTTTTAAATATTGCAGTGAATAAAGTTCCCAGAGTATCTTCAGTAGCATCTCTACATTTCATAGGATTATATTAACATTTTTATTACTTTTTAAATAGGCTGTTTTGCAGTTTTGATTTCCTTTGACCCTCTAACAGCTTTATGGGATAAATTCCATAGTTTGTAAATTATAAAAGTTTGTTAATTTCTAGTTGTACACTACTAGCACTTAAATAAAAAGTATGCTTTGTGGAATTTAACAGTTTCATGGATCAAATTATGTTTGAATTTTGAAACGTCCCAAATACATTTGTTCATCTTCCTATTATATCTTTGCCTACCTTTTACCTCTTTAAACCATTCAAGTTTTTTTGCTTTGGTTTGTCTATTAAAATCAGTTTTATTAAGATACAGCTTACATACAATAAAACTCACCAATTTTAAGTGCATAAATAAATGTATTTTGGCAAATGTATACAGTCATGTGACCACAACCATAATCATGACATTAATAGTTTTCATCATTCTACATGCCCTTTTACAGAGTCAATGCCTTCCCTTCATCCCCTACCCCACTCAACCACTGATCTGGTATCACAATAGCTTTGCCTTGTCTAGACTTCCACATAAATGAAATTATACCATCTATATAGCCTTTTAGATCTGGCTTCCTTCATCCAGCACAAAGCTTTTTGTATTCATCCATGTTGCTGTATTTATAGCAGTTTATTCCTTTTTTGTAGAATAGTATTCCACTGTACAGTTATATGCCACATTTTGTTTCTCCATATACCAATTAATAGACGTAAATTATTTCCAGTTTTGTGTTAGTATTAGGTATGTTTTCGCTTCTCTTGGGAAAATACCCACAAGTGGAATTGGTGTGCTATATGGTAAGGAGATATTTAACTTATTAAATAATTGCCAAACAGCTTTTCAAACTGGCTGTACTATTTTGTAGTTCTATCAGCAACTTCTAAGAGTTCCAGTTACTTGATATCCTTGTCTGCAGTTAATACTGTCAATTTTTGTTTTGCAGCTGTTGTGATAGGTGTGCAAAGGTACCTCAATATTGTTTTAAACTGCATTTTCATAATTACCATGACAACAAGAATCTTTACATGTCTTTATTTGCTATCTATAGCTCTTCTTTGGTTAAGTGTCCAAATCTTTTGCTCATTTTTATTATGTTGTTCGTTTTCATATCAGTGAGCTGTAAGTGCTCTTAAAATATTCTAGGCCAGGCGCGGTGGCTCGAGCCTGTAATCCCAGCACTTTGGGAGGCCGAGGCGGGTGGATCACGAGAGATCGAGACCATCCTGGTCAACATGGTGAAACCCCATCTCTACTAAAAATACAAAAAATTAGCTGGGCATGGTGGTGCGCGCCTGTAATCCCAGCTACTCGGGAGGCTGAGGCAGGAGAATTGCCTGAACCCAGGAGGCGGATGTTGTGGTGAGCCGAGATCTTGCCATTGCACTCCAGCCTGGGTAACAAGAGTGAAACTCTGTCTCAAAAAAAAAAAACAAAATATTCTAGATACATCTTATCAGATAGTGCTTTAAGAGTACTTTATTCAAACCTATAGCTATAAAACATTTTCATTTTCATAGCAATGTTTTCAATGTTCACAAAGTCCAATTTAGCCCTTTCTTCTTTTATGGTTCATGTTTTTGTATCCTGAGGAATCTTGCTTAACCCAAGGTTACAAAGGTTTTACCCTGTTTCTCTTGTAAGGTATACAGTTTAGCTCTTATATATGTCCTTGATCTACTTCTTGCTAATTTCTAAATACAACATGGTCCCACGTTTATTATATGTGAATATCTGATTGTTCCAGGACCATCTGTTGAAAAGATTATCCTTTCCTTTAGTGAATTACCTTGACAACTTTGTCAAGAGTCAATTGAACATATATATTTGAATCTATTTTCATACCCTATTCTGCTCTACTGATTTATATTCCTGTCTTTATGATTATACCAGACTGTCTTGACTACTATAGCTTTATAATGAGTTTTCAATCAGAAAGCGTAATTCCAACTTTGTTCTTCTTTTTCAAAATTGTTTTGGCTATTTTAGGTCTACTGTTTACCTTTCCAAATGAATTTCTGATTTTTTTGACTACCTGTTCTATTAATTTCTGAAAGAGGATACTGACTTATCTAACTGTATTTGCTGATTTGTCTATTTCTCACTTATATTTTCAGGAGAAAAAGTCTCCTGCCATATTGATTAGAACTGAATTAAATCAACAGATCATTTGGCAGAGAATGGACATTTGATACTGTTTATTCTTCTGATCCAAGAACACGAACATCTATTTAGGTAAGTCTTCATTTTCAGCACTTTGAGCAGTTTAGTGTATAGGTCTTGCACATTTTTGGTAAATTTATCCCTGAATGCTACAATTATTTTTGCTATTATAAATTATTTAAAAATTTAATTTCAAATGATTCATTACTGGTATAGAAATACAATTGGTTTTTACACATTGACCATATACTCCGCTAAACTCCCTAATACAGATGGTCACTGAATCGCAATGGTTCTATTTATGATGGTTCAACTTAAGATTTTTTTAAAAATTTTATGATGGTACATAAAAAACACACATTCAGTAGAAGCCATACTTCCAAGTATTATAAGATCATTCTGTTCTTCACTTTCAGGACAACATGTAATAAATTATATGAGATATTCAACATATCATACAAAATAGGCTTAGTATTAATTTTGTACAACTGTAGGCTAATGTTAATGTTCTGAGCATACTTAAGGTAGACTAGGCCAAGCTATGACGCTTAGTTGGTTAGGTGTATTAAATATATTTTCAACTTATGATACTTTCAACTTATGATACAAAGGACATAATCCCATCATAAGAAGGATCTGTAACTCTAGCAGCACTTTTGAAAGATTTTTGGGGATATTAACATAGACAATTACATCATCTGTGAATATATAGTTTACTTCTTCCTTTACAATCTGCATGCCTTTAAAACTTGCATTACTGCATTTATCAAGGTCTCCAATACAATTGTGAATAAAAAGTGACTGACTTATGTTCAGTCTTAGAGCAAAAGCATTCAGTTTTGTGCCATTAAGCATGATGCTAGCTGTGGATTTTTAGACACCCTTTATTAGGTGGAGGAAGTTAATATCTATTCTTTTTGTTTTGTTTGTTTTTCAGACTAGTCAAATGCAGTACTCACAATATGAGTAGAACAAGGAGTTCAATCTGTACCTGACTGTGAACAATCCATTGAGATAACTCATTACCTTCAGACAAGTCCCACCTATTGTTGGTTTAAGAGTTATCAGGAATGGGTAATAAATGTCAAGTCTTTTTTCTCCATTTATTGAAATAATCACATGGTTTCTAATTCAATCTTTGGATATGGTGAATTACAGTGAATGCTTTTTCTAAAGTTGAACTGACAGTATTTTCCTGACATAAACTCCAACTAGACATGTTGTATTATCCTTTTTATAATATTGATTTCCTAATATTTTGTTGAAGATGTTTGCCATCTATTTTCAAAAAAGATTTTTGACTGTATTTTTCTTTGTCTGGTTTTGGCAGCAGTGTAATTACTGCCCACAAAAAGGAGTGGACAAGGATCCCCTCTTATTTTGTAGTCTGGAAGAGTTTATATAGAACTGGCATTATTTTTTCATCAAATGTTTGGGAAAAGTTACTAATGAAGCCACCTGGGAGCACTTTTCTTTGACAAAATTTTTAACTACAGATTCCATTTTTAAAAAAGATATATAATGTTCAAGTTACCTATTTCCTTTTGAGTGAGCTTCAGTAGTTTGTGCCCTTCAGGTAATTTATACATTTCATCTAAACTGCGAAATTTATTGTCGTAAAGTTACTCATAATACTCTTATAATCCTTTTAAGGTCTGTAGCTTCTACAGTGAATACCCTCTTACAATCCTGATATTGGCAATTTGCATCTTCTTTCCTTGTTTCCTGATCAGCCTGGTTACAGATAGTACAGAAAAAAGTTAATTCATGGGCCTGGGTTGCTAAAAAGCTGCAAATCCCAAGACAGACCTACTTTTAGGACCAGTCCTTGAAATGTTGTGCTTGTTAAGAGTGCTTCTAAATGACTGAAGCCTTGGGCCATACTAAAAGTTTCACCAGAAAGCTTATGTTAGCAATGTGATTTATGGTGAACAAGTGTTTTTGCTCTGGGGGTTTGGAATCTAAACAGCTAAGGTCAGTCACATAGACAGTGAATGTGCTGCCTCAACACAAAACCCACACAGCCCTCTACACAAAATCATGAACATCAAGTCTTGGGTGAGCTTCCCTGGATGGCAATACTTTGCACATTTTGTCACATTGTTGGTGGAATTAAGTGAATCCCTTGCAACTCTACTAGGAGGGTGCACCTGAAAGCTTGCACCTGTTTCTCCTGGGCTGTGTCCCATGCACCTTTTCCCTTTGCTGATTTTAATCTGTATCCTTTTGCTGTAATAAATGGTGTATGTATAAGAGCTTTTGAGTCCTGTGAGTCTCTCTACTGAATTATCAAGCCTGGGGGTGGTCCATGGAAACCCTCAATTGACACATATTATAATCAACTTTATTCTCTTTTAAAAAAACTGCATTTGGATTTACTGAGATTTTCTATTTTACTGTTTTATACTCTTATTTCTGTCCTGTGTTTATTTTGTCTAATTCGTTCTTCATACTTTTTTAAGGTGAAAGCTTCAATGATGGATCTCAGACCAGTCCTCCTTTTTAATATAATGCTACAAGTTTCCTTCTAAGTAATGCTTCAGCAGTATTCCATAATTTTTAGTTACTTCAAAATATTTTCTAATTTATTTTGTGTTTTCTTCTTCAATATATTTATCTGAAGTCTTATTGAATTTCCAAATATTTGGAGATATTGCAGATAACTTTTGGTTAATTATTTCTAGTTTGATTCTGTTGTGGCCTAAGAAAATACTTTGTATTATTTTAAAATTGTATATATAAAATAAAGCTATGTAGCTTGCTTTATGGCCCAGAATGATGTCTGTCTCGGTGAATATTCAATATGCACTAGAAAACAATGAGTACTGATTGTTGGGTACAATGTTCTCATAAAACTCAAGTCAAATTTGTTGATGTTATTGAAATCTACATTCTTATTGATTTTTTGACTACTTGTTATATTAATTTCTGGGAGAGGATACTAACATATCTAACTGTGATTGATGAATTTTTAATTTTTCATTTCATTTCTGTAAGTTTTTGCTTGGCATATTTTGAAGTTTTGTTATGAGGTTCATACATATTCAGTTATATCCTTGACACTGACACCTTTATCATGAAAAACGATTCCTTTTCACCCTTGGCAATATTCTTTATTCTAAAATATACTTTCTCTGATATCAATATAACAACTCCAGTTTTCCTTTTATTGGTGTTAGCATGGTATATGTTTCCATCCTTTAAATATTAATCTATCTATGCCCTTATATTCAAAGCAAGTTTCTTATACTCCACATATAGTTGGGGCTTATTTGCCAATCTGACACTTTCTATTTTTATTGGGTCTGTCTGAACCATCCACATTTAAATTATTCTTTTTATTGCTAAGTTTAAATATACCATTCTATTATTTCCTTTCCATTTATCTTATTTGTTGTCTCTTTGTCTTCTTTTCCAGCTGTCTTTCTCAACAGTTTTTGTGATTCCACTGCATCATTATTGGCTTTTTAGCTATCCTTTTTAAAAAAATTATGAAGACTCTAAGTTTTATAATACACATATTTAGTTTATTGTTGCTGATATTGTTTGGCTCTGCGTCCCCACCCAAATCTCACACTGAATTATCATTTCCACATGTTGAAGGAAGGGTCTGGTGGGAGGTGACTGAATCATGGGGGCAGATAGCCCTCTTGCTGTTTTCATGATGGAGTTCTCACAAGATCTGGTTGTCTGAAAGCGTGCAGCACATCCTCCTTTGCACTCTCTCTCTCTCCTGCTCTGGCCATGTGAAGTTCATGCCTGCTTTCCCTTCACCTTCTACCATGATTGTAAACTTCCTAAGGTCTCCCCAGCCATGCCTCCCATACAGCCTGTTGAACTGTGAGTCAATCAAACCTCTTTTCTCATAAATTACCTAGTCTCCACTCTGTTGCCCAGGCTGGAGTGCAGTGGCATGATGTTGGCTCACTACAGCCTCCACCTCCCGGATTCAAGTGGTTCTCCTGCCTCAGTCTCCTGAGTAGCTGAGACTAATTTTTTATTTTTAGTAGAGACAGAGTTTCACCATGTTGGCCAGGCTGGTCTCAAACTCCTGACCTCAGGTGATCTACCCACCTTGGCCTCCCAAAGTGCTAGGATCACAGGCATGAGCCACGGCGCCCAGCCTCAGGTAGTTCTTGTTCTTGTTTGAGAACAAACTATATGAAAATTGGTACCAGAGAAGTGGGGCATTACTATAAAGATACCTAAAAATGTGGAAGCAACTTTGGAACTGGTTAACAGGCAAAAGTTGGAACCGTCTGAAGGGCTCAGAAGAAGAAAGCAGTCTGAAACTTCACACAGATTTGTTGAATGGTTATGTCCAAAATGCAGATACTAACATGAACAGAGATGGCCAGGCTGACAAGGTCTCAGATGGAGATGAGGAACTTATTGGGAACTGGAGTAAAGGCCACTCTTGCTATGCTTTAGCAGAGATTGGCAGCGTTGTGCCCCTGCTCTAGAGATACGTAGAACACTGAACTTGAGAGAGATGATTCGGGTATGCGGTGGAAGAAATGTCTAAACAGTAAAGTGTTCAAGATGTGACCTGGTTGCATCTAAAAGACTATGTTCATTTGCATAAAGAAAGAAATGACCTGAAGCAGGAACTTATATTTAAAAGGAAAGCAGAGCACAAAAGTTTGGGAAATTTGCAGCCTGACCATGAGGTTAAAAAGAAAAACCAATTTTCTGAGGAGGAATTCAAGGCTGCAGAAATTTGCATAAGTAAAGAGAAAACAAATGTTAACAGCATAGACAATGGGGAAAATGCCTTCAGGGCATTTCAGAGGCCTGGAGGCCTAGGAGGGACAAAACAGTTTCATGGACCAGGCCCAGGGCCTTCTTGCTCTGTGCAGCCTTGAGACATGGCGCCCTGGGTCCCAGCTGCTTCAGCTCCAGCCATGGCTAAAAGGGGCCAAGATAAAGCTTGGGCTATTAGTTCAGAAGGTGAAAGCCCCAAGTCTTGGCAGCTTCCGTGCTGTATTGAGTCTGTGGGTGTGCAGAAGAAAAGAGCTGAGATTTGGGAACCTCTGCCTAGACTTCAGAGGATGTATGGAAATTCTTGGATGTTATAAGTCCACTGCAGGGGTGGAACCCTCATGGTGAACCTCTCCTAGGGCAGTGAAGAAGGGAAATGTGGGGCTGGAGCCCCCACACGGAGTCTCCACTGTGGCACTACATAGCAGAGTGAGAAGAGGGACACTGCCCTCCAGACCTTAGATAGTTTGCACCATGCACCTGGAAAAGCCACAGGCACTCAATGCCAGCTGGTGAAAACAGCCTCAGGGGTTGTACCCTGCAGAGCCACAGGGTGGAGCTGCCCAAGGCCTTGGGAGCCTACCCCTTGCGTCAATGTGGTTTAGAAGTAAGGCATGGAGTCAAAGGAGATTTTTAAACTTTAAAATTTAATGACTGCCCTACTGGGCTCTTTACTTACATGGGGCCTGTAGACACTTTGTTATGGCCAACTTCGCACTTTTGGAATGGGAGCATTTACCCAATACCTGTCCCCCCACTGTATCTTGGAAGTAACTGACTTTTTATTTTACACGTTCATAGATGGAAGAGACTTGCCTTTTGTCAGATGAGATTTTGGACTGTGGACTTTGGGTTAATGCTGAAATGAGTTAAGACTTGGGGAACTGTTGAGAAAGTATGATTGTGTTTTGAAATGTAAGAAGGACATGAGATTTGGGAGGGGTCAGGGGTGGAGTGATATGGTTTGGCTCTGTGTTTCCACCCAAATCTCATATTGCATTACCTCCACAAGTTGAAAGAGGGACCTGGTGGGAGGTGACTCAATCATGGGGGCAGACTTCCCCCTTGCTGTTCTCGTGAGTTCTCCTGAGATCTTGTTGTTTGAAAGTGTGTAGAACTTCTCACTTTGCTTGTTCTCTCTCCAGCTTTGGCCATGTGAAGACTGTGCCTGCTTCCCTTTCCACCATGATTGTAGTGTCCAGAGGCCTCCCCAGTCATGTCCCCCCATACAGCCTGCTGAACTGCGAGGTGACTCAATCTCTTTTCTTCATAAATTACCCACTCTCTGTTAGCTCTTCATAGCAGTGTGAAAGCAAACTAATACAATTTCCTACCATTAAATAATGCCACTTCACATATATTTTAAGAAATTTAGCCAAGCATGGTGGTTCATGCCTATAATTGCAGAACTTTGGGAGCCCAAGGCAGAAAGATCACATGGACCCAGAAGTTCGAGACCAGCCTGGGCAACACAGTGAGACTGTCTCTAAAGAAAAAACAAAAATTAGCTGAATATGCTGGTATGCACCTGTAGTCCTGGCTACTGAGGGTGCAGAGGCAGAAGGATTGCTTGAACCCAGGAGGTCAGGGCTGCAGTGAGCTGTGATCTCATCATTGCACTCTAGCCTGAATGACAAAGTGAGATCCTGTCTTTTTCTTTTTTAATTTTTTTTTTTTAATATGGAATACTTCATGAATTTGTGTGTCATCCTTGTGCAGGGGCCATGCTAATCTTCTCTTATCTTTCCAATTTTAATATATGTGCTGCCAAAGCGAGCACAGGACCCTGTCTTGAAAAAAAAAAAAAGAAGAAAGATACTTACAAAAGTATACTTCTATTTATTTCCTCCCATACTTCGTGCTATGTTGGTCTTATGGTTTGAATGTTTGTCCTCTCAAAATCTCATGTTGAAATTTAGTCCTTGATTTGGCAGTGTTGAGAGTTGGGGCTTTTGGGTGGTGACTGAGTCATGTGGACTTTGCCCTCATGAATGGATTAATCTGTCAATGGGGCTCCTTGCAAAAATGAAGGTGAAATAAAAACTTTCTGAGGACAGAATTTAGGTTGACAAATTTTTTCATTACTTTAAAATGTTGCTCTATTGTCTTTTAGCTAAAATAGTTTCTGATAATAAGTCTGCTGTCACGCTCCCATACATAATGTCTATTTTCTCTTGCTACTTTAAAGATTTTCAATTTATTCTTCATTTTCAGCAATTGTGGTATGATGTACGTTGGCTTGATTTTGTTTATATTTCTTCATTTATGACCTATTGAGCTTCTCTGATCTGTGGGTGTACTGTTTCACACAATCTACAAAGTTTTAGTTATTATTTCTTCCAATGTATTCTGTCCTCACTCCTCAGATTTCAAGTACACATAAGTTGAAAAACAGCCAATTTTAAGTTTCCAATAGTTTAACAACCAGTTTACAAAATTCCCTAATATTTAACAACCAGCTCTTATATACCTGGACAGGCCATGCCAGCCCACCACTGGTTTTTTGTGTTTGATTTGAATAATTTATATTGTTATTTCTTCATATTTGTTATCATTTTAATGCATTGTCCAATATGCCAATTGTATCCAGTCAATTTATAATTTTGAGTGCTATTTTTTTTAAACTGCAGAAGTATGATTTGGTTTTTGAAAATATGTTCCATTTCTTTCTTTTACATCTTTTTTATATTTTCCCATTCCTCTCCTAGAGTCTGTCTCTATTGATTGCCTTATCTTCTGGTAACAGGTTGGATTATCTTTCTTTTTTTAAATGCCTGGTAGATTTGACTGAATATCTGACATGATAAATTTTATATTGTTGGTGGGTGGATTTTGTTTGGAATCCTTTAAATATTGCTGGCCTTTGGTCTGGGATACAGTTAAATTACTTCAACCAGTATATCCATTTAAGGCTTTTTTTTTTTTTTTTGAGAAGGAGTCTCACTCTGTCACCCAGGCTGGAGTGCAGTGGTGTGATCTTGGCTCACTGCAGTCTGTGTCTCCTGGGTTCAAGCAATTCTCCTGCCTCAGCCTCCAAAGTAGCTGGGACTACAGGTGCCCACAACCATGCCTGGATAATTTTTTTTGTATTTTTTGTAGAGACAGGGTTTTACTATGTTGACCAGGCTGGTCTTGAACTCCTGACCTCATGATCCAACCACCGCAGCCTCCCAAAGTACTAGCCTGACCCACTTAAGGCTTTTTAAATTTAGTTCCCCCTTGAAAATATTGGGGTTCTAAATTTGTTTTTGCTAATTCTAGGCCAGCACTTAAAAAGGTGAATGAACACATGAAGGATATTATTAATACCTAGAAAACTGAGAAGATTTTCTACCCTTTTAAAATCAATTCAGTGCACCAAACAAAAAGTTTTAGAAAATGTAATTTATAAGATAAAGAAGATATCACCTCTACAAAATAACTATTATAAAAATAAAGTGAGAGAGGATAAAACCTATAATACAGTACACCCAATAAGAGTGAGCAAAATATAGCATAACTTTCCCTTTTTAAAAGAAGGTATATGCAACTTCAAAAATAATTATAGCTACAATTTGAGTGCTTACTCTTAGCAATTTATAATTTGTTCCAGTTACCATTGCTAAGTATCAAACGACTCCAGACTTAGCAGTGTAAAATAATAAGCAGTTTATTATGCTCTGAGCCCAGCATATTCTCTTTATTTATTAAGCCCCGCTTATCTAATTCCTGATGCTTTGATCTCACAATCCATCACTTCAATCATCACTTGCCATTTTCATGTACTTCCTATCCATCACACTTTTCTGGTAAAACTGAAGGCACTGTTCAAATTTAGTGAACTTTATTTCCAGAACTATAACCAGGCTATTGAATACTGCTAGAAAAACCTGAACCACTTCAATGATGGTATATTAGTCCATTTTCACACTGCTGATAAAGACATACCTGAGGCTGGGCAATTTACAAGAGAAAAAAATTTAATGAACTTACAATTCCACATGGCTGGGGAGGCCTCACAATCATGGTAGAAAGCAAGGTGGAGCAAGTTACATCTTACATGTACGGCGGCAGGCAAAGAGAGAGTTTGTGTAGGAAAACTCCCATTTTTAAAATCATCAGGTCTCATGAAACTTATTCACTATCACAAGAACAGCACGGGAAAAACCCACCCCTATGATTCAATTACCTCCCACTGGGTTCCTCCCATGACACGTGGGAATTGTGGGGGTTACAATTCAAGATGATATCTGGGTGGGGACACAGCCCAACCATATCACATGTTGTACTGTCACCTTTCTACCAGCATTCTATCAAAATGTGTTTGTGTTTGAATGGACTAATATACCATCATTGATACCTTACTACTAATACACTTTTTAAATACCTTTTTGATAAGCAAAAATATCACCTTGGTATTCCAATCTGAATCTCTTTTAAAATCTTACTACATTTTATTAGTCAATGTTATTTTCTCTTGTATCTGGTTTTATTTTTCATTCCTTTTGCTCACTTAGCAATAACTTAATATTTATGGCATCAATTTATGCAACTTCTTTACAAGTTAACAACAGGAATGAAACTTACTCATAAGGTTGTTCCAAGGATTATAGGTCAGTAATTATAAAATACTCAGAAGGCCCTTCTCATTCCACATGATGTAGCTGCTCAATAAGTATGAGCAATTATTATGATTAGCTATGTGTAAGAGTATTAGTGCTATGACTATAAAATATTACGTATTTTTCTCAGTGAACTGGCTTATAGACAAATTTGGTTTTTGACAAAAAAGTATCTTATATACATCAGATGTATTTATTCATTCAACAAATAGAGTCTTCTGTGTACAGGCAGAAAATGCCGTCTCTTTATTTGGGAGGTCTTTTATCCCTTTTAAGACCAGAATATTTTAGAAGGTCTTTTATCCCTTTGAAGACCAGAATATCTTTCCACACAGGAAGGTTAAACCAGCCAGCTATTTTAATTTTCTTATGCAAATATTTGCCTATTCAATTTTTACATTTAAATTTTTGAGTTATCTGAAATATAATTTTTAATTTGTGAGATAAAATGCCTTCCCTCAAAAACTAAAGCAACCTGACAATACTATTTATTAATTCTATTTACAATTTCTTCAAACATCTGGAAGAGCTACACTCCCCTCATTCTATGTATTTTTTTGTTTTGTTTTGTTTTTTGAGATGAAGTTTCACTCTTGTTGCCTAGGATGGAGTGCAGTGGCATAATCTCAGTTCACTGCATCCTCCACCTCCTGGATTCAAGTTAATTCTCATGCCTCAGCCTCTGAAGTAGCTGGGATTACAGGTATGCAATATCATGCCCGGCTAATTTTTTGTTATTTTTAGTAGAGACTGTGTTTCACCATGTTGGCCAGGCTGGTCTTGAACTATCTGTTGCACTTTGGACAGACACCTATTGATAAAAAGCTATCATATATGTTACATGCCTTAATACATTTACTTCAAGATTATTAAAGTTATGATGAAAAGATGTTGAGAAAAATTAAGTTTACCCTGCCCCCATGGCTCCTTTGGGGAGGAGGATACCTTCTAGTTTGTAATAAGCATTATGTGGGTAACAGCTGCCTACTTGGTATCGTCCTATGTGTATATGTAGAACACCTGTGTATTAATAATAATCACCTGTCAAAGAGCAAATAAGTGCGTGGATGAATCTCTGCTCGGGGCCTTCAGTCCTGGAGAGGTGCAAGCCCCGCAGGCTCTCAGGCTGTTGGTCCTCAGGACAGATCCACTCTGTTGGCTATCTGGGTGTCTGCCTCTCTTAATACCTTCAGCTCACCTGGGTGGTGGTCTCCCGACTGAGCTGTTCTTGGTAAAAAGACATCTTCCCTTGCAGGTCCTGATTTTAAAGGAAGAACCTGTAGGCTAGGTATCTCCCTTTTTAAAGGGACCCATGGACAACTGTTGAAATCATAGATAATATGCTATGTAGATGTGTGGATTTGCATTTTCCTAGAACCTCATAGGGTGTTCTAGGTTTGGTGCTTACATGTATGGTTTTCATACATAAACACCAAAAGGTTCTAAAAAATCTACTACTCCCCATTTCCAATTAAAATATGATAGCTTTTTTCCTTGTTATTTTTACATTATATGGTTTTTATTCAATTTATTTGCACTAACTTATTAATACTGACTGATATCCAATTATTAAGCTAATCTTGAGTTCTTGGGGGAACTATCTGGCTGAGATAGATTATTCTTTTAACATGATTAATTTCAATGTGTTCATATATTTATATAGGATTTTTTGTTCTTTGAATACAAATTCATAAATGAGACAGTTGTAAGTTTCTTTTCAGAACTGTCTATATTTTTGCACTTTTACTTTTAAACTTGTCATTTTGTTTAATGTGTGAATCTTGCAAGCAAAATACTTGATATTTTATTTCATATTAGTATTATTTTTGAGATAGGGTTTTGCTCTATACTCTGGCTGGAATGCAGTGGCATGATCACGGCTCCCTGCAGCCTGCATCTCCCAGGTTCACGCAATCCTCCCACCTCAGCCTCCCAAGTAGCTAAGACTACAGATACATGTTACCATGCCCAGATAAATCTTTATTTTTTGAGAGATGGGATCTCATTATGTTACCCAGGCTAGTCTTGAACTCCTGCACTCAAGCAATTCTACCACCTCGGCTTACCAAAGTGTTGGGCTTACAGGTACGAGCGACCACACCTGGTCCTGATATTTTAAAAATCTATTTTTGAATCGTTTTTTAAAATGGAAAGCTTAAACTATTTACATTTATTGTCATGACTGAGTTTGCTCTTAATTTTCTTATTTCATTGCTTTCTTTTTAAAAAATCTCACTTGATATTTTTAATGCTGATGACTTAGAAAGTGTAATAATCTATTTGACATATGTCATTTGTTTTATTTCAAACTCTAGGATGAAATATAACTTTTGACTATACACTAGGGATAGGAGTAATAGCTACTGACTTTTCGTTCCTTTGTAAGCTAGGATGCTTTGCTCAATCTTTGAAACCAATTTGTTCTGTTATCTCACATTATCAATTATACATATCTAATGTAAAATCTTCAGGAATTATTCTGGACATATATAATAATTAAAAAAGTTCTACATGTTTAATTGATTTCAAAGTTCATCCAATGGTATTTTCAGTTCATAAATTTCCCATTAAAATTTTTATATTGATATATAAGAGTTGTATATATTTTGGGGGTTCATGTCATATTCTGATACCATATATGATGTGTAATGATCAAATCAGAGGATCTGAGATATCCATTACTCCAAGCATTTATCTTTTATGTTGGAAACATAAATCTTCTCTTCTGGCTATTTTGAAATATATAAATTATTAACTGTAATTTCCCTACTAGAACTTATCCCTTCTAACTATATTTTGTACCCCTGTTAAGGAATGAACTTCTGTTCATCTCTCCATCTAAGATCTTAAGATGTTCTATTCTTAAATTCTTAACTTTGATTCACATCTAGAAATGGTACTACATCTCTGATAAATCTTCAATCTTTTTTTTTTTTTTTTCAGGGAGGGAATGCTGATAATATTTCTCCAATAAAGCACATATGTTTACAACTACCCTCACAAATGACTGACAACTTGAGTAACTAGATTCCTTGAGCTACAATTTTTCCCTTAATACACTAAATATTTCTCTATTGTCTTTTGGATTTAGTGTTTTTAGAGAGAAGTCTGAAATGTACAATAACCTATTTATTTTTTTCTGTGAGGACAGAAAACGTAACAGTCAAAGTAGCAAAAAGTGCAACTGAAGTAGTGAGATGGGTATAAAGAGTGCATACTGCATTAACTGTGGATGCCAATATAGACTTTATGATACCAAGGGGATCAGATTGTAGTTAGTTGCTGATTTGCTTAATGTTACTTTGAGCACTGTATTTTTAATCCCTTCAAGTGTGCTGCCAAAAATTCTATCATTTGAAAGTGTGCCTCAAACATAAAAGGATAACTATTGCCTTAAGGCCGTTGATTTCTCTTGGTTCTGCTGGGTAGAACCATACAGAAAAAAGTTTCAACAAGCACAAGCCATTCAATAGCTGAAGTTAGGATACTACTTCCTAAGTTCTTCACAATTCTGGGTTAAAAATACTGATTTCCGGGGCCGGGCGCGGTGGCTCAAGCCTGTAATCCCAGCACTTTGGGAGGCCGAGGCGGGTGGATCACGAGGTGAAGAGATCGAGACCATCCTGGTCAACATGGTGAAACCCCGTCTCTACTAAAAATGCAAAAAAAATTAGCTGGGCATGGTGGCACGTGCCTGTAATCCCAGCTACTCAGGAGGCTGAGGCAGGAGAATTGCCTGAACCCAGGAGGCGGAGGTTGCGGTAAGCCGAGGTCGCGCCATTGCACTCCAGCCTGGGTAACAAGAGCGAAACTCTGTCTCGAAAAATAAAAAAAATACTGATTTTCTACAAAAATCTTATCATGGCTAGTTTTGAGTTTCCCCACTATCTCTGGTCATTCTCCCCACTGTGTGCATGTTCTTCTTGTAGGGCAGCACTCAAGAATGAACTCAATACTCCAACAGTGATGTCGATTCTAATGTCAACTTTATTTTACTATGTGTTATTGACCATGACATAATGTTACTGTTTTTAATTATATGCAGCCATTTTATGCAGATATGTAAATCACCATTACCAAATGATGATTACTTACCGAGATGTTTTCTCCAGACCTGACAAGTTTTTTCTTTGGTTTTTTCCTTTCATGCATTAGATCACTGTGGGTCTTAAGCAATTCTTCAAAGCGAACTTTGGTTTTTACTTTTGCTTCACTCTCAGCTACAAAAGAGTCATGTCATTCTGTAAACAACTCTATTATAACACATTACTCTTATGTTAAGAAATCAAGCCTTGTAAATACCTGCGTGAATCCTCTAGCTACATTAGAAACACTCGCTAGTCCTTCCTTCTTAAACACTTTTTACTTTGACTTTAGTGACACAACATTCACTTGTATCCTTCTGACCTTTTTGGCCACTGACTCTAAAAGTCTCCTTTGCTGAATTAACTTTTTATTTCTGATAAACAATAGCATCTACCACTGTTAGTTACATGTTATGTGGCTTTAGACAAGTTACTTAACATTCCTGAACTTCATTTTCTATATCTGAAAAATCACAATTATCCTATGTCCAAGATCATTTTGCATGAAAAATGGCTAAGGCCTGCCAAGCCTGTCATCAGTAATCCACAAATATTACCATTACAAAAAAATTTTTCTTTAAAACATGAATCAGGTAATGATTAAGCCCATAAAAGTTTCCCATTTTATTTAGGATAAAATAAGTCTGTCACATGCCCTACAGGGTTCCATACCTCCTGATCTATCTCTAGAGCTTGAAATCAAGACAAATATCCTCTTAGATGCCTATGTTCTAGCTATAATACCCTTCCTCCTCCGTCACAGCAAGCTCCTTCCGACATGAAGCTGTTTCTGAGGCAAGCTTCCTCTAACTCCTCACCTGGCTGGGGGTTAACCTGTCTGTTTAAATGCTGTCTCTAAATAAAACATCTGACAACTAAATTTTCCTTTTTATCACATAGCAGGTTGTTCTCTTCCTTCACAGCACTTAACACAAATGGAAATCATATAATCATTTTTATATCTATATAAAGAATATATTGTTTGTTTTCCCCATAACTACATCCCTAGCTACTACTATGAGGTCTGACACAGTATACATACTCAGTCATTATGTTTTAAATTAATAAATGTTGAATGAATGGGTACTCTAGAGCAACTGTTGGCAAACGATGGCCTGCAGGCTAGTCACTTGTTTTTGTAAAGTTTTACTGAAATCAGACAGGTCTATTTGATTAGGAATTGTTGTAACTGCTTTCATGTTTTAAAAGAGATAGAGCAAGAGACAGAGTTGAGTAGTTATAATAGAGACCAAGCCTAAAATATTTATTAGCTGGCCCTTTCAGAAAAGATTGCCAATGCTTGTGGTGGAGTAAAACATTCAATTTTGATGATAAATAATAAAAATTAACCCTATGTTGTAATCATTATTTACTTTGTTCAGCTGAGTCCCAAACTACCATTCATTAAATATATAATAACCTTAATCACAACATTAAATAGAAAACTGAATACAAAACCAATAAATATCTCTACAGTGTAGCATATTTGGTAAATGACACCTACTGTATTCATTAATCGGTTAAAGAATCCCTTAAAATGAAAATAATCCAAACTTTAAATGTATAAAATATAAATTTTATACATACATTTCATAAAAGTCTTACCGGGAGGCATCTCTCAGCTTTATGCAGAGGACTGATAATGTTAAGAATTGACTCAATCAGGATCCTATTGAAACAAAGAGGATGTATTTGTAATATGGAATTTCCAAATAAAAATTATAAAACATTCTTCACACAAGATCATGCCATTGTATGTCCGCTACTTCATTAAGTTTATACCAGTAAAGCTATGTTACCTTATCCCAATCTTATGCAAATGACTTGGGTACATTTGAATCAGTTTAGGGCCCTAAAATCAAGGGAAACAAACTGGATCATCTCTGAATAAAGTATTTATATATTTGAAACAAACAAACAAAAAATTTTGAAGGCAGTCATCATCTAATGTCGTATGTTAATAAACTTTTTAAAGTGTTTTAATAAATTAATAAGCATTTCAACACACTTTCAAGAAACCAAACTCCATCTCAGGATTGACTTTCCTAAGAGTATTCACTACTACATTCAAGCATGCTTGAAGGTAGCACACTCAGAGACAGTGAATTCAAATACCTGTTCTGCCATTGAAAATCCTGCTACAATAGAGAAGGACAGTACAAGTATTTGTACCATTTTTCTTTGGGTGTGTATTACTGTGTGTCAGAATAACTCAAAACCATGGTTAAACTCAGCATGTATATTACTAAACTGCCCATTTTATTAAAAAATGGGGGTATATGTTTAAAATGAACACATTAATTCTCATATTAGAACATTTAGAACATAATATGCATGCTTTTAAGAATAAACTTGAAGGATGTTAAAAAAAAAGAGTTGGCTAAGGCATTACTGGTTGGTTGGTTTGTTTTTGAGATGGAGTCACCCTTTGTCAAGTGCAGAGGCATGATCTCGGCTCGCTACTCTGCCTCCCAGGTTCAAGCAATTCTCCTGCTTCAGCCTCCCGAGTAGCTGGGATTACAGGTGTGTGCCACCAAGCCTCACTAATTTTTGTAATTTTAGTAGAGACGGGGTTGCACCATGTTGGTCAGGCTAGTCTCGAACTCCTGACCTCATGCGATCCGCTTGCCTTGGCCTCCCAAAGTGTTGGGATTACAGTGGGCCACTGCACCAGGCCCAAGGCGTTACTGGTTAATGCTGCAATTCCCTGGAGATCCACATTCATGTTCCTCTTGCAGAAATGTCTAAGAAACTCTAAAAAGAAAGGAATGACTATGTAAACATACCTATGTCAGTTAACTTAGGCAACACTATGCAGTACGCAGACAAAACAGACATCAGTAAATCCATGTAGTAAAAACTCCTACACTTTAGTGACAGAAGCCTATATTTACTCTTTCAAGTAGTTATAAATCTAATAAATATAGTCTTCTACTTTCTAGTCTGTATCAAATTAGAAAAGAGAAGCTGCGAAGGCAAGTTCAATGACAGCATCAGTAACTGAAACCTGAGAGCACAAAAGAAGAAAAATCATAAAGCAAATAAAAACTTAATATTTACACTACATGAGGGTCAGCCAATAGGCAGGAAAAATGACGACTATGAGTCACCAAAAAAAGCCCGCGAAGTGGGGTGGCTCATATCTGTAATCCCAGCATTTTGGAAGAATGAGGTGGGCGGATGACTTGAGGTCAGGAGTTTCAGACCTGTCTGGCTAACATGGTAAAACCCCATCTTTACTAAAAACACAAAAATTAGTCAGGTGGGCAATTACTTGAGGTCAGGAGTTTGAGATCTGTCTGGCCAAAATGGTAAAACCCTGTCTCTACTAAAAACACTAAAAATTCGTCAGGCGTAGTGGTGGGTGTTTGTAATCCCAGCTTCTGAGGAGGCTGAGGCAGGAAAACTGATTGAACCTGGGAGGCAGAGGATGCAGTGAGCCAAGACTGCACCAGTGCGCTCCAGCCTGGGTGATGGAGTGAGATATATTTTAGTAAGATTACATAACTAATGAATAGGCAGGAGAAAGAATTAGAGATGATTCCCATGTTTCTAGAAGTAGAGCAAGTAGATTAGCAGTATCATTAAACTGTAATATGATGCACACTAGGAGTAGTTTAAAACCCATGTCCTAGAATTAGTCTCCCATAGTCACTTGTATAACTTTTGGTTCCTCATCTGTAAAAACATCCTACCAGTGCCTACTCAAAGGGCTGTAAGGGTTAAATGATTTACAAGGGTACCTTAGAAGAAACAACAATAAATATTAGCTATAATTATAACAGGTGCTATTTAGGATGCAGTCACTGGGTTTAACGTGGGTCATGTCGAGTTGGGTGTCTGAAGGGCACTGAGCAAAGCATCAGCTCCACTGTCAGGTCCCTGGAATCAAATACCAGTTCCAAATGCCAGCAGATTAATCTCTATGGACATCAACTTCCCAGTCTTTCACAGTAATAGGAGTAAATCACTCACAGGGTTTTTGTACAGATTAAATGAGAATATGCAAGTGAAATACTTAGCACAATGCCTAGCACATGGCAAGCCTTTCAAAAATGACAACTGTTATTACGGTCATATGTGTGTGTGTGTGTTTATGAATATAATCATATTATGTTTGTTAGGCAATCTATTAATCCAGCAGGGAGACCCTAGGCTGAAGATTTGGGAGTTATTTATAAATATGATAGTTGCAAGAAAATGAAAAGCCAATGAGAAGTCTGTGAGCCCATAATATAAAGTAAAATCAGGGAGATAGGTGAAAAACTGGGAGACAGAACCACTACAGAAGAGAAGAGTTTTAAGGAAGATGTAGTCTCTACTGTGTGGCATCAAAAGGGGATGCAGGTTTTGAGGAGAGTCCACTGAATCTGCAAGTAGGAAGTCACCTGTAGCAAAACTGTTTATGGAGGGGCAGAAACTTAGTAGGCTGGGGCTGAGGAATGAATAGAAGGTGAGACCTGTAGAAGTGACATGCAGACAATTCTTTTTTTTTCAGACAGAGTCTCACTCTGTGACCAGGCGCCAGGCTGGCATGCAGTGGTGCGATCTTGGCTCACTGCAACCTCCGCCTCCTGGGTTCAAGCAATTTTCCTGCCTCTGCCTCCTGAGTAGCTGGAATTACAGTTGCGTGCCACTGTGCCCAGCTAATTTTTTGTATCTTTTAGTAGAGACAGGGTTTCACCATGTTGGCCTGGATGGTCTTGATCTCTTGACCTCATGATCCGCCCGCCTCCGCTTCCCAAAGTGCTGGGATTACAGGTGTGAGCCACCGCGCCTGGCCGACAATTCTTTACAGAATTCTTCCAACTGTCTTCCCATCACCCCTAAAGGAAGTGACATGAGACAGTAACTCTGAGGGACAAAATGTGGAAGGATTATGCTGTTTGTTTAAAGATTGTCTCCATGCCTCTATCACCTTTCCCTTTAAAAAAAATAAGTCATCATCTACATAGCAATTAGTGTAATTTTCCCAAATTCAAATGTGACAGTGTTGTTTCTTTTTTTCTTTTTTTGATGGAGTCTTGCTCTGCTGCCCAAGCTGGACTGCAGTGGTATGATCTCAGCTCACTGCAACCTCCGCCTCCCAGGTTCAAGGGATTCTCCTGCCTCAGCCCCCAGATCAGCTGGGACTATAGGCGTGTGCCACCACGCCCGGCTAATTTTTTGTATTTTTAGTAGAGACAGGTTTCACCGTGTTAGCCAGGATGGTCTCGATCTCATGACCTTGTGATCCACCCGCTTTGGCTTCCCAAAGTGCTAGGATAACAGGCATGAGCCACGGCACCCGGCCCTATAGTGTCATTTCTTTGCTTAAAATTCTCCACTAGCTCCCAATCGCACACTGAAAAAAAATATAAAGTCCTTACCATTGAGGAGGCCATTTATGAATGTCCCCTTCACACATACACTGTGTTCCAGCCATGTGAAACTACCTACAGGCCCTCACATGTGGGAAGTCCTCTCTTGCCTTTGTATCATTACACATATATCCCCTCTCCTGAAAAATGTTCTTCCTCCTTTGTCACTCTAACAAACTCCTCACCAACCTTTGAAGGCAAATGGTATCTTCTCTAGAGAGCACTCTCACCTTGAAGGGCAGTTAAGTACTTCTCTTCTGTGCTCCCAGAGTGCTGTAATCTTTGTAACTCTCTCTTATCAACCCTGAATTTCCACCCTGGTAAAATGTTCTGTGACCCCCATAAAACTGCTAGCTTTGGAGGGCCAGGCCAATGCTCTCTATAGTTATGTATCTGCCACTATGAAAGAGAAGTGGAGAAAAAGGGGATGACAGGAGGGGAGGAAAGGGGAGGGGAGAGGAGTAGAGGGAACAGGAGATGAAGGGAGGGAAGACACAAAGCAGTAGCAATGGTCCTAGAGTAAAAAAAGACTCAGGCTTGAACTCTACTGTCACCACTTACTGATGTGTGGCCTTGGGCAAACTACTTAATTTCTAATCCTTGTTTTTTCTTTGTCTGGGAATTTAAAATGGCACCTACTTGAGTACTGTAAGGAACAGAGAAAATACCAACAAGCAAAATAATCAGTACATTGCAATAAAATTATGTCCAATACTATTGTATTTAAAATAACTAAATAATTACAAATTAAATACATGATTAAATCATATACTTACGTACTATTAATAGCTTAATGCACAACTAATAAACACATTATTTAACGATAACACAGAAAATACATTACAGAACTCATCTCTTTGTTTTTTTGGAGAGAGTCTCACTGTTGCCCAGGTTGGAGTACAGTGGTACAATCTTAGCTCACTGCTGCTTCCGCCTCCTGGGTTCAAGCTATTCTCCTGCCTCAACCTCCCAAGTAGTTGGGACTACAGGTGCATCCTACCATGCCCAGCTAATTTTTGTATTTTTAGTAGAGATGTGGTTTCACCAATGTTAGGCAGGCTGATCTCCAACTACTGACCTCAAGTGATCCACCCACTTTGGTCTCCCAACATGCTAGGATTAGAGGTGTGAGCCACTGCGTTCAGCCATCTCTAAATCTTAATGTGCACTACAGCAAACACATGATAGAATTACTAATATTTGATTAGTAACATCTGCAAAAATTCAGGTCAGACTTTAAAAGACACCTCTGAATCTTGCATATTCCATTATTTTACAACTTTTCCCTCACAAACCCTTTTACATAAGCTTCTAAGAGATACTATGTAGGAAAATTAAATGGACCGCATTTCATCTCATTTTATTTTACAGACCACCTGATTTATCAGCCAATATGTGACTCAAGATGAATGGGAGAAAAAACTGAGAGGCCTGATAATTCGCTCCTTAACCAAATGTCGCAAGGGGAAAAAAGGCAAACAAAAATCCTGTATACAAAATTCAATGAATAAATCAACCAGATTCATTATAAGTAAACAAGATTCTAACTTCATAAACATTATTCTTCATAAACAAGATTCTAAGTATGGTCCAAAAACACTTTTGGTTTGAATTTCTTTCAAGCATTCTGTTTAAAATTTTCCAGAGTACTCATAACAAGCAATCTTCTTCCTAGAGCCCAAGCAATAACAGCAACTGTTAATGCAACAGGTGAAAAAACGGTTGGCATCTCTTTCCTCCCCAATCCCCCCAAAAAGAGAGAAAAGCTTTATTTTCACATTTAGATATTTTCACAGGAATACTAAACACAGCAAAACAGTTTGATAAGGATTCTTAAGTGGTCTACATTTTTGTTCTATTTGTATACATCTCTAAACGAAACTATTAATATAATTTGGTTCTCTTTTTTATAAATGTAACACATTGATCTCCTTTTCTGTAACAAATGATCACATTGATCACCTCAGACGTTTTTAAGATGGCTTTTGACACGTTGAAGATTTAACCCAGGTTAACACTCTAAAAGGAAATAAACACACTACGCATCCGATTTAAAAGCATTTAAACAAGAATCGGGAGTAGGAAAGGCAAAGATGTGAATTCCCTATCACAGCACCATGCTCAACTCTCCGGAGACCAGTGAAGGAAGAGGAAAAGTACGTTGAGGACTCAGAAATCGCAATTCTCCGAGACACCCAGCCTAACTAAGCTCGCGGGTCAGTCCGCGATCAGTCCCCGCGCTCTGGGACTCCAGCAGCCTGGACACCACTGCGCTCGAGAGCGCCGAGCAGGCCGAACACCCGGGTCTACGATCCCGCCACCAGCGCACCCACGAGGTACTCACGGAGAGGAGGACCCAGAACGGCCTGTCCCGCCCGAGCCGACACCCGGAGCAGTGCAAATCGACTCCCCGCGCCTAGCAGGGCAGGCGCGGAGTGAGGCGGTCGTACAGCCAACCAACCCCATCAACAACGCGAGCTCTGAAAGCAAGCCTCAGCTCTGTGCCGCAGTGCAGACAGCGCGCCGCCTACTGACGTCAGCACCTGCCTACGCCGCCGTTCCCTTGGCGACCGATGCACCCCGCGCTCCTTGCTAGGTCCGCGGCCCCGCCCCTGCACCGCCAACGCCTTCGCCTGAGAGGAGGGGCTGTGCTACGCCTGCTCCCGGGCCCGCAGGCTTCTGGCCGGCGATCGCTTCCGGAACATTGCCGGGCTCCCGCCTACCGGGCCACGCAAGCGGGGAAGAGTCTCCTCCACTTGGAGCGGGAAGGGACCCGAAATTGCGCGGGTGCCGCCACAGAGCGTGAGTCTAACCCGCTCTCACCTCCGAAAATGCTCTTTCCTCCTTAGAATTAGAGCAAGCTCAGGGAAAAACCGGCGGGGCAAAGGAAACTGGGGGGGCTGTCGTGGAACCCGCCCAGATTAAGAAAATGAGTGAATGAGGCAAAGAAACAGATTTATCATTCCCCCACGCGATCGCACCCACAAAAGAAACCATGGTTTTAAAGCGTGGAAAATGAAGAGTTGTACTACAGACAAAATCCTAAGAAAAAATTACCCATGATTCCTTTAGAGTTGTCTCCCTCTGTGTGGAAAACAAAACAAAAGTTAAAACTCCATCCTTTTCTACACCTAATGCTCCCACCCGCTTTTCTGATTTCTGCCACGGGCACCATCTTCAGCTCTGAGTCATCCGGGCTGGAAAAATAGTGGTTGGGTTACTCGTCGACTCGCGAATGCAGGCCAGTTCCTGCACTTACAGCCGCGGGCTGTAACCTGTTGCTTTATTTGTACAGTGAGAGAGTTTATGGAGGCCAACTTTTCCATTCTCACCGGCATCGCCACACCTTACAAACTATATGTCATGTGCGTCCCTAAATCCTGTGAAGAAGCAACGAGAAAGATTACTAATCCAGTGCTTACCCAACTGAGCTGTTCAACTTTCCACTCTAAACCTACTCTCCTGGATTTCTATTTTGCTTTAAGCTGCCACAGTCCTCCCAGTGTTTTTTTTAGTAAGAACTGTAGAGTATCCTAAATGCATCTTCTACCAAAGCATATACATTCTCTCTTTTTAACTTCCTCAGATGGGCCCTTTACCGGTCCTCTAACTCCAGTTTTGACTCCTAAATTCCATTCTCCACACTATCAGAATGACCTGACTAAAATGTAAATCGGTACAATTCTCTTGTTGAAAATTCGTGAAAGGCAATCTGTAAGAGAAAATCATTACTTTGCCTAGGATACAAAATGCTCCGTCTCCCTGACTAATTTCATCTCTCATTAGCTTCTTGTTCCAATTTTATGCAATATTGAATCATGTGTACCATGCAGTTTTATTTATTTATTTATTTTCTGTGACGGAGTCTCACTCTGTCGCCCAGACTGGAACGTACTGGAGCGATCACGGCTCACTGCAACCTCTGCCTCCCGGGTTCAAGCTATTCTCCTGCACAGCCTCCAGAGTAGCTGGGACTACAGGCGCGGCCACCATGCCCAGCTAGTTTTTGTATTTTTAGTAGAGACAGGGTTTCACCATGTTGGCCAGGATGGACCATGCAGTTTTATGCAACACTGAATTATGTGTGCCATGAAAAACAATCCATAGCCTTTCACGCCGGGTCCTTGCACATATTGTCCTCTCTTCCTGAAAAGTCCTTCTTTTACACTACTGTATGTCACAGCCAAATGTTGCCCATCCTTTGAATCTTAAGCAGGTCGACTGATTCCTTCAAACATTCCTATTCCCTATTAGACTTTGGACACTCCTCTGTATTTTCAGTTTACAATGTATTTTTTCTATCCCCAGCATCTACCACAGTATCTATGAAATAGTTGTCATTTTATGAACATTGGTTAAATGAATAATGGATAACATATATTGAGCTCCTTCTAAGAGCTATTCATTGTAGGTGTTTTATGCACTTTTCATCTGTCCTCACAACTGCATTTAAGTACCCGCTTTTTCAAAGAGAGGTTATAACTCTGGCTGTTCATTCTTAGTAGAGAGTTATTTTCAGGGCTGGGCGCGGTGGCTCACGCCTGTAATCCCAGCACTTTGGGAGGCCGAGGCGGGTGGATCACAAGGTCAAGAGATTGAGACCATCCAGGTCAACATGGTGACACCCCGTCTCTACTAAAAATACAAAAAATTAGCTGGGCATGGTGGCGCGTGCCTGTAATCCCAGCTACTCAGGAGGCTGAGGCAGGAGAATTGCCTGAGCCCAGGAGGCGGAGGTTGCGGTGAGCCGAGATTGCGCCATTGCACTCCAGCCTGGGTAACAAGAGCGAAACTCCGTCTCAAAAAAAAAAAAAAAAAAAAAAAAGAGAGTTATTTTCAGAATACAATTCCCAGACTAGCTGATGTGTAGCACTTATCATCTCTTGCTTCCGAATTTACAGTAGCATGCAGAGGTGCAATGGGGTGGGAGAGGTCAGGGAATATTTTGTAGCAGAAGTGACATTTAAGTAAAGACCAAAATAATTTGTGGAGTTGTCCAGGTTAGGAAGGGTTTCAGGTAGAATAAGGTGGCATATGGTATTCACCAAAAGAAAGTTTGGTATAATACAAGAACTGAAAAAAAGGAAAAAAGTTCAAGTTGGCTAACTAAAAGGTAGAGAATGAGGCTAGGAGCTTTTGGAGGAAATAAAACGAGGATTACACAAGCTATGAAGAGACACAGACAGTACTGTATTCAATGAAATACCATTGAAGAATTTTAACTGTGGAGTGAAATTCCCAAATTTTAATTTCATAAGGATAACTCTGGCTGCAGAGTGGAGATGTAATATTGGGGTTCAGGGGTGCCCTCAGCTCCCCTGAGAAGACATTTCTCCAGGTTGTTGGTCTCCTGCCCTCTCAAGAATGAGAGAGGCAACCACGGTGCAGTATGCAGTAAAAGCCAGACTCAAAAGTGTTTGTTGAAAGTGATTTATTTAGAGAGAGAGAGAGAAACCAGAGGAGAGAGAAAGAAACAGTTAACTCTCCCACTGAGAGGATCCAGAAAGATGGAATCAGGAGAGGAAAGCAGCTTCCACACTTGAGTGGAAGGGACTAGAGAGACATGGAATTTAGGAGGGGAAGACAGGCTTCGGTGAGAGAGTGCAGAAGGGGACTCCAGAGGGGGAAATCCAGGAGAGAGAAGGGCAGCTTCCACAAAGGGAGTGTTCGTGGAACGGGACCCAAACATGGAGTCTGAAGGGCTGTGGAAGAAGGGGACTTTTAACCTGGCAGGAACCCCCATCTTCTCTAAGACCCCTGACCAATGAAAGGAGTTCCTTAGAACTTCTGGTGGAGTGATTGCTTTTGATTCTTCCTGCGCCTGCGAAATTTAAACGTAAATCGTTAAATCTCCAGGATGAAGATGGGTGGGAGGGGGAGAAAATATGGTATTTGGAAGTTCTTGCCCTAGAAACTACGCCCCCTTGTGGACCCAGAAAGAGAACACATTCCCTCAGAGTCAGGAAAGAAGCAAATCTAGATCTGGGAATACCAGTTAAGATGCCTTGCTGTAAGCCATGCAACAGACAAAGGTGGTATGGCCAAGGTTAAGAAAAGTCAGAATGGAGAGAAATGGACCAATTTGAGAAATTTTTAGGAGATAAAAATGTCAGGACTTAGTGATTGATTGGATGGAAGAGTGATTTTAAGAAAGTATAAAAAACGATGACCAGCTGTTTCCCCTTCCCCTTGCCAAGTAAAGAGGTAGAAAGCATGAAAGGGGAGTGAGGACATAAATATGGTAGGGCTCATGGGAGCCAGGTTTCTCACTGATAGAGAAGGAAGTTACAAATTGGGAGAGGAGGAATTCCACAATGACCTTTGTGATGATGTTGGATTGGAATTGAATATGTCAGTGTGAACTCATAGTGTTTGATACATACATAAACACATGTAGAAATAAATATAGAGGAAAGGATGTCTGTATATGTGTATGCGTATCTATCTTTATACTCTTCCTAGCTCTATCTGCTGAAAGGGTTTCAGAGTAATGGTATGCTGGAAGCAATGAGCACATGTGCCTAGTTCTTGGATTTTAAACACTATTATTCACTAACAGTAACTCGGGTCCCTTGGAGAAATGGTTGATTTTATAACAGGAGTCTGGAAAATCTTGTTGCATCAGAAATTAAGGAAGTTAATACAGAATGAAGAAACATATAAAAAAGTGCACAGAAGCCAGCTTGAAGGAGCCCCCGTTGGCCACATCTGGGTCAGTATGAGCACGAATATGATGTTAATGGATTATAGTGTGCTAAATAAAACAGGAATACTTGAACCCATACTAAAATGAGTAAATGATTTTTTTGAAAAATCAGGATAAAGTAAAAGCTCTTCCTTATATAAAAGTGCCAACTAATGAATGTAGACAGTGTTATAAGTAGATAAATCATTATTTGGCAGTCATGATAGTAACTAACAGTTGATTTGGACAAGAATCATCAGTGTATACTAAAACTAGAGGGTGAGAGTATTAAGAGACTTATAATATTCATATAGTCTCAAAGTATCTCCCCAGCAAATACTTATTAATTACACAGAGGAAAAATTAGAAACTTGGCAGTGTAGAAATCTGGCACTGGTGAGCAAAGTTACCAGCAGCAGTCTTGAGACAAATCAGCATTGTGTGCCTCATGGTCAGAGGCATTTAGAACACACTTCTGTGACATTCCTGCAAAAGCTGTGTAATCTGAATCTAAAAGTGAGGAAAAATCAGACAACCCCAAATGGGGGACATTCTACAAAATCATAAACCTGTGCTTTTCAAGGATCAAGGTCATGAAAAACAAAGGGAGAACTAAAGAACTTTTTTTTGATTGAAAGAAATTAAGATACATGGCAAATATGTGGAATACATGATTTGAAATCCTTTTGCTATAAAGTTGTTATTAGGACAACTGACAAAATTTGAATGGGATCTCTGGATTAGACAGTAGTATTTTAACACTATTATTTCCTAATTTTCATGACTATAGTGACATAGGAGATATTTTTGTCTTTAGAAAATACATATTGAAATATTAACGGTAATGAGGCTTTGTATCTGCAACTTTTTCAAGTGGTTCAGAAAAAAATATGCAAAATACTATAAATAAACAAATGTAAATAATATACATAGAGAAAATGATAAAGCAAATGTCAACAGTTAGGGAATTTGGGCAAAAGCAGAAGTTCTTTATACGATTCTTGCAATTTTTCTGTAAGTTTATGATTATTTCAAAATTATAAAAAAAGTTTTAAAGGTGCTGAGGTTTCTGGCTCAGGTGACTAGGTGGAGAAGGGCTAATCATTTAACAATAGAAAGAAAGAGCAAGCATGGAGGAAAAGATGTTTAGTTTCATTTGGATGTATGCGGTGGGATGTTCAGCAGGCAGTTGAATATATGCTAAATATATTAATGAGCCCATTCAAACTGCATAAAGCAGATATATTGCTTTACCTCTTATTACTCGAGAGTGCAAGATCAAGGACACTCTGCTGTCCTAGGAGAGGCAAACAATTAAGAGTGGTAGTATGGTAATAATTAAAAAAATTGGCTGAGTATCCATGAAAAATTTATATATACATATATATAAATTACATATATATATATATATATTGAACCATTTAGGAATAAAATAGATTTGGAGTATTTGACACATTTAATATGTAATGAATAGTGGATTTCTTGAATAATATAATACAGAAGTGTGACTGATACACAAAATATTTAAGCCCCGGTACAGGATGTGCATTTACCAATCAGAACAGATATTGGCTTCACTGATTGGATTAGTTTGCTGGGGCAGCCATAAGAGAGTACCACAGACTGGGTGGCTTGAACAACAGAAATTTATTTTCTTACAATTCTGGCAACTAGAAGTCTGAGATAAAGATGTCTGCAGGGTTGATTCTTCTAAGGCCTTTCTCGTTGGCTTGTAGATGGTTGTTTTCTCCCTGTGTCTTCACCTGGACTTCCCTCTGAACCTGCCGTATCTTAATCTCTTCTTATTAGGACAGAGTCATATTGGATTAGGGCTCACCCTAATGACTTCCTTTTAACTTAATTCCCTCTTTAGAGACTCTGTTTTCAAATATAGGCACATTCTGAGGTATTTTAAGGTTAGAATTTCAACACATGCATTTGGAACTGAGGCATAACAGAGCCCGTAAATTACTAGGGAGGGTGCTGGAGCCGTAACAAATGGAATGAATGGGCCTTGTTTGGATTCTGATTTACATAAACTAACTATAGAAAAACATGTTTTAGGCAACCAGATTTTTTTATGGGCTAAATATTTAAATGATATTAAGAAATTTTTATAATTTCATTAGGCAAAATAATGGTGTTGTGGTTATGTAGAGTATGACTTAACTGTACAGAATAGAATGATAAGGTGTCTGGGATTTGCTTTAAAATATTCCAAAATTTTTTTAAAAGGTAAGGAGAAATGATACATGTGTATCTAAATTTTGATGGTTGCTGAAGCTGGCTGATAGGTACCTAGTATGGTATTATAGTTTTTCCTTTGTGTGTTTGGAAAGTTTTATAATAAGCAGGAAAAGTAAAAGTTGGAATATATGTATTAAAGACAATTTGAAATATACTGAATCGTGAAAAAAAGGAAAAAATATTCAATAACACTACCCAAGAGAAACTCAATGAACTTTTTTGAGAAATTTCTTTTCAGTCTGTTTTCCATGCGTATTTTAATTTTGGTCATATTGTGTGTAAAATGTTTATTTCTGCTTACTTGAATGAACATTATGTTGTAATTTCATTTCCATGCTATTACAGTAGTGCCCCCTTATTTATGGTTTTGCTTTCTGAAGTTTCAGTCAACAAGCTTGGTTCGAAAATTTTAGAAAGAAAACGGGAGTTACATTCACATAATATCTATTATTATATTGTTATAAATGCTTTATATTATTATTAGTTATTGCTGTTAATCTCTTACTGTGCCTAATTTATAGGTTAAAATTGATGAGAGGTGTGAAAGTTGATTATATAAACTGGGTCATTCTTGTCATACCCAACTAAATCAGAGTGAAGGGGCCAGGGAAAAAAGCATTTGGGGCATTATCGCATCTGCTCCAAGAATTAAATTTTCCACAAGCCCAGCTACTGCCTGTTGTAATCTGAAATCAGTTTTATCTGATAGCTACTGAAATAACCTGTTATGACACTAAGACTAGTTTTACCCACTGCCATCACTTACCAATCAGAGTTTGCCAGCTCCCCAGAACTTGACTAGTGCCAATGAACTTTCTTTCAAAAACAATGGGTAACATTTTTCCTTTTTAAAAAACCTCAACCTTCTCTTTGTTTTTCAGACATACTGAAGACTGCCTATTCTGTCTATATGCCTTGAATTGCAATTCTTGTTTCCCAAATAAAATGTTTGAAATTTAGAGATTTGACTCTGTATGACTTCGACAAAGGCATACAAGTATACCTGCAGTTTCACACATTCACTGGTGATCATGGAGCATATCCCTTGCAGATAAGAGGGAGATGCTGTATATAATACCAATTAATCTTCACTGGAAATTATAACTTTGTTAGCAATGTTCATATGTGCATGTGGAAAAATTTCGAACAACATTCAGATATTTATAATGTGGTAACTGAAAGTCAGCCATGTTTTTCATCATTGATCAGTCTTTTATACATTCTTTCATACTTCCATTTATACATATACTAAATTATAATGATAACTTTCTACTATAGATTTTGTCCTGCCACCTTGTTTTTGTCCTTTATCATATTTTATTATTCTAAAAGGCTTTTTATGTCAGTAACGTACATCTATCCCATTCATTTTAATGGCTTTATACTATATCACTTCTAATCCAAAGTTTTTTTTAGCAATCAGTAAAAATGTCAAAAGGTGATATGGTGGATTTTAAAAAATAATATAATTTTCTTATAAGTCTCTCATATTATTATTTATTCCTCAACATTTTGTAGGTTTTTGGTACTGGTTTGAATATTCACTTCTCATTACATTTTCTAACTGGCGATTACACATTTTCCTGCTTCTCCCGCTTCTAGGGTTCCTTTACTAGTTTATGCTTATCTCCTTGACCTCTTGATATTGGAATGTTCCAGAGGTATGTTCTGGACTTCTCTATCTACATGTACTCACTCAGAGATTTCTTACAGTTCTATAGTCCCACTGTCATGTAGACTACTCCCAAATATATATCCCTTCTGCCCATTCTTCTTCCTCGAACTTCAGACTCATAAATCTAACTGCATATTACATGTCTCCACTTAGATGTCCAACATATTCTCAAACTTAACTTTTCCAACACTGAACTCCTCATCTGCCTCCTCAAACAAACCACACTTTCTCCATCTCAAGTAATGGCAACTCAATTTTTCCAGTTACTCAAGCCCAACACCAAATGCCTTGGAGTAACTATTAAATCAAGTTTGGCCTAAAGTTGCCTCCTTACATACTTCAAATTCAGCCTAAATGTTTCTCTGTACATCTTAAACTATAAGAAGTAGAAGTGTAATCAGATATAGCCTACACTTGTGCCAAACACCAAGTTTGGGCCAATCAAATGTAGCCAACTATCCATACCAGGTTCAAATAAGGTAAACACCAAGCTATAACCAATCCTGCAGGTTCTGTACCTCACTTCCATTTTCTATACCTAACTTTCCTTTTTCTGTCCATAAATCTTCTATGTAGCTGCACTAGAGTCTCCAAGCCTACTCTGGCTGAGAAGTCTGCCTGATTTGCAAATTATTCATTGCTCAATTAAACTCCTTTAAATTTAATTTGGATAATGTTTTTATTTTATCATAATCTTTGACCTTTCTCCTTTTCCTTTTTCAGTTTAAATTAATGTATTTTGCGGATGACAAACCAAAATGCAACTCATTAAGGCGCTTGATCTTTCTAATTAGGTGTATTATCAAGGCAAATTTTTAACTCTTAGTACAATTTTTTTTTATTTCTCTTTTTATACTTTAAGTTTTGGGATATATGTGCAGAACGTGCAGGTTTGTTACATAGGTATACATGTGCCATGGTGGTTTGCTGCACCCATCAACCTGTCATCTACATTAGGTATTTCTCCTAATGCTATCCCTTCCCTAGTCCCCCAACCTCAGACAAGCCCAGGGGTGTGATGTTTCTCTCCCTGTGTCCAGATGTTCTCATTGTTCAACTCCGACTTATGAGTGAGAACATGTGGTGTTTGGTTTTCTGTCCTTGTGTTAGTTTGCTGAGAATGATGTTTTCCAACTTCATCCATGTCCTTGCAAAAGATATGAACTCATTCTTTTTCATGGCTGCATAGTATTCCATAGTGTATATGTGTCACATTTTCTTTATCCAGTCTATCATTGATGGGCATTTGGGTTGGTTCCAAGTCTTTGCTAGTATGAACAGTGCCACAGTGAACATACATGTGCATGTGTCTTTATAGTAGAATGATTTATAATCCTTTGGGTATATACGCAGAATGGGATTGCTGGGTCAAATGGTATTTCTGGTTCTAGATCCTTGAGGAATTGCCACACTGTCTTCCACAATGGTTGAATTAATTTACACTCCTACCAACAGTATAAGGGTGTTCCTCTCCAACATCTGTTGTTTCCTGACTTTTTAATGATCACCATTCTAACTGGGGTGAGATGATATCTCCTTGTGGTTTTAATTTGCATTTCTCTAATGACCATTGATGAGTATCTTTTTTTCATATGTTTGTTGGCCACATAAATGTCTTCTTTTAAGAAATGTCTGTTTATATCCTTGGCCTACTTTTTGATGCGGTTGTTCATTTTCTTGTAAATTTGTTTAAGTTCTTTGTAGATTCTGGATATTAGACCTTTGTCAGGTAGATTGCAAAAATTTTCTCCTATTCTGTAGGTTGCCTGTTCACTCTGATGCTTGTTTTGCTGTGCAGGAGATCTTTAGTTTAATTAGAGCTCATTTGTCAATTTGTGCTTTTGTTTTAACAAATTTGTCAATTTTACTTTTGGTGTTTTAGTCATGAAGTCTTTGCCCATGCCTATGTTCTGAATGGAATTGCCTAGGTTTTCTTCTAGGGTTTTCATGGTTTTAGGTCTTATGTTTAAGTTTTTAATTAATCTTGAATTAATTTTTGTTTGATGTGTAAGGAAGGGGTCCAGTTTCAGTTTTCTGCGTATGGCTAGCCAGTTTTCCCAACACCATTTATTAAATAAGGAATCCTTTCCCCATTGCTTGTTTTTGTCAGGTTTGTCAAAGATCAGATGGTTGTAGATGTGTGGCATTATTTCTGAGGCCTCTGTTCTGTTCCATTGGTCTATATACCTGTTTTGATACCAGTACCATTCTGTTTTGGTTATTGTAGCCTTGTAGTATAGTTTGAAGTCAGGTACCATGATGCCTCCAGCTTTGTTCCTTTTGCTTAGGATTGTCTTGGCTGTATGGGCTCTTTTTTGGTTCCACATGAAATTTAAAGTAGTTTTTTCTAATTCTGTGAAGAAAAGTCAATAGCTTGATGGGGATAATATTGAATCTATAAATTACGTTGGACATTATGGCCATTTTCATGATATTGATTCTTCCTATTCATGAGCATGTAACGTTTTTCCAGTGGTTTGCATCCTCTCTTATTTCCTTGAGCAGTGGCTTGTAGTTCTCCTTGAAGAGGTTCTTTACATATCTTATAATTTGTATTCCTAGGTATTTTATTTTCTTCGTAGCAATTTTGAATGGGAGTTTACTCATGATTTGGTTTTCTGTTTGTCTATTATTGGTGTATAGGAATGCTTGTGATTTTTGTACATTGATTTTGTATCCTGAGACTTTGCTGAAGTTGCTTATTAGCTTAAGGAGATTTTGGGATGAGACAGTGGGGTTTTCTAAATATAGCATCATGTCATCTGCAACCAGAGACAATTTGACTTCCTCTCTTCTTATTTGAATATACTTTATTTCTTTCTCTTGCCTGATTGCCCTGGCCAGAACTTTCAATAGTGTAAGGTTTATTGCCAAATTAAATGAGGAAATGGAGACTGGAGTAAAAAAGTAAAAGCCAATTTATTCAGCTCCCGGGTGAGGTTCTGTGGTCCGGGAAAGGGGCCAGAGAAGTCGTGCTTCTCTTCTTAGGGTGTGGGGTTGTATAGGGAGTGGAGGTAGTTGATTGGCTGAAAACAAAGCGGAAGTAGTCTCATTGGTTATGAAGGGACTGGGCACAGAGCTGCCATTGGTAGCCAGGCGGGGCTGCTGGCAAGTGGTCTGGCTGAGGACTTACAGGGCAAGCTGCCATAGAGCAGGTCTTGGCGGGATTTTTTAAATTTTCGGCAGGGCTGAGTGCCTAGTTTGCTGATGAGTGCAGGACTGAGATTGGAATGCGGAAATGGGTGTGGGGAGCCCTGTGGAGAGTCCAGATGCTGAGTAATGAGCTCAGAATGATGACTTAGTTTTCAGGTACAGAGAGGAATGGGTGTGTCCATTTGGCCCCCGGCGAGGCAACTGGCCTTACAAATAGTATGTTGAATAAGAGTGGTGAGAGAGGGCCGGGCGCGGTGGCTCAAGCCTGTAATCCCAGCACTTTGGGAGGCTGAGGCGGGTGGATCACGAGGTCAACAGATCGAGACCATCTTGGTCAACATGGTGAAACCCCGTCTCTACTAAAATTACAAAAAATTAGCTGGGCACGGTGGTGCGTGCCTGTAATCCCAGGTGCTCGGGAGGCTGAGGCAGGAGAATTGCCTGAACCCAGTAGGTGGAGATTGCGGTGAGCCAAGATCGCGCCATTGCACTCCAGCCTGGGTAACAAGAGCGACACTCCGTCTCAAAAAAAAAAAAAAAAAAAAAAAAAAAAAGAGTGGTGAGAGAGGGCATCCTTGTCTTGTGCTGGTTTTCAAAGGGAATGCTTCCAGTTTTTGCCCATTGAGTATGATATTTGCTGCAGGTTTTCATAAATAGTTCTTATTATTTTGAGATGTGTTCCATCAATATTTAATATAGTGAGAGTTTTTAACATGAAGCGGTGTTGAATTTTATCAAAAGCCGTTTCTGCATCTATTGAGATAATCATGTGGTTTTAGTCTTTGGTTCTGTTTATGTGACGGATTATGTTTATTGATTTGCGTATGTTTAACCAGTCTTGCATCCCAGTAATGAAGCCAAAGTTTATCATGATGGATAAACTTTTAGATGTGCTGCTGTTTTTGGTTTGTCAGTATTTTATTGAGGATTTTTGCATTGATGTCCATCAGGGATACTGGCCTGAAATTTTCTTTTTTTGTTGTGACTCTGCCACGTTTTTGTATGAGGATGATGCTGGCCTTATAAAATGAGATAGGGAGGAGTCCCTCTTTTTCTATTGTTTGAAATAGTTTCAGAAGGAATGGTATGGGCTCCTCTTTGTACCTCTGGTAGAATTCTGCTGTGAATCCGTCTGGTCCTGGGCTTTTTTTGGTTGGCAGGCTATTAATTACTGCCCCAATTTCAGAACTTGTTATTGGTTTATTCAGGGATTTGACTTCTTCCTGGTTTAGTCTTGGGAGGGTGTATGTTTCCAGGAATTTATCTATTTCTTCTAGTTTTTCTAGTTTATTTGCATAGAGGTGTTTGTAGTATTCTCCGATGGTAGTTTGTATTTCTTTAGGATCACTGGTAAAATCCCCTTTATCATTTTTTATTGTGTCTATTTGATTCTTCTGTCTTTTATTATTTATTAGTCTGGCTAGCAGTCTATCTATTTTGTTAATCTTTACCAAAAAACAGCTCTCAAATTTATTGATTTTTTGAAGGATTTTTTGTGTCCCTATCTCCTTCAGTTCTTCTCTGATCTTAGTTATTTCTTGTCTTCTGGTAGCTTTTGAATTTGTTTGCTCTTGCTTCTCTAGTTCTTTTAATTGTGATGTTAGGGTGTCGATTCTAGATCTTTCCTGCTTTCTCCTGTAGGCATTTAGTGCTATAGATTTCCCTCTTAGCACTGCGTTAGCTGTGTCTCAGAAATTCTGGTACATTGTGTCTCTGTTCTTACTGACTTCAAAGAACTTATTTATTTCTGCCTCAATGTTGTTATTTACCCAGTAGTCATTCAGGAGCAGATTCTTTGGTTTCCATGTAATTGTGTGGTTTTGAGTGAGTTTCTTACTCCTGGGTTCTAATTTGATTGTACTTTGGTCTGAGAGACTGTTTATTATGATTTCTGTTCTTTTACATTTGCTGAGCAGTTATTTCCAATTATGTGGTCAATTTTAGAATAAGTGCAATGTGGTGCTGAGAAGAATGTATATTCTGTTGGTTTGTGATGGAGAGTTCTATAGATGTCTATTAGGTCTGCTTGGTCCAGAGCTGAGTTCAAGTCCTGAATATCCTTATTAATTTTCTGTCTCGTTGATCTGTCTAATATTGACAGTGGGGTATAAAAGTCTCCCAATATTATTGTGTGGGAGAGCTACATTTCTTTATAGATCTCTGAGAACTGCCTTAATGAATCTGGGTGCCCCTATATTGGGTGCATATATATTTAGAATAGTTAGCTCTTCTTGTTGCATTCATCCCTTTACCATTATGTAATGCCCTTCTTTGTCCTTTTTGATCTTTATTGGTTTAAAGTCTGTTTTATCACAGACTAGCATTGTAACCCCTACTTTTTTTTTCTTTCCATTTGCTTGGTAAATATTCATTCATCCCTTTTTTTTTTTGAGCCTTTGTTTGTCTTTGCATGTGAGATGGGTCTCTTGGATACAGCACACCGATGGGTCTTGACTCTATACAATTTGCCAGTCTGTGTCTTTTAACTGGGGGATTGATTTAGCCTGTGTACATTTAAGGTTAATATTTTTATGTATGAATTTGATCCTACGTAGATGCTGCTAGCTGGTTATTTTGCTCATTAGTTTATGCAGTTTCTTCACTGTGCTGATGGTCTTTACAACTTGGTATGTTGTTGCAGTGGCTGGTACCAGTTGTTCCTTTCCATGTTTAGTGCTTTCTTAAGGAGTTCTTGTAAGGCAGGCCTGGTGGTGACAGAATCTCTCAGCATTTGCATGTCTGTAAAGGATTTTATTTCTCCTTTTGCATATGAAGCTTAGTTTGGCTGGATATGAAATTCTGGGTTGAAAATTATTTTCAAGAATGTTGAATATTGGCCCCCACTCTCTTCTGGCTTGTAGGGTTTCTTCAGAGAAATTCGCTATTAGTCTGATGGGCTTCCTTTTGTGGGTAACCCAACCTTTCTCTCTAGCTAGCCTTAACATTTTTCCTTCATTTTAACTTTGGTGAATCTGACAATTATGTGTCTTGGGGTTGCTCTTCTTGAGGAGTATCTTTGTGGTGTTCTCTGTATTTCCTGAATTTGAATGTTGACCTGTTTTGCAAGGTTGCTTCAGAGCTTGCTAGGTTGAATTTTGGCTTGTCTTACTAGGAGAACCCAGGAGTTCTCTGGATAATATCATGAAGAATGTTTTCCAACTTAGTTCCATTCTCCCAGTCACTTTCAGGTACACCAATCAAATGTAGGTTTGGTCTTTTCACATAGTCCCATATTTCCTGGAGGCTTTGTTCATTTCTTTTTATTCTTTTTACTCTAATCTTATCTTCACACTTTATTTCATTGAGTTGATCTTCAATCTCTGATATCCTTTCTTCCACTTGATCAATTTGGCTATTGATGCTTGTGTATGCTTCATGAAGTTCTCATGCTGTGTTTTCCACTCCATCAGGTGATTTATGGTCTTCTCTATACTGGTTATTTTAGTTAGCAATTCCTCTAACGTTTTTTCGAGGTTCTTAGCTTCTTTGCATTGGGTTAGAATAAGCTCCTTTTAGCTTGGAGAAGTTTGTTATTACCCACCTTCTGAAGCCTACTTCTGTCTATTCATCAAACTCGTTCTACATCCAGTTTTGTTTCCTTGCTGGCAAGGAGTTGTGATCCTTTGGAAGAGAAGAGGCAGTCTGGTTTTGGGAATTTTCAGTCCTTTTGCATTGGTTTTTCCTCATCTTCGTGGATTTATCTACCTTTTGTCTTTGATGTTGGTGACCTCTGGATGGGGTTTCTGTGTGGACGTCCTTTTTGTTGATGTTGATGCTACTCCTTTGTGTTTGTTAGTTTTCCTTCTAAGAGTCAGGCCTCTCTGCTGCAGGTCTGCTGGAGTTTGCTGGAGGTCCAGTTCACACACCCTGTTTGCCTGGGTGTCACCAGTAGAAGCTGCAGAACAGCAAAGATTGCTGCCTGTTCCTTCCTCTGGAAGCTTTGTTTCAGAGGGGCACGCACCATATGCCAGCCAGAGATTTTCTGTATGAGGTGTTCTGCTGAAAGATGTCTCTGAGTCAGGAGGCATGGGGGTCACTGACCCACTTGAGGAGGCAGTCTGTCCCTTAGCAGAGCTTGAGTGCTGTATTGGGACATCCACTGCTTTCTTCAGAGCCAGCAAGCAGGAGCATTTAAGTCTAATGAAGCTGTGCCCACCGCCGCCTCTTCCCCCAGATGCTCGGTCCCAGGGAGATGGGAATTTTATCTATAAGCCCCTGACTGTGGCTGCTGTCTCTCTTTCAGCGATGCCTTGCCCAGAGAGGAGGAATCTAGAGAGGCCGTCTGGCTACAGGGGCTTTGCAGAACTGAAGTGGGCTCTACCCAGTTTGAACTTCCTGGTAGCTTTGTTTACACGATGAGGGGGAAACCACCTTTTCAAGCCTCAGTAATGGCAGACGCCCCTTCCCCAACCAAGCTTGAGCATCCCTGGTCGACTTCAGACTGCTGTGCTGACAGTGAGAATTGGAAGCCAGTGGATCTTAGCTTGCTGGGCTCCATGGGCGTGGAATCTTCTGAGCTGGACCACTTGGCTCCCTGGCTTCAGCCCCTTTTCCAGGGTATTGAACGGTTCTGTCTCACTGGGGTTCCAGGTACCACTGTGGTATGAAAGAATGCTCCTGCAGCTAGTCCAGTGTCTGCCCAAACAGCTGCCCAGTTTGTGCTTGAAACCCCAGGGCCCTGATGGTGTAGGCACCTGAGGGAATCTCCTGATCTGTGGGTTGTGAAGACCACGGGAAAAGCATAGTATCTGGGCGGGAGTGCATTGTTCCTCATGGCACAGTCCCTCATGGCACAGTCCCTCATGGCTTCCCTTGGCTAGGAGAGGGAGTTCGCCGATCCCTTGCACTTCTTGGGTGAGGTGATGTTCCACCCTGCTTCAGCTCATCCTTCATGGGCTGCACCCACTGTCTGACCAGTCCCAATGAGATGAGCTGGGTACCTCAGTTGGAAATGCAGAAATCACTCACGTTCTGCATTGATCTTGCTGGGAGCTGCAGACTAGAGCTGTTCCTATTTGGCCAGCTTGCCAGCTATTTGATAGTACAATATCCCTACCTTTCTCCTTTTTTTATACCCTATATCTAACCTATCAGATTAGTATAGGTTTGAACCCAAATTCCATGAAAGAGGCCATGTTTATAATTTTGAGGGAAGATTTATTTTTCGATACCTGAAGTTTAGCTCCTACAAACAAACTTCCTTGTTTCTCTTTCCTGGTGTAGTCTTTTAACAGTTCCACTTTTATGCAAACATCTTAGTTCTCACACTGAGCAAGGCCTTGTATCCTATGTTTTGGGAGGCCATTGCATTCTAGGACTATATTCCTGGCATCAGCAAATGCCCCTCTAGTAAAAATGCCCTTAGCTCCTACTTTCCACTCTTGTTTTAGTTCTCTCTTCTCTTTGGGCGCCTGAGGAATTCATTGATGCAATTTAGTCAGCATTTCTAGCTGGTATTCAGATTGTTTTTTTCCAGAATATCTTAGTGACATATCGGGAAAAGAGAAATTCCTTTTCTCTCAAGTGTTAATACATGTTGAAAGGAATTTTATGAGTAATAGTAATTGCTTTGTAATAGTGATTGTTACTCAAATTTAGCAGATGACTTACTGAAGTAATTAAACCTTCCTTATACCTTTCTGTGGGTGACATGCCAAGAAAACTCGATGAACCTGTGTGCAGGGATTAGGTAGAATCCACTGAGCTTTCCATAGTGTATAAAGTTGTAGATTTGTTGTCTAGGTATAAATATCATTTTATTAGGAAAATGTTTTGGTTTAGGTCTCAGAAGGCCCCATGAGAAACAGGAACTGCTGTAGAGACTAAGGGGAAGAGTTTATTTAAATAGTAATAATTTAAAAGTCCTTTTTAGCATGTGATTAATCCAGTTGTCTAAAGCAGTGAGCACTAGATGGCAGCATATCAATGTGTATTGTTACCTGTGCCTGAAAGACCTAATTTTAAGGGTAAGCCCTTATTGCTATGTTTTACCATGCACCAGTCTGCTATCTGGAACTATTTGATTTACTGTTTAATCTGTTGGTTTGAACTTATAACTGTTGATGAGATGCATTTGACACCAGGTTTGAAAATACGGTATCTAGATTAATAAATATACCCCAGAATGGTGCTGGTACCACCAGACTGTCTAGCAAAATATACAAGAATTCAGAGCCCTTTCCTGTCATTAATGGCCGCCCTCCAGATAACTGATCTTTCACCTATGCTAAGAGGTCTTCTGGTTGGACAAAAAGTACATTTTGGACACTCATTCCTGTCTTAATTTTCAAACCTTTTGTGGCTACTAATGTTTAACTTTTCATCTTACTATTCAAATGGCATCTCTTTACTAGATTGGAAACAAGTTGTATCTTTTACTAAGTGTGAAAATAGGGGCCTCCCAAACCCTGTTGTGGGTAGTTACTAGGCCTTCTTCTCTAAAGGACTCAAGTCAGACATCTCCGTCACAGATGAGAAGGGAATTTCCTTCTTACCACATTTGAGATGACCTTTTATTGTATAATTAGTATTTAAAATGTAAAAGAAAAAATGACATAATTGTAATGTATAATTTAACTGAATAGCCCCATTTTTCTTTTGTTAACTGAGGTCATTTATAATTTTAACTTATTTTAAACTGTTTAGAATAAGTGATTAAAGTCATGTTAATTAAATAGGAGGAGGCTGAGCACAGTGGCTCATGCCTATAATCCCAGCACTTTGGGAGGCTGAGGCAGGTAGATCACTTGAGGCCAGGAGTTAGAGACTAGCCTGGCCAACATGGTGAAACCCCATCTCTACTAAAATACAAAAAGTTAGCCGGGTGTGGTGGTGTGCATCTGTAATCCCAGCTACTCGGGAGGCTGAGGTGGGAGGATCCCTTGAACCTTGGAGGCAGAGGTTGCAGTGAGCTGAGATTGTGCCACTGCACTCTAGCCTGGGTAATGGAGTAAGACCCTGTCTCAAAATAATAACAGTAATAATAATAATACATAAAAATAAATACAGGAGGGCTTACAAGGGAAAATGCCAAATTCCTGATTCACCTATTCCTTGCCACAGTCCTATTCCTGAGACCAAATTGCCTTAAATATCTTCTGTTTTTGTTTCTTCTGGTAATTACCCATCTCTTATCACTATTTTTTGATTCATCAGTTTTAAATATTTTCTTAATCTATTGTGGAGAGAGATGGACAACGATTTCGTTTGCATTGCCTTCCACCGTCCCTATCCATCTCTTCCCAATACAGTCTTCTAAAGAGGCAGTGCAGATAGGTAAGAGTACAGACTCCAGAATTCTACTTGCACCACTTGCCAGCTGTATGATCCTAGGCAAGTTACTTAAGCTCTCTGAGTCTCTTTTTTTTCCCATGTTTGTAAAAGGAGGATAATAATAGTCAATTTCTTGGAGGATTATTGTGAGGATAAATGTGTCAATAAATTTAAGAAACTAAACAAGTGCTACTGTATTTAATTTCTCTTTGCATATTTAAATAATATGCTTGCCCCTTTGTTTTTGATCCACTGTATATATTATCTGATACCTCCCTTTTTAAGAAAATATTGGCAACCTTATTCTTTCCTTTACTCTCCCCCCTTCTGCATCTTAATCTCACCTTTCATATTTTCCATCTCTAACTGCTTTTTTATTCTCCGGGACACTTTTTTAACTTAATCTTCTAACCATATATTGAAAATTTTACTTTAGCAATAACAGTTATAATTTCTGAGAGTTTTATATTATTTCTAATGTTTAATTTTATAGAATTTTAAAGATTCAGTATTTTATTGACTATTGTGTTAGTTAGAGTTCAGTTAAAGGGCAAAAATGACCTCACCTGTAATTTGGATAAGGAAGATAATTATGAACTAAATAAAAGATGTATCAACTACTAAAAGAGAACTCTAAAATAAATAGTGGTAGTAACTGCAAAATGTACCTGCTACTCATAGGATTGGGGAAAAATTGAATAAGGAAGGAACCTGGAAATTCCAGAGGCTGAGATTCAGACCTGAGTGGGCCTGATTGCCACAGGAATGCTCCTCTGCTGCTGTGGGAAACACCAGAGGGAGTCTTGCATGCCTAACGAGGAAAAGAACACCAGAACAAAAATTGCCTTTTGATCATTGTGTATGATCCTTTCGATGTGCTGTTAAATTCGGTTTGCTAGTCTTTCGTTGAGGATTTTTGCATCTATGTTCACCAGGGATCTGGGCCTTGTAACTTCTCTTCTTGTCATGTCCTTGTTTGGCTTTAATATCATGCTAATGCTGGCCTTGTAAATGAATTTGTAAGTGTTCCCTCAGCTTCAGTTTTTTAGAAGAGTTTGACAAGTGTTGTCATTACAGTAATACCAATGAAGTAAAAGAGCTTTGAGCTCTTTTTGTTGTTGGGAGGCTCTTGATTACTGATTCAATTATCACACTCACTATTGGTTGTTCAGATTTTCTATTTCTTCATGATTCAGTTTAGGTAAGTTGTGTGTTTCTGGGAATTTATCCCTGTCTTCTAGTTTAGCTGATTTGTTGGCATCTAATTACTCACAGTAGTCTCTTAGAATCCTTTGTATTAATGTGGTTTTAGTTTTAATGTCTCCTCTTTCATTTACAGTTATATGTATCTGAGTCTTCTCACTTTTTTCCTTGGTTTGTCTAAAGTGTTTTCAGTTTTGTTTATCTTTTTTCAAAGATACGCCACTCTGAATTTTATTAATCATTTCTGTTTCTTTTCTAATGTCTATTTTATTTATTTCTGCTCTAATCTTTATTGTTTCCTAATTTCTAGTAATTTGGGGCTTAGTTTGTTTATTTTCTAGTTACTTGAGGTGTAAAGTTAGATTATTTATTTGACATCTTTCTTTTTTTCTAAATTCCTTTGAAAGTAGACATTGATTTCTATAAACTTCTCTTCTAAAACTAATTTTAAGCATCTCATCAGTTTTGGTATATTATGTTTTTATTTTTGTTTGTCTCAAGATTTTTAAAATTTCGTTGTTCATGTCTTTTTTAATCTATTATTGGTTGTTCAAGGGTTTGTTTTTAACCTAAGTCTCTACTGACAGATGAATGTATAAAGAAAATGTGGTATATGCATATGAGGGAATATTATTCAGCCTTAAAAGAAGGAAATCGTGCCATTTGTGACAACATGGATAGACCTGGAGGGCATTATACTGTGAAATAAGCCAGACACAGAAAGATAAATATATATGATTTCATTTACGTATAGAATCTAAAATAGTCAAACTCACAGAAGCAAAGATTAGAATGGTAGTTGCCAGGGACTCGGGGGGAGGGGGAAGTTGGGAGGTGATGATTAAAGAACATAAAGTTTCTGCCATGCAAAATAAATAAGTTCTAAAGATCTGTGCAACTTAGTGCCTATAGCTAAAAATACTGTATTACATATTACAAATTTGCTAAGAGGGTAGATATTTAGTGTCCTTATAACAAAAAAAGAAAGGAGTCGAGGGCAGGGGAAATTTTCCCCAGTGATGGATATATTTTTGGCCTTGATGGTGGTGATAGTTTCACAAGTATATATCTATCCTCAGACTCACTGAATTTTATACATTACCTATGCATAGCTTTTTGTATATCAATAATACCTCAATAAAGTGGTTTGAAATAAAATAAAATTAAAAACATCTCTTCCACTCCTGACCTCACAATGTCCAACCTTGCAGTTTCTTCTCCCCTTGCCCTCTGTTAACAGAGCCTACATGGAACCAGCCAGCAAAGACCAAACGTTGAACCCAGTTCCATTGTCACAACCAGAGAAAGGAGGATGGGTTTAAAATTGAAAGTTAATCAATTATTCACTGGTGTAGCTATCTGTGAAAATATTTAATAAATAGACTGCTTTCCTTTTTTGCTTCCTTCAAAACCTTAAATTATTTCAGCTTCCTCTATGGACTTTTAAACTTTGGTTTACCTTTACTGGCCTCTCTTTAATTCTGGAGCCTTTTAAAAATGTCCAGAGTTCCTTAGTTATTTGTTAAAAATAAGGGAATGAAATGCTGATTAGTTGTGGGCTGGGCTTGTCAATTGATCAGCTTTACTTTAGGGTGTTTGGGTGGGAAACAAACATACTGACTGCCCAACTTTTCTTCATAACATGCAGTTTCTACAGAGAAGAATCTTCCAGTTTTTTTTTTTTTTTGCTAAAATGGTGAATCCCTGTGTACTTACTTCTTGGTCTAAAGGAGTTGCGGGGCAATTATAAGCAACACCAATTTTCAGTTAATACCTTCATTTTCTACTACCTGATTCTAATTGGTGTTTTCTGAGTTTCTCTGTATTTCTGCAAGGCCAATTTAGTCAGTTTCCATAGAAACCATCTGCATTGATTTCTTATTGGCTACCTGTAACACATCACCACAAACTTATCCTTTGGAACAATGGTAATGTATTCTTTCACAGGTCTGGAGGTCAGAAGTAAAAAAACTGAGGTGTCAGCAGCCTTGAGTTTTTGACTTCTGACCTCCAGACCTGTGCAACCCTCTCGTCAGAGGCTCTGGGGGAATATATTTCTTGCCTTGACCAGCTTTTGGCAGCTGTTGACATTCCTCGGCTTGTAGCTGTGTCACTCCAAATCTCCGCCTTTGTCTTCACAGGCCCTTCTCCTTGTCTGTATAATCTGCCCCTGCCTCACTGTTATAAGGACAGTTATTTTTGAATTTAGGGCCACCCAGAAAATCCAGAGTGATCTCCTCATTTCAAGACTGTTAAGTTAATGATGTCTACAAGACTCTTTCCAAATAAGGTAACATTGACAGGCTGGAGGATGAAGTCATGGACAAAGCTCTTTGATTACCATCATTCAACTCAATACACCACTCTTCTAACTGCTTAATCTCTTTAGGAAATCTGATGACATTTCTTTGCTAATGGCCTGCTTTCTGTCCTTTTTATTCTTTATTGATTTTTGTGTATTTCTCTCTCTTGCTCTCTCTCTCTCTCTATATATATATATATATATGTATGTACACACACACATGCACATATACACATAAAGTATATGTAATAACATATAGATACATATATACACATATATAACAACAAATATATACAAAATGTGTATGTATGTAAATATATTTAATAAGTATGTATGTGAATATGTGTGCATCCTTTATAACCATTTACTGAGTTATTAGGAATAAAAGAATATAAATGTGTATGGTTAGTCCATGATCTTGACTTTCACATATATAATTTATTTCAAACTAACTTTTACTAGGTAGTCTCTGAATAAAATCAAATTAAACTAAAGTCTGGGAAAGTACAGAACAAATAAGCTAGGTTATATAAAAGCTTAATTTAATTAATAGTTTATATATCTCTCTTTTTTTTCTCTCTCTCTCTCTAGCTGCCACCTCTTAATCTTTTTCAACCTCTTCTATCGTGATTCAACAAATACTCAAATCTTTCTTGTTTCCAGGGTAACAATAAGCATTCGGCAGTTTATCTGACACCTTCCATTTTAGATAGGAAAAAAGTCATTAGTGTATGGAAGGCTGACCATTATGACATTTGGCTGGCTGTTATTTTTAAAAATACTTTCTCTTCTCTCCCATGATTTTGACTGCAATTTTCTGACTATTGATAGCAATAGATGACATATATGCTTCCCACTTCTCCAACTTGCTCTTGTCCATGATGACTAATTGGTCATATAATTCATTTTCATTATGCCTGGAATATAGGTTCAGAATTATTTTCTACACAATATTATGCAGGCATAACAATGTATTGGAGCTGGGATGTAAATTGAAAATTACTTGCTGTATCTGCCCTAAACTTTCTACCTCACAGATTTCATGACTTGAATTTATTTTACCACTATAGTTTTCTCCCATTGTTATAATTTTGTTTCTGCTTCTGCTCTAATCAAGCAGTTAGAGAAGGCAGTACAATATAGTCAAAAGGGCACTAGATTAGGTGCCAAAAAGCTTGATTTTTAGTTCTATATTAATTACTTGTGTTATACTGGATAAATTATTTATCCTTCGGGATCTCTGTTTTCTTGCCAAGACAGTAAGGCAATTGAGCCAGTAATCCCTAAGATACTTTCTGGCTCTAAAAGCTTTTAATATCAAGCAGCTAATTAGATATTTCACTTAAATGTTACATCATTACCCAAAATTCAGCCTATCAAAAAATCTTAATTCAATGCTCTAAAAGAATCTTTGCCCCTTAGGTTCTGTATTTCTCATACTTTGCACTCTAAATTCAAAATCTTTTAATCACATTTGCTTCTTGTCTTTTATTTACCTTTTATAATTTATCTATTACCAAATACTATAAACTCTTCCTTAGAAAGGCCTTTGGCTCTATCCATTACTTTATATATCAGCTGTCACTACTCTGACCCAAGAATTTATGTTCCCGATAAACTTGACCTTTCACCTCCCTTATTAGCCTTATTTCTGGACATTTTATGCTTTTAGTGGAAATTGTGAATAGGATTGCATTTCTGATTTGTCTCTAGTCTTAGCTATTGTTGGTGTAAAGGAATGCAGCTAACTAGGGAGGTGGAAGTTCTCTACAATGAGAAGCACAAAACGTTTCTCAAAGAAATAAGAGATGACACAGACAAATTGAAAAACATCACATGCTTATGGACAGGAAGTATCTATATCGTTAACGTGACCATACTGCCCAAAGCAATTTATAGATTCAATGATATTCCACTCAAACTACCAATGACATTTTTCACAGAACTAGAAAAAACTATTTAAAAATTTATATGGAACCAAAAAAGAGCCCAAATAGCCAAGGTAACCCTAAGCAAAAAGGACAGAGCTGGAGACATCACAGTACTTGACTTTAAACTATACTACAGGGCTACAGTAAGCAAAACAGCATGGTACTTTTACAAAAAGAGACACATAGACCAATGAAACAGAATAGAGAGCCCAGAAGTAAGACTAGACACCTACAACCATCTGATCTTTGACAAAGCTGACAAAAATTAGCAATGGGGAGAAGGCTCCCTATTCAATACATGGTGCTGTGATTATTGCCTAGCCATATGCAGAAGATTAAAACTGGATCCCTTCTTTACACTATATAAAAAAATCAGCCCATGTTGGATCAAATACTTAAATGTAAAACCCAAAACTATAAAAACCCTGGAAGACATCCTAAGCAATACCATTCTGGTCAGAACAACAAGCAAAGATTTCATGATGAAGACACCAGAAGCAATTGCAACACAAGCAAAAATGTACAATGGGATCCAATTAAGCTTAAGAGCTTCTGCACAGCAAATAAAACCATCAGCAGAATGAACAGACAACCTACAGAACTGGAGAAAATATTTGCAAACTATGCATCTGACAAAGGTCTAATATCCAGCATCTATAAGGAACTTAAACAAAATTACAAGAGAAAAACAAACTCATTAAAAAGTGGGCAAAGGACATGACCAGACAATTAAAAAGAACACATACATGTGGCCAACAAGCATATGAAATAAAGCTTAATATCACTAATTATTAGAGAAATGCAAATGAAAACCACAATGAGATATCATCTCATACCAGTCAGAATGGTGATTATAAAAAAAAAATAACAGATGCTGGTGAGATTGTGGAAGAAAAGGAACACTTATACACTGTTGGGGAGACTTAAATTAGTTCAGTGATTGTGGAAAGCAGTATGACGATTCCTCAAAACCCTAAAAGCACAACTACTATTCCACCCAGCAATCCCATTATTATCTAACCAGAGGAATTTAAATTATTTTGCCATAAAGACACATGCATGCAAATGTTTACTGCAGCACTATTCACAATACCAAAGATGTGGAATCAACCTAAATGTCCATCAGTAGCAGACTGGATAAAGAAAATATACTGGTGCATAAATATAAAGAAATATTATGCAGTCATAAAACAGAACAAGATCATGAATTTGGTGGGAACATGGATGGGGCTGTAGGCTGTTTTCCTTAATAAACTAACACCAGAACAGAAAACCACATACCACATGTTTTCACTTATAAGTGGGAGCTAAATGATGAGAACTCATGAGCACAGAGAAAGAAATAACAGACACTGGGCTCTACTTGAGGATGGAGGGTGGGAGGAGGAAGAGGAGCAGAAAAGATAACTACTGGGTACTGAACTGAATACCTGGGTCATGAAATCATCTGTACAACAAACCCCAATGGCACGAGTTTACATATGTAACAAACCTTTAAAGTGCCCTGAACCTAAAATAAGTTTTTTAAATACCAACGCTTATATACAGATCATTTGATCATCTGAAACCTTTTCTCAAGCTTCTATTAGTGAGTACCAGTCTGTTGCTCAGAGGACTTGGAGTTATGCTAGAAGTTATGTAACATGTATCATATACATATCATTAACTATCCTTGGAAAATACTTAAATAAGTATATTATAGTGTATGCATATGTAAAATAAGACAATAATTGTAACATTTTGAGTACTTATTATATTCCAGGCACTGTTTTTAATGCCTTTTATATATTAATGAAATAATCTTCACTGTCCCGTTAAGTAGCTCCCAATTACAGAAAAGAAAACTGAGATACAGGGAAACCAAGAAAGTTGCCCATGATGACTAGTAATGGATGGAGATATAATGTTTCAACTCAGGCAGTTGGATTCCAGAGCCTGGATTCCTAGTCACTTCACAGTGTCAATACCTGAAAAATAAACGTTAACTGCTATATTAATTGCTATCAACTAGATATCCATTCCATTCTCTCCATATCTACTCATCATGTCTTACCTGGATGACACAGAAGTCCCTGGAAACAGAAGGTCTCATCCTTCTTTAATCTATCATTCTCATCGCTTTTCAAGGCTCTTTCCCATATTACTCTCCTGCTCAGAAGTCTTTAATGACTTGTCTCAATGACCAGATATATGTGAACTATAATCAGCCTTCCAGCCTCTTCATTCCTCTTCCATTTATTCCCCAGAAACCCTATACTTTATGTAGCTCCTCCAAGATGTCAGTTTCTCTCATGGTTAAAGGAGAGTCATGCCATATGCTCTCATAATCATGCATATTTTTATCTCTGGCTGGAATGCTATCACCTACCTTTTCCACTTGCCAAAATCCTATTTCTCCTTCAAGTCTCCTTGTAAATACCACTTCTCCTTTGGAGGAGATTCAATTCTCAATTCCCCAGGATAGACCAGGTATTAATACTTATGCTATGCTCTAATGGCCTTTGAACACACATGCCATAGTACATTTATATATACAATGAATGCCGGCATTTTGTATCCCTTTTGTGTGATAAGTACCTTAAGGATACTACTGATTGGTATCTGTCTTAGTTTTTTTTGTGCTGCTGCTATTACAGAATGTCTGAGACTGGATAATTTATAACAAACAAATTTATTTCTCACAGTTCTGGAGGCTGGAAAGTCCAAGATCAAGGCACCAGCAGGTTTGGTGTCTGGTAAGGACTGGGAGTGTTCATTTCCAAGATGGCACCTGAAATGCTGTATCCATGGCAGAAGAGTAGAAGAGAGTGAATCCACTCCCCCAAAGTCTTTTTTATAGTGGCATTAATTCATTCATGAAGGTGGAGTCCTCATGACCCAAACACCTTCCATTAGGCCCCACCTCCAAACACTGCTGCATTAGGGATTAAGTTTTAACATGAGTTTTGGAGGGAACAAAAACATTCAAAGCATAGCACCATCCATCATTGTATTTCCAGTATTTTTCACAGCACTCTGTACTAAGTAGGCACTAACTGATTACTGTATACCTTAACTGAGCTTCATTCTTTCCGTACCATTCAGAAAACATCAAAGTTATAGAAACTCAAAGGCCTCCCTCCTACTAGCTTTTTATTTTAATCAGTAATTCTCAAAATTTTAAGAAATGGGATTTCTTGGAAAAATTCAAAATATTTTGGGGAGAAACCACAACTGGGTCTACTAATAAATGTTGATATCTAAGTACTAAGCTAATTCTAATAAAATAAACATTTGATTAAACTGACCTAGACCAACTGTGAGACTTGGTTGGGATGGGACAGAGAATAATGAGAGAGAACAGAAGAAGGTGCTTTTGGCCTGACCACTGGTTCAATATTCCTAGGGTGCCTTTGCTGCCCAAGAATAATTACCATGTTCTGGGTTTTGTCCTATGAGTTATAGCTACTCCTTCTTTTTCCACTTGAGTTTCCCGCATCTGAATCTCCCTCCTTTAAGCTTTCTTCACCCAGTTTGTGAAGCTAAACTTCAGTTTTGTCTCCAATCTCTTGGGGTTTTTTTTTTTTTGTTTGCTTGTTTGTTTTAGTAATCTCAGACCTGTTACAGAATTGAGCCCTGTTATGTTCTTTCTAGCCTCCTTTCTGCTAAACTACAGAAATTCTCCTAATCTCAGCCTAGTTGACAAGTTTGTCTTTAATGTACACTAGCAAAGAGACTTCAAATTGCATGCATTGATAAGAGCATAGTGGGCGTGTGTGTGTGTGTGTGTGTGTGTGTGTGTGTCTGATTTCTGCCCAGCATCCCTTTCTTCTTGTTTTAGTAAAAATACATTGATTTTAATATGAAAAGTAATCCCCTCACCCTACTCCATTGCATGTGGTGTTACATGGGATGTCAGTGAAAGAGCCCTACCCAAGGCATGGGCACTTGGCCCAAGGAAGAACAATCAGTTATTTCTCTGGGAACTAAATCTGGAATGGTCTTACACAGTTAAGATGTTAGTGATGGTTAACCATCTTTAGAGAGCTGCCATCACACTAACCATCACTAACCATCTTAACTGTTTAAGAATTTCTTAAACATAGAACATAGTCCAGATCCTGGTAATTAACTGTTTAGGATGGTTAGTGATGATTAGTGTGTGATGGCAGCTCTCTAAAGAGACTATTCATTAGTCCTGAATACCAGATTTTTGGGGTTGTCCTGTTTCCTGTAGTATACTACTCAATGCTTGATTATTTTTATTTAGTCTGTGAAAGACCCCATACCTTTCCAATAAGTTATTTTTTGTGCCCTTAAATTAGATAGGGCTGGATTACATTTTAAAGCCCAACTTGACAAATATAAATTCCTTGTTTCAGTGCTCTCTCAGCAGTTAGGACTTGGTCTTAGACTCTCAGTGTCAACTACAATGAATAACCACCGCTAACAAAAACATTATCTTTTATTAGGTTTTTAAATAGTTTCTACTCTTCCCAAGACTGCAAACTGATGTAACAGGCTTTGTGCTTTCCCCCAACAAATTGAATTTCTGTGGGGTCAGCTCCTGTCATGATAATAGAACCCCCTATATTGATTTATACTTAGGATGGGTTCAATGTCAGTCTAAATTTGTCCTACCTACTTCTATTGCCTGATGAATCTTTTTATTTTAATCTTTACTAAGGTAAAATTTATATATTATAAGATTCATCTATTCTAAGTGTACACTTCAATGATTTTTTAGTAAGTTTACATATTATATAACCCTCATCACAATCCAGTCTTTGAATGCCAAATCTTGGTTTGTATATTTTCCTTGGCCATGGATGGATCCTAGTGTCATGTACAGCATTGGCTATATCAATGGTCAGACCTCAGATGTATAGCAGTCAATCCTCGAGGTCTGTTGGGGCCCTTACATTTAATGTAAGGGGAGAGTGGCAATGTGGTAGATGCAGAGGCAATTACGATGCTATTGAAGAAGCACTGCCAAGAGTCAAACAGAAGAAAACACTGGGATCAAATAATAGAAATCCACGAGGCAGACAAGGCCACAGGAAGCAGAGCATTTGGAAGAAATGCCGTAGAGTCCAGTCTGCTGTTGCTGGACAGGTCTGACCACTTTTCATAGATGGAGCACATATCTGCTTGATGACCATCTGATGCCTTCTATGCCAGATGTTTCAGCTTCATTTAATACAAATTTTTAATAAATTAGAATTAACATTTTAAATAAAAAGAGCTGAAAATATTAACAAATATAAGATTTGCCTTGAACCAGTATTGAATTTTTTTCTTTTTCTTTCACCATTCATTTTAATGTGAACGCACCTGTGGGAAAAGTGGGTAATTTATATGAATAATGTAATTATGTCGTATTATCCTAGATCATAGTATACTGTTTTTGAAATTATCTCCTGCCCCCATTGCAAACTTATTGATGAATGGCATTGTATAGCAGTATCAAAAAACTAAGTTTGCAGATTCCTGAGACTGACTATAGAGGGCTGATGTTAATTGTAAGAAGATCTCATATTGAAACAGAACAACTACCATAAATTTGGAAGAGAACAAAGCTTTTTTGGAGGGGGATGGAGTCTTGCCCTCACTGTCACCCAGGCTGGAGTGCAGTGGCATGATCTCAGTTCACTGCAACCTCTGCCCCCTGGGTTCAAGCAGTTCTCCTGCCTCAGCTTCCTGAGTAGCTGGGATTACAGGCGTGTGCCATCACGCCCAGCTAATTTTTGTATTTTTAGTAGAGATGGGGTTTCACCATGTTGGTCAGACTGGTCTCAAACTCCTGACCTCATGATCTGCCCACCTCTGCCTCCCAATTTATCACTTCTTTAGAGGCCAACAAAGTGCTGGGATTACAGGCATGAACCACCGCGCCTGGATGAGAATAAAGCTTTTATCTTTCCCCTCCCTAGTTCTTTGTTTTCTGAAATAATCTCCTCACAAGGAGGTAAAACATTGAGTGGCCAGCCTGGCTTTGCGGTTGCTTCTGTGTATCTCAGCCTGTCACTCTTAGGAGCACCATGAAGGTCTCTAAGTATCTCTACTTGGGTCTAGCTGCACCTTCCCTTGAACAATATAGATTGGGAATGTAAGGAATATGTTTCCTCAGTGGTAATGTTGACTTTTTATTTCTTCTGAATAATTTAAAATGTGGTCTGAAGGACTAATTTTTGAAGTATCGCATAATGAGAAACAACAGCCCTGAAAAATACAGATATCAGAAACATTTCTTTCCTTTACCATTACTACATGGGTTACCAGGGAAATAGAAGAAATTGGAAAACTGAAAGAAAACCAAAGGAAATGTAGCAATATTGGGGATTATAATAACTTTGTGAAAATTTTCCTCACAGAGAAAAATTAAACTAAGACAATTAAAAGCATCTTGAAAACTGACAATTCACACCTCATGGTAGATACAAAACATCCAATGAAATTCCCAAAATTTTTCAAAGCAAATGGTGTCTGCTTCTCACCAAGGATGCCTATCCAAACTGTTATCCAAGTCTTGCAGTGGTAACGCTTTCTAAATATCTCCAGGATGCATTGCTCTTTAATGTTTCTTGGTCTCTGTTGCTCTTTCTCAAGCCTTCATGGCTGTATGTCTTGCTTGGATTACTGTGATGATCTCCTACTAGACTCCCTGCCCTCAATCATGCTTCTGTAATCTGTTGTGTGCCTGGTTGTCAGCAACTCTAATCATGGCCACCATACTTAAATTTTTAAATTTCTCATGTATTTCAGAATAAGGAACCCTTTAACTTGACATATTAGGAAGATGCTTCATGATCTAATTAATTGCCTATAATCTTTCTAACATCATCTCTCACTGCCTTCCTACCTTACACTAGATGTGTTAAATGGTGCAGCTACTTCACTTGTTCATTCATCTACTTAGCAAATGTTGACTGAGTATTCAGCATTGTCAGGCACTGTTTTAGGTGTTGAAATACAGTGGTAGTACTTTGAGTTCCTAGAATAAGTCCCGGGCCTTACCTTATCTTATCTCCTATCTCTGGGCCTATGAATATGTTTTTCTCTCTCCCAGGAACTCTCATCTTCCCTGAAAGTATAAATTCTGCTAAGTGCCCTACTGACTTACTTCTGGTAAACCTTTTCTGTTACCTAGGCTGAGTTAGGTGACATGCTGGGTCCTCTGATAACACCCTTTTCTCTCATGTGTTTATCACACTACACTTTTCACTTCTCTCTACTCCACTAGAGTGTAAGCTTGTTAAGGCAATATGCCTTTTTCATTTTTGTATTCCCCAGACAGTGCCTTGCATATTATAGATGTTATTTATGGGATATCTTTTGAAAAATCTCCAAGTGGATCCTGAGATCCTAGACATTGCCTAGTAATAATTTTTCCTTTGTGTGATAGCAGATGAATCTAATCTATTTGTATTGTTTTTAAAGTGAGTTATGCAAAGGTGGCTATGCCTTTTAATAAAAGATTAGCACAAATGGAGAATAATATTTGCAAATTATTTGCTTGAAGCTTTTATTTAGAAACTTGTTTGCATGTCATGTATGTATGTATATGTGTATATATATGTGTCTAACAGATTTCTCTCTCTCTGTGTGTGTGTGTGTGTGTGTGTGTGTGTGTGTGTGTATGTGTGTGTGTATGCATGTATGTATGTGTATAGCTAGATTGGGAAATTTGGGCCTAAATCTGGACTTTCATACACCAATTAAGGCAAGTTGAATTTGTAATATATTTCATCATAGACTACAATTTCTACTTTGGAGAAGGGGTTAGATCATGATCTCCATGTAAGGGAGCAATTACCTGATAGTCACATAAACTGCAGTGCAGGCTGGTCCCCTCTGTGGTCTGCTCCTGATCAGGTTGGATTTCCAGGAAGACAGGCTCTAAGAAGAAGGTTTGAGTATGGAAGTTTATTTAGGAAGGCTCTTGGGATCCATCCTTGGGGGTGGGAGTGAACAGATGGGGATACAGGGAAGTAAAAAAATATAAAATTGGGTGGAGGGAGAGAATGAATAACAATGCTGCCATAATAAACACTTCAACCAATCTTATGGGAAGACTGGGGCTGGGATGACCCCAGCATTGAGAGGCAAAGGGAGCTGTGCCTTAATGTTCCTGCACAGACCAGTCTCCCAACCCCACCCAACTGCGACCTGCTGAATGAAGGTCCCTTCTTCAACTGTGGTCTATTCCTAAGAAGGGAATCCGTGGGAGTGCTATGGTTCGAATGCATGTGCCCCTCCAAAATTCATATGTTGAAACCTAATAACCAAGGTGATGTTATTAGGAGGCGGGGACTCTGGGAGGTGATTAGGTCATGAGGACTCCAGGTTTGTGAATGGAATTAATGTCCTTACCCAAGAGACTTCAGAAATCTGCCTCCCCCTTTTATCCTCTTCATCCCTTCCACCATATGGAAAACAGAGTTTATCCAGTCCTCCATGTGAGGATGCAGCAGCCAGGTATAATCTTAGAAGCAGAGACTGGACCCTCACCAGACACAGTCTCCTGGGGCCTTGATCTTGGACCCTCCAGCTTCTAAAACTGTGAGCAATAATTTTCTATTCTATTATTTATAAATTACTCAGTGTAAAGTACTTTGGTATAGTAGCTGGAATGGCCTAAGACAGGTAGTGAGTGTTTCAGTTCTGAAGCTGCAGGTAGAAATCTCGGTTGTGGACTCCAGCATCGTAAACCTCTTCATCACTGAGTGGGAAAAGTCAGTTTTGAGGCTCATGACCATTAGGAGAATTCAAGATTCCTGACCCATGGAAATGAAGGGCTGAAAGCAGGAGAGAAATAGCAAGAAGGTATTTGCTTTCAAGCCCATTTTCCCCTTCTTTCAAGCTGTTAGAACATGTTCAGTTGTTCACCTGCTAGTAGCAGTTGGCTCAGGGAAAGTGACTCAGATCCCTTGTTCAGGAGATCAATTAAGTTACCCTTAGCCAATCATGGTGAGTCTATTCTGCTTTTCAGAGACTGGTTTAACAAGAGTCATGTGATCCTTCTGGTTAGTGAAAGGTAAGGGGAAGCCAGCTTGGAGTTGCTTCAGAAAGGCTACTCTTAAACAGAAACATATTTGAAGAAACCATATCTTTATTCCAACTCTTCATGTGTGTCGCTGAGGAAGTGATGTCTAGAGCTACTGCAGCCACTTAGGCCATGAGAAGAACCAGTGTAAGTCAGCAAGCCAAGATGCTAAAGACAGCAGAATAGGATAATGGCAAGAATCTTGTCCTTGATGCTGTTGAGCTACTGAATTAACCAGAGCTGCAACTCCCAGTATTAGGAAGGGTTCTCCAGAGAAACAGAACCAATAGAATGTATATATAAGTATATAATAAGGAATTAGCTCATGCAATTACAGAGGCTGACAAGTTCCAATAACCAGGAAAAGCAGGCCCAATAACCAGGAAAAGCTGATTAAAGTTCAAAGGCAGGAAAAAAACCCCCAGTGTTCCAGCTTGAAGGCAGTTAGGCAGGAGGAATTCACTCTTATTACTGAGACAGTTGGCTTTTTTGTTCTATTTAGGCTGTCAATTGTTTGGATAAGACCCACCACATTAGCAAGGGCAATGTGCTTTACTCAGTCTAACAATTTCAATGTTAAATTCACCCAGTATAATGTTTAACCAAATATCTGGGTATGCCATGGTTCAGTCAACTTGACACATAAAATTATCCAGCCATCGAAATTCTCTAATTTTGGTTTCTTGATAAATAAAATTTCTCTTCTGTTTTGGTAGAATAAAGGTATGGAAAACACTTTGATCAGTTTCTGCCTTTTGTTAATCTGGAACTGTATTATCATTGTGATTAAAGAAATTGAAGTACAGTGTAATAAGAAAGGGGAGTCACATCCATATTTTACAAATCCTTTGGTAATGTTTAGAATAGATTTGATTAATTCATTTTTAGTTCAACAAATACCTGTTAAATACTAACTATATGCCAGCTAGGCACATGTTATATGTCAATGAAAAAAAAAAAAGAGACAAAAATTCCTCTTGTGGAGCTGACATTCTAGCTTATTACAGAATAAAAAAATAGTGCCCCAAACTGACAGCTCTTGTATAGCCATGCCGAGCAGCCAATACTACATAATGTCAACAGAGCACCATCAAGTTGTTACTCAAATGAGACCCAGGCTTGACAGGATGTTAGGAGTTCCATTCCTATCAATAAACAGAGTCTGGAGTTCATCCATCACCCTAAGCCTGCTATTGAGTGAGCCCTATGTAAACATATATGTGGCCACCAATAAATAGTAAGCCCCTCGATCCCAATCCTAACCTCACTGTGTTTTTAGACTCTTGCCTCTGTTCTTTGTTTGCACTTTATTCTTTGCTGGTAACAGATTCTAGCTCTGAACTCCAGCCAAATTGTCTGGGCTTACAAACTGGCTAGTCTTGCCAACCTCTTCTCTCTGGGGGATCTGGATCCTATCCCAATTTTCTCCCCTCTGCAGCCCACTGGCTAAGGCCCTGTTACAACCCAGACAACCTCTCCCATTCCAAACATAAAACTGTCATCTGTTGGATATTAACACTTCCCACATAACCAGTTCCCAGTGCTGGCTTGAGATGGTGACTGACACCATTAATCTGATTTGGATTCAGGTTTGGTGTGTCCTGTTAGATGCTGAGACTGTGGGGGAGCTTATAGTCATATCCATCAGATCTCCCCTATTCCTACCAGTCTTAGCTTAGTTCTCTCACTCGTACAGATCTACAGCTGGGGTTCACTTCTGGCTCTCCTGCCAAGGCTGATCAGATCACAATACAAAAAAGTCACACTTTCCAGCATTCTATAGAGTCTGATTTTCTAAACAGTTCTTTAGATTTTAATGCATCTTAATCATAGTGATAAGTAACATTTTATTTTTTCTGTAGCAGATTATGCCTCCTGCAAAATAGTCATTTTCAAAAATTGTCTGAGATTCGGATGCTGTACCCAGTGTTTATGCTTTTTGCAGCAATGTGGTCCTAATTCAACATCGTGCAGAGTGCAAATCAGTGTTTCTTCTAACTTCAACAGTGATAAATATTTATTAAGCCTTCACTAAGTTCATGGAACTATACCAGGTGTTGCTATAACTATTTTTCATTTCCAGGAAAAATAAATTCAAATATTGAATAAAAAGCCCAAACTCATGAAACTGGACAGACTTTGATTCTTAAAAATTCAACATGCTGCAGCTGCATGCTTAAACCTGGTTCAAACAGGATAATGAAATAAAACGTTATTATTGTTGGGAATATAATACTGTCTGAATAAATAGCCAAACTGGAAACTGTCTCTGAAACCCATAGCATCTGTATATGCAAACTGCAGTTAAGTTATACAGTTCCTCCACTATTCTATAGCCTGGCCAATTCAGAATGTCTTACCATTATTCTTGAAGACATTTAAAGATGTTCACTTTTCTAACTCTTCCCTTTGAAAATATATTTGAACCTTATTTGCAATAAAAATCTCATAATATTTTATTACTTTTTGATGTGTCATTTTTGTTAAATGATGCCTGGAATAAATCAGCTTTGACTTTTCAGATTCCAGAGTTTTAGTAGTTACAACATACATTTACATTTTCTAATATCTTTACTATAATGAAGATAAACATGGGGGTAATTTTTCTCATATCATGTGTATATAGGATAAGATTACCAGGCCAATAGTGTCACTATCAGATTTCTTTCAGAAAGATTCTAATGTTGAATTTTAATCACATTCTTGAACAATTAGGACTTTCTGGATTTTATTTTTCAAATATGTATTAGTAAGAAAACAGATTGAAATGTGGAATGTCCCAGATAAATCTCTTTGGTGATTTTACATATCTGTATGATCATGTTTGAATTAGAAATACCAATCTTTTGATCTTACACTTCAAATGTTACATCTGTGAACATAAAAACCTACATGGCTATAACTTTCGGGGAAGAAATCTTGCTCAAGTAACTAATAAATAATCCAAGTTTTAGATAATTCTGACACAATTCCAACATATTTCCTACAGTATTTTGCTTTATAAGACTTTCTGACCCAGATATTTATGGCTAAAGTCCATATTTTATAGATCAAATGATAATTACCTTGTAAAGGAAGGCATTTGTTTTTTAATAGTGCTAGGAGCGAGTAAGTGGTAACTAGTATTACACAATAGATATTTCTGCAGATAAGTAAACTTAATTCTCATGGTTAAAACTTATAGTTAAATTTCCACAGATTAGCAAAAGTTCTCAGTGTTATTAGCAATTCTCCATTTTTAGTAAAAGTCCTGCTTTCCTGATAGGCTGATGAGAAGTTAGTTCAGAAAGCTGCTCATTCCCATATTAATTGCTTTTTATTTAATAACATTATTTTATGAATAATAACTTTCTTATCTGTTGAAGCATATATTATGGAGCTTAGATGTACAGTACTATTTATCCAATAAAAGAATTAAATAGGAATGAGTTGTAATGATCAGAGGTAATCCCAGAAAATATTTTTTCAAGTTTATGTAAAGAGAGCTTCATAACAGTTAATTAAATCAAATAATCTTTTAGTTGGACCATAAGCACTTAACAGTTGGCATTCTGTGAATCCTTGCTACATATTTGGTATTTTGCTAAGCAATTCATTTTTTAAAAATCTCATTTCGTTTTCACAAAAGCCCTCTGATGTATGTATCTTTATTAGTCTTATTTAAATGTTGCTGAAGCTGATGCTTCCAGGAAAAGCAGCATGCCTAAGGACAAACAACTACCAGGTGGGGAAGCCTGGGACCTGAGCTGGGTAATCTAACTTGACTTCTTAAGCAGAAGAACCTTGTATATGTCTTTCTTGTTTAAGTATGTCTCATCTTCCAGGTTAAATCTTCGTTGATAGGAAAGACCATCTCTTTTTAATCTTTATGTTCCATTATTTGCCTTGGGCATGGTAGGGTCCTATAAATGGTGTTCACATTTAATAAAAATAATTATAGCACGAGATATTGTTCAATTTAATAAAAATGTAATAATAGCAGGATATATGATATATAGTTTTGTTGTTTTTTACTTTTTAAGGGTTAAATAGGGTCAACATGTGATTGATTCGCTTGTTTGTTGCTTATTGCACTTAAATGTCCAACATATTAGATTAACTATATTATAAATGGTTTGGCCACATAAAGTCACCTGCTATTCTGAAATAAGCAAAATGGTCCATAAATCCCTTGGTATATTTTTGCTGTTAAAGAGTACAAACATTCATTTAATAAATATTTATTGAATGAATGAAGTGAAATCCAAGCACAAGAAAACAGATAGCAAAGAACTGACAGGCATGATTGAGAAAATAGAAAATAGTAGGGAGATTTGGAATGACAGCAGTGGTTTCCACTTTAGTGTGGGTAGTTGAAAAAAGTCCTACCACAGAGTTAAACTTCAACTGAGACTAGATGGATGAGAAGGATAAGAACTTGGCAAGTTTGAAGGTAAAAAGATGAATGATGTGGCTGATGTATAGGGAAACTGTGATTTCTACCAATCTAAAACCCAAGGCAAGCTTTGCCTGAGCCATTCCAGACTTCCCTGACGGATATGAATCAGATCATTCCAAGTCAAATGTTCAAGTGTTGAAATCTAATACTAAATTTTTCTTTAAAAAATTTTAGGCTAATTTCAATGACCTTCCCTTCTGGTCACTTTGGGTAATGGGCTAAAATATAAATCCCTCTGAAACATTATTTTCTTTCACTCTTATGCTTTTCTTTCTTCTCTGGATCAGTGCATATGGTACTCCTTCTGCTACCCCAAATATTTCAGCTGCACCTTGGAAACCCATTGGCACATCCTCTGTATATTAAAAGAGGGCTCCATTGACTACCTGATAATGACAGATGCTTGACTTTCCTAGGAAGACAGCTTTTCTAGGTCATTCACTTTCTCCCTTCAAGACTCTGACACCTGGTTCACAATTTCATCCTCTGCTAAATCCTGTTATTATCTTCCCTGACTTAACAGTTCTTCCACCTCTTCAACTCCAGTGACTTTCACATACCCTTGCCATCCCCACAAAATCCTGGCAACTGTGGATATACCCTGAACTCTGTTATTCTCTATAACTGCCTTGCCCTCTTACTTCCAGCTCTCTCCTCAGACCTTGCTCTCCATAGACATCTCTCTGACACCACAGATATCTCTTCTCTCATGACTCTGTTACCCGTGTTTATCTACCACGTTGTTCTTGTTTATATCCCTCCCCAGCTTGAACCCTGTAACTGATTGCTGCAATCACCTTTTGGTACCAACATTCCCAAATCTCTGAAATCCTGGACTTTCCTATGCATATACCTTGGCAGTTGAATGGTCTCAGAAAAAAAAAATCACCTGATATTTGCTGGGGGCCAATATCATATTCAACTTAGCTTTAGTCTAATCAATGTTTGACTGTTCTATGCTTTGTTCTTGGTTAGTAACTCTTGCCACCCTTTCCAAGAACTTATTCAGAGTCCTGCCATTCCCCCTTATGATCCTTTGTGACTTTTTGTTGGTACATGGCCTTTTATTCTACTGACAGTATTGAGGTGTTGAAGAATGAAAACTTTCAGACATCCATAACTTCCTCAAATTTTGAACCAGAATCATTCTTGACTCTCTCCTTCCAATCTCAGTGAACAAAGTCTCCTGCTTTCTTCCCAAGGCCAGGCCTTCCACTTAGGATCCTGATTAGGATACTATTCTGTCTGTTTTCCGATTTTCTCATATGTCTTCAACTTTTCTGCTTCATCTTTCTTTTCTTCAGGCTTATGGATCTCCCATTTAAAACATCTTTGAATTTGTTTGTCTTTTTAATGTTAGCCATCCCTCTATTCCCTTATCAGCTGTTTTCAGGAAGAATAGTCTTCACTTTACCACCCCACTTCTTTACTTCCCCATTCATTCACTTATTAAAATCAGGCTTCCTCCTCTAACCTCTGCCCTGACAATATCTGGCTAACCATAATTGATCTTCCTACTTTTAAATCCATTTATTTGTTTACCGTACTAACCCTCTTTCTGAAACCACCTCTATTTCATTAATGTCCTCTTCTATCATTGAAACTCTCTGCCTGTTGCTTCCTTTTCCCCTTTGTCTGTCTTTTTTCTTTGCATAATTCAAAATGCTGGTACTCTTGGGGGTCTGTTTTCAGCTCATTGCTCTTCTTACTCTGCATATACTTCTTCAGATGGGGCAGACAGGGTGTGGTTCTCATTTAATTTCCCAGTATGTATTATCACCTTTAATTGACTCATCAGATCTGCCCAGAAACTTAGGCTTCCATTTGGAAGGATCATAACTTAGTGAAATAAACATACCCCAATGACTACAAATCCCCTATATCAGGTTCCTTGCCACTACACACACTTCCTCACATAGTGCCACCATGCATTACAAACCAAAGCCAGACCACTTGGAGTCACTCGAAATGCCTTCCCTTATGCTCACCTCATTTAGTCACTGCTTCTTGCTGATTTTACTTCTAAATGTTGCTCCTCTGCTTTTCCTTCTACTTTTTAGCCTTTCTATTTCTCCCCTAGTTCAGACATTTATCTTCACTCATCTTAGTTATTATTGTAGCCTCTTTGTCTGCCTTATCTCCTCTGCCTTTGCACTCACATTCCATCTTCCTTTCTTTCATCATGGCTGTCCATTTAAAGGGCAAACCCTCCTGGAGCAGAGGGATGACAAAAAAAGAGAAGACAATGATGAATAAGGAGAATAAGGAGGAGGAGGAGAAGAAGAAAGAAGAGGGGGAGGAAAGAAGAAGAGGAAGAAGGAGGAGGAGAGGAGGAGGAGGAGAGAGGAAGAAGAAAAGGAGGAAGAAGGAGGAGACAGGAAGAAGAGGAGGAGGGAGGGAGGAAGAGGAGGAGGAGGAGGAGGCAGAAGAAGGTGGCAAATCCCACAGCATCACTCCCCTGATTGAATCCTTATTGGGTATACCCTTATCTGGCACTGATAGGTGCTGCCCACTGCCAGGTGTCCCATGCTCCTCTTCATAACACTTGCCACATTGATAGCAGTCATGTTGCCCAGATCCAGCCAGAAGCACCTCAGTGGCCAACACCTTGCCTCACTCATTCTACAGCCTTGGTACCTGGAATATTGTCCAGCACACTGTAGGTATTCAATAAATGTTAAACTAAACAGAATAGAGTTAAATGGAATATATAACCAAAGTTAATTCATATTGGAGAATAACAAGCACATGACAAATAATTATTTGGAGAACACCAATATATACCAGCACTGTACTGGAACTTCACTTTTTTTTTTTTCTTGAGACAGAGTTTCACTCTTGTTGCCCAGGTTGTGGTGCAATGACACGATCTTGGCTCACCACAACCTGCACCTCCTGGGTTCAAGTGATTCTCCTGCCTCAGCCTCCTTAGTAGCTGGGATTACAGGTATGTGCCACCACACCTTGCTAATTTTGTATTTTTAGTAGAGATGAGGTCTCTCCATGTTGGTCAGGGTGGTCTTGAACTCCCTACTTCAGGTGATCAACCCACCTTGGCCTCCCAAAGTGTTGGGATTACAGGCGTGAGCCACCGTGCCAGGCCAGAACTTCACACATTTTATATTTATTTACTGGACATCTGTATTACAAAGCAGGGTGGAATGGTGTAAAGGACATGATTTTTAAAAGAGAAAGACCTTGGGTTACATCCTGGCTGTGCCACTTCATAGCTGTGACCTCGAGAGAACTACTTAGCATCTAATTTTTAATATCTCAGTTATCAAGGGATAGCAATGCATTTGTCACAAGATAGTTGTGCAGACTAAAAGAGATTTAAAAGACGTAGAAGATGTGTGGACATCAAACATGAATGCCAGTGGGGCTTGAACTTTTCTCATAATTTGACAACTGCTGAGAAGGGCAGGACTTTTTGGCATATTAAGGTCTCTGAGTTCAGGAATGAAGAGGCCTCATGAGTCCTAAATGAGACTTGTTCTGAGGCCCAGGGATTTTGTATGAAACAGGATTTAAGAGTTTTTACTTTCCAGAAACCAAGAGCAACAGAAGTCTCTATATTGTAATAGGAGGTCAGACATGCTTAAAAACATAGATAGTAATTTAGTATTTGCTTGTGTAAATAGTACAGTACTATTGGGGATACACTGGAAACCTTAGGAAATTTATTAAATGAAATCATAATAGACAAAACCCTTCAGAGTGTACTATCTCTGTTTTGCTGTGACCCTGATGGCTCTTACACTATTTCAAAAGATTTGGCACAAATTCCTGGTAACAATAAAGCCCCTCTAAAACTTTCATATGGAGATGTTTATTGCAGCATTATATTCAATAGCAAATAATTACAAATAACTTATGTGATCATAAAGTAAATGCTTAATAAGTGATGTTACACCAATATGATAAATAAAATACTATTTGTCTTTACAGTAACCCTTAGGAAGACAGCAGAAAATAGAAATCAAGTGCTCAATGTGGCATGCATCTGATTCCATAATTATCGCTAAGAAATTATAGGACTATCTTTGGATAAGGGCTAACCAAAAAGGTAATAGATAAAAGGTATTATGTAGATATAAAGTTAATTATGTTTGGGCAGTAAAATCTACTGATTATTTTTTAATTTTGGAAGTTTACATAATTAAAAATTTTTAATTATTTTAAATGCTTTATGAGCATCAGTATTAGAATATTAAAAATATATAAACCAAGATCAATGCTCCGAGCAAGAGAAAAGCAATTACTAACTTCCCAAATTATTCTTCTGACATCTTAATTACAAAACATAGCCATAAGTTATTACCAGACCATAGTTTCCCATTCCCATATAAGCAAAAGCACATTTACCTACACAGCTATATTACTAGATAACCTGATTCACAGCCTTGCAATGTGAATTCAATAGCCTTTATGTCTATTTACCTAACTCCTAGAATACTCAAATTTCAGATTTTAGCCTAATACACTGACAATCATGAGATGAGTTACATAATTACTTCAAGGAGAAAAAAATAACAAAGAGGAATGAATTATTTGAACTTTAGTTATGCATTAGGTTTCCTAAGCAAGAATTACAGACAAATTTGTTTATTAAGAAAACACTGTTGAGAGGGACATGTCTTTGGAATTATGAAAAATGACCTTCTAGAGTATATGGCAAGTAAAAATATTCTGATGAAATGTCCATGATGAAGGTCCAAGTGACTATGTTTAAACCAATACAATAGTAGATCTGGTTGCTTGATACTATAATTCAATTATCTTCTGACTACCTCTCATCTAATAGTGAAATACAGCCCTATTTTTTTCTCTAATATGTATTCAAATACTTTTCCAAGTATGAGGCAATGACTTTATCTCCTCAGTCAGTTGTCCTTCTTGAGGTATGCAGACTTATCAACCACTAAACCACTGTGGCAAGGATGCTGATGCATTTGGCCAAAAATTCTGCCCTCGTTCTTCATCCCATTAACTATAAATATATTGAGAATCTAGCTAGATGTCCCAACTTATTACTCATTATAGCTCTAACAATATTAATGTTAATTATTAAGTATGAAGATTATTTTTTTCTTTATTTTTCCATTAAGTTATTTATTGAGTCATTTACAGTATGCCTGGTAGTTTAGGTATGATTAATTCATAGTTTCTTCCCCAATTTCCCTGTGATTGGATTCCTTGAAGAGGACCATTAAATATATGATGTGGTTGGAAGGTTCCTTCTTATCCTATGGATAAAAGGCTCTAAATGTCTTAATATATTTAATTTTTCATTTAAGTCACTCTTGATGTGTGTTTATTATATAGGTAGGTTCCCTTGAACATATAGTCCAGTGCAACTATTAATGCTTTATTATTTATTTATTTATTTATTTTTTGAGACCAGGTCTCACTGTTGCCCAGGATTGAGTGCAATGGCACGATCACAGCTCATTGCAGCCTCTACTCCCTGGGATCAAGTGATCACCTCCTTCAGCCTTCCAAGTAGCTGGGACTACAGGCATGTGCCACCACACCCTGCTAATTTTTGTATTTTTGTAGAGACAGGGTTTCACCTTGCCCAGGCTGGTCTTGAACTTATGAGCTCAAGCCATCTGCCCGCCTCTGCCTCCCAAAGTGCTGGGATTACAGGCATGAGCACACTTTATTGATAACTTTATGCACGTATAAGAATTTCTAGGTTGTAAGAATCCATTGACTCTTAGTAGGCCCACCAGTGTACTCCTGCACCTGCATTGATGAAAACCTGTCTCAGATTTCAATCTGTAAGTGCTTTATTATGGGCTGGTAATAAATTATTCCACAAGAGGTCACCAAAGCTCCAGTTTTTATGATGTGTGATTTTTCTGATTTTTTTTTTTTTTTCTCATTCCTGCAACGGAATTGCAAAAGATTTTCTGTTTCCTGGTTTTCTATTTGCCATTCTGTTTCAACTTGACATGAAGATAAGTGAGAATTAGGACTTAGTCACTAGGCAAGGCAGCTTACTTATGGAAGTTTGTAGCCATCTAGGGTTGCTCAGATCCGTCACGTGAACTTCAGAGCATTTCTTAACTACAATTTATACATAAAAAGAAAAGGAAATACAGCCAGGCACCTTCTAACCTCAATAACTAAACTCTTTTAACCATAATTTAGACCCCTCTAAAGGTGCATTACCACTCTTCAGGCCCTGAGTTGTCATTCCGGTTTACTGCACATACCAGAATGATAGAATAGACATCTAAAAGAGGCCTGAATCAATAAATATCTCCTTAGAGATGATCTAATAAAGAAATACTAAAGGTACTCTCAGTAATGGAAAATTGCTTCTACATCTATTTCTTTGGAGGATTTTTAGACTCAAGCAGGCAGATTTCTATAAAGAATTTGGTTTAAAACAACGTTGATCTTTTAGAAACAACCTCTGTTTTCTCCATAGAAAACATAAATATTTTTACACAAGACATTTAAAATCATGTTTTAGAGAAAAACCAGCTTAATATTTGAGAATATTTTCCCCTATCCTTAGAATAATTTTCTCTTCCCCTTGGAAAAATATTGCCTAAATATAAAAAGGGAATCTATCCTTGATTTTGCCATCTCTCAAATTTCAGAAGAAACAATGCCACTTTTAGTACCCTTGACTAGTAAGATTATTGGCTGTATATTTTCCTAGCAGGGGTCACATGTTATTTTTTTAATGGGTTCTATTACATAGGGCACATGTTATAGGCAGAGATTTCTCTAATGATCTTTTCACTTCCCTTCTCTAAGTGGGGAATATTTAACTTAAAATATTGTGATTTAAACATATATAAAAAGAGAAGCGTTATTGTGAATCAAGCATTTGAACAATTTTATGTTTTCATATGAATAAAGAGTGTTAAAATTTTAAATACCATTTGAATTATAAGGATGGAAAAACCTGGAATGATCCCAACCCTATGAATATGAAGGAGTTATACAAGATGGTTTCTAAATCATCCTTTCCAGTCCTAAAATGTAATGACTTTACTTAAATTCTTATACTTTTGGACTATAAAAAGCCCATTTATATTTTAATGAGATAAAACTTTAAGTGGAGGGCTTTTCTTATTTGAATAGCTGTCTTGTTATGATTTGGGAGTTAAATATCATATAATTAAACTTTAGTTGTTTACAGTTACTGAGATTTTTGCATTATTTCCTTAGCAATAATTATTTATATTTACAGCTTCTTTGTTAGTGAACACACTATTTCATGAAGTGCTTTTGTAAAATCCTAACAAAATTCCTCATTTCTTTTTGCAGGTAGGAGACTCATATACTTTTTATCAGAGATGCTCATGTACTTAAAGGCTCAAGTGAATAATAATATAGGGACAATGAATTTGTACTTGACTTGAGCCATCACACCGTAAAGAAGGAAAAATGACATAGGCTAGCCAGGAGAGTAGGAATAGACCAGTCATAATGCATCAAAAGGCAAATCATAGTAATCAGAATCTCAAAGAATGATACAATGAGCCTTTTTAAATACCAACACCATCTACTCTGGGCTTGTGTTAGCTGACAAGGCACATTGGTTTTCCCATTTACTCACATTAAGCCCTGGGTAGGCACAGACAGAGAACATTTAAAATATGTATGGGTTACAAATAAGTGTGAGTCACCATCTTTTAGTCCAGCTGAAACTACATTGTCAGAAGGGTACTAAGATGGCATTTGCAACCCACACACTTACCTAGTACCTGACACTGTGTTCTGTATTTAGGGAAAAGGCTTTTCTAGTCCATGCAGTCAGGTAACTCACAATGCACCTGAGAGAAAGAGATACGAATACAGACAACTACAGTATTGCATCAGTACTAAGGCATACATAGGACTCCCAAAGCCCCCACGCCCAGCTGTCTTACCTCTTGGAAATCAGGTTGCATACAGTTGATGGTATCTGGCAACTGCCATGTCTAGGCTGCTGTTATAGCAGTCTTTCTTTGTGTGGGTGCAAACTTGGTCATAGCTGTTGATCTTGTCTTCCTTCACTGAGGTATGCGCATTGTTGATCCTGCATGAGTTTAGTGAATTGCCAATTAAAATGCCTTTAAATATGACATTATAATTTAGCATTAGAAAAAAAATTGCTGTATATGCAAGAAGGCTAGTAACAGTGCAGTGGGATGTATATTTGATGTCAGTGACATATATATTTACCTCACTGACATCAAATATACAACCCACTGCACTGTTTGAAGGATAGAAGGATGGTTCTCTTTCTTATTTTCTTGCAAATTAATAAATGCTTTATGGGTCCTAAGAAAGGAAAATACACGTTGGATAGGCTGTGTGACAATACTATGTGTCAAAGAATTGTCTATCACCTTGCTACATCGAGTGGGGTGTCTGGATCAGATACAGTCTGTATCAGTATCACTTGAGAAGTTGTTAGATTTGTATATATATTTGTAAGTCAGGCCCCACACCAGACTTACAAAATCAGAATCTGCATTTTAAGATCTTTATATGGTTTATATGACATAAAAGTCTGAGAAATAATGATGTCACATGCCAAGCAATTCAACAAAATCAGGAGAAATTGCCTTTGAAGAGATGAAAGAAATTTCAAAACAACAAGACCAATTCACTCACGCAGGACTATCATTAGAGTGTCAGACTTCAATATCAGAAACTTCCTGCTGAGTTTGAACAGCAGCTGCCTAACTTCTTATGACATGTATTTTGATTGAAGAAAAATGGAAACTATCAGTTGATTGAATAAAAAATGCTAACAAACCATGGGCTCTTTGATATGTCTCAGAATCACGCTAAAAGAACTCTTTCAATATGTGTAAAATAAAAATTCTAAATGATAAGTCTATGTAATAATTTTACTGGCAGCTTTTTTTTGTTTCTTGATGTTACATAAACTAATAGTGTGTTTTATAATTGATGGTGGCATAGACTTGATAAAAAGGAGTATAATACAGTGTGGCAGGTGCTATATTAGGAAGAAGCGGGGGATGCTATGAGGTAAATAGGTGATCATATCTCATAATTTTGGAAAAGTTTGTTACCTTGAGCAAAATTTAGTCAGATGGAGATGGGAATGGATGGAGGTGGGATGCAGAGAAGGTGTCATTCCAAGAAGAGGGAATTATACAAGCAAAGGCATCAAGGCTTTGATCAAGATTCTCTGAAACCATTCCAACTCCGGAAGTTTCACCTATGCCAATCAATACATTCTCTTTTGTCAAGAAGCAGATGGAGGCTGTTTGTCAAGAAGCAGATGGAGAGATTGAACCAATTTTTAGGGGATAGGGGAGTTGGGATGCTGGATTGTGTTTTGCCTTAGCTGTGGTGTTACAGAGCAAAAGCAAAGGGAAGTAGTACCTCCGTATGTCAAAGGAGACTTTGGTGTGCAAAAGCTCCAATTCCCACTGGGAGAGCTGACGTTATGTATTAAGGTTCTCTAGAGGGACAGAACTAAGAGGATAGATGTATATGTATAGGAGAGTTTATTAAGGAGTATTGACTCATCTGATCACAAGGTGAGGTCCCGCAACAGGCTGTCTGAAAGCTGAGGAGCAAGGAAGCCAGTCCAAATCCCAAAACTGAAGAAATTGGAGTCTGATGTTTGAGGGCAGGAAGCATCCAGCACAAGAGAAAGTTGTAGGCTGGGAGGCTAAGCCGGCCTAGTTTCTTCATGTTCTTCTGCCAGCTTTTATTCTGGCTGCACTGGCAGCTGATTAGATTGTGCCCACCCAGATTGTGCCTTTCCCAGTCCACTGATTCAAATGTTAATCTCCTTTGACAAAACCCTCACAGACACACCCAGGATCAGTACTTTGCATCCCTCAATCCAATCAAGTTGACACTCAATATTAACCATCGCACCTTGTGATGAACAGTTTTGTGTAGAATTTGGTTCAGGGACAAAGTTTGCTCTGTTCTTTTCCAGGATTTAAAGACATTAGTTTTGATGGCTAAGAGGGAAGTTTTCACTCAACCTGTCTGCACATTACAATCATCCCAAGTAATGCCTCAGCCCTACTCACAGAAATTTTTGGTTAACTTGCTATGAAGAAGGATGAGCACTGGTATTTTTTATCCATTGTCTCCATGATAACTGTGCAGTTTATTTAAAAAAAACATGGGCTTATAATCAGGGAGGGTTAGGGTAGGTGAACAGCTGGTCAGCAGAAAACAGGAACTGCAGCACCTATAAGGCTATAAATGAATTAAAGCATCATTTAAGCCTTTGGGGCCTTTTAGGAGAAACCAGTTATTTGGGCAGATATGGTAAGGAAATGGGGGATACATTTTTGCCATCATATGGTAAGCCCTAGGACTTAACAAACACCTTGGATCATCATGGAATGCTCTAACTCTAAGATAACAGATCTCTTTTCTGGCCTCCTATGGGTGTTTAGATATAAAAGACAGATATATTACTTTCCCATTCAGGCCCTCAGTTACTCATTTCCCAGGGCAGCCCTGAGGTGGTGCTACTGTACTTGTCACATTTTAGTTTGAAAATTCTAGTAGAGAGGGTGAAACTTTTTCCTTCTTTTCACAAAGAGTATGGGACTTTTGCAAGGCCAAAAAAAAAAAAACCTAAAGTTGGTGCCTATATATTTGTGTGGCGCATTTAAACTCAAACAGGGCATATATATGTTGGGTAAGAAAGTGGACATTCACCCCTAATGACAGTATACTGGTGACATCTCTGCTGAGTCTTGACAGAAAGAGGATTCCTGTAGTTTTACCTTGCTTAGTCGCAGGAGTGGGAAAGGCAGCTGAGTGGGGAAACTGAGTCAATATATACAATATTAACAGTAGATTTTTGAGCCAAAGTGTGGGGAGGACATGTTCAAGAATGAAAGGAGTAGTTGGTTTGCAACTGCGGAGGCTGAGAACACTTAAGTACCAGGTCACAGAGAACACTGTTCTCTCAACTTCCTCTGTGCAGTGCTAGGGTATACCAATGGGTGTTCCCTGATGTCTTCTCACACAGGAGATAGCGTGAGTGGACAGCTATCTCACAGAGTGAACAGCTGTGCTGACCCTACCTGCATTTGTACTTCAAAGCTATATGATGCTTTAGTGTATTATAGGCTGCACTTGAAGGTGTGTTGTTTTGAAGACAGACAGATTTGTGGTTCAACCAGTGAAATATTCTCTGCTCAAGAGTGGGGGCTGAGGCATCTATCTTATTAAAACAGCCTCCAAAATGGTCTCCCTGCCTCCACTCTCACCCCTCAAAACTCCACTCTCAACAAAACAACCAAAATGGTCACTTGAGAATCAAGTTCTGTCTTCTCTACTCAAAAACCCTTCTGTGGCTCCTCTACTCAGACTGAAAGTCAAAGTCACTTCCATGGCCTCTAAGGCCCTTTGAGATTTGTGTCCTGTCCTCTATACTCTTCTCTGTCCTCATATCGTCTTACTGGCCCCCTCACTTACTTTGTTTCAGCCATGCTTGCCTCCTTTAGTTCCAGTCACACTTCTGTCCTAGGGCCTTTGGATTTGCTTGTCTTTCTGCTTAAAATACTCTTCCCCAGATATTTTGGGGGGGCTCATTCTTCTTCTCCCTTAAATCTTTGTTTGAATATCATCTTTGCAGAAAGGCTTTTCTTGACCACCTGTTTTGATTTAAAGTGACATTTGACTGAGCCAAGAAGAAATTGATTCCCTGAACAGACCAATAATGAGCTCTGAAATTGAATCAGTAATAAATAGCCTACAGACCAAAAGAGGTCCTGGACCTCATAGTTTCATAGCCAAATTCTACTAGATATATAAAGAAGAGCTGGTATAATTCTTACAGAAACTATTCCAAAATTTGAGGAGGAGGGTCTTCTTTCCAACTCATTCTATGAAGCCAGTATCATCTTGATACCAAAACCTGGCAGAGACACAACAAAAAAGAAAACTTCAAGCCAATATCCTTGATGAACATTGATGAATTCTCAACAAAATACTTGCAAACCAAATCCAGCAGCACATGAAAAAGTTAATCCACCATGATCAAGTAGGCTTCATCCCTGGGAGACGATGTTCATTCATGAATAAATGTGATTCATCACATAAACATAACTAAAGACAAAAACCACATGGTTATTTTAATAGATGCGGAAAAGACTTGATATAATTCAACATCCCTTCATGTTAAAAACTCTCAAGAAGTAGGTATCAAAGGAACATACTTCAAAATAATAAGAGCCATCTATGACAAACCCACAATGAACATCATACTGAATGGGCAAAAGCTAGAAGCATTCCCCTTGAAAACTGGCACAGGACAAGGATGCCCTCTCTGACCACTTCAATATAGTATTGGAAGATCCTAGCCAGAACAATCAGGCAAGAGAAAGAAATAAAGGGCGTCCAAATAGAAGGAGAAGTCAAACTATCTCTGCAGAAGATATGATTCTATATCTAGAAAACTCCACAGTCTCGGCCCAGAAGCTCCTTCAGCTGATAAACAACTTCAACAAAGTTTCAGGATACCAAATCAATGTACAAGAATTACTAGTATTCCTATACACCAACATCAACCCAAACTTAGAGTCAAATAAGAAAGTCAATCCTATTCACAATTGCCACACCCAAAAAAATAAGATACTTGGTCTATAGCTAAGCAGGGAGGTAAAAGATCTCTACAATGAGAATTACAAAACACTGCTCAAAGAAATCAGAGAAGAAACAAACAAATGTAAAAACATCTTATGCTTATGGATAGAAAGAAGCTATATCTCTAAAATGGCCATGCTGCCCAAAGGAATTTACAGATGCAATGTTATTCCTATCAAACTACCAATGTCATCCTTCACAGAATTAAAGAAAATTATTAAAAAATTATATGGAACCAAAGAAAGAGCCCTAATAGCCAAGGCAATCCTAGGCAAAAAGAACAAAGCAGGAGGCATCGTGTTACCTGACTTCAAACTATTGTAAAAGGTGACCAAAACAGCATGGTACTGGTACAAAAGTGGGCCAATAGACCAATGGAACAGAATAGAGAGCCCAGAAATAAGGCTGCACATCTATGCCCAGCTGTTTTTTTGACAAAGCTGACAAAAGCAAGCAAGGGGGAAAATACTTTCTTTTTAATAAATGATGCTGGGTTAACTGGTTAGCCATATGCTGAAGACTGAAGCTGCACCCCTTCCTTACACCATATAAAAATCAATTCAAAATAGATTAAAGACTTAAATGTAAAACCCAAAACTGTAAAAATCCTGGAAGACACCCTAGGCAACACCATCCTGGACCTAGGAATGGACGAAGATTTCATGACAAGACACTGAAAGCAATTGCAACACAAGCAAAAATTGACAAGTGGAATCTAATTAAGCTAAAGAGCTTCTGCACAACAAAAGAAACTATCAACAGAGTAAACAGACAACTTACAGAATGGGAGAAAATATTTTTAAACTATGCATCTGACAAAGGTCTAATATCCAGGATCTGTAAGGAACTTAAATAAATTTATAAGAGAAAAACAAACAACCCTATTATAAGGTGGTCAAAGGATGTGACCAGACACTTTTAAAAAGAAGACATACATGTGGCCAACAAGCATATGAAGAAAAGCTCGACATCACTAATTAGAGAAATGCAAATGAAAACCACGATTAGATACCATCTCACACCAGTTAGAATGGCTAGTATTAAAAAGTAAAAAAAAAAAAAATAGATGCTGGTGAGGTTGTGGAGAAAAGGGAACACTTTATTACACTGTTGGTGGGAGTGTAAGTTAGTTCAACCATTGTGGAAAGCAGTATGGCAATTCCTCAAAGAGCTAAAAGCAGAACTATCATTTGACTCATTAATCTCGTTACTGGGTATATACCCAGAGGAACGTAAATCATTCTACCATAAAGACACATGCATACAAATGTTCATTGTCTCACTGTCCACAATAGCAAATACACGGAATAAATCTAAGTGCCTATCAATGACAGACTGGATAAAGAAAATGTACATATACACCATGGAATATTATGTAGCCATAAAAAGGAATGAGATCATGTCTTTTGTGGGAACACCGACGGAGCTGTCATCCTTAGCAAACTAACATAGGAACAGAAAACCAAATACCACATGTTCTCATTTACAAGTGGGAGCTAAATAATAAAAACTTATGAACACACAGAAGGAAACAACAGACACTGGGGTCTGTTTGAAGGGGGAGGGTAAGAAGAGGAAGAGGAGCAGAAAAGATAACTATTGGGTACTAAGCCTAATACCTGGGTGATGTAATAATATGTACAACACACAGCTATGACATGTGTTTATGTAACAAACCTTCACATGTACTCCAAACCTAAAGTAAAAATTAAAAAAAATTATGAAAAAATAAGTGGTATCCAACACTTCCTAACCCATGTCACTGCTTTATTTTTATATTTTCTTCATTCATTCATTCATAAGTTCCATGAGAGCAGGGCTTTTCTCTTTTGTTTTCTGCTATAGGAACAGTAAGTGCCTAGAACAATAAGTGGTGATAGAGAACTAGCTCCTTGTTGAATAAATGAAAGAATATGTGTATTATCCCAAACCATATAAGTTCTTGGTGTCAGTAACACTGGGAGTGGGCACTGACCAAGTGGTCTACTTTCAGAATGTGCAGAGCTCTCTTCACTGGTGACCTGCTTGCTTTGTGGATGCCAAAGAAAGTAAACAGCTATATGGGTTCTGCCACCTGGACAACTCTAGAGGGGAGTGGTAGGGGGTTAGTAACAGCAATGAGGAGTTGCGGGTGGCTGTTTGTTGGGTTTCTAGCTTCAGGACGAGTTGTATGAGTTTCCAAAGCCCTCATGATTTAAAACTATGAAGCATGATGGGGCTGGGGTGAACACACATTGTGTTGCTTGCTCAGTACTCACTATCCTAACTTCGTTCTGAAGGATCCATTTTGCCTTCATTTTATGTGTTTCAAGCAAAATATGTACTGAAGAAAATGCCACCTATTTTTGTAAATACTGTGAACTAAAAATGATTTTATATCTTTAAGTGGCTTCAACAAAAATCAAAGTAATAGTATCTCATGATATGTGAAAAATTATATAAAATTCCAATTTCAGTGCCTATAAATAAAGTTTTATTATAACTTAGTCATGCTCACTCATTTCTGGATGACTGCTTTTGCTCTACACTGGTAGAGGTGAGTAGTTGTGACAGAGACCATGTGGCCTGCATAGCCATAAATATTTACCATCTGGCCCTCCCTCAATGGCAAAAGTTTGCTAGCCTCCACCCTAGACTCTCACTATGTAGTTAGAGTCCTATGGTCACAGTGAGTGGTTCAGCACAAGACCCAGGTTTAAACTACTGGCGAGGTTTGCTCTAGCTAGCTAGCTAGCTCTTCTGCTGCCTCAGGTGAGAAACTGAGAATGTCAGGAAGCCTCATCAGGCAGCCCCTAAGGATGAGGTCTGAATCAAGCTTCTCTGAAACCATTCCAACTTTGGAATTTTCAGCTATGCCAATCAATACATTCTCTTTAATCTGAAATTAGCTAGCATTTTAAGATCTTTGTTGCTTACCGCCAAAGAAATTTAACTGACAAAATCGTTTGGAAGAAATCCTACTCCAGGTATACAGGGAACAGCATTAATGAGTTCCCATGATCATTGTCTTATGGTGGCAACAGCAATTTCCTGGCAGAAGACAGGAAATCTGTCTTAATAGTGCCTTCTAGGACCCCCATTTGTCCTGTTCTGGGAGAAATCCTAGAAGATCAGGAATACAGGAGATGTGATTAGTGATTAGGACCTTCACAACAGCACACATATGTGTCTTTCCTAGGCATAAATACTGAGAGAATTCAGGACTTATGATTTTTATATCTTTTTATTGGAATTACCCATATAATATATGATTTATTGCCTATAGACTCTTCTCAATTTCTGTATACACAATCGCAGCACTACTGTATTTTTCAATTCAAATGAAATGCATGAAGGTGTTCAGGGAGAAATAATAGAAAAGTTTAGTAATGAATAATGTTTCATTTTTCTGTCTGAATTATATTTTCAGCACATCAGTCATTATCAAATATAGATTCATAATCAAATAATACAAATACATATAATATTTTGATTATAATATTTTTGGAAACAGAAATCTCTTTTCCCTACTACTGATTAATCTCACTCCCTGCCGTTTAAGCAGCAAAACTGCTTTCCACTCAGAATCTCAGGGAAAGGATGTGACATGGTAGATAACAGAAAAAAATGATAAAACAACTCCCCTGCACCCCCCACATTCAGGAAACATCCTGGGAAAAAGCTCACATTTTTAGGACAATAGAGAGTCTCTGGATAGGGCTAAATTATTTAAGAAAAATGTCAAGGGTAACTGTTGCTTTCACCTTCTGGAGAGCAAAAACTTCTCCAGGGTTTATATAGGAAAGGAAGGGAAAAGAGAGAACAGGGAGAATGTGATGGCAGTGCATTTGGATGGGTTTTGGAGAGGCAGCCTCGTTCTGTCAAGAACCTCGGACCCCTGGAGGCTTCTCCCTAGGGTTCTGTGGGGCCAAGGAGAGGTTACCCCTCAATCCCACCCGGATTTCTGCTGGATCAGCACTAGAAGGAAGCTTCCTGGGGCTGCTCCCCCTTCTCCTTAAATGTGGCTCTACACCATGGAGAGTGGGTCCTGAGGCAGGTGGCAAGGGCAGCAAGACTGAGGGGCAACAGTCATGCAGGCATGTGGAGGGGGCACAGGCTTTAGCCTGTGGGCCTCTGTTCCTATCCCTCCCTCTGTCATTCCCTGTGACCAATGGACAGAGGGCCCATTCTTGGCAGAAACCCAGGGAAGTGGCAAAATTCCCAGATAGTGTTGTGAGAGCAGTAGAATGTTCACAACCTCCTACCCCTGCCCTAGCATCAGGGTTTGACAGAAAAATTAGATTGAGCCAAATAAAAATATTTCTCACCCACTTGCGTTCATGGATGGAGACTGATGACCTTCTAGGTCAGATACATTCATTTCCATTAGTGTGGAAAATCAAGAGTTGACTGCACTCCTCAGTTCTTCCAAGTGTGACAGTTAAATTTTGGCTGCACACCAGCAGCCAATGGCATGCAAGTGTTAGAGCAGGTTATCTGCATTTCATGTGCTGGATTTTGCTTCACTGCAATGCGCTATTGTTCATTTTGAAGAACTGCTTTTTCTTCATTTGATTATGAAGTCCATTCTTCACTGAGAAAGGGTGAATCACTGGATTTCATTAGGGAGCTCTTGAAGCTCAGGGAGAGCAATTTTCATACTAAGTTCATTTTCTTTAACATATAACCAGTGAAATAATAGAACAAAAATACATTTATCTTTTATAATTGTTTTCCTCCCCTAATACATAACAGATTTTATGGAAATATTAACATAACAGCTATCCTGCATGATTTTCCCTCAACCAAACGAAGAACAAGACTATTAATCTAGTCTATTTATTTATAAAATCTTGATATTTCTGATACTGCTTTTTCCCATTATTCACTTGGTGGAAAAAACAAGTTGGGGAAACAGAGTGAACTATGGTGACAGCTTTTTGCTGGCAATACAGAATGAGGCTCTTGATGTTATTATGGCCCAAGGGAAAGTGTGAGTACTATATTCATCAGCAATTCTCAATCAGGGGCTATTTTGCACATTAGGGGATATCTGGGAATTTCTGGAAGTATTTTTGATTGTCAAAACTGGTGAGGTGGGTAAGGGGGAAGGTATGCTACCGGCATCTAGTGGGAAGAAGGATGAAGCTAAACATACTACAATGCAGAAGATAGCCCCCCGGCAAAGAGTTATCGTCCCAAAATATCAATAATAATTCCAAGGTTGAGAGAGAGACTCTGATATAAAGTAATCGGGAAAGGAAGTAAGGTCTGAGTATGTTAGTAAGATAGGCATGGTTTTTGCAGACTGAGAGGAGTCATGGACATTTGCTGAAAAAGGAAGAAAGAAGGAGATACCTGAGGAGTTGGAGAATTCTTTTATACTATGTAAGGCATATTTTAAAGGGCCACCATCTTTAGAGGGTAAGTTGTTACCAACTTTTTAAGGAGAGGATAAAATTCTGTTAAATCAATACTATGGTTATTAAAAGCACAAAAGGACCATCATGTTTCACGATTCATCTTGCTAATTTCACATAGTATAATGTTTTATGTGCTGAGTGGAGATAAATGTGTCAACAAAAATAGGAAGATGAGAAAGCATGGTATATTTTTCTACCTGGCTAGATTGTATAGGCCAGTGAATGTCTAGGGAAAGGGTGGTCCAGGAGCCAGGTGAGAGAGAGATCTTGAATGGAAAGTTACAGAATTTGAATCCATTCATTAGAAATGGAGGCAGGTGTATTATGGGGTTCTCGATATAAACAGAATCCATAGGGTATGTATGTGGTGGGGTTGGTAGGAGGGAGGGAGGGAGGGAGAGAGAGAGTTAGTTTTCAGTTAAGGGAGATGGCAAGTCCTGGATTTGTATGACAGGCAAGCTGAAGATTCAGGTAAGAGTTGATGTTACAATCTTCAGTCTGAAGTCTGGAAACTCAGGCAGAAATTCTGCATCTGGAGGCAGAACTCTTTCTTAGGGCAGTGAGAGGCAATCTACTCCATACCTCTCACCTAGCTTCTGGTGGTTTGCTGATCATTTCTGGCATTCCTTGTAGAAACATCACTCTTATCTCTGCCTTCATCTCATATGATGCTTTCTCTCTGTGGTTGTCTGTGTATAAATTTCGCCATTTTTTTTCTATAGACACCAGTAATATTGGATTAGGGCTCACCCCAATGACCTCATATTAGCCAACTACAGCTCCTACAGCCCTATTTCCAAATAAGGTTACATTCTGAAACAATGGGGGTAAGGACTTCAACATATGAATATGTTAGAGGCACACAATTTCACCTGTAACAGGGGGTTTACATAGAGCAGTGACATTTTCTGAATTGTTCTGTACTGGCAACATTGCACAGTTTTCTTCCTTCTCAGGGACATCAGTTGTAAGAAAATGCTATAGTGAAGGCAAATGGCACAGAATCTTAAAACACTTATGAATATTTTTTCTTGTTCTAAAGATAACATAAATGTAAAATACACCAACACATTGTAAAACAGAAGGCAAAATAGTTATTATAATTCTCATAGAAATAACCCATTTTAGCAGTAATAGGTATGTCTGTATTTAAATATCTAACAGGAATATTTTTTAAAGCTATATGGATCACGCTATGGTGCCCAGGCTAGAGTGTAGTGGCTATTCACAGGTGTAATCATAGTTCACTGCAGCCTTGAACTCCTGGCCTCAAACAATCCTCCCACCTGAGCCTCTCAGCCTCATGAGTAGCTGGGACCACAGGTGCAAGCCACTGAGCCCAGCTATGGAATATCTATTTTTAATAAAAATGTGAATCATATCATACATACTGTTCTACAATTATCCCTTCTTTTCTTTTTTATTTTTTTACCCCAAAGTACATTTTGAACATCTTTTCATGTCAGAACATAAAGACCTACTAATTTTTTAATTTACTGCATTATATTTCATTGAATGAATGTGCTATATCTGTTTAACCAATCACTTATTGGTGTTATTTATTTCTAAATTTTTACTTTTACAAAAAATTTTACAGTGAATGTCATTGATCATAAATCTTTGTACACTTGAGTAAGTATTCTTTTTGCTGGGTATATTGTTGAGCCAAAAGCTGTGATCATTTTAAACTATAACAGATATTTCAAAATGCAAAAATGCTGCATTGAATTTTTTTCTCCCACTAAAAATATATGAATTGGATTAGTAACTCCTACATAGAAAAAAGTAAATAGACCATACTGGTATTGTACTTAATGACACTATGACAGCACAATATTTTCTATAATAATCAAAGAAGAGTTACCATTGCTTTATTAATATACACTTATTTGTCCTCCATTGAGCTCTTGTCAGTTAATCTTAGCTTATTGCTAAGATTTGGGACTTCTTCCAGATGGAGTTTGTTTATGATTAAATCCTAATCACATTGTTACCAAAGTGTTCAGCTTTATTCATTATTCGTTTGATGTTTGCCATAAAAATTACATCCCTTACAGCCCATTCTTTTAGTTTCAACTTCTCAAAATGGATAGAAATATAAGTTAAAAATATGATGTTTGATTACTATTTAACATACTAAAAAACACGATGCAAAGTATTAGTGCCTAGAACTAGAAAACCCAAATAGCTTTAAGTTTGGGGGGAGGTTTTCTTTTCACCCTAATGACGTGTGGATCTCTATGTCAAATGTGGATTCTTTCCTGTTGCTCTGTTTGCTAGAGCCAAGAGACATGTAATATTGAGGAGTTCAGATCACGGAGAAGGTCTGGCTAGGACTGGTACCCCCCAAACACTGTTATCTCCAATCCCAATTCTGGAAAACAGTTTGATATAAGAACATCGACGAAATGTTTATGTATTACACCAGTAGAGTGGAGCTCAGCCATGAAGACACCAAGCCTGGTGAAACTTGGGAAATCCTGGGCTTAGGCAGTCAGTTTCTGGGATCTGTTAAGAAGATGCAGAGTGCCAGCCACAGAGCTGAGTCTCTGTTGTAGAATAGAAGAGGAGGAATAGAAGAGCCACTTGGTATTATCATTGCAGGAGGCACATTACACATCAGAAACGTTCCAACAGAGACTGAGCTAACAAACTGGAGACCATGGAATGTGGATAGTCTCTGGAGATTTCACAGCCAATGTCTGACTTTTCTAATTTACTTTTCAAACCAAAGTAATTGATGTCATTGTTTTTCCCCACAGTATTCTTTTCTGACCCAACCGAGAGATAATATACAGCACTTCCTAAAACAATCCTATTGCCTTCTGGATTTTCTTTCAAATTGTTGACACCCATTCTACAAGTTTTGATGATGACAAGGTCTTTAGCTTATCAGAAGGTGGCTATGGAAGATGTTCAGTCAATGAATAGAATTCATATTTCTTCCTGAAGTGACTTTGAAATGGCTGTTGAGGGAAATGTGAAGAGATTGTAGTCATGAAGTCATGTCACCAGAAATAACAACCAAATTTATCCACAGCTATTGTCCAATACAATCAATAGCAAGATAAGTCTCAATTTCAAATATATTAAAATGTGAATCTTAGAATTGAATGAATTATTAAAATATGAATCTTAGAACTCAATGAAATATAATAATGTGAAAAAATTTAAAATAGAACTTTAAAAAAAATATGGATCTCACTATGTTGCCCAGGCTAGAGTGCAGTGGCTATTCACAGGGGCAAATCATAGTTCACTGCAGCCTTGAAGTGTGTTCATTAATTATTTATTTTAATCATTCAGCAAATATTTACTGAACATCTTTATGGACTAGACCTTGTGGTAAAACTGGCCACCAATTTTTATTGTTGTTTATGTCTTTCTCTAGGTTTCTTAATTAGCTTAGCTAGTAGTTTATGAAATGTGTTTTTTATTCCAAAGACTAAAATCTGTTTCTTTGTTAGTTCTGCTATTTTCTATTTCATTATTTTTTTGTTTTAATTCTTGTTTCCTTTCATTTGTGTTTTTACGACTTTTTAATTTAAATATCTTATGAACTTATTTGTAATCTTAATTATATATATATGTATTTAAATACATACATTTCTCTCTGCTCTAACCATATCCTGCTATTTCTATTATGTGGTATTTGAACTATTGGTATTTCCTAGTTGTCTAACTATTTTGATTTGGAGTTTTTCCTTTGATGCAAAAGTTGTGTGAGAGAGAAATTGAAGCTTACACGTAGTGGTGTATTTTGTTTTTCTAATTTTGTGATTAATTTCTATATTTAGTGTAGTAGAAGATGTTATCTACATTATTTTTACTTTCAGGAATTTATTAGATTTTGTGGCTTGATATATGGTCAATTTTGAATATGTTTAATGTGTACTTGAAAAGTGCATTGAGTTTGATTTCAATTAATGTATATAGCTTATTTTTTTTCCTTTTCTTTTCTTTTTTGAGATGGAGTCTTGCTCTGTTGCCATGCTGGAGTGCAGTGGCACAATTTCGGCTCACTGCAACCTCCGACTCCCTTGTTCAACGGAGTGTCCCGCCTCAGCCTCCCGAGTAGCTGGGGTTACAGGCACGTGCCAGCACACCCAGCTAATTTTTGTATTTTTAGTAGAGACAGGGTTTCACCATGTTGGCCAGGCTGGTCTCAATCTCCTGACCTCGTGATCCGCCCACGTCAGCCTCTCACAGTGCGTCAGCCACGGTGCCCGGCCATATATATCTTATTGATTAGATAATTTGGCTTATTATTATTTTTCCTTTTACTTAATCTGTATCATGAAACAATGACTTCATCTCCCATGTATACTTGTGTTTCTGTGTTTCTTTTTGTATTTCTTGTTTTATGAATTTTTAAAAAATTATTTGATGCACAAATACTCATAACTGTTAGATTTTTATTGTGGGTTGTAGGCATTGTTCCAAAGTGCCTCTCTTTGACATATTTTGTGCTTTTTGAGTTGAATTCCACATTGTCTGATATCATTATCATGACCCTGCTTCATTTTATATTTGCCAGGTAGGTCTTTCTTGATTCTTTCATTTTCAACTTTCCCATCCCACTTTGCTTCAAACTTAGCTTTTTAGTAGACCATATTTTACCCTGTGATCTCTTTTTCTTTTTCTTTTATTATCTTTTTCTTTCTTTTCTCTAAAAGATATACAGCCTTTGGCTTCTAATAGGTATTTTTAATAGCATAACATAGCTACACAGAACATTATTTAGACTGTACATGAGATACTTGTTTTAAACAACATTTATCCATTCTTCCCCTGACCCCTCACCTTCCCTCACAGACACCTTCCTATTTGGATGAGTCATAGTCCTCTGTACATGACATGGCCAATGGAGTCCACAGACCAACTTGTCACTTCCATGGGCACAGCAACTCATGCTCAGTTCTACATTCAGATGGATTCATGTTCACTGCTTCCACTTTACCATAGCTGCTTCTTCCTTTTACTAAATGGTTGAAGTTTATTTCTTTAAGAAGTCTTCCTGGACCATAGTTCCTAAATTCTTCTATGTTTGAAAACGTCTACTGTTTGTCTCTTTATGCCTGGAGAACACTTCAACTATAAAACTCTCTGAAGCGCATAATCATTTCCCTGAGGACTTGACAGAAAGTTGAAATTTATCTGATATTTCCCCCTCATAGATGATGAGATTCTTCCTTTATCTTTGAAATTTTGTATCTTTACCAGAAAATACACATTACCAATTTGATCGCTTCATGCATTTTTGGTGAAATATCGTGTGACATTTGAATTCATAGATTCAAGTATTTATTTCAAAAATTATTTTTAAGTTACATTTTTGAGTACCTTTCTGGGTCTTCTTGTTTTCTTTTTTAGGGAACTTAAAGAAGTGTATACTTCATTTTCCTTTGTCCATCTTCCACAGCTTCACTGTCCTCTCTAGTCCTTTTAAACTCTTTTAATTTGGCACAGTGTTCTCAAGCTTGTTCTTTGGGTCCTTGAATTCATTCTATCTGCCCTCCTCCCATGGTATCTAACTGTGACATTTATTTTTGTGATGGTCTTATTTTCATCTTCCATTTTCCCCCTAAGTAGTTCTAGCATTTACAGAGGCAGTTCTTTCATTAAGTTCTCTGATCCAGGAGGATAGTTCAAACTTTTCATCAGCTTCATGACAATATATTTGAGGTGTGTTGTGGCTTTGTACCTATTTTTGGAAGGGGTTGTATCTGTTTTTGGAAGGGGTTGTATTACCTATTTTTAAGAGTGTTTTTACTTTGAGCTAATGCTTTTTTTTAAAAAAAAAATGTCTGATATTTGAATGAGAGAAAGTCTTTTTCTCAGTTCTTAGTTGAGTTATAGATGAGTACTACTTTTACCCTAATCTGTCTCTAATATTATTATTTACAATGGCTCAAATGCATTTTCAGCAGGAAAATTGTTTTTTGAATAAGTTCCAACTTGCTTTTCTTATTAAAAGAAGCTAGTTGGAACTTCAGTCTGTGTGCTTCTTTTCTAGTTTAATTTCTTTTGCTTAAAATGGAGCTTTACTGCTTTCATTGGTTATAAAATTGAACCTCATGGGAAGTATAAACATAAAAGGCTTAAAGAAGTAAGAATCACCCATAATTTTTACCACTTAGAGATAATAACCATCATTTTGATATATAGAAGACTGTAATATTTAAAGTATTTAAATTTATGTGATATATATGTTTGTACATATAGTGTGTGTATACACATACACAGATAAGATGGCAGATATTTGCATGTGTGTGTATACACACACACAGATACACACATATATGTGTATTTAGTATATATATACATACAGGAAACATGTGCTCATACTATACATACATAATAAAGTGATCTAACATTACTTTTCCCCTAAGGTCAGACCTGATGTTCTCAAACATTGCATTGAGGTGCCCTAGGAAACTAGAGCAAATTCATAGGGTGGGTGCCATGGAAATTGAAAAAAAATTTTTTTTTCTTTATTTTTTCTAATTCTGACACTGACCCTGACCCCAAACTGTAACCTTAACCCTAACCCTAACCCCTGGAATTTTTAAGTTATTGAGAAAAATGTAGTGACATTATCTTTTAGATACTTTGTGAGTTACTAAATGGAAGTAGTTCACTTTATAGTTCTCTCTTTAGATTTAGCCTTGTACCATTCAATGATGTCATCTTTGCAAATCTGGGTTGATGCAATTAAAAGCAAGTAAATACCCTGTGAAAATTACCTGGGAACAGGAAATGAGGGTGCCAGTATTCACTCTAAGTCCAAGGTTTAGGAAGTTGTGCAGTGCCTAAAATCAAACAGATCCCATTAATAAGTAATTTTGGTTGAGAATTACATAAAATACTCAAGCCTGTAATCCCAGCACTTTGGGAGGCCGAGGCGGGTGGATCACGAGGTCAAGAGATCGAGACCATCCTGGTCAACATAGTCAAACCCCATCTCTACTAAAATTACAAAAAATTAGCTGGGCATGGTGGTGCGTGCCTGTAATCCCAGCTACTCAGGAGGCTGAAGTAGGAGAATTGCCTGAACTCAGGAGGCGGAGGTTGCGGTGAGCCAAGATCTCACCATTGCACTCCAGCCTGGGTAACTAGAGGAAAACTCCGTCTCAAAAAAAAAAAGAATTACATAAAATAATATTTCAATTTATGTGTTTTTTTAAAGCATAGAAATCCATGTACAGCAAAACCATCAATCAAATGTATGCTATAAGAAATATATTTTTAGACCCCTAAGATCTTAAAACAGTTACCTCTCTTGCATCCTTTCCCAGGAACCTGTTGGAGAATGTACTTCTTGGAAATGAAGAAGATCCAGGGAACAGAAGGTTCACCATGGAGGAGCAGGGAAGGGAATTCCCAGTATGATGGCAAGTTGCTAAATTAAATGTTTTGCCCATTATTTTTTAGTGGGCTGTTGGTCTTTTTCTTACTGACTCGAGGAGCTCTTTATTATAGGACATAAACCTTTGTTGTGTTGCAAATTATTTCTCAAAATGCTTTTGCCTTTTGATTTTATCTATAGTTTCTGTTTTCTTTGCTATATAGAAACTTAAATTATTTATTTCATCAAATTGATTAATGTAAGGATAATTTTAACTCTCAGATCCTGTGACCCTATTAAGTTAGATATTGTAAGTTACAGAAACTAAGCCAGTTGTCTGACTTCTTCCGACTTTAGATCTGTTATCTGTAAAATGAAGTCTTCTGCTAGCTATTTGTAAAGTCGCTTCCAACTGTGAGTGTTGATTGCTATTGACTTGATGTGATGGGAAGCTTTTGACAACAAATTTAAATTACCTCCTGGAAAACTGCTAGAAACAATCAACAAGTATTTTAGATAAAACTATGAGACTAAGCATCATAAAGCTATAGAAAATACAGATTGTAGGGGCAGAAAAATTCAGTGACTACTGCTGAGATGACACGGAGAAAGGACACTTCCTCATTTGTCTGAGGCCTGGTGATCTGACAGCTATGTGAACAGAAGGTAGAGCATCAACAGGCCTGGAAATGGCAAACTGCTCTCTACCAAGCTTCTCACTAGCAAAAAGGAAAGAGATGAGAACTTGTTGAAACTCCCCCTGCAACGTACTTCGGACACCAACATTTCTTACTGTTTTTTTTTTTTTTTTGTTCTGTGAGTGACAACTCACTCACAAAAGAGAAAGGTGACCAGAGAGCTTTGAAACTCACCAACAGTCTATAGGGAATTTTTCTCACACTCTTTAGCTCAGGAAGGAGGTGTGGAAGGAGTAGGTGTTGAAAGGGAGATCATATTGCCATGCTTTTGCAACTCTTTCCCCTTTTCCCTAAATTGCTACCCCGTCGAACTTAGATTCATCTTTCTCTCTGCAGTCCTTATGTAATGCTCTGATCTGAATTCAGCTGTCATTAGCAGTATCTGCAAACAGGAATGAGACATTGCATGCATTTGTTCTGAAATGATACTAATTTTAAAAATTATCTTTAAATAAATACAAGTGCTTCTCAAATAACGTACATCTTTCATATTTCTTTGTCCAGAACATGATCAGAGACAATAAATCTCTAACCTCTGCACTAGACTCTTTTTAAATGTTTCATATTTTCCATTGCTGGTTGGTATTTGTTCTCACATGTATATAAAGATAAAAGCATCACAGCTATGTAACTTGTGAAGATTTCATTTGACTCTGTTGAAAATTACACAGTCAGAACCATTTCATTAGTATCTGAGAGAAAATAATATAAACTTCAAGTCTCTGTCAAGATATATGGTTAGGAATTGAGTAAGCTTGAAAATCCATTGTATTTGCACACAATTGAGACATCCATTTGGGCACCAGACTATAAAATAGCTGGCTTAGCAGGCTAAATGAAGTAAATGCATTCGGTTTGTAGAGCATTTAGAATCATCTTAGATAAGTTCCAAATGAGAAAAATAATATATATGCATTTAAAGAAAACTAAAAATGTATTAGAGAAACTCTATGTATTAAATATTTTGATAATCACTGTAAAACTGTTTTAATAGTGATTTTATATGACCACATGAGGCCAATTACTTAAACATGCTAGACACCTTTCATTATAAAAATAATGCATAAATGTTGCAAACTATTCAAATATAAGGAAGAACACAATGTGACTACCTTAACATACCACACCTTAATACACAATGGTGTATTAAGGTAGTCACACTGTGTTCTTCCTTATATTTGAATAGTTTGCAACATTTTTACCGTCCACCCTTACAGATACTTGTTTTGTGCAGATTTTTTTACATAGTTGTAGTTGCATAATTCAAGTACCTTTTCGCATTTGCTACATTTTTACAACCTTGTTTATAAAGGTAGAAATAGCAACAGTCTATACATATTTGTACTGTAACTTGCTTAAACATTATTCATATGTTGGATATTCTTTTATTTTCCTATTAAAATATCACTACTATAAATATATATTCATATATAGACATATAAAATATTTTTACTCAATTTAGATCACATTAATAGGAAGCATAATTGTAAAGTCAAAATGTGAAATATTTTTTATGGTTCTTGGTACATACAGCTAAATTTCTTTTAGAAATGATTGTGCATATTTAGAATGCAATTAGCAATGTATAAAACTGCCAGTTTCACTGCACCACCATCAAAACATGATTTCTTCAAGAAATGATTTAATAGATTTAATACTTAAAAATATTTTCCTGGGTTTGTTTAGTTTTGTTTGAATTAATGTCTTGGCAGAATAGGTCCAATGCTGCTGTGGAAATACAGTTGTGGTTAGAGAGGATGGGACAAGGGATTCAAGACTTTTTTTGGGGTGTAGTTTAGCAGGAAAGGTGCAGAGAGTAGGAGGAAGAAGTCATTTCAGCTGGGTGTGGGGTGGAGAGTAGAAGAATTCCTATTTTTAAATCTAGGGTTTTTCTTCTACTTTTTGGAGAAAAGTTTCAGAATTTGGCCTATTCTCCTATTTCCTTATGATTGTATAAAGAAACAATCCCTGCCACCTGCCACTTTAATAAGAAATTTATTACTCCTTTTCCAAAGGGCACTTGTATGTGTCAGCTGAAGACAGCAGCTCATGTGAAGCTTAATCTGGACTGACCTGTGCAGTCCCTACTCCTCTACAGCTCTAGAGCCATGGAAAGTCCAGCTGCTAATTTCTGGGCACAGTCTACTAAGGAGGAAACTTTTGATTCTATTGTCTGACTTTAGGGACTCCAGTAGATTTTTCTGAAGTATGTTTTATAATGTCTGGTACATGGAAGTCCTGAGACTTCAAACAGCCTCCGACCATTTGGCTCTTGGTCAATTAGAGCAAGTGATTCAACTGCCTCTGCAATAGGCAGCATGCAGGACACAAAGGGAACTGGCCAAGGACTTATTGCAGTTGAGATAGGAAGGAGAGACTGTGACAGCCTGCTACCATGAAAGGTATATGTGTGTGTGTGTCTGCGTGTGAGCTCATTGACCAGGGTAGTAATGACATTTAGGACTACATTTGTTATCTAGGTAATGTAGGGACAAGGGAAATGACATAGCCCTGTTTTTGTTTTCAGTCTTTTCCTGCAAGGCCTGTTTTTCTCTCTGGCTTGAAAACTAGGACCATTTTCCTGGTTACTGTTTCTACTACTTAGGGAAGTGTAGGGAGAACATGCCTTCCTGTGTATGAATTAGAGCAAAGGCCAAGTCTCTATGTGTGCATGTGCATGCATATGGCAGTGTTCCACAGTTGAAATAGGTCTGGTGGGCCACTAAAAGGGACACAGTCTTGAGTGTTTTTGTTTTTAAAGGTAGGGGTGACTTAAGCAGGTACAGCCTTTGGAGAAAGTCTATGGAACCAGACATATAGAAGGTCTAAGAGAAGAAAGAATGGCTTCTCCTGGGAGAATGACATTCCTGGGAGATAGTTTATCTACTAATGAAGTTATGGCTGATAAGGCAATAGCAGTAGAAGGAAACAGCTCTTGATGGAGAAATTGACTGAAGTCATGGGAATGGTGTACTTGTCATGGAGAAGCATGTTGAAGATGGGAAGAAACAGAAACAAACTTAAATGTGGAGACCTGAATGGAAGGAGCAAGCAGAGCAAAAACTCACAAATGTAAGGTCAGTTTTACATTTGTCACTTTAGAAAATCAGAATTAAATTTATGTTTTAGGAATTTTAGGATAAAATAAACAGACATTCTTCTGCCTTACCAAGAGTATTGTGAGCATTATAGTAATTCCATTTCTAGGTATATACACCAAATAATTGAAAGCAGGGATTTCAATAGATTTTTGCACACCCATGTTCATAGCTGCATTATTCAAAATAGCCAAAAGGTGAAAGCCACCCAAGTGTCCATTGATAGATGAATGGATAAACAAAATGTGGCACATATATACTGTGGAATATAATGCAGTCTTAAAAGGGATTTTATTAATGCATGCTCAAAGATGGATGAATTCTGAGGACATTATACTGAGTGAAATAAGCCAATCACAAAATGATAAATACTGTATGAGTCCATGTAATCATAATTATATCCCATGTAATAAATACTGTATAATTCCATCTACCCAGAGTACTCAAAATTCATAGCGATAGAAAACAGAATGGTGGTTGCCAAGGTCCAGGGGAAGGGGGAATGGGAAAGTAGTAGTGTTTGGTGGATACAGAGTCACAGTTTGAGAAGATTAAAAAGTTCCAGAGATGGATGGTGGTGATGGCTGCACAGTAATATGAATGTACTTAATGACACTAAACTGTATACTTAAAAATGATTAAGATGGCAAATTTTATGTTACATATATTTTCCCATAATGAAAACAAGTGGGGGGGCTCAAAAAATAGATGTATCTCATACAATTGTGGTAATCTCCTGCCAACAACAATTTTTGGACCACTAGAGTTCATGAATAGTTATTTAAATGTTTATAACAATTTAAAAAAAATCTGAGATCTTTCACAAATACAAGGCTTAGTTTAGTTCTGTATAGTTGTTCCTAAAGTTGGCTGTTAAAATTACTTATTAAACTCCATAAACACACAAAATACAAATGCCTGGGCCCTACCCCAGACCTATTGAATCATAATCTCCAGGGATGGATGCCAAACATTTACATCTTTTTTTTTTTTTAATTTTTTATTGGATTTTAGGTTTTGGGGTACATGAGCAGAGCATGTAAGACAGTTGCGTAGGAACACACATGGCAGTGTGCTTTTCTTTCCTTCTCCCCTTCACCCACGTTTGGCATTTCTCCCCAGGCTATCCCTCCCACCTCCCCCTCCCACTGGCCCTCCCCTTTTCCCCCCAATAGACCCCAGTGTTTAGTACTCCCCTTTCTGGTGCTTCAGAGGATCCTCATGCAGCAAAATAATTCTAGCGCCTTCCACCTCCAAATTATTCTTTCCTCTTCACACCTGAGGGTAGGCCTCTTGGGGATTATGCAGAGAGAAAAGATTTTTAAAATTTTATCCTTTCAACAAATGTATGAGAGACTAGTCTGGGGATATAATACTTCTTAACTGCCTTAATAATTTGTAAAAATGCATAACATTTTACAAAATGGAAAAGGGAAGCACCAGTAATAAAATATATAATTATTACCATCTTTGGTGAATGGAAGTTTAGTGTGAGGCATTTGATTTAGAAAAATAAAGAAATGTGACGGCCTTAACACTTCAAATGTTGTAGAGCTATGTGTGTGTGTGTGTGTGTGTGTGTGTATACACATACTAATATAGGTAATATATATAGTATACAACAATATATGTTATATATATATATAACTATTTATTCTTTCCATACCCTTTCATTTAAAAACATTTTATTTTTAACTAATGCCATTCTAACTGGTGTGAGATGGTATCTCATTGTGGTTTTGATTTGCATTTCTCTAACCATCAGTGATTTTGAACTTTTTTTCATATGTTTGTTGGCCACACAAATGGCTTCTTTTAAGAAGTGTCTGTTCATATCCTTTGCCCACTTTTTGAAGGGGTTGTTTTTTCCTTGTAAATTTGTTTAATTTCCTTGTAGATTCTGGATATTAGAATTTTTTGTCGGGTGGGTAGATTGCAAGAATTTTCTCCTATTCTGTAGGTTGCCTGCTCACTCTGATGGTAGTTTATTTTGCTGTGCAGATCTCTTTAGTTTAATTAGATCTCATTTGTCAATTTTAGCTTTCATTGGAATTGCTCTTGGCTTTTTTGTGATTAAATCTTTGCCCATGTGTACATCCTGAATGGTATTACCTAGGTTTTCTTCTAGGGTGTTTATGGTTTTGGGTTTTACATTTAAGTCTTCAATCCAGCTTGAGTTAATTTTTGTATAAGGTGTAAGGAAGGGGAGTCAGGTTTCAGTTTTCTGCATATGGCTAATCAGTTTTTCCAGTGCCATTTATGAAATAGGGAATCTTTTCCCCATTGTTTGTTTTTGTCAGGTTTGTTCAACATCAGATGGTTGTAGATGTGTAGTGTAATTTCTGAGTCTCTGTTCTGTTCCACTGGTCTATATGTCTGTTTTGGTACTAGTACCAAGCTGTTTTGGTTACTGTAGCCTTGTAGCATAGTTTGAAGTTGGATAGCATGATGCCTCCAGCTTTGTTCTTTTTGATTAGCATTGTCTTGGATATATGGGCTTTTTTTTGGTTCCATATGAAATTTAAAGTAGTTTTTTTCTAATTCTGTGAAGAATGTCAATGGTAGTGTGGTGGGAATAGCATTGAATCTATAAATTACTTTGGGCACAATGGCCATTTTCATGATACTGATTTTTCCTATTGATGAAGATGGATTATTTTTACCATTTGTTTGTGTCCTCTCTTATTTCCTTGAGCAAGTAGTTTGTAGTTCTCCTTGAAGAGATCCTTCACATACCTTTTTAATGTATTCTTAGGTATCTCATTCTCTTTTTAGTAATTGTGAATTGGAGTTCATAATTTGGCTCTCTGCTTGTCTATTGTTGGTGTATAGAAATACTTGTGATTTTTGCACATTGATTTTGTATCCTGAGACTGGTGAAGGTGCTTATCAGCTTAAGGAGTTTTGGGGCTGAGATGATGGATGATGGGGTTTTCTAAATACAGAATCATGTCATCTGCAAAGAGAGAAAATTTGACTTCCTCACTTCCTATTTTAGTATCCTTAATTTTCTTTCTGTTGCCTGATTGCCCTCGTCAGGACTTCCTATACTATGTTGAATAGGAGTGGTGAGAGAGTATCTTTGTCTTGTGCCAGTTTTCAAAGGGAATGCTTTCAGTATGATATTGACTGTGGTTTATCATAAATAGTTCTTATTATTTTGAGATATATTCCATGAGATATTTTCCAATACATAGTTTATTAAGAGTTTTTAACATGAAGTAATATTGAGTTTCATTGAAGGCTGTTTCTGCATCTGTTGAGATAATCATGCAGTTTTTGTTACTGGTTCTATTTATGTGATGGATTATGTTTATTGATTTTCATATATTGGACCAGCCTTGCATCTTAGGGATGAAGGTGACTTGATCATGGTGAATAAGCTTTTTGATGGGCTGTGGGATTTGGTTATCCATTATTTTATTGAGGATTTTTGCATTGATGTTCATCAGGGATATTGGCCTGAAGTTTTTCTTTCTTTTTTGGTGTCTCTGCCAGGTTTTGGTATCAGGATGATGCTGGCTCATAAAATGAGTTAGGGAGAAGTCCCTCCTTTTCAACTGTTAATAGTTTCAGTAGAAATGGTACCAGCTCCTCTCTGTACCTTTGGTAGAATTTGGCTGTGGATTCATCTGTTCCTGGGCTTTTTTTTTTTGGTTGGCTATTAATTACTGCCTCAATTTCAGAACTTGTTATTGGCTTATTCAAGGATTCAACTTCCTCCTACTTCAAACTTGGGAAGGTGTATATGTCCAGGAATTTATCCATTTTTTTCTAGATTTCCTAGTTCCTTTGCATAGAGGTGTTTATGGTATTCTCTGATGGTAGTTTGTATTTAGGTAGGGTCAGTGGTGATATCCCTTTTATATTATATTATATTATTTTTATTGCATTTTAGGTTTTGGGGTACATGTGCAGAACATGCAAGATAGTTGCATAGGTACACACGTGGCAGTGTGATTTGCTGTCTTCCTCCCCTTCACCCACATCTGGTATTTCTCCCCATGCTATCCCTCCCCAGCTCCCCACCTCCACTGTCCCTCCCCTATTCCCCCCAACAGACCCCAGTGTGTAGTGCTCCCCTGCCTGTGTCCATGTGTTCTCATTGTTCATCACCCACCTATGAGTGAGAATATGTGGTATTTCATTTTCTGTTCTTGTGTCAGATTGTTGAGAATGATGTTCTCCAGGTTCATCCATGTCCCTACAAAGGACACAAAATCATCGTTTTTGATGGCTGCATAATATTCCATGGTGTATATGTGCCACATTTTCCCAGTCCAGTCTATCATCAATGGGCATTTGGGTTGGTTCCAGGTCTTCGCTATTGTAAACAGTGCTGCAATGAACATGCGTGTGCATGTGTCCTTATAGTAGAATGATTTATAATCCTTTGTATATATACTCAGTAATGGGATTGCTGGGTCAAATGGAATTTCTATTTCTAGGTCCTTGAGGAATCGCCACACTGTCTTCCACAATGGTTGAACTAATTTACACTCCCACTAGCAGTGTAAAAGTTGTTCCTATTTCACCACATCCTCTCCAGCATCTGTTGTCTCCAGATTTTTTAACGATGGCCATTCTAACTGGTGTGAGATGATATCTCAATGTAGTTTTGATTTTTTATTATATATTATTTTTAAATATAATATTTTATATTTTATTTATTATTTTTATATTATATTATTTTTTATTGTGTCTATTTGATTCTTCTTTGTTAATCTAGCTAGCAGTCTATCTGTTTTGTTAATTTATTTCAGAAAAGCAGCTCCTAGATTCATTGAGTTTTTAAAGGGGTTTTTGTGTCTCTATCTCCTTCAGTTCTGCTCTGATACTAGTTATTTCTTGTCTTCTGCTAGCTTTTGGATTTGTTTGCTTTTGCTTCTCTAGTTCTTTCAATTGTGATGTTAGGATGCCAGTTTGAGATCTTTCTCACTTTCTGATGTGGGCATTTATTGCTATAAATTTATCTCTTAACACTGCTTTAGCTGTGTCCCAGAGATTCTGGTACATTGTCACTTTATTCTCATTGGTTTCAAAGAACTTCTTGACTTCTGCCTTAATTTCATTATTTACCCAGGAGTCATTCAGGAGCAGGTTGTTCAATTTCCATGTAGTTGTGTGGTTTTGAGTGAGGTTCTTATTCCTGAGTTCTAATTTGATTGCACTGTGGTCTGAGAGACTGTTATGATTTCTGTTTTTTTTGCATTTGCTGACGAATGTTTTCCTTCCAATAATGTGGTTCATTTTAGAATAAGTGCCATGTGGTACTGAGAAGAATTTATATTCTCTTGATTTGGGGTGGAGAGTTGTGTAGATATCTATTAGGTCCACTTGATCCAGAGCTGAGATCAAGTCCTGAATATCCTTGTTAGTTTTCTGTCTCATTGATATGCCTAATATTGACAGTGGGGTGTTAAAGTCTCCCACTATTATTGTGTGGGCATCTAAGTCTCTTTTAAGTCTCTAAGAACTTGTTTTATAAATCTGGGTGAATTGGGCACATATATGTTTAGGACAGTTAGCTCTTCTTTGACTTTTTAAAATCTTTGTTGGTTTAAAGTCTGTTTTAACAGAGAATAGGATTGCAACTCCTGCTTTTTTTTTTTTTTTCATTTACTTCGTAAAATTTCCTCTATCCCTTTATTTTGAGCCTATGTATGTCTTTGCATGTGAGATTAATACAGCACACTAATGAGTCTTGACTCTATCCAATTTACCAGGCTGTGTCTTTTAATTGGGCATGTAGCTCCAATTAAAAGACATAGACTGGTAAATTGTTACGTGAACACCCTAATATTGTTAATATTGTTATGTGTAAATTTGATACTGTCATCATGATGCTAGCTGGTTATTTAAATGTTAAATGTTATACATAACAATATTAACACTCTCTACAAGTTAAAATTGTTATATGTAAATTTGATACTGTCATCATGATGCTAGCTGGTTATTTTGCACACTAGATGATGAGGTTTTTAAATAGTGTCATTGGTCTTTATTTTTAATGTGTTTTTGCAATGGCTAGTACAAGTTTTTCCTTTCTGTGTTTAGTACTTCCTTCAGGAGCTTTTATAAGGCAGGCCTGGTGGTGACAAAATCCCTCAGCATTTGCTTTTCTGAAAAGGATTTTATTTCTCCTTTGCTTATGAAGCTTAGGTTGGCTGGATAGGAAATTCTCTGTTGAAAATTCTTTAAGAATGTTGAACATTAGTTCCCAATCTCTTCTGGCTTCTAGGGTTTCTGCTGAGAGATCCATGTTAGTATTATGGGCTTCTCTTTGTAGGTGACCTAACCTTTTTGTCTAGCTGCCCTTAACATTTTTTCTTTCATTTTGTCTTTGGGTTCATCTTCTCATGGAGTATCTTAGTGATATTCTGTGTTTTTCCTGAAATGGAATGTGGGCCGGTCTTGCCAGCTTGGGGAATTTCTCCTGGATAATATCCTGTGGTGTGTTTTCCAAATTGGTTGACTTCTCCCTGTCTCTTTCAGGTACTGCAGTCATTCATAGGTTCAGTCTTTTTACATAGTTCCATATTTCTTAGAGATTTTGTTTGTTCCTTTTCATTCTTTTTTCTCTAATCCTGTCTGCCTGCTTTATTTTAGCAAATGGTCTTCAATCTAAGATACTCTTTCTTCCAATTGATCGATTTGGCTATTGATACTTGTGTATGTTTCACAAAGCTCTCATGCTGTGTTTTTCAGCTCCATCAGGTCATTTATGTTCCTCTCTAAACTGATTATTCTAGCTGGCAGCTCCTGTAACCTTTTATCAAAGTTGTTAACTTCTTTGCATTGTTAAAACACACTCCTTTACTTCAGTGAAGTTTATTCTGGGCCACCTTCTGAAGCCTATTTTGTCAATTCATCCATCTCATCCTCCGTCCAGTTCTGTGCCCTTGCTGGAGAGGTATTGCAATCATTTGGAGAAGAAGCACTCTGGCTTTTTGTTTTCCGCATTTTTTCCTGTTGATTCTTTATTTTTTTCTTTTTCTTTCTTTCTTTTTTTTTTTTTTTTTTGACAGAATCTTGCTCTGTTGCTTAGGCTGGAGTGCAGTGGCATGATCTTGGCTCACTGCAACCTCTGCCTCCTGAGTTCTAGTAATTCTCCACCTCAGCCTCCCAAGTAGCTGGGATTACCGGTGCACACCATCACGCCCAGCTCATTTTTTTTGTATTTTTAGTAGAGATGGGGTTTCTCCATGTTGGTCAGGCTCATCTCTAACTCCCAACCGCTCGTGATCCACCCACCTCAGGCTCCCAAATACTGGGATTATAGGCATGAGCCACCATGCCTGGCCTCGTTGATTCTTTCTCATATTTATGAGTTTATCTAATTTTGGTCTTTGAGGCTGCTGGCCCTTGGTTGAGGTTTTTGTGGGAATATTGTTTTGTTGATGCTGTTGTTTTGCTTTCTGTTTATTTGTTTTTCTTTGAATAGTCAGGTCCTTCTGACTGACTGTGGTTTGCTGGGAGTTCATTTCAGGCCCTGTTCATCTGGTTCGCTTCTGCGCCTGGCGATGTCACTCAAGGAGGCTGGAGAAGAGCAAAGATGGGTGCTTGCTCCTTCCTCTGGGATCTCTGACCTCAAGGGGCACTGACCTGATGCTAGTAGGAACCCTCCTGTATAGGGTGTCTGACAACCCCTGTTGGAGGATCTCACTCAGGTGGCACGGGATGCAGGACCCAATTTATGAAGCACTTTGGCTGTCCCTTGGTGGAGGGCATGTGCCTACTCATCTGGGCTGCCCATATTCCTCAGGACTAGCAGGAGGCAAGACTAAGTCTGCTGGTCCACGGAGTCTATGGCCATCCCTCCTCCTAGGGGGTTAGGCGAGGGAGTTCAGGGTTCTGTCCCTGAGTCCCTGGCTGGAGTTGTTGGAGTTCCTGCAGTGAGGTCCCACCAACTAGGAGGGATGGGTTGGGGTCAGGCTTGAAGAGGCACTCTGGCTGCCACAGCCAGTGTGTTGGGCTGGGGGAATACTCCTTGAAACCAAGCCATCCAGCCTCCAGCAGGTGAAAAGCATGGTCTAGAGCTATGGAGAGGGCAGCTGCCCTTCCTCTGCCCTGGGAGCTTAGTTTGTTAGGCAGCTAGCAGTCCCAGAGTTGGCTTCTGCCCCTCTCCCAAGGAACTCAAATGGCTTAGACAGTCGGCAGCCACAGCTGGTGCTGGCCACCTTTTCCTCCAAGAACTTGGCAGGCTTTAGGCAGATTCTAACTGAGTGGCTGTTGAGAATCTGTGCAGCTTCATGGTTGGGACCCTGGGCCCCGGTGGCATGGGCTCATGAGTGGGATCTTCCGATCCATGGATTGCACAGTTCCGTGGAAAAAGCATGTTCTCCCAGGGTGGGTCGCACCTTCTCTCACCATCTTTCTTGACTGGTGAGTGGGGGCTCCCCTGCCACGTGTGGCTCTCAGATGGGCCACAGCACCACATTGCTCTTCCTTCCTTTCCATGGGTCATGCCAGCCACCTAGTCATTACTGATGACAGAACCTGGATACCTTGGTTGCCAGTGCAGGATTCACAGGCTGCTTTGTTTCTTTTTGATGGGAGCCTCTGATTGAGGCTGCTTCTAGTTGGCCGTCTTGGCCCTGCCCCACAATTGCCTTTCAAGACCTGTGAAGGGGAGAGCTTTTGGGTTTATATATAGAAAGAATGCAAATGCAAAACATTAAATATCAAGCCAGTAGATAATCGTACTCAATCCTTTAACTGGATGCCCTAACAGATTACAGAACAGCAACAGGGGTTCTAGAATAATGCAAAATGTGCTCTGGTAGAGGACTTTCTGCCTGAACAAGTTTTCAATGACAAATATTATCTGTTTTGGACAAGATGCCGTCTAGACTTTAATTTACTCTGCTTTTAGGTATTATATATATCTAGCCATTATTTTTTTGTTTCTGTCAAGCCTTTTATTTTCCACAGAAAAGTATTGTCAACCAACCATTCTGCCAGCCCCAGAATTTTTCACATGAATTTTTTTCTCCCCATGATTGGTAAGGGATCACTGTAATTATTTCAGGCATGCAAATAAACATTTATACACTTACTTTTCATTAGCTTAAGAAAAACTGAACAAGTGACTGAAAACATTTTAGTAAGTGTGGCAGGGCAAGTTATTAACAATTTATGGGAGCAATTTCCCTATACACAACCCCTGTCTCACCCCATTGAAGTAGTCTTATCAGAAAAAAGAAAAAATAGTAAGAGCTGATTATTCCCACGCAAGATTGTCCTGAGGGCATTTGTAAAGGGAAAAGCTTAGGAGCTGAGTTTTGGCACTGTAGTTGAGAGGATGCCCACTGAAGGGACCGGGGACAGACCCACCTCTGATTCTCTATGGGCTGCTCTGTTACCAGTTCTCAAAGATGGGGGAAGAGAATTGTGCTCAGGAAGAATGCTGCACTCAAATGAGGAACAGTAAGATGGCAACCACAGTGGAATAAAAATCTGCCCCCACCCCCTTTTTCTCTGGACTTTGTCAGTCCTAGGATCCTTGTAAAGTCCCTCCCTTGAAGGAAGTGGAAATAAATATGTAGCAATGGCTGATATTGATCAGTTGCTTTCCTGCCTAGGTGAGCAAGGGCTCAGATCCCAGAGTAGTCTGATATAGAAAACTAAATCGAACAATTCTAGCACCTGTGTTATGCAGCAATTTATTGATGTTATATATGATGATGGATATTGCTTACCATTTTTTAAATAACATTTAATTTCACAGGGCCTGTTTTTTTGGGGGGCAGAGGTGGGTAGTGGGGGCTCAATTTTTCCTAAAGGAAAATGAGTCTTTCCTTTGATCAAGTGTGGGAGAAAGAGGGGGAGCCTGTGAAAATGGTTCTGAGCAAAAGTGTAAGTTACACTATTATGGAAAAGATCTATGCACATTTCGGAACTAGAGGGTTTTCCAGAATTATTGTGTTTATACAAATTCTGTTTTTAAGGCTGAATTAGCAGCTATCAGAATCCATTGCAATTTTTTTGTTTTCTTTTGCTTTTTTGTTTTGTTCTATAGTAGAATAGGCTTGCTGTCGGGGGAACGTGTGAAAATACCAGTGAGGGAACAGATTTTTTTTAACTGATTAAAATGTGTGGAGCTGCTGCAATGATTTCCTCTGTGTTTTCTTTGGCTACAGATAATACCACAAAGCTAACTCAGTGACGCACACGGCCAGCTGATAACAGCTGACACATGTGAATCATAAACCAAGCGTGTATTATCAGAAAGTGAGCTAAAAAACCCATAAAACTTCCCACTGTCTGACTCGAAAACATTCCTCTTGAAATTTTAATGACATGGTAGGTAACATTTTAAATGTTGCATGCTAAAACACTTCCAGTGAAATCTGAGAGTAAAAACATGTCCCTTTAATCAATATAAGCTAGATAGCCAACCCAATATTAATATATTCCTGCAATAGCAGGATTCCTGAGAATTGTGTACAACTGGTATCATTCATTAGAATGTACAACTAAATATTGAACAATCTTGATTTTCTTTCAAAATTTCATTTTAATATTGCAATTAAAGTTAAACATTAACAGAATTAAAAAATTCCAATAGTACCATAGCCTTAAAAAGAAAAACAGCCGTCCTATGCTAAAACCATTCCCATCACAGATTCCTGTTCCCTGAAGATAGTACTTTCAATAATTATAGTTGTTATGTTTATTATTTACTGTAATATTTAAAATAATCTTATACTATTATTTCTTAAATTTGAATTCCTAAAAATTATCTAATGTCTTCATATTGCAGAAGACATGAATTTTGGTCTCTTCTACCTCCCACTTCTCTGTTCACACTTTCCTTTTCCAGTCCTTCCAATGTGACTTTTGATGAAATCAGTTTAGTACATTTTTCTTGGTTAAATTCCCTGTGTATTATGTATTATGATCATTCAAACATAATTCACCACTGAGTCATAGTGAATTATGATCCTATTTCTTTCTTGTACAGCTTTTCATTTTTCATACTAATTGCCATCTGCCAAGTCTAGTCTTCTATGCAGCCATCATTAATTTATTCCCAAACTTCCCACAGGACTTCAGATCTTCTCTCAACTCTCAATATGTTAAAATATATCTAAAAGTTAAATAAAAAAAAACATAGGTACTAGGCTTAATACCTGTGTGACAAAATAATCTGTACAACAAACCCCTATGACACAAGTTTAAGTACATAGCAAACCTGCATATGTACTCCTGAACTTAAAATAATATTTAACTAATATATGTATTATTATGTGGGCCATGAAGATGTGCTGCCCAGATCTCCTTAGATAATCTGCTACAGGACACATGGGGATTACCTTCAGTTGCTGCTCCTACAAATGCTTAGAACATGCTTCCCCTAGGTTGTTCCCACCCAATGACTGAGCATGGCAGGGGTATTGGGGTCTAGTCCTGTCCTAGTACCAATGAATCACCTTTGTGTGGGGACTCCCTTCTCCACTGGCCTGGCTGCAACTTTCTCAGAACTGTGCTGGGGCTTTTCTACCCAATCCTCCCTTCCCTCTCCTTTCAAACAGTCATATCTGCAAACAGCTACCCGTTCCTACTCCTGGTCTTGCCCCCTTTATCCTTCACAGACATTTACCCCAATAAATTTCTTGCACATTCAATCTCATCTTGGCACCTACTTCTCAAAATCAGGCACTGAGAGGGGTCTGAGAAAGCAGGCACTAAGATGGGCACGTGGATTGGCTTGTTCTTTGCCCAGATAGTGGTAAGGAGGACCTCATTCTGAGAGTAATATGGGGTCAATGGAACTCAATTACTTAAGATTTTACTTGTGGTGATTTGGGAAAACAGACAGCCAGAGGGCTAATTATTGCTAAGTTATAACGATGTCCTACAAAGGACAATGAAAAACTGAGAGTGATTAACAAATAGTGAAAGACTAAATGTAAGTGCCAGAGGGACTGTTGGTAGTTCACAAATAGGTCCTTATCTTCCACAGTGGAAGAACATACACAGCTGAGAAGCAGACATGGGATTTTATAATTAAAGTCACAAAGCCTCAGAAACATTTAAATGCTCAGCCAAGGCGGGTTCTAGAACCCCAACACATGTGATGGAGACATGTAGGACAATGTCCTTGAGGTTTTGACACTACAGACTCCCTGAACCCTCAGAGCTTACAGAGACATCTCCTTTTTCCATAGCAAGGACTAATGCTTCCTCTTGTTGGAAGATGCTGCAGAGGCCTCTTCATTATTAGGCAAGTGCCGCCTCAGGAATGCCTCCATTCCTGAAATTGAAATCGCAGTACAGCTGCATGGGGAATATGCTGGGCCTGGTAAGAAGGGAAAGAAACCATGTACCAAAGGAACAGCAGGAATTAGTTAGCATGAACTAGCATAAGCCAGGGAAGTACATTAGTAATTGGATTTTGAGGAGGTGATAGGGTTTGGCTTTGCGTCTCCACCAAAATCTCATCTTGAAGTTCCCATAATTTCATGTGTTGTGTGTGGGAGGGACCTAGTGGGAGATGATTGAATCATGGGGCCAGGTCTTTCCGGTGCTGTTCTCATGATAGTGAATGGGTTTCACAGGAGCTGATGGTTTGGAAAACAGGAGTTTCTGTGCACAAGCTCTCTTTGCCTGCCACCATCTGTGTAAGAGGTGACTTGCTCCTTCTTGCCTTCCACCATGATTGTGAGGCCTTTCCAGCCATCTGGAACTGTGAGTTCAATTAAGCCTCTTTCTTTCACAAATTGCCCAGGCTTGGGTATGTCTATATCAGTAGCATGCAAATGAGCTAATCCAAAAGGTTCCCTGATCAAGGGAACCCAGAAATGAGATTGTTTAAGCAAAATTTACAAGACATACCCAGGCTTGGGTATGTCCATGTCAGTAGTGAGCAAATGAACTAATACAAAAGGTCCCTTGATCAAGGGAACCCAGAAATGAGATTGTATAAGCAAAATTTATTGACTTTGGTGTACTTTCTTGGGACATAGGGTCCTGGCAAGGATCCCAAGTGATGGAACAAACTTGTTGCCAGCATGGACCTTTGAAACCTGTAAAAAGCAATGGTCTGAATGAAGTGGAAATGCCAGACATCAGAAGAATTTAGCATATTAATATTTTTAGGCTAAGGGAATTGGGCAAGGAATGAAGGCTTTTTAAATGAGATGTTAATGCCTACCAGGAAGCATACACCGTAGAAGAGGCACTAAACAACCAAATTGACAAAATAACTTAGTTATTTGGCATTATCCAGTCTTTATGATTGGTCACTCTGGAACTAATGGGAAACAAATAATAACATAGTAGTGTTGATGGCAGAGACGAAGGATATACATGGGCCCAACCGTGGGGACTTTCCCACTTACCAAGGTCAATCTATCTACTGCTGCCTCTGAACATCCAGTTTGTCAGTAATCAAGATCAACACTGAGCCCTGATATAGCCTTATTACTCTAGGAGACCAAAGAGTATTGGGTAGAATGCTCAGAAGGCTTTCACTTTATTTGTGTGGTTAAATTGGCTCTATGCTCAAGGCTATTCTCAACACACACAAATAAAGCTTAAGAGCAAGTATCAAAATTATTTAACTGATAACTTAACTGCATGTCAGAGCAAAGTCAAATGCTATTTAAAGGAATACAACAAAACCCAGTAAAGAACAGTGTAAAAATCCCTATCAGTGGCATCCAACAGAAAACTACCAGGCATACAAAAAAGAGAGAGAGAGAGAGAGAGAATATGATTCTAATAAAATAAAAAAGAGAAACAACATCTACAAAATAGACCCAGAAATAAAAAAGATAATAAAACTATCAGATAAGGATGTTAAATTAGTGATTGTAAATATGCTTGATATGTTCAATAAGGTAGGTAACAAGGAAAGAAATAACCTAAATGGAATTTCTAAAGCTGAAAAAAACAGTATCTGAAAGGGAAAATGCAATCGAATGGGGTCAATAGCCGATTAAATAATGTGTAAGAAAAGATCAGTGAACTTTAGGATGTAGACACTATCCAAAATTAAGCATAAAGAAAAAAATGGCTAAGACAAATGAACTTACATCAGTGACCTGTGGTATAATATGAAGCAGTCTAATATGTTATATATCTAATTGGAAATAAAGGGGTGGGAGACAGAAAAATATTCATCAAAAAATGGCCAAATGTGATTTCAGTTTGAATATAAACAAAAATGTTGAAAAGAAGCTAGAGGAAAAAAACTTACTATATACACAAGAACAAAGAGAATTGTCACAGATATCTTGTCAGAAAGTGCAAACTCAAAGACAAATTGAAAGTTCTGAAAGAAAAAAACTTGAATTTTGTACTATTGAAAATATGTTTCAAAACAAATGCAAAAGGAGGACCTTTTTACACACACACACATGCACACACACACACACACACACACACGAGAAAATTTGTGACAGGTAAACCTGTCCAAGAAATGTTAAAGGAAGTTATTTAGGGCAGAAAGTTCATAACTGTTATTTTTTACTGATTATACCATTTAAAAAATTTTTTTATTGCATTTTAGGTTTTGGGGTACGTGTGAACAACATGCAAGACAGTTGCATAGGTGCACATGTGGCAGTGTGATTTGCTGCCTTCCTCCCCTTCACCTATATCTGGCATTTCTCCCCATGCTATCTCTCCCCAACTCCCCACCCCGCACTGTCCCTTCGCTATTCCCCCAACAGACCCCAGTGTGCAGTGCTCCCCTCCCCGTGTCCATGTGTTCTAATTGTTCAACACCTGCCTATGACTGAGAACATGCAGTATTTCATTTTCTGTTCTTGTGTCAGTTTGCTGAGAATGATGTTCTCCAGATTCATCCATGTCCCTACAAAGGACACAAACTCATCATTTTTGATGGCTGCACAATATTCCATGGTGTATATGTGCCACATTTTCCCTGTCCAGTCTATCACGATGGGTATTTGGGTTGATTCCAGGTCTTTGCTATTGTAAACAGTGCTGCAATGAACATTCGTGTGCATGTGTCCTTATAGTAGAACGATTTATAATCCTTTGGATATATACTCAGTAATGGGATTGCTGGGTCAAATGGAATTTCTATTTCTAAGTCCTTGAGGAATCGCCACACTGCCTTCCACAATGGTTGAACTAATTTACACTCCCACCAGCAGTGTAAAAGCGTTCCTATTTCACCACATCCTCTCCAGCATCTGTTGTCTCCAGATTTTTTAATGATCACCATTCTAATTGGGGTGAGATGGTATCTTAATGTAGTTTTGATTTGCATTTCTCTAATGACCAGAGATGATGAGCATTTTTTCATGTTTGTTGGCCTCATGTATGTCTTCTTTTGTAAAGTGTCTGTTCATATCCTTTGCCCACTTTTGAATGGGCTTGTTTTTTTGTTGTAAATCTGTTTTAGTTCTTTGCAGATTCTGGATATCAGCCCTTTGTCAGATGGGTAAACTGCAAAAATTTTTCCCATTCTGTTGGTTGCCGATTCACTCTAATGACTGTTTCTTTTGCCGTGCAGAAGCAGTGGAGTTTGATTAGGTCCCATTTGTCTATTTTGGCTTTTGTTGCCAATGCTTTTGGTGTTTTGGTCATGAAGTCCTTGCCTACTCTTATGTCCTGAATGGTTTTGCCTAAATTTTCTTCAGGGTTTTTATGGTGTTAGGTCTTATGTTTAAGTCTTTAATCCATCTGGAGTTAATTTTAGTGTAAGGTGTCAGGAAGGGGTCCAGTTTCTGCTTTCTGCACATGGCTAGCCAGTTTTCTCAACACCATTTATTAAACAGGGAATCCTTTCCCCATTGCTTGTTTTTGTCAGGTTTATCAAAGATCGTATGGTTGTAGATATGTTGTGTTGCCTCCGATGCCTCTGTTCTGTTCCATTGGTCTATATCTCTGTTTTGGTACCAGTACCATGCTGTTTTGATTACTGTAGCCTTGTAGTATAGTTTAAAATCTGGTAGTGTGATGCCTCCCACTGTGTTTTTTTTTTTTTTTTTTTACATAGAATTGACTTGGCTATGCGGGCTCTCTTTCGGTTTCACATGAAGTTTAAGGTGATTTTTTCCGTTTCTGTGAAGAAGGTCATTGGTAGCTTGATGAGGATAGTGTTGAATCTGTAAATTACTTTGGGCAGTATGGCCATTTTCAAGATATTGATTCTTCCTAACCATGAACATGGAATGTTTCTCCATCTGTTTATGTCCTCTCTTATTTCATTGAGCAGTGGTTTGTAGTTCTCCTTGAAGAGGTCCCTTACAGTCCTTGTTAGTTGTATTCCTAGGTATTTTATTCTCTTTGTAGCAGTTGTGAATGGCACTTCATTCTTGATTTGGCTCTCTTTAAGTCTCTTATTGGTGTATAGGAATGCTTGTGATTTTTGCACATTGATTTTGTATCCTGAGACTTTGCTGAAGTTGCTTATTAGTTTCAGGAGTTTTTGGGCTGAGACGATGGGGTCTTCTAGATACACTATCATGTTGTCTGCAAATAGAGTCGATTTGGCTTCTTCCTTTTCTATTTGAATACCCTTTATTTCTTTTCTTGCCTGATTGCTCTGGCTAGAACTTCCAGTACTATATTAAATAGAAGTGGTGAGAGAGGGCATCCTTGTCTAGTGCCAGATTTCAAAGGGAATGCTTCCAGTTTTTGCCCATTCAGTATGATATTGGCTGTTGGTTTGTTGTAAATAGATTTTGTTATTTTGAGATACGTTCTGTCAATACCAAGTTTATTGAGGGTTTTTTGCATAAAGGGCTGCTGAATTTTGTCAAAGGCCTTCTCTGCATCAATTGAGATAATCATGTGGTTTTGGTTTTTGGTTCTGTTTATGTGGTGAATTAGATTTATAGACTTGCATATGTTGAACCAGCTTTGTATCCCCAGGGTGAATTCTACTTGATCATGGTGGATAAGCTTTTTGATGTGCTGTTGCAATTGACTTGCCAGTATTTTATTGAAGATTTTTGTGTCTATGTTTATCATGGATGTTGGCCTGAAGTTTTCTTTTCTTGTTGAGTCTCTGCCGGGCTTTTGTATAAGGATGATGTTGGTCTCATAAAATGATATGGGAAGGATTCCCTCTTTTTGGATTATTTGGAATAGTTTCAGGAGGTATGGTAACAGTTCCTCTTTGTGTGTCTGATAGAATTCTGCTGTGAACCCATCTGGACCCGGGCTTTTTTCGTGTGGTAGGCTCTTAATTGCTGCCTCAACTTCAGGTCTTGTTAGTGGTCTATTCATGGTTTTGACTTCTTTTTGGTTTAGGCTTGAGAGGATGCAAGTGTCCAGGAATTTATCCATTTCTTCCAGGTTTACTAGTTTATCTGCATAGAGTTGTTTGTAATATTCTCTGATGATGGTTTGAATTTCTGTGGGATCTGTGGTGATTTCCCCTTTATCGTTTATTATTGCATCTATTTGGTTGTTCTCTCTTTTCTTTTTTATCAGTCTGGCTAGTGGTCTGTCTATTTTGTTGATCTTTTTTAAAAAACCAGCTCCTGGATGTATTGATCATTTTGAAAAGTTTTTCGTGTCTCTATCTCCTTCAGTTCTGCTCTGATCTTAGTTATTTCTTGTCTTCTGCTAGGTTTTGAGTTTTTTTTATCTTGCTCCTCTAGCTCTTTCAATTTTGATGATAGGGTGTCAACTTTGGATCTTTCCTTTCTTCTCATGTGGGCACATATTGCTATATATTTTCCTCTAGAGACTGCTTTAAATGTGTCCCAGAGATTCTGGTATGTTGTGTCTTCATTCTCGTTGGTTTCGAAGAACTTCTTTATTTCTGCCTTCATTTCATTGTTTATCCAGTCAACATTCAGGAACCAGTTGTTCAGTTTCCATGAAGCTGTGCAGTTCTGAGTTAGTTTCTGAATTCTGAGTTCTAACTTGATTGCAATATGGTCTGAGAGACTGTTCGTTATGATTTCCGTTGTTTTGCATTTGCTGAGGAGTGATTTACTTCCAATTACGTGGTCAATTTTAGAGTAGGTGTGATGTAATGCTGAGAAGAATGTATATTTTGTGGATTTGGGGTGGAGAGTTCTGTAAATGTCTTTCAGGTTTGCTTGTTTCAGGTCTGAATTCAAGTCCTGGATATCCTTGTTAATTTTCTGTCTGGCTGATCTGTCTAATAGTGACAGTGGAGTGTTAAAGTCTCTCATTATTATTGTGTGGGAGTCTAAGTCTCTCTGTAAGTCATTAAGAACTTGCCTTATGTATCTGGGTGCTCCTGTATTGGGTCCATATATATTTAGGATCATTAGCTCTTCTTGTTGTATCGATCCTTTTACCATTATGTAATGTCCTTCTTTGTCTCTTTTGATCTTTGTTGCTTCAAAGCCTATTTTATCAGAGGTGAAAATTGCAACTCCTGCTTTTTTTTGCTCTCTGTTTGCTTGCAAATCTTCCTCCATCCCTTTATTTTGAGCCTTTGTGTATCCTTGCATGTGAGATGGGTTTCCTGGATACAGCACACTGATGGGTTTTGGATTTTTATCCAATTCTCCAGTCTGTGTCTTTTGATTGGTGCGTTTAGCCCATTTACATTTAGGGTTAATATCGTTATGTGTGAATTTGATCCTGCCATTTTGATGCTAGCTGGCTGTTTTGCCTATTAGTTAATGCAGATTCTTCCTTTTGTTGATGCTCTTTACCATTTGGTATGTTTTTGAAGTGGCTGTTACTGGTTGTTCCTTTCTCTGTGTAGTGCCTCTTTCAGGAGCTCTTGTAAAGCAGGCCTGGTGTTGACAAAATCTCTGAGTACTTGCTTGTTCACAAATAATTTTATTTTTTCTTCACTTATGAAGCTCAGTTTGGCTGGCTATGAAATTCTGGGTTGAAAGTTCTTTTCTTTAAGGATGTTGAATATTGGTCCCCACTCTCTTCTGGCTTGTATGGTTTCTGCTGAGAGATCTGCTGTGAGTCTGATGGGTTTCCCTTTGTGGATAACCCGACCTTTCTCTCTGGCTGCCCTTAGCATTTTCTCCTTCATTTCAACCCTTGTGAATCTGATGATTATGTGTCTTGGGGTTGCTCTTCTTGAGGAATATCTTTGTGCTGTTCTCTGTATTTCCTGAACTTGAATATTGGCCTGCCTTGCTAGGTTGGGGAAGTTTTTCTGGATAATATCCTGAAGGGTATTTTCCAGCTTGGATTCATTCTCTTCGTCACATTCAGGCCACATTTCTTGGAGACTTTGTTAATTCCTTTTTGTGCTTTTTTCTCTAATCTTGCCTTCTTGTTTTATTTCATTGAGTTGATCTTTGACCTCTGATATCCTTTCTTCTGCTTGGTCAATTCGGCTGTTGAAACCTCTGCATGCTTCGTGAAGTTCTCGTGTTGTGTTTTTCAGCTCCATCAATTCACTCATATTCCTCTCTAAGTTGTCCATTGTTGTTATCATTTCCTGAAATCTTTTTTCAAGGTTCTTTGTTTCTTTGCATTGGGTTAGAACATGTTCTTTTAGCTCACAGAAGTTTCTTATTAACCTCCTTCTGAATTCTGATTCTGTCACTTCATCACACCCATTCTCCATCCACTTTGTTCCCTTGCTGGTGAGGAGTTGTGATCCCTTGTGGGAGGTGAGGTGTTCTGGTTTCGTGTGTTTTCCTCCTTTTTGTGCTGGTTTCTTCCCATCTTTGTGGATTTATCCACCTGTTGTCTGTGTAGTTGGTGATTTTCCGATTGGGTCTCTGAGTGGACGTCCAGGTTGTTGATGATGAAGTTATTGCTGTTTTTTAGTTTTCCTTCTAACAGTCTGGCCCCTCTGCTGTAGGATTCCTGAGGTCCACTGCCGGCCCTGCTTGCCCGGAGATTACCTGCAGCAGCTGCAGAACAGTAACGGTTGCTACCAGTTTCTTCCTTTGCTGTCTTTGTCCCAGAATGATGCCCGCCAAATGTCAGTCTGCTCAGACTTTTGTGAGTTGACTCTTTGGATATACGGGGGTCAGGGAGCTGCTTCAGGAGGCAGTCTGTTCTTTGTAGGAGCTCAAGTGTTGAGCTGTGAGCTGCATTGTTCTTTCAGAGCTGCTAGGCAAGTACGTTTAAGTCTGCTGCAGCAGAACTCATAAACCAACATTTTTTCCCCAGGTGCTCTGTCCCGGGGAGTTAGGGCTTTATTTATGATTATCTGCTGTGCTGCTGCTTTTTTTTTTTTTTTTTTTTTCCCAGGGCTGGCCTGCCCAGCAAGGAAGTAGCCTAGTCTTTGCCTGCAGAGGCTTTGCTGAGCTACTGTGGGTTCTGCCCTGCTGCCGGCTCCGCCCTGCTGCCGCCTCTGCCCTGCTGCCCTCTCCGCCCTGCTGCCCTGTGAGGTTCCCTGCAGTCCTGTTTATATAGGTGTGGTTAGAACTGCCTTGGCAATGGCGGCCCGCCTTTTTAATGGCAGACTCTCTCTATTATGGTGGGTTGCCTTGGCATGGCAGGCTGCCTCAGCAATGGTGGACTCCTTCCATAGGGGTGGAGTGCCTCGGTAATGGCGGACGCCCCTCCCCCACCGAGCTTCACTGTCCTGGGTTCAGCTGTGCTTGCGGTGAAACTCTCAACCCCGAGCATTTCCAATTGCTGTTTTGTTTTTGTGGGGGTGGGATCTGCTGAGCCTGATCACCTGTCTCCCTGCCTCAGAGCCTCTTTTTTTTTTTTAAGTTGAACTGTTAACTCTCTTCTGGGTGTTAGTCGCCTGCTGAAAGGGTGCCGGGATCTTTGTTATTTCCCATGTGTGACCCACTGTGCCAGCTGAACAACAGCACTGCCCGGTAATCTCTTGGCCTCTCTCCCTGTTTCAGACCCATTTAGTCAGGTGAATGGGCGAATCTGCCTTCCCAGAGTGCCAATTGCCAGCTTAAAAGGACAACCAGACCAGTGTATTTTGTATGGGAAGCTGCCGCAGCATGGCACCAGCAAAACAGCTGTGCCGGCTGAAACAGTCGTGCTGGCCGAAACAGCTGTGCTGGCGACCCATAGGGCTCCTCTGCCTGGGAATCTCTTGGTCTGTGGGCAATAAAGATCCATCTGGAAATGCAGCATCCACTTACCCTCTGTGCCTTCTCTGGGAGCTGCAATCCTGAGCTGCTCCTAAAGGGCCATCTTGGATTGAACTCTGATTATACCTTTTTATAAATATTGACATTATTTTTTATGGTAATGTATTTTTACTATGAAATTTATTTTACCTGAAATCAATATTACTATTTTTATTTTACTTTATTTTTGTCTTCAGTAGCTGCTATTTACTTCATTTGTAAAATTTCCAATATATTTATTTAACATACTTTTTTCAAGGAGGAATAGTTTGAATTCTATTTTGTAAATTATTCTGTATGTTTGTCTTTTTTTGAATTGAATTTAGGCAACTTAAATTTAGTTATAACACATATATTTAGCCTGTCTTTTGTCATTTTGTTTTATATTGTCTGAGACTTCATTGTCTATGCCAGTACTTTCGTACTCTAAATTTTAGGGACTATTAGGTTATGTATGAATATGTGTTTTGCTGTTGCTAAATGGAGCATATTTTGTTTGCTTTTATAAATTACCTACTGCTTTAGAAGGCATCTGTATAGCTTGGGTTTAATTCTAGTGCTGATCACTTTCACATTCAAAACTATGTCAGAATCTTTTTAAAATTTCTCTATATCTGAATTTCAAGAATGAAAAAAATTGCTGTCTTCAATGTTACATGAACAATTTGATATATTTCACTATTCTTCTAGAAAATATACTCATTTTTTCTATTTTGTTATGGTATTAACTTTTTAGGAGACTATCAAACTGTTTGCAAAGTGATGATGTCATTTAACAGTCCCACCAACTATAGAGGAAAGATGTACTTGCTAGTGTAGCTTTAAACATTTTTAGCCTTTAGAAGTTTTATAATTTTAGTATTTATGTTACTGTCAGTAATTCATCATTTTGAGTTAATTTTTTAAAAGGTGCAAGGTAAGGATTAAACTTCATTTTTACCATATGGATAATCAGTTGATCTAGATCACTTGTTGAAAAGATGATTTTTAACCCTGTTGAATTATCATGACACTTTGGTTATCTTGAATATCAATTGACTATATATGTGTAGGTCTATTCTGAATTCTCAGTTTGGTTTCATGAATCTATTCTTATGCAGCATATATTCTTATGCTGATGCCATATTCTCCCGATTACTATATCTTTATAGTAAGTCTTGAGATTAGCAAGTATAAACCTTCCATTTTTTCCCCTGGCTATGCTGAATCTTTTGCATTTCTACATAAGTTTTAGAATCAGCTTGAAAATTTATGTCAATAAAAGCCTGTTACAATATTGATTAGGCTTGCATTGAATCTGCAGACCAATTTGGGTATAATTTATCTTTTGCAATTTCAATTTTCTAATTAATAAAATGTATGCCTTATCTATTTATGTGTATCATTTAATTTTTCTCAATGGTATTTGTATAGATGTTGCACAAAATGTGTTAAATTTCTTCTCTCTCTCAAAGTAGAAAGTAGAAAACAATCACAGAGATGCTATTATAAAAGATATACGTATAGCAATTCTCTAACATTCCCTTTTAATTCTGTAGTTTGACCAGACTGAAAGATGGCTATCTTGGAGAATGAAGGTAGATTAATTAAATAGTCTCTCTAATAATAGCAACTGTTCCAACTATCATCTCCATATTGAAATCCTACAAGTGTTTCCTTTTTTTAAAAAAAATCAAAACAGAAGACACCAGCAGCATGTCTTTCACTAACTGATTCAGCTAGCTCTGGAATACCAATCATCTCCCCATTTTATAGATGTAATGGATCGTACTCATCCATTATATTGAAGATATCAAATAGATTCTTGGATAGAGTAAGAAAGAGTGCTAGGTGCCTCAGAGTACATATACTGCTGAAAATATAGGAGCCTGACACTTAACTAAATTTTTTGGACTCTAGGAGCCTTGGTCAAGAAAGATAGATATCTTTATTAAAGTAAACAAATCTTTTTTAAAGAGATGAGGTCTCACTTTGTCACCAAGGCTGAAGTATAGTGAGCACAATCATGGCTCACTGCAGCCTAGAATTCCTGGCCTCAAGTGATTCTCCCACCTCAGCCTCCCGAGTAGCTAGGACTACAGACACATGCCACCATACTCAGCTAATTAAAAAAATATTGTTTTAGAGATGGGATTTCAACTATGTCTCTCAGGCTGGTCTCGAACTTCTGGCCCCAATAGATCCTACCACCTAGTACTCCCAAAGTGTTGGGATTACAGGTGTGAGCTACCATGCTCTACAACAATGAATTGTTGAACTTTGTCCATCCTTCAATGTTTAGGGGGCCTTTTAGATTTTAAAGGCAACTTATCCCAGGTATAGGTGTGTGCTACCTAATTTATTAACTGAATGACCCCAAAATCTTCCTCTTTAAGTTAGGCCTAGAACAAGAGAAGGCTCTCCTGATGACCCAGGCTGCAGTGTAAACATCTAAACCATTTGACTCCCGTGTGGCTTAAAGTGTCTATGGAAGATCAGAATGCTGTGGCAAGTCCTATAAGAGGATTGCAGAAGAGACCGATACCTTTGATTTGAGATGCCTCGGGGTTGGAAATTTCTCTCACTTCACTTTCTGCGTCACGTCTCCTCCATCACCAAGGAAGCTGGTTATAACTTGGTTGGTCTGAATCCACACATAGCTCAGAAGTGTGGGTGAGCTAATACCCCCAAGGGAAACTTTTGACTAACTGGGAGAAGAAAGCAGATAGATAAATGCTTCTCCTGTTTCCCTCCTTCTGAAAATTCAGGGAGGTATCTGGAAACTTCTCGGGAGCCCTCAACGGAACAGTGTGTTAATGTACTTCAGCCAAATACCACTAAGAACACATCTGTGGTTGAACAAGTATGGGTCAATGTTCATTGCAATAAGGGAGAACTCCTGCATGGGGAACTTTGGGATGTTTCTGTAAGATGGTGTTAAAAGGACATATGGGATTTTTAGCTATGCCAGATATTTTAAGGAGAGTTCAAGAAGCAGGGCTTTGTTGTGGATTAGATGCTGTCAGGAAGTGAGGTGAATTCTAATTGGGTGTCTTAAATTTTTACAAGGTGAGAAGACTAAAGTGAGGGTAAATCTAATTGATAAAGAATCATATTAGTAAGTTTAGGGAGACAGTTGGTCATCTGTGTGGTTTGGATTATGTTGTTTTTCATCTGTTTTCAGATGTGATTACAAAATGGTATTTTTACTCTAACTCACCACAATTATGGTGTGGCCTTGTTGATGTTGATGTTCTAGGAAAATTATTCACATGCAGTAGGAGAATGCTGAGACCTGGCTGTGAATGTCGAAGCCTAGCTGGTAGTTCCAGGCTATTCTTATCAGTTAAGAGCAATTTTTTTCTCTCTCAAGAACCACTGCTTTTCTGGAATGAATAGTTTCAATAATACCCTCTTATAATGGCTTTTTATCCTTCCTGTTACATTCTTTCTGGCCTCTCACTCTGTCTCAGTCTGTACCTTTAAACTTTCTTTAGGCATGGTAACTCAAGTTGAGATACTCTGCCAGGCAAAAACAATATTCTAAGTAGTATTCCTCTTTTGAAAACCAGCTGCCCATGGTGAACTTTGTGCTATGTGATCCATCTGGCCATAAAGTCAGGGACGTGCTAACTACGCTCCATCATTAAGTGGTTATAGATATTCTCAACAGGGCTCAATGGTTCCTGAAGGCACAAGTACCTTTCCTGAATAGGGCATTCACATCTCCAGTGTGCCTTCCCTTTATTACCCTTCAGTTTGCCTCTGTGGTCTGTGGACATTCCCCATGACTAGTAGGCTGAGGAGGTATGGCTGTGAGTCTGCTTTACAGATGGCTCTGCATCATATGGCATAATCTGCTATAACTGGTCAGAAGGATTATGAAGAAGTTCAGCTCCATTAAGGGTTGGTTTAGCAAGGACATTTCTTTCTAAAGGAATTTCAAACAGAAATTCTTGTTTTCCAAAGTGTATCTTGAGCTATGGATACAAGGATGGGGCAAGGATGGGGAAAAGTTCAGAGCTACTTCCTTGGCAGCAATCTCTGTGGCAGCCATGTCCAGAGGATGCTATCATGTTGACACCAGCAGTGGCATCAATCAGCCTCATCCGGGGGTACATGATGGAGGACAGAACACCTACATGCTCCACATCTTTCCTGATACCTTGGACTTACATAAACCTCTGGGATGAAACTAAAATCCTGGGAAAGAAGGAAGTACATAGCAAAACCCTGATTTCACAGAAGAAAAAATTAGAATAAACTATGTTCACTGTATCTCAACTAGTATTACATTTTTACCACCAGAGAGGCTTGAGACAAAAAATAAGTTCAGTGATCAAGAAAACAAAGAAAATATCCACTCTCAAATTTGTAGCCTGATAATTTAGACCTGTAGTTAGAAGTATTGCCAGTGGCTGTCTAGATAGAGACACTGTCTAAGAGAGAGACTAGGAAACTTAAGTTACTTAAATTTTCTTATTTGTACTGTTTTTCATACATGCAACAAAACTTTTTTTACAACAAATACATATTCTATAATCAGAAAACTGTAAGCATTGATTTGGAGGAATATCATCAAGGCAAATACAAGTCAATGATGAGTATCTCTGACTAGTATTATTATGGTTATTATTATTAAATTTAAACTAATAGAAATGGTACTATACATTTACTATTATAAACTTTATCCTAGTAGAAGTTACTGTTGATTCAAACACTTAAATTTATCTGGTTGATATTTTCTCAGCTAATAATATTATACTATAAAATTAATACTTCTTGGTCTTTTCACTAACTCTTAAAAGATAAAACACAAAATTCTTACCTCTTGGTCATGTGAGGCATCAATAGCTGTGGAAGCTACTCATGAGCTTGTGCTTATTTATAATCTTGAATATGTGTTCCCACAGATTATATAACGTTAAGCAAGAAGCAATTCACTGGCAATGCCTAATATTGGGGCTGATAGATTTTTAAATGTGTTACACAGAAAATATTATGACTCACTTTGGTGGACATCGGGGGCAGGGAGGATTTGTTTTCAGCTCTGACTTCATTCAGGAAATGTCTTTACTGTCATGAGAAAAGCTCTAGACTTACTGAAGTTAACAGCATTTATTTGAGTGAAGATTGATTCATGAATTGGTCAGCACTCAGAACCGTAAGACGTTCAGAAAGCTCTGGTCTACAGTGTGGGCAGTGAGTATTTATAGACAGAAGACCATGGAAGTGCAGAAATAGCTTGATTGGTTATTGCTAGGCTTTTGCCTTATTTGGGCATGGTATGAGCAATTGCTGCCTATGATTTGTTGAAGCTCTGCTGTTTGTGATTGGATGAGATCTGGCTATTTCAACTCCTTAGATTGCCCTACAGGTTGCAGTTCTTTAGGTAGGAACTTCAAGTATAGACACAGCCTCAGGCTAATGGCCTTCTGCATATTTAATTTAACAATATCAAAAGAAGTTTCATTCTGCCATATCTCCTTTCCATTACTAAAGTGTATGGAAAGCCACATTTATCCCACAGAGAGAATAGGGCTGGAGAACAGGGCCTGACCACAGTGAAAGGTCAGTGAGATCACAGAGACTGAGCAGGAGTACGGTGCCCAGCATGTAGACGGGATTCAGAACCTTCCACAGCAGTCGGCTGTTACAGATTCCACTGCCTAATGATTCAGAAAATGAGCCATCAAAGACTAGAATGGAGAGAGAAAAAGTGAAGTGTGGCAAGAGTAACAATGGGCAGTGGGATGCACAGAAAGGATCCAAAGACATTAGCACTAATCCCTCAGTTGACACGAATGGCTATCTGGAAGCCACCTGCCCCTGAGAAATTGTGAAGTACCTGTATAGGTCTCATGACACAAAAGAATACTTTTAGTATATGGCTGCTATAATCAACATGGTTAAAAGATTAACTCCAAATTGGGAACATGTTGGTCACAAAACAGCTAACATTTCTTTCTGGATATGTACCAGGTAATGCTGAGCAGTTTATATGCCCTGGGAACATGTAATTCTTCCAACAACACTATGAGGTAGGTACTGTTTTCCTCATTGGGAAAAGCGATGTGTAGAATGACCAGGTGACTTGCTTAAGATCCACAGCAAATGGTTGGCAGTGCCAGGTTCAGGACCAGATATCTGACTTCAGAGTCTGAGATGTTAATCACTGCATAGACTTCCTTTCCAAACTGACCAAAGTTATCAAGTCTCTGTGAGGGGCAACTGTTAATTTATTAAAACCAACTGTAGGCTGGGCGCAGTGGCTCACACCTATGTCCCAACACTTTGGGAAGTCAAAGTGGGCGAATTACTTGAGGCCAGGAGTTCAAGACCAGCCTGGCCAACATGGCGAAACCCCCTCTACTAAAAATGCAAAAAATTAGCCAGATGTGGTGCATGTCTGTAATGCCAGCTACTTCGGAGGCTGAGGCAGGAGAATCCCTTGAACCCAGGAGGCAGAGGCTGCGGTGAACTGAGAATGTGTCACTGAACTCCAGCTTGAGTGACAGAGCATGACTGTCAAAAAAGAAAAAAAAAAACACCTACTATATTCTTTAGTGTTTAGATAGTGTGACTGAGTGAAGAAAATTTTAAGAGTGTGGATTCAACATCTTCAACAGAATTTTTTTTCTGTTTTCTTCAAGTTATCCTATGGAGTACTTTCAGGTACTGATATTTGGGGATACTTGGACCAAATGGACCATATAAAGTATTATGCTAGAGATTCTGGTGCCTAGACTGAGTAGAATAGGCTCTTGATTTATAATTGTGTCTTAATAACATCGTTTCTCTCTGGGAGGCTACATTTCACACTTACACAACATAAAATACTACTGCAGATTCTTAACAGTTGACATTTGTAGACCTCCTTGATTGAAAGGTTGTGCAGTGAAGAAAGTTGTTTTGGAATCAGATAAATATTATTTAAATTTGGAAATAGATGCACTCTTTGAGGGTTATAGAGCAATAAGATAAGCACCAAAAATCCGAAAATGCTTATTTTATTTGAAAACTCACTTGCTTGGAACAGTAAGTATTTTGCAAGAATAAAAATACTGGAAGCATTTTAAATACAGTGTTCCTCCCTGGCCTGACACATAAGAACCAATAAGTCAGGTTCTAATGATGGGGCCCTAGGTACTTCTTTCTTCCTGTGAGGAATAAATGACTAAGAGCAACACAAGATAAGTAAACCTGTTCTAATCTAGATCTAGTATGAGAGAATTAATAATGCCCAGGTTTAAATTTTAAACAAATTATTTTGCCTGACCCCATGATTTTCATTGTACACTAATATTGATATTCAACACATCAGATTATTAGATATTCATAACAGTTGATTCCTTTGGCTATCATAGATTATTATTTTATCCAGTAAATATTTATTGAAAGCTTTAAATAAGCCAAACTCTATTCTGGTTCTGGGAATATAGTTGGTAACAAAATATAAAAGAAAAAGTTGGTAACAAAACAAAAGTTTACTGTTCTTTTGGAGTACACATTCTAATGAGGAAAGCAAGACAGTATTCAAAATGTAAGAGGAATATGTTAGATAGTGTTGAGTGATCTGAAGACAATAAGGCAGAGTCTGATGACAGGGAGGGACTTGGGGGTTTCTTTGGAGTGAGTAATCCAAGAAGATTGGAATGGCAAGCAGGGACCACTGCTTTAAAATCAGTGAAAGAGCATCCCAGATAGAGGGAACTGACAGAGTTGCAGTCAATAACCTATACCCAGCCTATTCAAGGCAGAAAATGCATGAATCTTAGCTTGCTTTATCTAGACAAAATAATCAAAAGATATCCTGGCATTCCCCCTTCTGTTGGTTAGGCTCCAAGACCAACCTCACAAGACAAATGGGTTAACTATATACTGTTTGGTAAGCCTGGTTTTATTAACTACTCATAAAGATGGCAGAAACAACAGAATTGGCTTTCTTGCATAGTAAACAGGAGACTAGTCTGTGAGTGACCAGGAGAAGCTTAGTACAGCTGTGGCCAGTTTGATAGTTAATAGGTTAATTCTGATAATTATCAACCGAGTTGATCATTAATCCTATATTAAAACCCTGGAGGAGAAAGAATACAAAGGAGATGACATGGAAACCAGCTTCTTGTTAGCACTTGTTACTGAGAAAACACACTGCATACTACACAGGTTAAATGCTGTTTGCTGTTCATGGGCTTTAATCGGAGGGTCACTCTTCTGGATGTTTATATCACAAGTGCATTCCAGTGGCACTGGCCCAAGGCTGTTATTTCCACCTTGTGGCTCATGTGGTTTTGCTATGGTGCTGATGTGCATACATGTGGTTGTTTCTGTGGTTTCTTACAGGTTCTGGAGAATTACAGATCATGCAAAAGGTTATAGATCAGTTTATCTTTCCAGATACAGAACTAGGTAAAACTCCCCTAAAACACCAGTGCTTAGTAAAGTAACTTTGTAAGTTTACTTTGCCTTTCAATGATCAGCAACAAAAACCAACCATCTAAACATGCAAAAATTAGAAATCGCTGGCTTCATGATTAATCAATCATTGATTAATACTCTTGAGCTTATGGAGAAAACAACCAATATAGAAAATATTTTTCAATTATATCTGCTACTTTTATTTATTTCTTTTAAAAGTATTTTTTTTAATCTGTGCTTTTCCTAAAGCCCGAGAACATTTTGTGTTATTTTTGATGCCAGAGAGGATATGATACACTATATGTCTTTAATTCTTTGTAACTAGTGGAAAAAGAGAAAAATAATAGAAACCTTATAATAGCAGAGATAAGTGATATAGGTTGTAAATCTGCTAGTAAATTGAGAATATTTAGAAATATCTCCTGATAAGATTAATTGAAGGAATATTCTAGTGAATGCAGTAAGTTAGTTATTCCCAATCTCAAAATCTTTTAATATTCTGAAAGAAATTCAGATCTTAGTGAGAGATGTCCCCTTTATTGGACTACTTCTTTCTCCTTTTATCTCTTTATGGCAAGTTTCATCTCAAAGAGCAAGGTGAATCTTTCTTATTCTTTTTTACTGCAAATTGTTTTTAAAGAAAAATAAACTTAACATCGAACCAATTATTTCTGTTATTAAATTATAGAATGGGAAGATGTATGGTGTATTGTGATGATCCTCAACCCTGGCTGTGCATTAGAATCTCCTAGAATAGAGCTTCCAAGTGTACTTGTGAATCATCTAGGGAAAATTAAAATGCAGATTTTGATTTAGGACTCCTAGGGTAGGATCTGAGAGTCTGCATTTATAAAAAACTCACAAGTGATGTTGATGCTTGTATTAGTCTGTTCTTTCATTGCTAAAAAGAAATACCTGAGACTGGGGAATTTATGAAGAAAAGAGGTTTAATTGGCTCATAGTTATGCAGGCTTTACAGGAAGCATGATATTGGCATATGCTCAGCTTCTAGGGAGGCCTCAGGAAGCTTCCAGTCATGGCAGAAGGTGAAGGGGGAGCAGGTACATCACATGGCAAAAGTAGGAGCAAGTGAGAGAGAGTGGGCTGGAGAAGGTGCCACACATTTTAACCAGATCTCATGAGAACTCACTATTACGAAGATAGCCTTGAGCCATGATGGATCTGCTCCCATGATCCAAACACCTACTACCAGGCCCCACCTCCAGCACTGGGGATTACAGTTTAACATGAGATTTGCTTTGGGACAAATATCTAAACTATATCCTTCTTCCCTGCCCCTCCCAAATCTCATATGATTCTTACTTTGCAAAATACAATCATGTCTTCCCAATAGTCCCCTAAAGTCTTAACTCATTCCAACATTAACTTAAAAGTCCTAAGTCTCATCTGAGACAAAGCAAATCCCTTCCACCTATGAGCTTGTAAAATAAAAAATAAGTTACTTCCAAGATACAGTGGGAGTATAGGCATTGGGCAAGTATTCCCATTCCAAAAAAGAGAAATTGCCCAAAAGAAAGTGACAGGTCCCATGCAAGTTTGAAACCCAGCAGGGCAGTTGTCAAAGCACTGAAATAATCTCCTTTGACTTCCTTTTCCACATCCAGGGCACACCGGTGCAAGTGGAGGGCTCCCAAAGCCTTGTGCAGCTCCACACCCATGGCTTTGCAGATTTCAGCTCCCAAGGTTTTTCTCACAGGTTGTTGAATACTTGCAGCTTTTCCAGACAGAGGTTGCAAGCTGCTAGTCGAGCTACCATTCTCAGTTCTGGAAGGTGGTGGCCTACTTCTCACAGATCCATAGGCAATGCCCTAGTGGGGACTTTGTATGGAGGATCCAGCCCACATTTCCCCCTTGGCACTGTGAGGCCTTTGTCCCTGGAGCAAGCTTCTGTCTGGACACTCAGGCTTTCTCAGACATCCTCTGAAATCTAGCGAGAGGCTCCCAAGTATTCCTCACACTCTTGTGTACTGCACGTCTACAGGCTTAACACCACATGGAAGCCACCCCAAGGCTTATATTCTCCAAAGTGGCAGCTGAAGTTATACCTGGGCGCCTTTAAGCCATGGCTGAAGCTGAAGCAGCCAGGATATAGGAAGCAGTGTCTTGAGGCTGTGTAGGGCAGCAGGGCCCTGGCCTGTGATTGGAGGGGCTGCTTGTGAGTGAAGGGGCTGCCTGTGATTGGAGGGGCTGCATGGTTATTCTTCCCTTCTAGGCCTCTGGGCCTGTGATTAGAGGGCGCTGCTGGGAAGGTCTCTGTAATGCCTTTGAGGCTTTTTTTCTTATTAAATTGGCCATCAGCACTTGGCTTCCTTTTAATTACAACAGTTTTTTCAGCAAGTGGTTGCTCCATAGCCTGCTTGAATTCTCCCCCAAAAGCTTTTCCTTTCTCTGCCACATGGCCAGGCTGTAAATTTTCCAGATTTCATGTTCTGCTTTCCTTTTAAATGTTAGGTTGATGCAAAACAATCGCAATTTGCAAAAACAATTATTTTTAATTGCAAAAACTGCAATTGCTTTTGCACCAACCTAATATTCATTCCAACTTTAGGTCATTTTTTTGCTCCGACATCTCAGTGTAGGCTGTTAGAAGCAGCCAGGCCATGTCCTAAACACTTTGCTGCTTAGAAATTTTCTCTGCCAGATACCCTAAACCATCATTCCTTAGTTCAAACTTCCACAGATTCCTAGGATATAAACAGAATGCAGCCAAGCTCTTTGCTAGGGCATAACATGCATGACCTTTGCTACAGTTCCCAATAATTTCCTCATTTCCATCTGAGACCTCGACAGCCTGGCCTTCACTGTCCATATCACTGTAAGCATTTTGGTCACAATCATGTAATCAATCTCTCAGAAGTTCCAAATTTCCCTTATCTTCCTGCCTTCTTCTAAGCCCTCCAAACTCTTCCAACCTCTGTCTGTTACCCAGTTCCAAAGTTGCTTCCACATTTTTAGGTATCTTTATAGGAATATTCCACTCCTGGTACTAATTTTTTTATTAGGCCATTCTTGCCCTGCTATAAAGAAATACCTGAGACTGGGTAATTTATTATTTTTTTAAAATGAGGTTTAGGGGGACTCAAGATTGCACGGTGAGAACAACCCAGGATTGAAGCTCTCGGTGAATGCATGGAAAGGGTGAGTCAGGACCGCATTTCCAGATGGATCTTTGTTGCCCACAGAACGGGGAAATTCTCAGGTACAAAAGAGATGCAGGACGCCAGGCAGAGGCTTCGGCTGGTGCAGCTGGCAGCCAGCGCTGTAGCACAGCGGCGCTACACAGTGCTCCACACAAAGCGCACTGGTCTGGGTGCCCTGTTGAACCAGCAATCTGAGACTTGAGAGGGCTGAACTTCAGACTGAATGGGACTTGGACAGTGAGCCAGGCCAGGAGATTCCAGGGAAACGGCATTTGGGGTAACACAGTGGGACAAACAAAATGGCGATTCCAAACGCTCCAGGTGGAGAGGTTCCCTGAGGGCACAGCTGAACTCAGGACGGTGCAGCTCCATGGGGGAGGGGCGTCTGCCATTACTGAGGCAATCTGCCCCTACTGAGGTACACGCCCATTGCTGACACAGCCTGCCATTGCCGAGGCAACCAGCTACAACAGAGAGACTCCGCAGCATGGTGTAGCCCATGGCAGCAGGGCGGAGACCACAGCAGCAGGGCAGAGCATCCAGAAACAGGGCGAACCTCACACCAGCAGGGCGGAGCCTCGGCAGGCAAATAGTGACTAGACTGCCTCCTAGCTGGGCAGGACAGCACAACGGACACTCACAAAGAAAGCCCCAACCCCCCCGAGACAGAGCATCTGAGAAAAAAAGGGTTTTTTTAAATGAGTTCTGCTGCAGGAGAATTAAATGTAGCAGCCTAACAGCCCTTAATGAACAACAGAGCTCACAACTCAGCACTTGAGCTCCTATAAAGTACAGACTGTCTCCTCAAGCAGCTCCCTGACCCCTCTATATCCAAAAGACTGACATTTGGCAGGCATCATTCTGGGACAAAGATAGCAGAAAAAGAAACTGGTAGCATCCCTCACTGTTCCACAGCTGCTATAGGTGCATCTCAGAGAAGCAGGGCCTGGAGTGGACCTCAGCAGTCGTACAGCGAAGGGGCTAGACTGGTAGAAGGAAAACCAAGTAACAGAAATACTTCATCATCAACAATCTGGGTGTCCACTCAGAGACCCAATCGAAAAGTCAGCAACTACACAGACGACAGGTGGATAAATCCACAAAGATGGGAAGTAACCAGCGCAAAGAGGAGGAAAACACCCGAAACCAGAACACCTTGCCTCCTAGAAAAAAAAGAGAACTCCTCACCAGCAAGGGAACAAAGCTGGATGGAGAATGGCTGTGACGAAATAACGCAATTAGACTTCAGAAGGTGGATAATGAGAATCTTTTTGAGCTAAAAGAACATGTTTTAAATCAACGCAAAGAAACTAAGAACCTTGAAAAAAGATTTGAGGAAATGATAACAAGAATGGATAACTTAGAGAGGAATATGAATGAATTAAAGGAGCTGAAAAACACAATAAGAGGACTTCGCGAAGCATGCACAAGTTTCAACAGCCGAATTGACCAAGCAGAAGAAAGAATATCAGAAGTCAAAGATCAACTCAATGAAATAAAACGAGAAAGAAAGATCAGAGAGAAAAGCGCAAAAAGGAATGAACAAAGTCTCCAAGAAATGTGGGACTATGTGAAGAGACCTAACCTATGTTTGATAGGTGTACCAGAATGTGACAAAGAGAATGAATCCAAGCTGGAAAATACTCTTCAGGACATTATCCAGGAAAATTTCCCCCACCTAGCAAGACAGGCCAACACTCAAATGCAGGAAATACAGAGAACACCACAAAGATATTCCGCAAGAAGAGCAACCCCAAGGCACATAATCATCAGATTCAACAAGGTTGAAATAAAGGAGAAAATACTAAGGGCAGCCAGAGAGAAAGGTCAGGTCACCCACAAAGGGAAGCCCATCAGACTCACAGCAGATCTCTCGGCAGAAACACTACAAGCCAGAAGAGAGTGGAGGCCAATATTCAACATCCTTAAAGAAAAGAACTTTCAACCCAGAATTTCATATCCAGCCAAACTGAGCTTCAGAAGTGAAGGAAAAATAAAATCCTTTGCGAACAAGCAAGTACTCAGAGATTTTGTCACCACCAGGCCTGCTTTACAAGAGCTCCTGAAAGAGGCACTACACATAGAAAGGAACAACCAGTACCAGGCATTCCAAAATCACACTAAATGCTAAAGAGCATCAACATAATGAAGAATCTACAATAACGAACAGGCAAAACAGCCAGCTAGCATCAAAATGGCAGTATCAAATTCACACATAACAATATTAACCCTAAATGTAAATGGACTACCTGCACCAATCAAAAGACACAGACTGGCGAATTGGATAAAAATTCAAAACCCATCAGTGTGCTGTATCCAGGAAACCCATCTCACATGTAAGGATATACAAAGGCTCAAAATAAAGGGATGGAGGAAGATTTACCAAGCAAATGGAGAGCAAAAAAAAAGCAGGAGTTGCAATTCTCATCTCTGATAAAATAGACTTTAAAGCAACAAAGATCAAAAGAGACAAAGAAGACCATTACATAATGGTAAAAGGATCGATACAACAAGAAGAGCTAACGATCCTGAACATATATGGACCCAATACAGGAGCACCCAGATATGTAAGGCAAGTTCTTAATGACTTACAAAGAGACTTAGACTCCCACACAATAATAGTGGGAGACTTTAACACTCCACTGTCAATATTAGACAGATCAATCAGACAGAAAATCAACAAGGATATCCAGGGCTTGAACTCAGACCTGGAGCAAGCAAACCTGATAGACATTTACAGAACACTCCACCCCAAATCCACAGAATATACATTCTTCTGAGCCCCACATCACACCTACTCTAAAATTGACCACATAATTGGAAGTAAAGCACTCCTCAGCAATGCAAAACAACTGAAATCATAACAAACAGTCTCTCAGACCATAGTGCAATCAAGTTAGAACTCAGAATTCAGAAACCAACCCAGAACTGCACAGCTTCATGGAAACTGAACAACTGGCTCTTGAATGTTGACTGGATAAACAATGAAATGAAGGCAGAAATAAAGAAGTTCTTTGAAACCAATGAGAACGAAGACACAACATGCCAGAATCTCTGGGACACATTTAAAGCAGTCTCTAGAGGAAAATATATAGCAATAAGTGCCCATATGAGGAGAATGGAGAGATCCAAAATTGACACCCTATTATCAAAATAAAAGAGCTAAAGGATCAAGATCAAAAAAACTTAAAAGCTAGCAGAAGACAAGAAATAACTAAGATCCGAGCAGAGCTGAAGGAGATAGAGACATGAAAAACCCTTCAAAAAATCAATAAATCCAAGAGCTGATTTTTTGAAAAGATCAGCAAAATAGAACACTAGCCAGATTGATAAAAGAGAAAAGAGAGAACAACCAAATAGATGCAATAAAAAATGATAAAGGGGAAATCACCACAGATTTCACAGAAATTCAAACCATCATCAGATAATATTACGAACAACTCTATGCACATAAACTAGTAAACCTGGAAAAAATGGATAAATTCTCGGGCTCCTCTGTCCTCCTAAGCCTAAACCAGGAGGAAGGTGAAACTATGAATAGACCAGTAACATGGTCAGAAGTCGAGGCATCAATTGAGAGCATACCACACAAAAAAAGCCCAGGTCCAGATGGGTTCACAGCAGAATTCTACCAGACACACAAAGAGGAGCTGGTACCATTCCTTCTGAAACTATTCCAAATAATCCAAAAACAGGGAATCCTTCCAAAATCATTTTATGAGACCAATATCATCCTGATACCAAAACCCGGCAGAGACCCAACAAGAAAAAAAAACTTCAGGCCAATACCCATGATGAACATAGATGCAAAAATCTTCAATAAAATATTGGCAAGCCGATTGCAACAGCAAATCAAAAAACTTATCCATCATGATCAAGTAGGATTTATCGCGGAGATGCAAGGCTGGTTCAACATAACCAAGTCTATAAACGTAATTCACCACATAAACAGAACCAAAAACCAAAACCACATGATCATCTCAACTAACGCAGAGAAGGCATTTGACAAAATTCAACAGCCCTTTATGCTAAAAACCCTCAATAAACTCGGTATCTATGGAACGTATCTCAAAGTAATAAAAGCTATTTATGACAAACCAACAGCCGATATCATACTGAATGGGCAAAAACTGGAAGCATTCCCTTTGAAATCCGGCAGTAGACAAGGATGCCCTCTTTCACTACTCCTACTCAATATAGTACTGGAAGTTCTAGCCAGAGCAATCAGGCAAGAAAAGAAATAAAGGGTATTCAAATAGGAAAGGTGGAAGCCAAATTGTCTCTATTTGCAGACGACATGATAGTATACCTAGAAGACCCCATCGCCTCAGCCCAAAAACTCCTGAAACTGATAAGCCACTTCAGCAAAGTCTCAGGATATAAAATCAGTGTGCAAAAATTACAAGCATTCATCTACACCAATAACAGACTTAAAGAAAGCCAAATCAAGAATGAACTGCCATTCACAATTGCTACAAAAAGAATAAAATACCTAGGAATACAACTCATAAGGAACGTAAGGGACCTCTTCAAGGAGAACTACAAACCACTGCTCAACAAAATCAGAGAGGACACAAACAGATGGAGACACATTCCATGTTCGTGGTTAGAAAGAATTAATATCATAAAAATGGCTATACTGTCAAAGTAATTTACAGAATCAACGCTATCCCCGTTAAGCTACCACTGACTTTCTTCACAGAACTGGAAAAAACCACCATGAACTTCATATGGTACCAAAAGAGAGCCCGCATAGCCAAGTCAATTCTAAGCAAAAAGAACACAGCGGGGGGCATCACACTACCGAATTTCAAACTATACTACAAGGCTACATTAATCAAAACAGCATGGTACTGGTACCAAAACAGAGATATAGACCAATGGAACAAAACAGAGGCATTGGAAGCAACACCACATATCTACAACCATACATTCTTTGATAAACCTGACAAAAACAAGCAATGGGGAAAGGATTCCCTGTTTAACAAATGGTGTTGGGAAAACTGGCTAGCCATGTGCAGAAAGCGGAAACTGGACCTCTTCCTGACACCTTACACTAAAATTAACTCCAGATGGATTAAAGACTTAAACATAAGACCTGGCACCATAAAAACTCTAGAAGGAAATCTAGGCAAAACTATCCAGGACATAGGAGTAGGCAAGGACTTCATGAACAAAACACCAAAAGCATTGGCAACAAAAGCCAAAATAGACGAATGGGACCTAATCAAACTCCACAGCTTCTGCATGGCAAAAGAAACAGTCACTAGAGTGAATTGGCAACCAACAGAATGGGAAAAAATTGTTGCAGATTACCCATCCGACAAAGGGCTGATATCCAGAATTTACAAAGAACTCAAACAGATTTACAGGAAAAAAACAAACAAGCCCATTCAAAAGTGGACAAAGGATATGAACAGACACTTTACAAAAGAAGACATATATGAGGCCAACAATCATATGAAAAAATGCTAATCTTCACTGGTCATCAGAGAGATGCAAATCAAAACCACATTGAGATACCATCTCACGCCAGTTAGAATGGCCATCATTAAAAATTCTGGAGACAACAGATTCTGGAGAGGATGTGGAGAAAAAGGAACACTTTTACACTGTTGGTGGGAGTGTAAATTAGTTCAACCATTGTGGAAGACAGTGTGGCGATTCCTCAAGGCCTTAGAAATAGAAATTCCATTTGACCCAGCAATCCCATTACTGGGTATATATCCAAAGGACTATAAATCATTTTACTATAAGGACACATGCACACGAATGTTCACTGCAGTACTGTTTACAATAGCAAAGACCTGGGATCAACCCAAATGCCCATTGATGATAGACTGGATTGGGAAAATGTGGCACATATACACCATGGAATATTATGCAGCAATCAGAAATGATGAGTTTGTGTCATTTGTAGGGACGTGGATGAATCTGGAGAACATCATTCTCAGCAAACTGACACAAGAACAGAAAATGAAATACCGCATATTCTCACTCATAGGTGGGTGATGAAAAATGAGAACACATGGACACAGGGAGGGGAGTACTAAACACTGGGGACTATTGGGGGGGAAAGGGGAGGGCCAGCGGGAGGGGGAGCTGGGGAGGGATAGCCTGGGGAGAAATGCCAAATGTGGGTGAAAGGGAGAAAGGAAGCAAAACACACTGTCATGTGTGTACCTATGCAACTGTCTTGCGTGTTCTGCACGTGTACCCGGAAACCTAAAATGCAATTAAAAATTAAAAAAAGAGGTTTAATTAGCTGATAGTTCTGCAAGCTTTACAGGATACATGGCACTGGCATCTTCTCAGTTTCTAGGGAGGCCTCAGGAAGCTCATAATCATGGTGGAAGGTGAAATGGGAGCAGGCATGTTACATAGTGAAAGCAGGGGCAAGTGAGAGACAGAACAGGTAAGACTGTGCCACACACTTTGAAATGACCAAATCTCATGAGAACTCACAGTCACTATTATGAGGAGATCACCAAGCCATAAAGGTTCCTCCCCCATGGTTCAGATACCTTCCACCAGGTCTTGTCTCCAGCACTGCAGATTACAATTCAACATTAGATTTAGGCAGGGAAAAGTATTCAAACTGTATCATGTAGGCTTTACAGGAAGCAGTGCTGGCATCTGCTTGGCTTCTAAGGAGGCCTTGGGAAGCTTTCAATCATGGCAGAAGGTGAAAGGGGGAGCAGGCACATCACATGGCGAAATTGGGAGCAAGTAATAGAGAGTTGTGGAGGGGGGTGCCACACACTTTTAAATGACCAGGTCTTGTGAGAAAACCCTGTCACAAAGACAGCACTAAGCAATGAGGGATCTGCCCCACATCTCCCACGAGACTCCACCTCCAACATTGGGAATTACAATTTAACATGAGATTTAAGCAGGGACAAATATCCAGACTATATCAGTGCTGTTGGTCTGTGGACCATAATTTGAGTAGCAAAGAGAGAGAGCTTTTAGAAATTACCAATACAAAGGCCAAGACACCCATTATTTGGATTCATTATATCTTACATGGGGTCCAGAAGTCTGCATATTAATAGGAACAACATGTGATTCTAATGCATATAATTCACAGATGGAAGTTTGGTCTAGCTAGAAGGCAGTACTAGCCCTGATTATGTACAGTATTAGAATCCCATGCAAATCATTAAGGCTCTAAGTCCTGTGCATCTGTAGTCTTAATGTTTTTATAGCAGGTGCCAATGTGAAAAACCACTATTCTGAGCATTCAGGAAAGGACACTATCATTGTATGAACTTAATGAAATGATGTGGGAATTGTGAGTGTATGCACAATCATAAGGTTGTGGTTCATAGCTATTAATGGAATGTTTCTTAAATTTTTTATTTGTATAAATTTATGAGATATAAGTGTGATTTTGTTACATGGATGTATTGTATACCAGATTGTATGCTGGTGTCATCAGGACTTTTAGGGTATTCATCACCTGAATAATGTACATTGTATCCGCTAAGTAGTTTCCCATCATCCACCCACCCTCCTATCTTCCCACCCTTCATGTCTCCATTGCCTATCATTCCACACTCGATGTCCATGTGTACATATTGTTTAGCTCCCATTTATAAGTGAGAAGATACTGTATTGCTACTAATTTTTTCTTTAAGAATTTTCAGTTTTTACTTTAGACAACTGTGCAGTTTTATTATACAGGAATATTGCACTATGCTAATGTTTAGAGTATGGATCCTGTGACCCACGTAGTGAGCATATTACCCAATGGGTAGTTTTTCCCTTTTTCCTCCTTTCCCAGCTCTAGTAGCCTACACTGTCTATTGTTTCCATATTTGTATTTATGTGTGCTCAGTGTTTAGCTCCCACTTATAAACGAGAATATGTGGTGTTTGGTTTTCTGTTTCTGCATTTGTTTGCTTAGGATTATGACTTCCAGATGCATCCACATTGTGGCAAAGGACATGATTTCATCTTTTTCATGATTGTGTAGTATTACTCTGTGTATATGTACCACATTTTCTTTATCCAATCTACCATTGATGGGCACCTGGGTTGATTCCATGTCTTTGCTATTGTGAATAGCACAGCAATTAACACATGAGTACATGTCTTTTTGGCAGAACAATTTATTTACCCTTGGGTATATATCTAGTAATTGGATTGCTGGATTGAATGGTAGCTCTGTTTTAAGTTCTTTAAGAAATCTCCAGACTGCTTTCCGCAGTGGCTGGACTAATTTGCATTCCTACCAACAGCAGGTAAGCGTTCCCTTTGTTCTGCAGCCTCATGGGCATATATTGTTTTTTGACTTTTTAGTAGCCATTCTAATTGGGTGAGATGGTATCTTATTGTGGTTTTGATTTACATTTCTCTGATTATTTGTAGTGCTGAGCATTTTTCCATCTATTTGTTGGCTGCTTGAATGTCTTCCTTTAAGAAGCATCTGTTCATATCCTTTGCCATTTTTTAATGGATTTGTTTTATTTTTTACTTTTTGATTGGAGTTCCCTATAGATTCTATTAATAGGCCTTTGTCAGATGCATAGTTTGTGAGTATTTTCTCCCATTCTTTAAGTTGTATGTTTACTCTGTTAACAGTTTTTTTAGCTTTGCAGAAGCTCTTTAGAGATAAGAAATGTTGTCAATTAAATAATGAAATACCAATTATTAGAAGATTTATTCTAATTTTAAAGATATTAAAAAGTTTTTAGATCTGCCCTGGAGTCAATGAAATATATTATTCAATTATGGAAATTCTGTGTACATAGAACAGTTCAGGAAAACAAAGTTATCTAAAGAGGGTTTGGATTTTAACATAGTTCACCTATTTTTTATTGTAATATTATGCATATGGACAATGTGTAGTCAAGGTGAAAACACAGTTCTAATTCTGTTCAGGGAAAAAAGATAGTAGAAATTAGAGTTTCTTCCATTCTATTCTATATTACTATTTAAATTTAGTTTGTTGGAGGCTTAAAGTTTAATTTCACAGACATAAAAACTCAACTTTTTAAAAAATAATATTTGAATTGTATAAATATATTATTATATTTCTTAATTTATAAACTATATTAGCAACTAGAAAAAAATTTAAAATATGGCTTGGAGGATATTTTATATATTTACTTACATTTTTTATGCAACCTGAACCCTCATCTATTCTTAACATTAGTGATGATTGTGAGTGGACAGTGGGTGGATCTGAATTTTTAAAGTTATTCTGTAGCAACTAAAGGAAAAATCTTACCAGAATATATAGTCTAGAAGCTCTTGATTGAGAAGACAGAGTATTATTAAGTGTTCTGAAAGAAGAGCTTTTCATTATTCACCAACATTTTTTACTATCTAAAATAGAATTATATTAATTTGTAAAATTTTTCACCAAGAGCTTCATCTATTTCTAAATAAAAAATCCTCTCAATTTTTGGCCAGATGCTGTGGCTTACACCTGTGATCCCAGCACTTTGGGAAGCTGAGGTAGGCGGATCCCTTGAGCCCAGGAGTTCTAAACCAGCTTTGGCAACATGGCAAAACTCCGTCTCTTAAAGAAAAAAAAAAAAAAAAAAACTGGACACGGTGGTGTATTCCTATAGTCCCCAGTTACTTGGGAGGCTGAGGTGGGAGTATCACTTGGGCTCTGGAGTTCAAGCCTATACTGAGCTGTGACTATGCCACTGCACTCCAGCCTGGGCAATGGAGCAAGACTCTGTCTCAAAAAACAAAAAACAAAGAAACAAAAGCCACAAAACTTTTGTCAATTTTGGATAGGTATAAACATTATGAAGAATAGTTTGAAAATTTACAACTGAGAAGTTGCTGAAAATCCTTGATCAAATCTCTACTTTCAGCTTCTGCAGAAAAGCTTTTGAGAATATATGCAATGCAAAATAAAGCATTCCATATTTTAAAAGAAAAATATTTTCTTTCATAACTATGTATGATTTTTAATTTGAGAGGAGTTGCTGAAATATGATATAGTTGTTTACTTAAGAGAGTCAATAAAAATCTGCTAAATTAATAACACAGTTTAATAAAATGGTTAGTTATGACATCATTGCCTTTCTCATACAAAGAGCAACCTTAGAAATTCTAGTAAAAAAGAATCCTCTTGTATTAAATTATAAAATGCCTAAGAACAAATTTTAGTAGAGATATAAAAGTCCATATGAATAAAAATTCCAAAATGTTAATAATGAGATTATAAAACTTGAATAATTTGTAAAAATATTTTTAATTTTTCCATAGGTTATTGGGGTACAGATGGTATTTGGTCATATGAGTAAGTCCTTTAGTGGTAAGTTTTGACATTTTGGTCCACTCATCACTCAAACAGTTACACTGCACCCCATTTATCCCTTCCCCCTCCTACCTTTCTCCTCAAGTCCCCAAAGTCCATTGTATCATTCTTATGCCTTTGCATCCTCATAGCTTCGCACCCACATATCAGTGAGAACATACGATGTTTACTTTTTTATTCCTGAGTTACTTCACTTAGAATAATAGTCTTCAATCTCATCCATGTCGCTGCAAATGCCATTAATTCATTCCTTTTGATGGATGAGTAGTATTCCATTATATGTTTATACCACAGTTTCTTTATCCACTTGTTGATCGATGGGAATTTGGGTTGGTTCCATGATTTTGCAATTGCGAAATGTGCTGCTATAAACGTGTGTGCAAGTATCTTTTTCATATAGTGACTTCTTTCCCTTGGGGTAGATACCCAGTAGAGGTATTGCTGGCTCAAATGGTAGTTCTACTTTTAGCTCTTTAAAGAATCTGCACACTGTTTTCCATAGCCGATGTACTAGTTTACAATCCCACCAGCAGAGTGGAAGTGTTTCCTGATCACCGCATCCATGCCAACATCTACTTTTTCTTGAGTTTTTGATTATGGCCATTCTTGCAGGAGTAAGGTGGTATCACATTATGGTTTTCATTGACATTTCCCTGATCATTAGTAATGTTGAGCATTTTGTCATATTGTTTATTGGCCATTTGCATATCTTCTTTTGAGAATTGTCTATTCATGTCTTTAGCCCATTTTTTGATGGGATTTTTTTTTTCTTGATGATTTGTTTGAGTTTGTTGTAGATTCTGGATATTAGTCCTTTGTCAAATGTATAGGTTGTCAAATGTGAAGATTTTTTTCCCCATTCTGTGAGTTGTCTGTTTACTCTGCTGACTGTTCCTTTTGCCATGCAAAAGCTCTTTAGTTTGATTTAGTCCCAGCTATTTATCTTTGTTTTTATTTATTTATTTATTTTTAATTTTTTATTGGATTTTAGGTTTTGGGGTACATGAGCAGAGCATGTAAGACAGTTGCATAGGAACACACATGGCAGTGTGCTTTTCTTTCCTTCTCCCCTTCACCCACATTTGGCATTTCTCCCCAGGCTATCCCTCCCCACCTCCCCCTCCCACTGGCCCTCCCCTTTTCCCCCCAATAGACCCCAGTGTTTAGTACGCCCCTTTCTCTGTCCATGTGTTCTCATTTTTCATCACCCACCTATGAGTGAGAATATGCGGTGTTTCATTTTCTGTTCTTGTGTCAGTTTGCTAAGGATGACGTTCTCCAGATTCATCCATGTCCCTACAAACGACACAAACTCATCATTTCTGATTGCTGCATAATATTCCATGGTGTATATGTGCCACATTTTCCCAATCCAGTCTAGTATCAATGGGCATTTTGGTTGATAACAGGTCTTTGCTATTGTAAACAGTGCTGCAATGAACATTCGTGTACATGTGTCCTTATAGTAGAATGATTTATAGTCTTTTGGATATATACCCAGTAATGGGATTGCTGGGTCAAATGGAATTTCTATGTCTAAGGCCTTGAGGATTCGCCACACTGTCTTCCACAATGGTTGAACTAATTTACACTCCCACCAACAGTGTAAAAGTGTTCCTTTTTCTCCACATCCTCTCCAGAATCTGTTGTCTCCAGAATTTTTAATGATGGCCATTCTAACTGGCGTGAGATGGTATCTCAATGTGGTTTTGATTTGCATCTCTCTGATGACCAGTGACGATGAGCACTTTTTCATATGATTGTTGGCCTCATATATGTCTTCTTTCATAAAGTGTCTGTTCATATCCTTTGCCCACTTTTGAATGGGCTTGTTTGTTTTTTTCCTGTAAATCCGTTTGAGTTCTTTGTAAATTCTGGATATCAGCCCTTTGTCAGATGGGTAAACTGCAAAAATTTTTTCCCATTCTGTTAGTTGCCAATCCACTCTAGTGACTGTTTCTTTTGCCGTGCAGAAGCTGTGGAGTTTGATTAGGTCCCATTTGTCTATTTTGGCTTTTGTTGCCAATGCTTTTGGTGTTTTGTTCATAAAGTCCTTGCCTGCTCCTATGTCCTGGATAGTTTTGCCTAGATTTCCTTCTAGGGTTTTTATGGTGCCAGGTCTTATGTTTAAGTCTTTAATCCATCTGGAGTTAATTTTAGTGTAAGGTGTCAGAAAGGGGTCCAGTTTCTGCTTTCTGCACATGGCTAGCCAGTTTTCCCAACACCATTTGTTAAACAGGGAATCCTTTCCCCCTTGCTTGTTTTTGTCAGGTTTATCAAAGATTGTATAGTTGTAGATATGTTGTGTTGCCTCCGGTGCCTCTGTTTTGTTCCATTGTTCTATAGCTCTGTTTTGGTACCAGTACCATGCTGTTTTGATTACTGTAACCTTGTAGTATAGTTTGAAATTCGGTAGTGTGATGCCCCCCGCTGTGTTCTTTTTGCTTAGAATTCACTTGGCTATGCGGGCTCTCTTTTGGTACCATATGAAGTTCATGGTGGTTTTTTCCAGTTCTGTGAAGAAAGTCAATGGTAGCTTGATGGGGATAGCGTTGATTCTGTAAATTACTTTGGGCAGTATAGCCATTTTTATGATATTAATTCTTCCTAACCATGAACATGGAATGTTTCTCCATCTGTTTGTGTCCTCTCTGATTTCGTTGAGCAGTGGTTTGTAGTTCTCTTTGAAGAGGTCCCTTACGTTCCTTGTGAGTTGTATTCCAAGGTATTTAATTCTTTTTGTAGCAATTGTGAATGGCAGTTCGTTCTTGATTTGGCTTTCTTTAAGTCTGTTATTCGTGTAGACGAATGCTTGTGATTTTTGCACATTGATTTTATATCCTGAGACTTTGCTGAAGTTGCTTATCAGTTTCAGGAGTTTTTGGGCTGAGGTGATGGGGTCTTCTAGGTATACTATCATGTCGTCTGCAAATGGAGACAATTTGGTTTCCACCTTTCCTATTTGAATACCCTTTATTTCTTTTTCTTGCCTGATTGCTCTGGCTAGAAATTCCAGAACTATATTGAATAGGAGTGGTGAAAGAGGGCATCCTTGTCTAGTGCCAGATTTCAAAGGGAATGCTTCCAGTTTTTGCCCATTCAGTATGATATTGGCTGTTGGTTTTTCATAAATAGCTTTTATTACTTTGAGATACGTTCCATCGATACCTAGTTTATTGAGGGTTTTTAGCATAAAGGGCTGTTGAATTTTGTCAAATGCCTTCTCTGCGTCAATTGAGATGATCATGTGGTTTTTGTTTTTGGTTCTGTTTATGTGGTGAATTATGTTTATAGACTTGCGTATGTTGAACCAGCCTTGCATCCCCGGGATGAATCCTACTTGATCATGGTGAATAAGTTTTTTGATTTGCTGTTTCATTCGGCTTGCCAATATTTTATTGAAGATTGTTGCATCTATGTTCATCATGGATATTGGCGTGAAGTTTTCTTTTCTTGTTGGGTCTCTGCTGGATTTTGGTATCAGGATGATGTTGGTCTCATAAAATGATTTGGGAAGTATTCCCTCTTTTTGGATTGTTTGAAATAGTTTTAGAAGGAATGGTACCAGCTCCTCTTTGTGTGTCTGGTAGAATTCTGCTGTGAACCCGTCTGCACCTGGGCTCTTTTTGTGTGGTAGGCTCTTAATTGCTGCCTCGACTTCTGACCTTGTTATTGGTCTATTCATAGTTTCAGCTTCCTCCTGGTTTAGGCTTGGGAGGACACAGGAGTCCAGGAATTTATCCATTTCTTCCAGGTTTACTAGTTTATGTGCATAGAGTTGTTTGTAATATTCTCTGATGATGGTTTGAATTTCTGTGGAATCTGTGGTGATTTCCCCTTTATCATTTTTTATTTCATCTGTTTGGTTGTTCTCTGTTTTATTTTTAATCAATCTGGCTAGTGGTCTGTCTATTTTGTTGATCTTTTCAATAAACCAGCTCTTGGATTTATTGATTTTTTGAAGGGGTTTTTGTGTCTCAATCTCCTTCAGTTCAGCTCTGATCTTAGTTATTTCTTGTCTTCGGCTGGGTTTTGAGTTTTTTTGATCTTGCTCCTCTAGCTCTTTCAATTTTGAGGATAGGGTGTCAATTTTGGATCTCTCCATTCTCCTCATATGGGCACTTATTGCTATATACTTTCCTGTAGAGACTGCTTTAAATGTGTCCCAGAGGTTCTGGCATGTTGTGTCTTCGTTCTCATTGGTTTTGAAAACTTCTTTATTTCTGAGTTCATTTCATTGTTTACCCAGTCAACATTCAAGAGCCAGTTGTTCAGTTTCCATGAAGCTGTGTGGTTCTGGGTTGGTTTCTGTATTCTGAGTTCTAACTTAATTGCACTATGGTCTCAGAGACTGTTTGTTATGATTTCAGTTGTTTTGCATTTGTTGAGCAGTGCTTTACTTCCAATTATGTGGTCAATTTTAGAGTAGGTGTGATGTGGTGCTGAGAAGAATGTATATTCTGTGGATTTGGGGTGGAGAGTTCTGTAAATGTCTATCAGGTTTGCTAGCTCCAGGTCTGAGTTCAAGCCCTGGATATCCTTGTTGATTTTCTGTCTGGTTGATCTGTCTAATATTGACAGTGGAGTGTTAAAGTCTCCCACTATTATTGTGTGGGAGTCTAAGTCTCTATGTAAGTCATTACGAACTTGCCTTATATATCTGGGTGCTCCTGCATTGGGTCCATATATGTTTAGGATCGTTAGCTCTTCTTGTTGTATCGATCCTTTTACCAGTATGTAATGGCCTTCTTTGTCTCTTTTGATCTTTGTTGCTTTAAAATCTATTTTATCAGAGATGAGAATTGCAACTCCTGCTTTTTTTGCTCTCCATTTGCTTGGTAAATCTTCCTCCATTCCTTTATTTTGAGCCTTTGTGTATCCTTGCATGTGAGATGGGTTTCCTGTATACAGCACAGTGATGGGTTTTGGATTTTTATCCAATTTGCCAGTCTGTGTCTTTTGATTGGTGCATTTAGTCCATTTACATTTAGGGTTAATATTGTTATGTGTGAATTTGATACTGCCATTTTGATGCTAAGTGGCTGTTTTGCCTGTTAGTTGTTGTAGAATCTTCATTATGTTGATGCTCTTTAGCATTTAGTGTGATTTTGGAATGGCTGGTACTGGTTGTTCCTTTCTATGTGTAGTGCCTCTTTCAGGAGCTCTTGTAAAGCTGGCCTGGTGGCGACAAAATCTCTGAGTACTTGCTTGTTCGCAAAGGATTTTATTTTTCCTTCACTTCTGAAGCTCAGTTTGGCTGGATATGAAATTCTGGGTTGAAAGTTCTTTTCTTTAAGAATGTTGAATATTGGCCCTCACTCTCTTCCGGCTTGTAGTGTTTCTGCCGAGAGATCTGCTGTGAGTCTGATGGGGTTCCCTTTGTGGGTAACTCGACCTTTCTCTCTGGCTGCCCTTAGTATTTTCTCCTTTATTTCAACCTTGTTGAATCTGACGAATATGTGCCTTGGGGTTGCTCTTCTTGCGGAATATCTTTGTGGTGTTCTCTGTATTTCCTGCATTTGAGTGTTGGCCTGTCCTGCTAGGTGGGGGAAATTTTCCTGGATAATGTCCTGAAGAGTATTTTCCAGCTTGGATTCATTCTCTTCGTCCCCTTCTGGTACACCTATCAAACGTAGGTTAGGTCTTTTCACATAGTCCCACATTTCTTGGAGACTTTGTTCATTCCTTGTTGCGGTTTTTTCTCCAATCTTGGTTTCTCATTTTATTTCATTGAGTTGGTCTTCGACTTCCGATATTCTTTCTTCTGCTTGTTCAATTCGGCTATTGAAACTTGTGCATGCTTCGTGAAGTTCTCGTATTGTGTTTTTCAGCTCCTTTAATTCATTCATATTCCTCTCTAAGTTATCCATTCTTGTTATCATTTCCTCATATCTTTTTTTAAGTTCCTTAGTTTCTTTGCATTGATGTAATACATATTCTTTTAGCTCACAAAAGTTTCTCATTATCCACCTTCTGAAGTCTAATTCCGTCATTTTGTCACGGTCATTCTTTGTCCAGCTTTGCTCCCTTGCTGGTGAGGAGTTTTGCTCCTTTCTAGGAGGCGAGATGTTCTGGTTTCGGGTGTTTTCCTCCTTTTTTCGCTGGTTTCTTCCCATCTTTGTGGGTTTATCCGCTTGTCATCTGCGTAGTTGCTGACTTTTCAATTGGGTCTCTGAGTGGACACCCAGATTGTTGATGATGAAGTATTTCTGTTACTTGGTTTTCCTTCTACCAGCCTAGCCCCTTCACTGTACGACTGCTGAGGTCCTCTCCAGGTCCTGCTTGTCTGGGGTGCACCTCTAGCAGCTGTGGCACAGTGAGGGATGCTACCTGTTTCTTTTTCTGCTATCTTTGTCCCAGGATGATGCCTGCCAAATGTCAGTCTTTTGGATATAGAGGGGTCAGGGAGCTGCTTGAGGAGACAGTCTGTACTTTTTTGGAGCTCAATTTCTGAGCTGTGAGCTCTGTTGTTCATTCAGGGCTGTTAGGCTGCTATGTTTGATTCTGCTGCAACAGAGCTCATTAAAAAAAACCCTTTTTTTCTCAAATGCTCTGTGTTGGGGGGTTCGGGCTTTATTTTTCGATGTCCGATGAGGTGTCCTGCCCAGCTAGAAGGCAGAGTAGCCACTGTTTGGCTGCCGAGGCTCCGCCCTGCTGTTGTGTGATTCACCCTGTTCCTGCAGGCTCTGCTGTGGTCTCCGCCACGCCCTGCGGTGGAGTCTCTTCGTTGTAGCATGTTGCCTCAGCAACGGCAGGCTGTGTCAGCAGTGGGCGTGTATCTCAGTAGGGATGGGTTGCCTTGGCAACGGGAGGCTGCGTCAGCAGTGGGCGTGTATCTCAGTAGGGACAGGTTGCCTCAGCAACAGCTGGCTGCGTCAGCAGTGGGCGTGTATCTCAGTTGGGGCGGGTTGCCTCGGTAGTGGTGGACGCCCCTCCCCCACAGAGCATCTCGGACTGTCTGCTCGGGATAGTTTGAAATCGCGGTTTTGTTTGTCCCACTGGGTGTCCCAAACGATCTGTCCCTGCAATCCCCTGGGCTGGCCTACTGTCCAAGTCTCGTTCAGTCTCAAGTCCAGCCCTCTCAAGTCTCAGGTTGCCGGTTCAACAGGGCAACTGGACAAGCGTGCCCTGTGGAGATTGCTGGGTAGGGCCAGCCGCCGCCGCCCCGGCTGCCGGCTTCACCAGGCAGACCTACTGCCTGGCGTCTTGTGTCTTTTCTATACTTGGGAGTTACCCCATTCTGTGAGCAACAAAGATCAGTCTGGAAATGCAGCTCCGACTCACCGTTTGTGGATTCAACGAGAGCTCCAATCCTGGGTTGTTCTCACAGCGCCATCTTGAGTCCTCCCCTCTTTGTTTTTATTGTACTTACTTTTCTTGACTATGAAATATAGTTTATAGAAATTTATAGTTTATAATTATAATTGAGTCTTTAATTCATCTTGAGTTGATTTTTGTATAAGGTGAGAGATAAGGGTCCAGTTTCATTCTTTCACATGTAGCTAGCCAATTACCCCAGCACCATTTGTTGAAAAGGGTGTCCGTTCCCCACTTTTTGTTTTTGTTTGCTTTATCAAAGATCAGTTAGCTGTAAGCATTTGGATTTATTTTTGAGTTCTCTATTCTATTCCATTGGTCTATATGCCTCTTTTTATACCAGTGCCATGCTATTTTGATGACTATGGCCTTATAATGTAGTTTGAAATCAGATAGTATGATGCTTCTAGATTTTTTTTTTTTTCTTTGTCTTATTTTGGCTATGTGGGCTCTTTTTTGGTTCCATTAGTTTTAGAATAGTTTTTTTCTGGCCATGTGCTGTGGCTCACACCTGTAATCCCAGCACTTTGGGAGGCCAAGGTGGATGGATCACCTGAGGGCTGGAGTTTGAGACCAGTCTGGCCAACATGGTGAAACCCTATCCCTACTAGAAATGCAAACATTAGCTAAGCATGGTGGTGGGCACCTGTAATCCCAGCTACTGTGGAGCCCGAGGCACGAGAATTGCTTGAATCCAGTGTCCGAGGTTTCAGTGAGCTGAGATTGTACCATTGCACTCCAGCCTGGGTGACAAGAGCCAGACTCCATCTAAAAAGGAAAAAAATATTTTTTTTTCTTATTCTATAAAGAATGATGGTGATATGTTGATAGGGATTGCATTGAATTTGTAGATTTCTTTTGGCAGTATGGTCATTTTCACAATATTGATTGTAGCCATCCATGAGCATGGGATAAGTTTCCATTTGTTTGTGTCATCTCTGATTTATTTCAGCAGCGTTTTATAGTTTTCTTTGTAGACGTCTTTTGCCTCCTTGGTTAGGTATAATTCTAAGTATTTTATTTTATTGCAGCTATTGTAAAAGTGGTTGAGTTCTTGATTTGATTCTCTGCTTGGTTGCTGTTGGTGTATAGGAGAGCTACTGATTTGTGTATATTAATCTTGCATCCAGAAACTTTGCTGAGTTCTTTGGTCAGTTCTGGGACTTTTCTGGAGATGTCTTTAGGGTTTTCAAGGTAAAGAATTATATCATCAGCAAACAGTAACAGTTTGACTTCCTCTTTACCAATTTGGATGCCCTTTCTTTCTCTTCTCTGATTGCACTGGCTAGGACTTCCAGTAGTATGTTGAGGAGTGGTGAGAGTGGGCATTCTTGCCTTGTTCCAATTGTCAGAGGGAATGCTTTCAACTTTTCCCCATTCATTATAATGTTGGCTCTGGGTTTGCCATTGACAATGTTTATTACATTGAGGTATGTCTCTTGACTGCTGATTTTGCTGAGCATTTTAAGGATTTTAATCATAAAGGAATGCTGGATTTTGTCAAATGCTTTTTCTTCATTTATTAAGATGATCATGTGATATTAGTTTTTAATTATGTTTACGTGATGTATCACATTTATTGACTTACATGCATTAAATTATCCCTGCATTCCTGGTATAAAACCCACTTGATCATGGTGAATTATCTTTTTGATATGTTGTTGGATTTGGTTAGCTACTATTTTGTTTAGGATGTTAGCATCTATGTTCTTCAGGGATATCAGTCTGTAGTTTCTTTTTTTTTTTTTTTTTTCTTTTTTTGTTAGATTCTTCCCTGGTTTTGGTATTAGGATGATGTTGGCTTCATAGAATGAATTAGAAAGGGTGCCCTCTTTCTCTCTCTTGTGAAATATTGCCCATAGGATTGGTACCAATTTTTCTTAGAATGTCTGATAGAATTCCTTTGTGAATCCATCTGGTCCTGGACTTTCTTTTGTTGGTGATTTTTAAATTACCATTTCGGTCTTGCTGCTTGTTACTGGCCTGTTTAAGTTATCTAATTCTTCCTGATTTAAGCTAAGAGGGTTGTATTTTCCAGGAATTTATCTCTTCTGGTTTTAAAGTTTATGTGCATAAAAGTGTGTCATATTAGCCTTGAATTATCTTTTGTATTTCTGTGGTATCAGTTGAAATATCTCCCATTTCATTTTTTGTTCAGGTTATGGATTTTCTCTCCTTTTCTTGATTGATCTTGCTAATGGTCTATCAATTTTAGTTATCTTTTCAAAGAACCTGCTGTAATTTTTTTCTTGTTTCAATTTTATTTAGTTCTACTCTGATCTTGGTTATTTTGTTTTCTTTTCTTCTGCTTGGTTTGGGTTTGGTTTGTTCTTGTTTCTTTAGCTCCTTGAGGTGGGATCTTAGAATGTCAGTTTGTGCTCTTTCAGTCTTCTTGATATAGGAATTTAGGGTTATGAACTTTCCTCTTAGCACTGCCTAAGAGGAAACCAGAGGTTTTGACAGGTTGTGTCACTACTGTCATTCACTTTGAATAATTTTTAAAATTTCCATCTTTATTTTGTTTTTAACCCAGTGATCATTCAGGAGCAGGTTATTCAATTTCCATGTATTTGCATGGTTTTGAAGGTTCCTTTTGGAGGTGATTTTCAGTTTTATTCTACTGTAGTGTGAAAGAGTGCTTGATATAATTTCAATTTTCTTAAATTTATTGAGGCTCTTTTTGTGGCTCATTATATTGTATGGTCTATCCTGGAGAAAGTTCCATGTGCTGCTGAGTAGAATGTGTATTTTACAACTGTTGTATGAAATGTTCTGTATTCATCTGTTAAGTCCATTTGTTCCAAGGTGTGGTTAAAATCCATTGTTTCTTTGTTGACTTTCTGTCTTGATAACCTGTCTAGTGCCATCAGTGGAGTATTGAAGTCCCCCATTATTATTGTGTTGTTGTCTATCTCATTTCTTAGGTCTAGTAGTAATTGTTTTATAAATTTGGGAGCTCCAATCTTAGGTGCATATATGTTTAGGATTGTAATATTTTCCTGTTGGACAAGGCCTTTTACCATTATATAATGTCCCTCTTTGCCTTTTTTTCACTGCTATTGCTTTAAAGTTGGTTTTGTCTGATATAAGAATAGCTACCCCTGCTGCCTTTTGGTGTACATTTTCACCCCTTTACTTTAAGTTTATGTGAGTCCTTATGCTTTAGGTGAGTCTCTTGAAGGCAGCAGATAGTTGGAGATAGTTGGTTTGTGAATTCTCATCCATTCTGCAGTTCTGTATCTCTTAAGTGGAGCATTTAGGCCATTTACATTCAGTGTTAATTTTGAGTTGTGAGTTATCATTCCATTCATTGTGCTATTTGTTGCCTGTAGACCTTGGTTTTTTGTTTTTGCTTTTTAAATTGTATTTTTATTTACTAGGTCCTGTGAGATTTATGCTTTAAAGAGGTTCTATTTTGTTATGTTTCCAGGATGTGTTTCAAGATTTAGAGATCCTTTTAGCAGTTCTTATTAGTGTTGGCTTGATAGTAGCAAATTCTCTCAACATTTATTTATCTGAGAAACACTATCTTTCCTTCATATATGATGTTTAGTTTCACTGTATACAAAATTCTTGGCTGATAATTGTTTTGTATGAGGAGGTTGAAGACAAGGTCCCAATCCCTTCTAGCTTGTAGGGTTTCTGCTGAGAAATCGGTTATTTGGATAGGTTTTCCTTTATTGGTTACCTGGTGCTTTTATCTCACAGCTCTTAAGAGTCTTTCCTTTGTCTTAACTTTGGATAACCTGATGACAGTGTGTCTAGGCGATGAATTTTTTTGCAATAAATTTCCCAGGTGCTTTTTGTGCTTCTTTTATTTGGATATCTAGGTCTCTAGCAAGGCTGGGAAGTTTCCTTGATTATTCTCCTGATTATGTTTTCCAAATTTTTGATTTCTCATCTTCCTCAAGAACAGTGATTATTCTTAAGTTTGGTTTTTTAACATAATCCCAGATTTCCTGGAGGCTTTGTTCACATTTTTGTATACTTCTTTACTTGTCTTTGTTGGACTGGGTTAATTCAAAGACCTTGGTTTTAAGCTCTGAATTTCTTTTTTCTACTTGTTCAATTCTATTGCTGAGACTTTCCAGAGCATTTTGCATTTCTATATGTGTATCCAATGTTTCCTCACATTTTTATTATGTTTTCTTTATGCTATAAATTTCTTTGAATTTTATAGCAGAGAAAGGCAAAGCCTTTCTCTGGTGCCTCCCTGATTAGCTTAATAACTAGCCTTCTGAATTTTTTTTTTTTTTCAGGTAAATCAAAGATTTCTTCTTGGTTTGGATCCATTACTGGTGAGTGAGTATGATTTTCGGGGGTGTTAAGGAGACTTGTTTTGTCATATTACCAGAGTTGGTTTTCTGTTTTCTTCTCATTTGTCTAGGCTCTGTCAGAGGGACGTTCTAGGCCTGAAGGCTGTTTTCAGATTATTTTGTCCTATGGGGTGTTCCCTTGATGTAGTACTCTCCCCCTTTTCTTAAGGATGTGGCTTCCTGAGAGCGGAGCTGTAGAGATTATTATCTCTCTTTTGGGTGTAGCCACTGGCATGTCTTCCAGGCTTTCGGCTGGTACTGGGGGTTGTCCGCACAGAGCCCTGTGATGTGAACTGTCTATGGGTCTCTCAGCCTTGGGTACCAGCACCTATTCTGGTGGAGGTGGCAGGGGGTGAAATGGACTCTCTGAGTGTTCTTAGCTTTGATGGTTTAATGCTCTATTTTTGTGCTAGTTGGCCTCCTGCCAGAAGGTGGTGCTTTCCAGAGAGTATCAGCTGTAGTAGTATGAAGAGGAACTATTGGTGGGCAAGGCCCTAGAACTCCCAACAACATATGTACTTTGTCTTCAGCTACCAGGGTGAGTAGCAAAGGACCAGTGGGGCAGGGTAGGCTTGTCTGAGGTCAGACTCTCCTTTGGCGAGTCTTGCTGCAGCTGCTGTGGGGATGGTGATGTGGTGATGAGATTCCCAGGTGAATGCAGTTGTATAGCTAGAAGAACTATGGCTGCATCTAATGAGTCATGCAGGTTGTCAGGGAAGTGGGGGAAAGCCAGCAGTCATAGGTCTCACCCAGCTCCCATGCAGTCTGAAGGGCTAGTCTCACTCCCACTGTGCCTCTGATACAGCACTGAGTCTGTTTCCAGACAGAGGGCAAGCAGAGCTGAGAACTTGCTCCAGGCTACTCACCTCTGACCTGCAAAAGAAACAGAGGCTTCTCAACTGGTTAAAATTGTTATGAGTTCAGCTGGCAACTTCCTTCTCCCTGTGGCATTTACCCCATGCCTCTGGACCCCCTTCTAAAGGATGCTGTGATGCTTTCATGGCCTTTCCTGCTTCCTCCTCTACCCCTGTATTTCACTTGGCTCTCTAAATTGATTCAGCTCCAGTTAAGGTTAGAATCTTCTCCTGCAAACTAGAATTTTAGTTTCCCCAGTGGGGGTGTGAGTTTAGGGGCCAAGGATCTCCCTTTCTCACCTTGGCAGTTTGGACACTCACAGTATTTAGGGTGTCTTCTGGGTCCTGCAGGAGCAGTCCACTTCCTTCAGGTGGTCTGTGGGTCCTCTTGGATTCCTGGTTTATTCCTGCAATCATTCTGGAGCTAAAATTCATGATGGGAGCCTCCACACATTGCTCTGTGTGTATGAGTCAGAGCTGCAATCTAGTCTTGCCTCCCATCCACCATGATAATCCTAGGTATAGTAATATCTAATATCTTAATAATTTAGAATATATGTCATAGCTCTAGATGAGAAGACTAAATATCATTAAATATCTATTTTCTCTAAATTAATCAGATCCAAATGAATTTTTTTCAAAACTCAAATGCTTTTAAAATTTGCGAGAATAAATTCCTAAAATGCTGTACACAATTTTTGAACTAAAATAAATGATTGATGTAGACATCCTCACTAATATTTAAAATTGCATAAAGCTTGTCTGATAAAAAATAAATCACAGTGGCACTTTCATAGAAAAAGACGAGTAACTCAGTGCCACACAATAGGAACAAATACAAGCATTTTGGGAGAACTTAGTACATGATACGCAATTTATTTAAAATTGGAATGAAGATGAATTATTTAGCAAGTGGCATTAGAATAATTGGTTATTAAAAATAACATTTGAGGAAGATCCAAGATGGCCCCTTTAGGAGCAGCTAAGGATTGCAGCTCCCAGTAAAAGTGCAGAGGGTGAGTGGATGCTGCATTTCCAGATGGATCTTTATTGCCCACAGACCAGGAGATTCCTAGGCAGAGGAGCCCTATGGGTGGCCAGTGTGGCTGTTTTAGCAGGTGCAGCTGTTTTGCCAGTGCTGTGGCGCCACGGCTCTCCATAAAAAATACACTGGTCTGGTTGCCCTTTTAAGATGGCCAGGAGATTCCTGGGTAGTGCCATTGTTTTAGCCAGTGAAATGGGTCACCGCACGGGAAATCACACAGATCCCGGCACCCTTTCAGCAGGCAACTGGAACACCTAGGAGAGAGTCAACTGTTCAACTTAAAGGAAAAAAAAAGGCTCTGAGGCAGGGAGCCAGGTGATTAGGCTTGGCAGGTCCCACCCACACAAAACAAACAAAAAAAACAGCAATTGGAAACGCTCGGGGTTGAGAGTTTCACGGCAAGCACAGCTGAACCCAGGACAGTGCAGCTCAGTGGGGGAGGGGCATCCGCCATTACCGAGGCCCTCCACCCCTATGGAGGTAGTCCCCCATTGCTGCGGCAGCTTGCCGTTGCCGAGGCAACCCACCACAACAGAGAGAGTCTGCCATTACAGAGGCAGGCTGCCATTGCCGAGGCAGTTATAACCACACCCATAGAAACAGGCCTACAGGGAAGCTCAATGGCAGCAGGGCGGAGCTCAGCAAAGCCTCTGAAGCCAGACAGTGACTAGGCTGCCATTTTGCTGGGCAGAACAGCCCTATAAAAAAAAATGCAGCAGGACAATGGACACTCATAAATAAAGCCCTAACTCCCCGGGACAGAGTGCCTGGGGGAAGAAAGGCAGTTTATGAGTTCTGCTGCAGCAGACTTAAACATGCCTGCTTAGCAGCTCTGAAAGAACAGTGGAGCTCACAGCTCAACACTTGAGCTCCTACAAAGAACAGACTGTCTCCTCAAGCAGCATCCTGACCCCCGTATATCCAAAAAGTCACCTCACAAAGGACTGATCAGACTGACATTTGGCGGGCATCATTCTTGGACAAAGACAGCAGAAGACGGAACTGGTAGCAACCCTTACTGTTCTGCAGCTGCTGCAGGTGATCCCCGGGCAAGCAGGGCCTGGAGTGGACCTCAGGAATCCTACAGCAGAGGGGCCAGACTGTTAGAAAGAAAACTAAGAAACAGAAATGACTTCATCATCAACAACCTGGACGTCCACTCAGGGAACCAATCTGAAAATCAGCAACTACACATATGACAGGTGGATAAATCTACAAAGATGGGAAGAAACCAGCACAAAAAGGAGGAAAACACCTGAAACCACAACACCTTGCCTCCTACAAGGGTTCACAACTTCTCACCAGCAAGGGAACAAAGCTGGATGGAGAATGAGTGTGACGAAATGACAGAATCAGACTTCAGAAGGTAGGTAATGAGAAACTTCTGTGAGCTAAAGGAACATGTTCTAACTCAATGCAAAGAAACTAAGAACCTTGAAAAAAGATTTCAGGAAATGATAACAAGAATGGACAACTTAGAGAGGATTATGAGTGAATTGATGGAGCTGAAAAACACAACACGAGAACTTCATGAAGCATGCAGAGGTTTCAACAGCCAAATTGACCAAGCAGAAGAAAGGATATCAGAGGTCAAAGATCAACTCAATGAAATAAAACAAGAAGGCAAGATTAGAGAAAAAAGCACAAAAAGGAATGAACAAAGTCTCCAAGAAATGTGGGACTATGTGAAGAGATCTAATCTATGTTTGACAGGTGTACCTAAATATGACGAAGAGAATGAATCCAAGCTGGAAAATACTCTTCAGGATATTATCCAGGAAAACTTCCCCAACCTAGCAAGGCAGGCCAAAATTCAAGTCAGGAAATACAGAGAACGCCACAAAGATATTCCTCAAGAAGAGCAACCCCAAGGCACATAATCGTCAGATTCACCAGGGTTGAAATGAAGGAGAAAATGCTAAGGGCAGCTAGAGAGAAAGGTCAGGTTACCCACAAAGGGAAACCCATCAGACTCACAGCAGATCTCTCAGCAGAAACCATACAAGCCAGAAGAGAGTGGGGGCCAATATTCAACATTCTTAAAGAAAAGAACTTTCAACCCAGAATTTCATAGCCAGCCAAACTGAGCTTCATAAGTGAAGGAAAAATAAAATTATTTGTGAACAAGCAAGTACTCAGAGATTTTTGTCGCCACAAGGCCTGCTTTACAAGAGCTCCTGAAAGAGGCACTACACAGAGAAAGGAACAACCAGTACCAGCCACTTCAAAAACATACCAAATGGTACAGAGCATCAACAAAATGAAGAATCTGCATCAACTAATGGACAAAACAGCCAGCTAGCATCAAAATGGCAGGATCAAATTCACACATAACAATATTAATGCTAAATGTAAATGGACTAAATGCACCAATCAAAAGACACAGACTGGCGAATTGGATAAAAAGCCAAAACCCATCAGTGTGCTGTATCCAGGAAACCCATCTCACATGCAAGGATACACAAAAGCTCAAAATAAAGGGATGGAGGAAGATTTACCATGCAAACAGAGCAAAAAAAAAGCAGGAGTTGCAATTCTCACCTCTGATAAAATAGGCTTTGAAGCAACAAAGATCAAAAGAGACAAACAAGGACATTACATAATGGTAAAAGGATCAATACAACAAGAAGAGCTAATGATCCTAAATATATGTGGACCCATTACAGGAGCACCCAGATACATAAGGCAAGTTCTTAATAACTTACAAAAAGACTTAGACTCCCACACAATAATAGTGGGAGACTTTAACACTCCACTGTCAATATTAGACAGATCAACCAGACAGAAAATTAAGTAGGATATCCAGGACCTGAACTCAGACCTGGAACAAGCAAACCTGATAGACATTTACAGAACTCTCCACCCCAAATCCACAGAATATGCATTCTTCTCAGCACCACATCACACCTACTCTAAAACTGACCACATAATTGGAAGTAAATCACTCCTCAGCAAATGCAAATGAACAGAAATTATAACGAACAGTCTCTCAGACCATATTGCAATCAAGTTAGACCTCAGAATTCAGAAACTAACTCAGAACCGCAGAGCTTCATGAAAACTGAACAACTGGCTTTTGAATGTTGACTGGATAAACAATGAAATGAAGGCATAAATAAAGAGGTTCTTTGAAACCAAGGAGAATGAAGACACAACATACCAAAATCCCTGGGACACATGTAAAGCAATCTCTAGAGGAAAATATACAGCAATAAGTGCCCACATGAGAAGAGTGCAGAGATCCAAAATTGACACCCTATCGTCAAAATTGAAAGAGCTAGAGGAGCAAGATCAAAATAACTCAAAACCTAGCAGAAGACAAGAAATAACTAAGATCAGAGCAGAACTGAAGGAATTAGAGACACAAAAAACCCTTCAAAAAATCAATAAATCCAGGAGCTGGTTATCGAAAAGATCAACAAAATAGACCACTAGCCAGATTAATTAAAAAATAGAGAGAATAACCAAATAGATGCAATAAAAAACGATAAAGGAGATATCACCACAGATCCCACAGAAATTCAAACCATCATCAGAGACTATTACAGACAACTCTATACACATAAACTAGTAAACCTGGAAGAAATGGATAAATTCCTGGACACTTGCATCCTCCCAAGCCTAAACCAGGAAGAAGTGATTAAACCATCACTTAGTAAGTACTAAACCATGAATAGACTGATAACAAGATCTGAAGTTGAGGCAGCAATTAAGAGCCTACCACACAAAAAAAGCCCAGGTCCAGATGCGTTCACAGCAGAATTCTACCAGTCCCACAAAGAGAAACTATTACCATACCTCCTGAAACTATTCCAAATAATCCAAAAAGGGGGAATTCTTCCCAAATCATTTTATGAGACCAACATCATCCTGATACCAAAACCTAGCAGAGACTCAACAAGAAAAGAAAACTTCAGGCCAATATCCATGATGAACATAGATGCAAAAATCTTCAATAAAATACTGGCAAGCCAATTGCAACAGCACATCGAAAAGCTTATCCACCATGATCAAGTAGGATTCATCCTGGGGATGCAGGGCTGGTTCAACATATGCAAGTCTATAAACGTAATTCACCACATAACAGAAACAAAAACCAAAACCACATGATTATCTCAATTGATGCAGAGAAGGCCTTTGACAAAATTCAACAGCCCTTTATGCTAAAACCCCTCAATAAACTCAGTATTGACAGAACGTATCTCAAAATAATAAAAGCTATTTGTGACAAACCAACAGCCAATATCATACTGAATGGGCAAAAACTGGAAGCATTGCCTTTGAAATATGGCACTAGACAAGGATGCCCTGTCTCACCACTCCTATTCAATATAGTACTGGAAGTTCTAGCCAGAGCAATCAGGCAAGAAAAAGAAATAAAGAGTATTCAAATAGGAAAGGAGGAAGCCAAATTGTCTCTATTTGCAGGTGACATGATAGTATATCTAGAAGACCCCATCATCTCAGCCCAAAATCTCCTGAAACTGTTAAGCAACTTCAACAAAGTCTCAGGATACAAAATCAATGTGCAAAAATCACAAGCATTCCTATACACCAATAAGAGACTTAAAGAGAGGCAAATCAAAAACAAACTGCCATTCACAATCGCTACAAAGAAAATAAAATACCTAGGAATACAACTAACAAGGAATGTAAGGGACCTTTTCAAGGAGAACTACAAACCACTGCTCAATGAAATAAGAGAGGACACAAACAGATGGAGAAACATTCCATGTTCATGGTTAGGAAGAATCAATATCGTGAAAATGGCCATACTGCCCAAAGTAATTTACAGATTCAACGCTCTCCCCATCAAGCTACCAATGACCTTCTTCACAGAACTGGAAAAAACTACCTTAAACTTCATATGGAACCAAAAGAGAGCCCACATAGCCAAGTCAATTCTAAGTAAAAAGAACACAGTAGGAGGCATCACACTACCGGACTTCAAACTATACTACAAGGCTACAGTGATCAAAACAGCATGGTACTGGTACCAAAACAGAGATATAGACCAGTGGAACAGAACAGAGGCATCGGAGGCAACACAACATATCTACAACCATACAATCTTTGATAAACCTGACAAAAACAAGCAATGGGGAAAGGATTCCCTGTTTAATAAATGGTGTTGGGAAAACTGGCTAGCTATATGCAGAAAGAAGAAACTGGACCCCTTTCTGACACCTTACACTAAAATTAACTCCAGATTGATTAAAGACTTAAGTGTAAGACCTAACCCCATAAAAACCCTAGAAGAAAATCTAGGCAAAACCATTCAGGACATAGGAGTAGGCAAGGACTTCATGACCAAAACACCAAAAGCATTGGCAACAAAAGCCAAAATAGACAAATGGGACCTAATCAAACTCCACAGCTTCTGCACAGCAAAAGAAACAGTCATTAGAGTGAATTGGCAACCAACAGACTGGAAAAAATGTTTGCAGTTTGCCCATCTGACAAAGGGCTGATATCCAGAATTTACAAGGAGCTAAAACAGATTTACAGGAAAAAAACAAACAAGCCCATTCAAAAGTGGGCAAAGGATATGACCAGACACTTTACAAAAGAAGACATATATGAGGCCAACAATCATATGAAAAAATGCTCATCATCACTGGTCATTAGAGAACTGCAAATCAAAACTACATTGAGATACCATCTCACCCCAATTAGAATGGCGATCATTAAAAAATCTGGAGACAACAGATGCTGGAGAGGATGTGGTGAAATAGGAACACTTTTACACTGCTGGTGGGAGTGTAAATTAGTTCAACCATTGTGGAAGACAGTGTGGCGATTCCTCAAGGACCTAGAAATAGAAATTCCATGTGACCCAGCAATCCCATTACTGGGTATATATCCAAAGGATTATAAATCATTCTACTATAAGGACAAATGCACACGAATGTTCATTGCAGCACTGTTTACAATAGCAAAGACCTGGAACCAACCCAAATGCCCATCGATGATAGACTGGACAGGGAAAATGTGGCACATATACACCATGGAATATTATGCAACAATCAAAAACGATGAGTTCGTGTCCTTTGTAGGGTCATGGATGAACCTGGAGAACATCATTCTCAACAAACTGACACAAGAACAGAAAATGAAATACCGCATGTTCTCACTCATAGACAGGTGTTGAACAATGAGAGCACATGGACACGGGGAGGGGAGCACTACACACTGGGGTCTGTTGGGGGGAATAGGGGAGGGACATCTGGGGGTGGGGAGTTGGGGAAAGATAGCATGGGGAGAAATGCCAGATATAGGTGAAGGGAAAGAAGGCAGCAAATCACACTTCCACGTGTGTACCTATGTAACTATCTTGCATGTTCTCCACATGTACCCCAAAACCTAAAATGCAATAAAAAATAATATTTTCTTTTTTACTTCATATTTTTACTCCAAAATATATTCTAGATATAATAAACATTTAAGTGGAAAACCAGAAACAATGTAAGTACTGAAAGAAAATATAGGTTAATATTTTTAAAATCTTGGGATAGGAGGAAGGTCTTTCAAAGTAGGTGATTAAGGACAAAGTTAATTAGAATATTGATAGATTTAACTAAATGAATTTGTAATCTTTGCACTAGAATCAGCATATAAGGATAAAATATGAACAATATGCTAAGAAAATATTGCAGGGTATATAATAGATGAAATGCATCATTAATAGGAGTTATTAAAAATCAATAATAAAGTTTACAATCTTAACAAAAATGATCAGTGGCATGAGCAGAGAAACCATAAAAGAAATGTAAAGGTACAAAAAACATACAAAGGAACCAAAGAAGCTGAAATTAATGGAGATCTTGTATTTGCTATTTTTGTGTAACATTCTCAAAACTTAATGGTTAAAACAGCAATTATTTGTTATAATAAAATTTTTTTTTTTTGAGACAGAGTTTCGCTCTTGTTACCCAGGCTGGAGTGCAATGGCGCGATCTCGGCTCACCACAACCTCCGCCTCCTGGGTTCAGGCAATTCTCCTGCCTCAGCCTCCTGAGTAGCTGGGATTGCAGGCACACACCACCATGCCCAGCTAATTTTTTGTATTTTTAGTAGAGACGGGGTTTCACCATTTGACCAGGATGGTCTCGATCTCTTGACCTCGTGATCCACCCGCCTCGGCCTCCCAAAGTGTTATAATAATTTACATGTCTTTTTGCTGTCTGAGGGTTTGTTGGCTGCTTTAGGATTACCTTAACTGAGCTTGCTTTTGTTTCCGTATGCAGGCTGGGGCCTATCTCTAGGCTGGGCTTGCCTGGGACAGTTTAGCTGGAGCATTCCTGCTCCATCTATCTTTCACAGTTTGCTAGGACTCCAAGTATTTTTCATCCTTTTTCTGAGACCAATGGGCTAACCCAAGCAAGTCCTTCCTCTGGCAATGGAAGAAATACAAGAGTGCAAGCCTAGCTGGACGAGTGTTTCTTAAGCTTCTGCTTGTGTCCCATCTGTTAACATCGCATTGGCTAAATGGCAGTTACATGACCAAACTCAGAATCAAGGGGAAAGGAAATATATCTTCTCTTTTAATAGAAGAAACTAAAAAGTCATATGGTAAAGGACATGGATACAGGTAAAGGTAAAGATTTGGGGCCATTAATACAGTATACCAGATGCCACCTTTTGCGTGTTGGTTAGTAGAGGGTTTTTTTTTTTACCTTGCTTATAATATTCAGTGTTGTCAAGAGTGTCAGGAAATGAGTACACCCACACACTGCTGAAGGTGTGAGTCTAAATAGCTAATTGGAATGACAATTTGCAAGTGTTTAAAAATTCTCTTAAAGGTTTGTGTTTTTGGCTCAATACTTCCATTTTTAAGAATTTACTACAGGAAAACAATTAGATCAATGTGCAAAGGTTGTTCAAGTATAAACCTGGCTAATTGTCAGAGCCAGTTGTCATGGCAGCAGCAGGCCATCTGGAGCAGCTGCTGCCATCATGATGGCTGCAGCAGAGATGTGGCTGTGGCTGCTTGCTTCATGGAACTGATGGGAACAGGGGGCACGTGGGATCCTCACCCCTCCTGAGTTGGGGCAGGAGCTCCCTGGGTGCTGCTAAAGATGCATAAGCCACAGCTGTGGACCTGGGCGTCCCTGTGCTCTTGGAACCCGGGAGCAGGCAGAAACCTCACCTACCTGGGCCCAGCTGTGGCCACCCAAACTGTGGCTGCAGACCTGTGCCTCCTGCTCCATGAAGCAGGCAGGAGCCCCATCCCCCTGAGTGCAGCTGCAGCCTGCTCAAGACGTGGCTGTAGACCCAGGCATCTCTGCACTCAGTGGGTCCCAGGAGTGCCCCCACTGTTCTTATGGGCTCCAAAGTACCTGCTCCTGCTGCCTGGCTTCTCCCTGCTGTTAGCACCTCCTTCTATCTTGGAGCAAAGATGGGGCCAAGCCCAGAAACTGTCACAGCCCAGCTGGGTGTGCACACACTTGGGGCAGTGCTGACATGCCAGCTCCTTGTCACCTTGGCCCCACTGGACTTTGGGCACTGCTGAGCACAGGAGGAAAGCTGAGGGGATGTGGAGGCAGCTCAGTGTTGGTCTGCAGGTACCTTTTGGCTCCTATAACCTGTGTGCCCTGAAAGGCAGATTGAGGTCGAGAGGTTACTAGATGGAAAGGGGCAGGTCCCAGCCTTCAGGGAGGGCCTAAAGGCTGGGGACTGGGCTGCCAGTACCACTGGACTAGAGTAGAAACTTGTGGTGCATTTTCTGGGCCCACCCATGGGCACCCATTGGAAGAACTACTTCCTCCCCATACACTTCCTCCCTTCTGAGGCCCATAGAAACCCCGGGCTCAGCCAGAGCTGAGCAGATGCCGAGATGGCCAGCTGCATAGAGGAGCAGCCTATTCTAGAGGCTCCTCTCTGCTGAGAGCTACAAAGATAATGGGATGACCTGCCTGCAGAGAGGAGCCACCCACTTTAGGGCCTCGTCTCTGCTGAGAGCTGCAGAAATGAAGAGATGACAGAGAGATGATGGGACTACCTGCCTGCAGAGAGGAACCACCCATTCTAGGGCCTTCTCCCTGCTGAGAGCTGCACAGACAATGAGATGACCAGCTGCAGAGAGGAGCTACCCTCTCTGCTGATACCTGAATACTTGTCAGGATGACTTGCCTAGCAGAGAGTAGCCACCCTCTCTGTTAGAAGCTGGACACATGTTGGGGAAACCCTGGCTGTGGAACGTCACTGCACCCTGAAGGTTTCCTCTGAGCTGTTCTATCACTCAGTAAAGCTCTTTATGTTGCTCACCCTCCACTTTTCTCATACCTCATTTTTCCTGGTGTAGAATAAGAACTCGGGGCCCACTGAATGAGGCTAAAAGAGCTGTAACACAAGCAAGGCTGAGATATGTGTCTTGCTCACCACATTGCAAGCAAAGAGAAGGGAAGAAGAGCTGTGGCCTTTCACAGAGTCCTGACCTGGGAGTTCCCCAAGCCAGGGCTGTGACTCCCTCTTTGGGTTCCTGGCATTTCCAAGCTACTGGGCACCACCTTGTTCCCTGGTGCCGGCTCTGGAAGCTGCTTGCAGTGCACCTGGTCTGGCCACAGCCTTTCAGAGAGCCAATGCTATGCTTGCACCTGGAGCTTCCCGTCCTGCTGCAATAGCTGGCATATCTGACTGCACAGCGGCCGGGCCCCATGCTCACTCACGCATCCCTTGTTGCTCTATACAGTCTCCCTTGGCAGGTGTGGGATCCAGGCTGGTAGTGTGAGCCAAGTGCAGCCTGCCAGGCCCAGTGGGCAGAATGAGCCCAGCAGGCCTGAGCAAAAGTCAGGTAAAGACACCATGGGTCACAGAGGTTTCTGACCAGAAAAGTGACACCCCAAAGGTCCTGTAACACTTGCACACATAAGGCTATATTTTTTTAAAAGTTGACATTAATTTTGATTGATTGATATTTCAGTTGATTATAGATTTTGAATGTCACCTCTGAGTTCAATATTAATCACTGGATTGTTTATAGTAGTAAACATTTGGAAATTTTCTAAGTTCCATTAGCACAAAATTAATAAAAAGAAATGTTGGTACATCCACATAATGAGTTGCTATACAACTGTTAAGATATTGATGCTTGTATTTATCATCATGAAAGAAATCCACGCCATACTGATTAAGTGTAAAGTAGAGGCTTGTTTCAATGATACATGTGGTTGTAGGTTCATTAAATATATGAAAAAGTATTTATCAGGGTGTTTCTATGTGGAAAATTATTGTTGATTTTATTTTCTTATTGTGCTTTTTAATGTTTTATTTGGAGTATCATGCATTAACAGGCACTTTTATAACCATTAAAAGACAGAAAGTCTACTTCTGTTGTGGAAAAGTGATGTTGAGAATTTAACTGTAATTAGTTTCAAGGAATATATGTGAGTAACAATAGTCTACGTTACAAAGTCAAAACATTCCATAGAAAATAGCTACGAGTTTTAAAGGAAAGACTTGTCTAGTCATATCATAAATTATGGCTGGTTCCCTTTTGAGCAAAGAGACACAACTCAATAAAATTAATAGGGGAAACTCAAATGTATAGAAACAGAATATGAGTAAGAAAGGCATGGATACGTTTATACTGTTTATATACACATATACACCCAGCCAAGCTCTCCATAAAAATAGTGCTTGCTTAGTTCTGTAAAAGGAGGAAATATTTCAGAGTTTATGGCAAAATCATTTTGGAGGTACAGAAGTTTGGTTTGGAAAGGATTCCACATTTGTCATGCTTTCTTTCATGCTTAATAAAAAAAGTGATTTTGATTTGATGAATGGAATATTGTTAGAAGTCAGAAAATGTTACTGTTTCTTATTATACTTTTCATTTGTCACATGACTTTGATGAAGGACCCTCCTCTTGGCATGAGTCATTACTCATCGAAAGGTGTATAGAACATTTCCTTTTTAATGCAGACAAACTAATATACTAGTTAAAAATAAACTCTCAAAATCATTTTGCTTATACACTTTGAGGATCTGCTAAATCTTTTCTGCTTTTGAGTACACAGTCAGAAAATTAATTTAGAGCTTTAATCAGCCATCATTTTTTCTTATAGCAGCAGCAGACAATTTTATTTAATTTTTCAAAGCAGTGAGAGACTGTTGGAGTGGGAGCAGGCATGTAGGTAATAAAGAACTCTTTGATTTTTATTGAAACAACCATAATTTAAATGACAGATTTTGCAGATTCAAGACTAGTGGTTAACAGAGGGTCCTCTGCAGAGCCTCTTGGGTTCCATGGCATTACCTTGGGGTGCACTGAGGGCAGTGGTTGGAAGAGAAGGCAGCCCCTGGCTTCCATGTCCACATCCTCCACTGTAGCTCTAATTTCATAGGTTTTGTATTTCAACGTTCTGTGTGAGTTGGCTTGAAAAATGAGTTCTACTGCAAAAATAATTTTGAAAACCTTTAATTTGTTCCATCTCCACAGTGTGTAGACGAAGAAACTGAGATTCAGAGTAGACTCCTGCTCTATTTTAGTGATTATTAACTTCTGGAAGGGTAAGAATGCACAAAACGCCTCAGTCATCACAGCAATCCTGTCACCTAGGCTGAGTAGATATCAGCACCATCATTTGCGAGATTAGAAAATGGACACTCAGAGGGTTTCAGCAATCTGCCCAAGAGATGGTATGCCTAACTCCTAGTCCTGCTTTTCCTCCTTATATTCCTTCTTCGAAGTACTTTTTATCTGACCAGGCTGCGTGGTTCTCTATGTTTGTGTGTTCCAACCCAGGTTGTGGTGTATAGTATTTTTAGATGATTCCATTTAAACTGCCATTATTAGAAATGATCTCTGAACAGCAGCCCTAGGCATGAGTATGTCCAATAATGACAAAGTCTAACCAGTAAGTGCACAGAAAGTGTGAAAATTTTATTTAGCAATTTTACAAGATTGGTGTGGAGGGTATATACCAATTGCTTTATGTGTTTTTCTTTTATAGCAGGCTTTAATAAGTGATATATTTATAATTTTAAAAGTTTTATTAGGCCGGGTGCAGTGGCTTATGCCTGTAATTCCAGCACTTTGAGAGGCTGAGGCGGGTGGATCACAAGGTCAGGAGTTCAAGACCATCCTGGCTAACATGGTGAAACCCCGTCTCTACTAGAAATACAAAAATTAGCTGGGCGTGGTGGCATACTCCTGCAGTTCCAACTACTTGGGAGGTTGAAGCAGGAGAATCCCTTGAACCAGAGAGGCAGAGGTTGCAGTGAGCTGAGATCGCACCACTACCCTCCAGACTGGGCCACACAGCGAGACTCCATCTCAAAAAAAAAAAAAGTTAAAGACCTATAATTTGAACACTGTAGCATTGTAAGCATAAATGTTCTTTAGGTTCACAAAAAATCTCATGGTATTCTCAATTTTAAATTGGTCTTTGTGTATATTATATTCCTCTCAAGTGCACTAAATTTCTATAGATTCTGTATGTTCATTAAAAGTATTTGCTCAATTCAATTACAGTTATTGGGATTAAGGGGTAGCGGATGGGGAAAATGTGTAAGCTCCTGAGGCTTCCCTAAATGGGAAGTCCTCTCTGCAGATTGAGATATGTCCAAAAACCTGCATTGAACTTTCAGGGATCTATCAGCTGAGGGGTCTGAGAATCTATGAAAAACAGGCATTTTAAGAAGAGTCCTGGCTCAAATTTTGTTTTATAGGTATCTCATCATATAAAAATAAATAAGAATAAAAATTATAACTGTATTATATTCCTATGTGTATATATACACACACACCAGATTTTAACCATTTCCTCTGTTATTAAGGAATTTAAAACATTTAAGATATTTCTGAATCTTTGCCATTGTTTAAAATAACACTGAAATGAGCATCTGGGTGCATATGTAATTGCCTTCATCTCTAATAATTTCCATTGGAAAGATTCCTATTGATGACATTGTTGTACTCATTTACTCTTTCATCAACTTAAAATAATCCTTCTACTGCCAAATTTTACTAATACTGAATTATACATTATTTTACTAATATTGCTAATGAAAGATTGTATCTTGGTGACTTTTTTTCATAGATCTATCAATATGTTTTTGTCATCTGTAAGTGACATGGAGAGCTTATATTTTTTGACATCTCTGATTTTCATAAAATCATATTAGAGAACCTATGACATTAAATTAGGTTATCTCTGGATTGAGAAATGGTGATATCTGTTTTCTTTTTTTTGTGAGTTTCTGCCCATAGATTTTATAATAAAAATACAAAAAGAGATGAATGTATTTTTTCCCAAAAATACATAAAATAAAACAAGATACATGTGTATTACCTAACATATATGAAATTTTATTATTAGATGTTTTTAAAGAAGTTATTCAACATATGAAGGATTTTAGTCGGTAGACACAGTGCCTCTTCACCTGCACTGGAGGAGTTGTTTTTCTTCTCTGTAGCAGGGTGAATAGGGTAGGATGGTAAAAATTTCCACCGAGAATGTAGCAAGATTGATGTCTTCAAAACAATTCCAGCACCGTGGTTAATGCACAGCCCTGGAGTCAAATTACTTGAATGTTACTCCATGCTTTACCACTTACTTCTTCTGTGACCTTGAGAAAGATACATTTTTTTGTCCCTCAGTTTCCTTAATGTAAAGATTAAATATATTTTGGGACTTGAATTTATTACATATATAATATTTATGTAATATCATGTAAAATAAACACAGTTATATACCATGTAAATATATTTCACGTATTCATTCTAATCCACCACCAGGTAGTAAAGTCCCAAAATATATTTAAACTCTGGAGGAGAAGCAATGAAGCACTGTCCAGAATAATTTTCCTACTAGAGAAGTAAGTGGTGACCCTGTGTTACAAGGGGCTTGTGTGCTGTCCTAGCATCTATGTTCTCTAGATAGCAGTGGTAGGATCTCACTCCCATAACACCCAAGAGCCACTGCATTATAAGGAATCTAAAGTTGCTATTTTTTCTTTTTTCTGAGAGGAAGTCTCACTCTGTCATCCAGACTGGAGTGCAGTGGTGCAATCTTGGATCACTGAAACCTCTGCCTCCCGAGTTCAAATGATTTTCTTGCCTCAGCCTGCTGAGTAGCTGGGATTACAGACATGTGCCACTACGCTTGGCTAATTTTTGTGTTTTTAGTAGAGATGGGGTTTCACCACGTTGGCCAGGCTGGTCTTGAACTCCTGACCTTGTGATCCGCCTTCCTCAGTCTCCCAAAGTGCTGGGATTATAGGTATAAGCCACTGCTCCCGGCCTAGAATTGCTTTCTTAAAAGCATCAATTATGTATTAGATGATACATTACAACATTTGCAATGACTAATCAAGCAATGATTGAATATATCACTCTGTTTAAAGTGGAAATCCACCTCTAATTATTTTGCTGCTGATAGAATAATGATTTCAAATATCATTTAAAAAATGTTTGTTTTATAAAAATTTTTTATATGAGTGATGGACTAAAAATCTCAACCAAGTATTCCTGAGACTCTTCATTCTGTTCTCTAACAGAACCTTCAAAGTTTTGGAAAAATTCCATTAAAACGCTGCTTAAGCTGAAATAGTTTCATGATCAGTTTCATTTTTGTACTCACCTTGTAAATCCAGACCTCCAGGCAGGTGCTGGGCACTATCAGTGGATTAATCTGGTCAACTGCTTCTGGTTGCTATTTTAAGGTCACTACCTAGTGTGTACTTTTAGAGAAGCTCTCTAGTGTGCTGTCACAGAAAAGTCGATTGGACTTTTATGTAAAGAAGGGCTTTGTGAGCCTCTAATCCTTAAATCATTCCTTTGACCACATTTTACTTCATTGTAGATGGAGATTACCACACAGAAAAATATCGGATGCTTTCTGGCTGATCCAATTCTAACTAAACAATTAAGTCACTTGTAGGTCAGAGAATATTCTCAGCTCTTGGCAATTCCATTACCTCAGGCTTACCGTGAGGCTATTTTAGAAATATTTCATCTACTGCTATTTTTTTTTCTAGATAGTGTTATTTTATTTTTAGATGACAGATAAAATTGTGTATCTTCATCTGCACAATGTGATGTTTGGAAGTGCATATGCATTGTGAAATGACTGAATGTAGCTAATTAATATATGCATTACCTCACATAATCATCGCGTTTTTGTGGTGAGGACACTTAACATTCACTCTCTTTGCATTTTGCAGGAATACAACATATTGTTATTAACCATAGTCACGATGTTGTACAATAGAACTCTTCAATTTGTTCCTTCTATTTAACTGAAAGCTTGTATCCTTCGACAATGTCACCCCAAGCCTCCACCTGCAACTGCAACTGTCCCTGCTCCGTATGTATCTATATGACATTCTTTTGCATGTGGATATTCAGTTTTCCCAACACCATTTATTGAAGAGACTGTCCTTTCCTCCCTGTGTGTTCTTGGCACCTTTGTTGAAAATGAAAGCATCAGATATTCCTCTGTGTGATAATCTCCATTTACAATGAAATAAAACACTATTCTACTCTCTAGTTCTAGGAGATCAACTTTTTTACATTCCACATATGAAGGAAATCATGTATTTGTCTTTTTGTGCCTGGTTTGTTTCACTTAACGCAATGTCCTTCAGGTTCGTTCACATTGTTATAAAACGGCAGAATTTCCTTCTTTTTTTAATGGCTGAATAGTGTTTCATTACATATCTATATGACGGTTTCTTTCTTCATTCATTCACTGATGGACTCAGATTGATTCCATTTTTTGGCTGTTAGGAATAATGCTGCAGTGAACATGAAAATACAAATAACTCTGACACACTGATTTTATTTCCTTTGGATATAGATATGATTGCATCCCATAATGGGATTGCTGGACTGCATGGTAGTTCTATTTTTAATGTTTTTGAGGAACTTTTATATTGTTTTCCATAACGGTTATACTATATATATTCTATATATATACTATATATATATTCAATCCCACGAATAGTGTGCAGCATTGGACATTCACATCCTTGCCAACACTTAGCTTTCGTCTTTTTGATAACAGCCACTCTAACAGGATATTCTTATACTCATTTACCAAACTTCAGTTTGCTGCAGAACACAATTACCAGCTATTTGAGTGGGGGCAAGAGTTGTTGTAATTACAATTTCACTTGCCTTTTGTGAATGTCCCCGTGACACCAAGGCATGGGAATGACGTGTAAAGGCAGAACAATATCCCTCCATAGAGAGGTGATCTCTCATTGTGATTTTAATTTGCATTTTCCTGATAATTAGTGATGTTGAGCATTTTTTTCATATACCAGTTGGATATCTGTATGTCTTCTTTTGAGAAATTTTTATTCAGTTCCTTTGCCCATTTTTAAATTGTTTTTTTCATTTTCTTGACTTATTAGTCCCTTAGATATTTTGGCTATTAACCCTTTATCAGGTGTTAGTTTGCAAATATCGTCTCCCATTGTATTGGTCATTTCTTCACTCTGTTGATTGCTTCCTTTGTTGTGCAGAAGCTTTTTACTTTGATGTAATATTATTTTTCTATTTTTGCTTTTGTTGCCTGTGCTTTGGGGGTCATATCCAAAAACATCATAGCCCAGACCAATGTAACGAAGCTTTTCCCCTATGTTTTCTTTCAGTAATTTCATAGTTTCAAGTTTTACATTTAAGTCTTTACTCCAGTTTGAATTGATTTTTGTATATGGTGTGAGATAAGAGCCTATTTTCATTCCTTTGCATGTGGGTATTCAGTTTTCCCAACACCATTTATTGAAGAGACTGTCCTTTCATCACTGTGTGTTCTTGGCACTTTGTTGAAAATGAGTTGGCTGAAAAAGCCTGGATTTATTTCTGTACTCCCTATTTTGTTCCACTGGCTGTTTTTATGCCTGTGCCATGCTATTTTGATTACTATAGATTTGTAGACTATTTTGAATTCACGTAGTGAATGCGTGCTAATTTTCAATTAGCAGAAAGCTCAAGCAAAACACACTGTGTATAAATGAAGCAGTTTTTATGTGGCCTTCACGAGAATTAGACTCTCATGGGGCTCCATTTTTGTATAACACTTAGTTTTAACTACATTCTAAGGTTCTAAGGAAAATTCTGGAGCTGTGACTTAGATATGCATTTGCACAACTTCCTTGTCTGCGAATCTAAAAGTTAATCTTACTGATCCCTATTTCTCTTTTATGCTTTTTTCCTCTTATCACTCACTGGTAGCTAATATACTATGTATTTCACTTGCTTAAGTGTTTGCCAATCCCATCACAGCTCCATGAACATAGCTCCACGGGGGCAGGAATTATCTATTTTATATATTGTCATAGTCTCAGTATCAAGAAAAGTGCTTGGCACATTATATGTGTATAATAAATAACTTTGAATAATAGCCAGTCACTCTATTTTATACATCCTATTTTAGTAGCTTGGCATGGTAGATATTTCATGAATATTTATATATTTGCAACCTTTAGAAGAAAGAAAAGAATAACACTCTATAGAAGGCAAATTGAGAAGCCTGAAAGTTTAGAATAAATGAGCAACTTAGAAATAGCTAAACATTTTGAGTAATCAAAATCATATTTTGTCATTAACTGGATTTAGTAACTTCTCAAAGTTATTGTGGATGTAAAATTGGTTCTATTCTGCTGATCCTCTGTGGTGTTCTACAAAATTGCTAAGTAGTTTTTATATGAAATTAGATAAGACATAACCCTTTTCCTATCTTATATATTATTTTTTAGTCATGAGCCAAATTTTTCAAGCTAAGCTAATTTAAAAAATACTAGAAATGCGAACCTATTGTCATTGTTCTAAAATGTAGTTTTACAATTCAGTTTTTCAAGGTGGGATTTCTGATTATACATGAAGTGCTTCATTGTCTCCCAGGCCACTTCCTAGCCATAATCAGTCCCTTTGCCACTCCTGAGGAAGGGCCTGTTCTGTGTGACTCACAGTTACTTCCATGAATATTTATCCTGTCTGTACTGTTGGAATCACCTTGAGATCATTTACTATTAGTTACGGTTGATAGAATTAGTAATGTTACTAGTTGTGTTACAGTGTCTATGGGTCTCACTGAAATAGGACCCAATTCCTTCTCCCCATGACCATATTTTCTGTCCTTTCTTGAGTCTGCCTGTAAATTTTGGGGTGGCAATTTATTTCCTTAGTAAAAACAACACTAGTTAAATATTAAGATAAAACTGTATGGCCCAGGTATGGTGGCTCACGCCTGTAATCCCAGCATTTTGGGGGGCCAAGGTGGGTGGATTACCTGAGGTCAGGAGTTTCAGCCCAGCCTGACCAACATGGTGAAACCCTGTCTCTAATAAAAATACAAATATTAGCTGGGTGTGGTGGTGCACACCTGTAATCCCAGCTACTCAGGAACCTGAGGCAGGAGCATCACTTGAACTGGGGAGGTGGAGGTTGCAGTGAGTCGAGATTGTGCCACTGCACTTCAGCCTGAGCGACAGAGAAAGACTCCAAGACTCCAACTCAAAAAAAAAAAAAGAGATACAACTGTATTATTATTATTATTATCCACTATTACTATTTGTGTTTTCATTGATTAAACTTCAGGCAAAACTCATTTTGGCTGTGTTGGATAACATTTTGCAATTTTCTTTTCCCTATGTCTTGCACGCTTTGTGGCATTGAATTCATGTATACTGTCTTTCTAAGTTCAAATATATTAAGTGACAGTTCTTACCATGAATCCTGTAAAATATTTGATTTTCATCATTTATTTACATTTTTGTCACTTGTACTCTCTTGTGCTTACTATGAAGAACACACGTTCATTTCTGCACCTTTTTGTTTATTGATAGCTTATACTGGGATATTTATTCTTCTGTCTTTTAAAATCAATGAATCTCATACAGCTCTGTCCACCAAAGAATCTTTTGAACTAAAAAATGCACATAGACAACATTTTCGAAGGATTCAATTTCAAAATAAAGTTAGTTCCCAATCAGCCCCACAAAATGATGTATCTTCTCTTGATAAAGGTGTACAAATAATGAATTTCAATCACTGAAATATTCTAAAAATTTGTTATCTTGCCTAAGTAACTGTTTCTATGCCTTTAGCAACTAAAAACCATGAAAACACAAGCCTTTTTAAAAGCATATATTTCTACCTTCCATTTGAGTAATTTTTATTAGTCAAGGAATTTAGTATAGATATATATTTGGTGAAACTTTTTAATAAAATTGTGTTTTTCTGATTGTAAAATGATATATTTTCATTAAAAAGTTTATAAAACAGAAATATACATAGAATATAAAAATCATGTATACTTTCATAGTCAACAAATCATTGTTATCTTAAGCATACATATCTATAAATAAGAATTTTTAATGGAATTAGGATCATATATAAGTTTTCTTACTGTTTGTCTCTTAACAATAATGTATAATCTAATGGTTAGTGGAAAATTAATCATATGAGGTTTTCATTATTAATAAATTCCTCATTCTTGGACATTTAGATTGTTTTCATATTTTTCATTGTTATGTATAATGATGTGACAAACATTTTGGAAAATACATAATCATATGGTTTTCTGTTAACTGCCTTACATACTTCATTTGGAGCTAAATCACTGAGTAAAAAGATTCACATCTCCTCCCACACTCTGCCTTCTCTTATGTGATTCAGTACCTTTAGGTTGCCTTAATCTCTTTCCGCAAAGTAAGAAAGTGATCTGAAAAACTAATTTATATTCAGTGTTGTTAACTTGCAGGTGTTTTCCTTCCCTTTTCCCTTGCTCAGCTGTCCTAGACCAATTTTGGGAAGCAGACTCCATAGACAGAGGATTCTTTGCAGGAGATTTATTGGGGAATTTTGTCAGCAGCAATACCATAAGGGGAGTGAGGGAAGGGGGTTGAGCAGGAGAGGTTGAACTGGGATGCAATAACAGCAGGGTCTCCAGCCATCCCAACGGGAGCTCTGGGGCTCAGAAAGCCTCTCAGAGTATTCTTGAATTGAGACAGGTCTCTGAATCCAACTTCCTCCTGCCACTCCCATTGACCAGTCCTTAGATTGGCATAGGGTGCTTTGGGCAAGGCAGTTGACATGCTCAGTAGCTGGGTAAGATGAGGACTTCATCCCAAAGTGGCCATATGGGCGTGAACCACTGGTGTTAGGCATATCAGCCGCATGGATTTTGTTATCAACCAAGAAGGGGAGAGGAGATGAAGTGTAGATCAAAACAGATGATTCTCCGCTGGGAGAATTTTAGTCTTTCTTGCCTGTTACCTAAATTGGAAAATATATAAGAGCAGAATCTTCCTCAGATCTCCTCAGCCCGTTTCTCATAATCCTTCTCTAGAGCTCAAAATGTCCTGCTCTAGGACTCAAAACCAGACAAACATTGCTGTTTGTTGGTGAAGGGGGCACCTAGAAGCATTTATCGACTGAGCAGTGACTTTAACAATACATTATTTTACATATCAATGTCATCAGTTAAGAGAATTTCACTAAATTAGCAAGTCCTAATGTGAAAATAACTATAGTATTACTGATTACATAACAAGGTAAAATACTATATTTTGACAATTAAGCTATCTTTTTTTAACTAGGATGACATTTAGTCATTTACCATTTCCAGTAATCTAAATGTTTATATCACAGAATTCACATATTAAATTATCTGGAAATTTATTTCTCAGGAGGATCACCAGGGAATCAGAAAATGATAATAATTAATAGTACATCTATAACAACTTAACATTTTATAGGGACAAAGTATACAGGTTAATCACTGATATTGTAATTTTTTAAATTATACTTTAAGTTCTGGGGTACATGTGCAGAACATGCAGGTTTGTTACGTAGGTATACACATACCGTGGTGGTTTTTTTTAAAACAGCTATTGAACTAAATTTCAAAAATGGAAAAGAATTTAATTATGAACTCCTGATGATTTGCCTTTCACCTCCAAATAGTCCACCTGTCAATCTTTATTAAATATTTATTGCATAGGGGCTGATCATGGTGGCTCATACCTGTAACCCCAGCACTTTGGGAGGCCAAGGCAGGAGGATCACTTGAAGTCAGAAATTTGAGACTCGCCTAGGTAACATAGTGAGATAGCCTATCTCTAAAAAAATATATAATGTATTGCATAGAAATATTTTTGGGGGATAATTTAATTACTGTTGTGCCTGGTTGTACTTGATGAATATTCACATATTTTCTGATCTCTAAAATGAAAATTTGGCATCATTTTACAACACTAAAAGACATCATGGAAGCATAGTTCTTTATTGCTCTATTTTGAAAGAGGGGTAAATAGGATGAGTGTCATTTAAAATACATTTTACTCTTTCTCTCCCACTGAATGAAACTATGAATCCTGGACAGAATACATAAAGCAGATATTTGAGGAATCTGAAAAATAAATAATAACAGATGCAGTGGGAAGAAGACCAGAATTTGTTTATTTTTTTCCTCTGGTATCTTCTGGCTTAGACTTGAGGCAGCCTGAGACTAGAGGGAGTACCTTGTCATAGACACACAGCTGCAGATGCCATTTAGTTTAGACTCAGCATGAAAGTGGCCTCTTGTGAGTGACAGTGGTGGTAGTGATGGCTTTCAGAGGTTTTACATTCTGAAGGAAGAGAACTTCTTTAATTTGAGGAGGTCTGGTCCCAAGATGGCAGAGCAAACCTTCTTGCTGTTTTTCTGTCTCCCTTCTCCCACCACTTAGTGTGGATGCAGCAGCAGGAAGTAGGTGGCAGAGGGGGTGGTAAATAAAGCCCCAGCTTTTTGGCTGGAGGACTGAAAAGAAGAGCTCCTAGGAACCAATAAGTAGAAAAGAGATAGCACAGAGGGAGAAGCTTGGAAAAGGGGCCCCGTGGAGTTGTTTACAAATTTCTGAGCTCTTTTTATGGCCCCAGTGCTCTGGTGAGGACTAATAGTAGAATAGTGTGCTTGTTATGTCCTTATCTGGTTGGATGCAGGCTTTATTATTTATTTATTTATTAAGCTACACATCTTTCCTTGTTGGCTAGGTGCCCTATGAAATGTGATGATGTCATTTCCTAAGATGGAGTGGTTTATGTCACAGGTGCTCTTTACATATGGGCTCCTTACTTAGTTCCTCTGCATCTCAGGCTTGCTGTCTGAAAAATGGATAGAATTCTCACTACCTTCAAGAATTGTTATGAGGATTAAACAAATTAGTGTACACTAAGCAAGCGAACCCAGCAAGTGTTTTCCTCCCCGTGGCATTTGGTTTTCTGCTTTCCTATCCATTTCCCTTCAGACCCTTAGTTTTCATGTTTAGCACCCTTTTAGTCTGTCAATTTTACTAAGTTTTAGGATAGTTTAGAAGCTTCCTAAGAATCACCTGTTAAATTTAAAAAGAATAAAACTCTTAAAGGAGTGCTAAGATAAAATCTATGGTAACCTGCTCCCTTTTTCTTACTTCAGAAGAGTTGAGGTTGCCAGAAAACTAATATTTAGATACGGGCTTATCTGGTTCATAATATTCTAAACAACACTGCTACCATTACTTTATTACTAACTAAAAGTACTTAGAATGTGTCAGATATTGATATTCTACATATATTAATTTATTTAATTCTTACAATTACATGATAAGGTGGATATTATTGTTATTCTAATTTTACAGAATACATAACTAACCCATCACTTTATTGCCCTAGTCTTTTTACTCATATTATTAAAAAACAACAATTGAATACTGGTCTTAAATTAGTTATGAAGTTAGTTATATTTGGTTATCTTTTTAGCATAAAAACTCTAGCTAAAATGAGCCTTAATATGGGCAGTGCTTTTTTCTCCGCTCCATAAAACAGACCAACCCTCCTTGCAGACTTAAAGCTAAAAACCAAGAATCTAATAATAACCTGAGTGTTGGAGTTGCATCAAGGTTTTTGCAATGTAAATTCCTTCCATTACCTTAGTTCAGGTCCTAAGCTTCTCTAGTTTGAATTATTATAATTGATATCTTTTTACTTATTTACTTTTTTTTTAAAGGGGTCTTGTTCTGTCTCCATGGCCGGAATGCAGTGGCATGATCTTGGCTCACTGAAGCCTCGGCCTCCCAGGTTCAAGTGATTCTCCTGCCTCAGGCTCCTGAGTAGCTGGGCTTGCTGGCGCCTGCCACCATGGCTGGCTAATTTTTGTATTTTTAATAGAGATAGGGTTTCACCATGTTGACCAGGCTGGTCTTGAACTCCTGACCTCAGGTAATCCACTCACCTTGGCCTCCAAAAGTGCTGGGATTACAGGCAAGAGCCACTGTGCCCAGCCTATTACAATTGATTTCTTTTTCATTGATGGCATGCTCCACCCACACTGATTGAATTATTTTTATTATTTATGTGCCTGGTTTTAAAAAATAATGGCTGTTCAATAATAGGACTTTTTTCTTTTTGGCTGAGCACAGGGGACTTTACTGATGGGACATGACAAGGTGGAGCTTTCTAGGCCCCTCCCTTTTCAGGTGGCCTGCATGGAAATTGTGAAAAGGGGAGAGTGTGAAGAGCGTGGTGGGGTCTGAGTGCAGCAGGGACTCCCCAGCAGCTGAGGGCCTCTCTCTTCCTCTCATGCTCTCACTGGAGCTGGAGGCCATGAGGGCCATGAGGTTCACCACCCTGTTGCTGTAGCCAAATTCATTGTCATACCAGGAAATAAGCCTGATAAAGTGGTCGTTGAGGGTAATACCAGCTCCAGGATCAAAGTTGGAAGAGTGAGTGTCGCTGTTGAAGTCGGAGGAGACAACCTGGTGCTCAGTTTAGCCCAGGATGCCCTTGATAGGGTCCTCTGAAGCCTGCTTCACCACCTTCTTGATGTCATCACATTTGGCAGGCTTTCCAGACAGCAGGTCAGGTACACAATCCACACGTTGGTGGTGGAGATATGGGAGTCCATGCCAATAAGCTTCTTTTTTAGCTCGGGGATGACTTGACCATAGCCTTGGCAGCTCTAGTAGTTGTAGGTATGATGTTCTGGAGCCGCCTCTGACCATCAGGCCACAGTTTCCTGGAGGAAACTGCCATTCACAGTCTTCTGGGTGTCAGTGATGACATGAACTGTGGTCATGAGTCTTTCTGTGGTACCAAAATTGTCATGGATGACCTTGGCCAGGGGCGCTAAGCGGTTGGTGGTACAAGTGGCATTGCTGATGATCTTGAGGCTGTTGTCTCACTATTCACTTTCATCATGAACGTGACGGCTTCAGCAGAGGGGGCAGAGATGATGACCCTTTGCCCCCCAATTCCCGGCAAGTGAGTTCCAGCCTTCCCCACAGTGGTGAAGATGCTGGTGGACTCTACAGTGTACTCAGTGCCAGCATTGCCTCATTTGATTTTGGTGGGATCTTTGTCCTGGAAGATGGTAATGGGATTTCCCTTGATGACAAACTTCCCATTCTCAGTCTTGACGGTGCCATGGAATTTGCCATGGGTGGAATCATACTGAAACATGTAGACCGGGTAGTTGAGGTCAATGAAGAGATCATTGATGGCAACAGTATCCACTTTACCAGCTAGTGACCAGGCACCCAATATAGCCAAATCCATTGACTCCAACCTTCCTCTTCACCATCATGTGGCTGGTGCTGTGATGCACGAGTAAATGTGGCTGTCTCTCACAGGAGGAGCGGAGAGCCAAAATAGGGCTTATTCTATGCTTCTAAGAACTGAATCCTGGCCACACTTATTTCTCTAGTGCTGTCTCCTCTGACTGAAAGTAACAAACAGAAAGGCCAGTATCCACTCACACAAATACACTCATCATTCATGCCTTTGTTGCAGAATGTGTCTGTCATTCTTGATTAAGTTGTGATAATAATTTTACTGTTTACTATTTATTGAGGACTTACATTGTACCAGGGTTTATTCTAAGCCCCTTATGTGCACCTATGTTATAGATAAAAGAGCTGAAGTTTAGAGGAGTAGTTTGCACAGAGTCACACATTCTGTAAGTAGGGTTGCTGAGAATAGAATTCCCAGCATTCTAATACAAGCCTGAGTTTTTAGCCATGATACATACTGCTACCTGCTTATTTCTCACACTGAAGAATGGAAGGGATCACACTGACACTGCAAACCTAACGTATACATCTTGTTTCCAGGAGGCAATACAATAAATTGCATGGAAGCTCTGGTGGGAGGAATTTGGATGCTGTTACTGTCCCTTACTCTGAAGGTTATTATAAGGTCTTTTGAGCCCAGAGCTTGGCAATAGTTGCCAATGTTGATAAGCCAAAGGTGGAATATTTTCCTTTTTCCTTTGGTTAAAGATCAATTCACTTCTTTCATGTTTTCTTTTTAGTTGATAATAAAGGAGAAGAATAAAAGGATAACAGATGTGAATACTTAATCATGTTGCTTAATCTTATGGAGTGACATAAAATATGGTTTGCTTTATCTAGACAGATGTGGTTTTATAAAATAATCATGGGCTTTTTGTTTGACTTGTAGACTAATTATGCATGAAATGGGAGTGCACTTTCTGGAAAGGTCATCTTGACTTTTAAAGTCAATCTTTACGCATTCATGATTGTCACTTCCTGATCAGTGTGGGATAATTTGAGATACCTAAAACTCTATTCTGTGTTAAAGGACTATTTCAAAGATTCCATGTTTAATGAAATAAACCTATAAATTAGAGAGCTGTGGTTACTTGCACTAATTCATTCTGAAGTCTTCTCAATGCTCTTTTAAAAATCTGTAGCTTTTTCTTTCTTATTTTGTTCAGATATCGGGAAATTTGGATTTCCAATATACTTAGCTTATCCTCAATAGTGGATGAAATAATTCATTTAGCATGTCCATTATGACACTAAATTAGTAATTCATGGTAGTTAAAATTTCAGTGGATGCTGAATTGATCCAAGAAGTAGTTTCAACCTTGTGAACTGGTTTGCAATTAGTAGTCTATCATTAAATAGTAATTAACATCAAAGGCTTCAAATGGCCCATAATGTGCAACAGCAAGTTTGTGTGTTAGAACAAGACACTTGAATTAATATATAGCTCATATTTTTATATAGCAATTATGTGGTGATAAACAGAACACTTTTTATTATTTTAAAACTCATTTTCTAAAAGGATAACACAAAATTGGTTTATTTTATTTATTTATTTTTGAGACAATGTTGCATTCTGTTGCCCAGGTTGCAATGCAATGGCTCAATCTTGGCTCACTGCAACCTCTACCTCCCAGGCTCAAGTGATCCTCCCATCTCAGCCTCCCAAGTATATGCACCACTATACTCAGCTAATTAATTTTTTTTTCTTTTTGTAGAGACAAGGTCTCACTATATTGCCCAGGATAGTCTCAAACTCCTGACCTAAGCGTTTCTCTCATGTCTGCCCCCAAAAGTACTAGAATTATAGGCATGAGCCACTGGCTAATTTTGTTTTAAATCCCCGTACAGTATGTATTTTGAATATAGATTTTGTTTTTGTAACTTATATTTGAAAATGTCTCTTTTAAGAAATCATATAAATATTAAAAGTATTTGAGAGTTTTTAACCTAAATCAGGAATTTTTTTAGCATGTGTTATCAGTCATCTGAAGCCACAATACTTGGTTTTTAGAGCCATTTCATTTTATGATGTGAACATGCATGATGCATTCAGGGAGGCATTATATTTCAGATTATATGCAAAATTGTCAAACCTTATCTTTGGTATGGGGGAAGCTAGGGGAAGTGGAAAATGAATCCATTTTATTAGGGGCAATGGTATATCATGGTGTTTGGGTCATCATTGTGAATCACAGGGAAAGTGGCATAGCATTTGAGACTGATCCACATGCCACCAGTAAATCTTGGCCCAAATCAAATTGAAGTAGTACAAGAATTAAGATAGCTAATATTTATCAATGGTTAATTATGTACCTGGCACAGTTCTAAGTGTAAAAGCATATTAAATCATTAATCCTCACAAAACCTTTAAAAATAAAATTGTTAATAACTAGATACCAGCAAAGGGTGAATATTCTACAGAGGAGCAAACAGATCTGCAGTGAGTAACTTGCTACACAACTAGAAAGTGGCAGTGCTGAAACTGACCTCGGGAAGCTTGGCTACCCAGTCAGCACTCCTAACTATTTTATTAAATAAATATCCCCCTTGGGACTTTGATTGAGGTCTAAGTCATAGAAAGAGTCTGTTTTTCCAAATTTTTCTTCATTAAGATGAAGGTTCTAACTTCCTGCCAGTAAATGTCTAATTTATCTGGAATTTATATCTTCAGGATATGCAAGTCTTAGAGTTTGTTTTATTGTCCCAGTGGTCAGTCTAATGCTGAGCTTAAGTCATTTTGAATTCAACCCTTTTGTTTTTCCTCTAAGATATTTCTTCTTTCTCCTTTTTCCAGACACACAGTCACCCATCTAGCTTGGGCTCTCTTTAGCTTTCTTCATGGTGCTCTTAATTCTAGTCTCCTTACAATTTATTTTCTAGATTAACTTAAGCAATGTTTGAATCACAAACTTTACTCTCATCTCTCCATTTATCATTATATACAATCCAGAGCCCTTAATATGACAGTCCCAAGTCTTGTTGCTTTGGATCTACCTTTTTTGTCTTATCTTAAAATTCTTAATCATCATGGAAGCTAACATTTATTGAGCACTTACTTTATATCAAGCACTGCATTTACTTCCAGGCATACAAAGATGAATAATAGAACATATTTTTTCCCTTTGAGATTATCACAGGGATATCTTACTTAATTTTATGGAAACTTATGAGCTATGTAATATTATTAACTCCATCTTAATGAAGAGGAAATGAAGGCTTGAAGAGTTTGTATAACTTATTGAGGGTCACAAGATTGCCATGTGGCAGAGCTGGGATTCACACTCTCACTTTTAAGCCCTATACAATACTCCCCATGTCATAAATTTTCTAACTCTAACCCATCTTTAGACATATGGGGCCACTCACCACTCCTTTTATATATCTCACTTTTTTCACTTCATTTTCTTGTTTTATGTCATTCTGTCTTTCTTGTATGTCTGTCCCAATTTTCTTCCTTATTTCTGCCTATTGAATAACAACCGCATTCAACCTGTGGACATAACTGACCTCTCCCACCACAAACCAAAGCTTCATTTTTCATTTTTTTCTGAATTCCCATTGTGCTATAACCTTGTAGGCTGGTTATACAAACTATATGCTGAGCTTTATCGAGTGCTAAAAAAAAATTTGTTTTTAGCAGTAAAAGCTTCTAATTATGTATCATAAGTAAGTTCTCAGAGAAGCTGATTCAGACTTTCCACCAAGGGGTTGTGTTGGCACAGAAGACATAAACATCAACCACATTTTAGCACAATTTTCATCATTCTCTTGTGGTTTGACTTTTCTGATGATATCTAAACTTAGACATAAAAGGAAACCCCGCCTTATATGGATGACATGGAATGGAAAAGAAGCTCCATGGCCATCCTGTTTAGCTGGTGGGTTTGACCTTTTCCACACGTGCATTTGCTTTGAACTTCTCCTAAGTTAGGTGCTACGTGAATACAAGTTATAATTAACATGCTTTCTTTGGATCTCCTTGAACAAAATGTTCTCTCTCATGATATGCTATGCATATTTACTTTGAATGAATAATAGTTTTGAATTTGGATTTAGAAAGCAGATAACGTGACTGAAATGCATGTTTCTTCTTTGCCTTTAATCTAGGGCTGCAGGATGGATCCCAAATGTGAAGGAAATAAAACATGAGAGAACCTCCTTGTTTAGCCACGAAGTAACCAGGGATAAGAGGTTTAGCTTATAGGCTCTAATCAAACCTGTTATTTTTCATTGGAAACTGGCATATGGTATCACTATGCAGCTGCTAACCAGCTGTTTCCTTTCTACTGGCGTTCTTGTGAGCTCTCTGCTTTAAATTTATGTATCGCTTGGGATCCTGAAGGATGAAATAATACTTGTAGGTTCAAGGTAGTGGTTGAAATGGTTGTTTGTATGTTTTTAGATTTTTTTACTCTAGTCCAACCTGTTTAAAATGTTTTCTTCTGATTGCTATTGTGAATGTGTAAATGTTTATTTAATCATGTGAAAGTGAGGAAAGATATAGAAACAATTCATAGGCTAATTCAAACCATGTTTTTACCTCTCTTGTTTGCCCTTCACTAATCTGCCAAGCCTGTATGATTGCCTCAGTTCTCCATTTAGCCGGAAGTTAGAGCTTTGAACACTGAAAAAAGAGACGTTGATGTACTTACTTGTTTCCATATAATGATAAAAATCATGGTCATGTAATGGCTACTTCAGTTTTCACGACTTCACTGACCCGATGACAGGGTTTCACCAATAGAAGAAAATCTTTTGGTTTGTCACAAAGTGTATGGTCTGGGGTCAGACATATCAAAGAATTATAAACAAAGACCTCTGAACAGTATATCAGTACTATGGCTTGAATATGCCCTCCAAAGTTCATGTGTTGGAAACTTAATTCTCAATGCCATAGTATTGAGAGGTGGGACTCTTAAGAAATGGTTAGGTTATAAGGGCTTCAGTCTCAAACATGGACTAATGCCATTAGTGCAGGAGTGAATTAGTTGTCACAGGAGTGAGTCCCCGATACACGGATGAATTTGTCTTCTCCCACATCTGTCATGCTCTTTTGCTCTCCTGTCTTCTGCCATGGGATTACACAGCAAGAGAGCCCCTCCACCTTGGACTTCCCAGCCTCCAGAACTATGAACCAAATACATTCCTTTCTCTATAAATTACTCAGTCTTAGGTGTTTTTTAAGAGCAGCATAACACAGACTAAGACAGTTAGAATTTCTGGTAAGGATTCACATGCTGTGGAGTTTAAACATAATGGAATATGTTTATGTTATCCTTTTTATTATTAGAAGGTTAACATTTTATTATTAGAAGGTTGAGATTATAAAAATAATACCTAACACTCATAACACTTACTACACACTATTTAACTTTTCTACATGTATTAATTTATTTAATTTTCTTAATAAGTACTGTTAACATCTTTGTTTTGTAGATAAGCTTAGACGAAAAATGTTAAGAAATGTGTACATAATTACACAACTTGTAAGTATCAGAGACAGGATTTAGATATAGGTAGATTAGCTCTTTACCCTGTACCAGACTGCTTTGGGTTGTTACAATGAGCAAATTACTAATTTCAGAAGTAGTCCAGTGGCAAGAGCCTCTGTAATTCCTGTGTTTGATATGTTTGATTGACTTCTCCTAAACTTTTAGAACTCTATTTCATGATTCCTGAGGAGCACCAGTGTGGGGACAGCAAAGCTTCTATCTAGAGGATCAGCTAAGTCAAGATAAGGAATTTACAGTAGGCATATGTCAACCAATACAGAGTGAACTGAGCTGGGATTACTATATTATGCTCCAACAATTCAAAGTTTTCATAGGAATCTCTCTTTTCTAAAACCAAGTATAAAACTCTCAGACCCTCTCATGTGAATTTATGTTAAATTTCAGAGCATTAAAAGGTTTTCTCACCCTGATGTTCCCTTGAATTAACTAGATCAAACTGCTGAGTTTATAGGATGGGCTTCTGAAATATTTTTGCTTGTTTGCTTTTGGATAGATAGATGGATACATGGATAATTGAGAGAAAGAAAAATCAAGTTCATGTTAGCAAAATTATAACTTGCCATGTTTCATTTTGTTACCAGGAAGTAATGGCAATCTTTAAATGACTTATTCTTCCTTCAAGGCATTGTCTCCTGCTAAGCCTCAATAGACAGGTAGGGAAAAGAAGCTGTTGAAAGAGGGAGTGCTCTCTAGATAGTTTTCTTTTTTCTTCCTGAGCATAGTTAGCACAGAATATGGAATCATTTAATCTCCATGTTATCTTTGGTGGGGGCCAGTAATAGAAGGAGGAATGGAAGCTAAAATAACAACACCAACACCAACACAGAGAAGCTAAAATGAAATTACTAAGTGAATGATTGAGTCCTCTATAACAGCAACTTAATATGTTGGCTGTGTAGGCCATATTAATAAGTTGTGGTTCCAGTGAGTATCTTAGAGCAAATAACTACAGCAAGAGTACTATTAAATTCTTAGCAAAACAATAAATCCAGACCTACCAGTTAAAAGGCCAAAGGTTTCCGATTTATACATTTAAAATGTATACATGCTACATTTGGCTTTAAAGCATTGTTTTCCTTTGATTCAAAGTGCATTTTTATATTAGCTAGAAAAAACTGGTAGACTTTAACAATAGGTTGAAATACTCAAAACAGGGAAGAAATCAGTAGGCTCTAACTGTAAGTTTAAAGAGCCAAAACAAGCCACCAAATGAAAAAGTGAAAGCTCAGATGTGCTTTACACATAGCAGACATGCTAAAAATAATTGAGTAAATGTAGATGGACATGAGCAGGTGGAGATAAGCCTGTGAATTAATGGCACCATAATCTAAGGTTCTACTTGGGGATTGAAGGTCTTCCCTCTGGGGAGGTAAAGTGAACTAGTAAAATGACATGATCAACCAGTGCTAGGATAAGCCGTTTAGTCAGAACACTAGCTGAGGTCTCAGATAAGGAGAATAAGGAGGTGGGAATCATATTTAAAGACTCAGAGAAGCAAACTTCTTTATTATTTATTTATTATTATTATTAGGGATCTCATTCTGTCACCCAGGCTACAGTGCAGTGGAATTAGTATAGCTCACTGCAGTCTGGAATTCCTGGGCTCAAATGATCTTTCCACTTCAGCCTCTCGAGTAGGGTGAAAGCCAACGTGTCCAGTGTAAAGTCCTTTATAAGGTGGCATACTTGCCTTGGATAAAGACAAAGATGATCAATGTTGGTGAGCAGTGTTATCCAATAGATCCAGATGTTTTGCTATCAAGTTCAAAAAAGTAGGCAGGCAAAAGAATGGGCCCAGACAGAGCAGAATACAGGGGCTGCCCTTGGGAGACAAGTGGGACTAAACAACATTTGGGACCCAAAATTCATTTTAATACAATGATTCAGAATATTTTACTAGGCCACTTTCAAATTCTCATCACCTAAGCATTAAAAAGACTCCTATGGCTGGCGATTGAGAGAATCCACAAAATCTAAATTGCATGTACAAAAGGATAAATGTAAAATTTTGCACTGAGCTTAAGAAACTACTTCAGTGGGTGATGGGTAGGGAGAACAAACTCAATCACACTTTACAGGAAAACAAAACAAAACATTGCATTAGGAATGTCAAAATTTAATCTCAACTGCCACAAGCTAACTGTGTGACTTTTGGCACAAGATCTTTTAGAATCTTAATTTCCTTATCCAAGAAAGAGGATGTTGGAAGAAGATCATCTCTGAGGTTTTTCCTGGATTCAATTTTATAGTTCTATGGCCTTAAGTTTTCTTTTAAGTACCAATTCATATGAAGCAATTCTGTGGCATGTGATGCCAAAATTCTAATTCATTAGGAGAAATACAGAGACTAAATTATCCCACAGTATTCAGTGTAGTCACTTTATTTGGCTGGACAATCAAGTTAGGGTTGCCACATATTTTGAAGGATACTAAAAAATTTATAGAAGATCTGGAGGAGGTTATTGAGGTGGTTATCATTCCAGAAACAATTTTATAGAAGAAATCATGAGATGAACTAGGGTTCATTAGCCCAGGCCAGAGAAGAAGGAGGCTCCCACTAACTTTCTTCCAGTATCCCGTCTCATAGCTCTAGGTGGAAGGCTGTAGGAAGATTTCCCTAAAGGCTACATAAAACTAAATAAAAAGAACCTTCAAATGATGGCAGTGTTCCAGTAATACACTAGATTGCCTTGTGATGAAACTATTTCCCTCACAAGGATAATGTTCAGGCAAAAGTTGAAACACCACCTCTGCCGAGAAAGCTGGATTTGAAAATTTTGAGGGTCCCAGGCACTCACAATTGCTTCCATCCTATGATATGCTCAGTCTTGACATTAGTTTTGAAATTACAATAAAAAATTTATGTGCTAATATCAGAAATAACCAATTTTTATGGCAAACTTTTCTGATTAATCAGAAATAAAATATAATTGTCAAAACTCAGACAATTTCATTTACCTCGAAATAAAGAAGTATTGAAAACAACAACATGATCTGGGGGCTTTTAGAGTTCCTCTTGCTCCTTGGCGTCTTTATCTGTCATGAGCATTTCTCTGAGTGTATTTCTTTCACATCTAATTCTGTCTTGGTACCTGCTTCTTGGAGAATCTGAATCGACCTAGTAATAAACACACAGTAAATATTTGCAATTTTATCTTACTCTCTCCTCTAAGACTCAAAATTAATTTGTTTTCTTTCTATGAATAGTTTGTTTACTGTTGGTGGATATAGAATTTAAGTGAGTTGGAATTTTTTGTTGCTTTTCCTAATGGAAACATGGAAACATTCTTGCTGTTTGATGGTTACAAAATGCCTCCTTGTTTTAGGTGGATAGTAGCAATTTAGAATTGAATTGTAGAAAGAAAATATATTAAGTAAAAATACTTAGTATCATTTAGTATTTACACTTCACATCTAACTGGACTAGTAAAATTCTAGTATTGGTGTGTACATGATCACTATTCATGTGTAGACAGTACTTACAGGCAGAACAGCAGGAGGAAATGTAGAAAGTCAAACACCTGGCTAGCCAAAGTCCTCACATTTTTGGATTAGGTGTCAGCCTCCATTCTGTCTCCATCACTAGCATTTCCAGCCAATGCATCCCTGATTACTCAAAGCCAAGCATTTCCTGAAAAGTAGCAGGAGGGATAGGAAACAACATGTGCTTCCTGGTTTGGGAGGTGGCACAGGACTGTGGGGCAGCCAGTAATGTGCTTCCTGGTTTGGGAGGTGGCACAGGACTGTGGGGCAGCCAGTAACAGCAAACACCTAAAGCAGGAAAGGATTTGGTGACCTTGTGAACAGAACTTTGCTTTTCTGCAGAATGACACAATCACCTGTTGCATTTTAGTCTGGATTCAATTCCTAACCACAGGGAACATGCTCACTGTACAATCTTTACTTTGGGGGCACCAGTGTAATAAGGTAGAAAGGACTGATGATACTGACTCATGCAGAGAAGAGAAACAGACACCCAGCTCCTCCAGAGCATGGGGTGCCTGTGGTGGAAATAAGTAAACATTTCTTTGCCCTGGAGTTAGTTAAGATCATTCAGGAATCACTTCATTAAGAAGGAGATTCTTGAAGAGAGTCCAAGAGGAAAAGCATGAAGTTATGCCTTTAGTGGAGGGAAGGGTATAATCATTCCTGTTAAAGGGAATTGCTGTCGATCATAGCTCTGAGGCACAGAGAATAATTTGTGAATGGGGGCTGTGAACTTGGGTATACCTTTGAAGTTTTTAAACACGGTATAAAGCTACATATTTTAAGAAGTAGAGTGAGCCTGAAATATTTAAATTATTTAAACGTGTATCTCTTGAAGGGCAAAGGGAAGAGGACCACAGTTTCTATGGCCTCCCTAAGATAGCCTGCCACCTCTCCTAATGCTAGTGACTTCTTGTAATGGTGGAACAATATTTCAAAAAGGAAGAAGTTCTTATTCCCAAGTGAGAGACCATATAACATAGAAATTAAAGGCAAGGGATTTGGATAAGGTGTGGATATGAATTACAGTTCTATTTCCTGCTAGTTATGTCACCCTGGGAGAGTTACTGAATCTTTCCGGTTTCCTTATCTAAAGGAATGGTGACAATATTAGCTCCTATCACAAGGATTTTTGTGAGAATTCAGTGAAATGTGCCACGTACAATGTTTAGCACACAGTGTCAAAAATATTTTATGGGAGCATGGATTCAAAAATGACTAATTAGAGCAGTTACTGAGGCGTCTCAGTGCAACAGCTGTGTTTATTATTGAATTGCTTGCAAAAATGGGCACACATGGCTTTTAAAAATTTTTTATTAAAAGTAATTTATGATGGCTTTATAAAAATACATGACTGGTATAACTGGCTTTTATCACATAGAACAGTTTATATGTTCATTAGTGAGAAAAAAAAGAAACAGAAGACTTCCTGTATTCTGAGTTAGAGCTATCATCTGTTTAACAATTTTATAATTAAGAAATAAAAGATAATTGTTTTTACAGGATGTGGGCTCAATATATAATTACAAAATGAGTAGATTCACTCATTTATTATTGAATAAAAATTTATTCAATAAATATTTATTTTAAATAATACTAAGTGCTATAAAAAACAAAATAGGGGGATATGACAGGGAGTGGGCTGTATGTGTTCGTAGGTATTGTAGTGCTCTGAAATTTAGACCGGGCACTAGTCTTAATATCGGAATTTCAAAATTATTTGAAAATTGCAACTTCTATTAAGTGTGCTCAACCTAAAATATTCCAGAAGGTTTACAATAACATTCAAGTTTAAATTCAACATAAATGCAAAAAGTTGTATTTTGTTTATTTTCAGAGTTTCTGAACTTTTTCTGATGTTTTCCTAATATATTAAAATGAAATTGGAAAAAAATTTACTTTCAGTAATTGGACCTACATTCTTCAGTGTGGATTTGTTTCCCCTTTTGGCTTATGTTTCATTGACTGGCATTTCTAGAATACCAACTGAGTAAATTTTAGATTCTCTACAGTTGATTTTGTTAACATTATCAGAAACTGTCAAGAACTTATTTGATAATTATAAGTTTTTGTGTTTGTATAGTAGTTAATTTGCAATCATGTGCTGTTTTGTTGAATATTTGAAGTTGGCTTGCTATTGATGTTCTAGAATGCTTTTTCCAGATATGATAGAATACATGTCTGAGTTCTCAGGCTTATTTGTTCATTCAAAAATAATTTATCAGGTGCCTATCAAGTGCTACATGGTTCTAGTATTAAATTGAACCCTATGCTACTGTGGATATTCTACCCTCTTTAGCTCAAAAGTCAGAAATTTGATACAGTCCACCTTATTAAAAAACAATTTTCCCTTTAGAGAGCTTTCAATCTGATACAAGGTTTTAGATATATAAAAAAAGACTCTAAAAATTTTTATACTTAATTAAAAATTTTGTTCCCCTGGAAATTTAAAATTCTGTAGGTCAAAAGCATTTCTGTATAATGAAATATAGAGTAAAAATATTTCTGTATAATGAAATTATTTCCCTGATGCAAGGTCTCATTTAGAAGAGTTTGTTTTCTATATGAAGTATCCAGAGTAATTAATGATTTCTTCATTCTTGTGCTGCATTATCAAGAATTACTTATTTGTCCACTTTGCTGTGATTTTTAAAACTAATTTAGAATCAAAACTGAAGTAAGAAGTTGAACAGTAGCCCAGTTTTCTTCCTGCTTGGAAGAAGCAATTAATCTTTAACTTCCCATATTTCTACCTACTCTCTTTCAAAAGCACAAATAATTTTCCTTACCAGAAACCTCCTAAGTTTCATAGCATTCACAGTATATACTGACATGATGTAGGAGTGGTGACACAATATGTGCTTGAATTCAGAGCTTTTTTTTTTCTGTTCTTCTTGATTTAATGTCTGAAAAGAGTAGTGGCATATGGACTTTGTTCTTATTCAAAGTCCAATTATGGTATGATTCCTGGCAAAAATGTTCACTATTATACAAGGCCATAAAGGGTTTTTGAATTATTGACCCTACTCAATAAACTTGAAAGAGCTCCTTGTTCTTGGTCTCACAGGGGAAAGGGGAGCATAGGCAAACCTAAGCATAGGGAGGGCAGAAGAAAGGAAAGCAAGGAGAGATGAATATTGTAAAATGCTGTTGTTTTAGACATGCTTGTTTTAGTGTACATTCAAGGAATTGTAATGTAATGGAGAGAACACAGAACTAAAAGCTAAAATGATGAGATTCCAAGCAGGCTAAACTAAAGCACCTTCCCCAGTACAAGCCTACCTGCCCCCATTTCTTCCTCCCATTGCGGTTGGAGGTGACACTCCTTGCCAATCCTCTCACCAATGTCAGAAGCCCATTTCTTTATTATTCTGTTTTTATTATCCTCCTTCTCTTTTATATCTTCTCCTCTCTTTCTACTGGATTTTCCTCATCAACATTTAAATGTATAGAAGTCTTTTAATTTATAAAATCTCTTTATCCTATTTTCCTCTCCAGTTACCACCCTAACCCTCTCCATCTTTACTCATGCATAAGAAGTAGTCACAGCAAGGCAACACTTGTCTTTACTCTTTAGCTCTCATTCATTAACTAATCTTCCTCTGAAAGGGCTAAACCAAAGTTGTCAATCATGTCCCTGAAGCTAAGTTCAACAAACATTATTAAGTTTCATATCATTTACCCTCTTATCAAAGCACAACAAAGCTGACCATGCCACTCCAGTAGATCCTCCACTGACTTGATTTCCATGATACTCAATCCTTTTGGACTTTCAGTTGCTCCTTCTTCTTATTCATTTACCAGCCAATGCTCCTCCATCTGATCTGAAAGGTTGGACTTCTTCAAGCTTTAATCTTAGGCTCTCTTTTCTTCTCCTTAGGTCAAGATTTCTCAATAATTTTGGGATCTTAAAGCATCCTTGACAAAAAATTATTGCCATAACTTCCAGTATATCAGCATGATCAGTAAGTTGCAGACATAATAAACTAAAATACTATTAATACACTTTTGAGAGATAGAATTATAGTTTTCTATGATATGTTTATTTTGGCTAACTTATTATCAGCCCACTCATTTCATGTGGTTCTTCTTCCCATTAAGGATATCAACTTGAATGTAAGTCAATAGTATGAGTAGAACAAACTTTAGTTTTTCTTTTTTTTAAAAAAAAATTTACAATTTCTTCTGGATTTTTAAAACCTTATCCAAGTAGACTTAAAATTCTTATTACAAATGTCTACTATGTAATTACTGTGTAATGCCAACACTTTAGGAGGCTGAGGAAGGAGGATCACTTGAGGTCAGGAGTTGAAAACCAGCCTGGTCAACACAGTGAGACCCTGTTGTTACAAAAGAAAAAAATATTAGCCAGATATGGTGGGACTTGCTTGTAGTCCCAACTGCTCAGGAGGCTAAGGCAGAGGATCACTTGTGCCCAGGAATTTGAGGCTGCAGTGAGCTATGAATTGTGCCACCACACTCCAGCCTGAGTGACAGAGCAAGAGTCCATCTAAACATACAAGCAAATAAACCAAAAAAAACCCCATTCTCCCAAATGTCTACTTTAAAAAAATGCTAACAAGGTATGGTATGTGGTATATGGTGAATGGCAAGAGTGCTTTTTTCCTATTCACAACTAAAGATGATTTTTTAGCTAACCTTTCTTGAAAAAAGAAAGGCAATAAACTTAGCTTATCTTTTCAAATTTTAATTCCTTTATTTTAATAAATTCTTAAAATGCATAGATTAACATAATAAATTTCTGTTAATAAATAACTGGCTTAAGCCAAAATAATTTTTTAATTGTATTTACTTAGAAGCATTCAGAATGTCAACAACATGGCTGCAACTTTTTTGTTTTTTTTTTTTTAACAATTATAGAGTGGTATTCAGTTAACAAAACAATTATTTTGTATAAGCCACATCAAAGACAATTGAAATGAAAGAACTACCATCTCCACATATAACTAATTTGTGCAGTGTACCAATAAGAACTATTTAAATTTCCATATGAATTTACAACCCCCATACCATGCCAGGTAAGGTTACTGGCTATTGAAAATGCTATTTGGAGAGGGCTATCTAAAGACACATTGGGTAGGGCATTAACTATACAGAGAAAGACACTGTACAGTTTAAAAACAAGTTTTATACAGCCTTACATTTCAATTTGTTTCTTTAAAACGAATCAGTCATTTACAGGAGAGTTAAATGCTTTTTAGACAAGAAAAACACTGCACTAGAACCATCTTATTCATTGTCATTATCTCTTCCTCCTCCTCTTCCTCCTTATTCTTTCTTTATCTTCATCCTCTTCATCTTTTTCCTCCTCCTCATCATCTTCCTCCTTTTCCTTCATTTTCTTACTCCTATTTTTTTCTGCTACATTAGGCTTTCCTTTAGCTCCGTGTGCAACAATATTCCTTGTACAGTTTTCCTTCAGCCTTGCATTCTTCTTTTAAGGCTGACTGTCATCTGCAGCAGTGTCATTCCACGTCTCTCCCAGTTTCTTTCCACCTTCACCAATGGATAGGCCAGGATGTTCTCCTTCAATTTTTGAGGGATACTCAGAAAAGAATTGAGGCTGAAGGAGGCTTCTTGGGTGCACTGGGAACTTTGGACTTTTTTTCTTTTCCCTTTAGGAGGTATATGTGTTTCATTTCTCTTTTGTAACAAGCATTGTCTGCCTTTGCAGCATCTGCAACTTTTTCTTTCTTCTTAGTGGACATGGTCTTCCACCTTTCTGGGCACTTCTTAGAAAACTCTGAGAAGTTGACTGAACATCTGGGTGTTTCTTCGGCTCCTCCCAGCAAGTTTGCACAAAGAATGCTGTGAAAACACTTTTGTCTCTCGGCTTCTTAGGCTCTCCTTTGCCCAAGTTTAGTTATTTTTCCTCAGCGAGGCACAGAATTACGCAGAATCACACAATGCCTGTCTTGTTCTCACTGGCGCTGGCATTGTCTTTATGGAGCTGTAGTTACTGCAACTGAGATTTACTTTTTTAAAGGTAAACTTGATAGATTTAGTTAAAGTTTTTCAACTGACTTTGAATAATATTATTTACAACACTAAGATTTATTGTGAATGATGAATAGTATACTTCCAAAATAATAAGTCAAAGCAACACAAATAAAAATACAGCTTAAGACATATATAAAAGTCAAAGTCTTTAGTATAATCATTCTGCTATAGAGACACATACACACGTATGTTTATTGCAGCACTGTTTACCATAGCAAAGAATTGGAGCCAGCCAAAATGCCCATCAATGATAGACTGGATAAAGAAAATGTGGGACATATATACTATGGAATACTATGCAGCCATAAAAAAGGAGAAGTTCATGTCCTTTGCAAGGACATGGATAAAGCTGGAAACCATCATTCTCAGCAAACTAACACAAGAACAGAAAACCAAACACCACATGCTTTCACTCATAAGTGGGAGTTAAACAATGAGAACACATGGACAAAAGGAGGGGAACATCATACACTGGGGCTTGCTGCGGGGTGAAGGCATAGGGGAGGGATAGCATTAGGAGAAATATCTAATGGAGATTATGGGGTGATGGATGCATGAAATCACCATGGCATGTGTATACCTATGTAACAAACCTGCACATTATGCACATGTATTCCAGAACTTTAAGTATAATTTTAAAAATTTCGTTTAAAGCTTTAACAAATAACTGTCTTTGTGAGTGACATGATTAGGCCAAAACATAGACCTAGAAGTTAACAAAATTATTATGCAGCTGTGCTTTGGTTTCCCAATATCTTTTATAGACCTGAATATGGTTAAAAGTATTTAAAACAAAAGGAAAGAATGAAATTTACACATGTAATGTGAAACTTCTGCTTGGTTTTGGCTGCAAAAATATTCAATTCTAGGTCAAATTTATGTGATAAGCATTTGATTAATTCATTTTTGACTATGATCAGACAATTTCTGCCCTTGGTGTTTCTTAAAAAAGAAAATGTTTGGTCATAAATAAAAAAAGTTGAAAACCACAGCAAAATGTTCACTGTTTCACTGTAAATGGCGGGGTACTCTGCCTTCACAGAAACCCAGAGCTCATAGAGGGGCAGAACTCGTATTGTCATTTGTAGTGAATAATCAGGCTTCAGCTCAAAGTTCTTCCTCTTTTCTGAAAATGGCATTCTCATGACGAGGAGAAAATCTGGAGAAAGCATCCCTCACCAAGTCAGACACTTGGATTGAAAGGAAAACTACTCTCAGTGTCGCTCTGCCGTTCTCTGGATGGTTTTCAATATGCTTATATCCTCCTCAATTTCATGCCCAAGCAGCAGTTGAAACATTTCGCGATTTCCTTCTGTGACTTGTTTTTTCCTAAAGATTCAGTTTCTTTAAATTCAATAATTATGTCACTTGAAATAAAAAAAAAAATTTCTGGGCCATACAAAGGCTTGTTCGTCTGGATAAGGTAATGGAAATAGCCTAGTTTCTGCAGCCATTCTTCGTCCTGAAAGCCTCCAGCAAAATCTGACCTACTAATTTCTTCAAAGTGCTACCTTTCAGCTACCCTGTTGAGACCTCTTCCTCTGCCAACCCACTGGATGTAGGTTTGTTAGGTGGTCTCTTTCAAGATTCTCATACCATCTTCAAGCCATCTACAGTTAACTGGTCTATGTTTAAAATATTAATCATTCTTGTAGCATTACTCAGTTTTTTTTAAATTTGGTATTTAAGAGTTTTTAACACCAGTAGCTCTCCGGAAAGAAATCAGTGTGTTGTGATGTCAGTGTGAAGGTGAATTTTCTTGGGGCACCATCAACACAGATGCCAGTGGTGTTCTTGCAAAATAGACTTTCTGTTTTCAGATATAAAGATGAACAGAAAAAGTATCTTGTCCTTTACTTGCTTTGGGCAATATTCTGCAGTAGAAAAAAAAGGTCTTAAATTTCAACATTATTTACAAATCTTACAAATGCTACAGCATGATGTTTATTGGTGGAATTCGTTTATTCATCAAAATGGACAAAGAAGCTGTAACTTTTCAATGTGTTCAACATCATGTGGCATGCCATCAATATGTCAGCAGATTATGCTGGTTGAGTGTGCAACCTTTTCCACTTTCGTATGGAGGCTTATTGTAGCATTTTCCTAATTATGACTTTACCTGCTATTCTGTTCTTACCAACTATGCAACTTTTCCTTTTCTAGGTTATACATTATGCTTTGGATAACTCCAGAATAACTTGCTTTCAGAGCCTTTTCCTTGAGTGTGATTTTTTTTAAAAAAATAAATATTTATTTTGTTTGTTTGAGATTCAAATTATTGTTTTAAATAATTAGCTTCTTTACTTGTTAAATGATTGTGATTTATAGTTAAGTATCTTTTCAATTTTGCTAGTTATTGCTTCATTTTTAGTTGTTTAGTACAGAGTGTGCACAATAGAATATGTCAACTCAGATGTAAAACTCATTGTTAAGTAGATTTCACTGAAAGGTGAACTTCCTCTGGGTTCTCTGCACTGGGGCAGTACATTGACTCAAAAGATTTCAAATTTTTATCCAGTGTTACCAAAACTCTCCAGAGACCTAAGCCTAGAAGCTTTCTTTTCTCATACTTCATCTTTAGAAATCATCAACTCAGTATTCAGGCATATGTGCGGAACACAAAGGCAAATAAAATATAAAACAGAAAGGTACCACAAGACCTACAATACAGTCAGTCTATTTTTAACTTACTGAATTAACATTCAGCATTTATTACAACAAGCAGCAGGGATCAGATTAGTCTTGGTGTGTGTAAGTATCTTCTTTATGAAGAAAATGTCCCACTGATTTTCTGTTACACTTGTGGAGCTTATTTGCTTTCTTGTCGGAGGCTGTGTGTAAAGGGAGGTGGGAAAGGTAATTTGGAGAGAGAAGAAGTTGGACATCACTTTGCTACCTCCTCACCTTTGTGCACCATAACACTCAACAGATATCCAAGGCCTCACTCACCAGGTGTCAATATCTGAGAATGGATGTATCTACATAAATACTGTCTTATGTACAGTAGGACAAAATCTGATGTTTAATGTTTGTGCAATCAGTGTTTCACATGGAAGCTCTCGAGACATCTGGCAGCCCACTAGGATTCTGTAGAACTTCTGTTGAGACACCTTGCTGAGACAATCTAACCTACACTCATGGCTTCAGTTATCTAGTGCTTTCCAATTTATGTTTCCTGTTGGTTCTGGATGTATAATTGCTGACTCACCGTCTCCTCTTGAACATTTCATAGGCACATCAAACTCAGAATGCCTAAACCTAAATTCTCAATTGTGTCTCTCCTCCCTCCCTGAGCATGCAAAAAAGAAAATTGTGAGCCCCTTCCAGTATTGTCCCCCTCAGCAAATGGCACCAATATCCACTAACTGCACATCCCAGCAACCTGGACATCATTCTTTACTCATTTCCCTTAACTGTACCTCCCATTCTGCGTTTAATCAGTCTCTAATTCCTGTTGATTCTGTTTACTAAATGTCCCAACATTAAATCTTATTCTGAATCAAACTACTCCCTTTCTTAGGGCTGAATTTCCAGAATATTCTTTTAACTGGTCTTTCTCATTTGCTATGAAATCAGTCCAAGCCATTCTCTACTTTCTTGCCAATTGAATGATTTTTTAAAATGCAAAATCTTATCACATTTCTCCCTGCTTCAAACTTCTTGATAACTACCAGCACATTGCTCTTAAGATGAAGACTGAAATCCTTAATAGGACATACAATGATGTGCGTGATCCTCCCCTGCTAACCTCACAAGCCTCTTCTCTGACTTCTCTTTTCCCTTATTGTATTCTATCCACGACGACTTATCAATCCCTTCTTTTAAGAGGCTCCCTCATGCTGTCTTCCCTCTGCTTAAACACCTCCTACTCCTTTCATCTCACTCTTACTCATCCTTCAGATCTGAGTTGAAATGTCATTTCTTCAGAGAAGCAAGAAGTTCCTTAGTACTGTGTATTTCTGCCTAATTTCACTTACCACAATTCTAATTGCACAGTTTGTTGGTTATTATCTATCCCTGAAGCAACTCTGATTGCTCTTGGAAGGCAGGAAATGCATTTGTTGTGTTTACCACCTATCTCCAGCATTCACATACAATAAAAACAATTGGTGGGACAAATGAGTAAATGAATTATTCAATTCACAAATTTACTTCTTTTATGCTATTGCTCTCAAGTTTAGGAATAAAATTACTATACTCATTACATAAAAGGAAACTGAATTTCTAATTTTTTTTATTAATAAGAAAAATTGCTTAGCATTTAAAATGCTTTTTTAAAAAATGATGCCTAGCCAACCATCTCATGTGTGTTCTAAGTTTTACGTGAGGAAATAAGGTTTTTGATACACAGCAAAATAACAAGCAAGATGAAATTGTAAGTTATGGTAATAGTCTGTGACTCTTTATTAGCGTGAAAAATCTTCCAATTTATTTATAAGACCAAATAAAAATATTAACTTGAGATTAGCACTGCAGGTGTTGAACATTTCAGTGCTCATTAAATATTGGAGGACATAATTTAAAAATGTACAAAGAACATACACAGATCACTATATAGTTTTAGTTTTCTTGCTATTTAGAAAAAGACATTTTGAAATTAGTGTTTCCCACAAAGAAAAATGCTTAAATATATAATTTTAATACATATATATACCACAATTAGTATTTATTTTCTTTTTTGTTTGGCTATAAGCCAACATAGACATGAATGTAGCTCTTTTCTCCTGGCAGAGAAGAACACCCTATTCAAATTCAATCAGAGCATCTAGATGTAAATGAGCTGTTCATCTAGAGTCCTCAGGATGTTCACTTTGGCTTCAATCCTTCCAGACTGGATCTGTACCAAGATTTCTCTATTATTACTATTAACTAGCAGTTCTGGTAAAATTAAGGAATATTGTTATGTCAGCTTGAAATCCTTAAGGCTGACTAGTGATCTCAAAGAAAGTTAAGATTTTCTCAATAATTATTCAAAGTATGATGATTAAAAATTAAATTCCTGATGTGATTCCTGAGGGTTTTTTTTCCCTCCCTCACTCTATTTTAGAAAAACAGGGCAGATATTTACCAGAGAGGAATCCAAAATCAGAAGTAGAAAAGGGATGGATTTTAAGGTCGTCTCTGTCTTCATTTAGTCTTCCCTTTCTTTCCACAGTAGATCATCATAAAGATTTTCATTCTCATCGTCTTCACATTGGGTAGGTTGAAGAGGAGCAATAAGAGAAGGGGTTGGTCTTGCCATCTCAGGTGCGGCAGAGGTGGAAAACAATCCAGGTATAAGTGGTGTGCAAAGCTGGTGTGGTTATATAACTATCAGTCAAAGGAGATGTCAAGACAAAGATTATTACCAGAGATAGGAAAGTACATTTCATAATGATAAATGGATCAGTTCATCAAGAAAATACAGCAATCTTAATTGCGCACCTAATGACAGAGGATAAAACAAAAGTTGATAGGACAAAAGGAGAAATAGGCAAATTCTCATTTATAGCTGGTGTGATGGTTAGATTTATATGTCAACTTAGCTGAGCTACAGTGGATTCAGTTATTTAATCAAACACCAATCTAGGTGTTGCTCTGAAGATGTGTTGTACATGTGGTTACATCTACAATCAGTTGACTGTAAGTAAAGGATACTATCCTTGATAATGTGGGTGTGGGTTTGCCTAATCAGTTGAAAACCCTAGAGCAAAAACGGAAGATAATTTGCCTCAAGACTGAAGCATTAACACTTACCTGAGTTTCCAGCCTGATGGCCTATCCTATTGATTTCAGACTTGCCAGCTCCTAAAATCACATGAGCCAATTCCTTAAAATAATTGTTTTAACACATAGATATGTATATCTGCTATTGTGTCTGTTTCTTTGGAGAAACCTGACTGACATAGCGATTTTAACATCCTTTTGTCTAAGTAGACAAGATAATCAGTAAATATAACAGCATTATTAATCAAGTTGATCCAATTAACAAATGCAGATCTAAATTATTTCAAGTACTTGTGGAATATTCATACAGATCAACATATGCTGCATCAGAAAACACATCTCAACAAATATCAAAGGTTGAAGTGTTGTGTGATCACAACAGTGTTAAAGTGGAAATTAGTAACAAATGTAAGTAGAAAATCCCCAATATTTAGAAATTCAGCAACATATTTTTAAATAACTCATGTGTCAAATGAGAAATTATGTTGGGGACTAGAAAATTTTTTGAACTGATTGATAATAGAAAGCATTATAAATGTGTGAGATGCAGCTAAAGAAGTGCTTCATGGAAAGTTATAGCTTTGCATGCTTATGTTTAAAAAGAAGAAAGTTTACCATCCATGACCTAAACTTCTACTTTAAAAACCTAGACTAAAAACATCTCTGGTTTCCACTGTAACATGTAAGGAGTTTGGAAGTCATTACTCCATCCTAACAACAAATTAAAAGCTTAAAAGGAGCTGGAAATAAACACTCATCTCAGATCTATCAGAGAAGTGAGGTCACAGGGCATACTACTGTCCTAAAAGAGAGAGAGACTGAATACAGAGAATCACAACTTAAAGGAGCAGAAACCCATAAGCAGAAACATCCACAAGAACCAGTGCTGGGTTATATAAACCTAAACTCTAATTGACAAATTCTTAGAGCCTTAGGGTGGAGAAATCTGAGAGCTAAAACTCCAGGGGAACCCAGTTATATTGGAACACCCACACTTTCATGAGTTTACCATTAGGAGATTGATACTATTCTTACAGTAGATATTGAAGAAAAATTCTCTCATGCTTTTGGCAGGGGCAAGGGGAAAGTAATCATTTAAAAATACACCAGAGCATGCCAATCTTCTTAACAAGGCCTACCCTCAGGAGAAAAGATTTTTACCAGAGCCTAACCTATTGGAGTTTTTCAGAGCCCAACTGACTGAGGGAAAGGAAATATTCAACTCTAGCCCACTCTAGCCATCCTCTTCCACCTAAAAGGGGAGAAAAGTGAGAAGCACATACAAAGTTCACAACGCCTTTAGCAAGGCACAGGCTTACTAAAACACTGAGTGCTCTTCACAGTGCTAAAAAAATCTTCCCTGGGCCGGGGGCAGTGGCTCACGCCTGTAATCCCAGCACTTTGGGAGGCCGAGGCGGGTGGATCACGAGGTCAAGAGATCGAGACCATCCTGGTCAACATGGTGAAACCCCGTCTCTACTAAAAGTACAAAAAATTAGCTGGGCACGGTGGCACGTGCCTGTAATCCCAGCTACACAGGAGGCTGAGGCAGGAGAATTGCCTGATCCCAGGAGGCGGAGGTTGCAGTGAGCCGAGATTGCGCCATTGTACTCTAGCCTGGGTAACAAGAGTGAAACTCCGTCTCAAAAAAAAAAAATCTTCCCTGACCCACACTGTTCCACCACATCATTGAAGGCCCGTTTACTGTAATTCCTTTTACCCAGTTCATGCTCACCATTCAGCAAAGAAATTATAAAGCATACTTAGAGGCAAAATGTACAGTTTGAAAAGAGTAAGCCTCATACCCAGAGTTGGATATAGCAGGAATGTTGTAGTTACCAGATTAGGATCTTTTAAAAATTATGATTGATGTGTTAAGGTCTCTACTGGACAAAATAGAGAACATGCAAGAACAGATGCATAATATAAGCAGAGTGATGGAAATTCTAAGACAGAATAAAAAAGAAATACTAATAAAAGAAATGCTAGAGATAAATAACCCTGTAACAGAAATGAAGAATGACTTTGGTGAGCTCATTAGTGGGCTGGAGATAGCTGAGGAAAAAAAAAATCTCTGAGCTGAAGGATATGTTAACAGAAACTTTCAAAACTGAAAAACAAGGGGTAAAATACTAAAAACAATGAAATGGAATATCTAAGAAATGTGATAAAACTACAAAAGTTGTGTTGTAGTTTTGTAAACTACATATAAAACTAATGTAGTGGGAATATCAGGAGAAGAAAGAGAAAACAGAAGCAATAATTGAAGAAATAAAGACAGAATTTTCCCCAAATTCATGACAGATATCAAACCACAGATCCAGGAAGTTGAGAGAATACCAAGCAGGATAAATGAAAACAAACAAAACAAAACAAACCCCCAAAAAACCTACACCTAAGCATATCATATTCAAATTGCAGAAATCCAAGATAAAGTCTTGAAAGAAGTCATAGGAAAAAAATACCTTACTTCTAGAGAATCAAAAGTAAGAGTTACATCCAATTTTCTTCAGGAATCCATGCAAGCATGAAGAGAGTAGCGTAAATTATTTATGGTGTGTATTAGTCCATTTTCATGCTGCTGATAAAGACACACTTGAGATTGGGTAATTTATAAATAAAAATGGACTCACATTCCATGTGGCTGGGGAGGCCTCACAGTGATGGTGGAAGGCAAAAGTCATGTCTTACATGGCAGCAGAGAAGAGAAAATGAAAGGGTTTTCCCTTATAAAACCATCAGCTCTCTTTAGATGGAGTCTCCATCTGTTGCCCAGACTGGAGTGCAGTGGTGTGATCTCGGCTCACTCCAACCTCTGCTGCCCTGGTTCAAGCAATTATGCTGTCTTAACCTCCCGAGTAGCTGGGACTACAGGCATGCACCACCATGCCCAGCTAATTTTTGTATTTTTAGTAGAGGCAGGGTTTCACCATGTTGGCCAGGACAGTCTTGATCTCTTGACCTCATGATCCTCCCACCTTGGCCTCCCAAAGTGCTGGGATTACAGGCGACAGCCACTGTATCTGGCCAAAAATCATCAGATCTTGTGAGACTTACTCACTACCATGAGAACAGTATGGGGAAACCTGCCCCCATGCTTCAATTACCTCCCATGGGGTCCCTCGCACCACACATGGGAAATTATAAGAGCTACAGTTGAAGATGAAATTTGGATGGTGATACAACCAAACCATGTAATTCTGCCCCAGCTGATCCCAAACCTCATGTCCTCACATTTCAAAACCAATCATGCCTTCCCAATGGTCCCCTAAAGTATTAACTCATTTCAGCATTAACCCAAAAGTCTCATCTGACACAAGGCAAGTCCCTTCTGCCTATGAGCCTGTAAAATCAAAAGCAAGTTACTTATGTCCTAGATATAAAGGAGGTACAGGCATTTGATAAAAACACCCATTCCAAATGGGAGAAATGGGGCAAAATGAGGGGCTACAGGCCCTATGCAAGTCTGAAATCCAGTGAGACAGACAAATCATAAAACTCCAAAATGATCTTTAACTTCATGTGTCACATCCAGGTCAGACTGATATAAGAGGTGGGTTCCCATGGTCTTTGGAAGCTCTACCAATGGCTCTACAGGGTACAGACTAACTCCCAGCTGCTTTCACAAGCTGGTGTTGAGTGTCTGTGGTTTTTCCAGGTGCCTGGTGCAAGCTGTCAGTAGATCTACCATTCTGAGGTCTGGAGGACAATTGTCCTCTTCTCACAGCTGCACTAGGCAGTGCCCCAGTGGGGACTCTGTGTGGGGGCTTCAGACCCACATTTTCCTTCTGCACTTCCCTAGCAGAGGTTCTTCATGAGGGATCGCCTCTGCAGCAAACTTCTTCCTGGACATCCAGGAGTTTCCATACATCTTCTGAAATCTAAGCAGAGGATCTCAAACCTCAATTCTTCACTGCTGTACACCTGCAGGCTCAACACCATGTGGAAGTTGCCAAGGCTTGGGGCTTTCACCCTCTGAAGCCACAGCCTGAGCTACACCTTGGCCTCTTTTAGCCTTGGCTGGAGTGGCTGGGACACCAGGCACCAAGTCCCTAGGATGCACACAGCAGCGGGAAGCCTGGGCTCCACCCAGGAAACAACTTTTTTCCTCCTAAGCCTCTGCATCTATGATGGGAGGGGCTGCTGCAAAGGTCTCTGACATGCCCTGGAGACATTTTTCCCATTGTCTTGGTGATTAACATTTGACTCCTGGTTACTTATGCAAATCTCTGCAGCTGGCTTGAATTTATCCTCAGAAAACGGGATTTTCTTTTCTATTGCATTGTCAGTCCTCCAAACTGTTTCAACCTCTGCCTGTTTTTCAGTTCCAAGGTCACTTTTACATTTTTTAGTATCTTCTCAGCAGTGTCCCACTCTACTAGTACCAATTTACTGTATTAATCTGTTCTCATGCTGCTGATAATGACACACCCAAGACTGGGCAATTTACAAAAGAAAGAGGTTATTTGTTTATTTTTTATTGCATTTTAAGTTTTGGGATACATGTGAAGAACATGCAAGACAGTTGCATAGGTACACACCTGGCAGTGTGATTTGCTGCCTTCCTCCCCTTCACCTATATCTGGCATTTCTCCCCATGCTATCTCTCCCCAACTCCCCACCCCTCACTGTCCCTCCCCTATTCTCCCCAAAAGTGTGTAGTGCTCCCCTCCCTTTGTCCATGTGTTCTCATTCTTCAACACCAGCCTATGAGTGAGAACATGCAGTATTTCATTTTCTGTTCTTGTGTCGGTTTGCTGAGATTGATCTTCTCTAGATTCATCCATGTCCCTACAAAGGACACGAACTCATCGTTTTTGATTGCTGCATAATATTCCATGGTGTATATGTGCCACATTTTCCCTGTCCAGTCTATCATCGATGGGCATTTGGGTTGGTTCCAGGTCTTTGCTATTGTAAACAGTGCTGCAATGAACATTCGTGTGCATGTGTCCTTTTAGTAGAATGATTTATAATCCTTTGGATATATACCCAGTAATGGGATTGCTGGGTCAAATGGAATTTCTATTTCTTGGTCCTTGAGGAATCGCCACACTGCCTTCCACAATGGTTGAACTAATTTACACTCCCACCAACAGTGTAAAAGTGTTTCTATTTCTCCACATCCTCTCCAGCATCTGTTGTCTCCAGATTTTTTAATGATCGCCATTCTAATTGGGGTGAGATGGTATCTCAATGTAGTTTTGATTTGCAGTTCTCTAATGACCAGTGATGATGAGCATTTTTTCATATGATTGTTGGCCTCATATATGTCTTCTTTTGTAAAGTGTCTGGTCATATCCTTTGCCCACTTTTGAATGGGCTTGTTTGTTTTCTTGTAAATCTGTTTTAGTTCCTTGTAAATTCTGGATATCAGCCCTTTGTCAGATGGGCAAACTGCAAACATTTTTTCCAGTCTGTTGGTTGCCAATTCACTCTAATGACTGTTTCTTTTGCTGTGCAGAAGCTGTGGAGTTTGATTAGGTCCCATTTGTCTATTTTGGCTTTTGTTGCCAATGCTTTTGGTGTTTTGGTCATGAAGTCCTTGCCTACTCCTATATCCTAAATGGTTTTGCCTAGATTTTCTTCTAGGGTTTTTATGGCGTTAAGTCTTATGTTTAAGTCTTTAATCCATCTGGAGTTAATTTTAGTGTAAAGTGTCAGGAAGGGGGTCCAGTTTCTGCTTTCTCCACATAGCAAGCCAGTTTTCCCAACATCATTTATTAAACAGGGAATTGTTTCCCCATTGCTTGTTTTTGTCAGGTTTATCAAAGACTGTATGGTTATAGATATGTTGTGTTGCCTCTGATGCCTCTTTTCTGTTCCATTGGTCTATATCTCTGTTTTGGTACCAGTACCATGCTGTTTTGATTACTGTAGCCTTGCAGTATAGTTTGAAGTCCCGTAGTGTGATGCCTCCTGCTGTGTTCTTTTTATTTAGAATTGACTTGGCTATTCGGGCTCTCTTATGGTTCCATATGAAGTTTAAGGTAGTTTTTTCCAGTTCTGTGAAGAAGGTCATTGGTAGCTTGATGGGGATAGCACTGAATCTATAAATTACTTTGGGCAGTATGGCCATTTTCATGATATTGATTCTTCTAATCATGAACATGGAATATTTCGCCATCTGTTTTTGTCCTTTCTTATTTCGTTTAGCAGTGGTTTGTAGTTCTCCTTGAAGAGGTCCTTTACATTCCTTGTTAGTTGTATTCCTAGGTATTTTATTCTCTTTGTAGCAATTGTGAATGGCAGTTCATTCTTGATTGGGCTCTCTTTAAGTCTGTTATTGGTGTATAGGAATGCTTGTGATTTTTGAACATTGATTTTGTATACTGAGACTTTGCTGAAGTTGCTTATCAGTTTCAAGAGATTTTGGCCTGAGACAATGGGGTCTTCTAGATATACTATCATGTCGTCTGCAAATAGAGACAATTTGGCTTCCTCCTTTCCTATTTGAATACCCTTTATTTCTTTTTCTTGCCTGATTGCTCTGGCTAGAACTTCCAGTACTATATTGAATAGGAGTGGCGAGAAAGGGCATCCTTGTCTAGTGCCAGATTTCAAAGGGAATGCTTCCAGTTTTTGCCCATTCAGTATGATATTGGCTGTTGGTTTGTCATAAATAGCTTTTATTATTTTGAGATACGTACTGTCAATACTGAGTTTATTGAGGGTTTTTATCATAAAGGGCTGTTGAATTTTGTCAAAGGCCTTCTCTGCATCAATTGAGATAATCATGTGGTTTTTGTTTTTGTTTCTGTTTATGTGGTGAATTATGTTTATAGACTTGCGTATGTTGAACCAGCCTTGCATCCCCAGGATGAATCCTACTTGATCATGGTGGATAAGCTTTTTGATGTGCTGTTTCAATTGGCTTGTCAGTATTTTATTGAAGATTTTTGCGTCTATATTCATCATGGATGTTGGCCTGAAGTTTTCTTTTCTTGTTGAGTCTCTGCCGGGTTTTGGTATTAGAATGATGTTGGTCTCATAAAATGATTTGGGAAGGATTCCCTCTTTTTGGATTATTTGGAATAGTTTCAGGAGGTATGGTAACAGTTCCTCTTTGTGTGTCTGGTAGAATTCTGCTGTGAACACATCTGGACCCGGGCTTTTTGTGTGTGGTAGGCTCTTAATTGCTGCCTCAACTTCAGATCTTGTTATTGGTCTATTTATGGTTTTGACTTCTTCCTGGATTAGGCTTGGGAGGATGCAAGTGTCCAGGAATTTATCCATTTCTTCCAGGATTACTAGTTTATGTGCATAGAGTTGTTTGTAATATTCTCTGATGATGGTTTGAATTTCTGTGGGATCTGTGGTGATTTCCCCTTTATCATTTTTTATTGCATCTATTTGGTTATTCTCTCTCTCTCTTTTTTTAATTAATGTGGCTAGTGGTCTGTCTATTTTATTGATCTTTTTGAAAAACCAGCTCCTAGATTTATTGATTTTTTTGATGGGTTTTTTGTGTCTCCATCTCCTTCAGTTCTGCTCTGATCTTAGTTATTTCTTGTCTTCTGCTAGGTTTTGAGTTTTTTTATCTTGCTCCTCTAGCTCTTTCAATTTTGATGATAGGGTGTCAACTTTGGATCTTTCCTTTCTTCTCATGTGGGCACTTATTGCTATGTATTTTCCTTTAGAGATTGCTTTAAATGTGTCCCAGAGATTCTGGCATGTTGTGTCTTCGTTCTCATTGGTTTCAAAGAACTTCTTTATTTTTGCCTTCCTTTCATTGTTTATCTAGTCAACATTCAAAAGCCAGTTGTTCAGTTTCGATGAAGCTGTGCAGTTCTGAGTTAGTGTCTGAATTCTGAGTTCTAACCTGATTGCAATGTGGTCTGAGAGACTGTTTGTTATAATTTCAGTTGTTTTGCATTTGCTGAGGCGTGATTTACTTCCAATTATGTGGTCAATTTTAGAGTAGGTGTGATGTGGTGCTGAGAAGAATGCATATTCTGTGGATTTGGGGTGGAGAGTTCTGTAAATGTCTATCAGGTTTGCTTGTTCCAGGTCTGAGTTCAGGTCCTGGATATCCTTCTTAATTTTCTGTCTGGTTGATCTGTCTAATATTGACAGTGGAGTATTAAAGTCTCCCACTATTATTGTGTGGGAATCTAAGTTTCTTTGTAAGTGATTAAGAACTTGCCTTATGTATCTGAGTGCTTCTGTATTGGTCCCATATATATTTAGGATCGTTAGCTCTTTTTGTTGTATTGATCCTATTACAATTCTTTGTTGCTTTAAAGTCTATTTTATCAGAGACGAGAATTGAAACTCCTGCTTTTGTTTTGCTCTTTATTTGCTTGGTAAATCTTCCTCCATTCCTTTATTTTGAACCTTTATGTATCCTTGCATGTGCGATGGGTTTCCTGGTTACAGCACACTGATGGGTTTCAGTTTTTTTATCCAATTTGCCAGTCTGTGTCTTTTGATTGGTGCATTTAGTCCATTTACATTTAGCGTTAATATTGTTATGTGTGAATTTGATCCTGCCATTTTGATGCTAGCTGGCTGTTTTACCCATTAGTTGATGCAGATTCTTCATTTTGTTGATGCTCTTTACCATTTGGTATGTTTTTGGAGTGGCTGGTACAGGTTGTTCCTTTCTATGTATAGTGCCTCTTTCAGAATCTCTTGTAAAGCAGGCCTGGTGGTGACAAAATCTCTGAGTACTTGCTTGCTCACAAATGATTTTATTTTTCCTTCACTTATGAAGCTTCGTATGGCTGGATATGGAATTCTGGGTTGAAAGTTCTTTTCTTTAAGGATGTTGAATATTGGTCCCCACTCTCTTCTGGCTTGTAGGGTTTCCACCAAAAGATCTGCTATGAGCCTGATGGTTTCCCTTTGTTGGTAACCCAACCTTTCTCTCTGGCTGCCCTTAGCATTTTCTCCTTCATTTCAACCCTGGTGAATCTGACGATTATTTGCCTTTGGGTTTCTCTTCTTGAGGAATATCTTTGTGGTCTTCTCTGTATTTCCTGGACTTGAATATTTGTCTGCCTTGCTAGGTTGGGGAAGTTTTCCTGGATAATATCCTGAAGAGTATTTTTCAGCTGGATTCATTCTTTTCGTCACATTCTGGTACACCTATCAAATGTAGATTAGTTCTCTTCACATAGTCCCACATTTCTTGGAGACTTTGTTCATTCCTTTTTGTGCTTTTTTCTCTAATCTTGCTTTCTCATTTTATTTCATTGAGTTGATCTTCGACCCCTGATATTTTTTCTTCTGCTTGGTCAATTTGGCTGTTGAAACCTATGCATGCTTCGTGAAGTTCTTGTGTTGTGTTTTTTAGCTCCATCAATTCACTCATATTCCTCTCTAAGTTGTCCATTCTTGTTATCATTTCCTGAAATCTTTTTTCAAGGTTCTTAGTTTCTCTGCATTGAGTTAGAATATGTTCTTTAAGCTCACAAAAGCTTCTCATTACCTACCTTCTGAATTCTGATTCTGTCATTTCATCACACTCATTCTTTATCCATTTTGTTCCCTTACTGTTGAGAAGTTGTGATCCCTTGTATGAAGCAAGGTGTTCTGGTTTCAGGTGTGTTCCTCCTTTTTGCGCTGGTTTCTTCTCGTCTTTGTGGATTTATCCACCTGTCATCTGTGTAGTTGCTGATTTTCAGATTGGTTCTCTGAGTAGACGTCCAGGTTGTTGATGGTGATGTTATTTTTGTTTCTTAGTTTTCTTTCTAACAGTCTGGCCCCTCTGCTCTAGGACTGCTGTAGGTCCACTTCAGGCCCTGCTTGCCTGGGGATCACCAGCAGCTGCTGCAGAACAGTAAGGGTTGCTACTAGTTTCTTCTTCTGCTGTCTTTGTCCAAGAATGATGCCTGCCAAATGTCAGTCTGATCAGTCTTTTGTGAGGTGACTCTATGGATATATGGGGGTCAGGGAGATGCTGTGAGCTCCATTGTTCTTTCAGAGGTGCTAGGCAGGCATGTTTAAGTCTGCTGCAACAGAACTCATAAACCACCTTTTTTTCCCCCAGGTGCTCTGTCCCAGGGAGTTAGGGTTTTATTCATGAGTGTCTGTTTTGCTGCTGCCTTTTTTTTTCTTCAGGGCTGCACTGCCCAGCAAGGAGGCAGCCTAGTCACTGTCTACCTGCAGAGGCTTTGCTGAGCTCTGTCCTGTGGGTGTTGAGCTTCCCTGTATTCCTGTTTATATGGGTGTGGTTAGAACTGCCTCGGCAATGGTGACCTGCCTCTGTAATGGCAGACTCTCTCTGTTATGGCGGGTTGCCTCGGCAATGGCAAGATGTCTCAGCAATGGGGGACTACCTCCATAGGGGTGGAGTGCCTCAGTAATGGCGGACGTCCCTCCCCCACGAAGCTGCACCATCCTGGGTTCAGCTGTGCTTGCCATTAAACTCTCAACCGCAAGCGTTTCCAATTGCTGCTTTTTTGGTTTATTTGTGTGGAAGTGGGTCCCACAAAGCCTGATCACCTGGCTCCCTGCCTCAGAGCCTTCTTTAAAAAAAAAATTGAATGGTTGACTCTCTCCTAGGTGTTCTAGTCGCCTGCTGAAAGGATGCTGGCATTTGTGTGATTTCCCGTGCGGCGACCCACTGCACTGGCTGAAACAATGGCCGTGCCTGGGAATCTGCTGGCCAGCTTAAAAGGGAAACCAGAGGAGGGACTCAAGATTGCGCGGTGAGAACAACCCAGGATTGAAGCTCTCGGTGAACACGCAGAGGGTGAGTCAGGGCCGCATTTCCAGACGGATCTTTGCTGCCCACAGAACGGGGAAATTCCCAGGTATAAAGAGACGTGGGACGCCAGGCAGAGGTTTTGGCTGGTGCAGTCGGCAGCGGTGAAGCTGGCGGCTGGCGCTGTAGCGCAGCGGCACTCCACAGCGCTCTGCACAAAGCGCACTGGTTCGGGTGCCCTGTTGAACCGGCAATCTGAGACTTCAGTGGGCAGATTGGCATATCTATCTGACTGAATGGGACTTGGACAGTGAGCCAGGCCAGGAGATTCCAGGGAAACGGCGTTTGGGGTAGCGCAGTGGGACAAACAAAATGGCGATTCCAAACCCTCTGGGTAGAGAGTTTCACTGCGGGCACAGCTGAGCCCAAAGCAGTGCAGCTCGGTGGGGGAGGGGCATTTGCCATTACCGAGGCAATCTGCCTCTACTGAGGTACATGCCCATTGCTGACGCACCCTGCTGTTGCCGAGGCAACTCACCACAACAGAGAGACTCCACCACAGGGCATAGCCGTGGCAGCAGGGCGGAGACCGCAGCACCAGGGCAGATCATGCAGTAACAGGGCAAACCTCACACCAGCAGGGTGGAGCCTCAGCAGGCAAATAGTGACTAGACTGCCTCCTAGCTGGCCAGGACAGCGTAACGGACACCCACAGAGAGAGCTCCAACCCCCCGAGACAGAGCATCTGAGAAAAAAAGGGGTTTTTAAATGAGTTCTGCTGCAGCAGAATTAAATGTAGCAGCCTACAGCCCTGAATGAACAACAGAGCTCACAGCTCAGCACTTGAGCTCCTATAAAGTACAGACTGTCTCCTCAAGCAGCTCCCTGACCCCTCTAAATCCAAAAGACTGACATTTGGCAGGCATCATTCTGGGACAAAGATAGCAGGAAAAGAAACTGGTAGCATCCCTCGCTGTTCCACAGCTGCTGTAGGTGCACCCCAGACAAGCAGTGCCTGGAGTGGGCCTCAGCAGTTGTACAGTGGAGGGGATAGACTGGTAGAAGGAAAACCAAGTAACAGAAATACTTCATCATCAACACTCTGGGCATCCACTCAGAGACCCAATCAAAAAGTCAGCAACTACCAGACGACAGGTGGATAAATCCACAAAGATGGGAAGAAACCAGCGCAAAAAGGAGGAAAACACCCGAAACCAGAACACCTCACCTCCTAGAAAGGAACAGAACTCCTCACCAGCAAGGGAACAAAGCTGGACGGAGAATGACTGTGACGAAATGACAGAATTAGACTTCAGAAGGTGGATAATGAGAAACTTTTGTGAGCTAAAAGAACATGTTTTAAATCAATGCAAAGAAACTAAGAAACTTGAAAAAAGATTAGAGGAAATGATAACAAGAATGGATAACATAGGGAGGAATATGAATGAATTAAAGGAGCTGAAAAACACAATACGAGAAATTCACGAAGCATGCACAAGTTTCAACAGCCGAACTGACCAAGCAGAAGAAAGAATATCAGAAGTCAAAGATCAACTCAATAAAATAAAATGAGAAACCAAGATGAGGGAAGAAAGCACAAAAAGGAATGAACAAAGTCTCCAAGAAATGTGGGACTATGTGAAGAGACCTAACCTACGTTTGATAGGTGTACCAGAATGTGATGAAGAGAATGAATCCAAGCTGGAAAATACTCTTCAGGACACTATCCAGGAAAATTTCCCCCACCTAGCAAGACAGGCTAACACTCAAATACAGGAAATACAGAGAACACCACAAAGATATTCCTCAAGAAGAGCAACCCCAAGGCACATAATCGTCAGATTCAACAAGGTTGAAATAAAGGAGAAAATACTAAGGACAGCCGGAGAGAAAGGTCAGGTCACCCACCAAGGGAAGCCTATCAGACTCACAGCAGATCTCTTGGCAGAAACACCACAAGCCAGAAGAGAGTGGGGGCCAATATTCAACATCCTTAAAGAAAAGAACTTTCAACCCAGAATTTCATATCCAGCCAAACTGAGCTTCAGAAGTGAAGGAAAAATAAAATCCTTTGCGAACAAGCAAGTACTCAGAGATCTTGTCACCACCAGCCCTGCTTTACAAGAGCTCATGAAAGAGGAACTTCACATAGAAAGGAACAACCAGTACCAGCCATTCCAAAATCACACTAAATGCTAAAGAGCGTCAACATAATGAAGAATCTACAACAACTAATGGGCAAAACAGCCAGCTAGCATCAAAATGGCAGTATCAAATTCACACATAACAATATTAACCCTAAATATAAATGGACTAAATGCACCAATCAAAAGACACAGACTGGCAAATTGGATAAAAATCCAAAACCCATCAGTGTGCAGTATCCAGGAAACCCATCTCACATGCAAGGATACACAAAGGCTCAAAATAAAGGAATGGAGGAAGATTTACCAAGCAAATGGAGAGCAAAAAAAAGCAGGAGTTGCAATTCTCATCTCTGATAAAACAGCCTTTAAAGCAACAAAGATCAAAAGAGACAAAGAAGGCCATTACATAATGGTAAAAGGATCGATACAACAAGAAGAGCTAACGATCCTAAACATATATGGACCCAATACAGGAGCACCCAGATACATACGGCAAGTTCTTAACGACTTACAAAGAGACTTAGACTCCCACACAATAATAGTGGGAGACTTTAACACGCCACTGTCACTATTAGACAGATCAACCAGACAGAAAATTAACAAGGATATCCAGGGCTTGAACTCAGACCTGGAACAAGCAAACCTGATAGACATTTACAGAACTCTCCACCCCAAATCCACAGAATATACATTCTTCTCAGCACCACATCACACCTACTCTAAAATTGACCACATAATTGGAAGTAAAGCACGGCTCAACAAATGCAAAACTACGGAAATCATAACAAACAGCCTCTCAGACCATATTGCAATCAAGTTAGAACTCAGAATTCAGAAACCAACCCAGAACTGCACAGCTTCATGGAAACTGAACAACTGGCTCTTGAATGTTGACTGGATAAACAATAAAATGAAGGCAGAAATAAAGAAGTTCTTCAAAACCAATGAGAGTGAAGACACAACATGCCAGAATCTCTGGGACACATTTAAAGCAGTCTCCAGAGGAAAATATATAGCAATAAGTGCCCATATGAGGAGAATGGAGAGATCCAAAATTGACACCCTATCGTCAAAACTGAAAGAGCTAGAGGAGCAAGATCAAAAAAACTCAAAACCCAGCAGAAGACAAGAAATAACTAAGATCAGAGCAGAACTGAAGGAGATAGAGACATGAAAAACCCTTCAAAAATTCAATAAATCCAAGAGCTGGTTTTTTTAAAAGATCAACAAAATGGAACACTAGCCAGATTGATTAAAAAGAAAAGAGAGAATAACCAAATAGATGCAATAAAAAATGATAAAGGGGAAATCACCACAGATCCCACAGAAATTCAAACCATCATCAGAGAATATTACAAACAACCCTATGCACATAAAGTAGTAAACCTGGAAGAAAAGGATAAATTCCTGGACTCCTGTGTCCTCCCAAGTCTAAACCAGGAGGAAGCTGAAACTATGAATAGACCAATAACAAGGTCAGAAGTCGAGGCAGCAATTAATAGCCTACCACACAAAAAAAACCCAGGTCCAGACGGGTTCACAGCCGAATTCTACCAGACACACAAACAGGAGCTGGTACCATTCCTTCTGAAACTATTCCAAATTATCCAAAAAGAGGGAATCCTTTTCAAATCATTTTATGAGACCAATATCATCCTGATACGAAAACCCCACAGAGACCCAACAAGAAGAGAAAACTTCAGGCCAATATCCATGATGAACATAGATGCAAAAATCTTCAATAAAATATTGGCAAGCCGATTGCAACAGCAAATCAAAAAACTTATCCACCATGATCAAGTAGGATTCATCTTGAGGTTGCAAGGCTGGTTCAACATACTCAATTCTATAAACATAATTCACCACATAAACAGAACCAAAAGCAAAAACCACATGATTATCTCAATTGATGCAGAGAAGGCATTTGACAAAATTCAACAGCCCTTTATGCTAAAAATCCTCAATAAACTCAGTATCTATGGAACATATCTCAAAGTAACAAATGCTATTTATGACAAACCAACACCAAATATCATACCAAATGGGCAAAAACTGGAAGCATTCCCTTTGAAATCCGGCACTAGAAAAGGATGTTCTCTTTCACCACTCCTATTCAATATAGTACTGGAAGTTCTAGTTACAGCAATCAGGCAAGAAAAAGAAATAAAGGGTATTCAAATAGGAAAGGTGGAAGCCAAATTGTCTCTATTTGCAGACGACATGATAGTATACCTAGAAGACCCCATCGCCTCAGGCCAAAAACTCCTGAAACTGATAAGCAACTTCAGCAAAGTCTCAGGATATAAAATCAATGTGCAAAAATCACAAGCATTCGTCTACACCAATAACAGACTTAAAGAGAGCCAAATTAAGAATGAACTGCCATTCACAGTTGCTATAAAAAGAATAAAATACCTAGGAATACAACTAACAAGGAATGTAAGGGACCTCTTCAAGGAAAACTACAAACCACTGCTCAACGAAATAAGAGAGGACACAAACAGATGGAGAAACATTCCATGTTCATGGTTAGGAAGAATTAATATCATGAAAATGGCTATCCTGCCGAAAGTAATTTACAGAATCAACACTATCCCCATCAAGCTATCATTGTCTTTCTTCACAGAAGTGGAAAAACCACCATGAACTTCATATGGAACCAAAAGGGAGCCCACATAGCCAAGTGAATTCTAAGCAAAAAGAACACAGCGGGGGGCATCACACTACTGGATTTCAAAGTATACTACAAGGCTACAGTAATCAAAACAGCGTGGTACTGGTACCAAAACAGAGATATAGACCAATGGAACAGAACAGAGGCATCGGAGGCAACACAACATATCTACAACCATACAATCTTTGATAAACCTGACAAAAACAAGCAATGAGGAAAGGATTCCCTGTTTAATAAATGGTGTTGGGAAAACTGGCTAGCCATGTGCAGAAAGCAGAAACTGGACCCCTTCCTGACACCTTACACCAAAATTAACTCCAGATGGTTTAAAGACTTAAACCTAAGACCTGGCACCATAAAAACCCTAGAAGGAAATCTAGGCAAAACCATCCAGGACATAGGAGTAGGTAAGGACTTCATGAACAAAACACCAAAAACATTGGCAACAAAAGCCAAAATAGACAAGTGGGACATAATGAAACTCCACAGCTTCTGCATGGCAAAAGAAACAGTCACTAGAGTGAATCAGCAACCAAGAGAATGGGAAGAAATTTTTGCAGTTTACCCATCTGACAAAGGGCTGATATCCAGAATTTACAAAGAACTCAAACAGATTTACAGGAAAAAAACAAACAAGCCCATTCAAAATGGGCAAAGGATATGAACAGACACTTTACAAAAGAAGACATATATGAGGCCAACAATCATATGAAAAAATGCTCAGCATAACTGGTCATCAGAGAGATGCAAATCAAAACCATATTGAGATACCATCTCACGCCAGTTAGAATGGCGATCATTAAAAAATCTGGAGACAACAGATTCTGGAGAGGATGTGGAGAAAAAGGAACACTTTTACACTGTTGGTGGGAGTGTAAATTAGTCCAACCATTGTGGAAGACAGTGTGGCGATTCCTCAAGGCCTTAGAAATAGAAATTCCATTTGACCCAGCAATCCCATTACTGGGTATATATCCAAAGGACTGTAAATCATTCTACTATAAGGACACATGCACACGAATGTTCATTGCAGCACTGTTTACAGTAGCAAAGTCCTGGAACCAACCCAAATTCCCATTGATGACAGCCTCAATTGGGAAAATGTGACACATATACACCATGGAATATTATGCAGCAATCAAAAATGATTTTTGTGTCGTTTGTAGGGACTTGGATGAATCTGGATAACATCATTCTCAGCAAACTGACACAAGAACAGAAAATGAAATACCACATATTCTCACTCATAGGCGGGTGATGAAAAATGAGAACACATGGACACAGGGAGGGGAGTACTAAACACTGGGGACTATTGGGGGGAAAAGGGGACGGCCAGTGGTGGGGGGTGGAGCTGGGGAGGGATAGCCTAGGGAGAAATGCCAAATGTGGGTGAAGGGGAGAAAGGAAGCAAAGCACACTGCCATGTGTGTACCTATGCAACTGTCTTGCATGTTCTGCACATGTACTTTAAAACCTAAAATGCAATAAAAATTAAAAAATAAATAAAAAATAATAATAAAAATAAAATTAAAAAAAAAGGGCAACCAGACCAGTGTATTTTGTATGGAGAGCCGCTGCGCTGCGGCACTGACAAAACAGCTGCACTGGCTAAAACAGCCACACTGGCCAAAACAGCCACGCTGGTAACCCATAGGGCTCCTCCGCCTAGGAATCTCCTGGTCTGTGGGCAATAAAAATCTGTCTGGAAATGCGGTGTCCACTCACCCTCTGTGCTTTCACTGGGAGCTGCAATCCTGAGCTGCTCCCAAAAGGGCCATCTTGGATCTTCCCCCAAAAGGTTTAATGAACTTACAGTTCCATGTGGGTAGTGAAGCCTCACAGTCGTGGTCGAAGTCAAGGAGGAGCAAGTCACATCTTACATGGATGGCAGCAGGCAAAAAGAGAGAGCTTGTGCAGGGAAACTTTTCTTATAATACCATCAGATCTTGTGAGACTTATTCACTATCATGAGAGCAACATGGAAAAGTCCTGCCCCTATGATTCAGTTACCTCCTACCAGACCCCTCCCACAACACGTGTGAATTCAAGATGAGATTTGGGTTGGGACACAGTCAAACTATATCAGTGCATTAAAGATTGTCCTGTTTTAATGGAGTATGGACTCTTTTATCATTTTGCTATGTCCCTCTTTATCCCTATTTCCTTGTTCAGAAATTTGCTGTGTATGGAATTATATAGCTACACCTGATTTCTTTTGATGGGTGTTACTCATTTTCTTTTAATTTATATGTGTCTTTATATTTAAGGTGAGTTTTTTGTAGACAATAATAGTTTCACATTCTTTTTGATCCACTTTGATAAATGTATTTTAATCAGTGTATTTAGATCATTGAGATTTAAAATGATTGTCAATGGATCTGGATTCATATCTACCATATTTGTTAATGTTTTCTGCTCATTTACCTTATTCTTATTTTGTCTTCTATTCTGTTTCTGCCTTTTGTGGTTTTAACTGAGTATTTTATATGATTTCATTTTCTCTCCTTTCTTAGCATAACAGTTATACTTCTTTTTATAATTTTTGAGTAATTCTCATAGTTTATAATATACATTTACAACAAATCCAAGTCCAATTTCAAATAACACTTTACAACTTCATATTAGTACCAGGACATTGTAATAATAAAATATTCCAAACTTCTCTCTTTCATACCTTATATTATTGTTGTCATTTATTTTTCTTATAGATAAGCATATATAAATGTCATAAGCTTAAATATATCTATATCTATACATATGGATACACATAAGCATACATAAAAACATATAGATATTATTTCTTCTTGATGCTTTTTTTCTCTTTACATAGATGAGCGTTTCTGACCTATATCATTTTCTTCTCTCTGAAAAACTTCTCTTAATGTTTTTCCAAGGCACTCCTAGCAACAAATTCACTCAATTTTTGTTTGCTGAGAAAGTCTTTGTCTTTCACATTTTCTTCCTTTATTTTTTTTTAATTCTTCACTTTTGAAAGATAATTTCACAAGGTACAGAATTCTAGGTCTGGGTGGACGTTTCTCTTAACATCATTATATAGTTTGACTCTGTCCCCACTCAGATCTCATCTTGAATTGTAGCTCCATGAGTGGGGCCCTCATGGAGAACCTGTGCTAGGGCAGTATGGAAGGGAAATGTGGGGTTCGAGCCCCACACAGAGTCCCTTCTAGGGCACTGCCTAGTGGAGCTGTGAGAAGAAGGCCACCATTTTCCAGACTCCAGAATGCTAGATCCACCAACCACTTGCTCCATGTGTCTGGAAAAGCCAGAGATACTCAATGCCAGCCTATGAAAGCAGCCAGGAAGGAGGCTGTACCCTGCAAAGCCACAGGGGCAGAGCTGTCCAAGACCTTAGAAACCTACCTCTTGCATCAGTGTGACCTCAATGTGAGACATGAAGTCAGAGGAGATCATTTTGGTGCTCTAAGATTTGACTACTCCACTGGATTTTGGACTTTCATGGGACCTGTAGCCCCTTGTTTTGGCCCATTTCTCCCATTTGGAATGGCTGTATTTACCCAATGCTTATTCCCCCACTGTATCTAGGAAGTAATTAACTTGCTTTTGATTTTACAGTCTCATAGGCAGAAGGGACTTAACTTGTCTCAGATAAGACATTGGGCTGTGGACTTTTGAGTTAATACTGAAATGAGTCTAGACTTTGGGGGATTGTTGGGAAGGTATGACTGGTTTTGAAATGTGAGGACAGGAGATTTGGGAGGGGCCAGAATTGGAACAGAAGTTTGGCTCTGTGTCTCCACCCAAATCTCATCTTGAATTCCCACATGTTGTGGAGGGGGACCTGGTGGGAGGTAATTGAATCATGGGGGCAGGTCTTTCCCATGCTGTTCTTGATAGCAAATAAGTCTCAGGAGATCTGACTGTATTAAAAGGAGAGTTTTCCTGTGCAAACTTTCTTTTTGCCTGCTGCCATCCATGTAAGATGTGACTTGCTCCTTCTTGCCTTCTACCATGATTGTGAGGCTTCCTCAGCCATATAGAACTATAAGCCCATTAAACCCCTTTGTTTTATAAATGACCCACACTCTCAGGTCTGTCTTTATCAGTAGTGTGCAATAGTCTAATACCTGCACATAACAACAGAGTGTCAAAATATGTGAAGCAAAAACTGATAGAATTGCAAGGAGAAATAGTTAAATCCAGTATTATTATTGGAGATTTTAACACACCTTTCTACTAGAAATGGACAGGTCCAGTAGTCAAGAAGATCAGCAACAACACAGTTGAACTAAACAACACCATCAATCAACTAGTTATAATGGATATATTGACTTCATCTAACAACAGCAGAATATACATTCTTCCAAGCTTACATAGAACATTCACCAGTATAGAACATATTCTGGGCTGAAAACAAAACAAACCCACCATACCTCAACAAATTTGAAAGAATGGGAATCATACAATCAATGTCTTTTCTCAGACTGCAATAAAATTAAACTAGAAATCAAAAACAGGTAGTTGGAAAATCCCCACATACTTAGAAATTAAACAACACACTTCTAATAACACATGGGTCAAAGAAGAAATCTCAAAGTAAATTTTAAAATGCTTTGAACTAAATGAAAACACAGCTTAAAATGCTTAAAGGGAAATATATACAGTAGTTCTTCCTTCTTTGCAGTTTCACTCTTTGTTGTTTCAGTTATCTGTGGCCAGCCACATTTTGAAAATATTAAGTGAAAAATTCCAAAAATAAACAATTCTTAAGTTTTAAATTGCATACCATTCTGAGTAGCATGATAGAATCTCTTGCCTTCCCACTCCATCCCCTATGAGATGTAAATTCTCCTTTGTTTATCTGACATACATTCACTACCTGGCCTTTAGTCATTTAGTAGCTGTCTTTTTTTTTTTTTTTTTTGAGATAGGGTCTCACTCTGTCACCCAGGCTGGAGTGCAGTGGTGCAATCCCAGCTCACTGCAACCTTTACTTCGTGAGTTCAAGCGATTCTTCTGCCTCAGCCCCCTGAGTAGTTGAGATTACAGGCACACTACCATGCCTAGCTAATTTTTTGTATTTTTTGGCAGAGGCAGGGTTTTGCTATCTTAGCCAGTCTGGTCTCAAATTTCTGGCCTCAAGTGATCCACCTGCTTTGGCCTTTCAGAGTGTTTGGATTACAGATGTGAGCTGTCCTGGTTATTAGATTGACTGTGGTGATATGGCAATGCTTGTGTTCAAGTAACCCTTATTTTACTTAATCAACCCAAAGCACAAAAGTAGGGATGCTGGAAATTCAAATATGCCAAAGGAAGCCATAAAGTACTTCCTTGAAGTGGAAAGGTGAATGTTCTTGACTTAATAATTAAAGACAAAAATTATATGCTGAAGTTGCTAACATCTATGGTAAAAATGAATCTTCCATCCATGCTATTGTGAAGAAGGATAAAGAAATTCATGCTAGTTTTGCTGTCACACCTCACGCTGCGAAAGTATGGCCACTATAAGTGCCTAGTTAAGATGAAAAAAGCATTACATTCATGGGTGGAAAACAGAAAGAGAAACATGTTCTGATTGACAATATTTAGGCTGGGTACTATCCAAGGTTTCAGGCTTCCACTGGAAGTCTTGGAACATAGACCCCATGGATAAGGGGAAACTACTGTAGTGTTGAATGCATATATTAGGAAAGCAGAAAGATCTAAAATCAATCGTGCAAGCTTTTACCACAGAAAACTAGAAAAGGGGCAAATTAATCCAAAGCCAACAGAATAAACAATAAATATTAGAGCAGAAATCAAAGAAATTGAAATAGGAAATCAATAGGGAAAATTTGTTGAAACAAAAACTGGTTCTTTGAAAAGATAACAAATTTGATAAACTTCTGGCCAGGGTAGGAAAAAAACAGAGAGGACACAAATTATCACTATTGGAAGGAGGAGATTTCAATTCAGAGTCCATGGACATTGGAAGGAAAGTAAAAGAATACTATGAATAATTCTGTGCCCACAAATTTGATCACCTAGATAAAAAAGGTGAATTTCTTGAAAAACAAAATCTGATAAAACTCACGCAAGAAGAAATAGATAATCCAGGTAGGCCTATATTTATTAAAGAAATTGAATCAATAATAAACTTACAAAATAGAAACCACAAGACTCTGATGGGTTCACTAGTAAATCCACCAAATACTTAAGAAACATATTATGTCATTTCTTTACAGTCTTTTCCAAAAGATAGAGGCAGATGGAATTTTTATTAACTTATTCTATGAGGCCTGCCTCACCATAATGTCAAAATCAGACAAAAACATTATGAGAAAAGAAAACTACAGATCAATATTTCTTATGGACATAGACACAAAAGTCCTCAACAAAATATCAGCAGACTGAATCCAACAATGTATAAAAATAATTGTATCCCACAACTAAGTGGGATTTATCACAGGTATGCAAGGTTGGCTCAAATTTGAAAATCAATTAATGCAATCCATCACATCTACAGACTAAAGAAGAAAAATGACATGATTATATCAAAAGATGCAGAAAAAGCATTTGTCAAAATTTAACACCTATTTATAATAAAAACTCAGCTAGAATTTTAGAGGGCAACTCCCTTATCCTAATAAAGAACATCTTACAAAACCCCTACAGCTAACATAATACTCAATGATAAGAAACTAAAAGCTTTTCTATTAAGATCAGGAACAAGACAAGGATGTACCTTCTCACCACTTTCAATATTTTACTGGAAATCCTAGCTAATATAATAAGACATGAAACGGAAATAAAAGATATACTGATTGAGAAGAGATGAATAAAACTGTCTTTGTTCACAGAAGATATGTTTGTCAAGGTGGAAAATCTGAAGAAATCAACAAAACTACTACTCCTGGAACTGACATATGATTATAGCAAGATTGCAGGATACAAGGTTAATATACAAAATCCAGTGTCTTTCCTATATGCTAGCAATGAAAAAATGGAATTTGAAATTAAAGACAAAAATCCATTTTCATTAGTGCATCCCCAAAATGAAATAGTTAAATACACATCCAACAAAATATGTACAAGATCTATATGAAAAAACTACATAACTCTGATGAAAAGAAAATCAAGGAACTAAACAAATGGAGAGATATTTCATGCTCATTCAAGGAAGAGTCAATATTGTTAAGATGTCATTTCTTCCCAACTTGATCTATAGATTCAATGCAATTCCAATTAAAATTCTGGCAAGTTATTTTGCAGGTATCAACAAACTGATTCCAAAGTGTCTGTGAAGAGGCAAATGACCTGAAATAGACAACAAAATATTGAGTGAAATTGGAGAACTGACACTATTCAACTTGGTTACAAATGAAATGGGAAAATAGTTTCATAGTTGGCATTGTTCTATAGTTTACATTGGGGTTAACTCTAGGTATTCTATAGTTTACATTAGAAGTTGGAGAACTGACACTATTCAACTAAGTTACAAACGAAATGGGAAAATATTGTCATAGTTGGCTTTGTTCTATAGTTTACATTAGAGTTAGCTTTAGCATTCTGTGTGCCTTGAAAAATGTGTAACATTCTGTTTTGGAGAAACCAAAAGCAGTAAGTAAGCAATATATGCCTTATCGACCTATCTTTATTAATTCATGTATTTAGAGCAGACTTATTCACATAAAGCTTTGCTTCCTGTAAGAAATAACTTTAATACTGGCCTTCTCTTTAAAATAAGCTGAAGCTTTATGAGAATGTATAAAACATTATATATTGACTAATACGAAAAAACTTTATTGTATATATAGGATTTTATAATTAAGGTTGAAAATGTAATCTTTAATCCTGAAAGGCTTAAAAAATTTTAGCCCCCACATATAAAATGAAAACATGAATTTGTCTTTCTGTGCCTGGTTTATTTCATTTAACATGAGGTCCATTATGCTCATTGATGCTGCCTCCAATGACAGGATTTTATTCTTTTTATGTCTAAATACTATTCCATTGTGTATATACACCACATTTTCTTTAAGCATTCATTTTTTTATAGACACAGGATATTTTATATCTTGGCTATTGTGAATAGTGCTGCAATACACATGAGAGTGCAAATATTTCATTGACATACTGCTTTCACTTCCTTTGGACACATACCCAGTAGTGAGGTTGCTTGATCACATGGTATTTCCACTTGGAGTTTTTTGAGGAACCTTCACACTGTTTTTTTATAATGGCTGCACTAATTTGCATTCTTACCAACAGTGTAAGAGAGTTTCCTTTCCTTGCGTCCTCACTTGGATTTGTTATTATTTGTTATTACACTGGATAATTATTATTTGTTATTACTCTGGATTATTCATACTTTTTCATATGAATAATAGACATTTTAACTAGGGTGAAATATCTCATTGTGGTTTTGATATGCATTTTCCCTATGATTAGCAGTATTGATCATTTTTTATTATACCTGTTGGCCATTTGTGTGTCTTCCTTTGAGAAATGTTCATTCAGGTCCTTTGCCCACTTTTTGATCAGGTCATTTTCTTTCTTGCTACTGAGTTGAGTTTCTTAAATATTGTAGATATCAACCCCATATCAGACATATAGTTTGGAAAATTTTTCCCCATTCTGCAGATTGTCTCTTTATTCTGCTAGTTGTTTCCTTCTCCATGCAGAAAATTTTTAGTTTGATATAATCCCATTTGTCTATTTTGGCTTCTGCTGCCTATCCTTTTGAGGTTTTACTCAAGAAATGTTTGCCCAGACCAATGTCCTGAAGCTTTTCCCTAATGTGTTTTCTAGTAGTTTCACAGTTTTAGGTCTTACATTTAAGTCTTTAATCCATTTTAATTTTATTTTTATATATGGTGAGAGAAATAAATCTGATTTCAAATTTCTGATTTCTTCTGCATTTAGATATCTAGTTTTACTAGCACCATTTATTAATGAGACTGTTCTTTCCCTTATATGTTATTGGTGAGTTTGTTAAAAATAAGTTTGTTGTAAATGTCTGGATTTACTTCTGAGTTCTCTATTCTGTTTCATTGGTGTATGTGTCTGTTTTTATGCCAGTATGATGCTGTTTTGAGTACTGTAGCTTTGTAATATATTTTGAAGTCACAAAGCCTATGCAACTATTATCAATCTGGGCACATGGATGACATTCAATATACATTTCTTCTTTCTTCAGAGTCACTCAATCATCAAAATTAGGGAGGTATTTGGTGAATATAGGACTTTAACTTTTGTGAGAGTTAAAAAAAGTCAAAGAAGATCTTCCCCCAAATAAGAAAGGATCTAGTGTTGGAGAGAACAGAAACACTGCTGAAAATATTCATAAAAAGATGCAGAATGAGAGCTCAGGGTCAACCAAAATACTGATCGGACTATTAAATGTATTCTCTTCTAATTAGATCTGAATTGTGTTGACCCTTCTTAAAAAAGTGGACCAGCTGATAAGTACCAGACTATTCTGGAGCAATATAAAGAGAGGTATCACCCAAAGAAGGTCATAAATTTGCTGGAAAAATGAAGTAACACGGTTATCACGAGTGGCCAGAGTAATAATAGCCAGAATAGATTGAATGCACCTTAAGACTAAGGATAAAAACATAATTGTGATGGGAAGTTGGAGAGGAAGTTAGGCCTGTAGCCAAAAGATGACCAAAAAAAAAAAAAAAAGGAAATACAGACAAAGATAGTAATAGACTTGGGTGATTTAGGAAGCTTGATCTGTAAACAAAGGGAATGTACCAGGTTCCTTCCTTCATGCAGTGCCCAGGGAACACTTTCCAGGACTCAAGTGCCCTCTAAAGGCACCAGTCTGCCAGGATGGGCTCAGAGCCCAATGTAACTGTGCTGCTCTCTTCCATTCAAGTAGGTGCCTTTGTTTAATGTAAGTGACCACTTTTAAAGAGCTCAGTCCTCTTGGTTCCACTCTTGAAATTTCAATGTTGTCAACAAAGACCTGTTTTGTTTTTGCATTTTCCCCTTGCCTTAACATGGTGTCCCAAATACTTCTTGATGATTTTTAATACGTGGATTATAAACATAATGTCCCTCCTAATCTCGCTTTCACTTCCCCTCAAATAAAATAAAAAATTTAAGATACAGCATTCCTGAGGCCAAAGAATGTTACAGTTGTCACACCTAAAATTGGGACAATTATCAGACGAATTACAGTTCTTCTATTCAGAACATAAATCTGATATTCTTGAGCTCATTTGATAAATATTAAGTATCCTCATATGGTTTCTGGTTTATGTACATTTGCCATGTATAATATCCACAAGCCATGCTGGATGTGTGTCTCTATTCTATAATCTCTGGTTGGGAAAGAGAGAACCAAGCCTTTAAATTACCACCTCATGCAGAATAAGAGCTCAGGGTCAACCAAGGATAATATTCAGACTATTAAATGTGTTCTCTTCTGTTCGGATCTGAAATGTGTAAATTCTGCTTAAAAAAGTGAACCAGATGGTAAGTACCAAACAATGCAGGAGGGATGTAAAGAGAGGCATCACCCAAAGAAGGTCATGAGTTCACTAGAAAAATGAAAAAGTAAAACTTCTTCATTTCATGCCAGCTTCTAAAGGATATGCTGTAGGATGTAGGGTGTGGCTTCACTGATTACCCATTACTGTGATCCTACCAGTTTTCATCAATGAGAATATTGTCACCTAATCTTAGCATTCCTGAAATGAAAGGTTGTGGTCTACTATGTAGTTCTTTTTGCTAGTCCCTGAAATCAGTTTTTTTAAATAACTTACCTCTAAACTCTTGCTCTGCATTCCCTTTTGTTTCCTGGATGTGAATGTGGATTCACTGGTACATATTAGGCCAGGGCTACCTTATCAGTCATTTCTAGGCTCTTCAGGTTGAAGCAATGCCCACAGGCAATCTTAGAAGGGAAAAAGACAGTCTTAGAAGGGAACTCTGTTCTTCTCTCCTTTCCTTATTTATTCAAAGACATTCGGATTGTATTTCACTATTGCTAGAGAATTTTTGAGTATGGTTGGATGCACTCTCCAATGCACTGGGAACATTCATTCACGGAAATTGGCTCTAGAGCAGTGTTTCTCAGACTTGCATAGGCATACAAGTCCCCTGGGGATCTTGTGAACATGCAGGTTCTATCCTGTAGGTCATTTAATTTCACTGAATTTGTGCAGTGCCAAAAGTCCCTTTCTGAACCTGAACCCACAGATCACCAGCATTACCTGGAGCTTGTTAGAGAGGAAAACTTTCAGATTCCACTGCAGACCCGTGGAATCAGAATCTACATTTTGACAAGATTCCAGAGAAAATTGGTTTGTTCAAAATTTGGGAAACATCATCCTGAAAATCACACAGAATCAGCTGTGCAATGCAAAAGCAAAAGCAGACCTACTGTACCTTCTCTTTGCTATGTTATTCTCTGGTTATTCCCTGAGGGTGCAGCTGCATACGATGGGGAATCATTCATGTCAAGACAATCAACCTCTCCAAAATACTTTCGTTTTGTACTGAATCTTGAAACAGTGATGTCATTTCCTGTAATATACTACATACTAACAGTTTCAAATTGGTGTCTGAGGGCTATGTCTAGACTGAAGATACGTTTTGGGGGTTATTTTGTTTGTCTTATGCATGATTAAAAGGCAATGTTATTGGGCAGGGGTGAGCAGTTAACAGCTATTTTCTCACATGAAGAAAATCAAACAGAAGTGTTATGCATGGTATCTACAGGCATTTGAGTTCGGAATCCTTAAGAGCAGTAATTTCCAACATAAATTCCATGGAACAGTAATGTAAGAATGTATAAACAGGTATTATTTGAAAAAATAAAGAAAGGTTTGTATTTTGCATTAGCCTAATAAACAGTGAAACGAAAGAAATTTGGGGGGGAGGATATTACAGAGGCTTTAGATTATAATATACAGTTTGAACCTCCACTGCAACCTTTCCCAAACTTATCTACTCAGGAAACTCTTTGTCCCAAACGATTAGAGTTCTATAGAACATACTGTAGAACAGGAGTCGGCAAAGTACAGCCTGCAGACAAAATCCAAACTGTCACCTGCTTTTGTACTGCCTATAAACTAAGGACAGTCTTTACATATTTACATGTTTAAAACCAAAAGAAGAATATTTTATTACACATGAGAATTCTGTAAAATTCAAATATCAGTGTTTATAAGTCAAGTTTTTTTGGAACCCAACCACACTCCATGGTTTAGAGTTTGCCTGTGGCAGCTATCGTACTCTAAAGGCAGAGTTGGCAGCTAAGACAGTGATCACATCATCTGTTATCTGACCCTTTACAAGAAAAGTCTGCCAATACCTGCTTTAGAGTATACTGCAACTATCACTTCTTTTTTTTAATTTTTTGAGATGGAGTCTTGCTATGTCACCCAGGCTGGACTGTAGTGGCGCATCGGCTCACTGCAGTCTCCCCCTCCTGGGTTCAAGTGATTCTCCTGCCTCAGCCTCCTGGGTAGCTAGCATTACAGGTACCCACCACCATACCCTGATAATTTTTTGTATTTTTAGTAGAGATGAGGTTTCACCATGTTGGCCAGGCTAGTCTCAAACTCCTGACCTCAGATAATCCACCTGTCTCAGCCTCCCAAAGTGCTGGGATTACAGGCGTGAGCCACCATGCCTGGCCCACAATTACTTTTGCACCAGCCTAATAAAAACACCTGGCTTCCTTAACAGGAAAATGATAATAACATAGTGTATTTTTTGATAACTGTACTAAATATAACTGTATATTGTACTAAAGCATAAATGTACTAAACATAACATTGCATAGCAAATAAATATTTTCTCTTTTGGGAGGCCAAGGCGGGCAGATCATGAGGTGTGGAGTTCAAAACTATCCTGGCCAACATGGTGAAACCCTATCTCTGCTAAAACTACAAAAGTTAGCTGGGCATGGGGGTGCACGCTTGTAGACCCAGCTACTCAGGAGGCTGAGGCAGGAGAATCACTTGAACCCAAGAGGTGGAGGTTGCAGTGAGTGAGCCAAGATTGTGCTACTGCACTTCAACCTGGCAACAGAGTGAGACTTTATCTCAAAAAAAAAAAAAGTAACCAAAGCAGCACAGTACTGGCATTAAAAACAGACACATAGACCAATGAAACAGAACCCAGAACCCAGAAACTAATCAATATAACCACAGCCAAGTGATTTTTGACAAAGGTGCCAAGAACATTCATTGGGAAAAGGACCGTCTTTCAATAAATGGTGCTTGAAAAACTGGCTATCCATATGCAGAAGAATAAAATCAGATCCCTGTTTCTCACCATATACAAAAAACAACTCAAGATGGGTTAAGATCTGAAAGTAAAACTTGAAACTATATAACTACTAGAAGAAAACATAGGAGAGATGCTTCAGGATGCTTGTCTGGGAAAATATTTTGTTATTTTATAAACAAGACCTCAAAAGCACAAGGAACAAAAGCAAAAAATAAACAAATGGGATTGTATCAAACTAAGAAGCCTCTGCACATCCAGGTAAAGAATCATGACTGCAGAGACAACCTACAGAATGGAAGAATATTTTTGCAAACTATTAGTCTCACAGGAGATTGAAATTCAGAATATGCAAGGAACTCAAAGATCTCAATGGCAAACAAACAAACAAAAAAACCAGTTAAAACATGGGCAAACTATCTGAATAGATATTTTTAAAAAGAAGACATACAAATGACCAACACATATATGAAAAAGTGTTAAACATCACTAATCCTCAGGGAAACACAAGTCAGAACTACAATGAGATATCATCTTGTCCCACGTAGGATGACTGTTACCAAAAAGACAAAAAATGACAAATGCTGGCCAGGATGTGGAGAAAAGGGATCTCTTACACACTGTTGGTGGGAATGTAAACTAGTACAGCCACTATGGAGAACAGTATGGAGGCTCTTCAATTAATTCAAAATAGGACTACTATATGATTCAGCAAGTCCACAACTGGGCATTTGTCTAAAGGAAAGACAATTATTATATTGAAAAGACATCTGCACCACCATGTTTATTGTAGCACTATTCACAATAGCCAAGATATAAAGTCAATCCAAGTTTCCAACAACAGATGAATAAATTAAGAAAATGTGGTGTATATACACAATGGAATACTATTCAGCCTTTAAAGAGAATAAAATCTTGTCATGCATGGCAACATGGCTGGAACAGGAGGACATCATGTTAAGTGAAATAGGCCAGAAAGAGAAAGTTAAACATCACATGATCTCATTCCTACTGGGGAACAAAAAAAGAAGTTGTTCTTGGAAGTAAAAAGTAGAAGAGAGGTCACTAGAGGCTGAGAAGTGTAGGGGAAAGGGAGAGATAAGAAGGCATTTGTTAAAATATATGAAATTACAGCTAGATAGAAGGAATAACTTTTAATGTTTGATAGCACTGTAGAATGACAATTAACAATAATATATATTTGGAAATAGTTAAAAGAGAAAATATTAAATGTTTCCAACACAAAGAAGTGATAAATGTTTGAGATGATGGATATGCTAATTGCCCTGATCTGATCAGTAAAGGTTGTATGTATCAGAACATCACTATGTGCCCTACAAATGTGTACAATTATTATGTGTCAATTAAAAACATAAATCAATTAAAAAATTAAAAAAATTAGTCAGTGTTGAGAAGGATGTAGACCATATGTAACTCTCACACATTGATGGTGGAAATACAAAATGGTACAGCTACTTTGGATACATGTTACTGTTCTTTATAAAGTCAAACATATATTTACTATATGCTCCAGTCAACCATCTCCTAGGTATTCATCAAAAATAAATGAAAGCATATGTTTGTACAACAATTTGTTCCAGAAGCTTCATTCTGGCCACAAACTGGAAACAACTCAAATGTTTTATAGATGATAAATGGATAAACAAACTGTGGTACATCCATACAATGGAATACTAATCAGTAATAAAAAAGAACAAAATACTAGTACACACAACAACATGGATAAATTTTACTTCTGTTATGTGAAAGAAGCCAGACATAAAAGATACATAATGTATAATCTTTTATGTGAAATTCTAGAAAAGGTGTAAGTATAGTGAAAGAAAGCAGGTCTGTGGATGCTCACAGCCAGGAAAGAAGGGGTTACCTATAAGGACACAGATGAACTTTGGGGGCATAATGGAAATATCTCATACCTTGGTTGTTGTGGTGATTGCACAGCTACATACATTCATCAAAACTCACCAAACTGTATACCTAAAATTGGTCAATTTTAGCCTATATAAATTGTACCTCAATAAAACTGATATTAAAAATCAATCACATGGCTATATGACAATGCAAATGTATTTGATGCCACTGAACTGTACAATTAAAATGAATAAGATAATATATTTTATGTCATGTATATTTTATCTCAATTAAAATACATGAATAATATCCTCCCCACTAAAAATGAGGAGAGTGAAAAAGGCAAATAATGTCTTAGAAATATTACTGGCCCTCTGAAGGTGTGTCTGGGGCCTTCAGGGTTCTCTGTACCACACTTTGAAAACTGTTACTCTTTTGTAACTAAGAATGAATAATTATATACATCACACACACATACACACACATGCACTCTCATGTACACACGTTTACAGTGGTAAAAGTGATCAACAGTCTTCAATATAGGAATGTGATTTTTCAAATGCTTGCTTATAAGTATCCTGTTTTCTTGTTGAGCCCAACTGACTTGTACTAATAGTATTTCAGAACCCATCTGTTCAGGTATTCATGGTTCTGTGTATAAACATCTGTCCAATCTGGATGACAGGAACATGACTCCCTTCTCGCTGACCAGCAATGGTTCTGGAACCTCTATACCTGCATCACTCCTTACCTGATAGTGAAATTAGTGAAATTTGTGACTTCTTCAGCTCCAAACTACTATTGGGGTTCCCCTGGCCAGGGTTGGAGGTAAGAATTTGATAAAAATAGGGACTTGGGGTAGGAGTAGGTAGGTGTTAAAAAAACTTTTCTTTTATGAAATGCAGGGATTAGTGCAACATTTTTTTCACCCTATTGCTTCTGTGTTTTGGATCAAGTCTTGGCTTGTTCTCTCCTGTATCCCCATATCCTCCTATATTTGTTAGGCCTCTTACAATTCAAACTAGCTTACTTAAAGACAAGATATTTTGTTGGTTCACATTACTTGAAAAGTCTAGGAATAAAAGGTAGAGGAGCTAACTTCAGACACGTTTAGATATCATTAAGACTTTTCCTCTCTTGGTCTCTAAACTCTACTTTCTCCATGTTGGCATCATTTCTAGTTTAACTGGTCCTTTCCATGCGGTGAAAAATATGGCAACCTGAATGCATAGTCATTGCAGAAGGAAAGGAACTTGCTTTTTTTTTGCCGATGATTAAATCAGTCCCAGATTAAATATGCCAACTGGCCAACCAGGGTCACATGCCAATTCTTTAGTGGAAAAGGGCAGTCCTTGATTGGAAACCCCTCCAGAATACATGAATAAAAGAAGAATTGGAGAAGGAATTCAGGGAAGACAGCAAGGAAAAAATTTGTCCTGCGCTTCTTGTCTCTAAGTGAAATCAAGGACCTTTTGAAGTTTTCTAAATGTTTTTACAATTTTTAAATTTTCATTGTCAATTTGAATTAATTTGCTATGATAATTGCTTTGAAGGAAACTGAGAAATAGATTCCAAACTGTAGATAACATACAGACTTTTAGAAATCTCACTCTACAACGAACCTGGTATTTTTCAACCCCATCTAATCATGGCTTCATGCTCTTCAGCTTCATGATCAATGTATGTAGCTGTCTGTTTCTGTCTTGATCATTTCTGAAGCTGCTGTTTCCTTATGTTTTCTTGACACAGAGGCTACGAAGCCTTCTTTTTATTATGGGGGAAGCTGAAACTCAGTGAAGTCAAATAATTTGTCTAAGGTCTCCATTAGTAAGTGATATTATAAAACTAAATCCTTTTCACCCAAGCTAATTTTCCTTCCAACATAGGTGCCACCTCTCCATTAAACATCTTGCTATGTTCTAAATTTGTTCATTCATTTTCCAAATATTTATTGACAGGCGCTGTTCTAGACACTGAGGGAGGATACACAGTGAACAAAATAGACAAGTTCTTGTTCTCATGGAGTGAATGCCCTAGCGGAATGAAAGAAAATGAATAAATAAATATATATGATGTCACATGGCAACAGTACTGAAGAGAAGAGGATGGGAAAAGTGTACTTCTTAATTAGGATGATTAAAAATGATGTCTTTGAGGTTACTCTTGACCAGAGCCCTCGGTGAAGCCAGGAAGAATGGCAGGGGGATATTGAAGGAAGGGCATCACAGACAGGAGAAAAGGAGGACAAAGGCTCTGGGTGTGAACATCTTTGGCCTGTTTACAGAGAACAGCATAGAGGTAGGGGACCTGGACCTGATTTGGGGTCAGGGTGGGAGCAGCAGGAGATTAGATCAGAGAGGTAGCCAAAGGATGTTTTATCCAGAAAGATCAGAGAGATGGCAAATATTCAACTGTGTGTTCTCATTCTCCGAAAGAAGAAAGTACCTTTATCATTTTACAGTGTTTACCTTGAGAATATGAAAAAAGAGAATCTTTTATCATTTCAGTCATCTATAAGTGAGTATTCAATTTAGTATGTTATATCATTCAGTAGTTCATTCTTTCAGTCAGCATTTACTAGGCACCCACTGTACCCTAGACACTGAGCTGGATGTTACAGCTGTGAAAAAGGCAAAGAGATACCATTTTCTATCCTCCAGAACCAGATGTGAGGATGCTGTATACAACCGGAGGAGGATCAGGTTGACAAGGCATCTTGTGTTACTGTGCACACATTTTTTACCCCCCAAAATGTGCAGGTTTCCACAAGCACTAGCTGGAAGCTTGCCATTTACTGACGTGTTGCTACAAATTTTTAAATTAAATGTTTTACTAGAAATGGATTCAGCATGGTAATGGATCCGTCTGACTACTGTTTCAGAAGGGTTTTAAAGCATTTAATTTCCATGTCACATCCATTAAAAGTGCATGATGTCATGCACTCCAGGGAGCAATCCATTTCATAATTTAAAATGGAACCAACCAAACATGACTCAAAAGGGAAATGAAGGTGACAAGGTATAGAATAACACAAACCTGTGTAGTTGCACCTATCATGACCCTTCCTGGGGTTAACCTGGCAGGGAACAGAGAGTTTAAGAGAAACGAATCAGAAAACCAGGCCACATTCCATTTTCCTCAGAGAGAAAAGAGCGTAAATCAGGAAGAAATAAAATTAATGTGATATGCAGCAAGCATTTTTAGCATTGGTTTCCTCTGCACTGAAATGAGGAAAACAGAGCATAAGGAAAGCCACGTGAGGGGACTGCATAATGAGCAGTGGGATTCCAGAGGATGTAGATCTCCAAGAGCCCTCTGACTCCACATTTGAACTGTGAGTCCAGCTGGCACCCTCCCTCTCTCCCCACACTGCCTGAGGCTCTTTCCTCTGCCTGTCCCTCTGAACAAGAGAGGAACCCGAGGATATGCTCTTTGGAATACTCACTCTCCTGCGCTTCCAGCTCTTTCCACCTTGTTTACATTTGTACTTGCATATTTCATGTGGGTTGTGAAAGCTGGTAACATGTTATGGCTACGGAGTGCTCTATTGTACTTTCAAGGGCAAGAAAAGGCTGTATGTGAGGCTGCCAAATCAAATTTTTGCCAACATGGTCCAGGCTAATGAGAAGGTTTGTAAACTACAGTTCAGCAGATAAGATGTGGAGGACAAGGAATATCATGTTCAGCCAGCAAATAGAATCACTGGGCATCACTAGCGCTTTTACTTGTGTGTGTTTGTGTATGTGTGTGTGTGTATGTACACACACACACACGTATATATATATATATATATATACACACACACATTTTATGTATATATACATACACTTGTATATATGTGTGTGTATATATATGTACTGGTGTATTTGTATGTATATATACATATATTTGTATATATGTATATATACATATTTGGACGATCTTAGTCAAAGTAGTAAAGAATTTAAGCATTTATAGAGTAACATTTTATTAATTCCTGGAACTACATCAAGTGTTACTTAAACTGATAACTAATGCAATGTTTTATATAATACAGATGATCAATAAATTGCTGCTTAATGAAAGATTATGTATCTACAAAAATAAATAGACAAATATCATATTGGAGAACTATAATTATGGCAGCTTTACCATTTGAGCCTACTTCCTGCCCCACTTCATCCCCACAGAAAAGTTTAGAATTTTCCACATATTCTGATATGATTTAATTTTAACTAGTCCTAATGTTTATCAGCTCATTTTTCTACTGATTAATGGACATTAACCAATTTTATTTTCCAAATCTATCGTTCCCCTCTTTCTTTTGGAAGTTTTGTATGCATTTGCTTTGGAGCCAAACAAGAGAAGAAATTTTAAAAATCATAGCTCTTTGAGTCTTTAAGTGTTTTTCAAGTCACAAAGTCATTTAGTTTCAGAGAGTTTTCTATTTTCTAGCTGAAAGAAAGAAACTTTAAGGATCCCTATATAAAATTTTCTAGAAGTGCCTGGTTAGAAAATTAAAGCAGAGGAAGAATTGATTTCTTTGTTATAGACTTCTTAATTGTTTAATCAGAAACAATGCAAAAAATTAATCAATTTCTTAAAATTTTTACATGACATTTTCTATGTATTTTCATTAAAAAGTATAAAGTATTTTTGTAATGGATCAAAATTTAAGAAAATTTAATTCATTTTATTAAACTATGTTTTTTCTTTAATAAAAATAATCATGATGATTAAGAAAATAGAAAACATTAAAGTTAAAGCCAATAATATTCCACATTATCAAGCTTAAAACACCATTATGAAAATTATGAAGATATTAATTTTAGATTTAGGGAATGGTAATTGCTTGGGCTTTGCCTGCACATCAGTAGCAATGATAGTCAGATACAAATTTAGACTTTAAATTAATTCTTCTTTTCCTGCAGGTCCTTTCTCCTGTATAATTACATCATAAAAAAAATGAATTTAACATCTTAATGTATATGGAATTACTCTGCAGTAGCTACAAGAAGCACATTCCCTATTTTCAATAAGTTGAGTTGAAAAGAAAATAATGCAACCTGTTGAATTATTTTGTAAAATGCAGTTAGTAAAACCTTTAGTGTTGCTTTTTGTTTTTAATTCATTTTCTTGTTAGTTGGTTTTTTTTGTGGTGTTCACTATGATGCATTTTGTGTGACTGGAAATTAGTTGTAACAATGGAATAGACAAAAAGACAGGGGAGTAAAGAATGAAGGGACCAGAAGAAAGAAAAACTATGAGACTTTTTGTGTGCTGTGTTCTAGAGCTCAGTACAGAATACTGTGGAGTTTGGTTCTAGGTGGAGTTACCTCTGCCAATTGGAGTCAGGAATGGCATCCACAGGAAAAAAAAAGGTATCTGAAAAATGTTCAAAGCAATCTGTAGATTCAGTGTAATATCTATCAAAATCCCAATTTTCTGTTTTTACAGAAAAAGAAAAAACAATTTCAAAATTCATATGGGACCACCAATGACCACCAATAGCTAAAGCAATTGTGAGAAAGAAGAAAAGGGCTGGAAGCCTCACACTTCTTGATTTCAAAATACATTACGATGCTGCAGTAATCAAAAGAGTTGATATTGTCATAAAGATGGACATATATATATATATAGTCATAAAGATGGACATATATATATATATAGTCATAAAGATGGACATATATATATATATAGTCATAAAGATGGACATAAAGATCACCCAGTGGAACAGAATGGAGAAACCAGAAATAAATCCACATATATATGGTCAACTGATCTTTCACAAGAGAGCCAAAAATACACAATGTGGAAAGGCTTTTCTCTTCAACAAATGATCTGGGAAATATGAAAAAGAATGACATTGTACACTTCTATTATACACAGAATCAACTCAAATGGATTAGAAACTTAAACCTAAGACCTGAAACTGTAAAGCTCCAAGAAAAACATAGAGAAAAACTATATGACTTTGTCTTGGCAGTCACCATCAACAAAAACAAAAGCAACATGAGACTACATCAAACTAAAGAGCTCCTATACAGAAAAGAAAACAATCAACAGAGTGAAAAGGCAATTTATGAAATGAAAGAAAATATCTGTGAACCATATAGCTGATGACGGGTTAATCTCCCAAATGTATAAGGAACTTATATAATTCAAAACCAGCAAAAACCAAATAGCGTGATTTAAAAATGAGCTAAGGTTTTGAATAGACATTTCCCCAAAGAAGATACAAATGGCCAAAAAGTATAAGAAAAAATGCCCAGTTTTAAAAATCTTTAGGAAAATGCAAATAAAAACCACAATGAGATTTTGCTTCACACCTGTCCAGATGGATACCATAAAAAAAAAAGACAAAAAGTTTTGATGAGGATGTGGAGAAATAGGAATGCCTGTACACTGTTGGTGGAAATGCAAAATAGTGAATGTGCTACAGAAAATACTATGAAGATTCCTCCAAAAATTAAAAATAGAACTTTCATATATGCAATCCAGCTATTCCACTTCTGGATATTTATCCAAAAGAGTTGAAACCAGGATCTTAAAGAGATACCAGCAGTCTTATATTCATTGCAGCACCATTCACAACAGCCAAGATGTGGAAATAACCTAAATGTCCATTGACAGATGAATAGATACAGAATATGTGATATATACATTGAAATATCATCAGCTTTGGAAAGGAAAGACATCCTATAATATGCAATGACATGATGAACCTGGAGGACATCAAGCTAAGTGAAATAAACGAGTCACAGAAAAACTAATACTGCATTATTCCACTTATATGAAGTATCCAAAATAGTCAGATTCATAGAATCAAATAAAGAAATGGTGTTTGCCAGGGAATAGCAGGAGGGGGAAGTGGAGAGTTATGAATCAATAGGCATAAGGTTTCAGTCAAGTAAGATGGATGAGCTCTAGAGATTTGCTGTACAACATTATACCTAGAGTCAACAACATTGTGTTGTCCATTTTAAATTTGTTAAGAGGTAGGTCTCATGTTAAGTATTTTTACCACAATAAAATAGAATAGTATTTGCTTGGTGCCGCAGAGAAAAAATTAGCACTGAGACAAGGGATCTTTCAGCAAAACATTTTTTGCTTCATGGACTGCAGGAAGGGTACTCCTACTAGTCATGGTGCCACAAGAGTACAAAACAGAGGAAAACAGACAAACTTATCGCTTGTGCATTTGGGGTTGTCCTTACTGCTGTGTCTAATCTCCAATGGAACCAGACCTCACAATTTAAACTAAAACCCATTTGGCTAATAACTTAAAACTTTTTTAAACAGGTAAAAGCAATGGAGAGCAGGGACATGCCTGTGAGCACGTCCAGCACAGATATCTTGGTTAAAGTACAAGAGCGTAGAATGTACTACATGCCTGTAAGCATGGCATGTTTAACAGCTACATATTACAGGGCTTAACAAAGAATTATTAGCACACTTATTCTTTAACAAGAAAGGAAACTTTAAAAAGGAACTTTCTATTTCCCACAATAATAAAATAAAATGTACCTGAGATGAGGTTTGCAGTACTGTATAAGGAACAGGTGTTTGCCCACAGAGGAGAGTGAAGATGGAGAGAATGTAACAGACTGTCTGCAGCCTGCTTTGGGACCTAGAAGTGAGTAAACAGGCTACCTAGAGGATATGCAGACAGCTGGGCCTGGGAAGAGTGTGCCGGGGATGCATTGAGGGTCGTTGGGAGGTTAGGCTACAAGGCAGGCTATGGCAGAACATCACAAGCCCTTTATAGATCTGCAAGAGACTTCTGGGTTTATGGTTTGTCTGATATTAGGGGCTATTGAAGAGTTTTGTGTAAGACATGGGATGAAGTGTTTGTGACATGACAAAATATTCATTTTAGAAAGGTCACTTCTGAGGTGGTGGAGAGTATTGAAGCAAGCCTGTCTTGAAGAAGGGAAAACCCAGTAAGTATGTTAGTCAACATAAGCTAGGTTTTGATGTGGTAACAAACAAGGCTTAAATCTCAGTGGCTTCACACAACAGGTGAGCATTTCTCACTCTTTCTGAATGCCCTACATAAGACAGCAGGAGGTGAGGTGAGTGTGTTCCACAGTGTCACTCAGGGACTCAGACTCTGCCATCTTTTGACTGCACCATCTTGAACACACTACCCTTTTAGTCACCACATTAGGGGAGAGACAAATACAAGGGTTTGCACTGGCTCCTTTATGCTTCACAACAGAAGTAACACATGCCATTTCTTCTTGTAGTCACAGCTAATTCTGTGGCTTTTCCCTAACCACAGGAGGCTGGGAAAGCAGATGGGTGCTTGGTGAGCACCGTAGTCTCCGCCATGGTAATTTCAGGTAGTTAGATGGAAGCTACGGGAGGCAGGAGAGGAGACCATCAGCTTTGAGTGGTTTTAAGATGGCAGAAACGACAGGCCACGGGTACTGAGGCAATTTGGTGGGGGTGAGAGATGGGTGGCACAGGGTGATTGCTGGGTACTCACTGGTGGCAGCATACTCAGCTTAGTGAGCAAAACTGACACAGGAGTAGGTGTGGGGTAGGGATAAGGCTCATCTTGATCAGCATTGCTATCTGCGAAGCCTAATTCAACATGTCCACTAGGAACTGCAAATCGGGAGTGCAAAATAGAGTCAGGCCTAGCTGTTGATATTTGGACATCATCACCCGGTTATAGGTAGAGGTTGAAAACATGTAGGTGAATGATGTTCACCAAAAGAGAGACTATATAATAAGATTAGGTGGGTGTTTAAAAAGTTGAATTGTCTATGCTATCTGGATCCAGAGTCATCACACCCAGATGGATTGAAGGAATAGAGGGTCAGAAGGTCTGCTTCCCCAAGTTTGTAATTAACTGGTTTTTGATGTATGGTTGCAAAGGCTAGATACACACTGAGAGATTTATCGAGTGCAATATTTATTTGACATCCAAAGAAATAAGATAAGTCTTCTTATGAACTCTTGCAGAGACTTACTTTAGATAGCAAAGAACAGCTTGACAATACAGATTATTAGACACCACAAGAGTTTATTAAGTAAAATGGGTGGAAGCATTGATTCTACATCTTTTTTTTTTTTTTGAGACGGAGTTTCGCTCTTGTTACCCAGGCTGGAGTGCAATGGCGTGATCTCGGCTCACTGCAACCTCCGCCCCCTGGGTTCAGGCAAGTCTCCTGCCTCAGCCTCCTGAGTAGCTGGGATTACAGGCACGCACCACCATGCCCAGCTAATTTTTTGTAATTTTTAGTAGAGACGGGGTTTCACCATGTTGACCAGGATGGTCTCGATCTGTTGACCTCGTGATCCACCCGCCTCGGCCTCCCAAAGTGCTGGGATTACATGATTCTACATCTTAAATATATCTCTTCGGTCCAGTGAGTCAAACTGTTTCTCCAAGAGGTCTCAGGAACTGCTGCAGGATGCCAGTGGCCTGTGTAGAGCAGAGTGACTCACGTCTTCCACCTCTCCCTCCATCAGCTCTGCAGTTACTGGTTTTATATTGTAATGTTTCACATAAGATTTCATTGTAGAAAAAATTCTGCACCACAAAAACAAAAACTTTCCTGTCCATCTCCAATGTTAAAAAGCCTTGCGCTGAGGCTTTCATTTCCTGCTTCGATCATAGTATTTTTCTTCTCTGGGGTCTGTCTCTCTACCTCTGGTCTCATCCCTTTGTCATCCACCCTCCACATGGTTCCCAAAGTGTTCATTCTCAAACACAAATCCAATTCTGATGGCTTCTGGGGCATTTATTGACTGCCTATCACAGTTTGGAGAAAGCCACTCTGAAGAATGGCTCCCAGAAAGCACTTTAGGATTTGGCCTTCATTTACCTTCCTCCAGCCCCCTTTTCAGGTTGTCCCCATTTGGTCCTTGTGCCTCAGCCATAAACAACAACTTGTACTTGCAGTGCCCTGAAGGTCTAGAAGGCCTTCTGTTTAGTGAATTCAACCTCTCAGCTGTAGCTTCAGCATAATCTCGCCTTAGAAGATACCCAGCTTCCACTAGTTCAGTTAGAAGTCCTCCTCTGGGGCTCCCATCATGAAGCATGTGTACCCCTCTGACAGCACATTGCCCACAATATTGTGCTAATTGATATTTCGTTTATCTCCCTACTGGATAATCAGCAACTGCCTTCAGGAGAGGGGCTGGCTCATCAGCTCTGTCTCCTTAGACCTTGGCTCTGCACTTGACCCTCTACCATGTTAAATGACATGAATGAATGTCCTCCTTTCTGGAAATCATTAAAATAATAGATTTTTATTTGTTTGATTCATTTGAATAGCTTTTGTCTATGAATAGACACTAAATGGCTCCTTAAAATTTTGTCTATATTGTTTTTGATTTTTTTTTTGTTTTTTAACACCTTTAGAATTTCATAGCCCTTGTAAATACACTTAAAAGTAGCATTCCAGAATATTTGAAATACTTTTTGACTATTTAAAACAAATAAAATAGTAAATATGAAATATGGTAAAGATATAAAACAATAATTTGGGTAAAAATTCTTTCTTTATTAGAAAACACCACTGCAGTCTTCCTGTTTCAAATGTCCTAAAGCATTACATTTTTTTTTTTTTTTTTTGCAGCAACTCCACACACATTTGTTCTTGGTGTTTGCTTCCTACAAGATACAGTCAAAATTCCTTAGCCTGGTTTCCAGAGCCTCTGTAATCTGACCCTAAATGACTTTCTCAACTACATTACACACTAATGCTTAACACATTTTTTTCTTTATTTAAACCTTTCCCCTTCATATTTCTATTTATCCTTCTTGGCCTTTGGTGAATGTTTTCAATCGGAGGATTTGTACCTTCTGATTTCTGGAAATGTCTCTAGCATTATATCTTAGCATATTGTTCATTTGCTCTTTGTTTGCTTATGTCTTTGGACTTCCTCTGAGGCAGATATTAGAGCATTTATGATTCCTAATTCTGTTTTAGATCCTCCACTGCTTTATTTTTATCCTCCATGTCACAAAGATGTTCTGTTTCATCTTCTAACTCATCTTCAAGCATGCTTTGTTTTCTATAATCCATTTGCTAAACTTTCTAAGAAGATTTAATGACTGTACTTATACTTGACTTTTAAGAGTTTGTTTCATAACTTGCTGTTTTCATTTTACAGATGCCATTCTCCCTTTATATTTTAAACACTGTAAACATACTTATTGTCAGCTCTATTTCATGTTGTTCTATTCTTGTTAGTGCCTCATGTCCTGTAAGCTCTCTTTCATGATGCTGAGTGTCCTATTTTTTGTAATTCTGTTTTATTTTGCTTATAAATAAGAGTTTACTTCAGAAGGAAGTATCTTTTCTGAAGATCCAGACGACCACCTGGGGTGGTTTCCACTGGTCTGCCTGTCAGCACCTTCAAGACACACTGATTCTGAATTATTTTTTTGTGTTAATTTCTCAGCCTGGAATTCTGAGTGCATTGGGCATGAGAAGTCTGTTCCCACTCCCACATGTAGTTCAGTCTTGGGGTTCTCATCTCTCTAGAAGACTCCTTTTTTACCCATGGGGTGGGGCTATTGGCTCATTTCCAGCAGTTACCTTGGGTATGCAGGTAATGATCTGGCTCCTTCAAGGTTAGTACAGTGCTTTCTAGGGTTCTGATTTTGCACAGGAAGCCCAGTTCCTATTCCTGCTATGAATTTATTTTCCTGGCCAGCTTCTGGCCTTGAAAAGCCATGAAAATCCCAGGCTTTGAGACCTGTCATCTCCCATCTCCTTTAGTTCCAGATGCATTATCATGTTCCCTCTATGTTCTAGCATTTGGAAATTTCCTTTCTTGCTTTTGTGTTCTGCTATATATTTAATATGTAAAAAATGCTTTTAATCCCTATTTCTAAATGTCTGGAAACATTGTGTTCAATTCAATCATATCCTGTTATTTCTTCACTGTCTGACTATATTTGTTTCTCTCATTCTCTCCATTTTGAATAATCTCCCAAATGCTCTCTGCCTTTTGCAATTTCACTCATTCTTCCAGGGCTTGAGGAGTTGCTGAAGGTAAGCTCTTCAATGCTTTTTGCCTCCAGGGGCCAAATTAACCCGTAGAAAGGTTCTTTTATGAACTCCTTTGACATCCATTTGATACTTAATCATTTTCTGTTATAATTGCTTTATGGCTATTATTTGTTTTCTTGTCAAATTATAAAATCTTTGAAATTTGGGGCCATTCTTAAGCTTCTTGAGTTTCTCCACCTGTTCTCACAACAAATTCTTCCTAATGGAAGAAAAACAGAAATGAAAGACACACTAGAATAGAATAATTTTACATGTTTTCGATTTTATTTAAGAGGATACAAGCATCTAGGAAAACAAAATTTAAACAGATTTTGTTTTCCATTATATTTTGCTTACTTAATTTATTTAGGATTCATGATTTTATAAGACCAGAGAGATTTCATATAAGATCTTAGGTTACTGAAGGAAAATTGAAAAATTTTATGTCAAACAGTATAAAATTAATATGACAGATGCAATCCTAGAAAATGTGTTTCCTAAGATTCCTAAATTAGCTACTTGATGTGTGTCTGCTTAGTATTTGGTCCTGAGCAAATGAATAAACAAACAGCTTCTTCTGAGAGCTACTTTCATGGTGAAATGTTTCTGAGTTCCAGCTCATGGGAGCCTAGGAAGGTATGGATGCAAATTGCATTTCAGCACTGAACCAGCCAATCAATCCTTGGACACTTTTGAATTCTTTGGCTTTGCCTGTTAACATGGGAACACCCAAGTGAACCTTAAAATTAAAAATAAACATACTGTTCTAAAGAGTCGTAGATGTGTAATTTGGTAGAAATTTAAGGGATGTCTTTTTATAGCAACAAAGTCTATAAAGAAAATAAAATTCAGGTAAGATTATGTCTTTTCCAGTCATAAAAAAGGTGTAGGCAAATGACATTGAACTCGAAATTCAAGTACTTTGGGCATATCATACCCACTCCCTGCCCCAACCCCATAATTTCTTAGTAACAACACATAGTGCATTTTTTTTTCAGTTCTAGCTAGATTTTTATAATCTATTGGATGGATATTACATTGATAAAAATAATAGCTAACACTTATTGTATGATTGCCTTATGTCAAGCTGTGTTCTTATAATTTTCTAATATGTTGATATGATTTGGCTCTGTGTCCCCACTCAAATCTCATCTTTAATTATAATCCGTGAGTGTTGTGGGAGGGACCTGATGGGAGGTGATTGGATTGGATCATGGGAGTAGTTTTCCCCATGTGGTTCTTGTGAAAGTGAGGGAGTTCTTACAAGATCTGATGGTTTTAAAAGTGGCATTTTCTCCTGTGTGCTTTTCCTCTCCTGCTGCCATGTAAGACATGCCTTGCTTCCTTCCCTTTCTGCCATGATTGGAAGTTTCCTGAGGCCTCCCCGGCCATGTGGAACTGTGAGTCAATTAAACCTCTTTCCTTCATGAATTACTCAGTCTCAGGTATTCTTTATAACAGTGTAAAAATGAACTAATACATAATCTAATACACAGATAACCCTATGGTGTTGCTGCTATTCTCCCATTTGCAGATAGGGAAAACTGAGATAAAGAAGAGTTAATTTACCAAAGTCCAAAGAGTAGTCTTCAACTACTGTGAAATTTCTGTAGGTCTCCTTTCTATTCATGTTTCTACTTTAGAAGACATATAAATAGATATATATACTTGTCTATAGATATCTATACTTGTCTATATATGTGGCTATATGTCTTCTAAAGTAGAAATATATACTTGTCTATGTTTCTATCTATAGTCTTCTAAATATACATGTCTTCTAAAATAGAAACATGAATATATACATCAATATATATAGAAACATATATGTCTTCTGAAGTGTGTGTATGTGTGTATATGTGTGTGTGTGTGTGTGTGTGTGTATGAATGTATATATTTGTCCAGTGTTCTCTTGGGGAATTTATATTTTATTGAGATGAGAAGAAAACATAGCAGCATTGGTTAACATCACCACCTTGTTGCTGCCTAAACTCAACCACTTCCTATTGTGTCATGGTTTGATTATAAATTTCCTCTAAGCCTCTTTTCTGGACACTCATTTATCACCACTAATCCTACACATGAAAAGCTGGATACTGACCACTCTGAAAGTTGACAATCTAATATGGATTAAATGTAAAAATAAAACTAGTGACTCCAAAACCCACCACTAGCAGGTTCATCATGCATAATATACTTTTACATAATCTAATACCCAGTCCACACACTTCAGTCCAAACTCTAACCCAACGCGTCTTCTTGGAAGCCTGGTGCCTATTGTTGACTATCTAGTTACACACTGCTAATTATCTTATGTGTCTGGAGCCCCTGTTTGCATTTTTTTTTTTTACTTAAATCTTGACAAGCAAAAGAAAAAGAATGAAGTTTGGAAACCTCACTTTTAAAAACCTTGTTTTATTAATTAGAACAGACTTATTTAAGGGAAAGATATCATCAATATTTTTCCTCCTGTTTTCAATAAGTGCCTAGATATTAGATTTTATATTTATTTAAAACAATGTTTTAAACTTGGAAGAATTTTGAGTAAGAAAATAAATAAGGTGAATAGAAATAAACCTTTTAAAATTAATGCTCTTCACTATAGAATGTATTACTGGGAAAGGTTTTAAAAACTTTGCTAGAGGTCCTTCCAGTTTTTGTTCACCTGTATTCCTCAAGATGGGGTAGTCAAGGACAAACTGATTACTGTTTTAAGCTTCCTTCCAAATTTCTGTTGCTGTCATTTATGATTCTATTCCAAATGGAAACTTTCGGCCTCTCCAATATGTATTTTATAAATGAAGAGACTTCCCGATTCCTATGAATAAAAATACTCCATGCTGATGGAAAAATCAAGAATCTTGGTGACAAACTGCTTCATTCAAACTCTTAGACAATAAAATAAGCAAGACAGTAAATTACAGCAAAGTTCCAACATTTTAATAAACTAGATTCACCTTGAGGAGTTTATAAAGTACAGATTTCTACCTTTTCCCAATCTACTCTTTCTTCCCATCCCAAGAATCTGAAATTAACTGGTTTGGGTGAGCTTGATCTAATACATTTTACTAAATATGTACATTTATTATATATAGCCTATATTATAATATAAATTTAATGATAATGGAATAAAATATAACATAGTATAGATAAAGTATATTCATTATATCATTATTTAAGTTTGAAAATCAGCGTCCACAAAGGCATTTTATTTTATTTTATTTAAAAAAAATTTTTAAATTGTACTTTAGGTTCTGGGGTACATGTGCAGATCATGCAAGATTGTTACATAGGTACATACATGGCAATGTGGTTTGCTGCCTCCATCCACTTGTCACCTATATCTGGCACTTCTTCCCATGTTATCCCTCCCCAACCTTCCCACCCTCTGCTGTCCCTCCCCTATCCCCCACCAACAGACTCCAGTGTCCATGTGTTCTCATTGTTCAACACCTGCCTGTGAGTGAGAACATGTGGTGTTTGATTTTCTGTTCTTGTGTCAATTTGCTGAGAATGATGGTTTCCAGATTCGCCCATGTCCCTACAAAGAACACAAACTCATCATTTTTTATGGCTGCATAGTATTCCATGGTGTATATGTGCCACAGTTTCCTTGTCCAGTCTATCATCAATGGGCATTTGGGTTAGTTCCAAGCATTTTCTATTGTAAACAATGCCACAATGAACATACGTGTGCATGTGTCTCTGTAATAGAATGCTTTACAATTCCACAAAGGCATTTTATTTAGTTGCTCTTTGCTAATGCCAGATAAATTAATGCAAAAGAAAAGGTTGGATAAGAAGAAAGGAAAATGAGGACTAATATTCCTCTTTATATTTTCTATCTATCTATTTTCACAAAAATTACAAATAGATAAAGGTGGTCATTTTGCCTCAAATTCCCAATCAGGTTTAAGAAGTTTTTTGTCTAAATTTCCTGGTTCTAAGTGAGAGACTGAAAATACAAACGAACAATGACCAGACCATCTATGGCAACTGAACCCTGACCCACAATCTCCGTGGCCACCAGCCCAGAAAGCAAAACCCCAACTTCTATAACCTTCAGCCTAGAGTGATCAGGAGGGCTTAGTCAATGACTGCCACCTTTCCTATTTTTTTTTTCTTCTGCTTTCAACTCAAGACCAAGGAGAGAAAGCCAAATATGTTCGTTCCCCTTCTCTAAGCAATCACTTAGGATGCCCCACTACCCACTTCTAGTTAGAGCACTTTCAGCTTCCCTGTGTCAACAAGCTCCCAACAGGGCACACCTGAAACCTTTCTTTTTCCCTGTGGAACTTTTCCATTCCTATCTGTCTTTGAGTCCCTGTCAAACACAGGTGATGGTGGCTGACTCCCTTGCTATAGGAAGTTCTGAATCAATAGCTTCTGTTCTTATTTGGTGTTCATTCAGTTCCACATAAATAAAAATGGAAAAAAATAAATTATCCTTGCAAATACAAAGTTGGTTATATATACATAACAAGGTTATTCATACCAATTTATACAACTTCAGAAAATGAGAGGAGAAAGCAGATACTGTCACTAAGGCAAATGTTCAGAAGGGCAATGAACACAGTGAAAAGAGGAATGCCAAGAACTTTTATTTTCGGTAAATATGGTTACACAGTCAAGAGTATTGAGGACCTGAGAATGGGAAGCCATTGCTTTGGCTCCTGTGATTCCACCAACACTTGCCTCAATTCTCTTGAATCAATGAATTAGGAGTGGAAAACCAGGAGCAGGTAGTAAAGGGGATAACTTTCAGAAGGCTGTACAGTGGTCCCTGGATATCCACAGGGGATTGGTTCCAGGACCACTCCATATACCCAAATCCATGCATACTTAAGTCTTGCTATTGGGACTATAGAATCCAGGTATAGGGGGAGGACTCAAGATGGCGCTGTGAGAACAACCCAGGATTGAAGCTCTCGCTGGACGCACGGAGAGGGTGAGTCGGGGAAGCATTTCCAGACGGATCTTAGTTGCCTACAGAACGGGGAAATTCCCAGGTATAAAAGAGACGCGGGACGCCAGGCAGAGGTCTCCGCTGGTGTAGCCGGCAGCTGGTGCGGCTCCGGCCCGCGCCGGAGCGCAGAGGCGCTCCACAGTGCTCCATACAAAAGCGCACTGTTACGGGTGCCCTGTTGAACCGGCAAACTAAGACCCGAGAGGGCTGAACTTGAGACTGAACAGGTCTTGAACTGTGACCCAGCTCAGGAAATCCCAGGGACTCAGCGTTTGGGGGAGCGCAGTGCGACAAACAAAACAGCGATTCCAAACGCTCCCAGTGAATAGGTTTTTTTTTAAAGCGCAGCTCCGCGGGGGAGGGGCATCAGCCATTACTGAGGCAATCAGCCCCTACTGAGGTACACGCCCATTGCTGATGCAGCCTGCCGCTGCCGAGGCAACCAGGTACAACAGAGAGACTCCGCCACAGAGCGTAGCCCGGGGCAACAGGGCGGAGAACACAGCAGAAGGGCAGAGCCTGCAGGAAAAGGGCGAAACACACCAGCAGGGCGGAGCCTCGGCAGGCAAAAAGTGACTAGACTGCCTCCTAGCTGGGCAGGACAGTGAGGCGGACACTCACAAGGAAAGCCCCAACCCCCCCCCAGACAGAGCAGCTGAGGAAAAAAAAGGGGTTTTCTTATGACTTAGGTTGCAGCAGAACTAAACATAGCAGCCTAGCAGCCCTGAATGAACAACAGAGCTCACAGCTCAGCACTTGAGCTCCTACAGACTGTCTCCTCAAGCAACTCCCTGACCCCTCTATATCCATAAGACTGACATTCGGCAGACATCATCCTGGGACAAAGATAGCAGAAAAAGAAACTGGTAGCATCCCTCGCTGTTCCGCAGCCGCTACAGGTGCAACCCAGACAAGCAGGGACTGGAGTGGACCTCAGCAGTCATACAGCGAAGGGGCTAGACTGGTAGAAGGAAAACCAAGTAACAGAAATACTCCATCATCAACAATCTGGGTGTCCACCCAGAGATCCAATCAAAAAGTCAGCAACTACACAGACGACAGGTGGATAAATCCACAAAGATGGGAAGAAACCAGCGCAAAAAGGAGGAAAACACCCGAAACCAGAACACCTCGCCACCTAGAAAGGACCTAAACTCCTCACCAGCAAGGGAACAAAGCTGGTCGGAGAACGACTGTGACGAAATGATGGAATTAGACTTCAGAAGGTGGATAATGAGAAACTTTTGTGAGCTAAAAGAACATGTTTTAAATCAATGCAAAGAAACTAAGAACTTTGAAAAAAGATTTGAGGAAATGATAACAAGAATGGATACCTTAGAGAGGAATATGAATGAATTAAAGGAGCTGAAAAACACAATACGAGAACTTTGCGAAACATGCACAAGTTTCAATAGCCGAATTGACCAAGCAGAAGAAAGAATATCAGAAGTTGAGGATCAACTCAATGAAATAAAACGAGAAACCAAGATCAGAGAAAAAAGTGCAAAAAGGAATGAACAAAGTCTCCAAGAAATGTGGGACTATGTGAAGAGACCTAACCTATGTTTGATAGGCATACCAGAATGTGATGAAGAGAATGAATCCAAGCTGGAAAATACTCTGCAGGACATTATCCAGGAAAATTTCCCCCACCTAGCAAGACAGGCCAACACTCTATTGCAGGAAATACAGAGAACACCACAGAGATATTCTGCAAGAAGAGCAACCCCAAGGCACATAATCGTCAGATTCAACAAGGTTGAAATAAAGGAGAAAATACTAAGGGCAGCCAGAGAGAAAGGTCGGGTCACCCACAAAGGGAAGCCCATCAGACTCACAGCAGATCTCTCGGCAGAAACTCTACAAGCCAGAAGAGAGTGGGGGCCAATATTCAACATCCTTAAAGAAAAGAACTTTCAACCCAGAATTTCATATCCAGCCAAACTGAGCTTCAGAAGTGAAGGAAAAATAAAATCCTTTGCGAACAAGCAAGTACTCAGAGATTTTGTCACCACCAGCCCTGCTTTACAAGAGCTCCTGAAAGAGGCACTACACATAGAAAGGAACAACCAGTACAAGCCATTCCAAAATCACACTAAATGCTAAAGAGCATCAACATAATGAAGAATCTACAACAACTAATGGGCAAAACAGCCAGCTAGCATCAAAATGGCAGTGTCAAATTCACACATAACAATATTAACCCTAAATGTAAATGGACTAAATGCACCAATCAAAAGACACAGACTGGCAAATTGGATAAAAAGCCAAAACCCAGCAGTGTGCTGTATCCAGGAAACCCATCTCACATGCAAGGATACACAAAGGCTCAAAATAAAGGGATGGAGGAAGATTTACCAAGCAAATGGAGAGCAAAAGAAAGCAGGAGTTGCAATTCTCATCTCTGATAAAATAGACTTTAAAGCAACAAAGATCAAAAGAGACAAAGAAGGCCATTACATAATGGTAAAAGGATCGATACAAGAAGAGCTAACGATCCTAAACATATATGGACCCAGTACAGGAGCACCCAGATATATAAGGCAAGTTCTTAATGACTTACAAAGAGACTTAGACTCCCACACAATAATAGTGGGAGACTTTAACACTCCACTGTCAATATTAGACAGATCAACCAGACAGAAAATCAACAAGGATATCCAGGGCTTGAACTCAGACCTGGAGCAAGCAAACCTGATAGACATTTACAGAACTCTCCACCCCAAATCCACAGAATATACATTCTTCTCAGCACCACATCATACCTACTCTAAAATTGACCACATAATTGGAAGTAAAGCACTCCTCAGCAAATGCAAAACAACTGAAATCATAACAAACAGCCTCTCAGACCATAGTGCAATCAAGTTAGAACTCAGAATTCAGAAACCAACCCAGAACCGCACAGCTTCATGGAAACTGAACAACTGGCTCCTGAATGTTGACTGGATAAACAAGGAAATGAAGGCCGAAATACAGAAGTTCTTCGAAACCAATGAGAATGAAGACACAACATGCCAGAATCTCTGGGACACATTTAAAGCAGTCTCTAGAGGAAAGTATATAGCAATAAGTGCCCATATGAGAAGAATGGAGAGATCCAAAATTGACACCCTATCGTCAAAATTGAAAGAGCTAGAGGAGCAAGATCAAAAAAACTCAAAACCCAGCAGAAGACAAGAAATAACTAAGATCAGAGCTGAACTGAAGGAGATTGAGATACGAAAAACCCTCCAAAAAATCAGTAAATCCAAGAGCTGGTTTTTTGAAAAGATCAGCAAAATAGACAGACCGCTAGCCAGATTGATTAAAAAGAAAGTAGAGAACAACCAAATAGATGCAATAAAAAATGATAAAGGGGAAATCACCACAGATTCCACAGAAATTCAAACCATCATCAGAGAATATTACAAACAACTCTATGCACATCAACTAGTAAACCTGGAAAAAATGGATAAATTCCTGGACTCCTGTGTCCTCCCAAGTCTAAACCAGGAGGAAGCTGAAACTATGAATATACCAATAACAAGGGCAGAAGTTGAGGCAGCAATTAAGAGCCTACCACACAAAAAAAGCCCAGGTCCAGACGGGTTCACAGCCAAATTCTACCAGACACACAAAGAGGAGCTGGTACCATTCCTTCTGAAACTATTCCAAATAATCCAAAAAGAAGGAATCCTACCCAAATCATTCTACGAGACCAATATCATCCTGATACCAAAACCCGGCAGAAACCCAACAAGAAAAGAAAACTTCAGGCCAATATCCATGATGAACATAGATGCAAAAATCTTCAATAAAATATTGGCAAGCCGATTGCAACAGCAAATCAAAAAACTTATTCATCATGATCAAGTAGGATTCATCCCGGGGATGCAAGGCTGGTTCAACATACGCAAGTCTATCAACGTAATTCACCACATAAACAGAACCAAAAACAAAAACCACATGATTATCTCAATTGATGCAGAGAAGGCATTTGACAAAATTCAACAGCCCTTTATGCTAAAAACCCTCAATAAACTCGATATCGATGGAACGTATCTCAAAGTAATAAAAACTATTTATGACAAACCAACAGCCCATATCATACTGAATGGGCAAAAACTGGAAGTATTCCCTTTGAAATCCGGCACTAGACAAGGATGCCCTCTGTCACCACTCCTATTCAATATAGTACTGGAAGTTCTAGCCACAGCAATCAGGCAAGAAAAAGAAATAAAGGGTATTTAAATAGGAAAGGTGGAAGCCAAATTGTCTCTATTTGCAGACGACATGATAGTATACCTAGAAGACCCCATTGCCTCAGCCCAAAAACTCCTGGAACTGATAAGCAACTTCAGCAAAGTCTCAGGATATAAAATCAATGTCCAAAAATCACAAGCCTTTCTCTACACCAATAACAGACTTAAAGAGAGCCAAATCAAGAATGAACTGCCATTCACAATTGCTACAAAAAGAATAAAATACCTTGGAATACAACTCACAAGGAACGTAAGGGACCTCTCAGGGAAAACTACAAACCACTGCTCAACGAAATCAGAGAGGACACAAACAGATGGAGAAACATTCCATGTTCATGGTTAGGAAGAATTAATATCGTGAAAATGGCTATACTGCCCAAAGTAATTTACAGAATCAACGGTATCCCCATCAAGCTACCATTGACTTTCTTCACAGAACTGGAAAAAACCACCTTGAACTTCATATGGAACCAAAAGAGAGCCCGCATAGCCAAGTGAATTCTAAGCAAAAAGAACACAGCGGGGGGCATCACACTACCGGATTTCAAACTATACTGTAAGGCTACAGTAATCAAAACAGCATGGTACTGGTACCAAAACAGAGATATAGATCAATGGAACAGAACAGAGGCATCAGAGGCAACACAACATAGCTACAACCATACAATCTTTGATAAACCTGACAAAAACAAGCAATGGGGAAAGGATTCCCTGTTTAACAAATGGTGCTGGGAAAACTGGCTAGCCATGTGTAGAAAGCAGAAACTGGACCCCTTCCTGACACCTTACACCAAAATTAACTCCAGATGGATTAAAGACTTAAACATAAGACCCAGCACCATAAAAACCCTAGAAGGAAATCTAGGCAAAACTATCCGGGACATAGGAGTAGGCAAGGACTTCATGAACAAAACACCAAAAGCATTGGCAACAAAAGCCTAAATAACAAATGGGACCTAATCAAACTCCACAGCTTCTGCACAGCAAAAGAAACAGTCTCTAGTGTGAATCGGCAACCAACAGAATGGGAAAAAATTTTTGCAGTTTACCCATCTGACAAAGGGTTGATATCCAGAATCTATAAAGAACTCAAACTGATTTACAGGAAAAAAACAAACAAGCCCATTCAAAAGTGGGCAAAGGATATGAACATACACTTTACGAAAGAAGACATATATGAGGCCAACAATCATATGAAAAAATGCTCATCGTCACTGGTCATCAGAGAGATGCAAATCAAAACCACATTGAGATACCATCTCATGCCAGTTAGAATGGCGATCATTAAAAAATCTGGAGACAACAGATGCTGGAGAGGATGTGGAGAAAAAGGAACACTCTTACACTGTTGGTGGGAGTGTAAATTAGTCCAACCATTGTGGAAGACGGTGTGGCGATTTCTGAAGGCCTTAGACATAGAAATTCCATTTGACCCAGCAATCCCATTACTGGGCATATATCCAAAGGTCTATAAATCGTTCTACTACAAGGACACATGCACACGAATGTTCATTGCAGCACTGTTTACAATAGCAAAGACCTGGAATCAACCCAAATGCCCATTGATGATAGACTGGACTGGGAAAATGTGGCACATATACACCATGGAATATTATGCAGCAATCAGAAATGATGAGTTCGTGTCGTTTGTAGGGACATGGATGAATCTGGAGAACATCATTCTCAGCAAACTGACACAAGAACAGAAAATGAAACACCGCATATTCTCACTCATAGGCGGGTGATGAAAAATGAGAACACATGGACACAGAGAGGGGAGTACTAAACACTGGGGTCTATAGGGGGGAAAGGGGAGGGCCAGTGGGAGGGGGAGGTGGGGAGGGATTGCCAGGGGAGAAATACCAAATGTGGGTGAAGGGGAGAAAGCAAACAAAACACACTGCAATGTGTGTACCTATGCAACTGTATTGCATGCTCTGCACATGTACCCCAAAACCTAAAATGCAATAAAAAAAAAAAAAAAAAGAATCCAGGTATATGAAAAGTGAAATGTGTGTGTGTGTGTGTATGTCCACAGACTTTTCAAACAAAAGCAGATCAGAAATACAGTATACTGTATTTTATATATGCCATATATAGATATATTATTCTATGTATATTCTATATAGTATATAATAACTCTTGAACTGGGTAGAACATTAAATTACAAAGTAATTTTAATACTTTGTAACAGTTTAGTTACCAATACTGAAGTTGAGAGAAGGAAGTTCTCCCTCATGGACAATATGGAATGCTCTAAAACTTGAATCCAAATGTACATTCTTCGCATCACTCAAATAATGTGAGTGTGTAACTTTTTTTTTTTTTTTTTGAGACGGAGTTTCACTCTTGTTGCCCAGGCTGGAGTGCAATGGCGCGATCTCGGCTCACCGCAACCTCCACCTCCTGGGTTCAGGGAATTCCCCTGCCTCAGCCTCCTGAGTAGCTGGAATTACAGGCACGCGCCACCATGCCCAACTAATTTTTTGTATTTTTAGTAGAGACGGGGTTTCACCATGTTGACCAGGATGGTCTCGATCTCTTGACCTCGTGATCCACCCGCCTCGGCCTCCCAAAGTGCTGGGACTACAGGCTTGAGCCACCGCGCCCGGCCGAGTGTGTAACATTTATGATATATTCAAGACGCAAAACCCTAGTTTTTTATACTGTAGACCTGTTTTGTTGATGTTGATTTCGTTTTGAGAAGGCAAGGTTTTAAGAAAATTTAATTCTAAAAGCATTATTGAGTTTTTACTATCTGCACTTCCCTGCACTTGGTAATGAACTGGAGAGAGATGCAGAAACTCTTTTCTCCACAAATTCTTCAAAAAAATTTTTCCATTATAATTAGGTGACAATCTACGCAGCTAATTGTTTACACCAATTCACTGATAATTTATAGTTGCAATATGGTGGCATAAAAGGAGTCATAAAACTTTGTGACTTTGTTTACTTTTTCTCTGTCGTTTTCTCTGTAAGATATGTGCAGCAAATGCAAACTAACATCAAATAAATAACTCATCTTTTTAAAATTATGCAATATCTAATACTTTCTACAACTCTGTTATTTAAAATACTTCCATTATGACTAGCTAATTGCATAAATTCAACAATTAATTATATTCTAATGATCTAGAAGAATCTTTATCAAAAATGAAACTTGTAGACATTGGGGAGGAATTAAGGCATATTAATACATTTTCTATATCAATCAAGTACTTTTAGTGTAAATGTCTTATCAAGTGAACTAAAATATTAAGTAGAGGAATTTGGTAGCATTGTGGGAAAAATAATCTCATCGATTCTCAAATTTGGCTGTTCTTTGGAGCCATTTGAGAAATTTTTGAAAAGCAAGACACAGGGATTCTAATTTACTTGATCTGCAGTGTGGCCCTTGCCAGGTGATACTAACGTGGCATAGAGCGAGAACCATCATTATAGAATCTAGACTCCAGTTTATTACTGCTTGATGATTATACTTCTCCTCCAGCTCTTGGGTCTCTTCCTCATTTCATAGGTTTGTTGAACAGTTTTTGTTGTTGTTGTTGTTGTTTGTTGTTTTAATGTTAACTTGTTTTCCCAAGTAGGTATTCTTCCTGGAAAGAGATAGTACTCACTGTAAATGATTAATTGACTTCCTAGTAAAATTAGTCCTTGATGCGTCTAAGCAGTGGGTGGTAGACATATCTCACCTCCTCAGTTTGATCAACCTGGGATACGAATGCCATCCATCATTAGGATAACAGACCTATGGAGCTAGCAGGCCAATCCTAGAAACAAAAGAAGCAACAGCTATATTCAGGTCATTTCAGTTTGTCAATTTGCTTCCCCTCAGATTACTGCACTGCTTGTTTCTTCATTGGTTTACACGCCTGCTTATTCATGTCCCTCAATCTATTTTTCCTCAATCCTGGGTATACAACAGCATCACCTGGGGAGCATTTTAGATGCCTCATGCCTAATTACATCAGTCTCTGGGGGTAGGACCCAGTTATCAGTGTTCTTTAAAGCTCCTCAGAAGACATTGTGAACGATTGCCTTAGGCTGTAGTGCTCTCAATATTTCCATAAGACATTCATGAATCTGCATTTTCTTTAGTTGGTATTATGGAGCTACAGACCAGCTCTGACCCAAGCTAATTTATATAACGGTAGATAGATACTATTAAAAACCTAAAAACATTTTTAATAGAACTCTTTGCTAATGTACTTGCAGAGCCCTTATACTTTCAGCCAGGGGCTCTTGTAGGCACTGTACATAGATTGACTTGTTTACTCTAGCCACATCTTACAGATGAGAAAATTTCTCAATGTTACACACTTAGTCAGTGTTTGGGCCAAGATTCAAATTAGGCACTTTGGCTCCAGAGTCACCAGTTAACCACAGGTGACCAGTGATGTGGCTGTTACAACTACCAGATGTAACTAGATAGATGATATTCTTACACTTCCATTTTACAAGAAAAGAATCAAGGTACAGAGAAAGTGTCCTAGGTTCACACAGCTAGTAAGTGGTAGAGTTGGGATTTGAACTCAAAAAGGTCCCACGCTAAGACGATGTTCTGTTAATAATCTAGCCTTTTTTCCCTACAAATATTCAACTGATGTAGCTTTCCATACATTTATATTACTGCAGATTGGAATTTGATATTGCAAGTTTCATATGCACTTTTGAACTTGTTCTTAATGTTTTACCCAGAATTTTGTTTTTAAAAAACAGAAAGAAAACTTTGGTGGATTTTTCACTCTACTACAACTGACTGCACTGGAGAAGCAATTACTAAAGAGATGCTACAGCTGCTTTCTTGATATTAGCCTATGGTTTTAAAATGTCTTTGATTTGTAAATATGTTAGGTGCCACAGGTCCATCACAATGATATGCAGAAAGAAGAAAAGATTCTCCACTGAAAATCTTTATGTGCCTGAAAATCCTTTTAATTTCCTTTATTAGTTTGGTATGTCCTTAATTTTATATTAAAAATACAGATTTCTTCCAGCTATTGGACATTGTCCCACTTCAAACTTTTAAAAACAAATTAATCAGAGTTTTATGGTAATTACTATGTAAATAAGACAAAAATATCCCAGTTCTTTGACAAGCAGCCTTGACAATGGAAAGAGTTTCACATTGTGGATTTCAATTAATGTAACAAAGTTACTGAGCACAGTCTGAAAATGAATCAATTCTAGATTGCAGGAGGATTTTAAAAGTTTCTTGTTTCTCACACTTTCATATTAAAATATTCTCAGGCTATTGTTAAAATGCAAACATCTTATTTGGGAGGCTTTACGTGAGTTGCTGGACTTTTATTTCAAGGTCTCAAGTGATGTACATGCTGCTGGTCTGTGAACCACACTGAGTGGCAAGGACACAGTGCTGGTAAACTGGTTCTCCAAAGGAGGAAAACAAAGCCCTGGCTTGTAGTGTTTGCTAATTTCCATGATATAAATGCTCCCGCAATGACCATGTTCAAGCTACCAACATGACGTCATTGAAAATGGAGTTGGGAAGAGACATTCAGCACACTGCCCACAATTAGCTCTCCAGCCACGTACAAGTCAGTTCCAGCACACCACTGACCTACATAAGCCTCAGCGCACACACCTTCAAGATTCCACAACATAGCTGTTGTGGAAGAATTTCAAGAGGTGAGGGAGAATAAGAGTGTCATAGGAGAAAATGACAAGATTAATCACAAAGTTTTCAGAATACATGCAATAGTTCCAAGGCTATAGGTTGATGAAAGGGCATGTTTAAGGAGTTAAAAGACATGTGTGGCTGGAGACTTTGGGGGAAGATCTGAACCAGGTTTTGACTGTGATGGGTTTGGATGAGTGGGAAAAGAGAACACTCACAGAAAAGGAAGTGGGATACACACTAGCAAAATGTCTGATGCTAAACAAGAGTGAAGGAAACCTTGGAATTCCTAAAGGGTTGAGAGTAGGGTCATTGGTCCCGCAGAATGAGTGCATCCTATTTTCACAAATGTTTTTTTAACTGGCATGATAGAAGAATAACGTATTCAGATTAACCAAACATTCACTTAACAGAGAGTTGACATATGTACCAAAAAGAGATGCCAATATTTAAAGTAATAAAATATATTGGAGTACACAGAACCTAATTGCTTTCTTCTTTGACGAAGGAAGGACTTAGAGATCTGCCATGTCTCAGAGCCATGGCTTTGAGCCCCTTTGGTTTCTTCTGTGATGGAGCCTGCAAAGTTTTGTTTGTTTTGTCCTGTAAGAAGGGTATGTTCTCAAGTCTTTCTCCAGGGCTGTAGAATGAGAGCATCCTAAGAAACTGACTCTCTTGGAGAGTGTTTCTAAGTGGGAGAAATGCTTTCCCTTACAGTGCATTAAGTGCTTAAGAGCGCAAACTCATTTCCGCATCTGAAACTGGGGTAATAATACCAATCTCATATGGTTTTGGTAATTTTTAAATGGAACTTGGTCAAGAAATATTGGTGCTCAATATTTGAATGAGCACTACAAATTAGTGTGGGCCTTGTAGCAAGCATACACCATTACTAATTTTTAAATCAGAATTGCTTAACACCCACTGATGGGTCATAAACCCCATGTGTACTGTGGACAGGATGAGGCTGCGGGGAGAAAGTATTGTGTGGTCTCTAATTCTGCACACATCTTTGAAAGAACCTATTACCACCTGCACATAATGTTTAAATGCCTAGGAACCTTCCCTTGCTACCAAGGCAAAGGCTTACCTAGACCCTCTGACAGTTCCCTCAGTCAGCAGCTATACAAGAGAACCTTCTTACATTTCCAAAATCTGAATAGAGGTTTATTTTAAAGGAAAAAAAAATCTTTTCCCTCCTGTCTCTTGGAATAAATGTACTATTTCATTTTCTTCATTTGTACTATGTTAAGAACCAGTAGAGGGAACTTAAGGTCAATCTGTCTCTCAGGTTGAGTAAATCTAAGCTATAAGCTCCAGAATCTTGTCTTTGTCTCTGATTCCAAATGGGCTTGTGGGGAAAAGTGATATAACCATGAGATCACTGTGTTCTTTTAGATGATTTCCTGTTTCCTGTGTATTTAAATACACAGGGAATAATCCCGCTATTAAAATGAGACCCTGTATGTGTGTATGGGCAGAAGTTCAATGAAAAAGGAAGAAAAATATGCTTGGTGAATACCAGATGTAGAATGCATAAATCCTGTCAGAACAAGTGGGGAATAGCTTTTATGGCTGACTTGCAAGAAACTTAAGGGAATTGGGAAATCAGATAGGCATGTGTCAAGCAGACTTATTTAAATCATCCACTTCCTCAGCAAAATAAAAGTTTGAGAGAGTTCTGCTTCCTTTTGTGGTTTGAAATTACAGTTGTAGGCCTCAGAAGTCTTGCTTGATTGAGGGCTTCCAAGCAAAGACGTTTTATGACCCAGTTCAGGCGCCTGACAACTCTGGGGGCACCCAATGCCTCTCCCTGAGGTCTCCAACCTTGCCTTGTTTGTACTTTGTGTCCTTTGTCATCTAAGGAGCAAATTGTGGTGTAACTGACCACTGCTTCGTGGCTCTCTAGCTTGTCCCTGATAAAAGGCTTTTGCATCTGAAAGAGAAAAATGCCCACTGGCTTCCTTCTTAGACCACTGCTGGAGATCCTGAGTGCAAGCCTTAGCTTTGCAGGCTTGGAGACCAGGCAGTGCTTTCTCCCTGCAGCCTCATTCGGTCCACAGTTCACACAGGGTTTATGGCCTTATAGACAATCAGACTGTGTTAAGCAATTCTGATTTAAAAACTCATTGTCCGGCGTGGTGGCTTACACCTATAATCCCAGCACTTTGGGAGGCCAAGGAGGGCAGATCACCTGAGGTTAGGAGTTCGAGACCAGCCTGGCCAACATGGTGAAACCCTGCCTCTACTAAAAATACAAAAATTAGCCAGGTGTGGTGGTGTGCACCTGTAGTCCCAGCTACTTGGGGGGCTGAGGCAGGTGAATCACTTGAACCTGGGAGGCAGAAGTTGCAGTGAACTGAGATCACGCCACTGCATTCCAGCCTGACAGCGAGACTGTCTCAAACACAAAAACAAAACAACAATCAAAAAAACCCTAGTAATCTGTGTATGCTTGGCTACAAGGCCCACATGAATTTGTAGTGAGGGATAAAACTGAATCCCAATCATTTCCAGGTATGAAACTCTAACAGGTAAGTTTTTCAGGAGGCTACTTTATAGTTCAGTAGGTTACTGGTGTGTATAAATACAAAGCAAAGGTATTTAAGTACAAACCATTTCCTTTAAGGTGTGGGAGCTCCCTAAATTGTTCTTCTCAGGACATTTCTGTTTTCAAGTGTCCCATTATATATATTATTTTTATATACAGTAGAATTTTATAAAAGTATGCTGACACAGAAAGATCATGGGCTTTGCAGACCCAGGTTTAAATCATTCCAAATCTATCACTTGCTAATGTATGAACTTTAGCACGTTACTGTACTTCTCTCAGACTCATTTCCTTATCTTCTTGCTGAGAATGTGTGGGTGAAAAGTGTTAATGTGGAATCTAGCATGGTGTCTAGCACTTTGTTAAACCCTGACAAATTCTTATTCCTGTCCATTTATCTGTCCGTCTGTATTAATTCATTTTCACGCTGGTGATAAAGACATACCCCAAAACTGGGAACAAAAAGAGGTTTAATTAAACTTACAGTTCCACATGGACGTGGCTGGGGAGGCCTCAGAATTATGGCAAGAGACAAAAGGCACTTTTTTTTTTTTGAGATGGAGTCTCACTCTGTCGTGCAGGCTGGAGTGTAGTGGCATGATCTCAGCTCACTGCAACCTCCACCTCCCAGGTTCAAGTAATTCTCCTGCCTCAGCCTCCCGAGTAGCTGGTATTACAAGTGCTGGCCACCATGCCTGGCTAATTTTTGTATTTTTAGTAGAGGTGGGGTTTCACCATGTTGGCCAGGCTGGTTTGGCACTCCTGACTTCAGGAGGCCTTGGCCTCCTAAAATGTTGGGGTTACAGGCATGAGTCACTGTGCCTGGCCCAAAAGGCACATTTTTTGTGTGAGACAAGGTCTCCCTCTGTCACCTATGCTGGAGTACAGTGGTGCAATCTCCACTCACTGCAAGCTCTGCCTTCTGGATTCAAGTGATTCTCTTGCCTCAGCCTCCTGAGTAGCTGGGATACAGGTGCCCACCATCACACCCAGCTAATTTTTTGTATTTTAGTAGAGACAAGGTTTCACCATGTTGCCCAAGGTGGTCTTGAAATCCTGAGCTCAGGCAATCTGCCCGTCTCAGCCTCCCAAAGTGCTGGGATTACAGGCACGCACAACCGCCTGTAATCAGCCCCAAAAGGCACTTACATGGCAGCAGCAAGAGAAAAATTAGGAAGAAGCAAAAGCAGAAACTCCTGATAAGCCCATCTGATCTCATGAGACTTATTCATGGCCACGAGAACAGTATAGGGGAAACTGCCCCCATGATTCAGTTATCTCCCACCAAGTCCCTCCCACAACATGTGGGAACTATGGGAGTACAATTCAAGAGAAGATTTGGGTGGGGACACAGAGCCAAACTGTATCACTATCCATCCATTCGTTCATTTATTCCTTCACTAAATGCCTGTTGAACACCTTTTATGTGCCAACCACTATGTTAGTTAGTGGAGGCACAGACAAGTGTGAGAGGTGAGCTCAGTTGATGGTATTTAGGTGGGTCTATATCTGGGCTCTCTATGCTTCTTCATTGATCTATCTGTCTATTTTTTTTTCTTTTTTACCAAAGGCTTCCTTAATCTTTAACAATGTAATTCCAGTAAGAGAAAAAGAAGTTTCAGAAGTAATACTACCAAATCATGGGATGGGATTTGAGTTCAGGAAAAAGACAGAGAGAAAGAGAGAGAGAGAGAATGAAGGCCATATAAGGTAAAGTGTTGAATGTTACATGCTCTGTTGACTATGGGCCCCAGGATGTATATGATGGAATTTACTGAAAGAGAATTTGCACATTTATAAAAATGATGCAGTTTCAGAAAATAGCTAGTTATGCTAGCATCTTGTTTCTTCATCGATGCTGCAGTGTTATATAAGCACTCAATCCTCCCACATTCCCAGCCAGAGTGTGTACCACCTGGGTTGAGAGGAATATGAAATGAAATTGGGGAAGTAAATGGTGGAAAGCATCCTGAAAGAAACCAACTAGATATGTTCAAGTCAGCAGGTTCTGAATTATTTAGTAATTTGAGAAATGTGTAAGGGATGTTCTGACATGTTTTTTTCTCTCATTTTCTCCCTGTTCTGCCAGGCCTATAGTGAATCTACCACCTTTGTTGACTGCTTCTTCTTCACTACTTATTGCTATAGAAGCTACCTGAGCTCATTGTCCCTGGAGATGGACCAAATAGAAGAACAAGCAGTGCCTATGTGGTGAACTTCAAGAGGTATCAGTTCTCTGGGGAGTGGGTGGGTGGTAAAGCAAGGGTGGCAGATGTGTATATTAGCTATCCATTGCTGTATGATTAATTATACACAAAACTAAACTATACATAAATGAAAACTTCACAGCTTACAGTAGCAAATATTTATTATCTCACACAGTTTTTGAGAGTCAGGAATCTGAAAATGGCTTTGCTAGTTTGGTTCTGGCTCAGGGTCCTCTGTGGAGTGACAGCCAAGATGTCATCTGGGACTACTATCATTTAAAGGCGTAGTTGGGGCTGGAGGCTGAGCTTCCAAGATGGCTTACTTACAGGACTATTGGTGGGAGGCTTCAGTTCTTCTCCACATGGAACTTTCCTCGTACCAGGGAACTGGCTTCCCTCAGAGTGAAAGACCAGAGAGAGAGAGACTAAGACAGAAGCTGCAATGTTTTTATGACCTAGTCTTGGACGTGACATACTGTCATTTCTACCATATTTTATTCATTAGAAGCAAGTCATTAAGTCCAGCCCACACTCAAGGTGAGAGGGTTTAAGCTAAACCTCTTGAAAACATGGTATCAAAGTATTTATGGACATTAAAAAAACTACCACAATACATATAGATAAATTTCACAAGATGTAGACATGGGCTGAGACAGAATATTGGATAATATCTCATTCTTCAAACTCAGAATAAAATCCAAGTTCAGAAATCAAGGAGGAAAAGGGCTTGTTGGAGAAAATTTATCGAGGATGTTACTTCATTTATCCACTTATTCTGAGCCACAGCATAATATGCTGTGGTCCAAATTACACAGGACCAACTATGTGTCCTGTGTAATTTGGGTACCTCTGCTCAGTAATAGCTGAACAGATTTTATCCTATTTTTAGAATAGTTAATATGTTCACGTGGCACAAAATTTAAAAGGTATAAAAGTTTTTGGTTAAAAAATAAGATTCACTCCTTTTCTTTTTTTCAGATTCTTGGAATGCAGTTACATTTACTGATTTCTGATGTAACCTTACAAAGTATTCTATGTATATACAAATTTATATGCACATGTATTTTTTATTTCCCACAAATAATATAAAATACTATATGCATTGTTTTATTCTTGGCTTTTTTTCGATAAACAGCATATCTTCAAGGACTTCTACAATAGCACATATAGACCTGCTTTGTCTTTTTCATGGCTGCCGAGTACTACATTATATTTATTTGAGCAGTCATCTATTAACAGATAACATCAGGTTGTTTCCAGTCTCTTGCTACTGTGGACAAATCTGCAATGACTATCTCTGCAATGTATCATTTCTCACACAGGAGTAGAATTCTTGTTCATTTGCAACATTGACAGATACTGACAAATTTCTTCCCAAAAGGGCTTACCATTTTTCTCTCACTACAATATGAATGCCTTTTTCTTTGAACCCTTGGCAATACAATAAGTTACCCAATTTTTGATATTTGCCAATTCTGTAGGCACAAAATGGTCTTCAATTGTAGTTTTAATTTTTATTACTCTTATTATGAATGAGGTTGGGCCTCTTTTTTATATGCTTAAAATCATCTGCATTTGCTTTACTACGAACTATTTGTTCTTAATCTTTACCCACATTTATATTGAGTTGGTGGGGTTTTTTTATTTTCCTTATTGATTAGTAGGAGTTCTTTAGGATTAAAGAAATTAGCTCTTCTTAAGATCAGGTATACATGGACAGACAGAGTGGAATTACAGACTTTGGCGATTCTGAAAGGTGGAGATAAAATACTGCTTACTGGTTATATTGTATGCTATGTGGATGATGGGTATGCTAAAACCCTAGATGTCACCCCTATGCAATATATCTATGTAAGAAAACTGCCCTTGTGCCCCCAAATCTATTTTCTTTTAAAAGAAATTACTTCTTTGTCTAGAATGTGAGTGGCACTTATTTTTTCCATTTGTTTTTTGACTTTTTAGTGTTTTTTTTCTTTTTCCATGTAGTAATTTTAAAAAATATTTTTCTGTGGCCACATTTATCAGTTTTTTTTCTCTTATAGTTTCTGGATTTGCATCATTCTTAGAAAGTTTTTCCACTCCCAGGGTTATTAAGAATCCTTCTGAGGGTTCTTTTAGTATCATCATAATTTGATTTTTACATTTCAAATTTGATTGAATTGGCTCTTTTAATGCTTTAGTCTCTACCAAAGTATAAAATACTGCACTGTGTTTGTGTTTGTTTTGTTTCTGGTTCAGCTATTTCTAGTTTATTCTCAGTTTTCTTCTTTTGTGAAAAAGAGATCATAAGTATTACTGAGTACCATCCATAAGTTTTAGTGGAGAGATGACTGAAAGCTAAACCAGAATTTTCTTCCCCATCCTCATTACTCAGAAACTTTTGCTGATGATTAGGTTTCGTGCCCTAATGGGACAATTGAGACTAACACGGTCTATAAGATAACTTGCTTTAATTTAAAAAGGAGAAACCAAATTAGCCATTTCATATTATCTGCCTACATAGGGGCTACTGATTTCATTTATAATGTTTAATTACATATTTTTTTTCAAGAATACATACACATGGCTGTCACTTCTGAAATAATTTTGACTCCCTATGAAGCAGAATTGGAAAGTGTCTCAAAGTTGGTTTTGCATTGGTTATTTGGAACTCAAAATGATACTCCATTAAAACAATACTTTAAATGTTGGTTAGGTTCTTGAGCCTAATTATAAATTCCAGATTTATGTATTTATGATTCAGAATAGGAAGAATAGTGCTATGTCAATGACACGTAACAATATATAACACTGTGTTTTTGTTAATACGCATTGGAGGGACACATCAGGAATTCCCAAATAAGTCTTCCCTAGCCCTTCCCCTGCATCCTGGCAGCAGATGTGAGAACTCCAAGAGCCACTGGGAACTAGTTGCAGGACCAGAAAAAACACTCTGGTCAGGAGAATACCTCTTTATATTTGTAACAGGGAAAGCTATTTTCTAATATTTGACAGTTGTCCTGAGAAATTAGGTCTGTGGTGTAGAATTTCAGAGGTATATCATATATTTTCTTGGCAAATAATATGGTTTGGCTGTGTCCCCACCCTAATCTTATCTTGAATTGTAGTTCCCACAATTCTCACATGTTGTGGGAGGAACCTGGTGGGAGATAATTGAATCATGGGGATGGGTCTGTCCTGTGCTGCTCTCATGATAGTGAATAAGTCTCACAAGATCTGATGGTTTTTTGTTTTTGTTTTTTGAGACACAATCTTGTTCTTGTTGCCCAGGCTGGAGTGCAGTGGTGCGATCTCAACTCACTGCAACCTCTGCCTCCCAAGTTCAAGTGATTCTCTTCCCTCAGCCACTGAAGTAACTGGGATTATAGGCATGTGCCACCATGCCTGGTTAATTTTTGTATTTTTAGTAGAGACAGAGTTTTGCTATCTTGGTCGGGCTGGTCTTGAACTCCTGACTTCAGGTGAGCCACCCACCACAGCCTCCCAAAGTGCTGGGATTACAGGTGTGAGCCACTGCACCCAGCCCAATTTATGGTTTTATAAGGGGAAGTTCCCTGCACACACTGTCTCTTGCCTGCTGCCATGTAAGACATCCCTTGCCTTTCTGCTATGATTGTGAGGCCTCCCCAGCCATGTGGAACTGTGAGTTGATTCAACCTGTTTCCTTTATAAATTACCCAGTCTTGGGTATGTTTTTATTAGCAGTGTGAGAATAGACTAATATAGCAAGCAATTAGTTTTAGGAAAGTGTGCAAGTATGAAATAGGGTCTTAGCCATCAAGGTGGGTTTTAAGGGAAGGAGAGTCCTGGGAAAGAGAAGGCAGGAGGCGGTTCCCCAAGATAGGGACTCAGTCATACACAGAAAGAAGACAGCAATTTAGGTGTCTGGAAACAAGGTGGGAATTGAGGCTTAGGAATAGGAAAAAATCTAGGTATCAGGACTGAAGTCTAAGACTACCTAGAAGAGTGAAATGATGCTGAGCCCCACATTGATGGTTTGGAGGTAATTAATCTCCAGTGTTTAAGGGAGGGACCTGGGAACTGGGCCAAAGCATGGGTGACAGGTGGGAATGAAGTGGGTCTGATTGTGGGGCAAGGAGAGGGCAGTGGCTGGTGATGGGGCAGTGAGGATGTTTACCACCTCTGAGTGGAGGTTTACCACCACTGAGAAAGTGGATGCCCATTATTTGGAGAACTTCTTATACTGCTGTATTTTGTGTATAGCATAATATATATATATTTGTTTCAGGATTATTTAATGGTTTTGCCCATGTGGAAAAAGGCATATGCTTATTCTGTTTCTCAATGACATTTATGAGTGCTATAATTATAATAACAATGATGAAAGTTTGCCTAATCAATATGTAAATGGTATTTACAGTGAGCCAAATCTATTAGAAAGCCAGCCAGTCTAAAAAAGAATAAAGTTCCCATGTTGCAAATACAAATTATAATAGGTTGGAGTAAAAATCAAATTATATTTTGCTCTGTGATGCATTGTGCGTGCTGTCTATGTTCTTCGCATCTCCTTCCATCTGTCTTCCCGCTGTTTCCCTGCTCATTAGCACCTCTACTAGAAAGTGGGCAGGGTGATGACAAGAAATAAAAATACAAGTTGAACTGCAACTAAGAATTTAACATTTAAAAAATGCCAACATAAAAATGATATGAATATCTCAATTGTGAAAATAGATTGCGACCCTGGTTAGTATATGGTATTTTAAATATGTGAAAAATGATGAGGAATTGGAGCATATCTCATACAAAAGAACAAGTTCACAGAATGTTATCAAGGGAAAGGACTGCAGAGATAGACTGCAAGAGCATCTGTTCCTACAGGTGGGAACTGAGAAAAATTCATTAAAAAAAAAAACGAATTAGCAAGTACACATAAACTCATAAGACCTAACCATGTTTCTAGAGGCTAACTGCAAAGTTTGGCCTAAACATGGAGATGCTGAGGTCACTTGCTGGAGTCAGGGACGGCATCTACAATGGAAAGATTTTTTTTTAAAAGAAGGTTATTTCAACATTTTCAAAAAGGAGGCTGGGGTGGAAATATATGACACTAGACAAGTATACATTCAAAACATTAATATTATAATAGGCATGTAGGCTATTTAGGCTATTTTTATTATATTTATACTTTACATCTCAAAATGTTTACAATGAGCATGTATCAATTTTATTATGGGAAAATGTGCTTTAAATAAAAATTTTATGTTCTGCTCCCATTTGTTCATCCATCAATGGAGTTTTATAGTGACTTTTATTAGTTAAATCCTTTTTACAGAGGGATGGAGACAGGGATCAAGGCTGGGAATTTCTGATATGCAAATGACTTTAATGATGACAGCATGGAGTTTAGCCCTAATAAGATCATGTATACATGCTGATTAGATTTATCAGACTGCTTCTAAGTAGGAAGCACTTTTAAAATTTAAAGACTGAGTGACCCAACTTACAGAAAATTGAGTGGCTCAAGCAATAGTTTCTAAGTGATGTGACAAGATAATCAGACACAATTAACTTGCAGCTAGGAGACAATTACCACCACAAAATGTATTTGTTCTAGAACTTGCCTACATTCAGTCTCAAATTAGAAGTATGTATTAATAAATATAATATTATACAAATATATTATTCATTAAATATTACATGTAAAAACTATTATCTATTAGCAAATCTCCCTGAGCTTTGAGAAAATTATAGACTTAAAAAAATTTTAGTGGCCTTTGGTACAAATGAAGCCCATTTTAGAATTTCTCAGATTCTTTTATGAGGATAAGTTTTTGTTTATATTTTTGTGGTACAAACCTAATGAAGCGCCCAAATCATCTGCCTAAATATGGAACTTATTTCAAAATGTATTGATTAACTCAAGAACACACAGTTGCTGAAGTTTTTAAGATATGTTATCTGAAACCAACTGGCAATTTCTGATTATATTTTTAAATTTGGGGAAACTTTGGTAAACCCTATGTCTGTGAAAATGCTCACTTGCTTATGAATCTGATAAACTTTATTCTGAATCTGATAAACTTTATTCTGAGATCCACTGTGAATAATGCAGAACTGAATTCAGAATTGATGATGTCCTAGGTTTACCCCAGAATTCACCAAAATATTCTAATTTGTTAAATACAAAAACTCTCATTGAAATGGATGAAAATGATCCTGACTAGCATTAAAGCCATAAATGTAGATTAAATCGCTTTCTAAATTTAATGCTTCTAAATAGAATGCTCGTAATGGTACATCCATGTTATTTTCTATTAAGATGTATTCCACTCATATTTATCAATAAAAGCCGTATGTATGACACATATGCTAATTTCTCAAAATTAAAGTTGATTCAAGTAAAGTAATTTTTTCAAAATTGCAGCGTGGCTGGCTAGAACATAGGTCTGCAAAATCATGCATAATCAGTGGTCATTCTACTAAACAAGGCTACTTCTTCCTGTCATTAAAGAACTAGGAGGGACCTTTGAAATAATTTTATAGGAACTGAAAGGACAGTCATGTATAATTACAAGAAGGAAAGGTTAAGGTGCTTCTCAAAATAACTTTCACCTTGTAAATGATTGATTACAAAAAGATTAGAAGATAAGATTAATTAGGCTTGTATACCTCTTTTACAATTTATTGTCATTGTAGAAGTTTTAAAATTTCTTCCTTTTGCTTTTCATTTTTAAAATGGGGATAATAACTGTGCCTGTATCACAGGGTTGTATTGGTTACTATGATTTAATAACATAAAATGCTTGGACAATGCAATATATCAGTGTAGCAAAATTTCATTTGTACCCCATGACTATATGCAAATAAAAAAGATAAAAATAACAATAATAAAATTAAAATAAAATAGAAAATAGCTTTGCAGTGAAAAATAATAATACAAAAAGCTTGAGACAGTGTTTGACACATCATAAGTGTTCAAAACACATTAGGTAGGACCACTATGTGCCAAGCACTGTTTTGCCCTTTAATATCCACAATTTTAATCATTCCTTACAGCAGCAGTGGGAGGATAAATATTATCATTTCCACATGGCAGGTTTTATAAGTGGCCATTTTTGCATGGTTAATATGATTAAAACAACATTAATACCCAGATCTGTGTAAGTCTAGAACAGCAAGTTGGTGAATTAAAAACTGTTTTACATTTTCAAAGAGTTGTTAAAAAAAATGGGACACAGACCATCTGTAGCTTGCAATGCCTGTAATACTTACTGTCTGAACCTTTAGAGAACATGTTTGCTGACTGCTACTCTAGTACAGTTTTTTCTTCTATAATATTAGACTAGGCTGCCTCCTGAAAACCAGATGCCTATTTTAATTGATAAAATCATTCACATTTTCATTTATTTTACAGATATCTATTGAGCACTTGATATTTGTGAGGCATGTGTTAAAGTTCATTCAGGCTGCTATAACAAGATACCTTAGACTAGCTAATTTACAAACAACAGGAATTTACTGCTCATAGTTCTGGAGCCCAGGAAGTCTAAGATCAAGGCAGCAGCAGATTTGGTGTCTAGTGAGGGTTCATTCTCTATTTCATAGATGGCATCTTCTTGCTGCACCCCAAAACGGCTGAAGGGACAAACAAGCTCCTTTGTCCTCTCTTATAAAAGCGCTAGCCCCATGACTGAATCACCTCCCAAAGGCCCTACATCTTAACACTGTCGACTTTGGAATTCGGTTTCAACATACAATTTTTTGTGGGTACAAATATTAGATCATCGCAGCGTTTTTCTAGACCTGTGGGTACCAGGTCTAGGAAAATAAGTGAGATAATAAAATTTCCGTCAAGAAAGTTGCAATCCTGTGAGGAAGTCTAAGAGAAAATAGATAATTATAGGACAATGTGAAAGGTATTTTTGTTCAATATCACAAGCTTCTGTGGTAACACACAGGAGGGACTTTGAATGCAGCATTCAGGGGTCAGATATGCCTTCCTGGAAGAACTGATACTTGAAATAAGTCCATATGTTTAGTTTAAGAGTAGATATAGAATATTCTAAATTAATGGAGAAGCAACTAAGTACAAAGGCCCAAATGCAAAAAGAAGTATGAGAATTTGAGGAACTGTAAACGAAGTTTATGGTAACAACGGAACTTGGGAGGAGGGTCTCTCATAAAAGAGAGAGCTAGAAAGGAAGACAGAGTGTGAAGTATAAATATCATGCATGTTGTGCTACTGTTTAAAATTTATCCTGAAGCTATGAACATTGTCACACTGTGGGGCTGTTGGAAATTTTCAGAAGGAAAGTGACGCACTAAAATTATTTTTCTGAATGATCCTTCTGGAAGCAGCATGGGAGAGGAAGAGCTGGATTCAAAAGTGAGGGCAGGGCTTGCAGCCATGGAGTTAAAGGGCCTGGATTTACCCTCATGTCTTGATCAACTCTAACATTATATGGAGAAGACTGATTTTCAGACATTGGACAATAGGTAGACAAGAAGGACTGTGAGTCTCAAGGGAGGAGAAATAAGTGAGCGGCGCCCTGCAATGGCCAAGGATTTCTGTCTGGAGGCACATTCTAGACTGCAGAGCAGAGAGGGAGTTTCCAAGCAAAGAAAAGTTTTATTATATAATTGAGGAGATAGAACTTGAAGTTTAGGAAGTCTGGTGTCTATAAATGGTGAGGCAGAGATCTGCAGAGCAGGGAGCTACACAGAAAAAGGGCTTTAGAAATGCACACAGGGGTCCCATGAGTCTTTGAAAAATATTAAGACAATTCACAGCGTGAAATACTAAAAGCCTGGTGAAGAACAACTGTGGAGTGATGAGATGAGATTTCCACAATTCACACAGACTCAAGAATCATTTGCATTACCACCAGATAGCAGGGAGAGCCCTCACTGAGCCTCTTTACTTAGAGACTGCAGTCAACATTCCATCCAGAAGGGCTGCTCTGCAGTAGTGGGCTAACCTATTCCTAGAGGAAAGGTTTCTCTAGACCTGCCCAAGCACAACTTAAAAGCAAGCCTCAAAATCATCTAACTAAATACTTATGTTAGAGAAGAATATCAACAAACAATGATCTAAGTTTATTAGAGTCTAAATTCCCAACATAAGAGGCTGGAAAAGAAAAGAAATGTTAAACCAAAGTAAGCAGAAGGTAGAGAATAAAAATGACAACAGAAATAAAAAATACGAGACAAACCGAGAAAATGTATGAAACCCAAAGCTGGGTTTTTGATGACATCAATAATATTGGTAAATATCTAGGTAAACTGATGAAGGAGAAACAGGGAGGGCAGAAATTATCAATCAGGAATTAAAGAGGGGACATCACTAACTATCCTACAGATTTTGCCCAAATAGTAAGGGAATATTAGTAACAATTTTATAAGGGGAATTTATAATAACAAAGTTGGATTGTTGGGAAAAGCATCCTGTGGTAGCAGTAAGTAGCCGTCCAACAAAAGCTGCCATAGCAATAGCAAAAACAAATCATTCATTAACCAATTTTATGTGGCAGGTCCTGGTTAAGGAAAGTGGAAATAAACCAAAACCAACTAAATAAGAAAAGCAAGGATTATTTATTCAGTGTTTGCTATAGCAAGGGAGTCAGCCGCTGTCACTTGTGTTTTGTGAGAAAATCAAAGGCAGTCAGAGGAATGGGAAGCTTTGTAGTGGGAAATAAAGGGAAGGCTTCAGTCGTGCCCTGACTGGAGGCTGTTGGCATGGGGAAGTTGGAGGTAGGCTAACCAGAAGCAGAGCATCCTCTGTGATTGCTTGGGGGTGCATATTTGGCTTTTCTAGTTTGTCCTAAGTTTAGGGTGGGGACAGATATTGGGGAAGCTGTCAGTTATGAATCAAGTCCTCAAGTCCTGGCCATTTTGAGCCGATTGTTACAGAAGTTTTTACTTAGCTTCCCAGATTGTTTCTACAGATAGCAGCCTGACTTATAGCAGGCTGGCTTCCTGGACTATTTATTGTAGGTAACAGATTGGCTTTCTGGGCAAGATTCTGGTGGTTGATGGTCAAACTTCTATTTTTATATGTGGATTAGCTCATGTCAGTTTGTATATTCAGTCCCTCAGTAATATATGATATAGTGATACCCAATTCATTCTGAAAGCATACTGCAAAGAGTGACCCGGCCTTCCTGGGAACATCCAAGAAGCCGTTACAGTGAAGCTAATATTTGAAGTTGTCTTAAATTCTGAGGCAAAAGAAGATGAGAAGAAATTGCTACCAGAGATGACCACATTAAAAAAAATAATAAGTAGGCGGATGTGTGGTGTGTTTGAAGATCAGTGACCTTTTAGAGAAGCTTGAACACAGGCGGGTGGGGGCAGACAGCCAGGAAAGGAAGGTGGAACCAAAATGTAATGGACTTTGAGTGTTGTTCTAAGACGTAATCTTATGGGCTCCAAGGGAGACAGGATGCTTCAAAGCCAATAGTTATAATATTAGACTTGTATTTTAGGAACACGATCCTTTTGATAGTAGAAAATATGCATGGGGTGTGTCAGGAAACTGGAAACTTGCACACAAGCTAGGATGGTGTTTTACCAATTGGAGGAAGTGGTGGAAAAGGCCTTGATTTGGGCAGGGATGATGGGGATGCAGCAAAGGGCAGATAGAGCAACCAGGGCAACATCTTGGACACACACAGAGTGCTCCATCAATATCTGTTACATTTTTAGTGAATAAATGGGATATTTAGGAAATGGAATGGGTTAGGCTTGGTGACTAATTAGATGTTACAGTATAAGGACAGGAAATAATCAAGAACTACTAAAGCTAAAAGCTTCAGTGACTGATTGGATAGCAATGCCATGGCCAAAGTGTGAAAAATAGGGGGGTAGCAGTTTACGAGTGATGATGCCAAGTTTCATTTGGGGCATGTCTCCAGGGCTTATAAAGTTGGAATCAGGGTTTGGGGGGTGTCACTGATAGCACATAGATAATAGCTGGAATTATGCGAAGAGGTGGGATTGGTCAGAAAGACTTTTCAAAGCTAGGGGAGAGGGTCCAGTCCTTAAAGGTACTGATTTTTATTTATATTATTTTTATTTGTTTTTATTTTTATTTATTTATCTTTTTGAGACAGAGTCTCACCCTGTTGTCCAGGCTAGAGTGCAATAATGCAATTTTGGCTCACTTCAACCTCTGCCTCCCAGTTTCAAGAGATTCTCATGCCTCAGCCCTCAGAGTAGATGGGACTATGGGCACATGCCCAGCTAATTTTTTGTATTTTTAGTAGAGATGGCATTTGGCCCTCTGGCCAGGCTAGTCTCAAACTCCTGACCTCAAGTGATCCACCTGCCTCAGCCTCTCAAAGTGCTGGGATTACAGGCATGAACCACCAAGCCAGCCTGCACTGATTTTAAACAGTGGATAAAAGAGGAAGAAACAGTGTTTGCCATTAAATACTGTTGTGAGCTACTTCTTTGGAATTTTTCCTTTAGACTTCCTTGTATACAGCTTAATCATTCATCTACTTGGACGTAGAGATATGAAACAGAATACCTTTAAAGGACAACTATGGAAATCACATTGGGTGGAATGTACAGAATTTGGAGAACCTGACTCTTTGAGTCCTGAGCTTTGTGTGGGTGAATGACCTGGTGCACAAGGGGACCTGAGTTAAAATTCAAACTCACCTGATTTCTGTGACCTGGGCCACATTACTTTGCTCAGTTATACATTGACGTTAATTATATCTATTTTAAAGAGTTTTCAGGATCAAATGAGATAATTCTACATTGAAGATCAGTGACCTTTTAGAGAAGCTTGAACACAGGCGGGTGGGGGCAGACAGCCAGAGAGGAAGGTGGAACCAAAATGTAATGGACTTTGAGTGTTGTTCTAAGCCGTAATCTTATGGGCTCCAAGGGAGACAGGATTCTACATGTAGGGTGCCCACTGGTACCTTGCACATAGTTTGTGCTCAGTTAATGAATGTTTTCATTATTTTGAAGAGCTAGAAGAATCACACTTAAGAAAAGCCATCAATGCAGTTTGTTTTATTTTGTTTTTAGATAGAGTCTTGCTCTGTTGCCAGGCTGGAGTGCAATGGAGTGATCTCGGCTCACTGCAACCTCTGCCTCCCAGGTTCAAGCGATTCTCTTGCCTCAGCCTCCTGAGTAGCTGGGACTACAGGTGCACACCACCATGTCCAGCTAATTTTTGTATTTTTAGAGGAGACAGAGTTTCACCATGTTGGCCAGGATAGTCACAATTTCTTGACCTCATGATCCACCCATCTCAGCCTCCCAAAGTGCTGGAATTATAGTGGCAATTTGTTTTTTACAAAACAAAATTATGGAATTATTTTTGTTGTTTATATTGCAAAGTTGATCATGTGAATTTCATATTTCTCTTTTAATTCTTCCCTAAGGAAAAAAGCAAAATCATTTTTTTTTTCTAGAGAGAGATTTTTTTAAACTTTCAAAATAGCATTGTATTATGTCTTTGGTTCAACATATGTGCTTATCCTTATCCAAAATTACCCTGAAGATTATTTCCTAGTATGGTGCTTCTAGGTTACAAGCATTTATTGGGTACCTTACCATGCATCAGTTACTGTGCTCAGTGCCAAAAATACAAAGTTGAATAAAGAGGCTTCTGCTGAGAAATTTATTCGTTCATTTACTCATTTAATTATTTATTTAACTCCTACTAAAGAGCAGGTGCTTATCTCAGTGGTGAAGGTAGAGCAGGGAATTGAATGAATGCACAAGAAGACTCAGAGCTTTGGCAGACCACATTACAGTGAAGGGAGACACAACAGAAAATAATAAACAGGTAAATCAAGAAGGTAATTTAGATGGTGCTTAGTGGAAAAAAGAGATAATAAATAATAGGTAGAGAGTGATTGGAAAAGAACAGCATGTGTGGCCAGGTGTCCTCTAGGGATTGGGGTAGGACTGGGGAGGAGGATGAGAGTAATGAGTCAAAATAATTATTATGAAACAAAAATATTGCATAGTTTGGGGCAAAGAAAATTATAGACATCACACACACACACAAAACAGCCCAAGGAGGAAAGAGCTATAAATGCTTAAAATATATTAATTTGGAATCACATTTTAATCCTTTTAGAGGGTTTATATGCTCATCACTCCCACTTTAACCTCATGGTTGGACTAACGATAATACTTAAGGTAGGAAAAAAAAATAGATATCTTTTTCTATTCTCCCAAATTTCCCCTTGGGGTATATATCCTGTTTGCAAATTAACCTCAGGTGTGTTGGACAGAATTTTTGTTATAAGTAAGATTTTTGTGTTGGTCATTCTTCAAACGAAATAGAGCTTCATCATTTCTATCCTGAAAGCTCTAGCTAGGGTCTCTAAGTTTTCTCATTATCCAGTCAGTATGTAGAATCAAAGTGTTACTGATAGTCATGGGATTTTGAAACTAGAAAGGTATATTTTGTCTAATTCATCCTTAATTTGCAGCAGGCAGAATGGACACTCAGAAATAAATAACAAAGTGAAAAAAGGTAATTGGCAGAATAAGCACAGAAACTCTGGTTTCTTATCACCAAATTCATTGATTGAGATCTTTCCAATCTTCTCAGCTATTCAATAAACTAGCACTTCCTAAATGCCAGGCACTGTAAGGTTCTGGGTTCCTGGATGAGTAATAAGTTTTTTGCAAGAAAACATTCTTTTATTCACTAGAACATGCAGAGTACTAAAAGATGTCTCAATTAAGCAAATTATAATTCATAACCTCTCAAAGTACAATGGAAATGATTAAAAATGTCAAATTGTCATATGAAAACAAGTCCTTCACATGCTTATTCTTTTACCCTTCTGCATCAAGAGTTTTAAAAATGGTATTTCAATGGAGAAGGCTTTGGAATGATAGATTTGGTGCTTAAATCTAGACAGAGACTTACTAACTTTCCACTTAGGAAGAGTTGTTGAACTTCACTTTCTAGTAGCAAAATGTGACCAAAGTCACCAGCCCAATGCCAGGGACTCATAGAACTTTGTGTGTTGCCGGAAATGTTTTCCTTTAGCTGCACTGTCCAAGATTAGGAGGCTGCAGGAGGTTGGGCTGAGAAGACCCCTGGGCTCACAGGCCTCAAACCCCAGTACCTCCAACTCTTCTCTACTTCCTTGCAGCTCTCAGGGCCCTTTGCAAACATGAACTCATACAGAAGAGTGAACTCTGCCCTAGGTCCAAGGAAGAAACCTGAACTCAGGAATTGGAGGTTGCAGTGAGCACTATATCACCAGCCACTCCTACTCAGTCTCTTTGCTTGACTCTAATCAAATTAACTCTTGCCTACTCTAATCTCTGAATGCTGTAATGTCCCAGGGCTCAGTCTCTGTAGTGTTTTTCTTTTCTGTCTACATTACCCTTTGTCATCTCATCCAGCCTTCTGATTTTAAAGGCAGTCTAGACATAATTCTGATGTATTCTCTCTAGAGTTGGAAATCTCAACTGCTATTCAACGACCTGCTTAAGATCTCCTCTTGGTTGTCTAACAGTCAATTCAAAATTAGTAGATCCAGATAGAGCTCCTGATTTCCCTCCCCAAACTTATTCTGTTGTGGTCATCAGCTCACTAACATGGCGACTCCACTTGTTTTATTCAATTGCTAAGGTAAAAACTTTGTTCTTGATTTCTTTTTCTTGCATCCAACATTCAATATATCAGGAATCTTGCTGGTTCTATCTTCAAAATATGTTGAAATCTATTTTTTAACCACTTTCGCCACTACGAGTCTGATTCAGCCCCCATCATCTCCGGCCCAGATGACGCAATAGCAGCAGTGTCAGTTTTGGTGCTCACTCTGTCTGTTTCTGTATTTTCCCTCCTACTGTCTATTTTCAAAACAGTGGCCAGAGTGATCAGAGTAAAATGGAAATCAGACATTTCTCTTCTTCCTAAAGTTCTCTACTGGTTTCCTATCTCACTCAGTGAAAGCCAGAGTTCTTAGAATGGCCCAAAATGGTTAATAGGGTCTGTCTCATATCAATTCTTTAATTTTATCTGCTGTTATTCTCCTACCCAGTCTCTCTGCTTCAGCCACACTGGCCACTTAATTTTTTTTGTTTTTAAACACATCATGGAAACTTCTGTCTCAGGGCTTTTGCCCTTGCTGCTGCTTCTGCCTGAAATGGTTTTCCCTCAGAGGCTTGCCAAGCTCACTTCTTCCCTACCTTCTGAATGAGGAGTTCCCTGACCCTCCTATCTGAAGTTGCAAAGCTCCCTCCAACACCAGTACCCTCTAATTCCTTTTCTAATTTTATTTTTCTCTATATATTATCTGCCTGCCTATCTATCTATCTACCTATCATCTATCTATTATCAACCTACCTATCTTTCTATCTCTATTTATCTGTTGTCTGTATTTCCCCAATAAAATAAGAGCAATGTTTTCCCCCTTGTTTTCCATTTTATCCATTTCTGTATCCCTAGTGCCTAGAGCTAAATCCTGTTGGGTAGGAGGTGTTTCATAAGTATTTGTGTGATAAATGAGTGGTGCTATCCCTAATAGTTGTACAAAATATTTTTTTATAAAAAGGTGTTTTGCTTCATTTTAAGTTTATTCCTTTTTAAAGAAATTTTAATTCTTTAGATAATAGTGGGCTTTAGGTTCAAGGATCAAGTGGGAAGATATAGCAAAGCCACCTGCCACACTCCACAAACAGAAAAATCATAATTACGGTGAATTTTGCAAATTTTAAAAATAAAACCATTCAACTCAGCAGAGAGGGAGGAAGGGAGAGAGAGAGAGAGAGAAAGAGAGAGAGAGAGAGAGAGAGAGATTTTCCAGGGGCTAGAACAGAGAAAGTCCATCAGAGTGGGGGCTAAAGTGTCATGCCCAATGGCACAGAGGACCAAATTAGGAAAAACGGTGCTGGGGTTTCTGTGCCTGTTGAGGAGGTGTAGTTAAGTGTGTGTTGGCCAAGGTGGAGGACCACAGTGAGGCCACCAGTGGAAGACTGGATGTGGGTAGAGGTGAGGGGTTGAATTCGTTCCAATCAATGTAGAAGAAGAATAACCCATGAAGGGCTGGAGCCTGGCCCGTAACATTTGCATGGGGTTGCAAATTGCACAACTCAGGTGGAGCAGGAGCCTCCAGGTTCTAATTTAAGGGCAGGTTTGGACCCCTGAAACCCAGAGAGCCAGACTGTGCACATCAAACTCATGATCATGCTTGCCTCTAAGAAGGGCGGGGAAGGGAGGTTGCCAAAGAGGACTTTATCTACAGTATTTATTGAAAGGAAAAATACAGATCTGAGGAAATCGTTATCAATTTTCAATTATTGTGAAAACATGGGTGTTTTTCTGCCATTCTAAGTACTTTTCTGTAGTTATTTTAATATCATAATAATAATTTTTTTTTTGAAAGAAAGAAAGAGAAAGGGGGAAAGAGAACAGGAATGTTGCTCTGTTGCCCAGGCTGGAATGCAATCTAAAAATAGGTATTAAAAACCTCTTTTATGCCAATAATTGTGCTTAACAGCAGAAACAGGAAGGAATAAGGGAAGAAAATAACAAACAAACAGCCAACCAATATTTCATTTAAGTCTGTGAAATGCTATGCAAATGCCGAAGAATGATTTACTTCCAATTATGCGGTCACTTTCAAAATAGGTGTAATGTGATATTGAGAAAAATGTATGTTCTGCGGACCTGGGGTGAAGAATTCTATAAATATTCACTGAGTTTACTTGTTCCAGGTCTGAGTTCAAATCATAGATGTCCCTGTTAATTTTCTATCTCGTTGATCCGTCGAATATTAACAATGTGGTGTCAAAGTCTCCCGCTATTATTGTGTGGGAGCCCAAGCCTCTTTATAAGTCATTAAGAACTTGTCTTATGTATCTGGGTGCTCCTATGTTGGGTGCATATATATTTATGATCATTGACTCCTGTTGTTGCATTGATCCTTTTACCATTATGTAATGCCCTTCTTTGTTTCTTTCAGACTTTGTTACTTTTAAAGTCTATTTTGTCAGAGACAAAAGTTACAACTCCTGTTTTTTTTCATCTCCATTTGATTGGTGAGTCTTCCTCTAATCCTTTGTTCTGAGTCTTTGAGTGCCCTTGCTTATGAGATGGATCTGGATACAGAGAACCAATAGGTTTTGACTTTTTATTCAATTTTTCTGTCTATGTCTTTGATTGGGGCATTTAATCCATTTAAATTTAAGATTAATATTGATATTTGTGAGTTTAATATTGTCATTTAATGCTAGCTGGCTATTTTGCCCATGAGTTGATATAAATTCTTCATTATGGAGATACTATTTACCTTTCGGTAAGTTTTTGGGATGACCGATACTAGTTGTTCCTTTCTGTGTATAGTGCTTCTTTTAGAAGCTCTTGTAAAGCAGGCCTGGTGGTGATAAAATCTCTGAGTGCTTGCTTGTTTGCAAAAAATTTTATTTTTCCTTCATTTATGAAGCTTAGTTTGGCTGGATATGAGATTCTGGGTTGAAAATTCTTTCTTTGAGGATATTGAATATTAACCCCCACTCTCTTCTAGTTTGTAAGGTTTCTGTTGAGAGATCTGCTGTGAGTCCCTTTATGGGTAACCTGACCTTTCTCTCTAGCTGCCCTTAGAATTTTCTCCTTTATTTCAACCCTGGTGAATCTAACGATTATGTGTCTTGGGGTTGCTCTACTGGAGGAATATCTTTGTGATGTTCTCTGTATTACCTGGAGGTGAGTATTGCCCTGCCTTACTAGGCTAGGAAAGTTTTCCTGAATAGTATCCTGAAGAATATTTTCCAGCTTGGATTCATTATCTTCATGACATTCAGGTACACCTATCAAACGTAAATTAGGTCTTTTCACATAGTCCCATATTTCTTGGAGACTTTGCTCATTCCTTTTTACTCTTTCTTCTCTAATCTTGTCTTCTCATTTCATTTTATTAAGTTGGTCTTCGACCTCTGATATCCTTTCTTCTGCTTGATCAATTTGACTGTTAAAGCCTGTGCACACTTTGTGGCATTCTCATATTGTATTCTTCAGTTCCATTAATTCACTTATATTCCTCTCTAAATTGCCTGTTCTCGTTAGAATTTCATCAAACCTTTTTTCAAGTTTCTTAGTTTCTTTACATTGGGCTAGAACATGTTCTTTTAACTCACAGAAGTTTCTTGTTATCCACCTTCTGAAGCCTAATTCTGTTAATGGAATGCACTCATTCTCCATCAGGCCTTGTTCCCCTATTGATGAGGAACTGTGATCCCCTGTAGAGGGAGAGGCATTCTGATTTTGGGTATTCTCAGCCTTTTTACGCTGGTTTCTCCCCATCACTATAAATTTATCCACCTGTCTTTGTAATTACTGACTTTCAAATTAGGTCTCTGAGTGGATGTCCAACTTGTTAATTACCAGCCCTGGAATCTAAGCATCCCACTGCGCCAGCTAAAACAGCAGCATTAAGCTTCATGGTGCTTTAGTGCTTTTCTGCCTGGGAATCTCTGGTCTGGCTTCCCTCTTGAGTCCCTTTTTCAATCAGCTGAATGGGCGACTCTGCCTTCCTGGAGCTCCAAACGTCGACCAAAAGGGGACACAGTTCTGTTTACTCTGCACCGAGAACCGCTGCACCGAGGTGCCGGCTAAACCTCTGCACCAGCCACAAGAGTAGTGCTGGCGACCCGTGGGGCTCCTCTGCTGGGAATCTCCTGGTCTGTGAGCAACAAAAATTCGTCTGAAAATGTGGCGTCCTCTCGTTCTCTGCGCTTTCACTGGGAGCTACAATCCTGAGCTACTAGTAATCGGCCATCTTGGATCTCTCTCAATATCATAATTATTTTAAAAGGAAAAAATTTAGGAAATAGGATAGTCTTCTAAAATCAAGAGTATCTAGTCTTTCTGTGATATTTCTAGAGGCTTAGGTCTGCTTCCTATATACTTTAATTGGCAGTATCAGAAGTGATTTTAAAAAAGCAAATGTCTATTAATTTATACTTTTTCCTGTTTTGTTTAAGTGATAATACATGACAATCTGTTAAAAAGTACTTTCTTTGGATAAAAGTAAAAAAATGAAATCTTATTTTTTCCTTTGGTTACCTTGATCAATTGTGATAGCACTGACTTTCTTAGAACTCAAACCACAGGACCATTCCCATCCTATGGCATTTTATAGTGAAGGAGAATTAAAGTCAAAAGAGGCAGTTAAATATCTTTGGATATTTAACATATAATTGTCAAATTTACATATAATTGTCAAATAGATTTTATATTGAGTGTATAGTTGTGTGTGTTAGTACATTGCTTTATTATTTATTTGTTTTTTGAATCCCATTTTTATTTTAGATTTAGGGGATACACGTGCAGGTTTGTTACAAGGCTATTGTGGGTAATGCCGAGGTTTGAGTTTCTATAGATCCTGTCACCTCTATGGTGAACTTATGTTCCAATAGAAAGTTTTTCAGCTCTTGCTCCACTCTCCCTCCCTCCTTTTGAAATCCCTAGTGGTGTCTATTGTTACCTTGTTTATGTCTGTGTGAACCCAAGATTTAGCTCCCATTTATAAGTGAGAACATGCAATATTTGGTTTTCTGTTTCTGCATTAGTTTGCTTAGGATAACGGCTTCCAGCTGCATCCATGCTGCTACAAAGGACATAATTTTGTTCTTAAAATTCAAATTTAAAACATTTTTAAAAGATATAATCCAAGATGTTTTCTTGCTTAGTGGAAACTGCTCAGGTGTATATCTGGAATATTTATTCACTGTAAGGCTTCCTGAAAATTTCTACTGGATATAATCATGTACTGTTGATATGGTTTGGATGTCCCCTCCAAATCTCATGTTGAAATGTAATCCTCCTTTGTGGGTGAAGAGGAGGCTTGGTAGGAGGTGTTTGGGTCTTGAGAGTGCATCCCTTGTGCCTTGGTTGTTTAAAAGTCTCATGAGATCTGATTGTTTAAAAGTTAGTGGTATCTCTCTCCACCACCTTGCTTCTGCTTTTGCCATGTGAAGTGCCTGCTCCCACTTTCCCTTCCACCATGAGTGAAAACTTCCTGAGGCCTCCCCAGAAGCAGATGCTGGCACCATCTTAGGAAGGGTGCAGCCTGGAGAACCATCAGCCATTAAGCGTCTTTTCTTATCCAGTCTCAGGCATTTCTTTATAACAATGCAGAGCAGCCTAATACAACTATTAATCAATATTTATAGCTATACCAACAGCAATACTTTGCTGATAGCAAACGGGTATTTAGGCTAACACTTCTGAAAGAAAAGAAAACCTTACATTTTCCTCAAGGCCAATTTGGAAAACTAGAGGTTTTGTTATCCTGCATCATATATCAAGTTTTCAGATATGAGTTTTTGCTTTTGAAATTTCATCTTAAAAGAAAATTCTCTGCTTTTCAAAAATAAATGTATTTTCTTTGAAAAAATAATCTCCACTCAAAATGTAATTTAAAAAAAACGCTTTTGAATCACACTCTTGCATCCCCTGTTCACTTTTTGTTTTGTCTCACTGTGTATTTGAAAGCTGCTAAACAGATCTTACTCAAATTTTCCAAAACATTTCTTTATTGGAAAAAGACTAGGAATCAGAAATGTAAAATCATGAACCCAAGAATGCTCTTCCAAATTTTAAGAATTTGATGAATCTAGATATTTAAAATAAAACTCTTTCTCTTGTATCTACTTAATATTTCCATTCTAATTCCTTGGCATTTCACGTAGATGCACATATAGTCAAATTTTATAAACATGATCTACTTGGATTTTACATCCAATCTTGGCAACTGTGGCCTGGGATGAAGCCAACTCTGTTTCTAACAGACTGATTATCCATTCCTCCATTACGTATTACATTTAGAGTATGCAGATATGTTAATGTCTGCAGAACATTTTAAGATATGCAGAGTAAAAGATCTTTATTAACTCCAGATTTGTGACCAAAGATGAGGATCTTTTAAATGGAAATGGAGATTGGGAGGCCAAGGACGTAGAAGTAGAAGAGGCATTTTAACAAAGGAGGGATGAGGAAGGTTATGAGAAGTAGAAATAAAGAGATGAAGATCTAAAAAGAGATCTGGGTCTAACATAATCCCAGAAATAACATTCCAGGAGTTCTAACAATGACTGATAATGTTTTAACATTGATATTCTCATCAATCATAAGTATGCTTGGAAGTCATGGGAGACACTAATAATATAGTACTCATGATGGGCTTAGGTTATGTGACATTCTCTTGGAATTTCAAAGGGTGAGAATAGCTCTCAAGAAGTGAGAGTGAAGCCTGTATGCTTGTCTTCAGATCATCACAACCAAGAATAATAATTATATTAATAAAAGGGCTTAATTAGAAAGGAGACATTTGAGAGGCATTAAGTCACTTTGATTAATATAATTACCTTTCTCATGGAATTAATCAAAGCTTAACTTTAACATATAATCCCAGATCACTTGCTAGAATTCTGTCTGAAAACCAAGTTTTGGAACTCACTTTTCCTATAGATTCATTATCCTGGTGTTCCCAAACTTAGTTAATCACCTGGAACAACTGTGGAGCTTTGACCACCACCCCAGACCACTAACTCAGAATCCCTCAGATGGAGACTGGGGATTTAGCTTGCTTGAGTAACCCTCTAGATTAGAGGTCTTCAACCTTTTAGGCACCAGGGACCTGTTTCATGGAAGGCAATTTTTCCACGATGGGGCAGGGGAAGGGGGATGGTTTCGAGATGAAACTTCCACCTCATATTGTCAGGCATGAGTTAGATTCTCATAAGCAGAATGCAACCTAGATCCCTTGCATGCACAGTTCACAATAGCGTTAGCGGTCCTGTGGGAATCTAATGCCACTGCTGATCTGATCAGAGGTGGAGCTAAGGTGGTAATGATCGCTCACCTGGCACTCACCTCCTCCTATACTGCCCAGTTTCTAACAGGCCATGGACTGGTACAAGTCCACAGCCCTGGGGTTGGGGACCTCTGCTGCACGTGTTTGGGCCCTTGCATAATGTGGAGAGGTTCAAATATCAAAAATTTCAGCACTTTGAGTAATTCGTTGATCTTTGGTATATAACATAACAATAAAATCTATCATTTATTGTTGTATACTATGTGCCAGAGGATAACATGCATTTTCTCTATCCACATATTAATGCTTCCAGGCATCATTATTCCCATTTTACAGATCAGAAGTTAAATAGCAGAGCAAGTCTCTGGTTTGCCTAAGGTTTTACAGTTAGTAAAAGGCAGAGCTGGGATTCCAGCACAATTCAGCCTAACTCTGGAGCTTGTGAGCCTCTCAGAGTGGCACCGATAGGATGTTATTATCCTTCATACAATGGTCTGCCCATGTATATGAGGTTTGGTGTTGACATGTTTAATAAGAAGAGTTTTATATTTATTTCTAGAAATCCCAATAATTTGCAGCTGGCAGGAATTCTGAGTTGTGAGATGGTAACAGGATTTTAAGCCTGGTTGTCTCATAATCCTTTAGCTGATAAATGCTTTGAGATTTGCATTTTGATAATGACAAGGACAAAAATATGAAAAATACAAAATATATTTTTTCTCTTCATATGGGAGAAGAAATGTCTATTTTTATGAACTTAGTAGTAAATGAAATATCCCAGTCTTAAGCATTTCTCCCCTTGCCTTCTTCCTACTCCTCTTCCCATGCTAGGTTTCACTTCATTCCCAATGGTGCAGGTGGCTATAGGAGGTCTACCTTGGCTGAGGAGGAGAAAGCCCATTGGTAATGTTCTCCTGTTCTTCTGTAGCTAGAGATCTCAGCCTTTTCCACATCTAGGTAGGTCTTTGAAATTGGCAGGAGGATTGGAACCTTCCTCTTTTCGGAGTAATACTTTTAGGTTTCCAGCGGCTCATTCCATTTTTGGTTTCTGTGATCCATTCTTGTATAAGGCTATCTGCAAATTTGATGTAATCTGTATTGTACTTCAACAAACCACAAGTCGAGGATTTCCTACTGTGAGCTGCCTATAGAAAGACAGTGCTGTGAATAAAAATACTACAAGAAATAAATAATCATGACAGGCTCCACAGAAGCAATAGAATATATCCATCTTTTAAATATAAACATCTTAAAATGTTAAAGCAGAAAGAGCAATAGAAAATACATGAACATTGAAGTGAATGAATTACACTTGGTAATAAAGATACTCTTGCCAGTTTGCATCAAGCTTTTGGTTCTCAGGACCAGCCTGCACATGTATTAAGAGTTGCTTTGTTTATATTTTTATCTCTCTGCTACATGCTATGCATCAAGTAAACATAGACAATTCCTTGAATTAGTTAGAGGAATGAGCATGTTTTTCAGGCAACCTGGCAACTGTGCTAAGGGAGTATATTTCACATTCAGTTTCTCCACTCTCCTGAAGTTGTCAGACTAATTACCAACAAGCTGGGTATTTACACTTTGGGGCTATGGAGGGGAAACTGTTTTGGCTTACAAACACTGACAATAGTGGCTTAAATCCTAGTCATTTGAGGGACCTCTGTTGCTCTACAAATCCCTGCCCACTTTAAAAATGCTGACAGTTGTCTTGTATGTTGTATCAGAAAGAAGCACTCTGTCATTGAAGCAAAAAATCATTCTGAGCACAAGCAGAGTGTGTGTGGTTAACTCACATCTTTCATACAAATATGTATGTATAATTATGTTTAAATATTTATGGAATAATGATCGAATTTCTATGTGAGGGAGGACCAAAAATAGCAATTACATTGCAGTTTGGCTGTGGGGCATGTGTAATGAAGCTTACCCTACCCTTCACCCCTGCCTCCAGGCTATCAATGCAAACACTTTTTGTTCAAACTCTTGTATTATATAAAATTTTAATAATATTTTGAAAGAATAAAGGGCTCTCCCTTCTCTGGCCTTATTCCACAATCTGACGTCATCTTTGGTGGTATCTCTTCTTTAGAGATATATACTCTGGCATCATTTGAATTACAGAGCAGAACAGTTCTACTAAAATGCCCAAGAATAGAATAATAAAATGTAGAAATGTTAACTTCTTAGAGACATATATAAACATTCACTTCTCCATACCCACAGTTGAAATTATTAGCTAAATGAAGAACATTGATTTTTATTTTGTTCCTTTTAAAGGGAGTTAACAACTGCACAGAAATGTAAAGATGTATGGAGATGTGATTATAGCACAAGCCAGCATATAATAAATACACAACAGTGGTACCAGAACAGTCATAGGAGATTACAGATTAGGGGGCCTCTATTTCTAACAACAGGATAGATGAGATCATTTAAAAACTTTCCACACAATACATTGGAAAAGCTGGATAAAATTATAACAAACATATTTTTGAATGCACAGTTAATGATTCAAGAGAGTAATGTAAATTTCTAAATAGAGCAAATAAGAGAGGGGTCTTGAAACCAAAAAGATGATCTCACACTACACATAAAACTGTCCTGGGAAAATCAGTCACTCTCAGCAACCTAGAGTCTTGGATTTGAAATGGATGCCCACGTGACAAGAGCCACGTGCGCAAGCCTTTGGCATGCGCAAAGTGAAGTATAGCCTTGTATAAAGTTAGAATTCTTCAAAAGATACACATTAGGTTGGTGCAAAAGTAATGGTAAAAACCGCAATTGCTTTTGTACCAATCTAATATTTAGTCAGTGAAATGTTGAATTACCAAAACAAACCCCCAAATAAAAAATATGGATTAGGAACACAGAAGACAAGAAAATGTTTCTGTCTTCACAGAGGAGTCTGGAGTTATCGGTCTCCTTCGAAATTGATAACTGCAGGCCTGTCTTTGTATGGCAATTTGGGAACCTGAAATAGAGACATAGATTCACTAAGGCCTTGCAGGATTTAGAGATAAAGTCCAGAAAAACATGGAGTTAGCAATAAAAAAGCAAGTTTACACTGAGGAATAAGCAACCTTGAGCTAGTTTGCTCAAGCACAGTTCGACTACAAAGGCTTCAGATACTGGACTTACTATATCTAAACCATAAATATATTTTAAATATTTATATATGTGATGAAGAGATTTAATAACATTAGCAAGGAAAAGAGTACTATAGATTGAGTATCCCTTATTTAAAATGCTTAAGACGAGAGTGTTTTGGATTTTGGATTTTTTTTGGATATTGAATATTTGCCTGTACTTAATGAGATATCTTGGGGATGGGAGCCAAGTCTAAACACAAAATTCATTTTTAAAATTGTTTTATTTTTATTGATTTTTTTTTTTTAGAGGCAGAGTCTCACTCTGTCACCCAGGCTGGAGTACCATGTGGCACAATCATAGCCCTCTGTAGCCTCAAATTCCTGGGCTCATACAATCCTCCTCCTTCAGCCTCTTGAGTATCTGAGACTACAGGCATGCACAGATAATTTTTTATTTTATTTTATTTTTTTTAGTAAAAACAGGATCTTGCTATGTTGCCCAAGCTGGTCTCAAACTCCTGGGCTCAAGTGAAACTCCCACCTCGGCCTCCCAAAGGGCTGGGATTATAGGCATCAGCCACTGCACTGCCCATTTGTGGTTTATATACACCTTATACACATAGTCTGAAGATAGTTTTATGTAACCTTTTTAATTATTTTGTGCCTGAAACAAAATTTAAATAGGAGTGGAACTTTCTGCTTGTGGCATTATGCTGGCACACAAAAAGTTTTAGATTTTGAAACATTTTGAGTTTTATATTTTTAGATTAGGAATGCTTGAACAGAATAAAAAAGACTGATATGTACATGTGTAAGAATGAAACAGATCTATAAATTTTAAAAAAATGCTAAAGTGAATTTTCCATTGGGTGGGATAAACAAATAAGATATAGCTAAAGAGAGAATTAATGAAGTACAATGTAAATTTAAATATATTTCCCAGTATACCTCAGAGGGAGACACTAAAACATAAAAACCAAAAAAAGAGATTGAAGGACATAAATAATAAAAGATATGCTGCAATAAATATCTCAGTAGTTCAAAAAATAGGCATTTAGAAAAGGCAATGAAAGACTTAGATTTTCAGTTCGGGAAGCAGAACAAATCCAAATAGGACAAACTAAAAGAAATGCACACAAGACGTATCATATAGAAATATTATGGTGATATATGCAGACTAGGAGAGACATGAGTCAAATTGCAAACAGGGAGAAAGATTGTCTACAAAAGAATGGCAATTAGGCCAAGAGCTGACTTCTCAATAACAATAATGGAAGCCAAAAGTGGTGCAATAATAGCTTCTCAATTTAAGGAATAAAATTGTCAAACTAGATTTTTATACCTAGAAAACCAACTCTCAAGAATGAAGGGGAAATTAAGACATTTTCAAGTAAATCCAAACAGAAAGTGTATCACTAATGACACCTTATAATAGATATTTCTTCTGAAGAGGAAAAATAATTCCAGAGGAAAAGTCTGAGATGCAAAAATAGGGAACAAAGAAATCTGTAAGTTTGTAGGCTCAGCTAAACAAACAAATATGCAGAATCTTGGAAGGTTAAAAAATATAAGATACCATGATAGGCAGAATAATGGACCCCCAAGGATGTCCATGTCCTAATCCTCAGAATCTGTGAATATTGTTATATGACAAATGGAAATTTATTTACTTATTTTTCTCTAAGTAGTCCCTCCTTTTTATTTGTTTAATTAATTTTTTAATGTTAATAGCTTTAGGGGTACAAGTGGTTTTTGGTTACATGGATGAAGAGTATAATGGTGAAGTTGGGCTTTTAGTGTACTCATCACCCAAGTAGTACACATTGTAGCCAATAGGTCATTTTTCATCCCTTAGCCCATTCCCACCCTCCCTTCCTCTGAGTCTCCACTATCTGTTATACTGCTCTGTATGCCTTTGCATACTCATAGCTTAGCTCCCACTTATATAAGTGAGAACATGCAGTATTTTGTTTTCTATTTCTTAGTTACTTCACTTCATTCATTCTTTTTTATGACTGAGTAGTATTTCATGGCACATATGCTGTATTTTTTTAGCCACTATTAATGGGCACTTAGGTTGATTTTCTGTCTTTGCAATTATGAATTGTGCTGCTATAAATGTGTGCACTCAGGTATCTTTTTTATATAATAACTACTTTTCCTTTTAGGTTGATACCCGGTGGTGAATTTGCTGGATCAAACAAATCTACTTTTAGTTATCGTTTTTCATGGAAGTTGACCTAATTGAAATTTCCATCAGGAATGTACAAGCATTCCATAACAGAGGGGAATTTATATTGCAGATGGAATTAAGGTTGTTGATCAGCTGGCTTTAAAATAGGGAGATTACTGTGGATTATCTCCTGGGCCCAGTATAATCCAAAAGGTTCTTAGAAGTGGAACAGAGAGACATAAAGGAGAGTCAGTTAGAGGGAGATGTGACTATAGGTGAAGTTGAAGTCAATGCAATGTGAGAAGTACTTGACCAGCAGATGAAATAGAAATGATAAAATAAGATGGTAGAAATCATTCCAAAAAAAATCAGAAATAATGAAAAATATAAATACATTTAATTCACTAATTAAAAACTACAGACTGTCAAATTGAGTAAGAAAATAAAAATCTAGCTATTGCTTTTTATCAGTGACATAGCTAAAGTGTAAAAACATAGAAAGACTGATGGCAAAATTATAGAAAAATTATACTTAGAAAATACTTACATAGCATATGGCTGGTATAGCTAGATTAAAAGCAGATCAAACATTTGAAAGTAAAAATATTAGTAGTTTCAAAGAGGATTATTATATGATGATAAAAAAGTATAATCTAAAGAAATATACAATCATTTCAAACTTTTACATGTCTAATAACATACAGTACTTTGAAAATTCCCGGCTGGATGCGTGGAGAGGGTGAGTCGAGGACACATTTCCAGACGGATCTTAGTTGCCCACAGAACGGGAAAATTCCCAGGCATAAAAGAGACGCGGGACACCAGGCAGAGGTCTTGGCTGGTGTAGCTGGCAGCCGGTGCGGCTCCAGGCCACGCCGGAGCGCAGAGGCGCTCCACAGCGCTCCATACAAAAGCGCACTATTATGGGTGCCCTGTTGAACCGGCAAACTGAGACCTGAGAGGGCTGAACTTGAGACTGAACGGGACTTGGACAGTGAGCCAGCCCAGGAAATCCCAGGAACACAGAATTGGGGTAGCGCAGTGCGACAAACAAAACGGCGATTCCAAACACTACCGGTGAGGAGGTTTTCATAAAGTGCAGCTCCGTGGGGGAGGGGCGTCTGCCATTACCGAGGCAATCAACCCCTACTGAGGTACACGCCCATGGCTGACGCAGCCTGCCATTGCCGAGGCACCCCGGTACAACAGAGAGACTTCGCCGCAGGGTGTAGCCCATGGCAACAGGGTGGAGACCGCAGCAGAAGGGCAGAGCCTGCAGCAACAGGGCGAACCTCACACCAGCAGGGCGGAGCTTCGGCAGGCAAAGAGGGACTAGACTGCCTTCTAGCTGGGCAGGACAGAGAGGCGGACACTCACAAGGAAAGCCCCAACCCCACCCCAGACAGAGCATCTGAGAAAAAAAGGGTTTTTTTTCAGCCTAACAGCCCTGAATGAACAACAGATCAGCACTTGAGCTCCTACAAAGTACAGACTGTCTCCTCAAGTAGCTCCCTGACCCCTCTATATCCAAAAGACCGACATTTGGCAGGTATCATTCTGGGACAAAGATAGCAGAAAAAGAAACTGGTAGCATCCTTTGCTGTTCCGCAGCTGCTATAGGTGCACCCCAGACAAGCAAGGCCTGGAGTGGATCTCAGTGAAGGGGCTAGACTGGTAGAAGGAAAACCAAGTAACAGAAATACTTCATCATCAACAATCTGGGGGTCCACTCAGAGACCCAATTGAAAAGTCAGGAACTACTCAGACAACAGGTGGATAAATCCACAAAGATGGGAAGAAACCAGCGCAAAAAGGTGGAAAACACCCGAAACCAGAACACCTCGCCTCCTAGAAAGGACCAAAACTCCTCACCAGCAAGGGAACAAAGCTGGTTGGAGACTGACTGTGACGAAATGACGGAATTAGAATTCAGAAGGTGGATAATGAGAAACTTTTGTGAGCTAAAAGAACATGTTTTAAATCAATGCAAAGAAACTAAGAACCTTGAAAAAAGATGTGAGAAAATGATAACAAGAATGGATACCTTAGAGAGGAATATGAATGAATTAAAGGAGCTGAAAAACACAATACGAGAACTTCGCGAAGCATGCACAAGTTTCAATAGCCGAATTGACCAAGCAGAAGAAAGAATATCAGAAGTCGAAGATCAACTTAATGAAATAAAATGAGAAACCAAGATCAGAGAAAAAAGCGCAAAAAGGAATGAACAAAGTCTCCAAGAAATGTGAGACTGTGAAGAGACCTAACTTACGTTTGATAGGCGTACCAGAATGTGATGAAGAGAATGAATCCAAGCTGGAAAATACTCTGCAGGACATTATCCAGAAAAATTTCCCCCACCTAGCAAGACAGGCCAACACTCAATTGCAGGAAATACAGAGAACACCACAAAGATATTCCACAAGAAGAGCAACCCCAAGGCACATAATTGTCAGATTCAACAAGGTTGAAATAAAGGAGAAAATACTAAGGGCAACCAGGGAAAAAGGTCGGGTCACCCACAAAGCGAAGCCCATCAGACTCACAGCAGATCTCTCGGCAGAAACTCTAGAAGCCAGAAGAGAGTGGGGGCCAATATTCAACATCCTTAAAGAAAAGAACTTTCAACCCAGAATTTCATATCCAGCCAAACTGAGCTTCAGAAGTGAAGGAAAAATAAAATCCTTTGCGAACAAGCAAGTACTCAGAGATCTTGTCACCACCAGGCCTGCTTTACAAGAGAAAGGAACAACCAGTACCACCCATTCCAAAATCACACTAAATGCTAAAGAGCATCAACATAATGAAGAATCTACAACAACTAACAGGCAAAACAGCCAGCTAGCATCAAAATGGCAGTATCAAATTCACACATAACAATATTAACCCTAAATGTAAATGGACTAAATGCACCAATCAAAAGACACAGACTGGTAAATTGTATAAAAATCCAAAACCCATCATTGTGCTGTATCCAGGAAACCCATCTCACATGCAAGGATACACAAAGGCTCAAAATAAAGGGATGGAGGAAAATTTACCAAGCAAATGGAGAGCAAAAGAAAGCAGGAGTTGCAATTCTCATCTCTGATAAAATAGACTTTAAAGCAACAAAGATCAAAAGAGACAAGAAGGCCATTACATAATGGTAAAAGGATCGATACAACAAGAAGAGCTAACAATCCTAAACATATATGGACCCAATACAGGAGCACCCAGATACATAAGGCAAATTCTTAATGACTTACAAAGAGACTTAGACTCCCACACAATAATAGTGGGAGACTTTAACATGCCACTGTCAATATTAGACAGATCAACCAGACAGAAAATCAACAAGGATATCCAGGGCTTGAACTCACACCTGGAGCAAGCAAACCTGATAGACATTTACAGAACTCTCCACCCCAAATCCACAGAATATACATTCTTCTCAGCACCACATCACACCTACTCTAAAATTGACCACATAATTGGAAGTAAATCACTCCTCAGCAAATGCAAAACAACTGAAATCATAACAAACAGCCTCTCTGACCATAGTGCAATCAAGTTAGAACTCAGAATACAGAAACCAACCCAGAACCGCACAGCTTCATGGAAACTGAACAACTGGCTCTTGAATGTTGATGGGATAAACAACAAAATGAAGTCAGAAATAAAGAAGTTCTTCGAAACCAATGAGAATGAAGACACAACATGCCAGAATCTCTGGAACACATTTAAAGCAGTCTCTAGAGGAAAGTATATAGCAATAAGTGCCCATATGAGAAAAATGGAGAGATCCAAAATTGACACCCTATCGTCAAAATTGAAAGAGCTAGAGGAGCAAGATCAAAAAAACTCAAAACCCAGCAGAAGACAAGAAATAACTAAGATCAGAGCTGAACTGAAGGAGATTGAGACACGAAAAACCCTCCAAAAAATCAATAAATCCAAGAGCTGGTTTTTTGAAAAGATCAACAAAATAGACAGACCACTAGCCAGATTGATTAAAAATAAAAGAGAGAACAACCAAATAGATGCAGTAAAAAATGATAAAGGGGAAATCACCACAGATTCCACACCATCATCAGAGAATATTACAAACAACTCTATGCACATAAACTGGTAAACCTGGAAGAAATGGATAAATTCCTGGACTCCTGTATCCTCCCAAGCCTAAACCAGGAGGAAGCTGAAACTATGAATAGACCAATAACAAGGGCAGAAGTCGAGGCAGCAATTAAGAACCTACCACACAAAAAAAACCCAGGTCTAGACGGGTTCACAGCCAAATTCTACCAGACACACAAAGAGGAGCTGGTACCATTTCTTCTGAAACTATTCCAAATAATCCAAAAAGAAGGAATCCTTCCCAGATCATTCTATGAGACCAATATCATTCTGATACCAAAACCCAGCAGAGACCCAACAAGAAAAGAGAACTTCAGGCCAATATCCATGATGAACATAGATGCAAAAATCTTCAATAAAATATTGGCAAGCCGATTGCAATAGCAAATCAAAAAACTTATTCATCATGATCAAGTAGGATTCATCCGGGGGATGCAAGGCTGGTTCAACATACACAAGTCTATAAACGTAATTCACCACATAAACAGAACCAAAAACAAAAACCACATGATTATCTCAATTGATGCAGAGAAGGCATTTGACAAAATTCAACAGCCCTTTATGCTAAAAACCCTCAATAAACTCGGTATCGATGGAACGTATCTCAAAGTAATAAAAACTATTTATGACAAACCAACAGCCAATATCATACTGAATGGGCAAGAACTGGAAGCATTCCCTTTGAAATCTGGCACTAGACAAGGATGCCCTCTGTCACCACTCCTATTCAATATAGTACTGGAAGTTCTAGCCACAGCAATCAGGCAAGAAAAAGAAATAAAGGGTATTCAAATAGGAAAGGTGGAAGCCAAAGTGTTTCTATTTGCAGACGACATGATAGTATACCTAGAAGACCGCATCGCCTCAGCCCAAAAACTCCTGAAACTGATAAGCAACTTCAGCAAAGTCTCAGGATATAAAATCAATGTGCAAAAATCACAAGCATTCGTCTACACCAATAACAGACTTAAAGAAAGCCAAATCAAGAGCGAACTGCCATTCGCAATTGCTACAAAAAGAATAAAATACCTAGGAATACTACTCACAAGGAACGTAAGGACCTCTTCAGGGAAAACTACAAACCACTGCTCAATGAAATCAGAGAGGACACAAACAGATGGAGAAACATTCCATGTTCATGGTTAGGAAGAATTAATATCGTAAAAATGCCTATACTGCCGAAAGTAATTTACAGAATCAATGCTATCCCCATCAAGCTACCATTGACTTTCTTCACAGAACTGGAAAAAACCACCATGAACTTCATATGGAACCTAAAGAGAGCCTGCATAGCCAAGTGAATTCTAAGCAAAAAGAACACAGCGGGGGGCATCACTCTACCGGATTTCAAACTATACTACAAGGCTACAGTAATCAAAACAGCATGGTACTGGTACCAAAACAGAGATATAGACCAATGGAACAGTACAGAGTCATCAGAGGCAACACAACATAGCTACAACCATACAATCTTTGATAAACCTGACAAAAACAAGCAATGGGGAAAGGATTCCCTGTTCAACAAATGGTGTTGGGAAAACTGGCTAGCCATGTGCAGAAAGCAGAAACTGAACCCCTTTCTACACCTTACACCAAAATTAACTTCAGATGGATTAAAGACTTAAACATAAGACCTGGCACCATAAAAACCCTAGAAGAAAATCTAGGCAAAACCATCCAGGACATAGGAGTAGGTAAGGACTTCATGAACAAAACACCAAAAGCATTGGCAACAAAAGCCAAAATAGACAAATGGGACCTAATGAAACTCCACAGCTTCTGCACAGCAAAAGAAATGGTCTCTAGTGTGAATCGGCAACCAACAGAATGGGAAAAAATTTTTGCAGTTTACCCATCTGACAAAGGGCTGATATCCAGAATTCACAAAGAACTCAAACAGATTTACAGGAAAAAAACAAACAAGCCCATTCAAAATTGGGCAAAGAATATGAAGAGACACTTTACGAAAGAAGACATATATGAGGCCAACAATCATATGAAAAAATGCTTATCGTCACTGGTCATCAGAGAGATGCAAATCAAAACCACATTGAGATACCATCTCACGCCAGTTAGAATGGTGATCATTAAAAAATCTGGAGACAACAGATGCTGGAGAGGATGTGGAGAAAAAGGAACACTTTTACACTGTTGGTGGGAGTGTAAATTAGTCCAACCATTGTGGAAGACAGTGTGGCGATTCCTCAAGGCCTTAGAAATAGAAATTCCATTTGACCCAGCAATCCCATTACTGGGTATATATCCAAAGGACTATAAATCATTCTACTATAAGGACACATGCACACGAATGTTCATTGCAGCACTGTTTACAATAGCAAAGACCTGGAATCAACCCAAATGCCCATTGATGATAGACTGGATTGGGAAAATGTGGCACATATACACCATGGAATATTATGCAGCAATCAGAAATGATGAGTTTGTGTCGTTTGTAGGGACATGGATGAATCTGGAGAACATCATTCTCAGCAAACTGACAGAAGAACAGAAAATGAAACACCACATATTCTCACTCATAGGCGGGTGATGAAAAATGAGAACACATGGACACAGAGAGGGGAGTACTAAACACTGGGGTCTATTGGGGGGAAAAGGGGAGGGCCAGTGGGAGGGGGAGGTGGGGAGGGATAGCTTGGGGAGAAATGCCAAATGTAGGTGAAAGGGAGAAAGGAAGCAAAACACACTGCCATGTGTGTAGCTATGCAACTGTATTGCATGCTCTGCACATGTACCCCCAAAACCTAAAATGCAATGAAAAATAAAAATAAATAAAAAATAAAAAAAAGAAAATTCCCAAAGCAAATCTTGACAAATTTCAAAGAGCAATTCACAAGTTAACTGTTGCACTTGAAAATTTTAATACTACTTAATGACTGGCAATTCAAGCAGGAAAATTAATAAGCAACTTGAACAACATTGTTAACAAGCTTGATGTATTAGACATACAGAGAAGCTAAACTCAAAATAAGAAAATACATATTATTTAAAAAAGTAAAAAGCAAAAAAGTAAAAAAGGAAAAAGAAAATAAGAAAATACATATTCTCAATTACACATTAAACACTTATAAATTGTTACTATTTACATTCATAAATAGATGGCAATAGACATAAAAATTATATAGACTTGATTCCCTTATCAACCCAGATTAGTAATCAATAACAAGAAGGTAACATAAATAAATCTATTTATTTAGAAATTAAAGTTACAAATTTATAATTAATTTATGAGTTAAAAAGGAAATCATAATGGAACTTAGGAAAGAGATCCATATGCTTTTTTAAACACAATATTGGAATGTGAGGCAGAGCTAGAGTATCAAATACTTGCATTAGGAGAGAAGAAAACTAATACTAATGAGATAAACAGACAAATTAAATTTTTCTTTTAAATAACAGATAAAAGCTCAGGGTACATTGAAAGAATTAATAAACATAATAAAAGAAACTTATTTAGTATGTAACAAAGGAGAGAAACACAAACTCAAAGCTGTTTTATAGAGAAAGCTTTAGTAAATATGAGCAAAAGAAATAAAGGAAAGAAAAGGTAGAAATAAACTATTAAGAATAAAATATGCAATGTAACTACAGAAACAGAACAAATTTACTTTCATAATTAATACTGAAAACAACTTTGTGGCAATATATTTTAAAAAATTTTTTTTAATCCTAGAAAATTATAGCTTACAGAATTGATTCAAGAAGAACTAGAAGACCTAAATGGAACTATAATTAATAAGGCAACTGACAGTAGTTATATGGCAGAGATTATTGGATGCCTACCAATGCTATTTTCTCTTCCTGGAAATACATCTGCCTTGCCATTAGATTGAAGCTCCAAGTTTGGTACTGACTAGTCAGCGGAATGAGGGCAAAAACGCTAATAATAAAACTACCCTCCAAAATCTATCTTAAAATCTCTGGCTTGCTTTTATTTGCAGCTGAAGGTAAAGATATTTCATGTGGTAGATTCCTACAAAAGAAAAAGCTGAGAAAGAGCCAACCAGGAAAGGTGCTAGACAAACGTTCAGTGGCTCCTGAGTGATGAGTGAAGAAGAAACCTTCTGTTTGGTAAGCCATTGAAATTTGGGGAGAATTTGTAATAGCTGTTGCTGTAAACTTCCCACACTTCTACCAGATATTGAAGGGCACGTCATTCCAATTTTATGTAAATTATTCCAGAGAATAGACAAAGAAGAACTATTCCTCCAACTGATTTTAGGAAGCCAAAATAACCTTAATACAAACACTAGCTGAGAACAGAATGAAAAGGCACAATATAGTTTATAAAATTGATGAAGAAATCCTAAACAAAGTATTAGCAAATTGAATCCAATGAAAAAATGTACTTGAATTATGTGCACAGATATGAAATCATTCGTCATTTAACAAATATTTTAAGCACCTGACATATGCCAAGCAGCAACATAACAACTTGAGACGTCAGAGATCTCTGCCCTCTGAACCTACATTCCAGCAGAAGAAAATAGAGAATCTATAAATAATAGAGAATTCCTAGTATCATCCTTGACTGAGGCAATCTTTTTCTTGGTGCTGCCCCCAAGTGCCTTCATTTTTTAAAATAGCTCTATTATTGATGACTCATACTAAGTTTATAGTTAAAAGAAATTCCCCAACCTTTAAAAAATTATATAAACCATTATGAGGTCCAATTTACTTATTATGATGTATATTGAGTGTTCAAAACAGCAAAAAAGAGTAAAATAATATATACCACATGCACCTGTAGCTTATAAGATGAAACTCTGCCCATTCAGTTGGTTCTTCTGTACATTTCTCTGTGCTGTTTCTTTCTCATCACATGGGGTTGCCACTAAACTACACTGTTTTCCCATTTTTATTGCATGTTTATATGTATTTTTAAGCAATAGAAGGTATTGCTGACAGGTTTTAGAACCTTATTAAATATGTTTGTGGGCAGTAACTAATTCCATTTGTTTAAAGGGCTTGGCATGAAATAGTAAATAAATAATTCATAGCTAGTAAAACAAAGAAAATGAAGAGATAACAACTATTTGCTGCTTACAAGGAACAAACAAAACAAAAAACTTTAAATGTTTAATTGAAATGACAACCATCCTTATATAATAAACATACTAGCTATGAGACAGAGCGCCCATGTTAGGCAGCCTCTTCAAGAAACCCTCCCTGTGGTTGTTTTATTTGATCCCCATGACATGTATTTTAAAAGAAAGTCTTCTTAATGACTTTCAAGAACAATTTATATTTATAAATATCAGGCTCTTTTTATCAGATTGCTAAGTATCATATAATTCATTAGGGCAAATTATATTGTTTACAACATTTCATTTTGTTGTTGTTGCTGGTGATTTCTATTGACGTAATATATTTCTATACTATTTATATCCAACTATCTTCCTGTATTAATTCTATATATTGTATTATATCTTTATTATATCCAGCTATCTCTCTGTGTTAATTCTAATAATTATTTCGTAGATTATCTTGGGTTTTTCTAAGCATATAATTACATTTTCTGCAAAAACTAATAGTAATGTTTCTTTATAATTTTTATACATTTTACTTTCTATTCTTTTTTTTGAAATGGGGTCTCTCTCTCTTGCTCAGGCTGGAGTGCAGTGGCACCATCTCGGCTCGCTGCAACCTCCCCCTCCTGTGTTCAAGCAATTCTTCTGCCTCAGCCTACCTAGTAGCTGGGACTACAGGCACCCACCACCACATCCAGCTAATTTTTTGTATTTTCAGTAGAGACGGGGTTTCACTGTGTTAGCCAGGATGGTCTCAATCTCTTGACCTCATGATCCATCCACCTCGTCCTCCAAAGTGCTGGGATTACAGGCGTGAGCCATCTTGTTCTATTCTTATTGAGTGACTATTACTTCTATTTAAATGTTTAGCAGAAGCAGTGAAAGAAGACATTCTTATTCCAGATTTTTAAAAGAACACTGTTAATAGTTCGGTTTTAAGTACTTTTGTTACAAATTTTATCAGGTTAAGAAATGCCCTTTATTATGTTACCAAGAATTGTTCTCATACAAATTCTTATTTCCACTGACTTTACAGATTTGGAAAGTGAGGCATACACAGGCTGAATAACTTGCTTAAGGTTACACCAAGCACAGAGCCAGAATGTGAAATACTGGCCGTAGGACCTGCAAACCTCTGACTAGGACTGTGGTCGTAGACTTGCTCTCCACCTTGGGCCCCTATGTGGTTAAAAACAAAGACTCAAGATATGTTTACCTGGCAAATATCTGTAGGAAGTAGTTGTAGCAATATAAATTTCAGACAAAGAAAAATGAAAGCCAAGCATTAAACTGAGGCAAAGAGAGTCATTTTATGTTATCAAAAGTTACGGCTCAGAATGGTATAAACTATGAATTGTAGCATAGCATCAAACTATTAGAGAAATAAATGGAAATTAAGAGAAACAAAACTCTCTAAGAGATTTTAACACATCAATCTTAGCCTTTAACAGCATTAAAAGAGTAAATAATGACACAAATTATTTGAATAACATAATTAATACATTTATGTTATATATCCTTCCCTTAGACTACTAGAGTATTAACACCATTAACACCACACATAAAATCTCAATAAATCCCCAAATCAAAAATGATACATATATTTCTTTCCATGAAGCAATAAGTCTAAATTTTTAAACAAAATAATTTGTCTAAGAAATTTTTTTAAAAATCGCTTTTCTAAAGAACTAGTGTAGCCAGATGTGGTGGCTCAGGCCTGTAATCCCAGCACTTTGGAAGGCTGAGGCGGGTGGAACACTGGAGCCCAGGAGTTCGAGGCCAGCCTGGCCAACATAGTGAAACTATGTCTCTACTAAAAATATAAAAATTAGCTGGGCATAGTGATGGGTGCCTGTAATCCCAGCTACATGGAAGGCGGAGGCAGGAGAATCTCTTGAACCCGAGAGGCAGAGGTTGCAGTGAGCCGGGATCTCACCATCGCACTCCAGCCTGAGCAACAGGAGTGAAACTGCATCTCAAAAAAAAAGAACTGTTGTTTCAAAAATGAAATAAAAACTATAGATGGTCTTTCAGAAAACAATGTTTGAGAACACTAAAATATATAGACTACAGCAACATTGTAATTTGAAAAATTTACAAGCATTAGTGATTTTGTTATTAAGCAATAAAGAATTAATATTTTATGAACTGAATTTTTTATTCAAAAAGTTTGAATCAACAAAGCTTAAGAGATAAGAAAAATAAATGCAAAGAAGAACAATAAATTATGGAGAAAAGCAATAGAATAGTGTTCAAAACTGGTTGTTTGACTCTCAATAAACTGGATATTGATGGAATGTATCTCAAAATAATAAGAACTATTTATGACAAACCCACAACCAATATCATATTGAATCAGCAGAAACTGGAAGCATTCTCTCTGAAGACTGCCAAAAGACAAGGATGCCCTCTCTCACCACTGCTATTCAACATAGCCCAGGGAATCAGGCAAGAGAAAGAAATAAAGTGTATTCAAATTAGAAGAGAGGAAGTCAAGTTGTTTCTGTTTGCAGATGACATGATTGTATATTTAGAAAACCCCATGTCTCAGCCCAAAATCTCCTTACTGATAAGCAACTTCTGCAAGGTTTCAGGATACAAAATCAATGTGCAAAAATCACAAGCATTCCTATACATCAACAATAGACAAACAGAGAGCCAAATCATGAGTAAATTCCCATTCACAATTACTACAAAGATAATTAAATACCTAGGAATACAACTTACAAGGGATGTGAAGGATCTCTTCAAGGAGAACTGCAAACCACTGCTTAAAGAAATAAGAGAGGACACAAACAAATGGGAAAACATTCCATGCTCAAGGATGGAAAGAATCAGTATCATGAAAATGACCATGCTGCCCAAAGTAATTTATAGATTCAATGCTGTCCCAATTAAGCTACCATTTACTTTCCTCACAGAATTAGGAAAAACTACTTTAAATTTAATATGGAACCAAAAAAGAGCTCATATAGCCAAGACAAATCTAAGCAAGAAGAACAGAGGTGGAGGCATCACACTACCTGACTTCAAACTGTGCTACAAGGCTACAGTAACCAAAACAGCAAAGTACTGGAACCCAAACAGACATATAAACCAATGGAACAGAATGGAGGCCTCAGAAATAACACCATGCATCTACAACCATCTGATCGTTGACAAACCTGGCAAAAACAAGCATTGGGACAAGGATTCCCTGTTTAATAAATGGTGTTGGGAAAACTGGCTAGCCATATGTAGAAAACTGAAACTGGATCCCTTCTTTACACCTTATGCAAAAATTAACTCAAAATGGATTAAAGACTTAAACATAAGACTTAAAACCATAAAAACCCTGGAAGAGAACCTAGGCAGTACCACTCAGGGCATAGGCATGGGCAAAGACTTCCTGACTAAAACACCAAAAGCAATGGCAACAAAAGCCAAAATTGACAAATGGGATCTAATGAAACTAAAGAGCTTCTGCACAGCAAAAGAAACTATCATCAGAGTGAACAGGCAACCTATAGAATGGGAGAAAAATTTTGCAATGTATCCATCTGACAAAGGGCTAATATACAGAATCTACAAGGAGCTTAAACAAATGCACCAGAAAAAAACAACCTCATCAAAAAGTGGGTGAAGGATATAAGCAGACACTTCTCAAAAGAAGACATTTATGCAGCCAACAAACATATGAAAAAAAGCTCATCAACACTTGTCATTAGAGAAATGCAAATCAAAACCACAGTGAGATACCATCTCATGGCAGTTAGAATAGTGATCGTTAAAAAATCAGGAAACAACAGATGCTACAGAGGATGTGGAGAAATTGGAACACTTTTGCACTGTGGATGGGAGTGTAAATTAGTTCAATGATTGTGGAAGACAGTGTGGCAATTCCTCAAGGATCTTGAACCAGAAATATCATTTGACCCAATAATCGCATTACTAGGTATATACCCAAAGGATTTATAAATCATTCTACTACAAAGGCACATGCACACGTATGTTTATTGTAGCACTATTCACAATAGCAAAGACTTGGAACCAGCCCAAACGTTCATCAATGATAAACAGGATAAAGAAAATATGGTACATGGAATACTATGCAGCCATAAAAAGGAAGAGTTCATATACTTTGTAGGGACATGGATGAAGCTGGAAACCATCATTATCAGCAAAGTAACACTGGAAAAGAAACCAAACACCACATGTTCTCACTTGTAAGTGGGAGTTGAACAATGAGAACACATGGACACAGGAAGGGGAGCATCACACACTGGGGCCTTTCAGGGGTGGGGGGCTAGGAGAGGGATAGCATTAAGAGAAATACTTAATGTAGATGACAGATTGATGGATGCAGCCAACCACCATGGCACGTGTATACCTATGTAACAAACGTTCTGCAGATGTATCCCAAAACTTAAGGTATAATAAAAACACTGGTTGTTTGAGAAAAACATGAAATATACAAATACCTAAAAATTATAATAAAAGGAAATATGAATTGACAAAATGAGAATTGAAAAGGCAAAAAGAGACACAAAGTAGAAATATAAAAGACCAATAAAAGTGGAAAATATGTTCACTAGTAGGCAAAATATGGACACTAAAGCACTGTTTTCCTCTATCACTGTAAGAAATGCTTATAAAAAACTGAATTCAAGATCATAGTAATGTCTATTTTTTTTACATGGCTTCTAGAAGTTAGCACATCATTTCCAAAAAGGTAGCTTTTAAAAAGTCACACATTTTGAGTCAGTATGAATCTAGCCTAACTAAAAAATTCAAGTATACCAAGACTTTCTGCACAAGATCCCATTTTAGTTTTTTATTTATAAAAAAAGACAGTCCTAAATTCTTTTTAAAGACAGTCCTAAATTCTTTGATATGAGAATACTCAACAGATATGAGTATGACATATTTTGTTTTTTCTCCAGAACATTATCATTCGAATCCCCTTCTCCCCTCCCTGACTGCAGATATTTATTAGAACCTGCAGCATAGGAGTGGGTGAGCTGGGCTGGATAAACAGAGCATTATGCTGACAGATTTTGACCGTCAGTCCATGTAGGATATCTCTGATCTGATCGCACAATGCCCCAGCACCAAGGCAGGGAGGATATGGCTGCTTGGGGCATGGGAAAGCGAATGTCCCTGTAGAGCATACTGTTTTAAAGCCCAGCAACTGTAGAATCAAAGAATGCTCCGAAGCTAAGACCTCTTGACTCATTATGACTAATACATCTCAGAGCTGCACTGTAAGGCAAATCAGTTCTTTATAAATAATTAACTTGGGTCAACCTGAGGTCAGAGATAATTTGAATGCTGCATGAGTTAATGTTTCCTACCAGCTAGCTAGTCTTGCTAACTTCTTACCAAAGGCTTTGGGAGCCCCCTTCCTGCATCAGCCTGACCCGGATGTGAGACATGGAGTCAAAGGAGATCATTTTAGAACTTTAAGGTTTAATGACTGTTCTATTGGATTCCAGACTTGCCTGGGACCTGTTGCCCCTTTGTTTTAACCAGTTTCTCCTATTTGGAAAGGGTGTATTTACCCAATGCTTGTACCTTCATTGTATCTAGGAAATAACTAACTTGCTTTTGATTTTATAGGTTCATAGGCAGAAGGGACTTGCCTTGTCTCAGATGAGACTTTGGACTCGGACTTTTGGGTTAATGCCGGAATGAGTTAAGATTTTGGGGGACTGTTGGAAGGGCATGATGTGAGGACATGAGATTTGGGAGGGGCCAAGAGAGGAATGACATATTTGGTTCTGTGTCCCCACACAAATCTTACCTTGAATTGTAATATTCCCATGTGTCAAGGGTGGGACCAGGGGGAGGTAAGTGAATTATGGAGGTGGTTTCCACCATGCTGATCTCATGATAATGAGTGTTATGAGATCTGACAGTTTTATAAAGGGCCGTTTGCCTGCACAAGCTCTTTTGCCTGCAGTCATATATGACATGCCTTACTCCTCCTTTGCCTTCTGCCATGATTGTGAGGCTTCTCTAGCCTTGTGGAACTGTGAGTCTATTAAACCCCCTTTTCTTTATAAATTACCCAGTCTCAGGTATTTCTTCATAACAGCATGAAAATGGACTAATACACTTCTCTTTCCACTTCAGGCCTCACCTGAATGCCATTTCTTCCAAAGAGCCTCCTTTGAATTCCAAGAGAAATTGTATTCCCTTCTTATTCTCTCTAGGAGCACCCACTCCCTTTCTTTCACAGCATTGGTTTGGAAGTCAAACAATTTGCCTTCAAAGCCTGTCTCTCTGTGTGACTTTGGGCAAAGAACTTAGCTTTCTCAGCCTCACATTTTTCTTCTATAATACCTAACTCCAGGGAAGTTGGGAAGAATGCATGAGATTATTTACTTATAGTGCTTAGCATAGTGCATGGTACCTGGTAAGTATTTAGGCAATGCAAGCCATTACTCTAATAAGAATTTATAAATTCATGTTTATATGCACATTTGTTTATTTACTATTTTATTTCCATGAAGGCAGGGTCCATGTCAGCATTGTTTTCTACTTTACGTCCTGAATATGTGTAGCACACCACCTGGCATCTAGAAGACAAAATAAATATTTGGTGAATGAAAGAATGAATGAATTAAAATTGGAATGAGCCTGCTTTAAGCCCAAGTGTCAGTCATTTGTGCAAGATGAAATCTTTCCTTTTCTTGTTCATGAGTTTTCAGTTTAATTACTTGCATATCTTATACATCTTCATTCAGACTTAATATGCTCATAAAGTGAAGAAAGGATGGACATATTGTGGTTACTTAATGGTTCCCAGTTGGTTCCATCTTATTTAGACAGACCTGTTCTGGGAATTTGAAGCTGGGAGTAGATATTTGATCTCTTGATTATGCTCATATAGCGTTTAGTTTTCTGGAAGGTGACCCTATTGTTTGGAATAACAAACCACTAGGAGACATTAAGCCTGAAAGACCAGGTAAACCTGAGATTAGTATTACTGAGTAGTATCATAGGGTGCACTGATGTATTTTGCTTGTGTTTTTCTTTTTATCAACTTAATACAAGTTCATTTAGAGAATGTAGAAAGAATATACAATGTAAACATGATGAAAATATCTCACATACCACCTATCCAGAAGCAGCCAGTCCATCTCTTGGCATTTTCATTTCCTTTCTGTCTGGAATAAAAGATTTTTAGCACGAGAGAGCCCTTAGAGTTCCTCTCAGGCTCACTCTAAATCAGGACTCTTATCTTTTTGTCTGTCATCCCTTCTATTACTTCATACTACCTTATTTAAAAAGTTAAGGAAATTACAGGTTGGAAAAGATAAACCAGGCTGGAAATATGGAAAGTATGAAAAGTAGTGAAGAGAAAGCAAACCCTTCAACATCTATTTTCTCAGCATCACAGGGAGTCAAATTTGTATAGAGTTTGAACTCCCCTCAATTAGAACCTACTGGTAAATAATTATAGAATTCAAAATCCAAACATATCACAGCAAATCAAACCAAACTAAATCACTCCAACAGCCTGCCCTCCCACCCACCAAAGTCACCTATAAGAACTACCTGCCGAATTTATACTATATCTTTATTATCATGTCCTTCAGTTAAAATTCCTGCAGACAAATTAGTTACTTTACTTTCCTACATTTGCACAATATTTCATGAGCTTTTAATGAATACTTTGATTAAAATTCAATGTTCAATATGTTAGCCATTTTGGACAAGGTGATTTTAAAAGATGTAAGATAATTTAAAGTGATTATGGTAAATAAGCATGGATTATACAAAAATTTATTTTCATAGCAGTAGTCATTATAGAATAAAAAATTAGAAACAGTAAAAATATTTCACAAAAAAAGCTTCATTAAATTCCTACATTTCAATAAAACATCATGATGTCATTGACTGTTGGATAGTAATATGGTTTGGCTGTGTCCCCACCCAAATCTTATCTTGAGTTCCTACATGTTATAGGAGAGACTTGGTGGGAGGTAATTGAATCATGGGGGCAAGTTTTTCCTGTGCTATTCTTGTAACAGTGAATAGGTCTCACAAGATCTGATGGTTTTAAATAGGGTAGTTTCCCTGCACAAGCTCTCTTTTTTTTTTTTTGCCTGCTGCCATCCATATGAGATGTGACTTGCTTCTCCTTGCCTTCCACCATGATCATGAGGCCTACCCAGTCATGTGGAACTATAAGTTCATTAAACCTCTTTCTTTTATACATTGCCCAATCTCTGGTATGTCTTAATCAGCAGCACAAAAACAGACTAATACAGTACATTGGTACCAGTAGATGGGGCACTGCTGAAAAGATACCCAAAAATGTGGAAGTGACTTTAAAACTGGGTAACAGGCAGAAGTTGGAAGAGTTTGGGGGGGCTCAGAAGACCGAAAAATGTGGGAAAGTTTGGAACTCCATAGAGACTTGTTGAACTGCATTGACAAAAATGCTGATAATGATATGGACAATAAAATCCAAGCTGAGGTGGTAGTGGTCTCAAATGGGGATAAGGAACTTGTTGGGACCTGGAGAAAAGGTGACTCTTGTTATGTTTTAGCAAAGAGACTTGCAGTATTTTGTCCCTGCCCTAGATATTTGTGAAACTTTGAACTTGGAAGAGATGATTTAGGGTATCTGGCAGAAGAAATTTCTAAGAAGCAAAGCATTCAAGAGGTGTTTTGGATGCTTTTAAAGGCATTCAGTTTCATAAGGGAAGCAGACTGTCAAAATTTGGAAAATTTGCAGCTTGACAATGTAATAGAAAAGAAAATCCCATTTTTTGAGGAAAAATTCAAGCTGGCTGCAGAAATGTGTATAACTAATGAGGACCTGAATGTAAATCCCCAAGATGATGAGGAAAATGTCTCCAGGGCATGTCAGAGGTCTTCAAAGCAACCTCTCCTATTACAGGCCTGCAGGCCTAGGAAGGATAAATGGTTTTGTGGGCTGGGCCTAGGGTCCCTGTGCTATATGCAGCCTAGGAACTTGGTGCCCTACATCCTAGCTGCTCCAGCTATGGCTGAAAGGGGCCAACATAGAGCTCAGGCCATGGCTTCAGAAGGTGCAAACCCCAAGCCTTGGCAGCTTCTATGTGATATTGAGCCTGTGTGTGCACAGAAGACATGAATTGAGGTTGGGGAACTTCCACCTAGATTTCAGAAGATGTATGGAAATGCCTGAATGTCCGGGCAGAAGTTTGCTGCTCCTTATGGAGAACCTCTGCTAGGGCAGTGTGGAAGGGAAATGTTTGGTAGGCGGCCCCACACAGAATCCCTACTGGGGTACTGCTTAGTGGAGTTGTGACACCAGGGCCTCCATCCTCCAGAACCCGATATGGTAAATTCACTGACAGCTTGCACCATGCACCTGAAAAAGCTGCAGATACTCAACCCCATCCAGTGAAAGCAGCCAGAAGGGAGGCTGTACCCTGCAAAGTCCCAAGGGCAGAGCTGTCCAAAGCCATCAGAACCCACCTCTTGCATCAGCATAACCTGGACGTGAGACATGGAGTTAAAGGAGATCATTCTGGAACTTTAAGATTTGACTTCCCTGCTAGATTTCAGGTTTTCATGGGCCTGTAATCCCTTGGTGTGGGCAAATTTATCCCATTTGAAATGGCTGTATTTGCCCAATGCCTGTACCCCCATTGTATCTAGAAAGTAACTAACTTGCTTTTGATTTTACAGGCACAGGCTCATAGGCAGAAGGGACTTGCCTTGTCCCAGATGAGACTTTGGACTGTGGACTTTTGAGTTAAGGCTGAAATTAGTTAAGGCTTTGGGGGACTGTTAGGAAGGCATCATTGGTCTTTGAAATGCGAGGACATGAAATTTAGGAGGGATCAGGGGTGGAATGATATGGTTTGGCTCTGTCCCCACCCAAATCTCATCTTGAGTTCCCATATGTTTTGGGAGGGACAAGGTTGGAGGTAATTGAATCATGGGGGCAAGTCTTTCCTGTGCTATACTCATGATAGTGAATACATCTCACGAAATCTGATAGTTTTAAAAAGGGAAGTTTCCCTGCACAAGGTTTTTTTGCTTGCTGCCATCCATGTAAGATGTGACTTGTTTCTCTTTGCCTTCTGCCATGATTGTGAGGCCTCCAAAACCACATGAAACTGTAAGTCTGTTAAACCTCTGTTGTAACATTCTCAGTCTTAGATATATCTTTATCAACAGGATAAAAAACAGACTAATACAGATAGCATGAGAATATAATCACAGTATTTGAATTAAAAAGATATTATCAAATACTATATGCAATATTATTATATTTATGGAAAAATATATGAACACTTGGAAAATAGACTGAAAGAATATTGATCTAAATGTAAAGCAGGTTTATCTGTGGGTGATGAGATCTGGTGAATTTATATTTTTATTTGTGCTTTTCAATATTTCCCAAATTTTCTACAATGAGTATAGATAGTTCAGTAGATTGTTCTAAAGATAAAAAAAGGCAGATTATCTGTGTTAAAAATATCAGAGTATTTATGTAGAACAATCTACATAAATAAATTTTAGATTGTAGAATTATTAACCTGGAGTATTTGGGCTCCTAGAGTGCCCATAATTGGGTGTCAAAGAGTCTGTGAACCCTGTGGAACAATTTGTATGTATTTGTATTTATTGTTGTTGATGGAAGGGAATCCATATATTTCATATAATTCTCAAAGTGGTCTGTGACCCTCAAGACCAAAGGAAAAGTACTTTGTAGCAATGTGTTCTAAATCCTGTTTAAGACAATTTAAAGTAGGTGTCTCCAGGCTCCTCCTTTTAAAGATGGTGTATATATAAACTGTTTTGGCACATGGGCCATTCATACTGAAAGCATTTGGGTTAAAGCCAGAATATTTATGGAAATAAATAAGATTAGCACCCTCTTGAAATGACAACAGAAAAGGCAAGTTATCTTTTGTTTGATAAGAACTGTATCTTACTACCAAAACATTCTGAATTATTCAAAATTAAGACTCAAATTTTTACATTAAAGTTGAATAACATAATGACTTTTTTTTCTGTTAAAAATGCTCTCTATGAAGTACATTTTGAAACATTACCTACTGAATCAACATTCAACTTTGCTTTCTTTTGATCCTTACTTAAATAAACATGTAACATTGACTTCTTACTTTGTAAGTCTTCACATGGTCTTTGATCAGAAGCAATAGAACCTGAAAATGACCTTTATAAATGGACTTATATTTTACTCTTGTGAATGGAGGTAGAGAGGGGCTAAAAGATGCTCTGTACTTTGCTTACCAAGCCTAAAAATCTTATGGGGACAATGTCAACACCACCCACATATTTGAAACCCTGAAGGACATTGGTTTGTTATTTATTCAAAAGTTAAGTTTTTTGAAACCTTCTTTCATTTGCCTTTACACTTTCATTTTGGATAATTGTGCACATAAACTTACACACACTTCTTTCATTCATCAACTGAAGAATTGCACTCTGGCTACAAAGACCACATCATAAGTACTTACTGAGTTATAAGTTAAAAAGAAGTGGATTCATTTTTAATTTATTATTAAATAAAATTATTATTTCCCATTTGGGACAGATGCAGAATTTGTGGTTCCTTTAAAATAGCAGCCTGCAGGCTTATTTCTGTCCAGAGAACAGTACAGTCCTTTTGAGTTTGACCCTATAAAATGTTTTGTTTATTTGCTTTTTAATTTCAGGGTTGATCTTGCAGTCATTACACACACTGGTTCAGGGTGAACATTGGAAGCTTGCCTCCATATTCTTTGGCGGAAGAAGGCATGTGGTGGTTCTCCCTTTTAAAAAAGTTATTTGCAATCGAGTACAGCCAGTTTTTGATTTTGGATAATTTTATCTAGAACTGTGACATTTTGTGGAATTTTATGCATTGGAATGTCCTGTTCACTAATCCGTTGATAGGAGAGGGGTGCTGCAACTCACTCACTGCTTCTCATTTGGTGATTGATCAAGTTCTGCCGTATAGACTACGGAAGTGTTCATTATGAACTGTCAGCTCTTAAAGACAAAGAGCATTGTTCCAAATGTCATCTTTTTAAGAATAAGAAGAGTGGGAAGAATATTAACCTCCTCTAAGTTAATAATAAAGATTCTGATCAGAGGATTCTGATGAGGCCATTTATATAGGAATAGAAAGACAGGGCTGGGTGTGGCTCACACCTATAATCCCAGCACTTTGGGAGGCTGAGGTGGGTGAATCACCAGAGGTCAGGAGTTCTAGGCCAGCCTGGTCAACATGGTGAAACCCCGTCTCTACTAAAAATACAAAAATTATCTGGGCATGGTGGCAGACGCCTGTAATCCCAGCTACTAGGGAGGCTGAAGCAGGAAAATTGCTTGAACCCAGGAGATGGAGGTTGCAGTGAACTGAGATCATGCCAATGCACTTAAGCCTGGGCAACAAGAACAAAACTTTATAAAAAAAAAATAGAAAAGAAAGACAAAAATCAAGGATCTATAACATATGGAAGAAGAACAGGTTCCCTGAAGATACTTCTGGTAATTTCGTTATGTTTTGTAGGGTAAGACCTAACAGTGAAAATGGTTCAACTTTTCAGCTTAAAAAAAAAAAAACAATTTTCTCCTAAACATGTAACTATTGAAAAATCTAAGATACAGGGAATCAGAAGCAATATATGAGAGAAGGCATATGTTTGGCTAATGTGTTTCAATATATGTTAAATGTATTTTCCCACTACTGGTGTTCAATAGATACAAAGTAAGTATAATTTGTGAAATGCAGTGCTATTATAGAATAGTGCAGAAACTTTCCAACAGAAGCCTAGTCTCTTTTCTATAGACTTGTGATCTGTGGAGATGTGCTCTCATGCTCTTCATTAATACTTTGCTCCTCCCCATCATTAAACATTCCAGACTTCTAAGTGAATACCATCCAACAACAGAATACGCATCCTTCATTGTCACAGTCAGCTGATATCTAGGGAACACTCCACATTTCTCCATAACTTCAATACTGAAGCATGTGCCTATTCGTCATTCTTCTTGCCAACCCAGTGACTGCAACCCTACTCTTGGTTTTCTTGGTTTTCCTTCTCTGGCTTACTCCTATGATCTTTACAAAAACCACGGTTTCCATCTCCGTTCCAATTTAGCCACTATGTTTATAGCCATAATTTAAATCTAATCATCAGTCAAGATTACTTTATTGCTAACATCCAAAATCTAACATTTCCTTTTTTTCTTCCACAAAACTTTGCTTTACTGCTCCATCCATTTCCTTAGCCCTACTGCTCAATTAGCTGTCCTTCTTTTCTACTTCAAGTCCTTATTGCTCCTCTGATTTTCCAGTCCAGTGGCACACAAGTTTTGGCATACATTAGAATCACTTGTTGAAACACAAATGTAGATTGTACTCCAGAGTTTCTGATTCCGTGGCTCTCAGATAGGGCTTAAGAATCTGCATTTTAACAAGTTCCAAGTGATACTGATGCTGGTGGTATGAAAACCACCCTCTGAGAAAAATTGTCTTTGTTCAATAAAACTCTTGTTCTGTTAGAGAAATAAGTGATTGGTAACAGGAACTTACAAGGATAGTTCAATGTATGCAACTGAATCAATGGGATACATCACATCAACAGAATGAAAACAAAAACCATATGATCATTTCAATTGATGCTGCAAAGCATTCTCTATCTCATCTGTTTTTTATATCAACCATCTTTTAAATTTTGGGTAACTTATTGGGTAAAAAGTAGTATCTCACTCTTTAAACTGGTATATCATTTTTTTCTATTATGACTCGTGGCTAAGCATGTTTTTCATATTTGTCGGTTGGTTGCCTTTCTTTTATGTGAACTGACTACTGAACTAATTTCTGTTTATTTCTTTCTCAGTAAGTGATAGGAATTTTTATACATTCTGGTGCTAATCCTTCATTTGTTATTATATAACACAATTTTATTAATCTTTCACTTGTGTTTCAACTATGAATATGTTTTTTCATGTATTTTAATTATTTTAATATAATCAAGGATACCTATTTTTTACACTACCATTTTTGTTTTTGTTTTTCCTAGTTAATAGGGCCTTCCTTATTCTGGGGTCATGAACTAATACTATTAGATCTCTTTCCTTTTCTTTCTTTCCTTTTTTCCTTCTTTTCTTTCTCTCCTTTCTTTCTTTCTTTTTCTTTCTTTCGTTTCTCTCTCTTTCTCCTCCTCCTCCTCCTCCTCCTCCTCCTCCTCCTCCTCCTCGTCCTCCTCCTCCTCCTCCTTCTTCTTCCTCTTCTTCTTCTTCTTCAGACAGAGTCTTGCTCTGTCACCCAGGCTGGAGTGCAGTGGTGCAATCTTGGCTCACTGCAACCTCCACCTCTTTGGTTCAAGCTATTCTCGTGACTCAGCCTTCCAAGTAGCTGGGATTACAGGCATGCAGGCATGTGAACCACCATGTCTGGCTAAACTACATTTTTTCTTGATGCTTTTAAAGGTTTAAAATGTTTTGCTCTGCTTTTTAAACTTTCTGAAATTGATTTTTCTGTATACTATGATGTAAAACTCTAATTTTATCCTTATGAATAGTTTATCTTTTATTTATTTCCAGTGCTACCCCTCTCATAGACCAATATCTGTTATATGTGAGTTTATATTCGATTTGATTGGCCAGTTTACCTAATATGGCACCAGTGCTACACTATTACTGTAGCTTTATTATATGTTTTCGTATTTGGAAGAACAACTCCCATTTACTTATTTTTCACAAATTTCTTTTTTTTTTAAGTGAAAGCAAGTTTATTAAGAAAGCAAAGGAATAAAAAGAATGGCTACTCCACAGGCAGAGCAGCCACAAATTTCTTATATTCTCTTGCAACTTACTTATCTGTGTGACTTTTAGAATAGACTTGTAAAGTTCCATGAAAAATTTTTTTGGGAATTTTGTTTGTTATCTTATTGAATTCATGGATTAATTTAGAGGACACTCACATCTTTAAAAGTGTGGATTTTCTTACCTACACACACCTTAATCTCTCCACTTATTCTGGTATTCCTTTATGCCCTCAGGAATACTGTATCATTGACTCTGCGAATATTTAACCCTCTTGTTGTTATTGTTAAATTTATTCCTAGATATTTTGATTTAACTGAAAAAAAAATCCTTTAACATTCATCCTCTCTCTTGATTTAATCCTGACACTCTAATTTCTTAAACTATCCATTTTTTGAATGACCAGTTCGAAGAGTCTATTTCCTCCATTTTCATACTACCTGTTTTATTCCCTTGCAATATGACTTCTTTTCCTGTCACTGTAGAAAAATTATTCTTTAAAATATTGCTGTTGATATCTTAATTGCTTAATCCCATAATGCTTTGTCAGTTTTGATCATTCTCAATTTCTCTGCATTACTTGATGTTATTGATCTCTGCACCTATGTCAATACTTCTCCATTGCTGTCCATGGCATTTCTCTCTCCTGTTTGTTTCTTTTCCTATTACACTCTCATTGCTTCTTAACTGGCTTTTTATTCTCCTACTCTGTGAACATAATGTTCTTGTGACCTTCTCTTTCTATATGCTTTCTTCTCATGCACTGGAGGATGACAGGGATTTCAATATGCTCCCAGTAATGATGTTCATACTTGGAAGATTGTGGGTGGTGAATAAAGGTTTCTTGAACAAGTCGATCAACCTAATCATAGCTTTCAAATGCTTATTAACACGGAGGTCGGGTGACTATTGATGATTGGGCAACTTTGAACTCTGTTTATCATTTTTGGGGCCACATTACGGTCTCATTCTACTTTCAGTTGTATTTTTCTCCACCATTGTATTCAAACTATTCACTGCTTCATAATATTGCCTTTGTTCCTGAGGTTTTTCTCTACCTAGGATTCCTCCCATTTTTATTTGTTGAAATCTTGTCCATTCCTTAGGAGCCATATCATCTCTCTCATTTTCTTGGAAGTCTTTTCTCATTCCTCCTGGTTTGATTTTGCACTTCTGAATTTGCAAAGACACTGTCTGATTTCTGCTACTCTCATTACATTTGTATTCATTAATTGTAAAACTCTCTTTAAAATTGGCACGGATTAAAAAGGACGATAATTCCCAATCTTGGCAAGGGTAAGGGAAGAGAGAGTCTCAAACATTGTTGGTAGGAATTTCTAAAGCATAATTTGGCAACATGTATCAAAGCCTTAAATATGCAATTAGTCCATGGTGCAGCAATTTCCATTTCCATGAATTTTTCCTAAGGAAATAGTCAAAGATACGTGCAGTGTTGCTCATTATAACATGATTTTTATAAAAGTAAAAAAAAGAACCTGTAAAAATCTGTGTCCAGTAATCTAGTTTTTATAAGCTAAGTTTGGCTCAGCAAACCTTAGCATATCTATAACAGAAGACAAGAAAACCAAAATCATTTTATAAAAGAATATTTATTTACATGGGAAAATGTTCACAATATGAAAAAAAAAACAGGACATACAACAATTTTTCCAGCATAATGTCATTATTTCAGAGGAAAATAAATGTGCTTAGAAAATATTAGAAAGACAGATCTAAAATGTTGTTCATGATTTTGCAAGATTGTGGCCGATATGGATTTTTTTAAAGTCCTACTTCTCTATCGTTTTCAAATTTTCGTATGTGTGCATTTTCTTTATAATTTATATCCGAATGGACTACATGATACGCTGCCCAGGTTCCTCTTCCTCTCTTCTCTACCCTCAACTATTACAATTTAGGCTCTCATTCATCTGTTGCCAGAGGTACTAAAGGCTGACCTCCACAGCTGATACCCAGTTCCCCAACTCCAGCAATTGCCCTTCACTGAGCAAAGCTGCCACTGGAGAGAGTTGCCTCTTCCAAAGTCACATGCCTTTCCCAAAGGGAGTCTGCATCTAGTGACTGTTATTATAGGATCTAAAATCCTATCCCCTTTCCCCAATTTGAGGGAATGCCACAGGGCCATCTAGCTTCAGAGTTCACTGTGCAATCAGCTGAGGGCTTTGTTAAAATTTCTTCGCGACCCACCTTCTCTCTCTTTTCGATCATGCTTCTTTCCTTCTCCCCTACAGCTGTCAATCCTGAGAGCCCAACCTAGTAAACTTCCTACATCTGCTTTCCAGGGAAGCTCAGCTGGAACATCTGTTTGCTTGGCAATTTACATAATTATCTCCCAAAACCTTGCAATAGCATTTTAGGGCAGTTAGTGGTGTCTCTGTTTTGCAGAAGAAGAAAACTATGTTCAAAATGTTTATGTATTTTATGCAAAGGTACACTATTAATAAATGCCAGAGCCAGGTTTGAAAGTGGCTGTGTTTGGATATACAAACTATGCTTTTTTCATTAAGCCAGATGAATCTCTACAGTCAGTCTTGTGTTTTATTATTTTTTGTGCTTTTCTAGTTCTCTCTGGTAGATAGATGGTAAGTTCTTTGGCTGCAGCGATTTTGTCTTATTTGTCTTTGAATCCCCTGCAGGGTATTGCATAGTAACTTGCACATAATAAGTGCTGCATGTTTTTGGAATTGACTTGAACTATTTGAGGCTTGAAATGTAAGTTCTACTTCTGTTCCACAAAAAATAGGTTCCCTAGGAGGAAAATAAAATCACGATGGTAGATGTAGAAATTGTTATTTGATTTAAATTTCATGAAATAATCTCCTAAAAAAGAGTGATACTAATTTTCTTCTCTTTGCTTACTATTAGATAACAACATGCAATTTTCCAGAACTTTGCTTATAATTGCTAGCATCAGCAAATCAGTGAAAGTAATAAACTTATATTGAACTTTGATGACAAATATTATGGTTTTTACCTCATATTTCTGATTCAGGCTTCTATGAAATTGAAGTTATTGGAGAAGAGAATCTAAAATGTAACGAGGAAATGGGCTTGTTCCTCACACAAGAATTGAAAGTATTCTAACAGACTTTAAGTGTTTGTGGCAGCAGAGATGTGTAAGATGACATTTCCAGCTATCACTGGAATTTGCAAGTGCAAGATGAATTTTCCTTAATTAAAATCTACCAGGTACAAGTGAAATGAATATATAACTAATTAGTTATGCTGTTAGGAACAAATGACATTAGGTTTAGGATTAGATTTAGGGAAGCAGACATTTAAAAGTAAACTACAAAGATCGCTGCTATGGTCTGAATATTGGTGTCCTCACAAATTTTTATATTAGAACTTAATTCCCAACGTGATAGTATTAAGAGATAGGGCCTTTGGGAAGTGATTAAATTGTAAGGGCTTTGCTCTCATACGTGGGATTAGTGCCCTTATGGACAGTTGAAGGGAGTTGCTTCACCCCTTTCACTCTGTGAAGACACGTGGAAGCTGCTATTGATGAGCAACAATCGCTCCCCAGACACTGAATCTACTGCTGCTCCTTGATCTTGGACTTCCCAGATCAAGATCAACTGTGAGAAATAATTTCTGTTGTTGATAAATTACCCAGTCTGGGATATTTTGTTGTAGCAGCCTCAACAGACCAAGACAAACACAGAGTAGAGAAACTTTCTATATTGACTGAGTTTTATTGTTCTTGCACTCCAGATAATCAACATGAAAAGATATTTCTAACACGAAATGGGGTCAATTAGTTGAAGTTGTTAATGCCAGAAGGCCCTGGCAAATGGCATAACATAGCAACAGAATGCATGATTGGTAACTGACCCAAATTATGCTATAAAAATGATTAATACTGTAACCTGGATGCTCTCCTAGTGGATGAAATATGAAGCCACTTAGGTGAGATGATTTTAGATGCCAGCACTTTGAGTAGGTCAAACATCATGAGTCGTAGAATTCTACTGTTAGAAATTTATCACTTTAGTTGACCACTTTAGCTCCTATTACAATATGTATTCCCCAGAGAAACTAATACTCATCAGTTCCTTAATACAAATATGCCTTCTATTGGAAAAAAAAATTACAGAAACAGAGGTCTGGAAGCAAGAAATATAGTTTCAAAAATCAAATGGAACAGGCCATAATTGTAATTGCATATGATTATGATTAATACTGAACCTTAAGCCTGAGACCTAAAACAATCTAGCTTTCAGTTAACTTACTTTAGTCTGTCTCATTATATTATTTCCTTTTATATTTAACCTGTTCTAGAAGCTCTGTAAACATTTCCATGTAAAAGGTAAGCAGCCATCTCTAAGGCTAGATCAACTGCATTGATTATACTTTTCCCTGAACTCTAGTTCTTCCTTGAGTAGAAATATTACTGTCCTTGGTGGCTATAATCCTAGCACTTTGGGAGGCTGAGGTGGGTGGATCACCTGAGGTCAGGAGTTCAAGACCAGCATGACCAACATGGCAAAACGCTGTCTCTATCAAAAATACAAAAACTAGCCAGTCATGATTTTGCACACCTGTCATCCCAGCTTCTCAGGAGGCTGAATCAGGAAAATCGCTTGAATCTGGGAGGCGGAGGTTGCAGTGAGCTGAGATCATGTCATTCCACTCCAGCCTGGGCAATAGAGCAAGACTTCATCTCAAAGAAAAAAATAAGAAATACCATGTCCTTGGAGAAAATTTCACAAATTGATAAACCTTTTCAACTAATAGTTATTAGTTTGTTTTTATGATGCTGATAAAGACATACCTGAGACAGGGAAGACAGAAGAGATTTAATAGACTTACGGTTCCACATGGCTGTGGGGGGGGGGTGTTCACAATTGTAGTGGAAGGCAAGGAGGAGCAAGTCACATCTTATGTTGATGGCAGCAGGCAAAGAAAGAGGTTGTGCAGGGAAACTCCTATTTTTAAAACCACCAGATGTTGTGAGACTTATTCACTATCATGAGAACAATACGGAAAAGACTTGCCCCCATAACTCAATCACCTCCCACCGGGTTCCTTCCATGACATGTGGAAATTGTAGGAGTTACAATTCAAGATGAGATCTGGGTGGGGACACAACCAAACCATATCAATAATCATTCTCTTTTAAAATTGCAAATAACATCAGTAAAGTCAATTGTAACTCTTTGTTATAATTTACATTTATAGATATTGTTATATTAATATTAAATATTAAAAGTTATATTAATAAACATATTTGTTTACTTTTATTAGCTCTGTTACAATTGACTGTACTGATGGTTATTTGCAATTATACCAATTGTAACACGGAGTCATTTGTAACTTAATATAAATTATTTTAAGCCTTTGATTTATTTTAATTTCTACCTTAGAGCATTCGCTGAAAAAATGAGATTTTTAACTTGAGGGAAAGAAAGGACACAGAATGGAGTGGTAAAAAGATGTTGCTATAAAGGACTTTAAGTAGCAGGAAAAAAACCTAGCACTGGGGCATAGGAAAAGACATGGGGTAGTGCCAGACATGTGCTTGCATCAAAATTCTGCCTTAGGTGGATTTTGATTAGGTTGGGAGAGAGAAAGAGTGAGAATGAGAATCACACACACACACACACACACACACACACACACACACACACACGCAGAGCAAGCTCTTTATTACTTATTTCTGCCTTCTTTCTATCTTTACCCAGGACAAGTATCTTTTTGCTACCAGAGAACTTAAACCAAGGAGGCTTTTTTTTTTTTTAACTGAATTTGAGCTATATTCTGGGTTAATTGATTCTTGAAAGCTAATCTGGAATTTATGATGCCTACTTTTGAGAAAAGGTGCCTTTACAAATCTGAACAATAAGCACTTAGGAAGCCTCTTACAACAAATTGACTTATAAATCAGGCACACAATTACAGACAGCATTTTAACAAGAGAAAGCACCTACTAAAGAAGTCAGCTGCCCATCAGATGATGTGAAATAACTGTTTCTTATTGAGCAAGTAGAAAAGAATGGTGAGCTCATTCATTTTGCAGTCAGACCATCCCCATGTGGCAGGGTGGGCCAACTAAAGAGGGAAATGGAGGCTGGTAAATATTTAGTAATTATTCAGTGTATAAAAACTCTAGCTATGGAAATATTTTATCCACTTAAAATTGTAAGTATATTTTTGGGGAGTTTTAATGATGTATATGCATATTGACATCAAAAGCAGAAAAGATACGTATAGAAAATAAAATGAAATAATAAACACTTTGTTCAACACATTCAGAAAAGCTACTTGGCACCATTTTTAAAAAATATATGTAGTGTACATTTTGCCTTTAGCTCCTTCATCTTGTTCCCTTGTCAATTATCTGTCTCTCTCCAAATAACCATCTTTTCCCCAAGATAATTCAGCACTCTCTCTTCTCACTCCAGTATCTTTCTAGGGAATACAGTGTACAGGGTGATGTTTTCTCTGCTCAAGTCATTAACTTTGTGAGAAGGGTACCAGACAGAGTCAGTGGGATTCTCCCCTTCTCAGTTTTAACTAAGCACCTGCCAAGGTTATGTTTTCAAGCAAAATTTGCGGAGGGTACAGAGAAGGTTAGAACCTTAACTGTGACATTATGAAGCACATGAAAACTGAAACTTCCGAAGGAAACTTTCCACTTCAGTTTTTGGTAAGAAAAATAAGACAGAGAGAAGAGAGGGAATTAGATCATGGCACATGTTACTTAGAAGAAAAAAAAGCAGCAGGGAGTTAAAGAAAATAGGATGAAGAAAAGCCTAAGAGACAAAATTCTGGCATCACTTTCCCACCTAGGAAAGTGCTCTCTTCTTTCTTTTATCTGGCTTCTAAGCTAATTTTTTATTATTCTTACTGCTTCTATGTTCCCCAATACTTCATTTTTAATGGAACATGTGTTAGAGGCCATTTTATTATTTATTTTTCTGGGGAGTTCTTCAACTTCAGAACTCTCTCTGATATTCTTGTGGTTATTCAGTCTTTGATTTTTAAGAGAAGCAAAATATTTTACTAGGTTCCTGAAGCAGTATATTTTCTTGTTCAGCACAGTGTTCAGTTGTGCTCAATTTTGGGATTATTCACAAAAGAGTGTTTTGTTTCCTTTCTGGTGTGATTCAAAGTATGTACAGTAGTCCCCCCTTATCTGCAGAGTATATGTGCCAAGACCCCCAGCGGATGCCTGAAACCACAGAGTACCTCACTCTCCACAGATACTATTATTTTTTGATCTGATAACTGAGACAACTGCTAAGTGACTAACTGGTGTGTGGTGTACATGGCATGGATCCACTGGACAAAGGGAGGATTGATGTCCTCGGCAAGATGGAGTGAGATGGCATGAGGTTTCACTACACAACTCAGAATGGCGTGCAATGAAAAACGTATGAACTGTTTACTTCTGGAGTTTTCCATTTACTTTTTCAGGCTGTGGTTGACTGAAGGTAACTAAAGCCACAGAAGGTGAAAGTGCAGATGGGGAGGGGGAACTAATGTATAATATATACTTTAATAACACAAAAATTAATGCTGTAGTATATTGGCTAAGCAAATCTCTGGCAACAAGAAGGAAAATGTAAAACTTCAGCATCCTGAATGGTAGTTATTCATCTCAGAATGAAATTAAATTTTCAAGGGGGTGGGAAATTATATTTCAATGATAGGACAATGAGCAGAGGGAGGGTTAATGAATGGCAATATTTTAGGGAGTATGAGGAGACATAGGAATTTGGGTAAGCTTTGTTTCCCCTTTATCGTAGGAGAAAATAATGTTGCATATTCATTGAAAAATGCCCATTGAAACCATATTTTACATAGGATATATACAACGCTGACAAAGATTAGTTTGTTAATTTATAATGAGCAGAACTTTCATGGAATTATGAGATAAAACACTATTTCTGGTAAAAATGCAGAATTAATTAAAGTAAAAAAATTATCTTTACATTTTATACACTGTCTTGGAATTAAGAAACTTAGCGTATGTAAAATAAAAGAAAAACAGAACTGAATGTTGGAAAGAAATTCTCTAATATAAACCAAAAAATTAGAAAAATTGGTTTTTAAAATCTTGGATTAAATTATATTTTGATAAAATATTTGACTTTTTCAGATGGCGCTGGTATCTGCTTCCATCTAAAGAGAGCATATGCTTCAGCTTGAAAAACATCTCCTGTCATATATTTTCCTTTTATCATAATTGTTCTTGTTTAAATCACCATTTACCTACCTTTTCATCATGACTTTAGTTTAAAAGTTCCTGTATTGATTCAATATTATAAGACCTTTTAAAGAAGTATCTTTTTATAGAAAAAACTATTTATTTGAAAAATGTATCAAGTGATGGAAGAGGATACTAGTTAGTCATCAAAACATAGTTCCTCTTCTTAATAAGCACATAGTTAATGCCACATCTCCTAGTCTTCCTTGCAGTTAGGTGCAGCCATGTGACTGAGTTCTAGCCAGTGGAATGTGAGCAGCAGAAGGGATACATGTTATTTCCAGGCCAGGCTTATAAAATCCACCCTACATGTTCTCTTCCCTGCAATTTTTTTCCTTCAGCTGATTGCAGTGGAAACAAACTATACAAACTTTGGAAGTCTCATTTTGAGGATGTCACAGCAGTCATCAGAGAAAGAAATATTTCTCTGTAAGGTATGAGGTATTATACATTTTTAGAATCTGTTATTATATAAGCTTAGCCTAGAGTTATTAATAAACTACCTCAAGATAAATACCAAAATACAATAGATATCCAATTTTATATTTCTTCCATTAAAATGCTTCTCTTTATAATCCTTTTTATGAATATAATACAATTTGGTTGACTTTGATATTACTTAATTTCGTTATACTTTTGCCTCACTATTAAAATCAGATATCATTAGACATCTCTGATGGTTTATACATTTTCTTTCTAAAATTAAAGGAGTGGTAAAAGTTGGATTGTTTCCATTATACTGATATTGTGAAGCAATAATGTAGGTTAAGAACTAAGTAAGAAGGCCAGATATACTGATGTTGAAAAGCTTACAGTTTACATAGCAACCTCATGCATCTTATTTTATTAGTTTCTTACAAAAAGCATATATGGAAAAGTACTAGGGAAATGGTGACCCCATGTGTCTGACTTTCCCAAGGCCACAGTTAGAATGTAACTGAACCCAGTTAGAATTTGATATTCTTTTGACAGTTATGCTAGGAGGCTGGATAAGTCCACAGGAGAATTCATAATATCCTGTCTAATTCCCATATCTATGCTTGATTTGGATAAGAAAATTCAGACAAAGAACCCATTGACAAAAGGCATACAGAACCAGTTAATTAACACTCTATTAAAATTTTCATCTTCCTACATAAAATCGTAGACTCTTAAACGTGAGGACAGATAGAGGCCATTTATTTCATGTTTGACAAAATAAGAGCTCGAAATCTATCTCTGATAGGATGTAGTTTTTCTAGTTGTCCATCTTGCACATGAGTATTAATCCATGCTAAAAAGATAGTCCATTCCACTTTTAGACAACACTAATTGTTAGAAATTTTACCTTATGTTAATTGAAATCTATCGCCCTGGGACTTTAAATGCTCTAAGGCAATCAGATTTTCCTTTACTGTAGCTTTCACTCTGCTGTGCTTCAAATCCTTTCTGACCACATTTGTTGGACCCTCTTCAATTTGAAGATGAATCTCCTTGGGAGAGAAGAAAGAAGCAAAATCAAAATTGAGTGGCTTTACTTTCTCTCTGTCCTTGAATAACATCTTCAAGCAGAAGGGCTATTTTTTTCCTTATTATCCTTATTTGAACATAGCTTTTTAAAGTTTGTTGTTCCCAGTACTCTTCAATAGGTCAAAGAGTCTCCAAATACGTGTACAGAGCCATTATTTTGATATCTTAAAAAAATAAAATTACTCCTCTTTCATCTTCTTCAAGTAATAGGGTCATTCTTTCAATTGCAACAATCAATAATGCTTAATTTTTTTTAAGTCACTCTAAACTTGAACATGATATGTAACTCATTTTAGTAGTATCAAATTACTATCTCACAGCAAGTAGTGCAAATGTATTTGTGTCCTATGCTTACTGGGCAGTGTAATTTAGCCCATGATAAATCAGCTTAAATAACAATATATGCTGACCCTGGTGCTATCTCAGTGCCTTTGGCATTCATATTTATATCTCTTGAGGATGGTGATCATTATTCAGGTATGTATTTAATGCCTTATTGTAATTGTTGCTTCAAACTTTTCTTCCATTGTTATATAGTGGTCTTTTTCATGTGCTGGAAAATTGTATACATAGCATTTTTTCCGTTTGATTAACTAGATCTCAAATTACGTTCTCTTTACAGATTGAGAACTTATTCATCACAACATAGGATGTGGGCACCATTTGTATTAAACTTGCACTTAGTAGTATCTGATTTAATTTCCAATTCTTAATAGATATATTAGCTTATGTATGAAACACAAAGCATACCTAAAATACAAAACATGGCATGTATAGCTTTGAATTTCCCTGATCAAGTAGCTAATGATCTGATACTAATTCCCATATTTCTTCTTAACCATGGCTATTTTATTTTCTATTTAATATAGAGAAAATGAAAATTTTCATTTGTATCTCACTACATGGTTTATAGACTTTCATATGCATCCAATCCTCCCCCAATGCTGGGCTGATATTGCTGACTTCTGTGTTTAGAAGAAAACCAAAGCTTAAACATTGAAAGATAAAATAAATGAAGGAAGAATGTCCATCAATCCTGTTGAAAGATTTTCTATTATTATAATAGCATTTAGCACTGAAATAACACTATTTTCCAGGACCATTCTAAGTGCTTTTGCATATATTAACTTATTTCTTCACAACAATCTGTGATGTAGGTTGTATTATTGTCACTCCTATTTTACAGATAGAGAAACTGGGGCAAAAAGTCACAATGCTCTTAAGTGGCAGAACTGAGTTTTCAACCGAAGTTTTCTGTCTCTAGAGTCCATAGCCTTATTTCCCATATTTTCACGTTGGTAAACATTTATTGAGAACACTACCTGTAAAAATGCTGTGTTATGTACACTGAGAGCTGTAAAAACTAACTACATATTTGAAAGGATAAATATGACTGTAACTTTAAAAAATTGAAGCTATTGTAAAAATATTATAGAAGCTTAAAAATTTTTTCCCATTGGTATGAAATGGGGAAAAAAAGAACCCTAGTGGTAAATCTTGGAAACCATTTGAAGGAGATATGATTTGAAGCTCTTTGCAGTCTGAGAAGGACTGACAGGTGGGCACCTGGGGAGGAGCATTGCAATAGGACAGCCTACGTAGAGGCCGGGGGAATAAGACTGTGGGAGTGAAAGGTGAGATTTCTCATGTGGTTGAAGTTGAGGGTGTAGGAGTGAGGCAGGATTTAGTAAGAGATAAATTTATGAACATAGCCTCGAGCCAGATTGTGGAGAGCCTTGAACACTAAACTGAGAAGATTTGAATTGATTCTATATTCAGTCTGGACCTAGGAAAGGTTTTTAAGGACACAAGTTACATAATGAGATAAATTTTAGAACGGTATCTCTGGCAGCAAAGTATAGGCTTAATTGGAGAGGGCTGGGCTGGAGAAAGGAGAACTAGAATTGGATAAAGACACAATTGTCCAGGCAAGAAAGAGGCAATGAGTGTCAGAACTAAGCTAGTGAAAACATGAGTTGGGAGCCTTTTAACAAACAGAAACTTGCTGAGAAATAGGATCAACTAGATTTGGCAAGTGATTTGTTATGGAAATACATGGAAAGGAGAAATAGGAGGTGAACTCGCATTTTATGGTCTGCACAATGGAGAAGGTGCTCCTGTAGTAAGGGGAGAGATGATATGGTTGGTTTTGGGGGTTTTGTGAAAAAGCCCATAATAATCTTTCCTCTTCTTGAATTTTAACAGTCAGCTTTGCACAGTTTGGTCCTCTGCTTGTATCCCATTTGTGTGTGTGTGTGTGTGTGTGTGTGTGTGTATGTTATATATGTATAATATACATATTATCTGGCATACACACACATATCCCATCTCAGATAATCTCTCATAATGTCAGTGCATATTGTAGTTTTGACTGCCTGATTAATATGGGAATCTATTCATCACTGTATCAGAATTCTCTATGATAGTCCAAATCATCTCTTTACTATTTCCATAGGTCATGCTATGATACCTAAAACACAAGTAAATATTTCTATCTTTTTGAATAGTTAAATATTGACACAAATTTGAAAGCAATTGATAAGTAAGATCAAGGGTTGGGTGATTTTGATGTGTGATAACAATCTAGCAGAAGTATTTTAGACATATGAGTTATGTTTTTTTGCATAATTCTTATGGAAGACCTTGTAATAGTTTTCTATGTGCCATAATTATTTCAAACCCTTTGCAGTTTCAGTCTATAATATTTCTAATGAATAACTCCTTTGAATTATACTAGCAACATTCTATGTAGCTATTTCAGTGGATAATATGTCTATACTTTTGCTGATGTTTTTGTACTCTTAACCACATTTAAACCATTGTTAACCTTGGAACATCTTAAGATCTGGCCCTGTACTTTTTACATCTTTTAAAGAGGTGGCACACCCTTTATAGTGTGTGTATTTTTCACTTTTTAAACCTGCCATTTACTTTTTAAGATGTTATGAAAGTTTATTTCATGTCTTTCAATTGTGATTTTTAATTTTTTTCCATAATCACTTATAATTTATATATATATAATTCTTTATAATAATGTATATTTACAATGCATATAATTCACCTTTTTGCCAATTGTTCTCCATTAAGTCATTCAACAAAAGAAGTTTAATAAGGTTCATGTCCTTTAAGATGCTATTTACCTTTATATGTTCAATCTATCAAAATTGGGTTCAAGACAAAGGGATACACTCCAGGAGATTAGTCAGACAATCCCAGCAATAGTTTTGCCAATTGTGTTATTATTAATATGCTGCTTACTTTTATTGAGTCTTTCTCTAACCTGGTTCCTTTCTGAGCCCTAAAATGGTTCTTGCTGCCCCACTGACTTCAGGCTTGGCAACACAGCTTGTTTGGCCAGTGAAACTTATGTAGACATAATATGTTGCTCTTTCAAGCAGATCTTTGAGTTATTGCCTGATTTCCTCCAACTTTTTTTGTCCTATCTTTCTCTAGGCTAGCATATCACAGATAGAGGCTGCACCTCCAGCCTTGGTCTCGAAATAAAGTATACCTGGAGCAGAACCTCAGTCAATATGTAACCATGTAATATGGTGAAATATAAACCTTTGTTTTGTTAGTTACTGAGACCTGGAACTTATTCGTTAATTGCACTATGTTTAGCTTAAACTAATACAAATAACTTTCTGCATAGGTTATTCTTGTTTGGTGTAGATCATTGTAGACATTTTCCCTACATATTTTCTGGAAAAATATTATTTTATATAAATATATTATATATATATATATAAATATATTATATATATCTATATATATTTTTTTTGAGACAGAGTTTCGCTCTTGTTACCCAGGCTGGAGTGCAATGGCGCGATCTCGGCTCACCGCAACCTCCGCCTCCTGGGTTCAGGCAATTCTCCTGCCTCAGCCTCCTGAGTAGCTGGGATTACAGGCATGCGCCACCATGCCCAGCTAATTTTTTGTATTTTTAGTAGAGACGGGGTTTCACCATGTTGACCAGGATGGTCTCGATCTCATGACCTCGTGATCCACCCGCCTCGGCCTCTATTATATATTTTTTAAATGGTATAGTATAAAAAAATTATTGTAAACTTTAAAAAGTCTTTATTCTGGTTAACAGTGTACTGTAAGCATTAAACCAGATGACTAAATGTATACTTGCATCCTTAATGCTTTAATAGTGTTCTATTTATGGAAAGTGGTATAGTGTAGTGGTTAAGAGTACAGTCTCTGGGACATACATTTCTGGGTTCAAATCACTGTTCTACCACTTACTAGCTGTGTGACCATAAGATACTAAATTTATTTGTGACCTTAAGAGACTTATTTGTCCTATGAAATAGTAATCCAGTCCCTTATTTTGTTAAATAAATTTTTTTTCTATTACAAAGAACATGGTAAATAATATCATGGGTGCCACCTTCTCCCTCATCCTCACTTCTGCCCTACCTCAATTTCTCATGAGACTTTATTACTTTTGATTTAAAATACATTTTATAACTTTTTAATGATCGCCATTCTTTTTTCTTTTTCTTTCTTTTTTTTTTTTTTTTTTTTTTGAGATGGAGTCTCACTCTATGACCAGGCCAGAGTGCAAGTGGCGCTGCCACCTCCGCCTCCTGAGTTCAAGCGATTCTCCTGCCTCAGCCTCCTGAGCAGCCGGGACTACAGGTGCCTGCCACCATGCCCTGCTAATTTTTGCATATTTAGTAGCGACGGGGTATCACCATGTTGGCCAGGATGGTCTAGATCTCTTGACCTCGTGGTCTGTCCACCTCGGCCTCCCAAAGTGCTGGGATTACAGGCGTGAGCCACCTCGCCTGGCCTTTAATGATCACCATTCTAACTGAAGTGAGATGGTATCTCATTGTGATTTGGATTTGCATTTCTCTAATGATCAGTGATGATAACCTTTTTTACATATGTTTGTTGGCCCCGTAAATGGGAGGGGAACATCACACACCAGGGACTGTCAGTGGGTGGGGGGAAAAGGGAGGGAGAGCATTAGGACAAATACCAAATGCGTGTGGCACTTAAAACATAGATGACAGGTGGATGGCTGCAGCAAACCACCATGGCACATGTATACCTATGTAACAAACCTGCGTATTCAGCACATGTATCTCAAATCTTAAAGTAAAATTAAAAAAAAATATATATATATAAATAAAAAATACCTTTTGTATTCCTCTTTATATCTTATACTACTACAACCACTTTAAAAAAAATTAATCCTTTGGTCTCTTACCTGAAGTATTAGTCTACTTTTATCACCCTATTACCTTAATCTGCTCTCTGTACTGCAGCCAGAATGACTTTTCCAAATCATAAACCTCATCATTCATTCATTCATTCATCTGGTTAAAACTCTCTGATGTTTTCTAGTTTCTCTTAGAATAAAGACAAAATTTCTTACCAAGTCTTAATCATTTTCTTATTCTGGTCTCTGCCCTTCCAGCTTCATCTTTTTCCATATTCCCTCATGCTGTCTGTGCTCCATTTGTGAAAAATTACAAAAAAGAAAAAATTCAAAGTATATGTATTAGATCAGTCAAGGCTCCATAGAAAAACATAACCAATAGTATGTAGAGTCACACGTCACTTAATGATGGGAATATGTTCTGATAAAGGTGTTGTTAGATGGTGTCCTCATTGTTTGAAGATCACAGAGAGTGTGCACAAACCTAGATGGTATAGCCTGCTACACACCTAGACTATATTGTATAGCCTATTGCTCCTAAACTATAAACCTGTATAGCATGTTACTGTACTAAACACTGTGGGCAATTGTAACACAATGCTAAGTAGTTGTATATCTAAACATAGAAAATGTATAGTAAAAATACAGTCTTATAATCTTATGGGACCACTGTCATATATGTAATCTATTGCTGACCTAAATGTCATTATGAGATGCATGACTGTTGATGTGTGTATGTCTGTGGAAAGAGATTTATTATAAGAAATTAGAAATTGGCTCATGGAATTACAAAGGCTGAAAAATCCCAGGAGCTGTAACTGGGAAGATGGAGACCCAGGAGGAGCAGTGCTGTAGTTCCAGTCTGAGTATAAGGCCTGAGAACCAAGAAAGTTCATGTTGTAAGTTCCATTCTGGGTGCAAGAGAAGACAGATGTCCCAGGCTGATCAGCGAGGCAGAGAGGGCAAATATTCTCTTACCTTGCCTTGTGTTCTATTCAGGCCTTCAGTGGATTGACTGAGGCTCGCCCACCCACATTGATAAGAGCCATGTGCTTTACTCAGTCTATGGATTCAGATATACAACTTAACTAGTGCTGGCTTCAGTAGCACATTTACAAATATATACCTTGTCCAGAAACAGCTTCACAGACATGGGCAGAATAACGTTTTTGTTTCTTATTATTTTTAATTTTTGTAGGTACATAATAGGTGTATATATTTATGGAGCATATATATATGGAATATTTTGATACTGACATACAATGTGTAATAATCACATCAGGGTAAATGGGGTATCCATCATTTCAAGCATTTATCCTTTGTTTGTGTTGTAGAAAATCCAATAATACCTTTTTAGTTATTTTTAAATGTGCTATTTTAAAATTATTGTTGACTGTAGTCACCCTGTTGTGCTATCAAATACTAGAGTTTATTCATTCTATCTAATTATATTTTTGTACCCATTATCCATCCCTACTCCACCCACCAACTACCATTCTCAGCCTCATAACCATCATTCTATTCTCTATCTCCATGAGTTTAATTGTTTTATTTATTAGCTCCCACGAATAAGTGAAAGCATGTAATGTTTGTCATTCTGTGCCTGGCTTATTTCACTTAACGTAATAAGCTCCAGTTCCATCAATATTGTTGCAAATGACAGGATTTTATTCTTTTTTTGTGGCTGAGTAGTACACCCTTGAGTATACATACCACATTTTCTTTATCCATTCATCTGTTGATAGACATTTAGGTTGCTTCCATATCTTAGCTATTATGAATAGTGCTACAATCCTCATGGGAGAGCAGATCTCTCTTTGATAAACTGATTTCCTTTCTTTTGGGTATATACCCAGCAGTGGGATTGCTGAATGGTATGACAGTTTTATTTTTAGGTTTTTTTTTTTTTCTTTGAGGAACCTTCATACTTATCTACATAGTGGCTGCACTCATTTACATTTCTGCCAACAGCATATAAGGGTTTCCTTTCCTCATATCCTTGTCAGCATTTGTTATCGACTGACTTTGGAATAAAAGCCATTTTAAAACTGGCATGAAATGACATCTCATTGTAGTTTTGATTTGCGTTTCTCTGTTGATCAATCATGTTGAGCACCTTTTAATATACCTGTTTGCATTTGTATGCCTTCTTTTGAGAATTGTCTATTCAGATCTTTAAACCCACTTTATATCAGATTATTAAACTTTTTCTATAGAGTTGTTTGACGTATTTATATATTTTGGTGATTGCTCTCTTGTCAGATGGATAGTTTGCAAATATTTTCTCTCATTCTGTGGGTTGTCTCTTCACTTTGTTGATTGGAGCTTTTGTTGTGCAGAAGGTTTTAAGCTCGATGTGATCCCATTTCTCCATTTTTTACCGTGGTTGCCTGTGCTTGTGGTTTATTACTCAATAAATCTTTGTCCAGACGAATGTCTTGGAGATATTCCTCTATATCTTCTTGTAAGAGTTTTATAGTTTATAGTCTTAGATTTAAGTCTTCAATCCATTTTGATTTGATTTTTTAGATGGTGAGAGATGGGGGTCCAGTTTCATTCTTTTGCCTATGGATTTCCAGTTTTCCCAGCACCATTTATTAAAGAGAATGTTCTTTCACCAGTGTGTGTTCTTGACATCTTTGTCAAAAATCGGTTCACTGCAGGCATATGAATTTATTTCTGGGTTGTCTATTCTGTTCCATTGGTCTATGTATCTGACTTTATGCCAGTACTATGCTGTTTTGTTTACTATAGCTCTGTAGTATAATTAGAAATCATATAATGTGATTCCTCTAGTTTTGTTCCTTTTGCTCACATTCAGAATAATGTTTAATAAAATATCTGGGCACCACCAGACACATTAAAATTAATGATCACAATATACCAAGTTTGGAATATAATAATTTATATTAGGTCTTTGTAATTATTTAAAAATTTACTGAAATGAACAATTTTGGAGGAAATACAAATTACCAAATGAAAGCAAGAGGAAATAGAAAACAAAAATCCACTAATATCCAAAAAGAATTATTTTAAATTTTTTAAATAATTACTTCAAAAACTAGTCCTAGAATTTGCCAGTGATTTATTTCATCTTTAAGAAACCAAGTGTATTTGCAATTTGTTCTTAGAATATTAAAAATTACAGAAAGTTATATAATGTGTCTTATAAAACCAACATAAATCTGAGGCAAATCTGACATAGAGAGCAAAAAAGGACATTCCAATACCTGTGAGGATAATCAGAATTTTTTTTTCTCTTTCTCTCTCTCTCTCTCTGTGTATGTATGCCTAGTTTGAAAAAGCTTTTTCATACAGGAGATTCCTGTATATTTTTACTATCACAGTTAATATATTCCTGCCTTGTGAACAGTAGTTTAGAAAATATAAATATATATTCAAAACCTCAAAATATTAATAAATAATATTTAAAAGTATTTTAAGGTTTCCACTTCTTTCTAAGCCCAACTAATAAGCACTAGATTCACTGTCCAACATGAAACAATTGAAAATACATGAAACAATGGCTTTTAAGACACTGGACATCAGCCAGTGAAGTCCAGTGTTTTAGTTTATTGGTAGGGCTGCTATGTCAAAGTATCACAAGCTGGGTGGCTTAAGTAACAAAAATGTGTTATCTCCTAGTTCCGGAGACTAGAAATCCAAGATCAAGTTGTCAGCAAGGTTGGTTCCTCTGAGGACTGTGAGAAAGACTCTGTCCCATGCATCTCACCTAGCCTTTGGTGCTTTGCTGAAATCTTTGGTTTTCACTGATTTGTAGGAACATCACTCTGATCTCTGCTTTCATCTTTATATGATGTTCTCTGTATGTGCATCTGTCTCCAAATGTCTCTGCTTTTATAAGAACATCTGTCATATTGAATTAGAGGCCCTCTTTTGTGAGCTATGGGGGTTAGAACTGCAACAAAAGAATTTTAGGGAACGCAGTTCAACCCATGATTGATAGCAATCCCTGAGGATTGAGACATTAACTAAAGAAGTCCTATGATGGCTTCAAGTTACTTCCTGAAGAGAATTTCCTTCCCACAGAGCAGAAAGAGAAAGGCTAACTGGAGATCAGTGGTGTCCCTGAGTTGAGACAAAGCTGGAAGTCTGGGTTGGCCAAGGTGGCTAGAGCTGTCAGGGGAGAGTCTTAGAAAGGAGACAGTAGCTCCCTCTGAGTTTTCAGCTGAGCGCTGATCAAGGTGTGGATGTGAGGAAAGTACCCAAGACCACAGAAAGAACTGTTCTAAAAGACTGAAGGAAACAATTCTTGAAGATCTCACAGGGTTCCTCTTCCTATTAGCCAGAGGAGAAAGCCTTCACAAATGGGGCACTAGGAGTGTTTTTCCTCAGTGATTGGGAAAGATTAGCCTTAAACTAAACACTGCTCTGGCTGCACCTAACAATGCTTTAAAGTGGAACCTAAAAGGCTCAAACATTTTGTAAGTAATTTCTCTGCATCTCAGAACAAATCTGAAGAATATTTATAGAAATACAAAAACATACAGCACCCGATGAGGTAAAATTGACCATAGCTAGCATCCAATAAAAGAATCACTGTGCATGCAAAAAAGCAGGAGAATCTGACCCATAATGAGGAGAAAATCAATTGATACCAATCCAGAATAACACTAATGATAAAATTAGTGACAAAGACATTAAAACAACTATTATAACAAAATTCTGTATATTCCAAAAATAACAGGAAGATTTTGCATGTTATATAGACATGTAAAAAACCTAAGGATCTAGCTGAACTTCTACAGTGGAAAACTACAATGACTAATTATTAAAAATAAAATGTATGGAATTAATGGCAGATTAGACTGCATAAAAATGATAAGCAGACATAAATCATAGAAACTATCAAAAATGAAGCATGGAGAGCAACAGACTAAAAATATATTTGAAGAAATCATGGCCCAAACTTTTCAATTTTGACAAAAACTATTACTATTCCAAAAGAAAACATAGGAGATTTCTTAAATAGGACAGTGAAAATACAACCCATACAAGAAAAAAGAAACAAATTTGACTTTCTACAAATTAAAAACTTACGTTATTTCAAAGGAGAATGAGAAGAAAAGACACTGACTGGGAGAAAATATTTGCAAATCACATATTGGATAAAGGAATTGTATCAAGAATATATAAATACCAAACTGGGAAAAAGTCCTTGCAAACCACAAATCTGAGAAACAGTTAATATCTAAAATTTATAAAGAACCCTTACAACTCAGTAGCAGAAAAACAAATACATTGATTAAAAAATGGGCAAAGAAACTGACTAGACATTTCTTCAGAGAAAACATAAAAATGTCCAGCAAGTAAATGAAAAAGTGCTCAACATCACTAATCATAAGGGAAATAGAAATACTGTGAGATATCACCTTACAACCTTAAGCATAGCTATTATCAAAAGATCAAAAGATAAATGTTGGCAAGGGTGTGGAGAAAAAGGAACCCTAATACACTATAGGATGAATGTAGATTGGTACAGCCATTGTGGGAAATAGTATGGAGGTTCCCAAAGAAATTTAAAATAAAACAACCATATGACCCAGCATACCTCTCTGGGTATGACCAAAGGAGATGAAATCACTACCTCATAAAGGCAACTGCACCCCCATGTTCATTGCAGCATTATTCACAATAGCCAAGATATGGAAATAATCTAAATGGCTACCAATAGATGAATGGATAGAGACAATGTGAAGTGCATATATACATATACACATGCACATATATGTATATATACACATACATATACATATATATGGCTCACTTTGTGAGCCATTCATCCATTTCTATCCATTCATTGATATATATGCTACACATATATATACATATACATTATGTATATGTATGTATAATATACATTATATATGTGTATATATAATATACATTATGTATGTATATATAATGAAAGTACTCTATGATTATCTCAACATTTATATACATAGACATATATGTATACATGTATATAATACATGTATTATATGAATATATAATGTACATATACATGTATTTTAAGACTGAAGGATATTCATATATGTGTGTATATATGTATATGTGTATATGTGTGTGTGAGGATATATGAATATCCTTCAGTCTTAAAAAAGGAGATTCTGCATTTACTACAACATGAATGGACATGGAGGATGTTAAACCAAGTGAAATAAGCCAAACACAGAAAGGAAAATATTGCATGATCTCACTTGTATGTGGAATTAAACAAAAAAAAAGAGAGCTCAAATACACAGAGATAGAGGGTGAAACAGTGGTTACCACGGTGGGCAGAGGAGAGAGGAAATGGGGAGCTAATAGGTCAAAGGGCACAAAATGGCAGATATGTAGGATAAAGAAGTCTTGAGAAGTATAAGGACTAAAGTTAACAAAACTGTATTGTATTGAAGATTTTTGTTAAGCAAGTAGATTTTACCTGCTCTTATCACACAAAAAAAATAAGATGGTAGACATGTTGATAGCAAATCTACAAATAGACACCATCAGCATTCCTAGTACAAGTAAAAACAGACTGTATGATGATCTCAATATATGCCAAAAAGCATGAAGCATTTAATACAAGTCAAAACGATTTTTAATTTAAAAATCTCTTAGAAATTAGAGAAAGAAAAAAAGAAACATTAACACCAGAAAGACTAGCAGACAACATATTCCCTGCTTGTGAAACACTACCCATCTTTCATTAAAATAAATAGGACAAAGATGTCATCATTTGCACCATTATCTAAGCTAAAAAGCATCCCTCTTGGAAAGACAGATAAATAGACTCTGCTCTTTGGAATACCCTTTGTTATGAATAAAATAGTCAGAAGCTTCTCAGAACACCTTCCTGAACTATCCATATTATTCTTCATGCTATCAACTAAGCATAATGCTTCCTTTGACTATCAGTTGTGAGTCATTTTCCATTAATGCTCTAAATCTTTTGAGCTAATAATGATTTTCTATACCTCAGTAAGTATACATCGGTTTGCTTCACTTCCCCAGATGGGGAGGTTGGATTGAGTTGGTCCATGTAACAGGAGTCCCAGGTCCCTGGAACAGAGGCAGAAATGCCTCTCAGTCTCCTGAGGCTGTGGTTGTTTGAATTAAGGGAGGAGAGAAGGAAGTATCAGGCTGAACCGATGGAAGCCTGGAAAACATGCCTGAGTGTTCTTTACATCTGGGAAGGCCTGGCGTCGTTCTTTCAACAAGGAAGAGCCAGGTGAAAGAAGGATGATCACCAGAGGAATGTTGTTTGTTTAGATAGGTTCTAATCCAAGTCCAATTATTTGAGCAAAACAGTTCCAAATTCACTCAGAAAGTTTCCAGTTACGCCAAATTTACACTCATCTCAGGTATGCTCAAGGTTCATAAATTTGTTGCTTATCCATATTAAAATATTGCAGAGAATGTTAGTGACTACCAGAAAAGGTAATTAAAGAAATAGTTCAGCTACCCTGATGGATTATTTGAAAGGAAGAAGAAAAATATGCACTATTAATCAATGTTTTCAGAAGTATCTAATTTAGTCTGGCAGCAGAAAGAGGGAATTCAAAAGAAAAATGGAATTTTGTTTGAGGGGTCAAAGTAGAAATGTTTTCTTAAGTGTTACGGTGTGAAAATGGAGAAATGTTAAACTTGATGTTCTCATACAAATAACTCTGACCTCAAAAAGCCAGAAACCTTAAAGAAATTTAGATGAGTCCTACAGATTCTACGATCACCTACATATAGATCTTGAAGCCAAATCTCAAAGCAGGGTGCCCAGGAGAGAGCTTCCACTGGGGCTGCCACAAGGTTCATGTTACGTAACACTACTGGGAAGTTTAAGCACACAGTGAGGAGAGTTGCAAAGCTGCAGTCACTCTGCTGTGAATACTCTCCATTAATCAACCGATCAACCCACAGGTAGATCCCAAGCACCTCACCTGTGTACAGGAACCAGACTCATGCAAGTTTGCCAAAGTGTTTCACAGGAAAACCTAAAACCAGCTTTGGTATGAGTTTGGATGGCAGTGGGTGAGAAAAAGAAAATTGTTGGGAAGAGGCACAGTTACCAATAGAAATAATTACTCCGGCCTCTAACAAAAGAATAACCTTTATATGCAAGTCATGTAGGAAATATTTAGGATTCAATATTGTAAATAACAATAACCATGTAAATTCAAGTAAAACCATAAAAACATAAAAATCCTAGAAGAAAACCTAGGCAATATCATTTAGGACATAGGCGTGGGCAAAGAATTCATAATTAAAACACCAAAAGCAATGGCAACAAAAGCCAAAATTGACAAATGGGATCTAATTAAACTAAAGCGCTTCTGCACAGCAAAAGAAACTATCATCAGAGTGAACAGGCAACCTACAGAATGGGAGAAAACTTTTGTAGTCTACCCATCTGACAAAGGGCTAATATCCAAAATCTACAAAGAACTTAAATTTACAGGAAAAAACAAACAACTCCATCAAAAAGTGGGCAAAGGATACAAACAGACACTTCTCAAAAGTGTCTCAAAAGATAATTTCATATGAACAAACATATGAAAAAAAAAGCTCATTATCAGTGATCATTAGAAAAATGCAAATTAAAACCACATTGAGGTACCATGTCATGCCAGTTAGAATGGCAATCATTAAAAAGTCCGGAGAAACAGATGCTGGAGAGGATGTGGAGAAATAGGAACACTTTTCCACCATTGGTGGGACTGTAAATTAGTTTAACCATCGTGGAAGACAGTGTGGTGATACCTCAAGGATCTAGAACTAGAAATACCATTTGACCCAGCAATCCCATTACTGAGTATATACCCAAAGAATTATAAATCATTATATTATAAAGACACATGCACACACTCAAGTTTATTGCAGCACTGTTCACAATAGCAAAGACTTGGAGCCAACCCAGATGCCCATCAATGATAAACTGGATAAAGAAAATTTGGCACATATACACCATGGAATACTATGAAGCCATATAAAAGGAGGAGTTCATGTCCTTTGCAGGGACATAGATAAAGCCAGAAATCATCATTCTCAGCAAACTAACACAAGAACAGAAAACAAAACACCACATGCTCTCACTCGTAAATGTGATTTTAACAATGAAAACACATGGACACAGGAAGGGGAACATCACACATGGGGCCTGTTGGGGGGTGAAGGCATAGGGGAGGGACAGCATTAGGAGAAATACCTAATGTAGATGACAGGATGATGGATGCAGCCAACCACCATGGCACTGTATACCTATGTAACAAACCTGCATGTTCTGCACATGTACCCCAGAACTTAAAGTACAATTAAAATATTCAAATAAAAAGCAAAACATTAATTTCTTTTATTATACAATCAAGGGTCTTTCTATATTTTCAAGACACAATACAATTTTATACTCTCTACAAATATTTTTAAAGACCTAGAATTTGGCCTGACTTTCTGTGTAACGTGATATTTTCTAGCTCTGTCTTTAAATGGAATTAAACTTCTTAGGTGGAATCTTTGATTTAGCTTTGAGCAGATTTGTTATAACTCTGAGGATTTTTTTTTCTAGCTGATTTTTCTTAAGTTCTCATGTTGAGGGTTCCTTTGGACTCAAAGGCCTGAGCTCTCTTCAAATACACACCAAGAGAAATCTTGCCACTGATGACACAGTAAGTACAGGGTGCCAAGGGAGAGATTCTGGCTGAAACTGTTTCTCCTGTAAGAGAGGACAGAGTCTGAGTCAATTATTATGGCAACTTTTGGGTAAAAAGCAACATTTGTACAACAGAAATCTTTTTTTTAAATCATATGTCATGGCTTGCACATTCTGTATGTATTGTGAGCAGTCACTTAATTCCAAAACAGTCCCTAGCATATGTCCTATCAGTCTACAAGTTTCCTATCTGTCTTCATTAAGTTTTTCTGATTTGTTTTTGAATTAGCTGGAAACTCAATATGGGAAAGAAATTGTGTTGGACATCTCTTAATTTTTTATTCCCCGGCTCACACCCTCCACCTAATTGTGCTTGGGCTGTCACTGCCGCCACCAACTATACTCAGGTGAAGCTTAACCGTCCCTTGTCTCTGCTGCACAGAGCATCTCTTTTTTCCCACCTTGGGATTCCTCTGCCACTACCTGTGTGTCTCCTGTAAACTTGCTGGGATGGTTAATACTGAGTGTCAACTTGATTGGAATGAAGGATACAAAGCATTGATCCTGGGTGTGTCTGTGAGGGTGTTGCCAAAGGAGATTAATATTTGAGTCCGTGGGCTGGGAAAGGCAGACCCACCCTTAATCTGGGTGCTCACAATCACATCAGCTGCCAGTGCAAGTAGAATACAAGCGGGCAGAAAAATGTGAAAGGAGAGACCGCCCTAGCCTCCCAGCCTACATCTTTCTCCTGTGCTGGATGCTTCCTGCCCTCGAAGGTCGGACTCCAGGTTGGTCAGTTTTGGAACTTGGACTGGCTGTCCTTGCTCCTCAGCCTGCAGATGGCCTATTGTGGGACCGTGTGATCCTTGTGATTGTGTGAGTTAATACTTAAACTCTCCTTTATGTGTGTGTATGTGTGTGTGTGTGTATTCCATTAGTTCTGTGTCTCTAGAGAACCCTGACTAATATACTTACCCAGACGTTCTCATGCAGGTGCAAAATGGAAGGGCAAAGACATACTTAACATACTTGGTTGGGTGACCCTTGACCAATGTAGGACAGTAACTGATTCATAAATTCTCCTCTCTTGAGAACTCCTTGTCTCGTGCAGGCAGTTCCGTGGCTTGGTCTACATGGTTCCTTAGAGTTTACAGGCAGAACTGAGTTCATCATTTGTAGCCTTGGAGTGGTTTTTCTTTCCTTCTCTGCTTCAACCTTCCCTTTCCTCACTTCTATTCTCTGGGATTTCTTTCAAGAATAAACTACCTGTACAAAGGTCTCTTCTCAGGTTCTGCTTTTAGGGGAATTAAGAAGCGACTAAGTATTTTAGTAACTATTTGTTTTTTTTTAATATGCCTTTGTGACAAACCAGTAAGTTATACAAACAAACCTACTGGTTTGTTGATGGCCTAGTGCTATGGCTCACTCCTGTAACCCTAGCACATTTCAAGATGGCTATTCAGAGAGCTGGAAATGCAAGAATGGCTGAAAAACGTTCATAGACAGCAACAAACACGAGTTTTTGATTGTTTCCAACGACAAAACAAACTTGTGTTACTTGAAGCCGCTATTTTGTGGTAATCGGTTTCAGCAGCAATAGGAGACTAATACACCAGCCCGGCCCGAGTCCCCAAATGATACACTTAGCTGTTAGCTAGTAGAATTCTGGTGATATTTTATGGTTTTAACAGTTTTGAAAAGCATGTTTTTATATGAGGCATCTTTTCCACCCTGTTTCCTCCACATCTCAAATGTCCTTGTACAATTAAATACAAACAGTTATAATAAAGAAAAACAGTTTGAAATCTTTAAGATTCCCAGAACTCAAAAGGAAGACTCATATATAAATGAACGCAGAATCTATTCTAATGGAAAGATTTGGAGATTTTATACATACGTGCACATACATATCTATGTATACACATACAAACCAATAGATAATTTCAATACAGGTAATACATATTACAGAATATGAACATATATGTATATGCATGCTTTAGTTTGTATGTGTATGTGTATATATGTATGTATATTTGTGTGCATCTATTTGTATATCTGTATCTATATCTATATATATCTTCAACTAAGAGGAAAAAATCCAAGCCAAAGATAATCATCAATTTCCATATAGTGCCATGCTACCAATAACTTTTTTCAAATAATATTTATAGAAGGCAATTTGTCAGTACCTATTAAATATGAAAATGTGTATCTCTTCTGACCTCACAATTCACTGTTCAGGAATTTAATCTGAAGAAATACTTTTAAAAATGTATAAAGATATGTGTACATATTTAATATTCATTGCAGTGTGTTGTCTTCTAAAAAATAAAATGAAACATATCTGTCATTATTTAAGTAGGTTTCAGTTTATTCACTAAATGCAAAGAGTGAGATTAGGATGTATGGGCATCAAAGCATGTCCATGAAATATTGGGTGAAACAAGGAAGTTTTAGATTAAAATATAGCAGATGAGCCATAAAAATACATGAATTTTGATGTAAGAATTTTCTTAGAAGCATAATTACTTTATATATATATATTTAAAACACTAAGATAGTTCTATCATCAAGATCACAAGACAAAAAAACTTTCAAGTCAACGAATTTTAATTTCCATTTCCAGAGTTAAAGTCACATACATGGTGTACTCTATTTTTTCTCTTTCTACTTCTCTCTCTCTCTCTCTCTCCTTTCTAAAGGAGAGAAAATACAGATCTTTTTTGCACTGTGGCGTTTGAGAAAAAGTTTCTCTGAGTAATTCTGAACATTTTAATCTGTTGATCTCACCAAAGGTCATGAATTAATGCCTTTTATTTATAAATAACTTCTGTTTTTTATTTTTGAGCTCAAAATTTAAGAATAAAATCAAACTTTTTTTGAGGCAGTTGGGAGCAAAGTGTTAAGGACTTTTATGAAATAAATGATTGTTTCTTTTTCCATTATAAATGAGTTTCTATTTATAGATGAATTGCTTCCTTATGCAAGCCAGCTTTTAAAACTACTATTTAAGGAAAAATCAATAAATAAAATTAAAAATTTTTTTTCCAGAAAGGAAAGAGCAAACATGAATGGAGTTATACTGTGTGCCAGTCTTTGTCCCAGCAACTGAAAAATGGTATGGCATTTAATAGTCACGAATGCCCATTGGGCTGGCATCACTTATTACATTTTTCTGAGGAGATACAAGGTCCATGAAGGACAGGGTCACCTTGCCACACATTCATTTTTTAAATTTTAATTTATTTTATGTATGTATGTATGTATGTATGTATGTATGTATTTATTTTGAGATGGAGTGTCGCTCTGTCACCCAGGCTGGCGTGCAGTGGCACGATCTTGGCTCACTGTAACCTCCACCTCCTGGGTTCAAGGGATCCTCCTGCCTCAGTCTCCTGAGGAGCTGGGACTACAGGAGCATGCCACCACACCTGGCTAAACATTCAGACATGGAACTCATTACTCTTTTCTTACACATACATGGGGTACTCTATTTTTCTCTGTCTACTTCTCTCTCTCTGTCTCTCTTTTTCTTTCTCTCTCTCTCTCTCTCTCTCTCTCTCTCTCTCTCTTTTCTAAAGGAGAGAAAATACAGATCTTTTTTGCATTGTGGCATTTGGGAAAAAGTTAAGTCTCTGAGTAATTCTGAACATTTTAATCTGTTGATCTCACCAAAGGTCATCAATCATTTTCTTAGAAAAATATAAGAAGTGATTCTTGCCCAATAGGCATTCGTGAATATTAAATGCCATACAATTTCTAAGTTGCTGAGACAAAGAACACAGAACAGAAAAATATTCTATGGTTTTATGTAGGCTATTAGTGGAATTATTTTCTTAAGCCTATATTGGCTAAAACTGATCATTTATCTTGGGTAAGTTCTATTAGAAATGTACTAACACAGAAAGTGCAGCCGTTTAGAACATCTAAAATGATAACTTGTGAAACTGTATTGCTCTAAAAAAGAAGAAGATAATTTAAAATATATACCTTGAACATTTTTCTCTTGAAGACTATTATTAGGCATTTAATCTTAGATGCTAGGAGATTAGAGCTTTTTATATCTTTTTGCCAAATCTATATCTGTGAAAATCTGAATTTAGGCATATACCATTAACATAAATTGATATTTTTAGACAAAGGTTGCGTTATAACAAATGTTTCCAACGCTAAGTAAGCCTCCAGATATTTTGCTGTTTAGTTTGAATCTTATGTTTGTGTTGTCACTGGAAAAATACATACCTGAAATTTAGCAAGAAGTATGTAAACAATTGATACTATTATTAGTGTGATATGAATAATAGCATTGCTCCTTCTATAAGAACTAAATGCCCACATTTATCAGAGTTACTAATAACAGCTAGAATCACCTAAAGAGATTAAACAACAGTAGAAAAAATCCCTGCTCTCAAGGATGTCATAGTTTAGTGGGAGAAAACCATTTCCATTAAAACAGCACCCTACTTCAGTGCCTAGTATATGTGAGGTATTACTAGGGGTAGCTTCAAATTTGCCCATTTGGTCTTCACAATAACCTGCCTTTGGAGGGAGATTTTCCTCCTCCAAGAATGTGCTTGCTTTATGGTCCTTGGAAACTCCTATTCATCCTTCAGAATTTGTTGAGATGGTTTCTTTATGAATTCTTCTGGCCAGGTGCTGTGGCTCTCTCCTGTAATCTCAGCTACTGGGGAGGCTAAGGTGGGAGGATCACTTGAGCTCAGGCATTTGAGACCAGCCTGGGCCACATAGCAAGACCCTGTCTCTAAAAACATAAAATAAAATAAATGAATTCTACCTTGGCCTGCCTCCTCTCAGCTGCAGCTCCCCTCCCTAGTCCCCTATAGGATTCATCTTCCCATCTCTTAATTATTATTATTATTATTGAGATAGAGTCTAGCTGTGTCGTCAGGCTGGAGTGCAGTGGCATGATCTTGGCTCACTGCAACCTCCACCTCCAGGTTCAAGTGATTCTCCTCCTTCAGCCTCCCAAGTAGCTGGGACTACAGGCGCCCACCACTATGCCCTGATAATTTTTTGTACTTTAGTAGAGATGGGGTTTCACCATGTTAGCCAGGAAGGTCTCAATCTCTTGAACTCATGATCTGCCCACCTCAGCCTCCCAAAGTACTGGGATTACAGGCATGAACCACAGCCCATGATCCATCTCTTAATTATTTCTGCATATGTTTCTATGACAGAAATCACCTTGAACTGAAATTTCGTAGCTATCTGTCTGTGACACAACAGTGAGATCCTTTGAGGAAGAGGATTTTGTCCTGTTTTGTTCATTCAAGTCAGCCCCAATCCTGCTCTACTAGATGACCCATTCAAATCTTCAAAGGTGAGTGTCTCGTCTTCACTGCCAGTACCTGAGTTCAACACCTGAAAGTTGGTTCTGGGGAGCTTTTCTGGTGAGGCAGATTTGCCGGTGTGTGTATCTTTGTCAATCTTTATGGCAATCTTCTGGAGTCATGGAGTCATGCCTTTCCTTTCTTTCATCCTCTGCTGGACAATTGTGTGAGAGATGACTTGTATTTGATTCTCTATCTGAATAGTGACTGGAGCCTGTGGACACTCTAAGTGTTTATCAAAATAAATCCTCCTTACCCTACTCCATTTTTTAAAAATCAACTTTATTTAGCATAATCTACATACAATAAAATTTCACATGCACATTTCACATGCACAGGTGGATAACTCAATAAACATATACTTCTGTTCATTCATCACTCAAATCAATATATAAATTACTTTCATTTCCCCAGAAAATTCCCTCATGCCCTTTTACAGTTAACCTCCCCATCCAGTTCCAATGCCAGAAATACAAATCTCCTTTCTATTGCAGTAGTATAGTTTCGCCTATTACATATTCATGAAAATTGAATCGCATGACAATTTCTTTAACCATTCACCCATTAATGACATTTGGGTTGCACCCAGCTTGACTACTATGAATAAAGATGCCATGAGTATTCATGTACAAGTTTTTTTTTTTTTTTTTTGAGACAGAGTTTTGCTCTTTGTTGCCAAGGCTGAAGTGCAATGGCACAATCTCGGCTCACTTCAACCTCTGCCTCCGGGTTCAAGTGATTCTCCTATCTCAGCCTCCCGAGTAGCTGGGATAACAGGTGCCTGCCACCATGCCTGGCTAATTTTTGTATTTTTAGTAGTGACAGGGTTTCACCATGTTTGCCAGGCTGGTCTCAAACTCCTGACCTCAGGTAATCTGACCAATTCGGCCTCCCAAAGTGCTGGGATTACAAGTGTGAGCCACTGCATCCAGCCTCATGTATAAGTTTTTTAAAAAAACGGATATTTTGTACCCTTTCTCTTGGGCAAATACCTGACAGTGAGCAACTTCATATGGTAACTACATGTTTATGTGAAACTGCAATGTGTTTTCCAATGTATCTGCAGTATTTTACACTCCCATCAGCAATGTAGGAGTTCCAGATGTTTAATTTATCAGTCCATTTTCACACTGCTGATAAAGACATACTTGAGACTGGGAAGAAAAAGAGGGTTAATTTGACTTACACTTCCACATGGCTGGGGAGGCCTCAGAGTCATGACAGGAGGTGAAAAGTACTTCTTACATGGTGATGGCAAGAGAAAATGAGGAAGATGCAAAAGCAGAAGCCCCTGATAAACCCCTCAGATCTCGTGACACTTATTCACTACCATGAAAACAATATGGGGGAAGCCGCCCCCATGATTCAAATTATCTCCTACCAGGTCCCTCCTACAGCATGTGGGAATTTGTGGGAGTACAATTCAAGATGATATTTGGGTGAGGACACAGAGTCAAGCCGTATCATTCCCTTCTTAGTCCTTCCAAATCTCATATCCTCACATTTCAAAACCAATCATGTCTTCCCGACAGTCTCCCAAAGTCTTAACTCATTTCACTAGTAACCCAAAAGTCCATAGTCCAAAGTCTTCTCTGAGACAAGGCAAGTCTCTTCCACCTATGAGCCTGTACCATCAAAAGCAAGCTAATCATTTCCTAGATACAATGGGAGTATAAGCATTGGGTAAATACAGCCATTCTAAATGGCAGAAATTGGCCAAAACAGAGATTACAGGCCCCTTGCAAGTCCAAAATCCAGCAGGGCAGTAAAACTCTAAAGCTTCCAAATGATCTCCTTTGACTCCATGTCTCACATCCAGGTCATGCGGATATAAGAGGTGGCTTCCCATGGTCTTGAGCTGCTCTCCTCCTGTAGCTTTGCAGGATATAGTGCCCCTCCTGGCTGCGAATTTCACTGCTGGCATTGAGTTTCTGTGGCTTTTCCAGGTGGATGGTGCAAGCTGTCAGTGGATCTACGATTCTGGGGTCTGGAGGACGGTGGCCCTCTTTCCACAGCTCCACTAGGCAGTACCCCAGTAGGGACTCTTTGTGGAGGCTCTGATCCCGCATTTCCCTTCCACACTACCCTAGCAGAGGATTTCCATGGGGCCCCTGCCCTTGCAGCAAACTTTCACCTGGGCATCCAGGTGTTTCCATACATCTTCTGAAATCTAGGTGGAGGTTCCTAATCCTCACTTCTTGACTTCTGTGCACAGGCTTAATACGACACGGAAACTGCCAATGTGTGGGGCTTGCACCCTCTGAATCTATGAGTTGAGATGTACCTTGGTCCCTTTTAGCAATAGCTGGAGCAGCTGGGACACATGGCACCAAGTCCTTAGGCTGCACACCACATGGAACCCGGGGCCTGGTCCATGAAACCGTTTTTCCATCCTAGGCTTCCAGGTCTGTGTTGGGAGGGGCTGCCATGAAGACATGCCTTGGAGATAGTTTCTCCATTATCTTGGTGATTAACATTCAGCTCCTTGTTACTTGTTATGCAAATTTCTTCAGCCAGCTTTAATGTCCCCTCAAAAAATTGTTTATTTTTTCCTTTTCTACTGCATTGTCAGACTGCAAATTTCCAAACTTTTATGCTCTGTTTTCCTTTTAAAATGAAGGCCTTCAAGAGCACCCAAGTCACATCTCAAATGCTTTGCTGCTTAGAAATTTCTTCCACCAGATACCCTAAATCATCTCTCTCAAGTATAAAGTTCCACAAATCTCTAGGGCAGGGACAAAATGCCATCAGTCTCTTTGCTAAAACATAATAAGAGTCATCTTTCCTTCAGTTCCCAACAAGTTCCTCATCTCCATCTGAGATCACCTCAACCTGGACCCTATTATCTATATCACCATCAGCATTTCTGTCAAAGCCACTCAACAGATCTCTGGGAGGTTCAAAGTTTCTCACATTTTCATCTCTTCTTCCTAACCCTCCAAACTGTTCCAACCACTGCTGGTTACCCAGCTCCAAAGTTGATTCTGCATTTTCAGGTATCTTTTCAGTAACACCCCACTGTACTGGTACCAATTTACTGTATTAGTTCATTTTCATGCTGCTGATAAAGGCATACCTAAGGCTGGGACGGAACAGAGGTTTAATTGGACTTAAAGTTCCACGTGGCTGGGGAGGCCTGAGAGTCATGGCAGGAGGTAAAAGACACTTCTTACATGGTGGCAGCAAGAGAAAATGAGGAAGATGCAAAGGCAGAAACCCATAATAAAACCATCAGATCTCGTGCTATTTACTCACAACCATTAGAACAATATGGAGAAACTGCCCCATGATTCAAATTATCTCCCACTGGGTCTCTCCTACAACCCGTGGGAAATCTGGGAGTACAATTTAAGATGAGACTTGGGTGGGGACATAGAACCAAATCATATCATTCACTATGGTCTCAAAATTTGATATTATCAGGCTTTCTAATTTTAACCATTCTAGTGGGAGTATAGTGGTATCTCATTGTGGTTTCAATCTACTTTTCCCTAATATCTAATGATGTTGAGCATCTTTTTATGTATTATTGGCCATTCATGTATATTCTTTGTCTATGATGTTAGATAAGCATTATGTTTTATTTTTCTTCTTCTTTCTTTTTGACAGTCTCACTCTGTTACCTGGCTGGAATGCAGTGGTGCAATCTCAGCTTGTAGCAACCTCTGCCTACTGGGTTCAAGAGATTCTCCTGCCTTAGCCTCCCGAGTAGCTGGGACTACAGGTGTATACCATCACACTCAGCTAATTTTTTATAGTTAGTAGAGATGGGATTTCACCATGTTGGCCGGAACAGTCTCCATCTCTTGACCCCGTGATCCACCAGCCTCAGCCTCCCAAAGTGCAGGGATTACAAGTGTGAGCCACCGTGCCTGGTCTTATTTTTCTTCTTCTACAAATATCCAGTTGCTTCAATATCATTTATTGAAGGAACTATCCTTTCCTTATTAGATTACATTGTTGCTCATGTAAATTACCAAATTATGTACAAATTAGCCATTATGTGCAAGTCTCCTTCAGGACTTTCTATTCCATTTATCTATGTGCCTATATCTAACACTACCACACTATATTGATTAATGTAGTTTTATGCTATGCATCAAAACCTCCAACTTTGTTTTATTTTACAAAATTATTTTCTCTGTTCTTGGTCCTTCAAATTTCCAATTAAATTTTTGAATTATTATGTCAATTTTTACAGAAGTCTGAAATTTTGAGCAGAATTAAGTTAAATCTGTAGAGCAACCTAGGGAGAAGAAACATCTTAACAACATCAAGTCTTCCAATCCACGAGCAAGTTAGGCTTCTCTCCATTTACTTATATCTTCTTTAGTTTCTATCCATAGTGTTTTATGATTTTCAGTTTTGTCTGAATCTATCATGATATATAATTTTTTCCTATTAATATGATGAATACATTGACTGAATTTTTTTTGCTAGCCTCATCATTGTTTTCTTGGTATAAAGCTTACTAAGTCAGGATGTGTTATGATTTTTATGTATTATGGAATTTGCTAAAATTTTGTTAAGGATTTTTGTTTCTATACTCATAAGGGATTTTAATCTGTAATTTCATCTCTTGCACTACTTATGTCTGGTTTTGATATCAGCGCATTGTAAAATGAGTTCCAAGATGTTCTGTCCTTGTGTCGTTTCTGACAAAGCTTTTACAGGATTGCTACCAACTCTTCTATAGTGTCTAATTGAGTTAGCAAGTGAAACCATTTGTGTCTTTAGGTGTCATCATTATAATCGGACTTACTGCAAATTCAGTTTCTTAATAGGTTTTCTATTTTGTCTTGTAAGTGTTGATTATTTATAAATGTTTTTAAAATTATCCATTTTATCCAAGTTGTCAAATTTATTTAGATAAAGTTCACAATGTTTCCTTATTGTTTTAAGATTTGTGAGATTGGTCTTGTCCCCTTTTTTATTGCTGATATTGGCACGTGATTTTTATCTCTCATTTTCATGGTTATTCTTATTGAATGTTTATCAATTTTGTCATAGTTTTTCAAAACACTAACTGTGGCTTTATTTTATGTATTGTATGTCTGTCTTCTGTTTTACTGATCTGCTTTTGTCTTTATGATTTGTTTCTTCTACTTATGTTCAGTTTACCATTTACTTTGCATTACTTTTTGCTCCTTAAAGTTAAACACTAAATCATTAATTTTACCTTTCTTCCTTAATACAGACAATGATGTCCTGAGAAATTCTTTGTAAGCCATGCTTTCTTAGTATCCCAGAAACTTAAACCCATGACATTTTTGTTATTATTCAGCTCAAAATACTTCTTTATTTCTCTTGCAACATCTTTAATCCAGCGTGTATTATTTAATATTCAAATATTTGAGGCTTTCTGTCATATTTTACAGATGTCTAATTCAATTTCTTTGCAGGCAGTGGGCATACTCTGAAATCATTCAATAAAATGTACTGAGATTTAGTTCATGGGCCAATGTATGATTTATCATTTCCTGTGTAATTTTGAGTTTTTGGATGTAAGGCCTGTACTGTGCATTAGATAAAGTTGACTGAGAAGATAGCTTAGATGTCATATTTCCTTACTGTTTTTTGGTTACTTATCCTGAGAGGTTTTAAAAATCTCTGTACTTAAATGTGGATTTGACTATTATCTTTTTATTTCTGTTCATTTTACTTCATCAATTTGACTCTTCTTTAGTGCATATATATTTAGAATTGTTATGCCTTATTGGTGAATGGCTGCTTTTATCATTGTGTATACTTGAAGTCTGCCTCACCTGATGTTAATAGATCTCCTCCACCTTCGTTATCTTTACTCTTTTTATGATCTAGCTTTCCGACCATTTTATTTCTAACCTACTGCTGCCTTTATATTAAAAATGCACCTTTAGATGGCACATTAGGGTTTTGTTTGCTTTTAAATTTCCTGTTTTTAATTTTTGTTAATACCTAGTAGGTGTGTATTTTAAGAGGTTCATGAGATGTTTTGATACAGGCATGCAATATGAAATAAGCATGTCATGGACAATGGGGTATCCATCCATAAATCCTCAAGCATTTATTTTTTGTGTTACAAACAATCCAATTACACTCTTTATTTTTAAATGTATGATTAAGTTATTATTGACTATAGTCACCCTATTGTGTCATCAAATAGTAAGTCTTATTCGTTCTATTTTTTTGCACCCATTAACCATCCCCAATGCACCTCCATCCCCCACCACTCTTCCCAGCCTCTGCTAACCATCCTTCTACTCTCTATTTCCATGGGTTCAATTGTTTTGATTTTCAGATCCCACAAATAAGTGAGAACATGTGATGTTTGTCTTTCTGTGGCTGGCTTATTTCACTTAATCATCTCCAGTTCCATCCATGTTGTTGCAAATAACAGGATTTCATTCTTTTCTTCTTTATGGCTGAATAGGACTGCATTGTGTATATGTACTACATTTTCTTTATGTATTTGTCTGTTGATGGACCCTTAGATTGCTTCCAAATCTTAGCTATTGTAAACAGTGCTGCAACAAAAGTAAGAGTGCAGATATATCTTCAATATACTGATTTCCATTCTTTTGGGTATATATACCCGGCAGTGAGATTGCTGGATCTTATGGTAACTCTGTTGTCAGTTTTTTGAGGAATCTCCAAACTGTTCTCCACAGTGATTGTACTAATTTACCTTCCCATCAAGAGTGTATAAGGGTTCCCTTTTCTCCACATTCTTGCCAGCATTTGTTATTGCCTGTATTTTGGATATAAGCCATTTTAACTGGTGTGAGATGACGTTTCATTGTAGTTTTGATTTGCATTTCTCTGATGATCAGTGATGTTGAGCACTTTTCATATACCTGTTTGCCATTTGTATTCCTTCTTTTAAGAAATGTCTACTCAAATATTTTGCCCATTTTGGGATTCAATTATCAGACTTTTTTCCTGTAGAGTTGTTTGCGCTCCTTATATATGCTGGTTATTAATTCCTTGCCGGAGGGATAGTTTGCAAATATTTTCTTTAATCAGTAGGTTGTCTCATCACTTTGTTGATTATTTCCTTTGTTGTGCAGAAGCTTTTTACCTCCTTGTGAACCCATTTGTTCATTTGTGCATTAGTTGCCTGTGCTGTGAGGTATTGCTCAAGAAAGTTTTGGCCAGACCAGTGTCCTGGAGATTTTCCTCAATGTTTTCTTGTAGTAGTTTTGTAGTTTGAGATCTTAGATTTAAGTCCTTGATCCATTTTGATTTGATTTTTTACATATGGCAAGAAATAGGAGGGCTCTACTTTCTTTTCTGCAAGTGCATATCCAGTTTTCCCAGCATCAGTTATTGAAGAGACTGTTTTTACCCCAGTGTATATTCTAGGCACCATTTATTGTCCAGTCTAACAAATCTCTGTCATTTGGTGGGTATTAGTTTATTTACATACTGATATGGATGAATTCCTCTGTTGCTCCTAACATATCTTTTATTTGGTTTATCAACATTTTTTAATACTCAATTTTTACTTTCTCTAGTAGTTTCCTAACTATACCTCTTTTATCATATTTTAATTGGTTTCTCTATGGCTAAAAGTATTCATCCTTAACTTACCAGAATTTGTTTAGAGTTAATATTGTATTTTTTTAAACTTCAACATATAACCCAATACTTTTGACTTTAATCTTTCTACTTTCCACTTCCCAATAAATACTTCCCACTTTACAAATATAATGACCTTGCAACAATTACTTTTGAAGTACTTTTTGAAAAAAAAATACACCTAGTCTTTTGTATTTACTTATTTATTTACTATTTCTGGCGTCTTTCATTCCTTCTTTTTTTTTTTTTTTTTAAATTTTTTATTGGATTATAGGTTTTGGGGTACATGAGCAGAGCATGCAAGACAGTTGCGTAGGTACACACATGGCAGTGTGCTTTCTTTTCTTCTCCCCTTCACCCACATTTGGCTTTACTCCCCAGGCTATCCTTCCCCACCTCCCCCTCCCACTGGCCCTCCCCTTTTCCCCCCAATAGACCCCAGTGTTTAGTACTCCCCTTTCTGTGTCCATGTGTTCTCATTTTTCATCACCCACCTATGAGTGAGAATATGCGGTGTTTCATTTTCTGTTCTTGTGTCAGTTTGCTGAGGATGATGTTCTCCAGATTCATCCATGTCCCTACAAACGACACAAACTCATCATTTCTGATTGCTGCATAATATTCCATGGTGTATATGTGCCACATTTTTCCAATCCAGTCTATTATCAATGGGCATTTGGGTTGATTCCAGGTCTTTGCTATTGTAAACAGTGCTGCAATGAACATTCGTGTACATGTGTCCTTATAGTAGAACGATTTATAGTCTTTTGGATATATACCCAGTAATGGGATTGCTGGGTCAAATGGAATTTCTATTTCTAAGACCTTGAGGAATCGCCACACCGTCTTCCACAATGGTTGAACTAATTTACACTCCCACCAACAGTGTAAAAGTGTTCCTTTTTCTGCACATCCTCTCCAGCATCTGTTGTCTCCAGATTTTTTAATGATCGCCATTCTAACTGGCGTGAGATGGTATCTCAATGTGGTTTTGATTTGCATCTCTCTGATGATCAGTGACGATGAGCATTTTTTCATATGATTGTTGGCCTCATATATGTCTTCTTTCGTAAAGTATCTGTTCATATCCTTTTCCCACTTTTGAATGGGCTTGTTTGTTTTTTTCCTGTAAATCTGTTTGAGTTCTTTGTAAATTCTGGATATCAGCCCTTTGTCAGATGGGTAAACTGCAAAAATTTTTTCCCATTCTGTTGGTTGCCGATCCACTTTAGTGACTGTTTCTTTTGCCGTGCAGAAGCTGTGGAGTTTCATTAGGTCCCATTTGTCTATTTTGGCTTTTGTTGCCAATACCGGATTTCAAACTATACTACAAGGCTACAGTAATCAAAACAGCACGGTACTGGTACCAAAACAGAGATATAGACCAATGGAACAAAACAGAGGCACCGGAGGAAACACAACATACATACAACTATACAATCTTTGATAAACCTGACAAAAACAAGCAATGGAGAAAGGATTCCATGTTTAACAAATGGTGTTGGGAAAACTGGCTAGCCATGTGCAGAAAGCAGAAACTGGACCCCTTCCTGACACCTTACACTAAAATTAACTCCAGATGGATTAAAGACTTAAACATAAGACCTGGCACCATAAAAACCCTAGAAGAAAATCTAGGCAAAACTATCCAGGACATAGGAGTAGGCAAAGACTTCATTCCTTCTTATAGATCCAAGTTTTCTTGGGACATAATTTCCCTTTGGCCTCATGGTTTCCCTTTAGAATTTCTGGTTGTGGCATTTGCTGGTGGAAAATTTACTCAGGTTTTATTCTAAAAATGTCTTTTTTTTTACCCTTATTTCTGAAGAAAATTCTCGCTGGATATTGAATTCTCTATTGGCAGTCTTTTCTTTCAGAGTTTTCATATCTTACATTATTGTTTTTTGGACTACATTTTTTAAAAATATACAATAAATTTATCTCTTTTTTTTTTTTTTTTTTTTTTTTTTTTTTTTGCCTGCAGGTAATGTGAGTTTTTTTCCTCTGTCTGCTTTCAAATTTTTTTATTTCATTTTTGTGTTTTAGAAGTTTGACTATTATGGGCATAAGTACAGATCTCTTTCCGTTTATTCTTAAGTAAGTTGTGATTTCATCAAATTTGGAATATTTTCAGTCACTATTTCTTCATATATATATATATATATATATATATATATTTGTCTCATTCACACTCTCTTCTTCTCAGGGACCCAAATAAATGTATTTTACATTTATTTATTCTTCCCCTATTGATTACTGTTCAACAGACCTCTGAAGTACTGTTCATTTTTCTTTAATCTTTTTTATCTCATTACTTAGTTTGAATAAATTCTATTGGTTGATTTTCAATATTCCTGACACTTTTTTTTTGCTGCCATCTTCAATCTTCTGGTCCCATCTAATAAAATTTATTTATATTTCAATTACTATATTTTGATTTATAGAATCTCCATATGATTTTTCTATAGTTTCCATTTTTTTCTGTGGAAACTCCCTATGTGTTTACTCATTAAGATCAGATTCTTCTTTTATTTTTGACTATATTTATAAAAGCAGTTTTAAAGTCTTTTTCAAATAAGTCTATTTTTTTGGCCATCTTGAGTTTGAAATCTGTTGTCTCCTTTTTTCTTGACTGTGGGGCACTGCTTCTTTGTTTAACTAAGGAGTTATGTATTAAACACTGAATATTGGCAACCATATCTTAAAGATTCTAGATTTTGTCAGTTTTTTCCAAAGAATGTGGATTCTTATTTTAAAAAATAATTCATTTGTTTTTAACTGATGTAGGGTTTGGTGTAATTGTAAACCTCAGATGGTCCTGCCTGTTTGCAGGTCCTGCCCAGCCCTTATTCATAAACCAGCAGAGGACCTCCACATACACCTCGAAGACCACTCTCTACAATCTCCTTTTTATTCCAATCCCATATTTCACAGAATCCAGCTATTTCAGCAGCCCTACTCTCTGAATTCTGTCTCCTTAGTTCAGTAAGACTGTTAAGCTATGCTGAGACCCTATGTTCTCTGTGCAGCAATTGGGAAATTGTTCATAACAGAGATTCAGGAAAGTGATGGAACTAACCCTGTGAGTTGCCTTTCTCTAGGGATCACAGTCCTCCTCTCTTGACCATGTTCCATTGCCAAAAAACAGTTGAATCACATATCTTGTCTAATTTTATAGGTGTTTATTTTGGGAGGGCAAATTTGGTGCTAGTTTTTTCATTCATGTCTAGAAGTGAAGTTCCACTACTTCTGTCTTCCCTCCCGCTCCATGGCACTTATTACCCTCTCACATATTAGATAATTTACTTATATGTCAGACATTAATAGGTTATTATCTGCCTCTTCTCATCACTTTACCAGAAAATAAGCTTCGTATGAATAAAGATACTTGTCTGTTTTGTTCACTAATGTGTCTCAGGCACCTAGAACAGTGCCTGGTGCATAGTTGGTGCTTAATCAGTATATCATCTCAGCCATTTTACAAATTAGGAGATGACTCAAACAGTGCATATATGTATGTATTTTTAATTTCACATTAATAAGTAGTAAAACTTTTTTTTTGCACTTGTTCTCCAACTTCAGACTCAAAAGCCTATATTCTTCCCACAGCAGCTTTCTTCTTCTTCTAGTTTCAAAAGTAAGACAAAGAAGGGGAAAGACTGAGGAAGAAAAACCTGGAAGGCAAAATGCACAACTATGTCTCTATGAACTTCCTAAGAAGAGGCTAATTATAGGTCTATTTACTAATTAAATAATATTTATTCTACATTCTAGGTGGAAAACTCTGTACACAATGATAAAGACTTAATCCTTGGTAAGGATATTAGTGAATCCAATTTTGGAATTGTAGTTTTATAATCCTATTTATTTGTGTTTTACTTTTTAAAAACTAAATATGATTTTTTGAATTAGAAATTGAGGTCTAGTTATGGTCTAGTCTAGCCATCTATCTATTAGCTGTGAAACTTTGGGTAAATAGTAACCATTATAGACCTCGTATTTTCCCAAAAATGGTTCTAGTAGTACATGTTTATTTCACTACTTCTTTTTAATGTAAATGAAACTAGAAAAGAAAATCAAAATGCTTTGAAAATGATAAACTCTGATGTATTAAATATTATTTGAGCTCTTTAGAATTTAAAGTTGGTAAACATTTATAAGTAGTATGTTAAATATTACAAATAAAATGATGTTATGTAAATAGCAGCAGCAGTATTGAAGGAAATATATTTATTTTGTGCTAAATTGAATTTTGCAGTAGGCCTTAATAAATCTAAACCAGAAAAGAAAATTTTCTTTTACTTATTTGCTTGAAAAGAATATTATAAGACAAATTAACTTCAAGTTTCTTCAAAACTTGCAATTAAACTTTTTGTGGGTATAATTAGGGAATCTTTTACCAGTATAAAAATAAAATACATAGAAATAGAGTAAAAATGAAAAGCTATTTCAGGGTACAGTTTCAGAACAGGATTTAAGAGTTTGTATCACATTGCTACTTGAGAGCTCCTTCAAGGGATTGAAGGGAAATGGCATAGTTTTGCTTTCAGTTATAAATCAGCATAATATACATAATGTAAAAATTATGTGATGTTAAATACCTTTTAGTTGTCCAAGGAGAAATGCTTCTTTCTTTCACAAGTACATTCATCCTTGGCCAGGCATGGTGGCTGATGCCTGTAGTTCCAGCATTTTGGGAAGTCGAGGCAGGTGAATCCCTTGAGGTCAGGAGTTCAAGACCAGCCTGGCTAGCATGGCGAAACCCTGTCTCTGCTAAAAATTCAAAAAATTAGCCAGGGGTGGTAGCACATGTCTGTAGTCCCAGTCTGAGGCAGGATAATCACTTGAACCTGGAGGCAAAGGTTGCAGTTAGCCGAGATCATGCCACTGTGCTCCAGCCTGGGCAACAGAGTGAGACATCTTCTCAATAAAAATAAAAATGAAAATAAAAACTAATTCATCCTTAGTAATTTTCTTTGTTGATATGAATACTTGTTCATTTTGATTTAGAAAGTCTTGCATAATTCAGTTGTATTTCTCTTCTCTTCCCTTGGGAATGCAATGAGGAGCTGGTTATACATACACTCTGTAAATGTGGTCTTAGACTAAAACTACATTAGCAACTAGTAGTTGGTGGTATCTTAGACAATGTGGTATCTTAGACCAAAACTACATTAGCAACTAGTAGTTGGTGAGTTAACACTCCCATCCAAAAGCAACCAACAACATAGTTCTGAGTTTAGTATAGCATTTCTCTTGGTCTCTGAGATCACATTTTAAAGTATTAAGATTGAATCTTCTCTTTGGGATGTTGAGGTGAGAATTGTTTCTTAGGGGGGGAAAAATGGAGGAAGAATGGGCAAGGAAGTTAACAAGTAAAATCTAAATAGCTTTATCAAAATAAAATTATTTAGAAAGGAAGAAAAATTAATACTTTTAACCTATTGCAGTAACTGAGAATGAGATAAATTTATGGACATAGAGGTCCTTGTAGATACTGCATGCAGTAGGATTAATAAAAGCAATAGGAATTAGCAAACAGATTATGTATCAGCAAACATATGCTTTTAAATTACTTGAGGACACAAATAGTTTGTTTAAAATAACTTGAAGATCTTAGACATTCTCTCTCAAATATTATTCACCATACTTCCCTTTGTTTCAGAAAGCTGTATTCCATAAAGAATGCCAAAGTACACCCATCATCTTTGTCCCTGGTTCTTTAAGGTTAAGTAGCCCAGTGACAAATAATATTTCTCTAATGGAGTCTCAATTAGGAATAACACCTTCTTTTATAAGGATAAAACCAGCACTGAGACCTCAAGATTTTAAAAAGCCATCATAAGGGGTAGTAAAAAGTTACAATCACAGCAAAGTGTGGTTATTTTGGTTTAGAATGTAGTAGTATATCAGAAGCAGATACTGCTTACTCTAAATCAATATTAACTTCCTTTTTTCCCCTCACTAAAGAACCTCAATTTTCTACAGTTATCCACCTATGCCTCATTTTACTTGGGGAGAGGTGGCCCTATCCTTGCCTTAGGGGCAAATATTGGTTGGGTCGAACCAGTTATGATAGATAGTGTCATCTTCACCCCCAACCCTGCCCCACTGATCAGTTTAATGGTAGGCATGGGACCCAATCCTTGTCAATGGGAATATGAGGAGCAGGGATTTTTGCTTTTTGGAAAGGTTTCCTTCTAAGACAAAGCTAGATGTAGCTGTCTTGCACCCCTGGGGAGAGCCACCTCTATCAGTTTATTAGAGCGGCCATAACGACATACCATGGGCTGTGTGACTTAAATAACAGACATTTATTTGCTCACAGTTGTGAAGGCTGGAAGTCTAAGATCAAAGTGATGGCAGGCTTGCTTTCTCCTGAGGTCTCTCACCTTGACTGTCTTCTCGCTGTGACCTCACATGGTCTTTTCCTCGTGCACGTGTGTACCTGTTGTCTCTTCTTGGGTGTCCAAATTTCCTCTTTTTATAAGGATACCAGTAAGATTGAAGTAAAGTCCATCGTAATGACCTCCTTTCAACTTCATCATCTCTTTAAGGCTCTATCTCTGAATAGTTATAGTCTGAGGTACTGGAGGGTAAGGCTTCAATATATGAATCCTGGGGAGAGGCCATTCAGCTTATAACACCACCCGTAGAGCACTGACAATGCTAGAAAACATCAATCAATGGAAAGAACCTGGGTCCTGGATATGAGATAATATGTATTCTTACGCTGTGTAAGCAAGTTGAATAGGCATTTTCTCTTACTTGAAATGGAAGACCCCTACCTTAAATCTAAGAACCATGGAACCAACAAAAAACCATCAATGTCACCCCTATTCCTAGACTGCAGAGTGTCACTAGTTAGTCTATACTATTGAAATAGCTTCTGGAGGTTCTTGCAGTTGGAGAAATAGCTGCATATGTTGAAGCACCTTCTGAAGTGACAAGGAAATCTTCCTCCTGTAGGACTCCCAGGAAAGATTTGGTAATCTTTGGACCTAAAGACAACGCTTCAAGTTTTTCAAACTGCAAAAAGACTCGAGATACAGATTTAAAGTGTGTCAATGGAAGAAATGTTATAGTTGGGAAATACTATTTCATTTCTTTTATGTGTTTTTCCCCAAGACAATGCATGAAATGTGAATATTAATATTTAGACAGTTCCTTAATGGTCAGATAGCTAGCAACCAGGCTCTGAATACTATAAGTATAAAAATTCTGTAGAAAGTTATTTCATATAAATATTTTATCAAACAGCTAATGAAAAATAAATAGTCTGCAATTATCTAGTTATTGCACAAAACATTTTCAGTACACCAGGGTGGGATTTTTGTCAACTTACTTTGCATGCCAAGACTCATGTTAAATTATCCATTCAAATGAATAATAAGAATAGGATGCTGGAACCACAGGCAGATTTTCTGTCTCTAATAGGTAGAAATTCCAATTTGCAAAACAAATGCATAAACAATAATGCAACCATAAGCATGTTTTTAAAGATTCTTTTATGAAATGACAGGTATTTTTGCCAGCTGGGAAAAATTAATATGGAAAAATGTCATTTGGCTTTGAAAGAAATGAAAGATATAAAACAAGAATAATGAAATTTCTAGAGTAAAAAATGTCGGATTTGGGCAAGATGGCTAACTAGATGCAGCCAGGTAGAACTGCTGCCGCTGAGGGACTGGGATGACTGATGCACTCCTAAAAGATCTTCAGAGGGAAGGCACTGTCCATGAATGGAGAGAAAACACAGAAACTGGACTGAGGGGGAAGAGGCCGGGAACCCTGTAAGGGGCTTCTGCACACCAGGACTCATTCCTGGCCCCCAATTACTCCGGGGGAATGGGTTAGTTGAACTGGCAGGGAACAACTTGCTCTAGCCATGAGCCTCTGGAATCCCAGCAGGAGGAAACCCCTCAATCACAAGGGGCACTTAAGTTGGCAGGGATAGCTGCTTAGAGAAGTGGTAAGGGCAGGAGGCCAGCTGATGCAGAGCCTAGAGAGCTTGCTGTAGGAGCATCTGTAATAAAGCAGCACCAGGGATGCCCATCCCCCCAGGCTCAAGTTGCTCTCCTAGGAGACTTTAGCCCTAGGGGAGCTGTTGGAACCAAACTCTGCAGTGTTGTCTTTGACCTGAGCACCCCTCAGTTCACTGGTCTTTTCTGGATTCCCAGCCTGGCTGCACCTGTTTGTGTTGTAGCGTCCAGTGCCCTGGGTCTTGCATCATAGCTTCTGCACTGGCAGATCATGCCTGAACAGTGGACAGCTCCAGCAGGGCAGGCCTCACTGCCATATACTAGCCCACCCACTCCCCCTCCCCACTGCAGCTTCCCCAGGGTCCATGGCCACCCCGACATTGCTTTGCCGGCTTGTGTGTGGGGAGGACGCTTTGCCTTCCCTGTCCTACCAGGGTGCATGTGTATATGTACCCTGCCCTGCCTCTGCTGCCAGCAGGAATGCATTCTGCCTTCCCTTACCCACCATAGTGCCACTGAAATAGGAGTGTTGGCAGGCACAGAGCCCACCAGTCCCACCCCTGCACCAACACTGAGAGTGAAAATAGGCACATAGAGCAATAGACCCTTCCCTGTCCTGAGTGGCCACAGAGGGTACACAAGGACTTGCACTGGCCAGTGCCCCTCCTCTGTGCTAACACCACCAACAGTGCAAACATACATACAGTTACCAACAGGAGGCCACCTGCCCCCACCAACCATACTGCCTCTGCTGCTGCTGTGGACACCTGCATGGAGACAGGCACCCCAACATCTATTAGCATTCTGCAACAGCCAATGGGTGTGCACTCCACCACACTGCCACTGCTGCTGGCACTTACAAATGAGAATGGATCCCACTGCCATCACCCTATGAAATGCTTTGTCTGGCAACACTTATCAGAGTGCAATAAACAGTGGTCCAAGAGTACTTAGGCACCCCTAGCCCCATGCAATGGGTTCCTAACCTCAAGGAGCGAGAGAACAAAGTTGGGGCCTGTTACAAATCCTCCAGAGTGAGAGCACACAGTCCAGGAGTTGGGAGATGACTGCTGTTCCCCTAAAATCTTCCAAAAATGAATTCAGTAGACTGGACCCACCTTATACCACAATCAAACCTTCAATGCCATCAAATAGGATGAAAAAAAAAAAAAATCTAAAGGACAGCAACTTCGAAGTTTGAAGGAAAACCAGTCCAGAAAGATGAGAAAGAACCAGCACAAGAACCCTAACAACTCAAAAAGCCAGAGAGCCTTTTTTACTCCAAGCAACAACACTACCTCTCCAGCAAGGGTTCTGAACTGTGCTGAGGTGACAGAAAATAGATTTAAGAATATGGATAGGGATAAATATCATTAAGATGCAAGAGTACATTGAAACCAAATCCAAGGAAGCTGAAATCACAATGAAACAATAAAGAAGCTGAAAAACAAAATAGCCAGTACTGAAAAGAACTTAAACAACCTGATAGAATTGAAAAATGCACTACAAGAATTTTATAATGCAATCACAAGTATTAATAGCAGAATAGACCAAGGTGATGAAAGAATATCAGAGCTTAAAGACTGGCTTTCTAAAATAAGACAATCAGGCAAGAATAGAGAAAAAAAAAGTAAAGATACATAAACAAAACTACCAAGGAATATGACATTATGTAGAGGCCAAATCTGTGACTCACTGATGTCTCTGAAAGGGATTGGGAGAAGAAAACCAAATTGGAAAACACATTTCAAGATTTCATTCATGAGAACTTCCCCAACCTAGCTAAAGAGTCCAACATTCAAATTCAGGAAATGCAGAGAACCCAGTAAATTACTTCACAAGAAAATCATCCCCAAGACATATAATTATCAAATTCTCCAAGGTCAAAATGAAAGAGAAAATGTTAAAGGCAGTGTGAGAGAAAGGTCAGGTCAGCTACAAAGGGAATCCCATCAGACCAACAGTGGACCTTTTAGCAGAGATCCAACAAGCTAGAAGAGATTGGAGGCCAATATTCAACATTTAAAAAATGAAATTCCAACCAAGAATTTCCTATTCAGCCAACCTAAGTTTCATAAGTGAAAGAGAAATAAGATCCCTTTTCAGACAAGCAAATATTGAGGGAATTCATTAATAACAGATCTTCCTTCTGAGAGCTCCTGGAGGAAGTATTAAATATGAAAGACTAACCAGACACTACAAAAACCAATGACACTGTAAAGCAAACCACAAGCAAGTCTGCATAAGAACCAGAAAATATGATGACAAGAACAAATCCACACATATCAATGTTAACTGTGACTGTAAATGGGTTATATGCCCCAATTAAAAGGCACAGAGTGGCAAGCTGGATAAAAGTGCAAGATCCAATAATATGCTGTCTTCAAGAGACCGATCTCACATGCAGTGACACACATAGACTCAAAATGAAGGGGTGGAAAAAAATCTGCCAAGTAAACGGTAAACAGTAAAAAGCAGAGGTTGCAATTCCAATTTCAGACAAAACAGATTTAAACCAACAAAGATTTTTTAAAAGACAAAGAAAAACATTATATAATGGCAAAGGGTTCAATTAAACAAGAAGACCTAACTATCCTAAATATGTATTCCCATAACAGAGAAGTATCCAGATTCATAAAGCAAGTTCTTAGATACTACAAAGAGATTTAGATAACCACACAATATTAGTGGAAGACTTCAGCACTACATTGACAATGTTAGACAGATTCATTGAGAAAGAAAATTGACAAAGATATTCAGGACCTAAACTCAGCACTGGATTAAAAGGTCCTGAGAGACATCCACAAAACTCTCCACTCAAAAACAACAAAATATTCATTCTTCTTATCACAACGTGGCACATACTCCAAAATTAAACATGTAATGAGACATAAAACACTCCTCAGCAAATGCAAAAGAACTGAAATCATAACAACTACTCTCTCAGACTATGGTGCAATCAAATTAGAAATCAAGACTAAGAAATTTTCCCAAAAGCATACAATTACATGGAAACTGAATAACCTCCTCCTGAACAACTTCTGGGTAAATAATAAAATTAAGGTCGAAATCAAAAAGCTCTTTGGAACTAATGAGAACAAAGATACAACACATCAAAATCTCTGGCCACAGTTAAGGAAGTGTTAAGAGGGAAATTTATAGCACTAAAAGCTCACATCAAAAAGTTAGGAAGATCTGAACTTAACAACCTAATATCACAATGAAAAAAAATAGAGAACCAAGAGCAAGCCAATCCTAAATATAGCAGTAGACAAGTAATAACCAAAATCAGAAATTGAAACATGAAAAGCCACTCAACAGATGAACAAATCCAGTATGTGGTTTTTTGAAAATATTAATAAAATAGATAGATCACTAGCTAGCCTAATAAAAAAGAAAAGAGAGAGGGTCCAAATAAACACAATCAGAAACAACAAAGGGAATATTACCACTGCCTCTACAGACAAACAAATAACCATCAGAGAATATTATGAACACCTCTATGCACACGAACTAGAAAATCCAGAAGAAATTGATAAATTCCTGGATACATACACCCTCCCAAGCCTGAACCAAGAAGAAACTGAATTCCTGAACAGACCAGTAATGAGCTCTGAAATTTAATTAGTAGTAAGTAACATACCAATCCAAAAATCCCAGGACCAGACAGATTCACAGCTGAATTCTAGCAGATGTACAAAGAAAAGCTGGTACTATTCCCACTGAAACTATTGAGGAGAGAGGACTCCTCCCTAACTCATTCTGTGAGGCTAAGCTCATCGTGATACCAAAATCTTGCAGAGACATAACAAAAAGAGAAAACTTCAGGCTGATATCCTTGATGAACACTGATGCAATAATCCTCAAGAAAATACTTGTGAACTGAATCCAGCTGCACATCAAAAACAATATCGTCCAAAATCAAGTAGGCTTTATCTCTGGATAAAGTTTAGTCAACTTATGTGAACCAATAAATGGGATTCATTACATAAACAGATCTAAAAACAAAAACCATGTGATCATCTCAATAGATGCAGGAAAGGCTTTCAATAAAATTAAACACTCCTTCATGTTAAAAGCTCTTAATAAGAGCCATCTATGACAAACCCACAGCCAACATCATACCGAATAGGCAATAGCTGAAATCTTTCCCCTTGAAAACCAGCACTAGACAAGGATGGTCTCTGTCACTATTCCTATTCAACATAGTATTGGAAGTCCTGGACAGAATAATCAGGCAAGAAAAAGAAACAAAGGGCATCCAAATAGAAAGACAAGAAGTAAAAATATCCCTGTTCACAGATGACATAATTCTATATCTAGAAAATCCCATAGCCTTGGTCCAAAAGCCCCTTAAGCTGATAAACAATCAATGAAGTCTCAGGATACAAAATCAACATATAAAAATCACAAGTATGCCTATACCAACCACCATCATGCAGAGGGCCAAATCAGGAATGCAGTCCCATTCACAGTTGCCACAAAAAGAAAAACAATACCTAGGCCTATAGCTAACCAGGGAGGTAAAAGATCTCTACAATGAGAACTAGAGAATACTGTTCAAACAAATCAGAGATGGCTCAAACAAATGGAAAACCATTTCATGCTCACATATAGAAAGAATTAATATCATTAAGATGGCCATACTGCCCAAAACAATTTATAGATTCTATGCTATTCCCATCAAACTACCAATGACTTTCTTCACAGAACTAATAAAAACTATTTTGAAATTCATATGGAACTGAAAAAGAGCCAAAATAGACAAGGCAATCCTAATTTTTTTAAAAAAGCTGCGGCATCATGTACCAGAGTTCAAACTATGCTACAGGGCTACAGTAAGCAAAACAGCATGGTACTGGTACAAAAACAGATAAATCAATGGAACAGAATAGAGAGCCCAGAAATAAGGTCATATGCCTAAAACCATCTGATCTTTGACAAAGCTGACAAAAACAAGCAATGGGGAAAGGAATCTCTATTCAATAATTTGTACTGGGATAACTGACTAGCTATATGCAGAACTCTAAAACTGGATTCCTTCCTTATACCATATACAAAAATCAATTCAAAATGGATCAAAGACTTAAATGTAAAACCCAAAACTAAAAAAAAACGTGGAAAACAACCTACACAATATGATTTGGACATAGGAATGAGCTAAGATATAATGACTAAGACACCAAAAACAATTGCAAGAAAAGCAAAAATTAACAAATGGGATCTAATTGAAGGGCTTCTGCACAGCAAAAGAAACTATCAACAGAGTGAACAGACAACCTACAGAATGGGAGAAAACTTTTGCAAACAGTACATCTGACAAAGATCTAATATCTAGCATCTCTAAGGAACCTAAATTACAAGAGAAAAACAAAGCCATTAAAAAGTGAGTAAAGGACATGAAAAGACACTTTTCAAAAGAAGACATACATGTAGACAATGGAAAAAATCTCAGCCTCACTTATCATTAGAGAAATACAAATCAAAACCACAATGAGATACCATCTCACACTAGTTAGAATGGCTATGATTAAAAAGTCAAAAAATGACAGGTTTTGGCAAGGTTGCAGAGCAAAAGGAGTGCTTATACACTCTTGGTGGCAGTGTAAATTAGATCAACCATTTCAGAAAACAGTGTGATAATTTCTCAAATACCTAAAAGCAGAACTACCATTTGTTCCAGTAATCCCATTACTGTGTATATACCCAAAGGAATGTAAATTGTTCTGTCATAAAGACACATACAGGCATATATGTTCATTGCAGCACTGTTCACAATAGCAAAGACAAGGAATCAACCTAAATGCCCATTAATGATAGACTGGATAAAGAAAATATGGTACACTTATACCATAGAATACTATGTGGCCATAAAAAAAGAATGAGATCATGTCCTCTGCAGAAACATGGATAAAGCTGGAGGCCACTATTCATAGCAAACTAAGGAATAAAAAACCAACAGCTCATGTTCCCACTTAGAAGTAGGAGCTGAATAATGAAGAGAGATGAACACATAGTGGGGAACGACAAACATGAGGCCTACAGGAGGGTAGAAGGGCGGAGAGGGTCAGAAAAAGTAACTAATAAGTACTAGGCTTAATACCTGGGTGACTAAAAAAATCTGTACAACAAACCCCATGACACAGGTTTATCTATATAACAAATCTACACATATACTCCTGAACTTAAAATAATTTAAGTTAAAAAGAAATAAAAAATTTCAACAGAAAAATTCTCTGGATGTGATACATCAAGGCACATTTTAATATTTGTTGAAAACAGTAATATAGAGATATCTTAATAACAAAAAGAGAAAAAAACCATTATATACAGGGGAACAAAAATGAGAATGATCACTGAACTGAATGCAAGCTAGAAGGCTATAAAACAACATATTTCATATAGCAAAAGAAAAATGGGCCAGGCTTAGTGGCTCGTATCTGTAATCTCAGCAGTTTGGGAGGAAGGCCGAGATGGGCAGATCACTTGAAGTCAGGATTTCAAGACCAGCCTGGCCAACATGGTGAAACGCTGTCTCTACTAAAAATACAAAAATTAGCCGGGTGTGATGGTGCATGCCTGTAGTTCTAGCTACTTGGGAGGCTGAGGCACAAGAATCACCTGAACTCAGAAGGTGGAGGTTGCAGTGAGCCAAGATTTGCCACTGCACTCCAGCCTGGGCCATAGAGTAAGGCTCTGTCGGAAAGGAAAGGGGAAAAGAAAGGGGAAAGGGAAGGAAAGGGGATAGGGAAGGGGAAATGAAAGGAAAAGGAAAGGAAAAAGGAAATGAGAAGGGAAAGGAAAGGAAAGGAAAAGGGAAAGGAAAGAAAAGGAGAAGGAAAGGAAGGGAAGGGAAAAGAAAAGAATAATGGAAAACTCACCATTGCCAAATAGTAATTGACAATAAGTGATTAGATCTGTGACTACAGATCTTATTAGAATTGTGATCAAAGGTAAAACTCAATCATTAGAATTTTATTTTGTTCCCCTTCACAGATACTATGTAAGAGGTACCAAAGGACTGGACATTTGTAAACTAAAATCTTACTTTTCTGTTCTCAACTAACTGTGCAACTGTCTTACTGTCAAATCTCTAAAATAGATGGTCAAACTAAATCTTGGACTCTTCTAACATTCTTTGAAACTGTGGAGTAGAAGAAAAGTAATATCAAAACTAATGCCTCCTTACAGAGCATCCAAAACTGTTTTCTAACTGCCTATCTGATGCAAGTGTATGCAAAGAATTCATCATATTATCTAAACAAATTATGTTCAGGCATATATATGTATGTGTGTGTATATATATATATATATACATATAGATATATGGCTTAACATTTGAAATGTAATTCATGACATTGGAACCACCCTTTATATTGAATTAGATATAGAATAAATGGATATTGATTACAGTTTAGGAAAAAGTTACCACATAGTTTAACTATAATAATTTCCACTGATGGAAATTAATGCCACTGAATTATGTAAGACTAAAAAGTATAGGCATGTTACTTTTGTTTTATTTCAGAACATATTTCTATACCAATGAATAAACAATAATTTTATGTTTCTTTGCAGTAATCAGAAAAAAATGCAGGCTACTCTTTTATTTGTGCTGATTTAAATTACCATATTTACATATTTTCTGCCTTTTGATTGGTTCATACATCTGTTCTTAATGTTTCTATGAAAATTACATTAAAACCACAATGTCAAGGTTTTGGTGAGTAGCTCAGAAGCAACCCAAATACAAAACAAACATTAGAACATAATACTTCTCATGGCTAGTGATGGAGTAGGGCCATTTATCACAGAGGCTGCAAAGCCAAAAAGGCCAGAAATCAAAGATACATCAGCCTCCATGTTTGAGATTTTTAAAAAGAGCTAAATGCTTCCAAATGTGCAAGTTTACTGAAAGTACTTTAATTTTACTCTGTTTCTATACTAGGAATAAAAGTTTCCAAGGATAGGGTAATACTTTCTTATGAAAATTCCAAATCATCATATAAAATATCAGGTCAAAAATCCTGTTTCGAGGACATGAGGTGGTAGTGATTTTGTTGCATGTGAACAACATGAAAATATAAAGACAGATTGTACGAACTATTCAATGAACATATCATTAACAGTGTGTTCGAAATTGAGAAAACATATTTGACTATCTTGAATTTAGACTGATTCAGAGAGTAACCTGTCAAGAAAGAATGAACCAGTTTAAGAACCATGGAATAAGGGAATTCAGTAAGCTGTACATTGGAAACTATAGATAGTGCTGATTGCTTAATGCGGGAGTAAGCAGAAATAAAAATTTATCCTGTGTCTCCTTGAGCGGTTCAAGTGCCTCTCCCAGATGCAGCACTGATGCCAGCCGTTAGCTTCTTTGGTCTTTTCCTTCACATCTCTAATATGTGAGGATTCAAGTAGCCAGGTACAATAGACTCAAATACCATTGTTCTGTTATTCTAGGATACGTAATCTGAATACAGAATAACGAAGCAGATGAAATCTCATAATCACTTTCAGTTATAAGATTCTTCTTCATTGTTTGATTTTGTATTATTTCAATATTCAGACACACTTATAAAGAATATAAGCACTAAATCAATAGGAAACTGAGTATTCACTAGGAATAGCTACCACTCCCTAGTCACCTCTCTACCATCCTATCCCAAAATAAGTTTAATCGAGTAAAAAAAAGATCAAAGGATTCATTGTTTTTCAGTTCTTATTCCCTATCATTTCCTGTTTGATACAAATGGTATTAGGCAACTGGGAATTTTTTTTTAAATACGTGAAGAAGGATATGATTGTATGAATTGGTTCTACCACTTTGGAGAACAATTTGGCTCGATGACAGATATCTCCAAAACACCATATTGAAAGAAAAAAATTGACAGTATATTAAAACTTATTATTGAGTACATACTTATATAAGAATAAAACATGCATATAAAAAATAAACATAAAATCAGAATGGTGCTTATATTGAGGAGCAGAAGAGGAGCAGAATATCCAGAGAGAGAAAAACACAGAAATATTTTATTATATTTATAATGATCAATATTTTATACCACATGTTAGGGGTGTTTATTACAGTACTATTTTACATTTTGGCATTTCTGAAATATTCCATAATAAAGTTTGAAGAAAGCAAGGCTATTCAGCTTGAAGTTAGAAGAGTGATTTAGTTTTTATGTGAAGCATGAGAACTAGCTGTTTTCTGTCTCCATAAATAGAATTGGAAATTTAGGCTAACTACAAGGTTCACTTTCCCAATTTAGTGAGTTCTTAAATATTGCCATAGGTTGCAAAGAAAATTTATGTGGCTCTCTGTGAACAACTTGATGATGAGGCCAATTCTTATCTTTCTTAAGATACTTGGGTGGCCCTGTTTTAAAGTGGATGACATCGCCCCTCCACTCCTCTCTGACTTTTCAGTTCTTGTTGTGAGATTGCAATAGTTTAAGATGAGGAAGCAGAAGAGGGAGGAAAGAGCATTTATGAGTACAAATATCAGAGATTAAAGCCCAAAAATCAGGCCAGATAATAAACATCAGAAAAATGTTCTCTTCATTTTTTTCCTTTATCGTAACCTCTTTCTAAGCCAACTAGATTTATCTTCAATTTTCATTTCATTCAATGTTTTGAATAAATGTTTTTATTGTAGAGGCAGTCTCCTGGATAAATACCTTAAAAATATCCTCAAATATTCAGCCAGATGACAGAGTGAGTTGGAAAGAGCTCAGTCATTCACTTTTCCATTTCTATGTCCAGTTGAGATTGTGGCAGAAAAGCCCCGTGTTCATGATCTCTTTTATTGAGACAAGATTTAACCTCACACTACATCTGGAAATGGGTCTTAGATCCGACCTTTTACTTTCTGGTATTCCTGAATGAGGGATCACATTCACAGACTCTATTTTGTAAGTACTGTATAGGAAGAGCAAGCATTTCTTCAATACCATTTATCAATTGTTAATGCTTAAATTTCTGTTGTGGTGTGACATTTCTGAAATTCAGCCTCTTCTGTTACATGTTTGGAAATCAATCTGTATGTTTATATAAGCAGGATGGAGTTTGTTTTATTTCTTACCCCCTGAATATTTGCTTACTAGGTCTTCTAGGGGACCTGCCAGTTACAGAAAATGGCAATCATGAAACTAAGGTTTTTCGCATTAATGTCTTATGCAGTATAGACACATTTCCCAGAAAATTACTTTTGCCAACCAGGAAACGATGTAAGCACTATGACTGCCAGGATTTTTGTCTGTTACGTATGTGACTTTTTTATTCCCATTAGATATAAACAAAAGTGTTTTGACTTCTCAGTAGTAAATGTTTAACGTAAATGAGACAAAATCATTTTTTAATGTTAGTGGAATTTGGAAAATTCAGAAGTGCCTGTCATATAATCTCAGTTATTTCTACAATAGTACACACTTTGCCATTTTCTTGTATCTTGTACACACACACACACACACACACACACACACACACACACAGCTGCTAAGGAGGAAAATAATATATAGCATGAACCAGGTTATTTCAATAATAATTGAAAATTTCTAACTTCCTTATGGTAGGTCTTCCAAAATACATAGCTGTCTATGTATTTCCTGATACTATTCTATTTCAATATGCTTCTAAATGGGTTTGGCTTAATCCACTGTATAAATGTAGTACAGTTAACTGGTAGAGGTAAGGCTTTTTCTAAATTTCTTTCCCAAACAGAAAGACTTCAGGTTCATAAGTGAGCTCCATTCCTCTCTGTCTCCAGCATGGTAACTGTAGGATGATACTCAAGACCACACAAAGAATCCAAGGGAAAAACCAGATAGAACACAAGCATGAGACTTGTGTTGACTAGGGAGGTGGCAGTAATGTGGATTGATTCTGCATTTGTCAGAAGTTGGTTGATGAACCAGGAAGTCACTCTTAGCTCATAGAGTTTACTCTTCTTCTGTATAAAGTTTGGGAATAAATAGTCTGAGGTTCTTACAAGTTCTCAAATTCTGTGAGCCTATTTCTCCTCAACTTTTATGAAAAAAATATATATATATAGAAATTACCCAAAGCAAAATGTTGCCCTTTTATAAGATGTTTTTTATTTTTAAAAATTAGCTCTCCTTCAGGTTTTAAAAAAATCTGTCAAAATTATTTTTGGTTTTAGTAAAAAATAAAAACTTGAACTTCCAAATTTCAAGAAATTCTTATTTTTAGAATCCCAAGTCAAACTTTCCTGAGATTCTTCAGTTTGTTTCTTTTCTTATTTATTATTAAATCATTTTTTAAAAGATGCAGGTATTCTACAGCCTATTCTTTTACAATTGGAATGTGTAATTGTTTAGCACATTCTGCTTATTAACTGTTAGGAATAAGGCTGTCATTCATTTTGATCCATTAAACAAGTATCTTAACATTGGAGGAACAATGTCTCCAAAGCAATCAACAGTAGGGCATTTGTCAACCTTGTAGCTTTGATTAAAACAAAAAAAGTAGACTCATGACATACCACTCTTGACCACAGTGATCTTTGCCCTTAGCTGCAAGAATTGTGAGGTTTGTTTGGTGAAAGCACCTCGTATGCTCTCCTCCAGTGGCTGCCATCTACACTTCAATGTCCTAGTCCTCCAGCACACTGAGATGCACCCGACTCCTGTGCTCATCTCGAAGAAGTGTTATGATAAAAATAAAATGAACTAAAAAAATAGCCTCTTTGAACACAAATTAATTTGGAGTAGACCTTCTATAGTTATGAGTCAAGTTTTCTTTCACAGCAAAACACAATTCCCTTTAAAATATAAACTGGTGGATTTTATAAAGCTTTTTAATCCAAAACCAAATAATGCCTTTGTATGTGTATATATTTATGTTACTTACATATGTATATAGTATGTATATGTTATTTACATGTTATCTACACACACACACACACACACACACACACACACACACAGAGATTTTAAGAAATGAAGGAATGGCTTATACAATTGTAGGGGCTGGCAAGACCAAAATCTGCAGGACAGGTCATAGGCTGAAGACCCAGGGAAGTGTTAATGCTGCAGCTCCATTCTGAATGCAGTCTGAAGTCAGAATCCCCACTTCATTAGGGAACTGCAGTATTTTTCTTTAAAGGTCTTTAACTCATTAGATGAGGCCCACATACATCAGGACAGATAATCTGCTTTACTGCACTCTATTAACTTAAATGTTAACTTTATTTAAGAACTATCTTCACAGAAACATTTAAACTCTTGTTTGACCAAATACCTGAGTACCTTGAGTTGACATGTAAAATTAATCATCATAATGCTCAAGCTAAATAACATTTTCTTTGTTTATATAAGAAATAGACTGACCAGACACAGTGGCTCATGTCTGCAATCCCAGCACTTTGGGAGGCCAAGGCAGGCAGATACCAGTCAGGAGCTTGAGACCAGTCTGGCCAACATGGTGAAACTTCGTCTCTACTAAAAATACAAAAATTAGCCAGGCATGGTGGTGCATGCCTGTAATCCCAGGTACTTGGGAGGTTGAGGCAGGACTCCAGCCTGGGCTTGACACTCTGTCAAGAAGAAAGAAAGAAAGGAAAGAAGGAAGGAAGGAAGGAAGGAAGGAAGGAAGGAAGGAAGGAAGGAAGGAAGGAAGGAAGGAAGGGAGAGAGAGAGAAAGAGAGAGAGAGAAAGAAAGAGAGAGGGAAAGAAGGAAGGAAAGAAGGAAGGAAGGAAGGAAGGAAGGAAGGAAGGAAGGAAGGGAGGGAGGGAGGGAGGGAGGGAGGGAGGGAGGGAGGGAGGGAGAGAGAAAGAGAGAGAGAGAAAGAAAGAAGAAAGAAAGAGAGAGGGAAGGAAGGAAGGAAAGAGAGAAGAAACAGAGAACGAGAAAGAGAAAGAAAGAAGGAAGGAAGGAAGGAAAGAGAAAGAAAGGAAGAGAAAGTGAAAGAGAAAGAAGGAAGGAAAGAAAGAAAGAAGGAAAGAAGGAAGGAAAGAGAAAGAAAGGAAGAGAAAGAGAGAGAAAGAAGGAAGGAAGGAAGGGAAGAAAGAAGGAAAGACAGAAGGAAGGAAGGAAAGAGAAAGAAAGGAAGAGAAACAGAGAGAGAGAGAAAGAGAAGGAAAGGAAGGAAGGAAGGAAGGAAGGAAGGAAGGAAGGAAGGAAGGAAGGAAGGAAGGGAGGGAGAAAGAAAGAAACACGTTCAGCAAATGTCAGAATGTTACAGAATCTATAGATGGTTTAGGAAATAGTTACCAGAATGAAATTTTTCTCCTCCACACAGTAAGCTTTTTCCTCTAGTGCACTATATAAACATTTATAATTCTGAAATGTTTTTCATGAATTCTGAAATAAGAATTTTGAAGGAGCATATGTCTCTGGAATAATTTTTCAACACTGGAAATACTGATTTACTTGCTATACATGAGGAAGTTCCTAGAAATACGCTTTTAACTGAAAATGTTCAAAGGATGGGCTTTTTACGTTTGTATCTTCCTTGATTCTAACTCAATTAATTTAAAATGCAGGGGGTTTAGTGTGTTAATAAAAGGAATATCAGGTGCTATGGGAACAGAGTAGAATGATAGCCAGCCTGTGAGGGCAGGAACAGGGGAGGGAGGCTGTCCAGAGACCTGCATCTCTGAGCTGAGAAACTGTAAATAACAAGGTGTTATTAAAGTGGCTCATGAGTTAGACTAGACTCAGGTCTGTGCTCTGGCACTAAACAATTGTTTCATCTTCAGAAATATATTTAATTTTGCTAGTTCTCTGTCTTCTTATCTACAAACATAGTTTCAACAAAAATGAGCGTGTACCAGTTACACTGACTTGTTTCCAATGTCTACATGGGATTGGATATAAGTGTCAGAAGGCATAATCAAATAGTAAAAGAAGAAGAAAAAAAGAGGAAATGATGATTTTCTGAAATCATTGTATATTTTGACATGTTTAGAATGTAAAGTAGGAAGGATGTTTTTGTAAGAGACTATTATGTAAGGTGTAATTTTAGGCAAAATGAAATTGCTCTGAATAATTTATGATAAGGGATTTAAATATTCCAGTTAATATATCTCTCTTAGATAGTCACGTAGAAAGTAGCATTTTTATCCTAGAAATGCCCCCATCGACCAAAATGTTTTTATGTTATCAATTTTTTTGTTTGTACTGTATCGTTAGATTATAGTGTCTTTTATGTTTCTTCAGTGTCAGGAAATTATTTACTTTTGAATGTAATTCTGAATTTTGAAAGTTAAAGCCAGCTGGAAACAAATAGAGTGAACAATATGGATTATGTATTTTCAGTTTTTAGGTTTTGATCATGTGGATTGGCTCTGATTTTGAGGAGTGGCTGAAAGATTAACTGGGAAAGCAATTTTCAAGACAGTTTAAAAAAATTTTATGATATAATAGCATAGTTGCAATACGTGTTTTATATGTAACAAATTGGAAGATATATAATAAATATTTCCTGTTTTATTTTTTTTTATTTTTATTTTTTTTTTAATTTTTTATTGGATTTTAGGTTTTGGGGTACATGAGCAGAGCATGCAAGACAGTTGCATAGGAACACACATGGCAGTGTGCTTTTCTTTCCTTCTCCCCTTCACCCACATTTGGCATTTCTCCCCACCTCCCCCTCCCACTGGCCCTCCCCTTTTCCCCCCAATAGACCCCAGTGTTTAGTACTCCCCTTTCTGTGTCCATGTGTTTTCATTTTTCATCACCCGCCTATGAGTGAGAATATGCGGTGTTTCATTTTCTGTTCTTGTGTCAGTTTGCTGAGGATGACGTTCTCCAGATTCATCCATGTCCCTACAAACGACACAAACTCATCATTTCTGATTGCTGCATAATATTCCATGGTGTATATGTGCCACATTTTTCCAATCCAGTCTATTATCAATGGGCATTTGGGTTGATTCCAGGTCTTTGCTATTGTAAACAGTGCTGCAATGAACATTCGTGTACATGTGTCCTTATAGTAGAACGATTTATAGTCTTTTGGATATATACCCAGTAATGGGATTGCTGGGTCAAATGGAATTTCTATTTCTAAGACCTTGAGGAATCGCCACACTGTCTTCCACAATGGTTGAACTAATTTACACTCCCATCAACAGTGTAAAAGTGTTCCTTTTTCTCCACATCCTCTCCAGCATCTGTTGTCTCCAGATTTTTTAATGATCGCCATTCTAACTGGCGTGAGATGGTATCTCAATGTGGTTTTTATTTGCATCTCTCTGATGATCAGTGACGATGAGCATTTTTTCATATGATTGTTGGTCTCATATATGTCTTCTTTCATAAAGTGTCTGTTCATATCCTTTGCCCACTTTTGAATGGGCTTGTTTGTTTTTTTCCTGTAAATCCGTTTGAGTTCTTTGTAAATTCTGGATATCAGCCCTTTGTCAGATGGGTAAACTGCAAAGATTTTTTCCCATTCTGTTGGTTGCCGATTCACTCTAGTGACTGTTTCTTTTGCCGTGCAGAAGCTGTGGAGTTTGATTAGGTCCCATTTGTCTATTTTGGCTTTTGTTGCCAATGCTTTTGGTGTTTTGTTCATGAAGTCCTTGCCTACTCCTATGTCCTGGATAGTTTTGCCTAGATTTCCTTCTAGGGTTTTTATGATGCCAGGTCTTATGTTTAAGTCTTTAATCCATCTGGAGTTAATTTTAGTGTAAGGTGTCAGGAAGGGGTCCAGTTTCTGCTTTCTGCACATGGCTAGCCAGTTTTCCCAACACCATTTGTTAAACAGGGAATCCTTTCCCCCTTGCTTGTTTTTGTCAGGTTTATCAAAGATTGTATAGTTGTAGATATGTTGTGTTGCCTCCGGTGCCTCTGTTTTATTCCATTGGTCTATATCTCTGTTTTGGTACCAGGACCATGCTGTTTTGATTACTGTAGCCTTGTAGTATAGTTTGAAATCCGGTAGTGTGATGCCCCCCGCTGTATTCTTTTTGCTTAGAATTGACTTGGCTATGCGGGCTCTCTTTTGGTTCCATATGAAGTTCATGGTGGTTTTCTCCAGTTTTGTGAAGAAAGTCAATGGTACCTTGATGGGGATAGCATTGATTCTATAAATTACTTTGGGCAGTATAGCCATTTTCACAATGTTAATTCTTCCTAACCATGAACATGGAATGTTTCTCCATCTGTTTGTGTCCTCTCTGATTTCGTTGAGCAGTGGTTTGTAGTTCTCCTTGAAGAGGTCCCTTACGTTCCTTGTGAGTTGTATTCCAAGGTATTTTATTCTTTTTGTAGCAATTGTGAATGGCAGTTCGTTCTTGATTTGGCTTTCTTTAAGTCTGTTATTGGTGTAGATGAATGCTTGTGATTTTTGCACATTGATTTTATATCCTGAGACTTTGCTGAAGTTGCTTATCAGTTTCAGGAGTTTTTGGGCTGAGGCAATGGGGTCTTCTAGGTATACTATCATGTCGTCTGCAAATAGAGACAATTTGGCTTCCACCTTTCCTATTTGAATACCCTTTATTTCTTTTTCTTGCCTGATTGCTCTAGCTAGAACTTCCAGAACTATATTGAATAGGAGTGGTGAAAGAGGGCATCCTTCTCTAGTGCCGGATTTCAAAGGGAATGCTTCCAGGTTTTGCCCATTCAGTATGATATTGGCTGTTGGTTTGTCATAAATAGCTTTTATTACTTTGAGATATGTTCCATCGATACCTAGTTTATTGAGGGTTTTTAGCATAAAGGGCTGTTGAATTTTGTCAAATGCCTTCTCTGCATCAATTGAGATAATCATGTGGTTTTTGTTTTTGGTTCTGTTTTTGTGGTGAATTACGTTTATAGACTTGCGTATGTTGAACCAGCCTTGCATCCCCGGGATGAATCCTACTTGATCATGGTGAATAAGTTTTTTGATTTGCTGTTGCATTCGGCTTGCCAATATTTTATTGTAGATTTTTGCATCTATGTTCATCATAGATATTGGCCTGAAATTTTCTTTTCTTGTTGGGTCTCTACCGGGTTTTGGTATCAGAATGATGTTGGTCTCATAAAATGATTTGGGAAGTATTCCCTCTTTTTAGATTGTTTGAAATAGTTTTAGAAGGAATGGTACCAGCTCCTCTTTGTGTGTCTGGTAGAATTTGGCTGTGAACCCGTCTGGACCTGGGCTTTTTTTTTGTGGTAGGCTCTTAATTGCTGCCTCGACTTCTGACCTTGTTATTGGTCTATTCATAGTTTCAGCTTCCTCCTGGTTTAGGCTTGGGAGGATGCAGGAGTCCAGGAATTTATCCATTTCTTCCATGTTTACTAGTTTATGTGCATAGAGTTGTTTGTAATATTCTCTGATGATGGTTTGAATTTCTGTGGAATCTGTGGTGATTTCCCCTTTATCATTTTTTATTGCATCTATTTGGTTGTTCTCTCTTTTCTTTTTTATCAATCTGGCTAGTGGTCTGTCTATTTTGTTGATCTTTTCAAAAACCAGCTCTTGGATTTATTGAGTTTTTGAAGGGTTTTTCATGTCTCAATCTCCTTCAGTTCAGCTCTGATCTTAGTTATTTCTTGTCTTCTGCTGGGTTTTGAGTTTTTTTGATCTTGCTCCTCTAGCTCTTTCAATTTTGACGATAGGGTGTCAATTTTGGATCTCTCCATTCTCCTCATATGGGCACTTATTGCTATATACTTTCCTCTAGAGACTGCTTTAAATGTGTCCCAGAGGTTCTGGCATGTTGTGTCTTCGTTCTCATTGGTTTCGAAGAACTTCTTTATTTCTGACTTCATTTCATTGTTTACCCAGTCAATATTCAAGAGCCAGTTGTTCAGTTCCCATGAAGCTGTGCGGTTCTGGGTTGGTTTCTGTATTCTGAGTTCTAACTTGATTGCACTATGGTCTGAGAGGCTGTTTGTTATGATTTCCGTTGTTTTGCATTTGTTGAGCAGTGCTTTACTTCCAATTATGTAGTCAGTTTTTGAGTAGGTGTGATGTGGTGCTGAGAAGAATGTATATTCTGTGGATTTGGGGTGGAGAGTTCTGTAAATGTCTAACAGGTTTGCTTGCTTCAGGTCTGAGTTCAAGCCCTGGATATCCTTGTTGATTTCCTGTCTGGTTGATCTGTCTAATATTGACAGTGGAGTGTTAAAGTCTCCCACTATTATTGTGTGGGAGTCTAAGTCTCTTTGTAAGTCATTAAGAATTTGCCTTATGTATCTGGGTGCTCCTGCATTGGGTCCATATATGTTTAGGATCGTTAGCTCTTCTTGTTTTATTGATCCTTTTACCATTATGTAATGGCCTTCTTTGTCTCTTTTGATCTTTGTTGCTTTAAAGTCTATTTTATCAGAGATGAGAATTGCAACTCCTGCTTTTTTTTGCTCTCCATTTGCTTGGTAAATCTTCCTCCATCCCTTTATTTTGAGCCTTTGTGTATCCTTGCATGTGAGATGGGTTTCCTGGATACAGCACACTGATGGGTTTTGGATTTTTATCCAATTTGCCAGTCTGTGTCTTTTGATTGGTGCATTTAGTCCATTTACATTTAGGGTTAATATTGTTATGTGTGAATTTGATACTGCCATTTTGATGCTAAGTGGCTGTTTTGCCTGTTAGTTGTTGTAGATTCTTCATTATGTTGATGCTCTTTAGCATTTAGTGTGAATTTGGAATGGCTGGTACTGGTTGTTCCTTTCTATGTGTAGTGCCTCTTTTAGGAGCTCTTGTAAAGCAGGCCTGGTGGTGACAAAATCTCTGAGTACTTGCTTGTTCGCAAAGGATTTTATTTTTCCTTCACTTCTGAAGCTCAGTTTGGCTGGATATGAAATTCTGGGTTGAAAGTTCTTTTCTTTAAGAATGTTGAATATTGGCCCCCACTCTCTTCTGGCTTGTAGGGTTTCTGCCGAGAGATCTGCTGTGAGTCTGATGGGCTTCCCTTTGTGGGTAACTCGACCTTTCTCTCTGGCTGCCCTTAGTATTTTCTCCTTTATTTCAACCTTGTTGTATCTGACGATTATGTGCCTTGGGGTTGCTCTTCTTGCAGAATATCTTTGTGGTGTTCTCTGTATTTCCTGCATTTGAGTGTTGGCCTGTCTTGCTAGGTGGGGGAAGTTTTCCTGGATGATGTCCTGAAGAGTATTTTCCAGCTTGGATTCATTCTCTTCATCCCCTTCTGGTACACCTATCAAACGTAGGTTAGGTCTTTTCACATAGTCCCACATTTCTTGGAGACTTTGTTCATTCCTTTTTGCGCTTTTTTCTCTAATCTTGGTTTCTCGTTTAATTTCATTGAGTTGGTTTTCGACTTCAGATATTCTTTCTTCTGCTTGGTCAATTCGGGTATTGAAACTTGTGCATGCTTCACGAAGTTCTCGTATTGTGTTTTTCAGCTCCTTTAATTCATTCATATTCCTCTCTAAGTTATCCATTCTTGTTATCATTTCCTCATATCTTTTTTTAAGTTCCTTAGTTTCTTTGCATTGATTTAATACATGTTCTTTTAGCTCACAAAAGTTTCTCATTATCCACCTTCTGAAGTCTAATTCCGTCATTTCATCACAGTCATTCTCCGTCCAGCTTTGTTCCCTTGCTGGTGAGGAGTTTTGGTCCTTTCCAGGAGGCGAGGTGTTCTGGTTTCGGGTGTTTTCCTCCTTTTTTCGCTGGTTTCTTCCCATCTTTGTGGGTTTATCCGCTTGTCGTCTGCATAGTTGCTGACTTTTCGATTGGGTCTCTGAGTGGACACCCAGATTGTTGATAATGAAGTATTTCTGTTACTTGGTTTTCCTTCTACCAGCCTAGCCCCTTCGCTGTACGACTTCTGAGGTCCACTCTAGGCCCTGCTTGTCTGGGGTGCACCTCTAGCAGCTGTGGCACAGCGAGGGATGCTACCCATTTCTTTTTCTGCTATCTTTGTCCCAGGATGATGCCTGCCAAATGTCAGTCTTTTGTTTATAGAGGGGTCAGGGAGCTGCTTGAGGAGACAGTCTGTTCTTTTTAGGAGCTCAATTTCTGAGCTGTGAGCTCTGTTGTTCATTCAGGGCTGTTAGGCTGCTATGTTTGATTCTGCTGCAACAGAGCTCATTAAAAAAAAACCCTTTTTTTCTCAAATGCTCTGTGTTGGGGAGCTCGGGCTTTATTTTTCAATGTTCTTTGAGGTGTCCTGCCCAGCTAGGAGGCAGACTAGCCACTGTTTGCCTGCCGAGACTCTGCCCTGCTGTTGTGTGATTCGCCCTGTTCCTGCAGGCTCTGCTGTGGTCTCCGCCACGCCCTGCGGCGGAGTCTCTTTGTTGTAGCGTGTTGCCTTGGCAACGGCAGGCTGTGTCAGCAGTGGGCGTGTATCTCAGTAGGGACGGGTTGCCTCCGCAACGGGAGGCTGCGTCCGCAGTGGGCGTGTATCCCAGTAGGGACGGGTTGCCTCGGCAATGGCTGGCTGCGTCAGCAGTGGGCGTGTATCTCAGTTGGGGCGGGTTGCCTCGGTAGTGGTGGACGCCCCTCCCCCACAGAGCGTCTCAGACCGTCTGCTAGGGATAGTTTGAAATCGCGGTTTTGTTCGTCCCACTGGGTATCCCGAACGCTCTGTCCCTGCAATCCCCTGGGCTGGCCTACTGTCCAAGTCTCGTTCAGTCTCAAGTCCAGCCCTCTCAAGTCTCAGGTTGCTGGTTCAACAGGGCGCCCGGACAAGCGCGCCCTGTGGGGATTGCTGGGTAGGGCCGGCCACCGCCGCCCTGGCTGCCGGCTTCGCCAGGCAGACTTACTGCCTGGCGTCCCGTGTCTTTTCTATACTTGGGAGTTTCCCCGTTCTGTGGGCAACAAAGATCAGTCTAAAAATGCAGCTCGGACTCACCTCTTTGCGGATTCAACGAGAGCTCCAATCCTGGGTTGTTCTCACAGCGCCATCTTGAGTCCTCTCTCCCTGTTTTATTTTTTAAATAACAATTTCATTAATTTACATAGAAACAAACATCCTTTTGTTCTTTTTTATTGTATATATACAATTTAAGTAAAATTACTGATGGCAAAATGCTAATGGCCAAACCAGAACCCTAAATCCAGCAGGAAAAAAAAAAATTCTACCTATGTATGTGCTTTTTTCTTTCTCATACAAACTTAAACTTTATTGTCATTGAAAAGAAATAATGTTAAATTAGGATGGACTTATTATTCTTATATACACAAAATGTGGTAGCCTTTGCCTATGTCTAACATATTGGAAACATGGTTAATAGGAGAATCAGCCCTGGACACCCAGTTCTGGCCCTTGCTCTACACATCTCAGGGTTATCAAGAGCAAGATGCTTAACATGTTGGTGCCTCAGTTTATTCATCTATAAAACCTGGATAACAATATATATCCTCATTCCCTGAAAAATCTGCCATAAGAATTACATGTAGTTATACGTTTTGAAAGTCTGAAAAATGCAAAATACCAACCAAATGCTAGGTATTGCAATATATGTTCTTCAGACAGTTTCCTGGGGGAAAAGAGTCCCAAATAACAAATGCATTTTATAAGACTTTTTATTTCTAAAATTAAGTAGATAAATTAAATCCCAGTTATTTTAGCTTGCTTTCTCTCTGTCATCACATGTGTAAAAAGTTTACCTGTTTTAACTATAAAGGTGTAAGAAACTCAGGTTTTTGGCCACACCCTTTTTGAAAGTAGTATAATGCAGAGGCCACTCACACTATCAAACCGATTCTACAGGTTGAAATAGTGATCCACACTAATCAGGTGTGTCAATGTTGACAGAAAGTCTGTATGCTCTGAAGCCTTCCTATTCATGGAATATTATCTATTTTACTAACAAACAGGAATTTCCCCACAACGTACAGTCATCACAGAGCAATTACATTTATGGTTTGCATACTTTTCAATGGTAAATATTTTGCTTGGCTTTTAAGATCATATGTCATGCGTTTGTTTCTATTTCTGGCTAGAAAACATGAATATAATCATTATATTCAATAACACTAGAATGTAATCCTACCTATAGTAATTTTTCCAAAACACATACATATATGTGTATTTTGGGGAGAGTTATTATTAAAATAATGAAATTTACAAATCAGTATTTTATTTTTAAATATCAAATTTATAGCCAGAAATTTGGGTTTTGGTCTGCTGTGCTTACATGTCCTGAATTATAGGTAGAAGCAAAATAAAATATTAGCATGTTTTTACCTATTTATTTGTTCTCTCAAAATAATATATTTTGAAGAACATCTATCACCCTGCTAACTATGCTTAATTATTTATTAATAAAAATTCTTTATAACTTGAACTTTGTTGCATAATAATTCAGACTATGAAACTCCACCAAATGTTCTCATTAATGTAACTTGTGTTCGGGATGTAGTAAACATAGTGAATTCTATAATTATCCCAGGTGCTATAAACATTTGTTGAACATGCAGAGCAAGGGGACTACAGACTTCAAAGAAAAGAGAAATTTTCTTTAGCAAATTTGTCTTCTACTGTATTCAACCTGAATGAGTGTGGTAGCAAAACAAAGACTTTTTTTCTGTATCTGGTGATTTAATTGCATTGTTAATGTTTCAGGACCATATGGAACAATTTCCCTTTAAATTAATATAAATGAGAAAATGTACCACAATCTCCTTATATGCTTTGTTTTCTCCTTTAGAGCCCAATATTTCACGGCAGTCGAGTTTCTGGAATTATAAAAAGTATAAAATTATTTTAAAAACAGTAAAAAAGATCGTGTATACCAAAATGATTATTCTAAACCCATTAAAAATAGAATTACCTTTTTCTCAGAACTAATAAGCAAAGAAAACTAGCTGAGATTACAATCAGTCGATGTAAAAATTCTAATCTTAGACGATTTGAAGACAAATATTTTCCCCAAAGGCATAAGAATAATCATATCCAAATGTTCTTTCCAGCAGAGAAGAATGAAATAAAGTTACACTCTATAAACTGCAGTGCACAATGTGTCAACTCAAGGATTAGTGTGTATTTGAGAAAATAATATGAAATCAGTGTTTTTATTACTTAGAAAAATACACTTCCGTAAGTCAAATTTATTCATATCTTTTTATTTGTTTATTAAACACTGAAAGACTTCACATTAACATCACCACAAATATTTAGCCAAGAATGCCAGCTGTTGATTATGGGCCTATGACAGAGGCTTTGGCATATTTCCAATCACATGCTTCTACTGTATCCAAAACAGAGCATTTTAAAATACAGTGCTTCTCCGCTAACAGATGTTAAATTTTCAGATGAGCATATTTAGGAGAATGCATCTAGGTATCGATACGAAACCATCAGACGTGGGCATTGACATATAGCTGAAAGGCAAGGACATCTCCTAATGATATGGCACTGCCAAAAGCCAGAGAGGACTGTAGTTGCACACATACAAACTCCCATATACTCATGTCCAGAACAGTGATAGCTCATATTTCTGCGTACTTGCCCTGTCTAGGCTAAGTGATTTATACTGACTAACTCATTTAATCTTTTGAAGCAGGAAGTATTCTTCTCATCGTTTTAGAGATGAAAAAACTGATAGCGTAGAGATGTCACATTATTTGTCCAAGTTCCCAAAGCCATTTTAACTTCTAAGCCCACACTTTAAATCACTGTGTTATGCAGTGCTATCTCACACACACTCAAATTCAGACACAGGAAATAAAGATTCCATCGAGACAATCATAGCATCAGATTAGGCATGTGGTACTTCGGAAGTGTCTTGTCTAGCATGAAGTCCGAGAACAAGTTGAATGGCCTTTATCACTCTGAGTCTTTCGTCTTTTGTTTAAGCATCACTGTGCCCAGAGTTGGCATTTATCATACAGCTACATTTAACTAAATAAAAATATCATCCTTTTTCAACATACAAAAATCCCAAAACTTCAAAGTTGGCTCCAAAATATGCTTGTTTTTAAAAATTGACACTCAAGTATTTAGGGGTAAAACCTCTTTATGTTGGCAACTTATTCTCAAGTCAGAAAAATCACTCATACACACACACATACACAGACACACACACAAAGCAAATCTGATAAAATTCTAATTTTGGAATCTAAATTAAAGTATAGGAGAATTATTTGTACTGTACTTGTACTTTTTCTGTAAGTCTAAAATTAAAAGCTGACTGGAGATTCAAATAGTAAAAAAAAAAAATTATTAAGGAATAGCAATAGAAAAACTAAGGATACAAATATATTCAGATCGGCATGTCCAAGAAAAAATGTTATTCTTTTCTTCCTCCGTATGTAGAAGACTACTTAATACTCCCTATTTCTTTTGCAATATAGACTGAAGAGAAATTAGGACATAGATTATATTTTCCTTTCTTTCTAAGGCCTCTATTTTAGTTCTAGCTTTCTATTTGTGGGTTTTTTCCCCTTCTAGGTCACCCCATCTCCTTTCTACAAGACTGAATTGTATTTGAAAGTTTTAACAGATAAATCAGAATGCAATAAAATAGTCCTAACATCCACAAAAGAAATACAATAGATTCACCTTTCTACATTGAGGATAAAATTGAACTTCGAAGTATTAGGTAAATTAATGCATAGCCAGACTATTGTAGAACAACCTTTAAGCAGCACATAAGCAGGGGCTTATTGTTTTGTATAGTAATGATTATGCACAGTAAATTTTGACAACTGCTGAGCTGAACAAAAGGAACAAAATAAAAATGTACATGCAAATGTCTAAGCATTTAAACGACTTTGTTTTTAAGATAATCATCAAATCCTGAGCAGTATAAGGTGAGGAATGGGGCAGTGAGAAGAGAGTTTTAAATGATTTTGCTTGATGTGAAGTTTATTCCATTTGGTTTAATGTTAAGTCTCTACAAACATATGTAAGTAGATTCGTTTGTCAGGATTAAATCCCGCTTCCAGGCATGATGAAACAACTCGTATCACAGTAGGACTTCTGTCATAAGCAATTGTAAAAGTGGACAAAGTGTGTGAAATTGCTACTTTTAGACATTGAACAAAAGGCACCACGCGACTACGATCCCTAAAAGAAGGGCAAACACATGAGATGAGCCCTGTAATTATACCAGCTTTCTGCCTAGTGTCACTTCCTAGGCTGCGTGGTTCAGAGAGATGGTGCCCAAACAAACACAGCAGTCCCCCAGAGCAGAGGAGACAGGATTAGAATTCAGGCCCAGTGAAGTGACTGGAATTAGTATGGCAGGATCAAGAGGAAAGTGAGCTGAGCAGAGAAGGAGTTCCAAAAATCTGCATCGAGGCCCCCCTGCATCTTGGAATAGTGAGCTGTTTGTATTCAGATTGAAATTCTGTGAGGCAGGACAAAGTATAACTATTAGAAAGAGAAAAAATACAGAACTGTGAGTTGAACTCTCAGAGCTAGACAGAGTGCAGAGATACTTGCATTCTGACTTGCCAAAGTGAAAAGCATCTTACTAAACACTGTAGGTACAATATTGCTTTAGTGTAGATCTTTGTCCCCTCCAAACCTCATGTTGAAATTTGATCCCAAATGTTGGAGGTGGGACCTAACAGGAATTGTTTGGGTCATGGGGGCTGATCCCCACTAAATAGTTTAATGCCTTCCATGGGGGCAAGTTGAGCGAATTCTCATTCTATTAGTTCCCAGGCAGAGCTGGTTATTAAAAACAGCCTGGCACTTCCCTCCTGTCTCTCTTGCTTCCCCTCCCACCAGGTGATCGCTGCACATGTCAGTTCCCCTTCACCTTCTGCCATTAATAGAAGCAACCTGAGACTTTGACCAGATACCCAGTCTTCCAGCCAGCAGAATTACAAACCAAATAAACCTTTTTTCTTTATAAATTACCTAGTCCCTAGTATTCTTTTGTAACAACACACATGAACTAGGACAAGCAACACAAATGGACTAAGTAGCAACTCCACACAGGCCGTACCTTAGAATTGGATTAATCTAGTCCTACAAAAAAGGTTATTCTCGACCTGCCTCAACAACAAGACTTGAAAGTATCAAGCTCATCTGCAAGCACATTAACTGCCTTTGGGAAAAAACTTAACACTCTTATTAAGGAAGATGATAAAATGCAGTCAACAATGAATTATCTATAAAGTCCAATGTATAATAAAAAAATTATTAGTCATGCAAAGAACTAGGAAAACATGATCCATTACCAGAATAATAGTTCCTCAATCAGAACAGACCCAGAAATGACACAGAAAATGAAATTAGTAGACTATGTCTTTAAAATAATTACTATAAAAATATCCAGGAATTTAAAGAAAGAAGACAAAGAAGGAAAAATAGAAAATCTCAAGGGGAAACAAACTATAAAAAGAGATACTGGAGATAATAAAAAATTTAAAATTAACCAAATAAGCTTATCAGCAGATTAAATAGTGCAGAAGAAAACTATCAGTAAACTTGAAAATAGAGCAATTTAGAAATTACCCAAACTAAAGCACAGAAAGAAAAAACAGCTAAAAAAGGTAACAGATTCTCAGTAACTTATAGTAGAATTCCAAGCAGATTTAAGAAGTTAAACAGTGCCTAGGCAGGAAAAATTCAAAGAAGACCATACCAGGGCTTATTAATTAGGGTTCCATCAGTTAAGCAGAATTACTATAAGTGACATACAATCTGGGATTTATTTTGAGGATTAGATCATAGGCAATTGTAGAAGCTTCTTAAGTTGTCTATAGAAGGCTATTAATTCTGCAAACATTAGGCCTGAAGTCAGCAAGGAAATATAGACATTAATTAAGGGGGATCCAAGAGTGAACCCTGAGGGAACTTGTAGGGGAAAATGGAATCTATAAGGCAAGACTAGAAGACACAAGAACAAATAGAAATGTGTTTGTTCCCCTCCCTCCAATCTCGATAAAGTAAGTGAATTGCAAACAAAGCTGGACCTCTTCCCTGTGAAGCCATACATGACCTGGCCTGGGATTCCAAGATCTAACAAAGTATTTCTGGTTAGAAAAACTAAAGCCCAGGTTTTGCTCCACAACACCAGTGGGTAAACCAGTAGATCAGTAACTGTATGCATGAGCTACAGTGGTGCTGGACCCATGTCAACCTTCACAATATGAAGACCAGCTGTTACTTCACTTTTGCCTTCCCAATCTCACACAAGTTTCTGTTGTGACCCATCATAAAGTAGAATGGCACAGTGAAAGAATTTCTAAGAAACATTCCAGTTTAGCTAAAGTGAACAGTTGGCAGAGTCGACCCCCTTACAACTTGGCATTCCCATGTACACCTTTCAATAATAAACTTCTAAATAAAGACAACAGCAAAATTATCTTTTTGCATAACATAATATTGATACATACTAAGATACTGATATTTAACTAAAAACATGCTAAAACTCTCCAAAAAGATGATACAAAATCCCCTTATTCAATTTTGGTTAATGTTTCTTTTTCTTCTAATTGAATCACATTCCTCCTAAAATACAACTTAAATACTGAAACATAAGCTAAGTTATTATTAATACTTCTTTTTTTTATTTTAGACAGAGTCTTGCTCTTGTCGCCCAGGCTGGAGTGAAGTGGCACAATCTTGGCTGACTGCAACCTCCACGTCCCGGGTCCAAGCAATTCTCCTGCCTCAGCCTCCTGAGTAGCTGGGACTACAGGTGCCCACCACCATGCCTGGCTATTAATACGTCTTGTGTTACATGTTAGGGAGATGCGGGGGGAAGATAGTTGAATGGAGAAAGAATGTATAAATATCTTTATGTAAAATAAGAAGAAAATTCTCAAGTATTATGGTGTTCATTTCTGCAGCTGGTGACATGATTTCAGTTAATATTTGTTCCTTCAGTCTTCTACTATCCACTCCTATTCCTTTTGTCTTCAGTAAGCACTTTGCCTGGTCATGATTCTTTCCCTAATGGGGTAAACCAAACCATCATCCCTGAAGTGAGATAAACTGCTAATGTCCTAGCCCTTTGCAGTTTTGCTGTCATTTTTCTTTGACTCTTATCACAGTGCACGGATGTATTAAGATGTGCCCCAAGATATTTTGTGAATTACAAACACATTCCTCCTTACCACAATAGTGTAGTCAAAACTTGATTTCCTCTTGATGGTCAAAATCAATCATTCAGTATAACCCCCTTCTCTGCCCATTGATTTACCACCATGAGAATCTTTAAGTGGTCAGATGATAGCATCAAATTCCCATGTAATAGAACCATTGCTATGTCTCCTGGTGGCAGCATCCCTCACTCCAGAACTAAAATCTCTACACGAGTCAGGGTTGCATAGATGAGAAACAATCATTTTGTTAGTGATGGATTAGGGGTAAGCAGGGAGATAAGCCATTCACTTTCATTTCCACTTTTTGATTCCCAGATCTGTGTAATGAGAGAAAAACATCATAAATTGGACACAGATTCAGAGCATATGCTCTCTTTTGGATGACATTCCTCAAACCCTACAAAGTGTTGCCATGCATCTGGTACCATAATTTAGTCTTCAAAAGGCCATTCTATCAGGCCAGCTGCTTCAGAGTGATGGAGAACATAATAATGCAAGTGAAGGCCATGTTCACAGAGCCATTGCTGCATTTTGTTAGCTGTAGAATGAGTCTTGGTTAGAAGCAATGCTGTGTGGAACACCATGTTGGTGAATAGGGCATTTTGTAAATCCAGAGGGTGATTTTTGGCAGAAGCATTGTAGGCAGAAAAGGCAAATGTGTATCTAGAATGAGTTTCCATTGCAATGAGCACAAAGTATTCCCCTTTCTGTGATAGAAATAATTAACCTACTTGCTACCAAGTCACTGGCTGATCCTCCTGGGGGCTCAGTATTCATTTCAGATAGGAGGTTGGGCACTCAGCAGTGGCAGTTGCCAGATCAGTCTTGATGGGCGCAAGTGAACATTGCATAGCCTATGCGTAACTTCCTTCCCTGCTGCCGATGACCACTTTGTTTATGAGCCAATTGGACAAAGATAGATGTAGCTGAGAAACAAGTTCACTCATGTCCATAGAACGGACCATTATGTCTACTTATTCTTCTGAAGTGGCTCTTTCGTGGGCCTTGATATGGGACACAAATTTCTTAATTTATCTATGCCCAAGGTATACCGAGATTCACATGCATCTTTCCAGACCTCATTATCACCAAGTTACCAATCATGTTCCTTTTAATTCATGATCATTCAGCCAAACTGTTACCCACACCCTTTAAACCAATTGATATCTGACCATCTCTTCCTCCAGATAAAACTTTACTCAAGGATTACACAGGCAAAAATGTGTGTGTGTGTGTGTGTGTGTGTGTGTGTGTGTGTGTGTGATTCTCTTTAGCATTCTACTAAAAGTTTTAGTCGGTGCTATAAAACCAGAAAATAAAATAAATAGAAAGCATAAATGTTGGAAAGAAAAAAGTAAACTATCTTTATTCAAAAATAACATGGTTGTGTATGTTAAAAACTATAAACATCTACAAAATATACTGGAGCTTATACATGATTTTAACAATGCCACGGATATAAGGTTAATATTAAAATATTTATCGTATTTCTATATACTATTGAAGAAGAATGGGAAAATTAAATTAAAAAATCCAAGGCAATTTAAAGTAGTATCAATTGACACAATATACTTAGGATATTTTAAGTAAAATATAGCTAAGATCTGTATGCTGAGAGTAAAAAACACTGCTGGAAGAAATTAAAGAACATTTAAATAAACAGAAATATATAGCATGTTCATGGATTTGAAGACTCAGTATTTTTAAGATGCAATTTTTTTCTAAGTTGATCTGTAGAGTCAAAGTATTCTCAAACAAAATCTTAGTTTTTTTTTTTAATTTCCGTAGAAATCGACACGATAATTTTAACATGTATATGAAAAGACCATTGTATAAACAATTTAGCTGGTCTCCAGGAACAGTAGCATTGTGTAAACAAGAATAGTAACACAGTATAAACAATTTAGCATTGCCAAAGTGATGTAGTGATTTGAAGTGATTGTATGGATACACCAAAATACAACTTGTTCAATGGAGTAAGACAGGTTTTAGCATGAATTAACTACATAATTATTTCAGCTTATACTTTAGCTACCAAGTCCTGGCAACGCTGTGATAGGATAGGGTACTGAGGAAGCACAAGCTCCAAAAGTGAGAACTCAGATGTCCAAACACAGAGGCCCAACCGGGCCTGAAAAGTATTGCCCTACGAGAAATTAAAGCTCCAAAGAGTTGCTTTCCAAAGTTAAAATTTATGTGGTAGAACAAGCACCTCATTCTCATCACGAAAATGATAACTTCTTAGAATGGATACCAAAAAATAGCAACTGGGCACAGCTGGATGGCTGCCTGGTCTTCAGGGTAAGAGTCCTGGTGTTTTTCAAACAAGAGGCCAGTGGTCATTGAGTTTCAAAGAGAAATAATTCTTTAGTGCGGGTATACTCCTTACCCATTTGTGTATGTGCACATTTTATGTATAGCTCTGTTCTATCACTGAGAGCTTCACGTAGAGTCATAACTCTCCTGGGGAAGGAGGAAGAAGAAATAATAAAAGGGAAGCCAAGGAAGCCCTGCCTGACAAGTAGAACACCTGTGAGAGTAGCACTCATGGGACACTGACACAAGCCCAATTAGCTAGGTGAATGATTTAGGTATCAAAGGGACGTAAGTCATGAGAAAAGAGTGGTGAACAAAGTCAAGTTTAAAAAGTGAGACTTTTCTTCAATAATGAAATATTTCCTAATAGAAAAAGGGCATTAAGAATCTTTGTATTTATTTATGTATTAGAGACAGGGCCTTACTCTGTCACCTAGGCTGCAGGGCAGTCGTGCAATCACAGTTCACTGCAGCCTCAAACTCTTGGGCTCAAGCAATCTTCCTGCCTCAGTCTCCCAAGTAGCTAGGATTATAGGCACACATTAACACAACTGGTCAATTTATTTTATACATATTATATATATTATAAATAAATTATAGATATATAATTTATTATACATAATATATAATATATATAATACATAATATGTATAATACATAATAATGTATAATAAATTTATATATAATAAATATATATTTATTATAATATATATTCTATATAAAATAAATTATATATATGATAAAAAACCATATAGATATATCTCTCTATATCTATATATATATAGATAGATAGATAGATTTTTTTTTTTTCCTGCAGAGACAGGGTCTTCTCATGTTGCCCAGGCTGGTCTTAAATTCCTGGCCTCAAGCAAGCCTCCTGCCTTGGCCTTCCAAAGAACTAGAGTTACAACCATAAGTCATTAGACCCAGTCAAGAATATTTTCAAACTGATACTTGTTACAAGAAATTTTAACAGCTTGGACTGCCAGTCTAATAAACCTTCCGTAACAGAGCTAGTATTGATTTTTGGTTTGTTTTTTAAACAGAGCTTTAGTTAGGTAGATTCTGTAGAAAAGCCATTAGTGATTTGATCCAGCACTCAAAAAGAGTGAAGTTCTGAATTATAATTATTAGCCAAATTATAAGTTATAAAAATATCATTATATATATATTTTTAAAATCCCATCTTTCCAAACAAAATGGTTGGAAAAAATGGAATGAATCCAATAAAGCATTATCTTTAAAAAATTCACTGGTCTGCTAGCATGATTTTTAACATAATTCATTTAAGATTTTATAATAGGTAACCTGGATATAGGAATGCTGCCACGTTTGCCATGTTTACAGGACACTCAGTAGGAAAGATTAAACTCATCAACCAAGCAAACATATTACAGCCACCTAACCATGTCTGCCACATAATAATTTCCCATAAAGATTTCTTGATGCATCGACTGCTTGGTCTTTAAACCAAGTACAGCATTAATTTCTCATGAGGTGCTTTCTAATATCTTTTATTTATCTTCTAAATGTAACCTTTGCTATATTATGAGGCCGACTCTTTCTTTTATTGCATTAAAACTAACAGATGCATACTGAGTAATTAGCTTTGCCTTTCTTTCTGTACTTTCTCTCAAATCTTTATAAGGGATAACATGGGAACTATATTTTTATCATCCAAGTTTGCCTTTAAGCCCAACTGTGCAGTGAAAGGGCAACAGGAAACTTCATGAAGCATGCCTTCAGTTCAGAGTCAGAATCCACATTCAGAACTTTGCTGGGGATGAGAGAAAGGTCAAACCTGTGGGTTAAAAGAGAGAGAGACCCTGTAATCCCAGCACTTTGGGAGGCCGAGGCGGGTGGGTCACGAGGTCATGAGATCGAGACCATCCTGGTCAAAATGGTGAAACCCCGTCTCTACTAAAGATACAAAAAATTAGCCGGGCATGGTGGCGCGTGCCTGTAATCCCAGCTACTCGGGAGGCTGAGGCAGGAGAATTGCCTGAACCCAGGAGGCGGAGGTTGTGGTGAGCCAAGGTCGCGCCATTGCACTCCAGCTTGGGTAACAAGAGTGAAACTTTGTCTCAAAAAAATAAATAAATAAAAATAAAAGAGAGAGAGACAAGAAATTTACAGATTTTTATGAAGAAAGCTGCAATAATTTGTTTCTGGACACAGACAGACTTGGGTTAGGGTCCTGGCTCTACCACTTAACCTACATAAGCCTTAGTTTCTGCATTAATAAAGCAGGGCTGATGGGGAATATAAATATTTTAAAGGCTCTAGAATATAGCAGGTACTCAAAATATGTATTATTATTATTCTATAGAACATTTGGTGACATAAAAACATAATGATAAATATTATCCAGGAAATATAGAAGATTCTGGGTAGATGATAGTCAGTCCAAACACCATTCCCAAAGCCAATGTATGAGCAAATTGCTTTGGAGCCAAGGAAAGCTAGGAATTAATGACATCTTAGGCTTCAAGGAAGTAATGGGGAGCTGTTCTCCCACAGGTGTGGAAACCTATCCAAACTCTCTGTTTCCCTCAGCGTCCTCTGGCTGATGCCCAAATCCAACCTGGATGACTTGTCACACCTGTGACACTAGCACCTATCCAACTCTGATACTCACCAGTCTAGAAGGCCCTCTGCCATGTTCAGGCACCTAAACTCCAGACCCCTTGGGACACAGTGATTTATAATTTGGGGCACTTTGTCCCACTGGAAGAGTGTGGGAGTAGGGAGAATAGAGAACAGTGGTCTAGAAAGGCCCTCTGCCATGTTCAGGCACCTAAACTCCAGACCCCTTGGGACACAGTGATTTATAATTTGGGGCACTTTGTCCCACTGGAAGAGTGTGGGAGTAGGAAGAATAGAGAATAGTGGTAAGAGAAGCTTACTCTCCCAGCCTCATCATCTCCGGCTCTTTCTATCCCTGCACCCCTTCCCCATAGACTCACCAGGTCTCATGAGTTTGACTAAGGGACTCACGAAAAATTCTCATTACTGAAGCCTGAGATTTCTCCTTTGCCTGCTAGTCATCCTCTATCTCTCCAGAGTCAGAACATCCGCAATTTCCTTCTTAATGATTATTCTAAACAAGTGAATCAGGTTTTTTTGTCCACTCTGTAGATTTAGAAGGACACTTACCTATGAGTGATATAGGTCTCACCTCCTAAAGTCCACATTTCCACCTCAGCAGGTCATGTGATGGTCGTTCCACAGTTCAGAAATCTGAACTTTTAGTTTAAAACTGGCTTATGGGAACCTGGAGTTCATGCAGGCAGCCTGCTCTGAAGTCTGCATCCTTATCCCCATGCTAGGCAACTTCCCTCTAACTAGAGTGGATGGGGAGGGGAGAGGAATGGAACAAAAAAGATAGGTTAAAGTTGGATTGAATAGAGTCTTGAAAGCTAAACCAAAGAATTAGAATCTTACTATGTAGGCAGTTGGAAATCAGAGAGATTAGACAAAGCAGTTTTCAAGGAATAGTAATTCGTTGGCAGAACACAGGATTGAATAGAATAAGTAAGATATTAAAAGATTAAGAGACTTTCTAGGAGGATATTACATGAATCTAGGTTTAACAAGATGGGAACTCAGCCTAGGAGGTAACATTGGGAGCTAAAATGAAGTGATGGGCATGAGCCAGTTAACATCAGTGTGACCTGGTGGCTGACTGGAGTGGAGGGTAAAAGTGACAAGTCTGGTTTTAAGAGTAGATCATGAGGAAAGCTAATTACATACACACACCCATAACTAAAATATACCCATAATAAGGAGTTGTATTTAATAAATTATTTACTCTGAACCTAAATTTTCCTTCCTCAACTTAAATCTCCTCTCTTTTATTATCTTTAGCCTAAACGTTGCTGTTTAAATCCTCCGTAACACTTTACACTTAAGACTAAATGATCCTGATATGTTTTTTTCTCATTCCTCCATTTCTTACATTCGTATTTATACATACATTTATGCTAATTAATGGGCAGAGTTGGGATGCATGTACTTTCTGTAAGTGAAAGCAAGAAAGGGATTCTGGAGATAAAACTAACAATGATAGCTCTAGTTTATTAAACACTTATTACATACCTACTTCTGTGCTGAGCTGCTCATATGTATTATTTATTGAATGCCCATAACAACCCTAAGAAACAGGTACCATTATTTATAGGGTCTAGCCCTACAGGGTCCTGTGAGCCCCTCTCTGCTGGTGTGGAGATGAGAAACTGTGGAAATAAAAGACATAAGACACCGAGAAAGAGAAAACAGTTTGGGCCCAGGTGTCCACTGCCAACCAAAGCACAGAGTCCAGCAGGGGCCCTGAGTGCCTGGATACACTCTGACTTTTATTGAGTACAAAGCAGGGGGCAGGGAATTAGGGTGAGGTAATGGTGGTCAGTGATAGGGTCAGGTAAATCACATGTCTTGGAGATAGGGGGCCCAAAACTTTCAAGTAGCTGAGGCGAGACGAAAATCCAATGCGTCAGCACTTTTTGCATATTTGTCAGAAGCAGCAAGGACATTAAGTTTATGTTACTCCTATTGATTCTTATCTCCTCAGAAAAAGAGAAACCAGGTGCAGAAGGGGACTGTGAGAGCGGACATGGAACATCACCACTGAAGCACAGCATCACATAGTTAAGCCCCCAGATGCCTGTAGGTTTCCCTGACAGCCGTCAGGCCTTACCACAAGAGCTTGGAGGAGCAGAGATTTCTCCTAACTCCCCCAAGGAAGGAGATATCTCAGCCATTTTGGATGCCTCCTTCCCTAGCTAGCTAAACAGCAGGCACTTTCCCAGCACTGGCACTGCTGCACAGCTGAGGTGCCCTCCAGCAGCCCTTACGCAGGTGTGACAGAGGGCTTAGAGCATCTTGCCTTAGGATCACTTTGTTCACAATGTCTCCTCAGTTCCATGCTTCATAACCTGATAATCATTAGTAAAATTAAAGGTCATATTGAGTATATATCTTCATGATTGTGAGTAACTATAAAATTATATATGATTATATAAAGGAATGACTATGTGCTTATATTTCTGATTCTTTTCTAAATCAATATTTATTTGGGAATAGGCTGAGACTTCAGGCCCTTGCCACAACACTTGCAGGGTTCCCTCCCCCCGCACACACACAATTATTGTCGTCATTTGCCCAGAAGGAGACTGAGGCTTGGAGGAGTATAAGAACTGGTTGACAGTCATAACATCTGAAGGGGATTAGAATATGTCACACCAAAATAGGCCACTTTGGCATAATGATTATTTTAAGTCGAAGGCAATTGAGAAAAAGCAGACACAAGAAGAGCTCTTTGCCCTTCCCTTATCTGCATAAACATAAGGCATAAAGCTTTCTTGTGAAAGTATTTCCCCATCTTCCATATCAGGAAAAGGAGAACAAACTGTACCACTGGAGATGGAGACAGCACCTAAATGAGTACAGACAAACCTTACTACACAACCCTTATCTAACATTTAGTTTCCCCCATGTATTTACCTTCCCACAATTTGCCACTTCCAGAAGGCCAAGCCCCCTTCTTTTGTCTAGTCAGTTCTGCATAATTTATCACTCTTTGTTAAAATGGGATGTAAGTCCAAGTCTAATCACTATTATGGGTTTTTTTTCTATTTCTTTAAAGCCCATGTACACGTACAAATGTTAACATCAAGCAAATTTTGCATGCTTTTCTTCTGTTGATCTGTCTTCTGTTTTAATTCATAGGCCCCAACTACAGAAGATAAGAAGGTAGAGGAAAAGGTTTTCCTCTCCACAAGCCAAAAGTGGCAAGGCTAATATTTAATCCCCTGATTCTCTCCTCCAGAACCCACACCCTTATCACTACTGATAGAGGTATAATGATAAATTCTAAATTCATTTCTTAAAATCTGCTAATTGGGAAAAGAAGTAAAGAAAAGATTGATATCCTCCTTCATATAATGGCTTATTGATAGCTATAACTTACTTGTCAAATACAAATGCTACTGTGGAATTATTTATGTGGTATATTATCCAAAGACTGTTCCCTCACATTCACACACTAAAACATGGATGTGACATATTTCCTGTGAAGGAGAATTTGGTATGACTTAGAAAATCTTGAATACTATTCAATAATTTAATTTTCTAGCCAGGATATAAACATATAATTATTTCAAAATATAAACTACTGCACAGAATGTCAGTGTATTATGGCACGCCCCATGAAAAGACTGTAAAAAAATTATTGTTTTATGCTCAATTAAAGAGAGGGAAAATTTTAAAACGGGGCTATGTCAATCAGAAAAAAGAGCACCTACAGGTCATTAATTTAAAGACAGAATATTTTTTTAAAATGCTAATTGATATGCTTGCTTCAGGTGAATGCTTTTCATATTATCATTAATCAACTTTTCATTTGAAAAACCCACACAAGGGAATTGCTCAAAGGGTAGGTATCACATTTAATTTTTTCCACTATGTTTTTTCTAGTCTCAAATATATTTTTCAAATCTGGCATTCATAGTTGCTACTGCATTGGAATAATGGCAACAACAGGCTGATGAGAATCTTAAGTGGCACTTACTCAGTGCAGTAACTGGAAGCTGCAGTGGTTACACAAGTAAATGTCTCTCAGAGGGAAGAATGAGAGATCTGCCTCGAAACTGCAGCTGTAGAAAGCGGGCACTGGTAAGTGAAGAAACAGAAACTAAGTGATAGAGGATGGGAACTAAGGCAGAAATAACTAAGGAAGATCACGGTGCAGAGCTCTAACGGTGTTCAGAGTAGATGCACGAGTCTGCATATGCAGCAAATACAAATCTCGACCCACAAAAGAAAGTGAAGATGAACATATTTTAATTTTGTAAATAAAGTTATTTTAATATCTGTGATAAGCTCTCTTCCACCAAGATAGAAGCATGGTCAGAGGCCTGGGTGAAAAGAACATTCCAGATACCCATGTCTAGGCAGCATGCATGGGTGGCAGGCTTATAACTTCACAGTCACTGGGTCATCAGCACTTTACTTAAATGACCTCATTCACAGTGCTGAACTTTTAAATAAAATATTCTTTGTTATTTGTTACTCCTCTCTTATAAGTGATTTTCAGGTAAGCAGAAACGCATTAAAGGAAAAGTTTGATTCATTTGCAAGGCAGAGTCCATGGATTTCTTTTTGCTATTCCTTTTTGCACTTTCAATGGAACACACAGTGCAATTTTTATCACTTCTGTTTTTAGAGCAGCAGCTGTAAAAGTAATTAATGGCTAAAGAGACTCTAGCACATCCTACCGAAGGCCATTCTGGGTTCAGTGCAAGATCTGGACCTCAGGCTGCTGCCTCTACATGTTCCCAGACTTCCAGAGAACACTCCGATGAATTCTGAAGGACCCTTCTCCCAAACATGGGATCTCTGTGGCACCCTGATCCATTTTGGCCACTGCCACTCATAAAGAAAACTGTTGCCAACAAGTATTTTTATGCTATTTCCAATGATAACTTTGGTGCATATCCAGTATTTTTTTTTAATGTCTAGGAGTTGACAATGATGTCCAAAGACCTTCTATATGTAATTATTAAAGAATTGAAGTAGTCATGAATTCTACAAAAATAAATGAGCATTTCTCCTAATATGTTTTCTCTTCCTTTCACCCTCCAATTTCTTCTTTTTGTCTCTCTACTTTCCTTCAAAACATCCCTGCGGTTAAAGAGTAATCATGTATAATGAGGAAGTGTTCTGTGTGTGCCCTCTGCAAAGTCAGAGGCCTAATATGGGACTGAAAACACAAGGTGACCTTCAGGCCTGGTGAGGGTCATGATCCCTGTGGCCTCGAGTCAATTGCTTGACACTTTGGATTCTCAGTTTCATGATCTTTAAAATAAGGAAAACAGTACCTACCTGGTGTACTTCACAGTGTCTTTGAGGGATCATGAAAGCACGTATCTTTTATAAACCGCAGTGTTCCATAGGGACATAAGGAAGGATAGTCTTGTTGATTTTGATAGAACAAGACTCTTCAGAAACACTGGTGAGAGAGAGGAATCAGTCTGGGATTCTTCTGTTCCATCTCATTGTCTCAACTGATAACACTAGGCAGTGGCTTGATGCTGCATATTCCCTAGTGGACTGAGAGAACACACATTTGCCAAATATGGAGGGGAAGATGAGCTTTCTGAACACCCTCCCACTGTCAACACTGGAGCTGAGCCAGGCCACATCTTCTGGATACTGATCTGAGGACAGCCAGGCTCAACTTCATTCTGCCTGAGCTTTGCTGCTGCTCCTTCAAACTGCTTGGGAAAGTGGTGTTTGATTGTGATGGCTGCTGCCCCACCCTTGGGAGAATGCCCAGGGGATGTGGACTGCCCCAGGCAGCCACAGGAAGCTGGACCAGAAAGTGCAGAGTCACTGTGTGCCCAGGAGTTTGCAGGCAGATCTTTCTCCACCACATACATTTTTAGTGAGCCCTCTCACAGATGCCTGATATTTAACATTTGAGAAAGTCAGCATAATGTTTTGTTAGCCTTTTATTCACCATTTTAAGAATATAACATTTATCCAATTGGAATTAGATAAAATCGGGAAAAAAAAAATTACGACTGCACTGTAGACCGAGGGCCCAAAATTATTCTGATAATGGCCAAGTGAAAACATTAAAAGTTGAAAAATATAATGGCATTCAGGATAATACTGAAGATTCACTTTAATCTCGAGGTTTTTTTTCCCCTCTCTTACACAGATTTGAGTATGAGAAGACTTAAAGAATTCTGTAAAAACTGCAAAAATGCATCTGGCAAATTAATAACAGTACTGATTTCACAAAAATGTTCCAAAAACAATTCTCAAACTTCTTAGTCTCAGTACCTCTTTAAATCCATAAATGATTTAGGACCCCAAAGGGTTTTTGTTCATGTAGATAATATCAATATGTATTTCCTGTATTAAAAGTTAAACCTGAGAGTTTAAAAAAAATTATTTACTAAATCATTTAAAATGAACAAAAACTAACTCACTCGAAGTTAACATCAACACAATGATGTCATCATATTGATGCAGGATTTCTCGCTCCTTAGCTCAGCTAGGTCTGGGTTCTTGTCTCACGACCAGGAAGAAGTAGGCACATAGACACTCCAAGAGTGAGGAAGGCGGGAAGTTTTATTCAGCGATGAAACAGCTTTTAGCGGGGAGGGGCGGGGGTGGTCCCCCTACCCAAAGGCAGGAGAATTCTCAATATGGCTGAGCCCAGGGCTATTTAAGGGCTCAGAATAGCGAGCGTGTGCTGATTGGTTTGTGAATATGCAAAAAAGGTCAAAGCAAAGATGCCACTCGAAGGTGGGCACATCAGTATAGAAAACCAATTAGGTAGGTATATGTAAAATGGGTGAAGGATGGAGATCAATCAGAGGAAAGCACACCAAACAGGAGGGTGTGTTCTCAATCCGGTTTGGAGGATTTAACTTGCAGCTTGGCTTTCAGGCTTTGAACTGTGTTCACATTGGAGGTAGGATTTGGCTGGGGACCCTCTCCTATCTGGCTACCTCCTGCTGCTCTCCGTATATCATATGGCTATCAAAAAACTCCACTCATAAGGAAATGAGAGTGAGAAGGGCAAATGACTTCTTAGTATTTGCTTGTCAAGAATCTACTTGACAATGTTTGCCCTAAAATATTTTGATCTCTATGAAAAAGGGTTAAATAAAAATGAGGAACTATAATTTATTATTCTAGGATTTTTAAAAGTCTGTTTCACTGATCTTAAACAGTATATTTGCATTGGTAAAATCGTGGGCAATGAGTTTGAATCCTCATCCTGTCATGTACTGGTTGAATGACCTTGGACAAGTCTTCTGGGCTTCTGTAAAACAAAAATGATAATTGTACACCTTCCCCTTGGGGGTGTTGTGATGAACAAATTGCTTAACACTTATATATGTCATGGTTGTCCAGAGGAGAAAAAACATATATATAAAATATTAGATATGTTCTATATGTGTGTGTGTGTGCGACAGAAATACGCACACGCGCGCGCACACACACACAAAGAGATTTATTTTAAGGAAGCTGGCTCACATTTTGGAGGCTGGAAAGTCCAAGATCTGCAGGGTAGACTGGTGCCTGGAGACCCAGGGAAAAGCCAGTGTTGCAGTTCAAGTCCAAAGGTCATCTGCTGGCAGAATTCTCTCTTGCTCCAGGGAAGGTTAATCTTTTGTTCTGTTAAGGCCTTCAACTGATAGAATAATTATGGAGAGTAATTTGTTTTGCTCACAGTCCACCAATTTAAATGTTAATCTCATGCAAAAACACTCTCAAAGGAACAACCAGAATAAGTGATCACATATATGGGCACCATGACCCAGCCAAGCTGTTACAAAAAAGTAACCATGTAAGACTTTTGTTGACCAAAAAAGCCAAACTCTATAAACTATTTGAAGGTATTTATTCTGAGCCAAATGTGAGGATTATGACCTGTGACACAGCCTCAGAAAGTCCTAAGAAAATGTGCCCAAGGTGGTTAGGTTACAGCTTGATTTTATACACTTTAGGGAGACAGAAATTACAGGCAAAGACGTAATACATACAAGATTTACATTGGTTCGGCCTGGAAAGGCAGGACATCTAGGGGGGCAGGGAGTGTGACTTCCGGGTCATAAGTTATTTCGAAGATTTCCTGATTGATAGTTGGTTGAAAGAGTTAAGTTATCATCTAAAACAAGCTTGTCCAACCTGTGGCCTGCAGGACGCCTGCAGCCCAGGACAGCTTTTAATGCTACCCAATACAAATTCATAAACTTAAAACACTATGAAACTTTTTTCTTAGCTCATCAGCTATCATTAGTGTTAGTGTATTTTATGTGTGACCCAAGACAATTCTTCCAGTGAGGCCCAGGGAAGCCAAATGATTGGATACTCCTAATCGAAAGAGTTCAAGTCAGCTTTAAGAAATGCTTGCAGTTAAGGTAAGGGGGCCTGTGGAAGTTAAGGTTCTTGTTACACAGATGAAGCCTCCAGGCAGCAGGCTTCAAAGACAATAATAGATGATAAATGTCTCTTATTAGACCTTAGAAGGTGCTAAACTCTTAGTTAAATCTCTCATGGATCAGGAAAAGATCTGGAAAGGGAAGGGAATTCTCTACAGAATGTAGATTCTCCCTGCAGGAGATAGCTTTGCAGGGCCATTTCAAAATATATCAGAGAAATATATTTTGGGGTAAAATACTTTGATTTCTTTCAGGGACTGCCATTGGTCATGTGATGCTATGCTAGAGTCAGGTTGGAAATTGGTATCTTATTGCAACAGTCTGTTTTAATGTTAATGTTAGTGTGTTGCACCTGAATTCCAAATAGAGGCGAGTATAACAAGGCACATGCAATCCTCCTTCCCATCATGGCCAGAACTAATTTTTTAGGTTTCTTTGAAATCCCTTTGACTGAGAGGCAGGGGTGCATTTCGTAAGTAGTTTGGGGGGGCTCTGAATTTTATTTTTGGTTTACAATATGAATGGTGTCTGGCATATACAAATTCTAAACAAATGTTACATATTCTTAGTATTATATTGAAAATATTGGTTTTAGGTGTTGCATGAAAAAAACAAGTAATATGCAAAGCAAAGTTTTATTTTTGTAGAGAAAAAAACATAAAACCAGGAAACAAGTAATAAATGTTAACATGGCTTTTTATACTTTATAATACTTCATATTTTTGAGTTAATGTATAAGAATATTCAGAAAAATCAGCATAAAAATAATATGTAACTGTTGGCAAAAAGAGTTAAACTCTATTCAATACTTTAAGAGATTTATTCTGAGCCAAATATAAGTGAGGATGGCCTGTGACATCACCCTCAGGAGGTCCTAAGAACATGCTCCCAAGGTGGCTGGGATACAGCTTGGTTTTATATATTTTAGGAAGGCATGAGACACCAATCAAATTCATTTAAGAAATACATTATTTTGGTTCAGAAAGGTGGGACAACTCTAAGTGGGGGACTTTCAGGCTATACGTAAATTTAGACATTTTCTTGATGACCATTGGTTGAGTTTGTCTAAAGACTTAGGATCAATAGAAAGGAATGCTCCCATTAAAAATAAAGGATTGCAGAGACCAAGTTTTATGGTGCAGAGGAAGCTCTCAGATAGCAGACTTCAGAAAGAACAGGTTGTAAATTGTTTCTTACTGGACTTAAAAGGCTGCCTGGCTCTTGGTTGATTATCTCCTGGATCTGGAAAGAAAAGAAGGAAAACAAAGGGGAAAGGGGACTCTGTATAGAATGTGAATTTTTCCCACAAGAGACTTTGTGGGGCAATTTCAAGGTATGGCAAGGAAACATATTTTGTGGTTAAATATTCTTTCCTTGTCTTATAATGTTATGCCAGAGTCAGACTGAAAAGTAAGTCACAATATATACAGTCAAATAAATCCCATCTGATGAAAGCTTATGGTTTGTAGAGCATGACTCCCTAGGCACCTTAGGTAGGAATTTGGGTAAGATAAAAAATCAGAGTTTGGTCTTCATAACCCAGAAACAGATCTTATCATATATAGTGATATGATAAAAATTGGCATCACAATGTGAAAGGTGAGTCAATTTTTCAGTAAACAGTGTTTAAAAAATTGTTAATTACTTGTTTTAAAAGATTACTTTATATCATAACTTTAACCACAAAATAAATTCCAATTCTATTTATGGGTGAATGCTACACACACACACACACACACACACACACACACACAAACCAGAAAATAATTTATAAATTCATCTATAGAAATCTGTAGATAAATATTTAGCTGCTCTTTGGGTAGGATTTTTAACTCAGAAATTATTGGAAATGTTACTAAAACATTAATATATTGATTGTATCAAAATGAACAATGTTAAAGGTAACTAGTTGTGAAAGAACATCTACACAAATATAACACATAATTGTTAGTACATATAAAATATTGCAGACATTGATATACATTGCTCCTATACATTGATAGGAGCAATATAAGACCCCACTGGGAAAAAAAAATTGGCCATGGTGTCATCCTGGTCTGTCAGTTTCCTTTGAGTCAAAAGAATAATAGAAGTACAGGTTCTTTAATATCATGGAAATTTATGTAGAATTCCTCAGAATGCAGAGTTAAAGGGAAAATCATCCCTTAAGTAACAGTCATCTGGGACCCCAATGTCACCTTAGATGAGATAAAGCGTTGGCTTCAAAGACAATGATGAGAATTGACTTGTTTAGGACAATCTTTTTGTTTATGTTTCATTTGTACTTCATAAAAACTGAACTTGATTAAATTGTTTGGTAATAATAGAGGGGCTGAAGAAATTGATTTATGGGAGTACATTTGGACAAGATTTGTAACACCAGTAAATGCAAAGTGGATGTTTTGTAGACTTTCACTTATTTTAATTGATGCACAATAGCTTGTTTAAAATGTTTCAGCCATAATCCTCCCTCCCCTGCTTTTTGTGAGATTTTCTGGTATCACCAACTACAACTCTTTTCACATGTTGGGGTGGAAAAGTCGTGATACCTTTTCATCCCATCACAAGGATCACAAGCCAACACTCCTGAGAGAATGTGTTATCTTTCCGGGTCCACGAGGGGGCGTAGTTTTAAGAGCAAGAACTTCCCAGAGCCATGCCCCCTCCATCTCTCTCTGTCCGGGAGATTTAATGGTCTCTGTTTTAATTTTTGGGGGGGTGGGGGGGGAATCAAAAGTTGATCACTCCAGCGGAAGTTCTAAAGAACTCCTTTCTTTTTTTTTTTTTTTTTTTTTGAGATGGAGTTTCGCTCTTGTTACCCAGGCTGGAGTGCAATGGCGCGATCTCGGCTCACCACAAGCTCCGCCTCCTGGGTTCAGGCAATTCTCCTGCCTCAGCCTCCTGAGTAGCTGGGATTACAGGCACGCACCACCGTGCCCAGCTAATTTTTTGTATTTTCAGCAGAGACGGGGTTTCACCATGTTGACCAGGATGGTCTCGATCTCTTGACCTTGTGATTCACCCGCCTCAGCCTTCCAAAGTGCTGGGATTACAGGCGTGATCCACCACGCCCGGCCTAAGAACTCCTTTCATTGGCCAGGGAGCTTGGAAAAGGAGGGAATTCCTCCCAGGTTAAAAGTCCCCTTCTTCCACACCCCTCTGGACTCCATGTTTGGATCCCCTTCCACACACTCTCTCTCCCGCGGAAGTTCTCTCTCTTCCTTTTTTTCTCTTTCGCTACCTAAATAAATCACTTTTCTGCAACACTGTTTGGGGTCCGTTACTTACTTTGTGAGCACACCTGGTCCCCTCTCTCATTCCTGAGAGAGCAGGAGACCAAGAACCTTGGAGAAACGTCCTCTCAGGGGAGCTAAGGGCTCCCCTGAACCCCAACACTCCTACAGCAAAAAAAAAGTTAACAAGAGAAAAGCTTAACACATTTATTTAATCAAAGTTTTCTAGGACATGGAAGGCTTCAGAAATGAAGACCTAAGACCAGAGAAAACTGTCTATTCTTTTGCTTAGGATCTATGGAGAATGGACAGCCATGCAGAAATGTGACTGGACCAGAGGGTATGATCTCCTGGTGATAGGTTGATGGGGAAATCCTGACTGCTCAGATTCTTCTTTGTCTCTCTGTGTAATATTTCTTTTTCCTGGGTATGGGGCAGGACCCTTCTGGAATGAGAGTCTTATGATCTGCTTTCAAGCAAGGTAGGTCAGAGGGCTGCTTTGGGGACCAGCTCATACATAGAAAGTTTAGAGCAATATTTCTAGTTTCTATGACCCACTTTGGGAAAGAAGCATTCTAGTTTTTATGGCCTACCTTAGGGAGCAGGAAAAAGAAAGACAAGAGAAAGGCAGAGAGAGACTTTGCTTCTGAGGCCCTTCCTATGTCCTTCAGTTTAAAGCACTCAGCATGCCCAAGTGCCATTCTTTGGGGTATTGTTTTCTGAACCCCAACACAGGACTGTGAGCTCATGGCTGATGGGGACTCACTGTCAATGCCGTGCCTCACTCCAGCATATCATACTCCCATCTCTCAACACCACATGTAAAGACAGCTGCCTTGAAGGATTAATGGGTACTTTAAAAAAGATGTTGGAAGAGGGAACCAAATTCCAGATGCTTTCTTTCCCCTACCATTTATTTCCACAAGAAGTACTGTGCAGGTTGACTCTCAGGCCTGGTTCTCCCAACCCAGAATGGAAAGTCTGGCTTGACTCATCGAGATTAGCTTTGTCTTCTGGGCAAAAGAATCAAACCCTGCTCCTGACTGTTGCATCGGAGCCTTCTGTGTGGCCTAGTGGAGAAAATACTTGCTGGGAGTCAGGAAACTGGAGATCTGCTCCTTGTCTAGTCTTCGGGGCAGGTTTTGGGGCACTTATGTTTACAGCCTTCAGATTTCTCTAAAAATAGCAAGGCCCCTGCATCCATGTATCTTTTGGTTGGAGTCTCAATCACTTGTAAGCTTCAACAGTTAAATTTACCTCCCTGAACCTGGATGTTCTCATGTATACAATGAAAGAACTACCTACATCATGCCCCTTAAGACGATTAAATAATACTGCACTGCACACATAAAGCCTGTGTTTGTTGTATAATAATCTCGGGAATGAACTTCTCTCCCCCTTAACTTCATCTCAACATCTTGTTTCCTAACAGATCCACTTTTGATTAATTTTCTTAAAGAAAGGATCATATAAATTCAACTTGTGTATTATTAGCTAATAAGGGAAAATAAATGTTCTCTCCCAAGCATATTGGTATTTTAATAAGGAAAAATGGGAAATAAGGCTCTCATGGGGATACTTGAGGCAGCGAGGAGACGCCAGCGAGGAGCATATCTAGAGATTCAGGAGAAATTATCCAGGAATTCTTTGCTTCATAGCATTTTTTCATCAATCTTTTGATTTAAGCTTTCTAAAACTTGCCAATATTTTGAAAAGTGGGCTATCAAGTTAGTTGTCAATCACACCCTGGTGGGGTTTAGCTTTCAGATCCCTTTTTGGAAGGGAAGTTTTATTTAATCTGTGTGTTGAGGAGGACGTAGCTCCTCTAACCTGGATATTTAAAGAGTGAAGGGAGAAAGAGGTTACAGTGAATATGAAATAAAACTTGCACACAATTCACATATGTACCCAGAGTTGCAGAGAGAAAATAAAATTGTTGGTATATAAGTACAGTTATTTGAAATGACTTAAAATGTTTGTATATGGTATTTTTGTTTGATTGCTTTTGAGAAAGAGTCTTGCTCTGTCACCCAGGCTGGAGTGCAATGGCACGGTATTTTAATTTATTATTCTTTATTTTGAATTTCTCTACTCAAAGGTACTTTTTTTTTTTTGAGGCAGAGTCTTGCTCTGTCACCCAGGATAGAATGCAGTGGAACAATCTCAGCTAACTACAACCTCTGCCTCCTGAGTTCAAGCAATTCTCCTGCCTCAGCCTCCCGTGTAGCTGGGATTGCAGGCATGCGCTACCACACTTAGCTAAGTTTTGTATTTTTAGTAGAGACGGATTTTCACCATTTTGGCCAGTATGGTCTCCATCTCTCGACGTCGTGATTTGCCCACCTTGGCCTCCCAAAGTGCTGGGATTACAGGTGTGAGCCACCTTGTCCAGCCTCAAAGGTACATTTTAAATACCCTTAATCTTCATTACGATCCCACACTTCCTGCAAATTCCCATAGAAAGTCACACATCCAAAAACCATAGTATTTGCCTAGGATTTTGCGGTTTAAAGTTCCATTGCCATATTTGTGGTAAATTCTATTGTGTATGGCAACACATGACAACAACAACGCACAGCGTCTAAGAGCTCTAATGACCAGCAATTCTGTGGTCAGTAAAAGGAAATTACATAACAGTAGTTGCCAATATGCTGTTGAGGGAAAAGTCTTCACATTTCTCCAGCCCATCCCTGCCCCTGTCACTTGCCACTAATGGTAGGTTTTGCAACTAGGTTTGGGGGTAAGTGGACCCTGGAGTACTATTCTCTGTACCCCCAAACCATGCCCAACCCTTCTACTTGGTTATGTCAACTCAGTGGCGGGCAAGTTTTAGTGTATTTAACTCCTACACAACTTTACTCTGTCTGTTCAATCATAAACCATGTGTGCCCAGGACTCTTCAGCTAAGCATTTCATTATTACTTTATTTACGTAAAACACTTCATTAAAGAATAGTTTGACCGAAGAGACACAGGGCATCCTGGACTTTCCACCATGTGTGTTCTGTTACTGGTGGTTTGTCTTTTGGAGATATTTTGTTTTTTGTTTTGTTTTTACTTTTTTGAGCATTTACTATTTAAATTAAAAGTGATGGCAGCAATGGTTTCTATTTCCATGTCCCTTTGAGCTTTTTCCTTGACATCCGCTTCTCTCCCATGAGGAACTGGCCTTCATGCCAAGTCTCTGTTGATTTCTACTATGGAGGGCAGCTGGGCGCCTCCATCGGCTGGTGCCAGCCTCACACTTGTCCTGGCCCTGTGTCTGGCTTGTACTGCCCATGATTATGGCTCCTGCTGGCTGCTCGGTGGCCCATGGGATTGTGGAGAAGAAAGCAGAAAAGGAATTTTGGATTACAGGGGGAAATGATGCTTTACAAAGGCAACAGTTTTTCGATGTCTGTTTTTTTCATTCTAAGATAGTTTCATCCATTTCCTCTTCATTTCAACCAAGTACGCTTGGTTACACATCCTAAGGACATTTGTTCGACTAGAGACTATGTTTTGTGAATAAATCCAAGAAGACACTACTGCACAAATATTACATATGTGCAGCTTTCTTCACAGAACGTGTAATAGGATATATGCTTGGGATGTTAATTTAAAAAACAATTTTAAGGGTAAAGAATGTTACAGTTTGCTAGATTAAGATGCATTGAATGAAGTGCACTTACCTTTTGTTCATTTTACGAGGTTATTTAAACTCATGTCATGTGCTCCTCAGGGCAGTTAATTACCTGTTTCAGTGCTTGAAAGGCTATACATACCTCTAAATAAAGTCAAGTGATTAAATGATGATACCCATTATCTTTATCATACTTGATGTTTTAAATACTGCTAATAATTTATCTTACTTTATTTGTTCTAAAAGCTATTCTTGGATTTAATATTTCCAGGAATAAAAAAACCTGAAAAGAGAAATTCTCTTATTTGTGTTCCTCAGTTAATTATTTATTGTCTTCCTTCTCCTCAAACATGAAGTTTTATCAGTGGTGATGCATTTTCTTGTGTGTTTCTTACCCTACCAGGTTTGATCCAGTCAGACTCACACACCTGAGATGAAGCCCAGGCTCCTGGAAGCTACGAAATGATTCAGTAATGTAGCCTTATAAGGAAGCAATTAAAGCAGGCCTGGAGTCCAGTAAGGCCTATGGCATCCACACTGGGTGACAGCACCACTCTTTCCCCTTGCCTCAGATAGCCTCCTTCAAAATACATAGTATGTTTTATTCTATCAAACATTTATAATATCTTTTCCTTCTTAGCCATTTTAATGGAAATGGGGAGAGAATACGCAATAACTAACTAAGAAGTCATAATTGCTTGTTGTAATACATCATTGATTGTGTGATTTTGTAACATAATTCTTATTTGGGCTCTTATTGACTGGATTCTGGGTTTCTCCCGTCCTTGTTAGGTTTTGTGTTGACTATTTTCTCTTTCTATTTTTTTTCTGAGACTTTTAAAGTGTTTCTCAAAGTGTGGTCTTTGTTAAACTTTCTGCATCCTGTGATGTGGATGTTCAAGACATTCCTGGTCCCCACCCCTTACCCACTGCCAACGGAATCGGATTCTCTGGAAGTGGGGGCTAGAAAAATACATTTTGAACAAGTACTCCTCCCCTTCTCAGGTGGTTCTTATGCATGCAGAAGTTACAAAACCATTGAGGAAAACAGATCTACCAGCAACATTTGAAACACAATTATCCTTCCAACCATGTTTGTTTTTTCCCCCACACTTTCTCCTTTTTTGTCTGTCAACTCCTCCATTTCCAAGAGGATTTGTGAGTCAATGTAAACCAGTATTGCTGGGTCCTACCCACCAAATCTACATCCAGCCTTAGACATTACCAATATCAGGAATCATCTAATGGAGAGATTCAGGCTTATTCCATAGCTATAACTCCTGGAAACTGTCCTTAGTCATTGAGCACGATGCTAGAGGCCTCGGCATTCTGTGGGTAGTACTACACCATCCTTTAGCATCACGAATGTCAAGGTTGTGTTGAGATGACATGAAACGTATCTGAAATAACAAAAACAAACCCAAACAACTTCCTACTTGTTGAGTTTCTCTTACTTCCAGAAGTTATTCTATTTCTAAAAGTTCCAGGTCCTACAAATGCTCTAGATTCTATCCTATGCCTATTTCCCATGAGGCTTTTGAACATCTTCAAGTCACAGTTCTTTTTCCTACTCCCATGCCCTCAGAACATAGAAAATACTTAAATATGTTTTTGTTATTATGCTCATTCTCATTGTGTTATTTATACATGGGAAACACAACGGTGTCTTGCACTTGTGATCTCTAATCCATAAATTTTAGTTATCATTATAAATATTCTTCAAAACTATACTCAAGTAACATCTTGGGTAACAAAGCATATCACATATAAACTGTGAAAGCCCAACATGTATTTAACTGATTTATCAACATGCTGGTAGATATTTAAAGGATTTGGAGTTTACTACATATTAAAGTGTATATCATGTTATTGAGTAGCAATTCAAAATAATTAACAAAATTATCCAGGTGTGGTGGCTCATGCCTGCAATCCCAGCAACTCAGGAGGCTGAGACAGGAGAATCACTTGAGGCCAGGAGTTCAAGATCAGCCTGGGCAACATAGCAAGACCCTGCCTCTTAAAAAGTAAAAAATAAAATAATTAGCCAGGTGTGGCAGCACACTTCTATATCCTCAGCTATTCAAGAGTCTGAGATGTGAGGATTGCTTGAACCCAGGAGTTTAAGGCAGCAATAAGCCAGGATCGTGCCACTGCACCCCAGCCTGGGCAAAAGAATGAGACCCAAACCCTTAAAAAAATTAACACAGGCCAGGCCTGGTGGCTCATACCTGTAATCCCACCACTTTGGGAGGCCAAGGCAGGTAGATCACGAGGTCAGGAGTTCGAGCCCAGCCTGACCAACATGGCGAAAGCCCATCTCTGCTAAAAATACAAAAGTTAGCCTGGTGTGGTAGCACCCACCTGTAATTCCAGCTACTCACGAGGCTGAAGCAGGAGAATCACTTGAACCCAGGAGGCAGAGGTTGCAGTGAGCTGAGATCACACCATTGCACTCCAGCCTGGGTGACAGAGCAAGACTCTGTCTCAAAAAAAAGAAAAATAAAAAACACAGAATTGTCATCAACCTAGTGCTCCCTATTCTGGCATAACCAGTTCAGAAGGCTCTGTCCCACTTTAGTGTAGAATCAGGTTATTTTAAATTACCATCATTTTTAAAGTTGGGTGTTTGGTAACTCTGACATTTAGTGGGAAAAGATCAGAAACAAATCTTCCCTTCGATTCTGGGCAATTAATATCCACACACCCTATGACTTTTATTCAGTCTGGCCCATTTGCATACTTGGCTAGCTTTTCTGGTCTCAACACAGTTAATTTCTCTTTTGAGAAATTTCCCTCATCCAGCAAAATCTGGGTTTGGGAAAGCTCCCACAGGCTTTCACAGCGTTCTGCCCTTCCCACACCAACGATGATGTTTGTCACTCAGTGCAGTGATTCTATTATCTGCCTCCTGAGCAGTCTGTGAGTCTGAAGTGTTTCATATTATAACTTCAGCACCAAGACAAGAGCCTGGAACACAGGTGAATGCCTTGATCAGTAAATTAATGCAACCTGTACAAGTGAAAACAAACCCTGTACACTTTAGCATCATTTATGGCACAGACAGCCCACTTTGCTTTACTCTGATAAAGTGGTCATTTATTCTTCTTTTGTTTGACTCTGCCCTTTCATTATGGCCCCCAGTTTCCACATCCGTTCTGTGCCATGAATGTATCAGTTAATTTCAGTATTCCTGGTCCCACCCTTCTGGAGCTCTCAGGGGACTCTGGTTCAGGTAAAACACTCAAGAGATTTTCAGTCTTCACATCTTTAGAAAAATCCCTTGTTCCAGTCTCTTAAGGCAAACCCTGAGGGCCCCTTAAGAGAGAGGACCAAACACTCTGTGTCCTTGTGGGTGTTTTCAGTCCAGCATTCTAACCTCCTTGAAATCATGAAAACACATTTTTTTTTTCTTTAATTCATTTTATCTAAATGCCTTGGACAGCTCCATAAATGGATTTGTTGATAATAACTTTAAACATGTTTTCGTTGAAACTATCTCCCTGATGAGTATTTGGTGGCTTTAGAAAGAGAATTGGTTGCATATTAGCATGGGATGTTAAAACCTGAAGGTTAAATGGATGAAGAGGACTTTGAATAATCTCACTGAGGCAACACTGTGTGAAAAACGTCTTAACATTTTCCAACATCTTCTATTTGGTAGGGCCACAGAAAGGTGTTCATCACCCAGAACTAGCTTTTGGAAGGACAGAGACTTATACTTCCATACTGTCAAGTGCAGGTCAACAAAGTTTCCAGATTTTCCAAAGGTGTAGAACTGTACCTTATTCTTGTTGGGTGGTTAGAGCAGAAGAGACAAATTTGTCATTTGGCTGGTTAGTAAATCTGTTTGATGTCTGGCCAGACCAAAAATATTTTTTGAAGGGGACTTCTCTTTGCTATGTTATTTTTAGTTTTGGCCCAGATTGTCTTTAATGATTATATTTCTTTGGCATCAAGGTGGGCTGCCAAGGAGACCCCAGACTCTGAGCAGACTGCTGGGCAGAAGCACTCAGAAGAACACAACGAGCCCTTGATCTGAAAGCAATGACAGAAGAATTCAGGGAGTGACAAGAGCTACTTTTATCCAAGAGGGCTAGTCTCAGTGCAGTGATTAAGGCTTCCTGGGGCACAGTGCAGAGCACTTGCACTTTCAATGCATTTTTTAAAAGTTAGTGACTGGGCCCAGGTATCGTGGCTGACACCTACAATCCCAGTACTTTGGGAGGCCGAGGCGGTGGACCACGAGGTCAGGACATTGAGACCATCCACCTCCTCTCTACTGAAATACAAAAATTAGTCAGATGTGGTGGTGTGCGCCTTAGTTCCAGCAACTCAGGAGGCTGAGGCAGGGGAATTGCTTGAACCCGGAGGCAGAGGTTATAGTCAGCCGAGATCATGCCACTGCACTCCAGCCTGATGACAGAGCAAGACTCTGTTTCCAAAAATAATAATAATAAGTGAATGGATGAGAAATTTTATTTATGTTAAAATTTTGACCAGGACATATGACTGTTACTGAGCCAGTCCTGGGGAAGGGGCTCAGAATCTGGCAGTCAGCAACATCATACTATTCAGGGTCTTCAAATATCCCCTCAAGTTTGACCAACAATTCCAGGAAGTGACTAGTAAAGTCTGCCTCTATCCCCTTTCATTAAGCACTTCAAGGCCAGTTTTGTGAAGCAGTTGATTATGACCCCGAGCCTCAGGCGACCAGTGGAGAAACTTGCAGCTGAAGCCCTTGACACCACTGAACATGAACTAAGGTGCTGGACATGGCTTTGTCTGCCTTGCTCTTGAGCACGTACCGAAGAGACAATTTGGTTGGGAGTGCTGTTTTTTGGTTGGGAGACCTGATTCCACTCTGGGTAGATTTTTTTTTTTTTTTTTTTTTTGACACGGGGTCTTGCTCTGTCGCCAGGCTGGAGTGCAGTGGCACAATCTCGGCTCACTGCAACCTCTGCCTCTTGGGTTCAAGCGATTCTTCCGCCTCAGCCTCCCGAGTAGCTGGGACTACAGGCGCAGGCCACCCCGCCCGGCTAATTTTTGTATTTTTAGTAGAAACGGGGTTTCATCATGGCGAGGATGGTCTCGATCTCTTGACCTCGTGATCCGCCCGCCTCAGCCTCCCGAAGTGCTGGGATTACAGGCGTGAGCCACCGCACCCGGCCCGGCTCCTACTCCATTCTTAAAGCGGACTGACTCCTCGGAAACCAGGGACTACATCGACATAGTATAGTCCAATGGCTAACAGTGACCTTTCTGAGGAGCATGGTGCAGTCAGGATATTTCTGCTTTGTGTTAATGTTTCTTCCCTTCAAATCTATCATTTCCAAGCTTACAGATCAATGAATGGCTTTTCTATTTAAGATTACAGTTGAGAGGGGAAGGCAGGAATGTAAATTTGTAGGGAGGAGGGAAGAGCAATCAGCCACTCTAAGGTCCCATGGGAGCTGGCAAGCGCTGGACCACAGAATGGAATGGGATGTGCTGAATGAAGCTCTGTCTGTCTTGTACACACCAGCCACTCCAAGGAGGGAGCCGGGAAGCAGGCAGCAGGGTATGTGGGCTGTCAGAGTAGCCGAGAAGACGTGTGTAAGGGAGAACTATTGCTTTACCAGAAGCGTTGACCAGAAATAGAAGCTGAGATGTCAGTGCAAAATAGAATGAACCCAGAATAGTATTTGAATGTGAATGGAATCACTGGAGAACCTACAGAGAGGTCAGGACAAAGGAGGAAATGTGGGAAGCTTGTTTGAGAGTTGGGAGTGAGAAAAAGTTGTTTGCTGTGATGAGTTGGCAAAAGGAGGATTTTTAAAAAACAGCGACTACCCTTTTCAAGAGTGACCAGTAACTATCTTAGAGAGGCAAACTTTATGAACCAGGCCATGACGGGAACTGAAGAACATGCCTGCCAAAGCCAAATGTCTAAAGTAAATAGAATTTCATAAAGAAAGTATATAGTATATGTGCATTTCATAAAATATATTTTATAAAGAAAATATAAAGTACATATGTGCATGTGTGTGTGTTTCTTTAAAGACTTATTTATACAACTAGCAATCTTAGACTTTTTTGGTCAAACTGGTCATATTAGACTGTTTAAAATTCAAAAAGAAATAGGTATATTGGTGTATATACAACTTTCTTTCTTTCTTTTTTTTTTTTTCTCTGAGACGGAGTTTTGCTCTTGTTACCCAGGCTGGAGTGCAATGGCGCGATCTCGGCTCGCTGCAACCTCCACTGCCTGGGTTCAGGCAATTCTCCTGCCTCAGCCTCCTGAGTAGCTGGGATTACAGGCATGCGCCACCATGCCCAGCTAATTTTTTGTATTTTTAGTAGAGACGGAGTTTCACCTTGTTGACCAGGATGGTCTCAATCTCTAGACCTCGTGATCCACCTGCCTCGGCCTCCCAAAGTGCTGGTATTATAGGCGTGAGCCACCGCACCCAGCCCATACATACAACTTTCTAGCCTTGCGTCTCTATGTATTCTCTCTCTCTCTCTCACACACACACACACATACACACACACAAGCACACACGCATACACCATGCAAAACTATTAGCAGAACTGTTATTTTGCAAAAGTTTGATGGCTTTTACTTCTTGGAATTGTGTCCTACCAGTTTTTTACTGCCCTTCTTAGAAATGTGTCCACCTGTCAGAGATGAAAATATTGCCAATGTGTCTTCTGTGTTACTGAAAGACCTAAGTGGGGAATTCTATTTTATAACCAAGAAAATTCTAGAGCCAGTTTTTAAGTGCTTCTTCTAGAATTCAAATAAAAACGTAGAACATATCTACTAGCCATGTTGTTCTAATTAAAACATATCAACATTAATGTCAATTATGACTGTGGGTATCCACACAAATGAAAGTTACAAAAAAAAAGTGTGTAGTTTCCACATAAAGGCTGTTTTTGTCAGTTTTAAAATTTTAAATGGAATATGAAGAAATGCATGAAAATATAATGTTATTTCTACCTTCAGTATTTATACTTATCAATCTTGGTTCTTTTTCTAGAAATCCTTTATAGGACTCTTGTGTTTTTCTTTCCCTCACTCTCCTCACTCCTCCAGGGCGCCCTTTTCTACTGAAGGCCAACATGTGGAAATCTCAGGCACTAGCTACCATGTTGCAAAAGGCTGACCCTCCTCTGGACCCTCTCTTCTGTCAGACTATGGAATGTAAGTTTTGGAAGTTGCCGACAGCTATAGGTCCTATCATGTTCAGAAAACGGCTCTGAAGTGAGAAAGACTACAATGGACATACCAAGAAGAGCACAGACAGGACACAGAGGAATAGTCTTGTCAGTGTTCAAGCTCCTGGTCCCACTTATTTCCCTGAATTACTATCCGTCCTGGGATTTAGTTGCTCTACAGTTCTTTGAGTTGCATGAGCCAACAAATGCTCACTTGTCCTAAGCAAGTATTGCTTGGATTTTCCATCATTTAATCTTCTGTTCTATCCAGAAGATTCAGAAGATTTAACAAAGTCCTAGGTATGAATATGGAAAGAAATCTTGGGTCAGATTATTTCGAGGAACAGTAATTAGAAACATTAAACTGTTGCCAGACCTATCCATGGCATGATGTATAGTTAGGATACGTGACACTGACCATAACACAGGTATGAAGGTTTTAAAAATATGTTTCAAATTCTTTGACACTGATTCTCCTTTCATTAGGTCAGATCTAATTCCCTCTCCTTTTGACTATGGAGTAGACTTAGTGACTTGTTTCTAACAAATAATATATGAGAGAAGTGGTGTTATATGACTTTGGAGACTAGGTTAAAATAGATCGTTTCACCTGGCCTTCTTTCTCATGGATCACTTCTTCCTGGAGAAGTCAACCTCCAGGTCACGCAGATGTTCAAGGAACCCTGAGAGAGGCCCATGTCACCTGCCAACAGCCAACATTAACTTGCCATCCATGTAAGTGAGCCATCTTGAAATGGATCCCCAGTCCAAGTTAAACCTTGAGATGATTGGCAAACATCTTGAATGTAATCTCATGAGAAACCATGAGCCAGAACAACCCAGCCAAGCCACTCCCAAATTCCTGACCTACAGAGATAATAAAATGTTTATTATTTTTAGGCTACTAAATGTATGGGAAATCTGTTGTATAATAAGATAACTAATACTATGCCCAAGAAGAAAGGAAATTACTCGGAAAAGGTTAGTCAGTTAGCATGGGTCATAAGTGGTGGCAGGAGATCCCAAATAGGCAACTCGGCCATAAAAATAATTGGAGTTGATGATTACAAATGTGGTCCCAGGATATAGGCTTCCAGGTAAAAAACATTGTTGGTAAAGAACAGGTGGAAATGGCATCATTTCATAATATAAAAACATAGTGACAGAATAATGGTTAAGATATAGAGTTTGAGAGTTAAACAAATTTAGATTTGGATTGTGGCTCCACTAGTTTCTGTTTGAACTTATTACTCATCTGCATTTTTTAGTTTTATTTGGGATAGTTTTAGACTTATTAAAATGTTGCAAAAATTACCAAAAGAATATCTATGTACTCTTCACCCAGCTTCCCCAAGTGCATAAGAATTTTTGCATATGAAAAAACAAAACAAAACAAACAATAACAAAAACACAAGAGTCCTGGTACCAAGTTCCACGAGTGACTGAAGTCTCAATTTCACAGAAAGTCTATTCATATCACCTTACCCTGTTCCCTTTCTCTTGGTCCTACTTTTTCCTGGACCCCTGGGTTTTCCTCTTCTCCCTGCTGTGCCAAACTATCCTTTCCAGTTGGAAATTAATGTATGCAGGCTCATTTCTCTCTTTAAAAGATACAGTCAGGAGCTAAGAAGCCAGTGTGAAGTTTCTCAGTCTCCATTTCTTAACACTTTAGCAAACAACATTTCCAAAATGAATGACCCTCCTCCATCACAACCCACACCAAGAGAATTTGAGAAACTGATCATAAATTTTTCAGAAAAATAATTCAAGAAATTTCAAAATATAACAAACTACCAATATATGTATCATTTAAATAAAACATTCTTTCTTTTTGCTCTCATATCATAAAGTAATCTGTCTTCAAAACTTGAATTTGAGAACTATTCAGGAAGATATCAGAGTCACATCATATAGATGTGCTGGTTGCTCACCCACCTTCCCATCTTGAAGGTAAGCCTCTTGCAGGCAGAGTTCTCTGTCCTGTCTCTAACACAGTACCTATCAAGGAGAAGGCATGTTGATCAACTTCGATATGATAGAGAAATTTCCTGTTAAGTATTCAATTTTTTCAGAATTGATTCACAAGTCGAACACTCATTCTTTAAGACATCCTGCTAAGAAAGAAAAAATTCATGATAAAGGGTCATTTTGAATATCCAGAAGGAAGGCCTAAGTGTCGAGTAAGTGAACAGACCTTTCTGCCGATGTATCTGCAGAGACAGAGGTCCAGCCAGTTCCCTGTCACCTCTTACTCTCGATGTACAGGCTCTTCTCAGTAGCTTGTTTTCACATCTGGCTGCAAAACAGAACACAGTTAATCCGGCTCCCCTGTCTTGCTCCCCAGAAGGCCAGTCCACAGCTCTCTTTTGACTTATCTTTAAACATTTTTTTAAATGTTCATTACTGAGGAGAAAGAAAAAGGAAGCAACAGAGGCACAAACCGAGTGAAATGATAAGGCCTAGGAAATCTTACATCGTACTTCTATTCATGGCCCACATTGTTCATTTTCCTAATTCGCTTTTGAGGAGTGTCTGGCCCCGTACAAGGCATCTGGTCCTGCACTGCTCTGTGCCGTACTGGGCTTATTTTCATGTAGGTCCACATGGCATTGGGGTGCCATTATGGAGGGTCTTGTTCTCAGTGGACATGGCATAGGCAGTATCCTCACATAGTAAAGGTTCAATCAGTAGTTGTTGAGTTAGTAAACGAATGACTCATACAGGTAAATTTTTACTGATCTGACTGATGGATGGATGCAATCCAACATTGCCAAAGTGAAGGGTTACACAGTGGGAAGGCAGTGGGGGTGGTTGTAGTTGGGAGGCGGTAGAGAGGGGTACAGGCCAATCCCTTACATTGTAAATGCAAAACATTCCAGTGGAATTTGGCTTTCCCACACAGTAATTATGTGTCATAGTGTGTACATGCTCTATAGCTTATTTCTCAAAACATATTTGTGGGTACGTTTTTGCCAATGCTATTTTCATAAGACGTGTTTCACAGAAATGGCCAGGAGCAGCCAGAAGAAAAACCCACCAAGTCCTGTTTCATTCTTGTTCTCTCTTTGCTAGTATGTGCAAGACTTAAGATAACTGAACTCATACTTTTCCTACCTAGAATAGAATTATCTTATAAACGCTTCTGTTAGCCTACAAGTAGTATGCCTTGATCCTGTGAAACAGCACGCCAGTAGAACTGCTGTGTTTTGTTTGAGTGTCGTTACCACTTGGTTGGCATACACTAAGGATATTTTTGACTCTCTCTTTGCTGACACGAGCTACAGAGCCCAGTTGAGAAAACCATCTGAGTGAAAACAAACAAAAAGCTACCAGAACAAATTAGGGACAGGGGAACTTGGAAGCTATGTAAGAGTTGTGAAACCATCAGAACATTAGGATTTAGGATGTCCCCTTAAAGTTTTTTAGACTTTCTGGGAATACTCCTTGGGAAATGTTGTGTTTTCATGAAAAAGTTGTTCTGTGCCTGACAGCACGAAGAAGCACATGAAGACTGGAGACTGTGAGAATGTTTTCAGCAAGAGCCAATCTGGTAGCAAAAGGCTAAAAATTGCATTTTCACAGCTCCACCAGAATATGCAAAAGTTTCGTGTCCCTATTTTATGACATTAAAAAATGATTTAAGGCAATTGACACTTCTATTTCCTCCAAGGGGAAAAAATAGATTTCGTAGAGTTCTGGCATATATCAGTGCATGATTGTTTCAGATCATTGTAGTTGGAATGGGCTGTTGTATCAAAGCTTATCTAATACACTTTGTTCATTCATTCAAAAAATCTTCCCTGAATGCCCATTAAGTGGCAGACACTGATCTCTTACTGAGTATATGGAATTCAAGAGGAGAGCCATAGTCAACTTAATCAAGAAGCAGGTCTAAATTTTTATTCAGCAACCATAAGGTAGAGACACGACAAAGCCAACCCAGTTCTAATCCCACCACTAAAGATCAAGAAAGAAATATTTTAGTATATGAGTTAGGTAACCCGATTATTAGTCATTTAGGAGATGAAATAGGACTTGGAAAAGGTTATAAAGATTTTGAAGTAACATACTGAAACAATCAGACTTGGGAAAGAACACAGATCTCATTTTTCTGGATTAGCTGCATTTGGATGCTTGTGAGGTGAAGCTTTAGAGGAAAAGGAAAAAGGAAAAGAATTTCAGCCATCAGGTTACATGAATAGCAGGTCTCAGCAGATCTAAGTAGTCCCAGGCAGGTCCTTAGATAATCAAGTGTGGCTTTACTGGTACGGTTATTATCTCAAAGGAGACCTGCTAGAACAAGCTCGACTCTGCTGTTGTACAGCATGACCTTCGGTGCGTTCCCTTTTTTATTCCTCCTGTAAGAGGCAAGAGCTGCGACTTAATGGATAAGAGCCCATGCTTTGTGGCCAGTGTGCCGGGTTTGGGTCCTGCTCCTGATGCTTACCAGCCACCCTGTGATTTGTGTGAGTTCCACAGCCTCTCTGAGCCTCTGATTCCCGCCTCATAAAAAGGGAATGGGGATCGTGTGATACTTCATAGAGTGAAATGAGCTTAGATTAAGCACTTATCCCAGAGCCTGGCACAAGGCAGGGATCTAATTCCTTCTAGCTAATGCCTCTTGCAAGGACATCAAGGCCATTTCTTGTTAATCAAAACGAGCCAGCTGGCATCACAGGTTGGAAATCCCTCAGCAACTGGTTAGCACTCATTACAAACACGCTTAAAATTGGTATATCGGCACACAGTTAGGAAGTTACCACTAATTCTGTCACACTTAACCATCTCATAATGGTGATCTATTTAGAGCAGTGCTTGAAAAACAAAGAGAACTTTAAATTTGGTAAAGGAGTTTTGTGTTGCTTTATTTGTTTCAGAAAAGGACAATACCTGAGTCATGTTCTAAGAAAAACATGAGCATTTTTGAAAGTACCCTATGTGGACTCCATAGTGAAAAAGAAGATGCACATGAAAAAGGACATTATTATTTTAAAATGCTTTGAAATCACATTCAAAGTCACCAGCTAAGTTTGTGGTGTTCTGGCTACTGAGGGCCTCAAGGTGTGTCTTCCCTTTTTGCCCACAGAGACCCCAGCACCTGCAGTTCTGGTAGTGAGCCTCGTGGTAGTTCCCACTCATTGGACTCATTCTGTCATTTAAAGATGTTCAGTTCTTAAAATAAACTTATAATAAATAACAGATCAACTATTTTATAATCTAAAATAATTTTAAAAATTTGGAACAAACATAAAACTTGTTTGGAAATTTGGAACAAACATAAAACTATATAATTCCCATCTTCCCTGGATGTTTCTCTCAGGTTACAAACATATTAAGCTTATCTCCAGCCTAAAGTAACCTGCTCAGGAGGTGGCACTCTCTCAAGCTACTCTTGCCCCCTCTGCTCTCCTTTACAGCCAAGAGAATGTAAGAAGTAGTCCTCCCTGACTCTATCCATTTCTTCCACTCCCATTCACTGCTCAACCTCCTGCAGTTCCCACCACTCCCTTAAAATTGCCCTCTACCCAGCTAGAGGAGAGCTGGCAGCTCAGAACTTACCATAGACTTAAAGGAGAAAAGCTTGATCCAGCCCCAGGAGAGCTCTATGCTATCCCAGGCTGATATCAAAGGAACACTACTTTCCAATGCCATCAGTGGTCACCTGCTACCAACCCCTGCCCTCCAAGGTAGGAAGCAGGTGAGTTGAGCTAAGGGATGAGATGGAAGCTGGCATTATTAAAAAAACAAAATAAAACAAAACAGTAACATCTCTGAGAGTCACAGAGTTACCAGGCTTAGGAGGAAGTATTGATCGTCTTTTATCATAGCTGGCGTTCATTCTCCAAGAACCTATTTGTATTTGGAACAATCTGAATCTCAATTATCTGAGTTCCTTAAAGCTACAATGATTATATTCACTTAATATCAATAAATAGATAATATTTATTTGCTTTACAATAGCACCTAGGTTTGCATTAGACAAATTTAGAGGAAGCACCCGTCTGTCTTTAATCGGCTTCCTAATTACACTAATTTTATTTGATTGATATATTAGGGTCTGGAGGAAAGGGAAAAGAGGGGAAGAGAGGTCACAATACAGTCCTTTATTCTACACTCCAGACAGGACAGGAAATCCTCAATTAAACTATACCACTTCCCTCAGCACGCCATAAAACCCATGCATTATATGTAATATCTTTAAACTCATTTATAATAATGGTTTATGTGACGTGGTGAATTTAACACATTCCTTCTAGACTCACTTTTCATTATTATTGCAGAGCAATGCATGCTTCTTGTGAAAAAATCAGAAGTTCAGAAGAATAAATCCTGAAAATTTAAAGTTTTCCCCTGTCCTCCTTAGGTTTTCTTTAGAAAACTTCCCTATGACAATTTCCTTCCATTTGGAGAGGCAGACAAGAGGGCTTCTCCTCACTCACAGCCAGGACACTATGCATCTGACACCGTGCTGGTATTTTTTCTTGACAGGATTGAGGGAGAGTCAAAGTTCTCCAAACCCAGAGAGGAACAAAAGCAGCAATACACGGTCTCAGACCCTGGAGAAAGCCCAGCAGTGGCCATGGTTTTGCTGTAGAATGTTTTCTTCTAACGCAAAGTCTAACTTAGAACAATATCTTCTTTGTGCCTTCCCTTTCAGGAAGTGTTGGCTGGACCCCGACAATTAGTAACTTAGGACAAAGCCTTCTGAGTTGGTGGCCCCATAAGGGCCAGAAGAAAGTGATTTTCCTACAACCTCTGTTCCTCAGCTTGGCCTGGGCCACAGCCCAGGTGAAGGCTATTGGAGGAAGAGCTGTTTCACCTGGGAAGCTTTTCCTTCCCTCATTATCCGCCACTGGGCAGCACGCAGCCCAGAGGCTTGATTGATCGCAGTTGTGGAGCGCGTATGTATTCTGTGGTGAATATCTGAGAAGTATCATCCCCACCTCCAGAGACAGCTCCGCTCACCATGAAGGGGTGGACCGGTTCTGTCTAGTTCCTCCATTCTCTGCCCTGACTGGTATCTAGGAGTGGCACTTCCCCCTGAACTAGGAGTGTCTGACCCTCTGTGTCCCCCTGCGAACCCCGTTGAGGTGAGTATCAATCTCTGATCTGACCGACCAGCGCCTGGTTTGCAAGCGCAGCTCCCAAACAGCGTTAAGCTTGTTCCCAACCAGACAGAAAAAGGGAAATAGTAGAGGGGCTCAGGACCAAAAAGGGGGAGAGAAGGAAGAGGTTTAGGGTAAAACTCTATCCAGAAGTGTTCTTTGTTTATCTGAGTGCTTTTTCTCTCAGAATGCTAGATGACTGTTGGGTGGCTGGGGTAGTGGGGGGATGGTGAATGGAGGGGGTTGGGGGGCGTGCATGGAGCTGCGGTACCAGCAGGGTGGATGGAGGCAGGTGGGCAGGATCCAGGACAAATATGCCTTCTTCATATGCTGCTGAAACAGTCTTGAAAATTATGTTCTAGGAATCACCCTGATTCTGTGATTTTCCACATTTCCCTGACGACTCTAGGGTAGAATTAGAACAAATGGCTAACAGGATACCATTCCTTACAGCTCAATAATGCAGATTGTCTCTGACTGGATTCTGAGTAGGAAAGAAACTGGGAAATATCAGTATCTAAGTACCTCTGATGATTGGGAGAAAAATTTAGATGTCTGGCAAACTTTATATTTAAACTTCTCAAAGAAAATTTAATTTTAATGACGTTTTTAGCCTCTAAAAATAATTTGGTTACAAAATTAGCATAATAATAATGATTACATTGCTAAAGATATTATTTTAGCACTGAATCTGAGGGGAGAAAATTACCATGAGTTTCAGAATATATCATTTTTGACTACTTCAAAAGATGTTTGAAGTTTTCAAGTGAACTTTACAGTGTCTCTTCCACCCAGAATGTTGTATTGTCTTGGTACATTTGTGCTGGAACAAAATACATAACAAAATACTGAGACTGGGTAATTTGTAAAGGCCAGAAATACATTTTCTCATGGTTCTGGAGTCTGGGAAGTCCAAAGTGAAGGCACTGGCAGGTTTGGGTGCCTTGTGAGGGGCCGTTCTCTGCTTCCAAGATGGCACCTTGTGGCTGCCTCCTCCAGAGGGAAGTGACACTAAGGCAGATAGACAAGCTCCTCAAATGTTGTGTGAAGCCTATTTTTAAAAATTTTTATTTATTTTTATTTTATTTTTAAATATATTTTATTGCACTTTAGGTTCTGAGGTACATGTGCAAAACATGCAGGATTGTTGCATAGGTACATACACAGCAATGTGATTTGCTGCCTCCATCCCCCGTCACCTATAACTGGCATTTTTTCCCTCCGTTATCCCTCCCCAACCTTTTTAACAAGGGCACCTGATCCCTTGTTAAAGGAAAGAGTCCACCTGGCCTAACCTCCACTTAAAGTCTCACCTCGTAATACCATCACCTTGGCAACACCTGAATTTTGGAGAGGCTCCATTGAAGTTGTAGCACTGATCTGTCTGATTCAGATTATTGACAGCATGTCTCAGCTGCCCGTTAGAAAAGGTGGGAGACACTTTTCTTTCTTGTGCTTCTTTGTATTCTAAGTGCACATGGTCCAGAATGAAGGCTCAATCAATAACCAGACCTCGTAAACCAGATTTGTAGTAATTTAAACTTTATACTTTGCTTTTGTATTTAGAGAAGAAAGGAAAAGTTATGCTGTTTTGAGAAAGCAGCACTTGAGCTTAAATTCTAGCTCTAATTCATGTGATTGTGGACAGGTTAGTTAACTCTCTGGGACTCTATCTGCATATCAATTAAAGGCAGGTAATGATCCTACTATCTCTTAGTTATTATGAGGACCAACTATGATCACACATGAAAACACCAGCTCAGGACATGTTCTTAGTGTGTAACAAATACCATTCCCTTCCTTTCTCCTTTACACGGTACAATTGACCTGACATCGACAGGTATTAAGAGTTCTAATAAACATTGAGGCAATATGTTCTTTCTCTGTAAGTGATACTAGAAGGATTACATATATATGTAAATATATATTCATATGAATATGAATGATGTATATTATATAAATATATATAAATTATTCATATGGACTGCATATGAATATATGCATATGAGTATGGATGAATTGTTTATATTAATAAATGAACATTCATGCATCCCTCAGCCCATTCATTGAGCTTTTTACAAACATTTTCCAAGTATCTATACCCGACAGACAATAAAATGAGGCAGTGGAGCTTACAAAGATATACAAAACATGATCCTTCCTTGGGGGAGCATCTTATGAATCCTCCTCACTGTCACCCATCTGTTTTTCTACCACAGAGGCAAAGGAGAAATAGACCAAAGATTTGGGGGTGGGGGCAGGTAAAGGTAAAAACAAAAAGGAAAAAGTCCACCTTTGTTATATTCTTGAAAGCTGATTGGTGTGAAAATGAAGATTTGTGTTAAAAAAAAAAAGTAATAGAACACAATTATCCTGTTTATAATGTAACAGAAGATTGTGGCATCACCTTCTGTCTGCAGGACTTAAGCAGAGTTGTTATCCTTCAGTTGAAGGAATGTACTCTGTCTGACACTTTCGTTGAAGTGAATAATGTTTTGCTGTTTGTCTTAGTATACTTTTTTGAGTGTTTCTTTAAATTGTTCTTGTCTGAGTTGACAGATATTTTCCGGGATATAATTACTTGATATCATCCAATTCATAAACTCTTCCTTTTCAACAAATGTTCTCAGCATTGTGGGGAGTAGCATCAAGTCCTTGTACACTTCCTGGGTGTATTAATATTGAAGGCAGGATATGCGCAGGGTGGTGACTTCTTCTGTTCTCTTTACACATTTTCGCCATCTTTTGAGAAAGTCTTCTTGCAGCTTTAAATTTTGGATCAGGAACAAAGTCTGTATGTTGCTCAGACATACCTGGTGCTGACCTACTACTAAAACATTCGGACTTCTGTTTTTGCCTAACTTGGAAGGGGAAAGAGGTATTTATTAGACTTGTATCAGAATATCAAAGAGGATAGCATAAAAAAGAATATTCCCCCAAATTCCTTTCTGCTCCTTCTACCACCCCCGCAATGTGGGAGGGAGCTTGACTCTGACAGCAGTCTGCAGGGAGGAATTTTTAGCCATTCTCACCTGCAGTTTCTGTCACTGTTGGTAGCATGATTTCTGAATAAGGAAATGGTTTCCTTTTAATGGAAAAAAATTCTTTATATCCCAAACTTGGCATGTATTTTAGTGAGAAAAGGGGAAAAAAAAGTCTGATAATGAGGGCTATAGTTGGTCTTAAATCCTATTTTTGGCCATAGCACAATCCCTAACTGATCCCTAAAGACTGCAGTCCCTGATAGGCTGCATTTCCTTTCTGAGGACTGGTAGAGACCTGCCAGGAAATCTCCACTGACTTCGTGCTGGGTGCTAGTGGGGCGAAGGAGAAGCCTTTGCACCAAGCTTGTGTCACAGCTGCAACAGTCCCATGGCCTCAGGGAAGTACTCACCTCCTTGGCATCTTTTGTTTTAGTCTCTGGGGTAACTATGCCTCTGCCCCTCAGTTTGTTGGCATTGGGGTCTTTGAACAAGGCGGTCCTATCTAATTTCTCACCCAGTGCTCTGAGATCTCCTTTCCCTTTTTAGGTTCAGAACAAGCAAATACCCACAATGAAAACATACCAGAAATTAACTTCAGTGTGTCTGTTGCTCTTGGAGCAAGTTTAGGCGTTAAAACACGCAAAACAACAAACAAAGCATTAAGTAGGACCGTTATTTTCAATTTTTAATATCATCAATGATCCTTTATTTTTCTTTTTATCGATAAAGACAATTTTGAGAGATTTCATCTGCAAAGCAGACTGCATCCTGCATGAAATTTTATTCCCTACTCAGGTTTCTCTTCCTATCACACAAGTACATCCCCTTTTCCTATAGTAATGCTTTCTGTTCTTACTTGACAATAAAAGTAACAATCCACTAGATCATATAACAGTACAATGTAGCAAACAGTAGCTTGCTAACTAAGTTAATAAAGTTCCTACCAAAAATAAAGAACGTTAAAATTTTATTGCTCTGTGAGGTCTTATGGTTTCAATTTCGCTTTTTAGAATTGTAAAATTGCTCTAGCAACTGCCCCCACCACATTACTGCTCTCACTGAACCCCAGGTTTCTGAGTGCAAGGTGGGATTCCTAGTTAAAATATGTCAAAATAGATTTAGGCTTTGACCTTCCCATTTTCTGTAGCAGCTTCAGTTTCTCAATTTTTGTGGTTCAATGTTCACTGAGTAGTCAAAAGATACAAACACAACGTCCTGTGATCTTAAGGTAAGGGTATTCTATTGCAGCATGTGTATGAGGATTTTTGTGTTACATGGCCTGGCATGGAAAGCATAAGGGAAAAGAGGGTCAGGAAGAGAAGGACCTGAACCAAAAGAATGAGCAAAATTTGACTTCCCTCTAACGATTTTTTCCACTCTAAGTGCCATTCACAGAAATTTGGTATCCGTGGAAACCAATGCAGTACATGCTGAAGTTACATTTTCTCTGCAGATACAAAAGCCTGTCTATCCAAGCTGATGTTATGCTTAGGATTAGCAGAGAGAAAGTGTTTGAGAAAAGTGTAGAATAATTAACTGAATACCTATCATGTGCGGGGAACCATGATTTGTACAATGAAGGATACAAAATATATAAGAAAGGATGATAGATATGATATCATTTATTACCATGTAGGAATGTTGACAACGTTTAGCATTCTGGCTTTTTTTTTCTTAAATTTATAATGTTACCTATGAAAATAGGAGAAAATGTTCCTGTCACAAATATAGGTTTTATCCTCTGCTTTGGTAAAAAACAAATGTTGTCAGACAGAAGGTGGAACTTTCTTGAGACTTATTTTATAGTTGAATGATAAACAGGAAAGCAAAGATTCCCAGAAATTGAATAAGATCATAACAACCTTGTAGGCTGTTGACTAGAAATGAGGCAAAGCTGGGGAGACAGGGAAATAACTAAGAGAAGTGAGTGTTTGACAGCATGTTGATTTAATCAGGGGTAAAAGAGCTGCCACTGCAAAAAGAGTGTGTTCAGAGGAAGAAAGAGTGAGGAATGATTTGGAAACAAGAACCCATTCAATGAAGTTGACGTAGATTATGACCAGGAACAGGAAGTTCATGGCGATTTCTGTGAGTCAGGGGAGATGTACCCCTGGGCATGGTAGATATTCACTGTGCTTCAATTCTGCTTGAATTCCAGGGTAAATCATAGAGAAGGCATCTAAAAATGACTTTCTTTACTATCAGTAGGATTGGGTGAGAGAGTTCTGGCATAGCCTTGGTGAGTGAACCTGGGTGTCTAGAAAATGGTGAAAAATGAAAGAATTAAAAGCTTAACGTTGTTCTAATTGGACTCAGGGAATGGTATGTTTGGATCAATTTCACAGGTTCTTAAGAGACGAGATAGTTGCTGACAGCTGCTGCTTATTCATTGGTCAGCACAAGTGGGGTGTGGGTGTTTGTTTACCCTCTAGCAAACCTGGAGAAGGTGGTAAAATCAGTATTGATTTGAAATCCTGCAGCATGGGGAATGTGGGATTGGTTTGTGGCATGACAACAAGCGGGCATGGGAGACACTGGGGGAGAAAACAGACAACTCTAGAGAAAAATGCATCCATGCTTCCAACCTCTTGCTGAAACAGGTCCCTAGTTATTCTTTAATCTGAGAATCAAGAACATTTTCCTGTTGACAAATGTCTACCTCCATAAATAAGGTGAAAGTGCCATCCAAGATGTTTTAAATGCTGCACGAGTATGTCTGCGTGTTCATACACTAAACATTTGAAATAGTTTTCAAGTTACAAAATTAACTTTACATGTGATTCATTTAACATAATTTGACTCAAACATTTCATTTTAAGTGTTACAAAACACGTCAGTTGTAGCCAACATGTTAGATCCGCACTACCCAGGCCTGGCCGCTTGCTTCTCTCTGAGCATATGTTCCAGGTTGCCACAATGTGATTGTGAGTCAGAAGAGGAAAGTCACCCCACAGCTCTGTTCTTTGCCAGAGGGATTCTGTAGTATAAGTGGTAAAGTCTCGATCATTTCTGGGTGGATCCAGTAATATTAAAAGTTGGTCATCCCCCCAGTCATGAAGCTGCAAGATGCATACATTTGTTCTATTTCTTAAATGATTGGTTAAAGCCATTTCAGAACATTAAGATGAGAGGTCTGAGATAAATAACGGTCTCCTCTAAGGCTCTGTTTTTCAGGGAGTATTGGTGAATAAGTATTTGGTTTGCTATCACTAGAAGCTCCTATTTTTCATGTGACTGTCTTCACCCAACTACACCAACTCTGCATATGTTTTCTTTGTTCTTCCAAGGTCCCCAAAAGAAATATAATGAGGGAAGTCCCTGCTGCTAGCAACCCTCTCTGAGACGTAATGTCTTCCAGCTCTTCTTTAATGCTAGGTGCAATATCTGTTTTACTGCCCTGCCCATCAAAATCTTTTTCCTTCTGTAAAAGAAAAGCCTCATGTCTTGATCATTCAATGAAGTGTCAATTTTCTATCTCTTGGGTTTACATCATCTGCCCGGTTTAACTGCTGGGTTAATGGGTATGTTGTAAGAAACCTCTTTTAGTCTCTTTGAATTATATGTTTTATTTACACATAACTTCCCTAGCAATCTCATTTCCTCATCAATTCAGTCATTAGACAACTATATATTCATGGTCTATTAAATGCTAGGGACTGTGCTAGGTGTTGGGAACACACCACACCGCTATTTAAGTTTGGTTCGTGGCCTCATAGAGCTTACTACGTAATAGTGGCTTATTACTGAATACTTGAGAAGTATTTGGATGACTGTGTATGTGCTTTCTGAAAGTGCAGGTTAAGTATTTCCTTACTCACTAGAAGACTCCTAAAAAACATGTGAGTTCAACTTCTATTAAGTGGAATTCAGGTTTGAAATGCTTTCATACAGCTTGCTATTTTAGAGACTCTGCAAAGTTAATATGCAAACTCTAATTTTAATATGAATTTTACCTTTAGCACTGATAAATTTTCTTAATGTCGATCAATGTTTTAAGAGCTCAAAATACTCAAGCATTTTAGAAAATGCATAAAAAGAAAACCTTTGTAAATGGAATCTCTATTTTAAATGCATTGAGTAATTGCTGTTTAAGGGATTCCTGATATAAAATTGTAAGGAAAGTGATTAATCATTAACTTGTTTTTTAAAATATGGACTTTTGTTATAATTTCTATTCGTCAGAAAGCAAAACTTTTAGCAATACAAAAAAATGTAACCAATGAGAAAATACACAATATACTTTGTTATAAGAAAAAGAACACACAAGCAGTAGGCTACATGAGACCCTTTACCTGTTGTATTCAGAAAAAGAAACTTTCCCCAGAGTGTCTGCCTCAGAATCTATGTTGTGGCATGTATTAGTTTGTTGGTGCGGCCATAACAAAATACCCCAGATGGGGGCTTAAACAACAGAAATTTATTTCCTCACATTTTTGGAGGTTAGGAGTCCAAGATTAAGATGTCAACAGGGGCCAGGCATGGTGGTTCATGCCTGTAATCCCAGCACATTGGGAGGCCAAGGCAGGTAAATCACCTGAGATCAGGAGTTCGAGACCAGCCTGGCCAACATGGTGAAACCCGTCTCTACTAAAAAATACAAAAATTAGATGGGCACGGTGGCAGGTGCCTGTAATCCCAGCTACTTGGGAGGTTGAGGCAAAAGAATCACTTGAACCTGGGAGGCAGAGATTGCAGTGAGCTGAGATTGCACCATTGCACTCCAGCCTGGAAGATAGAGGGAAAACAAAAAGATGTCAACAGTATTGGTTTCTTCTGAGGCCTCTTTCCTGGGCTTTTAGATGGCTATCTTTTTTTCTGTGTCTTCATGTGCCCTTTCCTCTGTGACTGTGTTCTAATCTCTTATAAATGCACCAGTCATATTGGGTTACAGCCCACCTGCATGACCTCACTATGCCTTATTTATTTACCTTGTTAAAGACCGTATCTCCAAATACAGTCACATTCTGAGATACTGGGGGTTAAGACTTCAACATATGTATTTTTCGGTTGAGGGAGGGATATGATTCAGCCTGTAACTTGGTGCGTCTCGAGATTAGAAAATTCCAGTTTGCAAATAGCCATAGGAGTCACAATATAGCCTTTTTTTTCTCCTATAAAAACTTCAGCATGTATTAGGTTGTCAATAACTGCTATGTTCAAAATAGGCATTTCTAAAGATTTGTTGATGATATGATGACAGCTTTCACCTTGAAGAGCAGAGGGTAAAGGAATAGAAAATGTACCCAGAAAATGGGTGGAAGATGCGGTAGAAAAATGCCAGAAGTCATGTTCACAGTGGCTGAGTGGAGGGAAGGGGAGGGCTGCAGATAGCTCCTGAAGCCTGCAGGCTGAGGGGGAGCTCAGTTACACAAAAGGAAGAGGATAACCAAAGCCAGATTGTGATTTACATATTTGCCCCAGTGGAGAATGTTTGACGATAAGCATTAAATGGCAAAGTTTAGAAGTTTTTTTTTCTTGTTTTCCAATTGTCCTTTCTACTGGACACTTTGTCATGATTCTGAGCTAAGCACTTTGGAAACATGTTCGTAAGATAGTCTGTTGATCTAGAAAACAGTTTTCGTGAAAAATGAGTAGGCAGTAGAAGGAAAAGAAAAAATAATTTGAAATGCAAAATGTTGTTAATGCATAGGAGGAAAATCCAGTAGTAGGGCTGAATATCTCTCACTCATCAAATTTAAAGGAATTCATTCTTAATGTATCCGGTTGTTAATGACATAAGTTATGGATCACAGTAGACAGTCAATAAATATTTGTAAACATTTACATTATGCTTATGGAATGATTATTTGGTAAATAAGTAACAATTTTTTTTTTTTTTGAGTCAGGATCTTACTCTGTCACTCAGGCTGGAGTGCAGTGGTACAGTCACAATTCACTGCAGCCTCAACTTTCCTAGCTCAGCTTCACAAGTATCTGGGACCACAGGCACATGTCACCATGCTCAGCTAATTTATTTTTTGTAGAGACAGAGTCTTGCTGTGTCACCCAGGCTGGTCCCAAATTCCTGAACTCAAGTGATCCTCCCACCTCAGCTTCCCAAAGTGCTGAGATTACAGATGTGAGCCACCATATCCAGCCCAGTTCTATCTTTAAAGGGATTAAAGTGTACTCTGACTATATCACTTTCTTATAGTGATACAGGGAGGAGAATTCAGATGGACAACAGGGTCATAATGAAGTGGAAAGAAGTTGGTATAAGATATAGCATCAATTGGCAGAAATGACAAGTTGCTGGATAGATTTGGAAGGGTGGCACATGCCAGAGGATCAGCTCTAGAACTAGGTTTGAGAAGAGCACTGTACTGGGAGGAGGAGCTCTCAGCTCCTCCTGATGAATGATGACCCCACTGAGGGTGTTAGAGATTAACTCTGTATAATATTTCAAGAGCCTTAAAAATCCTGAATTTTGAAACTCTATCTGTACTACTTTTAAGAAATCTCACAAAGTCTGAATTCTAAAATTGTGAATTCTAAAACCCTGGTCCCAAAGGTTTCAGATAAGCGGTTATAGACTTGGACCAATTTCCATTCCCACCTGCAATGTATAGTAGTTCCCTTGGCCCCATATTCTCATCCACATTTTTTATAGCCAGACTCTCTAAGTTTTATAAATCTAATGGAGATATACTGATGTGCAATTGTGTATCTTATTTTTTTATACAGGTTCAGATTTCTTTCCATCTGTCCTTTGTCTTTTTACTCTATTTGTGATGTATTTGCTCTTACAGGAGACTATAATTTTGATGTCAGCTACTTTGCCCATTTTCTTCATGGCCTTTGCTTTTATGTCTTTTGTGGGAAGGTCTTTTGCTTTGGATCATTTGTATATCCAATCAAATATTTTCTGACAATTTGACAGTTTTGGTTTTTCATGTTTGAGTCTTTTATCTAATTGCAATTTACATTTGTATAATGAATTTTGGAATGAATCTAAGTTGAACTTGTTTGGCGGTTGTATTTTTCATACTGCTCTCCTTGTTCTAACATCATTTACTAACTAGTCCATTTCTTCTCCACTCATTAAAACATCAACTTTACTAATACATGGTGATTCACTTTTAGACTCTTTTCGGTTCCATTTTTTTAAATTTATAGATATGTACGCCAATGTCACAATATTTTACAATGTATAGCTATTTAATAGCTATAAAAGATGATCTTATCTCTTATTCTTGTTCCATTCTAAATCCTTCATCTTTCTCCTTCAATTCATCACCAAATACTCGCGCTGACGTTTTCTGAGTGACTCTTAAATCCACGTCCCCCTATCCACATTATCACCAGCACCACACTTTGCCTTCTGGTCTTCCTGTCTCTAGACTTTCCTTCTCTGGCCTTCACACAACTCCCAAAGTGATACTTCAAGATACAAATTTGATTGTGCCCTTTACTGTTTAAAACTTTTCAATATTTCTCTTAGACCAAAGTCCCAATTTCTTAAGATGATTCAAAGGCCCAATCAGTCTTCACTTCCTATCATTCCACCCAAACCAAGCTTGCCTTGGTCCCTGGCATGAACCATACTCATCTTCACCTATGTGCCCTTGTAACACTGTGCTCAGCTTGTAACACTTTTGCACCCCTTGTGCCTTCTCTTTTTATTGCAATATCTCTTACTCCTTTTGGCTATCTCTCCCGTTATAGGAGACTACCTCTTATCCTTTAGAATTCTATTTGTGATGAGTTCTAAAGATAGATGTCACAGATGTCACTGTCTTGAGGGAGAAGTCTTTATTTTGGGGGTTTCAAAATCTGGTTTCAATTTCTCTCCTCTATGCTTCAAAATCACCCTGAACTCTTATCACCTTACTCATTTCTTTATATTGTTATCTTTATCCAGCATAAGACCATTTTGTTCACAGGACTATAGTACTGCTATTCCAATCCCCTCCTTGCAAACCTTCAATAATATCTTATTTCCTAATCAGTAAAGTTGAAATTCCAAATTTATCTATCATTTTGCACTAAACTTTACAATGGAGACACAATATATTATTCCTTTCTTATGTCCTCTACTCCCATCATACTGAACCTACCCATCAGTCCCTCAATATAACGTGTCTTCCTGGTTAAGGACAAATAAAATCTCCTACATTACCTAAAATCTCCCCCAATTCCCCCAGGTAGAAGAAACCGTTCCTTTCTCTTGATCTGCATTGAACCTTTAGAGCCTTTGCTGCATCTTTCCTCTTATCATGATCATCAAAACATGTGTCCTATACTTGTTGTTGAGAACACAAGTTTTTAAGATGGAGACCACACCCTGCTAGACTCTGTCAACCCCAGTTATGCTGAACACATACCATTAGGTTCTTCTGCTGATATATATTCAATAAGTATTTCTTGAATGAATGTAATATGTGTAAGGCTATTGAGAAATATGTCATCCCAGAGATGCAGCAAGAGAAGGATTTTATTTTCTATTCCACTAATAGAGAATATAGACAGTTAAATTGCAAAGAAAAGAAAATGACTAAAAAAATGGTCATTTCTATGAGTGATCGATCACGGGCTAGTTAAGAAGAAGATTTAGGATAAAAATAAAAATAAAATAAAGATCATTCCTTTTAGATTATCTTTATAGCTAATTAATTGCTGAAAGTGGGGTTATTTAAAATGCTGTGCTTCAAAGAATACTTTGAAGTATGTGTTAAATAATGATACCTCTGCAGATGAATTAGTACCTCAGACATAGTCGTCTTAGATTAATATTACTATGTTTGGTGGAGATAATTAGATAGACTGGGAAAGACGTAGCCATGGACATGGACATGCATACAGATAAAGATAAAGATATAGGTGTAGGTATATCCTTAAAGTTTTCTCAAGCTCCAAATGGTGAAGTATTTATATCATGGAGAAGACAGTCAACAGTCACCTCTAGGAAACATGGACACTGGACATTGAATGTGTTAAGACACTTCCTATGATCAGTAACAGAAAGCCAACTTAAATAACCGCAGGCAAAAAAGAAAATCCATTGACTACCATAATTGACTTTATTGGTCCACTTGGGCTGTCATAACAAAATACAACAGACTGAGTGGCTTAAACAACAGATTTATTTTCTCACAGTTCTGGAGAATGGAAGTCCAAGAATAAGATGCCAGTAGGGTGGTATCTAGTGAGGGCTCTTTTCCTGGTTTGCAGACCGCCACCTTCTTTCTGTGTCCTCCCATGAGAGATCGCTTGTGTCTCTTTCTCTTCTTATAAGGGCATCAGCCCCATCAGATTAGGAACTCACCCTTGTGATCTTATTTAACTCTGTTGCCTCCTTATAAGCCCTATCTCCAACTATATTGGAGGCAAGGACTTCAACATATGACAGGGAGGAGGCATAATTCAATCCATAGCACCAATTGTTCGAACTTGATTTCTGAGAGAGACCACTATCTTGGCTGTACATTCATAGCCACTCCTTCTTGATCTCCTTTGCTGGATCCTCCTCAATTTCCCATTATCTAAACAGAGTTTAGACTTGAGTCTATTCTCATTCTCTAAGTGATATCATGCCCTCCCATGGTTTTCAATATTATTTCATCTGTTCATGGTGTTCCAGAATGATATGTAAGCTGCCTACATAAGATTTATATTTGGATGTCTCATAGATATTGCAAAGGTAAAATGCTGTCTAGCATCACCTTAACGACAACCAAACTCAAATAGGCCCTAGTGCTATTGGCCATCATATTATATTTCTCTGATAATTTGGGCTCTTTACTCTGTTAGATGACTATTTTATATCTTCTTTCCTCAAACCTCCATCACCTTCCCATCCCCTCTCTTAGACAGTTCCTATTTCACTGAGAAATTAGAAGTCACAGAGAATGTTCACATACAATAGTGGTGCAACTGTTTTCTTTTATGAAGAAAAAAATAGGAGAGGGAAGGGTCACTAGTCAGATAGAGGCTTGCAATTTTAAAGCGAGTATGCAGAAAATACTCTGTTTTCTAAAGCCAATAGCTCTGCTAGTTTTAGATCACTGCTGAAACAAACTACCACAATATGTATTTGTCCCTGTTTCTCTAGGTGGGTTTGGCTAGGTACTTCACTTAAAGTCTCACAAGGCAAGAAAGCAAGGTGTCCACAGAGCTGTATTTTCTGAAGGATCCAGGCAAGACTCTGTTTCCAAGTTTATTCAAGTTGTTGGAAAATCCAGTTCCTTGGAGTTGTAGGACTGAGGTCCCTATTTTCTGGCTGTTAGTTTGGGGTCCACTCTTTGCTAATAGAGACCTCTTTCAGGTCCTTGTCCGTGGACTTACAACTCAGAGGCAGCAGCATTGTGTGAATCCTTTTCAAACTTGGAATCTCTGACTTCTGCGGCTGCATCTCTCTCCTGCTTCCAGCCAGAAAAATCTCTCTGTTTTAAGGGCTCATGATTGGGCACACTCGGTTAATTCAGGATAAAGTCTCCCTCCTTTAAGATCCAGAACCTCAATTAAATCTGCAACATCCCTTTGGCCATGCAATTTAACGTGTCCCTCGGTTCCAGGAATTAGAGTGTGGGCATATTTGGAGGGCGTGGAGCCTATCACAAATTTGATTTGTGCCCCAGCAATAATTTCCCCCTCTCTCCCACATTACTAATTATTCCTCTCAAATGCGTTTTTTCCAATCAGTGTACAACATACCAATATTCTCTTCCAATTAGTGCTCCATTTCTCTGCTCTCTTTGGGGCAAAACACCTTGAAAGAATTGCCTATTCTCTATGTTCCCAATTTTTCTTTCATTTTTCTTAACCTCTCAACCTTTCTACTACACTCAACCTGCTTTTGTTAAAGGCACAAATGATTACACATTCTAAGTTTAAGTAAGGGTCAATTTTCAGTCTTCATCTAAGGGTCATTTTACACAGCTGATCACTGAAATATTTAATTTGCCTTCTAAGACACCATCCTCTCTTAGATTTTCTTATACTTCCTGGAGGCTCCTTCTCAGTCTCCCTTGCTAGTCCTTCTTTATATTCTTGACAACATAATCAAGGACTGCCTGAGGCTCTTCCGTCTGCACTCATTCCCTTGGTAATCACATCTAGTTTCATGACTTTAAGTATCACAGGTATACAATCACTTGAAAATTTATATCTACAGCCCAGAACTATCCCCTAAACTCCATGCTTAATACATTCAGCTGCCTACTCAACATCTCCATGTAGATATCTTATAGGCAAGGTTAACATATTCAATATCAAACTTTTCATCTTCCCCACAAAGCCTGCTCCTCTCACCATCTCGTGGTCAGTGCTAGCTCTGTTCTTCTACTTGATGGAACCCCGAATTTTGGAGATGCCGTTGGCTCCTCTCACTAATCTCCCTCCTTTATACTTGGCACCCAATGCATTTAACAAATCTTATTGTCCTTAACACCAACACATATCAGAAGTAAACCACTTCTAGCCTCCTCCACAAAAGCATCATGGTAGACACCACTAGGATGTCTGGCTTGTTTTATTGCAGTGTATCCTTTATTAGACTCTATTCTCCCTTGACCTCCACATGGCTGTCAGAGCGATCCTGTCAAATTGTAAGTCAGATTGCCTTATTCCTCTCCTTAAAGCCCTGTTTCATGCAGAGAGGAAGCCAAAGTCCTTACTATGACCTAGAAAACTCTCCATGATCTGTCTCCTCTCCACCCACTGCCATCTCCTCCTACTTACCATCCAAACACTCCAGTCCCCAGAGCCTTGCACTTGATGTCCCCTTGCTTAAAATGCTCTCCCTCCTGTCATCATCTCCCCATTTGTGTCCAACATCACCTTTGCAGTGGCACCTTCTCTGCATACTCACTTTAAAATTGCAAGCCTCTATCTGACTAGTGACCCTTCCCTCTCCTATTCTTTTTTTCATAACGTTATTACCACCCAATATCCTATGTAAATTTTTAATTCGTTGTTTATGGCCTTTCTCATTTTGGAAGAATCTAAGTTTTATGGGATCAAAGAAAGACGTGTGGGAGGGTATGTATGTGGAGTATATGTTTTCATTGCTTTCTTCTCGGTGCCTAGAACAGTGCCTGGTACAGAGTGCACAATGAAATATCTGTTACTGTTCAATGAAGGTCCAAAACTGTTCTTTATTTCATCTCGAAACCAGGCTTTTCTCCCAGGCTTCCCCACATCAGGAAATGGCAACTCTAGTCTAGTTTGCTCAAGCCAGCACCTGGAAATTACTCTTGATTCCTCTCTCTTTCTCACACTTCTCATCTTCTAATACTGCCAATGCTCTCTGCAAATACTCAGGCCCCTTTCCAGAATCCGGCCCTCCCACCTTCTCCACTGCTCTCACCCAAGTTCAATCCATGATGCGCTTTCACCTAGGTTAGCACGTGGTCTTCATTGTCGGCCTCCCTGCTTCTACTCTTGCTCTCTAGGAGTCTGTCTTCCACAGAGAAAAGAGAGAAATCTCTTTAGAATTCGTGTTGAATCATAGCCAATCCTCAGCTCAAAACACTCTTATAGGGAGGTTTTCACCTTGTAATAAAATTCATGTCCTATGCATGGCCTGTAAGATACGTCCTGATCTTGTCCCAGACATACTTTCTTCAACTTATCTTTGCTTTACTCATTCTCTTCCAGCCACTCTATTTCCCTTTCTGTTCCTTGGATCTGCCAAAGGCCCCCTGTTGTGGGGCCTTTACATGGCTTCTTCTGCATGGAATGTACAGACACATAGTACCTGCTATATCCCGTCCTTCAGGCCTCTGCTCCAAGTTGCTTTATCAGAGGGCTGACCTGATCATCTTGCCTAAAATAGCAGACACATACCACACATGCACACACATGTGCACACGCACCTCTTTCTCCTTACCTTATTTTGAAGCCCTTATTACCACCTGACATTATATGTTTACTTATTTTTCTTTGCCAATTTCCCTATTTCTCCAAAATGTAAACTCCATGGGAGGAAAGAACCATCTGTTTTGTTCACTGTTACAGCTTCAACACCAAAGACAAACCCCAACGACTACAGGGTTACTTAACCCTAGTGCCTAGGCTCTTAGGTATAAATACCTTCTTTCTCAAAGAAGCGATGTTAGTATTTCAAAAAGGAATGTGGACTTCCTTTAGTGTGATGCCCACCCCTAAAACAGTCTCTGAGTCGGAGCAATGGAGAAATCTGATTGGCCCCCGTGGGTCCCACGGCCCCTTGTGATTCTGTTGTGGGAATGGGGCTGGGGGGAAAGTCCATGCAATCCATAGAGAGAGGAAGGAAAGTTCAGCCCCACACCGTAACCCACCCCCACCCGCCCCCTAAAAAAGTCTGTTAGCAGAATTCAGGATGGGTGGGGATGGGGAAAAGGAGGAGGATATGGGGGAGGCAGAAACAACAGATGGCAACCATGGAGATTTTTCCAGAGTGGGAAGAGTAACCCAGGGATGAGCTGGGGTCCCTGGTAAGGGAAGTATCCCTAAATAACAGAACCTTGACACTCTTTGGGAAACAACAACATGCTGAGGCCCCAGGCTTGCCTGCATGGCATCACCATAGTCCTGCTTCTTGAATGACTTCTGCTGGTATGGCAGGAGGCATCTCCCTGGCAGGAACAAGCCTGAGGCTCCACCATGGAAGCTGGAGGAAACGCAGGGACCCGTGGCACAAACTGATGCAGGATTTCTGTTGTATTGCACACCATTTTGTTCACCAGCACATTTGCACAATTTTACCTCTATGGCTATCAAGATGAATTAACAACTCATTTTTAGGTAAGAGTAAAAATGAATTAGGTTGAAAAATAAGCAACAGCTGCCAAGTGAGCATGTGCACATACACTCAGATGGAAAAAAATCTACATCTCGCTGGTACGATTTAGCTCAGAGTTTTATTTTTAATTTTTGTTTTGTTTTGCTTTTGTTTTTATACACCTCACCACAAGGTATTTTAAATTCTTTAAATGTATTTCTGAATTTAGAAAATGTTTCTTGGGTTCTCCCAAGAGTGGGGTGACCAGGCTGACCACAGGCACACACACATTCTTCCCATAGTACAGTACTTTAAAATTAATAGCACATGCAGAGGAAAAACTAAACCCTTTGACGTCACTCTTGAAATGAGGAAACATAAACAGAAAAGGCTCCACTCCAGTAAGCTGCCAGAGTGGAAGCCGATTGGTCTCTGCTTTTCCTTGCCTGTGGCAACTGACAGCACCTCCCAGCCTAGCAGGCCGACGGCTGCTCACCCAGCCAGTCAGTGGTCTGGGCACTGCAGCAGGCTCGGCTCTGTCCCAGCAGTTGTCTGAGAGAAAAGTGGTGTACTCGCTCTTTCTACCTTCCTTCTTTCTCGATCTCCTTGTGTGCTTTTGTGTTTATTTCTTTTCTTTTTTTTTTACTTAATTATATTTCTAATCCTGGATGAAGTTGCTGGATTCTGCAGCACAAGTCTTCATGAACAAGCAGCACCGCTCAGAGATTTCACGGCATTCAAAGGTCACAGAACTGCCACTATGGTTAAATGTCTTGTTTAATGGTTGAGGTATGTACAAAAAATTTAAGCGGCAAGCTCAGTTTTCTTGAGAGAACAGAGTCACAGAGATGGCAGGATTTTTATTTAAAATGAACCTGTACATATATATATATATATATATTTTTGTCTGTGATTGTTACTACAGCAACCAGCTTTTGAATTTCCTTCCTTTTTCTAGGCGAACTGACTAAACATGATCACTTACCCTGAATTAACTGTTTAAGGGCAACAGGGTTTCATTCCAACCAGTGTAATGAGACTCCAGCATTTTCACTGCACTTTGAGCCCACACTAAGGTGGTCTTTTAAAAAAATGCACTATTTTTTTCTCCAACATAGATTTTGGAGTTGGGTAATTTTTATTTTTGGTGGGACAGCTTAGGAAATTGCTGGTAAAGGGATTGGTAAGGTTTGCAGAAGAGGGAAGAGGAAAATTAGTTTCTTTCTTGAGTTTTTCATGTTGGTTGATAGCAGACTTCAAGATGAAGAAATTAGTAGCAAGAGGGGAAGAAGCTGTTTGTGAGATTGAAGGTAGAAAAAATCAATAGAAGATGTCCAAAAAATGAATTCTTAAGAAAAATTCTTCATCACCTTGTTGCATTTTTCAAAAAATGTTTTGGATTCAGAAGTCCAGGGGAGATGCAGATACTAAGTTATATGACCAGAAATTTTGATATTATGATTTATAAAGGAAAATAAAACTTCTTTATTACCACCGCAAAGTTGCTAATTATCTTTTCCTACCATAGTTGAAAGCGGAGTCAGATATTCAATTAGGGACTTAAGTGATTGAGCCTGGGGACTAATTAATTGTTTAGAAATTCTGTTCTTCATGTGCTCTAGCCAGTGACTATTGCAATGGTAAGAGTAAACCTCTTTGCACCAGAACACAGGCATATGCATTCATATATAGTAAACACACTAAATGCTGCAGGAAGCTGGGCGATTCAACACAGGGCTAATGTTTCCTTCGATGGCACATTATTATGTGTTAAGGGGGGTCCCTGCTAAAAAGCATTGCTATCCAAAGAGTTTTTGTAACAGCAATTTAAGTAATATATGGTTACCATGGATTTCCCCATTACCCTTCTCAAAGTTATGCAATAGCCAATAAGACAGGATTGTTTGAAATCATTACCCTGTTCCAGAATTTCTAACTGATTTTCTTAAAGTTTCTATTCTCAACATTGAGAACCTGAAACCTTTAAAACTGGGTCACATTAGCAGTCATATTAAGCAAGATTTCAAACACGATTTCAAAGGGTTAACAAAATTAACTGCATAAGACTGTAATGTACCAAGTTAAGAACTGCAAAAATATTAGCTCTGAAATGCAGAGGATGTGCCGTGAATGGACAATTGCTTTTCTGCAGCGCCTAGTGGGAAAACAAGGACTTTGTGTGTTGCAAACGCATAACTGCAGCTCCTCCATTTCCTCTGCTTTATCTTTTATTACTGGCTGGAGAAACAAAGACGGGTGTCAGGAGTTACGTCTTGATTGACATTTTCTCCAATAAAATGAAGTCACTTTTTGTCTCAAGTAGAAGCCCACAGTTAACTAGTTGCAACTCCAAACACTGTATCTGCCTAGGAAGAATTTTTACCTGACACTGTAAGTTGTCTGATTTCAGAATGTACTCACTCGAACAACACGTGACAAAATTAGTGGTGCCTATATGTCAGCAAATTAGCTGGGAGAATTTTTTTTTTTAATTAAGTTACTTAGGGCAAGGGTGGAAAAGTCTGAGATGTGTCAGGGACAGGCATTAATTTAGGGAAAATAATTGCGCTAGTGCATCTTTTAATGCCTTACACAGTATTCAGCAGAAAGCTACTCAGTGTCAGTTCTCCGTAAAAACCTAGTTAAAATGTTTACCCAGAATTTACTACCTTTCATATATTGTAAATTATTTAAATAATTTTCAATCATGGACTTTTCCAGTGTCTTTGAAAAGCACTTTTGGTGTAAGTCTAGCCTAAAATGTAATCTAAAAATCAAGTCAATGATACAGAGAAGGACATTTCAAACACTGACATGTTATTTTCGGCCAAAGGACATCTTAAATGCAAAAGTAAAATGACCGAGTTTCCTCAAAGTGGGAATGTACCACCTAGAAAATGCCTCTGCCTAGTAATTATTCTTCAGAAGTCTAACTTGTTGTTAGCCTGGCCTAAATCACAGGAGGAAGCTGTTTGTTGACTCACAGAAGGTAGTGTTGGAAGAAATTTATTAAGTGATAAGCTAATCCCAAGCAATTCTAAAAGGGCTTTGTTTATATTTGAGAGAAGTGTCAAATTTAAGGATCAGAATAGACTTTGAAATATATAAGTGTACAATCTGAGAGGTATTCGAAGTGGTTTCCCTCACATTGTTGGGGTATATAATTGGGGACTCTCTATATACAGAAATTCTTATCTAAATAATCCACTATCTTAATGATTCAGCTATGTATCCCCCAAAAATCTACAACTAAGTATCTATCTCCATTTGGCTCAGGAAGAAGGGACTTGGCATTTGGAAATGTAGGTCCCTCTCATAGCACAGAGACCATCTCTAATCTCTGTTGGCACCTCCTCCTGGTGGCAGCCCCATTTCCCCTAAGAATGTACGTTGGGGAGCATTGCCATTGTCCACAGGAGAGTAGCCATGGGATCAGCACCACTTCTACACTTTGTAGAAGCCACTGAGGCTTCTACAAACATCCTCAGTGGCTCTAGGAATCCCACTTTGATTCATGAGATGGTGCCTACTTTATATATTAGCACTCTTTAAAGTGGTTTTACATGCAAATTTGAAGAAGAGAAAGAGAAAAGGGATATAGAAACCCAAACTGACCAAACACCTATTATGTATCAGGCATTGTTAGAAATTTGAATACAGAGAGCGAAATATGTCAGAGTTCTTGTGTGTGGTCAAGGCACTTATACCTTCTACTTTCTCAAGAGTCATTTAAGTATCTGAATGATTTGATTTGTACTTAGTGATTTTTTTTTCATGGAGTGCACTAACAAGGGCAGTGAACAGAGGCAATGAACCAAGGTGGACATCCTCATTCAGGCTCTAATGAGCTGGGTGACCCTGAGCCACTCACTTACTCTTGACCTCAAGTTTCTCAACTTGTAAGAGCAACTGGTTATCTTTAACTTCCATTTTAGATCCAAGTTTTTATACTCTTGTTCTCAAACTAGAATTTTTTAGCTCCATTTACATGTAAATGTGAAAGTATCAAACCTCTATTCCAAAAATCATTACTACCTTTTTGCAGGATGTCAAGGGCTGTGTCTGTGAATAAGCAATGATTCCCACATGAGGAAATATATTCTGGTTGAGTATGAATATTTAAACAAATGAAGAGTCTGTACAAAGAAACGGAGGAACAAAAGGAGAATTTTGGGAGGGGAGGCAGTGATGGAAAACTGTAGAGGAGGCAGCTCTATGCAATTTGGAATTTAAGAAAAAAATTTTGTATATATTCAGATATTTATTTTTACATGATGATCTGTAATGTGATTAAGTACACTGTTAGTATTTTGGAAATCATGTATTTGCAATGGTGTTCTTAAAAAGTAGAATGTTAAAGAGAGCCAAAGTTTTCTTATAGGTTGATTCAGCTGCTGTGCAGGCCTGAGGTGGCAAATCAAATCAGTTCATTGACTTCGTCCTCCTCATTCCTTGAACTTTAAACCACAGGAGGTATAGAAAGCTGGAGTCTTTAGAGAACACCATGGACAGCTGAGATACACAAGCCAGGAAGATTATAGCTGTGATGGTCTTGAACACTGGCACAGTGTGGTATCAACATGGTAGGAAATTCCCTTGGTATCCGGAAAGCTCTTGTGGTGGCCTGGAACTTCCGGAGATTACTCGTGGGAGTGAAGACACATTTCCTCAACTCTGGAGCCTCAGTTTCCTCATCTTTAAAATAAGGCCGTTGGATGCCCTTTTCCTTTCCAAATTCTGTGATTTAACCTGACAAAATTAACACTGAATCATTAGCATGTGTTTACGTTTATCTTTCCACCTCTCCCATCCTTATTTCCACTGCGTCTCTGTGTAGTTTACCTTTACTCAGTTGTCCAAATTTACATAATTTTACCTCCAAGGTAATCTCATTGCCAAGGAAAAGCAAAAACAAAACAAGAACTTGGGTTTGAGAATTTCTCCCAGGGAAGACTATCACTCCCTTGAGACAGTCACCTCTCCCTGCTCTGTTTCTCTTGTATCAGGTTGATGTGCCCCTCTGTGGCTGTGACACTCCTATTGTGAAAATTGTAACTAGGAGCTCTAATGTTAAAAGACAAATGTCTTTTTCCTAAATGCCAGTCACTGTCCTGGATTTTCTATATTGCTTCATTTAATATCTTCTCAACTCTAATTCTGATTTTTTTAGAGAACAAATGCAAACCTGTTGTTAACTGAGTTGGTGGAATCTTCAGAAGAAATTTTTGGGGAATTGATTGTCCATTGAGTATCTGCTCCAAGACCTTGCCCACCCCCCACCCCACCCTGTACAGGGTTGCTGCTTCATACTAGTGGTGGGATTTGATGCAATTCAGTCACCTTCGTGGAGACATTTCAGGGATTCTGTGTGGCTCAGAGCATTCTAGTTGGTGTCTCCTCTGAGTGAGAGTTCACGTTTAACACCTCAAGCATGGAAAATAGGGAGCTGGTTTTGTAGTTTTAGATAAAAATAACAACAGAAAACACACAAATGTATTAAGCAATATACAATTCTTAATACTGTATAAATATCTCGATATTTTCAAACATTAAATCCTTTCATGAATGCTTTATATATTTATTTGTGTACAGTATAGAAGTATGAAAATAATAGCCACAGTCAATATACCAGTAAAGAAACTTTGTTATACATTTAAAGTTCCTTCCTTTCTCTCCCCGCTCCCTTCTTTCCTTCTTTCCTTCTGCCCTCTCTTGCCTGCCTGCCCACTCGTCCTCCCTCCCTCCTGCCCTCCCCTCTCCTTCCCTCCTCCTCCCTCCCCTCCCCTTCCTTCCTTTCTTCTTTCCTTTCCATTCTCCCTCCTGCCCTTCCTCCCTTTGTTTTTCTTTTTTTTTCTTGAATCTGTTAGGGGAAGAAGGGAAAAGTAAAGATTGGTAATGAGGTTTTGAGGAGTTTTCCTTGTGTAAAATTAGAAGTAATATTTACTTTTTTTCCTTATATGTAATTTTTCATTAAAATTCCTGCTCAGGTTTTTTCTTAATACCTGCTGTGTTCTACATAGTCACAATTCACATATAAATAGGAAGTATATAAAATACCCTTTCTACAAGATGATAATTATTCCCACTGCTTCAGACATGCACAAAAAAGGATTCTGTTCAAAAATGAATCTGTACATAACTTAAATAAACTTAATGTCTAAGAATCTTCTTTTGCTGTGGCATGGGGATAGGGTCCAGGACTGGCCTGGTGTGAGGAGTATGTTTCCATAGGTCCAGGTATAGACATGGGAAGGCTACCATATGCCTGGGTTGGTCAAAACTTGATAGCTGAAGATACCAAATGGTCGATGTTTTACTTTCTCTTTGACTCTAGCAAATCTTTGTCAATGAACATACAGAATTGTTTATTTTTGCATTGTTTGTAACCTTAACAAAAATCAGAAACTACTTGAACCCAATAATAAGTGAACTATTGAAAAATTATTGTAAAATCATGCAATAGAACACCATATAGTCATTTAAAAGAATAAAGAAGCTCTACATGAAAAAATCTGGAATGATTTTTCAGATGTATTAAGCAGGGCAGGGGGAGCTACATTAACATTTTTATTAATCCATATACACAGATGTACTTATTGAAAATTTCTGGAAATTCAAATAAACTTAACAACAATGCCTCTGGAAAAAGAACTTAGGGTATGGGATAGGAACAAGGCTTACTCTTCTTGTATATACTTTAAAATTGTTCAACTTTCCCCCTATAAATGTATTACATTTACGACTGGAAAAAGTTACTAACGTTTATTTATCTTGTGATATTTTAAATTGACCAGAAAAAAATAGAAGGTAAAAGAAGAAAGAATTCTATTTTATTTTTTTCATTTTATTTAATTTTATTACTTTTTTTGTTTTTGAGACAGAGTCTCATTCTGTTGCTCAGGATGGAGTGCAGTGGTATGATCTCGGCTCACTGCAACCTCCACCTCCCAGATTCAAGCGATTCTCCTGCTTCAGCCCCCCGGGTAGCTGGGATTACAGGCATGCTCCAGCACACCTGGCTAGTTTTTGTATTTTTAGTAGAGATGAGATTTCACCATGTTGGCCAGACTGGTCTCGAACTCCTGACCTCAAGTGATCCACTCGCCTTGGCCTCCCAAAGTGCTGAGATTAATGGTGTAAGCCACTGCATCCAGCCTGAGTTCTGTTCTGTTTTAACATTTCTTCATTCATTTCTTCCTTTGACCCTTGCTAAATTTCTCCTGTGTGCCTTTGACATGGCTAGGGAACTGAGAGCTCCCTGGAAGCCAGAAGATAGGGAGCCCATCATTCTTGTTTGAGTAACTTTGGGCCCATCAGCCCTCTGGGCACCCAGTTTTCTCAAGTATAAAATGAGGGGCTTAGTAAGCTCAAAGTTTCTTCGAGTTGGTATGTGTCTAAGAAAATTTGGCCTGTTGAGATCCTTTCCATAAGCTGAATATACATATTTTATGATACATATTTTGCTGGTTTGAACATTTTGACTAAATTTTGTTTTAGAACTGGTCAGTTCAGTTTAATTTTTCAAATTAACTATACATGCAGAATTTGCATTTATTCAAACAGTGTTTTAGGAAATCACACATCATAGACTTTTAATATAAAATTATACTGTAATATCAGTTATTCATAAAACAGTACAAAACACTATATTAAGATGTACAGCTTGTGCAGTTATACAAGCAACTAATGCTTCTTCCTTTTGGATATGATTTATACATTTCTTGGTTCTCCAGGAGGGGGAAAAAAAAGACCTTCATTTCCCTTTCTCATTATGCCACTTGCCAGCTGGGTCCAGTCAGATGAAAGAACTCAGTCATTCACAAAAGTGTAGAAAGCGTTCTTGTAAAAGGAGATGCTGCAGTAATACAGAGGTCTAAAGAATGCCTTGATTTAGAAAAGGTCACTAAATCTAAGAAAAAAGTTATTTTCTATGTGATAGAAATATAGTGTGTTTCCATGTCCTTAAGACGAGTGTTCATGCTTTTCCAATCAAATAAAAACCTAATTTCCATTGGGTTTTTAGCTTCATTTGGAAGAATGTAGGTATTGGTCATTTTCCATATATAGTAGTTTTTATTTTCTATTTTTCTAGATCTTCACTATTGTGTTTGGGGTAAAAAAATAATTAAGTTAAAATAATACAAAAGGAATAAACATAAAACAGGAATTTGTGTGATGGCAGTTTGGAATAACAAAACTAACATTCTAAACTTTTCTCTATAAATCTTTTAATCATCAAAAATCACTATTAGAAATATAATTCAATATCTTATAAATAAAATAAGAAATATTATTCTCTTTTTCATTGAAAATGTTGCCCCTAAGTGCCCAGGTGGGGGTGCATGAGAGAGAGAGGCGCTTCTTAAACTTGACAAAGTGCACATAAAAGCTTTGTATACAGTAGTGATACGAAAAAACTAAATTACTGAGTTGGAGAACATAGCCTATTTAAAATATATTGTCTCCTTAAGTGTAAATCTTTAGAAACCAAATGATCAAATACATCTATTGGATTAAATGGCAATAATGAGTAATAAAATTTAATATGCTTATTTTGAGTGAAAGGAAAAAAGGAAAAGCAGAAAAAAAAAATGAGGATTCAGTTTTTTTCAAGGAGCATTGAACTTGTGACCTAAAGCCCTGAGTTCCAGTTCCAGATGCTAAGAATGATACTGTTGGCAAGTTATTTAACATTTTTAGATTTCAGGTATCTATAATGTATTTTTAAACCGTTTGGTTCTAGAATTTCTGGCTTTCCTATCTAAGTAGTTATTCAGTTCATAACACAAATGTCCTGTAACTTTCTAGAACATTCCTCTTAGATGGGGATTTATTATGCCCACTTTAAAAGCAAGGAAATTGAGACTCAAATAAACTGCAGCTAAGAGTTGAAATTCAACCTCAGCTTTTAGCTGACAGTTTTTAATGGTTTTTATATGCTTAAAATTCATCCTTTATCATTTTAAGAATGAGTTAGAAGACATTTTTTAAATACACAAAACATAAAAATATCTGTTTTGAAAATGTTAATCTACCCACTCTATTTTTATACAGGAAGTTTAAATATATAGAAAAAAACATGATTTCATTTTAAATGCAGTCACAATGTATTAATCTGAGACTTTAAACTTCCAATGTTTTGCTCTGAGAGGCAGTAGAGTGCATTGATCAACAGTGCGTATTTTGGTGACATTATATGGTTCATTTATTAGCTCTGACCGTGAAGAAGTTACTTAATCTCTCTAGGCCTTGCTCTACTTATTTGTTAGATGAAGGTGTTTCTAATATCTGCTTCATACAATTCTTGAAAGAATGGAATGACTTTATTTGTAAAGTGCTTAGAACAGAGTGGGGAGGAGTACAACATCATGTGAGTGTATCAAGTGGTATTATTTGCTTTTGAGTTTTAGAAATTTTTCATGGAGTTATAATTTTGTTGACAGTGCTGTTGGTGTTTAAACATTTAAGAGAAATCTTGTTTTAATTTTTTTTTACTTTATGAATTAAATAAACTACAGCACACATAACAGAAAATCATCTAACATATAATTATGCACCCTTGAACCCCTACACAGAAGTTGCTCAAATCAAGAGAGAAAAGAAATAGAGCATTATTACATGTTTGGCATCTGAGGAAACCCATCATGCCTCTTCCATTCTTTCATTCATTCAGTGTTACATCTTAAGATTAGATAGGTTGTTGCCTATTGCTGTGTGTGTCTTGTTCATTTTCATTGTTGCATTCTGTTTCATTATCTGAACAGACGGTATTTACTGTTCTACTATAGAAAATATTTTAACTGTATCCAGTTTCTAACATGAATAATGCCAGCATAAGTATTCATGGACCTGTCTTTTGGTGCACATGTACAGGCATATCTGTTGAGGGTATACCTAGGAATAGGTTGCTGGGCCACAGGGGAATGTTTATGTCCAAATTTGGTAAAAAAAAAAAAAATTCAAAATTGTTCAAAGTGGTTAAAATAATTTACACTCCCACCAACAATATATGTTCGGCTACTCTGCTTCCTCACTGATCTTACATATTGCCATTCTGGGTTGGTGTATAGTGGTAACCTAACTTGGCTTTAATTTTCACTTCCCTGATTGCTAATGGTTTGAGCACCTTTTCACATGTATATTGGCCATGTAAATATTTTTTGTCAAGTCACTGATCAAGTTATTTTGTATATTAATTTATTAGATATTATGTATACTTACATACACTATATATATATTTGATACCTTTGATTGTTATATATGTTACAAACATTTTCTTCCATTGGTAAAATCTCATGTTTTATTCTTCTTTGAGATTGTTTTTATCATTTTTGATTCTTTACATTTTTGTAAAAATTTTAAAATTAACTTTAGATTCTTCCCTAAAACAAAACACTGTTGGGATATAGATCAATTTGGGAAGATTGACATCTTTTCTGAGTCTTCCAAATCATAAACATAATGTATCCTTCTATTTATTTAGGTCTTTGTTAATTTCTGTCAGTAATATCTTCTGGCTAGCTTTGTGGTCATTTTACACATTCTTTGCTAGATATATTACTAAGCACTTAATATTTTGATGGTATTCCCACTGGCATCTCTTCCATTTCAATTTTAATTTTTTGTTACTGATACATAGAAAAACAATTAATTTTTGTATATCAGTTAGTTATCAGCAACTTTGCAACACTCACAAATTCCAATTCATTATCTATAGTTTATTTTGCTTTTCCATATAGGTAATTGGAACATCCGAGAATACTAATGGTCATCGATCTTCCTTTTTAATACTGCTAACTTTGTTTTATTGTACTGGATAGGATATTCAGCATATTGTTGAAGGGGTAATCGTGGCAACATTATCTTATTTCCAGTTTCAGAAGGAAAGCTTTCAACTTTCTCCCACTAAGTTTGATATTTTCTGTAACATTTGGAAAGTTTCCTTTTTATCCCTAGTTTGCTAAGCATTTAACTTATTAAATGTTCTTTAAAATAGTTGTTATATGATTTTTCCCTTTATTCTATTTATAGTAGGCAATTAATTTCAAATCAAACAAATCCTAGAATGAATCTAACTTGGTCATGATATGTTATGCTCAGTTTCAAAATCCCACATTACTCTGTTTCTGAATTGCTAATAATTTTTAGGATTTGAAACTATGTTGATGAAAACCATTAACCTTAAATTATCCTTTTTGGTTATGATCTTATTAAGGTTCCTTGACTTTATTAAATTACGTAGGTAATATTACACTTGTAAAAATGTTCTGGGAGAGTTTTTGTAAGTTTATAATTTTTTTCCTCAAATATTTGATAGAAATTGCAAATAAGTTCATCTGGGTCTGAAATATTTTGTGGGCAAGCTTTTAGTTACAGTTTTATTTCGACTTATTTTTAAGGGCTATTCAGACTTTCTATTTTCATTGTCAGTTTTAGTAATTTCTCAAGGATTTGTTGTTGATTATTTTTCAGTCTTTCTTCTTTTTGAATATATATGTTTAAAGGAGTAAATTTATTTTTCACAGTTTTAGCTGTCTCCCCTAGGTTTTAAAATTTCGTGTTTCTATTATCAGTTAATTCAAGACAAAATTTCAATTATAATTTTTTTTGGACCCATAAGTTATTTAGAAGTACATTTATTAATTTGCAAACAAATTGGGATGTTCTAGTTGTCTTTTTGTCTTTGTTTCCTAGTATAATTCTACTGTACTTACAGTCATACTGTATACTATTAAGATCTTTGAAATTTTTGAAACTTGAATTTATAATCAAATATATAGTCAGCTTTTCTAAACATATTACATGTGCTTGAAATAAATGTATTCTGCAATTGTTAGGTATAGTGCTCTATAGATACCAGTTATAAGAATTATTCATCATGTCATTGAAACATTTTGTATCTTTACTGATTTTCTTTGCTTCTATTAATTACTGAAAGAGATATATTAAAATGAACCTCATGATTGAAAATTATTTTCCTTTATTGTGCCATCATGTGTTTATATATTATGTTCAGCAATGTAAAATTGGCAATTTTTTAGATCAAGGTTGAATATCAGCAATTTTATAAAATTTAAACTAGTATTTTCATACTGTGCTGTTGTATCCTACCTTTACAGTAGGAGAAATACTGGGTTCTTGGGGCGCCAAAAACCTTTAGACATTATAATGGTTTGTGACCTCCTAAAAACATTCAGCACATAGACAGATATTCAGTCAATTTGGCACTGAAATTTCCTTGACCAGGGGGAATGTGATTAGGGAAAGAAATATCTAAAATGGCTCTGTAAGGGAACAGGATGATAATGGAAAAAAGGTCGAAAATTCCTTATAAACAAATTTAGAACTGTTATAAATTGTTGGTGAATTGAAATTTTATCATAATAAAACATCCCTTCAATTTTTTTTTTTTGCCTTCAATTCTCCTTGGGCTGATAATAAAATCTGTAAAACCAGCCCTCCATTGCTTAGTGGTTACATGGCTTTTCCATTTTTATTATTTCAGTTTTAAATTTTCTATATGTTTCTGTTTTAAGTGTGTCTCTTGACAAGCAGAAAATAAGTAAATTTCAATTTATCATTCAGTCTGAAAATATTTGCCCCTTCAGTGAGTATTTGATCCTTTTATAATTGATATAAGTGGTAATATATTTGGGTTCGAATATGCTGACTTACTATATACTATTTATTTATTTTTCTTGTTTTATATTTCGTTTTCTCTCCTCACTTTCCTAATAATGAATTAAGTATGTTTGTAATTGCACTGCCCCTTTTCCATTAGCTTTAGCTTATTTTTACATTATTTTACATTGTTTTACTGGTGACTATTGTGGGTGCAGGGTGCATCTATGGCCTAAAACAAGTCTAATGCATATTAGTACTTTTATTCCTTTGTGGCAAATTTGAGAACCTTGGAATGCCTCAACTACTTTTGTTTACCTCCTAAATTATATGCTATTGTTAGGTACTAACTTTATATAATGTAAATCTTTGAATAATTATATATTATTATTATTTTTTTTACAATTACATATCTTCTTCATTCTTTCCTGCATCTCTGAGATTATATATAGAATTTCCTTTTGTGCAGTGATGATGACATTCAGATTTTGGTTTTGTATAAAATGGCTTTATTTTACCTTTATTTCTAATGTTTACTTTTGCTGGTAATAAAATTATAGATTGTAATTCCCCTCCTCTTTATTTTAAAATATTATTGTATTATCTCATAACTTTTATTGTTTCTTTGATAAGTCAGAAAATAGTCTTTTAAAAGCAATCTGTCCTTTCCCTCTGTTTGTAGCACTTTATTTTCATGTTTCATTTCTTGTTTTACCTTGATTACTTAGGTATGATTTTCTTTGCATTTATCCCAACTAGGGCTTGTATGGTTTCTTAAGTGTGTGTCTTGATATTTTTCAACAATTTTGGAAAATGTTCATTAATTCTCTTACAATATTGCTTCTGCTCCATTCTCTCTAGCCTTTCTTAGTGGGGTTTAAGTTACATGGATGTTCAAGTTTTGAATGTTCCTACTCCCGTTACTTGCCTTCAATCTCTTTGTTCTTCATGTTGAACATTTTCTTTAGAGCAGTATTTTTATTTCCCTAAGTCTTTCTTCATCTGTATCTAATCTCATTCAACCCATAAAGCAATTTTTTATTAAGTTATGATATTTTTCAGTTTTAAAATTTAGGTATTTTTGGTCATTTCTAGCTTTCTGTCAGAATTCTCAATCTTGTCTCTCATATCCTTAAACATATTCTCCAAATCATTTTAAAACTTTTGTCATTTTATTTATTTAGATCTCTTGAGTGTTTATAGCTATTGTCTGCTGCTGCTCCTTGTTGAATAAGATTGGCTTGGCTTTCATACACCTGGTTATTTTTGATGAAGCACTAGGCGCGCGTGTGTGTGTGTGTGTGTGTAGAGAGAGAGATAGGGAGAAACAGAAATTACTTAAGGCCTAGTGTGATATTCTCTCTCTCTAGATATGATCTACATTTGCTTCAGCAGTTGCCAGTGGTATTAACAATCTTGTCTTAATCTGATTTCAAAAGCATTACATACTCATCAGAGTAATAACTTTATATTGTTACTTGCAGGTAGTACTTTGACAAGCTATCAATTTGAGGTTGCTAATACACTAGGGAGATCTTAGGTCAAAGAACTACTTGTTAGAGTCTCTGCCTTTCATTGATACCTCACATTTTCCATCAAGGCTATCTGGCACATTATTGAGCTCCTGATTTATGGCTTTCATGCATGGAATTTAGTGTTTTCTTATATAGTTGCCAATATATAGCTAAAATGAGCTCATAGCAACTTTCTTCATTATCCAAATTGTTTCACAGTTTACAGTTCTATACAAGCTAATATAATGTCTCAAATGAAAATGATAGTGCATACGTGTTGTAAACACATAAATGATTATTTCCAGTATACTAGCCATGTCCTGTGGAAATAGCAAATAAATTATTTAGATGATTGCAAATAAAATAAACCCTAGAGTAAGCTTAGCTATGCTACAGTAAAATTCTGGTCTAGTTATGTAAAACCAGGTCTTTGGTGTTCTGTTTTTATCTATTGCTTCTGGCAGTTTGTCGGCTTTTCTTGGGTTCCTGTGTTTTCCTAATACTTTATGCAGATTTTTCCTGTGTGGGGGATCTTTTGAGCGGAGGTGAACTTGAAGTTATAGCTAATAAATGTAAAATATGCTAAGTCCTTAGCCTGGAGTCCAATCATTAATAATTTATGAGCAATTTATAAGTAACTTGAAAGCATATATATATATAAAAGAGAACAGTTTTAAAACTGTGTTTGTTATAACTTTTCCAATAGGACACATTTTCTTTATAAAAAGATATATATTTCTAGTTTTTGTAACACTAGGTAGTCTTTTTCTTCCTTTTCAAAATAGAAATTAGAAATTTAAAATTTTTAAGAGAATCCATGTCCAACAACTTTAATGTATGTAACATTATAAATGTATGCTAAAACATTACATTGAGAACAAGTTAATATATGGTAAGGTTTAAAATGTTTTTTGCCGGGCGTGGTGGCTCACGCCTGTAATCCCAGCACTTTGAGAGGGCGAGGTGGGTCGATCACGAGGTCAAGAGATCGAGACCATCCTGGTCAACGTGGTGAAACCCCGTCTCTATTAAAAATACAAAAAATTAGCTGGGCATGGTGGCACGTGCCTGTAATCCCAGCTACTCAGGAGGCCGAGACAGGAGAATTGCCCAAACCCAGGAGGCGGAGGTTGTGGTGAGCCGAGATTGCGCCATTGCACTTCAGCCTGGGTAACAAGAGCGAAACTCCGTCTCAAAAATAAATAAATAAATGTTTTAAACTTTTATTTTAAGTTCAGAGATACATGCAGAGGATTGGCAGGTTTGTTATATAGGTAAATATGTGTCATGGAGATTTGTTGTACAGATTGTTTCATCACCCAAGTATTAAGCCTAATGCCCATTAGTTATTTTCCTGATCCTCTCCCTTCTCGCACCCTCTGCTCTCCAGTAGGCCCCATTGTGCGTTGTTCCCTCTTAAATGGTACATTTTATGAAATGTTACTATTCTCCATTGATAATGTTATACCTTACAGGTAACAGTAGAAGCTAAGGAACGTGACTTATTATTTAAGCGAAAGGACTAAGTATATTTTTATGTGTTACTCCATGATTTTTTTAACGAGAAAATATTTTTAACTTTGGCATCTTATAAATAACAAAGAGTACCTACAAACTGGAGCTCCAGAAGTAGATGTAGCACTAACATGCAGTTTTTAATTGCTACTTTCTCAGATTCTGTGAAAAGGTATATGAGCTGTTCTCTTTAATACAGCACACATTTGCAGTGTTTCTTCTTTAAAGTAATGCAAAAAAGTAACTTAAGGAATCCACAAATAAATTTTTCAAAGCTCATTTTATGTGTTGAATTTAAAAAAACCAATTTATAATCTGATAATTTTGACCTGCATTTAGGTTATTCATACAATCTTCAGGAAGTAAAATGACATTTATTTTCTACCTATGAAGTGAACCCCAAATTATGTCATCTATCTCCAAAGAGGTCTCACAGCATAGCTTTCTTTTTTTTTTTTTTTTCCTGATTAAATCCAATCAGATTTAGGAGAAGTTTAGGCTAGGAGAAGTTCTTAGGCACTACCAAAATGAATTTCAAATTCTGTATAGCAGAGGGTTCTCTGAGGTTTGTTGTTGTTATGGGTAATTATTCCAAAGGTAGATGCCCGCATGGCCATATCAATCATTCTCCTCTGGTCAAACTAATGTTTAAGTGTTTTTACTATCACCAACCCCCCGCCACTCCAATGCCTATGTTTTATCAAGACAATGGCAGAAACAGCAATTGGAAAGATAATCTTTTTTTTTTTTTTTGAAATGGAGTCTCACTTTGTTGCCAGGTTGGCTGGAGTACAGTAGTATAATCTTGGCTCACTGCAACCTCAGCCTCCCAGGTTCAAGTGATTCTCCTGCCTCAGCCTCCTGAGTAGCTGGGACTATAGGCACATACCGTCTCACCTGGCTGATTTTTGTATTTTTAGTAGAGATGAAGTTTCACCATGTTGGCCAGGCTGGTCTTGTTCTTCTGACCTCAGGTGATCCGCCCACCTTGACCTCCCAAAGTGCAGAGATTACAGGCATGAGCCCCCATGCCCAGCCTTGAGGAGAAAAGAATATTTGTTGTAAGAGCTGCCATGAACACACAGAATTTGAATTAGGTGGGGTTCCTCTAACTTTTCCCATAGTGTTCCCACTGTACACTATTCATTAAAAGTGAATTCTTACACATACTTAACTGAAATTGAATTTTAGACACAATACTTACAATTGTCTTGTTTAGTTTGTCTGAACCTTAAGTATACTGGCTCAATTATTTTTTAACTATGACAGTCTCAGATAAGTAATCATATGATTCTTTGTTTCCTGGTGCTGAAGGTTGTATACATATGTGTGTGTATAAATATGCATATATTATGTCAAGCCATTGAAAGGATCATTTTTTGGCCAAAACAGCCAATATCAGCAATTTCATATGGCTCAATCATGTGTGTGTATGTATACTTGTACACATATGAGGGTATAAAACCAGATGACTGGTATGTATTGTTAGTCTTTTAATTAATAGAGTCTAAAATTATAAGTAGTTTCTTCGATCTTAGGATTAGGGTGGATATAGACTTCTTTCAAGTGGTGTGAAACTATCTAAATATTTGCACATGTGACAAATTATTCGTCCCAAATTTTAGTATATTTATAAGTATATATATTTAGTACATATACTATTACTGAATAGTATATTTATGAAGTCTTAAGAAAAAATTCTGATTTCTGCTTATATCTCTCAAATAATCTCATAAAATCTCTAATGTATGGATAAAATTGTTCCTGTCTCGATGAACAAACTCAGACCCTCATCCATTAATTAGCATAAGGTCAGTGCTTTTAAGTGAGAGAGCCTAGATTTATTCACTCAACCATCAGGTATTTGGGGCCCTAGTATAGTCTAGGGACTGGAAATAGAGAAGTGGAAAAAACAAAGTTCCCATCCCCATGAAGCTTGCATTCCAGTGAGAGATGACTGACGGTTACCACATAGACTAGTAGATGTGACAGTTAATTTCAGAGATTGCTAAATCTCTTAAGAAAATAAGACCTGGATCCATAGCTGGAGAGCTCCACGAAGTCTTTTCTCTGCTGAAATGACTGAGAAAGAGACAGCCAAACCTGAAAGAAGAGTGATCCCTGAGGTCAAGAGATCGAGACCATCCTGGCCAACATGGTGAAACCCCATCTCTACTAAAAATACAAAAATTAGCTGGGCATGGTCATGTATGCCTCTTGTCCCAGCTACTTAGGAGGCTGAGGCAAAAGAATCACTTGAACCCAGGAGACTTGCAGTGAGCTGAGATGGCACCACTGCACTCTAGCCTGGTGACAGAGCAAGACTCTGTCTCAAAAAAAAAAAAAAAAAAAAAAAGTGATCCTGGCAGACTAAAAGCGACGTACTGAGAAGGAAACCCATTTCAATGTCTGAAAGACAGAAAGGCCAGTGCTTTGTGATCAAAATGAGGCAGTGGGATGGAAGGAGATGAGCAGGCATAAGAAGGCGGGGCACAGGGCATGCAGACCATCACAGAGCATGGTGGAAATTTTACTCTTCTCACAGTAAATGAGAAGCCACTGAAACCATGTAGACAGGGAGGAGAGGCCAACTGATTCATGCTTTTAAAGAAGTACTCTGACTCCAGTGTGGAGAATGGGTTGTCAGCGTAGGCTAGGGACACCATCATAAGCATCTGATGGGTGTTGTAGGCAAAATGGGAGAAGATGATGGCTTGGAGTAAGCTGGAACAATAGAGTGGTGGACAGTGTTCAGATTTGGGTATTTACCATAGAAATATAGGACCAAATGGTAGATTGGGTGAAAAGGAGATGCAGCAATACACAGTGCTGTGGTCCCAGATTCTGGAGCTGGGCTCCTTGGGTTCATGTTCTGGCTCTGCCCCCTATCAACTTTGTAACCTTGGGCAAATAGCCTCTTCTCCATTTCTGCACTGGTAAAACTGGAGGAGGGTGCCAATAGTGCCTAACTTAGAGGATTGCTATAAGATTAAATGTGTGTGTGTGTGTGTGTGTGTGTGTGCACAGGCTTAGAACTGAGTTCAGTTCTGTGTGTATGTCTGTGCACACAGGCTTAGAACTGAGTTCATAGTAAATGCTATGCCTATTTAGTTTATTTAGGTGATATGTACTTGTGATATATGCTGAATACACTAAATTTGAGAATAATTGATTGTAGACTCTTGGCTCACATCACTAAATGGTACCATTCACTGAATTGGGGAAGATTGAGGGAGGATCAGTTTAGAAGAGAGGGGATGCAGGAAATAAGAGTTGTGTTTAAGACACATTCAGCTTGAGATGCCTATTCATGAAACAGAGATGAAGAGTCTGGGGTTCAGAAGAGAGACCAAAACTGTGTTTAAATTTATCAATATATATATACTATTTAAAGCCTTGGAACTGGATGAGCTCACCTAGGAAGACAATGTAAAGAGGAAGAGGGTGGAGAATAAATAAGCATGGGGAGGTTGGGAAAGGAGGAGGAGCAGGAAATGATTCAAATGCATCCACATCTGGTTTTCCCATATTGCTCCCTATATTATTGGAGTCTTGCCCAAAGAGCTCATGCTGCAGAAACCTCTGTAGACATGAAAGCCTCTTTAGACGTTCTTACTGGTAAGGGGCTGAGGCTTCCAGCTTGACCCTGATGACAGGAATTTTCCATTCGTACTTGAGAGTAGCACAAAGAAACTGTGGTGGGAATCTGCTGCTCCCTATTTACCCTGAGATGTTTTTAGTGCAATCACAGTTATATATGGCCCCTAATGATAGATTGATTGTTTTAAATTGTATCTTTTCCTTTACATGAAGATATGGGCATCTCCAATTTACAAAGATGATTAGAACTGAACAAGAATGATTCCATAGACAATATACTATTCACTACCACTTGATTCCCAGTCAGCCCACAAAAGCCTGTGTAGCCCACAAGGATGTGAAATCAAAGTACAAAGACCACATAGATCCCAAACAGCAGAAGAAACAAGACTTGCAGAAATATTTGCTTAGATTCCTTAAGATACCAGAAATGTATTTTCTTTTCCTCTTATTTAGGCCCAGCAAAGCAAGGACAGAGAGTTGCCTATTGAGTGGGGTGGAAGGGGCCAGGGAAGGCACTTTTGTGGCCAGTTACATGTAAAGTAGTCAATGAAGGACTTTACAAAAGATAAATGTTGAGTTGAGAAAAAGAATTCTGGGGAAAGATGGGAAACTGGAAATCTACTCTTAGCTTTGACAGCTACCTGTGCTATGACCTAAAGGAAGTCACTAACTGTTCCATGCCTCAGTTTTCTTTCATTTTATATTGGCTACAATAATAATTTTCAATGTTGTCATAATGATAGGCACACACACACACGTACATATAATACAGTCATGTGTGACCATGTGGATGGTGGAAAGATCTAAGTAACTATTAACTATTGTTTATTATTGTTGTCTTATAGCCTCATATCACCTCTTGTTTTTTTATCTTGATGAATGATTCTTAGGAAACTATAAATGACAGGACTTTAATAATGTGGAGCAATAATAACAGCAATGAGATTTAAAAGAAAACAACTAATTCAAACAATACGGGAGAAATTTTATTCATAACATTGTGATTAGGTCACCTAGTTTCTCATTAGCTCTTCCAGTTTTTCCTAACAGATGCCTCAGTGAGTTGTCAAGAATGATCTAATTCTAGCTTTTTTAAAGGCTTGTGCTTGCAGTGAAGAGTTCAGTTGCTTTAGCAAGTTATCTTATATAAGTCCAGTCAGTAGCATCCTGGTAATTTGCCTCCAGAAAATAATCTAGAATTTTATTATAAACTTTTATTTACTCTTATAGCATCATTCAGCGTACAAAGCAGGAAGAATTCCTGTTTAAGATTTTTATAATTTTATCAATGACTTCCCAATGTTGCTGACACTTTTCTTGTAGAGTATCATCCACAGTATACTAACACTGCAATTGTCTTTTTAAAAATATTTTCTATTTCACCTAAGATACTGCAAAGAAATCATACAGAAAAGATATATTTGAGCTTTCCAATTTGTATAGCTTCTCCAAAGAATATAGTATGTGAAATGCAAGTGTTTATAGTATATTAAAAATTGATTAGAAATCAATGTTTCCTTTTTATACTGTCTGATTCATGCTCTTTGCTTGAAGACCACACAGAAGAAAACCCAACATTGTGAACCCTCCCCTAACAAAGTCTCACAAGGTGAACTCATTCTATGTTTGAAGTGAGTCTGTTGGATAAAGACTTTCAAGGACTATGTAGACACATTAACTGAAGTCTGCTATGGGGATTTTGTCTGAAAATGTACTTTTCTGCCCAAATAATCAGCTTTTTAATTAGTTAATATATAATAAAATGCATTCAGTGTCCATCTGAACTTTGGAAAATATAACCTGATTTAATACTACTCATTTATATATTAGTGTGTGTGTGAATGAGTGAATGTGCTTTATTTCTCATTTCTCCACACCCAAATCTTTCACTTATGTTTTGTTTTTGAAAACCTCATAATCAGCAGATTAAAATTATCTTGAACTTAGGGATGATTTTTCTCAGTTTATACTTTATTCTATAAATAGAAAGGGTTCTATGTAACAGTGTAATTTTTGTTTCTCGATGGTTGTCTAATACATTAATCTTAATTTCAATTAATTTCCTAGAATTACTCTTGTATTGATGAATTTATTTTACAAGCATTAAAAAGTTCACCCTGTTAACAACAGTCCCTGTATACAATTGCTCCATACAATGAAGGTTCCTGATTTTGAAGCTGGCTGAATGAGCTGAGAGCAAAACAAATCTAGTGATCTACCAGTAAGTGGCAATTGTTTAACTCCCTTCACTCTTCTCTACCACCGATTTCTAATTTCTTCTGTCAAAAACACACCTGAATTTCTAAACCATTCACAAACACGGAATGACATGGCAGACACAGATATCTTAGAATGGGGGTAAAGATGCCTTCCCAATATCTTTACGTGTCCCCTTTGTCTCCAGGTTTTGCAAACACAATATTTGAGTCCACATCTATGCGAAAAAATTTTTTCACCGAAATAAAACAGTGTCCTATGATTATTTTTATTTTAGAGATTTTGGCTAAATTGTTTTTGAAGGATTGTTGAATTATCTTTTATATATATCTTTAATATAGTATAATATAGTTCTGGTAGTTTCAAGAATTCTTGAAAATAATGGGTGCTTTAAGACAACAGTAGAATTTACTGAATTTATGAGGTAGGGATAGATGATTGATTGATTTTGGAGGGTATCATTTTTATATTTGTTGCAATTGAAAAAGCAACATAAACATGTTATAAATAAATGAGCAAATAGGTAAATATTGATAATCATTCTTCTTATATTGATAATCAATATAAACTTCGGTTTATATTTCCAGAAATGAACATTGTTTTTTACTTTGGAAAGTTTAAATTTTTAATTACAAATATTTCAAATGTAAGAAACCTGTCAGCAATAATATGACAGACATCCACGTATCCACCACCTAGCGGGCCATCTATTCATTGATGCATTTATTAATTCAACAAATATTTATTGAGAACTACTAAGCTAGACATTGTTCTAGGCACCTGCAGATTCACCAATAAGCAAAATAGATCATCATAAATTCAACCCATGTGTAAAAGATGATAGTTGCTGATGATTGCTATAGAAAAAAGAAGAGCAGAAAAAATGCTAGGGAATGTGGAGGAGATGGGCATGATATTTTTTAAAAGGTCCTTGGGAGGTCTCACTGAGAAGACAACTTCTGAGACTTGAAGGAATTGAGGGAGTAAACCATGCAGATAACATGGGGAAAGAATGTTCACATCAGAGGACACCATAAGTGCAAATACCTGGAGGTGGGAATGCATCTGATGACATGAGCCTCTCTAATTTCTCTCTGACTGCTTTGTTAATTTCTATCCTTGGTCCAGTGGTTTTCTTTACTGATTTCTGGCTTACTCTATTGCTGAGTTTTTATCTTACCTTCTTTCTGATTTATGCTTTGCAAACTGTAAATTTCCCTCCAAATGCTTTTTTAGCATCAACATCACAATCTTTGACAGAGGGTATATCACTGTGATCCATTTCTAAATATTTTCTAATTTCCATGATTTTGTTTCTATGGAAATCACTTCAATGATTATTTGAAGTGGTTATTTTAGATTCCTTAAGTGTGACAATCTTTTATTATTGATTTCCAAATTTAATGCATTGTATTCAGGGAATGCTGCGTGTGTAAAGTGATTCCTAAATATCTTTGAGTCTTGCTTTGTAGCTTAAGTCACTAATTTTTATTTTAAAAATCCATGTAAGAATGAAAATAACATATTTTCTATAATTGTTAGAAACAGTGATTATATGTAGTCATCAGAGAAAACTTGGTAACTGTGTTGTCAAAATTGTCCATTCCCTTATACTGGGAATAATCTATTCTCTTTTTTCCCTTCTGGGTCAATGACTGTAATAGGTAAGTTAAAATTTCCTGCTATGATTATAGATTTGTGAATTTCTCCTTATAATTCTGTAAACTTTTGCCTTGTATACTTTGAAGTTTGCCTGGTAGGTAAATGTAAATTCAGAGGGATAATCTTCCTGGTAATTGTTACTTTTATTTCTGCTAAGAAGTCTATTCCATTTATGAAAATATTAATGTCTTAATAATCTAATATTACGAGCTTCTATTCCAGTTCTCTTTGGGTTACAGTTTTCCCAATATATCTTTTTTTATCCTCTCACTTTCAACATTTCTGTGAGTATATATTCTTGGTGTGTCTTTTTTAAACAATATATAACTGAATTTAATTTTTAATGCAATCAGACACTGTCTTTTAACTGTCAAGCTAAACCCATATACACATTAAGAATTATTTATTCAAATCTAACTTTGTTTGGCTATTCATCATTTTATTTTTACTACTTTGCTTTTTTCTGCTTTCAACTAGATGGATTGAGGTTTTGAATATATTTTCTCGTATTGGTTTAGAGACTAGACATTTCATTTTTTGTGGTTTCAGTAGATACACTTACATTTTTAGCATTTTATACTAGAATTAAAATATAAATAAATTTATTTGTATTTAATATCCCTATCATGCCCCAGAAAAATATAAGAAACTTACTTCAATCATCTTAAATGAGGTCATGTCCATCCCTAAAACTGTTATTGTTGTATATATCTGAGCTCTAATTTGTTTTGAAACTCTGAGCTATTTTCTTTTTAAATTTTTATAGCAAGTGCTTATCTAAATTTACTCATATGTTTCCCGATATTGCTCAAAGTTCCTTCATACGTTTCATTTTTCCTTTTCAGGTTCACATTCAATCTTAAAGGGAATGGAAGTGGTAAATATTTTCAGTGTTTAGACTAAAAAGTATCCTTATTTAACCTTCATTCTTGAATGATAATTTAACAGGATTTAGAATTCTCTAGGTTTTAGTCATTTTCTCTGAGCTCTTTGAGGACAATATTCACTTGCCATTTGGTCTCCTGTTGCCACAGAAATTCGTTTGCGAGGCTAATTGGTGTGACTTCGTGGTCATCTGTTATTTCTGGTTGCTTTTAAGGTTTTCTCTCTGTGGTGGTTCAGGTCTTCTGCAAAGGACACACCAAGACATAATTAGAAACGTTAGAAATTTGGGGAGGAAAGTGCCTGTGAAGGACAGAGCAGAACGGGACAGGAATAAATGGAGACAACCTCCAGACCTCAGGGCAGGTGTGACTGGTAAAAAGGGAGGAGGAGAAGAACAGGAGCTTGAGGGTAGGAAAAGATTCAAGTAGCAGGGCAGCCAGGCTCCTGGGGGTCTGCTAAGTACAAATGACTATGAGAAGAGTTCGGCATCGAGCAGGAAGGGCTCGGCTGTAGTACCCCACCATGCCCAGCACAGAAGTGGAGCAGTCTGGGGAAAGAGTGAGGTCCACACACACGGGTGGATCTGAGGTGTCGGCTGTCAGCTGTCAGCTGAATGCACATCTGGTAGCAGGTCCCCTGGAAGAGGAGAGCTGAGGTCTACCGCACTATGTCTTTCAGGTTTTGCAGCTTCACTGAAGTGTCTAGATTTATTTTTCCTACCATGTAATCTTGTATTTCTTCTTGCCTACATTTCATATACTTCATCACAGCTGGTGAAATTTCAGCCATGCTTTCTTTGAAAATGGCATCTCCTACTTTTTCTCACTTTCTTTTTTTTTTTTTTTTTTTTTTTGAGACGGAGTTTCGCTCTGGTTACCCAGGCTGGAGTGTAATGGCGCGATCTCGGCTTACCGCAACCTCTGCCTCCTGGGTTCAGGCAATTCTCCTGCCTCAGCCTCCCGAGTAGCTGGGATTACAGGTACTCACCACCATGCCCAGCTAATTTTTTGTATTTTTAGTAGAGACAGGGTTTCACCATGTTGACCAGGATGGTCTCGATCTGTTCACCTCGTGATCCACCCGCCTCGGCCTCCCAAAGTGCTGGGATTACAGGCTTAAGCCACCGTGCCCGGCCACTTTCTTGAACTTATATAGTCACTAGGTATGTTCAGTATGCTCATTCATCATTCATTTTTAAAGCACCCATCATATTTACCATGTATTTATTTCACTGTACTTCATTGTGAAAATGTCCTTAGATTTCTCTTCCAGTTCAGTACTCTTTTGAGCTGTGTCTAAAATGCTTTTGCTTCATATTTGGGTTTTCATCTTTAATTACCCTCTGTCTCATTTGTAGAAGATACATTTGTTTTTTAAAAAAACTACCAAATTCTATTTCAGTGTCCATTCTTCTCCTATAATTTTGATCTTTTCCTTTATCTCCAGTAATCTGTAACCTGCTTGTTTTGTGGATTCCTTGACATTATTCCGTTGTGTTCTGATTTTTCTGTCTGCTGACTCCTTGATGGATTTGCTTTCCTATTGTTTTTATTATTTACTTCTTTTTCATGTCGTGTTTTGGGATTGCTTCCAGTGTCCCAGAAATTTTGCCATGTTAGAATCAGTTTACACATTCCCTTTTTCCACCTTAGATTCCTGTACCATTCAGATGTCAGTCTCAGATCTGGACTTTCAATTTTTCATGCAGGTTGTTTGTTTGCTTTTTCCCATTCTGGGGTAACAGAAAGAGAAATTGTCCCTAGAATGATGACCTTTTATTTCTCCTTTCCTGAGGGGCAGCCCAGAGTCATGCTAATACAAAACCCTAGGTTCTGGTTTCCTTCACTTTGGCTTCTGAATGGACAATAAAACTCTAACCCTATACCTGAGACTCAGACGTCATTAATATATTTCTTAGATTTGGTTCCCCCAGAAGATCCTGAGACAAAGACTCAAGGGCATTCCATACTCTTTGGGAGGTACACAGGCCTTCAGGAAAATGAAAGGTAAGGGAGAGGCAAGGAGTAGAAGGAAATGAATATACTGTTTTTAAGCCAGCCATGTCAGTGGATGATTCAAGTGGGAAACAGGGAAAGAGTGTAGAACACGTGCTTCACAATTAAGCCACCTCAAGACCTGAGGGAGCTCATATATTCATACACCCTTTCTGGGGAGTCATTGGTTGAGGGTTACTACAGCAGAGTGGGGAGGTAGTCTTTGACAGCTCCAATGTGCCACATGCAATTAGAGCAGGTTTCCAGAGTTCTAGGGAAAGCAAGCCCTAATTTATAGAGAAGGACATCCTGGCAGTTCCAAGTCAAAGGGAATACCCTAAAAGGCCCAAGAGAACTTTCAGCATTGGCAGCAATGTCCTATTAGTTGCCACAGTTCTCTCATGACCATAAGACTTGGATTTAAGTTACCTCTTTGCTATAGTTCTTTTTTTTTTTTTCATTTGAGACAGTCTTGCTCTGTCACCCAGGCTGGAGTGCAGTGGCATAATCTCAGTTTACTGCAGTCTCCACCTCCCAGGTTCAAGCTATGCTCCTGCCTCAGCTTCCCGAGCAGCTGGGACTACAGGCATGAGCCACCATGCCCAGCTAATTTTTGGTATTTTTAGTAGAGACAGGGTTCCACTATGTTGGTCAGTATGGTCTCGATCTCTTGACCTCATGATCCACCCTCCTCGGCCTCCCAAAGTGCTGGGATTATGGGCGTGATGCTATGGTTCTTAGAAATTTTATTTTGTTTCATATTTGTTTAACAAATTATTTACACTTTTGTTACATATATCATCAATTTTTTTTAACAAAAAGTGTGTTTATAGTTGGAAAGAGGTTTGCTTAAGTTAGTCCTTGTGTTGCTAGAACCAAACTTCCAAAATACTTTAGTGTACACTTTAATTTTATAAAATAATACTAAATATGCCATCACAACTTGCCTTAATATTCAAAATAGCTGACAATTTTTCCATAACCATAAAGTTAGGTCCGCTTTACTTTGTAAAAATGTATTTCTCCAAATTAATATAGATATCCTTTCATACTTATACTTGTATGTCTTTGGTATAAATTCCTAGTACTAGATGGCATGGATCAAAACTTTTAGCACATTTAAACTTTAAGTACTATTTGTGAAATGCACCTAAATTGCTTTTAGCATTTTTTATTCTCACCCACAGCATGGGAGGGTATCTTTTTTCCTATCCTTACCAAAAATTTACAAAAATGAGTCATTTGATTCTTTGATGAAGTGATGAGTGAACAGTAATAGATCACTTAATTTGTTTTACTTTAATTATTAGTGAAGGCAAAACATTTTATATATTCCTGGTGATTGATATTCACTTATATGATTTTTGCTCATATTTTTATTAACCTGACCTTTTTTATTTGATTCGTAACAGCTCTATATTATGAACACTAGCCCTTATATATCTTGAGTTTATTTTTTAAGTTTTTATTTCATCATTTGCATTTGTTTATTGTGTTTTATTACCCATGTAAAAGTTTATGTAACCAACATCATCCATTATTGACTTCATGGTTTCTCATTTTTCAAATCACGCATTTAAAAAGCCTTCTATGATTATTAATTATAAAAAGATTTTATGCAGTTATTGGATGCCTCCCATGAATTGGATATACCATGGCATGAGGGAAAAGGGACAGAAATGAATAAGAAGTCTTTTATTGCTTCAGGGAGTATCATATTAAATATAAAATATTTTGTTCTGTAGAAGGAATGAAGTAAATAGACCTTTCCCCCTCTACAAACAAACAAGGGAACAGATAACAATTCTCTAAACTTGTGTCTCTTTTTTAAAAGAAAAACTCAAACCAGTCAAAACATCAACAAATATAGTAAATAATAATATTTAGAACTGATCAGTGAGAAAGCCAGGCCTAGAACTCAAGGTCTGTTTATATACTGATACTGTAAGACTGTCAAAAACAGTGCCACTTCTTTATTAGCCAAGGCATACTCCGTAGGACCTGCAAAAAAAAAAAATAGGTGTTTTTTTTCTAAATGTACTTTTAAAAATATTTAACCAATACTTGTCTCAGTAGCATTTGTAGACAATTATAATGACCAGAATTTGCAAAATGTTGATGCAAGAATACTTTTTAAAGACATAATCCCTGTCCTTAAGGAGATACAGTTGGAAAGGCAAACTTTATATGAATGAAACAGCCTAAGAATGATATGAAAACAAGACAAAACAGTGTAGGATAGACCCTGTGTGTATGGTCAGAGCTTAGGAAAAGGGTCCTCAGTCCTCCCGTGGCAATCAACACATATTCATACTAACTCATGTAGAACTTCCTTAAGTTGTAATCTTAGAGATTGTATTGATGCTTCCTGATATAAAGAATTCTTAGATGTTGGGAATGATATAAATCTAAATAAAATTATGTATATAATTATGCAAAACTATAAATATCTATCCCAAAATTAAAGAAACAAGGACAACCCCCAAATCTTGATGTTTTAAATGCTGATGTAGTAGAGCAGAAAAGTGAGCAAGGCGTGAAAGCAGAAGCTCTGGAAAAATCACTCTTGTTTTGAAATGCATAGTAAAATATCACCCCACAAACCACATCCTGACATTGCTACATTCATCCCTCCTATACATGCTCAGCCTGACCCTGTTTGGCTTGAGTTGCCTGATAGTGAAACAGGATTCAGAGGGAAGATCAATGGGAGAAAGCAGTGGACTACAGATAATTCACTAAACAGAAAATCAACCCAGGAAGTCTCTGCGTGGGGCCATGTACTTTGGGAACAGGAATGTTGGTGTATAACTTGAGGTCACATGAGTTTATTCATCCAACAAACACTTAATGAAATACCTACACCAAGCCAAGCACCATATGTTTAGATGGATGGAGTCAAGAGGCACTTTTTAAGCAGTTAGGGAAGGAGAATGTCAGGCACGGGTATGGTGAGTTGTATGTGTAGAACTAAGGAAAACATCACAGACACAATCTAATGGCTGGGAGGAGGCCTCCGATTGGCAGTGGAAAAACTGAAAGTAAAACAGGATTGAAAACAATGCTTGAAAGCACCACCATGAATATAAAGAAAGAAATTTGTCTTCATTCCCCTGTCCTAGGACTTAAGAAAGAGAGAGTTTGGAGCTGATCTTCCACTAGGCCCTGAGGTTGAGAGATGCAGAGGAAGTTAAAGCCAAGATTGATAGGCAAAAGAAACCTTTCAGCAAAGGGGATTTCAAAGTACTGAGCTAGATAATTTCCATTTGGGGATGCTGAAGAGAGTCAGTTGCATTCATGGGGTGAGACAAGGAGGAAAAAGGGAAGTTGTCTGGATGCTTTCTTTGCAATTAAGATAATACTAGAGCTCGGTAAGTGAATAAACAAAATTATAAGTTTGCTAGTAGTTCTAATCCCAGAGATGCTGAAGAGGAAACTCTTCTTTTTCTTTTCCAGGCAAGAGTCATCTCAGGATAAATATCAAACCAGGTTTGATGTTTGCACATTTCTCTCAGTATATTTCAGAGTCTGGGAAGTTACAGAGACCCCATGGGGATGGTAGGCACCATTTGCTTTTATTGCATTTAAATTTTGGAACATGCAGGTGCCCCATGCTGTTGTATGAGGCTACATGGGAGCATATCTTTGAGTCTCAGAGTCTGTTGGAATCACAGTGATATATAAAGAAATAATAAGGTCAGTGCTGGAGTCTGCATGCTACTAGGCAGGTCCTGCAATATGTTTTCAATAACAAACACCTACTGCAATGACCTGTTAATCTAGAGCAGATGTAGGCTTGGAGACTTAAGGGAATAGAAGCTAATAAACCCAAGCCAAAGTTTACTGTAAATAAGGCAACTTGTACAGGCATCAGAATTGAATCCATTTGAAGTCACTGACATGTCTCTAGATTATTTCCTCTCTTTCTCTACATTAGATGGGATTTTATTTTAGAAGAATTCAAAATACTCTCGAAGAAGGCAGTTGAGGTCATTGCATTATGTAACTGAAACAACTGTACACTTCTATTTGCTACACATGAAAAAAACACTTGAAAATGTGTTGGAAACAAGCTTGAGAAAGACCTGTCTACCTCAACCTCTCCCATCTTCCCGCATGTATCTTTAATTTATAGACCAGGTTGAGGTGTACTCTATTTAGTAGAGGTGAAATCTTTTTGTCATATTTTTCATAATATGTTTTGACATTGTTCTTCAATTCAGATTTAAATTTGCAAGATGTTATTAGGTTTGGGATGAGAAGAAAGGCTGGCAGGAGCAGCTGGCCTGATCTATCTAAGAGCATTACTCAAAGTCTGTGAGATATAAAATTTGTGGCTAATTCTCCTATTGGATATCCACAGCACACCAAATTCTCATTTATTAGCATGTGGTGTGACCTCCCCTGTTAACAAAGACTTTGGTTAAATCATTTTCTGTTTCCCTGAGTTACTCACAGAGCTGACTAAAATATTCTATGAATCTCATATAAAACAAGAGTCTTCCACTGAGGAAAGATTATTTCCAACTTTCTCTCCCTGTGTTTCTCCTACTTCCTGGCTCCCCCCTTTGTTGTTTCCCTTCAATATCAAATCATATTCCACACTGCTTCTCTCAGTTTGCACATTCTCACTTTCTCTCTTTCCATTCATCAATCTTTCTGCCACCTTCCCCTTAAGTATTTCCTCAATTTAAACCTTATTCAATAAATAAATACACTTCACAGACTGAACAGATGGGTTATAGGACTTTTTCCCTTGAGATTTCCGTGTATAGCAATTTTCACTTCCCAAAGAAAATAGTGGTGATGATGATAGCGTGTCTATGCAGTTTTTTAAAGCGGCTTTTGTGCTGTGTGAGTTCTGCAACTTCAGAAGGCAGGCTCCTTACCACACTTGACTTGAAATTTCTGTTTTGTTAACCAAATCTGTCACGCTAAGAATAACAGATTGTCTTCCCCTACTTGAACACTTTCAATGACCAATGGAGACCTGAACATTTCACTAGATGGCTGGTAGTTTTATGGCTTCTGTTATTATAAAGTTTTCTATTACAAAGAGCTGAAATCTATGTCTATCTTTCACCATTATTACAAAAGGCAACAAATATAATCTCTTTTTCATAAGGTAGACATTGAAACATCAAAACACAAATATCCTCTTTTTCACACTACACATCCTCAATTACTCTAGGCATTCCTCAGATATAAAATTTGGGATGTCCAGGTGCCTCAGTTCATGGTTTCTTTTTACTAATATACTCCAACTGGTCAAGTTTTCTCTTTAAATCTTGTTGCTGATCTTGAGGAACAGCTTGGTCATATACAATTTATGACCACCACTAAACTATTAACATGTATTCTATATATGGAAAATCCCCCTGAAGCCTCTTAAGCATGTGGCTTAATTGGACATACACTAGGTGTCCTAACAGTTCTGTTTAACAAGGTGACAGTGAGCCCCCATGGGAAGGCCTTCAAGCCTGCCCAGCTCACATTTGCTTATGTTCTCTCTGCTGCTTAAATAATAATTCAGCAAAGTTAAGTGAGAAAGATTCTCTCAATATCTAATATTTATTAATGAGCTATGTTAATTCTCCTAGGTCATCAAGTGCTAGGAAAAGAAATGTCTGTGAAAAGTAACTTCTAAGCGTGTCTGCAAAATCTGATGTTTATTGCTTGAAATATGAGTCTATAATAGACGGTGCATTAGTCAACAAAACAATTACAGTAAAGAAATGTTGTCAACGAGATCAAGAAACCTGCTTTATTCAAAGCACTTTCATCAAGGGCTCAGATGTAGCTGGCACTGAACTAGGTTGTGTCCTCTGTCTTTGGTCTATACTCCTTTTGGGCTTTCAGTAAGGGTCAAAGTAAACAGGCCGCATATTTCCAGGTCACCAAATGTTCTACATTGACACCTAGAGCATCTGTTTTAGGGCTTCCCTCATTATGCTGAAGCTCCTTCCTGCTGGGGTCCCTCACTCTGGTGAACTCAGATCACCAGTGAAGTGAGCTGGCTTCTATTAATAATCAGGTTCTACCAAGCCTTGCCAGGTCAAATGGACATGACTATATCTGCAAGATTGATTCCCTCATTGGCAAAGTTGTCTGAGTTTCAGCTTTTTTTTGCATTTGGTAGGAAGAACTCAATTAATACAGTGAATATGACCGTATTTTATAAATGTTTCATGTAAAATAATCTCTGAAGCTCAGTATATATGAATAAATTCCTGCCATTTTGAATTATAGCAGTTCATATCCCATACATCTGCAGAGTTTTGTTGCCAATACTGTCCATGTGGAATAAATAAATATCCCTATATATTTAATGGGTCTACATTTGTTAGCCTCATATTTTGCTTAAATAATAGGTGAAATTAAATATTCCAAATTCTGTTTTTTTTAAAGTAGATCCTACTTGTGACCATTTATTATGTATTGGTGTCTCAGAATTTGCAGAATTTAAAGCATGCTCCAGTGGCACAATCAGCTAGTGTACAGTACTCATACAGCAGGATTTTCAGAACTTTCCCGATTCTATATCACAGAAGTCCTTACTATGGACTTCATGTCTTCGAAGTCCCTATCCTGGGCCCTGTACTTTGTTAAGGTCACTAGCATCCTATACTAACCCACAGCACTTGCTGGATCTTAATCTCAGTTGACTGTGACATTTAATAGTGTTGATAGTCAGTATTTCTAGAACCTCTCTTCTTCTTGGGAACATCTATATTTCTAATTTTATTGATTAGTCAACAGATATTTATTGAACACTGGGATTGTATCACATGTATCTTTCCTCTTGTCTGCTTTTACTCTTTCATTGCTCCTTTTGTGATTCCCTGAACTCAAATCCAGTCTTTGTCTTTCATTCTCTTTCTCCAAGCTGTCTGCCTATGAGTCAAATTAGTAAAATTACAGGAATTTTGAGTTAGAAGGGACTATAGTGACCAGCTAACCTAGTTAGTATTCTATAGATGAGGATATTACACCCTTTAAATTAACTGTCTCTTCTAAGATCTCACAGCTAATCAGTGGCAGAGCCCACATCAACTCATGGAAAAGTCAGGGGGATTTCCATGCTGTCACTTAACTTGTGTAGAACCTAATTCAGGATCTTCTGAAGCCCAGATCCAGCTCTCCACTCTCCTCCTGGTTTTCTAGTTCTGTCGCTGTATCTCTATTCTTCTCTATTTCAGAGTCTAGATTTTAGTAATATTTGATATCTCTCAATTTCTCACTTCCCCTTACTCTTAGAGCCAAATATTCATGATGTTTCATAAAGCCTGTCATCATGATGCCTTGAAAATATGTTTCTTGTTTGTTGTTGTTGTTGCTGTTTTTAACTCGTTGCCACCACCTTGGCCCAGAGTTGCATCTCCATAATGCTCTGCACTTTTCCAATTATCTTCCAGGCATGATCCGTCCATTCTACACTCAAATGTTTGAAATATCACTTTTCCCACATCAATGTGTCAGAAAAACAGTGCTGATCTCTATTTATAAACAGTCCTCTTTAAATCTTTGTAAACATTCAGAAAAAGAAAAGATAGCCCTTTAAAGAAGGAGAATCTATGACAAAAAATATACACATTCTGCTGTTAAGAGTAAGGAACTCCATTCTAAGAAATTAAGCTTTGAAGAGGGTTTAAAAAAAGAGAGATTGCTGAAAGAAAAAACCAGCTAGCTGCTGGAAAGATTGGTTGTAAAGAGCACAAAATAGAATTTTAATGATCATATGTGATGGTTAGAAAAAAGAACCTTCATACCTCGCACATTGTGATACCAAGCAATGGGCTGAGAAAACGTGTGAGATAGAAAAGCAAAGCTGAGTCAAATCAGTTGTTTCTCATAAGTGTTAAGACAAGATGCTCTGGCAGACCCCTGCTAATTCACAGGCATGCAGGCACATTTTGATCATGTGTAAAAACTTTGTCTATAATGGAGGATCCTTACTGCTCTGGAGATTTCTGTCAGCTTTGAGCAAAACTTACAACTTGACTCAATTTAGTTTGCTGCTAGTTTCCTGCCTAACTGAATATCAACCCCTGTCGCATTTTCTGAAACATACAATGGCTTTGCTTCAATCAGGACAGTAAACAGCTGCAGTCAAATGGCAGCTGACTAAAGAGTGAAAAATACTGAGATACTGGTGAGTGCTTTTCAGGACACTGTAAGGCATCCTTGTACTGTAGTCATAATGAAACTTTTCCTGAGGGTAGCATTGTGAATCAATAGCACCTTTATCATGTGTGTTTGCAAGAAGCCAAGGACCTCTGCAGAATGGTAGCAACATGTCACAGCAGTGTTTCCCTCCCTTTATCATTTTCTTCTACCTTTTTTCCCTTAACAAAAATTTGTAACTTTTTTAATTTCAGTAGTTTTTGGGGTACAGGTTGTTTTTGATTACGTGGATAAGTTCTTCAGTGGCGATTTCTGAGATTTTAGCGAGCCCGTCATGTAGTCTTTTATCCCTCACTCCCCTCTCAGCCTACCCTCTGAGTCCCCAAAGTTCATTACATCACACTTACATCTTTGTGTCCTCATAGCTTATCTCCCACTTATAAGTGAGATCATATGATATTTGCTTTTACATTCCTGAGTGACTTCACTTAGAATAGTGGACTCCAGTTCCATCCAAGTTGCTGCAGAAAATGTTATTTCATCCCCTTTTATGGCTTAGTAGTATTCCATAGGGTATACTACATTTTCTTTATCCACTCATTGGTTGATGGGTACTTAGGTCGGTTCCATATCTTTGCAATTGCAGATCATGCTGCTATACAATGCTTGTGCATGTCTTTTTTGTAGAATGACTTCTTTCCCTTTGGGTAGATACCCAGCAGTGGGATCATTGGACTAAATGGCATTTCGACTTTGAGTTCTTTAAGGACCCGCCATACCATTTTCCACTGTGGTTGTACTAATTTACATTCCCACCAGCAGTATAAAAGTGTTCCCTTTCACCACATCTGTGTCAACATCTATTGTTTTTCGACTTTTTAATAATAGTCTTCTTGCAGGAGTAAGATGATATCTTGTTGTGGCTTTAATTTGCATTTCACTGATGATTAGTAATGTTGAGCATTTTTTTTTTCATATGTTGGTTGGCTGTTGAGAAATGCCTATTCATGTCCTTTGATGAAATTGTTTGTTTTTCTTCTGGTTTATTTTTTTGAGTTCCTTGTAGCTTCAGGATACTAGTCCTGTGTTGAATTCATAGTTAATATTTGCAGATATTTGCTAAACATTTATACTGTGCAAGACCTTTTGTTAGGGGCTGGAGATATAACAATGCGTCTTGCTTTCAGTACTTTATAATTGCTCTGCAGATTTAGCTTACAGAGTTAAAATAATTTTCCTAACCTGCGACCCCACCAGAAAAATTTATGAAAGGATATGCTTAAATCAGAAAAGCGAATATATCAGTTAGATTAAGTAATGATGGTGAACAAAATATTGACAAAGAAAAGATACTAAATATATACTTAAGTTTGGTATTTATTTAAATGTTGTATACTATATTGTGTTTTCAAAATTATTAAGCAAAGATTTGTCCTTAGTAGTTAGCCAGAGTTTACAGAGAATATTTTAATAAGGGATTTATTTGTTGAAAAGGCATAATTGGCTATGCAAGTCTACACCCTCTCAATTATCTACATTTGGAGCAAGTTTACTTAGTAGGTCTAAATAAGCATAATTTATGGCAGTTACCTTGGTGTTGTCAAATCTAAACCATTAAACTAAACAACAAAACAAAACCCTCATGTATCCTTTTCTGAATGGATTCTCATTGTTTCTAGCAGCCAGCAATCTTTCAGCCTGATGTTTAGATTCCCCCATAATCCAATCATGGTTTACCTTTTGACAATTTACTTCCTACTACTCCCCAACTCTTTGTTCTGCTGCTCTATTTCCATGAACATATCGTTGTGATTACTTATATCATCTTTCAACTTGCACTGTCATCTCTTAATTCTCTCCAACTATAGTACTATTGATATTTATCAAATTCTTACTATCTGTGAGCTACTGCATTGAGTGCTTTTGCCTGTATTATCCTATGTAATTGTTATGGTAGCTCCATGACCTCAGTGAGTCTCGTAAACAATTTTAAAAACTGAGGCTTTAAAGAGACTAAGTAACCTCTTTACAAAAAGAGGACTACTTAGTAAAAAACAGGACTAAGTAACCTGCTCAAGATCACACAATTAGTAAATAACAAAATAAAACTTGAACCTAGACCTAAGTGAAAATCTAGATACCTAACCATTGTATTCTCCTGCTTCCAAGGACTTACAGCTCTACTACCGGATAGTTATCTTTGAGACCTCAGATAAAGTAACTGACATTTCTGAGCTCCAATAAAGCCAAAATACACAAACACACATGTGTGATACCTTAGAATAGGTTCTTGTTATTTTATTTATAGTTATTATAGGTATAAATACATATCACTATTCTGGACTATTTAGAAATATAGATCCAAGAAGAACAACTAATGTCAACAGTAGATATAGTAGTTTTGGTTTTCAGTGTTTATAAATATTTTTTCTAATTATGTAATTCTAGTGTCCAGAAGATAAATGTGATTAATATAATCTACCACAAGCACACACCCTTAAGGAAAAAAAGCAGAAATAAAACAAGAAGAAATACTATAAATATATCTAAAGTTGTGTGATTTCCATAAGCTAGAAGTGGATTTTACTAAATATCCAGTCTAGATCATTTTCCCAATCATTCATGCCAACTTCAGTTTTGAGCAGAGCTTCAGTTCTAGAGTTTGCCTAAGAATATAAATGGAATCTTTTTGCTCAGCAGGTTGATCTTCCAGGGGTCATGCCCAGTTGATAGATTCTCAGGACATCTTTAAGTTCTCTTCAGGAGCTTCATTCTAAAAGAATCCTGAGGTTTGAATACAATGATCCACCAACAGATGCCCCAGGCCTATGTCAGAGTGTAGGTCTAACCTGACTCAGGCTCTCACTGATCCACCTTTAATCTGACCTGGGAAGACCCCGGCTCTAGCTCCACCATGTCCAGCTGAACAATTTTTCATTAAGAGGCAGCGTCTCACTCCATCACCTAGGCTCCTGACCTCAAGTGATCTGCCACCCTTGGCCTCCCTAAATGCTGGAATTACAGATGTGAGCCACTGCACCCTGATGGTGCTATTTTTTTATACCAGTCTCAGTGTGTGAATTGGGCAGGGACATAAGTGTGTACTAGTTATTTGATGTATATAATTATTTCCTACTATGTATGATACGCGATTCACAATAATTTACAAACTGATAATAACATTTTTTAAATGAATTTCCATTATTAGAGATTTCTGAAGAAACATAATGTTGGGATATAGTGGACAAGTGAAGAATTTCCCTAGAAAATTATTCTTTACTCTCTGATTGTTTTAACACAGTAAGTTTATCAGACAGGTTCTAGATATTTTCTATGGTGCTTAATGCCACATGCAGATGGTCTGCGCATTCAAACTGGTCAAAGTTGCAGACCAGAGTGCTGCTATTGATTTGTTTCACTCTGGTGAATGCAAATGATTCATGTTCGGCAGCATTTGTCCTACTGGAGATAAAACAGAAGGAATATGTGCACAGCTTCAAAGATGTAGCTTGACTCTGATGGTAACCTAGCACGCAGTCAATGTGACTGGCATTTTTGAGAATACATCATAAACTCTCCAAGGAGTCAGCACCATCTTCCCTGAGATCATTATATATCCAACAAAATGAGAAGGAGAAGAATGTGGCAAGAGATCAAAAGAGGCAAGGATTATAAACTCACCTATTTTGTTGATGCAAGACAAGTTGCACTAAGTCAAGGAAAGCAAAAAGATACTTTTCAAGGTCCAGGGATGAAGTGCAGAAACTGCTAATGGGAAAACAAGCATGGTCCGCATAGGATTCTGATATTACGGTTGTTTTTGCTCTGCTGAGGCTGCTCCACCCATGTGTAACCCCATCTTCAAGAAACTACTAAAAATTGAAGTGTTTATTCACTCCTTGTTTTCAAAAGATTAATTGTATAAAAGAAAGGCATATTTTCTTTTCCTGCATCAAGAAGCAATATGCCAAAAGAGCTCTTGTTTAACATGCTTCTTTTTTTTTTTTTTTTTTTTTTTTTTTTTTGAGACGGAGTTTCGCTCTTGTTTCCCAGGCTGGAGTGCAATGGCACATTCTCGGCTCACCGCAACCTCCACCTCCTGGGTTCAGGCAATTCTCCTACCTCAGCCTCCTGAGTAGCTGGGATTACAGGCACGCGCCACCATGCCCAGCTAATTTTTTGTATTTTTAGTAGAGACGGGGTTTCGCCATGTTGACCAGCATGGTCTCAATCTCTTGACCTCGTGATCCACCCACCTCGGCCTCCCAAAGTGTTGGGATTACAGGCTTGAGCCACTGCGCCCAGCCCTTAACATGCTTCTTAAGATTGAAAGGGTTTCTGCTGCAAACAGACCTGGGTCACATCTGCATCTTCCTGGAGGACAACGTCCTCAGCTTTAAAGGGACACATTCCACAAGTGAGGCTGCACTTACAAGGTACAGCAGATTTTCACTCAGCATAAGCCAAAGAGCAGAGGCATGCTTTAGTATTTCTGACAAGACCTGAACTATAATATTGTTCTGTACTTGGAAAACTAGGCTTCAAAACAGAATCCATACATTTGAATTCAAGATGGGAACCCAAAGTGTAATAAAAGTGGCAAAAAGAATTTGAAAGAGTGAGAGTCATTAAAATGAAAATCTTTGTGGTGATGACTGCATATAAAATCATAGGTCATCAGGGCTAAAGGAAGAATGTATATGCCAGATGTTGAAATGGCCAGATAATGTTATCTCTCCCTACCATGTATTAAGAATTCCATCCACAGGTCTAGGGAAAACATAGCATAATGCTAGGGAAAACAAAGCAACCTTCAGGAGCATTGAGAAAATTAAGGATGCATTATAATGTAGTCAGAGCAAAACTGAGGCAAGAAATTCAAACGCCTTCTAGAACCAAAGCTCCTAAACAGAGGTCCACGCCAGAATCCTCTGAAGACAGCGTTTCAAAATGTGCATTCTCAGGCACCACTGCCAGCCATTTCATTCATTTAGGTATGGAATGAAACCTAGGCATATGAATTTTGAAAAAGCCTTCCAAGTGATTCTGATGACAATCCTGTTTAGGAAGAGAAAGCATGTTCTACCTTGCCACTATATATCTGTCACCTTTCCACTAGATTGCCAACTCTTTTGAAAGAATTCCGTCATGTTTACCTTGTGTCTTTCGCTGTGTTTAGCATAGCTGGACTGTAAGCTTGAGGAAGGAAGAGAGCATGCTAGTTTTGTTTATTATCATAATTACTCTTGCCCACCTCTCCCACTCCAGTGCACAGCTAGAAGAGTACATGGTCTATAGTTAGTACCCAAGAAATTGAATTAAAAACTGAATACCAGGAATTTAATTGTATCCATATGGATTTGAACTGATTTTCCTCTTTTCTGATATTATTGTTTATTATGTACCTGGTGAGTTTTCAAATGTTTGAGTGAACACACTGAGTTTTGAAAGTTAAACACGAGTCACTTTAAGGGGCTTTTGAGTGGTATTTGTAGAAATACTACATTACTTTATATTCCTTGCCTCTTTCTTTGGGCTTCTGTAAAATATATCTTTGGCCTATCCTAGACTTGCTGAGAGCAGCTTAATTATATCTGCTTTCAGAAATGTGGGAATCAACTAATCCAGAGTAACAAAACAAGCAGATACAGTTGATCCTGTGACTTCAAGTACCTTCCCAAGTGGCATTTGTTAATAAATCTTGACTCACAGTACCAGCATAATACATTATTTTTATAACTAATGCATCAAAAAGTTATTTGAACCATATGACCATATGATTTCTAAGGTCCTATAATCCAAATTCTAATTGGAGGAGACATTTCTTACACTTTCTAGTGAAGTATATGAAAAGAAATGAAGCAGTTTTGGTCATTAAATAATTACTTCCATCAGTTCATACGTAGTATCAGGTATCAGGAATGTATTAAAATAGCTCACCTCTTCCATATTATTGAAATACCATTTGCTGATAACTGGAAATAAGCAAGAATGCTAACACTGATTGACATCTAATGTGGGTTGTTGCTTATTAAGGGTCACTACTCACCAATAGAAGATGTAATTTGAAATGTTCAGCTAGCCCTCTTCATATGAATTACAATAAGCTGAATTTTTCTCAGTATCTTTATTAAAGATGCCTGTGCCTTGGGTACAGCATATTTGCAGTGGACCAAGCTGAAGCTGTATAAATGAGATACCTGCTTTGCTTCCATCTTTACTATTGAACTATGCTCCATAAAGTCTTCCTTTTTCCTCTTCTACCCATAATCTTGACTCTTTTTGAAACCACATGACATTGATTTTATAGCTCATTTGTACACTTTTCTTGTCCTTTCTTCTTTTAGATTTCTACCAAATTGTAAATTCCTATAGGCATAGGAGCCTCTCTTCATCACCCTGTGTCTCCTGCTATGACAAGCATGTAGCAGGTATTCAGTTATAGACTCTCTGAATTGATAATCTCTTATATAGAAATTAATAATGACAATAGCTTCTTAATCCCAGGAATAATTACACCATTGTCATTGAAGTTAAAAAAGAACATTTAATTTCAAATTTTGAAGTCTTTAAAAAAGAGATATTATAAGCTGATTTAAAATGGATCTTTTTAGCTGTCATCAAAAGCATTTATTCCAGTTAAAAACTTGATCCGTTTACATATTCATGCATAATGTATACTCTACCCACTTCCAAAAATTAATTGAAGAGGCCACTAAGGTGATGCCAATTAAGGAAATTACTAAAATGTCAGTAACAAAACTTACCATAAAAGTTTTATTCCCAAACTCATCCTGGTATTTTTAAATGTTTATAGGTTAAAATGTTAACCACATCGAGGTGAATTATGTCTGTGCCAAATAGAGTTTGGGAAGGCTTATTTTAAACTAGTTACCAGTTTATGACATGTTTCTATCTCAAAGATAGCATTTTATATTATTTTTCTTTTAATTTCCACTGTTTTGTATATGTTAAGAACTACAGAGTGAATTTAAATATGTATTTAAAAACCTAGGTGAAAGATACTTTATATACTACCTTCAAATGAATTCAAATAAGGAGAATTTCAAGGAGTAGGGAAGTGAGCCAGACACTTTTCCGTCTCAGGAAAGCCATAATAGCAAGAATTATAACCTGTTCCTATTTTTCTTAATAGGTGATTTGGGGTAAGGGCTCCAAGGAAACAGAAGTTTCTATTCTAAGAAACTTGAGGCAAATGGAGACAAAAGGAGAGAGGAGACCCCAAGGGCAACAGTCTCCGACATTCCCTCCATCCAAGGCACACTTGCCAAATCGCATGATTCCAGTGAGCTCTGCACAATTAACCTGTCCAGAGGGGTTGCCTAGCTGATGTTTAACTTTCCACCCAGCCATGTTGAAATGTTCAGTACATCTTGAACATGCTATTTAAATTGAAAATGAAACATTTGGACACATCAGTACATGACGGGTCCCGCTAAATATGCGAACATGTTTACCCAGGTGGGTTCAATCATAATTTATACTCTTTGAAATAAAATTTCAATCTTGCCTGTAAAAACTAAAAATTAACTTGAGTTTTCTTTAAGGAAATGTTTTCTCACAGAAAGAATCATAGTTCAGTTTTAAATATTGGATAATCTGATTGAATGCCTTTATACTGAATATGCTAAAAAGGGTTTAAGATAGGATTACAATTCAAATTTATTAATAATACATTTCTATAACTGGAGTTATACATAAGCAGGCAAATCCTGTTGGTCCAATGAAGATAATCATGTGATAAAAATAAAGGAGTTAGATACAACTTTTTTGAGGTGTACATTGCCCATTGGCTTTTAGAAGGCACACGTAACAAAAGAACTTTGTCATTCATAAAGAAATCCATAGATAATTGGGCATCAATGAATAATGATAGTGAGCAGCAAAAATTAAGGACTCCATTTTCAAAGTCAATGTTGATTATCAAGCCCTGGAAAATAAACCTCTGTTTACTTCTGACACACCAACTGCCAAGTGTGAGATACTGTGATAACCTGGAACAGGAAGAGAAAGATCTGCTTGCAGACTGGAAAGAGACCTGGTGTTCTGACCTCTCTCTGATAGCTGTCAACATTGTCGGGTCTATGAGTAATTCAGTAAACTAGTATGCTCCTTCTTAACATCTCCACCAAAAAAAGTCCTTTTTCCAATGTAAGTTCAGTGCCGGTCAGCCTGTAGGAGTTTCAGCAGAGATGAGAATTAAATGTGCTTGCATGCGAAAGCATGTCGGAAACATTGGCTAAAAAGTAGACCCATTGTAACCTGGGAATGGAAATAAGGTCTTACGAAAACACTTAAAACGTTAGGACCAAGCAGAGCTTTCTACTTGTAAATAAAGGCTTCTGTTGTGTACAGACAGAGCTGCTAAGCCTTTAGCCGTAGTGTTCTTGGAGGGGCCAAGGGAAAAAAAGGCAGAAAGGGAAAAGAATACAAGGAAGATTTTGGCAAAAAAAAAAAAAAAGAGAGAGAGAAAAGAGAGACAGCCTTATATTTGGTACTTCCTCCTCCAACACTCATTACATTCCCTAGCTCACCCTAGGGTCTCCTGAAATCTGACAAGTGCTCCTTCTTCAGTTGTGCCAATCTTAATTTTCTGTATATGGGGTCTTAAGAATGCCTCACACTTTCCCACATGTTTTTCTCTGCATCTGGTATATTTTGTGTGACTAGCTTCAAACTCAATGCCAGTTACAAGAAGTTTAACTGTTAAATAGAGGACAATTCTAGAGAGGCTGAGCCTAGGACATGCCAAACAACAGGTGTGTGAAAAAGTGGGGAGAGAACAGCCTATTCTCCTTGCACTGACAAACTCAATCTAGTGAAAAGCATAAGTAGCAGGGTGGATTAGGGATGGAGGTGGAGCTAATGAGCCTTGGTTCATATGAACTTGTTCATACACGAACAGGTTGAGGACTGGGTCTCTGCCAGAAAAGAAAAGAACCATCCTTGGTTCCCAAGATAATTAGTCCAAGCCATAGTTGCCTAGGATTGGTCTGACCAATGCCTTTCTAAGCACTCTGTAAGACCTTATAACTTGAGCACCAACGCCCACAGCCTTTACCTACTTTTGTGCACCTGTTCCTATCTGACCAGGCTAATTTTCTGCTTCAAGACCTTCAGTTATCATCATTGCTACCATTTATTGTGTAGTCACTGTATGCCTGCTAGTGTGTGAGGTTGTTTACATATATCCACTGTGATCCTTGCAACTTATATTATTGCAACTGTAAAGTGTATGTTGCTGTCCCCATTTTACAGATGAAGAAAAGGAGACTCAGAGAGGTTAAAAAAATTAGCCTAATCATGCAAAAAATGCTGCTCTAGCTGAGAATCAAACTAAATCAGTCTGGCTCCAAAGTCAACGTTCAGTGCAGCAAACCTCAGACTACCCAACAGGTCCTCAGTGTGCTTTCCAGAGCCTTCCACGATTCCACTGCTCTTTCCTTCCAGCTCCATTTTGACACTCCTTGTGGAGGCAAGACTTAAATACTTGTTGTACACCATCCCACATCTCTTCAATGTGTTTATTTATGCTCTTTCTTTTGCCTGAAATACCACTCTTCAAACAAGCTTAGCACCTCCTCCTCTTTCCAGATGTGGTTTCCTCAAGAAAGACTCTGATAACTCTCTCATACACACAGCAGCCTAAGCCATCTCCATCAGATCACTTTCAGTAGTCCACTGCCACAATGATCAACTTTAGGTGTATTCCCACCTACACAGTAGCCTTATAAGGTAAGAAACATGTCTTTGCTACTTTCACATCTCCAAGACTCTGAGAGTGCTTGTTGAATGGGACTCATCTAAAATTTCAGAAGTGTTCTGCATTTGTGTGTGTGCGTGTGTGTGTGTGTGTGTGTGTGTGTGGAGGAGGAGGAGGAGGAGGAGGAAGGAGGGACGGTGTGTGCTTAATCTTCTCAACTAACTTTCACATTTTTTGAGAGTAGGGTCAATGTCTTTGCTTTCATTAGAGTGCTTGTCTTTCAAAGCTCCTTGCCTACTGCAGACAGAAGAGTGAATGGCCATATTTTCACCCATGAAGGTGAACTGAACTATACAGAAGAGAAAGGTATCCAGGGAGCTGATAGCAACAGAGAAAAATGAGAATTTACTTAGCAGGTGGATCTCACCAAGTTGCAGAAGGTTTGAGAGTCTAACAAAATTAGGCCGGGCGCGGTGGCTCAAGCCTGTAATCCCAGCAACTTTGGGAGGCCGAGGCGGGTGGATCACGAGGTCAACGGATCGAGAACATCCTGGTCAACGTGGTGAAACCCCGTCTCTACTAAAAATATAAAAAAATTAGCTGGGCGTGGTGGCACATGCCTGTAATCCCAGCTACTCAAGAGGCTGAGGCAGGAGAATTGCCTGAACCCAGGAGGCGGAGGTTGCGGTGAGCCGAGATTGCGCCATTGCACTCCAGCCTGGGTAACAAGAGCGAAACTCCATCTCCAAAAAAAAGAGTCTAACAAAATTAAACAATATACGGCTAGACAATTAAGAATAAATATTGAACCAAGACAGCCTAAAGGGAAGAGAAAAGTAGGCATTCATAGGAATTTGAAATGAACCACTTACTTCAATTTAGGCACTAAATTTGGTAATGCTTTCTGGCAATTAAACAAAGTCAGAAGTTATTCAGTATTCATTCACAATGGTTTAAACATATAAGGGCTCATTCCTCTCATGGGGATCTAAAGCAAGTGGCTGCCGGCCCTTATTTGGTAGCTAGATCATGTCAGGGCCAGAATCTCTGCAGGTTTCTTGGGCTTTTCCTTGAGCTTCTCATGCTGCAAGATAGCTACTGCTGTTCCAGAGATCACATCCAGGTTTAAGGTATGAGGAAGGGAAGGAGGCTTAATAAAGCATGTCCGTTCTTTATGTCAGCAAAAGCAAAAGCCTTTGCAAACCACTTATGTTTTACTGATTAGAACTATGTTACGTGGTCACTCATAGCTGGAAGAGGGTTTTAAAAACATGTCTTACTTGCAGCAGGGCGCATGGCTGCCCAGATCAAAACTGGCATTTTGTTCGCAAGGAGGAAGAAAGTAATATGTACTAGATTAAAAATTACACTGATTGCAGATTGTAGTTTTTATTGTCTGCCAACAGGCTTCATGTAAACCCCAGAAGAAATTTATTACATACTTTAATAAGTTGATGAACTAATAAATACATGTTTGGTCACCTAACTGGATGCTTTGGAAAAAAACACAAACTTTATTTTTCTGCTGATAAAAGTACCTTTGAAAATTTTGGAAAATTTATGAAATTATAAAATATAAGATAGTAGTGACCTATAATAATGTCCCCCAGAGATAGAATATTTTGTTTGAATGCTGTTTTTCTAAAGAATACAGTTATATATGTCATTATAGAATATTTAGAAATTACTCAGCAAGTATAATTATTATCTCATAATTCTACCATCCATAAAACATAGATCAATTTTGATCATTTTGAAAAGAGAATAACTTTTCACAAAATTTTAAATTGTATACTTTAAAAAATACAATTTAACTAAAATTATCTATAAAGCATAAATAGCATGGCCAGGAATTTGTGAACAGAATTTAATTACTCCATCTTCTATCACTGGACATCTAGGTTGCATGCATTATAAAGAACCCTAACATTAACATTATTATAGATGAATTTAGGGACAAATTATTATTCTTTCCTAGGGAATAAATGTTAGAAGTAAAACTCTAGTGGCAAGTGTATTAAACATTTTCAAGATTTTTGATACATGTTACCAAATTCAATAGGAAATGTTTTGGCTGTGTCCCCACCCAAATCTCACCTTGAATTGTAATAATCCTCATGTGTTGAGGGTGGGGCCAGGTGGAGATAATTGAATCATGAGGGTGGGGATTCCCCCATACTGTTCTCATGATAGTAAGTCTCAGGAAATCTGATAGTTTTATAAATGGGAGTTCCCTTGCACAATTCTCTCTCCTGCCATCATGTAAGGAGATGGCAGGAGAGAGAATTGTGCAAGGGAACTCCCATTGTGCCCTTGCTCCTCATTTGCCATCTGCCATGATTGTGAGGCCTCCCCAGCCGTGTGGAACTGTGAGTCCATTAAATCTCTTTCTTTTATGAATTACCCAGTCTTGAGTATGCCTTTATTAGCAACATGAGAACAGATTAACACAACATGTCAGAAGAGTTCTACAATTTTCATCTTAATAATAAAGTAAATAAGATGGCCATTTTTCCTGAAACCTGGGTAATGTCAGTATATATGTTTGTGTGTGTATTTATATGTACTTATATATATCTTATCCAATTGCAAGTTTATATATATCTATATATGTTATTACGTATATATAATATAGATACATATGAGATCTATAGCCTTCCATTTAGGTAAGTTAAAAACTGGTATTTAATAATTTTGCTTAAATTTTTTTATTACTTTTATGAGTAAACATGTTCTAAAATGGCTTATTAAAAATGTGTGCCTTTTTTCCATATTGTCTGTTTATATACTCATCCATTTTCCATTGAGATAGTTGTATTTATTTGTATTTTGTAGCTTTCTATATAAATAGTAATTCTTATTTATGAAATAAGAATACACATATAATAGTCTGTTTTTGGATTTCCAATTTTGTTTATAGTAGTGGATTTATCTCTTTAATTTTAAATATAGATCTTTTTGGAAGCTTTTAAAGAAACACCCATGGGTAGTATATTTTCAAAGCCATTGTACATATGACAAAATCTTTCTGTTGTCTTCACATATGCCATGGATGGCAACTATCTGGGTATATAATTTTTTGTTAACATCCTTTAATGGCAAAACTGTAGTTTTGACTTCTGGAATTTGTATACAATTCTTTGTTAACACACTTTTAAACTTCAAATTCTAGTTATGTTTCTATTTGACCTCAAGAAATTAATGCTGTATACAAGCTGTCTAAAGTTAGCATGAGATGGTTCCTTTGTAGCTAACTTCCCCCACGTGTCTTGGTTTTTAAACAACATTATCTTTTAAAAAGGGAAAACCCCTGCGAGGCAGTTTGTTAGCATGAAGTCTTCTCTTTTTTATTGGTTAAAATTTAATATCTTGGGGGCACAGTGAGCATGTTTAATCTGTGGATATGAATCCTTTTAGTGCAAAAAATATTTCTTTGGCCATGTCTTGCTCATTGCTCCTTAAATAGGAATAATCCTTTAGGAATACTGGTAAACTTTAGGTGGGTCTTTAATACATTGTCTTATCTTTGCTCTCAACTCTCTTTGTCCTTTTTAGCTACATTCCTAAGAGTTTCCAGTGTTTTCTCTATGTCTTTGATCCAGTTTTCTATAGTATTGATTCTGACCTCCATTCTTTCCAATGATAATTCAGATATGTCTATTGCACTTACAGTTTTCTTTCAATTCTACCCTATTTTACTCAATTATTACTTGGTTTTCATCCTGATTTGTTTTTGTCTTTTCTATCGTTTCATGTCTTTCTGCTCCTGTGTCATGGAAGGCATGTCTACTTGCTGCCTATTTCAGGAACAAAATCTGAAATATCTTCTTTTAGCTATAATAGTAATTTTTTTCCTATGTGTCTTTAGGATAATTTCCTGATTCTGTATTTTTTTTCCAAAGTTCTCACATATAGGATAGACTGACATACTCAGTATTTCCAATTAACAGGATATGTGATTGGCCTCAGAGCTCTGAGGTATTTAGTGTTAATATGGCAGATTCTCTTGGCCCCTTGTCCAGTGTCTAGGTAGCATTCAACTGGGGTAGTTACGCTAGCTTGATGCAATAGCTTTTATTCGCAATACCTGGGTCTTTGACACATAAATTTGAATGCCATTGGCCCTTGAAAGCTTTACCATGCTTTTTCCCCCAAAGATTTTTGAATGCCACCTTGGACTTCCACTTACAGAACTGCTGAAAATGTGACCGTTACAGACATTTACCAAAGAAATTAAACTAGCAACCACTGCTAAAGTTTTTGAGCTGGCTGGCCACAGAGGGGATGACCTTCTACTTGTAAAGAATTCTTCTCTTTAGGAAAAAGCAGAATGAAGCAAAGCAGAAATAGCAAATATCTACATTCACACGCGGGCTTCTCCTATGGGTTTAAACTGACATATCTAGCTAAATAATAGGTAATGTATACTCAGGAGCATAATAAATCTAGGCCTTCTCCTACATGATTCATCTATTGATTATTGACTGTAGTGTATATTGGATCTTGGTGCAGAAAATTGTAATTAGTTATATTTTAATAAAGACTTTGGTACTTTATTAAAATACTTCAATCTGAAAATGTTTTCAATAGGTGGCAGGTCACAGCCCAGCTCATAGCAGATGACTGAATGAGTACAGATTGTTTTTCTTTTGTTTTGTTTTGTTTTGTTTTTCAAGAATAAACCTGAAAGGGGTGGGGAGCTGAGATGGAGTTAGGGTACTTTCTTCTTCCTGTCTCTGAGAGGTAGCCTCTCTGAATGGGAAGAGCACATGTTCCTGAGAAAGCTCTAGGTGGACAAGTCAAACTCCAAATTGAAACCAGGCAGCATACCCTAGGGAGCAGCTGTATCCAGCAGCACTTTACAAGCTTTCAATTGTGTCCACAGTCTATTCAATTCCAACACACTATGCTTATTTACTATACTTACAGCAACCGGGAGTTCTACTCTACACAAAATTCCTAGTTTTCACAGACAGTTGTCTCAGTGCTTGGGATATATATATAATGAGAGAAAAGTGTGCAGACACAGTGATTATTACATCACTGTCCTTATTGTCCTGAGCTGAGCAATGAACTAGAAAGCCGAATGCCTACATTCTAATCCAGCTTTGGGCCCTGTCTGACCTTGGGAGTGTTCCTAAATCGCTCTGAGTTTGTTTCCATATCTGGTTGAACGAAATCATCTCTAAAGCCAAAAGCCACTTCAGCTGTAACATCCTATGATTCTCTTTTCAAATAGAGAGGACACTCTTCCTCTTACTGGACACTAAGAGGGTTTACTTTGCAAATGTGGCTCTCAGAATTCTATAGTTGCTCATTTGATTATAAACAGAAAATTTCTTTATGATGTTCTTCTCCATACTGTAGTTTGGGATAAGAAGGGTGCATTTTTTCAATATGTTCAACTTTCAAAAAGACATGCTGGAGGAAGTCAGCCAATTTCTGCCCACACAACTTCCAAGTGACGTCAATGGAAGCAGAGCACACAGATCTCTAGGCAAGTTTTGGCTCATTATGTGAAGGTTTTTTTTTTTTCTTTTTTTAAAGAACAACTGCAAAAATGATTGCTCTCAACTCAAATTACACAATTTGTTCTTCTTTGTGCCCTGAGTCAGCAATAGACACAATGTGGAAAATAAAGCAATATCTCCTTTTTACACATCAAATAAAATAGTTCATAGTTATGTGAAACACAGAATGTTTGAGATTCTTAATATTTCTTCTTGCTGTGGCATCTGCCTAATTTCAATATAGGAGGTTGATCAATGATCATCAGAGAGACAACTGGAAAAACATACCTACTAATTCTTATTTCGATCCTAGATTTATTCTTTGATCCTGCAATTGATGTTGTATATCATTGGCTTATTGTTTAACCATTGGAAGTATTTTAAAGGACTTACTTGACAAGCAGATATAACTGGTATTTTGTTCTCAGCTCAGCTTTCACAAACAAGTCAAATAGATCTGTTGCTATCACTAGAAGAAGAAAAATGGCTAATAGAATTGTAGCTGTGAGTATATAATAGGCACATACTGGCTCAATTATTCAATTATCACAGCAACCCTGTAAAGTTGATGTTGCTATTCTCCTCATTCTACTGATTGGGAAACAGGATCAGAGAGGTTAAATAATTTTACAAGTCACACAGCTGAGCAAGTGGTATTTGGATTCCAAACCAGGCAGTCTGGTTTCAAAATCTGTATTCCTAACCACAATGCTATCCAGATAATAATGTATTCTTCCATTCGAAAAGCATCTAATGATGCCTAATTATTCTAGGTTCTAAGTAGAATCAGTTACTAGGTAATGTGGAATAAGGACATGGAAACAAAGGACAAAGATAAGGGAGGGAATTCAGCTTTTATTTGTACCTAAACTGGCCCAAACGCTGTACTAGACAATTCACATCTATTTTGTTTTTGCAAAAACTGTATAAGGAATGGCTGTATCAGTGGCATTTTATGGATTAAGAAACAATTTTAGGGAGGTTATCACTTGCTGAAGATTGCACAGCTGGTAAGGCTTGGTAAAGGCTTGAATTTTAATCCATTTGTGTTTCTACCACCTACACTTTCTCTAATATGCTGCCTTCTGGAGCATGTGCAAGTGAAATACAGTTTAGTGTCTGAGCCAGAACGAGGGGCACACAAAGGTACCCCTAATATTGGGGAAGCTCTAAAAATTGTTTAGAGGTGATGTCACCCAAAGCACATTTCTGCATTTCAGACCTTCTTCAATAGTATTCTACTGTAGTCTGCATGGCCCAAACTGTGCTGGAAGGACTGCCTCCCAGCTCAGATCCAAAGATGTCCGTGGATAAATAAGAACATAATTCTGATGAATAGTACACATATTAGAATTAAAATAGAATCAAAACATTAAATTCCTTTTTAAAGTAATAATAGAGTTAAATATTTTATGTACAAAATATTGTAATTTTGGAGAAATTAATAGAAAACTTTTGCATAAACTTGCATAGTTTTTCATGAATATGTATAGAAATGAATAAGGACTATTCTGTAAACATTAAAAGGTGAAATATGGAAGAAAATACTTTTTGTTTTTCCAAAGTAAAATGAAATGTAGACTTAGAGTTACTTGATTTGTCCCTTTTTTATTTGAATAAAATCCTCTTCCGAAAAAAATATTACCAACTAAGTGAGAGGCAGTTGGGTTTAAATTGTCCTCATTTCAGAGTTTGTTCACATCACACCAAATGTCTTATTTATACTCAACTACCACAGGGAATGGGCAAGAAATTGTGTGTTTAAACTGGACTTTTTCAAGGCTTTTAAGGCCAGAATATTTGCTTTGCCAAAGACTAAATTATTGCAAAGTGGGGCAAGCACCTGACCTTGTGGCAAGTCAGCATAAGTAAATATCTCCACCTGGAATTGGAAACCAATGCTCCCAGGACCCCAGAGCATCATTTATTAGTCTGATGGCAGCTGTCTGTCTGTTGCTGGCTAAGCCTGATTATACATATGAAAAATGGGGATCACCCAGAGATTCTCTCACCCTAACACATAGTCCACTTTGCTTGTGTACTTGCTCTTGCAAATTTCATTACCTTCCATGCTTCCACAAGCCCTTGAAAACCCAGAAATACTTATAGACAACAGATTACCCCAGTCCACACTTTCTCCATTTCTAAATGGACATTCTGATTACATTTCTAAGCAACTTCCATCCAGAGGTTCTCAGTAAATCTTCTTTGCAACCATCCCATGGTCTTCTAATAGTATGGTATTAACTATAGTATGACATATCAAATATTATGATGTAAAGTAACTTTGACATGTGTAGAGACATAGTCTTACTTTGAATCATAGCATCAACAAAATTTTCATGCATTTTTTAACTTGTCTGTCCTTCATGGGGTATACAGGGTCTCTGAAGAGGTCTGTGTATACCCAAGATCAGAGACTGGCTGTCCTATCCACCCTGCATGAGTAACACAGGATACGTCTCACTGCTGTTCATTAACTTCAGAGAGTTCATTTACCGTCTGCGGGAGTGAAATGTATTTGTTCTTTGTAAAGCTGGGTGACAGAACTTTGAGGATTCCTGGAAGTCATAGTCAGGGCTTGTTCATGGGCAGGCAACCTATACAGTTGCATAGGGTTTCACACTCAGAAGGGCTCATGCTTGGTTTCACGTTTTGCTGTCATCATCTTGAAATCATTAATAACTTCTGAACAAGGGGCCTTGCACTGTTATTTTGCACTAGAATCTTCACATTATGTGGCCAGTAGTGACCACATTAAAATGTCAATGTAGCAAATACAGTTGATTGAAAATAAAAAAACTAAAATTAAAAATCAACCGACTAACACTAACATATTTGAGAGTTTTTCCAAGGTACTGTATTTAGTAACTGTACCTGAATTTTATTTTTATTATTTTGGTAAATAAATGCACTACAAATATTTTTGGTAAAATAGTCCCGCTTTTTAGACTGATGTAATTCTTAATGTGTCATGATACACATGCATACATGCATGAATGTGTGTGTGTGTGTGTGTGTGTGTGTGTGTGTGTATACACACATATACATAAATGGTTGGGCAATTAATAAATTTTTAATGGTTGATAAGAAAATTGAGTGGGAGGGAAGTGAAAAAAGAGAAACACCAAAGTCTTTTAACTTAGTTGTGGCTAAACGCTTAAAACATCCAATACTATCTCCTTTCACTGTAATCTTCACATTGCCTCTTTCTCGTTCAGAGAATTCATATTCCTGTCTTATTTATTTTTGGATTATTGTAATTTATAAAAATATTGCAGATGTGCAGGGTGTCTCCAAAGTTGAGCTTGAACATGGCCAAACATCTTGGAAGCCTAGTACCTGAATGCCTTCCTAACAGTCAGCCAAGCACAGCCCGCCTTGCCATGTCTTTCTTTCTCTGTGTGGGTGCAGGGGCATGGGGAGTGGGCCAGCATGACGCTAAATGCACTACGCAAAAGCCAGCATGAATCCCAGGCCTTTTTCTGGACAGAAAGGACTGATTGTGTGGCAGGCAGCTGGAATGCGTGCTGGTCACTTTTGGAGTGGTGTTCACGGGCATCACTTTGCTGGATTGTTTGAGGAGAAGCAGAAGGACAGAAGGGAGCTCTCCTGCCCTGTGCCGCAGTGGCCCTGTAATTTTCCTCCTCCTCTTTGTTCAAATTATAAAGAAGAGTCCCACATGTTCAGAAAACTGCAGCCCAGTTTTTTCAATTGGACACTGTTGTTTGAAAAGTACAACCTTCTCTTTCTGGCTGCTTAGAAGTGACGGTTCAGGAAGTGTGCCCAGAATGACATGGGTTTGGGAACTCCACAGGCCAGGCTGATGGTGGAAACTCACAGGAGATTTCAGTCAGGGTCTGTGGATAAGGCCCATATTAGGACAGTAAAAAGCTTAAAACAAAGCATTTTAGAGAACTTATTGCATAAATGGTCAGATAAAAAGCCAGAATGATTTATGCTATGTTAAAGTTTAATTTTAAAGTTTCAGATTCTTTAAAAAACAAGCAAAATCTTTACCCGTTGAACTACTTATATATCTACTGGCTATCATTTTACAAAGTCAGAGAAACTCCAAGCTCTGCCTTTGTCCTGCTGTGTGATATTTAGCCATTATCCCATTAGTCAGGGTCTCAGTCTTCTGAACAGTCATCATTTTACACCATTTCCAAATAGACAATCACTCACAGCTCTTGCCCACCCAATCTCACCTACCAAGCATAGAGATTATACATGATTATACCATATAAGAGGAAGATGTTAGAAATGTCTTCCCTATTTTGTTATTTTTGTTGAATTTTATTCTTCAAGTTAAAGAGATTTGAAGTTCTGGATTAGATACAAATTCCCTGTAAGCACTTGCTTGACTAAATGCTACGAACATACTTATATAGTGTACTGATGTAATGACTCACAAATACTTTTCATAGCAGAAGCATTTACATTTCTTATTTTGACTCAAATGTTAATGAGACCTTTTTTTTTTAATCCTCTAGGCGTTTCCCAGGATGTCATTGTGGAAAGGTAGTTAATGAGAAATCCTTTGGGTCTAAATGCATTTTTACCTTTCATGTTATATAGTTGGTAGGGGAACTAAACTTAACCAGCTAAATTGACCCTAATTCCCCACCTACCCATTCTTCCCTGCTCATGAAAAGCTCTGAAATGACATGGCAAGGTCAGAGGAAAGCAACTGGTGAATGCTGGTACTTGGTGAACTGTAAACTCTGTCTTCTACATCAGGAATTCTCTCTGAAATCTCTGCTTCGCTCTCATTTGGCCTCCTAGCTACAGCTCTATGTTGCTGCTTTTTGTAAAATTCCTGGAAACCCTCCCTGCACATGCAGGATTTAGGTGTCAGTCAACAATCTAAGAAGACTTGGTAGAGAGATTTTGACGTTCCTTCCACCTGGCTCTCTCTTCTTTGGGAATACCTTCTATTTCCGACTCTTCTAGCAGTCCTAAACTCTGACCTTTGTTTCCTTAAACCAGTAAAATTGTGCCCTTCTGCTTGGACTCTCTCTCCTGGCACCCCACAGAGATACAGAGCTTGGCTTCCAAGGCTCATGCCTCTTCCAGTTTCCACTTGCTTTGGTTGCTCAGCGGTGCTTTTAGTCAATTATTGGTTTACGTATTTTCTAGTTTCTATAGTTGTTATCAGATGAGAGTTAGTCCAATACAAGCTACTCTGCTATGCTCAGTCCTGCAAATCTCAAATTACTATGAATAATAAGAATTTTAGAAAAGTGCTGATTAAAAATTGAATATACAACATTAACTGTTTCTATACATCTAGAAACAGCAGTTTGACAATGGAATTTTAATTTACATTTACAATTTAATACAAGGATATAAAGTACCTCATAATATTTCTAAAAATACATGCAGTATTCTTGTAGATAGAATTATAAAACTTATTGAATAAACAGTTTTGAAAAACTTTAAAGAAAACCTTAATAAAGACAGAGAGAGATCATGCTCTTGGATAGACTTGATATCAAGAAGATACTCATTCCTCCGGTAGGGAGGAAATGTACAGAAGATTGGAAAGACATGTCTTATCAAAGGAAACAGAAGAGGGCCCTGAAACATTTGGAAAGATGTTCTAACTGAAAATCTCAAAAATGCAAATAACATCTCAAGATGTTATTTCATACTTACCAAATTGGCAGAAATTTGAAAATGAGATGATAGTTTGTGGAGTATAAAGAAACCAGAAGCTTCACCACCTGTTTTTAGGAGTGTAAAATGAGTCCAGCTTCCTTAGAAACTATTGTCGTCATCTAGTTTACAATTCAGTACGTTTACTCCTAGATATTTACCTAGAGGAACTTTTACATGTATCTGTATAAAAACATTCATAAGAGTATCATTACTGATGTTAAAAAAACATAACGAAACACTGGATGCAACTCAAATGTCTACCAATAGGAGAAAGGATCAATACATTGTATTATATTCACACATTAGAGTACAATAGCACAGGAAAAATGAATAAAATACAGCTACGGCTCTAACATGGAGGAAACTTGAAAGTCTAAGTTTGGAAGAAGGAAGCACAAGTATCCAATTTGTTTCCATTTGCAAAAAGTTCAGGCAACATGCAATAATATGCGGCTTGGGGAATACCTATATAGGTGGGTACAGTGAGAAAGAAAAGGAAGAGAATCAGATAAATTTCAGAATGGTCAAAGAAACACCAGCATCAAGTTGAAAAGTCTGTTATAGTATGGACCAAATCACAGAGAATTTACAAACAAATTCAGTTTATCTGGTATCTCCAGTACCTAGAAATACTTGTCTTTTTCAATTATTAAAAACTAATCTATGCATGATCAAGATAAGTGAATTTTGTTAGTTAAAACATTGTTATCAAAAAGAATTTGGGGTCTTATTTGGATCATACAGAGTATATTCTTACTAACTTATTAACTTTGGATCTTCCGTTAGTCATGATAATATCTGAGAATCCAGTTCTGTTCTATAAGTTTGAATATAAATGATTTTGTGTTTTAAATTGTTGTGGGACATGTAAAATTGTGGTTAAATTACTGTGAAATTCTAAAAAGAAAAAAATTCAAGAGTGGTCATTTTCTCGAGTGTGTAGAGAAGTAGAAGGGATCTCAGAGGTGTCTTGCTGTCGTATCTTCTTTTGTGCCCTGAAGATGGGAACATGGATGCTCTGTGATCATTCTTTAAATTGTGCATTAATATTTATGTATTCTTCCTGTAATCCCAGCACTTTGGGAGGCCGAGATGCACGTATCACTTGAGACCAGGAGTTTGAGACCAGCCTGGCAACATGGCAAAACTTTGTCTCTACCCAAACTACAAAGATTAGCTGGGAGTGATGGTGTACACCTGCATTCCCAGCTTCTCCGGAGGCTGAGGCACAAGAATCGCTTGAACCCGGAAGTTGGAGGTTGCAGTGAGCTGAGATCATGCTACTGCACTCCAGCCTGGGCCCCTGCCTCCCCCCCAAAAATGTATATATTCTTCTCTGTGTATGATAGTTCATAATAATCATATGTTATTTTTATATTTTTAATTTTATTTTTTTATTTCACCAAGTAGAATTTTTAATTGCTTTCTGAAGTTGCTGTGGGAAGATGAAAGTGTCTGGGCAAAAAGGGCCTGGTGATAGGGTGGGGTCCAGAGCCCAATGCTGGTGGAGACAAAAGTGCAAGGTACAGCATTGCAAGGTCAGCCCCGGTAGGCTGGAATCCTCGGCAAATGCAGGTGTGTTCTTGGGACTAGCTCTAGGCTGAATAGCTCACATCTAATTCTCCAGCACTGTGAACCAGTTAATCTTGAAATGGCGCCCTCTACTGCTTACATATGCAAGACACTGTTCCTGTTGCTTGCTACCTAAAATCCTGACAGGTGTATTGCTTTTGTAGTGTCTGTGGGAACAGGTGAGGATGTCCAATAAGGACACTAGAAATATGAGTTTGAAATTTAGGAATGGTGTCTGACATGAGATATAGGTGTTACCAATATACAGTCATTTGTGAACACAGATAAATTCACTGGAGTGGGTAACTCAAAGAGTGTGAACCTCAAAGCGTACCCATTACAACATCCAAGGGGAATCTAGCTCCTCATTTACCAATACCTGTGCTTAGATGGCGTTGGGACAGTCTTGTTAACCACAGATCCCACTTCCTCTACAAGCCAGTATTACAGTCAGCACTTTAGAGCTGTCAGGAACACTGAGGGATACATGTAACTATTCACTAATTGTTTTTGTTTTGTTTTTCACTTTTAAAGACTGTCTTTCTTAGAGCAGTTTTAGGTTCACAGCAAAATTTGGAGGAAGGTAAAGATATATTCCCTATATGCCACTTGCCCCCATACATGCATAGCCTCCTCCGTTATCCACATCCCCCACCAAAATTTGTTACAATTGACGCACTTAAAATGACACATCATTATCATCCTAAGTCCATAGAGTTCCTTAGGTTTCACTTTTGGTGTTGTACATTCTACGAGTGTGGGAAAATGTATAATGATATAAATCCTTCTTTATAGTGCCATATAGAGTATTTTCACTGCCCTAAAAATTTTCTGTGCTCCAGCCCCAACTCCATCTCCTTCCTTCACCACCCCCTACCCCCCACATCTAACCCCTGGCAATTTTTAAACTTTTTAAATTGCATTATCTCCACACAGCCAAGGAGATTATTCTATGATAATATTAAAGAAAATTTCCCCAAGAGTAACCCCATATTTTTAGAAAATATCTGACCATCGTTCTGCATAATTAACCTACATTCTGGTCTCAGAAGCATGACTAAGAAGGAGTTTAAAAAAATAGATTGGTGGGGCATTAATTATGTGGTTGATAACACAAAGCTCTACCCTGTGTACATAAATCTTTCACAGGAAGAAAAATATTTGAAATGTAAGAATTAAAAAGCAAAACATTTGGCTATAAAAAGAGATTCAGTAATTACAATGAACATCTCATTAAACATAGCCTTTATTTACAAGAAGACTGGGAGAGCTCTAATTAACTCATAAGCTGTCCCTATGAATCATTAGCTGTGGCAGGAAAATTCTAGGTGATCCATTAAATCTCCACACACACACTCTTCAGGGAAAAATACAAGCAAACCCTAATTGCCCTGATTTTCGATGGGTGGTGAATTTTCTTCAGTGACCAACTGGATGACCTTGACCACCAAGAAATATACCACAGGTCGTGTATTTCCTTTCCCCAGGGGAAAGTGAAGTCCTCTTTTTCTATAACCAATAATAGGATTTTCTCAACACTCAACAAGTAATTTATTCATCTTTGAACAAACTTTTAAACCAATGTGATATAAACAGTTTACAAAACGTTATGATAGACATTAGTTGCAAATCCTTAGCCCAGAAACACTCTGCTGTTTTATTATGTCAGTTTCCTAAGTCTGTGTTGAAATATGACTTTTCACCATGCTATCTTTGTGTTTTTGTGTTTACTGTGTATGAGAAGGTGTGGTCTAACTGTTAGGGGTCAGACACTGGATCTATGCAGAAAACCACAAAAGTCCAAATCTGCATTATCCAATATGGTAGCTACAAGTGTCCTGTGGATTTTGAGCACTTGCTCTGAATTGAGATGTACTGCAAGATTTCAAAGAGCTAGTGAAAAAAAGTAAAATATCTCATGAAAAAAAATATATGTTTGACGACTAGAAATATTTAGCTACTAGAAATTTTTAAATTTCATATGTGCCTTGCATTTGTAGTACACATTATATTTATGTACAATGGCACTAAGACAAGTGGCCACTTTGAGCCCAATGTATAATGGAATATTTTTTAAAAGAAGTCAGGAGTCCTAGAGCTATATAATTTTCTAGCTGGAAGAGCCTTCCAAAAGTAAATGGTGTAAAAGTGCTTGTATTTGTGCGACATACACCTCACTTTCCAGCACACACACAGTAACACATATAAATGTCCATGCAGGCAATGCTGTGACCAGCGTTAAGTGACGAGTTGCTATACATTAAGAGTTTGGAATCACTGGCAGAATCTCCTACCTAGCACCGTTGTCTCTCTGTATCCTTGGGTTCCATATCAGCAGATTTAACCAATGGCAAAATGAAAATATTAGGAAAAAATGAAAAATACAATAATAAAAAATACAAATTTAACTACCAATAGTGTATAACAACTATTTACAAACACAACATAGCATTTCCCTTTAATTAGGTATTAGAAGTAATCTCAAGATGATTTAAAGTATCCAGGAGAATGTGCATAGGTTATATGCAACATATATATGGGTGGTGAATTTTCTCCAGTGACCGACTGAATGACCATGAGCATATATTAGGGACTTAAGCATCTACAGATTGTGGTATCTGCAGGGGTTCTGGAACAAATCCCCTATGGATACCAAGGGACTATATTTCTAAATATTGGGGATTTAAAGGAAGAATATAACTGAAAGAAGAAACTGAGAGAACGAGCAGGAGAGATCATTGGCAGAATGAATGGAAAAGTGAAGGGCATTCCAGAAAAGGAAAATAAAATGAACTACAGCTGAGAGGAAAAAATAAGCATGGATCTTTAGGAGAATAGTGACAGTTGGGCTATTAGTAACAATAATTAATATCTGAAAATAGCCTTTAATTTACATAGATGTCATCACAGGCTTTATTTCATTTTATCATCATAGACATCTATTTTTATCATTCCCATTTTGCAGATAAGGGATGAGGCCCAAATTTAAGGAGCTTGCCCAAGATCACATAGTCAGTAGTGCCAGAAGTTTAGGGGATCAACCATCCGCATCCTGTCGGCCCTGGGCTGGGATTTTCAGCACTCAGAACTTCCAGTGCTAGAAATGGGAACATCCTGGGCAATGCAGGGAAGGTGTTCACTCTACACTTGAATGCATATCTTCTGACTCTAAATCCCAGTCCCTTTGCATTGTTAATAATGACAAACAGTTATTGAACACTTTGTGTGTACCAGAAGCTATGGAATAAGAACTTCACATAATTATCTTTTTAATCTACAAAGGACTTTATAAATTGAGTATTGATTTTTCTCTTCCCCCTCCTACCACCCAACATAGTTCAGATATAAAAATGTAAATTTCCCAGATCACTGATAACTTATCTAATGAATGTCATCACACAGCTGGTAATGGCTGGATTTGAACTCAGGCCATTTCAGTACAGGGTCTATGCTGCTAATTACCATGAAAGCTGCCCAGCCTGGTGCTGCCACCTCACATGCTTACCATGCTTACTAAGGCCCAGGGTTCCTGCTGGACCTTTTGATCCACTCGTTAATTTTTTTCATCATGTTAGTATGAAAACATAGCTTGACTGGAACCCAGCGCCCAACTACTGCGGCCACTTGTGACTGCCTCCGACCTATGCCTTCTGGCTTTGATCTTGCCAGTCTTCCATTTAAAATGACCTCTCATATTAACATCCTACCAATGCCTGTTTCACCTTTTATTAGGTACCTTGATTCAAAAAGAGTTCTTAAAAAGTAGAAGAAAAAAGAATTTCCTTTTCATTTAACATGTACTGGCAAGAGTTGCCAGATAATTTGTCTTTAAAATTAAAACGGTTATGCTTTCTTTAATAAAACTAGTTTTTGTTATCATCTTTGATGTAATTTTTAAAAAGCTATTCTTTGAAAGAATATGTATTATTTACATGTAGCAGAACCTTATACCATTTGAAGCACCAGAACAGATATATAATGTTATTTCATGATATCATTCCCAGTATGAGAGTGACGAGCTTGGCAGTTTCCTAAGCCTGTGCATTCCTGGGTAAAAACAACCATGCCACTTTTTTTTTCTGTAACCCACACATCATTGACAGTGATTGACATAAGTTTTCCAGAAATGTAGAACTGAGTGGAATATAGTGTTGAGTGAGTCTGAGATCTAACTGGCCTCACTGGCACAGGGTCGAAGCCAGAGGATTTTATTTGAGTTTCTTATTGTCTGTGGCTTTAAGCTTTCTCGCTTCTTCCTCCTCGTACCTCAACCTTCCATAGTCGTGTATTCTAAACGGTGTTGATATGTAGGTGCCACTCCAGAAAGAAAAACTGATGTTAGATATTTAAATTATTTACCTTTTCATTGACATATAATTTATATACATTCACATTTGTCTTTTTAAAATCACTGAGTTTAGACAAGCATATACAGCACACTCAGAATCTAGAACATTTCCACCACTTCAAAAAGTTCCCTGCGCTCCTTTTATGTCAACCCTTCCCTCCCCCCACACTTCCCAGCACCAACGGAAACTGCTTTCTGTCCCTCTAAACCTGTCTTCCCAAATCACAGAATCATACAGCAGATAGCTCTTTGGAGTGGCTTCTTTCCCTGTGTGTAATGCTTTTAAGATGTATCACTGGCCAGGCACAGTGGCTCACACCTGTAATCCCCACACTCTGGGAGGCTGAGATGGGTGAATCACTTGAGGTCAGGAGTTTGAGACCAGCCTGGCCAACCTGGTAAAACCCAGTCTCTACTAAAAATACAAAAATTAGCCAGATGTGGTGGCAGGCACCTGTAATTTCAGCTTCTCAGGAGGCTGAGGCAGGAGAATCATTTGAACCCAGGAGGTGGAGGTTGCAGTCAGCCAAGATTGCACCACTGCACTCCAGCCTGGGCTACAGAGCAAGACTCCATCTCAAAAAAAAAAAAAAAAAGATTCATTCCTATTGCTGCATGCATCAGTATTTTTACTTTGTTGCTGATTATTCTAATGTGTGTATACCAAAATTTAATTGCCTATTCCCCAGTTGATGGACATCTGGAGTTTTGTCTATCACATATAAAGCAGCCAAACAGCATATAAGTCTTCAGGTGGATATATGTTTTCATTTCTCTTGAATAAATTCTTGGGAGTGGAATTGCTGGGTTATAGGGTTGGTGTATGTTTACCTTTATATAAAACTGCCAAAGTGTTTTCCAAAGTCCTTGTAAGACTGCATTCTTGCCAGCAATATATGAGACTTCCAGATAATCCACATCTTTCCCTGTATTTGATACTGACAATGTTTTTAATTTTAGCCATTCCTGTAGGTATGCCTAATAGGTGCGTCTCATTGCGGTTTTAATTTGCATTTTCTTGTAAATACCACTAATAGATCTTTGGGGGGGGTATAATTCGTATTCAGTACAATGTTCTCATGTGTTAGAGTTGGCTTAGTTTCAGCAAGCGCACACCCCTTATGTGACACACACCATGTCCAGGTATAGACTAGTGCCGGGCCCCCAGAAATCGTCCTATCTTCAGTCCAGTCAATTTCCTTCACCACAAACAACCCCTGTTACAATTTTTTCCACCATAGATTAGTTTCTCCTGTTGAAGAACTTCGTCCACATAGAATTATACCGAATGTGTGTCTGTCTGTGGGCTGGCTCCTTTATTCAGCCTGATGTAGTTGGAAGGTGGGCTGAGCTGCAGCCTGGGACTGTTGTGTTCCCTTTCATTGCTGAGTAGCTTCCCTTCGTATGGATGAACCACAGTTAGCCATTCTTCTGGTGATAGGCACTTAGTTGTTCTCAGTTTTTGTCTGCTATGAATAAAACTGCTGTAAACAGTTTTATTTTTGTACAAGGATTTTTGTGAAGACATGTTTTATTTCTCTTGAATTAAGTAGCTAGGGGCAGAACTGCTCAGTCATAAAGTAGGTAAATGTTTATCTTTATAGGAAGTTGCCAAGCTGTTTTTCCCGGTGGCTTTCCCATTTTGCATTTCCACCCACAATCCATAAGAGTTTCAGTTGCTCTGCATGCTTACCACAATTTGTTCTGTTTTTCTTTTTTCTTTTTTCGTAAACTTAGCCATTCTAATGGGTGTGTGGTGGTTTTAATTTATATTTTTCTGATGACTAATCATGTACTTATTGCCCATTTGTATTTATTCCTCTGCAAAATATGTCTACTCAAGTCTTTTGCCTTCCCCCCCCACCCCCCTGAGACAGAGTTTTGCTCTGTTGCCCAGGCTGGAGTGCAGTGGCATGATCTTGGCTCACTGCAACCTCTGCCTCCCAGGTTCAGGTGATTCTCCTGCCTCAGCCTCCCGAATTGCTGGGATCAGAGGTGCCCACCACCATGCCTGGCAAATATTTGTATTTTTAGTAGAGATAAGGTTTCAGGACGGTGGCCAGGCTGGTTTCGAACTCCTGATCTCAGATGATTTACCTGTCTAGGCCTTCCAAAGTGCTAGGACTACAGGCATGAGCCATGGCCCCTGGCCTGTTTTGCCCTTTTTTTAATCCGGTTATCTGTTTATCAACTAAGTGTAGTTAATTGATTGACTTGTAGTTTAAAAATATATATTCTACATACAACTTCATTTTCAGATATATGTTGAGAATGTTTTCTTCCTGTGCATGGCTTGAGGGAAGTATAATATATATATATCTTCATAGTTTATATTTTTAATATAATTTATAATAAACATTAAATGTAATTCATATAAGATATCTGATGAGCAGATGTTTTAATTTGGAAGTTGAATTTATCAAAAAAATATTCAAGTTCATCCTTTTTGAATTCTACATAAGAAATCTTTGCTTAACCCAAGGTTGCAGAGATAATCTGTGTTTCCTTCTCTGTAGTTTTTGCTTACATTTAGGTATACAATACATAAACTTGTGTGTGCATGCGTGTGTGTGTGTGTGTGTGTGTGTGTGAAAGTAATACTACATTATTACAATGATTGCAGCTTTATAGCAGGTTGTAAAATCAGTTTCCAACATTAGTTTTATTTTTTTTCAAGACTGTTTTGGCTATTCTAAGTCCTTTGCATTTCCTTGTGCATCTTGGAATTAATTTGCAGATTTTTGCAAAAAGTCTGCAGGGATTTTTTCAATCTTTTCTCATTCTTTGTTCATAGAGGTTTTGGATTTTGTTTTGTTTTCAAATTTTCCATGTCACTTATATTTTTCTTCTGCAGTTTCAAGTGTGCTGTTAAGCCCTACCCAGTGAATTTTTAATGTAGGCTATTATATTTTTTTAATTCTAAAAGTTTCATTTGGTTGTCTCTTGTAGTTTCCAGTTTTCTACTAAGATTTGTTATGTGTACTCATTATATTTCTTTCAAATCCTTAAATGTGCTATTATAGCTATTTTAAAGCTCTCATCTGCTAATTTCAACATTGTCATTTCAAGTCTGCCTTTATTGACTTCTTGTTGTTGTTGCAAGTGAAATTTTTCACTTTCTTTACACATCTAGTAAAATTCTTTGATATGCTACCATGAATCCTAATGGTAGAATCTGGATTTTCTTGTCTTCCTTTAATAATTGCTGAATTTTGCTCTGGTAGGAAGTTAATTTCCTTATGAATCAGTTGCTCCTTTTAAGGCCTGTGAATAGGTTTGCCAGGATGGAGTCTTTGGGACTAAAGTGGCCTCTCTCCGAAAGTGTGTGATTGGAGATCTCAGCTGCATGCCCAGGGTGTCGGGGAGCCCTCTCGACTTTGGTTGGCCAGAACTCTTGTGACTCCCAGCTCTTTGTGCCCCTGGCATCTTCATTTCACTCACACCAACAGATCTACATTGTTGTACCTTATCGTTTTCCTTGGATGTGAACGAGGAGGTTAATATTTGCCCAAGTCCTAAAAGAACCTTTCTGCAGATTTCTGGCATTTCTTCTCTATGCAGTTCCTAGTTCTCTTCTTTCGGGGTGTCTGGTCCAAAATTTTGGCCTCAAACTCAGAGTGTGTTCCTCCTCAGCTCAGCAAGACCCCTGGGTTCTGCTTTGGCTCTACCTCCCTGTGTCTAGACAGAGAGCTAGGGCCACTGGGGGCTCTTATCATGTTATTTCTTTCTCCTAGGAACCACAATTTTGCACTGAATGTCTTCCAACATCTGAAACAGTTGCTTGAAATATTTTGTCCAGTTTTATAATGGTTTATGGCTGAATGAGTTCCTTGTTACTGATTATTTTGTCGTGACTGGGAATGGAAGCTACCCATAGCATTATTTATGAATCTAGAAAAACATAAGTATACTAGGCCTCAAAAATTTTCTTTCTCTTCCACATTTGGTGTCATCTCTGAAACCAGAATTCCAGTTTTGTTTCTGTACCACTACTGGAATATGTGATGCATCACTCTGTGATGCAGAGTGAAGGTATTTGCCAAAGACAGTGTATCCCTTCCTGTAAGATGAAATTCCATGTTAGGATGTATCTTATAGGGGAGTTCTAAAAAATGTTTGGAATTTCAATTTTATTTAAAGCAAGTTTACTTTTTCATCATGAACAGATAGCTGCTGAGGATGACTTAGGCCACAAAGGTGTTTAAGGTGGAAACACAATATCTTATGGCATTTTAAGGCATTTTATTTATGTGAGGACAGGGATTAATTTTAGATTTCTATCATGTTTGAAATATAGTGTATAATATTTTATAATGAACAATGTGTTCTCCAATTAGATTATCACTATAAGTTGTCTGGTATGTTTTCACATGAAAATTGTTTTGTGTTGTGTTTTTTCCTCTGTGGTATTATAAGAAAATGTTAAAGCTAACTGCCTTATGTATTCATTTAAAAAACTCCCCAAATTATTATTCCTAATAAGGAGAAATATGAAAGTATCAAAATACTATTATATCACTTTTTCAGGTCAACTGAGTATGGGGGTTATTCTTTAGGGTAAATGTGTGTTCAGCTTGTGGAAAGAATCATTAATGTCTTCTCAAAATAAAAGAACTCTTTTGGTTATAATAGGAGGTGGGGACAATCCAAGCCAATCTTTCCACTTGTGCTACCAAACGCCTCCTTTTTTGAAAGTCTTCAGTTTCAATGGAATTAAGGGCAGCAGATAATGAATGTTTTGTTCATTTTGACCTAACAAGGGGCCTTTTAGGAGGCTCACCTAAGGAACCAGTCTTCCAGATGTTGCCACTGTAACTCTGTGGCTTATTATGACTTCCTGAACTTTGCTAAGAAAAAAGAAATATTTAAGATACTGCCACCCAATAAAATGTTATGAAAAACTTCTACACTTAGGTAATCATGTCCTCACTGTGAACTGCTCTATTAGTCTCTACAACCACATATAGATTTATTTTCTCTCAACATGCCAGTAGTACATCCCTACTGTGACTACATAAGCCTCATTAGATTACTTGTGTTGTATTTATTACATAGGCGGTCTTTAGGCAAAGCACACTATATTTTCTTTTTCCTAATATTTCGATATGCACTGTATAGGCAGAAGCAACTCATAATAGAAGAGGGTTTGAATTCTGGCTCTGCCAATTACTAACCAAAATGACTTTGAGCAAATTATTTAACCTTTCCATCTTTGACTTTATATGTTAAAGGGTTTTTTAGGATAGTATCTGGTCCACAAAGGAGTTGTAAAAATTAAAGGAGTTAACACAGGACAGAACATTGCCCATCATACTGTAAGCACTGAAGAAACTCCAACTCGTCTGTTGTTTTCATTATGATTATCGTTACTACCATGACTGTTTACAGAGCACTTTAAAATTAGCTCATTTCATCTTCACAAGAAATCCTTAAAGTAAATATTGCTATCCTTATTTTATCCTTATTTTATAAATAAGAAAAACTTAAACCTGGGTCTCCTAGCTCTAAAAGTTATACTCTTGTCTTAATTATCATAATGTTGAAACATTCAGGTGTTTTTAATGGTGATGATGAGCCTTCACCAATTTTAGCTTAGTCATTTTCTTAAATAATAATTTCATAAGAATATTTTTAGTGTAATCCAAAAATTTCATTGGCAAAGAGAATTCAAGATCATAATACATTTCTATAAATAGAAAATGTGCCTATACCTGCTTCATATCTTTTCCAATTAGAATACAGAACTCATACATTATAGGATGAGAAAAAGGTTAAATATTTGACACCTTGGCTGGCGTATAGCATGTCAAGTCTTCTCCATGCTTCTTTTTCCATCTAAATACACATCTCCTAAATTTCTGATCTCTTAATCTTTTGAGAAGTTATTTCTTTGATCCTAGTTTTCAACACCTAGGTCCTAGGTCTACATGACCTTCCCCATCAATATGGACAATTTGCTTTTCAAAACATTTGCAGCTATACCTACTAAAAGACTAGTCTCTCTAGTACTATTTTTGTGTTACCCATATAATAGATTCTGAATTTTTTTCCATTCCCAGAGCAAAGTCTCCACAAGTCTAACTACATTTCAGAAAAAGAGTCACCTAAATGCTAGTAATTGTATCAAGTTATCAACCCATAGAAAAATAACCACAGCATATGCAGTTCTCTTGGAATCCTTTTAGGAATTGACTTAGCCTGAGTCTGTGATTTAGGTTACTTTCCACTACTTTTAAGAGCTAAGCACACCTAAGTAGAGGAAAAGTCTTTGAAGTGCAAGCTGGTTGACCATTTCCTGCACAGGGTATCCAATCCCATTGAAAATGTCTTGGAATTGTCCCTAGCTTCATCAGTAAGTGTTGCGGGATGACGTCACTGTGGGATTTCAACCAAACTTTATGTTCTGATAAACAATGCGGTGTTGGTAGTGGCCACTGGTGAATTCTTTTTCTCTTGGGAGGTGCCAGCCAAGTTCCTTATTCATTTTCAAGCTTCATTGAAAGAATAACAAAGGGTAAGACGGAAGAGCTTGGGAGTGGTCAGGCCCCTAGGAGGATCCTCTATTAAAGTCAGTGAGTGTTGATGACAATATTTTGGTTTAGTCCCACTCTACTTTGAGTATAAATTAAGGAAATAACTGAAGTTTCTTGGATAAGTCTATTTCCAGCTTACCATCGCTTGTCTCCTGTGGCACTCTTCTTCCTAACCCTGTGGCAGAATGCAGATAGCAAGAGTTATCTTGAATTTAATCCTTTTCTTACATGGACGGGTATATTCAGGAGACTGTAGAGTGCAAAAGTGGCGGTAAAAGCCCTTTCAGTGTCAACAATAATGATGAAAAGACCCAACAGGCAGTTTTGTACGCTTTATCCTGAACAAAAGCCAAGAGTACATTGTCACCAAACAAGCAATAAAAACAATATTAGAGTTTCTACAGAAATTGTGCATGGAAATTCCCTGCTTATTAAGCTGTTTCCATTATGAGATGTTCCCCTATATTAAAATTTTCATAGCATAATACATCCATCATCTGGATATTCAGAAGGGTTTTATTTTTTCAAGGAAAACTACTTCAGTAATCTTTAATAAAAACAGGTTTCCATTTTCTTCAAGAAACAAGGCTGATTTGCCAATGAAAATAAATAAATAGAATATATCTCATAATTTTTATCCTAATGGCTTCACAGAAAATTAAACCAGTTTCCAAAAATCATAGCTATTGAGTCAGTTGTGAGTGTTTCAGATTTGGAGGAATATTATCAGATCCTAAATTAATAGAACCAGAGCCTCTTTCTAACCTGTTCTCAATATCCCTTTCTACTAAAAAAAAAGTCCCTTCTACTTTCATCCCAACCTCTAATTTCAAGAATCACCACTCCTCCTATCCTTCCCAAAGGCATCCCCAAAACAATAAAAAATAAAACTTATTGGAGCAGACTGAGAACAAGCAGTTTAGCGTGCTCTGTCTCCTATAATTCAATGTACCTGAAATGAGCGTTAGTATTAGAACTGAATTCATGAGGGTTATTTTTACTGTAGTTACATAAAATAAATCTTGGGCATTTACCTTAGGGATTGCATAAGGTCAGTCTTGCATCCAAGTTTTTACTGACATTGTTTATTCTAACTCCTGTTTTCTTTTACCGTCCTTTAAACTGCCACCTCGAGATCACTCAAGCCTTTATTTACTCACATACAACTCTGGGTAAGGTAAGAGAAAATACAAGCCCAGAGAGGCATTTTATATGAGTCAGTAAGGTACACCCGTGTCCCAAATGGAACATGTAAACCAGGGAATCATTTTGAGTTGTAAGGTTCAGTAGTGAAACTCTGTAGTTTTCTTGGCCCTTACAAAACCAGGTCACAGCTGCCTGGCTTCCTAATTTGGTTTGATGTACTGTGAATTCCGAAGGGGGTGAATCATTCTCTTATTCATATGGAAGTACAGGGACCATACCAAAATAAAAACCAGTCTGAATTTATGATTTTATATGCTCTTTACTGACCCACTATACAGATGATCCAGAGTTGACTTTCAGCTGTTACCATATTGGAGAGGAGATACATGACAGTTTTCATCTTCTGAGTTATCTGACTTCTTTACTGTGAATATTCCCTGATACAATATTCCCAGGCACTTGCTTTCTTCTGCTTAGGAATGCTTCACTGAAGATAGATATCTATTATGAAACAGTGAATGCAAAATCAGTCACACATAGAGAAAATGAAAGTAGTCAAATTAACAGAACACCTTAAGAAACAGTCTGTGTTAAGTCAATGTAATAGCATTATTATACATTACTCTTGTTACCTATTAAGTGTACAAGAACATCATAAATACCTTGCTTTATAGACTTGATGAGGCAGAAGGATGTTCCCTGTGGGTTATCAAATTAAGATGCAGTATGACTTTATGATTTGTTCCATCTTAGAATTTGGCTATGTTCTATCTCTTTGTGATTTCCCAGAGCCAAGCACTTCACAGTGTTTGGGCTTCTGCCAGTGGCTATGGCACAGATGCTTTTCATAAAGGGATCCAATCACCTTCTGGAAAACCTCCTTGCTCTACTAGAACTTTCAAGAGATATCAATCCTGTTTTATTAGTGTTTATTTTTTAAAAAAAAAAAGGAAAAGGAAACTGAAGTAGCCAACACAATCTATGCAGTCTACTTTATGTCCCTTCTTTTGTCACACAAAATAGAATGTTTCTCTTGAAAAAGGCTCGTGCAATTCTGTAACTATATATTGAGTGCCTACTGTATGCCAAACTCAGCACTAGGCATGGAGACACCAAGAAGATGGATTACTTGCCTTAGAGCTATTACACAGATGCAATATTACTTTATTAAAATATCTGATAATTAAAATTAATCTGTAAGGTATATAGAGATCTTTGTATAAATATCACATTTCATGAGATATTTAAAATGTAAAATTGACACTAATTTTTATTATTTATGAAGTGTTTAGTATATGATTAGTAAAGTTTTATAAACAATGGGAAAGTGATGGGTCATTCCACAAATGGTATAGGTAAAACTGACTTTAGAAAATAATAAGTTATACGAATCTCAGATAAAACATAAAAAAGTAGATTAATAGTTGTTTGTATGAAGAACAATATAAAATAGAAAAGTACACATACAGTAGTCTTAGCAAAGGGAAAGAGTTTCAAGGTATAAAAGTCATGAAGCAGAGAGCAAATGTCAAACTTGACAACATAAAAATGTAGAAATTACACATGGAAATTTTATAAAATTAAAACAAAAGACAATGTACTTATAAAATATGACAATGAATTAATATCATTTATAATCAAAGAAATTTTATGAATCAGTTACTGTTACTAACCACACAGTAGGAAAATAACAAATGAGATGTTTAGAAGTACACAGTAGAATAAATTCAAAGAAATGATGGGCACAAGCATATTAAACTCACTAGTAATCTAAGAAATCTAATGAAAGCAATAATAAATAACTGCTTATCAAGTTGACAAATTATTTTAGTGTAAAAGCAATTAATGATGGGAAGGTGCACAGGCAATCTCATTCAATTCTTGTCAAAACTAGAATACAAACATTTTCTAGAAATGTGTTTAATGGAAAGTATTTAGAAAGCATTTAAATTTATTATTCTTTCATTCGATAATTCTTGTTCTAGAAAAATTTTCTAACCTAAAGAAAACGCATAAAAATACATTCATCACAATGCTCATTATCTAAAAAATTGGAAATAATTTAATTGTTCTAATGTAGAAAATAGATACAGTCTATCCAAAGGATAGAATTATCTTTTTCAAAATTAGAAAGCTCTTCTAATAAGAGCTTCTGATAAGTCCAAAATCTTAGATACATTAAAATAAACAATTTTTTAAATGCATGTTTGTTCAACAAATAAGTTAAATATTCAGCAAATAAGTTAAACATTTACTATGTGGCAGGCATTGCCCTAAGCACTTAATGCATTTAATCTCTTTTAATATTCTATTTTATCTCAGCTAATACCCTTTGTATTATCTATTTTAATACAAAAACTCTATGAAATAGGTGCTATTTTTATCCTCACCTTAAATATGGAGAAACTGAGGCACTAGCTTAAAAAGTTACCTAGTATCTTCCAGTAATTTTTGGAACAGACAAAGTTCCTAATCTCATACAGTTTATAGTATAAAAGAGAGATGAGTCAAAGAACTACCAGAATAAATATAGAATGATAGCAGTGATCATAACCCACAAAGTAGAAGCCCATTCTAGGGGGATTGACCTAGTTGGCTAGATGAAAGAATGCTTGCTCTGGAGGACAATACTTGAGCTGGTAATTTAAGCAAAAGTGAGACTTAAGAGATAAGAGAAGAATATTCTAGATGGAGGGAATAGGATGTGAAAAAAACCTCTCTGGTTGGCAGGTTATGGCATTCTGGAGAAACTGAGGAAGCTAAGATGGAGATGAAGCAGAGAGAATCTGGAGGGAGCGTAATGTGGGGCCACCCCCACAGCTCTATCATGTGGCACAAAGAGGCCCTGTGTATACATGAGCAGTCTGAGACCCTGAGAAGCAAGAAGACTTGTCCAAAGTCACGCCACCTACTTGGTGTATCTGAAACCAAACTCAGGTCTTCTGGTAGCAGGAACAGAAATTATTCTAGCACATAATGCTTGCTTAGAACAGTGAATTTCAAACTCTGGGTGGTGGTATCTTTTTTTATTTTTTAATTTGTGGGATGTCACCTCTAAGTATTTTTGCTTTTTTTTTTTTTGAGTGGCAGAATTTTATGCACAATTTCCAATAAATGAAAGAGATTAAAGTATTGTAGTACTATATAGTTTTTAATGTAAAAGTATAAAATTCACTTACAAAGTCAATCAGTGAGAAGCATAGGAAAATATAAGGAAAATGTATTAAGTTTGTTACACAGAAGTGGTTAGGTTGAGTGGGTAGGTTGGTTTTTAAAATACCAACAACAACAAAAAAGGCTGTTCTAAAAACACATTTTGAAGGCTGGATGATGGATATAGTTTTATATCAAAGTCACCACACACTGTAGTTGTATGTTTGGGGTTTTTTTTTTTTTTAATGGGGAATATCTTGTTTCATATGAATAAGTAGCGGAAAATGATGAACATTTTTTAATAGTTTGTATGCCAACCTGTCTCAAGATATTATTCAATTAAACTGAAACAGGAGCTGAAAGAAAAGGAGAAATTTTAATATTTTTAAAATAAATCATTAAAAATACCCAACAAACATTATATTCCCTAACTTCCAAGGGTTCAGCTTGGAAAGAGTCAGTAACAGGGTCCTCGGGCAGTTTAGATCTTGAGTGAACACTGGGGAATGCTATCTTGCAACATTATAAGATGTTCAACATGTATGTTAAAATCCTTCAGATTATCCAAAAAGGGCATACCTCACTCTCTAGCTCAGCTAGATATTCACTTGAGCTTTCAGTCAAATTTATTTCATTGCTGACACATTATTTAAAATTTTAAGTGTGACTACAGTGTGATCTTACATTGCAAAATTGAGCTGCTTCTGTTTACTACAAAAATAAGCAAGACATGCAAACTAGTAAAACCAATATTTTGAGAGGTATTTCACTAGAGGAAATTCAGCAAAAATGAATTTTTGCCAGTACCTTGCCACAAACACCCAAGGGATTTCAGCATGAAAAAAAAATCCTGAAATGAACACTGCACATATTATTTAAATAATTCTTTAAAAACAAAAAAAGCAAAATCCCTGGTTTAATAACATTTACAATTAGAATGATCTTAACGCCTTGCCTTGAAAGATCTTCTTAACAGCTTAGGCTCTCTTATGCCACCTAAATAGCTTTTCAAAAAGTGTTTCTGCAAGGCACTAGCCTGTTTTTTCCCCTGACATTCATTTTGCACAAACTGGATAACTTTTTTTTAAAAAATGTTTTTCCCTTGTTTGTTTGTGTGTTGAAAATTGTAGGTGAGAAGAAGTGGCTTTTCCTCACATGTCACTATGTTCATGGCTGAGGCCGCTATCATAGCAGACAAACAAAAGAAAAGCATAGCAATTTATTATGTAAGTTTTACCTGACACTATAACCTTCTTTCAAATGTGAAGCCTGAATAATGAAGCAAACTGCTGTATTTTTTTGTGCAAGGTTTGAGGAAGAGTGGGCAGTCTTCAAGAAATATGATTATAGGACAAAGGGTGTGGTCTAATGGTACTGAAATGGGGGAAGCCTAGGAAAGCCTGTGTGTTCAGATTCTGTCTTTCGTTCCTATCCCCTGGGTATAGGGAGAGCACTTTTTGAATGAGGGTCATATGAACTGCTTGAGGGGAGGGTCAGAAAATCCCTCTGAGGTTTTATGACCCCCTTCAGGAGAGAAGAGCACGAGGAGAGGGTGGTGATCAGAAAGACCTCCCTGTTTCTACTGCTTTCTTAAATGTCATCATGCATCACATTTTGGGGTGGCATGTCCTGAACCCCATCCAAACCAACCTAACCGCTTCTACCCTGCACCAAGTGCTTAATAAATTTTCTTCATCTTTTCCTCCATAAACCTACTGAACAAAGAAGAAAAGTCAGCGGTAGTGATACTCTCAAAACATTGACTCATAAAGATTCTGCATAATCTATATGAAGTCTTTGAATTAATATAGCTATTTGAATTAATGAATTCTATTGAATTCATGTTCTTATTAAATAGATTATTTGTAGGTTATAGCATCATAATTCTAATTGTTTCTTCAATAGTAGCCTATTCATCTAAAATACTTGTTAGCATACAGTTTGATGAGCTTTTTCTGGAGAAAATGTGTTTCTTCTTCACAAACAATACATTATGTCATTGCTTCAAATTTTTTCTATAACATGTATGCTAAATTAATCTGAGAACCTTATTTCTATGCTTCCTATGCTTTGTTTTAAAATAGTGTAACTTTATTTCTGGGTTCTCTATTCTGTCCCATTGGTGTGTGTGTCTGTTTTTGTACCAGTACCATGTTGATTGGTTACTGTAAACTTGTAGTATAGTTTGATTCAGTAGTGTGAGGCCTCCAGCTTTGTTCTCTTTTGTGGGGATTGCTTGGGGGATTTGGGCTCTTTTTTGTTTCTGTATAACTTTTAGTATAGTTCTTTAAAAATTCTATAAAAAAAGATGTTGGTAGTTGGATGGAAATAGCATTGAATCTATACATTCTTTGGGCGGTGTCACCATTTTGGTGATATTGGTTCTTCCATTAAAGGAATGGAATGTTTTTCCATTTGCTTCTGTCTTCTCTGATTTCTTTCAGCAGCATTTTGTAATTCTCATTGAAGAGATTTTTCACCTTCTTAGTTAGCTATATTCCTAGGAATTTTATTCTTTTTGTGGCTATTGTAAGTGGTAATACCTGAAACTATAAAAACTATAGAAGAGAACCTAGAAAATATGATTCGGGCATTACATTGGCCTCGGCAAAGAATTTCTGACTAAGTGCCCAAAAGCAGTGACAACAAAAACAAAAATTGACAAGTGGGACCTAATTAAGCTAAAGAATTTTTGCATAGCAAAAGAAACCATCAACAGAGTAAACTAACAACCTACAGAATGGGAGAATAAATTCCCACTACAGAATGGGAGAATAAATTCCCAAATTATACACCTAATAAAGGGCTAATATCCAGAATTTGTAAGGAACTTAAAAACAAACAAAAAACAACCTCATTAAAAAACGAGCATCAGGCATGAGCAAATACTTCTCAAAAGAAGACATACATGTAGGCTGAAAATACATGAAAAAATGTTCATCATCACTAATTATTAGAGAAATGCAAATCAAAACTACCATGAGATACCATCTCGCACCAGTCAGAATGGCCATTACTATTAAAAGCTAAAAACAACAGATGTTGGCAAGGTTGCAGAGAAAAGAGAACACTTACACACTGCTGGTGGGAATGTAAATTCCCACTGCTGGTGGAAAGCAGTGTGACAATGCCTCAAGGAGCTAAAAGCAGAACTACCATTTGACCCAGCAATCTCACTACTGGGTATCTACCCAAAGGAAAATATATCACTCTAACAAAAAGGCACATACACTCATATGTTACATTGCAACACTATTCACAATAGCAAAGACATAGAATCAACCTAGATGTTCATCAATAGACTGAATTAAAAAAACTTATGTGTGTGTGTGTGTGTGTGTGTGTATATATATATATAAAATATATGTGTATATACACATACACACACACACACATACATACATATACACCATGAAATACTACTCAGCCATAAAAAGGGACAAAATCATGTTTTTTACAGTAATATGGACAAAGTTAAAGGCCATTATCCTAAGTGAACTAACACAGGAACAGAAAACTAAATACACATGTTCTCACTTATAAGTGGAAGCTAAACATTGAATATACATGAACACAAAGATGGAAACTATAATAGACACTGGGGGCTACTTGAGGCAGGAAGGTGGGAGAGTGAGTGTGGGCTGAAAAACTACTTATCAGGTACTATGCTCGTTACCTGGGTAATAGAATAAGTGGTACGCCAAACCTCAGCATCATGCGATTTACCCATGTAACAAACCAGCACATGTACCCTCTGAACCTAAAATAAAAACAAAGTACAGACCTACTATGCAAAATTTTCACAGCCAAAATATAGTGAAAGCTGGGTTATTTTTATACCTAATAACACTCAATGCAATTTTCAAGTGGTATCTGGAAGGCTTTTCTGCATGCTACCTTTGTTTTGCACAATGTTGGTGTGGTAAACAACAGTGGAAAGATCCCTTATATCAAGTCATTGTTTGTGTTCAAAACATGGTAAAATTTTCTTTGCAAATTTTCAGTTCCAAATGTGACTTGTTTCTAATTTAAGAGTCTTGTTACATCATATTTTTAAATTATAAGTCAATAATGATTCGAGAATACTTAAAACTTACAATGAATATATAGGAAATACAAAATAAAACAAGCACCTAGTATTCCCTATAAGAGCTTTATCTATAACTAAGCTGTCTAAATATGGCATGGAGCACTTGAAATGTAGCTTGTCAGAATTGAGATTAGCTATAAGTATAAAATAAACTCTACATTTCAAAGATTTAGTCCAAAAAAGTAAAATACTTCATCATTAATTTAATGCTAAAATGATAGTATCTTAGATATCTTAGGTTACATGAAATAAGTTACTAAATTAACTGGGGTTTCTTGTTTTAGTTTTTTTTTAATTGTACTATAGGTTCTGGGGTACGTGCAGATCGTGCAGGATTTTTGCATAGGTACATACATGGGAAGGTGGTTTACCAGCTTCATCCCCCCATCACCTATATCTGGTATTTCTCCCCACATTATCCCCCCAACCCTCCCTACTCTTCACTGTCCCTCCCCTAGCCCCCCCCCCAGCTGACCACAGTGTGTTATGGTCACCACACCCCTGCGTGTGTTCACCTGTTCTCATTGTTCAACACCTGCCTATGAGTGAGAACATGTGGTGTTTGGTTTTCTGTTCTTGTGTCAGTTTGCTGAGAATGATGGTTTCCAGATTCATCCATGTCCCTATGAAGGACATGAACTCATCGTTTTTTATGGGTGCATATTATTCCATGGTATATATGTGCCACATTTTCTTTATCCAGTCTATCATTGATGGACATATGGGTTGGTTCCATGTCTTTGCTACTGTAAACAGTGCCACAGTGAACATACATGTGCATGTGTCTTTAGAATAGAACAATTTATAATTTTTGGGATATATACCCAGTAATGGGATTGCTGGGTAGAATGATATTTCTATTTCTAGGTCCTTGAGGAATTGCCATACTGTCTTCCAGGGACGTTGCACTAGTTTGCGGTCCCACCAACAGTGTAAAAGTGTTCCTATTTCTCCATATCCTCTCCAGCATCTGTTGTCTCCAGATTTTTTAATGATTGCCATTCTAACTGGCATGAGATGGTATCTCAATGTGGCTCTGATTTGCATTTTTCTAATGACCAGGGATGATGAGCATTTTTTCATATGTTTGTTGGGCTCATATATGTCTTCTTTTTTTTTTTGAGACGGAGTTTCACTCTTGTTACCCAGGCTGGAGTGCAATGGCATGATCTCGGCTCACCGCAACCTCCGCCCCCTGGATTCAGGCAATTCTCCTGCCTCAGCCTCCCGAGTAGCTGGGATTATAGGCACATGCCACTGTGCCCAGCTAATTTTTTGTATTTTTTAGAAGAGATGGGGTTTCACCATGTTGACCAGGATGGTCTCGATCTCTTGACCTCGTGATCCACCCGCCTTGGCCTCCCAAAGTGCTGGGATTAAGGCATGAGCCACCACGCCCAGCCCTATATGTCTTCTTTTGAAAAGTTTCTGTTCATGTCTTTCGCCCAGTTTTGAATGGGTATGTTTTTTTTTTTTTCTTGTAAATCTGTTTTAGTTCTTTGTAGATTCTGGATGTTAGCCCTTTGTTAGATGGGTAGATTGCAAAAAAATTTTCCCATTCTGTTGGTTGCCAGTTCACTCTAGTGATTGTTTCTTTTGTTGTACAAAAGCTCTGGAGTTTAATTAGATCCCATGTATCTATTTTGGCTTTTGTTGCCATTGCTTTTGGTGTTTTAACCATGCAGTCCTTACCTACGTTTATGTCCTGAATGGTTTTGCCTAGGTTTTCTTCCAGGGCTTTTATGGTGTTAGGTCTTATGTTTAAATCTTTAATCCATCTGGAGTTAACTTTAGTGTAGGGTGTCAGCAGGGGGTCCAGTTTCTGCTTTCTGCACATGGCTAGCCAGTTTTCCCAACACCATTTATTAAACACGGAATCCTTTCCCCATTGTTTGCTTTTGTCAGGTTTGTCAAAGATCAAGCAATTGTAGACGTGTGGTGTTTCTTCTGAGGCTTCTGTTCTGTTCCATTGGTCTATGTCTCTGTTTTGGTACCAGTACCATGCTATTTTGATTACTGTGGCCTTGTAGTATAGTTTGAAATCAGGCAGCATGATGCCTCCAGCTTTGTTCTTTCTGCTTAGGATTGTTTTGGCTGTGTGGGCTCCCTTTTGGTTCCATATGAAGTTTGAAGTGGTTTTTTTCCAGTTCTGTGAAGAAGGTCATTGGTAGCTTGATGGGGATAGCATTGAATCTATAAATTACTTTGGGCAGTATGGCCATTTTCATAATATTGATTCTTCCCAACCATGAGCATAAAATGTTTTTCCATCTGTTTGTGTCCTCTCTTATTTCCTTGAGGAGTGGTTTGTAGTTCTCCTTAAAGAGGTGCTTTACATCCTTTGTTAGTTGTATTCCTAGGTATTTTATTCTCTTTGCAACAATTGTGAATGGAAGTTCGCTTTTGATTTGGCTCTTTGTTTGTCTGTTATTGCTGTATAGGAATGCTTGTGATTTCTGCACATTGATTTTGTATACTGAGACTGCTGAAGTTGCTTATTAGTTTCAGGAGATTTTGGGCTGAGATGATGGGGTCGTCTAAGTATACAATCATGTGATCTGCAAATAGAGACAATTTGACTTCCTGTTTTCCTAATGGAATACCCTTTATTTATTTATTTATTATTTATTTATTTTGTCTTGCTTGATTGCTCTGGCTAGAACTTCCAATACTATATTGAATAGGAGTGGTAAGAGAGGGCATCCTTGTCTAGTGCCAGATTACAAAGGGAATGCTTCCAGTTTTTTCCCATTCAGTATGATATTGGCTGTGGGTTTGTCATAAATAGATTTTATTATTGTTGATACCTAGTTTACTGAGAGTTTTTAGCATAAAGGGCTGTTGAATTTTGCCAAAGACCTTCTCTGCATCTATTGAGATAATCATATAGTTTTTGTCTTTGGTTCTGTTTATGTGACAGATTACGTTTATAGACTTGCGTATGTTGAACCAGCCTTGCATCCCCGAGATGAAGCCTACTTGATCGTGATCAATAAGCTTTTTGATTTGCTGTTGCATTCAGTGTGCCAGTATTTTATTGATGATTTTTGCATCTCTGTTCATGACGGATATTGGCCTGAAGTTTTCTTTTTTAGTTGAGTCTCTGCCTGATTTTTGGTATCAGGATGATGTTCATCTCATAAAATGAGTTGGGGAGGATTCCCTCTTTTTGTATTGTTTGGAATAGTTTCAGAAGGTATAGTAATAGCTCCTCTTGGTACATCGGGTAGAATTCAGCTGTAAAGCCGACTGGACCTGGACTTTTTTTGATTGGTGGGCTACTAATTACTGCCTCAACTTCAGCCCATGTTATTAGTCTATTCAGGGTTTCAACTTCTTCCTGGTTTAGTCTTGGGAGAGTGCAAGTGTCCAGGAATTTGTCCATTTCTTCCAGATTTACTGGTTTGTGTGCATAGAGTTGTTTGTAGTCATCTCTGATGGTAGTTTGTATTTCTGTGGAATCGGTGGTGATATCCCCTTTATCATTTTTTATTGCATCTATTTGATTCTTCTCTCTCTTTTTTTAAATTATTCTGGCTAGTGGTCTATTTTGTTGATCTTTTCAAAGAACCAGCTTCTGGATTTGTTGATTTTTTTTTTGGTGTCTCTTATCTCCTTTGGTTTTGCTCTGATCGTAGTTATTTCTTGTCTTCTGCTGGCTTTTGAGTTTCTTTGATCTTGCTCCTCTAACTCTTTCAATTTTGATGATAGGGTGTTGATTTTAGATCTTTCCTTGCTCCTCATGTGGGCATTTATTGCTATGAATTTCCCTCTAGAGACTGCTTTAAATGTGTCCCAGAGATTCTGGTACATTGTGTCTTCATTCTTGTTGATTTTGAAAAACATCTTTATTTCTGCCTTCATTTCATTGTTTATCCAGTCGATGTTCAAGATCCAGTTGTTCAGTTTCCATGAAGTTGTGCAGTTTTGAGTGAGCTTCTTAGTCCTGAGTTCTAATTTGATTGCACTGTGGTCTGAGAGACTGTATGTTATGATTTCCATTCTTTTGCATTTGCTGAGGAGTGATTTACTTCCAATTATGTGGTCAATTTTTGAGTAAGTGCAATGTGATGCTGAGAGGAATGTATATTCTGTGGATTTGGGGTTGAGAGTTCTGTAAATGTCTATTAAGTTTGCTTGGTCCAAATCTGCATTCAAGTCCTGGATTTCCTTGTTGATTTTTCTGTCTCATTGATCTGTCTAATATTGACAGTAGAGTGTTAAAGTCTCCCACTATTATTGTGTGGGAGTCTAAGTCTCTTTGTAGGTCTTTAAGGATTTGCTTTATGTATCTAGGTGCTCCTGTATTGGGTGCATATATATTTAGTATAGTTAGCTCTTCTTGTTGTATTGATCCTTTTACCATTATGTAATGCCCTTCTTTGTCTCTTTTGATTTTTGTTGGTTTAAAGTCCATTTTATTAGAGAGTAGGACTGCCACTCCTGCTTTTTTTTTTTTTTTTTTTTTTTTTGCTCTCCATTTGCTTGGTAAATCTTCTTCCATCCCTTTATTTTGAGTCTGTGTGTGTCTTTGCACATGAAACACGTCTCCTGAATACAGCACACTGATGGTTCTTGTCTTTTTATCCAATTTGCCAGTCTGTGTCTTTTGATTGGGGCATTTAGTCCATTTACATTTAATGTTAATATTGTTATGGGTGAATTTGATCCTGCCATTTTGTTACTGGTTGGTTGTTTTGCCCTTTGGTTGGTATAATTTCTCATTGCATCATTGGTGTTTACCATTTGGTTCTTTTTTGCAGTGGCTGGAACTGGTTTTTCCTTTCTGTGTTTAGTGCTTCCTTCAGGAGCTCTTGTAGGGCAGGTCTGTTACTGATAAAATCTCTCAGCAATTGCTTGTCTGTAAAGGATTTTATTTCTCCTTCACTTATGAAGCTTAGTTTGGCTGGATATGAAATTCTGGGTTGAAAGTTCTTTTCTTTAAGGATGTTGAATATTGGCCCCCACTCTCTTCTGGCTTGTAGAGTTTCTGCTGAAAGATCCACTGTGAGTCTGATGGGCTTTCCTTTGTGGATGACCCTACCTCTCTCTCTGGCTGCCCTTAGCATTTTTTCCTTCATTTCAACCCTGGTGAATCTGACGATTTTGTGCCTTGGGGTTGCTCTTCTAGAGGAGTATTGTTGTGGTGTTCTCTGTATTTCCTGTGTTTGAATGTTGGTCTGCCTTGCTAGGCTGGGGAGGTTCTCCTGGATAATATCCTGAAGAGTGTTTTCCAGCTTGTATTCATCTCCCCATCTTCTTCCAGTATACCAATCAAGCATAGATTAGGTCTTTTCACATAATCCCATATTTCTTGGAGGCTTTGTTCATTTCTTTTCACTCTTTTTTCTCTTTGCTTGCCTTCTTGCTTTATTTCATTGAGTTGATATTCAGTCTCTGATGTCCTTTCTTCTACTTGATCTATTCAGCTATTGAAACTTGTGTATGCTTCATGAAGTTCTTGTGCTGTGTTTTTCAGCTCCGTCAAGTCACTTATATTCTTCTCTATAGCATTTCATCTAACCTTTTTTCAAAGTTTTTAGTTTCTTTGCACTGGGTTAGAACATGTTTCTTTAACTCAGAGAAGTTTGTTATTACCCACCTTCTGAAGCCTGCCTCTGTCATTTCATCAAATTCATTCTCCATCCTGCTTTGTTCCCTTGCTGGTGAGGAGTTGTGATCTCATTGTGGGGGAGAGGTGTTCTGGTGTCATCCTTCTTGCACTGGTTTCTTCCCATCTTATTGAATTCCTATAGGATTGATCTCAGGTAGCTGCTTGGAGAGGTGGCCTTTCCTTTGCCTGCCTACAGAGGTACTGCTGGGCTGCCATGGATTCAGTGGAGCGGCCCTGCCCCCACGCCCCCACCCCCACCCCCGTGGAGCTCATTCATTCCTGGTCACTCTCTAACTGATGTTCTGTGTGTGAAACTCTGAAGTGAGAGATTTTTAGCCTGCTAGGCTTTGGGGCAGGGGAGACCTGTCCTGCCATATGGCCTGTTTCCCTGCATTTAGTTCCCCTTCTTTCTGGGGGGCAAGTAGTGCCTTCCTGCCAGCTTTTTGGCTTTCTCAGCATCAGCCAGTGCTTCTGCCTAGATCTATGCTGACAGCCCCAGCACTGGCTGAAGTTGCTGTTCTACCCTGTTCAGGCAGCTTGCTGAGGCTTTTCAGCCCAGTGAAGATCTCCTGTTCTGTGGGTTGTAGAGGGCTTGGGTAGAGCACTGTATCCAAACCGAAGTCCCAGAGGGAAAGATACCACAGTCCTCGACTAGGTAACTATACTAGGGCATAAGTACCAATAAAAATTAAAACTCAAATCAATGATCATCTCTACTTATAAAGAAGCCTTGACGCAATAAAGTAATTTGAATGAGAAATACAAACCATGAATACCATAGTACCTACTACTTCAAATAATCCCTAAGTGACCTTTAGATAATTTTTCTTCTTGGACATTTGAAACGCTTTGCTAGTTTAACTCCTTAAACCTGAACTATTGTAATAGAATATAGGTATTACCTCCATTTATGGGGCATGGACTCTGATCAAGGAGATTTAAAAGAAATTTTGTTTATTTAATTTTGGTAATGTTTGTCAGTGAAAAGAGCTGCTGTTTAAATATATATATATATATATATGTTCAGGCCTGGGATCATGGCTCACACCTCTAATCCCAGCACTTTGAGAGGCCCAGGTGGGTGAATTACCTGAGGTCAGAACATATCACCACGTTCTCTGCTCCAGTCGTTGACACTTCCTCAAAGATTTGGTGACAGGAGCTTATAGGACGAAGGGAAGAGCAAAGCTTCCATTTGACTGGAGAGCAAGATAGCACAATGTCCAAAGTAGAAAGTAAGGTTTTTTCCTTCTTGTTGGCTTTACCTGACGAGGGCCAGAATTTAAGGGTCTATTAGTCACAGATGGCATGGAGTGTGCGCTCCCTGTGTTCTGGGCACTGTGCTGAGAACCTTCTGTGTGTTATCTTATTTGATCTCATAACACCTCTGTGTTTTTCTGTGAAAGCACAGAGGGTTACAATAAGCTTATTTCCAAGGTCAGAGATCTAGGATACGGTGGAGTTGGGATTCATACTCACTGATACTAGACTCCAGACAAGAACCTGGGGTCCTAATCACTAAATACAGTGCACTAGAAAGCACACTTATGTTACATATTTCATATATCTGTGTGTGTATAAATATGCATGTATACAGATATGTGTGTTTATTTTGTGTGTACATACACATGCACAAGATACACCCCTCAAAAATTTCATATCTATCAGTGATCTCCAGATATGCTTGTGTTGACGTTTGCATTTAATGCAATTTGTTTAATGATCATATTACTGTTTAAGGATCATATTACTTGGTGATATGTTCTTCATTTGGCCATGAATTGAAGAGCATTTACTGGGCACCTGCTTTAAGCCAAACTGTCTGTAGACAGCAGGATTCAAAGCTAAGTTATAATTCCTGCCCTTCGATAAGCTGGTAGATTTAATAAAAATTATGTATTACATTATTTTGAATGTTATTTGCTATTGTTTTCAATTTGTTTTTTGCTTTGCCAAGAATACATAGAGAAAACAGTTTTAAATTATAAGTTTAAAACAATTCAAATAAGCAAAACCCTGCTAGTTTGCTAAGTATCCGTTAAGTAATGAGCATTGTTAAATGATGAATATATGTCATATTGCAATGTCAGTTTCACAGGCAGATTTACTAGGAAGCTAATGAAGTAGGATCTTCAAGATTCCTCAGTTTCATTGACACATTCTAAGACTCTATTCTTAGTTTTGTGACCATTCATTTGTATTCCTTTTCTTAAGAGTTCTCCCTTCTCATTTTATAAATTTTAGGATCTGAGAGGACCAAATATCCCCCTGGTCAGTCTTAATAATTTAAAGACAACCCAGTGATTTGGGATTATTTCACAGTCCACAAAAAATAAAGAACTATTTCTTTCCTATGATACTCACCTCTATTTGGTATCTGCATTTTAGTTACTCTACTAAGTAACTATACTAGGGCATAAGTACCAATAAAAATTAAAACTCAAATCAATGATCATCTCTACTTATAAAGAAGCCTTGAAGCAATAAAGTAATTTGAATGAGAAATACAAACCATGAATAACATAGTACCTACTACTTCAAATAATCCCTAAGTGACCTTTAGATAATTTTTCTTCTTGGACATTTGAAACGCTTTGCTAGTTTAACTCCTTAAACCTGAACTATTGTGATAGAATATAGGTATTACCTCCATTTATGGGGCATGGACTCTGATCAAGGAGATTTAAAAGAAGTTTTGTTTATTTAATTTTGGTAATGTTTGTCAGTGAAAAGAGCTGCTGTTTAAATATATATATATGTTCAGGCCTGGGATCATGGCTCACACCTCTAATCCCAGCACTTTGAGAGGCCCAGGTGGGTGAATCACCTGAGGTCAGAAGGTTGAGACCAGCCTGGCCAACATGGTGAAAACCCGTCTCTACTAAAATAAAAATATATATACAAAAATTAGCTGGGCTTGGTGGCAGGCACCTGTAATCTCAGCTACTCTGGAGGCTGAGGTAGGAAAATCACTTGAACCTGGGAGGCAGAGGTAGCAGTGAGCCAAGATTATGCCACTGCACTCCAGCCTGAGAGACCAGAGTGTAACCCCATCTCAAAAACAAACAAACAAAATTCATGATTCTTGCTCTCCAGGAAAAACATCTTTCAAAAACATTAGAAGATATTTCAACATTGAAAGAATGGAGAAATCTTTGCCTTCAGGTTTAACTTCACCTAAGTATTTGTAATAGATTCCCTGCGTGGCCTCAGATGCTACCTTCTTAGTGGAGTAATGGCATCAAAGCTTGTAACTTGAACTAATTTAAGTATAACTTTATTCACGTATTCTTCTCTTTAAGGATTTTGGTCTCACAGATTTTTATTGTGGTAATAAATGGATTCAGTATATTTTTGGCCCAAATTATTTATGCATTCTTTCGACTAAGCAATATGTATTGAGAACCTATGATGTGATGGATGTTGATCCTAGTGCTGGAAACAGCAATGAATTAGACAGAAAGTCTCTACCTTCATGAAGTGAGGGAGAACCTTGAGGAGGTGTCCTTCAAATATTACTCTTGCCAAAGTATGTTGTGGATTTGAGTAAGCTCTACCAAAGCAGTGTATGACTGCTAGCAAAATATACATGATTTCATTTCCACTTGCAGCTTATAAAACCTGTCAGTCATTTCTCCAAAATATTGGATTTTCTAGCTCCAGCTTGGGGTTGCCATTGATTGCCAGTAGAATTTAATGAAATTTCCTTTCGGAGGCCAAATGCATGTCTCAGTGCTGTCCATGTGGAAATGGTCAATACAGTTTGACCAGTAATAGGTTTTTGATTGTCTATGGGAACATCTGGATCTTTGACCTCACAGGCAGTTATACAACAAGCCCTTATCCCTGTGGAAAAGTGTTTGTTCCTTTGTGGCTCAGAGGCCCTGCGTTTGCATATTGGGCTTCATGTTCTGGAAGTTGTTTTCTTTAGCAGTGAGGTTATTTAATTCCAAGGACTGGTTTGAATTTCTTTTTAAACTGTAAGTGTATAGGATTACATTTAATTGTTGGTTTATGTACAGGAGCATTGCTGCACTGAGCTGCAAGGAGCATATTATAAGTACTCTTTTGTCCTGAGTAAATATTCATTCAGTTACAGGCTGGATGAGAGCCCATGAATCTCTGAATCATGATGTCTGGAGATCTGGACATCAGATATGCAAATATCTGAAGATATTGCTGGTATTATCTATTAACCTTTGGCTGTCTGTTAGGGTCTTATAAAGTAGCTTGACGATTGCAGTGTAAATCAGGAAAATGAATGCCTAACGCTTGGACACCTCGACCAGATGGCTGGAGTTTAACAAGTGTGAGTCCATATTTGCTGGCAATACACAGACAAAACGCACTTGTCCCAACAGCTCACAGTGTCGTCTGCCCAGAGGCAGCAGCAACACAGACTGAGGCCTTGGTGCACATGATATCAGGCTCAGGGGCGAGAACATAGAGTTCTGTCCTGGTTCAAATCTTTCTCCAAAGGTGACAAATACAGGAATGATTTTTTTGAAGTACAGCGTGTTCTTCCGGCAGTTTCTGAGAGGGAGATACCCCTGAAAGGGTGAAGGAAGGACTTTTGCTCCAGGACCCTGGTTCCTCCACCTTCGAGGAGCCAGAAGCCTGACTGTTCATCACCCCTCTCAGCACATCCTCAGTGCTCACTCTCTGCATGATTCAAGGCCACATTCTTCATAATACAGTCATACTAGACTTGGAATTTTGACAAGCCATGTTGTCATTTCTATGATCTATGCTTCATAAAGGCCATATGGAGTATACTAGATCTAAAGGAATCCATCTGATTGTGAACACACGGTGTGAGGTAAGAAGGGAGTCAGAGTAAGGAAAGCCTCTGGTGGCATTTCCCAACTTGGCTGATAGACACAGCTAAGAGTGATCGATCACTGGGAGGGTGTCATTACTCACTAACAAGGTAGTTCCCCACTTAGCAGAATGCTTTTCCTACCTTCAACGTGGTGGGGAGCAACATTGGTTAGCAAACGCGGCGACTACATATGGCACTCATGTTACAGAAACTTCCTAAGCCCTTTTGGGATCTCTCTATTGCCTTGAACAGATGGCCTATGAGCTGCGGGGACTTCTTCCAGATCCACGGCCTGCAGCATCTAGGCTTGTGTCCAATCACTAAATGGAGTCCTGTGGGGCCCTTCCTCATCTGGCTCCTGCCGACTTCCCCAGCCTTGTGTCTGTCCACTCCCCAGTTCTCCTGTTATCTGAATCCCATTCCCTTCTGGCCATTCTTAATTTTCTTCACTTCCTCAATCGCTTTTACAGTTTTGCATCCACAGTTTCTCGCACTTAGAGCAAACACCCTCCCAGCTTATCGTGTACCCCCAACCCCCACTGAAGACTTGTTTAATACTAGTTTCTCTCTCCTTTATTTAATCAGAAAACATTATATTCAGAAAGTTTCCTACACCCATCAGGATGTATCCAGTTTAGCTGATCACCTAGAAGGGACCCCTCTTTCCCAAACCCAGGTGGGTTCTTCCTGCTTCCTCAATGACAAGGATAAGGGTACATCAGACAGGATCACCACCTCCATCCTGCCCTGCTGACCTCTGCTCTCCAGCCTTCTGGCCTTGCCGGAGGACCAGGGCTCTCGGTCATGGGAGGAACAAAATCTTCCCCTCCTAAAACACCATGATTTACGTGGTAGAACTTGCTGTGTATCTTGTACACACTACCACCAAATGACCCTATTCTGCTTCTACCTCCTTCCTGCCACAAAACCACAGACACAGCAGGACCCATGATGGTTTTAGGGTATACGAGATGCTTTCACATACATAACATTTCTGTGGAGGAGTGACCTTTGTTATTCCCTCTGCTCTACAATGAGTTTTGAAAGGATAAGTAAACTATGCTTAAGAGCGCATAGCTATTGAGAAAGAGGTTTGGGATTTGAATCCTGATACACTCAGTACTTTCCATTATGTGCACCAATCTGATTTTTTGGGTTTTTTTTCTGTACTTGCCTCCTGTTTTCTCTAACACAAAGTGTCTATGGACTTCACCTTTTAAAAATGACTATATATAAGTGAAATGTGTTTGGCTTTAGTTGTCTGCCTTCACAGATGTGTCTATCTTTCTGAAAAAAAGTGTGGCTTAGGTGTCAACCCTTGGGATTCTGAGACTATAAGTAAAAGATGAAATAGTATTGCAGAATTCTGACATTTTTGCACCGTGTATCAAGATTTGTGGCATATGTATTTGTGTCTGCTACAGGGAAATTCCCAGAGCCCATACCAGAATTATTCCCAAAGCATCTTGAACTGAGATGCCTCATCCATTCCTATAACTGGGTGCACGAGAGACCCCAGAATACTCCATGCCATCAGCCTTCACAGGTACAGGTTTTTCTAAAATGGAGCTTGTGCAGAGGCTATAGTCATTTTGCACAATGAAAAAGGCAATTGTCAATGTGCATTTCGACGTGTGCTATGGGAGTTAGGACTAACCAAGATGCTTGAAGACAATGCTGCATGACTTGAAGAATGCAACATAAGACACAATGACTCAGAGCCTGCACCAGGCCATCTCCACCCCAGGATCTCCCTGCGGGGGTATGTGGAGATCTTAGCCTTCTACTATCTAGGGACGACATGACAGAAAACACAGTTCTGTATTTTGGAAGTTTGCTTCATCACTAAAAAATAAATAATTAAAAATTACTCTTGAGCTGAAACCAGCTTTTCCAAGTTTTGGTTCATACTAAGTCGTTTTTAAACATTTAAAAATAGGTATATGTAATAAAATGCTGAGAGACTGGAGACAGCTGCTGCTGGCACTGCTCTAATAGAAAGCATACGCCATTGAGCTAACATTCTGTTCTTTGACTGAAGAAAAAAACAAAGCTGTTAAACACTGGTAAGTTCATTTTCCAATAGCCATAGCATTAATATCTTTCAAGTCACTCCTAACCATAGCTAATTAGAGGTTTAGGAAGGATGGCTCTTCTGGAAGGGTCACCTCGGGTTGTGTAGCCCACAGATTTGATTGTTGATTGTTGATTGTGTAGCCCACTGTTGATTGTTGGCAACAATGGATTTGTGTAGAATTTCTGCTCGGCTTAAGGTGATTATCTTTTTTTTTTTTCTTTTGCTGGTGTGTGTCTTATTTTGACTGGCTGAGGTCGGGCTGGATGATGTGGGCCTGATTCGAAAGCAATGCCAGGTTGTTGCAGGAGATCTGCACTGACAGATTGTTGAAAACTTATTAGTCTCTGACGTTTTAACAGCCTGCAATGGGACGGAAATCTGCTCTTTCACTGGAAAAGCTTAAAAAGGAAAATATGAGCTCTAGCTGAAATCAGTCCCAGTTCCAAATCTGCCGTCCTCTGGCACTGGAGTGCTGAGGGCTGCCACAGTGTGTAGAGATTAAGGCCTGACTGCCACCCACACGGTAGACAGGACTGCCTAAAATGATGTGGACCTGGGCCATTGTCAAGTAGCAGACCCTGAAAATGCATCTTCTGGGAACTGGGGTGTTCTCAATGCGAGGTGCTAATGGCTTCACCAGCAGGAGAAATCAGCCTTACTGAGGTTTCAACTGGGTGGTTGGGGGAATTCTTTTGGTCATAGCCATTCTATGAGATAATTCAAGAAAAAGGACTAAGAAACACTCAGTGTTGATATCCTCTTTAGGGTAACTTCTACCTCAAATGGGCAAAATGATGGCCACCAATATTGTTGGTGACAGACATCTGAACCCAATTAAGACCTATAATACAGAGATATCTGTATTGTAATTATTTAATACAGTGCTAAAGTTGTTTATTAAGCACCCTGTTCTTCCAAAGCAAACCAAGCCTCTCCAGCCCAGCCCATAAAGATTTTTTAAACTCACTTTTGACCCCAGTTTTTCTCCAGTCTCCTCTGTGATGACCACTTTGATTAAGTTCTCTGCTCTCACCCACAGCAGTTCTGCTCCCATCCTTGGCAGCTGCTCACAGGATCCTGACCAAGTTTCTGGACTTTGCCCAGGCAGCTACCTATGCCTGGAGGAGCCTTTTCTTTTATCAGACAACCCTTTCCTATGCTTCAGACAGGCCTGCAGTCATCTCTTTCAAAGCCTTTTCCAATAACCCCGGTCAGGGGTGGGCAACAAGCATTGAAAGTGCCCATAGCCTTCTGTGTTTTGACTTCAGAGTAGGCTACAAAGTTCTTGAGGACAGGACCCAGGCTGAATCTCATTTCATTTTATATCCACACTCATGGAACAGTGTCAGCACAGAGTAGGCACTCAGTAATATCTTGCTGAATGTTCACTTATTCATTCACTCATTTGACAGACAAATGGAGTTCCAAATTTCCAGGCGCTGCCAGGGAGCTCAGTCTCTTAACAGGAGATATCTTTTTATGCTCTACAGACCTAAACTGCTTTCTCTCCAGGCCTGTCTTCTAGGGCTCTGGCTTTGATTACTACCATTCAGTTCTTGGTTGGGGAAAAGTGTGAGATGAGAAGTGACCCAGATGTTTGGAAATGTCATCTCAATGTCAGGTTTCACCCTACGTCACCCCATCACAGTTGTACATCATGTGGCTGCATTTATGGCAGTGCTTACTGGTGCGTATGCAAAAATGCCCTGGAAAAATAATCTCTTCTCATGCTACCCCAGAAAACTTCAGTTTAGCCCACAGAATTGTGGTAAGGCATTATTCATTCATTCATTTAACTAACATTTGGAGTGTCCATTATGTATTAGTCATTATCCTAGACATTTAGGGATTCAGTGGTGAGCAAATAAAATAGATGTAATCCCAATTAATACATCACCATACAGGCATTTGCCTTGTTTACCTAAAACCCCATTTGGGATATTCATGTATTATGTGGCAAACTTGCAGAACTGAAGTAAGTAGAAAGGAAGTGAGGGCAGGGGTGAAGGCAGCCTGTGCTGAAGCTTTGCCTACTCCAGATTCCCTTTGTCACTCTTGGGACAACAAGGTGTGCTTTACTTTCCACTAGACTTCAGCAACTTCCCCATAGACTGAACATGGGTAACACTTTTCAGTTCAAGAAACTTAGGTTTGATTTCCCCCTCCCCGCTCAAAAAAAAATGACTCTAGTCATGTGTCAGGGGTTCTTTTTGTTTTATTTTGGTTTGGTGTGTTTTAACAAGCTATCCAACACACTCAGGGAGTTGTTGAGTTTTTCTGCATTTCTGCAATAGCATTCAGTGTTTAGTTATTAGCTTCATGGGTATGAAGAGGCAATTACACCAATCAATTTCTAAGCCCTGGATCACTGCCATGGTTCTGTGTTCTTCAAGTCAGCAACTCAGTGATGCTTCCTAGTTTTCCATTTTCCCAGCTGTGGCCCACTGGCCTAGTAAGCTCCTAGCCTGGTGAGTCAATTTCAGAGTGTTTTGAGTGTCATTTCTGGAGACCTAGCCTATAGCCTAATCCTCCAATAATTTCATAAACATCTAATTCCCTTTATTAAATTCCTTTCTGCTCAACAACAATTATAATGTGAAAAGAAAATAATAAGAGAACCCTAGCCTATTAATTACTTTCTGATAACATTTAACATTACCTACTTGCAGAAAACTGTTAGTTTCTCAGCTAACACTCAGGCAAACCTCCAGGCATCAAGGATTTCTGTCTTTGGTTTTATTAGTTTGCTAATGTTTCTCTGTTCTGAAGATATCAAGACACATTCTCTAAAAAGATTAGTTGCTGGAGGCCTCACTGAGAAAATAATAAATTCAAATTATAGTAACTACTCAGAAAAATAAAAAAATATGTAAAAGCTTATCTGAAGCAGAAAAAACATTAACTGGTTTAAGAAAGCTGGAAGTTCTGTCAATTGAACAATGAGAACAAAACATAAGCTTTTCGCTATTTTTGATAACTTCTTTTGAATATGATGTGGAACTATTACCAATATTTTAATATTAACAAATTGGATATAATTTTTCTTTAAGGAAAAGAGGTTCATTTAATACTTAAGGGTGATTTTAAAAATTACTCCCAACATCAATTTTTTTTATAACTAAATGTATAGTGAAAGTAATGAAAAAACAATACAGCTTACTTAAAAGAAATATATTTTGTGCATCTGATTTAGTTCATGGAAATTATATTCTTTTAATTTAAAATTATCTTAATGTATGGATATGTACAGTATTTTTATTATGTTTAAATAACAAATTAAATAGATATATATGATTTACAACAAGATGCTTTGAGATATGTGTACACTGTGGAATGGCTAAATCAAGGTAATCAACATATGCCTTACCTCACATACCTAACATTTTGTGGTGAGAATACTTAATATCTATTCTCTTAGCAATTTTCAAATATACAATACATTATTGCTGTAGTCACCATGTCTTACAATAGATTTCTTGAACTTACTCCTCCTAAGTAAAATGTTGCTGCAACATTTGACCAATATCTCCCCGATCTCATCCTCTAACCTTTTCACCTCCCAAGCTCCTGGTAACTATTATTCTACTCTCTGCCTCTAAGAATTCAATATTTTTGGATTCAACATGGAAGTGAGATCATACAGTATTTGTCTTTCTGTACCTGACTTATTTCATTTAACATAATGTCCTTCAGATTCATCTATGTTATTACAAATAACAGGATTTCCTTCTTTATTCACAAGTGAATAATATTCCATTTTCTTCAGCCATTCAACCACTGATAGCACTTAGGTTGGCTCCATACCTTGGCTATTGCAAATAATAGATGCAATGTTTTATAGCATCCATCTTTCTCTTCCTGAATAAAAGTCCAATTTTAGATACAATGTAGAAAATTCTTAATAAAAATTAGCAACCAACTTGTGAAATATTCTGACTTTTAAAATTAGAAGAATTTCTTCATTTTCAATCCTAAAAACTAATATGATAATTAAAATAGAATTTTAATGGATGAGTTAAATGTATTTTTATTTTTGTATTGCAATCTTATCTACAATAATTTAAATTAGCACATTCTTCTTCATAGTGAAGTGAAAACTAAACTTGCAATGACATTATGTTGTAGATATTATCCTGTTTTACAGATAAGAAAGCAGATTTGCAAAACTAAATGCCCATGATAGTACAGTGACAGGAAGAGGCAGCAACAGGATTTGAATTTGGATCAGTCGGATCCAAAGCATGTGCTCTACTAGATGGCAATTCTTGCAAACAGACGGTAGTTAGTGGGTGAGAGAAGGGGATAAAAGTAAAGATAGTCTATTTGGTCAAGGCAATGAGCAGGTCAAAAGTAGCCAATATTTGAGAATCTAGGTATCTTGGTCAAGCATCTGGTAAGCTGTCAACATTTATTCTGTCATCACTGGAGAAGAGTATTCCTGAGTGAGTGGTACTGCCTGTGCCTCCATTTTCTACTCTGCTAAAAGAGTACAACTAGACTGTGAAAAGTAGATGCACATCATTTAGTGCAAGGCTTACCCCAGAGTGTGGGCTCACATGTTAGCAAGTCCACAAATATTTAGTCTACCTAATCCACAAAGATTTATGAAGGCCCTGGTATGAACAAGACACCAGGGTTACAATAATGAAGCATCTTAGGAACACTAACAGTGAACATGGTTTGACTCTTTATGGTCTATGAGGGCAATGGACATTACACATATTAATTCATATCCTATGTGCTATGGAAGGAGATCACGTGCCTTGATCTCTGTTTCTAGCAGAGATCCAGCCTCTCGGATGGGGACTTTAATAACTATGCCCTATTATTTGGAGGCAGTGTTGGCTGGGAGAGATGGGCGTGAACAAAGCAAGTTGGTCTCAATATTTCAGGCTCAGAAGACAAGACAAAGATAGAATCCCTTAGGAGAGATTGGATCCTGAGAATTAAGCAGAATCCTGGTGAGCAGCACCACAGGTACAAAGTCAGCATCACCTCAGCAGGGTGCTTGGATAGGGATTCCCAGCGAGCTTGACTAGAGCATGGAAGGAGGAGGGCTGCAGCACCAGAGAACCCAGCAGGGCACAAGATCTTCCCCTAGGGCAGATCCTGCAGTTCTCTGAAACTTAGACCTGTGGCTTAACCCAATTAATCTCATAAACTGGGTCATCACCCTGGGTTGCACAGCAAGCAGGAGCCTGGCAGCAAAAGCTGGATAAACACTGGCATCAATAAGAAAAAGCACTAGAAAGAAACTGGTTTCTTTCAAGCCTTGAGAACAATCAGATTCCCTTGGGTGTTGCTTTCAAATCTGTTACCATCATCAGGTAACTTTACAAAACAGGGCAATTTAAGAGCTAGTTAAAGGTGCCTCAGCAATCTTCCACACCCCCAGGGAGATGAAGACAAGGAAGAGGACCCCCTCATTATCATTGGAAGGGCCCCCACACCTGTTCTTACTGCTTAATGATGAGCCTGTCTGGTCAGTAAACCTGGGCAGGTCATGACTGTTAAGGAATGCATGCTTCACAGAGTTTCAAAAACTCTTCCTGGATTTGTTTATGGCCAGGAAAGAGAGCAAGACTCCAGCTCCTGTGCCCTCACTGACATCAATTTGCCTGTTAAGTGACACCTATAAGGCTGCCCTTGGGCTATTGTAGCAAAGAAGAGTTATGCAACCTCAACCCATCCACCTACTCCCCTAGAAGGCCCTGCAAGGAAAGAAGGAAAGCTCTTCCTTCACAGTACATGTACGGACTTTGTCCTTAGCAAATGGCAGGAGAGCACCCTAGGGTCCTGGAGTTATTTCCTTGTAGGACTCAAAATGTAAATTAATAGAGCTTCCTAGCACTTTGTTTTGCCAAGAAGTTTAAAATGTTTAGGAAACCTCTGATCTTTCATTTAAAAGTATTAACTCTTTCAGGTCAAAAAATATTACTTTAAAATGCAGGTAATGCAGAAAATGGATCCTAGTAATTTGAAGAGGTTTAATGCCTCCCAAGGAGGACAGGTACAGAGATGTATTGTACAAAGGGCCATTTTTATATTCAGAGTTGCAAATATGAGGACAATTCTTTCTTATTTCGAAATACTTGAAGGAAAACGTTAAGAGAATAATTTAAGGGACACATCATTATAGAAAAAGTTGATAGCCCGTGTGCCCTCCAACACTTCATTTCTCAGCATTTCTTCCCCTGCCCTAAATTTGATGCTTCATTATTCATTGCATGTTTTTTTGCTTTTTCTATAAGTTAATGTATCCATAAACAATATGTACTATTTTCAGATATTTTCAACATCATGAAATATGGACAGTTTTTTTTTCTTGGTTTATCATACTTTTACGGTTTTTGTTTTTTGTTTTGAGACAGAGTTTCACTCTGTTGCCAGGCTGGAGTGCAATGGCGCGATCTGGGCTCACTGCGACCTCCACTGCCTGGGTTCAAGTGATTCCCGCCTCAGCCTCCCAAGTTGCTGGGACTACAGGTGTGCCACCACACCCAGCTAATTTTTGTATTTTTAGTAGAGACGAGGTTTCACCATGTTGGCCAGGATGGTCTCTATCTCTTGACCTCTTGATCCACCTGCCTTGGCCTCCCAAAGTGTTGGGATTACAGGTGTGAGCCACCAACCCCAGCCTTATGTTTTAAATATTATATATGTCTTATATAATTTTCATGTTATATGTTTTATATTATTTGAATATTCCAGATTTTTTTTTTTTTTAGATGGAGTTTCGCTCTTGTTACCCAGGCTGGAGTGCAATGGCGCAATCTCAGCTCACCGCAACCTCTGCCTCCTGGGTTCAGGCAATTCTCCTGCCTCAGCCTCCTGAGTAGCTTGGATTACAGGCACGCGCCACCATGCCCAGCTAATTTTTTGTATTTTTAGTCGAGACGGGTTTCACCATGTTGACCAGGATGGTCTCAATCTCTTGACCTCGTGATCCACCCACCTCAGCCTCCCAAAGTGCTGGGATTACAGGCTTGAGCCACCACGCCCAGCCTATTCCAGATTTTTAATATTATATATTTCATATAGACATATTAAATATATTTTACAGCATATATAGCTCTAATTCTCTAATTTTAACTGTTGTATCATATTCCATTTATAAATAACACTTATTTTCTTATCTGTTTTGTACCGAGACATTAAAGTTGTATATGAAATTTCTCTAGCTATAAATCTAGAAGACAACTTTGCTATGTGTCATAGAGTATGAACATTTCATCTTTGCTGGATTTTGCAAAATTTTTTCTAAAGTGACTGTATCATTTTATACTCCAGCCCCCAGTTTGTGAATGTATCCATTTCTCTACAGCCTTGAAAACACTTGTTATTGCCAGACTTCTAAATTTTGTGAAATTGACAAGTTGAAAATAAACCTCATTTTATCTTTAATTTGCTTGCCTCTGATCACAGCTATCGTTGAATATGTTTTCTGTGTTTATTGACCATTCAGATTTTTCCTCTTCTATGAATTGCTTGCTCATGTCCTTTATCCATTTTTCTATTACATTATTTGTTATGTTCTCATTGATTTGAAAGATTTATGTATATATTCAAGTACTGACCATTTGTCAATATATTCATCATACAAATGTGGTATATTCTTAAATAACTGTATCTCTGGAATTTGCCTTGCACAAAAGTTTAACAAGCAAGTTAAAACTAAGATATAGATAAGCAAGTTGATATTTCCATGAGTCTATGAGTTCAGGAAAAGCATTATGCATGCCAGTTTTTCATTATTTCTCTACTTGTTTTTCCTTCCAGGCTCAGAGAGATAAAGTATAGGCCACATAGCTTTACTGTTGATAATATCTGTGCTTTGCAGAGTGGGTGGTGTGGAATACTAGGGGAGATGAATAAGGATCAACTTTGAGAATAATTAGCCTCAGATTATTGGGCCTAATAGATTGCATTCCTTCCACTGAAATAGAAACTGTTACAAACCAAATGCATTTCCAACTGTGACTTCTCATGGGAATGCACAGAATCAGCTCTATGTGAGGGCATAAAGCATTCAGAAACAATCTATTCCAACTTACCCCTCAAATGTTTTACTACCAGGCAAGTCTCTACTCATAACATAAGTCCCTAGACTCAGGTGACCAATGAAAACAAAAGTAGAATAATGTTATGGTAATGTCAGGTCACATGGACATATTGCCATGGGAATCTTGATATGAAATCTTAAAATAACCATGGCTATCTTTCTATTTCAGAGGTGTGGCGAAATCTTGTTTGAGAACCCCGATCAGAATGCCAAATGTGTTTGCATGCTGGGTAAGAAGGATTCTCCTTTTAAATATATTAAGCATGTTGATGTCATGTGGAGTTGTCATTGTTCTGTTCCCTTTTCGACTGTCTCTTGTTCCGTTTTGAAGAGGCTGATAGGTTCTTTTATGGGTTTATAGACAGCTATAACACATTTATATGTGTAACACTGGATAATGAAGAAAGGTTTTGATTTTCTTAATAGTCAGTCAAGAACCATGCTTCCAAGTCTTTCAAAAATTTTCTTGGATCTGCATGATGTAGAATTAACTGGTTTATATTCAGGCAGCTCTGATGAAAAGGTAAGAATCACTTTATAATTGCTAAAACAGAGATGGATGATAAGATCGATAAGTAAATTCTTAAGTTTTTACATTATGGCACAAAACCCTGACTTAGAATTCCTGGGAGAAACGTATATTTGAACTGCTAAAATCTGAAGTCAGCACAACTGTTATCCACACAGCGTTTGTAACAAAAAACAACATTGTAATGAATAATCATTTGTTCTTGTAGGACAATATCTCATTAATGCCTTTGACAAACTATTTTAATATATACTGTTAGTTAATGAAGTTGGTATTATTCTCCTCATTATATAGGTTAGAAACAATTACAGAGAATATAAATGATGCACTTAACCTCAGAGTGAGAAATGGTCCAAATCATGATATGAAAGTTTCTAAACTGCAGAATTTTAGGTCTAGTGTTTAGATCTTATTTAATCCACTAAACTATGTCATTATAGTAATAGATGTAATTCATTATAGTAATAGATGAAAACAGTAGCAAGGATATATAAAAATAATTCCTAAATTTTATTGTAATCAAAATTTTACCTTTGTGGATTCTAACCTTGAACTGTGTTTATAAGCAAAGAACGAAATTATTCATTTTAGCATTTTCCATTTACTCTGACCATTTAATATATTTACAGCCTAGACTATTGGTGAAAAGCAGACAATGGGATAAATAGAGGCAGGCAAGGATCTTGGTAATTTGTAATTCAAAATAATCATGCAGGAAATAATCAAAAGGGATACATGACATGACTTAAGAAACAAATGAAAACCAGACATCGTATTTTTCTAGGTTTCTAATCTTTCTTAAATTCTTTATAAATTTCTCTTTGCAGTTCTATGTTTTTATTTTAACTAAGATGGTGGCTATACAGTAATACATCCACTGGAAAATGAACATTTTACTAGAAGCACATGAACAAAAAATAGAGCATTGCATCCATACACCCATTTCAAATTCCTTCCCCTTGAAAGTGTGAAATCAAAATATCTCCAAAGTTCTAATATTTCAGGTGCTAGGTAGATGCAGAGATAGACAGATGATAGATAAACAGATTAGATAGATGATGTATAGATAGATAATTGATAGATTGATACATGATAGATGATTGATAGATTATGGAGAGAGCAATAGAGAGAGAGAGAGAGAGAGAGAGAGAGAGAGAGAGACAGATGGAAGCAGAAAAACAATCCTTTGTCAAGTCATGTGTCCCAATTTTGAATTTGGGAAACTCTTACCTCCACATCAAAACTATTCAACAATTAATTAACTCATTTAATTTTCCACAATAACAAGATAAGATTGGTGCTATTGTTATCTTCATTTTACAATAAGGAAATTGTGGCAAATGGTCTGATACTACAAGTACCTTATTACCACTGAATTATTATTTGACTGTAGCTTCTACCTGGTCTGGTAACTTGCATCAGTGTTTAACTTGTGATAATTTTAAGCACATGAATACATTATCTATTGTGACTGAATGTTTCTGTGTCCTGGATTCCATGTAAGTTACTTGATTAGTTTATAGCTAGAACGGCAAGAGACTATCTACTGCTCCCTATAGATTTGAATGCACTTGAAGTAAGATCAATATTATCTTTCCATCTCTTCCAGATTATATGGTATGGTTTATATAGCTGTCAGAAAGCAACCCTGCCCACCAAATGTGTCTCTAATGAATCTGCCAGATTGCACAAAATTCTAAAATTAGAAATGTATTTATATAAATCAGTTTTATGTTGCTACCAGTCATAATAATTACAGTTAATTGAGCACTTAATATGTGGCAGGTGAAACCCATCCTAAACACCTTACATAATTAGATCATTTATTCTAAGTCAATTAAGAGATGCCCTATCTTTCAAAATGTAGATATCTCTGTCAATGGAAGAGTTTTAATTAAGCTGCTGCTGGTTATTAACCTTATAGATTTCATTAGTTTGTTAGATTTCACTTTTCTTAGTGATGCAGAACTAAATAAGAAAAGGAACCATGAGAATGGAAATTTTTATTAGTTTCAGGACACATAGGAAGCACAAGTGTACATTTTACCTTTAAGTTAGACAGTAAATAATTATTGAGTGTTCACAGGTAATATTATGCCTAGTGAGCTTGAGTTGCTCACATAGTGAAAATTGTGCCCTTGAGGAGCTTATATTTAAGAAGGCTTAGATTTTTTTTTAAAGAGAATTGCTGCCACTTTTAATTCAGACACTTAAGAAGTCCTTCATTACGGATATCAGTACACATGGATCAACCTCACCATTAACATACATCCACCTGAAGCCCAAGGACTGCTACTTCACAGCAAAATGGTCCAAGATGATTAAAAAAAAAGTAAAGTTCAAAGATTTATTCACTTAAAACAAAAGAAATCAAGTTATGAGTACATAAGTCCCTAAAACTGAGACTACATCTTGTATTTCTTCAAGAAAGACCATCTATATAACACAAAAAGCACCTCTTCACCACTATCTAAGGTATTAGTTTGCTGCTGCCTTCAGAAGGAATCTGAGATACGGTTCTTATGATTTCCTAAAGCCTTTTTTGAGAAAACTTGATATGTCACACAACAAAGTATAAGGAGTCTCTGATATTGTGAAGGACTGTTGTGTTTCATACGTGCTGCCAACCATAAATGTAGTGATTATTTTTGCAGATACTTTTGTAACATTTTTATGAATAAATTAAAATTTCTAAATGAGAAAACCAAATACATGGGGCCACCCAATATTGAGATCCCTGGTGGGGGCCAACCTGAGACATCCTCATCTTTAACTGGTCAAGCTCTCAGTTCACTCCCCTTGAAACCTCCCTCTCTACCCACCCACAATCCAGGTTTGGGTGCCTGCTGGATCCTAGCTGTGCACTGGTTTTAGCACAGCTGAGGCAGAATATGGAGAAGGCTCACTAGCCAGGGACTCCATTTGCATTTCTTTCTCATCCACTGGCGAGTCCCCAGATCATTCTGAAAAGTACTGTTTTTATGCTTTGAGTGGTCTACCTCATGACTTCCATGGATAAACCATTCTTACTGAAAATCACGCTTCTGACTCATTCCGTTAAATGAGACATAAATGTAAAATTCACCTTGAGTTACTCTGAAGCCCCAAATTCAGTGCAGCTTTAAATGGAACCAAACTACTGTCATGTATAGGTCTTGCAGGGAATTATTTCTGGCTTCAGGAGAACAGCTCATGTTGAATATGAAGGTAAATACAGGTATACTGTAGAGCTAACTACACTAAGCCTTAACTGTTAATTCCTTAGAGTTGTTCATGGAGGGCCAACGTGGATGATCAAGTTAAACATCAAATTGTAATGAATGTTGCTTTCTTCTTTCCTTCAGGCTAAGGGCAATGTGTTTAGAGCTTCTGCCTCCCTGTTCTGCCCTCTCCACCTTCCTTTTTATAAATTTAGCTATAAGATTTTACTGAAGTTCCAATTGGCCTTGGAAGTTTACATAATTATGTCAATGGATACACAACTGTATAGCAAGACTTTTACTTTCTTCAGGTATCACGAACAGATACTAAAAAACAGAGAAAGTAAAAGAGACATTATCTCTCATTGTATAATTAATGCATGAAGTATGGCAAGTTACTAAAAAGAGTTTACTTTTTAAAAGCATAATGAAAACCGTTGGATAAAAAAAGCCAAGAGTATTTAAAGATATTATGTAAAATGATCAATGTTGATTCACTTCTCAGTTCATTTGTGAACCTTGCTCTGTGAAATGATAAATCATGGGAAAAGAAACTTTCAAAAGGAAATTCCTGATCAGATTTAGTGCTGCTTTCTGTTTCCTCCTTTCATTATTATTAGAGTGGGATTTTTTTCTAATTATAAGCCCTTAATTTTTAATTTGTGATATTTTCTTGGCTCAATTTCTTCATCCTCTTTATCAAGGTTTAACTCTTTCTCATTATAAATTTTCAGTGGCCCCATTTTTGTCTCATGTATGATTTCTTTCATGCTGTTAAGTGTCATGATGATTTGAATGTACAATAAGTGCTTTCTTACCTGCCATGACTTAAAAGGGAGTGTTCACATTAGTTTTCCAGTAGGAATTTGTTATAAATTATTTAAATGATTGCTAATCTTCAGAATAACAGAACACCAGAAAGTCAATATTTTGTTATACAATCAACATAGGCATAGAGGGACTTGCTTTGTAGCACTAGCTCTGAAAAATTAACTGTGTACTCATAGAATTTGCTTCATCTCTGTAGGATTTGATTCATAGTTTGCCTGCAAAGTGGAAATAAAGACATCTGTCCTTCGTAGCCCAGGGGTTTTTCTGGTGAGAGAATGAGATGTTCTATGAGGAGAAGCCTGTTATGATGTCCGCCCTAAATATTGTGTATGTTGATGCATAAGTGGTAATAATTGAAAATCTAAAAATTGATAATATATATATTATAATAAAAATAAATTATTTGCTGATGGCACCAATGGTGTTTAGAAAAGCAATTGAAAAGCTAAAACATTACATAAATGTGAGGACAATTTTTTTAAATATTAAATATGTTCTTCAAAATTGTGTGGTGCTTTCAGGGTAGAATGAGACCTTCATCTAATTTTTATTAATCGGGTACGCATTGAGCACCAACAAGGTCATGGTGCTTAGCATTGGGAATCCAAAGTCCAGTGGGGCGTATAGTTTGGCTTTAGAGAGTTTATCCTTCAACAAGAGATTCAGGTCCTAAAGCCGAATGTATGCAACACCAACTCGACTGATAAGTGCTACAGAAGAAATAAAGATAAAATATATAGGGACTTCAAAAAATGGAGAGAGTGCATATAGCAGGGATGTGAAGACTCATGTATCTAGATATGAAAGTTGAGAAAGTGGCAGCACTCTAGGTGGTTGCAAGATCACTCTCAAAAGCCCTGAGATGAACTGGGGAGTGTTTCTGGGAAAGTGCTTCAGACCATGAGGTAGATGAAAGAATAAATTGAGAAGATGGTGCTGTAGGACCAACTCAGGATTGCAGCTCCCAGTGAATCTGCAGATGGTAAGTGGATGCCACATTTCCAGACAGATCTTTATTGCCCACAGACCAGGAGATTCTCAGGTGTAGGAGCTGCACGGGCCACCAGTGTGGCTGTTTGGGCCGGCATGGCTGTTTGGGCCGGGGCTGCAGTGCAGTGGCACTCCGTAAAAAATACACTGGTTTGGTTGCCCTGTTAAACTGGCAATTGGAGATTTCAGAAGGCAGATTAGCACATTCATCTGATTAAATGGGACTTAAACAGAAAGCCAGGCCAGGAGATTCCTGGGCAGCAACGTGATTCCAGCAAGCTCAGTGGGTTGCCACACAGGAAATCACACAGATCCTGGCGCCCTTTTAGCAGGCGACTGGAACACCTGGGAGAGAGTCAACCATTCAACTTAAAAAAAAAAAAGGGCTCTGAGGCAGGGAGCCAGGTGATCAGGCTCGGCGGGTCCCACCCCCACAAAAACAAACAAAACAGTAATTGGAAACGCTTGGGGTTGAGAGTTTCATGGCAAGCACAACTGAACCCAGATGGTGCAGCTCGGAGGGGGAGGGGCGTCCACCATTACCAAGGCACTCGACCCCTACGGAGGTACACTGCCATTGCTGATGCAGCCTGCCGTGACCGAGGCAACCCACCATAAGAGAGAGAGTGCGACACTACAGAGGCAGGCCATCATCACCACAGCAGCTCTAACCACACTGATATAAACAGGACTACAGGGAATTACACACGGCAGTGGGGTGGAGCCCACCAAAACAGGGTGGAGCCCATGGCAACAGGGCGGAGCCCAGGGCAACTCAGCATAGCCACTACAGTCAAGCAGTGATTAGATTGCCTCCTTGCTGGGCAGGACAGTGCAACAGATACTCGTAAATAAAGCACTAACTCCCTGGGACAGAGCACCTGAGGAAAAAAAGGGGCTTTATGAGTTCTGCTGCAGCAGACTTAAACATACCTGCCTAACAGCCCTGAATGAACAATGGATCTCACAGCTCAGCACTTGAGCTCCTATAAAGTACAGACCGTCTCCTCAAGCAGCTCCCTGACCCCCATATATCCAAAGAGTCACCTCACAAAGGACTGATCAGACTGACATTTTATGGGCATCATTCAGGGACAAAGATAGCAGAAGAAGAAATGGGTAGCAACCCTCATGGTTCCACAGCTGCTACAGGTGTACCCCGGGCAAGCAGGGCCTGGAGTGGACCTCAGCAGTCCTACAGCAGAGGGGCCAGACTGTTAGAAGGAAAACCAAGTAACAGAAATACTTCATCATCAACAATCTGGGTGTCCACTCAGAGACCCAATCAAAAAGTCAGCAACTACACAGACGGCAGGTGGATAAATCCACAAAGATGGGAAGAAACCAGCGCAAAAAGGAGGAAAACACCCAAAACCAGAACACCTCGCCTCCTACAAGGGACCAAAATTCCTCACCAGCAAGGGAACAAAGCTGAATGGAGAATGAGTGTAATAAAATGATGGAATCAGACTTCAGAAGGTGGGTAATGAGAAACTTCTGTGAGCTAAAAGAACACGTTCTAACTCAATGCAAAGAAACTAAGAACCTTGAAAAAAGATTTGAGGAAATGATAACAAGAATGAACAACTTAGAGAGGAATATGAGTGAATTGAAGGAGCTGAAAAACACAACACGAGAAATTTGTGAATCATGCACAAGTTTCAGCAGCCAAATAGACCAAGCAGAAGAAAGGATATCAGAAGTCGAAGATCAACTCACTGAAATAAAACGAGAAGGCAAGATTAGAGAAAAAAAGCGCAAAAAGGAATGAACAAAGTCTCCAAGAAATGTGTGACTATGTGAAGAGACCTAATCTACATTTGATAGGTGTACCTGAATGAGACGAAGAGAATGAATCCAAGCTGGAAAATACTCTTCGGGATATTATCCAGGAAAATTTCCCCAACCTAGCAAGGCAGGCCAATATTCAAGTTTAGGAAATACAGAGAACACCACAAAGATATTCCGCAAGAAGAGCAACCCCAAGGCACATAATTGTCAGATTCACCAGGGTTGAAATAAAGGAGAAAATGCTAAGGGCAGCCAAAGAGAAAGATCGGGTCACCCACAAAGGGAAGCCCATCAGACTCACAGATCTCTTGCAAAAACCCTACAAGACAGAAGAGAGTGAAAGCCAATATTCAACATCCTTAAAGAAAAGAAATTTCAACCCAAAATTTCATATCCAGCCAAACTGAGCTTCATAAGTGAAGGAAAAATAAAATTATTTGTGAACAAGCAAGTACTCAGATTTTGTCACCACCAGGCCTGCTTTACAAGAGCTCCTGAAAGAAGCACTACACATAGAAAGGAATAACCAGTAGCAGCCATTCCAAAAACATACCAAATGGTAAAGAGCATCAACAAAATGAAGAATCTGCATCAACTAATGGGCAAAATAGTCAGCTAGCATCAAAATGGCAGTATCAAATTCACACATAACAATATTAACCCTAAATGTAAATGGACTAAATGGACCAATCAAAAGACACAGACTGGCAAATTGGATAAAAAGCCAAATCCCATCGGTGTGCTGTATCCAGGAAACTCATCTCACATGCAAGGACACACAAAGGCTCAAAATAAAGGGATGCAGGAAGATTTACCAAGCAAATGGAGAGCAAAAAACAGCAGGAGTTGCAATTCTCATCTCTGATAAAATAGACTTTAAACCAACAAAGATCAAAAGAGACAAAGAAGGACATTACATAACGGTAAAATGATTGATACAACAAGAAGAGCTAACGATCCTAAATATATATGGACCCAATACAGGAGCACCCCAATATATAAGGCAAGTTCTTAATGACTTACAAAGAGACTTAGACTCCCACACAATAATAGTGGGAGACTTTAACACTCCACTGTCAATACTAGACAGATCAACCAGACAAAAAATTAACAAGGATATCCAGGACTTGAACTCAGACCTGGAACAAGCAAACTGATAGACATTTACAGAACTCTCCACCCCAAATCCACAGAATATATATTCTTCTCAGCATTACATCACACCTACTCTAAAATTGACCACGTAATTGGAAGTAAATCACTCCTCAGCAAATGCAAAAGAACCGAAATCATAACAAATAGTCTCTCAGACCATAGTGCAATCAAGTTAGAACTCAGAATTCAGAAACTAACTCAGAACTGCACAGCTTCATGGAAACTGAACAACTGGCTCTTGAATGTTGACTGGATAAACAATGAAATGAAGGCAGAAATAAAGAAGTTCTTCGAAACCAACGAGAACAAAGACACAACATACCAGAATCTCTGGGACACATTTAAAGCAGTCTCTAGAGGAAAATATATAGCAATAAGTGCCCACATGAGAAGAGTGGAGAGATCCAAAATGGACACCCTATCATCAAAATTGAAAGACCTGGAGGAGCAAGACCAAAAAAAACTCAAAACCTAGCAGAAGACAAGAAATAACTAAGATCAGAGCGGAACTGAAGGAGATAGAGACACGGAAAACCCTTCAAAAAATCAATAAATCCAGGGACTGGTTTTCGAAAAGATCAACAAAATAGAGAGACCACTAGCCAGATTAATTTTAAAAAAAAGAGAGAATAACCAAATAGATGCAATAAAAAATGATAAAGGGGAAATCACCACAGACCCCACAGAAATTCAAACCATCATCAGAGAATATTACAAACAACTCTATGCACATAAACTAGTAAACCTGGAAGAAATGGATAAATTCCTGGACACTTGTGTCCTCCCAAGCCTAAACCAGGTGGAAGTCAAACTCTGAATAGACCATTAACAAGGTCTGAAGTTGAGGCAGCAATAAAGAGCCTACCACACTAAAAAAGCCCAGGTCCAGATGGGTTCACAGCCAAATTCTACCAGACACACAAAGAGGAACTGTTACCATTCCTTCTGAAACTATTCCAAATAATCCAAAAAGAGGGAATCCTTCCCAAATTATTTTATGAGACCAACATCATCCTGATACCAAAACCTGGCAGAGACTGAACAAGAAAAGAAAACTTCAGGCCAATATCCATGATGAACATAGATGCAAAAATCTTCAATAAAATACTGGCAAGCCGATTGCAACAGCACATCAAAAAGCTTATCCACCATGATCAAGTAGGATTCATCCCAGGGATGCAAGGCTGGTTCAACATACACAAGTCTATAAACGTAATTCACCACCTAAACAGAACCAAAGACAAAAACCACATGATTATCTCAATTGACACAGAGAAGGCCTTTGACAAAATTCAACAGCCCTTTATGCTAAAAACCCTCAATAAACTCGGTATTGATGGAACATATCTTAAAATAATAAAAGCTATATATGACAAACCAACAGCCAATATAATACTGAATGGGCAAAAACTGGAAGCATTCCCTTTGAAATCTGACACTAGACAAAGATGCCCTCTCTCACCACTTCTATTCAGTATAGTACTGGAAGTTCTAGCCAGAGCAATCAGGCAAGAAAAAGAAATAAAGCGTATTCAAATAGGAAAGGAGGAAGCCAAATTGTCTCTATTTGCAGATGACATGATAGTATACCTAGAAGATCCCATCATCTCAGCCCAAAAACTCCTGAAACTGATAAGCAACTTCAGCAAAGTCTCAGGATATAAAATCAATGTGCAAAAATCACAAGCATTCCTATACACCAATAACAGACTTAAAGAGAGCCAAATCAAGAATGAACTGCCTTCACAATTGCTACAAAGAGAATAAAATACCAGGAATACAACTAACAAGGAACATAAGGGACCTCTTCAAGGAGAACTACAAACCGCTGCTCAACGAAATAAGAGAGGACACAAACAGATGGAGAAACATTCCATGTTCATGGTTAGGAAGAATCAATATCATGAAAAGGACCATACTGCCCAAAGTAATTTACAGACTCAATGCTATCTCCATCAAGCTACCATTGACTTTCTTCACAGAACTGGAAAAATCCGCCTTGAACTTCATATGGAACCAAAAGAGAGCCCGCATAGCCAAGTCAATTCTAAGCAAAAAGAACACAGCAGGAGGCATCACACTGCAGGACTTCAAACTATACTACAAGGCTACAGTAATCAAAACAGCATGGTACTGGTACCAAAACAGAGATATGGACCAAGGGAACAGAACAGAGGCATTGGAGGCAACACAACATATCTACAACCATACAATCTTTGATAAACCTGACAAAAACAAGCAATGGGGAAAGGATTCCCTGTTTAATAAATGGTGTTGGGAAAACTGGCTAGCCATGTGCAGAAAGCAGAAACTGGACCCCTTCCTGACACCTTACACTAAAATTAACTCCAGATGGATTAAAGATTAAACATAAGAACTGGCACCATAAAAACCCTAGAAGGAAATCTAGGCAAAACCATTCAGGACATAGGAGTAGGCAAGAACTTCATGACCAAAACACCAAAAGCATTGGCAACAAAAGCCAAAATAGACAAATGGGACCTAATGAAACGCCACAGCTTCTGCACGGCAAAAGAAACAGTCATTTGAGTGAATCAGCAGCCAACAGAATGGGAAAAAATTTTTGCAGTTTACCCATCTGACAAAGGGCTGATATCCAGAATTTACAAAGAAGTGAATCAGATTTACAAGAAAAAAAACAAGCCCATTCAAAAATGGGCAAAGGATATGAACAGACACTTTACAAAAGAAGACATACATGAGGCCAACAAACATATGAAAAAATGTTCATCATCACTGGTCATTAAAGAGATGCAAATCAAAACCACATTGAGATACCATCTCACACCAGTTAGAATGGCGATCATTAAAAAATCTGGAGACAACAGATGCTGGAGAGGATGTGGAGAAATAGGAACACTTTTACACTGTTGGTGGGAGTGTAAATTAGTTCAACCATTGTGGAAGACAGTGTCGCGATTCCTCAAGGACCTAGAAATAGAAATTCCATTTGACCCAGTAATCGCACTACTGGGTATATATCCAAAGGATTATAAATTGTTCTACTATAGGGACACATGCACACGAATGTTCATTGCAGCACTGTTTACAATAGCAAAGACCTGGAACCAACCCAAATGCCTATCGATGATAGACTGGACTGGAAAAATGTGGTACATATACACCATGGAATATTATGCAGCAATCAAAAACGATGAGTTTGTGTCGTTTGTAAGGACATGGATGAATCTGGAGAACATCATTCTCAGCAATCTGACACAAGAACAGAAAATGAAATACAACATATTCTCACTCATAGGTGGGTGATGAACAATGAGAACACATGGACACAGGGAGGGGAGCACTACACACTGGGGTCTATTGGGGGGAATAGGGAAGGGACAGTGAGGGGGGAGCTGGGGAGGGATAGCATGGGGAGAAATGCCAGATGTGGGTGAAGGGGAGGAAGACAGCAAATCACACTGCCTCATGTGTACCTATGCAACTATCTTTCATGTTCTGCACATGTACCCCAAAACCTAAAATGCAATAAATAAATAAATAAAAGGATAAATTGAAAAGAAATTTGGGACATGATTATAGAGAGCTTGACTGTCATCATTGGCCCTAAAAAGGACACAACAAAAGCCAGATGGATTTTACCAGATAAAAGAGAGTTCTGGTCTCTTATTTCATTAGAGAGTCTTTTCAGTTTAGTTACAGAGTATCAGAGAATAGTCTATAAACTCCCATGGACTGGGTAGTATTAAGTAAAGCCATTCATCAGCTACTTGTGAAATTAAATAATTTTAACCCAATGCGTATATAACCCAATCTATATCTGGCGACCTGAATTCTGGTTTGATTTTTTTTAAATACATGCTAATTCTGTTTTTTTCTCCTCATATCAAATGTCATAGTATTTTGTTAAGAAACAAGACAATATTTTCATCTGTGACAGTAGAGAAAATTGATATTTTTCACTTTTTGGGAACTTTGTTAGCTAATAAAGTTGGGAGTTATTTTATATTTATATTTTGCCCTTATCACTGGACTCAGCTTGTGGTTTTTGCATGTGGACACTTATGAGACATATAAATTGTTTCTTAAAAATTAATACACAATCTGTTTTAAGGCATAAAAAAAAAAGATTTGGTATCAAAGTGGGCCACTGTGGTGTTGTAGAAAGAATAAGGCATTGAAAGACCTGGTACCAGCTAATAACTGTGGGAGCAGAGACATGTCATTTAGGGATTGTAGACCTGTTTATTCTTCTCTAAAATTGAATAACAAACAATAATGACAGTATTATTGTCTAACTGATTAGGTCTGTTGAGGATTACATGACAATAATTATTAAAACATTGAGTGAACTTGTAGAAGTACTATAAATATAAGTATTGTTTTTATTAATACTAATACTCAATTTTTTCTAAGTCCTTGCACTTCATTTTGTATTTGTAATATATGCAAATTGAAAGTATTATAGATTTTGAATATTAAATGATATCAGTTTGGTTCAAAGTGAACAGATATTTTCTAGTGCATGTTGGCAATTTAGTAATAAGCATATTATGCTCATAGGTTATGAAAGAAAGATTATTGTAAAGATTATTTTGCATGCACTTGACTTTACAAGTAAAGACTATGTTGAAAGACAAGTTTTCAAATTGCTTGATTGTGATCTATTAAGGTTAGAATGCCTCAGGAATTTGAGTTAATTTTAACTTACACTTTCAAAGCTCTTCATTCCTGTCGCTTGGATTCATCAGTTCACTTTCTCTGTATCTATGCACAGACAACAAAATCACTAAATGATATTTTCTTACTCTGCCCAAAGAGGGTAAACTGAACCTGGATATTTCCAAGGGAGGATGGTGGGAGCATCATTCCCCAGCATTCACCCAAGGCCCTGTCTTGTTTTATTTTTCATTGCTCTTACCACTAAAGGACATAGTTTCTATTTGTCCATGGCTGCCCCCAGCCTTGCCCTGCAACACACCCACACATGCAGAATGTGATTATCACAGAAGTAAGGACTCCGTTTCATTCGCTGTTGAATATCCAGCATCTGGCACATCTAGCTGTCCACCCTCTCAGAGGAACTCACTATTTACTGAATGGATACAAACTGATGTGTTTGTGAGAACAGCAGAGTCATCTGGACTGCCTCTCTCAAGTGTGTCAAAGATGGGTTGACCTAGTATTTAAAACCCTCTGTTAACAGCCAAGACCACAGGTCAGCTCCTATATGAACTAACTGGTGGCTTCCCAAGCACCAGTTAGTTACTCCGGGTTACTAGATAAAAAAGAGTAGTTCTCTGCAAATAGGCAATCAAAGCTATCCTAAGAAGGAGATTAGCAGGTATTCACTGAGTGCCGCTGTATGCTGAACCCTCTGTTGGAGTACTCTGAAAGTTGATATAATAATGAGCAAGGTAGAATCTCTATTGCCACAGAGTATATTCTTGGGCAGATGGAGCATTGTGCTGAGAAAACAGGAAGAGGCCCATTATTTTGTCTTCTCATGTTTATGGAAATATATAGAAAATTATTTCACCCTGAGGTTTATGATTTAAAAGGCATTCTACATTATCCTACTGCCTTTTAAATTTTTATATACATAAGAAAAGCAAGTTTCCTAGCTTGAAGGTTGCCTTCCGTGGAAGGTTGCCGCATTTCCACAGCGACAGAACACCTCATTGTTGAATGTAGCTGGAAGCCAGGGCTCAGATGAGAGCTAGCTGCAAAGTAACAACACAAGCAAGGTCCAAACTATCAGAACTGAAGTTGTCAAGCCCAAAAGTGACAGAAGGGTCAGTCTTATATTGGATTAGCTTCATTTTCTGTCTGAAGGTAGAAAAAGGAAATTCAATGAGACCCATCAGCCTTACACAAAGCTACACTTCAGAAAACGTGTTCAATCAACAAACACTTTATAGATATACATTGTGTCCCAGAGTAGGGATGCAAAGACATTGAAATTCTGGCTTCTGTCCTCAGCAAGCTCCCAATCTAGTGACACAGGGAAAACCACACAATGACAACATACCATGATAAACCACAATTGGGAGGGCCCAAGTCTTATGGGAGGAGGAAGGGTAGAGTGGTGTCAGGAAAGGCCTTGCGCCAGACATGGTGAGGAGCTGAGTGTTAAAGAGAAGCTCCAGACAGCCCTGGAGGTTGCAGTGTGGACAAACCAGTGGGAAAGGTGTTGGTATTTCTAAGAGCAACAGGAGCCGGCAGCTGAACATGACCAATTAAAAACTGTTAAGAAGGTCTTTATGCCTGGAAAATAGAATAAGAGGAATGAAATAAGACAATTGAGTGTGGAGAGGGAGGCAGCAGAGATGATGAAGAGCCTCGTAACAGGACAAATAACCACTGAAGGATGTTTAAGCAGAGGAGCTACAGGGTGAGATGCGCACTTCAGACAGATCATCTAGTTAGAGTAGAGAAGGCACAGGAGGCGGACAAGGCTGGAGAGAGACTAGTTTAGGGAACAGCAGTATCTATCAGGTGAGAAATGATGCGTCCAACCTGAACCGACACAGTGTCAGGGAGGACAGAAGGCACCAAATACAGGAAGCTTTTCAAGAGCGTGGCAGAGCTCTACAATGGGTCGAGTATACAAAATGTTATTACACAGATAGAGGTACTGCCCTCTCCTGCAAAGGAGAGTCCGAGAGAATTGAGTTTGCATGGGGTTAGGGTGGTGGGGAGAGGTTACATTTTAGACACAGTAAATTTGAGGTGCCCAAGGAACTCTCCAGCGCAGCACAGCTCAGAAGAGGGACATAAGAGCCACAACATAAGAGAAAGGAGATCACCCAGGGAAAGCTGAGGAGTGAGATGAGGCTGCGCTTTGGAATGCCCAGAAGCATCCCCCAAAGGGCTGGGAAGGTTCAAAAGGAGCCTATAGAAGTCTAAATAGGTAGGAGATTAACAAAGAACATACAGAATGATAAAGGAAAATCAGAGAAAGGTATTTTAGCCATGTTAGCCAAGAGGGGAGGGGAGGGGGGAGGAGAAGAGAGAGAGAGAAAGAGGGTCAGAGGAAGGGAGGGAGGGAGGGAGGAGTCTGAAAAAGGGCAGGGGATATGACAGATATGACGGTATCTCTCAAAGTCTGCAGTCAGTAAGGGCATCTAAGGAAAGGAAGGATTGGAGAATGTTTTCACGGTGAGAGGAGAGAAGTACTCCTTTAAGTTGTATGAAGAGAAAGGGAGTAGTTGTGAGCCTGAAACCTGCAATTGTGAGAAGATGGTCCCCATGGGTGAGGAAGCATGGAGATGGAGACAGGCGTGCCTGGGTGCAGCCAGGCAGAGCTGGGAGAGTTTCCATCTGATGATTTCCCGTCTTTTTAAGAAAAAAATACCAAGTTCTGATGAGCTTAAGGAGAGGAGCAAGTGAATGCAAGCATACAGAACTAGGTTAATTCAAACTAATGTTACAGGAAAATTTTTAAAAATGAATAGAGGTGTTTAAAAAAAAAGTAAAGCAGTTTAGAGGACTCAGCTGAGTTAGACACTGTAAATATCAGGGCCTATTCTTTAAAAAATACAGAAAATACAAACTATGTGTTCTCAGTACTCCTTTCAGAAGAGTAACTGCTCCATGCTCATAAAGACCCTTCCCTTTATTCTCCTTAGATGCTTCCCCATCCTATTCCTATGACCAGCCAAGGTAACCTGCAAGGGGATGCCCTTACCCCAATGCACACATCCCTCCGCTTGGTACTGTACATGTGAAGTTGCTTCTCCATTTCCCCATTGAGCCTGCATGTTCCAGGGAAAAGGTCTCTGATCTAATTTTCTATCCCTAGCACCCAGTGTTGGCCTGGAATTCCAAGAAAACAAAAAATAATTCCTGATGAAGATAGAAGAAATGTGTAAGTTTACAAATTCAGCCCTAACATTCTCCCACCACCCATGGTGCCTCTAGAAGGTTATATTTTGGCCTGTCTTGGCCTAAAAGAGGATGCCTCTACATCTACCTCCCACTTTGTGAAGGAGACCAAAGGTGCTAAGCCATTTGAGCTTTGAGAGTACCAGTGTCCCCTGAGCTGGGCCCACCCCTGTCCAATCACATCAAAACTGCCTCTTCTCGCTGGGAACAGTTGCTCATGCCTGTAATCCCAGCACTTTGGGAGGCTGAGGTGGGCGGATCACGTAAGTTTAGGAGTTCGAGACCAGCCTGGCCAATGTGGCGAAACCCCATCTCTACTAAAATACAAAAAACTAGCCAGATGTGGTGGTGCGAACCTGTAATCTCAGCTACTTGGGAGGTTGAGGCATAAGAATTGCTTGAGCCCAGGAGGCAGAGGTTACAGTGAGCTGAGATTGAGCCACTGCACTACAGCCTGGGTGACAGATTAAGACTCTGTCTCAATAAAAGTTAAAAGAACTGCCTGTTCCTCCTCATCCTCTTCACTTCTGGTTCATTTTCCCCTCCCACAAATTTGATTCAAAAGCTTCTTGCTTTCAAGATAAGTCTACCTAGTAATCTTTGCATACATCAAGCTGTACTCTTTATAATGTTCCAGAGACGATGTCACTTTTAGTTTTGACTCCAAAAGAATCCTAGGCTTTTTATTGGAAGGAGTATAGATTATAGTTATATTTCATTGTAAATTCATATTTTAAACAAATTATTGATTTAGGTTTGTGAGATCTCAATCTGCCAATCTCAAACCACCTACCGTAGCAACTATCAATATGAGGTTTTCTTTATAGATTATAAACATTCACAAAATATAGGAATTTTCTGAATGAGACAAATTATGTGTATTACAAAAGATGCACAAGAACAAATTTTGAAGTGCAAAAAAAAAATACTTGTTCTCATTATATCAGTTGCTGTCTTTGAACTGTAGCATTTCTTTGACATATCTAATTCCAAAAGATATTTTGTTTCCTTACCAGGAGATCCATTCCAAACAAGTCACTAACTGATGGTATAGAAAGCTCATTTTTCATAAACTCAACATTTTCCCCTCTGACTGAATAATGCCTGTTTGCAACTTTTGTGAGCCTGCATTAACGCTATCAATATTACTAATTATTTCTTACTATAAAAACCTTTGTAATCCCAGCACTTTGGGAGGCCAAGGCGGGTGGATCACAAGGTCAGGAGTTCCAGACCAGCCTGGCCAATATGGTGAAACTAAAAATTTCATCTCTACTAAAAATTTAAAAAAAAAAAAAACTAGCTGGGCGTGGTGGCATATGTGTAGTCCCAGCTACTTGGGAGGCTGAGGCAGGAGAATTGCTTGAACCCAGGAGGCAGAGGTTGCAGTGAGGCAAGATTGCACCACCATACTCCAGCCTGGGCAATAGAGGGAGACTCCGTCTCAAAAAATGCAAAACAAAACAAAACCCTTAAAGGCAAATCTAAGGATATTTATAGATGAAAAGCCAAGGAGTAGAATGTTTTTGCCTACTTCAAGGTAGTCAACCACATGAGTCTAATGCATTTGATTTGTAGTCAACATTTTAAAAATTTTCTGACTTATAATTTAATGAGATAGTTAACATGAAATCTTGCACTTTGCCATTTTAGCTTTACCTAAATTCTAGATTCTGAGAGCACTAGTTCTATGTGACATAATAGAAAATATGAAGACTTCATTCTAAAAGAGGACCTGACATTCTGAAGCATAAGAAAATAGTGCCAGAAATGCTAATAGGATATAGCATTCCATGAAGCTGGGGAATATCACTATCCTCACTCTTTCAGTGATAATCATATACTACAATTCTGACAGTTTTGGAATATGAATAGCAAATATAAGAAAGGAGTTACTATGTCAAGCTGCTTTCTAAAATTTATATTGAAATGTAAATTTCAGGAAAAGGCATTTCAATATTTTATCTTCTTTTAGAAAATCAAGTATTTAAAAAAGCAATTGAACATCTTGAAAGTATATATTGCACTCAAAAATACATTTTCCTTGTTTCTAAGGAAAAAAATAACATCACTTTCCTGAATTACTGCATTGTTTATAGAATGGGTTTGCTGATAATTAATTACATCAGGCAGTCCACAGAAAGGTAACTTATTTCACTCTTTGTGTCAGGAAAAATCTTCCCTCATGAATCATGTTTACAAGATGGTAGACTATTGAAATGCCAAGAGAACTCTGGGTAACAGTATATGTATGACTATGATCATGTTTTGTATAAGTTAACAGACATTTGGAATATCACAGAGTCTTTTTTAAAAAAAAAAAAAAAAGTTTTTCTTTTTGGAGACAGGGTCTCACTTTGTTACTCAGGCTGAAGTGTAGTGGTGTGATCATAGCTCACTGCCTCCTGGAATTCCCGGGCTTAAGCAATCCTCTCACCTGAGCCTCCCAAGTACCTGGGACTACACGTGCCATACCTGGCTAATTTTTAAATTTTTTGTACAGATGGAGTTTCACCATCTTGCCCAGGTTGGTCTCTAACTCCTGGACTCAAGCGATCCTCTTACCTCGACCTTCACAACAGATTCTTAAGCAAATCTCTGAATATCTGAAGGGGCTTAGTTCTTTCAAATGCTGCTTTCATAGGACTTAAAGGAGTTCAAGTAAGAGGGAGATGATAACTTCTTCTCCCAGACTGGTGGTCTACTTTCTAGGATTCTAGAAATTCAAGGTCTCTGACATGTGACCATACAAACCTGTGTAAATTTTAGACCATAACACATAAATAAAAGATTTTTTCCCCTGTACCAGTTGTACTGTTGAAAATGGAGAAGTATTTGACTAGAAACAAAACATGACTGTACATATTTATTTTGTTTACTTTCCCAAGGAAAACTTTCTTAGAAGATGTCTCAAATGTTAGCATCTTTAAGAGAGAAAATTTGCAATTGCTGTATATAACATTAGTAAATATGAACCAACAATGTTCATACACATATCTAATATTACATTTATCTGTAACCTGATATTTCTCAACAACTGAAATGATAGTTTATACACTCATTGGCACCCCTAATTCTCCTGCTATTCATTTATTTAGCTATTGGTTTATTTTGATAAGAAGTGGGGTTTTTAACTTTTTAATTGAAATATTGCTTAAATTCTGAGAAATATCTAGTTTTTAAGTGCAGCTCAATGAATTTTTACAAAGTTAACATATCAGTGCAAAACTACATGAATCAGTATGGATAGTTTCCCTCATACCTCCTCCTAGACATTACCTCCCAAAGATTCCATTCTGATGCACTGATTTCTATCACCATTCCCTAATTTTGAAATTTATATAGATGAAATTAGAGAGTATGTTCTTTGTCCTGTCTGCCTTCTTTCACTCAACACTGTCTATGAGATTTGTGCATGCTGTTGCATATAACTGTAGTTCATTCTCACTTGTTTATTTCTTTTGCTGTAGAACAGAAATCAGCAGGTTTAGCTCATGGGCTAAACCTGACCTGTCGCCTGTGTGATTAGAACACAGCCATGTCCATTCATTTACATATTGCCTATGGCTGTTTTCATGCTGCAAAATGGTAGAGTTTAGTCATGATAGAGACTATCTGGTCCCCAATACTTAATGTATTTTCTATGTGTCCCTTCACAGAAAGAGATTGCTGATTACCACTAATATTCTTGTATATATCTTTGTTTGCACAAAATTACATGCATTATTTTAATTATCTACATACAACTGCAAATTGCAATTGTTGGGTCATAGACTGAGAGAGAGAGAGAGAGTGAGTGTGTGTGTGTGTGTGTGTGTGTGTGTGTGTGTGTTAGTTTAGCTTTAATTGATTCTGCCAAAAAGTTTTCCAGAGTGACTATACCAATTTATCCTCCTAACCGCTGTGTACGAAAGTCCCACAAATAATTTAACACTCAATGATTACCTTAAGTAGAAGTTAGGCAAATGCATAATTCATCATTTGACTCAATAAAAACATTTTATGTAATAGCCTATAATGATGATCATGATTATCATTTAAGTCAACAAATCATCAGGTTGATGATGGTAGTAATAAAACAAGTACATGTTATTTGTTGATTACAGTGAGCATTAAAGAGTTGACGTTTGTTGCAGAAACTGAATTAAGTTACTCTTTGTTGAACACTTGAAAATAAATGTCCCACAAATGATCCTAATAAGTGCTTACTCACCCATGAGGGAACTATAAACAAAACCCTGGTTGATAAATAAAAACTGTTTTCTGTTGACCTAATTAATTTCCAGTTTCTCTTTCTCAACAAAATATACAATTAACTATATGTTACAGATCTAAAATTATAACATGAAAAGTTAAGGGAGGGAGGGCTGAATAGGAGGAACACAGAAGACATTTAGGACAGTTAAAATATTTGGTATGATACTGTAATGGTAGATACATTTGTCCATAGAATATGCAACATCAAGAGTTAATCATGATGTAAACTGTAGACTTGGGATGATAATGATGTGTCAGTGAAGGTTCATTGGTTATAACAAATGGACCGCTCTGATGAGGGAAAGCTTGTGATGTGTGCTGTGGGGGGTATATGGGAGATTTCTTTACCTTCCTCTCAGTTTTGCTCTTAAAAAAGCAAAGACTTAAAAGACTTTAAAAATGATAGCTAAGGCATCATGTTTGGAAAAATCAGAGTCTAGACCCTTACTATGAAATCATATGGCCTAGTCTTTCTAAACGTAACCCTCACATGTTATTTTCATGGACTTTATACATACTTGCTCTAAGAATGAAACTGCAAAGTGTTTTCAATTTGCCCTTTTTATCAGTTTCTCTCAGTGTTGGGTATGTGCAGGGGTGGATAAGAGGGCACCTTTAGCTAATATCAAAATTGAGTTGAATGAGAGAATTACAATTTTCCAAGAAAAAAATTTCAAGAAGTATTTTTGCTCCCAGGTGGTAAAATCATGCATATTTTTTATTTCCCTTTTTTTTGTCTTTTTATATTTTCTACATGTTCAATAAATTGTTCTAGGTTATTTCTCTGATTTCTAAGAGGACAAAGAGTGTTTCTTATTGTTTGTTTGCATTACTAAAACCTACGTCTCACAAGTGTCAAGGTTTTTATAACGTACTCCCATGGTGGCACCTGCATAAACAGCGAGATGGTTGTGATGACTGTGCCTTAAGGTCACCACTACACCAGTTGCTGCATCTTAGAGATGAGCCAGGACTTTTATTAAACCTCTCTCACAAAGTCACCTGAGCCCAAACAAATGGAATTTTTCAGATCAGCCATTCCTTTTGCAGAGGGCATGTGATCCAAAACTCCAGTGCCTGGAATCATAGATCAATATGCCACCCGTAGACATCCAGCCTGTGACGTAGCACAGAAGTTGCAAAACAATATGAGTCAAGTAACTGAGGTCTGTGGTTCTGTGGCAAATGGAAGCCTTCCAGAACCAGCACACTATGAGTCTGTTGTACTAGGGATGGGTAAGAGATCATTGCACAAATAACATCAAATAATATGGAACAAAACACTGTGGAACTTCCTGAGGTTCTCAGAATTGTAACATGTAACACAGGTGCACTAATGCACACACATGCATATGAACATGCACACATACACAGAGACACAACCTACCTCTGCCTCAGATATATCCTAAAGGTGTTACCAAGACGTGTTTTCAATTATGCCAGGAGAATTTGCAGCTTTGATTTAGCTAGAAAACAAACAAAAGGCGATTGCCCATTTCAGGTTCAAGATCTCTATTTTATTCCTTTCTTCTCAATTGGACCCAAAAGGACAGTTTAGTCGGAGGGAATAAAGGTACAGTTGTTTTGTGCAATCAGTTAGTTTACTTGCACTGTTCAGAGAAGAAACAGAGAAATGCTACATGACTCGGAGTGTCCTAAAGTCTGTCTCAAATATAGGAAGATCCTACGGATTCAAAACTCTATAAAGAACTACAAATAAAGTGTGATTTTCTGAAGATGTGTGGTTATATGTTTGTGTGTGTGTAGAACTTTAAGTGGTAGGAAAAAATTTGATATTAATCATCATATTTTTCCTGCATTTTACAGCTTTCCTACCATCAACATGTATTATTTTCATAATACAAAAAAAAAACATGAAAAAGAACCAACATTAAAAAACCAACTTTAAAAAGTTTAAAAAACATAGAAAGGAAAGGTGATTGGCAATCTCATCTGAAGAATACTTCCCTCCTCGGGGAATTCTTTTTATACTTGCTTTGTCTTTAGAGTGGCTTTTTTCTATTTTTAATGAAGGAGGCAACCTCTCCTTCTGCTTTTTTCTCTAAAAGGGGATAAAAAGCAATGGGGGAAAAAGCGGAGAGCACTGTGTAGCTGAGGTCCAGTGAGCTCTAAAGAGGCCCTGAAAGGTTGTTCAGGGACATCATCCCATTATAGAACATTCCCGAGGACCAAGAGACAGGCGAGTCTTTGTTCAGGCTCTATCATCTAGTTCATTGTTCTCTCACTGGAAAATGAAATTTGTTGTGACCATTTGCTTTTAAAATAAAAAGCTTTTTCTGAGTTCTTTTTTTTTTTTTTTTTTTTTTTTTTTTGAGACGGAGTCTCGCTCTACCACCCAGGCTAGAGTGCTGTGGTGTGATCTCCACCTACCGTAACCTCCACCTCCTGGGTTCAAGTGACTCTCCTGCCTCAGCCTCCCAAGTAGCTAGGACTATGGGTGCACGCCACCACTCCTGGCTAATTTTTGTATTTTTAGTAAAGACAGGGTTTCACCATATTAGCCAGGCTGGTCTCAAACTTCTGACCTTGTGATCCACCTGCCTCAGCCTCCCAAAGTGCTGGGATTACAGGCATGAGACACTGCACCCAGCCCTCTGAGTCCATTTTTAAAGTAAACCATCATACCGGAAGGAAACTCAATGGCTTCCCAAAAGTACTTAGTGTCTTTATTGCACCCATAATCGTTGTACCTCCAAAGAACAGTGTCAAGTAGCAGTCATACATGAAGATTTCTGATGTACAATTATAAATTAATGATTTTAAAAGTTACTTTGTATATTTTGCTTATACTCTGAGGCTGGATAATCTAGAGCTTATATAATATTCCATAGCTATATGATCTGATAATGATGGATTTGTCCAATAAAAGTAGGTATTGAGTTCCAACAAAATAGGTGTGCTCTTCTAGGCACCAGAGAAACAGCAGTGAATAAAATAGACAAAACTTCTTCCCCAGGAGCTTAGATTCTAGTAGGATGTGGGGGTACAGTAAATTGACAGTAAACAATATAAATAACTAGATATAGCAGGCCAGGTACAGTGGCTCACGCCCGTAATCCCAACACTTTGGGAGGCCAAGGTGGGTGGATGATCACTTGAGGTCAGGAGTTTGAGACCAGCCTGGCCAACATGGCAAAACCCCATCTCTATTAAAAATACAAAATTAGCTGGGTGTGGTGGTGTGCACCTGTAATCCCAGCTACTGAAGAGGCTGAGGCAGGAGAATCACTTGAAACCGGGAGGTGGAGGTTACAGTGAGCCGAGATTGTACCACTGTACTACAGCCTGGGCAAAAAGAGCAAGACTCCATGTCAAAAATAAATAAGCAAGCTATTGCATTATTTTAGAAGATGGATGGACTATAAAAGAAATAAAGGAGGAGTATCTGTGAGGAATGGAGTAACGACGGTAGAGGTGGAAGTGAAGGCGCAGATTTGAGAAGTTAGGCAACGATCTGCTTGCTCAGGAGTAGCAGGATCTGCTCAGGATCTGCAGCAAGTGTCCTTGGTAGAAGGCACACCACCTGCCAAAGCCCTGGCGCAGGAGTGAGCCTGGAGAACCCAAGGAACAGAAGGGAACAAGTGTGGTTAAGCTGAGTGTATCTGTCTGTTCTCAAGCTGCTAATAAAGACATACCTGAGGCTGGGTAATTTATAAAGAAAAAGAGGTTTAATGGACTCACATTCCACATGGCTGAGGAGGCCTCACAATCATGGTAGAAAGCAAAAGGCATGTCTTACATGGTTGCAGGCAAGAGAGAACTTGTACAGGGAAACTCTCCGTTATAAAAACCATCAGATCTCATTAGACTTATTCACTATCATGAGAACAGCATGGGAAAGACCTACCCCCATGACTTAGTTACCTCCCACTGGGTCCCACACATGGGATTATGGGAGCTACAGCTCAAGATGAGATTTGGGTGAAGACATAGCCAAACCATATCATCAAGGAATGAGGATTAGGAGAGGAGAGGTAATGGGAGGCAGAACTGGGGAGTCCTCATGAGGACTGTAGATTTATTCTGCATGAGATGAAGAGGTGGAGGCAGTTTTTGAATGCTGGTGTCACAGGATCTGACTTCCTTTTTAAAATACTGGATATCTTAAGTTGATTTTGAAAATAGCAAAATAAGGAAAATATGCCTACAGTATATTGCCATTGTCCTTAAACGAGCATTGAAAGGATATGTTTAGGGAAATAACAACAGATTTAAAGCCATATGTTATATATATGCTCCAGAAAATCAATATGGTAATTAATGTTCATCTAACATAGAAAGTTCAACTAGAGGACGTATCACTTTAGGATCACTTTAGGAGTTAGGACTTAGAAAGGAAAGGTGATTGGCAATCTCATCCTTAAAAAACTTCTCTTCCTGGGGAGTTCTTTCTATGCTTGATTTATCTTTAGAGTGGCTTTTTTCTATTTTTAATGAAGGGAGCTACCTTTGCTTCTGTTTTTCTCTTTGATTCTTCACCTTTCTTAAAAAGTAGCTTGGTATCTTAGTTAATGGCTCACTCAGGCAACTAGTTTTACTAAAAAACAAAGGAAAGGGAAGCCTCTCCTTTTATCATGATCTTTAAAGTAGGTCTTTACAAGTGCTAGCAGAGTTAAGCAGGCCCCAGAATCTCGTTATGACAAAGCAGGGGCTCTGCACTCTTAGAAAGTTGTCCACTAACAACACTAGCGGTGCCATTGACACAGGCTGCCATGAGTAGCGCTCCCTAGAGTCGCAATGTGGCAGCCCTGGGCATGAGAGATTGGTTCATCATAGACATCAGGCTTTGGCCTCCCTAATGCCCGTTTTGTCTGAGAACCATGGACTGACCCAAATACCCTCTCTTCGATGTATTCAGTTATGAAGTGAGAATACCAGCAGTTCTTTACTCCCATCTCCCTCCAAGAAAAAAAATGGTGAGAATTTTTGAAGAACAGCACATGTATACAGACTTCATAAGGTAACTCAGTGAAAAGGAGACCCAAAACACAATCTATAATTGTCCACTCAGTTTGGCCAACAATTATTGAGCATCTATTGTAATCCTAGAACTACACTTGTTAGTAAAGATATGAAGAATTTAGTGTGGCTCTTTCTCCTCTGTTCTTGTTCTCTAGCGTTATGCAGTCAGCCCTCTCTGCTCTGCAAGAGAGTAGAACAGGACTGGCCCTTTCCCTGCAGTGGCATTGTTTTAAAAACTCATGAATATTCAAGTACACACATCAGCCTGGGACCTGCATCTCCCCTCTGAGTTGTTTCATGCTCATCCTGGTCAAAACATAGATAGGCCCAGAAAAATCTATAATGGGTAGATTCAGTTGACATTCTAAAGGTCTGATTTTATGTCCTAGCAACTTACCCAGATTGTATACCATAATCTCTCTCCGTCTCAAATTCCCCATCCTTCAAACATGTCCAACAACCCTCTATGTAACCCCAACTTTAACTGCATTGCTTATGGGCTTCAATGAAATAATGTAATATTAATAAAGCACACAGAAAAAGAAAAAACTATGCCAATATTAGGCATGTAAAGGGTATGGTCACTTTCTATCAAGAATGCGTGGTAGTTGAGGGAACCAAATTTTTCTTTAGTGTGCCTTTAGTGAAAAATGACCAATTGAATAGAATTGCTATCACCAGAACTTCAGCTTTCAAAATACTAAGCTATTGCTATGAAGGAGACAGCCCTGAAATTGGTGACCTTGGATCAGGTGCAACAACCTATCTACTCTCAGGCACCAAAAGCAGACTTGTCAAGCAAATATCCCTGGTATTAATTTCCTGATAAATTCTTTAGGGTCTATGTCAGTAATTGTCTTTTGTAAGAATGAGGGATGCTTAATTTTGTAGGATACTAAATGGTTTGGCTTATCTGCTTTCTCCAGAATACATGCTGACACTGTAGGTAGGAAAGCTCATGGCAGAATGAATCCTGGTGTAAGGAGAAGACAAAAGAGGTCATGGGAGAAAGCACATCGTAGATATCTACAAGGGGCCAGTGCCACTTGGGCAGGACCTGAAGGGCAACCAAGGCTGTAAATCCCCAAGCCCAGGTAGCTGAGAACAGAGAAAGGCAATGACTCTTGTGGAAGCATCTCTTCATCTCCTCAGAAGATTCACAAGAGTATGGTGGCTTTTGAAGAAAGGCTTGCTTTCTGGAAACACTGAAACAACTTTAAATTCATATTGAAACAAATGACGCCAGCATCTCAAGTTAAAATAGTTCTATTGGGAGAACTTTCTAGCCTTATGCAGAAAATTCAAACTGAACCTCTTCCTTATACTTTATGCCAAAATTAACTAAAGATAGATTAAAGACTTAAATGTAAAACCAAAAACTATAAAAACTCTAGAAGAACATCTACGCAATACCATTCAGGACATAGGCACGGGCAAAGATTTCATGATGAAAATGTCAAAAGCAATTGCAACAAAAGCAAAAATTGACCAATGGGATCTAATTAAACTAAAAAGTTTCTCCATAGCACACACGAGCACATGCACACACAAACGCCTATCATCGGAGTGAACAGACAACCTACAGAATGAAAGAAAGTTTGGCAATCTATCCATCTGACAAAGGTCTAACATCCAGAATTTACAAGGAACTTAAACAAATTTACAAGAAGAAAACCCATTAAAAAGTGGGCAAAGGACATGAACAGACACTTCTCAAAAGAAGACATTTATGCGGCCAAGAAACATATGTAAAAAGTTCAACTTCACTGATCATTATAGTAATGCAAATCAAACCCCAATGGGCTACCATCTCACACCAGTCAGAATGGTGATTATTAAAAAGTCAGGAAACAATAGATGCTGGTGAGGCTGTGGAGAAATAGAAATGCATTTACACTGTTGCTGGGAATGTAAATTAGTTCAGCCATTGAGGAAGACAGTGTGGTGATTCCTCAAAGATCTAAAACCAGAAATACCATATTTGACCGAGGGATCCCATTACTGGGTATATTACCAAGAGAATATAAATCATTCTATTATAAAAATACATGCACACATATATTCATTGCAACACCATTCTCAATAGCAAAGATGGAATTAACCCAAATGCCCATCTCTGATAGATCAGATAAAGAAAATGTGGTATGTATATACCATGGAATACTATGCAGCCATAAAAAGGAATGAGATCATGTCTTTCGCAGAGACATGGATGGAGCTGGAAGCCATTATACCCAGAAAACTAACACAGGAACAGAAATCAAATACCAAATGATCTAACTTATAAATTGGAGCTGAACAATGAGAACACATGGACCCAATGAGGGGAACAACACACATTGGGGCCTGTGGTGGAGGGTGTGGAGTAAGGGGTTTAGGGGGAAGGGAGATCATCAGGATAAATAGCTAATGGATGCTGGGCTTAGTATCTAAATGATGGGTTGATAATAGCTGCAGCCCACTGCCATGGCACATGTTTACCTGTGTAATAAAGCTGTACCTCTGGCACATGTATCCCAGAACTTAAATAAAAATTTTAAAAGTAATAAAATAGCTTTGTAATACACATTCCACATATTAAATTATACATTTTTTCTAGGGATAGTTTTGAAAAGAAACTGCTCTGTAATGAGGACTGAATCAGAGCTTGTTAGCATGCAATCATATTTCAGGGTCTTCCTTGGCTCATTAGAAAGCAAACGGGCTCACAGGTCAAGGTTACTAGCTTGTAAGCAAAGCTTGAAATGTTGCCATCATTTGTGTTAAGTTTACCGACAAAATTTTACAGTAAGGTTAGACCTTTAAAATTACCTTTGATTTCAAGAACTTCAAGTTCAGTAGCTCCAGCCAGTACCTGCCATACAGTGAAATCGTTATTAAGCATATACAATTTCATGTTGCTTTGGAAAGTTTAGCCAGAACTGTCTGTTGCATCGATTTGAGCCACTGTTTTTTTAACCACACATCTACAACCATCTGATCTTCGACAAACCTGAAAAAGCAATGGGGAAAGGATTTCCTGTTTATTAATGGTGCTGGGAGAACTGGCTACCTATATACAGGAAACTGAAACTGGACCCCTTCCTTACACCTTATACAAAAATTAAGTCAAGATGGGTTAAAGACTTAAGTGTAAATCCCAAAACTATAAAAGCCCTAGAAGAAAATCTAGGCAATACCTTTTAGAACGTAGGTACAGGCAAAGATTTCATAATGAAAACATCAAAAGCAATTGCAACAAAAGCAAAAAATTGACAAATGGACCTAATTAAAGAACTTCTGTACAGCAAAAGAAACTATCATCAGAGTCTGAGCCATTTTTAACATACTGTAAAATTGAAAAGGACCCCATGGCTATTCAGAGATGAAAGAAGGAAATGGAATGATAAGGAACTCGAAAATAACCCAGGTGGGGAAATGATGGAAGATGGTGTTGAACTAGTGATGTGCCATGCTATAGCCAACAGTTGACAAGTGTTTTACTAGAGAAAATAATGATTGAGTCAGTGCAAAAAAGTGACCTTTCCTATATCAAAAATCCAGCAGTGTATTGTTTTCAGTAAATATTTATTGAGTATGTACTATGTGCCAGCCCTTCTTTTTGACCTAGGAGGAAATAGCGGCGACGAAAATAAAATATCTTGGGTCTCATAAAGTTTACATTTCACTGGTAGAGACAAAGTCAGGCAAACACATACTTAAATCATTTCAGGTAGTGATACAGACTCTGCATAAAAGCAAAGCAGGATTAGGGGACAGAGAGTGACATGGTAATGGTAGGGGGGTAGCTTTGGTAGAGAGGCTGGTCTCTAAGAAGGCATTCCAAGCAGAGAGAAGAACAGGGCGGGGGAGCAAGAGGAAGGCCAGAGTGTGGAATAGGATGGACAAGAGGAGAAGCAGTAGGAGGAGATGAATTCAAAGACCCCAGTGGGGCAAAATCATGTGGGGTCCTCTAGGCCAGTGCTTCTCAAACTTTAACATGCATGCACATCACCTGGGGATGTTGCTAAAATGCTGATTCAGTAAGCCTGAAATGGGGTATAAAATTATGTATATCTTTCCCACTGATGCTGATAATGCCAGTCCCCAGAATACATTGTGACTATCCAGTTCCTAATCCATAATGGAGAGTTCAGATTTCATTATATTATAAATGCAGTGTTTTGAACAAGGAGTGGAATAACTTATCTTCTTAAAGAGATCACATTTGCTTTTGTATGGAAAATAGATTCTACGTGGGTACTGGGAAAGAACCATGACATTCATCAGAGCTGGAAATTAGTGGTTTGGCGTAAGGAGACTGTAGTCAGGCAGCGAGAAATTTGGATCCAGGCAATATTTTGAAGGTAGAGCTGATAATACTTGCCAATGAATTAGATCTAGTAAAACAGTCTTGTCAACAGTTGGCAAGGAAGCCTGCATCCTTGGCTGAAGCAGCTGGATAATGGTGATGCCATCAGCTGAGATAGGAAGAAGTAGGTAAGGGTTGGTGGATGGAATAGCAGCAGAGCAGGTGTGGGTATAGATTGAGTTATGTCCTGCCAAGATTCTCATTCTGAAGTCCTCATTCCCAGTACCTCAGAATGTGATCTTTTCTAGAGCTAGCAGTCTTTACAGAGGTAATCAAGTTGAAGTGAGATCATTAGAATGGGCCTTAATGCAATATGACTGGTATCCTTATAAAAACGGGAAATTTGGATACACACACATATGCACATCATGCGAACACGAAGGCAGTTACCAACAAGCCAAAGAGAAAGGCCTGGAACAGATGCTTCTCTCTCAGCCCTCAGAAGGAATCAACCCTACCAATACCTTAATCTTAGACTTCTAGCCTCCAGAACTGTGAGAACATAAATTTCTGTTGTTTAATCCACTTAGTTTGTGGTGCTTTGTTACAGCAGCCCTAGCATTCTAATATAGTAGAAGGGAAGAAAAATCATTCTTTTGGGCAGACCCTCTCAGAGAAGGAGTCAAATTTAATGATCAGTGGAAGGAGCTTTCCAGAAAGAGAGCAGCATGTGAGCATGTGTGAAAGCTGTGATATAGGAACAGATGGTGTAGAATAAAATCTTTATTTTGAACCCAAAAAGTAGTGACATTACTGAGTTGGAGTGTTAGGATAAAAAAATTCGTTGGACTAGAATTCAGAAGACATTGGTGTGAGTTCCAGCTCTGCCACTTTGTCGTTGCATGATGCAAAGTGCCTTACTCTCTCGGACCCTTAGTTTCCTCACTGAAAATAATGCTACCCATGGCACCTAACCACCAGGCTGCTGTGAAGTCCAGATAAAATAGAAATACACGTGACAGCACCTACAAAGTATAAAACCTTATGTAAATGTTAGTTATGCAGCTGTTTTGTTGTTGTTGCTGCAGCTGGTGTTATGACTCCAGCCATAATAGATAATAATGTGCGTAACACTGTAGTAAACAGGGATGCACCAGGTGCAGTGGTTCACGCCTGTAATCCCAACACTTTGGGATGCTGAGATGGGTGGATCACCTGGGTCATGAGTTCAAGACCAGCCTGACCAACATTGGAGAAAACCCATCTCTACTAAAAAAGCAAAATTAGCCAGGTGTGGTGGCACATGCCTGTAATCCCATCTACTTGGGAGGCTGAGGCAGGAGAACCAATTGAACCCAGCGGACGGAGGTTGCAGTGAGCCAAGACAGCACTATTGCACTCCAGTATGGGCAAGTGAGGCAAAATTCCATCTTGAAATTAAAAAAACAAAAAAACAGGGATGTGCCTGCCACAGACATGCAACTCGAGGGCCATGAGCTTTGATGTTACAAGAGTCTGTTTTGGCAGTCGTCAAGTCATCTGTCTCATTTGTTAGAAGCTAAAAAATCCAAGTTCATGTGATTTTAATTATAACCATACTTGTATTTAAAGTGGGAAGGAAAGGAAGATTGTGGTAGCATAAATCATAAGTCATCTAATCTCATTTAGGTTCTATGAAAACAAGATGGAAACTTTCGAAGTTAGTGCCTTTATTTGCTAATCTGCCTCCCTTCCCCTGCTGCGTACATCACACTATGGTTCTCAGAATTGTTCCACTGGGAAGTATTATTTTTGCAGAAATTTTTAATTTAAAAATAGTAAGTTCAGTGACTGCTCTAAATTAATATTCCATTGGTCAAGAGTGAACCATCTTAGCACTGTGGCAGCAAATTTTGCGGCTCATGGAAATAAGCCAAGAGGTTTTTCTGACCATTGATAATGGACTAAAAGAAAACTCAAGACAGACAGATGACAGCTGCAATGTTCTTGGCACAGCTAAGGTGGGATGGGAGTGGGTGTGAGGAGAGAAAGATTCAGAAATACTTTTTAAAACAATCCTCCACCCCCATGGTGTTTGGGGGCTTGTTTATATGGATCTTTTTTGTATTTTTGTAACATATTCTATTTTATTTTAGTTTTACTTCATTGTGGTGAGGCCATTTAACAGGAGATCTGCCCTTTTAACAAATGCTTAAGTGTATGATACAGTATTGTTGACTACCAGTGCATTGTTTTACGGCAGATATCTAGAGCTCATTCATTTTGCATAACTGAAACTTTAAGCCACTTGATAAGTGATTCCTGATTTTCCCCTTCCCCAAACCCATGGAAACCACCAGTATCCTATTATATGATTCTATGAATTTGACTAGTTTAGATACCTCATATAAATGGAGTCATATGGTATTTGTCTTTCTGTGACTGGCCTATTTCACTTAGCATAATGTCCTCCAGGTTCATCCATGTTGTCACAAATTGCAGAATTTCCTTTTTAAGACAGAATAGTATTCCATTGCATGCGCATACCATATTTTATTTTTCCATCCATCAACAGATGGACTCCTAGGTTGTTTCCATAACTTGGCTATTGTGAATAATGCTGCACTGAACACAAAAGCGCTAATATCTCGTCAAGACCCTGACTTCAGTTCTTTGAGTAAATAGTAATGGGGTTGCAGGATAATATTATAGTTTTATTTTTTATATTCTGAGTAACGTTCGTACTGTTTTCCATAGCAGCTCACCATCATGCCTTCCCAACAAGAGTGCCCAAGGGTTCGAGTTTCTCCACATCCTCACCAACACTTGTCTTTTGTTTTCTGATAAAAGCCATCCTGACAGGTATAAGGTGATGGCTCATCGTGGTTTTGATTTGCATTTTCCTAATGATTAGTGACACTGAGTGTTTTAAAAAAATTTACCTGTTGGCCATTTGTATATGTTTTAGAGCTTATTTTAATCTGTTTAATATTGTCCTCTATTTTCCATGATAAATTATGTTTTGTTAGAAAATGCCCATTTGAATGGTGACCCTTTAGTTGCCCAGTGGAGAGTAATTTCCAGACTGAGTCACCATCAGCTGCATGTGGTGCCTTGGCTGTTCATGTCCCCACTCATAAGACCAGGAAGACAATTCTGCCTCCATGTACTAGGGGTCCCCTGCTCCTCTGCTGATATTCAGACATAAACTGAAGAACGACATGAATCAGTGAACAAGACTAAACCATTCCTAACATCTTGGTAATGCAGCATTCAAAATATGTTCTTTTTCAGATGCCTAGAGCAAAGCTAACCACCTGTTACACATTACCTAGTAACTGATCATCTGTAACAATAGGTAACATTGACTGGACACTGTACTATGTGATTTCCATCCATTATTTTGTTAATTCTCAAAATAACCCTGTAATATTTTAAGTGCTATCAATGCCCTATCATTCCAATTAACAAAATCTCTGTGTGTGTGTGTGTGTGTGTGTATACATATATATGTGTATGTGTGTGTGTATATATATATGTATATACATATATAGATGTGTATATATATACATATATATGTATATACATATATAGATGTGTATATATATACATGTATATATGTATATAGATATAAAATTCAATCCTCTCTACAAAATACTAGACTTTTCTTATTTTGATCATATGGGTGTTATATTCCCTGAGACACTGATCCTGAAAAATCATCAGCCAATTACAGTGGAAAATTTTAATGATTTATGTTCAAAGATTGAAATCTGACTATATGTAGCAGTTTCTGGTGAAAGAAAAGAAAGTAAATGATTTATCCCCAAATGGCTCAAACAGAAAAAAACTTGGAAGTAGTTAGTGTTGCATGTGCAATTCTCTGACTCTCTTTTCCAGGCTGATTGTGAAGCACACATCATTTCTTGGCAGCATGCCTGATGATATCTAGGCAGTTTCATCCCAGAAGGTATATTCTCATAGTCAGGAATATGTGACAGACACCTCTGGTACTTTAACTAAGTCAAGATATTATAGCTATCCTTACAGCTATACAGTCATCATGATGGTGCAAATCTGGAGTCCTCCTGGTATAACCTTTTCTGATCCAGAGGTTAAAAATCACTTCAATTTTGTCAGCATGTGTCAAGTACTTATAGTTTCCGAGATGGTGCTGATGATTTCTAAGAGTGAATTTGCAAATCTCCAAAATTCCTCTCTGGAGCTTCTTCTGGAGATCACACACTCAAATGCCTCCAGGAGCCAGAATGTTTAGATGAAAGAGTGAGTGAAGCCAACTGGGTTCAATACAAGAGACAGTGATGGTGCAGAGGCCCCTGGAAAGCATGTACCCCCACCTAGAGCAGCAGCTGCCCCTCTGCTACTGCCACACAATGTCATGAGGGAATGCAGGCTCTGTGTGGCAACTCTGGTCATTTTTTCCAAGAAAATCTGGAAATTCAGATGTCTGTATAAAATACACTGTTTTATAAATGTTGGCAACTAATACAGCTTTTCTTTAAATACAATGCAGCAAGTCCACCAGGCCACTACCCTGCAACTTACACTTTAGGGATTCTCAGTGGGGAAGAAAGAGGTACCAAAATATTCTCCCCAGCTTCCCTCAGCAGCTTTTCCTTTCTGACCTCTCACAACCAGAAGGATATTAAAAGCAGTACCTCCCTTCCACTAGGAAGGATGTGAGCTTTGGGAAAAGTGAGGAGCAGGTCCTGCAAAGAAAATCTTGGGCTGCCAAATCCAGCCCTTTCCCTCCTGCCCTTGGACAGAGCAGTATGTAACTCAAGATCATCACAGACAAGAATGTTGCACATTTGGGTTTCTCCAAGGAAGGACAGCCTTGGAGAGCACTGCAGGGCCTCTGGCTGAAATAAGAAAGTTGGGAAAGTAAAGAAAAGGATTCTATTTTCAATGTACTGGGCTTAAGAGGAAAGCAAAACTTCCCAATTAAAACAACTTAAGACATTTTGGGTAGATTCTCAATGAGATTTAAGACTAAAAATTATAGATTTGGCAGCTATGAGAATAGAGAAGTGATACACTCACTCCCCCAATGGGGATACCTTAGGTGCCGTATTTGGTGCCACAGTCAGGACTGGGACACTTGGTAAGTACATGTGGACTAGACCCACCCATAGCAGTAAGACCTGACACTGAGCTGGAGAGGATGTCTCCAACCAGGCCATGGAGTTGGTAGCAACAGAATGCAGGATTTGGAACCTTGGGAACTCCTAGATGAGTCTTTATAGAAAAGGAAAGTCTAGCCCCAGGGCACTCGGAAATGGTGGTGTTTCAGTATCCAGACCTGCAGCAGATACCACAGAAACCTATGTAGGGTGGACCCTGAAAACAGCCCACTTACTACATCCCAGGTAATCAAACTAGTTAAAAATGAGGTTGGCAAACTCTTAGAAGGCAGGGAACTGTGTAATCCCTTAGAAAAAATCCTTACCAAAAATGATTAAATGTTTCAGATGAATCGCTGATGAACTTTTACTCTCTATTCCTCAAGCAGCATTCTCCACAGTTCAGCTTTTGCTTTCCTGGGCCACGTGGAGAAGGAGCAGGAACAGAGAGAGCTGCAAAGGTCCTCTGGTTGTCACAACAGGCTCTCAGCCCCCATAAAGGCCCTCACGAGTCAATTGTACAGGATCCCCAGTGATGCTGCTGGGAGCAGCTTGGTTCCACACCCTCCCTGGGGAAATGCTGCAGGGATAATATACCTGTTTACAGGGCAGAGAGGGAGCAAGTAAAACAGACCTCAGAAAGATGAAGTCAGCTTTCCGTTTTTTCCTTAGATATTTAGAATTTATTTGTTACACCTTTTTCTAAATCATTCTATTAAATACATCTTGAGCACTTAAAAAGTAAAAGGGGGAAGACAGCTTAAGCCATATTTTAAATCATAGCAAATGCCAAGAAATGCCTCAGAGGCCTTGGGATAACTCTTTGCTTAGAGCTATTTTCATTATCATTATTACTATCGTTATTATTATTATTATTATTTGCCTCGGCAGTCATTCTTTACATCCACAAGTAGTCTGTGCTCTCCAAATAGTATGATAATAACTTTGGGGATATCAGCCTTGACATTTTATTGGTTTGGGCTTCCTGCTGGTTCACCCTAGGCCATTTCAGGTTCTGAAATCACACACTTTCTACCCATTCATTATCTAGAGGTTCCCACAACCAGGCAGCAGAGAATGGGCATGGATGGCTTTACCTACTATAGGACCTCTATACATCTGTCCAGATATGGGGGAATAGAAATCCATCCTGTGAATTCTGTGTATTCTGAGAGAGTTTGAAGTCAGTTTGTCACAGCTAGCAATATCCTGGTCAACACAGTGAGGGAGGAAGTGAGATGAGACCAGGCAGAAGGACCCCTTTATAGCAAGAAGCCAACAATCTATATCATCTGGTCCAAAGAGGCAGAATCCTCCTGCTTCAGGTTAAGATACCAGTAATGGCCAACCATTGGAGCAGATGTGCAGGGGCTTCTGAGAGGCTCAGAGTACTAATGATGTCTACACGATCATAGATCTAGGAATCCAGCCCTGATGATGGAGGATAGGTGGCCCTATGGTTCACCTCCAGAGAAATGGGATTGAAAAAAATTTGATGAGGGGCCAGGGTCATTTTGCCATCAGCTAGGATTCAGATTCAGTCCCAGGTCCAACCATGAAACTTGAATAGACTCCAGGCCCCAAAACCACAAGCAGAGAACTACCCAAACTGTCTGCCCTCTGTTGGCATCAACGACACCGCCTCTAGGCACACTGACCTGGAAGGTTATGATCTCCCTCAGGTCACCAAAGAGAAAGTAGGAATGGAGTAGCTTCCAGACCCTTGTCAAAGGGGGAAATGGGTCTTGTGACCTGACAGATCTCGCTCTCATTGACCCAAGGTGGGAACCAAGACCAGAGATCCCTCAGAGCTGCTCAGGTCAAGAGCAGGCGCAGTAAAGAGGCTGAGGGAGGAAGGGAGGAGACGAGTGAAAGGGGGTGGTTTATCATTAAAAAAACACTGACTAATTCATATGACCATCTTCAAAGTGTCCCTGACTTAAAGTGAAATTGCATTGGCCTACGATAAATGTTAAGTTGTTACAAAAGTAATTGTGGTTTTTGCCATGAAAGAAATAGCAAAACTGCACTTACTTTTGCACCAGTCTCATAACTCCAACAGATTGAGAACAATACTGTAATTCATGAGTTAAGAAAGTCTGGGTAGCATTCACGTGCAACAAGTGTATTATAATTTATGTCTACCTGGGCTAAAGCAGGCAAACCTACACAGTCATGTATCAGTAAATGGTGGGAATACATTCGGAGAAATGCATCACTAGCCTGTTTCATCATAGTGCAAACATCACAGAGGGCACTTACACAAACCTGGATGGCAGGGCCTCCTACATACCCAGGCTGTATGGTCTAGCCTATTGCTCCTAGGCTACAAACCTGTACAGCATGTTACTGTACTGAATACTGTAGGCAATTGTAATATAATGGACAGAATTTGTATATCTAAACATAGAAAAGGTACAGTAAAAAGATGACACAAAAGATTTTAAAATGTTACACCTGTCTAGGGCACTTACCATGAATGGAGCTTGCGGGACTGGAAGTTGCTCTGGACGAGTGAGCGAGTGAGTGGTGAGTGAGTGTGAAGGCCTAGGACTTAACTGTGCACTCTGTAGTCCTCATAAACACTGTACACTTAGGCTACACTAACTTGATAAAAAAATTCTTTAGTAATAAATTAACCTTAGCTTACAGTAAGTTTTTTACTTTATAAACTTTTTACTCTTTTATATTTTTCTCTTTTATAAATACCTTCTTATTTGATAATAACAGCTTAAAACACAAACATGCAACTGTATAAAAATATTCCTTATGGCCTTATTTCATAAGCTTTTTTCTATTTTTAAATTTTTTTAACTTTTAAAATTTTTGTATTAAAAAACAAGACACAAAAGCACACAGTGATATTGATCATCCTGACCCTAGGCCTACCCAGGGTCAGGAATGATCAATATCACTGTCTTCCACCTCCACATTTTGTCCCACAGGAAGGTCTTCACGGGCAATAACACACTGAGGCTGCCATCTCCTACTGCGACAATGGCTTCTTTTGGATACCTCCTGAAGGACCTGCCTGACGATGTTTTACAATAAACTCTCTTTTTGTCAGAAGTAGGAGTGTACTCTAAAGTATAGTAAATGCACACACCAGTAACATAGCTGTTTATTCTCATTATCAAGTACTGTACATAATTGTGCATGCTATACTTTTGTATGCCTGGCAGAGCAATAGGTTTGTTTGCACCAGCATCACCACAAACAGGCTATGCACTGTGCGATAATGATTACAATGACTACAAAGTCATCACTAGACAATAGGAACATTTTAGCTCCATTGTAATCTCATGGTACCATCATCGTACATGCGGTTTGTCGTTAACCCAAACGTTCTTATGCAGCACATGACTGTACTTGGCCTGCCCCCGCATATCCCTTGTTAAATCAGGAACAGCTAAGAAAGGGGCAGTCTGTGTATTGCATCATGACCCAGAGGGCTCTTAGTGACCTGTGTTTCTCAAACCTTAACATGCATGTATATCACCTAGTCATCTGCTTTAAATATAAAATCTGATGAAGTCTAGGATGAAACCCAGGATTCTACATTGTTAATAAGCCCCTCATTGATACTACTGCTGCTGGTCTATGAATCACATGTAGCAAAGTTCTAGAAGATGGGTTGGGGCAGTTCCCAGACAGCCATATTTTTTTCTGTGCCAGTTGCATCACATGGCCGTTTTATGCCATTCTTCTGGCTCCTGGATACTTAGCACATCTTGTCACAGAGTCACAGAGTGGGGTTTCTTCAAATGTGCTTGTCGTTTCTGAGTAGACACTCATGTCCTCTAAAATCTTCTCCCTTAGCCTCTTCTAACCACTAGACTCACAAGAACTCCCAATCTCTGTTTTGTCCTCATCTAGTTTTCATGGAAACAAGTGATCTGATGAGCACCATTAATGATAGTGTAATCCATGAGTACCAATTCAATAAAAATATTTATGAAGTATTTATTTCCTTTTTTATTTACAAAAGTTAAAATGCTATATGGCTAAAGAGATAGATCTCTAATGGGAGAATTTCAATCATTGTGGTAGGTAGACAAACATTTTAAGACAGACACAGTGCTACCCAATTGTCTTGAAATATCACAGTTAAAAGTACCAAAACTTTTAACTGTGTGCTTTGGGGTCTGAAGATGCCATGGATACTGGTTGCCACGCTGACTGGCTCGTTGTGGACTCAGCAGTGGGCTGAGTTCACCCCTACCATGTGCTGAACTGACTTCAGAACCAAGGGCAGTGACCAAAGAGACCTGTCCTTGTCCTAGCTAAAATCATCCAGGTAGTATAGGTGAAATTAATCATCTACATTCAAAATTACATTTTGTTGTGTGTAACATCCATTGAGAATTTTCATAAAGTTTTTTCATAAAGAAAACTACCTACATTAGATAAACACTCGGCCAACAGAGGAGTACAGATGGGCAGAGTTGGGTACCTGAATCCTTAGTGTTGAGCAGGGTATAATAAGTGTCCCAATTATTACATTTGTCTTAAAGCCTATTCATGTTTTTTTAATCTAATCGAAATAAGTCAGTCATGGCACTAAAGATTCCTAAATAGGGACTGTCTTTTTCTGTCTCATATGTGAACATTTTAATGAAAATATTCCCCCAATATCCTAAAGGCATTTCTATGTCTTCCCAAGCAAGTGATTCTCTGCAGTCTGTGTAAGAAGGGTTCATTGATTTCTAAAGATACAAATGTATTGATCTTCTATATAAACACCCAGAATCCATTTGAAAATGCTACAAGACGTTGCTGTGTCTTGCACCCAGTAGCACAAAAATCTTGGAAGATAATAATTGCTTCCAGTAAGGCCCTGTGTTTACTCAGGTTTCTTCATTTCCCATATGCGTGTGTTTGCACGCCAAGCCAGGAGCATGTACTCCCATCATTAGTAACTTCTTACAAAATAGACTTCCTCAATTTACTGCAAATTCTGAAGGAATAGGAATGAAGCAAATAAATGTGGTCCATCTTTCTTCAGATGCTCCTGCAGTGTGTATCTGGCAATTCTTTCATCCACCTATTTAGACCAGCTGGAATGGGGAAAGAGGAATGCTTTGAATAAGAATACAACAGTTGCAGGAAGATTTTTCATCAGCCAGGGCTGTTGATAAAACAGTCAGCTTGAGGTTAGGAGTGACGCATATTGGAGTCTCTGCCTGAGACATCAAAGTTATTCATCAGAGGACATGAAAGTAAATCGTAGTCTCCCAATTGTTTTTTTTTTTTTTTTTTTGCTAGTACCATTCAGGCAAAAGCAGGCATCTAGGCTAATGCTAACCTAGAATTTGCCAGCCCATAATTCTAATAATCTTTCAAAGTATTTCCATCTAATCTCAGAGAGATGAACATTGTCATTTCAAATAGTTAATTCCCCTAGTTATAGAAATTGCTTGGCAAATGCTCATATTAATTTGCCAATTAAAGGAGTCGCCTGGATCATGGCCAGCAGTGTCTCACATGGCACATGATGGCTCTCCTACACACCCAATCCAGGCCTATTCTAGGCAAAATATATAATTTTGTATAAAAAGTAAGACTTATACTGGGGTTTAATATGAGAAAAATGAGAAGAATAAAGACGATTTCTTACTGTGGTGGTTGCAAACCTGGATCCTGGGATTGGGACATGAACTTGAATTGCGATGATAAAACTTCCTTACTTGTATAGCTTGGGTCCTTCGCCTGCAATATGGAATGGTTGCAGTGAGGTACACTGAGATCAGGTAAAGGACATGTGTACAGAGTCTGCACATGGGGAGAGCTCAGAGCTTAGAGCCATTGCTACGCTTTTCTGATCCCACCTGCCCAGGTCTACTCAATCTTCACCAGCCCTAAAGGAAAAGAGAACAGAAGCAAACAAAAAAAATACATGCAAAGGCTACATGGTGGGAGACAGAATGGAAAGAACTGTGGAGAACTTTCTAGAACTGTTGCTATACCCTCAGAAGTAATGAAATGAAGTTAAAGTCTTCCTTTCCCTTGTTCTTTGGCAACCAGGGTGACTCAGCCTGAGCATCAGACTTTACACTTTATGTTTGCACTTCCCTCTTTGTGACTGTTCTCATAAGAAAAGGACTGTTGTGCTGCTGTGTTTTCCAAAAATTACAGGGAAAATACCACTGGGGGAAAAAACCAAACCCCTCCAAATAGCTGTTTCCTTTATTCAGCTACGACTGTCCTACAGTGCCATCTGCCCTCACAGCTAAACTGAGCAGAGTTCTTGGGAGCTCCACAGATCCCTGGGTTGCAGCTTTCTGAGGCTGGATAGAACAAGGTAACTGGAGGTTTCCAGACTACTCTAGAAATGTTGTTTCTCTGGTGGTCCAAAGTTTTCCAGCATTTTTTCTACATGGGTGGAATAATGAAAATGAGCATGAAGAGGAGGCCGAGAAGGAGCAAAAAGATATGTCCCAGTGTTATTTTTCTCATCTGCAAAGGGAACAATTCCTTTAGACATAGACTCCACTTTGACAAAGCTGCTGCATCCAAATGTCCTATACTGTGAACAATGTTTGGTCATCTAGCCACATTTCTGGCATATACACAAAAGGTAACAGATATTCATAGTTTGGAATACCCACAAGTATTTCTATCCTTTAGAAAGATTTGGAGTGTAGGAAAAACAGAGCAAGTTACTGTTTGGCTAGTTCAAGCCTGGCTTACTCACAAACATTTCAAATTCAGAGCATCTGGAAGCTTCTTCAATGTACTTCCGAGTACACAGCTTACAGAAGCGTGCACTTTGATAGTCCCAACCAGGGTGGCTGTATACAAGGCCACTGAGCCCTTGATAACATGTTTTCTGTCTCCAGATCCCTTCCAGCAAGGTGTTTGTGAGGCTGGTTGCTCAGGCACCAGGCGATGCTCTCCACTCTGCTCCCATTCTGCTGCTAATAAAACCCCTGGGAGCCAATTATAATGCAGTCACTCCTCCAGCAGAGGTTCAGTCTGCATTTTATAGAAGGCACCCATATTGCCCACTAGAGACCCTGGAATCAGAGTTCTGTTCAGTGTCTGTCTGTATTCCCTGGAACTTTCACATTACTGAATCTACAAAGAACACAAAACTTGCCTTTTTTGAGTATATGTGGGTAAGGCTCGATGGTGAGTGTGAGGCGCATTGACTTGTTTACCAAACATCTTTGAAATGAGAGTAATTTTAGTTACTGAAGTGATGACATTTTGTTTTAGCCCTCTCTTCTGAGTGAATTATGTGAAAATGTCTAAACAAGCAAAAATGCCCTTTCTGTACATTGCAAAATGGTGGCCTTTAAAGCAACCTACTAATATTGTTTATTTAAGGGAAAACATTTAAGAAAGTATAGTAGCCATGCGATTAAGAAAGATTTTTCAAAACTGCTCGCATAAAAGTCTAAAACAGAATATCTAAAAGAAGTATGTGGATAATATGGATTATATGGGGAATGCATTGTTGCAGACTATGGTCACAGTATGAAAAAAAATTGAAACAAAAAATGTGTATTTGGATGTCCTGAGGTGAGAAATGAAATGCACAATTTTATTGCAGAAGGTAGAAGATTGTCAGAAAACATACCGAGCTGGCAGTTAGGAACTCTGAATTTTCATCAGAGTCATTGATGTCATTTAGCATCTTGGACTCCAATTCATTCATTGATAAAAATGAAGACTAGGACTTAGTCACAGAAGGTAAGACTAAAGCAATGGTTATCAAAGGGTTTTGCTTCGGCCTAACTTGAGAACTTGTTGGAAATGCCAATTCTTTGGTCAGATGCTGAACCTATTCAATCAGAAACTCTGGAATTGGGACCCAGTGATCTGTTTGATTTTTGTTTGTTTTTTGAGATGGAGCCTTTCTCTGTTGCCCAGGCTGGAGTGCAGTGGTGTGATTTTGGCTCACTGCAGCCTCTGCCTCCTGGGCTCAAGTGATTCTCTTGCCTCAGCCTCCCAAGTAGCTGAGATTACTGACACCTGCCACCACGTCCAGCTAATCTTTGTATTTTTAGTAGAGATGTGGTTTTGCCATGTTGGCATAGCTGGTCTCAAACTCTTGGCCTCAGATGATCCGCCTACCTCAGCCTCCCAAAGTGCTGGGATTACAGGCCTGAGTCTGTGCCTGGCCAGCAATCTGTTTTTGAAAATCCTCCAGCTGATTCTGATGAATACTTAATTTTGAAAACCATGAGCTTTGGGTTCTCTGGGAAACCAGTGGTAAGGGTTTCGGAGGCCCCCTTTCCCCTCTGCTCCCAACAGCTCTTGAAACAGAACCTCCTGCCCTCTGAGCAGCAGCATCCTGCTAGCCAGGAGTTGAAGTTAGACATAAAGAAATAGCAGCTGTTCTTTCAGAAGATATACTGTACAACATGGTGACTATGGTTAATGATGACATATGGTATGTTTGAAAATTACTTTAAAACACAGATTTTATTTATTTTTTATTGCATTTTAGGCTTTGGGGTACATGTGAAGAACATGCAAGATTGTTGCATAGGTACACACGTGGCAGTGTGATTTGCTGCCTTCCTCCCCTTCACCTGTATCTGGCATTTCTCCCCATGCTATCTCTCCCCAACTCCCTACCCCCAGCTGTTTCTTTTATTTGCCCCCAACACACCCCAGTGTGTAGTGCTCCCCTTCCTGTGTCCATGTGTTCTTATTGTTCAGTACCCACCTATGAGTGAGAACATGCAGTGTTTAATTTTCTGTTCTTGTGTCAGTTTGCTGAGAATGATGGTTTCCATGTTTGTCCATGTCCCTACAAAGGACACGAACCCATCATTTTTGATTGCTGCATAATATTCCATGGTGTATATGTGCCACATTTTCCCTGTCCAGTCTATCATTGATGGGCATTTGGGTTGGTTCCAGGTCTTTGCTATTGTAAACCATGCTGCAATGAACATTTGTGTGCATGTGTCCCTATAGTAGAACGATTTATAATCCTTTGGACATATACCCAGTAATGGGATTGCTGGGTCAAATGGAATTTCTATTTCTACGTCCTTGAGGAATCACCACACTGTCTTCCACAATGGTTGAACTAATTTACACTCCCACCAACAGTGTAAAAGTGTTCCTGTTTCTCCACATCCTCTCCAGCATCTGTTGTCTCCAGATTTTTTAATGATCACCATTCTAACTGGCATGAGATGGTATCTCAATGTAGTTTTGATTTGCAATTCTCTAATGACCAGTGATGATGAGCATTTTTTCATATGTTTGTTGGCCTCATGTATGTCTTCTTTTGTAAAGTGTCTGTCCATATCCTTTGCCCACTTTTGAATGGGCTTGTTTGTTTTTTTCTTGTAAATCTGTTTTAGTTCTTTGTAAATTCTGGATATCAGCCCTTTATCAGATGAGTAAACTGCAAAAATTTTTTCCCATTGTGTTGGTTGCCAATTCACTCTAATGACTGTTTCTTTTGCCGTGCAAAAGCTGTGGAGTTTGACTAGATCCCATTTGTCTATTTTGGCTTTTGTTGCCAATGCGTTTGGTGTTTTGGTCATGAAGTCCTTGCCTACTCCTATGTCCTGAATGGTTTTGCCTAGATTTTCCTCTAGGGTTTTTATGGTGTTTTGTCTTATGTTTAAGTCTTTAATCCATCTGGAGTTAATTTCAGTGTAAGGTGTCAGGAAGGGGTCCAGTTTCTGCTTCCTGCATGGCTAGCCAGTTTTCCCAACACCATTTATTAAACAGGGAATCCTTTCCCTATTTTTTGTTTTTGTCAGGTTTGTCAAAGATCAGATGATTGTAGATAGGTTGTTCTGCCTCTGAGGCCTCTGTTCTGTTCCATTGGTCTATATCTCTGTCTTGATACCAGTACCATGCTGTTTTGATTACTGTAGCCTTGTAGTATAATTTGAAGTCTGGTAGTGTGATGCCTCCTGCTTTGTTCTTTTTGCTTAGAATTAACTTGGCTATGCGGGCCCTCTTTTGGTTCCATGTGAAATTTAAGGTGGTAAAACACAGATTTTAAATGTTCTCACCACAAATAAGTGATAAGAATATGAGGTAATGTTGCCAGAAAGGGGTCCCACCATCCAGACTCCAAGAGAGGATTCTTGGATCTTGGACAAGAAAAAATTTGGGGAAAATCCATACAGCTAAGTGACAGTAAGTTTATTAAAAAAGTGAAGGACTAAAGAACAGCTATTTCGTTGGCAGAGCAGGTCTGAAGGCAGCTGGCTGTCTGTTTTATGGTTATTTCTTGATTATATGCTAAACGAGGGGTGGATTATTCATGGGAAAGGGATGGGCAGTTTCTGGAACTGAGCATTCCTCCCCTTTTTAGACCAGATAGGGTAACTTCTGGATGTTGCCATGGCATCTGTAAACTGTTCATTCTCGTTACCATCTTGGTTTTGGTGGGTTTTGTCTAGCTTCTTTACTGCAACCTGTTTTATCAGCAAGGTTTATGACCTGTATCTAGTGCCAACCTCCTATCTCATCCTGTGATTAAGAATGCCTAAGCTCGTGGGAATGCAGCCCATCAGGTCTTAGCCTCATTTTACCCAGCCCCTATCCAAGATGGAGTTGCTCTGGCAAAACACCTCTGATAGCAATGAGTGTGTTGATTAATTAGATTGATTGGTCATTTTACAATGGATACACATTTCAGGACATCACATTATACACCACAAATATATACAATTTTGTCAATTAAAATAAAATTTTAAAAAAGAAAGAAAAAGATATTTCTCTTGCTTTTCCTCATTCTTCCTCCCTACAATTCACATTTGCCAATATAAGCAAATTGTCCTTAAGTGGGTACTTCCTGCTTTCTGATGGTTGAAATTCATTTTGCTAAGAGAATGCCTCTGTGTTCACAATTAGATTAGTATTGTTATATATTTATATATTAATATTATGTTAACAATATACTAATATGAGGTAATTTTTCTTCAAATGCTTTTTAGTCATGGATAAAAAAATTGCTTTGTAAGTGTGATGTCGGACAAGGCAGAAAGAACGACAAGGGTCATCAGAGAGCTGTAGAGAGGAAAAAGCAGCTGTGAGCTTTCGAGCTTTATGACTATGCCTTGAGTTACCTTCAACATGCATGTTCTTTGAGGAGACACACATGAAGACAGATTATTTTCCTGTAGCTACAAAATCAAACTGTTCCTGTTCATGTGATTCTTGAAGATTTTTGGTTTGTTTTGATTTTGGTTGTTGCTTACTCCACAAAAGAGCTTCTTTGATGAAATATATGTCAATAAAGTGTTATTAAATCCATAGTCTATCCCTTTCCATCATCACTGTGAGAAATCATTGGTCAAAGGTGGCTGCCTCCTCCTTCCTCTCCACAAATATTAGACCAGGGATATCCAACCTTTTGGCTTCCCTGGGCCACACTGAAAGAAGAAGAATTGTTATAATACACTAACAGTAATAATAGCTGATGAGCTAAAAATAAAATACACTAAAATACATAAACATAACATACACTAACACTAATGATAGCTGATGAGCTAAAAAAAAAAAATCCCCAAAAATCTCATAATGTTTTAAGAAAGTTTACAAATAAGTATTGGGCCACATTCAAATCCATTGTGGGCTGCAGATTGTACGGAATTCTAGATATAGTCACCATAGCAGTCTCTTAGATCTATTCCACTTCCTAAGTATTCTGTTGGAGGTAACATTTCTGGTTCATTTCTGGTTTCAAATATATATAATTGACTTGCATTTCAGGTTATTTTTAGCTTATAATATGTTAAAGTTCAAATCAAGCCGGCACTGCACAGTGCCTAATACAGGGTCTTGAGCGGTAAACACTTAACATTTGTGATGATACTTCAGATTTTTTCTTTCCAAGCTTTTACATATTAAACAGATTAGCTTTCCTTTTTACTTAATTGTTCCCTGTAGCTAGAGTTTTGGGATGGTTTATACTCAGAATATATGATAGCAAATGAAGGAAAATATGATTCACAATATGTGCTACATGTCCATTCATATTTCATCTACAGATATTAAAATATTATTTTCCGTTGTTTGGTCCATGGAAAGAACACACTTAAGAAACTTCAAAGTAACTCTGTTTCACAAGTAGGAATGGTAATTTCTATGAAATGTGAAACTTTACAGTTTATAAAGTGCTTTCAAGTGTACAATCTCATGTGCCCTCCCAACAGCCCTGTGAAATAAGTGTAGGGCAATAACTTCTTATTTACTTGGCTGGAGAATATGATTGGAGAAAATTCAATTAATTGCCGAATATCACACAGTGAATTGTGAAAGCATTTAGTGGTCCAAATGCTCCTATGCTCACACCCAGTTGTTACCTCTTCCATTCTCATCTTGAGCTGAATCCCCCTCCACCTCACCCCACAGTCTGGTCAACCACTGCTACATTGGAACAGGTCACATTTCTGTAGGTGGCATTAAAAAAAAGACGGAGACAATTTTGATAGGTGGACTCAACTGGTGAGAGGTGAAGGCTATCCTGAATATGAATCTAATGATAAACATCAAAAGGTTAGCCTTAGCCAACATCTTAGCATTCCACAATAGAGTTGAAGGTGTCACGTATTTCGTCTTTCAGAGGAGTGTCTTCTTGGTCCTAAACTCCTTTATTTTCGAGGCTGGCTAACTCTTGGAATTGCTGGGGAAGATTTTTAAAATTCCGATGCTCTAGTCTCACCATGCAGTGATTGTAATGTCAGGCTCAAGCACTGATTTTTTTTTTTTTTTTTTGAGGTGGAGTTTCACTCTTGTTGCCCAGGCAAGAGTGTAATGGCATGATCTCCACTCACAGCAACCTCCGCCTCCCAGGTACAAGCAGTTCTCCTGTCTCAACCTCCCATGTAGTTCAGACTACAGGCATGTGTCATCACAGCCTACTCATTTTTTTGTATTTAGCAGAGAAGGAGTTTCACCATGTTAGGCTGGGCGCAAACTCCTGACCTCAGGTAATCCACCCTCCTCGGCCCCCCACAGTGCTGGGGTTACAGGCATCTGCCACCGTGCCCGGCCAACACTAATATTTCTGAAAGCTCCCCAGGTGACTCTCACGTGTAGCCAAGGTTGAGCAACACTGATGGAGCTGAGATGGAAGCAGGACTGTTAACAAGCTGGCAGAGAAGCAGCCTTTCCCCACCCTCAAACTGGGTAAAAAGAGCATGTCTGTTGACAGTCCTAACCATTTCTAAGAGGAGGCCTTGTATAATTTCAAAGCAAGCCAGAAGCTTGTGTCTACTCGGGAATTCCTGTGGAATATTATTAAAGGGTTTATGGTTAACTAATGGGCTGAATTAATGGTGAGCATTAAGGCAGATTGAACCTCAAAATTCAGGCAGATTAACAAAGTGACCAAGGTAGAGGTAGAGATTTCAAGCTTAACTTTGAGTTTCCTGTCTTTCATCAGGCAAGGACTAGTAGTAATAAAAAGCATGCTTTCTTTCCTTCCCCAGTCAAGAGGACATGGACCAGCTCTTATAAAAACTCAGGTCTATCCAAAGAGACATAGGAGGAGAGGTATAATTAACTTGAGTAAGCAAAGTAATAAACAACAGTAGCCTGAAAAACAGCTTCCAGAAGTGTAAGGGGGACCCCTGTTCCCCAGTTCTGTTATTAAACTACCCCTTCCTTTAATCTCCTGCGGAAGTAAACTCCTAGAAATTAAACCAAGAGCTAAAGTTGCCCCTTTTTGTATTCGATCCGTGTGTGTGTGTGTGTGTGTGTGTGTTTTGTGTCCAGTAAGAAGGGAGGTGGAAAGGAAAGGACATTAGCCTAATTACCACTGAGATTCTGTCTTGTGAATCCCGTTGAGGAAACACTTCAGAATAAGCACATTTGTTAAAGTGGATGAGTTATTTTACGCTTCATACAAAAATGAAAAGATGAATGTGTCATTTATAGTTATGTTACTAGAGGGGAAAAAATACCGTGGTGCTCCTCGACAGGGTTGTGTTAAACAAATTTTATCTGAAGCTTCTATTTCACCAAAGATACATTTGACCCCATCCTACCTAGAGTAGGGAAATACTTAATTATTAATTAATCTTTTGCAGCAAAGCACATGTATAAATGGATTCATAGTTAGAAAGCCATTAAAGCCAACTGAAATGTCGCCACAATTTATAGAACTCATGGACACAATAGAGCCTGTGATACACCCAAAAAGTCAATTGGAAGAGACTTTTTAAACTCAAGAACCCTGTCTTCATTATATTAGAAGACTAATGAATCTCATTTATTCAATTATATTCAACAAACACTTACTGAGGATCTAGCACAGGTTTGGCAATGTTGAGAGTAAAAAATAAGATAGCACCTCCTCATAATAACAACAAACACATATTAAACAACTCAAGAATGCTAAGAAATATTAGCATGTACTAAAGCTCTCATTTAAAAAAAAATATATTATACAAAAAATGTGGCGTAGAAACAGTGAGTGCTGTCAGCAGTTCCAAGGATATGAAACAGAGTTAGTCATAGTCATAGGGCTCAGCTTTTATCCTTCCTTGTGCTCTCAAGTCTTCCTAAATCTGCACTTGTATCAATAGTAAGTATTGGCTTCCCCATAATCAAAGTTTATTCAGAATGAGATCCATCCATCCTGCCTTTTTATGTCCCCTCCCAACTCTGCATCCTCCTGTCAGTGAGGCCAAGTCCCTTCATGCTGTCCTGGAACCGTTCACCCCAGGCCTTTGGTCACACAAGTCCTACAGGTCTCCAGGCTCTCTGGCCACTGGGTTCATGTCCCGAACCTTAACTCTCCCCCAACCCCCACCCTCCACACACACATACCACTGCTACTCAGTCCCTACTAATCCATCTAAATCCAGCCACAGACATGAAACTTCCTCTGACAAATCCAGGAAGAGGAAGCATGGTGTATATCAATAGAAATGTGTCTGAATCTTACAATCTTGAAAACATTAAAGATTCTAAAAAAGCTTTTTTTAAAGGTTTACTTCTGAAAGAGATACGAATAGAAAAAATGTCTGACTCTTGCTTAATCAGCCAGTGAAGACTCATGAATATGAGTCAATTCAGGGTTAACAGCAGAAAATGAAAGCCAGTGTGGACAAATGGGAAACTGGTCTCTTCTGAGAACAGAGAATTATTCCCTACTGTTAGAAAAAGACCATTGTGGTGAAGTTCTTAAAAGTGACCAGCATACCTGTATGTTATATGCAAAACATACTCTTTCTCTGCTCTGCTTTAGCTGATTAGTCTGGGAAAGACACTCTTACTAGCCCAGGAATACTAGCTCAAAGCCTTGCCCAAATCCGTTAACTAAAGACTTTTTACTACAAGACAATTTGAGTGAATTATAACTAGTCTAAACTTACTTGTCAAGGGAATAATTGGAACTACATTAAAATAAAAATTAATGAAAAAAGAATTAACATTAACCTAGAGGTTTTTTCTTTAAGATCCTATTATATAGGAATTGTTTTATAATTTAATTTCTAATTAACACCATAAATTTCTCAGCTTTCTTTAAATAATGGATATGCACATGCACACAGAGAAGGAGAAGGAAAGAAACTTGGGGTTTTTTTTTTTTAAGTTTCTCAACGTTAGATCAAATCTCTTGACAACTTTATTGTTGACTAAAATAAAACCTCTGCTTGATGGTGATATATGCTTAGACACAGGAACTTTACCAAGAGAACATCGATTTCTTAGTGTCAAGTAGGCAAACCTAAATAAATATATTGAGAATAATAGCATAGAATTTTCTAATTTCAAAATCATGACTTTATATTTTGGCATAATTATTGGCCCATTTGTAAACAAGAATGTCTTTCAAACTGGTTTTTCTAGATTTCTAGATTTGTTTATTCAAATAAATCAAGCAAGGATACTCGCTGTTATGTAGGTCATAAACATTTTTGAGCTAAAAATTAACCTCACTCAGAAATTCACTGATTCACCAAATGATTCATCAACCAATATGTGATAGATTTAGATTTTCTTTAACTTACATATATAGACTTCCTACCACTGAGAAGGAACATGATATCACATTAGTTTTCTGTCCTTACAAAAGGAAAGAAAATAACAGAGACAAAAGCACAGATTTTATCAATATGGGACAAGGAGGACTGTTTTGTAAGTTTTTCTCAGATTAACCCATTTAGACAATCTAGCTTTGTTGCTGCGAGGAGAAGTATCCTTTTCTCTTTTTAACTCATTCTCTGTCCCGTTGTCAAATGTTAAATAGCAGAAATATATTCACTTGGTCCAACTGTAGTCTTTTATCTTGGCCTGGTTGTTTTGATCCAATACTGGAAAGAAAAATCCATCTAGGGGGGAGGGGACTCAAGATGGCGCTGTGAGAACAACCCAGGATTGGAGCCCGCGTTGAATTCGCAAACGGTGAGTCAGTGCGGCATTTCCAGACTGATCTTTGTTGCCCACAGAACGGGGAAACTCCCAAGTATAAAAAGACACGGAACGCCAGGCAGTAGGTCTGCCTGGCGAAGCCGGCACCCGGGGCGGCGGCGGCCGGCCCTACCCAGCAATCCCCACAGGGTGCGCTTGTCCGGGTGCCTTGTTGAACCGGCAACCGGAGACTTGAGAGGGCTGGACTTGAGACTGAACGAGACTTGCACTATAGCCCAGCCCAGGGGATTGCAGGGACAGATCGTTTGGGATACCCAGTGGGACGAACAAAACCGCGATTTCAAACTATCCCGGGCAGACGGGCCGAGACGCTCTGTGGGGGAGGGGCGTCCACCACTACGGAGGCAACCTGCCCCAACTGATATACACGCCCACTGCTGAGGCAGCCAGCCGTTGCCGAGGCAACCCGCCCCAACTGAGATACACGCCCACTGCTGACGCAGCCAGCCGTTGCCGAGGCAACCCGTCCCTACTGAGATACACGCCCACTGCTGACGCAGCCTGCCGTTGCTGAGGCAACACGCTACAACGAAGAGACTCCGCCGCAGGGCGTGGCGGAGACCACAGCAGAGTGGGCAGGAACAGCGCGAATCACACAACAGCTGGGCGGAGCCTCGGCAGCCAAATAGTGGCTAGTCTGCCTTTGAGCTGGGCAGGACACCTGATCGGACATCCAAAAATAAAGCCCAAACCCCTCAACACAGAGCATTTGAGAAAAAAAAAGGGTTGTTTAATCAGCTGTGTTGCAGCAGAATCAAACATAGCAGCCTAACAGCCCTGAATGAACAACAGAGTGCACAGCTCAGCAATTAAACCCCTATAAAGTACAAACTGTCTCCTCAAGCAGCTCCCTGACCCCTCTATATCCAAAAGACTGTCATTAGGCAGGCATCATCCTGAGACAAAGAGAGCAGAAAAAGAAACTGGTAGCATCCCTCGCTGTGCCACGGCTACTAGAGGTGCACCCCAGACAAGCAGGGTCTGGAGCGGACCTCAACAGTCGTACAGCGAAGGGGCTAGACTGGTAGAAGGAAAACCAAGCAACAGAAATACTTCATCATCAACATTCTGGGTGTCCACTCAGAGACCCAAACGAAAAGTCAGCAACTACGCAGACGACCAGCGGACAAATCCACAAAGATGGGAAGAAACCAGCGCAAAAAGGAGGAAAACACCCGAAACCAGAACACATCGCCTCCTAGAAAGGACCACCAAGACTCCTCACCAGCAAGGGAACAAAGCCGGACGGAGAATGACTGTGACGAAATGACGGAATTAGACTTCAGAAGATGGATAATGAGAAACTTTTGTGAGCTAAAAGATCATGTATTAAATCAATGCAAAGAAACTAAGAACCTTGAAAAAAGATTTGAAAAAAGATTCGAGGAAATGATAACAAGAATGGATACCTTAGAGAGGAATATGAATGAATTAAAGGAGCTGAAAAACACAATACGAGAACTTCGCGAAGCAAACGCAAGTTTCAATAGCCGAATTGACCAAGCAGAAGAAAGAATATCTGAAGTCGAAGACCAACTCAATGAAATAAAACGAGAAACCAAGATCAGAGAAAAAAGCGCAAAAAGGAATGAACAAAGTCTCCAAGAAATGTGGGACTATGTGAAAAGACCTAACCTACGTTTGATAGGTGTACCAGAAGGGGACGAAGAGAATGAATCCCAGCTGGAAAATACTCTTCAGGACATCATCCAGGAAAATTTCCCCCACCTAGCAAGACAAGCCAACACTCAATTGCAGGAAATACAGAGAACACCACAAAGATATTCCGCAAGAAGAGCAACCCCAAGGCACATAATCGTCAGATTCAACAGGGTTGAAATAAAGGAGAGAATACTAAGGGCAGCCAGAGAGAAAGGTCGGGTCACCCACAAAGGGAAGCCCATCAGACTCACAGCAGATCTCTCGGCAGAAACACTACAAGCCAGAAGAGAGTGGGGGCCAATATTCAACATTCTTAAAGAAAAGAACTTTCAACCCAGAATTTCATATCCAGCCAAACTGAGCTTCAGAAGTGAAGGAAGAATAAAATCCTTTGCGAACAAGCAAGTACTCAGAGATTTTGTCACCACCAGGCCTGCTTTACAAGAGCTCCTAAAAGAGGCACTACACATAGAAAGGAACAAGCAGTACCAGCCATTCCAAAATCACACGGAACGCTAAAGAGCTTCAACATAATGAACAATCTACAACAACTAACAGGCAAAACAGCCACTTAGAATCAAAATGGCAGTATCAAATTCACACATAACAATATTAACCCTAAATGTAAATGGACTAAATGCACCAATCAAAAGACACAGACTGGCAAATTGGATAAAAATCCAAAACCCATCAGTGTGCTGTATCCAGGAAACCCATCTCACATGCAAGGATACACAAAGGCTCAAAATAAAGGGATGGAGGAAGATTTACCAAGCTAATGGAAAGCAAAAAAAAGCAGGAGTTGCAATTCTCATCTCTGATAAAATAGACTTTAAAGCAACAAAGATCAAAAGAGACAAAGAAGGCCATTACATAATGGTAAAAGGATCGATACAACAAGAAGAGCTAACGATCCTAAACATATATGGACCCAACACAGGAGCACCCAGATACATAAGGCAAGTTCTTAATGACTTACAGAAGGACTTAGACTCCCACACAATAATAGTGGGAGACTTTAACACTCCACTGTCAATACTAGACAGATCAACCAGACAGAAAATCAACAAGGATACCCAGGGCTTGAACTCAGACCTGGAGCAAGCAAACCTGATAGACATTTACAGAACTCTCCACCCCAAATCCACAGAATACACATTCTTCTCAGCACCACATCACACCTACTCTAAAATTGACCACATAATTGGAAGTAAAGCACTGCTCAACAAATGCAAAACAACTGAAATCATAACAAACAGCCTCTCAGACCATAGTGCAATCAAGTTAGAACTCAGAATTCAGAAACCGACCCAGAACCGCACAGCTTCATGGAAACTGAACAACCGGCTCTTGAATGTTGACTGGGTAAACAACGAAATGAAGGCAGAAATAAAGAAGTTCTTCGAAACCAACGAGAATGAAGACACAACGTGCCAGAACCTCTGGGACACATTTAAAGCAGTCTCTAGAGGAAAGTATATAGCAATAAGTGCCCATATGAGGAGAATGGAGAGATCCAAAATTGACACCCTATCGTCAAAATTGAAAGAGCTAGAGGAGCAAGATCAAAAAAACTCAAAACCCAGCAGAAGACAAGAAATTACTAAGATCAGAGCTGAGCTGAAGGAGATTGAGACACGAAAAACCCTTCAAAAAATCAATAAATCCAAGAGCTGGTTTTTTGAAAAGATCAACAAAATAGACAGACCACTAGCCAGATTGATTAAAAATAAAAGAGAGAACAACCAAATAGATGCAATAAAAAATGATAAAGGGGAAATCACCACAGATTCCACAGAAATTCAAACCATCATCAGAGAATATTACAAACAACTCTATGCACATAAACTAGTAAACCTGGAAGAAATGGATAAATTCCTGGACTCCTGTGTCCTCCCAAGCCTAAACCAGGAGGAAGCTGAAACTATGAATAGACCAATAACAAGGTCTGAAGTTGAGGCAGCAATTAAGAGCCTACCTCACAAAAAAAGCCCAGGTCCAGATGGGTTCACAGCCGAATTCTACCAGACACACAAGGAGGAGCTGGTACCATTCCTTCTAAAACTATTTCAAACAATCCAAAAAGAGGGAATCCTTCCCAAATCATTTTATGAGACCAACATCATCCTGATACCAAAACCCGGCAGAGACCCAACGAGAAAAGAAAACTTCAGGCCAATATCCATGATGAACATAGATGCAAAAATCTTCAATAAAATATTGGCAAGCCGATTGCAACAGCAAATCAAAAAACTTATTCATCATGATCAAGTAGGATTCATCCCGGGGATGCAAGGCTGGTTCAACATACGCAAGTCTATCAACGTAATTCACCACATAAACAGAACCAAAAACAAAAACCACATGATTATCTCAATTGACGCAGAGAAGGCATTTGACAAAATTCAACAGCCCTTTATGCTAAAAACCCTCAATAAACTCGGTATCGATGGAACGTATCTCAAAGTAATAAAAGCTATTTATGACAAACCAACAGCCAATATCATACTGAATGGGAAAAAACTGGAAGCATTCCCTTTGAAATCTGGTACTAGACAAGGATGCCCTCTCTCACCACTTCTATTCAATATAGTACTGGAAGTTCTAGCCAGAGCAATCAGGCAAGAAAAAGAAATAAAGGGTATTCAAATAGGAAAGGTGGAAGCCAAATTGTCTCTATTTGCAGACGACATGATAGTATACCTAGAAGACCCCATCGCCTCAGCCCAAAAACTCCTGAAACTGATAAACAACTTCAGCAAAGTCTCAGGATATAAAATCAATGTGCAAAAATCACAAGCATTCGTCTACACCAATAGCAGACTTAAAGAAAGCCAAATCAAGAGCGAACTGCCATTCGCAATTGCTACAAAAAGAATAAAATACCTTGGAATACAACTCACAAGGAACGTAAGGGACCTCTTCAAGGAGAACTACAAACCACTGCTCAACGAAATCAGAGAGGACACAAACAGATGGAGAAACATTCCATGTTCATGGTTAGGAAGAATTAATATCGTGAAAATGGCTATACTGCCCAAAGTAATTTACAGAATCAACGCTATCCCCATCAAGCTACCATTGACTTTCTTCACAGAACTGGAAAAAACCACCATGAACTTCATATGGAACCAAAAGAGAGCCCGCATAGCCAAGTCAATTCTAAGCAAAAAGAACACAGCGGGGGGCATCACACTACCGGATTTCAAACTATACTACAAGGCTACAGTAATCAAAACAGCATGGTACTGGTACCAAAACAGAGATATAGACCAATGGAACAAAACAGAGGCACTGGAGGCAACACAACATACATACAACTATACAATCTTTGATAAACCTGACAAAAACAAGCAATGGGGCAAGGATTCCCTGTTTAACAAATGGTGTTGGGAAAACTGGCTAGCCATGTGCAGAAAGCAGAAACTGGACCCCTTCCTGACACCTTACACTAAAATTAACTCCAGATGGATTAAAGACTTAAACATAAGACCTGGCACCATAAAAACCCTAGAAGGAAATCTAGGCAAAACTATCCAGGACATAGGAGTAGGCAAGGACTTCATGAACAAAACACCAAAAGCATTGGCAACAAAAGCCAAAATAGACAAATGGGACCTAATGAAACTCCACAGCTTCTGCACGGCAAAAGAAACAGTCACTAGAGTGGATCGGCAACCAACAGAATGGGAAAAAATTTTCGCAGTCTACCCATCTGACAAAGGGCTGATATCCAGAATTTACAAACAACTCAAGCAGATTTACAGGAAAAAAACAAACAAGCCCATTCAAAAGTGGGCAAAGGATATGAACAGATACTTTACGAAAGAAGACATATATGAGGCCAACAATCATATGAAAAAATGCTCATCGTCACTGGTCATCAGAGAGATGCAAATCAAAACCACATTGAGATACCATCTCACGCCAGTTAGAATGGCGATCATTAAAAAATCTGGAGACAACAGATGCTGGAGAGGATGTGGAGAAAAAGGAACACTTTTACACTGTTGGTGGGAGTGTAAATTAGTTCAACCATTGTGGAAGACAGTGTGGCGATTCCTCAAGGCCTTAGAAATAGAAATCCCATTTGACCCAGCAATCCCATTACTGGGTATATATCCAAAAGACTATAAATCGTTCTACTCTAAGGACACATGTACACGAATGTTCATTGCAGCACTGTTTACAATAGCAAAGACCTGGAATCAACCCAAATGCCCATTGATAATAGACTGGATTGGAAAAATGTGGCACATATACACCATGGAATATTATGCAGCAATCAGAAATGATGAGTTCGTGTCGTTTGTAGGGACATGGATGAATCTGGAAAACATCATCCTCAGCAAACTGACACAAGAACAGAAAATGAAACACCGCATATTCTCACTCATAGGTGGGTGATGAAAAATGAGAACACATGGACACAGAAAGGGGAGTACTAAACACTGGGGTCTATTGGGGGGAAAAGGGGAGGGCCAGTGGGAGGGGGAGGTGGGGAGGGATAGCATGGGGAGAAATGCCAAATGTGGGTGAAGGGGAGAAGAAAAGCAAAGCACACTGCCATGTGTGTACCTACGCAACTGTCTTGCATGCTCTGCTCATGTACCCCAAAACCTATAATCCAATAAAAAATAAAAAAATAAAAAAATAAAAATTAAAAAAAGAAAAATCCATCTAGTTACCCTACTTCTTTTCCAGTGTGCACAGCACTTGTGTGAGTAAATGTGAAGGATCCAGGGGAGATTATACAAATATACTGTTTGGTATTTTCCCCTTCCGAGAAATAACAATCCCCACTTAGAGCACAGGGTTGCTGTGAAAATCAGTCACATTTAATTTGACTATGGCCTATTGGAGATATGCTGCTGTGATCAACTGTTAAATCTGATAAGAAACCCTGAGTCCATCACACACTCCTTTGAACTATCCCTTAATAGCCCAGTCCTGATGGAAGCCAGAGGCCATCATTCACTTTAAATCTGTGACTTTATTCTTGTTTTTTGTTTTGTTTTATTTTTTATTGACCATGTGGTAATTTCAAGAAGCAGGCTGGGCACGATGGCTCAACTCTGAAATCCCAACACTTTGGGAGGCCAAGATGGACAGATTGCTTGAGCCCAGGGGTTTGAGACCCAAGCAACATGGTGAGGCCCTGTCTCAACAAAAAATATAAAAATTAGCCAGGTGTGGTGGCATGTACCTGTAGTCCCAGCTACTAGGGAGGCTGAGCGGGGAGGATTGCTTGAGCCTGGGAGGTCAAGGTTGCAATGAGCCATGATTATGCCACTACACTCCAGCCTGGCTAACAGAGTGAGACCCTGTCTAAAAAAAAGATAGCATAGAAAGCAGTTTTTGTAGTTAAAAAAAAAACTCATATGCATTTATTCTTTTTATGAAATTTTACTACTAGGACTCTATCATAAGAAAAAAATCTAAAATATTGGAAAAAGCCCTTTCTACAGTGATGTTTCTGCATTACTTATAAGCACCATTTAATAAAAATCTACATGCCTTTGAATAGAGATGAATTTAATTATCACAGAAGCATATGTTGAAACATCATTAAACAGTATATTTGCAAAAAGTTTTAATGGAAAGGAAAACTGTTTTTTTTTGCAACAGAGAACACAAGATAGTATAAATGATACAGTATCAACTATGTAATATATATGCAGGGATAGGACTCCAAAGATAACAGAATATTAGCAATTGCCAGTGGGTGGGAGGTTATTATGTGGTTATTTTCTTTTTAATACTGCCCTTTTATTCCTCACTTAGTGTAAGGGGCATTTATTACATTTTACAAAACAAATATACACTAATGGAAATGGAGTCGGGAAACTTCCTTTTCAAACTACTCTACCATTGTAAATGTTACGATGTCAGGCAAGTCTCTAGAGCAGTGTATTGATAGAATATGGCCATTTTACCTTCTAACACTCCTATAATAATGTGATATAATGTACTTGAAGTCACCTTTTATTTTAAAAGCCTTATATAAGCATATAATTATATTATTTGGAAGACAAAAAGAGAGATTTTTATAGTATTGCCAAGTCAAAACTACTTATTTACGTGGTGAAAATAGAGGTTCACCATTCTTTCTGCCACCAGTTGGAATTCAGTTTTCTGAATAGTTTTTAACTTAGTTTTCGGTGCAGACTATGGTATAACACATTGTTCTTCTGGGTTCCTATTGACTATGTAAAAACACATATAATGCAGATTCTTTACCTTATAAAAATATGTTTTGGTTTAAGTCATGTGATATTTATCTTGAATTATTTTTCAACCTTGCCTTAACATTGACAAACATGATTTAAAACTCCTTAAAGTGATTAAAGGAGTTTTAAAATACATTACAATTTTCGTTCTTTTTTAGTCACTGACTTAGATGGTGAAAGAAAGAAAAAGAGAAAGAGAAGAAAGAAGGAGGAAGGGAGAGAGTGAGAGAAAGCAATATGGCTCTCAAATTTACTGCAAGAGAGAAAATTTGCAGGGGAGATTGGGAAAAATAATTTTGCTAATATAATATATTCTGAGAAAAAGGAATAGAATGGTGAACTTATCAGCTTTTCTCTGCCACAGACTCCTAGGCAAAGAGAGAAGAAATGTCTTCTCAGACCTAGACGAATCAGAGAACTTTTTTTTTTTTTTTTTTTTTTTAATTTTTTATTGGATTATAGGTTTTGGGGTACATGAGCAGAGCATGCAAGACAGTTGCGTAGGTACACACATGGCAGTGTGCTTTGCTTTTCTTCTCCCCTTCACCCACATTTGGCATTTCTCCCCAGGCTATCCCTCCCCACCTCCCCCTCCCACTGGCCCTCCCCTTTTCCCCCCAATAGACCCCAGTGTTTAGTACTCCCCTTTCTGTGTCCATGTGTTCTCATTTTTCATCACCCACCTATGAGTGAGAATATGCGGTGTTTCATTTTCTGTTCTTGTGTCAGTTTGCTGAGGATGATGTTTTCCAGATTCATCCATGTCCCTACAAACGACACGAACTCCTCATTTCTGATTGCTGCATAATATTCCATGGTGTATATGTGCCACATTTTTCCAATCCAGTCTATTATCAATGGGCATTTGGGTTGATTCCAGGTCTTTGCTATTGTAAACAGTGCTGCAATGAACATTCGTGTACATGTGTCCTTATAGTAGAACGATTTATAGTCTTTTGGATATATACCCAGTAATGGGATTGCTGGGTCAAATGGAATTTCTATTTCTAAGGCCTTGAGGAATCGCCACACTGTCTTCCACAATGGTTGAACTAATTTACACTCCCACCAACAGTGTAAAAGTGTTCCTTTTTCTCCACATCCTCTCCAGCATCTGTTGTCTCCAGATTTTTTAATGATCGCCATTCTAACTGGCGTGAGATGGTATCTCAATGTGGTTTTGATTTGCATCTCTCTGATGACCAGTGACGATGAGCATTTTTTCATATGATTGTTGGCCTCATATATGTCTTCTTTCGTAAAGTATCTGTTCATATCCTTTGCCCACTTTTGAATGGGCTTGTTTGTTTTTTTCCTGTAAATCTGCTTGAGTTGTTTGTAAATTCTGGATATCAGCCCTTTGTCAGATGGGTAGACTGCGAAAATTTTTTCCCATTCTGTTGGTTGCCGATCCACTCTAGTGACTGTTTCTTTTGCCGTGCAGAAGCTGTGGAGTTTCATTAGGTCCCATTTGTCTATTTTGGCTTTTGTTGCCAATGCTCTTGGTGTTTTGTTCATGAAGTCCTTGCCTACTCCTATGTCCTGGATAGTTTTGCCTAGATTTCCTTCTAGGGTTTTTATGGTGCCAGGTCTTATGTTTAAGTCTTTAATCCATCTGGAGTTAATTTTAGTGTAAGGTGTCAGGAAGGGGTCCAGTTTCTGCTTTCTGCACATGGCTAGCCAGTTTTCCCAACACCATTTGTTAAACATGGAGTCCTTGCCCCATTGCTTGTTTTTGTCAGGTTTGTCAAAGATTGTATAGTTGTATGTATGTTGTGTTGCCTCCGGTGCCTCTGTTTTGTTCCATTGGTCTATATCTCTGTTTTGGTACCAGTACCATGCTGTTTTGATTACTGTAGCCTTGTAGTATAGTTTGAAATCCGGTAGTGTGATGCCCCCCGCTGTGTTCTTTTTGCTTAGAATTGACTTGGCTATGCGGGCTCTCTTTTGGTTCCATATGAAGTTCATGGTGGTTTTTTCCAGTTCTGTGAAGAAAGTCAATGGTAGCTTGATGGGGATAGCGTTGATTCTGTAAATTACTTTGGGCAGTATAGCCATTTTCACGATATTAATTCTTCCTAACCATGAACATGGAATGTTTCTCCATCTGTTTGTGTCCTCTCTGATTTCGTTGAGCAGTGGTTTGTAGTTCTCCTTGAAGAGGTCCCTTACGTTCCTTGTGAGTTGTATTCCAAGGTATTTTATTCTTTTTGTAGCGATTGCGAATGGCAGTTCGCTCTTGATTTGGCTTTCTTTAAGTCTGTTATTGGTGTAGACGAATGCTTGTGATTTTTGCACATTGATTTTATATCCTGAGACTTTGCTGAAGTTGTTTATCAGTTTCAGGAGTTTTTGGGCTGAGGCGATGGGGTCTTCTAGGTATACTATCATGTCGTCTGCAAATAGAGACAATTTGGCTTCCACCTTTCCTATTTGAATACCCTTTATTTTTTTTTCTTGCCTGATTGCTCTGGCTAGAACTTCCAGTACTATATTGAATAGGAGTGGTGAGAGAGGGCATCCTTGTCTAGTACCAGATTTCAAAGGGAATGCTTCCAGTTTTTGCCCATTCAGTATGATATTGGCTGTTGGTTTGTCATAAATAGCTTTTATTACTTTGAGATACGTTCCATCGATACCGAGTTTATTGAGGGTTTTTAGCATAAAGGGCTGTTGAATTTTGTCAAATGCCTTCTCTGCGTCAATTGAGATAATCATGTGGTTTTTGTTTTTGGTTCTGTTTATGTGGTGAATTACGTTGATAGACTTGCGTATGTTGAACCAGCCTTGCATCCCTGGGATGAATCCTACTTGATCATGATGAATAAGTTTTTTGATTTGCTGTTGCAATCGGCTTGCCAATATTTTATTGAAGATTTTTGCATCTATGTTCATCATGGATATTGGCCTGAAGTTTTCTTTTCTCGTTGGGTCTCTGCCGGGTTTTGGTATCAGGATGATGTTGGTCTCATAAAATGATTTGGGAAGGATTCCCTCTTTTTGGATTGTTTGAAATAGTTTTAGAAGGAATGGTACCAGCTCCTCCTTGTGTGTCTGGTAGAATTCGGCTGTGAACCCATCTGGACCTGGGCTTTTTTTGTGAGGTAGGCTCTTAATTGCTGCCTCAACTTCAGACCTTGTTATTGGTCTATTCATAGTTTCAGCTTCCTCCTGGTTTAGGCTTGGGAGGACACAGGAGTCCAGGAATTTATCCATTTCTTCCAGGTTTACTAGTTTATGTGCATAGAGTTGTTTGTAATATTCTCTGATGATGGTTTGAATTTCTGTGGAATCTGTGGTGATTACCCCTTTATCATTTTTTATTGCATCTATTTGGTTGTTCTCTCTTTTATTTTTAATCAATCTGGCTAGTGGTCTGTCTATTTTGTTGATCTTTTCAAAAAACCAGCTCTTGGATTTATTGATTTTTTGAAGGGTTTTTCGTGTCTCAATCTCCTTCAGCTCAGCTCTGATCTTAGTAATTTCTTGTCTTCTGCTGGGTTTTGAGTTTTGTTGATCTTGCTCCTCTAGCTCTTTCAATTTTGACGATAGGGTGTCAATTTTGGATCTCTCCATTCTCCTCATATGGGCACTTATTGCTATATACTTTCCTCTAGAGACTGCTTTAAATGTGTCCCAGAGGTTCTGGCATGTTGTGTCTTCATTCTCATTGGTTTCGAAGAACTTCTTTATTTCTGCCTTCATTTCGTTGTTTACCCAGTCAACATTCAAGAGCCAGTTGTTCAGTTTCCATGAAGCTGTGCGGTTCTGGGTCGGTTTCTGAATTCTGAGTTCTAACTTGATTGCACTATGGTCTGAGAGGCTGTTTGTTATGATTTCAGTTGTTTTGCATTTGTTGAGCAGTGCTTTACTTCCAATTATGTGGTCAATTTTAGAGTAGGTGTGATGTGGTGCTGAGAAGAATGTGTATTCTGTGGATTTGGGGTGGAGAGTTCTGTAAATGTCCACCAGGTTTGCTTGCTCCAGGTCTGAGTTCAAGCCCTGGGTATCCTTGTTGATTTTCTGTCTGGTTGATCTGTCTAGTATTGACAGTGGAGTGTTAAAGTCTCCCACTATTATTGTGTGGGAGTCTAAGTCCTTCTGTAAGTCATTAAGAACTTGCCTTATGTATCTGGGTGCTCCTGTGTTGGGTCCATATATGTTTAGGATCGTTAGCTCTTCTTGTTGTATCGATCCTTTTACCATTATGTAATGGCCTTCTTTGTCTCTTTTGATCTTTGTTGCTTTAAAGTCTATTTTATCAGAGATGAGAATTGCAACTCCTGCTTTTTTTTGCTTTCCATTAGCTTGGTAAATCTTCCTCCATCCCTTTATTTTGAGCCTTTGTGTATCCTTGCATGTGAGATGGGTTTCCTGGATACAGCACACTGATGGGTTTTGGATTTTTATCCAATTTGCCAGTCTGTGTCTTTTGATTGGTGCATTTAGTCCATTTACATTTAGGGTTAATATTGTTATGTGTGAATTTGATACTGCCATTTTGATTCTAAGTGGCTGTTTTGCCTGTTAGTTGTTGTAGATTCTTCATTATGTTGAAGCTCTTTAGCATTCGGTGTGATTTTGGAATGGCTGGTACTGATTGATCCTTTCTATGTGTAGTGCCTCTTTTAGGAGCTCTTGTAAAGCAGGCCTGGTGGTGACAAAATCTCTGAGTACTTGCTTGTTCGCAAAGGATTTTATTCTTCCTTCACTTCTGAAGCTCAGTTTGGCTGGATATGAAATTCTGGGTTGAAAGTTCTTTTCTTTAAGAATGTTGAATATTGGCCCCCACTCTCTTCTGGCTTGTAGTGTTTCTGCCGAGAGATCTGCTGTGAGTCTGATGGGCTTCCCTTTGTGGGTGACCCGACCTTTCTCTCTGGCTGCCCTTAGTATTCTCTCCTTTATTTCAACCCTGTTGAATCTGACGATTATGTGCCTTGGGGTTGCTCTTCTTGCGGAATATCTTTGTGGTGTTCTCTGTATTTCCTGCAATTGAGTGTTGGCTTGTCTTGCTAGGTGGGGGAAATTTTCCTGGATGATGTCCTGAAGAGTATTTTCCAGCTTGGATTCATTCTCTTCATCCCCTTCTGGTACACCTATCAAACGTAGGTTAGGTCTTTTCACATAGTCCCACATTTCTTGGAGACTTTGTTCATTCCTTTTTGCGCTTTTTTCTCTGATCTTGGTTTCTCGTTTTATTTCATTGAGTTGGTCTTCGACTTCAGATATTCTTTCTTCTGCTTGGTCAATTCGGCTATTGAAACTTGCATTTGCTTCGCGAAGTTCTCGTATTGTGTTTTTCAGCTCCTTTAATTCATTCATATTCCTCTCTAAGGTATCCATTCTTGTTATCATTTCCTCGAATCTTTTTTCAAATCTTTTTTCAAGGTTCTTAGTTTCTTTGCATTGATTTAATACATGATCTTTTAGCTCACAAAAGTTTCTCATTATCCATCTTCTGAAGTCTAATTCCGTCATTTCATCACAGTCATTCTCCGTCCAGCTTTGTTCCCTTGCTGGTGAGGAGTTTTGGTCCTTTCTAGGAGGCGATGTGTTCTGGTTTCGGGTGTTTTCCTCCTTTTTGCGCTGGTTTCTTCCCATCTTTGTGGATTTGTCCGCTGGTCGTCTGCGTAGTTGCTGACTTTTCGTTTGGGTCTCTGAGTGGACACCCAGAATGTTGATGATGAAGTATTTCTGTTGCTTGGTTTTCCTTCTACCAGTCTAGCCCCTTCGCTGTACGACTGTTGAGGTCCGCTCCAGACCCTGCTTGTCTGGGGTGCACCTCTAGTAGCCGTGGCACAGCGAGGGATGCTACCAGTTTCTTTTTCTGCTCTCTTTGTCCCAGGATGATGCCTGCCTAATGACAGTCTTTTGGATATATAGGGGTCAGGGAGCTGCTTGAGGAGACAGTTTGTACTTTATAGGAGTTTAATTGCTGAGCTGTGCACTCTGTTGTTCATTCAGGGCTGTTAGGCTGCTATGTTTGATTCTGCTGCAACACAGCTCATTAAACAACCCTTTTTTTTTTCTCAAATGCTCTGTGTTGAGGGGTTTGGGCTTTATTTTTGGATGTCCGATCAGGTGTCCTGCCCAGCTCAAAGGCAGACTGGCCACTGTTTGGCTGCCGAGGCTCCGCCCTGCTGTTGTGTGATTCGCGCTGTTCCTGCCGGCTCTGCTGTGGTCTCCGCCACGCCCTGCGGCGGAGTCTCTTCGTTGTAGCGTGTTGCCTCAGCAACGGCAGGCTGCGTCAGCAGTGGGCGTGTATCTCAGTAGGGACGGGTTGCCTCGGCAACGGCTGGCTGCGTCAGCAGTGGGCGTGTATCTCAGTTGGGGCGGGTTGCCTCGGCAACGGCTGGCTGCCTCAGCAGTGGGCGTTTATATCAGTTGTGGTAGGTTGCCTCCGTAGTGGTGGACGCCCCTCCCCCACAGAGCGTCTCGGACCGTCTGCCCGGGATAGTTTGAAATCGCGGTTTTGTTCGTCCCACTGGGTATCCCAACCGATCTGTCCCTGCAATCCCCTGGGCTGGGCTACTGTGCAAGTCTCGTTCAGTCTCAAGTCCAGCCCTCTCAAGTCTCAGGTTGCCGGTTCAACAAGGCACCCGGACAAGCGCGCCCTGTGGGGATTGCTGGGTAGGGCCGGCCGCCGCCGCCCCGGCTGCCGGCTTCGCCAGGCAGACCTACTGCCTGGCGTCCCGTGTCTTTTTATACTTGGGAGTTTCCCCGTTCTGTGGGCAACAAAGATCAGTCTGGAAATGCAGCACTGACTCACCGTTTGTGAATTCAACGCGGGCTCCAATCCTGGGTTGTTCTCACAGCGCCATCTTGAGTCCCCTCCTCGAATCAGAGAACTTTAGTAAATAAGTTGTCTGTGGTTCAGTCTAGTTTGGGAAGGACATAGATATTGTACATCCTAAGAGATATTTCTGAAAACTTTCACAAACCATCAGATAACATTGAAAAAAAATCACAGGCTTCATACACTATAGAACCTTTGCTTGCCTTTTTTCTTGTAACTTTTATTTTAGGTTCTGGGGTACATGTACTTGTTTGTAACACAGACAAACTTGTGTCACAAGGGTTTATTGTACAGATTATTTTGTCACCCAGGTACTAAACCTAATGCCCAATAGCCACTGTTTTTGCTCCTCTCTCTCCTCCCACCCTCTGTCCTCAAGTAGGCTCCAGTATCTGTTGTTCCCTTCTTTGTGTTCATGAGTTCTCATTATTTAGCTCCCACTTATAAGTAAGAATATGTGGTATTTGGTTTTCTGTTCCTGTGTTAGTTTGCTAAGGATAATGGCCTTCGGTTCCATCCATGTTTCGACCAAAGACATGATCTCATTCTCTTTTATGGCTGCGTAGTATTCCGCTATGTATATGTACAACGTTTTCTTTATCCAAGCTGTCATTGACGCGCATTTAGGTTGATTCCATGTCTTTGCTATTGTGAATAGTGCTGCAATGAACATACACATGCATGTGTCTTTATAATAAAATGATTTCCATTCCTCTGGGTATATAGCCAGTAATGAGATTGCTGGGCCGAATATAGTTCTATTTTTAGCTCTTTGAGGAATTGTCACACTACTTTCCATAAAGGTTGAACTAATTTACGCTCCCACCAACAGTGTGCAAGTGTTCCCTTTTCTCTGCAACCTCAACAGCATATGTTATTTTTTGACTTTTTATTAGTAGCCATTCTGACTAGTATAAGATGGTATCTCATTGTGGCTTTGATTTGCACTTCTCTAATGATCAGTGACTTTAAGCTTTTTGGCCACATGTATGTCTTCTTTAGAAAAGTGTCTGTTTGTGTCCTTTGCCCACTTTTTAATGAGGTTGTTTGTTGTTGTTTATTTTCTTGTAAATTTGTTTGAGTTCCTTACATATGCTGGATTTTAGACCTTTGTCAGATGCATGAATGTAAATCAGATGCAAATATTTTCTCCCATTCTGTAGGTTGTCTGCTCAATCTGTTGATAGTTTCTTTTGCTGTGCAGAAGCTATTAAGTTTAATTAGATCTCACCTGCCAATTTTTGCTTTTGTTGCAATTGCTTTTGGTGTCTTTGTCATGAAATCTTTGCCTACTCCTGTGTCCAGAATTGCATTGGTTCAGTTGTCTTACATGGTTTTTATGGTTTTGGGTTTTACACTTATGTCTTTCATCCATATTGAGTTGATTTTTGTATTTGATATAAGAAAGTGGTACAGTTTCAGTCATCTGTATATGGCTAGCCAGCTATCCCAGCACCATTTATTGAATAGGGAGTCCTTTCCCCATTGCTTGTTTTTGTCAAATGGTCAAAGATTAGATGGCCATAGGTTTGTGGCCTTATTTCTGGGCTTTCTATTTTGTTCCATGCATCTATGTGTCTGTTTTTTGTTCTAGTGTCATGCTGTTTTGGTTACTGTAGCCCTGTAATATAGTTTGAAGTCAAGTAACATGATGCCTCTAGCTTTCTTCTTTTTACTTAGAATTACCTTGGCTATCTGGGCTCCTTTTTGGCTCCATATGAATTTTAAAATTATTTTTTTCTGGTTCTGTGAAGAATGTCATTTCTGGTTTGATATGAATAGGACTGAATTTGTAAATTTCTTTGGGAAGCATGGCCATTTTAATGATATAGATTCTTCCTATCCACGAGCATGGAATGTTTCTCTATTTGTTTGTCATGTCTAGTTTCTTTGAGCAGTGTTTCAAAATTCTCATTGTAAAGATCTTTCACCTCCCCTGTTAGCTATATTCCTGGGTATTTTGTTCTCTTTGTGGAAATTAATGGGATTGCCTTCCTGATTTGGTTCTCAGCTTGGCTATTGTTGGTGTATAGGAATGCTAGTAATTTTTGTACTTTGATTTTGTATCCTGAGACTTTGCTGATATTGTTTATCAGCTGAAGGAGCTTTTGGGCTGAGACTATGGGGTTTCCTAGATACAGAATCATGTTGTCTGCAAACAGGGATAATTCAACTTCCTCTTTTCCTATTTGGATGCCTTATTTCTTTCTCTTGCCTGATTGCTATGGCCAGGACTTTCAATACTATGTTGAATAGAAGTGGGGAGAGAGGGCATCCTTGTCTTCTGCCAGTTTTCAAGAGGAATGCTTCCAGTTTTTCCCCATTCAGTATAATGTTGGTTATAGGTTTGTCATAGATAGTTCTAATTATATTAAGGTATGTTCCTTCAGTACATAGTTTATTGGGAGTTTCTAACATAAAGTGATGTTGAATTTTATCAAAAGCCTTTTCTGCATCTATCGAGATAGTCACGTGGCTTTTGTCTTTAGTTGTGGTTATGTAATGCATCACATTTATTGATTTGTACATGTTGAACAAACCTTGCATCCTGGAGATGAAGTCTACTTGATTATGATAGATTGGCTTTTTGATGTGCTGCTGGATCCAATTTGCAACAATTTTGTTGAGGATTTTACGTCAGTATTCATCAGGGGTAATGGCCTGAAGTTTTCTTTTTTTGTTGTGCCTCTGTCAGGTTTTGGTATCAGGATGAAACGGGCCTCATAGAATGAGTTAGGGAAGAGTCCTTCTTCCTCGATTTTTTGGAGTGGTACCAGCTCTTCTTTGTATATCTGGTAGAATTTGGCTGTGAATCATCTCATCCTGGGCTATTTTTTGTTAGTAGGCTACTTATTACTGATTCAATTTCAGAGCTCATTATTGGTTTGTTCAGAAAACCAATTTCTTCCCGGTTCAGTCTTGTTGGATGTATATGTCCAGTGATTTTTCCATCTCGTCTAGGTTTTCTAGTTTGTGTGCATAGAGGAATTCACAATAGTTTGATTATTATTTTTATTTCCGTGAGGTCAGTGATAACATCCTCTTTGTCATTTCTAATTGTGTTTATTTGTGTCATCTCTCTTTTCTTCTTCATTAGTCTAGCTAGCAACCTATCACTAATTTTTTCAAAAAACCAACTCCTGGAATCATTGATCTTTTGAATGATTTTTGTGTCTTGATTTCTTTCAGCTCAGCTCTGATTTTTGTTGTTTCTTGCCTTTGCTAGATTTGGGGTTGATTTGCTCTTGCTTCCCTAATTCTTTCAGTTGTGGTATTGGGTTGTTAATTTGGATCCTTCTGACTTTTCTATGTGGACATTTAATGCTATGAATTTCTCTCTGAGACACTGCCTTAGCTGACTCAGAGATTCTGATATGTCATATCTTTGTTCTCATTTGTTTCAAAGAACTTCTTGATTCTGTCTTAATTTTATTACTTATCTAAAAGTCATCCAGGAGCATGTTGTTTGATTTCTATGTAATGGTATGGCTTTGAATGATTTTTTTTGTCTTCTATTTTTATTGTGCTGTGGTCTAAGACTGTGTTTGGTGTTTGCCTTTTAGTCAACACTTTGAAACAATTTATACCAGATTTTAGAAATTCTAACCTGCAGGGGCATCGCTAGACATTGGATATAATTCCATTATTCCCCTCTTCTTCTTTTCCTTTATTTATTTATTTTTTTCTTTGAGATGGAGTTTTACTCTTGTTGCTCAAGCTGGAGTGCAGTGGTGCAATCTCTGCTCACTGCATCCTCTGCCTCCTGGGTTCAAGTGGTTCTCCTGCTTCAGCCTCCCAAAAGGCTAGGAGGGTTCAAGTGATTCTCCTGCCTCCGCACCCCAAGAAGCTGGGATTGTAAGCACGTGCAACAACACCTGGCTAATGTTTGCACTTTTAGTAAAAACAGGGTTGACAGGTCTTTCAGATTTTTTTTTTTTTTTTTTTTTTTTTTTTGAGACAGAGTCTTGCTCTGTCGCCCAGGCTGGAGTGCAATGGCAGGATCTTGGCTCACTGCAACCACTGGGTCCCTCCCTTGATACATGGGAATTACAATTTGAGATGAGATTTGGGTGGTAACACAGAGCCAGACCACATTAGAGGTCAAAGTTAGAGGTTAAGGAAAAAGAACCATAGTCCTAGTCTCAGGGTGAGAACAAGGTCAGGACAGAGAAACAAGTCTAAGTTCTGATGGCCTATTGAGAGGCTGCGCTGGGTGCTCCCAGAGTTCACCCAGGATGATACTTCATGCCCTGTGGGAAACGGCATGCTCTCTAGTCAACTGTTGAGATTACCAAGACCCTCAGCCTTGGAGATGTACATTTTACTCACACCTCAGATACAGACACAAGCTGGGGTTCATTTGTTTGTTTTATTTTTTTCAGATGTTGAATGAAGAAAGAGATTCTTAATAATGATTTTTCACTTCTAACTGCCTCTTTCTCCCCATTAAAAAAAGGGGTTTTCTTTTCCTTTCCCTTTCTTTACAGCAGAGATACACATAGAATCTGTGTGGGGTATTAGGCTGCTCTCTAATCCAGATGGCAATACTCAAAGGTTCCCAAGATTTAGTCACCTCCCTTCTCAAGTGAATATAAAACATGAAGCATCTTTCTCTGCAAAGTTAGACTGCCTTTAGGTCACCATGAGCCCATTTATCATTATTTATTTGGAACATTACAAGATCTATTGGATCATATAGCCAAAATTATAGAAAACAGAATTTTCATTTTAAACAGATCTTTTATCATGAATGGTTAGTTGGGCTGCCTGGCCTTGGAATATCTCTTCTGCATGATTGCAATATCCTTGTGTCCAAATGTGGATCTTGGCCTCTTTAACAATGTTCTCATATTTTACCCGAACTTGTCGGTGTTGGCTAACCAGAGATTTAATGTGGACTCATCAGTGCAGGGAAGTATTGCAGTGTGTGTATATTTCTAAGTGCCTGAACTAACATGGGGCAGGCACTATGTATATCTTGCTAACCTGATGAAACAGCTTCAATTAGATCCTCATCGCTGACTTTATCCAGAGTGGCTGCACTTGGAATCATAGAATGTACAGGCATCCGTGGTCAGATTTTTACGTAAACAAAAAAAAAAAAAAGAAGAAGTTTCAGAGTATAAGTTTTATTGGATCTGTGGAATTGAAGTTCTTGGAAAATGATAATGATTTAGAATATGGTTGATACATCTCCCCTGGGTGAAACTTGAGAATCTTTGTTTTATGCATGTCTTGCTCACAAGGTAGAAGATCTGATTCCAAGTCAAGAACACATCTGTGGCCGGGCGCGGTGGCTCAAGCCTGTAATCCCAGCACTTTGGGAGGCCAAGGCGGGTGGATCACGAGGTCAAGAGAGCGAGACTATCCTGGTCGGGCTGAGGCAGGAGAATTACCTGAACTCAGGAGGCGGAGGTTGCGGTGAGCCAAGATCGCACCATTGCACTCCAGCCTGGGTAACAAGAGCGAAACTCCATCTAAAAAAAAAAAATTAAGATTCTTCCAAAAAATGGGCATGCTTATTCAGCCTAGAGTTATGGAGCTAGACTGGTTTAAATCACTGCTTCCTTTGTCCTAACTTACTCATTTTACTAATACAAGCATTCACAAATAGTTGCAGAGTCATGATATGGAAAAGTTAGGGAACAAGGAATGTGTGTTTAACGTCTTCTGTTTCCCTGTGAGTGCTTATAGAATCCATTCTCTTACATGGCAGCAGGAAAGAGAGTGAGCAGGAGAAATGCCAGACACTTATCAAACAGCCAGCCCTTGTGAGAACTCCCTCACTATCAGGAGAGCAGGAGGGCAGCAGCATGGTTTTCAGCAGCTCAGTCATTTTAGCTGTGAATTGAGGAAGGGAAGTGTTAAAGTCTACATACAGGAAGAGGTAGTCAAACACATAAGGAAAAGAAGGATACAATTTCTTTAGTTAAAGAGTGTGTTCTGACAATAAACTCTAATATGAAAATACTTTCCCCCTTTTAATTAACAGCAAGCAGACATCAGTATTAAAACATGAACTTTTTCTAACGTTACCTTTCACTGTGGAGAGCAGAATTAGCCCCATTCTACAGTTAGGAAAATGAAGACATGAAGCATTCAAGGATTTCATCCAATATAACAAAAACACCAGACGAAAGCTAATGGCTTACAGATGCAGGGTATTTTTTCAAAGAAGAAGCAGAAACCATGTTATCTTTGATGTAACATGTGTAGAACTAACACAAATGTTTGCCTTTGAGAATTACAACAGTCAGAGGGGGAAAAAATCCTTTTTCATCTTTTTTATTTTAAAATTCTTATGTGTATGTAGTCACTTCTCTAAGACAGGCCAAGGTATTTTTCTGAATAACAAATCTCACTCAATAAGTTATGCAATAAGCTAAATCAAAATTTCCTCGTAATAAATCTTTAAGGTTTCTGCCTCTTTTCACCAGTTCTTTTGTGTAAGAAAAACACAGGCATGATGACAATGGCCAAGACAAAGGTTTTCCTCTTTCTTTCCAAATCCTGTAGACTGGAATCATCACAGAACTGGGAGAAGTTACAGCAGTCCCAATCTAATGAGTCATACTTAACCATGTGCCAGGCCCAGGGATCTCTGCCCTAAGTGGCTTTCAGACCAGAGGTGGTGGACGAGACAAACATACTGTTAGGAATGAGGATGGGGTGGCCACAGCAGCACATGGGAGGGCATTCAACTTGGCCTTGGGGACCAAGATGTGATTTCTGGAACATCAGAGTAAACTCATACCTAAGGTATGCATAGGAATTAGCCTGGTGAAGGAGTGTTCCAGGAAGGCGGAACAGGACATGAGGAAGACTGGAGTTGAGAGGGCTTTTAGCAGATGAGAACTCAAAGCACTCCCGCATCAGGAGGAATGGGCAGTAGGATTAACTTGCCTGGTAGAATCTTCCTTTTATACTTTTGGTGCGCGCGACATTTATTGACAGTAGTGTGCTACACTGAAGAGGCAAGGCTAGATGTAACTGCTTCCTGACATGCTATACAAACTTGTGGATAAATATAAAGACTTTAGATTTGGGCAAGGACTAAATATTTTCTTAAATGATAGGTTTTCTCTGAGCAGTTATTCCTGTTGTAAACAAGGTTCTTCCTCAAGTTACTCTAAGACTGGCACTAAATTTGACCAATTCATTTATTTCATTGTGTCTCACCCCAAACTTGTTCTTTTAGAATTCAAAGGAATTTTTTCTTAAAAGCTCTGTCATTTAAATTTTACCGAAGCAATTTTTCCCTTTCAAATTAGCTTTTTCAAAGATATTTATTGGGATTGTTTTCATAATTTTAGAAGAGTGACATGTTCATGTTAGGAAACTTGAAATATAGAGGAAAGCTGTATCAATGAAAATAAAATCACCCTACAACACCATCAAGGTGATATCATTGTCAGTATTAACTGGTACAGATTGTTCATTATATCATTTTCTAAGTTTTTCTGTGAAAATATTTCATAACAAATATTTCAACAATTGGCATGCATTTCCTGTTTCTGTGTGCATGTATACATATGATATATACTCCATTCATTTTTAAATTAATTTGAATTATTTAATTTATGAATACACTCTTATTTGCAAGCTTTTATAGAACTATTAATATATCTAGGGTGTGAACTTTTAGCCCTGTTGAAAATATATTGTAAGCTATAAGCTGGTTATATTTCAAAGAGCTGGCAGCTCCTGCAGTTCTCTATTCATTAGTTTTAAAGCACCTCTATGACATGATGTAGGTGGCAGTATTATTATCCTTATATTGCAGATGGGGCAGCCAAAGCAGACAGCGGTTGCATAACCAAAGCAGGGCTAGAAACAGAACTGGGGTTCTTTTGAAAGTAGGTAGAGTAAAAAATTATAGATAAAATGAAATATTGGTGATCCGTAGCTCCATTCAAAGCCTCATCTCTTTGAAATGATGATGCATAAAACACATTGGCCCTCTGTTATTTTTCCATCAATTCAGAACTGAATCTGACCTTGGGGAGTCCACACAGTTATCAATGGAACATTTGGCCAATTCCACGTGAGGAGTTACTTCCAGAACTTTGCCTCGAAGCTTAAATACCCTATGAGAGCTGCAAGGAATTCTGAAAGATTATGGTGAATATCAATGTTGAAGTTAAAATATACATATATGCATGAGTGTGTGCAAGCACATGGACACACACACAGAATTTTAAGCCCAAAAGTAGCACCAGAGCCAATTCCATAATTTTTTATCAGTAATCTTTACTTGGGCACAATTTCACTTGAAGCTGGTGGGATTCTTTTTCCTGAGTCAAGCCTGCAGAATGAAGCCTGCTGGGAGTCAGCAAACCACAACAGACGTCATCAGCTCTCTCCTGCTTCAGGATATACATACTGATCGCTGCGGGGGTCGGGGAGAATTTTATTTTTGCTTGCGCAGGCTTGCACAATTGTCAGCGGATATAACCCTTGCCTTTCTTTGAAGTGTGAGCTATCAAAAACTAAATAAACCAGATGGAGCCGTTTTCTGATTCAAGGTGACAGAGCAGACCAATGCCTGAATAACATTTCTTTTTAAAGATGGAAATAGAATTACAAATTTGCTACATCTAATTTACACCTTCCTTTGAAAAGGTGGAGCCCAAAAAGAAATTTTTCTGAAGAGCCTTTTCCGCCTGAGAATAAGTAATAACATTTAAAATAAGAGAAAGGTGGGAAAAATTGACCACACAATACATGAAGTCAGCAAGAGAATGAGGGGGAAATTGTCAACTGTGAAAGTGACAAACGCTGAGTCGCTGGCATTCAGATAACCCCTCTTTTCCTTGCAACCAGTTAAATATACATTCTTGATTCCTGGATTCTTTCCATTCTTGGTGCAATACTTGAAAAAAATTTTTGACCAGGTTTTTGGCATTTTCATCTTTTCTGGGAATACTTCTAAATGACCTAGGGGAAATTTTCTAAACCAGAGAACAGTTTTGGCAGCAAAAACAAGCCTCAGTATGTATTATGATTGAAACAAAGTAATTTATCCTTTAACTCATGCAATGATCTATGAGAACATCTATGTCAAGTAGAATAAAATAAATTTGATATCTTTATTTTTAATGTGTGGAAAAGATGTCTTCACTTCATTATTTTAACTCTATAAAAGAAAAACTTGTTTGATAATTTACTAAACAAGGAATTAACTAGATTGTTAATGTTAGTGTTACAATTTACTCTTACAGAATTGAGTTCTCAATTGTACTAAATTTGTTCTATTCATCTCACTACTCCCTCTAATATGTAGGAAAGCATAAGCACAACCTATCTGGGTCTTTGTTTTTCTCATCTGTACAATAAGGATAATAGGTTCTATTTCAAAGCATTGCTCAGATGATTAGATGATACAAGGAAAATCTCCAACCTAGTATCTACATGGCAGGTTCTTTCTGATTCCCATTCCCTTCTACCTTCTTTTCTATGGCATTTGAATAATGTGTGAGGACTTCAGCAGACTAATTGTGTGAAGTTCAACTAGTAAGGGCACAAAGCCAAGTGTGTCTGAAGGACCTACTGTTTATATGAGTGTAACTATGTACCTGGCACCTAATAAGTGCTTGATAAATAGTAGCTATTGTTATACCACACACCTCGCTTTATCCTCACCATAACTCTGGAGAGGTTTTATTTTCATTCTCATTTTCCAGTTGATAAAACTCAGTCTTGGGAGGCAAAGTAGCTTGCCCAATGTTGCAAAGCAGGACTTTGACGGAGCCAGAATTCCAACTGAGGTCTGCCCCAAAGCTCCTGATCTCACTGCTGCAGCATGCTACACCTCCCCCTAACTATGGGACGGGCTGGCCTTTGACAAGTTCAACCACCTGGACAGAACTGGGAAGCCAGAAGTAAGCTAAATGGACTTCTGGGAGAAAAAAAAAAAAAAAAGTGGCTGGCACACTCATCTGCACATTCTAAGAGAAATTCTCTTCAATACATCTAATTGAATTTCTCAGCTATGTTTAGAAATTAACTCTAAGCCCATGTATTTACAAGAATAATGCACTTCAAAGACACTATTAACCAGCTTGGTTATCTGCCTTTGCAGCTTCTAGAAGATTCAAAGCAGTTGAAGTGAAGGTAGGGAGGGTTACCACAGTCAGCTTGAAAACAGTAAAAGTGTTGAAAACAGTAAAAGTGACCTGAAAACCTGCCAAATGCTGACACAAAAGCTTTGAAAGCCATAGTAGCCTGGAGCTATTTAGCATAGGAGCGAATAGCCTGAAAGCCTCAAATAGTCCTTGAAGTATAATAATTGATATCATCGTAAAGTCATTTAGATTTTTAAGCAGAACTATATTACATATTTCATAGAACTAGAAATTTCTTTCTTTTTTTTTTTTTGAGATGGAGTTTTCGCTCTTGTCACCCAGGCTGGAGTGCAATGGCGCGATCTCGGCTCACCGCAACCTCCACCTCCTGGGTTCAGGCAATTCTCCTGTCTCAGCCTCCTGAGTAGCTGGGATTACAGGCACGTGCCACCATGCCCAGCTAATTTTTTGTATTTTTAGTAGAGACGGGGTTTCACCATGTTGACCAGGATGGTCTCGATCTCTTGACCTCATGATCGACCCGCCTCGGCCTCCCAAAGTGCTAGGATTACAGGCTTGAGCCACTGCGCCCGGCCCTAGAACTAGAAATTTCAATATTGTTTTTTAAGTTCAGTAACTTAAATAGGAAGTATTAGTGAAAGAGAAAAATCCCTTAAATAAAACACCTCTTCTATTGAAACTACTAGCAAAATAAAACTAGCAATAAAACTAATTTGTTCAGCAAACCTGAACACTTAACCACATAAACTTTACACCTTTGCTTTGGTGGTCTTTTTTCTATCATATATAACTTTTTGAATTGAGTGATAGAAGTTATACCAAAGACAAGTGTTATATTAAGATATAATTAATCATTCAAATATCTAATTAGTGTATGAAATGTGTTCTTGCTTGGCTTAAGGAGTCAGCAATTTTTAATATAAATTTTAAGGACACTTTAATCTAAATATGGTCAAGGAGAAAATTAATACATTTTTCTGGAAATACACAAACATATACATGCCCCCTAAGCATTCCTACTTTAAGCATTGTTGACTAATGTTATATTTCAACTTACATTTACTTACCTCATCACTTCCATTGCCCTGGGAAATTAGGAACAATGAGGCCAGGGAAAATTTCAATCGTATCAAAGAGTAATTTGGGATTTAAAAAGTCAAGTCTGTCTTTTGGATTTTATCTATAGTTTCCATGCATCTTGGGACAAATCATTTAAATCCCACAGGAATCCCAATTTCAGCATGATGGGTAGGATGGAACAATGAGGCAGAATATCTTCAGTCCTAAGTAGCAGATCACCAAATCCAGCATCAGTCAGAGATACAGCCCTATCCCCAGAGACCTGTCCCATCTTTGTGGAGCCCATAAAATAAGAGTCAGGCAAAACCACACTGCACCTGAAAGACGGACTGATTTTCCTTTCTGAGTGGACTTCCTGGGTGGTCTTGGATAGATACAGAACTATGATCTGGTGAGCTTAACACCTGAGCATTAGAGCTAACCTGACTCAAAATGAGATCAACTTCTCAACATCGCAAACAATCCTGAACCCAACTTCATCAAGGAAAGGAGGCCAACACTTAGCGTGTGTGTGGGCCCTCGTGACATTCAAAGGTAAAGGAAAGCCTTTGAATAGGCTTCAGCAATGAAAAGAACATGCTGCCTCCTCACCACAAGTAATTCAAAATAAAATAATACAAACTCTTAAATTACTGTTCAGAGGTCCAAAAAAGTTTTTATGTTTTTAAAATATATTTATTTCCACATTTATAGAAAGATAAATATGTATATAATTTGCCTTTTGATAAATATATATATTATCTATACATATATACATTTGTGTGTGTGTGTGTGTGTGTGTGTGTGTGTGTGTGTGTATCAAAAGCCAAATCCTTATTTCAAGAAATTTCAGTGATCTTGCTTCATTGATCCCCTAAATGTGGACTTAGACTTTGTTTTAACTGATTTTTTTGGCCGAATATGTCCCATGTTCAGCAGTGTATGACTGGGCTTTCTCCTTCCCTCTCTTCCCGACTAAGCCCAGAAACCCATTGGGCTTAGTTCATGGCTAAGTTCATTCATGGCTAACCACCCAGCTCAGAATCCATTTTATTGAAAGGCAGTCTCTGCTTGTACTGACTTCATGGAGACAATATACAAATTACTAAGTAGATTCTTGAACATATTATCCTGGAAGTCAATACTTCAGAAATGCAGAGTACTTATTAAAACTGACCTTATTCTGAGATTAATAAATGATTCTTTGGGAATAAATTGCTCAACCAAGTAAGATTAATAAAGTTAAGGGCCATTATCCAATTTTCTTGTAGTACATTACAGAGTACTTTGCAAGAATTGCATTATTTTATATAAGTTAGAAATTAATTCATCGAAAATATATATAATTCTAACTTTTTAAAAAATTTATTACACTTTAAGTTCTGGGGCACATGTGCAGATCATGCAGGTTTGTTACATAGGCATACACATGCCATGGTGGTTTGCTGCATCCATTGCCCTGTCATCTACATTAGGTATTTCTCCTAATTCTATCCCTCCCCAATCCCCCCACCCCCTGCTATTCCTCCCCTAGCCCCCACCCCCTAGGCCCTGAGGCATGATATTCCCCTCCCAGTGTCCATGTGTTCTCATTGTTCAACACCCAATTATGAGTGAGAACATGTGGTGTTTGGTTTTCTGTTCTTGTGTCAGTTTGCTGAGAATGATAGTTTCCAGTTTCATCCATGTCCCTGCAAAGGACACGGACTCATCCTTTTTTATGGCTGCATAGTATTCCATGATGTATATGTGCCACATTTTCTTTATCCAGCCTATCTTTGATGGGTATTTGAGTTGGTTCCAAGTCTTTGCTGTTGTGAACAGTGCCACATTGTAGGTAGTGAAAATAACTAATTAAGCTGAACAGCTAGTACAGCTGAAATAAAAAACAAAAGAAGGAAACAGAAAAAGCCATCAAAGCACAACTATCAGGGCTGGCATCGACACTATAAATATGCAAGGCACAGATGCACAAAACATGCACCACCAAATGTGCTTTTTGTCATTTTGTCCCCCATGTACTCCATAGCTTGAAATATTTTGTCTACAAAACTGCATTAACTTAGCAATACAGCTGATTCTTGAATAATGAGGGAGTTAGGAGCAAATCCCTGCATAGTTGAAAATCTGTGTATAACTTTTGAATCCCCCAAAATCTTAACTACTAATAGCCTATGTTGACCAGAAGCCTTACTGATAACATCAACAGTCAAATAACACATATTTCGTGTGTTTTATGTATCATTTACTATATTCTTACAATAAAGTAACCTAGAGAAAGGAAAATGTTATTAAGAAAACCATAAGAGAAAATATATATTTACTATTTATTAAGTGGAAGTGGATCATCATAAAGGTCTTCATATTTGTTATCTTCAAGTTGAGTAGGCTGAAGAGAGGGAGGAAGAGGAAGAGGGAATCTTGTCTCAGGGTAGCGAGAAGAGATGGAAGGAAATCTACTCACAAGTGGAACTGTGCAGTTCAAACCCATGTTATCAGGGGTTAACTGTAATTATTTTGGTTTTCCTCTTTATTCACCACAATCAGTTAGAGATTCTGCTTAATAAGGCATAACAATATCACTTCACTGAGTTGATATAACTACCCTCTTCAGTGTGTCTCATTTTATTGTGTTACAGCCAGGTACTGTGATCTCTCACCTGGTTGTCTTAGCTCTTGTGAAGGTATTTTTGTGCATGGATAGTTGTTCAAATGGATGTTTCTGGGGGGTGAGGGAGACAATCACTAGAGAGCCCCATTCTGCCATCTTGCTCTATCTTCCAGCTGACTTGATATAATTAATGTTAAGGAATTTCACTCTTCTGGTAATCTGCATAATCTTAATAAAGCTAAATATTTTATTGCTCCTAGACTTTTCTATACATGTGCATATCTATATATACATTTATAAACATTTACATATGCATGTTATACCACTTAATACATTGAAATATGCATGATAATATAATGTGGCCTTTAAATATATTAAAAAGTATGTTCTTATGGATACCTATTCTTATATCATCTCTCTGAGACAGGAGACTGCCGATTAAATTCCAGCCTCTGTTTTCACAGAGGAGCATGTCACGTTCCAGAGTGATTAGTGCACTGCCCAAGATCTAACAAGCCATTAAACATTGAATTTCCTCTTGTCCATATAACACTTCTACAACAACCTCCATCTGCTTACTATGGTCTGTAAATAGGCCCACATTAAGAGTAAGGGACTCACAGAAAATTATTCCAGCGAAATAATTATCTTTCAGGTCATCTCTTGTCTCTACCATCCCTGACACTTCCGGACATAAGTACTTATTCTATAACATAGCTTTCTTTATATTTATACCCACTTTTTACCATTGCATTATAACGATAGTATTATGGCCTGCCTCTCCCTCTATTAATAGTTCCTACAAGAGCTATGTCTTTCTGATCTATTTTTCCTTGGCACCTACTGTACCTAATTTCCTAAGGGTTGATTTAGGGTGGATGAGATAAGATTGATATGACATAATGTTTTGTTTTCTTATGTTTAAATACATTCTGTATGCCAGTAATTTCCAAAGTCATAACCAAGGACTGACTTTTCCCCCTGTACTCTATACTCAAATTACCTACTTGACATCAACTTAGGTGTCTTATCCTCCCAAACTTAAAACATCCAATCAATGCCTGATTAAATATGTCTAAGTATATGTCTTACTATCCCAGCAAACAACACTAGAACAGGCTGCTTTTTCTTCTCACATGCTGATCCATAGGTTTGTTCTAAAAATCCTGTCTCCAGAATATTTCCTAGCTGGGATTGGTGGCTCACGCTTGTAATCCCAGCACTTTGGGAGGCTGAGGCGAGTGGATCACCATGGTCAGGACTTTGAGACCAGCCTGGCCAACATGGTAAGACCCCCATCTCTGCTAAAAATATAAAACTAGCTGGGCGTGGTGGTACATGCCTGTAATACCAGCTACTTGGGAGGCTGAGGCTGGAGACTCGCTTGAACCCAGGAGCCAGAGGTTGCAGTGAGCTGAGATTGTGCCACTGAACTCCAGCCTGGGCAACAAGAAAGAAACTCTGTCTCAAAAAAAAAAAAAAAATTCCTGAAACTATTTATTTTCCTTCAGTCTCATAGCTACTACCGCAGCCAATATGTCATTTTTTTCTTTCTTGAACTGTATTAGCCTCCTGATTAATTTCTGCTTCTATTCTTGTTCCTATGCAATTGCTTCTCCACAGAGCCCCCAGTATGGTCTTAAGAAACCCATTATATATTAGATCACATCACTCCTCGTCTCAGAATCTTGTCATGACTTATCATCACACTTGGAATGACATCCAAGATCATTCTCTAATGTACATAGTCCAGCATTGCCTGGCCTGGAATCTCCTCTCATGCTACCTTTTCCCTCAGTCATTGAATCTCTGTCAGTGCCCTCCTTTGTTTTACACCGGCTGCCTTCATTTCTTTAGACACAGCAAGCTAGGTCTTGCTTTGGGGTCGTACCGTGGGTTGTCCTCTTTCCCCAAATCTTGGCCTGCTCGGCCTCTTGTTTTTCTTAATGTTCAGCTCAAACATCACTTACTTCAAGATATCTCTCCAGACCATACAATTAAAATAGTTTCTTAGCCACTATTTTATTAATTAATTAAATTTTTGTTTAATTGGGTATTTTCTGGTTAATGTATTTGTGTGCTTTTCAATATGTTTACTTCCTAATTCTCATTGATAGGTAAAGTCTGACTTGTTCAAAACTTTGTTCCATGCTTAGACCATGGCTGGCCCCTAGAAGGTGCTTAGTGTTGGATGCTTAATGATGTTATATTCATTTGCCTGCCTTTAACATCCACAAGTGCGAGGAGAATACATTCTTGTGCTCAGAATTCACCTAGGGTCAAGGATATCGTCTTTTTTCCATTTGGGGACACCTATTTATTATTGCTTCTGTGAATGTTGATATGTTAATGTGTAGTAATCTTTTGCACCCAGCAGTTCCATCCTTTGAGCTCTACCATTGAATTTTCTCATCTTTGTGCCCGAAGAGCCAGAATGATTCCTTTTGCCTCACTGCCCTGACAGTTTGCACCCACTGTGCAAGTGGAAGCCACTGCCCTTCAGCTATCAGAAGGCTGACCCTGCCCCAGAAGTGCAGGCGGGGAGCTTTGTACAGCAGCCGTTTGTATCTGTGCACAAAATGGCATCCCTTCTTCCAGAGTTAGCCCATGGTCTTGGGAGGGTGGGAACTCAGTTCCTTCTGGATCAGATTCACTCACCCCACTAGGAAGCACTGGCTGAGAGGGTGGGAGAAACTATAAAGCAATGTTTCTATTAAGTCTTAGAGATTAGAGATGGAAACAGAAAGAAAAAGAAAGAGAGAGAGGGAAACAGAGGAATCTCAGGAAAAAGAATATCAGCTCACTCTTTCGTTTTACCCTTCTGCCAAGGGTCTCTAAAACCCTTTCCCAAGTAGCTATTTGATAGTGCAGTTCCACACTGGCTGAGTCTCCATCAGGCACTGTGAGACCCCTGCTGTTTCCCAAAGTATTTTTAGAATGCCCAGGAGGCCACTCGGGTACACACTCACTTATTCATTGAATGAGTATTTGCTGCACCAAGGAATAACCTGCTCTGATTAATACTTATGGCATTAATGCCACTCTTGGTCCATGCTCATCTGTTAGCACAAAAGATCTCAGGATAAACAGGGCATTGCCAAGGTCTGACAAGCCCAGAGACATTCTACAACCCCCAACTGGAATCTTGCCTTTACTAACCAGACAGGACCCTGAAAAGAAGCCAATACCTTGGATCATTTTATCTAAAGATTTGAGGTAGCACAGAGGCCACCAAATCTCCTAGGTTGTCCCCTGTCCTGTCCCACATCACCGTATCACACTATTTCTTCATTCCCCAACAGAGAGGCTGCAGAGTGGATAATTCAGAGTGGCTTCATAATGATGTCTCCCTTCTGCTACTTGAGCAGAGGGTCTTTCCTTCCCCATCCTGATTTTCTGATAGTATCAAAAAATAGCTTTCCTCTGCACTATCAGTCTCTATGGTCTCTTTCAGTGCCCAAGTCAGCCATCACTCTTACAAGAAACTTCATTCTAGGAGGCTCATGGTAAAAAATAAATATCTATAGCTATAGAAATAGATAGATGCAGATATAGATATCAATATAGATATATCCATAAGACTTTTTGGAGTTGCTTTAGTTTTTTAAGGCCACAAAGACCTGAAAAAAGAAAATTGCTATTGTGACTTTAGTGCCCTAAATGATGTTCTTACGGCCTAAAATGGTAAGGAGTTTCCCAGAGTGCATTAATTATTTACCAACCAGGAGAAAGCTTTTTCCAGTGCCATTAAGGGTTGACTTACAGGTGACAATGCCTTACCAAGAAAGCCCTTGATAATTCAGTAACCACATCCTTTGATGGAGATCTAGGAAAGGTTGACAATAAAAAAAATCCCCTTTAGGAATAATTATAATGGGTTTCTAGAGATTTAGAGAGAAACTAATTGGATATTGACTCTTTGTGGCTGTTTCTTTAGATCACACTAGGAAAAAGTAATGTTCATCTATGTTTTATAGAAATGGATCTGGAGAATTTTGCAGATGAACTGAAACACATGTTAAAAGTTGAAACATGAGGAAAAGAAATGGCAGCAGACCAATAGTGAGGTAAAGGGCCCAGCAGCTGATCACCTCCAGGGGCTCGAATTCACCTTTAGCATCACTGCTAGCGGAAATCTGTACTTTTTTTTTTCTTCTTTAGTTTTTATGTTATCTTTAGCATCTTTTTCTTTCATCTCCTGACCACTTCCTACCAAATATAAATCTTTTATTTTTCCTTTCTTTTTACCTTTCCTGTCTGTTTTCCTTTATCTATCACCCTTGTCTCATGGCTGCTGTTCCCAGGGCTGATGGCACCTAAGGCTGATGGGGTTACCAATGCTAGCTCCACAGAGAAGGGAGCAGATAACTTGGAGGCGATTTCAGTGGCTAGATTTTATGGAATGCCTACTTTGTACCTGGCCTTGTTAGAGATGCTTTCCATGTGTGCTCATATTTCATCCTCTCGGTTGTCCTAAGAACCCAGTCTAATATTATGCAACACCCTAGTTCAAGAATAAAAGCAGTTTGTTTTGTTGTATTTTGTTTCTGAAAAACTCCGCCTCCAAAAGTTCTAGAGAAAAGGCCCCCAAGAAATGCCAACTTGAAGATGGAAGTGGCAGGTTTAACCGACATATTAGAGATAAGAAAGATGCAGCAACTGCGTCAGTCTCTGAAATCTCAAGCAGATTTCTATGACCGATCTGTTTTACTTGCACGTTTGTGCTCTTGGGGGAAAACGTGACTTTACCAACCATGTTAATGGGGGAAAAGTTCTAACCCTTCAATAATTTCAAGAAAACCAGAATATGGTTTAGGTCAAAAAGAGTACTTGATTTTGCAACACCAAATATCCCTTCTGAGGTTTCTCAAAAATGCTGTGGCTATCCCACACAGAACTCTCTCCATATTTTTACCACAGAAACAATAGTGCTAATTCAGCATGCGCTGTGATTTAGACCACTTCGGGAGGGGCTTTAAGGAAGATATCAAAGAAATTAATACCTGCACTCTTATAATATCATAAAAATGAAATACAGAATATACCAAATTTCCATGTAAGGTGAACATAGAAACAAATGCTGAATGAAATAAAATGCATTAATTATGTGTTTAAAAAGTGTAGACAAACAAAGGAAATCATTGGACTTGTTTTAGTAGGTCAAAGATTTAGAGTACTCTTAGATACTTATTCAAATAAGTAAGTGGGCTTATTCATAAATTATTATTAGGGACAGGAACAAAAAATGCAAAACGTAGTTGAAGATCCTAAATGTCAGAATGATTTGCCTGAAGGTTTAGACTTTCCTTCCCTTAGGGATATTACATGGGAGCCTAGCCTTTCTTTCACTCTGCAACACCTTTGAAAAGAAGGAGATATGTAAGGGGGATGTGGCATGCACAGGTTTACATTGCCCTAGTAGAAGGACAGTACATATAAATAATGAGGTAACAAGATTTACCACGTGGAAGTAGAAGAATCGTCTGATCCACCAGACACAGGTCTGTCTTTACCTTCATCTCTGCATCTACTACCCCAGGAGAGAACTCAGCCTGGGGCCAGACTTGAATTTCTGTTGTCCATGCAGAAAGTGACCCAAGTCATTTCCTTAGCACTCAGAAACATTTAAAGCTCTTTTTTTTTTTTTTTTTTCCATTTCTGGCCAAGCTGTTTAGAAAGTACAGATGCAGCTGGCACTGTGATATTGTAAGCAGCCTTGCTAAATGGCTCCAAAAGGAAAATAGCTGTCCAATTTGGGTAAATCTGTGGGCTCCGTTCACCAATTTCACATCATCATTCTCTGGTTCTTCAGACCCAAGAATCGAGGTCAGAGACAGTGGAGTTGCTGCTGCAATTTTGTTTACATAACAACATAAAGACCACCCTGATTACCCTCCATTGTAGCCCCTTTCATAAGAAATAAAGTCATTTTAGGAGTTTAGCATCTGATTTGAAGAAACTGCCCCATTACTGAAGGGAGATCAGATGTTCATCTAATTTTTTTAAATGTCCATATGAACCACGTGCAACATGTTCTTCCCCTCTGGCCATGCTGAGAGAAGATGACATTTTTCAGCACTTTTTTTGATGAAGGTTGTGGCAAAGATCAAAGATCAAAGATCTAAAGTCCACCCTGCTGGTCACAGTCATGACCCTGGTGGCAGTGAAAATGTGACTTTAGCTTGAGGAATACAAGGTGTAATCCAGCCATGAAGGACACCTATAGAGAAAGGTGCTGTAATTATTATTTCTTTTCTTCAATTCATTGGACTTAAATATTTAGCAGCCAGATAAGATTATAAGCTGTAAATCAAGCAGTTTCTACTGCTTTATAAAACATTTCAACCACACAGGCAGTATAGCAGAGTGCTAAGAAGGCATGCTTATCACCCTTCTAAAGCCTGATAGTATCGGCACCTTGAACAAATTACTTTCATAGGAGATCATGATAATGCCTACCTTTTGGAGGATTCTTGTAAGGATTCAATATAGAATTGCATATGAAATAGTACTATATCTGGTACATAAGCATTCGAAGAAAGTGCTTGGGCTCAGGTCTATGGGAATCTGAAGCTTATTATTTCTGGATCATGCTTCATTATTAGCAATATTAGAAAATAATCTGCTATTGACTGAATGTGTCCCTTCAAAATTCGTGTGTTGGTACCCTAACTCCCGATGTGATGGTATTTGGAGGTGGGACCTATGGGAAGTAATATGGATATAACGGTAGAGCCCTCATATTGGGATTAGCACCTTTATATAAAGAGACACCAGAGAGCTTTCTTTCTCTCTCTCTCCGCCCCCACCCCCCCGCCATGTGAAGATACAGCACGAACACAACCACCTGGTAGCCAGGAAAAGGGCATTCACCAGAATCTCACCATGCTGGTGCCCTGATCTCAAACTTCCCAGCCTCTGGAACTGTAAGAAATGAACTTCTTTTGTTGAAGCCAACCAGTCTATGGCACCTTGTGAGACAGATCGTATCTTAAGTCAGTCAAAGCTGACTTAAGATATGATTTAATGGAAATAGTCTATCTCTGAAGTCCCTTAAAACTCTCACATTCCGTGATTCCTCTTTGTTTGCTTTGTTGTATTAAAACACTTTTCTTAAGCTCCCAGTTTGCTAGGAGCACAGTAACAACTCACCTGAGGAAAGTAGTAAGAATGTTCTTGAAGTCTGACAATCCCGAGAGCTAAACTTTTAAAAATTCTATCAAATACAAATAATCAGCAAAACTATAATTAACCACCCATTTTTCCTGGCTATGAGCAAACTCTATATCATATAATTTCTGATTTTTTTAAGTGTTAAGTAGAAATTTCTAAGACATTGTTTTAGTTGCCAAGACATGAAAAAAGAATTAATTTAAAAATTGGTTAGCATCATTTTTATTTATTTATTTGTTTGTTTGTTTATTTATTTATTTTGAGACAGAATCTTACTCTGTCACCCAGGCTGGAGTGCAGTGGTGCAATCCTGGCTCACTGTAACCTCTGCCTCTTAGGTTCAAGTGATTCTCCTGCCTCAGCCTCCTGAGAACCTGGGACTGTAGGCATACACTACCATGCCTGGCTAATTGTTATATTTTTAGTAGAGATGGGGTTTCACCATGTTACCCAGCTGGTCTCGAACTCCTGACCTCAGGTGATCTGCCTGCCTCGGCCTCCCAAAGTGCTGGGATTACAAGTGTCAGCCATCATGCCTGGCCTGTCATTTTTAATAACAAAAACTAATTTGGATTTATTGCAACTATATTTATATTATAGCACCAAAGTTCATCATGCTTTATAGTTAGTTGTACATGTTTCTGTCTCTCCACCAAACTTGTAAACAATTTTAAGGGAAGGGAGCATGTTTTTGTATATCAAGCACTTAGCATAGGGCAGGCACAATTCACCACTTAACAAATGCATGTTAAATGAATTAATGAATTAATGAAGGGTGCAGCACTGAGTTTTAAGTTACAAAGTATGATTCAATGGCCTCTGCAATCCGAATTAGAGGACAGGCCAGAGCATCAAAGACAAGTAGTGATGTAAATGAAGTTACGTCCCAGATAACAAAAATGGATAAGAGGTGCTGCTTTGTTTAAATAAAAGAGTCAGCTTTAAGGTGGGCCACAAAAACTTCATGAAAAAAACACAGGATTTTATTTGGATTAGACAAATGGAAAAATCTATCCCAAGAAGAAGGACCACGTAAGCAGTAACATAATATATTCATTTCCTATTGCTGTTACAACAAATCACCACAAATTTAGAGGCTTAAAAAAACACAAATTCATTATCTTACAGTTCTGGAGGTCAGAAGTATGAAATGGATTCCACTGGGCTAAAGTCAAGATGTCTGGAGGTCTGTATTTCTTTCTGGAGGCTCTAAGGGAGAATCTTTTTTCCTGCCTTTTTCATCTTTAAGGGTCTCCTCGCATTCCTTGGCCCAAGGCCCCTTTCCATCTTCAAAGTCAGCAGTGACCAGCTGAATGAATGCTGAATCTTTCTCACATCACCTCACTCTGACATTGACTCTTCTGCCTCCCTTTTCGACATTTAAGGACACTTGTGATTATTTTGGTCTCATCCAGATAATTCAGATATTCTCTGTATTTTAATGATGGCTGAATAGCAATCTTAACTCCATCTTCTACCTTAATCTCCTTTGCCATGTAACTTAACATATTCACAGGTTCCAAGGACCAGGATGTGGGCCCTTTTGGGAGGCCATTCTTCTGCCTACCAAATGTAATATCAGATGCAGCTGACATGTTTGTGCAACAGTATGACTTCCACAGAAATTTTGTGTGTTTGATGTAACTTTGAATGCATTTGCAGGACTAGGTGAGTGGGAGCCTGTTTTTGAAAGTGCTGAATGCCCAAGAAAGGGATTTGAGTTATTTTTATGAGTGATAACTCTCTTTGCATCAAATTAATATTAATATTGCCATTACTTTTCATACGTTACATATTTGAAAATGACGTGATTATAAATTATGTTCAATCCAGAATATCATAACTTTTAAAGGTAAATAAGACTTAACTGAAGTTTTCAATGGTTAATGAGAGACCTGAAAAACGCAATTTAATAGTAGCCTCATCAGTTGCCTCTTCAAAGTTTGAAAGCAGGAAAAAAAAAGTAATAACAGCATTGAAAAGGCATTTTTAAAAGCCCATATTCTAATTGAGACACACAAACATAAAATCAGCAGGGTATATGAACATATGCAAGTCAAAGACAGGTGTATTTTACCTTGCACCTTAGTGGACAAAAGAATGTAAAGATATCTCAGAAAACAGGGAATGCAAGAAATCTTACCAGGAGACCACAACATGCATCCAGGAAGATCACGGAAGACAAAGAGTAGATAGACCCAGAAGTCCAAATAAGAAAATGGAGCAGTTAGTATCCATATCCTATAGATAGAAAGATATGCAATCATTTTTAAGTAATTTACAAAATAGAAGGAGGAAACTTTAGTTAAAATATCAATGTGGGATTAAAAAAAACCCAAAGTGAAATTCTTAGAGAATCTTTGGATAATAAAGATCTTATACACATGTCAAAGTTGTCAAGTACTCTAGTATGCTGGGCTTTTTTTCATTGATTATGGTACAATTATTCTTCTAGCAACTGCATATCAAACAGAAAGGGTTCAGTAAGAATCCCCGTACTGTACCATGCAAAGAATGTATTGTATACATACTCTATGTTAAATGGCCATCCCTTTAATTTTCACTCTAAATTCTCCTGCTGTTACAGGGGAAAACAACTTCTAAAATTACCAGAAATAATAAAACATTCTGTAGACTAGTTTTTAATACATATCTTCCAACTTTCTCTTTCTCATTGTTTAGTTACTCCCCTGGATTATAGATATCAGGAAGTATCGGTCTTCATAACCATAGCAAAGCACTTAGCCTTAGAAAGAATCAGGAAAGACAATGGAAAAAATAATACAGTGTTTCCAATTACCAGCAGATGCTTTCATTTATTCTAAGCGTTCTTGTTCAGTTAACTGTACAAATTTTTAATCATAAAAATCTGGTAATATTCTAGCCCCATGCTCTTGGTTACCCTGGTCTTCCAGCTGATTTCACATGTCTCTTGCTTCTGGCATCATTTTGCCATGAATATTGTCCCTGTGAATGCATGAATTCCAGGGGATACCTGTTAAAGAATGCAGCCTATTGCAGAGTTTACTTGATTCAATTTTTGTGTTGTGTGTGTGTGTGTGTGGGTGTGTGTGTGTGCGCGCGCGCACGTGTGTTGTGTGTGTTTCGCTGAGACTGACATTGCAGTATATTTCTCTGAATCAGCAGCACCATTAGCCACTGGCTATAGCACCATGGATGCCTGCTTCCTTTTTTTCATCTTTATTTCTTTAGGGAATCATCTGGTCACCATTCACTCATGCCTGGAATATCACAGTGGGAAAGATTACCAGGCTTCATGGAAAGACCACTTTATATAAACCTTTAATAAACCAAATGAAAGAGCAGGTCTTGGTGAAAGTATCACTGATGATGGAGATCAAAGACTCAGAGCCTTGCCTGCATTCCAACCATTCTGAAAATAGGAGGGGTGCAAAAAAATGCTGGAAAGACAGAGTCGTGGAGAAACTGGCCTGACTAAATTGCATTTGACATTTGATGAGAAAAGACTGTCAAAAATAATATTTGTTTATGAAATTCTTTAAGAATCCATCACATATATTTATTGCACTGGCTTATAGTTGATAGTCAACCTTATCCTTACAGTTAACCCATAAAGGGAAATGAAGAATAAAACAAAATTGACAAGCTGTGGTTCAATGTCCCTGGACACAGCCCTTGTTCTAACACAGCAGTTCTGGTTTCTTCTTTCCATTGAGAGTATTTGGCCTGAGCCAGCGTGAATGTTTTTAGAAGTCCTAATAGGTGTATCTGGAAAGACTGGGATGGTTGCTGTGTTTTCTTTTGTAAATAACTAATATGGAACAGACATAAAATAATTCCTACATGGTTATACTCTAGCCTTGCTACTCAAAGTGTGGTCATGACCAACAACCTTGTCATCCCCAGGAAACTTGTTAGGAATGCAGAGTCTCAGGTCCCTGCCTGACTTCTGAAATCAGAAATCTACATTTTAATGGAATCCCCAGGTTATTCAAATGCACATTAATATTTGAGAAGCCTTGATCTAGAATAGCCTCTAAGAGATACCATTTGGCATAGATATTCTATGTAATTCATAATTACCAGGAGGTAATAAGTGCAAGAGGGAAAATAAAAATTAAGTGGAAGAGGCAACAGGATCACACACAATATGCACAGAGCAGGTGAAATTTCCTTTTTCCAAATTGACTTTGAACTCCATAAATATGAACACAAATGAATGTCAAGGACAAAAAGAAATCCTGTTAGAAGGCTTGATTCCTCATCATTTTCTCACTTTCCTTTTGTTATGTCATTTATATAAAAAATCTTTCTATATCTTATTAGTGGTTTAGTTTATTAGATTAAGAAAGGACCCTCAGGCATTTTCCAGCAGTTTTTTGAGAATGTCTGGATAAGCTCTCCTCCAGTCTCCTTGAGATCTTCTTAACCTGGTCAAATTCTTGAGAGCGTTCAGAATTTATGCATCTTATTTAAAAGAATTTCTACCATATTTCAGACTGTACAGGCCACTTTTTAAACATCGCATTTGATTCTGCACACTACAGTTCTTTTAAGCACACTTGCAAATTAAACAGAGGTCAGTTAGGAGCAAACAAATTATGAACATATTTGAGAAATAAAGACCCCCCCCCAAACAAAACATTGAGGCCGTCACCAATTTGTCTAGGGAAATGAGGCCAGTAGGGGGCCTGAAGACACATGTTCCCTACTACAGCATATGACACAAAGCTGCACAGCTCATGAACATCAAACATATTTTGTGTTCAGTCACTCTGGACTAAAACCAAAATTCCCTATTAAAAGAACCTATATAGTATTAACTAGAACACTAAATAACACATGGTGAAGATCATGTGGGATGAGACCCTAGACAGGATTCCTGGGCTTTTATCCCTCCAAAATGCACTTACAAAGAATATTTATCTTATTGAGCACATATATCACTCTATATCTGTCTATTCTCACTCTTACTTTTACCAGGCCTACCTTAAGAACCTTGCTACCATCAAATCTCTCACTGTCTTCTTCCACAGGTCACTCCCCAATACCCTCTATTCAACAGCCCTGCCTTCAATTTCCTTTACTTCTGCATTCTCATTGGGGAACCCAAATTTCCGAAGTAAGACCTACTTCAGGGGTGGATGGGCTTGATTTTCCAGCTTTCTAACAGATTTCAGGAAAGGATAGCCAAAATTTGTGTTTAATGAAATTGTCAACTATGATATCTACAGCTTAAAAATAACAATATTAAATTTTTATAGCACATTACAGTTTAAAAATAACTGACATTCTAGTCTAATTTAATCCTTTTAAGAATCCAGTGTGATAGATAAAATGTTTATTGCTATCATAGCCATTTATAGATAAGGCCCCAAATTTGGGCCAAAGCTCAGTGGTGAGTACAGATCAAAACCCAGTTTTTGTAACTCTCAGCTAAGTAGCCTCAGAGAGTTACTTTAGAGATTTCCTTGTTGTAGCTGTTTTCTAAGAAGTTGACACACTCAAATGTAAAATTCTGAAAAGTGTACTCTACCACCACTATGATCTTTTACAGTCAGAAATAAGTCCTGAAATCCTAGAAAGGCTACCGTCAGAGGGTGCCAGGCTTCAGTAATGCGACAGAATAGGAGACTGCATTCATCAGCAAGCAGGAGCTGAGTAGAGAAAATCAAGTCTTCCTGCCATGTTGTTCTCAACCTTTGTTTGACTGGAGCCATTTTTATTGGGAAATTCACAGAGACAGTAAACTTAGCATTAGCTAAGATCTTTAAGAGCCAGGATAGAGTGTGATGCTAGCTGAAATCCTAGTTTCTCTCTTAAAACGTACAAAAATAAATGAATAAGTAAAGGAGGGAGCAGTCACTCACTCTGAAAACTAGAATTAAGGCAAAAGAGGCCAGGCAGTTCCCCAGTACCTGAAAATCGATCCAAAGACTAGCACAGGAGTTTTTCCCTTCTGCCGTTGCTCCCATAGTTAATATTCATCTGCAGAGTAAAAAAGAAAATGATTGGGTTTGGTTTAGACATCTGTTCTGAAAGCAAACTACTTATCTGTCAGTTCAACCCCTTCCTTTGCCCCACCTGTCTTTCCTCATCTCGCCCCACATGCTTTCTCCCTTCCCCCATGATGATGGAAGTATGTGCTGCCTTGTAGGGTCAGTCTATAGACAAGTCCTTTTTCCTACTTGCTGGCATTTATTGAGATTAGCGAAGGCCACAGTTATCATATTTCTGTGTCTCGTAAAGGATACTGTAAATTGTTTGAGCTTCTTCTACTTAGACTGCATAAAGCAAAGTTGAAAGACCTGTTTTTCCTTCCCTGATGATTTTGAATTTTTTTTGAATTGCATTTGTAAAAGCAGAGTGGCAGAGAGAGAGAGGGAGAGTGAGTGAGTCTGTGTGTGTTTGGTGTGTGTTTACACATCCATACTTAAACTGATGGAGAGGAAAGTTCAGGACAAAAAAAATAAATAAACTCCCTCCATAGTTTGCATTTTTTTTCTAGAAGATAGATCACAGATGAGGGGCAGTAGGGTGTAAAACAATTCCAAAATATCTGAGGGAGAAGATTTTCATCAAACTTTTTGTTTTGTAAGAATCTATTAATAAACTCAAAATGAAAGAAAATGACAAAGGATATATGTTTCTAAGTTTCCATTTTTTAAAGTACATCCTCTAGAATTATTAGAAATATTTAACATTATAAATGCCTTATTTTACAAATCATGTATAGTAAGTGCTTATCTGCCTAGTTGCTAGAGCACCCATAGTCTACAGGATTTTTACACAGCCCTCAGAACACCAAAAGTTCTTCAACATCCCAGGTTCTAAATCAACTATGTCTTTGACGCTTTTCTTGGTTGTATACATTCGTATTGGGGTTATCAATTCCTTCAGAGCTCAAACCACACAACAAAGTCTTTTTATTTCTTTGAAGAAGGAGCCAATCCAATGGCTAGTCTTTATCAACTGCAGGGGATCAGTGGACCAGCTGGTGGGGCAGCTTGTAATAGTTTCCACAGTCAAGACATAGCTGGGTCTCACCTTTGTGCAGCCAAAACCAGATGATAGCACTGCTATTCTCTTCACAGAAGTTGCCCACTGCTGGTGAAGGAGGGGGGCTAACTTAAGGTCCTCGCTGGTGCCTGAAGCGGCCTTCGGGGCTAGTATATTGTATGGGTCCAGTACCTTCTGTGCAGCTATCATGACCTCCCTCTCCAACTCAATCACCTGCTCGTTATCAGTAAAAACATCATCTCCAGATGCCTTGGAGTGCACTTCAACCACCCCTCTGCCACCCTAGGCCCTCAGGGCCTGTGCAGCCAGCACCCCAGCTTCTCAAAGTAGCCTTGAAGCTATCACACCCTCAACAAGTGGCAGAACTTCCAGGAACAGCAGAGCAGTCTTTTTGACACAATTAGGAGTCCATTGTTCACTGGGGCAAGCTGTTTTGATTTTGTTAGTTATCATTGCGTTGGGTGGATTCACAATGCCTGAAAAAGAACTTGGTTATTTTGAAAGTCTACCTTAAAATGTCCTGTCTGTAGCATGTTAATTACTGATATTAACATATGTAAGAATCCTCAGAAGTTACCTAGATGGGTCTTCTCTGTTCCATGATTCCTCTGGTCACAGAAACAACCCCAACCTTTCCCCACCCTCAGTGATCCAAACTTCTAGCTGCAGATTCCATATCAAGGTGAATGATGTCCACTGAGTAATGAAAAATCATAGGTTTACAGGCAGGCTCTTCTAAAGCAACTATCTGAAAAACAAAAGAGATCTCAGCCTATGAAATGCTAGCTATGAAATGTAACAAAACCTCCTTTCAGATAATTCACATGGTAGAGAGGTTTTAGTCCAATAAGTACTAGCCTCACATCAATTTGTCCCAATCTCTTGAACCTGCAATTGAGCCAAAAATTTCCTGAGCCAAGCTTTCTCGCAAGATTTCCTGTACTTCCTGTTTCTACATGAGCCAGAAATACCATGAGAACGACCTTTCTTGTGGTATTTTTGCACTTCGACTCTGGGATGAAAATAATCCCATATTGGGGGAAATTTTTTTTTAATTATACAAATATTTTCAGTTTTCAAACCTTCAAATGAAGTGGGTTCCTCCTTGGGAATGAAAATCTGAAATGGTGGTTGCTTGGCCCTGACTCATCTCCACTAGGAAGTATTCATGCTCAGTGATCCAACATTTTGTGATTTCTCTAAGATATTTTTACAAGGAACTAGGTAAAACAATACAGAGGATACAATGGAAATTTATATCCTTGGATTTTTTTAAAAAGTGATTCTTGAAGAAATGAACAATGAAGTGTTGTATTCTTAGTATATTAGTGTATGTGATATATTATATCATATATTTGTTTTCTTTGTTCTTAACCCCTTTGTTCCAAGGGTCAGGATATCCTGATGCTAAGTACTATTGCAAAATAACCGAACAAAAATAAAAATAGTCAAACACTTAGGAAACTCTTCAGTTGTTATGTCAAGGAAGTTTGTTACTGAGGAGTGAGTTTAAGACATTATTCAGGAAATACGATAATGAAGCGAAACAGTCTGCATGTGCTTATTAAATAAAATCATCTCAATCCTAGAGAGCCTTGATGCCCCAGCCTGATGGAAGGGTAAGAGAAGGACTGGACAGGCTGTCAAAGTAGTGGAACTGTCAAACTGATGCTTGAATCCTTTCATCTCTTCCCAGAGAGGGAAATAAGGAAGGGCACATCTTTCTAATCAAGTAGACCATTGATTATTCCCAATTGTGTTGTGTGAATACCTGGTTGTTATAGAAAGAGCTGCTTGATCAATATTTCAATAACAAAATTCACCAAAAGCAGTGTCTTCAATGTCTTTATTATTGTTTTATATCCTCTTGACCCTCCTTCACCTTAGAAAAGAGAATATGTTAGAAAAGAGAATATGTTTGCCAGGATACTTTTCCATCTAGAAAAAAAGAAAAGTCACTTAATCCAGTATGGAAACCTATTAACCATAGGTTTAGAGAAATAATAACAATAAAATTACAGTTGTCTTTGCTGGTTTCAACTTTAAAAAAGAAATGAGATGGGAGCAATGAAAATAAAACAGACTTTACAGTGATCTTTCTCCTCTTCCCCAAGTTTCCTCCTCTCTCCCATGAAGAAATATCAAAAAATTGTGTGATAAACCAGCCTTGAAAGGAATGTAGAGCAGAAACAACAGATTATACATCAGCAAAATGGCATGCCAAGCAAAATAAAGTACTTCGCAACGTGGAGACGTGAGGAGGAGAGGAAGACGGGATTGTTACAATGTCCTCCAGGAAAACAGGGGCTGTGCACTTGAGTGTACAAGTTCAAATTGTTCCTACAAACCCAATACAAAACCACGCACTTTCATTTCTGTCCAGAGCCTTTCACATAAGCTGCAGGGGGCATCGTCTTTTGTCGAATTGGTTCTTACTTTCAGAGTTGGCACCTCCATCTCTGAGACAAGGAACAAGCGGCATGGCCCACAATTGAGGTTGCCCTCAATTCAGGTCGGAGACACAGTAGTCAGTGGCCCACATAATAAGTCAACAGTGTTCTCCCTGAAGAAGGTGAATCGTTAACCCTCTTTTCTTTCTTTCACTGCCATTTATGCCCCCTGTGAACATCCTTTAAAATTATTGTTCCTTTGAAAATGGGTTTTGAACGGCACTGAGCCACATGTCCAGGCTATGCAGGCCACTGCCGTATGCATGAAGATGTTGATGCTTCCCTAATTCGCATCTTTCGGAGTTAGCTGTGGAATGTGATTCAATGTTATTTCCCTTCCAGCTGAAGGGCAGCTGAGGTTATGAAGGGATTTGACTAATAGGTCATAACCCAGTTAGGTTTGCTGAGAACCAAGTGACACAGGAGGGAGGGATCAAATGGAGGCACTGAGGATCCACCAAGCCCATCCCAGCACTGGTCTTGGTGACTGGGCCATGGGTCCCCAGTCCCCCGCCAGGCCTTCCAGAGAGAAGTAGTTGCAGATTGGTTCTGCAGAGCAGCTTCCCGTTTTTGTTTTTGTTGTTGTTGTTGTTTGTTTGTTTGTTTTAGAACTCCTTGGGGCTTGCAGGGCTTGAGCCTGCACCATAGGGGTGACTCCTCACCTGACACCTCCAGATAAACTGGCCTCCGGCAAGGCAAGGCGGGAATCCTTGGGTGAGGTTAGCAAAGGGGAAGCCCCGCTCCTTTGCCTGAAGTCCTTAAGACCTAAGCCATTTGACAAACTTTGACAAGCACCAAAAGATAATTCAGAACAAATAAATCAGAAAAAAGAAGAGGAAAAGCAAATGCTAGAACTTAGATGGGTTGTTTTTTTTCTCTCGCTGTCGTTCCAGCTGTAGCCTGGGATTAATTAAGTGCTGTGAACTCGGTGCCAGAAAGAGGAGGGGAAAAAATGCATTCTATCTCTAAGGAAGGAGTACAGTAACAGTTTCTCACCAGTGAGAAACCTAGGGAAGTGGATCACTCTCGTCGGCAGTGTTTGTGGAGGGCCTGGAGAGACAGGGAGGTTGTGCCAGGCTGGAGGAGGCTTGTCTTTCTGAAGCTGGAGAGGATCTTACGGGGGTTTGCCTCTCGCTGCCTGGGAAGAATTTCCCCTGTGGTAGCAGCAGCAGCTGCAGCAGCAGCAACAGCAGAAGCAGAAGCAGAAACAGCAGCAGCAGCAGCACCACTACCTCCTCTTCTGGGGCACAAGGCAGAATGCCTGTGCTAGAGCGCTATTTCCACCCAGCAGAGCTAGGCAGGAGGTGGAAAGGCCCAGAAGGTGTGCTGCCCTCCTCCCCGGGAAGCCGGCCGGGGTGCCAGCAGGGGCCGCTGCCCTGGGACTTGCCAGAGATGATCAGGATGGTAAAGCTGGTTTGGAAATCCAAAAGTGAGCTGCAGGCGACCAAACAGAGAGGCATTCTGGAAAATGAAGATGCTCTCCGCAGCTTTCCAGGTAAATGGACCGTGGGGTGTAATAGGTCACAGGACCAAGTAGGATAACACCCCTTCTTTGGGGAGTTCAAGCCATAGGGAGGAAGACAAACTGGGTAGCATAGGGTCCAAGGGCTGTGACTTCCAAGTGTCTACTCTATGATAGAAATGCATCTTAAGATTAAGACTGACTTAGTAGGAGGAGCATTTGACTGAAAATCAAGAAACCTGGGTCCTGGACTCAGCTTGACACACGCTTCTCCCGTGGGCTTGCACAGGTCAAATTTCCTGTGTTTCAGTCGCCACCAAGGAGGGGGTGGATTTGGATGCTCTTTAATGACCATCCTGACTCTGAAATTCTTGTCAACAAGTTAGAGATATCCCCAGGAGAATATTCTCCTTGGGTTGCTTGTTATCATTCTTTATATAAAGTAAAATATATTTTCCAATTTTTAATTGCGTTTATATCATGTATCATGTTCCCAGCACTGAGTTTGACATGCAGGCTTTTTATGTCCTGGGCAAGCTGGTAAACTTTCTTGACTAGGTTTCCCCTTTGACATATGTCAGGAATATAAACACCTTTATTGATACCAACTCACTCACAAATGTGGAAGTGATGATTCCCAGGGACTTTGTCATGTCATAAGAATGTGCTATGTTTGGGACAGTTGTGGAGAACGTTCCTGTGTTTCTGACAGTGGATACAACCACCACCAAGATGCCCAGCATGCCTGGGAAGGATCCCAAGGGGCTTCGTAAGCTAAGAAAGCCACAGCTGACTGCAGGGCACTGTCTTTGAGGAATATGTTGCTAGATATGTGGAAAGTGGTGGGTTCACTTCAGAAGAAAGAACATGAGTGTGTGTTTATGCATCTGAAGTCTTGGCTAGCCCTATGTGGTGGAATACTGGCGTGCCATTGGCAGTGAGGGATGGGGTAGATGGAAAAGATACATAAAAAATTACCTCTCCCTTTCTCATGGAAAGAGACTAGGAAATAAAATCCTGGCTAGTTTTGATTTTAATGATTTATGCCAGGAAATTTTTTTAAGTTTTTAATAATCGATAAAGAATTTATTAAGAAGTTAACGCTCTGGGAAAAGAAAAGATTTAAAGGGAAGGAAAAAAAACAGGGTTGTTCTCTATTAAACCATGAGTCCTTGAGTACACAGGAAAGTGAAGGAAACCAGTAAGACTGAGCTTTATGTGAGAAGGATGCCCAGGAGATGGGTCTTGGTCAGAAGAAACGAGGTAATGCTAAGCCAGCATTTCATGTGAGTAGGGCAAGAAAAATGGAAAAACCCACCTGGGCAGAAAATTTAACTCTGACTGTTCAGCTCTTAGCACTTGAGGTTTGTTTCAGTCAATTAAATGATAAAAATTTATATTTCAAACTGCACCTTTGATAAAACTACCTAATTCAGCTGTTGTTAGCATGTCTGTGGGGATAGGTGTACATTATTATTTATATTCTATATTAGTGGGCATCTAATTCCTGAAAAAGCAATACTTTGGGGAAAAAGCAGAACTCCTGTGATTTCTTATTACTTAAAAGGCATATTTTTCTGGACGTCATGAAGCAGGGCTTGTTGGCTCTTACTATACCTCTCTACCACTGCCTCACATTCAGTGGAAACTGTCTCAGAAGCCACTTGGATCCCTAGGAAAGCCACGCCCTGGTCTGCTGTCCTGGTTGCCTGCCTGCGTGGAGACAGGCTCTATTTGAACACCTTTCTGAAGGTTGTGTGTTTGCCTCCTCTTCTTCCTCCTGTGCCTCCTCACTTTTGGGGAGATGAGGGCTCACCCTTACTGGAATGGGTGTAAAATCTTATCATCCTCCATCTGTGCAGAACAAGGTCATACGATGCAGCCCCAAAGATGAGTTGCTTCACTTTCCAAACTGTCTCGTACCTTCTTCCTCACTCACCTTATCCCTGGTGTTGCATTTCCTCTGCTCATCAGGTGTCTTTAGCTGCACCATTTTCACTATAGCAGCACGACTATGGGGCCCTCAGGAACACTTAAAGACTGTTTCAAAACTTCTGGCATTTTTTTTGTTTGTTTTTAGAAAGTGGTGATTTAAGCTGTTTTCAGTTCATGCACGGAGGCAGAGGTTTATAGTAGAAAGTTCTTCAAAAAAACACCAAGACACATGGTGCACACTCTCTCTCTCTCTCTCTCTCTCTCTCTCTCTCTCTCTCTCTCTCTCATGTCATCCTTGCCTCAGTCTCCTCAAACAATTTATACTTTCACAATCCTTTTAAGCAACTGACTGTGCATCAAGTGAGCCTTGCTTTATGCTTGAAATGTTTTTTCTTGGCTCAGTCAACTGAAAATTTTCTATTCAAACAACAAAGCCCAGGTCAAGCATCTCTCTCTTTAAAATGCTTTTCCTGCTCGCCAGTGGCCTCCCATCTCCCCCAGTGGTTTTCTGCTCCCTCCTCTTTGCTATCTTTACCTGTAGTTACTTAACATTTTACATTTAGAGCACACAATATTTTTACTATGCTAGTAACTAAAAACAGAAAAATTAAATGTTATAACGTTCTGTGGATATTTTGGCTGCTTGTGATAACGAATTGATTTAAATTTTTTTAAACCATGAAATTGCAGAAATTCCAAATCAAACCAACAGTTACTTTAGAGGACTTTAAAGACAGCTATCACTGAATCTTAATGATTTTAATGACACCTTAAAAGTCCCAGCATTTCTTTTCCTTAGCAAAGGGCACATTATTTTTACTTACACCACTTCAACAAGACTGGAACTTTGTTTCTCACAAGTGAAGTAGAGAAATGGTCTGAGATTTGGCTAAGGTAATAAAAGGAAAGAATTAAAAACACACAGACATGGGAACATAAATATGTGATCGTGTTTTTTTGTTTTTTGAGATGGAGTCTTGCTCTGTTGCTCAGGCTGGAGTGCAATGGCGTGATCTCGGCTCATTGCAGCCTCCACCTCCTGGGTTTAAGCAATTCTCTTACCTCAGCCTCCAGATAGCTGGGATCACAGGCATGCACCACCACACCCAGCTAATTTTTTGTATTTTTAGTAGAGATGGGGTTTCTCCACGTTGGTCAGGCTGGTCTCGAACTCCTGATGTCAGGTGATCTGCCCGCCTTGGCCTCCCAAAGTGCCGGGATTACAGGTGTGAGCCACCACGCTGAGCCCATGAGAGGTTTTAAGATGAAATATGCTGAATTGAGAGTGATGGAAGGGAAAGAACAATCCCCTGGAGAGAGTGAGGAAATGCCAGAGAGGTGATACAGGAGAACATCTTCTGTCATCTTCAGAATGGCATGTTCTGCAGCCTGTTAAGTGGCTGTCCAAAGCAATAGACTGTAGGACAGGATGGGAGATGACAGGAGGAAGAGGAGCTTGTCACCTTCACATGTGAGGGTGTATGCATCTGGGAGTGCCTGCAAAGTTGGGCATTGGCCAAGGCACTGCTCACCCTAGAAAGGGGCTCTGGAAGTTATCACCATGCTTGAGGTCTAAGTGTCAACTCTGTTCTTTGAACTGCACCCAATTATTTAATTGTCTTAATACTTATATCTTTTTCCCTTTATGAAGCAAACAAAGGATGATCTAATTATCTCGTAAACCACCTGTATTTTGGAGATGACATGAATAGTTCAGAGAGACTCAATAAGGCATCCAGGGTCACATGTTAATACTGCATCAGAACCAGACCAGCATGTCAAATGCCCAACTGTGGTCCACAAAATTAATGTGATCAGAGTACATGCTGCGTAATATAAATTTAAGTTTAATCCAAGACATGGCTTTATTGATTATATGTAGATGGGGTAAAATGAGAACTCATCATGTAAAATAAACGTTGGCCAAACCAGAAAAATAGTATTACCATGCAGAACAAGTCAAAGGATTATGTCTCATATATATTTTCTACTTTTTTTGTGGGCTTAGTCTTAGATCCAAGCTTCAAGTACTGCAAATATCCAGGGAAAGATCCCCAACTATTATCAAGAGAAAGTCACCTTATACCATTGCAGTGAGGGCATGCACCCATGTGGGAATGGAGAGAGGGTCGAGAATAGGAAATAAGTGGCTTCTCAGACACTGTGCAGACAAATTATAATTCTAGTCAGCAACCTGCTTAAGGCTGGATATCCCTTAGCAGGACTTGTTCTTAGTCAAATAATTTGATTTTGGAATTCAACCAAATAACTACAAACTCTACAACTGTAAAACTTACCTTTCATTTCAGTGTCTCTGGTCTAAATTTTGCATTATAGTTTACTTATTTATTAAGTTTGTTCTGATTTCAATAGGAAAATATAAACACACACAAATCCCTCAAAGAAAGAAACTCATTTTCCCCATAGCCATTGTAACATCTCTTGCCTTTCAAGGAGAATGCAAAATCAGAAATTTGCTTTTTTCCCAGGCCTGAATATCAAACGGTTTTGAGAAGAAAATCTCCAAAACCATTCTATGATTCCAGTACTCTACAATAAATTAACATTTAAACTACTATTTCAAAATGTCTTAAGTATCAAGTGATATAAACCAAATATGTTAAAGAATGAACACTTCAATCATTATAATCAAGAAGCATTTATGGGATGCTTACTGTGTACCAGGCACTGTGCTAGGCACCAGGGACTCAGAGATGAATCAAAAGCATAATGAAAGAGCAGTGATGGACTGATGAATCAGAGCTCTGTCTACAACTACACTGTGAAAACTGTACTTGTTAGTTTCAACCTCTCTGTCAACTCAAACTACAGGCTGGAAAACTGGTAAAACTCAAAAACACTTGTAAAAATGTGTACACACTTTCAAATACTCATCAGTTCTAATGATTTCATTCAAAGCAGGACAAATTGCTTTGAGCAAAGAATCAATTAGTCTCAATGCCAGATAAGTATTAACTCAACATTTTTCTAAAACTACTGCTTTTAGACATCAGTCTGTTTTTAACTCTGTAGCTATGCTGGATAATAATAATAATTACTAATCATTTAATTCATCTTTTAAATGTGAATGCAAATTTAGTCAAAACTGGAACACATCATCTTACTTTGAACTAACCCTTTTCCTTCACCTGACTTATTTTCATGAATGACAGAAACCCAGGTTCAAAACTGCTAACTCCAGCTCCCCAATTCCCACTAGTTTTAAGACCATAAGAGAGGCTAAGGATGCCAGAGTATAGTTGCACTGTTGGGATTTTAAAAGTTTTAAATTCTGCATCTTCGTTACTGAATTGTGTGACCCTGGGTGGGTACTTCTCCTCTTGGTGCCTAAGTTTCCTCTTCTATAAAAAGAGAATAAAATAATAGCATCTTTGCAAAAGGTTGTTGTGGGGATTAAATGACATAATAGCAAAAAAAAAGTGCCTAGAAAATAATCTAACTTCCACCACACTCTCAGTAAATGTAAACTCTCATAATTATTGATGTTGATGTTATTTTCTCAACAACTTCTCTCATTCATTCTCTTTTCTCGGATCAGTTGCATGGCCCTTGGTCAAACCTCATGTTGTTTTGTCTGTAATCTTGCAATAGCCTCCAACTCTCCCCTATCCATTGTCATTCTATTCTGTGATTTAGATCAACAGTGTTCAAAGAAAAATCAGGCTGGGTGCGGTGGTTCATGCCTGCAATCCCAGCACTTTGGGAGGCTAAGGGGGTAGATCACAAGGTCAGGAGACCAAGACTGTCCTGGCCAACATGGCGAAATCCTGTCTCTACCAAAACTACAAAAATTAGCTGGGTGTGGTGGTGCATGCCTGTAGTCTCAGCTACTTGGGAGGCTGAGGCAGGAGAATTGCTTAAACCCAGGAGGTGGAGATTGTGGCGAGCCGAGATGGTGCCACTGCACTCCAGCCTGCAACATAAGGAAACTTGATCTCAAAAAAAAAAAAAAAGAAAAGTCAAGATATGTCTCTACCCTTCTTCAAAATTCTTTAATAATTCTCTTGTGTCTGCAGAGGAAATCCAAATTCTTTACTCCTGCTTTTGAAGTTCTCCATCTGGCACTAGCTCACTTTTCTATTCTTATTTATCATTACTGCTCTCTGATCACTCATATTCCACCCAGACAAGACAGACATCCCACAGACTCTACTTGTTTTCTGCTCATTGTTCCCAATGCTTAAAATGACTTTGCTCCATGTCCCTAACTTCTCCCATTCCTTCATAGCCCACTCACATCCTGGCCCCGTCATGAATCCCTTCTGAGATTACTGAAGGAAAGTATGTCTTCCTCTTCTGAAGTTTCACAGACCTTTCTTTCTATTTATTTAACAGAAAAATCACTTTATTTTGTTATAATTAGTGTACATTTTCTTCCTCTCCTCCCAGATTCCAGCTCTTTGAGAGTCTGGAGAACATTCTATTTTCTTCACACTTTCCCTGACATCTATCACATCAGCCACTCTACATTTTGATATGTGAGAAAAATAAAATATTATCAGAAGGATAAAATAGCTTACAAATTGCCATTAAATGCATGAATGAACATCCTTTTAGGGACAGATAACTCAAGAAACATGAATTCTAGCTCTCCTTTTTTAATGGAATCTTTTTTAAACATATTGTAGCAGAAGATCAGGATTAGTCATTATAGCTTTTAAAATAAAAGAAGACACAAGAGTGAAATTGAGAACTATTTTTAAAAGGTATAAGTGCAAAACTAATATAGGCAGCTCTCTCTTCATATAGAGAAGTTTTAATTTGCAAAATTTTAGAGCAAATACATGCATTTGTAACTTTTTAAATAATTACTCTGTTCATGCATTTTGGAACACTTTACATAAACTAAAGTTGCAAAAGCAGCTTCTTCTACAGATAACAGTCTGTAGACTCCCAAACGTAATTTCAAAAATAGAGTGCAGAAGGTATGTGTTTGCCCAGCCCTACAAATGAGCTTTTGAGGGGCTGACGCTTGATGGAGGATGGTATTCCCAAGTCCTCTGCTCGTTCTCTGCAAACAGTTTCTTTTTTCTTTTCTTTCCTTTTTTTAAATTTAATTTTAAACAAGACTGGTTCAATTCAACAGAAAAGCATTGACTTTTGCATCAGACAAATTCATTTAAAAAAAAATTAGTAGCTTTATTGTGAAAAGCCCAAAAGCTTAGAGGTTATTTTTTTAAATCACAGAAGCAACTGAAAGTGTGCACTCTCTTCTATCTGATTTTGTTCCACTCTTTAATTTTTGGTACGCTTGATAATACATAGAAGGTACATCTCATCATATCAAAAATAGTAAGCAGGGTTCATGGAATTTGTGATGTAATACAATGCTGTAGTCTTGAAAGCACACAGTGTGAAGTTTACACTTCATTTTCTTGTTTATCCCTCTCTGCCTTTCCATACATTTCGCTTTGGAATTGACTTTGATCTCTAAAATGCCAAAAGACCACCCCAAGAAATGAGTTTTATATCTTTGAACTTGTCTTAAATTTCCTCAAACTATAAAATTATTAGGGACTCCTTCTTCTAAGCACTTCTTACCTAAAACATCCACACGGCATCTATTTCAGAGCTTATAAAGCAAGCCACTGTCCTGAGCATTTTGTTACTTCATCTGCTGTCACGCAAATGCTGAGGGAGTACTCCAGTGAGTAGGTCACAGTTCTCATCATGAGTGACAGCATAAAACTTGTCAGCCTTGTACACAGTTGGAAGGCATGGCTGACAAAGAGAAAGCAGGGTTTAGTTGCGGAAGGCCTTGGGTCCAAGAGGCCAAGCTTACTACAGAAAAATAAAATCACTAGAGAGAAAAGCACATACTTCAAGAAAGACCGACTCACAGTTGCATGAACATGGTAGTAAAAATAAAATAATCGAAAGGTACAGGAGCCAGAAAATTGTAAAATAAAATCAAGGTGAGAGCTATGATCGGAGTGAATGTCAATCTTTTGGAAAGGTATCAAAAAGGAAAATTAAATAACCAAGGGTAATAAGACACATATCATGTAATAATTAAAATTTTAATCTTTCTTAAACTCTGGAATTAAAGCCAAAACTAAAGATTCTCTTTCTTGCTTCCTTCTCCAAATCTTTTTGGATGATACCCAAATATTTCACATAAAGCCATAAACAAGAGCAACAAGCACTTCAGAAAATGTGAAGACATGTACATTTAGAGGATTTGTGACAGTAGTTCATTCAAAGCAGTGGATAGTTTGATGAATAAAATAATTTAGAAAAGAAGTGTCAGGCAGACAGCCAGGCCTGGAGCACCCAGAAGAAGGGAGTCAGGTGAGGTTACTACAAAGAAACATTCAAATATAAGAAGTGTAATCAAAAACACATACAGAAATGAGAAGGAAACAGTCACTATTTAAACCATTTGTAACAGAGATTTCAAATTTGCATGCTCAAATGTGTAATGACATATAGCCTGAATTTCTTCTTCAACCAAGCAAATTATCCTCTTGAGCCCATCCTAATGGGGAATAGGGAGATCGAAGCTTGCTAATTAGCAACATGGTGGTCAGTCTCCTCTCGATTACATTACTTCTTTTGAACAAATACCTTCCCACTCTTTGCTCCTCTCCAGGTTGGCATCTGGGTGAATATGTGCCTTGGGTTCCTACAGACCTAACATGTTTCTCCTGTACACACCTGAGAGGTGCCAACCTCAGAGGGAGAAGCAAAGGCATGTTCGTGTGCCACTGGGCTCTGCCTTTGACTCTTCCCTGCAATTCCCCAGGATATCAGGAGTAGACTTTCTGACTCTGTCTTGTACATGACCTTACCCTGTGCCATATCCTCTTTCCTCCCTGGAGAAAGAAGCCTCAATGTAGACTCATATCTACAAGCCTACCTCTTAATATATTAAAGGGATCTAGTAAAAGAAGACAGCTTTCCACAAAGATAAGCTCTTAAGATTACTGTCTTTTTGCAAACATACACACAAAACAAACTCCAAAAACCTGCTACTCTGAAGGTCAAATAGTGAATATCAGCTCCCTCCTTTTCTTCTCATTCTTACTATAATATTACAAATGATCTTCAGTGTATGCCTCTGGAGGGGTGGAAGCAGAGGATATGCACAAGAGAGTGTAAAAGAAAAGAAAATGGCACACAGACATTCACCAAAAAACCGGATCTCTATCACACATTGGTTAAGTTATCATGTGCTAAGCCCTATCCTTGAGCATTGCATATTCAATATTATTTATTTTAGTTACATTCTCATGCAAGAGCTAGACGTGATTATTCCACTCTCTCTACTACCTCTCTCTGTCTATTAAAATAAACACATACATTTCCACAACCATCTCAAAACATTGACACTGAAAACTTTGACCAAATGACTGTAATGCATGAAAAACGATGTGTACAATCTCACCTTTCTGGTGGATTTTCACATTGAGAGCTGAGGTTCTGTATCTGCCGCTAATTGGAATAGTGGTCTTAATAGCACAATGCATTGCATTCTGGTCAGGTCTGTTACATTTTCACTGCTTAAATGTGCTAATTGGAAATTCTGAGAGCTCTTCTCCTCCTTTCTTTGGCCCTTATCCTCTAGAAAGAAAATGAGCAGGGAATGTAAATAGACAAAATTGGACTAAAACAAATTTTGTTTTTGAAAAATTTTTGAGAATGTCTCAAATTCTTCAAAAATTGTTAGAAACATACTAGGAGGTCACAGAATGGAAAATGGTGTTTCAGTATTACATACAAGACTGAACTTCTTATGCTAAACAATAAGCATCAACCAAATAGGTGTTATTTCCAACTTAGAAATAGAAGAAATTGAGACCTCTATTTACTGGTTGTTTAAGATATTCAGAAAGGAAAATGAAAAATTCAAATTTCTAGTTTTCTTTACTTAGTGCATAGCATTGTGCTTTCTGTCTGGGACAGTATAAAGGAGATTACGACCTGTTAGAAGAATCACTGATACCAAGTATAATGGCATATGCTTTACAATAAAGTAGAAATAATACTCTGTGGGAACATAGAGGAAGAATCAAAAGTGTTTATTCAACTAAGTTTATTTAGCACCTATCATGTGCCACACTGCTTCATTCCTTCAAAAATAAATATTCATGAGCCAAAAATATTGAGGTGAATGGACAGACGGATGGACGGACAGATGAATGGATGGATGGATGGATGCATGGATGGATGGATGGATAGATAATAGGTAGGTAGATAGATAGGTACATAGATATGATATATGATATACTAAATGTACATACACGTCTGTGCCAACTGCCAACACATAAGAGAATGATTAATTCTGTCTGTATGATGGTGATAAAGGAGGTGTCAAGAAAGGAGGTGATGAGCTGGGAGTGGTGGCTCACATCTGTAATCCCAGCACTTTGGGAGGTGGAGGCAGGTGAATCACCTGAGGTCAGGAGTTTCACCAACATGGTGAAACACTGTCTCTACTAAAAATACAAAAATTAGCCAGGCATGGTGGCAGGTGCCTTTAATCCCAGCTACTTGGAGGTTGAGGCAGGAGAATCACTCAAACCCAGGAGGCAGAGGTTGTAGTGAGCTGAGGTTGTACCATTATACTCCAGCCAGGGTGACAAAAGCAAGACTCCATCTGAAAAAAAAAAAACAAGGAGGTGATTTTATTTTTTTAGGTACCATTTAAGGTAAGTTACATTTCTCCAAATGAAGAAAAGATGGAAGACACTATAGGATAAGGAAACATAGGACCAAATGCAAGACCTTTCAGGGAAAGCCAAGTTGTGGGGTATAAAGTGAATCAGGGAAGGGCTAGAATAAGATTAGAAAGATATGTTGGGGGTCAGCTTGCCAACAGCCTCATCTGTCGTTCTAAGGAGTTTATCCTCTAGCCTATAAGAAAACTTCAAACAATTTTAGCACGAAGTGACGTGATAAATTTTACATTTTAGAAAGATCATTCTAGTCACAGTGGCTGGTGGAGAGGTGGAGTTTGGGTGAGCATATTAATGAATATGTATAACGATAAGTGGCATTAATTGACCATATTTGGAAGATGTTGAAGAATTTTGAGATGCTGAATATTTTCCCTTCAACTTACAAACAAAATTTCCCAAGTGCTATATATTTTACACAAAGCCACAAGGAGTAATATAGAAATAATCAAACCAAAGCCCTTGACATATGGTATCATCCTATCATGAAGGATTTATACTTCCATCTAGACCTGCTGTGGCAGTCATATCTATCTCTTCCCAAATGCAGAACACAGTTTATCACCACAGTCTCAGAACAGTCTATCCTTCTTACATTGCCAACTCATATTTCTTCCAGTCCTTAGATGGCCTGTTTTGTTTGTTTGTTTGCTTGTTTTTGAGATGAGGTCTTGTTCTGTCACCCAGGCTAGAGTGCAGGGGCTCAATCACAGCTCACTGCAGCCTTGAATTCCTGGGCTCAAGCAATCCTCCACCCTCTGCCTCCCAGGTAGCTGGGACTATGGATGCATACCACCATGCCCAGCTAATTTTTTTTATTTTTTAAAGGCATGGTCTTGCTACATTGCTCAGTCTGGTCTTAAATTCCTAGCCTCAAGTGATCCTCCTGCCTCTGCCTCCCAAAGTGCTAGGATTACAGTTGTGAGCCACCCTACTGGCCCTCCATTTTTTCTGAGCAAACAATTCTTCCAACACTAGATACCACTGGATGGATGAGAAAACTAAGAAAAATATGATTTTTTATGTAGCTTATAATGCAGTGCGATCAAGTTATGTGCTCAGAAACAAACCAAGTGTGATTGATACTCTGTGGGGATTGGGCATTAACTGACCCTTTGTAGGTTGATCGAGGAAGACTCTGTGCTGGATGATCATTACAGCTATGTCTTTAGGATGGTTATGATCTCAACCAACTGTGAGAAATTTGGTGAGGGAATAAACGTGAACATAGGTACAAAGGCAAAGAAGCACAGGAAATGATTGAGAATGGAGATTAGTCAAATTCGCTTGGCACAGTGTTAGGAGTGAAGAAAGGTGGGAAACAGAGAAAGATATTAGTGTGAACAGACTACACATAGACGAGAAACCTTAACTCTTGTAGAACCATTGAAAATCTTTAAATGGAACAGTAAAGGGTACTTTCCATTGAATTGTATAATGAAAATGGGTCTTGGAGATTATCTAGTTAAATCACTGCATTTTTTTTTTGTGGTGAGAAAGGTGAGACTCCACAGATGTTACACAACATACTTGGGGCAGAGAGCTAGTTATTGATTGCACAGGGGCCAACTTGAGGTCCACTGACATCCAGCCATACCATTGACTCAGCCACGCTGCCGGTCATGGTCTAACCCTGAAGCCGCCCAACTCCAGCCAAGGCTTCTCCAACATGACAATCTCTCTAAATCCAATTTTCTATCCTTTTCACTCCCAGGTACTTAACGTCTCTGTGATGGCATTATGTAAGTGTGTGGTGTCCATCTTTCCATGAGCAAGAGTTAGATGTCTGCATGTAAACGTGCATGTGATATGTTTATGTGCATTTTTCTTGTTTTCAAACTTACATTAGAAATTGTCTAGGCAAGTTCCAAACCCTCTCTTTGTGAATTTTCCCATTAACATTGCGTGCAGTGTACTAAAGAGATAGACATTCACCAGAAAAAAAATTATCCCAGAGGTGAGAATTTAAGCAGGATTACAAGGTTAACAAAGTTATAGGTAAGATAGATAGAAGTGGTAGCTGCTGGTTGCTTAACCAATATAAATAAAATGTTACTGTGGTCCTGTTCAGGAGTTCTGCTGCCTTCTGCATTGTTGCCTGGAGGTAGAATTTCAGGCAGGGCCATTCCAAATGGCTATTGAAGCTTGGGTCTGTGGTACATGTACCCGTAAGCTACTGAGAATCAGCCTCTCAATTCCTCAGGCTCTCTTTGCAAAGGTAGTGGTGACTATGATTCAGGGCCTGTGTGCAGAAAGCAAGCTGAAGATTTAGCTACCTTTAGGCAAGATGTAAACTGGACAGGCCCAACCCCCACCATTTGTTTTTCTTTCCTGCTTCTATAAGATGTTTGTAGCCCCAAAGGAACAGTGTAGTCTTTGATGGCCATTTTTCCTCTTTTATCCTCTGAAACTTTCTCCTCCTCCTCCTCTCAGAGCTTTCCCGGCCTGCCTGCTAATGCCGTTCAGAGCCTATCTGCTTATGACTACCCAAATAAGGCAATAGTTAGAAATACAATTGAAGTGGCTTCTTCTTTTAAATCAACAATAGACCTTGTTCCATTAAAAATATGATCCTACTCTGAACCATTGTAGAAATTGGTTTGATGCTTAAAAAGAAATGTCAGTGAGTAAGGGGAGTGGGGCGGGCAGAGATTTCTGATGTTATTTTAATTATTTTTACTCCATGCTCTCTGTACCTTTGGATCTAGCTGAGACAGAAACAGTGAAATGCCATAAAATAACCCTCTCTCGAAGTATATTTGGCCTCACAGGAAACAGGAAATACCAGAAAAGATCACAAGAAAAGCTGTAATCATAAGATTTCTAGCCTAATTCTTTTGACGTCAGCAGTTTAGATAAGTCAGATAAGCAATCGTGAGCATCCGTGAGTTTTTGAGTGCCAATCCAAATACCCACGGGGCATCTTCAACCCTTTTGAACTCTTGTATTGTTGTTTAGCCCCTGTGAGGAGGCTCTCCTCTCTTCCCTGCAAGAAGCATATCCTGAAATTGTGAATTATAGATTTTATGTCAACATTAAGGTGTTCAAAGACATTACGCAGAGCTTCTAAATTGGTCCTGTAGCCAATTCAGCTTGCTAGATGCATTGTAAACCCTGGATGAAGCCAGTGTTAATAAAACAAAGGAAAACCAAGCCTGGTTCATCTCAAAGGGAGTTTGCTTCCTGAAGTTTAAGTTTTCCAATCTGGGTATCTAATCTATGGCCCTGTAATGTCTCTGATAACATGCTAAAAGATTTCTTACCATATTCTAAGTATTTAGTAACTCCTTCATTCTTCATTATTTCCACCTTTCCTTAGCTACCACCATCTCCATTGCCCACCACAACAACATATTTATGGGTTGGTTAGATATAAATGGGTTGGTTAGGTAAAAATGGGTTGGTTAGATATTGGGAAATACACTCCCCTTTGCGACATTTTCCTAACTTCAGAACCAGAACCATGGAACTTGACCATTATACAATAAGCAGGGGCACAGGTATGGGCTGTTCAGGGCTTCTTATAAGAAGCTTACAATGAAACGTAGGTATACAAACACATAAAACCATTCTGTCAGGATGAGAGCTAAAGCCATATATAAAAAGTAGGAGGAGGGAGAACAGTTACATGAAGCAGTTGAGCAAAACTGGGACCTGAACTTCCTAGCAGACAGGGCAAAGGGGAAGCAAAAATGATTACAACATTCATTATCTCCAGGAAGACTTGCTGGAAAAAAAAAATAAATATTTTTCCCAGCTTTGGGTATGTGGAGCAGTTTTTGATGAGGACTATCAGTCTGGTACTGGAGGATGTCCTCCTGAAGAGTTTAAGCAAATGGGTAGGGAAGAGTTTTGCAGGCCCTCGCAGTGAAAAATGGTTCCATAAAGAACTGGCAAGTTCCAACTGAGGCCTAAACCATTGGCTCCCCAGGAAAAGTGTAGCCATGTGGGGAAAGTGCAAGTCTCCATCCCGAGTTCAGTTCTTGTGGGTATATAAAGTTAGGGTACAGCACCCACACCCACAGCATGTTGGACACATGCTGCTAATCCCCTCATGGGTATACCTGCCATTATAATCTTTAAAATGAAAAGAAAAAATTAAGCAATGCTCCCTTTTAGATAGCAGAAGTGTTTTTATATTTGCCTTTGGTCTGTGCCGGGTATTTGGCTTCAATTACATATACATTGGTAAGGTGCTCTAACTAACTCATAGGTGAGTCCTGAGTCTTTTACCTGGCACTTCCCTCATATGACTATCCTCTTCCATCCTCATTCCCCCTGAATTGTGGACATGTTCTTGATCCCTTATGTCAGACCAGTCCCAAGGCACAAGCTGGGGCCTATCCTATTGGCTCCATTGAATGGTCTCTGTGTGTATTAGAACGGTCTCTGTGTACTCATGCTGCTAATAAAGACATACCTGAGATGGAGTAATTTATAAAGGAAAGAAGTTTAATGGGTTCATAGTTCCACATGGCTGGGGAGGCCTTACAATCACGGCGGAAGACAAAGGTAAAGCAAGGGGATGTCTTCCATGGCAGCAGACAAGAGAGCATGTGCAGGGGAACTCCCCTTTATAAAACCATCAGATCTCATGAGACTTATTCACTATCACAAGACCAGCATGGGAAAGACCTGCTCCCATGATTCAGTTACCTCCAACTGGATCCCTCCCATGACATATGGGGACTATTGCAATTCAATGTGAGATTGGAGTGGGGACACAGAGCCAAACTATATCACTGTGGAACTGTCTTTCATTGTGAGGGTCTGTAAAACTCTTCAGGTGGCTCATCTCTTCATACATGTATATAATTAGAGCCAAATGTCTGGCACAGACCAAAGGCCAATCTAAAGACATTTCTACTATCTAAAATTAAACACTGCTTCTTAATTTTTCTCTTTCTATTTAAAAAATGATAATGGTAGGTATGCCCATTCTGGAATTAGCAGAACATGTTTAACATGCAGGGAGTGAGAAGGGGGGGGGTACTGTACTCTAACTTCTGTGCTATAAAACATGTGGATTTACCATTCCAGTAGCAACCCTTGAAAGTATTCTTTGCTTCTATTTTTTAACCAAACTTTCTGCTCTCTACCTTGAGTGCCAGCACTGAGTCCTTTACTTCATTGGCATTGCCCCAGTGTAGAAACCCATGTAGATGAAGAACTCAAAAATTCATGTTTTGTTAAAAGTTCAGAGTAAATATCTGAATGCATTTTTCATTTTATTTGAACCCATTTCACACACTTTGCCTAACATTATGCTCAGTGAAAATCCTTGTAGTGTTTCACAAGGATCCAGAAAGACTGGAAAGAATGTACATGTTTAGATTAAAAGGTAAGTATTACACTGAAGGAAGCCCAGCAACGATGAAAACAAGTGGCTCCATTCCTATTCAGGACAAATGGGAGGAGCCACTGGGTGTTAACTGTATCTAGATCTGCAGTCCAGACATTGTTTCTGAGACGACTTCCAAAGAAACTTACAGAGGACAGCTGCCCGTATGGCACAGGCAAGTGGGCAGGGTCTAAAGGAACCAGATTAATAGCAGAAAGAAAACAAGGTTCTTGCTTCTTTATACAAAGAACAAGTTTCTTTCTTTGTATTACTCTTTGTAAGAGTTATACACTGGACAATGCTCCTGCAAGATAAGAAAGGAGACTAAAAGATTCCAGAAAGTACAATTGCCAAAGTAACACCTTCTTTAAAAAAAAACAAAAAAACAAAAAAAAACTATGGTGTTCAGAAAGGAAAAAGAAGACCAGAGCTAGATAATTTCAGAAGTGGCACAGAGAATGAGGGGACATGTAGAAGGAGGAGGAGGAATCTGGATGTTCTGTCTGGTGTGTCTTAACTTCTTAGAGCTGAGCTGCTCTTATTCCTGACAGCTCATCAAGGTCAAGGTTGACAGTTGCTATACATCATCAGTCTTTCTCACATTAACCATGTTGAATAACTTTGCCCCTTCATTGGAAACCAAGCTTGAATTCAGTACCATCCAAGATATGTGATACACAAATGACCTGTTTGCTTATAACTGTGATATGACTTCTCATTATATTAATATGTTTTAAAGACTTCTTGGGCAATCTTAAAGATTGTCAGGTTCTTTCTGCAGTTCTTGTTTTTGTAATTGCCCTACAAAACTGGAAAGTTAGAGGCACACTTTTCAGGAAGCATTCAATTCTGAGTTCTTTGCAGATAGACTGTGTGTGTGTGTGTGTGTGTGTGTGTGTGTGTGTGTGTGTGTAACAGAGTTTTGCTCTTGTTGCCCAGGCTGGAGTGTAGTGGCATGACCTCAGCTCACTGCAGCCTCCGCCTCCTGGGTACTAGGGATTCTCCTGCAGCAGCCTCCTGAGTACCAGGGATTAGAGGTGCCCGCCACCATGCCTGGCTAATTTTTTTGTATTTGTAGTAGAGACAGGGTTTCACTATGTTGGCCAGGCTGGTCTTGAACTTCTGACCTTGTGCTCTGCCCTCCTCAGCTTCCCAAAGTGCTGGGATTACAGATGTGAGCCACCGTACCCGGCCTGGTTTATATTCTTTTCTGTTAACCTTATGAAGAATTAATAGCCTTCTACTTCCCTAACTCCATCCCCTTTGGCCCTGTCACTGGGCAGACTTTTCTTTAATTCATTATCATGCTTAAAAGATGGGCTCTGGAGCCCAGTGGCCCTGTATCTTTACTAAACTCTTTGGACCTCAGTTTTCTCATTTATAAAATGGAAATAACCAAAGAAACTGCATAGTGGTGCAATTGTGAAGGTTAAGTCAGATAATCCACACAAAGAACTAGCATACTGCTGGTACATAATAAGCTAAGTGCTATAAGCTCTAACGATTATTGTCCCACACTATTCTTATTTCTACTGATTACCCAGAAATATTAAGTTGCCTTTTTAGCTTATCCTTGAAGATCAGGAAGCACTAACTCAATTCACATTCCCTCATTCATGGTTCATTACTCTGAGTCATAAATAGTGGGAAGAAAAGTCATAGAACAGACTTTTGGCTTAATTATATTTGCAATTCCAGTGGTAAATCTTGAAAGTATCCTTTACTTCTATTTTTCAATCAAACTCTCACCCATATGCATCAAAGTATACAGTGAAAGCCTAATACCTCTAATCATGCAATTGCCAAAATGTTCTGAATGGTTTAGGGTAGAGATTCAGAGTTTAAACTTTGGTTGGGTCAAATTACATGCAAAAGTAATTTTGTAGATACAATGTTGAATTTCCCAGTATTTGGTTGCCAACTAAATCCTTAGTTAAAAGGAGAAGTTTGTGCTCCTATTTTTGAGTCATCAATTACTCATGGTATGAATGGTCACTTAAGTCAAAAACCCATGTCATCACAAGGCTTTTACTTGAATATAGACTCCAGATCATCGTTTTTTTAAAGATGATATCTGCTCACAATTTTTTGTTTGAGACAGTCTTGCTCTGTCACCCAGGCTGGAGTGCAGTGGTACAATCTGAGCTCCCTGCAAGCTCTGTCTCCCAGGTTCAAGTAATTCTCCTGCCTCAGCCTCCCGGGTAGCTGGGATCAGAGGCATGCACTGCCACACCCAGCTAATTTTTGAATTTTCAGTAGAGATGGGGTTTCACCATGTTTTCAAGGCTGATCTCAAACTCCTGACCTCAGGTGATCCTCCCATGTCAACCTCCCAAAGTTCTGGGATTATGGAGTGAGCCACTGTGCCCAGCCTCTGCTCACAATTTAATGATGCAAAAAGCCAATCCATAACACATTGCCATTAGATTTCCAACCACAGCTTTTTAGGAATCAAGATTGATCACTCTTGACAAGTGACAGACTTTTCGAAGGCACCAGAAGTAGAACTCAAAAATCAGGTGGTTTGTAAAGATATCAACATACACTAATAGTTTATTTTCTAATGAATTGGCAGAGGTCAAGGTCTTCCAGTTATGTTCAAGAAAAAACATTAGATATCCTCATGAGCTTTTAGAGTTTGGAGAATCTTCAGTTGGAAATTAAGGACACCTTAAAACATGTAACATCTGCTCACTCGCAAATGTCCAGAGGAGCCTGAAACTATTCAGGACTCCCAGCATGTTCACTGGACAAAGGTTATGTCCCCATCCCACCTCCAGTATCTATTTCCTGGGAATTCAGTAGCAATGTAGAAACAATAACCAAAGGGAATTAAGAAAAAGAATATCCAGTTAATCACTCTTAAGGAAATAGAACTAGGAAGAATTATCTCATTTTGGATGTACTACTCATTAGCAGTCCTAGTTTATGACATTCCAATGTTTTAAGCAATGGTGGATTCAGGAGGCTTATAAACCTCACCTTTTATCAACACACGTGGTGTCTGGTATCCTTCTGTGCTATAGAACATGGATTTGGGGAAAATGTTTAAGAGAGGAGATAAGGAAGAGGGATTTTAATGGGTGGTATTTTACAGAATTCAGAAGGAAGAATACTATACCATGTCCATTTACTAGAACCAAATGATTACTGGAAACAAAGTCATTTACTTTAAATAACTACTTAGCCATTGAGGACATTGATTTGGAAAAAAAAAACACCGTGATTTATATAAGGAATAGTTTCATAAAAGTAAGCCTTTTAGGTTCTGCTATGGAAATAGCAAAAATAGGATTAGAAGGCCAACAACTTAAATACACATAATCCATGATTATGTCTTTTTAGACAGATGAATTATTAATAAGGCAGTCTGAACAGTTGTTTGACATGAAGAGTGTTGACAGGTCAGGTTAACCTGTACTTTGGGCCAAGGGTGGTCTAACTAACAGCAACTTTGCAGGGTAGGAGTTAACCCATTTATGCCAGAAGTTGCAGTTTATTTTTATTAAAAACCAGACCTTGGTGATGACCTTGAGAAATAGAATATAAATAACTCCCACAAGCTTAGCATTCCATTAATGCAACACTAGGCATAAAAGGGTTAAGAGTGACTTGTTTCTGAGGCAGGGAGAAGATGGAAGAATGAATGCAGACTCCATCTCTGACCCCAATTGCTCAATAGTTCCTCAATGCAGTTATATAAAATTAATCAAATCCCTAGATAAAGAATCAAAAGGCATCTTCCTACTTGCTATGCAGATGTAAACTTTCCTTCTCTGTGCACCAGAGCCAGCCAAACTGGATGCTGTGGAGACCTGAGCCGTGGTGGAACCCTGCCAGGCAGGCACAGTCACTTGAAACAGAGCCCACATTTGATTTAAGCTCAGAATGACAACTTTGGCAAGTAGGGGTGGTGGCTTTGCTGCAGTTGAGCGGAAAAAGCCTAGCTGTTACGCATAAATTTTAAGTTTTAATTATGCCAACTCCAAGAATGTAGTAGCTGCCTGAGTACCATCCCAAAGTCTACTTGCTTAATCTCCCCAAAATCATGCCCCCAAAACTATTGCACATTCAAAATGTTAACTCTTACCTCCTCACAGTTGAAATAAATGGACTGCTTCTGTAAGTAAAAGGCTAATCATCCTACATCCCAATTAAGAAAATAGTGAGGATGATGGTAGAAACATTGAACATCACTTCATAGGAAGTATTTGCCATAATCATTCCTGATCCACCTGAACTCTACCAAGCTTGGATAGGGATGGGAAGGCATACAAATTACAACCCTTCCCTTTGAACATTTTCAACCCAGTTTGGAATTGAGGAACCAGGCATAAAGAACTAACTAAAATTCAAACCCATGTATTCTAATGTGGAATGTTAATCTGAAAAATTGGAAGACACATATATCAGGATGAAAATGGATAATTATTTTAAGTCTAGTTTATAAAAATGAATAGCTAATGTATCCCCTCTTCTTCTTTAGCTTATCATCATTTTGCAAGGCATTTTTTCTTAATAAAGATTATTTCTTTTTTTTTTTTTTTGAGACGGAGTTTCGCTCTTGTTACCCAGGCTGGAGTGCAATGGCGCGATCTCGGCTCACCGCAACCTCTGCCTCCTGGGTTCAGGCAATTCTCCTGCCTCAGCCTCCCGAGTAGCTGGGATTACAGGCACGCGCCACCATGCCCAGCTAATTTTTTGTATTTTTAGTAGAGACGGGGTTTCACCATGTTGACCAGAATGGTCTCAATCTCTCGACCTCGTGATCCACCCGTCTTGGCCTCCCAAAGATTATTTCTAAATCTAGTTCATAATCCCAGACCTTCACCCTGTTCCTGACCTTATGGGGAAAGGGAGTGATTCTTTTGGCTCCCATTTGATTTGTTATTTTTTCCTCGCTTGTACTTTCTTCTCCAGTTGTTTCCTCTGCCGTCTCTTCTGCCCACTTTAAGGAAAAATTATATTAAAATTCAAATGTATAAAAAGTAGTATACATCATAAGTATGCAAGTAAGAACCTAAAATTATTAGCAGAATAAAAATGCCATAAATCAGAGAAAAAGTGTAAATTACAAGAAAATCTAAATTGTGGTAATGTAAACAATAGATTTATTATAATAACTTCCACGAGACAGACAGTGATTTAGAGTGTGCAAGGACCATTTACTTACATTACTTCCTTAATTCTTACAACAACCCTGTGAGGTAGACACAGAATTAGTATTCCACTTTACAAATGGGAAATTGAGGCTCAAATCACAAAAATGACTTGTCCAAATCACATAGCTAGTAAAAACATAAATAAGAAGGCTTTGTACAACAATGTCTGCCACTAAGTCTGCACTAAGTAAATTCAAGGTTCTATCACTATCGAGCTGAGATTCTAATCCTCTACTCCTGATTCTAAGTCTAGAGTTCTTTTCATTTCATATGCCTCCTTTGATATATTCCACTTCTTTTTTTTTTTTTTTGAGACGGAGTTTCACTCTTGTTACCCAGGCTGGAGTGCAATGGTGTGATCTTGGCTCACCGCAACCTCCGCCTCCTGGGTTCAGGCAATTCTCCTGCCTCAGCCTCCTGAGTAGCTGGAATTACAGGCATGTGCCACCATGCCCACCTAATTTTTTGTATTTTTAGTAGAGATGGGGTTTCACCATGTTGACCAGGATGGTCTCGATCTCTTGACCTCGTGATCCACCCGCCTTGGCCTCCCAAAGTGCTGGGATTACAGGCTTGAGCCACCGCGCCCGGCCTATTCCACTTCTCTTTATAACAGACGAGTCCTTGGGGTTGTGTTGGCTACTCTCTCAGGGAAAGCACCAGTAGGAGAATTGTCATACTATTTCCTGGAACATTGTGTCATGCATAGTGGCTGCTGTGTAATAGATGCTCAGTAGTTATTTGTTGAATGCATGAAGGTAAATGAATAAGGCAAATGCTATGAAGTTGGCTGGCACCCTGTCTTTTATGTTATTCTTGAATAAATTGTTATTATCTAGTAGCATAACAGTTTTATTTTCAAATGAATCAGTATTAATGTCAATGGCATTGTTTGCAGAAGTGTCAAATCAGAGACCATAAAAAATTATGTGTGTGTGTGTGTGTGTGTGCGCGCGCATGTGTGTGTGTATTCTTTTTCCTCTCATCTGGTTGAGGTATTGTCTTCATTTGTCCAATTCTTTAAAAATATTCACACAGTCAGTTATATTTGGTTGACTAGATACATAGTTTGGAATTCCTATTGATGAATTAAACACTTTCTTTAAAATTAAATATAGATTTGAATACTCACAGAAAAAAGAAAAAAAATTTGGTACCAGTTCAAGGAGAGTTGTTGTGAATGAAGATGTCTAGTGGGCAATTAAATGATTCCTCTTGCTCTCTCCCATCCCCAAATAAGAAATAAGGGCAGTATTGCCTGCGAAATGTGAAAATCAGATGTAAAAATTGGGAAACAATACCCCTCACTGCTTTCAGCTACTTAGCAGTACCCTGCAGAGGTCACATGTGTTCAAACTTAACCACTCATAGAGTAGAAGCCATCAAATCCATTCCTCAAGAATTAAATAAGCATCGAATCAATGCTGGGCATAGTACCATGCTGGGTGGGGCGGTGACAGTGCAAGGTGAGGGGATAGAGAGATTCTGAAGACTAAGATAGTACAGGGTGGAGATTGAGAATGCAACTCAGCATACCCAGCACTGAATTCTGATCTGGCTCTTGCTGCATACGTGATTTTTGGCAGAGTAACCTCTCAGACTTCAGTCTTCTCATTTGTAAGTTAGTACAATTCCTGGTACATTGCCAGAACTCAACCATGGGATACTAGCATTACTGTGCCAGTCCTTAAGGAGCTCGCGATCTAGGGATAAGACAGTAATTGAAACAGTAAAACAGCATGTGATGCTGACTGCGATAAAGCAGGGCAAAGGTCTATGGGATCACCGAGGCGTGGAGGCCTAACTGCCTCTAAGGGTTTACTGGAGCGGTTGTGAACTAAACCATGTTATAATGCTTTGCAGGCAATCCTCACACCATCCTCATAAGCTAAATACAGTACCAAGATCTTTTTAAAAATTCTTTTCCACCTTTATTGAGATATAATTCACAAATAAAAATTATATATGTTTAAAGTAGGCAACATGATGTTTTGATATATGTATACATTATGAAATAATTACCACAATCAAGGTAACTAATATATCCATCATCTCACCTAGTTACCCTTTTTGTGTTTGTGTGGGTGGTAGGTGGTGGTGGGAATACTTAAGATCTAAGCTCTTTATGAATTCCAAGTATAGAATACATTTTTTTTAAAAAATTATTGTTATTTCAATAGTTTTGGGAGTGCAGATGGTAGAATACATTATTATTAAACACAGCCACCATGCTGTACATTCAGTCTCCAGAACGTATTCATCTTACAGCTGAAAGTTTGTACCCTTTCATCTTACTTTTGGAAAGGAAAAAAGCAGCAGCAAGATGTCAGGACAGTTGTCAAAGCTCACACAGCTAATAAGTGACAAAGGGTGAATTCAAACTTACATTTGGAGCCTCCAGAACCCACGCTGTTAGCCTAGATGGCACACAGCCTCTTTTCATAAAGGTCTTAAAGAGGATCACTGAGGTGCCATGTAAACAAGATGGAAGGAGACCATTACAGGCATGAGAAGAGCAGCTCTAGGGTCCTGAAATATCCCTTCCTCCTACCACCTCATCCTCTCCAGCTCCAATGCCCAGTTCACCTGTGACCTGACCTAAGGGTCCAAATTGCTCTCTGGAGTGAATCTGGAGTTGTTTCCAAGGCCCCAGATTGAACTGAAGGCTGATATTTTCCTAGGCACGCACTAGACTCTAACATCTGATTCTGGGCCATCTCAGATTCTTGTTGAGCAGAGTAAGCAGGAAGAGGAAGCAAGGAGAGCAGAGAGTGTTAACACTGACACACGTTTAGATTTTCTGTTGTCATTCCAGAGTCTCAAGATGTTAGTAAGGGTTTGAATCTTAAAAATTCAGAGAGCTTGAGAGACAATAATAAATAGTGATAAGAACCTTAATTTGAATATGTGATAGTATAACTTTGATCAGGCTTTTCTGTAAAATTAGACCCGTATTAGTGACCCTGCCTACAAAAAAACAAGATTCTAAAAGAGCAAATATGTGAAGCTGAGTCTTAAGTAAATATGGGTAAATATTATTGCAAGGACTTGCAAAATGGTAGGCAGTGACCTGGAAGAGCAAGTGAGGTTACTTTAAGGAACAGCATCTGATTAACCAGACCCATGAAGACTCTGGCTCAGTGGCTGATACAGCCCTTAGATACATACCATTTTAAAACCACAGTGGGATATCTTGAGATTAAAAGTAAACCACGAATATCTCACAAAAATCAAAGAAACTATGTACACTCGTTAATATTTTTCCCATCCACATCCTCCTGGCCATTTCTTCCACCCCCTTGGTAAGTCAGGACCTCATTTTACACCTAGACCACTGCAGTAGCCAGTAGCCCCCTATCTATGGTCCCTACTTTCAGTATGGCCTAAAGATGAACTCATCCTAATACATTTAATCTTTCTAAGGCACAGCTCTCCTTATGCCATTCTCCGGGAAATCTTCCAGTGCCTCCCAGCTAACCTAGCATTTAAAGCAGACCATAAAACGGTCCCGCCCCCTATTTTCCATTTCTCCGCCTTACTTTCCCTGCACACCTATGAAACGGCACAGCTTGTGTTTCTCATATTCACCGTTACTTCCTGCCTCTGAACGTTACTCAGACTTGTCCTCCCTAGATATTCAAAACCTCATACCCATCCCTCTCATTTCTAAATTCCCTTATCCTTCAAGAATCAGCCCTACCCTATCAACCCATAGCATCTTCTAGCTTATGCTATAATTATTTTTCAATATTCCGTATCTTCCTGGCTAATATAAAAAATTCCCCTCTAATACCCATTTGTAAAATCCAAGGTAGCTTCTCATTAAAGTTTTTTTACTACGTAATTAATAATGTTGAATGAAAAATATAATTTTTAATGCAATGTGTGGAGTATCATCGGCCTTTAGATTTTATTAACGTGACAAAACTATAAAAATATTCACAACTTCTTAATTGAACAGCTTTTTACTCTGGGATTTGTTTTTGCATGCAATGGAAGACTATTAGTATTTAAAATTTCTCTGGGAGTGCAGCTGTATTAACATTACAGCTATAAAGGAAAAGCACAAACAGGCCAAACAAATGCTTTGAGAGAAGAAAAACAAGCCAAATTACTTATGATTATTTTCTCTCCATGCACAAGGAACCAGAAATTACCAACCAGTAGGCAGAAAGAAAGCTTCCGTTTTTTAATCTCATAAATGCAAAAGCTACCCACCTGCTTCTCTGTTGGTGGCCAGTTCATTGAATGCCAGGCTGGGAACAAGCTGCTCAAAAGAAGGAATCTGCAGGAGGCCACTTAGGCTGTTACCCCGTGCCCTCAAATGTGGGACCTTCGTGGAGACCCTTCTTCTCCTTAAGTTTGAGGGTCTCATGTTGACTCTCAATGGTCCCCTTGCCTGGTCCCGACCCCTCTCTCAGCTGTCACTCATAGTTTTTTTCACCTTCATATCTGGAAGCTTCACCAAGAACTTTACAACAGAGGTAACACTATCGGCTCCAGGCATCTTCCTTCCTTCTGAAAGCAAGTCAATTCCCATGGCCCATAAAGCATTGTTTTCATTGTCTTTTGCTTAATTGTCACTCTTTCTGTAGGGCCTTTCCTGATGTCCCAATTAGGGGGTTAGGTACCTTCCCTTCATTCTCCTCCGTGACATTCATAATTATGTTTAATTTCTGTCTTCCCCTCAAAACACTGTAACTACCCCCACCCCACAACAAGAGCAGAAACAGTATTTGCTACTCTCTAGGCTGGGCACTTGGTAGATACTCAATAAATATTCATTGTGAATGAACGAATAAACAAATGCAAGTAACAGAGTCCAACAATTTGTAGGCTTACAAGGGTGGCATTTGTTTGTGTGTGCAAATGCATTTATACCTAGCATTGCCAAAGTACCACAGAGCACAATTTTATGTGTGCCTCAAAGTCAATGGAAGAGACGTCCACTTGAACCCCTCTGGGACTAGTAAGAGCTGACAGCAGCTACCTGGAAACAAAACACTACAGCTCTCATTTCTTGGTTTGCTTGTCGGGTTTCTCAGTTTGCTTTGAAGATGTCACAAAAGTATGTTATTAACCATTTCTCCTACACAATTATTTACACAAATCAGCTCATCAAATCAGATGTTTGCTTCACAAAACTACCTTTGAAACTGTCACAGGACTAGAATGATATTAAAAAATATGAAATTGTTTTCCTTTTTATCTCATATGAGGAGTCATGCTAATGATCATGAGTGTCATGCTAATTTAAAAAGAGACTTTGGGCTTGATTTGGCTATTTTGTAAACTTCTATTGTAGTGAATGGTATTCTGTAGTTAGGGAGTGAAAAGGCATCACAAAGCATCTAATTGAATCCCAGGGTGCCAGGAATATTGCTGCTTTAACTTCAGTTTCAGAAGCATTGGAAGATTCTGTTTAAAATCCGCTCACCCCTTCCCTATACCTTGAAGCCACACATGTTGCCTTCCAAAACAACCAAACCAAACCCAACACCAAACAAGAAATTTAGGGCATAAAATTATATATCAATTAATATTAAATTATAGAATTAAGTGTCTCAGAGTCTATTAAATGGTGATTGTGTAATGTTTTCATCTAAATAGTTTATTCTGGATTTTTAAGAGTCTGATTAGGCATAAATTTCAGAAAGATCAGATTTCTAGAATAACAGCTATTATGGAACAGTTAATATTTCAGATTTTAACCACTAAGGTATGCTCTTTGTTTTTTATCAGTTCTTATGAATAATGTGAAGATAGTGTTTCCCCCTGTGATCTTAAGAGTTCTAACTGGTGGTTTACAATCGGGTCACCAGTTTTACACACCACTGCCAACAGCTTCCTCAAAGCTCACAGTTCAGTAATATCCATAAAGACTTTCCTTTTTTTGTTTAAGTTTTATCCAAGCATGTTTATATGTGGCTCTTTCCTTATTTTCAGCCAATCTGACTTAATAGCAATCCAGAAGGAAAGACTCTTGTACCTGCAAGGCAACATAGCAATTCCTATTTCCAGGGCACAACAGCGCAAAGGCTTTTCCCATGATTTTATACTTAATGCTGGGAAATGTGACTCCCCCAGGATGACTCAGTAACCCTAAGAGCAAATGTGCACTTTGGATTCCATATTTGCTGTTTGGGTTAGGTTTCATCCTTTTAGAAGGCAACATGCACGGCCTCAGAGTAGATAGGAGAGGTAGGAAGACTCCGAACCAAATACTGAACAGAAATGAAACATTATTGATGCTTTTTTACAAAGCCATCATTTTCCTATTATAGCACCCATAAATTATGAGAGATGCAAAGCCCTTAGAGAACATGAATGTGGCACTTTGGATAAGTTAATGAAATAGGCATGGCCGGGAGAACCACAAAAGAATAGATGTTCAGCTCTTTCACTATGAAGGAGCAAACCAGTTATGGAAACAGATATCTAACGTAAAAAAGATTTTTAGAAAACTTCAGGTAGGCAATATATTCTGTTACATAAAGTCTCATGATATACTCTTTTTTAAAAAAAATGTTGAATATCACTTAGCAACCAAAGAACCAAAGCAGAAGAGACAGAGAGATAGAACACAAAGCTGAAGCTAGAGAAGTGTGAATATTGGTTAGATCCTTACCAATGACTCCCTGAGTATTCCTTTGGATAACCATAACCATTTTCTCTTTATTTTTTTTTTGAGATGGAACCTCACTGTGTCACCCAGGCTGGAGTTCAGTCGCACAATAGATGCAGCCTAGAACTAACTCCTGGGCACAAGTGATCTTTCCACCTCAGCCTCCCAAGTAGGTGGAACCATAGCTGTGTGTGACCACACCTAGCAAATTTTATATTTTTTGTAGAGATGGGGTCTTGCTCTGTTGCCAAGGTCTAAAACTCCTGGCTTCAGGCAATCCTCCCACCTCAGCTTCCCAAAGTGCTGGAATCACAGGTGTGAGCCACCGCACCCAACACAAAAACCACTTTTTTCTCTTTAGGAATTCCTCCACACATTGAAAGGTACCTTTCTCCCTTCTTCACAGAAATGTTCCAGATAATAAGATGAGGCATGCATGTAAAATTTTCAGCTTAACATGTCTTCAGATCAACAATTTACCCATTTTTCTCCAAACTAAATAATGCCAATTCTAAGTGAGACCTCATTGAATTTATTTCTGTTTCTCAGCCCTAACCATCTGCCTTTGTTGTTTTCCACTGCCCACTTTCACTTCTCTACTAGACTTTATGAAGACCTATATACCCAATGCCTAGCGTAAATATTTTTAATTGAAGTGAATGCATGAAATGTGTTATAATTTAATATAAAACCTAAAACTACATAGGACATTCTAATTAAGACTTGACTAGCAATATCTAAGGACTTCTATGCCCAAAGCATAACTAGAATTAAAGTGTTTGGCTTTTTCTTTTTTCTTTTTTAATTTTTTTTGGTTTGCTTTGGTTTTGCACTCTGTTCCAACTACTGTAAGTGTAACTTTTGACCAGCATTTCATGTTGATATAGATGTGGCTTCACATCTAAGCAAGGAAGGTGTTTTTCAAGTTGCTGGAAGTGAGCTGCCAGTATTTCCCACATATCAGGCCCTGTTTTTTCAGCACCTTGTGGATCACTAATTGGAGTTTGCGTAATCTACCGCCAAATTGCAGGCATTCCTTTGAGATGAGTGGAACACACACTTCCCTTCCAGAGTCAATGAAAAGAGAAGGTCAGGAAGAGGAAAAGCACAAACAATGATCTAATTAATTTAGAAGAAATTGAATTTCTGGTTCTTGATTTTCTTCAGAAAAAAAAAATGAAATGCCATCTGAAAGGAATGTTTGTGATTCACGTTTTAATCCCCAAACAGTTCAATTGTTAGCTGCTGTCGACGAAAAGAGACTCTGTAAAATATTTGAAGAGAGTTATTCTGAGCCAAATATGAGTGACCAATGGTCCGTGACACACCCAGGAGGGCCTGAGAACATGTGCCCAAGGCGGTCCGACTAGAGCTTGGTTTTACACATTTTAGGGAAACATAAGACATCCAGCAATACATGAAAGATGTACATTGGTTCAGTCTGGAAAGGCAAGACAACTTGGAGAGTTGAAGTTGGGGTGAAGGTGGGTGTGGTTGGGGTGCCAGGTCATAAGTGGATTCAAAGATTTTCTGACTGGCAATCGGTTGAAAGAGCTAAAGACCTGGAATCACTAGAAGGGAGTGTCTGGGTTAAGATAAGGGATTGTGAGGAGCAAGATTCTTGTTATACAGATGACGCCTCTGAGTAGCAGGCTTCAGAGAGAACAAATTGTCAATGTTTCTTAATCAGACTTTAAAAGGTGCCAGACTCTTTAGTTGATTCTCTCCTGGATCAGGAAAAAGACAAAGGAATAAATTTGGGGGTAAAATCCTTCTATTTCTTTCAGGGTGTGCTATCTCATGTTGGTATCTTATTGTGAACAAAGCATCTGTTTTGTCAGTCTTAAGGTCTCTGTTTTAAAGTTGACGTTGGTCAACTGTGCCTGAATTCCTAAGTAAGGAAGGTATAATGAAGCATGCCACCCCTTCCCCTCATAGCCTGAACTAGTGTTTCAGGTTTACCTTAGAATGCCCTTGGCCCAGAGGATAGATCAATTCAGTTGGTTGAGGGGGCTCAGAATTTTATTTTTGGTTTACACTGCCCATAGCAAAGGAGAAATAATTTTGAAATAACTTTAAAATGTGCTTTCACTTTAAAGGCTGAGGAGCTGGAAGCAGTAAGCAGGCAGGGACAAATCATGAGGAGAAAACACTCTCAGCGTGCAGTGAATCGTCTTTAAACCATTCACAAGCACGTGCATGAGCAAATATGCCCACGTGAGGCTACACAGATCAAATCCATGGAGGAACTAGAAAATAATCAGTAGAAGAACGTGTCCTCCATCAACAAGTCATGATGCTTTCCCCTTGAATTCAGTCCTTGAAATCGTACAGTTCAAAACTGTCTCAGAAAAGCAGGGCTAATATTTTTTTAAAGCATTTGATTTAAATGCTTTATAAATGTGAAGAGTTTTTAAGGCATTCAAGAGTGCAATTATTGCCTATTTTAAATTTTGAAATTAATATCTAGCCAATTAAAGTAAACTAGGTCTTTTAAATGAATCATTTTCAGCTTTTTTAAACAGTTCTATAATATACAATTATAAAATGTAAGAAATTATCTTTAATTTTTGTTTGTTTTAAATTACTGTTAAAAATCACAATATCTCCATCAGGAAATAATGCAGAGATGAATTGCCTTGGTAAAAATATCACAAAAATTAATGTTAAAAAATTCAGAATGGTAAATAAAGTGCTTAAAGAATTCATTTAAAAGATGGCAAATCTCTTTTTCTATCTATTGATCAATGAATATATCTCTAATCTGAATCACTATTAAAGTGTTATTCAAACGGCAAATCTGAGCTAAAATGAGTGCAAAAGACCCCAAAACTTAAAATATATTAAATAGATAAATATAAAAAATTAGAAATTCCCCCAAGGATCAACTCGTTCTGAGCATACATATTAAGTGGCAGGGAATGGATCTATCAGTTGAATAACTCAACTCAAGTATATTCAACTGTATTCAACTGCACTGTATCTCAAAATATGAAAGTCTATATTTAAAAAATAGCAGCAAGGTTTAAAACAAATTTTAAGGAACACCTACTTACACTCAGAACCAGTTGATAAACATACATTTTGATGCAACACCAGGAACAGTTTAATTAAAAGTGGATTAAGTCCTTGAATTCCAATTGAACAGGAGAAAAAAATCCAACACATTTGAATTCTCTTGCGTTAAAATCCATCAGTGATATAAAGGCAAATTATTTATAATTTCACAATGATATCCAGTTAGAATATTTATTAATCTCTATAAATATGCACCCAATTTTCTTTCAGGCCTATATTTTTCACATTTTATATGATGATAGTATGTAATTCTCAAATAATAATATTAGCGTAATCAAGCCTCTTGAATGACAATATTGTCGAATGAAAAAAATATTGTGTTCTCTAATCTGCTTTAAAAAGTTAATCATCGATCCAGATAGAATAGCATTTTAGTCATTCTTTCATGACTTCATTTAATTTAAAAAACACTGAAAATTTTTTTAATAATTTAAGATACTAGAAAATAGACTATCGGCTGGGTGCAGTGGCTCATGCCTATAATCCCAGCACTTTGGGAGGCCGAGGCGGGTGGATCATGAGGTCAAGAGATCGAGACCATCCTGGTCAACAAGGTGAAACCCCGTCTCTACTAAAATTACAAAAAATTAGCTGGGCATGGCGGTGCGCGCCTGTAGTCCCAGCTACTCGGAAGGCTGAGGTAGGAGAATTGCCTGAACCCAGAAGGCAGAGCTTGCAGTGAGCCGAGATCGTGCCATTGCACTCCAGTCTTGGTAACAATAGTGAAACTCCGTCTCAAAAAAAAAAAAAGAAAAAGAAAATAGACTATCATGTAGAATGGAATTCTTTAAATTTATTTTTAATAATTTACAACATTTTGACTTTTTTATTATGACCAAACTAGAATACCATAATGGATCGATTTTCTTATATGATAATAACAGCAAAGATTTGAATCAAAAAAATCTAAACTCAGTATAAAACAAACTATTTGGGCTTATGTAGGAACCAAACCCAAACACCTGCCCAAATGAACAATTGAAATTCCTGTTGAGGTTTCAAAAAGTCTCTCAAGTGCCCTACTTTTCATGCAGCTCAGCACTTCCAAACAGAGCCAGCATGAGGAGCCCTAAGATCCCTGCAGTCGGCTAGTTCCCAAGTATTGCGAACCCACGCCTGGACCAAGCAGCTCTAGGAATCTCATCAGAAGCCTTGACTCCAGGAGGTTTCAAGTTAAATTTCCAAACCAGAGAGGTTTGGAAAAGAGCATGTTGAACCTTCGACCCACTCTTGACTGCCCATCCATATTTCAGTTACAGGCACTCACCTAAGAGTACCGACTTCTTTCACGACAGCTGCATAGTTAATGTGCCATTTCCACTGTAAGAAACTTGGCTGGGCCCAGTCAAGATGGCTCATTTTAACAACCTAATAAATATATTGAAAATAACCAATGAAAACAAAATTACAGAGACTGCCTTGTAGCTCAGCTACCATGGTCTCTTTAGCCAACCTCAGCCTTCACCTCAGCATTGCACAGAGTTCAGAATCACTTACACATCAGAAAGGGTGGACAAGAGGAAAAGTAAACTAGAAATGCACACAGACATGTGTATCTATATAAAAATATATAAAAGTTTAATTCTTAAATATTGGGAATTTTATTTTCAAAGTGCTAGAAAGTGAGCCGAGAGATAGTTCATTTCATAATTACAGAAACACCAAGAAATTATAAACTTCTCTGGATGTCAGTTTTCTCACTGGAAAAATTATGTTAAGAATATATCACTCTAGCTAAGTACAGTGGTCCACACCTATAGCCCCAGCTACTATGGAGGCTAAGGTGGGAGGATCGCTCATGACTAAAAGTTCGAGGCTTTACTGAGCTAGGATTACACCATTGCACTCCAGCCTGGGCCACTGAGCAAGATTCCAACTCAATAAATAAATAAATGAATGCAGTGTTCTAATGTTTTAAGGATTAAATGACATGATCATATGACAGTGCCTTACAGAGTACACAGTGCAGTAACAAGATAATATGTTTTAGCTTTTTCCTTGGTTTCCATTAACATTTTTTCCTTCAGTCAGTCATTCTGAAAATATTTATTAAGCATCTGTTATGTTTTAAGAATTAAAAGAGGTGATCCTACAACAGTTCCTTAAAAGGTACACAGCACAAAAACTAAATATATTTTAGCTTCTTTCCTCAGTCCCCTTTTAACATTTTTTTCATTCAGTGAGTCCTTCTACAAACATTTATTGAGCATCTATTATGTAGCAAGCACCATAATTGTCTAAATACAATCAATTCAGTTCCTGCCCTCAGGGAGGCTACAATCTTAATGGGGAAAACAGAAAATAAGTAAATGGGGAGGCAGGGAGAGAGAAAGGCAAATCGAAATTGTCCTAAATTCTGTGAAGGAACCAAACAGGGTATAGTGAGAGGAAATGGTGGGAGAGGAGCCTCTGGTTAGATAGTTCATGGCATAGCTGATACTTTAACTTCATTTTTTAAGTAGACATGAGGTCTTGCTATGTTGCCCAGGCTGATCTTGAACTCCTGGGCTCAAGAAATCCTCCTACCCCAGCCTACCAAAGTGCTGGGATTCTGAGTGTGAGCCATCCCACCTAGCGCTGTTTTTTTATTTTTCTACTGTTCTTAAGAAAAAAAAAAGTCTTCTAATAACTAGTTTACCTTAATCAGTTTTAAGACAAGTTTTACAGAGCTCCATGACCCTTTGAAGAGACGGTGGCCACCTTGTAGGTTAAAATATTTTGGACAGATGGCTGGGCTACTGAGTGCTTTTCTGAACATGGCCATTCTGGCTATACTTCATCTTGTCATTACATTTCCTTTTCTGAGAAGGTTGCAGTGGGGTTTTGACAGGGTGATGCTGCTGGTATTTAGAATCCTGACTTTCTTGATCCTTTTCGCTGGAGTTGCAGGATGGAAACTGGCTTGGTTGCCATGGTGGCTAGTGTTCTGACAACAGTCACATGGATCAGGTGTCTGTTTTGGATCTTTCAGGCCTGTCAGCAGCTCTTGATAAAGCTGGCCATGTGGTTTTTCTTGGCTCACCTGTATATTCTGGTAGGAACAGCTAAGAGCCACTCAACGCACCCTTCTCTTTTTGGAGAAACCCCAGGGAATCGTGTTGCTTGGGGCCGCACCTCTCAGAGACTATGTTCTCTGTCTTTTGGCACACTCTTGGGGCTAAAGAGTGTTGATGGAATATCTGAGACGGTGTGTCAGTAGGAGTGGCCACACTGAAGCCTGTTTGTATCAAACAAACTAGGGCCACAAGCAAAGCCCTCCATCTGAATGGCATTCAGGGAGAGTCCGTAACTCAACGTGTGCACGGAGTGCCTCTGTACGCCGTGCACTGTGACAGGTCCTGGGGTCGTGGGGTAACAGATATGAAAGACTCTCCCTTTGTGTGTAAAGCACATGGTTGGCTTAATTAAGTAAAAGTGAATATTTTCTTTACTGAGACATGAAATTCGGGGCATCTGTCTTTATCAGCTAAGGCTGTCATAACACAGTACTGTAGACTGAATGGCTTAAACAACAGAAACTTATTTTCTCACAGTTCTAGAGGCTGCAAGTCCAGGATCAAGGCATCTGTGGAGTTGGTTTCTTCTGAGGCCTCTCCCTTTAGCTTGCAGAGGTCACTTTTCCTGTCTTCCCTCTAGGCCTGTGTCCTAATTTTCTCTTCATATAAGGGCACCAGTCATATTAAGTTAAATGTCCTCATTTAACTTAACTGCCTTTTAGAAGACTCCATCTCCATATACGTCACATTCTGAGGTGTTTGGATTAGGACTTTAACATATGAATTTGGCAGGGGACACACTCTAGTGCATAACAGCATGTTAACAGCCACATATAGTTAAAAAATGTGTAAATACATCACCCACATATATTAGAATGTAAGTGGCAAAGGTGGATGATGATTTATATCTCTCAGTTGGAATTTCAATGTGATTTCTAAAAACTTCTTGTGAAAGTATGATGCAAATAGGAGAAAACTGAAATTTCACCAAGTCCCATATCTGAAGAAAATCAAGGATTTTAATTCCCGTATTCTTTCCAATGAACTATTCTTTCCAATATAATTAGTGGAGAATTTATGCCTATCTCATTCCTATAACAAAAAGGAATTTGGCCAGCCTGGCCAACATGGTGAAACCGTATCTCTACTAAAAATACAAAAAAAATGAGCTGGGTGTGGTTGCCTGTGCCTGTAATCCCAGCTACTTGGGAGGCTGAGATCCAAAAATCACTTGAACCCAGGAAGCAGAGGTTGCAGTGAGCCAAGATCACGCCACTACACTCTATCCTGGGTGACAAAGTGAGAACCTGTCTCAAAAAAAAAAAAATTAAAGGAATTTGGGATTTTTTTGTTGTTTGGGATATTAATTTTTAATTTTTGTGGGCACATGGGGGTATACTTATGGACACATGAGATATTTTGATACAGGCATACAATGCATAATAATCACTTCAAGGTAAATGGGGTATCTATCACCTCAAGCATTTATTATTTTTCTTGGTGTTACAATCCAGTTATACTTGTTTAGTTATTTTTAAATATATGATAAGTTTTTGTTGACTGAAGTCACCCTGTTGCACTATCAAATACTAGATGTTATTTAATCTAATTGTATTTTTGCACAAATTAACTATTCCCCCTTTCCCCCTCCCCACTATACTTCCTAGGCTCTCCTGTCATTCTACTCTCTATCTCCATGAGTTCAATTGTTTCATTTTTAGCACCCACAAATAAGTGAAAATACATAAAGTTGATCTTTCTGTGTCTAGCTTATTTCACTTAATATAATGCCCTCCCGGTGAATCCATGTTGTTGCAAATGACTGGATCTCAGACGTTTTTATGGCTGAATAGTACTCCATTGTGTATATATCCCACATTTTTACCCATTTGTCTGCTGGCGAACACTTAAGTTGCTCCCATGTCTTGGCTGTTGTGAATAGTGTTATAGTGCATATGGGAGTGCAGGGATCTTTTCAGTAGACTGACTCCTTATTTCTGAAAATATACGTAGAAGTGGGATTTCTGGATCATATGGTACAAAAAGGAATTTAAGGAAACTAGATTTCTTTTCTCTACACAAGATCATTCAGTTGTTTCCTCTCATAAGAAAAAACTTTTGAAACAACTTCACAAAATTAATCAAGATTTCTGTTAATGAACAGAGTGTTTTCAAGCCACTGTCTCACTCTGACTCTCTGGGTGATTTACCTGCTGTCTTCTCCTCACTGCTTTCCTTTAGACATAGCAAGAGCATATTTCAGACACTTTTAGACTTGAATATTTCAAAGCATTAAAGGAAAATGGGAATCTGAAAATTATCTTGATGTTCTCTGACAGCTGTAATATCATATAAATTATTACTAATGTACTAAGATTTCAAAGTGCTAGGCAAAACCCTCCCACCAACCCCCTGCAGATTCTCACAGAAAGGGAACATGTTGAACTGTACTGCTTGGAGCTATTGATGACTTCTCTTGGTACATAATGAATGAGATGTTGTAGAAATGGCACAATAGCTGGGACACACTCAGGAACACGATGCTCCTCGGTCTCCCACCCTTGATACCAGGGATCCTGGCTATCCCATTGTCTAGCTCAGCTCTATGGGGTCCCTGTGCTCTAATTTGCCCTGGCACTGCTTTATCATTTAAAAACTTCGTTGTGGGTGAAGTGTGGTTGCATATTGCAATTCAGAGGGCCTTTAATACACTGCTTCATGGCCATCTTTTCTCCCTCATTTGCCCTTCCCTTTGAACCTTTCCCTCTTCTTGGAGCTCCTTTTATTTGAGTGATCCCTGAGAAAGGTACTCACTGCTGTTAAGAGTGACCTGGGTTACATAACAAGCCCTCACAGAACGATACCTCAAGAGGAGGCACAGCTAGTCGAGGAACAGAAAGCAAAATCTAACCCTAAGGATACTGCTCCTTTACCTAGGATTTTGATTATGTATCTCATTTTCTGTGGCTTGACTTCTGCATCTTTGCAGTGATGACATGCTTTGTCTCCATTTTTTTATAGGGCAGATAAATGTGGTAGGTTGAATATACCTGCTTATCCCCAAAGCCTTTGATAGAATAACAATAAAAAATGAATGAACTCACAAGAATAAAGAGTGGAAAAGAAAACGTCTATCAGCCAGAGGTACAATGGGAAGATGGAAAGTGGATAGATGGATAGTGACTGAGTTATTACTTCTTGGTATCACGAATTGACTGCAGAAGAGAGAAGCCTAAACAAAATAAATTGATCCTGCCAGGTGCGGTGGCTCATGCCTGTAATCCCAGCACTTTGGGAGGCCAAGGTTTGTGGATTACTTGAGAGGTCAGGAGTTCGAGACAAGCCTGGCCAATGTGTTAAAACACTATTTCTACTAAAAATGTGAAAATTGGTCAGGTGTGATGGTAGTTGCCTGTAATCCCAGCTACTTGGGAGGCTAAGGCAGGAGAATTGCTTGAACCCAGGAGGCACAGGTTGCAGGGAGCAGAGATCGTGCCATTGCACTCTAGACTGGGCGACAGAGCAAGACTCCATATCAAAAAATGAAAATAAGCTGATGTATGCTCTCAAACCTTAGAAAGTCTCAGGAATTGAAGGCAGCAAGGAAATGTAAAGACAGGAGACAAGACAGCTGGGAGAATGCTCAAAAGAAAAGAATTGGTTCAAAGTCTTTATGAGTTGCAGTTAGATGCCCAGATCTCTTCCCAGACCCCACATGTCTAATCAGATAGTCCCTTTCACCCTGGCAGAAGACTAAGACTTATTCTCTGAGGAGGGTGATTCAGGAAGCTTCTGAACTTAATAACATGCTCCATAATGTTGAAAGTATGCCATTCTGGACAATGGCAATGGGAACACCTGGGGAAGGAGTGACACATTATTCTGAGGTCATAGGAAGGAAGGCGAAGGATGTGTACTAAATGGCAGCACCTAAAAGCCTTTCTCCATGGAAAGTGGTAACCCAGGGAAAATAACTAAGGTTATGGATATTTGGGGGTCTCTGAACAAAATTTCTCTCTCAACTTCTGACAATAAGTGAGGGTAGAATACACCATATGCAGGTATACAAGATGTCAATTTCTTTCTTCTTAGGTATCCCGTGCCAGGGAGCCTGGAGGATGTGTTCTACCAAAATCAGAGAGGTGGGGAGAGAAGGAGGGATAGGAAGAGAGAGCATCCAGCACAGGAAACAAGAAAAGAGAAGGACCAGGAGGACAGTGACAAATAGCTATAGAAAGTAGATCCTTAAGCAGAATAGTCCTGAGAAGAAAAATTTCCAATCTGTTGTGCTTGACAATATAATTGTATTTTATCATTATTTCAAACCCAGAGACGAGTGAGCAAGCTAAAAACAAAAAGAAGTATGTTTTTTCAATAAAGAAAATGTAAACATATAAGGCTATAATAATAAATGTGACTTAACCATAAACTGGAATTATTAGGGACTGGGAAGTTGTGGGTGTAGGGAAGGTCATGAAGGAAGAACGTGCAGGAGCATACATTTCTAATTGTCTCTGTCTAAAACTGAAAATCAAGATATAGCAATATAAATATATTATTTGGAAATCTGGAGGTAAATACCATAACAAAAAAATATGAGACTGTTAAAAGTAATTACCATTGGGTATGTGACTAGGGACTGGGGTTGCAGCGAAAAATGGAACTGCTTTGGATTGTTGTAAACCTTAGTGTTAGTTGACTTTTTAAACTATGTACAGTATTACTTAGATAAAAACTAAAATTAAATTTCAAATATAAGGTTAATTAACCCATATGAAGTACATACTTCAACATGTATTTTTAAATGAAAAGGTATTCTTAATGAATATTAATCTTTTTTTTTTTTTTAAGATGGAGATTCGCTCTTGTTACCCAGGCTAGAGTGCAATGGCACGATCTCGGCTCACCGCAACCTCCACCTCCTGGGTTCAGGCAATTCTCCTGCCTCAGCCTCCTGAGTAGCTGGGATTACAGGCACGTGCCACCATGCCCAGCTAATTTTTTGTATTTTTAGTAGAGACGGGGTTTCACCATGTTGACCAGGATGGTCTCAATCTCTTGACCTCGTGATCCGTCTGCCTCAGCCTCCCAAAGTGCTGGGATTACAGGCTTGAGCCACCATGCCCAGCCATGAATATTAATCTTAAAAGCTTTGAGGTGTTCCAAAAGGCAGAATTTTACAAATGTAAATATTTAAAATTATTACAATATTGTATAATATTCCTCCGGTAATATGTGTTAAAAAAGGTCCTATCAACTGGATTTTTATTTTTCAAATGTATGACATACTTTCTTTTGTTGTTTATTGAAAAGCTGAGCTACTTGGTAATGAATGTGAATATGTTTGGAAGTTCAGTCCAGCTCATGTAGATGCCTATTGGTTTCCAGGATCATTTGAAATTCTATGGAGTCACCACTGCTGATTCAAACCTGGCCAGGCTTCCTGATTCTAATCTCATCCCAGGGTGAACTGAGGTTAGCTACTGGAGGGAATGTTCAGTTCAGTTGAATGCAAACCTAGTGCCAAGCCACATGTGAGCTGAGTGTGCCAGGATGCCAAGTGATAAATCGAGGAAAGAAAGATCACATGAGGCTGACATCTTAGCACTGGCACATGGCCATCTTCTGCAGAAATATTGGGCAAAGAGTTGTGAGTCAGCCACAAAGAAGATAGGGTTTTCCACTGAAAAAGGCAGTGCTCAAAGAACTCATTCATCAGGAAAAAGAATTCCCATGCCAGTGAGGGCTTAATGTGAGCCACACTCATCTTTGGATAGGTGTTTGATGAATAAGTGTATTCTTGGGAGACTTTCCTACATTTAACTAAGACCATTCAGCCTTCACAACCCATTTGACTTAAAGGACAAAAGTGCCTATCTGACAATTTTGATAATCAGACATTGCCTCCTTCCCTTCTACTCCTGCTAGATCCATTCTAGTCCTTGTCTAGTTGATTCCCTTACAAACTTCCATCGTAAAGTAGACTTTAGTATCTAGCATCCTAGTTCCAGATGAATAATGATACCAAAACGGTATCTTAGATTGTACATGGTAGTGAGAATGTTCAAATGTCCTGGGAAAAGAAATTAGTAGTGTGTACAAGAGACGAGAGAGGAAAAAAGCTTAAGGACGGAGGTTTCATTTCTACACCTGAGTTTTCCAAGCACTTTGATCTTTGTTGCCAACAGTCCGTAGGACTAAATCCCAACTTTAGCAGCCAGAAGTCACAACTGAAGAGACCAGCTATTTGGATTAAGAAGACAAAAAGAAAGATTTTCCCACTGTTTGCAGTGACTTCTTAAAGGGCATGGCTTCCAGCTGTTCTGTTGACAAGAATGACACTCCCCTTAACACTGAGCTTCCTTGGGACATGAGAGCTCTTGGCCACTGAGAATGAGTGTGAGAGTTTGAGGGTAGGTCCTCCTCCGTAGATTGGGACCCATTCTACGTCAGCCTGGGAAAATCACTCCCAATATCAGAATATAAATAAAACAAGGACAATTAAAGAGCAGTGAGGTCTGGGAACTGGATCCAAACCAGCCACCCACCTGCAGTTCCTCTAGATCTTATGCTATCATGAGGAGGGGAAAAAAATAAATGAAGAAAAAAACTCCATGTGCTCAGTGTTATGCTCTCAAGCTGAGCAAATAAATAACCCTCTCCCCATTTTGGGGTCCCTGTGTCCCTAGAGAACAGAATGCAAAATTAAATTCCAAGCTGTTCCAATAATTTCAGAAGATAAACTTCCAATTTCTTAGAATTTATGTTCAGTTTGAATAAGCACCTAAAGTTACACGCTCTCTAAACTCACACAAGTCCTCTACCCCCAGCTTTAAATCTCTGGAGGCTGAAAGTTTGGCAATGAGAACAAACATTCTCAGTTTCTTATTCTTCCTTCTTTACTTAAATTTTAACTTTCTCAACAATGGCCTTCAGGGGTTTCCTTTCAGCACGTCTTCCTCCAGTCCTAGGAGGAATGTAGAAATATTAGTAGAAGAAACTAACAGCATGAAAAGAGATTTTCAGTTTCTATGGGTTCCCCAAACGGTTCAGTCTGAGGTCTGTAGGAGGATGTGGAATCATTTCACGTTTGTTGTGAACTGTTGTATCTCTGCTTCTGAGCCATTTTTGTTTAGTAGACATCCATTTCACATGGAGCTCTATCTACTCACTGTCCTAAAGGGCAGCCTTTGGAAGAATTACTGGTTTGATTTTCAATTTGTTCATTTATTTGCTCAATAAACATTAATTGATCAGCTGCTATGTACTAGGGACAGAGCCAAGTGCTATGTTGACAAGCGTTAATAAGAAATGGCTTCTGTCCTTAAGGAGCTCTAAAGAAAAAGAGAAGCAAGATGTGGTGATGAATGCTAGGATGGAGAGCTGCATGGAGGAAGGGCACCCATTGCAAAAGGGGTGAGGGGAATGTGGTCTGGGAAAGCTTCCTTCAGGAGAGGATACTTGAACTGAGTCTTAAAACATAACTCTAAATCAGCCACACCGTGAAGGTGGATAGAAAAATCCCAGCACAATGTTTGCAGAGGGACAAATAAATCAATGAGGTTGGAAGAGCATAGTGGTAAGAAATAAGGCTGGAGAATTGGGCAGAGTCAGATGAGGAGAGGTCCTTTATTTCATCCTGAAGGTGATACAGTCATAGAAGGGCTTTTAACATGGAATGAAGGGAGAGGGTCATCATTTCAGAGAGATTACTGTGGCATGATTGTGGGAGATGGAGTGAAAGGGAACACACATGAGAAGACAGAAACACCACAGTCGATGGTGACAACAGTCCCTTAGGAGTTCAGAAACAAGGGGACTACTGACGATCTAGAAGGACCCTGTGAGAAGAATCCAATAAATATTAGGCAACAAGATCTGATGACCAGCTGGATAGATAGAGGGAGATTAGAAGGGTTTCCAAGGGCAACTGAGTGATTAAAAAACAAACTAGTCTTTTAAGTTTTGTTTGGAGGGAATGGTTTATTAACAGAATATCTACTCTGGCCTCTGACATACATGCTAACATTCCTAAGACAAGAAAAAGAGACAAACTTTCCTACGAGCATCACCACTGATTCTCATCCTTCTAGAAAGCCTTGCCGCTCACATTAGTGTTCTGTTTTCTAGACTTCACTGACTCTTTCAAAACAAACATATAGGCAAAGAAATCTAAGACATCATTTACTAGGTAAGATATTTTGAATTTTGGCGTCAGCCTAAATGAGACCCTTTCAGTCATTTAGTCAACAGTGTTTATGGGGATTTATTCTGTGCTGAGCACTGCAAATACAAGAAGAGATAAAACCCACATTCAAACTCTTCTTTAGCCCATATTCTTTGTATATTTATGTTTTTATTTGTTGTTTGCTCATATCTGGTTATTAGCATACATTTCAGCAGTGGTCCTCAAACTAGAGCATAAATAAGAATCACTTGGAGAGCTGGTTAAACTACAGCTTCCTGAGTCCTGTCCCCAAAATTCATGATTCACTGAGTCAGACAGGGCAGGGCCCATGAATTTGCATTTTTATCAGTGCTGGTGGGAGGCCCACACTCTGAGAAGCATTTCTTCATGGCTTTGAGCGGGAGTAACTTTGTGAAGCAATGTAAAGTTCTTTCCTGTGGTCCTGACGTATCCATAATGTGGAACTGACGTCAATGGGAATTACATAGGCCACAGAAGTGTCACACAGAGGCCCTAGGTGCTCATGACCAACCTCTCACCATGGAGCTGTTGCCTCCTGTTTTTCAGTTGCTTCTCCCATTGGGCATTGCTGTTGCTGTTGCTCCATACGTTGCTGCAGTGACGGCACTTGAGGAGGTCAAACAGTCCCTGCTGGAAAGGCTGGAGAAATTAGAGCAAACCTTTCTCTGTCTAAACTTCTGTTATTCTACCTAACCTTAAAAGTAAGATTGATAATCTGATCACCTAGTCATCTGGAGAGGACAGCAAGATTTGCCAAATAGTAACAGACACTGGAAAGGCTGTGATGTTCAGCTCAGGCCAGTCATCCAGTTCGCCTGGACCACAAAAAAGATAAATGGGTAAGAACCTGCCTTGCAGTTGCATTGTGAGTGTAATGGCTAGCCAAATGCCTTGGCTATGAATGAGTTTTCTTGAATGGGTCTTTTCTAGGTGGAGCAAAGTCCCTCTGTTTACTTATAACATTCAAGAGTGTTTCTGATATTTGCCTTTGGATATATACTTTTCAATCTCACATACAGGAAAATCAAACTGGAAGTTATTGGGTAATTCAAGTATCAAATAAAGTGAGAACAATGGGAGTGGAAAGAAGAAACACATTTAAAAAGTAAAGAAGGTTGGAAAACAAACAGTAAAACACTTGTTTTCTACAACAGACAGCCATATGAGACCAGAAAAAAAAGTGGAAACTAACTCCCGGATGGCCACCTCTTTTGCCCAGGAAAAGTATGGCATCAATTACATAAATATAAAGATCAAAGATGAATTGGTTTAGATAAAAGACTGAATTCTGTTTTGGACATCCAGGTGATAGTGGGACAGCCAGGTGGAAGTATTTTGAAATATTGGGAAATCCAGGACTGGAGTCTGGGTGAGAATGGTGGTTTGGAAGACAGTGTTAGAAGGCCCCTGCTTAGCTGTCACTTAGAATTGATAACTGAGTCCTATCAGTGATGCGCTCACTGAGAGAGGGTTGTAAGAGAACAGTCAGAAGACAGGGTGGAACCCTGACATTCCTACAAGGAGGGTTCCAAACAAGTGCTTGGATTTGATACCTTTGTGCATTCTCAGTTCACTGTTTCAGTGAAAAGGTAGGTGGTATTCCTGGAACACAGTATAGGGCTGCCCATGGAGGCCTCCTCAAGTTCCTGAGCATGGGCACCTAACTACTTGCATCTATGCCCACCTGTATAGAAAAAAATGGCTTCTCTGTGCATTTTAGAGGGTGAACTGGGGACATTTTCAGTTCTCTCAGAAAGGCAGAATAGTCTGAAATGGCATGCTAACTACTCTTAAAATGTCTGTAGCTTTTTTCTTTTTTTTTTTTTTCCATATTATTCATGCCATGTGATACTGACGTGGGGATACTTCCCAGCCACATTTGAAAGCCTCCCCTGAAGCTGTAAACCCAATGGTTTGGAAAAGATATTTTGAATAACTCAAAATATACAGTGTAAACAAACTGGCCTTTTCGTATAAAGTGTACTAAATTAAAGAAACCAGATGCTCTGGTTGGCTTGGAACAGTTGAATTATGATTGGCTCTCCGTCACTAACCATTTTCTTTGGGGCCTCCTCTCTCTCTGCACCTTCTTCCTCTCTCTCTCTCCTCCCACATTGACTTTTTTCCTTTTTTCAGAAAGCCATAAGCTCATCAGATACAAGAGACATAGCTCCCTAGTATCAGCAAGAAATGATTTCTGGAATTAGCATTGTAAATTTCAATTGTTTGCCTGTACTTGCAGAAATTTGCTTATAAATTTGAGTTGTTACAAGAATGAATCTTCCTCCAATCAAAGTTCTATGTGCAAAGGACTTGTCTGTGCAACAATTTTATTTGACTTCAAAATTAAATATTTCTCTTTCAGTTAACTACCAACTGAGACATTATGTAAGGTCTGTAGGAAACCATTTTGATCCCTAACTCTCCAAGTTATTTATCCATATGAAATCAAGAAGCCCCACAAACCTCTGAGATAGGGTTCCAAGCCCAAATATCCCAATTCGCTAAAGTTAGATTAACCTCCATGCAACTGAGTAGTTTTCCCTGACACAGGATATCCAAATTTATGCCATCCCCAATCAATTGATACCTTGGAAAATTACTAGTTAATGCAAATTGAAATCTACTCTCATCTGAAATATCTGCAGAACTGTGCCAAAAATATATATTGGCACAGTTGGACTCTAGGAATAGAATCTTTAGAAAGGAAAGGGGATAAAAGGAAGGGAAGAAAAGAGTAGGAAAGGGAAATATGACACAGCCCAATAGCAGTAAAAATAGATCAACACTATTACCTCAATGATGAATATGCCATATAGTTGGAGAAAATTTTGTGTTTCTCTGATTCAGGATAAACACTAGCAGTCTCTGTCAGACGGGTTGATTAAGGCTTAGCTAATACAGGTAGTTGTGAAACATTTTGTAAGTATAGTGTTCTTATAAGTATTAGATGTAAAAGGCAAATTGCCAGACACCATCTCATAATTGTGTAATCCTATCGTGTTTGAACTGGATAAGGGAATCTTATCTTAGATCAAGTCATCTAAAATGTACTTATCTTTATGTTCTCCCTTTAAGAATACATTTTTATTGTGCTTTAGTAAATCATGTCTAAGAATGGAATTGGTTTCAAATAATTTGGGGGTGGGGGCGTTAATTTCATTTTAGTTTCGAGGTGCTGAAAAAAAAAATGACTCCAGAAATTCTCCACGGCCTCTCTTTTTTTCTTCAAAACACCCATCCCCTCCACCTTTTCCCTTCACCCCTCTTTCCTGCTAGGTCTCAACTCCTAGCTGATGGCTGGCCCCTGGGGCTTCATTCTGGCACTTGCAGGAGAGCAAGATGGGATGGAGCAGGCCCATCTAGGAGATAAATATTCCAGAGTATTTCCCATCCTGGTTGAGCCTGACAGATCTTTTCCAAAATGCACTATCGTATTAGATACATTCGAGAGGGTCTTAAAGTGGTAGCTGGCTCACCAGAATTACAGGATACTTTTGTTGGTCAGCATTTTATTGCACAGTCTAACTTTGCTTCCCAGTTCTGGGACAGGAAAAGAAAAATAGGTCTACCACTCCTTCCTGCCGAATCACTCAATGCTCAAGCCAGGGCAAAAAAAAAAAACAAAAAAAAAAACAATTATGCTTTTTGCTAGAAACTTCACATAGAAACTGAGTCAGTATATTCTTTTCTGTGTCTTGGCTTTGCATTCTTATGTCAAAGTGCTGTCCTAGTATTAAATCTGTTTTGAAATGTATGGGGATTTGTGAAAAGCAAAAGCAAAAACTTCTAAGCCTGGTAGCCCAGTTTGTCTTGCTATTCTAATGCACTGGAGGGGGCTGTGTTCAGAGCAACAGCTCCGTGCCTGGCTGACTTTTGGTTGATGGAATCAGTTAACATCGCAGGCAGATATGGCAATCTTGACTTTTATCAGTAGGTTGCTGGCTGTCTGGGGATGCAGCACTGAAGGCAAAGAGTGGAGGCAAAGTAGTGGAAAGAAAAGTCAACATTGAGAAGTGCAGGGAATTTACAAAGCTCTCACACGTTGGCCAGGACAGCTCCACTTCCAATACAGGGAAGTCATTGCCCACATTAATCCCTGGCTCCATGGTATTGTAACTCACTGGACCACATGGAGAAGAGAGTGTGATTGAGCAGCACAGGCCAACAGCACTGCAGGCTCCAGCAGTATTTCACAATTCATGACACCTTCGGGTCATTATCAAGCACTGAGCTTTGTGGGTTCTTTGGATTACTCACGCTCAGAATGTTTGCCCATCATACTCTTAGCATTTTGGTTTTTTGGCCAAGTTTCGCAGTTTCTCCAGGCTGTGCTTCTTTCTTGTGTAGGTATTTTTAACCTTTGCCCAACAGATAGTTATTTTGACACATAGAAACAACAAGGCCCTTTCTGATGGTTCCCACCAAAGGTACTTTCTAATAGTTCCTACCAAAATGTCTCTTTATCGAAGAAGAATTCTCCTCATTCTGTTTTCCATATTTGGATTGCATGTCTGGGTAACTGGAGTTTTAACTCCTGTAGTTGGTGAATATTCTAGTACTCTGTGTCATCCTGAATACTCGATACCTTTCTTTTGCATCTATGCTTATATTCATGTGCCTTTCTAGTTCCATTGTAAAGCTACTTGTCTATTCAGTGTCTAATGCTTTTCTTAATGGTTTTTATTTACTTTATTATTTTGAGGGGGAGGATTTAAGGAGTAGAGAATAGGCAAGGAAGAAGGAAGAGGCTACCCCTGTACAGAGACAGAGGGAGGGGAATGATTTAAAAACCCCTTTCTTAATGGTTTTTAAATATTTTCTTATTCTATCTGATTTTTTTTTTCTTCACTCACCTACTCTTAAGCCATTTTGGCCCCAGATTGAAGCTTTTCAAAAAGACATACATCCCAATAGTGGTATATGTGAAAATCGAGTTTATCTGTCCCCCATCAACACATCCACAATAATTTTCAAAAACCTTGACACCAATATGATTATGAACATGCATTTTCTCCGAGGGTGAATTTTAGTTACATCTCCTTTGACTAAGGATTAACGATGCAGATATTTTACTCAGAATAAAAAACAAAATGGAAAGTACTGTTAGACACTCAGCAACAGCCTGAGAATGTCAGCAAGTAAAGCTGTGTGTATACGGTGCCAAGGTAGACGGAGCAGCTGCTTCAGAAGAATATTGAGAAGCCAGCTGTTATTCCCGTTGGCACCAGAATGTGCCAATCATCACCCAAACTGTGGGCATCGTGTGCCAGATTCTGGGGGGGAGAGCGCCTTCACAAGCCAACTAGAAAAGGGCCTTGTTGTTTCTATGTGTCAAAGGTATACCTGCCATCTACCCATTCTTCCTTCAAAGGTTAGAATGAGAAAGACAGCACACTAAGGAGAGAAACCATCTTTCTCTTTCACTTTACATTGTTACAACAAACACTTTTATAGTTTAATTGTTGATTGTGGCATGGCTGGGCATCTTATGTTGATTAATGGAGCAAACACGAACAAATCCAAGTGAACTTCAGAGGATGACTAATTCACCATCTGATATGAACCAGTCAGTTTTCTAAAGCTCTCTATCTGGGAACCAGAAGTTTTGGCTAATAAAAAATAGTACCTCAAAATATCTGCATAGTGACAGACATAAGAAACATTTTAAAATAATAAAATATATATCCCTAAGGAACGTTTTTACTTCCAAACAGAGGAAAAAAAAAAAAGTTTTTCCCTAAATTTGATTACCACAAAGTAAGAAGAACAAGAGATATTTTCCCCCAAAATTTATTCTGACTTGGAAATTAAGTCACTTCCACAAAAATGAGGCCTAGTTAACTTTCACTTTGGCTTTATATAAACAGGTTTTTGAGATCTAGAAGCATTTAGGCCTCAAGCAATTAGAAAGCAATAACTTGAACTCCCTGCTTTTCAGTATGCTAAGTCATGCAAAGCTTTCCAATTAAACAGTATCATCTTCTCCAGAAGGAAGGTGAAGAACTGTACTTGGTGAATATTCTAGTACTCCGTGTCATTCTGAATACTTGATGTCTTTCTTTTGCATCCACTCATATATTAGTATCTTTCTCCAGTTCCATTGTGAAGCTACTTATCCATTCAGTATCTCATGCTTTACTCAATAGTTTTTATTTCTTTTATTATTTTGGGGGAAATAATTTAAGGAGTGGGAAGGAATTGGGGGGAATTTAATAGGCAAGAAAGAAAGAAGAGGCAAAAAAGAAGGAATGCTGCTAAGGAGCATTCCTGAAAAATTGCACAGGATGGAGCTAGGAGCAGATGGAGACTGATGTCATCAAAACTCAGCACAGGAAATCAAGACCTGAGTTGTAGCAGGTTATAGCATTATTATACCAAAACAGGGAGAGAAAGAAAAGAGGCAGCCCCACAATGGGGAAATGCAGCAATGGGATATTCTTTAGAGAAATATTACAGACAACTGCCAAACATCAACAATTTCTTCCTAAATTTACAAACACTCATTGAAGGTGTGCTGTAAGTGATGCAGTAAGCCGGGTGCCCCTGAATCCAGGAGAACACAGGCCTAGAAGGAGATAAAGCAGGGACACATTAAAAGTCTTCAAACTTTTGAAGACCACGTTACCACCAATAACATAAGGCAGAATAGGATTAAAAGTCAAGCGGACAAAAGACCGTATATTGTATTGTTTCCATTTATGGATATGTCCAGAAACGAGAAATCTGTGGAGATAGACAGTAGAAGAGCGGTTGCTTAGGGCTCAGGACAGTAGGCTGGTGGCATAGGAAAGTGACAATTGTGAGCTCCAGGGTTTCTTTTTGCAGTGATGAAAATACTCTAAAATTGACTGTGGTGATGGTTGCACGTATTCCGTGAATATACTAAAGGCCATTGAATCGTACACTTTAAATGGGTGAACTGTGTGGCATGCAAATTGTATCTCAATAAAGCTGTCATTTAAAAATGTGAAGTAATAAAATTTGGCAGTAGTCGGGGAGTGGAGAGGGAAGCCAAGTAAATGGAAGGAGCAATAAATACTCCAGAAGTGGGTCCTCTTCCTCAGGTCCCTGTCCCCAGCCAGTGCCGTTTCCACTTACCCACAAAAACAAAACAAACAAAAAAAAAACAATGAAACACAGGGACCTATCAAATATTCTTGCTCACCTAGAAACCATAAAACACAAGAAAAACTCTTCAGAGAACCTCGGTGCCTCATTTTCTTTTTTTTTTTTGAGACGGAGTTTCGCTCTTGTTACCCAGGCTGGAGTGCAATGGCCCAATCTCGGCTCACCACAACCTCTACCTCCTGGGTTCAGGCAATTCTCCTGCCTCAGCCTCCTGAGTAGCTGGGATTACAGACATGCGCCACCATTCCCAGCGAATTTTTTGTATTTTTTAGTAGAGACGGGGTTTCACCATGTTGACCAGGATGGTCTCGATCTCTTGACCTCGTGATCCACCCACCTCGGCCTCCCAAAGTGCTGGGATTACAGGCGTGAGCCACCAGGCCCGGCCGCCTCATTTTCTATTACACTGGAAGCCCACTTAAATGTGGGACATGATGAGGTCCCAACTCGTCCTAGGAGAACTGTGAGCTTGTGAATTATTGTTCAGTGCCTTTTCCAGACAACAGGGCTTTAGCTCATAACAACACAAACCTCTGGATAAAGAGAAGACTTTCAAGCTCCCTGAGGCCCTCTCATAAATAACAAAAAAAGATTGGCATCAGGTAGGTCATCCTGGAGACTAGCACATTTACAAAGTTCTATTTGAATTTATTTCAAGCAGTCAATAAATAAATGGTTCCATGCTATTAAAAATGGGGAAAAGAGAAGACTACAAACAAGTGCTTCTACCTCCTGCAATTTGGTCCATTTCCCCAGCTGCCTTCTCAGAGAAAGATGCAATTGTTCATTTGATGACCCTGGTACTCAGCGTATTTTCTTTGGGGCCATCTTTTGAATATTATTTTTGCATAAAACTAAGTAAATGAATAGGAAAGTTGAAAAACATAATCAGAATGTTATATTGACACCGTTGTAGATTTTCCGAATGTTGAAAAACAAGAAATGAATGGAAATGAGTTTGCCAAAGTGAACATTTTATGCATCTTTATAAAGGGCATATTCCCAAGTGGAAAAACATACACTTGAATAAAATAAAATGGCAAAATATTTATTGAATATTTCAAATTTATGACAGTTATTGGTCATAATTAGGCAGAAGCCTTGCCCTGAAAAACTTACTTACATTTTAAATATTCACTTCTTTGTATGTGTGTTTTTATCCTTCCTTATTTTCTATGTCTAGTGTTTGAAGAAGGCACTTTTAGCTATTTTGTAGGAGCTACAGTGTTCTGCCTCACCACAGGCATATAATCTTTCCGAGAGCCACCTGTCTTTCCAGCCCTCTATCTTAGTGATACACACAGTGACTACTGGCGATTGTGCAGGCCCTTTGAGATACTGCAAGACACCAAATGAGGTGGTTCGTTTTCTTCCCACTAACTCAAAAGTCCTGGATTAATGTTAGCCTTGAATGACTCACAAGTGACTGTTCTTTTTTTTAATCATAAGTTACAATCAGGGATCATCTCCTTCCATTGGGTAGGGTAGCTTGGGTCCCTTCATGTAGCTGTGAGAAAGGCTGACCTGTGGAGCTTCATGATTTGGGGGGTAAGCCACACTAAGAGGTCCAGAAAAGACCCAGGAAAATGTCTTCCATAAAGTTGCTGATCAGTGATTGCCAAAGCAACACTACAAATTTAAAGTTTCTCATTTAGAAATTTGGAGAATTTGTGCTTTTAGTTGAAGGGATTGTTGGGATATGAAATGGCTTCCTAGATGCTATTAAAATAAAATTAGGCTTTGTATCATGACCTGTTTTTTTCTTTTTTAGAACTTGAATTGTGCCTTCTCTATAGTAAATAATATGAAATGAACCTACATCTTATTGTGCTGTTAATCTCATAAATATTTTTCAACAGTAGTACATTTTATTACTTTTGTTATTGTTTTGCTTTGAGTGTGAGTACATGTTGTCAGAGTTCTTCCTTGGCTCTGGTTTGGCCAATCCACAAAAAGTGTGCCAGTTACCCTCTTAGTTTGAATCAGGTTATATGCAGAGTGCCTTGGGCTTTGTTAAACAACCTAGTCTCCTAGGAGGGGCAAGAAGTTTTCACCACAGATGCCGTAACCTCCCTGTCTCTGTCTCTCACTCCTCTACCTCCCAAATTATCTCTCACCAAACAAACCACTCTACAACCTATTTCTTTATGCCAACCTCTAAGAAGTTCATACTCTCAATTGTCACTACATTTTTCATTTCAAAATATTATACAAGTCAATTCATTTCACAAAGCCTCCCCTAACTCACCAGAGCAATGCTAATCCATTCCCCTAGCCAAAGTGCCCAAATTCCAACAGGACACGGTTCACAAATGACCCAAGATGATGTATATTATAAATATTTGCTTTCTGCCCTATTTGCTTTTGCCTCATGTATCCTCTCTATTTTGTGCTTTGGGTGAGATCTTTAAAATGTGGGTCGGGTTGCAAAGTGAGATCTTTAGCCATCAGTGGTTCTCAGCATCTCCCCATTGAATCACTGAGGAAACTGTAAAAATACGCCCAGATTCACTCCTGTCGAATTAAATCAGAATAGCTAATTGAAAACAACTGATCATAGATGGTTGTGAAGGAGAGTAGAATGTTAGCCTAATTTCATTTTTCCTCCCATATGGGGCTGAGGGGGGAAGTTTCTGGCCAGTTTCAAAAATAAAAGATGTTCTGATAACAAGTTAACAACTGCAGAATCCTATGATTAGGAGGGTAAAGGTGAGCAAAAGCTTATCTTTTTCTAAGTCACTGCATGTCAGTTCAGAGAAATATAAACATTAGTTTTAAATAATGGTTCCCTTTTTCTACTCACTCTTACTATAAATTTTCCCTGACCCACACCTCACCTTACTCAACTGCTGTTGATGAGTAGTAAGAATCCCTGAACATTGATTCTATGAAGTGTGTTAACCTCAAAAAGTATATATTCTAAAAAAATCAAACATAGGGTAAGCTAGGTTTGAGGTTTGTTTCCAGGTAGGATTGTCTTAATTGTGCAGATCAGAGTTTCACAACCAATATGCTGTGAATGGGTCTCCAGTGTGCTGAAATATTCAATTCCCTCAGCCTCCTGGGTGGCCAGGCACTGGGACAGCTAAGACTGGGAATTCAAGTACTATTTTTTATGAGTGTTATAAAGTGCATAAGAGGGGAGCCCTGGAAAGATACAGATGGTAGAATCTTGAATGTCTGAAGTAATAAGCAACACAGAGTATCAAGTTTGTGCTCTATGTAGAAGACATTATGTATTGCACATAAATCCATCCAACAGTTACAATTATACATACAGGAGTAAAGCTATAAGCAGCAGCATAGCACTTAGGAAAAACTAAGCAATTCATACTCAAAGAAATTATCCCCGATTATCATCCTGTAGCATAAAAATTACTGTCATTACTTTATATTGCTCAGTCATAGTAATCTCCAACATAATAATACATGAGTGACAGAGTGAGACAGAGTCTCACAAAAAAAAAAGAATGGGTATTCAATGAACATCGACTAAGAATAGATATTGCTGTTTATCATCTCCAAAATAATTACTTCAATATATATGTAATAGTTTTTCAGTTCCAGTTTTCAAATTCAAACATTAAAATCATGTAATTGGGCGTGGATATGAAGAACTGTTTCTTTGGGTTCAATTCTCACCAAAAAAGGGGATATTTGCAGATATCTTTGCAAAACTCCTGTCAATAATGCTAGTGGAATTTTGAAGAGTGAAAAAAAGTTATCAGAAAACTGGAAAAAGGCAAAAATTGTTTAACTTTTCAAAGAGGTAGAAATGGCAGATTTGATTTTTTAAAAACTCAGAGTGAAGGCCTGGCATGGTGGCTCATGCCTGTAATCCCAGCACTTTGGGAGGCTGAGGCAGGTGGACAACCTGCGGTCAGGAGTTTGAGACCAGCCTGGCCAACATGGTGAAACCCCATCTCTACTAAATATATAAAACTTAGTCGGACGTGGTGGCAGGCACCTATAATCCCAGCTACTCGGGAGGCTGAGGCAGGAGAATGTCTTGAACCCGGAGGTGGAAGTTGCAGTGAGCCAACATGGCACCACTGCACTTCAGCCTGGGCAAAAAGAGTGAAACTCCACCTCAAAACAAAAAAAACTCAGAGTGAAATGGAGAGCTATTGCTCAAGGGGTTCTAAGTCTCAGACGACAGGATGGATAAACTCTGAAATTCTGGACTACAGTCAACAGTGATGTTTTATATGCTTGAAATATTAGAGTAGACCCTAAATGTTCTCAACACACAGACACACACACACACACACAAGATTTCTATGTGAGATGATACATTTATTAGCTTCATTGTGATTATCATTTTACAAGGGGTATGCGTGTGTGTGTGTGCGTGTGTGTATACACATATCACAACATGTTGTATACCATAAACAGATATAATTTTCATCTGTCAATTATACTTCAGTCAAGCTGGGAAAAAACACATCAAATGATCTCTGTAAAGTATCTCCACTTCAGTTTAATTAGGCGATATGATGCCTGTGTAAACCAACAATGCTGCCTGTCAGGGGCATGTTCAATGCACAGCAGAGGCCTGACTGGGCAAATTAATAGATGACCCAGTTGATCCTACTACAAGTTAGCGAGGCCCACACACAGAAGGGCAGGTTTCAAGGGCTATTTCTGCCACTGGACAATGTGTTCTGAATTTTATATGCTTCCCAAATAGTCCTTTCCAAATATCAAGAATATATGCGACAAGGTCTTTCTTTTAAGGACATACCTTGCAAGGTCCAGTTTAATTTTACAGATAAAATACTCCAAAATACACCTCTCTAAAATACACATATTTGTATGTTATATACTTATAAAATTGATGGACAACTAACTATGTGAATGAATAGACCCATGGCCACATGCCATGATCCATTTTCTGCCTTCTCTGTGCAGCCAGGAGAATATTTATGGTGGCTTAGTTCCCTTTTCCAGAGAGGGCCCTGAACACATAGGCCCTAGGAGTGTCTATACCACTGAGTGAGAAAGTCATCTCTGGGCGCAGCAAGCAGAGAGAGAAGTTGGAATGGGAAATGCAATACAAGACTTGGTTTACAGAAAAAGATAAAAACGTTTGTTTGGGGATCTATTAAATGTATAGAACGCCCCAACAGTCTGCTCTCAACAGAGAAGCCAGTGCAATCCTTGAAAAACCTTAGTCAGGTCACGTCGCTTTCTCATTCAAAGTTCTCCTGTCTTCGGTTTTGCTCTAAGTCTCTAAACTATCTGCCATTCCCCTCCTTTCTTAGTCTAGCCTCTTCAGATTGCTATAACAAAATACTGGGTGACTCATAAACAATAGAAATGTATTGCCTGTGGTTCTAGAGGCTGGGAAATACAAGATCAAGATGCCAACAGGTTCTGTGTCTGGGGAAAACATGCTCTCTGCCTCATAAGACAGCACCTTCTGTACGTCCTCTTGTGGTGCAAGGGGACAGCCAGCTCCCTTCCACCTTTTTTATAATTCCATTCATGGAGGGCAGAGCCCTCAAGACTTAATCACTTCCCAAAAAGCCTCAGCTTTTAATACCACCTATTGGAGATTAAATTTCAACATGAATTTTAAAAGAACATGTTCAGACCTACTACCACCTCCTTCTCCACACTTGTTATCTCCTTGCCCTCACCTCCTCACACTCCCACTCTCCCTGCTCCACCATGTTGGCCCCCTTGCTGTTTCCAGAAAGTACCAGGCATGGTCCTTGTTGCCCTGGACTTGCTGTTCCCTGATTCTGAAGGGCTCCTCCCAATCAAGTCTTTGCTCTCAAGTCACCTCTGTGTGGCCTTCTCAGACCCTGCCCTGTTGAAACTGCAGCCTTACCCTACTCGTGCACAGTGCAGTCCACCCAGCACTCCCTCATCCCTTCCCTGCTTATTTCTCCCCATAGCACCTACGTTATTTCCTTATGGAGGACAATTTACATATTGACTTTGTTTATTGTCTGTCTTCCCCCAGTAGAATCTCAGTCCCACAAAGCCAGGCACATTTTATCTGTTTTGTTCACTGCTATATTCCCAGCATCTAGAACAGGGCCTGGCACATAGTCAGCAAACAAAAACATATTTGTGGAATGAATGAATAAACATCTAGTTGGTCTGCAGTCCAAAAGGGAAATTAGAACCAGAGGTATAGACCTAGTCATGCAGACAAGGATGCAATGGGTAATGATACCAGAGAATGGGGCTAGGGGATTTCTATGCATTTTACACACACACATGCTCCACCTACAGCAGTATCTACCTAATTATTTTCCCCAAAACAATCATCTCAGCAGAAACTTGGAAAACATGTTTCATAGACTAATGTATTTGAGAAATGCTATATGGTCTCACTTTCTTGGCTATTCAGTGCATATTAACATATTGAAGGGTCTGAGAATTTCTACAATTAAAAAAATTAATTTTGCTAAAGCTGCATGTTTCCCAATTACATTTGATTGTAACATCCTTTAATTCACATTATGTTTAATTGCATATCAAAGAATGACGTTCTTCCCTTTAAACACACTTTAACACCGACCTAGATTTTTATAACAGTATCAATAGTATGATTTATATGCTCTGTATAGTACAATATAGAATTTATATAACACATTATATGTGTTCTATATTTATATGGTAATATCGATAAGACTATTCTTAAAAACAAAATTTTATTATAAAGTGATTGGAAAAAGCAGTTTTATCCATTTTTACCCATGTGATTTCTTTTGATTCCTACCTTCTGTGAGGTATACAGAGCAGATCCCTACTTAACAAAACCGAAGACTGAATGTAGTCCAGAAGGGGTAGGACTTACCAAGGTCACAGAGGGAATGGATTGTTTTTCATGCCATTGATTTTGTTTTTTACTTTTTGATACAGTTTCAAAATACTATGTATTAATAATACTCATTCTCCCTTAGCAATAGATCATGGCTCTTGGCTCAGCTCAAGACATCTTTAAACAGAGATTGTACCACATTAGTTAAGGGCACAGCCTGCAGAGCCAGTCACCTTAATTTCCAGTCTGTCTTCATACTCAATGGCCATGTCATCTGGGCAAAGTAATTTAACAGCATTGTCTCTTAGAGGATGATATTGAGAACAGCACTGATCTAAGGGAGTTGTGAGGATTACATGAGTTAATTCGAGAAAAGTACCTCAAACTATTACCTAGCACAAAACCAAGCAAGGTTCAATAAATGTTAGCTATGACTCTAGAAATATAAGTTACTGTGTTTAGTAACAGCATTCTATAACGTGGCTAGAATATAATCAATTCAACTACTTCCCGACTGAGTCTAGTTTTTGCCATCCGTTTCCTTTCTGAAAAACAAACAAAAAATGAACACTTGTAGCTTAAAAGAATCCCAAGTGCCATGTTGGCACAGATGCCTGGAATGAAAAACTCCCAAATACTTCCTGGTCCTGAGTGGGCTCCAGCGGTGAGTGTGGTGGTCGCATGGCCCTTCTCTGGTCAGCAGACTTGATGTGGAAGTCTCCTAAGAACAGACTATCTCCTGGGACTTGGAGTATTTCCTATCCGTGATCAGCAACATCTTTTCTTTCAGTATTTGGCAAGTTTGTGCTTGTTCCCGGCCAGAATCAGGAAGTTCAGAAGCACATAAAAATAAACAATACATAAAAACGCTTCTCTCAAATTATTCAAAGTTCAAAAGAAAACAAGAAATTATCCAGTGATATTAGGACTTCGTTGGTATTTTATTTTACTAATCACATTTATTCTCATCGATGTACCCATCTTTTCCTTCCCAGTTAATGCTTTTTTGGCAGGGGCAGGGTTTTTTATTGTACTTTTTTTCTTGAAGTGTATTTAAAGATAGGAAGTCATTAGACAGGTTATCACTATATCATGTAAAAATTTACAGGCGTTTTCATGACATAGACTGTTTTAGCCTCAGTCTATGTCATGAGAATTTATAATATATAAAATTTAGAGGTATTGCTGCACTCAGGGTGACTAAACCAAAATACTTGTGAGTGTGAAGGTGGTACTGTGAGTAATTACGCCAGCCAAGACAACATATGTTCACCTTAAATTAACTTAAATATTTATGTTCTATATTAATAATATATTAATATTTTAGAAATTACTGTTATTTAGGGATTCCGATTATTCTTAAGATCAGCATAATTTTCTTTTTAAGAATGTCATTTCAGTGACCATAATTGACCAACTGCAAGCCAGTACAATAAAATGTTTCTTTTTGAAATTTTACTTATTCAAGATCCATTTAAGTATCAGCTCCTAAATAAAACCTTCCTTGTTCCACAACTCCATGTGATACCCAAAGGACCATCCTTCTCTCTCTCTCTTACTTCAGTCACTCAACTAAATCCAATGGACTTTGTTCAATCACCATTTCACTTGGGCTTCTTCCACACATTCTATCTGGAAACCACTCCCTTGCTCTTGAGGCACTCTCTTTCATGACACAATTCTGCTGCTTTTCCTCCTATCTCTGTGACTGCCCCTTCTGCTTTACAGACTCCTCCTCCTCCAAGTCATTAAATGTTACAGATACTCAAGGCTGGATGCTAGACCTATTCACTTCTCGCATCATTTCCTGGGCAGCTTCATGATGACCCATAGCTTTATTTGATTTACAAATGTGTATCTCCATCCCAGAAATTACCCCTAAACCACAGACCCATATGTCCAACTGTCTACTTATGGTTTTTGCTTTGAAATCTCTTGTGTGTGCACTTCTTTCCACAAAATGGGTCCTTCTAGAATTCTTTTTCCGTGACTTGTACAATCAGTCATCTGCAAGCCAGAAATCTAGAAATGATCCTTGATACTTACCTCTCCCTCAGGCCTCATATGAAATTTCTCACCACATCATGTCAGTTTTACCTCCTAAACATCTCTAAAATCTATTGACTTCCCTCTGCCAGCATCAGCACCCTACTCCAAACTACTGTCTTTTCTCACCTGGACTCTTAAAATGGTCTCCTACCTAGTCATTCTTTACCCCTCCATTCCTTTCTCCATACTGCACCCAAAGTTGTTTTTAATATGCAAACCTGAATGCATTATCGTTCCATTAAAATCATTTCATGACTTTCTCATTGTCTTAGGAATTCTCTTAAGTCATCCTAAGTCTTCTTTAGTCATCCTACATCTGTCAAGTCATCCTTTAGAACTTATCCTACAAAATCCTAATGCTTCTCCAGCCTCATTTTGTACTGTGCCTCACCCTGCCATGTCACACTTGGCTTTGTTATGGTCTCTCTGAAAAGCCATCCTCCTGCCACAGATCCTCTGAATATGTCCCCACAGCATAGATTGCTGCACTCAGGGTGACCATGCAAGGTATGCTCTAAAGCAGAATACTTGTGAGTGCGAAGGTGGCACTATAACTAATTATGCCAGCCAAGACAACAGATGTTCACCTTAAATTAACTCCTGTTCATTTACCAGCTCTCAGATGAACATTATCCCTTAAGGGAACCTCACAGCAACCTCTCTAGCAGGCTGACGCATATTGTAACTTTTACAACACAATATAACTCTCTTTTGTTCCTGGAAAAATTTACATATACAGGAAGAGAGAGAAGGAAGAAGAAGAGAGAGTAGGCTACAGAGAAAATGGACACTCAAAACGGGGAGTTAGGACACTCAACAGAACGGAAGAACATCTTTTCCTAATGACATTCGTTTCTGAAAAGAGCATTATTAATTTAAATCATTGGCCTATACTCAGAGAAATCTGCTTACTGGAGACACATGTAAGAGTTTAAGTCAAATCTTCAATCATCAATCTAGGAGAAGCCCTTTTAAATGTACAAATTATATTTCATTTTAAAATTCAACAGTAAATTATTTTCTTTCAATTCTAATGAGAACACTTTACAGAATTGCTAGGGAGCCATTTAAACCCAGACATTTTCAAGTTACTCATCCATATGAAATCATAAAGCCTCACAATGCTTGAGAGAGGAACCCAAACCCAAATATTTCAGTATCATTGCAAGTGAGACTTCTCCTAGCTTATACCATATCGACTCACTTATGTGACTCCCTTCTAGATTGTTAATTATCTGAGTGCCGAGAGAACATCTTAGGAGCTTTTGCATTTCCCTTTTCCTCACCTACTTTTCAACACTTTGCATAATGTTTTGCATAAGCATTTGTTGAAATGAACTGAATTAGTCTAGGATCCCCTCTGAGCCTGCCCTAGAACTGGCTCCTTTACTGACTCCCACACCTAAATGTTCTACTGACCTGCAAGACACCTACACGTCCCAGTGGAGTCTGCATCTCCCAATAGTCTAACCTGCAGCACTGGGGGTTCACAGATCCCAATCTGTGGTCCACAGCACACCTATTGTCCTGGGCTTATAATGTTGCTGTGAAGAAGCACCAGGATAAATGTTCGGCTCTCCTCAGGACGTGGTTTTGGTGCTCACTTTTTTTAACCCTCGCATGTCCAGCAGAGAGAGAAGAAACAAACCCCGGGAAGACCAAAGGGACCTGTGAATTACATCATGCATAGTCATCCCTGGTCTCTGTTGTGGAGAATGGAGACGCTGGTCACGAGCAGGAGTGCTTTAGAGAGCAAGGGCTTCCAAGGGCAGCTGGCCTGGAATCCCAATATGGTCACTTTATAAGCTCTCTGTGCTCCTCGGGACAGTGGGGATGATATACACACCTACATCTGGGGTTTGTTACGAGGACTAAAGGCACCTGTACACATAAAGCGCTTCAAACAGATCCTGACACTTAGAAAATCCTCCTAAAAACACCGACAATCAAGGAGCCAGGGTGGGGGCGGGGCAGAAAGGAACTCAGAATATCGGAATGGTAACTAAGTAAGAGCCCTAGCTACTGGTATTTGAGTGCAAACTGTGTGCCAGGCACTGTGCTAAGCACTTTATATACAATGCACTTCTAAAAAACAACAAACTTTGCTTTGTTGAGATTCTGAAGATGAAAAGTATTATCCCAGAAATACATCAACAATGCGAAATCTTCCTCCCACTGTGTCTTTGTTACTGAAGGCAGATCCAGATCACCTAAGTCCCCAGGGTCACTCTTCAAGTTGTTCTCCTTTTACCCAAACTTTGTAAGAAGACATGTCTTTGTGTTCTTTTAAGTTCTTTTACAGCCTCTTAAAGTTCTCCTTAGGCATTCCTGCTGCTTCTTGTTCAATATCTTTTTTTATGAGACTCCTGTGTTTCTGGTGATTGAAGCTTACTTTTTTCTCATTTTCCCTCTGAAAAACTATCAAGCTCAAAAATGAGGATAGCTCTTGTTGACACTAGTCGGAGTAAAATCCTGCCTTACCTTCTTTAGAAAATAAACACACTACCATTTATATATTCACTTTTGCAGCGTTCAGATCCAAAATGCAATTTGTCACAAAGTAATCATTCTAAGCTAAAGAGGCAAGGCAGTACAGTATAGTTTGGCAACTCTAATTTGGTTAAATTTTCGTTTTCTCTGATTTTGAGGGAAAAATCAAGATATTTTTTAGCAGAGAAGAAAACATTTTTTCACATATAAAGAAAACTGTATTTCATTCCTTTTGTCAAAAAATGTGATTTCTGGATGACTAACTCCTGGTTTGCCTCTTTTCTACATACAAAGCTCTCTCACCAACAGCCCAGGAATAGTCAGCTAGTGAAACAGACCAGTGGACAGGAAGCCTCCTATTTAGCCAGTTCAGCACATGGTCCTTAGTGACCAGACAGGCCCAGCCTCACTCAATAAAGTGGAAGATTGAACATCCACAGGGGGAGAAATTTGGGTCTAGTCAACCATCTTGGGGCCCTCCTGTAAGATCACGGTACTCAGAACAATCGTCTCTGCCTGAGTTACCTGGACTGGCTGCTTGTGCTATCCCATAAATCCATGGAGTGCTTACATTGCACAACCTTCCTCCTCTCTTTTAGGCCAGATAAACATCTTAGGAGAAATCGTTCACTTAGTTAATTTGGAGAGTAGTTAGCTGAAATAAACAAAGCTTCCAGCTGAGGCATGCAGTATGGTGAAAGTTCTTGTCTGAGATTTGGGATCTGGGTTTTCTCTGTCTTTATTTTGCAAGTGGTAGCAGTGACATGAATTAGTAATGTGCTCAGCTAGCTCAAAGAAATACCTTTAGTGAGAGCTGCTTCTTTCCCACCATATCTGGGCTGTGCTGCAACTTCCTCTTTTTGACACCAGCCCTATCTCGTCTTCCTCGTTCCTTAGTGACCCTCCTGCTATGACTCTCTGGCCTATGTTCCATGCAACCTGTTTATGCCAAGAACATCACTATCTTCTTCATTCATCTCAGATGCCATGGGAGCACAGATGCTCTGTCCCTCTCTGACACCTTTTCCTCACACCCTGAAATGACCTTGACACAACACAATGGGGGCCAGAGTCTGGTTCTTGTCACATGGCCCATGTTTCAGCGACTGGAAGTTGTCATCACCGTCAGAGTCTCCATCCTCTTTGCCAGTTACATAAGAGGCCACATAGACGTCTGCTCCCTAGCACAAGCTTTTATTAACCAGAGGCAGTACGAGTACCTCTTGCCAAATAAGCAAGAGGTCCATTCCGGAGCCATGACCCCAGGGAGGGTGAGGGGCTGTCATCGGGTCAAGGCTCCTGGGGCAATTCGGCTTAGCTCTGGGCCTGTTTGCAGCCTTCAGTCCAGGGGACGACATGTTATGTTGTCAGCCTGAAGGAGCAAAAAAGAAGCAGCCCTTTCAAAATCAGAATGCCCCTGCTGTTTGTTTCCTTTTGGAACACAATAAGAACAGACTGGGGACATGACTCTAGGCTGTCAACGCTTCCTACCAGCTTCCACAGCACCTTTCATTTGCCAGAAGAGAAAAAAAAACAAGCTGCTTAAGTTAAACAAGGGTTTAATGAATAGTCAAAATAATTGTTTAGTTTGGATATAAGGCCTTAGGTAAATAGATGATTGCCTGAGACCCTGGGCCAGGAAAAGCAGCTCGGCAGGACACCGCTTGTTCTGTCCCTCGGACAACAGCCCAGTGGCCTCTGCTCCTCTGAGGACTGTTGTTACTCAGTTAATTCTCTCTTCCCACCAGTATTAAAGCAATTTAGTATCAGAATGGGCTCCTCAAGGCAGGGAGAAGGAAAGAAAACTTTCTATATTCGAAATGTACAGTTAAAGCATAAATCTTACTGCATGAGCGCTTCCATTAAATAGAATGCTTAAGATCAGGAAAGTCTGCTTTGTTTGTATTGAATTGTTTTTATGTTATGAAATCTCTCAGATGCATTGTTAGCATGATTACAGTTATCCTGCCTCCTGCTTTACTAGTATTTTTAACATGGTTTCATCCTTTAGAAAATGATTATTCACTACACTAAATGGGTATTGTTAGGTTTCTGAGGAATCAGCTTCTCAAAGTGCAATTGTAGTTATGGACAGTGTCAGCACTGAAATGGAATCTTCCAGGTATGGTTTCCTTATTTGTTATTGCTGATTTGTTTGGGTTTGTTTGCTTGTTTAGGTATCTTTGCTCTCATCTGTCTCTTCTTCCCAAAAGTAGGATGCAATGTGAAAATGTGTTGCCAGCTAATTTCAGTTCTGCTGATGGATAGTTTTAATAATTGCGTTCTTACTTGAAAGTAATAGATTCCTTGATGATCCAGAACGGATTTGGTTGTTGTACTTAAACAGCCCATTTCCACTGAACTGCTCTTTGACTGAACCTTGAACTCATCAAGGGAGTGGGATTCTCCTGGTATTCTTTTTCTGCAAATCATGATGACTGTATATTCGGTTTATTGGCAAACAGCAATCAAAGCATGTGTTATGTAAGAAAAATTGAATGCTGATCTGTTTAAATAATTTTTCATCTTAATACTTTAGGAGAGTGGTTAAGAACATGAGGTTTCAAGTCAGTTCTGAGTTTAAACACAAGGTCTGCATTTACTAGCTCTATGAGCCCAAACAAATCATCAAATTTCCATTGGCTTTGTTTCCTCATCTGCAAAACAGACAAATAATAATACCTACTTTGGGTTGTTGGGTTGATGATGTGAGATAATACGTGTAAAATGCTGCACAGTGTAAGTATTCAATGAATGTTAAATACCACATTTTCACATACCTTATAATTTCCTTACAACTCTGTAATGTCGACAGAAGTGCTATGATTTATGCAATTTAAATATTAGACAACTGGACTTCAAAGTCATCATTGTCTTATACAAGGTTACCCAAAATGGCAAAATGCTGGTCCTCTCAGTACAGGAGCCCCCAAGTTCCCAGTGTGTTGCCCTCCCTTCATCCATTCGGCCACAGGGTACTCTTCCTCAGTTTCCCTAAATCTAAAACCTTACATGATAATGGGCCTCCTCTGCCTTAGACTCTCAGGTGGGCACCAGGAGGACTCCTGTCACAGGCGTTAAAACATTCGTCAATATTACATAGACATTTTCTGGGGAAATGATAGCCTCATAACTGCAAAGTCAAGAAGAACTCTTTGGTAATGCTGAGAAGAAAATACTAATGGAGAAGTGATTTCCAGAAGGTGAACTGGAAGGAGCCCATGAGATTACAGCAACAGGTCAGCACATCCACAAGCCCAGCCAGCTTTGTAGACAAAATGTGTACAGTCTCCTCCATGCATCGTTTTTACTGTGTATGTTCCTCTTCTTACCATTATAAAACATAAATTTATCTAAAGTCAGCAAGTCTGTTATATCCTTTTATCTGTCCTACATGCAAGAGTGGCCAAGTGCCTGGAGCAAGGCTAGCCTTTTAACATGCTGTATTTTCTCAATTGATATCAAAACTACAACTTCTTTTATGTGAGGATCTAAGATTTTCATTTCTTTATTCATTTTAAAAAGTATGCAGGTCTACACCTACATACTCCATAAGGTGTGTGTTTCTTTCTTTTTTTGAGACAGAATTTCACTCTTGTTGCCCAGGCTGGAGTGCAATGGTGCAATCTCAGTTCACCACCACCTCCACCTCCTAGATTCAAGTGATTCTCCTGCCTCAGCCTCCCAAGTAGCTGGGATTACAGGCATGCGCTACCCCACCTAGCAGGTTTTGTAATTTTTTTAGTAGGGATGGGGTTTCTTCATGTTGGTCAGGCTGGTCTTGAACTCCTAACCTCAGGTGATCCACCCACCTCAGCCTCCCAAAATGCTGGGATTACAGGTGTGAGTCACCCTGCCCAGTCAAGGTGTGTGTTTCAAAACATAAGCTTAGAGACCAATGGTACTGCAAACAGAACTTTCCCTATGATGTCTAACAGCCTAGATTTAAGTGCTAGTCCTGGTGATTATAAGCTGAAAGCACCATAAACGTAGCTGAATTAAAGTCCATAAATATTTACTGTCTCAGGACTTTAAGGGGCTTGCATCCTTACCTGGAATTACAGAGCAAATAGTAGTCCTTCACAACCATTCTCTGAGCCTCTATTTTCTCACTTAGAAATTAAAGAGAATAATGGTTCCTCTCACAGGGTTATGAAGATCCAGTGAGAAAAACAAGAAAATAAATCTATTGTGATGTTGTGAACGTGCTCTGTAAACACAGGGTGTTCAAGACAACTGCTGAGAAGAGAGAAACACTTCAACTCTTCTTGGTAGCTTTCCTTCAACTATTGACCAGCCACCCCATAACAAAATGCATAAGTACATTTTCTTAAAGCTAACAGCATTACCCTCATTAAGGGAAGTTTATATTCAAACCCATAAATATACTTTTCCATCTATTTCCTATTCCTCTCACTTTGGTTTATAACATTTATGCATAAATTACAATATTCTTTCATATCAATATGGCAATGTAATATCAGATTATATGAAGCATTAAAGAAGGCACCAATATAAAATTCAAAGCAGAGAACAGCCCAAGAGCTCATGGCTTGCATTTTACAAGCCCAAGTACACTCAAGGCCCATCTGTGAGGGACGTTTTAAGCACATCAGTTGCATGAGTTGCAGCTGACGGGGATCTCACCCAGGCCCTGAGTAACTCCAGGAACTAGGAAAGGAGGAGAGAAGATTGTTCTGCTTTTCAGCTCCCAGGCTGGGGCCCCAGTGCCACCTTAGTTTGGGGAAAAGGTGATTTATGGGAGTGTACCCGTTACTACTGGAATTGAAACCTTCCCTGATTCAGTTCTTCCAGAGATAGATTGTGTCTCATGTATTTCTACCTCTGCTCTGATTCCTTATGCTATTTAATAACTAGTGAATTTGGTCTTTATTTCTACTCCTGTCCACAGAGAACATTCACTTAGAATCCAGTAAGTACCAGACAGCATTCAAAGTGCTATGGAGAAATGCAAATAACATGATATGCATGATTCCTGCTTTGCAGGAGTTGAGAAGGAAGTAAACCAGCATTTATTGCCAGGCAGTGAGTATTATTTTAGGTTCTCTGACAAGGACACTTCGAAGTGGGTCTTAACTTCATTTTATAAATGAGGCGTCTGAGGCTCAGAGAAATACATCTGCCAAGATCACACAGGTAGCGAGCGTCTGGGCCAGTTTTCTCCAAGGCCTACCTTGTTCTAAAGTCCATGCTCTTTCCACTCTAATCCATTACCTCCCCTAGTCAGAAAGGCAGGACACACACCAAAAAGGAAAGCGAACACAGATATTAAATATTAAAGAAAACCTACAAATAAATAAGTCCTGGAAACTCTACAGACTGTCCTATATGCAAGAGTGGCCAAGTGCCTGGAGCAAGGCTAGCCTTTGAACTGATTCTAAAGCCCATCAATGATACACTCTGGAAACAAGGAAGGTGGATGCCAGAGAACAATTATGCTGGAACTGAGAGAAATTACAGTCTGGGTGATTAACACTTCTAAGAACGAAAGCTACAGTGCAACCTGCCATTTGTCCTTCCGGATTCAGAGGCTTTGTCTTTGTGATCCTGGGAAGCATAAAAAGACTATGGAACTTTGTAAGTTGCTGTGATTTTCAGAGACCCGTCTTCCAAGCACATGCAAGAGACCAGTGGTTCCTTGTTAGCGTATTGCCAACTTCATTACACTTGGTGTTAAATATCCCTTTCCACATATCACTCTCATCAGCATGGTGAAAGGGAATCATTTTTCTCCTGACATCTGGGGTTGGTTTCACAGAGGATTTACAGGGGAAAAGTGAACACACGTGGCAATGTTTTCAAGCCTTTGTTTGGATTTTCTGTTTTCTAGGAGATGTACGACTAAGGGGTCAGTCGGGGTTTCCTGCTGAACGCCGCGGCTCCTACCCATTCATTGACTTCCGCCTACTTAACAGTGAGTAATCAAGTGTACCTGGAAAGGAACAAACGTTTTCTTCAAAAAGAAAAAAAATATCCTCATTTCCCTCTGAACTTCAAAACCTTCCGGGGTCTGCCGTCCTTCCTGAATCTCTCTTCTGCCAACTGGAACTTAACCCTTTGTCTTTGAATTTCCTCACAAGTGAAGTAATTCTGGCTCTGCCCTACCTCTCAGAGCTTCAGTGAGGGTCAAATGAGATCAGGTCAGCATTAAAAGTATAAATCTCCAGTCGGGCGTTTTGGCTCCCGCCTGTAATCCCAGCACTTTGGGAGGCCAAGGCAGGAGGATTGCTTGAGCTCAGAAGTTTGAGACCAGCCTAGGCAACATAGTGAGACCTTATCTTCATAAAAAATCAAAAAATTAGCTGGGCATGGTGGCACATGCCTCTAGTCCCAGCTACTTGGGGGCTGAGGTGAGAGGACAGCTTGATCCCAGGAAGGTGAGGCTGCAGTGAGCCAAGAATGCACCACTGCCCTCCAGCCTGTCTCAAAATTTTTTTTTATAAGAAGTCTCAAAAACTGTGATGCCCTATACAGGGAAGCTACTATTTTCATTATCTAGTGCATTCTTTCTACCTTCAGCCAGAACTAGACTTGGTGAGATTCCGTTTTCTTTTTAAAAACCCCACAGGGAAACTTCTACAGTAGCCCTTAGTAACCTACCTGTTATGGAATTCTCATTTCTTTATCTAATGTATATCCTCAAGGTATATTCTTACATTCCTGGTAAAACTCTTCACCATGGCCAAATCCAAAGCACTTGCTGCTTTCTCCCTTGAACCTTACAAGTTCATGGGCTTCTACCTTCCCCTCCATAAACTACTCCTTGTCGGGAGTTTTGCTCAACCTTTGGTCCATAATTATTTGTTCCTTTGCAAACCCAAACCAGTGACTGGTCATCTCTCCAGATTTCATGTCTTATAACTATCATAATCATCCTTCACTTTAGACTTGTCAGGGAGGTGGAAGAGAAAGTGGATAAATTTCACAATTTGCTCCAAGGTTTTCAGTGTTTGGTTCTCATATCACTTCCCATCTATAAATTTCAAAGTGCTGGATTATACCCATAGAACATTACTTTCCTTTGACATAAATACTCTCAGCTAAAGAGGTAATTTGATTTACTTCAACCCCTGGAAATTACTAGGAGGAATTAGAACTTGTTATTTCTGATCCTTCAATCTTTGAAAGACCAATAGGAGGTGTCCATGTTTGTGCTTCTCCTGGCTTGTTAACCTCCCATATCAATGCACAATGTCTGTTTTGTTTGTTCGTTTTGGGGTTTTTTTTTTTTTTTTTTTTTTTTTTTGCACTTTCAGGGACACAGAGACTTGAGGTAATTCTTTCCACAGTAGAGATAACCGTCACTACCCAGACCCTCAAAAATGCTTTTTCGAAGACAGAGTTGAACCATTAGACCAATGCAATATGGGATATGGCCTGTGGGAGCTCTAATGGTCTTTCTGACCTTTCTTATGACCCTGAATAAGCTGTCCCAGCTACCCACAGAAGTTACAATTTCGACAGTCTCTAGACTAAATGGATTTCCAGGTCCTAGGCTTGTGGTTTCTCTAAGTAGGACAAGAATAAGCAAGGGGTTCCATTTCTCTGTTTCATATAGACCAGAACTCTCCGACAGCATCCCATTTTGAAAGTCAGAGGGAGAAAACAGCCAAAAGGCCTCTTTCCAATAGTAGATGAATGTCAGTTCATGATTTATCATATGAACCAAAAAGGAATTAGGAAAATAAGGGGATATTTCTGTGTATAACTCCAGTTTCCAATGATTATTTTAAAACTTTAATCCCAGTGTCCATAAGCAACTTTACTGCTGCTGGTAGTTATCTTTGCAGGTGGGACAGTGGAATATCTATCTATATTATAGAATTCTGTAACACTTTTTTCTTTTTTTTTTTAACAATTTGCAATCTGAAAAACAACTGCAAAAATAAATAACATTTAAAGAGAAACTCATTGTAGAATTTTTTTTTTTTGAGATGGAGCTTTGCTCTTGTTGTCCAGGCTGAAGTGCAATGGCATGATCTCAGCTCACTGCAACCTCCGCCTCCTGGGCTCAAGCAATTGTCCTGCCTCAGCCTCCTGAGTAGCTGGGATTACAGGTGCCAGCCACCACACCCGGCTAATTTTGTATTTTTAGTAGAGACAGGGTTTCTCCATGTTGGTCAGGCTGGTCTTGAACTCCTGACCACAGGTGATCCCCTCGCCTTGGCCTCCCAAAATGCTGGGATTACAGGCATGAGCCATCACACCCAGCCTGCAGATAATATTTCAGTGTTATAGTGTGCAACATGTAAGAGATCATCTGCCAGCAACTGCTTTCCTATTTCCCCTCTGCTGGAGATCCTCCAGGACTTCTGAGTGTCTGGGCTCAACCTCAGCCTTATTTCCCTGGCCCTGGATGCTTCGTGCCCCTCCACCCCCATTTCACCCCACTTGGTGCTCACAATCCTCCACTCATCAGGTGACAGTGTTGGCCATCCACCCTGAAATTCCCTTTAGGCTCTCCTCAGCATCCATTCCAGATAACTCTTTCACTCGTGTCTCCTCTGTAACATATTGCAGAGGCAATATTAATTTTCCTTTAGTATATTTTGCTTTATATGTTGTCTCCAGTTTTATATATCAAATACACCCCCAAATAGACTATAAGATGCTAGAGATAATTGCTACTGATCACTTACTAACTATAGTTAACTTACCAATTATTAAAGGGTCTCCTCAAAAACATCATACTAAATAACTATGAATGTTAATTCCCCTTGTATTTAACTGAGCAACACAGATAGGAATGAAGACCTCTAAGATTTTCTTTTATTTATGATACTATTTACCTCTCAGTATAATGTACCATATATATACCCCATTGGTGAGTGGACACTAGAACAGATAATGTGACTGTGGTCCCCCTCCACGGTCCCTAACTTAGTTTGCAATTACAGCGGTTTCTCACCATGGAGCAAAGGGGTATGAACATCTGTGTTATGCACAGTCACATCAGGTATATGTGTCAGATCTCCTACTATTCAGATACTGTCTGTTTAATTCTCCTTAATATCATTTACGTCCTTGTGTGGTTTGCCTGAGTTGTTAGTGTGTACTTTATGCCTAAAGGGAAACATCTTGGGACATTTGGGGATTTTCTCCTAGAACTTCCTTTTGACCATCTCATTCCTATTCTACGCTAAAAGTGCTGAACTAGTTCAAAGTGGTTCTTTAGATCGCTTACCTTAATTCTGAGTCAGATCTTTCCCAGTGCAGGCACAGACCCCAAACTTCATTTTCCTTGGGTGCTTGCAGTTTTGTTCTCTCTCCCACGGCAAAATCTAATCTAGGATTTTTTTTAAAACCATGTATAGGAAAAACCACATCACCATAGCCATCACTCCCCAGCTTTGCATCACTGCAGCCTGCCTTCCAAAATGCTTAGCAAAACCCACACAACTGCCATCCCCTTTCCAAAGTGTCACTGGGTGGGTGTCCCTTTTCCACCCACCTCGGTATATGTATTGAATCACTGGAGCACACAAGAGCAGAAATGTATACTAAATAGTGAGGCCCATGCATTTCCTCATTGGTCCCATTAGTCACAGCCCCTGTCTGTCACAGGAGGGTGGGGGACATCAGAATTAAAATCCAAAATTACTTGTCTTCAACCAGAACAAAGTTTCTAGACATTAAAATAGATAACTAGAATAGAAGTGGACAAATGACTAGACACCAAATCTATCCCCTTCTCCTGCCTATTTTGGTTAAGAAAATTTTACTGAGATATTGCCATGCCCATTTGTTTATATGACAACTATGACTGCTGTCACTGAAACAATGGCAAAGTAGTTACAATAGAAACTGTGTAGTCCGCAACTCCTCCCTGCCACAAATCCCAAAATATTCACCCTATGGCCTTTATAGAACAAGGTTGCCAACCCCTAACTTAGATTTTTTAAAACAGATTTAAGACCACAAGCACATTCAGTCCAGTCTGTTTATCTTTGTTTATGTCTTTTTTTTTCTGTTAAATTTCCAGTGCCATCACTTTACTTTCAAGAATGGACTCACATTGAGTAAATTTTTATGAACAGAAGTATACACAGAGAGGAAACCTCTATTTAAATTCCAATTTAAAATTAAAATTTCTAATTGTACATTCTTCTGGAAGAGGTTATTTTTGCATGGAGGGGAAGCACATATTTGGGGCTGGGGGAAACACAGGACTACCATGTTCATGTACCTGTTATTTGCATATAAGGTGACTGTTGGTTTGCGTGGCATAGTCCTAGTGTGTACATGTTGTTCAGGAGTATTTATTAATAGTGCTGTCCTTCATTCCCAGAGTGTCCTGATTTGAACACTGAATTTCAAGGCCGACTGCTTATATAGGTTTTCCCACAAAAGAGTACTTCAATTTAATGTCTCTCAAAGATCACATGTAGAAATGGGTTTAAAAGATCTATTGTATAATTTAAAAGATCTATGTTTATAGTTAATAACAAATGTATACTTGGAAAAATTGCTAGCAGAGTAGGTTTTAAAGGATCTCATTACAAAAAAATAAGTATGTGAGGTATATTTAGCTTTACTTAGCCATTTCACATTGTGTGTGTGTTTCTATCTATATATACAACATATTTTAAGATCTATATAGATATATCTATCTATATATTAAGATCTATATAGATATATCTATATAGATAGATCTTAAAATATGTTGTATACCACAAATAAGTACAATTTTTGCCAGTTAAAAATAATATCATGTGCATTTCTGGAATAAAGATTTAAAAATCGCTTTCATAAGAGATCCATCCAGATCAGTAGAAATACAGGACTCATTAAAGGCTAATTTCATTTCCTGTTTCTATTTTACACAATTTAGAAGAGAGGCATCTCTATGAACTTCTTGAAGCTTCTCTGGATAAGTAGCAGGAAACTGTGGCCTCAGCACCATTTGTGTGGGACACAGGAAAAACAGATCTTCAAAAACTATCGTTACTTTTATCCCTAAGCATAGAGAGCCAAAACAGAGGAAAAAGGGGGACAGTTGTTTTGATTGCAGATGAGGTGCTAACACAGAAGACTGGAGGGATGGGAAAGTAACGGCTGTATTCTCCCAGTGTTGACTTCCCATAGATTTATTTCATTTGCTAATTCTGTTTGCCGGGGAGAAACAAAGGAGGAAAAAAACATAGAGAAGAGTGTTCCGAGACTTGTGGACCCAGAAGGGAGAGTCGCGAAGCAATTACAACCTTCTGCAGAGCAGGCAGCCCCGTCTGCAGCTCGGTCTCCTGATTTAATATAATCAGCAGCCTGAGTAGATAATGACTAGGTTGAGATGTTCCCGTGGCAACCATCTCAGAGCAACACGAGTGATTTCCACACTGGCTCGGCAGAGGAAGTGACATACAAAGAAAACATGCTCCGGGACTGTGGCGCTTGAGGGAAAGAAACAGCTTCAGCCTGAGGTTTTAGGGCACCAAGTAATTGCTGCTACAGAGAACCCAGAGCTCCAGACCAGCCCCTGGGCTTTGCAGTAGTAGGTTAATTGGCTATTTGGCTTTTTTGTTAATTTGCTAATCTTGATCTTTAAAGCTCTATTCCTTCAGACTTGCCTCTCCTGTCAGGGTCATCTTAACTGCACAAGCATGAGGTCATTTTAGTAGAGCTACAAAAATATTTTCCTTTACTTATTATTTCCCAAATGGAACCAATAGATACAGACATATATATTTTTTAAGTTTTTTATGAAGAAGTGACCCAGAGACTCAAATATTTTTTTAAAGCTGTCATCTAAAACATTATACCCTGTAGCCTTCTTTCTCTGACATATAAAACACACTCTCAGTGAAGGACTGTTGACCAAAAGCCACCCAGCATGCTGGAAACCATCTGGCCCTAAGTGATAGCCCCATCTTAAAGATGGAAGGACTGTTTGCTCCCAGGCTTCATTTCCTAGGAGAGAATTCTTCACAGACAGATACAGCCTTTTAGTAACCTTACAGATAACTTTTTTCTGTCACCTATAAGAACTACACAAAATGCCAAGAACCCAAACTAAAATGTCATTGGATGATTGGAATTCAGTCACACTGAGAAGATGCTATTCCACTGCCCTCCCTATGTTCCCCAAGCAGAGAAGGGAAGTGTCTGCTGCGACTTGTTCAGACTTCTCCTCACACTTGTGAGTGCCAAGGTAACACCCTACAATTTCAAAGTTCAATATTTACCTTCCTCTAGAAGAAAGGCAAGGCACTGGCTGTGGTCGTGGTGCTTTCTGGCTCAGCTGGATCCTGCTCCATGGGTGCACTCAGGGCTTCTGGCTGCGAGCTTCCAGCACTTCAGCTGCGGAAGTGCCAGGGCAGCAGGATGGTTAGCCACTGAAATGCCACTACACTGCAGAAGACAGAGTTGGTGATGTCCTGACTCTCCCTATGACTGATCCCTCAACGGAGCACCTCCTATGGCAGGCATTGTACCAGTGCTGGAGATACAAAGATGAAGGAGACATGGCCACTGTCCTTGAGGGATTTACAGTAGCAGAAGTTACTGTATTTATAATTTATTTTATAAATAAATTTTGATTTCGTGTGATACATCTAATAATACATGCGTGTATAATAACAGCTTACATAAGAAATATATGCATCTATGGGACAAGAAGGGAACAATTAACTCTGTCTTGGAAATTAAGGAAGGCTTCCCGGGAGGAGTTATAACACAAGCAGATTATGGAAGCAACACTGAAGAAAAAGAGGGCTGTATGCTAGGCCAACTGTTAAGGCCATTATAAAATATGCTTTAAGACTAAGAAACCAGGAAAATATTGTGAGCAAGTCTATTCAACTAGATAAAAGTGTTATTGAAAGACAAGGTATTCTAGTGGGATCCAAGCAAAGAAGTCAGGAAAGATTATTCAAAATACCCCTGAGAAAAAAACATTCAAAAAGAAGCTGTTTTCACCTTTTACAGCTAAAAGTGAAAACAGCCATTGCCTTCTGTTAACCTGCCTGACATCATTTAATGGATTACTTTTTATCTGAGGGATGAAAAATAGAAAACTGAGTTAGGGAGCCCAGTACTTCCTAACCCAGTTAGGGTTTTCATTCATTCATTCAACAAACAGAACTCCTACTCTATGCCAAGAAGGCCATGAAACCAAGGTACTCTGAGCCATACCAACTGCCACAGGACTGAGATAGCCTTTGTACGATGGCTACCTTCTGTGTCAGACAGCAGTGGGACTGGGGTCTACCAGAGGCACCAAACAAAGATATCTGAACAATTCCTTTTAAGTCAACAAGGACTGGGGAGATGGAGGGGAAACTTGCGATGTGTTGTATCTGGGCAGAAAATTCTGAGGGCTAGAAAGGAAACTCTGAGATATTCTGCTACCCTCAAAGAGCAAACAATCTCATTACATAGACAAGAAAAATAAACATTACACCGAGTACCATACAGCCGTGAGTAATGATCTAATTCTAAAATAACTGACATAACAATAATCAGAGACAAGAGAAGACAGAGATTACTGAGGTGCCCTGAGCAGAAGAAAGCTTATGTCTTGTGCTGAACCCAGAAAGAGAAGATAGGGTGTTGATTGAGTAATGAATTATCTAGAAGGGAGACTGACCTGCATATGGGGCCATAAAGTCATTAAGTAGGAAGAAAATCCAAAAAGTAGTAAATAAAGTTCATTAAATAGAGAGAAAGGCTTGGAATGCCAAGATAAAGAATTCAAATGTGTTTCATTAAGCAGAAGGTCTCTAGAGAATTTTGAGAAAAAGATGAACAGATAAAACCGTGTTTGAGAAAATTAACTGACCTCCATATGTAGGAGGCACAGGTACAATGAATCCAAAGAAATGTAATCAGGCTGCAGACTGCAATGGCTGTAGAGATGAAAGCCTAAATCCACAGATTTCATATAGAGGAAAACATAAAACTTGAGGATACTGAATATTGGGAGAGCCAGAGGTGGTCTGGCCATCTGAAAAATTGGAGATGAGGTCAACAGTCAGGAAAGTTAGAGGATGAGTTGGGGGAAAGATGGTAAGCTCCACTGGGACAGGTTGAGTTTACAGGAGAAAAGTGGAAATGTCCAGAAGAAAGCTAGAAATAAGGGACTGAAGTGCAGAGGAGATGTCTATTTTGGAAATTCCACTTGGGAATCATAATCATTCATGAGCCATCTGGCCAGAACAGGCATCACGAAGTCAACCAACTACTTTTGTTCAGAGGCCCCTGTATTTTTAGTTTATAATAAGCTTGATTTTGAAAAGCATTACAAGATTGTCCATGAGAAAGCCCACAAAGAAATGAGTTTCCTTTCGTGAGAAACTCTACATTTTCCTCTGCGAGAAACTATTTAGACATTCCAGTTCAGGCACCACCGCACTCCCTCATGATGGATTCTATTGGGTACAAAAGTGGCTTGTGTCAGATCCCAGTGGATTTGCTAACTCACCTGAACACAACATAGAGAAATGGCCGTTTTCTACTATGGCACTTTCTTGAGTGAAACTCTAACCCACTCAGAGTATTTTCAGCATAGTGGCTTCTTTGGATTTCTGGAGACGTTAAACTATAGAGGGAAGCAGAAGTAAATTAAGTTTCTTTTGACTGAAGTTACCCTATGAATCACTGAGCTAAAATGACTTGTTTGTTCAATAAAATGAAATTCAACCTCCTACCCAGAAACAGGCAGAGCATATCTGTTGTGACCTCATTAATAAGCCAGATGCAGGGCTTTCTTCATTGCCATCCCACTTTCAAAGTTTCAGAACATCTAAGGGACTCACTGTGGTCCCCCATTCTACTCTATGTATGAAAAACTACATACAGTAGAAAAACTACAAACAGTAGGTTTTTAAATATCTTTTGCATGTTTCTAAACTGAGATCTCAGGGTTCACACACAAGATCAAAAAAATCTTGTTTTCTTTCTAATTAGCAAACCAAATTGCCTTGGGGCATCTGGGTGGCTTATTACTTTTAAGTAACTTAAGGAAGGAGCCCAGAAGTAATGGAACAAAGTCCCAGGAAGAAAGCAGTCAATGCCACTACACCTAACAGCAGCCACCGTAACAGCTCTAGTCTTAATCCCAGGCACAGGGTGCTCGAGGCCAAGTGTGCACCCCTCTTAGGCAAGGTCCCCAGGCTGCAGGTCTTTTGGAAGCCTGGAAGCACAGGAAGATTGTCGTGAATACTAAAAATAAAAATGAGGCCCTTCACAACTGAACCAGTTACCTCTCTGCTTCTTCTACCATGGTTGCCCCACCCAGAACTCCAAGCTCACTGAGTCATAATCAATAGAAGGAGCCCACAGATATGGTCCAAAGATCATCATCTTGGAAGTTAGACCTGGGTTTGAATCCTACTTATATTGTGAGCTTGAAAAAGATGCCCAAACTACTTAATGTTCACATATATGCAAGGCGATTTAAATTCCATCCTGATTGGGTTGTGGTGAGAAGTCAATGAGATAAATATGCTCAGAAGCTTGCCCTGCCTATAATAGATCCATAATAAATATAGTTGAACTTCGGATGTCCTGTCTCTCTCTGCTGAGTTCACCCCTCTCCAAGCCACCTATTCTCCTAGGAAGCATCTGTTCACGCTTCAAGCCGTGGCCCGATCATTATGACCTTTGTGAAGCTTTCTTTAACCCTCCCAGAGGAGTAACTGATCATTCTCTGCACTCCCACTACATCTCCCAGACAGCATCATCACATTGTAAATGCAACGTCATTGAATCTAACTTTCTGGAGGTAGAGCCCAGGATATTTACAATACATCCTCAGGCAACCTGAAACAACAACCCTGGCTCTGGGCCTTCCAGGAATATTTGGGAACCACTGATATATGTCAGTTATGGCATACATATTATATCAATGCTTTGCACAGATAGACTCATTTAATCCCCACAAACTCCCTATCAAGTAGCCACTACTATTTCAGATGAGAAAACTGGGACTAAAAAAGGAGAAATACCTCAACCAGTATCACCCAGCTTGTAAGCCAGAATTTAAACCCCAAATATATAATTGCAGAGCACAAGCTTTTAACCATAGTAGAGTATAATCCTTTTTATCTATGAATTTTTTTTAATGTTCAAAGGCAATAGCTGACGCAGCATACTCCTTTATGTGGAACATATATATGACAAGCATTCCTTTTCAGTATTTTTCACAAATTATGAAAAATTTATTTTTATAGTACATTTAGATTATTTCCTTTTGGAATTAAATGACTTCAGTATCACTGAACAAATATTTCTATAACTGAATGAGAAAATATGTGATTAAACATCTAAAATACTAGATTTTGCAATATTCCTACTGTATTTTCCAATATTCCTGCCACTCTGGTGGAAGATGCCAAATGACAAATTGCACATTTCATCGCCTGACCTTGTGTTCTTTGATAAGAAAGAGAAGGGTGTGGTGGTGACAACTGAGGACACTTGTAAGCTGCCCCCAAAGAAGGAAATGGAATTGCTATTGTGACAAATTAAAGTCAGATTTCTAGCTGCCACCAGTTGCTTTAATTTTTCTCAAGGGGGAGTTGGCTATTTCCTGTCGTGCAAACCATGAATCACTGAAAGAAACAATTTCTCAAAATGTGTATAATATATTAGATAAAAAGCAGAATAGAAAAGTCTGTATCCAAAAAGAAGATCTCAGTTATGTTTTTTAAAATATGCCAGTATCCTAACAAGGGTTCTTTCTAGATGATTCTTGTTTCCTTCTATTTTTCTATTTTTTTCCCCCACTGGAAGCAGTATTCCTTTTATAATCAGAAAAAAATGATATTTAAAAAAATTTTAGTGTCCACCAGAAAGAGAACCTTAACTTTTCTTCTAATGGAATATCAAGATGCAGAAAATAAAATTGCAGCCGTAGGCCAGAAAGTATTATTTAACCGGCCTAAATTGGAAAATTGATTGGAAATTGTGAAGTTGGGTGTTTCTCAAAAGCTATGTATGCTAGCTACTTTGTCACTTAAAAGGGAAATTTATTCCAAAGAGCACAAGATCAAAGTCCTTATTCACATTTAAATAGCACTTTACAGTTCACCAAGCTTTTGAATGAAGACACTGAAAAGATCATTGAGCTTAGCTTTTCATTTTATAAGCAAACAAAAACAAAACAGGCCAAGTGATTCATTGCAAGGTAATGGAAGAGTTAAGCCTTACCTTAAAGATATAAAATAACTTTTAACACTTGTAAAGAGAGGAAAGTAAAACACAAAGATTCCCCTTGAAGGTGATTGGCGTTGGCTCCAGAGCTGGCTGCCTGGGTTTAGATTTCAGCAGCAGTGGCTACAGGACTTGATCTACTGACCCCTGGTCCTCTGGTTTCCCAGGCTAGAAAAGACGGATTCACAGGTGCACACCTCACAGGTTATTGTGGGAAGTAGTGAGTGTGCTTAGAGTGCTAGTACAATACCTGCCACGGTATCAATTCTTTTATTATTATAGATATTAGTATTCCCATTTAAGAAAGGCATAGGATACATAATATAAAGTACTTGACTTAGAGTGAAGTAAAAAATGGCCTTTCAACGCTTTTCAGTTTTCTGTTCTTTCATTATCACAGGTATTTACTGAGGTCCCCCTACAATGCCTACAGCATCACTTTCCAACATGTGGTTGTAAATAAAGTGGTAGAGAGACTGACGGCTGGAAAAGTGAGGCTAGGGAAGATTGCTTTGTATTTTTTTGTTTTTCACAAGACACTGAAGCAAGCTGAAATCATGGTGAGAGGATCAAGCTGAGAAAGAACCATGGAATAAACAGACCGGAAAAATCATAACTGGGAATTAAGTGTCCTGAGAAAATGGGAGGGGATGGCTGGCCTGAGAAAAGGAGGCAGCTCTCCTAACAGCAGGTGGGAAGAAGGAAAAAAGGGAATGGCAGGTTTTACAGCAGAAAAGTAATGAATTCCCCATCTAACAACTTCTCGCTTCTCCGTGAAGTGGCAAGCCAGGTAGAGAGCGGTAGAGATGGGGCAGCCCGAGGGGCCACCAGAGCTTGGTGGGCTTGCTTTTTTGACACTGTATGTCAGTATGGCCCAGAGAGATAGTTCTGTGCTCCACCTGGCCATCAGCAGTCAGTTTCATCAAAAGTATCACAGCGAAATTTCATCAGCAATGTGGTGGCCTGGCACAGTCTTGGTCAGCTAAGTCTTTCCCATTGTTTTCAGCTTTCCCCCCACACTTGGGCTGATATAAATAAGCCTACCACTATTCCCACCCTTCCCTACATGCCCACATTTCCCCCAGCAACACAAACTGAAAAACAAGGAAAACGATCACCTTGTTTCTGACTGCCCTCTCCTTCCTGAGCTCATTTGTGCTCCGTGGGTAATATCATCTATAAGGAAGATCTAGCAGTAGAAACAAGTTTTCCCTGACCCTCGATGTCTGGGCCCTGACACGGCCACCCCAGCCACATGACCATCCACTGCTAGTCATTCATCACATGAAGACAGCTGTGACTGAAGCTAGTTCCAGGCAGGAGTTGAGAGGTTTTCCCTCCTTGCTTTCCTGTGATTCTGGATCCTACAATTCTAGTCTTTTCTCCCAAGAGATGCCAAGAAATGAGGCAAGTAGAAGTCCGGTATCCCCTTCCCTCTCCTAGTTACCATTTTCTGACAATTTTTTATATGTGAGGAAGAAGAATTTCCCAGCTCCTTTTTTCTTTTCTCATTTCTTCATTTTATACCCTGCCGCATTAGCTTTATTTTCTGTTTTGGAGAGAATTCTTGCTAAAGACCAGAAAGCTAAAAATCTATTTTTAGAAAGTCCTCCTTGAAAGACCTAAGATCATCCCTTTAAAAAAAAAAAAAAGGAGAAAAGGTAAACTAGATTACACTATTCACACTTATTGAGCAGCCACTGTGTACCAGGCCATAAGTGCTATAAGAAATAAAGAATGAAAAAAACATTCTGGGAAAGGGCTGATACAGAATTCACTAAAACACCAGCTACATTGGCAGGTGCCAGGGGGTTCTTATGAAGAAACCACTGGACATTCTAGTGAAGGACCTTGTGGAGAGAATGGCATTGGCATTTGGACAATGACTGGATTTTTGCAGTAGAGGTTTTTTAAAGTGCATTCCGAAAATGACCAGGCATGGGAAAATGCTGGATACATTCAAGCACCTTCAGATTCTAGGGTGGATATGTAGTGCTGAAAGGCAGGTATTGCATAGTTTGAAGGAAGTTAATCAGAATTGATGTAAATCAGGTTGAAACCCTTACTAAAAGTTGAGGGTTGGTTAGAACCAGACCAGGGATTATCTTGAATGCCAGTTTATAATTTAATCTTTTTTTAAATGGTGATTTCATTGAGTGTGAGTAAAGAAAAACACATTTTCTTTCCCTCATATCTTATATTGGAAGTGGTTGTTCCTGCTTAATATTAAAACTAAATTACAAAGAAATACCTGGTTTTTCCTGGGTATACAATGAAAATACATTATCTCTTCAATCCCTTAACCCAACCCTCTATGCCTAAGATCAAGAGTGCTTTTATAATATGATATATAGAAACCTCAAAAACTCATCTCTAGTATTCAATTCTGTTTCAAAATTGTTGCATAGACAGTCCAGGATCTCAATCCAATATCAGAGTACAATCTATAATTGCATATTGGAACTCTAAAATTAGCTGATATCTATTGAAAGTGTTCTATGTGCTAAGCACTTTATAACATTATTTATTCCTCTCATAAATGTGGTAGGTTCTGGGTAAATTATTATCGTCAAATGACACAAGAGGCAACAGAAGCACTAAGAAAGAAGTCCAGTAGCTTCTCTACTGGGGCATAGTCAGGTTGCAAAGCTTCGAGGTAGACCCTAGAGATCTTTCTCTGCATCTCTCTGCTGGTAGCTCCCATCACCCTCCCAGCTGAGGATTCATGCTCTTCAGGCAAGCCTTCAGACACACTAAGACTGCTGGAATATTCTTATTCATTCATTTATTCACTCAGTAGATATTGAGCACCTACTATGTGCCAGGCACTGTTCTAATTGCTTAGCTCTTGCAGTGGAAAGTGAACAAATCTCTTTCTTTTCAAAGATCTCTTCTCCAGCTAGGTGCGATGGTTGAGGCCTATAATCTCAGCACTTTGGGAGGCTGAGGCAAGTGGATCACCTGAGGCCAGGAGTTCAAAACCAGCCTGGGCAACATAGCAAGACCCTGTCTCAATCATTCAATCAATCAATCAATCAAACAGTTAGCTGGGTGTGTGGTAATGTGTGCTCCCTAGCTACTCGGGAGGCTGATGTGGGAGCATTTGAGTCCAGGAGTTCCAGGCTGCAATGAGCTGGAAGACACCAACTCTATAAAAGACCTCTTAGTGTTTTCTCTATCACATTTATCCCTCTTGATATAGCAATAATTATTCTTTTAGAGGCAATATTCGGTCTCCAAAATGTCAACATTGTTCTTCATACCACTGCCAAACTATCTCAATATTCACATAAAAAATCATTTTCACGGACAAATAGATTATAACATCTCAGAAGGAAATATCTTCAAAGTTAAGTGCTGTCTAACATATTAAAAGAGAAGCAAGCTCTAGTTGGGAAAACATTCCCTTAGTTGGGAACTGCCAAACAAGGATAACCTGTTTTGAAAGAATTATAGCATAATCCAAAACTCCTAACACAAAAGCTATTTGGGGCATAACTTAGCTCTTCCCCAGTGACTCATGACTTCTCAGAATCTTAGACTGTTTCAGAGTCAATTACTTTAAACGGCAATTATTAACTGGAACTTCAAAACAATCTTAGTGAAGAGTTTAGCTTTCTTATTGTTACCATTTCCATTTGCTGAACCAATTAAGGCCAGTGGTACCACCTGGATTTTGAAAATAAAGCAGTGGGTTTTAATTTCAGCTGTTTGGAAATGACTAACAGAGTACAATAGATGAATTTTATCTAACATTAATAGCTGGATATGTAAGAAACACCCACTCTGGAAATTAAGACATGTCACCATAGTCTGATGACAAGAGTGAGTGTCTTATTCTTGAACTTTCTATTGAACTGCTCTCACCACCTTAAATCACCCTTTGTTATTAGTTTTTAAGTGTCTTAAATAGAGAAGATTAAGTAAATGAATACTTACACTTCTTTAAATACTAGTTAAGAGGCTCTAGTAACCATTTATCAGTAATATTAATGGCATGAAAAATGAGAAAGTGTGACTCAAAGGTGAATTCAGGGCAATTTAAATTATACATAAAAAATTAAAACTTAGATGGAGGAATTAAAAACTTTAAAAATTCCACCCAAATTGTGGAGTGCAATTTTATACACTGAGAAGAAAAATGACAGCAATAAAAATTTTAAAAAGAAAAAAATATTTTTAAAAAAATTGTGCAGTGCGATTTTAAATGGAACCGAGAAACATAAGCAAAGCATCAATGAAATAGTACATGGTTAGAAAAACTATGCAAATGAAAGAACATCAAAATCTCTTTGCTTTATAAAACTCAATGTCAAATGACAGTATCAAGTGTGCACTTCTGGTGCCAAGCTTCAGTTATCTAATCCATATGGAGATCAATGCTACGCCCTCATCTATTTCCTTCTTAGGACTAATGGAAAATGTCCTTCATTTTCATATTATATGAATAAAATATAAGTTCCATGAGGAAAATAACTTAATTTTGTTCATTGCTATATCCTAGAGCCCAGAACAATGCTTTGCACATAGTAGGATCCCCTCAAATATTGGTTGAATGAATAAATATTGGGGGCATTTATTCAAAATGATTTGTTACTAGGGATGGCACATTTATTTTTACTAAAGTTAAATTATACATAACATGCTGACAACAGTGGCTGGAGAGTTCACCCTATTATATGCAGCTTTTCCAAGAAGAGTCTAGTAAACAGTATATTCATGAAGATTATCAATATATGGAGTATATTTTACATCAATATATTACATATATTTTAAATTATTTGTATTTGTGATAAAACAAATATTTAAAATGCAACATTGAGGATTTATTTTAGTAAAAGGAGAATTTGTCTTTTCTAAACAAAGAAAATTATAGGGTATGACTAGATCATTCTTTCTCCTTAAGTCATATTTTCCAAATCTTTAATCCCTTTTAGCACCATTTTCCAAAGCATGGTATGCAAACACAGGCGATCTTTTTGTTACAGAAACAAACTTTTTCCTTTGACTTTAATCATTACATGTATATTTCAATGTGTACTAGAAAAAATATAACTAGCACATCAAATCTGTTTTTTATTGATACTAATTTTATATAAGATCTATGTAAGTAAGGGCCTGGGCATGGTCACTCACACTCGTGATCCCACACTGTGGGAGGCCAACGCAAGAGGATCACTTGAGGACAGGAATTTGAGATCAGCCTGGGAAGAGCTATCTCTTTAAAAAATTAAAAAATAAGCCAGGCATGGTGGTGGTGCACACATGTAGTTCCAGCTACTCAGGAGGCTGAGGTGAGAAGATTACTTAAACCCAGGAGGTCAAGGTTACAACGAGCTATAATACAATTGCTCCAGTGCACTCCAACCTGGGAGATAGGGCAAAGATCCTTCCCATACATACATACATACATAAAATTAAAATAAATAAATGTATTTGATTTTTTAAAAAGATATTATGTAAATAGTGGTATAGGCAGATATGGTAAAAACCATACTAAAGGCAAGTGGATGACTGAGATTTAGGAAACTCTGACCTTAGTTTCTACTTGGAGCAGTGAGACTCAGAGAAAATACTGCATTCTTCTTGCAAAGGTGTTTCCAAGCTTCAGACAGAAACCCATTACACAACACCCTTCCCAGAGATGTTTTTACCCAGTGGAAAGACTTCTAACCCTCTCAGACCCAATGCCTCCTTTTTATAAGACATTTTATAATCTTTACTACCCTAATAGATCCTTTACTCTCTTGAAAGGAAATCTATAGCCTAATGATTCTCACAAATTCGAAAATAAATCATAAGGCCCTAGCTTTTAACATACAAGAAAAGCAACTTATGACCAGTAATGTTTTCACTAAGTGAATGCCTGGGCATAACCACCCTAGAAGGCCTAAGGATATAGTCTATATTGCACCCACATGCAGAATCCCTGTGAATATGGCAGTCCAATGCAGATCAATACAGGTGTATTATGTTGGAAACGCAGTCAGCTGTCATAAGCAGTCTTGCCACTGGTAATTTCCTAAGAAAGGGAACAACTCCTGGGAAAGTCATGTTCACCACTCCCTCCTCCCACCCACAACCCCAAAACAACATTCTTTCCTTAGTTTCCATAGCAGTTACAGTCCTGAAAGGAAATATTTGTATTAAAACTGTACAAGAGAACAACCAGTATGGAAAACAGTGTTGAGATTCCTTAAAGAGCTACAAGTAGGATGACCATTTGATCCAGCAATCCCACTCCTGGGTATCTACCCAGAGGAAGAGAGGTTATTATATGAAAAGGAAACTTGCTCATGCATGTTTATAGCAACACAATTGCAATTGCAAAAATGTGGAATCAACCCAAATGCCCATCAGTTAATGAGTGGATAAAGAAAGTGTGTGTTTGTGTGTGTGTGTGTGTGTGTGTGTGTGTGTGTACACAATGGAATACCACTCAGCCATAAAAAGGAATGAATTAATGGCATTTGCTGCAACCTGGAGACTATTATGCTAAGCAAAATAACTCAGGAATGGAAAACCAAACATCGTATGTTTCCGTTCATAAGTGGGAGCTAAGCTATGAGGATGCAAAGGCATGAGAATGACACAATGGACTCTGGGGACTCAGGGAACGGTGGGAAGGGGTTGATGGTTTAAAGACTACAAATTTAGTTCAGGGTACACTGCACAGGAGATGGGTGCACCAAGATCTCACCGCTACTAAAGAACTTTCTCATGTAACCAAATACAACCTGTTCCCTAATAACCTGGAAATTTTTTTTAATTTAAACTTTACAAAAGAATACTTTGTGATTTCCATAAATATATACATACCTACTATGGACCCACAAAAAGTAATTTTTTTAAAGAAAAGAAAACTTTGTGCTTATCTATCAAACAGTGAAATGAGGTTAGGTTCCGGGTTCAGACCATTATAAACAGGCTTTTCATACATATGAATACCTGACAGCCATTGAAAAGCTGAAGGTGATACAGGATGATCCTCTGCTGTGTGGAAGAGCCCCACACACTTTGCGACCTCCCACATCCCTGGCTGCCTTCCATTAAATTCCATTCTGGCCATTTCTATCATTTTGACAACCAAAAATGCCCCCAACATTTCCCCAGTGCCTCCTAGGGAGTAATGCCTCCCACATTGAACTCATAAATCCCAGTAGCCCTCAAGGATTTATTTGTTTTTTTAGGCTATCCATTATTACTACCTAGACTGTAGTCATTAAGCCCCTTTGGGCTTTTGATTTATTAGTGATAGCTTTTGGTTCCAAAGTGTCTTAAACATGAAAGATGATGATGAAATAATAAGGCTATTGTCAATAATATTCTATTATTATTACAGAAGTGTTATTGTTGGTGGCTTGTTATTAACTATAAAATTTCTTTGACTTAAACTTTTTTAAACCAACTTTGGCTTAAAGTTGGTAAAAAAAAAAATATTGTTAAAACAAATTTCAGAAACTGTGGTTGCTCTTAAGAAAAATACTCAGAGTTAGGGCTCCTGAAAAATTCTGAAATTCAATATAATTAGAAATCTGGTTACTGAAAATCAGATAGTTTTAAAATTATCTAAGCATCTCAGGGCTGCAAATTTTGACAGCACAGTTTTAAAAACAGATTCTTGGCATAATATTGAGTGGGTTTTGACCAAGTCATACTGAGAAATTTGCAACTGCAGCATTCACTGGGGTGAACGCAAAAGAGAAAAAAACATTAATGAAAACTTTCCAGGATGAAAGACCTTAAACTTAACTTCTGAACTTTTTGCTCTGCTGTGATCCTTCTGACACTTTGAAGAATGATTCTGGATGGGCTCCAAATAGCATACTCCTCACTCCTCATTCTTAAACAGTGTGAAATCTGTCAACCCAACCAGGTCATCAAGAGGGCAGACTGCCACTTGTCATTACTGAGAGGGGTGTTCTCTAGGACACTGAAAATGTTAGGCAGGTCTTGCTTTTCATCAAGAGCTAGGGCCTGGCATTTTGAGGAAGACACTGAATTTCTATTCATTGGGAAAGGTAGCTTAGCACGCACCTGTGTGCAAATGAAGTATGCCCCATTCAGTTTACCAGCGTGATCCTTTGACATCATTCCCCTCAACAGAAAGCTGATGATAAAAAATAACCCATAGGGCTTTATTTGCAAAAATGGAAAGCTCAAAACACTTGCCTCAGCTCAAGATAGAACCTAATGTTTTTAAATTAATTCTAATCATGAGACAAAGAAACAAATCAGTTAATGAGAAGCATGGGAACTGTTTGAATGCCTGTTCTTCTGCTTGTTACATGTGCTTTCCTGAGTTTTTTAACGTGTTGGTACTCTGTTTCTCTGCTTATAAACCTAGAATCAGATAAGTATTATTAGCTCTGGTTATTTTGTTGTGAGAAACTGGGAACCTCCCTGGCAAAATTACCAAGTGGTTGGAGTTTTCCTTTGACTTTCAGCCCTTCTATATTCATGCCATTGAGCTAAGCCCTAGGGATTATAGGTAAATAAGGCATAGTCCCTGCCCTCAAGGAACTAACAGTTTAGTGGGTTAGAAAGACAAGTAAATATGACAATGCAGATATGGCTGAAGAACTGCTTTGCTGAACTGCTTTTGCTTTTGTGGGGTTGCTTTGGGAGCCCAGCACACCAGCCACCATGAGGAAAAGACTAGGAAGACTTTCCACCCAGTCATCTTCTTTCTCCTCTCTCTGTCCCTTTGTCCCATCTTCCTGCTCTCCCCAAAGCCAAGCCACCCTATGACTTCCCTTCTGAGGTAGAACCCCAAGCTTTAGACTGTTCCTTCTGCCCCCTTCCATCAGAACCTATTCATCTGGCATTGCCTACCTAATTGCAAACTAATTCAAGCTAAGGCATTCATTGATTCATTAACTAACTCTTTCTGAGTGATTAGTTGCATTCTGACTGGAGCAGTCCATACACTCTACCAATCTTTATTGAACATATACTATGTGGGTTAATTTCAATCTTTTACCTAAAAGATTGGTGAGTGGAAGAACCAAGCCTTGAATCTCATTCTAGGCCAAGTAGCCTTTCCTCAGAAATAGTTTTCTTATTCCATTTCATCACAGCCTGCAGGCTCTGCCTAGCTTGGCAGCCCCTCTGGCAGAGACTCTACATATAGCAATAGGATGGTGCTAAGGCTCATCTATGTGGAGATGGGACATATACCAGAGAGAATGGAGAACACTGTCATGGCACCATAGCTGCTCCTGGAGATCCCAACCCCAGGAGGGAAACTGCTTAGGTATCCAGCCACACTACTTGCCCACTGGAAGAGCAGCTGGAAGTCCCAGGAGAGGGCAGAGATTTCCTCCCGCCACACCTCTCTCCGCTCCCCATCCCAGGGCCACTGTTTTTGGCTGCTGCTGCATGGAAGGATAGGAGTGAGGTCCCCTTATTCCCTTATTGACAGGAAACTCTCCAGGAGCAGAGACTGTATCTTCCTCATCTTTGCATCACCAGCACCCAGCCCAGTGTCTAAGCCACAATAAACCCTCAGTTAATGTTTGGAGAAGGGAAAGGAAAGAAAGGGAAGGGTGAGCTATTGAGACAATCGAGAATACTTCTCTTTGGCCTTTCTACAAGTACTTAGCTAAGTTTATTCTAAACTGCTAGGTCTCTACCTCCTGCTTCTCTCTGTCCCCTCCTTCTGACACAGCAATGAAACTCTTCTTTCTGAGCAATCCAATGTTAATAACCTAGGATGAGAGAAGGCAAGAGAAACCTCAATGCAAACAGCGCACATCCTTTTTTGTGCATTTCTATGCCCCCTCACTTTCATCCCATGCCATTTGCATCTCCACAGGTCCTACTTGAGTGGGTTTTGCTGTGACCTTAGCAGGGATGGTATGTATATATTCATATTTTTCCAATATAGGCGCATATAAGCTTGTTCTCAGAGCTCTATAGTTTTCATAGTCATAAGAATAAAAACATTTTTCTGATTGACCACTCCATCCCTGCCATGATTCTTTACCTCATCTGGAAGGGTGTGCAGGACCCAGCCCATTACCAGAAAGGATATAACCTCATAGAGGGCAACTCTCAAACCCATATGGGATTCACAGGGTGGTGCCAAAAACTTCTTACATTTCTTCTCAGACTACCTTTCACTGGTACAGAGACCTCCTCCAATGGGTGCTTGAAGGGCCCCTCTCTTTTGATCTCCCTTTCTCATTCCTTCTCTACTGCTCTGTCTTCTTGCCCTCTCTACCTGGCCACACCCCCTACATATACACCAGGTGCCATCTTGCCTTCATCCCATGTGGAAAGAAAGGCTTCTGACTCCATCAAGTGTGAGGGGCAAAGTAGATCATCACTTTCTGAGAATGGAGCACCTGCTAGACAAATAATCATTGTTTCTCTTTCTCATATTTTTCCTTATACACTATTTTAATTTCTAGGCATTTTTATAATAAACCCCTCCTTACCTGCCACAGCTAAAGTAGAAACAAAAGCAGTCAAGATGATAAAGAGCCAATCCCACCACCTTTCTCTGGGTAGCTGAGGGCAGAAACACTCAAATATTCTTGTATTAGTCCATTTTCACGCTACTGATAAAGACATTCCCGAGACTGGGTCATTTGTAAAGATACAGAGGTTTGATGGACTCAGTGCTTCATGGCTGGGGAGACCTCACAATCATGGCAGAAGGTGAAAGGCACATCTTACATGGCAGTGGCAAGAGAGAAGTGAAAGCCAAGCGAAAGGAGTTCCCCCTTATAAAACCATCAGATCTCGTGAGACTTATTTACTACCATGGAAACAGTATGGGGGAAACCACCCCATTATTCAATTATCTCCCACTGGGTCCCTCCCATAACACAAGGGGAATTAGGGGAGCTACCATTCAAGATGAGATTTGGGTGAGGACACAGCCAAATGATATCAATTCTGTTGTTTGATGTGGTTTGGTACCACAGTGCCTTGCAAAGAGTAGGTGTTCCATGGATATTTATTGGTGGAGCCTTCCCAGTGTTCATCAGACTGCAAAAAACAAAAAGCCATTTCACTCCTGAACTGCTTCCAGTTCATTCATTGACAACTACCAAAGAATATTATGTATTTATTATACAGCCATTCCTGATGAATACATTATGCAACATTATCAAGGGAGGAAGAGATATTTAGAAAACACATAAAAGACGAGAAAGGAAAAAAGAAAGATGACAATGCTCATGGGCCATGTTAAGCAAGGAAAGATTATGGATTATGCTCTGACACCATGACTCTATCAACAGATGTCCCTCCAGATAAAATTGCCGGTGACATTAAGGCTTGACTCCAAAGGGTTAAACACAAGGCCTGTGTGCATCCCAGCAGTTTTGTTTTTTTTTTCCAGCTGCCTCTTTGCCCAAGTACCTCCCACTCTCCCTTCCCCACAAGCTGCTGCTCCACTCTATGTACATAACAAAAATGTTTGTCTTTTCCAAAGCTAGAGGCACTAACCAATGTCTGTGAATTTCTTTGTGTAAGAACATAATAATCAAATCACATTAAGTCAGTGTCAAGTGAGACATGTGTTTTCAATTTTAAAACCCACAAGTGATTTAGTATTTATTTCCTAATAACTTCATTTGTACATTTAGTGAAAGAAATAGGAAAGTCACACACATAGAATCGCTTCCAAACTTTGCTATGAAATTATTTCCCTAGTTGTTTTCTAGTTATTTTACAAGTTGTCTTTCAATATTAGCATTATGGTATTTCTCACTCTCTTGTTCAAGTTTAATTTTCAGCCTTTACAACTTTGATTTTTAAACACTTGTATTTATGAATTACACAGTTAGAAAGAATGAGTAAGAAATGTCATTATATTGTTTCTGTTTTACTATACTTTTTATTGGGGTAAATAACTCATAATATGAGATCTACCATCTTAGCAAATTTTTAAGTGTGTAGTAGTCTTGTTAACTGGAAGTACAATGTTGTGCAGCAGGCCTCTAGAACTTTCTTATCTCGCATGACTGAAACTCCATATCCCTTCAACAGTGATTTCCCATTTCCACTTCCCCCACAACCACCATTCTACTTTCTGAATCTATTAGTTTGGCTACTTCACTATACTTTTTTTTAAAGGAAGGAAACTTAAAATCCTTTGGGTGCTGATATATCATTTTGGATCACTATCTCCCAGAGAAAATAGGGTCCTGTGCTAGACTGCCTTACGTCTCCACTCTTTGCCCTTTCCTGTAAAAAAGCAGGATATAGTGACCCGAGCATCATCTTCAAGATCAGAAAGACCCAGGTTCTAGTCCCTTCTCTGTGACTTATCCATTGCATGGGTAAATTATTAAACCTTTCGAAACTCATTTATTCATCTGTAAGATGTATCTATTTTAATAGCAACTTCACAATACCTACTTTTATGAAAATTAATTGGAACACAAATGTAAATTACCTAGTAGGTGCTCAATATTTTGGTTTCATTACCCCAGCTGCAAGCCCTAGTCTCGCTATGGATTGAATACATGGAATAGGAGTCTCAGTGTGTTTGTTCTAGATGAAATACATCAGATATATCTTTGGGAACCGTTCAGATACTCATGTGGGTGGACACTGCAGTAGTCATCTAAAACAATTCTTTCTTCTCTCTGAACTAGTTCAGTGTGAAAATACATAGTTTTCCATGGCATGTTAATGTCTTAATGAAACCTGCTTCCTTAAGAGTGTCCTACACCAAGAGTACAGACATGATTAGTCCTAAGGTGTCACTATAATCCATAGAGAGCCATGGGCCCTAAGAGAGAAATCTCAGTGCACAGGTAAATTTCTCAAGTTCTCTGAGGAGCTAAGGATAGATATTTACATTTAAAGAGTTATATTCCAATCACATATAAAAACCACATAATTAAATCACAGAATCCACTCCAATAAAATATAATTCAAGCAGCCTTTGTAAATTAGTAACCTATAAAGGAAAAGTAATTAGCTTCCAATGCATTCCCTTTCTAAAGAATTAAGCATAAAGGCTTTCTTTCTGGAAGTTTTTAGAAACTAAAGTTTCTATCTACACCTCTACCAATGGGTAAAGTTCGTACTAATCTACCATCATTCTAAAGATGCACTTATTTAGGAAAATGCAACAAATTCAGAAAAGAAATAGAGGTTCAAGTTCTTCTATACAGGGGATCATCCCTATTATCTGATATGTTAGATGAATGAATCTTGCCTGTTCTGGACAATTACTTCAATTCAACAATTACATAGTAGCACCTATCACGAGCCAGATAATGCACTACAGTAGGCAGAGGAACAGCTTACACTCAATCAGTAGTCATCTCATTCCTTCATTCCTTCTTTCAGTAAACACCTTTTAAGCCAGGCTTACATGGTCCTAGCCTAATAGGATTTGCAGCAGTGCTCAGCATCTGCCGCATAGCAAGAGAGCCAGGAGGAGAGCTGAATGCCTCTGACCAGGAGGCCAGGAGAAAATACTTGAGGTGGGCTGCTGAAGGACTGATAGCATTTCAACAGGTGGGGAGAATATTCAGTTCAGAAGGAATGTGGGAATCCAGATAGAAAGAGAAGACTATGGGTGGTCATGGCATAAAAACAGCAAGAGCAGAGATATCTGCAGGGTACTTTTTGGCGGTAAAAATGAAAAAGTTGGCATCACGTTGTGGAGGGCCATGAATGCCAGAATAAATCACATAAACTTAATTAAGGAGACATTGGGGGACCACTGAAGGACTTGGAGCAGAGGTTGTGCCTGACAAACAAATCTGTCGGTGGTAGGTGAGATAGACCGAAAGGGTTGACTGAAGGCACTCAGATGCGTTAATCCAGTATCTTGAGACAGAGAGTAAACTAGCAGAGAGAGTGACAGGAGAGAAGCAGTTGTATGTTACAGCACACATCTGGAACTTTTGCAGTCAAACATGACATCCCAAACCTATCTCCCAGACAAAAGACCCCTTGCTTTAAATGTACGCTGAGAACTAGAGAGTTAACACAGCAGTTTCTAACCCCTGGAGACTTAGAATCAACTGAAAGTTTGGTCACTCAATTTGCTCACCACAAACCGTTGCCCTCAAAACTCCAGATTTGCTAAACATTTCAAACTCTGAGAAGCGGAGGGGTCCATAAAACCACATTGCGCCTGGCACGTATTACTTCTTTAGGACTGAGGAAACTTGATCTGCTTCTTACTAATCTATTTAAATTTCCTTTAAACTGGGATTTCGAAAAACTTTTCTATTGCCTAGAGAAACCATAAGAGCTTACTTTTAAAGCCTTTTTTCCCCTCCTTACAAAAAGCAAACAATAGTTTCTAACCATCCCTGAACCCCGGATGTCAGAGATTCGTAATCCATTTGTTGGGATGGAGATTATGGTAGGCAAAAAAAAAAAATCAGCTAGAAATGACAGATTTTGCCAAAAATCCATGTGTTGCATGGTTAAGGAGACAAGCATTTGATTCTCTTGAACACCTTCCAAGTGTGCTGTCTGCAAGTGACCCAGCCGTTGAGCAGTCAGCTAGGAAGGAGCTCATTCTATTCCATGACTCAAATCAGCCATGTTGGTTTTCCCTTCACTGTCAAGAACATAAAAGAAAAATGGCAATTGAAAAAAAATAAGCATGTTAAAAAGGAGAGCGAGAGAAACAATTTCACTTTGCCTTTAAGACTTTCCTAGTCCTCCACCTCCTCCTCCCACTCGGTGGCAATGTTGAAACAAAGCTCTTCTAGTGACAGCCATCAAGAAGTCGTGAGTATCTTTTGTACACAGAAGAGCTAATGACATGAGGCTTTGATACATTCTATTCAAAACCTGAGTTTGGAGAACTTAAAATAAATTTGAGTTCCTTTAAACTCAAACGGATTTCCCAACTTCAAATTAAATTTTAAGATGATGGTTTACTTTGGTTTAGGCTTTTTTCTCCCTTTCTTACTTTTTTTCTCTCTCTTTTCGGTGGTTTTATTATTGTTGTAGTGTTTTGTTGTGTGTGTTTTTACATGGTTTTTAATATTTACAACTGATCTTACTTTTCTATTAAAAATTAAGTCTAGCAAATGCCCTGAATGTTAAGAAATTTAATTTCTTTTTGCCTTAAATTGCTTAGAATTTCAAAGTCATTTATAATGACTTTGTCTTAAAAATAGGTTCATCCACGTGAGAAAATCTCCACACTTGATGATGTTAAGGGCCAAATAATATATTTGGTTGTCATCAGTTTCTACCCATCATTTTCTGACCACTGAAAATATACACAGGAAGAAATAAACAAATATGACCATCCATTTATGACCAGTGGTGATTTCTGAAAGGCTAGGGGAGATATAATATTTTATTTTAAAATGTTTTCTGGCAGCTAGTTATTTTATGAATAAATGGAACTTTAATATCTAGAGATGCTAAACTGTGAAAGGGGGGATTTGAATACTGAAATCATTACAACCAAGTCTAAGTTATGAAATTTGCTAAAAGCACATGAAAATAAACCGAAGTGTTTAATACATTAAAGTGACCGCTGGGCTCATCCAGAGAACATCTTTGGCACTTCATCAAAGTCTATACTGTAAGTTCCAGAAATCAGTCAATACTGTTTTCTACACACGACTTCTTTAAATATTTTTTAATTTCTTAAAGAAGTCCATTTAAAAATTATTTTTACATGGTGACTGTATCTTAGGCTAGGTTACTTCCATCTTAAAACTGTCATGTATGCTTTCAAGAAAACTGTCATCTTAGACAACAGTAACCTTCCAATTTTGCAGGGATCGTGAACCCTGAACTAGTAGAACGTGTGAAAGAGTGGAAGAGCTGCGCTGTAAATCTGCTACTTGTGCTTTAGAACACTTAAAGCCAATCTAATAGTTTCTCCTGTTTTTTAAAGCTGCATATTGAAAACAAGAATTTCACCCTGATTTCTCCCGAGTTCAGCATTCTTGAACTTAGATGAGAGCACACACATCAGGAAAGTAATTTAATTCCATCAGTGTGTATTTCACACCTATAACTTGTAGGACTTTGTGGAAATTCAAAGAAAATTTAACAGAAATCTGGTCTTTAAAACCTTACAGCCTAATAAGAAAGTCAGATATGTGAATAAGAGTGAAGTTTGCAACCATACAAGACGCAATTGAGTGTTATAGCACAAGTCAAAAAAAGCAAAGGAAAAAAGGGCGACTATAGACAATAATAACTGTACATTGAAAAAGTAACTAAGAGTATAATTGGATTCTTTGCAACAGAAAGGATAAATGCTTGAAGGCATGAATACCCCATTTTCTATGATGTGATATTACACATTGCATGTCTGTATCAAAAGATCTCATGTACCCCATAAATACATATAAACTTACTATGTAACCACAAAATTAAAAATAATTATAGAAAATGAAAAATAAAATAAATAATGACAAAAAAAGCAAAGGACATTGGCAGTGGCAAGAACACTTGGACCCTGGAACTCCATATTGAGGTTGATTCAGAAAATGATTATAAAAATTAACATGTACAAGTTTTAGCATCTTCCATTTAACCAGTTGGCTTATTGTTCAAAAAGAGCATTTAACAATGATGTCTCTGTATATGAAGAGAATTTATTCAAATTTAATTAAAAATTTTTTTACTGTTTTCATTATATGTAAGATCATTATACACTAGATACCAGGGGTCACAAAGGGTGATTAAATGGTTTCTGACTTTGGGGTGTAATAGTTGTTTACCAATAACTCTGTAGTACAAGACATATTTAAAAAATCCTATAACGGATGCAGTGGTACATGACTGTAATCCCAGCTACTCTGGAGGCTGAGGTGGGAGAACTGTTTTTAGGGCAGGAGTTTGAGGTTGTAGCACACTATGATTGCGCACCTGTGAATAGCTACCACACTCCAGCCTGGGCAGTATAGCAAGACTGTCACTTACAAAAAAATCCCATAAAAGAAAGATAAACAAAGCCTAGGAATAGCCACTAAGCAAGCAAGAAATTTTATTAGAATAATTACTAGCTCAATAATTATCAAAGTAGGGCTTAATAACACATTATAAGAAGTTCAGCTGGACTGATGCTCAAAAGTGCTAATATTAGGTTTATGTAGTTGGATCTCCATGGGTGCTTACAGCCAGCTCTGCTCACTTAAACATAAAGGCTTTCTTTGTTCTCACATCACCTGAGCTACTTCTGCACCAATTACTAACTACTCGACTTCTGGAAACAGTTGGCATAGACCTATTTCAGGGAACCAGGTATACAGTTGACAGAAACAGCCTCATCATATAGATATATTTAAAGCTTTTTTAAATCTCAGATATTTATTCTAGGTTTAAGATTTCTCCTAGTACCAAAATTAGTCAGCCCCATATACAGAGAATATGCCATAGAGAAGGTACTCAAAAATAAAAATAATTTTAACGTATTTTTCCATTTAAGCCAACCCCAACTCGTAAAATTTAAAAATTGCTCTACTGGCAGTGCCAATACAAACTGTGTATTCCTAAAATTAGCACCAAAGTAGTGCAAAAACGCATTAATATGTAGATATTTGTGATATTTACAAAAGAAAAAGTGAGCAGAAAACGAATTTTATAGTTCGGGTCAATGCTCACATAGATAAGGCAATGAAACATTCTGGAACACCTTTTTATAACTATTCCAATTGAGAATTTGGAAACCATAAAATAATAAAATCCAAACAAAGGTGCATTAGGATAACTGTAAATGCCTTCAGGTAATGATTTGTAAAACTGTATAAAGGTCTTAAATAAACCTGTCATTTTGTTACTAGGCACACTGTTAACATTCCCTAGATTTTTACAAGAGGAACCTAGCTGAGCTATCTGCAAGATTTAGGTTAATCATTTAAGTTTCTATCCAGAAATACATGTCACTATACCCTTAATTATCAAAGTAAATATGGTAGCTATGCAGTGGAAGTCCTTTTGGAAACAAATATATCAGATCTTTATCAATAATTAACACATTTAAATACCTCAAAAAGGAGGACCTTGTACTAGTATGTAGAGGGTGCTTTATTCACAGATTGTTATATGAATTTTTTTCTCCAAACTATATCTTCAGCGTCTTATATCTTGATTTTTCATGATCTCACAAAACACAAAATGCTCCCTAAATGACACTTGATTGATAAATTATTATTAGTTTAAATAAACGTATTTTTCTTGGATTGTTGCATGTTCTTCCCCTTTAGAAAGCTACCTTGAGGCTTCGTTTTCCAATTAGCTTTATGTATGTCCTTAAATAAGAAAATTAAGTGCTACTGTTTTCACAAATGACTATGTAGCATTCCTTCTGAATCATTTTCTTGTTAATCAAAGGATAACCCAGATAGAAGTTAAATGGAGTGGTCATGCCCTGCCTTGGTATTTTAGAAAATATTGGCCACCAGTTAGCACTGCCACTTGTCAGATACCTACTTGCCCTTCTGAGACAGTAGATTTGAAAGTACACAAAGACTACACATCATGATGACCAATTTGTTCAAAAACTTTGAACATTTTTATGGGGAAAGACATTGTATGCTACATTTTTTAAGCATCAGAAAAAATTATGAAAAGATATGTTGGCTAGCTTTATTTTATTATTGTATTTTTTTTTACACCATCTGAGTTTGCACTTCAAAGACTGGCCAAGTGTGGTAGCTCACGCTTATAATCCCAGCATGTATGTTTGGCCCAGGCAGGAGGATCACCAGCCCTAGCAACACAGTGATACCCCATCTCTATTATTTTTTTTAATTTGAAAAAGAAAGATGCAAGACAGGCTAGAGTGAGGGGAAAGAGACACTGGCCTTACTTAAAATTTAGGGGAGTACTAAATAATTCAGTGATCAAGATGTGTCATATCTTAATGCAATATTTTTAAAAATCAAAACAGAAACCAAAAGAAGTCATGAGAAACCATATGTCAAAACTTTGAATAAAGATCAAAAGAGGTCTGCATTCTGTTATGTTACTGAAATAGGCAAGGAATCTTGCTGTTTTCTTCTTTGTTGTAAAGATAAAAACAGATCTAAGTATCTCCAGCTGCTGGCATCATTAGTTTAGTAATACTTTAGTCTAAATTACTGAAGAGTAACCATTATTTTCTATCATCTACGCTTATGATAGGTCACTTCATTTCAATGTCAGTATCTTAGCTGTGAATCTTCCCAAAGTACTACACTACTTGGAAAGCTAAAGAGAAGTTTAAGAAATAATCCATCATTTCAATTTGCTGTGTTTGTGGGATAGTCCCATCATTCAGGGTTATGTTACTTGTTTCTGAGTTTACTATATAAATATAGGTATACTTTCAGCCACATAACACATTTTCTTTTAGTATTTTGGAATGGGGGGATTTTTCTAGAGTATGAAAAAAAGGAAAAGATCATCTACAGGTATTTTCTTTTAGATTTTTCTTATACATAACACTGGAATAATTTGTTTATTGAATAATTGGTTTCATTCTATATAGCGCTATTGCAACATTTCTTTACTTTTCCATGTAGCAAAACTCCTTAAAAGAATGGTCTACACTTCATATTGTTTCAAACTTTGTCTACACATTTTTTCCCTTCTTAAATTTTTATCATAACTTCAATGAATCAAAAATCTGCAAGAATACTCATATACTCTTTCTCCATATGCACCATTTGTTATATTTTGCAATCTTTGCCTTACTGCTATACATTTTTCTTAACACTTTATTATACATATTATGCCACTTTATTCCTAAATATTTCAGCATGTGTTTTCTAAGAATGAAGGCATTCTTTTGTAATCACGCTTCAGTTATCACATTTAAGAAGTTTAACATGGATTTGGATTTATGCATGAGACATTGGTGTTATATATTAGATATAACACTAATGTTATATCTAAAATAACATAATATTAGATATGTAAGTGTTATATATTAGATATAACACTAATGTCTCATGAATAAATCCAAATCCAAAATTGTCCTCATAACATCATTTATTAAATTTTTTTCTGATCCAGAATGCAGCTAAGGGTCATGTGTTGCATTTAGCGCACTGTCTCTGGTATCCATTGTTATGAAACAATACCTAAGGTTGCGTTTGTCTTTCATGATATCAACACTTTTTAAGAGTGCACAGGCTGGTTATTTTGTGGAGTGTCCTTTAATGATTTTTTCTAATGTTTCCTCTTTATTGAAATCAAATATGCATTTGGGGCAGTAACACAGTATGCATGATGTTGTATCCTCAATGCATTATATCAGGGAGAGCATGATGTCAGTTTCCGGTGGTATTAACTTGGATTTCTTAGGGAAGGCGATGCCCCCTCTGCATTTTTCCACTAAAATTTACACATTTTTTTCTTCTCCAAGTAATAAGTCTTCTGTGGGTAAATGCTTTGATACTGGGTAATTGCCCTATTGCTTTTTAAACTTTCACTTAATAATTTTACTATCTGTTAATGATTCTGGCCTTTGTAGTAAAGATAAAATCAGATCTAAACTTAGTATCTCCAGCTCATGACATCATTAGTTTAGTAATAGTCAAAATTCGTGAATAGTAACCATTCACTATTCAGTGAACCAGTCATTACCATATTGACTGCAAAATGGTAATTTTCCAACTATTATTTCTTCTACATTTATTGATTGGCTCATTCTGCAAGGAAGAGATTTCACTTTTTCTCATGTATTTACTTACTTACCTTACCACTGGTATGAACTCATTGGTTCTTACTTCAGCCAATGGTTTATAATTCTTTTGTTATTCATTTTGAGGCTCAAATTTTCCCATATTTTCTCAGAAAGACCCCTTGATGTTGCCACCCTTCTATCATTTTTAAATGATTCCATCAGTTTTTGAGCTCTCCCTTATTTTCTGGTATAACAAGATGCTACAGTTCATCTGGTACATTTTCCATCCCAGCCTTAGAATTGGCTATTTCATCAAGATAAATCCGGTTCCTATTAGCAAAAAGTCATATTTGAAAACAAAAATCTGGGTGCTAGATATGCTCATTGCTCCAGTGTGTGACTGCTTCTAGGCACACAATAAAATGTGCTCAAGTACTTTGTGCAGTTCATGGCCATGTCTCAGTCTTCATGGTACCTGACCCATTAGCAGCATTTAATTTTGATGATCACAGCTTCCTCTTGGCAATACAGTCTTCATGAAGCTTCTAGGAAATGATGGTCTCTTGGTTTTCCTCTGTCCTCAGTGGGATACTCCTTCCCACTCCCCTTTAAGTTTCCCTACTTTTCTCTATCCCAATGTAAAGTTGAGGTAGAGTCCAAAACCCAGACTTTGATCCTTTTCTCATATGTATGTATACTTACTCCCTAGGTAGTCTCATCCGACAACTCTCAAGGTTTTTTCTCAAACCCAGTCTTCTCCCTCAAGCTCTGGATTTTATGTTTATTTATTTCTACTTAACATGTTCACCTGCATCTCCAATAGATGTCTAAATACAACATATATAAAATCAAACCTTTCCAGACCTGGTCCACCAGTAGCCTCCCCTTACATTATACCTTTGTATGCATAATGCACCCTAAATAACAAACTGATTTTGGTCATTCACTGCCGTCAGGGAGCACCCATTGTTTCCTCTGCCTCTGCCATCTGTTGTGATTTTGAGTTCCATAGAGGAAAGGGGGAGAAGGGAGAAGGTAGGACAGAAGCCAAAATGACTTTACATATGAGCTGTGCATTTCCTACGAGACTGTTAAATTGACTCTACATTCAAAATTGGCAGCAGATGTCACTAATGTGGACCTAGAGTGATTCATATAATTTCAGCTAAGATAAGAAATATCTTGATAGACGTTCAAATGTGTTTGGGGTATTTCTGCACAATCACTGCGATGTCAACAGTCAGGTTTTGAAAGGCACATGTAAAATGAGTATTAAAATATTTCTACTGGTGGCCAGGCATGGTGGCTCATGCCTGTCATCTCAGCACTTTGGGAGGCTGAGGCAGATGGATCAGGTTAGGTGTTCAAGACCAGCCTCGCCAAGATGGTAAAACCCCATCTCTACTAATAATAAAAAAATTAGCTGGGCGTGGTGGTGGGTGCCTGTAATCCTAGCTACTTAGGAGGCTGAGGCAGAGAATTGCTTGAACCCAGGAGTCAGAGGTTGCAGTGAGCTGAGATGGCACCACTGCCTTCCAGCCTGGGCAACAGAGCGAGACTCAGTCTCAAAAAAAAAAAATCTCTACTGTTAAGATTAGATTTTCATGGCAACCAGTAAAAAAGAAGGCATCATTAGGAAGTAAACATCCCTGCTTCTTATCAGGGCATCCAGTTCACTCCGTGCTAAGATTTTTGGTTCCTTTGCCAGTGATGTTCCTGGGACATTCGGAACCATTTCCTCATATGTAAACTGGTGTAGTCACAACTCTTCTAATTAGGTGGAAAAGTTCATCATACTAGACAGAGTGTGGGATGAGAACTTGGTCTACATGTTTGAGTCTCCAGTTCAATTCCACTGTAGTAGAAAAAGAATAACTGCTCATTTCAAATGCACGCAGAAGTGTCTGAATTTCACTTATCATACCAGCATCATTAACAAGAAAATGAAATTCTCAATTAATATATTTCATGGCCTTCCAAAATTACATTCTGAAACACCTTGACATTTTAGTAAGTGTAATATATAAGAAATATCAATATTAGGTAGGCCAGGCGTGGTGGTTCTCTCCTATAATCCCAGCCGTTTGGGAGGCCAAGGTGAGTGAATAGCTTCAGCTCAGGAGTTCAAGACCAGCCTGGGCAACATGGTAAAAACTCATCTCTACAAAAAAAATATAAAACTTAGTCAGTCAGACATGGTGGTGCATGCCTGTAGTCCCAAGTACTCAGGAGGCTCAAGTACCCTTGAGCCCAGAAGGCAGAGGTTGAAGTGAGCCAAGATTGCGCCACTGCACTCCACCCTGTCTCAAAAAAATAAATAAGTAAAAAATAAAAAAAAGAAAGAAATGTTAGGTATGTTCATGAAGCATTTCAAATGTAGAGTTCAATAGGCCATGTTCTTAGAAGCATAGAGAGCATCTTTTAAATTTCTCTGCTTTTTAATACATTATATTTTTACAGAGTGGAGAAAACTGGCTCTTTTTTAAATATACAAATTTCTTGACTTGATGACTTTCACAGATACAACATACTCAGGGGAGATTGGCACCAAGAAAAAGGTGAAAAGACTATTAAGCTTTCAGAGATACTTCCATGCATCAAGGCTGCTTCGTGGAATTATACCACAAGCCCCTCTCCACCTGCTGGATGAAGACTACCTTGGACAAGCAAGGGTAAGCTGACTGCCCTCTGTCTCCTCACAGTAGGCTGGTGACCCAGAGCATGTGCCCAGCTGATAGCCCTGGGGTTGGAGTCCTACTAAGCATCTGAGGAGCTCTGTGACCCTGAGTGCATTATTCTGTACATCTGGACTTGTTCCTCTAATAGAAAATGAAATTAACAGAAACATCCCCCTTATGAGGTGTATGAAGTAAACCGCGTTTATATGCTTTATATACCCATGCCTAACACATACTAACCATTTTCATTTTTATAAAGGTACAAAACATATTTGCACAATACTAAATAAAGCAAAAATTTTGGACTGATGGATTACTAATGAGAGAATAACTAAATTTTTTAATTCATTAAATTATCTCATTGTAATGGCTACACTAAAAATAACCCAATAATTATCAACTCTTAATTCTACTTTAGGCAGTTAATGCAGTGTATTTTCCTTTTCATAATTTTTAATTCATTTGAAAAAATCTTAATAATGCCATAATTATTTTTGTAATGCACTGATCTAACTGAGAGTAGATATTAATGTATGACAATCTGAAAAATGTGTACAGGTTATGTCTAACCCAAACTGCCAGAGGAATTTAAATTTCAGCAATAAATGCCCCAGTTTATACAGAGATCAAAGATAGATTTTATAGCTTATGTGCTAAGTAATATTACACTAATTATATCTATTAAGAAATATATACTACTTCTTGCGTCATATCTATAATCCCAGTACTTTGAGAGGCTGAGGCAGGAGGATTGCTTAAACTCAGGAGGTCAAGGCTGCAATGAGGTATTATGATGCTACTGCACTTCAGCCTGGGGGACAGAGTGAGACTAGGTCTTAAAAAGAAAGAAGGAAAAGAAAGAAAAGAAGGGAAAGAGGGAAGGAGGGAGGGGAAAAGAAAGAGAAAGAAGGAGGAGGAGGGAGAGGGAGGGAAGAAAAAGAAGGAAGGGAAGGGGAGGGGAAAGAAGGGAAGGGGAGGGGAAAAAAGGAAAGGGGAGGAGAAGGCAGGCAGGCAGGCAGGCAGGCAGGCTAGTAATATATGCCATTGGAGAAAGGAACAGCAAGTTATGTCAAAAGAGCTCATTCCCAATAGATCTCCAAAGGGAAAAAAACAAAATCATTCCTAACAAAATCATTCCTAAGAACTTAAGGCCTGAGATTGGACAAATTTTTGAAAGTTTGCTTGTTTGTTTTTTGAGAAGAGAACAAGCCTAAGCTTCCCCAGCCCTGGAATGTCACTGACAGAACTCTCTTGGTGGTGTCTCTGCTCAAAGCAGCGGTATCTCAAGAAAGGGGTGTGAGATATGGAAAGGACAGAGGGCTGGAAGTCCAGCTTTCAGAGGCCAAGTCCTGGGGCTGCCTTCAATACTGTGGGACTTAGGTAAAAGACTCACAGAATCTAAAGCTCAAACATAACCTACTATCCCTTTATTTTTCTGATGTGTTGTGAAGGTCTTTTTGTGTCATGCCGAGGCATTTGGGTTTTACTGTAGGGCATAGAGAAACTATTCAGTTGCACTAGATGGTAGTATGCTAGGATTTTCAACTTTTTAATTGTTTAATCCACTGTATCGCAAAGTGAATGCTTGAGTCTCTAGTGATTCATTTGCGTGCTGTTTTTCGTTTGCCTTTTCAGCATATGCTCTCCAAAGTGGGAATGTGGGATTTTGACATTTTCTTGTTTGATCGCTTGACAAATGGTAAGTTACCCAAAAGAATTCTCACTCAAATACACACCATAAAGTGGGATTAATTTCATGAAAAACAAAATTTATTTTTAAACACTGCTATTCCTTTTTCCCTCTTTTTCCATAAATAGATTTTCATGAATCTACAGCTACTGAAGAAAGACTAGGGTAAGGGTTAACTCAGATGAATAATAAGGACTGAATTTGACCTTAGAATATTAAGACAGTTTCCTTCTGACCTTGATGATCCCAAAGGAATTTAGAAACCACAGATTAGATTCTTTTCTTGCAGAATATTTTGGCCACATTCAAAAGTAGGGAGTTCATTGTTGATGAAAACTAGAAACAAAAGCATATCTCATCAGCCCTGACTTTCACAGGGCAGGGTGCTCGTGCAGTTGTATTAAGTGAGCTAAGTCTTCCCTGCTGCTGGTATTGCTCAAATATGTTTGACGTCATCAGAAGGAAACAATGTAAAAGCTTAGGCTGCAGCCAAAGGGAAAAGTAAACATCCTCACTGGTGTCACTTCTTATATTTTTGTGCCTACAAAGACCTTCCTTAAGAAAATAATAAAAGCCTATTATATTTTTTATGGACCTCTTTATAATTTTAATTATTCACATTTCTTTACAGGCAGATGATGGAATTTATAAACTCAGCCAACCTTTAAATAGATTTCTGATATACATATGTATTTTATATCTTTGGCATTTCTTTACTATTCACTTTAAATATTGGAACAGTTGTTTCCATACTGTCTTTTTAGTTTGCTTGTGTTTATTATTATCCTTTAAGTACTGGGGTACATGTGCAGATCATGCAGGTTTGTTACATAGGTATACATCTGCCATGGTGGTTTGTTGCACCCATCCTCCCATCATCTACATTAGATATTTCTCCTAATGTTATCCCTCCCCAATTCACCCACCCCCTGCCATCCCTCCCCTAGTCCCCCCACCCCCTAATAAGCCCCAGTGTGTGACGTTCCCCTCCTTGTGTCCATGTGTTCTCATTGTTCAACACCCACTTATGAGTGAGAACATGCAGTGTTTAAAAACCTATTATATTTTTATCTGGCCATTAAACAAATGCTGATGAGCTTTGAGAGCCAATGAAAGACATCACATTTAATGCTGATGTTGATAGGTCTCATCATTTGCCAGATTTGTTCTTTAAGTCATTATATATGGTTTCCTCATCATTCTATTACTTGGCAAACAATATGCAGTTGAGAGAAATACAGCCTAAGACCATGAAATGGACCTTTACACTGTGGAAAGCAAACTAGACCGTAGAGAGATGAATCCCATAATTTTGCATTTCATTTTGCTCAACTCAACTGAGAAATGGATATTAGTAAATGAAGTTACCTGTGAACAAAAGGACTTGTTAAATGGTATTTGTTTAAACGAGAATATACCAACCAAATGGAGAGCAAAAAAAATTAATAAACAAAAAGCAGGAGTTGCAATTCTCACATTTGATAAAATAGATTTCAAAGCAACAAAGATACAGTGGTAAAAGGATTAATGCAACAATAAGAGATCTTAATACCCAGATACATAAGACCCATAACGAGATTTAGACTCAACGAGACAGAAAATTAATAAGGATATCCAGGACTTCAACTCAGATCCGGAACCAGTAAACTCAATAAATATTTATAGAGTTCTCCGTTTTAAATACACAAAATATTGATCGGCCATTATTAATACTCATTTTTAGAATGAAGCAATATTCCTGTTCTCTCTCCCTCTTTTTCTTCCTCTTTCTTCCTCTCCTTCTCTCCTTTTTTTACTTTTCAACATCCTAGTTCCTCACCTCTACTCAATACATTCCCCTGAACACCTGATTCCTTGTGATTCTCCCGTCCCACTGAAAAAAAAAAAGAGAGAATATAATCATGACTCTCATGGAAATATGAAATGACCACATGTCAGAGATTTTCTTTAACTCAATTAACTAGAGAGCCAGTAAGATGTTACAACTAGTTCAAAGGAGAAGTCAAAGAGCCTTACATGTATACGAAGTATACACCACACATAGCTAAGAAAGTCTGAAATTGATTTATAAGTAGCTACAAAATCAAGAGGGGGAAATAAATTGTATTTCCACCTAATTGATTTCATTTTTCCTGTGTTTTCTTCCCGTAGTTTCATAGTTTCAGGTCTTACATATAAGTCTTAGTGTTGGTTTTTTTATGTAATGAGAGATAAACGTCTAATTTCATTCTTCTGCAAGTGGATCTCCAGCTTTCCCTGCACCATTTATTGAAGAGACTGTCCTTTCCCTAATGTGTTTTTGGTGCCTTTGTGAAACATCAGTTGGCTACAGACGCATGAATTTATTTCTGGGTTCTCTGTTCTCTTCCATTGGTCTCATTGTCTGTGCTTTTAAAATTCAAAATCATTTATACCTAAATAAACAATATTTCTTGAATCCTTACAAGTCATTACAGCTTCAATTTTGCATCTCTGCTGACTTGAATTCTGAAATAGCTCATAGTCATATCTCCTCTTGAGTGATTTTCCATAGGAAGAAGAATAGGCTATGACTACTAAGCAGTACTGTGGTTTTGATACACCTGTGAATGGAATAGTCAACTGGAAGTGACTTAAGGAACATTTCAAGTGGCCATAAGCTGTGTCTTTAAAAAAATACACATATACATGTGCATGTGTGGGTGGGTGTGTATGTATCCCCGACACCTCAGTAGGCGGATTCCTTCTAACTCTTAATGTTTTCATTGCCTTTGGTGAAGGGAGGAAGTCTGAGCTAAGTTTCCTTGTACAATAAGAAAAAACCTAGGACCAGATCGTAGTAATATGCTCTACACTTGAATAATTTCACATCAAAAGGGGAAAAATATTCTATCAGAGAAACTTCATAACAGAGACTTCGGATCTTATTGTCAATCTTGATATTTTAGTGGTGATAAAAAACGAGGTAAACGAAGTGACTGTTTCCCTGCAGGAAACAGCCTGGTAACACTGCTGTGCCACCTCTTCAATACACATGGACTTATTCACCATTTCAAGTTAGATATGGTGACCTTACACAGATTTTTAGGTAAGTCTTTTTTTCGAATTTCTAGTCCCATTCTCATGAATAATGGCAATGCGTAATACTCATTAATACAAAGTAATAAGAACCATGGGATGATGGATGAAGGCCTCCAATTAATCTTAAGTGATCTCATCTTACTTTTAAAATATGGTTTGTCCATCCTACATCATTTAAAAATTGTTTACTTGATTACAGTTGATCCTGAATAACTTGGGGGTTAGGGGTGCTGACCCCCTGTGTAGTCAAAAATCTATATATAGCTTTTGACTCTCAAAAACCTGATACTAATAGCTTACTACTATTGACTGGAAGCCTTACCAATAACAAATAGTTAATTAACACATACTGAGTATGTTCTATGTATTATGTACTATATTCTGACAATAAAGTAAGACAGATAAAATGTTATTTTAAAAATTACAGGGAAGAGAAAATGTATTTACTATTCATCAAGTGGAAGTGGAACATCCTAAAGGTTTTTATCCTCATCATCTTCACACTGAGTAGGCTGAGGAAGAAGAGGAAGAGCAGGGGTTGGTCTTGCTGTCCCAGGGGTGGCAGAGGCAGAAAAAAGTCTGAGTGCAAGGGGACTCACGTGGTTTAAACTCATGTGGTCAAGGGTCAAGTGTAGTTATGTTTATAATGAAGTATACATAAAGAAACTCATCAGGAACATATACTTTTCAAAGAAAATACTGGTCTGCTGACATATTAACAAACCTCCAGCAGCATGTGCCTCAAATAATTCTAATTGGGACATGAGTTGTTGAAAATTTTCAGTAGGCTTTTAAAAAATAGTAACTACCATTTATGTAGTACCAAGTATGAGCAGAGTACTTTTGGCAAATTATTTCTAACCATTTAAACAAATCTGCAAGTAGGATGTCATTATCACCATTTGTCCCATAGTTTAGGAGAGATACAAAGAGGTTTCATTACTTGCCCAAGGCCAACAGCTAGTGAGTGGCAGAATCTGAGTCCAAGCCTAGCTCTGTTGACTTGGGAGTCCGCCATCTTTCCACTCAACTCCATCATTACTCTGTGTCGAAAGGCAGCCTCACTTCTTATTTAAATTTGAGCATATTCTCATTTATCTGCCAGTGCATTTTTCAGGACACATTTCTAATCACCAAATGACTTTCCTCTGCCATTTGGCATGTTTCTGGCTTTTGACTTGCCACACGGCTGTACTTCGATTTTGGAAGCTGACTTAATGCCATCAGAAGAAAATAACAGGCACAACAATACGGCAGCCACAACCAGGTTTCTATGGTGCTTACATCTGCTGGAAGCTCTTCCAAGGACTTGCATATATTAATAAACACATTTAATCCTTACTCAGGGCTTTTGCTATCCTCATTTTATAGAGAAGGAAACTGAGCAAACTTGCAGTTAAGTAACTTGCCCAATACAGACCTTAAGTGACAGAGGGTTTAAATATGGTTGTAATATATACCTGCTGAATAAATGTAAATATGGTTTAAATATGGTTGTAATATATACCTGCTGAATAAATGTAAATATGGTTTAAATATGGTTGTGATATATACCTGCTGAATAAACGTCTGTGCAACACAACACAAGTATTTGAACCAGCCACAACATGGCTCATTTCTAGAAACCCAAATATCCTCAAGCTGACTGTATTTTAATTGATTGAGCAAAGTAATGGCCATGCATAGGACCAAGTAATTTTGATTTGTCTGAAAAGGGAGATACAGATATAGATACTTCAGACACATGTATCTACCCAGAAAACATGTAAAGAATGCAAAGATTTGACAACAGAATTAACACCAGAATCCAGAGCCAGATTCACAGCAAATGGCTGAATCTCGCCACACTTGCAAATCTGGATGGTCTATACACACTGAATATATTGCATCCTAAGCATCACCTTGGTTATGAGCTGAAGCAGGCTAGTGTCTTCCATAAATAGCAAACCAAAATTGCCCTGCCTGTGTCTCTACTTGGTTCCAAGAGCACTCTAAGCCTTCCATTAGACAGTAAGAGCATGAAAAATGATATTCTAATTTGAATAAGGTAGAAATAAATCCAAGGAGTCTGCAGTTGGATCAAGGCAGTACTCTGAATTTCTGTCCTAAGAAGCCCTGATTTGCTTTCGTTGGTATTTGTTATTCAAGTGTTAAACCAGTCTTTGGATATTAGTCTTCTGATGCTACTAGGGCTCTTTGAAGGAAATCTCATTTGTGGCATATTATTTATAAATGGCAGGAATAAATACTCAATTAAAGTCTAGTGTGAGATAAAGTTGTCCTTTTTCTACATATTTATTTTTCCTATGAATGACAGCCTTTCTGAGTGTTAGAAAGGGAGGATTTATGAAGGAGGTGAGAAATCCCAAGGCCTCACAAATCCTTTTGGCCTTTCTCCCCTCTGCTGTCCATCTCTGCTCTCTGCTAAAAACAGCCTAGCAGAACTGCTAAGCTTGCAAACCACGTTTATTTTTAAAGCATCTCTAGGCTGCACATTTTGGAGGCGCTGATATTTATAAGCAAAAAGCACCCACAGTAAGTCTAAGCTAGTATACCACTTCTATTTGGGTTTTAGTTAATTGAGTTATCTGTTTACCTCCTAGTCATGGTTCAAGAAGATTACCACAGCCAAAACCCGTATCACAATGCTGTTCACGCAGCCGACGTCACCCAGGCCATGCACTGCTACCTGAAAGAGCCAAAGGTAAGGCAAGACCCAGCTGCCTCCTCAGCCACCTGGAAATGCCAAGGACCTGCTAGGCCCAAGTCACCCAACATATCTGAGTAACTATGTAATGTGTCATTAACAATGTGAACACAAATTATCAGTATTAAGGTTCCAGTATCAGCTCCGAAAGTCTTACAATGTTCATGAAAAAGGATGGGACTCATCTGAGGTTTTCTTTCACATTTTGTATGTTTTTGAGGCTGTATTCAGACAAAAAAACCTTCTCTATGATAATCTTCATTTTAGATATCTTCAGTGGTCCAAAGAACTAGTTCTATGTCTTAGATCTTTGCCACAAACAGCACCAGCATTGAACTTTGCTGGGAAATACCCCCTACCTCATGAGTTTTGATCAACAAATGGAATCAAAGCTCCTAAGTCGGATGTTCTATTTCCTGCTGAGCCAACTGGATATCCTGATTCAGGGCCCAAGAAAACTTGTGAATGTCAAAGACCTCTCAGCAAGCATGTTCCGATGCAACAAACCAATCCAAAGTTAAACATTAAAAGCATCATAATAATGCTCAATACTCCAGATTTAGACAGTCCTTAGCTGTATAAAATCTGTTGGTACAAGGTACAGGGGAAGTTTTCTTAAGGTTTCTGGAGAAGTGTATTCTAATATTGTTGAGTTCAATCTGTTTTTAACATCCCCCTACATACGTGGATGCTTTGACAGCAACCACCAAATATACAGATGCCAAACAGGCACTCTCAGGATAAAGCTGAGTGGTGGATGCCTCATCCCTGCAAAATATCCCAAGGACACTAATGGATTTGTTTTTTTAATTTCCAAGTAGTCCCAACTTTGTAATATGTCATACAGTTGTATTTTTTTTCTTGTCTCCCGCCTTCCCCATACAGTTGTATTTTTAGTTAGTACTGGATTCCTATGTCTCTGCTTATTTCCCTAGCTAACCAGAAAATCACAGATTCTCGTACATTCTCCCACTATTTATTACACATTAAAAAATCCAGATCTTGCAAATCAGCCCACTTCTTTCAAAGTGGCAAAGATCTATTAGAGAGTTGAAATTCACAAATGACTTTTTAATATGTCCATCACTGCGACTTCAACTTTTTTCTTCATTTACACCTTTCTCTAGGAGCAAGGCTGATTTCAGGCTCTGTCTTCTCCCTATCTACCCAGCAGCAGTGTTGCCAACAAGCAACACCATCATAACAGCAAAACAAAATAGAGTGGAGTAGGAAGAAGGGGATACCTGAATGATCTACACAACTTGAGTTTACTCAATTATTTTCCACACAGTCCTTTCCTTTCTGCCTGAAATTTAATGTGACTATCATCTCATTTAATGATTCAGAGGGTAAAGGTCTGGCTGATACAATTAAACAATGCCATGATGATTCATTCTGTTTGATTTAGCCAAAATGACTATGAGCCTATTTGTGGAAACACACCAATCAATCTCCCAATTGGTATTTTTAACAGCTCGCCAGCTTCCTCACGCCTCTGGACATCATGCTCGGATTGCTGGCTGCAGCAGCACATGATGTGGACCACCCAGGGGTGAACCAGCCATTTTTAATAAAAACTAACCATCATCTTGCCAACCTATATCAGGTAAGGGAGCCCAACCTGGAGCCAGACACAGCATGGTCAATTGCCTTAGGCCCAGTGCTCAAGCCTGAATCTTACCCATGGAGACAGCCTAACTTTAGGATCAGCCTCAATGATGGAGACAGATCCAAACAGCATGGGTTTGAAATACGCCCAGCATATCCCCCAAGGGAGATTAAATTAAATTACAAGGATGTACAAAGAATTCAATTTGCTCCAAAGCAGATTTGAAATTGCCTTAAGTTGAACAGGATCCTTGAACCTCCCCTCTCATGGTCTGAGAAGATCTGTCTCCATGAAGACGATCTTGTACATGATGGCAAGCTGAAGCCAGTTCCTGCAGGACTGCTATGGATACTTCCTAGGTGCAATCCTAATGCAGACTTGAGTCTCTGGGGCTATTTCTGAACTGTGTGTTGGCCTCTGAGTCAGAGATACATCATTACAGACAATAGGCATACTTCGTTTTTATAAAATAGTTGAGCAACATGAGAAGGTTGGCCTGAAGAATTCTTATCTACAATATTGTTTCAGATATTAAGCCCTATATCATAAATGAATTACTTCCAGAATTTTCAATGTAGTTCTTTGAATACCTTCAGCTGTCATTAACAATATCATTTCACACAAGAGCATCACTGATCTCAGTTTTAGTAGATCTTTTGAAAAAAATTGAGTGCTGTAACAAATGCTGGCAGATGCCCATAAAACAGCTGCATTAAACAAGATTTTGCAACTTGAGGATGGGTTCCTTTCCAATAAAGTACAACTGGGACATGAAAAGAAGCCTTTCTCCATTCAGCTGATTAGCTTTGGGCACAGGTATAAATCGGTATTCCAAGGCATATGTGTTTACCTAGCAAATACTTCAATTCTGAGCTCCCTTGAGCTGTTAGCCAGCACCTAGAGCTGGGATAGATATGGCCACATAGGGGAGACAGGACAGTAGAACTAAAAAAGACTTTTGATGATGACCTAAAAAATTAAGCAAAGATAAAAGCTAAAACTTAATTTTCTAAACCATCTCAGCAGCAAAATGTATTGATTGAGAAAAGACAGATATTTAACTAGGGAGAAAATGAAAGACATCCTAAACGCTCCCAAACAAGTTTTTTTCCTCCTATCAATTTTGACTTTTTCTTTTTTTCTTTTTTTTTTTTTTTTCTTTTGAGACAGAGTTTGGCGCTTGTTACCCAGGCTGGAGTGCAATGGCGTGATCTCGGCTCACGGCAACCTCCACCTCCCGGGTTCAGGCAATTCTCCTGCCTCAGCCTCCTGAGTAGCTGGGATTACAGGCATGCGCCACCATGCCCAGCTAATCTTTTGTATATTTTTTAGTAGAGACGGGGTTTCACCATGTTGACCAGGATGGTCTTGATCTCTTGACTTCGTGATCCAACCGCCTCCGCCTCCCAAAGTGCTGGGATTACAGGCTTGAGCCACCGCGCCCAGCCAATTTTGACTTTTTCAAATGTCATTTATTAGATGAAGAAAATCAGTCAACAAAGTTGGTTACTTGGTCCATTCCCATATAATGTAAACACATGATTCTAATTTCTCATCATCAAATCAATCCTACCAATGATGTTTCAGAGACTAACTACTTCTATTGACTGGTTTGTACATAAAAACAAAGGTCATGAGGCCAGGCACAGTAGCTCACACCTGTAATCCCAGCACTTTGGGAGGCTGAGGCAGGCGGATTAGCCAGGCATGGTGACACGTGCCTATAGTCCTAGCTACTCAGGAGGCTGAGGCAGGAGAATCGCTTAAATCCAGGAGGCAGAGATTGCAGTGAGCCGAGATCGCACCACTGCACTCCACCCTGGTAACAGAGCGAGACGCCGTCTCTAAATAAATAAATCTACATTTTCACATGTAATATATGAAAAATATGTAATGAGTTCTCATTTAGAGAGGAATTCAGAAAGAGATATGCTGATTAAAAAAATATAAAAGCAAGAAAATAAGTGTAGAATTTTATTAACAGTGAAGAACTACATGCTCACTGATGATTAAGAAAAATTGATTCTCAAAAATACCCATCTCTCTGATTCAGATACCAAAGATTTTCTCAGAAAAATTGATTTCTTTCTCAAACTTTTGAAGTGCAGATCATTTTTAATGGCATTTCTTTTCATCTTTTTATTTAAAAAACTGAACACACGTTTTTTCTCTTTTTTTTTTTTTTTTTTTTGAGATGGAATTTCGCTCTTGTTGCCCAGGCTGGAGAGCAATGGTGCAATCTCAGCTCACTGTGACCTCTGCTTTCCAGGTTGAATGATTCTCCTGCCTCAGCCTCCCAAGTAGCTGGGATTACAGGCATATACCACCACACCTGACTAATTTTGTATTTTTAGTAGAGATGGTATTTCTCCGTGTTAGTCAGGCTGGTCTTGAACTCCTGACCTCAGCTGATGTGCCCGCCTTGACCTCCCAAAGTGCTGGGATTACAGGGGTGAGCCATCACACCCAGCTATAGTCACATATTTTTAATCAGCAACTACTTATTGCATATTTTGGCTGATTATCCAGGTCCTAGAAGTTCAGAGATGAATGAAACACAATCTCTGCCCTCAAACATTTGTTCAAACTCAGATTCTCAAAATGAGCAAAATCCAAGCAAACTTAATTCCAGTTTGAAAGAGGTTTGAGGAATTAGCTCATGTAGATAAAATTGTTTTCTTAAGTCTTCAAACAGTGAATACCTGTGCTATTCTTTATATCCAAAGATGTTACTAGAATAAAGTGAGCTACTGGTTTTTTCCAGCAGTAAATTTATTCTCTAATTCTCTGGCCTTGTCCCTGTAAGGAAAGAGAGGACAGAAGGATCCGTGTGTGTGTGTGTGTGTGTGTGTGTGTGTGTGTGTGTGTGTGTTCAGAAACAGGATCTTGCTTGGTCTCCCAGGCTGGAGTACAGTAGTGCAATCACAGCAGCTCACTGCAGCCTGGAATTCCTGGCTCAAGCAATCCCTCCACCTCAGCCTCCCGAGTAGCCAGGATTACAGGCAACTGCCACCACACCTGACTAATTCTGTTTTGTAGGGACAGGGTCTCACTATGTTGCCCATGCTAGTCTCGAACTCCTGGCCTCAAGTGATCATCCCACCTCAGCCTACCAAACACTGGGATTACCGGCATAAGCCTCCTGGGACTACAGGCATAAGCTGCCATGCCCGGCTGAGAAGGATCTCTTTGATCATGACTAGGGAGAAATTGGGACACAAATCTAGGAACCACACTCAGGATACTACCTTTATTAGTCACCTGTTCAACTGGTATTTGGACCTCTCGGAGGCTTAGATACATGTCTTTTCAGATTTAGAGACAAGGTTAAAGGCAAAGCAATATCACATAGCCACATACAGATATCCTCGGTGTCGTATAGCTGGCTATGATAAAAGCTGAAACGTTTACTAGCCAAATTGGGATTTGTAAATACTGAAAGTAAAAATTATTTAAAAGGATTTGAAAATAAAAGCAAATTTTAATTTTGTCAAAAAAGTATAACTTTATTTTTGGCTATGTACCATCACTATTAACTATACTAAGGAACATAAAGAAGAAGAAGAAAATTTCTTTTAAAAAGTTCAGTTCAACAAACTAACTTTATTCAACATTACTATGACCCACACGCCGTGCTAAATGCCTTCGATGTAGTATGTTACTAATCTTCACAGCAGCCCAGTGAGGTGGGTGCTATTATCACACCTATTTTCCACAATGAAGAAAATTGATGATAGTTGGGAAATTGAAGTGTTTCCCTGAAAATAAACAGATAATTAATAGCAGAACTGGAATTAGAACTCAACCACTTTTTGGTTTCCAGAGCCAAACTGCCTAAGAACCATGCACACTGCCTCTGAAATTCACATTGACCACCTACCAGGCACAAGAAACTAAGAGCTCTCCTACCGTCCTCCTGTTGTAGGGAGGCAGACAAGAGGGTTCTAGAAAAGTGATCAAGGACAGGCGTGGAGGCTCACACCTATAATCCCAGCACTTTGGGAGGCGGAGGCAGACGGTTCACTTGAGGTCAGTACTTGGAGATCAGCCTGGCCAACATGGTGAAATCCTGTCTCTACTGAAAATACAAAAGATAGCTGGGCATGGTGGCACGTGCTTGTAAACCCAGCTGCTCAGGAGGCCAAGACAGGAGAATCACTCGAACCCAGGAGGCAGAGGTTGCAGTAAGCCGAGATGGCGCCACTGCACTCCCGCCTGGGCAACAGAGGGAGACTCCATCTCAAAATAAAAAAAAAAAAAAGAAAGAAAAAAAGAAAAGTGATCTAAAGTTTGAGAGACTTGATAGATACTTTAAAGTATTTAGCTACAAACAAATGTGATGGGAAGACAGGGGAAAGAGAAACTGATTCTACAGATGGTTTCAGGGGGAAGAAAACATAGAAAAAGAATGCTGTAAACTGGGCCTTAAAGTGTGAGTAACATTTTTAATAGCTGAGATGAAAGGGCATTAGAGGCAGGATGAGCTGATGTACTTTTGGGATTAAATTCCACAACTCCAGAATAACTGAAAATGGAATGTGCCTGTGGCCTTTAGCTGAGGATGGTCCTACCATCACAGCCCCATCTCTGATCAGTGCCGTGTGCAGATCATGACTCAGTGCATATACTCTTTTGTAGTAATTTTAGATTAGTTGTACAGGACATGACCTGGATCAAGAAATCTTCACTCTACCCTAAGTTATAGATGAGGAACTGGCACAAATCTTCAAGTTTTCAATATCAAAGGAAAACAGTCATGTTACATAATAAATATATAAGCTGAGCAAAACCATTAACAACACATGGTATTTTAAAATATTTGGAAATGGAGCCTTTTAGTCTCTCAGGGGCCTGTTTGCTGAGACACAAATGGGCTTTCAGGGAGCTATCTGCAAATTTTCACAGGATGTTCATATACACATTTTTCTAGGAAGAAGTTCTATAACTTACTCTCATCAAATTTTAAAATGAGCTGCAGATTCTGAAAATGTTAAGAATCACAGCAATGGGGCTGGGTGTGGTGGCTCATGCCTGTCATCTCAGCACTATGGGAGGCCGAGGCAGGTGGATCATTTGAGGCCAGAAGTTCAAGACCAGTCTGGCCAGCATGGTGAAACCCTGTCTCTAAGAATACAAAAATTAGCCAGGCACAAATGGCGCACACCTGTAATCTCAGCTGCTACTCAGGAGGCTGAGGAGGGAGAATCACTTAAGCCTGGAAGGCAGAGGTTGCAGTGAGCAGAGATCATGCCACTGCACTCCAGGCTGGGCAACAGAGTGGGACCTTGCCTCAAAAAAAAAAAAAAGAACCACAGTAATGAATGAAAAAATTACACACACACACACACACAATATGCATGCACATATGCACATTTGGCCAACAAGAATGCCATACAGAGGTTGTGCCAGGAATTATGTGGCTTGGAGAACACCCTGTGCGTGACTTTGCTACAATCCAGGCTTACTATAAATGAGATAAAATGGAAGAGGGCTTCCTCTCCCTCCTTCTGTTGGCTGTGCTCTTTTAGTTCTAATAAATAAGAGGATCATTGCATAACATCCAGCCTGTTATTCTGCCCTGAGATAAAGAAAGAGCAGGGAAGCTGGAGTGAAGGCCAGGTCAGAGGGCTCCCTCCCATAGTCTGCTCTCTGGGCCAGACTCACTAGCTGAACTGCCAACCAAGTTCAACATGAAGGCACTGAAGGCACTTCCACTTGGCACCTCTCTCATCAGACTGGAAGCAGTCCAGGTATCCAGGGTGGACTGGGAGGAAAAACAGCATGTGAGAAATAGAACTAAGAATTTACTTTCTGTTCCTTCACCCTCCAACCCTACACACACAAATTTAAAGGTGGGCTCAGCAATTGCGCAAAGTAAGCATTAAGCCACATACAACATTGGTAATTACAAATTATAAAGGAATAACTTTCAGTTCAATACTGAATTTAACTCCTTTCCATCAAGTCCAACAACATATTAACTCATGACAGAGCATTCTTAAAATAATGACTCCAAAAAATTGTTCCATAAACACTGTACTTATTACATACTATAATGTCTTGCAGAAGTTTAAAATCAGCTTTCTCAGTCATTTATCACAGGCACTTAGGGGGGATCAGCCTTTTGAACCACTTTTTATTCTTAATGAGTCTGAATCACCAACATGAAGTTGACCCAGCCAGGAGGAATATTCCTTCCACGTGGTCCTAGGGACTCCCTCCTCAAACAAACACCTGCAAAGATTAAACTAAGCTCACAATTTCTACAGTATGAAAGGTGTTTTGGAAAGTAGTGTTAAGATTATAAAAGGAGGCTCTAATTTGACTTTCTGTTCCATAAAGTTTCTGCCATCCTCAATCTGTACCCCAGCCTTCCCTGCAGACAGCAATTGGTATCCCCCCTCCCTGCTCTCAGCTCAGTGTCTTGGGCAGATGCAGAACAAACAAGAGAAAGACATCTTCAAACAGGCACTAAACAAGGCAGCGCTATCATTTCTTCAAGGGCCAAGGTCTTGTTAAGGGCTCAAGGAGCTTCTATTCCACTGAGACCGCCTAGGCTGGGGCTCTCATAGTGTTACTAAGGAGACCATTCGGCTTCTTAGGGAAGAACTCAGCAGCCTCCATTAGCTCCGCAAGTCTTGCACCTTGTTTCATGAGCAATTAAAAATGAAAACGCAGACAATGTTCCTGTTGTTTTTCTTTCTGTTCCTCTGGATTTAAAATGTACAATTAACTCTGGTTCCTGTCATACCCCAGATTCAGCTTATCATCTTCATTTGAAATATTTTAATCAAAGAAAGTGTCCAATACAATAGAGGAAAAAACAGTTTAAATCTGCCTTGTAAGATAGCACCTCTGCTCTGCCAGATTCTGTTTGCCAAATAGCCTCTTGACTTAATTTGAAAGCCTGTGTTGGTGGTGTATTAAAAGCCAGGTGCGTTATTAGCGAACAAAGGGATTGTTTTGTTTTTAGGGTGAAAAATACTTGATAATTCAGGCATAAAGGGAAATAAAGCTTTTGCCTTAGAATTTAGAAGGGTTTTGTTTTTTCCAAATTCAAGTTCTAATAGGTTTTGTTGCCATAAAGGTGGATGCTTACTCCCTCAACTTTAAGATGAAGATTACTCTTAAAACTGCAAGTATGAAGAGTTCGAGCCACTAGAACATGTTGTCATCAGGATAATGTGAAATTACTGAGCCAATGCTTCTTAAACGTAGACAGACATGATGCCTGGTGTGATATTCTAGAACCAGCTAGGGCTTCAAAGGATATTAAATGGTATCTCCTCACCATGTGTTTAGATCGCCATGACCATTTCTGATGCTTTTCTTAATTTTTCTCAATCTACCTTTTATTGATATGAGTCATTGAACCTCTGTGAAAGATGAGTATGTAGGAGTAGAGCTGCTTCTCTGCTAGGGAGGATACAGCTTCCTTATCTCTGGCAATTCACTATGAAACCCCAGTGTGTGCAAGCCTGCTGGTCAGCACTTGCCTCTCCCCTAGTTCAGGGCACCGGCATCATCCTCTCATCCACCTACTCTCAGCCTTGCTGGTTTCAACCCTTTTTCCACTGTGAAGACAAAGAGTTTTCTGAAACTCAAATCTAACTGCATGGATTCATACTTAAAACCCTACTACACCTCAGAATTGAGTCCAACTGACCTAACACAATTTACCATCCCCGTTCTGATCTGACCCCTGCCATTCCTTCCAGCCTCACTTCCCACCGTTCCCCTCCCAGGCTTCTATGCATCGAGGCTGAACTTCCAGTTTCCCAAACATATCACTCAATCATTTATTCATTCAGCAGATATTTATGGAGTGCTCAATACATGCCAGGTGCAGAAGTATAGAAAATGAACAAAACAAATAAAAATGTCTGCCTCTCTCTAGGGGAAACAAAGTAAGTAAAATATGTCTTCTATTAGAAAGTGATAATTCCTAGATAAAAACAAAACAAGGTAAAGATATAAAGTATCCCTCTTGCTTACAGATCTTCACACACATGCTCTTCCTTCTGCCTTTTTGAATAAAATGTAGTATTCTATGGTACATTTTACTCAAATATAATATACAATAGAGTATGTCATCTGTACTCTGATTCCTGACTTGCTCATCCTTTTGATCTCAATTTGGACATATTTCCCTCCTGAAAACCTCCTTTTTCTCCAAAAATCCATCTTAGAAGCCCCTCCTATGTGATTTTTCCAATCTAATACTTCCCTTATCACAGTATGTTTCACTCCAGTCACTATTACCTGATTAGATGTCCACTTCCCAGACAGATAGTACATTTCTGGTCACCTAACTCATTCACTGTGATAGCCTCAATACCCAGCCCAGTTCTGATGTCCAGGGAATATTTAATAGCTACTCCTGCTGATTACTGTTACAGGGTGTAAACCATGCAGAAGGAATAGCAATGATTAAAAAATTCTTAGAATGATCTTCTCATTGCATCCTGGAATTGACAAATACAAGCTGATGCATGTTATTTCTTGAATCATTTACCTAATCCTGGTCACCTGTGAATGAGTAGTGGGAGGGAGCCAATTGCTATAATAATTTTTATATTTCTGTATATTTTACCTAAGTCTAAGGATTTCACTACAGAAGATCCTAAATCTGGCTTCTGTCAGATATTGACCAAAAATTCAAATAGGACGACTCTTTTTCTTTTAACAGTTCCTTTAACTTTTGCAACTACTGAACTTTGGGGTTTAGGATATTAATTACTCAGTACCCATTCAACAAATATTTACCTATTTATGTGGCACAAAGATGAATACGATATGCTCCCTGCCCTCAGTAGCAGTCACATACCTGCATAGTTTTCATACAGGGTATGTGTGCCCATGGGGATATGTGAAGACCTTCCAAGGGGTACACAGTCATGAATAATGTTAACAGAATCCATTTTCAGATCCTTAAACTAATTTGCCTGTAATATGCTTGCAGGGTAGTCAAGCCAGTTCCAGTTTTCCATTTACCTTCCACGGTCACCCTATTTCCACTTTACAAAAGAAAGACATACATGTGACTCATTCTAAGTCATATTGCAGACTGATCTGAGTATAAAAATACCAAAGGAACTGTATTAGTCCATTCTCAGTCTGCTATAACAACACACCTGAGACTGGGTAATTTATAAAGGAAAGAGGTTTAACTGACTCACATTTCCACAGGGCTGGGAAGGCCTCAGAAAACTTACAATCATAGCAGAAGGGGAAGCAAACACACCCTTCTTCACATGGTGGCAAGAAGAAGAAGTGCCAAGTAAAAAGGGAAAACTCATTATAAAACCATCAGATCTAATGAGAACTGCTGCACAATCATGAAAACAGCATGGGGGACCATATCTATGATTCAATTACATCTCACCAGGTCCCTCCCATCACATGTGGGGATTATGGGAACTACAATTCAAGATGAGATTTGGGTAGGAACACAGCCAAACCATACCATTCTGCCCCTGTCCCCTCCCAAATCTCATGTCCTCACATTTCAAAACACAGTCATGCCTTCCCAACATTCCCCAAAGTCTTAGCTCATTCCAGCATTAACCCAAAAGTCCAAGTCCATTGTCTCATCTGAGACAAGGCAAGTCCCTTTCACCTAGGAGCCTGTAAAATCAAAGCAAATTAGTTATTTCCTAGATACAATGGGGGCACAGGTAAATATACCCATTCCAAGTGGTATAAATTGGCCAAGAAGAAGGGGCCACAGGTCCCATGCAAGACCAAAATCCAACAGGGCAGTCATTGAACCTTAAAGTTCCAAAATGATCTCCTTTGACTCCATGTCTCACATGTAGATTACACAAATGCAAGAAGTGGGCTTCCACACCTTGGGCAGCTCCATTCCTGTGGCTTTGCAGGGTACAACCCACTTCCCAGCTGCTTTCACAGGGTGGCATTGATTGTCTATGGATTTTCCAGGTGTACAGGTGCAAGCTGTAAGTGGATCTACCATTCTAGAGTCTGAAAGACAGTGGCCCTCTTCTTACAGCTCCACTAAGCAGTGCCCCAGTGGGAACTGTGTGGTGGCTCCAATTCTATATTTCTCTTCTGCACTGCCCTAGCAGAGGTTCTCCATGAGGGTTCTGCCTCTACAGCAAACTTATGCCTGGACATACAGGCATTTCCACACATCCTCTGAAATCTAGGCGGAGGTTTCCAAACCTCCATTCTTAACTTCTGTGCACCCACAGGCTCAACACCATGTAGAAGCCACCAAGGCTTGGGGCTTGCACCTTCTGAAGCAGTGGCCTGAGCTTTACCTTGTCCCCTTTTAGCCATGGCTGGAATTGAAGCAGCTGTGGTGCAGGGCACCATGTCCTAAGGCTGCACAGAGCAAGAGGGTCCTGGGCCCTGGCCCAGGAAACTATTTATCCCTTCCAGTCCTACAGGCCTGCAATGGGATGGGCTGCCATGAAGGTCTTTGACATGCCTTGGAGACATTTTCCCCACTGTCTTGGTGATTAACATTCAGCTCTTCATTACTTATGCAAATTTCTACAGCTGGCTTGAATTTCTCCCCAGAAAATAGGATTTTCTTTTCTACTGCATCATCAGCCTACACATTTTCCAAACTTTTATGCTCTGCTTCCCTTTGAGTGTTTTGCCACTTAGAAATTTCTTCTGCTAGATACCCTAAATCATCTCTCTCAAGTTCAAAAGTTCCACAGATCTCTAGAGGCAGGGGCAAAATGCCACCCGTTTCTTTGCTAAAGCATAGCAGGAGTCACTTTTATTTCAGTTCCCAACAAGTTCCTCATCTTCATCTGAGACCACCTCAGCCTAGACTTTATTGTCCATATCACTACTAGTATTTTGGGCAAAGCCATTCAACAAGTCTCTAGGAAGTTCCAAACTTTCCCACATGTTCCTGTCTTCTTCTGAGCCCTCCAAACTGTTCCAACGTCTGCCTGTTACCCAGTTCCAAAGTCACTTCCACATCTTCAGGTATCTTTATAGCAGCACCTTACTCTTGGTACCATATTAGTCCATTCTCATGCTGCTATAAGGACATACCTGATGTTGGGTAATTTTATAAAGGCAAGAAGTTTAATTGATTCACAGTTCCACAGGGCTGGAGAGGCCTCAGGAAACTTACCATCATGGTAGAAGGGGAGGCAAACACAACCCTCTTCACATAGTGGCAGGAAGGAGAAGTGTCAAGCAAAAGGGAAAAGGGCCCTTATAAAGCCATTAGATCTGATGAGAACTCACTCACTATTGGGGACTGTCCCCATTATTCAATTACCTCCCGTCAGGTCCCTCCCATTACATGTGGTGATTATGGGAACTACAATTCAAGATGAGATTTGGATGGGGACACAGCAAAACCATATGAGGAGCAATTAAAAATATTAGAGAAAGTCTCTGTAACTGCAGTACGATAACTCCCCCATCCATCTCATGAATAGACACATGGTCAATAAATTATTATTCTTGAGCATAATTATTTTTTCCAAATTTGCAATAAATATGTGTTTTGGCCAATGAGTTACTGATAGCAATTGTACTATAAACTTAGAGCCTGATGTTAGGATTTTTTTTTTAATTTTACTTTAGGTATATATTATATCCAGCATTCCCTCCCCACACCCCCCCACACCACACTGTCCCTCCCGTACACCTGCAACTGCCCCCAGGATTTTATCAAATTTCAATCTATAGACCTACTTTCATTGCTGAAAAATATGATAGAATGACAAAGATTTTTACATATGAAATTATATTACATTAAAATAAAAATCTATGGAGAAAATGAATGAAAATATAAGCTCTAGAGGGAAAAGAATTTATTAATATTTCTGACTTAATAAGTTAAATTATTCATGTGGTTTTTTTTCCCAGTGAGTGCTGAAGGGGCATTAAATGCCAGTGTTATTAGGCTCCCTTAGACATATGTAATACCCAAAAAAGTGATGTAATGATTTTATACTAAAATACTGACATAACATCTTTGTAACCACTTATATTTATGATTTTTGAAAGTTTAGATATCAACTCTGAAAACTGTGAGGAAAGCATAGTTTTTCGAAATTCACTGAATGAGCAGACCACTGACGTGGGAGCAAGGCCAGCGAACACAGCTGTTGCAAGGTGTTGCAGATACTAGGATAGAAGTTTCCTGTGGGTGTAGGAAGTCTGGAAGAGGGACTTGTCCGTTCTGTTGACAGAACCAAGAAAGGCTTTCCAAGCACATTAATGATTTGTCTCAGAAATAAGTAGATTAGTCCACATTTGTGTGTGTGTGTGTGTGTGTGTTTCCAACTTTATTTAAGGTGATTTCTCCTCACTCTTGTTGGAGTTATGTAATTCTTTATCATTTCTATGCCCAAACCAAGCATTATTATAAATCCAGACATTTAAAAGTCCCTCTCATTAGCTGTTTCAGGATGATACAGAAGACAAACTAACTTTAAATGAACTTGGTGTATTTGTGATTTAAACAGGCGAGAAGTTTATTCCTATCCTTCATAAAAGAAGTTTGGCAGTTGGAGTCCAAGGAAGGCACAATAGCTCCACAAAATCATTAGGGACCCAGGATCCTTTTAGTTCTGGGTAGGGCACTTGTCCTCATTGCCCAAGGTAGCTGCTGGAGGTCAAACCCCATTCCTGCTACATTCCAGTGAGAAGATAGAATGGGGAAAAGCAAAAGAATCCTCTCTCAGATGAGTCCACCTTTGCTTTAAACCACCTTCCTAGAAATCCCACACAATACTTCTGCTGACATTTAATTAATCAGAACTTCACCAGATGATCCTACCTAGTTGTAAAGCAGGCTGAAATTGCTGTCTTTATTCTGAATAGCCATGAGCCCATCTAAAAACTGAGGTTCAGTGAGTAAAGAAGAAAGGAAATCAGATATATGGGATGAACAAACAGGAGTCTCTGGCATATCTGATGCTTAATCTTAAATCTAAGGCCATCAAAATGATGACTTGGCATGATCCTTCCCTTTATGTAACGTTGTTTCTCTAACTCACCAATTGCTGCAGCACTTACATGACTGTCGTGTTTTCCTTTAGTGTTGTTGTTACTGCTCTGGTTATTTGACATCCCCACTGTGCTGCCATGTGTCTAATGGCACCTCAAACTCCACATGGCCCACACTGAACTCTACATCTGCTCCACTGCAGCTCTCCCATCACAGTTAATGGGCACTCCATCCTTCTACACTCATACAGAAATGCTAGAGTCATCCTGCAAACCCAGAAATCAACCACCTCTCACCACCGCTGCTGTTACCTCCTCCATTCACATCTCCATCATCTCTTACCTGAATGAGCGCTATTGCTCCAAACAGACTTCCATCCATGTATTAGTCCTTTCTCACATTGCTATAAAGAAACATTTGCAACTGGGTAATTTATAAAGAAAAGTGGTTTAATTGGCTTTATGGTTCCCAGGATGTATAGGAAGCATGATGCTGGCATTGTTTGGCTTCTGGGAGACCTAAGGAAACTTACAGTCATGGCAGATGGCAAAGGGAAAGTAGGTACCTCACACAGCTAGAGCAGGAGCGAGAGAGCGAGCATGGGGAAAGGTGCTACACACTTTTAAACAAGCAGATCTTGTAAAAACTCACTATCCCAAGAACAGCATCTAGGGGATGGTACTAAATTATTCATGAGAAACCACACTCATAATCCAATCCCCTCTCACCAGGCCCCACCTCCACTCTTGGGGAAAACAACTGAACATGAGATTTGGCTGAGGGCACAGATACAAACCATTTCAATCTGTTTCCTCCCTTACTCCCTTACTTTTCATTGAAAATTGAAAGTCTATTTTCAATGTACAGCAAATGTGGCCTTATTTCAGTGTAAATCATATAATTTTACACCTCCCAAACCCCTGCAGCAGCTCCTTATTTCTCTCAGCATAAAAACCAAAATGTTTGTTATTGCCAGAAGGCCATGCCTGGTCTGGTGTCTCATGACCTCTCTGACTTGATGTCTTCATACTTCCCCTCTCTCACTGTGCATTGACTTCACAGCTGTTTGCTCCTCCCTTGAGGCCTTTGCTTCAGCTGTTCTCTCTAGAATGCTCTTGCCCTACACAGGAATGACTAACTCCCTCCTGCCTTCAAGCTCTTGTTCAAATCTCACCTCTCCCCATGACTACCTTACCAGCCCCCATTAAATGAGAGTGGGGACTCTCAGATGCCCACTTTCACTCCATGCATTTACTGTCTCCAAACATGCTACCCAGCTCCTTCCAGCATGAAAGCATTTATTGTGTTTATTGCCTATTGCCTGTCTCTCCCCATCTGATATGGTTTGGCTGTGTCCCCACCCAAATCTCATCTGAAATTCCCATGTTGCGGAAGGGACCCAGTGGGAGGTAATTGAATCATGGAAGCAGGTCTTTCCCATGCTATTCTTGTGATAGTGAATGATTTCATAAGGGGGAGTTTTCCTGCACAAGCTCACTCTCTTCACCTGCTGCCATCCATGTAAGATGTGACTTCCTCCTCCTCCTTGTCTTCCACCATGACTGTGAGGCTTCCCAGCCATGTGAAACTGTAAGTCCATTAAACCTCCTTCTTTTGTAAATTGCCCAGTCTCAAGTAGTCTTTATCAGCAGTGTGACAATGGACTAACCATCTCTACCACCACTAATTCCTTGTCTGTTTGGTTCACTGATGTATTCAAAAGATGTATCACAGTGTCTGGAACATAGTAAGTGTTCAATATATTTGTTGAATGAAATCAAGTAATTTGTTCTCTTACTTAGCAAATTTATAGAAACTCTGTGAGGCATAGATTTGAGTGGGTACAACAGGAACAAGGTAGGCTGCCTACTCATACCTAGCTTATAACATAGTAAAAGAAAGGAAGTACATAAAGAACTCTAATACACATCAATGGGACTGAGTTTAACAGGACCCAGGACTTGCAGAAATGCCACAGAAAAAAATCAAAAGGAGTATGAGACTCAGAAGAGAGCATACATTTGCCTCTGCCTGGAATGACTGCAGATGGCCTTGTGGATGGAGTATTTGAAGTGAACTTTGAAAGACAGGTGCTGGTTTAATAGGTGAACATTGAGGTGTTTGTGAATAATAAACCATCTTAGAAGGCATCAGAGTTACAAAAGGAAAGGACACCATCATATATTAATAATTTAATATTTATGTTAGTAAGTTATAGTCTTACTAACATATCATTTATTTGGACTATAAGAGCTTTGTTGGAAAGAAGAGGTAAAGGTATTGAGTTAAACATATAGGAAAAAAGTGATAGTTGAGACAATTTCATAGAGCACTGAATGCCAAAATAAGGAATTCACCTTAATTTGTCTTACAGGGGGCGGAGGATCCATTGTGGGTTTTGGAACAGGGCGCTGGGGGAGGTGGAGAACATGATCATACTGAAGGCCAGCAAGCTCCTTGAGAGCAGAGATTTTGTCTTATTTATCCTTGGATCCCCAATGCACACCACAGCACCTAGCACATTAGTGGGTGATTGATAAATATTTTTGTTTCAACCAGTGATTGGGGAGAAGGTAGAAAATTTTTGTCAAACAAATAGGTCACTTCTGGCAGCTATAATGAGGATGGCTTGAAGAAAGGACAGTGAAGAAGGATGGTAAAACTTGGAAATAGGGTGGCTTCAATGAAAGGAATGATTGGGTACAAGTAACACTACATAGAAAAACCAAGAGGATTCAGACACTGGTTGGACATGAGGGTTGAGAGTAAATGACTTCTCCCCTGAGACAACCTAAATCTACTCAATCATGACATATTCAAACAAGATTTTTAGCAGTAGAACCAGATTCAGAGGTAAATGCAAGAATTCCAATGTGTGCTTAGAAACTAACATCTAATCAAAACAGTCAACCCCTAGTTCCCCTGCAGTTCTGGCCAAAACATGCTTTTATGCATAATGATTCTTCCACAAAGGCTGTGTTTGCAGTCATCTACTCTACTGTCTTTTAATCTGAACCAGCTTCCAAGCTAACCCAATTTTCTTGCATTTCCCTGGTGCTCATCTCCAAATATGGTTTCGCCAGCAAGTTTCCCAAGTATCCTTTTATTCTGTCTTCAGGAAGATTATTAATGAAGATGTTAAGTCAAGCTGGCATACATCACGATGCTTAAGGCCATCTTCTAGACATTTTTGTTCCACTACATGGGGATATGGTGTCATTTGTCATCAGGTCTTGTTACAGCTTTCTGGCCCTTGAAAAACTCATGGGAGGGCACACATGTCCACATCTACTCAAATCAGTCTTGCAAGTGAACTCATGAGGAGCTGAATTAAATGTCATCTCAGGGTTGAACATCTGCTACATCACACTTATCTATCACTCTTTTGTCTCCTAAATCTTTACAATCAAAACAAATTAGTCTGGCATGTGATTTCCAATCAACCTTCTCTTTTGTTGTGTGTGGCTCATGCCCAAAAGGAAATAATAGACTAGTTGATAAAAGTAACAAAATTGCATTACTGCTTCAAACAGGGTCAAGTGGTGAATAAAGAATAATGACTCCCTGGCAAATAGTGAAATGAATAGCAATAGGACAGCCTCAGCAGAAGATGGGTATGAGACTCAGCCTCGTGAAACTTACCTCATAACAGAGTCTTGGAGATAAATCAATGTGTGGTTTTAGAATCAAGAATAGTTGCAGCTTTCCTGACTTCTGTTTTCCTGATGGAGTCTTGATTGTGTCACTAACAGAGATTCTCTTTCTTCATCTCCTAAAGAAGTTGAACATTATATAGGTGCCTCAGATACATACAGTAGGGGCATAATGATGGGATGATTTTTATAACCCCTAACCCTTTCTTTTTGTTTAATTGTGGTAAAATATATGTAATATAAAATTTACCATCTTAACCATTTTGAAGTGTACAATTCAGGGGTATTAAGTACATTTATAATGTGAAATCACGACCACCACCCATCTCTAGAAGTCTTTTCATCTTGCAAAACTAAACCCTGTGCTCATTAAACAATAATTCCCTGTTCCTCCTTCCCCCTAGTCCCTGGCAACCACATTCTACTTTCTGTCTCTAAAACTGTGACTACTCTAGGTACCTCATATATGTGAAATTATACAGTGTCTCTCACTTTTTGTTGAATGTTATTTATTGTCTTAGTCCATTTTTTGTTGCTTATAACAGAATACCTGAAACTGCGTAATTTACAAGGAAGCAAAATTTATTTCTCACAGTTATGGAGGCTGAGAAGATCAAGGCAGAGGGGGCTGCATCTGGTGAGAGCCTTGTTGCTAGTGGATCCCGCAGTCCTGAGGCATCTCAGGGCATCACATAAAGAGGGGGCTGAGCATGTTGAAGTGTTAGCTCAGGTCTCTTTTCCTCTCTTATGAAGCTACCAGTTTATCTTCCATGATAACTCACTAATCCATGACTAAACCATTAACCCATTAACTAATCCATTAATCCATGAATAGATTACTCCTCAATTCAATCACCTCTTAAAAGCCCCACCTCTCAATACTGTCACATTGTGGATTAAGTTTCAACATGTGTTTTGGAGGGGACATTCAAACCATAGCGACTATCCTCTTAGATGTTTTGTAAGATTATAACCACTCTTGAAACAACATGGAGAGTGAATAAATAAACAAATAAAATATTGCCTGAGGTCAAGAGGATTTCTATTCTGTACTATGAAGTCGGTGATAAGGACATAATGTTTGCTAATTAGAGCAAAAATGGAGTGTAAGAAATATTTGTTATTTAAATGGTTAAATGTTCAGATAAAAAAGCCTATTTAAAATAACAGTAAGGTCAAGGGAGAGACTGAATATAATGCAGGTTCTCTCAAGGGGAGAAATATGAAGATAATTGAGCAAGGAAGCAATTGTAGATTCCAAACCATAGATTTAATCAGCTAAATGCCAAGGTGCTGGTCACGAAAATTACCGGCAGAGGCGCCTGCAAGATAATGGTTATCAAACCTTAGTGTACATATGAATTACTCACCACAAGCCTATCAAATCAGAACCATAATGACTGCAACTCAGGAGTCTGAATGTGCCACCAGCTACCCTGGTGGTTTGGAGTCAGGAGGTTCTTACCAGTGTTGAGAAATGATCAGTGCAGTAGATTAGACCAGAGGCTCTGGGGCTTGCCTCTGTCCAGTTTGCTAGTGTAATCTTGGATTATACTATGACTGTAGTGCCACGGTATCCATTACTACCTATTTCACTGCTTCACTTTCTTTCTTACATTTAGTGTGGCCTGACTAAGCTATTGAAAGAGGGGAAGAGGCAGGAGTGAATGCCTGCCTGCAGCAGAGGGTCAGCATGGGCCCTGCTGTTCTCATCATCCTCATAGCCTTGAGACTAGACTTTATGGTGGTTTTATCTTGGCTTTTTGGTGTTTTTTTTTTCCTCTTTTTTCTGGTCTGCCTCTGTGTCCTCAGGTACAAACTGACTGGAAGGAAAATGCTGGCGTCTGTGGAGCTGTGTTCAGCATGAAAGATCAGTGTCTGGCTTACCTCTTGTTCATAGCTCTCATTTTCTTTCTTTCTAGAATATGTCTGTGCTGGAGAATCACCACTGGCGTTCTACAATTGGCATGCTTCGAGAATCAAGGCTTCTTGCTCACTTGCCAAAGGAAATGACGTAAGTGCTGCCGAGTTGAAACACACTGATGTGCACGCAGTAATGATAAGCCTCTTTCTCCTGGGCAGGGTTGGGACCCCTTGTGTGAATGGCAGAGAGCCAGCCGGCTGTGCTTCCTGCTTGCACTGAGCTGTCTATCAGAGGAGATTTGGTATCTGTTACAGCAACCCAGAAACCAAAATCTCTCTGTGCACTTTGAAAGGGCCTTGCACAGTCAATGACCTACAGTCAGGAAAAGGGATAATAAACAGCTCTCAGTTTTCACACTTCAGCATCAATGCTCAGCTTTGCCAAATTCCCGTCCTTTAGATTAGCAAAATTGCCCTCCTATGCAGATCCAAATAATAAATATTTATCAAGAAGGAACCCAGACATTCTCAAGCTAGATTGAAAATTAGTTCAAAAAAGTATGTTTTCTAATTGCCAGTCTTAGCAAAAATAGAAGTCAGAAATTCTTTTCTAAAAAGTCTTTTGCTAAGTACTTGAAATGACCCCAGCAGTTTTTTCACCAATTAATTTACCTTATGTCTCTTGCATTTTAAACCTAAGGGGAGACACTCGTTTTCTGGTTCACTATTTGATAGCCATGGTATGTAGGCTGAGTCCTACTAAATCAGAGGCTATTGCTTCATTTTCCTCGTGCCCCCAAGTTAGCTGCTAATACTGAGGTCACCACTAATTCTGAGCTGTTTAATGAGCATGTGCCCAGAACCCAAGAAACCTAGGTGAAAAGAGTATATAGATTGCTGTACCCTTCTTCAAGACAGGTACATATCTTGAGGTCAAGGACCAAGTAGTGTCTCCCAACTGCACAAGCACCACACTCTGGGTTATGGGTTGGTTCCTGGCCCTCTGATTTGATATGCTGTTTCCCAGCACCCAGAGGGATGTGAAATTTGCAGGAAGAATTCAGTTCTGATAAATTTTTACTCCCTGGAACTAAATAAAACCAGTTCTTGTGCATGGAATAAAACTTATACCTTTTACCAGAATAATAGATTGCAAAGACTGAAAGAATTAAATGCAATAAGAACCAAAATCTAGAGCAAGAAATCAAGTGAGAAGAGAGAGGAGGTAAGTGGTAGAGACAGATGAGGAGGAGGGAAGGAAGAATAGTGAGGACAGGAAAGGAGAAAATGCAAGGAAAAGGGGAAAGAAGGACTCTTGGGTGACCAGGCTTCTCCCAGTCAATACCTGCATTCATCCTATTTGTTACTCAATTAGTATTTGTTTCCTAAAATACTCATTTCATGTCTATGGATTCCAACAAAAAATATAGTTTCGTGTGTCTTTGTGGAACACAGTGTTATAAATTGCTTTTGCCAGAAGAATAATTGTTATACAATAATATATGTGAAAGGACTTTATAACAAAACCCATTATCATAATCATTATTTTTCTACCTCGGGTAAATGCTTTAATGTCATTTTTCTGATTTAAAAGTAGGGCAGGTTAATTATAGAAAGTAAGAAAAATTCCGGAAAGTGTTAGTTTGAACTCTGTAAAATTGTTCTTTTTAAGGGCCAGAAACAGCAGACTTTTAGCACTTTCATATAATTCAGCTTGATATAAAACAGAAAACTGAAATTACTAGTAACTCTGCCATCCAAGGATGGTTCACGTTAACCTGCCTAGTTTATTTTCTCTTAGTCTTTTTTCAATACAAACATAGTTTAACAAAATACGGTTATCTGGGAAACTTATTTTATAGTTTATGTCCTGAAATTTTTATTTAAAGACTTTTTTCCAAGTCACTAAACTTGTTTCTTAAAATATTTTATCAGCCATATGGCATTATTGTGCCAAATGACATTATTGTACACAACTTCTGCCTTTCATTTGGAATGTAAGTGGTTTCCAGTATCCCAAGCTTTGATACTGTTTTCTCCAGAAATATTTGTAGATAAAAATTATTGTTCTGAAAGGTCTAAATGTTTAAGTTTCTTGTTGTAAATTATCTCATTGTGCTTCCAAAAGAGTGTATCTATCTGTATTCCACTGATGGATTAATAAGAAAATGTACCAATGTACCATCACCAAAATTGAGCTTTATCTTTTAAAAATATTTGCAAATTTAACATGTTTATGAATATATATACACAAATATATATGTATATAGAAAGTGGTTTTCATTAAATTAGTGTGCATCCATTACTTACAACCAAGATTAAAATTTTTCATATATTTACTGATCATTGCTATTTCTTTAGAAAACACATTTTTATATTTGATCTATTCCTATTTTTTATTAGTGTTATTTTAGAATTCTTCGTATATTAACTACAGTAACCATTTTTTATATGTTGTAAATATTACTTGAAGTTTTAGTTTGCCTTTCAATTTGACTCATGAAGCATTTCACCTAATTTTATTTTCCAATTATAAATTTAGTAAGTATTCATATTTTCAAAGAAGTCACATAATTTTGAGAATAAGAAAATAAAAGTCAATCCTAATCCCCTTATAGATCTTTGCATTTTCTATGACCATAGAGATGCTTTATACGCTTTGCATTCCATTTTTAATAACGAAATATGACATTTTTCTTTTTTTTTTTTTTTTTTTGAGACAGGGTCTCACTTTGTCACCAGGCGCTAGGCTGGAGTGCAGTGGCACAATCTCGGCTCACTGCAACCTCTGCCTCCCGGGTTCAAGCAATTCTCCTGCCTCAGCCTCCCGAGTAGCTGGGACTACAGGCGCATGCCACCATGCCCAGCTAATTTTTGTATTTTTAGTAGAGACGGGGTTTCACTATGTTGGCCAGGATGGTCTCAATCTCTTGACCTCGTGATCTGCCCACCTCGGCCTCCCAAAATGCTGAGATTACAGGCTTGAGCCACTGTGCCCAGCCCAAAACATGACATTTTTCAATGTCAGTTACTATAGCTGTACATCATACTTAATTGTACAGTATGAGTGTACAATTTAATTATTTAGTCTCGTTATAAATTTTTGTGATTTTTTTCCCTGTGGAATGTTTCATTATTGTAAATAACAGTAGAATAAGTATCCTTGTAACATATATCTTTACTGACATGTTAATGAAAATTTATAGACAAACTATTGGTCAAATTATTTATGTTCACCAAATGGTTTTTCCACTGATCCCTAAATTACCCTCCAGAAACATTGTACTAGTTTATACTCCCTAACAGAGAATGAGGGGAACCATTTTTTTCTCATGTCATTGACAGCATTGGGTATTATAGTCTTTCAATAATTCAGCAAATTACCTAGCAGTTACTTTTAATCCTCACCAATAAAAATGGGAGAAATAATATCATAGAGTAGCAGAGCAGAAAGTAAATTAAAACCAGGAATATTTAATATCACTTTATTTGAGATATTTTATATTTATTTTGTGAATTTTCTGTTTTATATAATTTTTCATGTTCTGAACTGGATTAAAGATGTATGTATGGCTTAAAAACAAAAACATTACTGGTGAAACTACAAAGCTTTTAGAATATAATGTAGGGACATTTTTCATCAGAGTTGGGAAAAATTTATTAAAGAGGATAAAAAACTAGCCATAAATAAAAAGATTTATAGATTAAACAACATTAAAAAATAAGACTTCTTGGTAGCATGGTGGTTCATGCCTGTAATGCTAACACTTTGGGATGTCAACAAGGGAGGATCACTTGAGGCCAGGAGTTCGAGACCAGCCTGGTGAGCATAGTGAAACCTCATCTCTATTTATAAATTTAAAAATAAAAGTTATACAAATTAAGACTTCCTTTCATCAATAGATATCATAAAGACGCTAAAAGACAAACCACAGACAAAATATTTCCAACTCATAGCTGACAAAGGACCAGTGTTTAAAATATGTAAAGAACTTCAGAATCAATAAGAAAAAGGAAGACAACTCAATAGCACAATAGATCAAAACTAGAGTAGAAACTTCACGAAAGAAGTACACGTGGCCAATAAACACATGAAAATGTGTCCAGGCTCATTAGTAAACAAGAAAATTCATATCAAAACTACAGTGAGTTGCATGACATGCCCCATCAAACTGGCAAGAAATGCAAAAGGTAAGAATGTAGAACAATAACAATCTTGTCTGCTACTGCTGAGAGCTCAAATTTACACCATCATTTTGGAAATAATTGGCACTATCTAGTAAACTGAAGATAAACATACCCTGTCGTCCAATTATTGCATTCCTGGATGTAGACTCTAGGGAGACTTCTGCATACGCATAACTAGAGGTATATAAGAATACTCACTGTGGCTCTTTTCATAGTAGCCAAACACTAAGAAACAACTCAAGTGACTATGATAAGTAGAACAGGGAATGGAAAGGATCAATGGAATTTTATACAACTGCATACACTATACTAATGAAAGAGGATAAACCACAGCCTGTACATCAACATGAAGGAATTTCAAAAACATGATTTGTAGCTAAAGAAGTCAGTAACTAATATATACTATATAACTTAAAGTCCAAAAGCAGTTAAAATTAAATTGTGTGGTTTAGAGATGCACTCACAGGTGGTAAAAATCGTTAAGTAGCAAGAAAATTATTAAAACAAAGAGCAAGAAAGTGGTTGCTTCTGGGCTTGTAAGGAAGGGGGCTGTGATGAGACAGGCAATGTGGCCTTCTGGGGTACTGGCAGGCAATGTTCTTGACCTGAGTGGTGATTACAAGGTGTTCATTTTCTATTTATTCATTAAACTATATATGTATTCCCTATGCATTCTACTTAATTATATTTCATTTTTAAAGGTAAATTTTACAAATATTTATGGATCGTTCTTTTATTACTTTTTATATGTGAGGTAAGCTCTAACTCGCTTTATCTAAGATATTCCATTTTCTCTATACCATCTGTTGACTAATATAGCTCTTGCCCTCTGGCTTATAACAACGTCTCAGTTTTTGTTTTTGAAGTTCCAGAATCTCTTTCTGGCCTATGTATTGTGTTCCACTGATGGATCTTTCCATCCCATGGTACCATTTACCATTATTCTCTTCAATGTTATTACCACTGTTATACCCTTTTCTCTCTCCATGCAAATCTTCATGTTTGAATTAGTTTGAACTTTAAAAACACAGCACAAATCTCATGATTCTGCAAGTCTTTTGTCCTCCCTAAAGCAGGCATTTCTATTTTCCTTTCAGTTTTTTCACCCATAGGAATGTCCACACTACCACAACGTTGTTTTCCAAGGTTTCAATCACTTTATACTGTCCTTGGCATGCCTCCTGTCCAAGGACGGAACTGGTGGGGGAGAGACTTGCTCTTAGGCGGTGAAGGACAGGCACATTGGGTAATAAACAGAATCAAAGGCAGAAATGAGATTACAAGCCACCTGATGATGAGAAAATCAATCACCCTCATCAAAGGGATTTGCTTTGTGTGTTTTTCTCTTTCATTCTTGTGGATGCAGACAGGATATTGAACAGCAGCTGGGCTCCTTGATCTTGGCAACAGACATCAACAGGCAGAATGAATTTTTGACCAGATTGAAAGCTCACCTCCACAATAAGGACTTGAGACTGGAGGATGCACAGGACAGGCACTTTATGCTTCAGGTAAACAACAGTAAAAGCCATTCCTCTTGTTGAGTAAAAACACTCAGCTGGGCTGGGCATAGTAGCTCATATCTGTAGTCCTCCCTACTTGGGAGGCTGAGGGAGGAGGATCGCTTAAGTCCATGAGTTCAAGGCTGCAATGAGCTATGATTGAACCACTGCATTCCAGCCTGGGTGACAGAGTGAGATCCTGTCTCTAAAAATACAAAAAAACAACAACAATCCACTCAGGGCCATGATCAATAATTTTAACATGTTTGAGAAGGAATTATCTCCCATGGTTTGAGATCAATGACCTATTTTAGTAAAGGCTTTGAGATGCATGAAAATTATAAGTGGTTCCCAACCAAGCAACATCTGGGTTTCATGTCAACAAGTTGATAATACTTCATTTGTCTTGTTTGATAACTGATTTATCAGAGTAATCCTGCCGGATGGCTGCATGCAGTGAAGTTCTACCACATTTTGTGTCTTGGTGTAAAATCAACTCCTGTGATATGCAATTTTAAAAGTCTGTTTCTGAAATACAAAAGTATATTATATTAATTATAGTGAATACAAAAATTGAAAAACAAGTGGACTTCCTTTACCTTAAACCTATTTAACCTGCTTTATTTCCTTTTACTACCTAAACTTCTATTTTCATCTGAGTCTCAAACATGTTTATCTGGACTTACCATTTTTAGACAGCAAAAAATAAAGTTGAATTGAATTGAATTGAATCAAGTCCATTCCTTTCTGTTTTACTCCATGGCAAGAAGCCATTTGTGACATGACAAATTACATCAGGGCAGAGTGGACGTCACCAGTAAAAATGTGACCTGGCATCCAAACCAGAACCGTCTTTCTTGATCTTCCATTTTCTCGTCTTCCTCCTTTTCTTTTGGTGCAAAAGACAATGAATGAACCCCAGACTCATCTAGATCGAGGAGATAGAGCAGCACTTGGAGATTGAATCGTGCAGTCTTTTTGTTCCAAGTTCTCCTGCTACCCTCTGTAGCTGTCCAAAGTGCTCCATCCTGGCCAGGAAATACCTTACTCCCCGCTGTAGAACTATGACTCCTTCCTTCTTTCTTTCCAAACTAGGTTTCTAGTCCCTGAATGCCACAAGGATTAACCAGGTGTCCAATCTGAGTGACTAAAGCCTAGTTGTGAGTAGCTGAAAGATTTGACCTTAAACACGTGCATTTCAGAAGGAAGGCTTGCTAACTCAAATGCATCCCTTAAGGCAGAAACTGGAGAAGGCTTCTCTGACACTTACCTACTTCAACCTGTTCTGGTACCCCCACTAACCAGGAAATAAATATAAACAACCAAATTTGCAAGTTGATATGATCCAAGGCTCTTCCAGTCCCCAACATTACTATCAGTTCTGTGATCCCAAGGAATTGGGTCATACCAATGGGCATTGCTGGTCTCTTGGTAGCAGTTAGTGGTTAAGAGGGAGAATCTACTTCTCTGGGAATTCAAGGTAACCTTCCTAGGGTCATCATTACTGACAAAAAGCTGGCATCCCAGATCCATACCATTAAGGAAGCCAAGAAGGCCCAAATTTAACTGTGCAAACAAAACATTCCTAGGTTTGATACAACTTCATTGCCTGACTGGTAGTCTGAGTTTACACAGGCAGATATAAATGCCAACATGCATAATTTAAGTGATGTATGGAGTTCCTCAGTGTGGCTACTGTGAGAGTGACGTTCACATGACCTCACTTGAGCCTGGCCAGGGACCCTGCAACCTCCGTGGCTGCAGGAGGTAGGGCTAAGAAGGAGCCAGGCCATGGCTTTCCTTGGCCTGCCCACCCAATTCTCCTCCAGCAAGCTCCATGTCCTTGGACTGTGGCTCATCTCACCTCCTCACTGCTAGAAAGCCAGCATTCTCAATGCAGACCTTGTATAGTGGTGAATAAGTGCAGTTTCCTGAAGAGGCATGTCAGGGAGGTACTCTGTAAATATGGGCCTGGTACTGTGAGCAGACTGACAACTTGAGAGCCTCTTTTGCTTGGGGTGCTTTCGCAACTGAAGAAGCATCCTCTGACAATCTCTCCCTGCCCTGTCGTTTCTCAGATCGCCTTGAAGTGTGCCGACATTTGTAATCCTTGTAGAATCTGGGAGATGAGCAAGCAGTGGAGTGAAAGGGTCTGTGAAGAGTTCTACAGGCAAGGTGAGTAGTGGTCCAGCAGCTGAGATTTCACTGCCCCGTCTTCTCTTAGGCATTTATCCTAATAAAACAGGAAATGGCTCATCGATCATGACATTTGTTCTCTCATCAACTCTTACTATCCTAACCTTTCTTTTTAACTCTCTTGCAACTCATCCAACCCTTGTTTGGAAAAAGTTAAAGATAAGCAATATTGATGTTTTGACTTACTACAGAAACAGGTAGTAATGAGGCAAAAAAATAAATGAGCAAAAGTGGAACATTGATTATAAGTGGCTCTCCTCCGTGGATATAAGAACGTGTGGGACAGTTTGATTTTGACTTTGACCTTCATTTTAATGAGCTGAGTGCAGCCTAAAGGCTAAATGTCCTTTGAGGTCAATGTTTTCCACTGACAGAAGGACTTAGACTCCTTTTGTATTCCTTCTCCTTGTTTTCTTAAAGTTAATAATGAAATTGGACACAGCTGACCAGAAATTGAGTTCTTCCTTTCAAATATAGGTTCAACAGTGAAGTAGAAGAATTTTGCTGTGAAAAGACAAATGGCCCTGAATTAGGGTGTAATTTTTAAAAGATTAACCTCATTCAGAAATAAGGCAATGAATTCGCAAGCAGGATCTTGCTGTTGGGTGGGGTATCAACCTTTAAATACAGCCTTGTTTCTTCAGGCTTGGTTTCAACGTGCAGGATGTTTGTTCAGGCATCAGCAGTGCCCTCATGCTAGTGACAGAATCAGGTTCGAGAGGCCGAGAACAAATAAAGCTTGAAGTGTCCCACATACCAGCTCTGTGGGGAGGTCAAATAGCAACAGTGAGCCTTTTGGAGAAGGCACCATTGAAAGATGCGTCAATGACATCGTGATGGCCCCAAAGACAGAAGAAGAATTGATTGAGCTCATGTGGAGCCAGAAGGCTCTGCTCACCTATCTTTCTCTCAGAATAAAAGTGCTCATGTAACTCCTACAACTCTGTATATAATTTCATGTGAATTGAGTATAACTGGTTAGAAATCAAAATATCAGCTCTAGTTGCCCCTAAATAAAATCTCCAAGGAGGGGAAAACAAAAGGAAATATGATTAAATTGGAGCTAGGAGATTTTAGATTAGGTATCATCAATATTTCTTTACTGTTTGATGTGTTAAATATTGAAACAGCACAGTGAGAAAGGGGCTAAGATCTCCATCCCTGCAAATCAAACAATGAGATAAAGAAAAAGTCTACTCTAGCCCACTTGGTTTTGACTTAATCACATCCAGCATGATTAAAGTGCACAAGTCAGCATCTACTGCAGTATGAACCTTTTATTTTCTCATCTTGCATCTTATATGGATTCTGAGCATCTTGGGCTGGACCATGTCACTTAGGTAGATAGTAAGGCCCATAGGATCATTAAATCAAAGTTGTCAACTAGGTACAGTAAATGGTATCAACCAAGAAATGTAACCTATAAGATCTCTTTACTTGGACCGGGCACAGTGGCTTACACCTGTAATCCCAGCACTTTGCGAAGTGGAGGCAGGAGTTTGACACCAGCCTGACCAACATGGTAAAACCCCATCTCTACAAAAAATACAAAAATCAGCTAGGCGTGATGGTGCATGCCTTTTGTCCCAGGTCCTCAGGAGGCTGAGGCGGGAGAATTGCTGGAACCCAGGAGACAAATGTTGCAGTGAGCCGAGATCCTGCCACTCTACTCCAAATGAGTGACAGAGTAAGACTCCATCTCTGTAATCCCAGCACTTTAGGAGTCCGAGGCGGGTGGATCACGAGGTCAAGAGATCAAGACCATCCTGGTCAACATGGTGAAACCCCATCTCTGCTAAAAAAATACAAAAAATTAGCTGGGCACGGTGGCACGTGCCTGTGATCCCAGCTCCTCAGGAGGATGAGGCAGGAGAATTGCCTGAACCCAGGAGGCGGAGGTTGCGGTGAGCCGAGATCACGCCATTGCACTCCAGCCTGGGTAACAAGAGCAAAACTCCATCTCAAAAAAAAAAAATTTAAAAAAAAAGACTCCATCTCAAAAAATATATATATATTTTCAAAAGTGGTTATTGTCCTAGTAATATAGGCACGCATTATAAGATGGAAAAACCTAGAACATCTGTAACAGTGATCAGTAAAGGCGGGCTTCCATGCACTTTCCTCTGGCATGTTTCCTGGCAGAGGAAGAATAGAAAATGTAGATCTGGTCCTTGTTATTTAATAGCCTTATGGTCTAGCAGAAGTTCTGCTTATTTTAAGAGAAGATTAGACTCCCTGATCATCCAAACTGCCTGTCCTCCCTACTGAATTATTCTTAATTCTATAAGGTTGACTTGTGTCATTTTGATAAATCTTTCAGTTTAAGATTTGGACTCAAATCCCAGCTCATTCCATCCTACTCCTGGCAGACAGGCTTCCATAGACTACTAACAGTCCTGGACAAAGTATCTTTAAGTGATTCATGATGTTAAGCAAAGAAAAATCCTTAAAATCAAGGTTGAGGACACAGGGGGAAAAGAAAACAAGATCCTATGAGTTAGAAAACTGTTATATTCTCAGAACAGAGATTAGGATTCCATATACCATATACCTCCCTCCTCTCCCCGAAAAAAACTTAAAGTAGACTTCCTGTTTAAGGAAGGTTGCAGGGTCCCCAGCCAGGCTCAGGTGAAATGGAAGGTGAAGGGAAGGGAGAGGTCAAAGAGACTCCTCCGAAGTGTCATGCTTGACTGAAAGATCACTAATAACAGAAATTCGGAGGTGAGGCATGGAACTGGCTTTAGGTCGATCTGTCTTAATATTAAATGGTGTCCTGTCCTGCCCTCAGAAGGTTATGATCGTCTGGAGTTGAAGAGTCAGGGTGGCCAGGCTACCCTGAACCACTCAGCATAACTCAGGTTAAGCCCGAATGGTTTCCTCACTTCAGCATTGAGGATTACCAGGGACAACAGCCTCCAGGAAGTGAACTACAGTCTTAAAATGACAGAACTGTGGCCTCTGTAGGGTTCCAGCTCAATGGTTAAGTATAGATACAATGGTTAAGTACAGATACTAGACTTCCTATGCTGGAATCCAGGCTCCCCACTTTACTGGTGGTGAAACCTACTAGTAACATACTGGGTCAATACACTTAACCTTCCCTTGTCTCAGTTTCTTCATCTGTAAAGTGGGGATTCTAATAAGGTTGTTATTTGGATTAAATTAATTAACATATGCTTGGGTATGGGAGCTCACACCTATAATCTCAATGCTTTGGAAGGCTGAGGCAGGAGGATCACTGGAAGCCAGGAGTTTGAGACCAGCCTAGGCAACATAGAGAGATACTATCTCTGTTTAAATAAATAAATAAAAACATTTTAGCCAGGAGTGGTGGTGCGTGCCTGTAGTCCCAGCTACTCAGGAGGCTGAAGTGGGAGGATCCCTAGAGCTCAACTGTTGAAGGGTACAGTGAGCTATGATGGCACCATTGTACTCCAGCCTGGGCGACAGTGTGACAACCTACCTCTTATTAAAAAAACTGACAAACTTTTTTATTAACATATGAAAAATGCTGAGAACAGTGCCTGGCACACAGTAATCACTATATAAATATGTTTCTCTCTCTTCTACTTTAGCAGAGTAAGTTCACAACTGTGAACCTTAGCTAATGTTTCTGAGGACCAACTCCTCCACTGATTAGTCAGATTATTTTTTTCCAAACACAAGAATTACTCACAATTTTTACATTCAGGAAGGACTGATGAAGTCGTTTAATAAAGTTTTGTACAATGCATTTCTCCTTTGATCTTTTATTAATTTGGTGCAAACGTAATTGCAGGTTTTGCCATGGAAAGTAATGGCCAAAAATATAATTACATTTGTACCAGCCTGATAGCTGACAGAGGCATTAAAAAGAAACATTTTGAGCCAGGTGCAGGGGTTCACAGCGGTAATCCCAACAGTTTGGAAGACCGAGGCAGGAGGATCACTTGAGCTCAGGAGATTAAGACTAGTCTGGACAACATGGCAAGACCTCATCTCTGCTAAAAATTAAAATATATGTATTAGCCTGGCGTGGTGGCTCATGCCTGTCGTCTGAACTACTCGAGAGGCTAACGCAGAAGGATTCTTGAGCCCAGAAGTTCCAGGCTGCAGAGAGCCAAGGTCATGCCACTGTACTCAAGCCCGGGTGACAGAGTAAGACCCTGTAGCAAAAAGAAAAAAGAAAGACCTTTATAGTTTTTTTCACCTTCAGTTTCATTAGGTAAAATTCTAAAAAATCAGAATGGAAGAGTCTGATTAATTTTGTTGTTACAGACTGAGATGCCACTCAGATGAGCTCTTTCTAGCCCTTCTTCCTCATTTCCTACCTCCTTCCTGTTCCTGGTTGTTCTCGGGTGAAACAAAACTAGGTTTGATTTGAAGCAAATCAAACTGTGAAAATTTTAGGCGCCTTAGTGGAGGAGGGAGAAGGAAGGATAAAACCTGTTTCCTTAACCTGTCACTTAAAGCCAGAACTTTTATTTTATGTGAGGAAATTTCCCATTTGTTGTTTTCTTGTTTTTATAGGTCTTGTTCAAAAGTTTATTCTAGTCCTAGAGCACACCTACTTGAGCCATTACGAACAGTCATTGGCACTGTGGTATTTTAAATTTCCACAGAAACTACCAATGAAAGGCAGAGCAAGTCAGTGCTGAAGGGCCCCTACTGATAACAAGTCAGGAAACAGTAATTCCCAGAATAACTTCTTCTGACGAGGACAATAAAATTATTAATACTCATTTTATAAATTCTAGATTACCAATGTGTTTTTTTACTTTTTTCTTAGGTGAACTTGAACAGAAATTTGAACTGGAAATCAGTCCTCTTTGTAATCAACAGAAAGATTCCATCCCTAGTATACAAATTGGTGAGTTAAATTCAGTGTTAAGTTTAAATGAATACCTTTGGCACATCTCACAAACGTCACAAAGAAAAGATCTACACACAACTTTCAGAAGACCAGCACTGGATGTTTAATCAACATCCCTTTGAATGGCTGAGTCCAAATTAACCCTTTAATCACAGGCCCTTAACTAACTTACATTATTTTGATTTTGTAGTTTAGAGTCAAAATCAGAAAGAGTAGAAGAAAAGTAACAAGAATCAACTATTTGCACTCTCTTCAGGGTATGAAGGTGGGAATCTGCAGAATCTGCCTTTAGGATCCTTCCGATTTGGGTCACTACCCCTCTTCCCTAACACTCGCTCCCAGTCTCCAGGGCCCAATCTCCAGGCCTAGAGCCTTCGAGCCATGCCCTCCCGCTGTGTCCTGGGATCCCCTGTCTCACGAGTCCTTCCTTCAAAACTTATTTCCAGGTTCATTCTCTTAAAACCACACTCTATTGCAAGTGTCAATGGTGGGAAACAAAGTGTGATGCCAATGCATCCTAAAAAATTATTGCTTTATCTAATTAAGTTATGAAGCAAATCAGTCATGAAAACCATGAAGCAAATCAAACTGTGGAAATTTTAGGCACTTCAATGGAGGAAATAATTTTGCTCCAGTAAAAATTTCTATCACACCTTAAGACACTCCACCAATTCCACCTACCTTTAAAGCAAGTCTTTCTTTTCCTTGCAGTTCCCTTCCATTGAACCCAAACTCAGAAGTTGAACTCTTTTCCTTATAAACGCTGATCCTGACATGTACCAGTTCAGATTTTGTACCTGTTCCCATAGACTTTAGACAGCTGAATGCATTCACAGCGCTACTACAGACATTTGCAAGGCTCAAGGTTTAATGGTTTGATGTTAGTAGGGAAGGGGGCATCTGAAGAGATAAGCTGAAAATTAAGAAAACCAGGGCAAGTTAGAATTATATAATGTCACCGAAGGTCAAATCTAATCCACTGTCCCACAAAGAGTCATAAAGTCATCCTTAGGAAATAGGACAAAATAAATCTAGCTATAAAGATTTTAATGGAATATACAACTATCAAAATAGGTATGTTTGATTATTGGGCATTCTTTTTTTTTTCAAATTGTCCTTAATATTGTTATGTAGTTTTGACAGTTAAACTGACTCCTCCACCCCAAAGTTGGGAGCTGGGGGTGGTGGCATAAAAAAATAGAACCGAGAAAAGATGATAATACGGAATTGCTGGGTGGCTGGCAGGGAAGCATCAGCAACAGAAATGCAGCCTCAGCCTCCTGGGATCCAATTCTCTCCTATCAATTGCTTTAGCCATGGAGGGACTACAGACATAATTCAAAATTAGATGCTAACTAAAGTCCTAATCCTGAGACTCCCTGTGTTAAGCTCTAGCTAGAAAGAAGTTTACCAGACAACTGTCAATGACATTTTGAACCCCCCAAACAAGAGGACTCACGTGGTTCAGCATACAACCTGGATTTGTGAGACAGACCTGATTTCAGAGATTCTGTCCTGTTGTTGTCATGAGAACACACTTATTTTGTCAGATCATATGTCCTGATTTTCAGCTCAGGAAAATGTGGTTACCATAGACACCTCTTTTAAAAGGGGCCAGGGGTTGAGTAAATAGGAAAATCCTGTGGATGCTACACCAGCACACCAATAATAAAGAGAAAGGGAAGATGATTATAAAACAACCCTTAATACATAAATCTTTGTCTGTTTCACATCAGCTAGCTCGTAGAGATTGAGGGTTGGGAAATGGGGTGGTAGGGACAGATCAGGCTAAACCGGAAAAACCCCAAGAATTAAACGGAATTTGGTTGATGCTGCAGGCTCTAGCCCCCAAGACAACAGTTTTTCCAGTGGGTCCTAAGTAATGCAGCTATTTCCTCTGTCCTTATTCCTCTCTGACTGAAATGTTCCCTTTCTTTTTCCTGCCTCAGTCCAAAGTGAGAATTTTCAGAGTGCCACTCTCAGCTAGGCTTAGATCTGATTTTTCTTTTTAAGTAATTCACATCTCCCCAAGTGGAACTAGGGCTTAATTTCTCCTCCCCAACTCCACGCGCCCCTCTCTCTACCAAATTCTACATTTTAAAAAGAAGATATTAGCCAGGCAGGGTGATTCATGCCTGTAATCCTAGCACTTTCGGAGGCTGAGGCAGGCAAATCCCTTGAGGCCAGGAGTTAAAGACCAGCCTGGACAACAAGGCAAAACCCAGTATCTACAAAAAATAAAAATATTAGCTGGGTGTGGTGGTGTGTGCCTGTAGTCCCAGCTACTCCGGAGGCTGAGGCAGGAGGATCACCTGAGTCTGGGGGGTAAAGGCTGCAGTGAGCTGTGATCATGCCACTGCACTCCAGCCTTGACAACAGGGTGAGACCCTGTCTTATAAAAATATTAATTAAAACAGGCTGGGCGCAGTGGCCCACGCCTGTAATCCCAGCACTTTGGGAGGCCGAGGTGGGTGGATCACAAGGTCAAGAGATCGAGACCATCCTGTTCAACATGGTGAAACCCCGTCTCTACTAAAAATACAAAAAATTAGCTGGGCATGGTGGCGCGTGCCTGTAATCCCAGCTACTCAGGAGGCTGAGGCAGGAGAATTGCCTGAACCCAGGAGGCGGAGGTTGCGGTGAGCCGAGATCGCGCCATTGCACTCCGGCCTGGGTAACAAGAGCGAAACTCCGTCTCAAAAAAAAAAAAATTAACTAAAACAAAAAATAAAAAGGTATTAAATGAATCTCTAATTGGTGAAATCTATAGAAGGCTGAAGAGAAAGAGGTTTTCCTTCAATCCTTGTCTACTCTGAGGTTACCATTCTTCCCTATTCCCCCTTCCTCCCCACAACCCCCTACTATCCCATCATCCCTCCAGGAGGACAATAGCCCAGCAATGTCAGCTCATGCCTTGAGAAGAGAGAGGTTGGCAGAACACACTGATGGACCAGTTTCCAAATCTGATAATGTGGAAGCCTTCCTTCATTTGAAAAACTGCCTCCTGGTGTCTATTCAGACTTTAAAATCACTTTCCTACCTAGCATAAGAAGTCTTTATATCTGAAAAGTACACAGATATAATGCCAGGGTCACTTCAGAAAGAAAATGAGGTTTTTCCTTTTTTTTGAGAGTTGGATTTTTAAATGTTGGATTTGTAACTTTTTTATACTGAGGTAAACTTAATATTCATACTTTGAACTTTAGTACAATTTTGCAACTGTCTTTTTAGATATCTAATATCTCATCTCTTTGAAGGTGAATGATATTAGAAATTAAATATGGAGATTCTGGGAAGAGGTAAAGAAAATTCAAGAACAGCAATCAAAACACGAAGTCCTCATCTGCTGACACCCTGTACAACCTTACCAAAACGCCAAATACAGACATCAAGTCACTAGGTTAACCTTCCCCCTCCAGTTCAGGTCCTCTACTATGATCTCACAATATTTAATCATATTTCACATCAGATGAGACAATGCAGAAATGTACAACAATACTATGTATTGCTGTATCCCTCTTCCATTTCTATGGCATTCTCAAAGGCCAAGTGTCTGATGTCTGTCCAACAAAAAGACAATCAAATCTAGCCTGTAAATCACATGCCTGTAAACAGACAGGATTTGCTGTTGGACATTTTCGTTAGGCTGAAAAACATTTGCCTTTTCTCCCCACAGCTACACATCAAGGAACTATACAATGAAACCTAAATAAGTCCAAGTTTGTGACGACTCCAACAGTTCTGGCTTAGACTGAAAGTTATCCTTTTTTAATAAATCATGTTTATTATGAAAAGCACATTAACAGCAAAACTTGATTAGAAAGCAGCAAATCTGAAATATCTAAGAGAACAGACGTGCAAATGAAGTCTCATATCAAACAATCTTATCTAGTCATTAAAGCAGGACTTTCATACAGGTAAAAAACCTGTATTCAAAATGAGTGAAGCTTCTTTAAACTTAGTTATTTAACATAACTGAAAGCAAGACAGGACTGTTCAATGATAATCTTGAAAAAGATATCCCACCGGGTAAGGGTATGAATTCTTCAGGTGATCTAAATCCGTGAGGTGTCTCTTCCTAGTGTCATTTGCCCTTTACATCCCTTCCCCAACTGCCTTCTTTAGCTCCAGCACAGACTTATACGTGTGTGTGTGTGTATATATATATATACATATGTGTGTGTGTGTATACACACACATATACACACACACACACACATATACATATTTTCTTATATGTCTTTCTCCCTCTGCAAATAATAATAGCCAATATTCACTGGGTGTTTACTATGTGCCAAGAGCTTTCTAAGCATTGTGCATACATTAAGTCATTTAATTGTAACAACCCTATGGGTTTACAATTCTCTTTAGCATCTTTTTACAAATGAGGAAACTGAGGCACAAAGCCATTCAGGAACAAGCCCAAAATGACACATCTTATGCTCCTAGGCCGAGGGTAACCACCATTATCTTGCTTGCCTTCCTGTCCCTGGAGCTGGAAATTTTTATGAGACTGAAAACATTTGCCTTTTCTCCCCACAGCTACACATCAAGGAAATACAATAACACCTAAATAAGGCCGGGCGCAGTGGCTCAGGCCTGTAATCCCAGCACTTTGGGAGGCGATCAGGGGGAGGGGGCAGATCACTTGAGGTCAGCAATTGAGACCAGCCTGGCCAACACGGCGAAACCTCATCTCTACTAAAAATACAAAAATTATGCAGGCGTCGGGGGTCCCCAGTCGTGCTTGGGAGGGAGAAAGGAGCTGTTTCACCGCCCTGTGGTGCTGAGCCTGGCCTTGCCTGTTCCAGGTTTCATGAGCTACATCGTGGAGCCGCTCTTCCGAGAATGGGCCCATTTCACGGGAAACAGCGCACTATCGGAGAACATGCTGAGCCACCTCGCGCACAACAAGGACCAATGGAAGAGCTTGTTGCCCAGGCAGCACAGAAGCAGGGACAGCAGTGGCAGCGGGCCTGACCATGACCACGCAGGCCAAGAGACTGAGAGCGAGGAGGGGACGGCGCGGGAAGGCGACAGCCCCTAGGGCCAGCCCAGCTCAGACGCGGACACGACGTTCTCCAGCGCGGGGTGGGGTGGGGGGAACCCTTGCCCAGCAGCCCAATCATTCTCTGGGTGTTGTCCTGGGGCTCTTTGGAACGCCACCTTCCTCCCACTTACCTGCCTCCCCTTCTTTTCGCAAGTGTACAGAAGCCATTTGTCACCTCAGCATTCGCTGCCGAAATGAGCAACTCCGTTCAGTAACATGGGGGCTGATCCCACGGGCAGGCTCTCCCTGCTCTAGGAGACGATAGGAGGAAGAACGAGGTGCTCCCGCGTTGTCCGCCAGGGCCCCCGGGTCGCACTGGACCAAGCAGCAGTTCCCAAGTCCGGAGTGTTTGCCATCTGACTGCTGATCTGCGTGACAGAAACACCAGCATATTTGCAACGTCAAGGATATTGATCTTAAGTGCAAGAGCACAAATAAGAGCGTGAGAGAAAGTACCTTCTATTTTAATAATAATTATTCTAAAAATAATAAATCTTTTTAACTTTTATATTTGCTGCACTAGACAATGGAGCTGCAACTTTGGACTAAGATCATTCAATGTACCCAAACTTGAACAGGGGGTTCATTGTTTTACTATTGACTTTATTATGCCACTTTGGGGCAGAGACTTGGCATCTTCTCAGTTTAAGAAACCACGTTTCCTATCCAATCCGAAGGGAAGGTGCTGTACAGTTCATTCCTTTGCACCATTAGCCAATCTGTCTTTTATGGATTTCGTGACATGTTTATATTCACTCATGTACATTTTCTGTAAATATTGAACGCTACTGATTCCCATGCCAAAATACATGAGTATTATGGGATTGCTACCTGTACAAACAATGGCACTGTGAACAGAATACTGTTAGTTTTAATACAAGAGAATGCATTTGTAAATATGGTATAGAGTTTATTAATATACTATTGTTTGCAGATAAAGGCCTTAACTTTAAACATCTTTCATCTTCTGAAAGCTGCCCGACTCAAATCCTCATAGATGTCTTTCTCAACTGCCTTCCCACGTCCATCTGTATGTTTTCCAGCTAAGGTCACAAACCAAAACTGAATAAAGTCTTTGAGGAAACATTTTGGAAACTTTACATGCATTCCGCTTGAGACCATAGTGTTTAATCTATGGCACCAAGCATCGTTTCCTCAGATTAATGAGACCCTTCAACAAGCCTGAATCAGTCACTTTTCAACGCAGCGATGTTTCAACAAGCCAGCTGCTAAGCTTGTGTTTATGTGACTCTTGTTATAGAACATGGCGGTGCATCAGCCTCACAGGAGACATAGCAGGTCTTGAAAACCTTCTATGACCCTGCCATGTAACCATCAGGGAATTCCCCGCTCCCACGCCGCACATTTGTCTGTTATGGCTACAGCACCAAAGTACTTTTGGTGGATGGCTGGGTGCATTTCTTTAGTGTCAATAGTAACTGGATTTTTCTTTTTCCTTAATCTCATGTGAACAACTACCCAACTGTTTAGCTGAAGTTCATATTATTTAAGCAAAGAAAATATTTCAGTTGTATAACAGACTTTACCTTCCTGGCAGGTCATTGTAGTTAATTATGTCTTTTAGCTAGGAGTATCACCTTGGAGTTTCGTTGCCATTTTTTCTGCATACACGTGGCCGTAAAATCAGTTTGTTACAGCATTCTCTAGGCTGCTAAACGCTGCACATTGAACCTTTTCTTTAGAAGTTTCAGCATAACTAATGTTAGATGAAAATTGCTGATGTCTCTTTCTTTTTACCTTAACCAGTGTGGTAGTGGGAGAACGATTGTTTCTGCCACTATCAACCTATTCCTCAAGCTGGTGGAATGAAAGCTAGCATTCATTTCCTAAGTACAACTGTTTTGGGGGTTTTTCTCCTAACATACAAGTGAAATATTGATTGACCTGTAATAAGTTCCTATAGAGAGACTGAGGTTTGCAGAATTAAGGTTTAGGGCAAATTTTGGAAAGTTGGTTATATTTTCATTAAAGTAGGAGAGATTGTCAGATGGTGCTGAAGAAAGTGTGAAGATCTTACGAAATGGGTGGATGGTAAGTTGAAATTATTGACGTGGATAAGAAGGGAGGTTGTGGAAAGCTAACACTAACTTTGTATTTTTTTTTCTGTAAAACTCTGAGCTGATAGATTTTTCTGTATCACTTAAGTATTATGCAGCTCCCAGCTTGGTGAGGCCCCAGAAGAGAATATGTAAGATGTATTCCAATTTCCGAACCAGTCTTACTTTGGTTTGGTGGTGCAGAAAGGGCTTTTGAGTAGTCTATTTTTAATGTATATAAGGTCGAATCAAGGGAGGCCATTGCTGGGGATGAGAAAGGTAGAGTTAGGAAAGGAGACACTATTTTCGCTAATGGGGTTTCTGCCTTGGGTCTAAAAAATGGCTTTGTTAAATTATATGATAATTTACATAAATGAGATTCCAGGTGTTCTTAGTAGTTCCAAGTTGTTAGGGCAAAAGTGTCTATGTTACAATTAGGTCTTGAAGCACTCACAGAGAAAAAAACTACCAAATATCTAATGGGTAAGCCTGTGACATAGCTACAAGTACATAAAAATCTGAAGTAAAATGAGGTGTAAACTCAATGCAGCTGCCTCCCTCGTTCGACTGTCTGCAGAGTTCTTGAGTTCCTCATTTGTTGGTAAAAAGAAAAAGAATATAAATGTATTTTTTTCTTGCCTAATAGTGGTCCTCTTGCAATGTTTCAGTAGGAGTCCACTTACTACTTAAAACACAGCTATGGGATCATCCACAGATTTTATCTTTACAATCTTTTTCTCCTTGTCCATGGACCATCGATAGTTGGCTTGCCAAGCTTAATACTTTCATTGCTTTAGTAGAAAGGAATCAAAGGGCTGTGTGTAGTAACCTGATGGTAAAGGTAAGATCAAATCAAGACACAGAGAGAGAATATATATCACTGCCAGGCCTGATAGGCAAACCTGCTCTTGCTTTTAATAGCAGTGATGAATTGTCAGGACCTTATTTATGAAACCCTGATCTACCCGTAACTCCCTGCTAGGCTGAGTAAAAACCAGGCTCTTTCTCCCTGCTTATGGCTTCCCACAAAGGGACTTGCAGCATCCTGCAACATTGTCTTCAGATAGTGCTTTCTACAAAACTAGCATTTGTTTTGTAATCTTTTCTCATGTTGAATCAGATCTGCTCACTGATTTAGGTTTGGTTATGAGCTTGTATCTCACTGTATTTCTCATGCTTTGTTCTTTTAAACCCTTTAAACTGTGTCATTTTGTATACATGTGTGAGGTTTGGAAAAAAAAAAAAACCCACCTTGTGAGTTTTGCTCAAAATGTGGCCTAAATATCCATTGGCATGTCTAGATGAACAATTAAAAATAAAGATCATTTCTTTAAAATATCACAAGATGAAAAGATCCTAATTCCCACCAAGGAACATGTTACCAGCCAACCAACTGGATTCCATAAAAGGAAGCCACTGCTCAGGACACATTCAAGGAAAGAACCAGATGCAAACATGGTCCACATGACTCCTTCCACTTTGGAGGCTGCAGAAACACCCATGTCCATGAAGGTATCACTTGCTGGTTAGTGCCAAGTTAGGGAAACTGGGCCACAATTCAGCTCTACATTTTCCCAGAGTCCTGTTATTTTTCTGACTCATATTTGTCAAACTCGTATGAATGAGAATGAGGTACAATGTTTTAAGTTGTAAAAACATATCCGACTCAGTGCAGGAATTATTTGTGAACAACAGGTTCTCACATTTCAGAATGACAGGCCGTGAAGAACAATGGAACCGTTCAGGCCGAACTGAGTATTGTAAATCCATCTGGAATTAGAGAAAAAGAACACTGCCAATGTTTCCAGTGTTTTCTTGGAACTTTATGTATTCTCCTGCCTTCATTTTATTAAGATTTGTGTTCAGAATCCCTCTGGCTACTTAATGACTTCCCATGTTTGAATGCAAAGCTACTTTTTCATTTGTGGATGTCCTATATCACAAGATAATATCAAAAGAGATGCCCAGTAGTATTTCATGTAAAGGTCAGACATGACTTTCAAATGTACATGGGAACCTAGCCGGAACATCGCCAAATAGGCCAAGCCTACATGAGCAGTTGGATTTCAACTAAAGAAATATTGATTGAGGATCTACTATGTGCCAGGTGTGGAGCTAAATATTGGGATATAAAAAGACCCAGTCCTTCCAGGAGCATTCAAGTTACCAGTGAACACTTCTTAGAGAATTCATGAAACAGCTGTGATTGCTTAAATGCAGCTAACACTCCCTCCTGGCATAGAACATGATGACAGAAATGGATCCCAATCCTAGTTCTGTCACTAACTTGTCCTCTAACTAGAGAGAAGTTATCAAAAACTGCTATAAAATTATTTCAAGACAATAATATATTTTAGAGTATTCTGTGGAAATTCAAAGAGATTGCATGCAAAAAGCACCAAGCATGCTCTCTGGTACGCGGTAGATGCTGAATACATAGCGGGTCTCCCTTCAATTACAAAACCGTACCAAATAGCCATTTTTGCATTAATAGGAATGGGGAGAGTTTACGGGGCAGAAAATATAGATAAAGAAGAATTGGTGGTTTCACACTAGGAAGTCGAACTTATAATTAATCCAGAGAGATTATCAGAAAAAAAGTTTGTTTTAGCTGATGTGGTTTGAAATAACATTGGCTTGTCTTAGTCATCTAAGCAATTTATTCCATTGCCTGAAATTCACATTCCCATATTAAAAGTGCTAATCTTCAGTATTTTTTCCTTTTAAGGAAGCAATGCATTAGGGTTTTTAAAGCATTTAGGGCATGGGGGCTCACATCTGTAATTCTATCACTTTGGGAGGCTGAGGCAAGAGGATTGCTCGAGTCCAAGAATTTGAGACCAGCCTGGGCAATGTAGTGAGACCCCATCTCTACAAAAATAATTTAAAAATAAAGTGTGGGCTTTGGACCAGGTACAGTGCCTTATACCTGTATCTCAGCACTTTGGTAGGCCAAGGTGGGAAAACCACTTGGGGCTAGGAGTTCAAGACCAGCCTGAGCAACACAGCAAGACCCCTGTCTCTACAATAAGTAAAAAGTAACTTAAAATAAAAAGTGCGGGCTTCAAAGTCAGATAGACCAGAATTTAAATCCCTCATTATCATTAACTACCTAGCCCTAGGCAATTTATTTAATATCTCCGAGCCTCCATCTCCTCATGTATAAAATGATAGTAACATCAACCTCCTGGGTAGCTGTGAGTGTGAAATTAAATAACACACATAAAATATATAGCACAATTTTTAGCAAAAAGGGAGTACTCAAGAAATGTAAATTCCTACATCACTTAAGAAAAACATGTCTATGAAGTGGGAGTTAGGATGTATCTTTCACTTTCTGTAGATTGTGCCAAATTTTATGCAAATGAAAACAAGATGCATTAACAGAGACCGAGAGCGATTATGTCTACAGGTGGCCAGGTCAGTCATAAAAATAATCCTTGTATTATGGACAAAAAACTATTTGAACAAATTATTTAAAAAAAAGACAGTGACTCAGAGGTGCTAAGGATATACTAATAAGACCAAGGACAGCTCCCAGACCCTTCCCCTTTGAGACCCCACCCCTCCCTGACCCCGACCTCCCAGACCCCTCCCCTCCCCTCCCAGACCCTTCCCCTTTGAGACCCCACCCCTTCCTGACCCCTGCCCTCCCAGAACCCTCCCCTCCCCTCCCAGACCCCTAAAAAACAACACAGAACAAAACAAACAAAGACCAAGGACAAATAAGGGATTATTTCTTATGATTTTAAAGTAAATACTCCACAGTTCAGCTCAAGAGAACTAGTCGGTCTGGTTAATTTAAGACTTTCCTAGAGCTGACAAGAATACAGCCCTGGCTAGACAGAAGACTTAGTTAAATAAACAAAACTTGATAACCTATCAGGTTTTCATGATGTCCACCCAAATCCTACAATTCCTATACACCAAGGGTCCTGGCACCCCTTCCCCTTGTCTCCTCTTCATCGGATCCTTTCTGGCCACAGGCCATAGAGGCTGAGGACTCCTGGAGAATCTCACAAATAGATGGCCCTGGGCAACATAGGAAGACCTCATCTCTACTGAAGCTTTTAGAAAATCAGCCAGGCATGCTGATGCACACTGCTGGTCCCAGATACCTGGGAGACTGAGGTGGGAGGATAGCTTGAGACCAGGAGTACAAGTCTGCATAATCTATGATTGTGCCACTGCACTCCAACCTGGGTGACAAGATCTTGTCTCAAAATTAAATTTAAATTTAAAACTCAGTTCTAAATTAACATTTTCCAAATGGCATAAAAATATGTGTGTCTAAAGATGTTTGCTAAGTGTTCCCTGAAAAAAGGAAAAGTGGCTTCGTAGTCAAAGCATTTTGAGAAACAATGGATTAAATACATGGGTTTTTCTCAAAGATATTTGTTACCTGTTCTGTGGGCGGGGGGGGGGGTGGCGGGGGGAATGGCTTCATAATCAAAGAATTTTGAGAAACAATGGATTTATACATAAGTTTTGCTAAAAGATGTTTGTTAAGGATTTCCTGAAGAAAAAAAATGGCTTTGTAGTCAAAGAATTTTGGGAAACACTGGATTAATTGCATAGGTTTTGCTCCAGTGTGCTTCTCAGAACTCTCAAGTCCTAATGGACATCTTCAACAAGGTGATACAGATGACATAGTTTGTTTGGATCTAGCTTTGATTTCATATCACAAAATCTTCCTTAACTATTCCAACCCAGGATGATCTATCATTTTATGATTAGTGATTGTCAGCTGTTTCGTGTTATCATTAATGATGCATGTGTGTGCATTCTGCCCCATCTGAGGTGCAATTTGTCATCGTGGTTAACTTGCCTGAGTTCATGGCTTGACTTTACCACTTAGTCGGTGTCTGACCTTAGGAGAGTTTCCAAACTTTCTGTGCCTCAGTTTCTTCATCTGTAAAATGGTGATAAAATTATCTATTTCATAAGAGTTTTGAAGATTAAAAGAGTTTGTGCATGGAAAGCCCTTTGAATGATGCCTGGCACAGAGAAAGCACTAAGTATTAGCAAAAGCCATCCTCTTCCTACATCCCCCTCTTAACCTGACTTGTAAGCTTTTTGATAATGGGGATAACTACCCTTTTAAAAACTCTTCTCAGCCAGGCATGGTGGCTCACACCTGTAATCTCAGCACTTTGGGAGGCCAAGGCAGGTGGATCACGAGGTCAGGAGTTCGAGACCAGCCTGGCCAAGATGGTGAAACCCTTTCTCTACTAAAAATACAAAAATTAGGCAGGCATGGTGGCAGGCATCTGTAATCCCAGATACTTGGGAGGCTGAGGCAGGAGAATCCAGGAGGCAGAGGTTGCAGTGAGTTGAGACAGCACCTCTGTACTCTAGCCTGGGTGACAGAGCAACACGCCGTCTCAAAAAAAAAAAAAATTCTCCATACCATAGCACGGTCTTAAATGAAAGAACCTATTTATTTTTGATTGACAAATTGAAAATTACATTAGAATATGTTAACATTTAAATCCATATAATTAAACTCCAATTGTAACACTAAGTGTCCTAATAATTTGAATGCAGATGCTGTTTTTTCATGTCCACAGTTGCTATCTGGTAGACCTTTAGCATTTTGAGAAACATAGTTTAGGAAAACATAGTTTTTCTCCTCTCAGTTTATGAGCATACTCTTCTGAGTGGTGACAGTAAAAATAATCTCCCTGAAGACCTGATATCCAAAGACCTCTAGGTTTTTCTCTAGCCAACTGGAAAAGAAGCCTACAGAAACACCACTAAATTGCTTCCTTTGCGGGACAAATATGAATCTCCTATTGTAATGCACAATCCAAGAGAAGACAGACAAATCCGAGTGTTCATCTTTAAAACAGAACAGGGAATGGCAGATGAGCCTCTTATTTTATCCTTGTTAAAAGTACTTCAGATTACCCATAACCTACTCCTACTCTTCTTCCCAGTAAGCAATTATATGTGCATTTTTAAAGTTGTCAGCAAAGTAAGCCTAATGGACCAAAATGTACGATCAGTTTTGGGGGTGATTTATTTCTTCCTTCTTCCCACTGCTGTAATTTAGTTTGGGCCTTTTTTAACCGGAGAGTCAGACTTTACATTTCAATGAATTCATTTTCTCAGAAACATCTGTCTCAGTCCACATTTGGAAAGAAAGAAAAACTTCTACATGAAAACAAAAGACCTATAGTGTTATAAAATAGCGTACGTGAGAATTATACTCTGTAATTACCAGTTTTCAAGCATTAACCTTACTGAGATGGAGACAACAAAAAGTTCTGATCTTTCTGTACGTGAGTTACATAACATGTTCTGAAGTATTTCTGGGATGCCTCTACTGACTTATTAAAAATGTGTTCATTAGTTTAGAAATAGCTTGACAAAAAACACCTTTTGGCATCTGAAGCTTTATCTTAAACTCTAATGGTAAAGTTGAGATTTTTTTACTGCAATCAGTGTGGGGTTTTCTGTTGTTTTTGTTTGTATTTTTGAGACTGAGTCTTGCTCTGTCGCCCAAGCTGAAGGGCAGTGGTGCAATCTTGACTCACCGCAACCTCCGCCTCCTGGGTTCAAGTGATTCTCATGCCTCAGCCTCCAGAGCAGCTGGGATTAGCATTACAGGCACATGCCACCACACGCAGCTAATTTTTGTATTTTTAGAAGAGATGAGGTTTTGCCATGTTTGCCAGGCTGGTTCTTGAACTCTTGACCTCAAGTGATCCACCTGCCTCGGCCTCCCAAAGTGCTGGGATTACAGGCATGAGCCACCGTGCCCAGCCTCAGTGTTTTTTTTAATAGTAGGTTTCCAGTTCTTAAGTATGATTTAGTGAATGTTCAGCCCCACCACCAACTGCAGAAATGTCAGACAGCCAGATGCGGGCCCTAGCCACACAGTGATTGTCTGATCACTGCACAGAATGTGAAGTCTCTGGGTACCAGTGCCAGCCGCTGAGGAGCATGAGATGAGAAGAGCCTTCAACAGGGGGCAGGCCACAGTGCAAGGACTGCATGCCAAGACCTCATTCTGAGAGTTGGGGTATGTATAAATGTCATCAAGAAAGGCCTAGGATTGTGGGAGGAGGTGGGTAGCCTAATCTGAATATCTAAAATGTGTATGACATGACAATAAAGTTTTATTTGGGCTAGCAAGCAAACCAGGAGCAATTAACTAGACATCTTTGTTTCTTCTTTGTATAGTCAGAGCTTAGTTTTCTAGAAGCACTTAAATATTTTTGTATGCATTATTGGTATAGGCTCTGATCAGATGTCAAGTATATTGGCAAACTTTGTCCATACAAATCAGGTGACTTGTAAGAAGTGTTCACTGGGGCTTAATTTCACTTCAGAAGCAACAGCATTACTGCCTAGTTTACAATTTATAGTGAGCTTTAGAGCTGATGTTATGCATTCCTCGTACTGTATTGACACTTGTAAACAGTAGGCCTTGGCCAGAAACAGTGGTACCATCTATGTTCCGTTTGCTGCAAGAGATTACTCAATTCTTATTCTAATTCAAATGAGACTGTCAATGAAGACAGGAGGCAAGGAGGAGAACTGACAAGAGGAGTAAGCTTATATTGACTGTTCTGTATCCTGCGAGGGAAAATAAGCATTTGACGAGGAATGACCAAGATTAATCAAAATTACTCCTGTCACTGAGTATGAGTTTCCTAGGGCTGACCTAACAGATCACCACAGAGTGCCTTAAAACACGAAAAATGTATTCTCTGTCAGTTCTGGAGGTGAGAAGTCTGAAATCAAGGTATCAGCAGGTCTCTGAGCTCCCTGAAGCTACCAGGGAAGAGTCCTTCCTTCCCTCTTCTAGCTCCCAGAGGTCGCCAGAAATCCATGCTGGTCCTTGAGTGGTGGCAACATAATTCCAACCTTTGCCTCCATCTTCACAGGCCTTCGTCCCTGTGGGTCTGTTTTCCCTTCTTAGATGAACGTGAGCCAAGAGACCAGGGCCCACCCTAATCTCATGTGGCTTCATCTTAACTAATCACATCTGCAAAGACTCTATTGGCAAGTAAGATCATATTCTGAGATTCTGGATGGACACAAACTATAGGGGACACTATTCAGCTGAGGATACCTAGATACTCCCCACTCACTCACCCCATGCTTTACCTGCTACCCATCCCCAGTACACACACACACACACACACACACACACACACACACACACACACGCTGCATACACATCTGTAAGATATTTTTCTTTTTTTAACTTCTTATTTGGAGACAATTGTAGATTTACACACCCTTGTAAGAAATAACAGAGTTAGAACTTCGGGATCAGTGATCAAAATGAAAATAAAAGAAATAATAGCCTGGGTACAGCCGCTGATGCCTGTAACCCCCCAACTATAGGGGGCTAAGGCAGGAGGATCACTGGAGGCTAGGAGTTTGAGACCAGCCTGGGCAACATAGCAAGATCTCAGCTCTACTAAAAAAAATGTTGTAATTAGCTGAGTGTAGTGCCACACACCTATAGTCCCAGCTACTTGGGAGGCTGAGGTGGGAGGATCACTTGAGTCCAAAGGTTAAGGCTGTAGGGAGCCATTTTACACCACTGCACTCCTGCCTGGGGCAACAGAGTGAAACCCTATCTCAAAAAAAAAGAAAAAAAAATGATACAGAGAGATCTTGTGAACTCTTCACCAAATTTACCCAGTTTTCTCCAATGATAACATCTTGTATAACTGTATTATAGTATCACAACCAGGAAATCAACATTGATAAAAATCCAGTGCCAATTCAGACTTCAGCAGTGTTACATGCATGTGTGTGTGTGTGTGTGTGTGTCATATATTTCAGATTTCACCTGAATGAAAGGACTGAGAGTATTTCAGGTTTGAGATGTGGTTGTTTTTGCATATTTGGAGATGGAGTCTGAGGAAGCGTGAAGTTTTGTGGAAGGAGGAACAACACACATGTTTGTTTCTCTCTTCCATATCCTTTCCTTACTAATTCAGATCTGGCTCAGAAGAAAAAAAAAAAACACACATCAGCCATCTGGAGATGACAGTATGATTCTTGTTCCACATTTCACCTTCTTCACAATTTCATTAATGATTTCCCAGATACATTCATTCATTCATTTGTGCAACAGATATACATGAAGCGCCAAGTTTGTGTTAGGGTTAGGGATACAATGATAACTGTCTTCTCTGTGCTTACAATAAAGTGAGCAACTAGTGAGAATTCATAATCAGCAAATCATAATATGTGAAATAACAGGAGAAGTAGGAGCACTGTGGGGTCACACAGAAGGGGAATCTAACCACTGCAGGGTGTGGGAGAAGTCAGGGAAGTCCTCCCGGAGGAGGGATGCCTAAGTCAAGATATAAAGGAGTGGCCGGGCACAGTGGCTCACGCCTGTAATCCCAGCACTTTGGGAGGCCGAGGCGGGTGGATCACGAAGTGAAGAGATTGAGACCATCCTGGTCAACATGGTGAAACCCCGTCTCTACTAAAAATACAAAAAATTAGCTGGGCATGGTAGCGTGTGCCTGTAATCCCAGCTACTCAGGAGGCTGAGGCAGGAGAATTGCCTGAACCCAGGAGGTGGAGGTTGCGGTGAGCCGAGATCGCGCCATTGCACTCCAGCCTGGGTAACAAGAGCGAAACTCCGTCTCAAAAAAAAAAAAAAAAAAAAAGGAGTGAGATGAGGGGAGGAAGCAGGGAAGAAGAACTCTTCCTGACCAAGGGACCATAGTTGAAGTGTTTCTGGGATGAACAATATCCCCAGAAACATCAAGAAACTGAAAAAACAAAATGTTGTGCCCAAGGGAGATATTTAGGCAGTTATGCAGATAATAAGGAAAAGTTAAAGATATAGAAAATGATAGGTGCACTAGTTCCTGATAAGGATGGGATTGAGAGAGCGGGCGGCTTTGGAGGTGAGGTCGGCTCACCATTGTGATAGGTGGGAAGGAGATGAGGCCATGTGGGACACAATTATGTTTGTGCATTTTGTGGCAAAGTTTGCAGAATTCTTGTCTGCTGACCTCTACATTCTGGATCCAGTACAATACACAAGCATCCGCTGGAGTGAAGGGGGTGATGGAAGGGCCAAAAGTGGGAGAAAAGAGAGGAAATCAATAGCATATCTGTACATGAGAGAGCGTTGACTGAAGAAAGATCATAGGAGAGAGAGTTGACTGAAGAAACTTCACCTGACCATGGAGAGCACCAAGCCAGAAGTCGGGAATTTATAGCCGCAGCCATCCTAAACATCCTGCGGCATCTCCAGCAGCTCTCAGACCCCTGACAAAGACTGAGAAGGTAGAAGTCAGATTCTTCCAAGGTTTGGATCTTGCCCAGAGGGAACAGAGCAGAGAAGCAAGGCAAGAGAGTCAATTGTAGTTGTAATTTAAGCTGAGTGGAAAAGGCGGTGAAGATGAGAAGCTGTTGGATAAAGGCAGACTCAAGAGATAAAAGAGCCTTAGAAGACATGCTGAGAAGAAAGAACCAGAGAGAGCTGGAAGGTTAGGGTTGTGTCGTCAGAGGCTGTGGAGGTCTGGAGGTATTATTTGAGAGGTGAAGCAGTTTGATGTGAGGACAGCTCCAGGAGCTTTGGCCATGGGAGCAGACAGCTTCAGGAGTGTGGAGAAGTTTACTGTAGTTAAGGAATCAAAAGCACATGGTGGTAGATGAGTTATCCCCTTGGTTACTGAAGTCACACAGGGTGTTGGCAGGAGTTGGACTGAGAAGCCTGGAGCTTCTCCAGTAACTGAAGAGGAAAGAATGGAATGTCAGCGATGCTGCAGACAGGAGGTGGTAGCACCTATGGCAAGAACCCCAAGGGAAATGGGGTCTCGGCTTCTTCGAGCTCTCACCAAGGGCAGAGGACTAAAGGTTTAGACTTGGCAGTAACTTGCAAGGGAGATGCCGATCCCATGTCCCAACTCTGACATGAAGGATGGTTGGTAATAAGTAGCCTCCATTTGAGAGGCTTCCATAAGGCAGTGTTGTCAGGGGACTGGTTCAGATAAAAGAATGTCTAGTGCAGACAGTGGTTGTAGGAGTGTTTATATCCTGGTTTGGAAGTTTCAGGGAAAATAACACAAAGGAAAGAGAATTGTGGCAAGAAATAGTGGGATCAGAGTATCATGGAGCATGAGAATGTGGGAGAAGATAAATGAATGAGGGAATCACAGCTCTTAGGTGATAAACAACAGTTACAGGGATGCGGGGTAGGGTGGATCAAGCTGGCCACTAGATTGCCCGCAGAATTAGTCCCGCGATCCCCTCTGTAGATGGGAAGAGGCTCTCCTAGATTCACATAGCCCTACCAGATATATGTCCAAGCCTTAAAAGAAAGGGGAAACTCTAAGCTGTTGAAAGAAATGACCTTTGGTCTAGATTGACTATGGTGGTGTCAGGGAGGTTGTGGGAATGAAGCAACTTCCACTCGGATACCCAGGGAGTGGTGAAGGGCACTGTACCCAGAAAGCCTGGGCTGGGAGTCGGCGAAGAGTGCAGGCTCTTTAAGGGAGCAGTGATGACCAGAGAATAATGGCACTCAACCTGCCTGCCTCCCGGTCTGGGACTCCAAGCTCAGCAGTGCTGTGGTTGGAGATTCTGCATGCAGTCTGGAGGTGGTAACACGGATCTGCAGCTAGCCTTTTTCAATCTCCCTTCACACTACGTCCCCAGAGGTCAACCAAGAGCCCAGGCAGCTGCTGTTACAGGGAGGGCCATCAGACCTGTCAGTTTTCTGAATGAAACAGAGAGGCCTGGTAGGTTTGAAAAATGGAAAGATATGTATCTTCAATTAACCAAATGGCCATACTTCAATCAGGGGCAAGATCCCAGGTAGCAGCAAAGACCAAAAGTCGGCACTAAAAGGTAAGTGATTTTTTTTCAGGTGAGGCAAGGGTCTATATTCCTTTCCATTACAGGTGGGGTTATTTATATATCTCAGACTTGAACAAAATACAGGTAACAATCTAAATTCAATCACAACAATAAAATACTTTCCATTTCCCAAGCTTGAAGGTAATAAATATTTACATTTTAAAAAATAATTTTCATTCTTGTTTTTTAAAAAGACACAACATGGTCAAGGTAAAACAGAATATGGAAAAAATCATCAATTCGTCAGAGAGCAACTGGTAGTAAAAAACAATGTTCTTACATAGTAACCCAATTCAAGAATGACATCACCATGGAATCTAACATGGCGATTACTGCAAAGACATTCAAGTAAGTTATTTAGAACATTAGGACAAGCAGTAGTGCCAGCTGGGAGAAGACCCTATGTGCCATTAATAAGGTGCTGATGAGAAGGGCGCCTGACAGGGGAGGCTGGCCTAATGAAGTTAAACCACCACCCCCAAAAACGTCCCCTTGGCAAAAGAGACAAGAAGGTGATGGTGGAAGGGGTAGTTGGGGTGGCGGCAGAGGAGGGGGTGGTGGGACTGGGGGTGGAAGAGATGGCTGGAGGCAGTGGAGGAAGTTGGGAGGTGGTGGGAGAGGGAGAGAAGGACGGTGCAGAGGAGGTGGTAGTAGAAAATGTTTCCAAGGCAGGGGAGATTACGGTGGAAGAGGGGTCTGTGGTGAAAGAGGCTATGGAGATCCATATGGAGGAGGAAGTGGTGGTGGTGAAGGTAAGTGATTTTTCTTTTCTTTTTTTTTTTTTTTTTGAGATGGAGTTTCACTCTTGTTGCCCAGGCTGGAGTGCAATGGCACTATCTCGACTGACTGCAACCTCTGCCTCCCGGGTTCAAGCGATTATCCTGCCTCAGCCTCCCGAGTAGCTGGGATTACAGGCATGCTCTACCATGCCCACCTAATTTTGTATTTTTAGTAGAGACAGGGTTTCCCCATATTGGTCAGGCTGGTCTCAAACTCCCAACCTCAGGTCATGCACCCACCTCGACCTCCCAAAGTGCTGGGATTACAGGCATGAGGCACCGCACCTGGCCAGGCAAGTGATTTTTAATGAACATTTCCAACTACACATTGGAAACCCAGGCAATCCCTCTGTTAAGGTACAAATCAAGCAACATGTAGATTTTAATCCAAACTCAGGTTCTGTGCCCAGTTCCCAGACACACTCCGTTGAGTAAGAAAAAGAGGCTCAGAAAACAGCTAGAAAAAGAGGTTCTACTCAAGCTCTCTTAATCTGATCAGAGTTGGCTCCCAAAAGCAGTGAAGAACATAAAGAAAAGGAGATCACTTTGACTGTATCTCCTTTATGCAGTGATTTCTTATTAACCCTTAACGTAAGAAAGAGACCATTCTTAGAATTTAAGAATTTGCAGCCAGGCGAGGTGGCTCACGCCTATAATCCCAGCACTTTGGGAGGCTGAGGTGGGTGGATCACAAGGTCAGGAGTTCCAGACCAGCCTGGCCAACATGGTGAAACCGCATCTCTACTAAAGATACAAAAAATTAGCCAGGCATGGTGGCAGGTGCCTATAATATCAGCTGCTCCAGAGGCTGAGACAGGAAAATTGCTTGAACCCAGGAGGCGGTTTTGCAGTGAGCCAAGATCACACCATTGCACTCCAGCCTAGGTGATGGCAGAGACTTCATCTCAAAAAAAAAAAAATTTACTAAGAACCGAAATATTTCTTTTTCCCTGAAATTGATCTTTGTGTTTCCAAACTTCCAAGCCTTCCTGGAATTATTGTGTATTATTCCAGAGGCCTCAGTTAAGATTTTCAAAGACAACTACATCCTCTGTTAACATTATAGGCAGAGGCCTTCTTCCTCCTAGAATGACAGGGTGTATCATGCAATCTTCTCCAGAAACAAAAGGGCTATATGGTAATTTCACTAACAACAAGCACCAATTCATCCAGAGTTTAGTTTCCAAATTGAGACTCACTTTACATGAATCTAAGCCTCTTAACGGATATTTAAGTGTTCACTATATTATCGTTGACTATAAGTATAATGCCTATTTTTCTTATAAGAACTCTGACATCTCAAAATTGTAACTTTTCATTTTCCAATTATGTGAATAACATGTAGGGGAAGGATTGCTGACAGAGGCTTACACAATTTATAGAAGGGATAATGAGAAAGGGCCATTTCCTAACCCAAACTCAATGAGATTCAAGGGCCAAGGAGTCTTTAGTCTTAAGTAATTGAAATTTGTTCACTAAGGGGGCTATAATATCTTATCAAAGCATCACAAGAAATAATTTGGGGCTAGGTGCAGTGGTTCACAACTATAATCTTAACGCTTTGGGAGGCTGAGGCAGGAGGATTGCTTGAGACCAGGAGTTCAAGACCAGTCTGACCAACATAGCAAGATCCTCTCTACAAAAAAAATTTTAAAACCAGCCAGACATGGTGGTGCATACCTGTAGATTTAGCTACTTGGGAGGCTGAGGTGGGAGGATCACTTGAGCCGAGGAGTTTGAGGCTGAAGTATGCGATGATCACACTGTTGCACTCCAACCTGGACAACAGACAAAGACCCTCTGTGAGGGCTGTCAGTGAGGCTTCCAGTTAACAGTAGACTCTTAGTAGTTAAGCTTTTGGGGAGTCAAAAGTTATATGTGGATTTTTGACTGTGTGGGGGGTGGCACCCCAACCTCCCTGTTGTCCAAAAGTCAACTGCACTACAATCCATTCTGCCAGCCTGAGTCTTTCTAAAATGCTGACGTAATTAACCTATTTTACAGTCATCTAATGATTCCCCTTGTGGCTTTTCAGATACGTATTAGTCCATTCTTATGCTGCTAATAAAGACATACCAAAGACTGCATAATTTATAAAGGAAAGAGGTTTAATGCCTTCACAGTTCCACATGACTGGGGAGGCCTCACAATCACGGTGGAAGGAGAAAAAAGAGCAAAGGCACGTCTTACAAGAGAGTGTATGCAGGGGAACTCCCTTTAGAATACCATCCGATCTCATGAAACTTACTATCAGGCGAACAGCATGGGAAACCCCCCCCCACACCATGATTCAATTACCTCCCACTGAGTCCTCCCACAACACGTGGGGATTATTACAATTCAAGGTGAGATTCAGGTGGGGACACAGAGCCAAACCATGTCATCAAAAAAATCCAGCTCCTTTGTTTAGAACGTTAATTCACTTTATACCTTCCCTCCTGCCAGCCACTGCATGCCCCCAGTCTTGGCTCCAGTCATTCTAAATACCTGCAGGTCTCCAAAGCCTGCATGCTGTTTCCCACCTACGAGCCTTCCAACAAAAGTTCCCTCCACTGGGAAAGTTTAGCCCCAACCCACCGTTTCTGGGTTTTTCCAATTCAGATAACAATACCTCTGTCTGATGTGGCTGTGCTCCTTTAGACAACCATAGCACCCTCTATCAGGGCACTTCCTACCCAGTATCTTCATCACGGATTACATGTACGTTTCTCCAACTGCACTTTGAGCAACTTGAAAATATCCATTTGCTGTTTTAAATTCAACACCTAAAACCACAGTGCTTAACAAGTTTGTTGAATGAAATAATGAATGAATAACCCATGGGCAAATGATTTAATATCAAAACCAGATGGGGTGGCTCTAAATTGTTTTATGAGCTTTATTCCTTAAGGTTGACGTTTTCACATTTTCCACACATTTTAGAAGCTAGAGAAGTTTCCAGAGTAGTGAGAATGAAATAAAGGTTCGCACTGATGAGGAAAAGTATGTGAGGAAACTTAGTTAAAAATATCTACAATTGGCCGGGCAAGGTGGCTCATGCTTGTAATCCCAGCACTTTGAGAGGCCAAGACGGGTGGATCACCTGAGGTCACTAGTTCAAGCCCAGCCTGACCAATGTGGTGACACCTTGTCTCAAAAAATCTACAACTAATTTAAAAAAAAATTTTTTTTAATTTTAAAGGCCAGGTGTGGTGCCTCAAAACCTGTAATCCCAGCAGTTTGGGAGGCCAAGGTGGGAGGATCGCTTGAGTCCCAGAGTTTCAGACCAGCCTGAGCAACATGGTGAAACCCTGTCTCTACCCTAAAAAAAAAAAAACCTATGATTTCATAAATGTGTTGTGAGAAGGATTTTTATAAAATGCTATTAAACTGTTTGTTGAGTGAATAAAGCAAGCATTGCTTGACTGACCTTAGGCCTATGTCACTGAGGAAGTAAGCACATACCAGGAATGTATGGCAGGCTAAGAACAGGACACAATCATTGCCTCCAGGAGCTGCTATCTGGTTGGGAGACAAGACATGCAGGGAAACACTCAATGAGGACCTCACAGAAGAGAAAGGGCTTGCCATGGTCTGAATCAAAAAAGGCTTCACAGAGGATGGGGGCCTTAGAACTGACTTTGAGAGGGGATCTGTGTTAGGCTGTTCTCACACTGCTAATAAAGGCATACCCAAGACCTGGGTAATTTAATTTGGAAAATAAAAGGTTTAATTGACTCACAGTTCCTCATGGCTGGAGAGGCCTCAGGAAATTTACAATCGTGGCAGAAGGGGAAGCAGACACCTTCTTCACAAGATGGCTGGAAAGAGAAGCATAAACAGGGGAAACACCAGATGCTTATAAAACCATCAGATCTCATGAGACTTACTCATTATCACGAGAACAGCTTGGGGGAACCACCCCCATGATTCAATTACCTCTACCTGGTCCTGCCCTAGACACTTGGGAATTACGGAGATTACAATTCCAGGTGAGATTTGGATGGAGACACAGAGCCAAAGCATATCGACATCTAAATGGGACTGTCAGTGAGAAGGAAGAGATCGACACCTACGTGTGAGAAGTAGCCTTTCCACAAGTAACGGCAAAACTGGCCATTGTGTTCAGCTGGTGGTGAAGCCTTCAACAAGATGAAGCTAAAAGTAATCATAAACAGCTGAAAGGCTACAGCAGGCCCAAATACGCAGGACCTCGAATCCCTAAGGGCAAAGGGCAAAGGTCTTCCTACAGTGGTCAGCACTTGAGGGAAATAGTGTTGACTATGTAATTGGCCCCAAACCTACTGAAAGATAAAGGAAACAGAAAGCAATCAAAATATTTTTGTTACCATAGTAATACAAGCACTGAAAGGGAAAAATTGGAGTGCTTCATCTTCAGGGAGCCTTCACTAAATGAGAAGTGTCCACGGCTGGTGGGAGAAGCGGGCCATGCTGTGTGATCCAGTCTGCCTGCAAATCTCAGAGTCCATAACACAGACCAGCATGGCAGAGGTTGGGGAAGCACGATAGAGGAATATCCAAGCAGAAGAATTCCTAGATCTTTGTGAGGAAGGTCCATATTTAAGGAACACATTTGTGTAAAAGAGATAATGCATTATTACATAACCAAGAAATTAGCCCAAGTTGGCCAGGAATGGTGGCTCACACCTGGAATCTCAGCACTCTGGGAGGTTAAGGTGGGCGGATCACCTGAGGACAGATGTTTGAGATCAGCCTGGGTAGCATGGTGAAAACCTGTCTCTACTAAAAATACAAAGATTATCTGGGAGTGGTGGTGCATGCCTGTAATCCCAGCTACTTGGAAGGTTAAGGCAGGAGAATCACTTGAACCAGGCAAGCGGAGGTTGCGGTGAGCCAAGATCATGCTACTGCACTCCATTCCAGCCTGGGTGAAACAGCGAGACACCATCTCAAAAAAAAAGAAAAGAAAAGAAAATTAGACCAAGTTAGTAATATGATATTTAGGCATTATTATTATCATGTAATAATAAAGGGGGACTTTGATGCTGTATCAGGACAAGATGTAGAGCTGAGCTTGCCCTAAACAACCATGACTGCTTCACTGGGGCAGGATTAGCTGCTGGGGCACCTGGCGGATCCAAAAGGCCTGAGAGGTGAAAGGGCAAATCCCGACTCTGAGGCTAGAAACTTTAGATATAGACAGGTACCTCCAATCTAATCATGCAGAGAGTTTATTCCAAACTGATAAATAAGTTTGTATTTCTTTATGTTTGCTTTTTTCCATTTGTTTTCACATACATTATGTCATTGGTGCCTCAAAATGACCCTGCCAAGTAGATGGAGTAGGAATTATTATCCCCATTTTATGACCAAGGAAACCGGGACTTGACATTAGTACATTACTTGACTAGATCCCACGGATGGTAAAATGTGGAGCTGGGCCTTGGGTTCTCGTTTCTAGTTCAGCTCTCCTTCCACTGTAACAGGGAGGCCTCTCTGATTTAAGGCTCACCCCATAAAAATCGAAATTAAGGATGCATGATGAATGAGGAGGCAGCCGGGCAAGGCCAGAGTTCCAGGCCCTTGTGGAAGAAAAGTCAGCAAGCAGCGGATCTACAGGGAACCCTGACAGAGGATGGCAACTCGGTCACCAGGTGTCCCTTGGGGTGACAGCAAGTGGGCAGGGTCACCAACTCATCCCAGTGTGCCCAGGTCTGTCCCCATTTTCAAATGGGAAGTCCCACAGCCTGGGAACTCCATGCTGGTGGTCTCAATCACACCAGCATAGTGGTTGGGAGCCCTACATGGGAGCAGACACTCCCGAGCCAGAAGCAAGGCCCAGTTTTCAGACCACACTGTCATAGGACAATGCATGTGGCCTTCAGTGTGTCACTTAACTCTGAGTTGCAGTATGGAGATGGAGTTGGTCACTAGCACCTGCCCCCTCTTCACCTTCCACCATGATTTAGTTGAACATTTTGAAGTTGCCTCTCTTTTTTTGGTCAAAAACAGTCACATATTTTTATGGTCTACCTGATACTTCATACTGCAATTAGGAAGATAAATGAGGTTGTGTTTAATGCTTATACATATGTTATTATTGTCATTATTACTATAAAAGTACCCTTCATTAGCAACAGCAAAGTGGACACGGGCTGTAGTGGCCAAGAGCTTCACTCAGTGGGAAAGCCTCGTTTTGTAGTATTTTTAAGACTTCCAGGAAAAAAATCACTGTTCTTTTACATTTTCTCATGTAAAATTTTGTCCTGCCCAAGATTAATGGTCATTCAGATGTCTACCAGATAGAGAGAAAACCAAGAAAACCAGAGCATTCTGAAATCTGGTTTGCTCCTAAAAGAAGAACACATTTCTAAGGTTGCATTGTAGATACGTCTCACGATGGGAATAAATACACACAGTCATGAAAAGACTAGTGAAACCAAAAGCAAACCGCAAAAATTACCCCACTTAGGACACTGGGAAATGTAATGAGACCTGCAATAGCTGGAGGCCATGTTAACTTTGTGTTACACAGAAAAATTTGTATAATTAATTCACTGGGAAATGTCATGATACTGTTTCTGTCTCACACACATCTCTGAGAGATGCAGGAAAAAAAGACAGAGCTCCTACCCTCCCATTCCTCATGAAAGAAAAAGAAAAAAGCAAGAAGCAAAAGCCCCACAGAAAGGGCACAATCTATCTTCTGAGCCAGACATGAGCTCAGACAGGGGGAGCAATTTAGAGCTGTTGAAATAGACCCCTTTGGCCAAAGGCAGCTCTGTGAACCTTCTCTAACTTCACAGAACACTCACGGGCTATCCATAACAAGTACACAGCTTCTAGAAAAATCTGACTGCTTCAAACACCCACACTGATTTTGTGAAAGTAACATAAACAAACATACATGGAAAAATCCAGAGCCCTGAGCAAGTAGTCTTGGCGGCCACGCTGTAAGGAGGGTGCAGCTAACAGACCACAGTCTCCAAGTGGAAGACAGCACTGACCGGACTCCAGGCGCTCATGGCTGCTACTTGAATTATATTTATATGACTCAATGCTGATGTGTTAATTTCCAAATAATGCCCTTATGACATGGAAAATGTTCTCCTTATAACCCCGAAAACTGTCGTCACCTTTAGGAAAAGAAATTTTTCTCAAGCTCAGAAGGAATGGCACACTATTTTTGATACATTCGGGACTCATATAGTTATTTTGGGAGCTAATATTGCTGCCAAAACCCTTTCAGAACATGGAAAGTGAGGCCTAGAGCCACGGCCTATTAGTCAGTGGGCGGGGACACCTGCTCCTCCCTCCCAATGCTTATTTGCCAGTGGTACGTTGGCAAGGTCCTGGCAACTGGACCAGCGCTGTGGGCTCTCCATAGAACAAGGCAGGCAACAGCAATCACCCCATGCCCCAATCCTGCAGGGACACACACACACACACACACACACACACACACGCGGGCACGCACATCTGAAACTATGCACACTGCTGCAGTCTTGATAACAGGCAGTAAAGAACTCTGCTTTTAGAGAAAGAAAATAGCATAAGTCCAAGGGGGTCTCAAATTCTGGCAGCAAAGCAGTGGCAAGTGATACAGAGAAGCAAAATGAGCACTCGCCACAAATGTCAGTTCCATCTGAAACCCACTGATCTGAGGTGCAGGGCCTAAAATGTGAAAGTTTCTCAGGCCTTGTTTGGTTTTCAGAGTCTGTCCAGAAGTCCAGTAATACAGTAATGATGATGAAGACAAGCAGCAAGAGAAGGAGGGGAGAGAAGGTAACCTTTACTAAGCACTTACCAAGGCATTGTTTTAGGAGCTTTGCATGTATTAACTCCAATGACCCTATGCAGTGAGTGCTATTTTTTCCGGTTTCCATATGAAAAAAGGTTGAGAACCAAAGGGTTAAATCATTGTCAGGGTCCACGAAACCAGGCCAGCTGGCCCCAGAGCCTGACAATGTTGTATGGTCATTCAGATGCTCCTGGAAGAGTCCTCTCTACTTGAGTACCTCCAAAGCAAGCAACTCTACTCCACAGCCAGCCCTGCCATTACGTCATCAGCGTGAATGTGCGTGACTGCACAAATTCTAGCCACAACTGCACCTCTGGGAATTTAAGATACACCATGTGTATGTAGGCAGTTATTTGATGGCACATGGTTATAGTTTGCACAGAAAATAATCCAAATTTACAAGAAAAAAATGAGCAGCCCCATCAAACAGTGGGCAAAGGAAATGAACAGACACTTCTCAAAAGAAGACATTTATGCAGCCACAAACATATGAAAAAAAGCTCATCATCAGTGGTCCTTAGAGAAATGCAAATCAAAACCACATTGAGATACCATCTCATGCCACATAGTATGGCAATCATTTAAAAATCAGGAGACAACAGATGCTGGAGAGGATGTGGAGAAATAGGAATGCTTTTACACTGTTGGTGGGAGTGTAAATTAGTTCAACCATTGTGGAATTCCTCAAGGATCTAAAAATAGAAATACCATTTGACTCTAGCAATCCCATACTGGGTATATACCCAAAGTATTATAAACCATTCTATTATTAAGACACATGTACACATATGTTTATTATGGCACTGTTCATACTAGCAAAGACTTGGAACCAACCCAATGCCCAGCAATGATAGACTGCATAAAGAAAATGTGGTACATATACACTATGGAATATTATGAAACCATAAAAAAGAATGAGTTTATATCCTTTGCAGGGACATGGATAAAGCTGGAAACCATCATTCTCAGCTAACTAACACAAGAACAGAAAACCAAACACTGCATGTTCTCACTCATAAGTGGGTGTTGAACAATGAGAACACATGGACACAGGGAGGGGAGCATCACACATTGGGGCCTGTCACGGCTGGGGGGCTAAGGGAGGGATAGCAGGGGGTGAGGGTTGGGGAGGGATAGTATTAGGAAAAATACCTAATGTAGATGATGGGGTGATGGATGCAGCCAACCGCCATGGCATGTGTATACCTATGTAACAAACCTGCATGTTCTGCACATGTACCCCAGAACTTAAAGTATAATAATAACAATACCATTTTTTAAAAAGAAAGAAAATAATCCTCATTTCCATCAACAGATAACTATTAAACTCATTGCCATGTGGCCATGCAGGGCACTTGTCTATAAAGCTGGCTTGTCCCTTCCACTGCCTGCAACCCTGGAGGTACATGGCTTCATCGCTGACTAGCACTTTGATGGGGAAAAAAAACTGCCCTTTCCTCTAAGTAGAAGCAGGGCACTTGCATGCAAGCAGTGCAGCCCCAGAGCCTTGCAATGAATTCCCATGCAGCAGCAATAAAAAAGAAAGTGATGTACATACATCCACGCACAGGGCTTGTGCAGACCATCTCTGGAAGGACCCGTGGGAAACTGATGACCACATTTGCCTCTGAAGAAGAGACCTGGAGAAAGCGGGTTGGGAGGGTGGACTTCTTACTTGTAAGTCTCTTTGCTGTGTTTGCATTTTACATGTATGTGTAAACCAGGCTTACCTTTTAAAAAACTAAAATTTCAAGTTAAAAATTTCTAGCCTGGGCAACATGGCAAAATCTCTTCTCTACAAAAAAATACAAAAATTAGCCAGGCATGTGCCTGTAGTTCCAGCTACTTGGGAGGCTGAGGTGACAGGGCTACTTGAGCCCAGGAGGTCAAGGCAGCCGCAAGCTGAGATCATACCACTGCACTCCAGCCTGGCAACAGTGAGACCCTGTCTCAAAAAAATACAAAAAATGAAATTTAAGAAACATTCTAATAAGCCAGTGAAAATTAAGATATTTATTAATGATCAGTCATAAGCAAAAGATTAGAAAAGGTAAAACAAAAAAACTAAGTGTTCAACAATTTGGGGAATGGAATACAAAAATGAGCCAGGTGTAGTGGCATATGCCTGCAATCCCAGCTACTCATTAGGCTGAGGTAGAAGAATTGCTTGAACCCATGAGGCAGCGGTTGCAATGAGCTGAGATTGCACCACTGTACTCCAGCCTGGGTAATAGAGCAAGACTCCATCTCAAAAAAAAAAAAAATTGAGGAAATGGATAGGAACATAGGAGGATGTGTCTTCAGTGAAATATTACTTCATCATTAAAAGTTGGGGAAGCTATGTAGCAACAAGAGAAATGTTTAGATTACAATGTCAGTGAAAGAGCAAAATGCCAAATTGTAACTTCTATGTTATTACAATCACGATAATATGAAGAAAATTGTCTTATCTTAGCAGCTGTAATAAGTGTTTCTTCTAAAGGTGCAGGTAGGGCCAAATGAGCCAAGATCATGCCACTGCATTCCAGCCCAGGTGACCTTGTCTCAAGAACATAAAAAAGATGGGAGAAGAGCAATGTGAAGCAAATATGTTCCAGCTTAAAAGGCAGTTGGAAATCTTGCAGAAGACCATGACAGGAAAAATTAGTCATGAAACCTCCACGTTTCTTAGATCCTCGGGGCTCTTGGGTTCTTTCTGCCACCATGTCCAAGACCCTCACCTCCTAGGATCAGGTAAAAGTTAAAAAGAGGCATGAGCTGCAGGAGAGAGGGATGGGTAGGCAGCAGGAGGAGGAAGGAGTTGGTTTTTTGTTGTCTTTTTTTTTCCTTCAAGAACAGAGTCTTGCTCCATCACCCAGGCTGGAGTGCAGTGGCACAATCTCAGCTCACTGCAACCTCTGCCTCTGGGTTCTAATAATTCTCTTGCCTCAGCCTCCCTAGTAGCTGGGATTACAGGCGCACACCACCATGTTAACTTTTGTGTTTTTAGTAGACATAGGGTTTCACCATGTTGGCCAGGCTGGTCTCGAACTTCTGACCTTAAGTGATCCACCTGCCTCAGCCTCCCAAAGTGCTGGGATTACAGGCAGGAGCCACCACTCCTGGCTGGCTGGAAGGGTCATTTTTGAAAACACCTTACCCTGCCAATGCATCTCAAATACATAACTGATCCTGATGGAGAAAATAAGGCTCAAGAATGGAAATAACAGGTATTTCTCTATTATATCCATTCTGTAGAGTATATAACTAGACCGTCATAAGCCTGCTCTCCTCCAACAGCACATATGATAGCTACGTAGGTAGATAACCAAGAGCCTGCAGTAATTTATAAACCACAGTTCAATCCTTTCTCCTCTGCTCTTCTTGCCCACTCTTATTCCTCCCTCATCCTGCTGCCCACAGAATGTAGGATTGACAGTGAACCACTGAGCCTCAAGCCTGATACTTGAACAAATCGCAACCTCCCACATCACGTAAGTCTCTTAAGCCTCGGAATCTCCATGAATAAGATGGGAACAATAACAATATTTAGCTTTCGAGGTTATCTTGAGCATTAACTAAGATCATGGATGTGAAAGGTCCTTGGGATTTTAAAGCATTCTATAACATTAGTTTATCAGGGGCCAAAAAGCTTATGCTGTTTCAGAAAATACTGAAAAATATCCCCAAGAAATCTGATGGCTAAAATACACAATTTTGGGATACCACATAATTTTATAATGTTAGAAATTCAAATGTTAATAAACTTAAAACTAATTATTTATTACCATCTTGTTTTTATTTTATTTGCATATGTACTTATAAATAGAATCTAGCTGAAAGGAAATAGGCTTCAAAATAAAATAAATAAAAGAATAGACATGACATCTTGGATTTGCCTACTTTACAAAATAATATCAAAATACTTAGTCATTTGCATAGCTACCATAAAGGAGACAAGGTAAGTAATGTAGCTTTTAAAAATACGCATTATATATTCTCTAAGTATTTTAGTCATAGGATTTTTTTTCTAAAGTCTACATTTTAGAAAGAAAAAAATTGAGGCTAAAACACATTAAAAGACTTGGCTAATGTGACTCAGTAAATGAGGGTCATTGCAAGGGCTAGCTCTCCAGTCTCCCATGCTCAGCATGCTCTTTCTACTTACCCCAGCTTCTCCCTGTGACTTTAGACATAATAAAAAGAGATGAGCAACTCTAATAGAATGCACAGATCATTTTCTTTTTTTATAAGTTATTGGGGTACAGGTAGTATTTGGTTACATGAGTAAGTTCTTTAGTGGTGATTTGTGAGATTTTGGTGCGCCTATCACCTGAGCAGTACACACTGCACCATATTTGTAGTCTTTTATCCCTCATCCCTCTCCTACTCTTCCCCCAGCAAGTTCCCAAAGTCCATTGTAACATTCCTTTTTTTTTTTTTTTTTTTTCTGCCTTTGCAAAGCTTTTACTTCATGTCTGCAGCGTGGAATCCACGTGCACATGGCGTCTTAACTGCGAAGGAGAAAGCAGCACACAAGAAGGAATGAGAGTGGCAGAACCAATGACCTTCCACAGCTGCCTTCCCCGCAGCCTGCCAAGGCCATGGCAGAGACAGAACAGACACACACTAGCGAACAGTCTCATGGCTGGAGTCTAATGGTCATCGTGGCATGTGTGTATTTGACAGAAAATTAAAAGTGTGCCTAGGCCATTACATGCAGAAAACACTAACAATAAAAATCCTGATTACAAGTGACTGCAGCAGGCAGGTAACCAGCTTCACGACTGTGCTGTCATATCACATCAAGTGCCACAGTTAGAGGGTTTTTCGTATGTAATTCTTATTCTGTAAAAGGTAACAAAATATACAGAACAAAACTTTCCCTTTTTAAAACTAATGTTACAAATCTGTATCATCACTTGTATATAAATACTATATAGCTGGTTAGTCAGGTATATAAGTACAACAATGTAGTCTTCTAACTGTTAAGCAAAAAAACAACAAAACTAAAAAATAATTTATGCAAGTGTCCCCCTCTACCGCTCACGCTGTGACCACTGTGATCTCTGCCAGCTGCGTGGAGTGACGGGAGGAGGGAATCAGTGTGTGTGCGAGAGTGCTTCAGACTCATTTCCAAAATGATTTTCACCCCTCAAAACATGTAAATATACAAAGACGATCCTACATAGAAATTAAAGTCAAAAATCAATTTGAGCTCATTTCAAACACAGAGGAAGTATGGCACAGATGGAAGCCACGCCACGGTTTCCTTCAGTGATACGGAATCTTGGATCACCCATTGTATCACTCTTACGTCTGCATTTTCATAGCTTAGCTCCCACATATTAGTGAGAATATATGATACTTGATTTTCCATTCCTGAGTTACATCACTTAGAATAATAGTGTCCAATCTCAACCAGGTCACTGCAAAGGCTGTTAATTCATTCCTTTTTATGGCTGTATAGTATGCCATTGCATATATATACCAGTTTCTTTATCTACTCATTGATTGATGGGCATTTGGGTTGTTCCATGATTTTGCAATTGTGAATTGTGCTGCTATAAACATGAGTGTGCAAGTTTCTGTTTTGAACAATGACTTATTTTTCTCTGGATAGATATCTAGTAGTAGGATTGCTAGATCAAATGGTAGTTCTACTTTTAGTTCTTCATGGAATCTCCACACTGTTTACCATAGTGGTTGTGCTAGTTTGCATTCCCACCAGCAGTGTAAGAAGTGTTTCACCACGTCATGCCAACATCTATTGTTTTTTGATTTTTTGATTATGACCATTCTTGCAGGAGTAAGGTGGTATCACATTGTGGTTTCGATTTACATTTTTCTGATCATTAGTGAAGTTTTTCACTTTTTCATATGTTTGTCAGCCATTTGTATATCTTCTTTTGAGAATTGTCTGTTCATGTCTTTAGCCCATGTTTAGTTTTGTCTTACTGATTTGAGTTTGTTGTTGATTTGCACAGATCAATTTAATATGTTCTTCTAAAACTCTAGATTTGAAATCAGGTTGAAAGAGACAAAAGTTGGAATTCTTACAGAACAAAGCTTGCACTAAAAACTATGAAACTAGTGCTCAACACAGCATATGGTAGATTAAATGGTCAAAGATCAACAGAATTCAACAAAATGTTTCCATTCATTTCAAACTGATTATCAATGGTATTGATAATTCATGCAGTCAGGAATTCCTGGTGGCAGGCGCATGCCATTAAAGACAGAGAAATTAACATCAGTGATATTTTACCTTCCATCTGCTTTTTTAGTGACTGAAGTTGGTCATAATATTGAGTTCAAGTAGAAAATAACAGATGGGTATAAAAGTCCCACGTACATTACATCTTGAAGAATATAGGAAAACACATGTATTTCTGATGCAATACTTCAATGGTTTTTGTCAAAACTAACTGCTTTTAATTTAAATATTCAAAAATATTTTTATCTTTATTCAAATTTTACTCTATCATCTGTTAAAACTAACTTTAAATCTTGGATCCAAACACCTATCCAGGCAATATCCATCACAACATATGTTGATGATTTTAAAGTTTTATGACTGATTTACTGACACTCCTACCAGACATTCTGAAAAATGAGTAAATTCTTTAAAATGAGCTGCTAATAAAGACACACCCAAGACTTTGTAATTTATAAAGAAAAAGAGATTTAATGATTAAGGGGATATCACCACTGACCCCACAGAAATACAAACTACCATCAGAGAATACTATAAACACCTCTACACAAGAAAATCAAGAAAAAAATGGATAAATTCCTGGACACATATACTCTCCCAACACTAAACCAAGAAGAAGTGGAGTCCCTACATAGACTAATAACAAATTCTGAAATTGAGGCAATAATTAATAGCCTACCAACCAAAAAAAGCCCATGACCAGATTAATTCACAGCCATATTTTATCAAAGGTACAAAGAGGAGCTGGTACCATTCCTTCTGAAACTGTTTCAAACAACTGAAAAGAAAGGACTCCTCCATAATTCATTTTATGAGTTCAGCATCATCCTGATACCAAAACCTGGCAGAGATACATACACACAAAAAAGAAAACTTCAAATAAATATCCCTGATGAACACTGATATGAAAATCCTCAATAAAATACTAACAAACCAAATCCAGCAGGACATTAAAAAAAAAAAAAAAAGGCATTCATCGTGATCAAGTTGGCTTCATCCCTGGGATGCAAAGCTGATTCAACATACACAAATCAATAAAAGTAATCTGTCACATAAACAGAACCAAAGACAAAAACTGCATCATTATCTCAATAGATGCAGAGAAGGCCTTTGATAAACTTCAACATCCCTTCATGTTAAAAACTCTCAATAAAATAGGTATCGATGGAACATATCTCAAAATAATAAGAGCTGTTTACGACAAACCCACAGCCAATATCATATTGAATGGGCAAAAGCTGGAAGCTTTCCCTGTGAAAACCAGTACAAAACAAGGATGCCCTCTCTCACCACTCCTATTCAACATAGTATTGGAAGTTCTGGCCAGGGCAATCAGGCAAGAGAAAGAAGTAAAGTGTTTCAGATAAGAAGAGAGGAAGTCAAATTGTTTCTGTTTGCATGTGACATTATATTTAGGAAAAAAACCATCATCTCAGCCCAAAAACTCCTTAAGCTAATAAGCAACTTCAGCAAAGTCTCCGGATACAAAATCAATGTGAAATACTCACAAGCATTTCTTTACACCAACAATAAACAATCAGAGTGCCAAATTATGAGTGAACTCCCATTCACAACTGCTACAAAGAGAATGAAATACCCAGGAATACAGCTAACAAGGGATGTGAAGGACCTCTTCAAGGAGAACTATAAACCACTGCTCAAGAAAATAAGAGAGGACACAAACAAATGGAAAAATTCTATCCTCGTGAATAGGAAGAATTAGTATCATGAAAATGGCCATACTGCCTAAAGTAATTTATGGACTCAATGCTATTCCTATCAAACTACCATTGAAGTTTTTCACAGAATTACAAAAAAACTACTTTAGGCCAGGAACGGTGGCTCACATCTGTAATCCCAGCACTTTGGTAGGCCGAGGTAGGCAGATCACCTGAGGTCGGGAGTTCAAGACCATCCTGACCAACATGGAAAAACCCTATCTCTACTAAAAATATAAAATTAGCCGGGTGTGGTGGGGCATGCCTGCAATCCCAGCTACTGGGGAGGCTAAGGCAGGAGAATTGCTTGAACCCAGGAGGCAGAGGTTGCAGTGAGCAGAGATTGTGCCACTGCATTCCAGCCTGGGCGACAAGAACAAAACTCCATCTCAAAAAAAAAAAAGAAGAAAGGAAAGGAAAGGCTACATTAAATTTCATATGGAATCAAAGAATATCCCATATAGCCTAGACAATCCTAAGCAAAAAGAACAAAACTGGAGGCATCGCACTACCTGACTTCAAACTATGCAAAGCTACAGTAACCAAAACAGCATGGTACTGGTACCAAAACAGACATATAGACCAATGGAACAGAACAGAGACCTCAGAAATAACACCACTCATTACAACCATCTGATCTTCGACAAACATGACAAAAAACAGCAATGGGGAAAGGATCTCCTGGTGCTGGGAAAACTGACTAGCCATATGCAGAAAACTGAAACTGGACCCCTTCCTTACACCTTATCCAAAAATTAACTCAAGATGGATTAGAGACTTAAATATAAAACGCAAAACCATAAAAATCCTAGAAGAGAACCTAAACAATACCATTCAGGACATAGACATGGGCAACAAAAACACTGAAAGCAATTGTAACAAAACCAAAATTAACAAATGGCTTCTAATTAAACTAAAGAGCTTTTGGCCAGGCACAGTGGCTCATGCCTATATTCCCAGCACTTTGGGAGGCAGAGGCAGTAGGGTCATGAGATCAGGAGATCAAGACCATCCTGGCCAACATAGTGAAACCCCGACTCTTAAAATACCAAAGAAATTAGCTGGGTGTGGTGGTGGGTGCCTCCCAAAGCTACTTGGGAGTTTTTGGCAGGAGAATCACTTGAACCTGGGAGGTGAAGGTTGCAGTGAGCCAAGATCACACCATTGCACTCCAGCCTGGTGACAGAGTGAGACTTCATTAAAAAAAAAGAAAAAAAAGAGCTTCTGCAGAGCAAAAGAAACTATCATCAGAGTAAGCAGGCAACCTACAGATTGGAGAAAATGTTTGCAATATTCCTATCTGACAAAGGTCTAATAGCCGGAATTTACAAAACTGGGCAAAGGACGTGACCAGACACATCTCTCAAAAGAAGACATTTATGTGGCCAACAAACATGAAAAGAGCTCCACATCATTGGCCATTTGCATTTGATTAGAGAAATGCAAATCAAAAGCACAAGGAAATGCCATCTCATGCCAGTCAGCATGGCGATGCTGGCGAGGCTGTGGAGAAATAGGAATGCTTTTACACCGTTGGTGGGAATGTAAATTTGTTCAACCATTGTGGAAGAAAGTATGGAGATTCCTCAAGTATCTAGAACCAGAAATACCATTTGACTCAGCAATCTCATTACTCAGTATATACCCAAAGAAATATAAATCATTCTACTATGAAAACACATGCACATGTATGTTTATTACAGCACTATTTACAATAGCAAAGTCATGGAACCAACCCAAATGTCCATCAAAGATAGACTGGATAAAGAAAATGTGGTACATCTACACCATGGAATATTATGCAGCCATAAAAAGGAATAAGATCATGTGCTTTGCAGGGACATGGATGAAGCTGGAAGTCATCATCCTCAGTAAACTAACAGAGTAACAGAAGAACAGAAGACCAAACACTGTATGATTGATACAAGGAGGGGAGCAACACACACCAGGACCTGTTGGGGGAGTGGGGGAGAAGAGGGAACTTTGAGGATGGGTCAACAGGTGCAGCAAACAATCATGGCACATGTATACCTATGTGACAAACCTGCATGTTCTGCACATGTATCCTGGAACTTAGAGTAAAATTAAATAAATTAAATTTTTTAAAAAAGAGGTTTAATGGAATCATAGTTCCACATGGCTGGGGAGGCCTCACAATCAAGGTGGAAACCAAAAAAGGAGCAAAGGCTGTCTTAGATGGTGGCAGGCAAGAGAGCATATGCCAGAAAACTGCCCTTTATAAAACCATCAGATCTCATGAGACTTATGAGACTTATTCACTATCACAAGAACAGCATGGGAAAAACCCACCCCCATGACTCAATTACCTTCCACTGGGTCCCTCCCATAACACGTGGGAATCCAAAGGACACCACCACCACCTCGTCCCACTTCAAAAGTGGTCTCCCATGCTCAAGAAGCAGTACTCACCTTCTGGTCTGTAAAGCACCATCCTGGCATAATTTGCCTTGGCATTTGTCTTTTAAGCAAGTACTTTAAACAGTCTTTTAAACGAGCACAATATCTTTGGAAGCACTTATTTGCATGTATTAGTTATGATATACCTAATAAAAATTCCACCACTCTAATTCACCAATCTTCACCAGTTATAAAAGTAGAAACTATAATCATATCATTCAAAATAAGCTGTGGGCTGTTTTGTAAAAGTGAAATAAGTAGTTGTACTTAACCTAAAGAACCTGTGAGAATCCCACTGCAGTACTGAAGTTTAGCAATTAAGTAATAGTATCCCTGGCTTTCATCATCGGATTTCACAAAATATGTATTTGCTGGGAAAACTGTTGAATTGGCCTGACATGAATAATCTCAGGCCTGTCAAGCATATAGTTGTATTACAATTTCTTAATGCTCTTTAGTGGAAGCTGCTTTTGCAAATAATACTAAATCTAACCTTGCTTTTTCTGTAATTTCTAAAAATTTGATATCCATCTGAACGTGGTGACAGGTTAGCAGGGGGCCGTCAGCCTGGGCTCTCTTGGTGTTATACTGTCCTCTCGTGGTGAATATAGAGAACTGCAGCCTGATAGCTTTTTCCTCTTTCAGTTTCCTGTTCCATTTATTTTGCCATGCTATACATATCCTTGAAAGCTGCCTTAAATTATTTCTGGGACACAGCAAAATATAAATAAATAGAGAAACAAATGTATAAGATGGGAACTGTTGACTAGGAGCTTAAAACATGGATTAGAAAACCAATCTGCCTGGGTTCCAATCCCAACTTTTAAAGCCCAACACAGTGGCATGCACCTGTAGTCTCGGCTTCTTGGAAAGTTGAGGAAGCTCATGTTAGGGGGGGAAAAAAGAAAATTCCAGCTCTGACACTTAATGAGCTGTGAGAACCTGGGCTATCTACTGGGATGGAGATCATCTCTCTATGCCTATCTCCTCATCTGTAAAATGAGTATAACAATAACCTACATTGCATAGTGCTGATACACCTCCATGGCAAGCACTAGGAACAGAACTGGTACATGGTAGGTGCCATTCGAAGTGAGAGCTTTATGGCCAGGCAAGTGGCGAACACCTGTAATCCCAGCACTTTTGGAGGCTGAGGCAGATGGATCACTTGAGGTCAGGAGTTCCAGACCAGCCTGGGCAACATGGTGAAACCCTGCCTCTACTAAAAATACAAAGATTAGCCAGACATGGTGGACCATGCCTGTAATCTCAGCTACTCTGGAGGCTGAGGCAGGAGAATCGTTTGAACCCAGGAGGTAGAGGTTGCAGTGAGCGGAGATTGTACCACTGCACTCCAACCTGGCCAATAGAGCAAGACTCCTTCTCAAAAACAAACAAATAAACAAACAAAAAACAAAGTGAGTGTTTTATCACCTAAAATATCAATTACAGCTTATTCTTAAATATAGTGTAACAGTTCTCTGGGACCCACAGTCATTTCCCAACTGTGCCCAAATTTGACACAGAGGGCAGACACTGAAATTGCAACCCAGCTGAGCTGTGGTTGTCTTTTGCACTGGAGAAAGTAAATCACAGGATGTTAGTGTTGTACACTGGACCTTGGAGCACATTCCATTTGGCCTCCTCGTTTTACAGTTGAGGAGTTTGAGGCCCAGAGAAGTGATAACTCAGTTCTCCTGATACATTTCCATGATGCGATAACTGCTTCATGCTCTGTGTCCTTATAAACACAGGAATTTCCCTGAAGAGAAAAGGACAAAGCTGTGACCAACCAGCCATAGTTACCCACCCTTACTTTTCCCCATGAAGCTACTGAAGTCACCGTGGAATTGACCCACAAGCAAGGCCATAGGCACAGACACTTCAGGAGCTGACAGGGACAGATCTTTAGAGACAGGAAGGCTTTCCTACCCAACCCCACTCTAATTTTTTAAAAGCAAACATTTTCCACAAGATAAATATAAGAACTAGTTTGGTCAAAGGATAACAAGACAGGAGGTATTGAAAATTCTGGACAATTTGTATTACTCGAGCTAACTCCAATGCAAGGCAGGCTTTGGAATTTAAGGCAAGTAATTATGTCTGGTTCTGTGGGCTCTGTAACAATTTCAGAAACCATGTCCTCTGTAGCGGACTGTGAGGCACCACCATGCCCCGTCCTCAGGCCTGATAACCCTCTCTGAAAATTGCCCTCAGCTCAAGAAGTTTGCTCTGTTCAAGGTCAAGCCCCCCAATGCTTAGTGAATGAGAAAGTGTAGAGACCCAGCAACCCCAGAGTGATGGGGGACAACTCCAGAGCCCCCGGGATGTGCCGAGGCCCTGGTGAGATTGCATCGCAGCCCAGCCAGCCCCTCACCTGAGTGTTATCCTGAGGACATGCCCAGAGATGTCCTGCATGTTCATCTCTACTCAGAGCCTGCTTGCCAGAGAAACCAACTCAACAGCCCTTTTCTAATATAAAATCTTACATGTCACTCTTCTTGACCTGTTGGAATTTTGTGGATTTTTTTTTTTTTGAGGGGAAGAAGATCAATTTAAAATAAATCCATTGTATACTTAACTAAGCCTCTCCAATCTGAGAAGAAAGTGGGCTTTATATCTCACAAAACCTGTTTAAAATGCTCTTTCCTGGTTGCTGCCATCTAAATTATCCTCTGTATAAATGGCTGTTTCTCCCCAAACCTAATTCCAATAAACCGAATGCTTCTGTCCCTCCAAAATTTACACATTGAAATCCTAACTCCTAAGAAGATGGTATTTGGGAGGTGAGGCCTTTGGGAGATGATTAGATCAAGAAGGCAGAGTCCTCGTGACTGTGATTAGTGCCCTTGTAAAAGACCCAAGAGAGCTCTCTCACCCCTTCAGCCACATGAAGACACAGCAAGAGGATGGCTGGGCCTTCTATGGACCAGAAAGCAGACCCTCCCCAGACACCAAATCTGCCAGAACCTTGATCTTGGACTTCCCAGCCTCTAGAATTGTGAGAAATAAATTTCCATTGTTTGTAAGCCCCTCTGTTTACGTATTTTGTTATAGCAACCTCGATGGACTGTTGGAAATTTTTATTTAGATTTCATAATTAAAACACAAACACATTTTCATTGTAAAAGTACAACCTTTTGATCTTTCTTCCCCAGGGCCCCATGTCACTGTTTCCAATCTGGGTCCCCTCCAGATTCTGATACACATTCCCAGGGAGTCGTGTTTTCCCTCCTGCCTTGAAAACCACCGTCATCTGCATATCAACCAGTCAAGATTTTGAACATTAACTTCCTGCAGTCTATATTATAAAATGCTTTTTAAAAACCTTTCCAAATATAAAATAGATGTAGAATGCCTTGTGAACTGTCCTTGCTCAAACACCTTAGTTTCAGGGCATTAACTAACAGCCAGTTTGGAGGGAAATACAACCTACTCCACGGCCTTTGAGGAAGTGGGAGAAGGGACTCTGCCAGGGCAAACAGAGAAGTGTTTCAGAGTCAGGAAAAGAAGCTATTAACGAAACTTACAAGAGAGCTTCAGCATTTACAGTAGATTTCATCAAATTTAAAAGCAATCAAATCTGAATTTTAAATACTTGGGCATGAGGTCATTTATGTACAGGCTTGTGAGGAAGGCCTAAACTGAGTCCCCAATCCTCAAGAATTCTAAAGTGAACACAACAGTTAGCAGGAGCCCAAAATAAGGCCTTAGGCTTCTTGGGATTTTAGGGCATACGGTCATGTCCGCCCAGATACCAAGAGTTATACTTCCACATTCAGCAGAGCATAAGCTCAGCTCAATCCCAAGGCATCATTGGTGTTGAAATGTGCTTTGGGAAGGCAGGAAATTTGTTCTAATATAGAACAGAAAAGCTCATCAAAAACCCAACTTGGGGTTTGTCAAGAAACAATATTGTTCACTTGGCAGACGATAGTATCTTCCAAAGATGCCTGCTGGTTGTTGAGGGATTGTTGATTACACATTTTTGAACAAGGAAACTAGAAAATTGAAAATGCAAGCCTACCTACCTTGGGAAATAAAAAAAGTTATTTCAAGAGAAAAAAAACCTCTCATTACAAGGATAATGAGAAAAGTCAGGGTGGGGAAAGCATATAAGAGGGGCAGGAACAACAGCAAGAACAAATAAACTATTGGTAGCTGGATAAGAAATATCAAGAAATCACAGGCCAGGTACAGTAGCTCACGCTGGTAATCCCAGCACTTTGGGAGGCTAAGGTGGGTAGATCACTTAAACCCAGGGGTTTGAGACAAGCCTGGGCAACACGGTGAAACCCTGTCTCTACAAAAAATACAAAAATTGCCGGGCGCGGTGGCTCAAGCTTGTAATCCCAGCACTTTGGGAGGCCGAGGCAGGTGGATCACGAGGTCAAGAGATCGAGACCATTCTGGTCAACATGGTGAAACCCCATCTCTAGTAAAAATACAAAAAATTAGCTGGGCATGGTAGTGCATGCCTGTAATCCCAGCTACTCAGGAGGCTGAGGCAGGAGAATTGCCTGAACCCAGGAGGCGGAGGTTGCGGTGAGCCGAGATCGCGCCATTGCACGGGTAACAAGAGCGAAACTCCGTCTCAAAAAAAAAAAATAATACAAAAATTAGCCAGGCATGATGGCATGTACCTGTAGTCCCAGCTACCCAGGAGGCTGAGGTAAGAGGATCACTTAAGCCCAGGAATCGGAGGCCTTAGTGAGCCATGACCACACCACTGCACTCCAGCCTGGGCAATAGAGCAAGACCCTGTCTCCTTAAAAAAAAAAAAAGCACAGAAGGAATAACAGGCAGGCATCAAAACTATACTACAACAGGTGCAGTGACTCATGTTTATACTCCCAGCACTTTGGGAGGCCAAGGCAGGAGGATCACTTGAGGCCAGGAGTTCGAGACTAGCCTGGGCAACATAATGAGACCCTGTTTCTACAAATCAGCCAGGATGGTGGTACACACCTATATTCCATCTACTTTGGAGGCTGAGGCAGGAAGATCACTTGAACCCAGGAATTTGAGCTTGCAGTGAGCTATGACTGTGCCACCACACTCCAGCGTAAGCACACAATGAGATCTTGTCTCTTAAAAAAATAAAATCTACTCCACTATACTTGCTGTATCATTACAAATGCTTTTGGCTGCAAATAACAGAAAACCCACAAGGCGTATCTTTCTCATATATCTTTCTGACAAGAAGTCTGCAAATAGATCTTGCTGATGTTGGTTCAACAGTTGAATCAATGCCATCTCTGTGATTCTAAGCCTTTTCCTCATGGTCATCAGATGACTGCCACATAGCTACTCCTAACTGGAATATGGCCAGGAGAAAGGGTTGAGAATGGAGGTGGGGCCAGGCAAGCAACCCTCTGCTACAGGAACAAGAAAACTGTAGGAAACCTGGGCTTTGCTGAGAGTCAAGAGCTTGGAAAATGGGTGGGGCTGAGTCCATCCCAATGAGGTGACCTCAGCTCCCTGGCTGTTGCACAGTCTCAAGGGTCCAGGGAAACATGCAAATTTCCATATCACATTAGTATGTGGGTGAAGAGGGACAAAATATCTGTTACAAATTTATGTTTCATTTCTATTATCCGAGAAACTCTACCTATGGAACTCCCTCTCATGAAAGAAAAAAAAAGGTCAGAGTGGTGAGAAAACATGAATCTGAATTGCTACAAAACACAAGCAAGTTCCAAAGGAATGTTTATTTTAAGCTCTATGTAAAGAAGAACAGAGTGTAAATGTCAAAAGGAACAAAGGAAACACAAATGACAGGCACACATATTTACAGAGCAAGTGTAGGCAAAACTTGTCAAGAAGAGTCTTTAAATACTTCTACTTTTAGATTTAACAGTTCACATCAGTTTCCAAGAATAATGTACCATCCAGGAAGAAGTTTTAGAAGTTTAAGGCTTAACCTTAAGTTGAGTTTAAATCCTTGAGTTTAGAAGGCTTGTGTTGCTGATACCTTGGTCAACAGCTTTTGTGTTGACCATTTCTTCTTTAGTTCGCTGTCCTGCTGACTCTGAAATGTGACATCCAAACTGAAATAAAGCAAATAATTAACATAGAAATCATTCTAAAAAAAAATGAATGGAAAGACAAAGGTCAAATGACCCTTTGAGGTTTAATTCACAATATTTATTTACTGTATGTATTACTATAATACATAGTTATTTGGCTATGTATCAGGCACTACACTCAGAGCCAAAGACAAAAGTGAATGAGACACTCTCAGTGGCACAGACTGAGCTCTTAGGCAACTATAATTTGAGTCCCTACATGTCTGGCCTGAAATTAAGTGCACAAAATATGTTTAAAGGAAAAAAGATGATTCTCTAAAATACTTGGTTAGAAAGTGCTAAGAGACACTTATGTATTAATACTACTTCAACTAAATTAAGACATGTGAAAACTACCGCAAAATTAGAATTACTTCTAAATTTAAGAAAAGAGAATTCAAGTAAGGAATCTTAAAGCTCAAATGCTTAAAATCCAGTGTCTGTCCTTCTAGGCATCCAGTAAGTGCTGTCACGAATGGTAACTATAACCCCATTTGCTTATTTACATGCAGAGTTAACATTACATTCAACAAAATAATTCAAAGTCTTTATATTTGACTGAGAAAAATCTTGGCATATTCACATTCCATATGGTTAGGGTAAATCTATTGCCCCATTCTTTCCTGGTCCTCTCAAAGTTTCAGACACCCAGTTCGTACTACAGATGGCACTATCAAATTGGCACCTGTCTAAGGTAAGTCATTATTAACATATGCACACGTATTTTTCAAATTAAGTATTTTGTTCCAAAAAAAACCTCCTAATAGGCTAAAAATGAAAATGAGCATATAATATTAACAACAAAAAACCCAGAAACATCAGCACCATCAATAAACAATTATACAGCCCATTCTGCACAATTATGTCAAGAGAACATGACGTAAAAACATGATACAAAGCTGCATCAGGAAAAGTACACCTGAGAAAACTGAAAAAGTAATTTTACACTAGTTTAGCTTACCCTTGAAGTTTCTGGACTAGAAAATGGGGAAGATTCCCAAGATCTATTTTCTTTCTCAAAAGAATCATCTTCTTGAAATGCAAATTTCTGCTTAAGTGCATGAGATATTAAAGAAACTGGATCCCAGTGTGAATTCTGTTTTTTCCTCTTATGAATGGGTCTACCACCAGGTGACCTGTTTTTTAAAGAAATTGAATTTATTAAAACCTTGATGTGATTTTAGCTCCTTGTTGACAAACATAGCAGGAATACAAGCATAATGTCCTCCAATTAGTCCTCAAGAGATTGGAAACAATCTAGTTAATCTTCAAGAAATTTTTGCAATGGAATAAGGAATCTGGAGGGCACAATGAAGAATCAGAAAACCAAGAACCCATGTGGCTTGGGACTCTGACATAATCTTGTTATAACCTGAGATTTGTCAGAAGTCACTACGCTGAAGATCTTTATTCTTTTAATTTTCTAATTTCCTAATGGGTAGGAAAATTCAAATAAATAAGAACTTTTAAAAGGACTAGAGTTCTGGAACACCAATGCAGCACTTGTCTGTTCCAATTTAAAAAAAAAAAAGGACTACAGTTCACGTAAAAAAAAAAAAAAAAAGGCAAATTGTTCATTTGTTGTTTGGTCATTCATTCATTCGATCTTCATTGAATGCCCACTAATACGTCGGGCTCCATTTTATGCTTTGAGAGTATTCTGCTCCCAATTCTTACAGCAAGATTATCATCAATACACAATATACAAGTGAGCAAGATCATCTGGATGGTAATAAGTGTTGTGAATAAAACAAAACAGCAGCTGGGCATGGTAGCTTATGCCTGGAATCCCAGCACTTCAGGAGGCCAAGGCAGGAGAACTGCTTGAGCCCAGGAGTTCAAGTCCAGCCTGGGTAACAGAGCAAGACCCTGTCTCTATAAAAAATTAAAAAATTAGCCAGGCAACTACTTGAGAGGCTAAGGCAGGAGGATCACTTGGGCCGAGGTCAAGGGTGCAGTGACTCGTGGTGCCGCTACACTCCAGCCTGGGTGACAAAGCAAGACCCTGTCTCGAATGAATGAATGAATGAATGGAGATGTAATAGCGACTAGGGACCGAAGAACTTTAGATGAGATATGATCAGAAAAAGCCTCTTTAAGGAAGTGACATCCTCTTTAAGAAAATGGCACAGAGCCAGTTTTAGTGTAAACATCTCGGGGGTGTATCAGGAAGGGGCTTGGCATGTGTGAGAAATGGAAAAGGAAACCAAGTGCAGCTGGAGTGCAGTGGGCAACATAGGACATGGGAGAGGAGCTCAGCAAGAGAAGCGAGGGCTGGAGCCTGAGGGAACTACGGGCACAGCAAGGGCTCTGGAACTGATTCCAAGCACAGCGGAAACCCACAGAAGAGTCTGAAGCAGGAGAATGGCATGATCTGACTTCAGTTTTTAAAGGATCATGCTGATCACTATCTGCAGAATAAATAAGGAGGCAAGAATGAAAGCAGACCACTGAGGAGACTGCTGCGGAAGTCTAAGCTAGATAAGAATGGGCTTAGCCTGGGGAGATGGCAGTGGAGGTCAAGAGGGTCCAAAGAATTGAGCTATGTCCTAATGGGAAGGGTAGAAGATAGAAAGGAAAACAAAGATGAAGGATGATTCCTAGATCTTAAGCAATCGGGTGATAGTGTTGCCATCTGCTGAGATGCAAAAGACATGGGAAATAACAGATTTTTGAGGTGATGGGTAAGAACAGGTAGGAAGGGAAAGTCTTGTTTTGGGCCTGTGAAACTTGAGATACATTGAGGCAGAAAAATAAAGATGTCAAATAGGCATTTGGGTATATGCACCTGGGCTCACAGGAGAGGTCAGGGCTAGAAAAATCAGTGTTTGAGTCATAAGCATACAGCTGGTATTTAGAGCCACAGGACTAGGTGAACTCTCCAAAGAAAACAGCATGGACAGAGAAGAGAGGGGGCTGACGTCTGGACCAGGTACTTAAAGATTTAAAGACCAGCCCCAGGAAGAAGAGTTAAAGGAATAAGAAGGAATCGCTGATGAGGTCAGGGGAAACCTGGGGGTGTGCTTTCCCAGAAACCAAGTAAAGAAAGTGCTTCAAGGAGCTGGGGACCATGGGCTATACCAAATGCTGCCAATGATCAAGTAAGACAAGCAATGCGAAGAGACCAGTGGATTTAGCCACATGGAGTCACTGGTGAAGCAGTTTTCAATGGAGTCACGGAGACAGGCGTCATTACCGTGGGTGGAAGGCGTCCGTGATAGACGGAAACAAATTATAGATGACTTTAAGAATTCATATCAGAAAGGGGAGCAGAGCAACACGCAATGGCTGAGAGTACACACATTCTGAAGATGGGACGTACTCAGGTATGAGGAGAAGGACAAGATTAAGAGGGAAGATTCAATGATGCACAAGGGCTGATTTTAAGTGAAATCATGGCAAAAATGAAAGAGAAGGAAAACCTGTAACCAAAGGAAGAGCCCGGCCAGGAATGATGACACTTCATCCACAATAGCAAGATGGAAGGCAGAGGATCTGCATGGGGAATTTGCAGGTGTAAAGAGGTGAGAGAGCTCATCTGATTTCTTAGCAACATACAAAACAAAGTTAGCTGTAGAAGCAACTCAGAAGAGAACAGGGGGACAGGAGGCAGGGTCTACTGGCCTTTTAGTTGTTTTTCCAGTGACAGTAACAATCACAGTCACCATTTAATACTAAGTCTGATGACACCAGTACAAGATCTAGTTGGGACCAAGCATGTACCTACAGCCATGAGCTTTTTCTCAACAAGCTGCCTCATGCAAGGATTAAACTCATAACCTCATTAAAAACAGAACTGACTTATCTGTCCTAGCACTATTATACAGAAAATACATCTATTTTCTCACCAAAACCTCACTGAGGGATTTCCAGATAGACATGGCAAATCCCTTGTGAAATCCTTCTAAAATGACAGTAAAGACATGAAAAAAATGTATATATCCACAAGGACAGAGAGATTAGATGGGGAGACAGGAGATAAGAATTACAACCAGAGGCTGGAAGCTGGAAAGCTAATGAAAGTGAGAGCGTGGGGCATGGGCACCCTGCAGATCACAGGGTGTAAGTTATAGTCTGTGTGCTGAATAAGACACTTCTCTCTTGCTCTTCTCTCCCCACTCAGCCCTCCGATGACCTGGCTTGCACCCACTGTGTAATCTCCTTCCCTCCTGACCATGAAGGAAACTGAAAAATTGTCTACAATGTTGTAGACCAAAAGAAAAGACATACAGCTCCGGGGTGTGGCAAACAAAAGGTCTTCTCCCTAATCACTAAATTGTGAAGCCCCTCCAAGTAGATGAGCCCACTTCACACAAAGAACATGCAATCAGCTTTTCCTTGCCTCATTTTTAAATAAGAATCACCAGATGTTTACATAAGGCTACAAAACTAAGGACAGCGATCAAAACTAAGAGGAAAAAAAAGAAACTCACAAAAAATAGAGTAATACAAGAAGAGAGGAAAACTTAAAACTACACTTTTAAACTGTCAGTGGGATAAGACCAACAAAAGCAATAAGATTTTAAAAAGAAGCATTTGAAGAAAAAGAAACAGCTCTTAAAAATTAAAAAATGTGGGCTGGGCATGGTGGCTCACTCATGTAATCTCAGCACTGAGAGGCTGAGGCTGGTGGATCACTTGAGGTCTGGAGTTCCAGACCAGCTTGGCCTACAAGGTGAAACCCTGTCTCTACTAAAAATACAAAAATTAGCTGGGCATGGTCATGTGCACCTGTAGTCCCAGCTACAAGGGAGGCTGAGGCAGCAGGATCGCTTGAACCCAGGAGGCAGAGGTTTCAGTGAGCCAAGATTGTGTCACTGCACTCTAGCCTGGGCAAGACAGTGAGACTTCAACTAAAAAAAGAAAAGACTGAAAATGTGATGGCAGGGAAAACTGCAAATGAGGATTAAAACGTAAATTACAAGTTGTTCTTAAAATGTACTATAAAGGAGAGAGATCCAAGATGGCCGATTAGCAGCAGCTCAGGATTGTAGCAGAAAGTGAAAGCGCAGAGTGAGTGGATGCCACACTTCCAGACAAATTTTTGTTGCCCACGGACCAGGAGATTCCCAGCGGAGGAGACCCATGGGTCACCAGCGTGACTCTTTTGGCCAGTGCGGCTGTTTTGCCGGCGCCCCAGCACAGTGGTTCTCAGTGTGGAATATATGGGACTGGGTGCCCTTTTAGTTGGGTGTTTGGAGCTCTGGGAAGGCAGAGTTGCCCATTCAGCTGATTGAAAAGGGGACTGAAGCAGGGAGCCAGACCAGGAGATTCCCAGGCAGAAAAGCACCACGAATCTCAATGCCGCTGTTTCAGCCAGGGCAGTGGGTCCCCACAGGGGAAATTACACAGATCCCAGTACCTTTTCAGAGGGTGACTGGAACACCTAGGAGAGAGAGTTGACTGTTCAACTAAAAAAAAAAAAAAAAAATGAAGAAGAAGAGGCTCTGAAACAAGGAGCGAGGTGATCGGGCTCGGCTGGTCCCAACCCCACAAAAAAAAAACAGCAATTGGAAGTGCTGAAGATTGAGAGTTTCACAGCAATTACAGCTGAACCCAGGAAGGTCCAGCTCTGTGGGGGAGGGGCATCTGCCGAAGGAAAACTAAGAAACAGAAAAACTTCATCACCAGTAAGTTGGACATCCACTCAGAGACCCAATCTGAAAGTCAGCAGTTACAAAGACGAGAGGTGGGTAAATCCACAAAGATGAGAAGAAACCAGTGCAAAAGGCTGAAAACACCTGAAATCAGAATGTCTCTCCTCCTACAGGGGATCACAGCTCCTCATCAGCAAGGGAACAAGGCCTGATGGAGAATGAGTGTGATGAATTGACAGAGTCAGGCTTCAGAAGAAACTTCTGTGAGCTAAAAGAACATGTTCTAACCCAATACAAAGAAACTAAGAACCTTGAAAAAAGGTTTGATGAAATGCTAACGAGAATAGACAATTTAGAGAGGAATATAAGTGAATTAATAGAGCTGAAAAACACAATACAAGAACTTCATGAAGTATGCACAAGTTTTAACAGTCAAATTGATCAAGCAGAATAAAGGATATCAGAGGTCGAAGACCAACTTAATGAAATAATATGAGAAGACAAGGTTAGAAAAAAAATGCTGAAATGGAATGAGCAAAGTCTCCAAGAAATATGGGACTATGTGAAAAGACCTAATCTACATTTGATAGGTGTACCTGAATGTGACGAAGAGAATGAATCCAAGCTGGAAAATATTCTTCAGGATATTATCCAGGAAAACTTTCCCAACCTAGCAAGGCAGGACAATACTCAACTCCAGGTAATACAGAGAACACCACAAAGATATTCCTCAAGAAGAGCAACCCCAAGGCACATAATCGTTAGATTCACCAGGGTTGAAATGAAGGAGAAAATGCTAAGGGCAGCCAGAGAGAAAGGCCAGGTTACCCACAAATGGAAGCCTATCTATCAGACTCACAGCAGATCTCTCAGCAGAAACCCTACAAGCCAGAAGAGAGTGGGGGCCAATATTCAACATCCTTAAAGAAAAGAACTTTCAACCCAGAATTTCATATCCAGCCAAACTAAGCTTCATAAGTGAAGGAAAAATAAAATTTTTTGCAAACAAGCAAGTACTCAGAGATTTCATCACCACCAGGCCTGCTTTACAAGAGCCTCTGAAAGAAGCATTACACATAGAATGGAACAATCAGTATCAGCCATTCCAAAAACATACCAAAAGGTAAAGAACATCACCATAATGAAGAATTTACATCAACTAACGGGCAAAACAGCCAGCCAGCATTAAATGGCAGTATTAAACTCATATATATCAATATCAATCCTAAATTTAAATGGACTAAATGCCCCAATCAAAAGACACAGACAGGCAAATTGGATAAAAAGCCAAAACCCATCGGTATGCTGCATCCAGACCCATCTCACTTGCAAGGACACACAAAGACTCAAAACAAATGAAGGAGGAAGATTTACCAACCAAATGGAGAGCAAAAAAAAAAAAAAAAAAAAAAAAAAAAAGCAGGAATTGCAATTCTTGTCTCTGATAAAATAGACTTTAAAGCAACAAAGACCAAAAGAGACAAAGAAGGACATTACATAATGGTAAAAGAATCAATGCAACAAGAAGAGCTAACGATCCTAAATATATATGTGCCCAATACAGGAGCACCCAGATACATAAGGCAAGTTCTTAATAACTTACAAAGAGACTTAGACTCCCACATAATAATAGTGGGAGACTTTAACACTACATTGTCAATATTATACAGATCAACGAGACAGAAAATTAACAAGAATATCCAGGACTTGAACTCAGACCTAGAATAAGTAAACTTAATAAACATTTACAGAACTCTCCACCCCAAATCCACAAAACATACATTTTTCTCAGTATCACATCACACCTATTCTAAAAGTGACCACAAAATTGGAAGTAAATCACTCCTCAGCAATTGCATAGCATTTCACAGGTTTAAATAAAATATTGGTTGACTGCTTGTTTATTTTCCTCCCTTATTCCTTCCTGCGTCCATTGTTAAGCACATTTATTGTTTTTAATACCCAGTTTTAGACTGCATTCTAGCCTGGGGAATAGAGCAAGATTCCCATTCTGTCTCCCTCTTTCTCTTCCTCTTTCATTCTCTTTTATCTTTCTTCCTTTTTCTTTCTTCTTTTCTTCCTTTTTCTTCCTTTCTTTCTTTTTTCTCTGTCTTAAAAAGGAAAAAAAAATGTACTATAAAAAGGCAAAGAGAGAGAAAAGAGTAAAGGAAGATACAAAGACTAGAGGAAAAATTCTGGCATTCAAAGTAGGAATTCCAGAGAGAACAAAAGGACAGAATGAGCTAAAATTATCAGAAATACGTTTCTAAGACGTTCCCCAAAATGAAAGACATAAAACTCTAGACTGATAGAGCCCATAAGTGCCCAGAATAATCAATTTAAAAAGAATTTTCCAGGGCACATCTACATGCAGTTTCAGAACAACAGGATTAATGAGAAAATCTAAAATGCTGCAAGAAAAGATCACACATAGTTCTAGGAATCATGATGACATCAACCTCTCGATGGGGACACCAAGAGCTAAAATTCAAAGGAATGATGTCTTCAAAACTCTTAGGAAAAATTATTTTCTGTGCTATTTATATACACAGCTGAACTAGCAATTAAATCTAAGAATAAAAGAACATTTTCAGACGTGCAAAGTATTAAACTAATCTACCTTTTACATTTCTTAGGAAATTATAGGAAGATGTGACATTTAGGAAAACAGTGAGGTAACATAGAAAAAAAGGGCAAAAGAATGCTCAAGATGTCAGCGAAGGAAACCCTTAGGATAGCGGCAGTGTAGCAGGCAGAGAAAGCAACAAGGCAGACTGCAACCAGGGTGCAGAGGGATCCGCAAGGAGAATCGCCAAGAACTAAATGGATGCTCATCCAAAAGTTAGAAATAGAACAACCCTATCTATGATCCAGCAATCCTGCTTCTGGGTACTTATCCAAAAGAAGTTAAATCAGGATCTCAAAGAGATATCTGCACGCCCACATTTGTTGCAGTGCTATTCACAATAGCCAAGACATGGAAGCAAATTAAATGTCTATCAACAGATGACTGGATTAAGAAATGGGGTATATACATACAATAGAATATACAATATGCTAAGTGAAATAAGCCAGTCACAAAAAGATATATGCTTCATGAATCACTTATATGAAGTATCTAACATAATCAAACTTGGCCAGGCACAGTTGCTCTTGCCTATAATCCCAGTACTTTGAGAAGCCGAGGCAGGAGTATTGCTTGAGCCCAGGAGTTCAAGACTAGCCCAAGCAATATCGTGAGATCCTGTCTATTTTTTAAATAAGATAAAATAAAATAAAAAATAAAGTAATTGAACTATGAAAGCAGAAAGAAGAAAGGCAGTTGCCAGGGAATGACGGGGAGGGAAGCAGTTACTGTTCAATGAGTATGAAATTTCAGTTATGCAAGATGAAAGCGCTCTAGAGATCTGTTATGACATTGTGCTTATGGTTAACAATACTGTCTTACACACTTAGAAATGTGTTAACAGAATAGAGCTCATTATGTTTTTTCATTACACACACACACACACACACACACACACAAATGGGACTCAGAGAGGCAATTATTCACTCCAAAAAAAATAATTTAACAAACAAAATTTAGTCAAAATATATGAAATGGGGCCAGGCACAGTGGCTCACACCTATAATCCCAGCACTTTGGGAAGTCAACATGGGTGATCCCTTGAGCTCAGGAGTTTGAGATCAGCCTGGGCAACACAACGAAATCCCATCTCTACAAAAAATACAAAACTTAGCCAGGTATGGTGTCCCATGCCTGTAGTTTCAGCTACTAAGGAAGTTGAGGTGAGAGGATCACTTGAGCCCAGGAGGTCAAGGCTGCAGTGAGCCGTAATTTCAACACTGCCCTCCAGCCTGGGTGACAATATGAGAAATGGCTTGCTGTGGATGTTTACTGTTATAATAAGGATATCAATTCGAATACTCATTTAACTAAAGACTATGGTTTACTTCGGGAAGACGTAGCAAGATGTGTGTGTGTGTGTCCTGGGTAGAGTATCTAAGAAAATATATTCCTAATATCCTACAATTGGAAGTCAATATAATTAAAATATCAAGAAATATCTGAAGTATGTTATTTCAAAAATATGGTGATAAAAGACTAGAAGTAATAGTCAAAAATAAATGAATGTCATTATCTCTGGGAAAGGTATTCAGGGGTAAAGAAGAGTAAGAAAAGACATATGTTAATTTTCATAAACATAGTAATTTTTCTAAACATATCATTGACAAAACTTCAGTCACCTTTCAAATTACAACAACGTACCGCTCAACTGCACGAAGCTTAACCTTATTCATATCCTTTAGAACGTCCAACATGTTTGGAATATCCTTATTTCTCTGGCTTTGTGAATGATGACTAAAATTGGTCTTATTAGCAACCGGGTTCTGCTTGCTCACTTCAGTAGCTGGATTATCTGAGTCACAAATATTATTAGATCCTGGTTGTATGGGAGGAAAATACGATGGTTGGACAGATGAAACCTGAGGAGGAAGTGGTGGTGGAGGAGGAGGAGAAGAAAACACTGAACTTGGAAACTGATCTGTCTCCACACTCGGATGAGCAGCCCACGATGATGACAATTGGCCCAAATTAATGGGCTTGTCATTCGGGCCAAAGGAACCTAAAAACAAAGTCATTTGTTAAAAAATCATGCACAATTATCTCTAACATAATATATATGAATAACACTATTTAAACCAAAAGAGGAGCAATTTCTGTAATGCTACTAAAAGTAGGAAAGGAAACAGAATCAATCCCATCTGCTTAGTAATTTCTTTAAAAGTCAAGCCAAATTGTGAATTCATTTTTAATCCAGTTAGAAATTTTCAGTCTAGGTCCAAGAGCAGGGCGGGGAGGGGAATGCATTTTAAACAAACAAACAAACAAAATGTGTTTTTTCAGTAATTCACATATACTCTGAACTTCATCCTCTATTTAAAAAAGCTAAAACATAATCAACAACTTGTAGTTAGAAATACAAGTTGATACATTCACTCTCTAATGACAGGGGAGAAAGGAGCATATTATTTTCTAGGCAAAGCTAAAAGATGGATACTTAGTATTTAACTTTTCCACAATAGACTAGCTCCTAAAGGGCTGTCGGTAAACATGATTATTGCTTAAGAAAACTGTGTGTAGTTACATATCATTTTATTTATTATGTATAAATATGTTATTGTAACATATAACATGTTTTATGTAAATTATGTTATATACACTATAAATATATATGAAATTATATATGCATATTTATGCATTTGTATATGTACATATATATTTTAAAATTTATAGCAATTATGTTTACAGATAGCCCTTTACATCCAAATCTGTTGTGAAAAGCACTCAGTATCTATATTGCTTAACATTTTATACACAAATACATACACGTTTTGTGTATGTGTGTGTGCATATGTTTAAAGCAAGTAATATCTCTATAAATTTATAAAACAATCATCTGGAAAACATTACTCACTCAACTTGGTGGAAGTATAGCAGCAATAACTAAAAACTATAACCACATGATCCCTCAAACCTATATCCTCTTTCAAACCAATGTATTCTTCCTCTTTAATCTCCAATGCTTTTATGAACAATTAGAAAAGCTTACTTAGAAGACAAGACTTTCTAATACAAAAATACAATCTTCTGGTATAGTATAGCTAGCTCTTCTTTAAATCAAAGCCATCCCCTCACTACAAACGTTTGTACATCCAACATCCTTTTATGATACATTTAATGTTTTCAGAATTGTACTTATTCAGAATTGTACTTGCTTAAATACTTGCTGTTCCTGTATGCTACTACATGTACTATATTCAGTACAGTATTATGCTCTACAGGTTGGTAGCCAATGAGCAACAGGCTATACCATGATTATCATCTAACTGAAACAAAAATTCTAGTGTTACTTACTAGAATTTGTACTGTTTTTCAGTTCCTGCATTCCCACAATTGCTGCAATCTGAGAGCGAAGAAACGTCAGCTCATCTTCAAGAGCAGCTATTCTTTTAATTGCAACCTCATTTACAGGCAGATCATTTTTCATGGTTTTTTTCTGTCTTAGAGCAGGTGACAGTGGATCCCAAACTAGTTGCAAAGGATGGAAAATTTCTACTTTCTCTTCTTCGTTTTTCCATATACTATTTCTGTGCATGAAAAAAGAAATGAAGGGAAGATGTATTTCCAATCAAAAGAATAATAAACTCTTACACTATTATGTGAAAATCAAGAGACAAGAAAACAAAATAAAAGCTACTCTCAGGCCGGGCACGGTGGCTCATGCCTGAAATCCCAGCACTTTGGGAGGTTGAGGCAGTTGGATCACCTGAGTTCAGGAGCTCGAGACCTGCAAAACCCCATCTCTATTTTAAAATTCAAAAGAAAAATTAGCTGGGCATGATGGCGCATCCCTGCAGTCCCAGCTACTAGGGAGGCTGAGGCAGGAGAATCACCTGAACCTGGGAGGTGGAGGTTGTGAGATCGCTCCATTGCACTCCAGCCTGGTCAACAAAGTGAGACTCATCTTAAAAAAAAAGCTACTCTCTATCCCCTGTGATTGTTTCTAGAGTCACTGAGGATAAGCAAAACATTTTATTTAGCTTTGTATTCCCAATATAAACAGAATGTGGCCTCCAATAGAGGATCAGTCAGTGACCAGGGAATGAACAAAACAAACCTTGCTTTTAGATTAGAAAACAAAAATAATTATCCTGCAATTGCTCTACTTATTAACTTCAAATGCAGGTAAGTTAATTTATTTAAAAGTTCTATATAAGTTAATAAAGAGCCTTACATTCAGAGCTATGTTAGGGTTAAATGTATGTTCTTTTAACTATTTGAAGATTGGTGCCAGTTTAATACATAATAAAATCAGCCAGAATACTTAAATAATTGACAATTACTGTGCTTAAGGCCTATATCAACACAAATACTATGCTTAAGGCCTATATCTGAATATACTAACATGTAAGGTAATACTCCCTAGGAGTAACACACACATTTAACATCATTGCCTGGTGCACAGGAAACACTGTATAAGTTTGGCTAAAGATATGATTCTAATATCCCTTTAATATCCATTCCCTCTTAAGTCTAGTGTTTGGTTTCAATGTGCATTAAAAAAAAAAAACTGGCTAAAAAGATGAAAAACAGCCAGGCTTCTTTATTAGGAAGATATAGCAGAACACAGCACAGTTTGAAGATAAACAAAACAAAAAAGCTCAATCAATCTGAGCAAGCTTCGACACATGCAAGAATTCAGGTTATAGCCCACTTTCCAAGATAAGCATATAAAATTACCGAAATCTGAGACAACTGGCTTCTTCATCATTTGCCACACACAAAATGTCAGCAAAAGATGGAACCATAGATCCACCATTATCAGAGTCTACAGAGTTCAAGAGCGGGATCAACTAAAGTAAAAAAAGAAAAAAAAAGTCAGAGCTCTGCAGGGAGTCAGGAGAAGACACATGCTCCATGGTATTAAATAAGTTAACAAACCAAAAGAAAAAGAAAAAGGATATTCAATAGAAAACATGCACTTGTTAGCAAGAAAGAACACTGGGGAAAATGTTATGCTAAAGTCTAAGCACTAAGCAATATTCTCTCCCCTGGTTAACTTCATCTATCATAAAATGCAAAATCAAATCAAATAAGCTCTTCAGGTATTGTTCAAACTTGTCCATCTGTGAATGTCATTACAGGCATGTACCGTATAACATTTCGGTTGGAGACAGACTGCATATGATGGAGTCACATAAGATTATAATGAAACTGAAATATTCCTATCACCTAGTATTTACTATATTATACTGTTTATATTATTTTAGAATGTACTCCTTCTACTTCAAAAAAAGAAGTTGCCTGGGTATAGTAATGCATACCTGTACTCCCAGCTCTTTGGGAGGCCAAGGCAGGAGGATCAATTAAGGCCAGGAGTTCAAGACCAGCCAGGGCAACATAGCAAGATCCCATCTCTACCAAAAAAAAAAAAAAAAAGTAGTCCCAGCTACTCAGGAGGCTGAGATAAGAGAATCACTCAAGCCCAGGAGATTGAAGTTGCAGCCATGATCACACCACTGAACTTCATCTTGGGCAACAGCAACATCTTGTCTCAAAAAAAAAAAAATTACCTATAACACAGTCTCAGGATGGTCCTTCAGGAGGTATTCCAGGAGAAGATACTGTTATCATAGGAGATGACAGCTCCATGCATGTTATTGCCACTGAAGGTCTTCCAATAGGACAAGATGTAGAGGTAGAAGACAGTGACATTGATGATTCTGCCCTTTGTAGGCCTAGGCTAATGTGAGTGTATGCTTGTGTCTTAGTTTTAACAAAAAAATTTAAAAAGTATAAAAAACTTAAAAATTTTTTAAATCATAAAAAGCTTGGCCAAGTGCGGTGACTCATGCTTGTAATCTCAGCACTTTGGGAGGCTGAGGCAGGTGGATCATGAGGTCAGGAGTTTAAGACCAGCCTCGCCAAGATGATGAAACCCAATTCTATTAAAAATACAAAATATTAGCCAGGCATGGTGGCAGGCACCGGTAATCCCTCAGAAGGGAGGTACTCAGAAGGCTGAGGCAGAGAATTGCTTGAACCCAGGAGGCAGAGGTTGCAGTGAGTCAAGATCGCAGTACTGCACTCCAGCCTAGGCAGCAGAGTGAGACTCTGTCTCAAGAAAAAAAAAAAAAAAAAAGCTTATAGAATAAGGATATAAAAAATATTTTTGTGTAGCTGTAAAATGTGTATTTTAAAATAAGTATTATTGGCTGAGCGTGGTGGCTCACGCCTGTAATCTAAGCACTTTGGAGGCCAAGGCAGGCAGATCACCTGAGGTCAGGAGTACAAGACCAACATGGTCTTTTGAAATGCCGTCTTTAAAAAAAAAAAAAAAAAGTAAAAAGAAAGAAAGAAATAAAATAAGTATTATCACAGAAGAGTCAAAAAGTGTTTTAAAAATGAAAACATTTATAAGAAAGTGTTACCGTAAGCTAAGTTTAATGTATTATTGAAGAAAAGTTTTTTTATAAATTTAGTCTAGCCTAAGTGTCCAGTGTTGATAAAGTCTACAGTAGTGTACAGTAACATCTTAGGCCTTCAAATTCCCTCACCACTCACTGGCTCACCCAAAGCAACTTCCCATCCTCTATTCATGGTAGGTACCCTATACAGATTTAACATTTTTTATCTTTTTACTGCCTTGCTACTGTACTTTTTCTATGTTTAGATACACAAACACCACTATGTAACAACTGCCTAAGTATTCAGTACAGTAATATGCTACACAGGTTTGCAGACTAGTACAGGCCATACCATATAGCATGGGTGCACAGTAGACTACATACCATCTAGGTTTATGCCAGTATACTCCATGATGTTTTCATAATGGCAAAATCCCTGAACACGGCATGTCTCAGAAAGTATCCCCATCATAAAATGATGCATGACTGTATTTAAATAAACACCACCACAAAAACGTATGTGAAATGGCTTGTTCCCAAGGGTAAACTAAAGGTTTCTTGGCTTGCAGGAAACGTTTCTTCCTTTGTTGTTCTACTCTACGTCTGTAAGAGTACCTAGGATTATTTTGTACTTGGTACTTAATCAATTTATGTTGACCAACTTACTTCAAAATTAGGTCTTCGACAAGGTTCTAATGGAAGCATTTTCCCAATAATCCGAACAATACTCCTAGTTGATCCATAGTCTTTATTTTCCCAAATCAGCAAAACCTATTTTAAACATAAAGTAGTAATTAAAATGCACTCTGATTAAGCAGGTTTATAAAAGCATGAAAAAAGGAGATGTAAAAAAGATACAGTGACTTTTTCTTTTAAATATAGGAAGTCCTGGCCGGGCGCGGTGGCTCAAGCCTGTAATCCCAGCACTTTGGGAAGCCTAGGTGGGTGGATCACTAGGTCAAGAGATCGAGACCATCCTGGTCAACAAGGTGAAACCCCATCTCTACTAAAAATACAAAAAATTAGCTGGGCATGGTGGCGCATGCCTGTAATCCCAGCTACTCAGGAGGCTGAGGTGGGACAATTGCTTGAATCCAGGAGGCAGAGGTTGCGGTGAGCCAAGATCACGCCATTGCACTCCAGCCTGGGTAACAAGAGCGAAACTCCACCTCAAAAAATTAAAAAATAAAATACAGGAAGTACTGTAAAATAGCATTCATTTTTAAAAAGAAATATAGAGTGGCAGAGACTTTCTTCAAAGAATTGAACTTTATGAATATTTGTCTTAAAAAAAGATGGTAGTAAACATAAATACATTCCAGGAAGATCTTTGAAAAAGCATAATTCATGTTGTTCTGTTTCTGATAATATCCAAATATCGTGGGGGAAACTTGGTTCAAAAAAATCACATCCCCTCCCCCAGCTAAAAGTCTCATCTTTTGCCCAATCAAAAATTGACAATTTCAATTTATCAAGCAATGAGGTAATACAGAGTATACATATGTAATTTACTTTAAAGGAAAAATGAAAAAGGGAATAAATAAATCAGGTCCTAGACAATTCAAAGAGTTAGTTACATAAAGTGAAAGATAGCTGCTGGCAGTCAGCTCTGGAAAAGGTATGAGAAGTGAAAATTGGCGACTATAACTCAAATAATACTTTGTCCTTTAGCATGGGCCTCCCAAACTGATGTAAACCATTGCCACAGGAACTACCCGCCACCCACCAAAAGATATGACATAATAAAATTGGACATTTTTCCTAAGATCCCATAAAAAGACAATGTGTATTATGAGCAACAGATATAGGTAGCATCCTATTAGCATCCTTGTTAAAACATCCAATGAACAGTATATCCAGAAAGCAAACGGACACACCATTGTAGAACTCAGTACAAAAACTGATTAGAAAACTGGGGTTGGGAATCACTGGGATACAGAATACATGCTTTAGGTAAAAAATGGAAGGCATAGGACTTTCTAAGGCTAAAAAGAAGGATTTCAAAGTCATCAGCACATGGAATTCTTTGCACAGCCATGCTATTCTTCTGCTTTTAGATAGCAACAGCTCTAAATTGATCTGATCAGAGTCTAACATTGAATATTGGTTCCATCAACTAGCCTCACAATGTTTCACTTCTGTCGGCCCTGTCTCCACAACATAATCTATGCACTCCACATTCTTTCCAATAACCCTTTAAAGTCCTCTACCACTTGGTTCTATTCTACTGAATCAAATTAATATCACAGTATTCATTAACAGGAATATAAGTTCTTTTGAGTTAAGCAGTCTTCCTTATGGTCTTAAACCCAATCCAATGTAGCATCTTAACTGCCATGCTTCACCCATAGAGGGCACTGATCTAACTCTAGTCTCAGTCCTGGTTCAGTTTATACCTGTCTTTAAATATCCAATTCCACTACAAATTTAATTATTTCCACTCTCAAGAGCTTCCTAAACTTTATTCAGTTCTAAACTAGTTCCAATGAGTACCATATAATAGAACACATAATTACACGTGACTTTGTTTCACTTGCTGTTGTTTTCCCCCATTAGATTGTGAACTCCTTGAGACAGAGACAGGCATGTATTCCTTTAGAGTCTTTCAGGGCAGTGGTTATCAACCATGAGTACACTAGAATCACCTAATACGTTCTTCAAAAGAAATATAACACTAGCCACACATGTAAATTAAATATTCTAGTAGCCACATAAAACATAAAAGAACTAAGTGAAATTAATTTTCTTAATATGTATTATTTCACTCAATACGTAAATTCAGGTTGAGCATCCCTCATATACAAAATGCTTGGAACCAGAAGTGTTGCGGATTTCATATTTTTTTAAATTTTGGAATATTTGCATACACATAATAAGATATCTTATGGATGGAACCCAAGTCTAAACACAAAATATATTTATATTTCATATACACCTTAGACATATAGCCTAAAGGTAATTTTATATAATGTTTTAAATACCCACCTGCATTAAACAAAGTTTGTGTACATTGTACCATTAGAAAGCAAAGGTGTCACTACCTCAGCCACCCATGTGGACAGTCTGTAGTTGTCTGGCATCACCATCATTTCTGACTCTGAATTTGTGTGTGACTGATAAGCAATCATTTTCTACACTTACATACACATAAGTAGTTAACAGCCAAAAAATATACTATTAATACTGTGAAAAACTAATGTGTTCAGTACAACTAAGCAGCACAGGAGCATCACCAGAATCCCAGTCTTAGGCCTTCTCAGCTGATAAACAACAGCAACAACCAACAAGGGCAGGAGGAGTAAACTATGGGTTGTGCACCTGCGTTTTGATTGCGACCCATCACATGAGGTCAGGTGTAAAATTTTTCCATTGTGGCATCATGCTGGCACTCAAGAAGTTTGGGATTTGGGGAGCATTTCGGTTTTCAGATTTTTGCAATAGTGATGATCAACTGATAATCAGTATTTTTATATCCCTATTATTTTATGTTTTTTCCAGTCTTTAAAATCCCTATATAGTTTACACTTATAGAAGATCTCAATTCAGATATTTCAAGCACTTAAAAGTGAACTCCAAATGGCCAGTGGCTACTATACTGGATTGCACAGCCTGGAAGATATAGACCCCAGATCTATTAATAGTAGAATATTTGGAGGATTGAGCATTTATATTTAAAGTGTTCTGCAGACCTTTCATCTGCATACCGCTGCTAAGAACCACAGGCATAGAGGCTTTGCCTCCATGAGGGCCACCTATGACAGTGACATATAGTCACCCAAGGAGTTAGCTCTTGTTTAACTTAAATGATACCTTCCTATCTTGCTCGGCAGTTTCCATCCTAACAAACTCCTGTTCTTCCTCTCATTCCTTCATTGCCTGTAGCCATCTTCACCATTTTTGTTGTTTGCTTTTAGGGCTTTTTTGTTTGTTGGTTGGTTGGTTTGTTTTGAGACAGGGTCTCACTCTGTCACCCAAGCTGGAGTGCAGGGGCATGATCAGGGCTTACTGCTACCTCCGCCTCCCAGACTCAACAACCCTCCTACCTCAGCCTCTGGAGTAGCTGTGACCACAGGTGCATACCACCATGCCTGGTTAATTTTTTTATTTTTTGTAGAGATGGAGTTTCATCATATTGCCCAAGCTGGTCTTGAAAACCTGGGCTCAAGTGATCTGCCTGCCGCAGCCTCTTAAAATGGTAGGATTTGACCACGCCTGGCCATCTTCTTTTTTTTTTTTTTTTTTTAATCAGATGTTCAGAGGAATGTATTGAGTACAGGTGAGGAACTAGGATGTTGAAAAGTAAAAAAAGGAGAGAAGGAAAGGAAGAAAGAGGAAGAAAAAGAGGGAGAGAGAACAGGAATATTGCTTCATTCTAAAAATGGGTATTAATAATGGCTAATCGATATCTTGTGTATTTAAAATGGAGAACTCTATAACTATTTATTGAGTTTACTTGTTCCGGATCTGAGTTGAAGTCCTGGATATCCTTATTAATTTTCTATCTTGTTGAGTCTAAATCTCATTATGGGTCTTATGTATCTGGGTATTAAGATCTCTTATTGTTGCATTAATCCTTTTACCACTGCATCTTTGTTGTTTTGAAGTCTATTTTATCAAATGTGAGAATTGGAACTCCTGCTTTTTGTTTATTTATTAATTTTTGCTCTCCATTTGGTTGGTAAATTTTTCTCCAACCCTTTGTTTTGAGTCTTTGTGTATCTTTGGATATACCATTAGGTTTTGGCTGTATCTTTTGATTGGGGGATTTAGTCGATTTAAATTTAGGGTTACTGCCATTTCATGTTAACTGGCTATTTTATCCATTCGTTGATGTAAATTCTTCTTTATGTTGATGCTCTTTACTTTTTGGTATATTTTTAGAAAGGCTAATACTGGTTGTTCCTTTCTATGTATAATGCTTCTTTCAGAAGTTCTTGTAAAGCAGGCCTGGTGGTAATAAAATCTCTGAGTACTTGCTTGTTCATAAAAGATTTTATTTTTCCTTCAATTGTGAAGCTTAGTTTGGCAGAATATGAGATTCTAGGCTGAAAGTTCTGTTCTTTAAGTATGTTGAATATTGGCCCCCACTCTCTTCTGGCTTGTAGGGTTTCCGCTGAGAGATCTGCTGTAAGTCTAATAGGCTTCCCTTTATGGGTAACCTGGCCTTTCTCTCTGGCTGCCCTTAGTATTTTCTCCTTCATTTCGATCCTGGTGAATCTAACAATTATGTGCCTTGGGGTTGCTCTTCTTAAGGAATATCTTTGTGGTGTTCTCTGTATTACCTGAGGTTGAATAGTGTCCTGCTTTGCTAGATTGGGAAAATTTTCCTGGATAATATCCTGAAAAGTATTTTCCAGCTTGGATTCATTCTCTCCATCACATTCAGGTACACCAATCAAACGTAGATTGGGTCTTTTCACATAGTCCCATATTTCTTGGAGACTTTGCTCATTCCTTTTTATCCTTTTTTCTCTATTCTTGTCTTGTCATTTTATTTCATTAAGTTGGTCTTCGACCTCTGATATCCTTTCTTCTGCTTGATCCATTCTGCTATTTAAACTTGTGCATATTTCACTAAGTTGTTTTGTATTTTTCAACTCCATTAGTTCATTTATATTCCTCTCTATATTGTCTATTCTTTTCAGCATTTCGTCAAACCTTTTTTCAAAGTTCTTAGTTTCTTTACATTGGGTTAGAACAAGTTCTTTTAATTCCCAGAAGTTTCTTATCATCCACCTTCTGAAGCCTACTTCAGATAATGGAACACAGTCCTTTTCCATCAGGGCTTGTTCCGTTGCTGATGAGGAACTGCAACCCCCTGTAGAGGGAGAGGGGTTCTAATTTTGGGTATGCTCGGCCTTCTTAGGCTGGTTTTTTCCCTTTATTATAAATTTATCCATCTGTCGTCTTTACAATTACTGCCTTTCTAATTAGATTTCTGAGTCAACGTCCAATTTATTGATTCCCAGTGCTGGGATTCAAGCAACCCCCTGCGCCGGCCAAAATAGCAGCGATAAGACTGATGATGCTCTTCTGCCCGGGAATCTCTGGTCTGGCTTTCTTCTTGAGACCGCAACAAGCGCTCTGCCTTCCCGGAGCTCCAAACACCGGTCAGTAAGGGAACCAGTCCCGTTTACTCTGCATGAAGAGCTGCCGCGCCAAGGCACTGGCAAAACCGCTGCACCGGCCACAAGAGTCACGCTGGCGACCCGTGGGGCTCCTCCACTAGAAATCTGCTGGTCCGTGAGCGACGAAAATTTGTCTGAAAATGTGGCATCCTCTCGTTCTCTGAGCTTTCACTGGGAGCTACGATCCTGAGCTGCTAGTGATCAGCCATCTTGGATCTCTCCTCCTGGAGAGATCTTCACCAGGAGCCATCTTCACCATTCTTATTATTTCATCTTCCCTCTATTCCTGGTCTAGCACTCACATTTTGACTTTACTAATTTTCCTACCAACATATTATTTCAGTAATATGTTCAATGCCACTCAAAAATGGTTCATTCTTTTGATATTATGTGCTTCCACACTGCTAATGAATAAACTACCCTAATTACTCTTAGCTAGGGAAAAAAATCACAAAATGACAATATTTAGAAAAACTACAACTTCATGATGACTTCAGCTGGATTCTCATAGGTATTCTGAAAACCCTTCATAACATGTTAGATTCGATATCACATTGCCCAGAGCAGTCTCCAATCTCTGAAGTCCCTACCACCATCACTTCATTACCTGCAAGTGACCTTGTCTCTGCTCTTACTGAGAAAACCGAGAAATTCAACTTTGCATTCTTCAACTTCATTTATCTTACTTAGCTCCATTCAAAATCTCTTTTCAGGCTAGGCACACTTTGGGAGGCCAACAAAGGGCAGATCACTTGAGGTTAGGAATTCAAGACCAGCCTTGCCAACATGGTGAAACCCCATCTTTACTAAAAATGTAAAAATCAGTTGGGCATGTTGGCAGAATCCTGTAATCCCAGCTACTCAGGAGGCTGAGACAGGAGAATCACTTGAACCTGGGAAGCAGAGGTTGCAGTGAGCCAAGATTGCACCACTGCACTCCAGCCTGGGCAATAGAGCAAGACTCCATCTCAAAAACAAAATCTCTTTCCAAGATTGCACCACTGCACTCCAGCCTGGGCAATAGAGCAAGACTCCATCTCAAAAACAAAATCTCTTTTCACTATCTCTCACTTTCATTCTGTTCTTTAAGGTAGGACAGTTTCTCTCCTTTCCAAGACTTTTTAAATTAGATCCCTTGCCCAACTACCTTCTCAAGGGCATTGCTCAATCACTCTCTCAGGGGTATCTTAAATTCCTTCCTGTCTGTAAGCTTCTTCCAGAGTGATTACAAATATGCTGAAGTGCATTCTAACTTTAAAATAAAAACAAAAATTCCATCCTGCTGCCCCTTCAGATTGATGGCCTCTCTCAGTTTCTTTTCACAAGCAAACTTTTCAAAAGAAGGTTGCTGATCCCACTTCCTCACATTCTTCAAACTACTCCAACACAGTCCCATCTCCACTTACAGAAACGCTTAAGGGCACCAGAAACCTCATATGATAAATAAATGTTCAGCTGTTATCTTCAGTCTTGCTATTACTGAAATTTAAAATGTTTCAATCACATCTAAGGACATCTGCCATCATCAAAGTCCGTGGCTTTAAATATCAAAACAATGCAGATAACTCCCAAAACAGAATCTTTTTCTTTCCCACATTCTAAAACCATATATCCAATTGTCTGCAGGATATTTCTATTTATATATTCTAACATCACCTCTGACTCACCTCATCTCCATACTCTAGTTTCTCATACTAAGATGCCCATTTATAATAATGGCACCATGATTCTTCAACTTACTTTTGCTTAAAAAAATCTTAAAATTATCCTTGACTACTCTCTTCTAATTCACCCCACCAAACACAGCTGATTGGCTCATTTTGTAAGCCCCCATAATATTTTACATCTTCCTTATAGTCAATCTCATATTATAGTTATCTCTATTGTTTATTCCTCATATTTTAAAAATACAAGAGCCATGTATTACTCCTCTGTATTACCTACAGAAACAAGCATATAGTGTTAGATACAGTAGATGTTCAACAAGTAGACAAAATTGGATTTGTTTACGATATGGTTTGGCTGTGTCCCCACCCAAATCTCACCTTGAATTGTAAGTATCCTCATGTGTCAAGGGCAGGGTCAGGTGTAGATAACTGAATCATGGGGGCAGTTTTCCCCATACTGTTCTCATGGTAGTGAATAAGTCTCATGAGATTTGATGGTTTTGTAAATAGGAGTTCCCCTGCACAAGCTCTCTTGCCTGCCACCATGTAAGATGTGACTTTGCTCCTCATTTGCCTTCGCCATGATTGTAAAGCATCCCAAGCCATGTAGAACTGTGAGTCAAATTAAACCTCTTTCATTTAGAAATTATCCAGTCTCAGGTATGTCTTTATTAGCAGCATGAGAACAGACTAATACAGCTTATAATTCTCAGGCCTAAGTCAGCCTCTTTCCATTAGATTTATTCTGGATTTATTGAGCTTTAAATATTGAAATGGTTTACAAATTACCTTAAATAAAAGTTTTAATGTATCTGTGCAATAAATGTAATTCTGTGAAGGTCATGTCTATATTTTGCTTCCTTTGTGTCTTCTCTTGGCATTTGTCCTATCAGGTAAATATGTTCTAAATAATCTTTTTTTTTTTTTCTCCAGACAGAGTTTCACTGTTACCCAGGCTGGAGTGCAATAGCATGATCTCGGCTCACTGCAACCTCCGCCTCCTGGGTTCAAGCAATTCTCCTGCCTCAGCCTCCCAAGTAGCTGGGACTACAGGCGTGTGCCACCATGCCCAGCTAATTTTTGTATTTTTAGTAGAGACAGGGTTTCACCATATTGACCAGGATGGTCTCGATCTCTTGACCTCGTGATCCACCCGCCTCGGCCTCCCAAAGTGCTGGGATTACAGGCGTGAGCCACCGCACCCGGCCGTTCTCAATAATCTTATCCCTTTTCTAACTCAAACCATCAAAGCTATACTATTGCAAAGTTACCTTTGTTTCACCTAAAAAGAAGCAACAATTTTGCCTTAAATCAAATTATTACATATAAATCATTTTCAAAACAAAACCCAAAAACAAATACAACAGATCCATTTCAATCCATTTACCTGGTCTACAGGAACGCCAAAATATTCCAGCACCTCTCTTAAGATATTCAGTATGAGAGACATCGATGAAGCAAATACAGAAGCAATTCAAAGAAACATTATCAGTTTCTTGGTGCCTTTGGGAAAAATTTTAGAAAATATTACTCTTGACAAATGCCACACAGATTGTACTTTTAACCTGGAAGAGTCCTCTCGATACATATTACACCATTAACTAATTTCTCCTGGCCAGGATTATTTTGAAGGAAGTCAAAAAAAAAAAAAAAAGGGAAGGAAGGGGAAGTCTGGAGGAAAGGGAGATGGTTGTAAAGGAAATTTCGATTTATTGGCTAAATTACATTAAAACCTCCTAGGATGTTTGAGCTTATGAAGGGGCCTAGTAAATAGGGACCGATTAACAACAAACTGGACATCTTGTAGGCAAGGCTTCAAGTTACATGCCACGGGGAAGCTCGCTCTTTCCTGAAAGCTCTGGGCTGAGACTCTTAGCAGACGGGTGAATTTAGCCGATCCTTGAAAGCAGGCAAGGGCCCGACTCAACGTTTTTTAAAAATGAACAGTAGCTCTTCTCACACTTATATCGAAGTACCGCCCATCCCTCCTCGCTCTTTTAAAATAAGGAGCATGAATTCCAAGACAGGTGACGTGACTTGGTCACCCAACTAGTAACAGGCCGTGACCAGAGCCGGATCGCGTCCCTCGCTTTGGCAACAAGCTTCCTAGGGCTCTCCAAACCCAGTGTGGTAGTCTTGCTCACCTTCTTCGGGAGCCGAGCCTCCTAGGAATCACCGGAACATCAAGCGGAGGGCTTTAGGAATCCTCAATCGAATTCGACTCAGCCGCTCCTGGTCCAGATCGCTCAGACATCTACCCAGACCTCGAACCAGTTCCCACCCGCGCGCCTCGGTTTGCAGGCCACAAGCTGTAACAATGCCCTCACCAAGGAATATGAGGTCGACCCAGTGCCCAGCCCTGGAGCTTCAAGCTCAGCCAGGGTAACGCCACGGGAAGCGCGCCCACCTCCTACCGGGCCCAACCAACCCACCTGCTAGTCCCTAGGACTGGACAGCTACTTCCGCATCACAGGACGAAATCAAACTCCGCGGGCCAGGACCTATGCCCGGTCTCATTGGGCGAGACTGAAGATTGCTGCTTCTGATTGGTCATCCCATGACGTCAGGCAATTCGGGAAGCGACTGTTTCTCCTTCTCAAGAGGCGGGTCTTCCGCGAGACAGCCAAGAGGAGCTAGCGGGCTGGGCAGGTCGCGCTAGGACGGTGGCGCAGGCGCAGGGCAAGGTTTTAGGTACAAACCGGTGAGCTGGACTTGGAATCCAGAGTTCGTACCCTACTTAACTTTTTGCAGAGAGTATGTTACCCATACCGCTGGACCCAAAGCGCACCCGCCTTCCCAAGTTCGCCTGACACAAAGTCACGATTTATTTTTTGGTCATTTCATTTGTTCAGCTAATATTAAAATACCAGTGAGACTAATAGAAGCCAAGCACTATCCCCGAGGGTTTTGCAGCTTTGCAGTGGCTAGGATTCGTTCGTTCGTTCACTAAATACACCTACGTATCCAGGCTACCGCATATGGGCCGGACACCCTCCTGACTTAGCCGAGGATGGACATGTACTTAGTAGGCAAGGCTTCTAGTGACATGTCACAGCGAAGCTCGCTGTTTCCTGAAAACTTCGGGCTGAGACTCGAAGCAGGTGATAACCCAATTTCCATTTCTGAGTTGACGTTATTGGCTTCATACCAAATAGCTTCCTCTTCTGAATTTCAGCAAGAAGTGCACCGGAGTGACATAACAATTTAAGATGTGTGCCTGCTACTGACATAAGTTTGGAACGAATTTGTCTATGGCCAACATCATTTACTCATTCAACCAATAATGGGTATCTACTACGCGGCAGACACCATTCTAAGTACGGAAAATGGTTTAATGAGCAGGTCAGGTCCTTGTCCTCCTCGAGCTTACATGCCAGTGGGGCATCTCTCTCCATTCTAAGCCTACTTGCTTTTCTCTATAGCACTTATCACCATGTATATTTAATTTTGCTTCTCTATCTCCAAACTAAATTGTAGACTCCAGAACAGGAATTTGTTTTGATCCATGCTGTATCTTTCCCCAGTGCTTTAGAAGAGTGCCTGATATATAATAGGCATTCAATCTATTTGTTGAATAAAATAACTAGATGTGGGATGACAGAAAAGAATTATTTGGGACTAAGCAACTAGCAAAACAATTGATAGCAAATATAGTGATATGCCCAGCAGTCTGTGCTGGATAAGGCTGAAAATACGTGCAGAAGAAGGGTGATGGGTCAGAACCCCTACATGGACTAAGTTACAATTTTCTCAAGTTCCTTGTCCTTCCCTTTGCCCTTGTGAATAAACCACTTTATAACCTCCTCCCTTTCCCCGTCGTGGCCAACATGGCAAAAACTCGTTTCTACAAAAATACAAAAATTAACTGGGCATGACGGTGTGTGCCTGTAATCCCAGCTACTGTGGAAGCTGAGGCGGAAGACTCGCCTCAACCCGGGAGGCAGAGGTTGCAGTGAGCTGAGGTTGCACCATTGCACTCCAGCCTGGGCAACAGAGCAAGGCTCCATCTCAAACACAAACACACACACCTATCTCGTAATCATTTTCCTATAGTAAACTTACCTTTTCCAACTATTCACATGACACTATTTCATACCTAAAGCTCCTAGATTCTTCCCCCACCCAACCCCCCCCCGGGACGGAGTTTCGCTCCTGTTACCCAGGCTGGAGTGCAATGGCACGATCTCGGCTCACCACAACCTCCGCCTCCTGGGTTCAGGCAATTCTCCTGCCTCAGCCTCCTGAGCAGCTGGGATTACAGGCACGCGCCACCATGCCCAGCTAATTTTTTGTATTTTTAGTAGAGACGGGGTTTCACCATGTTGACCAGGATGGTCTCAATCTCTTGACCTCGTGATTCACCCGCCTCGACCTCCCAAAGTGCTGGGATTACAGGCGTGAGCCACCGCGATTCTTTTTTAAATATAGTAAATTAAACATGGTACTCCAAAACATGCAGGGGTGACTTGAACAATGAAGGAAAGATTAACAATATAACTTTCCTGATCACCACAAGGTGAACTCTTATTCAGCACAAGACAGCCCAGAATGTATTTGTTTCTAGCAGCAGCAGCCATAAAATTAAATCAAGCCTCTATAAATATGCAATTATCATTCTTTCATTAATACACTCAAGGACCATTTATTACATAACTACAGTATGTGTGCCATGCACAGTATTAAACGCTAAAATTTTATTCTGGCAGAGACATGTTAAGTGGAATGAATTGCTAGCCTAAAGGTATGTTCAACATTCAGTGGCCTCAGAAAAAAAGGAATTGGAAATTTTTTTCTATGGTGTAAGACTAGATAGGAGAGTGAACAAGGAGTAGCATAAGGCAAGGCGGCAAAAAACAGCTCATAGGGAGTTCCTATAGTTCATCATGACTAAGGTTCAGGCAATAAGACATCAATTTAGTTTTAAAATAATTTTGCACTGGAAAAACATCCCAGAGATGGCAATATAAAGATGAAATTTATGGGTCAAGTCCAAACTAGACCAATGCAACAAGTGGGGACAGTGATGAGCATCTATTATTTGGGTGGAGGGTGTGGTGGTGGAAAGGGAAAGACAGAACATACTTTATAGGGATGTCCAATTAGCTAAATGGATAAAGGAAAGAACATCAGTTTGCAGTAGTATGGGGTACAGATGATGAATTCTGTTTGCGGTGTTGAAGTTCCAGCAGAACTATCCAGGGAAGAGTTGGAGGGAAAAATCGGAGTTCAGGAGAAGTTTAAGAGGTCAATTTCAGTCACCAGCATCTAGATAAAAATATTTGAAAACCTCTCATTCACAAAGTACTTCCACGATTCTTGTTCCTTCCCCATACCAACGCTATGTACTACTATTTACTAATGTTTGCTACCCCCTCTCACTTTGTAAACTTAGCCATAAAGACAACAGCTGTGAAATGCTTAAGTGCCAGAACATGTTTAACACTGAAATATGAGTGCACCGTGAAAACTCTGTATCTATTCCAGTTACTTTCAGGCCCTCATCTGAAATCTGTATTGCCTTTCTACTTCCTTTTAAACAATAGGTTTTTAGTTATCTTTTACCTTTTGGATATTCAAATGGCAAAATGGCAAGGGAACTTTGTATAATAGTAAGCTTGGAAATTTTGAATAAAAACTGGCAGCAATATGCGAGGAAAGTTTGACATTGAAAATGATTAGTGAGAGGTTTAGTTTTATCTCACATTTTTCTCCTACACCTTATCCTATTACATATTATAATACTTTATGCCAGAAACTCTATTAGCTCAGGAAAAGATCCATTTTGTCTAAAGTCCCTCTTACGTAAGGAAGTCATTTTCCTTGATGAGCTTTAAACAATTTAGCACTGAGTTGGCATTATCAGGGGATTTTGAGGTATTAGAATGGATTTTCTCAAATGGATATTTTACCCTTCAGGCACTTGTCACACCTTAAAACTTTTTCAAAATTCTTATTAATCACACATTCCCAACTAATCTTTTATGATTTAGGATTAACACTATGATATTGTGTAGTTGTTATGCGATGATGATCCTAAACGTTACTTAGCCAGGCGGGACTTAGATTTTCAACCCACTATGGTATTTTAACTTAATTCTGCTGTCCTTTTCCTTAATGACTACTGAGACTACCAAATGGCTTATATCAACAGTACATTCAAGATAGGTTGTGGCTGTTATATATATGAAATTTATTACTGGGCAGTGTTATCTGAGAACTACTTTTGAAACTTCTCCATAACCTTCTTTGTTGTATCAATACTCACATCTAGTTCTCAACTTATTCAGTAACATAGTGCAGGACGGAGATTTGTCTAAGATACCAGAAAATTATGTTTAAGAACATGTCAACATACCATGTGTCTAAAATTTTGAAGCTTCCCAGTGTTTAGGAGAGGCGAGTTTAAATAGATGAACTCTGAATGACAGAGAACTGGATCCTTAGAAGTACCAAAGAGTTACTAAAAGAATCCTGATTTGCATATTAGTACCCCATTATTTGGAGCCTAGCTCATTCAAAAAATAGGGCCTATGAATATATAAACCAAGAAAATATTATTTTCATGTATTATATACAGTGCAAGAATAAAAAGGACAAAGCCTTATCTTGCTGCTCCAGTGCCTAGCTCATACTTACCAAAATAAACAAAATACAGAATTTTAAACCTGCAAGTTACATCCATGTAACAGTTGCTTTAAGAATATACATCCTAATCCAATTACTCTGCTAGATATTCCTAATACCTGGAGCACTATCATATTCAGACGCGACTGTCTTTAAGGCCTATTATTACTGTTACACACTCTGCATTATGTCCTCAGCCACCAGAAAAAAATGTCACAAGTAACACTCATTTGAAAACCTGTTCCTATTCTAGGAAGACTTACTCTAGTAATATAAACATCTAAATGAAAACGTAAGGACAAGTATCTCAAGATGTGGAAGCAGGAATAGTTATGCTTCCCAGAAATGGTTTCATTTGATACTGAAAATTGCATACCTTATTTCCCTTTTTGATATAGCTACTATTGGCCAATTCAAGCTCTGAATCTCTTTCCTTTTAGTGAGAGACTATTTAGCCAAATACTTATTTTCTAGTGTTGTCCAAGTTGAGAATACAGGATAAAATCAAGATATAATATTGTCCAGAAAGGGCCAGACAGCTAAATCTGTTAACCACATGAAAAGCCATATGCCTTTTCTTCCCAATTATCTGATCTCCCCACACCTCGACTAGAGTTTTCTATCTAAAGCTAACATTCCAGAATTTTATATAACTCAGTTCTGTTAACTGAACCCTATCTTTTGTAAAGGACAAATATTCTTGTTTATAAATATGAAGATCATCTTAAGGTTATATCAAGGGGAAAAGGTATACTTTGAAATCTAGAAAGGACTCTAAAAATTAGGTTTTAGTTTTCCAGTAAGTCATGAATGAAATTGTTACTTTTTTCCTTTTAAATAAGAAGCCATTCATTTTTCACTCCAAGTTCTATCAAAGACTTTCATGACTTTTACATCCCATTTTCCAATTAACAGTACAAATTAAAATTAAGTTCTAAAAGACAGTCATTTTTCCCAGCGGACAAATCCCCTTAACTGCAGTATATGAACTCTAGATTACTCAGAAATCTGATTCATCAGTTATATGTTGAGGCGGTATTACTCCACGTCTGTTTTTTCAAGCCATTTTAATAATAGTATGCAGACACCAGTTAATCAGTTCTTTGTTTTTGAGACAGACCCTCACTCTGTCACCCAGCCTAGAGTGCAGTGGTGTGATCTCCGCTCACTGCAACCTCCACTTCCTGGGTTCAAGCAATTCTGGTGCCTCCACCACCCAAGTAACTGGGATTACAGGCGCACACCACTGTACCCTGCTGTTTTATATTTTTAGCAGAGGCGGGGTTTTGCCATGTTGGCCAAGCTGGTCTCACGATTCCCGACCTCCTCAGGTGATCATCTAGCCTCCCAAAGTGCTGGGATTACAGGCATAAGCCACCACACCCAAGTACATTTGGCAGTGATACTCAACTCCTTCCAAAAAAAAAAAAATTCTGGAGTGGGAAAATCTTTTGGCAAAGTAAAAACTAAAAAATAAATTAAGCCTGCTGGCTGGATGTGTGAGCATACTAAATTAAAAATAATAAAATTCTGGCCGGGGTGGTGGCTCACGCCTGTAATCCCAGCACTTTGGGACACCCAGACGGGCAAGTCACCTGAGGTCGGGAGGTCAAAACTAGCCTGGCCAACATAGTGAAACTCTGTCTCCACTAAAAATGCAAAAAAATTAGCTGGTGTGGTGGCACATACCTGTAATCCCAGCTACTAAGGAGGCTGAGGTGCGTTTAACATTCCTTTTCATGTTTAGTTTTCCCTTCTAGTACAAGAGAGACTGAGATATTTTCCATATGGAGGGACTCAGTAAGGTAGTAAACTACAATTCTGGAGGGTGAGTGCTTTTTATTTATTGAGGCTCTTCACAGTACATGAAATCTGCAATCACTATGACAGTACCAGAGAGTTATCATTCCCAAATACATAGTTCATGCTGTGATTGTAAATCATTTCACACCACCTAAATGTACTGTTACTACTATCATATACTTCTATTAAAGAGAGAGCTCATTATTAATGAATCTGGAAGCTAGCCAACCCCAAATGATTAAGAAAAATTCAATTCAGATTCTTGGGGGAAAAGCATGAAAGCCTGCTCACGCAACCCTTTTCTATTTTCAGTATTACCTTCTGCACTTTGTTTGTGTTACAAATCAGGTCACTGGCAAAACACCAAAAGTATCTGTAAGAAAAATTTTCCTATATACCTATCACACTTAAGACAAATTAGATTAGTGAGATACATTGTTAAAGGCTCAAGGTATAATTTGGTAACATAAAGAAAACTGGCACCCTTAATGAAAGGTACAAGTTTGGTTTCATACCATCACTGACATAACGTTAATCATTAGTGCAAGTTTCTAAAACAAAAGAAGTCCAGCTCATAAATTAACACAATCTCCATGGCTCTCAAATCAATTAAATACTAGATTCCATACATTCCTGAATCCTAAGAAATTTAAAGTTTATTCATTTAAACTTCATTAGAATAGTGTACTAATTTTTAGTATAAACCCAATAAAATTTGAAACATTTAAGAATAGTTTGAACTACGTGAGAACTCTAAACGTATAAAAGATATTACTTTCTAATTTTTAAGTATACTCAAGAGATTGAGTCTAGCCAAATTAATCCCAAAGTCAATGAAGTTTATTTCTCCATTTGCCTTCCCTCTTCAGCAACTTTGTAAACTGAGAAAGGCCTCTGTACTTCTCTTCCTGGATGTAAAAGTATATTATTCCAAAAGGAAACTTAAGGTACATCCCCACCAAAGGGATTCCAGTGGAAACCCAGAAAAAGAAAAATAAGTTAAATGTCCCTAATAACGTAGCATACTTTTTTATAAGAAATTTTTATATAACAATCCAGTATAATCAAGCTACCAATGATCTTACACAACCCTTTACATGCATATATACATACACACAGTTTTCTCTCAAAAAAAATTTTTTTATAACGAAGTCTCGCTCTGTCATCAGGCTGGAGTGCAAGGGGTGCGATCTCAGCTCACTGCAACCTCTGCTTCCCAGGTTCAAGTGTTTCTCCTGCCTCAGCCTCCTGAGGAGCTGGGATTACAGACGCATGCCACCACACCGAGCCAACTTCTGCATTGTTTAGTAGAAATAGGGTTTCACCATGTTAGCCAGGATGGTCTCAATCTCTTCATCTCATGATCCACCCACCTCCCAAAGTGTTGGGACTACAAGCACGAGCCACCACATCTGGCTCTCTCACAAAATTTTTAAGGGATAATTTGCCATTTTTATGAGTCAAAATGTGTCAGTTTGTCTCAGCACACAAATTTCCCTGAAAATGTTTTGTTAAAGTTGACAGGATGGCACATGGTAATAATTATATCAGATCTTACACAAAGTGAGTAAAAGGACAATTCTTTTTAGTTATTCACTAGCTACTATGTTTTTAGAAAAAGAAGTAATCACCATATTACTATGGGTGATAAGGTCCCAGATTAAAAGAGGATTAAACTAAAAATCTAGAATTCCTCTATTTCAAAATAATGGCTTAGTTAGATTTACCAACTGTAAAATTTCCCATTTTCCCAGGGGAAACAAGAGGAAAAAAATCAGTAACGGGGTTTGAGAAATTTTATAAGGCATTTATCAAGCCTTACCACACCAGTAATCTCCCTAACAGATGTGCTGATATTCTAAAATCTAGAAATAGGCCATAGAACTAAGTGGTATAGAATAGACACAGGTAAAAAAAACAACAGCCGTTATTACTTGTGACATTTTATTGGCATATGACAATTTACAAGGGTCCCTGTTGCATTATACATCACACTGAGTAAGAATCATTTAGCCATCTACATTCAATCTTACTGGGTAATATTTTTCTCAAATTGTAATTCCCAACACTGATTTTACCTGTGACAAAAGGAACAATAGTAATTCCTGAAGTAGACTGTAATTGGAAAAACATTTTGCTTTTAATATAAAAATTCCTAGGATGCTGAAAGGTACACATAAACACTAAAAGAGTCATGGCCTTCTTAAACAGCTTTCTTAATCCTTTCTGGAAATATCCTTTGGTTCATTTTTACTGCCTTCTCTAGGCAAAACAAAGTCTGTTAATGCAGTATCAAAAAGTTATTTCTTAGCACTTGTAAGCAAATATCCTTATCAAGAGGAACGTTCAACTTTTATAATGTTGTAAAGTGTGGAGTTAAACTGTGGCTTAAAAAAATATACAGGCTACTTTTTATATGCTTGGATCTGAAAAAGATAACAACCACAATGACATTCTATTACAGAGTTCTCACAATCACCCTAGCCTAGTATTATATTCTGGTATCATACTCTTTCCTCAATTTTGCTTAACAGAATGAAAGTAACCAAAGGTTAAAGTAATGCATTTGAACTTAAAATATAACCCGCCCACAGGAATTAAGTAGATTTATTCCCACTCCCTATTAATTTCACAGATCTTTTACCCATTGTCTTAAGTAGATAAGCAGATAGTCATGCACACAGATTTGATGTCTAATCAAGTAACTCTTACTTATTTATTTGTATACAGAAGGGTCATGAAAATTCTGAGTTGGGGATTACATCATGTTGCTTTCACACGTAAATATTATTCTGAACAGGACAATATTAGTTATGTCCTGATTAATGCAATACATACTTGCTTTGGCAGGTATTTCCTCTGTTTTAATAGACAATTTCAGAAAGACACGTTATGGAGGGAAATCACACAATACTAAGGAGCTGAGGGCCATAAACATCACATATGTTGAGGTTGCTTTTAGTTTTGTTTCCAACAGCTCAGCTCTCAACCAATGTCCCTGGCTGTAAATCCAGGTTGCTAGATGCATTGCAAATTCTCAAAAGTGTTTAAGATGAAAGAGCAATACACTTAAGATCTTCAAAAGTTTACATTAACAGAATAAGCATTAGTTCCTTTTAACACACACAACTAAATTAACAAATGTGTCTAGTTTTATATATGCCCAAAAAGCAGACTTAACATTGAAATTTACTATTTCAGATTTTCACTTCTTTAAGAGCTATCATATAGACACAAAATAAAATTCACATTTGAAAAATTATCTACCTGAAGAATACAACCCTTAAGAAGAAAAAGAAAAAGCCATTTTACATACTGCAACTGAAACGGGAGGAAAAAAAACCAAGTTAGATCAATGCGGCAACAAGCTTCCTGCCAAAACTTTTATTGGTGACATTGGAAAACAATTTACTTAAAATACTATTAATGAACAGTATGTTATGTTTCTCTATTTTTACTAATAGATGCACTACAAACTAATGTTCAGCTCAAATAAATATGTAAGATATAAAATCAGGTACTAATGTATCAACTTATTATGCAGAATAAACCTCCTCCATACCAACCCCAGGATTACAGGTTTTGCTCTGTTTAAAACTAAGATGTTCAGTAGGAATGGGGTTTCTATTTGCAGCATTATTACAAACCAGTTTCCTCTCACAAATAGCTAATATCTAAGACCATGACTCAAACTATCAAATTAGAAAAAGAACACTCAATTTTGAACGCAAATAGAAAAGGCTCCTAAGAATGTTTATAGGCCACTGCTTACTTTCAGTAAAAATAACATTTTCTCAAACTTTTCAATCTAATTTTTAATAGCTTGTACATTTTAGTTATTGGCAAAGCTTTTTTTATACCTTAAGCATTTGCTTAAGTTCTAAACTAGCTTAGTTTACCAAAGTATCAACTTTTTGTCTGTGGTGTACTTCAAAAATTAGTCACCCTACAATGTAGTGTGTTCAAATTAAACAGATGTATACAGTTAAAATAATTAGTGTAGTCTCTATAAACAATTCCTGTTCCAGGATTTATATGCAGAGCTAACGTTTACTTCAGAATAAAACATTAACAAACAGGGAAGGAAGAGAATCAGAACTTTCACAGAGCTGTACTTGACCATATCTTATAGACAAAGCAGAATTACAAGGCATGTAACAAAAACGTTAAAATTTTTTTTTTTAAGTTGATAGTTACAAATATGGTACGTAACAATTTTCTACTTTATTCAATACAATTTTCAACATACAGTCTACTATTTCTCAAGATATTTGAAGACTTAAAACAAAATTTCTATAGACTAGTTGCAAACAGTAAAATTTAAGTAAAATGCTTACATTCTTATTTGAAAACAAAATTTCAGGTAAAAAATGGTGAGTGCAAGTTCTGCTCTCTGTTGCAATCTTACTTCATATTTATTATTCCTAAAAGAGAAAAATTAAAGATTAACAGAAGATGTGGAGAGTAAAAAGGAACCATATTAGTAACTGTTCCTAAAAATGAAATAATTAACCCACCAAACCTATACCAAAAAAATCTGTCAGAATCACAAGTTGAAGTCTTGTACCTTTTCTTCCTTGCGTCTGTCCTTCTTTTCTTCATTATTTTCCATGGTCTCTTCTTCATCTTCAACAATCCCATCCCCTTGGTATTTGTCATGAGTCCATTTAGGACTGCTACCTGATTTTTTGAAGTTAAAGCGCCCTCTGCCACGTTGAAAAGTACCACGACCTCTTCCTCTTTTGGCCCAATAATCCACACCATCATCTCTGTCGTCATGCTACAGAAAGGTTAAAAACAACTGTCAATGAAATGCGTTTCTTGTAAAGATGATGATCATTTCTCCAATCATAAATCATAGTATTAATCTTCTGAAGACTGGGTGTATGAGACTGGTAATATTCTAAAACACAATAAAACAAAACCAGTAAAACTGAATTTTTTCAACAAAAATACATTCCATCGTCAAGAGAATACCTACATCTTACTACTTAGCAACCCAAGCACTGAGGGTCACCCAGATAATCATTAGGAGAATCTCAACTGCTAAATTACCATTTTCGGAATTCTGAGTTTTGTTTTTTTTCTATTATTATGTCAATTTAAGTCCACTTCTTATTTTATCTCATTGCATGTGGCCATATGCAATGAGATAAGATAACTAGCTTTTCCCAGCAAAATTACCCTAGTCATCAAAATGCAGAAAGTCACAAATATATCATTATAACAACATTCACTAAATAAAACCAGTGTTATTATTTTATACTTTACATACAAAACTAGACTTTAAATCTTCTGAGATTTAAATCTAGATCAATTTATAGTATATATCAATGTTCTGGGCTAGAGAATTTCAGCGGTAAATCATGACACCGTCCCTAGAGTTAACACCTCACTCAGCTCTTCTTCATCTAAAGTGTTATCGCATTCCAGCTTTAATTATTCATTAATTGTATTCAAATACAGATGTTCCCCAAATTGTGAATTGTTCTATTAAGCAAAAACAATCTGCAAAGCGGAAAAGTACTCGATTTTGTAGATGAGTTGGAGATGGGTATTACGCATACAAAAGGTCAAAAAGGAGTCCTATAAGTAATTTAATTAACTGCTAATAATTTTTTGGCTTTGTCACCCACAAAAAATGGGTAATAAAGCACAATGATGACCCTTTATGAGAAAAGGGGGTATAATACTATGTAATCTATGTTGTATAATCTATGGAGTACTAGTAAGCGAGCAACCATCCAAAGCCGCTGAAACTTTTTTTTACATAGTATGTGATAGGAGTATTTTTTTTCAAAACATAGATTGTGCCTTTGGACACACTCAACTGATTAACCCCCTTCAGAGCTTGGAAAGTTCAATTATATGGGTAACTAACAGACCATATGAAGGAGAACTTACCAACTGCTAATAATCTATATTCACCAAACCAATGAAATCTTACTACATAGAGGTGTACATGACTCTGTAATGAATTAATTTTGGAACTATCAAAAGTGTAAATTTAAAGCCAAGAGCGTTTATTACAAACCAAAAACAAACTACTTTATAACAGTCTGCCACTAAAAATAATTCCCACTCAACTACGTAATTTCATGCTTCCTTATTGCATTAACATACCCAACATTATAGTTAGTGTTTTTTTTAAATGATATTTATGTAATACTCCATGGATTCTAGGTTTTGGAGAAGCACGAGTTTAAATCTTATCAGAAACTGTAACAACTCTGGGAAACCTCTCTAGAATTTACTTCCTTATTTCAATAATGTGTTCCTTGAGGAAACACAGACCAGTACAAAGTGCCTGGCCCAGTGTCTGACAAGCAAGCACTCAATAAACGGTGGCAAAAAATGTTTTTATAGTGCCTAATATAGGTCTGGCACTGTTCTGAACACTTTACATGTATTTTTTTCATCTAAACCTCACAACAACCCTCTAAAATACTGTTACTATTCCCATTATAGAAATAAAGAAACTGAGGCACAGAGAAATTAAGTAACTTGCCCAAGGTCACAAAGCTAGCCCTTTTTTCTACCCCTTGTGACCATCACCCATAAAACCCATTTCCCAGATACCTTGGTGGCAGTATATGATTACCACACCAGGCAACTAAGAGTTAACAGATAATAGAAAAGCCAATGGCAAAACTAGACGCTAGGGTTAAACTAGCCATTGCTTTTAATATACAATTATCTGAAACTTGGTAAAGACAACAGCAGCTAAACAAATTGTGTCTTTCATAGGGTATTCCTGGCAGCTACTTGAGATTTTTCATGCTAAACATACTCTTCATACTCAAATTTTTATATCAAAGATTTCAATCTCATTATTAAAATTGTTAAATTTTAATTATCTCAGATTACAAATAGCCAGAAGTGGGATATTTATACACAGGTAGGAACACGTTAACAAAGGAGTCTATATTAGAACCAAGACCTTCTGAATCATCTATTCTCCACTGATCATCAACTTTTGCAAAGGGTTAATTACCAAAACTTCAATCCTGAACCTCCTTCCCAACCAGGGATTTTCTCTTCCTTTGAAGACAGCAACTCAACACTGAGAACCTGCCTACTTCAGTACTTTCCCACTTGCTACAACTCTTCACACTCACCACCCCCCACCCCCCACCCCCCGCCTCCATAGAATTTTGGGTTCTAACTAAAACTACTATCTTTCCTGGAATTTTTATTATTGAAAACATTACCAAACCTTTGCATAAAACAAAGCTTAGAGATAGGAAATTTCAGAAAAGAATAAAACAAAGATTACTACAACTCAGTATTAAACAACAAATATACAAGCCTTTCAGAACCCTGACTCTGGAGCCCAATGCATGAATTTAAGTCCTGACCCCATTGCTACTAGTCACGTAACTCTGGTTAAGCTACTCAACCTTTGCACCTCAGTTTTTTCCATCCATAAAAATGGAGTAACAGCCCCAACTCAAAAGGCTTTTTGTAAGTATTAATACATACAGTACACTCAGAACAGCACCTAGCATAGTACCTAATGCCAAATAAATGTTATTTATTATTACTAAGTATTAATGTTTCATCCATATGAGCAAACTCTTACATTGGTCAATTGTTCTGAAAGAACCTAAGGGAATGAATGTCTAGTTTTAGACTTCTTTTCTTCTCAATTGTATTTTTCTTTCTTTTCCCTCAACATTGTCTGAAAGTTTCCTTTACATATAAGATACAAAATCTTTTAAATTCAACTATCCATGTGAAAACCAAAGTTGCCATTTTAATGGCTCATATGTAGACCAAAATAATTTGCTTTGTGAATTGATTTATAAGGGGAAAAGTGTGTTAATTTTACTTGATATTCTAGGGAACATCATCAGTCTGTGGCAAATCAATTTGTAGGCTTTATAAAGAGACCAAGATTTTTAAATATAACCCAGAAAAACAATATTTAAAAATATTACTCCTACTTACAAATGGCTAAATTCTTAAAATAAGACACTCTTCTTAATAAACTACTGCCTAATTAAAAGCCAACCCAAAATGAGTTGTACTAGTTAAGGGATAGCAGACTCAGAATGCCATAGAAAAGTGGCCTAAACTTTGTATTATTAAATTGTTAAAAGTGGTAAACAATTACTATCTACTTGTTCACCTCTCATTCCCTCCTAACTCTTTGACCTATCATACTTGGTCTACTTCTTTGACAGTGTTACTCTCTCTCACTTTTCACCCCACTTTTTAAATGTTGGTCTTTTTAGCTCTTCTGTGATCTTATCACAGCTTTAATGGTGACATATAAAATGATAGCACTTAGATATCTGTTTCTTTAAATTTGAATTAGCAACTATCCACTGGACAGTTCCATTTCTCCCAGGCACTTCAAATCCAACCTGTTCAGAACAACCCAATCTTCTGAAAGGAGCTTCTTTCCTATAGATTCCTTTAGATTCTTTCCTGTCACTACCAACATCCCTGAAATCAAGTCCCTATAAATGTTATTTCACCTTTTCTCAACTCTAGCCCCTTAGTTTAGGGACTCAATATTTCTCAAACAATTTAACTTTTAATAATCATGCTTTTTGTAAACTCTGCTTAAAACTCTATTTTCTTAATAAAGCACTAAGACCTTTCACACTGTGGCTCCTTGTACTCAATTTTCCCAAACTTATACCAACCATCTAGCTATCCGAGTACTAGAGTTCTCTATATCATGCTGTTTCACTCCTTCTGCTATGTGCAGTACATTTGCCTACCTCTTAACCTCAACATTAAAGTGAAGTTCCTCTACAAAAATCTCTCCTAATCGCTCCCTCCCCTTTGCAAAAATCCACCTATTCCTTCTGTGGGAAAAGCCACCATATATATTTAGAACGTTTGTTTCTCTACTACTAGTCTCTTAAGTCAAAAACTGGAATCACATCCTACTTGTCTTTCCATCCTTAGTACCTAGCATAAACTAAGTCTGTTAATACATAAATTCTTAAACCACAAAGTAGATGAATCTTTCAAATTTTTCCATACCTCAATCAAATGCCTTTTACTTTCCAGAATGTCAATTCAAGCCACTCAAGAAGCATAAACTGAGAAAACATTATGCATAATGCACTGTAAACATTTTTTGTTCTTGGTCATTAACATGCCAAAAAAAGAGGCAAATGGAAATGTATTTTTGAAACAAATATACTGTTTTCCCAGACAAAATAGAGATCCACTTCAAAACACAGCTATAACCTCTAAGTAGGTATGTCATGGACATTCACAGGCTTATTCAAATATATTTATAAAAAGTCAACTAAAAAAGTCAACAGTTCTTCGAGTCCAGTAAAATTTTCCTCCATGAAAGCAACTAATTTTCAGAACCAGTCTCTGAAACACCAATTCTCTGAAAAGCCATGACAAAAAAATGAGTATTTCTGAAAATAGTTTTGGTATGTTCTTGTCCACCTCTATAAGGCAGGAGGGACCCTTTTCCCCATGCCAAAGAGCCAAAAATGGCTATCTTTAGAGAATCCTTCAGCTACCATCTCTAGCTTCATTCTTGAAAAACTATTTCAGAGGGAAAAGCATCTCTGCCACAGGAAGCACAAATAAGTTTACCTAGCAGCAATTTCTCCATAAGGTAATTTTTCATCAACTTTTTTCTCCAATAGTTGACAGCCTCCCTGCAATTCTTAATTACAAGTGCTTTGAAAAAATTCTTCTCCCTTTAATTTAAACAAATAGCTATCATAAAAGATAGACCTTTTACAACTGTCATTGTCTTATAGACAGATATAAAACCAACATTAAGCTCAACTATAATATAATGTTCTCTGAATGTGGCTAACAAATCAGGTATATTTTTAGTTTACCCTGATCAGCCTATGTTTAATATCAAGAAAGTATGAACAGGACTAAAGGGACCCACATTTTCAAAACTTCAAATCATCTGGGTAATTATTTCAAAAAAGGTTTCCCACATAATGGTGAATCTTCTTATAGTGGATATCTGTACTCAAATGTATTCACCTAGTATGCTTTGAAAATTAATGCAAACCAAATAAACACAGATGTCTAACACCCACCAAGAAGTACTTCTTGCTCTTTGGGGTATATTCTGGATCCCATTCCTCTTCCTTCGGTCTCTTTTGAAAAGTAGTATTTGAGTTGTTTGGACCAGTATTTGTCCCAGCAAAAACTCCTCTGGCTCTTCCTCTGCCTCTAATTCGAAACTGATTAACATTAACAAAGTTGTTTAGTGATGCAATCAAAAGGTATTTAGTTACATGCAAACTCTAATTTTACTGCAGTAACAAAAACCATATGCCCTCATTTCCTATCTGAATCTCACAGCCATTGAGGATGAAAAGGATGGCCATTTTATATCATAGGCAAAAAATTCTGCCAACTAAAAGTTGAGTAGGTTAAGAAGAAATGATCAACCTAAGGGTTAGAATACTGTACTTTCATGGCCTGAACTAATATTTTTAAATAATCAGGTTGGTTTTCCTTTTTACTAACCAAAAGCTGTCGAATTTCTTTGAATTATCATAGAAGCCCCAAGTATTCAGCCATACCTATCATCATATAAGCAAAGCTCTTCTCCTTCCCAAATTATCTAATTAATGAACTCTACTAATAGCCAACTAGATACTTGCTCAAGGTAGAAGTGTGAATCTAGAAATTAAAGAGGTAAGAAGATGCACTACCATAAAGTCATTATATTAATAATTATAACGACTTATGGAAACATGGGGATAATATATATGCTATGTGGAATATTTCTATGATTTATACCCATATAAGCAAAGATTTGAAGAAAGCAGGCAAAATGAATATAACTCTAATACAGAGATGAACATACAGGGGGGTTTTATTAAAGTTTTAAAGTACCTTTACTAAGTGATTAAAGAAATGTTATCTCAATCATTAACTTTCCTTGATTCTTGGGTCTTTAAATACTAGGTACAGTTATTGATCTTGAAGTCAAGAAGAGTACCTAGTTTATACAGATGCTTCTAGATCTCAAAATGGCATTTCTAAATGAAGACAGCACTTCATATACCACTTCATGTTTCAATAGTACCTCTGACTTTAGAAATAATGACACACATAACAGATAATCTCTAAATCATATATATGACCTTCCTTATATATGGTACTCTAAAATAAACTAGCAAACTATCAAATATAATTTATTCACTTACAAAGGTTCCTCGTGGTCGGCTAACTCCTGCAAAGCCTGAGTATTCTTTCATTTCATGATGAGTTTTAAATTCTTCTTCTCTTTCCTTCTTACTTTCCTTTTCTTCTCGAGAACTGGGTGAAGAAGGGGATGCTGAAGAGGATGAAGATCGAGAATGATCTTGCTCTCTACTTTTGTGTTTACTGCAAAATAAAGAAAACAACAAAAAATGTGCTACTTTTAAAAAGATAAAGACCCTGTTGAATCTTACAACAGAAGAGATATTTTTCAAGTCAAAACCACTATCCCCTCATGAAATTATTATGTAAATAAAATAACTGGGTGTTAAACTTTGACACAGTCTGTTTCCATTCTCCTTCAGCATGTGTTTTACATCAATAATGAAATCATGCTAGGGCCTGCCAGTTAGAAAATAGTAGTCTGTAAAGGTCAAGAATAAGGTTCAGTTCTTTAATATTTTTAAATGAACTTGCATCTTTTATTACTTTAACAAAAGGAAGAGAAGAATAGGAAAAAGTAAGAATGTTCTTAAGGCCAAGTTTCAAAATGACTGCAGTTTGTACACCCTGGGTGAAAATAGTTGGTATGATTTGGGCTATAGTACCATTATAGCAAATTACAAGCATAGGACATTACAAATAACAGTCGTAAGTATAATAACACAAAATCCACCATTTACCTAATGAATAGCAAGGAAAAAGATTATCTATAATACTTTGTGTTCCTATTTACTTGACTCTATGATGATCAAATTTACAAGATTTAATGCAACATCCAAAAAGGTCATACCTGTGGTTAACTCTTACCACTGCTAACAGTTTCCATGGAAATACTATTTTGAAAGACTAATACACATTGCTATTTCTAGTCCTTCCTCCCCCCCATCTCGCCCATGTTAAACCACTAGATATCAGTTTAAAAATTCTTGTACTCTGGGTGTTATGAGTTGAAAAAGTGCGGAATCAAGCATAACGAACCAAAGTTCTTACACAAACTGTTTCTAGAAATGCACTGCATTGAAGTCCAACCTCCTGATGTAGCCTGGATAATAGGACACATTAATTTGTCATTTTTTTTTTCAGTGTTAGCTTGCTATTCCAAAGTTTTTGTCCTCATCCACCATAAGCCGTGTAAAAGACAAATACATTTTTGCTGTAAAACAAATAATTTTAATTGTTTAAATTTAAACATTCGATTACACAGTCAAAATTGAAAGCAATTAAGCTGACAATTATTAAAGGCTAATTAGAAGCTAAAACCTATCTTAGTCAGTTTGAACAATTACCTGTCATCTTTGTAAGATTTGTATTCTTTGTAATCTTTTGGAGTTTTTTCCTGCTTTCTTGATCCACTGGATTCTCTGGAGCCCTTGGAATCTCCCCGTTCTTTACTTCTTTCTTTTCTACGGCGATCAATGTCATGCCGAAGATCAGCAGAGTCACACCTTAATTTTTTATCTCCCTATAAAAGACAGATATAAAATACAGATTTCAGGGGACAAAAAGAAAAAATACATATACACATATTATAGAGTTAAGTTTATGCCAGTTTCTAAATTGGCATTTTAGTATTAGAAAAGAATGGATCACATAAGATACTATCATATAGTTTTTGTTTAAAAATGTACTTGATTATTTTTACTAACATTTGTGTACACAAAGTACAGTGGGACTGGGAAAATTATTAAAAGCTAATTATATATTGAGAATTTTACAGGTTATCCAAAACAATCTATAATAAATTTTTGTACAGTAAATGATACAAATTATTTTTTCCACTCAGCACACCCTCATTAAGTATTATCCCTCATCCTTCCAAATGTATTTTCAATAGCTAAACAATGACAGGTTATAATCTGTAGTTGTGATGTAGCCTTCTACCTAAAAAGTTAAAGAGATCCTAACATAATGGTTCTCATTACTTAAGCCTCATTATGATCAAGCTCTTCCCAAATAATCTGACCAACCCAATAAAAAAAAAACACTTAAAAAGAATTCTATAATTTCCATAACATGCACATGGAATATGATTAATGAAACCAATTGAAATTTAACAAGGGTAGAAACAAAGCCAGAAAGATATTCGCAATCCTGTACTCAGTATCTTGGGCCATATACTGCCCTTTCTCAATTCAGGTATTGCAACGGACATTAGTTTAACTGCGTCACAATTCACCTCCTTCTTGTTCCATTGCTTTTTCAAATACTATATAATTTAGGAAGATGGAAAGAGGCATCTAGGAATGAAGAGAAATTATACATCAGTAAGATGCTAAGCAATGTGGACATCCTTGCTAGTATTCAACATTAAGTAGTATTTACTCTGGGAAGTCTGGCTATAATCATAAGCATTCATAAAACTGAAAGTACGTATCTCCAAATGATATCAACTACTCACCTATTTGCTCCCAGAGTCAGAAAGAAAAAAATCTAATCAAGAGCAAAAAAAAACTTCCTATTTACCTAAGTATTACCAAGTCCACAAGTAACAAGATAATGTAAGTGGAACGACTTTGTAAATTACAAACTATATATACATAATTACATATTAACATGTTATTCATCCAGACAGGACAATGAAGGGTAAAAACCAATGTCATATCCTCTTGTCCATTCATCAGTTGTCTCTACTTTTTCTCCTCTGTATCAAATCTGGTCTAAGTAACGAGGAGAAGGTACTCACTGTCAGAGCTCGAGGATAGACTAAATTGTTGGGAAAACTAAATAAACAACTTTGATCTCAAGGTATTAAGTTAAAAACCGAAAAAAGTATTCACTTCTCAGAATCTGTTATTTCAAAATCAACATGCCCCACGGGGTAAAAAAACAAAAAACAGAAAAACACCTTTGTAAGCTCTAGATTCCACATCTATTAATTTAATAGCATGCCCTATTAGACAACTTGTATACTACCACTGTACCTGACAGCTTCTAGTAACAAATGTGCCTATGTTTTCAAAATAACCCAATTATTCAACAACTCTGCAAAACACATGCATTCTCATTTTTCTAATTAGAAAAGCAAGGTTCAAGAGGTTATTTTCCAAATATCATGTAGATGGTACTTAGTGACGGGCAGAATTGGAACCAAATAGTACTTCCAAGTCCCCTAATCTCTTCAAAACAGTTGCTCCCTTACTACCTTTCCCCACATTTCTACTACTAGACATTTTATGGCCAGATATAGACTAGTCTATGTGGCAAAGGTCATTTTGAATTGTGAGGAGTATATTGGAGTCCCCTCAACCATTCTCAGCAAAACCCATCCATGTCTTTCACAGACTCCTTTCTCATGTTTTAAAGACATTCCCCCAACTCCCAATCCCCAAATATTCCAAGAGTGACAACAGTCTTTGTTCCAAACGCTCATTTGTAAATCAGTTCTCAGAATGTTTATTTCTTAATCCACATCAAATATACCCAGTAGCATGGGGATTACTTCTGGTTATCTATGAAGAACCTAGAGATATTTAGACACACAAATCAAGATATATTTACTCTGGCTCATCAAGCTCATCTCAAAATTCTAATTTGTGTATTTATTTTATAATTTCCCTTTGTCTACCAACTGATTCTTTACGCTTTTCTTAGTGCTATTATTTTTTTTCCTTTCATTAGCATTTGAAAAAACACCCCTGGTTTAAATGTAAGATATTTAGTATAGTGTCAGCTTAATTTCTTCTAGGAAAGAAGAGTATGTACACTACCACGATGTAGTTATGAATTAAAAGTACAACACTTTTGCCTTGAGAAATTGTATTTGGTACAATACCATTAAGCTGAACTTAACATGAAAACAATTACATTCAAAAAACACACCTTTTGATTTTCTTCTTTAAAAACTCTCTCTTCCCCTGCTAAACGGGTATGCTTCCTCAGGGTACTTGGCGAGATGTCAATTCTCCTTAATGTAAAATAAAGTGTATCTTTAGTCATATTATTAACTTTTCGGTTCAGAAACATCCACATCATTATCCATTTTAGTAAAAGACATCTATGTCTCTCCCAATCAATTTATTTAACATATCAAGACTATTCACCTAATTCCTAATACACAATTAAGAATGAATTTTAATGCTCCAATCAGATTATTTTTATATTGAAGTCTGGCCTTTAAAACATCAAACTTATTTTAGCCATCAAAAATAGAAAAAATGTGTTCTGATTAAACTAGGTATCATGTTAAGCATCAACAAACACATATGAATAGGATTTGCTCCTGTCTTCAATATTTTTACATATTCAGTGCACCTTTGGTTTTATTCTGCACCTTTCCTTTTTAAGTTAGTATCGATCGAAACTATCCAGTGCTTCTTTAGCAGTCATCACCAAAATCACACCAACTGTGTACAAAGTACCAAGTTAGATACTTCATAGCCAGTATAACTAACTGTCACCGCCACCCTGCAAAATGGGCATGATTATCCATATTTTGCATATGAAAAAATTGATTTCCAGGAATTAAGTAACCTGTTTATTACAATGCAATGAAGAGATAGAGAGGATTTCAATACAACTATCTGACTTCATTGCTCATGCTTTTTTCATTAAAAACAGTTCTACCTCTCACTGAACATTTTTTATTTCACAAACTTACTAGAAATTCAAAGGTTACTCTAGGTTACTCTCTAGGCCTCCACCCCCCTCCCAAAACCCAAACAAACTGATAACATTTCCATACTGCAGAATTAATATTTCAAGTTCTAACAACCAGTTTCAACTAAGCAGAAAATGAGAATTGCAAAATTTTAAGACTTAGAAATATATTTATTCAAAGTATAAATGAGGAATACAACCAAAATTTATATTTGTATCAATCACAAATAGCAAACTACCAATATAATCTTGTTTTAATAATAGTGTCTTCCTATCAAAACAACATTTTTATATGCCAATTCAGCAGGGTACATACCTGTGTATCTCAGGGCTCTTTTGACGAGTACTATGTTCTTCAGTGGCTTTCTGATACGAAGTGAACCGCTCGTTAAGGGTCATTGCAGCTGATTTGAAGTATTGCTCTGTTGATTTAGGAGAAATACTGTCCAATTAGTTAACTTTACCTTAAGAGATTTGTTTGTGACAGAAGGGCATGTAGCAGGTGAAAAGAAAATAAAAATACTTAAGAAACCTAGCAAAAGAGAATCAAGTGTTACAAGGAATTCCTACCCTTTCTCTTTTAATTTCTTGCACCTCAACAGAAAAGTGCTTCCAAAGTTACTCACAGGTCCCTGTCAATACATCTAATCCAAAAGCAATTAATAGATTAAATCAAGAGTCTCTAATTCCACTTCATTAGTATACTACTTCCTCAGAACAAAAAGAAACATATATGAATGTTCTAATACCTTCCCAATATGAACCAATGATGTTACTTCAGGTAATCATTTGCAGAAAACAAAAATTAACAGGAAAATATGGAGTTAACTAAAAAGCTAGTTTGAGTAAACAAATTTCATCAGTGACTATGCTACCAAATCAACAAAAATGGATTTACAAAAAAACTCAATACTATCATTCAAATTGGAAAAATATCTTAAAATCAATTAACATTCAATAATTACTCCAAAAATCTGGCATCTTGGCAAACTCGACAGCACATTTGATATTGCTGTTTTGTCTCTCTCTAAACAATTTTCAAACTAGTAATAGCAATACTATTTTTAAAACCAGTTCAAGATTATGTTGTAAATGTAAAATAGAAAGACGCATAAAGTCATGAGCTATGAAATGTCACAATATGAAGCAAGCTATCTGCTTAACAGGTCAACATACATCTGTGTCAACTTACCGCCCAATATCCAGCACATGTCTCATAACCAATCATTAAAACTTGAAACGGCAACTACAAGGGTAGAGCCTCAATCATAATTCCATGAAACCCCGGAATTTGAGCTAGCAACTCAGTTTTTATGCCATTTTTGCCAGGAAGACAGAAGATTCAACTTTGCCTGTATCTTTCAACAGCTATTTTACTTTGAAACATGGATTTTGCCATTTCAAAACATATTCCAGGACCTAGTTACAATGAAAAAGAAAACATCACTGGGCATTTTCAGCTCTATATAAAGTAAGAGCTGTTCAGATCGGTTGCACAATACCAATTATGAAACATAACTACAGTTCCTTTAAAAAAAAAAAGGAAAAAGAAAAAGGAAAAAAATTTATCAAAACCTGATCTCAAAATTCAGCAATTGTAAAATGTGGAGATAGTCCAAAAAAGGTAAAAAAAAAAAAATTTTTTTTTGAAAAGTTAATGGTTCCTATTTTATGTACCAGTAATATGGTCATCAACTGGTTCACAAACCTACTTATAGGGCCAAATAGCAGAACTATCTCATTATCATGTTTAAATAATTATAGCCAAAAACAAATTCATTTCATATTCACTGTTCTGCTGTATCAGCTGCATAAAGAACTGCTAGAAGCATGTTTCATCTATTACAATGAGCCGTTCTCATGTCAAAAGACAAATTTTTTAAAAGCAGAGAGGGGAGTAATTTTTAAAGTCAACAGCCTTTGAGATTCCTGGAAAAGAACCTGTCTCATAAGTTGCTTTTTAAACACAAAAACAAAACTTAACATAATTGCCCAAAAGACATACCTACAAACCTCTGAAAATTATTAGTAACTTTGAAATTATAATTATATACTGGTAAAAATAAAAACACCATTACTTTAGTAGAAATAAACCACCTTATCTTTAGGACCTAAAGAAGTGTCATCATGATCCTAATTAGTCACTATTCATATAATCAGTATTTATACTCCTAAATTGCTTGAACTTTTTCCTTTAAAAATCCTAATAAATTTTGTTTTATCATTTTAAGATTTTTATTTATAAAAAATTAATCACAAAAGTGTTTTTCCAGTTTGATTTCTTTAAAAGTTGAAATACTAATATTCAACAATACTGTGTTATAAATCTATGCCAAGATTTATTATGATGTCATAGGCATGCAAGGAAATATTATCTGTAAGCCTTCTGCACTTCAAATATACTATAATGACACACTTAAACACTTTCAGAATTCAACAGATCTACATCATGTTCTATCATGATACAGATTTTTAGAATATAATTTCTCCAGCATTTCCATCAGTTTTTATTAACTATCTTCATGAGTTTCAATGACAGCAAGACTAGGGACTCTTCTATGAAACTACTTTTCCAAGTTTTAACAGTATTGATGTATATCTGCTAGCCCTGGGGTATAAGAATTATTAAGCATAATTAATTATTCATTTCTTAATCTGCATGCAAGAGAAATTTAATTCATAATACTAAACATACTAAGCGTACCTTTAACATGATGAACCAAGGACACAATGTGTTGAATAAATGACTCTGAAGTGCTTTTGCTGGCCTGTGGCAACTTAATGTGGTCAAAGATGGTTCGGAATTCTTGCTCCTTCTTGACAGAATGGACAAGTGTACTAGCAAGCAGCCTGTCTTTAGTCAAGGAAGCAGGTCTGGAACATATTGATAACACACATACACAAAATATGCCATTGGTTTAAATATAAAAATGGTATGTTCAAAAAATAAGATAATTAACTGGAATATTAACTACCCAGAGTATTTACCGGGCATCAATATGGAATTACCTGTTAGAATCATCAAGAGGAACAGGTGCCATTTTGAGTTTGACTTCAGGACGATGAGAATCACTCGCTATCATTTTGATCCTAAGTGGGCTTTCCTCTCTGAAGGTAGACTTTTCTCGAGCATCCAGATTCTTGTGTAGAGGGGGACTGTAATCAAAGAGGTCTTTGAGCTTTTCAGACTTTACCTGCTCAGGTGACTGAGTTTCTTTCTTTACTGTTATTCTTTCAGAATTTTTGTCTTCTTCTTTGTGCTTATCTTTTGTAGTGCTAGGCCTTTCCACTACATATCCAGTCTCTTTAAGTTTATAATTTTTTTCTTCTCTAAATCCATCACTTTCTCTATTGCCTTTAAGTGAAACTTTGGACTTGTACTTGAGTCCTTCCTCCTCAGTATTCCGGTGAGATGCAGTAGCAAAACTTTTACCCTGATCTGCGAGGACTGACTTCCTGAACTGTCTATAATCCTCTGTCTCCTCTGTGTCATCCCCTTCCGAATCATTAAACTTTTGTTTTCCAGACTCTTTATCACTGAAGTAATCTAGAGCTTCCTGATCTTCCCATTCTCCCTCTGCCCTCCCTTTCTCTGATCCTTTCTCTTTTGAAGCCTCTTTATCCCTGGTATTACCCCTATCAAGCAGGAATACTCTAGACTCTTCATCTGTGAACCTGTGAATAAGCAAAGAAGAGGATAGTAACTCTGGATTGCATTCATTGTAGATCGCTTCCACATTTAAATGTGTTGCCCAATCCCTCAGGACCAGCAAGAGAGAAAATAACCCTATTGAAAGTGCTTTTTCAGATTCCGCTTTTAAAAACCATTGAAAACATCCATATAGAACTTATGTACTGACTTTTAAAATAAATTTACTATTTAAGTTTAAAAAGTATAGCCAACCTCAAAAACCTGTCCTATTTAGTCACAATCCACAATTCTGCACTAATATGAACTTCTAGAGATAGCCTAAATTTAATTAACTTAAATTTAACTAAGAATTAATTTTGAAGCTAAGAACCACTGATAATACACATTACGTTGGAATTCTGATAATTATCACCCAAATTTCAGACTATTTCACTTATCTATTAATATAAACAAGAGTTCACACAAAGAATTAAATAAATGCCATTGAAGTAATTTAATACACTCTTTATGAAAATCACAAAACAGTTCATATATACTTGCTCTAGAAAATAATGGTTTCTGGCACTATTACGCAGAAACTAACGATGAGTTTAATCATAAATTCTAGGTTGTGCAGTGCTATCCCATAAACAGCATGTTTCCTCTATTTTCTCACTTTTAAGTCAAATCACAATACATGAAGCAACCAATTTTCATCATTAGACACTTTCAGCAACACTTGAAATCAAAATTTAAACAAAGTATGTTTCAAATGTCATTAGTGAGAAACATCATTATCTTTTGTACAGTCAGGCAGAAATCATTAAATGTTGACAGCCAGACTATGCCACATAAGAACATGCAATATAACTGCATTATGTATGTAGGTCACATTCTTATAATGAAAAGAACAAAATAAGTATTCAATGCTCTAACAAAATTAATTTCTAAAAGGTTTACAGTTATTAATAACATATATCATTAATTATGCTCTAAGCTACTCAACTTCTCCTCATCTGTACTTTTAAGTCTGGACCGACCGAAATTGCTAAAATTGAGGAGGAATAGAAATTAGTGTTGTTGTTCTTTTTTAACGAGACAGGGTCTTGCTCTGTCGCCCAGGCTGGAGTGCAGTAGGTGCAATCATAGCTCACCACAGCCTCGAACTCCTGGGCTCAAAAGATCCTCCCGCCTCAGCCTCCTGAGTAGCTGGATAAATTAATTTTTATTAAAACACTTAGCTTTCAAAGTTCACCAGATAAGAGTAAAAACAATCTGGAATTATCTTAAAAATGAAGGCAGGCAAGAGTAAAACCCACTAATTAAACACATATCAACAATTTTGTATCTTTCAATTCCAATTAGAATTCAAAGAACAAAAACTATATTATAATCTAGCACATTTTACTTTAGTTTTTACCTTTTTAAGAACTTCCCAGTCTTTGCAGTTTCCTGATCTCCACCATCAGGATAAAATGAGGAACGGCCCCTAGACTCATCTCTTGGAGCATTCTGTGGTGCGATTGTCTTTGCAGGACTTCTTCGTGAAGGGATGTGATGAATTGGACTATTCTGAGAAGGACTATATCTACTAGATCCATTTCCAACAGAACCAGACCCAGACCTTTCAGGACTATGCTGAATGGAATGTGAATGCTGAGAAGGAGTATTTTTTGCAGAGTGAACTGTACTAAGCATGGGAGCATCAGAGCAAGACGAACTCTGACTAGGTGGTGTAGCAATAGGTGAAGGACTATGGGGTGATCTGGGACTATTATCATAAGCTGAAAGGCCAGGCCAAATATCACCGGATGTGGCTGATGACTTATTAAATTCATCAATAGACTCAGATGGGTCATGCTCAAATGTATCTTTTGGTTCCTCCTGTGATTTACTTTTCAACGGACTCTCTTCTTGGGGTTCCCCTTCAGCTTTTTTGGTTTGTTTTTCCTGAGACCCTCGTCTTTTAGAAACAGGAGATTTGCTATATGGGGATGAAGAACGAGAAGAGGATGATCTTGGAGACCTAGAAGATCTATATGACCGGCGAGATCTGCTTCTGGATCTTTGAGAAGAAACGGATCTTCTTTTTGGACTCCTGGAACGTGAACGACCTCGTCTAGGACTCCTAGAGTGCCTTCTATTCCAGACAGGTCTATAACCACCTCGATGATATCTACCTCCTCCTCCTTGATAATACCCTCTACCCCTTCCTCTGTACCCATAAGGTCGTCTCATTCCTCTATTATTTCTGTAATCGCGACGATAATCTCTAGAATACATACGATCTCTACTACGAGACCTTGAATATGTTCTGGAACGAGACCTAGAACTAAAAATGAAATAAATATCAATGCAAGAAAAATAAAGTATTCCATCCTACCATTCTAAATACGCTGGTTGAATATAACATGTAAATAAATTATAAAGGTAAATTAGACTTTTTTAAAAACCTCATCTGTACAAAGGTTTATGGTTTCCAATCAAAAAGCCTCACTACTAAGGTAAATACTGAGAATACATTAAAGACCTTAGAAATGAAGGCACAAAACACACACACACACGTGCATGTGTTTTTCTGTGTATGTATATGCGTATATATTTTATACACACATATATACATATCACACATTAGGACATATTAGCAAACTGTAGTACATCTAGGCAAGCACTTAAACCAATATTGTAAAAGAGTACTTAATGGCATGGCATAATATATACTTAAATGGGGGAAAAGATTAAACAAACTTTATCAGTGAGATACTATTAATTAAATACATACATAATGTAAAGTTAGGCCTGGGGGGAAAAAGAAGAAAAAACATCAACTACTATTAATTCTTAATGGGATCACGGTCACTTCTATTTTCAACTTCTGGTTTCTGTTATTTTTGCTATGTATTACTATTTAAAGAAAAATAACCAGAGTTATTAATTTTGCTCTGTCACCCAGGCTGGAGTGCCGTGGAGAGATCTCAGTTCACTGCAACCTCCTCTCCCAGGTTCAAGCGATTCTCCTCCCTCAGCCTCCCGAGTAGCTGGGACTAAGGTGCCCACCACCACGCCCAGCTAATTTTTGTATTTTTTAGCAGAGACGGGGTTTCACCATGTTGGCCTCAATCTCTTGCCCTTGTGATCCACCTGCCTTGGCCTCTCAAAGTGCTGGGATTACAGGTGTGAGCCAAGTTGTTAATTTTTTAACAAAAAAGATTTCTTTTGTTAGAATTCAAAGAATCAAAGTCAGAAATGAGAAACTATAAAACAATATGCAGAGACTGTTTACTGTCAAATAATTCTTGCATTATCCAATTCAACTGTTAACATTGTGGATAAATACAAAGAAACCTACCATATTAGTACAGAAAAATTTGAGACCTGGAGTCAGACTAACTGGATTTCAACTCAAGCACTGCCATTTATCAGAGCTTGATACTTGGACATTCTCAATGTATTGATTAAGGATAAGGACAACAATAGACCCACTTCACAGGGTTGAGAATAAAACACATTTTTGGGTTTAGCACTGTGTTTATGACAGGCATTCAACAAATATCACTGATATAATCATTTAAAAAATTTAAAGTACATTAAATCACCTGTATCGCTTCTTTCTAGAATGCGATCTTGATCTTGATCGAGAACTAGACTGTGATCTAGACTTTGACCTTGAAGAATGAGATCTAGAATTGGAGCGACCCATTTCTTTTCTCCTAGTGAAATGAAAGGGCAAAAAGTTAAAATTACAATATGATTTTTTAAATTTCACATTTACTTATTTTCAGGTAAAATTTGATTTTTACAGGTTTCTCAAAAGCTATGATTCACCATCCTTTTCAAATGAGTATTCAGAAGACAAGTGTATTATTCCTGACTAAAACTGTTTTCAACTGCATGACAGGTACCATACATGAAAGATACAATTGAAGATTTTTATGGACTGCCCCACTTATGTGCCTCAATCCAAAAAGGCCCTTCTGCTTTCTGCAGAAGCCAGGAAGAGCAGTGAGATCAGACTGCAGCATGTTATATGTTATTCCGCGCCCAATACAAATGCCTACCTCTTCTGTAAGATAGTTAAATAAGGGTATTACAGATAAGGCAAATGACATAAAGAAAATAAAGTGACAATACTAACAAAAAAATAAACATACCAGGCTGTCATCACAGTGCTTTATGGCCTTGAAAATGAGACTGAACTGACCATTCCATATATACAATATGGTCTGAAGTGGTACTAGATAATATCCTAGTATAATACAGGACATTACGTTTCTGAACAGCTGGAGCCATGGCTCTGCTCTCAGTACTCATGACTCCAGAATACAAGTGGACTTATGTGACAATGCCTAGGTCACCCTGAAGTTTTCTGGTAGAAAGATTTTCAAAGAATAAAAGATAAAAGAATTAGAAGGATCACTTCAAGAAAGATATATTAGAACTACAAGAAAAAAAACTTGGACACCAGTAGTTTAAAGTTTCTAAACACTACATGGTATCCAATACTATAAATGACCTCAATGGGTACAGAAATCAGTAACTGTCAGAACGAATTAATTTATACGATCTATTCTTCACAAGATTCAAAAAATACACAGCAAATCACTCCACATATATCCCAAATGTTACATTTTCAACTTTTTAATGATTAATGAGACTGTATCTTAGCCTCTCAAGCTTGTTTTTGCTGCATATTAACTATTTCCAGACTTCCAATTACTCAAAAAGTATTCATTTCAAAAAAAATCAACTTACTAAACTTCTAACAGCTTGCAATTCCCATAATGTTTTGCAATTCCCAAAAATATTTCCCAAATATTTTTGAAAGCACTTATTTTACCTACCTAGACTATGTTCAGTATAAAATAAAATCGTATTTGGAGGTACTAAGATGAGTTCCGTTACAGAAGAGGCAATGATAATACTTGGATAGTTCCTCATCAAAGAATATAAATAACAAATTTAACATGTTTTGACATAAATGTTCATTTCAAAACATAACTATCCTCTAACACTACCACCTTTGTCTTCTCTCACTCTTCTTCTCAACCCCAAGTGAGCAAGAAACACGTAAAGACAGAAATAAAACACAAGTTCAGGGTTCAAAAAGGCAGAATTAGAATTCCACAACACATATGAAGTAAATTTAGCATTAACATAAGGAGATCTAATACCTGGGAGAACACAAATTTGGTTTAGCAACTGTAGTTTTGACAACATAACAAAATTGGCAAAAACCACATTGATAGCCTGTAAAGTAAGGAATCAAGGCCATTGGGAACTGTGACATTCTATTGCCATCTGATTTCAAAATTCTGTCCCTGCCAAAATTTTTAAAGAAAACAAGTAATTTATATTCATTGTGATTGAATTTACTTCAAGATATTGAATTTTATTCCACTCTGAGATAATCACACTATAGAACCAGAGCTGCAAATGATTTTGGAGATCCAGTCCAGCAATAAGGCAGCATTCTTTTCCACTATATTAATCACTAGGTAAAAGAAACACTCTAAGTTTACAAAGAGGTAGAGATGCTGTGTTGTGCTTTATCTCCAGAATCTCTGTTCTTGGCTCTTGAGGCTATTTGGATAATTTGTTAAGGAATGCAGGAATTCTGCAGGCTTTTCCTCTCACCAGGATGTATTTGGTGGCATGGCACAATACGTATTTAATAAGTAACTATCAAATGAATGTATTCCCCAGAACCTGGATTTTTAAAGCAGCAAGCTTATTTTTAAAGGTTTGCGTTTTGCTTTAATAGCTACACCTGAAACTTCAAAAACTAATGGAAAGAAAGCATACCTATCAAACAGTTAGCAGCCCAAAAGAAATGGGATTGCTATCTTCTGCTCTATTGCAAAAATACAGTTAGAAAAAAAGGAAGAATATGGCCTCTGCATTTAAACTACATGAATTCAAATTCCTTAAGCTCTCTGATCCTGTTCAACTGTAGTGAAAAAAAAAGTACCTACTTCACAGACTTGTAGAGAACTTAATGAGTTGATACACTTAATTCAATTAATACATCCAGAACATAAGCAGCAATCAATTTGAATTACCTAAACCCTACAGTAGGGAGAAACAAGTTATGAAATCTCCTCGTTTATATTAGGAAAAACAGGTTAAGTAGCAGCGTCTTTCTATCTTGTTTTAAATACTTCGTATGTCCTGAATCTTTTAGTATATGTGTTTATAGAAATAGAAAAAGCAGGTACACAATCTGGAAGGAGAGAGAAAAAGGATCTTTTTCCTAAAACTAACAACATCTGACTGACTTCATACAAGCCGCCAAAATAAACCAAAAAAGCTTCGGGCCACAACATTTTTAATCACTCTTCTGAATCATCAGTTCAGCAGTGACATTTCCTCAAGAAAGTCAAAAGTGAAAAGTAGAAAAATGAATGCTCCTTACCTTGGATTTATGCAGGATGAAGTAGTCAAGCGAAGTGTCTGAGATACTGTAAAACTGCTTCCTGGAGAGAATGCTCTTCAAAATTAAACTCTAAATTCAAATTCCTAGGAAAGACAAAAATATATATATTACTTTTATTTATGTTAAATAACCATTATTTACAATGCATATAATTGGCACTACAATAAACTAATAAAGGCACTTATAATTTCAGGGAAGGAAAAATTAATTCAGGAAATAGAAAACTTTTAATCATAAAAGCTTAAAACTCAACTTTTTGTAAATCACAATGCAGTAGTGTATAATGAAACTGACAGCATCTTTTTAACTACTTGAATTTTAATTTTAGCTATCGGAGCTATAAAAAAACGTATGATATATTGCCGTTCCATCAGAAAATTCCAAGGTAGATAAACAACGCCACCTTAATGGCTAGGCAAGGTAACACATGCATGTAGTCCCAGTTACTTGGGAAGCTGAGGCAGGAGATCACTTAAGCCCAGGAGTTTGGGGCTGCAAAGCACTGTGATCACACCTGTGAACAGCCACTGTACTGTAGTCTTGACAATATAGCAAGACTCCGTGGGTGCGCCCCCACCCCCCCCCCCCGCAAGCAATCTGTAGTTAATTTTGATAATGCTCTACTTTATAACATCTAAAATATGAGCTTAATGCTCTACTACCTATTTGCTTTCAGTACTTCCTTTCACACAATTTAGTTTCATGTGAAACTGATTTTAAACCCCACATTACAGCCATCACAATAACTTTAAATTCTGTGCCTAAAAGCATTTTGATACATGTACATTCAAATAAAAAGTCAGGAATGAAACAACTTATCTATGAAAATCAATATTCTTCCTAAAATAATTTATCATTACTCTGCAAATAAACTTTGCACAAAATATTCAAGTTACCAATACTGAAAAGTTGAGTTTTGTGAATATTCAGTGATCATCAATTGCGTGCAAAGGATAGTAAAAAACCACCAGGGGAACAGAAACTAAAGAAAACAAGATTTATATATGCTAGCCCCCAAATAATTCATGAACAATTTTAAACGGAAATCTGTAACTCTTACCAAGATCCAATTTTAAAAGTAATTGAGATTAGAAATACAAAGAAGAAATGGTAAGATTAAACTGGTGAATCATGAAGAGTGTCTCCCAGGGCCAGTCACAGTGGCTCGTGCCTGTAATCCCAGCACTCTGGGAGGCTCAGGCAGGTAGATCATGAGGTCAAGAGATCGAGACCATCCTGGCCAACATGGGAAGCCCCATCCCTACTAAAAATACAAAAAAGAATAGTGTCTCCTAAAATATCCATGGTCCTACAACTGGGGAGAGATTTGAGGTTCAGGCTAGGAAGGAGGAATCCAAACCTAGTTATTAAGGGAAACATACTATAAAGGTAGCAAAGTCAAAAAGCCAAGTAAAGTTGGGTAAAAAAAATAAGGATTTTTCAAGGATATATAAGTTCAGTTTTTAAAATATCAAAACCCCAAATGGACAGAGAAAGAAAATGGCAATCTTCTAAACTGGAGTACTGTTATAAAAACTTTATTTTGACCCTCAAAGTCAATACTACTGATTCACTCCTAGAGATGGTACGAGGCTCATCTTAGCTAATGCTTCCCTAAACAGTTCCAAAAGGCTAATTTTAATTTCTATATATATCCAGAAGACTCAACTGCCAGATCTCTTTACTCCAAGTCATGGTATTTGAAGTTCAAAGAAACTAAACACTAGATATAAAAAACTGAGGGAAGAGAGAACATAGGCTGTTAGACTAGTGGATATACATTTCTGTTCACAATCTATATATTCAGGCATCCACACCAAGAACTCAAATGACACACAAAACGTAACATACAATAAACATATCAGTCAGCACCAAAGACTGAATAGTTCAGCTAATTTTTTAAAATTGAAAGTCTATATACAAAGCACAATGCTAGTTACTATAGGAAATATATCAATATAAATGGTCCCTGCCTTCCAAAAACCAAATTGAGACTAGATATCAGCAACAAATCATAGTAAACTAAACATCTGAATACCAACCATTTGCCAATAACTGTGCTAGGTGACTTTAAATAATCTCATATTTGATCCTGATAATCTCTTTCGAGCTACATATTCATCCCATCTTTCAAATACAGGAATCCCTAAACTTTCCAAATAATTTGAAGTAAGTGCCTTACACGCCAGGTAGTACTATTCTAATGTTGGGAATACGGCATTTTAAGTAAGACATTAAGTTCCCTACTCTCTTGAAGCTTTCAGAGAGGCGAAGACAGAAAACAAGAAAACATCAAATAGTGACAAGTACCACATCAGAGAAGGGAAAATTACAAGTTACATGCAGAGGTAGGCAGGGGGATTATTTAGGTGGGTCCTAGGCCCTCTTTATGGAGGTAACATTTGGGCCTAAGAGAGGAACACTGCAAAGATCCACAGAGGGAAGAGCATACTAGGCAGAGAACACAAACTCAGCAAATTCAGGACAGAAAGACCAGTAAGAAGGTTGAGGCAATGTGATCACAAAGAGCTGAGGGTCTGAAATAAAGGCAGGAGGAGAAGAAATGGACCAAATCAAATAGCATCTAGTAGATCAACAAAAGGGGTGAGGATTTTACTCTGTTGAGAAATCCTCAGAGGCCGTGCTTGGGTGAGTCATTCATCTAGCTTACATTTTAAGATGGTTGCAATATAAAAGATAAACAATGGAAAAAAAGGAAATCCAAGATATGGTTGTGTCAAAATGCCTTGTTAATGGATTGTTACAGGTGTGAAGTACAGAGAGTGAGGAAAAATAAATCACTAGTGCCCCTAAATTCTAGATTTTAGATTCAAGCATCTGGGAAAAGGGCAACTTTAGGGGAGAAAACGAAAGATGTGTTTGCCGTTTTTTTTTAAGCCCAAAGTCGGAATGTAAATGGTTAACCCCAAATTTGACTGAAATCTCCTAACTCCAACTCCTGTGCTCTCTCTTCAATATCCTAGAAGGTGCCTGATGTGGCCAACACCCAAATTAAAAATTAAAAATGCCAAATTAATCTTTCCTTTATTACAACCAAGATCATTTGCTAATAGAGTGCACTTGTATACAGAGTTAAGGAATAAATTGCCTCAAATATCTCTTTTTTTTTTTGAGACGGAGTTTCGCTCAAACTCCAGGCTGAACACCAGGCCTGGCTAGTTTTTGTATTTTTAGTAGAGTCTGGGTTTCACTATGTTGGTCAGGCTAGTCTTGAACTCCTGACCTTCTGATCTGCCTGCCTCGGCCTCGCAAAGCGCTGGGATTACAGGCATGAGCCACCGCACCCAGTCAGTTAAATTTATTAAACAACTTCTGTGGGCAGCAAGCTGTACTAGGTTTACTATGTGATGATAGAACTCAGAAATGGAGTTTTATTAGTTCTACATAAAGTTTGTGCTGGAAATCAGTAGTTGAACACTAGGTGAATTCAGCTGTGTAATTTAAAGTGATTTGTTATTTAACAAATAAGTACATGACAGAATTAAGCTAAACATCTCTGGGTACTTGTTGGATATGAATTTATTTTTTTGAGACAGTTTCGCTCTTGTTGCCTAGGCTGGAGTGCAATGGCACGATCTTGGCTCACCATCTCTGCCCCCCAGGTTCAAGCAATTCTCCCACCTCAGTCACCCAAGTAGTTGGGACTACAGGCGCCCACCACCATGTCTTGCTAATTTTTTTTTTTTGAGACAGGGTCTTGCTCCGTCACCCAGGTTGGAGTGCAGTGGTGGATCTCTGCTCACTGTAACCTCTGCCTCCCAGGTTCAAGTGATTCTCCTATCTTAGCATCCTGAGTACCTAGGATTACAGGCGCCTTCCACCATGCCTGGCTAATTTTTATATTTTTAGTAGAGACAGAGCTTTGCCCTGTTGGCCAGGCTGGTCTCAAACTCCTAACTGGGTGATCCGCCCACCTGGGCCTCCCAAAGTGCTAGTATTACAGGCGTAAGCCACAGCGCCCAGCCCATTTTATTAAGCATGTCTGGAAAGACTTTTAAATGATGCTGATGAATGCTGTATCAAAAATATTAAGGTACCCTTACATGCAAGAATCTTTTTAAGTAAACTTAGTGGACAGCTTGCAGAAAAGCTGCCTAAACAAGGTTTACCAATAATGATGGCTAATGCTAGATTGTGTACCATGGGCCAAACATTAAGCTGTTTAAATGCATTATTAGTTCATTTAATCCTAAACTTGTAAGGAAGTACCATTAGTAGCCTTTTTTTTTTTTTGAGACAGAGTTTCGCTCTTGTTACCCAGGCTGGAGTGCAATGGCGCGATCTCGGCTCACTGCAACTCCCGCCTCCTGGGTTCAGGCAATTCTCCTGCCTCAGCCTCCCAAGTAGCCGGGATTACAGGCATGCGCCACCATACCCAGCTAATTTTTTGTATTTTTAGTAGAGACAGGGTTTCACCATGTTGACCAGGATGGTCTCTATCTCTTGACCTCGTGATCCACCCGCCTCGGCCTCCCAAAGTGCTGGGATTACAGGCTTGAGCCACCGCGCCCAGCCCAAGTAGCCTTTTTTTTTTTTTTTTTTAAAAACATCTGCAGAAATTGAAGCTGACAGATTAAGGTAACTCATTCAGTGTTGGGCAGCTAGTTAATGGCTAAGCCAGATTTGAATCTATTCTACTGGAATGGTCATGACGGGCTGTATTTTTAGGATTTGAAAAGACTGAAATAGCATTACTTTGTTTACAACTATCTGAGGACCAAACTCCTTGACTCTGCTAAAATAAAGACTGGCATCAAGTATGCTTTCAGTGGTAATCTTAAATAATTCATTTTGGGTGGCTTTGTCTTTGTTGAGCCCTTTTTTTTTTTTTGCTTTCATCATTTTTTTTTTTTGAGACAGAGCCTCACTCTTGCCCAGGCTGGAGTGCAGTGGCACAATCTTGACTCACTGCAACCTTCATCTCCTGCATTCAAGCGATTCTCCTGTCTCAGCCTCTGGAGTACCTGAGACTACAGGTGTGCACCACCACACCTGGCTAATTTTTTTATTTTTATTAGACATTTGGTTTCACCACGTTGGCCAAGCTGGTCTCAAACTCCTGACCTCAGCTGATCCGCCTGCCTCAGCCTCCCAAAGTGCTGGGATTACAGGCGTGAGCCACCATGCTCAGCCTGATCAATTGTTTTCTAGCTGGTTTCTGATCACGTATGTTCTAGCTGGTCATTATGTATTATTTCAAAAAGACAAGCTCTGTTTAGGTATTTAAGAAATTTAATTTTAAAAATAAAACCTGCTGGGGAAAGATCCAAGATGGCCGATGGCTAACATCTTGGGATTGCAGCTCTCAATGAAAGCGCAGAGAACTAGAGGATGCCACACTTTCAGACAAATTCTGGTAGCTCACGGAGCAGAAGATCCCCAGTGGAGGAACCACACGGGTCGCCAGGCCGGCGCAGCAGCTCTCGGAGCAGAGTAAACAGGGCTGGCTCCCCTTCTGACCGAGATTTGGAGGACCGACACGGGTCCCCAGCACCACTCCAGAGGCCAGCGCGGCGGCTGTGACGGCACCTCGGCGCAGCAGCTCTCGGCGCAGAGTAAACGAGACTGGTTCCCCTTCTGACCGAGGTTTAGAGCCCCGGGAAGGCAAAGTTGCCTATTATGGACACAAGAAGGAAGCCAGACAGGAGAATCCGGGGCAGAAAAGCACCATCAGTCTTAACGCCGCTGTTCTGGCCCTGGGAACTAACAACTTGGACGTCCACTCAAGAGACCTAATCTGAAAGTTGGTAATTTCAAAGACGACAGGAGGATAAATTTACAATGATGGGAAGAAACCAGCGTAAAAAGGCTGAGAATACTCAAAATCAGAATGCCTCTCCCTCTAAAGATGATCACAGTTCCACATCAACAATGGAACAAGACTTGACGGAGAACGAGCGCATCCCAATGATGAGCGCATCCCAATGACAGAATCACTCTTCAGGGAATGGATAATAAACTTCTGTGAGTTAAAAGAACATGTTGTAGCCCAACATAAAGAAACTAGGAACTTTGAAAAAAGGTTTGACAAAATCCTAATGAGAATAAACAACTTAGAGAGGAATATAAGGGAATTAATGGAACTGAAGAGTAATACAGGAACTCCAAGAAGTATGCACAGGTTTAAACACTCAATTGTTCAAGCAGAAGAAAGGATATCAGAGGTCGAAGTCCAACGTAATGAAATAAAACAAGACAAGATTAGAGAAACAAGGATAAAAAGAAATGAGCAAAGTCTCCAAGAAATGTGGGACTATGTGAAAAGACCAAATTTACGTCTGACAGGTGTACCTGAATGCGACGGAGAGAATGAATCCAAGCTGGAAAATACCCTTCAGGATATTATTCAGGAAAATTTTCCTGAACTAGCAAAGCAGGTCAATATTCATCCCCAGGTAATACAGACAACACCACAAAGATATTCCTCAAGAAGAGCAACCCCAAGGCACATAATCGTTAGATTCACCAGGGTTGAAACGAAGGAGACAAAACTAAGGGCAGCCAGAGAAAGGTCAGGTTACCCACAAAGGCAAGCCTATCAGACTTACAGCAGATCTCTCAGCAGAAACTCTACAAGCCAGAAGAGAGTGGGGCCAATATTCAACATCCTCAAAGAACAGAACCTTCAGCCCAGAATTTCACATCCAGCCAAACTAAGCTTCACAACTGAAGGAAAAATAAAATCTTTTATGAACAAGCAAGTAGTCAGAGATTTTATTACCACCAGGCCTGCTTTACAAGAGCTTCTGAAAGAAGCATTACACACAGAAAGAAACAACCAGTATTAGCCTTTCTAAAAATATACCAAAAAGAGCACCAACATAAAGAATTTACATCGACGAATGGATAAAACAGCCAGTTAACATCAAATGGCAGTAACCCTAAATTTAAATCGACTAAATCCCCCATCAAAAGACACAGCCAAAACCCAATGGCATGTTACATCCAGACCTGTTTCACATGCAAGGATACACAAAGACTCAAAACAAAGGGATGGAGAAAGATTTACCAACCAAATGGAGAGCAAAAATAAATAAATAAAATGCAAGAGTTGCAATTCTCGTATCGGATAAAATAGATTTTAAAGCAACAAAGATATAGTGGTAAAAGGATCAAGGCAACAACAAGAGCTAACAATCCTATCACCCATATACATAGAGACTTAGATTCAATGAGACAGAAAATTAATAAGGATATCAAGGACTCGAACTCAGATCCGGAACAAGTAAACTTAATAAATATTTATACAGCTCTCCACTTCCAATACACAAAATATACATTCTTGTCAATATCACATCACACCTACTCATAGGTTTAAATGAAACATTGATTGGCCATTATTAATACCTTTTTTTTTTTCAGAATAAAGGAATATTTCTGTTCACCCTCCCTCTTTCTCTTCCTCTTTCTTCCTCTCTTTTACTCATTTTTTTTTTCTTTCCTTCTCTCAAAAAAAAATCAACTTGTAAACCTCTAGATCCAGGTCGGCAGTGTTTCTCTCATTGCTTGATTTCCTTCCTTCCCTTCCCTCCCTCCCTCCCTACCCCCTTCCTCCCTTCCTTCATCCCTTCCTCCTTCCCTCCCTTCCTCCTTCCCTCCCTTCCTTCTTCCCTCCCTTCCTCCTTCCCTCCCTTCCTCCTTCCCTCCCTTCCCGCCTTCCTCCCTTCCTCCTTCCCTCCCCCCCCCCAAAAAATAAAATAAAATAAAACCTGCTTTATTTTATCCGGTGTTCTTCATTGGTTGGTGTATCAACTGGATAAAGACATGAGGATGGCTCATGCCTGTAATCCCAGCACTTTGGGAGGCTGAGGCAGGCGGCAGATCACCTGAGGTCAGGAGTTCGACACTAACCTGGCAAACATAGTGAAACCTCATCTGTACTAAAAATACAATAGGCAGGTGCGGTGGTGGGGACCTGTAATCCCAACAACTCAGGAGACTGAGGCAGGAGAATCGCTTGAACACAAGAGGCGGAGGCTGGAGTGAGCCGGGATCAGGCCACTGCACTCCAGCCTGGGCAACAGAGCAAGACTCCATTAAAACAAAAATTGGCCAGGCATGGTGGCGGGCGCCTGTAGTCCCTGCTACTGGGGAGGCTGAGGCAGGAGAATCGCTTGGACCCGGACCCGGGGGTTGCCGTGAGCCAAGATCCGGCCACTGCACTCCTGCCTGGGGGACACAGCTCAACTTCCAGTCTCAAAAATAACAAATAAATAAATAATTCAACCACACGTGAGCCCACCAGTGAGTAGGACTTTTTACAGGTCTGTCACCAAGTCTTATAATACTATTGTTCTTTAAAGTCAAGAATGAGCTCTGGGGAAAGAATTTCCTTTGTCACCATTTTAATTATCTGAATTAAAGAATATATTTCAGTGTTTACCACAATGTAGTGGTTAAAGTATGAAATCCCTAAAAGATGATGCTCCAGAGTTGTTTAACATGAGCTCCTTTTTTTCTGTGACAAGGTCTCATTCTCTTGCCCCTGCTGGACTGCAGTGGGACGAGCATAGCTCACAGCAGCCTCAAACTCCCGCCAAGGAGCTACCTTAGACACAATCCCTCCCATCAAATTACCCTGATTGGTTATGATCAAAAATGCAAAACCCTTGTAGCAGTTTCTCCTACGTAAAGGTTCTTTACTGTCTAAAGAGTATCCTAACCATTCCAAACAGACTCAAACTGGAATGAAAATTCACACGAACAAGAAATACCGAAAAATGTAAAAGACGCTGTTGGAACGGGGTACAACTCTGAATCAGCTCATCTGTTTCGTCAGTGTTAGCCACACTTGCTTTCAATTTGTCTTAATTTCTTCCAATTCTAAAATGCTTTTTTAAAAAAAACCTGAGGTAGCAAAGTAGTTGCTGGCACTTCGGATTGATTCTGAAAAAGTAAATCTTAAAAGCAAATCAGGCCAACTCACGAATTTAAAATGAATGCAAAGTCCAATTCGCCACTCCCACCCATTTCTCACAGCAGCTGTCTACCAATCGTGGCTGCAACACTTCAGACACGATTTAATGGGCTCAATCACTTGCTGCAAAGACTCGGCTTCGCTCGTAGTCCTAAAGAACCGCACTTTCAGCCGGATGGGGCACGGCCACGCTCAGAACCACCAGCTAAGACCCGATCCCCTCGCTAGGGAACCGTAACTAGGCACCCACCACCAGTCAACAACGCGCGCTCACTTCAGAACAGCGGTTGCCAGGGGTACAGAAATTAACTCCGGAGAACCCTCCGAGGGACAGACCAGAGCCCTAAAACCGAGCAGAATCATAAAAACGAAGCATCAACTGATGGGTAGTCCCAAGCCGGGAAGGAGTTTTAAAGACCACGCGGAAACAGGCGGACCTCCCAATGCCTCCCAATGCACTTCGCTGCTGGTCGCAGTTATTTTTCTCAAAGCCCAAAGGCCAGGAAGTAAGGTGGCAGTCTCAGCCAATGAGAGGCGAACACAAGTTGCGCCGCCGGCGCCGTATGCCGGGGGAAGAAAGGAAGAAGCGCGCGTGCGCGTAGCGTTCAGTCGGGCACGCGCAGGGGTCCGGGCTGAAATGGGGGAAGGGTGGAAGAGGAAGATACGCGCACGCGCACGGGAGGCCGCGCGGGCTCCGGGTCTCGAGCCAGGTTCCCAACCACGCGCGCGCGCGCGCCGTTAACACTCCTCAGCCCACCCCGCTACCTTCTCGGCCTGTAGTGCCTCGAAAACCTGAGGGAAGCTGACGAAAAAACGTATAAATAACGGCGCAACGTCTCCTTGGTTCTCCTTTCGCGGCCAACCCGTCACCGCATACAAAAGAGTCAAAAATATGGCCTGTCCTCGCTCTTCACTGCCCTTTGAGTAACTTGAATACAGCGAGAGTCCTACCTGACACGCTGAATCGCGGTTCCCGGGATTTATCTCCGTTGCAACTACACAGCGGCCATTTCCCGACTCAAGAACGCGAGGAAAACCATAGAGGTAGCTTCGACGCGCTACCTCGCCTCCGTCACTTCCGAACTGGGGCGTGGCCTCGGGTGCCGCTAAATATGCGGGCAAGCCCCGCCCACCCGTCCGCCCAGGACCGGTTCCCTGGCTGCTATTAAGTTGTTTCCAGAGGCCTTCTGGGAAATCGCGTGGCTGGTCTCGCGCGAAGATGTGGCGGCCCCGCCCTCTGGCCCGTAGCTGCAGCCTTAGCCCAAGAGGCAGTAGAATGGGGCGGGTGTTTTGTTAGGCCCTGAGTTAGCTTGGTCACACGGCGCTATTTGCTGGCGTCTCTGCCTCGTTCTGAGGAGACCCCCTAGACCTCACCACTGCCCCCACTTTTTATTTATTTACCTTAGTAAGCTCGTCTGTCCATTCTTTCGGTGGGGCCAGTTCAGACCGGGCAAATACAAAGACAATCCCACGCTGAGGAAAACACCAGGAGGCGGGACGCGGCTGTGACTGGAGACCCGCTGCTCCCTCAGCAGCAAGCGCCACGTTTCTCCCTCTTGGACGCCTAACTGAAGATTAGAAAGTAGCTTTTGCTTTGCTATTAAATGCGCCAGACGCACTTAGTCGAAAAATGGCCAAAATCCCCTTTCCTGAGTGGCGTCTGATCAAATCAGAGCTCCCGCCGCAGCAGCCGGAAGCCGCTTAGGCTGCTGGCGCCGTAGGAGGCCGCCCTCCGTGCGGCGTGGTGACAGCTTTACCACATCGGCAACGTTGGCATAGGCATAAAAAATAAAGAGCACGACGAAGCAGTTGAGCTTTCAGCCTGTGACGATGATTTGTGGCGCCGAGGAACACAGCCTAACGTAGCTTGGCTGGCCAGAATTATAAGGTTATAGATAGGCAAGCCCCCTTCGCTTTGAATAGAATTTAACAGCCTTAGCACATTTTCTATTAATGCTTCCCTGGGCTGCACCTTCTTCCTTGGGGCCTAAAACCGCTATTACTTTGATGTTTAGGGATGTTAACTACCTTGATGGATTTCAGACTTGTAATTAGCAACCAGGGTGTCAGTGAGTGAATGGAATCTAGTATTGAGCCCTAGTTGTGAATTTCACACTGTTCTTAGGGCATTCTTTCTTCACAACCCAATTTACCAGCTCAGCTAGAAAAACGACATCATTTTCACGGAATGAATCATTAGTTTTTTGTCGTACAGTCTGTCCCTCACTCTGTTACCGCCTCAGGATGTGGACACGGGAATCTTTGGCCATTGTTGTGTCCTGATGTCCCAAGCATTTGCAGGTGCTCAGTAAATGTTGAGTGAATGAACTATATTTAATAAAGGGAAAAAAAAATTAAGGCCTCACTACACCTCTGCTATCTGCATGTATTGGGAGTTGGAGCACTCAGGGCTGACAGCTCTTACTCATTTATTCAAAATACGCCAAATTGCGGGCTAGGATATTATCTTGAACCTCCCTCTGCAATTCTGTTGCACATGTGTTGAAAATGAAGTCATCTATCTTAGACAATATAATTGAATATGATTTTATTTACATAACCTGAGGTAGTAACAAAGGAGGAGATCCTTTAGAACAAAGCCTTTAGTGGATGGAAGTTATCCAGACTTTTCTTGAACTAGATCCTCTATCTCTAAAGTAGGAGGTCCTTGAATTTAGATGTTTTATGCACATTCTTATTTTCAAAACCTGAAATTCCACCATTACAGATTCATTCTTTGTAATAAAAATGTGTATTGAAAACTCTGAAAAGAGCAGAAGAAAAAGAGCCCATTTAACAAATGGGCATTGCAGAAAAATAGAACATTATCTCAAGAAGAAATACAAGTTGTAAACAAATGACCAAACCTGCTAAGAAGATACAAAAGAATGTTGAGATAAATTAATAAGCTGATTTTAATTTCTTTTTTAAGACAGAGTCTTGTTCTGTTCCCCCAGGCTGGAGTGCAGTGGCACGATGTTGGCTCACTGCAACCTCTGCCTTCCAGGTTCAAGCAATTCTGTTGCCTCAGCCTTCTGAATAGCTGGGATTACAGGCTCCCACCAGCATGCCAGGCTAATGTTTATATTTTTAGTATAGACAGTGTTTCACCATGTTGGCAGCCGGGTGTCAATGTCCAGGCCTCAAATGATCCACCCACCTCAGCCTCCCAAAGTGCTGGGATTACAGGCATGAGCCACCATGACTGGCAAGCTAATTTTAATTTATAGGTCATGGAGATATTATTGTGAATATGATTATAAAACTCTTTCTTAAGAGTTGTTGGTTTTGTTTTGGTTTGATTTTAATTTAAGATCATTGAAAAACAGAAATGGGCCAGGTGCAGTGGCTCACACCTGTAATCCCAGCACTTTGGGAGGCTGAAGAGGGCGGATCACTTGAGGTCTGAGTTTGAGACCAGTCTGGTCAACGTGGTGAAACTCCATATCTCCTAAAAATACAAAAATTAGCCAGGCATGGTGATACACTCTTGTAGTCCCAGCTACTCGGGAGGCTGAAGAAGGAGAATTGCTTGAACCAGGCAGGTGGAAGTTGCACCTTGAGCCAAGATCACACCACAACACTCCAGCCTAGGTGACAGAGCAAGACTACAGCTAAAAAATAAAAATAAAAATAAATAAATAAATAAAAACAGAAAAGAAAGGAAAAAGAGGTTGGTGCAGTGGCTCACACCTGTAATTCCAGCACTCTGAGAGGCCGAAGTGGGCAGATCACCTGGGGTCAGGAGTTCGAGACCAGCCTGACCAACATGGAGAAACCCTGTCTCTACCATAAATACAAAAAATTAGCTGGGTGTGGTGGTGCATGCCTGTAATCCCAGCTACTTGTAGGAGGCTGAGGCAGGAGAATCACTTGAACCCGGAAGGTGTAGGTTGCCGTGAGCCAAGATCATGCCATTGCACTCTAGTCTGGGCAACAAGAGCGAAACTCTCACTCAAAAAAAAAAAAAAAAAAAAGGAAAAAGAGAAATGAAAAAGGATGACTATCTGAAAAGGACAAAGACAAGAAAATAGGAATGAGAATGGAGTTGGAAGTCTAGCACGAAGACAAGCTCCAAGACCTCACTGGTTTGGTTTTGTTTATCTTTTTAGGTGGAACATCTGAACTATTTTCCTATTTGGGGAAATTGAAGTTGAGGTGGTATTTGGAGTCCCACTCTTCCCACTCCCTGAAAATACTGGCATTGGGAATCCAACAGCAGTAGTGAGGAGGAGACAGCAGAGGAAAAGTGACCAACAGAGATTCCCTAACTAGAGTGCTGATGGGCCGGACTTTGACTGTAGTTCCTGCTGCATGGGCCTCCATGTGTGCATATCCCTCTCCAGGCTTTGTGTTCATTTCTTTTTTTAATTTTAATTGTGGTAAAATATGCATTGATTCTTTGAGCTAGTTGATATCCTTCCAGTAAATTTCTTTTTTTTTTTTTTTTTTTTTTAAAGGCAATCAGTTATTTAATTAGATTATTAGGACATTTAAAACACCAATCTGTGAGGATAAATTCCATTTGTCAGGGCAAACACAGATCGCAGGTAGCCCTGGAGCTGAGGAATAGCTTTGATTTTTGGTAGAACTTGTGAGTCCACAGCTTTCTGATCAATCTTGCGCTGCTCTGTTATCTCGTATTTCTCTTTTTCTGTGTCGAAGATCTCACCTTCCTGGTGTCTGGGCTTCCGCAGCTTCTTCTTCTTAAAATAAGCATCAGTAAGATGTTTTGGGATTTTTACATTGCTGATATCAATTTTGGTTGAGGTGGCAATGACAAATTTCTGGTGCGTTCTTCGCAGAGGAACTCGATTGAGGACCAGAGGTCCAGTCACAAGTAACAAGCCACTAGCCAGCTGCTTCAGGAAAACCACCCTCTTGCCCCTGTGGCGACCAGTGAGGATGATCAGAATGGTACCGGGGGTAATGCTGGCTCGCAGTTTTCTCACGTGCTGACTAAAGGGTTTTTTGCCGTGGCTCAACAGCTTTCGAGGCACATCTTCAGTAGGATAATACCTAGGCATTTTGTGAAGTTTAACCACCCGGGTGCCGCCGTTTTTGTCACCACCAACTGGTTTTGTAACAGTTGCAAGAACCTTCTCTTTCTTTTTCTTTTCAACCTTGGATTTAGCCGCTGAGTACTTCCTCTTGTACAAGGCTTTTCTGGAATACATGGCAGATCGGGAATACCTGCCAATTCCTCTGACAAGAACAGGACTGCGGCTGCAATGGGGCTTCCCCTTCTTGGGCTTTTTTTTAGCCTTGAGGCTAGCCTTTTTCACTTTGCTACCAGCATCAGCCTTCTTGGCTTCAGGTTTCTTCTCTTTAGTATCCGGCTTCTCAACTTTTTCACCGGCCATCTTACAAGATGGGAAAGAGCCCTTCCAGTAAATTTCTTTTCCTGATGAGTTAATCAGAGTTGGTTTCTGTGGTTTGCTAAGAACCCTGAACTTCATGTCACTGTGTTGAGTAGAAGCAGTAGAAGCAGAAGTAGTCCTGTTAATGAGGACTTCATGTCACAGTTTTGAGTAGAAGCAGTAGAAGTAGTCCTATTTGGAAACTGAGGCCAGTTTTCCAAATGGTCTGGCATTTTTCTAGATCTATACCGGTGAAATTTCGTTCCTACTGGTGAATAAATTGACTAGGATATTTTCCTTCTTTTTCTATCCCCTTTAACATACTAAAAATGTGGTTATTTTATTTAAAATATTTTAATTTTATTTTTTCAATTTTAATTATTTTGGTTTTAAATTACCAAACTTAAGAATTATGTATTTACAGTGATGTTCCTTAGTATTCATCTCTCCATTTTGAAAAAAATAATTGAAATATCAAAATGAGCCAGGTATTGCGGCTCACACCTATAATCCCAGCACTTTGGGAGACTGAGGTAGGAGGATCACATGAGCCAAGAGTTTGAGACCAGCCTAGGCAATGTGTGAGACCTTACCTGTTTGAAAAATTTAAATATTAACAGAGTGTGGTGGTTACCACTTTTAATCCCAGCTACTCAGGAGGCTGAGGTAGGAGGATTGCTTGAGCCTGGGAGGCAGAGGCCATAGTAAGCCAAATTGTGCCACTGCACTTCAGCCTGGGCAATAGAGCAAGACTCTCAAACAAACTAACAGAAAAATACCAAAATGTGACTGTTAATCATTGTTTCTAAGTTCCACCAAGATTCATGTGCATCTTTCTCATGAAGATGGAAACAAATGGAACATTAAATTTTTTCAAAGTTTTCCTAAGAAATCTTTGCCCCACAATTATGCCAACTTACTGTTTAATGTAACTACTGAAGAACAAAGAGGTAACTCCCCTAAAATGGGGCAACAGAATTATGATGAGATTTATCTCCAGAAATCATTTCTTCCTTAAGAGAGGTTATAAGAGCAACAGAACATCTCCTTCTTTTAAAGCAGTTATCCAGTTGCCAACAAATGTGTCTGTTTGCCCATTAAAAAGTCTGAAAGCTCAATTCTATCCAGAAAAACAATTTGTCTCACAAAAGGCTAAAATCACCTAAGCAAAGGGCTGCAACCAATGATAATATTTAAAAGTAGTGAAATACAGAGCATAGAGTATTGGAGGTAGGAGTGAGGTTGGGGAGCCTCTCTGGATGTCTTGGAGTGCTGAAATTTCAGCCTCATTGCTTATTTTAAAAGAACTAAGAATTAAGCTGGCCTGGAGAGGGAGTCACCATTGACACTGACAAGCCCTGATGCTGGTTTTTTTAAAGTGTAATATAAAAGCCAACTCATGAGAATAACCTAGGTGGTTTATTTTAAGGGGAGAACTGACTCTCATTACACATTTATTGAGGCAGAATCTGTGGGGGTAAGCATACACACTAAAGTTTTAGAACCACTGATTTATTGAACACCTATCATATACTAGATATTACAGACCGAGTGTTCCCAATTCCTGGACCAGTCTGCACAGAAGCAGTTGAACATCAGTCCAGCAAAGTTTCATCTGTATTTACAGCCACTCCCCACCACTTGCATCACCATCTGAGCTCCGCCTCCTGTCACATCAGACAGAGGTGGCCTTAGACTCACAGAAGCACAGACCCCATTGCAAACTGAACGTGCAAGGGATCTATGTTGCAGGCTGCTTGTGAGAATTTAAGGCCTGATGATCTGTAACTGTCTCCTGTCATGCCAAGATGTGATCATCTAGTTGCAGGAAAACTAGCTCAGGGCTCCCGTTGATTCTACATTATGGTGAGCTGTATAATTATTTCATTATGTATTATAGTGTATTAATAGAAATAAAGTGTGCAGTAAATGTAATGCACTTAAATCATCCCAAAACCATTCTACTGCCCTCAGTCTGTGGAAAAATTGTCTTCCACAAAACTGGTCCCTGGTGCCAAAAGGTTGGGGACTGCTGTTACAGACTACAAAGCAGTATGAGACATCATTGCTGCTTCTCTGTTGTAACTCAAAATCCAGCAGAAATAGGGTATAACTCCCTCATCAGACCTACATGGGAGGCAGTGCCAATGGTAAAAGAGGGAAAGAACTAGCATTTTTAAAGAGTGAGATTTCACCTGTCATTTATTCATTTGTTTATTTAGTCAGCAAATATGCCTGAAACATATGCCATTTACTTGTACTGAGCCAGGTGCTCAGGATGGAGCAGTGATGAAATCTAATGCCGACACTGCTCCCAGGTAAACTGCCTCTCTGTGAGGGAGGCAACACACATAAGCAGACACAAAGTCTGCTATCGATCAGGAAGTGATGGAAAATCAAAGAAGATCGTATTTATTTATTTAACTTTTAAGTTCCGGGGTACAAATGCAAGTTTGTTACATAGGTAAATTTGCATCCTGGGGTTTGTTGTAAAGGTTATTTCATCACCAAGGTATTAAGCCTAGTACCCATTAGTCGTTTATGCCAGTCCTCTTTCTCCTCCCATCCTCCACCTTCCTAAAAGCCCTAGTGTGTGTTGTTTCCCTCAGTGTGTCCATACGTTCTCATCATTTAGCTCCCACTTATCAGTAAGAATACGTGGTATTTGGTTTTCTGTTTCAATGTTAGTTAGCTAAGGATAGTGTCCTCCAGCTCCATCCCTGTCCCTGTAAAGGACATTATCTCATTGCTTTTTTTGGCTGCATAGTATTCTATAGTGTATATTTACCACATTTTCTTTATCCAGTTCATTATGATGGCCATTTAGATTGATTCCATGTCTTTGCTATTGTGAATAGTGCTGCAGTGAATGTAGGTGTGCATGTGTCTTTATAACAGAATGATTTAGATTCCTTTGGGTATATACCCAATAATGGAATTTCTGGGTCAAATATTTCTGTCTTTAGATCTTTGAGGAATCACCATACTGCCTTCCACTATGGCTGAACTAATTTACGCTCCCACCAAGAGTATATAAGAATTTCCTTTTCTTCACAACCTCGCCAGCATTTATTTGTTTGACTTTTTTTTTTTTTTTTTTTTTTTGAGACGGAGTTTCGCTCTTGTTACCCAGACTGGAGTGCAATGGCACAATCTCGGCTCACCGCAACCTCTGCCTCCTGGGATCAGGCAATTCTCCTGCCTCAGCCTCCTGAGTAGCTGGGACAACAGGCACACGCCACCATGCCCAGCTAAGTTTTTGCATTTTTAGTAGAGACGGAGCCTCACCATGTTGACCAGGATGGTCTCGATCTCTTGACCTCGGCCTCCCAAAGCGCTGGGATCACAGGCGTGAGCCACTGTGCCCAGCCTGTTTGGCTTTTTAAGGGTAGCCATTCTGACTGCTATGAGATGGTATCTCATTGTGGTTTTGATTTGTATTTCTCTAATGATCAATGATGTCGAGCTTTTTATCATATGATTGTTGGCTGCATATATGTCTTTTATTGAAAAGTGTCTATTCATGTCCTTTGCCCATTTTTTATGGTTTTAATTGTAAATTTGTTTAAATCCTCATAAATGCTGTATTATAGACCTTTGTCAGATGCATAGTTCGTAAAAATTTTCTCTCTAGGTTGTCTGTGTACTCTGTTGATAGTTTCTTTTGCTGTGCAGAAGCTCTTTAGTTTAATTAGATCCTATTTGTCAATTTTTGCTTAGGTTGCAATTGCTTTTGTCATCTTCGTCATTTGCCTGTGCCTATGTCCTGAATGGTTTTGCCTAGGTTGTCTTTCAGGGCTTTTGCAGTTTTGAGTTTTACTTAAGTCTTTAATTTACCCTGAGTGAGTTAAATATCTCATTTCTGGAATGGAAAGAATAGTAATGAGTATAACAAATCGGGAAGAAAGTAGTTCAAGATAAGGGCAGAGGCCAGGCATGGGGGCTCATGCCTGTAATCCCAGCACTTTGGGGGCCGAGGCAGGTGGATCACCTGAAGTCAGGAGTTTGAGACCAGTCTGGCCAACATGGTGAAACCCCATCTGTACTAAAAATACAAAGTTGCTGGGTGTGGTGGTGCATGCCTGTAATCCCAGCTACTTGGGAGGCTGAGGCAGGGAGAATTGCTTGAACCTGGGAGGCGGAGGTTGCAGTGAGCTGAGATCACACCATTGTACTCCAGCCTCAGCAACAAGAACAAAACTGTGTCTCAAAAAGAAAAAAAGAAAAAAAAGATAAGGGTGGAGATAGAAAGGGGCAGGTTATGCAAAGCCTCTAAACCATCGAAGAGGTTTGCATTTCATTCCAACTGTGATAGAAAGTTATTGAGATGTTTTAATAAAAGCTACGACATGATCTATTTGTAAAAGATCATTGAAACTGCTGTGTGAGAAATGGATTGATAATGGGCAAGGAGACCAGTTAGGAAGTTGTTTTAGTACTTTAAGTGACATAACGATGATCCTTGTGAGAAAGGGAAAATGTAGATAATTGCAAATGTATTTTGGAAATAGGATTGTAAGGTCTTGCTGCTGGATTGGATTCAGAGTTTAAGGCAAAATAATGTTGCCACCTAGATTTTGGCCTTGATGAACTGGGTGGATTTTTGGCACCATTATAATAATTGAGAAGATTGGAGAGAATGATAGGGAAGAAAAGAATGGAGTAGATTGGGAAAAGGGAAGGAAATCCATTTTGAATATATTAGGTTTGATATGTGTGTGAAACTTTAAAGTACAGAGGCAAGGTATGAAGTTAAATGTGTGCATTCGTGGTTAAGAGGTGAGTTCTAGCCAAGAGATAAAGCAAAAAGACTACATTTAAAATTATTGGATGAGGCTGATAGCAGTGGCTCATGCCTGTAATCCCAACAATTTGGGACCCCAGGAGTTCAAGACCACCCTGAGCAACATAGGGAGACCAAATTTCTATTAAAAGTAAACAAATCAGCTGGGCATGGTGGTGCACACCTGTAGTCCCATCTACTTGGAAGGCTGAGGCAGGAGGATTGCTTGAGACCAGGATGTTGAGGCTGCAGTGAGCCATGATGGCACCACTGCACTCCAGCCTGGGTGACAGAGAAGACCCTTTCTCAAGAAATAAAATAAGATTATAGGATGAGAAGGAGACTGAGAACAGCCTATGAAGTAAGAAATAAGTGAAACCAAATGTACTGGTTATCTACTGCTGCGTAAAGAATGACCCCAAACTTACCAGCCTAATGTTTACTATCTCACAGCTTCTGTGGGTCAGAAATCTGAGAGTGATTATTTGAGTGGTTCTGGCTTAGGGTCCCTTGAAGTTGCACTCCAGCCTGGGCGACATAGGGCGACCATCTCGAAAAATAAATAAATAAGTCATTTAAAAAATCTCATTTAAAAATTTATCTATTTATCTATCTATCTATCTGTCTATGTAGAAACAGGTAAAAGAATCAACCTCAAAATGATAATGATCAGTGTTTACATTGAATGGCCACATTATTGGCAATTTTTAAACTATTTTCTTCCTTTGCTCTTCTGTATTTTCTAAAATTTCTGTGATAAAAATTCCTTTTATAATGTTAATACCAAAAAAGTTTGTTTTTTATTTTAAGATGAAGTCTTGCTCTGTTGCCCAGGCTGGAGTGCAATGGCACAATCTTGGCTCACTGCAACCTCTGCCTCCCAGGTTCAAGCGATTGTCCTGCCTCAGCCTCCTGAGTAGCTGGTGGCAAGCAGTGCATACCACCACGCCCAACTAATTTTTGTATTTTTAGTAGTGGCAGGATTTCAGCATGTTGGTCAGGCTGGTCTCGAACTGCTGACCCCAGGTGATTCACCTGCCTTGGCCTCCTGAAGTGCTGGGATTACAGATGTGAGCCACTGTGCCCAAAAAACTTTCAAAATGTAGACCACTGAATTTTGTTTGAATTGTGTAAGGTAATAGAAACCTAAAAACTGATAGGCTTTTAAAATATTTTTTGTGTATGGTTCTTCCAAATCAAGTGTAAAAGCTCTCATTTAATAAAGAAGAATAATAAGGATGGGTGTAATCATGCCTGTAATCCCATCACTTTAGGTAGCTGAAGCGGGAGGACTATTTACACCCAGAGTTCAAACTATGTGAGCCACTGTACTCAAACTGGGTGACAGAGAGAGATCCTGTCTCTAAAAAATATAGACATATATATATATGTGTGTGTGTGTGTGTGTGTGTGTGTGTGTGTGTGTGTGTGCGTGTAATAAAATACCTATTACTAAATCACAATCTTGATAAGCCTAATTGTAAACTGCTTCTAGAAGCATATTTGCTTTCAGAGAGAATCTTTTAGATTTGTCTTTGTATGATTTTGGGTTTTTTTTTCCTAACATGCCCTATAGCCCTCTTTTAGCTGCATGCATTTTATGTCAAGCAATGAAGGGGAGTACTTAGTTCAACAAGAGAAAAATATACATAAAATTGTTTCCTTCCATTTAAAAGGAACCTGTATACTGAATTCCAATCAACTGTGACAGATATGCCTAAAAATAGCTTAATTCTTTGGAAGACAGTTATTTTTCAAAATTCAATTTGTCATATTAGAGTCTGGCTAATTAGGTTAAAAGCACCACTGGCTGATTTTTAAAGTTGCATTTTAGAGAGTATAGTAAAAGCACAGACCTGACTTTGTTTTTCTGGCATTTGTGCCATTATTTTTTAAATCTATATTATTAAGCTTAACTTTGTACTGTAATGAAGTTAATTTCTGCCCACACAAGCCTATCCAGTAGCTTTACCTAAATACATTCATTCTCCTTTATATGTTCCAGGGAGATATTTCTGTCAATGGCATGTGAAATCATCTGTTGACCCCATGATGAGATGCTTACTGTTTGGAAACAAATTCATTCACATGCTTAATAATTATTCAGGAGCAAGAGCTATACAAATACTTATTGGTCATTTATAATTTGTTCATAGGGATCCAGCTGGCAACCATCTGGTGCATAAAACTGAAACTTGGAAGAAAAAATGAGTAAAAGTCACCGGAAAAATATAATTTAGTCTCCATATGTCTTTGATATGTATTCAATTTATTACTTGATAGTGGTCTAAGATGCTCTATAATAATAGATACATATATAAAATTTAACACAAAGGGAAATTGAAATTTTACTCAAAAGTGTACATTGAAGGACCAAGTAAAGACAGTAGTAATAATACAGTAATTAATTAGCAAATGTATATTGGCAAAGGTAGTATAAACTAGGCTGTGGTAAAAAATAGACTCCAAAATACATAGTGGCTTACATGCAATAGAAGCTTTTTCTCAAACAGCCCAAGACAGTTGAATTAGGTTGGTAAATATTTTCTCTATGCAGTAATTCAGGGCTTTAAGCCATCTTGTGAATCCATGGATAGAACTCAGGGGTCTAGCAATTCCCAAAGAATCCATGGATAGAATCTAGAGCTGTCATTATAAGTTTTTTTTTTTTTTTAATTCAGTAGTTTTTGTGGTACTGGTGGTTTTTGGTTACATGGATGAATTCTTCAGTGGTAAATTCTGAGATTTGAGTGTACCCATCACCCCAGCAGTGTACACTGTACCCAATATGGTATTCTTATATCCCTCACACCTCTCCCAACCTCCCATGATGTCACTATATTTGTATGGGAAAAATTACATCCCTGTTTGGGGCCAGGCATGGTGGCTCATGCCTGTAATCCCAACACTTTGGGAGGATGAGATGGGAGGATCACCTGAGGTCAGGAATTTGAGACCAGCCTGGCCAACATTGTGAAACCCCATCTCTACTAAAAATACAAAAAAATTAGCTGGGTGTAATGGTGGGCGCCTGTAATCCCAGCTACTTGGGAGGCTGAGGCAGGAGATTTTCTTGACCCCAGGAGGCAGAGGTTGCAGTGAACCAAGATTGCACCACTGCACTCTAGCCTGGATAACAGAGCAAGCCTCTGTGTCAAAAAAAAAAAAAATTACATCCCTGTTTCAAATTGAAATTTATCATTTCTCTTAATTATGAACGTAGGCAAAACCACAGAAGTATTACCAGTACTTCTGACTTTGTAACAAATAAAAATCATCCATTTAAAAAAATCATTACTGTAGGCCAGGCCTGACGGCTCACGCCTGTAATCCAAACACTTTAGAGGCCAAGGCAGGTGGATCACCTGAGGTCAGCAGTTCAAGACCAGCCTGACCAACATGGTGGAACCCATCTTTTTAAATAAATTAATTAATTAAATTTAATTTAAAAATCATTACTGTTTTGCAGATCTTTCAAAGAATCGTTTCTACTTGGAATGCTTTCAAAATTATAGTAGTTGTTGTATACTCACCTCTAGATCTCTACTTTGATATATTTTTTAAACAGCATATTATGGTAAGCAACCTTTATGGTAGCTCCCAGTGATCCTGGTTTCCTGGCATTTGTACCCTTGCGTAATCCCCTTCCAGTGAACAGAATATGGCAGAAATGATGGGATGTCATTTCTGAGATTAAGTATATGAATCTAGATTCTGTGCTCTCTCAGAGAACTGCTATGACCTGAGATAACTGAGAGGTTGTGGAGAGTGACTCCACGACTCTGTGGAGAGGTCAATATGACAAAGAACTGAAGCTTGCCAACAGCCATGAGCGAGCTTGGAAGTGGACCTTTCCCCAGGTAATGCCTCCAGTAACTACTTATTTAGTGGATATCTTGATTGTAGCCTTGTGAGATACCCTGAGCCCGAACCACCCAGCTAAGCTGTTCCCAGATTCCTGACCCCCAGGAACTTGAGAAGTAAATATTTTAAGCTACTAAGGTATGAGATAATTTATTATATGTCAATAGAGAGCTAATACATACATATATCATCATATCACTTTCTAAATGTTTTACAATCATATTCAGTAAAGGTTGTTTCCTTTAAAATTCTATTATTTTATTTTATGCATTTTAAAATATTACTCTGCCAGGGATAGTGGCTTGTGCCTCGAATCCCAACTATGTGGGAGGCTGACACAGGAGGATCACTTGATGCCAGGAGTTTGAGACCAGCCTGAGAAACATAGTGAGACTCTGTCTCTAAAACATAAAAATTAAAATTAAAAAAATAAAGCATTATTCTGAAAAGGGATGCAGAGCATTGTTCAGTGTGCCAAACAATCCATGCATGGTACAAATAAGATTAACCCTTCCTATGGCCTCATTGTTGCCTTGTACTATCTGGCAAACAGGACAGATATCCTTGACCTAGGAGTAGCGGACATTTCTGATCACTTTTATTGCTATAAACATGGACACATCTTGATGCAATAGAGAATGGCAAATAGGGTTCCTAGGTAAACTGTCATTTGCTCTATATGACGGGAGGACCTATTTTGAGAGATAGTAACAGAGCGAATGCCCAAAATATTAAGAAAAGCAATGAAAATAATATCTGCCAGAATAGAATCTTAGGGTTCTTTTGGAAAATAAACACAAGGAATCTAAGAAACAGATGGTGGTAACAAAAAATTTTTGTGAATTTTTATTCCAAATGATACGATATTTGAAGATCTCAAGATGTGAAGAAATGATTTGGATTTAGCATCTAGATCAGAAATAACAGAAATCAAATTACTCTTCAGTCTTCCTTAAGAATGAATAAATGTTGTAAGATTATGAACATAAAGTCTTATTTTCCTGAAGTCATAGAACAAAGAATGGGATAGGATTATTGTTATTTATTTATTCATTTGTCCAGTGAACATTTGCTGCGGATCTACTGTGTAACAGGAACTGTACTAAGTACTGGGGAAAATGAGACTGCCAAAATATGACAAGACCCCTTCAAGGACTGAATGTTTGTGTTGCCCCAAAAATTCATATGTTGAGACAGTAATCTCAATGTGATGGAATTTGGAGGTAGGGCCTCTGGGTAGTAATTAGGATATGAGGGTGGGGCACTCATAAGTGTATTGGTGCCCTTATAAGGAAAGCCCAGAGAACTAGCTAGCTTTTGGTAGAATTATTGAAAATGCACTGTGATGGTTAATGAGTGTCAACTTGATTAGATTAAAGGATGTAAAGTATTGTTCCTGGGTGTGTCTATGAAGGTGTTGCCAAGGGAGATTAACATTTGAGTCAGTGGACTGGGAGAGGCAGACCCACCCTCAGTCTGGGTGGGCACCATCTAAGTAGAGCTGCCAATGCAGCTAGAAAAAGCAGGCAGGAAAAAGGTGGAAGGAGATGACTTGCTGAGTCTTCGGGCCTTCATCTTTCTCCTGTGCTAGATGCTCCCTGCCCTCAAACATTGGACTACAAGTTCTTCAGCTTTTGAACACTTGGACTTACACCAGGGGTTTGCTGGGAGCTCTCAGGCTTTCAGCCACAGACTGAAGGCTGCACTGTCGGCTTCCCTGCTTTTGAGATTTTGGGACTCAGACTGGCTTCCTTGTTCCTCAGCTTGCAGATGGCCTATTGTGGGACTTTCTCTTGTGATCCTGTGAGTCAATTCTCCTTAATAAACTCCCCTTCATGTCTACATCTATCCTATTAGTTCTGTCCCTCTAGAGAACACTGCATTTATGGGACCACAAAAATGGTAGTCCCATAAATGCAGTGTCATGTGAAAAAAATTAGTTATTTTGATGACTAATGATTCCTGGAGAAAAATCAAGACACAGGTAAGTTGGGCTGCCAATAGCTCATCAGATGTCTTTGAGAAGATGAGGCAAACCTACCCTTTCCTTGGACTTTCTGCCACTTGAGGATACAAGGAGAAGTTGGCAGTCTGCAACCCAGAAGAAGACCCTCACCAGAACTGGACCATGGTGCCACCCGATGTCAACTTTCCAGCTTCCAGAACAGTGAGAAATGTTTCTTTTGTTTGTAAGCCACCCAACCTATGGCAATTCATTCTTTCAACCTGAACTGACAGTCAGCCTGTTTCCAGAGATCTGATACTGATGGAAATGACTCCACTAAGTAAATCCATGCAGTGATCTCTACTAAGTTCTGTGACTTACATACACAGAGTGCTAAAAGCAATGTGCTAATGGCAAAACCACTCACAGTACTTTAATGTCAACATCATCAGACTAAAAAGATTACATTAAAGTGGAATCTCAGGCTTCAGTTGTTAAATAGGGTAGAGTTCCTATGGGCATAATTTTTATCCTTTCTCAGGACCCTGAATCCACAAAGTAAAGCTGTCCCACAATGTTCACAGAAAGTTTTCAGAAAAGATCTTAGACTTCTGCTAATGGGGAATGATAAGAAAGACTTGAAAATCCATGATGTGGTTCCATAAATGCAGTGTCAGGTGAAAAAACTAGTTATCCTCTGCTCCTTCCAGTGTTTACAGGCTGACTCATGACTGATAACTCCTGGGGAAAAATCAAGACACAGGTAAGTGGAGCTGCCAATAACTCACCAGATGTCTTTGAGAAGATGAGACAAACCTACCATGCTGTGGCATCCCCACGCTTAGGCATATGGCTTGAAGAGCAGGTGAGCAGAGGGCAGGCTGGGGCTCTGCCCTATTGGAGCCTTTGGCTATGCATTCTGGCACAGCAGAGGCCCTGCCAGAAGCTCCTCACTGCACCCTCTCTGCACTGCACCCTTCCTTCTCAGCACCTATTACTTTATTATTCATTCCTCAGCAACTTGGAGTTCCTAGGACTATGTCATTCTTCCTGCTCAGTTGACAGTGTTATACAAGATTATATTCATTGTCATAATGTTGAATAGTCATTCTTCATTCAACAAATATTTATTGATAAATTATGCCTTTGAAGAAATAAAGTATTATACACTTATGACAGATAAATAACAGAAAATTATCTCATTGAAACCCAGGGTCACATCAAGTAACTGGTATAATCTGTATTTCATTGAAACATCACTCTTTGTCATTACATATTTCAGGAAAAATAAGGGAATAAGCAAATGATTATCCCAGTTCTATTCAAGGAAATATTTGATTTTTCAAGAGCTGGTCTTCAAAGAGACCTGATTGCCTCTTAGGAAAGATACTAATGCTGGCATTCTGCCCAGTGGATAGTATTTTGCCTCTGTGATAGTTAATCGATACCCTCCCTTCATTAAATTGTTTATTACAGTGGTACTTAAGCCTGTTGTTTTAACATCCTGATGAGTTGTACAGCATTTTCAATGTGACTTACTACCAAGTGGGCTGAACTGAGATAGTCCTTCCTCCTTCTTCCAGGAGAGGAAGGGTATTTCCATTTATTCCAGGTAATTCTAATAGAGGAAATGGTCCTTGGACCTGCAGCAATAGCGTCACGTGGGGACTTGTTAGCAATGCAAGTTCTCAGGCTCTGCCACAGAACTACTGAATCAGAAATTCTGGGATGAGGCCGAGCATTTCATGGTCTAACAAACCCTCCAGGTGATTGTAATGTACACTTAAGTTTAAGAACCACTGTAATAGACCCATTCCTGGTTGACTAAACGGTTCTTATATTGTAAATAAGCAGAAGAGTCAAATGTCCCTTTACACAATAGGCCAGGGCTGTTATTTGACAGGATTATAGTCATTTTAACAGGAGGAATATGATGACTCTGAAAATGGAAATAATATTTGCAGTGGCAGTTGTGTGTCCCTTTGCAACATGAGGCCGGGAGGCTTTGAGGATTCCACTGATGGAGAGAACTGAGCTGAACTCTGCCATCCTCTTCCTCCTCTCCCCTTCTGACAACTGCATGGAACCATAGAACTCCCTTCTTTCCTTTAGAGCCAATGAAGCATGAAAAGGGGAAAGTCACTGCCAGCATCCACCAAGGTTTAGAGGTAGTGTCATAAGCAAACATCTATCTATGCCAGCAAGTTCTCCAGTAAGGAGAGGCAGAGGCAGCGTGGGGGCCACACACTGAGCTTGAATAATAGCAGAGCTTCAAAAGGAGTTAAAGGGTTATGGGCAAGAGATTAGGTAGCCAGTGGGAGGACATTTGGAATAAATAGAGCAAATGTCCTCCTGAAGCAAAGCAGAAACTCTCCAAGACCTGAGGCATGTGGCTTAAAGGGCAGGTGAGACATTTTTGCCTGCCCATGCAGTTAAAAGTTGCAGATCCCAGTTTATTCTAACTGATGCAGATTTAGGGGTGATTTTACAGTAAAACCCCACTGCTCAGAATGTCATTATCATTTGTTCTGAGAAGACAGGTGTAGTGGCACTCCATCCTGGAAAGACAGCTCTGCTTTCTGATCAGGCAGGACTTTTTCACGCCCTCTCACACTTCAAGTTGAAAATTCAACAGCCAGTTGTTTGGGTTAGTAACCCAAACAGCCAGCAGACAGTTGCCTCTGATCGACCATCGTCCATAGCAATGTCTTTGTTCTCTGTGAAGTAAGTGGAATAAATGGAGCACTGCCTTAATGCCCTTGCCAACTGAGTACTCAATAGTTCTGTTGTTTCAGGGCTCAGCCCCTCCCACTACATGGAGAGTAATGTGCTCTGAAATATAGTGATAACTCAAGGTAGATGGGCACTCTAGAAAGGAGGCATGGCCTGGTTATAATTCTTGTCATATCAGACTTTCTTGGGACTAGAATGAAATGAAGCATATTGAAAATTCCAATAAAGGCCGAGCATGGTGGCTCACACCTATAATCCCAGCACTTTGAGAGGCCGAGACAGGCAGATCACCTGAGATCAGGAGTTGGAGACCAGCCTGGCCAACATGGTGAAAACCAGTCTGTACTAAAAATACAAAAATTAGACTGGGCATGGTGGCTAATGCCTGTAATCCCAGCACTTTGGGAAGCCTAGGAGGGTGGATCACCTGTAGTCAGGAATTTGAGACCAGCATGGCCAACATGGTGAAACCCCATCTCTACTAAAAATACAAAAATTAACTGGGCATGGTGGTACATGCCTGTAATCCCAGCTACTCAGGAGGCTGAGGCAGGAAAATCACTTGAACCCAAGAGGCAGAGGTTGCAGTGAGCCAAGATCGTGCCATTGCACTCCAGCCTGGGTGTCAGAGCAAGACTCTGTCTCCAAAAAAAAAAAAGAAAGAAAAGAAAATTACAAAAAAAAGTAATAGTCACACATTAGGTTAAGTGGTCTGGGCTAAATGTTGCCTTAAACCAAGGGTGGGAAAACTATATGTAGCCCATGAGCCTAATTTAACCTGCAGCCTGTTTTTGTAAATAAAGTTTTATTGGAACACAGCCAGGCTCATTCATCTAGGTATAATAATGCAAGTCTACTTTTGTCACACAACAGCAGAATTGAGTAATTGTAGTAGAGAATAGATGGCATACAAAAGCCTGAAATATTTACTATCTGGCCTTTTGCAGAAAGAATATGCTGGCCCTGCCTTAGACTCAACTCTTGGAAGTCTCCACAGTCCCTCCATTTTAGGGCTGTTTTATCAATGCAAGGACTTTAGTTATGTGTACTACTGTTACTCACTAGTAAATGCCCCAATTTTTACTGGAATAAAGTAGAATATCTACCTCTCCTTGCCTATTTTGCTTTTTCTTTACTTCAAAACTACATTTAACATTCACTTTCCCAAAATAATGAGAAATTTTGATTATCCCAGTTCTATTTAAGGAAATATTTGATTTTTAAGATGCCTCTTTGCTTTTTTTTCAATAATGACTCCGCCTTCTGCTTGGCAGCTTCAGTTGATGGCTTCTTACTACTTCATACTAGGTGCTCATTTGTCATCCATCTCCACGTGACTTTCCCATTTTCTCATTCTCAGCCACTGACAATCAACTTATTTTTAAAAAGCAGGCCTATAGCACTAACAAGCCACAGTAAAGATCCACAAGTCCCCTGTGCCCCTACTTCCCGCTTTGAAATCACAGATGCAGGACTTCATGCACAGGTGCCCTTACAAACACACCTTGACATATAGCCTGCATTTTTTTTTTTAACTTCTTTTAGACTAAATTTTTCATTCAGTATGAAGTCTGGTTTATTACTCCATATTTTTTAGGGCTTGAATTCTTCCTAGGTGGAAAATGGTGGGAGCTCTAAAAACTTGGCATATTCTGAAAAGAGTGTATTACAGCCATTTGTTTTCTATTATTATGGACACGTGGTGGGTGGCAGCATAAGTAGGTAGGCCTCATGTTCGTTTTTGATGTTCAAACTATGTATTAGATATTCAAAATACTTGATAAATAATTTTTAAGAGTACACACCAGCTGGGCACAGTGTCTCATGCCTGTAATCTCAGTGCTTTGGGAGGCCGAGGTGGGAGTATCACTTGAGGCCAGGAGTTCAAGATAAGCCTGAGCAACATAGCAAGACCCCAGCTCTACAAAAAATTTAAAAAATTAGAGGGAGGCTGAGGTGGGAGAATTGCTAAAGCCCAAGAGTTGGAGGTTACTATGAGCTGTGATTGTGCCACTGAACTGTAGCCTGGCAACAGAGCAAGACACTGTCTCTTAAAAGGAGAGAGAGAGAGAGACAGACAGACAGACAGAGACAGAGAGAGACAGAGAGAACCCCTTTGAAGACTGACCATTTTTATAGGCAACATGGAAAAATGTTGACGTAGAAGATTCCAGATCATTGCCTTCCTAGAGAATTTCAAATCTAGGAGAACTGTTTCTATACTTTCTTTTGTTTTTGCAGTAAGCCCACAGCTCTCCACTGAATGTGTAAAAAGCTTTAAATTCTGCTAAAATTTAATAAATAGAGGTTCTGCAGAGGCCACTTTTGAGTCTAGTGAAATTCTTGCTCAAAAAGAGCCATTATGAAATGGCAGATTCATTTATCTTTTCTACATCAAAATCTACAGTGTAGAGGGAAATAGCTTCTCACCACTCTAGACAAGGATAGGAACAATGGCAGAGGACCTGGTGAGTTGGACATTCCTGACCATGAAAAAAAAAGGGAAGATGAAAAGGAGGTGGAAGAAGAGGAGGAGATGGAGGAAAAGAAACAGAAGTGAGACGTTTAAGGGCTGTTGTTATGTCTTTCTTTTTTTTGATCTCCTGGTCTCAAGCAATCCTCCTACCTCAACACCCCCACCAAGTAGCTGGGCATACAGGCATACACCACTATGCCTGACTAATTTTTGTAGAGATGGAGTTTCACCATGTTGTTCAAGTTGGTCTTGAAGTCCTGGGCTCAAGCAATCTGCCCACCTTGGCCACCCAAAGTATTGGGATTACAGGCTTGAGCCATAATGCCCAGCCTGTTGTTGTATCTTTCCTTTAATTAATTGTCTCATCATGTTTTTTAATGTTTGTTCCTCTCACTTTTAGATAAGTTTTTAATATATTAGACATATTAGACCTTTATGATATTGCAAATATTTTCTCCCAGCTTATCAACCTGACTTTGTTTATGGTACTCTTGCCATGCAAATGGATTTTTGTTGTTGTTGTTGAGACGAGGTTTCACTATATTGTGCAGGCTGGTCTTGAACTCCTGGGCTCAAGCAATCTGCCCACCTTGGCTTCCCAGTGTCAGGATTACAGGTGTGAGCCACTGCATCCGACCCCTTTCTTTCTTTCTTTCTTTCTTTCTTTCTTTCTTTCTTTCTTTCTTTCTTTCTTTCTTTCTTTCTTTTTTCTTTCTTTCTTTCCTTTCCTTTTCTTTTCTTTCTTTCTCTCTCTCTTTCTCTCCCTTTCTCGTCTCCTTCCTTCCTTCCTTTCTCTTTCTTTTTCTTTTTTTCTCCCTTTCTTTCCTTGCTTTCTTTCTTTCCTGTCTTTCTTTCTCTTTTCTTTCTTTTCCTCTCTTTCCTTAAAACATTCTTTCTCCAACATAAGACCTAAAACCATAAAAGCCCTAGAAGAAAATCTAGGCAAAACCATTCAGGACATAGGAGTAGGCAAGGACTTCTTGACTAAAACACCAAAAGCATTGGTAATAAAAGCCAAAATAGACAAATGGGACCTAATTAAACTCCAGAGCTTCTGCACAGCAAAAGAAACAATCATCAGAGTGAATCAGCAACCAACAGAATGGGAAAAAATTTTTGCGATCTACCCATCTGACAAAGGGCTAATATCCAGAATCTACAAAGAACTAAAACAGATTTACAAGAAAAAACAAGCCCATTCAAAAGTGGGCAAAGGATATGAACAGACACTTTACAAAAGACAACACATATGAGGCCAACAAACGTGAAAAAATGCTCATCATCACTGGTCATTAGAGAAATGCAAATCAAAACTACATTGAGATACCATCTCATGCCAGTTAGAATGGCGATCATTAAAAAATCTGGAGACAACAGATGCTGGAGAGGATGTGGAGAAATAGGAACACTTTTACACTGTTGGTGGGACTGTAAATTTGTTCGACCATTGTGGAAGACAGTGTGGCAATTCCTCAAGGACCTAGAAATAGAAATTCCATTTGACCCAGTAATCCCATTACTGGGTATATATCCAAAGGATTATAAATCATTTACTATAAGGACACATGCACACGAATGTTCATTGCAGCACGGTTTACAATAGCAAAGACCTGGAACCAACCCAAATGCCCATCGATGATAGACTGGACAGGGAAAATGTGGCACATATACACCATGGAAATGGAATACTATGCAGCCATAAAAAACAATGAGTTTGTATCTTTTGTAGGGACATGGATGAACCTGGAAACCATCATTCTCAGCAAACTGACACAAGAACAGAAAATCAAACACCACATGTTCTCACTCATAGGTGGGGTTAAACAATGAGAACACATGGACACAGGAAGGAGAGCATCACACGCTGGGGTCTGTGCGGGGGGACTAGGAGAGGGACAGTAGGGGGTGAGGAGTTGGGAAGGGATAACATGGGGAGAAATGCCAGATATAGGTGATGGGAAGGAAGGCAGCAAACCACATTGCCATGTATATACCTATGCAACAATCTTGCATGTTCTTCATGTGTACCCCAAAACCTAAAACGCAATAAAGTATATATTAAAAATAATAATTAAAAAAATTTTTTTAAACATTCTTTCTTCTTTCTTTTTATTTCTCCTTCCTTTCTCCCTCCTCCCTCCCTTCTTTGATTCTTTCCTTTTTTCTTTCTTTCTCTCTTCCTCTCTCTCTCTTTTCTTTCTTCAGGTTCTTACTCTGTCACCCATGCTGGAGTGCAGGGTTAAGTGACCCTCCTGCCTCAGCTTCCCAAAGTGCTAGGATCACAGGCCTGAGTCACAGCACCTAGCTAGCTTTTATTTTTATGTAATCACGTTTGTCTGTTTTTCTTTCATTGCATCTGGACTTTCAGTCATAGAGAGAAAGTCCTTCCTGACACCAAGGTAAAGATGACACCCATGAAATGAAAAAAAATTTTTTTTTTTTGAGACAGAGTTTTGCTCCATCACCCAGGCTAGATAGAGTGCAGTGGAGCAATCTCAGCTCACTGCAACCTCCACCTCCCAGGTTCAAGTGATTCTCGTGCTCAGCCTCCCTAAGCTGGGATTACAGGCACCCACCACCACACCTGGCTAATTTTTGGTAGAAACGGGGTTTCACCATCTTGGCTAGGCTGGTATCAAACTCTTGACCTTGTGATCCACCTGTCTTGGCCTCCCAAAGTGCTGGGATTACAGGCATGAGCCACCATGCTCAGCCTAAAAATTTTTTCATTTTTCACGTTTAGATATCTGATCCATTTGGAGCTTATTCTTATATGAGAAATAAATTTATTCTTATATATGTGAAATATATATCTAATTTTATTTTTTTCCAAATGGATAACCAGTTGCTTTAACACCACTTATTAAAATTCTTTCTTGGTCTCAGTAACTTGAAATGGTACCTTTATCATTTACAGTACTAAAGTTTCATATGAATTTGGGTCTTTTTCTGGACTATCTATTCTACTCCACTGGTTTCCCTGTATATCATGTGCCAGTACCATACTGTTTTAATTATTAAGGCTTTATAGTGCGTTTTCAGTCTGGGAGGGCTACTGGGCTTGTCCCTTCTCAAAGATTTTTTTTTAGGGTTCTCTGTTATTGCATGTTTATTTTTTCATATGAAGTTAAGTATCAACTTGTCTAGCTTCATGAAAAAAAGTTAGAATTTGAAGTGGAGATGGAGGCTAAGTTAAACTTACAAATTAATTTAGAGAAAACTGACATCTTTATGATAGTAAGTCATCCTATCAGAATATGAGATTGTCTTTCTTTTATCAAGTTAATTTTGTCTCTTTTAGCAGAGTTTTAAAGTTTTCCTCATATAGATTTACACATTTCTTATTACATGTATCCCTAATATTTTATCTTATTTGTTGCTATTATAATGATTATCTCTATCATTGTATCTCTAGATGGTTCCTGCCTGTGCATATGAAAGTTATTCATTTTCACATAATGTTGTTATATTCTGCTATTCTATTCAATTGTTTGAATTAATTTTATCATTAATTCTCTAGGGTTTTCCAGGCACACCATTGTATCATCCAAAAACAGCTAATACAATTTTTGTGGAAATTGTCAAGTTGATTTTAACACTTACATGAAAATGCAGTGACTCTCGAAGAGCCAAAACAAAAAGAAAAACCAACTGACACCACCTGATTTCAGATTTCACTATAAACCACAGTAATTATGATGGTGTGCTATTGGGGTGAGGGTGGACAGATCCGTAAACAGAATAAACAGCCTAGAACTGAGAGTCACCAAGACAGTTAAATGGGGAAAAGAAAGTCTTTTTGAATAAATGGTGCTGCACAACTGGTTACACACGTGGAAAAGAAATAAACCTTAACTACTACTACTTCCTGCTCTTCACTGCTCTTTTGTGGTCTTCATTGTATCATCCATGAAATGATTATGCTATATAGGTCCACAGTTTCTTACCTGTGGATCCCAAATCCAAAATTCTCTAAAAACTGCAAGTTTCTCTCTAAGACTTTCGATACCAAAACCCAATCTTACCTGGATTCATTTGGTTACAGACCTGATCTGAAATGATTTGAGGCTACTTGTAGTCTCTATGTAATTTATTATAGTCACACATTTCACTACAAATATAAACATTTACTTGATTATAAGTTGTTACTTGTAGACCCTGCTGATTGTGTTGCATACGACATATAGTATAACAGTATATTACCTTACTAAAATCCAAAAATTTCTAAATTCATACATATATATGAATTAAATACTCCATGTATAGCACTTACTATAGTGTCTGGCACAGACTAGCCACTCAGTGAAATATAGGGGTAATACTGGCCAGGCATGGTGGCTCATGCGTGTAATCCCAGCACTTTGGGAGGCTGAGGTGGGCATTCGAGACCAGCCTGGCCAACATGGTGAAACCCCATCTCTACTAAAAATACAAAAGTTTGCCAGGCATGTTGGCAGGCACCTGTAATCCCAGCTACTCCAGAGGCTGAGGCATGAAAACCACTTGAACCCGGGAGGTGGAGGTTGCAGTGAGTAAAGATCATGCCACAACACTCCACCTTAGGCAACAGAGAGAGACCCTGTCTCAAAATAACAATAATAATAATATAGAGGTAATACTACCACTATTAATAGTACTACTACCTCCATAACTACTATTATCATTACTATTATTGTAAATTGTAGTAGTCATTGATAAAGTGACTAAACACAAACTAAAAGAAATGAATAACAAGAGTAGAGGTTTAAAGAACTCGTGCGGTATCTGTAGGTGCATCAAGCCTCCCTAGAGTCTACCGGGAAGTGGCATTGGGGATTCAACAGAGATACCCAGGTGGAGATGATGAAACAAAGCTGACTTCCTGTCAGGAAACTTGCCTCCTGCCCTGGCTCTTGGGTGGGGATTCTCCATGCATTGCTAAATTTAGAGAACCCAAAGGGATTTGAAGATGCGCCTTGCTTCCTGATAGACCACAGTCAGGAAAAGATTGTTACCATCCAAAAGGCATTTACTTTTCAGGGAAAGAGAGGAGAGGATAAATAAATACATGAGGAAAAAATAGGGATGGGAGAGAAGAACAAGAGAAAAAACGCTTTTCCTCCTCCTTTTTCTTTCAGTCAGTGCCTGTCTCGCACCTGTGGTGACTCTGACTGCTGCTGCAGGTGACCTCAGGGGAAAAATCAGTCGCCTGCACAAACCCTGAAGGGGTGGTAACTGAGGGCAGCAGGTGAAGAATGACTACCTGGAATAGTCACCTCCCCACACTTCAGGCCAAATCCCCAAGGCTGACAGCTGGCACCTAGAGAAGGGGCTCCTCCTCATTTACTCGCTAGAAGAGCATATCAAATACAATGGGACAAGAATCAAATTGATAACTATTGTCGATATGAACATTGGAAGTAACATATATGTAATATACAAATACATATTTATTGTTGTCCTATAAAGGGGAATACATCCCAACCCTTTTTTAGGATTAGTATAATTTTGTTATCAAACCAGGAAAAGACATTATCAGAGTAGAAAGCTATAGGCTTATTTTACACCTAAATATGGATTCAAGAATCCTTTAAAAAATTAGCAGATCAAATTCAATAATGCACAAGGAAGGTAATACGCTTGCCCAGTTGGGTTTATCTCAGGCATGCGTATGTTTTTTGTTTGTTGGTTTGTTTTAGCTTTGTATGATTTTACTTTCTGTTTGGAAAGCTTTACAAATTTAAAGTAATAAATGTATTCATTTTCTTATTCTTTCCAGAAGTTCAATTTTTAAAAGAACATTACTGCTTTAAAATTTCAAAACATACGACATAGTCTGTGCTTGTAACATTTTCAGATTTGTCTGTGATAGCTCGATGTTATAAAAAGAAGGGAGAGTAGCTGTGAGAGGAGAAAAGAGGGAGAGAATATTCTTATAGTAAATGTTAGTAAAATTAAGAGAAATAATGGGTACTGTCTCTCGCTACATAAAAACTTCCTGCTGTTTTAGCACAACCTGGTGACGATAAATTTTAGGTACAGAAAACATCAGAAAAATCAATAAAGTTTTTAATTACTTGAAATCTACTTAGAGTATGCTACTGTAAGTTTTTCAATTCAGAAATCTAAATATACACATTCAGAGCACTTAGAAAAGAATAACATATGCCTTGTACAAAAGACTTTTCCAAAAAAGGAGTTAGCCAAAAGCAATAGCATAATTACAGAATTATAGTAAGCTGAATTTGTACACAATATTATTTAAGTAAACATCAGAAAGTAAAATAAATACTACCCTCTCTCACCTCATCAAATTACTTTTGTAACACCTAATATTGGTACCTCAAAGAACAAAAGTATAAAAACTACTGTATGACTACTCATGACAGTATACACCCTGCTTTATTTCATTTCTTCAGGATCTTTCCTTCTAACACTCAGCTCCTACAGCAACTACTTCATTGGAAGAAACGTCTAAAAAAATAATAGCCAGGTGTCATGGTTTGTACCTATCATCCCAGCTACTTGGGAGGCTGAGATGCCAGGATCTCTTAAGCCCCAGAGTTCAAGGCTGCAGTGAGCCATGATCTCGCCACTGAATTCCAGTTGGACAGAGCAAGACTATGTCTCCAAGAAAAAATTAGTAAGGCTTTATGGCCAAGCATGGTGTCTCATGCCTATAATCCCAGCACTTTGGGATTCTGAGAAAGGAGGACTGCTTGATGCCAGGAGTTTGAGACCACCCTGGGCAACATAGCAAGACCCCATCTCTAAAAAAAAAATACAAAAATTATCCTGCCATGGTGGTGTATGCCTACTGTATTCCCAGCTACTTGTAAAGATCACTGAAGCCCAGGAGTTCAAGGCTACAGTGAGCCAAGATCACACCATGCCCTCCAGCCTGAGCAACATAATGACATACACACACACACACACACACACACACACACACACACACACACTAATAAGGCTTTATATGAGTGGTCACTGGTTATTGATGTTCTTATTCGTTATAACAGAAAATCTGTATATACTGTTACATCTAAATGGCATTTGGTATATGGCACGCCAGTCTTCCACATGTACTGGAGTTTAAGAAAGACTTGGATCCAGTATGTATTCTGGATGTCAGGAGGTAAAAAAAAGGCTTGGAAACCAGATTATCCTGTTATTTAAAATATTAAAAATTACATTATTTCAGGAACAGAGAACCAAATATAATTTGATATTATAATAAAATAGTTTTGCTCTAGCTCTTTTCACTATTTACACTTTTCCTCCTTATATTAAGTTGTAAGTCCTTGAGAAACATACTTAACACTGAACTTCCCAATATATTTGGGAGGGTATGATGTGAATGTTGAGTGTAAAATAGTACAGGTAGTTAATGTTAACAGAGCTCAGAAGAACTTTCCCTCCAGGGTAACTACAAAGATGTTTTTTATGCTGCATTTGTCCTGAGATGTTCATGTAACTCATTCCACTATCTCACTCATTACATAATACTCACACAAACACTCATATTGTGCTCATATGTGCTCTCTGAGCTCATCTGAACAGAACAGAACTGAGTCAATGATTAGAGTTATGATTTTCTCCATCATCCTAAGGATTGTACGTAATTAGTACCATTCTAGATGACACAGGAACTTAGGAATTTTCTCCTGAAAACCTAATTGAGAAAGCCTGTGATAGACACTAACCTACCTCCTTCTCTTCGCCCCTGCTCCTAAACTGCTCTAGCTTCAAACCCATCCTCTCTATTTCACCAATGACTGACATTGTCCTGTCTGCACCCAGATTGAGAAGCAGTGCAGGGAAAAGTTATCCTAAAACATCCAACTTTATTATATATTTAAGCTTCATCTTTCCTCATAAGCTACAATTTTTCTCTTCCATTCCTACCTTTGTCAAGCTCAGCATATAACAAGTCATCTTTTTCTTTTTTTTTTTGAGACGGAATTTTGCTCTTGTTACCAGAACTGGAGTGCAATGGCGCGATCTCAGCTCACCGCAACCTCCACCTCCTGGGTTCAGGCAATTCTTCTGCCACAGCCTCCTGAGTAGCTGGGATTACAGGCACGCGCCACCGTGCCCAGCTAATTTTTTGTATTTTTAGTAGAGACGGGGTTTCACCATGTTGACCAGGATGGTCTCGATCTCTCAACCTCGTGATCCACCCACCTCGGCCTCCCAAAGTGCTGGGATTACAGGCAGGAGCCACCGCGCCCAGCCAAGTCATCTTTTTCTGACATCAACATCTTCAAAGTCTTTCTGGAGATCTGGAATCTGTAATTTCTAAATATTTTGCATAACATATAAAGTACATATAAATTGAGTTATCTTATACCTGTGAACTGATGATGAAAGATGAATTATTCTGCTCAAACAGATGGTGTGGATTTTGAAAACCTTGCTTGACTCTCCTAAAAGGATAAACAAATGCCAAAGAAAGATGGCTTTCAACTACAGTGAGGTTTTTGTGACATGTGCTAACTGGAAAAGGTACATTTTACTAAGCCATAACAAATAATTTTAAAGGAATCTCATTCCACACTCTATGGATCTTTGTCATTATACTGCAATGCAATTTGAAACTAGATTATTTTCCTTGCTGACACCGAGAAGCTACAATTTGTTTAGCTTATGTAGTGATGACCTTTTTCCTCTTAAAGATGACAATGATTCTAATACAAGAACATCTGAAAACAGTTGAAAAAACTATCCCAATACCTCAATACATTGGAACAGTGGTCATATCACACTATACTATTGACCATGGGTTGGCGAATTTTTTTCTGTGAATGGACAGACAGTAAATATCAGGCTGTGTGAGCTATGATTTCTATGGGAGCTACTCTGCCACTGTAACAGAAAAGCAGCCACAGACAGCAAGTAAAAGAGTGATCTTGGTTGTGTTCCAGTAAACTTAAGTTACAAACACGAAATATTCATGTTAATTTTTGTGTATCATAAAAGTCTTTAAAATTATTTAAAATTATAAACACAATTCCTATATCACAGGCCATAAAAAGCAGGCAGCAGGCTGGATTTGGTCCATGGGCCAAATTTCTTGAAATTAGAAAGAAGACATCACTTGTAATACTTCAGAGAATATCAAGAGCCTAGAAAAAAATTCTAGCAAAACATGCATAAAACATACACAGGGAATTTTTTTAAATTTATTTTTTAGAGACTGGGTCTCACTCTGTCATCCAGGCCGGAGTGGTATGGCACTATCACAGCTCACTGCAGCCTTTAATAAAGTAACCAAAATGAATGAAATAGAGCAACATGAAACAATATGGATGAATCTGGACAATATAATGATGAATATGGATGAATATGATGACAGTATGAATTTTCAACAATATGGATGAATCATATCAATATGAAGTTTAAAAAGTCTTAGCATATTTACACACAGCATATTATCCTTTTCATAAAATGGAAAAGTATATTTTTTAGAAATTCATATAGTTGAGTAAAGAAACTGCATAGAAAGAAAACAACAGACTGATGAATGCTGGTCTTTGGATTGTGGTACTCCAGGAAGGCAAGAAAAAAGAGGAAAGAGAACCTAAGTAAAGGTAAGGTATTGCCAAAGTCCTAGTGTTTATAATGAAAGATAGATTCATGGATGCTTACTGTGTAATAATAATACAAGCATGAGAAGAGAGAGAGAGGGGAAGATTCATGAGTCAATAATAAGAGTGAGTTGGCCAGGTGCAGTGGCTCACACCTGTAATTCCAGGCTTAGGCGAGCAGATCACTTGAGCCCAGGAGTTCGAGACCAGCCTGGACAACATGGTGAAACCTCCATCTCTTCTAAAAATACAAAAATTAGCCGGGTGTGGTGGCACACACCCATAATCCTAGCTACTCAGGAGGCTGAGGCAGGAGAATTGCTTGAACCCAGGAGGCAGAGGTTGCAGTGAGCCAAGATCATGACACTGCACTCCAGCCTGGGCCACAGAGTGAGACTCCATCTTAAAAAAAAAAAAAAAGAAAAAGAGTGAGTTGTGACCATGGATTATAATTAAGTGAACTTTGATATTCAGCGAAAAACAAGAAAACAGGTGGTTTGGATTTTGCAAAGTTTCTGGAATAAGTAAACCCACTTAGCCAAAGTGTGATTAACATTTGAGTTTAAAGTGATATCTGAGAGTAGGTAGAAGGAAGATTAAAAACTTTTTGTTATAAGGGATAAGAAACTTGATAAAGGAATTCTCCAGGTTCAGGACAGTTGGTAGAGGATGAAAAAGGCTCAGACACACAGCAGAGAATGAGGGAAGAAAAGAATCCCCACTGGACCAGAAATACATCAATGCTCTTCATTAGAGCTAAGAGCTTTGCCAGCTCCTTCCGGAGCAACCCTCTGTACATCTTTGCAGTTAGTTGTTTTTATAGACTGATCACTTAGGCTCCCCTCTCTCAATTCATAAGTTGAAGCCTCAACCCCTGATGTGATGGTATTTCCAGATGGGGCCTCTGAGAGGTAATTAGGGTTAGATGGGTTTATGAGGGTGTGGCTCTAATGATGGGATTGGTACCCTTATAAGAAGCAACACCAGAGAGCTTGCTCTCTTTCACTTTCTAACATGTGAGGACACAGTGAGAAAGGGGCCATCTGCAAGCCCAGAAAAGAGCCCTCATCAGGAAATGAATCAGCTGGCACCTTGATCTTGGCCTTCCCAGCCTCCAGAACTGTGAAAAAATAAATTTCTATTATTTAAACCACCCAGTTCACAGTATTCTGTAATGGCAGCCTGAGCAGACTGAGACGATTGTATAGCATTATACTTACATGTTTACTCATTCATTCAATGGTGTCAGGTTAGTTGTTTCAAATGAATCCTGTTGCCATGAGTCCAAAGCGAAGAGCCCTTCCAGATATTTTTATATTTACATGGATTGAGTGGATCCTATCTAAGCATTGTAGACCAGTGAGATCAAAACCAGGGAAGAAGCGCCCCTTACAAAACACTGCTTTAGTGAGGACTATTTCTGCCTGAGTGCGCTACACATTAAATCACCGAAAGAGGATAAAATGGCTGGATAGGCCAACTTCTCTGCACAATTCAAGTTGGTTATTGGCCTTTGAAGGCAGAGAAACCTGTTGGGCTGAAATCTCAGTGGCTCGCTGCCTCCACCTTCTGGAGATTTGGAGACATGGTAGTGCTGCTGTTAGACACAGTTTGCTTTATAATTTTCTTTCACTATTCTTATTATTGGAAATTAGTATCAGGATAAAAACAACTAAAATCTTATCAAGATATTGCAGCTTGAAGGATTTAAAAAACACTATGTTCTTTTTAGTGTCATTTTATACTTGGAAACAGATAACTGGTACCTAGAGTCTCTTGCTCAGCTTGTTCAGTTTAAACAGATATTTTGAACCTGGGCAGCAAAGCAAGACCTCATCTCTACAAAATGTTTACAAGTAAGCTGGGTGTGATGGTGAGCACTGGCGGTCCTAGCTACAGCCCAGGAGGTCAAGGTTTCAGTGAGCTATGATTGTACCACTACACTCCAGCCTAGGCAACAGAGTGAGACTCTGTCACTAAAAATAGAATAGATACTTTGTGATCTGTAGTCTATACCATTTTCAACTACGGACAAAGTAAAAAGGTGCCTTCTTTCACATACTTACACAGGTCTCTGTTTTACTTTCTACATCTTTATGAGTACAAGGCTGTGTCTTTCAGGCTCTTACAATAATGCACCATCAATTCATCACAGAAACTCTTGGGAGACTGGTACTAAAAAATAATTTTCTTTATCTGATAAAGGCTACTCACAAAAAAATGTACAACAAACGCCTTTTTCTTTTGGAGACGGAATCTCGCTCTGTCTCCCAGGCTGAGTGCAGTGGCACGATCTCAGGTTTGCTGAGCTGGAAAAGGAGACTGATTGCTGTTCTGGGAAGAAGCTGGAAGATGGCCCCAAATTCTTGGACTCAGCTGATGCTGCCATCATTGATGTGGTTCTTAGCAAGCTCAAGTGTGCTGAGAGCATCTCTGACTATTCTCCTCCGAGTTGTTTTGCTGTTCATGATGTGAGATGCACAATTGCTGTGGGTGTCATCAGAGCAGTGCACAAGAAGCCTGCCGGAGCTGGCAAAGTCACTGAGTCTGCCCGGAAAGCTCAACAGGCTGAGTGAATATAGTCTCGCTCAAACCCGCCCCCAGTGGTGGAAGAATGGTCTCAGAACTATTTGTCTCAACAGGCCATTTAAGCTTGATAGTAAAAGACTGGTTGATGATAAAAATGCACCGTAAAACCTTCAGAAGGAAAGGAGAATATTTTGTAGCCCACACATCACACAATGTGTGTATGTGTGTTTGTGTATATGTCAGTTTTAAGTTATTAGTTTTTAAAATCAGTCGTTTTAAATAGAAGCAACGTGGGCTGGGCATGGTGGCTAACACCTGTAATCCCAGCATTTGGGGAAGCCAAGGCAGCCGGATCATTTGAGCCCAGGAATTTGAAACCATCCTGGGCAACATAACTACACCTCATCTTTACATAAAACACACACAAACGTTAGTCAGGTGTGGTAGCACACACTTGTAGTCCCAGCTACTCGGGAGGCTGAGGCAGGAGAATCACTTGAGCCCAGGGAAGTCAAAGCTGCAGTGAGCCATGATCGTGCCACTGCACCCCTTCTGGGGTGACAGAGCCAGACCCTGTCTCAAAATAACAAATACGTAAATAAGTGGAACCAACTTGGCAAAAAATCTGCCACAGAATTTTGAGAAGCATTAAAATAAAGTTTAATGAGAAACCTGTGTCGTGGGCAACACTGAAACTTCTATAGGCATGTTTCTAGTGCTGAAAATCTGCTGAAACTTAATGAGAATTTGAACTTTTGGGGTTAACGTTTTCTCCTGGGCATGAATTGAGGAGGTTTGTTTTGTTTTGTGATGGAATCTTGCTCTTGTCACCCAGGGTGGCGTGCAAAGGCATGATAGCTCACTGCAACCTCTGCCTCCCAGGTTCAAGTGATTCTCCTGCCTCAGCCTCCTGAGTATCTGGGATTACAGGCACCTGCCACCACACCTGGATAATTTTTTTTTTGTATCTTTAGTAGAGAGAGGATTTCACCATGTTGCCAGGCTGATCTCAAACTCCCAATCTCAGATGATCCACTCACCTCGGCCTCCCAAAGTGTTGGGATTGCAGGCGTGAACCACCACACCCAGCATAAATTGAGTTTTTTTCTACTTATGTCTAAAGAGGAATCCTCTTTCAAGTACCTAGTGAAAAGCTGTGGAAGGGATTTGTTGGTTGCAACACTATTAGTTAAGACAGAAAAGCAGAGTAACTTTGTTTATATGAAATCTAAGTTAGGGCCAGGTACAGTAGCTCATATCTGTAATCCCAGCATTTTGGGAGGCTGAGGTGGGTGGATCACTTGGACCCAGGAGTTCAAAACCAGCCTAGGCAACAAGGCGAAACCTATATTGAGCCCTAGAGGTTGAAGCTACAGTGAGCTGAGATTAAACCACTGCACTCCAGGCTGGGGGACAGAGCAAGACCTGTCTAAAACAAAACAACAACAAAAAGGTCTTACATGACCTCTGGATAGTACAGCTCCAGTCTTTGAAAAAAAATCCATGGTTACATAGCACGTGATTCAACATAGCCAGTGTTACCTGATGTAATTGTGGAGGCCTGATTGATTTTCATTTAGGTTGAAAGTTTGAATAATGGACTTAGTCCATTTATACTCTCTTTTGCATTCTATCCTTTGTTATACATTCAGGGAGGGTAAATCTCAGTGTCAGAAGAGCCGTGACCAGGGCATACAGTACTTAACAAAGATTATAAGTTGTGTTCAGAAAATGCCCAGTGTTAAAATGAAGGTTAGGATGTCTCTGCTGGCTGTTTGTTTAATCCCATTTTCTGTGGCCTTGAATAGGATTAGGGCTCAGAGGCAGCCCTGGAAGGAGGTGTCTGGCAGAGGGAGAGAGCTTCGAAGTGAACAGCGTGTGCCAGTTTCCCACAGCATTGCTTGGCCTGTGGTGAGGAGACTTTCAAGCCCATGGAGCTGCAATATTAAAATATGGGCTGGGCATGGTGGATCACGCCTATAATCCCAACACTCTGGGAGGCCAAGGCAGGTGGATGACTTGAGGTCAGGAGTTCAAGACCAGCCTGACCAATATGGTGAAACCCCATCTCTACTAAAAATACAAAAATTAGGCGGGTGTGGTGGTTTGCACCTGTAGTCCAAGCTACTTGCGAGGCTGAGGCAGGAGAATCACTTGAACCCGGGAGGCGGAGGTTACAGTGAGCCAAGATCATGCCACTGCCCTCCAAGCTGGGCGACAGAGTGAGACTCTGTCTCAAAACAAATAAATAAATAGATAAACAAAATAAAATATAATGAAATTGGTGGAACTTTCTCATACAAGTTAAGTTACTGTCTCTGAGGGAAGGAGAGCCAAGTTTTGTTTTGTTATTTTGTGCCAGACACCTTATTATATTTGGAGAGAACATCCTAGATATATTCCCTTTAACTAATTAATTAATTTTTTGAGATAGGGTCTCACTCTGTCACCCAGGCTGAAGCCATGACAGTTCACCACAGCCTCAACCTCTGGACTCAAGTGATCCTCCTGCCTCGGCCTCCCAAGTAGCTGAGACAACAGGTGTGCACCACCATGCTTGGCTAATTTTTTTTTTAAAAATGTAGAGATTGAGTCTTACTGTGTAGCCCAGGCTGGCCTGGAACTCCGGGGCTCCAGTGATCCTCCCACCTCAGCCTCTCAAGTAGCACAGTCATTACATTTTCTATCAGAAGTTTTTTCTATGCTGAGTATTGGCTTTTTGAGAGAGAGACAGCAGAGTTTTTGACCTAAGTTTAAAACATTTTTTCCCTGTATCTATCTTTAGAAACAAGGAAGAAAATACTGCCAGACTGGCCAAATTGGTAATCCCCATTTGGGGTAGAATGCTAATCAGCATTTGGGGGCACACTGGGTCACAGTGTTTTATCTGAAGATGATTTCTGTTTTTCAGAAATCCCCGGCTGGGCACGATGTCTCACGCCTATAATCTTAGCACTTTGGGAGGCCAAGGTGGGTGGATCACGAGGTCAGGAGATTGAGACTATCCTGGCCAACATGGTGAAACCCGTCTCTACTAAAAACAAAAATTAGCTGGGCATGGTGGCGTGCACGTGTAATGCTGGCTACTTGGGAGGCTGAGGCAGGAGAATCGCTTGAACACGGGAGGCAGAGGTTGGGGTGAGCTGAGATTGCGCCATTGCACTCCAGCCTGGGTAACAGAGTGAGACTCTGTCTCAAAAAAAAAAAGAAAAAAAGAAATCCCCAATCCTTATGGGAAATCAAATGTATCTCAATGTTAAAATTGCAGCATAAATGTTTTAATTAAGTAAGTGCCAAGCATGGGTGTGGAAGCCCTCATTATACCCCACGAGTATCAGTGATGTCCTAGCCCTGAGAGTATCCCCCTTGCTGAGAGCCGTGGCTGTTGCCCCCATCTAAAAATGGCTGGTCCCTGCAGAGGTTTCTTTTTTGCCTTGAAAATGTTTGCAAATGAAGAATTCGTTTTTTGAGTCCATATCTCATTACATAATCATCTGATTGTCAGTTTCTAGGGGAAAGGGGAAAAAGAGAATGAGAAGGAAGAGGAAGGAGTCCACGCAGACAGGGCGTGGAGGCTTTGCACAGTGCTAGTCTGTCTACTGGGACTCTCTCGCCCCTCTTGGTCATGTCCCCTGGGCGGCCTGAATTCCAGATACGTGGAGGAGCTATGTCTCCATGGGAACAGCATGGGAGAACAAAATGAGGAACAAAGTTAATATTTATAGCCCATGCCTGCTGATTTTATGTGCTGGCTTTTTTCATCAAGTTATCTCAGAGCTGAGGTGAATGCAGGAGTGTATGTCTCCCTTGGTATTGAAACCATTTTTTTTATAAAACATTCTCTTTCCAACCCATCCCTAAAATGTTAAGCACAAATGGTGAGGATCAGCTGTGGAATACAGTCTCTTTTGTAGAGACTCCTGTCTCTACAAGAATAAGCCCAAAGCCCAGGCTTTGGTGACATGGATTTAAATCCCAGCTCTGGTACTAACCTACCTTAATTACTTCCGGTTCTCAATTTCTCCACATCTAACATAGGAATAGCGATACTCAATTTCACCATCGGTTGGAAGGATTCAAAATGATTCATACAATGTCCCCGAGTCTGGTGCAGGGTTGGTCCTTAACAAACGGTTATTGTTCATATTATTATGGACTCGCTGCTCACTTAAATGGTTCTTGTCACATTTTGATTCACAGAAAAATTAAATGGAGATGAGGAACAGAAGGAAAAATCATATTCTTTGGCAGAGCTCAATGTCATCAGTAGAGCTTGTATCTTGAATTGGAAGAAAATGTTACATAATTAAATCTCTGGATTTCTCAGGCTTAAGAAGCATGAATAAGGACCTCATTTTCCTGGCCTTCTTGCCCTCATATGTGTTTTTAAAACATCTCAACATGTTGCCTGTGACTTTTTAACTTTTTTGTTCTTTCCAGGATGTCAGACAGGTCAATTTCATCGGCCATGAGAGCCAAAGACTCAGAGGATACACACACCCACCCACATACAAAAGCCTCTGCCAGCAAAGCCTGTTTGTTTTGTCATGACAACCCTTGTCACTTCCAGCTGGAGGGTGAGTGATGATGTCATTATCAAGAGAGGATGAGGGCACAGGCTGAGAACCTGTCTGAGCTGCAAGATTACAGAGAATTATATTCCACAGTCAAATGATCATGACACAGAGAGAGGCCATCAGTATAAGATGCTTAGGCTTTATATAAACAAAATACACTGTCTTTGACAAGGAAACAATTGGGCTTGAAAATTTCACATGAAGAGCAGTATCGGTGTGTATGTGATTTTCAGAGGGAGAGAATGCACGAAGCCACTTCCGTGTCCAGCCAGTTCTGTACTGGTGTTTAGTGAGACGATAAATGGCTCTCACGGTCTGGTTGTTCTTTTAAGTCTTGGGCACAAAGTTTGCCATGGTCTGGTCAGTGATCTGCTGATTAGAGATGGGGACAAATTGGAGGGCGCATAGGAGACAGACTGCCTCTGGGAGGCTGGGACAGCTAGCACCAGGAGTGGGGGGTTCCAGCAGCCTGGTATAATCCAAACAGAGACCCTTTGAAGAATAAAAGGGGATGCTATCAATACTTGTTGCAGGAGAGCTGGCCTAACTGGGAACTGTTCCAGGTGAATAGGGATCCGAAGTAACTGTATGTAAGTGATGAAGGAAACCATTTTCTGGTTCCCTCTTAAGACAGCAGTGCTGATGTTTTAGAACTAGAAGTGCTGCTGTGCGACAAAACACAGCTAAGAAGATGACACTTGTCACCCACACACAGATTAATAGAAAATATCAGGTTAGGGGTGACAATTTGTTCATATGTCACCTCAACAAATTAGACCTAGCAAGGCTTCACACACACACATGACCACAGCAAATGAGAGGCCTGATTCCAAGAATCAGCTGGGACAACTGTTAAAATATAGAATCTCAGGCCAGACATGGTGGCTCACAGTTGTAATCCCAAAACTGTAGGAGGCTGAGGTGGGAGGATCTCTTGAGACAAGGAGTTTGAGATCATCTAGGCAACCTAGGGAGACTCCTGTCTCTACAAAAAAGAAAAAGAAAAATACCAGTGTGGTGGTGCACACCTGTGGTCATGGCTACTTGGGAGGCTGCAGCGACCTATGATTGTGCCACTTTACTCCTTCCTGGGTGACAGTGAGACTCTTTCAAAAAAAAAAAAATCAAACAAAAATACATAGACTCTCAAGCCCTTCTTTGCCACCATACCAAATGAATCACAGTCCCCAGAAAAGAAACCCGAAAATACATCTTATAGAATCTTTGTGCCAGCATTAGCAGTCATCTAGGGCAATGTGGTCTTTTTACAAACTAGTGTAACAGAGAGGTCGTTAGCCTGAGCAGTGCGTGAGATGGGCCTGAATTCACAGCCTGCCCCGCCCCTTAAGGGCTGTGTGTGGCCCTGGGTAAGGTGCTTAGCGCCCTGAGCCTCCTGGCTTTGTTGGGAGGACGCTGTAATGTTTATAAAGTGATTTTGGCACTGTTTACACACAGACTAAGACTTCAGTAGACACACACCATTGTTACTATTTGACCTGCTGAATGTCATAGCTCTGGTATATGGCACAGCTGTGACTAGATTCCTTAAACTGCTATAATTGTCATTTAATTTTTTGTGTTAATGGCAGGTAGAAGGAACCGAGATCATCTGAAACTTGTGTGCATGTGGTTTCTTAAAACCTTTGTATTTTGAAGGAACTTCAAATTCATAGAAAAATTATAGGAACAACACAAAGAATTTGCATATATCCTTTACACAAATTTGCCAGTTGTTAACTTTTTACATTTGCCTCATGTGCATATATACACATACATATATGTTCTATATGTATATGTATATTATATATACTCCCCCTAAGTTATTTGAGGATTACAGACATACCCTGATACCCCTTAATACTTCAGTCTGATGTATACCTACGTAACAAACCTACATGTTCTGCACATGTATCCCAGAACTTAAAGTAAAATTAAAACAAGAAAATCTTCAGTCTGTAGTTCCTAATAAGATCAGTCTCCCAACTAATGAGAGTACAACTGAGTATCGGAAAATTAACATTGATACATTACCAGTGAATGCACAGACCCTCATTGGTTTTGCCTTTTGTTCCAATATGGTCTTTTATAGGCAAAGGAGCCAATCCAGAAGTATTTGTCACATTAGATCTTATGTTGTTGTTGTTTTTATGTCACTTTTGATCTGGAAATGTCTGTCTCTCCTTATCTTTCATAGCTTTAGCATTTTTGAAGAGTACAAGCCTGTTACTTTATACAATCCTCTTTATTTTGGGATTGTCTGATGTCTCCTCATCATTAAGTTCAGGTTATGCATTTTAGAGGAACACCACAATGCCATGTTTTCTCACTGTATTGTATGAGAGGGCACATGTGGGTCTTTGTCCCATGACTAGGACTAGGGTTAACATTTATCCATTGGTTAAGATGATATTTGCCAGGTTCCTTTGCTTTAAAGTTAACTCATAAGTATTTTGTGCTTTTTGAATAAATAAAGGTTAGGTATTTTGTGGAAAGGTACTTTAAGAAAACATCCACATGCTGTTTCTCATCAAATTTTCACTCACTCAATTTGTGGAATTCATTGATGATTATTGCCTAAATCAATTTTAGTGTAATTGCAAAAAGTAATTTTTAAATTCCATCATTCTTTCTCTATTTATTACCTGGAATTTAATTGTGAATTAGATCCTTTCCTTCTTCTCTTTTTTAATTCATGTATTAATTATATCGGTATGGCCTCAAAGATTGTCTTTTATTAATGAGTCACAATCTATGACTATCAGTATTATTTCGGTGCTCAATTTGTCCTAGATTTAGCTATTAGAAGACCTATTGCACTGGTTCCTGTGTCATTTTGACATTTTTCATAATTTTGGGGGCACTCTCTGACTTTCTGGGACATAAGATGGGCCAAATCCGTCTTATACTTTCCTTGCTCCCAGTCTATCATCAGCCATTTCTCCAAAGAGCCCTGGTTCCTTTAGTGGAAGATGTTATTCAGTAACCAGTATCTAGGCCGTAGGTATGTTCATTCCTAGGGATCATCATTGCTTCTAGACACTCTCAGTAGATAGAGCTTAGAGAGAAATACATGCATACACATATGCGTACACGTCAATCTGTTAGAAACTGTGCATTCACATCAATCCCTGCAAAGCCAGTTCAACACTATGTGGTTTATATTAGCCTTTCCTCTTTCCATATTTCTAACTACACTGTCTGAGAATGAGAAACCTGACTCCACTTATCTCCAATATATTTGCTTATTTGTTCAGTCTTTCTGTGTTTAATTCAAACTGCTAGCTCTTCCTCCACTCCCCAAGAATTGACTGTTAAACTAAAGCAATAATTCTCTTCATATGTAGCAGAGCACATAGATTTCAATGAACTTATTTTGGAGGTCACATCACAGATGGAGCAGTGGTTGTAAGCTTGGGGTCTGGAAGCAGACAGACATGGGCTCTAGTCCTGGCCACATACTTAGGGGCTGTGCAACATTCACAAAATCCTTTACTTCTTTTAGTCTCAGAGGATAATAACCACAATAGGATTAAAGGAGCTCTGCATATTCAGCTACAGTGGCCAGCGCAGAGTAAACATACAATGAATGACAGCTATTATAATTGTATTCTCTATAGAATACAGGAGATTTTCTAGAACCCCCTAGGCCAGGATACAAATGTGCAAATGCAGTTACCACTAAGCTTCAAAATTCATCAAAGCTTAGAGATAAAACAAATCTTAACAACATTCTTATTACTCATGTCTCCACATAAGAGAAAGAAACCCTGACTCACATTAAAAAACTGACTATTCAAAAATTTTACACGCATTTTTTGTCTCTGTTGAATATAAAAGGAAGAAAGTGTTAGACGTTATGTAATCTTTTCCGTTTTCCTTTTTTAGATCATGAGTATTCATCTATCTTGAGTCAAAATCGGTTGATGGATCTCCTTTTAAAGGCCTCCATGAGCTGAAAGCTATGGGGAAACAACAGAAGGTTTTGAGAAAGGGTCCCTGCATTAGATGCTAAGAGATTAATCAGACTGGGTGTGGTGGCTCATGCTTGTAATCCCCGCACTTTGGGAGGTTGAGGTGGGAGGATTGTTAGAGGCCAGGAGTTCAAGGCTGCAGTGAGCACCAGGATTTGGTGATTCATGTCCCGAGCTGGGGCAGGGCAGCATACAGGCATGATTGAATCCTAAACCAAATTTTAGACTTTTCCCTTTCTCTCTCCCTGATGACAGAAGAGAGTAACTCAGGATTCCTTTGTAAGAATGATATGGAAACAGACACAGCACAAGTCTGTGGCACAGTCAGGGTTCTGCAGGATCCCAGAGTGTCAGTAGAGATGCTGGTGTTCCACCTTCCCCAGGGCACCTTTGCCTGCGCTTCAGAGATGCAGCTGAGGCCTCATGTCCAAATGCTGTGGGCGGTCCTGCAGGCCAACCTCTGGGCAGACTGGTCTGTCTCAGGGTGACTTTTGTAGTTTCTGTGTACCTCTGGGTTTTAGTCCCATTGTTGTTGAGAACCTGGACCAAGTGTAAAAGAATCCATTATGAATGAAAGTTGCAGCCTTGGAGGGTGTCACAGCAGGGAAGAAACAGGGGGAGTGGAGTTTGCAAGTGAATGTAAGCGTGGACCTGCAGCAGCGAGCTGGGAGCCTTCAGGACAGCATCTTAGTTTGGACAGATGGCTTCCTCCTAAACTGGAGGCCAGGAGCCAACAGCAGTGGCTGGGCTATGGGAAGCAGGTTTTCTAGACCGTGAAGCACAGATGTATGCAGGTGTGCTCCTGGCCTAGATGAGAGACCTGAAGGAAACATGAACCTTCTCTGGACAGAGTCAAGGAGTTAGTTAAGGAGAGAGTGGTAACATCCATTCTTTGCAAGAAGCCTAGAAGTTAACAGTAATGCTGATGTCTTTAGTATAAAATACCATTTCCATCTCTAGTGCATTTCTCCAGAGAGATTTTTAAACTCTGCTACATTTCCATTTCATTCCATCCTGTTGAGGAAACATGAGCAACAGATTATTTTTCCATGAGAAAATGGGCCTCTAAGATTTTTTGGCCTTGTATTTCCTATATGTCCACTCCTGAAAACATTACCTTAATATCAATATCATAGACTTAAATATTTACATTTGGAGTACTTAAAATATTATAAGAGATAACCGGTGAGTCATCTTTGTGTTTATAATAGTGCTCCAAATTTACAGTTTAAAAATTAGCTATAAAATACTATTTTGAAATGATCTATCATGTTTTCATTTTGTAATGGAAATTTCTCTTCCAATGTAAAGAAAGCATTTTGATATAAAAATTACAACATGCAAGCTGTAACAAGCTGCTGAGTACATTTTAGGCATCTTAAGTGCATTTTAATGTAACATCTTAATAGCTTTTACATTTCTTCACAAAACACAGGTCTTATTTTATTAACTATTCAGATTTCCTAACCACGTCCATTTGAATGCTACGAGAATATCCCCCGCCCCCAACTAGCAATTTGTATGAGTAATAAGAGCAATGTATTATTTTAAAAAGAACTTGCATAGTATTCTGAATTCATCAGGTTGTTAGAAAGGCAGCCTATTAGATTTTTTTGAGATTTTTCAGAAAATGCTGCCAACTCAACACTCCAGTTCTTCCAGACATGGTAGCCGCAGCACAGAGGCAATGCTGAGTGGTTAGGAGTGATTACACCATCAGAGACTTCAGGACTGTGAAGAGGGACAGAGGTATGAAGGAAGAGAACAGAATTCAACAGCTGAGAACTATCAGCCAGAACATAAAGGGTAGGGAAGGAAACAGATGGTCACAGGTTTATAGGCCATGTGGTAGTGAACACACACTCACCAGTGATAACTTGTATCCAAGAACTGAAATTATGCTGAAAACATTATTCACTGGCTGGTGCATATCTGTGACAAAATGACAGAACACTAAGAGTTTTTCAAGTTAAATTTATTCATTTAAAAAAAAATCCTGAGTGATGTTATTTTTAAGACATAAAATACTACTTGTTTTATGAAATTATCCTGATAGTCCTGAGTTCAGGTTTTCCAGGAGGCTGACCTTATGATGAGGATGTGAGTACAAGTAGTTTATCTGGGAGGCAAAGGGAACCTCAGTAAGGAAATGTAGCCAAAAAATTCAGTGTTACAAAGCCAGCTACCACTGTGACGGACAGAAGCTTGACCTGGTGAAGAACCTCTGGGCAAGAGTGTAAATATACATGTAAGAGTTAGCACACCCCAGGCAGGATCAGGGGCCATATTTACAGACTCTGTCACTGTTTGAAAGCTGTTTCCAAAGGGTTAATTCCCTGGCACTTCTGGCCACCACATACTGAGGCAGGGCTGGCTTTTGACAAGAGCCCTCAGATATGTCAATGTGGGAGGTACAGCCTGGGGGAATGGGTTACCAAGAATGCCCTTGGGTGTCATTTTATTTCTACTGTTCCTACCATGGCAAAATGATACCAGTCATTGATGTTGGGTCCCCACTTGCCTTTCCAACCCTCCCTAAACCCAAAAGCCTGGGACACTGATATTGCACCAGCCAGAGGTCATGTCAGTTGACAGCTTGAATGACAGTGTAGGGCAGGTGCAGCTCAGAGTGAGGCAAATCCTTGCCAATCATGCTGAGGGGGAAAGATGACTCTGAAACTAGGAGAAACACTGAAGGATGCCCTTCCTGACCCTCCCATCAAACAAGGGCCTCCAAATCCCTGCCTTTCTGATATATATTATTATTATTATTGAGACAGGGTCTTGCTCTGTCGCCAAGGCTGGAGTGCAGTGGCACAATCTCAGTTCACTGCAACCTCCACCTCTCAGGTTCAAGTGATTCTCCTGCCTGGGCATCCAGAGTAGTTGGGATTACAAATGTGTGTCATATACCCTGCTAAGTTTTGTATTTTTAGTAGAGATGTGGTTTCACCATGTTGGGCAGGCTGGGATTGACCTTAAGTGATCCAACCGCCTTGGCCTCCTAAAGCGTTGGGATTACAGGTGTGAGCTACCGTGCCCGGCCCCATCTCTTCTGATACCACCTTTTGGTAAGGCAGCTTCACTTACAGAGGAGGAGTCATTACATACAGCTGGAACAAGATGCGTCTCATGGTCCTCTTGGAAACTGCTTTAGAAACTTCTCACTGGTCCAGTTTTCTGTAGCACCTCCTGGAGGCTGGCCAGTGTCAACTAAATTCTGGAAAAGCAGTTTACCATCCCTGTATTTGCAGCCAACAAGGTAATTAATTGTGTCAAAGGATGTCAAAAAAGCCTCCAAATAAGTGAAAATAAAAATAATGAAAATTCTTTTGGGAAAGAAAACATTTTGGGAGAGATGGAAAGGAAAGTGATTGTGAAATTAAATAGTGATATGGTAGCAACTCAATGATTACAAATTCTAAACTTGCAATACTGTCCTGAAGAAAACAATTCATATCCATTTAGCTTGCTTGGTATACTACTACCTAGAATGGGCATCTTTCTTAAAAATAAAAGACTAATGACATTCAAGGCCACTATTAGAGTGAAGATCCCACGTACAGGGGCAGATTCCAGGCACTCTTTGGCCTCTCAGAGGCCTTGTCTTCCACAAGTATCTCAAACTAAACACAAAATACTCTTTTTTTGAGATGGAGTTTTGCTCTTGTCACCCAGGCTGGCATGAAGTAATGTGATCTTGGCTCACTGCAACCTCTGCCTCCCAGGTTCAAGTGATTCTCATGCCTCAGCCTCCCGAGTAGCTGGGACTATAGATGTGTACCACCATACCCAGCTAAGTTTTATATTTTTAGTAGAGATGAGGTTTCACCATGTTGACCAGGTTGGTCTTGAACTCCTGACCTCAGGTGATCCGCCTGCCTTGGCTTCCCAAAGTGCTGGGATTACAGGCGTGAGCCTGTAATTATTGAAAAATTACTGAGAAACTTTATACTCATTTTATTCAACCTTGATAATTAAGAAAACCCCATGAGATGAGTATTATTCTCCCGTTTAGCAATGAAAATATCCAGATATGGAGAATACAAGTCATTTACCAAGCTTCCCATGCTTAATCACTGGCAAACCTGGTATTTAACCACCTAAGTGTAACTCCAGATGCTGGCTCTTCATTTTTCTATTGCTTCCAGCATTAACACCTTGCCTTCTGACCCTCTCTTTTTACTCTTCCACAAGGTATTTAGATAATTAATAATTATCTAATTATTCAAAAGTGATTGTCAGTCCCTTTTTTAGTGTATTCTTTAATTTTTAGGTTTTTTTGTTTTTTTTTGGTTTGTTTGCTTAGACAGGGCCTGGCTCTGTCACCCAGGCTGGAGTGCAGTGGCGCAATCACAGCTCACTGCAACTTCAACCTTCTGGGCTCAAGTGATCCTCCCACCTCAGCTTCTCAAGTGACTGAGATCCACAAACACGCGCGATCATGCCTGGCTCATTTTTAAATTTTTGTAGAGACAGGGTATCCGTATGTTACCCAGGCTGGTCTCAAACTACTGAGCTCAAGCAATCCTCCCACCATGGACTCCCTAAGTTTTGGGATTAGAGGCATGAGCCATGACGCCTGACCTGTGTATATTTTCAAACAGAATTTTAAAACTTTTTTTGAACTTTATAAATCTTTGCGTTAGTTTTTTTTTTTCTTGAGAAAGTCTCACTCTGTCACCCAGGGTGGAGTGCAGTGGCACAATCTCGGCTCACTGCAGCCTCTACCTCCCAGGTTCAAGAGATTCTCAAGCCTCAGCCTCCAGAGCAGCTATGGGATTACAGGCATGTACCACCATGACCAATTTTTGTATTTTGTAGTTTCTAAAGTTACTTTTTATCTCTAAAATTTTAATCAAACTAACATAACCCAATTGAGAGTCACCAAGGAACTAATTACTAACAAAATATGTTTAATAAAATTGTCCCTTCTAGGCCAGGTGCAGTGGCTCACACATGTAATCCCAGCATTTTGGGAGGCTGAGGCAGGCAGATCATGAGGTCAGGAGATCGAGACCATCCTGGCCAACATGGTGAAAACCCATCTCTACTAAAAAATACAAAAAACTAGCTGGGTGTGGTGGTGCACGCCTGTAGTCCCAGCTACTCAGGAGGCTGAGGCAGGAGAATCGCTTGAACCTGGGAGACAGAGGTTGCAGTGAGCCAAGATCGCACCACTGCACTCCAGCCTGGCAACAGAGCAAGATTCTGTCTTATAAAAACAAACAAACAAACAAAAAAACCTGTCCCCTAGAAAATTCCATTTGACCCAGCAATCCCATTACTGGGTATATATCCAAAGGATTATAAATCGTTCTACTATAAGGACACATGCACATGAATGTTCATTGTAGCACTGTTTACAATAGCAAAGACTTGGAACCAACCCAAATGCCCATTGATGATAGACTGGACTGGGAAAATGTAGCATATATACACATGGAATATTATGCAGCCATCAAAAACGATGTGTTCATGTCCTTTGTAGGGACATGGATGGACCTGGAGACCACCATTCTCAGCAAACTGACACAAGAACAGAAAATGAAATACCGCATGTTCTCACTCATAGGAGGGTGTTGAACAATGAGAACACATGGACACAGGGAGGGGAGCACTACACACTGGGGTGTGATGCGGGGAATGGGGAGGGACAGCGGGAGGTGGGGAGTTGGGGAGAGAGAGCATGGGGAGAAATGCCAGATAGAGGTGAAAGGGAGGAAGGCAGCAAATCACACTGCCACAGGTGTACCTATGCAACTATCTTGCATGTTCTTCACATGTACCACAAAACCTAAAATGCAATAAAAAAAAAACCTGTCCCTTCTGTTCACATGCTGGTCTTTTTCTCTCCCACTTCTTGCAAGGCCTTCAGATCTCCTCCCCAAAACTAAGGAGGTGCTAAAGGATGTGAAAAAATGACAATCCAGAACATTTTTGAGTGGGCTTAGGTGTTTACTGAGTAAAAACAGGATTTTGCGGGAGGGAGTAAAGGCAAAATGATGCTTCTTAGATGTTAGCTTATTTTAAAAAATTGCTTTTTGTAACCTGATCCAATAGCTTTTCCATCATGTTTTTTTTTTTTCCTCTTTTGGCAGTAGAGACAGGGGGTCTTGCTATGTTGCTCAAGCTGGTCTTGAACTGCTGGCCTTAAGCGATCCTCCTGCCTCAGCCTCCCAATATGCTTGGATTACAGTGTAAGTCACTGAACCTAGCCCCACTATGCCTTTAAATGTTCAATGCACAGAACATTTAACATTGGATGGAGGCCAATAGTCCCTTTCAATCAGGTTTAAAAAAAAGTAATGCAAAAGATGGAAGAATTTATTTACTGTCATTATGCAATAATTTACTTTAAAATGCTTTAAATATAAACTGTGTAATATATGTGTGCTGTGTAAGTTAACTTCAATCTTGTTCTGAGGGTAAGTTAGATACTATTTGAAGCACCCCAACCAGATGGCTAGGCAGATGCTTTAAACACTTATCTAAATATATGCCAGAGTGTTCATCAGCATAAGGGATATCAGAGTAATTTTTCATCGGTGAACGCAGCCCGAAAAGTAGGTGGTTGTCTACACTTTTAGAGGCAAAATGCATGCAATGAAGTGTACGAATCTGACAGATCCTGCAAAATAATGACTTTTGATATTTCCTCAGGACGAGAGATCTCTTTGCTTCTGTACCTTCCTCCTCCAGGACTCCACACACATTTATGATTGTTGCCTGATGCAACCAGGCAATTAGGTTTCTTAATTCTGCTTTCAGAATATCATTGCTTCTGCTTCACTGTAAACCTTTTAGTCAAGGTGTGTGTAGGGTTACTTAACAGCAGAGAAGGAACTTTCCCAAGGTTTCCAGAAGCCCTGCTTGCTAATAAACTTGTCATGTAAGATAAGTGTTTTAGATTTGCTTTGATTGTAACACACCACAAGGTGGTGAGGTTATGTAGGAGGGAGGACACATACAGCCCTATCTTCCTGTAATAGCTAGAGGTACCACCAAACAGCCCTGTGATTGGTGACTAAATTGGCCTAGATAGTTTGCAATGGTGTAGAAAGGAAACTAAAAGCCCATTCACTCTCATTTCAGGCTGAGGGGCATATTTGATTCCTGAACGCCTCCACTTAATGTAGTGTGAATACTGACGACTTCTTTAAGGTCTGCCACTCAATACAGATTTTCCAAGTGCTGGCCAAAAAGCAATCCAGCCATTGTAAAGGTCAGGGTCATTCTCTGGCAGCGTTGTTCTTAACACAATATGATTAAGAATTTTATACCACTTCTAATGAAAACTCGATTACTTAGAAGGCTTTCAGTTTGCTAATGATTGCAAAAGTTTGAAAACGTAAATGAAAAAGAAAAACAGCCAAAATAGACCTACTGCTCTAAATTTTAAATAAAGCTATCCTACATGCTAAATCGACAGGAGGCTGGGAAAATGTCACTGAGTTAAATGAAGGACAATTTGAAGACTCAAGACTCAATCTGAGTTAAGTTATAACATATGAGAAACCTAAAAGTAAAACTATGTCAACATTTTATTTGGTGTTTCATGCTACGTTGATTTAAACAAATAAAACAACTTTGTTCAACAGATTTCTTTTTTTAATATAATGACTGTGTACATGGGCAACTGAAAATAGGGAAAACCCCCAAATGAATGTTTTAAGAAATTACAAGCAGTTACTAAAGACCATATGCTTGGATTAAAAAAAAAAAGTCCAATAGATAAAGTCTCATTCAATCTAGCAGTTTAACCAATTTCTCTTTTAATAAAACCTGCACATTACAGTGGTATAAATTTACTTTTAACACTCCAGGTATAAACATGTGCACCCTCTTCTTCTACATTTAATCATTAGTAGTCTCTAATATGGTAAAATAAAATTGAATTTATATTAGCAAATGAAAGTGCAAGTTTATACAGCCAGGCTCAGCAGCAAAAGTGAAGAATAAGAATGACAGGTGAAAGCTGACAGATGCCACGCAGAACAAGGACTTCCATGAAGGGCTGTGTCCTGTGTGCCAAACACAGTCAACATTCCATCATTTTTATCATTGCTCTTAAACGAGCAAAACCAAATTCTTTTTTTATTTAAAGAAATATTAAATCTTTATTTCCCCCAACATAATTCGTGATCAGGTAAGGCAAAGATAAGTCCACCATCACTGGGGACAGCAGCAACATACAGACTTCAGAAATAGCCCTGAATCGTCAGCAACATTCTCTCACGTAACATTAGAAGAAATGCATCTAACAAATTAAATTTGTAATGTTGTCACATTGTTCTAACTTATTTGATTAGTTCATATGGAAAACCTTTATAAATACATTAAGAGGACAGTAAATTATTTTCTTGCCCTGAAAAAATAATGTTTTTTTTTCACATTTTAAAACATTTTAGTATGCTTTTGCAAAAGGAGTTGCATGAAAAATGTGACAGCTTAGTTTGCAGAATGTCCATGTACAAGTTGTATTTATAAGAACCTGGTAATCTGCCTATAATTTGCCTCTACAAATAGAGCTCTTTGCAATAATAATTAAACAAACAGGTTTAAACTCTTCCCCTATTCATTCTACTTGTAGAGCAAAGAGGTACTTATTTTTCAAGTATTATATTATAAAAGGTAATTTTTTTTTGCCAATTTTACATGTTAAGCTTTTAAGACCAAAAAAAATCATGCTTAGTCAGCCCATTTCTTTTATAGCCAAATGCTCTTGTCTTTTAAAGAATGCAGAAAAATATTGATTTGCTAAGAAGGAGCACACTGGAAAAAGCTATTTGAAAGTATTGAAGAATGAGAAGTATTTCCTTTTTTCTATTGATGAAAATTATTAGAAAATCTATTGTCTGTTGTCTTTAGCTAGTTTTAATAAATCTTTTCAAAATGATGGTCAAGAACTCTTTAGAAAACTGGAGGAGGGGATGCTCCTTTATAGCATGAAAGGAATTCCATTAATTGTAGAAATTTTCATTATATTTCAGCTTTGGTTCTTCAGAAGAAATACTCATATAACTTCTATATGAAGAAACAGAAAAAGAACAGGTTAATATAACATCTAAAATCTTATTTCAAGAATACTATAGTAATATCTTAAATTTTTAAAATTTACTATACTGTTATATACACTTATATAAGGATAGGCAATTTTGTTAGGATTCACAGTCTTATATTTAGGTGAATTCTGTTACTCATAGGAAAAACATGTTCTTTTCTTTACATCAGCTTAGGCCATAGCCTTCATTTTTCCAAGTGGCATACACAGACTGTACTTTTCTCGGTTAGGGGTTTAAACATTCATTTTCTCTTGTATCCTCAGTACCCAATGCTTAGGGATCTAAACATGTTGGAGGTTTAATAAATATTGATAAATCATCTGGAAGTTCTTTCCCTTCCTGTAAATCTGTAACATAAGCAGGAAGCTGCATTGGGCATGTTTCCACTAACATACCATTAGTTGGACTGTTCCCAAAAGCTTAAGAATCAGAAAGTGAGACAGGGGAGGGCCCTTACAACCTCCTTTCAAATCCTAGAAAAGTGGAGTTCATTCACTAAAGTGAAATTCTACTTCCAAGGTCAGTACACTAGAGGAGAAGAGAAGAGTGGCTTCCTTTGGATGGGTGGTTCACATTGGCTATTTCACCCCATTAAAAATTGATTTATTACAGATTCACTGATGAAATCTAAAAGGCAAAACAATTTGCCCACAAATAATTCTATACTGTCTTCATTTGTATATCCTGAATTTGGCCAGTTCTTTTCATAGTTAAATATAAAGAGATGCTGGTTAATACATGAAAGTCATCTGCAGGGAAGAGTAGTCAACAAAATTGAAACAGGTTTGAAGAGATAGGGAGCTGAGATTATCCTGAAAAGTCCTGAGACTGATGGGATTGAGTTGCTGAGCTGCTATGACCATTGAGTTAGTAATACATGATATTACTCCTTATTTCTTTGGGTCCTGATTGTTCTTTTTGCACAAAGACTTCAGGTCAAGTGTGGGTCAAAGAGACACTGTATAAGATATAAAGTCACAGGCACTTTCAACAGCAACAAAATCATTTAACAAGGAAAGATTCTTAGACTCAGTGTGATCCCATTCAGAGAACTGGTATCATCACCTAAATCTTAAGTATCCATTATGTCACATTTTAAAAGGATAATAATTTATCACCCAGGTTGCCAAACCCAAATAAGAGAAAAATGGTGGGAGAATATGATGGCAGTCTTCAAATATATGAAGACCTGAGAAAGATGGAAAAAACTCAAATCTTTCTCCAGTGGGCAGCACTAGGCCAGATGGTCCATAGATTGTGGGGAGGCAGCCTTGTCTTTCTACAAAGCACATTCTGACCATGTGTGATGTTGGGCAGTGGGTGCTGCTTTGTGCAGGGAGGCTGACGGACACCCAGTGGGTGCTGCCAACTGGATTTCTGCAGTGACCGAGAGAATAGGAGAGGCCTTAGAAGTTGTCCAATCCAACTCAAAATTCAATCTCTATGAGCCAGGTACAATCTTTTCCACAGTGTCTTACTTGGTCCTTCGAAGAACAAAGTGTTACCACAATCACACTGTAGAAGGCAGTCCTCCTGGTGTCATGTCCTCCTGGTGTCAGATATTTCTGATGACTACAGAAGGGAGCTGGAGGCAAGCTTACCTGCAGTCTGTTGTGTTTGGACACCATCTACCTGAGGCAGGGGCCCAAGTGTCCCTTCATCATCAAAGGCCAAAATTGGATTCAAAGGAATTTCTGGGCTCTCACTATTGGTGACATCTAATCTGGATGCTTTAGATCCAATAGGTAAGTTTATAATTTCTTCAAAATTTTCATTCTGAACAGATACTCCATTTTCATTTGGTTGTTTTTCCAAGTCGGGAGTGCTAAGCAATTTGAAAAATAAAAATGGAAATAAATTAGTCTTAACACCGGAAAACACATTATTAGGAAAACCAAAGTGTTTTATAATGAACACTTTTATAAATCTACAATTTAAAAAATCAGACTGATGAGTCAAACCATTACTAGTAAAAGTAATAAACTGTAGGGTTGAACGACTCAAGATGATGCGGTGAGAACAACCCAGGATTGAAGCTCTCAGTGAATGCACGGAGGGTGAGTCAGGGCCACGTTTCCAGATGGATCTTTGTTGCCCACAGAACGGGGAAATCAACAGGTATAGGAGAAACACGGGATGCCAGTGCAGCGGTTTTGGCTGGTGCAACCGGCGGCCGGTGCCACAGCACAGCGGCACTCCGCAGCGCTCCGCACAAAGCACACTGGTCCGGGTGCCCTGTTGAACTGGCAATCTGAGACTTGGGAGGGCAGACTGGCATATCCATCTGATTGAACGGGACTTGGACAGTGAGCCAGGCCAGGAGATTCCAGGGAAACGGCGTTTGGGCCAGCGCAGTGGGACAAACAAAATGGCAATTCCAAACGCTCTGGGTGGAGAGTTTCAATGCGGGCACAGCTGAACCCAGGACGGTGCAGCCTGGTGGGGGAGGGGCATCCGCCATTACCGAGGCAATCCGTCTGTACTGAGGTACACTCCCATTGCTGATGCAGCTTGCCATTGCTGAGGCAATCCGCCACAACAGAGAGACTCCGCTGCAGGGCGTAGCCTGTGGCAGCAGGGTGAAGACCGCAGCAGCAGGACAGAGCCTGCAGCAACAGGGTAGACCTCACACCAGCAGGGTGGAGCCTTGGCAGGTAAATAGTGACTAGACTGCCTCCTAGCTGGGCAGGACAGCGCAACAGTCACTCATAAAGAAAGCCCCAACCCCCCGAGACAGAGCATCTGAGAAAAAAAAAGGTTTTTTTTTATGAGTTCTGTTACAGCAGAATTAAACATAGCAGCCTAACAACCCTGAATGAACAACAGAGCTCACAGCTCAGCACTTGAGCTCCTATAAAGTACAGACTGTCTCCTCAAGCAGCTCCCTGACCCCTGTACATACAAAAGACTGACATTTGGCAGGCATCATTCTGGGAAAAAGACAGCAGAAAAAGAAACTGGTAGCATCCCTCACTGTTCCGCAGCTGCTATAGGTGCACCCCAGACAAGCAGGGCCTGGAGTGGACCTCAGCAGTCGTACAGTGGAGGGGCTAGACTGGTAGAAGGAAAACCAAGTAACAGAAATACTTCATCATCAACAATCTGGGCATCCACTCAGAGACGCAATCGAAAAGTCAGACACTACTCAGACGACAGGTGGATAAATCCACAAAGATGGGAAGAAACCAGTGCAAAAAAGAGGAACACACCCGAAACCAGAACACCTCCCCTCCTACAAAGGACCAAAACTCCTCACCAGCAAGGGAACAAAGCTGGACAGAGAATGACTGTGACGAAATGATGGAATTAGACTTCAGAAGGTGGATAATGAGAAACTTTCGTGAGCTAAAAGAACATGTTTTAAATCAATGCAAAGAAACTAAGAACCTTGAAAAAAGATTCGAGGAAATGATAACAAGAATGGATAACTTAGAGAGGAATATGAATGAATTGAAGAAGCTGAAAAACACAACACGAGAACTTCGTGAAGCATGCACAAGTTTCAATAGCCGAATTGACCAAGCAAAAGAAAGAATATCAGAAGTCGAAGAACAACTCAATGAAATAAAACGAGAAACCAAGATTAGAGAAAAAAGCACAAAAAGGAATGAACAAAGTCTCTAAGAAATGTGTGACTATGTGAAGAGACCTAACCTACGTTTGATAGGTGTACCAGAAGGTGATGAAGAGAATGAATCCAAGCTGGAAAATACTCTTCAGGATATTATCCAGGAAAATTTCCCCACCTAGCAAGGCAGGCCAACACTCAAATCCAGGAAATACAGAGAACACCACAAAGATATTCCGCAAGAAGAGCAACCCCAAGGCACATAATCGTCAGATTCAACAGGGTTGAAATAAAGGAGAAAAATACTAAGGACAGCCAGAGAAAAAGGTCGGGTCACCCACAAAGGGAAGCCCATCAGACTCACAGCAGATCTCTCGGCAGAAACTCTACAAGCCAGAAGACAGTGGGGGCCAATATTCAACATCCTTAAAGAAAAGAACTTTCAACCCAGAATTTCATATCCAGCCAAACTGAGCTTCATAAGTGAAGGAAAAATAAAATCCTTTGTGAACAAGCAAGTACTCAGAGATTTTTGTCACCATCAGGCCTGCTTTATAAGAGCTCCTCAAAGAGGCACTACACATAGAAAGGAACAACCAGTACCAGCCATTCCAAAATCACACTAAATGCTAAAGAGCATCAACATAATGAAGAATCTACATCCACTAATGGGCAAAACAGCCAGCTAGCATCAAAATGGCAGTATCAAATACAAACGTAACAATATTAACCCTAAATGTAAATGGGCTAAATGCACGAATCAAAAGACACAGACTGACAAATTGGATGAAAAACCAAAACCCATCAGTGTGCTGTATCCAGGAAACCCATCTCACATCCAAGGATACACAAAGGCTCAAAATAAAGGGATGGAGGAAGATTTACCAAGCAAATGGAGAGCAAAAAAAAAAAAGCAGGAGTTGCAATTCTCCTCTCTGATAAAATAGACTTTAAAGCAACAAAGATCAAATGAGACAAAGAAGGTCATTACATAATGGTAAAAAGATAGATACAACAAGAAGAGCTAACGATCCTAAACATATATGGACCCAATACAGGAGCACCCAGATACATAAGGCAAGTTCTTAATGACTTACAAAGAGACTTAGACTCTCACACAATAATAGTGGGAGACTTTAACACTCCACTGTCAATATTAGACAGATCAACCAGACAGAAAATCAACAAGGATATCCAGGGCTTGAACTCAGACCTGGAACAAGCAAACCTGATAGACATTTACAGAACTCTCCACCCCAAATCCACAGAATATACATTCTTCTCAGCACCACATCACACCTACTCTAAAATTGACCACATAATTGGAAGTAAAGCACTCCTCAGCAAATGCAAAACAACTGAAATCATAATAAACAGTCTCTCAGACCATAGTGCAATCAAGTTAGAACTCAGAATTCAGAAACCAACCCAGAACCGCACAGCTTCATGGAAACTGAACAACTGGCTCTTGAATGTTGACTGGATAAACAATGAAATGAAGGCAGAAATAAAGAAGTTCTTCGAAACCAATGAGAACGAAGACACAACATGCCAGAATCTCTGGGACACATTTAAAGCAGTCTCTAGAGGAAAATATATAGCAATAAGTGCCCATATGAAGAGAATGGAGAGATCCAAAATTGACACCCTATCGTCAAAATTGAAAGAGCTAGAGGAGCAAGATCAAAAAAACTCAAAACCTAGCAGAAGACAAGAAATAACTAAGATCAGAGCAGAACTGAAGGAGATAGAGACATGAAAAACACTTCAAAAAATCACTAAATCCAAGAGCTGGTTTTTTGAAAAGATCAACAAAATAGACAGACCACTAGCCAGATTGATTAAAAAGAAAAGAGAGAACAACCAAATAGATGCAATAAAAAATGATAAAGGGGAAATCACCACAGATTCCACAGAAATTCAAGCCATCATCAGAGAATATTACAAACAACTCTATGCACATGAACTAGTAAACCTGGAAGAAATGGATAAATTCCTGGACTCCTGTGTCCTCCCAAGCCTAACCAGGAGGAAGCTGAAACTATGAATAGACCAATAGCAAGGTCTGAAGTTGAGGCAGCAATTAATAGCCTACCACACAAAAAAAGCCCAGGTCCAGATGGGTTCACAGCCGAATTCCACCAGACACACAAAGAGGAGCTGGTACCATTCCTTCTGAAACTATTCCAAATAATCCAAAAAGAGGGAATCCTTCCCAAATCATTTTATGAGACCAACATCATCCTGATACCAAAACCCGGCAGAGACCCAACAAGAAAAGAGAACTTCAGGCCAATATCCATGATGAACATAGATGCAAAAATCTTCAATAAAATATTGGCAAGCCGATTGCAACAGCAAATCAAAAAACTTATCCATCATGATCAAGTAGGATTCATCCCGGGGATGCAAGGCTGGTTCAACATACGCAAGTCTATAAACATAATTCACCACATAAACAGAACCAAAAACCAAAACCACATGATTATCTCAATTGAGGCAGAGAAGGCATTTGACAAAATTCAACAGCCCTTTATGCTAAAAACCCTCAATAAACTCGGTATCGATGGAACGTATCTCAAAGCAATAAAAGATATTTACGACAAACCAACAGCCAATATTATACTGAATGGGCAACAACTGGAAGCATTCCCTTTGAAATCCGGCACTAGACAAGGATGCCCTCTTTCACCACTCCTATTCAATATAGTACTGGAAGTTCTAGCCAGAGCAATCAGGCAAGAAAAATAAATAAAGGATATTCAAATAGGAAAGGAGGAAGCCAAATTGTCTCTATTTGCAGACAACATGATAGTATACCTAGAAGACCCCATTGCCTCAGCCCAAAAACTCCTGAAACTGATAAGCAACTTCAGCAAAGTCTCAGGATATAAAATCAATGTGCAAAAATCACAGGCATTCCTCTACACCAATAAAAGACTTAAAGAAAGCCAAATCAAGAACGAACTGCCATTCACAATTGCTACAAAAAGAATAAAATACCCTGGAATACAACTCACAAGGAACGTAAGGGACCTCTTCAAGGAAAACTATAAACCACTGCTCAACGAAATAAGAGAGGACACAAACAGATGGAGAAACATTCCATGTTCATGGTTAGGAAGAATTAATATCGTGAAAATGGCTATACTGCCCAAAGTAATTTACAGAATCAACGCTATCCCCATCAAGCTACCATCGACTTTCTTCACAGAACTGGAAAAAACCACCATGAACTTCATATGGAACCAAAAGAGGGCCCGCATAGCCAAGTCAATTTTAAGCAAAAAGAACACAGCGGGGGGCATCACACTACCAGATTTCAAACTATACTACAAGGCTACAGTAATCAAAACAGCATGGTACTGGTACCAAAACAGAGATATAGACCAATGGAACAGAACAGAGGCATCGGAGGCAACACAACATATCTACAACCATAGAATCTTTGATAAACCTGACAAAAACAAGCAACGGGGAAAGGATTCCCTGTTTAATAAATGGTGTTGGGAAAACTGGCTAGCCATGTGCAGAAAGCAGAAACTGGACCCCTTCCTGATACCTTACACTAAAATTAACTCCAGATGGATTAAATACTTAAACATAAGACCTGGCACCATAAAAACCCTAGAAGAAAATCTAGGCAAAACCATCCAGGACATAGGAGTAGGCAAGGACTTCATGAACAAAACACCAAAAGCATTGGCAACAAAAGCCAAAATAGACAAATGGGACCTAATCAAACTCCACAGCTTCTACACAGCAAAAGAAACAATCACTAGAATGAATCAGCAACCAACAGAATGGGAGAAAATTTTTGCAGTTTACCCATCTGACAAAGGGCTGATATCCAGAATTTACAAAGAACTCAAACAGATTTACAGGAAAAAAACAAACAAGCCCATTCAAAAATGGGCAAAGAATATGAACAGACACTTTACAAAAGAAGACATATCGGTGGCCAACAAACATGTGAGAAAATGCTCATCATCACTGGTCATTAGAGAGATGCAAATCAAAACCACATTGAGATACCATCTCACGCCAGTTAGAATGGCGATCATTAAAAAATCTGGAGACAACAGATGCTGGAGAGGATGTGGAGAAATAGGAACACTTTTACACTGTTGGTGGGACTGTAAATTAGTTCAACCATTGTGGAAGACAGTGTGGCGATTCCTCAAGGCCTTAGACATAGAAATTCCATTTGACCCAGCAATCCCATTACTGGGTATATATCCAAAGGACTATAAATCATTCTACTATAGGGACACATGCACACGAATGTTCATTGCAGCACTGTTTACAATAGCAAAGACCTGGAACCAACCCAAATGCCCATCGATGATAGACTGGATTGGGAAAATGTGGCACATATACACCATGGAATATCATGCAGCAATCAGAAATGATGAGTTTGTGTCATTTGTAGGGACATGGATGAATCTGGAGAACATCATTCTCAGCAAACTGACACAAGAACAGAAAATGAGAAATACCGCATATTCTCACTCATAGGCGGGTGATGAAAAATGAGAACACATGGACACAGGGAGGGGAGTACTAAACACTGGGGTCTATTGGGGGAAAAGGGGAGGGCCAGCGGCGGGGGCGGAGCTGGGGAGGGATAGCCTGGGGAGAAATGCCAAATGTGGGTGAAGGGGAGAAAGGAAGCAAAACACACTGCCATGTGTGTACCTATGCAACTGTCTTGCATGTTCTGCACATGTATTCCAAAACCTAAAATGCAATAAAAAATTTTTAAAAAAAAGTAATAAACTGTAGTGTATTTTAAATTCTTACTTTAAAAAATCTAGGTCAGGCACAGTGGCTCATGCCTGTAATCCCAGAGCTTTGTGAGGCTGAGACAGGAGGACTGCTCAGAAGTTCAAGATCAGTCTGGGAAACATAGCAAGACCCCAGCTCTACAAAAGATAAAAAAATTGGCCGTGTGTGGTGGCCCACACCAGTAGTCCCAGCTACTCTGACGGCTGAGGTGGGGGGATCACTTGAGCTTAAAAGTTTGAGGTGTCAGTGAGCTATCATGACGCCATGGCATTATAGCCTGGGTTATGGAGTAAGATCCTGTCTCTAAACAACCACAAAAAAATTCTAAATCTGTTCCTTTGTTACAAAAGTTATCAAATAAAACAATTTACCGATTACAACAGATCATCGTTAATAGAAACAAATCAGCAGCAGCAGCAGTTCTACACATTTAACGATTCCTGCTGCAGGTATTTTAACATACGTCTCATAAAGATGAAGGGATTATAATTTGGAGGAAGGAGTAAATGATTTGCACAAAGTCACACAACTACCGAGAGACAGCTGAGGCTAAATGCACGATCTCTTAAACTCTGGTCTTGCGTTTTTCTCGTTAAGCCATTTTGCACACTTCTTAGATATCTCCAGCCTCCTAAAGCACTTGAATAATTTCATACATAAATTTTTGAAGATCAGTCTTCTTATCTTTGCCCCTTAAATCTCTGACCTTATCTTGATCCTTATGAATTCATGTTTTATATCTTGGATTTATTTTTGAGATATACTTACTTGACCCCAAATACTTGATCTTCTACAGTCTGTCTTAGATTGTCACTCTCTCCAACCAGACTGGCAGTCCCTTACGTTATATGCTTATTATTATGCTTTATAATGTAGCCAAATAATGCCTATGTGTCAAATGAGTGCTAAATTAATTTTACCATTTTATTTGATTGCAGCAGTACACGTATATGTGCAAGCTTCATAACTTGTTCAATGCTCAACAAATTACCTGTAGTCTTAGTAACGCCAACTGCCTGGACATTATTAGCAGGTCATATATTATTATATTCTCAAATTGTAAAACAATGCTAACAACCTTTCCATTGCTTTCTGAAAAATACTTTGCTTTTTTCACCCCATTGAAGAAATAGTTTGCTTTCTTTTTTCTTTTTTAAGAGAGGGTCTCACTCTGTTGCCTAGGCTGGAGTGCAGTGATGCAATCTCAGCTCACTGCAACCTCCACCTCCTGGGTTAAAGTGGTTCTTGTGCCTCAGCCTCCCGAATAGCTGGGACTACAAGTGCACACCACCACGCATGGCTCAGCCTCCCGAATAGCTGGGACTACAAGTGCACACCACCACGCATGGCTAATTTTTGTATTTTTAGCAGAGACAGGGTTTCTTCGCGTTGGCCAGGATGGTCTCAAACTCCTGGCCTCAGTGATCAGCCCACTTCGGCCTCCCAAAGTGCTGGGATTATAGGCATGAGCCACCACATTTGGCCAAAACAGTTTACTTTCTCTACTGAGTGAGAAGTATTGATTTTGTTGAATAGCATTTCTGATTTGAATATTTATATATTTTTAAAATTATTAAACCTTCTTTTTTATGGAAAAAATAAAGATGCCTGTCCTAAGTGTCTCACAAGACACTGCAGAATACACTGAAAATATTATTTGTAAAATAACCTAAAATTTTATAGAGAAAGATTATACAGTATGATGATGCTTTTCTGCCATTTTACCAAGAAGGGAAGGCGAGGCCACTAGGCATACGTCTGCATAAGAGTAGAGTCAGACACATGTGCACATGCATACCACCCCTCCCAGTCCCATGAGCACATACACGCCTAACACCTGCAGTTCTAAGTGTCTGGGCTGCCACACCCCTCTTCCTGTTCTTGCCTATCACCAATAACCTTTCTGTAACCAGGGAAACAATTTTGGTTCTTAATCCAGAGAGAATTTACATAGAAGTTCTGGCAAAGGATAAAGAACAGGAATGTATCTCCAAAGCCCCCTTTCCTTGGAAACCTTAACCTGTCACCTTCCAGGCCTGCGTGTGCTAATAAGTCATAATGGCAATGGCTAACCTCGGGCCTGAGCCAGAATCAGATTTCATTTTCCCCTCCCACTGCCACCCATCCTAATGGTTGGCAATTAGAGGAATAACTGTGCCATATGCACTGGATGACAAATCATGAAATGTTCTGGGGACACTGGGACTGGTAGACACTATAAAACTGAAATGAAGTACTGGGGTTAGGGATTATGGATCCGTGGATCTATGTCCTCTCAGGATAAGAGCACCAGCTTTTGAATTCCCTGTCTTCAGCTACCTTCTGAAGGTTGAAGGCTGATGTTAGACTTTTGAAGACTGCACAGTTTGCTCCAGTCCAAAATGTGTACAGGGAGAAGTTGGGACCTTGGCAGGAATCTGTAGTCCACACAGCTTATAAAAGCCAGAATCTTATTTTTTCTTGATATTCATTAATTATCTTAAGTAACTTTTAAATTAAAAGGGATACATCTCTTCCTGTGTGAACAATAGGGGCTTAGGAATGTTGCTTTTCCTTTAGGCCAAACTAAGAGCAATAATGAACTCAAGATTTGGAGGAAAAAGACTGGGTCAAACACCAAAATTACCAAAAACTCCTTATTTAGAAAAAGGGGAATAATCTATGAAGAGACAGCTCCCCTAGGGCTATGAACAAACATAAAATGTCTTCTGGAGTATTAGGAGAGTAAGGCAGTAGCTGTATAGGCAGCAGAGCTTCGTAGCCTCTGGATTAGAGATTCCCAGCTGGGGGTGGAAGAACATCTCAGAATGACCTGAGAAACTGCAGATAACTTCCTCCATTCCCATTCCGATATTCACCCCGTCCTCTCCTGACTTGTACTCACATGGATCTGTATACTTTATTTCCTGTTCCAAAGCAAGTTTCCTAATCACAAACAAATACTTTCCTCAATTCTGTGGGAGCATCCCTTGACAAGTACTCTCTCTCAAGAACCAAACATGGCTTTTGAGCAAGAATGATCTGCTCAAGGGCATATATAATATTCACATATTTCATAAAGATACATTTCAAGTGTTTTATAAACTTCATATATCTTATATAGGAAAATGTATATATTCATTTATAAAATTTTATAAAATCCATATGTTATGAATATATATTCATACATTTCTTTGTTAGTTTGAGACACGGTCTCACTCTGTTGCCCAAGCTGGAGAGCAGTGGTGCGATCAGGGCTTACTGCAGCTTCAACGCCCTAGGCTCCCGAGTATCTAGGACTACAGATGCATGTCACTGCCCTTGGCTAATATTTGTATTTTTTGTAGAGACGGGATCTCGTCATGTTGCCAGTTGGTCTTGAACTCCTGGGCTCAAGCAATCTGCTTGCCTAGATCTGCTAAAGTGCTGGGATTACAGGCAGGAGCCATCGCACTTGGCATTTTCACATATCTCTTTACATCTTTAAATGCTGGCCAGAATTGTGATAACTCAAACCCTTTTCCATTCTAACTAATGTCAGTGGGGAACCTGTTAGGGGGAAAGAAGATGGGCAAGAAAAATGGCTTTGGGGCAAAGGAGCCAGGCATCTCACTCTGGAGTAAGGTGAGGAGTAGGGTTCAGGATGCTTCTGGTACACAGCTGTTCTATAATGAAGGGTCTCAGTCCTAGCTGCTAGGAAAAGTGATGTTAGGGGGTCGCCATCCTCCTGGGGTGCTGCTAGACAGTTTGCTGATGTATATCAAGGTGGAGAGGGGAAAATGTAATTTAGTTTACAACATTCATTTATTTACCAATGCATTAGGTACTAAAGACATTAGGAGAAGTGATACTTCTCTCTCAATCTGAACTAAAAGATAGTCATTCTGAGCAGTGGAGTTTTCTAGTAAAAACAAATTCTACCACTATACTTATATGATCTGTCATGATGGATTTTCACAGAGTATCACCCACAGCATGTTCTTTGAGAGGGTCTCTGAGCATTTCCATTAATCAGCACTTTAATTCACAGTGGGCAAGCTGGAGGGATCCATAACTCTACTTGAGGTGCAGAGTAGGATATTTAATAAAGATGCTGACTGATCACAAGGATCAGGAAATGCTTCACTAAAAATAATGCACCGAGATGAAAACCAAAGATTTTATAAGTGTTTTAAGGTTGATTTGAAACTAGGAGTGAAAGAAAATATTCATGGATGTGATTTCTCATTTAAAGTTTTTTTTTGAGACGGAGTTTCACTCTTGTTACCCAGGCTGGAGTGCAATGGCGTGATCTCGGCTCACCGCAACCTCCACCTCCTGGGTTCAGGCAATTCTCCTGCCTCAGCCTCCCGAGTAGCTGGGATTACAGGCACGCGCCACCATGCCCGGCTAATTTTTTGTATTTTTAGTAGAGACAGGGTTTCACCATGTTGACCAGGATGGTCTCGATCTCTTGACCTCGTGATCCACCCGCCTTGGCCTCCCAAAGTGCTGGGATTACAGGCTTGAGCCACCGTGCCCGGCCTCTCATTTAAAGTTTTTAACAGGATTTCAGATGAAAAACTGTTTAAAAATTTGAGTTTCCATTGCATCAAAGGGAATGTTTATTCATGAACAGGAAGCGGTTTTGGGGATGGATATTAAAGATAAGAATAGGCTGGGTGTGGTGGCTCATGCCTATAATTCAGACACTTCAGGAGGCCAAGGTGGGAGGACTGCTTGAGGCCAGAGGCCAAGAGTTTGAGGCTAGCCTGGGCAACATAGAGAGACCTCACCTCTGTCTTATAAAATAAAATAAAAATAAAATAAAGTTAAGAATAAGCAAACCCTTCTCTAGGTGGAAGAGTGTAAGTGGCAGAGAGCCTCAGAGATCAGTGCTAGGATTAGTTTTATAATAATCGGAAGACAAGCAGGATAAAATTTAAATATGCAGATAATGTTTATTCTTAGAAATGTAAGTCATGAAAATTGTCCCTCAAGAACAAAGGGAAAATCATTAAATGAGTGACCAGGTAGGCAGTCTGTAAAAGCAGCGGGATTAGAAAACTATCAGCTGAGCAATCCTTAAAAGATGGAGAATGATCAGTCACAACGGAGGTGAAGATATTCTGGAATCACTGCAAACTGTTTCTTGGTGATACTGACTCCGTGTGTTTTGATGGTGAAAAAAAAGCCAATAAAATGCTAGGCAGGAGAGGATGGGATACCAGGAACAAACCAAAAGCATTATTCTACATCACACTGCAGCTACACCTAGTGTACTGTGTGTTTTCTGGACACTGCATTCATTTTAGGAGGATAATGATATGTAACATTTGTATAGTACCACACAGTTTTCAGAACTCCTTCACAGACACCATTTCATTGGACCTCCCAGTACTTTGTATGGAAAACATCTCCATGTCCAGATAAGAAAACTAAGAATTAATTAAGTAGGTTAATTCCAGAGTTGCTGAACTTCTCAAAGGTAAAACTAGGGATCCAGCCTGGAACTTTTGGCTCTGAAGCTCTTTTTCCTCCACCCCATGTTCATGCTGAAGAATCTCGAAAGAAATATGAATAAAATAATCACATAGCAGAAGAAGGAGTCTTGAGAGATAAGGTAAATGTGTCAGTTATTGATTTAGTGCCTCTTAGCTCCAAATTTACCCATCATTCCTGTTCTGTGAAACTGGATCTGGGCCCATTAAATGATTATCCTCTGCCACTGCTGAAGTGACACTGCAGGAGAGTTTTACTTCCTGGTTGGCGTCTGCTTGCTCAGCAGGCTTCTTTAACATACATCTGCCTTTCCCAGTGCCTGCTCTGCAGTGCACATTGGCCAGCAGCCTCCCCCGCAGCACTCCACTGAGGCAGATTCATGGTAGAGTGCTTCTGGGGAGACACTTCCCAGTGAACGGCACTCTAGAGGGTGGATCTCTGGCAAGCTCTGCTGCAAGAAACCATAGCAACTTCTCTGGCATCCAGTGAGTAAGTTATAACCTCTTTAACAAGGTCTGGATTACAGCCCCAGGGCTCTTTCTTGGGTGGAACACTAGGGGATGTGACTGCTCCTTGTATCTGCTATTCATATATATGTATGAATGTATATTTGAATATATTTTCAAAATATATATTTTCAAAATATATTTTGAGACAGGGTCCCACTCTGTTGCTCAGGCTGGAGGGCAGTGGCATAATCACACCTCACTGAAGCCTCAACCTCCCGGGCTCAAGCAATTCTCCCACCTCAGCCTCCTGAGTAGCTGGGTCTCTAGGTACATGCCACTGCACCTCGATAACTTTTTGTATTTTTAGTAGAGATGGGATTTTGCAGTGTTGCTCAGGCTAGGCTAGTCTCCAACTGGGTTCAAGTGATCCACCTGCTTCGGCCTCTCAAAGGGCTGGGATTACAGGTGTGAGCCATCACACCCGGTCCCTATATTCTTTAGAATTCTCTTTCTTTTTTCCATTTTTCCCTATTATTCCCATGAGTTCTCTTTATTTCTTATAAGCCAAACCAAAAATCATAGTTACTCCATCCTACTTACTCCAATCCTAATCTTCAAATTTTCCCTGGTTTAAATCTATGCTTTTTTTTCCTTCTGATTAAACTCTGACTGATACAGTAAACATAATAGGAGCATTCAGCTTATAAGATAAGAGTAGATAGGGAATAGAAATAAAACCCATAAAACTACGAAGAGTACGGAAACTATGAACGATGACATTCTCTAAAAGCTAGTTCATAATTATGGGTCCTAACTTTGAAATCGGGAAGAGTAGCCAGCTATAAGAGAAATAAAAGGACTTCTTTATGCTCTTCTTTTCTTGCACTTGTTGTTATGAGAGGTAATACAAGGCAAAAATACAGATTGTTTCAAGATCGATCTGGATAAATTCAAGGATGACAAATCTAAAAATAAGGGAAGCAGAATTTCTTAGGCTACATATCACAAACTGTGTCATATAATGGGGACCAAACTTAATATCATATTAAACACTTCCTACAGGTCAGTGTCATTCAGAAATGTACTGTTTTTTAAACTGGGGTCCTGTTCTTTACATGATTTTTAAAAATTTATGCTTTTACTCAGGTAACTCAAAAATATATACAGTCTGATCATCTGTCCAGTTGATTATCACAAAGCTGGGTTTTACTACATAATTTCAGTGCTCCATTTTACAGGTGTATTTCAGAGCACGCTGATATCAGGTAGCACCAGCTTATTTGATAAGGGCTAATTACATGAACCAGTTGAACTGCTAAATAAATATGCTAGTGCCATGTAAAAGCCAAGTGTCATCATGGCACACTGAAGACGCAGTGAGTGAAGTGAATCATAGTTATCCCTAATGCAAAAGGGATCAATCAGTACCATATGTATATTGCCTACTCAATTTCAGAAAAACATCATTCTTCACAATAATTTCAGTGTTCTTGATTTTAAAGCCTTATTAATTTATTTTTTTTGAGACAGGGTCTTGCTCTGTCACTCAGGTTGGAGTGGTGTTGTGATCAAGGCTCACTGCAGCTTTGACCCCTCGGGCTCTAGCGATCTTCCCACCTCAGTCCTCCAAGTAGCTGGGGCTATAGTGCCACCACGCCTGGCTAATTTTTGTATTTTTGTAGAGAAGGGGTTTCACTATGTTCCCCAGGCTAGTCTTAAACTCCTAGACTCAAGTGATCTGCCCGCCTTGGCTTCCGAGAGTGCTGGGATTACAGGCATTAGCTACCTTGCCAGGCTAGTATTTAGTATTTGAGGAGCAAAAGCATTTAGGTGGTTACTGCAAAAGTCCAGGGACATCACAATAAGGGCTTAGTCAATGGAGGTGCCCTAGAAATGTAAATCAAGGGATAGAAGGGTAACATTGTGGGGGAAGGTTGAAAGTGGCTTTATTATTTACGTAAATTTGTCACTTGTTGTTTTGCCTTTATAAATGAACAAGGGCTAAAGAATGTTTAAACCTATTTTTCTGTAATATTTGTAAAAATAATACAAGTAACTTTGGGAATCTACTCTATATATAGAGATGTATTTCATTTAAAGGAGAGACACTCTGAAGTAGATGGCCAATGGATTTCATGTTAGGCTTATTCTTATATTCTGAGGTTTATGTCTAATGCTCAACTGGATCTGCCTATATTGTCAGGTGAAAGTAGACAAAGGCTCTGCTTATGTTTCTCCTAATGGTTTGACAGGGATCATCTTACATATATGACAAAGGATAATTTATTTGTTGGGCAAAGATGTATGACACCAACAAGTTCATTTTGGTTTCATTACAAACTGTTGCTTTTCTGTGTGTGGAAAAGGCTAAAATATAAAAAAATTTATTATCTGTATCAAATATAGTAAAATTAATTTTTCAAGTTCTTATGTAATGATTAATTGCTTGGTGATATTACTTTTGAAGAGAGTCAAATTATGCATAAATTAACTTTATAGATCAGGTAAAATAATCAGTGGTTTAAGAAGCTATGGTAGGTTGGGGGTAATGGCTTATGCCTGTATCCCGGCACTTTGGAAGGCCAAGGTGGGTGGATCACTTGAGGTCAGGAGGTCAAGACCAGCCTGGCCAACATGATAAAACCCCTGTCTTTACTAAAATTACAAAAATTAGCTGGATGTGTCTCCTTGAACCCAGGAGGTGGAGGTTGCAGTGAGTGGAGATAACATCACTGCATCCAGCCTGGGCAACAGAGTGAGACTCCATCTCAAAAAATAAATAAATAAATAAAAGAAACTATGATAGGCATTGTCTGTTCCCTATAATAATGGGATTCTCTCTGTGGTATCTTTTACTCTTTAAAAAAAAAATCTCTGAAGTCAATGAATTGAACATAATTAAGTTACAGGGAATGAATTTTAAAAATGGAATTAAAACTAAGAAAAAAATGCCATTTAATATAGATCTTAGGTAATTATGACAATAAAGTTATTCAGCATAATTTGAAATGAATTATTAAGATCTCTCAGGATATTCTCTTTGGTATTATAGTATGCAAAAGTTAAATAAATAAAAATTATCTTTGGTATTACATTCAGCAAAAAAAAATTCTCTTTGGTATTATAGTAGGCAAAAAATAAATAAAAATTCCAGTGTCCCAGAAGACAGCAATACAATAGTAGTGTGACTTACCTTTTAAAGGCTGCCAATTGCCTTACAAAATGTTATGCAGTATCTGTGTTTTTGTACCTATTTTAGCCAAAAGGCCAAGAAACAATTATGCATTTTCTGATTAAGAAAATAATTTGAGGACCTGCAGTTGTCTCTTGGCAGCAAACAATGGCGTTAAAGACAGAACGACTCAGAAATTTGGTAGATTCTCCAAATTTAAAAAGTGAGAGCTAAATTTTTTGAACATTATTAAAAATATTTCTATAAGTTCTCTATGATCGGATTTTTAGGAGGCTATGATTACCGTTATTTTTAATTTCTGAAAATGTTCACATTGATACTGTTGATATAATCCCAAGGGAAGGGAAAGGCAATCTTTCTTAAATAGACATTCTTTTCTAGACTGTTCTTAGCAACTGTTTAGTTCTTCAATAAGAAGCCCTGTTATTAATAATATAAGAAATACTGACATTTACATGACTTTTATATGGAACAAACAGGTGACTCACCATATTATGTATGGCTAAAATGCAATTGTTATATACCATTAAACAATGTGGATATGGTCCAGATCAGGCTAAATATTTACCAAGAAAACTAACAGATGATTACTTGCAATTTTTTTTGCATTGTTTTTTTGAGACCCACTCTGTTACCCAGGATGGAGTGCAGTGGCATGAGTTTGGCTCACTGTATCCTTGACCTGCTGGGCTCATGCAATCTTCCTACCTCAGCCTCCCATGGTGGGACTACAAGCACACACTAACACGTCTGGCTAGTTTTTCTATTTTTTTTTTTTTTTGTAGAGATGGTGTTTTCCTATGTTGCCCAGGCTGCTCTACAACTCTTAGCCTTAAGTAAACCTCCCTCCTCAGCCTCCCAAAGTATTGGGATTACAGGAATGAGTCCTGCACATAGCCACTTGTAGTAATATTCTTGGAACAGCCACCATCACCATCACATTTAAAGACTCAAAAAAAGATACTTCCACTTTCTTGGAGTACAGAATCACTAGCTCAACCAAAAATCAATGCAGCCCCCCAAAATAATAAGTCTTAGTTAAGTCTTTGAAATTCTGGTGGAGCTGTCGGGTGAAAACAGTAATGCTTTACTTCAATGGATGTCAGTGAAAACTCACCTCTCCACTGTCACTTTTGATTGGTGTGAGGTAACCACATGTGGGCTGGCAACTGGCTCTCCATTTCCTGGAGCGTTTGCTGTACATGGAAGTGCAGATACCTCTGGGCATAGCAAAGGAGACAGAATGAAGGGTTACTAACATTCTTTCATCAGACCTAAACTCCAAGAGCCAGAATGTCTTGATTTACGTCTTGGCTCTGCTACTTACCAGTTGTGAGACCTTGGGCACATCACTTAAACTCTCTGTGGCTTAGTTTCCCCATTAGTAACTACCTATTTCATAGGCTGTTAGAATTAAATGTATTAACATTTACACAAGTAAAGGACTTAGAACTGTGCCTGGCATGTTGTAAGCACTAAAATAAGTATTATTAGTTTTTCTTGCACTAAAGTTACAGAAAGCATATAATATTGAAACCAAAGCCACTGATAAAGATAGCAGTATGCTGACTTGATCAAGCTGACACTAAATATCTTTACGAAGGATTCAGAGCAAATCACCATGGAACACCATAAGTATTAAACATATTTTTGAAAACTCAGTTTAGTCCTATGCACACTTAGAATGATGAGGATTTCACAAATGGAAAGGCAGGGTACTGTACCTAAACACTCCACCTCATTATTCAAAGCTCAATGTTGCAGCCTACTTTAAGCTAACATTGATGACTGCCTCTAAAACACAGGATAGGGTTACTTGTAAACTTTCATATAGGCTGGAGTTTCAGATAAATCTATGGTAGTTTATGGTTTCAGCTTGATGTGAAAGAATAACTGAAATAATTCCTACCCTTCACCCCTTGCCCCCTGCTTTTTTTGAGACAGGGTCTTATTTTGTCACTCAGGCTGCAGTGCAGTGGCGTGATCATGGCTCACTATAGCCTCTACCTCCTGGGCTTAGGCAATCCTCCTGCTTCAGCCTCCCAAGTAGCTGGGACCACAGGTGCATGCCACTATGCCCAGCTAATTAAAAAACAAAATTATTTGTAGAGACAGGGTCTTGCCCAGTCTTGAACTCCTGGGTTCAAGTGATCCTCCTGCCTCAGCCTCCCGAAGTGTTGGGATTATAGGCGTGAGCCACCACACCTGGCCTGAAATAATTCTAAGACAGTGTTATTTTACAGCCTGGTACAAATTCAATAAAGCTGCCAGAGGTACAAGAGATCTGATAACTAAGGCACAAAGTAAGTGATAATTTCAAATCTGCCCAAATTTGCAAAGCTGGTAACAGGCAGCTCCTGAGAAAACATCTGATAGGTCTGTACACTTGCCTGCCTGCTTACCCGCCTTCGAATTTTCTTTGGAGCACTGGTAACATCAGTCAGTCCTCAGTCAGATGTGTGACTGGGAGAAGGGGAATATTTGTTAGGCACAGCTAATCCTCAAGCCTCTTTTTAGCAATTTTAACTCAAATCAAATTTATATGAGTGTTGACAAACAGAGCTATGCCAATCAGCAAGTTTCACCTTCCCTCTTACCTTTCTTCATTCTTGGATTGAATTATAAAGAATATTGAAAGAACAGGTAAGGTAATAGCAGGAAGAGGGAAAATGAAGACAAACAAAAAGCATTAGCCCCTCAAATAATCCTGAGCAGGTGCAAGTTACAGCCTAACTTGATCACTCATGACAACTACTGGGTACTATGCCTGCTTACAAGCTTACGTCTGTTATAATATTCTTGAAGACAGCATGCTAAAAATGCAACAGGGTTATAATATACAACCATTAGGACTATTCTCCAAACATACACATACATACATTAGGGCATCTTTAAAAGAGCATGAAAACCCTACTGTAAAGGAATTATGACATACAGAAACCAAAATCGCTTCTATTAAAATAAAACTAAGTCCCAAAATACCAATAATACTTTACATTTGAAAATCCTTAATGTTTGCAGGCAATGTTCTGTCTTTGATCTTTAATCCAAAAGTATTCCAGCCTTTGCTTTTGTTTGTAAATAGAAACTGCAGTACCTGTGGTATTTTCTTTTCATTTTGGTATCACACATGAGGAAAGAGGAAGACAAGGATGAGTTATCTCCTAACCACCTGCATGTACCATCATGAAGACCATGCGTGATCAATGAAGGAGTAGAATCAGGAGCTGGGGAACCCGGGCCCCAGCTGCGTGAGCCTGGCCTGTCACTGGATCTGAGAGCCCTGTGGGTAGGGACCTTGCCTATTTGTTCACACTGAACCCAGCCCTGTAACAACCTGGTACATAGAAGAGCTTCAAAAATGCTTGTTGACTCCAAGACAAAGTAAAGTAACCACCTCACAAGGTGGCAGTAGAAATTATGTATGAAAGATGTACCGGATACAAAAAGGGTACTTAATCAATATTAATTTAATCTGAGTATTAAGGTTAATTTCACTTTATTTAAAATACATTTGACTTATAATCACCTCACCAAAAAAAAAAAAAAAAAAAAATCAGTAATCTCTTTCCAAAGCCTATGGCATATATGTAACTCTCTAATGCAATTTCAAGATTACTGTACATTATATGTATGGTATCACTATGGAGCCCAAGAACATGCCCAATTATTTGTTAATTAAAAAACAAGAATTTCAACAAAATTTTAACTTTATTTTGAAGTCAGATCTAAGAGAAATAACATTTAAATTCTGTTTCTGAGAGCTGCCTATAATACAAGTTGTCAAATGTATAAATTTAAAGTCCTTCCTTAAGAGGAAATATAAATATATTCTACTGGAGCAGACAGTACGTGACAAACGAAATTTAGTTTTATAAATTCAAAGGAAATTCTTCTAAAAGTATGTGTATGTATACACATATGCATAAGTATGTATACATATATGCATTACATAAGGTGATTTAAAATGTCAAGCACCCCATTAGAGTATAAACAAATGTGCAAAGTATCTGGCAGAAAAACTAGACAGAGTTTTACATAAGAGGAAGGAGTAGATGACAGAGCTCTAAGCTTCCAGGAGTCTGTGAGTACTGGATCTTTTTTCTCTCCATCAACTCCTGTGCATCTTCAGCCCTGGAGAGTCAATTCAGACATTTTATACATGAATTGGTTTGAGTTCATTGTTAGAAATACCTGTTCCTCCAGCAAGAGCTCCCTTGGCTATATCGCCATTTCTCTGATCAATGGTTTTCTACCAAGAAGAAAAGAAGACGACTTTAAAAAATTAGAGTTACAAGTGAAAATGGCAAAGATAAAAGCAGACAAGAAGAGTTAGAAAACGGCCATGTCGGATACCTTATCTGTAGCGTCTGTTCTCCTGGTTCTTTTCATAATCTCCTCAAGTCGCTATAAGAAAGGAAGAATTGGGCAAGAAGATCAGACACAGAAAAAAAGCCAGCCTGGCACATTTAACTGATGAAATAGATTATTAAAAATGCTCTGCTAGTTTGGAAAAATAAAATACGCATTTTCTTTTTTTTTTTGAAACAGAGTCTTGCCCTGTTGCCCAGGCTGGAGTGCAGTGGCAAGCTCTCAGTTCATTGCAGCCTCTGTCTCCTGAGCACAAGCAATACCCCTGCCTCAGCCTCCCGAGTGGCTGGGATTATAGGCACCGGCCATCACGCCCAGATAATTTTTCTATTTTTAGTAGAGACGGGGTTTCGCCATGTTGGTCAAGCTGGTCTTGAACTCCTAACCTCAGGTGATCCGCCTGCCTTGGCCTCCCAAAGTGCTGGGATTATAAGCACGAGCCACCGCATCTGGCCTTGCTACTGCGTCTTAATTGGAGTTATCCAAGAAAGTTGGAAGTGCCTTAAGCTAAGTGAGGTGGCGGTAACTGGTTTGTGGTGAGGGCTAAAACACTGAGAGAGATTTCTTTGCAGGAGATTGTCATCACTGAGGGGCTACTAGTTTATGTGGAGAGGGAAGAACACGCATTTTCCGACGGCAAGGGCTAGTGTCTGGGTCTTTTGAGGGTTGCAAGTCCGCGTCCCGGGCCTCTGTGCTGAGACGCAGCTACCTACCTTCTTTCTCTCCAGGCGCTCCTGCTCCTCTCTCTGGAAATGCTTCTCTCGTTCCTGCCGGACCCTCTCTGCTTCTTCACGAACACGAGCTTCTTCTTCTTTCTGAAAACAGAAAGTCGGCGCCTGCCTCTGACAAACAGGCGGATGCCCGGGTGTTCCAGGGGGCTCCTGGAGGTGGGAGTGAGGTGGCGGATGGAGGAGGTGTGGACAGCGGGAACACGGCCACCCTCCTCTGCTGGGCTGGGGCGCCTCCCTGCGGGGCTGCTCCGGACCGGACCAGGACGCACCTGCTTCTGGGCGCGCTCCGCCTCCTCCCGCTCGCGCTGCGCCCGCTCCTCCGCCTGCCGCCGCAGCTGCTCCTCTTTCTCCCGGGCCTGCTCTGCCTCCAGCCGGCGTGACTCCTCACGGCGGGTCCGCTCTTCAGCCACCCGTTGAGCCAATTCTTCTCTCTTTTGTCTGGAAAAAGATAAAAACAAGCAATGAGGAAAGGATTCCCTATTTAATAAATGGTGTTGGGAAAACTGGCTAGCCATATACAGGTGGCTGAAACTGGACCCCCTCCTTACACCTTATGCAAAAATTAACTCCAGGTGGATTAAAGATTTAAACATAAGAATTAACACCATAAAAACCGTAGAAGAAAACCTAGTCAAAACCACTCAGGACATAGGAACAGGCAAGGACTTCATGACTAAAACACCAAGAGCAACAGCATCAAAAGCCAAAATAGACAAATGGGATCTAATTAAAACTTAAGCGCTTCTGCACAGCAAAAGAAACAATCATTAGAGTGAACCAGCAACTAACAGAATGGGAAAAATTTTTGCAATCTACCCATCTGACAAAGGGCTGATATCCAGAATCTACAAAGAACTAAAGCAGATTTACAAGAAAAAAACAAACCCATTTAAAAGTAGGCGAAGGATATGAACAGACACTTTACAAAAGACAACATATAGGAGGCCAACGAACATATGAAAATGCTCATCATCACTGGTCATTAGAGAAATGCAAATCAAAACTACACTGAGATACCATCTCACGCCAGTTAGAATGGCGATCATTAAAAAATCTGGAGACAACAGATGCTGGAGAGGATGTGGAGAAATAGGAACACTTTTACACTGCTGGTGGGAGTGTAAATTAGTTCAACCATTGTGGAAGACAGTGTGGCGATTCCTCAAGGACCTAGAAATAGAAATTCCATTTGACCCAGCATTCCCATTACTGGGTATATGTCCAAAGGATTATAAATCGTTCTATTATAAAGACACCTGCACATGTATGCTTGTTGTGGCACTATTTACATTAGCAAAGACCTGGAATCAACCCAAATGCCCATCAATGATAGACAGGACAAAGAAAAGGTGGCACATATACACCATGGAATGCTATGTAGCCACAAAAAATGACAAGTTCCTGTCCTTTGTAGAGACATGGATGAATCTAGAAACCATCATTCTCAGCAAACTGACACAAGAACAGAAAACCAAACACTGCATGTTCTCACTCATAGGCAGGTGATGAACGATGAAAACACTTGAGCACAGGAAAGGGAACAACACTCACTGGGCTAGGTGAGGAGATGGAGGGGAGAGGAGGGGTGGGGCAGCGGGGCGTGGGGTGGATGGGGAGGGATAACACCGGGAGAAATGCCTGATGTAGGCAACGGGGGCGGGGGGGCGGAGATGTGGCATGTATGTACCTATGCAACAATCCTAGGATGTGCACATGTACTCCAGAGCCCAAAGTACAATTAAAAAAAAGACAAAACCAAAACCAAAGACACCTGAGGGGAAATCCTTGGAGAGGGGCCTGCCTCAGTGGTTCTGTAGGGGCAGTTCCTTTAGGTGTCCAGCGGAAAAATCCCCACCGGATGCATTCAGCACTGCTAAGGGACAAAATGCAAGGCCACCCTCAGTCTTTCCCCCTCTACCAGCTGCATTGCCATACATGGTAAGCAGAAGGAACATGTAACCACCAATATCTTGAGGAGAGCTGGCTTTTTGCAAAGAATTTAACTATTTTTAGAGGCTCAGACTTGTTTAATTCAAATAATGTGACTTCTTAGTAATGAATTTGAAGCATCCCCACCAAAGGAAATCTTTGTAAATAAATAAGGGTCATAGTGTTCTGTCACAGGACATGTGGGATGGTCATGTTGCCCTGTGACCTTGCAGCTGGTCTGCAAGGATGAAAGCTTCCTTATTAAAGCCAAGGGCAAGGCATGGCCAAGATGACGGCCCAGTGTGGGGCATGAGATCCTTCCCCAAGGTACAGTTGTCTTTGTTTGAAGAACAATTATATTGACATTAGTCTTATTAGCCCCAGAAGGTGACCAATTAAGCAAACTGTCTCTGGCATACTGCCAGGCAGGTAATCATGGGGCGTGTCAAGATCCTACCCGGCCACCCTCCAAGAGGAGTTTTATCTGGAAAGGAGAAAACATGAACCCGTATTATGCAGCCTTAATGTGATAATTACAAAGATAAAGAGGAAACCGGGAGATTGGAGATGTGTTAAGTAAACAGCAGACTGTACAATTGTACCTCTGCTGTGGTTATAATTATGTAAATGTGTATGTATGTTTCTGTACACACACACTCCCATACTGTTGAAAGACTAGAAAGGACCACCCAAATGTATACAATTACTGAAAAGTGATATGATTATGGATTTTTTTTCTTTAAACTTTTCTCCATCAATGTTGTTGTAATATAATTAAAATAAGAAAACGTGGCTGGGCATGGTAGCTAATGCCTGTAATCCCAACATGTTGGGGGGTTTGGGTGGGAGGATCCCTTGAGCCCAAGAGTTTGAGACTAGGCTGGGCAATATAGTGAGACCCCATTTCTATTAAAAAAAAAATAGAAAAAAACTCGATTTAAAAAGCAAATTGCTTGGTAGTCAAAGGAGATAATCCTGAAAGAACTAATCCATTCACCTTCATCAGTATAATCACCTCTTCCCTCTCGGAGGGGAGATGAGTTAATCCAAGGTATCATTGACATCACTGACACCATGGTGCTGAGCAATGTCTCCCCTTTACCTTTCAAGCTCTTCCCGCTCCCTCCTCTCCCTTTCTTCCTTTTCTCTCTGCTCTCGGGCCAGCCGCCTCTTCTCAGCTAGTAGCCTTGTGGCCTCTTCTGGGTCGGTGGTTCCTGCAGAAGGCTTAGGAGAAGCACTGACAGTCACAGTGGATGACGGTGGTGGGACCATGGCTGGGGTGGGTACTGAGGCTGGAGCTGGGGCCGAGGCTGGAGCTGGGGCCGTGGCTGGAGCAGCTGCACAAATAAGTACAAGGAGAAAAGCAATTGGAAACAAAATCCAAAGAACAAAACAAAAACTGGCATTCCCCACATCCCAGGCCTAGAATTCGCCCTTATGAAAGAAAAGGGAATGTTTATTACTGTGTGTTCTCACGGTTTCACTGTGTTCTATCTGTAACCAAGCAACAGATAAAAAAATCAGTATGTGTAAGTGAGACATCCAAAAAGATGACACTCTGTCACCAAGTCTTATTTTTATACCAGCGAAATCATTTAACGACATACATTGAATGTGTATAGAGCCTCATGTTAGAGTCTGTAGGAAGTTATACACTGAGCAAAAAGAAGATGAGATCATCCATTTGTCTTTCATTGCATTTGAAAATTCCTACTCTTTGGTAACCATTCATTACTAGAGCAGCATCCTAAGCATCCAGGCCACGAGTCCAGATTCAGACTGGGAAGATGACACCCTATGAAGGGGACTCTTTTGTTTCCCCAGAGCTGCCTCTAGGTCTGAGATGAGAGGAGCTTAGGGCCTCTTCAGGAGCTCGTGCTCATTCTGCTTGTTCATCCCAGGCTGCCAAGATGCAAGACGGGAGCAGAAGTGCTCTGGCCTTGCTTGGATTTAGGAAGATGACCTAGAGTGCTGGTGCAGCAGAAGCCCCACACAGACACTCCCAATTCTGTACCACAGCGAGTGCCAGCTGTGGCACCTGGCGGCTCCAGCCCCTCCTTTCGAGGGTCACATTTCTACTTCTGCTTCCACAGATTTTTCTTGACCATTGTGATGCTCTCTAGCCCTTAATTCCCTTTCCCGTGGAGGGAAACACTGGACTCCTCCTTTCTCTAACATTTTCACCTGTTTCGAATCATCTCTTCTTTTTTTGCCCCCACCTTCTGTCTCCAAATTAAGTCTTAAGTAGAAAACTTTTGAATAAAGACAATTCTCAACTAGAAATATTGAATTCCCAGATCTAGGTGGTTTTAAATTTCTAAAAGCATCTGAGTTAGCCTGGGAGAGGTGAGAACCAGTGGGTCTTCTGGAAAAAAAATCTGACTTCTATCAAGCACACAGGCTATGCCAGGGGTCCTTCAACTGCAATATGCTATGCACAGGAATAGCACGGCCAGATTTAACTGGCCACCCTGTGTTCTATCTGGCAACCATGTTTAGGCATCTACTGACAAGCTTAGCATCTTTCAGAGTCCTCACATCCACCACTGCATATTCTGACTCAATAAGTCTGAGGTAAAACCAAAGGTCTGTATTTCAAAACATTATGGACATGGTGGTTTAAACATATTTTCAGTTGTCCTCAGCTGCTGACAAGGTGCCCTCAGTCCCTCTGAGGAATCTAGGGCCACGCTGGAGTGGAACCCTCACTTCATCGGGCAACTGGCACCTTGTCTGGCAGTTCCAGGCAGCCCCACACTTGCTCACACCACAGCCTCTGTTTCTGAGCTCACCTGCATTCTGCATGAGGCTCAGCCCTCATTCTGCCTGAGGGTCAGGGGACTGTCAAGGAGGATAAGATCAATGCCTTCATTAAAGTAGCTGGTGAATGTGAATAAAAATAAATAAATAAATATAGGTAGCTGGTGTAACTGTTGAACCTTTTTGGACTGGCTTGTTGGCAAAGGTGGCCAGTGATGACATGGGGAGCCTCACCTGCAATGTGGAGTTTGTGGAGCTGTACTAGCAGGAGGTCCTGCCCCCTCTACTAATGCTGTTCCAGCTGAGGGAAAGAAATAGAAGCAAAGTAAAGAGAGTCTGAGGAGTCCCAGGAGGATATGGGCTTTGGTCTTTTTGACCAAACCTCTTTTGTAACAAGTTCAATACAGAGCTGAACTCTTAAAACGCATTCTTTGAAAACTCCCCCTTCAAAAGGGAGAGACTATGTCTTCTCCTGGAGTGTGAGTTCCACCTAGTGACTTTTCTACTTAACAGAATGTGACAGAAACATTGGTGTGTGACTTCTGAGACTGGGTCAAAAAGACACCGTAGACTCCTCCTCATTCTGTCTTCTAGGTCAGTCATGCTGGTGGAAGCCGGCAGAGCAAGCAGACATTCAGCAATATATGGAGCAGTCCATGTGTAGAGAAACTGAAGCCACTCATCTCTCGCCTTGTGTGTCAGCCACCGTTCAGCTCTGGGTGAGTCGCGAGATGACTGCAGCTCTAGCAGACAGCCTGACTGCAATCTCATGAGCTTGACTGCAATCTCCCAGCTGAGCTGCTCCAAGCTCCTGACCCAAGAATCCGTGTGATATGATAAATGCTTGTTGTTGTTTTTAAGCTGTGAATTCATTGTGCAGCAATAGATAACAAATACAACAGGAGATTTCGATGCAGGTGCTCTGAACACATTTTGTGAAACACTGGACTTAGCCAATAAAAGCACTGAGAAGCTACGCCTGAATTCATGTGTTTGTGGCTCTAACAATAGGCTGATTCAAGATTTACATTTCTATTTCTGCTTCCACAGATTTATTTTTTTTCACGGCTATCATGATGCACTATGGCCCTCCTTTCCTTTCTTTCCTTTTCCATGGAAGCAAACACTGGGCTCCTCCTTTCTCTAACATTTCACCTGTCATGAATATCTCTTCTTTCTTGCTCCGCCCTCTATCTTCAAATTAAGTCTTAAGTAGAAAACTTTTGAATGAAGACAGTTTTCAACTAGAAATATTGAATTTCTAGCTCCAGGTGATTTTATATTTCTAAGTAGCATCTGGTTAGCCTGGCAGAGGCGAAAACCAGTAGGTCCTTCTGGAAAAAATTCTGACCTCTATCAACCGCACAGGCTAAGCCAGGGGCTCCTTAAACTGCAGTGTGCATAGGAATAGTATTGTCATGTAATTATTTTACTTAATTTTTTACTAAGTAAAAAACTATTTTTAAGCAACCCTAAGTTAAAAAGTCTATTTAAGGAAAGGTGTTAAACTTAACCTTAGAGTAATATTTCCAAGTTTCCAATAAGAGAAGAAAAGGAAAACAAAAAAAGCTTAATCAAAGCAGTGCGGGAGAAAAAGAGAGAGCACCCAAACCACAGGTGAGTTCGCTCTTACCAGGGCCAGCTTCTGGTTTGGCAGGTGTCCCCTCTTCAACTGTGGTGGCTTCCACCTTCACTAAAGGTGCTCTGCCCTTTAGTGAGGGCTCGTTGGCAACTTTCTGAGGTTCCTTCTCAGGGTCCTTTTTCTCAGGGTCTTTTTTCTCAGGCTCCACTCTGCCTTCCCTCTTGACAGGACGGATGTTGCCGGGGGATGGGGGCCGGCCCTGAGCAGGGGCAGCTTTGACTGTGCTGGGTGGCAAAGAGGATGTCGGTCTGGGTGTCCCAGGCAAGTGAGGAAGAGACTTGGATGGAAGCCTGGGTCACAAACCAACAAGGGAGACAGAAGGGGACACATGAGAACAGGTTTGCCAGAACTTGGAACACGACTCGAAGGAAAATAATGCAGATATTGGCCAGGCGTGGTGGCTCATGCCTGTAAACCCAGAACTTTGGGAGGCTGAGGCAGATGGATCACGAGGTTAAGAGATCGAGACCATCCTGGACAACATGGTGAAACCCCATCTCTACTAAAAACACAAAAAAAGTAGCTGGGCATGGTGGCGCATGCCTGTAGCTCCAGCTACTTGGGAGGCTGAGGCAAGATTGCACCACTGCACTTCAGCCTGGTCAACACAGCGAGACTCCGTCTCAAAAAAAACAAAAACAAAAACAAAAAAAAAGAAACAAGAATGCAGATATTTAGCTATGTGTATTTGTTTTTTATGTGGTAGACACAGAAATAGAGTTCCCTAAAGCTAGGGAACCATTCCAATTTTTGTTTTTTCTTTCCTTTTGGGAAGAATGTTATTCCCAAAGTCAAAGCCAAACAGCATGAGGACAACGGTTCACTTTCAGAGGAGAGAGGTTACTAATTCACTAACATGGAACAGCCCAGCCAGTCACTTACATTTCACTTACCAAAGTCGGGAGGAAGCTGGCGGTCTTGCTTTGGGATTAGATGGAGATAGAGCCCTTCGGGTGCCAGATGTAAGGAAGAAGGGTGTATTTTCTCTCTCTCTTTCTTTTTTATGGCCCTAAGTTCAGAGAAACTCAATAGTTAGATTTTTCCATGAGTGAGGCAACCACATTCACAGCACTCAACAGTGGAGCTAGAAACCATTGAATGACTTCCAAGAAATTTTCTCAGCGATGCCACATATACCCATTCCATCACAACAAAAGGCCCTTGGTAGCTTAACACTGAACAGTATAACTGAATTAACACAATGTGACACTAATAAGTTCATTCTGGATGTGTGATTTGGAGTCATATTTGTCAAAAAAGCATTCATATATACATACTTTTAGAAAGCACCTATACTTTGTGTTTAAAAATTAATTACCTAAAACAAAACCTCTCAATCTGGTTTATCCTACACAAATGTCAAATGTTATTTTCATTTTTAAAAAACTTTTAATTAAAACACATCTTTTCTTTTTAATTCTTTAGCATTCCCCCCCAAATATACTATAGCTCAGTCTTTTAAAAAATTATATGACTGCTATATTAGACATGAACTCATTTTTTCTTTTATATTGATTTTGCATAATAGAATCAAGTCCTTCTTCACCTAGCATCCTCTTGCAGCAATGGATAACTGATACAACAGGTGATTTTGAAGGAAAGTCAGGTTTAAAGTGAGGAATTTCAGCTATTTGTTTTTTTGCTCTCCCTTACCAGGAATAAAGCTGAAATCTGAAGGTGGGCCAAAACATCACCCCTCCCTGACTGCCAACTAGGAATTCAGCCGGAGAGATGACACTTTCCTAAGTCAAAATGGGCAAAGGGAAGCCAGAGAAATGTTCTAATACCCTAAAGTCAATCAAGACCAAAACGAACAAACAAAAACTGTACAGAGCAAAACAGACCCATTCCAAGTATCTGAAACCTAACGATGCCCTGGGGTGGGAGGGACTGCATGCTGGAGGCACCCATATGGACAGTTGTCAGGAGGGCAGACTGCAAGTGTGCATGGGAAGGGGCAGAAAACTATCTTGTCCTAGGTCACATAAAATAGTAGTATATCTTTTCCTCTCTCCTTTTCTGCCTGGCTCAAGCATCCACTCCTCTCTTCCTTTCCCTTTTATTCCCTTCAGTGTCCCTTTTAATTGCTTCTCTCTATTTTCCTTAAGTAACATCCTAGCTGATGGACTGGGCTATCGGAGGAGCAAAAACATCTAAGGGTCAAATAATGCTCATTGTCTCCCTGGAATTTCTAAACAGAAAAAATGAAGAAAGAGGCAGAGAAGAGCTTCACAAGGTATGTGGCAGCTCTCCATCATTTCCAGCTGTTCAACCACCGTATCTCCCATCTTAGGGCCCCCAAAGTAGGAGATGGGGCCTCAGAGAGCTGCTGTGGGCTTTGGGTATGAAAAGCTGCAGCCGCCATATGGGGTGCTCCTGGCTGGTGTACAGGGTAGGCCCAGGGCTCTTACCAGGGGAGACTGGGGTTAAGTGTCTCGAGTAGCCCTTCTTTTTTTTCTTTTTCTCAAAACATTTTGATTTGGCTGACATCAGACCAGTAAGTAAACTAAATGGGAAAAAAATTCAAGAGGGACAATTTTTGATGGAGGGGGGGACTGGGGATTATTATTATCTGTGCCTTGATAATACAGGGATCAAGGAATGAACCTATATAAAGGTATATATATACTCTTAGGATTACAGCGCCTTTGAGCCAATTCTTTCTCTTTTAAAAGTGATCTCCTTTAATCACCTAGGGGTAGATGAGCGGAGGAGGAATGGTTAGGAAAAACACTCAATACTTAACACCCTCCCAAGCAGGGAGAGTTTTGTTTCTTTTCTCTTTCTGTTATATACTTTTCTAAGCCTTTTAGTCCTGTCATTGCTCTTATATCCAGCCACTCATTTGGGTACTACACATGTAAAGGCACTCCGGATTCTCATCCTGATCTGAGTTAATAGCCCACCGTCTATACAGTCATCTTTCCTATTAACACTTTCCACAATGCTGAGGGGAAACACATGCTCAGCAAGTCAAAGGGCTAGGCAACATGTCGCCAGGAAAAAGACTTTAATTTTATAATTAAGGTAAGGTTAGAATACAGTATAAATATCCTCCCAAGAGAGACGATTCATAGATACTTTAAGGCAGTGTTGTCTAATAGAACTTGCTGTGATGATGAAGATGTTCTAAATCTAGCCACTAACCGCATTTGCCTATTTGAATTTAAACCTAAATTAATTCAAATTAAGTAAAATAGAAAAGAAAATAAAGTACTTAGGAATGAACTTACAAAGGAGGCTAAAGACCTGCATAGTGAAAACTAGAAGATAGTGCTGAAAGAAATGAAAGACAACACAAACGGGAGGAAATCCTGTGTGCAGGGATTAGAAGATTTAATACTGTTAGGATGCCATGCATTCCCTATTGAAATCCCAATATAAATTTTTATTTTTTGCAGAAATATAAAAATTCAACCCAAAATTGACAAAAAATTTCAAAGGACCCTGAAGAACCAAAATAATCTTCAAAAATAACGAAGTTGGAGGTTTTACATTTCCTGATTTCACAACATATTACAGGTTGAGTATCCCTTATCCAAAATGATTGGGATGGCAGCACGTCAGATTGCAGATTTTGGAATACTTGCATTAACACTTACTGCTTTAGCAGCCCTAATCCGTAAAACTGGAAATCTGAAAATGTTCCTATGAGCATTTCCTTTAAGTGTCATGTTGGTACTCAAAAAGTTCCACATTTTGGAGCATTTTGTGTTTTGTATTTTTGAATTAGAGATACTCAGTTGGTACAAAGCTACAGTGATTAGTACTGTGTGGTTATGTATCAAGACAGATATATAGGGCCGGGCATTAGGGCTCACGTCTGTAATCCCAGCACATGGGGAGGCTGAGGCGGTAGATCACTTGAGGTCAGGAGTTCAAGATCAGCCTGGCCAACATGGCGAAACCCTTTCTCTACTAAAAATACAAAAATTACTTGGGCATGGTGGCACATGCCTGTAGTCTCGGCTACTCAGAAGGCTGAGGCATGAGAATCGCTTGAGCCTGGGAGGCAGAGGTTGCAGTGGGCCAAGACTGCACTCCTGCAATCCAGCCTGGGGGACAGAGAGAGACTCTGTCTCAAAAAAAAAAAAAGATATGTAGACCCATGGAATAGAATACAGAAACAGAAACAAATCCCTTGTGTATATGGTCAAATGCTAACAGCATTCAATGAAACAAGGACATTCTCTTCAACAAATGATGCAGGGGAAAACTCGATATCCAAATGCAAAAGAATGAAGTTGGATTCTTGCCTTATAAAACACACAAAAGGTAACTCAAAATGGATTAAAGACTTAAAGCTATAAAGCCTCTAGAAGAAAACATAAGTAAAAAGCTTCATGACACTGCATTGGGTACTGCTTTCTTGGACATAACACCAAAAGCATAGGCAACAAAGTAAGAATAGACAAATGAGACAATATCAAACTGAAACACTTCTATGCATCAAAGAAAACAGAGTAAAAAAGCAACCTATGGAATAGTAGAAAGTATTTGCAAGTCATATATTTAATAGGGGATGACTACCAGAATATATAAATAACTCTATAATTCAACAATAATGAAACAACCCAATTAAAAAGTAGGCAAAGAACTTGAATAGAAATTTTTCTAACGATGATACATGAAAAGCCAACAAACATATGAAATATGTTCACCATCAGTGATCATTAAAGAAATGCAAACCAAAACTACAAGACATCACCTTACATTCCTTAAGATGGCTCTTATCAAAAAACGAGCTCACGATTGTTAGCGAGAATGTGAAGATACAGAAATCTTTGTGCACCGTTAGTGGGAATGTAAAATGGTACAGCTGCTATGGAAAATGGCATGGAGACTCCTCAAAAAATTGAAAATAGGATTACTATATCATCCAGCAGTCCCTGTATATCAAGTGAAACTAAAAGAAGTATCTCTAGGGATATCTATATTCCCATGTTCATAGCAGCATTATTCACAAAAGCCACGAGGTGAAAGCAACTCAAATGTTCACTAACGGATGAACTGATAAAATGTGGTACATAAATATAATGGAATATTATTCAGCTCTAAAAAGGAAGGAAATTCTGACAAAAGCTGTAACAAGGATGAACCTTGAGGACATTATGCTAAGTGAAATAAGCTAGGGACAAAAATTCAAACACTGCATGATTTCACTTTTATGTGGTCTTTAAAGTAGCTAAATTCATAGAAACAAAGTACAACAGTGGCTGCCAGGGGCTGGGGGGAGGGAGAAAAGGGAAGTTGTTTAACGGGTATACAGCTGAGTTCTATAGGACTTAAAAAGTTCTGGACATTCGTTGCATTTCAATATGAATATACTTAACACTGCTGAACTTTAGAATGGTTAAAATATTAAATTTTATGTTATGTGGTTTTTTTTTTCCACCACAATTAAAGGTTTTTTAAAAACTTAAAATTCAGCTTGTCAGTCTCACTAGCCACTTTCCAGGTGCTCACTGCAGCCAGTCACTGTTGAATTCCACAGTGCAGCACCAGGGTATAAATGACTCCTTGAGTCATTTTCTGGCAGTCTTTGCCTAAATACTTGGTTGTAAAGAGGTAAAAAGACAGCCAAGTGATTAAACAGAGAAAGAAGAAGGCATTAAAAACAAAACAAAACAAGGCTCTGGATCATGTGATGACAAATCCCTCTCATTTAACCTGTCAGCCGCAGGTGACCCTCAACCTTCTCTCAAGGAGTGTTAATTTTTGTTTTACCCAGAACAAGATATTTTTTCCATGGTAAATGCTCTTTTCCCCTGTCCAGTGAGTACCCAACTTTGGGGCCAAACTGTTCTGTTTAACTATGGCTTTTTGTCCACAGCTAAGGAGGCTCTCTGAAACACCAACACTCTAATAAATTAATACTTCCAGACATCAAAGATTGTTTCACCTGTGGCTTAGAGGGTTGGAAGCCTGACTCAATCATGAATCAAACACTGATTCCAGAAAGGCTGAAGGAGCTTGAAAGAAAAACAGCCTGTAGGCAAAGCCGTGAAGCTCTCACAACCCTGAATTATCCTTTAAGCCAAATCCTTTTAAGTGTCCATCAGGTATATAAATCTGAATTGCTCTGGGAAGTTACGATTTCAAGAAATTGTTCCGGCCTTTCATTAAAAGGGTCATACTGTTATCCTGGAGAGGCAATGAGATCTTCTAGTTGACTGGTGAGTCCTTTAAGACTAAAGCACAATGTCTGAAGACCACAGAACAAGGTTTCCATCTTTCAACTGATAAACACAGGATTTAAAACAAAGAAGAAAGATTCCTGGAGACACACAAATTACCTCATTGCATTTATGGCATGGTGAAAATTAACATTACATCAGCCAGTAATAACAAGTACAAATTATATTTTTCACTTACAAATTCTGAGTTTATAGCATAGCCTAACAGCCTTTCAGGAATTGGTGGTTTAGCAAATGACTAATGTTTTCAAAATACTTTTTTGACTATATTTAAGATCTGGGCCTTGACAGGGATTAGCCAAGCAGGATAAAAATTCTTTATCTTGCTTTTGAGTGAACCACATTTAGAGTTCAGCCAGCTTCTGGATATGGTTGGAATAAAATGCCAAGGCAGCGGTCCAAGCCCACTTCCCCTCCAAAGGCCATTTGGTTTTCCTGCTTTCAAGAATGAAAGCATTCTGGCATTGCACATATACATATGGACCCCTCAGGAGGGTAGGGCGTCCACTCATACATGACTGAACAAAGAACAGCTTTCGTCTTCAAATTCAAATGTTTAGGGAGAGCAAAATCCCCAGGTGAAGAGGAAGTGGGGGGACACTACTGCCCAGCCAGCCAGATTCATGATCAATGGGAGAGATGGGATGGTGGATGTCGCGGTCTCCCCGTCATACGCCCACACCGCACCTCGGAGTCATGTCCAGTCTGCACAGGAACAGCACTGGCTCCCAGACTTGCCCAGCTGCTCCCAACAGCTACTCACCGCTGTGCCATGAATGGTCCTCCTGCGAGAAGAGCCCTCAGGTGGTGTTACAAAGAGTTTTGGTCGATCCATCGAATTTCTAGAGTGTGCAGCTTTGTAGGGCATGATGATGGGGCTGCAAGATGCTGAACGAGGACAAATGGGGATAACTAGGGTGCAGGTGATTGGTTTTACACACAAGAGAGCCAGAGGAGCAGTTGAAGAAAGCCAAAAGCAGGTTCAGGAAAGGAGCAAAGCAGAGATAGAGAGAAAAGTAGGAAGAAGATGTTATTACCTAAAGGTGCCCAGAACCATCATACTCAACTGTCCTTACAGTCCTATGAATTTATGATGAGTCCAAAAGGAAGGCATGTCCACGTAAAAAAATCTGGAATATACTGTTAGCTTTGGTTCTTTAAATACTAATGAAAGATGTAGATGTTATCCAGTAATTATGGAGAGCAATGGTTTTATATTCCTATTAGCTGATGGTTCTGGAAAAATCACTACATTAGTGATAAAAGATAATTTTTATATAAAGACTAGGTTACCAGACTTTTCCTAAATTAGCTTTAAGATGGAACAAAAGGTGGAAAGAGAGGAAGTGTGCAAGCAGGCAAGCAAGATACACTACAACTATTTCAGGATTCAAGTTCAACAGCCAGCAGGGGAAAAAAGCAACCAAACAAAAAATGTTAAATGAACAAGTCTTACCAGGTGTTAGGACTTGTCATAAGGATAAGTAATACTTTTCCAGGAAAATATTCTGTATATATCTTATTTATTTACAGGCAAACCAAATGCATGCTTCTGGGTTTTCCCAAAAGCCCAAGGCATTTGACAGTTCATAAGAAGCAGCAGTAGAACATATGGGGAGATAAGCTATAACTATTTAAAATGTTGAAAAGAACATAAAATATGTTAGATCTGCTACATGTAAGGTTGAACCATGAAGAACCTTTAGAGTTTTACTCAAGATGGAATATTTTATGAAAAACCATATAGCTTCTGACCATTTACCTTCAAAGGAACACTGTCATTAATCAAGTTACTGTGAACAACAGTGGGTTTAAAGAAATTCATATTACACTACATATGTATCAGAAGTATGAACATTCAGGTTCTAAGGTCTATTTTCAGATCTCATTCAGAAATTTTAATTCCCAGCAAAAATAAGACAAACACAACTATAGAGAATACTATGCATTTGGACATAGTTATAAAAGGACTTTTCAACTGTAGCCTTTGTAGTAATCCTTTAAATAAACCATTATGCCAGCTGAATGTAAGAGGATTAATAAGTTAAAAACTCAAAAGTTCACAAGACAAATTTGGGGTAATTTGAATTTCAGGATTATAGGGTTGAAAAAATATTTGCATATTGGTTTAATTTATAGCAGAAATTCAATCAGATTGCATCTTTGTTAATGCACTCTCTTTCATTAAATACCTGACAGTATCTTCTGGCTATCACTGGATGGTTTGGTTTTGTTTTGAGATAGGATCTCACTTGTTGCCCAGGCTGGGGTGCAGTGGCATGATCTCGGCTCACTGCAACCTCGACAGTGAATAGATTGGAAACTGCACTCTTTTTCCCAACATTTGAAAACAGAATTCTCTTTCTTCAGGACAAATTAAAACACTTTTCAATTTCTTCTGTGTGTCCTACTTGGAAACCGACATAAAGCTTTACTTCCAGCCTTAATGGAGAAGGAAGGATTTGTATTATGAAGGAAGGGAAACTCTCCTCATTTTGCCTGTGATCACAGGAAGAACTCTTTGAAAGTAACCTTTTCTCAAGTGCCACAACAAGGCATTTGCATTTTCCAGACAAGAAAGAGTTCATTTACGCAAGATTCTTCCAAGCCAATCAAATGCATTTAAGGAATCACATCCTGGCACAAGGCACTTATGGAGATTAACAACGGGGAGGGGTGGGGGAGTCACGCACTGCCCAGGGCACAGCCAGAGGCCATTCACCTTGCTCAAGGATCAAGAAACCCTAGAAAACAGCTCTGCTTGGAGGCCATGGGTCTGATGCTGAAAAAGGAAGTACAGAAATATGATTTCTTTTCCCTCGAGTGGAAAAATAACAATTTCATTAAGTATCTATGGAGCATTTCCTGAGGCTATCATGGATGTAAGCCAATATCACCAGGCCTTCTGGTTTATTCTTTATCTTAATGTAGAGGTGATACTAAATATGGGTTGAAAATATCCTTAAACCTATCTAGTATAGCCCATAGAAAAACATCCTCAAATGCAGTCCAAAGAACATCTTTTGGCTAAAATAAATATAAACTACTTGTAAGGGTATTAGATTTCATGGAATTCATCGCTGTACTCAACAGCAAGTACTGAAAAACCTGAAATCTTCAAGTCAATTATTTGAATAATCTTGCCCTCTGAAGAAACAGTAAGAACAATACATAGTTATTTTTTCTCAGAGTACACTTCATATCCCAAGTAGTTAATTAAACATGAACACTGTCTCATGAAAATGTCTTTGAGAAAGTCTTCCACAATATATGTATTTCATCCTACTCTTAGTCATAAGTATGCATTAATTTAACTCATTCAAGATTTTCTATATGAAATAATGGGTGCAAAGAAAAGATAATGCAGTTCAAATGGTTGACGTGTAGCACAGCAAAAAGAAAAACTGCATAATATGATACTAGCATTTACTGAGAGCCTACTATGTGCAGGCACTAGTCCAAGCATTAAATATACATTATTTAATCCTGAGCTCTAATAATCACATGTATTTTGAATCTCCTGGGTGTAAAAAGTATAGAAAGTCAACCCAAAGCAGTGGCTACAAATGAGAGGTGTGAGACTAAGAGTACCAGTTCTCAACTCCTCTGCTGTTTGTGCGGAGAGTTTGCAATCACTGTACATCCCAGGGCTAAAAGGAGCTGTTTAATCTGCTAATGTAACCCAGCACAGGACACACTATAGGTTACCTTCCTGCCAATGAAAATGAGGAATATGATGAGGTCAAGGGACAACACTAAAATGGAAAAACATGAAAGAAAAATCAAGGACAGTAGATGAAAAACAAAAATGATGGAAAATGTGGTTTGACAAGATAACTGGAAGAGATGTCTGCATATATAATTCCAGGTGAAAATTTTAAAACCCCAGGAGTTCTGATTCATTAAACATAAGCTGTATCAATGAAATAGGTGACAACAAAGTAGGCAATATATTGACAAAACAGGCAGCCCAAGTAAAGGCTACGCACTCCTTGACACTGAAATAAATTATAGAAACTTTGTCAACTTGTGAAAAGAAGAATGGAAAAGTGTCAAAGTAAAGAGCCAGTTTGCAGATTAAAAAGGCAGCTTGGTTGAGCATTACAACAAAGAAGAGGGGAAGATGGGCAAGTAGAATGGGTGGAAAATGAGGAAACGGTGTTGGGGAAGACTAGAGGGAGAGTGAAATAAGTGACAACAGTTAGTGATGACAAGAACAGCAAAGACGATTTCCCAGCTGAGAGGCAGTCCTTTAGCACAACATAGCACACAAGGGGGGATTCAGAAGGATGACAGCCATAAACCAGCTAGATGCTAGAAAATAGGACTGAAAGCAGTTTTAAAGCTTCTTCAATTAGCTAGATATAAAGAAAAACTTATGACTTGTGGAAAGTGTGAAATTCATAGGCATAGAAAAAAATACTGAAATAAGCTGTACTTTTTCCTCCAGAAAAACCTCAGATGCAAATGTGACAGCTCTGATAGGAGAGTGACTTTACAGAGAACACAGAACATTGTGGTCCAGCTAGTTGACTGTATAACTGCTCATAAAGCATCATTCAGGGCATTGAGGATGGAGGGGTAAACACATCTCTGATCCTGCCTATCAATTTTCTAAGTGGTTTTGATGTAAGTCACTTATCGTCACTGCACTTGGCTTCCATAAGAAGGTGGCAGGAATGCCCATGCTTGCCTTCGTGACTGTCTCCCAGGGGTACTATGAGATTTAGGACTGAGATTCATTCTCTCATGGGGCACTGTAGATTAAAGACACTATAAATCCACTAACAATTACTTAAAAGGAGGCTAATGAACGTGGAGAGGCTTGCAAGGGCAAAGCACTTTTAAAGTGCCAAAAATGTGGGCTGGTAGACTGTTTATATAAATATCCCAATTGTCTCCCAAGATAGTTGAGAAAACCTAAATCAACTCACCAGGTGAGATGTTACCCAAAGTCTAATATGTACCGTTCTTACCAACTAGATGGAGGCTCTATACTAACTTCTCATTAAATTAACTGGCTAATTCAGGTATGTTTTGCATTTCAAAAAAGTAGGAGTTATAAGTAATCATCATAACTACTTAGCATGTTTCATATTATTTCAAAGTATGTAACAAATAAGGATATTACAATTAGCCTACTCCACAACTCTGAGAGTTCTGGAAGGGTACAATTCCTAGATTACATATAAAAGCCTGGCACAGGGAGAATAAGTAGCTATGCCACAGCCACATTATAAAATTCTATGCTTAAATAACAGACTTGTGCTTCGATTTTACTTCCAAATTCATGTATTAGAATTAAATGTTAAATTATTTCTATCTTGGATTATCTGCTCAGAGACAGAGGCTGAAGGAAAGGCAGGGAAGGAATACTTTCTTTGGGTAATGTTATGAACAGACAGAAGCCTCGGAAGCCATCGGAGCCCAGGGAGGGCTTTTTCAGCCTGCCTGGCATCTGGTGTCCAGATAAGATGCTAAGGCAGGTGCCCACAGGAAACAATGCCAGGGGTATGAAACCAACACCGACAGACATTTCCACCAGGGGAAGAGAGAAGCTTAGGAAAAAGTGAGATGTGATTAGATGAATATGCTTCAAAGGGCGCACTTGACCTCATAGGGAAAGTTCTACCTGGACAGTTTTACCTGCTTCTCCAGACAAGGCAGCTGTGCTTTTACTTCTGGCCAGGAACGAATGTGTGGGCGTCAGGAGTCTGTTAACAACGCTGCTCTCCCATGGGCTGAGCTGCAGGCGGCGAGCTAAACGTCACCACATAAGCAAGATGTTAGAAGCATTCTTTTCTGAGACAAGAGGGTATAATACATCATACCTATGGCTTCCATATGCTGGGCCTTCACAGGACCAGGCTCTGCAGGGAGGATGGCTGGCCAAGAGTCAGGGCAACAGGACCCCTGTGCAGAGGGAGTGGTTATTTCATAAAGTTTCTTTTCTTCAAGATGTTATGTTGGTAGCAGGCTCTAAATTAATTTTACAGACGCAAATTTTGCTAACCACCCTCTTTTACTAGTCAAATGGCAATAAAACAAAAATAACGTTTCAGCTATTGTTTTGGTGTGTATCTGTAACTCCAGAGTGGTACTGATGGGCAGTAGACTGACAGCACACTCCTTAGTCAAAAGACTTCCTAAGTACCTTGAATAATAAACCCCAATAGAGGCATTGGCAGGTTAATGGAAGACTGGAGTCTAAAAGACAGAAAGGGGCCCCAGTAAATTATGCTAAATCTCTGTGAATTGCTACTTGGGCAATGGGAGTATGTGTGTGAGAATCAGATATAATAAAATGAAAGAAGACTCATGCAAAGTTCTGTATGGGAATCCTTTTAACCTTTTCTTTTGGCAAGCCAGGTTCTTTCAGGTCTCTCTTTGGCAACAACATAAACAATTTGGCTGAGGACAAGGCTATGGCTGAAGCAAGGTAAAATTAAACAGAAAAGCTAAAATCCAATATAAATATAATCCTAGCGATTACTAGTGGGTGCCTAAGAAATCTGGAAAACAAATTTAACATAATGCGATGATGTATGGTCCCAAATTATAGTGGAGCTTAGCAAGTCCATAGTTAGGAAATGCATGCCAATTATAAATTAAGTACCTTGCTTATATGGTTAGCTTCCAGTGATGGCTTATGAAAAGACAGAAGCTATTTTCCAAAAATATCAGTAAAGCTTGCAAAATTCTACAAATAGCACTGAAGTAAAGTGATTACATTATCTCTCTCCTTTTTCTTTTTTTTTTAAAGACAAGGGTCTTGCCATGTTGCTCAGGCTGATTTTGAACTCCTGGGCTCAAGCAATCCTTCTTCTCTAGCCTCTTAAGCAGCTGGGTTTACAGGTGCATGCCACTGTGTCTGAATTAAAAGTCTTTTAAACTGTCTACACCTGACAAGGCTGCTTCTGTGCTCCACAAACAGCAGGTGCAAGTCTCCCCTGCCTCTGGAGCAGTGTTCTATATAACTATCATTCATGTATATATATGTATTAACTGAATGGCATTTAAATTCTAGGAAATTCGTTTTAGTTAATAAAAGCCATATACTGCTAAACACTGTGTTAAAGATATCTGCTTCTATTTGGAATGAAGTATCAACTTTCAATAAGTATCTTAATTATGTGACTATTTTAAAAGAGTAGCTATTTTGATCAGGCTCTGGTGAATTTAAGAATTAATGAATCGTTTGTCAGAGTGCATCAGAAGAGTCTTCACGGTTAAATTAAATATTATCTGACATTAAGACATTAATTAAAAAGACATGTTATTAAAACTACTGCATTAGTTACAATGTAGAAAGCACCATGGGGTAAGTATTGTCATAAGCTACGTTCCGCTGTGTGAGTGTGTGTAACAACAGAACAGAATGCAATCTAAAATTATAATACATTTACAGGGTAAAGTCAATGGGGAAAAGGTGATTTGGATTCATTGAAAATCTTGAACAGAACTACTTTCAAGGAAGTTAAACCCTTTTCTTAGAGAAACTGTACGATGACTGTGGCTTACAGCTGCAGAGATGGGTTGTCATTGAAAAAGCAAGTCCGCTTTCTCCATTAAGTTCAGTTACTTTATTTCCATGAGTCTGAAGGTATCGACAAAAAAATTTATTTCAAATGATTAAAAACCCATTTTAACCCGCATGTAAAGCAAATCCAGAGAGATTTATCTTATATCTCCTGATACCGTGAACTAAACATACTGCTAGGAGAAACCCATTTCCACTTCCACCACATTCGTAACTATCCCCTCACCAAGATGGAAATAGAGCTTCGTAAAATAACTTTTTAGTAAAGGTTAATAAATGAGAGTTGGTGTATTTTTTTTTCCACCTAGAGGGGTCTGATTTTAAGATTACAAAACTGAAGGGAGAGATATTAACTCTTATGGAACAACTGTGGCATCGATCCTATTTAAGCACTTAAAATTGAGATACTGACAATTTCCATCATAGACCACTCAGATGAGGAGAGGCAAACTCAAAGGCCTCCAGGGGCCATGCATGTTAACATAAATAAATGATTGGGGCTAAACAAACTTTATGGATACCTGCCTTACCACTTCCTCCCGTAAGTGTGACATCACTATTCCATTTCAGGTAATAGGTGCCATGAAGAAATTAGACACATGTTGCCAGGTCCTGATTTTTTCATTAGAAGTAGAAAATCGAAATGTTATATGACTACATTTTAAGTGTCGGCAATTAATTCTAATTAAAACAAGAACAGACACACTGCTCAGGTAAAACAGAATAAGCCTGTGAGCAGAATTCAGCTTGAGGTCCACCTTAAGTCCTATGATGGAGATTCTCGGGAAAAAAGTTTATTGATGGATTTTAAGCAAAGAGTAGGCAATTTCATTCTTACTCCTTTCCAACTTCCTAATGTTCTTTCTTGAGAAAAAGTTGGTTAAAAAGAGGGCTTAAAGGTAACAGTATATACTTTTAAGGCAAAAATTTCCAGTGGCAACATTCTGTTGCAGCAGTTACAGACACCTTTTATAATCAGGTTTCCTTTAACCAAAGTAATTTTATCAGTCCATGTAACACTATATTCAGATGTAATAATTAAAATATTTAAAAACGGACAAGGCACAGATGCTAAGCTAATGGCTGGCTTCCATTGGCTTTGGAGGGCCTGGGGAAGCACATCTTGGAGAAGTTATATGAAAAAATTTCATTATTTCTAATAAATAGTAGAGCTGTTTGGATACATTCCAGCAGAACATAAGCCCTGATGGTATCAGAGCCTCAATTTAATCTCAGCTTTAAGGCCTATGCCTTAGGACTGAGAAAGCTCAATAATAATAATGTATATACCGCTTGACATTTATTTATAAGGTACTCTAATTTAACAATCTGGTAAGAATGCTTTCTAATGAGATAATGAAGCACAACGAACTTATATTCCTGCTTATTTCCAAAACAGCAGGAAAGAACTAATGGAATTACTTAAATTTCTTTTATTTATTTTTAATTATTTTCTTTTTGAGACAGGGTCTCACTCTGTTGCCCAGGCTGGAGTACAGTGGTGCAATCACAGCTCACCACAGTCTTGACTTCCCAAGGGTTAGGTGATCCTCCTGCCTCAGCCCCTCGAGTAACTGGGACTACAGGAGCACACCATCACGCTTGGCTAATTTTTGTAATTTCTGTAGAGATGGGGTTTTGCCAGGGTGCCCAGGCTGGTCTCAAACTCCTGGGCTCAAGTGATTCACCCACCTCAGCCTCCTAAAGTGCCAAGATTACAAGTGTGAGCCACTGCACCTGGCCTTAGATTTTTAAATTAGAGAAATTCAAATTCAGACGGAGTTTTAAAATTCTTACTATAATAAAAGGCCTAAGCCAATCACTGTTCTACTGAGGGTTTTGTCTAAGTTAAAGAGAAAAAAATTCCTTTCTAGACAATATATGGCAACCTCTTCCAGGCTGACCTGGCCTGTGTTAGACCCGGAACTGGTTGACAGTTCTTCCGGAAGGAGGCAGAGAAGCAGAACTCTCAACTCTAGTGTTCTCCTTCTTGTCCTATTATTTCTGCTTAGTTGGGCCTCTACCTTGATTCAAGGGGCAGTCTTCTGGCCCTACCTAACCACTGGGTATTGAACTTCCCTTAACCCTGATGTCCTATGTCCTAATTCTCTATTCCTTACCACTTCTAACTGTACACACACACACACACACACACACACACACGCAATGCACGGAGTCAGAGTCAATCTAAGAAAGGACACCCATGAAGGCGAGAATTGAGGATGGAGTGTGGCAGTCACATGGGTAAGGAGTCGCCCTTCTGCAACAACTAGCCTGTAGGATATTAAGACAGGCTCACAGCCTCTTAGGGATTCTACCACCACAACTAGAGTAGGTGATCTGTCCAGTAGATCTTTCTCGGTTCCGAGATTCTACTGCCTTAAGACGGTCTAATTGAATACTATTGCGCAGAGTGTAGAACACATCTTTCTAACTGATACAGACAATTCAAAATGTCATTCCACAGCGTGGGCAGGATTTGTTGTCCAGCTCCCCACTCCCACTCTACCCTAATTTCAGCTGTGGGATTGTAGAAGATAATAAAGTTTTAAAGTACTATAAAATATTAATTGTAGTTTGTCTCAGATCCAGGTTCACAAAAGTTTGAAACTAAAGTGCTAAGTGACCAACTGCAAAGAAAAGATGAATAGACAACTGCAAGAATAACTTTCACATGTTGTATTTTGCCTTATATTAAGGTAATAGGTTTGAAAATAAAGGATATTTATGAAAGAGTTTTAAATTCATAATATTTATGAAAGGCCCCTAATTTGATACAAGTCTAACATTGATGGTTTAGGCAAATTAGGTTTAAAAACCAAAAAGAAATGGTTTTGGTTAAAAGGCAAGAATGTAAAGTTGTTCAAACATTTACTCTTCTAAGAGATTAGTTATAAAATAACGCCAACACTCATAGAATATTGTACATTACAATGACACCATAACTTTTATACAATACAAAATAGATAAATATACATACACACATACAGAACATGCACACATTACATTTTTTAAAGATTATAAACACTGAAACTTTCCCAATTAGTTTCTTAATAAAGTACTAAATAAAGTACACAATTTTTTACTTTTAAAGAGTATGGGCTTCATACTGCACAACAATTCTTTGGTTTTATTTAAAATCGTCTTAGTTATGTAAAAAACAAGCAGCTTATCTTAAAAGCTTGATTTGTTCGTTCTATGATATATGTAAAACAAAACTTTTGCTTTATAAATAACATTCATGTACTGTAAATCCATGGGATGAATAAAACTCAAAATTCAAATAGGACATTAACTGGAGGACCATGAATATTAAATGTTTCAGGAGGCTGCAGTGATGATGATATTCTTGAAATGAGGTCAGATCCCTCAAGAGTTAATGAATGGACACCGAAAAACCAACAGCACACATAAGAAATGCAGTAAGAAATAATTTGGTTAAGTGAGAAATCAATTGGCAAAATAAAATCTACCAACATGAATCATTTAAAAAGTTTTTAAGAAAGTCAGAGCCTGGAATTCCCAAAGTACAGATGAAAAGTCAAAGACAGTATGATTGAAGTAAAAGAAATGTTCATAACAAAGATAATTTGCATTTTGGTGGATAAGTGGGTGATTTCTGGAGCTGTAAACTCATTTACTAAAAAGTTGAGAGAAGCACCGCTTTCGTCACTGCTAAATGCAATCACTCAGCCAAGTTCTAAAATGAGAAATGTTCTTGTCGCAAGGAAAATGCTGCTCAGCCGTTTATTGCTTTTTTACTCTGAAGTTTTTTTCTTCCTATTTAAGAAACGTAGGGAAAGCAACTTCAGATGCTTATTTTTATCTGTAAACATCCAGAAAAAAAGCATTACGTAAATAACAGATACTTTTTTGTTTTCCTTTGGACTGTACCTCTATCTGGAGAATTAAGTAAAGTTGCAGATGAGGAGGAGAGCCGCTTGCTAATGACGGGATCAACATGTTTCGAAAGATTCATGGTGGAAACTGACCGCCTGTCTGGATCTAAAACAAATGGAGATAACGCTAATTGACAGCCAACATGCAGGATTGCAATTTCCTAGTTCACTGATGGAAAGAAAAACTAGGATGGGATGCTCTCTGCTCTATTTCTAGATCTGTCATAATAACACAGTTTTCTAAGTGGACATTATAAAGGTGACTTAAAGGCTTAGAAATAAAATTCATTTCCTTAAAGGAGAAATACTCATTTCACCAGCTTGTCAGCCATGGAAATTCAAGGATGTAAGTGAATGAAGACCAAAGGAAGGTCAGTAAAGGGTTTCCAAGACAGCGGACACACCCTATCAAGCAAAAGAGGACCATAAAAGCAAATGCCTCTGAAATCTCCAAAAGGAGGAACAAGGGAGTGGTAACATGCTAGTAGCACAGAAAGCAAACACTGGGATAAAAAGAACACCAGGTTCTGTGTAACTGCTAATAACTTTGCCTACAGAGTCATTTTACCCAGGGCATTAAAGTTCATTATAGAAGAAGGGTTGTTGTTGCTGTTTTTAAAAAAAGAAAAAAACATTCCAAGTGTGAAAAGGATTTTTAAAAAACTTTTCTTTATTAAATTTCTACTAAGAACCACACCTCCTTGCCTATGAGTTAGTGTGGCCTACAAATGTAGAATTAGCAAACACACTCATGAACACAATAGTATTGTTCATCCTGTAGTCAAGTAATTTTTAAATTCCTTTTTTTTTTTTTTTTTGAGACAGGATCTTGCTCTGTTGGCCAGGCTGGAGTGTGGTGGTATGATCATAGCTCACTGCAACCTGGATTTCCTGGGCTTAAAATCCTCTCACCTCAGCCTCCCGAGTAGTTAAGACTTTAGGCAGGCATCACTATGCTCTGCTAATTAAAAAAAAAAATTTTTTTTTTTTTTTTGGTAGAGATCGGCGTCTCATTATGTTGCCCAGGCTGGTCTCAAATTCCTGGCTTCAAGTGATCCTCCCACCTTGACCTCTCGATGTGTTGGGATTATAGACATGAGCTACTGTGCCTGGCATAACTTTAGAATTCTTAAATTCAAATCAGAAGGGAAATGACCATATAAAAGGCAAAAATTAGTAACCTGCTGTTGGAATAGTGAACCCAGTTTATAATCATGCTCATTAGGATAAATTGTGTTCCTCAAATAACACTGCATATAGTGAAAGTCTAAAAAATCTTATTAGTATGTTTATCCAGGAGGCAGGTGGATGTTCTGAGCTATAGCAGCCAAAGTGAAAGGAGTTTTACTGTATTTTATTTTTGTTAGCTGCGTCTAAAATGAAAATAAAAATATTTCTTGTAGTAGATGCTTCCAAAACTCAGTACTCGTTAATCTAACTAAACTTGGCAGTAAAAAAAAAAAATAGCTGTAAACTTTTCCCCATGCATTTTTGACTATGATTTATAATGCACTGGCAATAAGCAAGTCTTTGAGTAACATCAGACATTTCTATCTTCACCTGGGATTCATTTTAATGGTTGAAATAATTTTATTATTTTAAAAAAGCACAACATTTCTGTGCCTCACATTTACACCTAGCTGTTGGACTCTTAGGGTAATCCAAACATAAGTAAAAGATTTAGAGTCAAACATCTAAAGGAACATCTAGTGATGACATGCGAGGTATATGGTAGGAAGAGGAATACGAAGGTGATTTTATAGCAGTACATTTTCTGATATTGCTTTATATGTTAAGCGTTGGTTGGGGGAAAATTGTGTCCACATGTAGGCCTATCCTCAGGCAGATTCTCAACAGACTATTAAAAATATTTATTTCTGCTTTGGAGTAAATAGAACGAATGAGCTACAGTAGATCCTCCCGTCCTAAAAAGTACCATTGAGTAGAAAAGCATCTAAATCTGTCACAAATTGTTAAAATTATGAAGGCACTCCATGAATTTGTTATAGAACTTAATATATAAGACAGTTTTTATTCATTTCTTTTTCTCACTGAACAAAACAAATTCACAAAATAATACGTTTTGAACGTATCAAGTTTTACAAACCAGTGCTAGCTGATGGCCTGCAGCTGACCAAGACAGGAATTTTAATGTAGACGGTTTCTGGGATGTGTCTGTTGGTCAGCAAACTGTGATAGAGTACCCATCATACATCGGATGTTGTTGTGAAGTAAAGGGTATTCAAAATGAGTAAGACCTGGTTGCTGCTTTCAAGATCATAGCAGATCATTTTCTGGTCTTTGAAAACTTTGGCAAATCCCAGTTATTTTCAGGCAAATTTCTCTGTTCTAGTATAGGAACAATTTATTCGAATTCACAACCTGTATTAAAATGAATTTTACCCAACAACTCGCAAATGCCACAGTGGTTTCTCTTGTTCTGAGTGGCAGAAGTAAAAGTAATATAGTAAGCTTTGAGTGTGGATGCAAAAAAGTAAGCTGTAGCTTAACACCTCCTCAAAAATGTCTGATGATCTAATAGTATATAGCTGCCACATACATGTAAAACAGGAAGCCAGGTAAAACAAAAATAGGATCATAAAAACATATACCCTGCCAGCTTTCCTGTATGAAAGGTATATACAAAACTATCCCATCAACAAAATCCCATATGTAAATGATCTGTATAACAGATTTTCTATGTGTCCCACCAACTACTGCTGGGTCATGAAGAACCAAGAAAACAGTACTTCTTTCGTATTTTGTTCACTGTCATAAGAAAGTAAGTTGTGGTGATATTTTTTAGACTTTAAAATTTTTCTTATTTTTTAAATTTCTCTTTTGAGTCATGGTCTCACTCTGTCGCCTAGGTTGGAGTATAACGGCACTCTCTTAGCTCACTGTGTCCTCAAATTCCTGGATTCAAGTGATCCTCCTGCCTCAGCCTCCTAAGTGGGTGGGATTACAGGCACATGCCACCATGCCTGGCTAACTTTTTAAAATAATTTTTTGTAGAGATGGGGTTTCACTATGTTGCCCAGGCTGCTCTTGAACTCCTGGCCTCAAGGAATCCTCCTGCCTCGGCCTCCCAAAGCACTAGGATTACAGGTGTGATATACTGCACCTGGTCCTAGATTTTCTTTTTTTTTAATAAAGGAGTTATAAAAGATCTACAGAATGTTTTAACAATGAAAGAGAACAGAATAAGCAAACAAAGAGAGGTCCAGAGTTATTTAACTTAAAACTGAAAGTGACAACAGCAGTAATGATTGACAGGGAGAAAAGCTAAACTGGATGTACTTTGATCCCAGGTAGCTTTTTAGGTAAAAAAAATTTTTGAAGGTTTAATCCTGTTGAGTGAAATTCTTGTTGCATAGGAAGGAAAAAAAAAAAAGGTTTAATCCTGATATTGAAAAAATAAAAATAAAAAATTTAAATAGAAAACCAAAATGATCATTGAAAGAGAAAGCAAATGTTCTACATGTAATTACTTTATTTCAACACCTTTAAGTCACCTGAGTCATATTATCACACTTAAGAAACACTGTGCCAATCCCAGATCTATGTCTATGCGTTAGGTTATCAAGCATGCGTGATGACTAAGGTGGTGATGGTTCAGCTACTGATGCATCGGCCCTAGGTCTGAGGTGCTAGCTACAGGTCAGGCAATCAGCAATTGCAGGGATGTCTGTACCAGCTTTTCTAGTACCACCAAAAGTTATGAAGTGTTGGTCCAGGCCTGCTAAATCGAGAGAGGAGAATGATGATTCAACAAAACCACCTGGGGACAGAATGTAAAACAGTGATTGTTCAAAGTAAATTAAAAAAAAAAAAAAAAAGGTTATCAGATTCACACAAATGAAAAAACAAAACAAAACAAAACTGACACACTATGTAAAAATTCAAGGTGTATTGAATTTACAGTACAAAAATAAAGCCTTTCAGTAAATCCAAATTTCAATATGATTTTATGTCCTTTCAAAAAAAAAAAAGGAAAATGGCTTAGCCATTTACTATTTCTAGCTTAATAAACCTATGCATTTTCTTACAGAGCTTTAGTGTTGCATATACTTTAGGGTCAGAATATAGAAGCTCATAGTATTGATTCTGGTCAGTCAATGTAACTATAATCCTTCCAGAGAAAAAGATAAAACTAGTTAACTTATTCCATAATCCTGAAACCCTAACGCAAATGGAGGACTAATGGTAGTGTTGAAACTAGCATGTTTATTTATAAACACTGCATAGATTTCTCCCTTTAAGGAATTTTGTAACATGAGAACATCAGCCTGTGTTAAGGGAGAGCCCCTTACTTATCTCTATCACCCTCTTATCCTGAAATAGTGAAAGCATCGTTTAATTGTTGCTTAATTATTTCAGCAGGATTTTTGTTTTGCAAACAAAGATTTAGAAAAAAGGAAGGAAATGCACTTTCAGGAAAATAAAAAGACTAATTTCGAAAGTGGTCACTGTTTACCTGCACTGTGGATGCTAGGGCTCCCATGGAGAGAGCCTCCCCACGACCACCGATTATGCTTCTGTTTTGGCCTCTGGCTCCTTTCCATTGTACGCCGTACAACAGCTTCATGGCGTTCCTTAAATGGAATGGAAGAGCTGAGAATTAGATTCCAGCTGGTTGTTTGAAGCTTCTTCAATTTAAGGCAGAATGGAGTAAGGAAAACTACTTCAATTCCCACCCTACTATTTTTGATCTATAGCTGAACTTCTATACCTTAAGGTAAAACTAGCATCAATCTGGGAGGGTCACTAAAGTCACTAGGTCCCAGTTGATAAAGCCCTTGGTGAATAACAGGCATTCAAATAAATGACCCTTACTACTAGGGTGTGATGCTTTCATGAACACACATAAGCATGGTCGTGCAGGTCTTAGCTTCGACTGATGCTTAACACATACGGCACCATATTTAAAACACAGTTCAGAACCTGAGAGCATGAGTAACCCTGACCCCATGACTTATTAAGTTCTATGACCTTGTGTAACTTACCCACTCTGAGTCTAAATTTCTATTTTTGTACAAGCTGACATGTAATGCATGCTAAAGGATTAAGAGTTAAATGAGATAATCTACGTGTAAATGTTTGCAAAGGGTCAAGACTACGAAACTCGATTACTTGGAGTGGTCTTAATACTCAGTACAAATGAATTGCACATCATAAGTTATAGGTTTGGACCAGAGAAAATGGGCTTTTAAAGTTTCTATGGCAATAATAATCATCGGCCCAGCCGCTACCTGACTCTCATACCCCGACTTCCCTAGAAACTGTGGCCATCTGTAAAGCTGATCACTCTGAAACCATTTTGCTTTGTGCCCTGCACCTAATTGCAAAGTTTCACAGAAAGTTTGCTGCATGTTTGAACTAGAAGAGCCTCTCATATTCTTCCCAGGGGCGGCTCACTTTGTCCTCCTCAAGTCTCTGCCTCCGCTTCTCCTCCACAGCAGCCCTCCTCCGCTCCTCCTTCTGCCTCTGCTCCTCCAACCTCTTCTTCCGCTCTTCCAAGTGCTTCTCGTAGTGCTGCCTGGCTCGCTCTTCTCTTTCTAACCACACGATTTCTCTTGCAGCTTTGGAGAGAGGGGGGGAAAAAAAGGGAAATCAAATACAGGCAGGTTGCAAACTTGAATAGTTAGGGCCGTATTATGTGGTCTACAATGAACAAATATGGGTTCTTTGGTTTTGTATTAACCAACCATGGCCTTTGCTTCCCTTAAATTTCCAAGAAAAATGCATTACTGTTAATTTTTAACATAATTTAAGATGTTAACAACGAGGTTGAAGATGTACTGAATTTGCGTCTCTCTGGGAACGTGAGCAGCCCTCTAGTTTGTATGTAGAATAAGGCATAAACCACACTTGCTAGTCTCAATCCTGAAAAATCAATAGTGCTATCTGTCTCTCTTTTTTATTATAAAACAATGTGATATCCTCCAGTCTATGACTACACTTTTTTCCAACATGGCATTGGTTCTCTGTGAGTATTAAAAGGATTTGGGAGAAGATAATTAGTTGATAAAAGATGTCTGAAATGCCTTTCAGGTCTATCACACTGAGTCAGCTCAGGGATGGGAAAGACTGAACAAGCAGGCCTCGTGTCTGAGGAGCTCACAATCTAGTTAGGTAAGACTTCACTGTATCAAAAGCTGGATGGAAAATACAATTCAAAAGTATCATTCAACAATAGGATGCATTTTTTTCTTCCTTATATAATACAGGTTCCTTCCTCATTTTAGGAAAAGATATGCCCCCTCAAAGCTATTTCAATATGCTGCTTCCTTCAGTGGTAATAAATAAAAATATCTATGAGTTATTAATACTGTAGGAAAGTGTTCAAACAATATTTAGAGTGTAAAAACTACATGACATATAAATTAAAATGCATGATGTTTTTAAAAGAAAAAACAGGCCAGGTGCAGTGGCTCATGCCTGTAATCCCAGCACTTTGGGAGGCTGAGGTGGGCAGATCAATTGAGACCAGGAGTTTGAGACTAGTTTGGCCAACATAGTGAAACCCCGCCTCTGCTAAAAATATAAGAATTATTTTTTACAGAAAAGAATCCAAAGGGTGTGGTGTCGTGTGCCTGTAGTTCCAGCTACTCGGGAGGCTGAGGTGTGAGAATCACTTGAACCTGGAGGCAGAGGTTGCAGCAAGCCGAGATTGTGCCACTGCACTCCAGCCTTGGTAAGAGTGAGACTCCATCTCAAAAAAATAAATAAAAGAATAAACATAAATTTAGAATATTTACTTTCCTCTAAATGTTTAATATTAAAGACTTGATTTCTGATACCATTAAATCTTTCCAAAGTTAGTCATTAGAGGACTAAATCTACTTACTCAAAGTGATCGGAACTGACTTAATTTTAGTGAAATAAAAGGACAAGGGCAAATTCAAGGTGATTTTTTTCCTCCTGGCACATTTAGGGTGCTGTGTGGAATGAACTGAGACGGGTTCTCCCAGCGGTTAGGCCACTAACTGGTGCTGAGATCTCAGACACGTCCATTTGGATTTTAGCTTTCTTTGGCTTAAAATGAGGACACTGGTCCTCAAGGTTCCTACCAATTTTCAGAGCTCATTGCTCTAAAGAAATTCTCAGGCTCAAGTTAAAAATTTACTTCAATAAAAAGCATATAGTATACACAATAAGTATTTACTGAATGCCGGAAAAAGTAAAGGCCACTGTGAGAACACACCTTAAAAGTTAACGGAAGGAGAACATAATTCTAATACTTTAAGATGCACTTACTTTGCTCATGCACACTCATGCAGATAATACCTTTTGGATTTTCTACAGGAGAATACCTAACTGGAAGGCTTTTAATGATATTAAACATTTTAATTCACTTAAAAAGGTGGATAAATTTTGACAGTGATAACTTTTGTCAAAGTGTAAACACAAAATAATAAATGGTAAAACAGCTGTCTTCCTCTAAGATCCTGTTATATTCCACTTCCAACTTTTGGACAAATGTACACTATGCACCTTGTATCATAGTACATTTACTGCTCTGCATCTTGCTTTTTTTTTTTTTTTTTGAGACAGGGTCTCTGTTGCCCAGGCTAGAGTGTAGTGACACAATCATGGCTCACTGAAGCCTTGACCTCCCAGGCTCAGGTGATCCTCCCATCTCAGCTTCCTGGGTAGCTGGAACTACAGGCGTGCACCACTATGCCCAGCTAATTTTTCATATTTAGTAGAGATGGGGTTTTGCCATATTGCCCAGGTTGGTCTTGAACTCCTGAACTCAAGGGATCTAACTGCCTCAGCCTCCCAAAGTTCTGGGATTACAGGCATGATCCACCACACCCAGCCTGCATCTTGCTTTTTTAATTTAAAATATATCTTAGAGACTTTTCCATATCAAGATATGAAATATGAATCTAACAATCTTTTTAATGGCCATGTATTTTATTGTCTATATACAATACCTTATTTTCTATAACCAGTTACCTGTTGAGTGATAAAGAATTCAGACCCTGAGCAATACCAATGTGCTGTCGTAAATCTCCATGTAGATGTGTGAGCATGTCCATATAGAATAGTTGAATCAACGGGAATATAGATTTAAAATTTTCATAGATACTGTCATACTGTCCTCTGTGGAGGTCATACCAGTTTATACACCTACCAACAATGCATGATGGTCACAGGCAGAAGAATCAGATATGTACCTTGAGATATGCAATATGATACATCGATTTCTTAACTTTTAGCCTTCAAACTACATAGTCTTTGAGTTTTATTACCTCATTTTGAGGAAAATTTCAAATTCTTTGAGGACATTTATGAACATAATATATTCCTCTTTTGTAAGTGATCCAGAAGCCAACAAAAGAAAATAAGAAATAAAGATGTTTGGCCGGGCGCGGTGGCTCAGGCCTATAATCCCAGCACTTTGGGAGGCCAAGGCGGGTGGGTCACAAGGTCAAGAGATTGAGAACATCCTGGTCAACATGGTGAAACCCCGTCTCTACTAAAAATACAAAAATTAGCAGGGCATGGTGGCGGGCGCCTGTAGTCCCAGCTACTTGGGAGGCTGAGGCAGGAGAATTGCTTGAACCCAGGAGGCGGAGGTTGCGGTGAGCCGAGATCACGCCATTGCACTCCAGTCTGGGTAACAAGAGCGAAACTACGTCTCAAAAAAAAAAAAGAAAAGAAATAAAGATGTTTGTAAAATATTAAGAAATTATTTAAAAGTTGGTAAGATAAATTTGTAAAATAAGAGTTAATTCACAAATCAATTTTTCTTAAATAATGTTTTCATCAGGCTTTCTTACTTATTAACATGTGGCTCTATTTCTTCACTAAATTTAAGCTCCTCTGATTTCTACAGTCCTATTTTGGCTTTAATATCCTTCCTCTCCACTGCTCTCCAAAATAGCGTCTGCATTCTAATTAGATCTCATTTCCTTAAAGCACCTCCCATCAAACCATGCTTCTTCCAGGTCTTTGTCTCTGTTATTGCCCTGTTGGAAAAACTGCCGACAGTTTTTATCCAAACAGATTCATCCTCTAAGAAGGCATACTCATAATTGTAACACATGTCAGAATTATTGTTAGAACTGTGTGGGGGAAAGTGAGCATGTCTATTTCAAATGCAGATTCCAGGGTTCCACCTCTCATATTTGGGGGTGCTAAATATGAGAAACTTGTCAGGACAAGATGTGGGTAAAAGGGAAAGTGAGCATGTCTATTTCAAATGCAGATTCCAGGGTTCCACCTCTCATATTTGGGGGTGCTAAATATAAGAAACTTGTCAGGACAAGATGTGGGTAAAAGAGGATCTTTCTCATAAATTCACTGTAAGGATGAAAAGAATAACTACACTTAATGTGGTTAGAATACTTTTCTGCATGCAGTAAACATTCAGTAAATATTAGCTATTATTGTTGTTTGTGTCATCATCACTGTAATTTCAGTTCAGAAAATTAAAGGTAGTTCTTAAAGTTGTGTTATAAATCACAACAGGGCTAAACATTATTACAACAATAATTAGTTTTACCCCCAAATAATCTTTTAAAGGAACAATATTTCTTTGCCTAGCCAACTTTTATTGAATTTCACTTCTATTTTCTACCAGAAAGTGCAGATTCGAAGGTGGTGCCTTCTTTAAGTAGTCACACAGCTAATAGGCAAATTAAACAATACTTTCCTATTGCAGAGCATGGAGTGCAGGATTATTGCTAAACATAGGTCATGCAATATTTTAAATGGAAGGATAATAGAATATACTTGAATATTTTAATAAATATAGAAAGTTAATTTATTCTAAGAGACTTAATATGTTAATACATACCCTTCCAAAAAAAGTTTTTTATTTAAAGGGAAAAAAAGTTTTAAAAAATAAGCTAGAAGGTGTAAAATCAAGTCTATTTAAGGCTTGACTAAGACTTTTAGAATGGGTTAAAATATTCCCTATGGATGATAGAGATCATGTTGAGGTTACAGATTTTCTCATTAAGAAATTAGAATTTTGGGGTGAAAGCAAACAGAACACATTGCCATGTGTGTACCTATGCAACTGTATTGCATGCTCTGCACATGTACCCCAAAACCTAAAATGCAATTAAAAAAAAAAAAAGAAAGAAATTAGAATTTTGAACACATGAAAAAACTTAGCAAATGTAGCAAATGTTATTGACTGAATTGTGCCCCCCAACCAAGTTCATATGCTGAAGCCCTAACCCCCAAGGTGAATGCATTTGAAAATAGAACCTTTAGGAGGTAATTAGATTAAATGAGGTCATAAGGGTGGCATCCCAACCTAACAGATTCAGAGGAAATACCATGCGAGGACAACGTGGTCCTTTGTAAGCCAGGAAAAGAGCCCTCACCAGAAGCTGAACTTGATCTTGGGCTTCCCAGGCTCCAGAGCTGTGAGAAAATGAATTTCTGTTGTTTAAGCTACCCAGTCTATGGTACTTTGTTATGGCATCCCTAGTATTTGCATACAATTCATTCAGTATTTAAATCATTCACAATCACTTAATGTCAAAAAGAAGCAGCTCTGTAAAAGAATAGTAGGTCCAAAAAATGAACTGTGATTAATATTAACCTTTACTCTTCTGAAGTCACAGTTTATCCCTGGCCTATGGGATCACATTATAAAATGAAATGAAAACCCACTGTAGCCCCTGAAATACTGGACACCAACGAGTCAGTCCCATCCCTCAGCTGCTGACACCAATATTTTTAACAACACTGTAACAATATATCAGTACTATACAAAGGAGAAATCCACTATCAATCTAGACTCCATGTAGAAATACACAGTGACTCTGTACAAAAAGGAATTAAAAATGAAAAGCAGGGGACTGTGGTGGGTAGAAGATAGATTTTGGCTTCATAGGAACTTGGGCCCACCCCGTCTTGCCACTTACAAGCTATGTGCTACTGAACAAGTATTGACTTCTGTGGCTTTGTTCCCTCAAGTTACTATGGTACTAACTTCCTGACAGGGTTGTTTTGTGGCTCACAGTAACGTATAAGGCACTTTGCATAGTGCCATGTACATTGCAGGGATTCAATAAATGCAGATCATAGCCTTTATGATCATCGATAATTCCTGTCCTATTGCCACATAGAGTGATATGGCTTGGCTCTGTGTTCCCACCAAATCTCATCTTGAATTGTACTTCCATAATTCCCACATGTTGTGGGAGGGACCCCGTGGGACATAATCTGAATCCTGGAGGTGGTTCCCCCATATTGTTCTTGTGGTAGTGAAGTCTCACAAGATCTGAAGGTTTTATCAGGCATTTTCACTTTTGCATCTTCCTCATTTTCTCTTGCCACCGCCATGTAAGAAGTGCCTTTTGCCTCCTGCCATGATTCTGAGGCCTCCCCAGCCATGTGGAAGCGTAAGCCCAATTAAACCTCTTTTTCTTCCCAGTCTCGGGTATGTCTTTAACAGCAGCATGAAAACAGACTAATACATAGAACATGCAGCTAACAGAAAGAAACGCAGGTAGAACAATGAACTCAGAACACTCATTGGTTATGTGTACCACTCCACAAGCCCCGTCATCACATTCAACAATCTAGAGTCCAGACTGGTCCTTCTGAACAGGCTTACTTTTGTATCAGGGGACCACATATTTCATTGCTGTATGAGAGAAAAGAAAAGGTGACATTCAGAGACTAGAGCAATACTATCCCTTCACCTCTGAAACATATAGACCTGTGGTCTCAGTTTCATATTAGGATATGGAAGGATTATGGGTAACACTGACTACCAGAATAGCCAGTAATATCATGACGTGTCAGAAAGTGATGAGAACATCTGAGTTTGGGTTTTGAGTCTGCTACTAATTCTGTGTGAGCTTGGGAAAATTAGCTAAACTCTCCTACTCTTTTTTTAGAAAGAGTATACAAAATGATATCCAAGTTCTCTTCTAATTAACTCCCATGACTTGATTTTTTTTGTTTTTACCTTTTTGATATATGTGGGATTACAATTAGATTCCTTTACTTTTTTTTTCTTTTTTTTGTGAGACAGGGTCTTGCTCTGTTACTCAGGCTGAGGTAAAATGGCATAGTAACAGCTCACTGCAGCCTTGACCTCCCAGTCTTAAGTGATCCTCCTGCCTCAGCTCCTGAGTAGCTGGGACTTGGGGCACATGTCACCATGTCTGGCTCGTTTTTTTTTTTTTCTCTTGTACAGACAGGGTCTCACTGTGTTGTCCAGGCTGGGCTCAAGCGATCCTCCTGCCTTGGCCTCCTAAAGTGCTGGGATTATAGGCATGAGCCAGTTTGCCTGGTCCAGTCTCCTTTTGTTTTGATTTTGAGTGTTAAAATTTTAACCTTCGTGCTTTCTTAATACTTGTTGTGATTATATTCAAATGTCATTTTCATATTATAAGTATGCTGATTAAATATATGTGCTGAATAATAATTCTTTTTAAAAAGGAATCTAATGGCTTAACCTAGGCTCATCAATTTTAGAAGGGAGTTGTAGAATAAAAAAATAACATCTAAAGATGGAGTATGTACCTATGCAACAATCTTGCATGTTCTGCACATGTACCCCAGAACCTAAAGTGCAACTATATATATGTAACAAATAAAAAATAAAGAAAAGCAAAAAAAAAAAAAGGATGAAGAAGTAAAAATATTTTATAGTTCTTAGAGCATTTGTGTAGGAAATACTAATTAGTTTCATTTAAGAGTCAAGAAATAGGAATAAAAATGTAACCACTATTAGAATGGAAAAGTTTAGCACACCTTTCAAACTATTAAAAATAATCATGGAATGAATGGTACTTACATCAAACCACTCCCTAGTTCCATACCACCAGCCCTACCCCTCCTACAAAAAGGTGTTTTTTTAAAGAGAGAAAAAAAACAAAGTTTAAAAAATAATCTAGAAGGAGTAAAACCAAGCCTATTAAGATTAATACTTTTAGAATGGGTTAAAAACAAAAACACCCAGCTATGCTGTTTAGAAGAAACAAAACTGAAACAAAGTGTCAACACTCAAAAATCATGGGCAAATGGCTATCAGGCAAATGAAAACAAAAATGTAATGACCATGGGAATATTACTACCAGAAAAATTGGAATTGAAGATAAAATGAGGAAAAAGACCCAAAGAAGTGAAATGATGCTTCCAAGATCATCACATGGTCTAAAAGAAACAGCTGCAATTTTAATTCAGCTCTGACTCTAACGCTTGTACCAGCTACTCTATAATGTTGCCTCTATATTCACTTCTGCATGTTCAAATTTCCACCTGAATTTCTCACAGCCCGATCCATTATATAATCTTAATCATTATCTGTAGATTCTTCCCTGCTCTAAACTGGAACTTGCTCTATCTTCCATATTCTGACAGCAGATTCCTGAGATCAAATGTTCGGTCACTTCAAGTCTTCCCCAATGTATCCCTCATGGATGGCGCACCCTTACTCAACACATCCATATAACTGGCCCCATCAATTGTTATATCAGAATGATCTCTCAGCTAGGCACAGTGGCTCACACCTGTAATCCTAGCACTTTGGGAGGCCAAGGTGGGAGGACTGCTTGAGCTCAGGAGTTTGAGACTAGCATGGGCAACTCAGCAAGATCCCCATTTCTACAAAAAAAGATTTAAAAAATTATCTGGACTTGTTGGTGCATGCCTGTAGTCCCAGGTATGTGGGAGGCTGAGGCAGAAGGGTCCCTTAAGCCCAAGAGATTGAAGATGCAGTGAGTTATGACTGTACCACTGCATTCCATCTTGAGTGACAGAATGAAACCCTGTCTCTAATTTTAAAAAACTAGAAAAACAAAATGATCACTTGAATCTGCTGTAGCCTCTCCAATCATTTTGCTACTACTTTAAACTCTCATTCCTTCTCACTTCAAACCTGTTCATTCTCCTACTGTTACCTGTCCAACCCTTGGATTGGCCATAGGATCACACACCTTCACACATGCCTTCTTCCACCTGGCAAACTTCTGTCTTTCAAGTCCTAGCTCAGAGGCTCCTTCCTCTGAGGAGCCTTTCCTGATGACCACAGCATAGGGGTCCCAGCTGCTAGCTGTGTTCAGACGCCCTCAAAGCACTTACATTCCAGCCAGTAGTTACTCTGCTTTTCTGTGTTTGTGAATTCTTCCCTATATCACAATGTCTAGTCTAGCAAATGGTTAAAATATAGTTGAATAAATGAACTAAGGAGTTAAAAGGACAGAGTAATGTCCAAGCACAGTGATTCACACTGGGTTTTGGTGATAACTCAAAGCCTTCTCAACTTGCCATTGAAATCATTCAGTGGAGAGCTGCCTGATAAGAAGTGTGACCTTGGAGGATCCCCATAACACAGTGCCCCTGCACGGAGGGTCCTTCCCACTCTGTCCTGTCCCTGCACACAGTGGTGGGCTAATGGGACTGCGGTGCTAGAATCGGAGTTACCCAGGTGGAGATTACGAACTTTTCTTATATGAAGGCGGAATGATTTTTGAGGTAAGAAAGGACTTACTATCTCAGGGCAAGGCTTAAAGGAGCCTTCACTAAAAAAAAGGAGTTTTGCTAAATAGGGCAATGGTTGTCTTAGGAATCTTTCTGTTACTGCCTTAACCCTAAGTACTTTCGTTCCTCAAAGAATGTTGCCATTCTCTTCACCTGAGGCTGTCCTACTTAGCCCCACCCTAATGGACCAGGAGGCACAGGCATCCCCACCTCTCTCTGCTGCGCCTTAAGCTTCTCTAATTCCAGGAATCTAAGTCAGTATTTGTGGAATCATATGACCTGCCATCTTCATCTTTATCACCACCATCATCATGATGAGATGTCGTCAGCTCTTGCTTCATACTGACGCAAGTGACTTATAGGCATTGTCTTCATAGCCACTCTATGAGACAGACACTGCTATTAAACTTATTTTACTATGAGAAGTCTGAGATACAAAGGAGTGAAGTAACCTGCCTGATGTCTCACAACAAATAAGTGATGGAGTTGGCATTCAAACTCTGGATTGTCTGACTCTAGAAGCAAACAATGAGCCATTATGCTAAAAGGCATGAATTGGAACACTTTCCCAAAACCACAGCGTCTGTCTATACTAGCAAGAAAGAGCTGGGCATCCAAATGTGAAGGTCCTGATCTTCCAATGTCACTCTTAGCCTCTACTGTCATCTGTTTACAAGACCCCTTACCTTTCAGGTTTTAAGACTTTATCTTCACTCTCACAGGCAAAGTAATTTGGGGAGAAAAAAAAATGGTCGCTTTGTCATAATGACTCATTTTATGTTCAGGCTTCAGTTTCTGCTCACCTAATCCCCGCAGCAATAAGCATTTATTCTTTACAGTCCTGAGCATGACTCATGATACAGCTGCTCTGGTATGTGCTAACATCCATACTCCTCTCACTGAGATACATTTAGTCCCTCAGCTGTTAATAACCTGCCCGACAGCCTCATGAGCTTTTGTACACTATATTTACTAAGTGACAATTTTAGGAGATGCAGATGCTGAGACTGATGACAGATTTGCCGAAGTTTATCCATTAGAAGTTTAGATTAGAAAGATTACTTCCCTAAAGACTCCCCCAACCCCTTTTTTTCCTGGACAGTCTCTGAAGTGGAAAGTCTCTTGTCAAAAACAACAACCATTCAAATCAAATAATGTGAAATATGAAATCAGGGGGAGTTTCACTCCCAACTGTAGTCAGGAGTACAGCATTATTATTTACTAATTATTACTAATTTGCTATCAGTATTTTTGGGATGTACATTCTAAACTGGGTTCAAATGACCATTTATCTCTTTACCTTACTCTTAGTACTGCTGTCACTCACTGAGTTGACAACACATTGAGATGAGAGAGAGAGAGAAAAGGAAGCACAGAAAGAAAGCCATGATTAGAAGGCAAAGGAAGCTCAGTGAAATCATCTAGAAAAAAAAGTCCTTCATGCATAATTAAACCAAAGTTTGTTCAAAGATTAAAACCCTTTTTATATTGTTTTATTCTGTCTAAAACATTGCATTAGGATATATCTTAGCTTTGAACTTAGCTACAGAACCCGATATGAATGAATAAAATTACAGACTTGTAAGCTGACATTTTTCTTCAAGAGCTATGTCAGTCCATCATACATTCTCTGATAATCTTTCATGATTTTATGGAATCCCCGAAAGTACCGATTAGGAGTTTGACTCTATTCACATCAAAATTTTGGTTTCAGAAAGAGACTAAATAATTACATGTTTTACTGAGTGCCTAATATGGGCCAAGGCACTTAAACAAAACTTAAACACAATCAATACTCTAAACTTACTCATTATGATCTTGAAAAAGAAAAGCTCTATGTCTCTGAGTACTGTTTGCCTGCTACACAGTCCTTAAATGTTCTCTTGAACTTTCTTGTCAACATATTGTAGAACTATTATATAACATACGAAGAAGAAAATTTAAGGCATATCCTAATAGATCATCCACAGATAATAGAATAGATTCATAGGAGAATTTAAGGACTATCCTAATAGATTATCTCTGTATTCTTGTTGACCTGAGAAAATGATTGCTAACTAGAATTGAATACTTGCTTGACTGAACTGTTATAAGGGCAGGTATTACACAACATCTTGGTCATGTTCTAACTAATTGGCAATACCTCCTGTATTCATCTCCACTTAACATTAAACTAACAGTTGTTGGACACTGAATATGTGCCAAGCTGTTTTAGATACTAAGCTACAGAAATCAAAAAAAGACACAAAGCTTTTCCCTTACAGAGCTTATGTTCCAGTGGGGGCCAACAGATAATTAACAAATAAGTAAAATATCCACATGCTTAGATGTTGACAGAGCTAGGGAGAAAAATAAAGAACGTCTGATTTGAGGGAGCTGAAAATTTGAGTAAGATGGTAAGAGAAGGCCTCACTGAGGAGGTGGCATTTAAACGAAACCTGAAGGAAGAGAGGGAATGAACTATGTGGACTTCTTGGGAAAAACACTCTAGGTGAAGTGCTTGAGTCTGTTGTGTTTAAGAAACAGCAAGTGCTGGGCACGGTGGCTCACACCTATAATCCCAGCACTTTGGGAGGTCAAGAAGGGCAGATCACGAGGTCAGGAGATCAAGACCATGCTGGCTAACACAGTGAAACCCTGTGTCAACTGAAAATACAAAAAATTAGCCAGGCATGGTGGCATGCACAGGTAGTCCCAGTTGCTTGGGAGGCTGAGGCAGGAGAATTGCTTGAACCCAGGAGGCAGAGGTTGCAGTGAGCCAAGATCTTGCCAGTGCACTCCAGCCTCAGCAACAGAGTGAGACTCCTTCTACAAAAATTAAAATAAATATATAAATAAAAATAAGAAACAGCAAGGAGCCGGCGTGGCTGGAGGAGAGAGGGCAAAGGAGAGGATGTTAGCAGGCAGCAGGGCTGAGGCATGGTAAAGGTTCTGACTTCTACTCTGAGTGAGATGGAAAGACTTGGAAGTTCTGGAGCAGAGGCAGGCCTGGCAGGCCATATTGCAACTGGGTCACTCTGGCTGCTGTGTTAATAGATTCTGTGGGAGGAGGAGGAGGAAATGAGGACACTGGTTGGGAGCCTATTTCAGAATCTGGGTGAAAGATCTACTGTCTTGGGCCAAGGTGGCAGCAGTGGTGGTTATAAGAAGTCGTTACGTTCTGGCTATGTTTTGCTCTTCGTACAGCGAAGAGTATTTGCTGATGGATTGATTATGGGATGTGTGGGAAATTTCAGCTAAGATGCTAGGCAATCTTGTTTGATTTGTTATTATCTCACTCCATGCTTGAAATATAAATTCCAGAAGGTTAGGAAATTTATTATTTTCACTTCAATACTCCAGCATCCCTGGCTCAATACTACCTACACATTAAATATTAGTTGAATGAATATAGGAAGTAAAATAACTCAAAATAGCTTTTAAAAGGGAGAGGGTTAGTTTTATTTTAAGCTCTCTGAGTAAAAAATTTATATTGTTGCATAAATTGTATATACTCTAGTCCTAGAATGGTTTCTGAAGAGAAATTGGTAACCAGGATCGATTCGAAGTTCATAAAGACAGAATTACGCTTAATGGACTCAAAGGATAGGAACTGATCAATGCCATAATGTTTTCTGAGATCAAAGCTGATCTCAGAATCTGCTCCAACACTTATATTTTAACCTCTGTCAAATGGGAGTCAACATAGCACCTATGCATCTTATTAATACTTCCATGAGGAAAGAGAATAACCCTTTCTCCAAGACAACTGGATGGACACCTGTCCAACTCCTGAAACTTCAGAAAACTCCATCACCCATATATAAAGCACAAGGATCTCTCTCTACTTAACAGTATCACCACTACTGGATGAATTTTAACAGGAACTGTGGTGATCCTGTACATACTAAAAACATGCTTAAAAAGCTAATGGGGGCTTGGTGTGGTGGTTCATACCTGTAATCCCAGTACTTTGGGAGGTCGAGGCAGGTGAATCACTTGAGGCCAGGAATTTGAGACTGGCCTGACCAATGTGGCAAGATCCCACCTCTACTAAAAATACAAAAATTAGGTGGGCATGGTAGCACATGCCTGTAATCCCAGCTGCTGAGGCATGAGAATAGTTTCAACCTGGAAGGCAGAGGTCCCCGTGAGCCAAGATTATGCCACTGCACTCCTGCCTAGGTGACAGAGCAAGACTGTATAAAAAAAAAAAAACAAACTTATAGGGCAGGAAAAAAAAAGGGTCTATTAACTATTTAATCTTTCAGAGATTCAGTTATTTTCTTTGGCTAAATCATCACAGTATTTTATGAATAAAGTAAGTGTCATTACACTAGATAACTTACATTACCAATTATGGCAGGCCCACACAATAAAAAGAACAACCACCGTGCTAATTTGTTGCTATATAATATATAGTGATAATATATAGTGAAATGTTTAGGATAATATATAGTGAAATGTTTAGGACACTGCCTGGTCCCTAGTTAGTGCTCAATAACTACTGTTTATCATTATTGCTTTTATTTCACTGAATTTAGAAGAGAATGACTGGCACTAATTTTGACATAGTACTAGGAGTATAAGAAGAACAGGGCAGTAAATGTATTAGCCCAAACTAGGATAATGGCAGAGGCAGCCAATATAATGCACAGACTCTTATCTGAAATAAGAGTCTGCTAGATTTCTGACTAAATGGATTCAGGGATGGAGTATGTCAACTTCTACTTACCTACTGGGCTAGTTGACAGTAGATAACTGAAGCTCCCGTTAGAGAAATAAGCTGAGTCCAGACTGACCACTGGGTAGCTACAAGTGCCCCAATATGTCAGGATAGGGACTAACTAGTCAGTGGACAGCACTGGGTCAGCCAAGGAAGAGAATGTTTTATTCTGCAAAAGATCTAATAGCTAAGCTGCTAGTCAGAAAGAACCTAGGGTCTCTAGCAGAAGCACAAAAAATGGCTGAAAGAAATAATGTCTTAGGGTCAAAAAGCATTGGTACAATTAATTGGGACACAGAAATTACCAGGATGAATCTATTTTGGAGTGAAAGATAATGAATAATTTAGTTGTATAGAAGTAGAGTTTCAGGAAACAGGGAGGCATCCACTGCCTTACAAGTAGCTGGAAATGTGGAATCCATATTTAAACAGGAGAGTGAACCTGTGAGAAAAAATGAGATTCCCCACCCCACTCCTGGAAACACAAAATTAAAGCTTAGAAGAGAGAGAGTGAAAAAGATACAGAAGGCAAGAGAGATAGTTTAGGGGATAGAATCAGATGGAATAGGGTGCCTAGAGACTTGACTATGAACAAAGCTTTTAAAAAAGAAAAATAAAGCTTTTAGAGTACAAGTGCCTAATGAAACTGACAGAATAATCTCATACTTGAAGAATTATGCCTGATTTTGTGAAAAATTGAAGGATAATGCAGAAAGAGCAGCCTACATAACATAATCCTACTATAAAAGCATCAAAGCATGACTCAGAGATTTAACCCACAGGAAGTTATTAATAGGTCCTTTCTGTTTGCAAAATAGTACAAACATGCCATACCACCAAGAACAAAATAATCAGACATTTATTCTCCCTCTCTCTACCTTGTTTTTTAAAATATGTGGATTAAACCAATCTTTAATGATTTCAATGTTAATTTCAACCCACATCCAACAATAAATAACCAATCTCACTGGCTATTCATTTTAAACTTTGCTTTGCCAGCTTTTGTGGAATGGTGTCTAATTTTTTTAACTTGAAAACTTTAAAGTTTGAAAGGTGGTAAGAGCTGACATTATCAACTGTTTTTTGTTTTCAAATTAAGCACAGTCCAAAGATTTCCTATTAAGTGGCAGCTTTAAAAAGTTTTTTCTTTTAAAAAAAATTTCCACTGCTGTCATTGCTTCTATAAAGCACAGTTTATAGAGAGTTGATCAGGTGTGCCCTTTGATATTCTTTTGGTAGTGAAGACTTTTTAGAAATCACCCTCATGTACTCTAAAGCACAGCTGAAATTAGATGTTGAATTTTAAATGGCTCTTTTACAGATGTATATCATATATGCACGTATATTTGCATATATGCTCATTCCTGTATTTATGAAGATTGAAAGGAGCCTCTCAAGATTTAGTTCCGACTATGATGGTTTAAATTAAAAAAAAATAGGCAAAAAGGCACAGCTCTAAAATGTAAAGAAAATAAAATTAATGCAAAGAAAAACATTAGAATTGATATATTGTCTTTAAAATTATGACTGACAATTGAAAAAAGAAATGAGATCGAATTTTTAAAAATTATGATATTTCACAGCAGGGGTAAGAATAAAGAGAAAAATCCAGGTGTGGTGATGTGATTCTGTAGTACCAGCTACTAAAGAGGCTGAGGAGGATCAACAGAGCCAAGGTCAAGGCTGCAGCACACTGTGATCACACCTGTGAACAGCTATTGCACTCCAGCCTGGGCGACATAACAAGATCCCATTTCAAAGACACACAGAGAGAGAGAGAAGAGCAAAACTATATATATCATTTATTGGCTCACCAAAAAAGTTGAGCTGTAATAATAAAATACAATCATCTAAATATTATATAATCATATAATAATCTGAAAAGCATGTTGGGTCTCTCAGCAAATGCCTTTCTTCCACCTGTTCTTGCATATTGCCCTATAGTCCTTCTTCTATCCCTTTGAATGGCTCCTTTCATTCTTTAGTTGGGAACTTGGGTGACACTAGGCAGAGCCAGGCTGGGTTAGGCACTTCTACAGGCTCTCAATACCCCTGGCGCATACCCATTCACAGTGGATGCATTGCTCTGTATTATATTACTAGTTGCTATTTGCTTATCTGCCTTCCACTAGACTACACCTAGCTCTAGAGGGCTGGGTGTCAACCTTTAGTCATCTTTTTTGTCATCTTTTAAATATAATATATGGTATATACAGTTTTTGAATATGTAAATTAATGAGTCATGTCCTCCGTTATCAATATGAATTGAAACATGGCATTGCATATTAAGAAAGAATCTAGTCACACAATATACAAAGCTAGGCAACTTTTAGGGAGAACTGCAAGCTCAAAACTCTAAGTCTTACATCTTTATAGTATAAGTAAAGACATTTTTGTTTCACCAGCAGCATATTCATGCTTTCCACAAAAAACTAATGCTTGGTTTTATAAGATAAAGAAACCCAAATGGAAAGGTATGAGTTAAGTATGGAAAAGCTAATTCACAATGTGATTTAAACCATAAAGGAATAATCTGACCTAGGAACTCCTATTCAAGCAGATACGAATCCACACTATAACTAAAGAGATCTCCAAGTGTGAGACCTGAGGGGTGGAGGGGGAAAGGACAAAGTCATGGACTTGAAAACAGAGTGTAAATCACAGCCACCCTAAAATGGTAGTCAGCTTCTTATTTTTTCTCATCTTCCAGCTTCAGCAGCTCTGTCTTCACCCTCTCCTTCAGAGTTCTGGTTCACTTGTCAAAGCAATCTTACTAGGGAGCAACTGGCTTATTCACAGGAGGAAGGGAGAGCCCTGATGACGACAGACAGCCTGCTCCCCAAGAACCTACCTGCCTGTCAGGCCGGGGAGGAAACTCTAGGCACAGAAAAACAGTAGAGCATGTTCACTTCCAATTGAAATCTGTGCCTAAAATCCTCACAAGCAAAAGAAATGACCTCATATGGCCATTACCGCAAAGGACAGAAACAAATCTGAGTTGAAACTATGTAAACAATAGCAAAAGACTTAAAAACCCAGCTTCTACTACGTTTTACATATTTAGGCTTTGGAATAAGAATGATAAAGGGATTAGATATAAGTTCCCAATTGAAACATTAACTCTTACAAAATACGGTTCAACTTTAAGAAGTTACAGGTCATCTGCTGGGGAAATTTTGATACTCTAAGTCAGTCTACTTTTAAAATACCCGGCACTCTGTACACACACATACTGACCGCATTTTATATTTTCAAGGTACACCATTCAGGTACATTTCAAGAGAGTATCCTGTTTTAGCAACTTTACATAAATGGACACTGAAGTAAAGGAGGGGTTGGCACCTGCTTCCTTGCCCAATGTTCTAGAAGACAATGACTGTACAATCTCTAAGTGCTCTAGTCTCAGCTTCCTGCTAAGCTAGTCCTGTGACCCAGGTTCCAGTGATTACACGGCAAATATTACAGTTGCTAATCTTTCACAAGAGCCTTAGGTAATATGAGAAGAATCAGACACCTCAGCACATGCTTTTCCTCACAGCAGCCTGGTAGCACCTGTCTATAAGTTTAACGACAGCATTATTTTAGCAGAGAAGGCAGTTAAGTGCTCCAGCAGTGTATAATCTCATAACTTTTCACATAAAAAAGAACCATATGTTTACTGTCCTTGCATTTCTTGGTAGTAAAATGTAAGCTGTACCATCACTCCACTCATATATCTTTCCCTCCAGTGCCACATTAAACTGTGATTGCAAAAAAAAAAAAAAGGACCCTACTGCTGAGGCTAGAGTTTATTGTTACTGTTTATATTGTATCATCACATACTAAATTCTGCTTCATAATCCACCTGCAAAATTCATAAAGGTATGCAAGAGATCACGGTATTATAGTGACATCTAAATCAAGGCTGTGAATACAGGGCTTGGGGTACCTAGCTGTTTCTCCCGTTCCTCACGTCGCTCCCGGGCCAGCCGCTGCCGGTCATCAACACGTAACACAGGCGGAGGGTCTGAAAATGAGATTTACAAAAAATGGGATGAAGAGTGGATTAAAAGAAAGAAAAAATTCATATTGATAAATATCCAGTAAATCTGAATAAAATACTACTACACTTTACAACAATAAGTACACGTGACTAGAGTTACAGTGATCCACTCAATTACTGTGTTTTCTAAGGACTTCCAAGCATTTTTTTTCTATTTGAAAACATGTAAAATCATGACATAACTATAGCTTTTGGCTATTTTCTTCTAACAATATAAATGATATTTTATGTTCCTAATCTACCAAACTTCTATTATTTTTATGCTTTAAAAAGTCTGTTCCTTAATGACCCACAGAATCCTCAAGTGGCTTTATACTGAACAAATGTTTGCCAGTTAGAGGTGAAGTGCCCGAGCCCAACAGACACGCATTCAGTTTCTGCCCTGTCACTCGCCGCTGGCCAAGGTACTTACCCACCTGAGTCTCAAGCTGTGAGGTGTATTTTAATTTATTACCTGTAAAATAAGGATACAATAGAACCTATCTCGCATTCTTATAATGTCTTAGTAGAGTGTGTAGCGTGTATGTCCCAGTAAATCACTGAACATCTACTATGTGCTAGGCACTGCTCTGTATGCTGAAAAGACAGCAGTCACCAAAAAAGACAAAGACTTGAGACTTCATGGGATTTACATTCTACTTGGGAAAAAATCTGATAGACAAGATAAATAAGTACTATACATGGAATGAAAAAAGGAGAAAAATACAGAGAATATTACACTGAGATAAATGTTAAGGAGACAACAAAGAAATGAAGGGGATTATGACATGTCAGGAAAAGGATGTTTAAATTTTTAGATGGAGCCCAAGGAAGGCCTCACTGTGATGACGATGTTCCATAGAAAGTAAGTGCAAAGGCCCTGAGGTTGCAAGGACCTAATATGTTCCAGAAACAAGCGGGAAATCTGAGGGACTGGAAGAGTGAGACGAGTAAGTGTCAAGGTGAGGACTTTGCATTATACTCTGAGTGAGATGTGGGTGGAGAAGAGGAGTTCTGAAGGTTTACAGGCTCACTCTGCTGCCGTATAAAAACAAAATAATAAAAATGATCATTATAATAATCACACCTAAAATTAGGTTTCTTTTTCTCTCTACTAAAACGACATTAGAATTGATATTGACATTTTTGGAATCTCGTGTTAAAAATGGGACTCTACATAATAATGCAGTAGAGACAGGATGAGTGCGGTAGCTTACACCTGTAATCCCAGCACTTTGGGAGGCCGAGGCAGGTGGATCACCTGAGGTCAGGGGCTTAAGACCAGCCTTGCCAACATGAGGAAACCCTGTCTCTACTAAAAATTAGCTGGGGATGGTGGCACCTGTCTATAGTCCCAGCTACTCAGGAGGCTGAGTCAGGAGAATTGCTTGAGCCTGGGGGGCAGCAGTTGTGGTGAGCAGAGATTGCAGCATTGCACTCCAGCCTGGGTGAAATAGTGAGACTCTGTCTCAAAAAAAAAAAAAAAAAAAATAGAGTAGAGACAAATAGTAGTGCTTTGGCAATAAACTTAAAGGCCTGTAACCCAAATGTCTTTTTTTTTTTTTTAAGACAGAGTCTCGTCTCATCCGGGCTGGAGTATAGTGGCATGATCATGGTTCACTGCAGCCTTGACCTCCTGGGTTCAAGTGAATCCTCCCACCTCAGTCTCCTGAGTAGCTGAGACCACAGGTGTGCATCACCACACCCAGCTAATTTTTGTAGAGATGGGGTTTTGCCATATTGCCCAGGCTGCCAAATGTCTCTTGAACTTTACAGAATTTGTACATTTAAAGGAAATAAAACTGTGTAGAAGCCCATTAGTGGCCTGCATAAACCAGGCAGTGTGGACAATGAACAAGATTAGGAGATGGTTTTTAAAAATTGGTTAAATGGACCCTTCAATAGCCTACTATGATAAATATCTGTCAGATCTCCTAATCATTTATGAAGTTCCACATATTTTTTATATATGAAAATATGGCTCCTGGTCCTAAAAGGTTTAATTTGGAAACAAAAAATGGAGTGGACATGTATGTAGATCCTCTCAGGCAATTTATTAAGAACCATCCACAGGAAGTGTTTGCTGTCATTTGTTTTGGTGAAAGAAAATGGTGGCCATAGCAAAATGGCATTTTAAAGAAAGAACTTGGGGCAGAAGTCAAGATGAAGTTAAAAGAAAGACCTTTGCCACTTAAAAAAAAGACCTTATCACTTTAATACTCCTTAAATAGTAAGAGGTTTACTCCCTCATGTAAACTTTTTTCTCTTGAGACATAGTCTCACTCTGTCACCAGGCTGGAGTGCAGTGGCGCGATCTCAGCTCACTGCAACCTCCGCCTCCTGGGTTCAAGTGATTCTCCTGCCTCAGCCTCCTGAGTAGCTGGTACTATGGGCACGTGCCAGCATGCCCAGCTAATTGTTGTATTTTTTAGTAGGGATGGGGTTTCACCGTGTTGGCCAGGATGGTCTTGATGCCTTGACCTCGTGATCCACCTGCCTTGGCCTCCCAAAGTCCTAGGATTACAGGCGTGAGCCACTGCGCCTGGCTTTTTCCTTTTAAACAGGATCTTGCTCTGCCACCCAGGCTGGAATGCTGTGGTGCGATCATGGCTCATTGCAGCCTCAATCTCCCCAGCTCAAGCTATCCTCTTGCCTCAGCCTCCCAAGTAGCTGGGACTACAGATGTGCACAACCACACTCAGCGAATTTTTTTTTTTTTAATGAGACAGAGTTTCTTTCCATTAATATCAAAGTCTCTTGGGTGCTAGAATGTCACTAATACCTGTGGCAGATTAAAGATGGCTGTGCATGGGGCTGGGGAGGAGCAGAGACTTGTCTGTTTTGTTCCCTGCTGCATTCTCAATGCCTAGGGTTGTACTTGGCAGAAAAGGATATTCAATAGGTATCTGTTGAATGAATGAATGAACAAACAAACAACGAACAATTTTAGCTAACTCTCAGAGTCTTTAAACTTTTACTAAGAGGCACCAATGGGAAAAACTAAGAATGATCTTGTACCCAGAGTAAAATATTTAAATGCTAGCAATTTAAATATAACTAAAAACTGATAAAAATTTATCTTTAAAGATGGGTTTTCAAAAAAGCACAATTAAATAATTCCAGTAGTGAATTTTCTATAATTCATTGCCTCCCTTCTCATTTCCACACCTACATTATTTTTCCCTAAAAGAAAAGTAAGGTATAGAAAATACTTCAAATTTATGTATAGATCAGCCAGGTGCAGTGGCTCACACCTGTAATCCCAGCACTTTGAGAGGTCAAGTTTTGAGACCAGCCTGGGCAACATGGTGAAACCCTGTCTCTACTAAAAATACAAAAATTAGCCAGGTGCAATGGTGCAGGCCGTAATCCAAGCTACTTGGGAGGCTGAGGCAGGAGAATCGCTTGAACCTGGGAGGTGGAGGTTGTAGTGAGCCGAGATCACACCACTGCCCTCCAGCATGATTGACAGAGCAAGACTCTGTCTCAAAAAAATAAAAAAATATATGTATAGGCCAGGCACCGTGGCTCACACCTGTAATCCCAACATTTTGGGAGGCCAAGGCAAGAGGATTGCTTGAGTCCAGGAGTTTGAGACCAGCCCAGGCTCATTTGAAAAAGGGAGACCTCACCTCCACCAAAAATTTAAAAAATTAGCCAGGAGTGATGGTACATACTTATGGTACCAGCTACTCAAGAGGCTGAGGTGAGAGGATTACTTGAGCCTGGGAGATCCCGGCTTCAGTGAGCCATGATCACACCACTGCACTCCAGCCTGGGCGACAGAGTGAGGTCCCGTCTTGAAATAAACAAATTAATGTATATTCCATATTGTTTCCCAGTGGATCTAACATGGTTAGAATAAAATTAAGTTACTCATTCTCACAAGGAAAAAGGGTTTAAGAGGAATAGAATTTAGGTTTAAGTAAGATAGCAGCTGCACTCCAATTCAACCTCCTACCTACAATGTTTCAAGTGTGGCGTGACATCTAACCTGAGGCACTGTTAAGGGTGAAAGGGAGTGTCATTAAAATTCTGTGTCTATTCATGAAACCTCCTACCTACAATGTTTCAAGTGTGGGGTGACATCTAACCTGAGGCACTGTTAAGGGTGAAAGGGAGTGTCATTAACATTCTGTGTCTATTCATGTGACAATATGCATAAACCTGGATTACCTTGCACACATCTGAGAGTATGGCCATGCTACTAAAGAGCTCTCAAAGTTGACAAGGCTTTTGCAAGAACTCACTAGGCCATGACTTACATGTAACAACTACCGTTTCTACGGTAAATACTTCGGTATTTCTGTTAGCAATTCGTATTTTATGAAGCACTTTCACATTTTATCACTTTATCCTTCCCAGTAATCCTATGAGTTAGCCAAGCATTTATTCATTCAATGAAGAGTTACTATGAATTTTTTTCAAATGAAAAAAATCAGAGAAATAGATACGACTAATGAAGACAGCACAGATATGTGCCAGAGTGAGGGCATAAAATCCGATCTCTAACTCAGTCCTGTGCCCATCCATGCACCACAGCAAGTCACTAGAACTGCACAATGTAGTATCAGAGAAGGGCTGCAAGAGCCTAAGTCACACACTCCTCTATGAGGGCAATTGACTTATGAACAATAAGGCAGGATAAAGTTTCAGTGGCTCTTTTAAAGACTTGTGTTGGGGGACAGCAAAGAGATAGGAATTTAGGGGGATCTTTAATAAATATGGGTAGCTGCTTTCCTTACGTCCAGGAACACATGAAGTTTTCTTAGGAAGTCAAACGATTAATCATTTGGAGGTAGCTGGAGTTTGGAAGAACCATCTCCTACTTCTTCAGACTGTACAAACTGTCTGTTTTGGTCTGGGTGCAAGTATTCACATTTGAGAGCAATAGTCCTTCCAGCATAACATGAAACTTAATGTGCTCATGGTACTAAAACACCACAAGGGACTTCAGAAATGTTTCTTTGTTTTGTTTTGTTTTAGGCGGAGTCCCACTTTGTTGCCTACACTGAAATGCTGTGGTGGATCTCAGTTCACTGTAACCTCTGCCCCCTGGCTTCAAGTGATTCTCCTGCCTCAGCTTCCCAAGTAGTTGGGGTTATAGGCATGTCACCATGTCTGGCTAATTTTTTTATTTTTCATAGAGACAGGGTTTCACCATGTTGGCCAGGCTGGTCTCAAACTCCTGGCTTCAGGTGATCCACCTGCTTTGGCCTCCCAAAGTGCTGGGATTACAGGTGTGAGCCACCACACCCCGCCAGCCATAATGTGTTTTAAATACAAAAGTCACGACTTGAATGTGAATAAATGTGTTCTAAATCAAAGAGATGTTCTAGAGTCTTCTAATGAGTTTAAGTACTAGAAGGTAAAAGAGGAAAGGAAATTTAGCATCAAGAGCATTTTATATAGGTTGGCTTATCTGTATATACAAGAAAACAGACACAGGGATGCTCAAAAAGACAAAGTCAGAAGTGAAATGTCTCCCTATTTAACTTGATTTATGAAATGACTGTATATAAGGACATGGCCAGTTAGGGTGGAAGAGATTTTTCTGGCTTCTGATCTCTATATACTGTGCAATCTCTTATCACACTGGTAGTTCTGTGTTAGAATGACCCATTTACATATTGGTTTATCCAACATACTGTCAACTGGAGGGTGGAGATTATGTCTTTTATTAATATATTCTTCTTTTGGGAGGCCAAGGTGGGCAGATCACTGGAGGTCAGGAGTTCGAGACCAGCCTGACCAACATGGAGAAACCCCATCTCTACTAAAAATACAAAATTAGCCAGCACGGTGGTGCATGCCTGTAATCCCAGCTACTCAGGAGGCTGAGGCAGGAGAATTGCTTGAACCTGGGAGCTGAGATGGTGCTACTGCACTCCAGCCTGGGCAACAAGAGCGAAACTCTGTCTCAAAATAAAGAAATAAATAATATATTCCTAGTACCTTCATGATGCTAAGACTAGATGAATAAATGAATTATCAGGGTATAAAAGTATAAACTGCATAGTAAAAACGATGGTAGAAATTAGAAGCAGTGGTGGATGGAGAGAACGAGAGAAATACAGCACCAACAATTAAGCTATGTTAAATTCTCACTGTATAACAAGTGTGGCTTTTAAAAAAAAAAAAAAAAATGTTTATTCATCTTTTTAATCCTCGTGGTTCAGCACAGTGCCTGACACACAATAGGCACTCAACAATTATTTGATTTCCAAAGCATGACCATTCACGCATCCACAGTCCTCCTTTTATAGTATAAAGAAGGCCGACATCCAGGCCCCCATGTGTATTTTAAGAAATAAATAATTCCCAATAAGCTCTTCTTTTTCAAGGTGAGAAACAGTTCTCACGTTCAATTTCAAAATCAAGATGACATTCAGGTGAATGTATCATGTGTCATTAACAGAAAGATAACAAACCATATTTGCCTGCACACCACTGCCGTTTCCATTTCCTTCATTTTCTCTGTCCATATGAAAGCAACGTTTTATTATAGTTTTCACTATCTGTAAGAGCCCTGGACAATTGTTGAACCTGTAAGGGCTTTTTACCTCAGTTTTTGTCACATATTAAAGCTGTGTGTTGAGACTGAAGATTATCCACTATCTTCTCTTCTATCTCTATGTATTTTTCTATTTCTTCCCCTAATAGCAATAACTTGATTTCCGAGTCTTTGGTTATAACCATGAAGGACTGTCGTGACTCAAGGAGATTAGCCACCACCGCTTGACGCTGATAAACTTCCAAAGCCTTCCGAGCTCGATTAATTACAATGGAGGGGTCAGTCTCCAACTTAAAGGAAATTATAAATGCTTTGGGAGCACAATCTTTAACCGAAGGAGAAGCATTTTTGACACCATCTTCATTGTTATCTGAAGTGGGCCCCCTGATGACTAGATCTTGTATTCAGGAATTTCAGAGATAGGAACATAGAAATCTGACATGGCCACAGCCAGGTAAAACATCGAAGAAGGGCCAGCCACACTTCCAGTGGGACCTTGGTGCTGCCTGACGTGACCAACACCAACTGCTGGCCCTGTGCGCCCAGCCCAGCTGCGAAGCATGCCATAACCTCAGCCCAGCATGCAGCACTGGGAAGCCAGGGGAACTCAGTTACCAGGTCCATTTCCACCATCGGCTGAACAAATGTGATTTTCATGCTAAAGAACTTCTACCTCCATGGAGACACACTTGAATATAAAAATAAAGGTCCACTAGAATAAGCTACATGGGGACAGGGTCCATGTTGTTTGCTCATACAGTATGTCTCTCATGCTTCCAGGCATAGAAGAATTCAGTAAACATTAGATGGTAGCTGGAAGGTAGGTGGCTAGACAAATGGATACATGACTCAGTGACAAGGCAAGCTGACTAAGGAAATCTCTGCTTGCTAATTAAAACTCCTCTGACACTGCTCATCATTTTCCATTAATGGTGGCTTAAGCAATATTTTCAACCATACTGTCTTTCAACAATATTGTCTTTCCTCTAAGTGACAATCCACATTTATTTGTTGTGTTCAAGAACTTTTCCACAGGAAAAAAAAAAATCACAAAACTAAACAGAGTACAATGTTTTCTATAAGACCAGCCTCAGTGATTTCCATCTTTATTCTCACTGGTTCACTGTGCTTGAGTGACTTCAGTCCTAGATGCAGCGTGAAGTAGGTTTCCAAGAACCGCGTGGGTATTTGGCTTGCTTTCCTTTCCTTTGATTGTCTCTTATTATCATACTGTACATTCATTCCTCCCATAGGCCACACAATGGTTACTTGATATCTGGAAGCAACTGCATTGTCAGTTCAATTGTTTGTATTATATTTACAGATTGTTTGTTTCTTTGTATCACTGAATGAAAGGGACTCTGAATCAGAGGCAATTAAAAGAGATTACTGTGTAGGCATATAATCATTGCAAGGAATGGGAAACAAAACCATAATTCTATACAAGCTTTGCTATGTGTATAGAATTCTTGAAATAGTTTTTGAAAAAGTCACAAAAGAGATATGTAATAATTCCTGTTAGACATATAGGTATAAAAAATTGTGTCCTATCATTTGGAACAGAACAGTAAAATTACCACTTTAAACTGCTTGACCTTAAATGAGGGCATCCACATACACCATGTCATTGACTGTCAAAATGACTCTGAGAGGTAAGCAGGCCATGTGTTTGAATCTACAATTTAAAGAGAGAAAACCAAGGCTTGGCTTTGAGAGGTTCTCAGACTTAATATCATATAAGCCAGTAGGAGTGTGTGTTTGATGGCAAGACTGAAACCAAGCTCTCCTAAATTCTAGTTTTGTGGAAACTGAACTTAAACAAATTAAACCTTTATAACTGTCAGCATGCCTTGGGCATAAAAGGTAACCTTTATTTTCCCACAGTAAATGCAAATGCATCATACCTGGTTTATTTCCTGAGTGGTGGGTATTTTGTCCTGAAATTGCAGTGGCAGAGCGGTCGGAGGCATTTTTCTTATCTTGTACTTTATAGCTGTCAGGCGCTACAGAAATGAGACAAAAGAGAAAAGACACATTTAGTTTCTTAAAATTTCTTCAGAAACCTTTACCTATTCAATATTTATTGTTAACCTTTGTAGCAGGTACTCAGGCTAGATTCAGGAAATGAAAAGATGAAATAGTTACAACCTGTGCCCTCAAGGAGCAGGAAGGACACATAAAAAAAATCAACAACTCAGTTTGAGTGACCAGTGTTATAGAAGTGGCACTTTCAAGGGGCCATGAAGGGCCTTTCCTGTGGCCGTTCCAGTTTACACAGAAAGCAACCACGTGGAAGCACGACTGGAGCCTAGAGTCTTTGATCTGAGTTCTTACAAAGCACCATCGGCTTAGAGTACATTTCAAATGTATTAATTTCTTTCTTGCTTTCGTATAGTCAACATCATTTCATCTTTCTCTGGGGTTATTGAGTCTCTGCAGTAGCCCCAGGTCCTGACAACGAACATCAGCCCTAACTAAGTATTATGTAACAGCAGACCATGGGGATTGAAAAGACTTCAACATATGTTCAGTACAAGCCACTTTTCTGAATAAGCCCTGATAAATGCTTTTGGGGGTGGGGTGCTAGAGGGAGGCCGTAGTTTGCTTTATTATGCTGAAATTCAACTTAAAAAACATTCAATTAAACAGGAGTTCTGGTTACTTGCACTCTAATTTATCTACATCTAACTTTTACTGGATCCATTCTAGGTGAACACCAGAGGCCTGTCTGCCCACTTTATCTGTCTGGATGTCAGGAATTCATTTCCATCCCAGAAGACCTTCTGGGTCATATTCACCATGAGACAAAAGCAAAATCCATCTTAAAATGTTTCTATGCTCATATAAAACTGAAAGGGTAATTTTGTGTTATTTTATTTTCCAACAAGCCTTTTGCATTAATAACAATAGGTTAAATTTAGTAAAATAAAAATAATTTTTGAAAATTCTCAGGCTGTTTAAGATTATATGTTGCGAATTCCTAGCTGTTAGGTTGGATGTATTTCTAAAGTTTTCAGGCCTTCTCTCTGCTTTCATATCAGTCTTTCTCTTCTGCTACTGTTTAAGGGTCTATATTTCTTCCAAAACTTCTTTGGTGAACATTGTAACAGCAAAAGACACAGACAGACCTGGGTTCAAATTTGAGACTTGGCACATAACCAGTTGAATGGCCAGAAAGTTATTTGGCTTCTCTAAGTAGGTCACATGGGGTAATAACGCGTAACTCGCAGAGCTGTTGGAAGCATTATCTGAGAAGATATGTGTTATAAATCCACCACCAGCTTTGGCACATAGGAGGTGTTTAACAAAGTATTCAAGGCCCTTTCTCCCAGCTTCTGTGCTCTTCCATGGAGCCCTGAGCATCCCATACTCACAGCACCCATTCAGGTTAGTGTGTTTTGGAGTCAGTAAACCTAGCTCTGCCATTTACAAGCTGAATCCTCAGCATGTCACTTAACCTCTCTAAGTCTTAATTTCCCCATCTGTAAAGAGGGAAAATATCTACTTTCAGAGCTGTAAAAATTAAATGAGATAATATACAGAAAGGTATTTCACTGCCTGGCCCACAGCAAGGCATGATAAATAGTAGAAAGTATTTTTAGCTCTCTTCAAGAAACTGGGCTTCGAGTTCCTCAGGGATTTGTGAGAAAGCAAACCTGTTAACTTGGTAACAGGGGTTCTGGGGGCAAGTGATTAATGTGGCAGGAAGGTCTGGGTCAGCCGCTAGTTCCAGAGGTTTTCAGCTCAGCCACAATCATACCTCCTGGGGGCTCTCAGGTAGAGTGGACTTATTGGTATAATTGTTAGGGTATGGCCTGGCTTGGGAAGGGGTAATTAGTCTTTCTGATTCAGAGTTTGGGGAGATGACACTTTTCTAAGATTTGATGCCTTTCATTTTATTAAGTAAATATGAGCCTTAAAAAAATTAATAACAATGAGAAAATAAAACAGATTTTTTTTAACAAAGTACAGTGAATTTCATTGCTTAAGAACACAATGACAACAGGAATTTATTCATTTTCTGATTTCCAAAATTTAAAAACCTGAAAATCCTCATTAACTAGCAGATAGGATTGCATATACCCTTATAAAAGTTCTCATGGAAAAAAAAACTAAAATGACTCAGATGACTTTGCAGTATTATTTATTTGAATCTCTCATCTTTGATTAAAAAAAAAAAAGAAAAGAAAGCCATAAACTATGATGCTCGGTAAATCTTTGCTAGCCTTATGCAAACTTCATTGATCGTCCTGCTAGCTTGAAAGTGTATTCCATTAGTGTCACATGTGAGTGTTAAAGTAAAAACAAGAGGAAGGATAGAGACAAGCACCCTTGTGGCCTGGGACTCTCTTTCCAACATACTCTGAAACAAAATATAGAAGCATCAGACATTTGGAGCCTTCATCTAGTGAAAATTCGGTAGCTCCAGTAAGTGCTCCAAATGTGCCTGTACAATTCACATCCTCTGCCACTCACTGATTCCTTGCAGCATCTCCCCACAAAGGCCTTGGTGTTCTCACTGCTTTGTTTCTACTTTGGGCTGTGTGGTCCAATACAGAGTCTTCTCTCAACTGCTCAAAATAACTGGTCCAACAAATGACCTGTCAGTTTAGTCAAAACACTTGCTCTCAGACACTTAGGACTACAGCCTTTGCACCATCCTGAGTTTAAATCTCACTGAATAATATGTGGACTTGACATCCACAAGGTTAAAATAAAATCTGGAATGTGGGCTGGGAAACAGCAAAGCTTAGACTCAATTCCCAGCTCTGCATAGTCTCTTAGCCATGGGGAACTACTAAGTTCTCAAGATCCCCAGTGGATGCCTGAACTTGTGGGTGGTAAAAAATCCTATCTAGGCTATTTTTTTTGGATCTACTGAGACAGCTCCTATGTGACTGACAGGTGGGCAGTGACTACAGTGTGGATCCACCGGACAAAGGGATAATTCACATCTCATCTCAGGCTCGGCAGAGTGGGAGGGCACGGGATTTCATCACACTACTCAGAACAGCATACAATTTATGAATTGCTTATTTCTGGAATTTTCCATTTAATATGTTTGGACCACAACTGACTGTAACTGAAACCTCAAAAAGTGAAATCATGGACAAGGAGGAACTACTGCGTACATGCTTCTCTGTTACAGTCTTCAACTGGACTTTGTGGGCATACAGCCCCTTTGTGGACATAATATACTGTGAGGAAACAGCTTTGGGGGAGTGACCTAGAAGACAGAACCAGAGGTTGAACCACATGAAACAGCCTTTTATGTAGTAAAAAAAAATGATTAAAAATTAACAATTTTGTATGTTTCAATCTAATAGTTTAAATAAACATGTACAGAAAAGAGTTATCAGGCCTGAGACTGCTGTCCTTTATTTTGTATATATTTATTCCTTATATTTATTTATTCAAATATATCTGCCAGGAGTATTGTAACATTTGAATCATATGTATGAAGTGTTTTATCCAATGTGGTTTATAAAATTAGCATTAGAACAAGACAGAAATAAAGCAACAGCATTGCTCCTAATGACTTTTCTGATTATTCCACATAATAGAGAATTTCTCTTCAGTTTAAATTCCTCATAATTATAAGCGAAGTTGGGTAGTAATGATCAAAGCACATGAGAGTTAGCATCAGACCTGGATTTCATTTCCCACATTACCTCAGTTCTCTTCCTACTTCCATTTATTCAGACAGTACCCTACTCCATGGGACACTTTGAGCTTGATGCTGGAAGTAATATTATTAGGTATATAACGTATCTCCTTCTACCACTTCTTTTTCCTTTTCTTGTCCTATGTTTCTAGGTTACACTGTATTCTGGAGCTTCTGATTCTTTCAATAATATCTCCTTTCTTCAAAAAGTCATCTCCCATTATGTCCTGAAATATTATCTGTACATCGGTCACCGTCGAGTATGCATTTATAAATATGCACTCTCAATAAAGTGCCCATCTTCAGCCTCTAGGCAATATCTGCTTGTATATTTCTGCTATCACCTGAACATCCTCACACAATAAAGCCAACCCCCTAATGTCAGTCTGCTTGTCACTATCAACAGAACCACCATATTCCCAAGCTCAGAAATGTTAAGAATTTTTTTTAACAAACAATTACAAATATCTCCATGGGGCAGACGCTGTGCTATGCAGTGAGAATACAAAAGTCATATGACATAGCATCTGCTTTCAAGATGCTTATCACCCTTTGGAGGAGACGTTATGCACATAAGTGAAATTGCAACAATAGACTAATTCAATTTTCTAAAAAACCCATAAACCAGAGAGGTGTAAGAACCAAATAAATAATATAGATAATGTTACAAGAATTTGGTGGTGGGAGATGGGGCCACAAGGAACAGGAGTCCCTGGGCAAAGAGATTGCAGACCAGAAAGCATCTGGATAAGTGAAGAGTAACGTGGAGAAGTTCCCTTACTTGGGTAGAGCATGAGCAAAACTACCAAGGCAAAGAAACAGGAGAGACAATTGGGACTGTCTGGTGAGAACAGCAGGTTTAGGAAGAGAGGCAGCTGAAAATATGAGAAGAGAAACAGGCCAAGGTCAATGCCTCTTTGAATGCCAAGAGTGTGGACTTTTTCATGAAGGCAATGGAAAGACTGAAGTATATCACATGGAACTTCCAGCTGTGAACTACTTTACCTTCAATGGATTCTGTATAAATGAAAATTGAAATCTAACAAGCCTGCTGGAAATGAATTTAAAAAGGATTTCATCTTAAAGAAAACAATAAAACGAAATCAGATTAAAAACAGACATCCTAAGAACTCTACCTTCTATATAATTTAGTAACTAGTCAGGTTCTCCCACTTACCCATATCATGTACTAAGAGATAACTATTTGACCATTAAGTGGTAAAAAGTGACATGAATGAATATGGTGAAACTTATGTCTGTTGCTGAAGAAACAAGAAATAGGGGAAGAGTAGAGTCGGTGTGGTCACCCGACAAAAAGCCAAGGGCAGGTCGCATAGCACCACACGGGGACCCTCCACTGGAAATGGTATTCCAGCCATAAATTCTTGGGAGGATGAGTGGCCGGCAGGCCAGATAAGGAAATGGGCCTGTTGAGAAATAGGTAGGGCATATTTCTGAAGCCCATTTTGCAGGGAGGTGAAGAAGATAAAATATGGGAAATTGATTGGTGTTATTAGTCTTTTGTAGACCATCACTTAATGGGGAAGCAGCTGCTTCACAGGGTAAGCCTATGGGTATTGTGTTATTGCAATTTAAGTAACTGTAAATGTCAAAAATAGTGCAGAGTCTCATTTGCTCTTCTATATACACCAGAATAAACCCATTTCATGGTATGGTGCAACATCTAGCCACATTTAATCTGACATTTTGAAACAGAAATAACAACAAGAACCATTTATTCACTCTATTGCTCAATTCTTGTCTCCAAAACATATGCAACTATGTAGAACCATATGATAATGATATATATTTATATCATAGTTATACACAGCACTCTCCCTACTCTGCCTGACAGAAACAATTCAATTAAGATCTATTTTTTCCTTGCATTTCACACAACTATACAGAGCACAAAGTTATGATTTGGTGACTATGGTAGACTTCATTAGAGCATAGTAAGAGTGTGGAGGCTTTACAACTTGGGGTAGCTCATTCAGCAATGACAGTGACTGAAAGTCACTTTCTGATTTCTCCATCTCTTCATTATGGGAAAAAACCTTAAAATGTATGTCCATGTTAGAAAATGATATTAAGCCAAAAGGAAATAAATTTGTTCAATAAAGAGATAGTACAAACCCAACAAAAGACATTGACTTTGTAAATATAGTCCAAAACAGTATATAGTTATATGACGCATGGGGACAGAATCTACCACAGGTATCACTCCTTATTTCTATAACTGACACTAAGACATGAAGAATGGAACAGAGACACATAAGTCTTTGTTAATAATTTATATTAATTCAACTTCTAAAGAGAAGTTGAGGCAGTTGTATTGAACTGTCAAGGTCTATATATGAGACGATAAAAAATACTGACATAGGCAGGGTGCAGTGGCTGATGCCTATAATCCCAGCACTTCGGGAGGCCGAGGGAGGGGGCAGATCACCTGAGGTCAGGAGTTCGAGACCAGCCTGGCCAACATGGCAAAACCCTGCCTCTACTAAAAATACAAAAATTAGCCGGGCATGGTGCTGCACGCCTGTAATTAATCCCAGCTACTCAGGAGGCTGAGGCAGGAGAATTGCTTGAATTCAGGAGGTGGAGATTGCAGTGATCTGAAATTTCACCACTGCACTCCAGCCTGGGTGACAGAGTGAGACTCCGCCTCAAAATAAATAAATAAAAATAAAAATACTGATGTAATCAACTTTTTCTGAAATAAAAAACCTAACATGTAATAGGAAAGACATTAATATCATGTATATAACAGCAAAAGATAATTCTATCAAAATAGGTTACCAAAAGATTCCTCAGGGATAGGACTGGGCCATTTGCCTCCAAGGAGCTGGTATCTAATCACAGCCATCATGATCTGAGCTTAAACAAACAGTCTCCAAATAAATGGCACATTGGCATTCGGTTGTTGACATCTGGCCATCCACTTGACCAGTGCAAGCTGAGGGCAGGGGCCATGCCTTTCAGCCTTATAATCTCTGTATCTCTAGTGTTTAGCACACTACCTAGCACCTATGTGACACTGAACAAATGCTTGATGAAGGGCAAGAGAGGATTAGAAGGTGGATGAGTGCCTTGTGGAACACTGTGGCCAAAGTGCAGAAAGAAAAAGTGTTGATGATAAGATGATTAATAAAAAGAAAAAAAATACATTTTCTTATTTTTTGATGACTGCTAAGATTGTAGAGAAGGGGTGACAAAAAGAGTTGTCAGATCAAGGTCATGTCTACTTCACATCAGAAGAGAAAAAATATCTCATGTTATTCTGGGATGGTTTCAACATTATATTAGAAAGGCTCAAAATCAAATGGATGTTTTTGCCCCACTTCATAGAGAGGAGTGCCCAGTCTCACCTATGGTGAGAATCTTGGGAATTAGAGTGACACTCTGCAAACACAAAAGAATACAGGTTGAGCATCACTAATTCAAAAACCTGAAATCTGAAACTCTTCCATTTCCAAACATTTCAGATAAGGGATACTCAAGCTGTTACTGCTTATACTGCATGGAGGAAAGCACGTGAACATGCAGCCTCCACTGATAACATCAGACAAGCATCTCAACTTTGGGAAATCTGTAAACCCCAGCCCTTTCCCAAAGCAGTTAATAAATTTATTTTGATAATGTTTGTTAAGTAGCCAAAGATTATCCACCCTAGCTAAACGTGAGGAAAGGGATATTTCAGAAAAGCACATGTTCCATATATCTTCTGGGAATTGGGGGGAATCATCCACTAAGCTCTTTCATTTCTCACTAAAAGCAGCTTCTTGATTAGTGTTACAAACGCTTTCTGACACATTGCGCTGACAGGAATAAACATTACACATTTTAAATTCAACCAAAAAGGCTTTTATCTAAAAAATTAATAAAATAAAAACTTTCCTTCAGTCAGATGGCAACACTAAAAATAGAATAGAAAATGATGTATTTTCCCCTTGCGTTAATATAAATCAGATTAGAAGGCAAGCCTTTTCATCTCCGCTGGCGACTTACCACCAGTCACAATGGTAGCTACTCTACAAGCATTATCCTTGCCCCACAATGTGAATAATGCTTACAACTGGGCAAAGTACAAAAAAGGAGGGCAAAGTCTAAACATATTAAAGTTTTCCAGTTATGCAGAGAAATGGCAAATCAGAGATTATAGTTATCCATCTGAACTTCAATAGCTGGAAATGGAGTTTATCAAACTAGACCCAATTCAATTAAACTCCATGTGTAATTAGAAGAAACTATTTAAATAACGTAGAAAAGAAAAATAATTAGAACTCAACTTTATTATATTTCACTTAATTAAAACAACGAACTAAAAAGAGGGTATTTTTACTTTAATAGGATAATGATTTACTTTAAGGAAAACTAAAATGGCTAATGCCAGTATTTTACACAATGATTACTATTCACCCCCCAAAAAGCTTTCATACTTACATACAAAGTACAGTTATCTAAGCAGAAAATGTGCAATACTTAAAAATAGTCCTAAACAGTGGACTCAGTTTTAAATATCAGTTTTGTAAAGAAATTTGCATGTAATTTGAATCCTGAGTATTAGTCAACTAAGTTTAATTGGTGAAATAAATAAATATATACACTGCTGTCAAATATCAAAAATGAATCATTTCTTCTTTGTAGAAAATAATATTAAAATATTTTAATTTTCTTACATACATTTTGTAACATTTAAATAGGAATGATATGGTAGGCACTGAAAGTTTATTCCAACTAATTTCATGTGACCACCGAACACTTAAAGGCTGTGTAAAATTATGGGCCAACTCATTCTCCCCATTCTATCCTGTGCTGCAGTCCTTTCTGTATCGGTGACTGTGTTCTTTTTTCCCTCACTGGAGCATCATCCTCACTATCTTTGCAACTATTTACATCTGATCTCTTTTTCTTTCTTAGAGCAGTTTTAGGCTCACTGCACAATTGAGCAGAAGTTTCATACGCTGTTGTAGCCCTGCCCCCTGCCTGTCCCACCATCAACATGCCATACCAGAGTGGTCCATTGGTTACCACTGATGAGCTGACACTGACACGCCATCATCATCGAAGGTCCATAGTTTACATGAGGGCTTCATAAATGTATAATGATGCGTACATACCATGTAGTAACATGTAGAATTCAATCCATTAAGAGTCCAACTCAATCCATTATAGTCCAACTCAATTCACTTTCTCATGAAATCTTTAAACTATTCCTACTACCAATACATTTCTTTCTCTGACTTCTACTGCACTCCCATGGAATCTGTCCCATACTATTTAGCATTTGATTTCATTCTATCCTGTATCATTTTCAGAATGTATGCTTCCAAAATTTCTAAATATTGAGTCCCATGAGAGCCAAAACAAAAAATGTGCTCCACAGTAAAACAAAACAAAACAAAAAACACGATGGTGAATACCTGATGTAGCATTTCTCTCTCGAAAATGCATACTGCAAGTCTGCGTATAGGGAAGGGGCTATATCATTCCATTCCATGCTGGTTACCCAATAAATATCAACTCTTTGATGCTTTATTTGTTTGTTTGTTTGTTTATTTATTTGAGACGGAGTCTTACTTGTTGCCCAGACTTGAGTGCAGTGGTACAATCTTACCTCACTTCAACCTCCGCCTCCCGGGTACAAGTGATTCTCTCACCTCAGCCTCCTGAGTAGCAGGGACTACAGGTATGTGCCACCATGCTTGGCTAATTTTTGTATTTTTAGTAAAGATCGGGTTTCACCATGTTGGTCAGGCTGATCTTGAACTCCTGACCTCAGGTGATCTGCGCATCTCGACCTCCCAAACTGCTGGTATTATGGGCGTGAGCCACTGTGCCCAGGCTTGATGCTTCTTTTCTAAGAGAATCCTGACTGGTCATTGAACACAGATCTGGCTGAAAAACTGAACACTGAAGTTGTTTGGTGAGGTTTATGGGAATGACATTTAAGGCGCAGCAGACTCTGGTGTGTGAACCTGTTTGCTCTTTACCCCTCCCTTTCTTCTTGCCTTGAATACAGATGTGATGCTTAAGGCGGAGCATCCATCTGGAGACCAGGAGGCTATCAGGAAGGAAAGGCCAAGGGAACAACAGAGACTCAGGCCCTGGCATTTTTATGTTGCTGGTCTAGTACCAGTAACTCTTTACTTCTATGTTCCCTATAGGTTAGAGAAAAGAAAATTCCCAATTTGTTAAAATCATTGCTTTTAGAAATTCTGTCCTCATAAATTAAAAAGAAAACCCTAAACTGACACAGAGATCTTACTGGCTACAGACTTAAGTCCATGCATCTTAGTCTTCCGCATGTCTTCTTTTTTTTTTTTGAGATGGGTCTCACTTTGGCGCCCAGGCTGGAATGTGGTGGTGCGATCTCGGCTCACTGCAACCTCCACCTCCCGGGTTCAAGCAATTCTCTGCCTTAGCCTCCTGAGTAGCTGGGAGTACTGGTACCCGCCACCATGCCTAGCTAATTTTTGTATTTTTAGTAGAGACGGGGTTTCAGCATGTTGGCCAGGCTGGTCTTGAACTGCTGACCTCGTGATCCATCCACCTTGGCCTCCCAAAGTGTTGAGATTACAGGCGTGAGCCGCTGCACCCACTCTGCAAATGTCTTATTTCTTATTCAGCATCTCTTTTATTTGGTCCATCATGAATCCTATGTAATCTAACCTGTTCCAAAAGTCAGAAAGTGAAACAGGTCCTGGTTCATTATATTAAAGCAGAGTAGCTTTAGATTTGAAAATAGCAGGAGAAATGTTAGCAGAAAAAAATGAGTGAAAGATGCTGTATCAAGTTTTAATAACATTTGTAATAGAAATCAGTTCCACCGGAATTCAAACACCTTAGAAGCCAGTGGAATTCTAAAAAGAATGTGAAGGGTTCCCCAATTAAATCCAGTAATCTCAAATAGCTACTAATAATTACTGAGCCACAATTTTTCTCAAATACTTAGTATTCTAAGGTTCTATATGAAGTGCAACTCACAGGTTGGCTACAGAAAGTTTAAATTACCTTCTATGTCAACTATTCTACAAATAAACCTTTAATACTAGACTGGTATTAATTACACACTTGCTTATAAAAAAAAGTAAATTTATCAATTGATTTAGCCTAATTTTACTTTTATTTATTAGCTTTTCTATCCTACAGAATGAATATGAAGATAACATCTAAAAGGTCCATAATTCTATGACCCAGATAGACCATTTATTCTTTTTATCTTAGAAAGGAACTGTTGTTTATTTATTTAAGAGATAGGGTCTCACTATGTTGCTCAGGCTTGTCTCAAACTTCTGGCTTCAAGCAACCCTTCCACCTCAGCCTCCTCAGTGGCTAGGATTAAAAGTGTGAGTCACCATGTCCAGCTTTAAGAAAGAAATGTCTATTATGTGGTTAGGAAATTCAAAAAAGTACAAAAAGCTATACAATGAAAGGTAAAAGAACTTCCCTTCCTCCTTTATGAAAAAATATTCTATGTATAAATATATAAATTTGCTTTCCATTTATTCAGAACAATTTACTCTTCTGCCCCTTTCTTTTCTCATTCAGTAATCTGTTTTAGCCTACTTTTCAAGCGCTTCCTTAATTGCAACTAATTTCACCATTTTCAATATGTGGCTACAGGAATTAGATATCCTAGATTTATCTTCTGGTAAGTGCTCTATTAAATCTTCATTGATGTGTGAGACCACAGTCCTGATTGAGTAGTATTTACCTTCTTCTGTCAGCATCTACTCCTGACCCCTTGCTCCCGGAGGGGTATCTTACTGTTTTGCATTTGAGGCCTCTCTGATTCTTCCAGTCTGAATTCAACTGGAAAAGGCAGCCACTTCTAAGGAAATAACTACCAGGAAAACTCCAAGGAGACTCTGCTTCCTGGTACACAGCACAGCAGTGAACAAAAGCAGGAATGGAACCTTCGGGAGTCACAATATCAGGATTGAATCAGAAGCTTAAAAGCAAGGTTTGTTCCAGATGGATACATTTACCATTTCTACCCCTCTTAGTTTTGCAAGGCTAACCTTTGTGGGTTCCAGGCCCTGGCTTCTGCCAGCTCTGATGGGAGAGCATCATGAGCTGCTGAAATTGAATTCCTTCTCTAGCACCTTCTCTGGATAGGCAATAAAGTAGTGGAGCAAAAGGGTGGAAGAACACTTCCTGGCCAACTTCATGCCCACTTCAGAATCAGGAAGCTGTTATGCCAGGGAGTATCTGAAAAGAGCTGAAAGCTGAAGCTGTTCCTTCTCTGATGCATGAGGCATGAAAAACTAAAGGCGGCTGATGATGTCTGCAGGGACAGACGACACTGACTCCCACCTTGTGAACTCCGCACAGATGCTATATCAGAACTCAAACTGGCCAGATGTGGCTCATGCCTGTAACCCCAGCACTTGGGATGCCAAGGTGGGTGGATCACCTGAGCTCGGGAGTTCAAGATCAGTCTGGACAACATGGTGAAAGCCTGTCTCTATTAAAAAATACAAAAATTAGCCAAGCATGGCGGTGGGCACCTGTAGTCCTTGCTATTAGGGAGGCTGAGGCAGGAGAACCACTTGAACCTGGGAGGTGGAGGTCGCAGTGAGCTGAAATCATGCCACTGCACTCCAGCCTGGGTGACAGAGTGAGACTCTGTCTCAAAAAACAAAACAAAACAAAAAAAACTCAAACACTAGTGACATTCACAGGTAATCTATGGTCTGAAAATATAATTGAATCTATTAAATACTCAAGACTCTCATCCTGGAGAACAAAGAAACAGGACCAAGCAAGGTCTTTGATATGCTTAGAGTAACAGGTAGAGACTCAATATCAGGCCAGGAAAAAGGGATTGCAATCATGAAGCATTCCTCCAGCCTCATGTGGGAATGAAAAATGGAGACTAAAAACACGTTCCTTTTTTTTTTAAATCATCTTTCTACTAGACATGGAATTTTTTTTTTTTTTTGAGCTGTTCAATCTCTAATTTTGCCACATCAATATGTTTCCAAATAAGGGATCTCAAATTTTGGAAACTACTGAAGATCTAAATGTAGTAAAAAAACAAAAACAAAACAAACAAATGGAAAGGATCCCAATCTGAAAAGCACCAAAACAAAAGAGTGGCTTTACAAGTTCTGCCAACTCTCAAAGGCACAAAGTGTGCTGTGTGGCAGGCACCACAACCTGGCAAATAGTCGCAGGTCAGAAGGAAAGGCTGACTGAGCAGCCCATAAAGGAGCACTAATAGCTGAAGAGTCCACAGACTGCAACTTACACGCTTGCTTTCCAGTAAGTAAAATACGCCACATCCATTTCAAACAAGAGAATCCAATTACAAATTCTAAATCTGCCTAAGCTACAGGCCCTTTGGGGGTCATGAAGATCTCAGCTAACACTAAGCTGACAAATGGGCTCTTTTTTTCTAAATACTTTTAGAATGCATTTTATGTGACCATTTTGTACTTTACAACATACACTTGGTGGTTGGTGCCACAGTGGTAGGAGAAGCCAGAAGGAGGGCGAGAGAGACTGAATGGGAAAACCATAGAGATACCTTCTTCTCCTAGAAGAAGGAAAAAAAGAAGCCAACATTACTAAGCGAAGTTGGGCAGAACTGAACTACTCTTCTGGCAATCCAGGGGGCAAATGGTTGTCACAGGCCTGGCCTATCTCCCCACACTTTTCTCTATCCAAACACCTGCTCCTAGACAACCAGTCCTATTTTCAGAATTGTAGGGGAATCATTATCAGAAAGGAAGATGTCTAAAGAACTGTCTGAGCTTTCTAACCAAATGCAAATAGATCTCATTTCAGTCTTCGTGTGCCCCCTCAAACTGCCACTTTTCCTAGATGCATTAGTAGTATCTAAGGACGTAACATGGCAATATGTTTTCTTTTTAGTTTACAAATGATGGCTATGCCCCAAACTTCATGACACATTTTTCTGTTATCCTATGTCCTTTATTTTACAGAAATGGAAAACTTAAGAAAAATTTCAAAAGGGTATATGCTTTCCGTAAGTAGTAAGGTAGGGAGAGTTTTTGATACTGAGTTTGATTTCCAGGTAGACTAAGGAAGGAGAAAATTATAGTTGGGTGAGGACACAGTAGGGAGAGGAATTTGGGGAAGCAAGAAAACCTCCTTTAGAAACAGCAGAGTCTGAGCAATTTGAAGGTAGATGGTTACACCATTAAAGTAAAATAGATGTTTAATACGAATTGAGTGAAAAACTATACACATGTTTTCATAGGGATTCTATAATAACATTACTATCTAATAGGTTAAATAGGCTTTTGTGGGTTATCAGTTACACATGCAGTATTTCTATAATGTGCAAATGTGTCCCAGCTTTCAAACAGCTAATTCATATATGAACTTTTGGAACATAACCCATTTACTATTAGGAATTATTATTTAAAAAAACAAACATTATAAGAGTATGGCAAATAGGTATAAGGTAAGGGTCATAGGTAATCATATTTTAGAGCTAGTTGGAAAAGGAAGTTCATTTAATATGTGTAGTTAACCATTTAGATTTTTAAAAATGTCTTAGAAATAATCACATCTGTGTTCCTCAATTAGTAATTTTGGATAAACTATTCAATTTTCTTTATGTAAGATTTTCTGGCAGGCTAAACTTCACTTTGTAACAAATACTTGTTAGCAAAAATAAGGTAACTACTCATACCTGAAAAAAATTTCATTTTTAAAATATTTCTAAAAAATGATTTTTTTTTTTAAAGACAGGGTCTCACTCTGTTATCCAGGCTGGAGTGCAGTGATGTGATCATAGCTCACTGCAGCCTCAAACTCCTGAGCTCAAGTGATCCTCCTGCCTCAGCCTCCCTAGTAGCTTGGACTACAAGCGCATGCCACAACGTCCAGCTGATATTTTTATTTTTTTATAGAGACAGAGTCTCGCTTTGTTGCCAAGGCCTTGGGGATGGAGGCAGGAAACCAGCATTGGTCTTGAACTCCTGGCTTCAAGCCATCCACCCACCAAAGCACTGCGTGAGCTACCACACCCATCCTAAAAGATGAGTTTTTTAAAATCGCACGAAATCACTGTAGTCAAGCATTTATTAAACCTCAAAGCCATTTATGATGAACAGGAAAGATTCGAAGAATAGCTAATACCAGTCTTATTACTGACAATTGTATTTCATGCAAGGAAAATTGACCTTCTCTATCTATAGCTCACCAAATTGATTCTAGAAGATTTTGATTGTAAGAAAAATCACATTAAAGGAATACATGAAGACTGTCCTGCAGAATGGTCAAATTAATGTGACCACATTAAAAATGATACAAATGTGAAAGTTGCTAGCAGTTTGAATTATAATACAGCATTTGTGCAGTCCACAAAGCAGGAGTCAGCGCTATCCGCCCCTGCGGGCGACATCGGCTACCTTCAGCAGTTTTTCATTACCTCTTCTATCAGAGGAAGGAGCAGTTTCAGCTTTCTGCCTTTCTCAGCATTCCCTGGTGGAACAGCCCCCTGACCCGGGCTTTGAAGCAGGCATGAAGGTGGCCAGGAAGTATTCTTCCACCCTTTAGCTTCACTTCTTTATTTCTTATCCAGCGAAGGTGCTGGAGAAGCAATTCTATCTCAGCTAGCCCATGAGGCTCTCCCATCAGAGTTGGCAGAAGCCACGGCAGGAACCAATGCAGGTTTCCTACCTCCATCCCCAAGCCCTTGGCCCACTTCAAAGAGATGCCTAGAATCCAAATAGATTCATTGCTGTGAATTTAGTTAGCTGACTTTTCACTGTGTTGCATAATTCTTTCCCTAGGGTAGAGCTAACACCATCTCACCAGCAGCTCCCCAAAGCTCCCTGCTACTTACAATGATCAATACAAGAACCATCTATGCTGGGGTTATAAAAATATTGATCTGATTTACATCAACCTGAGGTCACTTAGCTAAGATTACCCATAAGAATGACAGTTTCATATAAATTTTTAGGGATACAGACAGAATTCACAGTCATTTCATAGGATCCTACAATGAAACATCAGCTGATAATACATTTTAGTTTCTATTCGTCTGTAAATTATCGTAAACCAGCTTTAAAAGTTTGCCAATTCTCATTTCATTAGGGAAAAAAAAAATCTTCACCCATTTTACAAATCTCAACTTTACCAAAAAGTTTAGGCTGATTTTATAAGCTAGAAAAACTATTCTAATACTACTCAATGTTAAAAAATGTTAGTTATATATCTTTATAATTGGTTTTAGATTATTGTAAACCTTTATGATTACCTAAATACATACTTCGTATTCTAATTAGAAGTGTCCATGTATGTATGTGCTAATTCCAAATACTTATTCAACTTGCCTAGGAAGGTCTACAGATTAATTCTCTAAGAAAAGTTGCCTGAGCCAAAGCTAATAAAAGAAGTAACTCTACAACACCAAAACGCCACTAAAAATCTTCAACGGAAACTATAAAATAGAAGAAACACAGACAGCTCCAGCTTTCCAAGGAAAATAAGACAAAACTACTGTAGAGAAAAAATATAGTAACAGTAACAGCAGCAGCAGCAACTGTGAAAACAATTTATCGTAATATGCATTGTGCTAGAAGCTTTACATAATCACATCTAGTACCTATAGACACCTAGCAAGGCAGGCAATTAGCATCCACATTGAACACTGAAAACACGGAGGCAGAAATTAAAAGTGGTCAGAAAGGGTCTGAATCTAACCTGGTTTGACTCCAAAATTTGCTTGGTTTTCATTCATCATGCTCATTCCTGAGAAAGGGATTAGACAAACTCACTTGCTGGGTTATCTGGAGAAGACTGAGATGGGGTTCAGGAGCCTGAGTGCAGGTGCATTTTTTTTTTTCCTTTCACTTGTTTTTTTCTGATGAGAGAAAGCAACAAGAGGTGTTGTGCCCATGATGACCTGTTCTGACCCTAGGAGAACTTTCCTCACTGCTTTGTAAAAGTTCAGCCATGCATGGGCAAGCATGCACACAGTCACGATGAGTTTTACTATTTCATAATATTTCATAATACTGATGAAGGCACAATAAAGTCACAGTTAGTCATAAAGAAAAACTGACAGGTCTCCAAGACTACAGAATTTCTAGAAGCAAGACCTTCAGGAAAAGGATATAAAATCCACTTGCGACCGAAAACTGTATTTTTCTTCTTTTTTCTTTCTCACCTCCCTCCTCCCCAACACCCAGCTTAATTAAAAGGTATAAAGTGAAGAGAGAACAATAAACAATTATCATGGTAATTTAATAGTAGATAAAAGATAAATGTTTCAACAGCTTTCTCTGCCAAAATTCAGGCTACAGAATATAGGTGTTCAGAAAGTACAATGTACAACTGTTTTAAATCGTATTAATTTGTGTTTCGTCGAAGTGAGATCTTAATTTTATGTTCAACTGCACTACTCATAGGTTACTACCTGCTATGGTTTGAATGTATGTATCTGCCAAAATTAGCATGATGGAACCTATGACCCAATTCCATAGTGCTAAGAGATGGGGCCCTCCGGTGATTAAGTCATAAGGCTCGAATTAGTACCCTTATAAAAGGGCACCAGGGTGCTCGCTAGACCCCTTTTTTGCCCATCTTTTCTGCACATGAGGACACATCACGGAGCCCTGTTGTCATTTTTGCCCCTTTTACTATGTGAGGCCACAGTAAGAAGGCCCTCCTCACCAGACACTGCAGGCCAGCATCTTGATCGGACTCAAGAAAAAAAAGTTATTTTATTTTCTTGTTATTAGCAGCATAAACGTTCTAAGACAACACCTGAAAAATGTGTGCACAATGTATAAAATCTCTAGGATGCACTCAGGTGAACGAGGCCACACTGCTCCTATATTCTAGGAATCACAGTCACATGAGCCAGCCACCCTTACCCATTTTTTTATCTTACAAACCAAAATGCAGTCACTTTCTGACCCTCTACATTTTGCTTCCCACTTAATCATTTTATTCACTGGGCTGTCATAAAGAGTTTGAGTTCTTCTAGTTCAGAATTAAGCCAGTATTATGCTAACAATTAAGCAAACCTAAGCAACTTTTTTTTTTCCTTTAAGAGTATGGCCTGGAAGAAAGGAAACCTTGGTGAGATAGCAATAAAAATGCAGTGAAAAGAGAGCAAGAAGCTGAAGTACACACTTATACAGGGAGTGGCTGGCTCATTGGCACGCTTCATGCCTGGTCTTGCTCCTTCTTTGAAGGGTAGACTTGGGCTGATGGCTAGTTTAATAGTGCTGGGTTCCATTTGAACTCAATTTACTACAATGAGCTGCTGGCCAAGCTGGGCAGGTTAGCTTGGTTGGCTAGAGCAGGAGCTTGAAGGTCAAAGCACCAGCCCTGTCTGAGTTCACCCACAACAGAATTCTGTAGTGTGATCACAGACAAGTACAATGACAAATGGGTGGGAGGTGTGAGCCGGATGACTATGAATATGACTCAGTACAATATTTAATGAGCAGTCACTGTTCCAGGCATTAATATTACAAAGATAACCATACTGAGGTTAAAGTCTTCAAAAGCAGATAGACATAGAAATACATAATTAAAATGTAATCTAGTAAATACCATGATAGAGATCTCCATAGGAGGACAGAGACAGGTAAGGGAGGCTTCCTGGAATAGGGGACATCTGGGCTGACCCTAAAGAGTGAATAGGCATGTGGGTGGGGGGAACCCCTTGCCAAGGAGAGGGCATCATAAACAAAAGCAGAACTTATGCCATCAGTCATAGGGAAAAAGAAGAGGATACACATCAGCTTTTTATCCACTCAACTAGAAAACCTATTAACTTCTTTGTAAATGAAAAATTGCATCTTTACTCACTTAAAAATGCTTTTTGTTAAAATAAGAATTTTTTCTCATTTGTTGCAAGGGAGAAACTATACATTTTGTTTATTGCTTTGTAATTTTAGAAGATGAATATGAAACTTTAATAAAAATTAAGATCTAAGAATTATGACAATGAGCAGAGGATAGAAGTCCAAGGACACAACACTCTCAAATGCCAGAGAGCCCAGTATTAGTATAAAATTATTTTAAAATAAACTTTTTAAAGTCTTCACACAAAAAAGCTTCCCCTACCTTCCTCTCTCCCCAGTCTCTTGGTAATCTTTATCCTACTCCCTACTTATGAGTTCAGCTTTTTTACTGCACATAACGGCGAGATCATGAGGCACCTCTGTGCCTGGCGTATTTCACTTAATATAATGTCCTCCAGGTTCATCCATGTTGTCCCAAATGACAGTATTTTTTCTTTTTTTGGAGACAGAGTCTCACTCTGTCATTAGGCAGGAGTGCGGTGACACGATTTCAGCCCACTGCAATTTCCGCACCCTAGGTTCAAGCGATTCTCCTGCCTTAGCCTCCCGAGATCTGGGACTACAGGCACACACCACCACACCTAGCTAATTTTTGTATTTTTAGTTGAGACAGGGTTTTACCATGCTGGCCAGGACGGTCTTGATTTCTTGACCTCATGATCTACCTGCCTAGGCCTCCCAAAGTGCTGGGATTACAGGCATGAGCCACCGCACCCAGCAGAATTTTCTTATTTTTTAAGCTGAATACTAATCCATTGGTGTGTGTGTGTGTGTGTGTGTGTGTACATATATATATATGTATATGTACACACACACACATGACATTTTCTTTACCCATTCATCTGTTGATGAACACAGGTTGATTCTGTATCTTGGCTGTTGTGAATAGTGCTGTAATAAACATGGGAGTTTACAGAGATCTCTTCAACACATGCTGATTTCATTTCTGGCAGACCTATACCCACTAGCATAACATAAGCTTAAAGTCTTATTTTAAAGATAATTTTGCTTTTGAATTAAGAAGCAGTATATTTTAATATTTTATCATTTTCTCCTAATATCACCATCAAAATCACTTATATGCAACCCCATTTATCTATGGTGCTGTGTTTATATTGCAAAAAAATAAGTTCAGAAAATAGTAACATAGAGCAGAAAATGCTCATGAAATCAAATAATTAGAGCTACAGTTCACTAATTCTCTCATAAAATTAATGGTGTTTTAGTAACTGTTTCCTTAGTATGTCTAATGATTTTATCTTTTTATTGATTTTGCCATTAAATTTTTATTCTTCCTTCCCCTGTTTTGATCATGCATACCTTTGCAAATCTAGGAACTCTGCTATTAGCCCCTTAAGTTGAAGATCAGGACATGAAACTTCAGAGTTTCACGGTCCCCAGAGATGGTCAAGAACCTCTCTCCCCTGGTACCTGATGACAAAAGATGCTTTGAGTAGTTACAAATTCCAAACTACAGGTTGGGGTGTGGTGGCTCCAACCTGTAATCCCAGCACTTTGGAAGGCTAAGGTGGGAGGATTTCTTGAACCCAGGGGTTTTAGATCAGCATGGATAACATAGGGAGACCCGTTCTCTACAAAAAAATAAAATAAAATTAGCTAGGCATGGTGGTGCAAGCCTATTGTCTCAGTTACTTGGGAGGCTGGGGTGGGAAGATCACTTGAGCCTGGTAAAGGTAGAGGCTGCAAGTGAGCTGTGATCATGCCATTGCACGCCAGCCTGAGTGACAGAGCAAGACCCTGTCTCAAAACAAGAACAACAATAAACTAATTTCAAACTACAAAATAAATCTTCCCAATTTCCTGCCATGAATTTTTGGATCAAACATAAACTTTAAAAAAGTGATACTGATGGCTGGGCATGGTGGCTCACACCTGTAATCCCAGCACTTTGGGAGGATGAAGCAGGTGGATGACTTGAGGTCAGAAGTTTGAGACCAGCCTGGCCAACATGGTGAAAGCCCATCACTACTAAAAATACAAAAAATCAGCCCGACGTGGTGGTGCGTGCCTGTAATCCCAGCATGCCGTAGCAGAGGCTGAGACAGGAGAATCACTTGAACCTGGGAGGCAGAGGTTGCAGTGAGCTGTGATCGCCCCACTGCACTCCCGCCTGGGTGACAGAGTAAGACTGTCTCAAAAAAAAGTGATACTTAAAATAGTTCTTATAAAACAAAGTTTCAAAGCCCTTCTGTCTAAAATAGTGGTCCTTATTTGAGGGTTTGTATGAAAATCACCTGTGGGCTTTTAACACTGCAGTCTAAGACCCAGACCAGCTGAGCTGCAATCTTGAGGCACTACTCTCCGCTGTGTATTTCTAAATGGCTCGCTAAAGCCATTTAGAAGCCATGATGTACATCCCTGGTTTAGAAGCACTGACTCACAGAATTTCAACTAGAATCATCTCCCACATGCTAAAGTGATTTTTCACATTCTTCACTGCTTGGCAAAACACCAAGGTTCTCAGTTTCCTGAACTAATGGTTTAAGAGATGCTGATGGGCTTCAGGCTTCCCCTAGACCAGCTGCCTTCAAACTGGGATATGTGTGCTCCTAAGGGTACTGAAAGGCTTTCCATAAAAAGGATTTTAACAGTTTTTGTGCTTTGGACTCCTCAGCAACCTGGTAAAGTCAGGCTGAATCCCTTCCCAGGATAATATTTTTAAATGCATAAATCAAAACAGCATTAGCAAGAAAATATTACCATACTCAGGATAACTATGGTTTAAATATGGTTATACTTATATATGGTTAAAATTTAATCCATTTTTAATACATTAATATGTATACTCGGTCCCTCGTTCGGCCCGGTCCTCGGCATGGCGGCAATTCTTTGCAGGCAGTGCCTCCCTCGGGGGTGGCTCTGCAGGTGCAACTCCGACTCCTCCCTGAGCCCCGTGAGCAGTCCCGGGGTGCCCTGGCGGTGCTGCCCCAGTGACCCGGCCCTCGTTCTGTGTTGCAGGAGAACCAGGCAGGGCTGCGGCCGGCACTACCGCGCCGCGATTTGCGCAGAGTTGAAGAAGCCCCTGACCATTGAAGAAGTGGCCCCCCGCCCCGTCGGGCCTCACGAGGTCAGAGTTGATGTCCATTTCTGTGGCATTAACTTTGCTGATATTTTGGTCTGCCGTGGTCAATATCAGGAAAAGCCCCATCTTCCCTTCACACCGGGATTGGAGTTTTCTGGGACAGTATTGGAGACAGGCACACATGTCAGCACAGTTAAAGAGGGAGATAGAGTTATGGGCATGAGAAACTTTAATTGTATGGCTGAAGAATGCATCGCTGATCAGAAGGACCTGTGGCAGATCCCAGAAAAGGTCTCCCTACAGGAAGCTGCTGTCCTCCCTATATCCTATGGTACTGCGATTTTTGCTCTTGAGCATCGGGCCCATACACAGCCTGGAGAAGTTGTTTTAGTGACAGCAGCAGCTGGAGCCACAGGCCTTGCAGTGATAGATGTGGCAACAAATGTTCTTCGGGCCAAGGTCAATGATGCCTTCCTTCACGTGATACAGGGGAAATCCATGGGCAAGGTGCTTCTCGCTCTTAAATAAATCCTCACCTCAGCAGCAAAGTTAACATGTCCAGATCAAAACTCAACATCTTTCCCGGAAACCTGATTTCCCTTCTGTGTTTCCAAAGGTGTTACCACTTTTCTTACTAATCCAAGTTTAGAATCTTGGAGTTACCTTTGATTCTGTTTACTAATTGCTCCTAATTAATGTGGTTATATAATTTATTGTCCAAACTTGGACCTTTTTGCGAGTGAAAGGATGCCATTAGTCATTACATCAGGAAAACATACCCCAGGCAGACCAGAAGGTATGGTCAGCCTACTTGATGTTTTATGAAATGTATTATGAAATCACTATTGCCAAGTTCTGTCATTTCCACCTCTGGGATATCTCTCACATTCATATCTTCTTTTCCATTCTATTTATGCTTCATCTGCTGTCACCAGTGACCTTCTAACTGCTTTTCCTACCTTTAAACTACTCTCACCACCTCCATCCTTGTGATGCATTATTGCCATGGTGATCTTCCTGAAGCTTAACTCTGACTATGTCCCATTTCAGAAAACCCACAGTGGCTCACCGTTGCTTGATGGTGGAGTTCAGACTCTTTGAGCTAGCATTTCATTATGACCATGACTTTTCCCTGCACCACTTTGCAGCCTTATGGCCCACAGTTCCACTGGGCCCGAAGTATGTACTGAACTTTCCTGCCTCTCTTATTTTGCTCTGCTTGTGCAATTTTTTCTGCCCTCCATTTCTGTCAAATATAAACCTTCCTGACCTCTAACACCTACGCCTGTCATGTGCCTTTACCATCAGGCAAGGGTCAATCTCTTCTCTTCCTCTTCTACCTTCCTGTAGCTTCTCCCCAGGAGTTGTCACATTCTGCCTTGAATCATAAGGAACAACATGTGTAGTGGAATGAACACAGGCCTCCGAGTCCAAGATGTAAGTTTAAATCCCAGCTTTGGAGGTGATTACTTAAAGTCTCAGTGCCTTCATTTTTCTTCCTATATAAAGTGGATATTACAATATTTACCTCGCAGAGTCATTGGGAGCTATACATGCAGTGATTGGGTAAAGCACCTGGCACATGGCAAGCAATTAGCAAATTCTGGTTACTTCTATTGCTTTCTCTTCTCTTTTCCCAGCATATCGTAAGTTCCTTGAGGGTAGGCACCATGTATGATTTACCCTTGTACTTCCCACAGTAGTTTCCATAGTGAGTTACCCTTAGTAAATGCTCAGTAAGTTGAATTGAACTTAAATTACCTGTAAGTCTGGAATTGTGGGATTAAATTAAGAATATGTTGCTCTAGAAACACCCAAATGTCTATCGATGGATGAATGGATAAACAAAATGTGGTATACACATAATTAAATATTATTCAGCCTTAAAAAGGAATGAAATTCTGATATGTGCTACAGTATGATGAAGCTTGAAGACATTATATGTGAAATAAGCCAGACAAAAAAGGACATACTATGTGATTCCACTTATATGAAGTGCCTAGGGTAGTGAAATTCATAGAAACAGAAAGTACAGGTTGACATCCCAAATCTGAAATGGGAAACGCTCCAAAATCTGAAACTTTTTGAATGCCGACATGATGCTCCAAGAAGATGCTCATTGGAACCTTTCAGATTTTAGATTTTTGGATTTGGGTTGCTCAGCTGGCATAAAGCGAATATTCCAAACTCTGAAAAAATAAGTCCAAAACACTTCTGATCTCAAGAATTTTGGATAGGGCCAGGCATGGTGGCTCACGCCTTTAATCCCAGCACTTGAGGAGGCTGAGGCAGGCAGATTATCTGAGGTCAAGAGTTTGAGGCCAGCCTGGCCAACATCGTGAAACCCTGTCTCTACTAAAAAAAAATACAAAAAATTAGCTGGGCATGGTGGCATGCACCTGTAATCCCAGCTATTCAGGAGGCTGAGGCAGGAGAATCACTTGAACCCAGGAGGCAGAGGTTACAGTGAGCTAAGATTGTGCCACTGCACCCCAACCTAGGCAATAAGGGTGAAACTCTGTCTCATTTAAAAAAAAGAATTTTAGATAAGGGATACTTAATGTGCAACATATGGAATAGCAGTTGGAAGCTGGGGAGGAGAGAATGGAGAGTTATTGTTTAATGATACAATGTTTCTATTTAGGAAGATGGAAAGTTTTGGAGCTGTGGTGATTATGATTGTGCAACAATGGGAAGGTACTTAACACTGCTTAGCTGTACACTTAAAAATGGTAAAAATGATAAATTTTATGTATGTCTTATAGCAATAAAAAATGTTAAAAAAATATGTATACTCTAGAAATATATGTGTTCTTTTATTAACCCAGTAAATAGTAAAATCTAGGGGCATGTCTAATAACTGTCATGATTTCAAAGTAGTGATTGGTTCAAACCACCTCTTGAGATATCTGAAACAACTGTAATGTGATAAGAAAACATCTCACTTTCGTTGATGCTCACACTACTTTAGGTTTGTTGTTTACATTTGTAATTAAAGGAAATGCTCAATTTCTAGGTGAAGTTAGTGGGAAAAAAAGATGAAATTATTTTCCTCATCCAAATTCACAAACATTTGGAGTTAAAAACCTTACTTTAAGGGAATATGTGTACGTGGGGGGTTATAAAGCAATCAGTTTCCAGATTCTTTCCTAAAACCTTTATACCTTGTTTCTCACATACATCCCCTTCTATCTTTTTTTTTTTTTTTTTTTTTTTGAGATGGAGTCTTGCTCTGTCACCCTGGCTGGAGTGCAGTGGTGCAATGTTGGCTCACTGCAACCTCCTCCACCTCCTGGATTCAAGCGATTTTCTGCCTCAGCCTCCCTAGTAGCTGGGACTATAAGCGCATGCCACCAGACCCAGCTAATTTTTGTATTTTTAGTAGAGGGGGATTTCACCATGTTGGCAAGGCTGATTTTGAACTCCTCAGCTCACATGATGTGCCTGCCTTGGCCTCCCAAAGTGCTTAGATTACAGGCATGAGCCACTGTGCCCAGCCCCCTTTTACTTTCATAAGGCAAACCTGTTACGCATCCTGAATATTACGTGGTTTATTGTTCGGGGTGCTAAAACCTCTGAAGTGTCACTGAAGAAACGAGAAAATGCCCTCCTCCTGTAGAAGTGCCCTTAAGAGCAGAACAAGAAATACTGTGGGAGCAGGGCCTTGTTTCATGCAGGTGAAAAGGTTTCTGTCTCCTTTGTATTAATGCATCATTGTCAAAAGGCACAAATTAATACAGGTAGTCTGCGACTTACAATGGTTTGATTTATAGTATTATGACTTTATTCCATGTTATATCATGTCAAAATTTCCTCACTTTTTAAGTCCACTGTATGTTTTACAAATTTATTTTCTAAGGTATGTGAAAACAAAAATGTTTGAAGCCTAATCAACATTTCTCAAAGCCTATAAGAAATCAGCTTCAGAGCCATGGAGGTTCATGAGCCTCCTTCGTCAGAAACACTGTGGGTATTTATTTAAAACGCAGATTCCTATGCCCCAACTCAGATGTATGAAATTTGAATCTGTAGGATTGGGTCTGGGAATTGGCACTTTGAAACAAGAATCATACTTGAATCTGATGTATACCAAAGTTGAGAACCACTGTGCTATGCTACTGTACTGCTTTGCTGTTAAATCTTCCAGACACTTGTTTCAGCCATTTTCCGGACCCATATTTATCCTTTCAATCTATAGATAGGCATTTGTTACAAACTAAATGATATGAACTCAACACAAGACATCGATGCTTATTCAGAATTTGATGGGAATTGACCAGAGACAATGCCAATAGAAATCATCTCTTGGTGCATCACTTAGTAATTTTCAGTGGTATAGAATAGTGATGTTTTCCTTAACCTGTTCCTTATGATTTGATATCAATTTTGGATAAGCTGTAAACAAGCCCACAATAGAACAGGGAGGCAAATATTCTCTTTTAAAAAAATATGGCCCTACCATGTGAACTAATAATTAAACAATGGCCCTGCTATCTAATTATCATCATAAAGAAATGTTAGAGCTCCAAGCATTTGGTATTCCATGGATGCTTTAAGATTTTAAAAAATTTTCTAGGCTAAAATTACATCAATCATGCTACTTGAAGCTTCAGTTTGGGGACTTCCATGCATAAAACTTCAACAAATGTCTCAGTTTAAAATTATTCTTAAAGAGGTTTGACCCTGCTACTCTCTACTTTTTAGAGGTAAGATGTGCAGACTATCTGCTCAAGCCTACACCTTTGCTACATCTCTCCATTTTCATATAATGAAATGAGTTCAACTGTTGGTTAAAGCATGTGATTCTACTAGTAACTGACAATGAAGGAGTTAAGGACCATCCATCCCATACTATGCCAATTTGGCATATGTATTATTTCAAGCTGAAATTACTTGAGAAACTAATTGCAGAAAGGCCTTTCTGACCTGTCCTTTCTTAAGGTGGCAAGCCATACAAATTCCTTTGAGGATGCCTTCCCTCCACTAGAGACAGAAAATAATTGGAAACTGCTGCTGCAATGAACCTGTACAAATAAACTTACTGAAGAAACGTTATCTTACACTAGCTTTACACCCCCCAATAGATCTCCTAGTGACCTCTAGAATTTACTGCCCCAGCCCAGATCCCTTTGTCCTGCCATTTCTTCACAAATTTATTATTCCTTGTCCAAAAAGTACAAAAGCTATCTGCTTTGGCCGTTTCTTTGAATCCTTACTCTCTCGTACTCCCTATGTACGTGTAAAAATTTATAAAATCTCTATCCTTTTCTCCTGTTCATCTGTCTTATGTTAATTTGATTCCTAGAACCAGCCAAAAATCCCACTTAAGAACTAAGATGGGTAGAGGTGACTTTTAGCCTCTCACAACCACCTATTAATTTTCCATGGACTTGCCAAGGAGTGAGATTTTGAACTTGTCACTCAGTGGACAGCAGAAGCTCAGTTTCAAGAAGCCATATTCATGAAGGACATACAGAAGGCACATTCATCGATATTTTCCAAAATCTATCCCAAACTAAGAGTTGTGTAATGAATAAGATTGTCTCTGTAAAAAGATATAACAAAAACTGAGTTTCTTCTATACTTTCACAACCCAATCAACACAAAGCACTTACTGTGACCTCTAGTCGCCAAAATGTGTGGGGATTTTTTCCTACCAGCAATGAATTCTGCAGCAGACACCAGCTGGATATCCTCTAAATCAATTCAATTCTGATACTACCTGTTGTGAATTGGGGTTCTCACAATCCCTCCTCACGGTTCAGTTAATTTGCTAGTGCAGCTCACAGAACTCAGGGAAACACACTTACTGATTCATTATAAAGCATATTACAAAGGATACTGATGCACACCAGATCATCAGAGGTGGAGAGGGCACAGCATGGGAGAAGGGGCACACCACCATCCAGGAATTTCCACAGGTTCAACCTTCTGGAAGCTCCCCAACCCAGTCCTTTTGGGCTTTTATGGAAGCCTCATGGTGATAACCTTCATCCCTTCTCTCCTCCCCAGAAGTTGGGGAGGTGGGGATGGGGTTGAAAATCCTGCCTTAGTCTTTCCTGTGACCAGCTCCAACCTGAGGCTACTCAGGGGCTGACGGCCACCAGGAATCTCATTCGCATACAAAAACACACATCGCTTTCGAGATTCCAAGGATTTCAGGTGTTTGCATGCCAGAAAAAAAAATGGGAACAAAGAACAAATACATATTTCACAATATCACAATCTGCTTTTAAGGCTAATCAACAACGTTAGCATATCAGACACCCATATTTGAAAAAGTCAGTGTTGTAACATTAAATGCTCAGTCTGCTTTCAATGTTTTATTAATAATTTCTACACAGAATAACAGTCAAGCATAATTTTTTTAAATTTAATCATTTATACCATAATGACCAAATTATTTTAAACAAAAACATCTCCCCCACAAACATTTCTGGGTATAAAATTTGTCTCCCCTGACATCCTAAGTCCATGGGTAAGTTACACAACTTCACCAGCAGCCACTGGAATGTATTCTATTTCTATATGCAATGAGACTATCCTTTTCAATCCGTATCATGGTATTAACAATACCAACCTCTACTGAGGTTTAATCTAAGAACATGAAACTCATCCCCCCAAAACTTGTTGTGTCTCTTGCCTAGATATTGCTGAGGTTACATCTGAACAATACATAGAAATTACTTTACAGTGATAGTATTGAGAATAACTGTATTTCTTCTAAGTAACCGATTCCTTTTCTCTTGTGTTGAACATCTGGCAAAGCTTCCCATTTGTAACTGCAGTTTGAAAGCTTAGGGGCAGATTGCGATCCACTCAAAGGACTTGCCTTTGGAAGCGCATTATTTCCCGTTCCATTTTATCTTCGAACTTTTGGTTCATCTTTTTTCTTTCTCAAACATTTCTAATTTATGATATTGCATTATCCTTTAGCTGTTCTTGTAAACAATTTTAGAGCAATGAAGAGTATCATGAATTTTTAAAAAAAAACAGGAAAAAAGTTTTAATATTATTTGAATTAAGATTTACACTTTATGGTAACACATGTTAAACTGTAATACTTAAGGAAAAATCTAAAGTCTCAATGATTGTCTGAATAAGTGGGTGTTTTTTCCAAAATAATGTCAAGTACTTGGTAAAGTTAAGGAAAAAACCTCTTGTATCAATATCAGTTTATCCTGAAAGTTATCACCTAAAACTTTTCTTAAGCAATGACTTTCATGACACTGTGCTGCTAAAATACCATAATATTAAAATGCCAACTTTTCCCAAAAAGCAAGCATGCTCAAGCAGTTAGAAATAAGAAGCTGTTTAAAGACTCTGAAGGAGTAAGCCCGTCCTGGGAATCAGGCAACAATGCTCTGGTGTCTGTGCAGGAAAAACATTACATATGAACCTAACTTGCAATAAGGTCCTTTTAGCAACATGATTATTTAAAAAAAAACAACCCTTCTATCATGAGTCTTGCCTTTTAAAAGGCTATGGTTAATGACTATGAATTCTCACAAAGGGCTCCCATTCTACAAAATGGCATTATAGCAATGCCTGAGAGATACAAGATCCAGAATGAAAAAGAAGAGAAAGTAATAAAGCAATCCTTTCTATCAGTTGCCGAGAAAGCGGGCGGGTGGGGGGGGGGGACTATTAATATTTTATTCTTTGAAAAGCCTTGTACTGTTAGAATGACTAGAAGAATCCTTCCCCCATCCATCAATGCATCTGTTCCCCACTTAAAGCATGCATGCTTACAATGTTCTAGGTACCAGGGACACAAAAGCCGGTGTTCATGAAAAAAAAACACAAAACTTAAGGCAATTTAAATTTAACAGAGTTTAACTGAGCAAAGAACAATTTGAGAATCGTCCAGTTCCCAAAACCAGAATAAATTCAGAGTCGCTCCGTGCTACCATATGGTTGAAGATTTATGTAAAGAAAAAGGAAATTGAAACACAGAAAATGTGAGTGAGGTGTAGAAACAGCCGGATTGGTTATAGCCCCGCATTTGCCTTATTTGAACGTTGTTTGAACAGCTGTCTGCTGTGATTGGCTGATACTTGGTGATTGCTAAGAGATTGGGTCTGCCTAATGTCTATCTAGACATCCAATTACGTCACAGTTCACTGTGTACCAGGAGACCTTTAGGCCAAACTTAAAATATGTAAGGAGCCAGCTTTAGGCTAAACTTAATTTAAAGGGGGACAGAAGTATGCAGGGGCCCTGCCCACAGGGATGCAGGCATTAGCCAAAGGTGGCACTAATAAACTTACAAAAGCAACTGGGATAAGGGCTCTGAGAGGGAAGAACACAGTTCTTGAAGGAACACAACAAAGAAAGCTCAAAAAATGCAAGTATTTAAAATTCCATTTGGAGGCCAGGCATGGTAACTCATATCTGTAATCCCAGCACTTTGGGATTACCAGCAGAATCACCTGAGGTCAGGAGTTCGAGACTAATGGTGGCCAACATGGTGAAACCCTACTCTACTAAAAATACGCAATTAGCTAGATGTAGAGGTACATGCTTGTAATTCCAGCTACTCAGAAGGCTGAGGCAGGAGAATAGATGGAACCTGGAGGCAGAGGCTGCAGTGAGCCAAGACTGTGCTACTGTACTCTGGCCTAGGTGACAAGAGCAAAATTCCATCTCAAAAAAAAAAAAAAAAAAATTGATTTGGTTTCTGTTTAAGTCTTTTATCCTTTCACCAACACAATTCTAAGTAGAAAAGGTATAACTAAAACAAATTAGAATCCAAACATTTCCAAGATTTCTTCACATGTTTTAAAATAGCAATTTCCCACTAACAATATCATAAATGTAGATGTTTTAACTGAATTCTTAAACAGAATTCCCAGCATAGAATATTTCTACCAGATTAAATATTTAAATTTTAATATTAAAATACTAAAATGCAAATAATCTAGCACTTCAGAATAAAATAAGCTTCTCAAACACTAAATTATCATTTCTTTAAAGGTTATTCATTAAAAAGAATAACTCTTTATTCTTTAAAAAGATATACCACACTTTTTATAGAAAGTAGATATATTTCTGGGAAGAGGAGACACCAAATACCATAAAAATCAAAGTTCTGTTTTTGGAAGGTCACTGCTGATGGGGCTCACGCAGGGAATTCTACCTGAAAATATGACTATAGAAGACAAAAATTTGGTACCCCAAATATACCTTTCTGGCATAAGGATTATTTTGAGAAACAGCAGAAACTGGAAAAGCTCTGAAAATAGAAAATAAGTTGCCCTTTTGTAAGAGAAATTTACATCCATAAAGGTGTCTCCATCTCTGTACCAGAAAGAAAGGGATGGCTCTAAATCTAAACTAGAAACTCTTATCAAGGAGAAGGCACCTACTTAAATCTGTGCAACAAACCTTACTCTTGTTTAGACATCTAAACACCTGATCATCTCCCCATAACAGGTTTTCTCTACAACTCCTTTGTTTCTGCAGACATGGATTAAAGCCACCTCCTAGACATTTACAGGCATACCTTTAATTGCACTTCCCTTTATGGCATTTTGCTGAATCTACTCTGCCTGTCCTCTCTAAAAGAACAAGAAAGCCTGGATGACAGCACATCTGTTGACAGCATAGTTTACTCAATATTTTAAGTCCACTGTTGAGACCTGCTATTCAGAAGAAAACATTTTTTTTCAAAATATTAACTGTTCATTGATGATGCATCAGGTCACCCAAGAGCTCTGATGGAGAAGTACCAGGAGATGAATGTTGTTTCCATGCCTGCTATCACAACATCCCATACTGCAGACCATGGATCAAGAAGTAACACTCTCAAGTCTTATTTCAGAAGTAAATTTCTTAAGGCTATAGCTACCATAAATAGTGATTCCCCTGACAGAGCTGAGCAAAGTAACTTAAAAACCTTCTGGAAAGGATTCTGCATTCTAAATACCCTTAGGAATACTTTGATGCATAGGAGGAGGAGGTCAAAATGCCAACATTTACAGGAGTTGAGAAGAAGATGATTCCAAATCTCATGGATAATTGAGGGGATCTAGACTTCAGTGGAGGTTAGTAACTGCAGCTGTAGTAGAAAACAGCAAGAGAACTAGAACTAGAAGGGGAATCTAAATACTGAATTGCTGCAATCTCATGATAAAACTTGAATGGATGAGGAGCTGCTTCTTATGGATGAACAAAGTAAGTGGTTTCTTAAGATGAAAGCTACTCCTGGTGAAGATACTATGAAGGCTGTTGAAATGACAAAGGATTTAGAATATTACACAAACTTAGAGAGGAAAAGACTACAATTTTGATAGAAGCTATCAATTAAAAAAAGCTATCAAACAGCATTGCATGCAACCAACTTCACTGCTATCTTAATGTTTATGACTCTCTAAAGGCTCAAATGATCATCAGCACTTTTTAGCAATAAAGTTTTCTTTTTTTGAGACAGAGTCTCCCTCTGTCACCCAGGCTGGATGGAATACAGTGGCGTGATCTCCGCTCACTGCACCCTCTGCCTCCCAGGTTCAAGACTGTTATTTCTCAGCCTACCAAGTAGCTATGATTACAGGTGCGTACCACCATGCTCAGCTAATTTTTCTATTTTTAGTAGAGACAGGGTTTGACCATGTTGGCCAGGCTGGTCTCAAACTCCTGACCTCAAGTGATCTGCCCTCCTCAGCTTTCCAAAGTGCTGGCATTGCAGGTAGGAGCCACCATGCCCAGCCAGTATTTTTAATGAAAATATGTAGGTTGTTTTTTAGATATAATGCTCACTTAATATACTACAGTATAGTGTAAATTTAACTTTTATATGCACTGGGAAACCAAAAAATTCGTGTGACTGCCTTGTGAAGTTTACTTCATTGCAGTGGTCTGGAACTGAACTCAAAGTATCTACAAGGTATGCCTGTACTCTGGAGATTCAGTAGATATTATCTAGGTATCTCTCATGCATACATGAAGTATATATGTTAATAAACTTCTGTTAGTTTTCTCTTGTTAATCTGACGTTTGTCACAAGTGTTCTTCCCAACTAAGAACTTGGGAAAAGTTATACTTTCCCCCATGCTAAGACTAATAAGCCACTCGAAATGAATGAAGAGAAAACTTTTCTATTTTTCTCATGGGTATAATTTCAAAACATTCTGATGGCAGCTCTTGGCCTATTGGCTGTAAAACCTGTGTATAACATTGAGTGTATTTCAACAAAGCTTAATAATTGATGAACATCCTACGTCATTAATTTATAATAAATCCAATCTGTTTCAGAGTGTGCAAATGCACTACTTAAGATTCTGTCCCAGTGGTAATTAGCTAATGGTGATAGTCTTTAAACTTCTTTATTTGCATTTTTCATAATGTGCCTTCTGGACAGAACAATCTTGTCAATGTTCAGTGAGTGACTTTAAGGCTTGTGGCAGTGGTCAGGCTATTTGATCACTTTCCCTAATAGTGAGGAGCTTTTCTCATCATTAGAATACATGTTAGAATAAAGAGACTTCCTCCATTAGACATAAATGGGTAGAAAATTTTGTAATTATGATTATTTTTACCATTAGGATTCCCAACAAATTTTGATAATTAGGTTTTCTTCCTTATGTTGATATGGAGGTAATGGATAAAATATTGATTTAATTTGGTAAAATAACATGAACTTTTATTAAAAAAGGAACTGAGTGCTTGTCTGGATACTGAAGAAATAGCTTCAAAGTATTCAGCCAAAGCTGTTTATTACTGACTTTTATCAACAAATGCAGATCACTTAATTTTAACTGTAAGCGTTCACTAAGAGAAATTAGTCCTTCTTGGTGCTTTTCTGTTAGTTTTGAAATTATGCAATATATTAGTAAAGTTATTTCTTTCAATGTTTCATCTCCACATTTATATTTCAACCTCTTGGTACTCTTTCTACGCAGGAACACAGAGCTCAGAGACCCTTCCCAAACTGCCAAACACTCCAAAAACAGGTTTTTAGTAGGGTTTACCCAGTTCCAACTCTAAACCACAAATGATAAGCCAGCCCCCACCCATCAGAATTCATTCATCATCTGACCTATTAAGCCCATCTGAATAAAATGCTAATTTGTATTTAAATGCTCATGAAGACTTAACCCTACCTAAATGACCTGTCTGTCTGTCTGTCTGCCTGTGTGTCTCAGGGTCTTGCTCTGTCTCCCAGGCTGCAGTCTAGTGGTGCAATCACAGCTCCCTGTAGCCTTGATTGCCTGGGCTCAAAGGATCCTCTCACCCCAGCCTTCTGAGTAGCTGGACTACAGGCATGTGACACTGTACCCAGCTAATTTTTGGTAGAGATGGGTCTCACTATGTTACCCAGGCTGTCTCAAACTCCTGGGCTCAAATGATCCTCATGCCTTAGCCTCCCAAAGTGCTGGAATTTCAGGCATTGAGCCACTGAACTTGGCTTGGAAATATCTTTTAAATAGCAAACAGCCAGGTGCAGTGGCTCACGCCAGAAATCCCAGCACTTTGGGAGGCTGAGGTGGGAGGAACACTTGAGCCCAGGAGTTCGAGATCAGCCTGGGCAACATAACAAGACCACATCTCTAAAAAAAAAAGCCTGGTGAGGTCTGCAGTTATCTTCCATCTAAAGGACTACATGAGATGTGAAATTTGGCCAATAGAAGAGACACCTGGAGACAAAAATTGCCTTGAACTTATGCTACTACTTAAAGACTACTTCCTACATAGTCATGAGTTTAGAACTATCTTTATCTATAGCTGAACTATTCCTTTCTGGATCCATGGTCAGACAATCCCTCATCTTTCATCTAGTGTATACTCTGAAGAGGAATATTAGACATGTGCTTCCAAATGTAGCAATGAATACTCTAGAAATATGAAGAGTAGACAGGTATAAATGGCAATATGTGAATATTAAAATAGAGTTACAAAGAACAACCTTATATAATGATAAAAGGGTCCTTTCACCAGGAAGATATAATAATTATAAATACATATGCACCGAATATCTGGTCATCTCAATATATAAAGCACACAATGACAGAACTGGAGAGAGCAATAAACACAATACAATAGTCGGAGGAAATCTGGATTTCCCTTTCAATAATGGCTAGAACAACCAGACAGAAAATCAATTAGGAACAGGGGACTTTAAAAACATGATAGACCAAATGGACCTAACAGACATATAGAGCACATTTCACCTCATAGCAGCAGAAGTGCACATGAAACATGCTCCAGGATATGTCCCAAAACAAGCCATAACGAATTTAAGAAGACTGAAATGACACCAAGTATTTATTCTGACAACCACAGGATTAAAATAGAAATCAACAGCAGAGAGAATAAAAGATAATTCACAAATACGTGGAATTTAAACAATATACTCTTAAATAACCAATGAATGGGTCTTTAATGACCAACAAATGGGTCTGAATATGTTACCCCAAACAATCTTTATTTTACGGATTTTGAGCCAAATGCCACTGAGAATCAGCAGACTCAATATGAAGCTCTAAAATCGAGACATAAATTTTCTTCTTATAAAGGAAATTTATATTTATATAGGAAATTTCATTTGTAGAGATATCTCCCTCTATACCAGTAGGGATGTGATGACTCCTAACTCATATCAATGGAGAAGACATCAACTTAAATATGCATACAAAACCTTACTAAACATGGCCGGGCGCAGTGGCTCACGCCTGTAATCCCAGCACTTTGGGAGGCCGAGGTGGGTGGATCACGAGGTAAAGAGATCGAGACCATCCTGGTCAACATGGTGAAACCCCATCTCTACTAAAAATACAAAAAATGGTGGCACGTGCCTGTAATCCCAGATACTCAGGAGGCTGAAGCAGGAGAATTGCCTGAACCCAGGAGGCGGAGGTTGCGGTGAGCCGAGATCGAGCCATTGCACTCCAGCCTGGGTAACAAGAGCGAAACTCCGTCTCAAAAAAAAAAACACCTTACTAAATAACCCTTGTTTATTATACTTTTCCTGGTCACTTTCCCGTAACTTGTTTACCCAACCCCAAAGCCCCAAGCCTCCACTCCTTCGTTTTAGTCTAAGACAGTACTTATGCTCAAATTCTAACCACCCACTTAGGTTACCCATAGCTGTGTGCTCCCAAGTGTACATGCTAATAAGCTTCTGTTTGTTTTCTGTTGTTAATCTGTCTTTGGCCAGTCTAATTTATAAGGTCCCAGCTGAAAAACCTAAAATAAGTAAAGAAAAAGACATTTTGCCTTCCTTACAGAGAAATTATAAAATATCTTGAGACATATAAAAAGAAAAATACAACATACCAAAAGTTATGAGATGCAGCAAAAGCAGTACTGAGAGGAAAATTTATACCTATATATGCCTACATTAAAAATAAAGGAAAAGGCCAAGCATGGTGGCTCGTGCCTGTAATCCCAGTACTTAAGGAGGCCAAGGTGGGAGAATTGCTTGAGCCCAGAAGTTCAAGACCAGCCTGGGAAATATAGAAAGACCCATCTTTACATATTATAATAATAACAAAATTAGGTGGGCATGTTGGCATGTGCCTGTGGTCCCAGCTACGTGGGAGGTTGAGGTGGAAGGATCACCTGGGCCCAGGGGGTCAAGGCTGCAGTGGGCCATGATTATGCCATGGCACTCCAGCCTGGGAACAGAGTGACACCCTGTCTCAAAAAGTAAAGAAAAAAGAAGAAAAGAAGAAGAGGAGGTGGGAGGAGGAAGGAAGAAAGAAGGAAAGAGGGACAGAGGGATGGATGGATGAACAGATGGAAGGAAGGAAGGAAGGAAGGAAGGAAGGAAGGAGGGAAGGAAGGAAGGCAGGCAGGCAAGCAAAACATTATACCTCCAAAGAGCAAGAAAAAGAAGAACAGGGCATAAAGTTAGTACAAGGAAGTAATAATGATCAGAGCGGGAAAAAAAAAGGAGAATATAAAAACACTGGGGAAAAACTAAATAAAGTTCTTTTTTTAAAATACAGAATTGACAAACCTTTTGCAAGACTAACCAAAAAAAGAAAAAAAAAAATTGGTGATGAAGCAGGAGATATTATAACTGATGCCACAGAAATGAAAAGGATCATAAGAAGCTACTATGAACAATTAAACAATTATATGCTAACAAGCTGGATAACCTAAAAAGAGGAGATAAATTTCTAGAAATACAGAACCTACTAATATTGAATCATGAAGAGATTTAAAAATCTGAATACACTGTTAAATAGTAACGAGATTGAATCAGGAATTTTAAAAAATCACCCAAAAGAAAAGCCCAGGACCAGATGGCTTCACTGGTGAATTCCACCAAACATTTCAAGAAGAATTAATTCCAATCCTTCTCAAACTCTTCCATGAAACTGAACACTCCCGCACTCAAATTTCGAAGCAGTGTTACCCTTATCCCATAGCCTAAGACATGGCAAGCCAAGACAAGCAAACTATAGGCCAATAACCCTGATGAAGACAGATACAAAAATATTCAACAAAATACTAGCTATCTGAATTCAACAGTATATTAAGAGAACAAATGAGATTTTTTCCAGGGATGTAAGAATGGTTCAACATACACGAGTTTATAGATGTGACATACCACAGTAACAGAATGACAGATTTAAAAAAAAAAAATCACATGACCATTTCAACAGCTACAGAAAAAAAATTTGACAAAATTTGATATCCTTTCATGACAAAAGCTCTCCATGAACTTGGAATAGAAGAAAATTTCCTCAAGACAATAAAGGCATATATGAAACCTCATAGCTGACATCAACTCTGTAGACAAAAACTAACAGTGTTAAGATAAGGAACAAGGCAAGGATGCCCACTCTCACCACTTCTATTCAACACAGAGCTAGAAGTACTTACCAGATCAATTAGGCAAAAAAAAAAAATAAGCACTGAAAAGGAAGAAGTAAAACTGTCTTTGTAGATGACATAATCTTATACGTAAAAAACTTTAAGAACCCACAGAAAAACTGTTAGGACTAATAAAGGAATTCAGTAAAGTTAAAAGATACCAAATCAACATACAAAAACCAGCTGCATTTCTATATATTAACAACAAACTATCCCAAAGGGAAATTAAGAAAACAGTCTCATCTATAATGGCATCAAAATTTACTTAGGAAAAAACTTAATAAGGTAATGAAAGACTTGTATACTGAAAAATCATAAAACATTGATTAAAGAAATTTTAAAAGACACAAATAAATGAAAATATATCCTATGGTTATGGATTGGAAAACTTAATATAGTCAACATGTCGACACACCCAAAGGAATCTACAGATTCAATGCAATCCATATCAAAATCCCAATGGCATTTTTTACAGAAATAGAAAAACAGTCCTATAATTCACATGAAACCCCAAAGACTTTGAATAGTCAAATGATCAGGAGAAGGAACAAAATTGTAGGCATTACACTTTCCTATTTCAAAATAGACTACAAAGCTATAGTAATCCCAACAGTACGGTAATGAAATAAAGACATACAGACAAAGAGAACAGAACAGAGAGCCCCAAAATAAGTGCACAAATACAAGGTCAACTGATTTTTAACAAAAGTGCCAAAAATACACAATGGGGAAAGGACAGTCTATTAAACAAATAATGCTGGGAAAACGAGATATCCACATGATTAAGAAAGAAATTAGACCTATTCACAAAAATCAGCTCAAAATGGATTAAACACCTAAATGTGAAGCCTGAAAGTGTAAACCTTCTTTAAAAAAAAAAAAAATCATAGGGCAAAGGTTCACAACAGTGGTCTTGGCAATGAGTTCTTGAACATGACATCAAAAACACATGCAATAAAAGCAAAAATAGACCAGTAGGACATAAACTATAAGGCTTCTGCATAGCAAAAAAAATCAACAGAGTGAAAAGGTAACCTACAAAATGGGGAGAAAATAATTGCAAACCATATTATCTGATGAGGGGTTAGTATCTAAAATACAAGAAATTCTTACAACTCAACAACAATAAAACCAAATAATCCAATTTAGAAACGGGCAAAGGAACTGAATAGATATTTCTCCAATGACAAATGGCCAATAGGTATGTGAAAAGATGCTCAATACTAAGAATCATCAGGAAAATGCAAATTAAAACCCTCATGAGCTGTTAGGATAGCTATTATCACACCTGTTAGGATAGCTATTATCAAAAAAAAAAACCCACAAAAGATAGCCGGTGTTGGAGAGGATGTGGAGGACCTGGTACCCTTGTACACTGTTACTGAGAATGTAAAATGGTGTAGCCACTATGGGAAACAGTATAAAGGTTCCTCAAAAAATAAAAAATAGAAATACCATATGATTCAGCAATCCCACTTCTGGGTATTTATCTAAAAGAACTATAATCAGAACCTCAAAGAGATATGTATACTCACATACTTACTGCAATATTATTTACAACGGCCAAGATATGGAAACAAATTAATTGCTCATCTACAAGTGAAGAAAGGTGGTATGTATGTACAGGGAATACTACTTAGCCTTTTTCTAAAAAAGAAGGAAATCTTGCCATAGGGATATCTCTGTAGGACATTATGCTATGTGAAATAACCCAGTCACAGAAGGACAAACACTGCATTATTTCACTTACGATGTATCCAAAACTGTCAAACTCACTGAAGCAGAAAATAAAATGGTGATTGCCAGGGGCCACAGGGAGGAGGAAATGCGGAGTTGCTATTCAATGGGTATAAAGTTTCAGTTATGCAAAGTGAATAAGTTCTAGAGACAGGATGTACAACACTGTGCTTATGGTTAATGATCCTGTATCATACACTGTAATATTTAAGAGAACAGATCTCATGTTAAGCATTCTTACCACAATGAACAAAACAGTTATAGTATATTAGTATACTGGCATAACTCTAGGAAAGTAATTTAGCAATATTTATCTATTGTCTTGAAAAAGTTCAAAACTGTTGACTCCATAATCCCACTTTTGAGGCACCAACTTAATGAAATGTTATAAGATATGGAAAAAGTCTTATACCTAAAGACATCCATTAAAGTAACACATGTAACTGTAAAAAATCAAAAGCAGTAATAGTCAGTGGGGGACTATTCCTTCTATGGATTGTTATCTAACCAATGAAAGTAAAAGTATTTAAAGTAAGGCAGTACCAATGGATAATTGCTCATAACATGATATTTAATGAAAATTATTAGATTATTAACATGCAATTGATGCTAAGAGGGAATACATGAAAATTACTAAAGCTGCATGAGGGTGAAGAGATTATGGATGATGTTTCTTTTTTTTTTGCCAAAATTTCTGCAATGCTTAAAATAAATGCATTTACTAATTATATACATGAAGCACTGTTTATAAAAAGATGCTTGGAAAACAGACATTTTTGTTAGTTGAAATTGGTTTATCTTCCTAATTCATCACCTAAAAACAGTTAACATATCATAGAAAGCAAAACGAAACAAGTCTGCCCTACAGTTTTTCATTTGGAAAGACTGATTTCTTCTAGGTTAGAAAGGTGCTTTGTCACACCCCCATCCTTCAATACAAGCAAATTTACAATTTCCTGGGCTGTGACTTGCAGAATGCAGCCTAATCTGCCATCCTGGGACTAGACTCTTCCTTTGGGTTGAAGTAGCTGTGGAGTTGCTGTCAAAATAAACACCACAGTGAAGCAACACCCAAAGTGCATCTGAAGATTTTTTTTTAATTAACTGCTTCAAACCCATAGCATACTTAATAGTTCCTGAGAAATACAGCCCTCCACCAGACCCAATGAGAAAACAACATTTCCATTATACATGTCCTAAGGTATATGGAACTCTTAAGTTTCATTAACAGGATTTCAATCAACTCAGTTGCTATTGGTTATAGAGTATAACCTGTAAACCTCTATACAATTTAAAACCCTCTATACAGTTGACATAATTGAGACTACTCCATCTTATTCCTAACACCCATTGTACATGTTTAAAAATATTTAAGAAAATACATAGTCAAGAATATAATTAAGAAGTATTTAATTAAACTCCAAACGCCATGTTTTGTAACTAAGAGAATTCTCACTGATGTATAGCTACAATTCATGTATGGAAACAGCTTTTGCTTATTGATTTGAATCCAATCAAAAATCCTGAATAACACATTTATGTTTTACTTTGACTATGAAACATTATTATTGAATACTTACATAAATTGTGTATTTCATTTATGAGAAAAGTAAAAATACAAATTTCAAATTTTCAAAGCAAGAAGGCTTAATAAAATGTATAAAAATGTTGATCTTTGACTATTTCATAACTGTTGTGTTAAAGAGAATCATTAAACCTTTGCATTGCTAATATTGGATCAAGTAAGTGGAAAGCTTAAATATTAACATTTACTTTCCTTGGTCCTTCATCACTTGCTATTCAGACCATGTGAGTTTACTGTCTGTGATAAGATACTAGAAACACATTTATATAACCTAATGGGTTATGATCCAGAAAATGGATTAAGGCATTATCTTTCAAAATAGAATACGCCTTGCAAAAAAGTATCCTCTGAGAATACTGAGGTTTTTAAGGACTGTTTGGGGTATTCTGAAGAAAGCTACAGATCAACACATGTAACTAAAATATAGTGAAACTTACTCATAGGCTTTAGGGTTTCCTCTCTAAACACTATTAGGAGTTTTAGATTTTGGTGAACAAATTGTCTTATGTATTAAAAAGTAGGAAAATTCCTATTTATGATATGTAGTCATATGCTAATGATTCAAGCCCGTATTCTCACACATTTAAAAATGTTAGGTTTTAAAAGACCGATTGACTTGTAGTTCACTTAAAATATATTTATTTATGTCACCTGCAGGCTCTGATTAAAAACAAATAAATTATATTGTTAGGATGGTATATCAAGCCAGGCATAGTGTCACGTACTTGTAGTCCCAGCTACTCAGGAGGCTGAGGTGGGAGGACTGCTTACTTGAGCCTAGGGGTTCCAGTCCAGCCCTGTGCAGCATAGTAAGATCTTTCTCTTAAAAAAGAAAAAAAAAAGATGGTATACCAGTGCTTTCGATTCAGTACAAAAATCTCAGTTCAGAGACTAGTCACTAGAGAATGACTCAGTGAGATGCTATGAGAAACGATTGGGGCTTTCAACGTATTACTTATATCTTAGACTATAAATGGTAAATCTCAGAACTTGAGCATTTTTAGGTTGTGTGACAGTATGTATTACCATCACAATATCCTTCCTGATTTTTCTCCCAGTTCTTTCATTTTATCTCATTTCTAGAACATACACAGCAGACTCTTATGTTTAAACGTGAACAACTCTGCCTGGACAGCATAGCAGATTCACAAGCAACACATTTCCTAGAAAAAGAATCTCTAACTTCTATCCTTAATATGCCCCTCCCTGCCAGTGTACTTTTGCCTGTGAATACCTATGTGGAGGGGAATTTAAACTCCATTTAACTGAAGATACTTCGAGGCCTCAGGAGGTTTTGATGAGTGGATGATAATATTTAAAACTTTAATTTTACAGGCCGGCGTGATGGCTCAAACCTGTAATCCCGGCATTTTAGGAGGCTGAGGCAGGTGGATTACCTGAGCTCAGGCGTTTGAGACCAGCCTGGGCAACATGGTGAAACCCTGTCTCTACTAAAAATACAAAAATTAGCTGGGCGTGGTGGTGCATGCCTGTAGTTCCAGCTACTAGGGAAGCTGAGTTAGGAGGATCGCTTGAGCCCAGGAGGCAGAGGTTGCAGTGAGTCAAGATCGTGTCATTGCACTGCAATCTGGGTGACAGAGTAAGATACTATCTCAAAGAAACCAAAACAAAAACAAAAATCCTTTAATTTTATTGATGCATGTTTCAAAGATGACTTATTCTAAATATTATAAGGCTCAAAAAAGTAAAAGTTACTGGAAATCAAAGATCATTTTCTTTGAGGAAATTTCCACCAGATTTTTATGCAGCATAATTGTGGTCAATTAATACATCTTAAGAGTTTGGTCCCATATAATTTCAAAGGCATACCATATACACAATGATATTTATGAAGAATTAAAATGCTAACCAGAAATACAATTTTCATTTGTTGAATATCTACTATGTTTCAGAATGTATTAAGTGCTTTAAATACCTTGTCTCATAAATTTATTGCTGAAAGTAAGACTGCATAAAGACTGCATGTTAGGAAACAGTCTTCATACTGTACAGAAATGAAAACTGAGGCTCAAAGAAGCAATTTGTCAACATAAATGGCTAAATTATGAATAAAACCCACATCAATTTGACTTTAAAATCTATTATCCTAACTACTATGGTACAGTGTTTTCCAAATAATTTTTTTTTTTCAAAATTTACTTTAGTCTTTTCACTGTTTTACTGGGGTGTTTTCCCCCTTAACTAGTGATATTTTGGCAAATATGGACTAGAAAGTCAAAACTTACAATCTTATTAAGGAAAGAACTGGCATTGTTTTTTAGTTTATATGTGAGTAACGCTGTATAATTTGCTTTATGGGATATAGATCCTTTTCTTGTGCATAACTCACTTGATCATCTCAAATTAAGGCCATTTTAAAGAGGAGGAGACTGAGGCTCAGGGAGGTTAAATGGGATTTGGCTGTGGTCAGGCAAACATTAAGTGTTGGACCTGAGTTTTGAAATTTTGTTTTTTGACTTTCAAGTACAATATTCCATCTTCTTGGTAAGGTACAGAGGCAAAGTAAGTTTGAGAACAGCTAGTGCTCGAGTGCTTTGCTTAACAAGATTTGCAGCTTCTAAAAAATATGCCAACCATAAAATTCCTGGTAAAGGAGCTTGAGGTGGCCACACAGCATGACCTTCATAGTGTATGTGGAACGGGCTGCCTCTCCCAAGGTGGCTGAGCAGAACTCTGGCCTCACCCGGGCTTCAGACAAGGAGAGATGTTATTCAGCCTGTGACCCGGCATTTCACCATGAAATTATCTTTCTGGAGTGCTCAATTTAACTAGCAGGAAGAAAACCTCCTGATTTTTTCCTTTTTGCTCAAAACATTGTTTGAATCATCTATGATAACAGAAGATATTTACATTGCATGTTGACTTTCGTTTCCAAAAGTTGGAACAAATCAGCAGTGGTCTGTCAACTACAGTAGATATACTTATCCATGGTTTCACTTTTTGAGGTTTCCGTTACCTGTGGTCAGCCACAGTCTGAAAATTAGTGACTACAGTACAATAAGATATTTTTAAGAGAAAGAGAGACCACATTCACATAACTCCTATTATACTATGTTATAACTGTTCTATTTTATCATTAGCTATTGTTGTTAATCTCTTACTGTGCCAAATTTATAAATTAAACTTTGTCATAGGTGTATATGCATAGGAAAAGACATAGTACATACAGGGTTCAGTGCTATTCACCATTTCAGGCATGCACTGAGGATTTTGGAACTGCAGGTGGAAGGACAATTGTACAAAAACAATTAGCATGTTCTATGACAGTGAGACTCCTGATTTTATATAAAACTGTATCCTTTTTTGTCATTTTGTTTTGTCTTTTTATAAAGACAGTATATGTGGTCTCTCCTACTTTGTGTCCTATTGAAAACTAGGGATGGATTCATTAATTTGATAATTAAGTGCCTACTGGTTGCCAGGCACTGTTCTAGGTGCTTGGGATACAGCAATGAACAAAACAGAAAACATTCGCTGCCCTCAATGAGCACATATTCTAGTGTGAGGAAAGACAATAAACGTTAAAGCATCAGGTAGTGAAAAGTGCTGAGGTCAGGCCAAACAATGACAGAGAGCACGTTTTGTCTTGGGGGTTGGGGGGGGGTCATGTGTAACTTACTGTTCATTATTCCACAGTAGCTTGAGGGTGAAAACAGGTTCTGCTCCCACAACTGTGTGGACTTTCATTAATGGGTGGCAGACCTGCCATTGGTCAAGTACACACACAGGTGCTAAGTGTACAGAGGACAGCTCCCCCTGCACCTCCACTCCAAAGAAAGTATGGTTTTTACATTGAAACTTGAATTTATGGAAACATGAAGCTACTATGTTTTCTACTTTTGCAGGAAATTGGAAAACTAGAATCAAAATCAAGTAAACAGAAATTGAGTATTTTAAAGTCACTTATCTAAGAGTTTCTAACCAGTTATCTGGATTTTAAAAACATTCTCCCCTCAATTTTAAATTTCTCTATTGGACATTTATCCAATTTCTTTACTGAGTAGTCTCTATTTCATCTTATAGAAGCAAACCTATTTTATCATATCCAAATCTAATACTTAAAAACATATGTAAACATGCTTTCTGCAAAGAAAGATACATCTCCGTAAAATAGAATCATTAAAGGTTAAAAAAAAAAAAAGGAAACTCAGCTGGTTGAACAAATATTAGGCAAGGCATTTTTACTCTCCTTTAACGTATATACACTTCTAAACATTTGAGATTGTTCCATTGTTTAATGATATTGACACACTTATAGAATATAAATAACCTGTCTGAAATCACACAACCAATAAATGTCAGAGCTAAAAGGAAAATTCAGATCCAACCCCCTAGATATTTCTGCCCTGACTCTATATTTTATAATCATAAAATACCAAAAGCAAACCACTTATTCACACTAACCCATCTTCTAACAATTGCTGGATACTGGCAACTATATATAACTCATGTATCTCTCCTATATCCGATGTAGGAGATGTGTTTTTAAAATACAAACTTGCAAATATTATCTGTGAAAACAAAGATTTATATTTTTAAAAGGCAAATAATTTAGTGAATAAAACAACTTTATTATTCTAAAAATTAAACTTAATAGAACACCCACATAAAGAAATTTATAGAAAAAGAAATAAGGTATTAAAAATTAATCTCCGAAAAGTAGTCTATAAGGTTCCAATGCCTGTAGTTTTCTCTGTAAAGCCCACATGTGACTCACTGTTTACACATCATGAAAATGAAAGCATTCTGGGAAAGAAAGACATAACTGGGTGGCACGAGTAATGTTTCCGATCAAAAACAAAACAAAATAAAAAACCAATAAGTAGGCAAGATAAATGTGATCTTTCTTCTTAGTAAGCAAACAACAGCACTCCCCAAATACACCTCTCTAAATAGAAAAGCAATCATTTTTCAAAAATCCTGATCTGATTTAGATCCGATAAATAGTAAGAGGGCTAAAACATTATGAATAAATTATATACTGAAATTTTTTTGGACAGCAGCATAATTGCATGTTTGTATAGTTTGCTACTGTTCAGCTTCTCACTGTGTTTTTGTAAAAAAAAAAAAAAGAGAGAAATAAAATAGAGAATGATGATGGTTTGCCTTTAATTTTCATGGAAACTAACATATGGCTCTAGAACATGAAGACAGAAGTATAAATACATAGTTTATATAACAAAGATCATTTTATTTAAATTTCCACTCCTTTTCCTAAGAACATTAAAACAAAGATTTAAAAAAATCTATTAGAAGATTTTCTACTTTGTATTTCTACTTGTTACAAGTATAAATTTGTCAAAATGGATTTAAAGATTGCCTGATTCTTAAATGTTCTTATTAAGGTTTTCAAAACACATTTTGAGCCCAAGAACTTACAGTCCAGTTTAGTGTCTTCCATGCTAAAATCCTTCTTTCTTGAATATCCTGCAACATATCTGCATGTCTTCCTCTTCTTGCTTTGCGTCCTCAGCCAGGCAAAGACCAAATATCAGTGAAGGGGCAGTTTAATCATGCCAAGTATTATCTCTCACACAGCGTGAGGTAGCTCAGAAGAACAGCAAAGGGTGGTGAGACATAAAACTCGACAGTCACTGTTTTTAAAAAGTAACCGTGTTCACTGAACCAAGCACAAACTGAGAAAGGCTTCTGTTCAAAAAAGCCAGTGAAGCTCAAATGGCTAGGGGTTGGGAGTAGGGGAGGCTTTTCCTGGTTAAGAAATGGTTGCTAAATATCAGCTCGATCTCAGGGATTCAAACTCAGAGGCCCCAAACAGAATGTACATTAAACATACACTAAAAACTTAATTATTTACCAGAATCATTTAAATGTTACATACAATTTCTCCAGACTCTCTGTCTGGGTTTTCTGATGCATTAACAATGACATTTAAAACCCCAAAGGTTATGGCTGATTTTGTTCCCATACCAAAAGCATCTGAAAAAGGCGATCGTTTAAAATCAGTCAGGCAGAGTGACCTCTGTTCTCCCTTCACTGCTGAGAACAGACATAGAGTCACTGAGAAAGTGTATGGAATGACATTTAGTTGCCCTGTTCTGAAGGTCCAAAAAGTTGACTTGTTTTAGCAAGTTTTGAATAATTCCGAAGGCTTTCACAGGGGAGAGGAAGAAATAGTGAATTTAAATGCTGAAGTTTTAGAAGTTATTTCTATATTCATTAAACATAGGTCCACAGAGTTTATCTTTTTATAGTCGGTGATATATTGCATTGTAAACTGAACTCAACATGTCTACCACACTTTTGACTTGGAATTACCTTTAAAAGGGGTTTTTGTTTAGGGTCATAGAGTGGGAACCGAGGAGAAAGGATCAGGTTAAACCCTTGCCTGGCCCTCACAACATTGAAAAACATGTAACTTGGGGACCAGAAAACTTTGATTAAAACCAATTAACTTAATGAGTTTGGGTGAGCAGTGGGCCCACTGTGAAAAATTTTTAGATGAAAATAAAACCTTCCAAGCCCCTCTGAACTAGCCCCTTCAAGAAGTTGGACCTGACCCAATAGAGATTGGCCACTCATGGTTTCTAAGATGTGTGAGAGTCAAGCGTGTGCACTGGACTTGGCAACTAACCTTCTGAATACCCTTGGAACTACAGACTCCTTAGGAGGAGCCAGTGGAGTGCCAGTTCCAACCCAGCATCACTCCTACTGCCCCAGGGACCCAGCATCAGAAGGTATGATCACCACTCCCCACCTACTCCATTTTCAAAAGTAGCCTATATAAACATGGGCAACACATTGTGGGCAGGGCTTCTTCATCTTGGTAATACCTTTTTTTTCTTTTTTTCCTCTCTTAAGGTACTGAAACTGACATTTTAGACTGGATAATTCCGTGTTGTGGGTGGCAGCTGAAACTTATTGATCATCTATTATGTGTCAGATATTATTCTAAGGGCTTTTACACATATGAACTGGTCTAATCTCACAACAACCCTATTATGACGGCAGTTTTATGGATGAAGAAACTGAGATGCAGAAGAACTGTTGAAGATGATAAGTGACAGACTCTTAATTCCTATACAGATGCTGCTCAACTTACAATGGGGTTATGTCCTGATAAGCCCATTAATATCCTAAGTTGAAAAACCACTTAATACACTTAACATACTGAATATTATAGCTTAGCCTAGCCTACCTTAAATGTGCTAAGAACATTGATATTAAGCTATAATTGGCAAAACCATTTAACACACAGCTTATTTTATAATACAGTGTTGAATATCTCCGTAATTTATTGAATACTGTACCCAAAGTGAAAAACAGAATTGTTGTATGGGTACTCAAAGTGTGTTTTCTACTGAAAGCATATCACTTTCACACCATCATAAAGCTGAAGACTCCTGAGCTAGGAACGGCTGCACCATGTTCCACTGCAGCATCTACCTTCCCTCTAAGTAAGGAGGTGACTTCTCACTTCCGAGCAACATAGGCATTCAGGCCAGTACTGCCTGCTGATGGGAAATGACTGGTACCACAAGTAGAGAAGAAAGGCAGGAAAAGACAGAGGACATTGTGTGGAGACAATGTACTACTCTTCCCTTAGGAAAAAAGAGTTTTTTTTTTTTTTTGACTGATGGTGATGAATTCATCCAGAAAAACAGCTGAATGCCAACAAGAGAGAAAAGAGAATTAAGGGTTTTGTATATGACAAGGGGCTCAAGCCAATTTCTCTGTCCCCGTGCATGGAGCAGTGGGTACTATCAATTATGCATTATCTTAAACTGTACACTGCACGGCCACTGTCGTAGAAAGAGGCATGATCCTAAATCCACGCATCTTTTCTCAAGACTAAGGCATCAGCTTATCACTCTACTTTTGGTTTTATTCTCCTTTTTTTCTTTCTTTCCCTCCCTCCCTGCCTTTCCTTCCTTCCTTCCTGCTTTCTTTCTTGCTTGATTTCTTTCTCTTTCTCTTTTCTTTCTCTCTTTCTTTCTTTGAAGGTCTCATTCTGCCACCCAGGCTGGAGTGCAGTGGTGTGATCTCAGCTCACTGCAACCTCTGCCTCCTGGGATCAAGTGATCCTCCCACCTCAGCCTCCTGAGTAGCTGGGACCACAGGTGCACGCCATCATGCCCAGTTTTTGTTTGTTTGTTTTTTTTATAGAGAACGGGTTTCGCCATGTTGCCCAGGCTGGTCTCAAACTCCTGGCTCAAGTGATCCTCCCGTGTCAGCCTCCCAAAGTGCTGGGATTACAGTGTGAACTTGGCTTGGTTTCCTTTTCAATATATTGTATAGCAAAGCTACATCAGTGCTGGATACTAGCAGACGGATGAAGCCCAAATTGCTAACTTACAATTTAATGTAAAGAAATGGAAATCAAGGGGAAATAAAAATTTGTTCAAGTCAAGATCACACAATAATCCCTAACAAATATAAAATACAATAAACATTTTTTTAATGGGAGTTGGTGAATTATAAACTTGACTACAGAGGAGTTTGGGGAAAATTCTGAGGAGCCATGTCCTCCTCTTCTGTGCACTGATTCATTTCCTGTTCACTGCCTACCTGCTTTCTTTAGAGTCGTTCTAACCCTGCTCTCTGGTCAAGCTCATGATTCACCAGCTCTTTCCTCAATCTTAAGTGTACGCTGCTACCGTCGAAACTGAAGAAAGCCTTGTCTTGCCCTGGTAACACGTGGAGGCTGCTCACATCCTTTCTGATTCTCTCATCAAATCTGCAATCTGACACCTTGCTCTGCTTTGTTCTTTCCTCTTTCCTGTTTCTCCCTCTTAACTTGTGGCTGCTAATAGAAAAACTGTTTTTCGTAAAACAGGAACTTTGAAGCTGCAGCAAGAATTCCACGAGGTTGAGGTATCTAGTAGCATTCCTGCTTATTGTCTCCACCCCAGCTTTCCTGAGGTATAATTGGCAAATAAAAATTGTATATGTTTAAGGCGTACAACCTAAGGAAGTGCTCTACCTAAACACTATGAAACGATTACCATAATCAAGTTAATTAATGCTTCCATCACTTCTCATAGTTATCATTTTGTGTTTGTGGTAAGATCACAAGATCTACTCTCTTAGCAAATTCAAAGAATAAAACATAATATTGTTAATGATAGTCACCATGCTGCACAGTAGGCCTCCAGAATTTAGACGTCCTACCTGAGATTTTGTACCCTTTGGCCAACATCTCATTTTCCCCACCCTCCTCTGCTTGCTTTTAAGAAAGCTTTATTCACAGAGAATTGTGTCCTCCTGCATTCTTTTGTATTCCTTAGACCACATCAGAGGTGGGAATAGTAGAGGGTGTGTGTGTGTGTGTGTGTGTGTGTGTTTTCGTGTGTGTATGACAGAGAATATATAAATGAAAAGATGAGGCCAGGCGTGGTGGCTCATGCCTGTAATCCAAGCATTTTGGGAGGCTGAGGTGGTTGGATCACTTGACGTCAGGAATTCAAGACCAGCCTGGCCAACATGGTGAAACCCCATCTCTATTAAAAATACAAAAAATTAGCTGGGCATGGTGGCAGGTGCCTGTAATCTCAGCTATTTGGGAGGCTAAGGGAGGAGAATCGCTTGTACCCGGGAGGAGGAGGTTGCAATGAGCCGAGGTCACGCCACTGCACTCCAGCCTGGGCAATAAGAGTGAGACTCTGTCTCAAAAAAAAAAAAAAGAAAAGAAAAGAAAAGAAAGATGAAGATCTAGTTGTTCTACCAGATAACTGAAAGAATCCGGATAGGCTAAGCACTTCATCTGAAAAAAAAAATTGCACTTACAGTGCATTCTCATTATTTACAAGAATTAAAAATATTTTTTCCTGCAGACTTTCATAATTTTACACTAGAATCACATACACTAAATTTCATTATCATAATTATCAAAATGGTACAGTTTAAACTCTTGGTATTTGGCAGAATTGTGTTTATCTAACATAAATGCTGAGGAGCTTGGCTGTTGCTATTTTAAGAGGGAAATGCTGAGAAACAGATTTCACTTATGTTTTATTTATGGTTACAGAAAAGTAAAAGCAGAAATTCATTTTATAAAGAAGTTTGTGCTTTTTTTGCTGAAAGCTAAAAGCACACATATAGTATACATTATTAAGGGACCCAGGTCACCCACTATTATTTGCTGCAAGCTGGTTTTGCTCATGGTGAGTCTTACTTAAACACATCTGAATTGTTTCAAATCCCAATGCAACCCAGGGGTACTGCAGCACATCACTTGCTCTGGACTCCCTTCTTAATCACAGTTCTTGATTTTCCATTGCTTTTGTGTTCAAAAAGTAATAGGTGGAGCCTAGGCAACATAGTGAAACCACCATCCCTAAAAAACACATTTTTAAAATAACAGAAATCAGAAATTGGTAAAAATAGGTGGAGCTTGCGGGGGGGGGGGGTGTACTATTTGTTTTTAACATTTACGATGTAATCTGGCACTTGGGTTTTACTTTCCATCTCAACAGTTATCTTATTCTCTTTTCTTTCTCCTTTAGAGAGTCTCTAGAGGATACATTCTTCAAAATGCTGGAAAAGGAAGTTGCTAGGGTGTATTTTTTAGCCCCAGTTTTATAGTACCCTGGACAGTGACACAAGCCACCCATGCTGTTTATTTAGGAGATACTCACTCGATTCAGTTACAGACATACCCTGCGTGTGACTGTTTCTTAAAATCTGAATTTACATTACCCTGAATCTTGCACGCAGTCCTCAATTGCAGAAACATCTAAACTTCACAAAAGCAGATAAAACTATAACAAGAGAAACTTTTATTTTCTATATTAATACTTTTCTACTCTGCCTGTAATCAAGCCTTCCCACTCTTCTTCCTATACTTACTATAGGCATATCACCAGCTACGACTGGCTTTCCTGTGGCACTTGTGAGACTCATACTGGTTTAATGATAATTACAATGAAGTCACTTTTAAATGTTTATGACTGAAGCAAAAGTTCTTATGGAATATTTCAGCAAAATCAGGTTGCCCAGTCTGGATTACTGGGTCTGAAACCCAGTTTGGGTCAAATGCTAGATTCTTTCTAGCAAGAGTCAGTTGCTGCCAAGAGTCAATTGCTTCTTTCAGTGGAAAGAATTTCTGCCAAAATACTATTTCTCAAGCATTTTTTTACAACTTCTAGAAGATTTAATTGTCCCCTTTCACAAAGGAAACTTATAGTCAAATATTATCTGAACTCTCTACCTTTTGCTGTCAATTCCTACAAATTAATTACAATGTATTTCAGAGAGGATTTCACTACAGAGGATTAATGGGAAAGCTTGACAGCTGGAGTCTGATGTTAGATTAGAAATTAAAATAAGGAACTTGACCTAGTTTCAATAGGGACATTTGTTAATTTCCTTAAACCAAATCAATGTAATCTTCCAGTTATTTGCCTTCAGAATATGGGGCTAAAATACCTATGCTATGATAGGGAACAAAAACATGTTATCCAAATGTATAAGAAACTCTTGTACAAAATATCTTTGACTTTAAAAAACACATATAATTTGATGTTTCCGTTTTGGTATATCCCAGGCTATGAACATTCATTCATTTCTCCCAACCACTGGCCTTAGACCTTACACTCTCCTCAGTGAGTAGCAGCCAGCAATGCCACAATGAAGTTGGGGAATAGAGGGAAGGAAAAAGGCAAGGATAACATACCTCAAAGAAGAAATTCTTCTCTCATAACCTAATTTGCATGCAGCCTACTTGACATATTGGGCAAACAGCCTAGGCTCAAACTAGTGTTACCACTTTGCTTCTGGCTTTACCCTACCAACTCATTCCTGTAATTGTCAGGTTCGTCTCCCTAAAAAAAACAGCCCACGTGGCTCATCATTCCCCTCCTCAGATCATATCTTCCAAGTGCCCACTAAATCAAGGTCACTGCAGTGTCCTTCCATCTACTTTTCAAGAATTATTTCCCATTCCAGATATCCCATGGTTTTTACAGAATGGATGCACTTGCTATCCCTTTAACATGACTCATGATTTCATTCTCTATTTCCTTCTTTCATGCTGGCTCTTTTTTCCACCTGAAATGTCTCTTCAATCATCTCTGGTTAAATCTTCCAAACACATCAAGAGCCAAAGCACATACCCTCACACTCCCTAAAAGGACATCTCAATTCGCCCAAACAGGAGTGCTCGTCTTCTCTCTGTAGAAGCTACAAACACATTGATTAACCTTCTCTAACAGCATTAAAGCCGAAGAAGAGGGTTATCAGACTCATCTGCTTAGTCCCTGAAAGGCTTCTGTGTACAGCTCAAGAAACGCCCTAAACTGCAATGGCCTACCTTCCAGAATGAGTCAGTTCCAGCGGCACTGGGATACAATAACAAGCTGCAATCTCAAAGTTCAGACATAGCTGCTCTAAGTATTTTAGTATCTGCTCTTGTAGATTTTTTGAGTATAAATATGTACATGTGTACAATATAAAAATGGGATCTTCCATGTAATACTATTTTAGAATCTGTTAGATAGCTGATATCTTCTATGTGAAAAGTATGTTTCTAAAACACCTTTATTAATGGTTGTATAATACTGAAGTATAGAAAACAATAACGTATGTAGCAGATTCCCAAAATTAGACTCTTTCCAATTTTTCAACGTTATAAAGCAAGGCTGCCTATAGAGTTTTACAAACCTTATCAATATTGAAGTGTAAATTCCTCAAGAGGAATTGCTAAATCTTTGGTTAGGAACATTTAAGAAGAATTATGATATATTTTGCCAAAGAGAACCCTTACTGCTTCATCCTGATTAATGGCGGTGATTCATGTAGTAGCTTCTCATTTACCATATGCCTGCTGTGTTCCAGGAGCTGTTCTTTAAGACTCTTACATCCACTGGATGGAGACAGATAATATATGAGAGAACAGGTTAATAAACCAGATCAATATTATGAAGAGAACAATATGCGGGTAAGAGGAGGAGATGTTCATGGGGTGGTCAGGGAGGGCCTCTCTGAGGAAGTAGGTTAAGGAGGACCCACCGATTCCAAAAGCCAAAGAATGAGTGCTTCAGACAAACGGATAAGTGAGGGCAAAGACCCTGAGGCCAGAGTGAAAATGAGTATTAAGAGGGTGGAAAGAAAGTCACTCTGGGTTAAAATGTGGTGAGAAAGAACAAATGCAGGGAACTGTAGTTAAAGGTTTTATATTAACACCAATGGGAAACCTTTGTCAGGTGAAAAGCTTTAAGAAGAGGAGTGACAAAATCTGTTCTACTAGTCTAAAAGGTGACTCTGGCAGCCATATAGAGACTGACTGGAGGTCCTTGTGTATGTGGCAGAGGCAAGTGTGGAGCAGTGAGTCCACTTCAGTCACTGATGTCATAATCTGGGAGAGAGCAGATACGGCTTGGACCAGAAATGGACATAAATACCAGCTGTGATATACTTCGGAGGTAGTGCCAACAGGGCTTGTTAACGGATTGGATGACACCTGGCAGTTGGCTGAGTACTACTCCAACAGAGCGGCCTGAGCACCAAGCAAGTGTGGGAAAAGAATCAAAAACGAAAAGAAGATGCATCAAAAGGTAAAAGTCTGTGACAATATGATAGACAAAGATGTGATCACACGGTTTCTCTACATTTTACATTGTTTTCTCTATAAATATTGTCTTCTATGCTTCATGTCAATCTAAACCTTTTTTTTTTTTTTTTTTTGAGACAGCATCTTGTTCTGTTGCCCAGCCTGGAGTGCAGTGGCATGATCTCAGCTCACTGCAACCTCCTCCTGGGCTCAAGTGATCCTCCCACCTCAGCCTCCCAAGTAGCTGGGACCACAGATGCACACCTCTATGCTTGGCTAAGTTTTGGGGGTTTCACTATGTTCCCCGGGCTGATCTCGAACTCCTGACCTCAAACAATCTGCCCACCTCAGTTTCCCAAAGTGCTGGGATTACATGCTTAAGCCACCATACCTGGCCAATCTAAAATTTTTATACTTACTTTCCATGTCAATAAAAGCTCTTCACAGATGTATCAAATGCACTAGCTATGTTCACCTTTTAAGTTACTTAAGTTATTTCAATTTTTACTGTGACTTTATACATAAAGTTTTAACTGCAGATTAGATTGCAAGGGGAATTAGTAGGTCAAAAGTAGGAATAGCTTTAGGGCTTCAATACCTAGCACCCAAAATAATTTCCTGACAGGTTTTACCAAGTTACTCTCTTACCAACATTGTAGGTGAGTTACTGTCTAAATGTACTGCATAGTCTCATTAAAAGCAAACACAAATCTTGGTATAGCATTTATAAAAGGCTGTAAACATAAATGATATAATTGAACATACAGGAGAATTGGCATTTTTGGAGAATATATTACCATTTTAATATAAATTTTGCCAGTAGTATGTAGATTCTTTAACAAAGGCATTTCTACTGAAAACAGTTACACAGAATATGCTCTCAGATTACAGCTCTTACTATTAACTACTGAGAGCAGATCAGTCTGCTTGATGTGTTGATCTTTAAACTTTCTTTTAAATATAATAAATATACTGCTATACAACATCATGTTCCACCTCCTGTGATTTAAATAATCTGCTATGAAGTTGACAGACAAATATGACCGAGTTTTAGTATCGAAATTATAATTAGTTATGAAAGGCATATGAGAAAGTCGGTTTAGTTAATTTTTTTTTTTAGGATGCAGCAATCCTTTATTTTTATATGCTTTGACAAAGAAGTTTTCAATAAACAATCTTCCCAGTAGAGAAGAGATAACCTGAAAATTAGCCTCTAGCCATCAGGAGCAGCTCTGCTCGGGGTCTAGGATCCTCTTTGCCCAAGTGGCAGTGAAGGGGTGTATTTCCCTTCCTTTATGAGTGCAGCCTGCTGCTTCTTGATGGTACATATGTTTCATCATTTTCTGCTGAAACATACCTTCTATAAAAGAATCAAATTGTATCTAGCACTCTTTCTCTGCCTAAATACTACCAGCTCCACATGTACATTCTTTTTTGAAAGGATAGCATTAAGTAGAAAGCTTGTGGAACAATTCAGCATGGATTGTCATCCAGTGATCTTTGTGGTTCAATCTTTTCTGTACATCAAAGAAATGTAAGGCATCCCGCAGAGTGCCCTTGTCTCCTCCCTAGCCTGGTTTAGTTAATTTACTTGAGTGTGCACTATCCAAAGGGATCCTGCTTTGCTTCTGACACTAGAACCCATGTAACATGGGGCATGTCATTTATTCTCAAGAGCTGTGCTGTCCAGTAGGGTAGCCACCAGCCACATGTGCCTATTTAAATTTAAATTAATTAAAAATTCAGCTTCTTAGTTGCAGTGGCCACAGTTTAGATAATTTCTAAAGTACCTTCTAAAACTAAATTCTAATGATTTTTGTGGCTTTGAAGTTCTTTTTAAGGTGCTTTGACTCTCTGAAAACTTTGTAAAAATATTATATCTACAAATATTTTAACTCATTAAATAATAGAATTTCAGAAATGAAAGCTTCTTTTAGATCACCTTCATTTACTTCCTAATTTTTAACACAGAAAAAGCTGAAGTAGGATATAAGAGATTTGTTAAAGTTTGTATGATTAGTGAATGGATGAGCAGAACCAGAACATACAATTCATAATCTATGACACCTGTTCCAGGATTGCCACTGTATAAAAGACAAATGGAATCAGTTACATTAAAAGCAAAGACCAGTGAGTATCTGCATATATTTTAGGTGTGTATGTGTATGTGTATGCACATGTGTATGTATATATATATATACAAATCTGAGACAATCTGACCATCGAAACATGTAATTAGCAAAAAGAATTATAGCCCATAGAATAAATATTCATGAGTCCACACTGATACAAACAAGAGAGAAGTAAGACCTCTTTCTTATGGTAGAAAGCCAACTAATAAATGTAGAAGGAATGATGAATTTTTAAAAATCACTATTTGGCAACCAATATAATACTAATTGATCCAGGCAAGAATCATTGAAGCTAAAATTAATGGATGAATATATAAAAAAGAACAGAATATTGACATGGTCTCAAAATAACTCCTCACAAGATACTTATTAATTGAAAACAAAAAATTAGTAACTTGATAATGGAGAAACCTAGCAGATACCACCTCAAACAGGTGATGGAGGTTAAAGCTGGAACAAATCAACATGTGCCTCTTGATATGATACATGGAGAACAAAAAATCACTTCTGTGGCATTCAAGCCAAAAATATATTATCTCAGTCTAATTGTAAGGAAATATCAGGCAAATCCAAACTGAGAGACATCCTACAAAATAACTGCCCTTGAATGCTTCAAAAATATAATATTATGAACTACAAAGACTCAAAGGAAGTGATAAAGATTAAAGAGACATGATAGCACAATACGTAATCTTGATTTTCATTTGTAGAAAAGACATTATTGGAACAAATGATGAAATCTTTATAAGGTCTATAGATTAAGACAATGGAAACCCCCAAAAGAGTAGCTAAACTTAAATCAGATTTCACGGCAAAAATCACAAGACAAGTCAAAGAAGGCCATTATTTAATGACCAAGGGGTCAATTCATTAAGAGGATATAAAAACTGCAAATATATAGGCACCCAACACTGGAGCACTCAGAAACGTAAAGCAAATGTTAGAGCTGAAGAGAAAGACTGACACGGATTACAATAATAGCTGGAAACTTCAACACCACACTTTCAGCATTGGACAGATCATTCAGACAGAAAACCAACAAACATCACACTCAATCTGCACTGTAGATCAGACTGATCTAATAAGTATTCATAGGACATTTCACCCCACAGCTGTGGAATACACATTCTTCTCCTCAGCACATTGATCATTCTCAAGGCTATAACATATGTTAGGTAACAAAACAAGTATTTTAAAATTCAAAAATAATTAAATAATATCAAGGACCTTCTCTGATCTAACTAGAATAAAACTAGGAATCAATAACAAGAAGACTTTTGGAAATTACACAAATGCATGGAAATTAAACAATATGCTCTTGAATGACCAGTATCAGTGAAGAAATTAAAAAGAAAATTAACAAATTTCTTGTAACAAATGAAAATGCAAACACATTATGCCAAAACTTACGGGACACAGTGAAAACAGTACTAAAAGGAAAGTGTATAGCACTAAGTGCTTACATAAAAAAAGCAGAAAAATTCCAAATAAGTAACCTAATGACATTGTACAGAATGAGAATAGCAAGAGCAAACCGAACACAACATTAGTAGAAGAAAAGAAATTAGGGCATAAATAAATAAAATTGGCTAGGCATGGTGGCTCAGGTCTGCAATCCCACCATTTTGGGAGGCCACGGTGGGAGGATGGCTTGAGGCCAGGAGTTCAAGACCAGCCTGGATAAAACAGCAAGACCCTGTCTATACCAAAAAACAAAAACAAGCAGACAAATAACCAAACCAAACAGAAACAGAAGCATAACTTCTTTAAAAAAAATACAAAAGACTAACAAAATGAAGCATTGATTTTTAGAAAAGATAAACAAAATAAAGAAAACATTAGCCAGAATAAGAAAAAAGAGACATTATCCAAATAAAATCAGAAATGAAAAAGGAGGCATCACAACCAATATTGCAGAAATTCAGAGGATTATTAGAGGCTACTATGAGCAACTATATACCAATAATATACCTAGAAGAAATGGATAAATTCCTAGACACACAAACCTACTAAACTTGAACCATGAAGAAATCCAAGACCTGAACAGATCAATAACAAGTAACGAGATCAAAGCAATAATAAAAAGTTTCCCAGCAAAGAAAAGCCAAGGACCCCACGGCTTCACTGCTGAATTTAACTAAACATTTAAGGAAGAACTAATGCTAATCCTACTCAAATTACTCCCAAATAAAAAAGAGGAGGAGGGAGTACTTCTAAAGTCATTCTAAGAGGCATGACACCAAAATCAGACAAAGATACATCAAAAAATTTAAAAAAAAAAGAAGGAAAGGAAGAAAGAAAAAGAAAAGAACAAAGAAAATGAAAGAAAGAAAACAAATGACAGGCCAAGATCCCTGATGAGCACTGATACAAAAAATCCACAACAAAATACTAGCAAACTAGTTGTTGAATTTAAACCAAATTCAACAACACATTAGAAAGATATTCATTATGACCCAGTGGGATTTAACCCAGGAATGCAAGGATGGTTCAACATATGCAAAATCAATGTGATACATCATATCAACAGAATAAAAAAACACACAATTATTTCAACTGATGCTGTAAAAGCATTTGGTAAAGGTCAACATCCCTTCATGATAAAAACCTTCAAAAACTGGGAATAGAAGAAACATACCTCAACATAATAAAAGCCATATATGATAGGTCCACAACTAGTATCACACCAAATGAGGAAAAACTGAAAGCCTTTCCACTAAGATCTGGAACAGGACAAGAATGTCCACTTTCACCACTGCCATTCAACATAGTACTGGAAATCCTAGCTAGAACCATCAGAAAAGAGAAGGAAATAAAGTACATCCGAATTGGAAAGAAAGAAGTCAAATTATTTTTGTTTGCAGATGCTATGACCTTATATTTGGAGAAGCCAAAAGACTTCACCAAAATACTATCATAAATGATAAACAATTCAGTAAAGTTGCAGGATAAAAATCAACATACAAAAATCAGTAGCATTTCTATATGCCAACAGCAAACAGTCAAAATCAAGAAAGTAATCCCATTTACAATAGCTATAAATAAAATACCCAGAAATAAACTTAACCAAAGGAGTGAAATTTATCTTCAATGAAAACTGTAAAACACCGATGCAAGAAATTATAAAACACACGTAAAAGGAAAGATTGGAAAGATGTTCATCGATAGGAAAAATAAATATTGTTAAAATGTTAAAATGTCCATAGTATCCAGATTCAATGCAATCCCTATCAAAATACCAATGACATTGTTCGCAGAAATAGAAAAACAATTCTAAAATTTATTTGGAACAACAAAAGACCCCAATAACCAAAAAGAACAAAATTGGAAGAATCACATTACCTGATTTCAAATTATACTGCAGAGCCATAGTAACCAAAATAGCATGGTACTGACATAAAAACAGAAGCACAGACCAATGGAACAGATGAGAACCCATTAATAAATCCATATATCTATATTAAATACATTTTTGACAAGACTATGCATTGGCAAAAGGATAGTTTCTTCAATAAATCATGCTGGGAAAACTGGATATCCATATGCAGAAAATGAAGCTAGACCTCCATCTCTTGCCATATACAAAATCAATCAAAATGAATTAAATACTTATATCTAATACTTTATGAAATTACTAAAAGAAAACATTGGGGAAACTCTCCAGAACAAAAGTCTGGGCAAAGATTTCTTGAGTAATATGACCCCACAGGCACAGGCAACCAAAGCAAAAATGGACAAATGGGATCACTTCGTGTTAAAAAGCTTTTCACAGGCCAGGCGCGGTGACTCAAGCCTGTAATCCCAGCACTTTGGGAGGCCGAGGCGGGTGGATCACGAGGTCAAGAGATTGAGACCATCCTGGTCAACATGGTGAAACCCGTCTCTACTAAAAAAAAAAATACAAAAAAATTAGGTGGGGTTGGTGGCACGTGCCTGTAATCCCAGCTACTCAGGAGTCTGAGGGAGGAGAACTGCCTGAACCCGGGAGGCGGAGGTTGCGGTGAGCAGAGTTCGCTCTATTGCACTCCAGCCTGGGTAACAAGAGCGAAACTCCAACTCCAAAAAAAAAAAAAAAAAAAAGCTTTTCAGAGCAAAGGAAACAATCAACAAAGTGAAGAGACAACTCACAGAGTGGAAGAAAATATTTGCAAACTATCCATTTGACAAGGAATTAATCATGAATATATAAGGAGCACAAACAACTCAATAGGGAAATATCTAATGATCTGATTTTGAAATGGGCAAAAGGTCTAAATAAATGGTTCTCAAAAGAAGACATACACAAATGTCAGACAGATATATGAAAAGGTATTCACCATCATTGATTATCAGAGAAATGCAAATCAAAACCACAATGAGATATCATTTCACCCCAGCTAAAATGGCTTTTATTCAAAAGTCAGGCAATATCAAATGCTGGTGAGGGTGTGGAGAAAAGGAAACCCTTATACAATGCTGGTGGAAATGTAAATTAGTACAACCACTATGGAGAACAGTATGAAGATTCTATAAAAACCTGAAAATATAACAACCATATGATCCAAGATTACCACTGCTAGGTTTATACCCAAAATAAGAAAATCACATGTATCAAAGAGATATCTGCACTCCTATATTTATTACAGCACTAGTTACAACAGCCAAGATTTGGAAGCAACCTAAGTATCCATCAACAGACAAATGAATAAAGAAAATGTGGTGCATATGCGCAATGGAGAACAATTCAGCCATAAAAAAGAATGAGATCTTGCTATTTGCAACAACATGATGGAAATGGAAGACATTAAGTGAAATAAGCCGGGGACAAAAGGCAGATTTTGTGTGTTCTCACCCATTTGTAGGAGCTAAACATGAAAAAACTGAACTCACAGAGATAAATGGTAGAATGGTACTCTTCCCAGTGGCTGGGAAGAGTAGTGTGAGTGGTGATAGGAGTGGAAATCGTGGGGATGGTTAATGGGTACAGAAAAAGAAGAAGATCTAGCATTGGATAGCACAACAGGTTGACTACAGTCAACAATTTGTTGTACATTTAAAAATAACTAAAAGAGCCTGTAATCCCAGCACTTTGGGAGGCCAAGGCAGGTGGATCACGAGGTCAAGAGAGCGAGACCATCCTGGCCAACATGATGAAATCCCGTCTCTACTAAAAATACAAAATTAGCTGGGCATGGTGGCATGTCCCTGTGGTCCCACTACTCGAGAGGCTGAGGTGGAAGAATCGCTTGAACCCAGGAGGAGGAGGTTGCAGTGAGCCGAGATTGCACCACTGCACTCCAGCCTGGTGACAGAGTAAGACTCCATCTCAAAACAAACAAAAAAACTAAAAGAGTATAACTGGATTGTTTGTAACACAAAGAAAGAATAAATGCTTAAGGTGAATACCCCATTTACCCTGATGTGATTGTTGTGCATTATATGTCTATATTAAAATATTTTACATACTCCATAAATATATATAGCTTCTAGACACCCACATTTATATATATATAATATGGAGAGAGAGAGAGAGAGAGAGAGTGAGTCTTGCTTTGTCACCCAGGCTGGAGTGCAGTGGCACGATCTTGGCTCACTACAACCACTGCAACCTCCATCTCCTGGATTCAAGTGATTCTCCTGCCTCAGCCTCCTGAGCAGCTGGGACTATAGGTGGGTGCCACCATGCCTGGCTAATTTTTTGTATTTTTAATAGAGATGGGGTTTCACTGTGTTAGCCAGGATGGTCTCAATCTCCTTGTGATCACCCTTGTGATCCGCCCGCCTTGGCCTCCCAAAGTGCTGGGATTATAGGCGTGAGCCACTGCACCTAGCCAAAAATATTTTTAAATTATTAACATTTGAAAAATCCAAATGAAGGGTACATGGGAATTCTTTGCACTATTCTTTCAACTCTTCAGCTTTTCTGTAGGTCTGACATTATGTATGTGAAAAAATTTTAAAAGATTAATATTAGAAACATGTAAATTAAAACCACAATGAGATACCTCATCCCCATCAGAATGGCTCTTATTAAAAAAATTTAAAAAAAACCATAATGCTGCTGAGGTTGTGGAAAAAAGGCAGTGTTTATACACTGCTAGTGGGGATGTAAATTGGTCAGTGGAAAGTAGTCTGGCGATTTCTCAAAGAACTTGAAACAGGAGTACCATTTGATGCAGCAATCCCATTATTGGGTATATACTCAAAGAAATATAAATTGTTCTACCATAAAGATGCACGCATATGTTCATCACAGCACTCTTCATAATAGCAAAGACATGGAATCAACCTAGATTCCCATCAACAGTAGATGAGATAAAGAAAATGTGGTACATATATACCATGGAATACCATGGAATACCATGCAGCCATAAAAAAGAACAACATCATGTCCTCTGCAATAACATGGATGGAGATGGAGGCAGTCATCCTAAGTGAACTAATACAGGAACAGAAAACCAAATAATGCATGTTCTCACTCACACTGAGTACAATGGACACCAAAAAAAAAAAACAATAGACACTAGGGCCTTCTTGAGGGTGAAGGGCGGGAGAAGGTGAGACTAAAAACCTACCTATTGGGTACCATGCTTATGACCTGGTGTGACAAAATAATTTAAATGCCAAACCCTGGCAACACATTATTTACCTATATAACAAACCTGCATATGTACCCCTGAAATAAAAGTTTTTTAAAAATTAAATTTAAAAATATTTAACCCAAGGCCACCAAATCCCTACTTATTATTGATAGTAAAAAAATGAATGCAACATCTGGCTCCTTTATACTCACAGGGACATGAATTAAAATGGAAAAAAATGAACATAAAACGCACCAAAACAACAACAAAAAAAGTTTTTCAAAAAATACATTAACATTTTCTCTAAAGCAAAAGATACAAAAAGAAAGTAAACTTCTTACCTACTCCCTTCTCCATTTCTATTACAAATGTCTTGCTGTAAATTTCAGCGAAAATATGAACATTGATTCTTTTACATAGTGGCTTATCTTCAGATAGTTTTAACCTTTTTTCAACAGAAAAAAAATCAATTTGATGTGTGATCAGTTGGAAGAAACTGTCAGATGCCTAATTTAAAATGGGCCAGAAATAAATATGAAAATTGAGCAAAGAACAATTTGAAGGTGAAACTAGCTGGCTCTGTGTGGCAAAGGGTGATGAAATCTCTCTTATCTGGAGCAGCAGGCACTGAGCTGGGGGAATCTCTGGGAGCAATTTCGTGAGACCATGCGTCACTTGACTTGAGATTCTTATTCTTGGCTCAAAAGAAGCCCTGAAATATCCATCTCAACTTGAGTCCAGCATTCCCCTCCCAGGGCCAGGCCAAACCTCACATTGGGCAGCCTGAGCAAAATTAAAATCTGGCACTACTCTTAAACACAAAAGCAAAAAGAAATATTTCTCATACTTTTTCCCCTAAAGTAAAATAAAAGCTAACTAAACATTCTCATAATAAGGAGTAAAGTATAATAACTTTGAATTATGGAATAAAGGCTACTTTAATTGGACCCTGGCACAACTTACCATCATTATTGTTGTGAGAGCCATTTGCAATTGAAGAGAAGAGTCTCATTTCTCTCTGCGCATGGTCATTCTGGTATGATATATATGTATTAATTTAATGCTTTCTTTGCCACCTTAATTATTAAACTCTTAGACATTAAGTAGAATTCCTCAGCTTTCTTCAACAGTGTCTTGCAAAACAGAATTTGGGGTTGGGAAGTCATTTTCTTAATCAATTGGGCATTGTTTTCTGTATATGTGTATTTGAATATAGACATTTGTTAAACCATTCTTAAACTATTAATCATAATATTGATATATTTTTTTCTTTTTAGACAAGGTCCTCACTCTGCTACCCAGGCTGGAGTGCAGTGGTGGTATCATAGCTCACCGCAGCCTCAAACTCCTGGGTTCAAGTGATCCTCCTGCCTCAGCGTCCCAGTTAGGATTACAGGAGATTATCACCTGGCTAGGTTTTAATTTTCTTTGTAGAGTGAGGGTCTCACTATGTTTCCCAACCTGGTCTTAAACTCTTGGCCTCAAGTGATCTCCAGCCTCAGCCTCCTAAAGTGCTGGGATTATGGGCATGAGCCACTATGCCCAGACCCATGTTCAACAATTCTTAAACTGTGAATCATAATATTTATTTTTTTTGCTAAATATGCTGAACCTTTATTTTTATTTTTTATTCATTTTTAAATTTATTTATTTAACTTTAGGTGCATACTATATCTGGCATTTCTCCCCATGTTATCCCTCCCCACTCCCCACTTCTCTCCCCTACCCGCCCAACTTCCCCCAGTGTGTGATGCACCTCTCCCTAAGTCCACGTGTTCTCATTGTTCAACACCCACCTATGAGTAAGAACATGCAGTGTTTGGCTTTCTGTTCTTGTGTCATTTTGCTCAGAATGATGGTTTCCAGATTCTTCCAAGTCCCTACAAAGGACACTATTCTTAATCACTTATTCCAAGGCTTCTACTATAGCTCAGGATTTACCAAGAGTATGCTCTGAATTGTACTTTCTTCTGAAATGGAAGGCTCTGATATTAAATGTATTTGAAAAATGGTATGAGTTGTGTCTCTTTTAGAGAATTATAACACATATACTAAATGTCTTGAGGAATCTTACAGTAAAGCAAGCAATTCAATAAGGTCTCTAAACTTACTTGACTGAGGACTTTCCTTTTCTCAATATTTATTAATCTGGGGGTAGTTCTGAGATATATTTTACAAATGTCATTACATTGTGTTTCTTAGTTTTATTAATGCAGGATTTTCTTTAAAAGATATAGTTACATGATATTGTTTCAACATGACATTTCCCATAAAATGAATATCATGTGGCAACAAATTCTCTTTGTAAATCAAAAGTACCAGGATAAGCACATTAATTGGAAATTTAAGGGAAATCAAATTTAGAGGGTCACCTGAGTGCCTTAGTATACAGTAACTAAGATCAATTCCACTTCAGATTTTTTTAATACTTTAAATATAACCCATAATGCATTTTCACATATGGCAAAAATAGATATTAAACTCCATTAGTAGGCTCCACCAGTCTGATGTGGATAAACATTTTTTTTTTCTCTTCCTAGAACCTTGTGAAACATCAAGTACATCTCATGGACCAATTAGAGTGATAAACCATCACTGCTGCATCCACACAAACTGTTGTAAGAACAAGTGCAACTGATTGCAAATGAAAAGTCTCTAAATCCTAGATATAGGAAGAACTAGAGCAGCTATCTGCTTAGTCTACTAAAGTCAATGCAAAAACCTAGAAGCTATATATTTTAATAAAAGTGATGTGGGGAGGGGAAGGAAAGGCAAAAAAATTATGTTAAATCCTTAATGAAGAACTACATTATGCCCGGCAAAATCACGAACACCAGAATGAAATCTCCTTCCTTGGGCAAAAGCAAGAACAGGACAGAAGGCTACCACATATAAGATTAAGGCTCTGCAAACGGGAGAGTTGCAGGTGTGATAGCTAAAAGTATCTTTCATAAACCTTTAAGTCTCTAAATAATGTGAGTGTTATCAACTCTGTTTCCAAATTAAATTCTCTGTGTATAATTTCACTAATAGCAACCATATGGAAAGCATCTGTAGCTTTCCTCAATTCTCATTTTCATGGGCAGAAGAGACACTGACAAAAATAGCTCCACAATCTGAGAGAGCCACAGCAGACTGACCTAGTTAGATTCTGCAGGCTGAGTGCATCTGAGCTGGCTTAATCCTGCCCTAGCTTTGAGGCTGTGGTTACGTCCCAGAGCTCAGACCTTAGGGTTCACTGGGTCTTGTGAATTTACAGTTTATAGGTCACTTGGGTATTTGAAATTGTTTTGGTGCAGATCTGACCGAACCGCCTAAAGCTATCCCAAAATCAACTCTCTGTAATAGGAAGATTTCTGAAATTATCATTCTCAAAACAATAACAATTTAAATAAACAAAACCCAAAATGATATCAAATGGCAAATGTTAAAATGGAAAATTATCTATAACACATTTGACAAAAAAGGGTAAGTACATTTTATTTATAAACAGTTTAAGCATCCCAATAAAAAATGTCCAAAGAAATATGTAATTGACAAAAGAAAGGAAAATGCTAACAAGTATATAAAAATATTTAACATCAGCAGTAATCAGAGAAATGCAGACTAAAACATAAACCACCTATGGAAAGGGCAGGATTGAAAAATCTAAAACATAAAATAAACCACCATTTCTTTATCCATGACATTGACAAGTGGTGGTGGTAGGTGGAAAATTATGCCTGAATCCTTAATGAAGAAATCCTAAATAAGAGGAGACCCATCTTAACCATTGCAGAAGAATGTTTTGAAAATGCTTCTGATGTAAACTGTAAAGATAGGTTGTAAAATCAGTGTAATGATATGTCACATTTGTAAACACACATATACATTCATTTATAAAAACCAGAATAATAAATACCGAAATGTTAACGTAGTTACACAGAGATGGTAGGGAATAAATATGGCCAAGTGCAGTGGCTCACATCTGTAATCCTAGCACTTTGGGAGGCCAAGGTGGCAGGATTGCTTGAGGCCAGTAATTTGAGAGCAACCTGGGTAACATAGTGAGACCTTGTTTCTACAAAAATTAAAAAAAAAAATTAGCCAGGCATGGTGGCATGTGCTTGTAGTCTCAGACACTCAAGAGGCTGAGCAGGGAGAATTGCCTGAGCCCAGGAGTTCGAGGCTGCAGTGAGCTATGATAGTGCCACTGTACTCCCGCCTGGGCGACAGAACATGACTCAGTCTCCAGAAAACAAAAAAATGTACTTATTACTTTTCTAATCAGAAAAATGCATGTTACATTTACAATATTTAGGCAGTGACAAGTACGAGATGTCTAGAGGTGATTTCTGTTCACAATTTCCTGTGTTCTGGTTGTTAGTGATGGCACAAAAGATGCTTGAGGTTGGGCCATTAACATGGGCATGCACTTCATATGCTAATATATAACAGAGCTGAAAGTCCTCTCTTAAGAGTTGTGCTTATTCTGAGAAAAAGGTCTCTCAAAAAAATTTTAGAAAGACAGCATTATTGCAAAAGGGCAGCTTACATTTTATTTACTTTCACATTATGTTCATATTTAGCTAATCATAACATTTCGATAATGATTTCATTTTCAAAATCACTTTTTAAAGTTTTAAATAGTTTCTAGATAATATTCTTTTACAAGCTTTTCCCAAATGCTAAGTATTAGCTTCTCTCACATTTTTATTCACTATTTAAAGTTCTATGATAGTAGTGACACTATCTTGGCATTCTTTTCACAAAGCTTTTTTTGGGTATCAATTATAGCAGAAGATGACAATATGTTTTCCACATTTATTTTATGAAGAGAATATGCTCCAAGAAAAAACTTATCACACAAAATTCTACTTTTGTTCATAAAATATAAAATAATAGTGTCTCCTACAGTAAAGCAACAAAATATTGATTCTCGCTATCTGCCATGCTAGGTACTTCGTAATAAAGTTCTTAGAAATAACTAATAGCACATTACAGGAAACACATGCAAGTCACAGTTAGAAATCTTAAAATGTTAGAAATAATCTGTCAATCCCCAAACAGACCATGCTTACCTTCACCATCCCTCTTTTTTGCAATGTTTTTTGTTTTGTTTTGTTTTTTACCGATTTCTGATTTCTATTATTTTAAAAATGTGTTTTTTAGGGATGGTGGTTTCACTATGTTGCCTAGGCTGGCCTCAAACTGCTGCGCTCAAGCAATCGTCCCAAATAGCTGAGAGTATAGAGGTGCCCCATCACATCCAGCTACGATTTCCACTTTTAACAGGCACAGAAAGAGTCCAGTAGGTGCTAATCTCCTTGAAAAACACGTAAGCCATTTCAAATAAGGACGTATTTCTACTTCTAAGAGTAGACCAGTTGTATTTTTTTCAATGAAATTTCACAATTCACCATGCCATCTGTGGGGGGAAGGAGGACCAATGCATGTTGTACTGACAAGTAAGGAATTGTATAAAATCACTTATATCCTGAAAAACAACTCATGAATCCTCAACTAGAAAAAAAAAGTATGTTTCTTTTGCTATTAACCAACAAATACTTGATTAATATCTGTCCTTTTATCTCCAACATTAATGATTCCTTCTTTTCTTTTCCATTCTTGCCTATAACTTTGCCTTACCGCTTCATAGTATTTATTTGGCAACAATATACTCCAGGAAATCCTTACCTCATTACAATGCTCTGTAACATCAGGTTACCTTTTTCTTTCTTTTTTGAGACAGAGTTTTGCTCTGGCTGGAGTGTAGTGGCGCAATCTCAGCTCACTGCGACCTTTGCTTCCTGGGTTCAAGTGAGTCTTGTGCCTCAGCCTCCTGAGTAGCTGGGACTATAGGCACATGATACCCACCCAGCTAATTTTTGTAATTTTCCGTAGAGACAGGGTTTCACCATGTTGGCCAGGCTGGTCTTGAACTTCTGACCTCAGGTGATCTGCCCGGCTTAGCCTCCTAAAATGCTGGGAATATAGGTGCGAGCCACGACGCCTGGCCTGTAACATCAGGTTTCTTATACTGCGGACCTTGATGATCCTGGAGACAAGTCCCCATGGCAGTCTCCTGCCTTTTATCACGGATGGATGTATCTATTTGCCACAAAGATTCGTAAGACACTTGTGAAGTGAAGTCAGCCAAATACATACTATTCCGCTTCCAGATATATATAAGCTGGCACAAGACAGCCTGTGAGTTTGTAAAAAGTAAAAATCCTTCTATGTCTACACGAAAAGTCACGAGGAAATACTCTAGTCATGAAGCCTTCAATAATCACATGCTGTAATTATTAACCCTGTGCTTATTATTAAGTTCTTTCAAAATAGAAGTGGCAGAAGCAACCCAAAGAGCCAAGAATAGAAAATAATTATTATAAGATTTAGGAACATCACACTTAGAAACCATCAGAAGATTTTCTTCAGTAGCTGGATAAATTCTAATATAATTTAGTTATGGGAAATATAGGATCCAAGGAAAATCTAGTTCCATTATACTTATTAGATTGTTTTAATGACACAAATATGCCAAATGATGTCATTAAGATATAGTATGACCTCAGTTAATTAAACTTAGCTGGTTATCATGCTCTCACATTATTCTTATGCCTTTTTGATTCAGTATGCTTTTACGCCCTTTTCTCAATAATCCAAGCCACCAAAGGATCTGATGAGTGTTTTCTCACCCTAATTATTAAGTGGATTACAATTCAATATTATCAACCAAGGGATGAATTGTTTTTTTTGGACATTTGAATTTACTTCTCTAGTAGCAAAGCAAAAATGGGATCCCTCAGGTACCTGATTTCAGACATCAGCACATAGCATGATCTTTCAGGGTATGCATCTGAATTCATCCTTTTGGGATAAGTGGAAGTGAAAACACATATGTGCCTGTCTCCCCAGATACCTGCCTGTGCTGCTTGGAAGATAAGCCAAGCTCAGCACTAAGTATATTCCCATCATCACTGCTTCTGTGGGCCTGGAGTCCCGGCTCGCTCATACTTACAGATCTGCCTGACAGTCCCTTGCCTACAGACTCTCATCCTACATCCCCTCCAGAGCTCATCTTATCCCCCAAACAGCCCCTTCCCTTCTCCCCATAATCACTCCTCTTTTAGATGCAGACTTCATGCTGCAAATACTTCAGCATTACTATTGAGAGGACTCTGTGATGTCTTTAAACTTTAACTTTTTTATGAAGTCCTAGAATCCATCTCTACCCTTCTATGTCATTGTTGCCTAGATTAATGATGCTTCTGAAAGTGAAAGATGTTAACTGTATAAATTTCACAGACTATTGAACTTGTTTTTAACTGGTAGTATTTTTTTAATTAAAAAATGTACAAATTCCCCTTCCTGTGACCATGTGTTCTCACTGTTCAACTTATGAGTGAGAACATAGTTTGGTTTTCTGTTTCTATGTTAGTTTGCTGAGAATGATGGTTTCCAGCTTGTCAGGGGTGGGATAGTATTAGGAGAAATACCTAATGTAGATGATGGGTTGATGGGTGCAGCAAACTACCATGGCATGTGTAAACCTATGTAACAAACCTGCATGTTCTGCACATGTATCCCAGAACTTAAAATATAATAATAATTAAAAAAGAAAAACAGGTAATAAATATTATCTGCACCACAAAAAATGTAAAAATTACACTATAAGAGACTAAAATTTGAACAGATTTTCTTCATTGTACTTTGTTAACACAAAGCTGAACAACATAAAATTATCATATTAGGTCAAAAATAGTCAAGTAGGGCAATTTCATATAATTCAGTCTAATATCTGACGCAATTTATGCCAATGATTTTAAGTGCCAGGATGAGCTGTCTGTGCAAAGACAGATGACAATCAGCAAGCCTCTTGTTGCTAGGACAAAGCTGTTTATGACTAGTGACCTAGATTTCTCACCCTCTGGTGCCCAAAGCCAGTCTATTCAATAGCATCACCCAGTTTATCATGACAACTACTTCAGATGGTAGGCAGCCATTACTCACATAGTAGCACAGATGAAGAACCACCACCGTGTGGGCAAACCTGTATTCCTGTGCAAGGAATAAAACTGAAGAATAAAACATAATACAAGTAGGGCTTTACTATAATCTCTGCCCTCTTATTTTCTTTTCAAAATCATTTTTATAATGTGAGTCTAACATTCAATTAGTGGGTTATATAGATTGAATGGAAATCCTAGATTTAAATACAGAAATAGACCAAAAAGCCAATACATTAAAATGATGCCCCTATAATCTTGCCCACATGATTCGTTGGCTCTATTTGGTTTCAGATTCTGATCTGAAAGAATGGCATTTACAGGAAGACAGCAGAATAAACATGTTATACATGCATTAGGTCTACATAATAAATAGCCACCCAGAGCTTCTACATAATTAATCATCTGTATCTCAACATTCAGCTAAGTTACAGGGAAACTGGGAAGAGTGGGGGGAAAAGACATCTTCTCTGTCTTGCTCCCCAACACTTGAGTTTATATGCCAAAAGAAGGTGGTTAGGACATGTAAACAAATAACTATAGTGCAAGACAGAGGTCCCCTCTCTGGGCCAGGGGTAGGGGTTGGGGGGAGAGGTGGTTTTAGGATGAAACTGTTACACCTCAGATCATCAGGTATTAGATTCTCATAAGGAGTGCATAACCTAGATCCCTCGCATGCACAGACATTACGGACTATACATGTACTTTACGCAGTAAATACAACACACTTGCAACAACTTCTTTACAGTCTTTGGATTCAATAATATAAACACAGTTATCTCTAAGCCAGGAAGTGCACCTAGTATCTTTACAGTGACTACTAAGTACTTTTGAACTCAAAGCATATATTCATCTTAAACTCCTGGAACCATGCACTCTCCCACATAATTTTCTAATGAATGAAGAGAAAAGGAAAACTTTCTTTCAAGTAAGTGTCAACTGTTGCAAAAGTACATGATTTAAAAATACATATAAATATAATCTCAGCTCTAATGTTTTCCTTTGGGAGTTTGGGAAAAGGCAGTTGTATTTTTCTACTGTCTGGTTTTTTTCATTTGAAAATTGGAAGATTCATTCTGATTACTGAGCTACATCAGTAAGGTTTAAGTGATTTTGAAATTACAGTTCAAAGGGCAATATTTCCATAAGAGAAGAAAATACAGAAAAGTAATAAAAATAAAATTATGTATCTTAACTTACCTAAATGAACTCAAGAAATTTTTCTGAAAACCAAGAGATAAAGAAATGGTGAATGATATATTCATTCATCTTCTCAGGGGCAAAGGCAGTGGCTTACACTAAGGCCTGTTATAGTATTATTAAATAAAGTACTTCATGTCTGTCTACTTGGATGGAAGAAATACCACTGGACAGAAATAGTATACATATATTTGTATAATTTTTTATTATGTAAAATTAATAAATCCTATGTTCTAGAGCTAATAACTGGGGAGAAAAAACCAGATTGGAAAAATTCTTTTGAAGAAAATAATATAAACCATAAAACTGTTATACTTAATAGTGCCAGGAAACAATATGAAAGCAATGTCTCTCCCCAGTTTTTTTTTTTTTTTGCTCTTTTCTTCTTTCCTTTTTAAAAGAGATCTCACTCTGTCCCCTAGGCTGGAGTGAAGTGGCTTGATCATGGTTCACTGCAGCCTGGACTTCCTGGGCTTAAGGGATCCTGCCTCAGACGCCAGATTAGGTGGGGCTACAGGTGCGCACTTGCCACACCTAGCTTTTATCTTCAACTTTTCTAAAATAAACATTTGAAGAAGAGAAACTAAGAGACCATTTGTCAGTTTAACATGTCCCTTACAAGTCACAATTCTACAATGATTATCTCAGAGTTTTGCAAAGTAATTCCTATGAAACGTGGAAAAACCCATCCTGAGAGCACTACATCGGTCTCTGTGGGATTCAATTATTTTTCAAAACTCTCAAACATATGTGATAAAGGCTTCTCATCTGCAGTTTTATCTCCCCATAAATCTAAGAATGGCATTAGACTCTAACACCCTATAGTACTCTTTAGCAAGGCAACATAAGTTGAAATCCAGCTCTAATGTGAAACTATTATGTAAGCTTTGAGCTTCAGATTTCATGTCTGTAAAACGGGGAAGGCCCAACATATCTACCTCTCGGCTTATAAGTAATTAAAACCTTTAGAGTTCTTAATACCTTACCATTTTTATTTGTGCCATATAAAACCACTTTTCTGTTTTAGAGGCTGAAATATATAACATGGAAGATAGCTGGAAGTAGCCTATCTTAGTGTAACAGGCAATCAGTATCATTGCGGTGAATTAGTAGAACCAAGTGTGCTGAGGTAAGTGCCATCAGTCTTGCAGCCTACCTAGAAATAGACTGTTACTTAGGAAAAATGAGAAACGTGAAGATCTGCCACAACAAAGGCTGCATTCATAGAGTGTGATATGCAGTAGCTAAATGAGAATCCTGACAGATTTAGTAACAGATTTGGTGGCAGTTGTAACATTGAGTCTTATTTATTGTAAAAACTTAAATTGATGTGCTCAGTTATTTTAGCAAACACATTTTACTTTTATATTGTCCTTGGGGTAAGATATATGGTTTTCTGGGGAGAAATTTCTGACTAAGCAAGGTAGAAATATTTGCACAGAAAAATTCGTTGTTAAAAAAATCCTCTGGTTGCATAACAGTGTAAATGTACTTAATGCAACTGACCTACATTTAAAATGCTTAAAATGGTAAAGTTTATGTTACCACGATTAAAAAAAATCCTTAACCATTATCTTCTCTCATTTCATGGACACTGAGGCTACAACTAATTCACAGGGATCCCTCATTATTAAGTCATGCATGTCTACACGAGATGACAGTTTATATTGACAGGATATAGACAAACTAGAAAAAAAGTAGGCCTCAAAAGATAAGACATCTCTCTCCTTTAAGAAGGAGACTAAAAACTAAACTTGAGATGAAAATTTCACATTGTATCAAATCCTGTGCATCAAGTCAGTGGACAGAATATTTCCTTGAGAGCCTTTGGATCCAACAATACCGAGCATGAGTGTCCATAGAGACCACAGATGAAAGGTCATCACAAATAGACATAAATAGAGATAAGTGAGAGACAGCATGACACCTCATTTTATAAAGCTAAGGTCATCACTAAAACATCTTATACAGCAGAACCAACCTGTTCAAAACACAAAATGAGGCCTAGCAGACGCTCTACTTGGCCTTTGGAATTGCACTTTATCTTTACCATTACTGTCTTCTACCTATATCCAGCACCTTCTTTCCCTATTGAATCTCTAAGACCCTGAAAGCTTGAACGTGTAGAAAATTCATGGTTCTTCCAAGGAGAGGAGAAAGACCTTATTTAAGTCCATGATCTAATTTACTCCACAAAAATGTTTTCTAAATGGTGTTAAAACTTACTCTAAGAGAAGACCAGGAGCTCTGAGTCCTCTTAGAAAAATACATATGCAGGTGATTGTGTGTGGGCCATTCTAATTCGGCCATTGCTTATTTAAGCTCATCCTTGAACTCTTGTCTTCCAGATTCTGGGTGTAAATAAACAGGTTTATTTTCATGAGAAGTGTGAAAATACACACACACATGAATATATATATATATATATATACATACATATACTGGTAAAGCATCCCTAATCCAAAAAACCAAACTGCTCCATCCAATAAGCATTCCCTTTGAGAGTCACATTGGTACTCCAAAAGTTTCAGATTTTGGAGCATTTTGGATTACAGATTTTCAGATTAGGGATACTAATGCTGTACAACTTTTTTTTTTTTTTGTAAATGTATTCCTGATAGCGATATTAATCTTTCTTGGAAAGGTTTTCTCTACTGGCATTTCTATAGGTTCACATGTCTTCAATGTGAAAAAGGATAGGCCTTTGGACAGAATCTATAGATACCAACAAAATCTATAGATTTTTCTGGGAAAACAACATTTTCAAGTTTACATTATGGTTATCATTAAGGATCACAGGTCTTGAATTTTTCTCTTGAATTGTATTTATACATATCAAAACGAAGAAAAATTAAGTACTGGAAAAAGAAGATATTGATAAGAAAGCTGAAAGTCCCCTCAAAATAAAGGCTCAAGGAGGGTTTAACTGGTAAGGAATGTTTCAATCTATGGAAGAATTAAAATAAGTCATAACAGGATGTTTCTTATGCTACAAATTATAAAGGGCATAACTTAAATCCCTAAACCGCATGTTACGTTATTGACAGATATACTTTTGCCATATGAATATACTGGACCCATCTTTTCTATCCCAGGGTAGGGGCAAAGGGAAATCAACGATTTGCAAAAAAAAAAAGTTAGATATTTTCCCCCAGGGGAAGAAAATATATTGGCCAGGCATGGTGGCTGATGCCTGTAATCCCAGCACTTTGGGAGGCCCAGGCAGGCGGATCACAAGGTCAAGAGATCGAGACAATCCTGGCCAACATGGTGAAACCCCATCTTTACTAAAAATACAAAAATTAGCTGGGCGTGGTGGCACATGCCTGTAGTCCCAGCTACTCAGGAGGCTGAGGCAGGAGAATCGCTTGAACCTGGTAGGGGGAGGTTGCAGTGAATGAACCAAGATCACGCCACTACACTCCAGCCTGGAGATAGAGTGAGACTCAGTCAAAAAAAAAAAAAATATATATATACACACACACACACACACACACACACACACATATATATATCTACTGGGGGATACTGTTTAAGCTTCCTCTTGGTAGCAGCTCCTATGGTTGGAAAAGAAGGAAAGCTTTATTTGTCACAAAAGGACAGACAATTAAGCATCCTTTCATGTTCCTCATTCCTTTATGTCATACAACTAATAAATGGATAGGATGAACTTCATGTGAAAACAACCTGCAGTTAACACTCAAACAATGGGAAACAGTGTAAACATTTGTTGATGTCATGTTTCTCTGGGTCTCTATCCTTTTACTTAAGATCCTAGTCCTCAAGATCCTATTAATTTTCAGATACCATTATACATGTATACATACCAGTATTGGTAGTCCCTGACATGTGAACATGGCATTTAACTGGCATTTAAAAATATTTCTCCAACAGAAACAATATTACATATGTTAACCTGGCTCCTAGGCTGACCCATTAAAGCCCATTTGAGGCTGGGTGCAGTGGCTCATGCCTGTAATCCCATAACTTTGAGAGGCTGAGGCGGTGGATCAGTTGAGGTCAGGAGTTGGAAACCAGCCTGGCCAAGATCATGAGACACTGTCTCTACTAAAAATCCAAAAAAAATTAGCTGGGAATGGTGGCACATGCCTGTAATTCCAGCTACTCAGGAGGCTGAGGCAGGGGAACTGCTTGAGCCTGGAAGGCAGAGGCTGCAGTGAGCAGAGATCGTGCCACTGTACTCCTACCTGGGCGACAGGGCAAGACTCCATCTTAAAAAAAATAAATGAATAAAATAAAGCCCATTTCATCCATAACCTAACCTATACCGTAAAGTACTGCCTTCTGTGCCATCGTTTAGCGATATTCACCTGGGCCAGAGTTTCAGCAGGAGCTGCCAGAAACATGTCTCTCTCTCGCTGTTTGAGGACAGAGCTTCCCCTTACTCCAAAGCAACTGTGATGGCTGCCAGAACCTCGGCGCAAGAAGAGAAAGCCAACTGTCAAACAGAAAGGACTGTGGAACCACTGGGGCTAAACTCTTGGCTAAGTAGCCCCTGAGAACCCACCTCAGGGCCAGCCCCTATTCCTGGTTTTCTAATCAGCTCCCAAGTGTCAATCTTACCTTCTCTGAAATATGATAATAATATATTTATTATTATTTGCAGCATGTCTAAAATTTCCATAAATAATCCCAACCTTCAATTTAGTGAGTGGTCTTAACCTCATTTTCAAATCGTCAAAAACTGGGTTTCGGAGGTTATAGGCAAGTTGTATCTCAGAGGAAAATAACGAACCAGATTTCAAATCTGGGTCTAGGTATTTCTCAAAGCCTGAGTGCTTCCCATCACATCAATAAATGCTGGAAAGAATTAAATAAAAAATACAGCACGTAGCCCAAGTTGTGGTACATAGAAGGTACTTGCTCATGTGCCTTTCATTCCTTTCTCTCAGGCACTGGCTTCATGCACTCTCCGCTGCTACCATTGGTTTCATCTGAACAAAAGTTTTTTCTCTTCCTGGCCTCTTACTTATTATCTTCATGCCCTTTACTAACCATCTGGGAGGGGGTACCCTGCCAGGTAATATAGTGAAAGAGTTTATAAACTTTTTTCTCCTGCATCCTTTCACCCTTTCACTTTTTTCACCAAGGCTCTATAAGGTGGAAAAGGAAATTAAATCTTGGGATCCTACATTCATTAAGCCAAAGTGAAAAGGCAAGATGGGAACTGGGTCATGCAAACCTGCTTCCCTATTTTTGGTTCCTAAATAAGATGGCTACTAGAGAAAAAGCTACATGCCTTCCCAATATTTTTGCCCACAAGGAAATTCCTAGTGAGCTGCAAGATCTTTACTCCAAAGTGTTTCTGTTAAAATTTCACCATGGCAATGTAAATTGATAGCTTATCCTTTCACAGGTGCAGCCACCTCCCCACACCACCTGAAGCCTGGCAATCTGATTGTTCTCATTTTGTCTATGTTATCTTACGTCAAATGCAGATTTCCTCTGCCCCATGTCTATGTCATCTTATATTTAAGAAAAATGCAGATTCATTGAGCCAAAGGCATAAATGACTATTTTTCCCTACCTGCCTCTTACATGAAAAATTATGTAGCCCTAAAAATCGTCTTTGGAGAAAGACATAGACCTGATTCCCAAGCACATGTCCTTAACTTTGGCAAATAAACCTCCTAAAATGATTGAGACTTGTCATTTTTCTCGATTGACAAAGGTGAGAGACTTTATCCTTTTCTTAGGTCATGTGTCCTTCTGAGAAGATGATGAAAGCTATAGAACTTTTCCCCAGAAAAATGCACATTAGGACAGATACTTAATATATAATTTGTGGGCCCCAAAAGTTTTAGGGGATCCCTCTTCAGACACAAAGAAAGAATCCTATATTTAGATTTGCATACTCTAAAAGTTAAATCCATCTGTCTTTTAGAGGAACACTTAAAAACTGTGGTGTTCATCATCAGCATGGTGACAGGATGGGAGCAGAGAGAACAGGGCTCATACATAGAGTAGCACAAGTAACTGAGGACACTGGGAACATAAGGACCTACCTGCTTCATGGATAGGAACAGAGATGAAAGAACAAACAGTCACAAATTAATGCACTTTTCTTTCCAACTGACTTTGGACAACATAGTGCAGACCCTGGTTCTAGAATGAAATGAAAACCAGAAGTCTCTGTGAGTTGAGTCTCAGGTATTAACATGCACCTGTATCTAAATGAACATGCTTATCTGTGCAGAGGAAAGGGATTGAGAATGTTTGGTGGTTAGAGGGAGATGAAAGGTAGAGTCCCAATATCAGCTAAGAGGGAAAAGATGGAAGATGGAGGAGAAGAACGACCGTGTGAGCCAAGAGATCCCACAAGCCATTTGGTCACAGCTGGCTTGCGCAGTTGTACCTATATGGCTATGCGTGTATGTATACATATATATATGGAACACCCAACAAAGCTGACTTAAAAAACAAAGAAATTTATAAGCATTCACATCTGAAAGGCCCAAAAGTAGAAGAGGCTTCAGTTCGACCTAAAAATTCAGGAAGTCATCGGGATACTGGCTCCCTTTCGCTGATTTTTTTTCTTTTCTTTTTTTTTTTTTTGAGAAACAGTTTCATTCTGTCACCCAGGCTGGAGTGCATGCAGTAGCATGATCTCAGCTCACTGCCACCTCTGCCTCCTGGGTTCAAGCAATTTTCATGCCTCAGCCTCCCAGGTAGCTGGGATTACAAGTGTGCTCTGCCTCGCCCTGCTAATTTTTGTATTATTAGTAGAGATGGGGTTTCACCGTGTTGGCCAGGCTGATCTTGAACTCCTGACCTCAGGTGATCCTCCTGCCTCAGCCTCCCAAAGTGCTGGGATTACAGGCATGAGCCACACGGCCCTGCCTCTCTGAGATTTCTTAGCTCTGGGCTCCTCTTTGGGCCAGCAGCCCTGAGGTTCTGTGACTCCTTTACTACCAAAGAGAAAGAAAATTCATCCACCTTCTTTGGACACATCATTTACACGTGCCAATAATTTCATTTGCTGTTTAATTGATGAAACCCCTAACTAATATGGGGTTTCATCCAATAACCCCAAGGTAAGTACTGTTGTTATCACTATTTTACAGGATTTGAGAAAAAAAAAGGCTCAGAGGTTATGTAACGTGACTAGTTACACAGCTGATGACAGTAACAGCCTAAAGCCAATGCAGAGCCCTCCAATTCCACAGCTGATACCCTTGATGACTCCACTACTTATCTCCCCAGACAGAGAAAGCGCTAGGACAGGGGTCAACAAGTATAATCTATAAAGGGTCAGACAGTAAATACTTTAGGCTTCTGGGCCACAAGTATGTCATACATTCTTCTCTGTGTTTTGTTTCTACAACCCTTTTATAGTTTAAAAAAACCCTGAATGGCCAAGCGCAGTTGGCTCACAGCTGTAATCCCAGCACTTTGGGAGGCCCAGGCAGGAGGATTGCTCGAGTCCAGGAGATCAAGATCAGCCTTGCCGACATAGAGAGATCTCATCCCTACAGAAATTAAAATGACCTGTGTATGGTGGCATATGCCTGGAGTCCTAGCTACTCAGGAGGCTGAAGTGGGAGAATTGCTTGAGCCTGGGAGGTCAAGGTGGCAGTGAGCCATAATCACACCATTGCACTCCAGCCTGGGTGACAGAGGGAGACCCTTTCTCAAAACAAACAAAAAGGGTAGAGTGGACTTTTGAGTCAGACAGATCTGTATTCTATTTCATTCCAGCACTTCCTAGCCGTGTGATCCTGAGCAAGTTACTCAACCTGAGTCTCAATTTAGTCATATATAAAAGAAATTACAGTAGCTGCCTTTATCTATCATCTGACTATTGTGAGGATTACAATTATCCATGCAAAGCACCTGGCACATAACAAGTATCCAATAAATACTGGCAATTATTACAAACAATTATCCCAATAAAAATTCCAAATTCTATAGTTTTCATTGGCATCCCAGCCCAGGAAAACTGTTGCTCACAATCTCTACATTGATTCTTTAAATGGAATTTCCCTTCTCAATTCCTTCTTTATGGAACACAGTGTTAATATTTAACTTGTTTTTCAATCAATCTCAACATTTAGGTGCACTTGTATACTTAGGGAGGATCTGTCTAGCTGTTGCCTAGAACTGCCTTAAGTTTAGTAAAAATCTTTTCACCAATCTTGAATCACTTTGGAAGTAACTCTAAATCAAATTCTTTTCAGTTTTTGTAGTAACACAGACATACTATCTTCCTCTAAATGTAGGCATGCTGAAGTAGCAAAGTGTCGTACTGCAGTTACGCTAAGTGCTTACCTGGCTCTCAGAGGGATTTGAATGGGAAAAAGCAACTTCTAACAGCTTATTAAAAATCAGGCATTTCAACATCTGCTTTGATTTATGAGTAATCCCACACTTCAGGTCTTATTTTTCTAATTTTTTTCTTTTAAGAAGAGGAAAAATCTCATCTATTACAAAGCAAAATAAAAATATTTTTTGCCACTGCCAGGTAATGTAAGATTATTTGGGGAAAAGTCTTTGACAGTATAACCATTAGTAGATTTTAAAGCAGAGCCTCTAATTTCCAAATCATTGGGAAGATGCACAGAAAAAAAACTGACAAAAAAAAAATACATCCATATGTCAACAGGAGTTTTCCAAAAATCTTATTGTGTTACCCTCATTTCAATATATATTTCATGTTTTACAAACTCTCTAAACACATAATCACATAAACCTTTTGAGAAAAGAAAAATAAAGAATATTATTTTCAAAGTGGAACTGAAAACCTGAAATGTTTCCCTTATTCTCTTCCATGTTGAAATAGTTTGCCACATCTGACAGTTTATTTTAATTCACACTAATTCAGTGCCAGAGAAGCAGAACAGTGACCAGTCACTCTGAAGCTTCAGGCAACAGACCATCAGTCTGTTCCCTCACTGTGAGCTGAAGGTTGGGAATGAAAAGCATTTGCTTCCCTTCCAGTTCTTATATTCTTATCACAGGGCCAGCGGGTAGCTTGGAGTCAGAAAGAGGGGCCTGAATGCTGCTCCACCATTTGCTAGCTGTGTGTATTTCTGGCTAGTCACTTCACCCCGGGGTTATGTATTACACTGTGTAAAATAGGGTAAATGTCCCCCTTAAGAGAACACATGGAAAAGTACCCCTCAGGGCTCTCACAGTAAGTGCTCCATTCATGACAGCGGTTCTCATTTCTCTTACTAAAATTTATAAAGCTAGAAATGGAAACTTTTTCAGATCTTCCTTCCTCTCCTGTCTCATTTATCTTACTTATCATTTATTATACCCCAGTTATTTATCCAATTTTTATGCCCAGATGTCTTTTATGATATATTGCATATGTCAAACATAAGTCACACAATGATCAGATCACAGCATGACAACTTTCCTCGCATCTATCCTTCCAGAACAGAGAAAATAAACAGATCCATCACTGTTTGCTCACATGCAGCTCTCAGATAAAGCTCCAGTTGAAGCAATTAAGTTCCCATCACAAGTATTCCCTTCTCCTCACTGGCACATCTGGAGTAGGAGGGGAGGATCATAGTCTGGGTGTGAGGCTGTAGAATAAGGGAAGATTCCTCCTGTGAATTCAGAGGGCCATAGGCAGGTATAGTTCATGGACCAGAGCCTGGCATTCACAGAGGTAGTAGTATTTGCCACTAGATTCCAAACCAAGACCCAGAAAATGCTGAGGTGACTTTTTGTGCATTTTTCACCAACAGCCAAGTTAGATTTGTAGATTTCTGTTATGTAGCAGAGGTCCAATTCTGACTTTAAGAGAAAATCAGATACACCAGGGCTTATAAAGGAATCTACCAGAAGCCATTTTAAAAGTGTAATTCATCCATTTGCAACAACAGACCCAGCTCACAGCTTTGGTATCATGGAGGGTCAAATGAAGAATCTCTTAAGAAGTGTTCTGTGTGTGCACATGCAAACATACACATGCTACATAAGTTCCTAAAGTGGTATACACATATAGACATCCCACACAGACTTACTTCCTGGCCAGATAAGTATACTACATTTCTTACCTGGTGATTCATAATACAATATTAAATGCTCTTACAAGTTCAAAAGTAGCAAATATATTTTCCAAATTTACCTGAATTAGAATCTCTCTTTTGTTAGCGCAGCCATTAAGGGCCTGCACAAGGAGTGACTTGTGGAACCCCAGTATGGGAAACAACTGCACGGCGTAAGTAGTGGAGTGGCACACAGCACCAGCGGGAAGGTCTGTGAGCACTTCAGATATCCCCGGGAATGCCCAAAATTTGTGGAGTCATATTTTGCAGGGGCTGATGGGTCCTGAATCAATAGGTTGTAACAATGACCAAGGTATTTTTAAATTATAAGTACAATAATAGTTACATTTAGTTTGATATGATTACTCTAAGTAGAGCTCTCCTCCCAGGAATTCAGATTGTACCCTTATAATACACAGAATACTGATTTTTTTTCCCAGCAAAGTAACTTTCTTTTTCCAGGAAAATAAGGCAGCCGTACAATGCATCAAGATATGTGGCTGAGCTGAAAGCAAAATTGAGGTTGCAAGACCAGCGGTCTGCAAGTCTAAGCTTCCTCTTGTTAACTGAAATAGCCTCTACAATAATAAAAGAAAACCCACAGTCATGGATAGCTAACTCCCTACCTTTTAATTATTCATGCTAATGCCTTGCATGTGTAGTTTATACTTTACAAATGCTAATCAGGCCCAAGGACTACATGAATAATGGAAGCCCGCAAATAATTACCAAATCTGATCTTAAGCAACGTTTTCAACATGCGCTCTCTGCAGAAATCTTCCCCAAATGCTGCGTTCTCCCTTTCCCTCCTTTATTTTCAAAGAAGGCGGCAAACTTTTTATGTACTTTGCTTTTTCTCTGCCCACCTAATAGTATTGATGCTGAATGACCAAAAGGAAGTGAAGCAAGAAGAGAAAACTAAAAACCCAGGTCTGTAAACTCAATGCAGTTCCAAAAGAAGAATCTGTGTGAAGAAGGACTTCTGAGGGGAAAAAAAAGAAGCGGGGTGGGAGAAAGAAGAAGAAACTGAAACCTGGCTGTAACCCTGACCTGCCATGTCAATGGAGACGATAACTGCCCTTCCCACAGATCCGCACAGTGCTGGTACCATCTGTTTCTTCCCCAAGCGACTCGGCATACCTTACAAAAACAATTAGCTTTATACCAGATGATTGATGCAGCAGTTCCCCTTGCCTTCCTCTAAGGCGGAAGAAAACCACCTAAATGGCTAAATGATGTGTCCTTTCTGTTATTTAAAAAAATCTACATTAACCAATGTTTAGTTTTGCAATTAAAACAAAATACTATTTTATAGCCATCCAATTCTCAAAAATCCAAGTGTCTTACTAAATCAAGTGGAAGTGAGTTTGTGGAAATGGGGACTGCCATGAGCTGCCGGCGGAAGTATGCTGATAAAACTATTTCAGAAGGCAGTTTGACATGTGAAAATGCATAGCACATACCACTCCTAGGAATACATATTTGCCCATATGCTAAAGAAGACTATAAGAAGTTACCACAGCACCGATTTATAGTAGCAACAAAATGAAAAAAACAAAACTATAATCAACTTCTCCATTCATCAATTGGGAATAGTAAATAAACTGCAGAAAAGTCACACTACAGAATTCTAGGCAGCACTTAAACTATATTTATCACTTAGGATGGGTGTTTTAAAACTTGAGTAGGGGGAGTGCAAATGGCAAACTGATATGTTAATATAACATAATTTGTGTCAATTTAAACAAATGATGTATTATTTATAGATATATGCATGCAGTAAAATTACAGAAATGGGTTGCAAGGGTACATATTATCTCCCTGGGAAGGGAAATGGGAGAGAGATGGAAGGAGATGAGACCGTGAAAGGACACACAGGAACAACATTAGCCATGATCATTTGTATTTCCCATAAATATACATATGTGTGTGGATATCTGTGTATATATGTATTTTTTTTTTATTTTATTTTTTTTGAGACAGAGCCTCACTCTGTCATCCAGGTTGGAGTACAGTGGCGCAATCCTGGCTCACTGCGACCTCGTGTCCTGAGTTCTGGCAATTCTCTTGCTTCAGCCTCCCGAGCAGTTGAGACTACATGTGTGCGCCACCACAGCAAATTTTTGCATTTTTAGTAGACATGGGGTTTTGCCATCTTGGCCAGGCTCGTCTCAAACTACTGGCCTCAAGCGATTCACCTGCCCTGGCCTCTCAAAGTGCTGGAATTACAGGCATGAGCCACTGCTCTCGGACCATTTCCCATAAGTATAGCTTTTAATATATAATATTACTTTTATTTTTATTTTTAGACACAGTTTCACTCTGTCATCCAGACTGGAGTGCAATGGCACAGTCTCAGCTCACTGCAACATCTGCCTCCCGGATTCAAGCGATTCTCACGCCCAGCCTCCCGTGTAGCTGGGATTACAGGCATGTGCCACCATGCCCAGCCAATTTTTTCTATTTTTAGAAGAGATGGGGTTTCGCCATGTTGGTCAGTCTGGTCTCAAACTCCTGACCTCAGGAGTTCTACTTTTTAGGGACAGATGATAAAATAAAGGACTGAGAAAGGTATATAATCTTACAACAAGGTATAAAGTGAAATAAGCTGGATTGGCAAGTCATAAAGTAGTATCTTTCTGAACACTGTTTTAAGAACTCAATTATACATTACATTTCTATGTAATGCATATATTATTGAGATATATATGTGTATATATATATATATGTAGTAAAACTACAGAAACTGACTGCAAAGGTACATATTATCTCCCTGGGAAGGGAAACAGGGGAAAGAAGGGGGAGAGAGATGAACATTAGCCATAATGTCCTCATTTTAGTGTCCCCAGTTTTGTGTGTCTGATGTAAAAGTACTATTTGGCTCACAATGCTATTATAAAAGTGACTGTCAAGGATAATAAGTTCTAATAAAAATATTTGCTGGTTAGACAATTACTAGGCATCTGAGGTTATTTTCAAGATATAAAAAGTCAGAAGTAGAAGACAAATAATGAGAACACACTGACACATCGAAAGGAACAGCAGGATACCGGGGCCTATCAGAGGAGGGTGAGGATCAGGAGACAGAGCTACTGAACACCAGGCTTAATTCCTGGGTGATGAAATAATCTGTACAAACCTCCAGGACACAAGTTTACCTCTACAGCAAACCTGCACATGTACCCCTGAACTTAAAAGTTTGAAAAAAAAGAAAAATTTAATAATTTTCATATAGGACTTGTAACTGGCAAGTAGGAAAAATTAAGGAACTTTAAATGTAGTCCATGTAACCACAATATCTTTTCCACTGTGGGAAAAACTACCATTAGACATTGCCTATGAAGTGTATGTTGATATAATCTTTTCCTTCAGAAAACCTTTATAAACATGCTGATGTAACAAAAGCGAAGTGATTGGTAAAAAGGTCTAATAACTTACTTAAGCCTTGAGAAATTTCTTTGTTGTTTGTCAAATCAACAACAAAAATCTGTGTTTTTAATTGAATATAATGTTAAAGAAGTTCCTAAGGGTAAATGCCGATTTACATTCTCCCGGAAAACCTTTTTTTAACAGCATCACCTAATTCAACACATCTTGCCACTGATATACTGTATATAAGTAAATATAATGGAACAGCAAATAAGGAGAATTGAATATACGTAAGATGACTGTGGTTAATCAAAAAAGACTCATAGCAAGTTGATCCTTACCTAAAGACATGCATAATTATTTCCGTGGATATACCTAAAGACATGCATAATTATTTCCGTGGATATACCTAAAGACGTGCATAATTATTTCTCAGGTTTCACTGAGAAAGAAGAGGTCACTAAATAACTGCAATTAATAATACTTTAAACACACCACACTTGAGGGTCACCTGTAGGGAAGCGAAATGTGGGGAGGGAAAGGAAAGGGAGTTTTTTAAGAGGACAAAATTCACAATTGTAGAGAATTCAGAATATTTTAAGGCTTATAAGCTTTGGGAAATTTCTCGACTCAATAAAAGATTATTTAGCAGGAGGCATCTGCCCTTCCGGCCTCAGTACTGGGAGTTGGCCCTGGCTGATACTGGAACTGGTCCTTCCCTACGCAGGTCAACAGACTCCTTTTTATTGGAAAGGTTTCCTTCACTGAGGTGCAAGAATATTGGATAAATTCCTTTCACCTCCAAAAGGAATGAAGCTTGAGGGGGGTGTTAAAGCAAACTACGGCCTGAACACTTCGTACTTCTATATTTGAGTCCTCGTAGACAAACTGTAACCTAGCTTAATAGGCAGACAAAACTGAAAACCTAACTTAGTAGCATGCACCTGTAACAACAGCGGAGTGTTGGCCAATCCCAGCGGCCATACTTCAACCACTCATAAACTGCTGAGTGTTCAAACTGTATTTAAATAAGGCAAACACCAAGCTGTAACCAATCTCACCGTTTCTGTACCTCACTTCTGATTCCTGTACATTATTTTACCCTTTTTGTCTATAAATTTGTTCTGACCACAAGGCACCCCTGGAGTCTCTGAATCTGCTGTGATTCTGGAGGCTGCCTGATTCGCGAATTCTCTTTTTTTGCTCAATTAAACTCCATCAAATTTAACTTGTCTGAAGTTTTCTTTTAAGAGGGGCTACAAGAAAAGTAATCCCTGCCCCCAAGAAAAGTCGGGGAAGGCAGCGTCTTGAGCTGAAATGGACTTAAGTGGGGGTCAATCTCAATGGAGGGCTTCAAGGATACCTTGCATGACTCTAATGAGTCTTCGAATCCCACAGTTCTCTCTCTGGACTCCTGGATGCCAAGAAGATCCAGAAAACAGGAGAGAAGGACAGGAAGCAGGGTTGTAATCTGCCTAAAGCCAGAATTACTGCTTTCAATTTTCTCACAGACCAGATACACATTTCTTTTAACTTGTTTCAAGTCTTCCAAAATTTAGACATCCTTCCAGGAGAAGATTCCCCAAAAAAGAAAAAAACAAATTTTATTTTTTAAATAATTCATTTCTTTTTAAATTTAAGAAAAAACATTTAAAAAAAACGAAAATTTAGACATCTTAACAAAATGCTGGTTTCTTAAAACTACTATGATAAAGCCATTGAACTAAGAAAACTTTCCAAATATTAATAACATTTGATACCATTTACAGGCTGCCTGAATAGTACCTGATTAGGCACAGTTACAGGCACGTTTTACATATGATTTCACCTAATCCTTACTAACCCTGTGAGATAGGTGTCATTACCTGCGCTGATTTATGGATAAAGCAAGTGAGGCACAGATGTTGTAAGTGCCTCCTAAAGCATACATTTAGGAGGAAGCACAAATGGGCTCTGAACTGGCTCCAGAGTCCAAGTTTTTACGCCTACCCCGTATGGCTTCCAAGACACCACGACACACTGCGAGCTCCCTCGATTCTACATATTATTTGACACACATCCCCAATTTAAAATTTCAGAGCTACTCCTAGTACATTAAAACCTAACTTGCCCATTTTGCCTATTAGAAAATTTGGTTTTCAGGCTGGGTGCAGTGGTGAAATCCTGTAATGACAGCACTTTGGGAGGCTGAGGCAGGTGAATTGCTTCAGAAGTCTGAGACCAGCATGGGCAACATGGTGAAACCCTGTCTGTACAAAGATACAAAAATTAGCTGGGCATAACGCGTGCAAGTACTCTCAGCTACATGGGAGGCTGAGGCAGGAGGATCACTTGAGCCTGGGGAGGTGGAGTCTGCAGTGAGCCAAGATTGCACCACTGCTCTCCAATCAGGGCAACACTATCTCAAAAAAAAGAGAAAGAAAAGAAAATTTGGTTGTCATTCAGAGACCACAGTAACAAAGACTTGTCACATCATTATCAGCCCTGAAGCATCACTGTGATTCTCAGAAGAGATCTTCATCAGCCTCAGGATAAGGAAATTAATTTTTTATCAAATATTAACTTATCAGAGATCAAGCATCCTGAATTTGGGCACCAAAACTTTTTGTAAGCTTAACTGTTCCAAGCTTTCTGTTGATGTGATATACCTACTATGGCTTCATACAGGGATACCTGCTTCTCCTCAGTCAACTTCTAAGTCTCATGAACGGTAAGTCTCAAACCCCAAGAAAGAAACAATAATGCTGAATACTGTAGACTGGTCCAGGATGAACCATCAGTTGCAACCCAAGATGGTTTTCTTATTTATTTTTTGTTTTAATGTTCACACTAAAATATCACAGTCAAGTTTGAAGATAAAATACACTAGAGAGAAACTGAAATAGAAAATTAACCTACTCATTAAAGTGTATCTAATCTTGGAAGAAACCAAGTCTAGGATACTGAGAATGACTAAGTAGGTTTCACTACAAATGATTATGACAGTAACTGTCAGAAGAATGGAATTCAAAAAACACGATTTAACAACATTTAAGTCCTGAAATAAAGCTCTGCTTTCTAAACATATCACCTGAAATAGTAATGGACTCATTCTTTAACTTTGTTCTCTTAAAGTTAAAAGATATAGATCGGTAATTACATTAACTCTCTCATGAAGCATCTGTAGTTGTAATGACCCACAATACATAACCAAGAAATCCTCAGATGGGGCTGAAGCATTCAATTTACTCCTCCCCATAACGCTTCACCAAAAAACCATGTCACTAGCCACATAACTGAAATACCGTTGACACTCAGGATTTACTGAAATCCAATGTCAGTGGCCAACAGTCCTTTTTAAACATTAACCTCTTCCTTCTTCAAAATCATATCAAAAGAAAATGAAAGTTCCTCATTCCTCTCCTTTCTGTTGAATTTTAATTTAATTAGAATAATACAGGCTATATGTCCTTCCATCTATTTTCTCTCTCTAGTCAAGAGAGTAAATAATGATGTAGAAGCTTCTTATTTTGTTTTTAAGTTTTTTTGTAAAGATGTGGTCTTGCTATGTTGCCCAGAGTGGCTTCAAACTCTTCGCCTCAAGTAATCCTCCCACCTGGGCCTCCCAAAGTGCTAGGATTACAAGCATGTATCACCGCACCCAGTCTGTTTTTGTTTGTTTGTTTGTTTGTTTGAGACAGGGTCTCATTCTGTTTCACAGGCTGGAGTGCAGTGGCATGATTACAGCTCACAGCAGCCTCAATCTCCCATACTCAAGCAATCCTTTCCCCTCAGCCTCCTGAGTTAGCTGGGAATACATACAGGCACCATCATGTAAGACCATTTTTTAATTTTGCAGAGATGGGCTATCACGATGCTGTCCAGGCTGATGCTGAACTCCTGGACTCAAGAGATCCTTCTGCCTCTGCCTCCCAAAGCACTGGATTATAGGCATGAGCTACAGTGCTCTGCCTGAAAGCTAATTTAAAACATCCTCAGTATTCACAGCAAATATTAGATGTTAAGAGTGAGGTATAGGCTGGGGGACACGGTGGCCCACACCTCTAATCCCAGCAATTTGGGAGGCCGAGGCAGGTAGATTACCGAGGTCAGGAGTTTGAGACTAGCCTGACCAATATGGTGAAACCCTGTCTCTACTAAGAATACAAAAATTAGCTGGGTGTGGTGGCATGCACCTGTAGTCCCAGCTACTTGGGAGGCTGAGTCAGGAGAATTGCTTGAACCCGGGAGGCAGAGGTTGTGAAGTGAGCCAAGATCGTGCCACTGTACTCCATCCTGGGCAAGAGTGATGTACAGTAGACAAGAGGGGTGAGCACCCCTGGGATGTGATTTGACAACTGGACAGCAGCAAATTGGGCTCAGCTGATGGTGAGAGAATAAGAAGGTGGAACTGACCCAAGCAGCTGGTTTTTAGGAGTCTCACAGTAATATTCAACAGACCTAAAAAAGAAACAGGAGGCTATGAGGGGATACCTAAGCCTGCAAGGAAAGCCCAGGCATCACTGCAAGTGCATTGTTGAAATGGTTACCCATGAGTTCCAGGCTTGACAAAACACCAGTGAGTGGGGAAGACTCATAACTGTGAGAACACAGGGGATTCAGAAGCCTGGGGGTGGTGGAGAAGATGAAGGATCAGAAGGTATAAAGCGTTACTGCAGGTAGGAGGATGAGCTCACACATAGCAGTTCACCCTCATCGCTGGTTTCGCTTTCTGCATTCTGAGTTCCCTACAGTCAACTACAGTCTGAAAATAGGTGTGTACAATACAATAAGATATTCTGGGAGAGACCACATTCATATAACTTTTATTACAGTATGCTATATATTTTATTATTGTTGTTAATCTCTTACTGTAATTTATAAATTTATAAATTAATTTTTAATTACATTTAATTCTCTAATTTATAAATTAAACTGTATCATAGGTACGTATAGAAAAAACATAGCATCTACATATAGGGGTCAGTACCATCTGAGGTTTCTGGCATCCACTGGGGCTCTTAGAAGGATAAGCGGGAGACTACTGCCTATGGAGACATCAAGCATAGGGTAGGCACCAAATCACTGTTTGCTGAATCTGAAGTCTGTGGATACCTAGGGGAATTTCTGAGTTGAAGATACCACAGGTGGCGTGGAAACAAGTCCCAGCATAAACCTACACTGCTGGCTGAATGAAGTTCAAGTAAAGGTCATGCAGCATCAAAGTAGATGTGTGTGTCGCTGAAACTTATGGCAGTAGAGTGAGAATAATTTTGAAATTACTTGGATTGTGATATAAGAAGTCAGTTTGGAGTTCCATTCAAAATTCATGCTAATTTTAGTGTCATGGTATTCTGCACTACTAGATGGGTAGGGGGAAATTATAGGATTCTGAACAATACCATTAAGAATTAGGATAGGATTTTCTACTGTATGTCACAGAAGAATCAGAGGTAGCAAATTCATAAAAAGAAATTGTGATTCCCTAAGCAAGCCCAGGGTGAAAACCCAGAGTGCTGAGGTTTTGAATTTTAACATCTCAGTTGCCACTTTGCATCTTCACAGAGCTGAAAAAAGGTGTGTACCAGGAACTGTCTACCCACAAAGAACCTGCCTTAACCTGTTTTATTGGGCCTTCAAAAAAAAAAAAAAAAAGGCAGATGCGGAGATGGTATTATAAAACAAAAGCATAAAAGGAAATTTGTGAGGGTGGCTTAATGAGATGCACTGAATAGGTGGAGAACCAGGGGGAATGTGGCTAGGTACACAGTGGACTTTGTTAGATTAGCAGCAGCTCTGGTTCACTTTCCAAGATCTTTCCTAATCCACAGAGGCGCAGGTGGAGCGGAGGTGGGGACACTACTAGTCAAGAGCTCAGTGGGAGTTTAAATCACTAAGGATTTGTGTATGTAAGTTCTCCCTGGCTTACACTTAATATGGTCATGATAACTGAATTTCAACTGTGCAAAAGGAAAGAAAATACTTACAATACTTCAAACATGGCTGTAATGACGATATACTACAAACTCAAAATGAACATTTTATAAGCTCTGAGAGTTCAAGGAAAGATGATGGTAGAAGGTGCTTCTGGAATGGTCTAGCACTGGAATTTTATGCAAGTAAGCCATTGCAGACTTTCCAAGCCAATGTCCTAGCTGAAAACAAACAAGTCATCCCTACATGAAGGCTAGTGGACAAAGGTCATTAATACAAAAGTCACTGTCATTATCACCAGGCAGGGTGATGACTGATCTGGTATCTCCAGGCCTTTGCTAGATTCAGAGCAAAGTCCCAGACCCTGGAATGTTCAAAAGCCTAGACAGATCGCCTCTCCAGCTGTGCTGCACCATTCTCCGGCCGGCAGAGCCAGAGCGTGTTGCCTTTAATTAGTTATCTCATGAGGAGCCAGATTTGGGCTTCCACCACCTGGCTTAGCACCCATGGACTAAGAGGTCTTGAATCAGCACCTAGAAATAATTTCCTTCAAGCTCTACCGAACAGCTCAATGGAAAAAGAGAACTGTTTCAGTGGAAAAACGAAATACCAAAGTGTCTAAGACTATTATGAATGTAAAAAATTGTTGGATGTATTCTTGTCAAGTTTTTATCTAGATTGTGATGTCTGTTCATGTAATGAAGATTTAGGAAGTCTCAACAAGGCCTACCTCAGAGTACTGCTAGTTTAGTTCCAGACCACCCCAATAAAGCAAATATTGCAATAAAGCAAATCGCACAAAGTTTTTGGTTTCACAGTTAATGCAAAGTTAAGTTTTCATTATACTGTAGTCTATTAAGAGTACAACGATATTATGTTCTAAAACAATGTACATAACTTCACTAAAAAATACTTGATTGCTAAAAAATGCGAACAATCATCGGAGCTTTAGTGAGTTGTCATTTTTTTGCTGGTGGAGGGTCTTGCTTCCATGTTGATGGTTGCTGACTGATAAAGATGGTGGTCACTGAAGGTTGAGGTGCTGTGGCAATTTCTCTCTTTTTGTTTTTTTTTTTTTGAGAAAGGGTCTCACTCTGTTGCCCAGGTTGCAGTGTAGTGGCACAGGTCACCGCAGTCTTGACCTCTCAGGCTCATGTGATCCTTCTGCCTCAGCCTCTCAAGCTGCTAAGACTACAGGCTTGTGATACCACACCCAGCTAGTTTTCGTTGTTGTTGTTGTTGTTTGGTAGAGGCAGGGTCTCACTATACTGCTCAGGCTGGGTCTCAAACTCCTGGGTTCGAGTGATCCTCCTGCTTCAGTCTCTCAAAGCACTGGGATTATAAGTGTGAGCCACTGCACCCAGCTGCAATTTCTGAAAATAAGATAGCAATGAAATTTGCCAAGTCCGTGAACTCTTCCTTTCATGAAAGATTTATTTCTCTGTTGTATGAGGTGTTGATAGCATTTTAGCCACAGAACTTCTTTCAAAAATGGACTCTATCCTCTCAAACCCTGGTGCTGCTTTATCAACTAAGCTTATGTAATATTCTAAATCCTCTGCTGTCATTTCAACAATGTTCATAGCAACTTCACCACGAATAGATTCCATCTTAAGAAACCACTTACTTTGTTCATTCATAAGAAGAGACTCACCTGTTCAAGTTTTATCATGGAATTGCAGCAATTCAGTCACATCTTCAGGCTCTACTTCTAATTCTAGTTCTCCTGCCATTTCCACCACATCTGCAGTTACTTCCTCTACTGAAGTCTTAAACTCCTCAAAGTCATTGGTGAAGGTTGGAATCAATGCTTCCAAACTCCCGTTAATATTGATATTTTGAGTTTTGTATGGTAGACACACCTGACAGTGACAATGTGACTTGAGTTTACCCTGAGAATGACCCTGCATGGCAGAGGCACCTGAATGTGTATTCAGAAGTCTGAGCTAAGGAATCCAGAAGTGGTCAACCCAGAGATCCATCCCTTGTCTATGAGGAAGACCTGAGCCCCAGATGCATCCTGTGGAACATGGGCCATACAGGGGATCAAGGCTCATTGTTTTGGGTTAAATGAGGTTTGCCAGGTGGGGGTTGCTAGGCGGAGGGTGTTAAGTAAAATGTTATTTACATTGCATTCGTTCTGCAAATGATGGTGGTGGTTTTGCCCACCCTGCCACCACTGGACTCTCTCATCTGTGTCTAAGTCCCCAGTAAAACCTAGGTCTCATTCGCTGACTCTGGGTCTCTTCTTCAGCCTCTTGAACCTGGTGCCATCCCCACTGGAGTTAGCAGGGGTTTGGCACACCAACCTTCTTCCATGGATCACAAACATTATTAATGGCATCTACAATGGTGAATCTTTTCCAGAAGGTTTTCAATTTTCTTTGCCCATCTCCATCAGAGGAATCACTATCTATGGCAGCCATAACTTTATAAAATATATTTCTTAAGTGATAAGACTTGAAAGTCAAAATTATTCTTTGATCCAAGGGCTACAAAAATGGATGTTGTTATGGCAGGCATGAAAACAACATTAACCTCCTTGTGGCTGGGTGCAGTGGTTCATACCAATAATTCCAGCACTTTGGGAGGCCAAGGCAAGTGAATCACTTCAGGTCAGGCGTTCAAGACCAGTCTGTCCAACATGGTGAAACTGTGTCCCACTAAAAATACAAAAAGTTAGCCAAGTGTGGTGGTGCAAACCTGTGATCCCAGCTACTTGGGAGGCTGAGGCAGGAGAATTGCCTGAACCCGGTAGCGGAGGTTGCAGTAAGTTGAGATCACTGCACTCCAGCCTGGTGACAGAGTGAGACTCTAAAAAAAAAAAAAAAAAAGAGACAGAGGAAAAACAACATTAACCTTCTTGTACATCTCCATCAGAGCTGTTGGGTGACCAGGTACATTGTCAATGAGCAGTAATATTTTGAAAGAAAACTTTTTTTCTGAGCAGTAGGTCTCAATAGTGGCCTTAAAATAGTACACCATGCTATAAACAGTCATGCTGTCATCCAGACTTTGTTATTCCACTGAGAGAGTGCACACAGGGTAGATTTAGCATAATTTTTAAGGGCCTTAGCATTTTCAAAATGGCAAATGAACACCGGCTTCAACTTCACATCAATGACTGCATGACTCAGCTGCATTATCCCCTAACAAGAGATTCAACTTGTCCTTCGAAGCCAGGCACTGACTTTGACTCTTTGGCTGCCAACGTCCTAGATGGTGTCTTCTTCCAATAGAAGGCTGTTTTATTTCCATTGAAAATCTGTTGTTTAGTGTAGTCACCTTCATCAATTACCTTGGCAAGACCTTCTGGATAACTTGCTGCAGATCCCCCATCAGCAGCACTTGCTGCTTCCCCTTGTGCTTTTATGTTATGGAGACAGCTTCTTTTTTTAAACCTCATGACCATCTTCTGCTAGTTCCAAACTTTTTTTTCTGCAACTCCCTTACCTCTCAGCCTTCATAAAATTGGAGAGAGTTAGGGACCTTGTTCTGGATTAAGTTTTGGCTTAAGAGCATGTGCGGCTGATTTGATCCTCTATCAAGACCACTCAAACCTTCTCTGTATCAGCATTCAGGCTGTTTCACTTTCTGATCATTTGTGTGTTCACCAGGGTAGCACTTTTTGCTTCCTTTAAGAACTTTTCCTCTGCATTCACATCTTGGCTGTTTGGTGCAAGAGGCCTAGCTCTCAGCCTCTCCAGGCTTTCAACATGCCTTCCCTCACTAGGCTTAATCATTTCTAGCTTTTGATTTAAAGTGAGGGACATGTAATTCTTCACTTGAGCACTTAGATTAGGGGCCATAAGGTTATGAGTTAACTTCATTTCAAAACTGTCATGTCTCAAGAAATAGGAAGGCCTGAGGAGAGGGAGAGAGACAGAAACTGCTGGGTTGGCGGAGCAGTCAGCACACACACAATATTTGTTAAGTTTGCTATCTTATGTGGGCATGGTTTGTAGCATCCCAAAATAATTACAATAGTAACATCAAAGATCACCCATCACAGATCACCATAAGAGATATAATAACAATGAAAAAGTTTGAAATATTGCAAGAATTCCCAATATGCAACACAGAGATGCTGCTGGAAAAATTGTGCCAACAGATTTGCTTGATAGAGGGTTGCCACAAACCTTCAATTTGTTAAAAAAACAAAAAAAGCAGTATCTGTGAAGCACAATAAAAGAAAGTATGTGCATACTAGCATACTACACTCTGTATAGGTGCTGGGGACACAGTGTGAATCTGATAAACACAGTCATTGCTTTCTGGAAGCTTCATCTAGTTGAGGAGACAGATAATAAACGATTCAGCAAACACTTAATACACAATTTGCCTGGAATAAGAAACGGCCCAGAATCTGAGACTAGCTTGATCTGGGGACATCCTTAGGGACATGGCAATTTCTTTCTTTCTTTTTTTTTTTTGTGAGACGGGGTGTCACTCTGCTGCCCAGGCTAGAGTATAATGCTACCATCATGGTTCACTGCAGCCTCAACCTCCTTGGGCTCAGGTGATCCTCTTACCTCAGCCTCCGAAGTAGCTGAGATCACAAGCACACACCACCACACCTGGCTGAGTTTTGTATTTTTTTGTAGAGATGGGATCTCTGTCGCCAGGGCTGTTCTTGAACTCCTGGGCTTAAATCATTCTCCCACCTCAGCCTTCCAAAGCACTGGGATTACAGGCATAAGCCACCAGGCCTAGCCAAGGAAATGACATTTAAACTGAAGGACAAGTAGGGTAGAGTGAAGTGGAGAGAGGAGAAGCAGCCGAAGTACATACCAGGTGGAGGAAAGAGCTCCAAGAGAGACAGTATCTACTCCACCAGGACACAGAGCCACTGGCATATATATGTTCAATTCTAGTAGCAAATAATATTGAATTTGGTGCTTTCTCTACCATAAGTGTTCACAGAACTTACTTCTGAGTGACTAGAGAACAAAACAAGACTACCACAGAGAAACAAGATGTATTGAAATAAAAGACAGCTAATCATACATAGAAGAAGAAGTCTTGGTGCTGAAAATAGGTATGTGAAAATGAGCCTGCATAAAATAAGCCTGAAGACATTTGGCATCCCCAAATGTAAGCATCCATAATCTCAACCACTGGCAGAAACCTGTCCACTAGCCTAAGACATTGCCATCAAGTGATTCACACACACATGCACATAAGCACACAGGCACACCCCACATCAGAAGGAAAAAAAAAAAAACTCTTGCAAATTAAAAAAAAAATCCCTTTGAATTGGCTTTTAAAATGACTGAGGATCATTGCTATTGTTTCCTGATTAAGGTAGATCAGAGTTTTCCATGAGTCCCAAGGAATAACAGGTACACTCCCTTAATCGTATTTAAAATAATAACTGAGATGATCTGACATAATCGCAATTTATTTCCTTCATTTAACACAACAAAATTACAGGGTACTGCATGAGCAATCTACCTGGCAGCTAGGACTTTTGATCCACATGAACAAACACAGAACGAGGATCCAGTCACATATGTCTATGACAGGAAAGTGACTAAATGGCACAAGAAAGGAGGCAGCCTTCCTAGAAATTTTCACTCACAAGCAAGTGAAGAAAGGAAATTAGATTAGGGAAAATACCTCCATAAAAAGAGACTGCTGAAGGTGCAGCACAGACAAGCATGATGGTCTTTCCACCGGGTCATTCTTCCAACAGAACATGTCAATAGAAGTTACCAGAAAATGTGAGACATTTGGTTATATATTACCAGTATTGTAATTGTCATATAATGGGCTCCAATTATTTTCAAGAGAATAAGCCAACTGCTTATGTGTTCTCTCTAATACCATCACCTGTGAGCATGATTTTATTCATTTCATTTCACAGATGAGAATCTGAGGCTTAGAAAGCTTAAATATTAATAATAGTAATGTGCATATTTCCACACATAGCACCTTTTCTATCACTTTTTTCTAAGCACTTTTTTCAGTCTCTCACACCAAATATAGCCTGGATTTCGAATAACTGTGGCAAACTTGGACCTGTGGCCACTCACAACTAGTGAACCTGGTGAAACTTTCCTAGTATCCTGTTTTCCCACTGTGTAAAGTGATATCCCCTGATAGTGTCTGGTTCTGAATTTCTATAGTTCTACATCAGGGCTCAGAGGTGACAACTGGTTTGAAGGAGGTAACTTAAAGTTGCATTTTTACTTAGGTCTTAAGCTACATTATTTGGGAAGTTTTTAAAAGGGGCTAATAGAGATTCCAACTCTCCTCCTGCCCAACTCCAGGACAACTCTTGGTAATGCACTCAACTACTGACACTGAAAGCAATTCTCTTAAGAGTACAGAGGTGGCACCAGCCTCCAGACTGTTGTTCTCAATAATGGTATTAGAATGACAGGTTCTGCTGAATCTTGGTACTTTAATATCTTTTTACTACTTTATTAGGCCTACAACTTTAACTTAGAATAATTCTCGTCCCCAAAACCATATATATTCAAGAAAAAAACTGTTAGCATAATTTTTCTTGGTCTATACTCCTGAACTTCATTTCCACTCCATGCTGGACTTGGGATTGCAGACTCTTTGGAATCTAGAAAGATTCAATGAGAATTTTCTTACTAACAAACCACTGCTGGGCAGATAGCCTAAGAAACAGGACTTGCATTTTACAGTTGGAATAAATGTCAAATGGTGCTCTGATAAATATTTCAAAGTGTCTTATGTCCATCTGTGACACACTTTGGGCCTCTGAATCTGGGTCTGGGGTATAATGGGGTATGACTTATCTTCTGAAATTGGGAAGCAAGAACATAACCTTAACATAACATATGGAAGGTGCAACATAAAGTGGGCGTTTCCTAAACGTCCAGATGACCTGAGAATTAAGATGGAGTCTCTCGATAAAATCACCTTCATTGCTGTTAAGTTTCTTTTTTTGGGGGCGATGGAGTTTCGCTCTTTTTGCTCGGACTGGAGTGCAATGGTATGATCTCGGCTCCCTGTAACCTCTGCCTCCCATGTTCAAACAATTCTCCTGCCTCAGCCTCCTGAGTAGCTGGAATTACAGGCATGTACCACTGCGCCCTGCTAATTTTGTGTTGTTAGTAGAGACAGGGTTTCTCCATTTTGGCCAGGCTGGTCTTGAACTCCCACCTCAGGTGATCCACCTGCCTTGGCCTCCCAAAGCACTGGGATTACAGGCGTGAGCCACCACACCTGGCCAATTGCTGTTAAGCTTCTACTAAGCGAAAAACATGGTCAAGGTGCCTGGAGCCACTTGAAGAATTCCTGTAACAACAAATTAAAGTTGCTCTTGGAGACACACAGATGTTAATGGAAATGGATATTCAATTCAAACTCAGACTATAGTCTTCCAAGAAATAATATCTAAGAGTTATCAGTCGGGAGACTAAGCAAATACTTAATCGTGTTTGGTTCCTGTGATTGGAGGAGTCAGCTCTTTTAGCTCCATCAATTTCAGCTCTGAAAACAGGCACACAAATTTTAAGTCTTTTAGTTTTATATAGCAAGTAAATTACACTTTATGTTGTACCTCACTATACCAAAACTTTGGTTATACACAGGTTAAATCATGTTCCTCTTGTACACAGTGACACATATGGTAATTTCTACTTATGTAACACAGAATGCCTGGGGAACAGCTGTATTCATTTACTCAAACAGTTATAGAGAATCCAATGAGTATAAGACAAACATTAGATGATGTGATCCTTGCCCCATCCCCTATAATTTTTACATATTTTTGGTAAAATTTTACCTTTAAGATCTCTTTAGCAAATAAAAGTTATGCCAATCAATTTGACCTCCAGACTTCCTCCTCATAATAAGGATCTTTGACACTGTGGTTCTAAAACACATTTTTGCCTCCCTAGCTGTTAAATTTTATAGCTGAAACCATTTACCTAGCCCTAAAATGGCACACATAAAGACATTGGAAAAGAAATGGTGCAAGACTTACAGTACAAAAGAAGAAACAAGGACATGTATGAGAATGACTCTATAGAGACATTCACATTTCCTGTTCTAAGACTCCCCTTGGAAAACAAAAAGACTGATGACTTAGAAAAGGACATTACAGTCACTAGATCACCACCTATCCAATAGAAATATAAATGGTAAACATTAGATTATATTTCATTTGGAAACTTTAATGGGCAGAAATTCTACCTGTACAGTGGAAAGGCTAAAAGAAGAGAAGTCACTGCAGGCTCCATAAATATACATTTTAACAAAATGGGGGTGGGGGTACAGTTTCTGAGAACCACTGTGTCTTGATTTCAAGGAAAAGTTGTATTTCTTTACAATTTAATCTATGATTAACTAACAAAAGGGACAGAATATTATTAACCTTGATATTAACAAAGTGGTCAATTAATAGCACCTTCTAACTATATACCTTCGTTTTTCCACCAAAGGAAAATGAATAGCACAACAGAAAACAACAAACCAGGGCTAAGTGCAGTGGCTCACTCATGTAATCACAGCACTTTGGGAGGTCAGAGTGTGGGGATCACTTAAGCCCAGGAGTTGACACCAGCCTAGGCAGCAAAGCAAGATCCCGCCTGTACAAATTAAAAGAAAAAAAAAAAAACCCCAGCCAAATATGGTGGTGTGCACCTTTAGTTGCAAGCTACTTAGAAGGCTGAGGGAGGATCACTTGAGCCCAGGAGTTCAAGGCTGCAATGAGCCATGATCATACCACTGCACTTCAGCCTGGAAGACAGAGCAAGACCTTGCCTCAAAAAAAAAAAAAAAAAAAAGAAGAAGAAGAAAAAGAAAATCTCTCGCATACCATTAGACAAATGCAGTTTGGTAGAGAGCAATATGATTGACATATCAAACACAGAATTGTCTCTTTTAAAGTCGTTACCTTGAAAGGACACTTCTAATGCTATCAACATTTCTTAGAATTTTCATATTATGAAGACCTTCAGAGCCTGTGAAAGTTATTTTCGGTGTTAAGTTTACCTTTGTTTCATAATGTTCCACGTATTCTGGAAGGTACAGGATATAAAGAGGAGTGAGTCCTGGCCCTTACAAAGCTTACAGTGTCAAGAAGGGCATGGAAGTGTTCATGGATGATTTCATTATGCTGAAGTAACGTCAGGACTGAAGTAAGCACAGGAGCACAGTGAGGGCTGCCCTTTGTGCCAGGAATGAGGAGGCTGAGAGCAAGAGAGGAGGTTTTCTGGAGATGGTACCCAAGGTGAGTCTGGAGAAGATGCCATGTGATCTGATTCTACAGAGTAAGTCAGAGTTACCCAAATGAGGAAGAAAGGTGAGGAAAACGGAGAGTTGAGCATGAGTAGGACACAGAGGCATGCAAGAGCATGACCAAGCAGGCAAATGCAAGTATTTTGGTGCTGCTGGAGCACAAAGTGCAAAGAGTGGCAGGAAAGAGGATGGAGAGGGAAAAAGGGACCAGCTGGTAGGTAGTCTAGGTGGCATGCTAAGGGGCTTGGCCTATTCCTTTGGTCAGGGGTCACAAAAGCAATGACTACAGTAATGTAGATAACTGAGGCAGGCCATGTAATACATATGTTGGAAGAGGGGCACTGGAGCATGCATGACCCATCTATGGCATATGACAACTGCTACTTAGCTCCAGCTGATGACTACTGTGAAGAAAGAGGACAAGGGTGGCTGTGTCTTCCAGTTTTTCAAGGGAAGCTGAAATCCAGATTATGAAAAAATCAGTTTTTAAATGTTGGCTTGTAAACACCTGCAGTGGACAAATAAACATAGCTATAGACTAAATATGGCTCCAAGACTCCTAGTCAAGACCTCTGTTTCAGTAGAAGCAATACCCCTGGGAAGTTTATTTCCAATAGGCAGATATGCCCATTGGAAAGATGTCATAGTGGCATGCTATGGATGATGGGTTGGAAAGAGGAAAGGCTGCAAGCAGGAAGACGATGATCCACCTAGAGAGTGATGAGTCTTATCATCTTTTGATGATAATTTTGATAAAAGCAAGTAAAAGTCATTTAGAGTCAAGTGTCATGAGTAAATTTAGTATTCGAGCTGGATACCAATCAGATTTTATATAAAACAAGACAGGAGTATAAAGTCAATGAGATGATTGCTTTAGGCAGTTCACAGAATGGGTCAGGAGGCTATAATAAAACAGAAGTTGTAAAATGTATTGTGTAATAGTCATGAAGCCTCTAGAAGTGTCTATCTGCGTGAAAACACTGTGTGGATGCCTAGCTTCTGTAACAACATTCAAAAGATGCTTTGCCCATTATTCTACGTTCCTGCCTTTAAGGTCTGTGTGAGCTTCCAACCTCAGCCAGACATTTGGGATGGGATAGGAATCTATATCCCTTAAACTCTCTGTTTTATATTAAAATCTTCAGGTTAATGGCTTCACAGTTGGCATAGATTTAACATTTCCACCACTCTCATCCTCTCCCTTTCCTGATTTCAATTTATACTCTTGCATTATTTGTACGTATTTTTCTTCCTCCACTGTGAGCAGAAACCATGTCAATTATCTTTGCATTGCTTCCACAAAACCCCAGCAGAGTAATCTGCCACAGAGTGAGCATTTAACAAATGCTTGTTTAGGAAGAAAATGCTTTATTACTTAATAATCACTGCGCTCAGCAAAATTCACCATGAGGCAGGTTTGCCTTGAAACCCGTCCAAGGGCACTTCATTACTGCAGCACCTAAACAGTCTCTCCGAAGCCAGTCCTGAAGTCAGCATTACAAAGAGGCTTGAGGTTCTGAGATGTAAGAGCACCAGCATAAGCCCAGCTCGTTCCAAGTTACTATTTAATTACTATGGTAATAATAGTAAGGTATGTAAAACATTGCACTCCTATTAATTACATGGAAAAGTAATCAGTCCTTTAGGAATTATCTAGTCTACCATCTAAACAAACCATTGTTACCCCACCAGATAACTATGAAGCCACCATAGAAGCCCAGATGGTAATCTCCACGTTAACTCTTACTGAGTTCATTGATGTTTACCCAACAGTATGGTACCTGAAAAGACAGTACTCATCAGTAGCCAGGATAATCCTGTACAGAAACATTCAACTCATAAAATTTAGATGGTAAAATTCTTTATTACTGGTAGAAAAAAGATACTAAGCATGAAAACCAGGTTTGGATACCAGGTTTGAGTATGGTTGGCAGATTAGGCCATGGGTGGGGGGGGAAGTTAAGTTTCTGACTGTGTGTTTTCATAGTCACACACAAAAGATAACCTGTATGTCATCTTGCTATGATGCTTTGGAAATAATAATTTAGAAAATAAGAGATGCCAGGCACATCTGTAATCCCTCATGCCTGTAATCCCAGCCCTTTGGGATGCCAAGGTTGGAGGATCAGTTGAAGCCAGGAGTTCAAGACCACCTGGGTAACACAGCAAGATCCCATCTCTACAAAAAACTTTTTAAAAAATTAGTTTGGTGTGGTAGCATGTGCCTGTAATTCCAGCTATTAAGGAGGTTGAGGCAGAAGGATCACTTTAGCCCAGGCATTGGAGGCTGCAGTGAGCTATGATCACGCCATTGCACTCCAGCTTGGGCAACAGGGGAAGACCCCGTCCCTAAAAAAAAAAAAAAAAAAAAAAAAAAGGAGGAAAAAAATAAAGAATCCATTAAAAGGTATAACAGAATATGCAGGCAACTAGTGACTAGTAATATTAATATTCAGAACAGTGCAATAACATTTAAGTGGAAAAGAAAAAATGAAAAAAATCCAGGTTTCTGTGTTCTCATGCAGTAAAGTGGCTGTTTGATTCTCGATGTTCTTAATAACCACATTCATTTCAGGACCCAACCATATCCGACACCAGGAAGAGGTAAGGACGAACAAACCAGAGAAGACACAAATTCAGAACATAACAGCTCTACAGACTAGAACTGTGTTGTCCAATAAAGGAGTCACATGTGGCTATTTAACTAAAATCTCATTTTTCAGTTGCACTAGCTATATTTGAAGTTCTGCAGCTGTGGCTAATGGCTATTTTATTGGACAATACAGATACGGAACATTTCCATCATTTTTCCATGGAACAAAGCTGGACTACAAAGGGAATATTCCTATTGTTAAGATAGACCCAATGAAAATTTCAGTCAAAGCCAATAGTTTTATTCATCCAGCATAATTAGAGATACCCAGGGTTATCTGCTTACTTCACTGAATGTGACAATTGGTGATCCACAGAAAGTTTGAACACCCTTATCAGCACAGGATTTTTTTCTCCCAGTCCTTCTCCAATAGCAACCCTTACCCTCCCCACCACTGTGGGCAGGGATAGAAAGAAAAATGGTTGGGGGTCAGAAACTCCCTCATTAAGTCTCTCTTACCCAAGAAGCTGCATTAATTGTCAAAAATAAGTCAATTTTTTAGAAGCATTTTCTTTCCTCCCCTTTCTCTTTCTTTTTAAAAAATACTAAAAGGCAACTGAACAAACACAACAGGAGACAGGAAGAGGAATTCCAGAAAATTATTAAGAACAAAATGGATGGCTATCCTAAGTTACTGTTCAAAACACCCAAGGAAAAGTACCACAAATCGAGAATGTTTCTAAAAATACCCTATGGGAACAATTCAACAAATCCACATTAATTTTAAAAGTTACCAACTGTTCAGAGCAAAATGATTTGCTGCTAAAAATTTCAAGTACTGAGTTTTCATTGAGAGCAACATACTCCGGTTCAACAATCGAATTCACAGGCAAAGAAAAGAATCACACTAAGTCACCTTCCAGTCATAGCATCATTTGATTTCTGAGGTTATTTGGTTCTCAGACAGAAGCCAGGTCTGATGGTAAATAAAAATAAACTATAGTAGTAAGATTCTACTTATTAGGACTTCCCTGTGTATAATTTCGTAAAAATATGCTTTTGGATTTAACGTAGACAATTTCAATTTTATTTCAGAAAAGCAAAGTAAGATTCATTCAAGAACCAGGAAAAAGAAAACCAGGAGTCCTCAGACACTGGATTCTATTTAAACACTCTTCACTCTATCATTGCTTAAATATTTGCTTTCTACTTTGTCATGCTACCTCTCTGCACCACAGAAGAAAATTCAATATCTCAGTGACAGAATAATTTGAGTGCAAGCTAAAATTTAATCAGCACATAAAAGCAAGAAAACTCAAAACGCATCTGTTTAAGAACAGCTTCTATATTTGGGGTAAGGGGTAGCAAGACTTAGGATGCTGGAAAACATAAAATGCAAGCTGTAAAGCCCCCTTTTCAAAAATGCCTGATGTTGCCATCTCTGGCTGATAATTACAGCCCTGGGAGGGCAGCTATGAGACAATGCTGACAATGATGCAGTACACAGGCCCTCAAGAAGCTGGCAAGCTGCTGCACCTTTCATCGCCATGAAAGAACAACACAAGGGTCAGACTTCCCTTTTCTGTACCCTGTGCGTTTCAACTGCCATACACACATTCAGTGACAAAGTTATCATCAGAAGTTATACAACCTCATGATCTCCTCCCTGCTCCCTAGCTTCACCCTCTACATTCGCCCTCAATGTTCACTGTGCTCCTCTTCACTCTTGGCATTTTAGTAGAGAAAGGGAAGTGACATTTTGATCCTCTGCCTAGGAAAGGTTGTATTCTTGGGTCACTTTAACTCATCCCTTTAAAGCAGAAACTCACTTAATTAAAGTAAGCAAAAATTATCTGAGCCACCTAAGGTAGGTGGGTAGATGTTCATTTAAACCTTGGTAACACAGTATTTCCTCCTCTTGATGAGGATAGAGTGACTGGTCACTGTTTAAGTGAGCACAAGAAAATTAAAGATCTCTAGGCCAAGAAAGTAGCTTAAGTCAAAAAAGGCAACTGATCTGAAATATACCAAATCTACAAAAACTGTTTCCCATTTCATGCATACACAGCCCTACAGAGGGTGTAAACAATACCAGCAAACTGTGCTAGGAGGTCACAAGCACTCCCTGGAGCATGCATGACGAGCACAGTTTATAAAACGTGCAATAGGCAGTGTGGGGAACAAGGGCTGAATCTGGCTCCAACCAAAGGGTGGAGCTAATGCATACCTTTTGGTCTTCTGGAATTTCCATTCTTTTGCTGTTCATCTTCCTCATTAATGGTGAATAAACCAAGGGGAATTGGCCTTGAATTGGTCTTCTTCAGTCTCTCTGGTCGGAGAGCTGTAGCTGATCCAGGCATACCGCTGCTACTTTTTTTTTTTAATTATTATTATATTAAAAATATACGCTTATGTAATTGCAGCTCCCAGGAAGCTGCTAGTTCCTAAGCTGCCTGTTCATTTGAGCACTTGTAATAGATCCCCTATGGGTAAACAGTTTGCAAACAGCTGACAGATACCACCAGCCTCTTGGCAACTGAGGCCCTGCAGTTCCCCTCACCTAGCAGCAGCTCTCCCACCTCCCCTACCAGCCCCCTCCCACTGACTCCCCGACAGGCACATGCGCTGGTGATTGCTTGAGTGCGTGCATGCACACGCGCGCGCGCGCACACACACACACACACACACACACACACACTGCTTCCAGAAAAGCCCAAGCCCTACTAAAGACACTCAGGGTCAGATGCCTCCCACCACTGCCTAACCTGTTCAATCAGATCCCAGCTTCTCCTTCCTGTTGCAGCACCTTTTTTCAATCTTCTTCCTGCTACCGCACAGTAAAATATTCAGCCCACAGCAGAGAGGGGAAAATATGATACGCTGCCGCTGCCGTTAACAGTTGCCCTGACAACCCTGACATATCCTAATCAAGGAGGGCCAGGAGTGGCTCCATCTCCCCAGCTGAGAGGCGGCAGCTTGCAGGATGCTGGGTTCTGGGAACTCACCAGCAGAGGGTTACTGCATGAGGATGCTGGGCAGCTCCCTCTACCTCTCAGCGGCAGAGCAGCAGGATGGGAGGAGAAAGAGTTTTGCTTGCAAAAGCAGCAGTAGACTCCTCAGTATGGAGAGATGGGCCTGAGGAAGAAAGGCTTTTTCTTCTTTTCTGGGCCAGGTTGTCTATCATAACAATGTTTGCAAGCCCCTGGATGAATGCATGGCTGGTACCCTCAGAGCAGCTCACTTTACTTTCTTGACATTCTTACCATCCCAGAGCATGTATAAAAACAGGGTTGGCAACACCAGTCACGAGGGCCACCAGTGTCATGTCCTTGAAACCCTCTGGTGAAGACAGGCAAGGGGAGAACTATACCAACTCCCACCACAGACATCACAATGTGGAGTGTGTCCTCTGCAAGTCAAGTTTAAAGGGCAGAACCTATGCTCAGAAATTCTCCAAAGGAGAAAAACCTGCCTCTATTACACCCAGCACACCCCGCCACCCCCAGTCCCCATCGCTCTGGGCAGTCACGACCAGCAGTGCTGAGCAATGCTCAACACTTGACCCAATTTTAGTTCTTTTTTGGATCTTTTCTCCAAAGCACAGAATCATGTGACTATTGTTCTCTCCTGAAATAAGCTAAGACTTTCCACTTCTAGACTGCTTAAAATGTATGCTGTATGCAAAAAAAAAAAAAAAAATTACAGTAAATGACAGTAAAACATTATCAACCGCCAAATTAAGAAAAATGTTGCTTTTGCGTTTTAATAAAAATCAAGTCTGCTTAGCAAGTCAAAAGCAACTCCCACTCCCGAACAACTCCCTTACTTTTTCTCAATACTTAACCCTCCTTATCCAAGAGAGGACCCAAGGGAGTTTAAGGCAAGTAAAATATCCTCTCTAAATCTCTTGCATGGAAGAGTAACTTTGGACAATTCACTTAACTCTCTTGGTGCCTCAGTCTTCTCTGTAAAATTGGGATGATGACTATCATTTACATTATGGGATTATAGTGAGGATTAAATGAGTGTGGTGCTAGCAACCTGAAGTATGTAATACCAACTATTATTATACTTTACAATAGTTTGATGTAACTAGTCTATTTTTTGCTTTGTAATTATTTTCAAGGTGTTTCCAGTTCAAGTATCATCTCCATCAGGAAGTACTTCTTTGTATTTACTCTTATTGTCCAGCCTGGTGCTGGGGGATGTACTAAATGGTGAGCAAACACATGCTGAAAAAATAAATGAGTCTTCAGAACTCTTTTCCTCCACAGGCTGGTGGATTTAATTAAGTTCACATGTATTTAGATCTCTGGCTTGAAGAAACGCAGGAAACTTCAGTTTCAGAGTTTATTTTAAATTGTGTCAATCTGTGCGATGGGTCTTCGGAATAAAATAGAATGGAGCCTTAGAGCTGAATGGGCTTGAGAAAGCAAGTGAGTCAGCATCATTTTACACGCCAGAAAGCCAAAGCTCACGATGTGAAATTCCTTGCCTAAGTCAAATGTTAGTTGGCACCAAGTCTACAGTTAAAATTTAGACCATCTTCTTCCTAGTCCAGTGCTTCTCCTGATGACAGATGTTTGACCCAGATGTTTCAGAATCCTAGACCTCTCTCCAACTTTTGTGGAGATGAAAGGAAAGGGAGGAGGTGTACCTCCAATATTCAAGATCTTATTATTTAAGAAATAAAAAAAAATGGATGCAAATTATAAATGTAACATACTTCCATAATTTTCTACATTTGTAAACTTTTATTCTTGAATGAGACATAATTTTGTTATTTCCTATTATTTTTCTTTAATCAGATGATCAATAAACATAGGTGTAATATATGTCACTATCATACCATTTGGGAAATGAAAATATTTTCGAATCCACATTAGCTTGTTTCCTCTACTTTAAGAAAATCAGGTCAATAATTGCAATAGCAAAAGCAAAATAATAACAAAAAACCCCACATATAAAATAAGCGTAGTTGAAACTGCCTTTTGGTAAAGAAAATGAATATCTATGTCTTAAGCAAATGACTAATTTCATTTAGAAATGTTTGTCACCCAAACAAAGCTTACAGCTTCCAAATAAAGCTAGCTGCCGCTCTGATAACTAACAGATCATCTCCACTGAGGCAAGATGCTATCATCCTGCTGTCTTGTAAATCCTGACTCCAACATCAACTAGCTGTGTCACTGCCACAGAAAAGCAAACAGCAACAAGATCAAATAATAATAATAAAGGATGTTTTCCACCCCTTATAAAGGACACACTTTTCACTTGAGACATAAATTCATTTGAGATTAGTTTCTTAAATGTTCAAACCCAATCTTTAATGGATGCAGGGGTTAGCTCTTGGGCAATTCCAGGAATACTGTGGCTCGATCCCTATAGGGATGTAGGTACCATCTTCTCCCAATTCCCTTTTACATTTTGATCCAAAACAAAGGCAAATATGGAAAGGGGAATGGTAAAACCTGAAATTTAAATATTCCCCAAGGGAGTTTTGGTCTCGTTGTCCAGACTGGAGTGCAGTGGTGTGACTTAACTCACTGTAACCTCCACCTCCAGGGTTCAAGCAATTCTCCGCCTCAGCCTCCTGAGAAGCTGGGATTATAGGCATCTGGCCACCATACCCGGCTAATTTTTTTTGTATTTTTAGTAGAGACAGGGTTTCACCATGTTGGCTAGGCTGGTCTCAGACTCCTGACTTCAGGTGATCCACCTACTTTGGCCTCCTGAACTCTTCTCCAGCAATAAGGAGCATTTTCAGTTAGATGTGGCACAACTATCCTTGCATGTAACATGCAGATATAGAGGCTTAAATCAGTCCCAATGGGAAATGGGCATGCAGCCCTCCAATAGACAGTAAGGTTTTGCAATTACTTTGTTTAAATTGTTGAAACGATAAATGTTGTATTAATAGAGACTTTGTACAAATTTGAGAGAAATGATGCACTGCCAAGTGCAAAAGAATAGTTTTTACCACTAGATTGGCTTTATATTGTATAAAAATATTCTGTGGGTGTAATTTTAAAATGCATTCACTTTTATGGATAAAAACATTACCACTCAGCTACTATGACTAAAAGAGTACAATAGGCCCCTGAGCAACTGCTGTCCTCACCTGCTTAGTCCACAATAAATTTACGTCTTTGTCCTCCTACCCTGGCTGGTTGGCATCTCTGGCCTAGGTCCAAGCTGTGAGCTGGATGAATATGAAGCAGAGTCAAACTTGCTGATCTTTGGGGAAGTAAGCTCATGACTTGGGCTTGGCTGTCACAATGTTATATAAAACACTAACATGTAGTCACATGCATACACATATGCACATACAGAGTCAGCTTTCTGTTCACATTTATGCTTCCTAGGCTTATGTGACCATAAAGTTGGAAAACAGCACACTCCATTAATGAATCCAAGAAATCTGCTTAACTAGTAAGAAACATACCTACAATTTCCCTTTCTAAAAGCCCAGTGAGCTTTAAAAAACATTAATGAAAGAAAAAAGACCCTAATTTGTACTATTCAAGGGCTGTAGCTGAAAACAGAAATTATTACTGCTGGATTGAATGGCCTGCCACCAGTAAATTACAAATTCCATGTACGTATAAGTTTTTACTTCTCATCAGCTCCAGAAGTGCCAAAATTATTTTCCATGTTTCTGCATTCAAGGTGATGGTTAATTCTTCAAAACTACCAGACTTCAGTAATCTTTTAAGTATTTAATGCATCTCCCCAAGATTAACTGCCGTTTACTTATAGCAGGCATTTTAACAATATTTTTATGCAACTTAAAAACCTTGCATGGTTTTGAAAATGACAAAGTCAGCACAGGTTGACATGGAATCAAACAACCACTAAGGAAAAAGGGTCCCAGCTGGTTCTTTGCCACGCTATTCTTGAAGTTAAAAGGTGACCTCGGAGTTTTCCTGGAATTATGCCACTTACTGATGGTTCTTGTGGTGATAAAGGCACAACATTCTTCCATCTTTCAGCATCATGCATAGTGTCCAACAGCCTAGAAAAAGAAATACTGCACAACAAAATATCAACCCTTTGAAAAGAAAAGGCAGGTTTGCTTTGATCTTCTTTATTTGACTACTTTTTGTTAACAGGCATGTAAGAAAAACAGTAAATACTGCCCTAGTAGTTGGTGATGCCATCAGCCAGGAAGTACCGGGTCCCTGCAGTGCCTTTTATAACATTCTATAAATCTTCACTGCAAAACACTTCATGGTGCCTACAGAGTCCATTTTCCCACGTCTGCACTATCATAAACAAATTTCAAACTCTGGGGGTTCATTTATACAAATGTAAGGTGTGGACACTAAGCTTTCTGGAAAACCCTTTCCCAAATGTTAGGTGTCACTAGGTAAGTTGCAAATATTATGAAATGCCACATTAACCTTAACCCAGGAGCACATATTAGAACGCCTCTGAGCTCGCTTGTTCATTACTCTCATTGACAATACTTTATTAATGTGCACTACATGAACTTCTGAATTACCTGACAAAAGTTAAAATGTGCAAAGACTGCCCTCTCCTCTAATTAGGTTAAAAATCCAATTCATAGATTCCAAATGAGGCAAAGAAATCAGCCCCTGGGTTCAACAGAAGATTCACACAGATGCCTGGACTGTGTTTCTGTAAGTTACTTAATTCAGTGAGGGTCTGTGTGCAGTTTAATTTAGTGTTGTTGAGTCACACCATTTGAAAGATAAAAAAAAGAAACTGTGGTTCCTTGACTTGCTTTACTTCAGGAGTGGTAAAATCATGTCAAGGATGACAGATGGGGTGCTTTGGGGCATGCCCTCAGAGAGGATACAGAGCCAAAGGCATCATGTTCTTCCACCAAACAGAGGCAATGGGGAGCCACTGAAGGTTACTGACAGCTAAATGTGTGATCCAGACAGGCCAGGATGAACTTGCAGTGAGAAAGAGAGAGACAGGACAGAGACTAGTTATGTAACCATAACTAGTGGTTATGTCCAAGTGGAAAAAAGGGATCAAGTGGTAGCCATAGGGATAGCTGGGAAAAACAGGAATATGAGAATCAATCATGCTTGTGGTTTTTGTTTTGAGACGGAGTTTCACTCTTGTTGCCCAGGCTAGAGTGCAATGGCTAGAACTAGGCTCACTGCAAGCTCTGCCTTCCAGATTCAAGCAATTTTCCTGCCTCAGCCTCCCCAGTAGCTGGGATTACAGGCATGTACCACCATGCTGGGCTAATTTTGTATTTTTAGTAGAGATGGGGTTTCTTCATATTGTTCAGGCTGGTCTGGAACTCCTGACCTCAGGTGATCCACCCACCTCGGCCTCCCAAAGTGCTGGGATTACAGGCATGAGCCACAGCTTCTGGCTATGTTTGTGTTTTTAACAGACACTCCTCTGGCAGTGTGAATAACTTATCCATAGCCTTGAACATGAATACCAAGTTCCTGCAGTAGTCCAGACTAAAGAAAGAGAAGTGGGCTGGCCGGGCGTGTGCCTGTAATCCCAGCTACTCGGGAGGCTGAGGCAGGAGATTTCCTTGAACCCAGGAAGCGGAGGTTGCGGTGAGCCGAGATCGAGCCATTGCACTCCAGCCTGGGTAACAAGAGCAAAACTCTGTCTCAAAAAAAGAAAGAGAAGTGGGCAATGGAAAGAAAGGTAGTTAAATATTTATATGAGAACAAGCACTTTATATCCACAGATAAAAGAAAGCTTGGACATGGATAGACTGAGGTCCAAAATGATCTCAAAGAATGCACTAATGAGCTATACTTAAACAGGATACAGCCTATTAATTCAGTTTATTCCTACTGAATAGGCTATATGCTTATTAATTCAGTAGGAATAAATATCTCTTTTTATGTTTAAAAAAAGTTCAATTGGACAGATACAACATGCAGACCTACCCAAGCTGCACCAGAAACAAGGAGAGCACTTGGACAACAAGCTCACTCAACATCAACAGCGTAGCGAGGAAGTAAAAACCCTAACAGTCACAGCGGAGTCAGCAGACACCAGCGTGCTGAATACAAGGACAAGCGTCCTCTGTTTTCTGGTCCTTATGCCACATGGTTCCGCAAGATATTTGAAATAGGATGATAAATGAGAACACATTCAGAACAGAGTGACCTAGGACTTAGCATAAATATTCTAGGCCATAACATAGGAGACATAACATAGGAGAAAATAAGACAAGACTCCAGAGGAATAAAATAAAGGAATTAAAGGTTAACATATGGAAGAATTTACACCTTTAGTGGAAGTGTAAATTTAGTTCTGGAAGAGAAAACTGGGACCAGTGACTGGAAGTTACTAGAATGTCAAAAGTTCTCTTTCTTGCCATTGAAGATAGCTGTGCACAAACACTGATCTGGGAGGATGATGCTGGATTAATGCACTGTTTACAGGTTGGAATTTTTTTTATCTCTAGGCTTCTTGGATCCTGAGATTCCATGACTTGATGCAAATGGAAAGTCAAGTTACATAACCAAGAGAGAACCCTCAGGCAGAGAGAAAAAGCGAGGCTGAGATAAAGCCCTTCCTTTGCTGTTGCTGTTACCTCTGCACTTACTGACATGGCTTCATTTTGTAAACAACTCTGAGTTTCATTATTTTACTTATTCAACTGATGGCCCTGAGATTATTAGCCTTGATGCTAAATAACAGAAACAACTGAACCTCCGCCAGGCGTTTGGATTAGAAGAGGGCCACACTACCCTGATCTCTGCACCTGCAGCTTCCAGACTTCACACATTCTCACCCACGATGTAATGAAAACCTACCCATAAAGATGAATAAGATAGCTTTTCCTTCAAGGAGCCAGTTTGTTATAGGTGTATACCTGTAGCTATGTGACTTGAGAGATGAAGTCTAAAAGGCTGTGAATGAAGAGCAATACTAAAGAACAGAAAACCAATTCAGTGTATGACTTTATGGACACTTTAAGTATATTGATAGCACTAAGTCTTAAGCCCAGCAAAGCATTGGACAGGTGAAGAACATGCATTTCAGAATGTTTTGAGACTTTTCCTCAATCCCATCTGTGTTAGTCTGTTTTACGTTTCGATAAATACCTAAGACTGTGTTGCTATCTGCTTCTCTTGAGGGCTCAGGAAGCTTACGGAAGGAGAAAGGGGAACAGGTGTGTCACATGGCAAGAGAGAGCAAGAGAGATGCACGGCTCTTTTAAACAACCAGCTCTCAAATGAACGAATAGGATGAGAATCCACTCAACACCATGAGAATAATACCCAGCCATTCATGAGGGATCAGCAACTCAGAGTTGCTTACAAAAGGAAGCCACGTCAGTAAATGCAGAGGTAACAGCAACAGCAAAGGAAAGGGCTTTATCTCAGCCTTGCTTTTTTTCTCTGCCTGAGGGTTCTCTCTTGGTTATACAACTCGACTTTGCATTTGCATCCCACTAGCTCCACCTCCAACACCGGACGGATGTCATATTTCAACATGTAACCATATCTAAACCTAATCACTGTCCTTTGCTACTTTGCCACTCTTTCCATTTCTTTCTCCTAAAACCCCCTGAAATTAAAAGACATTCATTGTTTTACTAAAAGTTTAATATCCTTTTTTTACCTTTAAAAATCAGGAAAGATTTTTAAAATTTTATCTCTTAAAAAATAATTAAAATGATTTGCATGATTCTGGGTGAAAACTGTTAATTTTCTTCCTCAGGGTCAGTGTATCAGTTAAGATTCTTTCAGGGAAATATAATCAATAGTATTTTTTTGGTTCTGTTTCTCTGAAGAGAAATATATTGTATATAAAGACTTATTTTAAAGAATAATGGCTGCTGCCACTGTGAGGACTGGCAAGCATGAAATCTGTGCAGCAGGCTGGCAGCCTGGAAACTCTAGCAGGATTTCCATGTCTTGGCCTTAAGGCAGAATTCCTCCTCCTCCTCCTTTCCCAGGCCTTCACCTGATTGGACTTGGCCCACCCACATTGGCCAGGATAATCCCCTTAAAGTCAACTGATTGTAAATGTTAATCATAGCTACAAAATACCTTCACAGCAACATCTAATGTTTGGGCACCACAGCCAAGCCCAGTTGACACTTAAAATTATCTATCAGTCAGTAACCTCAGAGAGATTAAGACACTCCATTCCCACATTCAAGTCAACATGCTGCGAACAAAAGCATTCCATTCAAAAGTCAAAGGTTTATGTACTGATGATCATAACCTTCACTGAATAGAGTGGATACTATTTGCTCAGATATTTTCTAATACTGTAATGCTCTATTAATATAGTTTCTACAGTTGGGGTCAGAACATCTTAGACTTCTTAAATCCCTCTTTATTTTCACTAATCATCACCCTTTGAGAATCAAGCACTGGTGAGCTTAAACAAACCCTTTTGATGAGAACTAAGCAGCCTGTCCATCTGAACATTAAATGAGTCAGAAAGTACAGACATGCAAATTAAAAAATTATTCTTCTCTGTTATAATGAAGTAACCGCACTTTCTCAATTAGAAGAAACTAAACTACATAGATATGTGCATGAAGGTGGAGAGAGGGTTGGATAAAACATTTTTCAGGAGAAGAGTGTGTGAAGGTTTGAGGCACTAAATTTTTAAATAGTTTTTGGTTTATTTCTTAACCAAAACCAGTTACTACAGTTTGGATGTTCGTCTCCTCTAAATCTCATGTTGAAATGTAACCCCCAAGGTTGGAGGTGGGGCCTGGTGGGAGGTGACTAATCATGGAGGTGCATCCCTCATGAATGGTTTAGTTCCATCCTTGTGGTGATAAGTAAATTATCCCTCAGTTAGTTTACACCAGATCTGGTTGTTTAAAAATCTGGGACCTCCCTTTACCCCACCCCCTTGCTATGTGAATGTGCCTGCTTCTGCTTCACCTTCCACAATGACTGTTGGCTTCCTGAGACCCTCAGCAGAAGCCGAGCAGATGTCGGTGCCATGCTTGCACAGCCTGCAGATCCCTGAACCAATTGAACCTTTTCTCTTTATGACCTAGTGTCAGGTGTTTAAGTGACACAAAAATGCCTAAGACACCAATTCTGACAAAAGAAAATAAATTACATACAATTCTCCAGCATAGTTCTGACACTAACCTGGAGGAAGGAAGCGGCTAACAGAAATGTCAAATTATACAACTGTGGTTGGGTCAGTTTGAGGCCTGGTCCATTTTCATTCAGTGAAAGCTACACTGAGAATTGTCAGTAACCAACCAGAACACCAAAAGCCTTTAAGCTAAATTATATAGATATAGGTACATTTAGGATTGAGTAGCAAGTTTGGAAGCTTTTAAAATTTGTAACTGCTAAGCAAAAAATATTCCTAATGCATCAATAACTTTGTAAAAAATATGAAGCATTAATTTCCCAGAAGTAGATATTACTAGCAATTCAGTAAGGTTTTTTGTTTTCTTTTGTTTTTGATAAATACATCTTTTCTTAGCTTTGACTGACCTAGAGCCATCAAGATTTTAGGAAGCTCTACATGAAAAAAATTAACATCTCAAAAATTAACAGGTTGGTAAGCACTTAGGGGACACCTACTTCATCTCTAAAACCCTTTCACTTTTCATATCCATGACCTAAACCCATGGATGGCAGCTTAGGAAGGATTATAATGACAAAGGAGCCTTTTGGCAAACTTCCTAAAACCCCTCAAATGACCATTTTGCCTTTTTCATAAAGTATAATGGCTATTCTCCAGACACATGCAATGTTGCCATGAAGAAACAAAAATCATAATAATCTCTCCTTTCTCTGAAAGTTTTTGCTGGAAATAGTACTAGCTGGCTCCTGTTTCTACAAGCACGAAGACACTTGCCCCCAAGTTCCTGAAATAAGCGACAGCTATGTCCCTTTACTGCCCAGAGCCAGACTTTATCCAGCATACTGGAAAAAGACCGTGTTTACAATAAAAAGAGGAAGGTTTGAATAACCAAAAGCTGTTTGTTTTGAAAATAATTGCAACTCTGCAAACTGTTGAGTGAACATGTTTCCAGATAGGCACATTTGTAATAGAAAGCAACACTGTGCTGTGGTTAAGAAAAAAAATAAGATTTGCACATTGCACAAATGGTTCAGAATGCTCAATTCACAGGTGTCTGAACTCCATACCCAGAATCCTAATTCTGAACCTTTTGCCCCTTCCTTCTGGCATTTCATATATATGGCATCTCTCTTTCAAAGCCTTCCTGAAGACTTACTTGCTACTGTGGGTGCCATTAATGAGTCCTGCAATACTCACAATAACATATAGGTCTCATCACATACATTGTTTAGGTTTGTGTTGCACAGTTGCCTGATGGTTAGGACGCTTTTTATTTTATTTTATTTTATAACCCTGATGCTGTTCTCAGTGAGCAGCAGATATTTGAACCTGATTAGTTTGTAAATAAGTTGAAGAAATGACATTCCCAAATCTGTCAGTTTTAGACACAACTAGGCCACCGAGGATTGAATCTGAAATGCCAACCTAGGGCTCTTCCTTGTGAGGCTCCACTGGATTATAAGATTACGGGCTTTTCCTATCCAAAGTTGTTTGAGTCTCATAGGTCTCCTAGACTAAAAATAGCTTCCCTCCGGTGGCTCAAGCCTGTAATCCCAGCATTTTGGGAGGCTGAGGCAGGTGGATCACGAGGTCAAGAGATCGAAACCATCCTGGTCAACATGGTGAAACCCCGTCTCTACTAAAAATACAAAAAATTAGCTGGGCATGGTGGCGCGTGCCTGTAATCCCAGCTACTCAGGAGGCTGAGGCAGGAGAATTGCCTGAACCCAGGAGGCGGAGGTTGCGGTGAGCCGAGATCGCGCCATTGCACTCCAGCCTGGGTAACAAGAGCGAAACTCCGTCTCAAAAAAAGCTTCCCTCTTCTCAATTTATTTCAACACTTTATTTCCACTGTTGAGACATCTCTATTTATAATCTATCTGGGCCTTATACGGTCACTGCACAAAGTATATGGATATATCTTTTTACATACACAGGGAGGGCATCTTCACCAGGATGTTGGGATGAGTTTATTCCTAGCGTTAAGTAAATCTGCACATGACTTATTTTCCATCATAATTTAGTTCTATTTTCACTGAATAACAAATTTTAATATGTCAAAGGTGGCATAAGGAACACTTGTTTAATCAGTTTCCACAGTGGCTACTGTACACAAAAAGACAATCTGGGAGCATTGCTGGGAGAATCTAAACCCAGGACCCATCTCAGGAAGTTCCTTTTTTTGAGATTTACTAAGTTATGAAATTTTTAAAAAGTTGAACAAGATATTATTTTCTTAGCGAGAAATGTGCCTCACACACATGCCCACACACCACACCCAGGATACAACTTGTAAATGGTCCTCTGCAACTTAAAGTTTCTTCTAAAATTTGTGACTTTAGTAAGATAACTTACTGATATTTTCTTTTTCATGTATGTACTATGCTTGAAGAAACCCAAACTTACTCCTGCTTCTCATGAACATCTCATGGAAGGCAAGTTTTGTGTTTCCCTTATCTTCCTGGTAGAGAAGCATATTCAATGTGGTGACAGTACCTTGTTTAAAATCAAAATGGGTGTTAGGAGGTCTATCTCTCTATGGTTTAAAGCAACATAACCTCTGTGGCACTATTTTAGCAAAGGACTTAAAATTTAGAACTGTGGCCCGGATGCAATAGCTCACACCTATAATCACAGCATTTTGGGAGGCTGAGGCACGAGGATCGCTTGAGCCCAGAAGCTTGAAACCTGTCTGAAAAACATAGCGAGATCCCATCTCTACAAAAAGAGAAAAAAAAAAAATTAGCTTGTGCCGGGCACAGTGGTGTGTACCTGTAGTCCCAGCTACCTCAGGGGGCTGAGACGGGAGGATCCTGGGAGCCTAGATGTCAAAGCAGCAGTGAGCCACGAAGGTGCCACTGCACTCTAGCCTAGGTGACACAGCAACAGAGCAAGACTCTGTCTCAAAAAAAATAAAAAATAAAAATTAGAACTATGATATAGCCATTAAAAAAACGTTTGGATAACATAAAAATGAAACAAAAACAAGCCCAGGCCAGGCGAGGTGGCTCACACCTATAATTCCAGCACTTTGGGAGGCCAAGGTGGGCAGATCACCTGAGGTCAGGAATTCAGGACCAGCCTGAGCAACACAGTGAAACCCTGATTCTACTAAAAATACCAAAATTAGCTGGGCACGGTGCCGGATGACTGTAATCCCATCTACTCAGAAGGCCGAGGCAGCAGAATCACTTGAACCCGGGAGGCGGAGGCTGCCATGAGCTGAGATGGCACCACTGCACTCCAGCCTGGGCAAAAAGAGTGAAACTTCATCTCAAAACAAAATAAAACAAACAAAAAACAAGCCAAGAAGGGCTTTTATGGGTGTTTAGTGCGATCACATAACACATAAGGGTCTCATGAAGCAGTGTACAGCAACCTTCTGGAACATTTGACAGGTAAAAACCATCATCCAAAGTGCTTTAATGATGTCTTTGATCCCAGCGCCAAGCCTATGACAGTGTAATCACACAGCTACAATGAGGCCTGAATCATCATTACATTCTGATGCCTTCATTATGGAGAGCTTAGTATTATAAATAAAAAATGGCTTAAGAAAGAAACTTAGCATGCCAGGGTATGCCCATCATTTCACAGTAATGCAGTACTAATCTTCAGTAATCAGGACAAGAATTATAACAAACACTTGGTGCTTATGTTCTGTCAAGCACTGTTCTAAGAACCTTAGTTAACTCTAATCTCTGTGAGGATATGACCAATATCCATTTTAAAAAGGAAGACACTGAGGAAGAGAATGCTATGTGACATGCCCAAGATCCCACAGGTACCCAGTGGTGAAGCTGAGATTGGAACCCAGGCAGCCAGACTCCGGAGACCTTGCACAAAACAGTAGGTTAGAATTACCCCTATATAATTGGTCTTAGTTTTGAGCTTCAGACCTCACAGCCTCACACATGCTCAGTTTTCATATAATCTTAAAAAGAAATCAAAGATACTCCTTTTTAGGGATCAGTCCCATACGACATCCCCTGATGACCTTTTCATTTGGCCTTGGACTTCACAGTTAGAAACACACCAGCTGCAAAGAGGAGAATAGAACAGAAAATCATGCTGCCAAAGGTAAGCCCTTCCTGAAAAAGCTTCAAATCACAAAAGATGGCACCATAAAACTTCAGGGGCAGGTACAAACACAACACAGAAGTGCCTGTAAGCTGGGTGTGGTGCCTCATCCTATAATTCTAGCACTTTGGGAGGCTGAGGTGGGAGGATTGCTTGTGTCCAGGAGTTTGAAACCAGCCTGAGCAACATAGTGAAAACTCAGGATTACAAAAAATAAACAGAATTAGCCAGGCGTGGTGGCATGTGCCAGTAGTCTCAGCTACTCAGGAAGCTGAGGTAGGAGAACAGCTTGAGACCAGAAGGTCAAAGCTGTAGTGAGTCATGACTGTGGCACTGCACTCCAGCTTGGGCTGAGAGTGACAGAATGAGAACTTGTCTTAAAAACAAAAACCAGAAGTGGCTGTAGACATTTTGGTGTGTAGAGCCAGAGATGATAATCAAAGCACAAGGTGAATAATCCTGCTGAGAAAAAAATGCACAGTAAAAAACCGCAGAGGTTACCAGCTGGATCTCGGGCACAGCCGCATTCGGGCAGGAGAAAGAAGGGAGGTGAAGGAAAGAAAGATTAGCCTGAAGGGTATTAGCATCTGGTCACACGGAAGGGAGAAGGTCATACTTGGGTCAACTATTTATAGACAGAAGAAACAAGGTCCAGTCTCCAGAGCCAGGGACCTGGTGATTAGAGGTCAGGGGTCACCAGAAAGATCTCTGGGAAAAGTAAATACTTTTCTACAAAATACTTTAACATCTATCCCAAATTAACCTTTCCTGGTTTTGAGGTGCAGGAGGGAGAGGAAGGCAATGTGGGAGCTAAGCAAAGTCAAAAAAAAGAAAGTGGAATGGTATTTTGTCTAACTGCACATATTCATACAGAAAAGTGCATACGTGTGTACATGAGTATGTGTGTGCATATTTAGCTATTCAATTGTACTCATACCTGTATTCACATCTGTATTTCCTTCAAACAAGTCCTGGGGCAAAATATGAGATAACTTGAGTAAACTCACTAAATTTAGGGTAATTGCTATTATGATTTTCCATGTAGTTTCCATAAGCAGGGTGTACACACTTGACACCACCCACCACAATGGTCAAATGGAAGGGAGCACAATAGGACATGATTCTGAACCAGCAGTCCTCAGCACTGATTGCACACCAGACCATCTGGGGAATTTTGTTTTTGTTTTTTGAGACAGAGTCTTACTCTGTCGCCAGGCTGGGATGCAGTGGCACAATCTCGGCCTACTGCAATCTCCGCTTCCTGGATTCAAGCAATTCTCCTGCCTCACTCTCCCAAGTAGCTGAGATGACAGGCACATGCCACCACGCCCAGCTAATTTTTGTATTTTTAGTAGAGACAGGATTTCATCAAGTTGGCCAGGATGATCTCAATCTCTTGACCTCGTGATCCACCTGCCGCGGCCTCCCAAAGTGCTGGGATTACAGGCGTGAGCCACCGTGCCTGGCCCATCTGGGGAGTTTTAAAAATGCTGCCACCTGACTCCCATACTGCAAGATTCTCAGATAATTACCTGGGATGCCACCTGGGCATCCTGATATTTAAATGATCTCCAAGTGATTTTAAATCACCACCAAGATTGCGAGCCAGTGATGTGAATCAATGATGCTCCAGTATACTTCACAACATAACCTTAGGGTCAAGGAGTGACCCATATTTGAATGAACCCACCAGGGCTGTGGTGAAGGGTGTCACTGAACTAATCTGGAGCATCTACCATGAATAGAAATCAATCCAGCTAGAATGCAAGAAGTAGGCAACCAGGTCCTGTCTGGTGTGCCTGCCACCCAAAAGGCTTGGGTCAAGAGCTTCTGAGAACCAGAAGCCCAAATTCGAATATTGAGAAGCAGCCGAAAGTTTTGCTACAGGAAAACATCTTACAGCCAATTATTGTGCACGTTATTGCCACCAAGGAGGCTTCGTGATGAGGGGTTGAGGTGCTAAAGGAAGGGCTCCTTTCTAGAATTTCACCTTGAGGTTTTTTTTTTTGAGACAGGAGTTTCCATCTTGTTGCCCAGGCTGGAGAGCAGTGGCGACCTTGGCTCACTGCAACGTCTGCATCCTGTGTTCAAGCGATTCTCCTGCCTCAGCCTCCCAAGTAGCTGGAATTACAGGCATATGCCACCATGCTTGGCTAATTTTTTGTATTTTTAGTAGAGACCGGGTTTCACCGTGTTGGCCAGGATGGTCTCAAATTCCTGACCTCATGATCTATCCACCTTGGCCTCCCAAAGTGCTGGGATTACAGGCAAGAGCCACCATCATGCCCGGCCCACGTTGACATTTAAACTGATCTTAGAAAACTTATTTTCTACATTTAACAGTGTTGGGGTAATAAGTTTTATACTCTGAGGTTATGCCATAGTGAAGGATGGTTCTCTTTACCAGAAAGCCAACTCCAAAAAGGAAGCCTTTGTAGCATTTAATTTTAAAAGTCACAGAAGACATTTTAACATACCCCAAATCTCAACACTCTAAACTTAAATATATACATTTACTAACAGTGCCTTGAAGTGCGACTCGCATAAGCCAAGTGCACTGCTCCCAGCTTCCTCCCTGCTTTGTTTTGCACCCCAGTGCTTGTCTGTGCCCTCTGGTCAGGTGGGTCAATCCTCCTTGGCATTTTCTCATGATTCTTTTTCGCAACTATTTCTACAAGAGCATCAAGGATGAAGAACTGTTGAATGCAGTTCTCACTGTCAAATACTATATATTACTCTTCAAATCAAAATTCAAAGTGGGGCCGGGAGTGATGGCTCACACTTGTAATTCTAGCACTTTAGGAGGCTGAGTTGGGCAGGTCACTTGAGCTCAGGAGTTCGAGATCAGCCTGGCCAACATACCAAAACCTGTATCTACTAAAAATCCAAAAATTAGGCAGGCATGGTGGCAGGTGCCTATAGTCCCAGCCACTCAGGAGGCTAAGGCATGAGAATTGCTTGAACCTAGGAGGCAGAGGTTGCTGTGAGCCAAGATCGTGCCACTGCACTCCAGCCTAGGCAACAGAGAGAGCCTCTGTCTCAAAAAATGTATAAAAAAGAAATTCAAAGTGGTACCTAATAAAAAAAATCTCATAAATCTTTTTCAACAGGCTATTTCTCAAATGCAAAAGATACTAATGAGACTAATACTGAAGAGAAAATCCAAATGCCATTTAAATGTGTCAACAAGCACGACTCAGAGTTTTACAAGAGCTAAGACAGTAAAGAGGTAGAAAGCATCACTGCTACAGAACTAGACACACCCTAAAACTGGATTTTATAAAAAAGAATAAGCTTAAATCTCATTCATATTTACCCTATGGAGCCTTAGAACAACTCATTAAACCCCCAGTGACAGACTATCAAGACTTTACAAAGCACTGTATCTGAGAGCTCAGTTTGACAATAAGTATTCAGTTTGACAATATAAAATGTGCCAATAGGAATTAATCAGAATAATAAACAAAGTATATGACCCATATGTCCAGCTTTCTAACAACAAAACAAGTTATTTCCAAGTTCTAGAAAGCCATATCTCAAGGGATTAGAAGACAGACCATGAAGGAGGAAGAGAACTTGAATGAGCAGGGAATGTGCTATATAATAGCATGCCTATCCAGAACTAACTTCAGAATGCATACTCCACAGGAAATAAGGGATACTATGGATCTTCAACCCAGCAATGGTGTGTTAAAATTTAAAAACAAGAAAAGAAATTCTATGGGGAAAAAAAATGAGACAGAATAAAGCTGTTAGAGCCAAATACAAACTCTATACCTGAGCTCTGGGATCAACACTACCTCCCGGTTTTCCTAATTCATGGGAGCATGGGTTAGCATTAAAAAGTCCTGCTTTAGTTTGACGTGATTACATTGCTTTACTCAAAGAACTTGGTGTAATGGCTAAAATTTTAAAAACAAACATAACTCACAATACCAAGTATTAGTGAGGATGCAGGGCAACCAGAACTCACATACATTGCTTGTAAGGATATAAAGTTGTACAGACGCTCTGGAAAAGCTTGGCCATTTCTTATAAAGTTAAACGTACAGCTGCATGAATCAGCAATCCCACTCCTAGGTATTTACCCAGGATAAATGAAAACTACGCTCACACAAAAACCTGTAGGTAAGTGTTTTCAGCAGCATTATTCATAATTGCCAGAACCTGGGAACAACTCAAATGTTCTTCGATGGGTGGATGAACCATCTGTGATACTTCCAGACAATGGCAAACCACTTCAGCATGCCGGAATCTCAAAAATATTATGCTGGGTGAAAAGACATCCAGACCCAAAATGGTACACAATGTATGATTCCACTTTTATGACATTCTGGAACAGGCAAAATTAGGAAGATGGTAAACAGATCAGAGGTTGCCAGGGGTTAGGTGTAGGAAGAGAGCCTCTCTATAAGGTGCAGCATTAGGGAATTTGGGTTGGAGGCAGAGAACTCTGTGAGATCATGATAGCAGTGGTGGTTACATTACTCTATATATTCAACAAAACTAAAAAAACAAAATCAGTAATTTTTTTGTTCACAAATTTTTTATTTTTATTTTTTGGAGGTGGAGTCTCACTCTGTCACCGAGGCTGGAGTGTGGTGGTGTGACCTTGGCTCACTGGAACCTCTGCCTTCCAGGTTCAAGTGATTCTCCTGCCTCAGCCTCCTGAATAGTTCAGATTACAGGCATATGCCACCATGCCTGGCTAATTTTTGTGTTTTTAGTAGAGACGGGGCTTCGCCATGTTGCCCAGTCTGGTCTCTAACTCCTGAGCTTGAGCTCAAACCATCTGCCCGCCTCAGTATCCCAAAGTGCTGGGATTACAGGTGTGAGCCGCCGCGCTCTGACCTGTATGCAAAATATAAAATTTTAAAAATCTCTCTGCCTATTCAAGGATTTGTAATCTTTTCCTTTCACCAGCAAGCTTTATGGGAGAGGCTATTAAACTGGCTACCTTTCCTTCCCAAATTGCTTATCTAATAATAGCTTATAATCTGATGTAGCCCCAACTCTTACACCAACAGGTGAAATTCCTCTTCTGGGATTGGTCAGTGACTACCTCTAACCAAACCAATGGCTTTTTGTAAAATGTCTTCGCCGGTCTTTGAATCCCTGGCCTCTCCATCCCTCTCAGCAGGTATGACATTGGTCAGCTGTGCTTTTCCATCTGTCTGCTTTGCTGGCTCTTCTTCCTCCCACGCTTTACACGTCGTCTCCCCCTCTGTGGTTTTTCTTTCTGAGCTCTCCTCACTCCCAAACCTTCAATCATTATTTCTTTATGGACTGAATCCCAAAGTCCTGACCTCTATTTTTCTCTGTTAGTCCCATACTTCCAGCTGCCCACTGAACATTTCCAATTACAGATCTCTGTTGTACCACACATTTTCATGTTAAAGCAGAAGGTTTCTTTGCCTCTGTTTCTCCCACCAAAACCTCATTCTGCTGGACACGGTGGTGCATCCTTGTAGTCTCAGCTGCTTGGGCAGCTGAACTGGGAGGATCATTTGAGCCCAGGAGTTCAAGTCCCGCCCGAGCAAAAAAGCAAGGTCTCCCCACCCCTCGCTTTGGGGTAAAAAACAAAACAAGTCCTCCTCATGAATATTTTCCAATAAGTCCATGAGCCAAACTCAAACTTGGAAAAAAGTCTCACAAGTCACCTTTTTACCTGCAATCCTTTGATACATGCTACTGCAGCACCTTAAATTAATCGTCTCTTCCTATTGCCATGCTAATGACTGCCTGGATTTCTGCAGTAATCTCAAAGTTGGTCTGTATGTCACTGAACTCTTCTTCACTTCATCCCCTAGTCTGCATTCCTACTTTGAAATGAGGTCCAGCTGAGTAGACCTAGCACTCCAGAGATTTAGCTAATTTGGCTAGGAAGATGTTCCTTATGCATGCTCATCACTATAGGTGCACCCTTCCCAAAGCAGCATTAAAAAAAAAAAAACAAAAAACAGAAGAGAATGACGTTCCCAGAGGGAGGAATTTTGCTTTCATTAGCTAAAGGCACAGGTGAGCTCTTGTTAGAACTTGCAGTTGAGATTCAAGATTCATGGGCACAGACTACCTGATTATTCATGCTTTAATCAATATCCTTTATTATCAAGACTCCTCAACACTCCCCCCCCTCATCCCAGAAAAATGTACTAGCCTTTCAGTTTGGCCTTCAGACCTTCCACAATTTGACTTCAATGAACAATCATTCCTAACTGGTCCAAGACTTTCCTCTGAGCTTTACACGTGTCAATATGACCAAAACTTTGCTCTTTTCCTCATCTGCACCTTTGTTTTTCTCCCTTTCCTCCATCCAATTTTATAACCCACTTACCCACTTTTAAAAGTTTATTTTTTTATTTTAAAAATTATTTAAAAATTTTTATTTTTGTGGGTACCTAGTAGGTATATATATTTAGGTGTATAAAATGTTGATACAGGCATGCAATGTGAAATAATTACATCATGGAGAATGGAGTATCTATCCCCTAAGCATTTATCCTTTGTGTTACAAACAATCCAATTACACTTTTAGTTATTTAAAAATATACAATTAAGTTATTGACTATAATCGCCCTGCTGTGCTATCAAATAGATCTTATTTTTTTTTGTTTTTTGAGACATGGTCTTGTTCTGTTGTCCAGGCTTGAGTGCAGTGGTGCAATCTTGGCTCACTACAATCTCCACCTCCCAGGTTAAAGTGATTCTTCTGCCTCAGCCTCCCAAAGAGCTGGGACTATAGGCACGTGCCACCACACCAGGCTAGTTTTCTAATTTTTAGTAGATGGGGTCAGGCTGATCTCGAACTCCTGGCCTCATGTGACCTGCCTGCCTCAGCCTCCCTAAGTGCTGGGATTACAGGCATGAGCCACTGCTCTTGGCCTTTTTTTTTTTTTTTTTAACCCATTAACCATCCCCACCTCCCTGCCACCTTCCACCCCCACTCCGGTAACCATCCTTCCACTCTCTCTGCCCATGAGTTCAATTGTTTTGATTTTAAGATCCCACAAATAAGTGAGAGGATACCATGTTTGTCTTTCTGTGCCCAGCTTATTTTACATAACATAATGATCTCCAGTTCCATTACTTTTTAAAATCGACTTCAGTGCTGTATCCGGTATATAGTCTCTGCTGATCATAGCTGGAAGTGATTCCTCCTTCACTGAACTCATAACCTGCAACTGTTTGTTGGTGGATTTTGTCTTCCTTGCTAAATTCAAGGATCATTTGTTCTAATGATCCTTCTAACCATCATAATGCTGAATATACAGAAGGTACACATATTTTTAATCTAAGCCACAGTACTTCATTTTTATATCAATATGAGGCCTGAGATTTTAAAAACTCCTCCAAATGACTAAACTGTGTAAAACACCTATCAATATTATATAAATGCATGCTCTTGAGCACAAATGCCTAGTCTAACAATAACATTTCCTCCTACTTAGCAAGATGTAAAGGTAATGGCCATATAGGATGGGAGAAAAGCTATCTAGCTAAGTGAATGGAGCCTCTCTTTCAAATGGGACAAGATCAATACCAAATTGTAGTCTGAGCCCCTATCTTACAGTTTTTAATTGCAGATATTTAATGTCGACCCTTAGAGTTAAGTGACACCTACAAGATCACTTTCTGATTTGGAAAAGTTCATGAAAGGATAGTCACAAAGGAAGCCAGGTTCACCACACAGTTTGCTAAAGAGGAAAAAACGCCCAATTCCAGAATCTGTCATGACTCACTTCCCAAAATAGCAACAGAATTGACAGGTCATTGGTATTAACTTACTCTCTTGTGCATCAAAGCCTCAGGAAATAATCAAAAGCAGCTTTAAATTTGCCTTTAGTTCAGGAGGTTTTTTAAAAAGGCTATCAAACTGGTAAATCAGTGCTATACACTTGCTTTCCACAGCTCTTGAACATGAGCATAAAATTAAATAAACAAAGCTTGGGTCGAGGCAGTTTTGTGAAAATCACCCATCTTAAGTCGACTACTCAGAAAAGCCTGAAAAAGTACTTGACATCCTCTAGTGGTGATGTCTTAAACTTGTTTCCAAGGCAATTTTTTTTTCCAGCTCTTGCTTAACTTTGGCTATTGATAAAAAAAAATATTATATTGGAGGAATTTTTCATCCTCAAGAAAAATAAACGTTTTCACCACAAGGAATGTGATTTGACCAACTTTGAGTAGAAGATAAATATATACCCACAGAAGTACGGTTTTTAAATGTTGGATTTATATAATACCTTTCAATATGCTTAAGAACAGTCTCATTTCATACATGGCACACCATTGTCAATCCATCTTTGATACACACACACACACACACACACACACACACATGCATATAATTCTGAATACATTACAGGTATTATTTTTATAATAACCTGAGATTCTAATCTAAAGTGCCCTAAAATTAGGCCAGTCTTGCACAGAGACACAAAAACTAAGAGCTACTTAAGAGTGGGCTCTACCTCATAATAATGAGATCTAAAAAGAAAAAGAAAATTAATCCCTCAAGAAATGTTGCCATTTAAGGTGGCAATTTTCACCTCTTGACGGTAATACAGGTTTCTCTGTCCACTCCCCTCCTCACCCCCTGCCATTTCCATACAAACCTCTGAGTTTGTAAAAAAGAGACTTTCAGTATTTGGATGTGTATAATGTGAAGTAAGTTCACCAGAATAAAGTACTAAAGTCTCATATTCAAATATAGGCCATGTATTTTAAATATATGTAATAACTTAAGTTGTTGAAATTCAAACAATCTCACTTGTTCTCTAAAAATACTGTCACCTAGATTTAAAAAAAAAATACATTTACACCTTCCTTCTTTCTTTGGCACCTGCTGACACAAATGCTGCTGAAGACTAAAAACATTAATAGTAACCTCAGGGTAGAAAAATAGGACAGAGATCTGAGGCCAGAATTAAGTTTTCGGTGAAATTATAAAGTATAATTATTCAAGACCATATATAAAATGCGTCCTTTGGAAATTAAAGTTTCTAGGCAAAAGTGTGGAAGAAATGTTTTCTATGAAGGAGACAGCAGCCAATTTAACTCCCTTTTTTAATAAAAGACATTTTACACTGACAGGCACATGGTTGATTTGTGTATTAATTGTTGGAAGTACGGCCTATTATTAACATGCTCAGGCACTGAATATGCTACAGTTTATAGTTAACTTATGTCTGAACAAGTTGTTCATGTGCAGATTCTAGAAAGTTTGTTTTTGAACACAGACTGACAGCGCGCTAGAACAATTTTGTTTCACAAGCAGTGACTCCGACAGGATTAGACGCCAAAATCATGCCGCATATTTACAAATAAGGATGCTGCTCTCTTGGGGCCCTCACTTGGGGGAGCCCCATCTCAGCGATTCCAGCTCATCAAATTCCCCAAAGCAATTACAAAGGCATCTGTTCTCCACCCCAAACCAAAATAATGATCTACCAATCTTGCAAATACATTAAGACAACACACCCTACAGGAAGGAGCATGACTTAAAAATAAACAAGTTCAAGACACTTTGTCAGTCTTAACCTCAGGTATCTTGGTTGAAGGGATTAAGTCATTAGACTTCTGGTACCCAACCTCTTCCTAGCAATAGCAGATACATAATTTGCAAATACTGTTTCAGAGTTCTCTGGACCTTTCACGTTAAAATAAATACATTATTTAAATCGATGGTGGGGGAATAGTAATTCTTACATTTAGGAAACAACTGCGTCCAATTGTGAGTGTATGGAAGTGGAAAACAGCTTGCAATTGGGGAGTCTAAGATTTGAATTTCTTTTTAAAGTAAGAAACTGCCTCACCGCCCCCATCCCAAGTGTAGGAAGCTACAGAAAACAGCTTACAGGCCAGGAATAGAAGAGGGGACCGGAGGGGAGGGGCGGATTTGCAAGACAGACTCTGGAGAAAAAAAATCAAGAGGGAGAAAAATCGGCTTCATACTATGGAGAGGCGGGTACAGGTGGAAAGTCTTGCTGCTGGTCTTGGGGACGTGATCCCCCGTCCCTAAGGGTATCCCTGGAGGTTGTGGGGGAGGGGTATCCTCACCCCAAGAGGCCTGACCACCAAATCTCGGGCTGCAGAGCCAACGATCCTACTTAGGGCTCCTGCACAGACTAAAAACAAAAAAGTCTGAGAACTCTAACAAGTCAACGAATCTCTGATCCCGTGAAGCCCGCTCCTGCAAAGCCCCAACGTGCTGCACTGGGCCCCTGCCTTCCCAAGCTCGGTCCCCTCGGACGAGGGTCGTCGCCACTGCGGACACCGCGTTGGGGGACGAGCGCCGCTCAACCCTCGGTTCTGCCCCGCACCGACCCCGTCGAGGAGCCCCCGGCACCAGAGGCGACCTGGGAAGGCGGGAGGAGGTGCCCAGAAACTGCCCTTCCTGCCAGTCGCACCTGCCGACGACTCTCTGGCCGCTGGTTTGGTCTGGGGGTTACGATTTCCCATTCCACTGAATTAGACCCGAGCCCGCGGCGAGGAGGGCAGCGGACCGGTCTCTCCGTTTCCTCCCCAGCCTGCGCCCCCCGGCTCCTCTCCACCTGCTGCGGGAAAGTCGCGGTGGAGTGCCCGAGGGCGGGCCGGGGCCGAGCGGGGCGGACGTGGCGCGGAGGCTAAGGGCGGGGAAAGGCGCTCTCGGAGCCCGGGTGCTCGGCGCAGAGGGCCGGCGGTTCCTGGCCGCGGCCGCGCGGGCGGGGAGGGGGCCGCCGGCACCGGGTGATTTCGGTGCCAGCCTGCCGACTCGGCTAGCCGTCCCTCGCCCTCGCACATGGGACCCTCACTATCCCCACCGCACGGTCACCTGTTTCGGTCCGCACAGCGCCGTCGCCGTCCCTGTGACCGTCGCCGCCAGCTCCTAGCTCCGCCATGGTGCTCCGATGACGCGCCCAGAGAGCCGCTCCGCCCTTTCCTCGGCTTGGCTCCCACGGGCCCCCGCCTCCTGGGCCCGAGGCCCAGACAGGTAAGCGCAGTCAGGGGACAGCGGAAGGCGGGGCCAGAGAGCGCGGCGGCCGACGGCGGCCGGCGGCGGCCTGGGCCGGGCGCGCCCCCTCGCGGGCAGGTGCGGCGTGGCAGCCGCTCAGACCGCCGCGGCTGGGTCTGAGCTGGAAGAGCAGCAGACGGAACCTGCACCTCGGTCCGGAGCTTCCGGTCGCCGCGGCCGACCCCTGCCGGCTCCCGGAGATCTGGAGCGGGGTCGCTGAGGCTTGGTTGCGCCTCTTAGGGCCTGGGAAGAGGGGCAGTCCGCGAGGAGCAGCCCAGGTGGGGCGAGGGCACCGGGACGCTATCCCCTTCTGAGCTCTGAAGCAGCCAGGTCAGTGTCGGCTCCGCGAGTGCTGGAGTTCACGGTGACAGCCAGCGGAGCATATGATGCCACGTGGAGAGACGAAGTACACGGGTCGGATTCCACGCCGGGAGCCGGCCTGGATCTGCGCTTTAGGAAGCCACTGTGGGCGACCCTGTCTTGTCACCAGGTTCGTATCTGATGAGCCTCAAGGCACACAAGTTAGACTTGTGCCGGCTGATGTGGCTTTTCTTTTTCTTGGTTTTCGATTAGTAAACGACCTTGTGACTTCTGACTTGCTCAGGCAAACCAGGAAAAAAAAAAAAGCAATAGGTAACAAATTTTTCTTTGTTTAAAGAAACAGATTATTAGCGGAGGAAAAACCAATTTCGCTCTCAAGGATAAGCAACAAAATGCTGAAGTGGGGAAAAGCCTACACAAATGGAAACACACTGAACAAAATCAAGCAGCGACCAGTTCCACATGGTGATACCAAAATGCACTCCCACACTCTGGCTTGGCGGAAGATAACCAGCCAGCTCTAAACAGTTTCAAACTCTCCCAAGGACTGCAGCAGCACTGGACACCCAGGAGAGTCTGAGAACAGTATTGGATTTCTTGCTAGGGTTACAAGTTTCACGATCTTTGCATGCAAAACTTGCCACTCGGAGATCAGTGAACTATTTTTATTTGGTTTACTTACTGGCTTTCTGGATGACTAGGTAGAGATTTAACTAAAGAACCCTTCTGCTATGGTCTGTGATGATGAATTTTCCCGTAGTGCCATTTCTATAACGGAATAGGCAAACTGGTCATTTAGAATGTGATATTCCTAAATCACATTCATTTCAGTCTCATCAGAGACTTTTAATAAATAAAAATAAAGCACCAGGTGACCAGAGGTAGTTTTTGACCTCAGCTTGGGCCTCAGCAAAGATTTTTTTTTTTTCCTACTACATTAAACCATCAGAGTTTAAGACACTTTTCTTTGAGCATCAGAAATACTCTCTTTGCTGATAGCTGAATTTAGAGAGTTGAACTATCTGGAAGGACCCTGCAGAAGGAAGGTGATTTATTTTCAACCTTCTGATTTACCAGCGACTTAAATCAACCAATGAGTTCTTTCTTTGACTGAAAAAAAAAAAAAAAGAATCAAGACTTGTGATGTTTCTATTTTGTTTAGTTTGGTGTGTGTTTACTCATTGTCCCATTCTTTTGATAACCTATATTTGTCTGCCACAAGTTAAACAGAAATAAATGAAATAAGAAACACACCAAAATCCTGCTCGTATGCCCTGTATAGACAGTGTGTTCCAAACCTAAGCAGGTGTCTACAACAGGGCAGGCTGCTGAGTGACTCTGCAGAGAATGGATGACATCTGTTAAATGTCAAAGACCATCACGTTGTACTTCAAGCTGTACTTTTCTTGGAACATGGAAGCCATCTGTCTGGAGCTCCCACATCCATCTCAGAATCTTTCCAGATCTTAAGAGTTCCCCATTACAGGGGAGGAGCTGAACCTCCTGACACCATTTACTCCCTTCCTGCCTCCTTCAAAACATCATCCCCTTTTTCTCCCTAATCCCTAAATGTTTCTGTACCCAGGGGCTCTACCCCAATAAACACATCAAGACTCTTTGATTCTGAAAATGTCTTCCCTTATTTAACTTCCCACCCTCCCGAATCTGTTGTTGTATGTTTTGTTTATCAAAGGTAATGATAAGAAATGTGGATTTTGATGCCATTATTTTTCAAAATAAGCTATATATTTTTTCTTGCCTATATATACAAATTGAACTATGTATTTTTAAATCCATCGTTCCCCTAGACTTTCTGCCCCTAGAGTTTCTTCAGCACTTGATCCTCTAATCACCTTGCTCCTGGTCTACCATTGGCTTGGTTTTTCTCATTCCTCTGTAGCAGACCTTTCGTCTTTGTTGACTCAGATTCTTCCTCCCTTCTAACCCTCCCTGTTATTTTTCCCATCCTCAAATTGTAAGCACAGCCTTTCTATCTTTACTCTCTCTCACAGCCCTCATTTACTATTCCATCCTGGATTCCAGTGACTCTCAAATCCAGAACATATACCCTTAACCTCACTCCCGACTTCCACTAATACACTGCAAATGGTTTCTGCACAATTCTATCAAGATACCCTGCCGTTAATTTAATATGTTCCAAACCAGATTAATCTTGCAATACACAGCCACTTTACACACCTCTCCCTTGCTGAAAAACCTTTAAGAGAGTCCCCATTTCTACATAATTAAATATTAACTCCACCTCTCCACCACCATCACCACCACCACCACCCCCTAATTGGGCCCTGAGCTCTCTACTACCCTTTTCCACTTTTCACCTCTCTAACTCATATTTCTAGCCAATGGAGTTGTTAATTCTCCAGAACACCTTTCAAATGCCTGCTTTCTAGCCTTTGTTCTTGAAGCCGCTCTGCCCAAAGTGACGTCCCTAATCCCGACATATTTAACGATACTTTCCCTCCAAGGCCCAGGTTAAGGTCTGCTTCCTCCATGAAGCCTGTTCCTCCTGCCCTGGCTCCCAGCATGCCTGTCCTTTGGACCTCACCAGGGCTTGCTGGGCTTGCTACTTGTCCAGCTGTTAAAATATGATTTATTGTAAATTTGCCTCCTCAATCTGGTGCACATTTTTTGTAGTAGGGACTTTGTCCTCTACTTCTCTACAGGGTGTTCCTAAAGTCTAGAACTATCATTTTATTTGCTCACAAGTTGCAGATGTTCTTGATGACATGCTGTGTACTGCCTGCATTCTGAACTTAGTAGGCATGGTATATATGTCTTCTGCATTGCTACCGTGCCTCCCATACAGTGGGCATTCATATGGGTTAATAATAATTCCTCAATGCCCAACTTTTTAATGTTCTGGGCGAGGGATGAATGAAACCAAGTATCCAATGACATAATTTGGAGAAAGAGATCAAAATGCAGTTGAAAGGGAACATCAGATCTATTTCTCCCAGGGAATTCCTGCTTTTTTTCTCTTATAACACTTCTGTCACTACCCCTGCATAACTGTTCTGTTCCAAACACTTTGCAGGCTCAGCTCTGCACCTTTGCTCCTCTGGAAAGCTTTCCTTGACCCCTTCTGACAGTAAATGTAACTGTAGCACTGACTGCACCACTGTTGTTTCTGCTTTGCCTTGATTCCTTGACAAGCAACTTCAGGGGAAAGAACTGTATCTTGTTGGTGCACCACAATATGTAATACCCAGTATTTAATACACACTTTTGAATGAAGGGTAAGTGATGACAATACCAAGCATATCTCAGTGTGTGTTATATGCTAAGCATTGTACTGACCACCTCACCTGCATTGCCTTTTCCTTTTGAGACAGTGTCTTGCTCTGTCATCCAGGCTGGAGTGCAATGGCATGATCTTGGCTCACTGCAACCTTTGCCTCCAGGGTTCAAGTAATTCTCACGCCTCAGCCTCCTGAGTAGCTGGGATTACAGGCATGCATCACCACACCTGGCTAGTTTTGTAATTTTAGTAGAGATGGGGTTTCACCATGTTGGCCAGGCTGATCTTGAACTCCTGGCCTCAAGTGATTCACCCACCTCGGCCTCCCGAAGTGCTGGGATTACAGGCATGAGCCATTGCGCCTGGCCGGCATTTTCTTATTTACATATTATAACAGCCCTATGTGAAGGTACATCATTTCCTCCATTTCACTGATGAGGAAACTGACTTGGAGAAGCTAATTAATTTGTCCCAGGTCACAAGTTGAGTTACAGTTTTACTTTAGGCCTATGTGTGTAGGCCTGCTACATAAACAAATGAATGTTAAACATCTTGCTATTCCTTCTATGGAAAGGGGCTCTCCATTTCCCTCTCCAGCTGTCACCTGAAAGAAGGAGGTGAGGCTTGATCATGTTAAATCACCTGTGAAACTAATTTTTGAAAAGGGCATCTGGGCCCCACCCCAGACCAGCAAAAACAGTTTTCCAACTGGACACAGTGACTCATGCCTGTAATCCCAGCACTTTGGGAGGCCGAGGCAAGAGGATCACTTGAGCCTAAAAGTTTGAGACCAGAGTGAGCAACATAGTGAGACCTTGTCTTTACAAAAAATAAAATTAGCAAGGCATGGTGGCACACGCCTGTAGTCCCAGCTACTTGGGATGCTGAGGGTGGAGGACTACTTGGGCCCAGGAGGTCATGGATGTAGTGAGCTATGGCAGTGCCACTGCACCCTAGCCTGGGTGACAGAGTGAGACTCTGTCTCAAGAAAAAACAAACAACAACAACAAAAACCCAGTTTTTCCAAGGTGGTGGCATCAGTAGTTTTGAAAAGCATCTAAGTAATTTTAATGTGAAGCTGAGTTAAGAATCACTGGTGCAGATTGATCCTAAAAGTGTTTCAAATGCGAACCTTTCCATAGTGGAGCCTTCCATAACGGAACTATCTTCTTTTGTGCCTGAGACCCAAAATTCTGACAAATGGCTAATGGTGTTGGCCCGGGAATGTGTTATGAACCATGTAGGGACAGAGGCTCATCTGCTCACAGAGACAGGGTAAGAGGAAGGCACCAAGGAAAGAGTGTATCATTGAAGATTTGATTTAAGATGGGTAGCTCGATCCTACATACAGTCAAAAGAAACACTCACCATTAGAACTGGGAAGATGAACTGTGGCTTAATAAAGATCATTCTCTGTGTTTCAGTATGAGCCAAATGACATCACTGAATTTACACTTCACTTCTTTCAGAATATCCACACAGGATACAAGAGGCAACTCTGTCCTCCAAATTAGGATGTTAAAAAAGAGGCCAGAAGCAGTGCCTCGCACCTATAATCCCAGCATTTTGGGAGGCCAAGGCAGGAGGATCATTTGAGGTCAGGAGTACAAGTCCAGCCTGGATAACATACTGAGATCCCACCTCTAATAAAAATTTAAAAATTAGCTGTGTGTAGTGGTGTGCCCCCGCAGTCCCAGCTACTCTGCAGGCTGATGTGGGAGGACTGCTTGAGCCCTGGGGGACAAGGCTGCAGTGAGCTGTGATTGTACCACTGCATTCCAGTCTAGGCAACAGAGTGAGACCCTGTCTCAATCAATCAGAAAACATTAGTGAGAATGTTTTGAATACTCCAACGCAATATAAAATATCCTGTACCTTGATTTTCACATCAAAATAAAGATGACTTTTGCTTTGTCAAAGACTCTTATATACGAGTGAAATCATGATATATAAAGAGTTCTGCTATTTCTATCTTTTCTAATAAATAGGTTCCTTTGTATTTAAGAAAATGTATTTCATTTATCTGTCTAGGAGCATTAGACTTCCTCTGATTAATATGGGCAGGCTTATAATAATATACTATTCAGCTTAAAATAAATTAAAATATCCAAATATGAGACAATTAAGGAGATAGAAAAATGCAGTATTATTGACCAGGCACAGTGGCTCACACCTCTAATCCCAGCACTTTGGGAGGCCAAGGTGGGCAGACCACTTGAGGCCAGGATCTCCAGAGCAGCCTGGCCAACATGGCAAAACCTCATCTCTACTACAAATACAAATTAGATGGGTGTAGTGGGGCACGTCTATAATCCCAGCTACTCAGGAGGTTGAGGTACGAGAATCACTTGAACCCAGGAGGCGGAGGTAGCAGTGAGCTGAGATTGCACCACTGCACTCCAACCTGAGCAACAGAGCGAGAGTCTGGCTCAAAAAAACAAAAAGCAAAAGCAAAACAAAGAACAACCAACAAAAAAATGCAGTATTCTCCATTAAGATGGTCTCTGCAGAACCCTTAAGATACACAATAGTCATCCAAGATAACCTGGGGCATTGAGAAAAATATACTGACGTTCCTTTATTCTTTTGTTTTTCTTCATCCTCTTTCTTTTTCTTGAAGCCTGTTGCCCAGGGTGGAGAGCAATGGCACATCATGGCTCACTACAGCCTCGACCTCCTGGGCTCACGTGATCCTCCTGCCTCAGCCTCCCATATAGGTAGGACCACAGATGTGCACCACCACACCTAGCAGATATTTTTGAGTTTTTGTAGCGATGGGGTCTCACTTTGTTGCCCAGGCTTACCATCTTTCTTAACCTCTGTTCCCCCGAGGAACAACCTGGATGTTAGCTGTCTGACTGTTTGAAAAGAAGACAGATTCTACTTCATGTTACAGCTGGAGAAATGACTAGAAATTTAACACAGCAGATTATCTAGTTTGTCAACACAAAATAAGAATTCTTTAGAAGTTATCAAAACAGTATGTTGAGCGTCTTTTTAATTTTTCGAGTGAATATGACACAATGGATAGCTTTAGAACAAGCTAACATTACTACAGTTCAGGCATGTGCAACTGGTACAGTTCAGTAGTACATAAACGACTCAAACAAATGCACTATAGGTCAGAAACTTAACTTACAAAATAGTCAATATTATAGCCAACACAGGTAAGTAAAAACCATTGAGCTCAGATTCTGCACACTTAGAAAACATAAACTTTATACAGTAATTGAAATTACGCATTGCTACTCAGATTATTAGAGCATCTTACAAACACACAGAAGCCTAAAAAGTTACGGTCACATTTTGGTTTTGTTCCAGTGGTGCACAATCACATGAAATGTTACATCTGTTTTGTGTGAAATAAACATTTGGCTGAAGTGCAGTAGCTGCTGCATTAAAAATATTTCCATAAAAATGCTGAGATTAAAATCTTCCTGAACATTAGGGTTCTAATGTTCAGGATTATTTTGAGAGTCCTTATGAAGAGTCCTTAAAAATTATAGAAATAGAAGTAGTTAGGAAATTTCAGTGTGTTTTGTCTGTTTTCTTTTTAACATGAGTAAACAAATACTGGATGTAAAGTGCAGCTCCTTTCTCCTCTCCCTTTGATTTTCCCTCCCCTAAGAAGATCAGCTTTGTATTAATTTTGAGAATTTCCATTGAAGATTAAATTGAGCAACAGTCAAGTCTGTTTGTTTCGAAAGTCAATGATGGCCTTCCACAGGGTGCACAGCATCCCGCCCCTGTCGAAAGACACAAGAGCTTGGTGAAGAAAACATTTCATTGGAAACATTGCCCTTGAAACAGAAAAGTGACTTCTTAGCTTTCATCTGCTCTGGACAGAACATGAAGATCCCAAAGTCTGATCACTCATTATGTATTCTTTTTGTATATATTTTCTCATCATCCCTCCATTCCTTCCCTTTTCACTCCCACAAAGTACCATGTCCCAAACCATCATTTTAGATTTTCAACATTTTTGAAATTTGTCTTTATAATAGTGGATATAATTGTTATATGCTTGGCCTTAATTAATAAGAAATTATATCAGATTATACCAGGTTTTTGGAGGGCAAATCAGCACCTCCTCAAAATATATATTAAGCATAACACTATCATGACCTAAATAAAAGCATTTGTTTAAGGCAGCTTTACAATATCTGCATGGACTTAGTCTGCATATTATTAAACAAAACCTTCCAGTTGATTTTTCACTTACTAATACAGAAATATTGGTTATTAGAGCCCTCAAAAATAGTATGGTCCAGCTAACTCAGTTGACTCAGAGCAGCTAAGAGCTAGAGAGCTCTATCCAGAACTGCAAAGCTAATTAGAGACCCAGCCTAGGTAGGTACTCATTTTTCTTGATCTTAGCCTGGTGCTCTTTCCATTGTGACAACAGAAAGAAAAGTGGTACCTTAGTCTCAAGCATTTTAAGTCATCACGTGTAACATAGTAGAGAACATCTACTAGTGTATAATCTTCAGCTAAAACCTGTAGAGAAAGTAGAATACACACAAAAGATGTTTTATATAACTTTAATAGCACAACTCTATTCATAATGTAAATATTGACTATATTTAAAAATACATGTAGAAGGAAATCTACTAAAAACATATTTCGGGATTATTAGGGGAAGGGCCTCCCTATTACTCAATAAATACAAAGAAATGCATCCAGGCTGGCTGCAGTGGCTCATGCCTGTAACCTCCACATTTTGGGAAGCTGAGGCAGACAGATCTTCTAAGGTCAGGAGGTGGAGACTAGCTTGGCCAACATGGTGCAAATCAGTCTCTACTAAAAATACAAAAAATTAGCTGGGCATGGTGGCATGTGCCTGTAATCCCAGCTACTTGGGAAGCTGAGGGAGGAGAATTGCTTGAACCTGGGAGGCAGAGGTTGCAGTGAGCTGAGATTGCACCACTGCACTCCAGCCTGGGCAACAGAATGAGACTCCATCTCAAAACAAACAAACAAACAAGCAAACAAAAACCAAAAAAGAAATGCATCCATATTGACTTCCAAATGCAAAAAGGTTACAAGTGACACTGAACTTCTGAATGGTCTGCTAATGAACAGATGAGACTCACTTGTAATCACATCTGCTGTTCAAAAGCAAATGCTTGTATTTAAGAGGTTCAGCACTATGTAGCTTTGTTTTTTCTCAAGCGAATAAAAAGTGTTCCTGGAAAGGTATAGTCTATGCTTATTTTCTGAACTTATTTTTTCATGGTTAAGCAAAGGCACTTGACTATACTTCACCATAAAAGCAGAGTCCTAAATTTAAACTGAACCTTTACACTTTTAAATTTTTATTTATTTATTGTTTAAGAGAGAGAGACAATGTCTCACTATATTGACCAGCCCGATCTCCAACACCTGGCCTCAAGCAGTCTTCCTGCCTATGCTTCCCGAAGTGTTGGGATTACAGACAGAGCCACTGCACCTGACCTGAAGCTTTTATTTTTAAATCAAATAAAAAGGGCAATATTTAGTAGATTATCAATTACTATTCCTTAATTGGGATTTGAGCCTAAGTTAGAAGAATATATATTCTGGAGGTGTTTAAATGTATTCAGCTGTAACTTGTTAAATGTTGATTTCTAAGGTGGCCCAAAATTCTATTTAGTTAATCAATAAAGTATCAAGTCAAAAGAAGAGATATCTTTATTCTTGGTTATTTTTAAAATTTAAATAGAAACCAAATTAAAACAATATGGTATTAAGAGGCCCTTTCTCTTAAATATTACAACCTTTTAATGTATGCCTATGTGTTCATATAATCTTAAAACAAACAAATGCTATTCATGCTCATTACAAAAGTCTATAGAGGCTGGGTGTAGTGGCTCACACCTGTAATCTCAGCACTTTGGGAGGCTGAGGCGGGCAGATCACTTGAGGTCAGGAGTTCAAGACCAGCCTGGCCAATATGGTGAAACCCTGTTTCTACTAAAAATACAAAAAATTAGCTGGGTGTGGTGGCCTGTAATCCCAGCTACTCAAGAGGCTGAGGTAGGAGAATCGCTTGAACCTGGGAGATGGAGGTTGCAGTGAGCTGAGATCGCACCACTACACTCCAATCTGGGGAACAGAGTGAGAGTCTGTCTCAAAAAACAACAAAAAGTCTATATGGAGCAGAGAGGAATTAGATTATTATAGGTATAATATGGTCCGTAAAGAAAATGGTTCTGAAATAATTTCAACTAGATTCACTTCATTAAGTAGCAATAAAATAGCTGCTGCCCAGTGAAGTCTAAAAATGATGAAAATAATTAAACATTTAACAAACAGGCCTGGTATGGTGGCTCATCCCTATAACCCCAGTACTTTGAGGGGCTGAGGTGGGAGAATTGCTTGGGGTCAGGAGTTTAAGACCAGCCTGGGCAACATAGCAAGACTCCATCTCTAAAATTTTGTTTTAAATTAGCTGGGTATGGTGGTTCATGACTGTAGTCCCAACTATTCAGGAGGCTAAGGTGGGAGGATCACGAGAGCCCAGGAGGTCAAAGCTTCAGGGAGCTATGATCACTGAACTCCAGCCAGGGTAACAGAGCAAGACCTTGTCTCCCAAACAAATAAAAATGAACAAAGAATTAGAAACAATAATTTTTTTCTGTTAGTTCTGTCTTGATTTTTTTCCCCCCATTCTTTCTGGTTTTAATTTCAAATGTATAAAAGTCCTAAGGATCTCAGGACCACAGAGCTTTTGCCTGCCTCATTGTCTTTGCACATAGTACAGCCCCCTGCACAAGGTTCTTCCCTTGCTTCCCTCCCACACCGCTCCGGAACATACATACAACTGGCCTATTTATATAGCAGGCATTCAACATTATGAAATGAAGTGAAAGAATACTTGTCCCACAGGCAGTTTTATTTACCCGGCTTATAGTGTCTTCATCAGCTCCATTTTCCCTCAGCCAGTCCGTAAGTTCAGAATCTTCAGTATTTGTGCCAGGAGAATTTAGGTGAAATACAGGCAACTCAGGAATTTCTAGAACAGGATTTTGGGAAGATATTCTTAGTTTCCCCCAACAACCCTCACAATCAATAGACATTTACTGATACTTTATAAGATTTTGCTCTATCAGAGAATAGTTCATAGAAACAATTGAGATTGACAGTATAAATGAGAATATGAATAAAAGTCTGACTAGTAAATTTACTAGTAAACAAGGAGCAAAAGCAATAATAAAATGATACTCCTATGTTATATAGTTCTCTGCTAATTGTCTTTATTTTTATTGCATGAAAACACAAAGTATAATTTTGGTACACAGAGTTTATTCTAAGAAACCATAAAATTGATATGAAAGTATAATTATAACAATCTCTTTTTCTACTATGGAAGAGTCATGTATTTAGACAAATAACTATGAATTCTGTTTTCCTCTAAATGGGCTAAATAAGATTCTCCCAACCTATGCCTTTTCACTACTACATTTTTATTCTATTCAAGCCTCTTCAAGTTATAAGGAAAAGAGCTAGAATATGCAGAATATAAATGCAAAATGACAAAAACTAGTATTATTTTATTATAGTAATCTCATTGTAAAATCTTTAAAGAAAGACCAAAACCATGGAGAGCCCTAAATAACTCAGTAATACATAATCTCAGGAAAAAAATGATTATGAAGAATCTATTTTTACTGCACTTACAAGAAATGAGTTTGTTACAGTTAAAAATTGGATTTTTTTTTTAAAAGCAATTCCTGCTTGCAGTGATGCAGAAGAGACAAATGCTGACTTAGCCACAATTAAAACTCCTTGTTGGCTTTCTCGGCTTTTTGTGGCAGCCTGGCTGAACGGTATTACTAGAAAATTTACTGCTATTCACCTCTGGGTTGGGACTTAAGCTTTAGGTGTTTAATTTCTTGGTCTTTTTCTTCAATAGCTCGATGAAGGAGTGCTTGTAATTCTTTCTCTTTCCGAACCAATTCTTCCAGTAATCTGCAGAAGAAAATTATATTGCTTGACAGGTAGTAACACAGGGTGATCTTCTATTTCTATTTTTATTTTTACATACAAGGTCTCACCTACACTCATGCCTAGGCTGAGTGTAGTGGCCCAATTATGGCTCACTGCAGCCTTAAACTCTTGGACTCAAGTGATCCTCCCATTTCAGTTTCCCAAGCAGCTGGAACTATAGGCCTGCACCACCATGCCTGGCTAATGTTTTTTTTTTTTTTTTTTTTTTTTTTTTTTTAAGAGACAGAGTCTCATTGCATTGTCTAGGCTGGTCTCTGAACTCCTGGCCTCAAATGATCCTCCCACCTCAACCTCCCAAAGCTCTGGGACCATATGTGTGTATGTGTGCCACTGTGCCCAGTCTAGAGTAACCTTCTAGACATGAGCTATAATAAGCACAGACACCCCTGATTTTATTGAAATACAGATTCTGGTCCAGTGTGCCTGGGGTGAGTTCTGAGACTATTTCTAATGAGCTCCCAGGTGACACTGATGTTGCAGGTCCACAGACCCCCATGTCCAGTAGCAAAGCTTTGGAAGACTCTGCATGCAGACAAGAATTCAAAACCTCCACCACAGATTGTCTGCCAGAATCTTCAGAGATGTGTTCTGCTATTTCTTTTTACAACCATAAATGTCAAAAATATAAATATGGGATACAGGTATTAACAGACCTGTATTTTACATCTATAGACCCCCATCAAAAAAGTTGGCAAATGTGCATAATACCATAATCAATGCAAATCAGAAAGGTAATCACTTTTCTTAAAGTATGAAAATTGGAGAAGGAGTCATAGGTGCGGTCACCTAGAATATCTGGCATGTAACAAATTCTCAATAATCGTTTGTGGTTGTTGCTATAATCATGATTGTTGTTACTATTATGCTTCTCAATTCTAAGGGGGTGGGGGTGAAGTGGTACAAGGATAGCTGTGTTCCTGGTACAATCAGTTCCTAGTTGGCATCTGATGCAGTCTCCAAAGAAACAAGGAGAAACCGTGATATTCATACCAAAGTTCTTACCCATAGAAGGTTCGCTCTGCAACTGAGAGCCAACTGGTAACCTACTCACCATTTCCAATAGAATTTCTCAAAGAAAACATTGCAAGTTATGAAAGGAGATGCTCTAATTTTTCAGAAAAGTATCTTAGTGGAACTTGGATTCAAAAATAATAATTTAAAATACATAATTATTAAGATTACCAAGATAAATTGTTGCATAACCTACAGTTCTTAACAAGCTCTATTTGTTTCTTCTGAGTATTGACAGGTTTAACTCAAGACCATGTTCCATGGAAAAGTTTGTTTCTGTTTCACTTGACATACTCTGAAGGCAGCATCGTGCAGCTGACAGACAGATCTGGGCTTGTGTCCTGGTTCAGCCCTGCACTTCCTGTGTTAACCTTGGATAAATTACCTAATGCCTCTGGGCTTTAGTTTTCAAATCATTTGTAAAAAAGAAAAGTAAGCTTCCAGAAAAGATTATTGTGAGCATTAAATGAGACAGTATAGGTAAAGGGCCAAGTGCAGTGCCTGGCCTTTAATAAGGACTATTCTTTTCCTTGCTGCCTCAGTCCCTGGAAAAGAGCCGTTCCATGGCTCAGTGGGAAGGAAACCTTCCCGGACCCCCAGGCTCAACCCCATTCCTACAGGACATAAAGATGAGACCCTTAGATAGGAGAAGGGATCCCAGCAGAGTAGGGAGCAGAGGTAGGAAAAAGTGTAAAACACAATGAGAGGTATACAGAGAAGGTGGGTGGAGGAAGATAGGTTAACAAAGACAGCTGCAGGGTAAGTGTGGTGCACAATTAGGTGGATGAAGCAGCATGAACTGAAAGGTAGAAGAGGGAGCAGAGGGCTGGAGGGAGGCTTCTTATCTACTCCAAAACAAATGCAATCCAAAGAAATGGGCAGCGAGCTCCATTTGAATGTTTAAGTTGGCAGTTTTTTGATCTGATGTGTATTTTTGTCCTTCTTGCTAATTTATACATATAGGATAGTGATATTATGGTCTTACTGTTTTCTCAAGGAATACAGTTACATTGTCTGGAGTTTAACCTATGTTTGTCTAGACTATGTAATTTATTTTTACCTTTTGTTAAAGTGAATGAAATATGGCCTGTAAAGATTCTAAGAACTTGCATATTTGAGTCCTCATGGACAAACTGTAACCTAACTTAACAGACAAGATTGAAAACCTAACTTAGGAGTATGCGTCTGTAACAATAGCTGAGTCTTGGCTAATCCCAGCAGCCATACTTCAACCACTCATACACTGCTGAGTGTTCAAATAAGGTGAATGCCAACCTGTAACCAATCCAGCTCTTTCTGTACACTTCTGATTCCTGTACATCACTCTACTTGTTTTGTCTATCAATTTGTTCTGGCCACAAGGCATCCCCGGGTCTCTCTGAATCTGCTGTGATTCTGGAAGCCACCTGATTCGCAAATTATTTTTTTCTTGTTCAATTAAACTCTGTTAAATTTAATTTGTCTGAAGCTTTCTTTTAACACCTTAAACACTAGAACTTTAACACTGGAAGCAGAGTACTAACAGTCCACCTCATTTGCTCCAAATCCAGGTCTTAGAAGTATGTATCTTAACAACAATCCAGTCCATCAATTTTATCTCTACTTTTCATTTAGTTAGTAGGGCAATATTTTGAAATCAAGGCAACTGTCAGCTTTTCTGTTCCAGAAAAGTATGGCAGGATCTGCCATAAGGTCAATTTTTAACCTTGGATGGGCGGGAGTGGTGAAGTAGATTGGTGGGTAATTCCAGAAATGCAGGATGGGGAAATTAGATTAACAGGCAGCTCCTCCTGAGTTATCTTTTTGTTTTTGTTTTTGAGACATGGTTTTGCTCTGTCATCCAGGCTGGAGTGCAGTGGTACAATCACGGCTCACTGCAGCCTCAACCTCTTGGGCTCAAGTGATGCTCCGAGCTTAATAAACCTGATTTCCTTTCATCAGTGATCATCCTAAATATTCTAAGCTTACAATTTTTAATATGAGACCTTTCCTAAAAACACACTAAGATTTCTTCTAGATTCATTTTGTAGTAGGTATGCCTTTGTATTTCAAGTAGTATTCAAGTGAAGATTAGAAGGCCCAATATGGACAGGATGGGTCCCTTATTTCAATCACTTGGTTTTTCTACAAATCAGCTGCTTTTGCTTTAAATCATATGTGAGGCAAACGTTGTCTCTCATCTCACTTTTCTGCAGGTGATGGAGACCATGGGAGATATTACTGAAAAAGGAAAAAAAGAGGCTGATTATCTGTAGATTTCCAGATTCTAATGTAAATATGTAGAAGAAAACGTGTAAATGCGTAGGTTGTTGTAGAAATGAAATTATGTAATAAAGAAATGGGAATAAATGCCAGTCTTTTCAACAGAGATGGGCAGATGTGAAAAGCAGGCCCTCAGCTAGAACCAAGAGACCCTTAGAAGAGAAAGAGGAAGCAGTGAAGAAAGTGGCCGGAAGCCCTGAGGGACTGCAGATGGCCCAAGGGTGGTGGACAGATGGTGGCGCCAGGGTGGTGAGCACAGGCTAACCAAACAGGCCAAGGGAAAAGAGTCGTGTCTAGGCTGCATTAGGAGAGTCAGGTGCTATTGACATAAGCCAGGTGTGTAGACAGGAGGTTTCAGGGCCAGAAAAGCAGATATACTAGCTCTTTGGTAAACAAAGTAGCTTTACTATCTGTGTAATTCTAACCGGAAGTCATGGGTGGGAAGGGGTCAACCCAGTAATGAGTGAACTTTCCTTGTCCAGAGATCACAGCAGGAGTCCAAACACCACCACCACTCAGGACTGGGCAACAGAAAGTAACTTAGAGGCAAGTGACTAACATGGACATCTTCCCTAACGAATGGGGTGTTATCCTTGGGCTCTTGCTTGAGAAGAGGAAGAATGAGGGAGACCAAGATTTCCATGAAGTCTCAGAAAAGACCCAAGTTCTTTCCCATTAAATAGTAGACAGGGCAAGAGCTGTGTTTCAGAGGACAAAATTGGGATATGAAAGTCAGAGAGCCAATCTCCCTTTATTAAAAAAGACTGCTCTATGCACATCATAGAAGATGTTTCTTATACTATTTACTTAACCATGCAACCGTGTTTCTGAATATAGGGTGAGCTTTTACTACTTGTACTCATTTCGGTATACAAGCTTGCCTTTAAAAACCTAAACTTTATGACTGGAAATAAGATATTTTTAATCTCCCTGGTGAACAACTAGAGTTTTCCATTAAAGTTTCATGGCCGGGCGCGGTGGCTCAAGCCTGTAATCCCAGCACTTTGGGAGGCCGAGGCAGGTAGATCATGAGGTCAAGAGATTGAGACCATCCTGGCCAACATGGTGAAACCTCATCTCTACTAAAAATACAAAAATTAGCTGGGCGTGGTGGCGCGCGCCTGTAGTCCCAGCTACTCGGGAGGCTGAGGCAGGAGAATTGCTTGAACATGGAAGGCAGAGGTTGCAGTGCGCCAAGATTATGCCACTGCACTCCAGCTTGGCACCTGGCGACAGACTGTCTCAAAAAAAAAAGAAAAAAAAGTTTCTAAATATTTGAACAACTTCTGTTGATTAACTTAAAAAAAGTTTTTTAATGCAAACCCAGAGTCATAAAGTCAGTTTCCCACATGTCAACTGTAGGCAGCACGGGAAGTTATAAAAATTCAGACCTTGAACTGTATCAACAACATCTGTGAAGAACAGGAAACATTTGCTGTTAACTTAATAATCTGATCCTGTGGGTGCTATACTACCAAATTATCAAAGGCAAATTATGCTCCAGATATGGTACAGCATATCAAAAATAAAACAGAATCATAAAGGGGGTCAAATATCTTCCTTTTTAGGTTCTAAAATACAAATCTTTAGCACCGTTAATTAGTTTTGTTCCCTCGACCTTGTCATCTTCCTCCCTTATAAGAACTTGATTGGGCTTTCAAGAACTGTGCTTTCTGTTCTTTCAGCTATCTACTGGAAGGTACATTCTGCTCTGAGCCTGTTTCTTAGTCTATGAGGCTACAATGAAGCTACTGGAAAAATCTCAGGGCACTTGCAGATGACGAAGTAATAAATGCTGCTGAAGAAGGCTTAAATTGGTAGAGGCTGAAAGTGGTATTTGACGAAAGAGACTAAACTAAACCTGTTTTGTTCATAAAGAAAGGCATTCAATCAAGTTTCCATGAATGGGATAAGGGAATCATATTTTATAGACCAAAAACACGTGCTCTTCAGTAAAAGTAAAAGAAAAGAAACCAACCCACGTCAGTGTATGACTTACCTATTGGTTTCTATTTTCATCCTCCCAAGCTGTACATTCAGTGACCGGTGAGCACTCTGGGAATCATGGGACACAGTAGAACTGAGCGTGCTCACGCCTGAGGTAGCCACAGCATCTTCAATGACAGCCTGAGGTCTTCGAACCCTTTGATTTGAAGGCTGTTCCTCATGGTCCTCTTCTACATCCAAGTCTTCTTGATCAGCAGTATCACTCTCAGATGCAAGGCTAAAATGCGGCCTTAGTTCTGTTTGGCATAATACCAATAGTAGTGTTTATAAAATATGACTCACTACCTTAATTTCTCAAGCTATGAATGCCACTCTTCCTGCCCGCTATCAATAAGATAAATATTCCAAACTCCTTTTCCAAAAGTGAGGTTGGATTTCTGTGCATTCATTCAGATTTGTATAGAACTTGTAAAATTCACATGATATGATCTAATTCAAACAGAAAGAAAGAATGATCTAATTCAAACAGAATGATCTAATTCAAGAATGATCAATACATATTCACATTGCACATATGTGGGGAAAAATGCTAGAAATATGAAACAAAGGTAAAGATGTAAAAACCTTTTTTTTCTTTTGAGACGGAGTCTTACTCTGTCGCCAGGCTGGAGTGCAGTGGCGCAATCTTGGCTCACTGCAACCTCCGCCTGGGTTCAAGCGATTCTTCCGCCTCAGCCTCCCGAGTAGCTGGGACCACAGGGGCGTGCCACCACGCCCGGCTAATTTTTATATTTTTAGTAGAGACGGGGTTTCACCATGGCCAGGATGGTCTCGATCTCTTGACCTCGGCCTCCCAAAGTGCTGGGATTAAAGGCGTGAGCCACCGTGCCCAGCCCGTAAAAACCTTTTAAGAATATTTAAAAGTGTTTCTACAAGGAAAGTTCATTTTCAGATTACATAATATCTGGCAACTATGAACTTAACTTACAGTTGAGGAAACTGAGATCATATAAACACACTTGAGTATACAGAATGCTTTCTGCCTGTAACATCCAAAATGTAAGGGGACGCAGGGCAGGTGCTGAAAACGCCACACACAGTCTAATACTCCGAGTTAGTAAGACTATCTCTCTTTGACTATTAGACTGATTTCTGGTGTCTGTTCACCTCTGATCTGTTGACTGACCATTGAAATTTAAACTATAAAAGTTACAAGTCTCCAACTTAAACATATTGTATAACATGAGGCCATCTGCATGTCACTTCAGAACTTAGATGATATTGTAAACCAAAAATAAAATTCTAAGTCCCCAACTGATTGAAGAACCACCTACCCCTAGGCCAAGGGGATCCCCAAGAAAACCTGAAAAGACTAGTTCAGGCCATGATGGGAAGAAAGGTCACATATGCCTTGTTATACCCTCCTCCCTTTGGAGTTTAGGCACAACTGACCAAACAGCATTACCATTAAAATAAAGATCATAAGGCTCACAAAACAGACTCTTTGTAGCAATAAGATGCTAAATTCCAACCTGACTCTAGGATAGCCCCACGACAAACAATGGGCCACGATGGTAAGCAAAGTATTTTGCCCCAAAATATATTTCTTTGACATATTTGGGAATGGTCCTGCAAAGTCATTGCTTTTGGGGGAAATCTGCATTCTGTAGAGAATCCCCTTCTCTTTCCAGGTCTTTTCCTGATCCAGTAGACATTCAACTAAAAGTCTTATTTTTAAGGTCCAATAAGAGATTTTTCCATCTATTCTCTCTGTATGTAGCCTGTTACTTAGGGGCTTCATCTACATAACAAGAACCTTGGCTTCCACCAATAGCCCTTATTTTAACTCAAGCGTTTCTTTATATTGACTTCAAATCTTCAGGCAAAGCTTAACTCTTTCAACCAGTTGCCAATCTTTGAATCTATCTATGACCTGGGACCCCAACCACCTCCCCACCTCCCAATCCCCAGCAGATGTCCCGCCTTGGGGCCAAAAGTATACCTTACATATATTGATTTATCTTTGCCTGTAACTTCTGTCTCTCTGAAATGTATATCACCAAGCTATAACTCAACTAACCTGGGCACATGTTTTCAGGACCTCCAGAAGCTGTGTTACATGCCATAGTCACTCATATTCGGCTCAGAATAAACCTTTAAATATTTTACAGAGTTTGGCCATTTTTTGTCAACAATATCTTTCCATAGGAAAATATATTATAAGTTGTGATTAAATCCTCAAACTTGGTCCACAAAAAGGAATTTCAGTCATAATTTAAGTGAAATCAGGGTAGCAGAAACATTGGATCTTGATTCCATATGCTTTGGCACATAAACATTTATTCGATCACAGAACCTAGTAAAATCTGATGAAAGTCACGAAAACTCTCCCAAAAAGAAAAACACCTTCATGCAACATTTTGCCTAGATTTCCTGACTTCACCTAGATTTTGCTATATCTGCAGATTCCCTGAAGCCTCTCCCAAGTCCACGAATCACAGGTTAAGAGCCCCTGTATAGAGGAGAGGAGTCTAGTGGGAGAAATGGAGGACCCCATCCCACCATTCTTACGTGGGCACTTTGGCAAGGTCACCAAAGGCCTGCCAGCCAAATCCTGTAGGTAACTTTCTGTCTTCACCCTACTTGACCTGTGGACAGTATTTTCCTCTAAATCTTTGGCTGCTGTTTCTCTTCTTCAGAGCCTTTTTATCTACTACCTGTCCCCTTTTTAAGCTGGAATCTGGGATTCTATCCTTCACTTTTTAACGTTTCTACTTTTTCTCTATAGATGAGCTCATTCAACTCCATGAAGGTTAAGTACTTCTGATATGTGGATGACAAACTCTACACCTCTAGCCCCACTCCTGTTATATCTAGAACTTCCTGGACATTACTGTTGGGTAGGCAACTTAAATTCAACAATCTAAAGAAAACTCATCATCTGTTGATCATAACAAAAACCAGAGTGTCCTCCTTCAAGACCAGGTTTACACAGTCCTGGCTTTTTTATTCCTCTTTTAAAATCTTGTATAGTGGTTTTAAAAACTGCATGACAGAAAATACACCATCTTAACCTTTCTGAGGGCACAGTTCAGTAGTGTTTAGTACACTAACAGTGCTGTGCTACCAATCTCCAGAATATTTTCATTTTGCAAAACTCAAACTCTACCCATCAACAACTCCCCATTACTCCCTCTCCTCAGTTTCTGGAAACTACTATTTTACTTTCTGTTTCTATGCATTTGACTGCTCTAGATACCTCACATTGATAGTGACAGGAGACAGACAAATTCCTAGGCAGAGAGGGATCAGTCTTCAGTGAAACCTGACCTTCAAGCCAAGGACAGTTTAATGCCTGAAAACCAAGCTGCCAGTTCTGGATAGAGTCCACAACCAGAGTGAGACCTTCTTTCTCCATCTTACTCACTCTCTCTCAGTTGATTCCTTGTGAACAATGCCTTTTAACCAATCAAATGGTGCTTTTTCCAAGACCACCCATGGGCCAATCGGCACACACTCCCCCATTCTAAGCCCATAAAAACCCCAGACTCAGCCTCACAGATGGCTACCTAATTTCAGGAACCCTCTCAATGCTGACAACTTTCTTTCTGTCACTCAATAAAATTCTACTCTGCTTTACTCACTCTCCAGTGTCTGTGTACCTTAATCCTCTTAATCACAGGACAAGAACCCAGAACTCACTGAACTGTGGGAATGAAGAAACTGCAGAACTCCTGCTTGCCAAGCTGTGGGCAGTAGGAGTAAAAGAGTTGTAACACTCACTCCCACTTGCTGAACAATGGGAGAGAAGAAGCCACTGGGTGCTACTCCCTCCCACTTGAACTATGGGAGCAAAAAAGCCATTAAAATTATGGAATCATATACTATTTGTCTTTTTGTGACTGGCTTATTTTACTTAGCATAATGCCCTTAAGGTTCATCCATGTTGTAGCATGGGTCAGAATTTCCTTCCTTTCTAAGGCTGAATAATATTCCATTGTATATATACACCACATTTTGTTTATCCATTCATCTGTTGCTAGATACTTGGGTTGCTTTCACCTCTTGGCAATTGTAAATAGTACTGCTATGAATATGAATGTGCAAATGTCTCTTTGAGATCCTTCTTTTCATGTTTTTGAATATACACCCAGAAGAGAAATTGCTGGTTCACAAGGGTGCTTGCTTCTATCTTTAATTTCTGAGAAGCCATCATACTGTCTTCCACAGTAGCGGTACCATTTTACATTCCCAACAACAGTGTACAAGGATTCCAATTTCTCCATGTCCTCATGCTTTACCTCTTAAGGCTAACCAAACTTCACCTCTACTCTATCTCATCTCACTTTCCAAAATCCCATTTCTTAATTTATTGATAGTAGGAGTAAGTCAAAATCATGTGTTTTCATTTTGTAAACCCAACACTGATTGCAGTGGTTAAACAAATTAGGTTTTCAAAAACTGTTGGCAGAATGTAAGAGTATTCCTACTAGGGTCATTTGTATTTAGAAAGCAATAAAATAATTTTAAAATAATTCAAGAAAGTGTAATTCTAGATTAAATTAGAAGATAATATTAGGCCTTTAAAAACTGTCTATATTCTTAAATTTCTTTTATAATTTCCAATCTGAAATTTTTAAATAACATAAAAAGCTTTGTAGTCCTGTTGACTATAATCTCACTTTTAGGGATGGAAAATTTCTAATCCTATATTTAAATATCCTCGTAATTCTGTAAACTTCAAATTATCATTTTATGTATGTATATATTACTTAAAAATCTCTGAAATAATTTTTAAAAAGTAGAAAACTGTAAGCTCATGCAGTGCTTTGTTATTTTGGTCTTTCATGGTGGCTCCCTGAGTACTATCATCAGATTAGAAATTGTAAAATATGCAAATGACATAGAACATCTGGTCTTTTTTCTCAAAGAGATGGCAATCTAAAGGAGAACTAAGGCAAATATATAGAAGACTGCTGAGAGCACATGCAAATATAACATAAAATTATAGTACCAATTAATACAGCTACAATTATCTTAGATTATCTCAGGTATAGACCTAGTTATATATAATTCACATGTACATTGAGATGGTTAATTTTATATGTCAACTTGACTGGACTAAGGATGGCCAGATAGCTGGTAAAACATCATTTTGGATGTATGTGTGAGGGGTGAGGGTGTTTCCAGAAGAGATTAGCATTTGAATCAATGTAGTTAGTAAAAAAGATGCTGATGTCACACAGTGGAACTTCTCGGCTTCCATAATCACATGAGTCAATTCCCATAATAAATCTTCTCATGTATCTCTATATATCCTATTGGTTCTGTTTCTTTGAAGAACCCTAACATGTACATGTAAAGTACATGCTAAGGGGGTAAATAAAGTACATTTGCAATGACTAAATCCAGTGGTAGTTTACTCACTCACTGAGGGATTCATGGAGGCTGAAGGGCCTACGCAGAGTTCTGGAGGAGGGGAACCTTAGCTTGATAGAGAAAGAAGAAGAGGTATTTGAGAGAAGGAAGCTCAAATGGTGGCCCAGGACCCTCTGGGAACAATGTAAAGCAAAGGGGACTGTCAGGAGAGAGCCATGTGTCAGGAGAAATACTGGGACTCAAGGGGGCCTTTAAGCCCATGTGTGGGCAAGTAGATCCAGTGCATGTTTCCAAACCAGCATGATGAGATCAACAACAAAACTTCTCCCACTCAAATGGTTACTTCCCCAGAGGAAAATAACTAGACCAAGTTTCTTTTTCTTTCCTTTCCTTTTTTTTTTTGGGAGGGAAGGAGGAAGGAAGGAAGGCAGGAAGGGAGGGAAGGAGGAAGGGAGGGAGGAAGGAAGGGATGAAGGAAGGAAAGGAGGAAAGGCGGGGGAGGGAGGAAGGGAGGGAGGGAGGGAGGGAGAGAAGGGAAGGAAGGAATTCAAGCAATGAGAGAGACATTGCCGACCTGGATCTAGAGGTTTACAAGTGATTTCTTTTTTGGCGATAAGGAAAGAAAAAAAAAAATGAGTAAAGGAGAGAAAGAAAGAGGAAGACAGAGAGGGAGGTTGAATGGAAATATTGCTTTATTCTGAAAAAAAAAAGGGTATTAATAATGGCCAATTAATGTTTCATTTAAACCTATGAGTAGGTGTGATGTGGTATTGACAAGAATGTATATTTTATGTATTTGAAGTGGAGAGCTCTATAAATATTTATTAAGTTTACTTGTTCCGGATCTGAGTTCGAGTCCTTGATATCCTTATGAATTTTCTGTCTCATTGAATCTAAGTCTCTATGTATCTGGCTGTTAGGATCGTTAGCTCTTGTTGTTGTATTGATCCTTTTACCACTATATCTTTGTTGCTTTAAAATCTATTTTATCCGCTACGAGAATTGCAACTCCTGCTTTTTATTTATTTATTTTTGCTCTCCATTTGGTTGGTAAATCTTTCTCCATTCCTTTGTTTTGAGTCTTTGTGTATCCTTGCATGTGAAACAGGTCTGGATGTAACATGCCGTTGGGTTTTGGCTGTGTCTTTCAATTGGGGGATTTAGTCGATTTAAATTTAGGGTTACTGCCATTTGATGTTAACTGGCTGTTTGATCCATTTGTTGATGAAAATTCTTCTTTATGTTGGTGCTCTTTACTTTTTGGTATATTTTTAGTAAGGCTAATACTGGTTGTTTCTTTCTGTGTGTAATGCCTCTTTCAGAAGCTCTTGTAAAGCAGGCCTGGTGGTAATAAAATCTCTGACTACTTGCTTGTTCATAAAAGATTTTATTTTTCCTTCAGTTGTGAAGCTTAGTTTGGCTGGATATGAAATTCTGGGCTGAAGGTTCTGTTCTTTGAGGATGTTGAATATTGGCCCCACTGTCTTCTGGCTTGTAGAGTTTATGCTGAGAGATCTGCTGTATGTCTGATAGGCTTGCTTTTGTGGGTAACCTGACCTTTCTCTCTGGCTGCCCTTAGTATTTTCTCCTTCGTTTTGACCCTGGTGAATCTAATGATTATGTGCCTTGGGGTTGCTCTTCTTGAGGAATACCTTTGTGGTGTTCTCTGTATTACCTGGGGTTGAATATTGACCTGCTTTGCTAGTTCAGGAAAATTTTCCTGAATAATATCCTGACGGGTATTTTCCAGCTTGAGTTCATTCTCTCCGTTGCATTCAGGTACACCTATCAAATGTAAATTTGGTCTTTTCACATAGTCCCACATTTCTTGGAGACTTTGCTCATTCCTTTTTTTCCTTTTATCTCTAATCTTGTCTTCTTGTTTTCTTTCATTAAGTTGGACTTTGACCTCTGTTATCCTTTCTTCTGCTTGAACAATTTGAGTGTTTAAACCTGTGCATACTTCTCGGAGTTCCTGTATCGTATTCTTCAGTTCCACTAATTCACTTATATTCCTCTCTAAGTTGTCTATTCTCAATAGGATTTCGTCAAACCTTTTTTCAAAGTTCCTAGTTTCTTTACGTTGGGCTACAACATGTTCTTTTAACTCACAAAAGTTTCTTATTATCCATTCCTTGAAGAGTGATTCTGTCATTGGGATGCGCTCATTCTCTGTCAAGCCTTGTTCCATTGTTGATGTGGAACTGTGATCATCTTTAGAGGGAGAGGCGTTCTGATTTTGAGTATTCTCAGCCTTTTTATGCTGGTTTCTTCCCATCATTGTAAATTTGTCCTCCTGTCATCTTTAAAATTACCAACTTTCAGATTAGGTCTCTTGATTGGACATCCAAGTTGTTAGTTCCCAGGGCCAGAATGGCGGCGTTAAGACTGATGGTGCTTTTCTGCCCAGGGTTCTCCTGTCTGGCTTCCTTCTTGTGTCCATAATGGGCAACTCTGCCTTCCCCAGGCTCCAAACCTTGGTCAGAAGGGGAACCAGTCTCGTTTACTCTGCGCCAAGAGCTGCCACGCTGAGGTGCCGTCACAGCCGCTGCGCCAGTCTCAGGAGTCGTGCTGGGGACCCGTGTGGGTCCTCCAAACCTCGGTCAGAAGGGGAGCCGGCCCTGTTTACTCTGATCCGAGAGCTGCTGCGCCGAGGTGCCGGTGAAACCACTGCGCCAGCCACAAGAGTCACGCTGGTGACCCGTGTGGTTCCTCCACTGGGGACCTTCTGCTCCGTGAGCGACCAGAATTTGTCTGAAAGTGTGGCGTCCTGTAGTTCTCTGTGCTTTGACTGAGAGCTGCAATCCCGAGCTGTTATCGATCGGCCATCTTGGATCGTTCCCCCTCTTTTCTTTCCTTTTTAAGATGGAGTCTCACTCTGTCACCCAGGCTGGAGTTCAGTGGCATGATCTTGGCTTATTGCAATCTCTGCCTCCCGGGTTCAAACAATTCTCCTCCCTCAGCCTCCCAAATAGTTGGAAATACAGGCACGCACCACCACACCTGGCTAATATTTACTTTTTAAATAGAAATGGAGTTTCACCATGTTGGCCAGGCTGGTCTCAAACTCCTGGCCTCATGTGATCCACCCACCTTGGCCTCCCAAAGTGCTGGGATTACAGGCATGAGCCACCACACTTGTCCTAGACCAAGTTTCTTTTACAGAGGGTATTTCTGCTGCTTAGTAAGATCATAATACTTGTGAGTGCAGTGTATCACATTTGTGTGAAGCTCCTCGTACATACACAATGCTGTTCAATTCACATTAATGTGAACTTGGAGCATGTGCTTGATATAGTTTAACAACTGGTGGTAATAGCAAGTGCTTGAAGCAGCTTTTAACAATTATGGTTAATATAGGAAGTATGCTTACATGATCAGTACTCTCACCCTAGCACTGCCATCATAGCTTCTGTGCTCAGCATTACTCCATCTGGTCACCCACAAGCAGACTGTACTAGAGGACTAATGACAGATATTTAATGCTGCCAATAATCTAAAGGCTGATCCTTTTTGACAAGTGAGAAAATAGTCTGAGAAAAAACAAATTCTTAAGAGACTTGCACAGTACTGTCTGTTCTGTGTGCTCCTTTTGGAAAAAAGATTGGATACTTTTTTTTTTTTTACTTTTTATTTTGAAATAATTTTAGGCTAACAGAGAAGTTGCAAAAATAGGGCAGAGAGTTCCTATACAGCCTTCAGCAACTTGCCCTAGCCTCAACAGTTTATATACTTTTGGCACTATTATCAAAACCAGGAAATTAACATTGATACAATACTATTTTTTCTTTTTCTTTTTTTTTTTTTTAAGACAGGGTCTTACTCTGTCTCCCAGGCTGGAGTTCAGTGGCACAATCTCAGCTCACTGTGGCCTTGACCTCCTAAGCTCAATTGATCCTCCCACCTCAGCCTCCCTAGTAGCTGGGACCACAGCCACACACCGCCATGCCTGACTTATTTTTGTATTTTTTTGTAGAGATGGGGTTTCACCACACTGCCTGGGGTGATCTCAAGCAATCCTCCCACCTCAGCCTCCCAAAGTGCTGGGATTTAGATGTTGAGTCACCACACCTGGCTTTGATACAATACTATAATCTATGGACGTGATTTGAATTTCACCAGTTTTCCTGCCAATGTCCTTTTTCTGATCAAGAATCCCTCATTACGGTTAATTGTCATGTTGCCTTAGTTTCTTCCAATCTGTAACTAGTATTTCTTTGTTTCTCACGACCTTCACCCTTTTGAGGAGTATTGTTCAGATTTTCGTACAAAGTCTTATTTGGGGTTCACTGATATCTTGTGATTAGGCTGCAGCTGTGCATTTTTGGTGAGAACATCACAGTGTGATGCCATGTCCTTCTCAGGGCATCCCATTGGAGGTGCATGACATTGATGTGTCTTCTTACTAGTGATGCTTATGTTTATTTGGTTAAGGGGATGTCTGTCACATTCCTTCACTGTAAAATTACTGTTTTCTCTTTGTAGTTAGTACATATCTTGCAGGGAGACACTTTGAAAACCCTTCACATATCCTGTTTCTCCTCATTCTTTTGCCTACTTTAGCAGTCATTGATGGTCCTTGCCTGCAATAATTATTGCTGTGGTGTTTGCCTAATGGGGATTTTCTGTCTTTCTCATTCATTTTCATTTATCAATCGAAATTCTACTATAACAAAAAACTGACCTTTCTCTTCCATATGTTTATTTATTCAATTATTTATATTAATATGGACTCATGGATGCTTATTTTATTCTATAATCTATAATCCAATATGATCATTATTTTATTTTATTGTTCAGATTATTCTGGCTTGGACTGTTTGGAACATTTTCAGGTTGGCTCTAGTGTCCTTTCAATAAATCTCCATCCTTTTTGACAATTTCTTATTCCTGGCACCACAAGGTGTTCCAGGAATGTTCCATTCATTCATTCATTCATTCATGACCTGAGATCTTGCTCTGTAAATTTAATTAATTAATTAATTAGCTAATTTATGACATGAGGTCTTACTCTGTCACCCAGGCTGGAGTGCAGCGGTGCAATCATAGCTCACCATAGCCTCTACCTCCTGGGCTCAGGTGATCCTCCCACTTCAGCCTCCCAAGTAGCTATGGGCATGCACCACTATGTCTGGCTAATTTATTTAAATTTTTTTAGATGATAGGGTCTTGATACTTTAGCCAGGCTGGTCTGCAACTCCTGGCCTCAAGTGATCCTCTTGCCTTGGCCTCACAAAGCCTTGGGATTACAGAGGTGAGACACTATGCTCAGCTACAATTTTATCTTTTTTTTTTTTTTTTTTTGAGACAGAGTTTCGCTCTTGTTACCCAGGCTGGAGTGCAATGGCACGATCTCGGCTCACCGCAACCTCCGCCTCCTAGGTTCAGGCAATTCTCCTGCCTCAGCCTCCCGAGTAGCTGGGATTACAGGCACGTGCCACCATGCCCAGCTAATTTTTTGTATTTTTAGTAGAGACGGGGTTTCACCATGTTGACCAGGATGGTCTCGATCTCTTGAACTTGTGATCCACTCGCCTCGGCCTCCCAAAGTGCTGGGATTACAGGCTTGAGCCACCGCGCCCGGCCCCAATCTTATCTTTTATTTCCCCTGCTCCCAGCCTGGAATCAACCACTTCTCCAAGGAGACCCGATTCCTTTTATTGAGGAATGGCATTTAGAAACCATGATTTGGGTCTTCTCAGCAGACAGATACAGGAAATAAATATATAGTCAAGTGCTGTATAATAACATTTCAGTCAAGGCTGGATTGCATATACTACAGTGATCTTGTAAGATTAAAATACTATATTTTACTATACCTTTTGTATGTTTAGACACACAGATACTTAACACTGTGTTAAAACTGCCTACAATATTCAAATAGTGACACACTATACAAATTTGTAGCCTGGAACCAAGAGGCCATACCATATGGCCTGGGCACATAGTAGGCTCTACCATCTAGGTTTGTGTAAGTCCACTCTATGATGTTTATACAATGACAAAATTGCCTGAGGACGAATTTCTCAGAACACAGCCCTGTCTTTAAGCAATGCATGATTGTACCAGCAAGGGTAGACTTTTTAAAATTTGTGGTCTTCTTTAGTGTGTCTTCTGAAATGGTAGGTTAATTGTAGTATCTTACATCTAAAAGGAATTTTTATCAGGGGCCTTTGAAGACCATCTTTTTTAAGTGTAATTTCTTTATATCTTAATTACATAACAAAATCTTTCAGACATTTGGAAATTTGATGGAACTGTTAAATGACCGAAATCACTTCATTTTGTCCACATATTTCATCATTAGTGTATTGGTATACGGTGTATATGGACTTCTCTTATCCTGAAGGAAATATAAAAAGTACAGTCTCCATGTAATTCTCCTCTAAAATTTCCACTTTTCAAAAATAAATGTTTTCAAACAGTAACTTCCATTGAAATCAGAATCTCTTAGAGGCCTCAAAGAAACCGATTTCATGATGAAAGGACGAAGTCCTTTCTTTAGCAAACACTTTTAATAAACAATGTGCCTTGTTCTGCACATGGTTGATCACTGCTCACCCCGGGACACTCCCACAAGGACAGCTTCCTCTCTGCAACCTCCCTGTTGCTTTCCCTAAGCCTAACAGAGTTTCACCTACAGTTACTTTTGCTTTTTAAACTTTCTATTTTGGAAGAATTTTAGATTCATGGAAATGTTGCAAAGATAGTACAAAGAATTCCTGTTTACCATCCACACAGCTCTTCCTAATACATCTTACATAACTATGGCATGTTTTTCAGAACGATGAAATTAACATTGGTATAATACTGTTAGCTAAACTGCAGACTTCACTCAGATTCTCGGTTTTTCACTAATATTCATTTTCTATTCCAGATATTGTATTATATTAGGTAATCATTACTAAAAGGAAGTTTTTTTTTTTAAATTAAGTAAACAGATCATTTATATGCTATTTAAATCGTTTCAAAATATACTCTCTTTTCCTTTCTTCATTTAAGCGTCCTTAATTTAGGTTGCTACTGTGTTTAACACGTGGTCTATACCTCTTCCTTTCAGTGATACACACTATTCCCACTTCATCCCATAGGTTTTTTTGAATATCTAACCCCTCTATAGTACATTCCCTATAAGCAGCCTTATCCTAATGATAAAGCATCAGAATATAAGTATTGTTTCACTTCCTTAGAGCATGAATTTCTTAGGTTCACATCCAGCTACTAATCATGTGCTTCGAAGCCTCTATAGAATTTTTTTCTAAGTTTCTACACTATGCAAATTTTCCACCCTAATTTGTTACAATCAGGTGAAACTCATTTACTTATTGTTTCAAACAAGTACTAATCAGAGATACACTGTTTACCAGACACTGCTGGACAGTATGCTAGGCTCAGCTCTGGTGAGGCTAACAGCCATTAAACTAGAAACAAAAGTAGTTTCAGGTTGTGGTGTCGAAAATGGGTGAAAACCATTTCCAAGGAGAGAGAATAACAGAGGGAGCCTACTTTAGATTTGGTGATAGGCCCAGACTCTCGGTGGTCTGAAGAATGCAAAGGTGCAAGCCACAGGAGAGACGTGGGATGGAGGTGTGTTCCAGGTAGAGGTAACATTCTGTTTCTTTCTTACCTAAGAAGTACCTTAATCTTGACCAATGTTTAACGTAGAGATTGACGCGGATGCTGTCACTCTTAGGTCAAACACTCAAGTGTTCTATGAAAAGAGAGGGAATTCCACAACTCAGAAGGGTTGACATGAATAAAAGTTTGTAGTCCCATTTATAAATAACTTTAATTTAAAAATATTTCAGGGCCAGGTGCAGTGGCTCACACCTATAATCACAGCACTTCGGGAGGCCAAGACGGGAAGACCGCTTGAGTCCAAGAGATTGAGACTAGCCTGGGCAACAGACTGAGACCTTGTATCTACTTAAAAAGAAAGAAAGAAAGAAAACTAAAATGAAAATATTTCATATTGATCTTATCTTTTAAATTTCTATTTCAGAATGCTTTATAATATAGGTACAAATTAGTACAACAGAAAATGTTTCTAATTTGTTTATATAAATATATATAAATCTATATCTATCCATCTATTAGTTGATCAATTGCTCTTTCTTTCTACCTACCTACATACTCACCTATGCATCCATTCATCCACCCACCACACCAACAAACACACAGGGTGGAAAAGCTTTGCTTACAACTTTTTATTAATAGGTCAACTATCAAAACACGTTGGAGGTTTTGCCTTAGAGTATGAATACACTCCTCGCTTATGCCAAAAAGTCTTGTTTCATCAACACTACCCCTTTTGTACCTCACTGCCAACATAGCTGGGGCTGTTTCTAGACCAGTGATTTCTAAACTTGGCTGTGCATCAACATGACCTGGGAGCTGTACAGATTCTTACAGGTGGGACATGGAGGACTTTTAGGGCTGTGACAATATTCTGTATGATACTGTAATGGTGGATACATGTTATTATATATGTAGAATTCCTAGAGAATGTACACCAACAGTACCCTAATGTGAACTACGGACTCTCGGTGATAATGATGTGTCAGTGTAGGTTCATTGACTGTAATGAATACACCACTCTGTGGGGGATGCTGATAATGGATGAGGCTATGCATGTGTGGGGCTAAGGGGTATGTGCAAAATCTCTGTACCTTCTGCTCAATTTTGCTGTGAACCTTGAAGTGCTCTAAAAGACTAATTTAGAAAAAAAAATAAGATTCCTGAGCTTTATTTCTGGCAGATTCTTATTTGGCCTGAGATCGGGCTTTGAAAGCTATGATTTTAAAGACAATTAACTTGCTCAAAGCAATGAGCTAAGCAATACCTCTTTAAATTGCTCAATGCACTAGCAGATTTGGGAATCACTGGATAAATGATGTAGTAATGTGTTTTGTGGGCCAGATATCTACATATTGAAATGTGTATTTACTTGGGTCACCTGTACACTTTTTTCTTTCTCTTCATATCAAACACATTCCTTAAAGACAGGGAAGCCATCATCCTGGGGATGCAAGGCCGCTTCAACATACGCAAGTCTATAAACAGAACCAATGACAAAAACCACAATTATCTCAATAGATATGCAGAGAAAGCCTTTGACAAAATTCAACAGCCTTTATGTTTTTACATGTTTTTACACCAATAACAGACTAACAGAGAGCCAAATCAAGAGTGAACTCTCATTCACAATTGCTACAAAGAGAATAAAATACCTAGGAATATAACTAACAAAGGATGTAAAGGACCTCTTCAAGGAGAACTACAAACCACTGATCAAGGAAATGAGAGAGGACAGAAACAGATGGAAAAACATTCCATGCTCATGGTTAGGAAGAATCAATATCATGAAAATGGCCATACTGCCCAAAGTAATTTATAGATTCAACACTATCCCCATCAAGCTACCAAGGACCTTCTTCACAAAACTGGAAATAACCACCTTAAACTTCATATGGAACCAAAAGAGAGCCTGCATAGCCAAGACAATCCTAAGCAAAAAGAACAAAGCTGGAGGCATCACACTACCTGACTTCAAACTGTACTACAAGGCTACAGTAATCAAAACAGCATGGTACTGGTACCAAAACAGTAGACCAATGGAACAGAACAGAGGCCTTGGAGGCAATGCCACACATCTATAACCATCTGATCTTTGACAAACCTGACAAAAACAAGCAATGGGGAAAGGATTCCTTGTTTAATAAATGGTGTTGGGAAAACTGGCTAGCCATGTGCAGAAACTGGACCTCTTCCTGACACCTTACACTAAAATTAACTCCAGATGGATTAAAGACTTAAACATAAGACCTAACACCATAAAAACTCTAGAAGCAAACCCAGGCAAAACCATTCAGGACAGAGGCATAGGGAAGGACTTCAGGACTAAAACACCAAAAGCATTGGGAACAAAAGCCAAAATAGACAAATGGCACCTAATTAAACTCTAGAGCTTCTGTACAGCAAAAGAAACAATCATCAGAGTGAACAGGCAACCAACAGAGTAGGAAAAAATTTTTGCAATCTATCCATCTGACAAAGGGCTAATATCCAGAATCTACAAAGAACTAAAACAGATTTACAAGAAAAAAACAAACAAACCCATTCAAAAGTGGGTGAAGGATATGAATAGATACTTTTCAAAAGAAGACATATATGAGGCCAACAAACATATGAAAAAATGCTCATCATCACTGGTCATTAGAGAAATATAAGTCAAAACCACATTGAGATACCATCTCATGCCAGTTAGAATGGCGATCATCAAAAAGTCTGGAGACAACAGATGCTGGAGAGGATGTGGAGAAAAGGAATGCTTTTACACTGTTGGTAGGAGTGTGAATTAATTCAACCATTGTGGAAGACAGTGTGATGATTCCTCAAGGATCTAGAAATAGAAATTCCAGTTGATCCAGCAGTCCCATTATTGAGTATATACTCAAAGGATTATAAATCATTTTATCATAAAGACACAAGCACACGTATGTTCACTGCGGCACTATTTTCAATAGCAAAGACCTGGAACCAACCCAAATGCCCATCAATGATAGACTGGACAAGGAAAATATGGCACATATACACCATGGAATACTATGCAGCCATAAAAAAACGATGAGTTCTTTTCCTTTGTAGGGACAAGGATGAATCTGGAAACCATCATTCTCAGCAAACTAACACAAGAACAGAAAATCAAACAGCGCATGTTCTCACTCATAGGCGGGTGAACAGTGAGAACATGTGGACACAGGGAGGGGAGCATCACACACTGGGGTCTGTTGGGGGTGGCTAGGGGAGGGACGTCATGGGGTGGGAAGGTCAGGGAGGGATAACATGGGGAGAAATGTCAGATATAGGTGATGGGGGGATGGAGGCAGCAAACCACCTTGCCATGTTCTGCACATGTACCCCAGAACCTAAAGCACAATTGAAAAAAAAAAAAAAAAAGACAAGGAAACAAGTCTTCCTCACTCTTACTAAACATTTTGCTTGGTGTACCATTATCCATACTATATGTACTATTTGGTGTATTATATTTTCGTGACTACTATATTTCTTTTTTTTTTTTTTTGTGGGGGGAGGAAGGCAGGAAGGAGGGAAGAAGGACGGTAGGGAGGAAGCAGGGAGGGAGGGAGAGAAGGGAAGGAAGGAAATCTACATTTCTTTTCTAAAAAAGGTATTATGGTTTTAAAAGTACTAAGGAGATAACAGAAATAACAGATGAACAGTAATCTAAAATATCCAATCACTATATATGTGCAGAGTAATTAAATAGCGCTGACCTGGAACCAGGATGGTAATAGCTGTCTGCACTGCCTTCCGGATGATACTGTCTAATGCAAACATCCAGTGTGGCTTGATGTTATGATTCCGAAGAACTTTATTGACCTGGAGAGAGAGTGACATTTAGCCTACTTTAATTTTTAACTGCAAATAACCTACCTGATCCAAGCACTTGGATGAAGTTCCATTTATAAAAACTAAAAAGTTTCTTCACCTTGAATTACAAAGAATTTTTTATGTCACTGGTAAACAAAGTAAAAATTGCTACTTCAAATGAGTTTGGTGAGTCCCATGTAAGCAAGTAAGTAATTTAAGTAAAAGGAAGTCTGGTTCAAATGAGAATATTGCTTCTTTGGGACTCTAAGTCTGCAGTTTTTAGCTTTTATAATGTCTGCCGAATAGACGGAGGGAGGGGGTAAAAGAGAAAGGCAGGGTACAAGAGGCTTTAAATGAAAATAAAAGCTGTTCTTACTGTTCATTATTTTCAAGTATTATTAACTATTATTAAGATGGTTTTTTCATTTGTTTTGGAGACAGGGTCTTGCTCTGTCATCCAGGCTGGAGCACAGTGGAGGGATCATGGCTCACTGCAACCTGTGCCTCCTGGGCTCAAGCAGTCCTCCTGTCTCAGCCTCCCAAAGTGCTGGCATTGCAGACATGAGCCACCATGCCTGGCCATCTTAGCCATTTTTAAGTGTACGGTTCAGTGGCATTAAGTACACCCACATTGTTGTGCTCCCATCGCTGCCGTCCTTCCACAGAACTCTTTATCTTGCAAAACTGAAACTCTATACCCACTAAACAGTAAGTTCCCATTTCTCCCTCCCAAAAGCCCTGGCAAACCAGCATTTTACTTTCTGCCTCTTATAAATTTCACTACTCTAGCTACTTTCATGTAAGTGGAATTACAGTATTTGGCCTTTTGTGAATGGTTTATTTCACTTGGCATAACATCTCTAAGCTTCATTCATGTTGTAGCATGTGTCAGGATTTATTTCCTTTTTAAGCTTGAATAATTTCCCATTGTATATGTATATCATGTACATTCCCTTTCTAAAAACAACCTTTTAGCATAAAACTAAGACAAGCTCACTTAACGTTTGGGTTAACTCTAATGCCTGCTGGCTTACACAGACCTCTAAGAAAAGAGGCTATTTCCACAACAGGGCTCTGGTTAGACCCTTCAGAGTGTGTATGGTATGAATATGGAAGTAAAATTTTATTTAAATTCCAAAAATTTAATCACCATCCCCACTGTGGCTGGGGAGATGGTGACTCAGCCACAAATCCAGGCCAAGAGCTGGAGCTCCAATTGCTCATGTCTGTCCTGGGTCCATCTTCATCAATATCCCCTAGTTTGGAAAAGAGTCAGTTTGAGGACTTCCTCATAGTAGCTGCACAGGAAGTGAACCCTTGCTAGGTTCCCACTTGTCCTAGGAAATCCATCCAGACTGAGTTTGTCCTGGTATCTTTATCTCTTTAAAGAATTTACATGCTGGCTGGGCGCAGTGGCTCATTCCCTATAATTCCAGCACTTTGGGAGACTGAGGCAGGTGGATCACCTGAGGCCAGGAGTTCAAGACCAGCCTGGCCAAACATTGCAAAACCCCATCTCTACTAAAAATACAAAAATTAGCTGGGCATGGTGGCAGGCACCTGTAGTCCTGGCTACTTGGGAGGCTGAGGCGGGAGAATTGCTTAAACCTGGGATGGGGACGTTGCAGTGAGCTGAGATTGTGCCACTGCACTCTGGCCTAGGCGACAGAGGGAGACTCAATCTCAAAAAAGAAAAAAAAAATTTACAATGTACATGCTTATTTGGTGGAAGAGGAATCTGTTATAACCATGACCTGGAGACTCAATCTCAAAAAAGAAAAAAAAAATTTACAATTTACATGCTTATTCGGTGGAAGAGGAATCTGTTATAACCATGACCTGCTCCTCTCAGATCTTTATTACATAGCAAATTACAACATAGTGCTCATACTTTGGGCTCATTCTCATCTTGGACAGTGAATGAGCAAGAGTAGGTGTGTGTGTGTGTGTGTGTGTGTGTGTGTGTGTGTGTGTGTCTGACCTGGCCCAAGGCCCAGGAGTACAACTAAATAGCTCTCAGTTTGAATTCTACAGCAAACTTGCTTTCCAAGCTCTAGGCTAGAAGCCAAATGTGTGGGTAAGTGCAAATTAGCCAAATTATTTCACTCTATTTGCAGGCAGTTGGGTTTCCCTAGTTGCAGCATAAACATGCTTTTAGCGTTTAATATTAGTGATAGCCTTTGCCAGTTGCTTTAATTTTTATGACCTCAATCAAGTCAGGACTCTCGTCCCTGCCCACAATATAGCATAAACACCAAGTGGCTTACCCAGTGTCTCAAAAAATGCTAGTATTCAGAGAATGCTAGTTATTGAAGGATTCCAATTTGGCTTTAAATTGGGGATCATTTGATGTTGCAAATGAAATTGTCAAGATACCTTCTACATAGGAGCAATAGACATATAAGGGCTGAATTAATTTTTGGAATTTAAATAAAATTATACTTCCATATTTATACCACAAGCACCATCAATAACCCACTTATTTCAGTCTCCCACATCTTGTTAAGGGTCTTCTGGGGATGGCTTGAGGCTTTTTTGGCACTGAGTTCCACAGATAAGTCTCACCCAAGAATAACACAGAGCGTTCTGAATCCGTTTCAGAAGACCAGCTTCTGGTCTGTGTTGCATAGCAACTCAATTTTAGAGAGACGACTTCTCAGCAATCTCTCATTAGATCATGTGGTTTAATTTTTAATTAGTGATGCTCTGTACATTGAAGTATATTTCTGGCTAGGACAGAAGAGGTATTTACTAAACAAACATGTTAAAAATGTTCTTTATGAAAACTAGATAAACACTGGGGGAAAAAATTACCGGTTTGATTCAGCAGAGACCGTTTAAATCTGTACTGTCAAATTTTTCTCAATGGCCACTAGATGGCATTTCTCATGCAGCGTTAGAAAATGGATGACTAAAGTGTGTTACATTGCCAAAGTCATCAAAATAGTGACCCAACATAATTTCATAAGAACAAAGTTTAGCCATGGGAACTGTTTTGTTATTTTCCATGGTGACTTGGTTTTATGTGTTTTTTAATGTGGGAAATGTAAATGCACAAAACAGCAAATCAGATACTCAGAAGCACAGTGAGAGCAAATATCTCTCATTTTTCAACCAAAAAGAATCAAGTTCATTGGAATTTTTAAAGGAAAATAACGGAATTTATGTTTTCACTTATTTTTCTATCTAATTTTAGCATGTGGGAAAACGCTGGCAAAATATCATACTTACAGCATCTTGAAAACCAAAGAGCACCACCTGGACTTGGCTAATGCCGTGGCTGTCAAAGTCCAGCTCCAGTTTCAGCTTTGACAGTGTGGTGGCTATGATCTTTCGATCAGTGGATCTCACAAATTCTCTGAGGCTTGCAATGAGGGTTGTGATGTGTTCCCATTTTAGTTTTGGTTCTTCAGCCCCCTGTGAATAAAAACCAACAATCCTTCAGTCAATCTGTGCTAGAGAGACCAGCCATGGGAATCCCATCCCCATAACCCCTGTCCTTGCTTTTTTTGCTTTTGGTAGAGACAAGGTCTCACTATATTGCCCAGGCTGGTCTCAAACTCCTGGGCTCAAGTGAGCATTGTACCACTGCTTCCCAAAGTGCTGGGATTCCAGGCGTGAGCCATCATGCCCATCCAATTCCCACATCCCTTTCTGAGAAGAACTGGACTTCCAAATGTCTCCAAAGGAAAGACCATATTTTTAACTATATGGCTCCTCTTCACTCCTCCTACCTACACCATGAAATAATCAGAGAGAAAAGGCACCTGCCCCACATGCTGGTCAGTAGCCATAATATAGTCAGATAACAAAACTCTGTCCAAACAGACTGAGGCCATAAGATTCTTTCAGAAATTTTAATTGGGAACTGAAAAGAGACTTGGGCAATAAGCCATAGGATCTCAACCTGAAAGTCTGCCTAGAAAGAGAAGTCATAATATGGGGTCATGAATACGTCTAACCATAAGAAAGGAAGCAGAAGCAATGGAACTGAGAAAGACAATAGGGAGTGTATTCATTAATTTTCACACTGCTGATAAAGACATATCTTAGGGCAATTTATAAAAGAAAGAGGTTTAATGGACTTACAGTTCCACGTGGCTGGGAAGCCTCACAATCATGGCAGAAGGCAAGGAGGAGCAAAGGCACATCTTACATGGATGGTGGCGGGCAAAAAGAAAGAGCTTGTGCAGGCAAGCTTTAGAACCATCAGATCTTGTCAGACTCATTCACTGTCACGAGAACAGCACAGGAAACACCTGGCCCCATAAGTCGGTCATTTCCTACTGGGTTCCTCCCACAAAACATGGGAATTGTGGGAGTTACAATTCAAGATGAGATCTGGGTGGGGACACAGCCAAACCATATCAGGGAGGGAGAGGAGAAGTGGAGGAAAGCAGAAATGAGTACCAAGAGGGTCAATGGCAACCAAGCCAGAGAAAAGATATGCAAACTTCCTTGGGCTCATATTCTGTTTTCAGTGTCTGTGAGACTCAGCTAGGCACTATGATTGGAATGCCTTAAGAGTCTACTTCCCTTATTGCTATGTGTGTCTACCTACAACATGTCCTTGGTACTTCAGTTGTCCTTACAGTGTGTCAATTCCTTGCAACCAAGAGGGGCTAATCTCAAACTTCATTCCCGAAACTACTTCTTACCCATCAATAAGGCAATTGCTTATAAAAGAATGGGCTGATGGACCATTATATTATACTAAAATATATTACAATGTTCAAACAAATGTTCTCCCTCAAATTGAATTTTTCTTTTCTTTTTTTTTTTAAGAGACAGGGCTTCTCTTTGTCACCCAGGCCAGAGTGCAGCGGCGTAATCATAGCTCACTGCAGCCCCTAACTCCTGGGTTCTAGCTCTCTTCCCACCTCAGCCTCCTGAGTAGCTAGGAACTATAGGCATGTGTCATCACACTCAGATAATTTTTTTTTAACTTTTTGTAGAGACTGGGTCTTGCTAAGTTGCCTGGGCTGGTCTCAAAGTCCTGGGTTCAAGTGATTCTCCCACCTTGGCTTCCCAAAGTACTGGGATTATAGATGTGAGCCATTTTTTTTTTTTTTTTTAAACACAAAGTCTCAATTTGTCGCCCAGGTTGGAGTGCAGTGGTGCCAGCTTGGCTCACTGCAACCTCCGTCTCCCAGGTTCAAGTGATTCTCCTGCCTCAGCTTCCCAAGTAGCTGGGATTACAGGTGTCTGCCATCATGCCCAGCTAACTTTTGTGTTTTCAGTAGAGTCAGGGTTTCACTATGTTGGCCAGGCTGGTCTCAAACTCCTGACCTCAGGTGATCTGCCTGCCTCAGCCTCCCGAGTACTGTAATCCCAAAGTGCTGGGATTTTAGGCGTGAGCCACTGCCTGGCCCACATTGCTTCTTTAAGGAAGTACAGTAGGATATTATTTATTCCCATTTAACTTTAAGAAACGATCATGCTCATTTTTATTTCACACTGTACATTTTCTTACTGTATCATTAAAATTAAGATTCCTCAGCTGGGCTGTGAAAATTATAATTTCTAGGAGTCTATTAAAATAAAAAAGAAATGGACCATTGAGTTCTTTCTCTTAATATATTTTTGTTTGGAAGCTCGGTCTCAAGTTTATGTTTTCATGAGATAAGATTGTATTGAAAAGCTTGAAAGCTGTGGAAGGAGTATTTTAAAATCAGACTGGGAACCATTGTAAAGTTTGCTGGATTGTTTCCTTACCACAGACTAAATTGCATCCAAGGCAAAGATTCACAGGCAAAATCATAACACCATGAAAATATGTTCAAGGAAAAAAATATGAGTTATGCAGAAATTAGAAGCTTCTCTGAGTAAAAAATCAGTTACATGTTTGCAATAGTTCAAATAGTAAACTTGTTTTTTGACATTAACTTTGTTTTTACAACAGAAAAACACGTTGCTTCTGGTTTTTTGCCATGTGTGTCACTGGCCTACAAAGGAACACACTCTACTCTGGGAAATGTTTTCTATTCAGGCTTCTTCATCTACTTACATCATTGTTTATTTCTGTTCTGACTCCAGTCTCTCCATGTTAACTCATTCATGCGCCTTCAAAAACAAGCATCTTGGCTAGTGTCTGGTGAGCCCGACTCAGTGTCAGCACAGAGTAGACTGTATGCATTTCCTGCACTCCTAGTACCAGGGTGTGATGGTTAATACGGAGTGTCTACTTGATTGGATTGAAGGATACAAAGAAATGATCCTGGGTGTGTCTGTGAGGATGTTGCCAAAGGAGATTAACATTTGAATCAGTGGGCTGGGGAAGGCAGACCCCCGTTTAATCTGGGTGGGCACAGTCTAATCAGCTACCAGTGTGCCTAGAGTATAAGAAGGCAGAAAAATGTGAAAAGAGAGATTGGCTTAGCCTCCCAGCCTACATCTTTCTCTCATGCTAGATGCTTCCTGCCCTAGAATATGGGATTCCAAGTTCCTCAGTTTTGTAATTCGGACTGGCTCTCCTTACTCCTCAGCCTGCAGATGGCCTATTGTGAGACCTTGTGATCATGTGAGTTAATACTTAATAAACTCCCAAATGTAAACTCCCATACTATATGTTTAATATATACATTCCATTAGTTCTGTCCCTCTAGAGAACCCTGATTACTGCAAAGATGCTCTCTAGTTTTTATCCTTTAAACTTCTTTAAAAACCAGGAGTGGATTTCAGAAGGATGTTACAGATTAAAGCGTTATTCATGGTTTAAGGATTTGAGGACCTGATCAACATCTAGATTTGGTTTAGTTATAAAGTATAGGCTTAATGTAAATATGTATCTAGAAATAATACAATGACAAGAATTATTTCTATCTGATTGTAGAAAAAAGGAAATATATTAGATAACTACTTGATAATGCTTGATAATGATAACAATAACAGTTAACAGTTGTGGAATATTTTGTTATGATTTAAATCACTCACAATCTCAGTTAGCAACCTTATGAAGTTGACTCCACTATCATAGATGAGGAAGTTCAGGCTCTGAGAAGTTAACTAAGTTGCCCCAGTTGCACAGCCTTTAAGTGATGGAACCAGGCTTCAAACAGAGGGAAATCCAAGCTAAGCCCAAGCTCCTAACCATTATATTCTACTATCCCCATGACCTGTAACAGTAGCTGTCAACCTGGGTCTGAACCTGTTCGACCACTGAATCACCACTTGACGTCACAGGAAAGGATTCCCAACATCCTTAACAGCACAGTCAGAAGGACCCTCACCATCATGTGGCCATTATGGATTCGGCATGCAATTCTGATCAGCAGTTCTGGATTCTCACTGGTAGCTTCATGCTGGTGTACTAAGGCACGTCCTCTGATGGTTGCTTTTAAGATTTTCTTTCATTTCTCCTTTTACAGAGAACATTCAAATGGTACCTTAAAACTAGGAGGTACCAAACAATTGAATATGATTAACCACTCTAGCATTTAAGTATTCCAGCACAGTCATAGATGGTCGAGGCAGTCCTAGCCCTAATGGAGCTATGGTACAGCAACGAGACAACGAACAGACCCCAAACAAGCTGGCATTTTCTGTACTGGGAAAGCACATTCTTTGGGGGTGATTAGAGATTTAGGCAATTCCTGGGTTTTATGTGTTTCTGACCAAAATCAAGCATCTTAAAGGTCCACAAGAGAGCCCTTCACTCCACAGTGGCTAATGCTGATTTACTTTCCTTCTCCACCTCCAATGCCTCCCCACCACCCCACTGTATGTTTTTCCCAGCACTTGTCACCATTGGGCCTACCAGCAAGGCAGAGCAATGTGATGGTTAAAGCAAAAACTTCAGAGCCAAACTGCCTGGGTCCAAATCCTAACTCCATCGCTTAGGGCTGCATAATTCTGACAAACTGTTCAAGTCCTCTGTGTCTGTTTCCTCATGTGTAAAATGAGGATGATAATGGAACTATTAGTATAGTACTACTGTCATGAAGATTAAATGAGCACATTAAATACACATGGAATACTAACAATAGTACCTGGTCCAAAGAAAACGTTTGCTGTTGTTACTATACGTTTAACATACATATATATTTGTCTGTTTTTCTTCTGCTGCTAGAATGTCAACTTCAGAGGGATGCAGATCTTTTTGTTCGGTTCATCATGGTATCTCCAGCACTTAGTATAGTGCCTGGCCTCTGGCTGATACTCAGTAAGTATTTGTTGAATAAATGAATGAACTACAAGTACTGCCCAGCTTCTCTCTCCATCCAGCTTGGTTCCTCTTCTTAGGTCAACCCAGTCCTGTTCTCAGTCTTTGAATGACAACTGTGAGCCAAAGGAAAGCCCAGAGAAAAGGCTGATGGCTCGAGACTTCCTGTCTCCACTGCATCTCCCAGCACTGCCATGAAGCATGCACAACACCCATCCTCTCCCGACTCAGAGGCCAGCTCTCCTCACTCTAGAAAATCGTCTTGCTGGCCCTTGGAGTAATTGCTCGAGACAGCTTTCCTTTAGGACCCAAGTCAGGGTTTTTGAGAGTGTGTAGAAGATGCTCATTTCAGTTTTCCTCATACCAAGGCCCTGCTGGCACATATATGGCCTTTCAGCTCCTTCTATGAGATCTAAAGAGGTGGACCTTAGGGAATTCCTAAGGTGATGGAATGTTCAGCAAAGAAACATGGTGAGGTTCTCAAGACAGAGACAGGCTGAGATTGTTTAGCAAGAGCCAAGAGAAAGCTCTGCTCCATTTACATCTCAATAAAAGATGAGAACAGGTAAACTGTTGTACTAAGAGACTTTAAAAACTTCACTGGACTCCTCCAGCCCCAACCTTTTTGTAGCTATTTCCTCAGGACACAGGGAGGAAAGAAGCTATGTGCAGTAGTCCACAGTGATCATGAAGGACAGGTGGAGGCCACAGGCAAGGGAGGCAGGTGGATGATTTCCTGGTGTCCACTGAACTCAAAGAGGACAAGAAGTGTCATACCAGGTACTAAGTGTGTCTGTGGGAGGTTGCATCCATTAAGAAGCTTGGGGCTGAGGGAAATTCTCTTTTCTCCTGGTACAGATTTGGGAAGGGGATTATTCCTTGTATCTGTATGCAGAATTCCAGGGCGTACATTTTTCCAGTTATTATGGTTCTATGTCCTCTGAATTCATATGCTGAAGCCCTTAACTCTCAATGGGATGTATTTGGAGATAGGTCCTCAAAAGGGATACTTAGCGCCAAGTGAAGTCATCGGATGGGGCCCTGATCCAATTGAACTAATATTTCTGGTATCATATCAAAACAGAAGAGATGCTAGGGCTGCAAGTGCACTGGAAAAGACCATGTGAGTGCATAAGAAGGTGGCCATCTGCAAGCTAAGCAGACAGGCCACGGGAGAAACCAAACCTGCCAACCCCTTGATCTTGGATTTTCGGCCTCCAGAACTGTGATAAAATAAATTTCTGTTGTTTAAGCCACCCAGTATGTGATAGTTTGTTATGGTTGCTTGCTATAGTTTGGATGTGATTTGTCCTGCCAAAACTCATGTTGAAATTTAATGGCCAATGTAATGATATTGAGAGGTGGTAGAGTCTTCAAAAGGTGTTTGGGTCATGAGACTCATGAAGGGATTAATGCAATTCTCATGATATTGGGTTAGTTCTCAGGAAAGCGAGATGTCATAAAGTCAGTTGGCTCTCCTTGTCCCTCTCTTTTTTCCCCTCATGCCCCGCTGCCTTTCTACTTTTTGACATGAGTTGAAGCAGCACAAGGCCCTCACCAGATGTAGATGGGCCACCGGATCTTGGACTTCCTAGATCTCCAGAACCATGAGTTCAAATAAATCTTTTTTCTTTATAAACTACTCAGTCTCAGGTATTCTGTTATAGCAACAGAAAATGGACTAAGATATAGCCCTAGCAAACTAGTATACCAAGGAACGATAGTTTCGCTGACAAGCTTGGTGTTTTCAGAGTACATATGGCCTTCTAACCTATTATATACAGCAGATCCTCCAGTAACATTGTTTTGCTCAATGTTGCTTCATTATAACCTTGATGAGAAAAAAAAATTGATTCCTGGTAGGGGCCACTCTCTGTGTGGAGTTTGCACATTTTCTCCCTGTCTGTGTGGTTTTCCCTGAGTACTCTGGTGATATGGTTGGGCTGTGTCCCCACCCAAATCTCATCTTGAATTGTAACTCCCATAATCCCCATGTGTCATGGGAGGGACCCAGTTGGGAGGTAACTAAATCAAAGGGGAGGGTCTTTCCTATGATGTTCTCATGATAGTGAATAAGTCTCATGAAATCTGATGGTTTTATAAATGGGAGTTCCCCCACACTTGCCTCTTGCCTTCTGCTATGTAAGATGTGACTTTACTCCTCATTTGCCTTCCACCATGACTGTGAGACTTCCCCAGCCATGTGGAATTGTGAGTCAATTAAACCTCTTTCCTTTATAAATTACTTAGTCTCAGGTATGTCTTTATTAGTAGCATGGGCACAGGCTAATATAGTTTCTTCTGCATCCCGAAGATGTGCACATTAGGTTCATTGGTTTGTCTCCATGGTCCCAGTGTGAGTGACTGTGAGTGTGTGTGTGAATATGCCCTACAGTGGAATGGTGTCCTGTCCAGGGCAGGTGCCCAACTGGTACTGAGCTGCCAGAACAGATTCTGGCCACCCATGGCCCTGAACTGGGTGGGATAAGTGGGTAAATAGTTACCTTGTTTTTATTAATCTTTCTTAAATGTATATAGAGTTCACATTTATTTCAATATTGAATATTAGAAGAGTTTTCGTCTTTATTTAGGAGTTTGTCCATGTTTTTGTGACCAGAAATATGCCGTAGGAACTTAACTCTTCTTTATATCAATTAGCCTATGGTAAAACTGGTATGGTGATGTGTCATTTTGCTTAAGTCACAGTTTCCAAGGACCTATCAACTACATTAAGTGAAGACTTACTGCAATTTACTTCTCATTGCCCTTCACTTGCCATCTAAATATAGCCTCACAAGCTCAGGAGTTCTGTTGTATTTGCTGATGTTTCCCAAATGCTGAGAGGAGCAACTGGCAGGTAGCCTCATGCTAATGTCAGAATCAGCAACTCACATGGCTCAGTGCATGTTTACTGATGGAATGAACAAACAAATGAATGAAGAGTAAAAGAGGCTTGTAGGAACTAGTTGGAATGTCACCAATGTGAAAAATTTGCTTCTTAAAAATAGTTACGTTCAAAAATGCAGTGAAAAAATTGTTTTCCTATGTTTATATTAACATATTTCCTAACGTATGGGTTTACTTTCTTTTTCCCTTGGGGTAGGTTTGTTTATCATCATGAGCAGTACAGCTTCCTCCCGCCTTTCACGTCATCTGTGGCTGCTGCAGGCGGTTAGGACATAGGTAAAATACGCAAGTAAAGGTTGGGAAATGAAGCACCTGGGAGTGGGTTTACCTGAGCTAAAGATTCCATCAGGTTTCTCACAATTTTGTCTTGGTCTTCTGTCAGGATCCTGTGAAGGGTGGCTCGCCTCTCACTGTCCTTCCTCAGCATGAAGAATCCGGAATCTTTTTCTTCAGGGGAAGGGGGAGCACTGTGATCTTCAAAATTCTCGTCTGGAATGCTGAGAAAATTTATGCTGCATAAATCACAGTTTCCTTTATAAAATGACACACTTACCAACATACTTCTCTCGCCCCGCTCGCCCCGAGTAAGTCAGGTCTTTACCCCAAAAAGAGTGTCCGAATTCCCTTTACATCTCTTTCTCCACAGGATTTGGCTCTTGTTTTGAAAGAGAAGGGGTCCACTTTCAACTCCGTGTCAGGTGAAACTGAGCCGTACTCACTGCTGCTGCTGGTGTCCTCCACCAGCACAGGTACCGGCAAGGATATACTCCTGAGATATTCTGCTTGTGATAAGAGGAAGGAAAAGGTAATTGATGCTTTAAAAATGTACACATACTGAAACACCCATTGAAAGAGACCCATATTCTTTGCCAAATATCTTGTTTCAATGAGCAGCATAATTATGCTATGAAAGGGGATGGTTATGTGTTATGACTGCCCCCCTTGCTCAGCATAACCCATACAGTGGGGCAGCCAGGAAAGGGCCCCCCAGGCCCTGGGAGGGATATCTCCAGTGTATCAAAACAGTCAAGGAAGCACCAGGCTCAGCGGGTCTGATCCCCTCATTTTTGCTGACAACTATTTCTATTTATGGGTCTCAGTTTTCATATTTATAAAATTCAAGGTCAGATTGATCATCTTTAAGCCTGTTCTTCAGGGGCTTAAGGGTCTATGTTAGCATCTCGGGGCTGCCTTGGTTGGGATGAGTGAGTGGGATGCTGTAAGTCTAGACCACAGGTTCCAATCCTGTTTTACCTGAAACCAGAGCAAATATGATGACTGTCATATGTCACAGTTCTGCATAAGGATTCATATAAAAACACTAAAAACAAATTTTGGAAACAGATGGACTAGAGGATCTCTTAGGTCTTTCCTGGTTCTCAGATACTATGATTCTCCAGCAGACATGAGTTCTTCTTTGTTTGGATGGAGACTGAGATGGTGGAGTTGCCTATATTTCCACAAACATTGATTTTAAAGAAAGTAGTTTTTGCCAGAAACATCTTTAACAAACACACATCCTAAAGCTACAAAAGTCTTTTAATAAAGAATGAAGGTATAAAATTATAGAAAAGGAAATCCACTGTTGTCTGGAATCTCCTTTTTACTGAATTTCTCTTGGGCTGAACTGAATCAACTGCCCTGATCTTAAGGATAGCAGGGGACTCCTGACATTGGTTTCAGCTGTAGGGAGAAAGAGGGACGTATAAGCTTCCAGGAACAGCTGACTTCGGGGGAAAACAACTTCCTGGTCAGTAACTGGAAAGTGTCCCCAGGATGAATGGTTGACTTATCTGCTGTTATTTAAATAGTTCTGTAGCTGAATCACTAGAAGGCAGGAGGCAAGATGAAGCCACAAAGAGTTGCTGGATGGACCAAATATAGTACCAGTATGCAAATGATATGTGGCAGGGGAAATGCCTGGCATGTAGTGTTGCCCCAATATTCCTGACCATGGAGTCCCTTTATTCTGGAGCAGCTCATGGGCCTTGCATTTCGTGGACCATATTTTAGACAGCGCTGCTACAGCAGGAAGGAAATGGGTGACCTCTTCTTTGCTGATAATAGTAAGGCTGTCTGAGAGAAGAAAGGTTTGTAGGGGCCCAAACACCGAACTACTTGTGAGTCATTCCTGGGGAAAGTCAAGGTCTATAGTGTGCCTCATTTCACTTTAGAGATAACATCAGCTCTATCAGGTGGGGGGGGGAACAGATTTCAGAACAGAAAAAAACAGCTGCTTGGGAGAAACAGTTTCACTGATATGAGATGTGAAGCCCCTAAAATTAAATGTTGCTGATGGAAGAATACAGCTAAAGGAAGATCTCTTGGCTTTACTGAGTAGCCAGTCTCTTTATATGAAGGATACGGGCTGCATGCAGCGGCTCACACCTGTAATCCCAGCACTTTGGGAGGCCGAGGTGGGTGGATCACCTGAGCTCAGAGTTTGAGACTAGCCTGTCCAACAGGGTGTAACCCTGTCTCTACTAAAAATACAAAAATTAGCCAGGTGTGGTGGCAGGTGCCTGTAAGCCCAGCTATTTGGGAGGCTAAGAAAGGAGAATTGCTTGAAGGAGGGAAGTGGAGGTTGCTGTGAGCCAAGATCCCACCATTGCACTCCAGCCTGAGTGACAAGAGCAAAACTCCGTCTCAAAAAAAAAAAAAAAAAAAAACAAGGGGTGGAACTCACTGCTGATCCTTGAGCTTTGGAGAGAGTTTCTTCAACAGCCCATCTTTATGAGATGCACGCCACACTCAGAAATGGAGGTGTGCATCATTCATAGTTCAGAGACAAAATTGTTTTTTGGGAGTAAAGAGATTAAATCCTATCTAGAATAGTACCAGAGGAGGCGCTCCTATCATGTGTTTCTCTGTGTGTGTGTGTGTGACACATGTATGTGTATCTAAAGAAGAGAGGGAGTAAGGACCTGAATTATCCTGTATTTTGGCTTTTTGGTCATATCATGTGGTTTGACTATCCAGTAATGAGAGGGCTTGTGTCATACCTGTGAATTTTAACGTTGCTGTGACTACCGACTGCCTAAAAGGAGGCCTAATGAGGTAAAACTGTATATGTCTTTTTAGGATGGAACCCAGTGCCTGTCACTATGGCTCATTAAGGAAATAAAGGGACTTATAGATATTCTGCATGCTCTATGTGCAGAGCCCCGATTCCCTCCTTGGCTTGATTTTATTTTTATTTTTAAGATGGAGCCACAATCTTTTGCCCAGGCTGGAGTGCAGTGGCTCAATCTCAGCTCACTACAACCTCCGCCTCCTGGGTTCAAGTGATTCTCCTGCCTCAGCCTTACCAGTACCTGGGATTACATGTGTGTGGCACCATGCCTGGCTAACTTTTGTATTTTTAGTAGAGATAGAGTTTCGCCATGTTGGCCAGGTTGGTCTTGATCTCCTGAAATCAAGTGATCCGCCTGCTTCAGCCTCCCAAAGTGCTGGGATTACAGGTGTGAGCCACTGCACCCAGCCTGCTTGATTTTAAATGAATGAATCGGATTCTAGATTGAGCTCCCTTCTCTGTTAGGCACATGCGTTCATTCATCCAACATACAGTTGCGGATCACTGACTATTTGTCAGGTAGCCAGCAGGACTTGCTGATGGACTGGTGTGAAGGGTATGAAAAGGAAGACTCAAAAGTGACCCCAAAGTAGAATTCTGGCCCAAGAAACTGAATGGATGCATGTAGTACTTATATACTAAGATGAGAAATAATACAGGCCAAAAAGGAAAGCACTTTTTAGTGGATAAGGGGTGTTATTTGATAGCTCAGTTTGAAAAATGAAGAAGGCAACTGGGGGGGCCGGGCACGGTGGCTCATGCCTGTAATCCCAACACCTTGGGAGGCCGAGGATCACCTGATGTCAGGAGTTCGAGACTAGCCTGGCCAACATGGCAAAACCCTGCCTCTATTAAAAACACAAAAATTAGCCTGACATGGTGGTGTGTGCCTGTAGTGATGGATACTCAGGAGGCTGAGGCAGGAGAATCACTTGAACCCAGGAGGTGGAAGTTACAGTGAGTCAAGATCATGCCACTGCACTCCAGCTTGGGTGACAGAACAAGACTCCATCTCAAAAAAAAGAAAAGAAAGGCAATTGGATATGAATTTGGAGCTCAGAACACTGGGCTAGATAGACCCTCAGCAGCCTACTGGCTGGAGATGGTGTTTAAAGGATGACATAATTTGGGGAAAGATACAAAGACAGCATAGACCCAGCCCTTAAGAATGCCAGTATTTAGAGGAAAAGAAGAGGGTGAACAGGCAGCCAAGAAGAGTGACAAGGAGCCACCATGAAGTTGGAGGAAAACAGAGAAAATGAGGTGTCCTGGAAGCACACACAGGAGAGGGCGAAAGTAAGAAAACGGTCATCCAGGCCGAGGGCCACTGAGAAGTTGAGTAGGCTGGGAAAAGTACTTGTTGGATTTGGCTAAAGAAATCTCATTATACCTTGGCCAGAGAAGGTTCAGTGATCATGCGGAAGGGGAGATGCTACATGGGTGGGAAGGAAGAGGTGGAGATCTGGAGACACTGTACTTGAAGACAGAAAGCTGTGATGGGGGGCAAAAACATGGTGGCGCCAGCCAATGAGGCCACTGTAGATCAGGGGAAGGACCGGTTTAGGAAAGAAGACACTACAGCATGTGTATATGGAACACAATGGGAGAGGCAGAAGCTCGAGGAGTCACGGGGGGGTGGGGGAGGTGTGAGATCCAGGACCCAACTGTGGGGGACTGGCCTTTTGCAGGAAAATGGATGTTTTCTCTGTTGTAAGAAGTGGAAAGAGCGAGACTGCTGAGACAGATCGCTTTATATGTTTGTGGTGGAAATACAATCAAATCCACGCCTGAGATTTCTAGCTTCTTAAGTTATGAAGATTTCCAGGCAAGTGAGAATGCGTAGTGCCTTTCTGTGTCACTGTAAAAGGAAGAAGCTCAAGTATAACTATTTCCAGCAGAGCATGGTGAGTTTCCAGATACCACAGAGGTTACAAGTTCCTTGACATCAGCTCATACGCGTGAGTGATGGGACCCCAGGCTGCAAGAGAGGAGCCTGGCAGGCCTTCCACTCATGGGCAGCCTTACTGCTGTCTCAACAGGAATTAAGAAGCCCTCCACTATAGGGCTATCCATGAAGAGTCTAAAAGAGGCTGAATGAGACTCTCTGAGGATAGGACATGTCAAAGATCTGTCTCTAGGGAGACGATTCTTATTGGCCTATTCCAGGGCCTGATGGGAAGGGGTGTGAGCCCCAAAGGGATGGCTTTACCAAGAGGCCAGGAGAATAGAATAGGCTGGAGTCAGGAGGAGTGACAGGCCACTCCACGGACTCTAGATTGTTGGGAGCTCCTGTCTATGGAAGGGAGGTAGTGTGACCTTTAAGGAATTAGATACATTCCTGCCTTGGGAAAGTGGGGATCATCTGAAGGGTGAGGTGGCCTCAGATCCTAACAGCTATTCATGATGACTAGGGATCCTCATGGTTCCCTTCTCCTAACAGTTGAGGAACAAAGTCTGGCCATAACGCAGAGTCTCTTAACGGGTCATCCTGCCTCCAGTCTCCAACTGACCAAACACAGAATAATGGTTCTCACACTGCAGTGATTACAAGAATCATTTAGGTTTACTTAAAAGTACAGAATTCCACCTTGCACCTCCATATTCTGAGAAGGGCCAGGCATCTTAATTTTTAAGAAGCATCGCAAGAGATCCATGCGGGCAGGATCTGGGACCATCTGAGGCATGGCTATATTCCTAGTGCCTCGTGCCTACGTTCTAGTGCTAAGTGCACAGGAGAGGATTAAAAATGTTATGGAATAACTGTTATTAAATAAACCATCCTCACAAAGCTATGGGAATGATCCATCAATAGCTTCACTGTCCAATATGGTCGCTACTACCTCCCTAGGGTAATTAATATTAATATTTAAATAATAAAAATTCAGTGCCTCAGCTGTGGTAGCCATGTTTGGAGTGTCTAATCACCACATATAACTAGTGGCTCACGTATTGGACAGGGCAGATACAGGACATTTTTCTTATTGCAGAATCCTGGGTCCAGTGCTTGTCTGTATTATTTCAGATAAAAATGTTCCCTGGCTCTCCACCCATCCTCGCTGATTCCTTAGCATTTTGTAAGGAGCGCTTTGGGATCTGGGCCTGCTCCCCACTCCAGCATCACCCCTCCCCTTTTACTGTAAGCACCAGTGCTGCTGAGCCAGCAAGTCTCCCTTAACTCACAGTAAAGTTTCACACATCCTGCCATTAACTCATGCAAGGAGTGGCCTCACCTGGCTCTCCACTCCCCATCTACCTGTTAAGTTCACATTCGTCCTGACTTATCAGGTGCACCCCACTGGAAAGTCTGCCTTGAAACAGCATTCTCAGACTGACTTCAATCACTTTCTCTCCCTTTTGACTCCTTTAAACGGACTAAACTATGCTATAGTAGAGATGATTTTTTCCAGTGTTTCCCTCCTAGAAGGTCAATGGCTCTTTAAAATCAGGAACTCTGTCTTTATCATCTGTATACATCCAACTGCCTACCACATTTCCCATGCACATGGTAACTGTACAATTAATATTTAGGTTAAAGTGAATTACTTAAATCTCTGGGTCTGTGTGTGGCCAAGGGAGAACAGTCAGGATGAGACAAGTCATGTCTCTCTCTAAAGGGGAAGGGGGGTCTCATCATCACCACCCTCTTACTCTCCTCTGGAGGGAAGCCAAGTGCAGTTATGGGAGGTAGAGAACCTTCAGTGGGCCTGTATCCTAGCCAGAAACACATATGTGACCTATAGAAAGTACCTGGGGAAGGAAGAGGCCTGTTATCTTGTATTCATCTAGAAAGAGAGTCAGACTAGCTAATTGTTTCAATTAACATGAGGCATGCCATTTTCTGTAATACCTGGGAACAATCAAATGGGATTGTAGGCCAGGCATGATAGCTCATACCTGTAATCCCAGCACTTTGGGAGGCCAAGGTGGGTAGATCACTTGAGGCCAGGAGTTCAAGACCAGCCTGGCCAACATGGTGAAATCCCATCTCTACTAAAAATACAAAAATTAAGCATGGTGGCGGGCACCTGTAGTCCTAGCTACTCAGGAGGCTGAGGTGGGAGGATCACTTGAGCCTGGGAGGTGGAGGTTGCAGTGAGCCGAGATTGTGCCCTGCACTCCAGCCTTGGACTCCACCTCAAAAAAAAGGTCGTGGGGCGGATTTTAGCTCCAAGTTTGGTTACCATATCTGCCTTTCTCTCCTAAGGAGGAGAGAAAAGAGTCACATCATCCAGGCAATGATAGTGCTTTAGCTGAGAGTCTGAACAGTTTAATCATGCGGGGAATTGGGGACTATCCCTTTTTCTAGGCCCAAGTCCCTGTGTGAGCATAAAGGGCAAAAAGGCAGTGGGAACTGACTGTCCAGAGTTCAGCAGGTTTATACCTTCCATCTCAGGCTCACTCCAAGGCACATGGTCACTGAGAAGACATGGGCAAAAATGCCCACTTAAATGATCTCTCTCTCGCCCCCTCGCCCCCCACCCCCCGGCTCTCTCACATGCACACTCTTGCCAAGTGTGTACAGTTGAGTTCACAGAAGTTAAATGTGTGTGTGTGATGGGAACCTATTCCCTGCGAACAAAATTCAAGCCATGTGGAAGGGATAAAACAATCATGGATTAAACTTCTGGGCACAGCTCCAAGGCTCTTTTAGGATATTATTTTATTTCATTCTCAGAACCAAATCTGCGAAGTAGGTAATGTTACCAGCATGGAATGACAGAGGAAACAAGCAAATTGCTGCATGGCCCATATTTAGAAAGTGGGTCAGTGGGATCAGAACCTACTTCTGTGTAATTCTGAAGTCAGTGCCCACATTAGGACACCAGAGCCAGGCTGGTCAGAAGGTTGCCAAGCACTGCAGGGCCGACCTTGTGACAATGCAAGGCTGCTTCTGGAGCCCAGGCTGTCATGGAGAAAAGAGGTTAGGGGAGGTACAGGTGTGTGCCTTTCCTCTTCTCAGAGTTTCCCTAGATTCTCAGAATGGAAGAAATGGAAGAAGGAAAAGTGGAGAGGCTGTACCCGGGAAACCCCAATTAACAGGCCTCTACTCTGGGCCGACTGGCTTTGGGACATCTGAGGAACCCGCAAAACCTGCCCCTGGCCTGCAGAACCATGCCCAATGAATGAACATTAAGCCCCCTGAACTAATGGATCGACTTAGGAAAACCTAAACACCATGTTGTTTGTTTCTTTTTATTTTTGAGAAAGGGTCTCTCTCTGTCACCCAGGCTGGCATGCAGTGGTGCAATCACAGCTCACTGCAACCTCCGCCCCCAGGTTGACTCAATCCTCCCACCTCAGCCTCCTGAGTGGCTGGGATCACAGGCATGTACCACTACACCCAGCTATGTTTTTGTATTTTTAGTAGGGATGAGGTCTCACCATATTTCCCAGGTTGGTATTGAATTTCTGAGCTCAAGTAATCCACCCACCTCCCAAAGTGCTGAGATTACAGGTGTGAACCACCACACCCAGCCTATGTTCATTTCTTTATTATTCTTTGAAATGCTTTAATGGATCTTCCTAGAGCAAATCTACCTTCTCTACCTTCCTAGTTAAGATCCGAAAAAGCCAAAGTTAGAAAACAAAGGCACAATTAACTCCTGGTCACTAAAAATAGAATGCATCACCCCAAAGATGACAGAGGAAGGTACCTGGCATTGAAATTTTCCACAAGAAATCCATTAGGCAAACAACTGGCTCCTAGATAAGGAAGCATTTACTTCACTCAAATTGAAGATGTCAAAAACACAGTCACCATCTTGCTTTCAGGAAGAAAAAATTTAAGCCATCCCCACTCATGAAAGAGAAAAAATGAGGGATTTCCAAAGGAATGAGCCCAGTCAGGCCTATAGCTACACGCATCCCTATATTACCCAGAAGGCCCCATGTCAGCTGGGAGCAGAGGATGAGGCTACTTGATGGGAAGTCTGGAGTTTATCACACGAGACTCCAGGTCTCGGCTCAATGGGCAAAGTAAAAACAAACTCACCGTTTGATCCCGCTGAAAGAGCTGTGGAAAGAAAGGCAAACAGCTATGAATAAGCACATGCTGGGTTTGTTGTTAACTGAGAAATCAACAAAAAGCGAATGCCTGAAATGGGATCAATGTCCTTTCCAAACATTCAATCTGCCCGTTCTCATCCAATATAAACACCAAAAAATGCCAAGAACAATTGGAACCTTTACTTCTTTTTTTTTTTTTCTGAGTTATAGACAATTATTGCAAAAATGTAATGTACTTATATTTTTACACTGCTGTTTTCTTTGTAGCTGGCAACCTTTGCTCTCTTTCTTTTTTCTTTCTTTCCTTTTTTTGGGGTATAATTATTCAGAAGTCTATACCCTAAGGGGCAGCAGGTACTTTCTATCACCTAAAGTTAAAAGAACATACTACCTACAGGGCTTGGAAATTCAACAGCTCTATAATGGCTCTGTAGCCCATTTGTGGTGATCTGGGGTTTCAGCTCTAAAAGCCAAATTTAACCCCTCTTATACTTGAACCTTAATATCCACAATGCTAGACTGATATAGATGTTGACATATTAACTACCTACTATGTGATTGAAGACTGTTACTCATTAGGTACCAGCATTTGTGAAATTGATGGAACACAGCTCTCCGATACTAGAACCAAAAGCCTGAGAACACTGTGCTAATATTTATGCCAATTTCCAGTGATAACTGTAAACAGGTTAGTTTACTTCTGGAAAATTCTTCCATCTTAAAAGCTTGGGATTTAGGGACTCAGACTATATCCTCTTCAAAGCAACCACATACCTGAAAGCTTAGGTTGTGTTTTTTTCTTTTTGCTTGAAACTTTTAAAAACTCATCAACAAGCAAGTCGTTAGCACAGGCTCTCTTGTCAGGGTCTGGTTCAAAACATTTCAGTATGAATGCCTTGGCCTCTGCAGACATGGACTCTGGGATCTCAGGGTGGACTTTAAACATCCCCACCTAAGACATCATAAATATAAAATATAAAAAGTTCACTCTTCTAAGTGAACAACACCTCAGCACCTGAACCTCAGCTCCCACAACTTGATCCCCCAATGCAACGAGATCCTTTATCATACAACATAAACTCATAGCTTTTCTTAAAGGGAAAGAAGACGTGTACTGTGGATTATAGAAGGTCTACAGAGTGCCTTTGTACCTTTACAAATGGCACAGGCAGAATAATTGGTTGAAGAAAGTAGATAGCACTATGGAGTAATAATTTAGTCCTTCAAAGCTTTAGAACACATTGGAACACTGGAAAAAGGATTTTTTTTTTAAGAGAGGGTCTCACTCTGTTGTCCAGGCTGGAGGGCAGAGTGGTGCGATCTTAGCTTACTGCAGCCTTGACCTCCCAGGCTCAAGAGATCCTGTCACCTCAGCCTCCTGAGTAGCTGAGACTACAGGTGCATGCTACCACGCTTGGCTAATGTTTTGTATGTTTTATAGAGACAGGATTTTGCCACGTTGCATAGACTGGTCCAAACTTCTAGGCTCAAGCAATCCACCCACCTTGGCCTTCCAGGTGCTGGGATTACAGCATGAGCCACCATCCTCAGCCACTGAGCTGAGACCACTGAGTTGCTCACAATAGCTAAGTGCTAGGCATTGTGCTGGGATTTTTCCACTTAAGAATCTCATCAAATCCTTCCAACAATCCAGTGGGTTAAATATTTTCCTTGTTACACCAATCAGGAAAATAACACTTAGAAGGGATGAGGTGACATAGTTAGGAAAAGGAAGATCTGGGATTTGAACTTGAATTTGTTTGGATTAAAGCCTATGTTCTTTTCCCTATTACATGATTTGATTTGTGACTATCTTCTCTGTCTCAAATCACCTACATCAAAAGTGATATTTAAAAGCACTTTAAAATTAAACAAACAATATTTTTATAACAATTCAAATTTACTTCTTATTGCTGCTATTCTAAAAAAATTAATGGTATTTTCATTTTTTAGTACAAAGCTAATTTTCAAAAGCAATCCTTTTGTTCTTATATAGCTTATGTAAATTCATTGTTATGTAAACAATATATAATTATTTGTAAGAATTATATAGCCTATACTATGTGTCAGACACAGTTCTTAGTACTTGGTACATTTTACCTCATTGACACCTCAACAGACTATTAAAAGGTACGTTTTTTTTTTTTTTTAAAGATGGAGTCTCACTCTATCACCCAGGTGGGAGTGCAGTGGTACAATCTCGATTCACTGCAAACTCCACCTCCCTGATTCAAGTGATTCTCCTGCCTCAGCCTCCTTGGTAGCTGGGATTACATACAGATGCCTGCCACCATGCCCACCTAATTTTTTTTTTTTTTTTTGGAGAGACAAGGTTTCCTCATGTTGGGTCAGGCTGGTCTTAAACTCCTGGCCTCAGGTGATCTGCCCACCTAGGCCTCCCAATTTACCAGGATACGGGCATGAGCCACCATGCCCAGCCGACAGGTACTGTTTTTATCCCTATTTTATAGATGAAGAAACTGAGGCATGAGTAGGTTAAATAATTTGCCCAAAGTCTCAAGTATCTTGACCATGTGGGAGCTTGGATTCACACACTGTAAAATCAAGCACGGGCCAGAGTCCATGTCATGTCCTCTCTCTTCTGTGCACAGCTTAGACTGGCCTAATGTGACAAAAACACATGGTACAATAATCATTGCATTCATGAATTATAAAGCAGCATTTATGATAAGTCCTAGACATTGGAGAAAACCTGAAAGACTGGGCAAGAAGAGAAAGACATCCACTGATGGCAAGAAAGGCACCTCTCTTGGCACATGTCACTGCTCGTTCAGGCTTGGTCACACTACTAATTTTTCTACCAGCAGTGCCCTGTCAGAATGTCTTCAAGCTTAAAGCCAAGCTCTGCACAAAAGCAGAAAGCCTGTAACAACACATGGCCCCGCACAAGAGGCTGTGCACAGATGGAATAAGGGCTAGAAACACGGCCTGCAGCAGGGAGAGGAATAGCAATTACCATCAAAGTCCTCTCGGGCTGAGCTTGTGGGCTCATGCCTGTAATCCTAGCACTTTGGGAGGCCAAGGCAGGTGGATTGCCTAAGCTCAGGAATTTGAGACCAGCCTAGGCAACATGGTGAAACCCTGTTTGTACTGAAATACAAAAAATTAGCTCGGTGTGGTGGTGTTGTGCCTGCAATCCCAGCTACTCAGGAGGCTGAGGCATGAGAATTGCTTGTACTCGGGAGGCAGAGGTGACAGTGAGCTGAGATTGTGCCTCTGCACTCCAGTCTGGGTGACAGATCGAGACTCTGTCTCAAAAAAAAAAAAAAAAAAAAGTCCTCTGCCTTGGATTCCACAGGGGAGAACAAAAAACAGTAAAAAAAATTTTTTTTTAAGTTCTCTGCCTGAAAGAATAGGAGACATGTGAGTTTTACTTCTTGGGAAGCATGTTTCCATTTCAAACTTCCTGTTGGCCTGGCAGTGGGGCAGAAGGCCTGCAGGGACTCAAGAGACAGGTCATAGCCATGCCCAATCCCCAGATTCCAAAATGCTGGCACCTGTGGTCTCACAGGCATATTTCTATGATCAGGTGCCTCTTCCTACAAAAGGTGGGGCTTCTTCCTACCCCCATAGGAGTGACTGATTGGCAAATTAACAAGCTAGAGGAGTACCTATATGAAGACTGATTTACTTAAAACGGTAATTATGCTCTTTTTTTTAAAAAATGAAGCCTTCAAATTATTGTGGTAGAGAAGTAAAGGAAATTATTAACTTTGATTTAATTACTAAATGAGTAAAAAAAAAGTTCTTAGATCCTCCTCCATGGAAAATTTTGACTGTTCCCCAAAGAACTTAAATCATTTTCAGTAGAGGCATGTGTTATTTATACTGTGTGGTTAAAAGGTGGGCAATAGAAGTTACATCGAATCTCACTTTATAGCTGAGAAAACTAAGGCACAGCGAGATCCACTGTGTGAGGCATGGGCACTGACTCTAACGAGAGAGAATCTTGACCTTCAATGTGGTCTCAGTTCATGTTTACTTAGCTCCCTTTATCTAATAAAAATGACACAGACATAGAACACCCAATAGCTACTTATCCATTTGTTTTTAAGATAAATGAAATGAGACCTTGAACATAGCTGCTTGAGGTTCTCCCAGTTCATAAAATGGGGGTTTTCCTGTGGCCATTTCAATGATTGTGCAGCCCAGAGACCAGATGTCTGCTGCCTTTCCGTAGCCTCTTGGTCCTTTGTCTATTATTTCTGGTGCCATATACTGGAGGGTACCTGGAAATAATTCAAACACATTTCCCCATTTTAATAAGATAAAACAGATGGATATCTAACGGCAGTTTCAATTTTTTTAACAGAAATGAGACAACTGCAAGAATATGATTAAGTCCTAACGTCCTTTGTGAGTTCCAGTTTTCTCTGCTATTAATAAAAGTGGAAATAGCAGTTTTTATAGTGGATTTCATCAGTGACATAAAAACACTTTACCAATATTAACTGGTTGTGAATAGGTACGCTCTCATTCCCTAGACAGTGGAGTATAATTGAGGTATCATTTCACTGGGCCTCTTAGAAACTTCTAACAATTAGTCTTTCGAGACTAGTAAATACATCAACACTCATTTCTTCAAATGCATGAAGACTGTTACTATGTTTACTTCTAATCTTTTCCAGAAAAAAAGTCTAGTTCATTCATCCATTTCCTTAGCTCTATCTCTATTTCTCAGTTCCTAAATCGAATGCTTTAGCTCTTCTGTTGTCATTCTTACTTCTTAATCGTGACAGCAGGAAGATGCTGAAAGCCATTGTGAAAAAGAATGCAAATAAATTTCTGGTGTGCCCTATTCTGTAAACCAAATATACATGACTCCTGCTGTATGTCTGTGGTCCATGGACTAACAGGCTTAAGAGAACAAAGACAGGCCATGAGCCATCCACACAGACACATCATCAGATACAGTCACTAAGAATAGAATGAAAAAGGGAAGAGATTTAGGGCTCCATGAAATCAGAGACATGGAGAGTGTGCTATAATGGAAAGGATTAAGTGGAGGGGCCATGAGCCCTTGTCTACTTCTGGCCTGGTATATCCCAGGTAAACACTCAACTACAATTACCTCATTAACCCAAAGGAGAGGCTGGATCTGAACTTCAAATACCCCACAAAGCGGCTTCCCAAAGTCTAGCAATGAGTCAGGAACATGAATAGGAACGTATCACCATACACTCCACTTCTGATATACAAATAATATAGTCAGCAAACAAGAACTCATCCAAGATGCCATGTTGACTTATTTCAAATCATGAGGTGTTTGCCAAAAGAGCTGCTTCAGTATTTTCTGATTCATAACCAAACTGACAGACATTTTGATAAATACAGATGACACCTTTTAGGAATGTCTCATGCATGATTTATAGGTGAAAACTATAACATAAAATTCCTGCAAACTGTTCCTCTAAAAACCACTATCACAGGCAGAGGTGGACTGTAGTTTACGAAAATAAAAGTTTATCATTTTTAAGTCCTGCCATCTTTCCAGGTTTGTCCTGCAGACCTCATCATTGCATAGCAGTAATTCACGTTCATGTTCACATACAACTGCACGTCTGCTCTCAGAAAGGCTTTCACCTGACCAAGGACAAGGCAACCACATTCCCCAAAGACTCACCCACCCAGAATACAACATTGGTATCATTTCTCTTCATTTGTAGCTTTTCCGCAAGTGATAATTTTGTATGATTTAAATAAGCTCAAATGGTCTTTTAGAAAATGTGTTGAAGCCTACCACCCCCTTCTGTTGTCTCTGGGTCTAGACTAGAATTAATGAGAGAATTTAAGTTGCACTAATAGCTAAGTAGGAATTACAGCAGATCAAAATTTGGAAATTTAAAATTTTTAAACATCATAAATTGGAGAATTTAAGTCATGTCAACAACAAATTATGCAATATTTGATTTGTCAGATAATATTTCAAAGAGCTCCATCTGCCAACTGTGTTTAATTATCTCCCACTGAGCAAGTGCCAGAGAAACAGGTTGAGTCATGTGTTCTTATCTGCTCTTCTTTTTACTCCACAAACAGATGACACACAATATTTTAAACAAAGCAATTTATGCAGCTGGATAACGAAGATGCACGCCAACCTGAACATCGGCCTAAGGAAAATCAATGAGAGTGTTAACTCTAAAACTCTCATGTATCTGCATTCTAAAGTTTTTTTAAAAAATTACTTTGAAATACTTATTGTAGAATTTCTTTGCCACTGCACCTGCCCAGCTGTGGTACAGCTTACTGGTTAATTAAACCCTAATGTCACATTTCATTCATTCATTCAGTCATTCAACAGATCCACACTAAGGGCCTACTATGGGCCAGACATTGTTGTAGACACTTAGAACACAGCAGTGGAGAAAACAGACAGGAATACCCGGGCTTATGTTTTTGCAGTAGAAGCCAGATAATAAACTATCAGCATAGTCAGTAAATTACACAGCATGTTAGAAAGTGATATGTTATGAACAAAAAAAACAACACAGACCTGAGTGAAGAAGATCAGAGTGCCCAGGAAGGGTGCCATCGTAAATAGGGTGTTCATGGTTTGTCTCACTGCAGATGTGACATCTGCATTGAGACTGTCTGCGTTGCAGACACTGGAGGAAGTGTGGTAGCAGCAGGAGGAAAAGTTTGGGCAAAGGCCCTGCAGGGGGACCCTGCCTGCTGTCATGGAGGAAATGCAGGAAGGTCCATGTTTCTGGCACAGAGTAAACAAGAGAAGAAGAGTAGGAAATGATGTCTGAAAGGGAACAGACTCTGAATCAGGTCAGAGCCTTGTCCTCTCTTATAAGGGTTTTGGCATTTGTTTACTCTGAAAAAAAAAAAAGAAAGCCACTGAGGGCTCTGAGCAAGAGGACTTGGTTTATGAGTTAGAGGGATCACTCTGGCTGCTGTGCCGAGAGTAGACAGTAGGGGGCAAAAGTGAAGCAGGAGCACAGAGAAGAAGCTACCGGAAACACAGGTGAGCAATGAGAGTGGCAACAGTGGAGGTGGTGAGAATCAATCCAATTTTGGACACGTTTTCAAGGTAGAGCCAACAGCTTCCTGGATGGATTGGGCTGGAGTGTGAGAAAAGAGAAGCGCCCAGGATAAAGCTAAGTCTGGAGCGACTGCCAACTGAGACAGAAGAGTGTGCCGGGGACAGGTTTGGGGAGAAGATAATTAATTCCCTTTGGCCTGTTAAGTCTAGTTTGAGTCTCAGCTTTATTACTAACTAGCTTCGTGACCTTGGGCAAGTTATTCAACCTCTTTGAACCTTCATTTTCTCACCATGAACTGGGATAATGATACCTAATGATTAAGGCTGATGAACTAATTTCAATGAAACAACGTATTTAAAGCACTTAGTGCAGAACCAGGTATACAGTAAGCACTCCATAAATGGTCATCATTGCTGCCATTTCCCTCATCAAAATCGCCAAGAGGTGATACAGACCAATTTATTTTAACTCATTGGAGCTGACTAAGCACCCAGGGGACTTGGTGACCACCAAGTTCATGTTTAAAGCCTATGATGTTCAGAGATCCAGGTCTGCAGACCCTGGCCCTCAGGACCAGTGCTGGGGATGGATCTATGCACATTAGTGACACACATCACTCTCACGTGACACCAGGGGAAGAGGTCCAAGGAAAGGGCTCTGTGAGGACTGCTTTCCTACAATTCCTTTGGAGATTTTTGCAAAAAGGATGTTCCCCAGATTAGCAGCAGAAGATATTGTATTAACCTCCTGCCCCACAAAGTGTGTGAAAGTAGGTATTTTCATCTCAGAAGTTACTGAGTCTTAACAGCACTGAAACTGTCACTTGCCAAGTTAAGAGTATGAGGAAAAAAATGTAAAAACATTTAAAGTTATGAATAGGTCAGAATTTAGTTTATTCAAAAAAGTATATCCAAAATGTATTTAATTCTGTACCCTAAAATATCCATCGCCTTAAGGCAGGACCTGGGCCAGGGGTATTGCTGACTGAATGTTCTGGGGAAAAAACTTACAGAATTTCTCTCTCTCTCCTCCTGCAGGAAGGTAGAGAGAAAGATGGACTAGAGCCAGAAAGCAAAAGCAAAGAGCAAACGGTAGATACAAAATCTGAGTTCTAGCTAGGTGGGGGGCTCACACCTGTAATCCCAGAACTTTGGGAAGCCAAGGCAGGTGGATCACTTGAGGTCAGGAGTTTGAGACCAGCCTGGGCAATATGGTGAAACCCTGTCTCTATCAAAAATACAAATGATTAGCCAGACATGGAGGTGTGTGCCTGTAGTCCCAGCTACTAGGGAGGCTGAGGTAGGAGAATTGCTTGAGACTGGGACAGGGGAGGTTACAGTGAGCAGAGATTGCACCACTGCACTTCAGCCTGGGTGACAGAGCAAGATCCCATCTCAAAAAAAAAAAAAATCTGAGTTTTGCTAGGCACGACATCCTAGCTACTCAGGAGGCTGGGGTGGGTGGATTGATTAAACTCAGGAGTTCAAGACCAGCCTGGGCAACATAGCAAGACACAGTCTCAAAAAAAAAAAAAAAAACCAACAACAAAACACCCAATCTGAGTTCTATCTGGTACATACTGCTGTGACTTCTGGTTGCAATGTTTCTTCCCTCCCAGGCAATTTCCTCATCTGCAAAATGGAGGTACTCCCATCTACCTCACAGAACTGAGATGGGGTCATGTTGCTTCATATTAGACCAAAGATTATTCATGATCTTTTTCTCTCCCCGCCCCTCGACCTTTCTTTCTTTCTTTTCTTTTCTCTTTTTTTTTTTTTTTTTGCTAAATTTCTCTCTATAAGAAGAACTTAACCCTTCATGAGAATCAGCATGATGAAGTGATAAGAACCTAGAGTGGAGATCAGGTTTGAAATCTCACATACCCTCCCTATTACTGTTGAGCAGTCTTGAATCTCTTGAGTCTGAGCTTCCTCTTGGCTACTGTTACCTTTTTGGAAACACTTGGTCTCCACCCTCTCAGGACTGCACTACAGGCAGCTCAGGGGCTGCATTGCCTAATTTCTCAGGAAGGCTCTCTCCCTCCCTCTTGTGAGTCAGTTAGTCACTTCCTCTTTCTGAATTGAAATCCTGTGGTTATTTATATTGTGGCGTAGGGGAGTCAACAACAGAGAGTAAACAGTAAAAGAGGGAATTCCTCCTCCAAATGGGAAGTGATTAGGCTATGAGTAAGAATCACAGAGAGGTTGGGCCAAGGAAATGTTTAATAAAAAAAAAAATCTTGCTGGAGTTACTGTAGGCCAACCAGGAGAGAAGTAATCACATGAAAAGAAAAACAAATAACAAGTTGAGACTTAAAAAAAAAAAACTTCAGTGGCATTAAGCAGGAGACTAACTAAGCAAGTCATATAAATACAGGAAGAGAAAAGAGCCAAATAAAATTCTGTAACACATTTTTCAGTGAGCATCGAAAGATACCAATACTGGCCAGGTGTCGGGGCTCACACTTGTAATCCCAGCACTTTTGGAGGCCACAGGTGTATTGCTTGAGCCCAGGAGTTTGAGACCAGCCTAGGCAACATGGTGAAACCTTGTCTCCATCAAAAATACAAAACAAATTAGCTGGGCATGGTGGTGCAGGCTTGTAGTCCCAGCTACTCGGGAGGCTGAGGTGGGAGAATCACTTGAGCCTGGGAGTTTGAGGTTGCAGTGATCGGTGATCACACCACTGCATTCCAGCCTAGGTGGCAGGGCAAGACCCTGTCTCAAAAAAAAAAAAAAGAAAGAAAGAAAAGAGAAAAGATACCAACATTACTGTGTGTGAGAACACCAACTGAATTTCTCTCTCACATTATGCTCAAACTCAGCAATTATTATTTCTTTAATTACATGAGATCTGTATCATCATTGTAAAAACATACCAGTAAAAGTTTCAGTACAGGGGTTTATGCCAGCAAGCCTCTTTGATGTCCCGAAGTCAGAGATCTTGAGTACACCACTGTAGGTATTAATCAGCACATTGTCACCCTAGAGAACAGAGGACTTTCATCACAAATGTTATCTTTCTTTCTTTTTTTAATTTTCTTTTGTTTCTCTTTTTTTCTTCTTTTTTTTTGTTGCACAAATGTTATCTTTCTTCAGATACTGTCTGTTGTTGACTTGGTAAGTCCAATTTTTAAAAAAGCTGTCCTTACAGCAACCAATGACACTAATTCTGTATTCTTCATTAGTAGTTGATCTCAATAGTGAATTTTTGATACTGTTTTTTGTTTACATATTATCAGTGTGAAACCACCTTTGCAAAAATTATAACAGTGAGAAAATGATGACAGTAAAAGAGATATGATCTAACAACCACCATCTTGCCTTAAATTTCCAAACTGCCCTTGGTCATTCCAGGGTGTAGACCAAGCTCACTTGGGGAAATTTAGTTTATAGTTTAGATGATAATAGCCCTTCCCCAAAACTAAACCACCTTCATAAACCTAAGGAAAGGCAACCAGGTTAGGAGGATGAGAGGGGCCTAAAGTCTGCTAAGATGCAGGCATAGTTACATGATTATCAGCTCCTTATTCTGGGGGTCACAAGATTTGCAACATCCCCAGTTGTTTTCATAATTGACATCACTATTGTAGATCCTAAGACTGGCCTTTTGAGCTGTCTTTTCAGGCTACTCCATATCTGACTACCAGATGGCATTACCCAGACCTGTGACTCTGGACTCAACCATTACTGTGGCCCCCACCCAGAAGTGGACTCGGTGCACAAGAACCATTTTCCACACACCTATGATTGCATCCTCAACCAGTCAGCAGCACATGTACCCTAGCCCCCTGCTCGCCAAACTATCTTTGAAAAACCCTAGCCTCTAAATTTTGGGAGAGGCTGATGTGAATTATTATAAAACGCCAATATCTGGTTTTAGCCATCTCTATGTGTATTAAACTTTCTCGATTGCAATTCCTCTGTCTTGAGAAGTCAGCTCTATCTGGTCAGCGGGCAAGATGAACTCATTGTGTGGTTATAAGTTCTTCACAATCTGTTACTCAGATCACAAGACCAAATATGATTCCTAATTGGTTAGAGCTTGCTGCTATTTACAGATATGTAATGATATATGCATAATTAAATTATGATTTTCATAACTTTCCAATTACTTTACTTTCTTTTCTATGGTTCTTTACTTTTTCTCCTGGAACATGTAGGGACACTACAGATAAATGGGCATTTTGGTTGATTTTAGGGTAGTAATATTAACTTACTTTCAATAGTCTAGACTTTGTGAAAAATGTATTTGTTCTGAATTTTCTTTTTAAAAAGAGAATGTAAAGTTATTATTTTAATTTTAGAGAATCTATACCTTATAATTATAGTTCAATCAATGAATATGTGATACTTGTGAGAAAAGAGGAATTTTTTTTTTCTTCTAACCATTCATCCATTGATTCATTAAGTATTTACTGAGTAGCTACTATGGAAAAGGATACAAAGATTAACCAGCCTGTAAGCTCCTCAGGACCAGGGCCCTGTTTAACTTTAGACAACTGCATCCCACCCTGCGGAGCCCCTAGGAAGCATCATATAGTGGGAGCACAATCTTGTTGGCTGAACAGTTAAGCAGTTTGTTCCTTGAGCAGAAGTGATAACACATGAACATAAAGAAGTGATTCAGGGCGGAATTATAGCTTAGATTTCTGCTGTTTCTAAGAATTACTTATTCACCATTCTAAATTAACATTCATAACACAATATGACTTTTGCAAGTAAAATAATAACCCAGCAAAGAAAGAACTCATGAAAACGAATCCTGGTGCACCCCACCTTTATGTCTCGGTGAACTATCTGATTGTCATGGAGATACTTTAATCCTTCCAGTATTTGCTTTGTATAAAAGCCAATTGTTTGCTCATTGTCTTTTAATGGACCCCATTTGGAACGGAGGAGAGCAGAAAGACTTCCTGTAAAGTAGGAATAAATAGTAAATAAAACCTCATTCAAATGAGCTCTTTAAAGAATATTAATAACGTAACAGTAATTTGAGCTAACAATCATTGGTTCTTCACAGTGGCCCAGGCCCTGTACTAGATATTGGGCTCAAACATAAATTTGCAAATAGCCCTGCTCTGAAGAAGCTTGCTACCAAATGCGTCTAAGTAAAAGGCCAGTGTCAACTGCTAACCTTAATTCAAGCCAAGATGATTGGTACTGAAATGGTTCCCATATTTACGCACTGTCTCTGCGAAATTACATAATTCAAATGTAAAGCTTTTGGAACTTTAAATTATTTAAGCCTTATTATTATTTAAGGAATGTAACTTTGTGGCCTGAGTCATGCAGCGTGCAAGTTGTAATTTCTGTTTCTGCGATTATAGACTAAATCTCTTCCTCATTTTTGTCATGTAAATGATTGGGAAAGACTGAGTGGTGCCAAAGATAAGATCCCTTGAGACCATCGCACCTCCTTATGGAATATTAAAAACAATCTACCTTGGATTATAGCGAGTTGTAACCACTAAAGTTATGACCTTGTGTAGAAGATGTTGCCACCCTGTTGGTCTTTGACCTATATAAGTGAGACATGAGCTTCCTCACTTTGGAACACTGGCCCATTCTTTTGAAGTCTGTGTTTCCTGGGTGGCTGTCCGCAGCTTTGCACTAGAATGAACTCTTTACGTTAGGATATTTTCTAAATCTCATCATTTATGGTTGACATCTCCTAACAAACCAGAGGTAATATCACATGTCCAATTTTTCTTTCAGTTTAGACAGGTTAAGACCTGTACTCTAGTAAATCTCATTCAATTTTACTCCCCTTCAAGGCTCTACAAATTCATATGTTTTAAAGAAAGAAATATCTCTTACCTCCCGGGACCTGCTCCATGAAGATTTTAATGAAACCATTCTCACTGAAAGAGCCCAGATACTGGACAATATTTTTGTGCTTCAGGTGCTTATGCAATGCTATTTCTTCATGCAGGGGCTGAGAGTATCTAAAAGACATGCAATTGTCGATGAATTAATTATGTAGCCAGACTTTACCATATAAATTAAACAATACAAATAGAAAATGTCAGCCAAATATATGTCCATATGTAAAACCAAAACAACCATTTAAGGCCTTTATTTCTCCTAAGGTAAAAATTCTAAATTCTATGAGGTTGAAGGTGTGGTAGGATCTGAGGAGAAATGTGTCAGGTAAAGCCAGTTGTATACATTAATTCATTTTCATGAGAAGGCAGTATTGGTATGCCCATTTTACAGATGAGGAAATTGACTCACAGAGACGATGACTGACTTGTTCAAGATCCCAAAGCTAGTTACGGAGCCAAGATTCGAACCCAGGAGAACTGAAATCATCCACACAGTTTACTCTCCATATTAATATGACCTTCCTTCCTTCCTTCCTTCCTTCCTTCCTTCCTTCCTTCCTTCCTTCCCTCCCTCCCTCCCTCCCTCCCTTCCTTCTTTCTTCCTTTCTTTCTTTCTTTCTGACAGAGTCTCACTCTGTCTCCAGGCTGGAGTGCAGTGGCATGATATCGGCTCACTGCAACTGCTGCCTCCAGGGTTCAAGTGATTTTCCTGTCTCAGCCTCCTGAGTAGCTGAAACTACAGGCACATGCCACCATGCCCAGCTAATTTTTGTATTTTTAGTAGAGACAGGTTTTCACCATGTTGGCCAGAATGGTCTCGATCTCTTGACCTCGTGATCTGCGCACCTTGGCCTCCCAAAGTGCTGGGATTACAGGCATGAGCCACCATGCCCAGTCAACATATTAACACGACTTTCTGTCCCATTGGCCTCATCAACACAACTTTATTATTGACTATAAAACTTTACGATTACAATTTACTATTAATCAGTAGTCTCTTCACCAAGAAGACAAAACTTGCAAACAACTTTAATGTACATTCCAGAACTTCCTAAAAGGCTTGTCAATTCTTCAGTAGCAAACATAAAACCACTTTATCTCGAATCTCTTTGAGCCCCTTACGTCAAAATCTTCACCTTACTGTGTCCCCTAATTCTACTGTATCATGAGTTTTACCCAATCCTAATGAAGGCTCACCACTGAAAGTGTGACTTCAAAATTACATACTTGATATATGTTGCTGTATCCAATTATGAAAGTTACTTTATATTTCTGGAGCAGAACACTGTTGGTGATTATTGGAAGTATTGTAAAGCTTTCTAGACTCTTAACCACCCTGAATTTAATGTAGCCCTAATATAATTACTGTATTGCTTGCCAAATAACATAATTTCAGCAAATTGAGTTTTAAAAAATCAAATTGGTTTTTATTCATAATTCATGAGCAGTATCCAATCAAAACAGGAGGTCCACTGAGCATGACAAAAGGGTGGGTTTTCTTTCATAAGGTAGCTTGAGCAGGAACAAAAACAACATAAGCAAAAACCAAGTAGTTAACGTTAGGTTAGTTCAGGTTACTTCCCTTGCAGAGGGGACTTCCTTGTCACACCAGCTCAGGTTGGCTAGGTGCCATCTGGTCAGTCCCTGTGACCCTGTTTTGTTTTCGGTTTTGAAAACTGGCCTGTTTGAGAATTTGGCTATCATCTCTCCTGATTCCTAGAAGATCAGATCTTCAAGTAAACTGCTTAGTTTTGGTTTGGTGACGTGGAACTCTACCTTGGTTCCACAGGCTGGTCTGCTGGAGCTTATTGCAGTAGCTCACTCCAAATCAGTAGCCTCAAATTTTACTTAAAAAGCTAAATCCCTGCTTGGTGGTTCAGACCTGTAATCCCAGCACTTTTGGAGACTGAGGAGGGCAGATCACAAGGTCAGGAGATTGAGACATCTTGGCTAACGCAGTGAAATCCCATCTACTAAAACTATAAAAAATTAGCCAGGTGTGGTAGCACGTGCCTGTAGTCCCAGCTTCTCGGGAGGCTGAGGCAGGAGAATCACTTCAACCTGGGAGGTGGAGGTTGCAGTGAACCAAGACCATGCCACTGCACTCCAGCCTGTGTGACAAAGCGAGACTCCATCTCAAAAGAAAGAAAAAAAAAAGCTAAATATTGGTAGGGTGTCAGCAACAATAAATACAGACTCAAAGCAATTCCTCAAGATATAGATATGTATATAATCTAAATTAAATATGTACATATATATCTCCTATAATGGAGGCTACAGGTATGAAATACACTAACTACTAATTCATATTAGCGCAAACCTGATGTCTCTCATTTGTTTCAGTCCTACATGTAGGAAATCCTCAGATCTTACACTGACAAATCCATTGGTTAATACTGAATAATTCTATTTTCAATAAGCTTCTCAGAGTAAGTGCTATAGGCAAAGCAATTAATTTATAAAAATCTAAATTCACTTAATTTAAATATATTTTTATTATCTGTGCAATATTTCCAGAAAGCAGCCAACAACAATAACAATAACAAAATACTTGTATCTTTAAGATCTATTATTCTTTTTTTTTTTTTGAGACGGAGTTTCGCTCTTGTTATCCAGGCTGGAGTGCAATGGCGCGATCTTGGCTCAACGCAATCTCCGCCTCCTGGGTTCAGGCAATTCTCCTGCCTCAGCCTCCTGAGTAGCTGGGATTACAGGCACGCGCCACCATGCCCGGCTAATTTTTTGTATTTTTAGTAGAAACGGGGTTTCACCATGTTGACCAGGATGGTCTCAATCTCTTGACCTCGTGATCCACCTGCCTTGGCCTCCCAAAGTGCTGGGATTACAGGCTTGAGCCACCGCGCCCGGCCAAGATCTATTATTCTTTTTTTATTTAGAATTGCTTTAGGAACTGTGAAGGGCAGGTATTAAAATCAGTGCTTTAATAGTATATCAGTCAGAGATAGCAAAAACATTTTGAAAATTTCTTGAGTGAAATAATACCAGAAATAATACCAATATATAGTGTTATCAATAAGATACTTAGGTAATGACTCTCAGCTATACGGGCATTTACAAGTTGCTTCTTCTATTTCTTCTATGAGGGTTAAAAATACTTTGATGTTAGTTCATGCCTGTTCTTTTTTTTTTTTTCTTTTTTGAGATGGAGTTTCACTCTTGTCACCCAAGGCTGGAGTGCAGTGGCACAATCTTTGCTCACTGCAACCTCCGCCTCCCAGGTTCAAGTGATTCTCCTGCCTCAGCCTCCCAAGTAGCTGGGATTACAGGTGCCTGCCACTTCACCTGGCTAATTTTTGCATTTTTAGTAGAGATGGAGTTTCACCAAGTTGGCCAGGCTAGTCTTGAACTTCTAACCTCAGATAATCTGCCTGCCCCAGCCTCCCAAAGTGCTGGGATTACAGGCATGAGCCACCAAACCTGGCTCATAACTGCTCTTGATGTGCATTAGTGGCAAATACTGTGCCTCTGTATTCTACAGAGTTGAGAGATAAAGAAAAAATATCTGAAACAACCAACTAACTCAGATGATGATGATGATGATGATGATGATGATTTGAGACAGGGTCTGTCTCTGTCACTCAGGCTGGAGTGCAGTGGCACGAATATAGCTCACTGCACCCTCAGTCTACCAGGCTCAAGCAGTGCTCCCACTTCAGCCTTCCCAGTAGCTGTGACTACAAGCGTGCCCCACCATGCCCAGTTAATTTTTGTATTTTTTCTTTCGTCATGTTACCCAGGCTAGTCTCAAACTCCTGAGCTCAAGTGATCCGCCAGCCTCAGCCTCCCAAAGTGCTGAGATTATAGGCATGCATTAACATGTTGGTCCCTCAGTTAATTATTAATCAAAAGGCTCCCATCTCCTGATCCTCTACTGAAAATTAAAACATTAACACTCAAACTTAAGATCCTGGAGAAGCAATATTCTTACCTCATTATTTAAACTAAGGAGACAGCACAAAATTTGCAATAGTCAGAATCCAATTTAGCTAAGGACAAGCACTATTCTCCAATATAAAAAATATTACAAACATCCAGCATTTTCACTAAGTGTAAGTGCCAAGCATTAAATAAGGATGCAATTATAATTTGCTAACATCAACACATTACGCTTGTCTATAAGAATTATAAGAAAATAATATTTCTTCTCAATTACTTGTAAGAAGGGAAAGAAGAAATGGCCTAGATAATCAGAGATACTTATATACTTGGTTTTGACAAAACTATTAATCTATAGGTATCTCCAGACTACCCTGTCTGAGTCAAATCCCTACTGCTAACCATCTAGACCAGTGGTTGCCAACTTTGACTGGACATTTACATCTCCTAGAGGGCTTCTCACTGTCCAGGACAACCCCAGGATTTTTGTAAGGAGAGCTTGAACATGAGTATTTTTAAAAACTCCCCTGCTCTGTTCCATTGGTCTATGTCTCTGTTTTGGTACCAATTTGGTACCAGTAATCAACACTATGCTGTTTTGATTACTGCAGCCTTGTAGTATAGTTTGAAGTCAGGTAGCCTGATGCCTCCAGCTTTGTTCTTTTTTCTTAGGATTGCCTTGTCTATGTGGGATCTCTTTTGGTTCCATATAAAGTTTAAATTGTTTTTTTTCCGGTTTTGTGAAGAAGGTCAATGGTAGCTTGATGGGAATAGTACTGAATCTATAAATTACTTTGGGCAGTATGGAGTATTGCCATTTTCACAATATTCATTCTTCCTAACCATGAGCATGGAATGTTTTTCCATCTGTTTGTGTCCTCTCTTATTTCCTTGATCAGTGGTTTGTAGTTCTCCTTGAAGAGGTCTTTTACATTCCTTGTTAGTTGTATTCCTAGATATTTTATTCGCTTTGAAGCAATTGTGAATGGGAGTTTGCTCATGATTTGGCTCTATTTTTTTTTTTTTTTTTGAGACGGCGTTTCTCTCTTGTTACCCAGGCTGGAGTGCAATACCGTGATCTCGGCTCACCGCAACCTCCGCCTCCTGGGTTCAGGCAATTCTCCTGCCTCAGCCTCCCAAGTAGCTGGGATTACAGGCACGTGCCACCATGCCCCGCTAATTTTTTGTATATTTAGTAGAGACAGGGTTTCACCATGTTGACCAGGATGGTCTCGATCTCTTGACCTCGTGATCCACCCGCCTTGGCCTCCCAAAGTGCTGGGATTACAGGCTTGAGCCACCGTGCCTGGCCGGTTCTATTTGTTAACTATCATTCTCAGCAAACTGACACAAGAATAGAAACCAAACACTGCATGTTTTCACTCATAGGTGGGTGACGAACAATGAGAACACTTGGGCACAGGGAAGGGAACATCACACACTGGGGTAGGTGGTGGGGTGGAGGGGAAGGGAGGGGAGGGACAGCGGGGGGCAGGGAGGATGGGGAGGGATAACGTCAGGAGAAATGCCTGATATAGGCAACAGCGGAGGGGGCAGTGGCGGGAGACAGCAAACCACTGTGGCATGTATGTACCTATGCAACAATCCTGCAGAATGCAGGATGTGCACATGTACCCCTGAGTCCAAACTACAAGTAAAAAACAAAACAAAACAAAAAAATCCCCCTGCTGGCTCTCATATATAGTTGGTGAAGAATGATATAAAAATAATCAGTCCAGAGCCAGGCATAGTGGTTCACTCCTGTAATCCCAGCACTTTGGGAGGCTAAGGTGGGTGGATCACTTAAGGTCAGGAGTTCAAGACCAGCCTGGCCACATGGTGAAACCCCATCTCTACTAAAAATATAAAAATTAGCTGGGCATAGTGGTGGGTGCCTATAATCCCAGCTACTTGGGAGGCTGAGGCAAGAGAATCATTTGAACCCAGGAGGCGGAGGTTGCAGTGAGCCGAGGTTGCACTACTGCACTCCAACCTGGGCGACAGGATGAAACTCCAACTCAAAAACAAAATAAAGAAATAACCAGTTCATGGTATGTAGAATACCAGAAAAAAAAGCCAACCTGAGATTAACAACTAGTTGGGGGTAGATGATGAGAACATACTAAATCTACCTCTTCTCTCTTACAGCCACTTTCATTCTCTAACAGTGGTGTGAGAACATGAAAGAAACACACAGGAGAAACTGTCTCCGTTGCTCTGATGGCAGCTTGGTATACCCTGAGGTTGTATCATGCATTATTCACATCATACTACTTTAGCAATTATCCTTTGTAACTATATCTGCTATCTTTTTCAAACATCTACACCCCTGCAGGGCACATGGACAGAAACAACTTTGTTTGCTGTATCTTCACAATAATAGACTTGTCTGTAATCTCTTTACATTGTTAACAAGGAGATGCCCTGCACCAGCCGTTCAAGATAAGGGCTTGACATGCACAAGTCACATGTACCAACTCCCCTGTTACAGAACAGGAGCTGAAACATCTTGCTGGTATTGGTGTGTTGTGTGTGTGTATAGCAGCATTTGAATAAACTTAAACTATAGAGTGATTTTAAAAGTGGGTTTCTTCCAAGGGTCCACTTAAATCTATCAAGAGGGGAGACGAGAAGAGCTGTGGCTAAAAGTTAATGAATTTGGCTGCAGCAATTTGATAGTAACGACCTCATTAAATTTCATGTTGTTTCAAAGTCTACACTATATCTACGCTCCTTAAGATCCTGTAGGTCTAAAAGAAAAAATTTAAGATGACAACTTTATATATATTATCTAGGTATTTAATGAGTAATTTCTATTATCGTTTCATAAGAATCCATAATCATGTCTCATGAATTAACTAAGAGGAAACTCTGAAACAATACCCAACAGATATGACATTGAATGAAACTACACATGGCGGGCAGCCACAGCTGTTTGCTTACCTAATATCTACGCTTCCCTATTTCTAGGACTTTGTTTGGAGAAACAAATGGCTGACTAAAAAGCCAGAGTTGCTAGTTCCTTGTAAGCAGGGGTAGGTATTTTGGGCCAGTGCAGCAGAGGGGAAAGTATACTGGACAGTTCTGGAAAGCTCTGTTTTCCTTTTCCTTCTGGAATGACATATGGAGCCTGGAGGCAGTGTGAAAGTCAAACACTAAGGATAAAGAGCTGGGGCCAGGCACAGCGCTTGCATGGGAAGGGGTGTCTTTTTCAGTTTGCGGCAGTCAGAGAAGATCTCTCTGAGGGCTTGACATTTGAATTAAAGCTGAAATGATGAAAATGAGGCAATCTTGCCAAGATCTGGGCTGATCTTGGTATGTCCAATAGAGAGACGCCAGTGTGGCTGGAGCAGAGGTGAGGCCACAGAGGAAGCAGATCGCCTGTGGCCTGGTGATTCAAAGTAAGGGTTCTGGGTTTCATGCTGGTTGCCATAAGAATCCACTGAAGGGTTTTAGGCAGCAGTGACATGATGTGATTTTAAAAAATAGATATATTTTTTAGAGTGGTTTGTAAGTTCACAGCAAAATTGAGAGGGAGGTACTGAGAGTTCCCACACACCCCTGGTTCCCACACATGCACAAACTCCCCCATTATCAACCTTCCACACCAGAGTAGTCCATTTGTGACAACTGATGGACCTCCACTGACACATGATTTTCACTACATGATTTGATTTTCACTTCAGAAAGACTTCTGTGACTCCTCAAAGAAGGATGGACTAGTAGTGGAGAAAAGAATGAAAGCAGAGAGCAGTTAGGAGGTGATTGCACAGACCAGTAGGAGTCTGGGCAAGCGGCCTGAAGGCTTAGATTAGAGGTGCAGCTGAGGTGACTAGAAAGAGTAGAGAGGTTCAGAATATATAGCAGAGGACGATACAACAAACGGTATGACCTATTGATGGAGTAGACGTGGAGCACAAGAGAAAGAGAGGAATCCAAATGAATCCTGGGGGTTAGCCTGCACAGCTGGATGGATGGGGAGACAGTGACTGACACAAGGAGTACTTTATAGATAGAACATTTGGGCATAATAATCTGGTTCACGGCTGGGCATGGTGGCTCACATCTGTAATCCCAGCACTTTGGGAGGCTGAGGCTGGAGGATCACTTGAGGACAGGAGTTCAAGACCAGCCTGGGCAACATGGTGAAACTGTCTCTACTAAAAACATAAAAATTAGCTGGGCATGGTGTCGCATGCCTGTAATCCCAGCTATTTGGGAGGCTGAGGCATGAGAATCACTTGAACTCTGAGGTGGAAGCTGCAGTGAACTGAGATGGGGCTGTTGTACTCCAGCCTGGATGACAGAGTGAGTGGGTCTCTGTCTCAAAAACATAAATGAAAATAAAGTTGCGGTTCACTGTTGGGTAATATGCTCACTACCTGGGTATACGTGACAGATTCATCTGTACTCCAAATGTAAGCACCACAAAATATTCTTTTGTAATAAACCTGCACATGTACCCCCAATTCTAAAATAAAAGTTGAAAAAAGAAAAAAATCCAGGCTCAGTTTTGGTCATGTTAACCTCGAGAGGCCTTTAAGATCCATAATTTGACATGTGGGGTGGATGGATGACCTGGGAAGTTCAGGGGCGGGTCCTTCCCAAGGAAGGCTGATCACATAGCCCCCTACCACAGCCACAGAATGTGGACTCAAGGGCAGCCAGAACAGCCCACAATGTAGCCCAGCATTAAAGCTTGGCCAAATAAGGATAATAATAACCATCCATTAAATAATCCAATCCTCTCCTTCAGACTTTGAATGCACAAGACACACAGCTCTTATCATACACTATAACTGTGTTTCACTGATTATAGGAGCACTGTCTTAGAGAGGTGAAATGGAAGCCATGAGGCAGCAGAAATCATAAGGTTGAGAGAAGACAGAATTATTAGATGGTGCCATAAGGCAGAGCACTAGAGCAGGGAGCCACAGATAATCCTATCACCAGAGCGCTTCAGTTTCCTGAACAACATTTTTGTCCCTAAAAAAGATTCCACCTTCCACAAGGCCTCACTCTGTGAGGTTCAACTCATTTCTTCAAGCATAGCTTGGTGCAAAAGTAATTGTAGTTTCTGCCATTAATTACTTTTAAAGGCAAAAATGTATATATTATACATTTTGTAGTTGTCCCACAGGCCTTGGATATTGTCCCAGTTTTTTTCAGTCTTTTTCCTCTTTGCTTTTTCAGTTAAGAAAGTTTCTACTGATATATTCCCAAACTTGGAGATTCTTTCTGCAACTATGTTCAGTCTACAAACGAAGCCATCAAAGGCATTCTTCACTTCTATTACTGTTTTTGATCTCTAGCATTTTTAAAATTCTTCCTAAGATTTCCATCCCTTGAGCTTGCATTGCCATCTGCTTTTGCACAGTCTCTACTTTTCCATGACAGTCCTAAGCATGTGAATCGTAGTTCTTTTAGATTTCCAATCTGACGACTCTTACATCCCTGTCATATCTGGTTTAGGTTCTGACACTTGCTACATTGCTTTAAACTGTGTTTTTTGTCTTTTAGTATACCTTATAGTTTTCTATAGAAAGGTGGACATGGGCTAGGCATGGTGGCTCATGCCTGTAAATCTGGGAGGCTGAGGCGGGCGGATCACGAGGTCAGGAGTTTGAGACCAGCCTGGCCAATATGGTGAAACCCCGTCTCTACTAAAACCACAAAAATCAGCCAGGTGTGGTGGCATGTGACTGTAGTCCCAGCTACTCAGGAGGCTGAAGCAGAAGAATCACTTGAACCCAGGAGGCAGAGGTTGCAGTAAGCCAAGATGGCACCACTGCACTCTAGACTGGGCAACAAAGCAACACTCCGTCTCAAAAAAAAGAGAAAATAAGAAAGGTAGACATGATGTCCTAGGTGAAGGTACTGCAGTAAACAAGCCTTTAGTGATGTGGTGGGAAGCAGTCAGGGATGTGAAGAGTTCTATAGGTCTATGATGAGGTTTCTGTCTTTTAGTAAGCCTGTGCCCCTGGGCTGTGAATTTTATAAGTGCTTCTTAGTTTTAGCCCTGTTAGGTAGAACAGGACAGCTAGCGTTGGGCTGAATTTGGTATTCCCTTTTCCCCAGTTTAGTTAGGCTCTGGTAAAATAGAGTCTTTTGAGGACAGGCCTTGTTAAGAACAGAATGCTCTAGCATATTTAAAAATGGTGACTTTTCCTTTCTTGCTGACAGAAGTACAATGGGATTTCTCTCATTTCAGGTCTCTGTGAGGACCTGGTAAAGCTCCAAACCTCATGAAAATGTGACCCTCACCCCCACCCCTTAGTGACTGGGTCCTGCTGGAGTTTTTTGGTTTTTTGGTCTTTTTGAGACAGTCTTGCTCTGTCACCAGGCTGGAGTGCAGTGGCGCGATCTCAGCTCACTTAACTTCTGCCTCCTGGGTTCAAGTGATTCTCCTGCCTCAGCCTCCTGAGTAGCTGGGACTACAGGTACCTGCTACCATGCCTGGCTACTTTTTTTATTTTTATTACAGATGGGGTTTCACCATGTTGGCCAGGATAGTCTTGATCTCTTGACCTTGTGATCTGCCCGCCTTGGCCTCCCAAGTGCTGGGATTACCAGCATGAGCCACCATGTCCAGCCCCTGCTGGAGTTTTTAACTCAGACTTCACACTGGGCCTCTAGAGATTTGTGAGTTAGTTTGGTTGTCCTAGCCCAGCACTGGTTGCCACAGAGGTTTCTGATCATGGATTTCTGCTCAGAAAGTTATGAGTCTCTCACTTCACCTGTCTCTCCAATTTCAGGGGCAGCTGCCTCCCTCGCAACTTCACTTCTCTGATGGATCCAAGAAGAGATATTGATTTCAGTCTGTTCAGGTTTCCACTTGGTAAGATGAAATGAGAACTTCCAAACTCCTCGCATGCCCGATGGGAACCTAGAACTTCTGGTTCCAACCTAAACCATTTCTGATAGTGCTTATTCCCCATCTACTCACATAACACATCCACCTTTATCCAAGACAACTTGAGCCCAACACACACAGAGCCATTCTCTTTTCTAGTCTTTGAAAGCCCCATTCTTCCCCACCAGTCTTGCACTTCACTGAATGATGTAGCAGCTAAACCTCAGAAGGAGCTAATTCACACAATGAAGTTTTCAGTTTCATTCATTAGAATCTCATCAAGTGTTTTCTAAAATGATGAACAACTCACAAGCCCTTCAGAAACAGCTTTTAGTAGCCACAGTTACTGTACCTGCTGTCTCTCTCTGGGATTTCCTTAATAGCAATTCTGACTTGGTTGCTCAAGTCCCGACCTGCATAGACTATCCCGTAAGTGCCTTTTCCTAAAACGACTCTGTCACCATTTTCATCATATTCATAGTCATACTACAAAAGGAAAAACAGGGAGAAAAGATGGAAACATTAATTAGTTCATTCTACATTTCAAACATCAATTTTTTTTCCAAGAGCATTATTCCTCATCACATGGCATTACCAGGCTGAAGTTCTAAGAAGCAGCTTCAAGAATGAACAAATAAACGCTCCCAATGTAAAACAGATTTTGTGTTGATGTTTTCACAACTGCTACAAATACAGTGGGGAGTACATAGTTACCTTCATAGAGGTGCTTCTCTAGAGCATGCTGACTCTTTTACCTAATCAGTCCTGTTTTTCATTGATTCTAGAGATCAATGAAACAGTGTATAACTGACATCAACATCTAATAGTGTCTATCACATCTAATTCATCTTCCTTTTGTTATTGAGCTTTTGATGCTGTTAAAGCATTTCACACTGCCAGGAGAATAAAACCACTGAAAGGCTTTGGGTAAAAAGAAAATTTTAACATCTTACCAGTTGCTGATGATAGAGTAAGGATTATTTTACTTCACCCCCACTGTCATTCCCCAAGACCCAAAAACATTTTTTAAAAAATTAAAAATGGAGGTAAAGTTTGATCTCTGATGTAGAAAGGAAATATCTATAGCTCTAAACTCGAAACTTTTTGCCAAATATGGAAAACTGGATCTACAGAAAGGACTCAGTAGAGAACTCCTCAGATCTGGAGGCATCACCCCAAAGCCACATCCTTTCTGTTGGACCAGAACTAAAGGATTTAGGGCCACGAAATGATCAAGGCATGTCCCTGTAGAAACCCAGCGTAAAACTACAGACCCCCAGGAGAGAACAATAGAACAAGCTTTTCCTATAGTCTACATTTTACTGGAGTTTAAAACTGACAGCCCACAGTTAGATTCATATTAGGGTCGAAGTTGGCCATTAAAAAAATGATTTCCGGCCAGGCCCAGTGACTTGCGCCTGTAATCCCAACATTTTGGGAGGCTGAGGCGGGTGGATCACCTGAGGTCAGGAGTTTGAGACCAGCCTGGCCAACATGGCAAAACCCCGTCTCTACTGAAAATACAAAAATTAGCCGGGTGTGGTGGTGCATGCCTGTAATCCCAGCTACTCAGGAGGTTGAGGCAGGAAAATCAGTTGAACCCGGGAGACAGAGGTTGCAGTGAGCTGAGATCATGCCAATCCACTCCAGCCTAGACAACAGAGTGAGACTCTGTCTCAAAGGGAAAAAAAAAGATTTCTAACATGTATAAGTCAACAAACTTAACATTAATACTGATGAGTAATCTATGACGAGCGCAATGACCATGAGTTTCTATGCTCTTTAACATCAAAGCCTTGAAATATAAAGCAGAGCTGATAACATTTCAAAGAAAAATACACAAATATCAACCACAATAGATTTTAATAGATTATTTTACAAAAGAATATATATAGCAGACAGATTTTAAAAAAGAGACTCTAATGGCACAATGAACAAGTTTGATATAACATCTACAGAGAGAGCTCTGCACCCTGATACAAATTCCTTTCATGCATATATAAAAAATATATTCTAATGAATCACATATTAGATAACAAAGAATTTCAACAAATTCGAAAGAACTGATATCATAAAGACTATAATCTTTGAGCACAGAAGACTGAAAATATGAGAGCCAAAAGTATATTTTACTTTATTTAAAATAACCAATGGGTTAAAAAGGAAATGGCCTTGGGAATTACACAATCATTTTTTAAATGAAAAGAAAAGCATTATTTATCAAATGCCACAGATGTGGAGTTAGGTAGATGAAAAATTTCGAGGTCTTAAAAAATTCCATTTGAAAATAAAAATTTAACATGAATAAGTTTAATGGCCAAGTCAAGGAAACAGAAAAAGAATAACATATTGCTACCAAGACAACACAAGAGAGGCTCTGGATTTTCAAGATGGTAGACCAGATACCTGAAAACCTTCCCACTAAAAACACATACATGAAATCAAACAGACATACTTTTAAATGTCTCGCTGGGCTTACTAAAGAGTAAAGGTGACCGTAGAAGCTAGAAATGAAGAGGAAAGGAATACTAGCAGGTAATCTAAAGAACTTTGCAGCCCAAAGGGTGGGGATGAAGGCAGTATTTTCAGTTTTATTAATCTAGGGCAGGAGTTTGCATATATATATATATATATATATATATACACATTTTTTTTTTTGTAAAAGGTCAGATAGTGAATGTTTTAGCTTTGAGGGTCATATAGTCTCTGCAGCAACTACTCAATTCTGCCATTGTGATGTGAAAACAGCCCAGCTGATCTATAAACAAAGGGATGTGCTTGAGTTCCACTAAAGCTTTATTTACCAAGATAAACAGTGAGCTGGATTTGATCCTAGGCCATACTTTGCTGACCTCTCACCTGGGGCTTGGGTCTTAAATGCCCAGGAGGGGATAGGAAATATAGCCTAACGTCTATATTGCACAAATATAACATAAAACCAGGCCCTTGATGAAAGAAAGGGTCGATTAGGAAAGTCAGCCCACTACACTGTGAAACGAAAAGAAAGCTGGTTTGTTTTAAGACTGAGCTCTGGATGAGCGAAAACAGGTCTTCTCTAAACACTTTCAACCACTGCTGATCCTGGTGCTGTTTGAACTTCAGATTAACACTTATTGTAATACTCATAATTGCTCTTGAGCCTGGGATGTCCCTGGAGTGCTTGGCAGAAACAAAGCAAAAACATTTTAATGGCATACCCCCCTTGAAGCTGGCTATGCAGAATTCTTACTGATAATGCACCACTAACATTAAACTTACAGTCCAAAAAATATAAAATATATAAGGAAACAATTTAACATCAGTGAAAACATATGACAAATATCAATCCTCAAGACTTCATTAAATCAGAAATGATAGAATATAGTTATAAAATATGTACATTTAACAGAAAGATACAAAATAAGATATTTCAAAATGAAAAGAAGATAAGACATTCTAAAAACGGCCAGACTTGAAAGAGAAATGAATACAGCTTCTAGAAATTCAGCCCTAAATAGGAAAAATAAATTCACTCAGATATGATATAGGGAAATTACAAAATATGAAAGACAAAAAGATAATAAAAAGACACATTACCCACAAAGGTAGCTCATCAGATCACTCTGCAAAATCTTGGGTACACATGCATGACTTAAGAGGATGGAAGTAAAGTGGGGCATGTCCTTACCAGCTCCAGGTTTTGTTTCCAACAGGTTTCTAAGCCCTTATAGAAGATAGTCTGGTGGTTTGTTTGGGGAAAATTATGGCCAATACAATGCCAGGGCTGGAGTGGGCACTGGCCTCCTTAGCATGAACCCTTCTCTGGCTCAGGACAGAGGCCAAGCTCTGGAAGGGGATGACTACTTACCCATTGCCAAGTATCCACTGACACATTAGAGAATAGCCCTATCCTGGCTGCCTAACGTAAAGCTGAAGACTGTCTTGGTCCAGAGCAGATGACCAGGTAGGTTATCAGAGTGAAGGAACAGGCAGCAGCAATCATTTAGCAACATGCCCTAACTCAGTTAAAACTGGACTCCTGCGAGGAGGCAGGAAGCACAGTTCAAACAGTGCCACCTGAAGGAGCCCAAGTCTCCAAACCCAATTCCTGTGGTCTAGACTTCTACTATGCTGTGCCTGCCACGCTGGAATTCTATCAGCAGGACCCAGCCAGCAGGAGGTAGGACAGGGACCGTCAGTAAAGAAGCTCAGCTTTGCCAATGTGCCCTCTCAATGGATTAGAAACCTATATACTGAATCCGGTACCACCACCATTTTATACTACAATGCTTTATAACTTAAAAGGAAAAAAAGAACTTTCAATAACCCACCTCACTTGACTATCATAATAAGTCTGTGTGTCACAGGAGGTTTCTGATTACTTTCAATTTACAAATGATCAGAAATGATTTTTTCCAGTGAAACTATGTCAGAGTTGTGGTTTGAAACCAGCTTATACGAGTCTAGATTTTGTATCCTTTCCACTAACTATGCTTTAGGGAAACCTATCATAGAATAAGAGCTTACAGTGTGATTATTAGTTCTGTTTCCAAACACCAGTATTATAAAGATATTACAGTATATTGTCAATATCCACTGAACCTCCATTCTCTTTCTCTCTCTCTTCTTTCTTTCCATCCCTCCCTCCCTCCCTCCCTCCCTCCCTCCCTCCTTCCTTCCTCCCTGACAGAGTCTTGCTCTGATGTCTAGGCTACAGTGAAGTGGCATGATCTCAGCTCACTGCAACCTCTGCCTCCCAAGTTCAAGCAATTCTCCTGCCTCAGCGTCCCAAGAAGCTAGGATTACAGACATGTGCCACCATGCCACCTGGCTAATTTTTTTTTTTTTTTTTTTTTTTTTTTTTTAGTAGAGATGGGGTTTTGCCCTGTTGGCCAGGTTGGTCTTGAATTCCTGACCTCATCATCTGCTCACCTCAGCCTCCCAAAGTGCTGGGATTACAGGTGTGAGTCACTGCACCCAGCTCCATTCGCTTTTTCAAGCAGGTATCTGGTAGGCACTGTCCTCTTAGAATTTGTTTTTTACCTTCTCTTATTCCGTATTTCCAATTTATTGCCAACTATTCTCAGCTTTTTCTTTTTAAAATCTCACAAATCAATTTTACCTCCTTATTCTCAGTGTGATTGCTTCAGAATCTCTGTAGAAGTAGCATAGAAGAAAGGCACTTCTCTGCAAAACAAAGTTCAGAGGCTTTTCTCCTCTCCTGTTGCTCCATTCCCAATTTATTCTCCATTAAGTTGACAGTGAACTTTCCAAAGTCCAAAGTTCCACGTGAGCATTCCATGTCAGTGCCACTGCATCTGTTTTATTGGCAGCTTGTTATTTTCTGGATAAAATCCAAACTACTTAGCACAGCACAAATGCCTACTATGGTCTTAGTGTTTGTGTCTCCCCTCTTCAGCACCCTCAGAATCTGTATGTTGAAACCGAATTGCAATGTAATAGTATTAAGAGTCAGGGCCTTTAGAAGGTGATTAGGTCATGAGGCTGGAGCCCTCAAGAATGGGATTAGTCCCCTTATAAAAGAGGCTTGAGGGAGCCTGGCTGAGCCTTCAGCCATGTGAGCACACACAGAAGGTACCACCTAGAAGAAGTAGGCCCTCACTAGACACTGAACCTGCTGGTGCCTTGATCTTGGATTCCTCAGCCTCCAGAACGGTGAGCAATGCATTTCTATTGGATATAAATTACCCAGTTCTAAGGCATTTTGTTATAGTAGACGGAATGGACGAAGACAGTGCCCTTCAAGATCTTATGGCTGCCTCTGTCATCCTTGTCTGGACACTGAGCTCTTTGAGAATTGGGACTTCATTCTTAATTACTCTATCCTCAGTTTTAGCATGTGGCTTGTAGTAGATGCTCAGTAATTATTTGCTTAATTAATTAATCAAGTTATAGAAAAATGTGGTAAGAACTTTTTTTAAAAAAGAGCTAGGTCCTAAAACAAAACATTTACAGTCATTATTGGTTTACTTTTGGGTGAAAGCATTTTTCCAATAGATATATTTACAATCTTCTTCCCTTTTTTTAAAGAGTGTTTTGCTCTGGTGCCGAGGCCAGAGTGCAGTGGTGCCATCATAGCTCATTGCAAGCTTGAACTCCTGGGTTCAAGCAATCCTCCCACTTCAGCCTCCTCAACAACTAGGACTTCAGGTAATTTTTATATTTGTTGTAGAGATGGGGTCTTGCTATGTTGGCCAGGCTGGCCTTGAATTCCTGCCCTCAAATGATCCTCCTGCCTCGGTCTCCCAAGTGCTGGGAGTACAGGTGGAGCCATCATACTCAGCATTTTTTTTAAAGTGATGGAATCCTGCTATGTTACCCAGGCTAGACTAAAATTCCTGGGCTCAAGTGATCCTCCCAAATAGCTGGGACTCAGGTACATACTACCAGGTCCAGTTTACAACACGTATGCTTATACAGAAGAGTGAAGAATACATAAACCTCAGTGAGGCTGCTAAAGTTTTCATTTCCCTCAGGAATCTAAGGCATCAGAAGACTGTTTTTTTAAAAGATTATTTATTAGATATAGAAGTTGACTCCTATTGAGCAAAATGGTGATAGTAAAAATGAAAGAACTTGTAAAAAGACCAGCGTGATTTAAGTAAAACCATCTCTGTGGGTAACTGATACTTTGTTTTTTTTAATCTCCCCTTTCTATTCCTGTGAGATAAAGGTAGAAATTGAAATGGTAGTTTTGGAAGAAAGCTGAAAGAGACAAGAAACTGGTTCAGCCTAGCAGGACAGAGAATTATCTATGCAATGGCCAGAAATAGTAGACGAGAGCCTGGACCACAAACAGAGGAAGGCAAGGTCTGTGAATGACGAATATGGAAAAAAAGACTGGGGGGGGAAAGGAGGGTTTTAAAAAATAAAAGGTAACATTACACTGCTTATATATTTTGCATTCTATTTCTATGGCAATAGGTTAGCAAATCGGGTTGTTGCTAAGGGAAACAAGAATTTCATTTTGAGACAATCACGGGAATTTTTCTAGAATCATCTCTGTATTGCTGTCTGCCCAGAACAATCCAAATTGGTGGTGGTAAGAGAATCAGTGTAGGAAGACAACATTGACAAGGCCAAACAACAAATTGGTGACTCACTGAGTCCTTGCCCTGTCAAGGGGCCTACAGTGAAACAGCCACCTTATAAGAAGCCATGCTCTTCCAGGGGGACTTCACCATGAGGTGAGTAATCACCTCCAAGACCCAAATGGCAGCTTTGTTAGTGTTCAGTCTGTATTGCCTTCTTAATATGTAAATGCAAAAACATGAATAACTAATAACATTAATAGAATGCCAAAACACCGCAGGTACAAATATCTAGTGTGATGGATCTCTCCTCCCTCAGATATTTACTCACATCTCACCTTCTTATTTTTGTTTATTTATTTATTGAGACAGAATCTCACTCTCTCACCCAGGCTGGAGAGCCTCGGGTTCAAGCAATTCGCCTGCATTAGCCTCCCGAGTAGCTGGGATTACAGGCATTTGCCACCATGCTGGGCTAATTTTTTTGTTTTCAGTAGAGATGAGGTTTTGTCATGTTGGCCCGGTTGGTCTCGAACTCCTGACCTCAAATGATACACCTGCCTCGGCCTCCAAAGTGCTGAGATTACAGGTGTGAGCCACCATGCCCAGCCTAAATCTTACCTTCTTAATGAGCCTCTCAGGCCTTCCTGTCTGAAATTGCATGTCCTTGCTACACGGTAACTTACTTTCTTTTTTTTGAGACCGAGTCTTGCTCTGTTGCCAGGCTGGAACACAGTGGTGCAATCTTGGCTCACTGCAACCTCTGCCTCCTGAGTTCAAGCGATTCTTCCTCCTCAGCCTCCCAAGTAGCTGGGACTACAGGCATGTGCCACCACACCTGGCTAATTTTTGTATTTTTAGTAGAGACAGGGTTTCATCATATTGGCCAGGATGGTCTCAATAGCTTGACCTGGTGATCACCCGCCTCAGCCTCCCAAAGTGCTGGGATTAGAGGCGTGAGCCACTGCGCCCGGCCTACACTATAACTTTCTAAATCCTTCCCTGGTTTATTATTCTCCTTAACACTGATCACCATCTAACATACTGTAGATGGTATTTTTCTTATGTGTGTTTACTGCCTGTCTCTCATTAGAGAGTAATGTGTAATGTGAGCCCAATCTCTTCTGATCTCCGAAGCTAAGCGAGGTTGGGCCTGGTTAGGACTTAGATGAGAGAATGGAAGCTCAGTGGGGGCAGGAATATTTCTCCATTTTGTTCTCTTCCATCTCCCCAACACCTGGAATCATGCCTTCCATTCAATAGGTGTTTGAAAAATATGTGAGTGCATTAGTGAGATCCATTTGGACCCACTGATATGGATGAAGATGATTTTAAGCTGAAAACATCAGAACAAACAGCAGCAGCAGGAAAAAACCTGATCTAAAACTTCTTTTGCCAACATAAGCAATGCCTCCTAAAATACACCCGCCATGTATTTCTTCTCCAGGAGGTTAATGGCCAAAGAAGAGATGGAGCACTTGCACCAAGAGGAGATACAGCATAAACACAACCTCCCCACCTGTTATTTCACTACTTTCCCACCATATACCTTCCCTTAAAGTCCTAGCCCTCTTTCTTACCAAGATGATACATAAACACTCAACTCTAGCTGTTTAAGGAGCCAATTCTTTGAGTAAGTCACTTTCATTGATGCAGTGTTGACTACATGAATACGCTTTCGCTAGGCACAGTGGGTCACACCTGTAATCTCAGCACTTTGGAAGGCCAAGGCGGGCAGATTGCTTGAGGCTGGAAGTTCAAGACCAGCTTGGGCAATGTGGTAAAACCCTGTGTCTACAAAAAATACAAAAATTGTCAGGTGTCATGTCGCCCACCCGTAGATCCAGCTACTCAGGAGGCTAAGGTGGGAACATCACTTGAGCCCAAGAGATCGAGGCTGCTATGAGCTGAGATCGCACCGCTGCACTCCAGCCTGGGAGAAAGCATGAGACTCTATCTCAAAAACAAAACAAAAACAAAAGAATAAAGTTTGTCTATTCTCCTCTTAGCTTGTATTTTGTCAGTTAATTTGCAGGCCCCTGACCAATGAATGTAAGTTGGTAGAGAAAAAAAGACTTTTCTCCGCTCCCAACAGAATGAATGAATGAATAACAAATTGACACTCATATCATATGACACTGTAAGTGATGTGTTTTCTCAGGCAGGGAAGTAACGGTGGGTATACAGCTTCATATCTGTATAAAAATAGATATAGGATGTTAAAAAAAAAAGTTTGCTACATGATGATTCCAAACTGATTGAAACAAATTTTAAGTTATAATTGCTAAGGTATATGAGGCCAATCATCAGAGAAGAAAATGATAAGGTCTTTCATCATCCTACAGATATTTGAGTCAAACAAAAATTGTTTTAGATAGGGTCTGACTCTGTCACCATGGATGGATTGCAGTGGCACAATCCTAGCTTACTACAGACTTGACCTCTCAGGCTCAAGCAGAGAAGTCCATATGGATTAAAGGCCTTCTTCCATCCGTATCTCTCTCCTCCCAGTTGATTAGGCTGACACAAAAGTAATTGCGGTTTTTGCCATTATTGCTCCAACCTAATATTAAAACAACTCTGGTTTTGTCACTGCCTGGCTTCACACCCTTCAGATTGAATCTCTTCTGCTTGGACACCTGGCACCATGTGAGGTCATGTGATTGAAAAGGGCACAGGCCAGGTGCAGCGGCTCACGTCTGTAATCCCAGCACTTTGGGAGGCTGAGGCGGGCAGATCACAAGGTCAGAAGTTCGAGACCAGCCTGGCCAATATAGAAAAACCCCATCTCTACTAAAAATACAAAAATTAGCCAGGTGGGGTAGTGCACGCCTGTAGTCCCAGCTACCTGGGAGGCTGAAGCAGAAGAATCGCTTGAACCCGGAAGGTGGAGGTTGCAGTGAGCCAAGATTGCACCACTGTACTCCAGCCTGGCAATAGAGTGAGACTCCATCTCAGAAAAAAAAAAGTGCATAAAGCCACTGTCCTGCCGTGGAACGTTAATAGTCCAATCCAGTGTAGGCTACCAGATTACAATGGACTGAGAAGAGCTAGGCCAGAGGAGTGGGCCAAAATGACACGAGAACAGATAAAAGCGAGAAGGCATGTTGAGAAATGATTCAAAGAGAAAAGGACACAGGACCTGTATCTGAAAAAATAATGCTCTGGTCACGAAGTGGGACAGAGCAGAAAAGCTTGCAAGGTTAGGTGTCTGCATGCCAAGCCCAGAGGCTCGGGAAGCATGGCCAACTGGAATGTGGAAAGGAATTTGGCACTGCTGGACCACAGGGTCAAAGGAAAGGGGAAATTACAGCCAGAGGAGTGAGAATGTTGGATGGTGCAAATACCTCTGTCTACAAAAAGTAGCATTGGCAGGGCGCGGTGGGTCACATCTGTAATCCCAGCACTTTGGCAGGCTGAGGTGGGTGGATCACCTGAGGTCAGGAGTTCAAGGCCAGCCTGGCCAACATGGTGAAACTCCATCTCTACTAAAAAATGCAAAAAATTAGCTGGGTGTGGTGGCATGTGCCTGTAGTCCCAGCTACTCAGGAGGCTGAGGCAGGAGAATCACTTGAACCCCGGAGGCAGAGGTTGCGGTGAGCTGAGATTGCGCCACTCCTTTCCTGCCTGGATGTCACAGAGACTCTGTATAAAAAATAAAATAAAAATTTTAAAAAAAGGAGCATCAAAGGTTTTTAATTTGGGGAGTCACAGGATTAAATCTGTATGAGAGATTTCTCTGATGATAACAGAGACAAAGCATGAGACATGGTTAGGCTATGATAGAGGATGAAGACCTGAGATCAGGGGAGTGACCGAGCAGATGAAATGAAGGGGCTGCGGGAAAGAACAGGCATGAGGGATTAAGAGGGTACTGGATAGAGGTTTCTCAGCTATCTGGCTTGGCTTACTGGGTAGATGCCTTTACTCTTACTGAAGACATGGAAGGTAGGAAGAACAATGGAGACCTAGGCTGGTTAACTCTGATCAATTGTTTGATGATTTCAATATACCTGTATTATAATAATGACATATTAAATTACTTAAGATTTGGGTTCATGACCCTTCCATGTCAAAATACATCCTTGAGTCAAAAAACATAGCCTTGAATCAAAAGAAATTGATTTTCTTTCTGTTAAAAGACAGAAAAGTCCTTCTCTGAGAAGTGGTATTGCCTTGTATTTGAAATAACCTTGTATAATTTATACCAATCTTGAATATTATTAAAAAATTAGAGGTAGGAAAGGATGTTAAATACCTTCTTGCTATTGGTTGAGTGTGGTGGCTCATGCCTGTAATCCCAGCACTTTGGGAGGCTGAGGCAGGTGGGTCACCTGAGGTCAGAAGTTCAAGACCAGCCTGGACAACATGGTGAAACCCCATCTCTACTAAAAATACAAAAATTAGCTGGACATGATGGTGGGTGCCTGTAATCCCAGCTATTCAGGAGGCTGAGGTGGGAGAATTGCTTGAACCCAGAGGGTGGAGACTGCAGGAGCCAAGATCACACCACTGCACTCCAGCCTGGGTGACAGAGCGAGACTCTGTCTCACCCCCCAACCCCAAGAAAAAAATCTTCTTTTCAACTATAACTTAAGGAATGAAGTCATCTTAGCCCAGCAGAGTATGAACTTTCTCCAGAGTTACGAAACTGACTGCTGGCAATGTCAAAACCAGAACCCAGGGCTCCTGGTCCCAGCCTGGAGTTCTCAGTAGATCCAGCTTGAGTCAGAAGGAAGAAGGGGCTGGTGACCTGAAAGAGGCTGAATCCCTCCCACAGTAGTGCTGCTTCAAATAAACCTTATTGTTCCAATCAGAAGGAAAAGCAGCAGATCTTCCCTTGGGCTTCTAAGAAGTTTTTGAAATTCTAGGAACTGGTTTCACATTTGTAGTTTATAGAACCACATTAATAGTTACTGTTTGCCGACCGCTGAGGACATCCTAAGTGAAGTTAAAAACACTAAGTAGCATTTCCTCACCATCTGACCTTTCCAACATTTTTATTTTGTTCTGAGCCAAGGTAACCAAAGGCTTCAGGAATAATTGACACATAATATTAAAACAATTTTAATTCTACCCTCAATTGAGGTAAACATCAGAAAATAATTATTCTGTATACAAATCTTAAGCACTGTGTTAAGACGATCTCTACAGTAATTCTTCTTGTTTCCACTGTAAAGAATGGGAAATGGAGGCATTATTTTTAGTTTGTTATTCATGGGCTGAAGTTTGAGTTCAGGTTGTGGTAAAGAAATTAAAGAATTCATTTTAATCAAGTATGCAGGATGCTGATAAAATAACTTTAATGAAGAATGTTGAAAACATCTACGAAATGTAACTAAATATATAATGGAGAGTTATAATATACAAAAATGTAAGTTAAGGTTTAATAATTTATATTGGAAAGGTGCCCTGGCTAGGAAAGGACATTCAGGGAGAGGGAGAGCCGTGATGGTTCTCTGCATTTTCCAGCCCAGAGCATCCCTGTAAACATGCATTCACTCATGTGATGCTAACAGAACACCCAGGAAAACATCAGCAATATCACCAGCTTGCACAATGGCAAATTAAACGAAGATTCTTGAAACCAGTCTGCTTGGATTCTTCCTATAGGATCTAAAGTCCATTGAGAATACTGTAGAAGCCATTCTGTGTCAGAAATTTTACATTATTTTAATGAAATGTAAAGGATAAAATGTAAGGGTTTTTTTTTTTTTTTTTGATACCAAGTCTCACTCTGTAGCCCAGGCTGGAGTGCAGTGGTGCGATCTCAGCTCATTGCAACCTCTACCTCCCAGGTTCAAGTGATTCTCCTGCCTCAGCCTCCTGAGTAGCTAGGATTACAAATGCATGCCACCATGCTCAGCTAAGTAGAGACAAGGTTCACCACGTTGGCCAGGTTGGTCTTGAACTCCTGGCCTCAAGTAATCCACCCACCTCAGTCTCCCAATGTGCTGGGATTACAGGCATGAGCCACCGTGCCCGACCTCAGAATGTTTTCTAACGTTAAAATAGAATCCTGGTACTTACTTGAAAAGGCTGTTAGGAGTACTTTCATGAAACACAGCAATATGGTATCAGCTGTGTTTTGTGAGGTCAGAGACTGACTAAAACCCTCTGGATATTACTAGGAAGAATCCTTAGCATTTCCCGCTCTTCTTATTCAGTTGGTGAGAGCGTCCACAGTGCTTGCATAATAATTGCCTAATTAGGAAGGGTCTCTCACAAAGCTCACCCCAAATACTACTGCATACAGAATAGGGGATCTAGGACTGGGTCCCCTCTAGCTCTTTGAAAAGTCTTCACCCCTTTCCTCCTTTACATTATAGGAACCTGGGGCTTAGAAACATCAGCTGGCTAAATTTTAAGGCAATTAAAGCTGTATTAAGCAATGCATATGTTATTTAGGGTAGTTCCCAGAGTAGAGCACGCGAACTATTGATTCAATCGGTTATAAAGACCAACCTTAGACGGTTACCACAGCCTGGCTGGCTATGCGTATGTTTGGTTAGATGCATTGAGTTCCTGAAAGGAGGATATAAAGCAAAGGCTAGCTACCTCTGTTTTTTTTTTTTTAAAAAAAGCCATAAATTTGTAACATTGCAGCAGACTTTATGAAGTCATCTCCTTCATAATTCTATATTATTGACAGAATTGTTTCATTGTCAACTTCTTTAAGTTTTACCTTGGCAAATTGCTACTTATCAAGTGATGCAAAATTTAACACAAAAACAGAGATAACAAGAGCACTGAAGTGGGAATCAAGAAAGCTAATTCCTAACAATTGCTTGAATAAGAAAATTAAAAATTGTAACATATAAAACATACATAAATAATAAGTATTATCTATTACATCTATAGACAGCAAGCTAATGCATAGGAAATTTTCTTTTTTCCAAATTAGGTCTATCATCGTTTTACAACTTCAGTGAAAGAGTCTTAGGCTTAACTACAAATATCAAAGCTATACACTTGCTAGATAATCATAGAACTTAACTATAGACAGAGTTAACAACTACTTATTATAGGCTAAGTGTGTGCTCATCCCTATAATCTCAGCACTTTGGGAGGCTGAGGTGGGAGGACCTCTTGAGCCCAGGAGTTCAAGAACAACCTGAACAACAAAGTGAGACTCTGTCTTCACCAAAAAAAAAAAAAAAAAAAAAGTTAGCTCGGTGTGATGGCATGCTCTGTCTCAAGTGGGAGGATTGCTTGACCCCAGGAGTCAAGAGGCTACAATGAGCCATGATTGTGCCACTGCACTCCAGCCCAGGTAACATAACACAGCAAGAGCCAGTCTCAAAAAACAAATGATTATATTAAAATTTTTTCTCAACTGTTACCTTACTGATTCAATGTTTTTATAAAAATTTAAGTTTATGAGATGACATTATCAAAGTGATCTAATAAGTATGCCAATTAGACTGGTGAGCTATAGTTTCTTCGATTTCACTTTAACATTAAAAATATAGCACCATGGCTTGGTGCTACGGACTGAATATTTGTGTGTTCCCCAAATTCCTATGTTGAAATCATAAGCCCAAGGGGATGGTTATTAGGAGGTGAGGCGTTTGGGAAGCGATTAGGTCATGAAGGCAGAGCAGAGTAACATTAGTGGCCTTGTAAGAGAGACCACAGAGAACTAGCCAGCTTCTTCTACCATGTAAGGACACAGACAGCGGGCACCTTCTATGAGAAACAGGCCCTCACCAGACACTGAATCTACCAGCACCTTCATCTTGGACTTCTCAGCCTCCAGAACTATAAGAAACTAAATGTCTGCTGTTTGTAAGTCACATTGTTTATGGTATTTTGTTCTAGCAGCCCAATGGACTAAGATACTTGGATTCAGAGTTCCCTCCCAAGTAAAACACTGGGAAGGGTTTGGAGAAAATGGTGGCCATGTGTCAAGCCTGAAGCAGTGTCATCCTTCAGGCACTGAAGATGCTGGAGTCAGCATTCTTGGCACACTCCAGCATCGGTCCTGGCAGTGCGGGAAGGCTCTTCTTCACACAGCAGACATGGCAGAGAAAATGGACACAAACTAAAAGTAGGTACCCAACAGTCAGGTGCAGTGGCTCATGCCTAGAATTTCAGTGCTCTGGGGCTGAGGTGGGAGAGTTGCTTGAGCCCAGAAATTCAAGAGCAGTCTGGGCAACATAACTAGACCAAGTCTCTACCAAAATAAAAATAAACACCATATGAAAGTAGGTATCCATAGTGCTCTGTGTCCATTAGACATTAGTAAAAGGATTCCAGTTGAGAGGAACAACATTTGAAGTCATCGTTATTCCCTCCTCTCTTACATCCATTAATCTTCCATGGTTTCAGGTTCTCCGTGTAGCGTATTAATGCCTGCCACAAGGGTGCTATCAACCAGAATCTTCACTGAATCTTCTTTGTCTGAATTGCACATATCTCAGAAGAGAGTAGAAAATGTGTAAGGGCACCGTGGCCCAGGCACTGACACTGTCATAGACATAGCATAATTACTTGCTATCACATAAGTAAAATGCTAACGCTCGGTGCTGCAGAATAAGAATTCTCCCATGTTTACTTTTTAGCCCTTTTTTATCAAAGAAATTCCAGAAGGTGCTTTTACCATTAAAGGAAAGCTTAAAGACGGTCTCCTACCCCTCACACACTCATCAACACACCCTGCCTTCTGCCGCAGTAAGACTTTAAACAGTTTGTTTTAAAATGAACCGTAAAAGTAAATGGACACCTAAGTCATTACCTCCAAGGAGTCACTTTCACAGTCTCCTTCCTCTGTGCTTCTCCCCTTCTCTTCGGTAATGGTGTTCACCATCTCAAAAAACCTACAACACGAGTTAGCACATGAGCTTCATAACACATACAATAGTAAATACAAGCAAATACATCTCAAAGTGGCTTCAGAACCAAAACTGAGAGCTAAGAGAGTCTCTAGAACCAGATAATAAACACACTCTCAAGATCAAGTGAAAAATATAATTTTTCAAAAAGAAAATACAGGTTGGTAGGATATTCTAGAAATTTCTAACCTGATGCCTCACTTCAAGTACATTTTTCTTCAGGAACTCTTCCTGTGAAGTGTTTTTTCTGGAGACCATTTCAGAGACAAGCAAAGTCATGACAGTGATAAACAGATTGGCAGCCTGCTCGCTATGGCTAGTCCCTTCAGAGAAGAGGCTGTTGATTCATAGCCAAAGCCAGGAAGCCCTGTGAACAAGGGCTGATGATCCCACAGGCAGGTCATGCTATGTGATGCCAGCCCAAGGGAAGAGCAGGTTATGGCTTGACAGGAAAAGTCTACTAACACATCTCAGAACCTTTCTTACCCATCCATCCATCTGTTCATTCAACAAATGCTCACTGAGGGTCTACTAGGATAAAGCACTGTTCCGGCCATTGAGAACATGATGCTGAACAAAGTCTATCATGGAATTTGGACCCTATTTATGGAGTTCCTATATGGTGCCAACTTTTTCACTCTTCCTGTCTCTATACACATTTCTTAGAGGTCCATGTCAAGAAAAAAAAATTCCCAAGCCTGACTGAAATAACAGCATGCGCTCCTGATGATTAAACAGCACAATGAGTGAGAGAGAAAAGCTAGTTCAACCAAGAGGACGAATAAAGTGAAAGATCTAAAAAAAAATCTGGCCTTACAAACATGATTTAAGATCTAGGGTAAAGACTTGCATCAGCCACTAATGCAAACATTTTCAATATGAACATCTTGGGGCAGAATCTAACACTCAACAGTGGGGTGGTAGCATAGTGCAATTTTCAGGAACTAGCATTCTGAAGTCTCCTGCGCCTGGTTCAAAGCCCAGATTTTTATGCTTACTAACTACATAATTTTAGGCTACACTCTCTAAGACTACTTTTTTTATTCTTTTCAATAAAGATATTAATACTCCCCATCTAATAGGGTTTATTTGAAGAGTAAAACAAATATTAGTTCTGGGCCACACACTTCATAAATCTTGGCTGCAGTTATCATAGAAACAAGTCAATGGCCTTGAGAATTTAAGTGTAATAGAAAATTAGTCCATAGAAGAGCTAAGAATTTTCTTATTTCCAAGTGTTTTCTTTTTCCCTTACCATATGTTTTATGATAATAAAGATAAAGCTCGAGCCAAGAATTGTGGATTCAACAAACACGTTTCCTTTTCACATCAAGATAAAAATGAATGAATGTATGTTGTAGCTAGCATATCAGTCATTTATAATGAAGTAAAATAGTAATTATTTAAATAAGAATAATCCATAGCAAAATTCTGAGTCCAAACTAACTTTCATCTACACTTGGCTTCTAAATTATCACTCACTTCTCTAGTTTCCCATAGTCAATCATAGTGTTCTAAAGAAGTAAGAAGAATTTAATTATTAGTCCAAGAGAAACACACAATGGAGAAAAACATAAACATACAATGCAGTCCATGGATTTCTGCACGATCTCTTTTATTGGTGTAGATCAGATCCCTGGCTCTTAACTCAGGCTTCACCCCCACCAGAACATTCATTGTAATTAGTCTGAGGTGGGGGGCCATGTATTTTTTTTAAAGCTTGCCAGGTGAATCTAACTAATATAAGCCAAGGTAAAGAACTACTATTGTGGATAATAATGAGATGATTTTAAATAATTTGAGGATGAAAATTCTGGTAATCATATATAGTAGGTGAACACTTAAAATAGGAGTTATAGTATTTAACAATTAACCAGTAAGTCTTGGTCAATGTTTTATCTGGGAAAATAAGTCATGACTAAGATAAAGTTTGACTTATTAAAGAGAACTACCCCAAAATCTGTTAAATTTATGACATAATTATAAAATAGTAGCCCAAATAAAATATTTATATAACCACATAGCCATGAATTCTTCACAGGAGGTACATGTTCAATCATTAGTTGAAAATAATGATCAGGTAAGAAGAATCTTTTTCACACACAATAACTAATACGTACTTTTTACAATGAAGTTCTGTACAGAAATAGATTTGGAAATCATCAGAATTGTGGAGCACATACAGAAAACAGCATCTTTCTTCAAACTTAGAAATACTGAAACGAACAAGCAAAAAAGCGTTATTCAGAAAACGATCAATTCTTCTCTGGTCCTATGATGAAAAAGAAGTGTTTTAAATTCAATCCCATTGATATCAATGTTGTTTATAACAAGAAGTTAGAAATAGCACTTTAAAAAGTGATATTCCCCACAACACACTACTAAAAATTATTTACTCTTCTTAGAAGTACTATCCTTCTCATGTGTGCAGAGGAGGGTGCTCTAGGGAGTTGTAAGCACACATAAACCACACATCCTTTCAACAGAGCAGGGAAAGGCGTCCTGCCTACTACACTATTCTGTGTGCTGGGCGGAAAAGCATAAATACCAACTGGCTGGCTGACCTCAGTGACTCTGGCCCTATGCAATCTGCAGAACAATGAAATGTTTCCAAAGCTAGGCAGGCAATTTGTGGACGCAGTAAAAGCACCTCATTCGTTATAGAGATTTTAGAGGAGTAAAGCCATGTGCAAGCGCACTTGATTAGAACTCGGCGGGTGGCTGACTTTATGGCAATATAAAACAGTTTTGAGTGGACCCATGAGACCATGCTGTTTTATGCCAGGTATTGGCAACCATTTTCTGTAACAGGTCAGATAATAAAACACTTTAGGCTTTTCAGGCCAAACTATGTAATTCTGCCGCTGAAGCATGAAAGCAGCCTGAGATGATGCATAAATAAATGGCGCGGTGGCTCAAGCCTGTAATCCCAGCACTTTGGGAGGCCGAGGCGGGTGGGTAGATCACGAGGTCAACAGATCGAGACCATCCTGGTCAACATGGTGAAACCCCGTCTCTACTAAAAATACAAAAAATTAGCTGGGCGTGGTGGCGCGTGCCTGTAATCCCAGCTACTCAGGAGGCTGCAGCAGGAGAATTGCCTGAACCCAGGAGGCGAAGGTTGCGGTGAGCCGAGATCGTGCCATTGCACTCCAGCTGGGTAACAAGAGCGAAACTCGGTCTCCAAACAAAACAAAACAAAACAAAACAAAAATAAATGAGCATGGCTGTATTTCAATAAAACTTTATTTACAAGACAGGTAGGGGACCAGATGTAGTCCACAGGCCACAGATTGTCGACCCTTATATTATGCCTTTGTGCCTGCTGTTCTTTCAATTTGGAACGCACGCCATCTTTTACTTTTAAAAGAAACTCTATTCACGATTTAAGGCCCAGTTTAGACCTTACCTTCTCTCCCTGCCCTACTTCTGCCCTAAACAGAAAGATTTCCTCTTGCACCTGTGTCCTCTGAGTATACATCTTTCATTGCTCTTCTCAGACTGTATTGTCATGAGTTATTACATGTCTGTTCCTCTCCCTGCTGGGCTGTGAGCTCTTTCAGAGAGGAGTTGATGTCTTGTTATTTTTGTATATTCGGCAGAACAGGTCTCAACATTCAACACACAGCTCGTGCTCAGTTAATGCCCACTAACTCAAGCTGTGCATGTTCCAAGGAGATGCAAGGCAAGCTGCTGACCTAGTTGGATTTTCTTCCACAGTTTGTCATCTCTTCTTTATGGAGGAGGAGGCCAGGAAGAATGAGCTCTCTTTGAAGTTACAGACTACAACTGAAGTTTCTCAGTACATAAGCCAGCAATCGCCAGGTACTAGCTGCCTATGTATAGGTCATAAATCACAACAACTGCTATGTAGGGCTACCATACTTAATTAAAGAAAATTAATTCATTGGAAAACAGATATGACAAAGTAAAATTTACATTTACCATACTTTCTTAAGTGGATTGCTTAAAAATGCAGCAATAAATAATAAGTGCCTTGCTAATGACTGGCTTTAAAAATTAAATATTGAGAGTACACCTTTATTTGAGAAAGGTATAGACTGAAAGATGCATAATGAGTCAGTCCATCATCTTGCTTGTTTCTGTTCAAATCATTCATGAGGTAACAGGTAGCCTTACCAGGAGGACTCCAATTATCAGTGACTCAGACTGCGCTACCAATTTATGCTCTAATAAAATTAATTAATATTATCATTCCAAAAGCAACAGGATATTGCATAATCGGCCTGCAAAAAAATCTGTTGTCTCTCATTGCTTTGAGGTGGGGATAAACAGTAGTAAGCACCTCTAATTTGGTTTGAAACTTGCAAGAGTTGATTTAGCATGAGCTTCAATAGAACAATTATTTAAAGACTTCACCACTCACTCTTGAGTCTTAAAAAAATTCTTATTTCTAAATCCTAAGAAATGGCATTTTCTGAGCTACTGGCATTGTGACAATAGTCAGCACTGCAGTTCACCACTGTAATCTTAAGATCAGTGCAGGAAAGTGAACTTAGGAAATTTTTTTTATAAATGGACTCCCTATCATCTGAAGTCATTCATATTAGTGGAAGGAATCAGGCAGGGTGGCTCACACCTGTAATCTCAGCACTTTGGGAGGCTGAGGCAGGCGGATCACGAGGTCAGGAGTTTGAGATCAGCCTGGTCAATGTGGTGAAACCCTGTCTCTTCCAAAATACAAAAATTAGCTGGGCATCGTGGTATGCACCTGTAATCACAGCTACTTGGGATGCTGAGGCAGATGAATTGTTTGGACCCAGGAGATGATAGTTGCAGTGAACCAAGATCAGGCCACCGCACTTCAGCCTGGGCAACAAGAACAAAACTCTGTCTCACAGAATAAAATAAAATTAGTGGCAGAACACAAGCTAGTATATGGCATGTGTGCTTTGGATCCATGCAAGGGGAGATGAGCTCCTGGTAAACCAAAAGGACAGAAAATCATCCTATGAAACAAACCAACAGCTCAGCTAAAGAGGACCTCCACGTGACTCCGTTTTATCTACATTTTGATTCTGGCCCACAGTTCGCATTTACCCCCACAGTTGCCGTATTTTAAGTAGGTCACAAGCACAGAGTCAGTTCCACCAACAGTGAACATTTTGTTGCAAATTTTTTCCTAATGGAGATAGTGACACGGAGGAAGCTTGGGCATTTCCAGAACGATTCTTGACATTCTTTGTATTTTAAAATCAATATTAAAACTTCTAACCAGCCCATGAATAGTGCAGAAAAATGTCTTATAAGTAAAAAAATATATCAAGGAAACTTACCTCACTCCCCTGACTGAAGAGGCACTGAAATTCCACTCATGTATACCCTTCTAGAACAACAACAACAAAATACTGAGTCATCCAAATGGAAAATAACATAACAACAATAATTTTATTTAATTATTTTTAAAGTAATATACACCGCCATTTTTCCTGGCACACTATTTTTTCATGGAAGAATTATCTGGATGGAAAGCACAATTCATTCTCAAGTTATAAGGGCAATGTTTACTCTACTTAATTCCTGTACTTCAATAAAACAGCTTCCAAAAGAACCTAAAAGAATTCGTCTGATTAAATGCTAAAATTTGATATTTAGTAATAACTCTTGTGTGTTTTTAAGTAAAAAAGCTCAATAATCAAGGTAATGAGATTATTACAGTTGAGAAATATTTCTTCTGGGAAAGATAAGCATTAATTTGAATAATAGCAAGGTTTTAAAGATAATTATTTCTGCATTATCTTTAGTTAAGATTTCCAACAAAATAGGTGGTTCTATTTCTTCAGAAAGTTGTACAGCAAGAATGTATGTGAACACTCATGTATACAGTGCACATCATAACTACAAGGTATTGCTACCTAATTTGTGCAAAATTCAATATGCTAATAAAGTTTGAACATAAAAAATTTGATTGTCATACTATAAGCATAGGTGATTTGCAGACCCAAGGTGAAGAAAAATGTGGGAATTTATTTCTTGAGTTTATTATTAAAGCTAAGTTCAAATTATCAAATTCATCTGTTCCTAAATTAAATAAGTTACAAAATGGATCATATTCCCTTTTAAACTGCATGACAACAATATAAAATTAATAGCATACATGTTTTTACAGAAATAAAGTAGTTGATTCATGCGTCTAAGTTGAGCAAGTACAGTACAGCAATAAACTGACACTGAAATTCAATTCTGTAAATTTCAAACAACCAGGAAAAGGAGTTCTTATCCACCCACTGCCAGGAAGCTGAGGTCTTGTCTGGGCGAATGAGATGGGAGACACAGCCTTCTGGCTCTGAGGTGGCTTAGAACCCTCATTTTGGCCAAAGCAACTCAAAAGCCACAATTTTTATCTAAAGGCCATAATTCTTTGCTAGGGCCATGCAAGTTAAAATAAAAATAGATCCTCTCAAGTCAGATGTGAATTTACTGAAAAGCTAGTTTCACTGCATCTCAGTTAGGTCATGAGGATGTGGCCTGAATGAACACAGAGCAAATTTTGTTGCATGAAGTCCAGGAGGGAAGATACCATAAAAAGGTACTCATGGTACGTGGTGGCTCTCTGAACCAGAGTACAGAGGGTGTGAAATTAAAATAGCAGCCTGGAGTCTCAGCTGGTAATTTGGAAAGTTGCTTCTAAATCCTGTTGGCCTCAGGTGAACTTCTAAATATATATATGACCCCGAAGCTGCAGCTGTTACCTGTACACTACTTGCGTACAATGCAGCCTTATCCTCAGAGCCTGCAGCTGAGCTGCTTTCCAAGATCATGTCCAGGAGCAGAAGTGGGAGGTGAGTGCAAACCCGCCTGAACACAGCAACTGGCAAATACTAACAAGAGAGCACTGGTAAAACCCATCTTCTAACAATCCTTTTCTGGGAACAGCCAAGTAGAGATTTTCCAGATTGACTGGACTGGTTTTGTAGGAAAGGAGTGGAGCATTTCCAGAATGCTTGGTTCCTGAAAGGTTGCCAGTGCTGCCAGGAAACGTTCCATTTCAGTGATGTAAAGCCCAAGACCTGGGATGGAAGATGAAGGAGGCCTCTCTCCCCAACTACCGTAGGACCCACCACAAGGAGGCGCTGATGAGCTACAAAGCCAACAGGTAGTTTAAAGGCTCCTGGGACCTGTCTGGGAATCAGGGAAAAGGGCAGGGCCAAAGGCAGCCCTACAGCGATAATTAGCCCCAGCAGGCCTCAAACCAACACTAAACCTAATTTAATCAGCACAAGCACCATTTTCTAGGAACTGGTTAGTCTCAGATCCCAGGCCCCAGTTAGGGTCAGAATAGGAGCTGGAAGGCCGGGCACGGTGGCTCACGCCTGTAATCCCAGCACTTTGGGAGGCCGAGGCGGGTGGATCTCAAGGTCAAGAGATAGAGACCATCCTGGTCAACATGGTGAAACCCCGTCTCTACTAAAAATACAAAAAAAAAAAAAATTAGCTGGGCATGGTGGCACGTGCCTGTAATCCCAGCTACTCAGGAGGCTGAGGCAGGAGAATTGCCTGAACCCAGGAGGCGGAGGTTGCGGTGAGGCGAGGTCGTCCCATTGCACTCCAGCCTGGGTAACAAGAGCGAAACTCAGTCTCAAAAAAAAAAAAGAATAGGAGCTGGAAGTGAATACTGTAATGACTGAAGGAGGTACTGGCAGGTCCCTAGGCAACTATCATTCCCTCCAACACCTTTGCTAACAAAAAATACATTTTGCCCAGGTTCAGGTGGCAATGTTTATGGAGGGTGAAACTGATTAGTCTAAACTGGCCATGGGAAGTCCATTTGCCTTGCTGGGGATGGGTTTAGGCATGGTATGAAGGAGAGGGCTTGGCCCACCTCCCCGGGACACACAAGCATCACCTGTGTGAGGTGATGCTTGGAATAGCTAGCTAATTAAGAACATGAGAGGAAAACCAAGAGTATACAGAGAAGCCAGAATTCAGAATTCTGATACCAAAGTCACCCTCAGAATCACCCCACCTCAAAATTGACTTTGTTTTCGTCCAGGCTGGAGTGTAGTGGTAGCCTGTAATCCCAGCACTTTGGGAGGCCAAGGCAGGTGGATCACGAGGTCAAGAGATTGAGACCATCCTGGTCAACATGGTGAAACCCCGTCTCTACTAAAAATACAAAAAATAGCTGGGCATGGTGGCTCGTGCCTGTAATCCCAGCTACTAAGGAGGCTGAGGCAGGAGAATTGCCTGAACCCAGGAGGCAGAGGTTTCAGTGAGCCGAGATTGCGCCATTGCACTCCAGCCTGGGTAACAAGAGCGAAACTCTGTCTCAAAAAAAAAAAAAGAAAAAAAATCATAGCTCACTGCAGCCTGGGTCTCCTAGGCTCAAGTGATCCTCTGGCTTCAGCCTCCCAAGTAGCTGGGACTACAGGCACATATTACCAAACCTGGTTAATTTCTAAAAGTTTTTTGTAGAGATGGGGGTCTTGTTACATTGCTCAGGCTAGTCTTGAACTCCTGGCCTCAAGCAGTCCTCCTACTCTGGCCTCCCAAAGTGCTGGGATTACAGGTGTGAGTCACCATGCTCGGGCTATAACTTCTTGTAATATGAAATACCATTTCTTTATTATTTAGGCTGTTTTTAGCTGGGAGTTTGTAGAAGAAAGCATCCTTGGTGTATGAGAGCATCAAATCATCTTAATCTAGAATCTTCCCTCATAGGTTTCCTGGGCCTTCTGTGAGTGGCCATTAGCTGGAGCTGGAGTGAGGGAGGAGGGTCAGTACTGAGTCCTCCACTAGACCCCTGCTTGTGCTTGAAAACTCACGAGATAAGCCAAGGGTGCCCAAACTTTAACCCCAAAAAGGGGGAGAAAATCTAAATAACCATTTAAAACGTTTTGCAAATAACTTCTCTCTTCCTCAATTTTCTTTCATTGTTCACATGCAGACTTTCTTCAAGGGCTAACTTACTTTAAGCAGCAACGATTCATTCAACAAAGAGAACTGTTAAAAGATTCGGATTTCAATTAATTTTACCCCTAAATGTACAATGGCTAAGAGTCCCTGGGAATCGGGAATTGGTATATAAAATGCTTAAAGTTTTGAAACTATGAAGTATATACTAGCTCACAGAGTTATTCATTCCACATTTTAGAATAAAAACAGTGAGAGAAGGAGTGACTAAAGAAATAAACATGATAAATGAAAAGCTACATTCTCTATTCTAATTTTAGGAAAAATTTGTAAATATTCTATAGTTAAAAACAACCCATTTCTAGTTTAACATAAGATCTGCTAAATTGGTTGCTTCTCTGTTAGAGTTGTTTTAAAGTAACACGGCAATAAAAAAGTTTTTAGTTTTTATTGCTTGCCCTCCTTCCAATTTTACAACTTTTATTATAAAAAATAAAGGAAATGGTAGTGACAATGAACACACTATGGATAGAATGAGGGCTTGCAAATAAATTGACATAAATGCAAAATGGAAACTGATGTAAGAAAGGTTCAACTTTTGAATAAGGAGAATTTTTAGCACTAAAAGTTACAGGAAATGAGGACAACATAAATATAATTCTTCCTGATCAAAAGATGATGAAAATGGAAAATGAACAGTTCACAACTTAAATCTGTAACCCTATTTAATGCACTTGTTTATATCCTAATATATATCCTAATATTTCTTAGCATAATATAAAAATAGTCTCACTAATTGCCACAAAACACAATAGAATTAATACAAGGCTGACTTTACTGAGGAAAGAACCTCCAGGAAGGAGAAAACAATATCAAATAGCTGGAAATAGTACTCATTTTCCAAAAATCTCTGGCTTACTTTCTGTTCTTTTTCTGTCTTCCAAATTCTTCTGGCTCTCCACTCATTCTCCAGGCCTCGCTAATCGCTAATTCCGTTAGCCACACTCTGCTTCCAAGTGTCCTTGGACAACCTTACTCTTTCCAATCAAGCCTTTGAAAATCTCCTCTCCCAGTCCTGCTCTCTTCTCCACAATGTTCATGTCTCCTAACTTCTCTTCGTTTTTGTACTTTCCACCAGATGAGTACTATATCTTAGCTTGTGAGAACATGTATGCATAAACCCACATACATGCAAAACAAGGTAACTATTGCACTGCACTTTAAAGCAGTATCACTAACACGTATGTAGATAGTTATATTGATTATTCTCAATTTTGGCACTGGATGATTCCACTTGGAGTCTTGACATCAGTTTCCATGAAACACATCCAAAATGAAATTTCCTCATAATTTCTCTACAACTCAGGTTTTCCTTCTAACAATCCTACCACCTTTATTGATGCAATCAAAACACTTACTCCCCCTTTTTAGTCCTTCTTCCTAATTCGTGATTAAGTCCTACACTTTTCTTTCCAAATCATCTGTCCCTTTGCAGTCGCAATCAAATTACTCTACTGTAGGATCTCTACCTGTCTTGTATCTAGCTAGCTCCTCTAACAGTCTTCTCTGTGACCCTCCAGAGCCTAAGACTTCAGAAATCGAATGTCAAGACCAGATCAATCTTATAGCTACACTAGCAACCATTATGGAGCGCGTGTTCCAAGCCATTTAGCACTGTGCTAAATGATTTCCATTCATCCTCTCACTTAATCTTCACAACGATTCTATGAGATACTGTTATTCTCATCTTACATTTATGGCAACTAAAGCCTGAAGAGTTGAAGCAGATGCCTAGGCCACAAAGCACGCAAGAGCTAATGTCAACCTTCGCACCTGTGCACTTTGACGCTGACCCTGGGTTCATAACTCATATTCTGTTCTGCCTTCATGCCAGTTCTCAGATTTTCAGAAACTGCAACGATGTCCTGTTTCCTACCAAGGCATGTTTAAAATTCTCCTTCCTAGCTTACATAGCACTCTGGAGTTTTATGTCATCCTGTCTACCCAACTGTACCTCTCACCTCCCTCAATGCGTTTCCCCTTGTGAAATGAGTCAGGCTCTCCAGCCCCTGAATGTCCCACGCTTGCTTTCACTTTGGTGCCTTGGTTGGAATTCTGCCTTATTCTTCTAATCTAGTTTGTCTTCCCGTGTTCCTTCATCTCTTCTAGTTCTACCCACAGCTGAAGTCCAGGTTCCTTTAGGAAGCCTTCTCAAAGGACTCTGTGTCTCCCTGGTCTTCCTCCTCACTGAATGCCACAGACCAAGAACCCACAGCGTCCTCTATAGGAACCAGCACAGGCCCAAAGTCCACAGAACTCAGAAAAATGCTGGTAGATCAATCTGCCCTACTATCATCTCCACAGTGCTTTCCTCAGGTGTAGCACGATGCATTTTAACATGTTAGAAATGCTGCTGATGGGTTGCTGGGGCAATGACGTCTTTCAAAGTATTTCCTCTATCACTTCGCTCGTGGAAGTTGGTGTCATGGGAAGCTATGTTTTAGCAGAAAGCCTGTCTTCAAAGTCCTTTATCAAGGAAGTTTTCTGCTATGAATAAATGAATATCACAAAACTTTTTCAAGTGTTTCTCCATACAATTGGCACTCCTAATAATGAAAAAGAATCAAGCTTCTGACTCTGCACATAGTGGCAAATACTGGCATGTGTAATTTGGGGCTTGTTGGGTGAAGACCCTTAAGTTAATACAACCTATGTGTAGAGGGTCTCTAAAATTCAGGTGCAGCCAGTCCCAAACTGTCTTGTAAAAGTGTTAGCTAGGACAGTGTTTCACAAACTGGGATTGGAGAAGGACCACTGTTCTGAAAAATCCTACTGGTATTCCTCAGTGCTACTAGATGGACTTGGTGTTGAGAATGTTGGAGAGTTTTCTCCATGCTTATTATGGAATTTTATGCTGCCAACATTTAGTGTGCCTGCTAAAATACTAAGTTACAAGACTTAACATGACCAACTTTATCTAAACATGGAACAAATTAAAATATAAATAGCATGCATTCTGGGTGCTGCTTGTATCTATTCATTTTAAACACAAGACACTGCCCTTCTAAGAAACTAGAGCACTGGGACCAGCGATTTCTTGCCACTCTGACAGAGGTCACAGGGCCTGCCCATGATTGACATCCAGGAAGGATCTCTCCCAGCTGACTTGGACACATCATAGCATGGGACATTCTTCTTGCTAGATCATGGACTCGCTGTATTGTTTTCCTGTTGAAATTCCTCAGATGGTTCACATATGTAAGGTCTGAGAGTCTACTTCATAGAATTGTCCTCAATAAGTCTGACATGCAGATTAGGAATCTGCAATTTATTTTATTTTATTTTTATTTAATTTTTGAGACAGAGTCTTGGTCTGTCTCCCAGACTGGAGTGCGATGGCACAATCTCGGCTCACTGCAACCTCCACCTCCCAGGTTCCAGTATTCTCCTGCTTTGGCAAGTAGCTGAGATTACAGGCATGCACCACCATGCATGGCCTAATTTTTGTGTTTTTAGTAGAGATGGGGTTTCACCATGTTGGTCAGGCTGGTCTCGTACTCCTGACCTCAAGTGATCCGCCCACCTCAGCCTCCCAAAGTGCTGGGATTACAGGCATGAGCCACTGCGCCCAGCTGGAATATGGAATTTAATTAAACCAGCTCCCTGGGTGACTCTAGTGCTGGTGTTCCAGGGAACCACATCTTGAAAAGCACCATCCCAGGAACCAGCTTTAAATTACATCCTTATTAAAGCCAAGGATGTAATAATTCTTGAACTACTACAATTGAGTAATTTAGTCTGTTTATATCCCTATTAAAGTTGTTGCCAACCATGGCTGCACATCAGAATCATGAATAAATCTTCATAAAAATGCATGTGTCCAAGTTTTGCTCTAAGTATAAAGGATTCCAACTCAGCCAGTCTCCTGGGATCCAGGGTATTGCAGATAATTCTGATGCAGAGCCAGGTTTGTGCGCCCCAATTCAACACCAACAACCTCCCAAATGATTACTCCCATGCCATTTAAAGAGCAAAGCAGGGTTAAACTCTGGGGTTTCAAAGTTAGGATTTAGTCCACATAATATGTACACTGCAGTGATTTATAATTTTTTGTTGTTACTGTAGTTAAGATATATTGAACATTTATTACATACCAGGCTCTGTGAAATGCGCTCTACCAAATTATTTTATTTAACCTTCACAACAACCTTTGAGTGGACATTATTATCTCATTCTACATATGAGGACACGATACCTTGGAGAAGCCAAGTTGCCCAAGGGCAGTGGTGGGATCTGAATCCAGGTCTATTGACTCAAGTCTACATATAAAACAAAAACTGTGTCTGGATGTGGTGGCTCACGCCTATAATCCCAGCACTTTGGGAGGCCAAGTTGGGCAGATCACGAGGTCAGGAGTTCCGAGAATAGCCTAATCGACATGGTGAAACTCCATCTCTACTAAAAATACAAAAATTAGCCAAGTGTGGTGGCATGCACCTGTAATCCCAGCTACTCAGGAGGCTGAGGCAGGAGAATCTCTTGAACCCAGCAGGTGGAGGTTGCAGTGAGCCAAGATTGCACCATTGCACTCCAGCCTGGGCGGCAGAGCAAGACTCCGTCTCAAAAAACAAAAAACAAACAAAAAAAACCCTGCAAGCCCATTCCAGATTTACTTCCTGATTCCATTTCCTGCTTTATTTTCCCGTTCTCATCATTGAATATACCTATTTTTTTTTAATTGATTTACTGCCCTCTCTGAGTAAAAAGCAAGCACCATGAAGGCAGGAATTTCACTCATTTTGGACACAGCTGTTTCCTGAGGGTCTAACATCATGCCTGGTAGTTCCTGGACCAGAGTAAGTGCTCAATAAACATTTATTAAATGAGTAAGTCAACGAATGATGGTTAAATAAAATTATAAGGACATTCTAGAAAACAATTACAAGAAAGAAAATAAATGAACTATTTTTCCACAAGACTTCTCTTGTTTCTGTTGGTTTATCCTGTGAACTGAAGTCAGATCCTGAAAATGTCTGTTTTTAAAAAATAGTAGGATGATTTGTACATGCATTAAAACGGATGAATACGGAAGTGGAAAGGCTTATCCACATGAATCTTACGAGCGGAAGTGAGACTGTTTTAAGATCCTTCTCAAAATAAGTGGTCGCACAGCCCACCTCACTTTGTGCACAGCACACTGAGTCAGTGGCTAATCTGAGATTTAGCAACTACTTAGATAACCAAACAGCTAGATGTGATGATAACTATAATAGCACCAGTGTAAGATTAAAAGTGGCATCATTCTGACAGGCTTCCTAAAATTAACATATGCCTCTTCTATGTCACATATTTTAAGTATTAGTTCTTTGGTGCATAACTTCCAGCATGAATTTACAAAACAAAATGCCATCTATAATAAAAATCCAAATAGTTCAATGATATTTTATTAATATTGATGAAAATTCATGATTCAAATGAAACAGGTTTTATAATACAGAATGCATTTATGCCAAGACAGACATGCAGCTGAGCTATTTCTTCTTAACTCACACAGACATTTGCTGGAATGTGTAAATGCTAGAAGGGTATAAAGTCCTTTGTTAGTAATGCTCTTGTGTTAATAATTGCACAATTTACCTTGTCATCAGGAAGCACGTGCCAAATAGATATTGTTTTTTCCTCAACTTCATTGTTGATAGACAAATAAGAAGGTTGATAGATTTTGGTTGGTTCTAATATTAATACCTTGAAAAGATAAGGCAAAGAAACTAGTATCAGTGACTTCAGATTGAAACCACTTAGAACTGCTGTAACCCCCAGCACCAACGTAGAGGATTATTGGATGAGTATCTGAATCTGCTGCTGTAGTAAACCATTTCAGTTTGTCTGACTGCTGTTTTTCCTATAAATCCTTCAAGCATTTTACAGTATTTATCAATGATCATAAGGTTCAATAATGCATCACCTTGTATTGCTAATAAACTTAGAAATACATTTTTGCAGCCCATATATTGGCTCAGCTATCCCCAGGAAATCTACTAGTGATTAACTTTTTAAAAATCTTCTATTTTATCATGTACTACATAAGCTATTTCTATAAATATAAATGTGTCAAAGAAAGACAGAAAAGGTCCATACATAGAATGTCTCATACTTATTTTGGTTTTTCTGCTATCACACTTTATCATACAGATGCAGTAGTATGGTTTTCACACCCATGTAAATAAATTTAGAAATGCTTTTGGTTATTCCTGAAAGAGTTTTATATATAAACCAAAGAAACAAACTTAGCTACATGAAATAATAAACACGTTTTTTTGCACTGCCTTTCGGATGAAACTGGCATCTTCAATAATGATATATTTCACCTTGTAAGAGAAAAAGAGAAATCAAATTTGCTCCTATTTTAAAGTTCTATGAGGGGTATGTGATAAATGAGTTGAGAATCTCCATCAAAGGACTGCATGAAGTAGTCCATTATTACTAATATCTCACCATTGAAGTGAATAATACTAAAATGATACATATGCCCTGATTTCAAAGGCACTATGATTCATTACCTACTTGTAGAGATGCTTAAAGGCATCTTCCTGGCCCAAATTTCCTAGGCAAACTTCACTACGAATGTTTTAAAAAAAGAAAAGTCAATACTTAACTAGTAGAGAAACTGGAATAGTCTTTCTCCTCTACTGGTTTAACACTCAAGAAGATTACCTTTAGAACTAATCTTGAATCAAGCAAGTTTTCCAAATAAAAGTGGAGGAAAATGCCTTCAGAAGGTTCCATCAATAAGTAATTACAGATTCATTATACAGTAAAACATGAAACGCACCCTCAGAAAGAAAGCACAAGAATCTGGGCATATTTGTTTTACTCTAAACTTACCCCAACAGTGCATTTACTTAAGGTTCAGGTAACTAGGGAAAGGAAGCTAAGAAAACCAATTTTTCTTTACTCTGGGTATTAAAACTGTTAAGGGCTCAAAGAAAGTCAGGCTTTAGCTGTGAAAATAAGATGGTCTATACCACAAATACACACACAGTGAGAATCCAGAAGGGAACAGATTCTGACTCAGGAAGAAACTCACCCAGTGAATCAAAATCTTAATTCTAATCAATATAGAGACAAACAGTAATGATGAATAATGAATAATGAAAATCAACTTTCCAACTAAACGTTGCAGAAATGGTGCTCTCATTTCTGAGTATTGCAGTGTATATGAAATCAAAACAATAGAGAATAAAAGGTGGGTTTCCCAAAACATCATCCAACTCTCTTCATTGACAAGTGAGAATATACCCTGTGCCCAAATTATGTGGGCATACTATTATATTAAACAGCAGAAAAGAACAGCACCAGCTCCTCTCTTGTAAAATTATGTCTTTGTTGTCATCTTAATATTTCTAATAGATAAAATCTGAACTATGTGTCCCTCACTTGAGATAGGAAATAAAAACAAGGTTGTAGCTAGCACTAATTTGTTGAGCCCTTTGCTTTACCCTTGAAATGACAAAATGTGAGAAATTTGTGGCACATATTACAGAGGTCACAGAAAGGCTGGAAAAAAGACCAGGAAATGGAGACACTTTGACAAAGCCTTAACGCTAGATATAACTCACTTATGAGTTTATATATTCTTACTTTTAGTTTCTTGCTTTTAGGTTAACATTATAATTAACTGCTAATTTCATGTATCTGAATAAAAAAGGAAGACTGCAAGGCCTATCAAAGAACAGATACTAACCAGATGTTTAGGTTTCCACAGGCTTTTAAGTACAATATTTCTCTTCTGCCTCTCTCCTGACATTAGATAATGAGTTCATGGTCTCTAGACTTTTCAGTGTAAGGAGGAAAGAAAATACACCAAACGGAGATGTAAGAAAAAAAGAATAAATCAAAATGATAAATGATGGTACTATTCAAATCATTTCCCACATAAACTTTCAACTCTCTTTTGCCCAGAGCCACAGTTATTTCTTGGAGAAATTAGAATGAATATAGTATTGAGATAAATAAAAACAATCAAATAATATTTTCTAAAATAGGCCATCCTGGATTATATTTAGATGCATTTCAAAAGAAGGATAATGTTATCCTAATCAACACCTACTGCAACCTTTGTAGTGTGAGCCATGGAAGTTGCGATGCTAAGGACATGACAAGTTGCAGTGACCAAGAGAGCCCCAAAGGTACTAAAAGGCTATCTTTCTCTATGAGGGAGAGCATGGGTGGCAAATTCCAGAAGTGGTCACAACTTACTACCCAAATATTGATCCTGTTTTTCTGCTATGCTATCATCTACCTTGAGACTTAAAAATGATCCATATGGTTTCCATTACCTTTTAAAACAATATCTTTGTAGTTTCTGTAGTGCTTCATCATACACTTAAATAAAAGAAAACATCTGGCTGGGCGCGGTGGCTCACGCCTCTAATCCCAGCACCATGGGAGGCCGAGGCAGGTGGATCACGAGGTCAAGAGATTGAGACCATCCTGGCCAATATGGTGAAACCCTGTCTCTACTAAATATACAAAACTTAGCTGGGCATAGTGGTGCATGCCTATAGTCCCAGCTACTCAGGAGGCTGAAGCAGGAGAATCACTTGGACCCAGGAGGCAGAGGTTGGAGTGAGCCTAGATCACGCCACTGCACTCCAGCCTGGCAACAGGGCAAGACTCCATGTCGGAAAAAATTAAAAAGAAAAGAAAATATTCAAGTGGTTAATCCTAAAGCAATTTCCGTTAAATTTGGAGCTTCTTGGTAGACTGGCATTTTCTGTAACTCACACAGGTGAAGTCCCTGTAAGAACACTCAAGAGGAACTACAGAAGTGTACAATGTTGCCCTCTGTGTAGCAACAAACTATGGAAAAGAAATTTTGAGTACCTGAGTTATGAATTCTGATGTAGGAATAGTATTTAGAGCTGAGTGGGAAAACACTGCATTTTAGAGTTTTGTCACAAAAAGACCCCAAACAAGCCACAAAGTTTCAAGAAGGAAATGGATTGCTGAGAAAAATCAAATATGCCATAAATATGTTGGCAAGATAATAACAAACACCGATGTGCCTACCACTCGCAGATAACTGTTAACACACTTTCATATTTGCTTCAAAACGTTTTCTAAAGAAATAAAATGTTGTAAATAAAGTTGAGGTCCTCAGGATCCCTTACACAATCCTAACATCCCCTTTCCAGATAATTTCCCAGAATCCCAGAATATTCAGCAATTCCTATGCCCACCAGCAGGTTCTAAAAATGCTCTTGTCTCCATACCAATGACAACTGCTGGAAAACGTTTTAATTCTTTGAGTCCATGGGGAAAAAAAAATAGTGTCTCATTTAATCTGCATTTTCTTGACTAACCAGAAGTTAATTATCTCTTCATATTATTTTTTCTTTTTATTTGCTTATCAATTTATAGGATTTATTTGCATATTACCTAAACTGACTATTTTGCACATTTGTATAAAACATTTTCTCTTTCTAGCAGTTTCTATTTGGCATGCTCATGGTAGTTTTATTTTTTTTTTTAATCAAACAAAAATATCAATTTTTTATTGACTTTTAAGTTCCTTTCTTACTTAAGGAGGCCTTTCTCAACTGGTGTTTACACCTATATTCTCCTAACTTCTCACTGAATATTTTCTAATTTTTTTATATTCACTTATTTGTATTTATATTAGGACAAATTCTGTCAAATATTTTTTATATTAACTTATATTATGAAAAATAAATTCATATTAAACTAATTCAAATGAGCTGAAAGTGACTAATTTGAATGGTTTCCTTTCATAGCCAGTTTTCTAGTCCATCAAGTTAACAGTCAATTAAATACCAGAATTCTACATTCTCTTCTTTCACTACATTTCCTGCTACTCAGAGCACCAGCTAGAGGCAAGTTGCCAGCTCATTCGAAGATAAGTATTTTCCTAGGCTACACATTATCTAGGCTAGAAAATAAAGTGAAGTGTTTCAGTTAAAAGGCTTTCGATTAAGGACCCTGCTGAGCTCGAGGCTTCATCTGGAAGCAAGAGTAAAGCATGCTCATGTCAGCAATAGATTTAATTAAGTGAAGTAGGTGATCCTATCAACAAGAACAGGAACACAAGATTTCACAAAAAGAATTGAGAACTGTCACCGCCTCTGAGAATGCAAGATACAGATTAGAAAGCTCAAACAGAGACTTATGGCATCACTTTGATGTGGAAAGAAATTTGTACACACAGTGAATTGCCAGTAATTCTTTTTTTTTTTTTTTGAGACAGAGTCTCACCCTGTCACCCAGGCTGGCATACAATGGTGCAATCTCGGCTCACTGCAACCTCTGCCTCCTGGGTTTCAAGCAATTCTCCTACCTCAGCCTTCCGAGTAGCTGGGATTACAGGCATGTGCCACCATGCCTGGCTAATTTTTTGTATCTTTAGTATAGTCTGGGTTTCACCATATTGGCCAGGCTGGTCTCAAACTCCTGACCTCGTGGTCCACCTGACTCAGCCTCCCAAAGTGCTGGGATTACAGGCGTGAGCCACTGTGCTCAACAGTTGCCAGTAATTCTTGAATTGGATGCTGAACAGTGTTAAGAACTATCAGGAGGGGGATGGCCATCTGAGAAGAGCAATCGATTTTTTAAAATGTGTGTGCATGTGTGTGTATGTGTGTGTGTGTGTGTGTATATTATACATTTAAATCTATATAGCTGAAGTCCACTAGAGATCAGCCAAAATGAGTTGCAGACCAAAAACTGCAAGTCATTATTTCCCATGGTCTAAAGTGTTATAAATAGGGATTGGGGATATTACATCTAACACTGACCCAGCTGGGTAATGGATGGTGGGGATGGAATAACAATGCAGGTGAGCCTGATACTTTTCACTCCAAGACGGGAGATAATACTGAAGACCATGCCAACACGACTGCAGGATTAAGGAAAAGCATCCATCAGTCTGGCTGAAGCTAAACCAAGAGATAATCTTTGCACTGTTTAGGAAGTACACTTCACCACTTATCAAAAGGAATCAGCCAAATTCCATGGCAAAAACATAAAAATATTTCTCCGATTCTGAGAAATTATTTTTTAAAGTAAGCCAAAGCAAACCAATGTGCAGGAAATAAAGATATTAACCAGGTGACTGCAGACTTAGGGCACAAAAATCAGCATCTAAGCACTGTTACAATCACAGTACAAGATGTTCTTTAAATAAAAAAATGTAATTAGATTTAAAGGAAGAGTACTCACTGGAAACCTAACCACAGTAACATCTGTCTTTGTGGCCTCGACCAGGAAATCCATCCAAAAGTCCACAAGTTCTTGCTTGGCCACAGGCTGTTCAGTAGTCAGTTTCACAAAATGCTTATATATCAAAATTGTCTCTACAATAGACTTAAGGTACCTGAGAAGTAAAAGACATAAGACACAAAACATAACAGAAAAATTTAGTACCACCTGTTCCCATGTATCCCAATCTAATTCTGTAATGTAATTTATATATGACATTAACAGTTACACATTCATTACATTATTCATTATTTGTTAAATATCATGTGCTTTCACACTTTCTTTTTTTTTTTTTTTTTTTTTTTGAGACGGAGTCTCACTCTGTCACCCAGGCAGGAGTGCAGTGGCTGCAATGGCACAATCCGGCTCATTTCAACCTCCCTGTCCTGGGTTCACACTATTCTCCTGCCTCAGCCTCCTGAGTAGCTGGGATCACAGGTGTGCACCACTACACCCAGCTAAGTTTTGTATTTTCAGTAGAGATAGAGTTTCACCCTATTGGCCAGGCTGGTCTCCTCAAACTCCTGACCTCAAGTGATCCACCTGCCTTGACCTCCCAAATGCTGGGATTACAGGTGTGAGCCACTGTGCCTGGTCACACTTTTTTTTTTTTTTTTTTGAGATGGAGTCTCACTCTGTCACCCAAACTGAGAAGCAGTGGTGCCATCTTGGCTCCCTGCAACCTCTGTTTCCTGGGTTCAAGCGATTCTCCTGCATCAGCCTCCTGAGTAGCTGGACTATAGATGTATACCACCACGCCAAGTATTTTTTGAATTTTTACTAGAGACAGAGTTTCACCATGTTGGCCAGGCTGGTTTCAAATTCCTGACCTCAAGTGATCCATCTGCCTTGGCCTCCCAAAGTGCTAGAATTACAGGTATGAGCCACCATGCCCGGCCATGCTTTCACACATTATCTCATTTCTATCTCATAAAAATTCAATAACATAGGTTATTTTATCCCTGTTTTAGAGATGAGGAAACAGGCTTAGAGGGCTTGGTAACTTGGACTAGGGCCATACATCTGGTTAAAACGTGAATTTTAAAATGCCTATATTCTATTTGAGGAAGCAGTTAATGCATTTGTTTTTAAATATGCTTCTTTGAGGAAGCTTTCTTAAATAGACCCTTCATAAAACATCATTCTTTAGCTCAGAAGCAACTCAGCTTATATATTATACAAATACCCTCAAACCCAGTAAGACAGATGGTGCCTCAAAGGAAAAAGTTAGGAAAAATGAGGAGAGAGATAATTACAGGCGATAATGGCTATGCAGGCACTTTGCGGACTATAAACATGGAAGTTAACATTCCATAAAAATTAAGTTAGTGGAACCTTAAGGTACTGTTTTGCAGCTGTGAGTACCATTGTATAGAATAGTGGCTGTTTTCTTGTTAACAGACCCAGGATGTCTAAAATACTGCCATCGGAATGGTCATTGCAAAGAAATAGGAAATGTGACTGAGTATCACGCATGCATTTATTGGTTCATTTATTTCATATCATTTGCTGCATGCCTGCTGCTGTATAAATATTAAAAGGTATTATAACATCATGAATAAATATCCATGGAGATATGATTAAACAGAGAGACAACTTAAAAAAGCCATACACTCCGTATCAAGAGAGGCAGAACTAAAGAATGACAGAAACACTAAAGAAGGGACTTGGGTGTGAGGAAGGGCTATAGGTCAAGGTCAGCTTTATGAGCAGGTGTGATGGATGAGTGTTCTCCGGGGAATGTGTCCATTGTGAGAGGCATGCTCAGCACATGCTCAGACACTCACGCATGAAACCGGCAGTGTGGTATGAAGAGACAGCAGTGCAAACTCAGGGGTGTGACAAGAGCTGAGGCTAATGGCTAAGGGCAAATCTTGTTTACTAAGACAAAATGATGGACTTTATCCCTTAGGCTGTGAGGAACAATTAAACTATATTGATTTAAGGATTTCAGTGCAGAGGAAGTGTCAAATGTGCATTTTTGAAAGATCATTGTGATCTTTAGAAAGATCCCTGGGGAGAACTGGCTAAAGGAGACCTAAACATGAGAAAAATTCTTTAAAAAGCCATGAAGGCCTGAGTGGTCTCTTCCTCACATGGTTTCTGTGATGAAAACAGCCAAGTAAGTGGCCTGAGCTCAGAGTGCCTCTGGAAAGATGCTTTCACCATATTATGGTTGGCCCTTTAAAGTCTTTACAGCTAATGGTCAATCGCTACATGTGATGCTAATAAAAATTGTTTTTCTTTCTTTTTTTTTTTGAGACAGTCTCACTCTGTTGCCCAGGCTGAAGTGCAGTGGCGTGATCTTGGCTCACTGCAACCTCTGCCTCCTGGGTTCAAGTGATTCTCCTGGCACCTGACAGCATGCCCAGTTAATTTTTGTATTTTTAGTAGAGATGGGGTTTCACCATGTTGGTCAGGCTGGTCTCAGACTCCTGACCTCAAGTGATCCATCTGCCTCGACCTCCCAAAGTGCTAGGATTACAGGTGTGAGCCACCACGCCCAGCCAACATTGTTTTGCAAAATGATTCTAAATGCAGAGGTAATTTTGTTTCCATCTCTCCAATTACCACAGAGATAATGGTGAGATTTGGGTGCACTCCAAGAACAATTTGAAATTTAAAAAATACACAAATATAGGAAACGCTCAAATGTGTCAGTCAAATCCTAAGTAAAAACAAAAGTAAATCAAGAATGAACATTCTAAATCTGAGATTAGATCACAGAGGAAACAAAGGGCATAGGTTTGGAGTAGAGGTCTAAGAGCTGAAATGGAAATGTGGTCTCAGGCCCTGAACATAAGTTATATTTGCAGGTGTAAAATGCGTGACCTCTGCATGATTCACATGGGTGACAGTGGCCAACCTGGGCCAGTGGGTTGGTCAATGTGCTGGAAAGGCTGTCAGAAACCTGCTGACATCACCTACATCCAAAGTCACTAGAACTTATATGCAACACATTTTGTGAATATGACAATTTTCCTCTATATTCTGCATTTTATTTTATAAGCAAATAAAATCATCTAGTTGTCACTTCAATAAATATAATATGGGACCAATATGGAGCTGTTTATTAAAAAAAAATTGTATCAACATATAATAGCTGATTATTACCATGCTGGTGTCTTCAGTTTAAAAAGCTTTTCAGATGCTTGAATGACTCTCATGTGGTCGTTGGCTAGGACACTGGCCCCCAGAAAAAATCCAACTTCCCAGTAGCTCTGGAGTTTTTCCAGGTTTCCCTTTTTACCAAGAAGGCTACTTAGCTTCACCCCTAGAATACAAACAGGAAGTAGAATGTTACAAACGCACCCCAGAGAGGTAGAACCAGGTTTTCACTAAAAAGCAAAATTAAGCTTTCATTCCTCTTTTTGGATTAAAATAGCTTTGTTAAGTTGCTGATTATTAAGGTGGTTTCAGTTCACTGTGAAAAGAAATTAGTCATAAAAAGGAATGAAACACTGATACATACAATTACACCATAGATGAACTTGGAAAACATGCTGAATTAAATAAGCCAGACACAAAAAGACAAAGGTTCCGTGGTTCCACTTACAAGAGGTACCTAGCACAGACACATTCTTAAATGTGGAAAGTAGAATAGAGGTTCCCAGGGACTGGGGGGAGAAGGGAATGGGGAGTGATTGTTTAATGGGTACAGAGTTTTAATTTGAAAAGATAAAAAGGTTCTGGAGATGAACAGTAGTGTTGCCCGCATAACAGTGTGGATGTACTTAATGCCACTGCAGTGTGTACTTCAAACGAAAATTTTTGTTATGTACATTTTATCACAATAAAAAATTTGGTTAAAAAAAAAGTCAGACTAACCAGAAAGGCACACAGAAAAAAGTGAAAATTACCCTTTAATTTGAAAACCAAGGATAACTGTTAAGATCACTTTAATGTACATAAATCTAGAACTTTAATATATGTCAGCATATGCATAAATTAAAAGGTGATAATACAAATGTTGTGTAACCTCCTTCTTTGTCTTTTTATAACATGATAACATGGATTCTTTTTTTTTTGAGACGGAGTTTCACTCTTGTTACCCAGGCTAGAGTGCAATGGCACTATCTCGGCTCACCACAACCTCCGTCTCCTGGGTTCAGGCAATTCTCCTGCCTCAGCCTCCTGAGTAGCTGGGATTACAGGCACGCGCCACCGTGCCCTGCTAATTTTTTGTTTTTTTAGTAGAGACGGGGTTTCACCATGTTGACCAGGATGGTCTCGATCTCTTGACCTCGTGATCCACCCGCCTCAGCCTCCCAAAGTGCTGGGATTACAGGCTTGAGCAACATGGATTCTTAAATAAATTAAGAGGGAAATCTCATGTTTTTTATGCTGAAATTGTATCCGTTGAAGTATAAATATATACAATATATATATATTGCAAGAGTAATATGCTATAATAATAAATAATTTTAGACACAAAAAGTTATATATATAAAATGTTAAAGAAATAAGGAAATATGCCAGATGTGGTGGCTCACACCTGTAATCCCAGCACCTTGGAAGGCTGAGGTGGGAGGATCGCTTTAGCCCAGGAGTTCTAGATTGGCCTGGGCAACATAGCAAAATCCTGTCTCATAAAAAAAATAAAAAATTTAAAAAATTTTTTAAAAACTAGAAAAAAAAGGAAATAGACTGACAGATAATACTGTCTTGTTATGTGACTGTCTTAAAAGTCTTGAAATTAGGTAATATAAATACTCCAACTTTGTTCTTTTTCAGCAGTTTTGGCACTTCTGTGTTCTAAATGTTTCATTATAGTTTCAAATATATAAAGTAGATTTTCAAATATCTATTGTGTCTTGTATTATTTTTGCATTTCGTATTTGTTTGCTTAAAAAGAATATATCCTTGTAGCATTGTTTGGTGCCACTAATATCCATCACATTAAACTGTTGGGAAAATCATCTGAGATTCAGGAATAAGGCAGAAAGGTAGGATGTATCATTTCAATATCATATGGGAGCATCAGGCCTCTCAAGGACCGTCTCATGAAAGTGACGCTTGTTCATCTCATTACACACCACTTATTAAAGATCCCAGACTTACAAAAGTTTACTTGTTAACTTGCAGATTTTTGTCCAGTAGAGACGTAAACTTCTGTAGAGTGGAATGGATAAATTCTTAAGATTTATGGCCTGTTGGACATAAACCAGCTTTTCTTTTTCTTCAAACTCAGAAGTCTTAACATTTTTTTGTTATCTATGAATATAAATACTTTTTGAACTGGACATTCCATCTTACTAGTTTCCATATTAGTTGAGTTAAATAAAATAATTTTATGTGTCAATTTTTATATTTGCTGAGAGTCATGATTTTATATTTGCTGAGAGTCATGATTTTATATGTGCCATTTTATATTTGCTGAGTCATGATTTTATATGTGCCATTTTATATTTGCTGAGAGTCATGATTTTATATGTGCCATTTTATATTTGCTGAGTCACGATTTTATATGTGCCATTTTATATTTGCTGAGTCATGATTTTACCTTTTTGAAAATTATATGTGAATGAAACAAAATAACCTTTAAAAATTTTCATGTTACTTTTTATCATATAATCCACTCAAACCACAAGTGTTTCAGGAAAATGTCCATTTGGGAATTCTTCACATTTTGTGAGGGCAAATTAAAGACGGAACAGCTTTGCCACTGCTGTTTCACAAGATGGAAATAAATTACACATGCATAGGACAACATCCAAGATCTTCTACCTGGACATGACCTTTTTTTGTTTTTGCTGTTGAGACAAGGTCTCACTCTGTCACCCAGGCTGGAGTGCAGTGGTATGACCACTGCTCACTGCAGCCCTAAACTTCCCAGCTCAAATGATCCTTCCACCTCAGCCTCCCAAGTAGCTGGGACTACAGGCAGGAACCATCACATCTAGCTAATTTTGGGCTTTTTTTTTTCCTGGAGAAACAAGGTTTTGCCATGTTGCCCAGGCAAACTCCGGGGCTCAAGTGATCCTCCTGACTCAGCCCCATTAGCTGAGATAACAGATGCTACCATAACTGGCTAATTTTTAAATTTCTTCGCAGTTTTTACTTTTTATTTTTTTTGTACAGACAGGGTCTCACTCTGTGGGCCAGGCTCATCTTGAACTCCTAGGCTCAAGCAATCCTCTCTCTTCCCTTACCCCCTCAAAGTTCTGAGATTATAGGCATGAGCCACTATACCCCAATAATGGTTTTAAAATAAAATTTCAGATGTGTTCTTGTACCTCAGAAGTTCATTTTGTGATGGTGATACTTGGTTTTGGCCTCAAGAAGCATTTATCACATGATCATCACACCCAGCCAGCATTTGGACAAAATGTATATTTTTGACGTCAACTAGTGTTTTAGCATATGGATGTATCACAATTTATTTACACAAATGGAGATGGGTGGCCATTTTTATTACTCTAAACATTGTTGTACACATAGCTTTGTATATTTGCTCAATTATTTCTTTATAATAAAGTTCTAAACATGAATTTGTTAGGGACAGAAGACATGCCCATTTTTAGTGTTGATGCATTTTTGTCAAATTGCCCTTAGAAAATGCTGTACCAATTTATACTTTCACTGGAGGCATCTGACAATTACCCACACCCTTCCCAGTGAGGGAGACTATCACATGCATTCATCTTTACCAATATGACAGGGGGAAAAAAGGAACATTGCCTTTTCTTAACCACCGAGATTGGCCATCTTTTTACGTTTGTATTTCCTTTGTGAATCAGCATTTATGCTCTTTGCAAAAACTTGTTTCTACATGAAGACATTCTCTTTTAAGTATGGAGTTAAGAACATGGCTCTAATTTTTTATATTTATAAGTCCTTTCTCTCTGTCTCTCTCTCTCTTTCTCATACAAACACAGATATACAGATATCTTAGTGCATAAAATTTGTTTTGTATTTAGGATTTTCTTCCATAGGATAGAATTTCAGGAGTATTGTTAGACTTGGTTCCAAACTACAATATTTTTTAGATTCGTCATCCATAGGGACAAATTAATAAAGTACAATTTGTGATGTTCAATTGTATCTTTTTAACCAAGTCCTTCCAGATCAATATTTTTCTCTATTTAAAAACATGTTGATTGAATTTATAAGCAATGAGCAGTATGTCACTGGTGTGTTAACAACCAGTTCACCATTTATTTGATTCAGTTACCTATTTATGCAATTTAAATGCTGACAATGTTGTCATTAAAATTGGTTGACTTATAGTGAGGATTTTTTTAATAGCTTAGTTTTTATCATTTTGCAGCTGTTACTATGCTCAAGGCTTTTTTTTTTTTTTTAATTGAGACAGAGTTTCGCTCTTGTTACCCAGGCTGGAGTGCAATGGTGCGATCTCGGCTCACTGCAACCTCTGCTTCACAGGTTCAGGCAATTCTCCTGCCTCAGTATCCCAGGTAGCTGGGATTACAGGTGTGAATCACCACGCCTGGCTAATTTTTGTACTTTTAGTAGAAATGGGGTTTTACCATGTTGGCCAGGCTGGTCTCTAACTCCTGACATCAAGTGGTCTGCCCACGTTGGCTTCCCAAAGTGCTGGGATTACACGTGTGAATCACCGTGTTTGGCCTCTAAATCTCTTTTAATCTAACCAATCCCTCTACACATTTGTTTTTATGATGCTGACTTTTTGAAAAGACAAGGAGTCCTATAGTGCAGGAGTCCCCAGTCCCAGGACCATGGACAGGTACTGGTCTGTGGCCTGTTAGGAATGGGGCCACACACAGGAGATGAGTGGCAGGCAAGCAAGCGAAAAGCTTCTTCATCTGTTATTACAGCCATTCCCCGTTGCTCTTATTACCACCTGAGCTCCGCTTCCCATCAGATCAGCGACAGCATTAGATTCTCAAAGAAGCGTGAACACTACTGTGAACTGTGCATGTGAGGGATGTAGGTTATGCGCTCTTTACAAGAACTTAAAGCCTGATGATCTGTCACTGTCTCCCATCACCCCCAGATGGGACTGTCTAGTTGCAGGAAAACAAGCTCAGGGCTCCCACTGATTCTACATTATGGAGAGTTGCATAATTATTTCATTATATATTACAATGTAATCATAGAAATAAAGTACACAAGAAATGTAATGCACTTGAATCGTCCCCAAACCTCTCCCCTCCCCCAGTCCATGGAAAAATTGTCTTCCACGAAACCAGTCTCTATTGCTAAAAAGGTTGTGGACCACTGCTCTAGTGTTCTAACATTCTGATCTGTCTGATGTGACTTCTTGGGATTATTTAACTTATTTCTTTAGAGCTTGTAATTTCTATTAAGTGAACTTTAGATCTTAAGGTTCAGGTTAAACATTTTTAGTGAGAATATTTCCCAAGAGTTGCTGTACACTCAGCCAGGAGTGGTGGCTCACACCTACAATCCCAGCACTTTGGGAGGCTGAGGTAGGCGGATCACTTGAGGCCAGGAGTTCAAGACCAGCTTGGCCAACATGGCAAAAGCCTGCAGTGAGCTGTGATTGTGCCGCTATACCCTGAACAGCAGAGTGAGATCCTGTCTCAAAAGAAAAAAAAGGAATTATTTCAAACAGATTTTTATGCCTTTAATATCACTGCTATCTCACAATAATAAATATTTTATCATTCTTTTAGTCTGGGCCTTTAAAAAATAAACAAATAAATATTCTGACTTTATTTAGCTTCAAAGATTTTCCAGAACATTACATATAGATATAAGCTCTTCCAGAATAATTGTTTTTTAAGGTCTAGAATTCATTTCCCTTTAAGTAAAAAAAAATCTCAAGTTAAAGTGGGCCAGGTGTGTTGGCTCATGCCTGAATACCAGTACTTTGGGAGGCTGTGGCAGGAGAACTGCTTGAAGCCATGAGTTCAAAACCAGCCTGGGCAATATAGTGTGTCCCTAGGGTCTCTATTAAAAAAAATTTAATTAGCCAGGTGTGGTGGTGCACACCTATAGTACCAGCTTCTTGGGAGGCTGAGATGGGAAGATCGCTTGAGCTTGGGAATTCGAGGGTGCAGTGAGCTATGATAGTACCACTGCACTCCTGCCTGGGTGACAGAGTGAGACCTAGTCTCTAAAAAAAAGAAAAACATTTTTTTAATCTTGAAGAAAAAATTTCTTCTACAATTCATAGCTTCACTAAGATGAATGTGTTATTTTTTCCCCATGAAAAATAAGGCTGAATATTTCTATGTCTGGAGTAATAACTCCTAAAAGAGTTGGAAAGGTTCTCTGAAAGGAGGTGGTTAGACACCCAACAGAGCGACATCTGATTCCCATAGATAGGATTCCAGTGTCTAGAATCTTTAAAAATGTAATCAAAGCCAAAACCAAGAAAAGCACTCTAATTGTGTTCACTGAGATGCCCTAACTTCTTTAAATTCCCAGGGAAAGGTAGCAGATGAAACAATGTCTACATATAAAAGGGACAAAAGCACATTCTATCAATGGCTACGATTCAAAGATGGTCTGAGGAGCCTGGTTCCTACCAACACTGCCAGCTGCTTGACCTGGTTGCTCCTGGGGCTTTGGGAGGTTCTTCCCCCAGTACCAGTGAAATCATAAGGACAGATGTGCTTGAGACACAGATAAAGGAAATAGCAGAGGTTTTTGAAAAAAGCACCACGAAAGCACAATCTATATTCCTGATGTCTCACAAAACACTAACCTTATTGGGAGTTGGGTGCTGAATGCAGAACCCATATCTTCAATATGAGTTTGAGCTAGAATATTAACTGGGGGGCTTTTATGAATTACATCCTAATATCAGGATTCTGTACAACAGTATGAAACATCAAACAAGGAGATATTATAAGCTCGTTTTTTCTCTTTAGGAAGTATGAAGAGACAGCAAAAGCTCTATCTGTTCATGATTCTTGTTCTTTTCACCAAGTTGGGTCCAGTTTCTTGATTTCTATGTAAAATATCAAGTTGTAATTACCAACTTTCCGGAGCTCAAAGGAAGATTCAAACTGGTGCCCAGCTGCCAGGAGGAGGACTGCATAATTAATTCCTGACTGTAGTGTTGGCTCTGATTCAAATGCCTTTTTGAACCTATGAAAAAACACAATGTACAAGTTAACTTTCTCAGTCATAAAACCCTGGGTGTGTAATAGCTTCTGTTTGTATAACTCCAATGCCTGAGCAAGTTAAAATACTGCACTGGCCTTCACCCCAGAATCTGGTCTGCTATTAGGATTTAACGCTTCAGAAACTGCTTATCTTTGTCCACAACTCTGTTGCATTCCCCCACTTAGCTCACCCTCAACCTAGTAACCCTAGTCTTTTAAAAAAAAATCATCTCTTCAACCATCTACCAGAAAATATGTGAATGTGAAAATTTAGTTACAAGGGCATTTGTTACAAGATGAAAAATTACTCTAAATATCCAATAATGTTATAAAGTGTAGTATGTAATAACATATACTCCAAATGTTAGAAAGCTACGTAGTCATTTATGTTGTAGAAGCATGTTAAATGTCCGAAGAAAACCAGTGTTTCAAAGTAAAACGTAGTAGTCTACTTGGAAGCCACCATTTGGGGTGTGTGTGTGTGCGTGTGTGTGCACAATAAACATTTAAAAATGAAAACCCTGCACATATTTTTTAAAGTAGTTTTTAAAAACTCTTAAAATGTACAGAGCATTGACGAGGTAAAATACTAAAATGATCAATTCCATAAGAATGATATAAAATGAAATAATGTCAATTATAAGATGAAATTAAGAAAAGCAGAGATTGTGCCTCTGCACACTAATTTGGGCTCAGAGAGTTATAAAAAGTCTTTTCTGAATATGCACAAAACCGAGTATCAACCTCTGAAACACTTCAATATTTAAAAGGACTTCAGTGTTTGACTATTTACTTTATTTTCAAGGTAATACTTCCTAGGATAATTTAAGGGTTTCCTTATATGCATTATTAAACAGGCAATAATATCCAATATAATTTCACTCAAGGGCATGTAAAATGAGAAAAATAAAATAAATGCTCTGCCTGAGGCCAATGCATGAAAAATGAAACTTTTATTTTTTAAAAAATCATGCTGAAGAAAATGTAAGAATTAATATCTAATGAATGACCATTTGATGATACCAAAAAATGGTTATGTAGGAAAAAATACATTACAATTCTAAGATAGAAGCATTCTCACCTAAGTCATAACCCTGTAAATAAAAAAAAAAGGTATAGTAAACATGGTGAAAGGCACAATAGTGTATATTATAGGCACAATATGTATATATTCTTGGCCTTTATACTCAACATTTTCCATGATTTAAAATAAGTTAAACATCAAATAAGAAGAAAAAGTATATTTTTCTGAATATTGAGGATGACATCTTTTTTTTTTTTTTTTTTTTTTTTAAAGATCTGGCTCTTTAGAACAAGCATCTCTGAATAGAAACAAAAATAAGTATTAATCTTAACTAGCTGGCTCTGATGGTTATGTACCTATGGAATATGAAAAAAAAAGGACCCACTGCATCACTGTAGGTGATTAAAAGGCATTTTTTAATCTCTCTAGAAGTATACGTTTCCGTTCTAAAATGCAAAAAGTATATATACTCAGACCAGAGATATTCGAAGCTATATCAAAGCAAGTCACAGCTTACAAGTCTTAGACTAATATGACTCTCAAAGTTCTGTGTCTTTGTTCAGAGGCAAGTATAGTGTCCCAACAGAAAAGGATTTATGAGAGGAAAGAAGTAGACACTTCCCTTTCTAACCAATTCACATCAAGATATGAAATATTTTTCATTTAATACACTAATTTTCCCTGAAACCAAAGAACATGAAATGTCTCTCCTAAACATATGAAAAGGAAGATGTAAAAATAAAGACATATCCAAATGAATCAATAATCAATCAATATTGGCTGAATATTTCCTACGTGCCAAAACAACCTAAATGAATATTTGGGTTTATATATGTTTTTCTGTTACCACAAACAATATACATTTTTGGATTTTAAATAAAAATAAAAATACCAATAAGATACAAATACTAATTTTAAATGAAAATATAAATACCAATAAAACTAATAATTCACATTTTTCTTGAGCTTCCCTCAAACCATGATAATAAGTTTAGTACTGTATTGAAAAAGTCTTACTGTTTTCCGGAGATTAAAAGAGCATATAGGTATATTACAGAATAAATAAAATCCTGTTCTATATCGTTAGTATACCACTACAGGAAGTGGGAATTCCTCCAAAGCAAAGAAGTAAGTATTCTTGGCAGAAATTTGCCAATATCAAAACTATAGAAGTTTTTAAAAACTATGTATACCTCTTAACATAACAATTATACATTTACAAATTTATACCAAAAAAAAAACATTAAATGTGTAATCAGAAGTTTCATTGCAAGGGCATTTGTTACCAGATGAAAAATTACTCTAAATTTCCAATAATACTATAAAGTATAATACGGAATAAATATATTACAAATGTTGGGAAGCTACATAGCCATTTATATTGTGGATATTAAATGTGAGGGGGGAAAACCTGTGTTTCCAAGTAAGACGTAGTTGTCTACATCAATCCTGCTTCAGTAACCAGGGGGAAATAATAATATTATCAAAAACACATTTTTGCAGACACTGGAGATCTATGGAAGCAACACAAAAAATCACTGAAATAAACTCCAAAGAGGGAAGTGACCTTCTGAGATGAGCTGAATTGCTGTTGTCTTTCTTTTTTTTTTTTTTTTTTAATTTTTTATTGCATTTTAGGTTTTGGGGTACATGTGCAGAACATGCAAGACAGTTGCATAGGTACACACATGGCAGTGTGTTTTGCTTCCTTTCTCCCCTTCACCCACATTTGGCATTTCTCCCCAGGCTTGCTGTTGTCTTTCATGGGAGCACTTGCTGATTCTGACCCTAAGATTAGGCCTGGGGTTGGCATGGGCAGAGAAACTCTGCCTATTTTAAACTTTACCAGGAAAAAGATAAACTAGTGGATTTCTTGATAAATGCATGGATTGGCATGAGAGTACAAAACCTGAAGGAGCCCCAAATGTGTGGCTGTTCTCTTCACAGGACATTCACTGAATACTGAGTTGTATAGGAGGTTGGGGGGTGGAATAGAGCTGGGATGACAGAGTAAAATTTCCTGAGTATTTAGGGAAAGGAGTCTACAACAACCATAGGAAAAAGGTCTCCCCTTTAAGAAACTTACCACATTTTGGGCCGGGCACAGTGGCTCACACCTGTAATCTCAGCCCTTTGGGAGGCCAAGGTAGGTGGATCACTTGAGGTCAGGATTTCAAGACCAGCCTGACCAACATGGTGAAATCCTATCTCCACTAAAAATACAAAAATTAGCCAGGCATAGTGGTGTCTGCCTGTAGTCCCAGATACTTGGGAGGCTGAGGCAGGAGAACCACTTGAACCCTGGAATGGAAGATGCAATGAGCCAAGATTGTACCATTGCCCTCCTGCATGGGTAACAGAGAAAGATTCTGTTTCCCCCCCAAAAAAAATTACCAAATTTTGGAGAATAAAGAGCTAAACGTAAAACTTCTAAGGACAGATATGAAATCTCTCACAGTATTTAAGGTATAAGAAGATAGAAATTGCCTTCCTATCAATTAGAAGCCCAAGAGGGTCACAACTAAAAAGGAGAGACAAAACAGAAACAGACAATGTCAATGAAAACTAAAACCCAGACCCAACCCGACTCAACTGCATTTGTTGAGGTAATTACCTTCTTACCCTATGTGGCTAACAGAGGAAAGGGAGAATCTCTGTGAGTGAAAATAAAATCATCTCCAAGTCTCAATAATTTTTCAATACAATATATCTGCAATACAATAGAGAAATACAAGACATGCAAAGAGCAAGGAAGTTGTGACCAATAAATAGGAGCGAACATAGACAAGAAAAGCTGACCTAAAGATAATTCAGATACTGGAGTTTGTAGACAAGGACTTTAAGATAATTATGACAAATATGGTAAACAAACAGAGAACAAGCCAAATGGACAACATATATAAACAATTTCAAAAGAGAATCAGAATCAAAGAAATCACGTAATCTAGCCCCAAAACATACAATACCTGAAAAACCAGAATTCAATGTATGGGCTTACAAGTTAATTCAGCAGAGTGGAAAAATAGTTTTGGTGAACTAAAATGCATGCAAATAGAAGGTATCTAAACTGAAGCGGAGAGATAGAAACACACACACACACACACACACACACACACACACCCCAGAGCATAAGAAACAGAGGAGACACAGTTAAATTGTCTAGCCTGTGCATTATTGTAACCCCAGAAAGAGAAGAAAGAGTATATGGAGCACAAGAAATATGTGAAGATATAATGGATAAAAAATTTCAAAACTGATGAAAACATCAACCCACAGATTCAAGAAGATCAGGAAACCTCAAGTGGGAGAAAATAAGATAATTATAGTCTAAATGCCAAAACACATAACTGAAATCTAAAAACACAGAGGAAAATCTTTTAAAATCAGCCAGAGAAAAAAAGATACCTTACTTTCAAAGGAGCAATAAAATTGAGAGTAGACTTTGCCATACAAACTATGGAAGCCAGAATACAACATAGTGACATCTTTAGAGTAATAAAAGAAAAAAAATGTCTAAAAAAGATAGTTTCAGACAAAAACTGGGAGAACTAGTTGCCAGCAGATCTGAACTACAAAAAAATACTAAAAGTGCTTTAGACTAAAGGAAAGTGATTTCATTTGGAAGCACTGAACAGCAGAAAGAAAGAGCATCAGAGAGAGTAATATGTGATTAGATATAAAATATATAAATTATTTCAGATCTATTGATTATTTAAACTGCTCCAAGTTTCTTTCCTTATTCAGGACGCAGTAAAATACAAAGTGTAAGGCAGACTATAGAAGTCAAGGATACAGGTTGTAATCTCTAGGGAACACTCAAAGAATAATATGAAAACAATTACTAAAGTGCTAATGTAGAAGAAAGTGTTAATAAAAATAAAGCAAGAATGGAGGACTAAAGGAACAAAAAACATATAAGACAAATAGAAAATAAATAAGACAACGGTCAATATTATTGATATAACCTCAACTATCAGTTACCATATTAAATGTAAATGATCTAATCATTCCTAATAAAAGAGATTTTTCAAATTAGACTGAACAATAACAGGAAAAAATGCAATTATATTCATTTTAAAACGGCACACTGTAAATACAAATTGAGTAACCCTAATCAAAAAACCTGAAATCTGAAACGCTCCAAAATCCAAAACTTTTTGAGTGCCAATGTGATGCTCAAAGGAAATGCTCATTGGAGCATTTCTGATATCCAATTTTCAAATTAGGGATGCTCAACTAACAATTATAATGCAAATATTCCCAAATTGAAAAATATAAAAAATCCAAAACACTTCTGGTCCCGAGCATTTTATGTAAGAGGTACTTAACCTGTGTAAAAACACAGGTATGCTGAAAGTGAAATGATACATAAAGATGTATCATCCAAATATTAAATGTTATCATTAAATATTATCAGACAAAATTGACTTTAAGATAAAAAAATATTATAAGAGAAAAAATGAACATTTCATAATGATAAAGACATAAATTCAATAGGAAAATGTCATAGTCCCAAATGTACCTAAGAGCATGACTTCAAAACATACAAAGCAAAAATGATCAGTGAGGATATAGATTTGAACGACATTATTAGCCAAGTTAATCTAACTGACTTATCTGGAACACCACACCTAACAACTGTGTACCATATTCTGGGCCATAAAGTACTTCTCAACACATTTCAAAGGACTGAAATAATGAAAAATGTGTTCTCTCACCACAATAGAATTAAATCACAGAACAATAAAGAAAGATATGGCCGGGCGCCATGGCTCATGCCTGTAATCCCAGCACTTTGGGAGGTTGAGGCAGGTGAATCACCTGTGGTCAGGAGTTTGAGACCAGTCTGACCAACATGGAAAAACCCTGTCCCTACTAAAAATACAAAAAATAATTAGCTGGATATGGTAGCATGTGCCTGTAATCCCAGCTACTCAGGAGGCTGAAGCTGGAGGCTCTCTTGAACCTGAGAGGCGGAGGTTGCAGTGAGTGGAGAATGCACCATTGCACTCCAGTCTGGGTGGCTGAGCAAGAGTCTGTCTCAAAAAAAAAAGGAAGATATAATTGGAAATTGGGCAACTCACTTCATAACCCAAGGGTCAAAGAAGAACTCATACTGAAAATTAGAAGGTAGTTAAATTGAGCAATATACATATGTTATATATGAGATAATGAAAGTCTAACATATAAAATGTCTGGGATGCAAAACAAATTATACCTTTAAATGTAGATAATGGAAAGGGAGCAAGGTTGAAAAATCAATGCTCCAAGCTTCCATCTAGTAAACAAACAGCCTATCATCTTCAAAGTGGAAGGAAGGGCATAATAAAGAAAATGGCTGAAATCAATGAAATAAAAAGCAAACATGCAATAAAGAAAATAGTGTCAAAATGTGGTTCTTTGCGAAGATTAATAAAATGGATAAACTCCTAGGCAGACTTCTCATGAGAGGGAGAGAGATAAAAATTACTGCTAAGCCCTCATAAACGAAAAAAGTGGCATCAGTACAGACGACATGAGCATTAAAAGCAAAGTAAAGGATATTTGGAATAACTTTATGCCAATAAATATAACAACACGGATGAAATTTTTAAAAAAGTCTTGAAATCACATATAAGCATGACACAAGAAAAAAATGGAAACTCTGAATTGTTCCGTATCTGTTACCAGAATTTATAATAATCTAAAATTCTTCTTTTTATTGTCTATCTGCTCCAAGAGAATATAAGCTCCATAAGAGCAGGAACCTTATCAGCCTTGCTGACCAATGACTCTCTGGTACTTGAATCAGAATACCTGACACACTGCAGGTGATTATGAAATACTTGTGAAATGAAGAAAGAATGCATCCACTTCCTACCAAGAACCAGGCTGAGATAACTGGTAAATACGTCAGTTCATATAACACGCAAATCATCTTTTAACTTCCTTTAGTGATCTAAATTCTAATCTTGATAAAACTATATTACTAGACACTACATCCCTGGACCACCCTTAAACAAGTGAATTGCGAATCACTTTCACTGTGTTCCATTATGCACTGTGTTGCATCTTAATGTCATTGGAGTACATGACTTCAATAAAAATATTGATAATGTTATTTATATAGCTTTTATTGATTGTTGTTTATGTAGATTTTATTTACACTGAGTCTGTCATGAGAAATTCCCTTAATTTACTGCTAGGGAGAGTTTAGCTTCCTCTGAGGAATTGGTATATGATTGTTTCTTTTATGCTATTACTAAATAGCATACTGGCTTGGAGCTTAGTCATAGCAAGCATATCGACCCTTATTACTGCCATATTTACATTCTCTAGTTTCTTTGTGTTAATTTTCATATACATATTATCATTCTGTTGGTTTTCTAAGACTCAAACTTGATTTTACAAATGTAGATGTTAACATAATGAAGATATGCATTTTAACTGAAGATGCTGTCTCAGACATTCAGGGTAAGAGTGCCACAGTATCAAACAACCTGCAAATCCCAGTGGCTTCCAATTCCTGTTCATGCCACATGTCTGTGTCATGAACTCTGCATCATGGTTCAGCTCTGCTCCACATTGTCTTCCATCTGGGTTCCAGCCTGAAGGAGCAGACTTCTCGAGGGAACGGCCAAGGAAAAAGTACATGAAAGTACATATGGTACAATCACAAAATTGCTCTCAAAGCTTCTGCTTAGAACGCTCATCAATCAAGTCTGGTGTCATGGGTGGGAATATGTAATCTTCCTACGAATGAGGACAGTGTATTTCTAACAATAATACAATATAGCACAGATTATAATCTCTATCAAAGAAAGCTGTGATTAACATCAAAGGGTAAAAGAATCAATAGTAGCCACCTCTGATTAGTGAGGACCTACTAGGTACAAGGCATTGAATGAGAAATTTCAGGCATAATACTTCTAATTCTGACAACTCTTTAGGAGGAATTTCTTACCAATAAGGAAATTAAAGCACAGGAATATTAAGTTATGCAGTGCGGAAACAGTCAAGCAGGAACCTTACCCAGTTCTGCTGGATTCCAAGCTTAAGCCCTTTTCTTTGTATTGCTCTGTCTACCCTTTGGTTTGTACTAACAATTTTTGTAGTTATTTCTCATTATTTTCCTGTTTTTTTTTGTTTTTGTTTTTAGTAAAAGGGAGTTGAATGAAACAGGAAAAATAAAAATGAGAAATAAGAGAACTGCTTTTATATTAAGGATAAAGCTTGCATTCTATACACAACAGAAACAGATACTGATATATTCTAAGAAAAAAATGATGTTTTTCACAAAATATATTTGATCAGACTCATAGGACAAAAGATTAATATTTCAAAAAGACTTACATGAGAATACTATTTAAATGCACCCATAAAAATGCACCAAAGAAGAGGTTTATATTGTTGAGAATGTCACAGTTTACCAAGAGGATACATCAATATGAACAATATATGTCTCCACATAAAGAAATCTATACACAATGATTAATAGTGAAAAACTATCTATAAAGATAGAGAAATAAAATCATAAGGCTAAATTAGATAAGACTTCAAGAAGGAAATAAATTTTAGGAAACTAGACATTTACATCTCAAAAGAAATTTAGTGGCTACATTTGAGTAACCATATGAAGTTACTTCCACTCTGTTTTTTTTTTTTTTTATTTATTTTAGCACTAAACATTTGTTGAAAGGGGGCAAATCATTTTTTTTTTTCCTTTAGATGGAGTCTTACTCTGTCACACAGGCTAGAGTGCAATGGCGTGATCTCGGCTCACTGCAACCACCGACTCCCAGGTTCAAGCAATTCTCCGGCCTCAACCTCCCGAGTAGCTGGGACTACAGGCGTGTGTCACCACGCCCAACTAATTTTTGTATTTTTAGTAGAGATGGGGTTTCATCACATTGGCCAGGCTGGTCTTGAACTCCTGACCTCAGATGATTCACATGCCTCGGCCTCCCAAAGTGCTGGAATGATAGGCATGAGCCACCATACCCAGCCAAAAGGGAGCAAATAATTTGCTTTCTTTAATTCGTTATTTCCTTTAGCAGATGCAAACTTCTCTTTCAGGCTTTCGAAGCAATAGATTTTTGTTCAAGGATTGTCTTATGATTAGTACTGTATTTGTTACCTGATTATAAACTAGCTTAAAAGCAGTTAAGTCCTTGATTATAACGTGAGTAATGAAGTCTTCACAAGAAAGACTTTGGCTGGGCACAGTGGCTCACACCTGTAATTCCACCACTTTGGGAGGCAGAGGTGGGTGGATCACGAGGTCAAGAGATTGAGACCATCCTGGCCAATGTGGTGAAACCCTGTCTCTACTAAAAGTACAAAAAGTAGTTGAGCATGGTGGCACACACCTGCAGTCCCAGCTACTCAAGAGGCTGAGGCAGAAGAATTGCTTGAACCTAGGAGGCAGAGCTTGCAATGAGCCGAGATCGCCCCACTGCACTCCAGCCTGGCAACAGAGCGAGACTCTGTTGCAAAAGAAAAAAAAGACAGACGTTTTACTTTTGGCATCTGTACTGAGACATGCAACAAAAATCAAAAATAAAAGAAATATTCCTGAACCGATTATTTTTAGCTGGAATATCTACTTTCCGAAAAGGAAGACATTGAGCTCAAGTCAAGTTCTTGCTATTTTTCCTTGTTTGTGATGTAACAGTTGGATCCTTTCTATGAGACACAAAGGTAATTAAATTAGAATTTCATGTTGTTTTCTCTCTCTAGGGATATTTCTGATATTATCACTCATAAAATAACTCAGAAACAAAGCAGGACAGCATGTGAAGAAACTAATGCTGAATCACCCTGTGGCTGTCATCTGCTGACGGGCCTATAACCCTCCAATTCAAACTACTTATTTGTGTACGTATCTTGTTATAATAGAAAACTCAGGAACAAAATAAAAGAACCCCAAATTCTGACTATGTTTTTCCCATCATTTTACCACACACATACTTTTTTTTTCCAAAAAAAGAGAATCACACTATTTTTATGATCTGTGGTTCAACTGATGAAATATCATGATGCATGTTACTATTAAACATTTTTCAAAACCACATTTTCTTCTGATATATACTTAAAATAATTGAAAGTAGAACCTTGAAGAGATATTGATATACCAATGTTTAAGGTAGTATCATTTACAATAAGCAAAAAAGTTGGAAGCAATTTAAATGTCCATCAAGAGCTGAATAGATAAACAAAATGTGGTATACATATATACATATATAACAAAATCACTATTCAACCTTACAAAGGAAGGAAATTCAGACACATGCTACAACATGAATGAAGATTTGAGGGTCTTATGTTTAGCGAAATAAGTCAGCCACACATATCCCAAATCAAATATGATACCATTTATATAAGTACCTAGAGTAGTTGAATTCAGACAGATTTATAGAAAGTGGAATGGTGGTTGCCCAGAGCTGGGAGGAAGGAGAGAATGGGAAGCTGTTTAACAGATACAGAGTTTCAGTTGTGCAAGACAAAAAACTTTTCTATGGATGGATGGTGATGACAGTTGCATAACAATATGAATGTACTTAATGCCACTGAACTGTACACTTAAAATGATTAAAATGGTAACTTTTATGTTATATATATTTTATCACCAAATTTTGAATGAATGATATTCCATCCTATGGAAATATTATCTTTTGCTTAGCAATTTCTCTAGTTTTAGATATTTAGATATCTTCCAACCTTTTGTTAGCATAAAATTCAGTGTCGTGAACGCCACTGCAGCTCTGTTTCCATATCTACCATTTCTTTAGGATAGTTTCCCAATGACAGAACTGGATCAAAGAACACAAATTATTTCAAAGCTCTTGATGCACAATGCCAAACTGCTTTCCAGAAAGGTCTTTACCAATTCACGTTCTCAAGAGCACTGTAGGAGAGTTACTTTTACAGTGCACCCATGCCAAAATAAATTATTTTCATCTCTTTCCATCTTTGCTAATTGATTACAACAAAAAAGAATAGCTCAGGATTTTAACTTGCTCTAATTTGATTACTCTTAAAGGTGAATAGTTTTAATATGTTTATGACTCATGTACACTTATTCTTGCAATAACTGCCTCAATTGTTTAAAAAAATGCAAACCTGTATTCTAAGAAGGCTGGAAAGATGGGAAGAGATACATTTGGAAGAGCTCTGAAGAGGAAGCAGGGGTGGAGCTAGGGGTTTAGATTTAATCTTTGAGGCTATGAAGAACAGTAAAGTTTTAGGAGGAAGGGAGCGACAGCAAATATGGGGAAAATCTAAATATTTCATACAAGGGGAATAGTCACATTAATCAATACTGTAGGATGGATCCACTAAAGCAGAATCTCCAAAGATTGGTAAAGACCTTTCTGAAATTGCACATTGCTGAAAAATTCCCTAAGCAATTCTGATGTTTGAAGTCAGATTCGCAAACAATTGCTTTGGTTCACTATGTGAAATCACTCCTATTCTTCCATATTCTCCTTCCCTTTCAGTAGAATGCCTGGCAAATATGTCGTTCTCTCACTCATTCCTCTAATAACCAAATTACATAAAGCAAGTCTTAGTTCCTCTCCTTAGGTGCTCCATGTTTGTTAGTCAATTATGAAACCTCTACAGAGACATAATAAATACCCTCATTCTGGCCATGTGCAGTGGCTCATGCCTGCAATCCCAGTACTCTGGGAGGCTGGGGAAGGATCACTTGAGTCCAGGAGTTCTAGATCAGCCTGGGCAACACAGTGAGAGCCCCCCATCTCTAGAAAAAATTTGAAAAATTAGCTGGGTGTGGTGGTACACATCAGTAGTCATGGATACTTTGGAGGGTGAGGCAGGAGGATAGTTTAAACCCAGGAGGTTGAGGCTTCAGTGAGCCATGGTCACACCACTGCACTCCAGCCTGGGCAAGAGAGTGAGACCTTGTCTCAAAAAAAAAAAATTCTCATTCTTAGGCCTCGAGTTGGTCATACCATAACACAGTTTCATCCAATCCATCATCTGCTGAATGTGGTATTAATCAAGGTCAAAGCATGAGACTGATGTTCCAGGGCACTTGTTTACAAAGCAACTATACACATGTCATGTGTTTCACCCAAGTTCCTAGGTCATCCTGGAACTACTGACCCCTTAGGAACCATGAACATCTGGTCACCAATGAGCTGGTGTCATGCTGAGTTACTAAGAACTCTTCAGGCTTTCTGTTCTAAAAATAAAAATCATCCAAAATTTGGGAACTCATATAATAGACACAATAAAGGACTAAGCGAAAATAATGTTACTGTAACAACAGAGAGATAAGACTCTGCAGGTGGGGAAAGAGGGGGAAGGAGGGTGGTAAAATGAAGAGAACACTGAGAAAGATAACTTGAAGTCAAGACAAAGGAAACAAGGCTAATCTGGCAAATGGAAAACTGACATTGGTCTTGATTTGCCTGTTGATTAGTTTGTTATATAACTCTTCCAAAGTAGAGCCAACCCCATTAATAATGTAAAAACTAAATCTTTATTAGGCACGTATTACTGTTTGAATAGTACTGTCACTGACGTAAAAGAAAATTAGTTGGTAAGGCAAGGCTCACTGTTCTTCCCCAAGTTACTATGGAAAAATGAACATATTAATGCTAAAAACAGACTTAATGCTTTTAATTTCCTGGCTATGGATCTTTTTTGGCATTATAACAAGAAAGACATGATTATGCTAATACAGTACAAGCACTTAATTTCCTTTCAAAATTCTCAAAATGACTTCATATCTTCCCTTAAGAATGAGAACACCATTTTCTCCAAAACCAAATGTGATTTCAAGCTGAATACTGCCTATCCTACATGGCCCCACAATATCCCTGATACATGAAATTCAGACAGGGCCTGTGTAAAAATTATAGACTCTATATATTTTCCCTCACTAGCTAAAATGTTTAGCTAGATCCAGAAAGAAATTTTAAAAAAGGACCTTTAGAAGTATTTTAGAACAAAGGAAATTTAATATAGTCAATGTCCATTTTGACATGGATAAATATAACAAATATGTAAAGAAATAGAAAATTGGGAAGGTGGAAAAATACAAAATTATATACCAAGGATATATCCTACACCAAGGATATAACACTAAATGCTTACTAAATTTCAAGATTTTAACATATGTTGTTTCACTTAATCCTCACCACAAAGCACTCATCCCAAAGAGATTAGTCTAAACTGGTTGTAATAATCCCATCCTCTTTGCTAGTGATTTGTGTAGTTTGGGGCTGATGAAATAGTAGAAGCATGAAGGTGTAAAGAAAGTCTGGAGTAGGTTTTTATGAGCATATTTTCTCAGTCCTAAGAGAAAGATACAGGAAAAGATTGCCTCGTTTTCCCTCGACATTGGTGTAGCTAATCTGGATTGATCCTGGAATGGCCACAGCCACCTTGCAACACTGAGTAGGGCAGCCCAAGGTCAGAGTCACCCGAGGTCAGAACCGCCCAAGGTCAGAGCCACCCATGATCACAGCAAAGGAAAGGACCTGAGCTGATGTCTCTCAGCTGCTGGTTCAAGCTACAGTTGAGCCAGTCCTACTTCTGAACTTCATGTTTTAGGAGACATATTTTCTTATGATTAAACCTATTGGAGTAAGGTGTTCTGTTACTTGCACTATGCCAAGAGCATTCTAACTCATCTAAATAAGTGTTAAATTTCTTTTAAGTAAGAATATAGAATTTTCTAAAGGTTAAGTAATTTGCTCAAGATCACACTGTTTCCAAGTATTGTGTCAACATTGATCCCTTGTCAGTCTCCCATTAGTTCATACTTCTTCAACAAAACTGAAATCGAAACATTTTTGGAAATGTCTATTCCTGGAAACTCCAGGAAAGAGGGCCTAGGATACAGTAAAAACAACACTAGATCTGAAAAAATTAGATTTGAAATTTTATTAATCATAGGGCATCACAAAATTCACTTGACTTCTTTGAATTTCAATTTTGTCAGTTGCAAAATGGAAGAAGTGGCCCGGTGTGGTGGCTCACATCTGTAATCGCAGCACTGTGGGAAGCTGGGGCAGAAGTATCACTTTGCTCCAGGAATTCAAGACTAGCCTGAGCTACATAGCAAGACCTTGTCTCCACAAAAAATAAAAAATTAGCCAGGCATGGTGGCATATGCCTGTGGTCCTCGCTACTTGGGAGACTGAGGTGGGAGGATCACTTGAGCCCAGGAGTTCAGGACTACAGTAAGCTGTGATCTGCGCTGGGTGGCAGAGTGAGACCCTCTCAATTTTAAAAAAAAGGGAAGAAAAATGTCAGCTTGCCCACTTCACAAGGTTCTTGTAAGCCTCCCTCATTAGTAACATGCACAGAAACTTTGTGTGAACTCTAAGGGTCAATTATTATTAATATTTCTACCTATGTGATCAAATACTGCATATAACAAAATTTTCTAAATAAGTCATACTGCATAGGAATTCAGCATAACCATTTCATGCTTATTTCTTTTTAGATTGGCTTTAAAAAGAAATTGTGGAGATCATCTGGCAATGAGAACGTCCATGGTCCTCTAAAGCAGGGTGATTTGTCAATAACACTTCCTTGGATCATCTCCAGGGGTTAAATATGTCACTTGGTGGATGTTTTTTAGGACATAAGTCTCAGCTCTTGAGTCACAAATTCTCACCATTTGAAATCTGGCTCTCTTCCTAGCTTCTCACCCTCTCTGCTGTCATCTTGCTCCTTCACCTGCAGCTCAAGTCGTCCTCTAACCAGCACATGTGATGGGGACCACTGCTGCCTTTCACTTATTTAAATCTTTATACTGAAAAGCTATGAGAAAAAAAAGCTACAACCTTATAAATAAAAATTGCATTATTTCAGCCATTCTCAAGAGCTGGGATGAACAAAAATAACTAAGGAAATGACAATGCAAAACATCAAATGTTAAAGGGCTATTTTTTATAATGCTTAAATTATGATGTATTCATTCAAACCATTCACTCTCTGTCTCAGATAAGAGTCAAGAATCAACGTTTGTTTCAACAATATACTGTAATTCAGCACAATCAGAAAAATCTAAACCAGCTAGGCGCGGTGGCTCACATCTGTAATCCCAGCACTTTGGGAGGTGAGGCAGGCGGACTGCTGGAGCCCAGGAGTTCAAGATCAGTCTGAGCAAGATGGGGAAACCTTGTCTCTGCAAAAAATTCAAAAATTACCTGGGTGTAATGGCAGTACCTGTGGTCCCAGCTACTCAGTAGGCTGAGACAGGAGGATTGCTTGAAACCAGGAGTTCAAGGCTGCGGTGAGCAAAGACTGCACCACTGCACTTCAGCCTGGATGACAGAGCAAGATCCTGTTTTAAAAACAAAAAACCTAAACCAATTTTTTCCCCTATTTTCTGTTTTTACATTCTGAACCCCCAACTAAAGCTATCAGAAAATAGATCACAGTAGAGGCTCTCTGTAGCAGTCAAACACCGCCATGCATAGTACTTGAATCAGATAATATGCCCAGGAGAGTAAAACTTCCTCCCTCTACTGTGGGGCAGGAACATTAATTAACCTTATTAAAAAGGAAAATTGCAAGAAAGAGTTTGATGAGCCATTGTAATCACAACTGCTTGGGGTTGTCTTTCCACTGAGTTGGAGCTCTTAAACTTTCCTTGGTCAGTAGCTTACTGTTTATTCAAGTCAACAGAAAATGATTCAGTCCCTGGAAAGAAGCCCAAGGGACTGACTACCTGCCCTAACACCTCACTCCTTATCCCAGCACCTGCATTTGAGAAATGAAAACCCAGGGGATTATGACTCAAAAAAAAAAAGTCAGTCGAAACATCCCTTTGGGACCCATGACTAAGGAGAGGTGTAATCCCGGGTACTTGTGGCCAGATGCCCGACAACCTCAGCAGCCCTCTTCCCTGTGAGCACCTTGACAGGGCAGTTTTCCTTCTCAGCTCTAACAGAAAGAGAGGTTGGAGACAATGCCAAGACAAGTAAGTGTATGTTTGCACTACAGTGGAAGCTGGGCAAAATGCTAAGAAATACCAAAATAGCTTTGTAAGCAAAAGCATGAAAAAGTGTCCATTTTAAGACTGGGGACCGGGGGATACCTTTTTTTGTTAAATAGGACAAATGGATATAATGACAAAAATGGCAGGTTATGGATAGGTTCTCTACAGTAAAAGTGGCATTCGTACATTACTAAATAAGTAATAAGTGACACGTGCAAGATCAACTCCTGAAGACTGACCCATTGGAAGTCTCTGAGCTCTAACAGCGTTTCCTGCTCTTACCAGAAAATAAACGAATAGCTTAAAATGAAATCACAAAAATCCTGACATCTTCAATTTGACCTGAAGACCTTGAACACAAAGCTCTTCTGAGAGGCAGTTAATGTTCCTAGGCTAAATGGGAATTATTTAAAAAAAAAAAAAAAAAGACCCAGAATTTTGAAACAAAAACAAAACCAGAAAACACTCTGCACCTTAACTGAACTTTTATGAGACCTTGAAAGCTCTCCGTCTTCTAAATTATTTTGTTTTCAAATGGAAAAACACTTCTATCTTGTCCTTGTACACAATGCACTCTAACTTCATAGGAGACGTTTTCTATTTCAATTCATTGACCTAGAACAGGCCTCTTTGGATTATCTATGCATTTCATTGCCACTACCACATCAAAGCATTTATACTGGGCATAATGCTTCTCAAATATCCGATTTGAATTCTCCTACGATTAAGAATTTTCCTAAAGTGTAAACATCAGGGTAATAAAAGGGCTGCAGAATTACATTCCTCTTTTGTAACAGCAGAAAAAAAAAACTTGGTTAAGGTCAGGTACAGTGGCTCATACCTATAATCCCACCATTCTGGGAGGCTGAGGCAGGAGGATCACTTGAGGCCAGGAGTTCATCAACACCAACCTGGCTAACATAGCAAGACCATGTCTCTACAAAAAATTTAAAAATTAGCCAGGTGTTGTAGTGTGCACCTGTAGTCCCAGCTACTCAGCAGGCAGGAAGACTGCTTTAGCCCAGGAGTTCGAGACTGCAGTAAGCTATGACTGTGCCACTGTACTCCAGCCTAGACAACAGAGCAAGATGCTGTTTTTAAAAAATAAAAGTTTTTAAAATAAATGTGGCTAAGATAAACTGTGAAATTCTTGGCAGTATAATAAAAATTTATAGTACAAATTTAAAAGTCCAAATGAAAGCTTCCCTAAAGGATCTAGAAAATTACTGTCCCTAAGTGTTTTCGCTGCTCGCCATTACCCTACTTTTCAGTTCTTGCTGTGGTTTGAATGTTTCTCCCCAAAAGCATGTATTGGAAGCTTAATTTTCAACGCAACAGTTTTAGGAGGTAGAGCCCAATGAAAGGCCATGAGGGCTCATCCCTATGAAAGGATTAATGCTGTTATATCAGAAGTTGGTTCCGTATAGAGGGAGTGGGCTCCTTATAAAAGAATGTGCTCCGCCGGGTACGGTGGCTCACGCCTATAATCCCAGCACTTTGGGAGGCTCAGGCAGGTGGATCACGAGGTTAGGAGATTGAGACCATCCTGGCTAACATACTGAAACCTCCTCTCTACTAAAAATACAAAAAATTAGCCAAGCGTGGTGACATGTGCCTATAGTCCCAGCTACTCGGGAGGCTAAGGCAGAAGAATCCCTTGAACCTGGGAGGCAGAGGTTTCAGTGAACCGAAATCACACCACTGTACTCTAGCCTGGGCAACAGAGTGAGACTCTTTGTCTCAAAAAAAAAAAAAGGGTTGGCATGGTTGCTCATGCCTGTAATCCCAGCACTTTGAGAGGCCAAGGCTGGCAGATCACCTGAGGTCAGAAGTTTGAGACCAGCCTGACTAACATGGAGAAACCTGGTCTCTACTAAAAATTTGAAATTAGCCGGGTTTGGTGGTACATGCCTGTAATCCCAGCTACTTGGGAGAACTGCTTAAACCGGGGAGGTGGAGGTTGTGGTGAGCCGATATGGTACCATTGCACTCCAGCCTGGGCAACAAGACCGAGACTCTGTCTCAGACAAAACAAAATAAATAATAATAAGGAACGTGTTCAGCCCCCATTTGCCTGCTCTCTCTTTGCCCTTCTGCCATGGGCTGATGCAACAAGAAGGCCCTTGACAGATGCTGGGCCCTTGATCTTGGACTTCCCACCCTCCAGGACTATGAGAAGTATATATATATATTCATTGCAAATTACCCAGTCTCTTGTATTCTGTTTTAGAAGCACATAAAAGAACGAAGACAGTCCCTCTAAACTGCAAAAATGATCTAGGATTTCTAAAAGCTAAAAACTGTTTCAAAACTTGAAAAAAAATTATGGCTACCATACAGGAACTCCTAAACTAAGTTGGCCTTCTTTAATATTTTTTTAAATCAAGGACTATTTTGGGAATGTGGTAGGAATACGAAGTACAAAAGAATAATGCAAGCAGCACCCCAATATACTTCCTACTCAGCTTAAGAAATAAAATACTTTAAATATACTTGAAACTGCATGTGAATCACTCCAGGATCTCTTTCTACTTCTTCCTCCCCACTGGTAACCATTATAGTGAATTTGGAGTTTATGATGCCCATCCGTGCATCTATACTTATACTAAATCTCTATGACTGTTTTTAAACATTCTATAAATGATACTGTACTCTGTATCCTTCTGCCACTTGCTTACTTTGCTTAAGTTTTTTGAAAGTTTTTTTTTTAATGTTGAAAGTTTTATGTAGAGAAACATCTAAGATTTACTCTAAGGTATATAAATCTAATGGACCTAGGGTAGGGAAGTTCTCAACTTTCCTCGATAATGCCAAATTTAAGTGCATATAGAAATTTATACCACAACCAGCAGGCATTAGGGCTCACATTTCCCCAACATCCTGGCTAACAACTGATATTGTCAGATTTATAAATACTGGTTAATCTGAATACTGTAAAGTGGTATATCATAGTGTTTAATCTGAATACCGTAAAGTGGTATATCATAGTTTTAGCTAAAAGTCATCTTTCTATATGTTTCAAAAATATGTGTATTGACCATTTGTGATTCCATTTTTGTGAATAATCTGTTCATATCCGATGCATATTTTTTAAATCTCTTTTTCTTAAAGATAGTTTGAGTAGTTATATACACTGAATATATATTCTATATTGGTTACATGCATTGCTCCCTGTCTGTGATTTCTTTATTCATGGTATCTTTCATATTTATTCATATATTTATTATTTCCAGTGCTATATACTCCTTCCTACAGATTCATTTGGTTTCATTTCCCTTCAGCCTAAAGATTTCAACATTTCTTGTAGAGAAGTTCTGCTGGCAACAAATTATCTCAGTTTTTATTTATCTAAAATTGTCTTTACTTCACCCCTCGTTTTTTGAAGACATTATCACTGGATATAGAATTCTTAGTTGACTTTTTTTCTTTCAGCACTTTCATGTTATTCCATTATCTTTTGGCTTCCTTCTGATAAGTCAGCCCTCATTCTTTCCCCTGATGTATCTTCTTTCTTAGGCTGCATTTATGACCTCTTCTTGTATTTCTGTTTTTCACCAATTTTACTATCATGTGCCAAGAGATAATTTTCTTTGTATTTATATTTCTTGGGTTTTGCTGAGCTTCCCAGATCTGTGAGCTGTTTTTTGTTTGTTTGTTTGAACAGATTTGAATGATATTTGATCACTAATTCTTCAAGTCCCTGCAGTATTATATCTCTCCTCTCCTTCTGGGACTCCAATTAAAAGTATTTAGATCACTCAAGGCTGGGTGCGGTGGCTCACACCTGTAATCCCAGCACTTTGAGAGGCCAAGGCGGGCAAATCACAAGGTTAGGAGTTTGAGACTAGCCTGGCCAACATGGGGGACCTCTACTAAAAATTAAAAAATTAGCTAGGCATGGTGGGGCATGCCTGCAATCCAGATACTTGGGAGGCTAAGGCATGAGACTCGCTTGAACCCAGGAGGCAGAGGTTGCAGTGAGCTGAGATTGCACCACTGAATTCCAGCCTAGATGACAGAGCAAGACTCTGTCTCCAAAAAAAAAAAAACTTTAAAAAAAGTGTTTGGAACACTCAATTCTATTACACAGGTCATTGGAACTATTAATGACTTAATCTTTTTCTTTCCTCTGCTTCAATTTTAATGATTTCTAATAACTTGTTTTCAAGTTTATTGCTCTTTTACTGTATTCTGTCCTATCTGCTGTTAATCTGATTTGATGACATTTCAACTTCAGATATTGTGCCTTTCAGTTCTAGAACTCTCATTTGGTTATTTCTAGTTTCCAAATATCTCCTACAATTCCTCATATTTTCACCCATTATATTCATCTTTTCAAGTAGATTCTTTGATATATTTATCCTTGTTATTTTTATGTCCTTCTCTAGCAATTCTAAACTCTGTGTTATCTATAGGTTTATTTCTATGACTAATTTTTTTCTTAATTATAAATCATACATTTCTATTTCTTCACCTCTTTAGTAGTTGGGGTTTTTCTGTTTTTTGTTTTTGTTTTTGTTTTAATAAGATAGGTCGTATTATATTGTCCAGGCAGGTCTTGAACTGGGCTCAAGCCATCTTCCCATCTCACCCTCCTGAGCAGCTGAAACAATGGGCACATGCCACCACACCCAGGTTTCTTAGTACTTTTTATGATGTATTAGACATTTTGGATAATAAGCTGTAGAGAGTTTGGATTTGTTTTTCTCCTCTTAAGAGTATCTAGTTTTTTAATAAAAGGCAAATAAACATTGGTGGTTCACCTTAATCACCAAAGGCTTATCCCACTCAGTTTCCAGGTCCTCTGGAGGACCTCAAACTCACTCTCAGCCCAATAAGACTGTGATTTCCTGCTAAAGTTCTACCTGTCCTGCTCCCTGCAGACCAGGGAATGCCCCCAAAGGAAAGCACTTTGAATGTGGATTTTATCCTGTGTGGCATCCTTCATCCAAGGATGAAAACCCCTCCAGTTTCTGGCTACTTTTAGTCACTCTTCAGTGCTTTCCAACTTTTTTCCAACATTTATAATTGTTATCAACAGGAAGATCAGCGCAATAGAATCTGCTCTGCTGTTTCTAAAAGCTAGTAAGAACAGAAGCCAATTTTCATGCAGAACATTTCCCCAATCTTATCTTTTATGATGCATGGCATTTTTAAACATTGTTTAAGAAATCTTTGCCCCAACCAGGACAACATGGTGAACCCTTCTCTCTGCCAAGAGTACAAAAAATTAGCCAGGCATGGTGGCACACACCTGTGGTCCCAGCTATTCAGGAGGCTGAGGTGGAAGGATCACTTGAGCTCAGGAGGCAGAGGTTGCAGTGAGCCGAGATCGTGCCACTGCACTCCAGCCTGGGTGACAGAGCAAGACCCCGTCTCAAAAAATAAGAAAGAAAAAAAGAAAGAAATCTTTGCTTATCCCAAAGTCATATGTAATTTGTACATTTAATTCTAAATGTTTTTTTTTTTAAAGTATATTTTCACATTTTGGTCTTTAATTCACTTAGATTTCATTTTCTGTGTGTGTGTGCATGGCTTAAAATGGGGATATAATTTTATTTTTCTAAGCAGATAAAGAAATTTTCTCAGTACCATTACTATAGAGTCCATCATTTCCTTTACGTCTCATGAAGCTGATTCTGTCGTCAATCTAGTCTCATGTAGATCTCAGTCCGTTCCAGGCTGTCTCTTCTATCCCAATGCTTTGTCTATGCCTATAGCCATACTGCAATATCTTAATCATTCCAGCTTTAAAATGAGTCTTGTTAACTGGTAGAGCAAGTCCTTCCCTCTTGTCCTTTTCCAGATTGCTTTGTGTATTCTCAGTCCTTTATTCTTTCAAATAAATTTTGGAATTGGTTTGTCAAATCAAATGAAAACCCCTGCTGGGGGGAAATAAAATCTTTAAAATATCAAGCCTTCCCATCTACAAACTCAGTATATCTTTCCTTTCATTCAGGTCTTTTAAAATGTCTTTATATAAATTTTTCTATAAAATTATATTTTATTTATATTACTTTTAAAAAACATCTTTTAAAACTATATTTCTTAAATTATCTTTTCATCTAATTTATACCAATTTACTCTACCATGTTAAATGAATTTCATCAAATTATTTACTAAAGTTATAAAATCTAAGATCGGCCAGGCATAGTGGCTCACACCTGTAATTCCAGCACTTTAAAAGGCAGAGGCAGGTGGATCACCTGAGGTCAGGAGTTCAAGACCAGCCTGGCCAACAGGGAGAAACCCCGTCTCTACTAAAAATACAAAAATTAGCCAGGGTGTGGTGGCAGGCGCCTGTAATCCCAGCTTCTCAAGAGGCTAAGGCAGGAGAATCGCTTGAACCTGGGAGGCAGAGGTTACAGTGAGCCTAGATCACACCATTGCACTCCAGCCTGGGCAACAGAGCAAGACTCCATCTCAAAAAAATAAAATAAAAATAAAATCCAAGATATAGTTCATAATACACAATCTTATGGATGATAATAATACTTTAACACTCTCATTTGCAAATACGTTTTTATGCCATGGATTTACCAATTAAGCAGCTCACTTATATCCTATACGCTTACCAAGAAGCCCCATGGTCTCTGCTTTCAGTATCTGTGAAATTGGAGTCCAAAAACATATCTTTGTAGATTCGACCAACTAGGCAATACATATCTGAAGCAACTTGTCCTTCACTTTGCACCATGGGAATCATAATATCAAGAGCTTTCGCTCTGTCTCCAGGGAGATTTCGCCTAAGATAGAAAACATTGTTGTTTCAATGTACATTTCAGAAGCAACATAGATCAATTATTTTTTAAAAAGCTCTATTTAATATGCTGATCCACATTAGAGAAATTTGGCAGGATATAAACAATTCGATTTTGAGAGTCCTCTGTAAACCTCTGTCCTAAGCCTATTTTTTTTTTTTTAATCCCATTGTATGTCTACTGGGTCTAACAAGGAGTTTCTGTGTTGATAATGGTGATGGATTTGTACTTACTTATCCACAATCCTTCCAATTTCCCTGTAGCCTATATGCAGGTTCAAGTTGGTGAAACAAGATTAGAGTTGAAGTCTTCACAGATGATACAATTAAACAAATCAAACCCAAGAACTGCTTGATTTTTATATGTAACTAACTGATTATCTAAGGAAGTTGCTTTATGTAGCATGTTTTAAAGTAGCATGTGTAGATAATTCACAAACCAGATAAAAATTCTGTAAGAGTTATCATTTCTTGGACCTCGAAAACATTACACTAAGTGAAAGAGGCCAGTCACAAGGGACCACATACTGTATGACTCCATTTAATATGAAACGTCCAGAATAAGCAAATCTATAAAGACTCAAAGTAGATTAGTGGTTGCCTCGAGTTGGAGAATTGGGGAGGGAAATGAAAGGGTGGCTGCTAATGGGTACAGGGTTTCCTTTTGGAGTGACGAAAATGTTTTAAAATTTATTGTTTTTTGATGGTCACATAACTCTGCTATATTAAAAACTATTAAGCTGTACACTTTAAATGGTTAAGTTGTATGGTATGTGAAATGTATTTTAATAAAACTGTTATAAAAAGGTATCATTTCTATTGTCACTACTACTTCAAATCTTCTGTCCATGAAATTCCTTTAATTCTAAATACCTAACACTATGTTCACCTAGACATAATCATCCTAACTCTAGTGGAAATTTTTGTGTGAAATACCATTTGGTGTTGAGTATATTTGCTTAAAGATAGCATCATATTCACGTAACTTTAAAAATTCTAAAAAAAAATATGAATGGCAAATACAAACTTTGACAGAGCAGAAAAATTGTGAATTTAAATATGCCAACAGTGTGAGACTTTTCTTTTTTTTTGAGACAGTCTCACTCTGTTCCCCAGGCTGGAGGGCAGTGGCGCAACCTCAGCTCACTGCAATCTCTGCCTCCCTGGTTCAAGCAGTTCTCCTGTCTCAGCCTCTTGAATAGCTGGGATTACAAGAGCATTCCACCAACCCCAGCTAATTTTGGTAAGTTTAGTAGAGACAGGATTTCACCAGGCTGGTTGGCCAGGCTGGTCTCAAACTCCTGACCTCAAGTGATCCACCTGCCTCGGCCTCCCAAAGCTCTGAGATTACAGGTGTGAGCCACCACGCCTGGCTGAGACTTTTTTACTGAAAAATAAATCAGAAAAAAATGAGAAGGCATGCTTCCTATATTTCACGGGGTTGAAGTAGATATGCTAATATTACATTTTAATAGGGACTTCTTGTAATGCTGCAGTAAACACGTGCCCTGTAAAGAACTGCAGGTTATACAATAATATGTTATCACATTCTGAAAGGGAACTTTTTCTTCTTACCTATTCAGTGCAAATGCATAATGAAACTTCACATGGTGATGGGAGGCCAAATCAAAGGTTGGCAGTTTTTCTAAAGTCTCTACCAGCTTCACAATAGAATCATAGTCCTTTTAAATGAGATAAGAATAGCACAGAATTAAACCACTAGGAGAAAATTCTGATGATAACATGTCTTTTGACAACCAGATATCTGAATTCAAGAAACACATTAAAAATATGTTAGAATCCAAAGAACACTTACAGAACCTAGAATAAACAGTTTTTGTTGAGTTTCTTCTAAGAGGTTTAGATCATATATATAAAAACGTTAGAAATATAGAGTTATCGTGTTAAACAAAAACTAAAAAAGCAAAAGAAACAAAAACACCAAGCCTGATAATGCTCTATGCCTACATATGGGTGGTTTATTTCTCCACAGAGCCAGGTTTCTGGTATGCAGTGTTCTAACAATTTCAGGGAAATAAAAAATTTCAAGGACGTAAGGCAATTGGTTGAACTTCTGTTATAAGTAACAACACAGTTTCATGTCACATGAATGAGCATTCTAGCCACAGGATACTATGTGCCACAACCCTCCATGGATGTGAGTCTGTTTCGACCACATGAAGCCTTGACACAGACCTGAAGGCTAGGAATGGAAAGAAGAAACCAGATGTCACTTACATTTCACTATTAAAACCTAAGAACAAATCTCTAACTTGGAGAGGATTTTATTCTACTTACCCCATTTTAAAAATTTTAAGACATGTCAAAAAATGATATAACCTGTTAGTGTGTTTTATCTTACATGTTTTTAAAGTTATTTCTAGAAGTAATCAATTACATATTTTTTCCTTCAGGCTAGTTAGATTCAGCACTATCAGTTTCAAGCAATAAGATTTCAAGGGATAAAAGGTATGTCCAGAAAGCTCTAAAAATGTCTGCTATTAGCCAAAACAAAGCTTTCACTGATAGGTGTGCCTGAGGCTAACAGGACTGTGTCTGAAGGTTCGCTGTGCCAGCAGATTTTTCTTTTTGTTATTTTGGAGGAAAAAGTCAGACCTTTACCACACAAGTCTTTCACAATCACTGATGGTTAACTCACCTGAGTCTTTTTCATTCATCATAAAATTATAGGATGGAAAGCTTAAGAGAGCCAATAAAAAATTACGTGTAGTAACATGAACTGCTTACCAGCTAACCAAAATTGGAGGTTAATACTCCCTCATCCCTCCAACATGCTACATGACAGAGATTTCACTTTGAACATCTTCTTACCTGGATATCTCTGTAGGAAAGTAACAGATTTATCACAATATCTGCTGTCAAGACTTCGATATTATCTACTCGCTGCCGAATTCTTGCCAACTCAGCTGCCAATTCCTTACCAGTGTATAAATTACGAGCTTTCCTGATATCATTGAGTATAGATTCCCGGAAATACTGGCTGGAAAAAACACATACGTTTCAAAGAGTTTGACATTAGAAACGATTTCAATGAAAAGCAATCATTTTATAAAGAAATGAATGATATTTGCAGCATTACCTATAAAGCATTTGTAGCTTTCAATTCATTCAGTTACCTAAATATCCTACAAATCTAGCATTATTAAGAAATTTAGAAGCCAATGTATGTCTTTTAATACTCTGCCATCAGAAAGAATTTTTTTTCTTTTTTTGTTTTGAAGGAGAGAAAGAAAAAAAAGGAATGAAGGAGAGGAAGACAGAGGAAGAAAAAGAGGGAGAGAGAACAGGAATGTTGCTTTATTCTAAAAATGGGTATTAAAAACCTCTTTTATGCCAATAATTGTGCTTAATCATAGCCGATCAATATTTCATTTAAACCTATGAGTAGGTGTGATGTGATACTGATAAGAATGTATATTTTATGTATTTAAAGTGGAGAGTTCTATAAACGTTTATTAAGTTTACTTGTTCTGGATCTGAGTTCAAGTCTTGAATTAAAGGTAAATGTACTCCATATGAATAAATTTTCCTGCAAAATATCACTTTAAATGCCAAAATTTTGTTTTCCATTTTACTGTTTTCAGTAGAAATTGAATAGATGCACCTATGATTTTTTAATCTGTTTGTTTGTTTTTTGAGACAACGTCTCACTCTGTCGCCCAGACTGGAGTACAGTATCATGATCTTGGCTCACTGCAACCTCCATCACCTAGGTTCAAGTGATTATCTTGCCTCAGCACCAAGAGTAGCTGGGATTACAGGCATGCACCACCACGCCTGGCTAATTTTTGTATTTTTGGTGGAGACAGTGTTTTACGATGTTGGCTGGGCTGATCTGAACTCCTGATCTCAAGTGATCTGCCCACCTCAGCCTCCCAAAATGCTGGGGTTACAGGTGTAAGCCACTGCACCCAGCCGTGATGCACCTATGATTTGAACATAATATAATCTTAACTTTCTGACTTAACCCATCATTTATTAACATAACGAATTGTTCTTAACTAAAAGAACAATTAGAGTTGAGTTAATTAAATAAAGTTAACTAGGAACTCTTAATTGTTAAGAGTTAAAGTGTTCTTGCCCTTACACTAAAAGTCCCCAGACATTTATCCCGGTAACGTCTCTGTACTTGCTTTGCACTTATTTTTAGATCTACCATCACTATAAAGCAGTTACTAGACTCTTAAATTTTTTGCTGATTTCAAATTGTTCTGGGAATAAAATGTATTACATGGCATCTATTTTATCTACTTGGAGGATAATAAACAAATTTCCCTGGTTCTTAGCTGTATACTGATATCTCAGGAGCACCTGATAAAAGGCACAAATAAAGAAGTAGAATAACACTTCATTATCATCACCAAAAGTGTTATTCTTCATTACCATCAACAAAAGGCATTTAAATTATTACCTAGAACTTGCTTGTGCCACCTTCAAAAGTTGAATGAAACGATCCACGAGAGGTAAGCAGATGGGTCCAAGAAGCAGCTCGAAGTTTGGTTGCATGAGCTCCGTCAACCCCTTCATGAAGCTGCTGTCACAGCAGTAGACCTTGTTATGTGGAGTGATCATGTAAGGAACAAAGGTGTAGTTCCCAGTGCACATCTGTGGAGAGAGGAGGGACTGGGAAGTGGGGAGCTGGCCTGGAGCCGCAGCACAGACGGAATCCTGCCTTACTCATTTTAAATAATTCCAAATGCAAAGGGAAATAGGAAAATCTCATTACTTATGTACAACCTACGAAAATGAAAATTTCTCCAATTTCTTTCATTGCTTATTTCAAATAATTAGGACTTATAGATGATACCAAAACAAGTGTGGAACAGTTTCTATCTGTCACTTAAATATTTATCCACCATCTTTCAAGGCTAGGGCGCTATGTTATTGCTGTTGGAAAAAGTGGTTTGAAGCGTGGCTTTCAGCCTTCAGGGAATTTATAATTTGGTCACAGGGCACAGCATACACATATGAGAATGCTACGAGCCCACATTTGAAGGGCTTCCTACATGTGAGATGATCCCGCTCAAATCCACTCCCCAGAAGCCTGCTCTCTGTCTCTCCACTACCAAAACTAGCAGCCCAGATGTTATCCTTGACACTTCCATTCCCTTTCCCTTCCATATCCTATTGAAATCTTATCTGTCCTGCCTCCAAAATATAATGTCTTATTTGTCCATTTCCCTCCATCTTCTCTGCCAAGACTTTAGTCTATGCATCAATGTACCTGGGGTGAGCCACTGTCAGCAGCTTTAACCGGTCCCCCTGCTTCCATTCTTGCCCTCCAATTTACTTTCTAACTCAGCCATCAGAGTGATGTTTTAACACCCTCCCTCAGATCACTTCCGGCAGCTGCTTAAAGCCCCATCTGTTGCTCTTGGGAGGAAGAAGAAATTGCAAGGCAATGTACAAGGGCCTGACTATGCAAATACTGCCCCTCTCAAACCTCAGCCCTGCCACTCTCCCCTCACACACTACAACCTGGGCTCACTGACCTTTTCTTGGTTCCTGGATAATGCCCACCTGAGGATAAACTAGTGCAAACAAAAGCAGAGCAGGGTAAAAAGGGGAAAATGAGTTGGATACCCTGAGTAAGCAAATCTGACTGAAGCTCAGAGCTCAGGGAAGGGAACTGAATTCAAAGTTAAAGATGTTAGACTGTACATTCTGGACAATGCAGAATCACAGAAGGACCCACAGTGGGAAAGAAAGCACAATCAGCTGAGTGTGATGGATCATGCCTATAATCCCAGCACTTTGGGAAGCCAAGGTGAGTGGATTGCCTGAAGCCAGGAGTTCAAGACCAACCTGGTCAATATGGTGAAACCCTGTCTCTACTAAAAATACAAAAATTAGCCAGGTGTGGTGGTGCACACCTGTAATCCCAGCTACTCAGGCGGTTGAGGTACAAGAGTCACTTGCAGTGAGCTGACACTGCGCCACTGCACTCCAGCCTGGGTGACAGAGCAAGACTCTGAAAAGAAAGAGAGAGAGAAAAAAAAGAGAAAAAGGGAAAGGAAAGGAGGGAGAGAGGGAGGGAAAAAAGAAGGAAAAAATGAAGGAAGAAAACGCAATCAAAATTGTGCATTTTGGCAGCCTAAGCAGGTAACAGGATGGACCAAAAGAAAGAGAAATAAAGTTTGAGGAGACGAGGTAGGAAGCTACACAGCATGACCAGAGGGACAGAGGTGGTGATAAAGAAACAGAAACGTGCTCCACGTGAAGAAGAAGGAATCCGCTGGACCTGGTAAATGATTACACAGCTTGAGAAAGGGGAAGGCATCAAAGGCGACTCTACAGTCATAAGTGCAGCTACCTATATAAAATGGTATCCTTAACAGAAAGCAAGAAATCAGAAAGCAGAACCAGACTAAGTTATTTATGAACACATGACTCGAGACACTTGTATATCAGGTAATAAACCAAAGAATCTAAACTCTAGTTAAAATATGGGAAGAACTTCAAAAGGTTGAGATTTGAATCTGAGTGGAATGGAGTGAAACTTTCACTTTTAAAGAGGTTGGAATTTAGGTGGGGCAGGACACCTAATGTGAAAATGTCCAAAAGAGAGCTAGAAATATGTGACTAAAACATAAAACAGTTTCAAGCCAAAATACAGACCTAAGAACTACTGGATATGGTTGAATCAAAAGAAATGGGAGAGACCTCTAAGACAAAAATCATAGAAAAAGAAAAATCCCAAAGTGCTGGGATTACAGAAAAATCATAGAAAAAGAAAAATCGCAGTACTTTGGGAGGCCAAGGCAGGTGGATAACCAGGTCAAGAGATCAAGACCATCTGGCCAATATGGTGAAACCCTGTCTCTACTAAAAATACAAAAATTAGCTGGGCATGGTGGTATCCGCCTGTAGTCCCATCTACTCAGGAGGCTTGAACCAGGAGAATCGCTTGAACCCGAGAGGTGGAAGTTTCTTTTCACTATACTCCAGCCTGACAACAGAGCAAAACTCTGTCTCAATTAAAAAAAAAAAGAAAAAGAAAAACGGCAGAGGCTGAGAACTAGAATGAAATATGTGGGAAATCCAACTATGCTGTTATGGGGAATAAAAGAAGTCCAGATTATTCATTCCTAGCCATATTAGCATACAGAGAATAATGCAGCATTTCTCTCATCCTTAGCACTTAATAAGTACAAACATGTTCACGATGTGCATGTACCAGGGTACGAACACTCATAAGTCAGTGGGTCACAACCTATCAAAGAAGCTGCTGTGGCCTTCATTTTAAAAGTGAGGAGACAGGTATGGCTTAGAGACGTCCTAGAGTTGGTCTGTGACATGTTTGGCACTGCGGCCCAGGGACTTTCTCTAGAAGGCATGTCCTTCCCACTAGGGGGTTATGCACCCTCCTGAGTGGCCTTTACAGGCAGATACATCTGTCCTCTAACCTTCTGTCATCTTTTATGGGAACCCTGCATGAGCCAAATGACTGTTCACAGAAAATAGCCAAGAAGTGCCAAATGTCCTTACAGCCAGACTTAATTATTTATGAACATATTATCCTTTAAGGCTGCTTCTTGTAATGTCAGGTCATGAAGCAGAAACCAAACCTCACTTCCAGTTAAAACACAAGAACTTCCAGAGGGTGAGATTGGATTTGAAAATCAAGTATGCTAAATTGTTCCTGTCTCAAGAGGAAACAATAATTGGAAGAGAGAGTGAACATGTCCTGCTTCTAAAATGTTACCAAGATCCCACAGCACATTCACCCAATTTAATTCTTTTACCCAAGCTACTGCTGAAGAAGAAAAGAAAGGCAAGGGTACCAAAGAGGCTGCTTGCCAAAGCATCTAAAGCTTCACCATGAGAACTATTTGAAAAGAACAACAGAATCAAATACTATTGTAGATAAGCACCACAACTCAAAATGCAAATGCAAATTATCTGAATCCTCCAAGTCACAAAATGAGAACAAAGAGCCGAAAAGCCAATAAAGCAGAAAAGTGGTATCGGAGTTTTAGAATATTATTCTTTTGCTGCTGGCTAAAATTATGTATCCTCTGAATCCTTACTACCTATATTAGTGTATCAGAGATTATTACTGAAATATGGGGCAGTGGGGAATACTTCACCTGAAACCAGTCCTGGGAGAGAATGACTATCAGATGTCTGGGTGTGTGTTAGACAGGGAGAGGTAAAGGGGGAATAATGAGTACGCGAACAGCAGAGAAAAGCAGTTCCTGAAACAAACCCCATGGTATAAGGCTTCAGAATCTTTGCTGAAAATATCTAAGCATGCTAAGGGTTTTCCCAAGTTCTAGGGTTCATTGTATTCTTTGGAGATTCTTCCTATGGTCTTTTTTTTCTTTTTTTTTGAGACAATCTCGCTCTGTTGCCAGGCTGGAGTACAGTAGGGCGATCTCAGCTCACTGCAACTTTTGCCTCCTGGGTTTAAGCAATTCTCCTGCCTCAGCCTCCCAAGTAGCTGGGACTACAGGCACATGCCACCACGCCCAGCAGAGACAGGGTTTCACCACGTTGGCCAGGATGGTCTTGACCTCTTGACCTTGTGATCTGCCCACCTTGGCCTCCCAAAGTGATGTGATTACAGGCATGAGCCACTGCACCAGCCTCTTTCCTATGTTTCTAAGGCAATTGTTTTTTTTCAATTTCCCATTGCCAATGTCAGGAAAAAGCAGGTGATAAGCTGCAGAAGCCACATGGATGCACGTGGGCCTGAGCTAAGCGACAGCCCAGTGAGTGTGCAGTGGGGGAAAAGTTGTGTGACACTGTGTTTTTCAAATAGATATAACTGCCCAGAAAAGCACTTTTACAAAATGACGAAAACTAATAGTAGGGGAACATTTATTTCCCAAGTTGGCTCACATGTAACTTAGAAATGTTATCACTGAATTTTCTGTGTACAGATTGCCACCAAACCCATAGTTTAAAATAGCTGATAATCCAAAGTAAATACAAACAACTCCTATGTGACCAAGAACAGACACCCACAGTGGAACATTTGCCTTTTATTAATAAAGTACTCATTCTAAAATATGTATACTTGCTTCAAAGACCTGGTTTCCTTAAATTTCAGAACACTGAGGCATGGTGATAAAATAACAAAACATACTATAAAATCCCACAGCTCAAAATCTAGTCTTATTTTGATTAATTTTTGTTGTTGTTGTTGTTCTTGTCTCACTCTGTTGCCCAGGCTAGAGCACAGTGACGTGATCTCGGCTCACTGCAGCCTCCACCTAGGTGAAAGTGATTCTCATGTCTCAGCCTTCCAGCTAACTAGGATTACAGGCATACACCACCACACCTGGCTAATTGTTGTATTTTCAGTAGAGCTGGGGTTTTGCCATGTTGGCCGTACTGGTCTTGAATTCCTGGCCTCAAATGATCCTCCTACCTCAGCCTCCCAAAGTGCTGGGATTACAGGCATGAGCCACTGCCCCGGCCCCTAATTAATTATTTTCACTGTTTAAAAAGAAAAAAAAAACTCCAATTCTGTTTTTCAACTTTTAGAAACTACATAAAGGTAAACAGAAGTGTGTGTTGAAAATGAAATGAGCTTCTGGAAAGACAAGCTCTCAGCATTCAAATGTATTGAAATAGATGCTTGAAATATTCAACTTTTTATAAGAACATTCAGCATCTGAAACACAGCAACTCTCTCTCAAGTCAGTGGGCAATTTCTTCAAAGTGTACAATATTTGGTTCTTTTTTTTTTTTTTTTGAGACAAAGTCTTGGTCTGTCGCCAGGCTAGAGGGCAGTGGTGTGACCTTAGCTCACTGCAACGTCCAACTCCCAGGTTCAAGCAATTCTCCTGCCTCAGCCTCCCAAGTAGCTGGAACTACAGGCACATGCCACCATTCCCAGCTAATTTTTTCATATTTTTAGTAGAGATGGAGTTTCACCATGTTGGCCAGGATGGTCTTGATCTCTTGACCTTGTGATCTGTCTGTCTTGGCCTACCAAAATGCTGGGATTACAGGCATGAGCCACCACGCCTGGCCAATATTTGGTTCTTTTATCGGCCTGCTTCTCCACAAGTCCAAGCTGGGCTAGGCAGGATGGCCTTTTTTCTGCCATTCTGGTCTCAGGGAATGCTACCATCACTGAAGGACCCTGACATAATGGCTACCCTTTCTTTAGCATACCACCTTATGTTCATTTTCTAATTTTTTTTCTTCTTTGTTTACTGACTTTCTACCAGTTAGACTCTGTCTACACAACAGTTACACATGTGGCTGTTTCCGCTTCCAGCCTCCTGTGACAACCCTGAGGCACCAAGCCCAAAGCCTGGCACATACTGCAGGTCCAATCAATATTTGTTCAGTCAAATATGTGAGATAAATTCAACAGTTTAACACCTTTAACAAATTAAACAGTGTTTAAAAATAGTGCATTGAAGCATGAAGCAATAATTGCTCACTTCCTGTTGAGATAGGAAGGATAACAGTTTATAATGGCAACATTATTTATGCTGAAATATGTCTCCGCCCTGGTTAAATCTTAAGCATAAGTTTTAAAATTACTTCAGAGTTGGGTAATCATGACAAAAAAAAAAGTTTAAAATTTCTGATTTAGAGAAACAACCAATTGTAGTGTTGTGATCTTGTCATCTTAAATCATCTTGTGCAGGCTTTTATAATATATTGTATATTATCTTCACTCCGAGTTGCAGAAGTACATTCTTTAAGGTTTTTAAAGACTGGCTGACTTTCTGAAATAAATGTACAACCACTGGCCACAACCGTTGGCCTAACAAGGCTGTTTCCACTTTATATTATATTTCTTCTTCATGTGGCATTTTTTAAATTTAAAATTTACTTTTCTCATATTTTCACATTTGTTTAATTCTGTGTGGAGGGTAGGAATTCTGTAGCGTAGTCTCAAAGGCAGACTACAATACGTAGGAATTTAAATCAATCTCTTCAAGTAGAAGACAGATGATAGATATCTATGTATCTGTAGTATGTGTAACTTACACATACTACAGACACATATACATACACATATGTGTGTGTGGATCTCTGTGCGGATATAGGCTGCTTTAGTGCCACTCAGAATTCCACAGCATTGAATACACTAAAAAACATTTTTTTTTTGAGACATAGTCTCATTCTGTCACCCAGACTGGAGTGCAGTGACATGATCTTGGCTCATTGCAACCTCCACTTTCCAGGTTCAAGCAATTCTCCTGCCTTAGCCTACTAAGTAGCTGAGATTACAGGACTATGCCACCATGACAGGCTATTTTTTTTTTTTAATAGAGATGGAGTTTCAGGCTGGCCTTGAACTGCTGACCTCAGGTGATCCGCCTCCCTCTGCCTCCCAAAATGCTGGGATTAAGTCGTGAGCCATCATGCCTGGCCTGAATATACTGTGAAAAGTTTCTTCCAAAACATAATTATATACAGAAAAAGTCAGGAATCAGTGTCATCTCTCATCATGCAAAATAAAGTTTCACTACAATGAAACTTTAGATACTTAGATAAGATAATCTATTTATTTACTTATTTTTATTTTTTATTTTTTTGAGACAGAGGCTCGCTCTGTTGCCCAGGCTGTAGTGCAGTGGCACGTTCTCAGCTCACTGCAACCTCCACCTCCTGGGTTCACATGATTCTCTTGCCTCAGCCTCCTGAGTAGCTGGGATTACAGGTGCACGCCACTGCGCCCAGCTAATTTTTTTTATTAGAGACGGGGTTTCAACATACTGGTCAGACTGGTCTCAAACTCCTGACCTTGTGATCTGCTCACCTCAGCCTCCCAACGTGCTGGGATTACAAGAGTGAGCCACTGCGCCTGGCTGATAACCATATTTATACTGATATATCAGAAAATCTAAAGAGGAATAACAGGGACAGAAATTAATAGTTTGTGGAGATTTTTAAAGTACCAGAGATTAGTTAATGGAAAACAAAACATTTTTTAAAACTCTGAGAGGTGAAGTAAAGTACTCACAGTATTCTTCTGGCAAATGATTTCCTGAAAAACAAGAAAAAAAATATAGCACAAGTTAATACAAAACTCAGTAATTCGACATTTATTAAAACTATGTGGGAAAATACTATGTGTATTAACAATGATATTAGCAATTAGAAATTTCAGGGGCCGGGCTCAGTGTCTCAAGCCTGTAATCCCAGCACTTTGGGAGGCCGAGGCAGGTGGATCACGAGATCAAGAGATCGAGACCATCCTGGTCAACGTGGTGAAACCCCATCTCTACTAAAAATACAAAAAAATTTAGCTGGGCGTGGTGGCGCGTGCCTGTAATCCCAGCTACTCGGGAGGCTGAGGCAGGAGAATTGCCTGAACCCAGGAGGCAGAGGTTGCGGTGAGCCGAGATCGCGCCATTGCACTCCAGTCTGGGTAACAAGAGCGAAACTCCATCTCAAAAAAAAAAAAAAAGAAATTTCAGGAAGTATAGATTTAGTTTCTACATCTGAAAAGTTATCTATCTGTCTATCTATCTATCTATCTATCTATCTATCTATCATCTATTTATTTTAGAGATAGGGCCTGGCTCTGTTGCCCAGGCTGGAGTACAATGGCACAATCGTAGCTCACTACAGCCAGGAGCTACTAGGCTCAAGTGATCCTCCCACCTCAGCCTCACAAGTAGCTAGGACTACAGGGCTATAGGTGCATGCCGGCACATCCAGCTAATTTTAGTATTTTTCTTTTTGTAGAGACAGGATCTTGCTATGTTGCTGAGACTGGTCTCAAACTCCTGGCCTCAAGCAATTCTTCCACTTTGGCCTCCCAAAATGCTGGGACTACAGGTGTGAGCCACCATGCCCAGCCCAAAATGTTTGCAATCTGTGGAGGCGACAGGAGAACACAAAAGTGTTTTCCGTGGTTTAAAAAACAAACAAACAAAAAACCCAGCACAAACATGGAAAATCCCCAAACTGAATAACCTAGAAATAATTTCTGCAGATTACCTGATCAGTCACAATCTCTTTAGGAGGAGGTTAAAGCAAATTTGCTTTCCCTAAGCACAATCTCCCTCACACTCTGGGAGAGGAAAAAGCAGCGTGTTATATCCTGAGCAGCTAAAAATAAAGGGTATTGGCCACTGGCAAATCCACACACAGATAATCAGAACATCTGACAAAAAAAAAATCCTAAAAATAATTTGCATATTTTTTAAGATGTAGAATGGGATAAGTGGTTGGTCATGGTGGCTCAGGCCTGTAATCACAGCACTTTGGGAGGCAGAGGCAGGTGGATCACCTAAGGTCAGGAGTTCAAGATCAGCCTGGCCAACATGGTGAAAACCCGCCTCTATTCAAAATACAAAAATTAGCCAGGCATGGTGGTACATGACTGTAATCCCAGCTACTCGAGAGGCTGAGGGAGGAGAATCACTTGAACCTGAGAAGCAGAGGCTGCAGTGAGCCAAGATGGTGCCAGTGCACTCCAACCCAGGTGACAGAGTGAGATTCCATCTCAAAAAAAAAAAAAAATGGGATAAATACACAGTGTGTGCAGTGTGCCTATCTTCTAGGTTGCAAAGAGTGAGATCATACAAATAACATACAGTATCTGACACATAACACATATCATACACATATCATACAAATAACATACAAATAGCTATACAGTATCTGACACATAAAAGCTCTCAGTATAAGCCAGCTATCAGTATTGTTATTCCTAAACCTTACCATGACTACAGACACTGGAGAGACAATCTAGAAAAGCCTGTCGTATCAAGGCTTCACTGAGGTTGGGGAATCATGATTTAGAAAAGGAAAAAGGGAATAGCATATTGGAAAGGATGGCCTGAATGTTGCCATGGAAACAAATAATAAGGCATTTGTGGAGCCTCAAGGGGGAGTCCACCTGGCTGAGGTGAGGAGCCAGATCTGGAAGGAAGAGTATGGCCAGGCGAGGCCCGGCTGAGTGGCCATCAACGTCAGCCCAGGACCAGGTGCTAAATCCACATGGGGCAAAGAAGGACCAATGAGGGCTTTCATGTACAGAAGCATGTAAGATTTTTGAATGTTTAAGGATAGCAGATAAGAAAACAAAAATTGGCAGAGGAAGGAATTGCACTGGGTAGTTCTAACAGCTATGAAGATGTATGCAAAATACTAAAATTACCTGGTGCCGTGGCTCACACCTGTAAATCTTAGCACTTTGAGAAGCTAAGGCCAGAGGATCACTTGAATTTGAGGCCAGCCTAGGCAACATGGTGAGACTTTGTCTCTAGAAAACGATTTTTTAATTAGCTGGGTGTGGTGGCACACACCTGTAGACCCAGCTACTCTGGAGGCTGGGGCAGGAGGATCACCTGAGCCCCAAAGATCAAGGACGTAGTGAACTACAACTATACCACTGTGATCTTGACTCAAAATAAAAAAAAAGACTAAACGATATTCTTCAATATCTCACAATCTTGCTGATAAAAAAGGACACGTGCATATTTAACATTTATGTAAGTCTGGATGGACATGTGTGTATATGCACACCTGCTAAAAGTAAAAAGAATGATACAGACAGCAAGGGCTATGGTTTAACAGAGAAAGATGTTCCTGGGAAGCTCAGCAGAGAAGACAGAACTCAAGCTGAGCTGTAAAGGACAGACGCGACCCCCAAAGGCAAAGCCCAGAGGTGGGGATCCAGCCGGGAGAGCTAGATAAAGCAAAGGCCCATTAAAGGAGCAATAAATATTATTGCAGGGAGTTAAAGAAGACAGTTCCTTTGGGGACCTATGAAGGGTGAATTAAAGAGGTATTTGGGGAAGAAAATACAAAACCTTGAATGTAGTCATTTGGCTAAAGCAGAAAGTTCATTCTGACGCATACAAATAGATTAGAAGGCTATTTGGAGACTTATTTGAAGAAAGCTTTGAATGCACAATAAAGTGTTCTGTGAGCACCTGGCTGTCAATGTGTTTTTTAAGGTGAGTGATATGTTCAAAGAACTGTCAGCACATATTGGGGCCCTGTTTGTAACAGCAAAGGCTGAGAACAACGTAAATGGTCATCACCTAAAAAGCTGTTGAATAAACTCTAGTACCTCCATATGCTGGAATACATTACACCCAAACAAACAATGAAGAACTTCTTTTCGAAGTGATAGAAAAAGATCTCCCAGATCTCCTAAGTAAAAAAAGCAAAGTAGAGAATAGTTTTTATCCTATGCTCCTTTTATGTAAAAAATGAAATTCAAATTTGTAAATTCATAAAATCTCTCTAGTAGGATGCCTAAGAAACAAATAACAGTGGTTGCCAGTGGAGTCGGTTGGCTGACTACAGGATAAAGGCAAAAGAATCTTTGGGAGGCCGAGACGGGTGGATCACGAGGTCAAGAGATCGAGACCATCCTGGTCAACATGGTGAAACCCCATCTCTACTAAAAATGCAAAAAAAATTAGCTGGGCACGGTGGCATTACAAGGATTACTCCTGAGTAATCCCAGCTACTCAGGAGGCTGAGGCAGGAGAATTGCCTGAACCCAGGAGGCGGAGGTTGCAGTGAGCCAAGATTGAGCCATTGCACTCCAGCCTGGGTAACAAGAGCGAAACTCCGACTCAAAAAAAAAAGGCCAAAGTATACATTTTCACGATATATCCTTCTGTACTTTTAAATGTTTGCAGCAGGTGAATGTATTACCTCACAAGGGCAAATAAATAAAAGGTAAACCTTGTTAAAGTTGTACACAGACTAATTTGATGACAGTACTTAGTGTCAATTTTTTTTTAAGACAGGATCTCGCTCTGTTACCAGGCTACAGTGCAGTGGCGTGATCACAGCTCACTGCAGCCTCAGCTTCTCAGGCTCCAGCAATCCTCCCACCTCACATACAAACAAAGTAGCTGGGACAACAGGTGTGTGCCACCACACCTGGCTAATTTTTGTATTTTTGGTAGAGACAGGGTTTCACCATGTTTCCCAGGCTGGTTCCTAACTCCTGGGCTTAAGCGACCCGCCTGCCTTGGCCTCCAGCAATCCGCCTGCCTTGGCCTCCCAAAGAGCTAGGATTACAGGTATGAGCCACCATGCCTAGGCAGTACTTGGTATATGAGGGGGAAAAGCATTTAGGTGGCTACTGCAAAAGTCCAGAGACATCGTAATAAGCGCTTGGTCAATGGGGGAGCCTCAGGAATGGAAATCAAGGGACAGATGAGTGGCATTGTGGAGAAAGGCTGAAAGTGGCTTTTCCTGCAGGGGTTTCAATGAGTTAATACTGTACACACACACCAATGGTTCATGAACAAAGAAGTTGAAAAACGCTGAATAATCACAAAGCTAGCAACACGGATGCAGAATTTTTCAAACTTGATTTATGGAGCATCTCTCCAGAGTAGCAAACCATACCCTTGCAAATACTGCTCTTGCTTGATAGACTATCAAGCGAGATATTCTATCTCTTGCCCTCTAAGTTACTCTCTTCCCCTCTAAGTAACAAGGAAATGCCCTCTGTGTAGCATCCTCTGTGCAATGTGTAAGAAACCTGTCCTCCATGAAGCTGGCCTTCACTGTGTTCTGTGACACCTATCTTCCCAACAGTAGATTCTGTCTTTATCTGTGCTGTCATTAACCCTCATACAGACCTTCTTGATAGCATTTCATTTACTACACTGCACGTTTTTGTTCCTACGATTTTCTCGCTCTACATCATGACTTCCTGGGGTACAAAGACTATGTATGTTATTCCCATTTGTATCCCGACTGATTGTCTGGCAAATGTCATGGCATATAGCAGGTACTACAAAAGCATGAATAAATGAATAAATTAATGAATGTATAAAATATTGGACTATGAATTAGGAGTAGATATGTATAAGATATGGCTCTGCTCTCAGCAAGCCATGCATCGTTGACTCTTCTTTCTCATATGACACTAAGATCGTTGGACTAAGTGATTGCTAATCTCTTCCAATGCTGTGTTCATCATTTGCTTTTGCCTGAAGGGTTCTCATAATCAGTGCTGTCCTTGTGCTGCTAGGAGAGACTCCTAGCTCCCCCAGCATAGGAGATACTCTACCCTTGACTCTGTTTTGATGCACCAGGCACAGAAATGGAAGTGGCAGGGAAAGGAGCAGTGGTGAGTTCTGATTGAGCAGAAGGCTCCACAGAAAAGCAAATGGCCACTACTGGCTCAGTGCCAATATGCTATGTCTTCCTTACAAATTGCTCATTGGAATAATAAACCTCTTATATGTCTCCTCTGCCTTCATTTCAGATTATGCATATATTATAATACATGCATTTCAGATTATGCTTGCAGATTGTGCATGCAAATTATAAAACTTTGTTAAAATCATTTCTGAGCCAGACGGTGGTGTGCACTTGTAATCCCAGCTACTCAGGAGGCTGAGGCAGAAGGGTTGCTTGAGCCCAGGAGTTCGAGGCTGCAGTGAGTTATGATCACACCACTGCACTCCAGCCTGGGTGACAAGAGAGACCCATCTCTTAAAATGAAAAAGAAAAGCCAGGTGCGATGGCTCACACCTGTAAACACAGCACTTTGGGAGGCTGAGATGGATGGATCACCTGAGGTCAGGAGTTTGAGACCAGCCTGACCAACAGAGTGAAACCCCATCTCTAATAAAAATACAAAAAAAATCAGCTGGGCATGGTGGTGGTTGCCTATATAATCCCAGCTACTAGGGAGACTAAGCCGGGAGAATTGCTTGAACCCAGGAGGTGGAGGGTGCAGTGAGCTGAGATCACGCCATTGCATTCCAGTCCAGGCAACAAAAGCAAAACTGTCTCAAAAAAAAAGAAAGAAAAAGAAAAATCATTCCTGTAACATCTGAATTCTTGTTAGCTATTGCTTATGCTTCGTAGAAGCTAAAAGGCTACAAATCCTGGTCTTTTGAAGGAGACAGATTTTACTCACAGTGTATCATGTAACCTTAAAAAAGGCATCAACTTTAATGGAGCAAAGGTACTGTTTGTGCATTTAACTCCATCCAAATAAGAAACAAACAAGACCTTGAAAGGTATATAGAACAGAGAATGTTTGATTTCTATTAAATCCACTGAAGAGGTGTGGGAAAAAAAGGGAATAAATTTGAGACATAACTTCTCTATTTCACATCAGCTCATGGAAACTTTTCATCTCAAGCCTGTATACATAAGAAGATAAAATTAACATAAACTGCAGTTCCTTACCAGTGGCATGTTTCCGAAGATGCATTACCCCACTACAACTCTGTACTTATCTGAGGTCTTTAGGGGGTTTTGGTCAGTGTAACCCTGGCTATACCAGAAACATCCCCCAAAAATTTTTTTCCTGATTTTCTGATATTCGCTGATAACCAAATAGGGAAGCAAGACAAAAGAAAAAATCTAGTCCAGGGCTCATTTGAAAGCAAAGACTAACTTTTGATGGCTTTCTGGGACAATATGTTTGAAAAGGTCACCTTAGAGATAACTAAATGGAGCATTCCCACCACTACGAAGTTTTTGTGCCTAAAATTTAGGTAAGTGCAGCCAGGGGAAGAAGTGGGAATAGCAGGCATGGGAGGCCAAGTTGAATCAGACTGGGGGTGGGAGAAGCAGGAATAGGAACCAGGATTTCAGTTTCCTGAAAGAAGAGAAAGGAGCAGGCTGGAAGTTCTTGCCCAAGGAAAGAACCTGGCCCTGGCTGGTGACCTTCTGGGCCTTCCATTCTGATCCCTCTTTCTGTCCTAGTGGAACTTGGCAAGTTTCCATTAAAGTTGGGGAAAAGAATAATCCCCATACTCCTCAGCTCCATCTTCTTAACTCATTTCAGTATGTCAAAAAAGCCAAACAAGGAACCATCAGATGGGCTATGTGGGCCTCCTAGGCCTTGCTGAGAAGGAGAAACACCCCCTTTACCCTTTTTGCACACTGATAAAACAAGCCGAGCACACTCAAAAAGAGTAATCCAACATAAGTGGCATAGAGCCATTACACAGTCTTTAAAGATAGAAAGGAAACAAAGTACTTTTGTGTTTACATGTTATGCCGACATAAAAGCTCAAGTTTTAAAAGAAAAAAACCTCAATAATCTTAAAAAAAAAAGTCCTAGAAAATCATCTTTTTTGCAGAACATATTAAATTTGTGAATGGACTGAGAGAGGAAAGTATGGGATGACAAGTCAAAGATGATGAGGCAAGGTTTATCCCTGCCCCGACACTAGCTGTGTGTATGCCCCAAACAAGTCATTGCATCTCTCTGGACTTCTCTGTAAAGAGAGTATCTTCTGGCCAGGAGTGGTTGCTCATGTCTACAGTCACAGCACTTTGGGAGGCAGAGGCAGGGAGATCACTGGAGCCCAGGAGTTTAGGAGCAGCCTAGCAAACTATTGCTGAGGGAATAGGGCAAAATCTATGGAGAAATGGCAAAACCCCATCTCTACAAAAAATACAAAAATTAGCCAGGTGTGGCTACATGTGCCTATACACCCAGCTACTCAGGAGGTCGAGGTGGGAGGATCGCTTGAGCCTGAGAGGTGGAGGCTGCACTGAGCCAAAACGGTACCACTACATTCCAGCCTGGGTGACAAAGTCAGACCTTGTCTACAAAAAAAAAAAAGAAAGAAATTAAAAGGAAAAGAAAATATCTTCTATCGCTGCAATCCAAATAATATCTAACTTGTCTGTCTCACTGGGTTCTATGTAAAGGCCAAATGAAGTAAGTTAATGAGACTACTTGCAGTACTTTATAGGAGGAGGTATTAATAAACCAAAGCAAAAACTCCAACTCAATTCCTGCACTGCCAGGTGCACAGACCTTTAACACCTATCTTATTCATGACAGGGGTTAAGAACACATCCTTCTCTTGAATATGAGCACCTGTTAATTAAAACAACCTGTACCAAAAATCAGCTGAAAAGTAGTCCTAAAAGGAATTCTAGCCTCTCTTCTTTTCCTATTAATTTTGTTTTATATTCAAATAAGCATACCTTGGTGGAAGAACTCTGCTGTAAGTAGATATCTGTCTCTGAACTGGGCTGGAATGCTGACGAATGACATTTTATACATAAAGCATTTAACAGCGTTTTTTTTTTTTTTTTTTTGAGACAGGTGGTCTCTGTCGCTTTGTCACCCAGGCTGAAGTGCAGTGAAGCAATCGTGGCTCACTGTAACCTCAACCTCCCCAGGCTCAGGCAATTCTCTTACCTCATCCTCCCAAACAGCTGAGACTACAAGCGTGCAGCACCTATGTTCATCTTAAGACTGAATATATTCCATTATATGTGTATACCACATGTTGTGTAGCCAGTGATCTGTTGATAAACATGTGGGTTGCTTCCACCTTTTGGTTACTAAGAATAATGCTACTATGAACATGGGTATGTAAATACCTCTTCAAGATCCTGCTTTTAATTCTCTTGGGTATATATATCCAGAAGTGGAATTGCTAGATTATGTGGTAATTCTATTTTTAATGTTTTGAGGAACTCCCATGTTAGTAAAATTTGCTCAGTTTTAAGGGCTAATTTTTTTTTTTTTTTTTTTTAGACAGAGTCTTGCTCTTTCACCAGGTGCCAGGCTGGAGTGGAGTGGCACAATCTCAGCTCACTGCAACCTCTGCCTCCCGGCTTCAAGTGATTTTCATGCCTCAGCCTCCCAAGTAGCTGAGACTACAGGCATGCACCACCATACCCACCTAATTTTTGTATTTTAGTAGAGACAGGGTTTCACTATGTTGGCCAGGATGGTCTCGATCTCTTGATCTTGTGATCTGCCTGTCTCGGCCTCCCAAAGTGCTGGGATTACAAGAGTGAGCCACCGGGCCTGGCCTTAAGGACTAATTTAGTGAAGTGTTACAAACTTTGGTTTGTGCACATAAGATTTCATGCTAGTCAGATCCCAATCTAGAAAATAATAGATGCACCGAAGCAGAGCAAGGGTTTCAAGCATCACATTTATGTGTTCTGTATTAAGTGAGATAGTGAAGGAGTAAGCATGTGGATAGGTTGCCACAGAGAATAGTTCATGAATATCCCATCTGTAAAGTAACTTCTCAGGCAATGGTTAAAGATGAAAACACAACTAAATTTCTTGAACCAGAAATAATCTAACACAATCATTATGTTTCAACATAAGCTGCATTACCACTAACCGATATGCCTATCAATCTATCAAGAAACATTACTTCTGTAATGGAAAAATTGAGAATAAAGTTTATTTGAGTGCAGAAAGTGAAATATCCAAATATCTGAAGCTTTCTAACCATAGCCAGAACACAGAAAAAAGAAACTAAAACTATTTTGGGAATCCAATGCCCAAAATGCATATGTGTTATCCTGGTGGATACAAAAAATAAAAGAATATAGCGACCTTTTCCTTTTTTTAAAAAAAAAAGGTTAATTATTAAATATTTCAAGTGTATAAAAATTAGCACTCATGATCTACTACCTAGATTTAGAACATTATAGTATAATTGAAGACTCCCATCTTCCCTTCCCAATTTTATTCTATTCCTATCCCCTAAGAGGTAACTATTCTGAATGTTGTTTATAATTCCCATACACGTCTATCCATTTATAACAGAAGTGTGTATAAAAGCATCCTTGTGCATATTATATTTTGTATAGATAGTATGACACTGTACACAAGTAATTTGGTTTTTTCCCCTAACACTGTTGTTTTGAGATATACTGACATAGATATCTAAAGCACTAGTTGATTTAAGTGCTCTATAACATTCCTTTAAATGATTATAGCTGGCTGGGCATGGTGGTTCACGCCTGTAATCCCAGCAATTTGGGAAGCCAAGGCGGGTGGACTGCTTGAGATCAGGAGTTCAAGACCACCCTGGCCAAAATGGTGAAACCCTTTCTCTACTAAAACACAAAAATTAGCTGGGCATGGTAACGGGAGCCCAGCTGTAATCCCAGCTACTAGAGAGGCTGAGGCAGGAGAACTGCTTGAACTCAGGAGGCAGAGGTTGCAGTAAGCCAACATCACGCCACTGCACCCAGCCTGGGCGACAGAGCCAGACCATTTAAAAAAAAATAAGATTACACCTAAAGGTATCTATTAATTCATTTCCTTGGGAGGAGGAGCAATTATAAACAATGTTAACATAAACATTCTTGATTTATATCTCCTTATGCATGCAAGAGACTTTTTACAGTATACATTTAGGGTCGGAATGACTAAGTTTTGGTGATATGCTCATTTGATTATTAGATATTCCCAAATTGCTCTTCAGAAGGTAGCATCTCTCCCACCAACAGTGTGTAGGTTTCCCACTCTCCACAACCTGGCCATCTGTAGTATAAAAGCTTTTAATTATTGACTATCTGGCATGTGCAATCATGTTTCATCATTTTGATTTTGCTTTGCTTTGTAAGTAGCATTGTTTAAAGTGAGTGGGGAATGGCTCAGAACATAGAAAAGGAGCTGAGGAAGGGAGTGGGGGAAAGGATCACAAGAAGCTGAGCTGAGAGCTGGTGTTATAAAGGAATTTCTAGTGATAAGAGATGGTTCATTAAAACAACTTCCTCACTCTACACATAACAGCTATTCGTTTCTCCTAAGCCATCAGAGGTGTTTAATGCATCTGTGCCACAGCTCATTGACCAAGAGTGTCCAGACTTACTCACCACTTACTGAGAGACCCCAAGTGGAAGTATGATCATTTCATAATGCATGAAATAAATCAGGAAAGAATTGTTACTAGCATTTCTTACTTTAAACCAATGTACATCTTGGCATAGATATTCTCTCAATAAACATAAGTAGGCACATGAGAAATTCTCATGAGATTTATTTAAAGAAAATTGTTAAAAAAAAAAAAAAGTGTTGTTACAATGCTAAAGAAAAGAAAAAGTATCGGCCAGGCGCAGTGGCTCACACCTTTGATCTCAGCACTCTGGGAGGCTGAGGTGGACAGATTACTTGAGGTCAGGAGTTTGAGACCAGTCTGGCCAAAGGGTAAAACCCCATCTCTACTAAAAATACAAAAATTAGCCAGATGTGGTGACACATGCCTATAAACCCAGCTACTCTGGAGGCAGAGATTGCCGTGAGCCAAGATTGTGCCATTGCACTAAAATAAAAAAAAGAAAAAAGAAAAAAATCAACTTCCTTCTCTCAAAGTGCAATGATCATCTTTTCTTGAAAAAAAAATTAAAAATTTTCACTTAGTACAATAAAATGGTACTTGTTATTTAAAACAATGGATATAAATCTTATTATAATTAAATGCTATGATTAGATTCTAAATATCCTTTCAAATGGTACTTCGGACATAGATTTTTAAATTACTTTTATAGCTCCTATTATTTTTCTAGGAGCTTAAACTTAAAAAAATTTTTTTTTACAATTTCTTCCTGAGAATTTGCCGCCAAAGAGAAACCACAGTCTTCAACAAAGAGCAGATGAAAATAAAACTTGTGCAGATGTACTTTCTAGATGGGCAAAGAATTAACCTAAGTGAAACTAAACATATGACAAGAATAGCATTTCTAATTCTGTCTTTGCCGTGTGAACACAGAGAGATGCTTTGCTTTTATTTTATTTGGTTAATCCTTACACCATATATTATTTTAAATATCTCTTGTTCTGCTTATTTCATTGCAGTTTTCCTATCTTTTCGTCAGTGGCAGAAATAAGAGCTACATCTTTAACTAATTGCAGAGAAATGAATAAAACTAAAAATACACATACACACCAACTCTTTTCAGTAGCACAGGACCTGAGGAACTTTTAGGACTCACAGGAAATTGCTAGACTGCCAAATATGCTTCCTATCCCAGATATTTCTGTCCTCTGTAACCAGACACATGACCTACCAGGCTAGGAACAGTCTAAGAAAATAGCCAAAGTTTAAGTTAATAGATGGGGGAAGGGAAAAGAAAAAAAGGCAGATGTAACCTAGGAAAACTCAGGAGACACAGCTGATAGGTTTTTCTAAATGAACACACTCAGCAGGAATGTATGATGTAATTTTAACTAGAAGTAACTGATGATAATGCATAGCGGTCAAAAGCAGACCTCATCCCAAATTTTCCTGGCTATATCATCTTAGGAAAATGATTGATTTTGTTTGAGCTTCAGTTTGTGATACTAAAATACTGCTAATAGAATATGCATCTCATAGAGCCCTTCTAAGAACTATTCTTTTTCTTTTTCTTTGTTTGGGGATTTTTTTGAGACAGGGTCTCGCTCTGTCACCCAGGCTGGAGTACAGTGGTACGATCTCAGCTTACTGCAACCTCTGCCTCCTGGGTTCAAGAGATTCTCATACCTCAGCCTCCCAAGTAGCTTGGATTACAGGTGTGTGCCACCATACCTGGCTAATTTTTGTATTTAGTAGAGATGGGGTTTCACCAGGTTGGCTAGGCTGGTCTCAAACTCCTGGCCTCAAGTAATCCACCTGCCTCTGCCCTGCAAAGTGCTGGGATTACAGGCATGAGCCACCACACCCAGACCCTCCTTAAGAATTAAATTTGAAAATACATGCAGGTAAAGAGCTTGGCACCTAGCACATAGTAAGTGCTCAATACGAAGCAGATAATATGTACAAGAAAAATAGGCACAGTTAAGACATCATTAAATTTTTTAAAGAACTATGTCAATCAAATGCCAATAACACTCCTAGACAAAGGCTAGCTCAAAACAATAAGTCAGCTTATTTGTCCCAGACATATTTGTGGTAAGATTAGCTTTATCTCTTTCTCTCAAATGTAAGTTTATTTCATTTAAAAATACTTCCCCAGGAAAGAATGGGCATAAAATTAAATCACTAGATACTGGTAGAAGCAAGAGCAAAAAATGTAGAGAGTAAAAAATCTCCAACATAATAGTGCCCGCTTAAATAAACTTAATACGTCTAGGTGCAGTGGTGCATGCCTGTAATCCCAGCCCTTTGGGACCAGCCTGGGCAACATAGAAAAAGCCTGGCTCTACAAAAAAAGAGAAAAATTAGCTGGGTGAGGTAGTATGTGACTGTAGTCCAGCTACGCAGGAGGCTGAGAAGGGAGGATCACTTGAATGCAGGAGGTCAAGGCTGCAGTGAGCTGTGATCGTAACACTGCACTCCAGCCTTGGGGACAGAGCAAGACCCTGTCTAAATACATACATGTATATATATGTAAACTTAACCCAAAGAAAAATGAAAAGAGCTAAATAAAATAATCTAATTCCTTCATCAAGTGCTAACATGGGTTGCAAATAGCAGCAAATCAAAATGTATAATTAAAAATGAGTTACAACATTTTATGATGCATTAATTAAAGGGGTAAATCTGTAGGAAAATAAAGTAGGGGCTTAAGGATTGCTGCAGATAAAGGATTACTCTAGGTAAAAAAAAAAACAGACTGAGGACAAATAGGGGCAAATCTCTTAGAACTGTTTCAGATTATTCTGGAAAGGGATATGCCTGTCAATCCCTGGCACAATGCCTAGCATGTAGTAGGTATGTTTGCTCAATGAAGTTCTACAGATTTATCAAAGAAAGCCACACATGCTTTAAATATTCAGATAAAAGCAAAATATTACTGATATTTTCTGCATGAATTTTGGGTTAGAGATACTCATATGACAATTGCTAAGTCATTAGAAATATGGTTCAGGATTCTAGGGCTCAACGTCCCAAGGTTGGCTCAGATTTGGGAACTGGAAGACTGAGCCGAGAAAAAGCCACATGAAGCTAGCTGGAAGTTTCACAAAGGAAATGGATGATAGCAAGCTCAGCATGTGTTTCACTGAACTGTGGGATGCTTTTCAAAGAATCACACAGTGTAAAATCACTCGGCCTTGCAAAAAGCATTTTAGCAAACTTTTTTGGATGGAGGAAATGCCTTTATAGCAGTAAGCTCCTATTTACTGGACAGAATGACAATGAGACAGGTTGAATTTTGTAGACAAACACAGTAAGTTTCTCTTCCTCTTCTCCCATCTTAGTTTAAATCATACCCTAGTAAAAGAGGGTGACAACTATTTTGGTACACTCAGAGATAATTTCTCAGAGCACACTTTCTTTTTTTTTTTTTTTTTTTTTTTTGATATGGAGTTTTGCTCTTGTTACCCAGGTTAGAGTGCAATGGCGCAATCCCAGCTCACTGCAACCTCTACCTCCTGGGTGCAAGTGATTCTATTGCCTCACCCTCCCAAGTAGCTGGGATTACAGGCATGCACCACCACACCCGGCTAATTTTTGTATGTTTAGTAGAGACAGGGTTTCTCCATGTTGGTCAGGCTGGTCTCGAACTCCTGACCTCAGGTGATCCTCCCACCTCGGCCTCCCAAAGTGCTGGGATTACAGGCATAAGCCACTGTGCCAAGGCTAAAGCACTTTCAAGTAGGAAGTGTACTTTTAGGAGACCGGAGGGCACCATAAAGCTCCCAAAAGTGACAAAGCACTGATGACTTCCTATTAACACAGTCTCCCCCACTACAGCCCTAACTGAAACTCAGAACTCACTGTGAACTTTTTTGCTACCGGCGTCATCAAATGTCTACAGTGAATTCTTGATAAACCTCCCAACTTGACTAGTAATTGGTGCATACTGACCATACATATAGACATCCTTTCACAAATATAAACTTAAAATGTTTTGGACGACAAACAGCATCCCTGAAATACTGATGCTAAAATTGAACATTCAGTAAACAAGGGAGGTACCTTCAGTGACTGCAGAGAGTCGGAGTTAGTATCACAGTAGAGGATGATGTTGTTGGCCATGCTGAAACTTTCTCTCACCCCGAGGTGGTAAAACAAGGACGGCTGCCGGAAGGCATCACTCATCTCCACCACCGCGATATCTGCAAACAGAAAACAAAGTCCCCCGAAGGATGACACCAAAATAATGCCCAATCAGCACACTCTGGTTTCAATTATCTTAGTACTCAAAAGAGAAAATAAAGAAATGATAGGGATTTTCCCCCTTCATTTATCACTGAATTTCAAACTTGCAGCTTTACCTGGAAGTGGTTTTATAAAATGTAACAAACCTCCTTTTTCTGCTTTTAAGAGATAAGATCTTGATCTGTCACCCAGACTGGAGTGCAGTGGCATGATCATGGCTTACTGCAGCCTTGAACTTCTAGGCTCAAATGATCCTCCCACCTCAGCCTCCCTAGTATGTGGGACTACAGGCATGTGGCATCATGTCCAGTTAATTTTTTTTTTTTTTGGGAGGGGGGAGGAAGGCAGGAAGGGAGGGAAGAAGGACGGTAGGGAGGAAGGAAGGGATGAAGGAAGGAAGGAAGGGAGGAAGCAGGGAGGGAGGGAAGAAGGACGGTAGGGAGGAAGGAAGGGATGAAGGAAGGAAGGAAGGAAGGGAGGGAGGGAGGGAGGGAGGGAGGGAGGGAGGGAGGGAGGGAAGGGAAGGAAGGAAATCAAGCAATGAGAGAGACACTGCCGACCTGGATCTAGAGGTTTACAAGTTGATTTCTTTTTTTTTTGAGAGAAGGAAAGAAAAAAAAAAAATAAGTAAAGGAGAGGAAGAAAGAGGAAGAGAAAGAGGGAGAGTAAATGGAAATATTGCTTTATTTTGAAAAAAATTGGGTATTAATAATGGCCAATCAATGGTTCATTTAAACTTATGGGTAGGTGTGATGTGGTATTGACAAGAATGTATATTTTGTGTATTTGAAGTGGAGAGCTCTATAAATATTTATTAAGTTTACTTGTTCCGGATCTGAGTTCGAATCCTTGATATCCTTATTAATTTTTTTGTCTCATTGAATCTAAGTCTCGTATCTGGGTGTTAGGATCGTTAGCTCTTGTTGTTGCATTGATCCTTTTACCACTATATCTTTGTTGCTTTAAAATCTATTTTCTCCGATACGAGAATTGCAACTCCTGCTTTTTATTTATTTATTATTTATTTTTGCTCTCCATTTGGTTGGTACATCTTTCTCCATCCCTTTGTTTTGAGTCTTTGTGTATCCTTGCATGTGAAACAGGTCTGGATGTAAAATGCCATTGGGTTTTGGCTGTGTCTTTTGATTGGGGGATTTAGTCAGTTTAAATTTAGGGTTACTGCCATTTGATGTTGACTGGCTGTTTTATCCATTCGTTGGTGTAAATTCTTCTTTATGTTGGTGCTCTTTACTTTTTGGTGTATTTTTAGAAAGGCTAATACTGGTTGTTTCTTTCTGTGTGTAATGCTTCTTTCAGAAGCTCTTGTAAAGCAGGCCTGGTGGTAATAAAATCTCTGAGTTCTTGCTTGTTCATAAAAGATTTTATTTTTCCTTCAGTTGTGAAGCTTAGTTTGGCTGGATATGAAATTCTGGGCTGAAGGTTCTGTTCCTTGAGGATGTTGAATATTGGCCCCCACTCTCTTCTGGCTTGTAGAGTTTCTGCTGAGAGATCTGCTGTAAGTCTGATAAGCTTGCCTTTGTGAAGAAACCTGACCTTTCTCTCTGGCTGCCCTTAGTATTTTCTCCTTCGTTTCAACCCTGGTGAATCTAACGATTATGTGCCTTGGGGTTGCTCTTCTTGAGGAATATCTTTGTGGTGTTCTCTGTATTACCTGGGGTTGAATTTTGACCTGCTTTGCTAGTTTAGGAAAATTTTCCTGAATGATATCCTGAAGGGTATTTTCCATCTTGGATTCATTCTCTCCGTCGCATTCAGGTACACCTATCAAACGTAAATTTGGTCTTTTCACATAGTCCCACATTTCTTGGAGACTTTGCTCATTCCTTTTTATCCTTTTTTCTCTAATCTTTTCTTCACGTTTTATTTCATTAAGTTGGACTTTGACCTCTGATATCCCTTCTGCTTGAACAATTCGAGTGTTTAAACCTGTGCATACTTCTCGGAGTTCCTGTATTGTATTCTTCAGTTCCATTAATTCACTTATATTCCTCTCTAAGTTGTCTATTCTCAATAGGATTTCATCAAACCTTTTTTCAAAGTTCCTAGTTTCTTTACGTTGGGCTACAACATGGTCTTTTAACTCACCGAAGTTTCTTATTATCCATTCCTTGAAGAGTACTTCTGTCATTGGGATGCGCTCGTTCTCCGTCAAGCCTTGTTCCGTTGTTGATGTGGAACTGTGATCATCTTTAGAGGAAGAGGCGTTCTGACTTTGAGTATTCTCAGCTTTTTTACGCTGATTTCTTCCCGTCATTGTAAATTTATCCTCCTGCAGTCTTTGAATTTACCAACTTTCAGATTAGGTCTCTTGAGTGGGCGTCCAGGTTGTTAGTTCCCAGGGCCAGAGCAGCGGCGTTAAAACTGATGGTGCTTTTCTGCCCAGGATTCTCCTGTCTGGCTTCCTTCTTGTGTCGGTAGTAGGCGACTCTGCCTTCCTGGGGCTCCAAACGTCGGTCAGGAGGGAAACCGGTCCTGTTTGCTCTGCGCCGAGCGCTCCCGCGCCGAGGTGCTGTCACAGCTGCTGCCGGGCTTTGGTGTCCTGCTGGGGACCCTGGCTGGTCCTCCGAACCTGTTTACTTTGCTCCGAGAGCTGCCGCGCCAAGGTGCCGGCGGAACCGCTGCACCGGCCACGAGAGTCGCGCTGGCCACCCGTGTGTTTCCTCCACTGGGGGATCTCCTGCTCCGTGAGCGACCAGAATTTGTCTGAAAGTGTGGCGTCCTCTAGTTCTCCGCGCCTTCCCTGAGAGCTGCAATCCCGGGATGTTAGCGATCGGCCATCTTGGATCTTTCCCCAGTTAATTTTTTTTAAAAAATTTTTTAGAGATGGAGGTTTTCCTATGTTTCCCAAGCTGACCTCAAACTCCTGGCCTCAAATAATCCTCCCACCTTGGCTTTCCTAAAGGCTGAGATTACAGGTGTGAGCCACCGCACCTGGCCCAAACCTGCATTTTTTTAAAGAAGGAGGAGATCATATGATTACTGGAAACTGAGGAGAATTTGCAATGGTGGGAGGCAGCGGCTAATGCTCTCTCTTAACTTTCAACATTAAAAAAAGTTACTAAGTTTTCAAATAAGAAAGTTTTTTTAAAAGCAGATTGATAAAAAATAGCAGTAACACATGTAAAATGAGATAAAAAAATAAATAGGTAAGCTTGTTAGTTAATTCAGAACTAGGTTTTAGAGTTAAATAATTAATATCTAGTAAGTCCTTGGTAAATATAATCAATAAAAAAGAGAAAGAGAGAGAGAGAAAAAAGGTATAGAAAATAAAACTAAGGGGAATATAATCACAGATGCAAATCCATCCAAGGCTCAAAGATGAGCAGTAACAAGGCAGTAGAAATTTGATATTAAAATTTGACAATGTCACAAAAATAAAATTTAGTCTAAAACTCCTTTATGGCTATAAACAAAAATATAAAATAAAAACTAACAAAATGTACCAAGTGTTATAAAACCTAGATCATGAGTTTAAAATTTATTTGGGGAATGCAAGGATAGCTCAATGGAAAAAAGTCATCAGCATCTCCAAATATGCTCCAAGTGCATTAATTAAAATTCTAAATCCATTTCTCATTAAAAATAATTGCTGAGCTACGCATAGTGGCCTGCACCTGTAATTCCAGCTACTCAGGAGGCTGAGGTGAGAGTATCACTTGAGGCCAGCTTGGGCAACATAGCAAAACCCCCATCTGTAAGGAGAATAAAATTTTAAAACTAAAAAGTAATAATTGCAAATTAAAAATACAAGGGAATTTCCTTAACATAGAGAATAATATACATTTCATAACAACTTCCAACTTTGTGCTTTTAGGTATTCCCATGAAAATCAGAAACAAAAGGCTGTCAACTATTCCCAAAACTATATAGTGGCTTTCTTAAAATTCCAGCTGCTGCAATAAGATTTCTAGAAAGAAGACATAATTCCAGAAAAAAAAATACACAATTATCTCTATTAGCAGATGCAGTGGCTGTCAACCAAATACCCCAACAGACTTAGCTGAATGGCTATTAGAAGTAATAATACAATTTAGTAAGGCATCAAGATGCAAAATTATTATGAAAACAGAGATTCCTTTGTAATTGCAATAAACATTTGGGAAATATAAAACAGAAGCCATTCATAATTACAATGAAAATGTTAATATATAACACATTTAAAAGAAGACAATTGGTTTAAAATGTATGCAATTTGTGAGAGATGAAATGTTAATATCTTTATAATCTCTTATGATTAATTTAAAATATCTCAGCAATGATAAAAACATTACATTAGAAATCACACCACAGACAACAGCAAGCAAATTCACAGAAATTTAAAATTGTAAATAAACATGAGAAATTATTCTCCACATGCTTCTAATAAATACACACTAAATCAACTATGAAATGCCAATTGTTTTTCCTAAGAAGTGGGCAAAGTAAAGGAGTTGATGAAAATGCAGAGAAATGACACTCTTTCATTCTGGGGGAGGAGTATACTTTTTTCTTTCTTTTTTTTTCCTTTTTTTTTTTTTTTAAGACAGACAGGGTCTTAGTTTGTTGCCCAGACTAGAGTGCAGTGACAAAATCAGGGCTCATTATATATGCACAGCCCCAAGATCCTGGGCTCAAGTAATCCTTCAGCCTTAGTCCCCTGAGTAACTGGGACTATAGGCATGTGCCACCATGCCTGGCTAATTTTTAAAAATTTTTTGTAAACACAGGATGTCAGTATGCTGCCCAGGCTGGTCTCAAACTCCTGACCTCAAGCAATCTTTCTGCCTCAACCACCAAAAGTACTGGGATTACAAGCATGAGCAACTACACCTCAGTCAAGTGTAAACTTTCTAGGAGACTTAACCTAAAAATTATGTACGCTCTGACCCAATAATTCCATTCCTTGGAATTCACACTGAGAAATTATAAATGTGAATAGATTTACCTGTCTGTCCACTGAAATATTATTAAAATAATGGAAAACATCTAAATAGCTATCAGCAAGAAAATGGTTATATATATGTGTATATATGTAATAATGATATATATGTATCTAATAATTTCAAATAATGGGATATAATTTAAGCAAAGGAAAACAAAAAAGTAGAAGAACACTTAGCAACAAGGGATAAATTCGAACTATTTTAAGTAAAAATAAAAAAGTAAAATATATACATTGCTATTTATAGAATATATATTAAAATATAATGTATACATTATGAGTACATTATGATATTTACATTCTATGTATATATCCATGTGTATAAGAAATACCTGAAAAGTTGGACACCAACTTTTGTTGGTAGTAGCTGTGTTACAGGGATTATGGATTATTTTATTTTTGCATTTCATGCCTTCTATAGTTCCCACAATTTCTATTATGAACATTGATTACTTTTACAATTTAGGAACCTAAAATATACAATGAGCAACATTCAAGACCTGTGTGATGGGATGTAAAACCAAAGTGCAGCACATAAAAATACTGCAGATGCTTGAGAAGCTGTTTGGTGCAGAGTCCTCCTTGTCCAATGAGCATGAAATTAGCATTAAACTTTGGTGAATGAGAATCAATCAGATGAAATGGAGGTAAAAGACACAGAAGAAGTTTATGAAATGGGAAGACAGGTCAAAGGAGCTTCAGATGTTTTTTTCCCCACCTCAAAGCTAAAAATGACTTAAGGACACTTTAATACAAATAAAGTTTTCTTTTGGGGTCCTTAACATTTCTACATCAAAAATCAACACATGACAAAAGTGAGTCATTGCATCCTACCCACACAGCCCAGCTGCCTCCTGCACCCACACGGCTTCCTCCTCCCACAGGTGCCAGCCACTCAGCAGTCAATCACATTGCTTTAAAATCAAGAAGCTGCATAGTGTGGGGCTGGAAGAAACCAAATAAAACACTTTCTGATGAAAAATAAGAGACATGCAAAGAAAAATACTAGCTAAGTTAAAGTAATGAAAGGAGGGGAGAAATTTTTCCAGAGTACTGACTTGTGGAATTAGATGCTAAAATAAAATAAAAACACTGAAGAAAGTTTTCAGATTAAGAGAGAGAAACTAGACTTTTTTTTTTTTTTTTTTTTTTTAGATGGAGTCTTGCTCTGTCTCCCAGGCCGGAGGGTAGGGGCGCGATCTCAGATTACTGTAACCTCCGACTCCTGGGTTCAAGTGATTCTCCTACCTCAGCCTCCTGAGTAGCTGGGATTACAGGTGCACACCACCACATCCAGCTAATTTTTGTATTTTTAGTAGAGACAGGGTTTCGCCAGGCTGCTCTCAAACTCTTGATCTCAGGTAATTTGCCCACCTTGGCCTCCTAAAATGCTGGGATTACAGGTGTGAGCCACCATGCCCAGCCTAGATATTTACAATAAATGCTGCAAGCAAAGTAAGGTATATTCATTACCTCTGAACATCTAAGCAGGAACAGATCCATTTCTGGATGCTATAAAGAACACTGAAAGGTACTTATTGGTATAATTTTAAAATACAGTAATACAGTTTGGTAACTCAGAAAAAGGTTGACTTTTTTCTATTCCAAATTCAAATGAGTGACTTGTTCTAAGACATTTCTATTATTTTCTAAATTTATTTTTTAATTGTCATAGAGCAAAATTCATTCTCTGCCTCTGATGTAGTCTAACAGGTTTTGAAAAATGCATATATACCACCATAGTCATGATACAAAATACATCTTTCACCCCAAAAATCTCCCTCGTGCTGTCCTTTTGAGGTTAGTCTTCCCTGCTTCCCAAACCCCAACCCCTGGCAACCACTGATCTGTTTACTGTCCCTAAAGTTTTACCTTTACCAGAATGTCATATAAATGGAATCATACAGTATGTAGCATTTGGGGTTTTGCTTCTTTGATTTAGCAAAATGCATGTGAGATTTATACACAGATGTCCATTCAAAGGTTTGAGGACATTTGGGTTGTCTCCAGGTTGGGCAATTTTGAATAAAGTTGCTACTCGTGTATAAGTCTTTATATAGATATATGCTTTCATTTGTCTTGAGTAAAGACCTGGGAGTCGGATTACTAGGTCATAGGTAAGGGTATGTTTACATTAATAAGAAAATGCCAAGCTCTCCCAAAGTGACCAAAATATTTTGCATTCCCACCAGCAAAGGATGAGGAGCATTTCAGCTGTCCAACATCTCTATCAGCACTTGGTACTGTCAATTTCTCTTCTAATGCCAGTCTAATAGGTATGTAATGGTATCTTTTTATGGTTTTAATTTGTATTTCCCTAATGACTAATGTGGTTGAGCATCTTTTCATGTGCTTATTTGCTATCTGTATATCTTATTTGGTTAGGTACTCAATGCTTTTTCCCTTTTAAAAATTAGTGTTGCGTTTGTTTTCTTATTGTTGAGGTTTGCATGTTCTTTATATTTTCTGAATATTGTTCCTCTGTCAGATATGTGATTTGCAGATACTGTCAGATTATGACTTGTCTTTTCATTGTCTTAAGCGTGTTTTTATAAGAGAAGAGTATTTAAATTTAATTAAGTCTAGTTCAACATTTTCTTTACTGGATTGTGCTTCAGGTGTGGTACTGAAAACATTTTTGCGTAACCCAAGGTCACAAAGGTTTTCCTAAAAGGTTTCTTCTAGAAGTTTTATAGCTTTACGTTAAATTTAAGTCTCTGAACCATTTAGAGTTGACTTTTATATATGGTGTGAGACATGGGTCAAGGTTCATACTTGTAAAAACTCTCCTTTCTCCATTGAATTGCCTCTGCATTTTTATCAAAGAATAACTGGCTACACTTTTGTGGGTTTATTTCTGGAGTGTCTTTAATTTCATTAATCTATATGTTTATCCTTTGTCAACACAACACTGTCTTGAATGCTGGAGCTTTACAGTAGCTACTGAAATCAAGTAGGTCAACTCTATTCTGTTTTCCAACTCTATTCTGTTTTCAAATTTGTTTTGGCTATTTTAGTTATTCTTTTTGCTTTTCTATATAAATTTGAGAATAATCTGGCTGTTGATAGCTATCAGTTGATAGCTATAAAAAAAATCCTGGGACTTTGATTGGAATTGTATTGAATCTAAAAATCACTTTAGGGAGAATTGACATCTTAACAATATTGAGTCTTTCAATCCATGAATACAGAATATCTCACCTGTAATCCCAACACTTTGGGAGGCTGGGGCAGGTGGATCACTTAAGGCCAGGAGTTTAAAACCAACCAGGCCAATATGGTGAAAGCCTGTCTTACTAAAAATACAAAAATTATCCAGGTGCAGGCTGGGCCTGTGGCTCACGCCTGTAATCCTATCACTTTGGGAGGCTGAGGTGGGTGGATCACCTGAGGTCAAGAGTTCAAGACCAGCCTGGCCATCATGGTGAAATCCCATCTTTAAAAAAAAAAAAAAAAAAATTAGCCAGGTATGATGGTGCATGCCTGTAATACCAGCTACTTGGGAAGCTGAGGGACAAGGATCACTTGAACCTGGAGGCAGAGGTTGCAGTGAACCAAGGTCACATCACTGCACTGCAGCCTGGGCAACAGAGCAAGACTCTGCCTCAAACATAAATAAATACATAATAAATAAATAAAAGAATATGGAATCTCTCTCCACTTAGGTCTTCTTTGATTTTTTTCATTAGTATTTTGTAATTTTCAACAGGAGGATCCTGAACATAGTTAAATTTATACCTAAATGTTTCCTTTTTTGGTGTTATTGTAGATGGTACTGTTTTTTAAATTTCAAATTGCTATTGCTCATTGCTAGTATTTAAAAATACAATAATTTTTGTAGGTGATCTTGTATTCTGAAATTTAACTGAACTCAGTTGTAAGTTCTCGAAGCTTATTTCATATATATTATTCTACAGGAACAGTCATGTAATCTGCAACTACAAGTGATTTTGTTTTTTCCTTTCCAATTTGGATGTCTTTTGTTTTTTGTTTGTTTTTGCCTTGTTATACTCGCTAGGACTTCCAGTAACACATCATTTTTTAAACAGTTATATTTCATTATCTTACTAAGAAAAATATTATCTACAGCTACTTTTTGACTCTGCTGGGTACCCTCCAGAAGCAGTAAGATAAGTAGGTGAAAATATCTTCCTTGTAAAATGATCCTGAGACATATTAAAAATGCAATTGATGATGTAACTATAATAAATTAAACAAACACATGATACTCCACAATTCTTGAACCCCATTTTTGGGGGGAACAGTTTATCCATTTAATTTCATAAACACAGATTCAGTACCTACTGTGTGTCAGGCACTATATGCTTTTCAAATATTAACTCAATCTTCCTAATACCCCTTTTGTGATGGATATTATTATTTCAGGACACTAAAGCAGAGAATGTACCTGCCAAAGATCAGCTAGAAAGTGTTGCCACCGGAATTCAAACCCAAGCAATCCAGCTCTAGAGTCCAAGCTCTTTTAACTCTGAAATGAGTCACAGCCTAAACTTACAGGAGACAGAAATTCACAAGCTCAGAAAACAAGTGAGATGTGAAAATAGATTTGGGGATCTAATCATACTCCTCTTATTGTGTATTTCATGAATAAATACACTTAATAATTATCTAATTGAGTTTTTGCAATAATACTGTGAGTAAAACTGTCATATTTAGAAATTTAAGAAAGTGAGTCATTTAAAAGTATAGACAAAGACACAAACATCTCCTACATTTTTACCTAAGGTATAATTTGTTTCCTTGTCCCGACTGAGTTAATGTTAAATGGAGTATAAAATGAGGCTTACCAGGGGTTTATTACAGCATAATAAAATGTTTAGGGTAACAACATTAAACTATTGAGCTTAATTGCATTTTGGTCATCAAATGGCAGTGGCTGGTAGTCTGTGGAGTTTTTAAATTGAATTTTCCCTTCATAATAATGTCTGTTAGTTAAATATCTCACATGAGTTGCGCTACTTGTGAAGAGAAGAGTCAAAGGAAGATGTTAATTGGTATTTACTGAAATTCGACCTAAAAGTTGTGTCCTGGGTGTCCTGCTAGAATCTCCTAAAGACTCTAAGTCAGTTTTCTAAAGTTTGACAGATAGATAACATCAGGATACTGCAAAACTCCTGTTATACAGTTAGGATAAGAATCCTCTGTCATCACAGTCTTGAATTTGTCACAGTTTGGCAATCCCTACTATAAATGACTACTCTTTTACTTTCATCAGCCTCTCTTTAATTTCTTGTATGTTATTTGGTTAATTGTACCATGTAAAATGATGCAAATTTCTATCAACAGTATATTCTGGCCCATAATTTCCTCATCACTAAACTCTAATAAATGTATGCATGGTGATTCAAACATGAATCATTCTTATATTGCTAAAGCAAATTATACCTAACCTCCCCAACCAAGCCCTAATTTTCTTATTTGGTGACATTTTATTACACCGAAGTATTTTACTGGCTTTTTGTTGTTGTTGTTAATCTGATAAGTGAGGCCTGGTAGGCAGGTAATCAGAGGGATATTTTGCACTTCCAGAGGCTGGCCTTAAAAAGAGTTGAGAGCCACTACACTTAAAAAAGAAAGGGAAGAGAAGAAAAGGGAGAAATCCAGTGGGGAGGAAGGAACAGAAGAGAAAGAGAGAAGAGGGAGAGGGAGGAGGAGTGAAACAGAGACAGAAGGAAGGTGTAAAACTAAGATGGGTGTTATAAGAACTAAAGATTCCCAGGCAATAGCTGCAAGAGCTCAGCTTTAGGGAATGCGAAGGGAGAGAAAGCACACATCCCTCGGAGGTGCCCAGACCAGAAGGTCAGGACCTGGAGCCACAGCTCTCTGCCAGGAGGACACACAGCCTCAGCAAAGCACTCCACAGAACTAAAGAGCTGGAAGGGAAACACTCCCATCTCCAGAAGAGTAATGAACACGTAAATAACAAACAGGCTGTTATTTGACTTCCAGTGTTTGAATCCCAGTTACGTTTCTGGATGGATGATGTCAGACAATACCTCGAATTCTCTGAGTTTTTGTTTCTTCAACCATAAATTGGGAATAACAACATAGGTATTTACCGCACAAAACTGTTGTATTACATGTGTGCTAGGCACAGTAAACTCACTACAAATGGTAACCACCCAGAGCCAGGACAAGAAATACTAAGAGGAGACCCTTAGAACAATGTATCATAAAAATGTGATTGAAGATAATGCCATAATACAACTCAATACCTCCTGATAAAGCCTTATATGAGTATTTTCTCATAGAAAATACTCATCATTTCTATGAGAAAATGATGCTGAAGGGAAATTCATGAAAACATAGAGAGCCAACATAAAGAATTTTGACTTGATCTTATAATCAGTGGATGGATCCATCCATGGCCACCAGTTTTGAGAAGAGGTATGTCAGGATCTAAGCTTTGCTTTGGAAACATAAACCTAGAATTTGTGGATGGATGATAGACTACACAGACTGGAGGCTGAGAGATCGTGTGGGAATCATCCAAGAGAGAGAGTGTGGGTCCCTTAATTAACACAGACAACATTCGGGGAGACTCAATAGGCTTCAGGGATTTGGTGGATAGAGGCAAAGAAAGAATTAAAGATGATTCTGCTTTGAACATGGATAATTAAGGATAATGATTTGCCATTAACATGGTAAAAGATGAAAGGGAGGTTTTGTGGTATTTTCTGAGACAGGGTCTCACTCTGTCATCCAGGCTGGAGGGCAGTGATGCAATCATGGCTCACTGAAGCCTCCAACTCCTGGGCTGAAGCAGATCCTCCTGCCTTAGTCTCCTGAGTTACTGAGACTACAGTTACACACCACCATACCTGGCTAATTTTTTTTTTTTTTGGTAGAGACAAGGTTTCACTTTGTTAGCCTGGCTGGTCTTGAACTCCTGGGCTCAAATGATCCACCCGCCTAGACCTCCCAAAGTGCTGGGATAACAGGCGTGAACCACCACACTGGGCCAAACTTTTTTTCCATAAGATCTTAAGTTTGAATTGGAACACTAAACTAAATTGGGGGTGTGGGGTGTGAATATATTACTGATAGCAGTCCTTTTGAATCTCTGCAGAAAGATCAAAAACAGAAAGATGTAAGAGTCACAGCAATGAGTGATCACTGAAACAGTGAATGTAGATGAGGTTGTCAACTTAGATTACGGAAAGAAATGAGGCTTCCTGGACTCAGGAATTCCCCTCTTCATTATATACCCAGTAGAAACACAGATACATGCTCATGTAATGAATGTTCACAGCCACAGTATTTGTAAACCATCAACAGCAGAAGAAATTTTAAAAAATACTATGTAGAGACAATGGATTCTATACAGTAATGAGCATGAAAAATCTACAACCACACGTGACAACATGAATGAATCTCACGAAAACATTGTTGAGAGGAGGAATCCAGATACAAAGGATTAGGCACAGTGCAATTGTGCAATATTTAAAGCCACAACAGCGCACACCTTGGAGAGGGTGGGCCATGGCTAAAGGGGGCTTGAAAGTGTCTTCTGGGGTGCTGGTAAAGTTCTGCTTCTAGATCTAGGTGCTGGTCACTCAGGCTTGTTCACTTCATGAAAATTAATTCATATCTGATCAATAATTTTGCCCAGAATGGTAAAAGAGAATTGTATTAGATTCCTGTGCCAGTAACAAATTATTACAAGCTTGATGCCTTAAAAGAGCAGATATGTCTTCTTTCACAGTTCTGGAGGCCAGAAGTCCAAACTCAAGGGGTAGACAGGGCTGGAACCGTGCTACCTCCAGAGGCTCTGGGAGAGAATCCATTTCTTGCCCCTTCAAAATTCTACATTTTCAGCATGCCTTGGCTTGTGGTGTATATGCATGTGGTGTCAAATCACCCTCTGCCTCTTTTATAAGGACACTTGTGATGGCATTTAGGACACACCCAGATGATCCAGGATTATCTTATCTCAAGATCCTTCACTTGATCATATCTGCAAAGACCTGTTTTCCAAATAAGGTAGCATGCACAGTTTCCAGAGTTGTGACATAGATATTAGGGTGGTAGGGGAGGTGACGGACAAATTTTAGCTTACCACAAGGATTATAAAGAAGCTGCACAATAAAAAAGGTGAGTATAATAGAACGAAAGCTGCTGAATATAAGGTGAGGGAATGGAGGGAATGAGCACAAAGGATTCTCTAAAGACTGGCAAAGAACAAAAGGTGGGTAACATTTTCCAAGGTCCATGGTAGGCATTTTTACAATCAGTAAGGAGAGCAGTACTTTCATGGGACAGAAAGATCTAAAGGTTTTTAGTGTTAGAATGGTGTATTTGAACATTATTAGAAAGTGTCAAGATTTTATACATTTTTGAAGTTAAGCTGAAAGAAAAGAGAAAGATTTTAAAGGGGGTGCTAATTAATGGAGGCGAGCTCTATATATTTAGGTGAAACAGATGGGTTGGGTTCTATGACAGAAGAGAAAAGTTGACCATGGGGAAAAAGGGATACTTTAAAGACAAGAAGGAGGGAAATACTGGGTACGGTAGCACATGCCTGTAATCCAGCATTTTGGGAGGCTAACGCAGGCGAATCATTTGAGGTCAGGAGTTCAAGACCAGCCTGACCAATATGGTGAAACCCTGTCTCTAATAAAAATATAAAAATTAGCAGGCATGGTCATGGATGCCTGTAGTCCCAGATGCTAGGGAGGCTGAGGCAGGAGAATAACTTGAACCCAGGAGGTGGAGATTTCAGTGAGCCAAGATTGTGGCACTGTACTCTAGCCTGGGCGACAGAGCAAGACCCCCTCTTAAAAAAAAAAAAAAAAACAAGGAGGGAAGTAGTTAATGGCAAAGAGCAGGAAGTGATAAGGTAAAAGGAAGAACACTGACCTTCCTGCATTTCAGGTGGTGACTCATTGATAGAGAGCCAGGGAGCCCATTGCCAACAGAGAGGGAAACCTTGTCCAGGGAGAGCTGACACATGCCTGAGTGACATCACTGGAAATGTGTCTGAAAGCAGCACTACCTGAGCTTTTGCATGTTGTGACCCCAATTCATCTTCTTTTTCACTAAAAGGAATTTATTTTAGCATTCCTTTTATTTGTGATAGTAACAATGCTTATGACTACAGCAACAGAAGCAAGATGTAAGTCTCATAAGAATCAAAAACACCATTTTTCCCTTATCTGTCTACAAAAAAGGTGAAGGAAAATATGAAAAGAGGAAATATCTAGACTAGATTTCAATTTTATTCTCCTTAGTGGCCATAGGCAAAAGCCTTAAATAGACATTAAAATCCCAATCTTATGAATGAATGTTCTTGGTCACAAAATGGACTGGACTAACAAAAAATCCAGTTTCAGGCACATAGTACTTTTTCTTTTTTGAGACAGGGTCTTGCTCTGTCACCCAGGCTGGAGTACAGTGGCATAATCACAGCTCACTGCATCCTTGACCTCCTGGGCTCAAGCGATCCTCCCACCTCAGCATCTCAAGTACCTGGGAATGTAGGCGTGCACCACTATGCCCAGCTAATTTTCTTTATTTTTTGTAGAAACAGGGTCTCATTATGTTGCCCAGGCTGGTCTTGAACTACTGGATCAACCAATCCTCCTTGCTTGGCCTCCCAAAGTACTGGGATTACAGGCATGAGCCACTATGCCCAGCCTCAAGCACACAGCACTTCGATGACAGTTTAGTAAGTGCTACTAAGGGAGCCCTGCAAATACTGTCACTGGGTTCAGTCTTCAAGTGAATACCTCATATCACTTCACAAAGAAAGTGGGTAAATCACAATTTATGTCTTCTGGAACATACCAATTCTTTATAAAGAGATATTTTCCCGGTACAAGCATAGCAGTCCCCTACATAATTTTGCTTATTAGAAAAATACAGATAGGTCCCATCCAAAAAAAGTGTATTCTCTTTCCAAGTTAAAATAGAGCCTGACGTGTGCCTTAACATTTTTTTGTCTTTAAGTTAAAAACAAACAAATAACAACAACAATAAAAAAACAGAACAACAACAACAAAAAAGGCCGGGCGTGGTGGCTCAAGCCTGTAATCCCAGCACTTTGGGAGGCCGAACCGGGTGGATCATGAGGTCAAGAGATCGAGACCATCCTGGTCAACATGGTGAAACCCCGTCTCTACTAAAAATACAAAAAATTAGCTGGGCATGGTGGCGTGTGCCTGTAATCCCAGCTACTCGGGAGGCTGAGGCAGGAGAATTGCCTGAGCCCAGGAGGTGGAGGTTGCAGTGAGCCAAGATTGCGCCATTGCACTCCAGCCTGGGTAACAAGAGTGAAACTCTGTCTCAAAAAAAAAAAACAAAAAAAACACCTTTATTTTAGAGCTGTTTTAGGTAAAGGGCAAAATGGAGAGGAAGGTACAAAGATACTTGATGCCCTCGCACACGCACAGCCTCCAGCATTGTCGACATCCCCAACCAGAGTGTATTTTTCCTTACAACTGATGAGCCTACATTGACACATCATAGTCAACAAAGTCCATAGTTTACATTAGGGTTCACTCTTGGTACTGTACATTCTTTGGGTTTGGATAAATTTATCATGACATGTATCTACCACTATAGTATCATAATTATAGTATCATATAGACTATGATAGTATAATACCCTAAAAATCCTCTGCCTTAAAAGTCCTCCAGGCTTTGTCTATCCATTCAAAATTTTTTGTTTTAATGTTATGATAACAGCAACAGAACAGATCAATGATCTATAAAGAATATGTAAGAAATGTAAGTAAAAATGAACTGTAAGGTTTATTATGTGATGGAGACATGCTACATTATAAACAGAAATGAAATAGGAGGCTACTTTGTTGGTGAAAATTTCTGTATCACCATGGCAAACAATTTTTCTCCTTGAAATGGTTGTATTTTGTAAAGGTGTGCTAGGTTTGAGTCTATATGCATAAGTTTAGATCTCTATAAACTCATTTTGTATAATACATTTCAGCCTTAAGTAATTATTTTATTTAGATATCTATTTTAATCAGATTCTGAAAAGGCTGCTTATTAATACATGAACAGGCTTTTGTAAGGCTTATTATAGTTTTATTGCGGTTAAGGTCTATGTCATTTGTTTTTTTGGTCTCTCATATTTAGTTTTAATTAAACCATCAAAGCTTCATTCATTTATGCTTCAGCAACGTTCCCCAAGCACACAGAGCAGCCCTTTGTAACTGTAAGATTCTTATGGGAGCATCCTCCCGCACAACCCAAACCAATAATCTGCCTCATTTAATTGGCACTTGCTTAAGTTACATTAGGTTATAGGAGTAGACTTGTGATAATTTTTGAAGAAAATCCAACTGTTCCTTGTAGATATGGATACCGAGTGATCTACTCTTACCTAATTGTCCTATACCTTTACAATGGAAAACAGAAAGAGGACAGGGAGAACTTTCACATTATCTGATGATCTTCAGTAGCAAAAATAACTGCGGTAGTTTAACTCACATTTGAGGTTGTTCTGATTAAGAGGAGATTTTTCTCACTCTGGCTAAAGAAATAACTGTTATTTATGTGAGTTATGTTTACATAAACATTAATAGTTATTAAAGCAGTGTAACACAGTGACACAGCAAAACTCAGACTCTAGAAAATTCTACAGGAAAAATGACCCGAATTCCTTAACAAACACATCACAGGGGAGAAGAAGATGTGGAAGGAGAAATTGGATATTAAAAGAGACTTAAGAAGGATAGCTGATTGCAACGTATGGACCTTAGTTGGATTCTACAAAAGCAAACTTTAAAAAATCAGGGCATTTATGAGGTAATTAGAATTTTGAAAACTGACAGGATATTTGATGATATCAAGAAATGAATTATTTTAAGGGTGAGGTGGCTCAAGTCTGTAATTCCCAGTACTTTGGGAGGTTGAGGCCAGAGGATCACTTGAGTCCAGGAGTTTGAGACCAGCCTGAGCAACATAGTGAGACCCCATTGTATAAAAAGTGTTAAAAATAGCTGGGTGCGGTGTTGTGTGCCTATAGTCCCAGCTACTCAGGAGCTAAGGCAGTAGGAAGGCTTGGGCCCAGGAGTTCAAGGTTACGTACGGTAAGCTAGGATCGTGCCATTGTACTCCAATCCAGGTGATAGAGCCTGAACCTATCTCTGAAAAGAAGCATGGTAATTTCATCCTATGTTAAAAAATAAAGAATGCTAGTATCTGGCACCACATGATATATGCATTCCTTATCAAAAGAAGCATAATTTCTCATACCATAGAAATGTAATTATAAGCAATAAACACTAAACCATTATTGTTACAGAAAGAAAATCAGTAGTTCTTTTTCTTTCTACTGCTGTAGAAACAACATTAAATGAAATCCAGTTTCATACTACTTAGAGGCAGAAATTGCTGCTCACTCTGGTAAGCAAGCCAGTTTGGAGGGTTTTCCCCTTGCATTTATGACTGTCATCCTTTGTGGTCTTAAGTTGAATTGGATTTAAGAAGCATGGGTGAGTGCCTGGGAGCTCCACAGTGCTCCAAGATTTTTAATGTGTCAACAAATGGAAACCTCTCACAGTCGGGATTCAACATCTCTAAAAGATGCCACACTCTTCCTTTCTTTCTACTCTGTTAAACGCACTTTCAACACTAGTAAATAACTTCATCTGGTCAAAATGTGTAACAGTTTTTGTTCAAATTTACTTCTTCTAATAGTATCTGTAATTCTGTCGACATAACAGATGTGTACATATGATTCTGCCAGTTTCATTCCTAGCTTATGTGTTGACATACCATTTGAGTCCAACAATCCATTAAGAAGGGGTTGAGACTTCCTTCTTGAGAATGATTAGAGGGAATGAGTAGGATTAAAACTATTCATTATTAACTTATCTTTTAACTGCTGACTGACAGGTGGCTGGACTTTGCTGACTGTAATGAAATAGTCTAGTTCCTTTTTTCTTTCTTTCTTCCAAGTAATTATATCTGTCAGTAAAGGAGTTCACATACGCTCTAGGAAAACTAATGTTTCTGTTGTTTTAGAGACAGAGTCTCACTCCGTCACCCATGCTGGTGTGCAATGGTATGATCACAGCTCACTACAGCCTTAAACTCCTGGGCTCAAGTCATCCTCCCACCTCAGCCTCCCAGGTAGCTGAGACTACAGGCATGTACCATCACTCTCAGTTAATGTTTTACACATTTTTTTTTTGGTAGAGACAGTGTTTTGGTAATTTGCCCAGGCTGGTCTCAAACCCCTGGGCTCAAGTGATCTTCCTACCTCAGCCTCCCAAAGTGTTGGGATTACAGGTACAGATATGAGCCACTGTGTCCAGCCATGTTATTTTTTTTTAATGTGACAAATTAATTATATATATATAACTTAAATGTGATTATATAATTTCTCTTTAAAAGAGGGCTATCAATGGAGGCCAATATCCTAAGCAAATTACTGCAAGCACAGAAAACCAAATACTGCATGTTCTCACCTATAAATGAGGGTTAAACACTGAGCACATCTAAACATAAAAATAGAAATAGACATTGGAAGTACTAGAGACGGGAGGGTGGGAAGGGGGTAAGAGTTGAAAAACTACCTATTGGATATTATGCTCAACATGTCTGGGTAATGGGATCATTTGTACACCAAACCTCAGTGTCACTCAATTCACCCCTGTAACAAACCTGTGCTAAAAATATCCTCTGAAACTAAAATAAAAGTTGAAAAAAAGACCAGCCACACAGAGACAGGAACGAAAGACCCTCACCAGACCCACAATGGGAAAAATGAGATAAGCCTGCTGAATAGAGACAACAGACCAGAAAGGAAAGGATAGGGCAGCCCCCACCATGTATCACATACTAAGTCCCTCCAAGGAATCCTTTGATGGCTTCTTATCACACTGCCGAGGATGCTCTGGTTTCTTCGCCTCAGTTTCCATACATCACAGCACTGTGGAAATAATAACTCCCTTTATTTGGCTCTTATACATGTTGATTTTAACACACATTGATTGTCTCTTCTGTGCAAAATACTGTGAAGGCGTCAAAGAAATCAGCACCAGCCTGTCATAGGCTGATAATCTTCAAGTGCAATGGCTGGACATGTGAGCGGCAGAAGTGCAAAGTCAAATGAAATAGATGTAAATGCTCCATGGGAGCGAGGACAAAGAGTGGCTGATTCTTATGGGAGTAACAGGGAACAGCCTCACAGTAAGCCTTGAGAAGTAGAATTTCAGGATCCAGGGCCTGGGAAGAAGGGACAGTCCCTGCTGCTCTGCAATTGCATAATATAGGGGTTTCTTTTTACCAGAAAAATTGCTCCACCACCTAAGAATGAACATGTACACCAACATCCACCGAATGAGAAATGGCTTATCACTCTGCCCAGCTGGTCTTTCCACAGGAAGTTTACAGGAAGAAAAATAAATTTCACAATCATTTTTTGGGAAAACTTTTCAGTAAAAACTTTTCTTATTAGGGAGAGATAAATTTCCTTTTTCTTATGTCTTTATGCATTCTGCCATGCCCAGTGAAATGCATCATCTCCTGTTACGTATCACTTGGATCCCCTACTTCCTTGGTCCAAGTGGAGTTTCAGTCCCTCTTCCTGGTAAAGGTCTCTCTACTCGAGATCTTACAGCTGTGTACGTGCTTGTCTGTGTACTCCAAGGGACCTGACCATTTAACAGAAATACCCGGCAGAGGAGGATTTGATGGTAAGGAGACAGCTGCTAATGCACGTTGCTAAAATGAGAGACAAACAAACAGAAGACAACTTGTGGGAAAGGCTTCTGAATAATAATATAAGAGTCTTCCAACTGGCACTCAGCCCAAGAGTCCACAGATCATCACCACAGCAACACACAGTATTTGGAGGCAATGAGGAGCACAAAATGCAGATCTGCCAAAGGCATTAGCAAAATTCATCCATTTCAAGGAGAGCCATATGAGCTCCTGAATTTGCAGCATTTGCTTCTATATTAACCATCAGAAACAGAAAGAGCTAATGAGCTAAAACGCTGGTAAGAACAGTCAAGGCACCATGTACAGCTAGCTATACTTGGAACAGATGGCTGATGACCTGGGAAACCTGTAGCCACGTCAGCTCCAAAGCAGGGACCAGTTCAGTCATCAGTGCAGCCAGTGTTCATGAAATCCCTACTAAGTGCCAGGTCTAAGGGATACAAAAGTCATCCAAACACTCACACACATACATACACACACACACACACACACACACACACACACACACACACACACACACACACGGTTCCTGCCCTCAGAAAGCTGATGATCTAGCAAGAGAAGAAACAATCAAACATACAAACACAAATGCACATTGTGCTAAGTCTGCTGACGACACAACATGGGGCATTTTGAACTGTACAGCAGAGAGAATTGATTTGGGGGAGCACCCCTGAAAAGGTAATGGGGTCTGAAAGAGATTCAGAAATAAAGGTATGCAGAAGTAAATGTGGCCTATCAGTAGTCAGTGGTGACTAAGCTTTACAAATGGCCACGGTGTAGCTCCTGCCTGCTACAAACTGGGGTGTAGCTGGCTGGTGTCAGACTGCCCAAGTTCACACTTGCTCTGTGCAGCCCTGAACACCATGAGCCCAATTCCTCACCTGTCAACGAACAACAACAATAGTCCATCACAGAAAGGGCTCAACACAAAGAGCCCTCAATGAGCATCAGCCATGACTGGAGAGTGAGCCATGGGTTAGGAGGGGCCTTCACCGCTTACTCCCACCCCAGGGCACTATCAATCACTTAGAGGCATTTTTCCTATTTCCTATACCTTTCTTATTCAATAAACAGGAGGTATGAAATCAGTAAGATGAGTTTCATTCTTTTCAACAGACACTTTAGTTCCTTAAAAAAGGCTCACACCTGTAATCCCAGCACGTTGGGAGATCAGGAGTTCAAGATCGGTCTGACCTACATGGAAAAACCCTGTCTCTACTAAAAATACAAAATTAGCCGGACATGGTGGCATATGCCTGTAATCCCAGCTACTCGGGAGGCTGAGGCAGGAGAATCACTTGAACCTGGGAGGCGGAGGTTGCAGTGAGCCAAGATCATGCCACTGCACTCCAGCCTGGGCAACAAGAGTGAAACTCTGTCTCAAAACAAAAAAAAAAAGAGTTTCTAGTTAAAGAGCATCTTCAAGAGACATCCTAGACCATATGGACACAACCAACATTTGCAGTCACTATTATGGGGGTTTGAAGGGGGCAGACCAGGGCAGCTAATGGCAAGCCCCTTAGAAGGTGCAGAAATTGTCCAGCTGAACATGTATTCTGGTTTGCTCCAAACAGTCTTGAATGTCTGTTATCCTGTGACATGTATGATCCCATTGTCATTTCTAGTAGATTCCCCCTTTCATTCCAAAGTGTCCTGGTTGCGCCCTGAGCCAGGGCCAGTTCCCACACCATTAGCTGTCCCTTCCATGGGCAGTGGCAGCAGGGGCCTGCAGCGGCCAAGAAACTCAGTAGGAGCCCCTCTTTGCAGCTGCTACTCTAGGAGGTTTGGCCCCAAGGCTTTCGCAGGATGCAGACTTCAGCCCTGCATGTTCTTCAAATTATTCTCAGACAAAAGCTGCTTTTTCCAAATCTCCCAGGCCAAGGTAATGAGGGAAATTTTACAAATGGCATGCAGTAGAAGCAGATAGCTTTTAAACTCCAGCCCTTGCTCCTCCCAGTAAATTGCATTTCATCTTGCTGTGATTTTTCATCTTTTCTTTGGTCATGTTTTTGTGCTTGTGTGGGAGTGGGCACAGCGGGGCTGGGGACAAGGGAAGGTGAGATGTCTTTCCCTTCTTTTTACCTGTTCCTCTTTCACCTTTCATCTTGGCTTTCTTTTTTTTTTTTTTTTTTTTGAATCTACATTTTCCTCCAAGGGCTGATATTCGTCTTCTTGTGTTTCTGCTGTTTCCTTATGATTTCTTACTGAAAATATTCATGTCAGGTCAAGTTCATTTTAGACATCAACAAGCCAGAGCTGGTTTTATAATACAGACCACATGTCCCCTGAGTCCTGGACTAAAAGTCCCAAATAGTCTTTGGAAACTGGTTCAAACCAGGTGGCCACATCTGAAAGACTTCTCCCCAGCTCTTTCTACCTCTGTGTGATTTATTTAAGAGCAAGATTGAGACAAGAAAAAAAAGAAAGATTTTTTTTTTTAAAAGCAATGTCACCTGAAATTTCACCATCCATAATCCCACCATCAACCAAATGACATTTTTCCTAGGATTCTCCAGTGAGTTTTTATGTTAGCTTACTTTTAGAAAAAGTACTACACAAGTTATTTTCTTAAATTCCTCCGAATCTTCCCTTTGTGCCTGTCATCATAAATAAACCAGACTTCTAAGAAGGAGCTTGAGCGCTAAACAACAAAGGAGCAATGTTCTGCCATTTCATTGGATCCTTCTACTCTGTACGAGAGCTACATTTTTTACTTGTTTTGAAAATGAGGGTTACATTAAGATGGTGAATTTTTTTCACTCCTGGAGACACTATTTATTTCTTCATGTTGAATTCCCAGTAGTTTTTACCACATCTCATTATAATACATGCACTTGTTTTTCTATCAATAAGGCTGTCTTGGTTGTTGATATAGATCATGACACTAGCAATGTGAGCCTCTGAACTAAATTTACGAAATAGTGAAACTATATCCAGGCAAGTGATAAACAATTTAATGGCTCAAGAAAACAAACAATAAGATTAAAAAGCGGGCCAAAGACCTGAACAGATACCTCATCAAAGAAGACATACAGATAGCAAGTAAGCATATGAAAAGATGCTCATGGAGCCAGGCACAGTGGCTCCATACTTGTAATCCCAGCACTTTGGGAGGCCAAGGCAGGAGGATCACTTAAGGCCAGGAGTCATGGTAGAAGGATCACTTGAGCCCAGAAAACTGAAGGCTGCAGTGACCTGTGATCATGCCACCACATTCCATCCTGGGTGACAGAGTGAGACCCTGCCTCTAAAAAAAAAGAAAAGAAAAAGAAAAAAGATACTCAACATCATCTGTCATCAGGGAATTGCAAATTAAAACACTGAGATACCACCACACACCTATTCGAATGGCTAAAATCCAAAACACTGACACTATCAAATGCCAGTGAGGATGTGGAACCACAGGTAATAACATATATATTTTATTTTTTTCTATATATATAAGAACCCTTGAGTCTCCCCTGCTGAAAAAAGTCTTTGTTCATTGTGTCAGGGTTATAAGGAAGGCTCCTGTCACTTTGATGGAAGCCTAAGAGCTCCCACAGATATCTTGAGATTGTGCTGGAGGGAAGATCTAGTCCATGCCACCACAGGTTGGAAATCAGCAGCTCTCAATCCAGCAGCAGAAAGCAGAATCTCCAACCCCATGCACTCCAATGTGGATAGGTACCCACACCTCGCACACCCCTCACCAACCCCCGCACCAGGAGTTCTGATTAGAGAAGTCACGGTTTGATGAAGTGCAGCTGCAAAGCCTAGTCATTTAAAGAGTAATCCACAGCCTTGGCTGCACACTGTGATCACCTAGGGGCTCTGAAACGCAGCAAGTCTGAGTCCTCACCCCAGAGATCCTCATTTACTTGGCCTGGCGCGTAGGGTGGCCATCAGGATTTTGGAATCAGGTGATGCTAATTTGCAATAAGACTAAGAACCACAGATTTGGAAGCTGATTTAAAGACACTCATCCATCAACCATGCCTCAGAGCACGGGCTGCTTAATTTAGCATTTTGATCCATTATCATGCTCCTTAGAAATTCTGGCAACAAATATTCATTTTCACATTAATGGAAATAAATTGCTCTTAAAATGAAGACCAGTGTAAGTAGTATTTGGCTGAAACACAGTGTTTCCTGTTCAGAATGCTGACGGGGCAGCAGTGGGCATACACTTGGCAGTTATTAAAGTGCTTTTATTTTTTTTTTAGCAATTTAATTGGAGCTTCTGCATCTATTATGTATCCTGTTTAGAAAAGTTCCTTTAAACTGGGTAAACAAATGAAGATGACTATTTTTCCCTTTCCTATATCAGAGTATTAAATTGGGATAAATATCATTATAATCATGTATTTCACCAACACACAAATTTTTGGGAAGAAAATTAATTTTCCCTGCATTTTCAATTCTCAACACATGAATACACTTTTTGACAATACAAGAACACTGATGTGACCTAGAAAAGAGGTCTCGTCTGGACATTCAAAGAGTTAAAGGAAAGGCCGGCCAGCTCCCCGCCCCTGGCTGCTGTGGGAAGGAGGAGGATGCTGGGAAGTCTCCCCACTGAATGGCTCTTTCTCCCTTTCTTTGAGCTGGGAGTAGAGGAATGCAGTGACTCCCAGCACACCTACCATCCTGCCCATGAACATGACAAAATCCTGTTCACAGGGTGGACTCTAAAAATAAAATCCCTGTGCCTCAATTTTTCTGCAGGCATTCCGCATGCTTCCGCTGCTTGTTTGTTCAAAGCTTTCCAGCTACACACAGAAAAAAAGGGCCCATGGACATGAAAAAGAGCTCACATCTGCATCTGCTACTCAACAATATTTTCAATAAAGGCATAGATTGTCTTTTTGGTAGCAAGAAATTTTATCTATATAATTCCAAGGAGAGTCAGCAGAACCCAGAGATTTCCTTCCTTCCTTCCTTCCTTCCTTCCTTCCTTCCTTCCTTCCTTCCTTCCTTCCTTCCTTCCTTCCTTCCTTCCTCCCTCCCTCCCTCCCTTCCCTCCCTCCCTCCCTTCCCTCCCTCCCTCTCTCTCTCCCTCCCTCTCTCTCTCCCTCCTTTCCAAGTCTCACTCTGTAGCCCAGGCTTGGCTCACTGTAACCTCTGCCTCTCAGAATCGGCAGGGTTCAAGCGATTCTCCTGCCTCAACCTCCCGAGTAGCTGGGACTATAGGGGCGCACCACCACCGCTGGCTAATTTTTGTATTTTTAGTAGAGACGGGGTTTCACCATATTGGCCAGGCTGGTCTCAAACTCCTGACCTCGTGGTCCGCTCGCCTCAGCCTCCCAATGTGCTAGGAATACAGGCATGAGCCACTGCACCCAGACCAGAGATTTCTTAGTCACATTCCAAAGTCACATCCTAATGTTAGCTTGAAGTCTAACATTGCTTCTCCCTCAAACCCAGATTGATTCTGTAACATCTGCCTATGGGATATCAGTTGGTACAGGAGCACGCATAGCCTGAAAGCAGGGTCAAGGGAAGAAGCAGGATGACAAATTTGGAGACAGCTGCATGGGACCTGATGCGAAATGCTGATGTGTGGACTAGGATGGTAGCAGTTTTGGAAGAGCATCAGATACTTAAAATGATTTAATATCTTAACTCTTGACTTCCCCAATAGAACAAATACCAACTATGGTAAATACAGCAGGTTTATGGCTTAATTTTAATGTTCAAGTTAATAAGTATTCTCTAGGTTTACAGAATGAAAAAAACTACACATAAAGGAATAAAATGAAATAAATCTCATAAAATTTTGAGGGGAGACAGGAAAATACAAATACATTTGTGTCTATAGGTCTGTGAAAAATGATACAGGTAGAAGATAGTCTTACCTATAATAACAAGATATCTGACCATGAGTTATTAGTTACAACTTAGTAACTGACCCAGGAATTTCTACGTACCATTCCATGGAGGTACTTGGGTCTTTTAAAATGAAAATGACTAGCAAGGCACTGAACATCACAGAAAGAATACGGGATACATAATCGAAAGTGGTATGCACCCTAATAAATATCCTAAAAGAAAGCTATGGCCACACGACAGAGAAAACCATGCAGGGTTGTCGTACCCATGAAAGGGAGACAAAATCTATGTATAATCATGGTTTAAGAGAGAAAAAAAATTTGAGTATGCACAACATTCTTTCCTTTTTGCAATAAAAAAGCAATGAGGATTAGTGAGAAAGATTAGGGGAAATCCTCCAGTCCTCTTTCTAACCCCCCACTCTTCAGTACCTCTGGTGGCCTTGGTTTGGACACCCTCTGTGCTCTAAGAATGGTCAATTTGCTACATACAGTTGGAAGAACTACACTTCTTGTTGGAATATTCAAATTCTTTAAAAATATTTTTGTGCAAGTGTAAAATATGTCTCTCTCTAACTTCTACTCATTCACTACTTCCCTTCCCTTGCCTCTTTCTTTTTTTCCCTCCCTCCCCTGCTCCCTCCCTCCCTTCTTCTCTCTCTCTCTCTCTTTCTTTCTTTCCCACCTCAGTCTCCCCAGAAGCTGGGATGATAGGCACATGCCATCATGCCCAGCTAATTTTTAAATGTTTATAGGTAGGGTCTTGCTATGTTGCCCAGGCTGGTGTTGAACTCCTGGTCTCAAGTTATCCTCCTGCCTTGGCCTCCCAAAGTGCTGGGATTACAGGCATGAGGTGCCATGTCTGGCCCATTGCTTCTATTTTCTGCTTTCCTAAAACTTCACTAAAAAAATCAAATTCCTTCTCCTCCAGAAATCTTCAGACGTTTAAGAACAACAAGCTTGGCATCCCTGACATTTTCTTCTCCAGGTTACAGCATCTCCAATCCCTTCATAGGGCAGCAGGGCTTCTAGTCCTGTTAATATGGCAGCTGTCTGGATACACTCTGGCCAAAGAATGTACAGGGAGCCAATGACCATTAAAAGAATTTTCTGGGGTGAAACGAAGTATAACTCTAAAGGGAACCAACAGAATCAAAAACTTACCGCAATAGTATATGATGGAAATGTACCAAAAAGGCTCAGAAGCCTTGTGCATGTTTAGCCATCAACAGGTCATAAGTGTCTTTCACAAGATTGGCAGATTAAAAACAATGGATTGAAAAATAAGTGGGAGGTTATGAGGCAAAAATAGTGAGTTCAGACCAGTGTTCTCAAATTTAATGTGTATATGAATCACCAGGATATCTTGTTGAAAACCAGATTCTCATTGAGCTGTATGACACAGGGGTGATGATGACCTTTCTCAGAAGCCCCCAGGTGATGCCCACACTGCTGTGCAGCCACCACACTTTGAGCAGCACGGGTGTAGACTATTGTCAAGCGATCTCCAAGCAGCGGCCATATTGTAAATCCATAAACAGGGTAAAAAGGAATGGTTTAGGCATACAATGAAGCCAACTTTAGCCACCAGGGCAAATATTGCTGAATTAAAAAACCCACGTCTATCAGATACATGGTGGTTCTTTGGAGGCTACTGTTTATTACTATGATCTAAGAGATAGGCTTCAAACTGCCAAAGCTCTAAAGGAAGCACATTTCCATTTTCTGCCCTAAAGTGAGGAATTCTAAATAAAGCAGTATTCTTTGAGTCATTTGCAGAGCTGTAAATGTGTCCATGTAGGCACAGAGTGTACAATATTACCCATTTCACAACTTTATCCAGTTGACATAATCCCACCTTTCTGAATCAGGTGTGGATATCTTTGTTGACAAGCTTCTTGAATGTGTTCAGATAAAGGAGGCACTTGGAAAAATGTCACCATTTATCACTACACAGCCACATTTGAACTTTGTAACTATTCATATTTATGCCTAGTGTTCCATTATTGGAACATCGGGCATGCGGGAGTTATTTATATCCTACTGCTCAACGTCATTGCCAAGGTCTGATTGCAAAAATTCAAAAAAAATTGCAACCTCAGGCATAAATGGGTTAAAATCCTCCAAAATGTCTACATGTGTATGCTCGCACAAATATGTATCTGTTCAGAAAAAAATTGAAGAAAAATTATTCTGAAAAAAATTGGGGAGTGTTCTTCACAAAACATGTGCAAAGAAAAATCTTAAGGCAAATAAAATCTGAGAAAATATATAAAAGACTACAAGATAGCAATAAGGTTAGTTTTTTTGAAGAATAAATACACAATTAAATTACAGAATTTAACACCTGGCATGGTGCAGTAAGATATCTTAGAGACAAAGAATTAAAAATTGAAGGCAAATTTTTAAAAGTTAAAAGTTGAAGTATGTGTTTTGTAGAAATTGTGGTCAAAGGTAAGAGAATAACTTCTAAGAAATGAGTGTAAAATATTTTACAACAGCTTTAACTAGGTAGCTTTAATTAGATTAACACTGACTAAGGCTCTTGGATAGCTGCATATGCAATTTATTTTGTATAATTAAGGAGAAAAACATCAGCCAGTGGCTGTTGTTTTACTCAGCATCTTTCAGATACAGTTATACACAAATTTTTGATTTTAGTTAATAAATAAAACTGGAACAAACAAGAAAATTATATAATATGCTCAAAAGTTATAGTCACATTGCCTTAATTATTAGGGCGGGCCGGGCACAGTGGCTCTTGCCTATAATCCCAGTACTTTTAGAGGCCAAAGTTGTTGTAACCTGGAGAAGAAAATGTCAGGGATGCTGGCGGATCACTTGAGGTGAGGAGTTCGAGACTAGCCTGGCCAACCTGGTGAAACCCCATCTCTACTAAAAATATACAAATTAGCCAGGCATGGTGGCATGAGCCTGTAATCCAAGCTACTCAGGAGGCTGAAGTAGGAAAATCACTTGAACCTGGGAGGCAGAGGGTGCAGTGAGCCAAGATCATGCTACTGCACTGCACTCTGGCCTGGCAACAGACCGAAACTCTGTCTCCAAAAAACAAAGAAAAAAGGAAGTATTAGGACTCCATTAGGGTGTTTTAAGGTCCCCAGTGAAAATACAATGCCTCCATGATACTCTGTTGGCAGGTGCTGCTGTCTAATATGACTCCAATATGGCCACTGTCACACCCATGGTTAGATAACCTTCTTCAAAATGAAATGCTCATCAGCACCTAGGGAATGCTCACTCATCTCCCAAAAGGGAGGGCTCAAACATCACCTCCTGTGAGATTTCCTGCCACCCACAGCACCACATCTAGTTTGCAATTACTGTGAACTTAAAATCTGTCTATTTATCAGTCTTGTCCAACAGAATATGAATTTTCAGGTAGGGGTCTAGTCTAATTCACCTGACATCTACAAGCCCACATGGATGTCAACTGAATGACTGAGGGCCAGGATGAATAAGGCTGGAAGTCAGCAGCCAGGGATGAAGGAGGCACATGGAGGAACCTCGGGCAGGCTGTGCTTTCCAACACTCGTCCACCCAGTATTTAATGTTCACGGTGAGCAGCTATATCGGTAAACCACCTACTGATGCTGCTTTCAAATTTGTCCTCCTCCAACGTATAAACCTGCAAATAACCAGTCATTATCCAAATGCCCTTGCCCAAGGTACTCATCAAAGCAGAAATTAGATACAAGGTGTGGTCACCCTCTCTCCACATCCCATTGGCCTGTTGTCCTTCCAGTTTTTTTTTTTTTTCTTTTTTTAAGATGGAGTCTCACTCTGTTGCTCAGGCCGGAGGGCTGTGGCACGATCTTAGCTCATTGTAACCTCTACCTCCTGGGTTTGAGCAATTCTCCTGCTTCAGCCTCCCAAGTAGCTGAGATTACAGGCTATGCACCACCACAACTGGCTAATTTTTGTATTTTTAGTAGAGACAGGGTTTCACCGTATTGGCCGGCTGGTCTCAAACTTCTGACCTCAAGTGATCCACCCACCTCAGTCTCCCAAAGTGCTGGGATTACAGGCTTCAGCCACTCCCCTCCCCTGCCTTGTCCTTCCAGTTTTTTAGTAGTTAATACAAATTAGTTCAAAAAGATTTCCTGTAGGTCTCTAAAAGACCATAAATACCTATTCTCACACCAGTGAGGTGCTTTGCAGGACTGCTGAGAACCAACAGTTCTCTTCAACAATGAAGGGGAGAATTGTTCATGTCACACTTGAGTATTTTTGTTGTTAAAAATAATATGTTGGCCAGGCACGGTGGCTCACACCTGTAATCCCAGCACTTTGGGAGGCTGAGGTGGGCAGATCATGAGGTCAAGAGATTGAGACCATCCTGGACAACATGGTGAAACCCTGCCTCTACTAAAAATACAAAAATTAGCTGCGTGTGGTGGTGCGTGCCTGTAGTCCCAGCTACTCGGGAGGCTGAGGCAGAACTGCTAGAATCCAGGAGGCAGAGGTTGCAGTGAGCCAAGATCGTGCCATTGCACTCCAGCCTGGCGACAGAGCAAGACTCCGTCTAAAAAATAATGTCAAATTACCTTTTTGACAAGATCATGTAGCATCTTTAGATAGATTTAGAATGTGTTGCTTTCTTAAAGTATTTCTGAATCCAAATAAAAAATGTTCAGTCTTTTCCCCCAATTTATCTTTGGTTTTAATTGAAGGAGAAAGGTCTTAAACTTGTGAAAGTCCTGTCATTCTCACACATTTCATCTTCCTCCTTCTGAAGAAAGTCATTCTAAGTCCTGGTCCTGCAGTGTGTTTACACAATTGTCTACTGCTCCTAAGGATCAACTACAAAATGCAAAGTATTCCACGAATATTCTTACTTAGTTATTTGCGGATGTTAAAAGTTCTGCGCTTATTCTGAAAATTTTTCTGAAATAACTTTTCAACTTGGCTTGTCAGAATGGCCAACTAGAGAATATGTTCTTCTCTTTTGGGACCCTTCTGAGGTCAAATTTTCTCATGACTTATAACCCCAGTAGTTGTTTTTTCCCCACTTTCTGACTGCTCCTCCCGAAGCAACATTGTTTTGCTCTAATGCAGATTTCTCTGCACAAATCTGCTCAACGTCTTTGCTCCTCTGTGGGCTCTGGTTACTTTTTTGGATTATGATTTCACCATCTTCATTTTTTTATTAGGTCATCAAAAGGCCCATCATCACGAATCTTCCCCCACATGTTAAGTGTTTATCTGGGGATTATGACAATATCTTTCTGATGTTCAAATCACAGATTAGTAAAAGGAACTAAATTCCAGATGGCACTGCTGTAGCCCATGGGAATTCGTGAGAGTTAGAATTTACTAGCATTAAGGAAACACTCCAGAAAGCACTGATAGACTGTTAAACATAGTTATGAGGACTTCAGTCAAATCTAGTAATGGTCTTTACAAAAGAACATACTGACACATAAAGACCTGCTTATTTCTTCATTTTATCCTATGCATACACAAACACCAAAATGCCTCTGAACGCAGAAGTCTGCTGGCAGTTGCAGCTTGCAGGTGCTGAATTAAACACTCCCTTCCCATCCCACTCAACAACCGGGCAGTAATGTTTTATGAAGTTTAAAGATGTGACCTCAGCCTAGAAAAACTGTGAAGACTGCTTAAGAAGAAGACAGCACAGTGGTATCCTTCTCATTTTCTGGTCCAAAGTATGATTTGCCAAGGCACTCTGCTAAAGGGATGTGGTTATACAGAAAGTAGATTTCAGCTTGCATTCTTGTAATCAAAGCCACCAAACATGCAAAATATCAAAAACACGTGAACTTAAAAGAATGAAGCCAAGCCACGCCTACTTTCGGAAGGTTGCCACCCTTGAAGCACAGGTGAACTTTCAGTTTGATTTACGGCTTGATAGAATCCCAGTGACCACAGCAATCAGTTGGGTTCTAGTTAAATTTATAGAAACATCTCTAGTATTTTTTTTCATCTTAGTTTACTTTTCATTCTAGAGCCTTTTTTCTCAGCATGCTTCATAGTTCAAAGAAAAATGTTTACATTCGTTCTCTGCCTCCCTTCATTCCTACCTCCACGCCTCCTTCCCCTGTTTCCTCTCTCCCTCATTCATTCAAGCACTCCACAATGAATTAGAACGTACCCTGTCCCAGGCAAGGTTCTAGGCCCTGGCACTTCAGAGATGATCAAGTCATAGTCCCTGTTCTTAAGGACTTACAGTTAGTGGGGGAGGAGAGTTTTAAGCAAACCACCTACCATTCAAATAAATAAGGGCTGTATTAGAAGCAGGGATGGCACTGAGGAAGCAAAACAGTCAGAGAGCCCAGCTCTTCCTGAGGAGGGGTGGGAGGTGGGTGCGCAGGTGGATCATATCTGCCATTTCAGCTGGGTTCTTTTATTTTTTTTGAGATGGAGTCTTGCTCTGTCTTCTAGGCTGGAGTCCAATGGCATGACCTCGGCTCACTGCAACCTCCACCTCCTGGGTTCAAGTGATTCTCCTACCTTGGCCTCCCAAGTAGCTGGGATTACAGGCACGTTCTACCATACCCAGCTAATTTTTGTATGTTTGGTAGAGACAGGGTTTCACCATGTTGGCCAGGCTGGTCTCGAACTCCTGACCTCAGGTGATCCGCCCACCTCAGCCTCCCAAAGTGCTGGGATTATAGGTGCAATCCACTGTGTCCAGCCTTTAGCTAGGTTCTGAGTGTGACTTTACCCCAGGAAGATGAAGGGCACTCCAGACAAAGGCAGTTATGTAAAAGCACAGAGCTGTGAAAGGGCAGAAGTTCAGCCTGGCTGGGACAATGGCTGGAGGGGAAGGAGGAATGGGTCAGGCTTCAAGTGCAAAGGTCAGGTGTAAAGGCAGGCGCTGCTCCCTCTGCCTGGTACGTGCACCTCCCAGATCTCTTCATGGCTCCTTCACATCATTCAGGCCTGGTGCCAGCAACACCACCCTATAGTTCTTGCCCCCATACTTCACCCCCAAATTTGCAGTCCCTAGCTCTAGCCTACCTCTGTGCCCTCCAGTGTTTTATCTTTCCTTCCTGGTACTTATTCCAATAGGGAACCACTATTAATTTATTTCTCTGCCTGTTTATTGATGACATTTTCTAAGACGCACTTCAGGAACTCACAGATGCTATAAAAAAAGAATGTCTACACTTTAAGGACTTTTGTTTTTAACATGGGAAGTCTGTATTTTAATACATCCGCATTGTCAATCTAAACAATAACAGGCCTTTAATTGCTTTTTTCCTGTGAATACAAGAATTCCCTACTTTCTCTTACCACAAAAGTATATGAACCTAGCATTAGGCAGCAACAGTGTGGGTCCCCATGGTGTTGATGAAAACACCTTGGGTAGAGCATGCAGAATGGTACAGATGGGGCATGAATCTCTCTTGGCCTTCCCATGTTACAAATTATAGAAAGGGGGGTAGGGGTAGGCGTGGTGGCTCATGCCTGTAATCTCAGAATTTTGGGAGGCCGAGGCAGGTGGATCACCTGATGTCAGGAGTTCAAGACCAGCCTGACCAACATGGAGAAACCCCATCTCTACTAAAAATACAAAATTAGCTGGGCATAGTGGCACATGCCTATAATCCCAGCTACTTGGGAGGCTGAGGCAGGAGAATCACTTGAACCTGGGAGCCGGAGGTTGCAGTGAACCGAGATCTCACCACTGCACTCCCGCCTAGGCAACAAGAGCAAAACTCGGTCTCAAAAAAATAAAATAAAATATAAAAAGGGAAATTCTATGCTGACAGGGGACAATCTCTATGGATAGTATTTTTTTCCCTGAATCTAAAAGGACCAGAAAGTATTTTGATAATCTTGTTAAAATACTTTAAAAAGCAAGGCATGACTTGATGGACTCTAAATTACCTGAAAATTAATTATTCTTGTGTCAGGTGAAATACAAAGATATATCAGACCTCAGGTAGCTTATCATCATAAACAATGTTAAGGCCTGTCTGAAAGCCCCAAATGCCGCAAGACAGGTGAAGAGGATGCACTTGAGGGCAGATGGTGCTTCAGCACAAGGAGAACAGCAGTGTCAAACTGGGCTTTGAAGTAAAGGGAGAAGGCAGCCCTAAATGATGAGTGCATGTCAGGCAGAGGCAGGAAACTGAAAGGTGCTTGTGAGAGGCAGCAAGGCATTCAGTTTGGTGGAAGAGAGGGAGTATTAGAAAATTCCAGGCTGGGTGCAGAGGCTCATGCCTGTAATCTAGCCCTTTGGGAGGCTGACACATGGGAATCGCTTGAGCTGAAGAGTTCAACACCAGCCGGGGCAGCATGGTGAAACCCCATCTCCACTAAAATGCAAAAGTTATCTGGGCGTGGTAGCAGGTGCCTGTAATCCCAGCTACTTGGGAGGCTGAGGCAGAAGAATCGCTTGAACCTGGGAGGCGGAGGTGGCAGTGAGCGAAGATCAGGCCACTGCTCTTCAACCTGGGTGACAGAGCAAGACTTGGTCTCAAAAAAGAAAAGAAAATCTCAGACTGGGTGCAGTGGCTCACGCCTGTAATCTAGCAAGCACTTTGGGAAGCTGACACAGGGGAATCACTTAAGCCCAGAAATTCAACATCAAACTGGGCAACATGGTGAAACCCTGTTTCTACCAAAAATACAAAAAAACACAGCCAGTCCTGGTGGCACGTGCCTGTAGTCCTAGTTACTCGGAAGGCTGAGGCAAGTGTAAGACTGGATGTGGGGAGGTCAAGGCGGCAGCAAGCCGTGAAGGCATGCACCACTGCACTCCAGTCTGGGCAACAGAGAGAGACCACTCACAAAAAAAAAAGAAAAAGAAAATCCTGTTTGAAGGTGGTTTGTAGGACTCCCCCACCCTATGCTTAATCTGCAGAAAAGGGAGACTGATCAAAGGTTTTGCGTGGGCACAGTAAGATGTCCAGAAAAATGCTTTGGGAAGAACAGAACACCCACATGCTGGACTAGAGGGAAGAAAATCTGCAGAGGACACCTCAAGGGAGGTCCTCAGCAGACTAGGGAAGAATGATGGCAGTGCAGATGGAAAGCAGGAAATAGGGCTGAGGCACATTCCTGAGGTCCACTGATAAGATCTGGATGCTGGCCAGGAGCGGTGGCTCAAGCCTGTAATCCCAGCACTTTGGGAGGCCCAGGCGGGTGGATCATGAGGTGAAGAGATCGAGACCATCCTGGTCAACATGGTGAAACCCTGTCTCTACTAAAAATACAAAAAATTAGCTGGGCATAGTGGCGCGTGCCTGCAATCCCAGCTACTCAGGAGGCTGAGGCAGGAGAATTGCCTGAACCCAGGAGGTGGAGGTTGCAGTGAGCCGAGATTATGCTATTGCACTACAGCCTGGGTAACAAGAGCGAAACTCCGTCTCAAAAAAAAAAAAAAAAAAAAAGATCTGGATGCTTCAGATGTTGGGGAAACCATTATTCTATTCACGTAGTTGCTCATTCCAGAAATATGAGGCTGCCATCTCCTTCTCAATGTACTGAATCATGAAGTCCCATCAACTCTACTTCCTGTTAAGTCTATTTACTCCTCTCTATCTATGTGGCCCATCTGGTCTCCTAATGTATGCCACTCCACTCCATTCACAACGCAAAATTCTTGTTGATCTTTTAAAAAATGCTAAGCTGATAATGGCATTCTCTTGCATAAAAAAAAAAAAAAAAAACCTTTAATGGCTTAGAAAGAGGCTGAGAACTCTTCACTTTAGTCTCTAATGCCCTGCTTAACTGTGTTCCTGCCTCCCTCTCCAGCCACATCCACCTCCTCTCTTCTGCCCCCTGGCTTCCTCCTAGATCCTCATGTACAACTCAGTTTTTCCCTGTTTCCCCCACCCAAAGAAATGCCCCCGACTCTTCACATAGGCCCTCAGACAAGGGGCCCCTCTCCCAGACCTCTAAACTGCCCTTTGAGCACATAATTTGTAATTCAATAGCTGAAAAGCAGCCATGGTGCAGTGGCTTATGCCTGTAGTCCCAGTGATTACTTGAGCCCAAGTGTTCAAGACCAGTCTGGGCAACATAGAGAGACTCTGACTCTACAAAAAATATAATGAAATAATTAGCTGGTCATGGCGGCACACACCTGTGGTCACAACTAAGAGCCTGGGAGGTCAAGGCTGCAGTGAACCATGATCTTGCCACTATACTCCAGCCTGGGTGACAGAGCGAGATTCTGTCTCCAAAAAAAAAAGTTAAAGTTGAAAAGCTACTTTTTAATGACCATTTCCCTGGACAAGTGCTTACTGTAACTATAGAGGCTAGAATAGTGCCTTGTATACAGAAGGTACTCATTAGATGAACAGATGAATAAGGAGCAAGGAGTCAAAGACAACACTGAGGTTTGCAGTCTGGGTGACTAGAGAGAAAACACTATCACTGGTAAGCAAAGGGGTGTAACTTAAAAGGGAAAAATGATGATATCAGAATTGGAAGTTGAAAAATATGCTCAGTAGATTGGTAGGAAGGTAGAAATGGAGCTAAGGAGAGAAGAATGGCTAGAAATGTGTACTTGAAAGTCAGTGTCAACTTTGGGAGGCCAAAATGGGCAGATCACTTGAGCCCAGGAGTTCAAGACCAGCCTAGGCAACATGGTGAAACCCTGTCTACCAACCAACAAACAAACAAAACTACAAAAATAAGCAGGGCTTGGTGGTGCATGCCTGTAGTCCTAGCAACTCAGGAGGCGGAGGTGGGATGGTCACTTGAGCTGGGAGGCAGAGGGTGCAGTGAGTTGAGATGGTGCCTCTTCACACTCCAGCCTGTATGACAGAGCCAGACCTGTCTCAACAAAGCAAAATGTAAGTCATTTTCATGGAGCTGGGCATGGATGGTATATGGCTAAGTCAGAAATGATCTCTTTGACTATGTCTTTCCAAGCAGACTAGAAGCTCCTTAAGGGGACTGCCTATGTTGTACATATATATATATGTAATTTTTTTTTTTCAGATGGAGTCTTGCACTGTCACCTGGGCTGGAGTGCAATGGCGCAATCTTGGCTCAATGCAACCTCAACCTCCCAGGTTCAAGCAATTCTCCTGCCTCGGCCTCCCAAGTAGCTAGGATTACAGTCATGTACCACCACGCCCAGCTCTTTTTGTTTTTAGTAGAGATGGGGTTTCACCATGTTGGTCAGGCTGGTCTCAAACTCCTGACCTCAGATGATCCACCCGTCTCAGCCTCCCAAAGTGCTGGATTATAGGCATGAGCCTCCACGCCTGGCCTCATTTTATAGATCTTAGAGACTTCTTTTCATACGTGCAATATCTGAATATATTTTAGGGAACACAAAAATAAAACCATTTAAAGTGGCAAAGTGGTAACAGGAGAGTTATGTAAAAGTATTAGAACTAAATAGCCTCTCTGTAAATAATTAAAGCTTATTTTAATACAGCACCCAATGCACAACTTTTGTTAAACTATTGAGAGTACATTAGGCTCTTTAGTAATTTAGGAACAAATACTATTTTGATTTTACTTTCTCTCAGATACACTGCAAATCAATGTCATCACATCATACTAAAATTTAAGGTTCAACAATCCTCATGCCTTTTAAAGTAATCTTTGCTCCTGCAAAGTTTGTTCTTATATAATATTTTAGAGCACTACAAAAATCATGACATAACACAGCCTTGCAGTTTTTCATTTTTATTATTTTGACTAATTTTTATCCTTTATGATGTTCCCATGATAGATTTTTAAACATTTCATAACTTCACACATGACGAAAATGGAATGAAAATGAAAAGAGTCTCTGAGTTTACGCTGCATTGATAGGTCTCAGAGACATTCCTTCAGGACTTCAGAGTCATAAATAAACCTTTTGCTTCCCATTTCTTAAAAAAATTCCATGAACCTTGCCCGCCCCCTCAACCACTTTCAAGTGGCATGCCAAATCATTTTTGCAGTTTGGACAGTCAATCCCGATCTAGACTAAGACTTGAGAAGCAAGTCATCTTTACCCCTCCTTTACCTGTGCATTAGAAAAATCGATAAAACACAGACTAGCAGGAAGCAAATGACAGATTCATAAGTGACAGCTCTATTTATACTTTAATAATTTACAAATAATTACTAGGTTTCAGTGTATTCTGTCTTAATTAAAACTGTTAGTCCATCTGAGAAAATTAAAATGTATTTTGAGTTTTTGCACATCCTATATTCACAGTAGGAATCCTGTTTCTGCCTATGTTTCTATGTGTCAAACTGGTATTAAGTATAGACTTTTGGCCAGGCATGGTGGCTCACGCCTCTAATCCCAGAATTTTGGGAGGCTGAGGTAGGCAGATCACTTGAGGCCAGGAGTTTGAGACCAGCCTGGCCAACATGGTGAAACTCTGTTTCTATTAAAAATACAAAAAATTAGCCAAGGATGGTGACGAACACCTGTTCGCCACCACCCTTGGAGGCACAAGGAGACTGAGACACAAGAATCACTTGAACTTGGGAGGTGAAGGTTGCAGTGAGCCAAGATTGTGCCACTGCATTCCATCCTGGGCAACAGATTGAGACTCTGTCAAAATAAAACAAAATAAAATAAAAAAATAGACTTATGAAAGTACTCTATATAGCCTTCTTATTCATTCAAAAAATATTTATTGACTAAGTATTATGTGCCTGAACATAGGCTAAACAGCACAAAGATGAACAAGAAGTTGATTCATGAATGTACCATGTCCCAATAAAGATAAAAAGTCAAGAATCAGTAACAAAAACCCACACTGTAACCTAAGAATAACATGATCCTGAGAAAATCTTTGAAGAAGAAAGTTTCCTAAAATAACCTTTATATAAACTATATATGTATATAAGTTAAAAGTTTGAGACAGGGTATCATTCTGTCACCCAGGCTGGAGTGTAGTGGCACGATCACAGCTCATTGCAACCCCTACCTCCTGGGCTCCAGTGATCCTCCCACCTCAGCCTCCTGAGTAGCTTGGACTACAAGCAAAATCACCATATCCAGCTAATTTTTTTGATTTTATGTAGAGACAAGATTTTCCCCATATTGCCCAGGCTGGTCTCAAACTCCTGGGCTCAAGTGATCTGCCCACCTCAGCCTTCCAAAGTGCTGGGATTACAGGTGTGAGCCATCACATCCAGACCTCTATTTTCAAAGAATAGGTTCTACCTACTATTTTCATAGTAAGTATCCATATTAGTTTAAGAGATAAGTGAAAATAATTTTTGAATCCTGTTCTTACAGACACCAGAGAAAGCCGGACAGAATGCACATTGTACTATTCAATTTGTTCATTTGTCCTGTCACCTTGTAGAGAGTGATATATAGACTATTTTTTAATTTCTTCAGTTAGGATAGTCCAACTGCAATAAGGTGGTATAAACATGTAATCTCATGCTTAAATAGTAAAGACTAGTCAGCCATCAATTATATACATAATTGTAACCAGGCTACAATTTTTATCCTTATAGAAACAACAAACAGAAAACCATTTAATTCTAGTAAATCCTATCATAAATCTCAAGGCATACGCCATCTTTTATATTAATTAGCTCTCTTTACCATAAGAAACAACTACAACAAAAGGCAATAGATTTTCTGAATAAAGCTCTTACATGAGGTATTATTTATGAAAATGATCAAATCCTTAACTCACATATATTCAGTGAATGTAATTAACGGCATTATTTGTTAATTTATTGATTCAATAAATACTGCTAAGGTCTGAATTTTGTGTTCCCTCAAATTCATATGTTGAAATCCATACCACCAAGGTGACGATATTAGGAGGTGAGGGCTTTGGGGTGATTAGGTTAAGAGGGTGGAACTCTCATGAATAGGATTAGTGCCCTTATTAGAAGAGACTCCAGGCCAGGCACAGTGGTTCATGCCTGTAATCCCAGCACTTTGAGAGGCCGAGGTGGGTAGATCACATGAGATTAGGAGTTCGAGACCAGCCTGGCCAATTTGGCACATGTCTGTAATCCCAGCTACTTGGGAGGCTGAGGCATGAGCATAGCTTGAGCCTGGGAGGCGGAGGTTGCAGAGAGCTGAGATTGTGCCACTGCACTCTAGCCTGGGCAACAGAGCAAGACAGTCTCAAAAAAAAAAAAAAGAGAGAGAGAGAGAGAAACTCCAGAGAGGAGAGATCCCTCTCCTTTTTTGCCAAGTGGGGTAACAGAGAGAAGATGTCTGTTTATGAGAAAGTGGGCCCTCACAAACACTGAATCTGCTGATGCCTTGATCATGGACTTTCTAGCCTCCAGAACTGTGAGAAAATACATTTCTGATGTTTATATGCCACCCCGCTTATGGGAGTTTATTATGGCAGCCCAAACTGAATAGGACAAACACTTGTAGAGCACCTATTACATGTGAGCACTATTGGGCACGAGAATAAACAAAACAGACCCTAACTTTAAAAAAACAAAACTAACAGTCTCAGCCAGGAGGCCGGCCACCAAAATGCAAGAATGCATGCAGCAGACACTGTGGGAAGACAGAAGAGGAGATCCTAGGTGTCTGGGCAGAGCTGTGTGGAGGAGAGAAGGTTCCCAGAGCTCTCCTGCAGGATGCCACACAGCCCAGGAAAGAGCCAGGAGCCTGGGGAAATTGCCCCCACATCCCAGATCAGTGGTTCCAGCAACTGTCAACAGAATAAAACCACAGAACTTCAAAGGGGAAAATGAGAAAATAAGTACAGAAGGACAGATGCGCACCAGGGTGAGGAGATCCCGACCTCTTTATTAGAGAAAAGACCGGCAACCCTGTGGCTGGGGCTGGTCAGGGAAAGGAGGCCTTGTGAGAGGGGCTGCGATGCGGCAGATGGAGCCAAACCTCGACAGGTTTGGTGCTGCTGTGCTGCTGTGCTAACAAATTTAGTTTCCTCCCGTAGCTGGTCAGGAGCCCCGTGAACTCTAAGCAAGAAACTGCACTGATCAGAAAGTAACTTCATAGCAACGACTCAGACAGCACAGAGAAGTGATACAGAAGAAAGGGAAGAAGGGAAAGCCACCGAATGACTTGAGAGCAGAAAGGGTTTGAAAGTTTAAGGCAGCTATAACACATTTGGGGAGGACTGGGCATTCTCCTAACCAGGCAGCAATCCTGCTGAAAATTAAAATGAGTAGAGTGTCTGTTCACCAACAAAACATTAGAAAAAGGAAACAGCATAATCTTGAAATGAACTCTGTAGCCTTTTAAAATTTAAAATCAATGCCCCCACAGAAAGTCATGCAAATATTTTTTGTTTCTAACTTTAGCAGAGAACAACGCTATCAGTCTGGAGTAAGTGACAAAAATAAAAATAAGAAAGGGGAAATCTATCCTGATGGCTAGCCAGGGAGAAGTTGGAAGAAAAAGATAGAGAAGAGACAGAGAAGTAAATGGAAAGGGAGAGGGTATGGGAATGAGCACACAGAAAAACAGAGCTCCTGACTTTGTATGGTTAAAGCTGGAAATGTTTTGTTTGCCAAATAGAGGAACCATGCTTTTTCCAGATATAACCAGTACATTTGATAGGATGCACAGCCAAGAACTGTCTGCCCATGTTTGCACATGACCCTGGGGTGTTCCATGGACAAAGATTAGGGAGAGAAGGTGGCTCATGTGCCTCAGCTGGATCAGCCATGGGCAGCATCAGAAATGAGAGTTAAGTGTGTGACGGTAAGGGAGGAAGAGGGCTTAGATCAAGAAAAGTAAAAAAGAAAAATAAACTCCTAGCTGAGTTTCTAAAGCCAAGTGGAATTAAACAGGGTAAAGCACCAAGCAAAATTATACCAGGGCAAGTACACCTCCTGTCCTCTGTCTTAATCTGGAAACTAGAATGCTGGCTGCAAGCTCCTCTAGGGACAGGCAGGTTGCAGGTGAATTAAACCAGTCCATAAACCACATGCCAATGTCTGCACTGTCCCTGGGTTGAGGCCTCTCTTGCTTCCTCCTCCCAGTCTCCTGGAGGTTTCTAGCACCATTGCTACCCTTGTACTCTCTGTGACTCCACCCATTCATTGCCTTACCCTCGTCACAGCTAGCAGATAAAAGGCAAATGCTGCCTATTTCCAAGCCTGCAATGAAACAGTATATACCAGATGCATGTCAGCATTATGCATCTTCTATTTTATTTTATTTTATTTACTTATTCATTTATTTTGAGACAGGATCTCACTCAGTCACCTGGGCTGGAGTACAGTGGCAGAGATCTCGGCTCACTGCAACCTCTGCCTCTCAAGCTCAAGCCATCCTCCCACTTCTTCCTCTCAAATAGTTGGGACCACAGGTGCATGCCACCGTGCCCAGATAATGTTTGCATTTTTAAAATAGAGATGGGGTATCACTATGTTGCCTAGGCTGGCCTTGAACTCCTAGTGTATCTTTTAAAAAGGCAACCATTTCTGCTTTCCTGCATAACTAGTTATCCAAGATGAAGTCTTGGATGTGTAAACAGAATTTTTTTGTTTTTGAGATGGAGTTTCAATCTTGTCGCCCAGGCTGGAGTGCAGTGGCATAATCTCGGCTCACTGCAACCTCTGCCTCCTGGGTTCAAGTGATTCTCCTGCCTCAGCCTCCAGAGTAGCTGGGACTACCACCCACGCCCAGCTAATTTTTGTATTTTTAGTAGAGATGGGGTTTCACCATATTGGCCAAGATGTTCTCGATCTCCTGACCTTGTGATCTGCCCACCTTGGCCTCCCAAAGTGCTGGAATTACAGGCATGAGCCACGGCACCCAGCCTATAAACAGGATTTTTACAAGATTGTTCATTGCCTTCTTTACTTCAAACATCAGCCAGGGTAGATCTTTAGCTGTCTTGTCCCTGTTCAACCATTTAATTTCAAATGCCCAAAGATGTGGGCAAACAGGTCAGTTTACAAGCCAAGCATATGCTCTTCTGACTGGTTAGCAAAACGTCTCAGGTGCAGTATTCAGACTGTATGTTTTCTACCCACCCTATCTATAGAAACTGAAAGTTTATAGATAGAAAAAAGAATTTTCACGTAAAGCTTATTCTTGCTGAATCTATTCAGGTATCTTCTATTTTGAACTCTAACTGCTACTTTTTCAAAATCTAATGATTGTTTTCAAGGCCTCAGTTTCCCTCTAGGACTTGGCTATCTGATGGATGCAAAGCAGTCAGAGAGCTACTGCTATGGTTTAAACAGGTGTCCCCTCCCAGTCTCATGGTGAAATTTAATCCCCAATGTGGGCATATTGAGAGGTGGGCATCATGACCATCCCCAGTGGTCATGATGGCTCTGCTCTCATGAATGAATTAATCCATCAACAGGTTATCAGAGGAGTGAGACTGGTGACTAAATAGGAAATGAGACCTAAGCTAGCCCCCTTGCAACGTGATAACCGGCATTGCCTCAGGACTCTGCAGAGAGTCCCCAGCAACAAGAAAGCTCTCACCAGATGCACCCCCTTGACCTTGGACTTAGCCTCCAGAACAGTAAAAAATAAATTTCATTTCTTATATATTACTCAGTTTCAGAAATCCTGTTACAAGCAACAGAAAATGGACTAAGCCACTGCCGTTCTGATCAGCCACCTGTACATGTGCATACCCAGATGACATAGGCAAGAACATTCAGACTATGGTAGATGTTTCCAAAGATGGCCCCCATCAAGTCCTTACCCCTCTGCATGCACATGGCCCCCTTCCATTCTGTTACCCCCTTCCCTGGAGTCTGAGCTGGTGCTATAACTGCTTTTAGCAATAGGATGCAGAAAAAAATACTGTTCTGAGAATTTTTAGATCAAAACAACAGACTGATAGCTTCCATGTCCTTCTTTTTGGAACACTCACTCATAGAATGCTCTCTCTCAGAAGGCAGACACCATGTGAAAAGTCCAATCAGAGAGGCCAAAAGGAAAACAACTGAGGCCCAACAGCCCACACTAACTTCCAGTTATGGGAATTAGCCTTATTGGACGTTCCAGCCTAGTCGAGCCCCCAGGTGGCTTCAGAACCAACCAAGTTTATGTGAAACAGAAGAGCCACACAGCTGAACCCACTCAACCCACTAAGTTGTGAGTGATAATAACAGGTTGTTGTTTGAAGCTACTATACTTTTTTGTGGTTTGTTATGCTGCAACAGAAAAATGGAACACAGACCTCACAAAATCACAAGTTCACATTGTGAATATATAAATGCTAGCAAAGCACCTACTATGTGCCTGCTCCCTTAATAAACATTTTCTCAGTAAAAGCTCAAAACAATGCTAAGATATTAGCTTTCTCATGGCAGAGAGATTACATAAGAGGCAGAACCGAAACTCAGGGCAAGCTTCCTGCCCCTAATTGATGTGTTTGTCTCACTGCATCTAAGAAGCTGGGACAAGTGACTCTGCAGGGTCAGCTCTCAGCTCTCTGAACATTCATCTGCTTTGGGGACCAGTATTACCATGTGTGTTTTTAGGATCATGTTCCTCTACCATCTAGCCATTAATGCCCAAGCAATGGAGAACGTTTTATGCAGTATCCTAACAAAAATTAGGAAGTCGTCATTAGATTCCCTCTAATCAAATGTATAAGGCAGTACAGAAACATAATAAAAGCCCAGCTAAGCCTCTTGGTAGATTCATGCATCAGATAAGATGATGGATTATATAAACTCTAAAGTCCTTTTTCTGCCAACAATCTATGACCTGCCAAGCACTGTGCAAAATTCCTTACGTGCATGATCTCATGTAACCTTCTCAATAAGCCTATACTTTACAGAGCAGAAACTGTTTTCTTTTTTAATTTTTTAAAATGGGGTCTTGCTCTGTTACCCTGCTTGGTGCGTAGTGTGCAAACATAGCTAACTTTAACCTCAAACTCCTACACTCAGGTCATCCTCCCACTTCAGCCTCCTGAGCACCTGGAACTACATGCACACACCACGCTGCACAGTTAATTTATATATTTTTAGAGATAGGGTCTCACTATGTTATCCAGGCTGGTCTCAAACTCCTGGCCACAAGTCATCTTCCTGCCTCAGCCTCCCACTTAGCTGGAATTACAGACATGATCCACTTTGCCCAGCAGTAACTGCTTTTATCTCCATCTTATAGATGAGAAAACTAAGGCTTAGAGAACCAAGAACACAGAAATAGTACGTGGCAGAGCCAACATTAAACACCATAGGTCTCCCACATCCATAGTCTAAGTTTTGTCATAAAATATACATTTCTATTCCTTCACTAGAAAGACATAACTTGTGGATTTATTTGGATTATACACATTCCAAGAAATTGTCCCAACTCCCATGAGTCATCCCAGCTGCCCCACAGGTAATGAGGTGTGCAAGAATCTGTCTGGTACAGCCTAAAACCACGGAAGCTGCAGGTAAAGCCGGAACCCAAGCCAACTTCCACTTCCCACGCTGGGGAGAAGCTGGGACTGACTGACTGTATAAACTCTACACCTGCAGATCTGCGCCAACTGTTCTACAGAATCAACTTCTGAATTGCAGCTCTAGTTTCTCTTTCAGAACAAGGCCGAGCAATAACTCTGTAGAGAAATGCCCACCCACAAAGATGACCTCTGCAAACACTTCATAATTTAAAAATCAAAGTAGCTGGGCACCGCTGGTCCCACAGCCAAGCAGGCCAAGGCTGTGGCCCTGCCAGTTCTATACTTTTATGCTTGCTTTATCTGAATTCACTCAGGGTCACAAAGAGAGGGGTAGGTTATCTGAAGTTCTGACGTAGTCGCTTCATTACCAGACATGCCAGCCAACAACTGGGCTTTAGGGTACTGAATACAAGGACATCTGGCTCAACAAACCGAACAAGTCAGAATTTGTGGTTGGGAAGAGAGGTCATTAAAGGATTTACACAGCAAAGAGCATGTCACTGTGACCTCCAAATTTAAGTAACACTTCAGAAAAGGTTTCATATTAGATCAACATAAGACCAATTTAAATCTATAATAAACTCCATTTCTGCATCTTATATCTTAATGCTAAAATGTAGTCTGCAAAACACAGGATGCTAAACTATATACCCTAGAAATTACTTCCAGAAATAGGAATTACTTCTAGAAAGAGCATGAACTAGTAAGTATATTACAGGAAAATTAATTTTTTATAACGTTTTTTCTTACAAAAAGCAGAGTTTTTACACCGTATCCTAATAAAAATTAGGAAGTAGTCACTAGATTTCCATTATCACATTTACAAGGCAATATAGAAACATAATAAAAGTACATCTAAAAGCCACTTGGTAGCTTTATGTATTAGAAAAAGTCATAAATTATATGACCTCTAAAGTTCTGTTTCATATGTATATATATTTGTATAAGAAACTAGATCACAAAGGACAAGTGTATCACTATAATAAATCTTTCAAAAATATTTTGACTTTCCACATTGAAAGATTTAAGTTTTAGGCAATAGGTAGACAAGGTAAGTAGTGATTCTCATTTATTTCAAAGTCGGAGTCTACTAACATCCACAATTTGTAAGCTCTTAACCCATGGGAAAGAGGGAAGGAAGACAACATAAAGGAGGGAAGGAACAAAGAAAGAAAGGAGAAAGGATAGAAAAGAAGGAAGGAGAAGGAAGGGAGGACGAAGGAAGGAGAAGGAAGGGAGGAAGAAGGAAGGAAGAGAAGAGAGCAAGAAGGGAAATCCACCCACTGCTGGGCTGTGATAAATGATAATAAATGCCAAAACCTTGAAAGCTGCAATCTGCAATTCACTGATTAGTTCAGTATTCAAAAGGTAAGAAGCAAAACTTGAGTTCAGCTGTCATGAAAACCAAGAAATGTAAATGAAACAGAAAGGGGAAAAAAAATGTCATGAGAAAAGAAAGAATATCAGGGACAGTTAAAAATAGGAGGAAGATCTAACTGCCTTTTTTTGCAGAAATTAACAAGCCTAAAATGCATATGGAAATACGAGGGAATCAAAATAGCCTAAACAGTCTTGAAAAAGAACAAAGCTGGAAGCCTCGCACTTCCTGATTTCACAACTTAATACAAAGCAAAAGTAATCAAGACTATGCGGTACTAGCATAAGGACAAGCATAGATCGACAGAATCAAGTGGAGAGTATGGGAATAAACTCAAACATTTATACAATTGATTTTTTCACAAGGGTGCTAAGAAAATGTAATGGCAAAAGAATGGTGTTTTCAACAAATGATGCTGAGACAATTAGATATCCACATGTAAAAGAATGAAGCTGGCCCCTACCTCACATGATAGATAAAAATTAACTCAAAATGAAGCAATGACCTAACGGTAAGAGAAAAACTATCTAACTCTGAGAAGAAAACATAGGTATAAATCTCCGTGACATTGAATTGGGCAACAGTTTCTTACGTAAGACAATGAAAGTACGAACAACAAAAGAAAAAACAGATAAATATGGACTTCATCCAAATTAAAACATTTTGTCCTTCAAAAGACATTATCAAGAAAATGAAAAACAACCCACAAGATGATAGAAAATATTTGCGAAGCATATATTTGACAAGAGGCTTGTATCCAGAATAGGTACAGACGATTACAACTCAGGAATAAAACGACAAATTTAAAAATAAGCAAAGAATCTGAATGGACAGCTCTCCAAAGAAGATCTACAAATGGCCAATAAACACATGAACAGATGTCAACATCACTAGACATTAAGGAAATGCAAATAAAAACCACAGTAAGGTACCACTTCACACCCACTAGGATGGCTTAATAAAAGACAAGATAATCACAAGCATTGGTGAAGATGTGGAGAAACTGGGACCTTCAGTCATTGTTGGCGGTACTGCAAAATGGTACAGCCACTTTAGAAAATGTCTTGGTGGCCGTGTATGGTAGCTCATGCCTGTAATCCCAGCACTTTGAGAGGCTGAGGTGGGCATATCACTTGACGTCAGGGGTTTGAGACCAGCCTAGACAACTTGGTAAAACCCTGCCTCTACTAAAAATTCAAGAGTAGCCAGGCATGGTGGCAGGCGCCTATAATCCCATCTACTTGGGAGGCTAAAGCAGGAGAATCACTTGAACCAGGGAGACAGAGGTTGCAGCGAGCCAAGATCGTGCCACTGCACTCCAGCCTGGGTGACAGAGTGAAACTCCGTGTCAAAAAAAAAATGGGTTGGTAGTCCCTCAAAAAGTTAAGCATTGAATTACCACACGACCCAGCAATTCCACTTCTAGATATATACTTAAGCAAGCTGAAATCACATCCACCCAAAAACTTGACATGGATGTTCATACTTTATTCATGATAGTTAAAAAGTAGAAACAATCCAAAGGTCCATCAGCTGATAAATGGATAAACAAAATATGTTCAAGCACCATACAATGGGATAGTATTCAGCCAGAAAAATGAATGAAGTACAGATCCCTGCCACAACATGGATGAAGCATGAAAGCATTATACTGAGTGAAAGAAGCCAGGCACAAAATGCCACATATTGCCTGATTCCGCTTCTAAGAAATATCTAGGATAGGCAAATTCACGGAGACAGCAGTTTGGTGGTTGCCCAGGGCTGCCTGAAGGGAGACATGGGGAGTAACAGCAAATGGGTACAGGGTTTATTTTTGAGATACTACAAATGTTTTGGAATTAGATATTGGTAATGGTTGCACACTTTGTGAATCCACTGAAAACCACCAAATTGTATACAGTCCTTTAAAATGGTGACTTTTATGGTATATAAATTATTCCTTCATTTAAAAAATAAATTTAAAAGAAGAAGAGAGAATTTAAAATATGTTTAAAAACACAGAAGTAGGTTGGGGGCAAAAATAAACAGTGAGGAGACGGAAGAGGGAAGCCTGCCGGCACTGACTATTCTATGGCAGGGTCCATGTCACATTCACTTTCTAGCCCTAACGTCTGGCACACGAGGCCAACCCAACCAAAGTGCACTGAAGGAAGAGAAGAAGGGAAGAAGGAAGGAAGGAGAAAAGGAAGGGAAGAAGGGAGGAAGAGAAGGAGGAAGAGAGGAAGGAAAAAGAGACAGAGGGAGGAAGGAAGGAAAAAGTGAAGTTTAAAACAGCTGCTCTACACATCAGTAACTCCTATGTTACACTAAAAGTGATTAAATGACCGCTACTAAGTTTGCCTCTTCCTGTCCCATGTGGGGGCACCTCTCCCCTAAGGGATGAACTGAGGCATATGGTAAAAGGGGACATTAAGCCCCTTTCACAAATTATATTACAGTACAATACAATATATACAGAACAGTGCAATATTTATAATAGCAATTCTAAGCAAAGTAGAAAAGATTAGATTATCTTCAGTATAATCCTTAAAAGCAAGGGAAAATATTTTTCATACAAATAACGTGTATTTCAGACCACACCATGACCAAATACTACATGTTATTTAAAGAAATGTTAACTTTAGGGATCCAAAGTGGCTCCCGCCAGAGGTCGTGGCGCTCGTGAAGGCGAGGTCATTAGTTTCAGGCTAACCTGAGCAATCTTAAAAGCTCAAACTGATTAGCAAAAAAAAAAAAAAAAAATGTTAACTTTATAAATTTCACTTAGCCCACAAATTGTTTCCTCTCATCAATCATGGTACATTCCAATACAGACATATTACTTTTCCTATATCACAAAACAAAATAAATTCAAGATGGAGGTCAGAGTCAAGTATAAAAATAACTTCTATTAAACTTTATAGAAGAAAATACAGGCCAGGCATGCGGCTCACACCTGTAATCCCAGCACTTTGGGAGGCTGAAGCAGGATAGCCAAACCCAGGAATTTGAGGCCGCAGTGAGCTATGAAAGCACCACTGTACTCCAACCTGGGCAACACAGCAAGACTGTGTCTCTCAAAATAATAAAATAAAATACAAATGAATACTTCTCAGAAATATTTATGAAGCAAGAATCTGCACTTTAGGTGCAGATTTTTGATTTAATTTTTATGTGAATTAATTGACAGATTTTTAAATTAGTCAAAACTATCCTTTTAAAGGGATATAAACAAAATATAAAACATAAACATTTGTGACTATAAACATAAAACTAAGGAAATAATAAATTTTTAAAAACAAAGGGTTAATGTTTAAAATATGTGTACAATTCCTTATTATATTAAAGGAATCTAAAGCACATTTCTGGTTTTAGACACTAGATGCCATTTAATGTGATGTTAGGAACTGGAGAGTAGACCCAATTTCTGTATGAAAGCACAAGTATGGAGAGTAGAGCAGATGCTGAACCTACAGCTCGAGGTCTAGGCTACACGTATGTATTAGGGAGTTATCTGATAACCAAAAGGGCATTTTCTTCATTTCACATGAACCAAAGGAATGAAACCTAGCTGATTTCCCCCTACTGCAAATAGAAAACTTACTACCCTCATCTCATTATTATTATTATCAGCATTATTATTACCATCATCAAAAACCATTCGGTACTGAGGTAGGAGGCAGGACTTGACTCCAGAGGTGGGGCTTGGACACTGGACCAGATTGAGGATTGGCTAAAACAGAGCCAGAGCGGAAGCAGCTTTCAACAACAAAATGACATGCCCACCAGTGTGCCACATCAATTTACCGTTGCCATGGCAATACCAGGGAGTTACCGCCCCTTTCTACGGCAATGACCTAGTGACCCAAAGTTACTACCCCTTCCCTAGAAATTCCTGCATAAACTACCCCTTAATCTGCATGCAATTATAAGGAGGTATAAATATGACTGCAAAGCTCGCCTGAGCTACTATTCTTTGTCTACTGACTAGCCTTGCCCTGAAGAAGCAGTCATAGAGCTGTAACACTGCCTCTTCAATAAAGCTGTTTTCTTCTACCTCTGGTTGTCCTTGAATTCTTCCCTGGGCAAAGCCAAGAACCCTCCTGGGCTAAGCTCCACTTTGGGTCTCACCTACCCTGCAGCAGCTCCATCTCAACAACCCGATATTTTAAAATATGTTCTTTTTGGAAAATTCGTGTTTCCAACCTGAGAGCTGATTGTCAAAACAGATTTTCAAAATATTTGGCTTTATAATGCTCTCTCTTTTTATTTTTTTATTTTTTGAGACAGAATCCTGCTCTGTCACTCAGGCTGGAGTAGTGGTGTGATCTCGGCTCCTGCAACCTCTGCTTCCCAGGTTCAAGTGCTTCTCCTGCCTCAGCCTCCCAAGTACTTGGGGCTAAATGCCTGGGCACCACCACGCCCAGCTAATTTTTGTATTTTTTAGTAGAAAAGGGGGGTTTCACCATGTTGGCCAGGCTGGTTTCAAACTCCTGACCTCAGGTGATCTGCCACCTCGGCCTCCCAAAGTGCTGGGATAACAGGCATGAGCCACCATGCTCAGCCTGTGGTCTCACATTATTTTAACAAAGAGAGAGAAAGACCTTAGTTACTAGTAAAGTAATTCTCTAGTATATTGAGTATATGAAATGTTTGTATGCCATGTGTTCCTTCCTACCCTACTGTGGTAAGCATGGCACAGAAGACCCTGTAGAAGGTATCAACAGAAACAGCAGTCAATACCGTATACCTCTCTGTATACAGATAAGGCTTCCGGAAGGGAGTTCATTCCAAGATGTGCCAGTGAACACAATAGTACCTATTCAGGGCAGAGTAAACGGGACCGGTTCCCCTTCTGACTGAGGTTTGGAGCCCCAGGAAGGCAGAGTCGCCTACTACGGACACAAGAAGGAAGCCAGACAGGAGAATCCTGGGCAGAAAAGCACCATCAGTTTTAATGCCACTGCTCTGGCCCTGGGAACTAACAACCTGGACATCCACTCAAGAGACCTAATCTGAAAGTTGGTAATTTCAAAGACGACAGGAGGATAAATTTACAATGACGGGAAGAAACCAGCGTAAAAAGAGCTGAGAATACTCAAAGTCAGAACGCCTCTCCCTCTAAAGATGATCACAGTTCCACATCGACAACAGAACAAGGCTTGATGGAGAACAAGCGCATCCCAATAACAGAATCACTCTTCAAGGAATGGATAATAACAAACTTCGGTGAGTTAAAAGAACATGTTGTAGCCCAGCGTAAAGAAACTAGGAACTTTGAAAAAAAGTTTGATGAAAAACTATTGAGAATAGACAACTTAGAGAGGAGTATGAGTGAAATAATGGAACTGAAGAATACAATACAGGAACTCCGAGAAGTATGCACAGGTTTAAACACTCGAATTGTTCAAGCAGAAGAAGAGATATCAGAGGTCAAAGTCCAACTTAATGAAATAAAACGTGAAGAAAAGATTAGAGAAAAAAGGATAAAAAGGAATGAGCAAAGTCTCCAAGAAATGTGGGACTATGTGAAAAGACCAAATTTACGTCTGATAGGTGTACCTGAATGCAACAGAGAGAATGAATCCAAGCTGGAAAATACCCTTCAGGATATTATTCAGGAAAATTTTCCTAAACTAGCAAAGCAGGTCAACATTCAACCTCAGGTAATACAGAGAACACCACAAAGATATTCCTCAAGAAGAGCAACCCCAAGGCACATAATCGTTAGATTCACCAGGGATGAAACGAAGGAGAAAATACTAAGGGCAGCCAGAGAGAAAGGTCAGGTTACCCACAAAGGCAAGCCTATCAGACTTACAGCAGATCTCTCAGCAGAAACTCTACAAGCCAGAAGAGAGTGGGGGCCAATATTCACCAACCTCAAGGAACAGAACCTTCAGCCCAGAATTTCATATACAGCCAAACTAAGCTTCACAACTGAAGGAAAAATAAAATATTTTATGAACAAGCAAGAACTCAGAGATTTTATTACCACCAGGCCTGCTTTACAAGAGCTTCTGAAAGAAGCATTACACACAGAAAGAAACAACCAGTATTAGCCTTTCTAAAAATACACCAAAAAGTAAAGAGCACCAACATAAAGAAGAATTTACACCAACGCATGGATAAAACAGCCAGTCAACATCAAATGGCAGTCACCCTAAATTTAAATTGACTAAATCCCCCAATCAAAAGACACAGCCAAAACCCAATGGCATGTTACATCCAGACCTGTTTCAGATGCAAGGATACATAAAGACTCAAAACAAAGGGATGGAGAAAGATGTACCAACCAAATGGAGAGCAAAAATAAATAATAAATAAATAAAAAGCAGGAGTTGCAATTCTCGTATCAGATAAAACAGATTTTAAAGGAACAAAGATATAGTGGTAAAAGGATCAATGCAACAACAAGAGTTAACGATCCTAACACCCAGATACGAGACTTAGATTCAATGAGACAAAAAATTAATAAGGATATCAAGGACTCGAACTCAGATCCGGAACAAGTAAACTTAATAAATATTTATAGAGCTCTCCACTTCCAATACACAAAATATACATTCTTGTCAATACCACATCACACCTACCCATAAGTTTAAATGAAACATTGATTGGCCATTATTAATACCCAATTTTTTTCAAAATAAAGCAATATTTCCATTTACTCTCCCTCTTTCTCTTCCTCTTCCTCTCCTTTACTTATTTCTTTTTTTTCTTTCCTTCTCTCAAAAAAAAAGAAATCAACTTGTAAACCTCTAGATCCAAGTCGGCAATGTCTCTCTCATCGCTTGATTTCTCTTCCTTCCCTTCCCTCCCTCCATCCCTCCCTCCCTCCCCGCTTCCTCCCTTCCTTCCTTCCTTCCTTCATCCCTTCCTTCCTCCCTACCGTCCTTCTTCCCGCCCTTCCTGCCTTCCCCCCCCCCCAAAAAAATAGTACCTATTCAGAAAAGGATGGTTGGGGGCAGTGGGGGGGCTTCTTTTTGGAATAGATGAACAGACAATGAAAATGAATGAATGCACACACAGTAGTGAGACTATGCAGGTTAATCCAGGGTTTATTTCAGTAATCTACTAACAGCAGCCCTCTACTGAAGTGGGGTTAGGAAGCTTAAGATGAAGAAAACCAAAAAAACAAGCAGAGTTTTGAAAAAAAGTTAAGTGTTTCCACTATAAGTTTACAAAGTAAGGTGGCAAACTGAGCAAAAAATATCTCATTTTAAAAATGAATCATGTTCACTGTTACGCAGCCAGCATTATGAGCAATTAAGTGTTTCAAGTGGTTGAGAAAACAAGAAAGGCATTTTGGGTTCCTGTTATTCTTGAGCTTCCAAAAGCCTGTGAAATCTGGCCACTGGGGACAGATGTATGGAAGACTTTTCTGGCCTGAGAGATGGGCACGTTCCCTTCCTAAAGAAGTCCTACGCTTCTGTAAACTGAGTTCAAACCAGTCAAGAATTCTCAACTTAAGCTGTATCACTGTGAATTCTAATTTATCTAAGTTAGAGATTCTCAGAAGGAAAAACAACTCTATTTTCAGCCAATTAAAATTAGCAAGAAAACAAGTACATTTACAAAGGGTCATGCTCCAGAAGTTGTTCCTGTAAGGCAGTGGTTGGGAATTTGCCTTCCACGTTCCCATGGAAACCCTGTTTAACATCTGAGCCCACAAAGGCCAGCTGACCTCATCCCATCTGAGGCGTGAATACCAGCAGGACCAGGCCACGTGCCTTACCTTGGAAGTAGCCTGCACCGCTTCCAGAGACTGCCTTCTCTTTCTGCTTCCCTCACGAACACATTTCTTTAAATAACACTCCCTGTTATATGCCTTCTGTTGTTCTCCAGAAATCAGTCAAGTCACTGTACCTGACATCTACAGCCACCTGCTTTCCTGAAACTACTCTGGCAAAGTTATCAGGGGTTTCCTAATCTCCAAGTCCAGTTATTTCTCTGAAACTTTCAACTTCACTGACCTTCGGGCAAGCCCTCTTTGTATCACTTTTAGAGCTAATACCTTCTCTCTCTCCCTGTCTGAACTTTCTCTCATCTGTAGTACCACCTTACCTTCTTCCCTTTCTCACTAGATGATGCCTTCCTCTGCCCATCTTTTTTTTTTCTGTTTGTTTGTTTTTTGAAACAGAGTCTGGCTGTTTCACCCAGGCTGCAGTGCAGTGGTGCAATCTCAGCTCACTGCAGCCTCTGCCTCCCAGGTTCAAGTGATTCTCATGCCTCAGCCTCCCAAGTAACTGGGACCACAGGCGCATGACACCACAGTCAGCTAACTTTTCTGTTTTTAGTAGAGATGGAGTTTTGTCATGTTGGCCAAGCTGGTCTCAAACGCCTGACCTCAGGTGATCTACCTGCCTCAGCCTTCCAAAGTGCTGGGATTACATTACAGACATGAGCCACCGTGCCCAGCCACCCATCTTGAAATGCCAGGGTTTCCTTAGTTCTATAACAGGCCCTCTCTTTATTCTACCCCTTCCTTATGGAAAGACTCATTTATTTCCATGATTTATTATAAAATACCTGGCACATATTAAGTGCTCAATAAATGTTAGCTTTCACCATTTTCCTTCAAAACCCAGTTCAAATGTCATCTCCTGTCCAATGTCTTAGCCAACCTCCTCCACCACTTCCTTCTCCCCCAAAAGAATCCTCAATGATTTGTGTTCTCAAAGGACCTTACATAAACCTCTAATATAACAATTAGCACCAGCCTAGGCAACATGGTAAAACCTCATCTCTACAAAAAAAGAATTAAAAAATTAGCCAGCATGGTGGCACACACCTGTGGTCCCAGCTACTCAGAAGGCTGAAGTGGGAGGATCACCTGAGCCCAAGGAGGTTAAGGTTGCAGTGAGCTGTGACTGCACCACTGCACTCCAGCCTGGATGACAGAGTGAGACTCAGTTTCAATTTTTTTTTAAAACAACAACAACAAACAATTCACACAATATATACATATAACATGTTCATAGGCTGATCTATCTTACCAGACTGTGAACCCCTCCAGGAAAGGGACAACCTCATTGATTTATATTCTATAAACATCATTAAGTGTCATCTACAGGTCACACACTCATACAGAAGACCCGGGGGATGTCAAGAACCATAAAATGTGATCTTAACTTACACTTAAGCAGAAAAAGCCGACATCAAAACCAATAACCAAAACACCACCGGGGGAAAAGTGTGATATTCATTCAATCAATCAATCTGTATCAAGTGTCAAGCACTCTTTTAGGTACTAGAAATGCAGGGTTAACAAGACAGAAAAAGAGACATGGAACTTATATTATAATAATTCTTTAAAGGACCAGAAACTGGCCAGGCGTGGTGGTTCATGACTGTAATCCCAGTACTTTGAGAGGCCAAGGTGGGCAGATCATGAGGTCAGGAGATTGAGACCATTCTGGCCAACATGGTGAAACCCCGTCTCTACTAAAATACAAAAGGGTGTGGTGGCATGTGCCTGTGGTCCCAGCTACTTGAGAGGCTGAGGCAGGTGAATCACTTGAACCCAGGTGGCAAAGATTGCAGTGAGCTGAGGCTGCCCCACTGCACTTCAGCCTGGTGACATAGCAAGACTCTATCACAAAAAAAAAGGACCAGAAACTGCTGCTTGTCAGATCTCTCTAACAAAAGATTTTTCATTATTGTGTAAATTGGACTTGACTTTTTCCATTGTTCCTTCTTAGTCATATCACATATGATGCAAGCTCTATGGAGCAACAGCTTTTTTTTAATATCTCCCAAAGAATCAAGCATGATTTGAATACTGAATCCTTAAAGCAAATCAGAATTTATTTAACAGCCTTCAGAGACCATTTCAAGAGGGAATAGATAGGAGCTGCTAACAGAAATATATGGTAAAAAAAAAAAATTCAGATCTTAAAGAGAAAATAAAAATAGAAGGTTAAGTAGCTCCATGATTATTCGTACCTTAAAAGAAAAAGAACACTAAGGTCAAGCTTATAAGTATGCACTGGATTCAGGAAGAAATTTCCCTGGTGACCACAGATTAGATCTAGATCATGGCTCAAAAGTTGGGTAATACTTTCTGCTGTGGCTAAATGGAACAATGACAAGTCTTGAAAAAGTAATTCTCATCGACTAAATATTAAATCATCAGAAGCTTATAACCTAGTCCAGGTCTCAAATTAAGCTTTCAGCATGTAGACCAGGTAACTGAAAACTGAAAGCAGATGAGGGTCTCGAATTCTCCTATCACAGCCTTTTTCTTCTTCAATGTTCTCTGAAAACCTCAAATTTAATGTGGCATATCCTCTGGCACAGAACGCTCCTTAGTAACTCCCCTGATAATGCTCCTAACTCCCCTGATAATAAACCAAGGAGAATAACCCAAAGAACATACAGTCTGAAAACAGAAAGATCATGATTGCTTGATCATCCACCTCTGCAAACTTAGGCAATGTGTCTAACGATGTTTTTAGAGAAACACACAAACCCATTAAACAGTTGTGGCCTGGGAAAATTAAGGCATGACAATATACAAATACCACAGTGCAATTTTGCTTGAAAATTCTCAAGCAATGTCACAACACAGAGCTTTTGTAAGTACAATGTGTTCCCTTCTGGGATCACTTGAAGATGAGATCTGGCCCTTCTTGGGTTACTTCAAATTAGAAATTAACTTGCAGCCTGCAAACAAGTAATAAGAAGATCCAATCCAGAATAATCAAGAGATTATCCATCAAGAAGAATGTTTATTATCTATTTAACATGATAAAAACCTATTCTTTAATAAAACCTAAGGAGAGAGTCTAAGTGAGTTCTATGAAGCTTGGAAATTGTGAGGCTGTACTTTCTCATTACTTATTCATATTTCACCCTGCAGTGTAAATGTCTCTCCAGGCAAACCAAGGAGATACATCAACATCTTAATTTTAGTTCCAAGTGTATACACAATTCGGCTAAAGTAGAAGAGTGTCACTTGTATACTTTTAGGGTTTTTGGATTGTGTTTTATTTTCTATTTTTTTGAGACAGGGCCTTGCTGTCACCCATGCTGGAGTGCAGTCGTACAATTACAGCTCATTGCAGCCTCTGGCTCAAGCGATCATCCCACCTCAGCCTCCTGAGTACCTGGGACTTCAGGTGTGTACCACCACAACCAGCTAATTTTTGTATTTTTTGTAGAGACGAGGTCTCACCATGTTGCCCAGTCTGGTCCTGAAGTCTTGAGCTCAAGAGATCCACCAGCCTCTGCCTCCCTAAGTGCTGGGATTATGGGCATGGGCCACTGTACCCAGCTGCTATTAAGGTTTAACCTTCTCAAAGATTTTACAAATGGGCACCAAACAAGCCATAGGTGAGGACATTATAAATTTAACCTTAATACTCCCGGAGGTTTACTTAAGCTCAAATCTCAAACACCGACAAATTCTTTAGCTTGCAGTTATCTGCCTTTGCCTGCCCTCTGTTGCCTCAAACACAGTCAAGAACCAAAGGATTCTATCTGAACTTCTAAACTTCCCATAACCCCAGGTAAGGCATTCCCTAACCCTGTCACTAATGAACACTGCTAATGTTTAAACATTAGCAACTTTTAAAAGCTCCTGCAATTCACCTCTTTTTTTGTAAACAGAGTCTCACTCTGTTGCCCAGGACTTATATGATCCTCCCACCTCAGCCTCCTGAGTAGCTGGGACCACAGGGGTGCACCACTATACCCAGCTAAGTTTTAAAATTTTTGTGTAGAGACACAGTCTCCCTATGTTGTCCAGTCTGGTCTCGAATTCCTGGGCTCATGTGATCCTCCCGCCTCTACTTCCCAAAGTGCTGGAATTACAGACATAAGCCACTGTACCCAGCCTGCCTTCTTAATTTGTATGTCTTTGCATCTTAGATTTCTTCAAAAGGATGTTAAAACATGAACTTTGTAAGCACACTATGTTCCTAAGCAAGAAGTTTTGTCACTTGTAACTTGATCTGACATAAATTAATCAAAATTAATACTGATGCAACAACTGTGCCCTTTATTTGAATATATGCTGAATGGATGAGTAAGCACTAACACAATGGTCCTATAAGTTACATGGTAATCAAGTCACAATCATAAGTGACTGCAAAAATTTCTTAATGCTTTCAGACTTTGGAAACAAACAACGCAAATCTGCAAAATGATATTCTAATCATCGCAACATGATCAGCCCTTGGGTAACCCACTCATGTGTCATATATAATGGCTAAATGAATTGTCTACTGATTTTATAAGGGAAAGAAGAGTCTGGAACTCTGTTAACAGTAGGATAGTATTTCCTTTTCAATTTTATTTCATATTTACCAACTGCCAAGGTAAATCTGAATTCAAGCATATTCAAGCACATAAAATATTGGTAACACTGAGTTGCTGGGCAAGAAAAGTCAAGCCAACTATTCTTGTCGTAACTCACGTGCAAGCTACAACCATATTCTCTTTCACTAGGTCAAGCTAAGCAACTTGTGCCCCAACCTGCTTTGCAATAATATACACATGCTAAGAGATATATCAGGTTTTAAAACCAGACTCCAGGCTCCTCTAGAGTATCTACAAATCTTTTCTTACTCTATGTATATAGTAAACACTGGGTCAGCATATCTGGGAAACTGACTAGGAGGTATTTGGTTGTTTTATTTTTTGATACAGGGTCTCCGTTTTCCCAGGCTCAAGGGCAGTGGTGCAATTGCGGCTCACTGCAGCCTCAAACTGAGGAGTTATTTTTGAAAAATTAAATCCTACTGTCTGGATTTGAAACCCGAATTTTCACTGGATCAACCAAAGCTAGTTTACCAAGACCAATATCCTAAAAATCTAGGCGATGTCATGACAGAACTACCGCACATCAACTGTATGTGACTCAAAAAATCAGAAATATTACATAAATTAAAGAAATATTATATAAAGCATACATTCATTAATGTTACTTAGAACCTTCAGAGGTAGCCCAGATTTCTGCCTTAGTCATGTTTTATGTATATCATAATATAGTGGAAGCATTGACAATACCACTACATCTGCCTTTATTATCTAAAGGAACCTGGTTCATTTATTTGATATTCTTATTCTGGCCCAGCCATTCAAGAGCTTGGCATTCAGGCTGACGATTTTCTGTCAGCCAAGAACCAAACACTCAACATATCATCAAGTAAGCAACACAATTTTATTATGTAACACAGGCCAGAAAAATACTAAATTGAAATTGTATTGTTGGCACATTTTAACTATCTAAAACAACCTAGATTTTTTTCACAAGCTGAAAAGATTAATACAGGGACTTCAAATTCCACTACCAGAAAAATAATATATTTTTAAAAAGGTTCTAAATCTCAGGCAATAACTCTACTTGTTTCCATAAAAGTCAATATAAAAAAAGTTCTTCTTAATTAAAGAATCTTAATACCCCTCTTGGAAGAAAAATTTAATAATATTTTATCTATGAGATCTGAAAGGTTTTTAATAAAACCTTGGAATTTATTTAAGTAATTTTCATTATGATACTGATTTCATTAAAAAAATTAACTGGGGGGCATCTAATGCATAGTATACTATTGCATAAGATTTTTATTTTTGATACATTTTCACATCTTTTATAGCAGTAATAAACTGTTCTCAAGTGTACAGTTCAGTGAAATGATCTACATTATAAAGTCCTTAAAATATTCCCTTGGATTTTTTTACTTACTCATTACTTTTTCACGATATAATCCCGCATGTTGTAGGCTCCCAACAATTATTTATTGTTGAATTAATTTATTGAATTGCCAAATTCAACTGGTAGACTGTAAAATCATAAAAGGCAGAAATTACACCTTTTTAACCTAATTTTATATAGACCTTAGAAAGACATCTTGCAGATGTTAAGCAGCCAAAAAAAAAAAAAAATCTGCTGATGTGATGCCTATAATCATGGTATTAATAATAATTTCAATGTTTCCAAATAGAAAACGTATTTCAGTGAGACAGGAGAACATAAGTTATAAGTGAATAGATTCTGGAGTCTGACCGACTTGGGTTCAAATTTGGACTCTGACCCTCAGTAGCTATGTGACACTGAGACCACTGCTGACAATAGTTTCAGGGGCTCAGTTTCCCCAAACAAAAAAACTGATCAACTGATGCTATCTGCCTCATGAAGTTGTTTTAAAAATTAAATAGAGTAGGCAAAGGGGCTTACGCCTGTAATGCCAAGGCAACACTTTGGGAGGCAGATGTGGGAGGATCACTTGACCTCAGGAGGTCGAGACCAGCCTAAGTAACATGGTGAGATGATGTCTCTACAAAAAATAAAAATAAGGCTGGGCATGGCAGCTCACACCTGTAATCCCAGCACTTTGGGAGGCCAAGGTGGGCAGATCACTGGAGGCTAGGAATTCGAGACCAGCCTGGTCAACATGGCGAAACCCTTTCTCTACTAAAACTACAAAAAATTACCAGGGGATGGTAACCTGGGAGGCAGAGATTGCAGTGAGCCAAGATCACACCACTGCACTCCAGTCTGGAATCTGTCTCAAATAAATAAATAAATAATAAAAGATAAAAATAACAACATAAAAAATGAGCCCAGTGTGCTGGTGCATGCCTGTAGTCCCAGCTACTTGGGAGGCTGAGGCAGGAGGATCACTTGATCCTGGGAGATCAAGACTGCAGTGAGCCATGATCATGCAACTGCACTTTAGTCTGGGCAACAGAGTGAGACCCTGTCTCAGAAACAAAAAGAAAAATCATTAAATAAAGTCACACATATAGAGTGATTAGCACATACACCTAGCGCATGGTAATGCACGCTGTTTGTGTATGCCTTGCTTTAATTTATAAGACCAGAGTGTCATATAGGCAGCTGGTCAGTTTGTGTAATCTTATGGCAGTGTGCTAGCCCTCTAAAATATATCAACTTTTTCCTCCATAAAATAGGCTTATTTGGAGCAGTCTAAACTGAGGGTCCCATATTAACAATGATAATCTCCTAAAATAAGAAGGAAGTTGGGTTTCCAGACACTGCAGGCATCCCACTGGCATATTGCTGGCTTGGTTATGGCCCTATGGCTTGTATCTCTTCTCACATCCAAAACCTAGGAGACTGACAGACATCCTATTGTCAATTTGTACATGTTCCCTGACCCAAAATGGCCATGACTAGGAACCCTGGTTAAAGCAAGGTATTCTGGGATCCTCTCAGGGCGAACAGCTTCAGATAGCAGAGTAGCAGAGATAGCAATAGGTCTTTTGGGTCAGGTTGAGTTCAGAGCACTTGGAGAGACAGGCATAGAGCCTGCTGAGAATGACCAACCTTCTGCAGGGAAGAGTTGCCAAAGACTTGTGAGTATCCTTTCAGTGGAGGGCTGGGCTTAGTGCAGCACTCCCTCTGGGAATTACCTTATTTTAAAGGGGTGTATACCTTTGATTGTCCTCCTAGTGATCTTGCCATTTTACAATGCTGTCGGGGTAAATATTACCTTGTGCAAACTGATAGTAAAGCAAGTATTTCTTGTCCACAGCAATACAAATGAATATGGTTTGGTAGAAATACAATTGATTTCCACCCTTCAGAATAGATGGCTCCAACATTTATACTTATAGAATTGCCTTACATAGTATCAGCTAATTTTGCATCTATTAGCAAGTTCATTTCACCATTCCTGATTTTGTGTGTGTGTATGTAATATTTGCTCTTTGAACTCTCCTTTCAACAAGTTTTAATATCTTTCTGGTTTTTCTCATTAAATACTAAATTAGTTCAATATTTGGCATTTGTTTATATTTGAAGAGAGTCATTATTTTAGATTTTTGTAATTTACAGCCTAGAACATTGTAACATGGTGCTTCCCATGAAGAATGCATTTTCCCAGGAAGGGAAATTAATGAAGTAGAAAGGAGCTTTTAGTTTTGCCCAGAATGATTTATTTTTCTAAAAAACAAAGAGAAGTAAAACAAGCATGTCAAAATGTTTAACTGCTATTAGCTATTTTACTTAGGTAGTATGCAGATGCATAAGTGTCTGTTAAAGTATTTTATATACTTTCTTTATGACTAAAGTGTTTCATAAATTTTTTAATGTTTTTCCCATGCAAATAGATACATGTTATAAACCTTTTTACAGCTTTTCAGAAATAACAAAAAAAAAAAAAGAAAAGAAAAGAAAAAGAAAAAAGGAAGTAAAAAAACATGTTATAAACCTTTATACTCCTGAAGATGTATGCCTTTTTCCACTTAGTTCTTCAATACATCCTGATTCAGTAAGAGGCATATTATAGGCAATTAATAATAAATGCTTACAAAATTTAATTACTAGGAATAACGCTATCACATTAAGGGAAAGTGCATCAGACTCCAGAGCCAGCGTCTCAGGGAAACAAGAAAAGAATCATCCCCGGGCTGTGCTGTAAACCCAGCTCTCTGGATCATTTTAGAGAAATGCTGATTTTGGTCTACCGCAGTCCATGTAACCATCATGCCCAGAAAATAGCCCAAGACTTGCCTGAAAAGAGCCCAACTTACAGCTTAAGGCCAAGCAACTGGCAGTCACTATTGAGTTGGCTCCCTTGTTGACACAGACTGAAAAACCTAAGTCAGTTTTCTGATTAAGATGTCACTAAAATCTGCTAGCAAGAGATGATGAGAAAGCTGTGTCACTACTCTGACTCTTCCTCACAATAATAACTGCCATCGTGGACCAAAATATGAGAACTGATCCTCTCAAACGGAATATATACTTCAAAATGTTTTGAAATGTTTTTCACTGCAGGTGGAAATTGTAGAATAGCAAACAAAACACCTGTATTGTTTGGAAGTTGGAAGACCTCCTATTCAACCACTTGATTTAATCTGGCCACTCACATAGCTTTTCCAACTGTAAGATATAGTTAATTACACTGCTCAGCCTACTTCTTTTATAAGAAATAGGATCTTTTTTTTTTTTGAGATGAAGTCTCACTCTGTTACCAGGCTAGAGTGCAGTGGTGCGATCTCGGCTCACTGCAACCTCCGCCTCCTGGGTTCAAGAGTATGAGAATCAAAGGAAGAGGAGTAGCATTGAACAACTGATTTATTTACATTATCATTCTGACCCAGCTGCATAAAATCGCCTAAACCTCAGAGTGATCAAATTATAAACTGGGAAATATCTAGCTAGAGGCCAAAGCTACGGACCCTGGACAGCAGGAGTAGCACTCCTATCCTGGTTGCCCCAGCTTTAAGCTGATATTTTCACAATTACCATATTAGAAAACTTGGGTGTGACATTAAGAGGTATTTGGAACGGCTGGGCATGGTGGCACAGGCCAATAATCCTAGCACGTTGGTAGGCAGTGGCCAGTGAATTGCTTGAGCCCAGCAGTTCAAGACCATAGCCTGGGAAACAAGGTGAAACCCTGTCTCTACTAAAAAAAAAAAAATGTACTTGATATGTAATAGCCTTGGGTGACTTTCTAAAAATAAGAAATAGGAGTAATTAGGCCAGGCACAGTGGCTCATGCTTGTAATTTCAACACTTTGGGAGGCTAAGGTGGGAAAATCCCTTGAGCCCAGGAGTTAGAGGTTGCAGTGAGCTATGATTGAGCCATTGCATTCCAGCCTGGATGATGGAGTGAGACCTTGTCTCAAAAAAAAAAAAAAAAAAAGAAAAGAAAAGAAAAAGAGCTAATCAAAAATTTTTAAAGGAGAGAGAATTATCTGACTTAGGCAAGGCTTGTTTTTATGTGGCTTGGGGTCAGTGGACAGATAACCTAATGTTGATTGATGCTCACTAGGGCAGCTCTCCTCCATGTTTCTGTTTCTTAAGAGTTCACAGGTATAGGAGAGGCTTGAAAAGTACTGATATAACTGGTCTCAACCATTTTTATAGATTTCCTGTACAAAGGAATATAACTTACTTCCTGTATGAATCATATACCAAAGGCAATTGCTTTCCTCATTGTTGATGAACTACTGTAACAGAAAAAGTCTGCTTATAGTGGACTGTTTTCTGTAACCCTGTGTGACTTCTGTGGCATTTAAGTTACACCGATCTGCTTTACTGTGATTAAAGAGGAGATGCTCTTAATATTTACAATTCTCTCTCCTGTCTCCCCTAAGAAAATTACCACAATGTAGCTTCAATTGTTTATCTTTTAGTTTTTCTGTTTTCCTTTGGAAAACCAAAAACACTACAAAATAAAATTTGTATAAAATGTAAGTGCTCAATTCTTTACATTTTTGGAACAATTAGACACGATTTGGAAAATCAGCTTTGTCTCATATCCTTCCTGCTTTTCCACTAAGCTGGCACATACTTCGATCAGTGTCTCCAGTCAATACCTCTGGCCAAAGAGAAAAACTAATACACTAAAACAACTAGGCCAGACGCAGTGGCCCTTGCCTGTAATCCCAGCACTTTAGGAGGCTGAGGCAGGAGGATCACTTGAGTCCAGGAGTTCAACACCAGCTTGGGCAACATGGTAAAACCCCATCTCTATACAAAAATACAAAAATTGGCCAGGCTTGGTTGTACTCAGAGTAGGAGGATCACTTAAGCCCAGAAAAAGCAGAGGTTGCAGTTGGAGCCGAAATCATGCCAATGCACTCCAGCCTGGGTGACAGGGGGAGACTGTCTTTAAAAAAATAAATAAATAACTACAGGAACCAATATATTAGAGTCACCAATGAATTTTTAATTTGTCGTTTTGCCTTGATTTTCCTTACTTCCCTTTTATGACACTAATAACATTTTCAAGTTTAATTTTACTCCCTGAAAATAAGGTATCTTTCTTAGATCTAGCTAGTTTCCCCACCTACCTATATCCAAATTACAGGAAGATGAGGCTGTCTTCAAGATACACCTTTCAAGCTGTGGGTTCCCAATTTCTTCTGATAACCACGGAGCTTTTGGGTTCCTGCAACACTGCCCACCCTCACCACATTCCCCACACTCATCTTGCCCCAGGTGGAGTGGAGGAAATGCTAGCATCTTCTATAGCCACAGTGACGATCCCATGGGCGATGAAAAGGCCCTGGAATGGCCTCCTGGGAGGGGCCATCATTGCAGTGCACTGTCAGCTCTGGAGTCAGCAGCCAACAGTGTATTTTCCTGTGTTTTTTTTCTCTACTTTCCTGGCTTGGGATGGTGTTTGAAGGGACCACTTGGAAGAACTACTTGGAAAATAGGCACAGTTGGTGCCTCATGCTGGAGAGACTTGCACATTTACTAAACTTTGTGCTTGTTCATCTCCCACTGCTCCCCAAAGAAGGTGTGAACCACTTTTATCCTGCAAACCAGAAACAGGAACTGAATGGCCCTCTAACCAGACGTCTGAAACAGGAAGCAGGTCACAGTTCTTAAAGCCACCAGAGGGGAACTGCCCTGTAAACAGAGAACTCCCAGAAGGCTGGCTCCAGCTAAGGCCACTGGTGAGACAAGCCTGTGTTCTGCGCTGATATAATACATAGGCTTCACCTAGAGACGGAGCCAGCGTGAACTACCAAGTGATAAATGTCTCAAGTACAAAAGGTGACCAACTTAAGGAAAGAAATGGGACCCCGGCAGCCTAAGAAGCAGGGCCAGTCATGACAACATGCAGTTGATTATGCGGGGTAAGAAATTGGTCCTCTAAAAATGAATCTATTTTTGTGCTCTGGAGTTTTCTTTTTGATTTTGCTTTTTTCCATCCAATTTTCTATTTAGGCTCTTTTTAAAAAATTATAGTTTTGCCTTAATTGACCCATTATCCAAGAAAGCAAGAAGCAGCACAGCGCTGTCAGTTCGTGTGGGGTGGGTGGCAGCTGCCACAATGGTGTGCCAGGGAACGTGAAAAGCTCAGAGAAAAACCATGTGTTGGACACCACTAGGATGTTTTAAAATCCCTTCCTAACTGGAGTTTTCCCTTATAAGCTTATGTACATTTGCTCTTTTGATAATTTTACTAAGGCTCGTTTTGCACATGACGCAGTGGCTGAAAGGTGGGAAGGGGCTGCAGGGCGGTTCCAATCAGAGGCTCTCAAACACAACTCTGTTGACTGGTGTGACAAAGTTTTCACTCATCCATGGAAAAATGGGAAAAATAAATAATGTCATGAGTTTTTCCATCCATTTCCATATGCAAAGATCTGTCTTTTATTCTAAGGTTATGTCCCCTCCTAATTTTTTTTAACATAAAACTTCTTTTTAGGAAATCATGGCAATAGGTAGCTGGTTGTTGATTTTCCTCTCTCTCTCTCTCTGTCTCTCTCTCTCTCTCTCTCGATTTCCTCACTTTCTCTCTCTACTTATAATACCCTTACTTGGAAAAATTTAAATGTTGGCAACACATGTCATCCTCCAATTTTTTTTAACTGGTTCATGGGAAACATTATTTAGGAAATACAGACTTTATCCTTTCCTTCAAAATACATGAGATGATATACTTGGAAAGTATATTGAAAGTAGAAATGCAGAAGTGGGCTGGAAAATTTTCAAGAACTTCTCCATCTGGGATAGATGGGATACAAGGTTACGTTCTGTTTTGTTTTATTGTTTTACCAAATAAGATTAGAAGTCCTAAGAAGCTTTGTTGGACCCAAGTTAGAGCCAAAGCCCAGCAAGATCAGATGCCTCTCCAGCACGATGGCATATTAACACATGGGCAACTTTCATCACAACTCAGGTGAAGTGGGAACATGCTACGAATGAAAATAGAAAAGTTAAGTTCTTATAATTTCAACTAGCATGTGCTTCCTTCCTGTTACTTACGATTGCTACAGGGTGAAAGGCTGAGTAAGAGATTGCAATCTGCAGTGAGCCAAGCTAAAAGGCCCGGGCGGATGTGAAGGCTGGTGGCAAGGAAATGGGAAGCGAGCAGCCCATCTAACCCTGTGTCCACTGAGGGAGTGAGGTGGCCTTGAGCACAGCAGCGTCCCTGGATCTTACCTCGGCAGGAAGTTGAAGGGGAAGAAGCCTGAAGGAGGTGAAAGAGTTCTTAGATCTCCTGCAGACATTGCTGCCTCCTCCTCCAACAGCATCCCTCATCTCCCTGTAGCCATCTGATCTTCCCTTTGTCCCCTATCTTACCACAGTGCCACCAACGCCACCACTCCAAGCTGATGCTTCTCCTACATCTGGCCAAGATGCTACCCAGAGCTGGATGAAAGCAAGTCACTGGTCTAATATAGGAAAAGTCCCGGTTTGAGGTTTCAGAAACAGAACTTTTCCAAATGTTTAAAATGGTGAATGGTTCCACACACTGTGTCAACCAGGCTTCTTATAGGCTAGTCCCAGAATCTGACCACCATTGTGCAATACTGTTTCTAAGAAAAGTGTGCTCCAAGAAAGAACCTTCAAATATTTAACCTGAGTGAATGAATATAACTTCTTCAAGGTTCAGTGTTTTCATAAGCAAAATGAGAGTATAACAGAATTGATGTCCATTAAAAAAAGAAAAAATTTAGGTCTGGGTGCAGTGGCTCACGCCTGTAATCCCAGCACTTTGGGAGGCCGAGGCGGGTGGATCACCTGAGGTCGGGAGTTTGAGACCAGTATGGCCAAGAAGGTAAAACCCTGTCTCTACTAATAATACAACAACAACAAAAAATTGCTGAACATGGTGGCACACCACTGTAATCCCAGCTACTCAGGAGGCTGAGGCAGGAGAACCACTTGAACCCGGGAAGGAGAGGCTGCAGTGAGCCAAGACTGAGCCACTGCACTCTAGCCTGGACAGAGAGAGTGACACTCTGTCTCAAAAAAAAATTTTGAGGAGGAGAGCTTCCCAGTTGGAATCTGTCCACCTACACAGGGCAACGCGATGATACTGACATCTCTTAGCTTTTACGAAATTTTCTGCCTATAATGCAGAGGGCTAAGAAGAGGTATTGTCAGCTTGGCTTTGCTGTCTCTGAGTGACAGTGTCTTGTATATGTAAATAAGATGAATTTTCATAAAAGCATTAATAGAGCATTAGTTTCACCTCAGAAAGAAAATGAAAAAGCAAATGACAAGTGTAGTCAAAGACGAAATCAAAATATAGTTACATAGAAATCAGATGGAGAAAAATCAGTGAAAACGTTTAACTGCAACCTCTCCTTTAAAAAGGCACCAGTACATAAAGCTCAGAACATTTTTTAAAAATGTTACCGAACTTTAAGTTTTTTTTGTTTGTTTTTGTTTTTGAAACAGGGTCTCATTCTGTCACCCACTCTGGACTACAGTGGCATGATCGCGGCTCACTGTAGCTTCAACCTCCCAGGCTCCAGGGATCCTCCAACCTCAGCCTCCTGAGTACCTGAGACTAAGTTCTTATTCACTCCATTAAATAGAGCTATTCAAACATCATTGTTTCCCATGTACAACGTTGAGATCTTCATTAGGCTGTCCTTGTTTACCCTGCCATTTCACTTCAGGTGTCACATCCTTTAAGATGCTACCCCTTGCCCGGTGCAGTGGTTTACGCCTATAATCCCAACTCTTAGGGAGGCAGAGGCAGGAGGATAGCTTGAGCCTAGGAAATTGAGACCTGCCTGGGCAATATAGTGAGACCTCATTTTCCACAAAAAGGAAAAAAGCAAACAACAAAACATAAGTATATAAGAAGCTACCCTTGAACCCATCCCACCCTCAGTCTGATTTTTTAAGCTGTTTCCTGAGAGCGCAGGGCATCCTGGCACAGAGGCACTACTATGGCAAAGACATTGAGTCTGCCCTACCCACCAACTCAGAGCTCCTCAGGGGCAGGAATATGATATATACAAGCAGTTCATTTCATCTCTACAAACTGAAACGATTCGTTTGTCTTAATAATGTCGTCATTTTAAAGTACAGAATTTGAGAGCTAGATGGAATCTCAGATAACAATTATTCTAACACTCCACTCTTTTCTGAGACTTTAAATGAATTGCTCCAAGTTATAAAAGAATCAGGACCCAAAGCCAAACCTTGAAAAGGCTACTCTAATGCTTTGTGCCTGCATCCCATGCCACCTTGCCTTCCTAAATTCACAGGATTAAATAAGCGAATCCTAAAAATTGTGTTCAATTCCCCCTTCACTTCTACCCCGATCAATTTTACAGGCAAAGAAACACCATTGGAGGCAATGAAGGGCGGTTCTCACAATTACATGGTTTACAGCAGAGCTGGGATGAAAACTCAGATCTAATATGCAGGACAGTGTTCTTCCCACAACCTCATAAAAATCAACTTTCAAGTACAGGTCGTGGGTGTAGAGCAAAGGTCAGCATGGCACAGAGGCCAAATCCTGCGGGCCACCTGTTTTTGAGTATGACTTGCAAGCTAAGAATGGTTTTTACATTTTAAAATGGTTATAAAACAAGAAAGAATACTTTGTGAAGTATATGAAGTTCAAATCTCAGTGTCTGTGAATAAAGTTTGGTTGGAACATGGTCATGATCATTTGTTTAGGTCCTGTTTATGGAAGCTCTTGAGTGACAAGGGCAGAACTGAGAAGTTGTGAAAGAGACCTCAAGAAATAAGGCCGCACACCTAATACCATCTGATCTTTGACAAAGTCAACAAAAAGAAGCAATGGGGAAAGGACTCCCTATCCAATAAGGAGTGCTGGCTGGCCACATGCAGAAGAAAATCGGACCCCGATCTATCACCATATACAAAAATTCACTCAAGATGGATTAAGATTTAGATGTAAGACCTCAAACCCTAAGAATCCTAGAAGAAAACCTAGGAAAAGACCTTTCTACATCGGCCTTGGGAAAGAATTTATTACTAAGCCCTCAAAAGCAATTGCAACAAAAACAAAAATGACAAATGGGACCTAATTAGCTAAAGAGCTTCTGCACAAGAGACACTATCAAGAGAGTAAACAGACAACCCTCAGGATGGGAGAAAATATTCACAAATTATGCATTTAAGAAAGGTCTACAAACCAACAAGCAAAAAGAGCAACCCCATTAAAAAGTAGGTAAAAGATATGAACAGACACTTCTCAGAAGAAGACAGATAAGCAGCCAACAGACATGAAAAAATGCTCATCACTAATCATCAGAAAAATGCAAATCAAAACCACAATGAGATAATATCTCACACCAGTCAGAATGGCTTTTGTTAAAAAGTCAAAAAATAACAGATGTTGGCCAGGCTGCAGAAAAAAGGGAATACTTACTTATACACCATTGGCGAGAATGTAAATTAGTCCAGCCACCATAGAAAGCAATTTGGAGATTTCTCAAAGACGGAAGAGCTGAACTACCGTTCGGCCCAGCAATCCCATTACTAGGTATATGCCCAAAGGAAAATAAATCGTTCTACCAAAAAGACACCAAAACCAGATACTGCATGTTCTCACTTGTAAGTGGGAGCTAAACATTAGGTAGATGTAAACTTAAAGATAGGAACAACAGACGGGGAAGACTACCAGAAGGAGAAAAGAGAGGGGGTTGAAAAACTACCTATGGGTACGATGCTCGCCACCTGGGTGACGGATTCATTCATACCCAAAACCTCAGCATCCATCACACAATATATCTCTGTAACAAACCTGAACAAATACTCTGATTCTGAAATAAAGGTTTTTTTAAAGTTGCAAAGTCTAAAATATTTAGTATCTAGACCTCTACAGAAGTTTGTCAATCCCTGATGGAGGAAGAACAAGCCATCTTAGAAGTCAGAAGAAAATCAGTTCTACTACCATCAAACTCCACAGCCCTTAGTTTAGAAAAACAAAGGGAGGCTGGGTGCAGGGTTCATGCCTGTAATCCCACTTTGGGAGGCCAAGGTGGGTGGATTGCTTGAGGCCAGAAGTTTGAGACCGGTCTGGGCAACATAGCAAGACCTCGCCTCTACAAAAAAATAAAGTAAAATAAAAATAGCCCAGTGTGGTGGCTCATGCCTATAGTCCTAGCTACTTGGAAGGCTGAGGCAGGAGAATCACCAGAGCCCAGGTGTTCCAGGCTGCAGTGAACCATGATCATGCCACTGCACTCTAAACTGGGCAACAGAGTGATACCCTGTCACTAAATAAAATAAATAAGACAAAAACAAAGAGTTTGGATGAAACTGATGCACCTTCATTCTGTCACATTTTCATGCTTTCATGCTGAATAAGAAGGCACTCATCCTTGGAGTTCATGCCAACCAGATGGGCAGAGGGTTAAACTGAGGCCTGTCTAGTTTGAAAGAAGCAGTAGGAAGGGACAGAGCTGGCCCAGGAACAAGAAGCTTCCCAGAGCATGCCCTCTCCACTATTCCATATGTACCTAAATGCCTGGTAAGATCTTTGCCAGCTCACTCACCTGATTCCAAGATAGTAAGCTTCCTTGATTCTGAGAGTAACTCAGCCCACCTAAATGGAGGAAGCAAGGACCAAGCATGATCTTTTTTTTTTTTTTTTTTTTTGACAAGAATCTCACTCTGTTACCCAGTCTGGAGTGCAGTGGTACAATCTCGGCTCACTGCAACCTCTGCTTCCCAGGTTCGAGAGATTCTCCTGCCTCAGCCTCCCAAGTAGCCAGGACTATAGGCATGTACCACCACACCCGGCTAGTTTTTGTCTTTTAAGTAGAGACAGGGTTTCACCATGTTGGCCAGGCTGGTCTTGAACTCCTGACCTCAGGAGATCCACTTGCCTTGGCCTCCCAAAGTGCTGGGATTACAGGCGTGAACCACTGTACTGGGCCCAAGCATGACCTTTCAGGGTCAGCCACCTGTAGTAGAATCCTGCATTGGCCACTTACTCCCTATGAATCCCAGGGCCAGTTAGGGCTCTCTGGGTTTTCCCACCTAAGAAGGTAAGTACTTCCTTCACAGGCTTGTTTGGAGGATTCAATGAAATACACTCAAACTGTCAGTTTCCTTGTAATCATTCTCACTCCCTTTCCCAGAGGCAGTGTTTGGAGAGTAACAGAAAGAAAGCATTGTTAGGAAACTTTCTTTCAAATTAACTTAGAGTTTAAGATTTTTTTTCTGGAGTCCTAGAAAAAAACACCCAATCAGTGCAATAAAAATAGGCTCAAGTGTTCAGTTGGGTATTTTCCTCTCATATCTTAGTTCTTTGAAGCTTCTTCCAAATTATAATCCAAAAATAAGAGTGCCATAATTTTTAGAAAAGTTATGTTGATGTAACTTTTATAGCAAGCTACCCAAAGAATCAAGCTATAATATATTATATCCATGCTTAGTTACGAAGACCAAAACTATTTTTAAAATACCAGAACCAGAAAGTCCTAGTTTATTTAGTCTGGCTTCTTTAACATGAAGTTCTTGTTGTTCTTAAAATATTCAGCTTTGGCTGAATTCCAAGACTGACATAAGCCTACTTCAGGTGCTTGGAAGGGGCTGAAGAGAATCAGAACTGAAAACAAAAATGGAAAATAAAGCTTTTTATGTGATCACAAATGCAAGAAGTGTATTGTTTTGAAACCAATGAACCAGGTTTTTACCCACAAATTAAACATAAACATGTATATATTCTCAACACAGGATATACAGGGGGCTAAAGGTTAATTTCCATAACATGGTATTAGTCCTAACATTTGTTAACAGGCAGCTAATTGCTTCAGTTACTAGAACTGCCTTAACATTTTCTGAAATCTGAGATAGGTTGAAAAGATACATTTCTTTCATGGATTATGCTAGTAATCACTTTAATGGCCAAACTAATGTTGTTATTAGGATAGCATATGGTTGTTTTAGACAATGTTAAATAATAAACTTTCTAGCCCACCATGTATGGGGCAATAAAAAAAAAAAAAAAGACCCTGGTTCTCTTACCAAAATCCTTACAAAGATACCACACAAGTTCAGTGTAAGTTGTGATGTTATTACCTTTGGAAGCACTGTAATTACTTGGAAGTCCGGGTTAGTGAGATATGAGAAATTCAAGCGACTAAAACTTATTGAAGGTAAGATGAGTTGGGAAGATCGCAACATGGCATGTAAATTAATATAGTTACACTCTGCGTGCAGCTGGCTGTGTGGCATGTCATCGTTCCTGTACTCTCAAAATTACACAGAGAAAAAGAGAACCTCATGTAAAGCCGTCACAGGTATCTGCAGAAGGAAAACAGCGATCCAACCTAACAGAAGTGAAACCGAGATCCTGAATGGAGAAGGAATGACTGGGGCAAACATCTCCCACTGCTGGAAGACAGTTCTTCAGGTTTATCTCAAGGACCCAGGGCTCCGGCTCTGGGCGGTGGGTGGATCCATGGGTCTGTCGCACAAATACACACAGACTCTTACACAAGCACACACGCTCTCCCCGGAGGGGCGAGTGACAGGAGCAGTCACGCAGTGGCGGTCGCTGTCCCCAAAGTGGGGCAAGAAATAAATGCTTCCCGGCCAGAAAAATAAAATGCCCCAAAGACCGACAGGTTAAACATGGGTCCCGACCGCGCGGGATGGAAAAGGGGTCACACACGCACCTGCATTGTAAAAGCGGTCCAGAACCGTGGTTTCTCCAAAGTCGAGTTTCCCAAAATGCAGGGTCTCCAAGGTGGCGCCAACTGCCTCGCACGCCTCCCGCAGGCTCTGCAGGGCCTCGCTCTCGGCCACCACCAGTTGCCCCTGGCTCGCTTCGTTGATCACATATGCCACCGTGGTCCGTCGGCTGCCTCCACCACCAGAGCTGCCCCGGCACCGGGTGGCACTGCTCGCGGAGGAGGCCGCGGGACACCCTATGCCAGGGGCAGCGGCGCTCTCCACGTTCCAGAAGCTGCCCGGCGGCGGTGGCAGCTGGTGCTCCTCGCTCTCGCCTACCGCCGCCGCTCCTCCCCTCCTGCAGATGCCGCCCTCGGGGATGGTGCAGAACCCCGAGGGGGCGAAGGGTGGCACGGAGAAAGTGATGCCCTCGCCCGCCTCCGTGCTCATCTCTCCTGACCGGGATGCAGCGGCGGCGGCGTCCCCTGCCCAGCCGCACCGCCTGGCCAGCCACAGCTCTGGGCTGCTCCGCGCCCGCCGGGCTAAGCAGCTGCCATCGCGCGCCGCGCCCTCGCCGCCGCGCCGCCGCCTCCTCTCCGGCGCCCTCTCCCCCGAGGGCACGCCGCTGCCCGGCGGCGGCTCGCTCCTCCTCGGCGCCTCCGTGGCCGCGCCGCTCGCCGGCTGCAGGGTTTAGAGTACAAGGGGTGGGGAAGCCGGGTGAGCGGGAAGGGACGGAGCTTCCTTTTCTTGGCCGGCTGACAAGTCGGCTCGCAAACCTGCGCCGCGGTGCAGCTCAAGGGCGCCGCGCTCGGGGTGCAGCCCGCCCTCGCCACCCGCCGCGCAGCGCCGCGCAGCTCCTTCCGTCCCGGCCGCTCTGGGAGGGGCCAGGAAGGGCGCCCCCTGGGTGCGGAGCTACCTGGTGCGCACCTTACGGGCGGGCGGGCTCCCACGGCGGCGTCCCGGAACAGCAGCAGCAGCCGAAGGGACCCGCCTCCCTCCTCGGCGGCAGCTCCCCTTCATCGGCTGGATTTCCTCCTCCTCGCCCTGCCTTGCTTCTCTTCGGATCGCCTCCGCCGCGTCGTCCCCGCGCCAGTCTTGTGGCTTCTCGCAGCCGCTCGCCCTCTCCTCCACCAGCTTCTGGCCACCCACTCGACGCGGCCCCGAGAGTCAGGGCCCGCCCCCGGTGAGCGAGTTGCTAGGAAGCTCGAGCCCGGACGGAACCGACCGCGCCGCGGCCCCCGGACCCCAGCCCTTCTCTGAGTGCCCCGCGTGGCGTAGCGTCCCCGTCCTCACCCACCCGGCCCCCACCTAAGAAGACTTGGAGCGCAAGCGATTACTGGGTGGCGCAAAAGTCTCTCCAGCCAATACTCGGTCCTCGGAGTCCGCCCCCGAGGCATTTCCAGTGTTCCCCGCGGCGAGGGCGCCCCCCTCCGGCCCTTGGCGGCGTCGTGGACTGGGACCGTGCGCGGCGCTGGCAGGACAGGCTCGGGGAGGCCCACGTTGCGCGAGGCAGGAGGTGGCAAATAGCGCCCTAGAGCCAGGGCCTACACTGGAGGGTTGTTCATTAGTGGCTGTGGCACTCCAGAAGTGGCAGGCTAAGTTGATCAGGTCGTCCCATGTACTTTTCCTTTTTTAAAATTTCCAGTGGCTCCTGCCGTTATCAGTAATGGGTAGGTAATTGATTAGTGCCAACTGCTGAAGGGTTTAGCATTCTCATGTAGGATCTTAATTCCCCTTCAAGTGCCAGATACTTAAGATAGATAGAAGACGGAGTCTATACCCAACTCCACAGATTATCAGCAAGATGAAACAGGGGAATTACGTGACTTATTCTATTTTTAAACTGCACCAAGCTGGGCAGGGAGGGGAGTACCCAGATTGTTTAAGAGCGATCAAAAAGTACCTACTTATCTGGGGAGGAAAGAATAGATTTGTAAGTTCTCAGAGAACCCCAGAATGCTATAATTGTTAAGAAAGCCAGCGCAAGTTACAATTGAGAAACAGGTTTTGTACTTCCAGTCTCCAGGAACTGAGACTAATGAGTCCTGTGAAAAAGGGAGAAGAAAGTGTGAATGACAGTTTTTTGTGGATTTTGTTTTGGTTTTGGTTTTGTACTTGTTTTTTGTTTTTTTAAGTCGGAGTTTTGCTTTTTTTTTTTTTTTTTTTGAGACAGAGTTTCACTCTTGTTACCCAGGCTGGAGTGCAATGGCGCAATCTCGGCTCACTACAACCCCCGCCTCCTGGGTTCAAGCGATTCTCCTGCCTCAGCCTCCTGAGTAGCTGGGATTTCAGGCGTCCACCACCATGCCTAGTTAATTTTTTGTATCTTTAGCAGAAATGGGGTTTCATCATGTTGGCCAGGCTGATCTCAAACTCCTAACCTCATGATCCACCCACCTTGACCTCCCAAAGTGCTGGGATTACAGGCATGAGCCACTGACTTTGCTGGCTTTTTTTTTTTTTTTTTTTTTAATGTATTAACTTTAGATATGTTTCTGATGTTAGGAACCCAAACCCCAATACAATGCTGAAATGCTGCTTCTGGCTGGTCCTGAGACTCTCCCTCTACCTAAAAGTCACAGTTTAGCTAATTTATGTTCCTTAGCATGAGATAATGAGGAATTAGCTGGCACAATTCTGGAAGAAAGGACAGGAATTCAGAAGGTAAACCTACAGTCAGAGTTCCCTTTGGCTATGGGATTTTTGTAGATCTGAATGAGGCAGCTGAGAGGCTGAAGTGGTTTTTTGTTTTTGTTTTCCGTTGTAGTTTCACTCTTGTTGCCCAGGCTGGAGTGCAATGACGTGATCTCAGCTCACCGCAACCTCCATCTCCCGGGTTTAAAAGGTTCTCCTGCCTCAGCCTCCCAAGTAGCTAGGACTAAAGGCATGTGCCACCATACCTGGCTAATTTTTGTATATTAGTAAAGATGGGGTTTCTCCGTGTTGGTCAGGCTGGTCTTGAACTCCTGACCTCAGGTGAAATGCCCACTTCAGCCTCCCAAAGTGCTGGGATTACAGCTGTGAGCCACCGCACCTGGCTGTGAATTATTTTTAATGAAAAATAATGGTATTTTGCAAAACAAACAAACAAAATCTTAGAATGGTGTCACCATTGTGCATTTTCAGCAATCTTTTGAAGGGCTGGCTTACTCGATGACAGTGGATTCTCATTTTCTGCTTTGACATTCATGCTGTTGCAGCATATTGTTTTGGTTGAAGGATATGAAGAAAAATCTGGAGAAGTTTCTGAAGTGTAGGAGGTATTTGAAGAAGTACATGAAGAAAATACACCGGGAAGAGTACAGTCATTTCCATTATGAAGGCACACATGAGTTCCTAAAAATCACTGAGCTATGCAAAATAGTGTTTTGTTAACTAATTTCAAGTTTTATTTTAGATTCTGGGGTACATGTTCAGGTTTGTTACGTGGGTATATTGCATGAGGCTAAAGTCTGGGGCACGATTTATCTTGCCACCCAGGTAGTAAAGAAAGTACCCTCAACAGTTAGTTTTTCAACCCTTGCTCCCTCCTTCCTTCCCATTCACAGTGTCTGCTGTGTCCATCTTTATGTCCATGTGTATCCAATGGGACCCTTTTCTGGGAACATCTTAAAACCCACAATCAGAAAGGTGGGGGGGCTATTAGCTGGGCTCGGTGGCTCACACCTGTAATCCCAGCACTTTGGAGGCTGATGCGGGCAGATCACCTGAGGTCAGGAGTTCAAGTCCAGCCTGGACAACATGGTAAAACCCCATCTCTATTAAAAATACAAAATTATCCGGGCACGGTGGTAGGCACCTGTAATCCCAGCTACTTGGGAGGCTAGGCAGGAGAATCACTTGAACCCAGGAGGCAGAGGTTGCAGTGAGCCAAGACCACACCACTGCACTCCAGCTCGAGCAAGAGAGCAAGACTTCATCTAAATAAATAAATAAATAAATAAAAATTTTAAAAAAGAATTAAAAATAGAAAAAGAAAGGGGAGGAGCTGTTAGCAAGTAAAGGAAGAGCAGGAAAAGGTCAGAGGCCTGCCTCTGGGGCCTAACACACTCAGTATAACAAAAGACTGTAACAAGGGTTATGGGAGTTACAAGCCAGAAACCACAGATGGAAACCAATATATATCGTAACACCACACTCTGTTTTTGGTTTCTTTCGTTATGCAGAAGCTGTTTAGATTAGGTCCCACTTGTCAGTTTTTGGTTTTGCAGCAAATTGCTTTTGAGGATTTAGTCATAAATTCTTTCCTAAGGCTGATGTCTAGAATGGTATTTCCTAGGTTTTTTTCTAGGATTCTTAGGGTTTGAGGTCTTACATTTGAATCTTTAATCCATCTTGAGTGAATTTTTGTACATGGTGATGAGTAGGGGTCCAATTTTATTCTGCATATGGCTAGCCAGCACCATTTATTAAATAGGGAGTCCTTTACCATTGCTTATTTTTATTGACTTTTGTTGACGATCAGATGGCTATAGGTGTGTGGCTTATTTCTGGGTTCTCTATTCTGTTCCATTGGTTTGAGTGTCTGTTTTTGTACCATGCTGTTTGGGTTACTGTTGCCTTATAGTATAGTTTGAAGTTGGGTAATATGATGCCTCTATTTTTGGCTTTAGCTATTCAGGTTCTTTTGGGGTTTTGTTTGATTTAATTTATTCCTGCTATTCTACAGGCTCCTTTTTAATTCCATATGAATTTTAGAATAGTTTTTCTAAATCTGTGGGAAATGATGTTGGTAGTTTTCTAGGAATACCATTGAATCTTTAGATTGCTTTGGACAGTATGGCGATTTTAACAATACTGATTCTTCTAATCCATCAGCACGGAATGTTTTTCCATTTGTTTGTGTCTATTTCTTTCAACGGTGTTTTGTAATTTTCCTTGTAGAGATCTTTCAGCTTGAACGTTATTGGTAGATAGAAATGCTACTGATTTTTGTACATTGATTTTGTATCCTGAAACTATACTGACACTGTTTATCAATTCTAGGAGCCATTTGGTGGAGTCTTTAGCATTTTCTAGGTATAGAATCAGATCTTCAGGGGATGAGGCACAGTGGCTCATGCCTGTAATCCCGGGACTTTGGAAGGCCGAGGCGGGCAGATCACTTGAGGCCAGGAGTTCGAGACGAGCCTGGCCAACACAGTGAAATCTCATCTCTACTAAAAATGCAAAAGCAATTAGCTGATCATGTAGTCCGTAGTCCCAGCTACTCAAGATGGAGATTGCAGAGAGCCAAGATCGTGCCACCGCACTGCAGCCTGGATGACAAGAGTGAGATTCTGTCTCAAAAAAAAAAAAAAAGAAAAGAAAAGAAAAAAAGACTCTTCAGGGAAGAGATAATCTGACTCGTTTTCTTATTGGAATGCTTTTAATTTTTTTCTCTTGCCTGATTCCTCTGGCTAGGACCTCCAGTACTATGTGGACTAGGAGTGTTGAGAGTGGGCATCCTTGTCTTGTTCCTGTTCTTAAGAGGAATGTCTTCAGCTTTTGCCTGTTCAGTATGGTGTTGGCTGTGGGTTTGTCATAAATGGCTCTTATTATTTTGGGGTATATTCCTTTGATGTGTAGTTTGTTGAGGGATATTATTATGAAGGATGTCAGATTTTATCAAAAGCTTTTCCCATACCTATTGAGATAGTCATCTGGTTTTTGTTTTTAATTCTGTTTATGTGGTGAGTCACATTTATTGATTTCCCTATGTTGAACCAAGCTTGGATCCTAGGAATCAAGCCTATTTTATCACAGCGAATTATCTTTTTGTTGTGCTGCTAGCTTCCGTTTGCTGGTATTTTGTTGAGGATTTTTGTGCCTGTGTTTAACTGAACTGAATTTTTAATAAAATTAAAATGACAAAATTAAAGATAATAAAGCCTACAAGTAAGAGTGAACTATACGTTAAATGGCCCATATATAGACAGCAATCCTGCTTCTAGACATGTGAGTAACCCAGAAAGAAGTCTCAAACCCTAAAATTGTGTTAAGGTAATTCCCTGCATTTGAGAAACAAATTTCACTCCAGAGGAAGATGACATCATCTTGGGCCATGAATCATTTTTACAAATATAAGATCTGTAAATGTAAGCAAATTTGAATGCATGATAGAATGGTGGAATAGGAGCAAGAATGTTAATTGAAATTTTTCCCATCTGTTTCTGAGTTTTCCCCTTTAGATCCACTCTCCATTTATACCATCCAGAGTCTCTGTCTCGGGAGGCCATGAATTAAGTCTATGGGCTCTCTTCCTTTCTGTTTATCAGTTAGATTTGGTTAATGGGGAGTCCAGGCAGGGATCTGCAGGAGAAAGGAGACTGGGAATTGAGTATTTATCTCCTGGACTCACTCTGTATGAGTCACCACAGGCTGGCTGTGTTCTTCAACAGGAGGTCATTGCTCTTCCCAAGGTGGCAGCTCCTATGGGACTTTTTCTTATGGGTCTCATAACTGCTGCTTGCTTTGTTGTTTATTGACACCTAGAAATGATAAAGCTGTTAGCCCCAAGTTCCTGCACAATTCCTTGAACCCCCTTTACTCTTCCACACCTTTGTAATTAGTCTTTTTGTAAATAAACCACTTCAAATTATTCTACCTGTTTCCCATTGGGACTCTGATAACTACTAATGAGCTTTTAGAAATTAGAAAACCAATTTAACCTTTCTGGGCCTGTTTCTTCATCCACAAAACACAGTGTTGAATTAGATTCAACTATAAATCCTTTGAAGCTCCAATGTGCTATTTTAAGTATTTAGTTAAGATACCAGTTTTTATACTGAACTGAAATATGTAAAGAACTAAAATACCACTGGGCAACCAAACTGTAACAAGATAACTTTCTCTTTATAGAAATATTCCAGCAATGTATGCAAAAGCCTGATGTCATTATAACATCACCATTTTTTAACTCTTAATGAATTTGGATTCAGATATCAATCTTATTTATTTATTTATTTATTTATTTTGAGACAGGGTCTGGTTCTATTGCTCAAGCTAGAGTTCAGTGGCTCCATCTCACCTCACTGCAACCTCTGCCTCCTGGGCTCAAGCAGTCATCCCACCTCAGCCTAATAGCTGGAACCACAGACACGTGCTACCATGCCCAGCTAATTTTTGTATCTTTGGTAGAGACAGGGTTTCACCGTGTTGCCCAGGCTGGTCTAGAAATCCTGGACTCAAGAAGTCCTCCCACCTTGGCCTCCTAACGTGCTGGGATTACTAGCATAAGCCACTGTACCCAGCCTTCATAACAATCATTAATAGTCACTAATATCATTAAAAGAGAGATAACCAGATTATTGCATGCCTCCTGATGAAAGAACACACCACCAACCATGAGGTAGTCATCCCCAAATCAGTGGACATGAATCTCAGCAAAGCCCTAGAACTCAAGGCCTAGGTTCAACAACAAATTTCAGGAAATATTAAAGTCAGAAAAACAGGGTCAAATACACTGGAGATGCAATGAGTAAAATCTAGACTGTGGGAAATCAAGACAAATCGTTCACTTTCTTGCACAAATAAATTGCAGTGGTGGAAGAGGGCAAAGTTGAGATTAAAAGTTTGTTAATTTGTAAAGATATAATGATATTGTGTGTATATTAAAAAGGGAGTCTTCATATTTCAGAGACTTCATACAGAAATACTTAGAAATGAAGTAAAATTATTCCTGGGATTGGCTTAAAAGTAATATTGTAGGAGGTACAGAAATGAGTGAGAATTCAGATGAAATGAGATTGGCCCTGAACTAATGATTTTTTATAATGAGTACATGGATATTCATTATGCAAGTCTTTGTACTCTTGTATGTATCCAAAACATTTCGTAATAAAAATTTTAAATCAAATCAAATCATGGAAACAGAAAGAATGTAAGACAACATTTTCACATGAAAAATGTTTTTCCATTCTGACCACAAAGACCATTTGTATAGTCTCATGCAAATCATTTTTTTAATTTTCTATTTTTGAGACAGAGTCTCACTCTTTTGCCTAGGCTGAAGTGCAGTGGCACAAATCTCAGCTCCTCAGCTCATTGTAATCTCCACCTCCCAGGTTAAAGCAATTCTCCTGCTTCAGCCTCTTGAGTAGCTGGGGTTACAGGTGTGCACCACCTGTAATTTTTGTATTTTAGTAGAGACGGGGTTTCACCATGTTGGCCAGGCTGATCTCAAACTCCTAAACTCAGGTGATCCATCTGCCTCAGCCTCCCAAAGTGCTGGGATTACAGGCGTGAGCCACTGGGCCCAGCCAGGACTATCTTATAGAGTTATACTCGAAACCTGTCTACTTGGAATAAACTGCAAAGCATAACCTCAAATAGTGGAATGGTGTGGCTTGTAATTGTTGGTCTTAATATCTTTATTTGTTTGTTTGTCTTTTGTTTTTTGAGATGGAGTCTTGCTCTGTTGCCCAGGCTAGAGTGTAGTGGTGTGATCTTGGCTCACTGCAACCTCCACCTCCCAGGTTCAAGCAATTCTCCTCCCTCAAGCTCCCAAGTAGCTGGGATTACAGGTGCTCACCATTGTGCCCAGTTATTTTTTATATTTTTAGTAGAGCTAGAGTTTCCCCATGTTGGCCAGGTGGTCTCGAACTCCTGACCTTGTGATCTGCCTGCCTCGCTCTCCCAAAGTGCTGGGATTACAGGTATATGCTAGCGCACCCGGTCTAATTATTATCTATTTTAATGTGGTGAGTGTTCCTATTGAGAGCCTAAACAGTTTTTACTTTGAAAATTAAGCCATGCCTGGGCATATCTGGAAGACTCAGTAAAGAGTCCACCAGGAGAATCAGCTTGTGGCTAATCAAGAAATCTTATGAAGGTCAATAACCCCAAGGAAAGAAACAGCAATGGTAAATCATTATGAAAGTGGCCTGCAGATGGAAATTCAACAGGGTAGGAGTGACTCAGTTTGCCCTGCAGTATTGCTTGGACAAGAGAGGCCCCTCCTTTGGGCCCTATGTTTTAGAGGGCTCACCCATGTCCCTTTCTCAGAACCAGAGGTATGAGCCCACAGAAAAATCCCCCTCTTCCAATTTGCCCTCTGGAGACCCCAGACCCAGGGATTATCTGCTCAAGCATTGTCAAGTCCATTCTCAGAGACTGTTTGTGTGGGCTATAGATGGAGTTTGGCTGCTGAGGCTAAGATGTCTCCAAAAATGTCTATAAGATTCTTCCAGAGCTAAAGATAGCAAGAAAGGTCACTCTCTCCATGCTGCCACACTTGGGTGTGGAACTCCAAGAAGTTCAATTGTAAATCAAAACTCACTTTCCTATCCTTTATGCAAGTATATTTGTTGACAAATATACTTATTTAATAGTATATTAGCCTGATGAATAACTTTTAGGTAGGGCATGGTGGCTTATGCCTGTAATCATCACACATCGGAAGCCCAAGGCAAGAGGATCTCTTGAAGCCAGAAATTTGAGACCAGCCTGGAAACACAGCCAGACCCTGTCTCTAAAAAAAAAAAAAATTCAGTGCAGTGGCATGTAACTACTCAGGAGGCTGAGGTGGGAGGATCACGTGAGCCCAGAAGTTCAAGGTTGCAGTGAGCTATGATGATGTTACTGCATTCAAGACTGGGTGATAAAGTTATACCTAGTTTCAAAAAAAAAAAAAAAATTGAGGACAATACAAGATGGCCGAATAGGAACAGCTCTGTAGTACAATTCCCAGCAAGAACGCAGAGGGTGAATGATCACTCCATTTCCAAATGAATTTTTACTGCCCACAGAACAGGAGATTCCTGGGCAGAAAAGTGGCACAAGTCTCCAGCAGAGCTGTTTCGGCTGGTGCAGCAGGTCTCCGCACAAAAACTCACAGAAATCTGGGTGGCCATTTCAACTTGCGACTGGAATGCCTGGGAGACAGAGTCACCCATTCAACTGAAAAAAAGGAGGCTGAAACAGGGAGCCAGGTGATCTGGCTCGGCCAGTCCCACCTCCACAAAGACCAGCAATCTGAAACGCTCTGGATTGAGAGTTTCACAGCAAGCACAGCTGGACCTGAGACGGTCCAGCTCTGTGGAGGGAAGGGCGTCCTCCATTATCGAGGCAGTCTTCCACTACTGAGGCAGTCCACCATTACAGAGACAGTCCGCCATTTCAGAGGCAGACTGCCATTATTGAGGCAGTTCTAACTATATATACCTCTATAAACAAAACTGCAAGGAAGTTCACACAGCAGCTGGTGAGAGCCCACAGCAGCTCAGCAAAGCCTCTGCTGGCAGACTGTAACTAGACTACCTCCTCGTTGGGCAGGGCATCTCTGAAAAAATGCAGCACCACATCAGAAACTTATAAATAAAGCCCCACCTTTCCAGGACAGAGCACCTGAGAAAAAAAATGCTTATGAGCTCCCCTGCAGCAGACTTAAATGTACCTGCCCAGCAGCTCTGAATGGAAAAATGGAGCTCACAGCTCAGCACTTGAGCTCCTATAAGGGAGACTGTCTTCTCAAGCAGCTCCCTGACCCCCCATATCCAAAGAGACACCTCACAAAGGAGCGCTCAGGTTGACATCTGGTGGTATCCTTCTGGGACAAAGATAACAGAAGAAGAAACTGGCAGCAATCCTTACAGTTCTGCAGCTGCTGAATGATCCCCAAGCAAGTGACGTGATCCCCAAGCAGGTGATCCCCAAGCAAGCGGGGTCTGGAGTGGACTTCCAGCACTCCTACAGCAGAGAGGCCTGACTCTTAGAAGGAAAACTAAAAAAGAGAAAGAAATAACTTCATCATCAACAAAAAGGACATCCACTCAGAGAACCCATCTGAAAGGCACCAACCACAAAGACCACAGGTAGATAAATCCACAAAGATGGGAAGAAACCAGCACAAAAAGGATGAAAACATCCAAAACCAGAATGCCTCTCCTCCTCCAAGGGATCACAACTCCTCACCAGCAAGGGAACAAAGCTGGATGGAGAATGAGTCTGATGAATTGACAGAAACAGGCTTCAGAAAGTGAGTTATAACAACCTTCTCTGAGCTAAAACAACATGTTCTAATCCAATGCAAAGAAATTAAGAACCTTGAAAAAAGGTTTGACGGAATGCTAATGAGAATAAATAGCTTAGAGAAGAATATAAATGAATTGATGGAGCTGAAAAACACAACCTGAGAACTTCACAACGCATACACAAATTTCACTAGTCGAATCAACAAAGCAGAAGAAAGGATATCAGAGACTGAAGATCAACTCAATGAAATAAAATGAGAAAGCAAGATTAGAGAAAAAAGAGTAAAAAGAAATGAGCAAAGCCTCCAAGAAATATGGGATTATGTGAAAAGACCTATTCTAAGTTTGATAGGTTTACCTGAATGTGATGGAGAGAATGAATCCAAGCTGGAAAACACCCTTCAGGATATTATCTAGGAACACTTCTCCAACCTAGCAAGGCAGGCCAACACAGGAAATACAGAGAACACTACAAAGATATTCCTCAAGAAGAGCAACCCCAAAGCACATAATCATCAGATTCACAAGGGCTGAAATGAAGGAGAAAATGCTAAGGGCAGCCAGAGAGAAAGGTCAGGTTACCCACAAAGGGAACCCCATGAGACTCACAGTGGATCTCCTGGCAGAAACCCTACAGTTCAGAAGAGAGTGGGGGCCAATATTCAACATCCTTAAAGAAAAGAACTTTCAACTTAGAATTTCATATCCAGCCAAATTAAACTTCATAAGCGAAGGAGAAATAAAATACTTTATGAACAAGCAATTGTTCAGAGATTTCATCACCACCAGGCCTGCCTTACAAGAGCTCCTGAGAGAAGCACTAAACATAGGAAGGAACAACCAGTACCAGCCACTCCAAAAATGTACCAAATCGTAAAGAGCATCAACACAATGAAGAAACCACATCAACTAATGGGCAAAACAACCAGCTAGCATCAAAATGACAGAATCAAATTCACACATAAGAATATTAACCTTAAATGTAAATGGGTTAAATGCCCCAATCAAAAGACACAGACTGACAAATTGGATAAAAAGTCAAAACCCACCAGTGTGCTGTATCCAGGAAACCCACCTCATATGCAAGAATACATATAGGCTCAAAATAAAAGGATGGAGGAAGATTTACCAAGCAAATGAAGAACAAAAAAAAGCAGGAGTTGCAATCCTAGTCTCTGAAAAAGTAGACTTTAAACCAACAAAGATCAAAAGAGACGAAGAAGGGCATTACATAATGGTAAAAGGATCAATGCAACAAAAAGAGCTAATGATCCTAAATATATAGGCACCCAATACAGGAGCACCCAGATGCATAAAGCAAGTTTTAACGACCTACAAAGAGACAGACTCCCACACAATAATAGTGGGAGACTTTAACATTCCACTGTCAATATAAGACAGATCAACAAGACAGAAAATTAACAAGGATATCCAGGACTTGCGGATCTGGACCAATCAAACCTAATAGACATTTACAGAACTCTCCATCCCAAATCCACAGATATACATTCTTTTCAGCACCATATCACACCTACTCTAAAACTGACCACATAATTGGCAGTAAATCACTCCTCAGCAAACATAAAAGAATGGAAATCATAACAAACAGTCTCTCAGACCACAGTGCAATCAAATTAGAACTCAGGATTAAGAAACTAACTCAAAACCACACAACTTCATGGAAACTGAACAACTGGCTCTTGAATGTTGACTGGATAAACAATGAAATGAAGGAAGAAATAAAGATGTTCTTCGAAACTAATGAGAACAAAGACAAAATATACCAGAATTTCTGGGACACATTTAAAGTAGTGTCTAGAGGAAAATTTATAGCTATAAATGCCCACATGAGAAGAAGGAAAGATCTAAAATCGACACCCCATCATCAAAATTGAAAGAGCTAGAGGAGCAAGATAAAAAAAACTCAAGAACTAGCAAAAGACAAGAAGTAACTGAGCTCAGAGCAGAACTGAAGGAGATAGAGACGCAAAAAACCCTTCAAAATATTAATAAATCCAGGAGCTGATTTTTTTAAAAGATCAACAAAATAGACCACTATCCAGATTAATAAAACAGAAAAGAAAGAAGAATCAAATAGATTCAATAAAAAACAATAAAGGGGATATCACCTCTGATTCCACAGAAATACAAACTACCATCAGAGAGTACCATGAACAACTCTTTGCACATAAACCAGTAAATCCGGAAGAAATGAATAAATTCCTGAACACTTGCACCCTCCCATGCCTAAACCAGGAAGAAGTCAAAACCCTGAATAGACCAGTAACAAGTTGAGGCAGCAATTAATAGCCTACCAACCAAAAAAAACCTATTTCCAGATGGGTTCATAGCCAAATTTTACCAGATGTACAAAGAGGAGCTGGTACCATTCCTTCTGAAACTATTCCAAACAATCCAAAAAGAGGGAATTCTTCCCAAATCATTTTATGAGACCAACATCATCCTGATACCAAAACCCAGCAGAGACTCAACGAGAAAAAAAACTTCAGGCCAATATCCATGATGAACATAGATGTAAAAATTTTCAGTAAAATACTGGCAAACCGATTGCAGCAGCACATCAAAGCTTATCCATCATGATCAAGTAGGCTTCATCCTGGGGATGCAAGGCTGGTTCAACATACACAAGTCTATAAATGTAATTCACCACATAAACAAAACCAAAGACAAAAACCACATGATTATCTCAGTAGATGCAGAGAAGGCCTTTGACAAAATTCAGCAGCCCTTTATGCTAAAACCTCTCAATAAATTAGGTATTGATGGAACATATCTGAAAATAATAAAAGCTATTTATGACAAACCCACAGCCAGTATCAGACTGAATGGGCAAAAATGGGAAGCATTCCCTTTGAAATCTGGCAGTAGACAAGGAGCCCTCTCTCACCACTCCTATTCAATATAGTATTGGAAGTTCTAGCCAGAGCAATCAGGCAAGAAAAAGAAATAAAGGGTATTCAATTAGGAAAGGAGGAAGCCAAATTTTCTCTATTTGCAGATGCTATGATTGTATACTTACAAACCCCATCGTCTCAGCCCAAAATCGCCTGAAACTGGCACATGACTTCAGCAAAGTCTCAGGATACAAAATCAATGTGCAGCAATCACAAGCATTCCTATATACTAATAACAGACTTATAGAGAGCCAAACCAAGAATGAACTGCCATTCACAACTGCTACAAAGAGAATAAAATACCTAGGAATACAACTAACAATGGATGTAAAGGACCTCTTCAAGGAGAACTACAAATCTTTACTCAAGGAAATAAGAGAGGACACAAACAGATGGAAAAACATTCCATGCTCATGGTTGGGAAGAATCAATATTGTGAAAATGGCCATATTGCCCAAAGTAATTTATAGATTCAATGCTATCCCCATCAAGCTACCTATGACCCTCTTCACAGAACTGGAAACAAACACCTTAAACTTCATATGGAACCAAAAGAGAGCCCCTATAGCCAAGTCAATTCTAAGCAAAAAGAACAAAGCTAGAGGCATCATGCTACCTGACTTCAAACTATACAACAAGGCTACAGTAATCAAAACAGCATGGTACTGGTACCAAAACAGAGATATAGATCAATGGAACAGAACAGAGGCCTTGGAGGCAATGCCACACATCTACAACCATCTGATCTTTGACAAACCTGACAAAAACAAGCAATGGGGAAAGGATTCCCTGTTTAATAAATGGTGTTGGGAAAACTGGCTAGCCATGTGCAGAAAGCAGAAACTGGATCCCGTCCTGACACCTTACACTAAAATTAACTCCAAATGGATTAAGGACTTAAACATAAGACCTAACACCATAAAAACCCTGGAAGAAAACCTAGGCAAAACCATTCAGGACATAGGCACATGCAAGGACTTTGTGACTAAAATACCAAAAGCATTGGCAACAAAAGCCAAAATAGACAAATGGGAGCTTCTGTACAGCAAAAGAAACAATCATTAGAGTCAACTGTCAACCAACAGAATGGGCAAAATTTTTGCAATCTACCCGTCGGACAAAGGGCTAATATCCAGAATCTACAAAGAACTAAAACAGATTTACAAGAAAACAAACAAACAAACAAAAAAAAACATCCAAAAGCGAGTGAAGGATATGAACAGACACTTTACAAAAGAAGACATACATGAGACCAAAAAATATGAAAAAATGCTCATTATCACTGGTCATTAGAGAAATGTAAATCAAAACCACACTGAGATACCATCTCACTACAGTTAGAATGGCGATCATTAAAAAATCTGGAGACAGGCCAGGCACAGTGGCTCACGCCTGTAATCCCAGCACTTTTGGATCAGGAGGTCAAGAGATCGAGACCATCCTGGTCAACATGGTGAAACCCTGTTTGTACTAGAAATACAAAAAATTAGCTGGGCATGGTGGCGCGTGCCTGTAATCCCAGCTACTCAGGAGGCTGAGGCAGGAGAATTGCCTGAACCCAGGAGACGGAGGTTGCGGTGAGCTGAGATCGCACCATTGCACTCCAGCCTGGGTAACAAGAGTGAAACTCCATCTCAAAAAAAAAAAAAAAATCTGGAGACAATAGATGCTGGAGAGGATGTGGAGAAATAGGAATGCTTTTACACTGTTGGTGGGAGTGTAAATTAGTTCAACCATTGTGGAAGACAGTGTGGTGATTCCTCAAGGACTTTCTGAAATTCTATTTCTGGAAATTCCTCCTCAAGGAATTTCCAGAAATAGAAATTCCATTTGACCCAGCAATCCCATTACTGGATATATATCTAAAGGAATATTAATTATTCTATTATAAAGAAATATGCACACGTATGTTCATTGCGGCACTGTTTACAATAGCAAAGACCTGGAACCAACCCAAAGGCCCATCAATGATAGACTGGTCAGGGAAAATGTGGCACATATACACCATGGAATACTATGCAGCCATAAAAAACGATGAGTTCGTGTCCTTTGTAGGGACATGGATGAACTTGGTAACCATCATTCTCAGCAAACTGACACAGAATATCAAACACCGTGTGTTCTCACTCATAGGAGGGTGTTGAATAATGAGAACACATGGACACAGGGAGGGGAGCATTACACACTGGGGTCTGTTGTAGGGGACTGGGGGAGTGACTGCAGTGGGTAGGGAGTTGGGGAGGGATAACAGGGGGAGAAATGCCATATGTAGGTGATGGGGATGGAGGCAGCAAACCACATTGCCATGTATATACCTATGCAACAATCCTGCATGTTCTTCACATGAACCCCAGAACCTAAAATGCAATTTTATATATACACACACACATATGTATATAAATAATTGAGGGTGGCAGTAAGAAAATTTGTTCTATAATATTACACTCTAATTTTTAAAGTGAGCTCTATGCAGCTCTCTAATGTTGATGTATATTTTAAGAAATTGCATTTATTTACTAAAATATTTCGCCTTTTAAAATAATAATGGCTGTGAGATTAAGCAAACATTTGATCCTTTGATTAGAGAATTTTGGAATACACATAAGCAGATGGCGTAAATGTATTGTCCTTTTAATTGTTACAGCTAGTACAAAATCTGGCACAATGGAAGCAGAACAGAACTAGGTTAGGAATAGTCTGGAACTTGGAACCAATTCACTGTAAGACCTTGGAGAAATCCTTTCTTCTCCTATGACTTCAGGTTTCTCAACCTAGAAAATGAAGGGATTGGATTCTATTCAATTCAAAAACATTCCACCCAGCAACACCCAATAATTTTACTGTTGTTGGATAAAATGTTCTCTTGCTGTTTTCAGCACTATTTCACTTTAGACAGTTTCACTTTAATGTCTTTCATCTATTTCAATATCTTATTTAATATATAACATTTTACTTTGTTAAGAGAAAAATTAGAATAAAAAGTTAATTACACTTACTCAAAAAAAAGTATCCAAGTCCTAGCTAGTGCAATAAGGCAAGCAAAAGTAATAAAATAATAAATATTGGAACTAAAAAAGTAAAACTGCCTCTATTTGTAGACATGATGGTATATGTAGAACATCTTACAAAATCACCAAAAATAAAAAATACTAGGACTAATAAGGAGTCCCAATTTAGATCTGCCAAATATGATCTAAAAGTTCAACACAATGTCAAGCAGAATTTGTGCAGACTTGTTTGTGTAGAAATTGATAAGCTACATCTAAAATATACTTTTAAAGGATATGGATACATATAAAATATATGAAAAGCAAAGGGACTTGTGTAGCTAAACGACTTTGAAAGGAGGTCTTACATTGCTATTTATAAAGCTCTGGTAACCTGACAATATGAAAAGAATGAATAAGCATAGAGTCCATAAATAGGCTCACACAGATATATCCAATTTTTTTAATAAGGGTGTCTTGGTAATTCAACAGAGATAGGGCAGTCTTTTCAAAAACAGTTTTTGAATAACCAGATACCTACAAAAAAAAAATAAACCTCAATCCTTACTTATGCTACACACAAAAATAACCAAAAATTAATCATGGGCCTAAATTTAAAACAAAAGCTGCAAACTTAAAATAAAATATTGGAGAAAATTTTTGTGAACTTGGGTTAGGCAAAGACATCTTAGTTATGACCAAAAATAAATTATGACTTATATATAAATGTTATATAAATATGTATAAATGTTATACATTAGACTTAATCAAAATTAAAATATATGCAATTCCTAGACATTGTATAAAAATGAAAAGGCTTGGTTGGCCAGGCACAGTGGCTTGCACCTGTAATCCCAGCACTTTGGGAGGCTAAAGCCGGCAGATCACTTGAGGTCAGGAGTTCAAGACCAGCCTGGTCAACATGGTGAAACACTGTCTACTAAAAATACAAAAATGTAGCCAGCTGTGGTGATACATGCCTGTAATCTCAGCTATTCGGGAGGTTGAGACATGAGAATTGCTTGAACCTGGGGAGCAGAGGTTTCGATGAGCCAAGATTGTGCCACTGCAAGGGCAAGACGTAGGAAAAAAGAAAGAAGGAAGGAAGGAGGGATGGAAGGAGAGAAAGAGAGAGAAAGAAAGCAAGCTCAATAAATGAAAATATGCAATATTGTTAAGATGCCAGTTCTCCTGAATTTGAACTATATGTTTGACATAATTCCAACAGAAAATCTGATTCTAAAATTCATTGAAATGGAAAGGACCTAGAATAGTTGAAAGAACTGTGAAAAATAGAAATAAAGTTGGAGGACAAACATTACTTATTTTAAGACTATAAGGCTGTAGTAATCAACACAGTGTGATATTGGCATCAAGACAGATAAATAGAGAAATGAAACAGAGTCCAGAAATAGATATATAGTACATGTATACAGATGGCTGATTTTGAGGAAAGTTTCAAAAGAGAATGGATAGTCTGTGTATGGATATCTGTAGTAATCATACTACAGATATCCAGTGCAAAAACAATCATCTATTTATGTGCAAAAATATGCACTTTGATCCAAACCTTTCACAATATACAAAATTAATTCAAAATTTTAATAGTCCTAAATGTAAAACTTAAAATTAGAAAAGTTCTAGAAGAAAACAGCAGAAGGCTGGGCATCATAGCTCATGTCTGTAATCCCAGCACTTTGGGAGACCAAATCACCTGAGGTCAGGAGTTTGAGACCAGTCTGGTAAACATGGTGACACCCTGTCTCTACTAAAAATACAAAAATTAGCTGGGCATGGTGGCGGGTGTCTACAATTCTGGCTATTCAGGAGGCTGAGACAGGAGAATCACTTGTACTCCAGAGGTGGAGGTTGTAGTGAGCCAAGACCATGCCATTGCACTCCAGCCTGGGTGACAGAGTGAGACTCCTTTTAAAAAACAAACAAACAAACAAAAAAAAAGCAGAATACCTTTGTAATTTTGAAGTAGACAAAGATTTCTTAGATAAGACATCAAAAGCATAGAACAGAACAAATTGATAGACAAGATGTTATTATAATTAAAAACTTCTGCTCTTTGGAAAATTTTATTCAAATAATGAAGAAACAAACCACAAACTGGAAGAAAATATTTGCAAATCACATATCTGACAAAAGGCTTATATCCAGGATACATAACTTGCAAACCTCAACAATCAGAAAACAAAAAATCCAGTAAATTATGAGCAAAAGATTTTAACAGGTATTTCACCAGTGACAAACAAGCACAGGAAAACATGCTCAGTATCTGTAGCCATTGAGGAAACATACTAAAATTCACACTGAAGTAGCACAACTGGCCATACCAAGTGTTAGTGAGGATATGGAGGAACAAACTCTCTTACTTGGCTGGTGGGAATATAAAATGGTAGAACTCTTTGGAAATAGTGTGACAGTTCCTTTAAAACTTCAACACACATCTCCGCTGTGACTCATATCACTTTGGTGTATTTAGCTAAGAGAAATGAAAGCACAGATTCATCCAAATATTTGCATATTAACGTTTATCAGAGCTTTGTCATAGGCAAAACCTGTAAACAACCCAAATGTCCACCATTAGGTGACTGAATGGACAGATTGCAGTATACACATACAACAAAAGAGTACACAATAAAAATAATGGACGGCAGATACACGTAAAAACAATTAAGCTAATTAAGCTGAAAACAAGGTGAAAGAAAGTTTTTTGGTTTTTTTTTTGAGACAGGGTCTCAGTCTATTGCCAGGCTGGAGTGCAGGGGCCCTATCACTGCCATCTGGCACTCTTGGGCTCACGGAATCTTCCCACCTCAGCTTCTCATGTAGCTGGGACCATAGTCATGGGCCACTGTGCCTGGCTAACTAGCCTTTTGATTTTTTGTAGAGATGGGGTCTCCTTTGTTGCCCAGGTTGGTCTTGTACTCCTAGAGTCGAGCAATTTTCCCACCCAGGCCTCCCAAAGCCATGGATTACAGGTGTGAACCACTGTGATGGGCCTGTAATCGTCTTTAAAAATGTAAATTAATTTATAATGAAGCAGATTAGTGGTTCCTGAGGGAAGGAGGAGGGGAGTACAGGAAGGAGAGATGACAAAGGGGCATGAAGAAATTTTGAGGATAATAGATTTGTTCATTATTTTGATTGGTGCCCCATAAATATATACCATTATTATGTGTCAATTAAAAAAAATAATAGGCTGGGCACAGTGGCTCAGCCCTGTAATCCCAGCACTTTGCAAGGCCAAGGTGGGCAGATGGCTGGAGACAAGAAGTTCGAGACCAGCCTGGGCAACATGGTGAAACTCTTTCTCTACAAAAAATACAAACATTAGCTGGGCATGATCAGGCCTGCCTGTAGTCCCAGCTACTGGGGAGGCTGAGGTGAGAAGATCACTGAAGCTTGGGAGGCAGAGGTTGCAGTGAGCCAAGATAGCACCACTGCACTTGACAGAGTGAGACTCCATCACAAAACAAAAAAATTTGGGATGAGTCTCACCCTGTTGCACAGGCTGGAGTGCAATTGCGTGAACACTGCTCACTGCAGCCTCAACCTCCAGGGCTCAAGGGATTCTTCCACCTCAGCCTCTGGAGTAGCTGAGACCACAGGCATGTACCACTACACCCAGTTAATAGAGACAAGCTCCCTGCTATGTTGACCAGTCTGCTCTCAAAATCCTGGGTTCAAGTGGTCCTCTTGCCTGGGCTTCACTAAATGCTGGGATTACAGGCCTTAGCTACCACGCCTGGCCTGTTGGATGTTTTAGTGATAATATTGTATTGTGGATATATTTTTAAGGAGTCCTTATCTTTTAGAGATATTTGATGAAATTTTTATAGATGATATGATGTCTGGGTATGCCTCAAAATTAAACAGGAGGGTAGTAGAATATATGGAAATGTAGATGAAATAGGATTGGCCACAAATTGATAATTGTTTTACTAGATTATGAGTTTATGGGGGTTTATCATAGTCATCTCTCTACTTTTGCATGTGTTAAATTTTTTCACTATAAAAACAAAAAATCTAGAAAGATTTCAAAGAACAATTAAATGATAGACTTTTGCTGTAAACATATATGAAAAAATGAACACCAAAATATATTATGATTATTATTATGAGATGGTCTCGCTCTGTTGCCCAGGCTAAAGGGCAATGATGTGATCTTGGCTCACTGCAACTTCCAGCTCCCCGGGTTCAAGTGATTCTTGTGCCTCAGCTTCCCGAGTACTTGGGATTACAGGCACAGGCCATTCATACCTGGCTAATTCTCATATTTTCTGTAGAGATGGGGTTTTACCTTGTTGGCCAGGCTGGTCTCGAATTCCTGGCCCCAAGTGATCCTCCCACCTTGGCCTCCCAAAGTGCTGAGATTACAGGTGTGATCCACTGCACCTGGCCCCTAAAATACATTAATTCGTAGCATCCTTATTTTATAAATTCAACCCATTTCAAACCCAATCAACTTAAAACTCAAAACTTTTGACGAGTAGCTCCTAAATCTTATATGAAACTAAATGATTGAGACTAGCCAGGATAATATTTAAAGAGTAAAGAAGGAAAGATTCGATATAGATATCAATCAAGACATTTTACAAAGGTAAGTATGGTTTTATAACATCAGAATGATACTAATGCAGAGACAGAGATATGGCTCAGTGGGACAGCCCCAGAAATGACCCTGTGCATATAAGGAAGCATATTTGTATATCAACATGAATCAATATTAAAAAATAAAACTCTGAGAGAAAAATAGTGTGTTGCAGAAGGACCAGTGTCCATTTTAAAAACAAACCAAATAATACTGGGTACTATTTATGGATAGATATATGTACAGAAAAACATGGACAAAAAGTATTCATAATTTTCTAGATGTATTTACTTCTAGAAATGAAAAGAGTAAAATATAGGGAAGGAAGGAGGATCAATTAGGTTCCTTCTTCTGAAATGCTCGTGTCAGAATTCTTTTTTTTTTTTTTTTTTGAGACAGAGTCTCTCTCTCTTGCTTAGGCTGGAGTGCAATGGTGTGATCTCAGCTCACTGCAGCCTGTAATCCCCTGGTGATTCTCATGCCTCAGCCTCCTGAGTAGCTGGAATTATAGGCCAGCACCACCAAGCCAGCTAATTTTTTTGTTGTTTTGAGATGGAGTCTCACTCTGTCACCTGGCTGGAGTGCAGTGGCACGATCTTGGCTCACTGCAACCTCTGCCTCCTGGGTTCAAGTGATTCTCCTGTTTCAACCTCATTAGTAGCTGGGACTGCAGGCATGCACCACCACACCCGGCTAATTTTTGTGTTTTTAGCAAAGACAGGGTTTCAACATGTTGGCCAGGATGGTCTCAATGTCTTGATCTCGTGATCTGCCTGCCAAAGTGCTGGGATTACAGGCCACCAGCCAATTTTAATATTTTTAGTGGAGATGGGGTTTCACTATGCCAGGCTGCTCTCGAACACCTGACCTCTAGTGATCTATCTGCCTTGGCCTCCCAAAGCGCTGGGATTACAGGCATGAGCCACTGTGCTGGGCCAAAAGTATCTTTTAAGTGGTGAAATTAAATATTTACTAATTTCTATAACGATTTTCTCAACTATGTAGATAAGACCAGTATGACCATTAACAATCCCATATTCTCCTCCATTCACTTTCATTGAGAATGCTTTTCTCTTTTGGCATGTCATTATGGACTTAGGACCTTTCACAGATTTGATATATTTTAATCAACTACAGCCTTGGTTCTCTTCTTGACGCCCAAAGTCACAGCTTTGTCCAATGAAGCCCTTTTTTAAGTAGCACCCATTTCCTGTTGATACAACTGCATTAATCTTTGAAAGTTTCCTTTCTTTGTGGTACAAGAATATATTCCAGGCTCAGTTTAGCCCTGCCACAAACATGAAATCGGCTAGCCTTCTAGGGAGATGCATAGCCTTTTAGTGACTGACTGGCATAAGAAGCCGTATTTCAAGTACTAGTGTTGCCTTTTGGGTTCATCCCATCAGGGGAGCCAGAAACTCGGGTTCACTTAAGTGGACAGAGTTAGAAAGGATGTGAATATATTTATACATCTGCACATATAATGAAAGGAATAGCTACATATTCCATTTTGAGATGATAGGGAAACTCATGCAATTTAAGGTTCTGTATAACCTTAAATTTTCACTCCATGATTTGATGGATGTCATCTTACTATCACGTAGTCCATTTTCAATGCCTTACTGTATAATTATAAGAGCAAGATAAGTTCTGGCTAAACAATGTTATCCTTTCTCCTATTATCTAAATTCTGGTAGTATTAAGACAGAAGTGAAAGAAGGATATGTCTATATGTCTAAAATATGTAGGGTAGGCTAGAAACTCAGTCAGGATTTCTATATGTCTATATGTCTATAAGGGGATATGGTTTGGCTATGTCCCCACCTAAATCTCTTCTTGAATTGTAGCTCCCACAATTCCCACATGTTTATAAATATATAAAAGTATATTTAAATATTTGTTAATATTTTAATTTTACAAAATCTTGGCCAATTATCAAAGCTTTTACATTTACTTTGCTCTCTTTTCTGAGTTACTAGTTTTTCTTCTTTTAAAAGGCAAAACATCCCTCTATCAAGTTTAGATAATAGTAGGCTATGCGTTATTATTTTTTAAAATTTGCTTTGTATAAATCCAAACAATTCTCCCAATTATATATTGACCCAATATCTCTTACAGTCTTTCATTTTCCAGTAGGACATCAAAGATGATATTGGTATTTAGAATTCCATATAAATAGGAAGAACTAATGCACGTAAATATCAGCTACTCTTGAGATTGTTTAGAATTCTTTTTTGATATATGGGCCAAAATGTCATATATATTTCTACTACCTTTATTTTATTCACAGATAATTTTAATCTCTAGTATAGCATTCCACTTAAGAAAAGGCGTTTGAATAAATATAAACATTTATTATTTTAGTGGTTTGTGAACTAAAACCTCCAAAAGTTAACAAAGAAATTTTTTCAAATCTGATTTTATCTAAATTAAGTAATTAAATTGATAACTATGACAGTTAATTTTATGTGTCAATATGGCTAGACTATGACGCCCAGTTGTTTCACTAGTCTAGATATAGCTGTGAAGATATTTTGTAGTGATTAATATTTATAACCAGTTGCCTTTATTATTTTATTATTTGTTTTAGAGACAGGGTCTCTCTCTGCCACCAAGGCTGGAGTGCAATGGCTTGATCATAGCTCATGGTAGCCTTAAACTCCTAAGCTCAAGTGATCCTCTCATCTCAGCCTCCTGAGTAGCTAGGACTACAGGCATGTGTCATTACACTTAGCTAATTTTTAAATTTTTTGTAGAGACATGTATTAGTTCATTTTCAGTCTGCTATAAAGATACTACCAGAGTTGGCCAGGCACAGTGGCTCATGCCTGTAATCCCAAAACTTCGGGAGTCTGAGGTGGGTGGATCGCCTGAGGTCAGGAGTTTGAGACCAGCCTGGCCAACATGGCAAAATCTCATCTCTACTAAAAATACAAAAATTATCCAGGCATGGTGGTGGGTGCCTGTAATCCCAGCTACTCTAGAAGCTGAAACAGGAGAATCGCTTGAACCCAGGAGGCGGAGTTTGCAGTGAGCCAAGATTGAGCCACTGCATTCCAGCCCAGCAATAAAGCAAGACTCCATCTAAACAACAACAAAAAGATACTGCCAGAGTCTGAGTAATTATTAAGGAAAGAGGTTTACTTGACTCACAGTTCCATGTGGCTGGGTAGGCCTTAGGAAACTTAAAATTGGGGTGGAAGGCAAAGGGGAAGCAAGGCACGTCTTCCCATGGTAGCAGGAGAGAGAGAGAGCACAGGAAAAATTGCCACTTCTAAAACCAGATCTAAAATCAGATCTGAGAACTCACTCACTCTCATGAGAAAAGCATGGGGGAACTGCCCCCATGATCCAATCACCTCCTACCAGGTCCCTCCCTCAATACATGGGGATTACAATTTGGATTACAATTCAAGATGAGATTTGGGTAGGGACACAGAGCCAAACCTATATCAAGAAAGGATTTCACTATGTTGCCCAGGCTGGTCTCAAACTCCTGGCTTTAAGTGATCCTCCCACCTTGGCTTCTCAAAGTGCTGGGATTACAGGCATGAGCCACTGCACCCAGCCCAGTTGACTTTAAATAACGAGGATTATCCTCCATAATGTAGGTGGGCCTCATCTGATCAGTTGAAGGCCTTAGAGCAAAGATTGAAGTTTCCCAAGTAAGACTCAGGACTGTAACATAGAAATCCTGACTGAGTTTCTAGCCTACCCTACATATTTTAGAGTTGCCAGCTTCCACAATCTCATGAGCCAACCTTAATATAAATATCTCTTTCTCTCTGTATCCCTGAGTGATATAATCACTCATATCCAAAAAAAAGTGTCAAATGCTAAACATTGCAATTTTACTCAGTATCAAAGTGGTCTATAGATTCAGGAAATTTTCTACTTTCCTAACACTTGCTAAAACCAACTCACAAAATATACATGTGCCTATACACTTCCAGCACAATACCTTCCATTTAAAATGACATACATTAAAAAAAATTCTATTTATGTAAATGTGACTATTTAATTTTAGTACACAATTCCAAATTTACTTATGCAGTCAAACATGCTTGGCCAGGCACAGTGGCTCATGCTTATCATCTCAACACTTTGGGAGTCTGAAGTGGGAGGATCACTTCAGCCCAGGAGTTCAAGACCAGCCTGGGTAACATGGCGAAACCCTGTCTCTACAAAATAATAATAGTAATAATAATAACATAAAATACTAACCAGGTATGGTGGCACACGCTTGTAATCCCAGCTACTCAGGAGGTTGAGGTGGGAGGATCGCTTGAGCCCAAGAGATGGAGTTTGCAGTGAGCTGAGATGTCACTTCTGCACTCCAGCCTGGGTAACAGAGAGAGACTCTAAAACAAATCAAAATGAAAAAACAAACAAACAAAAAAGTCATTCTATGCCTTAATTACCAGTTTTATATTCTTTAGTAACTGTGCTTATCAATACTGAGAAAACCAATAATCAAACTATATTCCTTTAAAATTAAGGTAAAATTAAATCTCCCTGATTCATTGTAGAATATGGTATCCCTTTAAACATTTAAAATGTGTTTAATATAAAAATACCCAAATTTAGATTTTTTTAAAGAAACTAGTATTCATAAATTATTCTTTTACTTAGAAAGAGTAGTTGGTTCAATCCCCATCCTTGTAAGACCAGAGTCTTTGCTGTTAGACAGGATTTAAAACTGCCATTTCCCCCCTTTCTTTCTTTGAAGTTTCTTGCCTATTTCCTATCTTTGAAGTCCTTTTGTAGTTCTTATTCTTCTCCTGTAGCCTGTTATATTTGATTTTTTTCTGAGCTTACAACGAATTTCAGAAAAAAATACATTGTTTTTAAAAGTTTAATTTACACCACTTTTAGCTTCATATGAATGCATTTATAGTTACCCTTTCTGTATTAAAAATAATTTCAGGTGAAATTATTTTTCAACTTCCAGTTCTTTGTATCATGCATTTTACCAATTAAAGCCTTCTAATTTCAGTTTCATCATCTTTGAAATATACAAATCTCATTCTTGTACCCTGAGCTCTATGAATACCATTTCCAATTCAAGAGGCTTCTAATATGTTTGTGTGATTCACAGCACTCCAAGCTCTTTTTGGAAAGAACAGAAACTTTTATCTGTAAAAGAGATTACCTTACACTGTAAATCAAAGTCTTAACATTTATGAATATTTAAAATCTAACATCTACTTCCTGCCTTCTGTTACACTGGGATTCTTTCTTTCAAACATAGCCAATTCCTTTACTCTTGTAGTCTAGGCTAATTTTGATTTGCAATTTCTGAAATCCCATGGTTTTCAGAAATTTTTAAACTATGAGGAGGTGGATTTTAGTACATCTCAACTCTCCTGGACAGGTGCCTTTAGTCCATTTAAAAGAGATGGGACAACCTCCATTGTAGTACAGCACTTTTATAAGGTACATACTCTGGTGATCCTAAAACTATCATTTTTGGAGGATTCTCTCAGGCTAGCTTCTCATCAAAGTACAAGATAATAAGGCCTGGGTGTGGTGGCTCACACATGTAATCCCAGCACTTTGGGAGGCCAAGGTAGGTAGATCACATGTGGCCAGGAGTTCGAGACCAGCCTGGCCAACAAGGCAAAAACCTATCCATATTAAAAATACAAAAAGCAGCCCGGTGTGATGGTGTGAGCCTTTAATCCCAGCTACTCAGGAGGCTGAGTCAGGAGAATTGCTTGAACCCAGGAGGCAGAGCTTGAAATGAACTGAGATTGTGCCACCGCACTCCAACCTGGGTGACAGAGAAAGAGTATGTCTCAAACAACAACAAAGTAGAAGGTAACTAGAAAAGTCCCAGGGACTACCTCTGACTAATGTGGCTTGGGTGACATGTAATCCTGGGACCACGTGGCATCTAGATAGAGATATTAGAAGAGGCTTGATCCTAAGCACAGGCCTGTGTAGTGAGGGGTATATGGAGCAGATGTTAGCTTCCAGAGAAGACCGGGGTGCTGGGCAGATCAACTCAATAGCCTCTGCCAAGATTTATAATCACTCCCTGTGGTCTGAAAGGAATGACCTACCGTAAGCTGCCTTTGCATGAATTTCATAGCATTATTCCCATCAGCTTTTCCTGAATCCTCAGCCTTTGTGATGAGAGGGGAGACCCCCTTGCCTCCTTCAATTTCACCTCTTCCCCCCTCTTCCAGATGGGAAGGGGAGTGAAGAAGGAAAAAAAATAAAATACAATACCAAAGAGCTGGGAAAATAACTCCCTCTTTAGTTCCCAGCTTCTCTGCTATCTGTTAACCTTGAAAGAGCTGCAAATAAATGCTATCTCTGCTAGCTGGAGCCCAGCACCTGTTCATGCCCCCATGTCTCCACAGACCAGGCTCCTTCCTGGAAACACCTCTGCCAATAAACAGCTTGTTGCTTTTGTCTTGTCTCTGTAAGCCCTCCTCCCTTGCTGGTCCCCGCTTGTGCTGCATATGAATTAACAAAGCAAATACAGCAAAAGTGATGGGATGAGGCTTCCAAGATTAGGTTACCAAAGTACTATGATTTCTATGTTGCTCTCCTCTTTTGCTCTCTCTCTCTCTCTTCTGCTTGCTCTGAGGAAAGCCAGTTACCATATTATGAACTACCTTATGGAGAGCCTCATGTGACACGGAACTGAGGGAGGTCAGTTGTTTATAAGGTACCAAGTGAAGCTAATGGCTTCACTAGCCATTAGCCAGCAAGAAACAGAGGCCCTCTGCCCTACCATCCACAAGAAACAGTATCCTACCAACAGTTACATGAACAAGCTTGGGAGTAGGTCCTTCCTAGTCAAGTCTTCAGATGAGACTGCAGCCCTGGCTGACCCCACAATTGCAGTCTTGTGAGAGACTTTTATCTGCACAGAGAAACTGTGAGACAATAAATAGTTGTTTTCAGCTGTAAAGCTTAAGGACAATTTGTTACACAGTAGCAGATAACTAATACAATAATGATGAGTACCAAAAGGCTATTGTTTTTAGAATCCATATGATACATTTAAGAGTTATCAAATATTTTTACTTTTAAAATGACATTAATTTTCAATAAACTTGAAATTATGTCATTTGCAGCTATTTAAGAGAAAAGTTTAGAGGGCAACTTAAAATGTAGATAGGCTTCATCATGATTCTCAATTCTTTTAGGAAGTATATGAGGAAAATAATTAGTGAAGTACTAACAGCATTGAGAAATCCTTATGTATTGGTGACAGTAAAAGAGGTTAAGAGAGAGAATCAAGAGTGAAATGGGGCCAGGCGCAGTGGCTCACTTCTGTAATGCCAGTACTTTGGGAGGCCAAGGCAGGGGGATCATTTGAGGTCAGGAGTTTAAGACCAGCCTGGCCAACATGGTGGAACTCCGTCTCTACTAAAAATACAAAAATAAGCTGGGCGTAGTGGCACACATCTGTGATCCCAGCTACTCAGGAGGCTGAGGCAGGAGAATCGCTTGAACCTGGGAGGTGGAGGTTTCAGTGAGCCAAGGTCATGCCACTGCACTCGAGCCTGGGTAACAGAGTGAGACTCCATCTTTAAAAAAAAAGTGAAATGGAAACTGGAGGGTTAAATTTTCTGCCATGAAGAAGTAATTTTAATACTTGAGCCAAGTTAGAATGCACACAAGTAAAATAATAGGGTTTACAATTGAGGGCTTACAATTACACGTGATACCTGACCCATTTAATCTTCACAACAATACTCTGGGGGTGGTGTTATCAGGACAGGGATTTGAAAGAGCCGATATGTCACACCTCATGTTGTTTAGCTGAGCTGAGCCTACAGAAGAGGCACCTGTCTATCCAGTCATGTAAGGAGCCAAGGAGCTGTCAGCACATGTGCAGCATCACCTAAAATATTAATCCTCCCCAAGAGCTGAAAGTAGAAAAATTGATGTCATACACTTTTCATCACACAAGTTAAAGAGCACAAGGCCTGGGTTCAGTCCCAGGTCTCTGGCTCTAAACACCATGCTGTTAGTTGCTGTCTTTCCAGAAAAAGAGGAAAAGACTAAATGCATTTTTTTTGAGATGGAGTCTCACTCTGTCACCAGGCCGGAGTGCAGTGGCTCGATCTTGGCTCACTGAAACCTTCACCTCCTGGGTTCAAGCAATTCTCCTGCCTCAGCCTCCTGAGTAGCTGGGACTACAGGTGCATTCCACCACGCCCAGCTAATTTTTGTATTTTCAGTCGAGATGGGGTTTCACCATGTTGGCCACAATGGTCTTGCTCTCTTGACCTCGTGATCCACCTGCCTCAGCTTCCCAAAGTGCTGGGATTACAGGTGTGAGCCACATCGCCCAGCATTTTTTACTATGATCAGATTATAACAATCACTGATATATTTTTTTCTCTTCTTCTACATAGAAGTGCAGTAAATGTGTATCCTAAACTAATACTCTAGTTAAGATTCTAATTTTATTGTGGTAAAATATACGTACTATACAATTTACCATTTTTAAGCACACACTTCCGTGATGTTGAATACTTGCACATTGTTATACAATCAACACCATCTATTTCCAGAACCGCATCTTCCTAAACTGAAACTCCATGCCTATCATACAATAACACTCTATTCTCCACTTCCCCTTACTCCTGGTAACCACCATTCTATCTTCTGTCTGTAACAATTTGACTGCTTTATATACCTCTTATAAGTGGAATCAGATGGCATTTGTCCTTTTGTGCCTGGTTTACTTCACTTACCATAATGTCTTCAAAGTCCATCCATGTAAGAATATTCCTCTTCTTCAGGGAAGAATAATATTCCATTGTATGCATATACTACATACTGTCTATGTGTTCATCTATTGTCTTAGTTGGTTCAGGCTGTTATAATAAACTCTCATAAACTTGGTACCTTATAAACAACAGAAATCTATTTCTCACTGTTTTAGAGGCTGGAAAGTCCATAATTAAAACATCAGTAGCAGGTTTGGTGTCTGGTGAGGTCCTACTTTCTGGTTCATAGATGTTGACTTCTTGCTGTGTCCTCACGTGGTGGAAGAGGTAAGAGATCTCTCTCTCCAGCCTCTTTTATAAAGGCAATCATCTCATTCATGACCTAATGACTTCCAAAGGCCCCACCTCTTAATATCATCACATTGATGATTAAATTTCAACATATGAATTTTAGGGGGACAGAAATATTCAGACCATAGCATCTGCCAATGGACACTTTTACCTTTTGGCTATTACGAGTAACGCTGCTGTAAGCAAGAGTGTACAAATATCTGTTTGAATTCCTGCTTTTAATTCTTTTAGATATATACCCAAAAGTGGAATTGCAAGATGATATGGTAATTCTGTGTTAAATTTTTTAAGGAATTGCTGTCCTATTTTCCACATCAGCTGCACCATTTTACATTGTCACAGATTCTAAAGTTTTTAACAAGAAATTATAATTAAAATAATAAGTGATGAATGATATGAAATAAGCAATGTAGACAATTAGCCCATAATTATAGACTCTCAGAGCTTTAAGGGCCTCTAAAGTGTATCAGTCCAAGTTTCCATCATATATTTGAAGATAGTGCCTAAAGTTCTTGGATGATGATTACATTACTCTCCAGCAAGCATTGATTAAAGGTTTACGAGGTCCCTAGCACAATGCTGTGCAGAGCTGAAAGGAACAGTGAAATTATCCATCCCTTCCTGGAATTACTTCCCATAACTACCGTAGCAGCCTTAAACAGAGCAACCTGTCGATTTACCTAGGATAATGATTGACCTGCGTGGAAATACCACATATTACAATTATTTTACTTCTGCTCTATCTTCATGGGAAAGGTAAACTAGTTTTAAAAATGATGTGGGTTGGTAAATGTTTGCAGTTATGAGGTCACCATAGCAGTTCTAAAACAAAACAATCTAAATATAATCGTAGATCCTTATAGAAACCTGACATCTAGCCATGTCCACCCACATTATTAGGCCTTCCACAGAGCTGGCCAAGTTTAGAAGTTACACAATTCTGAGGTGTAATGAATGTTTATAAAAAACGGTTTCTGTCTCAGTTGGGAAATACCAAGTACTCCTAAATGATGACAAGAACAGGTAGTAGACAATAAAAAGAGTCTTGTTTTTTTTTAGACGGAGTTTCGCTCTTGTTACCCAGGCTGGAGTGCAATGGCGTGATCTCGGCTCACCGCAACCTCTGCCTCCTGATTTCAGGCAATTCTCCTGCCTCAGCCTCTCGAGTAGCTGGGATTACAGGCACGCGCCACCATGTATTTTTTGTATTTTTAGTAGAGATGGGGTCTCACCATGTTGACCACGATGGTCTCGATCTCTTGACCTCGTGATCTACCCGCCTCAGCCTCCCAAAGTGCTGGGATTACAGGCTTGAGCCACCGCGCCCAGCCAAGAGTCTTTTTTTTTTTTTTTTGAGATGAAGTCTCACTCTGTCACCCAGGCTGGAGTGTGGTGGTGCAATCTAAGCTCACTGCAACCTCTGTCTCTCGGGTTCAAGTGATTCTCCTGCCTCAGCCTCCTCCTAAGTAGCTGGGATTACAAGTACCTGCCACCATGCCTGACTAATTTTTGTATTTTTAGTAGAGAGAGGGTTTCACCATGCTGGACAGGCTGGTCTCAGACTCCTGACTTCAAGTGTTTTGCCTGCCTCTGCCTCCCAAAGTGCTGTGATTACAGGCATGAGCCACCACGCCCGGCCCTTTCAGGCAATTCTTAACTCCTATTCTAACCACACTCCTAGCAAACTTGGACTCCACTTGGAAAAGTGGAGGGAGGGGCGTGGAGCAAGGGCAGGGGGCCAGGAGAATCTAAGGAGCATGTTCCTTTTTGTTAATTTTCCAGTTCAGCTCAGGTTGTCAAACATGTGTGCAGTGTTTACTATATATTGGGTAATCTTCACTTTGTGGGTGCTGGAGACACAAACAAATTACACTTGGACATTACTTCAAGATGCTCAAAATCTAGTTTAAGAGTGTGGTTTATTTTTTTATATGCTTAGTTGTTTATATTTTAGAAAGCTTCACAGGTGGGATGAAATATTTTACAATGTTATAATCATATATGGTTAGGTAAGGAGCAGGTAATATCTCAGTTTGTGTGTGTGTGTGTGTGTGTGTGAGAGAGAGTGTGTGTGTGTGTGTGTGTGTGTGTGTCCAAGGGCACTGTAAACAGTTTACCCCAGCTGGAACCAGCCTCCGTCCTTCCCAGAGTGACCACACTATTTTTAGCTTAGATTGGATAACTCTTCATATACAACTCTTTGCCAAGGTCCCAGCTGTTTTATGTTTGCTTACTTTGATATTTTATTAACACTTATTTAGCATTTCAATAAACTCCAGAACGTTTCCAGGTTACTTTTTGTAGAATTACAAAAAACACCGTGATCATTTAGGCATTGTGTTAGGCTGCATTCACTCAACATTTCCTGAATGCTTCAATACCAGTTTCTACCCTCACACAGCATACATTCCAGTGACTACGTATGATAAAAATCCAAAATAATTGAGGCTCCAAAAATAGATACATTTTTATCTCATGTAAAATTAGTTAATTTAGTCAATCCAGGGCTCCACTGATGGCCCCATTGTCATAAGGATCTTGACTCCTTCATTATTTCTCCTCTCTGAGCCCTAACTTATAGCTTACATCCTCAGTCACCTCATGACAAGAAAATGGCTGATGTGATCCAGCCATCATGTACATATTCCCAGCGGCAGGAAGGAGACAAGTGCAGGCAAAAGGCAAACCTGTCTGCTGAGTCAGCAATTTTAGCTTTCTTGGAAACCTCACCCAACTATATCTGCAAGTTGGGACATCTGCCAGATGGGCAGGGAAATATAGCTTTAAACCTGGGAACTAATATGCAATCAACAAAATAGGGGGTTCATTATCTGGGAAGGATGGCAGAATGGATATTGTATAGGCAACAGTCTTCGTCACAGGAATCCTAATCTTCATCATGCTGTGGGGGTATGTACGTGTCTCTATAAATAGATAAGAAGATAGATAGAAGTATAAGGAGAAATTTAAGGCAACATAGGGAGATCATCATATATATATTTTACTTTTAGGGATGGTTATATATTCTTTTAAAAAAATCTTGTTTATCAACCCCAACTTTAAATATTAGACTTCTTCCCATCTTTAAGTCTTTAGAGTGCTGATCATTCCATCTAGACAGTTATTGTTTAAGGAATGTAGGCTATGGGCTGTCACTCATTTCACTGAGTGAAATCCATTATTCTTAAATAAGAGAAAATAAGGACTTCTTTGGAAGGCCTTGTTTTTGATTCAGAGAAGATAGAGTCCCTGAATCCTTGGCTTCTTCTTAGACATATGACTATGGCAGGGAGGTGAGAACACCATCAGCTTCTCCCTTCCTTTCTCCTTTACCTGACCTGATAGCCTCAGAAATGGAAAAGAGTTGTGGATTGAAAGCAGTGGGCGTGATGGTAAGATCTCTGGGCACCTGGATTAAACCCAGTTCTGGCTCAGTCATTGAAGGTGCTGACTTGAATTCTTTTGGCCTCAATTTTCTAATTTGCAAAATTGAGGTGATGAAATTCAATTACTGCTATAGCACTTTAACTGTTAGAGTTCTTATTAACTTGAAAGTTTTCTGGAATTGAAGTGTCTATATCTTTTTTTTTTTCTTTTGGTCTTAGAAACAATTTTAATTGAAGACAGGGCATATATATTAACAAAAGCAGCAGCACATTTTCCGGTTGTCCTGATAAAGGGGAAAATCCTTTAGTAGTACATTAGTCTGTTCAGGCTACCATAAAAAAAAATAGCTCAGACTGGGTGGCTTAAATAACAGATGTTTATTTTCTTACGGTCTGGAGGCTATAAGTCCATGATCAGGGTGCCTGCAAATTCAGTTTCTAGTAAGAGGTCTCTTCCTGGCTTATCGACAGCTGCCTTCTTGCTATATCCTCATGGAAACTTCCATGAGAGAGAAAGAGAGAGAATTCTGGTTTCTCTTCCTCTTCTAATAAGGACACAAGTTCTATTGGACCTTATTTAACCTTTAGTATTTATGACCTTACGACCTTCTTTAACCTTAAGAACTCCCATAAAGGCCCTACCTCCAAATTTGAGGGAAGACACAATTCAATTCATTGCAAATAGTAACAGAGAGCACAGTGTTCTGCAGTTTAAAGGAACATGGCTGTGCTGCATCCAGGCAGGCATAGGCTGAGGTAAACATCCTGTATGACTCAGTGGTATTGAAGCACAAGTGTACAATTCCATGCATTATAATCTTAGCTACGTAGCCATAACATGGGGAAGCTCGTTACCTGGCTCTAAGCCACTATTGTTTGGGAGGTGTATAAATGCAACACTGACACTGTGAAACAGCTGCTGAATAAAGTCCTATCCCATCAACCTGCTGTCTCTTAAGTGTTCTTCTGGCTCCCTGCCCGTCCCCCTGCCCTGCCCCTGACAGCCACCCACTCCCCTTGGACCTCAGGTGGGGCTCAAATCTGAAAACAGTCATTATTTATTTATTTATTTATTTTTGAGACACAGTCTTGCTCTGCTGCTCAGGCTGGATAAAGTGCAGTGGCACAATCTCAGCTCACTGCAACCTCTGCCTCCTGGGTTCAAGTGATTCTTGTGCCTCAGCTTCCCAAGTAGCTGGGATTACAGGTGCGTGACACCATGCTTGACTAATTTTTGGATTTGTAGTAGGGATGGAGTTTCGCCATGTTTCTCAGGCTGTTATCAAACTCCTGGCCTCAGGTGATCTGCCTGCCTTAGCCTCCCAAAGTGCTGGGATTACAGGCATGTGCCACTGCACCCAGCCTATGATGATTTCTTGATAGTTGTGGCAATAGAGTTTAAGGTCTCAACTAGCCCCCTTATTTTTGGTCTAAACTATTCAAATTCAGTAGCTTATCTGGCAATAAAACTAGAAAGCTTCATGCTTTCTTCTTTCATTTCTCCTCATTTTCCTATTCTTTGTGTTTTATAAATAAAACAAGCTTCTTTTCAAAAGGTACATGATCTTAGATTTCATACAATTTAATACTAACACTTCGGTATTTATTTTTTCAGAGCAAAAGTCTACTACACATAACAATGACAACAATAGTAAAACAACACACCTTTGTCTTTCTATTTTAGGTATTAATCCACTTTTTCAAATTACCAAAAATCCAGGAAAGACAGAAATCTGAACTTCACTGAGTGCTTACTTTGTGTCTGGTATAGAATTAGGCTCTTTGCATATTTTGCTCATTAGATCCTCACAGCAGCCCCAAAGACTATTATTACATGCATGTACAGAAAAGGAGAAGGAAGTGATGTAACTTGTCCATGGTTGTATCATAGTAAGAGAGGGAGCCTGGATTTAAACCCAGATCTGCTTAGTTCCAGAGCCTGTTCTTAGCAATATTATTAATATTTTGGGTAAGACTTAGTCGATATAATTTTAAGTAGATGAAGAACCTTTTTATTATTAAAAAAGTTTAAGATAAGCCAAGCGCAGTGGCTCATGCCTGTAATCTTAGCACTTTGGGAGGCCAAGGTGAGTGGATCACTTGAAGTCAGGAGTTCAAGACCTTCCTGGCCAACGTGGTGAAACCCCGTCCCAACTAAAAATAACAAAATTAGCAGGGCATGGTGGCAGGTACCTGTAATCCCAGCTACTTGAGAGGCTGAGGCAGGAGAATCGCTTGAGCCTGGGAGGCACAGTTTGCAGTGAGCCAAGATTGTGCCTCTGTACTCCAACCTGGGTGACAAAGCAAGAGTCTGTCTCAGAAAAAGAAAGAAAAAAGCATAAAATAGAACTATGTGTGGATATAGAACAGCCTCCAAGATATACATCGGCTTTTAAAATTGACAGCTGCATGTGATATAACATTTAAACATAAAGAAGGAATCCACTGACTAGTCAGTCTACTTCGCTCTTGCCTTCTGGTGTTCCATTCTTCTTTTCAGAGAAACTTGTACCTGTTTCTTTTTTTTTAGAGACAATTTTGAGTTTACAAGCAGGACGTATACACACATACACATATTTTAAAAACATAAATGGTGGCATATTAAAAGCACTGTTCTGCACTTTGCTTTTTTTTCAGTAGATGATATACTGCTCTCTGATGAGGGGGACTGAAAAGTTGAAGGCTCTAGAAAAGATTTAGTTCATACCACATATACCTTTGAATACTTTTTTTTTTAACCATGGGCATGTATTGCTTTTCCAAAAATTATAAAACATATAAAATATACACACAAAGAAACTTCTGCATATTCTTAATAGTTGAATGAAGATCTTAAAACCAAACACTAAGACTTTTAAGAAAACCATTTCAAGGTCATTTTCCTTCTCTTTTAATTTTGTGTCAACTTTCTAGTTCTTGAGAAATGTAATTTTCAGGAATATTTACATTCTGAATTAAGCTATGGATTGTGTGAATTTAATTAAAATGAACTTGCCACTTAAAAAATGTTATTCTATGTCTATAAAATGCAGAATCAACATTTCAGGTAAAGTTTGGCTAGCTTCTGTTGGTCTTAGTCCAAATAAAAATAACTTTCAATTATAGCAAGTTTTCTTTCTTTTTGTTTTTGAGACAGGGTTTTACTCTGGCTCAGGCTGGAATGCAGTGGCATGATCTCAATTCACTGCAACCTCCTCTTCCCTAGCTGAAGCAATTCTCCAGCCTCAGCCTCCCGACTAGCTGGGTCTACAGTTGTGAGCTGCCATGCCTGGCTAACTTTTATATTTTTAACAGAGATGGGGTTTTGCCTTGTTTCCCAGGCTGGTCTTGAACTTCTGAGCTCAAAGTGATCCACCCATCATGGCCTCCCAAAGTGCTGGGCTTACAGGAATGAGCCACCATGCCAGCCTTAGTAAATCTTTTTTATAACAAGTCTTGGAGTTACAATATTAAGAGGTAAAAAGGATCAGAATCTATCATACTTATTTTACAGGTGCGATAATAGAGTACCAACTTAGTAAAATGTTTTGTTCCAAAGTACAGAAATTTTTGACATTCAGTCCATCACTTTCTCTATTTAAAACGATGCCTTAATAATCATTACCTTATAAATATTTTATCCATTAAATTTGTCACAAAAAGGAGATAACCCATATGATAACTGCAAGAAAGGGGGAAAACAAGAAAAGCAATTTCTATTTTTAGAAACCATAATAGACAAATGTTCTTTTCAAATTTGAAAGTAAGTTTTAGAGATGGGTAAGAATTTTTGGAAGTATTTAAATTTGATGGAGAATATCCAAAGCGGACAGAGTTTGCTTGCAGAATAGGAAAGCTAAGTCTCTTCCTGCGTAGGGGGCAGCATCAAAGAACACCCAAAAGGCAGTGGGTGTAGGTAACAAAAGAATATTTCAGAAGAAATCTCTAGGCAAATCCATATTTGTGATATGGGAAAGAAGATATTTAATTTAATTTTTAGGTTGAAAGTTTTCTCTCTGAAGATTAGTGTCCAACAGTAGCCAATCTGAATATATTTAATCTGTTTGCAACATATATTTGCATAGTTCTAAAACTTTAAAAATTACTTGACATTAATTGCCAGTAAGGTTAATTTTTTATTAAAAAAATTCTTTTTTCCATAAATTACTGGGGTACAGGTGGTATTTGATTACCTAAGTTCTTTAGTGGTGATTTGTGAGATTTTGTTGCCCTCATCACCCAAGCACTATACACTGCACTCTATTTGTCTTTTATCCCTCGCCACCCCCACCTTCTGCCCAAGTCCCCAGAGTCCATTATATCATTCTTACGCCTTTGCATCCTCATAGATTAGCTCCCACATTTCAGTGAGAACATATGATGTTCAGTTTTCCATTCCTGAGCTACCTCACTTAGAATAATAGTCTCCAATCTCTTCCAGGTCACTGCAAATGCCCCTAATTCATTCCTCTTTATAGCTGAGCAGTATTCCATTGTATGTGTATATATGTACATATGTATATATATATCAGTTTGCTTATCCATTTGTTGATTGATGGGCATTTGGGTTGGTTTTCTGATTTTGCAATTGTGAATTATGCTACTATAAACATACGCTTGTATTTTTATTTTTATATAATGTATAATGATAATACCTGTAATCCCAGCATTTTGGAAGGCCAATGAGGGCAGATCACTTGAGGCCAGGAGCTCAAGACCAGCCTGGCCAACATGGTGAAACTCCTTCTTCACTACAAAGACAAAAAAATTAGCCAGGTGTGGCGTGGTGGCACGCACCTGTAGTACCACTACTCGGGGGGCTGAAGCAGGAGAATAACTTGAACCCAAGAGGCAGAGGTTGCAGTGAGCCAAGATCATGCCACTGCACTTCAGCTCTGGGTGACAGAGTGAGACTCTGTCTCCAAAAAAAAAAAAAAAAAAGTATATAACTGAAATCCAATTCGCAGCCTTAATCTATAAAGAAAGAATTGAACGTGAGTCTGAGCTGGAGGCTGTATTCATAACCATATTGCTATGTGAAAAATGTAGTTCTAGTGTTCTCCTCTGAATTTAGGAGGGAGATATCATGCAATTATTTGCTCTTCACATAAGGCGTCAATTTTGCATGAATGATACCCGTCTTTGAACAACTTAAGCCCAGCTTGCTTTGCCTTGGAGCATATTCTTGCTTTACCTGCATGTTTGCTTCCACTGTCCTAGTAGTCCCTGTCAGTGATGACCACTTTTCCCCAAGTGATTTTCTTTCCTGTCTGCTTTAGCCAGCATATGAGAATCACCCTGAGGAGTTTGTTAAAACGCAGACTTTCAGACCCAGTCCCTGGGATTTTGATGAATGTTTGCCACTTGCCATGGAATCTATATTATAAAACTCACCCAACAAGGTTGTGAGGCAGGGATCTGAAATATGAGGAATGCTGCCTGGGTGATGAGATACACATATTCTGTCTCAGGTTCACGGAGGAAGGGTAAGAATTCAGGGCTTGTGTGGTTTGGGTGTGAGGCGAGGCATATGTATTATTCTATGTGCTTCTACATGTTAGGATCTCAGGTTTATACAAGTGCAGTGGTCCTGAAAGAAAACAGACAAACATACAAAATGTTCCCCTTGAATAAAAACGTGTCAATTGTTATTAATAATTGATATTTACTTTTTTCATTAACAGTATGGTAGGACAATTTATTAAGGTATTGTTTTGCTGTAGTTGTTTTCCTTCCCCCATTTTTTCTTTCTTTTTTGAGACAGTCTCTCTGTCACCCAGGCTGGAGTGCAGTGACACAATCTCAGCTCACTGCTACCTCCACTAACTCCCTGGTTCAATCAATTCTCGTGCCTCAGTCTCCCAAGTACCTGAGATTACAGGCATGTGCCACCACGGTTGGCTACTTTTTTGTCTTTTCAGGAGAGATAGGGTCAGGCTTGTCTAGAACTCCTGCCTTCCAGTGATCTGCCTGCCTCAGCCTCCCAAAGTGCTGAGATTACAGGCATGAGTCATTGCGCCCAGTCCCTTCCCCCATTTCAGTTAGGTAGCCAGACCCTCTGTGATCCCTGGACTCAAGGTACTTGAAGGATTGGCATAGAAACTGCTTATAATCATTGGCGAAAGCCTAAACTCACTAAACAGAATTGTGATGTGTCTTTGAGAAGGGAGAGGCAAGAGATGACTATGTGGTGTGAGTGAGAGGGCAGGGGTTGAGAGTGGACATTCTTAAGTATGGAGAAGTGACAGTGATGTGGCCCTGCTCCCTCAAAAGATGGTATCATGGGGCCCTTAGGGAAGTGGGAGCCCATCTCTGCAATGAGGCCTAGGCCCTGCCTGTATTCGAGTATTGCATGAAAATGCACATTTGTAGGCCCATTCAGACTTGCATAGGGAGCCATCTGACAATTAGAGACTACTTTACACGTAGAGTCAGATTAGTAGTGTGGTCCTAGCGAGTGCCAGGAGGCCCCAAACATAATGGGGTGAAATTTTCCAACAAACAGCCTGGAAAGGAGATTTAAGTTAGTTGAAGAAAATAAAGAAATGCTCTTTGTCTTGTGTACTTGAGTCTGTGTTAACAAATTCTCGCCTGCTACCATAGTAATGGTTGCCATTTTCCCCCCTAATGTTTACTATGTGCCAGTCACCATAATAGATGTTATATTTCCTGCAATACTGTTAAGAAGAACTCTGTTGAGTCATGTTATTCATAATGAGTCCATCTGCTAGGCTGTCTGCCTAAGTATGCATCAGAAGCTAGTGTGCAAATTCAAACTGACCTGTATCCTTAAACAGATGAATTAATGAATAGAATGCATCTTGTGAGTCCATGTAGCTCCTCTTCCCCTGCCAAGCCTTACAGACTGTTGTTTCTCCCAAAGTTCTTTTTCATTTTATTTTATTTTTTGAGACAGGGTCTCATCTTGTTGCCCAGGCTGGGGTGAAGTTGTGCAAACATTGCTCACTGCAACCTCAACCTCACTGGCTCAACTGACCTTCCTGCTTCAGCACCCCTCACCACTCCCCAAGCAGCTGTAACACAGGTGAATGCTATCACACCTGGCTAATTTTTGTATTTTTTGTAGAGATGGGGTTTTGCCATATCACCCAGGCTGGTTTTGAACTCCTGGTCTCAGGCAATCCACCTGCCTTGGCCTCTCAAAGTGCTAGGATTACAAGTGTGAGCCACCACGCCTGTTGAGCGTTCTATTTTTAGCTCTCTTTTCTTTTCATATCACTCTATTCCTGAGGGCAGTCATTCCCATGGCTTTAAATATTATCTAAATGCAAATGAGTGCCAACTGGTATGTCCAGTAGCCCATAAGAAATTCACAGGCAACACTTTAAAACTGGAGCTCATTTTCTTCCTAAACCTGCTCCTGCCATAGTCCCTATTTCAGGGAGCAGTACCTGCATTCATCCAGGCACATAAGTCTGAAACTTGGAAGTCATTTTGACTCCCCTTTCTTTATGCAGATATTATGAGTTATTGCCTTAACATTTTATCTGACTCTTATTCTCCACTCCCATTACCATAATCTTTGTTCAAGTTCTTATCTTTTGTTTGAACTATTATTAAAGTCTTTTTTTTTTTTTGAGAGGGAGCCTTGCTTGATCTCAGCTCATTGCAACCTCTACTTCTTGGGTTCAAGTGATCCTCCCATCTCAGCCTCCAGAGTAGCTGGGATTACAGGTATGTGCCAACACACCCGGTGAATTTTTGTATTTTTTGTAGAGATGGAGTTTCACCATGTTGGCCATGCTGGTCTGGATGCTCAAGTGATCTGACCACCTGGGCCTCCTAGAGTGTTGGGATTACAGGTGTGAGCCACTGCGCCTGGCCTGCTAAAAGTCTTTAAATGGCCTCCCCATCTCCAAACTCTATCTCCGGATTAGTGTTGCAGGACTTTTAAAAATAAAACCTGGGTCATTTAATTTCTCACATTAGAAAACTTCCACCCTATTTCATTGTTTACAGTAGAAATCCAATTCTTTTAGTATGGTATACAAGACTCATCACGATCTAGCCCCAGCACAACACTCTAGTCTCCCCACCCAATATTCTTTCACCATATCCCTTCCATTTGGCCAGGCTGAGTCCTGGCAGCCACCATCTCCTATGGATCATGATGGTTTAGGTCTCCCAAGTTGCTCATGTTATTCTTGCTCCTACAAAGACCTCCATCTTCTTGTCTACTTAAAGAAAACCTACTCATCTGTGCACAATCACCATAAAGACTACCTCTTATCGGCAGCCTTTCCTGCAATTCCCCTAACTCCAGCATTGACAGTCACTTTTTAAAATTACCCCATGTATATTTCTCATAGCCTCTACAGTATTTTTGATTACACTTAACTAATTACATGGCTTCTCTTTAGTAGACTCTAATCTCTTGAGGCCATAGACCATATTCTATGATTTTGAATCCGAAATGCCTAACACTGTGCTTGATATATGGTTAAGTTGATCATATGACTTGGTTTGTACCTGTTGACCTGGCTTAATAATTACACCCTCTTTACTCTCAAAAGTATCTTGGCTTCGTAGATGAATTACATATGGTCATTTTCCACATAGTACATGCCTAGCAATGAATGAATGAACACCAGCATCTGACTACCTATTACCATACAATATATACATATATAGTGATACTTTTTTAAAAAAAGTTAGTTGTTTATGATGCTGTGCTGCTGTTTTTCTTAGCTTCATTAGAACTGGCCAGCTCCTCTTTCTCACTTGCCAAGCATGGGGGGTTAGTTTGGAGTTGGTGTCTCATCTTCTCCAGTTACAGGGTGGAAGTAGCCCAGTAGCCCACATTCTTGTTTCTAAATACTGCACTGACTCCACGGACTTAAGTTATCATTGCTTCCAATTTCCTTGGGCAACGCAGCACGCAATTGCCTTTTGGATGCGCTGCGTGGATTCAAAGTGGCTGTAACTTATCTCAGTAATCATCAGGAAAAGTTCCCGATGCCAGTCTTCCAAGGGCTCAGTGAATTAATAAAAACCAGATAGCCGCGCAGACGAGGCTGAGAGGCAACGATAAAAGTTGTCGTAATTATTAATAATACGTAACCCTAGATCACTCCTCTGATAGATATGGATGTTTGCAGCAGGTGCAATTTAGTTTGGTTTCACCCAAAACAAAAATGGTCTCCGTCGGAGTCAATGGCTTTTCCTGTGCGGACCAATCAGAATCTCGAATACAAGGCACGGGTCCCACACTTCCGCCCGGTCTTCCTGGTCTCTTCAACGGCTCCGCTGCGCCTCCGACTCGGACTGGCTTCTGCGGCCGGGACGGCGAGGGTCGGGGGCGGCGGGCGGGATGAACGCGGTGTGCGGCGGAGCGGCGCGGACGCTGCGGGTGCCGGGCCGTCACGGCTACGCCGCCGAGTTCTCCCCGTACCTGCCGGGCCGCCTGGCCTGCGCCGCCGCACAGCACTACGGCATAGCGGGTGAGGCGGGGCCGCGCCGCCTGGGCGGGGGCGGAGGTGGGGGCCCGCGGGCTCCAACTCCTCGTGCTCGAGGGAAAGCCCCTCCGAGCGCAGACGGTGCCGCGGGTCGGCGCCAGGGGGCAGAAGAGGCACTGATCGGCGCCGCTCCCTCCTTTGCGGAGAGCGGGAGTCGATCCTCTTTTCCAGCAGGGAGCAAACGCATATAGGTGTAGCCTGCTAGCTCGTGTCCTTGTTCCCTGAGACTGCGCTGCCTCCGCCACCTGTGACACGGCCAGGCACATGTCCCCGTGCGGAGAGCCGGGGGAGCCTGCGTGGCCCTTCCGATCGATCCGCCCGGCACAACCGTACCGGGGAGAGGGTCCGAACCAGAACCTCGCCAGGGCTTGCGAGTCGGCCCACATTTCCCAGTCTCCATTTGAGCACCAAGCGGCGACCTGCGGGCCGGTCTTCCTAAGGAGGATGCTCTTCAGCGGATGCCTGGAGTCCCGCGGGTGACACGATGAATGTATCAAGTTCAGTCCTCAGCTGTAGTTGTCTCACGAAGGGTGCACACATTAGCAAGTAGATGTTAGAGACTCCAGTTAATTGTCTCGGCCTGTGGTTCCAGCTGCTCAGGACGCTGAGGCAGGAGGATCGCTTGAGCCCGGGGATGTTGAGGCTACAGTGAGCTGAGATCACATCACTCCACTCCAGCCTGGTGACAGACTGAGAACCCGTCTTAAAAAAAGAAAAGAAAAGAAAAAAAAATAGTTAATCATCTCTGTCCACGAACTAGATGAAAAGGCGCGGGTTCATTCTCGGTTTTGCTTTAATTCATGCCCTACCTGTTATATGCACTGAAGCAAAATGCCGCAACTCATTGCATAACGTCAGTGGTCTACCGTATTTTTTGTTTTGCCCTACAGCAGAAAAAAAAGTTACTTCTAAAAGTCAAAGAAATACTTGATTTATTTTTATTATTAGCTCTTAGTGCTTGCATGTTCGGATTTACAAGGCCCACCGGTTAGATTGAAGACTCATGAGTCTAGTAGGAATTTTGCTTTTTATCTTTATCTTTTTCTTTTTAGAGACAGGGTCTCACTGTTGCCCAGACTGAGTAGAATGGTGCAGGCATGGCTCACTGCAGCGTCAACCTCCTGGGCTCAAATGATCCTCCTGTCTCAACCTCCCCGTAGCTGGGAGCACAGGCAGGTACCACCACACCTCGCTAATTTGTAATTATTTTGTAGAGACAGGGTATTATTGTGTTGCCCAGGCTGGTCCTGAACTCATGGGTGCAAACGATCCTCCTGCCTTGGCTTCCCAAAGTGCTGGGATTATAGGCTCGAGCCACTGTGACGGCATGTAATCCTACTTTAAATGTTACGCAAAAACTCTTTAAAAGGAGTTGGTATTGGCCAGGTGCGGTGGCTCACGCCTGTAGTCCCAGCACTTTGGGAGGCTGAGGTGGGCGGATCACGAGGTCAGGAGTTTGAGACCAGCCTGGCCAACGTAGTGAAACCTCATCTCTACTAAAAATACAACAATTAGCCGGGTGCGGTGGCACATGCCTGTAATCCCAGCTGCTCATTGAATCGCTTGAGCCCGGGAGGCAGAGGTTGCAGTGAGCTGAGATCATGCCATTGCAGTCTAGCCTGGGCGACAGAGCAAGAGACTCTTGTCTTTAAAATATATATATATATTAGTCATATTTAAGTAGAAGAGATTCCCCCCCTTGGTCTTTATACAATTAAATATAACTTTTAAAATACAGTGGCCCTTTTGTAAAATTATCTTTGATATGTAACATATTAATAGCGTTTTCAGGACTTTATTGCCACCAGTCGTGCTAAATCCCACCAGGTATCTCCGCGTCCATATTTTGTTTTAAAATCCTGTGTCAGATGTATTTTAGATTTATTGGTGAGGCAAGGCAATTTAGCAGGAGGAGCCCTGGAGGTTTCTCATCTGTCAGTAGGGATGATAACACCAACTTGGAAGGTTTGTATCCCTGATGCCTTGTCTGGCTACAGAGTAGGCCCCTAAGTATTTTGCTCCCCCTGTTAGGTCCATGTCTGGATTCCAATCATAGGTGCAATGGGAAGTTGAATATTTATTAACTGAAGTATAATATAGAAAAATGGAAATAAAGAACACATTTGGTATTCATGTCCCAAAAAGTTTAGGGAGAAATTGATCACATGACCATTTGGTATTCAAGGTCCCAAAAATTTGAGGGAGAAATTTGTGATATTAAAATTAGGTACCAATTACCTGATAACTCCTTGACTTTTGATGTTACCCTGGCAGGTTCAAAGGCATGACCTTGATTTTTTTTCTCTTTAGGCTGTGGAACCCTACTAATATTGGATCCAAATGAATCTGGGCTAAGGCTTTTTAGAAGGTAAAGTGGCTCTAACTATTAAAGGTATATATTGTTGCTATTAAAGCCCTAATAGGATGAGGTTTTGACTCTTTGTTCAGGATTTTAGTTTACAATATAAAAGGAACCTTGGCGTTTGCATAGGAGGAAGTTTATTTTTAGCTGGTTGTGGTGGTGTGCACCTGTAGTCCCAGCTATTACCAAGTCTAAGGCAGAAGGATCACTCAAGGCCAGGAGTTCAAGATTAGCCTGGTGGGCAACATAGAAGGACCCTATCTCTAAACAAATTTTTTTTTTTTGATACAGAGTCTGGCTCTGTCACCCAGGCTGGAGTATAGTGGCATGATGTTGGCTCACTTCAGTCTCTGTCTCCTGGGTTCAAAGTGATTCTCTTTCCTCAGCCTCCTAAGTAACTGGGATTACATACAGGTGCCTGCCACCATACCTGGCTAATTTTTTAGTTTTTAGTAGAGACAGGGTTTTGCCATTTTGGCCAGGCTGGTCTCGAACTCCTGACCTCAGGTGATCTGCCTGCCTTGGCCTCCGAAAGTGCTGGTATTACATGCATGAGCCACTGGGCCTGGCCTAAAATTTTTTTTTTTTTTAATTGGCTGTGCCCCAATGGTCTACCTCTGTAGTCCCAGCTACTTGGGAGGCTGAAGTGGGAGGATTGCTTGAGTCCAGTTCAAGGCTACAATGAGCTCTCATTGGGCCCCTACACTCCAGCCTGGGTGACAGAGCAAGACTCCTTCTCTTAAATAAAAAACAAAACAAAACAAATCTGAAGCCTATCTCTTAGTGTCCACTCATAAATTATAAAACTTATAACAAATGTGGAGTAGTATACTTTGCAACATTACATTTTTGGATTATGACATTCCTATGGACTTTTTTTTTTAGCCTTTCTGAATCTGTTGCCATATTTATCAAGTACCTGCTCTATTTAATTCCCATAGTTGTGAAGATTACATGAGATATATCTATTGAAATATGTGATGAATTTTAAGGAAAAAAGCCATAATTGTAATTATTATTTTTTGTGTGTGTAGCTGCCTGTATAAGTGTTGTTTGTTTGTTTGTTTGCTTTTTCCTGGTATAGCTTTGACTGGAGTGATGGTTTGTTCGATGTGACCTGGAGTGAGAACAATGAACATGTCCTCGTCACCTGCAGTGGCGATGGCTCGCTACAGCTCTGGGACACAGCCAGAGCTGCGGGGCCACTGCAGGTCTATAAGGAACACACTCAGGAGGTAGGTGGGGAATCTTTCTGGGCTGATTATTTTTCTTTCTTCGACTTTGGTTGAAATCCATTTGGGGATGCACACATGGAGAAATGTCTCCCAGGGACAAGTTTAAACTTTAGTATTTCTTAGACACACTAGATGTCACTTATTATTTGATTATTCAAACATAAAGTACCTCTTGGCGTAAGGAGCTGAGAAAGAAAAGAAAAGGTCAGTCTTCTCATTAGGCAGAAAAAAACGCCTCCAGCAGTGTGCTCTGGGTTCATTTCCTCCCGAGAGGCCCATCACTTTCTTTGTGCTCTAAGAATGTGCTTGCCACAGGGTGCTTTAAGATAGAGGTAGGTGGACTTTTCACAGAGACATCACAAGATTGCCTTTGGGGCTTCAGTGAGATTCTTGAGGAGTTTCAGAATATATTGGAGCAAGAGCATAAAATACTGAGTATGAGGCAGAACTTTGATCATTTATATCTACATCTGGTTCATGTGTCTAGATTTTGTGTGTGTGTGTGTGTGTGTGTGTGTATGTATAGCATAGAAAATAGTTTCAGTTGTACTAACATACATATATATTTTCAGTGAAGATAGTAATGAAGACATCCTCTTTTTTGTGTTTTTACCTTAAATGTTTTAAGATTTTCCTTAAGGTGGCAGTACGTCCTTCAAATGAAAACTTGCTAATTTACTTTCAAATTTTTGTCCACCACAGTGCCTGGTCCAAGAAGGCCCTCAATAAATGCTTATTAGATGCAAGAATATCAGTCTTTTGTGGTAAAAGATTAGTTATGTGAGGGATCCAGATGTTTTATAGCTGTAGGTATTGACAATCAAGATTTCTAAAATTGTTATTGAAATATTGACATTTCAGTTTCTATTTTTATTTTTATTTTATTTATTTTTATTTTTGAGATTGAGTCTCACTCTTTCGCCCAGGTTGGAGTGCAGTGGCGCAATCTCAGCTCACTACAGCTTCTACCTCCCGGGTTCAAGCAATTCTTCTGGCTTAGCCTCCCAAGTTGCTGGGACTACAGGCAAGCACCACCAACACCTGGCTATTTTTTAAATTTTTTTGAGATGGAGTCTTGCTCTGTCACTCAGGCTGTATTTTTAGTAGAGACAGGGTTTTACTATATTGACCAGGGTGGTCTCAAACTTCTGACCTCATGATCCACCCGCCTTGGCCTCCCAAAGTGCTGGGATTAGAGGTGTGAGCCACCGTGCCCAGCCAGTTTGTAATTTGATTGTGATAGCTATTTGAATAAATGTAGTTGTGAATCACCATGTTTTCAGGGAATTACTGACTATTAAGACAATTTTGATAAAGGAGAAATTTTAGTTTCAGGATGATCCATGCACGAATCTTTACAGAGTAGTATGTCCAAAATTCAGATACTTTTGTGGAACCTGGGTGAATTTTTTTGTTTTGTTTTGTTTTATTTTAGTCGGGGTCTCGCTCTGTTGCTCAGGCTGGAGTGCAGTGGTGCGATCTTGGTTCCCTGCAACCTCCACCTCCTTTTCATTGTATTTGCAGGTGGTGGAAAGAGGACGAGAGAGGTTTTGGAAATCCCTTTTATAAGAGCACTAATCTCATTCATGAGGGCTCTAAATTCATGACTCCCAGGCTCAAGCCGTTCTCATGTCTTAGCCACCTGAGTAGCTGGAATTACAGATATGTGCCACCATGCCCTGCTAATTTTTGTATTTTCAGTAGAGATGGGGTTTCACCATGTTGGTCAGGCTGGTCTTGAACTCCTGGGCTCAAGTGATCCCGCCTGTGTTTTTGTGTGTGTGTGTGTGTGGTTTTTTTTTTTTTTTGGAGAGATGAAGTTTCGCTGTGTTGCCCAGGCTAGTTTTTGTGATTTTTGATATCTTTTTATATCACTTATATTATAATTAATTTAATGTTTTTCTTTTTCTTCTTTCTTTTTTAAAAAAATATTTTCTTCTCAGAAGTTTTTTTCCTTTTTCTTAAGTCTTTGGTGCCTTTTATGACTTATGTGTATAAATTCAAGGATGGTAACTAACATCATAAAATAATATAGCTAATTAAGTTAAATTCAATATATTGACTTAATGTTTTTCTTTCAATCAACTAAAGTTGTTGCTTCATTTATCCTAAAACAGTAATATTCATGAAACAATGGGGTTGATGGTTACTTTAGTATGTACATTTATTTGTTTTTAATGTACATTAAAATCAATTAGTAATGAATAAAATAAATGTATGTACCAGTTAAAATAATCTCTTGTGCAACTACTCTCTGGGAAATACTGTTCTAGGATGTCCTAGATGGCTGGTCACTCAGTCTTTACTTCATCTCAGTGAAAGTGAATTTCACTTTATCTTGATATTACTTATTTGACTTTTAAATTGTTCTCATGATTAAGAAATTCTTGTAAGCCCAGATCTACCTTCTCTAGCAACCAATTGTTGCTCTTAGTGCCTTTCTTTGAAATGGTAAGACTAAGTCCAGCCCTCTTGTCCAGGAAACCTCTTGAAAATAGCCATCGTGCCTCTTCCAGACTGCACTTGCCATTTCATGTCCTGTCCTCAGATGGCATGATCTCTACATCTTTTATCCTCCTGGTAACCTCCTTTGATAATCCTGTTTTTCAATGTTCCTTTCAATGTAGTATACCTAATTTATTCCAGAAATGTGATGAAGGGCTAAGCTTTGTAAGATTTTACCACCATAATCTTGAGCGCCTAGTTCTAATAATATTACCTAAAGGGGCTATCCATTGTTCTCAGCCACGTCTTAGTGTTAGGTTACTTTGAGTCTACTAGTAACACACTTCCCTCTTTTGTCATCTGAACTGCTGTTAAACCAGATTTACATCACTTTATAATTTTGCATCTGATTCTTTTGAACTGAAGACACACTTTGGGGTTTTTTAATTTTTGAAATTTGTTTTGCATACTACTGTTCTAGTCAACCTTCCTCGTTTTCTTTTCAGATGCAATTTTTGGTAAGCGTTTGTATCAGGATGCCTTGAATGTTAGTGTAATAGAAAACAGTGAAGTGGCTTCAACAGTCAGAGTTTACTGTTTCACATATTTTTCTTGGTTATGTGAAAAATAAATGAAGATAAGCTTTTTAGGTGTTTGTTACAGCAGCAATCCTAATTCTTGGCACCAATTTCTGTCTCAGTCTGTTCAGGCTGCTGTAACAAAGTATTACAGACCGGGTGCCTAATGAAGAACAGAGATTTACTTCTCACTTTTCTGGAGGTTGGAAGTCCAAGGTCAGGGTGCCCACATTGTTGGGCGCTGATGAGGGCCCTCTTTCAGGTCAAAGACTACTACTGTCTTTTCATTGTATCTGCAGGTGGTGGAAAGAGGACGAGAGAGGTTTTGGAAATCCCTTTTATAAGGGCACTAATCTCATTCATGAGGGCTCTACATTCATGACCTAATTACCTCCCAGAGGCCCCATGTCCTAATCATTACTGTTGGGGAGCTAATATTCCAATATATGAGTTCTGTGGGGACACATTCAGTCCATTGCATATGCCAGATACTCGAAAATACTTAAAAGGATTTAAGCTCAAACAAGAGTTTTAAGGAGCTAGTAAGTATTTGTTGAATCAATTAATAAATGAAGCTGGGTGTGGTGGCTCACACCTGTAATCCTAACACTTTGGAAGGTCAAGGCAGGCAGATCGCTTAAGACTAGGAGTTTGAGACCAGCATGGTCAACATGGCGAAACCCATCTCTATTGAAAATACAAAAATTAGCTGGGTGTGGTGGTGCACACCTGTAGTCTCAGCTATTCGGTGGCTGAGGCATGAGAATTGCCTGAGCCTGGGAGGTGGAGGTTGCAGTGACTTGAGATCGTGCCACAGCTCTCCAGCCTGGACAACAGAGTGAGACCCTGTCTTAAAAAAAATGTATTAAAAAGTGAATAAATGAATGAGCATAGCCAATTTCTTTCTTCTTTTTTTTTTTTCCACCAGGATGTTCAGGGAAGCTATGTTGTAAAATAGAGCAGCAATTAATGGGTCATTTTCTTCTATGGAAGATAGCATATAATAAAGATGTATACTACGGTTTTAGTCAATCTTGGATTTGAATCCCAGCTTCATTAAGTTACCTGTTGTGAGACCTTGGGTATATCACATATTTTTCCTTAAGTTTAGTGTTTTTGTTTGCAAACTGAGTTTATTAGTAGTCTGTATCACAGGGTTGCTGCGAGTGCTTTCACTAGAACCAGCACTGACTAAATATGAGCTAGTATTATTATTTGCTCCTATTATAATAGGGTAAATATAAATGTAAAACAAGTTAGACCTTTTCCAGATACCCACTTTACCACTTGATGGCTATATGCCCAACAGTCAATTTTCAAGTTGTTAGCTGAAGTAAAAAAGAGAAATCCAAGATTTAGGTATATTTTAGGCTTTGAGGAATGCAGGTCTTGGTGAAATACAAAGAAAAGCATGGACATTATCTGTGTGAAAGGCTGCTAAACTTAGCATCAAAGTAGGAATCAGATTCTTCTCTGTATTGTTTAACCGATGTCTGCAGAAGTCCTTGTGTCTTTTGAGTCCTATAAAATGCCTTTGGCCATGCCTATTCTAATGCTGCTGAATATATAATACAAAATTTAAAAAATTCAGCGAGAAGTAGAAAAATAAGAGTGAATTGACAATTTTATTTTACTGCTTTCTCAGAGCACTGTGCTACTGAGAGTGAGTTGAAGTGACTTTAAAAATGACATAAATCAATGTAGTGTACTAATTTCTAATTTTCACACTGAGTTTGCTTATTACAATTTAAAATATAGTTAACATTTCTTCTCATTGTCAGATAGCAAGGTTTATCAATTTCCTGAATTTTTGTAGCATATTTGATCCATTAAGGTTTTTGAGCATTGCTTATAAAAACTTATTTTTGATGTAAGTATGCAACTATTAGTATTCTGTTATGGAGGAAATGTATTTGCTTACTCATTTTAAGAGTTAAAATCTTGTTTACTTTTAAAAAATGAATCAATTATTTACTTTTTGATAATGATAGAAGCTGAGAAGTCAATAATGATAGGTACTGTGTTAGTCTGTTTTCACATTGTTATAAAGAAATACTTGAGAGTGTGTGATTTATAAAGACAAGAGGTTTAATTGATTCACACTTCTGCATGAGTGGGGAGGCCTCAGGAAACTTTAAAATTATAGCAGAAGGTGGAGGGGAAGCAGATACCTTCTTTACAAGGTGGCAGGAGGGAGGGAAAGAGAGAAAGCAGGGGAAACTACTACTTTTAAAAACCATCAGATCTTTTGAGAACTCCCGCACTATCACGAGAACAGCATGGGGGGAACTGCCCCCATGATCTGATCATGTCCTACCAGGTCCCTCCCTCGACACAGGCGGATTACAATTCAAGATGAGAGTTGAATGGGGATACAGAACCAAACCATATTATTTCACTCCTGGCCAGTCCCAAATCTCATGTCCTTTTCACATTTCAAAACCAATCATGATTTTCCAACAGTCTCCCAAAGTCTTAACTTATTTCAGCATTAACCCAAAAGTCCAAGTCCAAAGTCTCATTTGAGACAAGGCAAATCCCTTTTGCCTATGAGCCTATAAAATAAAAAAACAAGAAGTTAGTTACTTCTAAGATACAATGGGGCTATAGGCATTGGCTAAATGATTCAAATGGGAGAAATTGGCCAAAACAAAGGGGCCACAAGCCCCATGCAAGTCTGAAACCCAGCAGGGCAGTTATTAAATCTTAAAGCTCTGAAATGATCTTCTTTTACTCCATGTCTCATATCCATGGGGTGGGCTCCCATGGTCTTGGGCAGCTCTACCCTTGTGGCTCTGCAGGGTGCAGTCCTCATGGCTGTTTTCACTGGCTGTCATTGAGTGCCTGTGGCTTTCTTAGGTGTACAGTACAAGCTGTGAGTGAATCTACCTTTCTGGGGTCTGGAGGACAGTGGCTTCCTCCTCACAGCTCCACTAGTCCCAGTGGGGACTCTGTGTGGGGGCTTCAACCCCAAATTTCCCTTCTGTACTACCCTAGCAAAGGTTCTCCATGAGGGCTGTGCCCCTGCAACAAACTTCTGCCTGGACATACAGGTGTTTCTGTACATCCTCTGAAATCTAGGTGGAGGTTAAACTCTTGTCTTCTTTTTTTTTTTAATTGCATTTTAGATTTTGGAGTACATGTGAAGAATATGTAAGATTGTTGCCTAGGTACACACATGGCAGTGTGGTTTGCTGCCTTCCTCCCCATCGCCTATATCTGGCATTTCTCCCCATGTTATCCCTCCCCAGCTTCCCACCCCCTGCTGTCCCTCCCCTGTTTCCCCCCACACAGACCCCAGTGTGTGATGCTCTTTCCTCTCTGTGTCAATGTGTTCTCATTGTTCAACACCCACCTATGAGTGAGAACACGTGGTGTTTGATTTCTGTTCTTGTGTCAGTTTGCTGAGAGTGATGGCTTCCAGGTTCATCCATGTCCTTACAAAGGACGTGAACTCATCGTTTTTGATGGCTGCATAGTATTCCATGGTGTATATGTGCCACATTTTCCCTGTCCAGTCTATCATCCATGGGCATTGGGTTGGTTCCAAGTCTTTGCTATTGTAAACAGTGCCACAGTGTCCTTATAGTAGAATGATTTATAATCTTTGGGTATATACCCAGTAATGGGATTGCTAGGTCAAATGGAATCTCTATTTCTAGGTCCTTGAGGAATCACCACACTGTCTTCCACAATGGTTGAACTAATTTACACTCCCACCAACAGTGTAAAAGTGTTCCTAAACTCTTGTCTTCTGGGCACCCACAGGCCCAACACCACATGGAAACTGCCAAGATTTGGGGCTTGTACCCTCAGAAGCAAGGCCTGAGCCGTACCTTGACCCTTTTAGCTGTGGCTGGAGCTAGAGAAGCTGGGATGCAGGGCACCATGTCTTGAGGCTGCACAGATCAGCAGGGCCACTCAGGTCCACAAAACCATTTTTCCCTCCTAGGCTTCTGGGCCTATGATGGGAGGGTTTGCCGCAAAGATCTCTGACATGCTCTAGAGACATTTTCCCCATTGTCTTGGCTATTAACATTCCACTCCTTGTTACTTATGCAAATTTCTGCAGCATGCTTGAATTTCTCCCTGGGTAATAGGTTTTTCTTTTCTACCTCATGGTTAGGTTGCAAATTTTCTAAACTGTTATGCGCTACTTCCCTTTTAAATATAGGTTCCAAATTCAAATCCTCTCTTCATGAATGCATGTGACTATACACTTTTAGAAACAACCAGACTATTTCTTGAATGCTGTGGTCCTTAGAAATCTTTTCTGCCAGATACCCTAAGTCATCTCTCTTAAATTTAAACTTTCACAGATCTCTAGGGCAGGGGCAGAATGCCACCAGTCTCTTTGCTAAAGCATAGCATGACTGACCTCTACTCCGGTTCCCAATAAGTTCCTCATCTCTATTTGAGACCACCTCAGCCTGAACTTCATTGTTCATATCACTATTAGTGTTTTGTTCAGAACTATTCAAGATGTCTTTAGGAAGTTCCAAACTTTTCCACATCTTGCTGTCTTCTTCTGAACCCTCAAACTGTTCCAACCTCTGCCTGTTACCCGGTTCCAAAGTTGCTTTTACATTTTCAGATTATCTTTATAGCAGTACATCACTATCTTGGTACCAATTCTCTGTATTAGCCCTTTTTCACACTGTTATAAAGAAATACTTGAGACTGGGTAATTTATAAAGGAAAGAGGTTAAATTGACTCATAGTTTCACATGGCTGGGGAGGCCTCAGAAACTTACAATTATGATGGAAGGTGAAGAGGAAGCAGACACCTTCAGAAGGTGACAGGAGAGAGAGAGAGCAGGGGAAACTGCCCCTTTTAAAACCATCCAAACTCGTGAAAACTCATGATCACTGGAAGATACGGGGGAAACTGCAGCCATGATCCAGTCACCTCCTACCAGGTCCCTCCCTCGACATGTGGAGATTACAATTCAAGATGAGATTTGGGTGGGGACACAAAGCCAAACCATATCAGGTACCAATAAAAAGTATTAACTCAGAATGACAACCAGTCCTGCATTTAAAACCAGTGTGTCTTCTTCAGAAATGCATTTATGTTTAAAACTGCACAAAGGATTTATCAACGGAAGGCCTCTTTTTTCTTTGTTTGTATCCTGCTTTTTTTTCTTTTTTAAAAATTGAGGAAATAGTTGGACTTGATATATTTCCTTTTGCATATTTAGTCATGCCTAGCCATTCATTTTGCAGTGGGTTAATGCAGTAAGATTTTATTGCAATTTATAATAGCAGTTTAAAGCTTTTTCCTGTGAACATTGTGATTGTACAGAAAAATAGTTTCTAGTTAGATGTCAGTTGAATCAATTCTCACTTTTTGGATCTTACTGCCATTAGGATGTGATATGTCATCACTTTTCAATTTTCATGTTCTAAAAGCATTTACCTTCTTTTGGCTTTTTTTATATTTTAAAGTTTAGACTTGTATTAAAAAGGCAGAGCTGTTTATACTTGTAGCACATATGATATGCCAGGTATGTGCCAGTCATTGATGATGCAGATGTAAATAAGACTCATGTGCTGTTATCTGGTTGTAGTTTTGGGACATGCAAACAAACCATTTAGGGTCCCATCATGTAAATTAAAAAAAAAACCCCACAAAACTCAACCATTCAATACAACATGATAGATGTTGAAAGAGGTGTCTAGAAGGTACGCAGAGAGGAAAACGAGGGACTGCCACAGAAGAGGTGCTATTTGGCCTGAGTCTTGGGCAGTTAGTAGTTTGCTAGGCAGCCCAAAGGGAAAGGGACATTTCTTTTTTTGTTGTTTTGTTTTCATTTTGAGATGGAGTCTCACTCTGTTGCCCAGGTAGAATACAGTGGTACAATCTCAGCTCACTGCAACCTCTGATTCCTGAGGCATGCAATCCTCTGGCCTCCTGAGCTCAAGCAATCCTCCTTCCTCAACCTCCCAAGTAGCTGGGGCTACAGGTCTGTGCCACCATGCCAGGCTAAGTTTTGGATTTTTTGTAGAGATGGGGTTTCTCCATGTTGCCCAGGCTGGTCTTGAACTCCTGGGCTTAAGCAATCTATTTGCCTTGGCCTCCAAAGTGCTGGGATTACAGGCATGAGCTACCACATCCAACTGAAAAGGACATTTCTGATGGAGAAGAGCATCTACAAGAGTTAAGATTTGTGAAAGAGGGTGGCATGTTCATACAACCACATGTCCTTTGTTGTGCCTGGAGCATAGAGTGTGTGTAGTAGGAGATGAGGTAACGGAGGTGGGTAAGGATTTTATCCTGATGGGCCTTGAATACCTGGATGGTGGGGGTTGGACTTTATGCTTTGAAAATTCGGGAGAAAGATGGATTGTGTAGATTTTGGGCCATACACTGTGAGCAGAAAACAGGACATATGTAGGTAGGTAAGAATTACCCATTTTCTATTCAATTCACTTCTTCAGGTATTAGCTATTAGGTAGGACTAGACTATAATCCAGGCATTTGGAATTTCAATACTTAACATACAAAAGGTGTGCAAAGGCTTAACTCTGTAGTTTTATTTAATTTTTTTTTATTTTTGAGATGGGGTTTCACTCTTGTTGCCCAGGCTGGAGTACAGTGGCGCGATCTCAGCTCACTGCAACCTCTGCCTTCCAGGTTCAAGTGATTCTCCTGCCTCAGTCTCCCAGGTATCTGGGATAACAGGAATGCGCCACCACACCTGGCTAATATTGTAGTTTTAGTAAAGATAGGGTATCACCATGTTGGTGAGGCTGGTCTTGAACTCCTGACCTCAGGTGTTCTGCCTGCCTCAGCCTCCCAAAGTGCTGGGATTACAGGTATGAGCCACTGTACTCAGCCTTAAGTCTGTGGTTCTTAAATTTTGCAACAGATTAGCATCACTTTGGGAGCTTTTAAAAATCTTTTTTTTTTTTCTGAGACAAAGTCTTGCTCTCTTGCCCAGGCTGGAGTGCAGTGGTGTAATCTCAGCTCACTGCAATTTCCACCTCTTGGGTTCAAGCAATTCTGCCTCAGCCTCCTGAGTAGCTGAGCTGGGATTATAGGCGTGTACCACTACGCCTGGCTTTTTGTATTTTTAGTAGAGACAGGAGTTCACCATGTTGGCCAGGCTGGTCTCAAACTCCTGACCTCTCGATCCTCCTGCCCTGGCCTCCCAAATTGCTGGGATTACAGGCGTAAGCCACCATGTCCAGCCAGGAGCTTTTAAAAATCTTCATGCCCAGGTCACAATGTCTGGGGGTTGGAGCCAGACATCATTATTACTTAAAGATTCCCAGGTGATTCCAATGTGCAGCATGGTTTGGAAGCCACTGCCTTGACTTGATAAACATTCAATTCTAATGACCTTGATAGGTGTGTTATCTAATAATTTGGGGATTGTAATATTCAAAATGGAGATTTAAAAAATCTTTAATAAAGGGAGTGATTTGATTTACCTTGCAAAATCATGATTCCCAACACATTATTTAACCTCAATGCTTTCTAAAATTTTTTAAAGAAGAGAAAATGATAGTTTTAAATAGATGGAAACTATACTAGAATATGTTCAGATGGAGAAGGACTTTCAAGCATGACTAGTGCTACCATATCTATAGTCTCTCTCATACACAAAGTGTAGGTGTCAACACTATGCATGTCTCTTTTTCTTTTTAAAAAAATTTTATTTTTGCTGCACTTATTTGTAAGATAAACACTATGCATGTCTCTGAAGTGAGTTAGTGAATTGTAGATAGAAGTTAAAATTCCGTATCTCTGATTTTAGAATCTGTTAGCAAGCATATGTAGGGGAATTATGAAATCTTGTTTGATAATTTAAACTTATATGAAACTAAAAATTACGTTTAGTATTACTGCAAGCTAACTTGAAGTGAAGTTATTGGCAGAGCTATGTAAATATATCTAAAATTTATGTTTTACATTAACAGGAATAGAAGCATACTATATAACAGGTATATAGTATGCTGTTATATATATAGAGTTATATGCCTCTTTTATATATGTGGTTATATACCTGTTATATACTATGCTTCTATATTTAAAAAGTACATACCCATTATATATTACATATATATATGGTATATATACATTTCAAAAAGAAACAATGGAAAGATAATTTAAAAAGTAATAAAAATGGTTACCTTAAAAGGGAGTAAGGGAGAAAACAGGGGAAAGGGAACTAGAATGGAAATAAGATTTCTTCAAATATAACTTGTGTTATAGTTCTGACCTTGGAACCACTGAAATGTTTTATGTAATTAAGAATCCCAGTGGGCTGGGTGCAGTGGCTCACGCCTGTAATCCCAGCACTTTGAAAGGCCAAGATAGGTGGATCATGAGGTCAAGAGATCAAGACCATCCTGGCCAACATGGTGAAAACCCGTCTCTACTAAAAATATGAAAATAAGCTGGGTGTGGTGGCGTGTGCCTGTTGTCCCAGCTACTCAGGAGGCGGAGACCAGAGAATCACTTGATCCAGGGAGGCGGAGGTTGCTGTGAGCTGAGATCACACCGCTGCACTCCAGCCTGGGCAGCAGAGCGAGACTGTCTCTTAAAAAAAAAATCACTATGTATTAATAAGTTGGAAAGGAAAAAGCAGTTTTGCTTAAAGTTTAAAGCAAACACATTAATCTAAAGGTCTATCAAATTGATGCCATAACTAGGTATTGAAAATAGTTGTTTTAAGTGACTTAAAAAACGCAGTGCTGTGATTATACATTCCTAATAAGTCTGATAAACAGAAAGAATTAGGGCTGGGCTGGTAGTTCGCGCCTGTAATCCCAGCACTTTAGGAGACCAAGGCGAGTGGGTTACTTGAGGCCAGGAGTTTGAGACCAGCCTGGCCAACATGGGGAAACCCCATCTCTACTAAAAATATAAATATTAGTTGGGTGTGGTGGTGCACACCTGTAATCCCAGCTACTCAGGAGGCTGAGGCAGGAGAATTGCTTGAACTTGGGAGGCAGAGGTTGCAGTGAGTGAAATTGTGTCACTGTACTGTAGCCTGGGAGGCAGAGTGAGACTCTTGTCTCAAGAAACAAAAACAAACAAAGAATTGGAAAGAAATTTGAAACTGCATTCAAAAAATTAACATTGTTACTTTGAAACTCATGTACATTGTAGGATAAGGCATACCAGTGATTATGTTATTAGAAACTGTAAGTTTTAAAGTGAGAGAAAAGCCTCATGAGTATAAAGAAGTTAAGCTGAAATGATCTTAAAGTTGAATGGGGAGTAGTCATATAAACTTGGGATTTATTTTTCTCTGTCTAAAAAACTACATATTTCCTAGTTTTTTGCACAATAAAGATTTAGAAGAAGTGACAAGTAAGTAGCAGTGAATATTCTTAGTACCCTCAATATGGTCTCTAAATACTGTTTGCCTCACAAAGGAATAGTGTCTTTGGGTAAGTCATTTATTCTAGGACTGGGCAGGAATGCATGCCATCTTATTGTGTCAGAAAGCAAGAAAGCTATGAAAGGCCACTGGCGACATACCAAAGGGAAGAGGAAACTTGAAGGGACTCTCATTGGCCGAAGATGAGACTATTGGAATATCCAAAAGAATGAAAGCAAATTTCAACACCCCCCGACCCCCCCCACATTTTCAGTCCTTACATGGAGATGGAGTTGTGATTCATCCATTGAGGATTATTAGGACAACTAGCTCATTATTCTGAAAATTGATAAACAAAAGTAAAGAATCAAGGCATTTACCCTTCCTTTTTTGTATGTTTCATTGTGTTATTATAAAATAGTTGATAAGAAAAGTTCTTTATAACAGAGTTCTAGCTAATAAATGCAGAAGGAATTACAGAAAATCACCATTTAGTAGCCCCTAATGAAATAATGATTCTAGGCAGGGATCATTGTGGATGCTAAAACCATTAGTTTAAGATTGAAACGTTCTCTGAACAATCTTAGGATCACTAAAAGTGGGTCAACCAGAAATTATATGCCTCCTAATATAATTGGGAGCTAAAAAAAATGAACCAAATCTGATTAAGCATCCAGATCTAACTTCTAATTTAGAGGAAATTGGAAGGGTAGAGTAAAAAGTTAATTACCACCATGAGCAAACAATTGGGATAATCCAGAAGGTAGGACATTCTACAAGAACAATAACTTGGTTTCTTCAACAAATAAATATTATGGGATGAGGGGCAGGAAGAGCAAGATGTGGGGATGAGGACTGTCTTAGCTTAGAAGAGACTTAGGAGATGAAACAGCTAAGTGTAAAATGTGGGTCTTATTTGGATACTGATTCAAATAAGCCGACTGTGAACAAAACAAAACAAAATGCTTTTGGACAGTCAGGGAAATACGAATAAAGACTGAGTGTTAAATGATATTAAGTAGCCATTGTTAATCTTGTTGGTGTGAAACTGGCCTGTGCTTCTGTAAAAAAGACGAACAGGCCTTATCTGCTGAAGTATTCAGGGGTAAAATGGTCTGATGTTAAAATACTCCAGCAGTCAGTCATTCAGTCAATGATGGGACAGATGAAACATGATGGGCAACATGCTGATCGTTACAGCAGGTGTGTAATAGGTGCCTGGGGTTTATTATACCATTCTCCCTACTTTTATGCATGTTTTTAAATTTCCATAATGAAAAAATTAGGAAAATGTAAGTTTCAGGCTGGGTATGGTGGCTTATGCGTGTAATCCCAGCACTTTGGAAGGCCTAGGCAGAAGGATTACCTTAGCCCAGGATTTAGAGACTAGCCTGGGTAACATGGTAAAACCTCGTCTCTACAAAAAAACAAAAAAGTAGCTGGTGGTGTGGTGTGCAGCTGTGGTCCCAGCTTCTCAGGAGGCTGAGGTGGGAGGATTAATTGAGCCCAGAAGGTGGAGGCTGCAGTGATCTGTGCTCATGTCACTGCACTCCAGCTGGGGAACAGAGTGAGACCCTGTCTCAAAATAGGAAAAAAAGAGAAAATTTAAGTTTCACCTTAAGTATATAGCCCTTTCTAATCAGTAATTAAAAGTCAGTGTCCCTTTCCTTTGTATTGATACAGATAAGAATGAAAATTCTGGACATAGTTTCTATTTGATAATTTTTAATTAAATAGACTAACTTAAAAAGGGCAATACTTTACAGTAGATTAAAGATGAGCTCTTTGGGAATTGGTTTCAGGAATAAAATTTGTCCTCTCAAACCATAGTTTTGATGAGGTTCAGATTTCATAAAGTAGCACAAAACATTGTACAGTGGGTTTTTTTCTTTTTCCATTTTCCTGGTTAATTTTCTTCACCACTGCCGAGAGTAATTTCATAAGATAGGTCTCAAGAGGACCCTGCTCTTAAAGCGTAAAGTCAGGCACTGCATATCTCTCTTCCTTTTTATATTTAATTTGTGTGTTTGCCATGGCCACTATTTGAGTGGGAGTGGAGGGGGAGGCTGGGAATAAGGAAGAGATGGAAGAGTAGACTTAATAGGAGATGTGCTTTCCATTCAGATTTGTTTCTCTTTTCCTTCCTTCATTCCAGAAACTTTTAGTAACTCTACTGTTTGCAAGAGACTGTACCAGGCTAGCTAGGAAGACGAACGCATTAGATGTGCTCTTGCCCTCCTGGACTCCCTGCCCAGTCTTGGGAGGCAGGCTTCTGGTTATCTACTGTCTGATGTGGTAAGCACTGTGAATGTATGCAGTGCTGTGGGAAGGGAGGATTTGTCTTGGGAAGGGGCAGGGAGGGCATCGTTTGGTCTAAAGGGGAAATAGGCATGAATTATTCAAGTGGAGAGGCCAGGGTAGTGTTAGAGGCAAATGAAAGAGCACCTCGATCAGAAAGGTTAGAGCCTGTGTGCTTGGAGCTGTTCGTGTTTTGGCCATTGTGCTAAGATCAGTGGAAAGACACTACACTTTAAAAAGTCTCTGAAATATTTTATACATTATAAAATACATGTAAGATATAAATATGATGTATTGAACACACTCATTCACCATCTAGCTTAAGAAATGAAACATTACATTTACCACTGGCGTCCCCTGGTTACCCTTTCTGTCCTATCCTTCCTCTCTCTCCTTTTTTTTTCCTAGGGAGTAACCGCTAGGCTGAATTTTCTATTTATGTATTTTTTTTGCTTTTCTTTCTGTTTTTATTACATGTGTATGCATCCCTAAGTCATGCATAGTTTTGCATGATTTTGACCTTTGGGTAATAAGAATCAACATGGTTGAATCTCACATAATGTCGAGCGAAGATGCTAAGTTGTAGGAGCTACATATACTGGCAAACCACTGAAAGGCTTTGTACAGGGGAGTGACATTTAATTTGTATTTTATAAAGATTACTTTTTATGTAGTGTGGATAATGGATTGGAGGTAAACAAAAATGGACGGGGAGAGCAGTTAGAAGGATGCTAATCTAAGTGGTAACTTATGGTTGATGGCTGTTACCTCTTAAGAGAAATCACATACAAATTCCCTTTAGGATCTTATCCCTCCCAACTCTTCAGCCTTGCTGTTCCCAGATTTGGTAAGCTTGTTCCCTGCTTCAAGGTCTTTCCCTGTTCTCTGTCACCTGAGCCTTTCATCTCATATCTGCAGAGTTCAGTGTTTAACTGCACTTAAGTCTCTGCGCAGAGAGGTCTTTCTGACCATTGTGTTGAGAAGTGACCCCCTGCCCTTGTCATTATTTTCTATTTTCCCTACTCTGCTTCTTCTTTGTAGTTTTTTTTTTATTGCAACTTTAAATTATACATTTATAGCATGTTTACTGCTGCTAAAATAAAATATGGGGGCTGGTCTTATCTCAATTTTTAGCCCCCTTTCTCCTCCTGTCTAGTACCCAGTAGGTGCCTAATAAATATCTGTTGAATTGGTTGAGGTTGGGATCATGGAATGCATTCTTCCCTTTTCGACTGTCTCCCAAACATCTCTCTGGCTGTGAACTTTTTTCAGAGCTTGAGGTTAATGCCTAAACCCTGTTTTACTGTCACCTCAGACACAGTATATATAAAATTACATTATTTTCCTCCCTTCAGTCTTTCTTTCACTTTTATTAATGCCGCCATCACTGACAGTCCTCAGCCATGAAACTTTGGTGTTATCTTGCAGTGTTTACTACCCCTGACCCCTAGGGTGCTGTATGTCTTTGGGGAAGTTTTCTGGTTACTATTTCACCTCTGCTTTTTTGCCTATTGACAGTTTAGCCAGCCCTCAGCGCCCCGCTTCAATCCTCCTCTTCTGAGCACCAAGTTGTATCTTCCATCCAAGTATCCTTTTGTGCTTATGTCTATAATTTGTTTTGTTTTGTTTTGTTTTGTTTTTGAGACAGGGTCTCTCTCTGTTACCCAGGCTGGATTGAGTGCAGTGGCATGATCATGGCTCACTGTTGTCTTGACCTTGACCTTGTGGGCTCAAGTTGTCCTTCCATCCCAGCCTCCTGAGTAGCTGTTACCTGTCACCATACCTGGCTGATTTTTAAATTTTATATATAGTTGGGGTCTCACCACATTGCCCAAGCTGGTCTTGAACTTGTGGCCTCAAGTAGTCCTCTCGTCTCGGCCTCCCAAATCGCTGGGATTACAGGCATGAGTTACCATGCCTAGTGTAGTTATTCTTTTTCTAATTAAAAAAAAAAAAACCCACACAGTCTCCTGATCTGTTAATTCCTTTCCTATATCCTAATATTATAAACATAGTAAAACACATAAAGTATTTATCAGTTGAGTTGCCTTTATTTCCTTTTCTTTTCCTTTTTTTTTTTTTTTTGAGACAGGGTCTTACTCTGTCACCCAGCCTGGAGTACAGTGGCATGATCTCAGCTCACTACAACCTCTCCCTTCCAGGAGCGATTCTCCTGTCTCAGCCTCTCAAGTAATTGAGACTACAGGCACACACCATCATGCCTTGCTAAGTTTTATACTTTTAGTAGAGATGGGGTTTCACCATGTTGGCCAGGCTGTTCTTGAACTCCTGGACTTAAGTGATCCAGCTGCCTCGGCCTCCCAAAGTGCTGGGATTACAGGTGTGAGCCACCACACTCAGCCTATTTTCTTCTTTATTATCCCATTTTTAACTTCACCACCATGTATGTCCTACTGTTAGCTCTGTATAGAGACCTAATGCTTGCCACTTGGTTGTGAAACAGAAAACAGCTGGCAGCAGCAGTGCCATCAGCATGGTTTTCTTACTTCCTGTCTTTGGTGTTGATTCAAGCTGGATTCTCTTTCCATGGAGGCCCCTGCAGTTTTAAAAGGTGAGGAGTCATAGGTTTCACCTGCTGCATCACACTGGAAGTGTGTGGAGGCAGTGGAGTCTGAGCTGATGATGCTAGTATTTAGTTAGTAGTTCTCTGTACCTACCTAGTGATGATTGAGGGTGTAAAGAAAGCTTAATTGGTTAAATTATTTTAACCAGCATTTGAGTGCCTATTGTACTGTGATGAATATAGGTGTATAAGATGTTTGCTCATTAGGAGTCTCCAGAATCTAGCGGATATGACAGTTGTTTAACGTTCTTTTTAGTAAATACAATATGGCAAATGCTGATTTAGAAGTAGGTGTGAGCTGCTGCTGGAGTACGTAGAAGGCAGCATATGACTCACCGAAGGGCTTATAGGGAGGCTCATTTCATAAGGGATGTAACGGGGCCACATCTTGATGGATAAATGGAAATTCACAAGTGGATAGGGGCTTTAATATCTTGCGTATGGGTAATTCATGAAAACACAATGGAATCAATCTGGAAAAATGAAGCTCCAGTAAAGGGTGTTACCAGCAGGGGTAGAGCTTTATTTCCTTGATATCATGGCTTAATGTAGCCAAGAAGTTCTGATTCAACAGTGCCCTCAAGTAGCATGCTGTACAGATAGCCTAGCATAACAATTAAGGGTGGGCCCTGCAATTAGGCTGCCCAGGTTCAGATTTCATCTCTGCCCCTTACTAGCTTTGGGGCTCTGGACAAGTTATTTAACCTTTCTGGGCCTTGACATAGTATCTACTTCATATAAATCAAGATTAAATGAAATAAAATACATAAAGTCCTTAGCAGCAGCATCTGGCACTCAGAGTGTTCAATAAAGGTTTGCTGTTTTTATTTTTGAGTCTTTACATCAGCCTAGCACAGAGATTGGCAAACTACAACATGTGGGCCAGGGCCAAATCTGGCTTGCAATATGATTTACAAATAAAGTTTTATTGGAACCAAGCCATGCCCATTCATTCAGTATTGATTATGGCTGCTTGTTGTGCTATAAGATCTGGGTTTGGTAGTTGTGACCGTGACCAAATAACCTGGAAAGTCTAAAATATTTACCATATGGCCCTTTATAGAAGAAATGTACCTTTTTTGAAGAAAGTTACCATTTACTATATGGTCCTTTATAGGAGAAATTTAGAGGATAAAATCAAACTCTTTAGCTCTCAAGATCTTCAGTGATTGCTTCCAAACCAGTCTTTTTTCTATCCGTAACTAACAGATGGCCAGGGCAGCTCTTTGGTTTTCACTGCCCCTTCTATTCCCTTCATAGCTGCTGTCTGTTGCTGGATTGTGCTTCCTTTAGTGTTCCAACTATTCCTCTGTCTTTTGCATGAATATGGGCAGCAGCAGGGCCAGGACTAGGGTAGGGTGTATGAGGCACTCACAATTTAAGGGGGGCACAAAAAACTAGATAAGCAATGTAATTTGTTAATATAATGTTTTTAGAAATAAAACTTAATGCCAAAACTTATGATGAACAAAATACTAATATTTTATTTATTTTGTCTTTTTTTGAAGCTTAATATAATTTTATTAAACTTTTTTCCAGGTTTATTGTGATTGGCAAATAAAAATTTGTAAGCTGGGCATGGTGGCTCATGCCTGTAATCCTAGCACTTTGGGAGGCTGAGGTGGTAGGACTGCTTGAGCCTAGGAGTTTGGGACCAGCCTGGGTAATATGGTGAGACACTGTCTCTACAAAAAAAAAAAAAAAAAAATTAACTGGGTGTGGCGGTACGAAAGTGTGACTCCAGCTACTTAAGAGGCTGAGGTGGGAGGACCGCTTGAGCCCAGGACGTCATGGCTGCAGTGATCTGAGATTGTGTCTCTGCACTCCAGCCTGGGCAACAGAGCAATACCCTGTTTCAGGACACAAAAAAATAAATAAATCAAACGAAACTAAGTTGTACAGCTTAGTGTTTTGATCTAAGTGTATCTTGAGTAATGATTCCTACAATCAAGCTAATTAACATATCCATCACTTGAATAGTTACCATTTTTTGTGTGTGAGGTAAGAACATTTAAGGTCTACTCTCAGCAAATTTCAAGTATACAATTTCAAGTATTAAGTAATACATTATTGTTTATTACGGTTACCATGCTGTACATTGAATCTTTAGAAAGTATTCATCTTATAACTAAAAGTTTGTATCCTTTGATACAACTGTAGCCTCATTTCCCCCACCCCCAACCCCTGGCAAACACTCTTCTACAGTATGTTTCTCTTAAGTTTGACTTTTAAAGATTCTGCCTACCAGTGACAAAGCATCAACAGTTTAAATAAAGACAGGATCAGTATTGCTGATGTTTTTTTTCCTCAGCCTCCAACATGTCTTGACATAGCAGTGGGCAGCAGAGAGCAAGTAACCTAAACTTAAGTGACTTAAGCCCAGATACTCATACTTCCTACATATATGTTGGGGAGAGTAATAAGATTCAAAGTTACCTGCTGACTGCTCATATGAAGGGCATATACTCAGGTCCTTGTCAGGACTAGTTTCAGAAAGTATAATTATTCACATATTTTGTTGAACTTAGTTTACAGAGTGATATGTGTGTAATCTGTTCTATAAAAGGCAAGAATGAAAACATTTCCAAAAGTTTTCAAATGGTTCATTTGAAATGGTTCCTTGAGAGGAGTGAAGCCTACCTTAGAATGGAGCATTGGATAACTAAAACTGTTTACCAAGAGATCTGGAAGGACCACCTGGTTCTTGCAAGTTTTTTCTAAGAAAGGCCAGATAGGGATATTAATTGAATTTTAATGCTTTCCGATAAACATTGACCCAGCAAGCTTTTTTAGATGACTAACTTTCTAATCTCCTTTGACATTTCTTCGTGGAGCTGCAAACAGTGATTTGTTGGTAGGTTTTAAAATATGTATAATTTGTTTTAGTGAAGAAGGTTTGGAAGTATTCTGTAGAATTCTGTTAAAGCAAGTGGAGTCTTATCTGTAAGGAATAAGTCTGGAGGAATGGACGAGATCAACCTTTCATTTCTCAGACACCGTGTTGAGATGGACAGGAATTATTTGATGTTTTGACATTGTAAATTAGTTGTTCTGCCTGTCACTGTCATATAACAAGAGATAAAATGCAGTGTTGAACTTGATGCTCTTTTGCTTTCTAAATACTTTCAAATGTTTTTAGGTGTATAGTGTTGATTGGAGCCAAACCAGAGGTGAGCAGCTTGTGGTGTCTGGCTCATGGGATCGAACTGTCAAATTGGTATGTTAGCATTATTATATTCAAAAACAAATATTCCCTTCTCTAGAGCTTCCACTGAATCTTTCTTTCTTTTCCAAACATACTTCTGTAGCTTTGTGATTGCACAGCTGATTTTCTTTAAAAAATTAAAACATTTATTAGAACTTAACATTTTGTAATCTTTTGGCTGCAAACTAATAGTTAGCTCAGCATTAGTTTGGCCCTTAAATACCATCTTGTTTTATATCAAAATAGAGCTTTAAAAATCCTTGATATCTGCATGTATATTTACATGTGTATATAAATGTATATCGTTTATGGATGTAAATACTATGTGTAAAAGCATAAATTTGAATTTATCCCTCTTGAGTAATTGATCTATTCATTTATTTGTAGTGGGATCCAACTGTTGGAAAGTCTCTGTGCACCTTTAGAGGCCATGAAAATGTCATTTATAGCACAATCTGGTCTCCCCACATCCCTGGTTGTTTTGCTTCAGCCTCAGGTAATTAATTCTATATTTGCCAAAAGCCTTACTTGTAGTGAATAGGTGGCCTTGTTTTTCCCATTAGGTGGCGCTGTGTACCTTAGATTCAGAGAGAAAACAGGCGTCTTAAACTATTCTTTTGTCCTCTTAAGACTTTCCTCCTTTGTCAACCTCTTGACAAGAATTAGCTGAGGTTCAGGTTACTTTTTGATGATTCCATCTCCTAAAGAATAATTCCTCCGTTTCTGGCAAGGACAAATTCGTGGATGATAATGTTATAACTGAGTTATGATCTATGTTTGAAAAAGAAGATTTTGAGTTTTGTGTTAGAACACTGTTACAGAACCTCTGAGATGCGCATCTGTTTGTCAATGAGCAGGTTGAGTTTGGAACTGAGAAGTCTGGCCTTGTGAGTAAAAATTGTATCATTGGCTTATAACTGGTAACTAAAGCTATTGCAGTAAATCAGAGCACCTAAGGGGCCAGTGTTCACTGAATTGGCTGCACATCTAAGCCTTCAGATGAATCAGAGGGGATTTGATAAAAATCAGGTACTGGACCTGTAAGCTCCAAAATATATTCTTTAAAAGCTTTCCTTGGAAAATTGATACTGTAAAGCTGTTTTCTGCCAATTTTTATGACTTGGGGAACTCATTCAAAGATTGATTTATCTAACATTTGCTATTTTCCTGAAATAATCCTTTGTGATAATTTACAAATATTAGTCTACTTAGTACTTTTTAAAAGATTCAAAGTTCTTCTTCCACTTTGCAAAAGTTTTGGAAGGAGTTTTGGTATAGTTAAAAGCCAAGGCAAGCTTCAGAATTCTCACTGTGCCTTAGCCATTTCAAACACAAGAGCATTTATTTACTGAGCTCTGTGCCATGCGTTTGTAAGCAAATGTAGTGCTTCCATCATCTTTGCTTCCCTTGTTTTCATACATTTCCTGTAACACTTGTGTATTCTTTCACATGGCCGAATGCCTTACAGAGCCAAACACTAAAATATTTTTGATTGTTATTACATTTGATACGGGAGTAATCATCTTATTTGAATTATTAAAACATATCTGAGTTCATTTTGATTGTTGAGAAGGACATTGCCAGTGAGTCAGTCCGATATTTATTGAATGTCCATCATTTACTGGGCACTGGAGATTCAGTGAGGAAAACAGATGGAGTTCCTGCCCTCCTAGAGCATGTAGTCCAGTAGGAAAGAGGAATGCTAAGACAAAAACTTTCCTGCTGTTATGAGACATTCTTTGGTCATGCTGCTTAACCTCTGTCTCCTCATTCCTCATTTCTAAAATCAGGGTGGTAATGGTATCTACATCAGGAAGTTTTGAGGAGGAGTAAGTGGCTAATGTACATAAAGGGCTTAGTTAGAACAGTGACTGGTAGAGTCAACGCTCTGTATTACCTTTTTTTTTTTTGAGACAGGGTCTGGCTCTGTTGCCCGGGTTAGAGTGCAGTGGTGCCATCTCAGCTCACTGAAATCTCTGCTTCCCACGCTCAAACAATCCTCCCACCTCAGCGTACTAGCTGAGACCACAGGCATGCATCACCATGCCCAGCTAATTTTTGTAGTTTTGGTAGAGACAGGGTTTCACTGTGTTGCCCAGGCTGGTCTGGAACTCCTGGGCTCAAGCAGTCTTCCTGCCTCAGCCTCCCAAAGTGCTGGGATTACAGGTATGAGCCACTGCACCCGGCCTTAAGCGTTACCTATTATTAACACGTGTGCCCAGAATTCTGTGGAAATGTATAAATGGATTCCTGAGCTTGTCAGGTTACTTATGAATAAGTAAGAGTTAGGAAATGAGAAGCAGGAGGCAAAAGTTGGAATGTGGAGAGAACAGAGCGTATTTGAAGACCATCAGAATGGCCTTTGCAGTATATATGTGCTATAACAATGGACAGTTAGTGCTTATCTGAGAACTAAAACTCTTAGAACAGAGCTCTAGAGTAACTTGCTTTAGGCAGACTCTGGAATGCATGGACTAGTAATATACTAGTCCAGTGATTCTAAAATCTAGCTAATCATCAGAACCATTGCGTGAGCTTAAAAAAACAGCAGCAGAATTCTGGGCTTCATCTTAGTCTTGCTGAATAAAAAGACAGAATACCTCTCTGAGGTATATTTTTAAATCCCAGCTGAATCTAGTGAGCAGCTCAATTTGGGAAGCACTGTACTAGTCTATGGAAGAGCTCTGTTTGAGATGCCAACTTGACAGCTTAGTTCTATTTGAGGTAATGGGAATTGCATGTCTGTTTTTGAAGGGATATACTCAACTCTTTTTTTTTTTTCCCAAGAAACCTACAGAATGGTTTCAGTGCTGAATTCAGAGAATCGGGTTCTTTAGTTTGAGAACTGCTTAGTTTTTTCTCAGTTTTGTGAGTTTATCTTTATTAATTCTCTTGCTTTATCTTCTTGCTTACAGACAAGTACATAAGTTATAACACAATCTTTGCATAAAGTAATCTCAACTGCAAAATTTGTGGTATGGAACCCATAGTTGTAAAATATTTGTTTTTCATGGTGGAAGCTTATGCAATAGGCAGTCAAGGATTATGCTATAGGATTATGTCTAATCCTCTTGCACACATCCAGTTAAGTATATCTTTCAACTGATTACAACAATTTATGTTTTAATTTAAGATATGAGAACGTAGCATTTAGTTTACTCCAAGAATTTAGTCATCTTCAAGGTTGTATAGTTTTGCAAATCTAGAATCAAATTTGTTATCATTAGCTAAATTAAGACAGGCCAAAATGGGGGAAGTTTTAGAGAACTATTAATACATTTAGATTTACCTTCCATAGCAGAGTTCCCTAAAGACACTACATTTTGCCTAATTCGTGGTAGTTGTGTCAGTACAGAATTCATATTTCTAAATTATATGAAATAGGGAAGAATATTTGAGCTCTTTTTATGAAGAGGACTAATATGAAGTAAATTATCTTTGGAATCATTTAAAACTAAATTATTGTTGTCACAGACTCCATCTAATTGCATAAGTCATAATCATGCCTGAATGTGTGGGATTCAGTCGTTAAAGCATACCTCATTCTATTGTAAGAAAAAGTTATATTACATCTGAGAGGCACAGAGCATTTTGGTTAAGTAATATTACATTGGCCCCAGAGTACCCTTTTGCTACTCAGTTCACTTCCCAGTTTTAGGTTCTATGTTTACACTCATTCTCCTTATGGAACTTCTTACTTGCTGCAGTTTGAAATTAGACATGGTAACAGCCAGGTCCTCATCCATATTGTACATTTAAATTCACTGGTTCTGACTGGGCACAGTGGCTCATGCCTGTAATCCCAGCACTTTGGGAGGCCAAGGTGGGCAGATCACTTGAGATTTGGAGTTCGAGACTAGCCTGACCAACAGGGTGAAACCCAGTCTCTACTAAAAACTCAGAAACATTAGCTGGGCGTGGTAGTGGGCACCTGTAATCCCAGCTACTGGGAGGCTGAGGCTAGAGAATCCTTTGAACCTGGGAGGCAGAGGTTGCAGTGAGCCGAGATTGCACCACCGTACTCCAGTCTGGGCAACAGAGTCTCTGTCTCAGTTGGAAAAAAAAAAAAAAGTCACTGGTTCTGTCAGTGGCAGGTCTGCAATTGATAAGAGAATCTGGCAATTCAGGTGAGTCTATGGCATCATCACGGGCCATAGATAAATGTCTGCCTGTCAATGAAAGGCCAATTGTCTAGAAAATTCAATTTAAAAAACAACGTAAATGCAGATGTCCTGGCAGCTAAAAGAGTTGAATGAGTCATTGTACCATTTGGTCAAAAGACCTCTTTCCTACCTGGAAAACAAAATGGCGAGGACAGAGTGCCAAATGGTTACATCAGGAGTTGCCGTCAAGGAAGTGGAATTCTCAGCTCCTGCCCAGCAGTCTTCATATTTTTGTGCCTGTTAAATTAACTGCAAGAGGGGATAGCTGAAGCCATGGCTCTTTTTTTTTTTTTAATATTGCATGAAAATGGTGGTATGGAACAGAACTGTTGTGCCAGAGATGTAACCTTTGTTGTTGTGTTGTTTAACCTTCTACTGAAGCATAAACACATATTGAACAGTACATAATCTTAGTATACAATTTGGCAAATTCTTACACTGAACACATCCTTGTAACTGGCACCCAGATGAAGAAACAGAACATTCCCAGAGGGCCTCCTCCCATCCTTGTAGTCACTTCTCACCACCTCCCACCCCAGGTGACCACTGTGTGGCCTTCCAATAACATGGATTCATGTTACCTATTTTCATATCTTTGTGTCTGGTTTCTTTCACAGCATTATCTCTTGTGAGACTCATTCATATTATTGCTACAATAACAGTTCTTAATCTCCTAGTCTGCTTTCACTGTAATGTTTTGGTACTTGTAAATTTTTTTATTTTTATTTTTGAGACAGAGTCTGGCTCTGTCACCCAGGCTGGAATGCAGCGGCACAATCTCAGCTCACTGCAGCCTCCACCTTCTAGGCTCAAGCAATCCTCCCACCTCAGCTTCCTGAGTAGCTGGGACTGCAGGTGCATGCTACTAAGGCTGACTAATTTTTGTATTTTCTGTAGAGACAGGATTATGTGGTTGCCCAGGTGGGTCTGGAACTCCTGAACTCAAACGATCTGCCTACCTTGACCTCCCAAAGTGCTAGGATTACAGGCGTGAGCCACAATGCCTGACCTCTTTTGGTACTTTAAATCAATGCACATACTCATATATTATTAGGGTGAACCCAAGCTTATTGATCTTGAGACATGCTATAGCTAGTATATATTATTTAGCCATTTTATTTATTTTAATGGAAGTCTGGTGCTTAATCAAATGGTTTTCTTTGGAGCTAGCTTCAGGAGACTGAAGCCTCAGGAGAATACCCTTTACTCCCTTATGATGAGTAATTTCCTTTGCCTACAAGTGATAGAACTGGGACTATGTTAGATCTTTGCAAAATTTGTTAAAGAGCATATTCCAGAAAGGGAACGGCTGCTTGAAAGGCCCCCAAGTCACATTCTGTCTCTCATCTGGACTTTTCCCTACTTGTTCACCTGACTGTAGACTGGCTTTCTTCACACAGTAAGATATGTGGCCACCAAGTAGTTCATGAATACATATATAAATTTTTGAGACAGAATCTGTCTCCATTGCCCAGGCTGGAGTGCAGTGGCGTGATCTTAGCTCACTGCAACCTCTACCTCTGGGGTTCAAGTAATTCTTGTACCCAAGCCTGCTCAGCAGCTGGGATTACAGGCATGTACCACCATGCCTGGCTAATTTATTTTTTTGTATTTTTAGTAGAGACAGAGTTTTGCCATGTTGGCCAGGCTGGTCTCAAATGCCTGGCCTCAAGTGATCCACCTGCTTTAGCCTCCCAAAGTGCTGGGATTATAGGCATGAGCCACTGCCCCTGGCCATATTTTTCTATTTTTGAGACAGGGTTTTGTTCTGTCATCCAGGCTGGAGTGCAGTATTGCAGTTATGGCGCACTGCAGCCTCGACCTCCTGGCCTCAAGCAACACTCCCACCTCAACCTTTGAGCTGGGACTATAGGTGTGTGCCACCATGCCCAGTTAATTTTTAAATATTTTGTAGAAACAGAGTCTCACTATGTTGCTCGGGCTGGTCTCAAACTCCTGGACTCAAGCAGTCCTCCTGCCTTAGCCCCTCAAAGTTCTGGGATTACAGGTGTAACCCACCATGCCCAGCCTCCTGAATTTTATAAGTTGTAAATGCTACCATAAGAGAAGGACAGGTAGTATTTTTTCAGTTACAGTTTAGAAAAATCCCAAGTACCTACCTTTGACCTTTTCAGCTGTCAGAGCGGGGAATGAGGTACTGCAGTTGGCCTTGCCTGGACCTGCCTTTGGCCAGTCAATTGTGTTGAGGTATAAGTCTTTATAGAATCACTTGGTGAGAAAAGGACATGCTGTTCCCAGAAAAGGGGTATTGCTGGGCAGACCAAACAACAGACATCCACATCACCCTGCATTATACACTGAAGGCTGGAGAAAATCATGAGAGATCATTTCATCCAAGCTATTTGGCATTCTGGAAACAAATTTTACTGACTGGGGGCTAGACCACGGACAGTGATTCTAATGAGGGCCCTTGGAGTTATTTGAAACTCTAACCTGTACCAATCCTGAACAATTTCCTTTTGGTACTTTCAATCTCATCATTCCTTTTTCACAATGAGATATGTTGTCACCAGTGGGTCCTGAATTTTATTATACTTTGTAAATTTTGCCATAGAAGAGGGACTGACATTATTTTTCATTTGAAGTTCAGAAAAATCCCAAATACCCGCCTTTGACCTGTCAGCTGTGGTCAGAGCAAGGAATGATTTTTCTCCAATTTATAGAAAAAGTAACATTAAGGCTGGGCGCAGTGGCTCACCCTGTAATCCTAGCACTATGGGAGGCCGAAGTCAGTGGATTGCTTGAGCTCAGGAGCTGGAGACCAGCCTGGCCAATATGGCAAAACCCCGTCTCTACCAAAAATAGAAAAATTAGCTGGCCATGGTGATGTGCGCCCGTAGTCCCAGCTACTTAGGAGGCTGAGGTGGGAAGATTGCTTGAGTCTGGGAGGCAGAGGTTGCAGTGAGCTGAGATCGCACCACTGCACTCCATCCTGGAAATTAAAAGAATTAAAAGAATTCCCCCAGAATCAGCCAGCATTGACTGTTTGGCATTTGTTCTCCAGCAACACAAGGAGGCAGCAGCGTAGTGTGATTGTAAACTTGTGAAGTGCACATGCTGGGGACCCAGAGTGCCTGGGTTCTGGTTCCAGGTCCTGTGCTTCTATTGCTTACTATGCTGGGTGTTAGCTGCAGTTTCCTCGTTTGTATAGTACTACACAATTACTTTTTATATATATATCTAAATTCCTACTTTATATAGTTGTGATTTTTTAGAAAAAATATGTATAAAATGCTTAGAATAGTATGTGGCACATTGGAAGCACTTAATAAATATTAGCTATTATTTATGTTATTATTAGGGGAAAGAAATAACTTCTAATCATGGGTATTTTTTCTCATTTAAAAAAAGAAACACTGAGGGGTTACTGCTTATCTGGCACCATATTCACGCTGCTACCTTGTCCCATTTCAGCCTTACAGGGCAGTTGTCTTATTGTAGGTAGGAAACTGAAGATCAGCAAAGTAACTTGATTAAGCATCAGTGACCACAGAACGATTGAGCTGGATTAGAACCAAGCTCCGGAACTGCAAAGGCCCTGTTCTTAATCTCGGTGTTTCATGACTGCCAACACATATCTAATCTTTCTTAAGCAACTTCCAAAGAAGCTGGAAAAAAATTGCCTAGGATAGCTACATTTAGCTTAACAATATATGATTTAGAACTATAGGAAAATATATGGAGGTAAGTAAAAGATGCTTTAAAACGTTAGCGTTTTTATATACCATATTTGGCAGTGTCTGCTATGTGTTAGAGACCATGCCAGGTACTTTACAGAGACTTGATTAAATTCTTAGACAGCGCTGCATGTTAGGCATTCTGTGTCTCTTTTAGAAATGAGGAATCAGTCTTAGAGATATTACATATCCTAGGCAGGGTCCTATAACCACAAAATGGGATTCAAGACCCCACCTGCTATCACGCCAGAAACTACGTGTTTCATTACATGGAACTGGTTTTCTTCTATCATCAGTTGTTTATATTTTACTTTTGAGGTAGATATATGTATTCCGTATTTTATTCATCCTGTCATCCATCCTTTGTTTCCTTATAGTTTAGAAAAATTGGAGGTAAATAACATATAAAATATTTAATCGGGGTGACCATACAGTTAAGTAATGCAAACTATTTTTGTAATAATGCAAAGTGTAATCTTTAAATGTTTTTAGCTTGTTGGCCAGGCGCGGCAGCTCACACCCGTAATCCCAGCACTTTGGGAGGCCAAGGTGGGAGGATCACGTGAAGTCAGGAATTTGAGACCAGCCTGGCCAACAATAGTGAAATCCTATCTCTCTCTCTCTCTCTTTTTTTTTTGAGATGGAAGTTTGCTCTTGTTGCCTGGGTTGGAGTTCAGTGGCGCCATCTTGGCTCACTGCAACCTCCACCTCCCAGATTCAAGTGATTCTTCTGCCTCAGCCTTCCAAGTAGCTGAGATTACAGGTGGCCACCATCACACCTGGCTAATTTTTTGTATTTTTAGTAGAGGCGGGGTTTCATTATGTTGAAACTCCTGACCTCAGGTGATCTGCCCGCCTTGGCCTCCCGAAGTGCAAGGATTACAGGCATGAGCCATTGTACACAGCTGAAACCCATCTCTACTAAAAATACAAAAATTAGCTGGGCAAGGTGGCATGCATCTGTAATCCCACCTACTTGGGGGAGGTGCTGAGACACAAGAATTGCTTGAACCCAGGAGGTGGAGGTTATAATGAACCGATATCATGCCGCTGTACTCCAGCCTGACAAATAGAGCAAGACTCTGTCTCAAAAAATAAAATAAAATGTTTTTAGCTTTCTTTTTTCTTTCTTTCTTTCTTTTTTTTTTGTAGAAAAATACACCTATAGCTTGCCCACTAAAATACAGTATACTTGAAAAGTAAAAATTCTCCACTTTGGCTTGGTAGACTTTGCCTGCCTTTAGCAGTAAAACTGTTACTCTGTTGTTGGTTTCTAGTACAATACACTGAATCGGAGTGATCACTTATTTCCTAACGGGAGAATTTTCAGGGTCTTTCCTGCCTTAAAGAAAAATGTACCAGGTGTGGTGCGTGTTTAGTTATTTGTGTTTATCTCTGTGAGATTCAGTTTTCCTCCTTAAAGCATTATCACGGTGCACTATTACTTTTGTATTCCTTCATTTGAATAGTTCTTATACATTATTATGGTTTAAAAAATAAGTCTAAAGGTGGCAGTATCCTAACAGTGAAAGCCATGTAGTTTTACTTGACTTATCGTTATTAATACGTCACTGCACATTCAAGTGGTGTGACGGGAAATGATTAAGTCTTTCTTTTTTTACCAGGTGATCAGACTCTGAGAATATGGGATGTGAAAGCAGCAGGAGTCAGAATCGTGATTCCAGCACATCAGGCAGAAATCTTGAGTTGTGACTGGTGTAAATACAATGAGGTATAGTATATGGCTCTGTCCTGAGCTTCTGTCCTTCCTAATGTTAAAATGTTCTAAATTTTATTTATCTTTGTTTACGTGGACTTTGGTGGTGTTCCTGGACCATTAAGTTATATTCTGTCCCTTTCCTTTCTAATTAATAATTGTGACTGACCTGCATTAGCATTAATTGGATTTAAGTGCTCATAAAACAGGCAAAATAAGAAACAGAAATTCTCAAAGTTCAACAGTGCAGCCTTACTTGTTTGTTTTGGGAAACTGCCTTACCAATTTATGTAATTTTTTTTCTTTATTGCTCTTAACCCTGCAATTTTGTATCATCTTTTGCTTTTATTTCTTTTTCACCTTGCTAGTCAGGCTGTTGAGCTATTTGTAACTTGATTTTTAATTTGACAGTCCATCAGTTTTTAAATTTTTCTGTTTCATCTTCCTTTTTAAGCCTAACCAATTTTCATGCCTCTGTAAGATAAGTGTCCATGTGCAACTTTTTTAAAGCCTCAGTTAACCACATGAGCATATGAATTAAGAGATAGCAGTGGATTAAATATGTGTTAATGTACTATAGCCACGCACTGCATAACAACATTTCAGCCAGTGACAGATTGCATATATAACAGGGCCCCTAAGATTATAATGGAGCTGAAAAATTCCTAATGCCCGCAAAGACCTTCCAGCAGGACAAGATGTGGAGGTAGAAGACAGTGATGCTGATAATCCTGACTCAGTGTAGTCCTAAACTAATGTGTGTGTATCTTAGTTTTTAACAAATGAGTTTAAAAAGTTAAAAACAATTTAAAAATAGAAAAAAGCTTATAAGGATATAAAGAAAGAAAATGTTTTTGTAGAGCTGTACAATGTATTTGTGTTTTAAGTTTTGTTATTATGAAGAGTCAAAAAGTTAAAAAAAATTAGAAAGTTTAACAAAGCAAAAAAGTTACAGTAAGCTAAGGTTAATTTATTATTGAAGAAAGGAAATTGGCCCGGCAGGGTGGCTCATGCCTGTAATCCCAGCACTTTGGAAGGCCGAGGTGGGTGGATCACGAGATCAAGAGATTAAGACCATCTTGGCCGATATGGTGAAACCCCATCTCTACTAAAAATACAAAAAATAGCTAGGCTTGATGGTGCGTGCCTGTAGTCTTAGCTAGTTGGGAGGCTGAGGCAGGAGAATCGCTTGAACCCAGGAGGCAGAGGTTACAGTGAGCTGAGATTGTGCCACTGCACTCCAGCCTGGTGACAGAGCACGATTCCATCTCAAAAATAAAAGAAAATTCAAAAAATAAATTTAGTATACAGTAGTGTTCTAGGCCTTCACATTCATTTACCACTCACTTACTAACTCACGCAGAGTAATTTCCAGTTTTGTAAGCTTCATTCATGGTAAGGGCCCTACTACCATTTTTATCTTCCATACTATATTTTTACTGTACCTTTTCTATGTTTGGATACAGAACAATAGCCTACAGTATTTAGTACAGTAACATGCTGTATAGGCTTGTAGTCTAGGAGTAATAGGCTGTACCATCTAGCCTAGCTGTTGTAGTAGGCTATACCATTTAGGTTTGTATAAGTATACTCTGTGATGTTCACCCAAAGATGAAATTACCCAATGCCACATTTCTCAAGGCATATCCCCATCATTAAGTGATGCGTGACTGTATTTATGTCCCTGAAGTGGTCTGTTGACTGTGACAAATAGCTAAAATGTACACTTTGCTTTTTTCCCAGTTTTAAATTAATTAAAGTTAAAAGAGCAGTGTATTGGCAGAGTTCTTTAAATAAAAATAAGTTAAATAAGTTAAAAGAAAATATAATACATATGAAATGATGTTACTCAATCTAAACATTTCAGTGCTGATGACTACAGATTCAGACTCATAAATGAATTTTCATATTGGAAAATTAATTATGGCCCATATATCAGATGTTTGGGAATTCTAAAGAAAGATGCTGATAGACATTTGAACGTGGTTTATAAAAATTATTTTCTAATCACTGAAACTTTTCTTCAAATTAGCTTACACTAAAGCCCAACATATTCAGACAATGTTAGGTTGGTGTAAAAGTAATTGCAGTTTTTGCATTGATAGTAATGGCAATAACTTAAATACATTGCACCAACTTAATACATTGCTGTTCTGGGTTATGTGGGGTGGACTGAGTGTAGACCCAGCATTTGGCCTGTTCAGGCAGGACCTCTGGGTTCACTTGGGGTTCCAGATAGCAGAATTTGTAAAGCTGGGCTAGATAGACTCACCACTATTTGATTACATTTTTGGATATGATTAGATATTATATTAAGACTTGGTCCAAGAGGGTTAGAAACAATGATTAATTTTGATTTAGAGAACATGGAAAAATTTAATTCGTAGCGCATGCTTTTTCAGATGTCCCTAAATAAACAGACCTCTTGCCTTTTAATGCCTGGAAAAACCTCAGATTATGTTGAAATTTTTGTTTGTTTGTTTTTTAGAGCTGGGGTCTCACTGTGTTGCCCAGGCTGGTCTCAAACTCCTAGGCTCAAGTGATCTACCAGTGTCGCCCTCCCAAAGTGCTGAGATTATAAGAGTGAACCACTGCACCTGGCCTTGAAAACCATTTCTAATTTTTAATTTTATTTTTTTTAGAGACAAGATATTGCCCTGTTATCCAGGCTGAAGTACAGTGGGGCGATCATAGCACACTGTAGCTTTGAACTCTTGGGCTCACACAATCCTCCTGCCTCACTCAGCCTCTCAAGTAGCTAAAACTACAAGTGTGTGCTACCATGCCTGGCTAATTTTTTTAATTTTTTGTGTAGACAGGGTCTTGCTTTATTGCCCATTCTGGTCTCAAATTCCTGGCCTCAAGTGATCTTCCCACCTTTGCTTCCCAAGGTGCTGGGATTCCAGCGAAAACCTTTTGAAGAGAAAGCTGGGTTCATTTGTCAGATATAATTTTCAATCCTTTAGGTACTTCTGCCACTGCTGAAGGTGAATTAGAAAATCCACAATGCTCTTTGGAGCTATGCCTTTTCCAGTTGTGTGTAGTGTTCCATCATGTAGTTAAAGCATATTGAGTTCTTTTCCTCACAGGTCATATTAATTTTTTGCTATTAATATTGATACTCGTTATACAGCTTCTCAAAAATGACTCCTGGGTTCATATTAAATAATTATCAGAAAGTAGATGTTGTTTCTGGTAGAAAGCCTGCATACTGCTCTGCCAAGATGTCACGGTTTATTTTTCTCTAAACTGTTTTTAGAATTTGCTGGTGACAGGGGCAGTTGATTGCAGTTTGAGAGGCTGGGACTTAAGGAATGTACGGCAACCAGTGTTTGAACTTCTTGGTCATACCTATGCTGTTAGGAGGGTGAAAGTAAGTTTTCATCTTTTATTTTATATGTAGAATAAATTTATATAATCAGTGAAGCATATATTAAAAAGTGTTCTGGGTTTAGGGATTGAAGTTACTAATTCTTTTTTATATGTGTTTTTGTTACCCAATTAATATTAAAAGCTAAAATTAGGTAAAAATATTTGAATAATTATTGAATGAATTTGGGCAATGTAGACATTCAATACTTAAGGTTAAATAAAAATCTTTTTATCATTCTTTCACCCCTAATGTATTATTTCCTTTAATATTTTTTTTAACTAAAGTAATTCACTTTTAGTATTATGTTCTTCGTAAGTTTCTAATTAGTGGGAGTCTCTTTACCTTATAGAAACAGGTCTAAAGAGATGGTTAATACTTTCTTTTTCCCAGCATGATAACATACATGACTATTCACAAATGTTTGGGATATAGAAGTTTTTTACTCTGTGAACAGCAGAGAATGAGGTAAATTTTTAATGATGGTCCCAATACATTTCTCTGGGTATAAGATGACTTAGGTTAGTTTCCTGGCTTTTTTGTTTAGGCAATTTCTGCTAAATGACAGTGGAAAGCATTTTGTTAAGTGATATCTCCCCATTTCATTCTTTGTTTTTTACATTAAAGGTAAAAAAAGTACCTTACTGATTTTAAAAAATAAGATAATTATATATTATTATCCCTACTATTTTAAAAATTCTATTCTTTTTTCCTTTTCTTTTTTTTTTTTTTTTTTTTTAAGATGGAGTCTCACCGTATCACCCAGGCTGCAGTACAGTGGCACAATCTTGGCTCACTACAATCTCTGCCTCCTGGGTTCAGGCGATTCTCCTGCCTCAGCCTCCTAAGTAGCTGGCACTATAGGTGCATGCCACCATACCTGGCTAATTTTTTTGTATTTTTAGTAGAGACAGGGTTTCACAGTGTTGGCCAGGCTGGTGTCAAACTTCTGACCTCAAGTGATCTGCCTGCCTTGGCTTCCCAAAGTGCTGGGATTATAGGCTGAGTCACCATGCCTGGCCAACAATTCTAAATTTTTAGTTATATTAATATTTTAAGTTTCACTGACCGCAGTGCAACATAGGAGACACAGTGCTCTGTGCAAATTTAACAAAACTTTGTTTTATGTGGACAAGTTTTAGCAGGTTAAAAATATTCTCTATATTTCAGAGTGATTCTTAGAATGAAATAAGGTAATGTAGTGAAAGTGCTTAAGTGCTAGTCAAATGTAGTTATATATCTGTATTTAACTTAAAGTGCTGGTAAGACAAACACTGAAGAAATGTAATTGTAAAGGTCAACTTATTAAGTACGTTTTTATTTAAAAGACATTACTTGTCTTTAAATTTGCTTTTTATTCTTTATATAATTTTTCATTAGCTATAATATACAAATAACAAAAATGTCTTAAAGCTGTTTTTATTTTAAATGTTTATTTTGATAGCTTTAATTATAGCAATCATAATATATATTTGTAAAATTGGTAAATAATGTCATTATTTATTTGTACTATTATATTTCCCTTATATTTGTAAGAATCATTTTTGTTTGTTTGCTTTTTTTTTTTTTTTTGAGCCGAAGTCTCTCTCTGTCACCCAAGCTGGAGTGCAGTGGCGCGATCTCGGCTCACTGCAACCTCCGCCTCCTGGGTTCAAGCAATTCACCTGCCTCAACTTCCCAAATAGGTGGCATTACAGGTGTGCACCACCATGCCTGGTTAATTTTTGTATTTTTATTAGAGACAGGGTTTCACTATGTTGGCCAGGCTGGTCTCGAATCCCTGACCTCAGGTGATATGCCCTTCTCAGCCTCCCAGAGTGCTGGGATTACAGGCGTGAACCACTTCATCCGGCTTGTAAGAATCATTTTTGGATAGTCCATATGAAGTTGTATTTAATTTTTCTAGAATAGCAACACTTTGGGAATATTCTAAATAAGTTCTAAAAGACTTGAGGGATAATTTTCTTTGGAGAATATAAAAATGTTTTTCCTGAAGATGGATACTTAAAAGGCCAGAAGACTTTTGCTGCAAATTAAAAGATGTATGTTTTGGAAAAGCGTAATTTTAAGTGACAGCTCTGACTAAACTTAAATGTATTATGATGTTTATGGAATGATCATAGAAAGCAATGTTATAATTACAGCTGACTTCAAAAAGGTTTTTTTTTTGGTTTCTTTTCTTTTCTTTTTTTTTTTTTTTAGTTTTCCCCATTTCATGCTTCTGTGCTGGCCTCTTGCTCGTATGATTTTACTGTAAGGTACTGTGACTTTTAATACGTTTCATTGTGAAATACCAGGTAACATTTGCATCTTTGCAACTTTTATAAAAGACAATGTGATTACTCTTACTAACATGAAAATAATCTGAGATGGGCGTATTTAAATATTTACTAGAATTAATATTATATTTTTCCTGTTTTCATGATCCGGTCACATATATGAGTACATTTTTTTTTCTTTTCAAATATTAGCCTGGCTATTATGTGTAAAAGCTTTGTTTCTAATAGATGGTAACACTTTCCTAAACCATAGCTTGCATAGCCAATATCTTGTAAATTTAGATTTAGAAATTGGAAAATTTCATTTTTTCAGGTCTAATAATATGAGTCTTAGGCTAAGATTGCTTAGATGAAAAACAGTGAACATGAGTTTGTTTGTGAATGTAGATATATGAATGTATATGTGTATATATGTGCATGGATATATATGAGTGTGTGTGGGTATGTGTCCCTATTTATACTTTCAGTTACAGTTCTACACCACACAGGATTCATTTCTCCTTTCCAAATGTTTAATTCTTGACTTCCATTTTATTCACAGTGTATTTTCTTACATGTTAAATGCTGTCTGTAATGCTTAAAAAGTAGTTTAAGAATTGCAAAGCCATACCTTTGAAAAAAAGAATCTTATTAATTAGAGCTCAGCACTTGCTTAGAATTTTTTGTCTTTAGTTCAGATACTGTATTCAGAAATTACTTAGGTTAATTCTCCTCTTCTGTGTTAGAGTGTGGTTATGTTATTCATTTGAAACATAGTTTGATTCCTTTGTTTCTGTTTGTATTCAATTTTAGGGTTTTCCTCCAATCCTTGTTGATTTTGTCTAGGCAAAACATTGACCTGGTTTCAAAAATCAAGATGTACATAAAGGTATATTCAAAAAGGTGTCATTTCCCCCCTTCTATTTCCTCAGCCTTTCTGTTTTATTCTGTTCTATACTCTGTAGGTAACTAGTCTTGCTCATATATGTAGACATAGATATATATATTTTCTCATTTCCCCCTTTCTTACACAAAGAGTGGAGTACTTTGGATACATACTCCTTTAAGTTTTGCATTTTTCACTTAAAATATATCCTGGTAACCATTCCATATCAAATAAATCATTCTCATTCTGCTTAATACACCATTGTGTGGATGTACTATAGTTTATTTGGCTACCCTCCTATGTATGGACATTTAGCTTATTTTCAGTGTTTCATAAATAGTGCCAGAGTGAATGATAGCTTTGTGTGTATGTATATTCATATTACTAGAGAATTAATATCTGGTGTTCCTAGAATTACAATTGCTGAGTTAAAAGGTAAACGTGTAGTTTTGTTAGATATTACTGAATCTTCATCCATAAGGAATATGCCAATTTTGATACCCAGCAGCAATGTTTGAAAGTACCTGTTTCTTCGCCATCTAAAGATCGTTGATTCATTAGGGTTTTTCAGGTGCATGATCATATCACTTGCAATTAAAGGTGGTTCTACACCTTCATTTCCAATTCTGACACCTCTAATTGATTTCTCTTAAAATTGCCTTCAAAAATACCTCTAATACAGTGCTCGATAGTTTATAGAGAATATCTGATTCCTAATATTAGTTCAAATGCCTTTAGTGTTTCTCTATTAAAAATAAGATTCTGGCTTTAATGTAAATTATATATGTTTACTTGTTTGTCATGCTGAGAAAGTATGCATGAATTCCTATTTTCTTGAGTTTGTCTTTTTTTTTTTCTTTAATCAGGAATGGATCTTAGTTTTGTTGAAGGCTTTTCTTCCCCCCTGGCATTTATGTAGATAATCATGATTTTTCTTCTTAGAGCTATGGCTGTGATGTATTATATTAATGGATTGAACCAACCTTGCATTCCTTGGCTGTCTCTCATGTTCTTTGTGTATCGTTTTCTAACCATGTTGTTGACTTATGTTTGCTAATATTTTATTTAAAGCTTTGCATCAGTATTCAAAGGTGATATTAGTTGTAGTTTTCTTTCTTTTTGTTTATGTGTCTTTGTTTTACTTGTTTCATAAAAAGAATTAAGACATTTTCCTTCATTTCCAAAGCTCTGGAACTACTTATACAGTATTGAGGCTATTTGGTCTTTGAATCCTTGGTAGGATTGCGCTGTAAAATTATCAGAGCATGGTGCTTTTTGTGGAGTGCTTTCTTGATAACTTCATTTCTTTTATAGAAATTGGTCTCTTTAAACTTTGTATCTCGAATGGGATCAATTTTGGAAATGTCCCTTGCTTGTAGGTTTTCAAATTTATTTGTACAGGTGTCTGTAAAGGGATGGGTGCAGTTGCTCATGCCTGTAATCCCAGCACTTTGGGAGGCTTAAGCGGGTAGATCACCTGAGGTCAAGAGTTTGAGACTAGTCTGGCCAACATGGTGAGACCTTACCTCTACTAAAAATAGAGAAATTAGCCAGACGTGGTGGAAGGTGCCTGTAATCCCAGCTACTTGGGAGGCTGAGGCAGGAGGATCACTTGAACCCGGGAGGCAGAGGTTGCAGTGAGCTGAGATCATGCCACTGCACTCCAGCTTGGGCAACAGAGTGAGACTCTGCCTCAGGAAAAAGTAAAAAAAGATGTCTGTAAACTAATCCTAGGAAACTAGGATTTCCTCTCTTTCAATTGTTTTACTCTTATTATTTCTGATGTTGTATCTTTATAAATTCTTTTTTTCATATCTAATGGTATGTTTATTTGTTATTTTTCTTCAGCAGGTAGAATTTTAATTTATTAATTAGAACTACTTTTTTTTTGCCAGGTGTGGTGGCTCATGCCTGTAATCCCAGCACTTTGGGAGGCCAAGGTGGGCAGATCACCTGAAGTCAGGAGTTTGAGACCAGCCTGACAATTGTGGTGAAACTCCACCTCTACTAAAAATACAAAATTATCTGGGTGTGCTGGTGCATGCCTGTAATCCCAGCTACTTGGGAGGCTGAGGCAGGAGAATTGTTTGAACCCAAGTGGTAGAGGTTGCAGTGAGCTGAGATCGCGCCATTGTGCTTCAGCCTGGCAACAAGGGCGAAACTTGGTCTCAAAAAAAAAAAAAAAAAACTACTTTTTTCTATTCTCTAAATTATTAATTGCTACTTTTATTTTTATTATTTTTTTTTTGGTACTTTTTATTGTTCTTTTTTTCAGCTTCTTGAGCTGGGAATTTATTTTTATTCCTTCATTTTGTTAATAAAGTGTTTAAGGCTATAAATTTTTTTCTGGTTATTTTCAAACAATAGCCCATAAATTCAGATATATAATGTTTTCATTATCATTTTAAACAATTTTTTAGTTCTGTTTATACTTGCCTTTTCTTCCAAGAGTTGTATAATAGGAAATTATTTAGTTTCCATATGAAAATGCCTTGTAACTTAAAAAATTTTGTTAATACTTTCTAGTTTTGTTGCATTAAAATCAGAGAATACTATTTTAGTCATTCTGTTTTATGGAACATATTGATATTTGGGGGAAGTGGAGCCTAATAAATGATCAGTTTTTGTGAATATTTCATTTGCAGTTGCGAAGACTGTATATTCTCCATTTTCAGGCAATAAAGTTCAGTATATGATCATAAGCTTACAAATTGATTATGTTGTTTAGGCCTTCTGTATCCTTTCTTATTAATGGTCCAGTTAGTCTGAGAATGGTGTGTTACTGAGCATGGCGTGTTAAAATCTCTTATCATTAGCAGGCTTCTACATCTCCCTGCATCTTTTGTAGTTTTTATTTTATAGAAATAGATGCTGTGTTTGTGGTATGTAGATATTATAATATGTATATAGTGAATTGAGACTTTTAACATTAAAGAATATCCTTCTTTGTCACAGTTAATGCTTTAAGTTCTGAGATACATGTGCAGAATGGGCAGGTTTGTTACATAGGTATACATGTGCCATGGTGGTTTGCTGCACCCATCAACCCATCACCTACATTAGGTATTTCTCCTAATGCTATCCTTCCCCTAGCCTCCCAACCCCTGATAGGACCTGGTATGTGATGTTCCCATCCCTGTGTCCATGTGTTCTTATTGTTCAACTCCCATTTATGAGTGAGAACACAGTGTTTGGTTTTCTGTTCCTGTGTTAGTTTGCTGAGAATGATGGTTTCCAGCTTCATCGATGTCCCTGCAAAGGACATTAACTCATCCTTTTTTATGGCTGCATGATATTCTATGGTGTATATATGCCACATTTTCTTTATTCAGTTTATCATTGATGGGCATTTGGGTTGGTTCCAAGTCGTTGCTATTGTGAATAGTGCTGCAATAAATGTTATGTGTGCATGTGTCTTTATAGTAGAGTGATTTATAATTTTGCAGGCATATACCCAGTAATGGGAATGCTGGGTCAAATGGCATTTCTGATTCTAGATCTTTGAGGAATCATCACACTGTCTTCCACAATGGTTGAATCATTTATACTCCCACCAAATTAAAAGTGTTCCTATTTCTCAGCATCCTTTCCAGCATCTGTTGTTTCTTGACTAACGAGCGCCATTCTGACTGGCATGAGATGGTGTCCCATTGTGGTTTTGATTTGTATTTCTCTAATGACCAGTGATAATGAGCTTTTTTTCATAGGTTTGTTGGCCACATAAATGTCTTCTTTTGAAAAGTGTCTGTTTATATCCTTTGCCCACTTTTTGATGGGGTTGTTTGTTTTTTTCTTGTAAATTTGTTTAAGTTCCTTGTGGATTTTAGATATTAGCTCTTTGTAGGATAGATAGATTGCAAAAGTTTTCTCCCATCCTGTAGGTTACCTCTTTACTCTGATGACAGTGTCTTTCACTGTGCAGAAGCTCTTTAGTTTAATTAGGTCCCATTTGTCAATTTTGACTTTTGTTGCCATTGCTTTTGGTGTTTTTGTCATGAAGTCTTTGCCCATCCTATGTCCTGAATGGTATTGCCTAGGTTCTTTTCCAGGGTTTTTATGGTTTTAGGTATTACATTTAAATCTTTAATCTATCTTGAGTTAATTTTTGTCTTTAGTTAATTTTTGTTTAAAGTTTAAGGAATGGATCCAATTTCAGTTTTCTGCATATGGCTAGCCAGTTTTCCCACCATCATTTATTAAATAGGGAATCCTTTCCCCAATGCTTGTTTTTGTCAGATCTGTCAAAGATCAAATGATTGTAGATGTATGGTGTTATTTCTGAGGCCTGTGTTCTGTTTCATTGGTCTGTATATCTGTTTTGGCACCAATACCATGCTGTTTTGTATGGTATTAGCCCCTTTTGACAAAGGGCTAATATCTAAAATTCACAAGGTTACTGTAGCCTTGTAGTATAGTTTGAAGTTAGGTAGCAGGATACCTCCATCTTCATTCTTTTTGCTTAGGATTTTCTTGGCTATACAGGCTCTTTTGTTGGTTCCATATGAAATTTAAAGTCGTTTTTTTCTAATTCTGTGAAGAAAGTCAATGGTAGCTTGATGGGGATAGCGTTGAATCCATAAATTACTTTGGGCAGTATGGCCATTTTCACGATATTGATTCTTCCTATCCATGAGCATGGAATGTTTTTCCATTTGTTTGTGTCCTCTCTTATTTCCTTGAGCAGTGGTTTGTAGTTCTCCTTGAAGATGTCCTTTACATCCCTTGTAAGTTGTATTCCTAGGTGTTTTACACTCTTTGTAGCAGTTGTGAATGGGAGTTCACTCATGATTTAGCTCTCTGTTTGTCTATTATTGGTGTATAGGAATGCTTGTGATTTTTGCACATTGATTTTGTATCCTGAGACTTTGCTGAAGTTGCTTATCAACTTAAGGAGATTTTGGGCTAAGACATTGGGGTTTTCTAAATATACAATCATGTCATCTGTAGACAGAGACAATTTGACTTCCTCTCTTCCTATTTGAATATCCTTTATTTCTTTCTCTTGCCTGATTGCCCTGGCCAGAACATCTAATATTGTGTTGAATAGGAGTGATGAAAGAGGGCATCCTTGTCTTGTGCCAGTTTTCAAAGGAAATGGTTCAGCTTTTGCCCATTCAGTGTGATATTGGCTGTGGGTTTGGAATAAATAGCTCTTATTATTTTGAGGTATGTTCCATTAATACAAAGTTTATTGAGAGTTTTTAGCATGAAGGGATGTTGCATTTTATCAAAGGCCTTTTCTGCATCTCTTGAGACAATCGTGGCTTTTATCATTGGTTCTATTCATGTGATGGATTATGTTGATTGATTTGCTTATGTTGAACCCCCATATTTAAACAATTTTGTTGAACCATTTTGTTCTATGTATGTCTCTTGTATAGAGCATATATTAGGACTTTGCTTAGTGAACAAATAAACAATCTTTTTATTAGAATATGTAAGTTTAACTCATTCATATTTTTTTCTTTCTTTTTTTTTTTTTTGAGATGGAGTCTCACTCTGTTGCCCAGGCTGGAGTGCAGTGGCAGGATCTTGGTGCACAGCAACCTCCACCTCCTAGGTTCAAGCAATCCTTCTGTTTCAGTTCCCCTAGTAGCTGGGATTACAGGCATGTACCCCCATGCCCAGCTAATTTTTCTATTTTTAGTAGAGATGGGGTTTCATCATGTTGTCCGGGCTGGTCTTGAACTTGTGACCTGAGGTGATCCACCTGCCTCAGCCTCCCAAACTCATTTATATTTCTTGATAAAAATGTTTAGCATCAAATCTGTCATCTTTTATGTTTTGATTATTATTTATATTTTATTTGCTATGTTTCTGTGTGTGATGGTTTTTTTGTTGTGTTTTGACTTGGACTTAAAATTTTTTTTTCTTTGACTTAAAACTTTTGATATTTAGATAAGTTTTTATGTGTTTGTTTTAGTGATTGCCTTTGGTGTTACAACTTTTTTAATGCCTTTGTAACTGTTCTTTAAAAATTAACCGTTTATTACCTGGTTGTGAGTTTTTCATTATATTTGTGTTAAATCCCACCTTTTTTTAATACAATAAGCAATGAACTTGTTCTTTCTTTTTTTAATTTTCCCTTTTCCATCAAATTTTGTTTCATTTATGCTTTGTTAGAACATGCAACTTTAACATATATCACATATTACATTATATATATTATATAATATATAATATATAATATAATATATAATATATATATATATTTTTTTTTTGAGATGGAGTTTCGCTCTTGTTACCCAGGCTAGAGTGCAATGGTGCAATCTCGGCTCACCGCAACCTCCGCCTCCTGGGTTCAGGCAATTCTCCTGCCTCAGCCTCCTGAGTAGCTGGGATTACAGGCATGCGCCACCATGCCCAGCTAATTTTTTTGTATTTTTAGTAGAGATGGAGTTTCACCATGTTGACCAGGATGGTCTCGATCTCTTGAGCTCATGATCCACCCACCTCGGCTTCCCAAAGTGCTGGGATTACAGGTGTGAGCCACCGTGCCTAGCTCACATGATATATTTTTACTTGGTTTCCACCTGTGTTTTAGTCTTAGACATATAATTAAATATATTAAATGCTCATTATAAATTCTTTTGCCTAAGTTTCCCCCATTATCTGATACAGTTTATCTTCTAGTAGATTTCTCAAGAGGGACTGATGGGCATAGAATTCTCGTGAACTCTCGTATGTTTAAAACTATTTTTCTGTAGCCTTCCTACTTGAGGATAGTTTAGCTAAATATAAACTCCTTGATTTACATTTCTTTATTTCAGGTTTTTGAAAATGCTACTACATTTTTACGTTGCTTTCTATGTTGTTTTTGAGAATTCTGATGCCAGTCTAATTCTCTTGTACTTGGAAGTTGTTTGGCACCTGCCCCTTCCCTCCTTCTCGAGACCCTGGGGAAAAAAGAACCTTTGTTGCATTTTAGTTTTCCTTGCTGCAGGCTCAGTGAGCTCTGTAAGTATATAGATTCAGGTCTTCCTTTATTCCCAGAAAATTTTTTGGATTATAATTTTAAATAGTAGTTCTACTTAATTGTTTAATTTTCTGTGGAATTCCAATTATATATAAATAAATGCTCCTTTACCTGTATTCTCTGTCAGACACTTTCTGATACTTTTTCCTTCTTTCTTTCTTTATCTCAGTTTCATTGTCTTGGTTGTTTTTCTGCTGTCCTCAATTCCCTTACTATGATTTTGTGTGAATCTGTTCTTCTTGGGCCCCATGTAATTCTGTGATTATTTGTGAAATGATTTTGCCTTTTTTCTTGTGTTTCTTTCTTGGGTTCAGTCACTTCTGTTTCAGTTCCTTTCTGTTTTTGTCCACTTCTTTTGTTTTTGAGTTCCTGATCAAGGGTTTTGTTGTTTTTTTCTTCCATGTACCCAAATGCTTGCTTGAAGATATTTGATTCTGTTTAGAATATGACATCGTTTTCTACTTCACTATTTTTTTAAGGAAGTTTTTATCAGATGAATTGTTGAAATTCTTGTAACCATTTATTTCTGTATGTGTGTGTTTTAAATAAATAAAGACTTTTTGTCTATATCTATGGACAGGGTTGATGGTTTGAGGTTGGCACCTTTTCTTCCTTTTAATTTTCTTTCCCTGCTAAGTTATCAACTTTCCAAGATCACCACCCTGTATCCAGTGTACCTTAAAATCTGTGATCTAGGGCCGGGTACAGTGGCTAACGCCTGTAATCCCAGCATTTTGGGAGGCCAAGGTGGGTGGATCACGAGGTCAAGAGATTGAGACCATCCTGATCAACATAGTGAAACCCCGTCTCTACTAAAAATACAAAAAATTAGCTGGGCATGGTGGCGCGTGCCTGTAATCCCAGCTACTCAGGAGGCTGAGGCAGGAGAATTGCCTGAACCCAGGAGGTGGAGGTTGCGGTGAGCTGAGATCGCGCCACTGCATTCCAGCCTGGGTAACAAGAGCGAAACTCCGTCTCAAAAAAAAAATCTGTGATCTAGTCTTTATTATCCCTTTTTCCCGTATTTTCACTCATAGGATACACTTTCTCTTTCTGAAGATGGTTTTAGATCAATGTTAGAACTAATTCTAGCTCCTGCCCTCTCCATTCCATTCGGTGTTCCCCAAACTCTCCTTGCCATTCACACAGGCTTGCAGCTAGAACAGGGAAGAGAGCTCATTAGGGGTTCTGTTTTTACTTTTCTTCTTACAGTTAATTTGAAGTTTGGATGTGTGGAAGACCTGAAGTTTGTGTAGTTTTATTTGTTCTCTTTGTTGTTCTGTATTGGCTTTTGTGAGAATATAGTAACAGTTTTGGATTTATATGGCCTCATTGCCTAGACTACCCAAATCTCCTCTCTTCTCACTTCTTAGTTCGCATTTGACGTGGCACAGTCTACATAACTTTGTTTGTATAAAACGTACTTCTAATAGCATAAATACAACAATGCCTTGAGATGTATTTCATGCCTTAACATGGTTTTCTTGACTCATTCAATATAAGCAGGCAGACAGCTGGGAAGCATAGTCACACAGAGGCTCCCAGTTCTCAATTAAAAGAGTACTATCACCAGGCTTTTGTTTGTTTGTTTGTTTGTTTTTAGTATTCTGTATAAAATAGTAAGTGGTGATTATAGAGTTTTCGGTTTGGGAGCCAATGAATGGCAGCACAACAGATGGGAAGAAACTGGAACTGTGGAGCTAGATAATTGGCTGGAGGTTAAGACTGTGTATGTAGATTTGGACATCATTAACTTACTAATAATTCAATCCATAAGAATGAATAAGCCAAACGGAGATAAGTGTAGAGAAAGAAGAACAAAAAGGCAGTTCCTTCAGGAGGGAATTAATGTTGAAAGGAAGGAAGGAACAGACCCCCAAGGACAGGAGGAAACCTTAGAGCATGCAGTAGTCACAGAAGCTATGAGAGGAGGAGCTTTTAACAAGGTTTGGTCAGCCAGTAATGTCAGGTTCGCCATATAGGTTGAGCAGGATGGAGAGAGAACTTGGAATCTTCTCTTACATATTGTCACTCATGGGTTCAACAAGATTTCCACATACAGGATCTAGTTCTTGGAATTCAAACACCTTTCTGGCATTTGAAGCAGGAGGCTTAAACTGAGATGAGACATTACTCTTTTGGTGATCTTATATTTGGTATTCTTAACAGTTTTAATTGGGACATCTTAAATCCATTTCAGTGCTTTGTTTCTGATTAAAGAGAAAGACCTAATGACTACTGATACTTTCTTTTCAGAATTGTCATTATGGTCTTAATCCTACTGGCTGACCACTCCCTGTTTTATCTATGTATTTAAGTACCCCTAAACACCCTGTTGGAAAATGCCTTACTTTTGTAAGGCATTTGTGATATGTTTCAGGAATGTTTGTTAAGACTGGATGTGAACTACATTTCTTAAAAGCTTCGAAGTATCAAACCATGCTCAGAATCATCATAGTTTTTGGCTCTCAGGTATACTTTTCTCTCCACTGTTAAGTGCTGAGTCTCTGAGCAAGGACAAGGAGTGGGGTATAGCTGTTTAGTCCCCCTTGGATGGAGGCGGTGTAGGTCACGGTCCCTGAGACATGCTGTAAGATCAAAGGCATCATAGCTATACTCTTAAGCACTTGGAAAAACTGAGAGTTATAGTTCAGTAGCAGGAGATCTTTAACATAAGGTTAAAAAGTTATTTGAAAGCAATGATCCTGTATAACTTAGAGTCCAGGTTTCTTTTATTAATATGTAATACGGCAACTAGTGATATCTGTGCTCACAAGGTGACAAGGTGATTACAAGAATTATATGAGAAGACGTTCTTAAAAATACTGTGATTATTCTTAATTGCTTTTCCCTCTCTCTTTTTTTCTTTTTTCTTGGAGACAGAGTCTCACTCTGTTACCCAGGCTGCAGTGCAGTGGTGCTGTCTTGGGTCATGCAACCTCTAGCTCCAGGGTTCAAGTGATTCTCCCACGTTAGCCTCTTGAATAGCTGGGACTGCAGGCACACCTTGTGTGTTTAGTAGAGATGGGGTTTTACCATGTTGGCCAGGCTGGTCTCAAACTCCTGACCTCAAGTGATCTGCCCACCACAGCCTCCCAAAGTTAGCCACTGCACCTGGCCCTTTGCCTCTCTTCTAAAGCCATCTTTCCAACCCTATTCCCTGAACATTCAGCAAAAGATCTTCCCTTTAAAATAGTAATAATAATCATAGTAATAACTATTGTGGGACTCAAGCACAAATTATCTTAATTTCTAACCCAGGCCTGCAAATTTTATCTAAATCTGTACCTCATCCTTCCTCCTGTTATTTAGAACCCTAGACATGAGTGCTTTTGATCCTTATACTTGTTTTCTTCAGGACCTTACACCATGAAGTGATCTCTTCTCTACCAACATCTCTCTGTATCTTAGTCTCCAACTCTCTACTGACTTTTTCCTCAGCCTGTAACATTTTCCTTCATCCTGCATTTGCCTTTAACTTCTCTGTTATATTTCTCTTTGTTTCTTAGCCAAACTTTTAGTGTCCCCATAAGCTTCCATTTACCAGGGCCAGTTTAAAGTCTTCACTGTCCCAGGGTACTTTATGTTGGCGGTCTTACCCCAGATCATTTGAGCCTATAAAATGGATCCACATCACTGATTAAATAGGGTTAATTATTTTGAAAAGATTTGTGTGCTTTTGCTTTTGAAGTGATTTGGCATTGAGTAACTCACTTACGATTGATTATGATTTCTTGGCAATCATTATGCTTGCTAAAGAATTCATGTGAAGTTTAAAAAAAAAATCTAACCTAGAAGTTGTTTCCAAGTGGAATGAAATGTTTCTGAGTGCCAGGTTTATCAATTAATAATGTTAATTTATTAATTTTTAATTTAATTATTTTAAAAGTTTAATTTAAATGTTCCACTCTTAGACATTTCTGTAGACCCTTGAAAGCTTATAGGCGAAGCACTTCTGGTTCTTCCTAATGGCACAACTGGCTTCAGTCCCTTTGTCTTTATTGAAATTGCTCTGGCAAGTGCTGCCAGGACCTCTGTAAAACCAAATCCAGTCTGCTTGTCAGCATTCGTCATGCTGAACTTTTTTCTGTTTTACGCTGTCGATCCTACCTTCCCTTCTGGAAACTCCTTGTCCTAGGGATTCCATGTTCTTTTTCGTTTATTGTTTTTCTTACTCTCTGCTGACACTTCCTTCTTATGGTTCATCATAGAATCCCCTTCTCTTCCCCTTAAACTTGGTCGTCTCACTTTGGTTTAGGACTTTTTTTACGTGATAATTTAAATTATCTAAATGATAATTTCCAGCCCCCTTCTTCTAAGTCTGGCCTTCCTTGAGGGCCTTAGGCCTGCATATTCAGCTGTGTCTGGACACAGGCACCTGAGTGTCCAAACAGGAATCTCACTGAACTCTTTCTTTGCTTATTTATCTGTGTTATTTATCTCAGTTAATGGGAACATTATCCCTGTTCAAACAAGCCAGAAACCTGGAATTTTCCTTTGTCTTGAAAAATTGGTAAACATTTCCCCAAAATGAAGTGGAGTATGCTTCACAGGCAGTATATAGAAGCAATGTTTTTTTAAAAAATATAATTTTAATTTTAACATACATTGTAGCTACTAAATTACTGTTTCACCTCCATACTTCATGGAACTGGAGGCCAGTGATTGTGTATTCCAGCATAGGATCATGAAAGACCTTCTTGTAACAAGGAAAAAAAATAGAAAAGGAAACCAAAATCATTTGAAAACGCTTTACTTTTGAATATACTATATGTATGTGTATTTGTAATTCCAAACACATGTCGAGAATAAGACTTTAATCATTCTAATGCCTGTTTGAGTCTGGTCTCATTATTTGAATGTGGTGACCACTGATTGGAAAGGTCACAAAAGGTGCGTTTTTGGTAGATTTTTACTCCACGTGATATGAGTTAAATTTATCCTCTGAAGAATTTTAAATCTGATTGAATTGATGATATTTTTAGTGTCAGAAAACCATTTTAACAAGAAGAAAAAGATTTAAGATATAAGACTAACAGTAACCTGTTTAATTTTTAGCACTGATAACTATACAGATGCTGTCTTTAGAGTCTCTGGGTGGCTAATATTTGTAACACAAGCTTTTCAAATACAAGTTTTTATTTAGTTGCCCATTGTTATATTTAGGTTTGTAAACTTTTAAAATTTAATTCTAAAATAGTTTTTATGGTGTGTTGTATATCAAAACTGATGATATGGTGGATATTTTAATAAAACAAAATGCAAGTTTTAGACTTCTATTTTATGTTGCTATTTACCATATATAATAGAAGAAGCTGTAAGACCTTTACCTCTATAGTAGCTCATTATGTTTCACAGAATAACCAATGAAGATCTAAGAAGTAATATATAATGTAGCATTGGAAAGTATTTAGTATGGTTTAGGTTAAATGAAAACTTCAAACTTTATGAAAAATATCATAACTCCTTTCAGCTGGTGGACAATATAGTCTATCAAAATACACCTTGATTCTTTCTAAACTTCGCTCAAGATAATACTAAAGTTAAAATGTTTCATAGTAAATTATTTCTATTCTTCCATGAATGTTAGTATCATAGATTTGAGCATATTATCTTTTTCCTATATACTGTCCCTTAAGTTAGTTACTTCTCTTCCTGCCAAGCCACATTTGTTGTGCCAACTGTGCATATGCATTATTTGAGTTGTGAATGCTTTTTTTTGGTTTCATACCAAGTAGATCATTTCATAAACAGAAATCAAGAAACCAGGTATGTGTAACAACCAGACCAAAGTAAAAGTTGTTACAGTTAATGGTTTTTTTTCATTAGGAAGAGCAGCATTTTCTGTCTTCCACATTGTAGCAAATTCTCAGATATTTGAAGATTTTAATTTATAAAGCTACAATGACCAGTTTAGCCTCAAAGTAACACTCCAGTTTTGCGATACATTTACGAATAGTATAATCTTTAAAACTTTTTTATCAATGGTCTTAATGGCCTTTGGTAATAATAAGTCAAACCAAGCACTTATTTTTTTTAGATATATGGATTTGGGGGCAAGAAAAATATAAAGTGAATTTGAATTTCAGTGTTACCAAACTGTATTCGGTCACAGTTGCATGACGTGAGTCTCTCTCTGCCTGTATCAGCAACATTAATGTTTCCAGCTCAACTAGTAAGCTACTTTTTGGTGATGAAATTATACAACTGTACTCTGCTTTAAAATTCAGGCATATTTACAGAATGTCTGTTATCTGCCAGCCATTGTAATAGACAGTTTGGAATGTCTTTTTGAGGAAATGATAGAAATGAAGGCTTGGAGTCAAGTAGCAGCACAGCCAGGAGAACCCTAAACATATCAGTTTCGTTGGTATTGTGGGAGATACGTAGTCACAAGTGCAAATAGGGAGTGCTGGAAGATACATATTCAATAGGGTAAATATGGGTTGGCACATTCCCAGGTTACATAGTAGGACCACAGACTTTGGAGCCAAATAGCCTTCTACTAGCTATATAAACTTGAGCAAGTTATTTTAAATCTCGATGGCTCAGTTTCCCCATCCCTGTAAATGGAGATGCTAATAGTACCCACTGCATGGGATTGTTATGATGGTTAGAAGAGCTGATATACACAGATGCTGGCACATAGTAAGTGCCATGTGAGTGTTTGCTACTTTTGTCATTATTAAGGCTAGAATGGATGGTGACAGAGGGTGTCTCTTTGGGCCTGAGGCCATTTCAGCTCTAGTCCTCAAGGGTGAAGTAGTAATTTTTATTTTACAGCATCAAGAGCAAGCAGCCCTATCTGGCCTTTTGTTGTCCTGGACTCCTTGGAGGTAAAAGAAAAGTACAAACTGGGGTAGGAAGTTACCTAGGATCAGCTCAGTCCCTCCACATCCTTGTTCTTTGGAGATGTTTAGGAACATTCTATAGATTAAACATCTATTATGTAGTGGGGTGAGCATGTAGACTTTTGAGCCAGTCATACTTGAAGTGAAAAGCTGATTCCTCTATTTACTAGCTGTGAAACATGGGAAATGATACAGTGATCTACCTTGCTGGGATGTTCAGAGGATTCAATGAAGTGTTATCTGTAAATACTCTGGCACATAATAAGAGCTCATAAAAAAAGCATGTGTTTTAAATGAGAATACTAATAGTAATAATATTTCCCATTTTAAAATGTAAGTACTTTAGGGAGAGTTAAGATATTAATCATTCATGCCTTACCTAGCCTTACATTAATAACATAATTATATTGCCTAAAGCCACCGAGGAGCTTTGTGAAAAGGAATTTTTATTGCACTGTGAAAGTGAAGTAGGAGATTGAACCTAGTGAATATGGTGCAGCATGAACCAGGACAATGGTCACACCATACAAAGTTGAATATGTTTGGGCATTTGATTCAAATCTGTTTACCAAAGCGGCTGGGCACAGGGGCTTATGCCTGTATTCCCAGCACTTTGGGAGGCCAAGGGGAGAAAATTTCTTGAGCCCAGGAGTTCAAGACCAGCCTGGGCAACATGGCAAGACCCCCACTTTTACAAAATTAAGACAGTTGTGGTGGTGTACACCTGTGATCTCTGTTACTTGGGATGCTGAGGCGGGAGGATCACTTGAGCCCAGGAGATGGAAGCTGCAGTGAGCCGTGTTTGCACCATTGTACTCCAACCTGGGCAACAGAGTGAGACTCTCTCAAAAAATGAAAATAAAAACAAGGAAAACAACAACAACAACAAAACCTGTTACCAGGTGACCACTTCTACTTCATTTCAACCTATTTAGAAATGTCCCCCTAAATTATTATGTATTACCTATATGTTTGTTGAAAAAATTATTTCTTAAGGAGATAGCATGATGTAATAGAAAAAGAGATATAGTTTAAAATCTTGAATTTGCCACTACTAGCTATAGTATAACTTAATTATATATTACTTAATATATAATTAATGTAGTTTAGTTATATTTAACCTCTTACAAAGTGACTTAACCTTCCCGAGCCTTTGTTTCCTCAGTCATAACGTGTACTGTTGTGAGATTTAAATATTAATACATGCAAGGCTATTCCCATAGTGCCTGGCCCATATCTGGCACTTGGAATTTTATTTTTCATTCCCATATATATTCTTCAGACTTTATACTTGGTGTCATTTCACTGTAAATACGTTCTTATATTTCTGATCAAATTTGCTAAAAACCAGCAAAATGACAAAGACAAATTCTGACGTCTGCAGTTTATTTTTAAATGGTTCAGCAAAAATACCACTTCATATGTGTATGTGTAGAGAGAGGGATAAAACAAATGTGGCAAAATGTTAACAGTGGGTAAACTAGACAAAGGGCATAGGGGTGTCATTTTATTCTTTGAGGTTTACTGTGGGTTGGTAATTTTCAAAATAAAAACATTTGAGAAAGAAGTAAACTACTCATGCAGAACAAGACACTGAAATATATTCTGGTTAATGTTATTATTTAATGATATTAGTTTAATTGTAGAATAAGACAACTAACTAGCTGTATTATATTGTGTTAAGTGGGAAAATGATCTTTAATTGGATTGTAGTAAACTGAAAATCTTAAAGCAGAGGATACAGAAATACCTTTTATCTTTGTCACAGTTATTCTCATAGGATTTGCCCTTATCTAGCAAGTGTCTTAACTTTGGTGTGGTTGATGGGCTTTTTGATCCTTATGTTTATTAGCACAGAGATTTCCACAGGCAGATACTTCTCTTTCTTCCCCTTCCCCATAAAAAAAGGTCAGCCAAAGTAAACAGATAGTATAGTTGAATATGTACTCTCTCCCAAACCTTTCCTCTCAACTTTGCCTAGTTCCCCTTACCAACAAAAAAAGGTCAGTCAGAGTAAACAGATGAGAAATGTGGCTGAATGTGAGCTGCCATGCAGCTTCAAATGATCATTTTACCGCCTCTTTTCCTATACTTGTTTTTAATTCCTCTACTTTTGTTTATCAAACCACAAAATATCATGTGGCTAATGATACGATATGGATTGTTAACATTTGCAGGAACTACAGTTGAATCTTAGGATAATCAGAGATTTTTTAAATCTTAGGTAGAAATGTCTTTGTAGCCCTGTCACCACTTTTGCTTTGTGGGATAGGTTCAGCACACCTCATCACTGACTTTGGAAAAGCATCTGAATGTAGTTGTCTTTGGTTTCCTTTTAAGAATGGGAATATTTGCATTCTCTGATTTGTGTAATTCTCACAAGGGAATTTTAGTACTCAATTTATTCTGTGTTAATAAAACACATTGCCTGATGACAGAGTAGGTCTGTTTTATTGTTTTGTCCCTGGTCCCTGGGATGTGGGTATGCTAAGACCATGTTTATAAATGTAAGTGAATTTGAATTACATGAAAAATTGTGATACCCTTTGGTCACTCTGACTATAGAAGCTCAAACAGTTGTATTTTAACATGGTTTCCACTTTAAATATTTCCAAAGTAGCCCTTAATAAAACAATTTAAGGTGGAAAGTTCTGTTGTGATGAGAAATCTTTTCCAAGGAGAAAATCTGAGGTTCAATTGTGGTTAACAGTACTAACTAATAGAATGTTACTATTTAGCAAATTTGGAACCATCGTATTTATTTCCTGATTGTTAACTAAAGTGAGAGATAAACATTTTTATTTTTTTCTACAAATCAACTGTAATATGCAATATACTGACAAATGTCTAAGCTTCATATACCTTTGGGTTAAGATACGTATTTGTATGTATGAAGCAGTTACTCCCAAGTCTGTTGATACGTTATTTATTTATTTATTAATTCTTTTGAGATGGAGTCTCACCCTGTCACCCAGGCTGGAGTGCAATGGTGTGGTCTCAGCTCATTGAAACCTCTGCCTCCCAGGTTCAAGCAATTCTCCTGCTTCAGGCTACTGAGTAGCTGGGACTACAGCTGTGTGCCACCACATCCAGCTAATTTTTGTATTTTTAGTAAGACAAGATTTCACTATGTTGGCCAGGCTGGTCTCAAACTCCTGACCTTGTGATCTGCCCATCTTGGCCTCTCAAAGTGCTGGGATTACAGGCATGAGCCACCGCGCCTGGCCAATGTTAGTTTGTTAATATGTCCCAAAAGAGTTTTTCCATTTGACTTTTTAAAATTAGAAAATTCTGTGTTAATTACTGTCATACTGGAAAGGTCTTTTCGTGAAGTGAAGTATAATTTTGTAAGTGAAGTGCCAGATGAAAATGAAAATTTTCCTATAAAATGAAACAACATACATTAATTGGAAAGAAAGTTGTAAGACTTTTGATTTTAAATAGCTTGCTTTATAACTGCAGAGCATTTTCAGAATTATCTGTTACTAACATTTTTCTTTAAGAATCAAACCAGATCCATGTCTAATTCATAACCTAATGCAAGCACATGAATAAATAGATAGATCTAAAAGGAGCAAGGAATGTTAAGCCTTACTTAATGCAGTGTAAGTCACTGCTTTGAACTTTGAATTGTGCTGATTAGTTCCAACACAAAATGTATGGACTTTGTCAGTAAATTTGCATCATACCTTTAAAAAAATCCTATTGTGCAGTTTCAATAAGGCAACTGAGTAGATTTTGTTGCAAGTATTTATATTTTTTCAATGTAGATACTGCTTTGCCTCATTTTTTATAGTAGGAAGTCAAAAGATAATATCTGAAAATGAAAAAAATAAATGAGTTCCATGAGCATATTATTTAGAAATATAGAGTAAAATATCAGAAGAAGCAACCAAAAGAATCTAGAGTGATTGCCTCTGAGGTGAAATATGGAGGAAGTACAGCTGCTGTTTTCTGTTTTAAACCTTGTAGAATTAGTTGACTCTAATCTGTGCAATTAGAGTTTTTAAGAAGAAGATAATTGAGCAGAAAACCTGTGTTTCCCTCTCTCGGTTATTTGCACACATAGTAAGCCTATTTACTTAGATCAACTGGATACTGCCAGTCAGCTGGTAGTAGTTTACACAGTTCCCAGAGAGCACAAGGATGAATAATTCACCCTTTGAGGTCTGTCCTGAAATCCCAGTCTAGAGTGTGGCAACACTAAATATTCTAAAATGGAATTCTTAGAGATTGGACCTAACGGAATGAAGCATACAGAGAATAAAAAGCAGTAATTATTAATCTGTTTTCATCCTAAATAAAATCCATCAGAGTCCCTTATCTTTCTCCACTATTTATTTATAGTATGTGTGTTTGTGCACACATGTGTAAAACAGAAGCCATCCTTAGTTAGCTTAAATATAAAAGGGAAAATATTTTTCAGACTATGGGGTCCCTCAGAGCCCAAAGGCAGGAGCGCGGTGCAGCCTACTGAAGACAGCGAACCTGTACAGCTGACTTTGTCATTCCTCCTCTTTCTGCAGGCTGATTTTTTTCCCTTTTTTTTCCCCTCAAGCTTTCATGTCCAGTTACTAGAAAAAGAACAGAATTATTTGGTCTGCTCTGTCTCTAGTTTTTTTTTTACTCTCTTTGTCGGTGTCTGTCTTTTCCCCCTACTCACCCCCATCACTGTGTCCACCCTCTGCTGAGGAGAGAGTTGTTAAATAAAGGAGATCATTGTAAGCAGTGCAGATATTCCACTACCTGACATCTGAGTGGGTTTATTCATAAATGCTTAGCTGCAGAGATGACATTAAGTATTTCATGGTGATATAGCTAATAAATGACCAAAGCCTAGTCAGTTGCTGTAAGTTTAATGATTTTCAACATTTAGGTGTGGGGTATAGTTGTGATGCAACCCCGTGTGATCACATTATCCATCTGTGAAATGCTCTTTTGCTCTAGGTAGCCACATTTTGATGCTGCCAGTTACGCTTCAGATGTACACAGACTATTCTTATCACTAAGATAGTGATAGTGTTTTGTGAGTAGAGTTCTTCCAGTTTTCTTTCTTTTTTAGTCAGGCATTTATTTGAAACTGTATTGCAAAAAATATTTCATGATTCTTTGATTTGTACCAGTAAGCAATACATAAACTGCATAGGAGTTTTGCTGCTTTTCCTTTATCTCCTCTTACTGAGATGTGGCATTCTTCAGAAAGTCATCCTGCATCCCTTTGGATCTCTGCCATGAGTATCTCAGAGCAAGCCTTCCATCAGCCTGATGATTTTCTTTAATTTGTCCAAGTACCCCAGGCTTTGTGGTGTGTGGTTCCCGGGCTTAATGTTTATTATAATGAAGTAAAGTCTGCTCCTCTAAAATACTGATCTGATTAGAGTTTTAGTTGAAATATTGTGATCGATTCATTGTGAGAGGGAAGCTTAAGTCCAGAATTTTATCATCTGTAACCTTCAAGGTTTGTAAATGTGGGGTTTCTGGATATTTGTTATTGAGTATTCCAAGAGACAGCTTTGAAAACTGTTCAGTCATTTTTCACAATTGATTATGTATTCTTCATTTAGCAGGTAAGTTTTTTCTGTTTTAAACTCTATTTTTGTTATCATTAACATAATTCCAAAGCCTAAAAACAAAACAGTTTGAATCCAGTTATGCAAATAAATGAATGTCACCATCAATGCATATTTTTGAGTTTTGCTAGCCAACAACTTCTTTTCTTTTCTTTTTTTTTTTTTTTTTTTGAGACAGAGTCTCACTCTGTTGCCCAAGCTCACTGCAGATTACAGGTCTGCAGCCTCTACCTCCTGGACTCAAGTGATCCTCCTGCCTCAGCCTCCCAAGTAGCTGAGACTACAGGCATGCACCACCACCATCTATGCCTGGCTAATTTTTATATTTTTGGCAGAGACAGGGTTTCGTTGTGTTGCCCACGCTGGTCTCAAACTCCTGGACTCAAGTAATCCACTCGCCTTGTCCTCCCAAAGTGTTGGGATTTACAGGTGTGAGCTACCATGCCCAGCCACTTCAATTTTTTAATACCTTCCAAAAGTGATACAGATTATAAAATAATAGGCTCATGAATCCGGGTGTTCTATAGGGGGTTCACTGCAAAAGAATGGAAATCTGAGTGGTTACAGAAAGAGAGTTGAGTGATACATAAGTTAGAAAGAGACAGCAGAGTAGACTAGAGGATAAAGTAAATGCATAGAAAATATATTAGAAGAAAGAAAAGAAAATTCCTAAACTCCTTGTCCTGATAGTTCAGATGTATTCAGGCTCGTAATTTCCTTAGGGTTTTGATTGTAAGTGGCTGACTAATGGACTCTTGGCATGGGCTTTGGCTTATGAAATTCTGTCTGTAGTTTGGGGGATACCTGACTTGGTCCAGGCCTATTTGAACTTTCAGGGTGTTAAAACTGCCTGAAGAATTCCAGATCCTGCCCACCTATACTTGAAATTTTCTGGCATGGCCTAGACCTAGAGAAAAAAAATGTATGATGCCATCTTTTTAGTAGAAAACATACTAGACGATGTCAGGAGAGTCTGTGTTTTGGGGCTACCATTTATTAGCTCCATAACCATGGATTGCTCGATTTCTTGGATGCTATTGTCCTCATCTCTGAAATGAGAATAATTATACCCATTGTATATTTATTTGCTCATTCATTCATTCGTGAGTGTCCATAAATTCTTTGGTTGACCATGTGTCAGACATTTTTATACATGCAGGAGATACAAAGAAGAATAGGACACTGTCCCTGAATTCAAGGAGCTTAGCGCCTATTAAAGGAGGATAGATTTATATTAAGAAATAAATAAATGCATGGAAGTATTATGAGTACTATGAATAAAGCCAGAAACATGACAGTCTTTTTTGATGTCTTCCGTTCCATCAATCACCAGGTTGTATTAATTCTTCACCTAAATAAATCTCCAATCCATCATCTTTTCTTCATCATCACGGTCAGCATCTTAAGTCCAAGCTAGTATCTCTTTTTGGACCACTGATCTTCCCACACCCACTCAAGCCCTCAAGTCCATTCTTCTCACTGTGGCTAGAGACACCTTGGAGGCAAAGCAGACCACAGAAAGTTAACAGTAGGGGAACCTGGCTGTTGAGGCATGTGGGACCCCTGTTTACAATCTTTACAAGTTTTCTGTAAATTTAGAACTTTCCTAAATGAAAAATGTTTATTCAAATGTTTTAAAACAAGGCAAACTGACAACACAAATTTAAGTTGCTGCTTAAAATCCTTCAGTGTTTTTTTTTTAAAAGAGAAAATCCCCAATTCTTCAAATGACCTATTAGACCTGTGTGACTTGGCCCTGTTTACCTCCTGGAACATTCTTCCCTTTCCCTGTGCCAGCCTCATGTGCCCTCCTGGTCACACACTGTCAGGCTCCTTGCAGACAAGGGGCAAGCTGCTTTTCTGCTCTCCCCCTGGCTAACTCCTCAACCTCCAGATTTGCATCTCAGATGCCACTTCCTCAGGACTTGCTCTTAAGTCATCCTGCATTGTCTTTTGGGGCGCTTGTCAATTGTCATTACATTTGTGTTTTGGTGATTTTTAAAAACATGTCAGTTGATCCCACTGAACTGTGATCTGCAGGAGGGCTGCGGCCATGTCTGTCTTGTATATCGTGCTTAGCACCTACCTGGCACATGGGAGGACTCATCAATGGTTGAATGAATGAGTAACTAAACGAGGTGAAAATAAGTGTTGTGACATTTTTGCTCCTTGCTCTAGAGACTACTAGGCCCGAGCACTGCAAACGGAGAGGAGTATAATAGTGCAAATTGCTTAAAATTACAAAAACACAACAAAAATGAACGTACATGTAAGGCATTGAAAAACAGCCAGAACATTGTCCCTTTCTCATAGTAAGGGAAGACTCATGAGTAATTCATGACTAACTCATAAGCTGAGAATAGGAAAGAAAAAGAAAGAACCTTACAAAATATTTTAAACCTTCTACTAAATTCATCTGTTGGCTAAATTTCAAAAGTGTTAGTAAAGAGATTCCAAATTACATTTAGTTAAAGTAGAAAGTAAGTAATTTCAGCTTAATCATTGAAATAGTTTTGATGTTTTATTTAATACAGACTGTGAGGTGGGTATAGTGGTACCCACCTGTAGTCCCAGCTATTTGGGAGGCTGCGGAGGGGAGATTGCTTGAGGCCAGGAGTTTGAGGCTGCAGAGCCCTATCATTTCACTGTTGATAAAAAAAGTAATAATAGGCCAGGCACCCCAGCACTTTGGGAGGCCAAGGCAGGTGAATCATGAGGTCAGAAGTTCGAGACCAGCCTGACCAACATGGTGAAACTGCTGTCTCTACTAAAAGTACAAAAATTAGCCAGGCGTGGTGGTGCATACCTGTAATCCCAGCTACTCGGGAGGCTGAGGCAGGAGAATTGCTTGAACCCAGGAGGCAGAGGTGGCAGTGAGCCAAGATCACACCATTGCACTCCAGCCTGGGCGACAGAGCAAGACTCCATCTCAAAAAAAAAAAAAAGGTAATAATATGTTTTAAAAACAGATGTAATACAGTGATGTATACTTGCATTGTTAAAGAATTGTGGAACTAAAAAGCAAAAATAACTCAACCAAGACATTATATTATGATATACAATTTAAATGAAAAATGTTCCTACAGTTCTATAATATTTTTAATCATTGGAGGCTTATCTAGTATATTTACTTCCCATGAGGGAGATTAAATAGCCAGTGATTTCATCAGCAAAGAGACAAAAAGGCACCAAGTAGTATATATGCTGGATCAAAACAAACATTTCACTTAAGAATAATGTGCCTTATTTGACCACTTAATGATATATTGTAGCATGACTTCTCCCAGCAAAAAGGAGCTCATTTTACTTATGTGATAGATGCATGAAGGCCCTTGGATATATAGCACTTGTGGGACGCTTGAATTCAGAAGAAGGTTACAAGAAGAGACCCATGCCCACTCCCTTAATTGCAGACTTCAGAAAATTTGGAGAAACACCCACTTTCCTCCAGTTAGCTCCTCCTTTCAACTCACTTTTCCCTGGTGGAACTTGAATAGAAATACATAGAAAAACTCTAGAAGTGCATTCATTAAACTATTAACAGTGGTTGCTGGGCTGGGCACAGTGGCTCTTGCCTGTAATCCAAGCACTTTGGGAGGCCGAGGCGGGCAGATCACAAGGTCAGGAGATCGAGACCATCCTGGCTAACATGGTGAAACTCCATTTCTAATAAAAATACGAAAAAAAATAACAATTAGCTAGACATAGTAGCACACGCCTGTAATCTCAGCTACTTGGAAGGCTAAGGCAGGAGAATCACTTGAACCCAGGAGACGGAGGTTGCAGTGAGCTGAGATTGCACCACTGTACTCCAGCTCGAGACTCCATCTCAAAAAAAAAAAGCAGTGGTTGCTGATTAGAAAGTGAGAATGGGAAAAGAAATACATATATTTCTTTCGTTATTAAAAAGCCATTAGCTAATAATATAGTATATTGACATACTATTTAGCATTTGGCTTTCTCAACTTAGTTTGTGTAATTTACTGTATTTAATATTTTAATATTTCACTACTGAAAATAATTTTTAAATTATGCATATTAATACTGATTTTAAATTTTTTTCCTGACTGCTGATCCCCACGAGGTGAAGAAATCTGAAGCTTAGATTCTCTCTGTTTAGCATATTCTCTTAAGGCAAAAGCTGGCTTCATTGTTCCATTTACTGCTCTGGGTTCCAGTCTTGGTTTTTACAATAGTGTCCCTCACTAATGCTTTAGTGAAGTTTTAATGGTGGTTGTTTGTTTTTATGTTTCGTCCAGGGTTTTTAGTTGTTTTAAAAATGTTGGTCTAGAAACCTAGTCAGCCATTCTGTTGGAAATAAACTTTCTTAGTTTTTGTACCATAATGTATATACTTTGTGTGTTACATAATTTCTAGCAGAGCTGTGAAATGGTGTAATGAAGTGTCTTTATGCCACTCAGTAGACTAACCCTCTGTTCACCAAAGTTTCAGCATGTATTTTCTTTGATGAATTCTTTGCAAAATGCAGATAAATACTGGATAGTTTTTCCCAGGTTAAAATTATGTCTGCAATTCTGTGGTGTAGAACTCTGTGAGGCTTTGACTACCCATTAGTTATATGTTAGAGCAAATTCAGATAGCCTTTTTGAATAGAATCACAGTTCTCCTGAATGTGTGACTTCCCTCATCACACTTCCAGGCTGAAGTTGGATAGCTACACACTTGTGTCTTTGTTAGGCATCTTAATTTTCATAAGGCCCACCTTATCTTATCTCAATGCAGCATTGTCCTTAGCTGGCTCAAAACAACAGAAAGTGCATCCCAGGAATTTATCAGGAAGGTAGAAATAAATGCTTGTTGCTGACTGAGCACTGTGGCTCACACCCATAATCCCAGCACTTTGGATGGCCAAGGCGAGCGGACCATGAGGTCAAGAGATCGAGACCATCCTGAACAACATGGTGAAAGCTCGTCTCTACTAAAAATACAAAAATTAGCTGGGCATGGTGGTGCACGCCTGTAGTCCCAGTTACTGGGGAGGCTGAGGCAGGAGAATCACTTGAACTCAGGAGGCGAAGGTTGCAGTGAGCTGAGATTGTGCCACTGTACTCCAGCTGGCGACAGAGGGAGACTCCATCTCAAAAAAAAAAATTCTTGTTGCTTTTTATTTCGTTAAAAAGTTCTGAAAGAAACCAATTTTTATGGTTTACATAAAGAATATTTAGCCTATCCATTCTGCTGAAATAAAATGTAAATTCCAAGTAAAGTCAGAGAGCTAAATACCCGGATTACATCAAATTGACTTTCACTTAGACCCATTCTACTAAACTGTCCTTTATGTTTCGCCAGCAGCTGGCAAAACATCTGTGTTTTCTCACAGATGTTGGGGATGTTCTTCATTATATAAACATCGGGTTTCTTGTCACCAAACTCTCAAAGGAGAATTTCCTTCTGCACTTTCCAGGAGCAGTTTGGTTGTAGACCATTCATTTGGGTCTTAACTATCTCCCCTTTTCCTCTGACTACTAGAAAGCTCAGCATCTTGAGGTCCTCCCCTCCCATCATGGGATGTATTTTTATCTACCAATCTCATTGCAGATGCCATCTTACTTTCCTACCCTTAATTTTCCTTTAACTCGTTTTTGCCATATTAAATGCCTATTTTCAAAACCATTTTGAGTATTTTTTGGAATGTAGTAGACACATGCAAAATCATTTGATTATTGTTTCAAATAATGCAAATCAGTGAATAACCATGTTTTAGAAATGAAATTACAAAATTATATGTTTATTTTGCTTCTATAAACATTATTGGATCCAGAAAATTAGATTCTGTTATAATTCACTGTCTCTAGAATTCAAAGAATTAAATATGCAAAGACAGTGGAGACCACTATTAGGATTTCTGAGAACGTGTACAGCTTGTTACCTCATTTGTTTGAACAGGCAAAATTTCAAAAGTAAAATTGCGCTTCCCAAATATTTTGTAGATTTCAGTAATCTGATAAATGAGCTAGTTATTCATTGTTTCTTTGGTACCCACACAGTGGATTATCCATAGCAACAACCCTTTTCAAAACATAATAGGGCCAACTCTGTATTTATTAGGGAAATAATACCACCAGGTTAAACAAACTGTGACTGTTGGTTCTGTGTATTTACTCTCTTTCAAAGGGATCTGTTAAACCTTCAGTGTGCCATGTTGTAGATCATAAGAGAAGCTGAATCAGAGTATGACTCTATGATTCTGAATATGCCATTTTTATAGTATGTTTAGAGTCAAATGAAAAAGATGATGAGCAAATAAAACATTAGAAATAAAGTACTATATTATGTATTCAAAATAGGGCCAAATTCTGCACAGTACAAATGAGGGCTTGATTATGCTAAATATTACCACTTTCAGTCTGTCGAGGTTAAGTAGAATATATAATATTGGTGCAGAAAACACATTTCTGTTTTTCTTAATTCTAGGAATTATATTGATGTGGAATCTGTAAGAAAGTCTGTGCCTCAGAAGAGAAAAAAGACAGTTTCAGAATTAAAGAGATTTTTATAAGAGAACAGATTTTTTCAAAGAATTCTAATTGCTGTTGAAATTTAAATTAAGCGTCAGATCTTTTCATGTCAGTCGTTGAGAAATGAAGTTGTATTTAAAATCACAAAGTGTTAGACTTCATTTAATCCGGTATCCTTATTTTACAGCCATGAATGCTCTTAGAAATTGCTACAGAAAGCATACTGACTGTCATCTCAAATGTCCTTGCACAATATAAAAACATTTTTTCAAATTAAAACTTGTTAAGCTTCTGCCCTACAAGGTATACTAATGGGAATAGAGTAATCTTCTGTAAATGTAGATTGATGAATAATTCTGTTTTTTTTTATATGATAGGATGGAGTACCTTTTTTTGTTCCTTATTGGATTTTTTTTATGTGTGGCTCAATAGTGGGGCTCTGCATTTCTGAATTGGTTGAGCCTGTTTGGATAAAATCTTTGCTATGTCAAATATGTATTTTTTTGTAATGTAAGTTTTTTGGTAGTTTTAGCACTTAAATTATTCCCTTTTGTTTATCTTCACAGATTCTGGAACTTTTCAAAGCCTGACCCTCTACTTGAAACAGTAGAGCATCATACAGAGTTTACTTGTGGTTTAGACTTCAGTCTTCAGAGCCCCACTCAGGTAACAGATGCAATCTCATGATACTCTCTTCTGCCCAAGTTCACAGCCAACTCTGTGTGGCATCCGTTGCTTTTATGAATAAAATTGTTGCCATTTTAGCTATATAAGCTTGAGAGTGTTTGAGCATTAGACTACTAGGGAATAAGAGGTATCCAGAAAGTTGGCATACCTTTCCCCTCTTGAAAGATTGATTTCTCTGAGAGAAAAAGGAACTGTCCCAGGAGGATTGTCCTAACATGTTAAAGGCTTTCTCTACACCTCTCCCAATGGAAAAGCGACAAGAGAAAGATGGAATACGGCAGGATTGTCACCATAGGTTGGCAGTATCAGGAACATGTGATCCTCATTCAACTGTCCCACTAGGCAGTTGAGACCATGGGCAGGCTGGTCACTACTCTCAGGACTGTCGCCCTTGTCTCCACACCCCATGTCGACTGGGAGGCTTCAGATGGAGAACAAGTAGAGGAGAATGTCTGCTATATAAGTTAATAAACATTATATTTCCCCCTTTTTGTTCTCTCGAGGGCTTGAGAGTAGACATTTTAGACTTTAAATACCCTTCAGGTTTTTTTTAAAAAAGCTTTTTCATTTTGGAAATTGTAAAGTCAAGTCAGAACCAGTATAATATGTTGAGTGATAAGGCCCTTTAAATACAGACTGTGTGGAAGAACCAGCATATCAATGAAACACAAAATATGTGGAAATTCTAGAACATGACTGTGGAATTGTATTTTTATGATAACTTTTGTAGGTTAAACAAAAAGAAAATCCCACTTCACATTACTATATTCTGAAATTTAAATAAATATACCAGTTTTTCTTTTTCTTTTTTTTTTTTTTTTTGAGACAGAGTCTTACTCTGTCACCTAGGTTGAAGTGCAGTGGTACAATCTTGGCTCACTGCAACCTCCACCTTCCAGGTTCAAACAATTCTCCTGCCTCAGCCTCCCGAGTATCTGGGATTACAGCCATGTACCAGCACACCTGGCTAATTTTTTTTTTTTTTTTGACAGAAGTTTGCTCTGTTGCCCAGGTTGGAATGCAGTGGCTCAATCTTGGCTCACTGCAGCCTCCGCCTCCTGGGTTCAAGTGATTCTCCTGCCTTAGCCTCCTGAGTAGCTGGGATTACAGGCACATGCCAGCATGCCTGGCTATTTTTTTGTATTTTTAGTGGAGGTGGTGTTTTGCATGTTGACCAGACTGGTCTTGAACTGCTGACCTCAGGTGATCCATCTGCTTCAGCTTCCCAAAGTGCTGGGGTTACAGGCATGAACTACTGTGCCCAGCGTAATCTTTATATTTTTAATAGAGACGTTGTTTCACCATGTTAGCCATGCTGGTCTTGAACTCCTGACCTCAAGTGATCCACCCTCTGTGGCCTCTCAAAGTGCTGAGATTACAGGCATGAGCCACCACTCGTGACCTACGAGTTTTTTATTTTAGGAATTAAAGGTGTAATTCTGAGTTTAAAAGATTCTCATTTGGTATTAGAATGTTCCCATTAACATTAGAAATAATTATTTAAAATTACTAGCATGTGAGAAAAAACTGAAATAGTGATGAGTGAAATGGCATTATTTTCAGCATAAATATAATGTGTTTCAAATGAACTAGTTCCTTTTTTAATATATTTATTATAGATGGTTTTTAATAAAGTAATTGTACCTGTTTTTTATTTTAGTCTTAAAAAGTTGTGATGGCACTGAAACATGGCACCCCCAAACAAAGGATCCTAAGTAAAGATTTCTGAAATTCTCATTCTTACATATTTCTATTACCTGTCCTCTGTGAGCCCAGACTGGCACCTGTGGCAGCAGCCACAGCACCTCCATTTCCTCAGCTGTGGTGCTTCCTCTCCAAGGTGTTCCAGAATACCAGATGTTTTCTAAATCCTCCACACATAGACCTACCTTATTAAAAGGAACTTTGTGATGAGAGGACTTCATCAGAGGACATACATCCCTAAGTAATGGATTTTATTCAAATTAAGATGGTGATCTCAACCAGTATTTTATTTTTTAAGTATATCTAATATTAATACATTTTAAACACAAACATTTGAGTTGTGTATATTATTAATTTATATATATTTTTGAAGGATAATTTGTATTTATTTTAATTATTTTTATGTTCAGAAAGCTCAACAGTGTATATCTAATCCAGTTTAGTGGCAGGTTCTTTAGCCTTTGCCTTTTCCAGCTTGGCAGTGTGAGCAACAGACTTGGGACTGAGGACATTGCCTCCCCAGTGACAGCCGATCTCATGATATGTGTCTCTGTAATTGTTCCTGATAACTGCCACCAGCCTAAACAAAGCCCCTTTGTCTTCCGAGGTAACCTGTGTGTGTTAGGCGAGTCACTTGCATAAACAGACCACCAGGCAGGCTTTGTGTGAGCAACATGGCTGTTTATTCACCTGGGTGCGGGTGGGCTGAGTCTGAAACGAGAGTCAGTGGAGGGCAGTGGGATAGGAGTTGGTTTTATAGGTTGGGGCAAGTGGTCAGTTAAAGGTGGTAACCTATTTTAGGGAGGGGAATGGCATCATGGGATGCATGGTCACAGGGGTAGGGGTCGGTAATTTATCTTGGGGAGGAAAAGAACATCACAGGATGCACGATCACAAGGTAGGGGTCATTTATTACAAACAGGCATGATCGTAAGGATGGGGAGTATCAGTTGCAGTCAGAGGAGAGGATGCAGTAGATTACATAGTTACAGGAGTGGGAATCTTGAGAAACCCAGTGTCCAGGGGGAAATTTTTGCAAGGCTGAACAGGAATAATGGATGCAAGTTGCAGCAATTAGTTGAGGTAGGAACAAGTAGTTTTACTTCTTTCTGTGGCTACCTGGTTACTTGTGGTTGCTTCAGACTTTCTGGTTCCTAGAGACCATCCAGAGGTGTACGTGGGGGTCACCAAGGCTAAAATGGTCAGGCCTGGACTTGGAGGCCTAACACTGTGAAGGCAACAGTGGTGTGGGTCATCCTGTGGACCTGTCTTGCCTTTCCCTTGACAGTGCAGTCAGGGACCCCCATTTTATGAGACAGGGCAGGCAGGAAGACAGCCAGCTTGATGGGATCCATGTTGTGTGCAATCACTACCAGTTGAGCTTTCTTGTTCTCTGCAAGGTGGTGACGGTGTTAACCCCAGCTTGAAGGACAGTTGGTCTCTTAGTGGAGACATCCCCTTTGCCGGCAGCTTTCTTCTCAGCCTGGGCCAAGAGTCTCTGCTTCTTCTCTTGCATTGTCTCTGGTGTGTATTGTGGGGCAGCTTAAGCAGCTGAGTAGCTGTAGGTGGTCCAGGGCCTGGGTGAACTGGTTCATCGCAGGAGGAACTTCCAGCCTCTTGTAGAGGATAGCTCTCTGCTGCTGCAGCCTGATATAGTGGGGCCATTTTACAAAGTGGGTGAGGTCCCTTTTGGGCTGGATGTCCTGTCCAGTGCCAGAATTCTTAGGCCTTTTCTCAAATAGTGGATTCACCGCTTTCTTGGCCTCCTGCTGCTTCAAGACAGCAGGGGCCAGAGCTACCCTGTTGCCCTTAGCCTTCTTTCCTTTCAGCTTCTTGGGCGGCTGGAAGAGAGAGATAATTCGTATTTTTACCAAGTCACATCGAATTCCTTTCTAGGGAAAGCACAAATCAAGTTCTCCATGTATCTCCATATTTTTCCTCCCACTTCTTTTGTCAGTTATCTATTACTGTGTAACGAACAACCCCAGGACTTAGTGGCCTAAAACAACAATTTTACATGCTTACATTTCTATGAGTCAGCAATTTGGACCAGGCTCACCCTGGCAGTTCTTTTGGTCTTTCCTGTAGCCACCCATGTGGTTCCAGCCATCTGGTGGCTTAACTTGGGCTTGGTGGACAGGACATCTAGCCCAAAAGGGACTTCACCCACTTTGTGAAGTGGCCCTACTCTGTCAGGCTGCAGCAGCAAAGAGCTATCCTCTACAAGAGGCTGGAAGTGCCTCCTGCAATGAACCAGTTCACCCAGGCCCTGGACCACCAAACAGCTACTCAACTACATAAGCTGGCTCACAATACAGACCAGAGACAAAGCAAGAGAAGCAGAGACTCTTGGCCCAGGCTGAGAAGAAAGCTGCTGGCAAAGAGGATGTCTCCACTAAGAGACCAGCTGTCCTTCAAGCTGGGGTTAACACCGTCACCACCTTGCTGGAGAACAAGAAAGCTCAGCTGGTGGTGACTGCACATGACGTGGATCCCATCAGTTGTCTTAGGCCTCCTTCATGTGTCAGTGGGCAGTGCTGGTTGTCTTCCAAGCCGTATGTCTCTAGGTGTGCTCAGATCTCTGAATTTAACAGTTGTGTGTCTCTAAGAGGGCAATGGCAAAAGCTGCAAATCATCTTGGGAACTGGACTTGGAAGCCACACAGCATTCCCTCCATTGCAAAGCAAGTTACGAGGCCAGTCCAGATTCAAAGAGTGGGAAATAGACTTGATGGAAGGACCTGTGAAGAATCTGTAGTCACTTAAAATCTGCCATGCTAACCTTCGTTGGCATTGTAGGTGGTTTAAGTTATTTTTAACGTATTATATTTATCCTTTAGTCTCATAATGTGTCAGATTTACAGATTACAGGTTAATTTAATTTTACTCTTTGATCATATTTTATTCCCTTATAATGTATCTTTCTCTCACTTCTTAGTATCTTTCCATCTGCTTTCAAATACCTATTGTCTCTTGTGATCTTAGCAGCTGTAGGACCTTGCTGATGTTACTTTAAGGCTCTGTGTTTTTATATATTCTCAGTCTTAAAAGAGATTTATCTGAGTTCTTCTATGTATAATTCTTTTTCTTTTTAGCTTCTCCCTTCTTAGAGATCTGAGAAATGAGGTCAAGGGCATTCTTACATTACACCACCTTTCTTCTTAACAGAATGTAAGATCTTGTCTTTAAAAGTTTAAAACTTGACAAATAAGTGTCTGGTTTCATTCTTTAAGGATAATTGCTGAGAAATGCTCTATGCCCTCTTTTGTTAACCAGGCTGAAGGCATCGTTTTCTTTGATTTTTTTTTTTTCTGATCAGGATTTGTACAGTTCTAACATTTTATCTTTTTTCTCTTATGCTTATTATTTCTAAATTGGATACTCTTTTTCTGTTTGTAGATTTGTGATTCTAGACCTATAATGTACCTTTTTATATAACTGGAATTTCTATATTAATTTATCTTTAGAATTCCTGACTTTGTGCTCTGCAGTGTCAATTCTGCTCTTCGAAATGCTCAGTGATGTTTAGTTTAGTATTTATTGGCTAGATACAAGTTTACATATCTTTATACATTGTTTCTGGGACGTAGTTATCATTTTAATCTCTTTAAAAGTAAACATTATCACATTCAGATATCACTGCTCTATGTTTAAGCAGTGTTTAAGGTTTAGTGTTTTTCTCATGACAAATGGAAATTACATTTGGAAGAAAGAAAAAAGATTATACTATAGGTATAACAGAATCTTTGTTATACCATATAGTTACATTTCTTTTCAGTCTTTTTTTAAAAAAAACTTTTTAATTGAAATGTAAATTTGTATTTTAAAATACACATATTTTTAAGTATACAGCTCAATTAGTGATCCAGAAGTGACTACCCCTGTATAATCACTATCCACATTGAGATATAGAACATTGCTTGCATTCCAGAAGCTTCTTCCCAAATCTCAACCCCTTCCCTCCTTCCCAACAGTAGCTACTCTAACAGTCTCTATATGTGTGTGTATTTTTCAAAGTTTTGGTTATACTATATGTACAAGTTTACCTTCTGGGACTCCCAAAATGCTTGGTAAATGTAATCTTTTCTTTCTTTCTTTCTTTTTTTTTCATAGAGACAGATCTTGCTGTGTTGCCCAGGCTGATCTAGAATTCCTAAGCTCAAGCAATCCTCCTGCCTCAGGCTCCCAAAGTGCTGGCAATACAGGCATGAGCAACCATGCCCAGCCTAACATAATCTTTAATGAATGAATATCTGAATCTGTCCATACTAGGAACATATAGCTCCAATAATGAGTTTTCTTTAAAATATTAATAGAGTAGAAGTAGTTTTGTATATTTTTGTTTTGTTTCAGTGGAAGATGATTAGATTTGGTTCCTATTTAAACTAGTTCTTTAAATGTATTTTTATTTATTATTATTATTATTATTATTTGAGACAGGGTCTCATTGTGTCACCCAGGCTGGAATGCAGTGGTATATCATGCCTAACTGTAGCCTCAACTTCCTGGGCTCAAATGATCCTCCAACCTCAAGCCCCCACTCCCACCCCACCCTACTGAGTTGCTGGGACTACAGGTATACACCACTTTTTAATTTTTAAAAATTTTTTGTAGAGATGAGGTCTCACTATGTTGCCCAGGTTGGTCTGGATCTCCTGGGATCAAGTGACCCTCCCACCTCAGCCTCCCAAAGTACTGGGATTACAGGTATGAGCCACTATGCCCGGTTAGGTATCATTTAACAATTCCATCTCATGTTTTGGTTCAAATCTCTATTCCTACAATCTTCACTATCAGGTTTAATGGTTGGCAATAAATAAAAGTATTTAAGAATTCTCTAATGAGTTTGAAACATTGGATTTTAGAAGATGGCAAGCATTATTGGTAGTTGGGATATTTGTGTCCTGTTCACCTTTTATGTCAGGTGGTATTTTCTGTGTCTGTCACAGGCTAGCTTTAGAGTTGAAAAGAACAAGTGCCAGAAGCAGTCAGTGTCCTCAGGCATTAGTCTCTGCTGTTTCCTCATTGATGCTTTCATAATTGTATAATTTTTTTAGCTTACAATGATATAACAAGTCTTTGTTGTTTTCTCCAAGCCATAAAACATTTCCCAGGTCCAGCTCTGTAGGGTATCAGTGTGCTCCTTAAGTGGATGGTGTTAGGCTGTGTCTGCTGCCCTCTGCACTACATAGACACCCTGATAGGGTTTGGCTGTGTCCCCACCTAAATCTCACCTTGAATTGTAACTCCCGTAATTCCCACATGTCATGGGAAGAACCCCGTAGGAAGTGATTGAATTATGGGGGTGGGTCTTTCCTGCGTTGTTCTCATGATAGTGAATGAGTCTCATGAGATCTGATGGTCCTATAAGGGGAAGTTTCCCTGCACAAGCTCTTTTTTTTTTGCCTGCTGCCATCCATGTAAGACATGACTTGCTCCTCCTTGTCTTCTGCCGTGATTTTGAGGCCTCCCCAGCCATGTGGAACTGTAAGTCCATTAAACCTATTTTTCTTCCCATTCTCACATATGTCTTTATTAGCAGCGTGAAAATGGACTAATACACACCTCTTGCAATTGTAGCATCCCATTACTCTTGACATCTGCCTCTGAATCACTGAGGCATTCCTGAATCACTCACTTTCCTATTCAGTTATCTTTCTCTTGACTATGAAGCATTGCTTCTAAAAACCCAGCAAATGTACTGACTAGGCACACTTCAGATTACCTTTTTTAAAAACTTCATTTGGACTCTTGGTCCTACTCAACTTTCCTTTGAAGTCTTTCTGATTTTTTAGCAAATCCTCCACCGTATCTTTCCTCAACCTTTTTCAGTGCCAGTATCAGATATTTGACCTTATGTCCTACTTACCATTAAAAGAGAGTTCCCAGGAATGAGCATCTTATTCTGTCTCTGTCACCCCAAAATGTTTGCATTTTATCTCTCTTTCTTCCCCATCCTTCCAGTGGATTCCTAATTTTCTCACTGGTTCCTTCCTTCTTCCACATCTTTGCTTCTTCACTTATCCACTGTTTTTAGATCTTCAATCGGTTCTTCTATTTTCAAAGCTCTATAGGGCTTACCATTACTTCACCCCACTATCCTGTCTCACTATCAGCAAGTTCTATTTCTCCTCTGTTATTAAATATCTAGAATTAGTAGATTGACCTCTTGCTTTTAGTTTCTCAGAACCTACACTCTCTTTTAAACCTATCTTCCTTTCATCATTCAATTGAAGTTAAGCCCAAAAAGATCACCAGTAACCTCCTGAAAACCAAAGTCACCTTTTCTCAGACTTTTTTCTTATTTAGCTATATAATTTTGATATTTGAAAAAATCTTCCTATCCTATTTTTTCATTGCTACCATGCTGACCCCTTCTTCCTTACCTCTTTGCTAAATATCTTCATCACCATCACTCCAAAAGTGGATGTTCTCCAATATTCAATCTTAGCCCTCTTACTTTGGTGTAACTTCTCCTTGAAGCTGTCATTTAATTCTATGATAGTGATACTTGCCCCATTTATCCAGTGGACTTTGCTGTGAAATCTGAGTAGATGTCGTGCTTTTCCTTAAGTATTCCTAACCTGGTCAATTGATTGCATTTTGGAGCCATACTAGAGATATGGGAAGTCATCCTAGTTTTCCTGTCCCTTCACACTTCCTAAATTCAACTTGGCATTGAATTTATTAATTCTTTCTCACCAATATCTCTGAAATCCAGACAATGCCTTTCTACCTCCATTTATTTGTACCTTTACCATGGATTACTGCAAACAATCTCAAACCTGGTCTCTAAGCACTTATTTGTACCTTTACCATGGATTACTGCAAACAATCTCAAATCTGGTCTCTAAGCTCTTTCCTTCATCCTGTTGATTCTCCATGTTGCTTCCATATGGAGAGGTTTCCATAATGCATATCTGATTTTGTTATTGCTTGACCTGAAGTACATTAAAGGTAGGAGCAAGATGAAAACTACCACCATCATCTCTGTAAATCAACATGGTTCTAAAAATTGTGTGACAAGTTAGTAATAGGAGAAAACAAAACGGAGTAAATTTTTTAAAGGTAGAACATTTTATTGTCATTTGTACTTCAAATGATTGTCAAATTGAATAAGCATTAAATATATCAACTTTAAAAGTAATAATTTTTAATAATATTATTTAAAATAATAAGAAAGTTAAAATAAATATACAACATTGAATACCCTATAGGTATAACAATTATCAGTTAGAAAATAAAATGGGAAAAATTATGTTTACATGGCAACAAAACTGTGTGTGTGTGTGCACGTGCATGCGTGTGCATGCGTGTATGTGTATGTTTGTAGGTGTAGGATTCCGAAAGAATAAAAATTAAAAATATACAGGACTCTAGATAAGAAAATTATGTAACTTTGCTAAGAGACCTTTGAGAAAAGACTGGAATAAATGGACAGACATATCATGTTCCTGCAACAGAATACATTTTTCCTATTGCTGTCTCTTTTTTAAGGCATTTGTCATCCAATACAGATGCTGTTTTATTTGCCTCCTAACCTGTCTTTCTCTTTTTGGAATTCATGTTCAGTCACTCCTGTGATGCTTTTAAACCACTCTGATCATTAACCTCCTGGCATACAATACTAGTTTTAATTTACACATCAATCCAGTTAAATTGTCGTTTTTATCATTGTCATCTTTGCTCATAAACCTTCAGGAGGAAGCCCAGTCATTCCCTTCAGTGTAGAGTCTGAACTTTTAGCCTTGTTTTCAAGATTCAATATAATCTGTTTCCCTTTTGAATTTTAGTTCTCACCATCCTATGTAATCCTCTGTTGCAGAACAATTACATTTTGTTATTTGTCCTCTCCGTGTTTTCACCCGTTTCTCTTGCTCTCCGCCACCTCTGCCTATGGAAATTATTTCTGCCTTTTTGACTCCAGAATTAAGTTCTTCTCTTCCTTCAATCCTCCTCTTCTTTCCTTCTCTGCTTCAGTAAATATTTTGTGTCAACTATCTTGAGTGCCAGGAGATACACAGTGGATTAGTGTAAACTACCTCATACATATGTGCTAAGTAGATATTGAATGAATTAATGAAAAGGATATTTTTTAGTTTATTGGTCAACTCTCTCCTTGCTTTTGCATAAACTCCATAATGATAATCATAATAAGCCATATTCTCTCCTGTAGTCACTTTCTATTGTAAGCTGGTTAAGTAAAATATGTTTCTTTAGCCCCAAATTTAATATACTGCAATATAATATCTTGGCTGCTTTTTCAAAATGTAGAATTGACTGTGATTTTTTTTTCATTCTATCTGTATCTTTCTGCCTATTTCTCTTACTCATTTTTGCTAAAGAGGCCATATGTCATACAGATAATTACAGTAGATTGAACAAGTTTCCCAAGGGTAAAAGCAGTTGTCCACAAAATTAAGAAGAAAAGGGTATAATGATAAATAGGAAATGGAAAACTTCTTAATAAAGTAAATCTCCTAATGAGTCATTTAGAATTCTTGGTTGTTATTATTAGCAATCACATTAAATTACTTGAGAAAAGTTACCTTATCAGTTGCACATGTAAACATTTTAATAAAGTAGAGGGAATTGATAAAATTAAGGGATATAAATTCATTTTCTAAATTTCACATGTATTTAAAGTATCATATTTCCATTATAATGTTTCCTTCTCTAAAATCCACATTTCTGGGACCATTATTATTGAAGATGTTCTACGGTACATATGATTTGATCTACCATTGGTAAATTTTTATTATAGTCTTCTTAGTGAATGCATGTTTCTTTACTGTCTTTGGATTTATGTAGCATTTAGTCCAGTATTTTGAACATAGGAAATGCTGAAATACTGGTTTAATACAGTTGCTCTCTGGCATTCCATGTATGAAGACATGTTGATGTATATGCCATCATACCTCTGTTGAGAAATGAATAGGCTTTATTGACATAAAATAAATTTCTGTTCAGTTTTTCAGACTTTATTATTATATGTTCTGAAGAAACTGGCACATTAGTTGAAAGCAAGTAATTCATATTTCTTATTAGTGTGCTTATTTTTATAACAGAAATACCCATTTTGCTGTATTAAAGTGAAAATGAAATGATTAAAAATAGAACTTATATGGGATCTCACCCTGTTAGTTTGTTTTTTTACCACCCTAGTAGATAGCATCTTTTAAAATAATAATGAAGATTCATTTCTCTTCAAATTTTACCTTAAGTAAAGAAATACAATATTTGACAAACCATTTTTTTTTCATAATGTCAGTAATTTTAATTCTGAGTTTTGAGGAAAAGATTAGCCTTTTGGTCTTAGCTTAAAGGAAATTCAGAAGGCCATAGGTATGAAATGTACCACAGTGGGGGCTTGTGAGTTAAGGAGTAAATTTTCCACTTATATATCCTTGGGCAGAAGCAGTAGAGCCTGGAGGCCCCTGCCCTTCAGTGTCCATATGCTCATTCATACTGCAAGGGCAGAGGGTCAAACAAGAGATGCCTTGGCCTTCAAGAAACCCTACATGGGATTCAGAAAAAAAGAAGCCACCTCTTGAAAGATTGAATTTCATCAGAGGAGTTATAATGCAATTAAACCATTTAAATTGCCTTAAAACTAAAACTCTTAGTTCTTCATTTATCCTGATATATCCCACTGCCTAGAACATTTTCCTTTTTTCCATTGTGCCCCTGACCTAAAAACAGCAACAAATGCTGTCTAGCGGGCTCCTCCTTTAAGCCTCAGCTTAGATATTACTTCCTCCTGAAAGCGGGCACTTCCCTCACATTCATTAGAATGGCCCCTTGCCTACTTTTATGGGACCCCATAATTCCTCTATCATTGTACATATTACTCTGCAGTATAGGTGTCTCTTTGCTTACCTGTCTCTCCATTACAATTAAGATCTGTGGGGCCAGAGACCCAGGACCATTATGTTTATTGTCATAACTTGTACATATTTCTGACACAGGGGAGGTTCTTAATAAGACTTTGTTGAATAAGTGGATGAATAGATGTATACATGAATTATCTTTTAGATACCTTTGTAATATGCTGAGGAATATTTGACAAACAGTCCTAGGACACAAAGGAAAGCTCCCTGTGAAACTTCTCTAAATAACATTCCTGAAATTAAAAAAAAAAAAAAATATATATATATATATGTTCCATATCCCATAAAACTTGTTGCTTTTACACAAATCTCGGACCTCACACCTAATTGGATGCTTTTTATTATGTGAGAGGCTCACGCTGCTCAACAAAGTCTTACAGAACACTATGGCTCATACATGGATTAGTCAACAAGCATTTATCAAAGGTTTACTGTATATAGAACACAAGGAATATGGATTTACAGATTTATTCAAGATACAGTTCCTGACTCTTAATAAAAAATTATTTTGAGGTTTAGTTTTTACAAACATACATGAATGTTATTGGAAAACAGAAACTATATTACCGAGCATGCTTTCGCTTCCTTGTTCATTGTTATAAAGCATAGAGCCTAAGTTATTTTGCCAGTATTATGATGTGCTTGAAATTTTTTGCTCCATTTGTTCCCTTTAGTACAGATTTTGGTTTGTGGAGTTTTTTTTTTTTTTAATCTTTATTTGGCTTTGTGGTTTGATCTATAAACCACCTCAGCCCATTTAGAACTCAGCAGGGTCCAAGTCTCAAGGAAAGTAAATAAAAATATTGTCATTAACCATAGCTTAAATGATTAATAAAATTTTCTCATGTCTTTCAGTAGAAATTCTGGATCCTGGCTTATGTAGAGGAGGACCAGGATGTTATATGAACTTTTGATTTAGGAATGCTTCAGGGAGGACTTGGGTTTTTGTTTAAAGATAGTTCAATCATGTTACCTCTTAGTCCTCCTCCCAATTCTGTCTCCTCCTATCTCATGTTAACCTATCAGATTTGATTCTTAAATTTTAAATAAAAATGTAAAAATATGGCACAAAGTGTTTTCCATTATATTATGGCATATTCTTATTCTTTCTCCTCAGGAAAGAAAGAGAATTCTTCCTTAAGAAGAATATTTCAGTCCTGCCAAGTTTTGAATTTCTTTTAGTCAACAACAACAAAATGCTTGCACAAGTATCCCATCTTAGTTCACATGACAAAAACCCAGTTAAAAAATTGATACATGTCATACTCTTTATCAGAGGTCCTCATTTCTAGCTGAATTTTGGAAAGGGCCGCAGATGATTACAATGCCCAGCTGAAGAATACTCTAGATTCATGTTTGGGGTCAGGAGTTGAGAATCTGAAGAAAATTATGGATTATCTCTTCCTTCGCACCAGAATGAAATATACACAAAATGTTGCATGTATGAACTTTCTGAAGCCTATCTGTAGACCTTGGCTTCAAGACTCGAGACTGTATATCAGCCCAGTGTGGAGCCAAGATCCCACTTGGAAGCCTGATGCTAGGGAAATGGGGACCAGTCTGTGTGACCGCCAGATGATTCTCATGCACACTAAAGCTTGAGAACAACCACTTTCTAGAATTGCCTCCATTAAACTAAATACAGTTTAATGTATGCCTTTGGTCTACTGGAGGATTGAGATGTTGGGTTTTTTACAGCCATATGAAGTAAGATTTTTTTTTTATATAAAGCTGCTCTGTTGGCACTGAATAATTTTTGTAATGGGGGCATATTATATATTTCTCTTATAGTCAAGTACTAGAAAAAACTTTTATATCCTCTGATGAGCTGCTAAATTGATCATATCTGTGTATCTTATATTATTATTTGCCTTTAATTTCATACTCAATTTTAGCAGTTCTTCTCAGTCTCTTTTTTAAGTATAATTATCTACCCCTTTTCCCAATTTCATAATGTTTGTTCTGTTAATGAAGTGGTTTTTCTGTTACTCACTGTGTATGTCCTATAAGAAAGCAAGAGTTATTATGTTTCATGGAAATAATGGTTACCCCCTTGAGATAGTAAACTGAATCCCCGCGTGTGACCATGCTAAAGGATAATTTTCAAAGCGGTGACATGACTCTCCTAATATGAAGATGTATCAAAGATTTTAGTTAACTCGTTTATGTAACTCAAAGATTTTACAGCTAGCTTAAAGGAACTGAAGAACAGACACAGGCAATCATTGAGTGCTGAAATGAATTAACTAATAGGTGCAAAACTGGACACTATCCACAGGGAAATAAGACCTAAAGTTTGGAGTTACCTCTTGAAGGAGTTGGGGGTGGCATCATTTGCAGCTCTAGAAGACAGCATTCCCTTGCAACTTTAATGGATGGGAGTCATTTGCATTGCTGTTGGTTTTCTGTAATCTGCAGAGTTGTAAAGTAATCTAGTGAGAAAGTGAAATGCACAGAGCTCTGTAGAAACAAGTAACCCATATGGTCCCTAAGAAAATGCCAGCCTCCCACTGAAAGGACACTTAGTCATCTTTTTTCTGGTTTCAATCTTTCACAATTTTTCTGATAGCAAGATAATGGGCAAAGAAGTGGGTTCATATATAAGGGACTGAAACTGAGAAAGAGAATCTTGGGTAGGTGGAAAAGGAGATTCCTATCATCATCTTTCTCATTCTCTATCCTGAGGCTGGCCTTGAAGGAGTCTTCATGGGCAGGCATGCATTCTTGGGGATGGGAGGGGAAGCTTTCCTCATGAGGAAGCAGTCTGGGAGCCAGGAAAGATGCCTCTTTGTTTGACAAGCTAAAGAATGAGTGTACCTCATCCTATAAAGCTGATTATTTATTTTCATGCCATTTTATTACTTACTTTTTCTGTTGACACTTTTTTTTTTGCAAAATCTTTTTTTTTTTAACGTGTATCTTTTTGTTAGCCCTTATTTTTAGTACAGTTTTTTTTTTAATGTCTCTTAGGCTGACCACAGATAGGTACCATGGAGCATTAAGAAAGAACCCGTGTTTACTTTCCATTCTGGAATTAGAGGGGAAGCAGTGCTACCAGAAGCCAGTGCAGTGGTGATGACAGTGACTAAGAGGTCCCTTGGGGACCACATGGCACAACAGTTTTTCCTTACCAGGAAGTTCCTATAGTGGCAACCTTGGAGAATCTGGAGCCTCTTTGTTAATAAAGTGCTTTTTTTCTTACCTTATTATTATTATTTTCTTTATTGTTAGCTTGTTTAAATTTGTAGAGCCAGATAGCGTTAATTAACAAATAGAGAAATGTTATTTCCATCAATTTGAATTATTCTATTCATAATTCTATATCATTGCAGTTTTAGATCTAGCTTATATTACCAATTAAGTATAGATTTATGAATATTTGCTGAATCAGTGGCCCTGACATTTGGTAGTTATTATAAGTCCTGAGTAAATAAGAATCTGGATTGAAGAGTGCTGAATAAGGTTTTGGAAACACAATTTATAGATACTTTGCACTAGAAACCTAAGTATTATTTCTCTGATTCTCTTTTCTCCAGGAGTTGATGTTTAACATGTGGAAAGGCCCAACTCTTGAAAAAAATATGCATAGATGAGACAGGTATAATTTAATGATCTTTGTGTCCCATGGTATAAAAACTTAAAACTGCAAGATTAGGCAAATAATGATTTTCATTTTGCCTTTTCTATGAGGCACTGTTTTTAGTGGATACATTCAACAGGTTTAGATTCTGGTTGTGGCTCTGCCACTCTCGTGTGAACATGAGGACAGAGTTAATCCCTGACATCTAAATCTATAAAATTAATTTGTTGAACTAATATTCATTGAGTTATGCTCTAATAAGACATGGTCCATGCCTTCAAAGAGCTGAAGACAACTCTGTCTTCAGTCAGTAAAATAAGTACAAACAAGTATTATGGGTACTATGAATGGCTTCACAGAGGTGGTGATGCCTAAACTGATTCTTAAAAAGAGAGACATCTCTGGCAGAGTAAGAGGGGACAGAGGAGCAGACAGAAAGGCAAGGAAAAGAAGTATTAAGGGGAAGGGATAAGTAAAGAAACAAGAGCAAAGAGGCATGAACAGCATGCTTGGATTTGAGGCGTGAGCCTGGTGCAATGAGAAATGAAGAAGTGGGCAGCAACCGGATGCTGAAGAGTGTGGTTTTTAAATTTTTTGACTAAAATGCTGTCTGTAGTTTGGATTCTGATCTCAGAACATTGCTAGTCAATGATAAGGAGTGAGTATTACCCTGATTAATTTGAACGGTTCTTGTATTGAAAGTTAGTGATAGCTAAGAAATTATGTTAGTCAAAACGGGGGTTCTCTTGTGTAATTTTCAGCCTTTGTATATAACCATGAAAGGATGGGAAATGGAGTGCAAGTACTTTTGGTCAAAATCTCTCTTGCTACTTCATCTTTCATATTTTTTCTTCTCTTTTTTCTACATTTTTTCTTTTTTAATTGTGGAAAACATACAAAGTAACACAATAGGATAATGAACTTCATTACTTAGCTTGAGCAACTATCAACGTTCTAACTTTATTTGTTCCTGTACTCGCACCCCTTGTTCAGTTGTTATCCCTGACATTACTTTTACTATTTTAGGTATAATTAACATATATGGAAATTTACAAATCTTAGACATTTTTGACAGATATGCCTCTGAAATCCACAACCTCCCAATTATTTGATCTTTCTCCCAGTTTCCTTTTTATGCCTTTCCAATCTCCCCATCCCCACCCCTCCCTCCAGGTAAGTAAAGTAACATTGTTCTGATTTTTTTAACCTTAGATGAGTTTTGCCTGTCTTAGGCTTCTCTATAAGGAACTCTTCTGTATGTTCCCACTTGTTTCTGACCTTTTACCTGTGAGCTTCATCCATGGTGCTGAGCCTGTTAGCAACTCCTCCCTTTGTTTTGCTGAGCACATTCTGTTGTATGAATTTACTCCAATTTGTTATCGATTTTTTTGTTAGTGGGTATTTTGGTTGTTTTCATTTTTTTTTAACTGCGAATATATTTAGTCATTTTGTTTACAATCGAAACTCTGGGAATTCAAAATAAACATCCTTGCCCGTGAGCTTCTTCTTATAGACACCAGAAAAAGTTTCAACCTTGTGTTCCACATTGTTCTGCTGTGCTTTGTCCAAATGAACCTTTAGGAGCCAACTGCCATCCAGTTTCACGTGGATTCTCTTGCCCTCAATTTTGCTTGGGAAGACCAAGTCCTCAAGGATTGTGTCATGCACAGCTGTCAGAGTACGGCTTCTGGGACACTTATGCTTATTTTTTGTACGGCTTTTTCGAGTTGGCTTAGGCAGAATTATCCTTTGAGCGATAAAGACAACATGCTTCCCACTGAACATTTTCTCTAAGCCATACTAGCCAGACTTGGATTTTTCTGGAAAGATTTTAGTTGAGGAATGGGAACAAAGATTATGATAGCTTTCCGGCCACCACCAACTTCAGTTTCCTTGGCTGCCATAATATTCAGCTCCCTGAGCTGAGCCTTGAGGTATGAGTTCATCTCCAGCTCTAGAAGAGTCTAGAAAATGCCGGACTCCACTCATCTGGCTTCTCGCCATTGGGCTTCACGATCTTGGCACTAGAACTGAACATGGTTTTCTCCTTGGTGAGCACTGACTTAGGAAAAGACCCAAATTTCACGAGAGCACATCAAAATCCTGTGGCAGAAGGTTTTTCTTTTCTTTTCTTTTTTTGAGACAGAGTTTTACTCTGTCGCCCAGGCTGGAGTACAATGTCACTATCTCAGCTCACTGCAACCTGTGCCTCCCAGGTTCATGCGATTCTCCCACCTCAGCCTCCCTAATAGCTGGGATTACAGGTGGGCACCACCACACCCAGCTAATTTTATGTATTTTCAGTAGAGTCAGGGTTTCACCATGCTGCCCAGGCTGGTCTCCTGACCTGAGATGATCCACCCACCTTGGTCTCCCAAAGTGATGGGATTACCGGAATGAACCAGTGTGCTCAGCCTTGTTTTTGATTTTTCTGCTATTGTGAATGAAGTTGCTATGAACATTCTTATCTACATAGTTTTGTAAACATATGTATCCATTTTTCTTGGACAAACATCTGGGAGTGGAATTACTGGGTCAAAAGATAAGTATGTGTTTAGCTTGGTAAGAAACGGCCAAATTGTTTTTGAAAATGGTGGTACCATGTACATCCCTACCAGCAATATATGCAGTCACAGCTGTTCCACATGTCTACTGACATTTGGTGTTGTCGATCTTTAATTTTAGCCATCCTAGTGAGTAGATGATGGTATCTCATTGTCATTTTTATCTGTATTTCCCTCATGCCTAATGATGTTGAGCATTGTTTTATGTGCTTACTTTTGCCCATCATTTGTATTGGATTTGTCTTTCATTATTGAGTTGTATTAGTTCTTTATATATTCTGGATACAGTTATTTGTCAGGTGCATATTTTATGAATATTTTATATAACTGTGTCTTGCCTGTTCAGTTTCTTAAGTGTCTTTTGATGAGCAAAAGTTTTATTTTTGATTGAGTGTAACTTGCCAAATTTTTGTGGTTATTACTTTCTGAATTCCTAAGAAATCTTTCTTTACCTCTGTATTGAGAATATATTTTCCTGGTTTTTTTTTTTTCCTAAACATGGTATACTGTTTGCTTTTATATTTAGGTCTATAGTCCATCTCCAATTCATTTTTGTGTGCAAAGTTGGGGTCAGGATTCACTTTTTTCCATATGGATATTCAGTTGTTCTACCACCATTTATTGCAAAGACTTTTCCTTTTGCTCTTGAGTTGTTTTGGTACCTTTGTTGAAAAGCATTGGTCCAAGCATAGGGCCTGTTCCTGTTCTCTTCCTTTCGTCTACTTGTCTTTACCTAATCCTACACTGTCTTGATTACAGTCGTTTCATGTTAAGTCTGGAGGTCACCTAATGTTAAGTCGTGCAGCTTTGTTGTTTCTTTTCAAGATTCTTTTGGCTAAGTCCTGTACATTTCCACGTAAATTAAAACAAAAATAGCCTCATCCACTTTTATTAAAAAACTAGTATATAGAAATACAACTGATTTTCATCTATTGGTTTTATACCCTGAGACAATTGCTACACTCACTAAGTTTTTACTGCATAGTTCCTGAACACCGTGGACTGTCTTCCCTTTATGTTTCCCTATGGCTTTGTAGATGTGAATGTCTTTGTCTTTTATGTCTGGTTCCTACAGAGGGCCAGTGGGAATGCCATGGCATTGTGACGTTGTATAACACTGTCCCAGTTGGAATCATAGAGTCCCCCTAAGAGTCTGTTAGTGCACCTTCCACACTCAGTCTTGAATGAGCCATTTTTTGAAGGCAAGAGCTTTACTTTATCTTCCTCTCTATTCCCACAATATTGAGCACAGTATCTTGTCCACAGTCTGGGAACGTATCTTTTCAACATTTATCTCAGATGGTGGGGTGAAGGTGTGGAACATTCTTGTAGGAAACCTCAGTCAATTGGAAATAATCCCTGATGTTTATCTTAAAAAGGGAAAATAAACCTTTTATCAAAAACTTAGCCCTATGTTTTTTCTATTTAAAATATGTTTACTAGTGGATGATTTTTGACACTCTAAATGACTTGGGCTTTTGCTGCCAGTTTTGAACTTTTGAACATCTAAATACGTTTCTTCTTATTTCATTTTTGTTTTATAGGTGGCTGACTGTTCTTGGGATGAAACGATAAAGATATATGACCCTGCTTGTCTTACTATTCCTGCTTGAGATACACGACTCTGGTTAGAAACAGAGGATGTTGGCTGAAGAACCGCTTAACAGGGAATAAATTAACTATGGAAAACATAGGCATTATGCTTTTATGTGTAATTCAGATTTCAAATATTTCAAATTTACCCTGGAATCAGTTTTGAGGGAGCTGATATGGACTTTGGCTCACTCATTAAGCCTGATACATAAGCCATATTTCCTAAAATTCTAAGGAATAATTAATGTTATGGTATATCTTGTAATATCTATTAAAATGTCTCTGCATCATAAATGGATTAAAATATGGGAGATCAGTAGATTATACTTATATAGATAGTGATATGTTTTATTTTTAATTTATGTCATTTTTGATGTAAAATATAATCACTGCTATGGATGAAAATAAAAATAAAGCATATCTGTTGATCATTTATCCTTTTATGACTTCCCCCAAAGGACTGCTCTTTGTATTACATTGTATATATGAATACAGTACTATATATGATAGAGATATATCTGTGATTCAGTAACATGGCACTAGAATACAGTTAATTTATTTATTTAGTAGCTGTTTACTGAGCATCTACTCAGTGCTTGACATACAGACTGAATGAGATTCTCTTTAAGAATGTGGAATGCTGTGAGCTAAGAGCTTACTTTAAAAAAAAATTATTCACATATTTTTAGATATTGTACCCATGACTGTGTAAGTTTGTCTTCTCACTTCTCTAATATCAAAACTTTTAAAAACTGTCAATTGAACAAGCAGTTTTTGGTCCTACTAAGGCTTCTAGCTGTTGCCCTTGAAACCAGCCCTAAGTCCTGCCATACATGCTCCTTGCCACCTCCCTAAGTTTTCCTGAAAGAGCTCTAGGTGCAGATGAACTGAAAAAAAGAAAAACAAAAAAGTCGGTTAAAAGAGAAAAAGCAAAACAAACTACTTTGCATTACACTTATATTTCCTATATAATATTAAGATATGCTATAAATGGCAACAATTATAATTCTTAAGTTCTTTTTTTAAAGAACAAAATATGCTTGTAATAATCAGAGCAAACTAAAATATATGTAAATTGTCTTCTTTATATATTTCCTTGTTGTTACAGAAAACATTTAAGACAGCTTAAGATATAAAAACAAAACAGCATAAATTAAAAGGTGGAACCAAAGACAGAAAGTAGAGCCAGGAGTGGGGCCTGAGTATACACACCTCAGAGTCCTGTCGAGTTACCACTGACTGAGCCAAAGATTTGCTACTAAGGTTTCTAGCCTTATAAATGGGAAATCTGATCAGCTACACAGTTCAGTGCCTATGGCCTAGAGGACAGACTCTGTCCTAGTGCCAGGCTTGGCCCTAGCACCCTGTCTGGCACACAGAAGGGGCTCAGCAACTATTTGTTGAATGAATAAATGGTCTCAGGGAAAAAAAAAATCTTTTCTGTTTTTTGAGAATGGGGCCTCACTGTATTGTCCAAAACTGGTCTTACTCCTGGACTCAAGTCATCCTTCCACTTCAGGCTCCCAATAACCTGGGACTCCAGGCATGGGCTACAGTGCCCAGCTTCTTTTTGATTCTTAGATCAGCAATACAGATCGCTTTTGAGAGGCCCCATAAAGAGGACACGGCTTAACCTAAGTATATTGCAATGAACATGGTGCTCAACCACATCCTGAGAGTTGTTACACTGATAAGTTTCACAGAGCCTTTTCTCTTGCTTCTTGTCTCTTAGGAACTAATGGTGTTATACCAAGCTGTCGTCAATAGAAGTGGGTCCACAATGGGTGTTCTCTGTATCAGCCGAATTTGTGATAGACCTTTAAAAGTATCCTACCCAACCTAGTCAAACATGGTGGTGCACGCCTGTAGTCCCAGATACTTGAGAGGCTAAGGCAGGAGGATCACTTGAGCCGGGGAGGTCAAGGCTGCAGTGACCCAAGCTATGGCATTCTGGCCTGGGTAACAGAATGACACCTTGTCTCAAATATACCTTACCCAGATAATATAATGAAATTTTTTCTTTCTAGAATGCAAGAGATTTTATTAAGAAAATGATCTATCATGTATCTTTTGAAACAAAAACTTATAATTTAAAAACTAACCTCTCCCTTGATTTATATTTTTCCCTCTATTCCAGGGATGTTAGAACACTGGCTTCATGATATATAACTCAGGTTCTTGGAGTCTGTCAATATGAGAGTGGGTGAATGCTTATCCAGTTGGTTCCCTAGAACTAGAATTGGAAACCTCTTAAGGAGCAAACCTGGGTTCTTTCTTAATTGACAATGTGCAAGATTTTTGAATCCTTGGTAGCTCACAAGCTAAGCAGCTTTTGGACTGTAGAGGATGACCAGTCATTCTTTCCAGGTTGGGAAATCAGCATTTGTCTCCTGGCTGCTGAGCTCTTAGCTTTCATCTTATCTGCCTCCCCCAAGCTCCTCCTGCACCTGCAGTGACAGAACAGCACTAAAGAGTGGATAAAGAAAAAAAAGAGTGGATAGAAGAAAAGGGAACTCAGTCACTGATCTGTGATCAGGGCACTGTGTGAGATGCTTTATATATGTTAACCACTTTTAATCTCTATAACATCCCTGCAAGGTAGCCCTCCTTATTTCCGGTCAAGGAAGCCAGTGTTCTCAAGAGTCATAGTAGCCACAAAATAATGAAATGAATTTGAAATCTGGAATGACTGAATCCAAACCCATGGTCCTGCCACATAGCCTCCTTTTCTTAGGAATAACAGAAATTGGCACACTGAGAAATAGTTAAGGTGTAGAACTTCTGGTGAGTAGATCCTGATTATTCCTGAGAGATTTGACAGAATTGAGTTTCTAAGTCTCAAGAGCTATGCTGAGCCTGAGTCTAGTGACCCTACCAAGGTCCATCATGTCCAGGGAGATCCAGGCTGGGTCAGCTGTCCTTTCTGACTTTGGCACTTCTTAACTGTGTATCTTAGTAATAATTTGGCTCTTCCAAAAATGAATTGGAATTTCTTACTTAACAGGCTTCTCCTTGTGTATGCTAATTCACTTAAATGTGTTTTACTTTCCTGTTAGTACTGAATACTCCCAAATCTATACACCTGCCTTCCCCACCAGGGTTTCACACAAGCCTTTGCACTCATTTTGTTCCAACAAACTCACTTGCCCACTAACCCAGCTTTTCTTCCTGCACATGCTTTTTCATTTGTTGTCAAAAGTCAAGCCATTATAAAAGATTCACTTGGGTCAAGCTAAAGACCTAAACACCATCCTTGGTTCTTCCCTTATTCCCACTTCTCCACATACATCAAATGATGATCTATCATGTCTCTTTTGAAACAAAAGATAGCCCCTAAACACTGCTCCCTTTATCTCTTCCCCTCAATCCAACCACCATTGCCCCAGTTCAAGTCATCATTAGCTTTTCTCTGGACAATTGCAGCAGCTTCCTAAATGGGGTGTCTGTTTCCAGTTCTGTGCCCTCAGAGCCATCTTACTCTACACAGCTGCCGGAGACTGATCTCAAATGCAATCTGATTACATCAATTTCAGTATAAAACCTTTCTCTGCTTATAAGATTGCCTATAGGAAAAAATTCAAGACTGCTCACCAAGCAGCCAGGGTCCTCCAGGGATAGCTCCTGCCTCTGTCTGCAGCACTGCCTCTCTTCATGCACCACCAGTGTGCTCACAAATTCCTCATGTAAGTGATGCAGGTTTTCAGTTGGTCCATGTGCCTGGACTGCCCTGCTCTTGACTTGGTAAATTCTTACCCATTATTAAAAAGTCACGTTAGGTTGTAGGCAGTAGCTCATGCCTGTAATCCCAGCACTTTGGGAGGCCAAGGCAGGTGGATCACCTGAGGCCAGGAGTTCGAGACCAGCCTGGCCAACATGGTGAAACCCTGTCTGTACTAATAACACAAAAAATTAGCCAGACGTGGTGTTAGGTGCTTGTAATCCCAGCTACTTGGGAGGCCAAGGCAGGAGAATCACTTGAACCCAGAAGGCAGAGGCTCCAGCCTGGGTAACAACAGCCGAGATCATGCTGTTACACTCCAGCCTGGGCAACAAGAGCAAACTCCATCTAAAATAATAATAATAATAAAAAAATAAATAAAAGTCACATTAAATAACTAAAGAAGATTGACAATATACAAAAACTAAAATTGCAAAACACATCACTAGCAAAGCTAAAAGAGGATATAATGGAAAGATATACTTAGTTTCATTATGCTGGCAACATATATAGAGTGATGGTTTATAGCCAAACTTTACAAAGAGCTCTTAAAAATCACTAAGAAAGCTAGGTGTGGTGGCTCATGCCTGTGATCCCAACACTTTGGGAGCCAAGGTGGGCGCATCATGAGGTCAGGAGTTCGAGACTAGTCTGGCTAACATGGTGAAACCCTGTCTCTACTAAAAATACAAAAAATTAGCTGTGTGTGGTGGTGCACACATGTAGTCCCAGCTGCTCAAAAGGCTGAGACAGGAGAATTGCTTGAACCCTGGAGGCAGAGGTTCCAGTGAGCCAAGATCAATACATTGTACTCCAGCCTGGGAAACAAGAGCGAAACTCCGTCTCAACTACTCACCACATGAGACTCTCCATAGGAAGAATGCCCCTACAATGTAGCATTTGGTTTCCCCAGATTCAGTGATACAAGAGAAAAAGGATGTCTAAGATGGAAGCCTCAGTGTTTATAACCTAAAGTTAGGAGTGAACTCCATCACTTCTGCCAGGTTCTGTTAGCTGCACAGACCAACCCTGGTACAGCGTGGGAGGAGTTAGCATAAGGATGTGAACGGGGAAGGGACTATCTAGAAGGCTAATGCCCGTAATACGCTTTTTAAAGTAGGAAATTATAGACAAATGTATATGATATCCTAGTTCTGTTGTTATTTTAAAGGAGGAGTTTGTGTGTGTATAAACATAGATTAAAAAAAAGACTGAAAGTTTCCACAATGAGCACAACAAGCTCTGTTCATAGGCTTGGGGATGGTGAACACTTATCCTTATTTTATAGTAAGATTTACTTATCTATAAATTTGTTTACATATTTATAAATCTGTTTTTCTTTTATTTACTTATTTATAAATTTGTTTTTCTTTCATATACTACAATGAGCATGTGTTACTTTTACAATGAAAAATAATGGAGTAAGTAAAGATTTCAAAGAGACCATATTTCCTTCTCCACGAAGCCTTCTTTGCTACTACTGTCAAGTTTTTGTACTTGCCCTCCTGGTGCTCCCCTCTTTTCTGCCACTCAATCCCACTGCTGCTAAGGACGAAGCCAGTGTGTTCATCTTTGAGCCCTCTGTGGCTAACAGACTACCTAGCACAAAACACCTGTACCGCATGTTTGTTGAATGAATGGATAAACTAAAGCATTTATTTAATGGTGTTAGTATTTATTGAGCGGTTCCAAAGATGATGTGTTTGAGTCTAGACCCCGGTACCCTGATACCAGTAGGTCAAATAGCTATTGAGATCTACATTCTTGTTCATCTTGATCATTTAACTTTGCTAAACATGGTATTCTTAATTTTTCCCAGTTTTTTAAAGGAGCTCATCTAGTATCTGGTTTTGTGGGAGATAGGGGTTAAGGTGTTCTTTTGAAACAACAACAACAACAACAACAAACCCTTATAAAAAAGAATTATATGCAACAAAGTGGAGAAAACGTGCTGTTTTATGCCACTGTAGGTTTCAAATATTAAGCTAAATTGTCTTGCCTAAATGAGAAGAGTAAGATAGCTGAATCAGCCCCAAATCTTTTACCTAATGTTAGTATCACAAATGGATGCAATTATAATTGGAGGCAGAAATGAATCATTCCAAAAGTAGGTCTGTGCAGCCACTTTTTTATATTAATATGCACTTAGGATGGCTTAAAGCAGCCATACTTTCATTGGAATGGTCTCTAGAAGCAGAAATCTGTTATTTGCTGATGTCTTTAAAAAGTTAATTTTCAGAGTTTTTAATCAATATATTTTGAATATACAGTTATACCACCACACAGAATTTGAACTGCTGCTTCAGACTTCATTATTTCCTAAATAACATCAACTCTAGAAAAACAGAGCCACTTAAACAGTCAGTGGTGTGTAACCACAAGTTTTAGCAACAAAAACCAAGAGCTTCCCAGAGAATTGAAAGCACGTGTTTCAGTGTAATGCTTTCCAACCATTCCTGGAAAGTTGGCACCCTGGGCCATTCGCAAACATTTTCTTGAGTGCCCACCTGTCGGGAGCAGGGAGGTGGCCTCCTAGGCGCCAGGCACACGAGCTGGTGGACTGGTTGACATCGAGCTCTCTAGAGCTCACCGAAGTGAGCACTGAGAGCTCAAAATGCTGGCGCAAATGAAGGGCTGCTGAGGTGCTTCTGATCTCTGCTGTATTTTTTTTTTTTCTTCCCCTGTTGCGGTAAATCACGACTTCAACACCTGGGCTGAAGTGTCGAATTCAGCACAGAGGTGGAAGTAAGAGGCAGAAAACAGAAGAACCGCGAGAGAAATGGATCCTGTGTATTAAGACAACGTGATGCAGCGTTAAAAGGTTAGGAGGCTGCGATCCCGGGGCTAAGAGAATTAAACGGCTGGCTGTGAACGACATCGGCGCTGGAGCGCAGCGATCTCGAACCTTTCCCTTACAGCCAAATCCTGGCCAAGGCCACAGATTTCAGATCGCCTGAAAACTAAACTGTCTTGCGCTTGACGGTGACCTCGGCTGAGCGAAACCCTCCGCTGCTGATGATTTAACTACAGGTCCGCAGGTTACTTTCCAGGGAAATGAATTCTGAATAAAGAATCACCGAAGCCTTACTCCTGCCACAAAATTAGAATTCCCCTTTTCTCCTAGTTAAATGGGAAACACTCAGTTCCCAAGTTCTGCGGTGCAAAGATGTACCCTGGTCCAGAGAGGTGGTGATTCCTCCACCCCTCCGCCTCCCGGTTGTCCTGCTTCCCAGAGCAACCCACGACGGTCCCGCAGGGTGAGGGTTCTTTGCGATCCATTCCCTGGGATCCGGAGAGCGCCACGCGGAGTCTCCCTGCAGGATGAGGGGCCTCGGGTTCCCGCCCCCTTCCCCTCTACTCCCCCACTCTGCGAGCGCAGCCAATCTTGCCGCCCGCGCTTCAGGAAGCTCGCCCCCGAGCTCCTCGGTTCCTGTTGGTGGCTACTCGCGGTAGTGACTTCGTTTCCTCACGTTTGCTTATTTATATATTTGCCTCAATTCGAATATGATCCCCACCTCCAGGCTCTGCTCCCGTGCGAGACCACTGCACCCCCCGAAAGCTTCCCTGGAGCCGCGCGCATAATCCCGGAACCCCCTCTGGAAGGCACACAGAGAGTGGCGCGCGTGGTCTGGCACTGGAAGGGGCCCTCTTCTGGGCACCGAAGCACCCCGGGACAGCGCCCCCAGCCGCGGGTTCCTCCTGCGATGCCCGGGCGTCGGAGGCGGGATCGGGAGCTTCGGGGGCCTGCCGGCACCGACGGTTTTCGCTTCTCTGGCGAGCAATGGGACGAAGTCCCGCCGCTGCGCGGGGAGGGACCGTGGGTGGAAAAGCTGCTGCAGCGCCGGGGCGAGGGGGCCGGGGGCGCCCTCACTTGTTGCGACCAATAAACGGCGCTCGATCCTGATGCACTGTTGTTTCTAAAATCTTTAGCTGTGTCCCGGATCCCTCCAACTCAAGCACTTCGGCCGGGAAGAAGGGGCTAGCGAGAACCGCTGGCTCTGTTGGGGGAGAGGGGCGCCGCGCCCGAAGAGGCCCGGTCCCGCCCTGCGGCAGCCGCCCCGGGGCACCCAGCCGCCCGCTTCCCTCCGAAGAGCGTCCCTGACGGTGAAACCGCGCGGGACACAACCCACCGCGGCTCACCACCCACTTACAAATCGCTGGAATTCCCGCCACTCCTCTCAGACCGGCCCCCCCACCCCTGCCACTTTTCGGAGTCCCCCGCCCTCGTCACTGCCTCCCTGGAGCTGCGGGGCGGTCGGACGCAGAGCTGCCGAACCGCTAGAACGCCTGGCCGGAGCTGCCCTCTGCAGCCGAGCCGGCGCCCCCTGCCCTTCGCCGCCGCGCCGGGCGGTCGCCCCCGCCGCCCTCGCTCGCCTCCTCCCGGCTCCCTGCGCGTAGGTCGTGGAGCTCCGCCACCGCGGGGTGCGGCGGGGCCGGCGAGATGCGGCAGCTGTGCCGGGGCCGCGTGCTGGGCATCTCGGTGGCCATCGCGCACGGGGTCTTCTCGGGCTCTCTCAACATCCTGCTCAAGTTCCTCATCAGCCGATACCAGTTCTCCTTCCTGACCCTGGTGCAGTGCCTGACCAGCTCCACCGCGGCGCTGAGCCTGGAGCTGCTGCGGCGCCTAGGGCTCATCGCCGTGCCCCCCTTCGGCCTGAGCCTGGCGCGCTCCTTCGCGGGGGTCGCGGTGCTCTCCACGCTGCAGTCCAGCCTCACGCTCTGGTCCCTGCGCGGCCTCAGCTTGCCCATGTACGTGGTCTTCAAGCGCTGCCTGCCCCTGGTCACCATGCTCATCGGCGTCCTCGTTCTCAAGAACGGCGCGCCCTCGCCTGGGGTGCTGGCTGCCGTGCTCATCACCACCTGCGGCGCCGCCCTGGCAGGTGAGCGGGCCCCGCGCCGACCCCAGCCGACCCCACCCACCCCGCCCAGCAGGGCAGAGACCGCGGGGTTCACTGAGTGCAACGCCCTCGCTTCCAGTTGGGGAAACCGAGGCAGAGAGATGCGGACAGCTTTGAGAGTGGTCTCTCAGCTCGTAATAGGGACTTCGGAACCCAGTGAGCCCTTCGCAGCGCTCCGGCTTTCTTCCAAGTCCTCCTGCCCCGCAATGTCCTGGCTTCCGACCCTCACCCCTGCTTCACCCGGATCGCCCTTCCCGCAGCCCCCTTCCCTGGTCTTCCCCGGTCACCCCATCCTCCGGGAGAGGTGGGAGAGTCGCCTGAGCCTGGGAGCTAGAGTCCTCCAAGCCTGGACCGACCCGGAAGGAGGGGGCCGTGAACTTCCTTGGGTCACGAGGGGCTGGAATGGGGATGGGGGATGGGGGCGAAGCTTAGGCTCCGGGGGCTACTGCAGGGTGGCTGGTGCGGCGGGGTGGGGGGGGGCTGCAGGCCTGAGGCAGACCCAGCTGCTGAGCGAGACGAGAGGCCGGGGCAGGGGGAAGCTCACTGGGGGGCAGAACAGGCGTTCTCCCCGGCTCCTGGCCCGCTCTGGGTTACAGGCCACTGGCTGAGGCTCCCTCTCCCTTGGGTGCCCCACGGGGCGGGGGTTGGGAGGTGCAGGTACCTTGCGCCTGAGTGACTTCGGTGTCAGCTCGGGAAAGCCACAGCACCTTCCCCGAGGGCACGTGCGCTCTCCGGCACCTTTGTCGTGGACAGGGGAAGATGGAGTGACCCGGGGACATGGCGGGAAGGCGCACTAGGCACTGAGTTTGGCTGTCGCATTTGACTCGGGTGGCCGAGGTACGACTGGGGTCTGTCACTCAGGAATCCGGTGGGCAGAGCTGGGGCGCGAACCCAGTCTGCTTTCCCTACCCGACGCGTTTTCTCCGTGGGTCACCCCGCCCCACGCCAACCTGCTGTCTTCTCTCTTTTTCCTTCCCGCCCCGGCTCGGCTGTCCTCCTCCTGCGCCACAGGAGCCGGCGACCTGACAGGTGACCCCATAGGGTACGTCACGGGCGTGCTGGCGGTGCTGGTCCACGCCGCCTACCTGGTGCTCATCCAGAAGGCCAGCGCCGACACCGAGCACGGGCCGCTCACCGCGCAGTATGTCATCGCTGTCTCTGCAACCCCGCTGCTGGTCATCTGCTCCTTTGCCAGCACCGACTCCATCCATGCCTGGACCTTTCCGGGCTGGAAGGACCCGGCCATGGTCTGCATCTTCGTGGCCTGTATCCTGATCGGCTGCGCCATGAACTTTACCACGCTGCACTGCACCTACATCAACTCAGCCGTGACCACCAGCTTCGTGGGCGTGGTGAAGAGTATCGCCACCATCACAGTGGGCATGGTGGCCTTCAGCGACGTGGAGCCCACCTCTCTGTTTATTGCTGGCGTCGTGGTGAACACCCTGGGCTCCATCATTTACTGTGTGGCCAAGTTCATGGAGACCAGAAAGCAAAGCAACTATGAGGACCTGGAGGCCCAGCCCCGGGGAGAGGAGGCGCAGCTGCCGTTCGTGATGGAGGAGCTGCCTGGGGAGGGAGGAAATGGCCGGTCAGAAGGTGGGGAGGCAGCAGGTGGCCCAAGTGAGCGAGAGGCCAGGCGCGGCCCGCGAGGAGTCCTGCTGGTGGCTGGGAGCTCTGAAGAAGGGAGCAGGAGGTCATTAAAAGATGCTTACCTCGAGGTGTGGAGGTTGGTTAGGGGAACCAGGTATATGAAGAAGGATTATTTGATAGAAAACGAGGAGTTACCCAGTCCTTGAGAAGGAGAGTATGTACCTTGTGCATACACTTATTTTATATGTTAGAATGACATGTTTTCATGAGAGGCCTCCCTGTTTTATTCTCTGCAGAATGGGAAAGGGAAGAAAAGAAAGAGGCTGAAAGGTACTGACAGGTAGCCACAAATTTAGCACCTGTGTGAATTATTTAGTGTGACTTCACCTGGGGCATCACAGAGACAAAAGAATGTGAAGGTACTTAACAAAGTAAGGCAACAGTGTCTGCTTCAGACTCCTGGCACATTTGTTTTTTGTCATTATAGCCATAACTAAACATCTGCATGTACCAAGAGTCCCTAAGCCACCCCCTCCAAAGATGGAGTGTAGAAATGAGACGGTGCTTAGTAAGTTCAAAGATGACATTCAGGGATGCATTTTTGATGATAGAACTACAGTTTTTATCGCCAAGTGGGCAGAGTATATTGCTGAAATGATATATAAATATACTGAATTGATGTTTACTGTGTATAGTCATCTGAAATATCATATTTACTCAGATTCTACTCACTTGTTTTTTAAAATAAGTCTCCAAATATTCTATTATATAGTGATAGAAACTGTTAAAGCTATTTTGAAAATATGAATTCTTAGCTTTAATCATGAAGTCTAAAGTTTGCTCTTAGTAATTATTTTGAAAGTTGTTTTGGTTCATTGCTTTATAATATTTATTATTGAATGCCAAGCCTATTCTTTTTTTCACTGTGTTCAATATTCTTTCAAGCAAATGCAACGGCTGGAATATAATTCAGAATTAACTGAAACCCAGTCAGAGATGGCCACCTGTAAAGTCAGAGAGGGCCACCCTTTACATGTTGCATATCCCCAACCACGTTACCAAAAGAGCAACTGCTATATTCACATTATGATATTTTTCTATCTTGACTTTGTCAAAATAAAGTATGAGTGTAACTATTAAAAGATACATTGTTAGAAATTTATTTTAGACACACTTTCTCTTGTTGCTGTATAGTAGTTTGCGTTTGCCTCCAATGTGAGGTCACAGTATCTGGTGGGTAGCGAACACACCATTGGAAACTTGCTAAATTAACAAAGCTGTTTGGTTTGAGACAACAACAAAAACAGAAACATGTCTTCCAGTGAAGGAAGCTTTAAAGGCCTGGTGCAGTGGCTCATGTGTGTAATCCCAGCAATCTGGGAGGCCAAGGCAAGCAAATGGCTTGAGCTCAGGAGTTCAAGGCGAGCCTGGGCAACATGGCGAAACCCCATCTCTGCAAAAAACACCAAAAATTAGCCAAGCTTTGTGGTGTGCACCTGTAGTCCCAGCTACTCAGGAGGCTGTGGTAGGAGGATCACCTGAGCTTGGGAAGTCGAGGCTGTAGGGAGCTCTGATTGGGTCCCTACACTACAGCCTGGGCAACAGAGTGAGACCCTGTCTCAAAAGCAAACGCACACCCAAACAAAAAGTGATAAAACACTGCATCGCACTGAGGTACGAAAGCCATCCACACCAGACTTCACTTAACATGGAATCTGAGAAGTAATAAACGTTCAAACTCACCAAGGAGGAAGCTTTCTGTGAGCTCCAGGCAGGAGAGATACTTTGAGAATGAGGGGCCCCTCTGATGTGCCAGCATGTCGCTGAGATTCCCAGAGAGTAACATCTTATATTTTTCTTTCTTTTCTAAAAATCAAAGCAAAGCAAAAAGCAGAAGCAAAAATGAAGTTCTGGCTCCATCAGTTTGGCTCCACAAGTGGCTGAGCAAGTGGAATTGTGGTTCGTGATTGGCCCTGGTTTGCCGGTTTCCACAAGCAACTGACTACTTCCAGAGGTGCCTCCACCAGCCATTTAAGATATAGGTGACTTCCCATGCTGCAGTTAGAGATGGTTTGTCAGGGTTATGATGACTTCTTCAAAAATAAGCATTTATTTTCATGCTAACATGCCAAAGAGCAATATAATGTTACAACCATATAAAGCTGAGAATTAATGAAAAGCAGCAAAGTTGAATGAAGTATGTATTTCTTACCACTGCCAGATAAGTGGACAGAATGATTGTTTTTCACAGAAAAAAAAAAAACTCCATTGGTTAAAAATGTGAGTTTGCATTTTTTTTTTTTTTTTGCAAAAGGATTAACTCTTCAATGTCAATGAACCTGTAGAGACACTCTATCGGACTTCTCTAGAGAAACAGAACCCATAAGAGAGGGAGATTTTAAGGAAGTGGTGATTGTGGGGCAGTCTGAAGTCTACAGGGCCATGCTGGCAGGTAGAAAACTCAAGCAGGGTTTCTATGTTGCAATCTTAAGGCAGAATTGATGTTGCTACTTCTGGAAACCTCACTCTTTGGTCTGTAGGCCTTCAGCTAATTGGATGATACATCTTATAAACGTCTTCACAGCAACATCTAGACTGCTATTTGACCAAACAGCTGGGAACCACAGCCTAGCCAAGCCGACACATAAAAGGAATCCTTCCTCCACTGTCAGTAGCACTGGAGGGAATCCAAGACTCTGGTTCACCCTGACCTTCGGGCTCTGGTAAGGCCTTGTATCAGGCAGGCAGGGGGCTTCTGACCAGCTCCAGGATATCTGTATAGGTGGGACCGCACTGGAAGTCACTCACCATTGCTGCTAGACTGATCCAGTCTTTGTCAGTCTACCCCATTCTGACAACTTGGATTCTCCCTTGTTTCTGAGATTACACCCCCACCCAACAGGTTGTCCAAGCAGTACCCAACTGGGCCCCTGCTTGGACAACCTGTTCCTATATCAATTCTTCATGGCTGACGCCCAGCCTCATGCTCACCTGTCATTTCCCAACTAGAATCTGTCTCTAAAACATAGCTCAATGTCAGACAGACCTTCTCAATGCTGGCCCCCCAAATGCTGCCTAGCTTTATTTTGTTTTGTTTTATTGAGACAGGTCTTGCTCTGTCTCCTAGGCTGGAGTGCAGTGGTGCAATTATAGTTCACTGCAGCCTCAAACTCCTGGGCTCGAGTGATCCTCCCACCTCAGCCTCCCGAGTAGCTGAAAGTATAGCTGCATGCCACCACACCTGGCCAATTAAAAAAATTTTTTTTGTAGAGAAGAGGGTCTCACTATGTTGCCCAGGCTGATCTCGAACTCCTAGTCTCAAGCAATCCTCTTACCTCAGCCTCCTAAAGCATTGGAATTACAGGCATGAACCACTGTGTCTGAACCTAGATCTCTATTGTTGAGGATGAGATAAATCAGAAAGATCAGTCACACTGGGGCAAGGCTGGGGACAGTGGCTGACACTAGTACTCCCAGCACTTTGGGAGGCTGAGGCAGGCAGATCACTTGGGCCCAGGAGTTCAAGACCAGCCTGAGCAATATGGCGAAGTCCTGCCTCACAAAAAATACAAAAAAATTAGCCAGGCATGGGGGTGTGTGCTTATCGTCCTATCTACCTGGGAGGCTGAGGGGAGAGGATCACCTGAGCCCAGGGAGATTGAGGCTGCAATGAGCCATGATCATGCCACTGCACTCCAGCCTGGGTGACAGAGTGAGACCCTGTCTCAAAAATAAGCAAGCAAACAAACAAACAGATAAATAAGAAACACTGGGTCAATGACTGCTCAGAACTGGGTAGGTGAGAGGGTACATGAATGTTACTGGGGTTGCTGAGCAGAGCTGAGCAGTGACCTGAACTCCTGCAAGAGGAGCAGCCCTACAAAAGCAGTCACTCACTGTCAGAGGACACAATGGTCTGAGTGACTAATAGCAATACTTCGCGAAGACAAAAGTGGGTGAAACTTTTAAGTCCTTAACTGACTGAAGACTGTTCTGCATTTCAGTTTGGGAATTTTCTAATGCCCTACGTTCAAGCTCACTGATTCTTTCTCTGGCTGTGTTGAGTCTTTAGATGAGCCCATCAAAGGCCTTCATTTTCTGTTAACAATCAATGGTTAACTTCTAGCATTTCCTTTTGATTCTTAGATTTTCTTCTCTCTGTTTCCATTACCCATCTGTTCGTGGAGGTGTCTGCTTTTCCCATCAGAGAGTTTACCATATTAATCACAATTAGTTTAAATTCCCTGTCTGATAATTCCAGAATCTGTGTTATATCTGAATCTAGTTCTGACACTTGCTTTGTCTCTTCAGCATTTTCCTCACCTATTTAGCATGCCTTTTAATTTTTTTATTGGAAGTTACATGCTGTATTAGAAAATAGAAATGGAGGCAAACAGGCCTCTAGTGTGAAACTGCATGCTCATCTGGCTAGAAGTCAGGTTCTGTTGAATGTTTGCTGCGGCTGCAGGTGCCAGGTGCCAGAGGCTGCAAGCTTTCTCTAGCATCTTTGTGTTGTCTCCCTGTTGTCTTTGGGCTTCTCTGAGAACTCCTCCTTCCTTAGAGTCAGGCACATTGCCACTCTTTCAGGTGGAATGATTAAACTGGAGCCTGTGGATGTGGTGGTAAAGTGTGGGGAAGGGGAAGTGTTCTGCAATCTTATTAAACTTCAGCCTTTTAGTGGGCCTGTGTCCCTAGTCCCTGACCTTCACAAGTGTTTCCTGGCTTTTCCCCTGCTCTCTTTACATGAGACAGAAAGGCTAGAGGAGCCCGGAATGGGAGAGATGCCCTTTCCCCAGGTAGAATAAAGCTCTGGGGAGCCTTTGACCCTGGGAGTCTCTAGCCTGAGTCTTAGTAATCTTTTTTTTTCTTTTTTAAACAGAGTCTCACTCTGTTGCCCAGAGTATTTACTACCCATTTCTTTCCAATCCTCCAGCCCCCAGCAATTACTAATTCCAAGGTTAGTTCTCTGATAGTCATGGGACCTGGTCAGAGCCAATAGATGCAAGGATGCTTTTGGCAAGACTTAAATTAGGTTGCAAATTTTTTTCTCACTGGATTTGTACCTAGGAGGATGGAGTAGGGTAAAGCAGAGGTGCTTTTGCCGTCTTGGCTCACTGCAACCTCCCCCTCCTGGGTTCAAGTGATTCTCCTGCCTCAGCCTTCCAAGTAGCTGGGATTACAGGCACCCCTGCCTCGGCCCCCAACTATGCCCAGCTAATTTTTGTATTTTTAGTAGAGACAAGGTTTCACCACGTTGGCCAGGCTGGTCTCAAACTCCTGACCTCAGCCAATCCACCCGCCTTGGTCTCCCAAAGTGCTGGGATTACAGATGTGAGCCACTGTGCCCAGCCAAGTCTTAGTAAAATTGTCCCCCGATATTTAACAGGGAGTGCTCTGGTAATCACAGTGATTACTCTCCCCTCCCCTGGCCGGGGGGCAAGGGACGCTATCTCAACTCTTCACCACCTGTGGGGCTCCTGGAGGTCAAGCCCATGAAAATGTGACCCTCAAGAATTTCTCCGTCTCTCGATAGTCCATATTCAGCCTCCAGAAATTTATCAAAATTGCCATTTAAGTGTCTTGACCAATGGCTCCAGTGACCCCTGCTCCAGGTAAGGAGATCTCAGCTATAAACTTTTGGGATTTACCTCTCTCCAGACTTAGGGGTGGCAATTTGCCCCATGACTTCAGTTCTCTGATTGGTCCAGGAAATGTCATTGATTTCTCAGATTTTGTTCATCTTTTTTCTCGTTGTAAGGATGGTAGGAACCACTTCTGAGTTCTTCACATACTGAAGCTGTAACCGGAAGTCCTGGCTGAAGACTTGAAAAGTCTGCTCAATTTCTGTAAAAACAGAAGTTGTGAAGGGAACCTAGACATTCTTAAGGAAGCTTCCAAGAGAAAGCAAAAGTGCCCAAAGCTACTGGCCCTTCTTGTGACTCCCACCCTCCCACACCGCATGTTGAGTGTTGCCCACTTCAGCACTCAGCTGCAATGACATATACATGCGGGTAGCATCCAAATCCAAGTGCACTGTGAGCAAGAGTCCATGCATGTTAAGGCTGGTGTGCCACGACAGCTGTGATTAGTATCGATTACCCCTTCTTCTTGGAGTGCTTCCCTTCTTCATAACACAAGTCTCTTCCACTTCTGGATTTTCTTTTACCAAGTTTCAACCACCTTCTCTGACATTAATTTCCCAGTGATGACTGCTAGCCTGACTTATCTGTTGCCTTAGTCTCTAGACATCATGTTAGATCCGCCAGGATGGACTTCATCCCAGCATCTACTGAAACGGTACCCTCTCCCAGGCTATGTCCCCTCCCCCTTACATACATCACAAGCACTGTCTATTCTGAATACATTTATCGGCCTGTTTGCTTTGTTCTTCTCCTAAGATAAAACAGCAGGGGTTGGAAGAGAACCTGTGAGCAGAACAGAGTATAACAGAATAGCAGGACACACAACCGGTAAAATAGAATCCCAAATCTCTCCTGGGAAATCATCCCCCTCCCACTCTGAGCTCAGGTGGTTCATATGGTGTTGACTCCATCCCTGCCGCTTCGAATGAGATTCCAGCCAATCCAAAGTATTTCCTCCACTTGGCTACCAAGGTTAGTTCAGTGACAGTCATGGGACCTGGACAGAGCCAATGAGGTGCAAGGATGCTTTTGGCAAGGCTTAATTAGGTTGCATATTTTTTTCTCACTGGATTTGTAACTAGGAGGATGGAGTAGAGTGAAGCAGAGGTGCTGTTGCCATCTTGCCATGAGGAAAACATGTAATAGGAAGGAAACAACACAGAGAGGTGGGCGGGGTGGGGTGTGGGTTTCTGGGGAGACTGAGTCTTAGTGATCTTCACTGGCCCTGGTATTAAGCTGACTTTCACCTTGAGTTTGCACTTTTCCTCATATTGTCAGTTACATAAAACAAAGTCTTGGTTGTTGTTAATTGCTTAAGCCATTTCGAGTTGGAACTCCTGATATGTGCAACCCAAAGAATCCCAAGAGGCACAAACATAAATTAATGGCTCGCATCAAGCTGGGTTGGGTAGAGGACCAAAAGAGAGTTATTGTTTATTTGTTTTTGGTTCTGATTTTCTTCAGGGATGTGAGGGAAGAAACACAAACTGGCTCCCTGTTGGCTCTTGCATCCAACTAGCGACTAGATAGGCTTCTTTGGTCTCTTGCAAATCACTGTGTAGCATGTACCACCCATAGTCCTAAATAACCCATGAATTTACCGACTCTCGTTCTCTTCAATTTGCAAGTCTGTTGATTCCTACATTTATGGTTCACAAATTCACTGGAGATTGCAGGATACTCTGAATTGCATAGTGCTATACGTAATATAATAATAATGAATACTCAGTGCTTATTTTAGTATGCCTGCTATTGCCAGGTTCAGTTCTAAGTGTTTTAGATGTATGAATTTATTTCATTCTCACAACATTCCTATGTGTTGGTATGAATATGAGCCCAATCATTCAAGAGGTAAACTCAAATATGGAGAGGCTATGTAACTTGCCCGAGGTGTCATGGCTAGTAACTTGTAGGTCTGGGATTTGACATGAACCCTGGTAGTCTGGCTTCAGGGCCCGTGTCTCCCCACTGTGCCATTCTGCCTCTTGGTGAGAAGCATTCAGTCTGGATGCTTTCATAGGAAAGCTGGAGGTGGTGGAAGTGAGAGTAGGCAGTTCCACCCTTGATAGTTGTCCAACTCCATGAGGACCCTGCCTCTAGCCCTCACTCCTTTGTGCTGTTGCCAGAAGGGAAGAGGATACAACGCTGTTAGATGCAACGTGTGTGGGGGTGTGTGTATGTGTGCATGTGTGTGTGTGTGTGTGTGTGTGTGTAGTTTTCTGCTTGTGAGACCTTAGGAACCAAGAGAACAGGTGAGGTACTATGAAAAGCAGAGTAGAGAAAGGTCTCAATTGTTATTATAACCAAGTAACCCCAAGCTATCCAGCCTTTTGTGTCAATATCTCCTTTAATATTCAAATAATATAACCTACCCCTTCGCCTTACATAATAACCTTGGAAAGCACAGAACTACACTAGTATTTCTAAGGAGTCATTGAGCACCGCCCTGTCTTAGCAGCATAGCTCAGCGCTGCTGGTTACTTCCCGCTCCAGGTTGCTGCACTGATGATCACTTTAAAAGAAAAAAAACAAAAAACAGCTTCATTGAGGCTGGGTATGGTGGCTCACACTTGTAATCCCAGCATTTTGGGAGGCTGAGGTGAGAGGATCACTTGAGCCTAGGAGTTTGAGACCAGACTGGGCAACATAATGAGACCTTGTCGCTATTTAAGAAAAATAATAATAATAAAAAAAACTCATTGAAATATAATTTAGGTACCATAAATTTTGTCTGATTTAAGTGTACAACTAGTGATCTTTAGTTTATTTACAGAGTTGTACAACCATCATTACCATCTAATTTTAGAACATTTTCTTCACCTCAAAAAATAAAAACTCCTATACCCACTGGAAGTCACTAGGCATTTCTTCCCAATCCTCCAGCCCCCAGCAGTTACTATGCGCTTTCCTTCTCCATGGGTCTGCCTATATGGACTGATCATTTCTTAGTACCCTGAAATTGCTTTTTCAGACTTCTTTTCTTAACCTTCTCCTGAACTCCTGTTTTTACCCAAGTCACTGCAGAATAAAGCTGGCATTGGGATGCAGTTGACAAGGTTTACCGAACACTCGATGCCACCTACTATAAGGGCATCTCAATGTAGAAAAGGAAAACGTGAAAGCTATTGAAGCTAATGCCAGAAGTCCCTGCTTGGAGGTTCTCGGGCCTCCCTCCTTGGGCCCTGCCTGCTGCTATGTGGCTGGGCCCTCTGTAAATCAGAATAGACTCCTTTTTCATACTCTTACTCTAGACTCAAGGCCCCGCATTCTTCATTTTCTCAAGAAGAAACCAACAAGGCTATAACTGTATTCTCTGAAATTAAAGAACAGACATTCTCCAAAATAATTCTTCACCACTTCCCAGAATGTGGAAAAGTCATTGTTATTAAAACATCACCCCTTTTCCATCCCACTATGCAAAACTCATATGCGGAGTGGAGACTTATTCTGAACAATGTTGCAACCAATGCAAAGTTGGTTGTCTGCCCATTTGTGACAACCCACCCACCAATTCTTCCTTGCACCCAGAACTCCAAATTGATTCAGGTACAAGCAGCAATGGGAAGCGGAAGGGAAGGAATGTGGACAACATCTATCACTTGTTTAAAACTGCTTGGTGATGAAGAATTTTGGAAATCGATAGTAGTGATGGTCGTACAGCATTGTAGATGTAATTATTGCCACTGAATTGTACGTTTAAAAATGGTTAAGATGACAAGATTTGTGTTATATATATTTTACCACAATTAAAAATATTAATGATGTAATACTAAAATCTATTGACTTGTACACTTTAAATGGGTGAATTGTATGGTATGGGAATTATATCTTAATAAAGCCACTTAAAAATAAAAAGATACCTGCTTGTCCTTTCCTTCCTTCCTTTCCAGTCCCACAGCCCAACTGTGGCTGTGGCACTGGCCCAGCCATAACAATGCTCCAGGGGACATCAGAGCATAGACCGAAAGAAACTGGGGCCCTGAATCATCCTTTGAGCAAAGCTTTCTACCACTCTGCCCCCTTCCCTGCTTTCAGACTATTAGGAGAGAAAAATATACTTTTGTCGGTTGAGCTTTTATATGTAAGGTTCTTTTTAGTTCAGCTGTGTGGCCCATATTCTAACTAATCCACTGTCACCTCACCTCTCATGAGAAAGACAATGGTTTTGAAAAACAAAAGAGACAGTGATTGAGGGCTTCTACCTGCCCTATTTCTTCTTCTTCCTCCCTCATCCCAACCATCCCTCAGCTTGTAACCAGTCATGCCCCAGATTCCGCACTCCCAGGACCCTCTACATTAGTTTGTTTTTAATTTACTGAACTGTGGAAGGCACAGTACTATATATAAGGGTAAGCTCCTATAATTTAATTATTTTCTTTGATTTTTTAATTAATAGTTGATAGTTTTTGATGAGTATAATATTCTCAAATAAGAATTAGTTCATGGGGTGGCCTGAATGTAGAGGTGTTTCCAACTAATTAATCACAACCAGTTATAGATTTCTTTGCTCCTTCTCCATTTTTACTGCTTTACTTGACTAGCCTAAAAACAGAAAAAAAAAAAAAGGATTAGTTTATGGTATATGCCAACAGAGAGTCAATTGAATATAATAGACATGTCCAAAAAAGGCCAGAGTCATGTGTATTTGTCATCTATTCCTTTTATCTCATCATAGAAAAGGTTTTAGACCATGAAAGCAAAAGGATAAAGGCCATCATTTCTTCAAACCCCTCCTTTATTGTAAACTAATTTGGTAGACCTTCGAAGCTTCCAAGGATGTAACAATGGATTAACCTCTGTGATACATTCTGAAAATAATCCATAAAATGAACTTGATGTCGCAGAAGGAACAATTACTTATTAGAAAAAAGCATGCCTTTGGTTTTGTCCCTCCACGTGACATTACAAATGTGTTTGATTCATTCCTGCCTCTGAATCAACCCTCTTTTGGTGTGATGGAAGAAAGTTTAATTTCAATCATTTGATGCCAAAAAGCCTGGTTGGAAAAAACGTAAAAACCCATTCAACTTGATGTTTTCAAGACTTGATGCAGAGCACCAAATTTCGGGATATCTGGACAGTAGACCAAATTTGTTGATTTTTGTTTGGCTACTTGGCTTCATGTAGACTGTCGGCGTCTCTCTGTGTGTGTGTTTCCTTGTATTAAAGATCTCTTAATGAATGTGGGGTGCTGTTGGTCTTGGGGCTGGCTTTTCAATTATGGTGTGACTAGAATGCTAATCTATTGTATAATTTAATAGAACACCACCAGTTTTAAATCTCTGCTGTATAGCATCCCTGCCTAGGATTAGTGAGAGTTAATGCAGGTCATGATTGGAATTCCAAAGTCCTGCCTGTATGTAGAGTGCATCCACGCTGATTGCTGGCTCTCTGGAGGGCCACCATGCTTTTTTGTCAATAACTGCTACACTCGTAAAGCAGTCCATAATAAGCAACTTAGTTCAAATGACTAGTTTCTGGTTTTCCTTAAGGAGTAACGTTTAATTTTCAGATGAATTGGGTAGGCAAATAGAGAAAAGTTTTACATTTTGCAATTCACCTAGTGGCTGTCTTCCAAAATCTGCAATATATTTTATAAAAGTTATTACTGACTTGGTAAGCGGCCATTTCTGTAGGCACTTACTGTCATTGCAATGGTATAAAGGGAAATTCACTTTGCTTAATAGTACCTACGCCTTCCAGAGCACTGCTGTAAGCATAGGATAGCACTGCCTTTTTCATTTGATGAATGGCTTTAACAAATGCCATCCTCTTTAATTCCACACCCATTGAGAGATGATTGTAGAAAGGGAGGCTCAGACCAGACAATACACCTCACAAAGGAAGGCATTCCTGCTATCTTATCTGCTCCAGTACGCCCTGGTGCCCAACACTGCGCCTGGAACTTGGTCTAGCACTCAATAAATATCGGTTGACTCCCAGACAAAAGAAATCAAAGTCATGAAATCAAAGCCTGACTTTAGTTTTCTCATTCAGTTGGCAACTACGGCTCCTTTGAAGATGGTTTGATAGATAAGTCTGAATTGCCTATAGTGCCATTCTTAGAAAATCAAATGCTATAAATTGGATCTGCTGGGTAAGAAATGGGCTGGGTAGCATCTGTATGAAAGGTGGAGGAGCAGGAAGGCTTGGCGTATGCGTTTGGAACATCCGCTCAGTCAGAAGTGCTCTCACCAGCACCCCTGGTGCCCAGGAGCTCCCCACAGGCAAGTTTTAGGAGGCTTGCCCTGGCTCAATCCAATAAAAATGTTCATAAAGAAACTTTTTTTTTTTCTGGCTAGGATGCCTGTCTTGAAAAATAATATAGAACATTGTTAACAATTCAGACAGGCAAGGTAGAAATAGGTCAGACAAAAAATAAAGGGTGAAGCTGTCCTGGCCTTTCTTTAATCTTTTGAACAGTGTTTGAAATAGCTTTTGGCAGATGAAATTTGTTCTGTATTTTGGAGCTAATATCTGTGCCAGGATTTCTGTCACTCCTCTGGGGGTGGTAATCAATATAACTAATAAATAGGAAATGATTAGACTGAACCCACTGAAGGCCAGCAATAACAGGGCCCTGCCGCAGAAGACATCCTGGAAAACTGGTCCACCATGTCCAAGTTTAAAGGAATGTGGGTCTCAGCAGAGCAGTTAGCAGCTACTGAGTTAGTGCTGTGCTACCTTAGCAGAGTTAGGCAATACCTAAGGAGAAAAAAAAGATAAGAAAAGAGAGATAGCAAGAAAGTGAACCAAATGAGTGTGGGAAGAAGCCCTAGAAGAGGTTGAATGAGGAGAAAGCAAGGGCGTCTTACTGAAGGATAGCACAAGAGTTTGCTGGGAGTCAGTAACCCCAGTGACGGCTAAGATGCTTTTGGAGGCACCAGTGCTATAACATGCGCATCCCAGTGCCAACACAATCTAAGTTATGCCCAAGAGAAAACCTCGGATCACAAATCAATGAGAAAGAAAACATATGTGTTTTTTTTTCAAATGCAAAAGAGACAGTTGCATGTAGTTAGAGGTATTATTTGAGAATCCAACAGATATTCTGGGCCCAGAAGTGTTTTTTTTTTTTTTTTTTTTTTTTGAGATGAGTCTCACTTTGCTGCCTAGGCTGTAGAGCAATGGTGCGATCTCGGCTCACTGCAACCTCCACCTTCCAGGTTCAAGCAATTCTCCTGCCTCAGCTTCCCACGTAGCTGTGATTACAGGGGTGCACCACCATGCCCAGCTAAGTTTCGTATTTTTAGTAGAGACGAGATTTCACCATGTTGGCCAGACTGGTCTCGAACTCCTGACCTCAAGTGATCCACCAGCCTCAGCTTTCCAAAGTGCTGGGATTACAGGTGTGAGCCACCGTGCCCAGCCCAGGAGTTTTAAGTTTAATGGTTCCATAAGAAAAGTTAAGGAAGTCTTCTTTAGAAGACAACTGGCTAATTGCTGATATAGGAAGCAAATCTAATTACTAAGTCCTCAGTCATGTCAGCAGGAAGTTTATGAAGACTGGAGGCCTGGAGCACATGCTTTCAGCAGCTTCCCATTATCACCCTGGTGGCCTCTTGATCATTTGGATGGTAAAAAGTTTTTTTTTTAGAATGATGTGTACATCTCAGGTTTTTTTTTAAAGCTTAAAATGTGAACTTCTAATAAAAGAGATAGTTTGTTTCACAGAAGTTTTTTTTCGTTTGTTTTTTTGTTTTGCGACAGTCTCTCACTGTCACCCACGCTGGAGTGCAGTGGCATGATCTCACTGCAACCTCTGCCTTCTGGGTTCAAGTGATTCTCCTGCCTCAGCCTCCCAAGTAGCTGAGATTACAGACGTACACCACCACACTCAGCTAATTTTTGTATTTTTAGTAGAAATGGGGTTTCATCATGTTGGCCAGGCTGGTCTCGAGCTCTTGACCTCAAGTGATCTTCCCCACTCAGCATCCCAAAGTGCTGGGATTACAGGCATGAGCCACTATGCAAGGCCTGTTTATAGAAGTATTCTAAACATGGTTTTTCTGAAGAGCCTAGTCAATTTCCTCAAGCTTATCTAGAAGGGTCTATTCAACACTTAGTATAGTACTTGCATGCTGTGTTATATTTTATTTATGTTTCTGTGCTTGTGGCCCCATTAGACTGAGCTGCCATGGAGGGGGGCTTGGGTTCGTTCATCTTTGCATTCCTTGTGAGTAGGCATTTAGTGAGTGCTTACTCAATGCATGAATTCCTTCTGGTGCACTGAAAACATGTTTTGATTTCTTGAAATAATTTTTCTGTCTTTTTTTTTTAGAGACAGTGTCTTGCTCTGCCATCTAGGCTAGAGTATAGAGTCACCATCATAGCTCACTGTAGCCTCCAATTCCTGGGCTTAAGCCTATTTAAAATTTTTTTTGTGGAGATAAGTTCTTGCTACATTGCCCAGGCTGGTTTCAAGCTCCTGGCTTCAAGTGATCCTCCTGCCTCGTCCTCCCAAAGTGCTGGAATTACAGGCATGAGCCACTGTGCCCAGCATGAAACTATTTTCCAAAACTAAATTTAATTTCCAAAAAATGTTCATCATAAAAATGAATGAAACACTTGCTACAAGGGGATTCATAGACCCTTCAATGGCAGACCTTGACAAAAAGTAACTCTTTGAAAATCTGTCCTGAATTTCAGGCTATTGGATTGTTGCCAAAATAGTAAAACCAAATTATAGCATGGCACAGACATCCAGTTTCTTCTTTTCTTTTTATTAAGTTGGCTCTTAATTTCTTACTGGAAAATTAGGCTGTCCTCAAACCTGGGCAAGTTGTTATTATATAAACTGAACAACTAGGGCCAAAAAACTTTTTTTGATTTTGTGTTCAGATTCAGTAATGGAAAAAGATCCTTGGGGAGACGAGCAAAGCTGGAGAAGCAGGAAGAGTCCAGCTCTGGGAGGATAGCGAAGGTGGCATTCTAAAGTGGCCTATTCAATAGAGCCACTCCTCTTTGTCTGAGGAAGTGTTCAGATGTCTGCCAGAGCTTGTTGTTAGTTCCAGATGAAAAATAAGAGCTATAATTTTTATTGACTTACCTTTGAGGATTCTCCCAAAGCTGGAGGTACTCTATTTAAATCTGCAAATCTTTTAATTAACAAACTTTCCTAAGCAGGCTAGGGTTTCTCCTGATTGAACACTCTTAATATACAAAATAGGAGTGCAATATACTTTACTAGATAATTATTTAAATGAGATGCCAAGTACTTGGTTGAACAGACATCTTAATTAGCAAAACAGATATATTCATATTTTGCATTTGAAATACTTGATAATACCACTCTTCAGGAGTTATAAAGACTGTGTTCTCTGAGAAGGTCAAGGAAGCCCCTACATTGCTCATTTACATGCATCCAGAGGTACCTTTCTTATTTCCTTCTATTCATGTCACTCCCATGGATTGCATAAGAGGGGTGTTGCACTTTGCTGAGAGAATACTTTTCATTGTCAGATATGTAAAATGATCTTTTCTTGAGAGTACAAATTGGTCGAGGTGAGTGAGAGCAAGAATATCATCTAAAATGTTTTGTAGGGAGGCATTCAGCTTGTTTGTGATGGTTTTATTAGCTGCTTGTGGGCAAAAACCTCAGTTCTTCCAGGGTGGATCAGAATCGGTTGTGGTCCTCATCTGAAGCTATCATTAGAATTATGAAAGGAAAGGTGCTGTTGTCTCTGACACTCAACTTTATTGAATATTGATTTACCTATTGCCTGCAACAGTGGTTTCAGCTTGAAAGACCTCAGAATCAGGCAGCATATTCCTAAATGTAAAAAATATTAATATGGTCTATTGGGCATTTTTTTCCTTAACCAGCCATCCAATTAACAAATATTTTTGAGCACTATGTTGTGTAAGGCCCTTTGGGCATAGAAAAACTTATAAGACTTACTTTCTACATTCAAGGAACTACCATTCTCCTTAAGAAGACAAGACATATAAATAACAAGTGACCTAAGAATCCAAGATAGTACATAAACCAGTTCCAAAAGCAAAGCAAAGCAAAACAAAACAAAAATAACAATAGACTCTGAAGTTGCTAACTATAGATGCTTGCTCCAAGACAGAGAATAAAGTTAGTAACTTCCAAAGCTGGGCTAAATTTCACTCCCCTGGTAAATCTCTAAGCTTGAAAGAGCAGAGGCACATAATTTGGAAATGGGAACTATCTATCTACAGTAAAGACAAATCCGGATTGTGAGCTAGATCTTCCAGGCAGGTAGCAAGTAAAGAAAAACTTATTTCCTAGAGACTATGTAAAAGGACTAGATTTATCAAAATAACTATCAGAAACGGAACTGATATGGTTTGGCTCTGTGTCCCCACCCAAATCTCATGTTGAATTGTAATGCCTATGTGTTGAAGGAGGGGCCAGTGGGAGGTGACTGAATCATGAGGCCTGACGTCCCCCTTGCTGTTCTCATGATAGTGAGGGAGTTCTCACGAGACCTGATTGTTGAAAAGTGTGTAGCACCTCTCCTCTCTCTCTCTCTCTCTCTCTCTCTCTCTTCACCGCCCACTGCCATGTGAAGAAGATGCTCACTTCCTCTAGGCCCTCTGCCATGGTTGTAAGTTTCCTGAGGCCTTCCAGTCATGCTTCCTATACAGTCCTATACATGCTTCCTATACAATTGACTGAAACTGTCAGTCAATTAAACCTCTTTTCTTCATAAATTACCCAGTCTCAGGTAGTTCTTCATAGCAGCATGAAAATGGACTAATACAGGCACCAATCATTCCAGCAGCTCCTAGTAATGTTGGAATTATTGGACACAAACAGAGTAACTAAATAATATTAAGGAGATTCCTTTTATGTGCCACAAGAACCATTATTTTTCCTTAAGGCCAAGGAAAAGCTTCCCCTCTACACTACAAGGGTTCACTGAAAATGAACTTATAATAGGCAGATTAACAGGAGGAAAAGAGAAACAAAATTTATGAAAGTACATATGAACATAAGAGTCATACGCAAAGCATGAGACTCAAAGAGGGGCAGATGGCTGAATACTCTGTTCATGGGAAAGTCATATGGACATGAGAGGTGGGTGTTGTTTTGTAAATGTTTCTCTTTGGAAGCTGGATGGGATGGACAGATTATAGGAAGGAGAGGGACCAAATACATGGGAACAAAGGCTGTCTTATTATATAGATAAAGTTTCCTAGGTAATCTCTGGGAGCTGACCTCAGGAAACTAGATGAAAAGTCTATCTGAGCATGGTGATGACTCCCAGAATTTTCTCTTCTCTGGTGATTAATATTTCCTGATTATTTGATGAGATTTATACATAGAAGGTCTTAAGACAAGGCATTTGCTTTGGAAAGAAGTTTTCCTGGTCAGATAAGAAAATGTCCAGAAAGAATCCCTCTTGGTGCTTCTGGAAAGAGAATCAGATACCTTTCTTCTTGATGTTCACTCTGAGACTCTAGGTTTCATCATCAGAATCACTGTCACAGAGGGCTCTTTCGCTCTCCCCACCATGGCCCCATAAGGTAGTGGAAGTAGAGTCCTCAAAACGCGTCAATTACTTTCCTGCTTCCTTCCCTCTACACTGAGATGAGGTTACTTCAGCTGTTCCAAACCATGCTCTTCCAGACTAGAAACGATATACAAGAAGATTGGACTCTGAAACGTTGTCCATGCCTGGAGATAGTTAGAACCGGAATGTGACTTTGCTAAAACATCATTAATACCTCAAAACCAAGATTTGTGGCTGGAGATTAGTGGCAGCCAATAGATGACCAACTCATAATATGTAGAGGTTTTAGGGACTACTATTAATTTCAAATGTAAAATTTCCCATTGCTATAGAAAAGGGAATGCAGAGAAAGGTATGGGAAGAGAAGGAGGCTGACTCAGAGAACTTAAACAGGAATATTTCAGGAAATGAGCCGCCACTAGTTTAAAAAATTCACAAATCTCCATTAAAGTGAATTTCCAACACATTTCTTTTGTGATCTGCTAATGAGGACAGTTTGACATTCTCCCAGGTGAAATAATTTAAGTAGAAACCATGTGACATTATAATCAACTTAAGCAGCTCTCTACCTACTTCAAGTTTGTCAAAGTGTTTTACATTTAAAGCTATAATTAGCTAGCCGTTCTAAATTCACTGTGAGGTAGAGAGTTGAATTACCAAGCAAGCTTTATAACTGTGGCAACAAAGAACAAATAATTTTTAAAGAGAGTCAACCATTTGGATTCTGGTTACCACAGTGTGTTCATCTTGTGAAAATCTTTCAAGCTGAATGCTTAGGATGTGTTCACTATTGTAAATGTATATCACATATCCATGAAAAGTTTAAATATATATAGTTTAAGAAACCTGATATAAAGCAAAGAAAAAGATTGCTACCCAGGCATGGTGGCTTATGCCTATAATCCCAGCACTTTGGGAGGCTGAGGCGGGAGGACTGCTTGAACCCAGGAGTTCAAGACCAGCCCTGGGGCAACATGGTGAGACACCCCTCGTCTTTACAAAAAAAATAAAAAATTTAGCCACAGGTGTCATGATGCACACCTGTGGTTCCAGCTACACTAGAGGCTAAGGCTGGAGGATTACTTGAGCCCAGGAGGTCAAGGCTGGAGTACTGTACTTTAGCCTGTGCGACAGAGTGACATCTTGTTTAAAAAAACAAAAAACAAAAAACCCTTTCCACAAAAGCTCTTCTGAAACTGCCTAACAAAGGCATTTGTGTTTAGTTAATGGGACTTTGGCATGCTGAGCTAGCAACTTACGGTGCTAAAACCACCTCAGTTCCTCCTACACCTAAATTAGAGTTTGAAAACAATGGAATTGTGTGCTCCGGTATGTAGATGGAAGCCAGAGTGGCAAAACAAAATAGATGGATTTTCACATGGTTTGTTTAACAAACGGTTTGCTTCTTCAATGGATCTCTTGAGTCTTGACTGCAAGGTGCACCAAAGAGAGTAAGCAACGCCTCCTAGCCCAATGCTTTCATTTCACTTAGAAGGAAACAGACCCCTGGGGGTGAAATTGCTGCAGAGTGACTGGCCTTCTCTCTCACTACCAGGGTTTCAGTGCCTTAGATTCAGCCGGCATTAGAGCGGCAGCCAAATTCCCACTCCACTGTTACCGTGGGCCTTTGGGCAAATCACTGTTACAGTGAACCTTCCTGACTTAGTATCCCCAGGAGTTCAAAGCAAGACAACATAAAAATATCCATGGGGTAGAGCTGCTGGGATGACAAAAGGGGAAAAATACATAATGCTTTTGCTGGACAATACACACTGTTATTTATTTATTTATTCAACTTTACCTGAGAATTGGATTAGATTAGTGCTGGAGTTCTCAGTGGGCAGGAAAAAGCAGGAGATGGTATCTTCTCAAGGAAAACCTCAAATCTTTCTCTCTACCTCACCCTATGCCGGCATTGGCCTGGATCTCTTCTATTTTCTGTCCCTTCTTCCTATTTGCCTTTTACTTCTTGAGATTCCAGTTGCTATTCCTTTCTCTGCTTTCCCATCTCCATTTGGTCTTCATTCTTTGAGTCTTGAGTCCTACTCCGCCCACTCCACTAAAACTGCTCTGCCAAGATCTGCAAGGATGTCATGCTTCCAAAAGCCAAGTCCCTTCTTCGGCTTCATCGGATTACTTTTCTATGGCTGAGCACTCAATTTCTAAAGCATACTTCTCTCCTTGGCTTTCATGGGTTATTTCTGCCGATCTGCCCTTCTAAGTCACTCTTTCTCTCAGGGTCCCTTGTAAATGCTGTGGACTCCATATCTCTCCTTGACCATCTCATCCCCAACCCTGACTGCTCCTGTCCCCTGGATAGCACCCAAATATATCTTTCTACTCTTCTTGTCTTCTGAGCTTCAGATCCAATTGCCTGTGGGATAGTTCCATTCACTGAACTCATCTCATCTAAACTGTGCCCACCATTGTCCCCCACCCTACTTCCTCCTCCTCCTCTCTGAAACCCCCTATTCCAGTTCTCACTCACTACGCATATCCAACCCATTTGGTGCACCCCTCTCTTATAAATATCTCTCTTGACTCAGATGTGTTTCTTTGTCTTGACTCATATGTATTTCTTTGGATACTCATATGTATTCTTTGTCCTCACTCACTTCTCCAGCCCTCTCTACTTTCTTTTCAAAACACAATTTTCCCACGCTATGCCTTACATCTGGGAATTGCATAGCTGAGAATACCAGGAATGTCCTTCCCTTTCCTGAATAACTCCTGTCAATCTTCAAAATCCAGTCAGCTGTGGCCTCCTCTGGGAAGGTTTCCTTAGTGCCCACATACTCATCCCCAGCTGGGTTAGGTGCCTGGTTCCTAACTTCTGCTCCTGTCAGTGGACTTCTGGCTCTGTGTGTCATTTAAAATCTACTTGTATGACTTTCTCATTAGAGGCAGAAAGTGTGTTCTTTCATCTATCCTGCCTGGGCATAAACACGATGTCCACGTGTATCAGTCAAATTGCATCCATGCAATTTGAGTGAATGATTATTTGGCTAGGACAGGTCTGTGGACAACTTTGGCGTGAGTGTGGAGGAGCAGGGTGGTGTGAGTGTGTATGAACTGGGTGGTTTATCAACTCCTCCACAGTCTAGAGCTAGCTCAAAAGTCATTTAAATAAAAAATGAGGAGAAGTTCATTTTTTCCTGATCCACCCACGTTTTTATTTCACTGCTACCTAGAAGACTAAAAACCATATAACTTTCTGTTGCTTGCGTGCCTGTGTCAAAAGATCTGAAACATGTCATGCATGAGCAGTCTCTCCTGTGCGTCTGCCACCCACAAGATCAGATTCTTTCCAACCTTTGCTTTTTCCTCCTTAATTCTTCTGAAGCACATTATATATTCCCTGGAGTTTTTCATCCTGGAACAATTATCTGATGCACACAGTCCCTTCACCTTGTTCCAGCCCTGCTCTACCCCAATAAAACTTCACAGATAGAAGAAAGCTTTTTAAAAATTTTAACAAGGCACCTAGAGGAGTGGCATAGGATGGGATTTTAATACTACACTTAAAAGAAAAAACACAATTTGTCTGAATCTCCTTTGGAAATATATCAAAGCAAAATATATGGAATTTAAATGTAATTTGCAAGACAGAAAAGAGTGCTCATTAGAATGAAATTGATGCTGAACAGGGGCCCAACAATTCCACAGAAACAAAGATTTTTTTTTTCCTTTGAAGTAAAGTAAATGTTAGTCATAATATATTTTGGACCTCATCTGCTTCTTCTTAGAAATACTAATATATAGAGTGGAAGATAAAAATCCAAAGGCAAATGATTAAGCTTAATCTTGTCTTTATTAATAATTTTCCTCATTGTTATCTTACACCAAAGTCTAGATCCACTTAATTTATAAGGAAAAGAGTATTTATTCCATGACTGTGTGATGAAGGAAAATCACTGAATTAAAAACCAGTTGTTGGGTGGGGGGAAGTGTACAATATTGGGAAAATTTTGTATTTTTTGTGGAAATCAATTTCTGTAAGCAACTACCTTACAATTATAAAAATTCGTCTTGCCTAGGTGAGAGAAAAGCCTCTTATAGTTACTTCTTCCATTTTTAGTGGGTGTTTTACTAATAAAATGGGAAAGAAAGTGTGATCTTTTTGGAGCAAATTCCATTTTACTCTTGATTACCAAAGGCCTAATTATTCTATAGCTTTACAATCTCTTCAATTTTTCTTTTGTTGTTGTTGTTGTTTTCTTCAACTTTTGTTTTAAGTTCTGGGCACAGGTACAGATGTGCAGTTTGTCAGGTTGGTAAGCAAATGCCAGGATGGTTTCCTGCACAGATCAACCCATTCCCCAGGGATTCAGCCCAGCATCCATTAGCTATTCTTCCTAATGCTCTCTGTCCCCATGGTTGTTTTGTTTTCAGTAAACACAGCCATTAATACTTCAGCTGCTGTGACCAGGCCCCTAGTCACCCGCTGCTGTGGCCAGTGCTATTGAGACAATTTAAAAAGGAAGAACTCATGTAGGGGGGAGATGGAGAGCGGCACAGTCGGAGCAGAGTTTCTCAGTGATACAGATGTTCCCTGTCTGCTCCTATCCCACATTTGTTCAAGTTCCACCCCTTCAAAGAGGCCTTCTCTGCCTCTTCCCATTCCTCTGATCATTCTTTCATTCCATAGCCCTCAGTGACTACATACCTACACTTATGTTTGGATGTTTTTCATGTTGTTCTCAGATTATTGTCCACCAATAGGTCTGATTTCCTCAGGTAATTTCTAGCTTCTCCAAGAGATGGGGGTTTCTGAAATTGGGAGGTGACAGAACCAACCACTACTACATGAAGATGACTGTTTCACTGGGATATTATCTTTTTCAGGAATTTTAATACTATTGGTTTTGTAGTCTGGATATGGCCCTTTTATGAAGGCTGAGGTCACTGACTGGGGCAGTCATTGGAGGAGAAACTGTAGCACTTGATATTTATAGAAAATATCAGAGAGAAAGAGTCCCAGGAGGGTCAGCAAGTCATCTTGTAGATGCCAACAGATTGGTTCTAAAGTTTATGTGGAGAGGCAAAATACCCAGAAAGTCAACAAGATATCGAAGGAGAAGAATGAAGTTGGAGGACTGATACTAGCCGACTTCAAAACTTACTGTAAAACTACGGTCATCCAGACATGTGGTACTGGTAGAAGAATAAACAAACATATCAATGGGACAGAATAGAGAGGCCAGAAAGAGACCCACATAAACATAGCCAACTGATCTTTGACAAAAGAGCAGAGGTAAAATAATGGAACAAAGATCATCTTTTCAGTAATGATGCTGGAACCCTGGACATCTTCATGTAGCAAAAATGAATCTAAACACAAACCTTAGACTCCTCACAAAAATTAATTCAAAATGGATCGCAGACCTACATGTAAAACGCAAAACTAGGAAACTTCTAGATGATAAAAGAATAAAATTTAGATGACCTTGGGTTTGGCAATGACTTGCAATCTTTGTTTTCATTTTTGAGACAGGGTCTTCCTTTGTCACCCAGGTTAGAGTGCAGTGGGAGATTACAGCTCACTGCAGCTTTTACCTCCTGGGCTCAAGTGATCCTCCTACCTCAGCCTCCCAAGTAGCTGAAACTACAGGTGTGTACCACCATGCCTGGCTTTATATATATATATATATAAAAAGATGGGATTTATATATATATATATAGATGGGATTTCACCATGTTGCACAGGCTGGTCTCAATTGAACTCCTGGGCTGAAATGATCTTCCCAAATTGTGAGATTACAGGTGTAAGCCACCATGCCCATCTTAGAGATGACTTTTTAGATGCAATACCAAAGACATGAGCCATGAAAAAAAATCTGGTATGTTGGACTTCATTAAAATTAAAAATTTCTGCTCTGCAAAAGATAATGTCAAGAGGATAAGAAGAAAAGCCAGGCTGGGCACAGTGGCTCATGCCTGTAATCCCAGCACTTTGGGAGGAGGAGGAGGGGAGATCACTTGAGGTCAGGAATTCAAGACCAGCCTGGCCAATATGGTGAAACCCCATCTTTACTAAAAATACAAAAATCAGCTAGGTGTGGTGACACATGCCTGTAATCCCAGCTCCTCGTGGGGCTGAGACAAGATTTTATTAAACCTGGGAGGCAGAGATTGCAGTAAATCGAGATTGCGCCACTGCACTCCAGCCTGAGAGATAGAGTGAAACTTTGTTTCAAAAACAAAACAAAACAAAACAAAACAAAAACAAGCCACGGACCAGGTGAAAATGTTTGTGAAAAAGTATCTAAAAAAGGACTGTTATCCCAAATACACAAAGAACTCTTAAACCACAAAAATAAAAGAAACAACTTTCATTTAAAAATAAAATCAAAGACCTTAACAGGCAGCTCATCAAAGAAGATATACAGATGGCAAATACCTATATGAAAAGATGCTGTATATCATATGTCACTCTGGAAATGCAAATTAAAACAACAATAAGACACCACTATACACCTATGAGAATGGCCAAAATCGAGAACACTGAACACCAAGTGCTGATGAGGATGTGGAGCAACAAGAACTCTCACTCATTGCTGGTGAGAATGTAAAACAATATAGCCATTTGGGAGAAAGTTTGGCAGTTTCTCAAAAAACTAAACATATTCTTACCATATGATGCAAAAATTGTACTCTTTGGTATTCACCAAAGTGAATGGGATTCATTTGTCATGCAGCAATGTACATGTAGACGTGTATGGCAGCTTTACTTGTAATTGCCAAGGTTTGGAAGCAATCAAATGTTCGCCAGTAGGTGAATACATAAACAAATTGTGGTTCAACCAGACAATGGAATTTTACTTAGGCCTAAAATTTTACTCAAGCCATGAAAACACATGGGGGAAATTTAAATGCAAATTTTTGAAGGAAAGAAGTCAATCTGAAAAGGCTACATACTGTGTGATTCCAACTACAAGACATTCTGGAAAAGGCAGAACTGTGGACACATTAAAAAGATCAGTGGTTACCAGGGAATAGGTGGTGAGAGGAATGAATGGGTGCAGCAGAGAAGATTTTAAGGGCAGCGAAAAGATTCTATATGATACTATCATGGTGGATACAGGCCGGACACAGGTTCGTGCCTGTAGTCCCAGCACTTTAGGAAGCTGAGTCAGAAGGATTGATTGGAACCAGGAGTTGGAGACTAGCTTGGGAAACATAGCCAGACCGTATCTGCACAAAACAAAAAACAAACAACAAAAACCTTAGGTGGACCTGATGTTGCATGCCTGTAGTTCAAGCCACTCAGGAGGCTGAGGTGGGAAGATCACTTAAGCCCAGGAGTTTGAAGCTTCAGAGAGCCATGATTGTACCACTACACTCCAGCCTGGGCAGCAGAGCAAGACCCCAACTCAAAACAACAACATCATCAAACAACAAATGGTGGATATATGTCATTTTACATTTGTCCAAACCCATAGAATGCACACCACCGAGTGGGTAATGATGCATCAATGTAGGCTCATCAGTTGTTGAGCTCATCACTCTGGTTGATAATGGGGGAGATTATGCACGTGTGGGAGTACTGGAAAATAGGAAATCTCTGTACCTTTCTCTCGATTTTGCTGTGAATTTAAAACTGCTCTAAAAAAAAAAATTCTTAAAAAAAAAAAAAAAGGAGTCCCAGGAGGGCTGTGGAAAGGAAGTGTGCCAGGGTTCTGACCTGAGGGTATCAAGATGTCCCAGAGGTAGTTCCCAAATGTTGGACCATAAGATGATGATCTCCACACAGAACAGGCTGGGAGCAGAAAAGAGGAGTCTGCGGTTCTGGGTATGCCTTTGAGGCTGGATTAGAAGATAGGAACGGAAGACACGAGCAGTGAACTGTGCTGAGTCAGCCATGACAGGGTCAGATACCAAAGCCCGGGATCAGAACGTTTGCATGTTTATTTTCTTCTCTGCGTTCATTTCCTTTTTGTTTTCTGTAGCTATTTAGTAAGGTCTTTTTGAAAGTTTAAGCTGTTTTTAGATACACTGAGGCGCTCAGGGCAGGTGCAGGCTTGGGTTAGGCCTCTAGACCAGGAGACTTTTGTTATTTTTTCTTAAAGGATCAGGAAGTAAATATTTTGCAGGCCATATGGCCTCTGTAGCCACTAGTCAACTCTGCTGTCGTAGTGGGAAAGCAGCCACAGATGACTCATAAATGAATGAGTGCAGCTAGGTTCCAGTCAAACTTTATTTATAAAGTCACAGAGCTAGCAGCTTTGGCTCACTGGCCTCAGTGTGCAGTAGATGGTTAAAGTGGGTAGGACCCATCCCTGGGGCCCAAGGTAAAGGATGGCAGAAGTAATTGAAGTGAGAGAAGCCTAAGGAGCTAGTGGCTCAGGAGAGAGATGGGGACTCTCTCTGTCTGCTTAAGCCTTGAGGGTTTAGGTATTAATTAATTATTTTTTTTTGAGACAGGGTCTCACTCTGTCACCCAGGTTGGAGTGCAGAGGCGTGATCATGGCTTACTACAGCTCGGCCTCCCAGACTCAGGCAATCCTCCCATCTCAGCTTCCCGAGTAGCCAGGGCTACAGGTGTGCTCTATCACACTTGGCTGATTTTTTGTATTTTCTGTAGAGTTGGGGTTTCACCATATTGCCCTGGCTTGTCTGGAACTCCTGGACTTGAGCAATCCATTCTCCTTGGCTTCCCAAAGTGCTGGCATGAGCCACGGCATCCAGCTGCACTTTCAATTTATTAAAAAGAGACACCTCCTTCACCCCATCTTAAGAGCAGGGTTTTCTTTTCTGTTGTTCTTGTTGTTTGTGCTATGTCTTTAGCATCTACAACAGTTGCTCGACATAGACTAGGCACTCAAAAATATTTGCATTTGGATATTTGAATGAGTAAAATTCCCTTACACAGCAGGGTTGAATGTCCTGTGACCCTGGACATGTAAAACCAAACAACAAAGAAATGAAAATGCCAGTTTTGGTGTTGTGAAGCTAGAAAAGAGAAAATGAAGAGCCAAGAGAAGAAATTAAATATAGCCTCTCAATTTTAAGGTAATTGCAGGCGAGCATCGGTTTTCTCATCTCTGCATCATGTAGGTCGCCCTGCCTGGTCCATCCTCAGTGTTTGGTAATGGGAAGCTTGAGGATGGATCCATGTTCTATAGGCAGATGCTAACACTTAGGCAGGAAAGGAGATTATTATTATTATTTGCTAGAGACAGAGTCTCGGACTATCACCTGGGCTTGAGTGCAATGGTGCGATCTTGGTTCACAGCAACTTCCACCTCCTGGGTTCAAGTGATTCTCCTGCCTCAGACTCTGGAGTAGTTGGGATTACAGGCACCCGCCACCAAGCCTGGCCAACTTTTTTATTTTTAGTAGAGATGGGGTTTCACTATGTTGGCTAGGCTGGTCTCAAACTCCTGACCTCGTGATCTGCCCGCGTCGGCCTCCCAAAGTGCTGGGATTACAAGAGTGAACCACCGTGTTCGGCCGCTAAGGAGACTATTAAATCTTCACTAGGCTTTTCACAGAATCATTCACTGTACCCACATGGAAGTCAACCCTTTCTGTACACTTTAGTTATTTCCATAATAGTGCCTTTTTGGAGGCAATGCTGTTAGGTTCTATTTACTACACTATAGTTACGCTGAAGTATTATGCAGACTGAGTGCTTATGTCTATGCTAATTGCAAAGGAAAGGCAAGTTTCCTGCTCTTTTTGAGTTTGCTTTGAAAGACAGGGATGTTCCCAAGCACAGAAAGGGCACACAGGAGCATAATCAGAAGAAAGAGGGCCCTTAGCAGGGCTCTCCTTCTTTCTGTCAGGAGAAGACAGATGGGAGGAAAGGAGAGCCCCGCCAAGGCTCAGAATGTGTCCCCAAATATGGCACCTTGGCAGTGGAGAAAACTACTGAAGCAAGAAGGTCACTCTGGCCCTCTCCCGCCTTTCTACCCAGAACTAAGTCATAGAAAATTCTCTGACCTACCTCATCTGACAATGAGCCACAAAACCCTCAACCCAGAAGGGTCCTGCCCTACACCCAGACCAAGAAAAATCTAAACAGTTCTTACTGGGATTCCCCCGCCTCAGTCTATTACCGGGAGATCACACTCTTTTGTCCAATCACATTTCTACACACTGTCAATTCTTCATCCAACCTAAGCATAAAAACACATGGTGTCCTCTAGGTCATTAGGTCTTTATTTCTGAAGTCTCCTGTGTCACACAAAACTTAGGTTAAATACACTGGTTATGCTTTTCTCTTGTTAATCTGTCCTTTGTTATGGGGGTGTCGGTCGAAAAGTCTCATGATAGTGAAGAAAATATATATTACCTTTGATTCCCTCCAGACTTCACTGGTCAGCCATGCTGGCTGTGTGTGTGTGTGTGTGTGTGTGTGTGTGTGTGTGTGCGTGCGCGCGCGCGCGTGCGCGCGCACGCAAGAGAGAGAGAGAGAGAGAGAGAGAGGCAGAGAGGCAGAGAGGCAGAGAGACAGAGAAATATTGCCTCTCCAAAGGCCTCCTAAAGTCAACATTTTTGGGAATGATAATCCATTAAGTTGTCTGGTGATCATTGTCTCATTATGAATTGTTTATCAGACACTTCCCTGGTGTCAGAATAAAGAGCAACCACTTATCGACTGGCAACCACAGGTGGGCACTTCGCCAAGTTCTCTACTTTAATCCTCTTGCAACTCTGGACAGTAGTATTATTTCCCCATTTTATTAAGGGGATCACTGAAGCTCAGAGGAGCTAACTAATTTACTGAGATCACTCAGTAAGAACTGAAAGAGACTGGGGTGAGGCAAGAGGGGTGCCTAGAGCGCAACACTCAGGGAGGCTAACTCTCTGATATGTGGGTGTCAGTGTAGGGTTGGTGTGAGCGTGAACCGGAAATGAGTGTCTCAAGTTTGGCACCCTTGGTTCTCTCTTGCCACACCTCGTCCTGGTCCTCTGTCCTCCTGACTTAAAAGCCTGTGCTCCTAACTACTGCATCCTAGCTGAAAGAACCTTCTGGATGGCAATGCTGGGGAGGGAAGAGGTGTGCACTGGAATAAGATAGAGCAGTAGGCTGAAAACTTTTTGCTTGTGTGTTCCCAAAGAGGATTTTCAAATGCTATGTGTTCCTTGAACATTTTAAAATTGATATTTTAAAAATTCAACTTAAATCTACACAGTTGCGAAGTAGGTAATTTCCATTTTTGCTTTAAAATAACATAGATAAATTATTTTTGCTGTATGCAATGGAGCCTAGATAGCATAATGATAAGAAAGGCATAGGTAGACATGGAGAGAAATGTTATATCCTATTCTTTTTCCTTAAACTCTTTGAAGTCATATTTCTATTTCATTCTCCAACAAAACTTTTATCCTGGTGTTTTCTATGCTTAAAAATCTTAAATATATTTCTTTAACAAAAATATGTATATAAATTGAAACTGAAGTTTTAATTTCTTTGACCATAGGACTCTAAGTATTTAAAGGCTTTCTTCCGGATTCAGTTATCATTACGATTATTGTTAGTACTCAGTGGGTCCTCAATATCATTATACTACACGTGTTAGTAGTTACTAAATGTAAAGATACGATTCCATTAGAACCACATCTCTTAATGAGATAGGGAATTTAAAAAGTTATTTCATTACAGAAGGAACAGGAATAAAAAAGCAAAAACCAGTTATTTTATATATTCATGGGTGAATATTACTTAGAAAAAGATAGGGTTCAGCTTCAATTCTCAACATTTCTGATACAATAAAGAGAAGTATTCTGTGTCACAGGTCTTTTTATTTATTTATGTATTCTCACTTTTTTTTTTGAGATGGAGTCTCACTTTGTCACCCAGGCTGGAGTGCAGTGGTGCATTCTCGGCTCACTGCAAACTCTGCCTCCCAGGTTCAAGCAATTCTCCTGCCTCAGCCTCCTGAGTAGCTAGGACTACAGGCATGTCCGGCTAATTTTTGTATTTTTAGTAGAAACGGGGTTTCACCATATTGGCCAGGCTTGAACTCCTGACCTCATGATCCATCTGCCTTGGCCTCCCAAAGTGCTGGGATTATGGGCGAGAGTCGCTTCGCCCGGCCAGTCTTTTTAAACAATTAGTGTGCAGTGGCCTTGAAATATGCCTTCTCGGACAACATCTCGTCACCATTGGTATATTGCCAGTGCATTAGTTAGTAGACCAAAGAATAGTATAATCATAAAGGCATAGGGTTCCACTCCAATTCTCATCATATTTGCCATTTTTACACACATTAAGTGTTGAGAAACTTTGTTGACTAAAATAAGTAGTTGGAAATGAGAAGCGTTTTGTTATAGGAAAGCCATTCACTTCTCCAAGTTATATCCTAACAAAATCATATTGTGATCAATTGTGAAAAATGTTTAATGATTTATCAGCCCTGCCTCCAAATGGGTGGAACAACTCACTTGGAGAAGGAGTTGTTACCCAATTGTTAGAGTCTTTCATGGTCTCAACACAAACACAAGGATTTCAGATTAATTTCATTCTGGGTGCCTCAGAGACCTTTAAGCCATGAGGCAATCCGTGGTGGCAAGTCCTGGTAGATGAGGTGGGTGCTTCCTTTTTTTCAAGTCTGAAGAAGGTGTGTCTGTGAAAGGCGGGATGGGAACAGAGAACCAGCAAGACACCTGAACCACAGGCTCTTTCTTAGGGAGAATGGTCTTAGGAAGAAGCCCCTAAAGATGATGAGGATCTGGGAAGTGATTTCCATAATACAACATGTGTCTATTTTGAGGATCACTAACACAGGGCACGATGGAAACATTAATGAAAAAGGTGGGAAGAACTCTTTTGAAGGATAGGATGGGCAAGAATGGGAGTAGGATGTAGAGAGGGCTGTGGGGAAGAGGAAGGGAGTACCAGTCAAGTAGGGAAATATGGGAAAATGGAAAGAGCACAAAAGAATTCAGTTTTGACAGCAGCTGGCCCCTCTGTGTTATAAACCGACCAGCACAAAATTTAGAACCCAGTGTGTTTGTCTAAGGTTTTGTTTTGTCAGTTAACACCAAGCAGGCTAAATAATAATACACGTTTGGTTGTGAGGCAGTGTGTTGGAGGGGCTGATTTTTATTCAGGGGTTTAATCAAGAAAGGAATTAAGATTAGAATTCAAGGGTTATAAACAGGTGAAGATTAGAAGATAGAAAGGGGACAATTTGAAAAAAGGAGAAAGGACTTAAGATAAAGCCTGGGCAGATTGATTCTGTGCCCCTGGTTTCCATCATTAACATTGTTTTAGCTGCAAATGCTGCTTTCTTTTCCCAAATTAAATTAAAGTGTCCTTAGAGCTGGAATAACATAGTTCAGTTCTCTCTCAACTGGAGTATACTATCTCTCAGCACTTTCGAAACGGCTAAGGGTCTTTTTCGTGTGTAACCTTATTTTGTGTAATACACATGAACATATTGGGTGTCGTTCAGAAACAGGCCATTTCTCTGATCAGTCTATTCATTTGCAAATTGACAGATCTGTATTAATACCAGGAAATGTTTGCTATCAGGTTTCCATTGTTACTGATGTAATTCAAAATCATCCTTGCTAAGATTAGGCTCTTTGGGAGGTAAATCAATTAAGTTAAAATTTAAAAGCTATCTTCGAATGAGTCATGAGAAGTAAAACAACAAAATAAAATTTTAAAATCTTGCTTGAATTCAAAGTTCATGAAACTCTTATTTTGAGCACATAATCTTAAAATTGAAAAATATGTGAAAATTGGTTTCATATATTTTAGCATAGCTTTTAACTGTTCACTGGAATGGAGAAATTCACCTGCCAATTTGTAGAAATTCTGCTTTCTAAATACGGCATGTTAGCATATATATGTATCTTGATAGTTTTTTCGTTTGTTTGTTCTGGTTTTCTTGAAACAGAGTCTCACTCTGTCACCCAGGCTGGAGTGCAGTGGCGTGATCTCAGCTTACTGCAACCTTTGCCTCCCAGGTTCAAGTGATTTTTCTGCCCCCGCCTCCCAAGTAGATGGGACTACAGGCAAGCACCACCATGCCCTTTTTTCTTTATTATTATTTTTATTTTTAGTAGAGATGAGTTTTCGCCATATGGTCCAGACTGGTCTTGAACTCCTGGCCTCATGTGATCCGCCCGCCTCGGCCTCCCAAAGTTCTGGGATTACACGTGTGAGCCACTGTGCCCAGACTGTATCTCATTGTTAACGTATATCTTTACGAAAGCAAAAGCAAATGTTATAGTCACACACACAATTACGGAATAATGTGTATATAATTTCTACTTAAATATAAAGTAAAATAAGGTTTCTGCTTTGGCTTTGACTTTAATTATTTTAACAACTTTTTTCTTTACTTCCTAAAATACAACTTGTTAGCAAATGCCACCTAATGATACTTCCTTTGTGACTTCACAGCTGTCATTGCTATGCGTTCCTCAGGCCTGAAGTGCTCTTCTGTGTATTTTTGGAAGGCTATTCATCTGTTTAAACAAACGGAGCTGTTTAAGCTGCTAAAATACAGTACCATAGTTATTTGTTTTTGCATCTTCAACTTGCACAAACTCGAAGATGCAAAAACATGTAAATGAAAGGTTTGGGCTGATTCTAGGAACAGTATCCAAAGCAGTTCTAGAGAATTTCTCCTGGTAATTAAGTGGAATGCACTCTGGGACTCTAGTTGGCCTCACACAGAGGGGCCTCTTGGCTTTCCTTGTGTCTGTTTGTGCTTATCTCAGCCGGCTTAGTGGTTGCGGGTAGTGGACTGTGGGCTGTGTGGGCTGGGGTGGTGAGGAAGGGAGGAAGAAAAAAAGTTAATTACGGTCCAGTGCAGGCAGACTGGAGCTCAAGGAGGAGGCACTGCAATGGTCAAAGAGGAGCTGGAGCAGGGCTGGCTTCATGGGGCTGTGACACAGGCTTCGAGCCCAGAAGGGGACCCTTGCACCCTCATTGTCTGCAGTCACCATCTTGAAATTCTGATTTATCTTTGAATATGCGGTGTCTTTTAAGTGAAGTCCTAATGGGATGATGGAGAAGAAGCTGGGAGTTTGAAGGCTCCCACCACCTCCCTGCCTCTCCTGGCCCTAGCTGCCAGTTCCCCTCCCACCTACTCACGCAGTCCCAGGTTTTTCCCCACCTTCTACCTGCCCAGTCCCAGGCTCCCCCTCACCACCCATGTACCCAGTCCCGGACTCCCCTCCCACCCAGTCCCAGTCTCCCCCACCACCACCCACTCAGTCCCGGGCTCCCGTAGCATCACCAATCCAGTCCCAGGCTTCCCCACTCCTCGCCAACCCTCAGGCTCCCCTACCATCCACCCACCCAGTCCCAGGCTCTCTTCCCACTCACCCACCCAGTTCCAGGCTCCCCCACCACACACCCAGTTCCAGGCTCCCCTCCCAGCCACCCACTCACCGAGTCCCAGGCTCCCCCACCACCCAGTCCCAGATTCCCCCATTGCAACCGCCCCCTGCCCCAGTGTGAGCCCTGGTGGTCTTGTGCGCATGCTCACCACCCACCCCTTGCTTCTGAGGATCTACACTCACGTTCCAGTATTCTTGTGCCCGTGGGAGTGTGGGATTACATAGCAAATAATCAACAGGAAGGGGCAATAGAGAAACCATGAGGGGGAGAAAGAAAAATTCTTTCTCTTGGTTTTTGAAAAAGGGGCCCCACGTTATCATTTTGCACTGAGTCCTGAGAAGTAGGTAGCAGTCATTGGTGAAGCCAATGCATTGGTTCACTACTAAAGCCGGCAACTCAAAAAGCCCAAAGGCGACCTTGGCAACAGCCAGAACGCTCCTAAGAACCTGCAGGAGCCTGAAATCCACAGGTGAAGTCGAAGTTTCTATGGCCATAGTCAGGGACCAGAAGGAGAGCATCTAGGTGATTAAGCCAGAAGCCATGAAAAGAGTGAGGATGAACTCTGGGGTGTGGGGATGGAAGAAGAGGACTTAAGTTTTTCAGGAAGGTTAAATGATGTAGAGCTTAGACTCTGATGCCAGGCGGTCATGGTTCAAATGTGTTTCATCCACTAATACCATGACCCTGGCCAAGTCACTCAATTACTCTGAGCTGCCAGATAAGGATCTGTGGATCATTTCTTGATTAGTCTAATATTTTGCTTTTCCTCCATCTTTTAAGTTATTAAAAGGATATAAAGTTATTATTTAAAAAGTGGAAACACTTCAACTTAGAAATATTTCTACCCGGTTGGGTTACCATGCCTTATTCCCTCTGTTGATGTCAGTCATGCTTCTGGTGGTTGCATAACGATCCAATGTCAGTGAATATAAGTGTAATCTTGGCATTGAGAATCCCATTTATATGTATGATGGGGACGGGGACAGAGAAATTCTAGGCAGAAAAGGGTGAGTCCCTGATGAAACCCCACTCTCAAGCCAACAAGCCTGAAACCTGTGGCCCAAAGTGAGAACTTGTCTCCCTGTTTTCCCATGTGAATGTTGCCTTTCCCTAAACTACCCATGGCCCACCCTGCCCCCTATCTTGTGCATAGAAGACCCCGGACTCAGCAGGCAGAGAGGAGAAGCCACTGGGCGTTGGGAACTAGGGCTGGAAGTTGGAGAGAAAAGCTTGACTTCAGAGGGACAGCTGGACCGGCGTAGCTTCACAGAAGAATTTGGAGAAGAATCTGGCCGGAGACAGCTGGGCTCCAGGCGAAGATTACCCAGCCGCTCCCCCCCACCTCTGTCCCCTTTCCAGCGCCTGTTTCCGCTGAGAGCCACTTTCCTGGGCAATAAAATCCCCCGCATTTACCATTCTTCAATTCGTTTGCGCAACCTCATTTTTCCTGGACGCCAGACAAGAGCTCGGGAGCCACTCGAGTGTGGGTACAAAGGCTGCCTGCCACACTGGCCCTTTGCCCTCGCTGGTGGAGGGCAGTCGTCCCACACGACGAGGTGAAGGGCTCACTGAGCTGTGGACATTTAAGCCGTTCGAGGACGGCAGAGCTAAAAGAGCACCGTAACACACCCTCTGGAGCTCCAGGGGTCTCAGGCATCCCCACCTGCACGGTGCTGTGAGGCCTGCCCAGCAGAGTTCGCTCCAGCAGGTGCCGAAGCGCAGGCCAGTTCCAGTCCCCGCCGCGACTGCTAGTGCACTCCCTTCTGCGAAGAGTCGAGAGTGGGGGACTGAGTGAACGATGCACCCCCGTCCCGAGTCCAATGAATGGGTCAGGGAAACATCCTGCTTCACGTACAGTCACGTATAATTTTTTTTTTTCTTTTTTTGGATACAGGGTCTCACTCTGTCACCCAGGGTGGAGTGCAGTAGTGTGATCATGACTCACTGCAACCTCCATCTCCCAGGCTTAACTTATCCTTCCACCTCAGCCTCCCGAGTAGGAGTAGCTGGGACTACAGGCGCAGGCCACCACACGCAGCCGATTTTTGTATTTTTTGTAGAGACTGGGTTTCACCATGTTGCTGAGACTGGTCTCTAAGTTTGGGCTCAAGTGATCCGCCCACCCCAGCCTCCCAAAGCGCTGGGATTACAGGTGGCAGTCACCATATACCCAGCCACATATACCTTTTTAAAAAATTTTTTATTTTAAATTTTATTTTAGAGATGGGGTTTCACCATGTTGGCCAGGATGGTCTCGATTTCTTGCCCTCGTCATCCTCCCACCTTGGCCCCCAAAGTGCTGGGATTACAGGCGTGAGCCCACGCCTGGCCCATATATAACTTTTATACAGCAAAAAATTTCTCCATTACCAAGCTTATTAAAAATTGAGGGAAAATATTTCAACATCTGTATCAGATAAGAGGTTAATATAAATACATCAAGAAAAAAATTATAATCAATAAGAAAAATTTCAAAACTCTATTAGAAAAAAACAGGAAAGGCAATTTGCAAAAGAATTTCAAATTATTATTACCTAACAAAGAAGTGTTCCACTATTAATCAATAGAAACAGATACTTGAAAAGCTTTTACTCCTCAGTCTGACATTTTATCAGCATTGGCAAGGGTGCAGTGGAAACAGATGCTCTCACATCCTGCTGGCTTGAGGCTTCCTGAAGGGAGCTTTGGCTTCAGCCCTTAAAAGTATTAGAAAGTGAATACTCTTTGATCTGGCATTTTACACATAGGTATTTATCCTGAAGAAGTAAATAGATATAGATACACCTGTGTTTATCAGGAGTATGGCCACCATGATTTAAAATAGCGAAAATTGTTAACAGCCTAAATGTTCAACAATGGGGGTTGGTTAAATATATAAATATATATTTATAAACATAGAAATAATAAATACTATAATATATATGTATTTGTATATATGCATATATGTGTGATACACATATATGTATGTCTGGATTATATAGATTATATATATATGTATATACAGGTTTTTAAATTATAAAAGATTATATAAATGTATATTAAGGCTGGGCACAGTGGCTCATGCCTTTAATCCCAGCACTTTGGAAGGCTGAAGCAGGAGGATCATTTGAGGCCAGGAGTTGGAGACCAGCCTGACTAACATGGCAAAATCCCATTTCTACTAAAAATACAAAAATTAGCCAGGTGTGGTGGTGCATGTCTGTAATCCCAACTACTTGGGAGGCTGAGGCATGAGAATTGTTTTAACCCGGGAGTTGGAGGTGGCAGTGAGCCAAGATTGTGCCACTGCACTCCAGCCTGGGTGAGACTGTCTTAAAAAAAAAAAAAGTATCATAAGAATCTGGAAAGAACTTTATGTCATATATTTTTAACTGAAAAACAGCATGTGTATTTTGGAAAAGCAGAAAAGGTTTTAATATTAACCTTTTGTTTGCTACAGATGTTGAAATATTTTCCCCAACTTTTAATAAGCACTGTGGTTTGGTGCATGGAATCAGAAGTCAGACTGCTTGGCTTTGGATCATAGCTCTGTCCCTTTCTGGTTCCACCTCTTAAAAGCTGTGTGACCATGAGTAAGTTACTGAACATATGAACAGGATGAGAACTCTGGGGATATGGGGACGGAAGGTGGAGCTGAGATTCCAGCCACATCTGAGAGTAGAGCCTGTATTCTTAACTTCTGGGCTACATGGAGTAAAAAGAAACAAGTGACAGAGAGAGAGAGAGAGAAAGAGAGAGAGAGAGGTAGATAAATACAGTTCAGTGAAGGGTATTGGATCAATTATGTTTTATATGTTTTCAAGGCAAGATTCTACTTTGCGTTTGAGTTCCTATTATTTAGTTCCACACCTGGTGGATAATAGATACTCACAAACGAATGATCGGATAGGCTCACAGGTGTGATACAGAGCAGAAATTCTTAGGTTCTTAACAATGAAGCCATAGGTTGGCCATTCAGATTTGTAAATTAAGAAGAAAGAAAAGGCCCAGCACAGTGGCTCACGCCTGTAACCCCAGCACTTTGGGAGGCTAAGGCAGGCAAATTACCTGAAGTAAGGAGTGTGAGACCAGCCTGACCTACATGGTGAAACCCCATTTCTACTAAAAATATGAAAATTAGCCAGGCATGGTAGCACATGCCTGTAATCCCAGCTACTCAGGAAACTGAGGCAGGAGAATCGCTTGAACCTGGGAGGTGGAGGTTGCAGCAAGCTGAGCTCATGCCACTGCACTCCAGCCTGGGCGACAAAATGAGACTCGGTCTTAAAAAAAAAAAGGAAAGAAAGAAAATAAAAGATTTAAGAGAGAGTGTGGAATATGGTAGATGAAGGGATCAACTCCCTTTAGACCCGTAACCTCTTCTGCTTGAACTATTTATTAATCTGTAATTAGAGTCCCAAGCATTTCCTTCTTTTCCTAAAGAGTTGGAAAAAGGCCCCGAGGGCTTGTTACCATAGGCCTTCCCCACTTCTAATCAGCCAGATGGCAGCTGCAGGAAGTGGCCACTAAAGCAACAATCACAATGTGGTGTTGACACTGTAGCTCTTCCACTGAATGGGGGCATGAGGAAGCGTAGGCAGTGGAGTTTCTCAGCCTGTGATATTAGAATCGGTTTTTGTCAGTTGGGCTTTATATATTAGTTGGGAATAACTAAATAATTTAAACAGCAGCTATTTGATTATACTCATCTATTAGGCCAGAATCGGAAAGTGCCTTTTAAAAAGTCCTTCTGGATTAAAAGTTTCTCTTAGAAACATTCATAATTCATTGCTGCTCTTACTAACGTCAGAATCTTACTGACTCAGTAAATGGCTAAAGGTGTGTGTGGTATTTGTGCTTGTGTTTTTGTTTGGATATGGGATATTGCATACAAAGAAAACACACTCTGCCTCGTTAGATCTATAACTCTCATAATCCTTAAGGGAAAAGAGACCAGGGAAGTGTATGTATCACCAGAGGGCTTCTTTGACATTACAGACTTAAATGCTGTCACTGGCCTCCCTTTGCAGGGGCACATTCTGTTCAGATGTGTTAATAGGAAGAAAGCAGAGTCTAATGAAAATGCCAGAATATCCTTTGGGAAGCTGACAAATAGTGTGCTGCTGATGTGGACTCAAGCTGAAACCCATCCATAGGCCTATTATTAGAATAGGGACATTGTCCAACCATTCCTAATTGCTGAAAGACATACACCTGCCACTTAATTTCCTCGGTGTCACCTGTGAATTATACCTTCGATCAGACAGCAAGAACATGTATTCATTCAGATATCTCTGTGTCCATCCATCCATCCATCCTGCCAAAAGATTGAATGTGCCCACTTAAAACTGAATACAGCAGGCTTCATCTGATGGGGACGAATACTTCTTGGAAACTGTGGTGTGACATGGTTTTATAGTTAAACAGGTTGTATTTTTCCATCAAAACAATATTGTAATGGAGAGCTTGCTTCCATTTAAAATATCAGAAAAAATTACTAATAAGCTTCTAAATAGATGTATTTTTTAACCAGTTGTCAAATGATCCTTTATTGAAATATTTTCCTTTGTGCTTCTTAACTAGCTGTGCATTCCACAGCACCACTGTTGATGGCATGAGGGTGGCAGCCATCAACATTACAGCCCACAGACTGGGCAGTCCCCATGATTTCTTTAATGGTTCCAGAGAATTCTCTGGATGAAGACTGGTGCCGCATCTGTCGAGCAATGTTGACAATCTCATCAAAAGTGATCTTTAGCCAAAGCAACAATATAAGTAAAACCCTACAAACCTCTATAATCTATAATATAGTTTTTTAAAAAAGCAAATTCTATGACATAGAATCTGAGAGATGGCAGAGACTTTGACAAGCTTGTCTTTATTTCATAAGTGAGAAAATCAAAGCTCAGAGAGGGGAAGGACTTGCCTGGAGTCACCCACCTAACTCAGTAAAGCGAAGGCAATAGCCCTGGTCCCCAGGTTCTCAGACCCATGTTCCCTTTTAAACATACTATTCCTGTCCTCAGAAAAATCCTGAGACACACATGCACCCTCTCTCTCTCATCTCTCACATTGCTTAAATAAGAGACCACGACATACTGTAAAATGTGCATATGACATGAAAAGCTTCAACTATTGTTCGTGTGTCTAAATTGATAGCTAGCCAAAATCAATGTGACCACAATTACAACTTTCAAAATTGTTTGCTTTGTCAAAAGCTAGTAAAATATGGAGGTAACAAGGTAGAAGCCTGTTTGTCTTAACAAAACTGTTCGAGAACATTTGAGTCAGTAATTATGTGGACACCACTGTCTACCCCACCAAGACCAACGTTCATTCACTCCTTCTTCCTTCCTTATGGAACCCCCATTTTCTTTGAGTTTTTGTCACTCCTCTGCCTCTGGGCAGCATCTATGCCTCAGGGGAAGCCAACATTTCCAGGTCTAGCTCCTGCAGGTCTCAGGGGTATTCCAATGCCTTGCTTGTGATTGGTTCTGGAAAAGGCACCTGACTCAAGTCAGGCAAACGAGATGAGAGTGGAGGGGAGGCCTATTGGAGACTCCAGGGGAGCTTCCAGAAGGTGTGTCTTTGCGGTTACCTTGTGGGGACTGAGATTTGCACAACCCCTCACTACCTAACTGACTTCCAAGCACGCCAGCTCACATTGTTTATCGTTTCAGCCCATTGAATATTTCCCCTTGTTTGTAGCCCAAAATGGATGCATGGGTGCAAGTACCTTGCTCACTCCTGCTACCCCCCCTCCCTCCCTCCCTCCCTCCCTGCCTCCTCTGTTCCTTCAGTTTCTTGTTATCCATCCCTATTGAACACAGACACTCTGCTTGGTCTGGAGAATTCCACAGTCAATGTGAATTCAGAATCCCTCCCCCAAAGGTGCTTAGGGTATAGACTAAAGTTTCTTGACATTTTTCTTTGCCACCCCTCTAAAGGACATTTTTAGATTTTTTTCTGATATCCTCCCCCCAGAATTCAATACCACAAACATACTGTATATCTGCGTGTGTACTGTGTGTGTATCTGTACCTTACACATTAACATAGTAAGATTTTTTTGTTTCCCAAGAACAATTTTTGTCTTCTTGGAGATGATGCCATCTCCACCAAGAATGGCTGCGAGGGAGAGACAGGGAGAGACAGGCTGTCCTGATGAGAGGTCTTAGGATAAGGATCCCTAGGATGGGGGCACCCACTCATTTACAGAAAGTAGGGGCATTGCAAATTCAAATTCAAATTATAAAATTGCCATTGCTGCATATAAATATTGAAAAGTCTCACCATGGACTTTATTTGGTCTTGATTCCATTCCATTTTATTCTTTTCTCTCATCCCCCTTCATATTCTCACACAACAGCAGCATCCCAGCAGCCTGGAAGGAGAAAAGAGGCACAAAGGTCAGCTTGGGATAGTAAGCTGGGTCCTAGTGCAGGGTCCTAAGCAGTGGCTTTGTTGGCAAATCACCTCGGTTTCTGTCAAGTCTCTGAAATGTCTCTCCCACCTTCCTCTTCTTTTTTTCATCTTTGGCCACCATTCTCATAAGCCTTCATCACCACTGGGCTGGGTGATGATCCTTCTTTTCTTAAGCATGTATTTCAGTTGCTTTCTATTATAGTGTCAATCAACACAGCAACCCTGTGAATTAGATATTAATGTCTTCATTTTACAGATGAGGGAATCCAGGCTCAAGAATTTTAGTGCCTTGCCCAAAGCTAGACCCACCAGTAAGATATAGACAGAGCTGGGACCGAGGTAGCCCAGTAGGCCAAGTAGTCATGCTCTTTCTACTGGGTTTTGTAATTTTTTTTTCTTTAGAGATGGAGTCTTGCTCTGTCATAAAGGCTGGAGTGCAGTGGCACAATTTCGGGTCACTGCAACCTCTGCCTCCTGGGTTCAAGCAATTCTCTTGCCTCAGCCTCTTGTGTAGCAGAGACTACAGGCACGTGCCACCATGTCTAGCTAATTTTTGTATTTTTAGTAGAGACAAGCTTTCACCATGTTGGCCAGGCTGGTCTTGAACTCCTGACCTTGTGATCTGCCAGCCTTGGTCTCCCAAACTGCTAGGATTAAAGTCACAAGCCACCACACTTGGCCCCTCATCAACTTTTAACCAGAAGAGTTAGGTCCTTTTCTCTGTCTTTGTGATGGCAATAGTTATTTTTATAGCTGTCTGGGGAAGGTGCTTAGGTAAATATCAGTTTGAGCTGTACAGCAAGCTTAAGATAGCACTTTTCTGTGATTGATGAATCCACTACCTTCTTTTCTGCACTTTGTGTTCAGTCAGCAGTACTTGTGAATTAGTGATAGGGAAAGTAAGTTATTTTAAGGTTGATGAACTTCCTAGAATCACACACAGGGACTATACTAGACAGGGACTATACTAGAATCACACACAGGGACTATACTAGACAGGGACTATACTAGAATCACACACAGGGACTATACTAGACAGGGACTATACTAGAATCACACACAGGGACTATACTAGATATATGTAGTCATGCCTGCTCCTGTACACTGGTCCTCCAACCTTCTACTTCCCCACATGGGACATGCGGAAGGAAAAGGGACACACCTGTGAGGGGAGAAGATGGTGTTGCTGACGTGCATAGACATAGGCACATAGAGTCGGAATCTGGAGGGGTCAACCATAGGAAACTGTGGTGTGCACCCCAAGAGCTACTTTGCTGTGACTGTGCCCCCTGGAGCCACCATCCAGCCTGGAGATGTCTTGGTAGAGTTTTTGGTGGAAATGATACATGACAGCAATCATACAGCCATAATACTATTGTGATCTGCCAGCAGGGGGCAGCTCATCATCCTGCAGAGATGGAAGTCAGACTTCCATCTTCCACTTAGATTATGGACAAAGACATTTTCTGTACATTGGGGTTAGTTGGGGCACAGGACCAAGGAGTTAAGCTAACTAGCTTGAAGGGATATGGAAAATGATCAAGAAAGGGTGTGAGCCACTGTTTACACCCCCTTCATGTAGGGGCAAAGAGACAAGAAGGTTCATACATGTCATCTGTCCCAGGAACTAACAGAAGGTTAAGAATTGAGAGAGAGAGAGAGACGCTGTGGTTCCTAAATCACCCCTCCCAACTCTGGTGGGAGCTGGAGGTTGGCAGTCACAGATGCCACCACTGTTGCTACCACAGGGATGACCATCATGCAGAAAGTTCTAGTCTAAAGCACATTTAGTTCCTGATGTTAAAGAGGGCTGGGAGGAAGATGAGTCCCTGAGAGATGAGAAGTATGCAGAGAGGAGAACCGATCTCGTGACGTTTTGGTCAAGCGTGCCGTCTTCATTAATTTTCTCACTCAGGATTTCTAACACGGAAACAAGTCTCATTAATTTCCCTCAGCCGGTCATCCCCAAGTCCTTCCACGGCTGGACAGAGATAATGTAACAACTGTGGCCACACGGTGGCAGCAGTATCTTCTTGGCTGTGCTCACCTTAGCCTAGTGGGGGCTTTTTCTCCAACTGCAGAAGCGGTGACTGTCTCCCGCCTTGGACTTCAAGCTGCTCTCTGAGGAGCTGAGGCTCCTCACAGCACTTACTACAAGGAGTTATCTTCATGTTTTTCTTTTCTTAAATGAATGTCTTGGAAAATATGAGGTTATGCATTAGCGGGTACCTTTTGTTTTTGTTTTGATGCATGGTCAAGAAAACAAAAACTTGCTCACTCTGTCGTTCCAGGCTGGAGCGCAGTGGCGCCATCTTGGCTGGCTGCATCCTCAACCTCCCAGGCTCGAGTGATCCTCCCACCTCAGCCTCCCGAGTAGCTGGGGCTACAGGTGTGCACTACCACATCGGCTAATTTTCTATTTTTGTAGAGATGTGGTTCTTATGATGTTTCCCAGACTGGTCTCAAACTCCTCGGCTCAAGTGATCCTCCTGCCTCAGCCTCCCAAAGTGCTAGGATTATAGGTGTGGGCCACCATGCCTAGCCATCAGGTATGTTTTTGTCTTTTCCTAATGGCTAATATTTTATTCAATTATATCTCTTAAGCCAGTGGTTTTGTCACAGGATGAGGAGGCGCCGGGGGAAGGGAAGGTGACCAGATGTTCTAATCGAGTCAGCCTTGGTTCTGGCAGTGAGCAGGTGCTCTGGAAGAAGTCCCAGGCAGGCTCTGCTGTGCCCCTTATCTGAACCGAGCTGATGAGCTGGCCCCCGTCCAGAGGAGGATGACCAGAGCAGAGAGGGATCTGGAAACCAGAAGTGACAGGGACGTGTGGAAGGGAACGTTTGCAGAGGAAGGGATGACTTGAACATTACAGTTAAATATTGGAAGGGTTGTCATGGAGAAGAGAGGTCGTTAGAATCAGATTGGAAGAACTAGAACCAGAATGCTAGTTTTGGAAGGGACTTTAGGAATCCCATCAACACACTCCTCACTTTACAAAAGAAGAAAATAAGGCTCAGAGAGTGACACTTGCCCAGGGTCACACCATTGACTGGTAACAAAGGACTAGAACACAGCCCTTTGACTACACCGAAATATGATCGCCCATCAGGTTGTTAGCTATAGGGTGGTGAGGAGGAGAACTAAGGTGGTGGCCTCTGTTTAGTGCTAAAGCAGAACTGGATGTCCAGAGAGTTTCTGAATTGCCTGGAGGGCTGGCCCCCGCCTAGTCACTGGAAAATGTCTGTGTTTACTTCTGACATGCTCTATGTCTGTGTGCCATATAACTCTCTTAATAACTGCCAGGTCATTCATGGTGATGAAAGTTTGTGTGGAGTTCGTGGGGTGGGAGTTGGAAAGGCAGGCCTTAGAAAAGTGGCCTTAGAAAAGAGTACTTTTACATGGCAGTAAATAGGAAGCTAGCAAAGTCTCTGGCTTGGGATTGCCTGGTGTCCTTGGTCCTCACCCTGGCAGAGTCCCCAGGGAGTCATTGTGCATTGCAGGCTTCCTTAGGTCCTCTGCGGAGGGAGCAGTGCTATGGGAAGATGGGTGCGCTTGTGTGCTGAACATGGACTTCCCATTGCTAATTTCATGGGGCTTTGCTCTTGTCTCCATCCCTGAAAAATCCTCTGACGCACTGTATGAGATGAATGTCTTAGTATCTTTCCATGGATTGGTGTGTTGTCTGCTGAGCTGCATGCATGATCTGGCTCTGGTGTCATCACACCTTGTGCAACTGCGATCATTATCTGGATGGCAAAGAAGTGGGTGCAGGCGGTTCCCTAGATACAAAAAGCTGAGGCAATTAGGTGTCTGATGACTGATTTCTTAAGATGAATAGGACTGATAGCAGTGCGCAAAGCAAAATGAGGCCTTACACTCCATGCAGCCCAAGGAGGGACTGGTCATAGTAGAAGGGATGACGGTAATTATGCTTCCTAAATGTGTCACCTGTACCATAGGTGTTCTGAGATGACTTCATGTGTGAAGACAAACAGTTTCTTTTTTCTTTATTTTTTTAGAGACAGCCTTGCTCTCCCACCCAGGCTGGAGTGCAGTGGTGGTGGTCATAGCTTACTACAGCCATGAACTTCTGGGCTCAGGTGATCGTCCTGTCTCAGCCTCCAGCGTAGCTGGGATTATAGGCACGTGCCCCCATGCTAGTTGTTGTGCATATATCTTCAAGTGTGTTAGAAAAATACAGCTTGCCTATTAAATTTATTTGCTCAGAATGAGGCTAAAGAAATTCCTTAGTTAAGAAAATAAGTTGATTAGAAAAATAACAGCTGTTACTAAGAGCGGTGTGCTGAGTCTTGTACTAAGTGCTTTGAATGTAGTTCCTCAGTTAATCCTCACAACAGCCCTGTGAGTTAAATTTTGTTTTACAGAAAACTGAATTGAAGCAAAGAGGAGTTGCATAATAACAGACAAACATAGATCTGTCTGCATTCAGAGCCTAGATTCCTAACCACCGAGAGATACGGCTCTCTAAGAATAGTAGTCACGCCCCTAACAAAGGGACTGGTTTAGCTGGATCACTGGCACAGAGTAGGTCCTCAATAAATCCTTGTTGAATGGCTGAATGAATGAATAAATAGCGTACGATATATGCTGCTTCCAGCAAAAAAATCACAAGGTAGCATGTGAATGCCTGTAGCTTAGGAAACCTGAACCTAGTTTAATGGTTTCAAAGTATGTTCTTAGAAGCCATCCTGGGGTCAGCTGAAGAGGAGATTCCAGGGCTGCTGTGCGGGAAGGAGGGGGCTGGCTCCCAGCCCTTCTCCCAGCTTCCACAAGAGCAGCTCCCTGTTATCCACTGACCCTCTTCCCACTTGAATTTTCAAAAAAGTATCCACTGCTACTGAAATAAAAATAAAGCTAAGAATTCCACCTCTACCTCTTAGTGATCTGGTGCAATAACATCATTATATAGATGAAGAAACTGGGGCCCAGAGAAGTAAAAGATTAGAACCAAGCCAGAACTTGGGCCAGGTGCAGTGGCTAACACTTGTAATCCCAATACAGGCCAAGGCGGGCAGATCACTTGAGGTCAGGAGTTCAAGACCAGCCTGGCCAGCATGGTGAAACCCTGTCTCTACTAAAAATACAAAAATCAGCTGGGCATGGTGGTGCATGCCTGTAATGCTAGCCACTTGGGAGGCAGAAGTGAGAAAATCACTTGAACCTGGGAGGCAGGCAGTGAACCAAGATCATGCCACTACATTCCAGACTGGGTAACAGAGTGAAACTCCATCTAAAAAAAAAGCACCCATGAAAGAACAAAGCCAGAGCTTGAATCCAGTCTCTTGGACCGCTTTTCCCACGGCTTATTTCATCACATTGAGAAAGTTAGATTTGAAGCACATTGGAAAACATCACGGTAGTACTAATGTCTGCATCTAGCATACAGCGAAATAGCCACAGGGACCAACCCTGACCTACTTAAAAATGGATTTCAAATGCTGGGAATTCCCTATCACAAAAATGTCTTAGGTGAGGCCAGTTCTCATCATCTTCTCTGTATAAGAACAGGTTATTTGGAAGCACTTATTCAGGAGGAGTAAGTGGCATCAGCCAATCTGATTTTAAAGTTTTAGGACACAATAGAACAAAAGATATTGCTCAAACTAATATGACTTAATAAACCATTGTCCAAACCATAAACATAGATAAAAGATAACTAACTTTATTTCGCAATAAATGATAAGTGTAAAATGAGTTATAGACAGAAAGTAAAAACTACACTTTTGGGAGACCGATGTGGGCAGATCATGAGGTCAGGATATCAAGACCATCCTGGCCAACCTGGTGAAACCCCGTTTCTACTAAAACACACACACACACAAAATTAGCAAGGCATGGTGACTCGTACCTGTAGTCCCAGCTACAAGGGAGGTTGAGGCAGGGAAATCGCTTGAACTCGGGAGGTGGAGGTTGCAGTGAGCTGAGATTGTGTCACTGCACTCCAGCTTGGCAACAGAGGGAGACTCCATCTCAACAACAACAACAACAAAAAACTTGAGCAGAGGGAAGAATTACTTATAACTAGGAGGCCTTCAAGGCATTTAATATGATATAAGTAACTCTTGAGGGGCCCGTGAAGGATTGGTGAAATCTAAGCATTCATGATATAGGGAAGAGGAAGATTTTGGGAAGGCAGAATGTTTTGGACAAACATTCATGATTGGAACTGGGGCATTGGACTGGGTGGGTGGTGAATGTGAAAATAGCCCTAAGCAGAATGACTGTTTTGCTGTTTACTTGAAATAAGTGATGGGAAAGAATTAAAAAATTTTTTAAAAACATGGAAATCAGATATGCATCATTATCGATAATAATAACTATAAATCTAATTATTATTTAAAATAGTTCTCTTCATCTAAAGGCAGTATGCATTTTTATTATTTTTAGGACCTACGTATTTTTTTCATTTTATATTATACCCAAACCTCAGCACATAAATGTTTTAAAAACACACATTATTCCATTTATCTGGAGTAAATATAATGGTTAAATGTAAATCAATTGTAAAAATGGAAATAATTTAAAATAAACAGAAAATGTTCTTATTCAATTTAATTATATTTCAAATTTTTATTCTTGCTAAATAATGAATCACTTTTATGTAGAAATTACTAGGTTTATGTTTTGGAGGAAACAGGACTTGACACATTTGTTCTTTATTTTGAAATTTCTCTTAGAGAGGGGTCTCACTCTGTCATCCAGGCTGAAGTGCAGTGGTATGATCACAGCTCACTACAGCCTCAGACTCCTGGGCTCAAGCAATCCTCCTGCCTCAGTCTCCTGAGAAGCTGAGACTACAGGTGCCTGTCACCACACCTGGCTGATTATTATTATTATTATTATTTTGCAGATGGGGTCTCGCTGTGTTGCCCAGACTGATCTCCAACTCTTGACCTCAAGGGATCCTGCTGTGTAGTTGGGATTACAGGTACAAGATACAGCATGAAGCTTGACACATCTATTCTAAAAATAAAGTTTATTGTGAAGAATAATGCATCAGATTAGCTAAGAAAATGTAGAAAAGGTACCTAGTGAGGGAAAAGTATGAAGTATTAAAGTGAACGAAAACACTTTAATGAAATAGTGTTATGTTGATATAATAAATGAATGGAATTAAGGGAGATCCCACTTAATGAGATAATTTAATATATAATAAGGGGAATATATTAGTTTCCCAGGGCTGTTAGAATAAAGTGCCACAAACTGTGTGACCGCAAACAACAGAAATTTATTCTCTCACAGCTCTGGAGGCTGGAGGTCCGAAATGGAGGTGCAGGCAGGGCCATGTTGTCTCTGAAGTTCACAGGAAAGACTCCTTCCTTGCCTCTTCTAGCTTCTGGTGGCCAAGCATTCTTTGGTTTGTGGCAAATAACTACAATCTCTGCTTCCATCTTCACGTGGCTGTCTTCTCCCAGTGTGTCTCTATCTTCAACTGGTGTTCTCCTCTCTGTCTGTTTCTTTTCATCTCTCTCTCTTTTTATTTTATTTATTTATTTATTTATTTTTTAAATTTTTTATTGGATTATAGGTTTTGGGGTACATGAGCAGAGCATGCAAGACAGTTGCGTAGGAACACACATGGCAGTGTGCTTTTCTTTCCTTCTCCCCTTCACCCACATTTGGCATTTCTCCCCAGGCTATCCCTCCCCACCTCCCCCTCCCACTGGCCCTCCCCTTTTCCCCCCAGTAGACCCCAGTGTTTAGTACTCCCCTCCCTGTGTCCATGTGTTCTCATTTTTCATCACCCGCCTATGAGTGAGAATATGCGGTGTTTCATTTTCTGTTCTTGCGTCAGTTTGCTGAGGATGACGTTCTCCAGATTCACCCATATCCCTACAAACGACACAAACTCATCATTTCCGATTGCTGCATAATATTCCATGGTGTATATGTGCCACATTTTTCCAATCCAGTCTATTATCAATGGGCATTTTGGTTGATTCCAGGTCTTTGCTATTGTAAACAGTGCTGCAATGAACATTCGTGTACATGTGTCCTTATAGTAGAACGATTTATAGTCTTTTGGATATATACCCAGTAATGGGATTGCTGGGTCAAATGGAATTTCTATTTCTAAGGCCTTGAGGAATCGCCACACTGTCTTCCACAATGGTTGAACTAATTTATACTCCCACCAACAGTGTAAAAGTGTTCCTTTTTCTCCACATCCTCTCCAGCATCTGTTGTCTCCAGATTTTTTAATGATCGCCATTCTAACTGGTGTGAGATGGTATCTCAGTGTTGTTTTGATTTGCATCTCTCTGATGACCAGTGACGATGAGCATTTTTTCATATGATTGTTGGCCTCATATGTGTCTTCTTTCGTAAAGTGTCTGTTCATATCCTTTGACCACTTTTGAATGGGCTTGTTTGTTTTTTTCCTGTAAACCCGTTTGAGTTCTTTGTAAATTCTGGATATCAGCCCTTTGTCAGATGGGTAAACTGCAAAAATTTTTTCCCATTCTGTTGGTTGCCAATCCACTCTAGTGACTGTTTCTTTTGCCGTGCAGAAGCTGTGGAGTTTGATTAGGTCCCATTTGTCTATTTTGGCTTTTGTTGCCAATGCTTTTGGTTTTTTGTTCATAAAGTCCTTGCCTACTCCTATGTCCTGGATAGTTTTGCCTAGATTTCCTTCTAGGGTTTTTATCGTGCCAGGTCTTATGTTTAAGTCTTTAATCCATCTGGAGTTAATTTTAGTGTAAGGTGTCAGGAAGGGGTCCAGTTTCTGCTTTCTGCACATAGCTAGCCAGTTTTCCCAACACCATTTGTTAAAGAGGGAATCCTTTCCCCCTTGCTTGTTTTTGTCAGGTTTATCAAAGATTGTATAGTTGTAGATATGTTGTGTTGCCTCCGGTGCCTCTGTTTTGTTCCATTGGTCTATATCTCTGTTTTGGTACCAGTACCATGCTGTTTTGATTACTGTAGCCTTGTAGTATAGTTTGAAATCCGGTAGTGTGATGCCCCCCGCTGTGTTCTTTTTGCTTAGAATTGACTTGGCTATGCGGGCTCTCTTTTGGTTCCATATGAAGTTCATGGTGGTTTTTTCCAGTTCTGTGAAGAAAGTCAATGGTAGCTTGATGGGGATAGCGTTGATTCTGTAAATTACTTTGGGCAGTATAGCCATTTTCACGATATTAATTCTTCCTAACCATGAACATGGAATGTTTCTCCATCTGTTTGTGTCCTCTCTGATTTCGTTGAGCAGTGGTTTGTAGTTCTCCTTGAATTGGTCCCTTACGTTCCTTGTGAGTTGTATTCCAAGGTATTTTATTCTTTTTGTAGCAATTGTGAATGGCAGTTCGTTCTTGATTTGGCTTTCTTTAAGTCTGTTATTGGTGTAGACGAATGCTTGTGATTTTTGCACATTGATTTTATATCCTGAGACTTTGCTGAAGTTGCTTATCAGTTTCAGGAGTTTTTGGGCTGAGGCAATGGGGTCTTCTAGGTATACTATCATGTCGTCTGCAAATAGAGACATTTGGTTTCCACCTTTCCTATTTGAATACCCTTTATTTCTTTTTCTTGCCTGATTGCTCTGGCTAGAACTTCCAGAACTACATTGAATAGGAGTGGTGAAAGAGGGCATCCTTGTCTAGTGCCAGATTTCAAAGGGAATGCTTCCAGTTTTTGCCCATTCAGTATGATATTGGCTGTTGGTTTGTCATAAATAGCTTTTATTACTTTGAGATACGTTCCATCGATACCGAGTTTATTGAGGGTTTTTAGCATAAAGGGCTGTTGAATTTTGTCGAATGCCTTCTCTGCGTCAATTGAGATAATCATGTGGTTTTTGTTTTTGGTTCTGTTTATGTGGTGAATTACGTTTATAGACTTGCGTATGTTGAACCAGCCTTGCATCCCCGGGATGAATCCTAGTTGATCATGATGAATAAGCTTTTTGATTTGCTGTTGCAATCGGCTTGCCAATATTTTATTGAAGATTTTTGCATCTATGTTCATCATGGATATTGGCCTGAAGTTTTCTTTTCTTGTTGGGTCTCTGCCGGGTTTTGGTATCAGAATGATGTTGGTCTCGTAAAATGATTTGGGAAGTATTCCCTCTTTTTGGATTGTTTGAAATAGTTTTAGAAGGAATGGTACCAGCTCCTCTTTGTGTGTCTGGTAGAATTCGGCTGTGAACCCGTCTGGACCTGGGCTTTTTTTGTGTGGTAGGCTCTTAATTGCTGCCTCGACTTCTGACCTTGTTATTGGTCTATTCATAGTTTCAGCTTCCTCCTGGTTTAGGCTTGGGAGGACACAGGAGTCCAGGAATTTATCCATTTCTTCCCGGTTTACTAGTTTATGTGCATAGAGTTGTTTGTAATATTCTCTGATGATGGTTTGAATTTCTGTGGAATCTGTGGTGATTTCCCCTTTATCATTTTTTATTGCATCTATTTGGTTGTTCTTTCTTTTATTTTTAATCAATCTGGCTAGTGGTCTGTCTATTTTATTGATTTTTTCAAAAAACCAGCTCTTGGATTTATTGATTTTTTGAAGGGTTTTTTGTGTCTCAATTTCCTTCAGTTCAGCTCTGATCTTAGTTATTTCTTGTCTTCTGCTGGGTTTTGAGTTTTTTTGATCTTGCTCCTCTAGCTCTTTCAATTTTGACGATAGGGTGTCAATTTTGGATCTCTCCATTCTCCTCATATGGGCACTTATTGCTATATACTTTCCTCTAGAGACTGCTTTAAATGTGTCCCAGAGGTTCTGGCATGTTGTGTCTTCGTTCTCATTGGTTTCGAAGAACTTCTTTATTTCTGACTTCATTTCATTGTTTACCCAGTCAACATTCAAGAGCCAGTTGTTCAGTTTCCATGAAGCCGTGCGGTTATGGGTTGGTTTCTGTATTCTGAGTTCTAACTTGATTGCACTATGGTCTGAGAGGCTGTTTGTTATGATTTCCGTTGTTTTGCGTTTGTTGAGCAGTGCTTTACTTCCAATTATGTGGTCAATTTTAGAGTAGGTGTGATGTGGTGCTGAGAAGAATGTGTATTCTGTGGATTTGGGGTGGAGAGTTCTGTAAATGTCTATCAGGTTTGCTTGCTCCAGGTCTGAGTTCAAGCCCTGGATATTCTTGTTGATTTTCTGTCTGGTTGATCTGTCTAATATTGACAGTGGAGTGTTAAAGTCTCCCACTATTATTGTGTGGGAGTCTAAGTCTCTTTGTAAGTCATTAAGAACTTGCCTTATGTATCTGGGTGCTCCTGCATTGGGTCCATATATGTTTAGGATCGTTAGCTCTTCTTGTTTTATTGATCCTTTTACCATTATGTAATGGCCTTCTTTGTCTCTTTTGATCTTTGTTGCTTTAAAGTCTATTTTATCAGAGATGAGAATTGCAACTCCTGCTTTTTTTTGCTCTCCATTTGCTTGGTAAATCTTCCTCCATCCCTTTATTTTGAGCCTTTGTGTATCCTTGCATGTGAGGTGGGTTTCCTGGATACAGCACACTGATGGGTTTTGGATTTTTATCCAATTTGCCAGTCTGTGTCTTTTGATTGGTGCATTTAGTCCATTTACATTTAGGGTTAATATTGTTATGTGTGAATTTGATACTGCCATTTTGATGCTAAATGGCTGTTTTGCCTGTTAGTTGTTGTAGATTCTTCATTATGTTGATGCTCTTTAGCTTTTAGTGTGATTTTGGAATGGCTGGTACTGGTTGTTCCTTTCTATGTGTAGTGCCTCTTTTAGGAGCTCTTGTAAAGCAGGCCTGGTGGTGACAAAATCTCTGAGTACTTGCTTGTTCACAAAGGATTTTCTTTTTCATTCACTTCTGAAGCTCAGTTTGGCTGGATATGAAATTCTGGGTTGAAAGTTCTTTTCTTTAAGAATGTTGAATATTGGCCCCCACTCTCTTCTGGCTTGTAGTGTTTCTGCCGAGAGATCTGCTGTGAGTCTGATGGGCTTCCCTTTGTGGGTAACTCGACCTTTCTCTCTGGCTGCCCTTAGTATTTTCTCCTTTATTTCAACCTTGTTGAATCTGACGATTATGTGCCTTGGGGTTGCTCTTCTTGCAGAATATCTCTGTGGTGTTCTCTGTATTTCCTGCATTTGAGTGTTGGCCTGTCTTGCTAGGTGGGGGAAGTTTTCCTGGATGATGTCCTGAAGAGTATTTTCCAGCTTGGATTCATTCTCTTTGTCCCCTTCTGGTACACCTATCAAACGTAGGTTAGGTCTTTTCATATAGTCCCACATTTCTTGGAGACTTTGTTCATTCCTTTTTGCGCTTTTTTCTCTAATCTTGGTTTCTTGTTTAATTTCATTGAGTTGGTCTTCGACTTCAGATATTCTTTCTTCTGCTTGGTCAATTCGGCTATTGAAACTTGTGCATGCTTCGCGAAGTTCTCGTATTGTGTTTTTCAGCTCCTTTAATTCATTCATATTCCTCTCTAAGTTATCCATTCTTGTTATCATTTCCTCATATCTTTTTTTAGGTTCCTTAGTTTCTTTGCATTGATTTAATACATGTTCTTTTAGCTCACAAAAGTTTCTCATTATCCACCTTCTGAAGTCTAATTCCATCATTTCGTCACCGTCATTCTCTGTCCAGCTTTGCTCCCTTGCTGGTGAGGAGTTTTGGTCCTTTCTAGGAGGCGAGGTGTTCTGGTTTCGGGTGTTTTCCTCCTTTTTTCGCTGGTTTCTTCCCATCTTTGTGGGTTTATCCGCTTGTCGTCTGTGTAGTTGCTGACTTTTCGATTGGGTCTCTGAGTGGACACCCAGAATGTTGATGATGAAGTATTTCTGTTACTTGGTTTTCCTTCTACCAGCCTAGCCCCTTCACTGTACGACTGCTGAGGTCCACTCCAGGCCCTGTTTGTCTGGGGTGCACCTCTAGCAGCTGTGGCACAGTGAGGGATGCTACCTGTTTCTTTTTCTGCTATCTTTGTCCCAGGTTGATGCCTGCCAAATGTCAGTCTTTTGGATATAGAGGGGTCAGGGAGCTGCTTGAGGAGACAGTCTGTACTTTTTTGGAGCTCAATTGCTGAGCTGTGAGCTCTGTTGTTCATTCAGGGCTGTTAGGCTGCTATGTTTGATTCTGCTGCAACAGAGCTCATTAAAAAAAACCCTTTTTTTCTCAAATGCTCTGTGTTGGGGGGTTCAGGCTTTCTTTTTCGATGTCCGTTGAGGTGTCCTGCCCAGCTAGAAGGCAGACTAGCCACTGTTTGGCTGCCGAGCCTCCGCCCTGCTGTTGTGTGATTCACCCTGTTCCTGCAGGCTCTGCTGTGGTCTCTGCCATGCCCTGCGGCGGAGTCTCTTCGTTGTAGCGTGTTGCCTCGGCAACGGCAGGCTGCGTCAGCAGTGGGCGTGTATCTCAGTAGGGACGGGTTGCCTCGGCAACGGCAGGCTGCGTCAGCAGTGGGCGTGTATCTCAGTAGGGACAGGTTGCCTCGGCAACGGCTGGCTGCGTCAGCAGTGGGCATGTATCTCAGTTGGGGCGGGTTGCCTTGGTAGTGGTGGACGCCCCTCCCCCACAGAGCGTCTCGGACCGTCTGCTCGGGATAGTTTGAAATCGCAGTTTTGTTCGTCCCACTGGGTACCCCAAACGATCTGTCCCTGCAATCCCCTGGGCTGGCCTACTGTCCAAGTCTCGTTCAGTCTCAAGTCCAGCCCTCTCAAGTCTCAGGTTGCCGGTTCAACAGGGCACCCAGACAAGCGCCCTGTGGGGATTGCTGGGTAGGGCCGGCCGCCGCTGCCCCGGCTGCCGGCTTCGCCAGGCAGACCTACTGCCTGGCGTCCCGTGTCTTTTTTATGCTTGGGAGTTTCCCCGTTCTGTGGGCAACAAAGATCAGTCTGGAAATGCAGCTCAGACTCACCTCTTTGCGGATTCAACGAGAGCTCCAATCCTGGGTTGTTCTCACAGCGCCATCTTGAGTCCTCCTTCCTCTCTTTTTATTTTTTGGGATGGCATCTCAGTCGATCTTGGCTCACTGCAACTTCCTTCTCCTGGGTTCAAGTGATTCTTTTGCCTCAGCCTCTTGAGTAGCTGGGAGCACAGGCGCATGCCACCATGCCCAGCTAATTTTTGCTTTTTTTTTTTTTAGCAGAGGTGGGGTTTCACCATGTTGGCCAGGCTGGTCTCGAACTCCTGACCTCAAGTGATCCACCTGCCTTGGCCTCCCAAAGTGCTGGGATTACAGGCATGAGCCAACACACTGGGCCAGCCTTTGCAGGAAGATTGCTATGGAATTTGGCAGGAATCATGTCGCTGTTCCTGCAGGCCTGGGTTACCTTTCCCCTGATTACTCCGCTTTTTTTGGTTTGCTGCCAGGAATCCTCGGGTTGCTCTTTGCTTTGTAGACATAAGCACATCTCTTGCCCAGATAAAATTCAGTTCATCTTGGGCATAAACACCTTCAATTTTAAGAAGAGCTGTGTGCTCCCTTTGGTTTCATAGACCACGCTTATAGCCAGCAAAAAGGGCCTTGGACCACAGCCTTCCAGCCTTCCTTTTAAGAAGTTGTATTCCCAGCAGGCCTCCACAGGCCCCAAGATGACAGGAGGGGACTCACTGAGGTTTCTGCTCATATGTGACCATATCAGAGAGACTTTCCCTGAACATCTAATGTAAAATGGCACCCTCACTCACACCCAGACTCCACAAGGGAGGCGCTTTGCTCACTACTGTATGTTTAGGGCCTGCAGCTGTGCCTGGGATATGGTGGCACAATAAATATTAACTGAATAAATGAATAATGAAAATAAAATGAACACAACAATATAAAAACATGATGTTTTTGCACATGAAATTGGCAAAGTGTTTTTTTTTTTGAGATGGAGTTTTACTCTGTCACCCAGACTGAAGTGCAGTGGCACAATCTTGGCTCACTGTTACCTTTGTCTCTCAGGTTCAAGTGATTCTCGTGCCTCAGCCTCTCAAGTAGCTTGGATTACAGACATGTGCCATCACACATAGCTAATTTTTGTATTTTTAGTAGAGATGGAGTTTCACCATGTTGGCCAGTCTGGTCTCGACCTCCTGACTTCAAGTGATCTGCCTACCTTGGCCTCCCAAAGTGAGATTCAAGAGGCAAGATGAGGAATTTGTTCTACTTCTGAGAAAGAAGGAAGAGAAAAAAGCAAAATGGGTTGGGGGCTGGGGCAGGAGAGGGAGAGGGAGAGGGAGAGGGAGAGAGAGAGAGAGAGAGAGAGAGAGAGAGAGAGAGAGAGAGAGAGAGAGAGAGAGAGAAGAGAGAGAAAGAGAGAGGAAAAAAAAAAAACTTCAGAATTTTATGCCCAGGTTACCTAATCAGACAGTCACAGGGAGCGAGGGTATCCATGGCTAGGATGTCTAGGAGAAACTTATTCCGTCTTGGGATTTAAGAAGAGATTTTCACATAGTTTTGTGCAGTTTCCCCTCATTTTCCAGAGGGACAAATGCCAGGACTGGAGGAGCAGCTAGTTCTCACCTAGACCCTGGCTAACAAACTAGGTTATGTCTCCAGAACTACTAACAGGGCAATGTGAGTTACATGAGCGTAGGATGAAAAGGAGTACGAGTTTGAAATATCTGCTTTTATATATAGAAGGCCAGTCGATTTTTTAATCTATGCTGCCCTTTTTTATTTTCAGCCTTCCAAAAGACCTATTACTTTAGGGAATTTAAGGCAGTTTCACATGTCTACACACCCAGTTCGTCTAGGGCTGTGCTACTGAATGATTTCTCTTCATATCTTGCCTTCTGTATGTGCCAAGCCCAGAAAGATAGGGTCGTGGAGGCAGAAGGATAGAGACCATTTTTCTTCCATAAGCCATTGTTTCATAGGTCTGTTCTGGACATCAACAATGAGCACATACTAACATCATAAGGGGTGATTTTTGGCAACAGGGACAATAGTGACTATTGTTTGGAAGGGATCACGTAATTTTTAAAATTTTTTACAAATAACCCAGCCACACAATTATTATTCCTACCATGATGCCACTTTTTACAAAATGCCTAAGGGCTTTCAAATCTATTATTTCCTTTACTCCTCACAACTTTAGGAATATAAGTTAGATACAATGATCTTTTATGAATCACAGATTTGTGTATTTTCCTCATTACTATTTTACATTTTCTGGCCTGTGATTGATATATTGAAGGAGTCTATATTACTTCATCTGGTTAGTTTTTCTAAACTGTTTTCCATGGACTAACCTCTGTTTTGTTCCTTTTTATTTCTCATAGTGACAGGATATAAAATATTAAATAATAATAGCTGCATTTCACATTTTTCTTGATATTGATTTCAAGGAGGTTGGTTCCAATCTTTCCCCATTTGTTCCTATTTTAAAATTTTATTTTCCTTTAGCATCATTGTAAATGCTTGCATTTTTTTTTTTCTTGCTGACAGATTACTATGCATTAGAAAAATGTTGGAAAGGATAAAAGAGGACAAAGAAGAAAATGAAAATCATAGATAATATTAAAAACTTTACCTAAAAATAAACCTGTGAACTATTTTATTTATATTCTTATCCAGCTTCTTATGTCATCTTTATTGTTATGGTACCATAAATTATTGAAATTCCTAATTGTTATACATTTTTGTTTATAATTTTCCTGTGTTTTAAGGGATACCATGGTAGAATCTACTTACATAAGTATGAGAATACATCTGATACATTCCTAGTAAAATCACATAATCAATTTTAAGGCTTTTGCTGAATAATATCAAAAGCCTATCCAGAAAGGTTTTTCTTTTTTTTTTTTTTAAGACAGTGTCTCACTCTGTCACCTAGGCTGGAGTGCAGTCCCACCACAATCTCTGCTCACTGCAACCTCCACCTCCCAGGTTCAAGCAATTCTCCGGCCTCAGCCTCCCAAGTGGCTGGGACTACAGGTACCTACCATCACACCTGGCTAATTTTTGTATTTTTAATAGAGTTGGGGCTTCACCATGTTGGCCAGGCTGGTCTTGAACTCCTGACCTCAAGTGATCCGCCTGCCTTGGCCTCCCAAATTGTTGGGATTACAGGCTTGAGCCACCACACCTCGCCAGAAAGTTTCACCAATATGTGCTTCCAGATACATTGCATGCATATTTTACCATACACTAAATAGCCTTAAGTATAATCATTATCTCAATCTTTGCCTACTTGATAAGTACCAATAATATGTTAGTATTGTTTTATTTTGTATTTTAATCTCTCATGAAGCTGAGTACTTTTGGATGTATGAACTGCCTTTTTACTTGCTTTGTCCATTTTTTTCTACTAAGAAGTTAATTTTAAAAAACAATCTTGAAAGAAATATTTCTATACTAAAGATATTAACCTTTTGTCTAGTACCTATTTTAATTAGCTTGCTATTTGCTTTTTGAATGGTGTGTTAACAATTTTTTTCCATTTAAAAATGATGAATGGTTATTGAATTGTACCATATGTCTTATTGGTATCTATTGATATGTTTTCTTATTTTTAAACCTAAAGATGTGGGATATTTCAGCAATAACAAAAGAACAACACGCCAGACTACTCTTGTATTCCATCGACTACTTTGACATGCTATAATTTTGTTTGTATTTGACAATCATTTGAAAATGACTGGAGAACAAACTCTCTCAAGTTATAAAAGACACCAATTGGTTCCTGCCTCTGGATCACTTCCACAAGTGAATAAGAGGTCCTGACTCCCCAGCTCCAAGCCTCTGGTGACTGCGCTACAATTGGACACCTGACCTGAGGGTTCCCTCAGTAGACTTGCCAGTGGCCAGGCTGGCATGACAGTGAGAGGGAACCAAATGGGTTTCTCTCTTGAGGACTTGGGACATTGAGTCAGTCAGTGGTGGGTGCAGGAGCTGAGAGCCAAAGGCAGAGAGATGTCACTGTAGGTGGGGCGGGCTGGTGCAAGATGAAGGAGCAGGTATGCAGGAAGCCTGTGGTTTCTGAGAGGTAGAAGATGCTCAGTGGGTTCCTGAGGGCTTTTGAGTTCCTCAAGTTTCCAGTGAGTTTCAGATGCATGCTTTGTCCTTGGATTCTGTGAGAGCCCCCAGGGTTCTTTCAATCACATACCTTCCTCTTGATTTATCTTCCTTATTTAAAGTAGTTGGAGTAGGTTTCTGATTTTGCAACCAAAAAGCCTTCATGGGATACTCACACACCTTCCTATCCACCCCACTGGGTAAAGTGTGTGGTTATGCGCTACCAAATGGCAGGAGGTCACTGGCTTCCTGCTGAGAAACCAAAGAGCTGAACTCAGCATTGTATGATCCCAAAGCTTTTCCCTCAACCCTCTAGTTCTATGAGTCTTTGGAATTAATGGAGCTTTTTATTGGGACATTTTCTAAACCAAGCTTGACAGAACTCTAGAAGGACAAAGATATTGAAACGGACCCTTTAAGACAGGAAGAAATTTTCCATTTTGAAAAAAAATATTTTTCCTTCAAACCTGAAGGGGCATTTTGCTTTCCTGTCATTGAATTGAACAAGTACCTCTGCTTCCTAAATCGTGTCTGTCTGTGCTTCTCTTCACGTACCCAGACCAGGCGTCCGGCAGTGACGGGTAATCAAATCACCTTAAGGGACACTGAGCCATCTGCCCCTGATCTCACCCGGCAGAAGTGAGCTGTTGGACAGGGTTCCATCTTTTCATCTTTAGCCAGCAAGGACCAATTTTCTCAATGAAAATATTGATTAAGTCTTTCAAAACCACCCCAGCTTCACCAACATCAAGGGGATAAATCGCAGCATCAAGAGAAAAGAAAATCACAGTGGGGATAAAGTTGTTTTCTTTGCATTTTGAAAGGCCACAGGGGGAGTGTCACTTGAGCCCAGGAGTTTAAAACCAGCCTGAGCAAGATGACGAGACCTTGCTTTTACAGATAATAATAATAATAAAAAAATTTAAAAATAGCCTGGTGCGGTGGTACACACCTGTAGTCCCAGCTACTCAGGAGGCTGAGGTGCCAGAATCGCTTGAGCCTAGGATTTGGAGGCTGCAGTGAGTTGCATCCTGCCACTGCACTCCAGCCTGGATGACAGAGCGAGACCTGTCTCAAAAGAAAAAAGAAAAAAAGCTTTCTTTTACATGCAAAACAAAACTCTGAAATGCATTTCTCAAATCACTAACAGAAAAGATCAGCAAGATTACCAGCATTTTAGGATTAGGAAAGTATAGTCTTAGAAGGTGATGAGGAGGCTCTGAGAGACAAACTATGGTCACCATGGAACCAGCCCCGTGCTGGAGTGCTTTTTCCACTAAAGCTGTTCTCAGGGGTGAACGAGAACCCTAAAAAACTTTGGCAGATACACATTTTATATTTTTGTGTGTTTTATTCATATTGTTCGTCTGAAGATAATGACATTCTCTTCTTATGGCAATTACATTTGATCTATCTATATCTATCTATCTATCTATTATCTATCTATCTATCTATCTATCTATCTATCTATCTATCTATCTATCTATCATCTATCTCCTATCTATCCATCTATCTATCATCTGTCTATCTATCTATCATCTATCTATCTCCTATCTATTCATCTATCTATCATCTGTCTATCTATCTATCTATCTATCTATCTATCTATCTATCTATATATATATTTTAAAGAGACCAGGTCTTTCTTTCTGTTGCCTAGGCTGGAGTGCAGCATTGCAGTCATAGCTAACTTGCAGCCTTGAACTCCTGAGCTCAAGGGATCTTCCTGTTTCAGCCTTCCAAGTAAATAGGACTACAAGTGTGTGGCACCATACCTACCTAATTAAAACAGTTTTTTTTTTTTAATAGAGCAGGGTCTCACTATGTTGCCCAGGTTGGTCTTGAACTCCTGGTCTCAAGCAATCCTCCCGCCTTAGCCTCCCAAAGTGGTAAGATTACAGGCCTGAGTTACTGCACCCAGCCTGATTTGTGGTATATTTAAACAAATAAATGTATATTTCTTTGAACTATGAAATTATAATTGAACTGTCAAAAAATTTCTGGGCTACAAGTTGGGATATGTGAAGAGTGATGAGGATTTTATACCTTTTTTCCTACTTTGATGTACAAGAAACATCAAAATGGTTTGAGTTTTAAATTACTTTTAAATTCCTGGTAATGTCTATTCTATTCAGGGATCTTCGTGTCTTACGTTGAATTTCCAGAGGTGGCCCCTGAGATGAAAATTCATGTGAAAGTACAGTAGTTCCCTCTCATCCATGGGGGCTACCTTCCTTGTGGGGGATATTCCAAAACCCCCAGTGGATACTTGAAACTGCAGATAGAACCCTATATATAATATGCTTCTCCCTATGCATACAAACCTAAGATTAAATTTAATCTATAAATTAGGCACAGTCAAGAGATTAACAACGATAACCAATAATAAAATAACACACCAGCATTACTACCCTTACACCTTGGGGCCATTATTAAGTAGAATAAGGATGACCTGAACACAAGCCTCACGATACCGAGAGTTGATCTGAAAACTGAGTCGACATCTAAGTGGCTAATGGATGGTAGTTGCATCTACACTATGATACACTGGATAAAGGAAGGATTCATCTCCTTTATTCATATCCAGTGTATCAAGTGGGATAGAGCAGGACGGCTTGAGATTTCATCTCACCACTCAGAACGGCATGCAATTTAAAACTTATAAATTTTTTATTTCTGGATTTTTTATTTAATATTTTCAGACCTAAGTTGACTGCCAGTAACTGAAACTGCAGGAGGTTAAACCTCAGATACGGGGAGACTAGTGTAGTCTATCCGGAAATAGCTCCAGAAGAAACTGGCAGCGGGGTGGGGAGGTAGGAGAGGGAAGGGAAGGCCAAGCCAGGGTGTGATATCAGAGTCCCTCAGAGTCTAACTCTTAACTCTGAGGAAGATCGCCCTGACTAGGGCAAGGGTTAAGAATAGATCCCAGGCCGGATGTGGTGGCTGATGCCTATAATCCCAGCATTTTGGGAGATCAAGGCAGGAGGATGGCTTGAGTCCAGGAGTTTGAGACCAGCCTGGGCAACAAAGTGAGACCCCCTGTCCACTCCCATCTCTACAAAAAAATAAAAACAATTACCTGGGAGTGGTGGCACTCACTATCATCCCAACTACTAGGAAGGCTGAAGCAGGAGGATCCCTTGAGCCTAGGAGTTTGTGCCACTACCCTCCAGCTTGGATGACAGAGCAAGATCTTGTCTCGAAAAAAAAAAATTGTAGGAGATAGCACTTCTGGCTCTAGGGCCAACAGATTTGGCAGGCTGAGAGCAGTTTTGTGATAAAAGAGCTGCAATTACTGGCTGGGGGATGACAGCATATTGAGAGAGGGTGCTGTGGGCAAAAGAGATCTCATGTGCTATGGCTATGGGTGGAGCATAAACAGCAAGTAGTGAGAACTAAAACTAACTTAGGCAAAGGGGTATCTCAATTGAGCCTGCATTTGGCTGCATGTAATAGAAATCTGACCCAGTGCATAACCAGAAGAGTTTATGTTCCCAGTATACCAAGATGTTCACAGATTGGCAGTCCAGGATTCATATAACAGCTTCCCCATGTTATCTGTCAACAACACGCCAGCTCCACTTGGCTTGTTGCTGTGTGATTGCGAGATGGCTCTACTGCCTCCAGCCTCGCATCTGCATTCCTGGCAGGAAGAAGAAGACGAGCAGAACGGAAAAGGCTGTATGTCTATTAGGAAAGCAAGTATTTTCCAGAAATCTCTAGCAGCAGACTTCTGGTTTCTTTCCCATTGGCCATAACCAAATCATATAATTACCTTTAGACATAGGGAATTCTGGGAAGGTGGCACATGGCTCCCCTGAAAAGAATAACTTTTTTTCTTTGCTTTTTTTTTTAGTGAAGATGAAAGAATGGGCAAGGACTGGGCATACAGTGGTGCCTACCCAATAGGGGACTTTTTTTTTTTTTTTTTAGTAAAAATATAATAGTAGGCCTTGGGAGCTTCCTAAGACAAGAGTTAAATATAGACAGCTTGGATATCTGAGGGATGGTGCCAGAACTGGCCCATGAGGAATTGAGGTAGGGCTGGTTTATGGGCAGTGACCTGTACAGTTGCCCAGGGCCTGGCGTGTGGAAGGCCCCTGTGTTTGGTTTCATGCTATGCTGTCACTGAGCATTCAAATTCTGTCTTGGGACTTGTGTTATTAAGTCTGATGGGACAATGGAGGATGCATGTGAACAGAGAAGATACGTGAAGTGTCAGCACACACCCTTGTTGATTTGGGCTTGTGGTAGAGCATGCAACGAGCAACGTGCATGCCAAGCAGTTAGCTCAGCTGCGCAGGCCAGGATATAGGTCCTGGGCCCAGATTGGTGGTGGTGATGATGGTGATAGCAGCAGCAGCAGAAGCATGAACTCTGGAGACAGCAGCCATAGCCCTGGAGAGAGGAGAAGCTCCCCATGAAGGCAGTGCTAGGATTCGTGTTGGGAGGTCACTTTGCTGGTCTATCCCGGAAGCCCATTCTTGTGGCATCTCCACAAATCGTAACTTCTTGACTAGAAACTGCTGGCTGTCAGGCAGCCAAACTTTGTCAGTAAATTATTACAAAAATAAAAACGTTCACATAGATATTACAATCCAACCTGTTGGGGAGTTATTAAGATTCTTCAGAATTTAGAATCCCTGGTTTTGGAAACTACCACAACATTGCAAAACAAATTTTCACAAGCTTAGAAACAGAAATAAAATGTAAAGACAATTTCATTTGATTTAAAAAACCCAATATTTTCATATAAACCAATGGATGAATCAATTATTGATGAAGAAGACATTTAAAATAAATTTTCTCTTATAATTAAAGATACCGTGATAGAATGCATAAACAGGTGTTTGCATTTTAAACAAATCATAAAGCCAGTTTCTTGTAAAACCTCCATAAGTTACAGAAAATATAAGAGAAAATAAAATGCCATTATACAAATTTGCATTTAAAATAAAATTCAGACTTACATGAAACTGGTTTTTATGAAGAGTTAAGACTTTTTAGAAAAATTATTCTATAAGAATTGTCAGCTCTCGATGTCTGAATATGTATAATTTATCAGAAATTTATCCCAGTATCATCACAGCCTATAAAATAGGCTCCAGTAACATTCATATCAGCAGAAAGATCCTCCTTAAAATTAAAATGACCAAATTTATTGCAATCTTGCATATTCCAAGAGCAGCTCATGTGGCTTTCAATTATATCAATTAAAAATAAAGTTGCCAAAAGTATAATTTTTGATGACCTAGTAAACAAATTTGCAGAAGTGAGCCAGAAAAATCTCATGATCAATCAAGACATCACACTGATAAAGTACAGACGGCCCTCTGTATCCTTGGGCTCTGCATCCACAGATTCAACCAACCAAGGATGGAAAATATTCAGAAAAGAAAAAACAGTTAAGAATAACAATACCACAATAAGAAATTTAAAAACTGCATAAAAAGATAACGATATCACAATAAAAAATACATAAAAAACCAATAAAAATAATACCACAATGACTAATACACACTAAAAAAATACAATATGACAACTATTTACATAGCATTTACATTGTATTAAGTATTATAAGTAATCTAGAGAGTATTTAAAGTATACAGGAGGACATATGCAGGTTGTATGCAAGTACTATGCCATTTTATGTAAGAGACTTAAGCGTCTGAGAATTTTAGTATCCATGGGGGTTCCTGGAACTGATTCCCCTTGGATACTAAGGGATCACTATGGGTAGTGGTGGTAGCATGGTATTGTTACAAAAATGAGAGAAGAAACTCATAGAAGAGAAATAATAAACACATTATTTATTATATAAGATTAGGACACCCAAAATATTTTCTTGAATTCGTAATTCTACGTTGTTACCTATGTATCACTATTACCCTTTGTTATAGACTGAACTGTGGTCACCCAAGAGTCCTATGTTGAATCTTAATCCCCAATGTGACTGTATTTGGAGATAGAGCCCTTAAGGAGGTCATTAAGGTTAAATGAGGCCTTAAAGGTGGACCCTGATTCAACAGCCCTGGTGTCCTAATAAGAAAAGGAAGAGATCCAGAGAGGGTGCTCTCTCAGCAAGCACCAGGAAAGACAACGCGAAGACGCAGTGAAAAGGTGGTTGTCTGCAAGCCAGGAAGACAGCCCCCAGCAGAAACCAATGATCCAGGCCCCATCCTCTTGAACTTCAAGCCTCTAGAACTGTGAGAAAATCAATGTCTGTTTAAGCCACCATCTGTGGTATTTTATGACAATGCAAGGTAACTAATATTATACCCCTATTACATTTTACAAATAAAAAATATTTTTAATGAAAGCATCTTTATATTTTAGTACCTTTAATGACATGTTCCTCTTACTTTTAAAAAGGGGCTTGACATTTTCATTTTGCACTGGGCCCCACAAATTACACAGGCAACTGTACAACTGTACTCTGAATTGAGGTCACACACTGTGCCTCCCCAAGGGCTCGGAGCAGTGTTTCCCACTTCTCTCTGCATCCTGTCTCTCTGGATCAGCTGCTTCCACCCTGAATTAACTACCCAGCATCCACGCACTAATTCTGTCTCCATTTCTGAGAGAAAGAATCAGATTGGCTTAGCCTAGCCAATTTGCATTTGCTGGTCCAGGGTCAGGTGTCCTGTTCCAGGGCGCAGAGGCCACACAGGTGTACCTGGCTATCCAGGCCTACATTTGCTGGGCCTCAGGTGGAAGGCAGTTTCAGAGGAGATGGCGTGGACTGGGCTTGTATTTCCAACTGAGACGCTTACGCTTTCATAGAGGATTGCCTGGCTTGGATGTTCTACTTCCTCTTACAAGGTGTTCCCCAGCTTCACTCCGAGAAATAAATACAACCAATCACAGCTTAAAAAGCAGAAACTAACGCTCTGTCCTCAAAAGCATCTCAGGGCTGTCTTGCTCAGCTTTCCCTTGGCAAAGAACCCATTAAGAACAGGATTGGGGGAGATTTTCAACAGCATAATGCAAGTGCCCATAGGTTTTTGTTAAGGGTTCTCTAAACTCATTTTAGCATGGATTTTTGACATCCTGTCTCAATTAATGTTAAACCATGCTTCAAAAAAGTTAAACAGCCACACTTTGGGAAGATGAGGTGGGCAGACCTTAGGTGTAAGGTCAGGAGTTTGAGACCAGCCTGGCCAACATGGTGAAACCTGGTCTCTCCTAAAAATGCAAAAGAATTAGCTCCAGGTGTGGTGGCACGTACCTGTAATCCCAGCTACTACAGAGGCTGAGGCACAAGAATCGCTTGAACCTGGGAGGTGGAGGTTGGAGGGGGCTGAGGTCTTACTACTGCACTCCAGTGAGATTCTGTCTCAAAAAAAAAAAAAGTTAGGCAGCGAAGATATAAATAAAAATAGAAATATTCATATTTTCTACCAAGACAAATTTTAGAAACACTTTTGGTAAGAAATCATATTTATTATTAAAAAGTAGTGGAAGCAAGATGCTTGCTATACATTTTCAGAAGCAAATTTGAAAGATTACTGTTGAAATAAAAGTAGAAATTAAAATCGTTGACTACTAAAATATTTTATATAGTAACACCTTAGTTACCTAGAAGCCAGACTTAAGGGCAGCTTCTGCAATCTGAAATCTAGTAATGGAACTAAGTTCCCAAAGGCACTGAAACAGTTTTCACAAAATCGATTCACTGAAGCTCATTTGTTTTAGTTGTAGAAGAGGGACTCAGTCAGAGCCTAGTCACCCTTACTATTCACTGTCTAAATAACTTTGATTATCCAGTTTACCACCCACAACAAATTAAAACCAACAAATTACTAGCGTAGCAGGGTGCTGCAAAAATATAGAGAGTGATTATTGACATCAGGGAGGAAACCGAAAAGGAGGAACTGTAGAACCAGTTTGGAGATATTCAAGGCATACGTGTGTCCATGTACCTTTCTTACATACCTTTAATTAGCGTAGGCTGAATGCCAGCTATTAGCCTATGACTGTGCTAGGTGCACAGGATACAGAGATTAAGGACTCAGTGTCTGCCCTCAAGGGCTTCTAATCTAGCAGAAACGTTGACAAATAAAAAGGTAATTACAATATAGTGTGGAGAATGATTAAGCACCTGATTTGGCTTAAATCAGAATGTAAGCTAAAACGCATTTCAAGAATTTCAGGTAAGACATCTGAAACCCCAAACTAAGATCGGGGTAGTGGGGATGCAGCAAGGTGTAATACTTGAAAGATGAAGGAGGTAGAATTTGCACTGCAAGATGATGGATTGAGATGAAGGGTGAGGGAAAAGGAAGAGTCCAGGATGCCACTCAGATTTCTGGCTGTTGTGAAGAGAGAGTTAGAGGCTCCATTCTCTCCAGAGGGCATCACCTCATTACAGCTGACATTTTAAATGAAGACTTGGGAATCACTGACGAAAGGTCAGAGAAGTACGAAATTTGTTTAGTAGTGACTTTCTCTGCTGGCTAAGAAAACACCTCGTCTTAAATGACTAGTAAATGGAGGAGGTTTTGGAAGTTCCTTGAGGACAGCGCACCCAGCATTTATCCTTACGGCCCTAGTACCCCAGTACAGTAGATGCTTAATAACAATATCTTTACTGGATTTTAGAAACCGATTTAGATCATCTTGACCTTTTCTAGTTATCTCCCTTAAGCATGTAAGATAAAACTGAGGAAATTTATAGATGTCTTTGGTCCTTGAGCAGATAATGGTTGGCTCTAGACATATTTCTCTTTCAAAAAGGATTTTTCTTAAGAGAATTGAAAAGTCCATGTTGTTGTCTTACTGAATCAGATCTTCAGAGCCTGCCAAGCAGCCTTTCCGTCTTTTCAGGTTTTCAGCTGCTTTGAGGGTAGCAGACACCCATTAGCTTCCTGACTGGCTCTGGGGTGTGGAGAGAGGCTAGTGGTGGCACCTCAGGGCACCAGAGCAGCCCTCTGTCCCCACAGGCACTCTGCATGCTGACAGGTCCGGAAAAGGACTGCCATACCCTAAAGAAAAGGAGGCTGCTTTCAGCTGACCTCAGGGAGAAAAATGTCCCATGAAACCTTCTAGAGTCCTAGAAGGGTCCTCAGGGGCTTCTGCTTACAAAACAAGAGGCAATTTGTAAACAATGAAGTCATGATGCACTTAAAAAGAAAAGCTCAGAATTAGGTCGCAATTGGACAGGGGGAAAGAACAGTCTAGATGTGTTATGAAAACAGTTCTCAGAAACTGTTTTTTATCACCAACATCTATTGGAGTAATTTTTAAAAATTTGAATATTTGATTTTCGAAGCTAAAGCCTGAGAAATTTTATCTTTTATCAAATAGCTGTGAGTCATGGTTTATACATCTTGGGTTTTTCTCAGCTTTAAAATCTCAGTTGGCTGTGAAGTAGGGAAAAAAACCAAAATAATCAAATTGCACAAGGAAAACCAGCTTCCAAAAACACTCCCAGGAAAGTTCCTTCTTGCATATGAAAGATAGGTTATTATATCAGATTGCCAAATTTGTGAGCTTGAATAGCAGATGTTCTCATTACAAAATCTCTAATTAAGATGAACACGGTGGTGCAGGGGGTGGGTGCTAGAACTAAAACTAAACTGGGCCGTGGGCCTTCTGGGTGGAGACTTATGTCCTCTGCTGGAGGAGGCATGATTGTGTACGCGAAAATTCTTTTGAATTCTCCTGCAGCAGCTGTGATTTTCTGCAAACTTGAACCTGAGGTGAGCTACTTCCATTTCAGCCACCTCTTTGTGGGGTGATCACTCTGGAAGCATTTATCCGGTTTGGGGGCCAAGACTCCCTGTAAGGGGGAGGCAGATGTGGGAGGAGCCCATCTGGAGGGATGGGATTCTCATTGTTATATGTAAAATTTTCAGTGCCATAAAAGAAGTAGCACTGGAATATAAATTTCCTTAGCAAGGCAATTTACTTCTACAGAAGGGTGCAGCTCACAGATGGAACAATGGCGAGTTCACACCTGGACAACGGAGGGGAAGGGGTGCTTATTCCTGACAGAGGTCACCCCTACTGCTGTGTCATTCCCCTATTGGCTAGGGTTAGAGGCACAGTCTACTTTGATTCTGATTGGGTATTTTAAGGTGGGCGGGTACAAGCCGGAGTGGTGGAGTGGGAAGTTTGGCTGGAAGGACGATTTCGGGCAGTTCAGAGCAGGTAACCAGGGGTCAAAGCAGGTGACCGGAGCAGGTGACTCGAATGAGTCAAGACAGGGGTTGTGGGGTGGGGGTGACAGATGTGAACTACTGATTAGAACTGGTGGAAAAGACTCTTTACTGAAACTACAAGGAAATTAAACTCTAAAATAGAGAATTAAAGAATAAGAGAGCTGAACATACTGACATACTAACTCTTTGAAGAGAAACTTGGAGTTCTCTATATCTGACATCAGCACCTCTCCCTGGCCTTGCTGCCTCCAACCAGGGGCCATGGTGACTATAAAGGGACGCAGTCAGCCCAAAGCCACCCTGGGAAGGTGTGGCCTGCAGCCTGGCAGGACATGTAGAAGGCTGCACCAGGCACAAGGAGTAACCCTACTCCGTTTCTGAACCCAAGCGGGGAGGCGGGGGCTGCTAATGCAAAGCTCTCAGTTAAGAACTGGTCCTGGGCCGGGCGCGGTGACTCAAGCCTGTAATCCCAGCACTTTGGGAGGCCGAGGCAGGTGGATCACGAGGTCAAGAGATCGAGACCATCTTGGTCAACATGGTGAAACACCGTCTCTACTAAAAATACAAAAATTAGCTGGGCACGGTGGCGCGTGCCTGTAATCCCAGCTACTCAGGAGGCTGAGGCAGGAGAATTGCCTGAACCCAGGAGGCGGGGGTTGCAGTGAGCCGAGATTGCGCCATTGCACTCCAGCCTGGGTAACAAGAGCGAAACACCGTCTCGAAAAAAGAAAAAAAAAAGAAAAGAAAAAAAAGAACTGGTCCTGGCCCTCAGCGGAGGGTCATGAAGAAATTGGACAGACTTTCCTGGCAAGACTGTGGGATCAGATTGAGCCATTTTTAGATGTAAATGTCTGGCATTGCCTGCAGCATTTCAAGGAAGACGTGACTGCTGTTCGCTGCCGCCCTCCACTTTGCTCCCCTGCTCTTTCCCACCCACCTTGGCTGCGCTGATCTGCAGACGCGCTCGAGGGGAAAGGCATGCGCGATGCTTTCCCACTCGCTCCGAGGGCGCCCCTCCCTGGGAACTCGCTCCGGGTTCCTAACCCGAGAGCAGAGCAGAGGGAAGCCCATTTGCTGTGGATGCAAGGATGGCCTGAGCAGCTCCGTAGTGGAGGGCAATGAACGCACTGAAACTCTGGAGCCTTCTCTGCCAAACACATGCCGAGTGTGTGCATTCTGAGATCAGTTCTGGGCTTTTCTGAAATTTTACTGGGGTTCCCAAAATTTAATTCTGAGGGTTTGCCTTCCATACTTTCCCTGAAAATACAGATATGACACAGAATATTTGTTTACTAACTCCCTCTCCCATCAGATATGTAGGGTCTTTATAAAATCCTTGTAAACTTTGAAAGTTTAATGATTTTTATTCTGCATATCATGGGCCTCAAATAGTACTTAAAAGGCAAGCTTGAAGGTTGAGACATTTGCTTATACAATTGCACATTTGTATTTCGGATTCTATACAAACAAAAACGGCTTCCATAAATGAGCATCTGTTTTCTTATCTAACGGTATTAAAATATTTTAAAAACTCACACACCACTTGCAGCTACCGAGTTTCCTTTGGTTCTTTTAAACAATTAAAATTAAAGTGTAATGGTTCACAGTTTGTATGAGCTTCCTTTTCTGTGACTGGGTTGAAGAGTTTTTATCCTTACCGACACTAGTTTTATTGTTCCTTAATTTCAGCGAGATAGACATCTTATGGAATTATTCATCTTCAGCTGTATTCATCGGGTTTTACTTCCTCGTTTCAAATGCATTTTGAATGTTCCCATCTGAGCTTATATGCTGTGCCTGTTCTTAATAACACTGTTGGAAAGATACTGTTCATTGAATTCTCACCATTCCAACCTAATTACTTTTTCTTTGAGACTTTGGTCTTTAAGATACAATAGCCTAGAGGCCTCTCTGATCCTGAGGGTGGTTCCAGTAACAGAGTAAATGTGCTCATAATAGAATTTCCACATTTTTCTTTAAAAAATACTTTAAAAATGTCACAAGTAATATATATTCATGATGAAAACTGAAAACAGGTAAGCAGAAATAAAAACGATGCACTTATATGTACATATTTATAAATATGAATTTATAAAAATGTATGCATATTTACAAAAATGTGATACATTCCATTTTAAAAACATTTTTCTGCTTAATAGAGCATGAACGTTTTTCTTTATTCTAATGGCTACTTAATTTTGCCCATACAGATGTAATAAAATTAATTCAATTAATTCTTTATTGTTGGAGATGCGAATCACCGAAAAACATTTGCTATTGGAAATACAGTGATGAACATATTATATTCCTGTGCATATGCCTAATTATTTTATAAAATAAATTTTCTGGGACACAATTTCATTTTGACCAGAGCTTTTACTCATGGCTTCAATCAACCTGCCCCCTTCAATGGGAACTGATTTTATTGATACAGAAGATAGTATTGCCTCTCCTGCGTCCTTCATATTAGTTCCTCTGACTTGAGTCTTCTTACAGTCTCTCTGAAAATTTCTCACTTTGGGTTTTCTATTCCTTTACTAGAGACTATATGGAACGTGGCCAAAGTTGCCTTTATAATTTCCCCATTTCCTCCTGTCTTTCAACATCCTTCCTCTGCCTTCTCTTTAAATGCCTACAAATCTAGACATGCTTCTGTTCTTGACTTCCCTTCTTTGTAGTCTATGCTCTCCCTTAGCTAGTTTGTCCTCTGATTCTATTTATGAGAATGAGTCATTCTTAAGCTCCATCCTTTTCCCCAGTTTTTTGATTTGTATTCCCCTATATTCCTTGGCATCTTCCCATGACAATAGTGCAAGTATCTTAAAGTTAGTATTCCCCAGACTCAATGCTTTATTCTAAACTCCCAGCAAAACAAAAACAAATACAAATAAAAAACAAAACCAACCCCACCTCCCAAACAAAAGAACTCATTTTCTTCTTCTATATTCTCTCTTTTAAAGTTGAAGGTGCCTACTGATCATTCAGATTCAGGTTGAGTAGACATTTATTGACTATATCAAGTCATATCAGTCTACTGCTTAAAATTCTCCAGTGGCTCCCCATTGCCATTAAAGTGTGACTCAAACTCCTTACATCAGGCTTCTGTGATCTGGCCTCTGTCTGCCTCCTGCCCGATCTTCTCCCAGGCGCCTCCTGCCTCCCTCTGACCAGCTGCCCGCTTTCTGACCTTCTCTTCAAAGTACAAGTGCATGTGCATCTCAGAGACTGAGTATTGCTCTTCCTTTGGCCAGAACCCCTATTTGAATTATGTATTTGGTGTTGTAACTAACAACTCATTGCCAACCCAAGATCACTTAGATTTTCTACTATATGTTTTTCTTTTGGAAGTTTTATAGTTTTGAATTTTAGTCTATGATCCATTTTAAGTTAATTTCTTGTGAAAGGTAGGTCTTTGTCTAGATTTTTTTTTTTTTTTTTTTTTTTTATTATCCAATTGTTCCAGCACCATTTGTTGAATGTTCAACCCTTTCTCCATTGAATTACCTTTGGGCCTTTGTCAAAGATAGTTAACTATTGTGTGGATCTATTTTTGAGGATTAATTAATGTAATTTAAACATTCCTTTATTCAAACGTTCTGTCAGCAAATATTTCATTGAGCAACTACTATACGATCAGTACTGTTTTAGGTAATGAGAACACATCAGTGAAAAACAAAACGAAATCTCTGCCTTCCTGGAGTTTACATTCTAGAAGTCAGGTGATGTATTACCATGTGAATACTCTCAGAGTTATTCGCATTTCTTTCCCAGCTAAGAACAGCACGCACTTCTACGCTTCAGTGACTTTCTCATGCTTTCCATGCACTTGTTTGCTCATCATAGTTTTGAGCTGGGTGCGATGGGGATATGAAGACATTTCCTTTCCCTCCTACCTCTTTTGACTCTACTTTCACTTTTACTATTTAACAAAAAAAGTGCAATAATATAATTCTTAGATTTAAGCACACCTGAGAAATTAAGTGCAGTAAGAAATGAAATATTGGCTAAATTATATTTAAGAATATACTTTGATACTTCCAGCAAAGAAACCTCCATTACAATGATAATTGCCTCTGGGGTTTTCTGAGCAACTGGGATATGACCAGAGAACATTTATTTTGATTGAAAGGTGATAAGAGGCAATGATTTAAAAGTGTAAACCTAACGTTTCTTTACACCTCTCTGATGCACAGTTGTTCTAATAGTGTCCAGTCCTGGTCTAGGAGTCAGAAAGAGATTTATGGAAACAAGTTAGCTTTCAAGCCTTATTTTTACAGTATTTCCTTTTCTGGCAACCCAAAAACTTCACTAAGGAAAAAAAAGGAATTAAAAAGGGACTTGCTCAAGCATTATGGCCATGAAAAGGGGAGAGGGGAAGATGACATTTCTAGACTCAAACTCATTTTTTGTAAGGATGAGAGCTCAGGCTTGTCAGTCTGGTGCTGAGTCCTCAGGTGGGAACTTCTGGGCTCCTGTGTGTCCCATTCAAGGAGGATATATTTGTCTATTTTAACACTGCTGGTAAAGACATACCCGAAACTGGGAACAAAAAGAGGTTTAATTGGACTTATCATTCCACATGGCTGGGAAGACCTCAGAATCATGGCAGGAGGTGAAAGGCACTTCTTACATGGTGGTGGCAAGAGAAAAATGAGGAGAAGCAAAAGCGGAAACCCCTGTAAACCCATCAGATCTCAGGAGACTTACTCACTATCACAAGAATAGCACAGAAAAGACCAGCCCCCAATAATTCAATTACCACCCCCTGGGTCCCTCCCACAACACATGGGAATTCTGGAAGATAAAATCGAAGTTGATATTTGAATGGGGACAGGGGACACAGCCAAACCATGTCAGATGAGTATTACTTGGCTCCTCTTTAATATACACAAAGGGCAAGTCTATGGCAGTATGTGAAAAACAGAGAATGAGTTGCAAGCTAGTCCATTGCATGGAAGAAAAAGGAGGAAAGAAAAATGATTTCAAATATTGTTTTCTCATACTTCATATTAGGCATTTAGAAGTGAAAGGGACTTTAGAGATCATCTAACCCAACTCCCACCCCTGTGGGGGAATCTGTCTACAAAAGCTGTAGCAGAAACCGGCCTGTACTTGAACCTTTCCAGTGACAGGAAACTCAGTACCTCGGAACTGCCACTTAATTATCGAACTGAACCCTGCCTTCCAGAGACTCCCAAATATGTGTCCTAATTCATTCTCTGAAGCAACAGACATATATATGTAATATCCTCATTTGCAAGAAAGTCTTTTGCATATGGCTATCAGGGGTTCACTAAGTCCTGAATTCTTTCTCTCCGTACTTCCCCTTATGTCTTGGCTTCTAGACTTTTTAAAGTTGTTTTCTGTTTGGCTAAAGTGCTTGTTAAATGTGCTGCTCAAAATGAGCATAACACTACTGGCTTGAGCTAAGGGTTTAGTTGATGTGGGTTGCTAACAAGAAACATTTTTTTTTTTTCTGAGACAGGGTCTTGCTCTGCTGCCCAGGTTGGAATGCAATGGCATAATCATGGCTCACTGCAGCCTTGCCCCTGGGCTTACGCCATCCTGCCACCTCAGCCTCTTGAGTAGCTGGGATCGCAGATACTCACCACCATACTCAGTTAATGTTTTTGAATTTTACGTAGAGACAGGGTCTTGTTAGTTGCCCAGGCTGGTCTCCAATTCCTGGGCTCAAGTGATCTTCCCACCTCGGACCTCCCAATCCTAGCTCATGCTAGGATTACAGGCATGAGCCCCTGTGCCCAGCCAAGCAACACCTTAATTATACTTAATTATAATTGTTTGTATGAATATCTTACCTATGAATCTGTTTATGCCCTTTTTTCTCCCAGAAGTTAAATGTTTAAAGCTCCTCATTATACCTGGATTAAAGATGTTTCTATGTGAAGGTGTTTAAATCTATAATTTCACAATATTTCATTTTGGAAGCTGGTGGCAACAAGCTTGCAGGAAACATGGGCTTTAGGAAAAGCAAACACACTCTATTTGCTAATGGTCACTAAGCGATCGTAACCAAGGCAAGGTTATTACAGAAAGGCACAGTCAGCTGAAGTATAAAGGCAGAGTGTTTGAAAATCCTAACCCTTCATCCCTGCATGCTAAAATCAGCTAACAGAGATAAACTATTAGCTGCTTCTTTAAAAATGGATTCGTTTACACTATGTAATTTTTATCAGTGGGACAGCCTGTTTGCCTGCCTGAGATCTTAGAAGTTTGTCAGAATCACCTGCCCTTCTCATTTCCTATCAGGGTTCAGGTATTTATTTCTTTTGAATAATGACAGTTCTCAGTAAAACTAAGATTTTTTTTTTTTTTTTTTTTTTTGAGTTGGAGTTTTGCTCTTGTTGCTTGGACTGGAGTGCAGTGGCCGGATCTCCACTCACCACAACCTCCACCTCCTGGGTTCAAGAGATTCTCCTGCCTCAGCCTCCCGAGTAGCTGGGATTACAGGCATGTGCTACCACACCCAGCTAATTTTGTATTTTTAGCAGAGATGGGGTTTCTCCATGTTGGTCAGGCTGGTCTCGAACTCCAGACCTCAGGTGATTGGCCTGCCTCGGCCTCCCAAAGTGCTGAGATTACAGGCGTGAGCCACTGCACCAGGCCTAAAGCTACGGTTTTAAGCTCATGCCCTTCTACATAGAATCTAAAATAATATGTCAACAGCTCTTTCCTGTTGAGAATTTTAGACTTAGTAAAAAGTTTGCAAACTAAGAAGTTTTAGAAACAGAATATGACCACTAATATACTTGTTTCTGAATTCCAAGGGAAAATGTATGACAGCCCTCATAATTTCAAGTGCCTTGACCAATGTCACAAAGCTAATACTGATTATGGAACCCATGAGTATGACACTAAAATTCAGGGGCTTGGGGATTCCATTGTTTTTTTGCTTAATTAAATATACATACATTAGGGCATGTATACTATATATGTTCAGTCTAAACAAGAATAACCAAAGGAAAACTCTTCTTTTCACCGCCATTTAAGGAGATCATTACCAATTCCAATGTGAGCTCTGCTTTTGGTTCCCAAGGGGGAACCACAGTCTTAAACTTTTAGTCATTTCCTTGTCTTACCACATGTGTATGTATCCCTAAACAATATAGTGTTCAGTTTTCTATGTTTGGGAATTTTATACAAGTGGAATTATCCTCTCTGTGTTCTTTTAGCAATCACTCTTTTTGCTCAATATGATGTTTGTGAGACTCATTAATGTTATTCGGTGAAGTTGTAGTTCATTTTCAAAGCTTTCTCCTGCTGATAAGCCTTTGTGTTCTTTGCAGATTTTTTTTAAAAAATGAGCAATGCTTCTAGGAACGTCCTTATATGTGCTTCTGGTGATGTTTTTATTGCTGACACTTACTGAGCACTTATTTTGGGTCAGGCACTGTTTTAAGCGCTTGGAATATATTGATTTATTTAAATCTCCTGCAGCCCTCTGAGGCATCAAACATTATCATCCTCATTTCACTGATGAAGGAATTTGCTGCAAAGAGGTTAAGTAAGTTGCCTGAGGTGACAAACCTAGGAAGCTACGGAGACCAAGCATCTCAGCTTCAAGAGTCTATCTTTGCATACTGATTCTTCTTTGGCCAATCAATCCGTCCATCAGTCAGTTTGAAAAGTTCTAAGGTGTGTTTCCATTTGTCCATCTATACTTTTGTTAATCAAATGCTGGAAAATTCTTTTTAAAGCACAAAGTCAACAAATTTAATAGAGATCCAACACACCACACCTTCTTTTTGGGGGCTTGAGGAGGTTAAAATCTCCATTATTTTTTCCCTCTCATATCAAATATCCTAATGTTTTTGCTTTTCAAACCAATTTCAGATGGGCTGGCCTGAGTAGAAAGAATAATAAGTAAGTAATTTTAACTGTATGAGAACTTTAAGAGCAGAATCTAATTTATATGCCCCTCAAAAGTGAGTTCCAGAAACAGGTAAATAACCAATGGTATTTATCTCCTTCAGTGTTCATCCGTCTCAGTGGCCTGTGCATAAAAACATGAGCCATAGGTCCATCTTCTGAGTTGGTGGAAAGCCTCCTAGTACCATCTAATCCAGAAAATGACAGACTGAGAAATCTAAGGAGATCTCTTGAGCAGAGTAAGGAAGAAAATGCCTCATCTGCTTTCAGTTGTAGCAAGGAGCCAGAGCTTCAGTTCCTTGGGCCAGAAGGAGCTTACACCCATCAACACAAGCACAACAAAAAGCACCGCCAAACAACCTAACACACTAGCCCTCACCCCCTCCCTCAAGGGAGTCTTGCATGTAGCAATGCTGAAAGAACCTTAACTCACCAACATGAAAACTGGAAGTGAAAACTAACTGGAAAATCTGTTAAAGATTAAAACTAGTAGGACTGAAGTTTTGCAGCCACCAAACAGGTCAAGGAGGCTGAAGGAACATCAGTCCTGCTGAAATGGTCACAGTAATGGCCTGTGTGACCAAGGCTGCCTTCAAGCACATGTCACTGAGGACCGAGGGCTTGGGAGAAGTGGTAGTAGGAACTAAGCACTCCAATAAAGGATGATACGTGACCATAATAGTCACTAGCCACTTTGGAGAGGTAGTAGTTTTCAGGAAATAGTGTTTTTGAGAGGGTCAGTTATCTTTAAAGGACTCACAGTATTTTTGGTTGCTGCTTGGCTAACTCTGTTTATTTTTGAGATGGACTCCCACTCTGTCACCCTAGCTGGAGTGCAGTGGTGCCATCTTGGCTCACTGAAACCTCCACCTCCTGGGTTCAAGTGGTTCTCCTGACTCAGCCTCCTGAGTAGCTGGGATTATAGGCATGCACCACCATGCCTGACTAATTTTTGTATTTTTAGTAGAGACAGGGTTTCACCATGTTGGCCAGGTTGATCTCAAACTCCTGAGCTCGAGTGATCTGCCCACCTTGGCCTCCCAAAGTGCTTGGATCACAGGCATGAGCCACCATGCCCAGCCTAAAACTATTTTAAAGCATTATGTTTGAAAAAATAATTCCCAATCTGCTCTTTCAAATGTTCTAGCTTGAATAAGGTTGGTGCATCATAAACTTAGTCTGTAGTTAAAATCAGATAGCTATATATTTTTGAGTGAAAGGAGCAAGTTATAAAAGAATCCAATATAATCCCCACTTTTGGCAAAAATGTTTGCATACATGCAATGAAGGTATCCAGGAAGTCCTATACCAAGGTGTATTAACTGAGGCATTATTGGCATTTTAGGCTGGATAACTCTTTGTTATGGTAGGATGTTTAGCAGTATTTATTCCTGGCCTTGACTCACTACATGCCAGCAGCAGCCTCCTCCTGATTGGTGACAATCAAAAATGTCTCTAGACATTGCCACATATCACCTGGGGAACCAAACTTCCTCCAGTTGAAAATCCTTTCTCTTTTCAAATATGTTTATGGTGGTTAAATCTGGGTGAGAGAATTATGGGTAATTTTCTTTTCTCTCCCCATTTATTTCTAGGTACTCTACAATGAACATGTATACATATATCTCAGTATATGCCTTCTACAATAAAAATAAGAGCTATTGGCCGGGCGCGGTGGCTCATGCCTGTAATCCCAGCTACTTGGGAGGCCGAGGCAGGAGAATTGCTTGAATCCAGGAGGCGGAGGTTGCAATGAGCCGAGATCGTGCCATTGCACTCCAGCCTGGGTAACAAGAGCAAAACTCTGTCTCAAAAAAAAAAAAGAACTATTATTAAATTACCCATAACCATAGGACTACTTATTTTAAAAATTAGAGGTACATGCTTTTGAGCCAAATCTGAAAAAAATCTGTAGATAGAAGGTTTGTGGAAGATGTCATGTGGGGAATTAAAAAGAAAATAAAGTTCTTCTAAGATAATTTAGCAAAAATTAATCTGCAAGATGTGGGGGTGGTAATGTGTGGGCTGGAAATAACTTGATTAATGACCCAGCGGTACCCATCCATGACAACCAATCCTCTGTTTAATGTTCTCATTAGATTTATCATGCTGGCGGTCTTGTGCTCTGTCTGGGCTGTACAAATAGTTTTTATCTGCACTGATTTCCTTCCAGCTGGACTCAGCATGAAGGGCACTAGATCTTTCTCATGTTATGGGCTCCAGTGACAAGTTCACTTCGCTCACTTCCTTCTTGAGCGCAAGAGTGGCACTATGTTTCACTCACTTTGTAGTGGTGGTATTTTCCTTCACCAAATGTTTAGGATTTATGGGGTGTGCCAATGGAGCTGCTAATAGTTGTTTTCTATTTCTATTAGATAAGGAAAACTTAACTAATGTGCAAGTGGTATATAAAATCCAAGTGGTATATAAAATCCTGGGGATAACAGGGGATAGGATGAATAGTATAGTTGTTCCTTGGTATTCACTGGGGATTGGTTCCTTGGTATTCATTGGGTGTCTGGTATCTGAGGATTCCAAAATCCATGGATGCTCAAGTCCATGATATAAAATGTATAGATAAACTACACACATTCTCCCATATACTTTACATCATCTCTAGATTGCTTGTAAGCCCCAATAGGCCTAGACATCACTTCACTTAAATGCATTCAATGTAGTACTTGGTGTGATGGAAATTCAAGGTTCACTTTTTGGAACTTTGTGGACTTTTTTTTTAAATGAATGTTTGATTTGCTATTGGTTGAATCCATGGATGCTGAACCCACAGATACAGAAGGCCAACTGTACTTGTCAGAATCTGAAGCTTCAACTTGTCATCTCTACTTGAACCTCAGGCATAGAGATGGAATCTCAAGCAGACCAGAGGGTGACTTCTTGGAGATGGTGAGACCTGGCTACAGAAGGAAGAGGATGCACGACAGCTGCCTCCCACACAGATATACCACATCTAAGAAGATGTCACCACCCCCATGAGAAATATCACTGTATGCTCATGTTTGAATGTGTGTGTGTGTATATATATAGAGATTAAATATATACATATGTTTCAAAGAACTGAAGGAGCAAAATTAGAGAATGCTCAATATTTCTGACACACTTGGAATAACAAGAGATGTAAAAGCAACTCAGAATTAGATTCCCCTTTTACAAAGCCAGATAATGCGGCTAAACCACTGAAGGATTTCAATCTGAGGGCACAAAGTAGGAAGCAAATTACTATTTACTCTCAGGAAAGAAAAACAGAGTTAGACAAGGTCTGTCTTGAAATCACTACAGTTGTGTGTCTAAATGGCTTTTCTTTCTGGCAGTTAACAGTGGGACCTGGCAGTTAATGATGACGATGACAAACACTATGGAGCACTTGCTATGTGCCCAGCACAGGTCTAAGTACCATCTACAGTTCAACTCTTTTAATCCTCAAAACAATCCCAACGCAGCTCTTAATTCTATTTCACAGATGAGGACACTGAAGGACATGGTAGGTGGTTAGAAAATATTTCGTGAATGGAATAAATAAGCAGGACTATATCAATCATTTTATTTTTTCTTTTGCTCTTAATAACAATTCATTCTTTCTCACTTTTGAACAACTTTTACAGTTAGTGTAATACATTTGTTCTCCCAAACCAGCAGGATCGTTTCTACAAAGATTGAGAAGAACAGAACACTCAGATTAATATAATTACTCTCTAAATTAAACCATTACATCTGAAACTGTTTGCATTTGTGGACAATCACAAAAGGTCATGACCCCAGAATCCATCTCTCCTACCAGGGTTGTCTGCTTGTACCAAAAATATCAATAAGGAAATACAGGTGATATCTGTTTTCTTGAAAGAGCATCAGTGGATTATGAGTTCATGATTAAAACAAATACATATTAAGGCAAACCACATGAAGTTGCTGTTTGTCAGATTAAAAACAGCCAAATATCAACAATTACGTATGGTTCAACTTAATAGATACTGTCCCATTTCAAAGCAGCATGACTGAAGAATTTAATTTTCTTAACAAGTGGTAAAGGAAATGAGAACAGTTACTGGAATTGAACTAGAAAGGTATTGTTTAATGGCACAGTTTAGTTCCCACAGTAAATTATGTCAACTTTTAATAAACTCTCCCTTACATAGTCATTTAACTTATTTTGCTTGTATGTTCTGTATTTGTGAGTTTTAATATTATAAGAATGGAGGATATTCATTCATAGATATTCCAAAGAGTCTTTGAACCACTGCCTGTTCTAATGTTTGATATTCTAATAGTAACACAGTGCTTTACTGAACACTTCCTAGCCATAGACTATGTAAATATCTTTTTGAAAACACATTTCCAGAAATAAATATAATATTCTATTATAATATGTGCCATTTTCTTTTAGGTTAGTTTTGAGAGACAATAAGCCCCTACTAAATTATTGATAGGACACTTTTCTGACTACAAAAGAATACTCATTTATGTTTATATTCCAGAACTACTCATAAAGCATTAATGATGGCCTCTTAAAGTAGCCAAGAGTGTGTGATATCATGAAGGTCTGTGCCTGATTTATTCATTCTAAATATGAATCATAATGATCAAATAGTTGAGGTTTTCACATGTGACCAACTTATCACTGACGTAGTGGTATGTGCCTGTTTTAAGTATCTCCTTCGGCTCCCAATAAACCCAATTCTGAAAAAGTAGTATTTATAAAATGAATAATCTTTGGGAAATATTTTTTACAGTGCTATGTACACATGGGATGAACCCAGAAAATAATCACAGAAGCGTGTCTATTTGAAAATAATAAACAAAGAGGCCAGAGTATGCCCATCTGAATAAATTCTGCACCCAGCCTGGCAAACATTTATGGACTGCTTCCTCTGCATAAAGAAACAGGCCAGCTCCTGCACTCTGGACACCCACCACCAATGTTAAGAGATCTACATGCATGAACCAACCAAATACGTACTATGAGAATAGAGAAAAGAAATAAGTAATTCTCATAGACACTGAAAAACTGGAAAAAACATCTTTTATCCCAGGTACTTTATTGCTGGGATCAAAGGGGTAACTCACTTGTTTGCAAAGAAGGAGTCTGGCAAAAGGAAGTGTTGTCATCAGTTTTCCATCTGTACATATAACCCCCATTCCTCCATGAATTGCATGAGATAGGTTTCATTTTCTCCTGGCGGCCTGTCTGGAGCCAGCGCCTCATAGAGTCTAGACAGAAGGCCCTCCTCCCAGAGCCCATTCCCCTCAGAAGGCTCACAGCCCTCTGAGTCCTGGTCAAAGCTAGACAATGAAGGGATACACAGCCTGCCAGTTTGGGGGTCCCAGTCAACCAGGGTTGTCGATGGCTCTTCCTCTGGACCCTCCTCCGAATCTGTGTGCTCCTGTGCCAGAGGGTCTAAGTCTCGGAGCTGAGGGCTGTATGAGTACTGTAATGTTTGCAGACCCAAGACTGCCAGCGCTGCCTCTGAGTCAAATAATCTTCCTTGCCTGGACACCTCCTCCTGCAAACTGAGCTCCTGCTCTTCAGGTCCTGCACAGACATCAGTGGTTCTTACATCGTAATCATATTCAATGACTGTTTTATCTGGGGATATTGTTCTGCTGACGGACTCTTCCTGGGTGAGGGAAGTATCTTCCGTGTTTTCTTCAGAGTCACAAAAAATTTCCAACAAATGCGAAGCATATCCTAAATGTTTCACCTCCTCTTCCTCCTGAGGGGGCTCCAAGTTCCTGCTAGACTGAGGATTATTAAGGCTGGATACGTCACTGCTTTTTCCCAGCAAACTCGTATCCTGATGAGAAATTTTAGAATCCTCGGAGATACTGAGGGTGATAAAGTTAATCACGATTTTTTCAGCTGGCACAAAGAATCTTTTGTCAAATTCATTACCATAAATCAAAATCTATAAAGAGAAAAGAGAATGGTTTTCACCTTTTCACTTTACAGAGATATTAAAAACAGCTGTTAGTTAGAATATCTTGTCACCAGATAGTTTTAAAGACCTACTCTTACCAACTCATATAAATGAAAGTTATGCTTGCAATATATAGAAAACCTCACTCACTGGGAGTAGAGGCTTAAAGAGACTATATAAAGACACACAAAAGGCACGGAAACGAAATGGTTCACTGGGTGGTTATTTCTGCAGTCCAACGCTGGGGCTTGGGCATTGGTGCCCTGTCTTCTAACTGGCAGGAGAGCTAACTCATTTCTTGACCTTTTTTACATTCTGTAAAGTCAGAATCTCAGCCACATGAAGAGTTGCAAAGACCGAGTATAGCAGAGTTTGTGACATTGTTTTATTTATAGTTTGCTATGTACCTGTTAAAGCTGTGGTTACCTTGGCTGCCTGCCCTGTTTTTGGATACGTTTGAAATGCAGACACAGGCATGAGAACTGGAGGTAGAAAGGGAGGGAAATATATGAGCAGGGATGGTTTTTACCCCTTACACCATTCTTATCATGCTATAATAGGGCCAAAAAAGGAAATTCATCTGCCAGTTTATGGCAGACAGAGACACTCTAAATCATGTCAGGGAAGCTCAGATGAGCTTAAAATATTGCTGTGGGTATCGTAAAAGATGCCTGTTATCTAAGAGAGCATGAGTTACAATCCTCATTTTCACTCTGGCATGTGATTTCATTTAACTTTACAAAACAGAACCTTTAGCTTCATTCTTTTACATTTTAAGTTTCAACAAAATCACAGGCAGTCAATTCTCCTGTGAATGTTCCTTCCAGAAAAGGTCTCCCAATGCCATTAAGAAGCCAACTCTGAAACCTGAATGCAGGGAGAATCATAGAAAAACTTAGAAATGGAACTAACAGGAACCAAGGTATGTTATCAGGTACATGTGAATATATCTTTTAATAGTTCCCAAGAAAACAGTTTTGATTGTCAAAAATATGCTCAGCCCTTCAGAACCTTTCAGCACATGGTTGCACCTCCTTGGGTTTTTTTCTTTCTTCTCCTTAATGGGAAGGATTAAGTCCTGGCCATGTTCCTCCTTAGCGTGTTTCTATTCCAGGTCTTTCTCTCTAGCCTGATATCCCGCTCTCGTCTGTTAGACTTGAATCTTCCCTCCCCGGGACAAAGCCACAGCTCCCTGGGTGTTTCTCTTGTTTCTAGTCTTACTTCCCTCCAAGTTGTCCTGGAACTAATATCTGGTTGGATCTAACCCCTGATACGGACTCTGACGCTCCTGACTTAAAACCCTATGGAGATTTCTCTTTGCCGGTAGAATGAGGCCGAGCTCCTTAGAACAGCACCCCAGTTTTCCCCTTACTTGGACCCACCTCCCACTTTCCAGTCTCATCTTCTCTAGCTTCTCATCTGGAGCCTCCTGGTTTAAAGATGTCCGGCAGTTTCCACACATCCACCCACCTTTCCCCTTGCTGTTTCTTCTGCCTGTACTATGGATCCTAACTCCTACTCACCTCTCATAACCATGCCCTGGCATGAGAGCTGAACCCCCATTTGGGGTTTTGGGGCCCTCCTTGTACCCCCAGAGTTCCCAGCGCCTGCTCTCATCTTAGTCTTCACATGATTTTGAAATTCTATTCCCTGACTAGGGTTGAACTTCTAGAAGGGCAGGGATCATGACTGAACTTATCTGTGTACCCCAGGACCTTGTATAATCTGGTTATTAAATAGAAAATCTTTTCAAAGCTAAGGAATCTTTATCTTTCGTTCTGTTAGTGAGCTAATCCAGAAGGTTTTTTTGTTCATTTGTTTGTTTTTGAGACAGAGTCTCATTCTGTCACCCAGGCTGGAGTGCAGTGGCGCAGTCTTGGCTGGCCGCAATCTTTGCCTCCCGGGTACACGTGATTCTCCTGCCTCAGCCTCCTGAGTAGCTGGGATTATAGGCATGCATCACCACACTCAGCTAATTTTTGCATTTTTAGTAGAGATGGGGTTCATGCTGTTGTCCAGGCTTGTCTTGAACACCTGACCTCAAGTGATCTGCCTGCCTCAGCCTCCCAAAGTGCCGGCATTACAGGCGTGAGCCACCATGCCCAGTCCAGAAAGTGTTTTTTAATTCACTAGTTATTTAACTTTCAATTCACTCTTTCCTTAAAGGGAACTGTATCTGTTCTAGAACCTCTTCTTCTGTGCTCCTGGAGGTGTGCTGTTATAATAGAGGTGTGCTGTTATAATAAAGACCCCTGCCACACCAAGCACTCACCAAATTTGCTGGGTGTTTCTCTTCGCCAACGTGGATATATCGGTAGATGGAATAGCCCATCACAGAAAAAAGAAACACGGTAACAGAGATGGGTAAAACATACCAGAAGATGATTTTAGCCTTGAACTCTGATGATTGATCTGTTAAAAAAAAAAAAGGTGGGAAGTGGGGAGAAGGGGTTAGATAGTCATGATTTGATGCGATGGGGAAAAAACTGGCATTGTTAAGTGGCATCTGGGCAGATTATTACATTTGGGAACTCAGTGTTCTCACCTCTGTGTTGACAAGCTTAAGCTAAACGTTATAAGGGGTCTCAGAATTCTTACTCTCCCTGACAAGAGATAGTCTGAAGGAATCTGAAGTCACCTCAAATGTTTACACTAAGAATATATCAATCATCCAAGTCAGCACATACTCTACCATTGTATGTCTGCCTATGAGATTCATGCTGGTTCCTATATTTGAAAGTGTATTTGATATTCAGGTAACTTGCAGAACTTCAAACAAACAACAAAACCCTCCTGTGAAGATCCCAATGAATGGGCTCACTTTTTCACGCCACCTGTTGCACTCAATCTTTCTGCATGTTCACTGGAGGACAGGAGTGCATGGTGCCACCTTTTATGTGAGTAGCAGAACCATTCTTGCACTGCTTGGCTGGACTTTCTGGATAGGGCTGGAGCCTGGGGATGAGTGTAGGGAGGTGGGTGGACAGGGTACAGTGCGAATGGCAGTTGACTCCCTTCCCAGGCCTGCTGTGCCATAGGTTTATGATAAGTAAAAGCCTGGAGAAGAATGAAAAGACCTGGGAAATAGTTTTAATAAAAGCAGTACTGGCCATATTGGTGACGACTAGAGCTCATTGTGACTAACTCATACTTATTAAGCCACTATGGTGTACTTGGAAGTTGTGATGGTTAATTTTATATGTCCAGTTGGCTAGGCCACAGTACCTAGATATTTGGGTAAACATTATTCTAGAGCTTTCTGTAAAGTTTTTTTTTTTAATGGGAGACTAATATTTCAATCAGGGGTTTTTCAGTAAAGCAGATCACTATTGATAATGTGGGTGGGCCTCATGCAATCAACTGAAGACTTTAATAAAAAATGTCTTGACGACTCCAAAGAACAGGGAATTCTGCCAGCAGCCTACCTCTGGGTGCAAACAGCAAGCATCAGCTCTTCCACGGGTCTCCAGCCTGCCTGTGCTACATACACATTTGGACTTGCCAGACTCTAAATCCTGTGAGCCAATGCCTTAAAATAAACAAATATTTCTAAACAAATAAATGTATCAATATCTGCATCGATATCTATCCTATTCTTTCTGTTTCTCTGGAGAACCCTGACTGACACAGGAGTAGGAAAAAGAGCAGCTTTAGCACAAATGACAAAAGTCCGAGTGTACTCCTTACAGACTAACAAAATCAGCAGGAGTGTGACCGGAGCATTCTAATCCAGGAGAATGTTGGATGCTCTTGATGCTTGGGCCCAAGAGAAAGCAGCAAAATCACTATCTGGTTAATTATTCTGTTGAAAGCCTGGAAACAGATGTGTCATGGCTGATGAGGGTGGTCAACAACAGCCAGTGAGAAAAGTCCAGCATGTGGGCCTGTTGCCCTGCACAATTCCCAAGGAGCACATTCATCACCAGGTTCTGCACAGAGATGTGCCAGTGCTGCAGTGCAGAGGCTGCAGGTGTCAGAATACCACCTGCCCTGCTTTTAGGCTACAACTCAGTCCAACCCTCTTAATACAATACCTGGTCCCTGGATTGAGCCTGTCGTAATTGAAAAGAATCATAACAATGACTGATGGCATTCCGTATATACTAGCCCATGTTTACTACAACAAACCCAATAAACTGTACCTGTATTTTAGGGATGGGGGACAAGAGAGCAGAAATACGTTTCAAAGAATAATCCCAACAAAGGTGCTACTGATTATTCAGAAAGCAGGTCCTCACAACAGCATGTTGGAAAGATATCTCTGGTGATATAACAGCTGGGATAGCAGGGATTCAGAACTGTATCTGTTCTAGAAGCTCTTCTTCTGTCCTCCTGGAGATGTGCTATTATAATAAAGACCCCTGCCAATAACAATTAACTGTTATTCTGTTAACTGTTCTTTTTCTTTTTTTTTTTTTTGAGACAAAGTCTCATTCTGTTGTCCAGGCTGGAGTGCAGTGGCACAATCTTGGCTCACTGTAGCCTCAACTTCCCCAGGCTCTGGTGATCCTCCCATCTCAGTTTTCCAAGTAGCTTGGATTAAAGGTGTATGCTACCATACCTGGCTAATTTTTGTATTTTTAGTAGTGATGGGGTATAGGAGATCAGTCAGGGTGGTGGGAAAAATTATAGGAAAGATGTAAACCTTGGAAGGCCAGAAGCTTTTGCAAAAGCTTTGGGAAAGGGTTATAGCTGAAGGCAGCCTAATCCTCTTACCTTGAGCTGATAGCAAAGAGCAGATAACAAGGGAATGAATGCAGAGGACTTCATTTAGATAAGTTTGTTTACCTATTTCTCCATAAACCAACCTTTGATTATCCACAGGCATGACTGCTCTCTACTCAGGGGGTCATCAACGTTAATTACCCATAAATGGTGCTTGTCTGCGACCCTTGTGATTAAACCAGTTCTAAAATAAGTATGAGCATCTCTGACATACTGCGGCTGCACAGCTGGACTCCCTCTTTGGGGTCTGTAAGCCATGGGGTCCCCTAGCCGCACTCTCACAGGCAAAACACTTGTGTCTGTGAACTCCTTTCATCCGTTGCTTGGCCAGAGTCTGCAGGTCAGCCTTGGCAATGGGGTTTCACCATTTTGCCCAGGTTGGTCTTGAACTCCTGGACTCAAGCAATCCTCCCACCTTAGCTTCCCAAAGTGCTGGTATTACAGGCATGAACCACTGTACTTGGCCACTTTTTTCATATTAGTGAGAAGGTGGGCTTCATCTGCTTACTGAGAAGTTTTGGATTTAATCTGCATTTTGTTGCTTTTGCTCCAGTTGTGTTAATGATTTCCACTGGAAATTCATTCCCACCAGCTGGCACTGATCAAGGCCCGAGCACTTCTCCCAAATACAAGTATGATTTATTCAATATGCTTTGTTTTGCTTGGCATTTTAGTTTCATTTGCTATCTGGTAGAGACTCCTCCACTGTCAAAGAAAAGCTATGATAAAGACAGAGAGTCAAAAGCAAAGCCTTGCACTTTTCGCATGTACTCACAAAGTTCCCTTTCTTTACTTTGGGATAGTTTCATCTTGAAAGGTGGGATGGGTGAGGGAGGAGGTTATGGATTCCTATTCATGGCTGGTGATAAGCCAAGGCATGCCATGGAGGTTGTGGGCCTCTGTCTCTAGCCCAGCTGTTTGGAAAAGCAGCAGAAGAAAAATGGATGAAGAGCCCGCCCTTTGATGCAGACAAACTTTAGGATTCATTTTCTTTATATTTTCAAGTTTTGAATTCAAGCTCCTCTCACTCTGAAGGCAGAAAAATTAAACAAATGCCAAGCTCACAACTCTGTATCTCCTCATAGGAATGGGCATCTCTAACCACGGTTCCCTGGCAGCCCAGTTTAGAAAATGTGAGGAGATAAATAAAAGGAAACAGAGAGAAGTAACTTAAGGATAAAGAAGTGATCACTGATTTGCTGATCCCAGACCCTCACACAGTCAATCTGGTGACACTTGAACACAACTGGAAGCACCTATAATTAGTATTCCCCAGGGGAAGTGAAAAATACATTCTGCTTTGCAGTGATTTTAGAATAACGCTTTGTTTCCAGTGATAAAATTGTCTGATGTTCTTGGAAACCACAGAACTTCTATTGATCGGGCTGATACTGATTTTATTTTTTATTTTTATTTGAGATAGAGTTTCATTCTTGTTGCCCAGGTGTAATCTTGGCTCACGCAACCTCTGCCTCCCGGGTTCAAGTGATTCTCCTGCCTCAGCCTCCCAAGTAACTGGGATTACAGGTATATGACCCCACACCTGTTTAATTTTGTATTTTTAGTACAGATGGGGTTTCTCTATGTTGGTTAGGCTAGTCTTACTCCTGACCTCTGGTGATCCGCCCCCCTTGGCTTCCCAAAGTGCTGGGATTACAGGCGTGAGCCACCATGCCTGGCCTTATTTTTTAATATTTTGAGACAAGGTCTCACTCTGTTGCCCAAGCTGGAGTACAGTGATGCAACCATGGCTCACTCTTCTGGGCTCAGGTGTTCCTCCCACCTCAGCCTCCCAAGTAGCTAGGACTACAGGTGTGCACTACCATGCCTGGTTTATTTTATTTTTTGTAGAGATGAGGTCTCATTATGTTGCCCAGGCTGGTCTTAAACTCCTGGGCTCAAGTCATCCTCCCTCCTTGGCTTCCCAAAGTGCTGAGATTTCAGGTGTGGGCCACCATGTCCAGCCTGATTATGATTTTAAAGAAGAAAAAAGCCATTATGTAAAAGTTTTCCATTGTTATTTCACAAAACAGGTAATAGAGGGACCATGGGAAGATTGCTGGCAGTGGACACAGGACTGTATGAGTTCTCCCAGGGTGTGAGAACACTTTCAAATGTCAGCCAAGCTCAATGGCAGAGTTCTAGGCTGATCCATGCATTTCTGGTGGTAACTGTTTCTGCCTTTGCCTCAACCTGTTTCCGTTAGACATGGATTTGTCAAAATCTTGTTTAAACCATCATACTGCCTTCTAGTTTTAGCAGATCTCCTTCCTAGACCAGTGGAGATTTTTTTAAAGTTTACCTTTCAAAGTCCTGGCACACTGCTTCTCAGAAGGCTGAGCACGGCGAGGGGGCCCTGGGACAAAGGACTCCACGTGGACGCAGTACAGTGTGTTCGGCTCCAGCCAGGTGAGCACCAGTGTGTGGTTGGTCACACACTGGGACCACTAGGACAGGGAATTGCAAACACTGGTTAGAGCCAGACATTTCTTGGACCACCCCAGACAAAGAACTCTAGAAGGAAATAAAAGACCAAGCCACATTGAGTCCTTTACTATCAGTATAAGCTTTTTTTTTTTTTCAGCAACAGTTTCAATGTGCTCTTTTCTTTTAGCTCAGCATTGTCAGGAACTGGACCAATGCTGGGAACAATTCTAAACAACACATGGATAGAGTTCTTATTCATTGTCCTGGGTCTTTGCTCACGTTTTTTTTCTTCTCAGAGAAAGACTGCAAATGAATGCTCTCCATCAAAGTGAAGTGCACAATCTCCTACACTCCAATAGCAACACTATATCCTGTTAACAGAGTTTCTGTAAAGATCTGAAGTTAGTTCTGTAAAATTTCTATGTATCAGCTTCAACTGTATCTTGTGCAGCATATCTTTTGAATATCACATCTTCCCAGAGTCACATGCAGAGAATCAAAGCATCAGGGCCGTTGGCTCCATTAGCTACAGAGTAGTACATGAATAATATGCCCCATTCCATTGCAGGCTTACCGTTCTATTTGATTTAGTGTTTGACACAGACACATTATACTTCAGATTGGAGTAAATTTGTTGCATGGAAATAGGAATGTCTTCTGGATTTCTCTTCCACTTCTCTGGAGCCGTCAGGACAACAGAAATGGACTTATCACCCAGAGTCAGTGCCACCTCCGGTGGGCCAATTTGTGCTTAAAGGAGCAGAGAGAGGTTATTATCATGTTCAGATGTAAAAATTACCTTAGATAAAGCTACCACATAATCCTACTTGGATGAAAGCTCTGAAAGACACCTTCTTACAGGAGATGCCTCAAAATGTACTAAGGTGGACCTGAGTTATGCCTAATCTTGAAACCATTTCACACAGCCTAATACAATGTTAGAACAGCAAATTCAAGTGTTATATTTCCTTATGCACATGCATTAACAGTATCTGGTGATGGTTAATGCCATCAAAAATGTTTGTAACATTTCTGTGACTTGAAAAGTTGGTGATAAATGACAAAAACATGATTTTATAAGTGGAAAATCAGAGATGTGATTAGAATGATCTAGAACAGAGACCAGGAAACTTTTATCCTAAAGGTCTGGACAGTAAATATGTTAGGTATTACAGGCCATATGATCCCTGTTGCACTACTCCACTCTTGTAATGCAAAAGCAGTCTAAGGTAACTATGTAAACAAATGTGTGGCTTGAGTCCCAATAAAACTTTATTTATGACTAGACATGAACATTTCAAATTCCTGTACTTTTCCAATGTCACAAAATATTCCTTGGATTTTTAGAAACTATTTAAAAATATAAAAACCATTCTTAACTCTTGGCCTGCAGAAAAACAGAAAGAGGGTTGTTGGATTTGTCCCAAGGGTAGTTTTCTGACCTCTGATCTGGGAGGGCTCCCAGACTTATGGAGCACCTGTAGAGCTCATTATGGCAGCCCTGAATGGGTCCTTCATGACTGAGACAGCCACAGTTCAGGGGATGGCAACATTATAAAAGCAGATACCAGGAAGACGTTGCCTTGGTTCTGAGTTACACTTGGAAATTGCATCATCACACTACCAAGTTCATATAAGAAAAGGCATAGTTGGGATCATCAGGACAATCTTAAATCAGTCTTGTGGAGACAGTAACAGTCCATAAACCCACACTAAATAAAGTCACTTTTGTTCCTCAAATTACATAGCTTCTGCTAAGTAGTAAGACAAAGTCAAAATTTGATATCATTGTCATCTAGTATCAATTCTGGATCTGGGAGGGATCTTACAGACCACTTGGCTAAACCTTTGACTGAAAGATGAGATTCAGGCTGGGTGTAGTGGCTCATGCCTGTAACTGTAACACTCTGAGAGGCTGAGGTGGGAAGATTGCATTAGCCCAGGAGTTCCCGGCAAGCCTGGTAATGTAATGAGACCCCGCCACTATAGTCAATCAATCAGTCAATCAATCAATCAATCAATCAATCAAGGTGAGACTCAGAGCCAGCAAAGTTAAGGACCTTGGCCTGCTCACTCAACCCACTGGTCCAGAATAGAGCCAAGCAGAGCACCTTCCTCTGGGCAAGGCTGTCTATGAGGCTGAGACTGTTAAACTTGATATTAATATTTGTTCAACTGATAATTGCAATAATTGCATTACTTACTTTCTAAAAAAGGATAGAACCGTCCACTTTCAGCCCATTTAGAACATTCTGTTCCCCAAATGGCCTTAACTTTGGCATAATACTGGTGTTCGTAGTCAGAAGTTTCAGCAGAAAGATCACAGTAGGTCCTACTGATATTTCTGCATTCTGATTTATTCAGCCATTTCTTTTGCCCATATCTGCTAAGAAAGAAGCTGAATTAATAATGAGGTGCCCCCTATACTTTACAATAAAAAAAAACTCAGTCATTTTATAAAACTGAATGGAACTAAAGACCTTCTCTTCAGAAAAATAAAAGTGCCTGTCATTGAGATAAAAAAGAATCCACTTTTGCTGTGGGCAATTTTTTTCATTAGCTGTCAGGAACATGAGTCAGAGTTTCTATAATCACCTTTCTTCTGTGAATTATAATGTAGACAGTACATTTTGAAAGCATGTATTTTACTGTTATTCTTTGGTTACAGTATAATTTTTACATATTGTATGATCAATTCTTCTAGTAATTATCTATGTAGGTTTTTAGTCTACTATGTACACAAGGTCAGTTTGATGGACTGTTTTAAGAACAGTTTGTCATTTTGGGGGGGAAGAAAAATTACCTTGACGTTCCCATAGCATATAAAAATATAAGCATCAAGAATTCTAGGAAAAATATATGAGGCTGGAGTGCATATAAAAATCTGCATTTTCAATAATGATAGTGATGATGGTGATGATGATATTGACTAGGTTGGTCACGTTGATTTTCCTTTTCTTTACTAAAAACAGAATTCCCACAGCAAATAGGGATGGGGGCAATATTTTTAGCCCTTTGCAGGTGAGAGAAACCAAAGTGTAGAGTTCAGGTGACACATGATAAGCCAGTGAAAGGAACAGGGGAGGGAGCATGGGAAAGCTGATGGGTTACAAGTGGCAGCCTAGGGAACAGCTGAGAGGACACTGCAGTGGTCCAGGGGAAGTTGTAGGTCACTTGGACAAGGATAGGGGCAGTAGGATAAATAAGGACAGGACAAAACCAAGAAATATTAGGAGAAAGGACTTGGTGATAGAGAACACATAACAGATTAGGGAAATGAAGCTGGTAAGGATGCTGTCTCTTTCTGTCTGGAGTAGATGGGTGGAATGGTGGTGATGGTTGCCAAGATAAAGAGCACTGAGACAGAGCAGATTTAGGAAATGGATAGGGAGGCATAGTAGGAGGAAAAGATCAAACATTCACTTTTGATGTCTTGAGCCTGAGTATATTAGAAATATCCCAATGCAGATGCCTAGTGGGCAGACGGGCTCAGGAGAGACATGTGAGGGGGAGGTAGGAATTTTGGAGTCAATGGCACCAAACTGCTCATTGAAGGCACAGGTATGAATGAGTTATCTGTAGAGACAAAACAGAGTCTAGGATAAAATTTCAGCAGCATCAAGATTTAATAGTTGGATAGAAAGAAGACCTGGAAGTTGCAGCTAAAGATGAGAGAAAAACATTATCATAAAGGTTGAGGGAAGAGTGTGTCTTGAGAAAGAGGATATGTCCATGTATTGCCAAGCTCATGGCTGTCATCTCTTTTCAGAATATGGCAACAGATTTCTGAAAGTAAAGATGTTTCCCATTTCCTAAGTACCATACCTACCAAAGACATCAGAAACATAGCCAGATGTTACTGACCAACTTCTCCATCCAAGTGATCACTGTTACTTAGGGGCTTTCAATTTTTTTTGACCATGATCCGCAGAGGAAAAAATACATTTTACATTGTGATTCAGCTCACAACATATACAACTATCTAACATATTAAAACAAAAATTTTACAAGAAAATATTTAAACTTTACCACATACCTCACATTCAGTTATTTTTTGTTCCACTCCATTCCACACCATTCCATTCCTTTCCATTAAAACTAATGTTAGTTATGTCCCTCAACATTCATTTCACGACTCATCAAAGAGTCTTGAGTTGTGGTTTGAAGACTATTGCCATTGCCCATGTGACTCCGCCCTCCTCAAACTTCCTCACCTTGCCAAAGGCAGGACAGCTTCCCATGACAGACGCTGATGCAGGAGAAAAGGCCCTTTACAAGATTTTGAACAAGATAAATGAATAATGACCAGAATCACTCAGCATATACTCCAGTAATAACACTCACACATAGCAAACATTCATGTGGGGCCTTCAGTGGTCTCTGATTTACAAGCTTTATCTCATCTAATTATCATAACAACCCCAGGGGGTAGGTACTCTTATTTTCATCCCATTTTACAGATGAGGAAGCTGAGGCTCAGGGAGATTAAGGGATCTACTCAAATTCACATGACTAGTAGAAGGCATACCTGGGATTTGAACTATTCTTCCCTGACTCCAAAACTTCTGTTTTTAGTGCTACATTCTATTTTTTGCATTAAACTCTTTTGGTGGATAGAATTTAAACTTTTGTTAAATTTTTATCTTGGAAACAAACTTCACTCAAAAGTTTAAAAGTATAATCTGTAACTTACCCAGCTAGGTTCAAAGCCTGGCTATGAAGTATGGACTGTCTGACTGCAGAGCTGAGCTTGGAGCCCTCTGGCAGTGAAACACGCTGCCCTCTCTCTACTCCTTTCCATCTTTCACGTGCACAGACATGTAAGAACTCCGACATGACGAGCTTCTTTTAAAGTACACTATTTTCAAAAGTTGCACAATCTAAGTATCTGCTCACAGAGAGCAGTGATGACTCTGCCTATGTTTTTAAAATCCCTTTCTGAATCCCATAAAACAGGACAGAGCAAGCTCTTTGCTCCACCTAATGGAAAAGGAAGCAAGGACATGCTCATGAGCTACTTCTCTCTGCAAAGCGATTTCTTTCCTCTAACACTGGTTCCTGAGACACTCCTTGGAAATGAGAATGAGTTTCTAGATAAATGAGGTCACTGTGAATCGCTGCTGAAGTCTTTCACTGGCTTTAGTGGTCTGAATTTTTTTTTCAAAGACAACACTGACTTGATTCGTTTTTGAAATATGGTAAATGTTTGTTCATTCAAACAATCAAACAATTCAGAAAGTATAATCAAAAGAGAAACAAATCACCCCAAAACCCATTACCCTGGAACATTCGGTGTGTATGATTCTGGATATCTCATTGTGCTTCTGTATAAACAGAAGGATGATTAGAGAGCAGAATAGATGGACAAAAATTAGATTATACCATACATATGGTTTTAATAAAAGTAGTCAATTCAATGTGCCTTGAACTTTAATAGAGAAAAGATATTGAAGTGAAATTAAAGGAATGGCTGAAGTGCAAATGTTTGTCACCACAAGAGATCTTTGTTCCTAAAAGGGCTTTTAAATTAAGAAAATGGTTTGTGAAAAATATTGAGAGGTTAATTATTAAAATAATGAAATATTGTCATTTTAGATCACTTTTAAGGGCTTCTGCCTATGAAAATCAGTATATAGTTTTCCCCAACCCTTTCCACCTTATATTATTGTTTAAGTTCAAATTATTTTAAAGAAACTTCTATATTTTCATCACTATTTAGTCTTAGTTCTACATTTAGATGAATTCAACACATGCTACCAGTCCTTTTTGTCATCACTACGTTCTTCTTTTGGGTTGTCTTTATTTCTCACTTAGCTGGAGGTCATCCTTAGTGCTCCACCTCATCCCCCAGGAAGGTCTCGGGAAAGTGATCTCCTGAGTTTCCACCTGCTTTCAAACACCAGTCTACTGGACTTACTGAGAGTCTCAGGTCATACCTGTCTTTTCCTCAGAAGATGTATTCTGTTGAGTGTTGTCAGATTAAAATTTCCCTTTTCTCCCAACTTGAGTTCTGCTTTTGCTAAAACGGGCATGAATCATTTAATTTTCTTGAAGTCCAGTAACTTCACCAGGATATGTCTTACTATAGTTTTTATCAAATTTTTTCTAGACATGCCACACATTTATGATACAGTCTTTATTACCTGTTCAACCATTACTATCACTTAGCTCTAACAGGTTTTTCATCTTGATACAGTATTTTTATATTCCAATATTCCTAAGCTGTGCACACTTCCTTAAAAAAAAAAAGTTCTCCCTGCTCTTAGAATCTCTTCTTTCACTGTTTTCTTTGAGCTTTACCTTTACAGATCCTGCTGTTTATGTACTCTAACAAAATTACAGGCTGTTCTTTGTTTTAATTCTTCCTGACTTCCATATCAAACCTTTTTGGAAACCGTGTTCTTTTTTCCTCTTTACCCCTCCCAGTAATTATGAATAGGTGCTATGCTAGTTCCTTTGGGACTATTACTCTTTGAGTGGGGCCAGCTGCTTGTTGAACAGGCAAATGGATATAAGAAAAGGGCTCAGAAAATGAGCTTTTGCTCTCCACATTTTATCACCCAGGCTTTATCACCCAGGCTGGAGAAAAGTGGTATGATCTCAGCTCACTGCAACCTCCACCTCCTGGCTCAAGTCATCCTCCCATCTCAGCCTCCCAAGTAGATAGGACTACTGGCATGTACCCTCATGACGGGCTAACTTTTGTATTTTTTGTAGAGACAGGGTTTCGTTATATTTCCCAGGTTGGTCTCGAACTCATGAGCTCAAGTGATTCCTAAGTCTCAGCCTCCTATAGTGCTGGGATTACAGGTAAGAGTTACTGCATCTGGCCAGTGCTCTCCATAATTTTAAACTTCTGTTTTCATCAAACACCCTCTCATGAAATCTGTTATTCTCTTTGCTGGGAGGACTCCCTGCCCTCAGGTTTTGGGCTGCAGGAGGCTGATGTTGTAGCCTTCCTGGGCTGTCTCCCAGCCAGTGCCACCTCCCTTTCCTCCTGTCCCCTGCTCACTCCCAGCTTCTTCCTGGGCTGGGACGGGGCCTCCGCAATGAACATGTCCTGTGTGCCTGATTTCTATTTCAGCTTCCATCTCTGACATTCTGTGGCACCCAACTGGGGCTCCATGGGGACATTTCCTTAGTTTCTGGTGGTGGCAATCCTTAGATTACCATACTCTCAGATTATTAAGTGGGCCTCTTAGTACTGTGACACTTATTTTTGTGAAATCGTTTCCTGTGGTTGGAGCTGGGAAGGTATAGGTTTGCTTTCCGCTTCTGCAGCTGTTTTCTTTCAGATTCCACAGGATCTGGCTTAGATGCTTCCTAGTTTGTGGTTGGAGTTGTGGCCACTTCCTTTGTTTTTCTGAATCTGTTTTGCATTCTTTCTTGTTTGCAATGAGTTTTGAGGGCCAGATGAAATGCCTAGTCGTTGCTATCTTTAAGTAAAACAGCTGAATGCACAAAATATGCACATGGTTTCAGGGAGTCTAAGGATGCCTATAATTCCAAACAGCTTAGAAATTTCATAGACGATGGACTGCTTTATTTGCTCTGCCACCTAATAATGTTTTGACCAACTTCTTTTCTCTGTCTAAATAACATTTCCTTTCCTGAGCCCCCTTCTGTCTCTCCATGAAGAAACTGTTTTCTAATTTAACCTTACAAAACATCAAGAAAACTTAACCTGAAACATCTAAAACTTTTCTCTTTTTCAAACACATTTAATACCACAGATAGTTTATCTCTGCACAATTCACAGGAGTCTGAGTCTTGTGTTTGTAAGCTAGCCAAAAGGAAAAGAAGAAACTTACATGAAATACTGCACAGTGTAAGTAACTTTAACTCCTTGAAGATCCTCTGGTCGATTCCATTGTAGGACATTCTTCATGTTGATGGATAAGAAGGTGATGTTTGCAGGTTTAGGCAAACCACCAGAGACACAGGGAACTAAAAAAGGAGCAGAGAGGAATTGAGGTCTTAGTAGTAGAAAAGGTAAATATGATTCCTGTAGTAGTCTCCAGAGATGGCCCCCAATATACCATGCCTTCCAGTATGCATGTCCTATGAAACAGCTCTCAAATGGAAAAGAGAATGTGGCAGAGGTAGCCTTAGGAATCAGCTGTGGGACGAGAGGGCAGGTTCTAGGCAGAGAAAACCAAGATGGGAAAGGGCCTATCCAAAAAGACAGTGTCTTTGGAACTGTCAAAAGATCAGTTTGGAAAGCTGACGAAGAGGACAGTGGCCAAGATGAAATCTAAGGATTACAAAGGAGCCAGATGCCCCATCTCTATAAACCCTGGGAAAACATCTGGATTATATTTGAAATTCATAGGAAAGTATTGAAGCCTCTGCAGCAGGGGAGAATATGAACCTATTTATATGTCAAATGGATCACTTCACTGCTGAAGGGAGAAAAGACTGGATGGACCAAGGGGAGAAAGGAGAAGGCAGTAAGGCCATAACTGCATTAGCCCCAGTATACACCAAGATGCAGGCTGTGGAGAGGGAGCTGTGTGGACAGCTTGGAGCTCAAGTTTCAAACTAGCAGTGGGACCTGACGATGAAACAGAACTGCACGGGTTCCATCAGGAAGAGAGTGGCTGTGTTGTGAAAGCAAAATTAACAGATGAAGATCTAGCAAGGAATGCTCATGCTCTTATGTATTTTGATGATGCAAAGGAGTGATAAAAAAATAGAATTAGGTGGGATGCCTGGGCTCACACCTCTAATCCCAGCACTTATGGAAGCCAGATCACTCGAAGGCAGGCAGATCACTTGAGGTCAGGAGTTTGAGACCAGCCTGGCCAACAAGGTAAAACACTGTCTCTACTAAAAATACAAAAATTAGCCAGATTTGGCGGCAGGCGTCTATAATCCCAGCTACTTGGGAGGCTGAGGCAGGAGAATTGCTTGAACCTGGGAGGTGGAGGTTATAATAAGCTAAGATCGCACCACTGCAGTCCAGTCTGGGTGACAGAGTGAGACTCTGTCTAAAAACAAAACAAAACAGAATTAGCAGGGTTTTTTTTAAAGGAAAAGAAATAGTACATTTTAAAAGATACATTTTTATAACTAGTATTCTCTTTTGTTTAAAAAAATTTGCAAAATTTTTAGGCACTGTGTTTGTTTCAAGTTTGAAAAACACGAAGACATTCCTGAATAAACATCTCAATGGAGAAAAATCAATTTTCTAACCTGCTAGTACTGATAAGATCATCAAATCAACACCAAAGTGAAAACATGTCACACCCACATTGCTGTCAGGAAATGGGTCCCAATTAATGGGTAACAAATACATTTTAACAAATATATTTGCTGTCTGGAAGCATGGCTCTGCTTCTCTGCAACTGTGATTTCACATCCTAAATTAAAAAGCCATTGGATTGGTGCACATAGTTTTGTTTGGGGAGTGCCAGACCATCATGACCTTTGGTCTGATACAGATTCCTCAGATGGGCGGGTCCAACCTCTCCTTTTGCAATTCTGCCAAATGCACCATGTTCACCAGCCACACCAAAATACTTTCAATACCTGAACTTACCCTGTTGTTTTACACCTTGACAGTTTAGGTCTCTTCTGCGTATGGTGTCTTTTGGAACTAAGAGACAGACCCCTTGTTCTTCCACGTGTGTATCTCTGAATAAATATTGGTTTGTGCTATTTTAATGACATGATTGTGCTGAGATGTGTAGGGTATGTATGGTCTCCACTAAAGTGAGCATTCCTGACCACAGACATCTGGGTAGGAGACTCAGAAGACTGAGGGTATCAACTCTGGATTCCATTTGAGGTTTGAATGAGGAAGGATACGTGAGGAGGAGAATAGATTAATAAGATAGATCTAAATGGGTAAATTTATCATTAGTGGAGTTTTATAAAATGTGGCTGCTACATTGGTTCTAAGAGTTACCTTGAATACAGGTCTGTAAGTACAGCAAAATGGTTTGTGACATTTTCCTAATGGCCTCAAAGCAAATACTAGGGATGTTATCTAAGTATGGGGCAGTTTTACTTATATGCTTGACAGTAAAAGTCATTTCTTTTTTGTTGTACTCAGGAAAAGCCTATGCTTCATAGGCTTGTAGGAAAAAGAAATCCCAGCCCAAGTGAGTTTTCTACCATGGGAAAAACGTTAAAAGGCAGTACAAAAAAAACAGAGGATGATTGACTAATTTCAGCAAGCAGATGTTGTAAACAATGACATGCCAACCACCAAAGTGCAAAACAGGTATGACTGCCTTCACATAGATTATCTTAAGCATTGTTTTAATTTCATCATGCTGAAAAGAAAGACATGTTTTCTTCTGTCCCAAGTTACAAACCCTTTCTCTTTTTATTTTTTTGAGATGAAGTCTCACTCTGTCGCCCAGGCTAGAGGGCAGTGGCACGATCTTGGCTCACTGCAACCTCTGCCTCCCAGGTTCAGGTAATTCTCCTGCCTTAGCCTCCTGAGTAGCTGGGATTACAGGCATGTGCCACCATGCCCAGCTAATTTTTGTATTTTTAGTAGAGATGAGGTTTCACCATGTTGGTCAGGCTGGTCTCATACTCCTGACCTTGTGATCCACCCACCTCGGCCTCCCAAAGTGTTGGGATTACAGACGTGAGCCACCACGCCCTGCCACAAACCCTTTCTCTTGAAAAATATTAATTGATCTCCCTTCTTTGTCTAATTATATATCAAGCTCCCACAAAAAGTTATTCTTCTTCTTCTTTTAAATTGCCCAGGCAGGAATGCAGTGGCGTGATCTGGGCTCACTGTAATCTTCGCCTCCTGGGTTCAAGCCATTCTCCCGCCTCAGTCTCCCGAGTAGCTGGGAATACAAGCACCACCCACCAAGCCCAGCTAATTTTTGTATTTTTAGTAGAGACGGGGTTTCACCATGTTGGCCAGGCTGGCTTCGAACTACTGACCTCAGGTGATCCACCCGCCTTGGCCTCCCAAAGTGCTGGGCTTACAGTTATGAGCTACCATGCCCAGCCAAAAAGTAAGTCTTTTAAACAGCACTTAAAATATGATTCAGTGAGTACCTACCTGAGAAAAAAGATGCACAACTGTCTTCTATACAGGACGGAGCATGATTTGGTGCTAGCATTAGTTCCTTTGCACTTGATTTTCTTCCCCTAACCACCACCTCACTATTCTTCCTCTGACTAATTGCTGGACCAGTGCGCTGCCTCAGTTTTCTCTGTAATAATACTGTCCATTCTTACAGGGTACTACCAACTGCCCTAACCCAATGGTTTCTAATAATTGTTTATGTGAACAGCTCAGGGAGAGGTTCCCTAACAAAAGTTCTAGAGTCACGCTGGAGCCTGCTCCATGCTCTATGTCTTACCAGCTGTGTGCCCTCAAGCCAGTTACTTAACCTGTGCCTCAATTTCCCCATTTGGAAAACAGAACAGTACTATCTGCCTCTTAGGCTTGTTGCAATGATTAAGACTCTTCACTAGAACTCCTGGAACAGTGCCTGGCACAAAGAAAGAGCTCAGTAAGTATTCGCTCAGTATTGTCCTCCAAAGTTACTATCCTCATTTTATAGCTGAGTGGATAGAGGCCCAGGGAGGTTGAATGACTTGCCCATGGTGTTTTAGCCATTTGGTGGACACTCAGGCCCAAGTGTGCTGGGTGAGACAGGGTGCTTGCTTGGGTTACTTACCTTTAGGTGAGTGGGAAATGCTCCTAAGTACAGTGTTGTGGGAAGAAAGGACTATATGACCATGATCAGTTTTGCATATTAAAGATTGGAGCTTCTAAGGAGAGATGTAAGAAAGTCAATGAGGTAAACTTAAGTATTATTCTTCTTTTAAGCTTTTCCTGGTGGAACTGTTCACAGTCATATTCATGTGACAAATAGTTACTGGTGCCTACTATGGGCTAGAAATAGAATCTATGAAAGGCATGGGGGTACAGCTAAGGACAGAAATCGACAGAAGGGCTGGGCACAGGTGGTTCACACCTGTAATCCTAGCATTCTGAGAGGCTGAGGTGGGCAGATCACCTGAAGTCAGGAGTTCGAGACCAGCCTGGCCAACATGGTGAAATGCCATCTCTACTAATATAAAAATTAGCCGGGTGTAGTGGCAGGCACCTCTAGTCCCAGCTACTTGGGAGGCTGAGGCAGGAGGATTGCTTGAACCAGAGAGACCTAGGCTGCAGTGAGCCAAGACTGTGCCACTGCACTCCAGCCTGGGTGACCGAGTGAGACTCCATCTCAAAAAAAAAAAAAAAAAGAAAAGAAAAGGCCCTTCCCTCACGATGGAGGAGATATTTGATATTTTCTAAGTCTGGGGCCCAACCCTTCAATACTTTCTCTGCCAGGTACGCACATTTATATGCATGAGCAATACATAAGTCATGCAGAAAAATTGGTGTTATCGCCACACCTCAGTAAGTAAATCTATGTGCTTAAACACGTTTTTCAGTATTTTGCTGTTGGTGCTTTACAGCAAGTAAGACTTTAACATAGAGACTATTTAAAAAAAATAAATCTATTGAAGTTAACCCATTAAAGAGAGTATGCATCTTTAAAGTCATTTACATAAGAGAGTTTATGACTATTCTCATGATACTCCTTAGCTCATGACATTTGAGGAATGCTTTCTTTCAGCTATAATTATCTTCAGAGATAGTTTAGAAACACACAAACAATTCAATCTCATTTTTTTAATAGTGACATCTTGTTTTTGTTCAACACAGCATTTTCCAGCTTGATCACCCAAACTTGAAGGAACTGGCTTTGAATGCTTTTAAAAATAAAATTCATCTCCCCAAGATGAAAGTTTGTCACTCAATGGAATATTCTGACCAGTGTGTGCCAGGCTGTACCTGCAACTGAAAAGAGGGAGCTTGTGAAATTCATTGTTGTGAGATATTTGTGTGTAGCCTCCCATAATGACTATTGTTAATTTGTATAAGCCAGCCCCATTGTTTGTTAGAAAACCGGTCCCCCTACTTTATGCCATCTCTTAGATTATATAAAGCTCTTCCCTTCCCTTTTAGAAAATAAACTGGGCCGGGCATGGTGGCTTAAACCTGTAATCCTAGCACTTTGGGAGGCTGAAGTGGGATGTCAGGAGTTAAAGACCAGTCTGACCAATATGGTGAAACCCCGTCTCTACTAAAAATACAAAATTAGCTGGGAGGCTAGACAGGAGAATTTCCTGAACCCAGGAGGCGGAGGATGCAGCGAGCTGAGATGGCACTAACTGCACTCCTGCCTGGGTGACAGAGCGAGACTCTGTCTCAAAACAAACAAACAAACAAACTAAACTATTTGAGTGGGCACCTAATGTTCTTCACATGATATAATCTCCAAAACATCTCAGTTGGTAGTAATGATCATCACAGTAACTGGAAAAGTAGATTCGGATGTGGGCTGAAATCTTTACTACTTGATATCATGCCTCAGAAGGGAAAATAAAAAAGAAAGAACAAGGTTAAAGACAAACTATTTGGGACCACTAAAGTACTGAGAAGAATAGCTGTTGGAAATTCCAAGCTCAATCGGTATTTCTTAAATATCAACACTTTATTCCTCAAATCATTTTCAAAACTAGTACTTCTTTTTATCCTCCTAGAGGCAATGCAATTCTTCCATTCATATCTTCATGACTTGAAATTTTCAGAAGAAAAGTCAACAAAAGTGTAAGAAAAAAATTAATAGAAAAGATTTAAAAATCAGGCAGAAATGATGGAATGGTAAATGATGGACAAAAGAACAGTAAAGGACGGGAGGAAAATGGAGATTCTTTTTCATTTTCATTAAAGAATTATGGTAGAAAATGTCAGCAGTTTGTGATTTTCTTTTCTTTTCTTTTTCTTTTTTTTTTTTTTTTGAGACAGGGTCTTACTCTGTTGCCCAGGTTGGAGTGCAGTGGCATGATCACAGCTCACTGCAGCCTCAAAATCCTGGACTCAAGTGATCTCCCTCCTCATCTTCCTGACTACAGATGCATGCCACCATGTCTGGCTAAGTTTTAAAAAATTGTTTTGTAGAGATGGGGTCTCACTCATGTTGTCCAAGCTGGTCTCAAACTTTTGGGCTCCAGTGATCCTCCTACCTCAGCCATCCAGAGTGCTGGGATGTTAGGTGTGAGCCACCATGCTCGGCCACCAGTTTTCAATGCATACATCAGTAAGCTGAAAAGCAACAGCAAGGCTATTTGGCAAAGAGTACCTAAGATTAATGAGATGAAAAACAGTGTAACTCTTTTCCCTCATGACAAACACTTCTGGGTGCCTCCTTTATTCATAAAGACCACATGTCCCTATCATCAACTTTCTCAAAGTTTGATATTTATGTACTTAATTTACACTTTCACATGTGACATTGTCCTTAGGAAGGACAGAAAGAGTAAAGAAAAAGAAACAGTGGGACAAGACAATAACTAACATTATTTTTGTTGGTTTTTCTCAAATGATTTAATCTCAACAAGTCATTTGAGAGAGACAGCAAAAATAATGTTAGTTTATTGATTAACCCCAAGAGTTGGTTCTATTCCTCTTTGAAAGGGAAAAAAATGAAAAAATTTTCCCCATACTCAGATGTAATAACTTTTCAACTTGCCCATGGATCAGTACAGGGATGATTCAAACACCCCTTGGACATCTCTGGAGTATGCTTTTGGCATCATCTCCCCTTATCTCCTCCACTACTGTCTACCCACTCTCACCTTTTATACTTATTTCCTCCCAGCCACCCATTTAAACAGTTATCATTCATTGTAAATATTTACTGTTCCTCACCATTAACAATAACTGTTGTTATTATATGAATAACTGCCATTATTATCAGCAATAAACACTGCCATGAATTACTTATCTGTGGGAGGCAGGTAGGCAAATGGCAGGCAAATGACAGTGGACAGCAAAAGACACAAAACAGCCCACTTTCCTCCAGGCACACCCAATTCACCCCCCCCCCCATGCTGCATACCCTTCCTGCACAGGTTGCCTTTCAGCCCATGGCAGCCACAATAAATTAACAATCAGTGCTGTCGCTGGGGCCTCGGATGATACAATGCACAGCTGGGTATAGCTGGGTAACTGGACTGCTAGCTCTAAGATCAACTTAAACCACTAGTACACACTTTAGAAATACAGACATGTGCTGCATGACAACGTTCTATGATGGTGGTCCCGTAAGATGATAACACTGTATTTTTGCTGTACCTTTTCTGTTTTTAGATACACAAATACTTACCATTGTGTTACAACTGCCCACAGTATTCAGTACAGTAGCATGCAGTACAGGTTGGTAACCTAGGAGCAATTGGCTATGCCATGTATCTTAGGTGTGTAGTGGTAGGCTATTTCATTTAGGTTTGGGTAAGTACATTCTGTGATGTTTGCACAAGGATGAAATCACCTAAGGACACACTTCTGAGAAGGTAACCCCATCATTAAGTGGTGCTTCACTATATAGAAGTATGTCCTTCATATAATCCTGTATCACATTGTCATCAAGAAAATGAAAGAGGATGGTTAGAAATCCAGTATGAGGCTGGGCACGGTGGCTCATGCCTGTAGTCACAGCACTTTGGGAAGCTGAGGTGGGCAGATCACTTAAGACTGGGAGTTCTAGACCAGCCTGGCTAACATGAAAAACCCCATCTCTACTAAAAATAGAAAAATTAGCCAGGAATGGTGGTGTATGCGCCTGTAATCCCAGCTACTTGGGAGGCTGAGTCATAGAATCACTTGAACCTTGGAGGTAGAGGCTGCAGTGAGCCAAGATCACGCCACTGCACTTCAGCCTGGGTGACAGAGTGAGATTCTGTCTCAAAAAAAAAATAAATAAATAAGAAAAAAAGGCAAAAGAAATGCAGTATGGTATCCACTTGTTATGAATTACGATGAGCTCTGTGGAGAGAAAAAAGATTGTAGTGTTGTTACATAGGTGGTAATGTGGGGAGCCTCTTGGGGAAAATGTAAGAAATGTGGAGTGTTAGGCAGGGGCTGGTCTCAGTGGCAGGAGAGAGGTGGTGGGAACCAGGGTACAGAGGCCAATGTCTCCCTGGGACTGGCCAACCCCAAGGACAGAGAGATAGGGCAGGTTCCCTCAGGCAGGCAGAGGGCACAAGGCAGGTGAAGTGATGGACTGGTACTGCCCAGGCAGTGGCCATCTCTGCACCTTACAAATCATGAAACCCTACTCCTTCATAGACGAGAAAACCAAAACCCATTCTTGCTCACAGAGGGCAGTGGACGAGGAGGGGCTGAACTTCCATCCTCTGATTTCCCGACTGCTCTTCTTTCCCTGTGGCCCTAAGATCCTGGCTCCATGTTGTTACTTTCTGTTTCAGTAGACGCATTTGTGTGCAGTAATCTCCATGTTGCATTTCTTTTAATTCTCAAGAAAATAATAAATAGTATTTACTTCTGTTGATTGTTGCTTGGTTTTTGGAGGCAGATGGGATTGATGGCATGATCTCAACTGGAATCTCAGACTGTCCAATCACACACCAGGAAGATAGAAGTGTTCAGTAACCATCAAAAACACTATCAGAATGGTGAATCGTTCTGAGGGTGACCAGGACTAGGATCAGACCTCTTCAAGGCTGAATTATGCCTTGATAAAGTTGTGTAACTAAATGCAGTAAAATGAACAGGGGTTCTACATGCTGAATAGACCTTGTAGAAGACTGGCTCTTTGAGGCACTTACATTATTTTGCCACAAGATATAAAGGAAGAGTAGATAGGATAAAAGCAGGGCAATAATGATGAGATGCCCACAGAGAAGAGTCCAGGTCTCTTGTATTAGTTTCCCAGGGCTGCCATAACAAAGGACCACAAACCGGGTGGCTTAAAACAATGGACATTGATGATCCCACCGCTCTGGAGGCTGGCTGTCTGATAGCAAGGTGTTGGCAAGGCCACTTCCCTCAGACGGTTCTAGAAAACAATCCTTCCTTGCCTCTTTCAGCTCCTGGTGGCTCCAGGTATTTGTTGGCTCATGGCAGTATCACTCTAGTCTCTGCCCACCTTGGCCTTCATGTGGCTTTTCTGAGTCATATCCTCTTTTTACGAGGAAACCAGTCTACCCTAATTCTGGGATGGTTTCACCTTGAAATCTAACATAGTTTGTATATATGTCCTCGCCCAAATCTCATGTTAAAGTACTAAAAATTCCCGATGTTGGAGGTAGGGCCTGGTGGGAGGTCATTGGATCACGGGGTGAATTTCTCATGAATGGTTTAGCACCACCCCCTTGGTGCTATTCTCGTGGCAGTGAGTTCTCATGAGATCTGGTGGTCTAAAAGTGTATAGCACCTCCCCCACTCGCTCTCTCATTTCTGCTCAGGCCATGTGATATGCTTGCTTCCTTTCTCCCTTCCACCATGATTGTAAGTTTCCTGAGGCCTCCCCAAAAGCCAAGCATATGCCAGCACCACGCTTCCTGTATAGCCTGCAGAACCAAGAGCAATTAAGCTTCTTTTCTTTATAAATTTTCCAGTCTCAGGTATTTCTTTGTAGCAAGTTAAGAATAGGCCAATACAAAATTCTTAACTACATCTGCAAAAACTTTACTTCCAAATAAGGTCACATTCTGAGGTTGTAGATGGAAATTATTTTTGAGGGGACACTATTCAATTCACTGTTTTATTGGAACACCTCCAGAAACAACTTGAAACTGGAACAATCAAGACAGTCCCTTTCATCTTCATGAAAGTTAAGAGTCCTTAAAGGACTGGGTTGACTCAGAAAGTGGTTAAATAATACCTATGTCAGAAGCCACAGCATAATGTGTGTCTTTTGATTACTATGGTTTGAGTAGGTATTGCAAAAAGCCTCAGACCACAGTGGCCTGTTGAGGCTGCCAACAGGCAGACCTTGAGGTTAGTGTCCTACAGTCACAAAGCTCCTGACTCCTACCCACTAGATGATTACCACTCAGAAAAATCAACCTTTCCATGGGATTTTGCTACTATTGCCTATTTATTTGTTCATTTTTAGTGTTATAAGAAAGAAATGTATGTGAAAGGAATATTAACTACTTGGTAATTTATGGTTAGAAGATGCTGATAGCAGGACTTGGCTTTATTTGTTTGCTAATATTTGAATTAAAAAGACCTGAATTTATTTTATTTTTTATATTTAATTTTATTTAAAGTGTAAGGATATATGTGCAGAGTGTGCAGATTTGTTACATAGGTAAAGATGTGCCATGGTGGTTTGCTGTACCTGTCAACCCATCACCTAGGTAATAAGCCCCACAGGCATTAGCTATTTATCCTAATGCTCTCCTTCCCCAGTACCCCCCACAGGTCCTGGTATGGGTTGTTTCCCTCCCTGAGTCCAAGTGTTCTCATTGTTCAGTTCCAAATTAAGAGTGAGAACATGTGGTGTTTGTTTTTCTGCTCCTGTGTTAGTTTGCTAAGGATAATAGCTTCCTGCTTGACCCATGTCCCTGAAAAAGGACATGATATCATTCTTTTTTATGGCTGCATAGTATTCCATGGTGTATATGTAGCACATTTTTAAATACCTGAATTTGTATTGAATTATAAATATTTTGTATAATACAGATGGCAACCTACCTATGACTGCTGATTGAATATGATTCTTCCTAAAAGCATGTAAGGTATTTATTCATAGAAAGACATTTACTTGGATATTGAGGTTTTTTTTTTTTCTGATTCACCTTTTATCCTTGAGTAAGGAGAATGTGAGGTGATATATACCTATGTATACATGAATATCAATTAACCAACAAGTCTTATAAGTCTCAGTTTAAAGGACCTTCCTATAGGAAGCCCTCCCTGCCTGACATCTTATTAGATCAGTTGTGTTATTCTATGCTTCTAAAGAAACTGTTTCCCTCAATTCTGGCATTTATATTTTAATGTAATCACTACTTGTCTGATTTCTCTGAAGACTGAATGAAGGGGCCTTGTTTTCTTATTTACTCTGGAGCCTAGAACAGCTCCTCATATGTATAAAAGGATGACACTGAATGATGAGTGAAGAAAAAGCACTCAAAGAAGGATTATTTAGAAATCACACTGAGTTGAGATGTATTTAAACTTTCTGAAAACACAAAATGGATGCATGGGTATTAAAGCAATCCTGTTTTGTTAAATCCGATCACCTCAAATACCCTATTCCCCTAAATTACAGGCTGCATGTGATATTCTACTTGGCACTTGAAATTTATAAGCTAATTTTTAAAAATAATAAGTTGAGCATTTAGTAGATAATTTATAGATATTTTGCAACATAGATATGTTCTTTGGAAACAGAGAGGGATGCTGGGGGATGGAATAATATGGGTAGTTACACCTTACCTATGAAAAAAGTCTTTGCTGGAGCAAGGGAGAGGATTTCTCAGGGCAAGTGCTCCCTAGAGTAGCCCAGATGAGAGGCAGAGGTCTGAGAAGAGTGAGCACCTCTGCTGGATAAATTTAAATGTCTTTAGTCTTTAAGCACCCACTGACAGCTCTACCTTACGGTCAAGTTATGGAAAGCAACATTCTCAGTAAAGGCTTTCAGCTCTGACCCTTCTGCAAAAGTTTTCCTTCATTGGACACAGACTCCTAAACATATTGGAGAGGAGGAACCGCTGCATGTGGCTGAGAAAACAGATTCTTTTTCACCACAGATGCCAAGCCTATGGATTCCGCTTACAACTCTGTAAGTCTTTGAGAGTATGGAAGAAGTTATGAGTTGAACTGTGTTGCTCAAAACAAATATGTTGACACCCTAACTTCTAGTACATCAACATGAGACCTCACTCAGAAGTAAGGTCTTTAGAGAGATGAAACAGTTACAACAAGGTAGTTAGGGTGGGCTGAAATGCAGTTTGACTGGTGTCCTCATAAAAGGAGAAAGCTGAACACAAACGACATGCACAGACTTCTGGAAGACTACGTGAAGGAAAACAGGAAGAACGCCATGTGAAGATCAGGGAGAGATACAGTGTTGTGTCTACAAGGCAAGCAGTGGCTAAGATTGTCAGCACCACCAGAAGCACAAGGAGGCACAGAATGGATTCTCCCTCACAGCCTTCAGAAAGAATCCAACCTGCTGACACCTTGATTTCAGACTTCCAGGCTCCAACACTGTGAGGCAATAAAGTTGTATTATTTTAAGCCACCCAGTTTGTGGCACTTTGCCATGGCAGCCTTAAGAAGCCCATACAGTAGGCGTCTGGGGCTTGCTTATATCTTTCCTCAACAATAAGCACAATGTTTATTGAAAAGGAAAACAAATGTTCTAAGAGCTACTGGAGTCACCTGAAAGTGAAGATTTGGGGATTGATGTTGGGCAAGAAAACAAAAACGGAAGAAAACCCTGCAAAGTTGGTGAGGAAATTTAAATAGCATTGTTAATGTAAAGAAATGCTTTAACTAGGAGCATATAGTTGCCAAAATATCCAATGTCATCAAAATGCAAATGTAGCTGTATGAAATGGAACTTTGGATTACCTAGCCATGAGGAAGCCGGGTGAAAAGTATACACAGTACACATGTTGAAATCAAGAAGTATAAAAAAAGCTTCCCCACAGGTCTGTACAGGACCAAGTATGCCCATCCTCTGTGCTGTAGGTAGAGTTGGCATTTGCTTGAACAATGAATAGTGATTCAAGTATCCATTTTGGAGGTGCAAAGTGCAGTGCAGGGATCACTACCCTCAAAAAACAGACCCAATTTTGTATAGATAATATTTATAGTAAATAAAAATTGTCCTTTCAGAAAGAGTAGCCTTAGCTGCGTTTAACACCATCATCACAAGTTCTAGATAAAACTTCACCATACTTTCATTCTCTGTACTGTAAGAAGCAAACAGAAACAAAATCACTTCCAGAGCAAAGTAAAATTGTACTAATGTGGAATTCAGTCTGAATGAGGGTCTGTGTCTCATAGATGACAACAAACATGAGAAAGGAGAGAGTCTTTTAGACATCAGAGGCCTGCATTCATCAGAACCTGATGCTGAATCATCTGAGGGTAAATAAACCTTCCAAGATGGAATGTTTAGAATGTCGCAGACCAGCCGTTTCATCACCATCTGTAGGAAGTCAGCCTGAGAAAGGCCAGTTTGCAGACAAACTGGAACATACACTAGAAGTACCGGGAGAGAGGGGGGCACCTGGCAGTTTTCTGGGGAAGTGGTTTTCTGGAGAGGAAAGAAGACACAGAGGAAATGTGATGGCTGCACTCAATGATCTGAACAGCTTGTTCAGTATTACTTCATCGGCTTAGAATGAGGACTAACGAGTGAAAGCTGAAGGATCAAAGTTCAGTTCATTTTATGAAAGAACTTTTTAATAGTTGAAATCTGCAGTGACAGGATATCCTGCCTGCCTGGGTGCAGGGTACTGAGTATCCTGTGATGACACGTGCTCACATAGCAGACAGGTCATTGCTTAGAAGAGTTGCTGCAGAGAACAATCAAGAGAGTGGCAGCTGGGTGGGGTGACCTTTAAGGTCCTGTCAACTCTGGGTTTCTACATCAATAGGAATTCTGAAAGATAAAGCAGAGAAAGTATTTAATTTTAATGTCTCTAACCAGCTTTCTATAGTTCTTTTGTTCTTCTTCTTCTTTTTTTTCTTTTGAGACAGAGTCTTGCTCTGTTTCCCAGGCTGGAGTTGCAGTACCCAGGCTGATCACAGCTCACTGCAGCCTCAAACTCCTGAGCTCAAGCGATCCTCCTGCCTCAGCTTCCCAAGTAGCTAGGCATTACCAAGCCTGGATATTTTATTTTATTTTATTATTTGTACAAATGGCGTCTTGCTATGTTTCCCAGGCTGCTCTCAAATTCCTGACCTCGAGTGACTCTCCCGCCTTGACCTCCCAAAGCTCTAGGGTTACAGGCATGAATCACTGCCCTTGGCCTTGTTCTCCAATTTTATATGTAATTGATAGACCTTGGAATTGATTAAAGTGATTTAAATCATGTTTCTGGTATTAAATTTTGTGTCATGTAGTCATAAACTGTAGACTAAGAAAATGTAAAAATGCTGTCAGAATATCACGATGATGGCAAAAGTATAATGTTATAATTAAGATGGAAAACATTATTTTACTCTATAAAATATATGCTGCCTTAAGCCTCAGAATTTTTTTTTTTTTTTTTGGAGAGACAGTCTCACTCTATTGCCTAGGCTGGAGTGCAATGGCGTAATCTGCGCTCGCTGTAACTTCCGCCTCACAGGTTCAAGCAATTCTCCTGCCACAGCCTCCTGAGTAGCTGGGATTACAGGTGTGCACCACCACACCCAGCTAATTTTTTGTATTTTAGAGATGGGGTTTCACCATATTGGCCAGGCTGGTCTCGAACTCCTAACCTTGTGATCTGCCCGCCTTGGCCTCCCAAAGTGCTGGGATTACATGTGTGAGCCACTGCACCCGGCCGATGATCATTTTTTAAAACCAATATGGAAGTCAACATGTCATGACACCTGGTAAAATTGTACTTTAAAGAAAATGAGGTACATAGAAAATAATTTTTAAAATGTCATGCATATAATAAAAGTTGCTTTTAACCAAACCGTACAACTTTACTGAACAACCATTTTGTGAAAAGTACTATGCCAAGCACTAAAAAAGGTAACATAGAGATATACAGTTTTATTTAAAAATTATAAAAACAGCAAATGTTTTATGTTGAAATGTTTATATTAAAATCTTAATTTCATAGCAATAATCTCTATTGTCTTTGACCACAGTTTATGAGTAAATGAAATATATATGTCCTGCCTTATGGTTCTAAGAGTCAGAGCTAAACAAAAAGATATAATCAGGGAAGCGGTGCTTCCTCCTCACCACTACTATCTCGTTCCTATCCCACACTGCTTCCCCTAGGTAACCAATCTCCTTGGATGCTCTCCCGGTCACGAATACTGCCTTTCCTGAATTTGTTCTCTAGGAAGCTGAGTAGTTCCAGGCAGGAGGAGTGCCCATGTGAGGAGTGAGGCTGGAGATACTTATAGCCATACGCTTGGATCTTAGGTACATGATGCTCTCCGGGCATGCTGGGGCTGGGCCTCAAGCTGATGGATGGGGAAGCCTGTCAATCTATAGATAAGAAATCACCCCAAGTTTGCTTGAAAGGCAATAAAAGAAAGGGGGGAAAAGAAGACATGCTTTTTTGATGAAATGAACATTTGAGCGAGCAAATCCTGCATTCGCTGCAGTACAGAAATCCAGATTTAGACCTGGATCTTAAAACATACATGTATTTGCTCATTGGTGCAAAAGAAATTCAGGAAAAAATAAACACAAGACACTAAGGAGATGGCATGGAATGTGGACTGAGAACAAAGCAGAAATGCTGTTAGAATATCACAATGACAGTGTAAGCATAACATTACAATTACATTTACAGTGTAATGGGAAAGAGGAAAGAGGTGGTGGTATGGTGGGGAATAGAAATGAGGTAATGGGGTCAGGAGGGCGCCACACTTCTCTGAGAAGTGTGGCTCTGACTTTGATAGGCACAGTAATATTTCACCCACCTGCCATATACCCCTAACTCCACAAACAAAACAACTAGCATGTGGAGGAACCCAAATTGTAACACAGCAGTTTAACAAATGAACCCAACTTATCACAAATGGACAGTATAAGCACACCAAAAGGAGTAAAGAGAAAAAAGGATTAACCTAGGTAACTTTGGTCAATAGTGTCTTCACTGGATATTATAAAGCTTAAGACCAGAAAACTGTACATAAAGGCTATAATTTAGTTAGTACATGTTTTTCTCATAGGAGCATGAGTTAGCAGTCCTAAAACTATTTACATTAGAATCAGGCAAATAAGTCAATTGTAGATAATGACATCTGGGTTTCTTACTGTTAGACAAAAAAAGCTACAAATGAAAGAGGAAGGCTAGAATGAACCTTGACTGTTAGACTGAAATTAGTGGCACCATTATAAACTCCCAGTATTAAATATATATACATACAGAGAGATAGATACAGAAATACAGATGTGTGTATATAACTGGGTTAGTCTACATACATGCATTCCCCAGTTCTGTCCACTGAGAGCACCTCATTCCAGTAGCAATAAGCATGCCTGGCACCCAGATTTTGGTTTCTAAACATCTTTCTCCAATAGAAGGAACCAGAGCTTCCTGAGGAAGTCATCAATTCTAGGCCCGTGGCAGGGAAAATATAAGATGAGTCTGGAATCTTTTTGGTACTAGAAAGTTAATGAAGTGCTCAAAAAAGATGGGTCTCCTTAGAGGGACGCAAGAGCCAAACTGAAGGAACTCTTAATGGCCAAAGCTGGAACAGCATGAGCAACAAAACTGACAATGATACTATTGGATTATAAATGAAAGAGTAAGATACACCCATGAGTCCATACTTATATACTCAACCAATCGAATACATACATAGAAAGGCAAAAGATGGCTCTTCTTTGCAACAGAATTCCAGTGAATAAATGTGGAAGAAAAGAGCGAAATAAAAAATCACTTACTAGGCATAGTAGATGCTGCAGTCAAAATCCACTGATGGATACTAAAACTAGTGGGTGTGAGTTTGGGAAGAAGCAGGAAATTTGCATAACCTCAAAGTATCACTGTGCAAAATGTTTATTAATCATAAAGTGAAAAATGGTAACTTTATAGTAAGAAACTCGGAAGAGACCACCTTAACCAAGCGATCAAGGTTAACATCACCAGTAAGAAGACATGCTGATATTACAAATTCTTTAAAGTGATGCACTGAGAAAGGTAATATAATGTATGTGGCATTTTTGCCAAAATTGAATAACCTTATCCCAATCTTGAGGAAACTTTACATGAACCCAAATTGAGGGATATTCTCAGGAAGAGGTAACTGGGACTCTTCAAAAGTATCAAGGTCATGAAAGCAAAGAAAGGCTGAGGAACTGTCACTAATTGGAGGAGACTAAGGGACGTGGCCACTAAATGTAATGGGACATCCTGGGTTAGATCCTGAAAACACAAGAGCATTAGTGGAAAAATGGGTGAAACTGCAGCAAGGACTCTAGTCAGTGAGTGGTGTTTTATCAGTGTTAATTTCCTGGTTCCGAACATCGTACCTTGGTTACATAAGATGTTCTAATTGGGGGAAACCAGGTGGGGGATATGGGAACTCTGTGCTATTTCTGAAACTTTTCTGCAAGTCCCAAATCAGAGCAAAATAAAAACTTAAAAAAAGAAAATAATTTTGCAAGTTTAATTAGTTTACTAGAGTCATTTATGTCTCTGTGTGTGCATGTGTGTGAGTGAAATATGTCCTTGAATAACTTGTCAGTGAAATAAAATACCAAAGGCTGCCATGTTTATATCAGAGACATTTTGACAAATACCCTTACTCCATTAATTATAGTATATTGTTCTAATAAGCATAGTTGTTGTTTTGATATTTAGACTGCATCCTAAAGCTCCAAAACTAAAGTTAGGTTTATTTGTAGACACAATGAGCTATGTTTTTTTCCTCTTTGGGGATTTCGGAAATACGTTTTTTTTTTTTTTTTTTTTTAATTATACTTTAAGTTCTGGGCAGAATGTGTAGGTTTGTTACACAGGTATACACATGCCATGGCGGTTTGCTGCACCCATCAACCTATCATCTACACTAGATATTTCTTCTAATGCTACTCCCTCCCCCCACCAACCCCTCTGACAGGCTTCAGTGTGTGATGTTCCCCACCCTGTGTCTGTGTTCTTATTGTTCAACTCCTCGGGAAGACCTTCTTGAGGAAAGCACACTGGCGGTGAGAGGCCAAATTCTGAGCAGGAGTTAGCTGGGGACAGAGTGGGACAGTGGCATTTTAGCAGATGGGCTGCCATTATGAATCTCCAGTAGGAACTTCTGCCAATCTGAGTGAGATGGGAAACACTTTGGCTTGCTCTGGGAAGTAGAAAACGGCCAGGAGAGCAGGAATTAGGTGGTCTGAGATAAGGCCGAAGAGACAGGCAGGAGTTGGCCACAGAGGATCTTGTAGAAGAACTGAGAATGATTCCAAGAAAAGTAGAAACCTCTGAAGGGCTTTGAGCAGAGGAGACACGTGACCTGAGAAGTTACCGTCTCCCACTCTCCCTTAGTGACTTTAAATGCTTATTTATATTATGCTAACCATGGTTCTTTATTTTCCCTGAGGATAAGATATGGGAATGGCTAACAGTGCAGCATTTGATAAGCCACAGGGACAAACATCCCTGTGAAATTCTGTCCCTGGAGGGGTCCAAGAAAGAATGACAGCGTATTGGACCTGCCTTGAGGGAGCTGCATAGACCTTCTGAATTCCATTACAAGTTTATCTGAAATGAAATATCAAGATTTCCCTACAAGGTTCACAATATGGTGAGATTTTTTTTTTTTTTCCTTTGGATGTTTGGGTATTTTACAGCCTGATCTGGAACTGAGCTGAGAGACGAGATTTTTTAAAAGTTCAAAAACTGAAAGCATTAGAGCATTAATCTACCTGAGAGTGGCAAAGTCATAGAACCCTTAGAAAGTCCCTGTTGTACAGCAGACATTGCAGATAATCCTTCAATTAAAAACAGGTAGTATCCAGGTAACTACATACATCTTTTAAGGTGGTCCTCCCAGCAGTCCTTAGACCTTAGCTCAAAGACCCAGGAGAGGACAGGAATACCCCTAGAAGGGGTAACAAAATACCCATGTCTCTTGGGTCAGAAAAGAGTTATTATTATTTGTTCTGCAATTTTTTTTCGAAGTCAAGAATATTACTACCTGCTAATGTCAGCACCCAACAATTTTATTTCTCTCTCTCTCTCTCTCTCTCTCTCTCTCTCTCTTTTTTTTTTCAAAGACAGGGTCTCATCCTTGCCCAGGCTGGAGTGCAATGGTGTGTTCATAGCACAGTGAAGCCTGGAACTCCTGGGCACAGGGAGCAACTAGGAAATTAGGTGCTTGCCACCACATCTGGCTGGTTTTTTATTTCTTTAATTTTTAGTAGAGACAGGGGTCTCACTATGTTGCCCAGGCTGGTCTCAAACTCCTGTCCTCAAGCGATCCTCCCACCTATGCCTCTGTCTCCCAAAGTGTTAGGATTACAGGTGCAAGCCACAGCACCGAGCCTTTTCCAGTTAAAAACAAAAACAAATTTCTATCTGGTAGTTGCAGGCTCAATATTTGTACATCAGTCACCTCTTTCCATTCAGCTTACCTGGGGATATTAAAAGGGAAAATAACTATAATTTCTTATTAATTTAGAAGATAAAATATTTTATGTATAATAGCTATTGTTCAAATATTTCCAAGATCTGTGTGCATACTTTTCTTGAAGTATATGTTGTAACATATTGAACTTAACTTTTTCTTTAACCACCAAGGACTCCAGTTTCACCGTCAACTTTCTTCCTGCATTCACTCTTATTGCTCAGTTCTGGATTAAAAGAGCAGGGCCTGAATCAACCGTCTCCAAAGTACAGGATTTAGAGAAGCTTTGTTGTTTTTTAAAATAATTTTTTAAAAGAGGGATCCTGGATATCTTTTTTAAAAAATCTTTTTCTCATATACGAGAAATACAGGGGGAAAAAAGCAATCATGTTAATGAATCATTCTGGTTTACTGAATTCCAGTTGGTAGAGAGTTTAAACAACCAAACCAAAGGAAGAGCCTTCAGTTAACTTTTAAACTTAAAAAAATTTAGAAACTTTTAAACGAGTTAAAAGTTGTCTTATTTCTGAAAAATCAAAGAGCACTATCTGTACATGGTCATAAATGCAAAGGAAACCACGCCGTGGCTAGGGCAGGAGAGCTTACTTTAGAAGCTGCGTCTTTCCGGTCTTTCTAGATCCTGTTCCTTCGGGGCTTTCGGGGAGTTTGGTTTTTAAAGCGCGGGCCTCGCGGCGCGCGGCTTACAGGACTGCGGGGCTCAGCGGCCGAGACGCGGAATCCACAGGGGTCCCTCAGCGCGGCCGCGGCGATGGTAGTGGGAGCCTGGGACGTGCAGACGAGGGGCCCCGCACGGTTACGGTCCCCGACCGCTAGTCACAGGCTGTGGGCACCCCGCAGAGCGCTCCCCGCCGAACTCCCATCACCCCTATCCTCGGGACCGAAAGTGCGGAGCGCGGAGTCCTGCAAACTTGACCCCAAGCCAAGGTGCGCGAGGCGGCGGCGGCTGTCCCCGCTGCTCCCCGAAGCCCCTGGGCTGGAAACTCCAGCCTCCGCGCACCTCGCCCTCCGCCCGCCCGAAAGTGAAACCCGGCCGCTGGGCGGGAGAGGAGAGCTCGGCCGCGCGTGCTGCCTGGCGGGGCCCCGGCCAGCGGACGTCCCCGACCCGCACCTGGCGGCGCTACCCACCTACCTGCCAGTCCCCACGGCGCCGCCGCCACCAGCAGCAGCGGCGGCAGCAGCAGCGGCCGCAGGGCCGGGCGGCCGGGAGCCCGCATGGGCCGCGGGACTGGGTCACATTTCGGGGGGCAGCCGACGGCTCCGTCCCACGCCTGCTGAGGACAACCGCGGCAGCGCGGCCTTGCGTCTACGCCCGGGGCTCAGCGCGCCCCGCTCCTGGCTACCCGAGACCCAGGGCGGAGGCGCTGCGGCCACGCCCACCTCCCCCCCCGCCCCCCGGGCTTCCACAGGAACCGAGGGCGAACGACTCGCGGAACCCCCACGCGCGCGCCTCCGGCTACCCAGCTGGATGGCAACGTGAGGGCAGTTCTCGCGGATTTATAGTCCCCAGCCATTCGGCTGTCAGTCCTGAGAGTCTGAGAGTTTCCACCTCTCACCTCTCAGGGTACATGCCCAGACCAACCCGGTCACTCTGCAGGTAAAACCTCCCTCTGGTAATGAGCGAGGCGAGAGCATTGCAAAGAGATTCTGGTATTCAGGCCGGTCTGATGGTCACTTAAAGTTCCATACTGGAAGAAGGGTGAAATGGAGTTATTTATCAATATACTGTTGGGCACTCAGCAGTAGATCTTACAGTCATGCATCATTTGAGATGACAGGATTACCTCCAGAGAAGTGCGTCTTAGGCGAATTTGTGTGAATATCTTAGAGTGTACTTACACACACCTATATGGCATAGCCTCTTACACGCCTAGGCTGTTGCTCCTAGTCTACAAACTTGTACAGCATGTGACCCTACTGAATACTGCAGGCAACTGTAGCACAATGGCAAATATCTGTGTAGCTAAACATATCTAAACATAGAAAAGGTACAGTAAAAGTACTGTATGAAAAATTTCAAAAATGGTGCACCTGTATAGGGCACTTTCCACGAATGGACATTGCAGGACTGGAAGTCGCTGTGGGTGAGTCAGTGAGTGGGTGAGTGAATGTGAAGGCCCAGGACATCACCGTGTACTACTATAGGCTTTATAAGCACTGCATTACACTTAGGCTATGCTAAATTTATGAAAAAACTTTCTTTCTTTCTTTTTTCTTTTTTTGAGATGGAGTTTTGCTCTTGTTACCCAGGATGGAGTGCAATGGCGCGACCTCGGCTCACTGCAACCTCAGCCTCCTGGGTTCAGTCAATTCTCCTGCCTCAGCCTCCTGAGTAGCTGGGATTACAGGCACGCGCCACCATGCCCAGCTAATTTTTTGTATTTTTAGTAGAGACGGGGTTTCACCATGTTGATCAGGATGGTCTCCATCTCTTGACCTCGTGATCCACCCGCCTCGGCCTCCCAAAGTGCTGGGATTACAGGCTTGAGCCACCGCGCCTGGCCGAAAAAAACTTTCTTCAATAATAATAAATTAACCTTAGCTTACTATGAGTGTTTACTTTCTACTTTTACATTTTTTTAACTGTTTTTCTTTCTTTTTTTTTTTTTTTTGAGGCAGAGTCTTGCTCCATCACCCAGGCTGGAGTACAGTGGCTTGATCTCGGCTCACTGCAACCTCTGCCTTCGGGGTTCAAGTGATTCTCCTGCCTCAGCCTCCTGAGTAGCTCGGACTATAAGCGCATGCTATTACGTCCAGCTAATTTTTTTGTATTTTTCATAGAGACTGGGGGTTTCACCATGTTGGTCAGGCTGGTCCTGAACTCCTGACCAGGTGATCTGCCCACCTTGGCCTCCCCAAGTACTGGGATTACAGGCATGAGCGACCGTGCCTGGCCTAAACTTTTTGACTTGTAATAAGATTTACTTCAGCTGTGTTCCATCTCTTTTGCCCTTAAATGCCCTTTTTCAAATGCTCCAATAAAGGGTAACGGCACTCAAATTAGAGCAACTATTGTTTTCTTTTTCTTAAAAAGGGGGGAGAGTCTTCAGTATTAAAAAAAAACATCTTTTTAGTGAGGAGGGAGTAAGGAGATAGGAGATGGGGCAGGATTTTTTGAGCCTCCTAAATATGCTACTTTCCCCTCCCTAAAAGACTTGAAAACAGGGGAGGAATTCAGGTCAGAGGGCTCCTTAGGCTGAAACACTAGCTTTGTAGTGCTGACGTGAGGCCTCTGCAAACCTCTATTCTTGTCAGCTCTTTTCCTTTCCACCAAAGGGCCATGAAGGAATCCTGAAAGCTGGAGGAGGAAAGAAGGAACTTGCTTCCTATTTATTTGCTGTTCTTGTCATAGTGCCTCTTTACCCTGGCAGGGACAGCTTGTTCCAGTAGCAATTGTTTCTAGTTTCCAGCTTCTTCCCATACTCCCAGAATCAGCCTCACTGCATCGCCTGAGAAATACCAGCACTGGAAGGCTCTGCTTCCAGGATCTAACCCCCAAGTCTGCCCTTTGTTCCTTTAGCCCTGAGGGTGGTAGTTGCTTCTAGTAGTCACTCTGTCTTTTTCAATCTCAGTATCCCCTTTTAACTTTTTTGGTACTCCAACATCTGTTTAATCAATTCCTTATTGCAATAGCAAACTCTTTCTATTGAAATAACTAGTGTGGTTTCTGTTTTCCCAACTGGACTCTTGATTCCATTGTAATTCCAGAACATTTTAGGAAGGACTTTGTGTGATCAGTACATTCTTGATAATATCTTGAGTTGCTGTTGTTCTTACTTTTAAATTATAATTTATTTTGTTTACTTCCATCATCATGATCTTAAGTCTTATGGGTTAAATAGGATAAAAAATTAGCTCAATATTTTGTAGACCTAATCATAAAAGCTAAACCACAACATTTTCTCAAGTGTAAGAGGCATATAAGGAAATTATTAAAAGCGCAAACTTTGAAATTGGATGAACCATTCAGGTTCCAGTTTCTGTTGCTTATTAAAAGAACAACCTATCCAAGTCTGTCTCCTTGTTTTGAAACTTGGGGTAATGTGACTAACTCTCAGAATTGTTGTAAGGATTGAAGGAGGTGGTTAGTAAATGTAAATTTCTTAGCTAGGATCTGACTCAAAGAAAGAATTCAGTAACTTCATGTTATTAGTGTGTATTTTCCTTGGAAATCATTTAGGAATTAAACTAGGACAGAAAATATTTATTTTTTGTCTATGGTATTAGTGTTTGGGGTGGGAGGTAAGGGTATATGTAAATAGCATAAATTTGTGCTACAAAAGTGTTTGGGGCCAATTATTTTTGGATATATAAACTTCTGTGTGCATTTCTATTCAAATATGAATTGTTCAGGTCCTTCAAGAGGCTAAAACAGACCTATACAAAGCCTTCCCTTATCTCCTAAGCCTTTTGAACTTGAACAGTGACATTTCATTATTTCACCAAGTTTTCCTCCCGCCAGGAAGTGGGAACAGGGTAGGGGATTGGGTAACGGTGACTTGGAGTTTCTTCCCCCATAAGTGGGGTGTCACTTGTGTGAGTACATGTGACATGTTTTCTGCATGCCTCTCGTCCCCTCTCTCCTTTCGTCTTCAAGTTCCACTTGGTACTTGTCAGAAGGCAGTCAAAATTTTACCTGTAAGGCTTGTCTTTTATATGTTAACAAACTCACCACTCTGTCCTCAAAATGCCTAGCTGTTCTACAGGATGAGTGTGACCTGAGAACTTGCCACGTATTCAGCTGATGTTTTCCATGCATTGAAATAAAGAGTGGAGTCACAGCTTTTCTTCTGTTTTGCACCTGTGACCCAGAACTCACCATAGTGAGTTTCCTCAGTACCTTTAAATCTAACCTCTTACCTACCCCTGTTAATTTTGGGAAGCAGCAGTCCTGGTTCCTCCCATCTAAGCCCTCCCAGGCAATATAACCTTCAGAGACTTTTGAAATGATGTTTCTAAATTGATGTTTTTTTCTACTTCTCAACTTTACAACTCTGCTTGCCATAATTTACCATATTGAGATTTTACTTTTGTGGAGCCTTAAGTATAGGATTTCCAGACTTCTTGATCAAAAAGTCCATAAACCACTACTCCTTACCTCCCACCCCCCACCCCGAACACTAATATCACAGACAAAAAATAAAATTTTTCTATCCTAGTTTGGTTCCTGAATGATTTCCAAGGATAATACATACTAATAACATGAAGTTGCTGAAATCTTTCTTTGGGTCAGATCCTAGCTAAGAAATTTACTACCTCCTTCAATTATTACAGCGGTTCTGAGAGTTAGTCACATTACCTCAAGTTTCAAAACAAGGAAGCAGAGCTGGGCAGGCTGTTCCTTTAATAATCGACAGAAACTGGAAACTAATTGCTGGTTTATCTAATCTCAAAGTTTGTGCTTTTAATGATTTCCTTATATGCCTCTACACTTGAGAAAATGTTATGGTTTAGCTTTTATGATTAGGCCTACAATACATTGAGTTAATTTTTGTCTATGGTATGAGAAAAGAGTAGAGATTATTATTTTTTTTCATATGGATGTCTTATTGATTTTTGAGGTCTAAACTGTAAAACAGCATGAATATAATTGCCAAAGGCCAAATATTCAGCATGCCTAATGATTTGCTTCAAACAAATTAAAAACAAACGAAAAAGACAATCTAATATTGAGTTTATACAGGTTACACACCACTTAGTTGCCACTGTCATCTTCCGAGAAATGAAGAGAAACCCTGGCTCCCTAATATCAACAGATTTCTTGGAAAGTAAATTAATTCTCCCAGGAAGGCAAAAGGGAAAGTACCTACCCGGGAATATAAACATTTGGCTATGGCAGGGAGATAAATTTTATTACTCTTTGATTGAGTCTAGATGGCTCCAGGCCTAACACCCTTGCAATGTGAGAAGCAAATGACTCTGTGGAAGAGGAGACAGTCTATGGCATGTCAATTTCCTTTACCAGGAAGACAAACCGTCTGGAAATGTGAAAATATTTGACATCTCATTATTTGAATATACTCCATTTGATTGCCCATTCTTCTGTTGATAGACATTTGGGTTGTTTCATTATTGAGTTGTAGGTGTCATTTATTCTGGGTACAAGTTCTTTGTCAGGTATGTGTGTTGCCAGTATTTTTGCCCACCTCATGGCTTGCCTTTTTGTTTTTACAATGACGTCTATAAGAGCAAAAGTTTTTAATATTGATACAATCAAGTTTTTCAAATTTTTTTCTTTACGATTCTGATGTCTCATCTAAGAAGTCTTTGTGTATCCCAAGGTTGAAGATAATTTTTTCCTAGAAATATTATAGTTTTAGCTTTTATAATTACGTCTACAATACATTGAGCTATTTTTTTTTATATATGAGAAAAAAGTAGAGATAAATTTGTTTTCATACAGATGTCTTATTGGTTTTTGAGGTTTTTATACTATTTGTTAAAAAGACTTTTATTTCTAAAAATAAAAAGACTTTCATTCCACATTAAATTACTTTAGCCATTATTGTTGAAAATCTGTTGAAAATATGTGTATTTGGTCATTTTTAGATGTCTACTTGTTGGTCTATTTGTCCATTTTTGCACCAATACCATGTTTTAACAAAAGGAACTTTTTAGTTTTTATTTCTCTACTGTAAAGGTATTGTTTTACACTTTCCTATTCTATATTTTAGAAGACAGTCATTAAGTCTAACCTATCCTTGGAAGGGACAGTGGTGGTGGCCAAAATTAAGCTCCCCCTCCTGAAGGGAGGGAGGAAGTATCTTTGTATGTTATTTGGAAATCTTCTGCAAGGAAGATATGTTCCTTCTTCCTATTTACTTATTGGTTTATTTAAATCATTTATTTAAATTAATATAGATGCAAATGTATTTAGTTCATACTTTGGGTTATACTCCAATGGTATATTATTTATTTTCTTGCTTAAATTGTTCCAGCTTTTGCCATTGTGAGCTCTTTCAGGTCCTCCTGAAAGGGGACACTCCTCTGTCCCCTTGAAACAGCCACATCCTGTTTTGTTTTGATTTGTCCTGAGCACTTCCTTACTTTCTGGTAATGTTAGAGACTCCAGCCTTGTCTTGTGTTTATCTCTGCTAGCTCTAAAACCAGCCATTTTTCCATGGAACCCTGGTTTATATAATTGGAGAATGGTATTCTATTGTTTGGAAATTGTAGAATACAAAGGTACTCTGTGTGGTGGGGGGGGGAAGGGAGAGAGAGAGAAAGTTTGTGTGTGCTTTAAACTGGAAGAAACCAAGGAGAAACAATTTCTTAAAAATGGGTCATTTTTATATACACAGATATGGCTGAAAGCAAAGAAACTTATTCTTTTCTTGATGCCTAAAGAATAGAGTCAAATAACAACATAAATGACCCCTTCAGTGTACCCAAATTCCAAATAAGCATTTATCTGGCCCCCAAGTGAGAGTTCAAAGATGGAGGATGGGTTATGGGCCAACTGATGGCCTAATGTTGAGGAAACTGCATGGCTCTGGTGTCATATATGGGTTAATTCTCAATTCCACTCTATCCAAACAGTGTGATCTTGGTCTCTTTTGTGACAGGTATCACATCGGGGTCACCACCTGAGACCTCCATCATGTCAGTGTCCCTTGTCAGGCACCAGCTGTGAGGTGTCATGTTGGAGTCACCACCTGAGATATTGATCATGACCTGCAAAGGTCTGTCCTGCAGACCCTGACTCATTTACGAATGAATGAATGCACTCACACACACAGAATGGTGTCGAGTAGGCTAGCGATGGACGTCAGCTGCTTTCGGAGGGCGATTGCAGCTAACTGACCACCACTCACTGCTCCTCCTCATATTTATGCAGTATAGATTTAATAACAGGGGTTCTACGTCAACATGTTTGTCGATAATTAATGTGGTTAAAAGGGTGGTTTTACAAATGATGAAAGGTCTTGGTTCTGGAGCCCGGAATAAACCCCATTAATGGGTAATTCCCCTTTGATCTCCTCCCAAGAGGGCCATCCAACACGAAGTTTATGTGAGCAAACAAATTAGAGTACGGACAAAGGAATGGGAGTAAACAGACTTCACTGGGGAAGTTTAATTATTCCTAAACTTTACCCCTATGACTTAAAGCTCTAACATACTAACTGGCTGCCTCCAGCCTGTTCTCATTAAAACCTTTCAGCCTTCCAAAAGGTTTGAGACTATAATCTGTAACTTTTCCTAATATTTCCCTAATATTTTTCCAGCCACCCCAAGTGAATCCCAACACTGTGTTAGATGTTATGATGTACCACCCAGACTCCACTTCCAAGAAGGCTTTGTTTTCCAAGCTCCGGGAGTGCTAATATTGGAAACCTCCAGCTGTCAGCCTTTTCAATGACTACCTCAGTGAATGAGAACTGACTCACCCAGGGTCATGTCCCTTTCCAAGGCTCAGATTCAATGACTAATCAGATGTGGGACAATGAAGACCTAGTCATCTTAGTCCAGGTTGGGGCATCTCTGTTCATTCTAAGTTTAGAGCTCCTTTGGCCAAGGCTGTTGCTGGACCACTCTTGCTTCCTTTCCTGTGTCCACTCTTGCTTCCTTTCCCTCCTTCCAACAGGTATTTATCCCAAGGGTCTTCCTCAGTAACACTGTGCATACTAAAGTCTACCTCAGAGTCTGCTTCCTGGGGAAAACACCTGTGATAGCCTCTGTGGCATCCACTCCTACCCCCAGCCCTGTCCCCAGATAACCGCAGACTACGTTTATAATATACAGTCAGTGGCACCTGGATTTTCTCCATAGGTTCCTCTTTCTCTAACCACCCCCTACACACTAGAGTGCTTCAGTTTTGTCTTTTTATTCACTTTTCTCCTCACCCTATAATATTTCCATGGGTGATTTCAATTTTTTTTTGGCGAGGGTTGGGGGTCAAGGTCTATGGCATAAGCTGGAGTGCAGTGGCACAAAACATAGCTTACTACAGCTTCAAACTCCCAGGCTCATGCCATTCTCCCACCTCAGCCTCCCGAGTGGTCAAGACTACAGGTCCATACCACCATGCCTGGCTAATTTTTAAATTTTATTTTTACTTCTGTAGGACAAGTCTTGCTGTGTTGCCCAGGCTGGTCTTGAACTCCTGGCCTCAAATGGTCCTCTTGCCTCAACTTCCACAGTGTTGGGATTACAGGTGTGAGGCACTACATCAGGCCAATTTCAATTTTCAGTCTTCAATCTAGCCCTCTTTGCTGAGCTCTAGAAATCCCTCTCTTAATTCCCCATCTCTGCTTGTGCGTCCCATGTACCTCAATTCCAACTTGTCCCAAGCTGAACTCATCTGTACAATGTCTATATTTTCTGTTACCCAAGTCAGAAGTCTGGGAGTTCTCCTAAACTTCTTCATCCATGCCCCTACTCAATCATCATACCCTTCCATTTTCATCTTTACTATATCTCTTGCATTATTTCCAGTGTTTCTTATGGCTCCTTTGTGCCACTGTTATATGTATTCCTTATATATCACATAGTTCTGAAAATGTCAAAAATACCTATCAGTTTTATATGTATTTATAACACTATATTGAAGTGGTTACATATATGACTATTAGACTGTGAACTTCTTGAGGGCAAGAACTGTACCTTGTTCTCTCTCTCTTTTTTTTTAAGAAGGAGTCTTGCTGCTGTCACCCAGGCTGGAGTGCAATGGTGCAATCTCAGCCCACTGCAACCTCCACCTCCTGGGTTCAAGAGATTCTCCTGCCTCATCCTCCTGAGTAGCTGGGATTACAGGCGCCCAGTAGCTGGATAGCCAGGCGTGGTGGCTAATTTTTTTATACTTTTAATAGAGACGGGGTTTCACCATGTTTGCCAGGCTGATCTTGAACTCCTGACCTCAGATGATCCACCCTCCTTGGCCTCCCAAAGTGCTGGGATTACAGGCGTGAGCCACCACCCTTGGGCTTGTTCTTTTTCATATCTCTAGTGTCTAGTGTAATGCTGGGAATGTAGTACCTTCTTAATGAATTTTGTTAAAACAAATAAAACTTCTCTGAAGTTTTTTCTATATATTTTAAGCGGCAAATCCAAAAGATCTCTCTTTCTTCCTTTCTTCCTTCCTTCCTTTCTTTTCTTTTCTTTCTTTCCTTCTTCTTTGCAACAGAGTCTTGATCTTGTCATGCAGGCTGGAGTGCAATGGTGTGATCTTGGCTCACTGCAACTCCACCTCCCAGGTTCAAGAGATTCTCCTGCCTCAGCCTCCTGAGTAGCTGGGATTACAGGCACGCACCACCACACCGGGCCAATTTTGTGTTTTTAGTAGAGACAGGGTTTTACCATGTTGGTCAGGCTAATCTTGAACTCCCGACCTCAGGTGATCTGCCTGTCACGGGCTCCCAAGTGTTGGGATTACAGGCGTGAGCCACTGTGTTTGGCCAGTAATTTCTTAATCAGCATGTATATGCACCCACACAGAAAATACACACACGTCTATGTGTGGCCACACTCCCTTTCTGAAATCCTCACATCTCCATTTCAGTGTTCAACTATCCTGTACAAGATATGAAGTAACCTGGAAAGGAACAAATTAGCTATTATTCAAAAGTCAGAATCATATCTTGTTTATCATTCAAAAATTCTGACTTTTATTCTTCTTTCATCAGTTGTTTTCTTAACCTGTGCATTGAATTAATATGAGGTAAACCTAAGAGAGATTTGCATAAAATGTATTTATACTTTTAAGTGAAATGTAAAGTTTTGGTGTTAGTTTTGATAATTCAGTTAATTACTTCTTTATTTGCTTAGTATACCAAGGCATTACTCAAATATTCAAATATATCAATCATGTATAACTATACCACTGCACAGTAAGTACTCAATGAATTGATACATATAAAAATCAAGGCTTTAAATCTTTGTTTTCATTTTCATTAAAAAAAAATTTACAAGGCTGTCAATTCTTTCCAAAGAAAGACTAGGTTTAATTCCATTCCTGTCAAAATCCTAGCAAGATTATTTTTTATGTATAGGTGAACTTATTCATAATGTATGTGAAAAGGCATCTAAAAAATGTCCTGGGCCCAGAAGGCTTTACTGGTGAATTCTACCAAGCATTTAAAGAGGAATGACTATGAATCTTTCACAGACACTTCTAAAAATGAAGGGAACACTTCTTAACTCATTCTATGTGGTCAGTGTTACTCTAATTCCAAAACCAGACACAGATATAATAATAAAATGAAACTATGCATCAATATCCCTTATGAGTATAGACAGAAAAATTCTTAACAAAATACTAGCAAACTGAATCCAGTTTATATATCATGATATATATATCATGATATATAATCAGAAAAGATTATATATCATGACTAAGTGGGATTTAGCTGAGGAATGCAAAGTTAGTTTAATATCTGAAAATCAATTAGTGTAATATACCATATCAATAGAATGAAGGACAAAAATCACCCACATGATTGTCTCCATAGACTCAGAAGAAGCATTTGAAAAAGTCTAGCACCCCTTCATAATACTCAAGAAACAAAAAATGGAAGGGATTCCTCACACTGATAAATGGCATGTATGAAGTAACAGCTAATACCACAATTAATAGTGAAAGACTAAATGCTTTCCTTATAAAATGAAGATCAAAATGAGATGTCCACACTCACCCCTTCTGTTTAGTATTGAGCTGGAGGTTTCAGATAGGGCAATTCAACAAGAAAAAGAAATAAAAGGCATACAGATTGAAAAGGAAGAAGTAAAACTATCTCTATTCACAGATGACTTACTCTTAGATACAGGTCATGTATATGAAAAATCCTGAGGGACCCATTAAAAAACTATTAGAACTAATGAATGAGCTCAGCAAAGTTGAAAGATACAAGGTTATTATACAAAAATCAATTGTACTTTTATGTAGTTGCAACAAACAATCAGGAAATCAATATAATTCCACTTAAAATAGTATCAAAAATGATAAAATGCTGAGGAATAAATTTAGTAAAAGAAGTACAAACTTATACTACAAAAACTAAAAAAAACATTGGGGAAGGCAATTAAAGAAGATCTAAATAAATGAAAAGAATTCAATGCTTATAAGTTGGAAGATTTAATATTGATAATATGGTAATACTCTCCAAATTGATAAACAGATTCAATGCAATCATTAACAAAATACTAGCTGGTTTTTTTTTTTGCAGACATTGACAAGTTAATCTTAAAGTTCATATAGAAATTTAAGGGAGTCAGAATAGTCAAAACAATCTTGAAGAGCAAAGTTGGAGGACTAAAATTTCTTGATTCAAAACTTACAACAAAGCCATAGTGGTTAAGACAGTGTTGCAGTGACATAAGGACAGACATATACGTCAGTGACATATAATGAGAGTTTCAAAATAATAATTTATGGCCAATTGACTTTTGACAAGGGTGTCAGCAGGTTCAATGAAAAAAAAATAGTCTTTTCAACAAACGATGCAGAGCACTGTATATCCATAGCCAAAGAATAAAGTTCTTTGGACTTTGCCTCATGCTATATGCAAAAATTAACTCAAAATAGATCAAAGACCTAGTGTTAGAGCTGAAGTTATAAAACCCCTAGAAGAAAATATAAGGTAAATTTCATGACCTTGAATGAGAAAATGGTTTCTTAAATATGACAGAAAAAGTAGAAGCAACTAAAGAAAACATACGTAAATTGTACTTATCAAAATTAAAAAATTATTGCACTTCTAAGAACACCACCAAAACAGTGAAAAGACACCAAATGAATGACAGAATATATCTGGAAATTGTATATCTAATAAGAGACTTGATTCTAAAATATATGAATAACTCTTACAGCTCAATAATAATAACACAAATAAGTAAAAAATGGGCCCAGGGCTTGACAAGACATTTCTTCAAAGGTCTGCAAATGGCTAATAAGCACAGGAGAAGCAGCTTGACATCATTACTCATCAGGAAAATGCAATTCAAAACCACAGTGAGATACACTTTATACCCACTAGTGTATAAGTGCCATATTATAATAACAAAGATAACAATATTGTGAAGAACATAGAGAAATCAAAGCCTTCATGCATGGCTGGTGAGCCTATAAAATGAGGCAGCCACTTTGGAAAACAGTGTGTCAATTACTTAACAAAGAGCTATGATATGACCCAGCACTTCCAATCCTAGGTGTCTAACAATGAGAAATGCAAACATATGTCCACACAAATACTTGTATACAAATATTCATAGCAACATTATTTATAATAGCCCCAAATTGTAAACAACCCAAATGTCCATCAACTGATGAATGGGTAAATAAAACAAGGAGTATCAATGCAATAAAACATTATTTGGCAAAAAGAATGGAGTATGGATATATGGATGGATTAGCCTTGAAAACATATGCTAAACGAAAGAAGCCGGTCACAAAAGGCCACACATTCTATTTATGTGAAATAAATTCTATTTATATGTAATATCCATAATAGGCAAATTTACAGAGACAGAAAATAGATTAGTTGTTTTCAGACACTAGGGCAGGTGGTGGTTGAGAGTGTTTTGGGGGGCTGGCTAAACAATACAGAGTTTTTTTCTGTGGTAATGAAAATATTCCCAAATTGATTGTGATGATTGTTTCTCCATTTTGAAAACATGCTAAAAACCATTGAGTTATACACTTCACATGAATACATTACATGGTATGTGAATTATAGCTCTATAAAGCTATTGTCAAAAAATTACATTAATAAAATGGATTGCTAATCCATCATAACGAAGCAGGTTTATTAAAAAAATGTAAAGTTGCTTAACATTAGAATAATGAATAGTTGTAATTTGGTACAAATACACATAAAGGAGAAAATTCAGATGTCTACTTAAACAGGACCAAAAAAAAAAAAAATCTGGCAACTTCTAAATAGAAGTCAAATTCCTTCATCTAATAATGCAGGTCTTAGTGCTTCATGAGCATATAATTAATGATGACATACTGAAAGTATCTCTTTAAGGTCAGGAATAAAGCTAGTGTGTCTCCTATCATTCCTTCTGAATTCAATATTATGTTGACTGTCCTAGTCATTATGGCAGGACAAGAAAAAGAAATAAAGTTACAAGAATTAGAAATGAATTATAAGAATTACAATAAAGTTACAAGAATTAGAACTGTTATCATTCATAAATAATATGATTGTATGCACAGACAGTGGAAAAGTATCTCTGGGTAATTTAAAAATGTGAATGTGAGAGTTTACAGATTTCTGTTCATGCATTCAACATCCTCAAAGCAATTGCACACCAATAATACATAGTTAAAATGAAATAAAAGTACCTTTTATAATCACATGGAAAATATCTAAGACATACAAGTAGGAAAATGTATGAAATTTCACTGAATGACTTTGAAGAAGTCCTCTTTAAATGGAGGGATACGGATTGAGGTTATGGGCTGAGGACTCAATATCTCTCAAAATTAGGTTACAGATGTAATACAATTCCAACAACCTTGTAACAGATTTTTATGAAACTTGACAAAGTGATTATAAAATTTGAGTGGAATTGCAAAGGTCTAAAAATAAGACATTTTTCAAAAAGTTTAGAGAGGGAGACTTTCCCTTCCACATAACAAGATTTATAAAATTACCTTCAGACATTGTGGTAGACAAAAAGATCTATGAAACAGTATATAAAGTCCCACATTTAGGGACATTTGATAAGTGATAGGGACATTTCAAATTAGTGGGGAAAGGATGGGATTTTCAGTGAGTGCTTCTGGGAAAATTGGAAATGTACTTCATTTTACATCACCTACAAAAATAATTTCAGTAAATTAAAGAGCTGTTGTAAGTCGAATGATGTCCCATTAAATTCAAATGTTGAAGTCCTAACCCCAGTACCTGAGAATATGACCTGGATGAGGTCATATTGGAGTAGGGTGGGTCTTAACATCCAAAGGACTCTGTTCTTATAATCAGGGGAAATTTGGACACAGACATATGCACAGAAACAATGTCACATGATCACAGAAGCAGAGATAGGGGTGATGTGTCTGTGAGCAAAGGAACACCACAGACTCCTGGTAAACCACCAGAAGCTAGGAGAGAGACACATGGAACAGAAGTTTCCTCCTAGGCCTCAGAAGGAACCAATCCTACTGACACCTTGATTTTGGATTTCTAGCCCCTTACAATGTCAGACGCTTTCTGTTATTTAAGCTACTCGGTTTGTGGTACTTTGTTATTGCAGCCCTAACAAGCCAATATAAGAGCTAAATGCGAGGGAAGTTTTTCGAAGACCAGATAATAGAATGTCTGTATGACCCTGGGGTCAGAAAGTATTACTTAAACATAAAAGGACTGGTCGATTGACAGTCCGACTACATTAACATAAAGAATTTCTGCTTATGAAAGACACTAAGAGAGAATTAGAGACAAACTGCAAACTGGAAGAATATATATGCATCATATATAACATATATTATGCAAAACACTATGTTATGGATACATATATTGTGGATATTAGGTAATTTTCACTTAATTTTTCTTTGAAAAAAAATTCAAAGAAGTTTTTTAACTCAGGGATTTGTAATATTGCTTGGTCATTTCTATTTTGAGGTTGAGAACTACTGTGGAAACATTATTGCTGACAGCAGAAACAATGGCTTCTAGAAGGGTTTATAAATAGTTGCAGAAGTTACTTTAGACAGTACCATAAAAAATGGTGGTCATAAAGAAGAAAATCCTTGCGAGTGTTGAATGACCTTGGCGTTCATGATCACTGAAAAAAAATCTCAGTGCAACAACTGTTGATAATAATTCAGCTGGTGGTTATACCTGCCAGGGATGCGAATTAGCTAGAGTATGTGAAAAGAAACTAAAACTTCCTCTTTTCTGGTATGAAAAAACAAACCACAATATTAACAGTTGGCTTTAATTCAAATCCAGAGGTAGTCTGGTTTCACCTCAGACATAGCGCAGTTCTCTTCTCTGGGTAATTTAAGCAATTAAGATCTAAAGAGTTTTGAAAATGTTATTTAGCCCACAGGTTATTTGGGAGCTTTTTATTTTAAAATAGAGCCTAGAATGACCAAAATAATCTTGAAGAAGAAAAGTAAGTTTGGACCAGCCTGGGCAACACGGTGAAACCCCATCTCTACTAAAAATAGAAAAATTAGCCGCTAGGTGTGGTGGTATGTGGCTGTAATCACAGCTACTGAGGAGGCTGAGGTGAGAGAATCACCTGAGCCTAGGAGGCAGAGGTTTCAGTGAACCAAGATCATGCTACTGCACCCTAGCCTGGGTGACAGAGGGAGACCCTGTCTCAAAAATAAATAAATAAAAATAAGATGGACAACTTACACCAAGATGTCAAGGTTTACTTTAAAGCTGCAGATTAGTAAATTAGATTTCATTAGAATTAACAACTATTGATTATCAAAAGACACCATTAAGAGAATGAAAGAGTAGAGGTCAGAAGATACTTGCAATACATACATATATCAAAAGAAAGCAGATAACATACCTCTTACAAAGAGGCAAGAAAAAGGTAGACCAACCCAGTATAAAAATGGGCAAAACTTTGAACAGATACTTTACAAAGAAGATATCAAAATGTAAAATAGGCCTTTCAACATCACTGGTCATCAGGGAAATGTAAATTAAAACCACAGTGAGATACTAGTACACTCCCATTTTGATGGTTAAAAAATACCAAGTGCTGGTGAGACACTGGAATATCTAGAACATTTCTACATTGCTGGTGGGAGTGTTAAATTGGTTAAACTGGCTAAATCAGAAAACAGATGGTTTTCCAGACCGAGCCAGCATCACGGACAGGCAATCTGTACAGTCGTTCAGCATCCCTAACTCCAAAGAGAGTTATGTGTGGTTTAATGCTTGGCTATCCATGTCTTGAAACTCTTAATACGTTTATATTCAAACTTGTTTTTGTAAGTGAAGTATTATGAGAATGTGGCGCATGCCCAAGCAGTGGAGTTAAGGTCAGTTAGCATGTCCGCTGCTGTTCCTTGCTACACTCAGGTGTAGCATTCACTGTGCTCCATGAGCCTAGAATTTTAGCTGGAGCCTAGTGTCTGGGAGTTCAATAAGAACTCAAAGGAGTACATGGTAAATGGGGGGCTCTGAAAGCCAGGAGAGGTCTCGTTTCCATTTGAATCAGAATTTGCTTTGAATGCAGAGAGAAGGCAATGTCATTTTAAGAAACACACACACACACACACACACACACACACACACACACACACCCCCAGTGAATCCTATCATAGCCTTTCTTCTTTCTTACTCCCATTACTTTCCCGTATTAGCCACATGTGCTAGAAATGGCCATAAAGATGGAAGAGGAAAGATAGGGCAACCAAGAGTTCTTTTTCCTTTTAGTTTTTCTTTCTCGCCAATAAACTGAAAGTAGAAAGTATTAGCATAATGTGCGTGTTTAAAGAAGTGAAATAGAAATTTTTAACTTATTGTGTGTAGCATCTTCAAGAATGAAATGCAGATGCATGTACAAGCTAATGAATACAAATTACATAATTTAGTGATTCAGCATACAGGTTAAATGCTCTCATATCTGTATTTAAAACTGCCACTGTACTATACAAAATGAATGGTAAATTTCAAGCTAATGTTTAAACATTTTATTTTTTTCTACTTAGAATGACTAAATTAAATTGCAGATTAAAGAATGCCATGACAAGTTGAGAGAAAGAGAGAGAAAGTAGAAAAAAGGAAAACGTTTTAGGTTTTCATACTTTTAATGACAATTTTTCCCCCACTTTTTAAATGAGTGGCCTTACGTTTTCATTTTGCATTGAGCTTTGCAAATTAGATAACTGGCCCAGTTAATCAGTAATTTTAATCTTAGAAATACACTCAACAAAAATAAATGCTTATTTTCACCAAAAGACATGCAAAAAAAGTTAATAAAACCAAGATTGATTCATAATAACCCCAAACAAGAAATAACCCAAAAGTTCATCAACGGTATAAAAACAGATTTACAAGAAAAAACAAACAACTCCATCAAAATGCGGGCAAAGGATATGAACAGGCACTTTTCAAAAGGAGACATTTATATGGCCAACAAACATATGAAAAAAAATCTCATCATCACTGGTCATTAGAGAAATGCAAATCAAAACCACAATGAAATACCATCTCACACTAGTGAGAATGGCGATCATTACAAAATCAGGGAACAACAGATGCTAGAGAAGATGTGGAGAAACAGGAACGCATTTACACTGTTAGTGGGAGTATAAATTAGTTCAACCATTGTGGAAGACAGTGTGGCAATTCCTCAAGGATCTAGAACTAAAAATATCATTTGATCCAGCAATCGCATTACTGGGTATATACCCAAAGGATTATAAACTCATTCTGCTGTAAAGACACATACACATGTATGTTTATTGCAGCACTATTTACAATAGCAAAGACTTGTAACGAACCCAAATGCCCATCAGTGATAGACTGGATAAAGAAAATGTGGCACATATACACCATGGTGTACTATGCAGTCATAAAAAAGAATGAGTGCTTTGCAGGGACATGGATGAAGTTGAAAACCATCATTCTCAGGAACTCACACAGGAACAGAAAACCAAACACTGCATGTTCTCACTTATAAGTGGGAGTTGAACAATGAGAATACATGGACACAGGGAGGGGAACAACACACACTGGGGCCAGTTGGGGGGTGGGGAGGCTAGAGGAGAGACAACATTAGGAGAGACACCTAATGTAGATGACAGGTTGGTGGGTGCAGCAAACCACCACAGCACGTGTATACCTATGTAACAAACCTGCACGTTCTGTACATGTACCCCAGAACTTAAAGTATAATAATAATAATAATAAAAGAATTTCTGTTTTATTAATTGCTTGGCACCTTGTAGGTATACAATAAACATTTGTTGTCTGAATAACAAACCTTATTTTGAAAAACTAGAAAAGAATGTAATTTTGGAATTTTACATTTTATCAACTGTTGATCATGAACATTTATTAAATTTATAGTGCAATTTAAAACATGGTAACTCTAGCAAGAGATAGGTGCTTATCCTGAAAGTAAAAAGTGTAGCAGAGACTATGGAAGGATAAATATTGTTGGTAAAAACCTGGTCTGCCATTGGAATTTTCCCGGAGTTTCACAGGGTTCTCAGGCTTGAAAGAACAAAAAAGCAGAAGCTGGGATCTGGAGCAGAGTGGGCTCCACTCTCCGCCATCTGTGTGCTCTGCACATCGGAGATGCAGCCAGCTAGCCACTGGATGTCACTGTTCTCTTACGCTTCTCATTCTGGGTGTCCTGCCAGGTCTCCTTATGCATGAATATGCAATGTCCTGGTTTACGACCCTGACAGAGGGCACAGACTCACCTGTACAGGCCTTCTCAATATGGAATCACATACTGTTCCTACATAAAATTGATTTTCGATTCTGAGCAGCACAGAAAGGTTTGAAGAGATGAGTGGTCTCAAGTGCGGCTCTCAGCTTTAGTCCCAGCCCTATAACGGTGCTCAGGAGCAGGAACACAGCTGCCAGGACATTTCCCTGTCACTCAAGAGCTGATGGGCTTTTCTTCAGGTCCAGACCTATAGGCAAGGACTGGAAAACATTTGGGTTTCATAGCTGGTTTAGATGATATTCGACAGTAACACCAACATTCTTCCACTGAAGAACAAAACAAAAAAATAGGAATTGAAAAACAAGGGTCTTGGCCAGTTTGTGTTGAAATACGTCAGCTGCCCTTAACTTTGAATGAAGTCATTTGCAGCACAAGGTTATAGTCCGCCTGGGAAGTTTATCTTCAGCCAGTCTCATTAAGATCTCTCAACCTGCAGGCATTTATGGATTGCTTAATTGTGGTCTGCCCTCTCCCCTTGGAGCCTTTGCTCACACTTATTGATATCAAGGTATGAATGATCCACAGAAACTTGCTCCACACCCATTAGGAGTATTTCCTTTAAAATTCATTTATTCAGGCCAGACCCTGTGGCTCACACCTGTAATCCCAGCACATTGGGAGGACAAGACAGGACGGTTACTTGAGTCGAGGAGTTTGAGACCAGCCTGGAGCAACATGGGAAAACTTTTTCTCTACAAAAAGTACAAAAATTAGCTGGGCGTGGTGGCACGTTCCTGTGATCCCAGCTACTCAGGAGGCTGAGGTAGAAGGCTTGATTGAGCCCAGGAGTTTGAGGGTGCAAGTAGTTGTGATTGTACCACTGCACTCCAGCCTAAGTCACAGAGTGAGATCCTGTCTCAATATATATATTACTAATATATGTATGGTGGGCGTGGTGGCTCATTCCTGTTATCCCAGCACTTTTGGAGACCGAAGTGGGTGGATCATGAGGTCAGGAGTTCAAGACCAGCCTGATCAACATGGTGAAACCCCAGCTCTACTAAAAATACAAAAAAGTAGCTGGGCGTGGTGGCAGGCCCCTGTAATCCCAGCTACTCAGGAGGTTGAGGCAGGAGAATCGCTTGAACCCAGGAAATAGAGGTTGCAATGAGCCTAGATGGCACTATTGCACTCCAGCCTGGGTGACAGAGTGAGACTTTGTCTCAAAAAATATATATATAATTTAAAAATGTCTTTATTCAATGACTCACCAGACATTTGTTGAGTACCATCTTCTAAGCCCCGAGCACTGTTTTAGGGGCTGGGGACAGCAGTTATAGAACAAACGAAGTCTCTACTACTGTAAACCCCACATTCTAGTGTTCAGTAGAGATTCTAATATTAAACTGAAGAAAACTTGCCCAGATCATTTCTGTAGGTGTAAACCAGCGAGTGGAGGTGGATCTGGCTTCCATCACCAAGAAGGTGGTTTAGTAGCTCGATGAGTCGATGAGGCTCTAGTGAGAGCCGTCGCATCCCAATAGAGGCACAACAGCCTTGAGCAGCTGCTTTCTTCATTTTCATTTTTGCTCCCTCCAATCAGTTCACAAATAGCCAAAGAGATTTTTTAAAGTCAGATTTTATCTTGTAGCTTTCTTGCTTCAAATCCTTCAATGGTTTATCACTCCTTCTAAAATGACAAGACAAATCCTGCCATGGCTGTGAGTTGGCCCCTTCCTACTTGCCCAGCCTCCTCTGACAACCATGCTTCCTCTTAGCTCATTTCCACTCTCTAGAGATTCATTGTCCATTTTGCACTTCCTCTGATTGCCAGGCACTTTTCTGCATCAGAGCGTCTGCAATATGCTGTTTCCTTTGACTGGAAAGCTCTTTTCTGATCATCCTTCCCTCCCCTGACATGCAAACTCACCCTGTAGTGTCAGCTTGAACTGCAGCCACTTCTGCAGGGAAGCCAGTTCCCCTGGGACAATGAGGTTTCCCTTGTTCCATAGCTCTTCTAATACTGATGCCATCATACCTCTCAAACACCTGAGTCGGCACGTCCCTTCCCAGTGCTATCTCATTCCACCCATTGAACAGTTTGACAATTAACCTCTACAACGTGTTAGGGTATCAGTTCTCTACCCACCACCCTTTGGGTGGGAGGTCCTTATCTCAACCTGGCCAAAGGGGCAATCTATTTCCCAAATCTCATAATAGAGTCTGCATCCTGGGACCACTTCTGTAACCAACTGTTTGTTAGTTTATTTGTATTTCAATAGGTTTTTGGGGAACAGGTGGTGTTTGGTTACATGACTTAGTTTTTTAGTGGTGATTTCTGAAATTTTGGTGTACCCATTACCTGAGCAGTGTACACTGTACCCAGTGTATAGTATTTAATCCCTTACCTGCCTCCTACACTTTCCCCTGAGTCCTCAAAGTCCATTGTATCATTCTTATGCCTTTGCATCCTCATAGTTTAGCTCCCACTTACGAATGAGAACACATGATGTTTGGCTTTCTATTTCTGAGTTACTTCACTTAGAATAATGCTCTCCAATTTCATCCAGGTTGCTGTGTATGCCATTATTTCACTCCTTTTTATGATATATATACATATTGCAATTTATCCACTCATTGATTGATGGGCATGTGGGCTGGTTCCATATTTTTGCAATGGCAAATTGTGCTGCTGTAAACATGCGTGTGCAAGTGTCTTTTTCCTATAATGACTTCTTTTCCTCTGGGTAGATAACCAGGAATGGGATTGCTGCATCAAATGGTAGATCTACTTTAGTTCCCTGTGGATCTCCACATTGCTTTCCAGAGTGGCTGTACTAGTTTACATTCCCACCAGCAGTGTAAAAGTGTTCCCTTTCACCACATCCATGCCAACATCTTTTTATTTTTATTTTTTTTCATTATGGCCATTCTTGCAGGAGTGAGGTGGTACTGCACTGTGGTTTTGATTTACATTTCCCTGATCATTTAGTGATGTTAAGCATTTTTTCATGTTTGTTGGGCATTTATATATCATCTTAGAGAATTGTTATTCATGTCCTTAGCACTTTTTGATGGGATTGTCTATTTTTTTCTTGCTGATTTGTTTGAGTTCCTTATAGATTCAGGATATTAGTCTTTTGTCAGATGCATAGATTGGGAAGATTTTCTCCCACTCTGTGGGTTGTCTGTTTACTCTGCTGATTGTTTCTTTTGCTGTGCAGAAGCGTTTTAGTTTAAGTCCCATCTGTTTATCTTTGCTTTTGTCACATTTGCTTTTGGGTTCCTGAAATCTTTGCCTAAGTCAATGTCTAGAAGGGTTTTTCCAATGTTATCTTCTAGAATCTTTATGCTCTGTAACCAGCTGTCTTCAGTTGGGTCCCCTGAAAACAGCTCTGCCATGGAGATGTATGGGCAGCAGTTTATTGGTGAGCGCTCCGAGGATCAACGCTGAGAAGGGACAAGGGAAGTGTCATTCTTAGAGAGGCCGAACTGCGTTGTCGTTTCAACAGATGCTTTGGCTAAACCCAGAGTTGTTCCCTTTAAGGCAAGGGGCTACTGGGTCTTGGAATCTGCAGCCATTAGTCCCTGGTGCTGACTGCTTCTGAAGAGGGCAGCATACTTTGAGTAAAGCAACTCTTCAGCCAAGGACAGTTCCATAAGAGAGACCCAGCTGTGAACAGCCAACACCTCTGGCATCTGGGAAACCAATACTTCAGTCTGTGGCTGGGATCTTGGTGGTACAGCTGAACACCCACTACAGAAATCCAGCTAGATTTCACACAGTGGGTTTTCGAGAAATGATTGATGGATTCCTTTGGTTCTATAACATATGCACCTGTTACTGTCGCAGGACTTTTTCCCTAGTTGAGCTAAAGACAGGGTACTTATCACACGGCTAGGAAAATTCAGGCTCGCAGCCGATTGAAGGGTGAGAATAATGGAATTTATTGGGCAAAAAGGGGAAACAGGGACTTTCCACAAGGCCAGACTTCCTGCTGGTGCGCTTCCCACCTCGCTGTTTGAATCCCAGGTTCCACACAGGAAGAGGCGGGGCCTGGATCCTCCCTGCTGCAAACAGCTGAACCTCTGTGGCTCCAGCGAAGCGCTCATCCCTCCCAGTGCGCAGGCCAGCTGGAGTTCTTCCAGGGATCCGGTCTCACCTGGCTTTCTCATTACCTTGACCCTTCTTTGCTTCTGTCTCTGCTCTCAGATTTAATCTTTGTACACTCATCATCTCTACCTTTTATTCTTCTGGCAGAAAAGGAAAATTGGACTAGAAAGCTTACTATCCACCAGGCAGCATGCCGGATATGCCCTCTTTCCAAATACTAACGTTCATTCCTTTTGTCTTCCAAAATTTGTTAAAACCCTTAATTTTCCCTGTGTTCCATCTTTTTATTTGTGAGATTTTCATAAAATTATTGTAAAATTCATTTTTAAATGAAGACATCTGGTGATGGCATGTACACTCGTTGCAGGAATGAAATGAAAATAGATAAGAACCAAAAAGATATTTCCCCAACAGCATTTAACTATATTCTGAATTGCTTCATTATTTTATTATTAAAATTGATACATACTTCCTATTTAACTGTAACTTTGCAATGGCAAGAACTATTAATAAAAGTAGTATATTTATATGTGTGTATGTTATTAGATTTCTGCAAACAGTAATTGCAATAAGAATGAATTTTTAAATGAATCATTCCACAGCTCTCCATAAGCCTACTAAATCCTACATCGTGCACTCTATAATTCTTAATGAGAAATTTATTTCTCGTCTTTTATAGCCCCAATCAGGTAGTAAAAATGAAATGATGTCACCTGGATTGCCATAATATTATTTTGTCTATATGACCTAATATCATCTTTTAAAAACTTGGATTATTATATTTTTATCTTAGAATCTGCTCACTGTTTTGATCTATTTCCTCATATAGGTTTAGCTATCTCAATATTCAGTCTAGTGGGCTTAGCACAGTATTAGAAGTAAAATATCCTGGGTTTCAGAATATCCTCAGTTTTCTCACATGGGAAACAGAATTGATGTTTATATCATATGTTGCAGTGATATCAGTTAAGAAAAACAATGGAAAAGAGCTTTGAAAACAGTAAGATGTTCTAAAAAATGGAAGAATTATTACTAAAATAGGAAAATATAAGAAGAAAGAAAAGCAAAATATGTTCCCTGGCAGTGGCCTGTCTTCCAGGCACTTCACGCAGGTTATTTCACAGCCTGGCTGCGAGGCGGATATTGTTTATCCCCTTTCTATGGATGAGGATGCTGAGGCTGAGAGAGCCTCAATAACCACTTGATGCCGTTCATTGGTGGTAGCATCTGACTCCCAATTCACATCTAGGTCTTTGGATTCCAAGCCTTGCCTTCTTTCCACTGCACCAAAACTGACTTTCAATTAATTGTGGATAATCAGTGGAAATCAGTTTACTCTTGGGAATCTTCATTTATACCCCCTCCCATTGCTTTCATAATCCCTCTGGTGTGCTCCTTGAAGTCTTAGTGAGGCACTGGATTGTAATTTAAGAATTTTTGCTTATAGCAACCCAGTTTACCTTGTTGCCCATGTTTGTTCTGGATCAAGGGATCTGAACCTTCATATACATGTCAGCACTGCTAATTACATATATTTTTCTATGTCTAACTGCAATCCTTAGTAGGAAGAAATGGGTTTGAGGATGCATCTTTCAGGTCAGTTCCAGAAGGTCGGGAGGTGCAAATGAGCTGAGCTGTTGATTCAGTTGAGATCATTTTGATGAGCACATGCTTGCATGTGGGTCTATAATGTGGCTCATCTCCATAAAATCCCAAGCTTTATGGGTTTGAAAGCATTAACTCATGTCTTAGAAACATCCCACATAGATTATTATAATTCTTGGTGTGCTGCCTGACCATCTGCTTACCTACAGGAATTACAATCACATGTAATGGCCCTGCTCAAATCTAGGCTCAGAAAAGAAATATGGGAATACCTGAGTCTTTTTCTGTTTTGTTGAAGCAGCACTATTTTTTTACATGCTGCTTAGCATGATAATGAAAAATGTGTTAACTTGTGACTTTTCTTGCTTCAAATTGATCAGAATAGGAAAATTCTTAAGTACTTATATCTTTTTTCCTCTTTTTGTTCTATGAGAATATATTGATCATCTCATGCAGCATGCCAGTAAGTTAATGGTATTTAAATGCTCACTGATGTGTATCTGTCACGGCTTCTACTTAATTTGACTTTGCAGATTTAGCAAAATCACAGAGAAAAATATACAGCAGCTCAAGTAGGTCATCTGGTCAGGGTTTTAATGGAAGAAGGAAAGTGTGAGGCAGAATGACCAGATTCCCATAACGTTCCTCCCCTCCTGAAAATGAAGTATAAATTACTTAGCTGCAGTGAACAGTATAAAAATACCACATTTAAATTCTTCTCATCCCATTCCATTCTTCACATGACTTCATTTGACCATATTGACTTTATCCAGGTATAAAATCCAAATCGATTCAACAGTACAAAAGCTACTATTTTTTTTTTCTTCTCTGAAATTAGGAGTGTTTTATTGTAAAGACTGGTTAAAATGCAGTGCAAATGAAACTAATGTCACAATTTAAGGCCTATTTAGTTAGTTATCTCCTATTTCATGGACATAGATTATACCCTTAAGCCATGGGGCCACTGGAAGGCCAGGCAAAAGAGTGCAAATCCATCATTACTCTAGGAAAACAATTAAACCTCACAAAATAAAAAGCCAGACATGGTGGCTCACACCTTTAATTCCAATTACTTTGAGATATTGAGGCAAAAGGATTGCTTGAGCCCAGGATTTGAGACCAGCCTGGACAACACAATGAGACGCTGTCTCTACAAAAAAACTAAAAAATTAGCCAGATGTGGTGATATGCACCTGTAGTCCCAGCTCCTTGGGAGGCTGAGGTTGTAGGATTGCTTGAACCCAGGAGGTCAAGGCTGCCGTGAGCTGTGATTGTGCCACTACACTCCAGCCTGGGCAACAGAGTGAGACCTTGTCTCAAAAACAACAACAACAACAATCAATCCGCCCCTTCCTTCCCTTCCTTCTTCCTTCCCTCCCTTTTCCTTCCTTCCCTTTTTCCTTCCCTCCCTCTTTTCCTCTCTCCCTCTCTCCCTTCCACAGATATGGTATTGACACTTGTTAAGTGGTGGCCCTGTGCTAGTCTGCAGGATAAAGAAGCAAACAAGCAGTCACAGCACTTGCCCTTATAAGCACCACATTCTAGTGGGTGAGACAGACCTTAAGCATAATTTCACTGAGAACCTTGGGATTAAAATTATCGTGCCTGCTATGTTTGAAAATTCCTAGATGTTGTGAGAACAATGGAGGGGAAATGAGGAAGAGTAACTTACTAGCATTTTCTTAGGTGAGATTATTTTTCTTGTTATTTTGTTGTCAGAAAGAAGCATTACAGATTTCAGCAGGCCATCTCTCATGGCTTTCTTTTCTACTTTCTTTGCTACTTCTTGGTCATTCTCAACAATTGCCTGTGGGTGTTTTGAGCCAGTACAATTTTATGGGAAAATAGTTGTTCCAATGCATTTACTCAGCCTAAAAACCACTGTGCACCCTACCCCCTGAAGTTGACATGTTAAAAATTAGTTTTTATTCTATTTTTCTTAGACATACTTCTAATATTGTCTGGTTTAGGTGTGTGTACTTTTCAAATACTGACAGCTTTTAACTAAAGACACAAGTCTAGTTTCCACCTAAGCTCAAAGAACGTCAAAGGGTTTTATCCAAAAATACAGTGCTGATCTTAGCAGGTAAGTAGGGTATGCCACAGGAACGAAACAAAGAGGGATTCAGCCATTTTGGTGCTGGGACAAGGCATGGGAAAGCAGAGAATGAGTTAGTGCAAATCACCGGGCCTAGCATTGTGTGGGTGATTCTGGTACTCTGAGGTTTGGCTTCGAAATGTGGTTATAAATTTTTTTTTAAATTTAGATATTTTATTTAATTTGATATATCAAAGACATTATCTCAATATGTAAGCAAAATTTAAGAAACTATGAATGAGATGTTTTACATTATTTCTTCATAGTAAGTCTTCGAAAGTAGGGATAGCTATGACATTTTTTTTCAGCTGGTTTGACTTCCTCTTTGTTTACTTATAGAAAGTCTTCCAAAATGTGCCTGTGAACAATAATTCTGTGGGATGTTAACAAGTGTTAGATGAAAAAAAAATTATCTATGATCAAATAAATTTTTTTCTTTTCTTTTTTTAGGATGGAGTCTCACCCAGGCTGCACTGAAACTCTCAGGCTGGAGCGAACCTCCCACTTCAGTCTCCCCTATAACTGGGCCTATAGGCACGGCCCCCATGCACAGCTCTAATAAGTTTCTTTACTGCAAGAATTTTCAGAAATTTTAAAATCCAAAAATGCATTGTGAATCATCAAGAGAGGAATCATAAGCAGTTATGCTCAGATCTATTTGATGATGAACCTCTTTTTTATAGAACATCTCCTAGGACTAGTATCACTTGGAATGAAGTCGGAAAACATTAAGCTTAGATTTCTCTCTAAATACATTTATTCTTTTGAAAATACCAATGGATGTCAGGGAAGATGCTTCCTAACATGTAGAATAGCAGAGAAGAAAATGGGTCCGGGATGAAAGTGTTGTTACAGATAATCCACAGAATGGCTCATTCATGGGGAACAAAGTCACTGAAAGAGCTGCCAGTTACTGTTATTTAATTTCACAATGGCATGGTGAAGATGAGCACCAGTGTAGTTTTTATATATATTCTGTGAGATTTGATGATAGCAATTCACTGTTAGCTCTCGTAGGATCCATTATGTAAAGTTAGAATCATTTTGACTTAATTCTTTTAATCCACCAGAGTTGATTTTTAAAAAATTCTTTATTCACTCATTTGGTTTAAATATCACAAGTTTGTAGTATTTCCATCCTTCTGTTACTGGAAATGAATGTCCTGGTTAGGATATGGCCTCACTAGAGATGAATAAAAGTGAAATACAACTAAATGCTGCATGATTTCACAACTCTGTAAAAACATATCGACCAGTTTGAATTGCTCTGTGAAGATCTCTTTTTGTTTATTTCGATACCAGCTTTCCTAATTACTCTCACTTCTGTGTTCAGTGGGACTTTATGACGTCTCTGGATTCTAACAAATGTAATTCGTTGCCAACTTCTTTTTCTTAATGTATTGATAGAAGTAAAAAGTAGAGTTGTACTTTTTCCTCTCTGGCATATGAAAATATAGTTTGCATTCTCTTTCTGAAACTAGATTCGTAAATCTACCTTTCTTTATCATCTCTTAACACATTGGACATATCTCTAGAAAATTTACTTAAAACACAAAGTGCAAACACATTTCAGATAGATGGAACTGTTTCCACTTTAAGTTAAAAAGGGGGTCCCAGTTCATACAGCAGATTGAAGGTGAGAGATGAATGAGAAAGTCAAATTGAGAGAAATGAGTTTTGATTTTGACATTAGAATTCAAAATTCTACCAAGTGTGTTCAAATAGAATTCATGTTTAAAAGCTATACAATTAAAAGGTAGCTTTCACAGTTATAATATTTTTGTAAAGAAATGAAAATGCATTTGTTCTAATTCAGTTCTGCTTTTGAGTTCTTACATTATCTTTCCTGGGTCCCTCTGTATTGCCTGGATATAGGAAATGTCCTGTCTGTGAAATGGATAAAGCCTTTCTCAACCCCACAAAGTTTAATGAATCACTTATTGTGCCTCCACCTTTTTGCTAAGCCCTAGAGTAATTACTCTTTATTTTTAAAGTACTCTAAAATCCTAGGTCGTAAAGTGTACCAGATTAATAAGTTATTGTCAAGTATTTGTAAAGAAGGAGGCCTTGTCTAAACATTACGTATTATGAGAACAGAGTGGAAGTGAAGCTTAAGATCACCTCTTCCTTCTTTCAACCCAGCTCTTGGAATACTCCTCCTTTAATTGTCAGATTAGGTCTCTCAGTCAGTTCAAGGGTGGAATTTCTTCTTTTTCTTTTGAAATTTCATTAGGACGTAATTCTGATCTTAATATGTTGATTTTTCAGAGGTAAAGAAATTCAGACATCTTTTCAATAATTATGGAGAGGTAGATTAGGTACCAACATAGTATTCTCTTCATTTATCTCCTGTCCACTGAGTGAGGGAAACATGTCCATATGTGGGGAGGGTGTCCTTTTGGTGTTGGGATGGGCAGGTGGTTGAGCACATGGTTTGGGACTATGACTTGGGGGAGCTGTGGCTCATAGAAGGTGAGCACTAAGTTAATTGAAAATGACGATTCATTCATTCCGTACAGATTGAGCACCTACTCTATGTCAGACAATGTATTTGCAGGGTCAGAGACCTGAACAATGTGAAGTAGAGCGAAGGTTGAAATTGTTATCCATTCCCAGAAGGCCTGGGGATTTCCCAGGAGTGTCTTAGAATAGATAGAAGGATTTATAATAATGGTCAGGGTTTGTTTCAGTCCTCCCCTGCTGTTGGGCCTTCTAGGTATTTAAACAGCTGGTACTTTCTGCTCTGAGTGGAGGTTTTAATTAAACTGGGATTGTAACTGCAGTAGTTTGTGAGCAATTCAGGATAAGGCTAACTATGATACCTCATGGTTTTTGAAACATTATACTTTATAAAGAACTTTCTAGGAATTCTTTGTAAATTAATTAATTTAACCCTTATAGTCCTGTAAGGTAGAAGGCTTTGACCTGCCAATATCACATAGACAGTAAAATCAGGAGTGTCTGACCACATGACCAGTCTCATTTCTCTACCTGATCTTTGTTCCCAGGGCTTAGAGCAGGGATCAGCAAACTACAGCCTGTGGGACAAACCCAACTGTTTTTTAAAAGCCCCTGACCTTGTATTTTAAAAGGATTATAAAAACAAAGGATACATTACACATAAATCTAAAATATTTATGCATGGCCCGTTGCATGAGTTTGCCAACCTTGGCTTGAGTGTTATATACAGATCTTCCTGCTGTGTAGGGACTATTAGTATAATCCAGTCTAGAAAAACATTTGGAAAAATTAACAGTAACTCAGAAATGGGTTCTTGCAAAAATATTTTAAAAGGCAAAGGCAAAACGGTTAGGGCTACAGAAGAGTGTGAAGAATGCCAGATATAGGTGATGGGGAGGAAGGCAGCAAACCGCATTTCTATGTGTGCACCTATGCAACGATCCTGCATGTTCTTCACCTGTACCCCCAAACCTAAAATGTAATAAAATATATATATATTTTTAAAAAAGAATACCAACCTAAAAATAGACTGTCCATGGCTCTGAACCAGTGATGTGCTAGTACCAGCTTGTAGGAGTGGAATGTGCACATCTCTTCCCATCTCCAAATCCAGTGATGTCAAGTGGATGGCTTGGAATTGACCAAAACGGAAATATTTTCCTTTCAGAAAATGGGCAAAATCTACAAACTGGGAACTTTCCTCCACAGAAAGCGGGTTTTGAGATGTTTACCATTATACTACAAAATGTATGTCACTTGATGTCTGAAGTCATTTGTAACCCAGACTCGTATTTATCCTAGTAATAAGGAGACTTGTGTTTTGAAATTTAATAGAAGCCATTTTTTGACCTGATCATTGGTATATTTTCTTAGAAACTGAAACTGAGGGCATATATAGATATATATGATCTATATAAGGAGAATAATAAAAATAACCAGATTATTGGGTTGTTGTGAGAATTAAGTGCGTTAATAGATGTAAATTTTCTAAGGTAAAGCATTTAAAGCAGTGCAATATTGTTGCTGTTATTTCCATACCCATACTCTAGTTCTGTGGAACATAGTGCATTCAGACTAATACCATCTAGGCTGAGTCTGGAGCTGACCCTGGGCTTGGAGTTGGGGGAACGGGCTGTCTATCTTTGCTTCGCCATTTCCATGTATTCTCAGGCAAGTCAAGCTCAGTATGCCTGACTCTTTTCATCAGTAGGCAAAGCTTAATGTCACCCACCTTGCCAGTTAGTGGGAGGATAGACAAGATAATACCTGGGAAGCTGCTTTGCTAATGGCAGCATACCACACAAGCCTAAGGTATTATTATCTCACAACAATATGATCTTGAAATGTATGCAGTAAGACTCAGGCTGACATTCTGTTGAAAAGAAGAAATAAATGAGTCATATCTTCCTCTGCCTTTCCCCCTTTTCTGTCAAAAGCAGTGACTCATTGGCCAAAAATGAAAACAAGGCTGTCAGAAAGGCTCATATGAAAGTTTTAATCTACTTAGATGAGCTCTGATGGCCCTATGTATTATAGCAAAACTATATTGACTGGAAACCAAGACACTGAACTTTAGTACTATAGAAACTGACATGAGGTTGGGTGTGGTGGTTCACCCTTGTGATCCCAGCACTTTGAAGGCCCGGGCAGATGGATGGCTTGAGCTCAGGAGTTTGAGACCAGCCTGAGCAGCATGGTGAAACCCCATCTCAACAAAACAAAGCAAAGCAAAACAAAACAAAAATTAGTTGGGCACGGTGGTGTGTGCCTGTAATCCTAGCTATTGGGGAGGCTGAGGTGGTAGGATTGTTTGAGCCTGGGAAGTGGACGTTGAAGTGAGCCAAGATCACACCGCTACACTCCAGACCTAGGCAACAAAGCAAGACTTTATTTCAAAAAAGAAGAAAGAAAGAAATGAACACAAATGTGCTCAGTATAGCTTGTCTATTTTTCTATTATATGAAATACAATTTTTATTTTTTAATTTTACCTTTTTAAAAATATAAGTTGTGCTATGTATTTGCAAAAATGGTTTTATATTGATTATTTTATCACTATTGCACAAGTTCGTGAAGAAATTCATTGTAAAATACTATTTAAAAACAAAAAGTTAAATGAAAGGATACACATTTAATAAAATAACTGTTAAGAGTGATCTGGGAGACAGCAACACTTACTCTTGTTAATATTTACTATTAGCTCCCTGGTGCATATGAATCTCCTTGGCATGTGGTTCGAATGCAGATTCCATTGCCATGTGGGGCGGGGCCCAATATTGTGCACTTCTCCCAAGCACCCAGGTGATACTCATGCTGCTCTTCTGCAGACCACACTCTGCAACAGTTGGCAGGAGAGAAGGATTTTTTGAGCTTCTGCTGGCTGACTGAAAATTGTATTCTGGCTCCCAGTTGCTGAGGTCCTCAGGAGATAATGCTTTTTTTTTTTTTTTTTGGCGTAAGTTCTAAACTAGTTGAAAAATGAAAGAAAAAGGTAAATATTGAAGCTAAAGTCTCACCTTTATTACTAATGGGAGTCTAAGGTGGAGGATGCAGCTTAGCACGAGAGTCAAATGGGCTCACTCTCTGACTGGCAGCTGGGCCCTTTCATCAACTCTGTCCAAGCAACACTGGCCTGCAGCAGACCAGACCCCTGTCCAGAAAAGCAGAACAGAGCTCCTGCACTCTCAGGCTGGCTCGCTCCCAAGAGGAAGAAGGGCTGAGCAAAGCTGAGAATGCCTAGTTAGTCTTCCTAAATTGACTAACTAGGTAGTGAAAGGGCTGGAGGGTGGCCAAGAGTTAAGACACCTTGCAGAAGTAAACATCTCGGGGACCCAAGAAGTAATTCCCATTAATGTCAGTGATGGAATTGTCTTTTTCAAAAGTTATTTACTCATTTTTTTTTTTGGTTTCGTATAAATACCTTTCTTCTTTTATTCTAGAGTGCCCCCTAAAAGTTTGAATCGTTAGTTAGTAGTTTGTTGCTGTATACGCCACTTGGTGCTGTGAACTGGGGAAGGGTCAAAAGCCAGGCCTAGGGTGGGCACCTCGTGAGTTTAAGGAAACGGGAGCAGAGGAGATGCAGGAGGCCTCATGCCCAGGCAGAAGGGCACAGTGTGGTCCACTCCCAACTGCTGCCTGTGCACCAGGCAGCTCTAGACCAGGCCAGGTCTCCATCTCTAACCCTTGGTGGGGAGGTGCTTTGGAGGGAGGCAAGCTCCTCCAGACTCCTCAGCAACCTCATGGTTTAGTTGGGGGAGTGGTCTTCACCTGTTTTCGTCAGCTTTTCACCTGAGCTGTACTTTTGTGCTGTTCACATAGAACCTCTTTGCTGTGGAATGAAAATTTGTGCCACTTCCAAATGCACCTATTGAAACCTAATCACCAGTGTGATGACATTAGGAGACAGGGCCTTTGGAGGGGGTGATGAAATATGAGGGTGAAGCCCTTATGCATGAGATTAATGCCCTTATAAAAGGGACCCCAGAAAGCTCCCTCCCGCTTCTGCTATGTGAGGACACAGCAAGTAGGCGCCATCTGTGAACCAGGAAGATGGTGTTAACCACTCACTGAATCTTCCAGGCCTTGATCTTGAACTTCCCAGCCTCCAGAACTTACAGAAATATATTGCTGTTGTTTATAAGCTGCCCAGTACTTTGTTATGGCCACCCAAACAGACTAAGACACCCCTGAGCTCTAGGCCAGGCAAGGATTGTCATGGGGCAATGTGGGGAAAGCAAGAAGGAACCTCAAACGTCTCTCCTGGTCTCATTGCCTCCACCAGTACCTTCTCAATATCATATAGGATGGAAAACATCAAGGTAATAAGTAGAGTTTAAATCTGCATAGAAGAAGGCAAGAATTGGGGATGGGAGGGGGCAAAAACTAAGATGAAATGTTCATAGAGTCACCAAAATTAAATGTCTCATAGATGAGAGATAGAGAGTTATGCACATTGAAGAAGGTATAGCAAAAAGCAAACAGAAAGATGTTCCACGAACACCCTTAATCATTAGGATGATGCATATTAAAACCACAATGAGATACCTCTCAATTACAGTGGCACAAAGCTAAAAACATGGACAATATCAAATATTGGTGAGGAGGAGTTGGAGCAACCAGAACACTGTCACGCTCTCGGTTGGAATGTACAACAGTATGATCATGATAGAAAACAGTTTGGCAGTTCCTTAAAAAGTGACAATACACCTACCATAGGTCCCAGCCTTTCACTCCTAAGTATTTACCCAAGAGAAATGAAAGCATCCGTTCACAGAAAGACTCAATCACGATATATGGATGAGACTATCTGTAGTATCTCTGAAGTGGAAACAATTCAAGTGCCTATCAACAGGTGAATGGATAAACACATTGTGATATACTCATATGGTGGAATTCTACTCAGAAATAAAAAGGAACAAACTACTGGTATAACACAACACATGAATGAATCTCAAGATAGTTACACCAAGTGAAAGGAGCCAGACAAAAATAGAATATGCTATGTGATTCTCTTGATATGAGAGTCTATAAAATGCAAGCTATCCATAGTGAAAGAGAGCAGACAAGTGAAAGATTGCCTGGGGACAGAGAGGTGGGTAGGATAGCTTGGTGGGACCGAGTACACAGGGGTGTGAGGAGACTTCTGTGGATGAGATACATTCAGTATCTTAGCTGTGATGATGGTTTCATGGATGTATCCTGATGTTATAACTTATCAAATTGTGCACTGTAAATATGTACAATTTAATGGCAATGGATGTAATTGGATGTTTTTCTCCACTAAAGGTTTTTTCTCTCATGTTGAAATGTGATCCCCGATGTTGGAGGTGGGGCCTGGTGGGAGGTGTTTGGATCATGGGGGCGGATCCCTCACAAATGGCTTGGTGCCATCCTCATGGTGATGAGTCTGTTCTCACTTTGTTAGTTCACATGAGATCTGGTTGTTTAAAAACAGCTTGGGACCTCCTCCCTGTCTCTCCTGCTCCCCCTCTCGCCATGTGACATGCATGATCCCCCTTTGCCTTCTGGCATGATTGGAACCTCCCCGAGGCCTCACCAGGAGCAGATGCTGGTGCCATGCTTGTACAGCCTGCAGAACTGTGAACCAAATAAACTTTTTTTTTCTTTGTAAATTACCCAGCCTCGGGTATTCCTTTAGAACAATGCAAATGGACTAACGCAACAATTAAATGCCAATAAAACAATTACTCTTAAAAAACCTCACTAACCTTTTTGGGGCACCCTGTTTATTGCTGTGGGTGTGTGACAGCTGGTAGACAGGGCTCATGGAAAGGTCAAAGGAGGTGTGGACACTCATTCCCCTTGCCCCTGTTGTTGCTGCAGATGGTATGTTGCTCAATATCATATCAATATCATGACTTCTCGGAATCCTGGGTAGTAAGAAGTACAAATGGGTGACTGGGCCACACAGTGACTGCTTCTGCAGTGTGGGGACTCTGTGTAAAAATCCCTTCCCCCTGGTTCTAGGTACTGGCCACCCTCCCAAGGGATGTGAGGTATTTCTGCCATCACTTACCTCCTTCCTCCTCCCGTTTCTCTCCAGCCTGTGCAGCGTGGGGGAGGAGTACCAGCTCTCATGCCACACTGATGAGGTCTGCTTTTGTGCTTCCCCACCTGGTGTCTGTGAGACCTTAGCCAAGCACTCTATCTTCCTGGGGCTGCTATAACAAAGCTCCACAAGCTGGTTGGCTTAAATGTGACACAGCGGAAATGTGTTGTCTCACAGTTCTGCAGGCTGCAAGTCAGACCATGGTGTTAATATGGTTGATTCCTTCTGAGGGCCACCAAGGAGACTTCCAGGCCATACTCTCAGCTTCTGGTGGCTTGTCAGCAATCTTTGGCATCCCTTGTCTTGCAGCAGCATAATTCTGTAATTATGGAAATATATATATATACTGAGACCGAGTCTCTGTTGCCCAGGCTGGAGGGCGGTGGTGCAGTCTTGGCTCACTGCAACTTCCGCCTCCCAAGTACAAGTGATTCTCCTGCCTCAGCCTCCTGAGTAGCTGGGAATACAGGCGCGTGCCACCATGCCTGGCTAATACTTGTATTTTTAGTAGAGACAGTGTTTTACCATGTTGGTCAGGCTGGTCTCGAGTTCCTGACCTCAAATGATCCACCTGCCTCGGCCTCCCAAAATGCTAGGATTACAGGTGTGAGCCACCGTGTCCGTGTGTAATCACTATGTGTGTGTGTCTGTGTTTTCACATAGCATTCTTTTAGAAGGATGCCAGTCATACTGTACTCCAGTAAGACCCTATCTTAACTAATTACATCTGCAACCATCATATTTTCAAATAAGGCCACATTTGGGATACTCGGAGTTAGAACTTCAACATATGAATTTTTGGAGACACAACTCAACCCATGAGAACAACAGATGTAACGTCCCAGTCTTCTCATCTATAAATCACGGATCTTAGTAACATCCACATCGCAGAGTTGGTGTAGAAAAGATTCAGTCATTTACTAGACCGGTGCTGTGGCCAGCTAAGCCACAAATCCTCACACTCGTTCATTTAGAACGTGTCAAGCACATTGCAACACCTCTCACTCACAGCCAGCAGTTGGTAAACATGAGCCATCACTATTGTTCAAACCTCACGTGCTGAGTTTGACCCTGGGAGGATTTTTTTGTTCTGGATTTACAAACTAACACCCCTCCCATCTGACCTTTGACCACAGTCTTTACTACACATATAAAAACAATAATATAAAGCAGTATGAGCTAAGTACTAAAGTCCTGAGGAGGTGATATTTCTGTGTGCCAAGAAGTCAAGGAAGTCTTCATGGGAGATGTTCGCAGACTGTATTAGTCTGCGCTTGCACTGCTATCAAGACATACTGAAACTGGGTAATTGACAAAGAAAAGAGGTTTAATTGGCTCATGGTTCTGCAAGGCTGTGCAGAAAGCATGGTGGCTTCTACTTCTGGGGAGGCCTCAGGAAGCTTCCAGTCGAGGTGAAAAGCAAAGGGGGAGTGGGAGTGTTACAGGGCTGGAGCAGGAGCAAGAGAGAGGAAAGGGGGAGGTGCTGCCCACTTTTTTTTAATGCTAAATTAAATAATCGTGTTTATTTTAATATATTTTAATATCCCTATACATCTAAAACAACTATGTTTAATAGATAAAATGTTTTAAGATAAAATGCACCTACGATTTAAGATAAAATGCACCTCCCTCTCATTTTTCCTGGTTCATATATGAGCCCACAGTATTTCTTTATTTTTATTTTTATTTTACTTTAGGTTCTGGAGTACAAATGCAGGTCATGCAGGGTTGTTGCATAGGTGCATAATATAACCGGCATTTCTCCCCATGTTATCCCTCCCCACTCTTCCCACCCCCTGTGCTGCCCACTTGTGAACACCCAGATCTCGTGAGAACTCATTCACTATCTCAACAACAGCACCAAGGGGATGGTGCAAAACCATGGCTGGGCGCGGTGGCTCACGCCTGTAATCCTAGCACTTTGGGAGGCCGAGGTGGGTGGATCACCTGAGGTCAGGAGTTCAAGACCAGCCTGGCCATCATGGTGAAACCCCATCTTTAAAAAAAAAAGACAAGAAACAGCTCCAATAATCCAATCACCTCCCACCAGGCCCCACCTCCAACACTGGGGATTACAATTCGACATGGGATTTACAATTTGACATGGGTGGAGACACGTATCCAAACCATATTACAGACCTTGAAGATGGGGAAGGGGATTGAATCCTTTTTTTAAAAATCCCATTTTGTGCTTCTGATTTTGGGAAAAATCACAGTTCTTCCTTGAGCTTCAATTTCTCATCTATAAAATGGCAATAATATAATTGTTGCAATGATTAAATGAGGCAAAGTAAAGTGCCTGTCAGATGCCCCAAACAGTGAATATTTTTGAAAACTGTAGAAGTTGTGTTGCAGGCAAAGACTCGGACAAATTATTGGGAACAAGACTGTGGCTTTTGGGCACAGCACAGTTGGACTTGTTGGCTTAGTAATTCCACAATCGAGAACAACGACTACTAGTTTCTCAATAATGACACACCAGGATCAAACACCCAGCAATTGCTGTTCTCTTTGAAGAAGCACTGGGGTCTATAGGGGGAAAAGGGGAGGGCCAGTGGGAGGGGGAGGTGGGGAGGGATTGCCAGGGGAGAAATACCAAATGTGGGTGAAGGGGAGAAAGCAAACAAAACACACCGCCCTGTGTGTACCCATGCAACTGTATTGCATGCTCTGCACATGTACCCCAAAACCTAAAATGCAATAAAAATAAAAAAATAAAAAAAAAAAAGAAGAAGCTGCTTTTACTCTGAAGACCGTACCTTGAAATATGGCCACAGGAGGTCAGTAACGTGCTGTGGTTCTACACAGAAGCAAAAAACTGAGCCCCTTCTGAGCATCTTTAAGCCGTAAATTCCTTGTTGTAAACTAAGAATATGTTATTCCTTCCATATTTTCAGATAAATTGACAGGTTACCTTGAAGAAAGTATGCTTTCATCTTGTACAATGGAATAGGCAGGCACTAACTTATTCTTAAAGAATCGTATTATGACACTGCTGTTTTGAAGAAATGTTTTTTTTGTTTTGTTTTATTTTGTTTAGAGACAGTCTCTCTCTCTTGCCCAGGTCGGAGTGCAGTAGTGCAATCTTGACTCACTGCAACCTCTGCCTGCTGAGTTCAAGCAATTCTCCTGCCTCAGCCTCCTGAGTAGCTGGGATTACAGGCACGCGCCACCACACCTGACCTCATGATCTGCCCAGCTTAGCCTCTCAAAATACTGAGGTTAGAGGCGTGAGCCATGGCGCCGGCCATGGGTTTTTTGTTTTTGTTTTTTTAATGAAACCTATGTTTTGGTCAAGAGTGTTACCACATTTATATCACAACTTTTCTTAGGAAATACACTCAAAGACATTTAACATTAGAATGAGATTAATCATAATGTAAGATTTCTCTGATGTTTGCAATGGGCTTCAGTAGCTTAGATCTCATCATGATGGGCAATTGCTTGGTTTTTTTCTAGCCTTGATTTCTCATCTTCAAGACAGAAATAATGCTGCTATTCTCATAATTAAGTGAGAAAATGTAGTTAAAGTGCTGATCACCAAGCCCTAAACATTTTGTGGTTCTGGCTGCCCAGTATCCTTACTATTTGGGGAGAATTCAAAGATGGGTGAGGGACAGGGCTTGCCTCTGCTACAGTGGAAGTCAAAAGGGGACGATTTTTCTTCAACTCTTTGACCCCTGGCTGCTGGAGCGTGGTCATGTGACCCAAGTGTGGCTGGGCATCTCAAATGCTCGGCCACTTGCATATTATTTGTGATGGCAGGTGTAGGCTAGTGGCATAATAGCAAGTACCTGGTGTTTGGTCTTTTATGCTGACTGGCAGCACCATGGACGCCTTGGCAACCCCCATGACCCACGCATACACCTCTGGATGACATCCCACAATGAGAAAATCTGATGTAACTGGAAGACCATGAAAAGAGAAAGAATGATCAACCCCAGCAATGCCTAATTAACTTTGAGACATTCTCTATTGTTCCTTATTTCTGCCTCCATTGATAAGGCCATTGGACTTTGTAACTGACCTTCGTACACCTCGTGACTCCAGACCTCATAACCCCCTCCCAACTTTCAAAAACCACCGTAAACTGTAACTTCTGTAAGTTTCTACTGCCTACTCCAAACCTATAAAACCAACTCCAATTCCTCTGCCCTCTGCTGACTCTCTTTTCAGACTCAGCCCACCTGCACCGGGGTGAATAAACAGCCATGTTGCTCACACAAAGCCTGTTTGGGGGGACCTCTTCATTCAGAGGGTGCATTTTAACACCCGGGATCAGCAGGACCCTGCAGGATGCTGGCGAGGCTTTGTCTACCTTCGCTTCTGCCTTAGTATGCTGAGTTTTCCCAACAACTCTGGGACCTAATTTATATCCTTCTAACAAATTCAGGTTACATTTATATTAGTCAGAGGATCTACTGTTGTTTGCAACCCAAAACACTGAAGACTGCAAGCTTCATGTTTAAGTTTACGGTCTGTGTGCAAAATTACTGGTTAAAGGATTCTGGTTGGTGGATAACAAAGTTTCCCCTGAGTTTTTTTCCACAGTACAATCAATGATTGTGGAAGAAACACTGAGTAATTGAGAAAAGGCCTACTGTTTTGACATAACAACAGAAATAATATTTACTAGGCACAGAGAGCAGGGTTTCAACCATCCTGTGATTGTCAGTCACACCTGCATGTAAATCACCACTGGTTGCCTGGATGAGATAACTAGGTCCCATGTGGCTTCACCTTCTTACTGACTTCAGAGGTTACACCCACGCTCGGTTTCCCATGGGACCGGTGACTTCCTCTCTCATATCCCCCCACATCAGACCTTCAAGGAGACTAAATGGAAATACCTCTGAAATCCGCTGATGACACAGCAGTAGAACTAACACTATATATATGTGTGTGAACATACTTCAGTATCAAAACAGGAATTCCTATGCATAAGTCACATAATAATACCATATGGCCACTCACCGTTGCATCAGAAGGTAAATAGCTTCTCTTCAGATGGTGTTAGAAGAATCATTTGTTCAGTTACTCAAGTTAAATGTTATCTACTTTTGAAATCTTTCATTGTGCTTTAAAGCCTGTAACTAAAACCAAACCCCACACCACCACTGAAAACCAAAAACCAAAACCTGAAAGCAAACCACAGTTATTTCCTTCTCAAACTCTCTCACTGCCTGACATCGCACTCACCAGGACAATTTTCTTGGTGACAGAACCTCCATTTCCTCACTGTCCCCCCCACCCCCTGCCCTACTCCCATCAGCCCTGGCCTTGGGAATGAAGTGGTCAGAGAAAATGATCTCCTCTTAAATCTTTGATTGAAATGGGCTTGCCACCCTGTAATATGGGAAGACATTTGTATCATCTATATTCTAGGTTGATCATAAAACCATCTTATAAAATTGGTTAATTATGCTGGGGTTCAACTGTTTATTATATCAGACAAGTAGGGTTTTGAGACAGATCTGAGATGAAGAGATTGGTAGTAAGGGAAGGCTTAATGTATAGCTTTTATTACCAGTAAAATCTGAAGCCTTGCAAAATCTCAATGGTGCCCAATTATATAAAACCAAGGTAATTTTTCCTGCATCATCAATATTTAAAAGCCTCTTGGTTGACCATGTTGAGACACCTATGTTTTGAAGCATGTGACGAAACATCTGTGAGCACATTTACAGTATTCCATCGAATAATATGCTTCAAATTCAAGATGTGTAATTTCAAATTAGCAATGTTTGCAGGCATGTCTGCATCCATTTTACCTAAAAAAAGTTAAAATGAGATAAAAATCTGAGGAAGAAATGGTGGCAGCTCAATTCCCACAATCTCCTTTGCTTTTTTAAACTTTTACTTACTTTGAACTTAATGCTTTTTGCATAATAGTCTCCCCCCCTTAATTCTTGAATATTTCCAAATTGACATTAAAATCTTTAATGGCTCAATACCTCTCTCTTTTTTTTTTTTTACCAACTGTTTTTCTTTATACCAACTCTCTAATATGCAAACATATGTCTGGAGTACCATAAAAAGGATTTTAGTTTTCAAGAATAAAGGGAGAATGTAGGTAACAAAATCTAGTACAGAAGATGCATTTAACATCACTGTATAGTAGAAAAAAATCAAGTTATTCTTTCTTGCATCATTGATGTTTACAAGTCACTTGATGAGCCATTTATGAAATATCTCTGTTTGTAGCATGCAAAGTTAACAGCTGGGTCACATTTATAGCATTCCACTCAATACCATGCCTCAGAGTCCAGGTTGAGAATTTGTGATTTGCAATTGATAGGCATCCTTGCCTTCAGACATGGGAAAACTCTTAAATAGGAAAAAATAATGGTGAGAAGTCATAGCGTCTTTTTTTCCTCTGGCAAGTAAAACATTAATCACTGTTTGTATACCAGCTCTTTCTTATAGGAAGTCGTCCTACAATCCTAAAATAGCCCCTTCATACCAGAGTCATATCTAGAAACCTCTTACCATATCTATCCTAATGCACAAAATGCCAACCTTCCGAACAGTTGAAGACAGATTTTTCATGGGGCACACTGTTGAATTTTGTGATGAATCTTGCTGGATTCTTCAGCCTTTGACAGCTGAATGTGGCTGGGAAGAGCATGGACTGTGTGGCTTGACCACGGCAGCTCAGTTAGTGGTCCTCGGGCTTGAACTTTCTGAACTTTGGCTCGCTCTGATGAAACGGGAACAACAATGTCAACTTTACAGAGTTGGTTCAAAGACTACTTGAGAATTACAATAATAGCTAAGATTCTTGAAAAAATTTCCATTTGTCAGACACCGGCTGGAAGCTTGATATAGACTTGTCATTTCACGCAGATCAAGTCTATATGGAAAAGGTACTTCATGAATTAGGCCACAGGAATGTGAATTTATTCCTCCTTCCTTTGTCATTTCAAATTCTCAAAAGAGAGACTTTTTTTTTTTTGAGACAGAGTCTCACTCTGTTGCCCAGGCTGGAGTGCAGAGGCACGATCATAGCTCAAAGCAGCCTCCAATTCCTAGGCTCAAGTGATCCTTCTGTCTCAGCCTACTGAGTAGCTAGGACTACAGGTGTGTGCCATTATGCCTGGCTAGTTAAAAAAATTTTTTTGTAGGGGCCTTGCTATGCCTCCCAGGCTGGTCTGGGACTCCTGATTTCAAGCTATCCTCCTGCCTTGGCCTCCCAAAGTGCTGGGATTGTAGGCCTGAGCCACTGCACCTAGCTAAGGATTATTTTTTCTTTTTCTTTCTTTCTTTCTTTTCTTTTTTTTGAGACAGAGTCTTGCTCTGTCACCTAGGCTGGAGTGGAATGGCATGATCTCAGCTGATTACAACATCTGCCTCCCGGGTTCAAGTGATCCTCCTGCCTCAGCCTCCTGAGTAGCTGGGATTACAGGTGCCTGCCACCATGGCCAGCTAATTTTTGTATTTTTAGGAGAGATGGTGTTTCACCATGTTGGCTAGGCTAGTCTCGAATTTCTGACCTCAGGTGATCCACCCGCCTTGGCCTCCCAAAGTGCTCGGATTACAGGCATGAATCACTGAGCCCAGGGGCCAATAATGATTTTTAATGAGAACCTAATAGTTTAAAGAACACAGCTATATACCTTACCATTTCCCTAGAGTTGAATAGCCTTAAGATTTTTCTACTTTTTGTTTGTGTTGCAAAATGAGTATTTCAATTTAATCCCTTTTCTGTTGATAGGTGTGAATGGTATTTTGCTTTAAGTTTTAAGATTCCTAATTACTTGAACAATAAAAAAATTACAAAATTTGTATTTTCTTTTATAAAGCTATGTCTTTTCCTATTTATTTATTGGTTTTATGTTTTTATTGATCCACGAGTTCTTCATATGCTAATAATATTAACTTTTTACTCATTAAGTGTTGCAAAACATTTCCACCTCTATTTTTGTCTTTTAATTTGGTTTATGTTAAATTTTAAGATTCATAACATTTACAGCTTTATGGGGTTATAAAGTCTATCAGTCTTTCTTCGTTATAACTTCTTCCATTGTTTTTATTACTCTAAAAGCTATTTACCTTCCAGGGATCAGAAAAATAGTTAAATGCTCTCTTCTAAGATTAATTTTGGTTTGAGTTTTTTCAGTTTTAATTATTTGGTTAATCTAGAATTTATTTTGATGCGCGGTGTGAGAGGAGAATGAGAGCTTTTTTTTGGCTTAACCACAATGACAGGTCCATATATCTACCTGTTAAAATAATGAAAAAGACACCCAAGGCAAACACCCTGTGCTAAGAAATCAATTAATGGTTTTCTTCTTGGAAACACTATCTTGTTACAAAGCAGAAAAACTTAGGAAACTTTTATATAACTTCAGGTTTAGCCCAAGATTTTTTTAAACACAGGAAATCTCTTTTCTTTTTTTCTTAGTTATTCAATGCATAGACTACATTCCTTTTACCTTATTTCAGAGTATTCATGTCTGATTTTGTTGATGTGTAAACCCTTTGAGGCTTGTCTCTCTGTGTCTCTGTCTCTCTTGTCACTCATACATATCTTCCTCATTTGGCCACCCCCTTATTCCTAAACCTTGCAAAAAAAAAAAAAATGGTTACCTTTAGGTAAATGAGAAACTTAGATACAAAGGACTTGCTGGGTTAACTTCCTGCCATGTTGCAAGCTAAGACCTCAGGAGGGATCCTGATTGAGAATGAAGTACATACATAAATAACCCCCCAGCCAATGCTTGATTTGAATAGATGTATGGGAGCTGGGGACAAAATTGACCAGATGCCGGACCATATGATAAACACAGAGGATCACGGTGTGGTATAAAACCCGGACAGTTCCACGGTACAGCTGGCCATGCATAATCTTCTGCTAATTTATAAGGCGGGAGCATCTGCTCTTTTGCTGCCACTCTCCAATTTTCTAACAACCTTATCCTTGGGTCTCTGGTTTAATAGAGAAGCCCCATGATATGGCAGGAAAGAAAGGAGGGTTACCATCAGGGAAAAATGACACTGCCCAGAATCCTGTCTTTCAGAGAAAAAAGAAAGTCTTTGATTCTTGATCTCATCCTGACTAAGCCTTCTTTTTAGGATAGTGTCATTTTAAAATCTTTCTTTTAAATAGGGCATCTTGGGTTGCCAACACTGCATGGTGTCTTTCTCTATAAGAAGAAGCTTTTTTCTGCTCCTTAATCTACTAGAGGAGGCCACATGCCGTGGCTCTTGCCTGTAATTCCAGCACTTTGGGAGGCCGAGGTGGGTGGATCACTTGAGTTCAGGGGTTCAAGACCAGTGTGGCCAACATGGTGAAACCCCATCTATAATAAAGATACAAAATTTAGCCAAGCATGGTGGCTCATGCCTGTAATCCCCGCTACTGCGGAGGCTGAGGCAGGAGAATCACTTGAAACTGGGAGGTGGAGGTTCCAGTGAGCTGAGATCTTGTCATTGCATTCCAGCCTCGGTGACACAGCAAGACCATGTTTTAAGAAAGAAAATGTAATCCTGGCACTTTGGGAGGCCGAGGTGGGTGAATCACAAGGTCAAGAGATCGAGACTATCCTGGCCAACATGGTGAAACCCCGTCTCTACTGAAAATACAAAAATTAGCCAGATGTGGTGGCACGTGCCTGGAGTCCCAGCCGCTTGGAAGGCTGAGGCAGGAGAATAGCTTGAACTGGGGGTGGAGGGTGGCAGGAGGCTGTGGTGAGCCGAGATGGTGCCACTGCACTCCAGCCTGGCTACAGAGCAAGACTGTCTCAAAACAAACAAACAAACAAAAATCCCCAAAAATCTGTAAGAGGAGAATTAAGGCCAAACTAAAACCTCAGATTGCTTTTAGTTAGAGATAATATTGTTTCTATTTAATTCAAGTCAACTAGTATTTTTGGGGGACTACACAGGCAAAATTGAGAAGCAGGAGTTATGATGCCCTCCTGGCCCTATAGCTTCCCAAACGCCCTTTGAGAAGGCCTCTCTACTCACAATTCTTGCTGCTCTTACCATTTCTCTTTCTACTTCCTGCCAGGCAGGTCGGGGTTATGGTGGTGCCATGCCTTTCATTACCTACTACGTTATGCCCAGCCTTCTGCTACATCTCTGTTTAGCCCCATTGATGTATTAGTTGGTAGAGGCTTAAAATAGTTTTATTTTAAAAGAAACATCTGAGACTGATGTTAAAAGGCTCAAAGGAATGAGTATCTTAATGATGGAATTTCATTTTCTGGGACTGTTAGGTAAAATAGTTTAAAGAAATGGATGACGTTACCTTCAAATAATACTCTTTTGGAAGAAATCCATTGGTCTAGGGATTAGAAGAGGTTTTAGTCCTTATTCTGCCACCACTATTACAGCCTCTGATGTTGGTACACCACTTAATCCCTCTGAGCTTGGAGTCTTAATACTGTTTTGGTTTTGAATGGCAGAGAAAAACAAAACAAAACAATACATTGGAGGGCTTTTGGGACAGCCCCCATTTTTTTTTTTTTTTTTGCCCAAGCCCTAGAGAGGGATCTTAGGAATCTTCAATTAGAAAGTGGGAGTATACTCCAATGTGTAGATGACGTTCTTGTGTGTAGTCCAACCCAGGAGCCATCTGACCAAGAAAGCATAAAACCATTTTGCATTCCCCAGGACTTGAGTCAGAAGAGCATGTGGATCTGCCACTAATGAGTGGACTGGGATCATGACCTCATTCATTGCCCTGAGATCCTGTACCATACGGTATTCCCCCAAAGGCTTTAAAATGGGTAAAATTGGGGTATTGCAGGGAGAATTACAGGGTTTTAAAAGTCCATGGACAAGCAACTCCTTAACTACAGAGACTACGCCCTATCTTGTTTCTAGCTTAATTGGGTATTGTCTTCTGTTGTGTAAATGACTGGGGTCTTTGAACGGTATTTTGACTGGCACTGCCATTCTAGCTCTTCCAGCCCTCCCAGTACACCATGCTAGTGGGTTGATCTGTTTGTGTACAAAAGTCACTGTCAAGGGTACCATAAAACTCATAGACAAGCTTACGTTGCTGTTATATTGGAACTCATCATATAAAGGAATTTACCCCAAAGTGTTTATGGCCAATACACTCAATGAATGTTACATGTATGACCTTCTGCAGTTTCCCTTTGACCCAGCATCCCCTTGGCCATTTTTACTCCCTTGAGCCTCCTGCCCTCCTCATCCAATGGACAGTAGAGTGGCAAAGGCTCATGTCAAGTGGTTAAGATGATTTTTGCAGTGATGTGCATTCCATGGGCAAGGATCAGGGCAAAACTTTGACCCCGTTGATCCCTTCTCCCTCCCTCCTCAGCTTTACCCATTTCTCCTGGACCTGTGTGCCATGTTTGAATGCCCTCGATTTCTCACCATGTCCTGCTCAAAGACTGTATTCATTGATGGTGCACTGACTTTTGGTATAAAGATTCCCAAGGTCCTCTGATCATAAGAATCACCTGGGGTGCTCACCTTGTAATTCTGAGTAAAAAAATTTGGGGTGGGGCCTGCTGATCTGTGTATTTAAGCAAGATTCCAAGTGAGTCTCATGATCACATGAGTCTGAGGCACATGGATTTAATGACTATGAGAGTTGAAAGATGCCCCTGAGATCATTTAAACTAGTGGTTCTCAAAGTGCAGCTCTCAACCAGAGTATCAATGTCGCCTGGGAATTGTTAGAAATGCAAATGTGTGACCCTATAAAATAGGAAATCTGGAGGTGGGGCCCAGTGCCCTGTGTTTTCACAAGCCTTCCAGATAAGTCTTGTTTAGGCTAAAATGCCAGACTTGCTGAGGTGGACCAGCCCTCTCCTGTTGTCCTCTATTTTACAGATAAGGAATGTTGTCACTGTCTATCACTTTAGGACCTTGGGAATTGAGGTTGGGGAGGGGAACAAATGCTATAATTCCTAGGTGATTGTGAACAGTGTGAGAAGAGAGATGGTAGAGGGCTCCTGAGAATGGGGCATCAGTGGCGTGATCCTCAACTTCCTCTCCCTATTCCTTGAGCCGGATGTCTCATCTGTAGACAAGGACTTCGGACACCAGGTGTCGGAAGGGCCAAAACCTTTGTGGTAAACCAGAGTTTAGATGTTTATAGTAACTCTCCATTAAGAAATCCCCTGAAAACCCAGCCACCAAGAAGCCCCAGTTCCTCTAGAGAAAGACATGTCTCACTCTCAGAGAAGTTTCAGCTCTGCTTTTGGTGGTTAGTGCCTGTTCATTCTCAGGATGGTTCAAGAAAGACTCTTCTAATAAGTGCTGTGGAAGAACCATCTGAAATTGTAAGCTGTGGGTAGAGAGTACTGTGGTTTAATCACACATCTTCCTGTCACACTGATGGGAAGGATCAAGGGTTCAGCATAGTTCAGCCACCCCTGTTATTCTCAAAACCAGTGTTCCCAAACTTCAGTCATTTGGCTATGATTTTCATAATGTTTCTAAATTCTGGTACAATATGTACTGTCATTTATCCAATATTTTTCATTAATTCAACTTAAAAAAACTAAGAATAGTTTCAAATTTTCAAAATGATTGTGAAGATGGTACATTATATATACCCGACATCTGCTTTCCCCATCATTAGAAACCAATAGTCATAAGGTTTATGAGTTGAACTTAAAAATTCAAGGAATAACAAGGAATTTGAATTTGTACTTTTAATTAATAAAGTATTAATCAAAAAAATTATAGTATCCCCTAAGAAATTTTTCTTGTGTATAAAAGCCACTATCAAGGATACCATAAAACTCATCTAGATAAGCTTGGGTTGTCGTATTGGAACTCATCATATAGATAAATTTAGCCACAACTGTTTATGACCAAAAATGACAAAGCTTTACTGTGCTCAAGCACATTTGCATTTTAGCATAAGATAAACAGCTTTGTTCAAAGAAAAAATTCGGTACCAGCCTGGGGCTAGTGCCCCTCGTGTCACATTATGAAGTTAGCTTCTTTTGCAGATTCAAAGGCCAAAACAGGGTCCTCTACTTTGTCTCTGCTGAATCCTCGAGACCTAGAACAGGTACATAATTGATGTCTATTAAAGATTTGCAAATTAATGTTCAGATTTTAGCCAGGGCCAGATTTCAGTTTTAGAAACATCACTCTGCTGTAATACCAAAGTTTGGTGGAGGAGGTAACACGAGAGAGGAGACCAAGCAGGAAGTTGGTGGCAAGGCCTGACAGCAGACACACAGCCATGGCTTCCAGGGTTTTGGACTAAAATCTTACCCTCTTCAGCAAATAGCTAGGCTCATTCTGGAAAACATCTATTGGCTTATTAGTGGGCCCTGAGGGAGGCTGAAAGCCTGACCCTGGGGTCCCCCATGACCATGTGGCTTGCACTTCTCATCATGAATGGGGCTTCTCTGGACCATCAAGCCATGTGGCAGGAAGAGCATAGCAAGACTGGATCCGACCTTACAGCACAAATACGACTTCAGGATGTCAGGATCAATGGACAAGGTGACCTGCTCTGTGGACATGTGATCTGCTCAGTCTGTTTCCCAGACACCCTGGTGTTTTCTCAATGTGCTCATGAGCAAATGTCCATGCAGTTGGGATGGGGAGTCCCACATGGCTCAGAAGCATGGGCCCCCTTTCACTAAGGCTGGCTGACCTGGCTGCTGCCAGCCTGAGTGTCCCATCAGCCAATGGCAAGAAGCAGCCCATAAACTTCTTGGAGGGAGCAGTGATTTGTCCTCCATGGGGTAGACACATCCAGATTTGGGTTTACCTTCTGAGCCCAGCATGCTTATGTGTGACCCAGCACATATGACTTATTCAATGTCTTACCACAGGGTTTTATACTGCTTCTGACTAAGAACTCAGACTTAGTTGGCTTTGGGTCTGCTTACTTCCAGTCGGTTACCTGGGCCACTGACCACTCTTAAAGTTCTTTTCTGCACATGGATCTTTTTTTTTTTTTCCAAGTCTTTGTGGGTTTTTTTTCTTCTTTTTTTTATTGCATTTTAGGTTTTGGGGTACATGTGAAGAACATGCAAGATAGTTGCATAGGTACACACTTGGCAGTGTGATTTGCTGCCTTCCTCCCCTTCACCTATATCTGGCCTTCCTCCCCTTCACCTATATCTGGCATTTCTCCCCATGCTATCTCTCCCCAACTCCCCATCTCCCGCTGTCCCTCCCCTATTCCCCCCAACAGACCCCAGTGTGTAGTGCTTCCCTCCCTGTGTCCATGTGCTCTCATTGTTCAACACCCGCCTATGAGTGAGAACATGCGGTATTTCATTTTCTGTTCTTGTGTCGGTTTGCTGAGAATGATGGTCTCCAGGTTCATCCATGTCCCTACAAAGGACACGAACTCATCGTTTTTGATGGCTGCATAATATTCCATGGTGTATACGTGCCACATTTTCCCTGTGCAGTCTGTCATCGATGGGCATTTGGGTTGGTTCCAGGTCTTTGCTATAGTAAACAGTGCTGCAATGAACATTCGTGTGCATGTGTCCTTATAGTAGAAAGATTTATAGTCCTTTGGATATATACCCAGTAATGGGATTGCTGGGTCAAATGGAATTTCTATTTTTAGGTCCTTGACAAATCGCCACACTGTCTTCCACAAAGGTTGAACTAATTTACACTCCCACCAGCAGTGTAAAAGTGTTCCTATTTCACCACATCCTCTCCAGCATCTGTTGTCTCCAGATTTTTTAATGATCGCCATTCTAAGGGGCATGAGATGGTATCTCAATGTAGTTTTGATTTGCATTTCTCTAATGATCGGTGATGATGAGCATTTTTTCATATGTTTGTTGGCCTCATGTATGTCTTCTTTTGTAAAGTGTCTGTTCATATCCTTTGCTCAATTTTGAATGGGCTTGTTTGATTTTTTCTTGTAAATCTGTTTTAGTTCTTTGCAGATTCTGGATATCAGCCCTTTGTCAGATGGGTAAACTGCAAAAATTATTTCCCATTCTGTTGGTTGCCGATTCACTCTAATGACCATTTCTTTTGCCGTGCAGAAGTTGTGGAGTTTGATTAGGTCCCATTTGTCTATTTTGGCTTTTGTTGCCAATGCTTTTGGTGTTTTGGTCATGAAGTCCTTGCCTACTCCTATGTCCTGAATGGTTTTACCTAGATTTCCTTCTAGGGTTTTTATGGTGTTACATCTTATGTTTAAGTCTTTAATCCATCTGGAGTTAATTTTAGTGTAAGGTGTCAGGAAGGGGTCCAGTTTCTGCTTTCTGCACATGGCTAGCCAGTTTTCCCAACACCATTTATAAATTCAAGCTGACCTATTTCCTGGCTTGTAGGCTTGACACACTTTACTTTCCTGTGTTTGAATGGCAGGTACCTTGAAGCCACCTGAAAAAAAAATTGGCTTGAGTAGGAAGGTAACACCCTGAATTTGTTCTTTGCCTGAGGCTTCCTTTCTGTTTGGCTGAGGAAGCTTAACAGACCTTTGAGAAAGGCTGTGAGTAATGGTTTTACCTCCTGATGCTAGGGTTCAGTTAAGTGCTGTTGGAAGCCCTCTTTATGTATCAGTTGGCTTTTCAAGACTTACAGGTCTCATCTTTCTGGATACTTTCTTCCAACTCTGCTTGTGAACTTACCAATTCTTGTCTGAGTTGATCACTTTTTAAAAAACCTCTTAATAGACAGCAAAGAGTAGCCAACACAGATTGACATTGGGATTCTTTCCAATAGCTCCATTTGAAGTAATAGGAGAAGTAATCTGTGTCTGCAGTTATCGTAGGTAATAGTTTTGCCAGATGTTTTGTGACAACAGAACAAGAATGGTCAACATTTTAGCCTGAAATACTCACATCCCCGTCACCTGCGATTCTGCATTGTCTCAATGCCACATCTTAGGTTTCCGTTATGGCAGCACCATGCAAGTTTCTGTATTATTTAGAGCAAGTGCTAAGCTGCTGTAAAGAGCAGCTAAAATGCCCGGGCTTAAATATTATAGATATTTATGTCTATCACATATTGCAGTGCAGTACAGTGCAGGTTCTGTTCCAGGAAATGATTCAGAAACGCTATGAGTGAAGTCAAGCAATTGTCTTCAAATCATGGCTTCCACAGCTGCTTAAGACATAGCAAAAGGAAGGGTGATTTGAAAGTAAACATCTTTCCGAAAAGCAACTGGCAGGTGAACATACCAATTTCATTCATTTTCATTTGGTGAGAACTCAGGTACTTGGCTACATTTAGCTGCAAAAAGTTTGAAAAAAGTCATTTCAAGTGGGGCAGCCCCACCCAAGAAAAAGTGAGAATAATTTTTGGGGGATAACCAACATTATAGGCAGCATACTGGTCTACCTTATTTTTTGTAATACTTATGTAGTATACCACTTAGCAGATGTACTGTAATTTTTCAACCATGTCCCTCTTGGAGGATTTTTAGATCGCTTCCAATGTATTGCTATTATAATCCCTCTTTATACATAAATATTTGTGCCCTCTAATTTTATAATTTGTGTCGAAACTGCCCTCTGAAGTTCTATTATCCTATCCTCATCTAAGGGTATTGAGTATGCTGGCTTCCCATGGCTTTACAAAAGTGTGTCTTATCTGACTTTTTAGTTTTGTCAATTTATTTGGTAAAAGATGGTGTCTTGTTTAGCTTGCATTTAAAAAATTATGTTTAACATTTTTACCTTTCTTTATAAAATCATTCCTTCCCTCCCTCCCTCCCTCCCTCCCTCCCTCCCTCCCTCCCTCCCTCCCTCCCTTCCTTCCCTCCCTCATCTCTCTCTTTTTATTATTTTGAAACTGCCTATTATAACCCTTTACCACTTTCCTATTGAGGTTTTGGTAAGTTTTAAAAATAAATTTTAATGAGCATTTTGTAGATGCATAATGTTTTTCCAAATACAGTATTCCTGAGTGTTACTCAACACCAGGGGTGGGAAAACTATGGCTTGGAGGCCAAATCTGCCCTGTAAATGACATTTTACTGGAACATAGTCATGCTCATTTGTTGACATATGGTCTATGGCTGCTCTTGCCCTACAATGGCTGAAATGAGTAGTTTTCACAAACATTATATGGCCATGAGCCTAAAAGATTTACTCTCTAATCTTTACACAGAAAAAAGTTTGGTGATTCTTGCCCCAGACTCACCGAAAGAATCTCCAGTGTTGTGGGCTACACACATATATTTTGAAAAAAGCTTCCTGAGTTTCCAAAGCTTGAGAAGCATGTTTGGAAAAAAAGTATCCAAAGTTTGAGAAACATGATTTAGTTAATAGTAGAATACAGAAAGGCATACTCTTTCATCAGACTTCTTTTCACCTCTTCTGCATTTCTTCCCCTTTTCTTTCCACATCTGGCCACCCCAAAACCAAAGTTTTAAGAGAAACATTTAGGGAGTTTCCAAGTTAGTACGGCTAGTAATAATCTGTTTTATTACTCAGGTATTGCAAAATTCCTTAGCTGTAGTAAAGCTTTATAAACAGCAAAAATATGGGGCAAAAGCAAAAAATGGACATTTCTTGCATGTTAAAAAAGAAAACACAATTTTTCTCTTTAGGAAATAATTTTTTCATGCACAGTTGTACATGTGTGTGCCTAAACATGCATACATTAGCATAATGATGTGTATGTTTATGCATAGCACACATAGACATATATACATTGGAATCACCACTTTGGATCAAACTCATGATTTAGACAGTCCAGTATTTTGTCTTTCGTTCGTGTCCTGAGCCACCCTCAAACCCTTCATGAACAAGGAAATAACCACTTAAACATCTGAAGCGTTCATCTCGATGTCAATCTCAAAGTTACAGGATGAGTCTGAACGATCCTACTTTCCCTTAATACTCCATTTGACTCTGTTATTCATGACTTTATTAGATCCTCTTTAAAAGGTACTTACATATTTTCCCTACTCTCACTCCACCTCAACAAAGTGCAATAGGGTTCTGCTTCTAAAGACAGAAAACACTCCAGGCGATGCTGCGCAATTATTACACAAGCCCCTAAAGCAGCATTTATTTTTTGTGTTTTTTTCTCTCTCATTGCAGAAAATGTTTCAATACCACCTGAATTTCAGGCAAATGCTTATATAAATAAAAGGAATTTTCCCTAAATGTAAATAGATTTGATTTCCTAAATGAGGAGGAAAATCTTTACATGCTGCACTGATGGTTTAGAATCTTGCTATGTGTGAATTAGAATTTCAAACAGCTTCATAACTTAAAAAGTAGAACTGAAGCATACCAAAAACAATGTAAGCATTGCCTATGTTCCTTCTGCTTGGAGTTTAGAACCGTTATTTCCTTTCAAATGGTGCATTTAGTGCCAAGGGTTCAAGGGACTATGCTTCATTTAACAGGTGCATTATGTTAGAAACAGTACCCTGGATCATAGAATTAATAGATTTTTCTAGAATCAGAATTATTATTCAGAAATAGAAATTAAGTGCTTCATAAGATTTCTAGGCTCTTAGCAAATGAACTGTGGAATTTAATGGGCTGGCCATGACCCCTTATTTCTGAGTATGTTATGTAAGTTCACTGTGTGGGAATTCTATGCTCATGCCCAGTTTGATCCACACTCAGAGCTACAGATGATCCTGTATTAAGATGTCCTTTAAAAACAATGTATACACTGAGATGTTTGACTTAATAAAGTCAATATTAATTAATGTGATGGTTAGTTTTAGACATCAACGTGAAAGAGCTAAGGGATACCCAGATAACTGGCAAAACATTATTTCTAGGTTTGTCGGTGAGGGTGTTTCTGGAAGAGATTAAAATTTAAATCAGTGGGCTGAGTAAAGAAGATCCACCCTCACCAATGTCGGCAGGCGCCATCCAATTCACTGAGGGCCAGGATAAAACAAAAAGGTGGAAGAAGGAGAGGTTTGCTCTTTCTTGAGCTGGGACACTGATTTCCTCCTGCCCTTGGACATTGGAGCTTTTGGTTCTAAGACCTTCACACTCTGGGACCTAGACTAGCAGCCTTTGACTGAGTTACACCACTGGACTTTCTGGCCTTCGGAGTCACACTGAATTACATCATCAGCTCTTCTGGTTCTCCAGCTAGCATGGAGCATATTTTGTGGGACTTCTCAGCCCCCATAATTATGCGAGCCAATTCTCATAATGAATCTCCTTTTATATATCTACATATATGTTATTGGATTTATTTCTCTGAAGAACTAGGACTAATACAGTTAACATTTCAGAATCTTCCAGGTTTCAAGATTCATATTCCTTATTCTATTCAATACAGATTTAGTTTACCTGTTCATTTCATCCTTATAACATTTATTTCATCACTGATAATACCTTTTTTCCTAGTATCTCTCTTCACTCATGTAGATTATGCAAGTCAAGGGTTGGTAAACTATTGCCCAGGGCCCATATACAGCCTTCAGTTGTTTTTGTACAACCCACGAACCAATAGTGATTTTTATATTTCTAAAGGTTTTTTAAAAAAGAGAAGAATATGCAAGAGAGCCTATATGTCATCCACAAAGCCTAAGATAGTTTCTGTCTGGCTCTTTACAGAAAAATTGGCCTACCTCTTTGCTACATCACAGTAGAAACACAAACACACACACACACACACACACACACACAATTACACATGAGGCATATTCCTATTTTATTGAATGGACTGAAACTGATAGGGATACAAACAAAAGAAGAAAAGGCTTTAATTGTATCCCATTACAGTTTTATTTAAGCTATGTTGGATCTTCCTTCCTCAATCTTTGACAATATCTTAGGCAAATTCTGTAGCTTTCCAGACAACTTCAGGTATTAAAAACTCTAATTTATTCTCACATATATGCCAGTTGTCTTTTGACAAGGGTGCCAAGACATTCAATCAGGGAAAAGACAATGTTTACAACAAATGATTTTTGGAAAACTGGGTATCCATGTGCCAAAACATGGAGCTTACTCTTCTTTCCGCTGTATATAAAAATTAACTCAAAATAGATTTCAGACCCAACTATCAGAGTTAAAACTATGAAACTATTAGAAGAAAACATAGGGAAAGTATAGGCAGCAAAAGAAAAAATAAATACATTAGACTATATCAAAATTAAAAACTTCTGTGCATCAAAGAACACAAGCAACAAAGTGCAAAGTCAGTCCACAGAATGGGCGAAAATGTTTGGAAATCCTATATATGATAAATGGTTGATATTCCAAATATATAGAGAACTACAACTCGAAAACAAGAAAACTAAAAAACTTGATTAAAAAGTGGGCTGAAGATCTAAATAGACATTTCTCCAAAGAAGATACGTAATGACTGATAAGCTCATGAAAATATGTTCAACATCATTAATCTTTAGAGAAATGTCAATCAAAACCATGTAACACCTTATATCCATTAGGATGGCTACTATTAGAAAAAAGCAAAAATAGCAAGTACTGGTGAGAATGTGAGAAATTGGAATGAAGCACTGTTAATGGGAATGTAAAACGGTGCAGCCTCTATGGAGAACAGCATGGTGGTTTCTAAAAGAATTAAAGGTAGAATGACTGTATGATTCAGCAATGCCATTTCTGGGTGTACACCCAAAAGAATTTAAAGCAGGGACTTGAGAGATTTGTTCACCCATGTTCACAGCAGCATTATTTGTAATAGCCAAAAAATTGAAGCAACACAAGTGTCCATTAGCAGGTGAATAATTTGTAAAGCATGTTAGTGATTTGTTTCTTTGCTCCTATAAGGCTATCTATCCTGCACAATTCCTTGGGGAATTATCTATCTAATCTACTTATCTATTGCTGCATAGCAAATGATCCCTAAAGGCAGCAATTTAAGACAACAAAGATTTGTTTTCTTGTATAATTAAGAGTTAGGATTTTGGAACAGAATTAGTTGGGTGGCTCTGGTTCATGAAGTTGCATTCAAGTTGAGCTGGGGAAACAGCCTTCTTAAGGCTTAACTGAGGCAGGTGGATAACAGAAACCAAGCTCATTCAGATGGTTGTTGGCAGGAGGCTTCAGTTCATCACATTATGGATTTCTTCACGGGGTTGCTCATGACATGGCAGCTGGTTTTCCTTAGAGGAGTGATCTGAGAGATAGAGATAGAGACAGAAGTATAGATATGTAGATATACAGTAGTACCCTCCTATCTGAATTTCCCTTTCTGTGATTTCAGTTACCACTGTCAATGGCAGAACAAAACTCTTAAATGAAAAATTTCAGAAATAAACCATTCATAAGTTTTCAATTGTATGCCATTTTGAGTAGTGTGAGGAAATCTTGCACTGTCCTGTCATCCTGCCTAGAACATGAATCATTCCTTTGTCCAGTGGATTCATGCTGCATGTGCTGCCCAGCCATGATTCACTTAGTTGCTGGGTCAATTATTGAACAGAAAAAACATAGTGTATATAGGGTTTCGTACTATCCACAGTTTCAGGCATCCACCGAGGGTTTTCCAGTGGGGGAACAGATACTCGGTGGATAAACAGGGGTGGGGAATACTGCATACAGTGTCTTCTGTAACTCAATCTCAAAAGTGACATGCTCTCACTTCTGCTATAATGGACAGGTCTTGTATAATAGGGGAGGGGACTACACAGGGTGTGAATAGCGGGAGGCAGGGATTTGGGGGACAGTTTTGCAATCTAGCTACCACAGGTACTGACGCTTTGTGATCCCTCAAGTTTCAGCCCTCAGCAGTCTACCCGCTACAGCAATTTCCTCCTGGAGTCCTCCAGCTCCAGTAGCCCTCTTGTGTTGAGTTCCTTCAAGATAGTTTATATCCCACTACCTAACTCATCTCATGAGAAAATCGCTGTCTTCGCCATATTGATTGAGTGGTAGAATCAGACTTGCGCTCCTGCCTCAATTCTGCCCTTGTGCTGCCATCACTGGCTGCTTTAGCAGAGTCTAGAAAATTCCCATTGTTTATTTTCTTTAACTATTTTGCTATTATTTCCATTTAAGTATTATACTTGATTAAGTAGACATATAATATTACTCTTTTAAGAACATATCGGTGTTTTCTGTTGGTGATTACTTGCCTTTGTTTAATGCTATTAATTGACTCCCATTTATTCAGTTTTTTCAGTTTAATAATTTTATGTGTGCAAGTGATGTGTCATGATCAGTAATTACTTCTTCATTTCATACAGAACGTGAAGTTGCAGGGATTCTGTCTGAACTGACTAAGCTGTGCATTTGATAATAATCTTTTTCTTGTTTTTACCAGTAATTAATTTTTTATGAAAGATTTTAAGGTCTAGTTTCTCTATTGTTTTCAGATTTTGAGTTTAACCATTTATTTAAAGATGTTCTTATATATCTTTTTTTTACCTCTGCCATCTCCTTTTTTTAAATTTAAATTTTAAGTTCTGGGGTACATGTGCAGGATGTGCAGGTGTGTTTCATAGGTAAATGTGTGTTTGGTGGTTTGCTGTACCTATCAACCCATCGCCTAGGTGTTAAGCCCAGCATGCATCAGCTATTCTTTCTAATACTCTCCCTCCCACTAACCCACCCACCCCAACAGGCCCCAGTGTGTGTTGTTCCCCTCCCTGTGTCCATGTGTTTTCATTGTTCAGCTCCCATCGCCACCCCTTTGATATATGTTTGATCAAGTTTCATCATTAGGCGGATGAAAAAATTATATTAGATTTGTTGTATATTATGAAATCCAGATGATCAATTCCTACCATATTCTGGACTTGTAGTTATTCTCAATGATTTAGTATTAAACAATATAATTGTGTTCAGGGGAATTTAAATATATTTATATCTACTAATAATTAAAATAAATGAAATATAAAAATTATAATATCATTTTCAAAAAGTTAATTTTTTCGCTAACATATTTGGGATATGTTGCTAAAACAAAAGTATAACTAATAAGTTATACCTACAATTGATGAGATTTTAGAATCAAGATGATGTAAACTGAAATCACATTTTGTAATTTTAATTAAATTTTACCACAATTTTAATAAAAACAACACGATTTACAATTCCAGTGTTCCTTCTTGCTTTAGTTGTCTGGGTAAGTAATTGAGATATAACATCTACACCTATTAGATACAATTAAAAAAATGAATTGTTCAATATAGAAAAGTATTTCTTAGCTACTACTATGTGCAACTGCTGCACATCTCATGCTATTTTGTGAAAGCCTCTAAAACGTGTTTTGGAGCATGAACAGAAGCAAGTAAATGGAGTTTCTGGAACATGGTGCTTCATGATGCAAACCTGTATTAGCTTAATGCTGTGAAGAAGGAACGATTTGGAAATAGACTTTTCTTTTCTGTTTTTAAGCGCGTCTACCTCTCAAGTCCTCCTTGATGTCTGAAACTGTCTCTCTGGCATACTCCGTAACAGAAGCCGTCACTCTATCCCCTACTTTATTCCCAGACATAGGGCAAGAGGTGTGAACCACGGTTATTACTGTGGTATAACTGGTATTGGTCAAAGAGCAGGTGTTTTGAGTTATGGGTTACACATGCCAGCACATTGGATGTGGTGTAAAATCTACGTTCAATGTATTTTTACTGAGTCAAATAATCTATAGTAATTAGGTCACCTTAACTGAGACTAGATCTAGTGCTGCTGAGGCCATGAGACTCAGAGCAGAAGGAGGTTGATAGACTCTTTAATGTCCTAGGAGCTTTAATGTTTGAAGAAAATATGTTCTTAATGGTTGTCAATTGTTTAATGTTCAATTAATAAATAATTTTAATTTATTAATCAATTGCCCCCATTTTTTTGTGATGGAGTTTCTTGCTCTTGTAGCCCAGACTGGAGTGCAATGGTGCTATCTTGGCTCACTGCAACCTCCACCTCCCAGGTTCAAGTGATTCTCCTGTCTCAGCCTCTTGAGTGGCTGAGATTACAGGCACATGCCACCATGTTGGGCTAATTTTTTGTATTTTTAAGAGAGACAGGGTTTAACCATTTGGCTAGACTAGTCTTGAATACAGGTATACAGAAATACAAGTATATAGGTCTTGAACTCCTGACCTCAGGTAATCCATTAGCCTCGGCCTCCAAAAGTGTCAGGTTTTGGAGTGTAATCCAAAAGTGTCAGATTACAGGTGTCAGCCAAGTTGCCCAACCAATCAATTGCCATTTTGAAAAGGGGCCGGGCATGGTGGCTCACGCCTGTAATCCAAGCACTTTGGAGGTCAAGGCGGGCGGATCACCTGAGGTCAGGAGTTCAAGACCGGCCTGACCAACAAGGTGAAACCCCATCTTTAAATAAAATAAATAAATAAAATAAAAAAATAAGAAAAAAGGTGGCATTTCCCTAAAGAATTCATGGCATTATACAAGAAATAAAAAAGTCTTATAAGAGTTCCCAATTAGATTTCTCCAAACATTTAAACGTTTATTAAAAATTTAATTAAAGGCCTTTTACATTTTAATTAAAAATGAAGATGTATAACCACTTTAAATCCCATAAGAAACACAAATGTGTAAAATGAAAGCTGTTATGCCAAAATGATTATGAACGGAAGAGATAAAATATTACATTTTGTTCTTATCGCACATTCCCGGGGTTTTATTTTTTTACATTTTCTAGGAGTTTCAATAATCCTGCCAGCCATTGTTTTATTACTAGCTTGTGATTTTTGTAACTCTACCAGACCTAAAGAAAAATGAAGGTTACTGCTGATATTGCAGCTTCTTGGGTAGAAATCACAAGTTCTTGCTTGGGTGGCAAAATCCAAGACAGTTCAAACCCAAGTGTTGATAACAGGCTGAGTCTGTTTTGTAAAACTATTTGCACTCATTTTATTACGGGGCTCTCAGGTCCTTGCCTTTTATGAAGAGTCTCAGTTTTTGAGATGTGCCTTTCTTCATATGGGATATTCTTTAGATTTTGTGAGAATAACTGTACATTTTGGTATACAGACATAGATTGCTGATATTTTAAAAAATGTAAGTATTTGCTATGAATATTTTATTAAAATTAGTAGCTGTAATTGGTAGAAATTTTCCTTTCCTAGAAAATGGAAGACTGAGTTTGTCTGGGTAGTTTCCTTTAGAACATTTGGTGACTGTGTCCTTTCCGAAGCTTCCTGCTGCCTGTCTTTGTAACTGATCTTACTAGGAGAACTCACAGGTGCTGGGCCTTCCTCTCCTGCCTGTTGTATAAAATCAGCAGAGCTGATCAGACCTTCCTGTCCTTGGCATAGCTCCTACTTTTCCTGGGATTGTTTGGTTCACTCACATGTTTTTGTTCACCCTTTCCGTTTACACAGACAGAAACAAATCCATATATACAGTTTGAAATATATATAGATGCTTAATTGAAGAATAAAGTCTCCATGAATATCACATTTTCAAACATTCATGGAGATTTCTTTAATATTTTATGTTTGTACTTAAATATGTATTTAATACATATTTTTATATTTTATATGTTATATATTTAAAAGTCATTAAAAATTAAAACAATCAATTCTTTTCATTTTTATTATTACAACCAATTTTTTGTGCATGTTATCTTGACTTTTCTCTTTTGAGCTTTGTTTTGAACTCATTCTCAAATTGGCATAACTTGGCTGATGGGAAGCTGCCTGCTACTTCATCCTTTTAAGCTCTGCCCCTTATTTTCTTATGACAAAAATCGTGTGCTCCAGATTCATCTAGGTTTTTTCTTCCGTATGGACTCTTTGGAGAGTCCTATATCTTTGAATCTTTGAATTGGAGGTTAGTGTTAGAGACTAAATCTGAGGGTGAGGATGCATCTGAGAATTGTGAAGGGTGAGAGCTGTCACTGCTACTATGGATTGAAAAAGAGGTAAAGATATTTTTAAGGTTATGGCTCCACATTAATCTTCCTAATTTACCATAATGCCATACCTCATTTTCATTATAGTAAATGGTTTTATGACCCACCAAAATATCCTTTAATAGGCCGGGCACAGTGGATTACACCTGTAATTCCAGCACTTTGGAAGGCTGAGGTGGGCAGATCACCTGAGGTCAGGAGTTTGAGACCAGCCTGGCCAACATAGAGAAACCTGTCTCTGCTAAAAATACAAAAATTAGCCAGGCATGGTGGCACGCCCGCTTGTATTCTCAGCTACTCAGGAGGCTGAGGCAGGAAAATTGCTTCAACCCGGGAGGCGGAGGTTGTAGTGAGCTGAGATCTTGCCATTGCATTACAGCCTGGGCAACAGACTGAGTCACTGTCTAAAAACAAAACAAAAAACAAAACAAAAAAAAAGGGAAAAAGAAAAAACCAAAAATTAGCCGGCATGGTGGTGCACACTTGTAGTCCCAGCTACTCAGGAGGCTGAGGCAGGAGAATCACTTGAACTCGGGAGGTGGAGGTTGTAGTGAGCTGAGATTGCGTCATTGCACTCCAGGCTGGGCAACAGAGTGAGACTCCATCTTAAAAAAAAAAAAAAAAGAAAACGAAAAAGAAAAAATCCTTCAACAGTGACAAAGCAGAGCTCAGTGAAGAGTGCGCTTTTTGTTTAGGGGATTAGTGAGATCCTCTATCTGGGTCATCCAGAGGAAAAGATTTACATATGTATGCTGGGTTTGTATGTGATATGTGTGTGTCATGTGGTCTGTGGTCTCTGTGTAGTATGTGTATGTGTTATGTGGTATGCGAGTATATGGTGTAGTGCATTGTGTGTGGTGGGTGTATGTGTGTGGTATGTATGTGGTGTGTGTGTGTGTGGTGTAGTGTGTTGTTTGCGGTGGGTGTATATGTATCATTTGTGTAGTGTGGGGTGTGATATGTGTGTATAGTGTATGTGTGTATTATGTGTGTAGTGTGTTGTGTGTGTGGTGTATGTGCATGGCTATGGTCCATATGTGGTGTGTGTGTGTAGTGTGTTTTCTGTGTGTGATGTGTGGATGTGGTGTATGTGTGTGTAGCACATTGTGTGTGGTGGGTGTATATGTATGGTATATGTGGTCTGTGTGTAGCATGGTGTCTGTGTGTGTGTAGTGCATTGTGTGTTGTGAATGTTTATGTATGGTGTATGTAGTGAGGATGTGGTGTGTGCATATGGTACATATGGTGTATGTGTGTGGTGTGTGCGTAGTGTGTTGATGTGTGTGGTGTATGTGTGTGGATGTGGTGTGTGTGTGGTGTGTGTATGTAGTGTGATGTGTGTGTAGTGTATGTGTGTGGATGTGGTGTGTGGTGTGAGTGTAGTGTGATGTGTGTGTGGTGTATGTGTGTGGATGTGGTGTGTGTGTGGTGTGAGTGGAGTGTGATGTGTGTGTGGTGTATGTGTGTGGATGTGGTGTGTGTGTGGTGTGTGTAGTGTAATGTGTGTGTGGTGGATATGTGTGGATGTGGTGTGTGTGTGGTGTGTGTGTAGTGTGATGTGTGTGGTGTATGTGTGTGGATGTGGTGTGTGTGGAGTGTGATGTGTGTGTGGTGTATGTGTGTGAATGTGGTGTGCGTGTGGTGTGTGTGTGAATGTGTGTGTGTGGTGTGTGTGGAGTGTGATGTGTGTGTGGTGTATGTGTGTGAGTGTGGTGTGTGTGGAGTGTGATGCGTGTGTGGAGTGTGATGTATGTGTGGTGTATGTGTGTGAGTGTGGTGTGTGTGGAGTGTGATGCGTGTGTGGAGTGTGATGTGTGTGTGGTGTGTGTGTGCAGTATATGTGTGTGGATGTGGTATATGTGTGGTGTGAGTATAGCGTGTATGTATGAAGTTTTATTTTCTCCTATCTTTTGATGTTGATTGCCTAGTTCCTTGCTGATCCTGGTTCCTTGCTAATTTGACTGGGGGATGGGATGGTGGAGGCGAGGCATTTCTTTCCTTTTTCTGTGTGGCCATCCTGGGTTTCTGTGTTCCACGGGGTTTCTGCTACTCCTTTGATGTACTCTGGCATTCTCCTTTAGTTATTTTTATCAAAGTGTGTTGTTTATCTGTTGTTTTGGCTGTCTTTGTTGGGGGAACGAGCGGGAGGGGCTTCTTACTGGCCATCTTGCTAACATCACTCTCAGCTACTTTTAAGGCTAGTGTTCATAATTTATATGGTATCTTGACCTACAAGCAAAACAAAAATCATAAATTTATTTTGTAAATTAAGTTCCAATGCTTCCATGGCAAAAAAAGAAAAAGAAAAAACCAGCCTGATAAGATGAAATCTGATTTACAATAAACTCTATCCAAGCCTTTTAAAATCATAACCATCTTGAAATTCTTGCATTAAACTATATGATTTCCTTAACTTAGGCCATTTACCCAGATAAATAAGTGAACTAGGTGAATAGAACTTTTCTTACTGTTGTTTTTGTGGATTTCCTTTTATTTTATCCTGCTGGTTGGGATTATATTGCCTGGAGAGGAAATTAGACCTTTGTGTCTAAACAATGACAAAAACTACTACATAGTCAATTGCTAGATGTTGCTTAAGCTGAATGACAAAAATTGATATCTACAAAATGAGGGTTGCCAAGGAGAAAAACCTTGCCTCTGATGCTTCAAAGGTATTATTATTATTATTATTTTTTCAGCTGGGACCTCAATCTCTGCTAGTACTTCTTCGACAATAGCTAGCCTCTCTTTACCCATGTCCCTTGGCCAGATGTAGGGCAGGGGCTGGCCCACTGACATTCTTCCCTCTGGGGAACCATTTGCCTTCTGTCTGACTCTCAGTTGCATACAGAAAGCAGCCAGTTTACGCTTGGCTGACATTCTCACACATGAGCCCATCCTGCCAGATTTTTGCATTTGGGGCTTTTTAGCTGTAAAAGATTAATTTGGAATAAATTGCTTTGCCCTGAGGGAAACCGATTCCAGGCAATGCTGTGTAACTGGAAATATAGGTTTTAAGTAGAAAGGCCCTTCACCCTTCAGCTGAAATGATATTGTGCCCAAAGAAGATGGTCCTGGAAATGAGTCTGCTTATTTTTTTTTAGGGGTCTGAGGAAAGAGCTGGGTGAGAACAGGCCGATGGTAGGTTTACCCTGTTTCCATACACATCCCTCATTTCATTCACAGCCCCAAGATTGCAACATGATAGCCCGCAGAGCTCTGCTGACTCTTTCCCTTCCCTGGCCCCGTTTGCCACCTTGTCAAAGGGGTCTTCCCACCTCCCAGCCCACCACACATGCAGGGCAATCATCTGATGGGACTTGACTCAGGTGTGTCAGTTAGAGCTATTTCAAATATAAACGTTGAGAAGAGAAGCCAGCTGGCTCTTTCCTCTGGAGTCATGCTCTGTAAGAATCTGTTAGGCTCAGAGCTGCTGCAGGCAACCTTCCCAGCAAATAGAGAGAACCCAGTAGAGGATAGAACCAACAGGAAGGAAAGCAGAATAAAGACAGGAAGAGACAGGTTCCTGACAATATTCAATTAAATCAGCTGTGCTGAAAACCAGCCCACCTTCTGAACTTTGACTTTAAATGAACTTATAAATTACTTTTTCCCCTTACTTTACTTTGACTTGAATTTCTATCACTTTCAACCAAAAAATCTTTGACTAATGGAACAACAACAACAAAAATAACAATTGTGTGTGGCATGAATTATGTATTGTATTAACAAAAGTGAGTTTTCTGTGTTCAATTTGCACTAATTGTATCATCTGCAGAAAGATACACTTTCCAGCAATGTTCTTCTCAATATTTAAAAGTTACGGCTTAGACTTTTTAAACAACTTTCCCAGCAGATGAAGAAAGCCCAGTAGAGATTGAAGCCAATGTGAGTTATGAAGCCCAAGTTACAGTTTAAACTTTTTTAAAAAACTGAAATTCTGACCTTTAAATATTAAGAACATTGCTGGAAAGAGCATCTTTCTCCAGATGATACAATTACTGCAAACTGAGCACAGAAAAGCTCTACAGAAATATGCTTGGTTATTCTGGACAGGGTTTTATCAGAGACTATGTCAGCCAAGGTCTACTGTTGTCAGCAAATTCTCATTTTGCTTATATCACATGGTTCAATTCACAGCTTCCTTGGTACTAAATACAAGACAGATTTTATTTCTACTCATTTTTACTGCAGCAAACCAAGGTCCCATCTGATATTCTTCAGAAGTCACATGTCTGTATGAATACTCTTACCAAAGCACCAATATCTCCCTTTTGTCCTATTAATATAAACTTCAAGGACAAAAGGCGACTTTAGAACGCTCCAAGTTCAGGCCAGGAATATTTACTTACATTCTAATACATGGCCGGTGCAATGCTAGTGACCAAAACTCTATTAAATGCACTGCAGCTACAATGTCTTCAGTACTTGTTTCAAATGCGTCCTGCTCTTGCTGTCTCTCCCTTTTTTATTTCTTTCTGTTACACACACACACACACACACACACACACCCATACACATACACAGTTAGCATCTATCATTGTAGTCTCCTAGCATGCCATCTCTACTGTTTTGAGAACAGGGTTTTGTTAAAATAAAATAAAATAAAATAGCCCTGCCTCTAAATGTGGAATTATAAGGGAGACTGCTTCTTTAGTTGGCTCCTTAATCTAAATGCCCACTAAGAACAGGCTTTCTTTCCTACCTAGTCAGGCCAATACCTGATTAATCATTTCCCTTTATATTTGTGTGAAGACAACATTTTACGTCATTTAAAATTAATCTGTTTTTGTTTTCTGTTTTTTTTTTTCCTCAAAATAAGTGGGTTTCATGCTAGGGATAAAGGGATGGTTTAACATTCGCAAGTCAATAAATGTGATATACCATATAAATATAATTAAAAACAAAAGTCATATGATTGTCTCTATAGACACAGAAAAAACATATGACAAAATCCAGTATTCCTTTATGATTAAAACCCTCAGCAAAATCGGCATAGAAGGGACACACCTTGAGGTAATAACAGCCATCCATGACAAACCCACAGCCAACATTACACTGAATGGAAAAGTTGAAAGCATTCCCCCTGAGAACTGGAACAAGACAAGGATGTTCACTTTCACCCCTACTATTAAACTTAGTATTGTAAGTCCTAGTCAGAGCAGTCAGACAAGAGAAAGAAATAAAAGATATTGAAATCAGTAAAGAGGAAGTCAACTTGTCTCTGTTTACCGAGGATGTGATTGTATATCTAGAAAATCCTAAAGACTCATCCCAAAAGCTCCTAGATCTGATAAATGAATTCAGGATACAAAACCAATGTACACAAATCAGTAGCACTGCTATCCACCAACAGCAACCAAGCTGAGACTCAATTCAAGAACTCAACTTTTTACAGCAGCTACCAATAAATACATACGCATATATATAGGATACTTAGGAATATACCTAATCAAAGAGCTGAAAGATCTCTACAAGGAAAACTATTAAACACTACTGAAAGAACTCACAGATAACACAAACAAACAAAAAAACACATCCCATGCTCTTGGATGGGTGGAATCAATATTGTAAAAATAACCATACTACCAAAAGGTAGTATTTAGGATTTCCATAAAAATACCATCATCATTCTTCACAGAACTAGAAAAACAATCCTAAAACTCACATGGAACCAAAAAAGAGCTTGCATAGCCAAAGCAAGACTTAGCAAAAGAAACAAATTTGGAGGCATCACATTATCCAACTTCAAAGTATACTACAAGTCTACAGTTATCAAAACAGCATGGTACTGGTATAAAAACAGGCATGTAGACTAATGGAACAGAATAGAGAGCCCAGAAATAAAGTCAAATGCTTACAGCCAACTGACCTTTGACAAAGCAAACAAAACATGAAATGGGGAAAGACACCCTATTCAACAAATGGTGCTGGGATAATTGGCAAGCCACATGTAGAAGAAACTGGATCCTCATCTCTCACCTTATAAAAAAATCAACTCAAGATAAATCAAAGACTTAAGTCTAAGACCTGAAACCATAAAAATTCTAGAAGACAGCATCGGAACATTGTCTTCTTAAGGAGTTCATGACCAAGAACCCCAAAGGAAATGCAACAAAAACAAAGAAAAACAGATGGCACTTAGTTAAACTAAAAAGCTTCTGCACAGCAAAAGAAATAATCAGCAGAGTAAGCAGACAACCTACAGAGTGGGAGAAAACATTTGCAAACTATGCATTCAACAAAGGACTAATATCCAAAATCTACAAGGAACTCAAACAAATTAGCAAGAAAAAGCAAACAATCCCATCAAAGAGTGGGCTAATGACATGAATGGACAGTTCTTAAAAGAAGAGATATACAAATGGACAACACACATATGAAAAAATGCTGAATATCACTAAGTATCAGGAAAATGCAAATCAAAACCACAATTTGATACTATCTTATTCCTACAAGAATGTCCATAATCAAAAAAATAATAGATGATAGCATGGGTGTGGTGAAAAGGGAACACTTTTACACTGCTGGCGAGAATGTAAACTAGTACAACCACTCTGGAAAACTGTGTAGAGACCCATAAGAAACTAAAACAAGATCTGCCATTTGATCCAGCAATCCTACTCCTGGGTATCTACCCAGAGGAAAAGAAGTCATTATAGGAAAAAGACACTTGCACACACATGTTTACAGCAGCACAATTTGTAATTGCAAAAATATGGAACCAGCCCACATGCCTGTCAATTGATGAGTGGATTTTAAAAATGTGGAATACATATACCATGGAATACTATTCAGCCATTAAAAAGAACAACATGGCATTTGCAGCAACCTGGATGAAATGAAGACCATTATTCCAAGTGAAGTAACTCAGGAATGGAAAACCAAACATCATGTGTTCTCACTCATACATGGGAACCAAGCTGTGAGGACACAAAGGCCATAGGAATGATACAATGGGCTTTGGGCACTCGGGAGAAAGGATGGGATGGGGGTGAGGGATAGAAGACCACACATTGGGTACAGTGTACACTGCTTGGGTGATGGGTGTACCAAAATCTCAGAAATCACCTCTAAAGAACTTAGTCATGTAACCAAACACTCCCTGTTCCCCAAAAACCTAATGAAATAAATAAAAATTTTAAAAAGTAATAACTCTTATTCTTTTAAGGAAAAGGTAGATGTCATTGTGACTCCTGCTTTTTAGTAAAAGAAAAAGTAAATCCACATCATTCTGCAAGGAAAATAATTAGTCAAATACTAAGATCTGAACCTATTCTCTCAGCAACTATACTCGGAATGAGCACAGATTCCTTTGCCCTCCCCCAACTGAGTGAGGAAATACAACCCATCTGATAGGAAAGCAACTCTAAGAATTTTCTTCACCACCACAGTGGCCAGTACACTATGGGCATGCTTTAAGTATTGGTTACTTGTTGAATTACCTCACCTCTATGGACATTTGCTAGTCTTGAAGGATGCTTCATATCACAACCTCTGTTTGATGATTGAGTCATCGTCCTGGTTTATGAAATAGTAGCAGATGCTCTCTCTCCCTCCCAACCTTTCTGGCAACTAAGGGCAAGTCCTTGCCCATCAGATACTGATACTCCTGGCCCAGACTTTAAATTGCAAGCTGGGTGACAAGTGAGCTGTTCTCTGCAGAATCCATTCTGGCAGGGGTCAGGGAGCGAGGGTGGCTCAGAGACAGCTGTGGCTGTAGTTTAAGTGGTAGATTCTGACGTCTGTGTCAGACGTCAGTGTCAGAGCTCTATGGGACATAAGTTGCAGTGCTGTGGCCAGTGGCAGCAAGAGGGTCATCCACAGCCTGCTCTGTAACACAACAGAAATGTTTTTCCTGACTATGCAGCCTCGGGATCTGGTCTTCTATGCCACCCATCCTACAGAAATCCTGTAAATTACCCAAAATTTATTTTTAAAAATTAAGTTATAATTCACACACAGAAAAGAGCACAAGTCTTAAGAATGTAGGTCAATAATATCTTACATATCTATTTCCCTCTGTAACCACTGCCTAGATCAAGATATAGAGTATTTCCAACATGCAGAAGGCTTGTTCATAGAGCACTCTCTCAGTATTTCCTCAGGAATGGCAATCCTGACTTCTTTCCCAGAGACAAGTTTTTCCTGTTGTTGAACTTCATATAAATGGAATTACGCAGTATGTAGTCTTCTGTGCCTAGCTTCCTTCACTCAACATTGTGTCTGTAAAATCCATCCATTCATGCCTCTATTGAGGCATGTATCAGTAGATCAGTTTTTAAATCGATGCCTAGATTTCCATTGTGCATTTACAACACAATTTATATAGTTTGTTGACATTTGGTTGCCCCCAATTTTGGGTTATTACAATTAAAGCTTCTACACAGCTTATTATGTATGATTTTTGGTAGACAAAATCCAGATTTCTGTTAGGTATACCCAGGAGTAGGTCATTGGGTTTAAGTATGTTTAAATTTAGTGGCTACTCACATTTTTCCAAAATGATTGATTTATATTCTGACCAGCAATATGAGAGAATTTTAGTTGTTCTATGTTCTTATAAATATTTGGCATTGTTAACATTTCAACTTTAGCCATTTTGGTGGGTATTAAGCCATGGTTCATTGTGATATATTTATGTGTGTGTGTGTGTGTGTGTGTGCGTGTGCATGTGTCTTTGAGCACGTATTAAAGCAACTCATGAATGAGGAATCAAAAGAAAGATAAAGCTTGTTCAAAGGACTAAAGCAAAGACAGAAATACTTATAGTCATTAAAAGAAAAAATGTTACTTTAGATAAAAACTTGCTTAATGTCCAACAGGTAAATGAAACCATAATCTTTACTGTTATCTTTTTAATTGAGACTCATTTACATGTCTACAGAAAAAAATCAATTGCATTGTTCTAGAAAATAATTTACATGCCATTCAGTTTACTAAAAATTAACGTCGATCTGGATGTACAAACTTAATTTTTTTATCCCTGCAGAAGTTGTATGTTGGAACCCTACTACCCATTGTGACGGTATTAGAATGTAGGGCTTTTCAGAGGCAAATACATAATGAGGGTGGAGCCCTCATGAGTAAATTAGTGCCCTTATAAGAAGAGACATGAAAGAGATTATCTTCCTCTCCGCCATGTAAGACTACAATGAGAAGACCGGCATCTGTGAACCTGGAAGTGGGCTGTCAGCAGGCACTGGATCTGCCAGCACCTTGATCTTGGACTTCCCAGCCTCCAGAATTGTGAAAAAGAAATATTTATTGGTTAAGCCACCCAATTTACTTTTTCCTGCTATAGCAGCCCAAACTGACTAATATCTTGACAAATAGCAACTACTGAGTCAAAGATGGACCTATTTGACAATGAAAGGACATGCACTCATCCTTTTCTCTTTATAAGGTATAGACATTTTTCATTAATCATTCCTTCATTGCTATTATCAAGGATCTCATGGTGGTTTAGCCTTGTACACTTACGTAGATGCAGCAAGAAGCATTATTTAACATTTAGAAAACAACTTGTGGTGTCAACCAGGAAATTTAGAGCTGTACCTACATAAGACCAGAAGATTAACTTCTATCTAAAGATGTTGTAGGAACAGTTTTTCAACAGTCTTCATTACTCCAAGATATTTTTAGTTACTCTTCTATTCTAATATTAGAAAACCAAACCCAATAAATTCATCTCCATTAGATTTTACCTGCAGAACCTATAAATGTGGGTACATTCCTTTGTTTTCAAGGTCTCAAAAATCTTCTGAAACCATGGGACTGCAAGAAAGTGACCTTACTTCCTGTAAGGCTGGGTCTCTATAAACCATGGAATAGACACAAAACAAGCTTCCTAGGAAGTTTTTTAGACATTGGTTTCACATGTGAAGTATAATTCTTGTTTTTTTAATGGTCATACATATTTAAGTAAATTTATTGGCAGTCTAAAAAATAAAATAATTTGGTATTTGTCAATCAATTTGTAAAATTAATTGTTTGTTAAAAAGGCTTTGTTGAATCTATGTAAGTAACTACATTGCCACTAAGAGAAAAGAGATTCAGTAAAAATAATTGTTGCTGATTACTGAAGGATCAATGAGAATAAGATACCCTTTTTAAAATTTTCTACTAAAATAAGATTAGAGATAAAAGAGTTCAGAATAGATTAAGTAGCAATATCTATTATATACCTATCAAAAATATAATATTGGTTGGGCATGGTGGCTCATGCCTTAATCCCAACACTTTGGGAGACTGAGGTGGGGGGATCACCTGAGGTCCGGAGTTCAAGACCAGCCTGACCAACATCGAGAAACCCTGTCTCTACTAGAAATACAAAAAATAGCCCAGAGGTTATGGTGCATACCTATAATCCCAGCTTGGGAGGTTGAGGTAGAAGAATCACTTGAACCCAGAAGGCAGAGGTTCTGGTGAGCCAAGACCGTGCCATTGCACTCAAGCTTGAGCAACAAGAGTGAAACTCCATCTCAAAACAAACAAACAAATATATATATATATATATATATATATATATATATATATATATAACACTGACATGCAACACTTGCATGGAACTAAAAAAGAAGAAAAAGATATAATATCAAAACTAATGCTAACATTATTTCAATAAAAAATTAACAGTTTTGTATTCTCATCTGTTCATCATTTTTCTTAATTAAGTTTTGCTTCACTAGATATCCTGGACTGGAAGGAGTTCTGGAAATCTTGTCCCATGGGACACTCTGACAGTTGCCTAAGCAATGTCCGCTCAGAGGCCATGTATACGTGAGTCTAGTTTTGGAAGAAACAATAGGTATAGAAGTTTCTGGTATCGTCTTTTCCAGTAAATTTCTGAAACTATCTTTGTTGGATAAAGATCCATTTCTAGAATTGTAGCTTATAGCACAGCCTTTGGGCAAGTATAAGACAAGGACTGAGACCACTGGTTTATGAGAAGACAGACTGGCTGCAGTTATTGTAATAACTAACAAAATCAGAATGAAGGAAAGTAAAATTTTCCACTAGGGTATAGTATATAATTACTTTCTGAGGATTTGATCAATGTTTCCCCTGAAGGTAAGAATAGTCTATGAACAGTTAGGGCTTTCCAATCCCTCCTGCCAAATTGTAACAAGCTCTGAAACACACTTATCAGTAAGACTTTACCAGCACAGAATTAACCTAGGAAAAACTGAGCCTCATTTATTTGACCTTTTTGCATGTAGCTCTTATAATAGTTTGAACGAGTTAAGAAAAATAGATCAACCCGAAGCTGATTATTTTTAGCCTCCCTCCTTTGTTAAAGTTAAAGAAACAAACAAATCAATTTTTAATCTGGGAAGAACTTCAGAGGAACCACACAGTTTGTTTAGGTGCAAAACATTTTAAGAAAAGAAAATTATGAATCTAAGATCTGATCTTGGGGAAGAAAACTGAAACAATTAACACAGGTACATGGTTTCCTGGCTCAGAGCACAACACAGGGGCTAGTGATCGGTGAATAGTCATAGTAGGTGGTGTGGTCACCTATTCATAAGGGATCCTGTAGTGTTTAAAAATAAACCCAGCAGAAGGTAACAGCATTGTAGGAAAACTGTGCTTATTCAGAAGTAACTTTTATTCTTTATTTGCTTGCTTACTTCTTTGTTTAATAATCAAGAACAGGACGGGTACAATGACCCATGCCTATAATCTAAACACTTTGGGAGGCTGAGGCAGGAGGATTGCTTGAGGCCAGGAGTTCACGGTTACAGTGAGCTATGATCATGCCACTGCACTTCTTGGTGACAGAGCAAGAACCTGTCTTTAAAAAACAAACAAACAAATCAAAGTCAGCATAAAGCATAGAAATTTATTTTGATTAACTATATAATCTCTGCCATTTGAGATAACACAAAGGTAAAGGATAATTTACTATCACTTATTAAGCACAGATTGAGGACTAAAAGTCCAACTTATCATTTTTAACAGAGGAAAAGTAATTATAGTCTTGCATTAACACAGTATTCATGAGTTTTCTTTTTAAAAAAAATCTTATAAATAAAACCCTCAAAATTGAGCCAACTTTGCCAAAACTTTTAGCAATTTTATTGCTTCTTTTCAGATTCATTTATCTTTAGGTATTAATGCAAGGCAAATAAAATTCTCTTTCTACAAATCTTCTACAAACTTTAAATATCATATCAGGTTTTTTCTGTATTGCTTCTTTAACAAGATGCTCTCCTTTAAGAAAATCTAGTCTTTCTCTTCCTTGCTAAATAATAATTCATTCCATTATTACCTAGCTTCAGCATTCATACTTCTCTGTCTCCACTGTACTCAGGGTAGTCTCAACCACATAGAGTAATTATAACTTTTTAAATGAAGTAATTAATTCCTCTTTCATGGAAAACTCTAGAAGATAGCACATTGAGAACTGTCTTTCATACACTAGCATTTTAGCAGACCAGCAAAGCTTACAATGTGTAGACATGCCTAAAAAGAATAGATCCTTGTCATCCCAACAGCGGTGACAAAAGTCAGATCCAGATCCATAGAACCAGATCTCCATTCACTGCTGCCACGAAAGGAGAGTAACATAGAAGCTGTGCACCAGCCCGACTCCCATGTACACAGGGTGGCGAGCTCAGTAGAGGTGGGCCAGGTATGTATTAATACTAGTCCCTGAACTTCAGTGAAAAAATAATTATGGACCAAATTTAAATTGGACAAAGTATACTTGGACAAATAGATGTAGCCTAGAACCAGAAACAAAAACCAAAAACAGACTCCAAGAAGGGAAAAGAACAGAGAAACAGAACCAGCAGCGGTAAGTTCTATTTGAGGTTGTCTCCAAGAGCCCAAGAAATACCTGGCATCCATTGGTGCAAAATTCAGTGCAGCCTAATGAATTTTAGAAGGCGGTTTACTAAGACAACTATGTGGAATCTCCAAAAATTGTCAAAGTACAACATTCAGTCAAAACAGATCTCCCAGTCTCATAAATTTAACACATTAAAGACATATTAAATTCACTATTAATGAAGGAATCAGCAGAAAGATAAAGCTGGTTTATTTCCGGTTTATGGTTTTAAATTGCTTTTCTCTAATCAACATCCTTTTAATACCTTCCCTTTTCTGTTTAAATTATCCGGATTTGGTTTCTGTTGCTTTCACCTAAGAAACCAGCCTATTACATAAATTAGTACCGTCACTGGTTCCAAATAACAGATCTTGAGAGAAGAAAATTTGTGTGTATTTTTTAGCCTTGTTAGAGATGAGAGCAGTGAAAATATAGCTAAGAGATGGGATACTAGAAGCTAATGCTTGCCTTTAATCAACTTTCCTCTATCATACCTAGAATAAAATCTCCCTTGAAGTCAAGGCTGTAGGGGAATGAAAGGAGGTCTCTAGAAGATTTAAAAGCCTTTATACAAACAAATATAAGTTCATTTGACTTTTATTACCCTGTGCCTGCATATCCATTCACTAGCTTTTCTTGGTCTGCAAAAAGCAGGTGGGTTTGGAAAATGACAAGGAGTAACTGAATGTTATAGCTGCTGTTGAAAAAACACTCATTGGCTGGAGAAAGCCAACGCAGCTCCTGGAAACCAATATGCAGCTTTTCATCAGGCAAATCTATTTTTCTCTATTTTAATCAATATAGAACACCAGAACACACTTTCAGCAGGAAACTGGAATGTTCTACCATCCACAGGACACAGCACCATCTACTGCTCGGAGGACACTGGGCTGACAGAGCTGGAGAGCCACAATTAACCGTTACCCAATATGATTTAGTAGGATACTTGTGTGCCAGAGTGTAGGAAATAAACTTCATAAAATTCAGGAACCTACCCAATCAGTCAAGTCCTGGGGCATTCAGCACACTTGAGATACCCTCTGAATTAAATGACATGTTCTATCCTTTTTACCGTCTACCATTAAAAGAGGTCACTTGATGGACCTCTTCAGGGTTTGGAGGCAATATTTGGTTTACTGCCCCTCTCATTTACTAGACGTATTGAAAATTTTCGTATTTGAATTCAGCCCACAAAAAGAGATGGCTTTTCTAATTCATGCTGCCAACAAGAAGCCCAGCCACTTGGTTCTCAAGGCCCAGAAGAACTAATTCACTGTATTCTGTGGACAAGTTAAAAATTAACAACTGCCAACACACCCTATAAAAGTGTTGAGGTAAGAAATAGAAAAGAAAATTAAATATCTGTATCTTATATATTCACACATATATAATGTTATATATATATTTATATATATATTCCTATAATTAATTTTTAATTCATTTTTTTATGCTTAAAAATATATATGTTTACATACACATATATGTGTAATATTAGGTTGGTGCAAAAGTAATTGTGATTTTTTCCGTTACTTTTTATCTTGGTCTCTGCTGAATTCTCAAGACCTGACACCAGCACGTAATTGTGCTTATTAAGTATGTGTTGAAGGATCGGAATCGAACAAATTAACATTCAGGTTTCAGCCAGGGCCAGATTTCAGTTTTAGAAAAATCACTTGGCTGGACTATGAAAGTCTGGCGGAGGAGGTAACACTAAGAAAGAGACCAATCAGGAAGTCGGTGGCGAGCGCTGACCAGCAGACACACAGCCGTGGCTTCCAGGGTTCTAGACTAAAATCTACCCTCTTCAGCAAATAACTAGACTCATTCTGGAAAATGTCTATTGGCTTATTATTCACCCTGAGGGAGGCTGAAAGCCTGACCCGGGGTTCTCTGTGACCATGTGGCCTGCACTTCTCATCGTGAATGGGTCTTCTCTCTTCTCTGGACCATCGAGCCATGAGGCAGGAAGAGCATAGCAAGACGGGATCCAACCTTACAGCAAAAATAAGACTGCAGGATGTTAGGATCAGTGGACAAGGTGACCTGCTCTGTGGACCTGTGACCTGCTCAGTCTCTTTCACAGATACCCTGGTGTTTTCTCAACGTGCTCGAGAACAAATGTCAGTGCAGTAGGGACAGGGGTCCCACATGGCTTGGAAACTGGGCCTCCTCTCACTGAGGCTGACCTTGCTGCTGCAGGCCTGAGTGTCCCATCAGGAAGTGGCCTGTGAATACCTTGGATGTTAGCATATCTTGGAGGTGGCAGTGATCTGTCCCCAGTGGGACAGACACATCCAGATTTGGGTTCACCAGCCTAGCTCATTGTGTTTCTCTCTGGGCCAGGTCCTGTGGACTTACTGAGTGACTTATTGACCACCATGCTTTACCACGCAACACTGCTTCTAATAAAAGAACTCTTATCACAAGGAAGAAGTAGAATAATATATCTAATTGTCTACTAGACATCTCCTTTTGGATGTTTTGGAGGCACCTCATGCTCAACATAACTAAACTCATGATTTTCTCCCAAAACCCAATCCCCCAAGTGAATGGCACCATCACCTATCCAGGCACCCAGACCAGAAATCTTGACATCATCCTTAGCACCTCCCTCTCATCCTTCATATCTAATTTGTTTCCAAGTACTATTAATTTTTCCTTCTAAATGTTTCTTAAATCCATCCAGTTCTCTATTTCCACCATTTATCCTGGGTAGAACTTTCAAGAAGATTTTTAAGTAGGTACTGCCACAACTTTCACCCTCACCTCTTCCCCCTAGTTCCTAATAGAAGAGTGGACAGAAAGCATCTTGTGAGGTGCAGAAAGCATCTTGTATTTATTTATTTATTCTTTTAGGTGTTCAGAGGAATGTATTGAGTAGAGGCGAGGAATTAGGATGTTGAAAAGTAAAAAAAGGAGAGAAGGAGAGGAAGAAAGAGGAAGAAAAAGAGGGAGAGAGAACAGGAATATTGCTGCATTCTAAAAATGGGTTTTTTTAGAATGAAAACTTCAGAGTTTTCTGGGGAGATTTCAAAACATAAAATGCCTATGTGTCTTACCCAAAGATCCTGATTTATTTGACTTGGGAGAAGAGAGTTCTGGAATTTGCATTTTTGAAAAGCTTCCTAGGAGATTAAAAAGTGTTGTCATGTTTGAGAAGCACTGATCTAAACCATTTTCCTCCAATAAGGAATACTAGAAAATAGTTGATTAACATATGTATTGATTCCTTATGTACATAAGAAATCATAAAGAGGGAAAAACAGTGGAAATACATATAGAATTGGTTGGAAAATATAAACGGTGGGTTCCACATATGAACCATGTTTATTACATTTTCTGTGGAAAACTTTCAGACACCTGGAGTATAAAAGAACTTCCTCTGATTTGAAAAGCCATTCCAATTTAAATACTTAGAAGTATGTAAATATGAAATTTTATTTAGTTCCTGCAGAAACCCAAATTATATTACATTAAAACTACCTTAAAAAAAAAAAAGGAGAGAGATCCAAGATGGCTGATCATTAACAGCTCGGGATTGTAGCTCCCAGTGAAAGCTCAGAGAACGAGAGGACGCCACACTTTCAGACGAATTTTCGTTGCTCACCGACCAGCAGATTTCTAGTGGAGGAGCCCCATGGGTCTCCAGCGCGACACTTGTGGCCGGCGCAGCAGTTTTACTGGCGCCTTGGCGCGGCAGCTCTTCATGCAGAGTAAACGGGACTGGTTCCCCTACTGACCTGTGTTTGGAGCTCCGGGAAGGCAGAGCGCTTGTTGCGGACTCAAGAAGGAAGCCAGACCAGAGATTCCCGGGCAGAAGAGCACCATCAGTCTTATCGCTGCTGTTTTGGCCGGCGCAGTGGGTTGCTTGAATCCCAGCACTGGGAATCAATAAATTGGATGTCGACTCAGAAACCTAATTAGAAAGGCGGTAATTGTAAAGACGACAGATGGATAAATTTATAATAAAGGGAAAAAACCAGCCTAAGAAGGCCGAGCATACCCAAATTCAGAACCCCTCTCCCTCTACAGGTGATTGCAGTTCCTCATCAGCAACAGAACAAGCCCTGATGGAAAAGGACTGTGTTCCATTATCTGAAGTAGGCTTCAGAAGGTGGATGATAAGAAACTTCTGGGAATTAAAAGAACTTGTTCTAACCCAATGTAAAGAAACTAAGAACTTTGAAAAAAGGTTTGACGAAATAGATAAAATAGCCAGTTAACATCAAATGGCAGTAACCCTAAATTTAAATCGACTAAATCCCCCAATCAAAAGATACAGCCAAAACCTAATGGTATATCCAAAGATACACAAAGACTCATAACAAAGGGTTGGAGAAAACTTTACCAACCAAATGGAGAGCAAAAATAAATAAACAAAAAGCAGGAGTTGCAATTCTCACATTTGATAAAATAGATTTCAAAGCAACAAAGATACAGTGGTAAAAGGATCAATGCAACAATAAGAGATCTTAATACCCAGATACATAAGACCCATAACGAGATTTAGACTCAACGAGACAGAAAATTAATAAGGATATCCAGGACTTCAACTCAGACCTGGAACAAGTAAACTCAATAAATATTTATAGAGTTCTCCATTTTAAATACACAAAATACTGATTGGCCATTATTAATACCCATTTTTAGAAAGCATCTTTTAACCCTGAGGCAGAAAGAATAAGGACAAAAGCCCCTACATGCTGGAGAATGTCAGAGTAGAAAGACAAGATGTGCCCGGATTTCCAGGGCTTGTTGCACTGCCAGGATGTGCCTGGCCCACCTGCCTCCATGCACAAAGCCCTCCTGTGTAAATTTCTGAATGTATGTAAGTAACTTCGTTGCCACTTAAACTAGTCTCACCATAGCTCCCCTCTAACTTTTTCTCTGACTTGTGAGGCAGTGGTCATGAGGGTTTATGTTTTGCTAATTCTTAAGGAATGAGAATTTTGTTTTTGTTTCAAAAGAAAAAAAAAACCTCGTGAAGAAAGAATGTTACTGGTACACTGTTTGTTCCTTTGACTCAAGCTAAAATGCTTCCAAAACCAACACACTCAAAAGCAATACTAACCACTACCCTAATCAGCAAGTCGGTTCTTTCCACCTTCCCCTGCGTGCTTTACTCTAGCTGCACTGACAGCTGCTTAGACGATGCCCACCCAGATTGAGGGTGGGTCTGCCTCGCCTAGTCTGACTTAAATGTTAATCTCTTTTGGCAACACCCTCACAGACACATCCAGGAATAATACTTTGCATCCTTCAATCCAGTCAGGTTGACACCCAATATGAACCATCACATAAGGCATCCTGGTTTTTCATGGTTTTATTTACTTGCCTCAACCTTTTTAGAGGAGACTCTAAAGTTCTTTTTTGTCAATATGGATATGTCTTTTTTCCAGACCCAATTTTACTCCCTCTCTCCTTTTGAAGAAAATCTGGGACAGGACTTTTGGACTTGACCACCAGCCAGGGAGAAGAAACAATACCTCAGAAGTCATACTCTGTTGGAGGAAGAATGATGATTCTAGAATAGTCCTCTGCTGTGGCACCAAGATTGCACAAAATCTGGTCTCTGCATGTCTTCGTTTCTGCATCCCAGTAAAAAATGCCTCTTTCTCACACTTACCCATGGAGGAAGATGAGGCAGCAAGTTGTAAGAAATTACAAGAAAAGCCTCCCTCTGGGTCTCCTGACCCACCCCTCTCATGCACTCAGTGCTTCTACTCTTCATTAATTTATCCAACAAATACTAATTGTCTACTAGATACCAAGTTCTGTTATAGATAATGCAGATATGGCTGTGGGAAAAGAACCAGAAACCTGCCTTTACATTCTAGTAGAAGAGGAGGAAGATAATAAACAAGGTCAACAAGTGAACTACAGCATGTCAGGTGATTTAAGTTCTGGGAAGGAAACTGAGGGGTATAGATCATTGCAGCGAGTAGGTTGCAATTTTAAATTGAATAGTGAAGGTAGTCTCACTGATAAGGCAATCTTCCAGGAAAGATCTGACAGAGGTGAGGAAGTGAATCTATGGAAACATGGGGGTACAGCCTTCCAGCAAACAGCAGGTGCAAAGGCCCGGAAGCCTAGGGCGTTTGTATCTGAGGGCAAGCAAGAGCTCTGTGTGCTGGAGCAGAGTGAGCAAGGTGAGAATTAGGGAGTGAGGTCTGGGAGATTATGAGGAAAGGAAACAGATTATACAGGGCCTTGGAGGCCATTATAAAGATTTTGTTTTCTCTTACTCCTATGAGATGGGAAGCCATTGGAGGTTTTAGAGCAGAAAAGTGACATGATCTCATTTACATTCCAAGGCTCACGCTGGCCACCCTGTTAAGCCTAGACTGGAGGGAGGCACATAGAGTGAGGACACACCAGTGAGGCGGCCACAGTGACCATCCAGGGGAGAAATGATGGTGGCCTGGAAAAGGTAGTTCTGAGAAGTGTTGTGTTTTGGAGGTGGTAGATCAATAGGATGTATTGATGCATTGAATATATATGACGTGAACGAAAGGAGGGAGACAAAGATGACCTCAAAGCTTTTGGCCTGAGCAGCTGTGAGACTGGGATTGCATTCTATCACAGGGCAAGCTCATTCCTGCTCAACACTGCTTCTTCCTGATTGGAACTTCACATGGGCCTGAGATGTTTACTTGGAATTTCATCCCGTGGACTTAAACATTGTATCCTTCTTTTAAAAGCTCAAATAACAAACATTCCAAAGTGCAAAGCAAAAAATTAAAGGATTTATTGAAATAGTGTGAAAATATATCCCCAACACAATGAAGATGACAGTTATGATTTTCACAGAGTTATTTTGTTCCTGCCTAAGCACAAAAGCAAAACCAGCGCAAGGCAAACAACATACGAACAAAACCTGATGTTACCTAACCACTTTCACTAAAAAACTGTACATGAAGTTTGTTTTTTTTAAAGTCAGCCTTCAGGACTCCTGAATTGCATTCACTAAAATGCTGTTTGAAATTTTACTTACTCCCCACCCACCCCACTGCTCTTGATTCATCACCCTCCCCACAAAAGGCAAAAAAGGTAGTAAGTAAAACATAAATTATAAGAATTCAAAAACAGAGATCAAAATAAATTTTTTTTTCAGTCTCTGCGTCTATGCTCAAATGGATGTTTTCTGACCGTACAGGGAAGCAAGGAAACCAGTTTTCTAGCTCTTGCTCCTCTGCCTCTTATTCTTCCCTACCCCATAATACATTTCTGAATATGTTTTAATCCATTCATCACTGAGCACTTGTATATAACTGGAAGTACCAACTATATTGTTATCACACTTTGGAGCAATTTTCATGGGGAATTGTATAAATGTTCTCTGATATGTATCTCTGCACTAGAAAGACAACCTTAAACATATATAACGACTAAGTCTCAAGTGAAGAAGGCAGCTTTCTGTTGATCACACTGAGCCTTAGGCCACCAGATTGCTACTCAGGAGAGGCAGATGGGCAGGAGGGGCCAGTTTGGAGGGCTTGGTCTAGCTCTATAGTCTCTGTAGGCATCTACCAACACCAGTTCTTCTCCTGCTACCCCTGTGTGCTTCCAGCTTCAAGCTGAGTTCTCTGCTCTGACTCCAGCAGTTCCCAATAAACCACCATTCATGGGATCCTCCTAGGTAGAGATGAAGAAGGTGCCACAAGCAACATAGTCTTGGCCAGAAGGGTTGAGTAATGGAGTGTCTTCTTTGTCGCTAAAAAGTATTACATTTAATTTTGAGAATAAAGATAAATTCTTCTAAGACAGGATTAAAAACTAAACAAAGCAAAAATAGAAAAGGAAATCTTAATGTATATTTTAAATGAGGGACAATTGTGTTGAGTAGACGTCCTTATTGTTGATAGTCTTAATTCAGCTATCAATCCAGAAATCATGAGTTTTTTTTAGCCCAAAACCTATTTTATTTAACTGAAATTTGAAACAAAATTTTGATTCATTAAGTAGAAATATTTAATAATAATAAATACACATATAAAAAGTATATTCATAGAAAATAGAAATATATGAAAAATATTCATTCACATAGAATTTTTTTTTTTTTTTTGAGACGGAGTTTCACTCTTGTTACCCAGGCTGGAGTGCAATGGCGCGATCTTGGCTCACCGCAACCTCCGCCTCCTGGGTTCAGGCAATTCTCCTGCCTCAGCCTCCTGAGTAGCTGGGATTACAGGCACGTGCCACCATGCCCAGCTAATTTTTTGTATTTTTAGTAGAGACGGGGTTTCACCATGTTGACCAGGATGGTCTCGATCTCTTGACCTGGTGATCCACCCGCCCGGCCACTGTGCCTAGCCACATAGAAATTTTAAATTGGTGTAACAACGCCAATTTAACTGGCTCAACAAGAGAGTGAAAAACGATTGCTTCAGGACTGCCTCAGTCTGTAATGCTATTTTCAAAAAATTATTTCAACATTTTCTTAAATACTATTCCTTGGTTGTTAAATTTTTATTTTGCTGCCTTAGAAGAATGAAAGTTGTTATTTGGGATGTTACATTCAGAAATAAAGTTCTGGATTTCATAGAACCCTTTATTCTCTGCCTCATCTTTAAAATTTTGATTTTTGGAGAGAACGTTGCTCAAATATAGTTTATAAATGAAATATAAAGGATGAAAGAATGGATAAACAAAGAAGCCCCCAAGGTGTAACAGTGAATGTTGCTTTAAGAAAATACAAAAACAACTTTAAATAAGATCCTTCAAACATGAGTCATCCCATTCTCAGGGAACTTGAGCATTTCCACATTGTTCAGTGCCCACAAGTCACGGAGTTTCCACACATCTCTCTTCACTTCTCTGACTTCTGTCTAACATGGGCTGATATATTTCAGCCACTACACAGTAGCTGGAGTGTGGTGTTAGAGCTTCAATTTCAACAACTCTGTGAGTCCCTTCGTAAACCTTTTTCTCCTGCACACAAGAGAGAAAAAAATCAGATGACAAGTGGTTGCCATTAAATCAGAGCTGTATTTTTGTTTAAATTACCAAGTTGTACATGGTCACAGTTGTGGCTGGGTTGTGGGATTTCTTCCTAGACACACCCTTCTTCCCTAGAGTCCTAGGCCATAGCTTGGTAAAGGGACAGGGCAAGTGGCTGTGTAGGTGAACTTGACTTCTCTTTGAGGGCTGGGAACTGGTTGACCCTGTGGTTAGAGTCTTCTTTTTAAGAATTTTGTTTGTTTTTTTGAGACACAGCTTCAGTCTGTCACCCAGCCTGGAGTGCAGTGGCACTATTTCGGCTGACTACAACCTCCGCCTCTCCGGTACAAGGGATTCTCATGCCTCAGCCTCCCGAGTAGCTGGGATTGCAGATGTGCACTACCATGCTTGGCTAATCTTTGTATCTGCAGTAGAGATGGGGTTTCAGCATGTTGGCCAGGCAAGTCTTGAACTCCTGACCTCAAATGATCTGCCTGCCTCAGCCTCCCAAAGTGCTGGGATTACAGGCATGAGCCACCCTGCCTGGCCATCTTTTTAAGAATTTGAAGCATGAAATGAGAATGGTGTAGATGAGCAGAGCTGACTGTAAGCATGCAACTGTGGCCGCAGAGAGAAAGTCTGAATGACAGAACAGGCTCCCTTAGGACTACTTCCGTTTCCCTTCTCAGTCACCGCTAAGCCTGCGGGCACTCCATGTCCTGCTTCTGTCCCTGAGATTGTTTGCCTATCTCCTAATAATCCCTCCCCTCCTCTTTTGTTTCTAAACAAGTTGAACTGGGGTTTCTACACCTTACAATAAAAAACCCTCATCTTAGATGATGCCAAAAAAGGAACAAATTCAATTATCCACCAAATCTAGACCGAAGCACTGATGGTGGATTAGAATATCACAGCAAGGCCGGGCATGGTGGCTCATGTTTGTGATGCCAGCAGTTTGAGGGGCCGAGGCAAGTGGATCAGTTGAGCCCAGGAGTTCAAGATCAGCTTGGCAACATGGCCAGAACTTGCCTCTACTAGAAGTACAAAACACATAGCTGGGGATGGTGGCGCACACCTGTAGTTGGTGTGCTACTTGTAAAGCTGAGGTGGGAGGATCATTTGAGCCCAGGATGTCAAGGCTGCAGTGAGCTGTGATTGCACCACTGCACTCCAGCCTGGGTAACAAAGCCAGACCCTATCTCAAAAAAAAAAAAATATATCAAAAATCACAGCAAAACACATAAATATATAATCATGTGATTCAGAAAGTAAGGTGTGAGGCTGGGCATGGTGGTTCATGCCTGCTAACCCAGTACTTTGGGAGGGGTACTGGGATTACAGATCAATTACCCTGCTGAGGCAGGGGTATTGATTGAAGGCAGGAGTTTGACACCAGTCTGGGCAACATGGTGAGACCTTGCATCTCCAAAAAAAAAGCTGGATGTGATGGTGCAAGTCTGTAGTCCCAACTACTCAGGAGGCTGAAGCAGGAGGATCACTTGAGCCCAGAAGTTAGAGGCTACAGTGAGCTATAATTATCACTGTACTCCAGCCTGGGTGACAGAGTGAAACCCACTCTAAAAATAAAGAAACAAAATAAGGTATGCAAAGTCCATACAAATAAATATTTGTGGCAGTTACATGGAATTCAATACTGTTAATACCAGTCTTTAGATGTGCAGGGAAGACTGTGGGAGACAAACCAAAGGACCAAAAGGGCACTCACACATTCTGATGCTGATGCCAGCACAAACATGGATTCATGCTGGTTGAGAGCAAGAAGGAATTAAAGATAAGAAAAAATAAGAGGAGGCAGAGTAGCAGAAGAGGACATCTACTATGACCAAAATATTGGTTAAAGAAACAAGAAAAAAACACTAAATAAATCTATTTATCTGAACTTACCTTTTCTAGTGAATTGTTAATTATAAAAACTCGGTATACTAATTCATAGTAATCTTCTATAGATACATTTTTTTCCTTTTGGTATCTATATGGTAAATTTGGAGCATGGAGAATTACCAACAACGATCCATTGACTTGAGTTATATTCATAACTGGAGGATCTATTTTTGCTGGAGAAAAATAATAAAATTTTGATGAATCATCAAAGGAATGTATTATATACAGACACATTATGTATAATGACAAATCAACATTAATCCAGAAATCTGACTTCATTAAAAATTATTATGAAGAGATACTTCTGACATCTAAAACACAAATATCTGAGCAGTTTCTTTGAAGATAATTTTTTATTTGCAAAGACTAGCACTTGCTGTTTCAGCTTTAGAAGGACATTTGTCTACAGTTTCCATAGCTCTCAGTTATTGTTTTGGAAAGTGAAATATGGAAACCTATTTGAGGAGAGGTCATAGACTAAGGCAAATTTTATATAGGTCTTCAAGCATGTAAAATTTCAAAGCGGCTCTAAAACCATTTGAAGACTTGTAGCTATAAAATTAATTCAACGGGATTATGTCTCATACTCTGGAATGGTGTTGGAAGAAACAAAAGAGAAAATCTTTGGCTCACGCATTTTATTACCAATAATCACAATCATTATAAAATAAGAAAGAGAATTAGATAGTCACTTTAATTGTCCCAGATTCACAGTATGAATCTGTGGTTTTCTTGTATGGTATTTATTGTACTTTCTATTTATAGATTCACATCTTTTATAATTCTTTAGAATAAACCATTCTTTCTCTCTCTCTGCATCTCTGCCTCTTTCTCTCTCTATGTACATGTGTGTGTGCACACATGAATACAAACACACACATACACACATGCATAGATACATGCTTTTCTTTTGGAATTTCAATTCATCATCTGTTAAAATTTCTTATTCTGTTTTCCATGTGTCTTAACCTTTTAAAATTTGTTTCATCTGTCTTCCTAGTTGTTGCATTTTGACTGATTTCTTCAGACCTGCCTTCCAGCCCACCAATTTATTCCTGTAATGGAAATAAATATTTTTAAAAACATTTTAATGATTATGGATTTTTCATTTCTGTGGGATTTATTTGGATCTCTTTCAATCAACCTAGGTTTGAAACCAATAATATTTTGACCTTTGATTATGATTTTATTCCCTCTGCTATTAAGTTTGAACATATTCATTTCATTATCTGCTTCTAAGTTTGCAAATACTTCAAGTGTCTTCAGGTTAGTGCTTGTTTCTTCCAAATTTGCATGTGGTCATTGTGTTTTTCTTGTAAGCACACGTTAAAAGTTGATATTTCCTTTTTTGTACTTTTGGCTTGAATTTTTTAATTTAAATAATTTTTGTTGACCTATAAGATAGATACAGACAAATAAATATAGAATTGACTCAAAAATCTTTACAAACAAATACTCCTGTATAGGAAACACCAAGATCAAGAAAGAACATTACAAACAGCCAGAAGCCTCCTTTATGTTTTCTCCAATTACTCAACTCCAGGAAAGTCACCATAGTTACTCCACTGAACTGCTCCATGGGTGTAAATCAAACGACCACATATGTGTTGGGTTGCTCTGAACTCTGGTTTAAGAATTTGGCTTTGCTTCTGCAGGGTGTTCTGTGGCACCATCAACCTGGAACAATCTTTAGTTGATGTTTTCTGAAACATGAAAATTGTATATGTAGGCTGGGTGTGGTGGCTCATGCCTGTAATCCTGGCACTTTGGGAGCCCAAGGTGGGCAGATTTCTTGAGCTCAGGAGTTTGAGAGCAGCCTGGGCAACATGGTGAAGCTGCATCTCTACCAAAACAAAAACAAAAAAACAAAAATTAGCCGGCATGGTGGCATGCACGCCTGTAGTCCCAGCTATTCGGGTGGTTGCAGTGGGAGGCTCACCTGAGCCCAGGAAAGCTGAGGCTGCAGTGAACAATGATCATGCCACTGTACTGCAGCCTGGGCAGCATAGTGAGACCCCATGTTAAAAAACAAAAACAAACATAAAACATGAAAAAAAGAAAATTGCACATGAATTTGAATCTCAAACCTTTATGAATTTAGGGGGTGTTAGATTCTTAGCAGAGTAAGGATGGAAACACACAAATTACTTTTCTCTCTTTATTGGAAGGGCTTTTCTTAGTCTCCTTTTGTTGTTTGTTTGTTTGGTTTTGAGTTTGTTTTTGAGACAGGATCTCATTAGGTTGCCCAGGCTGCTCTCGAACTCCTGTACTCAAGTGGTTCTCCCTCAGCTTCCTGAGTAGCTGAGATTACAGGTGTATGCCACCAAACCCAGGCTAGTCCGCCTTTTTATTGACAATGTAGCCCTTGGAGGTTCTAAGATTTTTGTTGGGGTATTTGTTGTAACTAACTCCCTACCTTGTGCTGGCCTAAAACCTTGTCTTTTGTCCTAGGAGTGGCTGTTACCGCTCAGGGTCTAGTTCCCACGTCCAGCACATGCCCTCAGGGCAGCTCGGGCTTCACCGTGTTTATCCTCTGCTTCCCGTTTATTTCTGTTTACTTGGTTTTGGCCCCTGAGAATTCCCTTTATTTTCATTTTTGCTTCTCTGCGGAGTTTGGAAAATGTGTTTTATTTTATCCAGAATTTCTTAGTGTTTTAGAAGAGGAGAGTTTCCTCCTCCCAGGCTATTTAATTTAGAACCATAGCTTTTTAAATCACTTTCCAACTATATTGGACATTTTCCTAATTGCTCGAAGGAAAAGGAATTCTCCCTTTGTTTACACTTGAATCCTCCAAACCAGTGGATATTTAATCTCATTTATGCTTCCCATGCTCCAAATTCAGCAGACCACCATAGAACACTTACTTACCACTTGTGAGGTGAGAATGAATCACTGCTCAGTTTCGTAGGAGAATATCATGCGTGATCAATTTTCTCCCAGATAAAAACATACTTCTAACATTCTTGTCACATATTTAGCACACAAAAAAATCGCCTTTCTTGTGTGTGACTCAGGTGTTTAGAACTCAATTGGTAGAAATTCGTTGAAGATAAATATGACAGGATTAAATACTATTGTGTATTTTTTCTCTAAAATATTTATATTTTTTCTAAAAATATATTTTATTTTTTCCTAAAAATATATTTTATATTTTTTCCTAAAAATTTATTTTATTTTTTTCCTAAAAATATATTTTATTTTTTTTCCTAAAAATATTTTATTTTTTTCCTAAAAATATATTTTATTTTTTTCTAAAAATATATTTTTTTTCCTAAATATATATTTTATTTTTTTAATATATTTTATTTTTTTCCTAAAAATATATTTAATTTTTTTCTAAAAATATATTTAATTTTTTTCCTAAAAGTATATTTTATTTTTTTCCTAAAAATATATTTTTTTTCCTAAAAATATATTTTATATTTTTTCTAAAAATATGTTTTTTTCAAAAATATGTTTTATTCTAAAAATATGTTTTATATTTTTTTCTAAAAGTATGTTTTATATTTTTTTCTAAAAATGTTTTATATTTTTTCTAAAAATCTGTTTTATATTTTTTTCTAAAAATCTGTTTTATTTTTTTCTAAAAATCTGTTTTATATATTTTTTAAAAATCTGTTTTATATTTTTTTCTAAAAATCTGTTTTATATTTTTTTAAAAATGGGTTTCATTTTTTTTCTAAAAATGTGTTTCATTTTTTCTCTAAAAATGTATTTCATTAGTTTTTTTCTAAAAACATATTTTTAGAAAAAATAAAATATATCTTTTCTAAATATATATTTTTTTCTTCTAAAAATATATTTTATTATTTTCTAAAAATATATTATATTTTTTTTTCTAAAAATACATTTTATTTATTTTTTCTAAAAAAAAAATATATATTTTCTAAAATATTTATATTTAAATTTAAGCCAGATAGCATCTTCCCCTTCTGGCTCAAAGTATCATTACTGAAAATTTTTCTTTTTTTTTTTTTTTTTTAAATCATTTGCACATATTTTATTTTCTTGTTTGACATCACTGGGAATCTTTCTAATTATGCATGGATTAGGTTAATATTAAAAAAAGTTTTTAAAGACCAAGCATGATTGCTCATACCTGTAATTCAAACACTTTGGGAGACCAAGGCAGAAATAGGCTCAAGGCCAGCAGTTTGAGACCATTCAGGGTGAGGCCTGGGAGAGACACCATCTCTACAAAAAATTTTTGAAAATTGGCTGGGCAAAGTGGTATGTACCTGTAATCCCAGCTACTTGGGAGGCTGAAGCTAGTGGATCACTTGAGCCTAGGAGGCTGAGGCTGCAGTGAACTATGACCATGCCACTGCACTCTAGCTTGTGCAATAGAGTGAGACCTTGTTTCTAAAAAGATGAGAATTGGCAGGGTGTGGTGGCTCACTCCTGTAATTCCAGCACTGTGGGAGGCTGAGGGAGGATTGCTTGAGCCCAGGAGTTCAAGACCAGCCAGGGCAACATGGTGAGAGATCATCTTTTGGATTGGAAATAAATGTTTCAAGATCTTTTTAATATCACCAATTTTACTGCAGCTGCAGCCACAGTCTTTCAAGATGTTTATCAAGTAGTATGAAAATAGATGTTCTTAAGAGAAACTGCTTTTAAAATTTGCTTCTAGGCATACCAATTTCCATTCCTTGGCAACTCCTCACTGCAAACCTACCATCTTGTTTCCAAAAATTTTCTTTTAATCATGTGCATATGGAACTTGTCTTTTGAATGTATGAATTCATGAGCTTACATTTCAGTTGTTTAAATGTGATAGCTTACTTTAAGTACACATCCCTTTTGTAGTGAGGCACACATTTTAGACATTGACCTATCAGTGAGTCAGCCTGTGGACATCACAGGTTTCCTGGTTTGTGATCTGTGATGCTAGATTTTGCAACTGATTGCAAAATCAGTTTTGCAATCAGTTGCAAATGTCTTGACTCATTCACCAGATTGTGATTGTGTTCTAAGACCAAGTCAAAATGATTTGACCTCATAGCACTTTACTCTTTAATAGCTCTCTCCTTGAAATATTACCTTTTCACACTATTTATGAACATATCAGCCCACAGATTTCCTCCTACACCTTTGACTATTCCTTCTCAGCCTTCTTTTAAGATTTTTCTTACTCAGGCATCTTTGGGTGAGAGTCCCTCAATATCTGGTCTTACTCAAAACTATCTCTCACTCAATACTCTCTCCCTAAGCAGTCCTATCAATGCCCACTGTGCTATGTGCATGAAATGACTCACAAATTTTTGTGTCTAATAGAGACTTTACCTTTGGGTCTTGGATCTGAAGAGATATGTCCAAAAAAAGCATCTTAAACTTAACATACTCAAAACCAAACTCATAATCTCTATTACCTTGCATCCCACCATACTGGTCTTTTTCACAAAACCCCATCAAAAACATCTCAGCAATTCTTCTAATTATGCATGCAAGGAACTTAGAGGTCTGCTTTGACATGTTCTCTTTACCATTATATCTGATCTAGCAACTGGTGCTGCAAATTTTTCTTGCTAAATGTCCCTCCAGGAATAAATTTTCTCTAGCCCTTTTCATCAACCAAATTCTGTCTCCTGTAGATGATTATTAGTAACCCACGACTTCATTTATCTGCATCCAACCTGTTCCCTAAATATAGTCAAAATGATCTTTTCTATATACAAGTCTTATCATGTGGCTCCTGAGTAAAATTACATTTTTCTGGAGGAAGTCACAACTCCTTAAACATTTCTTGTACCTGGCCTACTTTTCCAGTCCCAGCTCATTGTGGACTCCTTCCTGCATGCTCTTATTCACTACACCCGTTGTCTTTCAGTCCCTCACGTTTGCTATGCCAGAGGGCCTTTGCAAATGCTGTTCCCTTTGCTTGGAATGCTCTATTCTTTGCCTCAAGTGATCCTCCCGCCTCAGTCTCCCAAAGTGCTGGGATTACAGGCATGGAGTTACTGCGTGTGGCCTTCACATCTATTTTTAATCCAAGCAAATCCAGGGTCAAATAATATTGAAATCTCACAAAGTATCAAATGCTGCTTTTAACTCAAGAAGGCTTATTTTATTTTATCTTTAAAATCTGCTTTGTCTCTAGATAGATGTGCTATAGAACATCTATCAGAACCTAAGCAATGCCATTTTATAAAAGACAAAGCTGTTTTCCAAAAATAAGTTGTAACAGCTGCCCCATTCTCCTCACAATGACTGCTAACTTTGGCTTCTGTAAATAAAACTGCTTACCTTTTCTTACCAGTGACTGCCAGAATTGCTGGCCTTTGCTTACTGGTAATGACCAGAATAAGCAGCCCAAGTTAATTCCATCCTGGCCCCTGCGACTTGTAATAAGTAACTAAGATCTGTGGATTCCACCACTGCCCAGACGATGTGTAAACTAATGCTTATCTTGACTTCTGTAAACCACTTAGGTAACAATCGAAGTGACAACAAGTCCCCTAGCCCTTGGAATGTCTGGAGACCCGCTCCTTCCTCTCTACCCGGGAGGTGATTTACGGAATCCCCTGGCCTTCAGAATGTTTGAATCCCTTCACACCCACCCCTGCCCCACACGCCCACCCCAGAGGTGGTTTACGGGCATAAAAGGGTCTTGTCACCCTCCTTTCAGGGCCACGGGTTGGAGAGACGTGAGTCCTCCATGGTCACCGGCAATAAAGACCCTGCAATTTGGCATACTTTTGTCTTGGTGTTAATTTTATAATCTCGCATTTCAATACTTTATAGACACCATAAATCAGAACTTCTTAATCTAAGATAACATCATGCTGCTCAAAAATGGGTGTCACAGGAGCCAACGCATGCAGCTGGCTCATTAGTCTATATCACAGATGCCAGGAACATGCTGTACTGAGGACCGAGAAACATGTTTTTTGAAATATGTTCTTTAGAAAGCCTTAGGAGCTGTGGTAAGAGGATGCAAAGCTGGGGATGAGGAGGCAGCTGAGTGGATGGTTCCCCTCACTATTGCATCAACGAGACTAGCAGCTATTTATAGACTGGGTTTCTTATTCTTCTACTAAGAGGCCCTGCAATAAAATAAGATGGCTTTTTAAGGGACCTAGTCTAAAGCTTTTTCTTTTCTTTTCTGATTCTTTTTTAGGGAGAATGGTCATACAGAGAACACACAAACCCTTCTTAACACTATCCCAATTTAAATAGAATTGAGCTAAAGCTGTCAGCCAATGTCTTTGGCTATTCATACCTGACTGGCTTAATGGCACAGATTGGAGAGGGCTTTGTTTGGTAAATAAATTTGAATGTGACCTTATTTCTAAGCTTGAATATAAAAATCAAATTGATCTGTGAACTTCCCCCACTGGTGTTCCTCAGGTTAGTTATGAAATCTCCTTTTCCTCAGCTAGAGAATTGCTAGTTGAGTGTATTGACCTTGAATTTCAATTTATCCAAGAAACAATGTGAGAGTTACCATGAATTAGTTTGCTCAACTCTGTTCCACCTCCTGCTAATTAGAGAATTGGGGGAAAATTCCTTTTTCTGAGTTCAATTGCATTTTGTACATGCTCCAATTAACTTGAATCTAATTGGACCTTGCACCAGTTAGAAGAGGTATATGGATGGATCCCTAAGTACTAAGATACAGAATGTGAATATTTCTGTGGTCATATGAGTGCAAATCAAAGGGAGCAAAGGGCTCACACTGAAAGGAGGTCTTAAAAAATCTAGGTGGTTAGAGAATTGCAAGGAACCCATAATAGTCAAAACAACCTTGAAAAAGATGAACAAAGAGGAGTGCTCACTCTTTTCAATTTCAAAACTTACTACAAAGCAACAGTAATCAAAAGAGTGTGGTATGGGCACAATGATAAATGTATAGATCAATGAAATAGAATTGAAAGTCTGGAAGTAAATCACACTTTTATGGTCTATTGATTTTCAACAAATGGTGCTGGGGCAACTGGACAGTCATATGTCAAAAAATAATATTGGACCCTTACCTCACACCAGATACAAAAATTAACTCAAAATGAATCAGACTTAAATGCAAGAGATAAAAGCATTAAACTCTTAGAAGAAAATACAGGGTAAATCTTCATGATTTTGGATTTGGCAAAGGATTCTTAGATATGACACCAAACGCCCAAGCAACAAAAAAAGAAATAGATAAATTGGATTTCATCAAAGTTTAAAACTTGGTATCAAATGATACCATCAAGAAAGTAAAAAGACAACCCACAGAACAGGAGAAACTATTTGAAAATCACATATCTGATAAGGCATTGGTATGCAGAATACATAAAGAACTCTTACAACTCAAAAATAAAAAGATATAACTAAATTTTTTAAATGGGCAAAGTATCTCAATGGACAGTTCTCCAAAGGAAGGTCCAAAATAGCCAATAAGCATAAAAAAGAAGTTCAAAATCATTAATTAGCAGGGAAATGCAAATAAAAAACACATGAGATACCATTTTCTACCCATCAGGATAGCTATAATAAAAAAAGATTGGTAAAAATGTGGAAAAATCAAAACCCTTATATACTCCTTAATGTAAAATAGTGCAGATGCTTTGAAAACATTCTGGCATTTCCTCAAATGACTAAACATAGAGTTACCATGAGACCCAGTCATTCTATGGTGGCACATACTTGATAGTCCTTGCTACTTGGGAGGCTGAGGTGGAAGGATTGCTGGAGCGCAGGAGATCAAGACTGAAGTGAGCTATGATTGTGCCACTATACTCCAGCTTAGGTGACAGAGAAGGATCCTGTCTCTCAAAAAACAAACAGACAAAAACCTCGCACACAAAAATGTTTATGTGATTATTTATAGCAGCATTATTCATAATAGCCAAAAGATGGAAACTCCTAAATGTCTATCAACTGAGGAATAGATAAATCCTCATTATCTGTATAATGTGGTATATCCATATAATGAATTATTATTTGGCCACAAAAAGGAATAAAGTACTGATACACACTACAACCTGAATGAACCTTGAAAACATGTTAAGTGAAAGAAGCCAGACACAAAAAATCATATATCATATAAGTCTATTGAGAACAGGGCACTCTATAGAGACAGAAAGATTAGTAGTTACCAGGGCTGAGGGCTAGGGGAATGGCAGGACTGGAAGGTGATAGGCAAAGGGTATGAAATTGCTTTTTGAGGTGATAAAAATGTTCTAAAATTGTGAGGGATGGTTATACATATTTGTGAATATAGTAAAAATAATTAAACTGTATGTTATATGCTTAAAGTATAAGCTGTGTGAATTATACCTCAATAAGGCTGTTTAAAAAAATCTAAGTGGCTGCAGGGACAGTCTATTTCCCCAGTGTCCTATAGTTGTTCTATGGACTCCTGAACAAAATAGTTGCATGATGGAGGTTATATATAGACTTAGCAATATGGATCTCCTCTTACCAAGGTTGGTCTGACACTGTCAAGTGTCTAACTTTCCAATAGTGAAGAACAATGTTGAACTCCTAGTATAGTGCCATATTTTAGGGGCTCTCATCTGCCATCTCATTGCAGGTAGGTTTGTTTTTGTTCTCTTCCAAAAGGGAGGAGGAAGGGGACAAGAGACATTGGTTATAATTTTTCTTTACTGCTGGGTGTAGATTCTGGTTACAGATTCTGTTTATAGATTTGTATTTACTGCTTCAGTGCTTTTATCAGCAGACCCTCCCCACTCCTGGTACCACACACACACCCACAGATGTAGTCAATGCCTTATTTATGAGCATAGCACTCCACCATACATTGTTTATGAAACAGGACTTAATGTGAAAGGAGTGAAGAAAGGTCTCAGACCCACAGGAATATTGGGCCTTTTCGTTTGTCACTCAGAAATCCATGACTTTATAGGAAGGTGAAATGGGTAATTGAAAACTCAGTTTGAGAGACATCTTGTGAAGTGGTGTATGAATTGATAAATGCTCCAACCGGTAAATGCTTCACTAAGCCTGGGGCCAATTTATGGTGCTGTTTCTTCCATGGACAGAATTTACTGGCCTAGGATACCAGAAGTGGAAGTGAGAGGAGCAACCGTCACTGTTACCCATAGTGAACAACTCATGACATTTTTTTCTTTCCCATATACTTGGCCTTGAATTCTGGTTTATAACAAAGGTGATTTCCAAAAATTGGAAGTCAAGGGTCTCTGGAGCTCCTCGTGCCATTCAACCCGCAAAAAGAAAATGAGGTTCTTATATTGTCTGGGGTGATTCGTTCTGATTATCAAGGCACAATACAATTACAAATACAACGGGGTCAGGTGGAAGAATTGTTGGTAGCCTCAGGTGTCCCTCTTAGAACTTCTCTATTCAGTGATAAAAATTAATGTAAGGTTAGGTCGAGCTGTGACAGGAGACACCAAAAGGACTCAGATTCCTCATGGATAAAGAGCTGAGGTGCTGGCTGAAAAGAAAGTGAATGTTGAGTTTATAATGAGGGGAGAGGTTATGAATATTACTTATGGCTTTGTGGCGAGTTGTAGTTATGAGGACTGTTGTAAATACCTTAATTTTCTCTCCTGTTCTGTTTGTGCACATCTTTATACCTATACATTAAACCCCTTCTCTCTTTCTTTTCTCTACTATTTTATACAAGGTCTGTTGGTAATGGTTAATTTTATCAGCTACATCTTAGATTATATTATTCTATGATTGTGACTAAACCAGATGAGGAATAAATATCATTCAGAATGGATACTGAGAGAGCACTTTTGGTCTGCCTTTTTGGGGAGGTGACTAAAATTTCCTCAACAGAAAATTCTTCTAATATGAGTATTTTCAGGAACTTAACCCTCGTGTTTGGGAAAGGACTAGGGCACTATGACAAATTCTGCTGTTTAAAAATACTTTTTTGTGGGCTGGGTGTGGTGGCCTATACCTGCACTTTGGGAGACCCAGGGGGGTGGATCACCTGAGGTCAGGAGTTTGAGACCAGCCTGGCCAACATGGTGAAACCCTATCTTTACTAAAAATACAAAAATTAGCCGGGCATGGTGGCACGTGCTTGTAATCCTAGGTACTCGGGAGGCTGAGGCTGGAGAATTGCTTGAACCCTGGAGGTGGATGTTGCAAGCTGAGATTGTGCCACTGCACTCCAGCCTGGGTGACAAAGGGAGACACACACACACACACACACACACACACTCATACACACATGCAGTAAGAAATTGATGGAGTGGGGGCTCTGAATTCAGAGCAGCAAATCTGAACCCTGACTTGGGTAATACTAGCCATGATATTTGAGCAAGGCCTCTACATCTTGCTGTTCTGGGCTGGGAAATTAGGATAATAAAAGCTGTCTCCTAGAGTTGTTCTGAGAATTAGACCAAATGGAGATAATGATGTAGACCTCAGCAAAGCACAGGCCTGGTGGTCTCTAGCCATGCTCTGGGAGGGCTGTCCAAAAGCAGGAAAAACAAGAGCAAAGAAACTCCATGGAACTCACTTTCCCACCAGGGAGTGAACCGTGGCGTCAGGCTCCAGTCTGAGTAGCTCCCAGCTGAGGCTGCCTTCACTCTCCCGTAATAAGGTTCCTGTATGTCTGAGGTTTCATTGGTAAGGTCACAAAAGAGTTCTTGAATACCCCAGCAGTCCTCTTTATTTTTCCATTGTCTCTGTCCATACCTGTTGCAGTGAAAAGGCAAAGATCTGAGTTTCTTTTCTCCACTCAAGGAGTCTTCAGTATTTTCAGACTAATAATTCTTTATACCTGATTCTAGTATCAATACCACCATGAAAGCATATGGCTGCTCTTCAGAATCTTTAAAAAGATTCCTTCTTATTAACTGTCTCAGTCCATTTTCTGTTGCAATAACTGAATATTTGAGACTGGGTAATTTATAAAGAAAAGGAATTTATTTCTTAGTGTTTTGGAGGCTAGGAATTCTAATGTCTAAGAGCCACATCTGGTGAGGGCCTTCTTGCTGATGGGGACTCCCTGCAGAGACTTAAGGTGGCACACGACATCACAGGGGTTCAGGAGAGATGGCTTTTTTTTTTAGAGCAGACCCATTCTTGTGAAAACTAGCCTACTTCCTCAATAACACGTTAATTCATTAATTCATCAATGGATGAATCCGTTCATGGGGGCAGAATCCTCATGACTCAATCATCTCCCCAAAGTCCCAACTCTCAACATTGCTGCATTGGGGATCAAGTTTCCAACACATGAACTTTTGGAGGCCACATAGAAACCACAGCATTAACTAAAGTGCTGTCTTGCTGGAAGATAAACATCCCGAACACCTCCTGTATCACTAACATAGGGTTTTAGCTTTTTTTGTTAGTACTCGGCGAAATGTTCTCTCTGGTATGTGGGCTGACTTCCATTTTTGAATACTCGCTCTCCACGTCCTCAACGCTTCTGAGGTTTTGGCAGTTTGTGGTTTTTCTCCACTTCTCCTCAGCTTGCTGTTGAAGAATGTGGCTGCTTCTGAGAAGTTGCTACCACTTTCCATCTCAGGTGTTGCTTACCCAAATATACGATTATTGAAAACTGACCGGAACTTGTAGTGAGGACTGTATATGGAGCCCTGTAATTAGGGGTTGGGAGGAGGGATGGAAACCCCTGAAAAAAGGTAATGAGGCAACAGGCAAGAGAGGCTGACTCAGCCTGAGGCCACGGAGTGTTGTAATAGCCAAAGAGAAGATTCACTCTTCAATTCCTTACCAGCCATGAATCAGACCAGTGCAAAAGGTGATGGTGGGGAAGGGAGAGGGAATTGGAGGCTGGGGAGAAAGGTTCTTCAAAATATTTATTGAAAGACTTGAAATCAAACTTTCTAGACAAATAATAAGGAAGACTGACAGTATCTGTACTCAGTAATCTACATGTTGACAGCAGTTTCATTCTATCACAATTAAAGCAGAACCACAACATGTATTGAGCATAATTTGATGTATTAAAATTATTTATTTATTTATAATAAGTCATTAACTTAGCTGTAATGACTGACTTCTTTTTTAATATAATATCTCATTGTTCATCCTATTCTAAATGCAAGGGATATAATAGTATAGCTCATGAACTGGATACACTAAAGTGAAAGTTTTCAAAATTATAAATTTACCTTCTGCTGTTGAAAATCCCTTAGAGACAGGAATGGATTCAGGTATTCTGGGGTCTGAAATTTATATAGTCTTAGTCCATTATGTGTTTCTATAACAGAACACCTGAGGCTAGGTAATTAATTTATAAGGAAGAGAGGTTTATTTAGCTCATGCTCTGCAGCCTAGGAAATTACAAGAAGTGTGGTGCCAGCATCCACTGGGCTTCTGGTGAGAGCTTCTCATGCTGCCTGAGAACATGGCGGAGAAGATCAATGGGAAAAGCAGATCGTGGCAGAGGAAACACTCAAGGGGCATCCCGGCTTTACCACACCCACTGTCATAGAAACATTTCATGAGAACTAATTCAGTCTTGCAAGAGTGACAACTCACTCAACTTCAGCAAGAATGGTACCAAGCCTTTCACGAGGGCTCCATCCCCATGACCCACTTCCAACACCACCACACTGGGTATTAAATTTCAATGTGAGTTTTGGTGGAGACAAACTCCAGCCACAGCAGCTTTGGAGTCCTCTTTAAGAAAAGACTTATAAATATAAAATCCTTCCATGGGGTCCTGAAGTTTAATCTTCATTAGATTCTTGGTAATACAGTTTCTAACTTCTGACCTGTTTATACTGCTTAAGGGGAAGTATAAAAAGGGTGCCAATCTCTACTTCTGACATACTGAAAGTATCTCCAGCAATGCACAAATCTATTTTTGTAATGGAGAAATGTTCATTGTAAATATTTATAAATTTTGCAATCCCTACATAAAATATGTAGAGAGAAGTAGCAGCAGTTAAAGATGGAGATGCTTCTGGGGGTAGTCCTTCTGAAATTAATTAGCAGAAAAATCTGACTTAGGACCTGCTCCATGCTGGAGAGACATGAATGAATTTACGGGATAAAAAAATGCTATTTTAGCCCATAGTTGCATTTGATTTTCTGAATTTCTAGTGAAAAACCATGAAAGCTAAACTGTGATATCTCCTGTCTCACTGTCAGAGGAGGAAGAGCCTCAACCCCCCTCATCCCCCAGAAATACAGGAATGGAAAAACCTGCCATTTTCAAATCAGATGTGTTTGTTTCCAGGCCTTGAGCCAGGAAAGGAATAGATTATATCTGAGCTTTGGCAACGATCCAGCAGGATTAGCCTGAAGATCAGGCGAGAGGAACATGCAGCAGCGTGCTCCCGTTTGTGTCCATGCTTACAGGAGTTGTTAGTGTTTGAAAACAATTTTCTAAACAGTAAATCCACTCTGAAAGTGACTTTTTTTTTGAGACGGAGTTCTGCTCTTGTTACCCAGGCTGGAGTGCAATGGCGTGATCTTGGCTCACTGCAACCTCTGCCTCCTGGGTTCAGGCAATTCTCCTGCCTCAGCCTCCCAAGTAGCTAGGATCACAGGCATGCGCCACCATGCCCAGCTAATTTTTTGCATTTCTAGTAGAGACGGGGTTTCACCATGTTGACCAGGATGGTCTCGATCTGTTGACCTCGTGATCCACCTGCCTCGGCCTCCCAAAGTGCTGGGACTACAGGCTTGAGCCACTGCGCCCAGCCCTGAAAGTGACTTTTAAATTAAAAGTCACTTTTAATTTGGCACATTCACCTCCACATTTGCCACAACTTAACTTCTTTTTCAACTAGTGATAGTTTCACTCATTGAGTACTTGCTATGTGCTAAATAAACTGCTTCCAACATTCGCTTGACAAATTTGTATTGAGAACCCACCATGTGCCAGGCTCCAACATGGAGGCAAAGGCTGAGCCTGTGAGGTCTTGGTGCAGGTCTAGGGCTGAAATATCTGCCCAATGCGCTGCACATCATCATGCATTTTGAGTCCCCAGGCAACCTTCAGGGGAGACAAGTCACTGCTATCTCAACCTTGGCTTCTTCTCAACCCCTCTGCAACTGAGAAAAAGCTTGGATCCTAACACTCCATTGCATTCTAGAACATGTTATCCCAGTGCTGTCTCTATCAGCTGAAGGAAACTCAGTTTACTTACACTTTGTACTGCACAAAATAGACAGTGCTGTTGCCGGCAAGCGCCCTCCCAGGCTGCCATTGCAAAATGTTGTGAAAATTTCGGGACTGAAATCGTACCCTCTGAGGCTTCAGAGACTCATGGGCTGGCTGAGTTCCTAAGATAATAGGAGAAGGAAGAACATTGAACATTGTTCGGAGTACCGTCGTTCCCAGCAGTAGTTTCCAATGGAATACCCACATCAGGATTCCCTAAAGTAGGTGCTGTAAGCACGGGTAGTAGAGGTGGAGCCCAGAAATCAACATTTTGAACCTCCAATGCAATGATTTTAAGGCACACTAAAGTTTCAGAATGACGAGTTCCAGATCCTAAACACGTACATGATATCTTCCCACCCTATTTCCCAAGCTGTAGGGGAAGCAAATTGCAGTGAAAAAATATTGTTCTTATTTGATTCCCAAATAGTGATGGAATATAATGACTGAAAGGAAGGACCCACACTAAGACCACCAACCATCTTCTTAGGAACCTCTATATTAGCACTATGCAAGCTAAATTTGCTAGGGACCAATTCTGGCTCCAGGCCCTCAGCCCAGCACTCAGTCCCTCCTTTCTCAGATTCTTGCTCAATCTCTGGGTCCTGCTTCCAGGTAGGTCCGCCCTTGCTGTCCCACTCCTGAATGGCTGTATTTACCTGCCTGCATCCTGGCTCCAAGTCTCTAAGCATAATCCCTCAGATGAAATGGCCATGCTAATGAGGAAAACTGCCCAAGACCCTGCAGGGACCTAGTGTTTCTGAGACTACTCGTGGCAGGATATGGGATAATTTTGCACTGGCATGACTTGTGCTTTCTTCCTCAAATCATGCGACATAGGTGGGACAACCTCACTTGCCTTTAGTTGCATAGAGGCAAGAGCACTTGGGGAAAACTTGATTTAGGGTTCAAGGTTTCTTCTAAGGGATAAGGAGTCAGGAGGCATATCTTGTGTTTCCTCCCTGACCTCATCTTCTGTCACCCCGACCCCTTGTGTTTGCCGCATTGACTCCTTCCCTTGCTCCACCATGCCCCCGGTGACCCCGCCTTAGGGCCTCTGCACTGGCCCTTCCCTTTTTCTGGTCTACTCTCACCCTGGATTTCACGTGGCTCATTTCTCCACCTTCTTCAAGTCTTTGCTCAAATGTATCACCTTATTGAGATGGTGAAAAAATACTCTCAAGCCCATGGTCTCAGCTCTGAACTTTCAATATTTGTTATTTTGAAATGAACAAGGCTATTTCCTCGGGCCTTTATTCTTACCAACCAAATAGTGTGAATACTGTTATTTGTTTTTTAATTTGTTTTCACTTGTATTTTTTGGACCACTTTCAGTGCACCAAAGGCTGTTATGTACTTGGAAAGAGTCTACAGCCACAATTGATTTTGCTCACAAAAATCACCGCCTGACAGATCATCTTTAGAACCTAAAAATTCCAGGAATGTTCAGGAGATGACAGGTACCATTTCCTGAAGGCCTGCCTAGAATTGATTTGCTAACATGAAGAAAGATGGCTTAATGCCCTTTATCTCTCTGTCTATGGATTCCTTCTCTCATTTTTGTAACATCCCTGCTACCACTAACAGTAAGAACAGTTCACTCGTCACCAGGCACTGAGTGACTATCTGCATCAACACATTTAATTTGCCCAGCTCTTCTACAAGGAAGGTACTGTGCATGGTCTTCCTCTTATAGACTGAAACAACCAAGCCTGGAAGACCTGAAGGAGCTTTCCAGGCAGCAAATGGTGAAGCCAATCTTGTCCCCTAGACAGTCTGGCTGCAGAGTCTGCCTCTTTCCTCCAACAGAAGACCAAGAGCAGAGCCATGGGAGAGAGGAGCCAATGAAAGAGGCTGACCAATTAGAAGCTGAGGGTATACTTTATCTTCTTCCTTTTTCCCTCCTCCTCCTTCTTCTTGCTGACATTCATCAAACATCAAACATATATGAACATTAACTTATATTAAGTACCTTGTTCAAAGCTTTACAACTTACTTCCCACAGCCGCCAAGTAGGATATTTTTATTGCATTCTACAGATGAGGAAGCTGAAGCTTTAAAAAATTGCCTCTCTTACTCAAGGTTACAGGCTTGGTAAGACGCAGAGCCAGGAACATTTTGGTAGCATTTGAATTCTTGCCGTATTTTGCTAAATGAGTCCTTGCTGTTACCAAGGACCAGAGGCATAGTCTCAAATCCAAACATTTCTGGAAGATGAAGGCTGGAATCGCTTTTATGTGTTAGTCACTGGACAACTGTAGCATCTTGGCAAGTTACTTGAATAGCTTACACTGAGAGGTACCCGATTGTGCATTTGGATTCCTATGCTTGCTCAGAAGTATGCAGTGGTGATAAGATGCTCTACACACCTGAAGTTTCCTCCAAGAATACCAGAAGTGAACTCTCACATGTTGTTTGTGGTCCCTATTCTGTGCCAGGCACTTCTCTAAACACTTGGCGTGTATTAATTCATTTAATCTTCACAGTGACCTAGAATCCCCATTCTCCTGATGAGGAAATTGAGGCACAGGGGTGTTAAATAAATTTCCCAAGTTTTCCTATATGGTAAAATGGCAGAGCTGAAGTCCAGACTGTGACAGTTTGGCTTAGCAGCCTGTGCTGGTAACCACCATGATATAGTGTTCCTTCAAGGTAAAAGACATTCTAAAGTGAGTGAGTGAGTGAGAGAGAGAGAGAGACATGTACATTTGTTCTGTATGAAGTCTCTGCACCCTCTAGAGTGCCTTTTCTTTAGTGGGTACTCGCTAAGTACATGTGGGGTCTTTCAAGCTGCAGATAGACACTAACCCCATGCCTGTTCTGCTCATTTAGTGACATCAAAAGCTGCAGCCTTTATAAAGTCCAAAAAAGCACGAGTGCCATTTCTAACAGATCCTTGATCGGACTCCTATGACAAAGCTATGAGCAATTAAAAAGAAACAAAGCACTTACCTGCTACACCAGTCAGGAGGAAACTGATGAGGAAGCCTAGAGAGCAATGTTTAGGCATCATGGTTGCAAGTACGACTGTTCAGGCCACCAGTGTTCCCTTTAATGAGAGGACAGCTCAGGACCAAAGAGGAAACTATAAATCCACAAGCAGACCATCGCTCCTGGTTTAACCAAAGGCAGATGGTTCCGTGAATCAACTACAGTTTTATTTCAATACTACATTATATTATTTTATTTTAGGAGAATTATGAAAGTATAAAAACCACTTCAAAGAACATTTGCTGTCACTTTTATGCAGAAGCTCGTTTTTATTGGGAAGCTTGTTTTTTGTTGGGACTTCACTAGCTGTGGAAAGGCAAGATACTGAGGATGGGCAGACCCGGAGGGCAGGGCAGTGCAGGGATTGTGCAAGTGACAAGCAGGTGGGTGAACAAAAAGACTTGTGGGGCCTTAAGGGAATCTGGCCCCAGGAGGTGGAGAGGCTGCCAAGGACGAGAAATTGGCTGCCAGGGTGATTTTGAGTAATATGCTTGGCAGTTGCAGCTATCAGGGCCCCCGGCAGTGATTCAACGCAAGAGGGGTCTCTCGTTGATTCTTCCTTTTCCTCCCATTTTGGTAGCTCCCCAGTTAATCTCCCTGCTATGCCCTATACCCTCCCGCTGCCTCTGGCTCTCCCTGGGGCTCCCTGCCGTACTCTTCAGCCTTCCCCACTCCGTGGTGGTCCTGGGCTCCATTTAGCTAATGCCTCTTCCTCTTCCATTTCCACACCCAGTCTCCAGCAAGCTGGAAAAAGATTCCGAGCCTGTCAAACCACATGATTCCTTAAAAAGATGAGTGGGGAAGATGCTCCTTTTGAACTCCATTAGATCTTTTACACATTGTCTTTGAAATCTGATTGAACCAGGTCATCTGTATCATTCTTCTTACCATTTTTTTCTTACTACATGTGTTTAGAGGTACTAAAATGACACATGAAAGCACAAAAAAGTCATGTTCCATAGTGAGCTGATCTGTGCAAACCTACCCTTAAAGGAAGCGGAGAGACCAAAGAAAGAGGCTGATATATCCAGTTTCTCAGAAAGCAACACTGAACAGGGACTTACGAACAGCCATGTGTGTGCCCTGGACAGTGGCCAGACAAGATGATGGATCCTCACCCCATTACCCTATAGACCCAGGGCTTATATACCATGGGGAAAGGGCATGCATGATTCAGAAGGGATGTGGGTGACAACTGAAGTACAATAACATCGAGGTCATTTTGACCTACAGGCAGGACTTATGACAAATATATGCTTTCATACAAGGAATAGATAAACCAGAAATCTTAGAAGCCTCCTGGAATAGGGATTAATCAGAAGTCAACATGGCAGATTAGCATCTAAGATGCAGTTGCTTTGGCTTCCACAAGTCATAAAGGTTTTTTGTTGTTGTTGATAAAAAGAAAGGCTCTTTAAATCAAAAGGGGAAATATATACTGGCTTCTATTTTCTCTTGTATAGTCTCTTTCATGTTCTTGGTAGAATAGCTCCTTTAGTAGGGAATAATGATGGCTGCTAAGTGGTATCCATCTGTCCATCCATCCAATAATATTTAACAAATATTTGTTGTACCACCTTAAAATAGGAATTGTCTCAGCAGCAAGGATGCAGCAGCAGATAAGACAGACATTGCCCTGCCTTCTGAAGCTCGCTTCTAAAGGGAAAGTAGACACAAAGAAGCTACGGCAGGATTACGACTTCTCTCCATCTAACCTTCTCTGTCTCTTTCTTCTCCTTCTTAAATGGAAGACAAAAAATTTCAGAAGCCACCTTGCAAAGCCACTTTGCCTCCCACCCTCCACCACACCATTAACCAAGACTAGAATGTAGAAGGGGAAGTGGGGGAAAATAAAAGCGCTAAAAGGAGAGGGCTGGGTGCTGCTGATGTGGAGGAGGCAGAGCCTTCAAAGAGAGAGGGAAGGGTAGGCCCTCCACACATAGACAGGAGCAGAGGAGTTGTTCTCAAGTGTAGACCCTCCATCCCAACCCCATGACTCAGTATCTGTGAACATTTCTAGACACTCGGGTACCTGAGACTGTGAGGCCTTGGGTGGAGCTGGGGCCGTGCAGGGAAAACCTCACTCCTGATCAAAGCATCTTAGAAGAGAGCCTATCATCTAGAAAGTTCCTGAGAAACCAGATCCCAGTGGGCCTGGCTACTACCATTTGTCATTTAACAAAGTTCAGTTATTGGAGGGCAGTTTCGATGCATGCTTTCTGAGGTCAGCCCTACATGGAAAGGTTTGTGAGGCTAACATCGGGTTTCCCGGTGCCTCAGTTCTATGCCAGACTTCTGAAGTTAGGCTTGTATCTCCTCCAAATGAAGTTTTTGGTGCGTATAAGGTAGCTTCTGCTTTGAAAGAGGAAACATGCAGCGCATTTTGTGCTCCCTTTTCACCTCCTCATGCTCCTTAGCTTGCAACCTTCTCAGCATTGTGATTCAGTTCCCTACTAATGCCCACTGAGCTCTAGACTTCTCAAATTGACTTTGGTATTTTAATGAGGGGTGATAATCTGGGTTTGGACTATTGATGTTCAATAGCTTCAATACCAATAGATCTCATTTTGCTTCAACCAAATTGCTCCAAGTTCTAGCGAAAAATAAAAGGAAAATATTTAAATTCAAGGTTTTATGAGCAGAGAATGAAACTGAAGTTTCCACTGGGTTGCTGACTTTGTCAAACAAATGAGGGGAAATTAGGGGGAAGTGGGATAAGCAAAACATACTTAAGAACTGAATTCTCCCCAAAATGTGAGCTTTTGTGCTCCGTTAAATTTCAGAAACCAGGCCAGTCCTGTCACTGTTCGATTAGCTCTAATTGTGTAATAGAACCTGCATAAAAGTCAACGCTGTCAACAGGCCTCCAGGTAGATGAAAAGATAAAAGTAAATTCTAATTTCCCATCACTCTGGAAGCAGAGGAATTTGTACAGAATTGTTTCAGATGAAGTACCATTTGGTTTGGGCAATAAGAAAGTTTTGATCACTAGGGAATTTCCGTTCTACCTCCTTTTAGGCGAGAAAAGTTGGCTTCATTCCCTGCCCTCCCTTAGCTCAGCCCCACCCCGCAGCAGGGAGAGTCCACCTTGACAGTGACAGCGGGTATTTCCATCATGTTGGGTCTGGAGAGAACTTGCCTAAGCCGCTGCCTTCAACAGACTTGATTATCTTCTTCCTTTCTTCTTGTGGCTTCCAGCAGACCAACCATGTATCTAATGAAGGAATCATTATTCATTATTTGTAGATATGATGTGGAATGTTGGTCATTATTTTTATTATTTTTTTAGAGCCACCTATCCGAGTATTACAGATGAAATGACATAATGTCTGGGATTGGCTTCAAAATAGTACAAAGGGCTGGGAAAGGGGATGACCGTCTACAAGCTGATAATTGTTGAAACTGCGTGTCAACAATTTATTATACTCTACTTTTGTATATATTTAAAATGGTTCATAACAAAGAAAAAAGATTTCTAAGGTTTATCTATAAGATGTGGCCAGGCGTGGTGGCTCACACCTGTAACCCTGGCACTTTGGGAGCAAAGGTGCGTGGATCTTTTGAGGTCAGGAGTTCCAGACCAGTCCCGCCAACATGGTGAAACCCCATCTGTACTAAAAGTACAAAAATTAACCGGGCGTGGTGTGTCCCACCTACTCGGGAGGCTGAGGCAGGAGAATCGCTTGAACTGGGGAGACGAAGTTTGCAGTGAGCCAAGATCGCACCATTGCACTCCAGCCTGGGCAGCTATACAACAAGAGTCCATCTCAAAAATAAATAAATGAAAAAATAAATAAAATAAATAAAGCTTACCTACAAAATGCTGTCTTTCTTTTACTAACTTTAATGCAAGTTTAGTGTCAATAATAAGATCTAATAATTATGCGACACCATGTTACATTTTTCCCATACATTGTCTTTGTTAATCCTCTTAAGAAGCCGGGGAGGTTGGTGTCATTATTCATTTGAAGTTGCAGATGAAGAAACTGAGACATACATAGAGAGATGGAGAGAACTTGACCAGGGTTCTATAGTGAGTAGTGATGAAGTGAGGGCTGAAATCAGATCTGCCTAGCCTCAGGGCCCGAGGAGTATTATAAAACCACTATTGTGTTATTCTTCCCTTGTAGTAGACATTCCATAAAGGGATAGAGTGATGTTAAAGATTTGTCCATTGGCTTCTTGAAACATTTATTCGCTCAAACAAATGTTTATTGAGCATCTGCTGTATGCCAGGCACTGTGCTGGACACCAGGGATGCAGAAACGAACAAGACGACAGAGCCAGCCCTCAGGGAGCTGACAGCATTTTCTTCAACCATGTCTTTGTAGCAAAGGGCTAAAAGCTTCTTATTCTTTTTCAGAAAAGTGTTTAAAAACTGGTGTTCAGTATGACTTTGGTGCTGTTCCTTGAAGGGCAGTCAGAGCAATTGTATTTCTCCTAGGCCCTTTCCATCATCCTATGATTTGGTGGGCAGCTGACATCTTTTAAAAGCTTCATCATGAATGATAATCTGAACACCACCCTTCTCCCTCTCTGGAAAACTATAGAGCTGTAGAGCCAACAACAGGGAAACAGCTCGTTCTTTCTTATTTGCTGGGCCCTCGGTAACTCCACCGAGTAATACCTGTGTCCTGTAAGTAATTCTGCATTCCAGAAGTGACTGTCATGCAAAAATTCTAAATAATTTGTGAACTTGAATTCAGAAAAGAAAAAGGAACATTGTTATTCAAACACAGGTGATAAGCACAATGACTAATCTGAGTAAGTTTAATTCGGATTAATTTTTGGACTGTGAACACTAATATGTTATTTAAAATCTCCACTCAAAGGACACAGAGCTTCATGAGGTTAACCTTTCCTGCTCTTCACGCTTATTTTTCTGGATAAAAGATGCTATTGATTTTACTTTGACTATTCTTTAAGAAAAAAAATTTTTTTGGCCAGGTGCAGTGGCTCACCCCTGTAATCCCAGCCCTTTGGGAGGCCAAGGTGGGTGGATCACAAGGTTAGGAGATTGAGACTATCCTGGCCAAGATGGTGAAACCCCATCTCTACTAAAAATACAAAAATTAGCCAAACATGCTGGTGTGTGCCTGTAATCCCAGCTACTCGGGAGACTGAGGGAGGAGAATCACTAGAACCTGGGAGGGAGAGTTTGCAGTGAGCTGAAATTGCACCACTGCACTCTAGCCTGGGCAACAGAGTGAGACTCCATCTTAGAAGAAACAAAACAAACGAACAAAAAAATTTAAATTTATTTCCAAAAACCAAAACATAAAGGAGGGGTAACTTTTAAAATATATTTATGTTTTTGATAGTAGGATCCAAGATGGCCCTTTAGGAGCAGCTCAGGATTGCAGCTCCCAGTGAAAGCGCAGAGAGTGAGTGGATGTCGCATTTCCAGACGGACCTTTATTGCCCACAGACCAGGAGATTCCCAGGCAGAGGAGCCCCACAGGTTGCCAGTGCGACTGTTACGGCCAGCACAGCTGTTTTGCCAGTGCCCCGGTGCAGCAGCTCTCCGTACAAAATACACTGGTCTGGTTGCCCTTTTAAGCTGGCAATTGGAGCTCCGAGAAGGCAGATTCACCCATTCATCAGATTAAACAGGGGTCTGAAACAGGGAGACAGGCCAGGAGATTCCTGGGCAGCACCATTGTTTCAGATGGCACAGTGGGTCGCCGCATGGGAAATCACACAGATCCCGGCACCCTTTCAGCCGGCGACTGGGAGAGAGTCAACCGTTCAACTTAAAAAAGAAAAGGCTCTGAGGCAGGGAGCCAGGTGATCAGGCTCAGCGGGACCCACCCCCCAAAAACAAACAAACAAAAAAACACAGTAATTGGAAGCGCTTGGGGTTGAGAGTTTCACAGCAAGCACAGCTGAACCTGGGATGGTCCAGCTCTGTGGGGGAGGGGCGTCTGCCATTATCGAGGCACTCCACACCTACGGAGGTAGTCCGCCATTGCTGAGGTAGCCTGCCATTGCTGAGGCAACCGGCCATTGTCAAGGCAACCCGCCATTACAGAGGCAGGCCACCATTGCTGAGGCAGTTTTAACCATGCCCATATAAAAAGGACTGCAGGGAAGTTCACATGGCAGCAAGGCAGAGCCCACAGCAGCTCAGCAAAGCCTCTGCAGGTAGACAGTGACTAGGCTGCCTCCTTGCTGGGCAGGGCAGCCCTGGCAAAAAAAAAAAAAAAAAAGGCAGCAGCACAACAGATACCCATAAATAAAGCCCTAACTCCCCGGGACAGAGCACCTGGGGAAAAAAAAGGGGGTTTATGAGTTCTGCTGCAGCAGACTTAAATGTACCTGGATAGCAGCTCTGAATGAACAATGGAGCTCACAGCTCAGCACTTGAACTCCTATAAAGAACAGACTGTCCCTCAAGCAGCACTCTGACCTTGTATATCCAAGGAGTCACCTCACAAAGGACTGATCAGACTGACATTTGGCGGGCATCATTCTGGGACAAAGATAGCAGAAGTAGAAACTGGTAGCAACCCTTACTGTTCTGCAGCTGCTGCAGACAAGCAGGGCCTGGAGTGGACCTCAGCAGTCCTACAGCAGAGGAGCCAGACTGTTAGAAGGAAAACTAAGAAACAGAAATAACTTCATCATCAACAATCTGGACGTCCACTCAGAGACCCAATCGGAAAATCAGCAACTACACAGATGACAGGTGGATAAATCCACAAAGATGGGAGGAAACCAGTGCAAAAAGGAGGAAAACACCCGAAACCTGAACACCTCTCCTCCTACAAGGGATCATGACACCTCACCAGCAAGGGAACAAAGCTAGATGGAGAATGAGTGTGATGAAATGACAGAATCAGACTTCAGAAGGTGGGTAATGAGAAACTTCTGTGAGCTAAAAAAACATGTTCTAGCTCAATGCAAAGAAACTAAGAACTTTGAAAAAAGATTTGAGGAAATGATAACAAGAATGGACTACTTAGACAGGAATATGAATGAATTGATGGAGCTGAAAAACACAACATGAGAACTTCAGGAAGCATGCACAAGTTTCAACAGCCAAATTGACCAAGCAGAAGAAAGGATATCAGAGGTCGAAGATCAACTCAATGAAATAAAACAAGAAGGCAAGATTAGAGAAAAAAGTGCAAAAAGGAATGAACAAAATCTCCAAGAAATGTAGGACTATGTGAAGAGACCTAATCTACGTTTGATAGGTGTACCTGAATGTGACAAAGAGAATGAATCCAAGCTTGAAAATACTCTTCAGGATATTATCCAGGAAAATTTGCCCAACCTAGCAAGGCATGCCAATATTCAAGTCCAGGAAATACAGAGAACACCACTAAGATATTCCTCAAGAAGAGCAACCCCAAGGCACATAATCATCAGATTCACCAGGGTTGAAATGAAGGAGAAAATGCTAAGGGAAGCAAGAGAGATAGGTTGGGTTACCCACAAAGGGAAGCCCATCAGACTCACAGCAGATCTCTCAGCAGAAACCCTAGAAGCCAGAAGAGAGTGGAGGCCAATATTCAACATCCTTAAAGCAAAGAACTTTCAACCCAGAATTTCATATCCAGCGAAACTAAGCTTCACAAGTGAAGGAAAAATAAAATCCTTTGCGAACAAGCAAGTACTCAGAGATTTTGTCACCACCAGGCCTGCTTTACAAGAGCTTCTGAAAGAGGCAGTACACATAGAAAGGAACAACCAGTACCAGCCACTCCAAAAACATACCAAATGGTAAAAAGCATCAACAAAATGAAGAATCTGCATCAACTAATGGGCAAAACAGCCAGCTAGCATCAAAATGGCAGTATCAAATTCACACATAACAATATTAAACCTAAATGTAAATGGGCTAAATGCACCAATCAAAAGACACAGATTGGCAAATTGGATAAAAAGCCAAACCCATCAGTGTGCTGTATCCAGGAAACCCATCTCACATGCAAGGATACACAAAGGCTCAAAATAAAGGGATGGAGGAAGATTTATCAAGCAAATGCAGAGCAAAAAAAAGCAGGAGTTGCAATTCTCATCTCTGACAAAATAGACTTTAAAGCAACAAAGATCAAAAGAGACAAAGAAGGTCATTACATAATGGTAAAAGGATCAATACAACATGAAGAGCTAATGATCCTAAATATATACAGACCCAATACAGGAGCACTCAGATACATAAGGCAAGTTCTTAATGGCTTACAAAGAGATTTAGACTCCCACACAATAATAGTGGGAGACTTTAACACTCCACTGTCACTATTAGACAGATCAACCAGACAGAAAATTAACAAGGATATCCAGGACTTGAACTCAGACCTGGAACAAGCAAACCTGATAGACATTTACAGAACTCTCCACCCCAAATCCACAGAATATACATTCTTCTCAGCACCACATCACACCTACTCTAAAACTGACCACATAATTGGATGTAAATCACTCCTCAGCAAATGTAAAAGAACGGAAATCATAAGAAACACTCTGTCAGACCACAGTGCAATCAAGTTAGAACTCAGAATTCAGAAACTAACTCAGAACCGCACAGCTCCATGGAAACTGAACAACTGGCTCTTGAATGTTGACTGGATAAACAATGAAATGAAGGCAGAAATAAAGAAGTTCTTCAAAACCAATGAGAATGAAGACACCACATACCAGAAACTCTGGGACACATTTAAAGCAGTCGCTAGAGGAAAATTTATAGCAATAAGTGCCCACATGAGAAGAAAGGAGAGATCCAAAATTGACATCCTATCATCAAAATTGAAAAAGCTAGAGGAGCAAGATCAAAAAAAGTCAACACCTAGCAGAAGACAAGAAATAACTAAGATCAGAGCAGAACTGAAGGAGATAGAGACACAAAAAGCCCTTCAAAAAATCAATAAATCCAAGAGCTGGTTTTTTGAAAAGATCAACAAAATAGACAGACCACTAGCCAGATTAATAAAAAAGAAAAGAGAGAATAACCAAATAGATGCAATAAAAAACAATAAAGGGGACATCACCACAGATCCCACAGAAACTCAAACCATCATCAGAGAATATTACAAACAACTCTATGCACATAAACTAGTAAACCTGGAAGAAATGATAAATTCCTGGAAACTTGCATTCTCCCAAGCCTAAACCAGGAAGAAGTCAAAACCATGAATAGACCAATAACAAGATCTGAAGTTGAGGCAGCAATTAAGAGCCTACCACACAAAAAAAGCCCAGGTCCAGATGGGTTCACAGCCGAATTCTACCAGACACACAGAGAGGAATGGTTACCATTCCTTCTGAAACTATTTCAAATAATCCAAAAAGAGGGAATCCTTCCAAAATCATTTTATGAGACCAACAGCATCCTGATGCCAAAACCCGGCAGAGACTCAACAAGAAAAGAAAACTTCAGGCCAATATCCATGATGAACATAGACGCAAAAATCTTCAATAAAATACGGGCAAGCCAAGCAACAGCACATCAAAAAGCTTATCCATCATGATCAAGTAGGATTCATCCCGGGGATGCAAGGCTGGTTCAACATACGCAAGTCTATAAACGTAATTCACCACATAAACAGAACCAAAAACAAAAGCCACATGATTATCTCAATTGATGCAGAGAAGGCCTTTAACAAAATTCAACAGCCCTTTATGCTAAAAACCCTCAATAAACTCGGTATTGACAGAATGTATCTCAAAATAATAAAAGCTATTTACGACAAACCAACAGCCAATATTATACTGAATGGGCAAAATCTGGAAGCATTCCCTTTGAAATCTGGCACTAGACAAGGATGCCCTCTCTCACCACTCCTATTCAATATAGTACTGGAAGTTCTAGCCAGAGCAATCAGGCAAGAAAAAGAAATAAAGGGTATTCAAATAGGAAAGGAGGAAGCCAAATTGTTTCTATTTGCTGATGACATGACAGTATATCTAGAAGACCCCATCGTCTCAGCCCAAGAACTCCTGAAATTGATAAGCAACTTCAGCAAAGTCTCAGGATACAAAAATCACAAGCATTCTTATACACCAATAACAGACTTAAAGAGAGCCAAATCAAGAACGAACTGCCATTCACAATTGCTACAAAGAGAATAAAATACCTAGGAATACAACTAACAAGGAACGTAAAGGACCTCTTCAAGGAGAACTACAAACCACTGCTCAATGAAATAAGAGAGGACACAAACAAATGGAGAAACATTCCATGTTCATGGTTAGGAAGAATCAGTATCATGAAAATGGCCATACTGCCCAAAGTAATTTATAGATTCAATGCTATCCCCATCAATCTACCAATGACCTTCTTCACAGAACTGGAAAAAACCACCTTCAACTTCATATGGAACGAAAAGAGAGCCCACATAGCCAAGTCAATTCTAAGTAAAAAGATCACAGCGGGAGGCATCACACTACCAGACTTCAAACCATACTATAAGGCTACAGTGATCAAAACAGCATGGTACTGGTACCAAAACTGAGATATAGACCAATGGAACAGAACAGAGGCATCGGAGGCAACACAACATATCTACAACCATACAATCTTTGATAAATCTGACAAAAAACAAGCAATGGGGAAAGGATTCCCTGTTTAATAAATGGTGTTGGGAAAAATGGCTAGCTATGTGCAGAAAACTGAAACTGAACCCCTTCCTGACACCTTACACTAAAATTAACTCCAGATGGATTAAAGACTTAAACATAAGACCTAACACCATAAAAACCCTAGAAGAAAATCTAGGCAAAACCATTCAGGACATAGGAGTAGGCAAGGACTTCATGAACAAAACACCAAAAGCATTGGCAACAAAAGCCAAAATAGACAAATGAGACCTAATCAAACTCCACAGCTTCTGCATGGCAAAAGAAACAGTCATTAGAGTGTATCGGCAATCAACAGAATGGGAAAAAATGTTTGCAGTTTACTCATCTGACAAAGGGCTGATATCCAGAATTTACAAAGAACTCAAACAGATTTACAAGACAAAAACAAACAAGCCTATTCAAAAGTGGGCAAAGGATATAAACAGATGCTTTACAAAAGAAGACATACATGAGGCCAACAAACATATGAAAAAATGCTCATCATCATTGGTCAAGAGAAATGCAAATCAAAACCACATTGAGATACCATCTCACACCAGTTAGAATGGCGATCATTAAAAAATCTGGAGACAACAGATGCTGGAAAGGATGTGGAGAAATAGGAACATTCTTTTACACTGCTGGTGGGAGTGTAAATTAGTTCAACCATTGTGGAAGACAGTGTGGTGATTCCTCAAGGACCTAAAAATAGAAATTCCATTTGACCCAGCAATCCCATTTCTGGGTATACATTCAAAGGACTATAAATCGTTCTACTATAAGGACACATGCACACGAATGTTCATTGCAGTACCGTTTACAGTAGCAAAGACCTGGAATCAGCCCAAATGCCCATTGATGATAGACTGGACAGGGAAAATGTGGCACATATACACCATGGAATATTATGCAGCCATCAAAAACGATGAGTTCGTGTCCTTTGTAGGAACATGGATGAAACTGGAGAACATCATTCTCAGCAAACTGACACAAGAACAGAAAATCAAACACCACATGTTCTCACTTATAGGCGGGTGTTGAACAATGAGAACACATGGACACAGGGAGGGGAGCACTACACACTGGGGTCTGTTGGGGGGGGAATAAGGGAGGGACAGCAGGGGATGGGGAGTTGGGGAGAGATAGCATTGGGAGAAATGCCAGATATAGGTGAAGGAAAGGAAGGCAGCAAATCACACTGCCACAGGTGTACCTATGCAACTATCTTGAATGTTCTTTACATGTACCCCAAAACCTAAAATGTAATAAAAACAAAACAAAACAAAAAAAAACACCACACACACACACACACACACACACACACACACACACGTATATATATATATTTTATTTTAATAGCTGTTAAACAGTGCAAGTGGTTTTTAATTACAGGGATGAATTGCACAGTGATGACATCTGAGATATTAGTGCACCTCTTACTCGAGTAATGTACATTGTACCCAGTGTGTAGCTTTGATTATTCTTCACCCAAGGTCACCTTGAAACCTCTACCAGATATCATCAATCATTATGCCCATGCACCAATATGTTCGTGTGTATTGTTTGATTCTGAAAAGATCTTCATGGCATAACCAGAATCCAACTGGTTGTCACCTCCTCCACCACACCCACTTGGGTAACCTGCTATTGTCACCTCTTGTGTGGCCTGTGCACAGCCTCCTGACTGGTCCCCCTGCCTGTGTCACTGTCCTCTGCATCAGATGGAGTGTTCCTATTAAATGCCAGAATAGAATCTTTTACTTAGAACCCTGCAATGTCTTCCCATCTCACTCAGATTGAAAGTCAACATTTTTACAGTCCCTTACTATATAACCAGCCCTATATAATCAGGTCCCATTACCTCTCAATTTGTTTCCTACAACTCTTCTTCCAACCCGTGGTGCTCCCTCCCTCCTTGCTAGTGTGGAGATGCACCTGGTATGTTGCTGTTTCTCGAACATACCAGGCACATCTCCACACTAGCAATGTCCCCTCTGCTCTGATGCTCTCCCTGAGACATCCAGGCTCACTCCCTGACCTCCTTCATATCTCTGCTCAAATATTACCTTATCAATTCTATGACACCCAAAATAGCAGGACTTCTCCCCACCAACTGTCCCTAGCACCTTCATTTGCTTGTTTTCTAAAACATTTATCATCACTTGGTAGGCTATGTTTATTTTATTGTTGCTGTCTATTTCCCTAACTAGAATATAAGCTCCATGAAGTCAGGGATGCTGTGTGTTTTGTTCACTGCTTTAACTCCAGAACTTAGGACAAGGCTGGGGACACAGTAAGCACTTTTCACAGGTCTAGTGAATCAATAAAAAGGAATGCAATTTTAGCAACTGCCATGAATTTACAAGATTTAAGCTAAAGGAACAAGAAGGGGCTTTTTGCTTTTTGTGGTCTGAAGTGGGAGTCCTGAGGGGAAGGAGTTGAAATTCTCTGAACCATGAGGTTACTATGGTCAGATACTCACAAGCTCAGACACTCATGGGAACACTGATGTTTGCAAAATGATGCAATGTTGCAGTCAACTTGTCAGCTGGATAAATTAATCTGTGTGACCTGGGAATTACTTGCTTCTTAAGGATGGATAGATTTCCCTGAGAAATCATCTGGGTACTTTTGGAAGTTGGGGGCAGAAAATACAGGGTAGTATTTCTTTGACAATTTTCTAATTCTGATTCTTCTATGTTAATTAGTGTGTTTTTTATATAATGAGATAAAAATATCTAATAAAAATTATATATTTTTATCTCATCTAGGTTCAGTTTCTACAAAGTATATTTTCTTTAGAAGACTATCCTTTTTATTCATGCCTTTAAATTTATTGGCATAGAGTTAGTTGCACAAGTCATGCCTTTATGACTTACTCAATTCTCCTGTTTCTGTGGCTTCCCCTTTTATAATTTCCTGTTTTGAGGAATGATTTTTCCCTTGTTTTCTTAGTAAATTGGCTGGTTATTTATCTTTAAATTTCTTTTCAAGGAACGAGATTTTGTAGTTATGTGTTCTACTTAAAAACAGTCATGTCTCTTTTTTATCTCCTTTATCTTTAAAAATTCCTTCCTTTTGTTTTTCTGTTAAATTGTTGAATTTTTTAAAAAATAAAAACTCCTGAGTCAGACATTTATTTCATTTGTTTTATTCTTTCTTTTCTACCAATACAATACTTACTCTAGGAATTTCTCTGAAATGTGTAATTTTCCTCATTGGCTCTAAAATGTGATGTTTTCTTTATTTATTTATTTTCTTTTTTCTTTCTTTCTTTCTTTTTTTTTTTTTTTTAGCAATTCTGCAATTTAGATTTCTTTTTGTCACCCAAAAGTTTTTAAGGAAAGAATAAAAAACAAAAATTTCAAAGTGAAGGGCTATTTTAACTTTAGTTCTCATTTTTGCTTTTTCATGATTTCCAGAGAAGAAAAAAGATGCTTGACTTACGTATCCATGCTCAATTTGGAAATACCCTTTTTTATTGATTTGATTTCTGGGAGGTGGATTAACATTCACTATTAGATTCTCTGTTTAATTTACTCTTTAAGAACAAAGATAAAATGTAGCCAGACAACGGCTTAGGGGTCTATCAGTCCAACAAGATGTACATTGAGGTTCTAAACAAAATTTAAAAATCTTCATGAGCCTTAGAATTAGAAAAATTTAAAAATTTTACATTTTAAACTTCTGAGTTAAATGATTATCTTTTACTGTAGAATATGAGCAGCCACCATAAATAACTTATTTTGTATTTCCAGCTTTACTTAAGGCTATCTCTAGATGTGTCTGCTGGTTTGTCAAAGTTAAATAAAGCACGACACTTATTGTTCAAAGACAAGTGGAAGGTCTAATGTTTCTTTTTTAAAAATAGGAAACTGGAGACATCAGGTTACAGTGGAAAAGCATGGACTTTGGAGAAAGATGAAACCTGAGTTCAATTCTCTCAAAATGTACTTCTTCGAGTTTCATCCATTTGCAATGGGATCCCCATCCTGGTACTTAAAGCTTGTAGGATACCATTTCTCATTCCCCTCAAATGCTCCCACACAAATCCAGAGTACTCACTAACATCATTTGATTTCTGGGGTCTCTGGGCTCTTTAACTGAACCCACTTAACATCCCATATGCCTTAAAATAGGGGCTCTACCTCAGCTCTGGGAAAAATTCCAACCTTCTTCCACATTCATGTTCCCTGCTTAGCCCAACAAGATCCTGGCAGAGGCTCCTGCCCAAGGGCCATGCTGCTCCTTGGGCTCCCCTGTCGGCCCTTAGCTGACTCCTTGGCTTCTGAGCTGTATTTGTTCCAGCCTGAGGCATCCCTCCCTCATCCACAAGGCCCCAGCCCTGCCTCCTCAAGGTTTTATTTGCTTTCTGAGTTCCTACGATGTTGTATTCCCAAGGCATATCTCTTCTAAATTTCTAAATTAGAGTAAAACAACTTCTAAATTTAATGTGTGATATGGTTTGCCTGTCCCTACCAAAATCTCATCTTTTAGGGATGTTAAGTGCCATGGAGACACAGTAGGTGCAGGGAGAGAGAATAATGGGAAGACACCATTGCAGGTAGGGGGTGAAGAATAGCCTCGCTGGCCAGGGACATGTGAGCAGAGGTCTGAGTTGGGTGAGGCAGGGAGCCACACAGACATCAGGAGAGGAAAATCTGAGCAGAGGACACAGCAAAGTCCCAAGGCTGAGGCCAGATGAAGGAGCAAGAGGCCCTGTGGCTGGAGAGAAGGGAGGAAGGGACAGTGTTGGTGGGGAGGTCAGGGGCCCAGCAGCCTGATCCAGGGGCCTTCAACATGATGGAAGGACTCTGGGTGCATTCTGAGGAAGGGGAAGCCACTGAAAGGCTTTAGGTAGAAAAAATTGGAAGTGAGAGTAATTATTTGTGAAAGTTGGAGTCACAATGGGGTGATGATGAGGCCGGATAGGTAGTGAAGGAAGTAAGGACAGTTAACGCATAAGCCCCAGCATTCGCACTGTAATCCAGCTCAGACAAGCACAGCTATCTTCAGCAGGAAACATTTTGCACAGACAGCATTTGCGCTTTGATTTTACTACTTCTCAAACTGACCCTGTTCTCATTATAATAGTAAAAAACATTTAAGATGCTTCCCTTTAGAGAATCAAGCTAAACTTGCAGAACCAATAAAAGCCCTTTGGGTAAATCAGTCACATACCTTGTCTCCACAGTCCCCATACAGGCTTCCTAGCCCGTGGTGAATAAAGAATGTCACTTTCTAACAGGCCTAGGAACCCCATATTCTTGGGTCGTCAAGAAGAGAGGAATTCACCCAATTCATAGGTATTTGAGGGTACAAACCCATGGCTGGGCTCATCTTTAAGAAGTCTTATCTGAGATTCCTTGTGGAACAGGGTCCCACCAAAACCAATTTTAAAAGCCTATGTAAAAGTAATGATTCTTGTTGCACTTTGTGCAAATAACCAAACCAAGTATAAGGCTAAAGTTTATTTTGCAGGCAACTCAGTGCTATTATGATTTGCTTTTTTAACAAATACAAGGACTGGGGAGAAAGAAATTATGTTTCAAAACTTATCATGCATTTGTGATTAAATTCTAGACTCATTAGTTGTTTTAAAGTTTTTCACCTACATTTAAACTAACCCTGTTTATTCCTGTGAAATGAACCCACCAGTGATCTCTGGCTGCAGCTCAGAAGAAGTAAAAGGCATGGGTAATTTAAATATCTGGAACAATATTCTAGTTCTGAGCAATTATCTTGCAAATCCTGCCAAGTTAAGGGAGTCAATAGGGTGCCCATAACCCAGAGGTTTCTTTTTTTGGGAAAATAAATGAAGGGAGCTAACCAAAAACCCAAGTTCCAGGCACCCAAATCTTAGCAGCCATAACTATAGCCACTGGTTATCTGGGCAGGTCAGCGGCCTCAGATTTTTGAACTGCTCTTACCCTTCCCCCATTTTATGTTGGTACATGTCTTCTAATAACCTGGTTTGTTTCTTCTCACCTTCAGGCCATCATTACAGATTTTATATTTCCTCTAAAATCTATTTGATCTAAGTGCTTATTTTTCTTTAAGCCAATTAATTAGAGCTCTTTTTTATGAACACCATGCACAACACATATATAACTACATATACAGACAACAAGATCCAGTAGTTATAAGATTTTTCATTTGCCAATCTCCTAATTGGATTATTGGTCTCTATGTGGGGCCCTTTAAGAGCAGGGCTAGGAAAACATGCAGTTTCCAGAGCCTAATAAACAGGCATAGCTGGAAGACAAAAACAGATTTTGAGAGGATCTATTCGCCTCTAATTCCTGGAGTTCCATGAGGAAAACAGAGGTTTCTCCCAAAATGGAATTTGTGGTGTCTTTTTCTATTTTTCCCAAGGAGTTCTAGGCCATCAGAAATTATCTTAGGGCCTCTTATGTGTATATTAAAAGTGGCAAGACAAGGTGGAGAAAAGTAATTTAGTCGACTGAGAAAAAAAATCATTTTTCCATAAGAACAAGATCCAAGAAAAGAAAAACATAAAGGCCTTTCAAATATACCTATAACTTGAATTCCATTTTTAATTAAGCCAAGCGCTCTTTAAGAAAGTCCTTTTAAATCTCACATTACCTGACTTTAGCCATGCCAAGCAGCCAATATTTCTGGTTTTGAAAATTTATCACAAGTAACCTCACAGGTGAAACCAATAAGCCTTAATTAAGACACACAAAGCATACCAGATTGGCTATAGCTTAAGACCAACCTCATAAATCCTTTTTCATCTATCAAAACTTTACAGGGAATATAAACACTGATTCTTATCATTCTTTTTGCCAGTTTGCACAAGGAGAGAGATGCCAAAAGTCTAATGGCTTAAAAAAACTTATCCTTTTGCTGGCATGTCAGGCTTCTGGGTTCCCTTCACCTGAGCTCAATTCTAAGCCAACTAGTTTAAGGTTTGGGACATTAACTTTTCTCAGTTTGGAGGATGCATCCTAGGGGAGTGTCCTTTCATGCAGGAACACAATTACCCATTTGTGAAGAGAGGACAAAGAAGAAGGCTCTTGAGCGGTTTGGGATGCATTTGAAAGGGGGACAGACTAAAGATGAATGGCTACTTGTCTAGAAAGCAGGGAGCTAGGCATCCCTGGTTCCTTCCACTTTCCAGGAAATAGCTGGGGTACATGAGGGAGAGAAGGAAAAAGCATCCTTTTTTCTTCTTCTGTCTTTATGTCCCAAGTCCTGGCAACCTCAACAGGATGCCACCCATGGGTGCCAATGTGGCTTTCACCCACACTAACAGGGGCTTAAGGGGTAGAATTATCCACTATTACCCACAAACTGCCTCTCCCCCTGCTATCAGTAGCCTTCAAGTGCTCTAGACCTCATTTATGCCATTGATACTAGCATGACCTTTATCCGTGAAACAGGAGGCTTGGCTTAATCAGCAGGAATTAGTCATGCTCACCTGTGCTGTGCTTTTAATTTTTGTTGTTGTCTGTCTCTGGATCCCTCAGATCCAGTTTTTCTTTCTGAGGGCTTCAACCTGAAGCTTGGAATTGAGTTTGGGGCAAAAGAACTGCTGGTGCAGGCAGTTCTGTGAATAAGGGTCCTGGTCTAATAAGATGACTTCCAAAAGGAAAAGAACCTCTGGCATAAAGAACCCCCCTATACTCACAGGGCTGTGTTATTAGGTTGGTGCAAAAGCAATCGTGGTCCCCACCATTCTAAGTAATGGCAAAAACTATAACTACTTTTGCACCAACCTACTAACTCCTGATCTGGTGGACAAAAGGAAAAGAAAGCAGCTTAAATGCAGGGCTGTGTCAACTGCTGACAAAGTGGAAAAAAGAAAAAGATGCCTGCGTAAGAAACCTCTTATTTCTCCAACAGGGAGAGAAACTTTTAATTGCTGTTGGACTGAGTTAGACCCCTTGGCTGGGGTGGGGAAGACTCTGTGGACATGTGGCAGGGGACACTGGGCAGTTGGCTGCATGGGGCCTGGGCCCTGAGACTGCCCTGGAGCCCCTGCAGCAGCTGTGGCTCAGTCCTGCTCTGCATGGCTGTTGGACAAAAACCATATGCAGCAGACAGAGTCATGCACCTCAGCCAGGATGGAAGGGGGAATGGGGAGATGCTGTTTGCCCATCCACCCCACGCATGTACCTGTGGCCACTGGGGTGGGGGTGGGACACCTCCAATATGGTAAAAGAAAAGATAGGTGCCATTATTGTTCCCCAGAAAAGAAGGAAAATGCCATAAAAGACTGGGTTGGACTGAGGCCAACACTCCTGATCCCTGAGGGCAATGGGGGAAGTGGGGTGCAATTTTCCTTGTCCTTAGAAGACACCTGAAGACAAGATATTTCAGAAACAAAAGAAAAAGAGATATTTTGGGACCACATTTTACCTACCCTTCCACATGTCCTGATATGGACCACCAAAATGATGAAAGATTTTTTTGCTCCTTAGTTGAGATTAATGCTGAGTTCTTGTCTCACAACCAGGAAAAATTAAGTATGCAGACACATTGAATGGTGAGGAGGTAGAACTTATTAAGCAAAAGGGAAGTTCGTAACCAAAAGAGGGGTCCTGCACAGAGGTTTTCCATGTCACAAAATTGAATATCCGGTCACCACACACAAGTTGAAGAGGCCAGGCTCCTCCCTGGCATAAGGTACAAATTCCTGGTGGTTCCTCCCCATTCTAGGCCCCTGCCCTAAATCCAGCCAGCCATGCCCCAGCCCAGCCCCACATTGGAGTCCTACTGCTTTGGTGCCTCAAATAAATTTTTTTTTTTTTTTTGCAGATGTCCCCCTGCAAAAAAAAAAAGAAAAGAAAGAAAAAACAAAAAAACCCTAGGTTTACTTCCTTTAAACCTAACATGACTTTAAGATTTTAAATTACTGGAAATAATTGAGATTAAATTTACCAAATTAATCTCACCAAAGATTACTAGTGATGTGAGCTAAAAGGCTTCTGAGCCAGCTTCTATCAGTCTGATAAGCATTAACATTCTTTAAGCCAATTGATTAGAGCTCTTTCATACAGCTTGTTAGAGAAATATCACTTCCAGATGACACATGTAAACATATAGATATTACAGATATATAGACAAAGGCAGGTCCAAAAGATTTTTCATTCGCCTATTTTCAAAAATTCTCTCCCCTACTTTAGATTATCAACTAAAAAAAAGTTATAAGACCAAACAGAAGTTGAAGGAGAGTTACCAACCTAGGCCTTCTCAAAAGGGAGAAAAGGACTGAGATATCAATCTGAATAATTTAAAAAAGAAACATTACAGAATTTAAAAATTAAAAAGTTTGTGCATTAAGAATAACTCAATGTTTTAAATAAAATATTTTTCTGACCAATTCCTTAGTTTTGTATTAGTGTGTCTTTTTTTGAGACAGTCTCACTCTTGTTGCCCAGGCTGGAGTGCAATGGTACGATCTTGGCTCACTGCAACCTCTGCCTCTTAGGTTCAAGTGATTCTCCTGCCTCAGCCTCCCAATTAGCCAGGATTACAGGCACCTGCCACCACACCCAGCTAGTTTTTGTATTTTTAGTAGAGATGGGGTTTCACCATGTTGGCCAGGCTGGTCTTGAACTCCTGACCTCAGACGATATGCAAGATTGGCCTCCCAAAGTTCTGGGATTACAGGCATGAGCCACCATGCCTAGTCTAGTGTATTTTTAACATAAAAGTTCAATTTTTAAAAAATATTAAAATTTTCTGCAATTATAGCCGACTTAATCATGTAACATTTTTATAAAGTCCTTTATTAATCTTATTATGACTTACCCAGACCATTCACAACATGCTTGGACTTTCTTCTTTGATCTAAGTATCACTCTTTCTTGAACAACCCAGTCATTTTATCTTAGGACAAAAATTCACCAAACAATAATTTTCTCATATAAAATTACTTTTATGCTTTCTTACCAAAAATATCTCTTTATATCTATAATTTTTTTATATTGCTCTATTTCCTGGTTCTTTTTGTTGTTTTATATATGACCTTTAAATAAGCTTTGAATTTTCAAGACAAAAATTATTTGCCTTTTAATAAGAACACATTTCTTAGAAATAATAAATATAATTTTTTAAATTAGAAAATACTCAGATATTTAATGAACTATCTATTATTGAATTTAATATAACTTTATGGTCTAAATTATGACAAGTTTGTTTACAAGTATTTATCCCTTTATATTTACCTAGTTATTTTAATATTTTACCTAGATTATTTATTAAAACTATGGTAGTTATCATTTAAAGTTATTTCCCTGTCAACCATTTTTATAGCCTGTGAAGTTCAGGTGTTTACCTAAGTAAGAACCTTAAGATTAAATATATGGCTATTTTACAAATAATTCCAAATTTAGCTGTTTTCATTAAATTAACAATATTTAATCTCTTATTTATCAAAAACTACACAAGCAAAGATCAGTCTATTTTGGGTTGGTGTATTCGTCTGTTCTCACATTGCTATAAAAAATACCTTAAACTTGGGTCATCTATAAAGAAAAGAGGTTTAACTGGCTCATGGTTCTGCTGACTGTATAGGAAGCACAGTGGCTTCTGCTTGGAAACTTATAATCATGGTGGAAGGTGAGGGGGAAGCAAGCATGTCTTACATGGCCAGAGAAGGAGGAAGAGAAGGTAGTCGGGGAGGTACCACATACTTTTAAACAACCAAATTTCACAAGAACTTACTATCACCATAACACCAAGGGGGATGGTGTAAATCCATGAGAAACTACCCCATGGTCCAATCACCTTCCACCAGGCTCCTCTTCCAACACTGGGGATTACAATTTGACATGAGATTTGGCAGGGATACAGATCCAACCATAATGCTTGGGTTTACAGTTTTGTAACCCTTATGCCAAAATTTGACACCTTACAGTATTTGGCAGGAATAAGTATGAAATTGCTGATCAATAAATGCAAACAAAAATTCATAAGACATTTCTAATATTACTTTACCAACAATTTTAAAGTCAGCTTATTTATAAAAGATTTTACTTGTCACATGAACTTGAAAAGCATTTGGGCTTATTATTTAATGTATGGGTACCCATTCAACTTTAAGCCAATTTAGTACCTTTTGGCCAAAAACACGTGAAAAAATACATGTTTATACACATAAACACACACACAGTCATATAAAGATCACATAGCTTTCACTTCAAAATTTTATCCATGAGATATTAATGCAAACTTACCAGTTATCAAAAACAATAACAAAAAGAAATGGTTGGATGCAAACGGTGGGTTTTATATCAGTAGAAATGTGTTAATAATAGCAGACAAAGCAGATGGAAAAGAAAGTAGAGAGATAGAGAACTTAGGATCTTTAGAGTTGCAGGTTGAACTTTAGCTTCTGAATTTTCCCTGATGTAATTTGCCCATCAGTTTAAACTGTGCACAGGAACAGACCTAATGTGGAACCAGCTGGAGTACTAGAAAACTTGGCATGCCCTTCCATTTACGCAACCACTTGCAAGTAGAGGCACCATGAAACCAAAGGAGGTGCATGAGAGGCATCATTCTCCTCATTTTCCCATATTCTTAGAAAATGTGTTCCCAACACTTTTTCCTAAAAGGAGGAACTGAGCTGTGGCCTAGGGTTTAATGTAGTGGATCAAAACGTGCTGATTCTGGGTGGTGTTCTACAGTGTGTCACACTGAATTGTTGCTGCCCTCTTACATGTCTCAGTTTCTCTCTCTGGAGGTCTAGTCCCCTGAGGGCTCAAAACATGGAATTCCTATATGTGCTTCCTGGATGAGCTTTTTTAAACTAATTTTGCTGGGGATTTCCTGTAGGGCAGCTGCATTTCATGGGGGTGGTAGTCAACCCATCAGGCTCCACCCCAGTCACTCAGGGATGCCTTTTGCGGGGAAGGAGCAAACTGCCCTTTCTTTTCAGGGCTTAGGATACTCAGTCTGACATTTATCTACAAAAACAACAGTTCAGTTGCCCTCACAAACACACAGACAAGCCAATCAAGATTAATTTTGGGAGAAAAGGCAATGGAGAAAGCTCTTTAGAATGCACTTCTGAACTAGAATTAGAATCCTAAACAACAACTTCCTGGAAAGAAAACAGCTAAGACAAGCTGTAAACTGTCCTCAGCCACTCCTAACTTGTATCTATTATCTGCCATTACACACTCCAAGGTCAAATCTTCTCACAGCACAGGATAATCTCTGGTGACTACAAAAGCCAAAAAGATCAGGTATGCAATGCAGGAAAGCAGAGCTTTAAATCTAAGAAGAATCTGACCATGACTCTTGAAACTCTATGAAGAAAACAGAATATCCCAAAAGGGGTTTGAGTGGTGGCTTTGTTCTGAGTTCTGTAAGGGTCTGAGTCATTAGAACCCTCCTCTAGATTTTTCTTGGTACTAGAGGTGGTGAAGGGGGAAGGAAGAATAGCGTGGAACAAAAGTAAGTAAAAGAACAATTTTTTTTAAAGAAAGGAAGTGAACACAGAAACCAAGCACCAGGTTTTGTTTTTGTTTTTGCAGCTGTCAGAAATTTTAGCCAATTCAGAGGCGTTGTTTCTTTGAATTTGGAATTCTCATTCAAATTTGACCAAGTCTGTTATAGTTGATCAAATCCTATGGGAGAAAGGTCAGCACAACAAAAAATCCCAACAATATGATTACTGCGTGCTATAATGGTAAGGAGAAATTAAAACCAGCTGCTTGTCAATTTCAACTTTTAGTCATTAAGGAGAATTTCCAAGACAAAAAAAATCCCAATTCTGCTATTTACTTAGGAATGGAGCCCAGGCATAAGATTGTAAGATTGCTTTTTACCATCGTAGAAGCAGGAAAAAAACCTGGAAATGTGCAGAAGAACAGACCTAGTGTTCTAGTCAGAAACTAGCTGAAACACCAGAAAGGAGTTAACTGCTATCCATCATCATGGAAACAGGAAAACGTGCTTTCCCTGTTGGAAGCAAGTAAAACTCTAGAAAAGGAGTTGTATGGCAAAATAAACTTTAGATCTCAACCAAATTTTGAGAGACCAGGGATTTTCTGGAGGGGGAGTTCCCAGGCCTCAGCAAATTGTCCTCTTGGTTTGAGCCATAAGGATAGCTCAAGCTGGCCCCAAGCACCAACAGATTTATCAATAGATTTATCAAAGGTCAGGGGCACCTTTACTCAGAATCTCTTCATCGGGCTGGGCATGGTGGCTCACGTCTGTAATCCCAGCACTTTGGGAGGCTAAGTTGAGTAGATCACAAGTTCAGGAGTTCATGACCAGCCTGGCCAGTATGGTGAAATCCTGTCTCTACTAATACAAAAAAAATTAGCCAGGCATGGTCCCAGGGACTTGTAATCCCAGCTACTTGGGAGGCTGAGGCAGAGAATTGCTTATACCCAAGAGGTGGAGGTTGCAGTGAGCCAAGATTGCGCCACTGCACTCCAGCCTGGGCAACAGAGCGAGACTCCATATCAAAAGAAAAAAGAATCCCTTCATCATTACCAATTCATAGTAATGAATAAATAAACTTTCAATAAATTTAGAAAGTTTATTTTGCCAAAGTTAAGGATGTGACCCTGACACAGCCTCAGGAGGTCCTGATGACATGTACCCAAGGTGGTCAGGATACAACGTGCTTTTATATTTTTTTAGGGAGACATATCCATCAATACCTGTAAGATGCACACTGGTTCAATGTGGAAAGGCAAGACAATTTGAAGTAGGGCTTCCAGGTTGTAGGTAGATTTAAGAATTTCCTGATTGGCAACTGGTTGAAAAAGTTATCTAAAGACCCAGAATCAATAGAAATGCCTGGGTTATGATGATAAGGGGTTGTGGAGACTAAAGTTTATCAGGCAGATAAAGCATCCAGGTAGCAGACTTCGGAGATAATAGATTGTAAATGTTTCTTATCAGACAAGTTTAATGCTGGTCAGTTTTTCCTGAATTCCAAAAGGGAGGAGGGTATAATGAGTTATGTCTAACTCTCCCTTCCCATCATGGCCTGAACTAGTTTTTAGATTAACTTTAGAATGTACTTTGGCCAAGAGGAGGGGTCCATTCAGATGGTTTGGGTGGGGGTGTTTACAATTTTATTTTTGGCTTACATAGTCAAGGTTAATTATCTCAAAGCAATAAGGTAATCCTCATTTTTCTTTTAAAACCCCTTGTCTTCCTTTATCTCCCTGAATACAGTTTACATTTTCCCATTGCAATACCCATTCCCAAATACTATTTTCTTTTAGCGAGACTCCTGCTGTTATTTAGGCTCACAAAATGGTGTCAGAAGTGGAATAAAAGTGGCCTCACCTCAGATGAATCAGTGGCCCCTCAAATTGAGTGTGGTACCTACTGATCCCTTTGACCCCACCTCTTTTTATACCAGGAAAGGGACTGGCACATCTCTGGTTATGCAGCATAAAGTTTCCATAGCCCAAGGGCTGGGGTCTGACATCCAGTCTGACTACATACCTGTGTTGTTCAGTTCCATGAATTTTCCTTGAAAAGGCTATCTGAGAAGCCAATCTGTGAGTGCTCTCCACCATTCACCTTTTATTGATAGTATCTGCTCCATATTTAATTTTGGAGATACACTGTTACAGTATTTTATTATTAGCTGTAGAAAGGATACTCTGGAAATGTGGTAGTTAGAACGTATCTCTGTCACTCTTTCCTCTCAGTTAAATATCTGACACTTATCTCCTGAGCAGAAGAGCTACTGGAGCAAAGAGAGCTTGAGGTATGTGACTAAACCTTAAAGGCCTGTAAACGTACCAATGGAGAGACAAATTATTATTTGCAGGGCGGGGGTGGAAGGTAGAGTAAGTATTGCATCTCATAAAAGAAGCTAATGACTATACAAACAATGCTGGCATTTATTATCTAAATCATCCACTTATATTATCAGGCGTAAGAAATGCTACCTTAAATTAAGACAATGTAACTTGGCATGGATAATGGTTCAATAACATGAATTTCTGGTAACCAGAAATAATATAGGGGAAAAATTAAGTTTAGACACAAAACTGTGTGGGAAAGATGATGCCCTTACTAATTAACACAAATGGAAGCAATGACTCAAGAGCCAATAGGTAGAGTGTAATCCAACTCTCTCATGAGGCTAAGTGATTTGCCCACAGTCACTAGGTTTGGTCACTCTTGGGAAATAGGCTACACCAATTCATCAAAGTTTGAGGACAAGGGAATAAAAAGCAAAGTATAATATTGGCAATGAGAAGGTAGGATCACCTTTATTTATAGGGTGCACTTATAGATAGTACTGTTGTATACCGGAAAACCCAATCAAATGAAAATCATGAAGAAAAAAAACGTTTACATGTTGGCTAGATACAAAAATAATTTGTAACAATAGTTTGTGTGCATGTACATATAGACAGCCATTTAGGAGCCACAACGTGAGATGACATTCTCATCAGCAACATAAAACATAAAATTTCAAGAAATGCCCTACACCTGTATGAAGTAAAAGTCTAATGAGGGATATAAGACTTAAGGAGAGAAGTAGTCTCCATTCTTGCAGAACATTCAACCCTTGAAAATATTAGTTATTCCTAAACAGTTTATAAAGTCAACACAATGCCAACATAAATCTCAAATGAATTTAAAATTGGGGGAAAACTGGCCAAAAAAATTCAGGTTATAGTTCACCTGAAAAATATTATTGCTAAGAAATATGAGCAATGAACATTGGCTAAAGTATTCAGTAAAGCCTCAAAAGTCAAAATAGCCTGTAATTACAGCACTTTGGGAGGCTGAGATGGGCAGATTGCTTGAGCACAGGAGGTTGAAACCAGCTTGAGTATGGTGGCAAAATCCCATCCCTACAAATCAATACAGAAAATTAGCCAGGCGTGATCATGGGCGCCTGCAGTACTAGCTACCTGGGGGCTGAGGCGGGAGGATTGCTTGAGCACAGGAGGTCGAGGCTGCAGTGAGCCATGTTTGTGCCACTGCACTCCAGCCTGGGTGACAAAGCAAGACTGTATCTCAAAATAAAATAAAATAAATAAAATAAAATATATCCCAGTGCATGGTGTATTAAAATAGTGTGATACACAGACAAGAAAAGACTGAACAACAATATTATTCCAGGAGTGCTGAGAATTTGGCAGGTGATATTTGAAATCAGCATAGAAAAGTTAGATAATTTAATTTGTTGGGGGAAATACATGAGTTGTGTCCTCAAAAAGATGTATTGAAGTCTTAATCCCTGGTACCTACGAATGTAATCTTAACTGGAAACAGTGTCTTTACAGACATAATCAGGTTAAGAGGGGTTCATACTGGATGAGTGGGTCTAATCAATCCTGTTGACTCGTGTCTGTATAAAGATCTGGACACAGAAAGATACAGGCAGAAATTAGAATAATGCAGCTGTAAGTCAGGGAATATCAAGGATTGGCAACAATCACTAGAAACTAGGAAGGGGTGCTCTTTCCCTAGAGCTTTCAGATAGAATCTGGCCCTGTTGAAACCTTGATTTCAGACCTCTAGCCTCTGAACTGAGAGATAACAAATTTCTGTATTGTTTTAAGCCACCCAAGTTTATGGTAGTTTATTATGGCAGCTTTAGGAAACTAAAACAAATAGTAAACCTGAATCCCTATCTCTGTCCTTACATGAAAAAAAAATCTAGATGGTTAAAAGAATTAAATGTAAACCAATCACCACCAAAGACCAGAAGGAAACATGGCTGAAAACTTGTATCTTGGAGAAAAGATAAGGGCTTTTTAAAAATGGAAGAAAATGAATAAATTTGACTTTATAAACATCTTAAATATCTGTGTGGTAATTCAAAAGGCAAGAAATTATAAAAGAAATCTGTAACTCATGGCAAATAAAGGGTAGTCAGTAAGAAAGATATAAAAAGCCCATAAAAAAATGAACAAAGAACAAGATGAATTGGCATGAAAATATATGAAAACATGCTCCTTTACTAATTAAAGAAATGAAATGCATTTAATGTATAAAATATTTTACTTACAGACTATAGAGATTAAAGATTTATCTAAGTCAATTAGCTAGGGTAGAAAAATAGGTACTTCATTCACATTTGATGGGAGTACACATTGGTATAATCCTTTTGGGAAGCAGTAAGTATCACCTCGTCCTTGGCTATTTTGATTATTTTCACATTTTTGCTTTTCCCATTCTAATGTGTGCATTGTTCATGTAAAGTTTTATCTTTTTTTGTTATTTTCCCACAAGAGAGATCAAAGTCTCTTGAAGGATATTTACTTTTGTGGAATGTGGTATGTACTGGCATATCAGTTTAAAAAGCAATTCATAAGACATTACCCCCAAAATAAGTGAGTATACCAGTTTCGCTGCAAACCACACCACTACTTTTCTCACTAATATCTCATTTGTAACTTGCATTTTTAAATGAAATCTTTCCAGAAACCAAAGAAATATGGTTTCTTTGCTAATTTACTCATGTAAATTGTGTTTCAATTTTTTGTCCATTATTAATTCACAGATTCATATTTATTTCTGAATATTTCTATCCTCATAGTAATTCCAAGAGATCCTTGTGTAACATATATATTAACTCTTGGTTTGCCTTTCACTGGGGATTTCTTTCCACACCATGTAATTCTCAAGGTTCCTTCATCTACTTCCATGGTTCTGCTCACCACTTTTATACTAAGGACTCCTCAATCCACATGCTCTACAGCTAAATCTTTTCTTTTCAAACCACTTGGAACAGTGTTCTGCACGTTGGGTGTTAAACACTGAAATACAGACCTATAAGGACAATTTAAAAATATTATTTTTAGTGTTGTTTTAAATATTAAATATGAATAATTATCAAATAATTCTATAGCATTAATGCATGAAAACAAGCAGTGGATATAAAAATATTCTGCTTAACTATGAAAGATTGCCTAAGTGCTTGAATAAATGAATATAAAACTGAGTTTTAAAATTCTTTATTTAAAAATCTCTAACTGTAATGTTTCATAAAAAATACGTTTCTATTTACATAGTTCATTAAATTCTATTAGTTTGAATTAAAGTCCAATTTTGAAAAGCCTGCAGAATTTCTTCTGAAATTAAGCACTTAAAATTACTGTATACATAAAACTTACAAAAACAAATGGTATACCAAAGCAGAGAAAAGAAAAAGAGTAAAGTGGCTAAAAAGGTCACTGGGACATCACCTGCTCACCTAAGAACCAGGAGTACTGGATACTGTTCACCGTTCCTGCTAGCCTACCTCGATGTAAAGGTTCGTAAGCTACAATGCTTTTTTTGTTAAAAAAAAAAAAAAGTCTTGCCGAAAGTAACACCGCCAAACATCCTCTTTAGACTTTTATCTAAAGTAAGTCATTCCATTTGGTTGATATCAACTAACATACAATTTCTGAGATCATAAACTTTTCATGAAATTAAAGTAGAAAAACTGTCCAGGAAAATCAGACTTCAAAGTTGGCGCATCTTAGCTGATCTCATGAAATTTCTCTAGTATCTTTCGTTGGTCTATAACCAATCAAGGACTCTTTACTGTCATTATCGACAAGCAGATCCACTAGCACATGTGGTTTATCATAACCAAAGGAGGTGGGGGCTTTTATTACTGTTATGACTTCTTGTTCTTCTGTTTTTATTTCTGCTTTATTATTTGGGGGAAATTCTGAGTCAGATAAGGAGCTATGGGATTCCAGACAGCTGGAATCAGTATCAGAACCATTTCTGGAGTGATATGAGTTTAAAGTGATGATGCAGGGTTCAGACTGGTTACTACTTAAAAGTGAAGAACTCTCTCTCTCTATTGGAGTCAGATGGCTGCCTGGGACCATGTCAGGAATGTCTTCTTCAGTAGTCACCACTTCTGTTATACTAGAAAGTTCTTCTGTATGTTCTCCTTTTCCTGGATTGTCTTCAGTATGCATGTCTGGAACTGGAGACAGTGGCTCTTCACAGTCCACCTCCTTTTCTAAGAAAAATGGCTGGTATGATGTAATGCGTGACATGTATTTTGATTCAGGTTTTATCTCTGTAGTGGCACTTCTTACAACAGAGATCTATGGGGAGAAAAATGGATTGATTAAAGATAAAACATTGTTAAGCTTAAGTGCCTACCCTCAAAAAAACAAAGGTCTAAAGGTAACGGACATCCAAACGGCACATGTAGGGTAACAGGTGAACAGATGGTTGCCCTTTCTTTTTGATGAAAGATACTATAGTTAAATTAAAAACAAAGTTTTCCTTTGGGAGGCCGAGGCAGGTGGATCACGAGGTCAAGAGATTGAGACCATCCTGGTCAAAATGGTGAAACCCCGTCTCTACTAAAGATACAAAAAATTAGCTGGGCATGGTGGCGCGTGCCTGTAATCCCAACTACTCAGGAGGCTGAGGCAGGAGAATTGCCTGAACCCAGGAGGCAAAGGTTGCCATGAGCCGAGATCACGCCATTGCACTCCAGCCTGTGTAACGAGCAAAACCCCGTCTCAAAAAAAAAAAAACAACAAAAAACAAAGTTTTCAGATTTTCAAAAACCCACCTGATAACTTATTAATATATGTTGCTCTCTGTACATTATTACCATGATGGTTAATACTGCGTGTCAACTTGATTGGACTGAAGTATACAAAATACTGATCCTGGGTGTGTCTGTGAGGGTGTTGCCAAAGGAGATTAACACTGGAGTCAGCCTGGGAAAGGCAGACCCACCCTTAGTCTGGGTGGGCACAATCTAATCAGCTGCCAGTATGGTTAGAATATAAGCAGGCAGAAAAAAGTGAAAGGAGAGACTGGCCTAGCCTCCTAGCCTACATCTTTCTTCCGTGTGGGATGCTTCCTGCCCTCCAACATCAGACTCCAAGTTCTTCAGTTTTGGAGCTCGGACTGGCTCTCCTTCCTCCTCAGCCTGCACATGGTCTATTGTAGGACCTTTGATTGTGTGAGTTAATACTAAATGAACTCCCCTTTAAATAAAAAAAAAAAAAAATATATATATATATATATATATATATATATATTCCATTAGTTCTGTCCCTCTAGAAAACCCTAATCCAATTACCTTCCACATGTATGCATATCATTTTTGCAAAGTGAGCACATCTACTTTAGTAATATTCTCATTACTTGCCTTCATCATTGTAATTTTGAGTGATTCATATTTCTTCATACTGATAATTTCTCTAACAGCGGATGCTGAAATGTTTCCAATTCTTTCTAGCTATAGAACATATTAAATATCCTGCACATCTTTTTATTTATGAAAATCTTTATCATACATTTTTAAGAGTGGAGTGACTACATCAAAGCAATGGCATGTTTAGGGCACTATTCCACTGAATACCCACTGTGTGCTTTTCCTTTTACCAGGGCTAGATTACTTTTTACCACATTTACCTATTACTGCTGGTACTACTGGATATCCGGGTTTCTTTTTCCTTTTCTAGTGTGTGTAAAATGGCATAATACAAGGTTGCTTTGTGCTTAAGGATAAAATATTACAATTCATTTGTGAGTTGACTACTAACTGTTGATAGTTCTTATCCATTTTACTTAAAGATAGTTTTTAATAGCAAATTTTAATGTGCCCTTTGAGCATCACAGACATTATTCCTGTCATATTTCATTCAAATAGATACTATTCTGTTATCTTTGGCTCTGGACCTTGGCACATTCTGTCCCTTAGTGCCTGAATAAACTCCTGTATGTCACTCAAGACTGCTCAGACATTGCCTCTGGAAAAACCACGACTAACCCCACCCCCAAAGCTGGACAAAGTCTTCACTGGCTTATGTATAAACCTTTACCTTTGAACCTATCACACTATCTATCCATTGTATAATTATATTTTCTTTCCACTAGACTTTAAGATCTTGAAGAAAAATGTCTCACTGTGTTTTTGCCCTGAGAATTAAAAATACTGCTGCAGAGCAAAAGACACAGTATGTGGTTTTGGATGTGTGGTAGACTGATTAATGGCAGCTGACAAGCTGCTGAGCATCATTCTACTTTAAAAACATAATTTAAGAAACTAACAAAAAAAGGTTCAAGTGAACCTTTTAGTGTATACAATAAAAAAAAATTAAATACTTTACCAAGGACTTGGGTAATATTATGCTTTTTTCCTTCAACGGATTAATCTTCTTAATGTAAAAATAGATTAATACCAGGGTAAGTACTAGAAATAGTAAAACAGCCACAGCTGGAATCCAAAGAGAACCTTAAAAAGAGGCAAAAATCACAAATTACAATTAAGATGGAATACTGCTATGATCTATCAGAAAGTCTTAGTTCCATTCTTGAGTACATTTACACATTAGTTAATATGGCTAGAGTTTTAAAGAACACTGAAGAAAGCAGAAGTTAGGAAATTTGAGTAAAAAATTAGGTATCTGTCTTAGCAGTATGATTCTTCCAGCTGTGCAATTCTAGAACTTTCTGGGACTATTCTTCTATGACACAATATAGTTAAAATATCTTTTCCACAGTAATTTCCTTACAGCCCTACATACAGTGTGTTTCCAGGGTTATGCATTTCTTTTAGTTAAAAATGCAAAAAAAGAATTAAAAAAAAAATCTCTCCTTAGAAATAAGCTCTCGCAATGTTTACAGCTCTTAAAATGATTTAGCCCCACTCCTCAGAATTTTCTATTACATTTATTTAGTTCACAGTTGCAAATACTTATAAAGCTTCACAGATGGACATGCACACAGGAATGTTGCACAAGAATAAAGCCCTCTTAATTATAAATCAGACATAAATAATATAAAATAGGAAAGATTTGTTTCCAAGCACATACACCTAGAATCCCCATTGTGTATTTTGCTCGAATGCTGCTTTTATTTCTGCAGCACAATCTTAAGTTTTTTGGTTTTTTTTCTACAGTCCTCTCTTCCAAATTAACAACACTCTACATACTGTGGCAATGTCTGGCATCCTTTAGGGCATTTTATTATCTTGAATTTTCTAACTGTGGAAGTTACTAGTTAATGAATGCTTCTATTATGCCTACTACAGAATGTGAAAAAAGTTAAATCATTATAATAGTAAAAAAGAAAACAACAACAAAACCAACACTCGTGCTGTGTTAGAAGTCCTACAGGCTGAGCAAGTGCTGGCTGCAAGGCATTGGGGCTGCTGCTCAGGAGCCACCGTGATGCCACCGTGTGGCCAGAGCATCACTGCAGTTTAGAACTCAGGCTTCAAACAAATGTGGGGCATTTGCATTATTTCAAAGTTTGAGCATTATGAAGGGTTTTATTTTTCCAATAGCATAATAAAAATTAGAATAAAATGCATTGCACTGCTTTAAGTCACCTATTTGAAACCTGCATGTAATGGCCTGAAGTTATTTAAATTTCAGGTGTTTGTTCTGACTCTGCAGCCTATATTTCCATTCTTCAAAAATATACCCATATTATAAAGTTTTAGTAAAGTTTTAAACCTATGAAATAGTCTTAAAAAGTCCTACTAAGAAAGAATATATATATTACACCATACACGCAAAGATAATTATCAAAGCATGATTAGTCATAGTGAAAACTCCTATAATCTTAAAAGTTCAAAAATGATAAAACATTAAATAAAAATATAATTTACATAGTAAAATATTCTACAGACATTAATATTAATGAAGTATCTGAAATAAAATGGAAAAATATTTATGTGCTGAAAGCAGTACACAAAATCATATACACTATACAATATGATCATGTCTATGTAGAAAAACTAAAGAAAATACCAAATTGTGAATAACGGGGTATTTTTGCATGACAGAACTACAGATCATTTTGTTTTCTTCCGGCTTTTCACATTTTATAAATTATCTATAATGAACACTCACATTTCATAACTGTAAAGAAAAATTCAAACTTTTTTGAGGTAACTGACAGCTGAGAGTAACAGTCAGCTCTCAAGTTCAAGTTCTAGTGTGTGTGTGTATGTGTGTGTGTGTGTATCTCCCCACTCCCACATTAAAAGATGAAATTAATTATCGTAAAATGTTACAAAAATGACCCATTATCCATTATTCAAACCCATCTATATACTTTTTTGGATATTAATCGCAAGTCTCTGTCCAGTTCATGCCATACAGTTGTAATCAATAAAGGTTCCTGCCCTTCAGTCTTTAAATTACAATCCCCATAAAGAACATTTTAGTGGATTCATAACATCTTGTTATGCTGAAGTAACAAACTGACTTTTTTTTTGAGACGGAGTTCTGCTCTTGTTACCTAGGCTGGAGTGCAATGGCGCGATCTCGGCTCACCGCAACCTCCGCCTCCTGGGTTCAGGCAATTCTCCTGCCTCAGCTTCCTGAGTAGCTGGGATTACAGGCACACACCACCATGCCCAGCTAATTTTTTGTATTTTTAGTAGAGACGGGGTTTCACGATGTTGACCAGGATGGTCTCGATCTCTTGACCTTGTGATCCACCTGCCTCGGCCTCCCAAAGTGCTGGGATTACAGACTTGAGCCACCGCGCCCGGCCTCAACAAACTGACTTATAATCCATAATCCTGAAATGTAAATATTTGCACAGTTTTATGTACTTATTATGTTTTTTATCTTTCTGGGTCAAGGGGCCATCACATGGCTTTCCAAATTGGTTGTTCGACATCTTTTAATGAGTGAGAAACTGCCTTATTTTTAATTTTGAACTTCTCTAAGGAATGGAACTAATGGAACTGAATATCGTTAAAACAGATCTTTTGAAACTGCAAATAAATTTGTTTTCCACATGATTCTATTTTAGTTACTGCTCCCTCTATATTAAGAAAAAAACGGCAGGAACTTACTTTGTATGCTGCTATTGGAAATGGTAACACAAACTTCTTTTGACTTTTCAGTTGTAACACCCCATACATTTAAGACTCCTTCTGCCGAAACACAGTACTGGGAATTCAGTGAGGGCACTGGAACTGTTAACTGGCACTGAATCTCGTTGCAATCATCTTCCATCTTCGTGGATACTTTATACGGGATCTGGATGGAAAAAGAAAACAGTGAAAATGCATAGCCTCTTTTAATCTGCAAAAAAAAAAAAAAATCACCTGATTAGTCCTGACCAACAACTGAAGAAAACATACATGACTGATGTTGAACATGTCTAAAAACAGCTTTGATACCAAATAAGCCAACTTATTACTTCAGCACAGCACAATACTATGCATCTGTTCAAATATTCCTTATAAAGACTGTAAATTTAAAAACTTAAATTGCAGGAATGTTTATTGTTAGTTGTTTAACAAATGTTCATTTGTCCTATTCCTAGAGTACCAGGAATTTAGCTGGTGAGAGACAGAAGTGCTAATATTATTTTACATTACCACCAATGAGGAAGAAAATCCTCATTTAACCGGTGGAGCAATGGAGGTGTACTGGGAAAAATCCTAGATTCAGGCCATTCCACTTAATGAAGCAAATAAAAACTGAAATGTATTCACGTGGTCAGTGTTAGTGACTAACTCCCTATCATTTTTGCTTTACTAGCATCCAGATATTTTTTTCTTATCAAAATCTATGCTCTGTGAGTCTTGCTTGAATATTTATAAGCATTCTATTTTCATTACATTACAGAAAGAAACAACTTTTACTAGCTACACAAGAATTCCCATTATGAAAAATCTGAAACAGAAACACATACCTCACTTTTGTTCACTCTCACATAGACATTGTACACAATAATGTAACAGGTAATTTCATCATAATAATCCACTTCCTGCTCTTCTCCATTTATAAAAACAGAAGGGTGAAATATGTCAATCGTGATTTGCTTCTCTCCCTTTCTGATACCCAATTTAGGTGGCTCAATTTTTCCTGGGGAAGGAGGAGGAGGAAGTATAAGTCCTGGCCTTGGAACTTCATAGTACATTTCATAAAATTACCAGAATCTATAAATCAACCTACTCTTTTTTTGTTCTGGTTGTTCTAAAGTAGAACCACATTTAAACCACTCCACAAATATCTAGAAGATAGACTAATTAACAAACAAATGTTTCATAAATCTCAGGCAAGAAGTACTCTTGTTTAATCTAAATTGCCTCTTTAGCAGTTTAATTTCATTCCTAGTTGTAAACAAAAATAGTTACAGATTTTGGTTAAAAAAAGACTTCACATAATATAAACTCTATTAAGTAATTTTTCCTTTATCTTTGCTTTTGTGGATTAAGGACCCTAGTTTCTAAAAAACGTTTCAGAAATGGCATTTGTTATCATCCCTCACCAAAACTCTTTTTACTGTGAAAAATCAGAACTTATTCAATACATATTTATTGGGTCTTTGACGTTTGAGTTTGCTGGTGAACCATATATCTAGTCTTCACATATTTACCGTGTGCCTGGCAGGTCTGTTTTCACACATCAACATATTCTCAGGGCCCAGTATACTTTCTTGCACATAGTAGGCCCTTGATAAATCTGTATGGAAAAAAATCTAACATGCAGGTGGTGTGGAAATCAGATGACAAAAGTATGGACTCTGGGGAAGAAAAGTATTTAAAGACAAAGGAGAGGACCAGTCTGAAAGGCAGCAGCAGAGCAAGGAAGTGAAGATAGAAGAGAAGGTACCCAAGAGCTAGAAGACCAGGAAGATTCTGGAATATTTGACCAGGAAGGAGTCAAATGACTAAAGGTTTCTTTTACTCAGGAGTGAGGGTCTGAGAGCTAAGGTAGGATGTCAAAGTCAGAAAATAGGAACTGGCACTAAAGATTCTGGGGTTTGAGGTGACAGCAAACATCAGATACACTATGTGAGTGGGATGCTGGAAGAGTGAATACCTAAAAATCATGGTGGCTGAAGAGAATAAGGAACTCTGCAATTTTTTAATGTATTAAGGTGGTATTCAAACTCCCCCAGGCATTAAGAATAAGAGTTAGCTGCCAAAGTCCTCAGAGAATATAACTTAGAAATGAATGACAAAAGATGGGAAGGGAAAGGGTGGCGCAGAGGACAGCTGGGCAGCACAGACCCTTATCTGTATAAAGTGGAAATGTCATATATTTGGCTTAGACGCAGCAAAGATGGCCACCTGTTAGCCCTATTTTGTGGGGCTTGAAAGAAGGGGAGCATACAGGTTAAGTATCCCTTATCCAATATCTTTGAGATCAGCAGTGTTTTCAGTTTCTGAGTCTTTTTCTGGATTCTGGAATATCTGAATTATACTTACCAGCTGAACTTTCCAAATCTGAACATCCAAAATGCTCCAATGAGTATTTCCTTTGAGTGCCATGCTGGCATTCATAAAGTTTCAGATTTTGGAGCATTCTGGGTTTGCAGACTTGGGATGCTCAACCTGTACTGACTCCCTAAATTCCTCCAAATCTTTCTTAAGCATTGCTGTGATAATTTTCAGCAACTGCTAATAAAAGCAAATATATACAGAAGACATGTATAAATATTTTCCTCTTTAAAATTTACATGTGTACACATTCTACTCACCATGTTGGCATACAGTAAATTCTTCTGACTTTGCGTAGGCAGATTCTTTTTGTCCAACTCTAGCTTTAACTCTGACCCAAAGAGAATTTAATGGATCACTAACGTGGTCAGAAATATTACAATAACGATGAGAAATATTGGTGCAGGCAACAGTCCAGTCTCCATAACTAAAAAGAATAAAAAAACACAAGGATAACTTTTATTGTTATCAAATAAACTCAAACCATTTCTGTCTGTGCTTTGTTTTTCATTCACAGCACAGAGCGGTAGAAAGAGCAGAGTAAGTAGGATGGAGACACTAGAGAAAGTAGGAAGCCCCTACTCTCTAGTTAGAAGTACTACCAATACTTTTTAAACAACTCTGGATTCCCTCAGTATACACGTTAATTATGGGATTAAGCACATTACAAAAACTAACAGTTGTCAAAATTTTTTTTGAAATGTATATTGTTTTACTAAAAAGTACATACACTATAAGAAGATGACATAGTAACTATTAGCTTTATTTGTCATGCTAATCTCAGAAGTTAGTGATATTTCTCTACTTCAATACTGATAGGAAGAGGAAGTAAGAGGCAAGAAATATTTTGCAAAGAATTTGCATCTTTAGCACTTCTGGACATCTACAAGCAGTTCAGGATGTTTTGCCATGTGGGAAGGATGATAAAACAGTAACACAGACGGCTGCTGAACTTGCATGGACCTAGACAAAAATGGAATAAAATGGCTAAATAAAAGAGTGACACTCACCCATAGGTCTTTACCTCTACGGTAAAAACAGGAACCTGTGGCATGATCTGGTACTCCCAATATACGATAGGTTTCATGTTATAGGACTCAATTGTAACATTAGTTGGTATAGGTACTGTAAGAGATTCAAAAAGTAAAATGGACAATTGTAAGAAAGTTACATTAACATTGGAAAACCTTATTATAAGAGGCCACATTAGTCAGATATGCATATTTGAAGAACAGTAGAATTCACGAGGATACCAAAATTATTTAAATCAAGAATAGTTATCTAGAAATTAATTTTATTGAAATACCTGTAAGAAGAGTTCTGATTCATTTTAAATTATGGAAACATTATTGCAATATAAAGGAAACACAAATATCGCATGAAGCAATACATTCCCATAATAGAAATTTTATAATCAAATGCACTGACTACTGTAACAATAATCCTCAATTCATTTCATCACTAGAATTTTCAATATTTGGTAATACAGATTGTATTCAACATTAACATGGTTTGGCTGTGTCCCCATCCAAATCTCAATTTGAATTGTATGTCTCAGAATTCCCAGGTGTTGTGGGATGGACCCAGGGGGAGGTAATTGAACCGGGGCCAGTCTTTCCTGTCCTATTCTTGTGATAGTGAATAAGTCTCACGAGAGCTGACGGGTTTATTGAGGTTTCCACTTTGCTTCTTCCTCATTTTCTCTTGCCGTTGCCATGTAATTAGTGCCTTTAGCCTCCCACTGTGATTCTGAGGCCTCCCCAACCATGTGGAACTGTAAGCAAGATTAAATATCTTTTTCTTCCCAATCTTGGGTATGTCTTTATCAGCAGCGTGAAAACAGATTAATAAAGTAAATTAGTACAAGTAGAGTGGAGTGTTGCTAAAAAGATATCTGAAAATGAAAAGCAACTTTGGAACTGGGTAACAGGCAGAGATTGGAACAGTTTGGAGGGCTCAGAAGAACATAGAAAAATGTGGGAAAGCTTAGAACTTCCTAGAGACTTGTTGAATGGCTTTATGCAAAATGCTGATAATGATGTGGACAATAAAATCCAGGCTGAGGTGGTATCAGATGGAGATTAGGAACTTGTTGGGAACTGGAGCAAAGGTGACTCTTGTTATGTTTTAGCAAAGAGACTGGTGGCATTTTGCCCCTGCCCTAGAGATTTGTGGAACATTGAACTTTAAAGAGATGATTTAGGATATCTGATGGAAGAAATTACTAAGCAGCAAAGCATTCAAGAGGTGACTTCGGTGCTGTTAAAAGCATTCAGTTTTATAGAGGAAGCAGAGCATAATGGAAAATTTGCAGCCTGACTATGAATTAGAAAAGAAAAACACAGTTTCTGGGGAGAAATTTAACCTGGCTGCAGAAATGTACATAAGTAGCAAGGAGCCTAATGTTAATTCCCAAGACCATGGAGAAAATGTCTCCAGGCCATGTCAAAGACCTTCATGGCAGCCCCTCCCATCACAAGCCCAGAGGCCTAGGAGGAAAAAGTGGTTTTGTGGTCCAGGCCCAGGGTCCCCAGGCTGTGTGCCTAGGGACTTGGTGTCCTGTGTCCCAGCTGCTCCAGCTGTGGCTTCTGAGGGTGGAAGCCCCAAGCATTGGCAGCTTCCATGTGGTGTTGAGCCTGCAGGTACACAAAAGTCAGGAACTGGGGTTTGGGAACCTCTGCTTAGATTTCAGATGAGGTATGGAAACACCTGGATGCCCAGGCAAAAGTTTGCTGTAGGGGCATGGCCCTCATGGAGAACCTCTGCTAGGCCAGTATGGAAGAGAAATGTGGGGTTGGAGCCCCCACGCAGAGTCCCCACTGCAGCACTGCCTAGTGGAGCTGTGAGAAGAGGGCCACCATCCTTCAGACTCCAGAATCATAGATCCACTGACAGCTTTCCTGGAAAAGCCACAGATATTCAACAGAAGCCCATCAAAGCGGCTGAGAGGGCAGCTGTACCCTGCAAAGCCACAGGGGCAGAGCTGCCCAAGATCATGGGCACCTACCTCTTGCATCTGTATAACCTGGATGTGAGACTTGGAGTCAAAGAAGATCACGCTGAAACTTTAAGATTTGACTGTCCCACTAGATTTTGGACTTGCATGGGCCCTATAACAGCTTTGCTTTGGCCAATTTCTCCCATTTGGAATGGCTGTATTTTACCCAATAGCTGTACCCCCATTGTATCTAGGAGTTAACTAGCTTGCTTTTGATTTTACAGGCTCATAGGCAGAAGGAACTTGCCTTATCTCAGATGAGACTCTGGACTGTGGACTTTTGGGCTAATGCTGAAATAAGACTTTGGGGGTCTGCTGGAAAGCCATGATTGGTTTTGAAATGTGAGGACATGAGATTTGGAAGGGCCAGGGGTGGCATGATATGGTTTGGTTTTGTGTCCCCACTCAAATCTCAACTTGAATTGTATTTCCCAGAATTCCCATGTGTTGTAGGAGGGATGCAGGGGGAAGGTAATTGAATCATGGCGGCTGGTCTTTTCCGTGCTAGTCTTGGGATAGTGAATAAGTCTCAAGAGATCTCATGGATTTATCAGGGGTTTGTGCTTTTGCTTCTTCCTCATTTTTCTCTTGCTACTGCCATGTAAGAAGTGCGCTTTGCCCTTGCCATGATTCTGAGGCCTTCCTAGTCAAGTGGAACTGTAAGTCCAATTAAACATCTTTTTCTTCCCAGTCTTGAGTATGTCTTTATCAGCAGAATGAAAACAGACTAATACAAACGTCTGCAGAGGTAATGGCTGCACTAAAGATGGCCAATTTCACTCTAAAATACCACCAACCTCTCAACTGTACACATACTACTATTACGCCTTCAACACTTTTTTTATAGTACAGAAATAGATATCTAAAGATTGAACAAAGAAGCCACACATTCCAGTTTCATCAACATTCTGCTCTCTGGGGCATACAGAGCTTTTTATAAAACATACCCAACATTTCTTCTTGTCATTACTCTTTTAAACCTTTCAGAAAACAACTGTTGGTAAGACTTGAAAGAGTTATGTAAGATAACAGACAGAAGTCATTTTAACATCTAATCAGACACTACCAAAATCTAGTTATTAATAGCAGTCATGGGCCAGGTGCGGTGGCTCACGTCTGTAATCCCAGCACGTCAGGAGGCTGAGGTGGGAGGATCTCTTGAGCTCACAAGTTGGAGACCCTGTCTCTGCAAATAATTAAAAAATAAGCCCGGTGAGGAAGCCTGTGACTGTAGCTCCAGCTATTTGAGAGGCTGAGGAAGATCGCTTGAGCCCAGGAGGTCAAGGCTGCAGCAGTGAGCTGTGATTGTGCCACTGCATTCTATTCTCTTAAAAAAAAAAGAAAAAAAAAAGTAGTCATTTTTCCCCACTGTTCGGTGTAAAAAGCTGTCAAACACCCCTTGGTAAACTGAACACACACACCTCTCCTTTCTCCCTTCACTTCTTTATAGATAAACACGAATGTATACAGTTAGTGATGTGACCTCAAATTTATGGTATTCAATCTTACCTAGCTGGAAGACTCTATTAAACATGATTTACTTATATAATTAAAATGAATACATGAATGGCAATGTGGACAAGAACAGTGGCTTCCAAACATACTTTATAAGCATCCTCAAAAATTGTGAGAGAGCCAGAAGTTTATATTTTTTCAAAGTGCCTTGGATGATAATAATGATGATAATGATTTATATTTACATCAAGTAGACTGCTTAAATAAGAAAAGTACTCCCTGGGTCAAACATTAATAACCTTGGGTTCTTTCTTGGCTACACTGCTAAATATTTCAGATTTCCTCATCTGTCAAGTGAGGAAAATCTATATATTTTCTCTGAAACAAAAATTCCAACATTCAAGACCAAACTGGTATATTGCCTTAACTTACAATTCCTTACTACATATATTATGTTTTCAAAGCAGAACATGGATCAATAGTTATTTAGGTAAATAATACGAACTCATGGACAATTAAATGCTATCATCATTTCTTTTTTCTTTTTGATTATTTTTTCCTTTATCACAGTGGTTCTCTGTAGGAAGTGATTTTGTTGCCCAGGAGACATTAGGCATCAATGTCTGTAGGCATTTTTGGTTCTCAGAACCTGGAGAGGAAGCGGGTGGGGGAGGTACTACTGGCATCTAGAGGGCAAAAGCCAAGGGTGCTAAATACCCTACAACGCACAGGACAGCCTCCACAACAAAAAACAATATAGCCCAAAATGCCAGCAGTGCCAAGGCTGATCAACCCTGCTTTATATGTTTACAATTTTAGTGTTTTTCTTTAAAAAAAAAAAAATGTAGGAGGAAAAACTAATTTAACAACAGAATGCTTTATAGTCAACCAGCATATTTCATGGCTCCCCTCAAACAAAGGACTAGATTTGGTTATTGCCAAAATAACTAACTTCTGTATCATTTACCAAAATGGTGTAACAATTTGGGCCAAAAGGTAGAGATTATAAAGCTGGGAGGGTCTCAAGATTCAAATACTTCATACTACTAACCTGACCTTTTTGTGGCCAGTGACTGGACACTTACAGTTTTTCTCCTCCTGCTTCCAGAAGCGCTACTGAAGGCTGCTGGTACCTGCCATCTCTGGTTCTAAGCAACTTCTTGTAGGATGAGCCCAAAAGCACTGTTCTTGCTATTGGTAGTCCTGGCTCCTCTTTGGTTTTGTTAGAGTTCCCATGGCCATTCACAGCAGGGGTTACTGAGGCTTAAGAGGGCCCTTTTTCTATCGTATGTTACATGTTTGCATCTCAACCTCCTGAAACAACCTAAATACTTTCCAACCCATGTTTTAGGTAGAAATAAAAGTCACTCCTCTTCACCTGGAATGAATCAACATTAATATCAAATAACAATCATATATATAAACATACCTTTGCTACCAGAAAACAGAGGTACTTGAGGCTAAGAAGACTTATACTAAATCTGAGCCTTCCTTCAGAGGCCATTTCTTCATTAAAGCATTTTTTGCCTCTTGAGAGGCTGAGAATTTTCAAACCAGGAGGTCCTGGTTTCTTTTTAACAGTTCTTCCCATGATTGAGCAAAGTCTCACATGTTACTGTAAGAAGCAAGAAGAAACTAGGTGGTACTTTCAGCACTTTGCTTGGAAACCTCCTGAGCTAGATCACACAGCTCCTCAGACATTATTTTTAGTGTCACTGAAGGCTACAATGTCACTAAGCTTTCTGCCACTACGTAACAAGGACTCCCCTTCCTCTGGTTTCCAAGACTGGAAATCCTTTTAAGGAAATACTTCCTTTTAAGTCCCTCTTTTTAGTTATTTCCAGTAGGAACGGCTTTATAACAGTATATACTCAACCTGAAATTCCTGTATTTGAGAAAAAGGCATGTAGAAGTCAATTTGCGTACTAGAATATCAAACAAAATGCATTAGTACTTAGGAAGGGGCTACTGAACCACACAATGGAAAACTACAAACAAGAGTAGGCTTGTGCAGCATTAAATTAGTTTTTAATGTGAATCTAAGTATGTTTCCCATAATTTAAGTAAAAGCCTGATATGGTTAGACTAGGACAAGGACTTAAATCATAGCTTTCAAAGCAAGACAGACAGGTGGTAGGAGGGAGAGATTTCAATGGTTTATAGCAAAAAGAAATTACTTTAGGTTAAAGGAAAAACTTACAAATTTACACCAAAGATGTAACCTGTGGTTTTTCATGCTACCAGAAGAGAAACTATGCGGTTATTAGACATCTGCCTTTGTTGTCATTGCCAAAATCATATAATAGACACAAGCAGTTTTCTTAAGCTTCAGAATTTTGTAATGTGAGGTTTAAATTGCTATATATTCAGATAAAATTAAGGCTAACAATAAACTTCTAATACATTTACACTATGTATGTAAAAATATATGTAGAAAGAGAAAAAGAGTATTATTATCTCTAGGGCTTAACAAAAGATCCTACTGGAGTGATTTTATGAAAAAAGATAACCTTATAGATTTTCTCATTTCTTGAAAGTGCCGGGATAGACAGTTTTGTGTAACTCACGTTGCTTTTGGAAACGGCCTCAGAATTATTTAGTGTATTACATCTGCATACTATCCAGAGTAAACTTTAGCTATTTTAAGATCTAATTCCCAGAACTCCTCTAGAACTCACAGCTGAGAATTTAAGAAAACCAAACACAGGAGAGAAGAATATTTTTCCTAACACTTTAATCACAGCGCAGAAAGAAAGGAGGGCCCTGGTTAAAGCCAAGTGTTTCCTCAGAAAGCTGATAAGCCAGAAGTGACAGGATACCAAAAGAGAGAGAGAAAGAGACACAGAAAAGACCAGGGAGCAGTGCCACCAACGGGATGATGGGAATGTCACAAAGGACCAAAAATAGCAGTTGTGACAGCTATGCAACAAATGTTGGTGAATGTATGGTGGACGGCAAACTATAAATACCTGCAGAGTATAGTCTGAGGACACTGGCCATTTCCTTTCCATAGATGGGTGACAGGAACCAGGGCTGCTATCTGTGCTCCACCCTGTAACCACCAAAAGCATCTGTGCCTCTTAAAAAAAAAAACACAACACAAAAAACTAGCCCAAAGAATTCATCACCCATCTTAACATACAAATATACAAAGAATGTATGAAAGGTATGTACACCTGTGGTGCAACAGGGCTATGGATTCTGCAGAAATCATCCGACAGCCTGCTCACCAACCTCTTCCATGCGAAGAGCACACTGAAAAGCATAAGAAAGTGAGGATGAAATAAACTGTTGTTCTGCATCTAAGTCCTCTGGCACTACAGCCCAAAAACAAATGTTCCCAAATAAAGGATCTGGATCTTTGACAAAAGAACAACTCTCAGAAAAGATCTAACACCTTCACCAAGTTAAAGATACAGGGACACGAATGGAGACTGTCAGGAAAGTTTCGTCCACACGGCAAACAGAACCAGCATAAGAAATCCAAACTGAATAAATGAAAAGTACCAAATCTAGGCCTTTGTATTTCTGTTAGGATATCTTTGATTACAATTTACCTCCAGAATGGCTTCCAGTGCTGATAAAATGGCTATTTTTCTTAATGCATTTCAACTTTCTCCTTAGCAAGGAGCCGCATCCCCCAGATTTAAGCTGCGTAAGGACGTTTTGAGAATTCTTGCACGTGATGTTTCAAGTGTTCATAGAAATCTTCTAATTTGAATTTTTATTTTTAAAGAGCCAGGCATAACACATAGTGGCCTGCAACAAACCTGTAAGTAACTAACCTTGCCTATATTTTTCCCTCACACCACCACCAACAGAGGGCTTATCCAACAAATATCTGCTCAGCCATTTTTCTGACTTAAAATCTAGGGCTTTATTCTTACTCCTATTTATCCAGTTTTATCTAGTTGGGTTTGGCATGGCTTTAATTCTGACTGGACCAGACCAATCTAGTCCCCGAGAGACATCGTTTCTCAACACTAATTCTCTTTTGGACTAACTCGGTCTGAATTGAGAAATAGTTTAGAGAAAAAAAAATGCAGGCCTTTTCAGTCTACAAAAAACATTTTCGTCTGTTTTAAGAGATGGAAGAATGAGTTTGCTGCTGAGCCTATTTTAAATTTCTCATATTGATCTAGTTATGTTTGTTTTTTTTTAAAGCCAACACAATTTCTCACATATGACTAAGGCAATTTAATATTTAAAGATATATTTGTTAAAATAGTAATGCACATTCTTGAATGATAATCCCTAATGTATTAAGTATTTAGTATAAGACATACAACGTGCTCACCTTTTTAATGCATTTTCACAGGTAATACTGTCTCCCTCATGTCTCCATCCCATGAGGGAGACAGTATTATCACACATATTTTACCAATGAGAAAATAAAGCCTTAGAAAAGTTATATAATGACTTGACAATATGAAAAGATTTCCTGGTTTTAATTAAGAAAAATGCTTCCAACCTCTTTGTGATCACTTAATAAAATAAGGGGTAAATAACCTCCATATTTAAATTGGAATTGGAGAGGACTATTTTCTGGTGACTTCACAAGCACCTGCTTCAAGTAATGTTTCCTGATTTTATTACATTATCTCAATTACATCATGGCCACTGCAAAAGTTGAACAATGTATTAAAATGAATAATTTCTTAAGAATGCACAAGACTAAAATAGATACCTAGTATTTTGATTACTGTGCATCAGGATAATCTAAAATAAAGACATCCCTTTAATAAGAAAATTACAAGTAAACCAATTTCTTTCTGTCAGGAATTCATTCTGGCTCAAACCTCATTTTTGATTCTTTGTTCAATCAAAATTAAACCATTAATTACTCATCTAGTTTGTAAAGCAACTGCACTATTGGTATGCTGCCAAATTTTGTAAGATAGCTGTTTAAAACTATTACTTTTCTCTTCTTTAGGTTTTCACACACACACACACAAGACAAAGTTTCACTCTGTTGCCCAAGCTGGAGTGCAGTGGTGCAATCACGGTTCACTGCAGCCTTGACTTCCTGGGCTCAAGTGATCCTCCGACCTCAGCCTCCCCAGTAGCTATAACTATAGGGACATGCCACCATACAGGGTTAATTTTTGTATTTTTTTGTAGAGATAGGGTTTTGCCATGTTGCCTAGGCTGTTCGTGAACTCCTGGACTCAAGTGATCATTCTGCCAATGTGCTAAAATTACAGGCGTGAGCCACTGCCGCCAGCCCATTTTCTTTTATATAGAACTAAAATGTCCTTTCAAAGTCTGTAAGAATCATGAATCAGAATAAAATGAAAAAGAAAATTTAATACCCCATTCAATAAATATAATTAAAATATATTATCCTGTGTATTTTGAATCTTTGAAATAACTACAAAATCAAAAAAAAAAAAAAAAAATTTAAACAGTACCCAGAGCATTAGGATACTAAAGTCAGATAATCAGTAGGAAGCATAGCTGATAAGCTGTATAAGGTCAGTGAAAAGCCTTCCAGTTGGTGTAAAGTCCTGTCTGGCTCTGCAGCTATTACTCAGCATGGGACCCCAAACTGGATGAAGAAAGCCAGTTCACTCTGATTCACTTAAAAATATACATATACTACTTTTAAGTGTAAAAGTGCATGAAGAATGAAATACTACTGATTAAGTGGCACACATAGATGCTATTTTCACTTAAATATTAATGAAAGCCCATGAATGTAAAACAATACATTCCTAAACACTTGGACTTCCTGGAGACTGACTATATCACCATATTCTCTTGTCTGCTTCCCTGTTCTTACCAGGTTCTCTCACCTAAGACTAACTTCGACTATATAGTCAAGCTTATCAACAACAGTAAGAATAAGGCTAGGAGGCTAAACAAGAGCCTCAGCATTGTGGGATTCTTCCTACTTTGAGATTTTGTGTTTTAAATTAACTTTAAAAGAACAGGGGCACAATACAATCTAGAGAAATGCACTGAAAAATCTAGAGAAATGTGTTAGAAAGGCACTTTAAAAAGAGGGCTCCCTGAAACGAATGGAAAGCAAGGCAGGGGTACTTATCTCTTCTAGGGGAGTCAGTAAAGACTTCACAAAGGTGACTCCAGTTTTAGAGCCAGAAGGGCAGAGACAAATTTTAAAGTTTCTGCAGAATATAGAAGGCCACAGTTGATCTTCTCATGGGAAGCAGACAGGCAATCCTCCTCCCAGGGCAGGCTACAGGGATGTGCAAATTGTGCACTCATATGGGTCACATGCTCTGGAGGGCCCTGTACTCAGAAGGAAGAGCTGGCACTTGCTTTAACACTATGCCTGAGCTAGCATGATCTCTTTCTCTGCTGACATCCAGTCAGAGGCCTACTGACACTTCCTTCTAAATGTTTCTTCTAACTGTCCTCTTCTCCATTTAAACTACTTCTAATTGACTCCAAGGTAAGCAGCAGACTCCTAATGGGCCTTGTGTCTACCCTAAAACTATTTAATAAGACAACTGGTCTTTCTAAATGGCATATCCGATCCTGCATAAAATCATTTCCCTTTGTAAGATAATCCAATGATGTCAGCGTTAGTAATGACTGACTTCTGCGAGGCAGAGTGGGTGTATTATTTCTTTGGCTCAACACCTGTGCTGCTTTCAGGCACACTATTTTGCTTCCTCTGGTAACTCCCTGACCCCACCCTCTACGAGAATGTCCTTCCCATGCAAGCTGACACCTTAATCTAGCTAGGCAAATCAGAGCTTTTCCCTGGAGGAGGCAGCAAGATGTCAAAACCCAGAAGCTAGAATCTATGATTCCCAGCAAGTGTGGAAAGCAGTCAATATCCAGACAGTTAGAAATAAGAAACGGAGAGTCCTAGCAGCGGGTACCTGGGTTCTAGCTTCTTGAGACACAGCTGGCATCTCTAATTTTCTGTTTAACTCTGGCTTCTCTGAAACAATAAATTCCTGTTTTTGCTTGAGTTATTAGTAAAGCTAGGTTTCTTGCTGGTACACATAAATGGCAATTCATTATTTGGTTCCTGCCTCTCCACTTAACCTATCTCCCCTTGTAACCTCTCCTATACACAGTTTACAATAAAACGCTTAAAATTCCACGAATTCAACACCTCTGCACCTCAGTCTCTGCAATTCTGGTTCCTGGGGTCACCTCTGTGAAGTCTTTACTGACTTCCCTGGAAGAGACAAGCACCCCACCTTGCTTTCCTGAATTCAAGCTCTTACCGCAAAGTACTGCAGTTGCCCATATAGATAACTGACTTGATCCTGGCAGAGCAGTTAAGAACTAGGCCAGGCGCGGTGGCTCACCCCTATAATTCCAGCACTTTGGGAGGCCGAGGCGGGTGGATCACGAGGTCAAGAGATCGAGACCATGCTGGTCAACAAGGTGAAACCCTGTCTCTACTAAAAATACAAAAATTAGCTGGGCATGGTGGGGTGCGCCTGTAAACCCAGCTACTTGGGAGGTTGAGGCAGGAGAATTGCTTGAACCCTGGAGGCGGAGGTTGCGGTGAAACGAGATTGCGCCATTGCACTCCAGCCTGGGTAACAGGAGCGAAACTCCATCTCAAAAAAAAAAAAGAACTTGGACTCAAGCCAAACTGAGCAGCTCCCCACTGACTGGCCATGACCTCTCTGCCAGTAGGGCAGACCTCTCCGTAACTCAATTTCTCATCCATAATGAGAGAGACAAATAACGCCTACTCTAGAGGACTGTTGTGAAAACAGAAGCAAAACGTGGACCTTTCAAAGTTCGTATGAATCATGAATCATGATATAATAAAAAACTTAATGGATTTCACTGGAGATCCTAATCACAATTACTCTGAGTTTCAGAAAAGCCATCCTCAGCATTTGTTTCCTAGAAAATGTCAATAAGCAGGTGGAAATAAAATGCTCCGAAGAACAAATCTCTAAGAAGACCTACTGCCAGACAAACCTACTAGTGAGTGCTCGCATTCCACCACTTCGAGACTGAGACATTTAAGACAAACAAGATACTGCCACTTCTCAGTTGGCGATGGAATGTATACACTTCTACGCTAAGCATCAAGTATTTAAGCCAAGAAATGAGAGCGCGATGTCACTGCTGACCACGACACTCACTGTCATGCGTCACTTAACGACGGAGATGCGTTCTGAGAAATGGAGAAATGGCGAAATGGCCCCTTAGGCAGTTTCTTCGGACAGCAGTGCACTTACAGAAACCCAGATGACACAGCCTAGGACTCTTAGGCCACGAACCTGTACAACCTGTTACTGCACTGAACACTGCAGGTAACTGCAGCACACTAGTGAGTATCTGCGTATCTAACGAGAGAAACGGTACAGCAAGAAGACGGTATTATAATCTTAAGAGATCATGCTGTCCCGCGTAGACCGGCAACGTCCTTCTGCAGCGCGTAACCGTATTTAAAAGTGGATTACAAGAGCCGCAAATACAAGAGGCGTGATTTGTTGTGGTGGCAACCAGACGAGAGGCAGGAGAAAGTTAACCGACGAGTGCAAGCCATGGGGACCCGGTTTCGCCATCCCGCCTCGCGTCCGTCACCAGCTCAGGACCCGACGCTGGGGGTCCGGGGCGAACGAGACCGCGGAGAACCGGGGCGGGGCTTCCCGACCGGGGCGGATCCCGCCGTCCCTCCCGTCGCGACCCGGCCGCAGCCCCGCCGCGAACGATGATACCTGAGGACGGCCCTGGATCCGCGGTGCCCATCTCAGCCCTGCTCACACCCTGCATGGCAAGGGTCAGGAGAACGAGAAGAGCCATGCTGCTACCGACAGACGCCGGGTTCCATCCGGAGCAATTGCGGGCCCGGCGCGGCCCTCCAGCTTCGGCCTTGCGTCACTTCCGTAGCCGGGTCTAGGCCGGCGGAGGCAGGAGGCGGGAGGCGGGAGGCGGGAGGCGGGACCAGGGCGGGGGCGGGGCGAAGTCCGGGAAGCTGCGGGAGGCGGGGTCAGGCGCTGCATCTCTCAGAGAGCAAGGCGCCCAGCTGTCGGGACTTGGGTTTCTGGGTGGGGGAGGAATTCAATGCAAAGGTTAAGATCTTTCAGCCTGGCACCCCATTCCGCAATTCTTCCAGTTTTTTTCAGTATCCTGGGGTTGCGAAAGTTTGCATTAGGCCACAGCCCAACCACAATCTTTGTTTTACCATCTTAGATTTCACATAGATGTCTTGGAGCCTGACATTTTTAAAATAGAAAGCGACTTTAAAGACCGTTTCCAATCCCCGACTTTTCATTTGGGAAAGCTAAGGCTTAGCCAGTGACATGGTTTGTGCACATTCCTACAGCCCAAATCAAATCGGCTTGGCCAAGAACTACTTTGTTCTTGGAGAAAAAACGATTTGCATTACCTTCTCAGCAATTCAGTGTCAAATCACAGTTTATTAGGCAGCCTCACCTGAAGAAGTCTGCTGTCTTGCCTCTCTGACTTTGTTATTTTCCATCTCTCCCATGCCACTGCAGCCACGTTGCTAAGTCATTCAGCGCTTGTGCTCAAACATGGTTGTGTCTAATGCTCTCACCTGCTGAGTATCATGACTGTAAAAATTTTAAATTGCAACTCACCCTCTCCTCCTCCTTACTCCAGCCTGCTGCTTTTTCCTGGCACCTTTCACCTTGCTGCACACTATAATATACACCTTGCTGCACACTATGATATACACCTTGCTATTTGTTTTTTTCTTCTCCTTCTAATGTGTAAGCTCCATAGAGCTGACATCTTTACTTGGCACTGAATTAGTATTTGTTGAGGGAAAGAGTGCATGATTACTAGTGTTAAGGAAAATTTTAAAGAGGGAAAACTTTATAAAGACACTATATAAACTAGAGGAATTATCAGCCAGGTCATTATTGTATATTTAGAAGACCCTGTCATCTCAGCCCAAAATCTCCTTAAACTAATAAGCAACTTCAGCAAAGTCTCAGAATACAAAATCAATGTGCAGAAACGACAAGCATTTCTAAAAGAAAAAAAGAAAAAACAAATAAATCCCTTAGCTCAGTACTTCTCAAACTTCAAATACATGTGAACCATCTGATAAAATGCAGATTTGGATTCAGTAGTTCTAAATCAGGCTGGGTCTTGAGATTTTGTATTTTGGACAAAATACACAGGGGATGCCAATGCCCCTTTCAATAGGACCACACTTTGAATCAGAAGAATTTAGCTCGATCTTGACTAAGTTTAGGGAGAATATTCCCTTTGATGTGTTTCTGATGTTCGCTATATGGAAGACACCTTCTAGTCATTGTACGGATGCAAAGATAAATAACTGATCTTTACTGTTTAGGAGTTTTTGGAGGACAAAATATGATATCCAGTTTGTAAACATGTTTGTAGCATTCATCACAGGTTGGGTTACCCTGGTGGTAAATTCTGTCTGAGGCCAAGATTAAGGTATAAGGCATTGATTAGGGAGTGTTCTTGGAATAAACCTCTGTGAAGGGGAGGTGGAGGAAGCAGAGCGGAGGAAGAAGTTGATCTGTGATGCCATCCCAATAGAGGCTCCCAAGGGGAGCTCTGAAGCTGGGATGGCCTTGTCAAAGTGTCTCGAGTTGGTATGAGGGGCTGGGCCTTAACGCCCAGCACTGATTAGTCATTGAATACAAACTGTCCCTGAAATGGCACATGATTCTGGGGCTATTTCTTTCACAGAGGCATTCCCCAGAGGAAGGCTGACAGCTGAGGGTGTCTACTAGCAGCACTCCGAGCATCAGGAAGGGGACAGAACTCAGTCCTGAGAGGAATCTGTGCAACCTTCACAATCACAGTGCCCACAACCCTACCTATTGTTCTGAAGACTGTGCTAGTCATTTGTAGACTAAAGATATTTATTAATTGCCTGAATATTATCGAGGGATACTGTGTGTGATGGACATGGTGAGGCACTGAGATAAAGACTTGAGCAAGACAAACATGGCCCCTGCCCTCATGGAGCTTACTGCCTACTGAGAGAGATAGCTGTTAAATAAGGAATTATACAAGTACTGAAAATGTGATCATCATTCCCAAGGAGGGCAGTGGGAAGAGATTAAAGGAGCATAAACAGGAATGTAACTTAGTCTACATTTTAAGGAAATTCGTTTTTTTCTTTTTTCTTTCTTTGGAGACAGGGTCTCACTCTGTCACCTAGGCTGCAGTGCAGTGGCATGATCATAGCTTACTGCAGCCTCGAACTCCTGGGCTCAGGTGAGCCTCTTGCCTCAGCCTCCCAAATGGCTAGGACTACAGGTGTACATCACCATGCCTGGCTAAATTTTTTTTTTTGAGACAGGGTCTGGCCGTATCACCCAAGCTGGGGTACAGTGACACAATCTCAGCTGACTGCAACCTCCACCTCCTGGGATCAAGCCATCCTTCCACCTCAGCCTCCCAGGTAGCTGGGACCACAGGCATTTTTTTGTGTCTTTTGTAGAGATGGGGTTTGCCATCTTGCCCAGCCTGATCTCAAACTCCTGAGCTTAAGCAATCTGCCTGTCTTGTCCTCCCAAAGTGCTGGGATTACAGGCATGAGCCACCACACCTGGCCCTATGCCTGGCTAATTTTCAAATTTTTTGTAGAGCTGGGATCTTGTTGCTGTGTTGCTCAGGCTGGTCTCAAACTCCTGGGCTCAAATGATTCTCCTTCCTCAGGCTCTCAAAATGCTGAGATTACAGGTGTGAGCCACTGTGTGTGAACTTAGGGAAATTCTTTCTTAAGGAAATTACCATTATGTTATGACCTGAAGGATAAGCAAAAATTAACCCGAATAAAGTTAAGAGATGGGGGTGGCCACAGACTAATGAGAGATGTAGGAAGAAGATCAGTAAACTGTATTTTAAAATCCCATATAAAAATCTCATACAGCTAACACAGAAACAAATGAGCAGTGCCAGCTTTCCCTGGTAAATTTCCAGTGCCTAAGGGCTGGAGAATATCCAAGCATACACTGGTCCCCACTAGAGCCTCAGATTAGTTTTTTAAATCAAGAAAACAAGTTGGGGAGGAGCGTAGATCATTCCAAAGCCAAGTGTATACTGAAGTGCTGCTCAGGAACAAGGCTACATTTTGAAGACCACACTCATATGGCTTTCAAGTTAATAGGCCATATAAAATAATTGAAGAAACTAGAAATATGATCTGATGAGAACTGAGCTTTGGTGTGCAGCAAAAACTGCGTTTTGGCTCTGAGCACAGTGAATTTCCTTCCTCTTTTCTCCAGAGCAGAAATGTCTGCCAGCTTCCCTTTAAAGGAGACAGTGTAAAGGTTTGTGGCTGAAGAATATAGCTCTAAATTCCCCTGATTAGTCTGTCAGTTACAGCCACACGCTACCCATGCCTTTACACTGTCCCTTATTTAACTTTGTTTATTCTATAGTACTAATTACCATCTGGAGATTCTATTGGAAATTTAATATAGCTTTTAAATATGAATTAACTATGAATATATTGTATATGAAATATGAATATATTCATACAGGCATATATATTTCACAAATAATTACTGAAATTGCAGTAATTGTTACCAAGGAGCATAATAGGATTATAGGTGCATAAACAGGGACTTAATCTGAGATTTAAAGAAATGCATGTGTGTGCATACATAAATACATGTGTATATATACACACGCATATAAAATTTTGTTTTAGTAGTCTCCTTCTTTCACTAAAAAATTTGTTTTCTTCACTGTCAGATCCCGAGCACCTAGACAAGTGCCTATTACTACATTAATATTTATGGAATATTGATAATCCTGAATCATCAACATTATGGTTATGTTTATAATCCTGAATCATCAATGTCAGCGTTGAACAGCTGAACCAATGTCTGTGGCCACCTGTTAAATACATATACGATGTACAAAACAAACTTGTAAAGAGGTGTGGGGCTGAAGCAGGTATAGCTGAATTTATGGCTGGCTAAGCTATAATTGGGTCACTGATAAGAATTTAGCGAGATATTTGGATATCATACTGGTACTCAACAAAGCACTTGCCTCTTGCCCTGCACTCAACCCTCTTCTTAGCTCTCATGCTGACATCTGATCATAACAGACCAATCCCTGGCTTGAAGATGGTTATCCATAGACAGTCAAGTCTTCCAGTAGATGGCTTGTCTTAGTGCACTGCCTAGGATAGATGCCACATGCTGCGCAGTGACTGTGGCAGATGATGCTCATTAGCTGACTGCTAACACTCTTCTCAGTCCCCTTCTACCTTGCCCCCTCCCTACTACAGAGGCTAGACAGGCTCATTACTCACTTTCCCAGATTTTTCGCATTTAAGTATAGGCATATGATGTAGTTTTGGTCAATGAAACACAAGCAGAGGTCTGTAAGGTATGTGTATGCATGGTGGGTGTCGGGGTGTAATGGGGGAGAGGATTGGAAAACATTCTGGGAGAACCTTTCCTTTCTCATAGAAGGGGCAGATGCAATGGGAGGGTTTGCTGGCCTTGGCCCTTTTCCAAACTTCTTGCCTTGAAAGTAGATCCAGTTATGCCTAGATATCCAGCAGATATTGGCATCTTGCAACCATGAGGCAATAAGATTGAAGATGAAAAGTCAACAGCTACCAGTGGAAGAACAGGAAGATAGAAAGCCTTAATCATCATCAGCATTGAGCTTCTGAACCAGTGTCTGTGACCACCTGCCTTTGGCATCTTATGGGAGAAAAAATAAACCCCTATTGATTAAAGTCGCATACATTCGATTTTCTGTTAATTGTGCTGAAATTTTTTTGTCATTCAATGTCAGGCCAACCTAAATAGATACTCTTTCAGAGAGTTGGAATGCAATCTGTGATTGGAGAAGAGGATGACTGAGCAGAAGGGAGGAAAGAGAAAAGAAGAATCAACAAACTCAAGTACAGAATGTAGAAGACTAGAATAATAAGCAAAGAAGATCACTTGTTGAGGGGAGAACAAGAGGCCCAGTAGCCAGAGGCTTAGCAGAACCGCTGTATGCCCCAAACAGAGCTCCTCACTGTGCTCCCTGGGGAAGAGATCATTGGCGAGGCTTTCCTCTTCCGACATCCTCACACATCTTTACCAATATCCCTTGTGACTAAAGGTAACCTACAAGTCTCTGCTCCTTTGCAACTAAAAGAGCACAACGGGCCAGGCACCGTGGCTCATGCCTATAGTCCCAGCACTTTGGGAGGTAGATCACGAGGCCAGGAGTTCAAGACCAGCCTGGCCAACATGGTGAAACCCTGCCTCTACAAAAATGTAAAAATTGGCTGGGCATGGTGGCACACACCTGTGGTCCCAGCTACTCGGGAGGCTCAGGCAAGATAGTTATTTGAACCCTGGAGGTGGAGGTTGCACTGAGCTGAGATTGTGCCATTGCACTCCAGCCTGGATGACAGAGCAAGACTTGTCCAAAAAAAAAAAAGAACACAGTGAATTTCATTTCCAGCCATGAAATTTTCAGCCATTTCAGCATCACAAAGGGCAGCTAACCGATTCTTTTAGAAAACATTTCTCAATATCATACTAAACACATGGCTGATAAAACTGTTGCTAAAAAGAACTGAGTAATCTAAAGAAGCACGCAGTTTGTCTTCAGAGCCTCACACTTCCTCTTTCAGTGCATCTTCCCCTCCAGTTTTCATACTTCCTTCACCACACACAAAAGCCCAATGACTTCTTGCTGCTTCTCAGAAGCCCAGAGTCCTCCTACTTGGAACTCCCATAGTTCACAAGGCTTCAGCTGAAGGCATCTCTCCATCCTGATCTTTCATCAACATCTAGGTCAATGGTTTCGTATTCCATAGGCAGGTGCTCTTAGACGGCTCCAGGTAATGATAGATGAACAAACTGAACAAATTAATTTATTGACATCAGTATTTGATAACAATTTTGAGGTGGACACTCCTAGATATTTTGGCATTCAAACAGTTCTTTTTTCTTTTTTTAAGATGGATTATTGCTCTTGTTGCCCAGGCTGGAGTGCAATGGTGCAATCTCGGATCATCTCAACCTCTGCCTCCTGGGTTCAAGCGATTCTTCTGCCTCAGCCTCCTGAGTACCTGGGATTACAGGCATGTGCCACCACGCCTGGCCAATTTTTGTATTTTTAGTAGAGATGGGGTTTCTCCATGTTGGTCAGGTTGGTCTCGAACTCTCAACTTCAGGTGATCTGCTTGCCTCGGCCTCCCAGAGTGCTAGATTACAGGCGTGAGCCACTGCGCCCAGCTTGAACAGTTCTTAACTAGCAAAACCAGTGTGTCCAATGATGACACTGGCGGTCTTGACAAGAAAGGACACAATAAGATACTTGGACCTGGGCAAAGGGGTCTTTTGGGTGCCTTTCTAATCATGGTATGATGGCTCATTTTTCAAAAGGCAGGGAATACCTTATACTAGTTACGACAGACTAGCAGCTCACAGCCTAAATTCAGCCAACAGATAAGTTTTGTTTAGCCAAAAGAGAGAATTCCATTTTCATTGGTTTTAGGCAGGGCATGTAGCCCTGTTAAGTTTTAAATATCTATATTTAATATGATTATCTTAAATGCCAATACTAGATTTCTAGAGCAGGACAATTGTTTTTTTTTTTTTTACTTACAGCAAATCATTTTGCCAGCTTTTTTTGTCCCAGTTCTTATCTCTGGGGTTATGTAATGAGACCCAGATGTACATGTAGACTGCACATGTCATCCTACCTGCAATGGTGTCTACTGTAAGTGAGGATACCCTCCCAAATGTATCTGGGCATTTACACAGGAAAAAGAACCAACTTTCCCCTCTTGCTCTGAGAAATGAAGGGAAATCCTTTGCTCCTTGGTATAAACACATTCTTCTTGGGATGAGAAAGAAGGATCCTGGACACTTAGCTTTTGGAATGTAAATAAATTTCCCCACTGGAAAGATGAGACTAGTGTCTCTGGCTTTACATCCCAAGACATGTCTCCATGGTCCTGGGGGTTTAATTCTTCCTTGAAATGAAAACACAGGTATCTTTGGGGAGGTAAATTTCTCTGGCATCCTCACTAGTTAATCCCTTCGAGGTTAACTCCAGGCCTGTTCTTTGAGCATAGATTCCAAGAGTCAATAAACTGGGCTCAGAAAAATCCTAACTGTTCAGAAACAAAAACATTATCTCTAAGGCCCACAATTCCACAGCTGAACCACCTGCCCACCATCTCAACTGTCTTACACTCTGCAGCTTGATTTTTGTTACCTTCTTGGTTCTTACATGCAGGCATTTGCCAATGATAGGGTTTAGAACATACCAACCAAAAATATGGTACTCGGGCATTTGGAGAAACAGCAGAAGTGAGAAGGTTACTCTCTGACTTTTTCCCACTCTTCTGCCCTGAAGCAGGTTACAAAAGATTTCTCAGGGCCAGGTGCGGGGGCTCATCCTTCTAATCCCAGTACTTTGGAAGGCCGAGGCAAGTGGATCACCTGAGGTCAGGAGTTCAAGACCAGTCTGGCCAACATAGTGAAACCCCGTCTCTACTAAAAATACAAAAATTAGCCGGGTGTGGTGGCACTTGCCTATAATCCCAGCTTCTCAGAAGGCTGAGAAAGGAGAATTGCTCGAACCCAGGAGGAGAAGGTTGCAGTGAGCCGAGATCACGTCACTGTACTCCAGCCTGCATGAGGGAAACGAGATTCCCTCTCAAAAAAAAAAAAATTATTGGACCTTTCTCTGAAGGAGGTTATAAGGCCACATTCCAGAGTGCCCCTTCTATATCAGGAAGGAAGGAATTTTTTTTTTTTAATCTCTGATTGTAACTGGGTATTCCAGGTTCTTGGCTCCCCTGGCCCAGGAATAGGGGAAGAGGCCCTGGAGGTGTGGTGGGCTCATTCAAGTAAATATTAGATCCAAAGAGTTTTGCAGAAAAATGACTTATTAGGCAGAGAGAGAGAGGAGAAAGAGAAGTGTTGCGGCAGGGGGGAACTCCCACACTGTCCTGGGAGGGGATCCAGAGATGGAGTCCGCACAGGTAAGGGGAGGGGGACTTTTAATCTGGAAGTTACTCCTGCCCCATTCAAGTCCTCATCCAGTGAGAAGAGTTCTTCCAAACTTCCTCTGGAGTGACTGATTTCTGACTCTGATGATGGATTGGTTGCCCCGCCCACAGTCCTCCCGTAGCTTTTGGTGGGCTTTCTAAACAAAGGGAGCTCATCTGGGCAGTTTACCTTTCCCGCCCACAAAGTTAGTCAAAGAATTCTAGGCTCCCAGATGGGGTGGTGGATGGAGGTATCTCCATCAAAGGCACTGGGAAGTTCTTGCCTTTGACTGTGTTAACTTGGGAGGAGAAGTTAACACAGTCCCTCAGTCTGCCCTCTGAACAGCAAAGTCCAACTGCTATTGGGACATGAGCGTCAATTGCTTTTTAGCTACTTCCTGCTGGATCGGGGCATAGACGGGGCCCTGCAGTTGAGGATCCCTCCAGAGGGGAGTCTTTCAAGGGTGCAGGTTGATCCAGAGGTCCATGATAGGAACAGAGTAAAGTAGCTTACAAGCAGGCCTTGCTAAATTCCCCTCAGTTTATGACCATATTAGATCACAGCCTTGTCCTCCAAGCATTCTTCTGTATGGCTGCCCACTCTTACCAAACCTAAGCATAAAAACACTTATATTAAATACACTTTCTTGTTAATCTGTCTTTTGTTCTAGGTGCCTTGGCCATGAACCTAACAATGAGTGAGAAAAGAATCTCTTCTCCCCCGACATCATCAAGTTGTAACAACCAGTACTTTGGTGAGAGAATGTGTGTTTGCTAACATCTAGACCTTTAAAAAGAGAATTGAAATACACTCAGTTTGTGTGATTGAAAATTTATACCATGACTTTTCGGACAAGAAAGCAAACAAAAACGAAAATGTAATTTCTTAATACTCCTAAGTACATAGAGAATAATTTTTTCTGCATGGGAATGCACCATCTGAAAAATGTGCTCATTTTGTCGCAGAAATCCTAGTTGCTGGTTGGGAGTCAGCAAAACAGTCTTTAGTCAGGCAGACATTTTTTTTTTTTTTTTAGACAGAGGCTTGCTCTGTTCCCCAGGCTGAAGTGCAATAGGGCGATCTCAACTCATTTTAACCTCTGCCTCCGGGGTTCATTAGATTCTCCTGCCTCAGCCTCCTGAGTAGCTGAGATGACAGGCACATACCACCATGACTGGCTAATTTTTGTGTTTTTAGTAGAGATGAGGTTTCACCATGTTAGTCAGGCTGGTCTTGAACTCCTGACTTCATGATCCACCAGACTTGGCCTCAGCCTCCCAAAGTGCTGGGATAATAGGGGTGAGCCACCGTGCCAGGCCCGGTGAGGCATTTTGTGGGTGAGACTGCAGCACCATGATCAAGCGCGAAGCCCTGAGGCTGGACTGCCTGCATTCAGGGTTCCCATCACCACTGGCTCATCATGTGATCTAGGGAAAGGGACTTGTCTTCTCTGAGCCTAAGTTTCCTTACTTGTAAAGTGGAGATAGAATAATGTATACAGCATAGGATCTTCATGAAAGTGAAATGAGATAGTTATGAAAAATTTGTAATCCCCTGCCTGACAAGTAATGTTAGCTGTGTTATTAGATGAACACTAGCTGTGTTTAGATAAACGTTAGTACCGAGACCAGCTCAGCCATAGAGAACCACTGCCCAGGCAACGCTGAAAGAATTAAGAAGCAGACACCCAGATAGTACAGCAAAGTGGGACTATTTGAGGGCCAACAGCCTTCTGAGTTGAGAGCCTCAGGGAGCTGACAGCATTCCAGGCTGAGGACCTTGAGCAGACTCTGACCCATGTAGTTACTGTCTCTGAACAGGTGATTATTATTAACAAGCAGGTGTTCTGTGTTTTCTCATAGAACAAAAATAAACTAGGCAGGCAGCTGGTGCCTGCTTACTGCTGATCAAAGACAAACCAGAAAGTATTCCCCATGAAGGAGCCACGGGGGCAGGGTCACATAACCTGTGCTTAAAGAATTGTTTTAACCGTTGTATGATATACATATACTATTTTCCTATTTTAGAATGCCCCAAGCAGTTTTCCACTTGTGGGGGCTGGCCAGGTTTTCCTTGCCATCATTCTCAGCAAACAGTATAATCTATCATACACTGTTGGACTTATCCCAATACGTTAGCTGTGTTATTATTTGCTACATCACCTCCCTGCTCCTCAGTGATTTAAGGAGAGCTTATTTTCTAATGGCAAATGAGAGAAAGAGAGAGGGAGAGATTTGTAACCTAAAAAGGGCATCACACATTTATCTTGTAATGGAAGTGTGGCCAGCTCAGGCAAGAACGCCGCCGGGAACAGTGAATTCTGCTCAAAGTGGTGAGGAGTGGTTAGGAAATTTTTTATAGTAGGAGAAGACCTTTGAACTGAGTCTTGAAACCACTTTCTACTCTCACTTTGGGCTTCTAGCAACCACAAAATAGCAGTAGAGAAAATACAATAGGAATTTTAGAAAGTGGGTATTTTCCTATGGACTCATAAGAAATGACTGTGTTTTTGAAAAACGTGTTGACAGCTTTAGATTCCAGTCATTGCACGTGACAAATCTAAGCACGGTCAGCTTGTGCTTCTCCTGGCTTTGCCTTTTATTAGCTCCTGCACTTGCCAACCACAGCTATTGTACTTCCACCCCATTCCTTAGTCATTTATGGCAAGTTAAATATATGAGCAGTCTGATAGAAGACTAGAAGAGCTTATTTACTAAGATCAAGACAGAACAAGGCCAAAGCAGGGAGGATCAATTTAACTGGGACCTACCTGAGGGCATAACCATATTTTTTAGAAAACTGAACCTAAAAGGAATAGTTAGGATGGAAATGTGGCAAAAATGTGGACTTCAGGGAAGCAAAACTGTTGAGCGTGTTCCCAGCAGCATCCAAGAGAAAGGTTATCTTTTCCTGATAATGCACATAGCTAGTCCCTTTGTCAGGGAATGCAGGAGTTAATTAAGAGTATGAGAAGCCTGGCTGGGTGTGCTGGCTCTCGAGGTAGGAGGCTCACTTTAGACTAGGATTCTTAGACTAGCCTGAGCAACCTAGGGAGACCATGTCTCTACAAAAAAAAAAAAAAATAGCCAGGTATGGTGGCATGCACCTGTAGTCCTAGCTACTCTAGGGGCTGAGGTGGGATGAATTTTTGAGACCAGGAGTTCAAGGTTACCTTGTGCCATTACAGCACCACTGCACTCCAGCCTGGGCAACAGAGTAAGACCCCATCTCTAAAAAGAAAAAGAAGTATGGGAAGCCAGACTCACTGGATTCAGATCCCAGCCCCATCATTTAATAGCTTTAGAGCTTTGGGTAAGTATTGTATCTCTGTGTGCCTCATTTTCCGCATCTGTAAATCGGGAGCCACAGTGATACCTCAATAGAGTAGATGTGAGGGTTCCTTGAAGGCACATGAGTTGTTCAGCACCTGAGTTGTTCAGCACCTGGGACAGAGAAAGTGCTGGATAAATAAATCATGGCTAGCATTTCCTTTTGGTCAGCATTGACTGTGCACAGTTTAATTCTCTTTCCCCTGGCCCTGAATCCCAGCACGCTTCATACACAAGCCTACTCCACTTTGACATTCCTGACTTTCACTCTGGTTACTTTATTGGGCTAAAGCTGAGACTCAGACAGCTGGTGTTTGGCACAATCACCAGCTAGAGCTCCTCAGAGTGCCCAGGACAAGCAAATCTGGTAATGGTTAGAAAATATTGGGGGACTTTCTCACTGCCATGAAATGGATGGGAGTCTTACACAGGTGCTGAGGCACATCCCCTGATTTGAACTGAACTGGGAATCTCTTGAGATGACCTTAAACCCTACCTACAGCTGAGACTCAGGGACATTTAAAAACAGATATGCAAGACAGCAGAAAGGACAGTCGACCTCTGGAAGAAAGCCACTGTGGGGATGAAGTATGGCAGGGTGACCCATTCTGGGCAGCAGCACCAGGCATGAATGAGGGCCAGTGGTTCTGATAAAGTGTGAACTTGAGCTTGACTTTCCATTGATTGTACTTTTATTCCCATTCCAAGTGTCTGTGCACTTAGTAAGGACAAGTGTAGATAACATGCCCCATTTGCGGTCTAAAACCTTTCAATGCATTTTGACACTTCCTTTCATTGTGATGATTCCTTAAGTTTTGCTTGCTCATAGGATAATTCGAACAAATGAACAAATAAACACTATATTTCCTAGACTCCCCTTATATCTTGGGTATGGGCAAGGGCCTACATTTCTTTAAACACACATAGCAAGACTTCAGTTAGAAGGGAGCTCGTGCGGCTGCATGCTGGTGGTGTGAGATAGTGGCCGAGATCACCACATCCCCATTCCATTCATCCTCCTCCAGTTAGGCCATTCTCAGCTCATTTTCAAGGGAGACAGCCACACATGGCTCCTCATGCTCTCACAGTTTACAGACTAAAAAATATGCTAACAGAATGTACTGGGTCTTTAGCTGGAATTGAAATGCTACAGGTGGGCTGGGGAGAACTGGGCTCTAAAGTTGGCCTTTGAGGCAGATAGGAAATTTTCCAGAAGGTGGGAAAACAATCTCTGACCAAGCAGCATCTCTCTCCCAGGGTCCTCATCTGACATACCATCAGGTGGGTGGTAATGCCATGGCATGGGCTGGGGGGGGTGGTGAGTGGAGGGATTCTGCTCTTGTTTGTTACAGTTGTTCAGGAAGTCATATATGCATAAAGATAAGGCAGGGTTTCAGAATCCCTACCAGGTGGCTGCTTTGTTGAGCAGTGCTCCAGGTCTGCTGAGAAATGAGAGAGTGAATGAAGCTGAGCAGACTGAGGTTGTAAGGATCTGGTACCCCCACCATAGAGAATTCCAGAGAGGCTGAAGCTCTGCAAACACAGCAATGCCAGAGTGGAGCAAATGAGAAACCGCACATAGGGCATCACGTCCATATTCTGAGCCACGATCCAGTGGGAATACGGCTTCGATCCGTTGGATGAGGCTGCCATTCAGTCAGGTGTGACACTGGTTCAAATGCACAAACATGCTAGAAGTAGGGATGGTTTTAGGCCCGATTCACATGGCTCCACTTTTCTGTGCTTGTTTCGTCCCTTCCTCATCTTAAGGATAACTTCCCCCATGATCACAAGGTGAACTGCAGAAACCACAGAGCCAAGATACTCCTCCTTACCCCTCAGAGGGAGACAGGACGTTTGCTACAAATTTCAAACAGACTATCTCTGACCACTTTCCGTGGGCATGGAATTAGGGGCAGGAATGGCTTAGGCCTGGATTACCAATGTGGTCCCACCTGGAGTGAGGGGTGAGGTCTGCTCTACCTGAACCCCATGGCTGCTATGCGGTCGGGGAGGGCTGGGATGGACATTTTAAGAGACAACCTTGTGTTCAAGAGGAATCTTCAAACTCTCCTAGGCTTGGTCAGAAATCACCAGCAGCATCATCCATTAAATCACCAACTAAACTTGTGAAACATTGTGCATGATGGTATAAGTGGAAATTCTCCAGAGAAACAGAGCCAGTGGGATGTGTAACTGCAGAGAGAAAGATTTATTTTAAGGAACTGGCCTACATGATTATGGAGGCTGGTAAGTTCAAAACCTGTAGGCCGCCAGGCTGGAGACCAGGGAAAAGCCAATGTTGCAGTTCAAGTCCCCAGGCCGTCTTCTGGCAGAATTTCTTCTGTCGTACTGCAGTTTTAGAGCACTTGTTTCTGAGTGGGGCACCTGTCTCTGAGAAGGAGGTTAGGACTGTCATAGAACCAAGTTCCCAGAGACATGCCTGGTTGCACAAGAGAAGGCCTGACTACCTAGCCACATGGTTGAACTTGGTCCCAGCTGCCTCTGAGTGGCAAGACATCCAGAAAAAGGCAGATTAGTTGGAATCTGCTTCAGGAAGAAGAAAAATGGTGTCCGTTATAGTTTTCATATACACTCTAGGCATGATACCTTAGGAAGATAGGGCATCTGAGATAAAATGGAAGTTAGGGGGGTGAACTGAGCCCCAGTCTTGCCTTGCAGGACATGAACATCATTTCTGACTTGGTGAGGGCAAAGAGAAAGCCCCCGTTCCTGAAGCCATGGTCAGCTATGCCCAGCCTCATGAGAAACAGATTCTTTGTTTATATTTCACTGTTGTCTTAAAACTATCCACTAATGAGTAGTTTTATTATTAAACGGTTATTGTGATGATGATTGTATTAAATTTCAGTTTTTATGTTTCCTCTAGGAAAAAAGAATGAAATTATAGAAATAATTTTTTAGATGGTAGAAATCAGTCTCATTTTCCCTGTCAAAAACAAAATTGAGAGGTTTTGAATTAGGGCCTAGAGGTTTAAATAGCTGTCACAATGAGCTTCCTTTTTAGAAGGTGTTAAGTTCTAATCATTGTTTCATTATCACTTCAAAAGATTTGCTTTTTCAGCTCTGTGGTTAGAAGTGTGTTAATGTCTCAGCAGTGAAGAGGAGTTAGAGATTTTATTGAGCTCTGACTGTGGTTATTTTAGCTAGAACACTCACGGTGCACATTGCTTTTAGTTTATGTGAGCAGACTCTTCAAAGTGGAAGATTTTGGAACACAAAATGGATTGGACATACAATCCATTTTTACGAGTCAAAGATTTGGGTTTAAAAATCAGTAAATCTGGTCCAGTTTGTAGGTTGTGAAAGGAGATAGACTAAAACATCTAAAGGTGTTTTAAGACTCTAGACTTTCCTTGTCCACGATGATGACCAACTAGCCACATGTGTCTTCTGAGCACTTGAGAGATGGCCAGTCCTCACAGTGTTGAACTGTAAGTGTTAAATACATACTGAATCTGAAAGACTTCATACAAAATATGAAAGTAAAACATTTCATTAATATTTAAAGAATATTGATTATACATTGAATGATCATATTTTGAATATATTGAGTTAAATAAAATATATGACAGAATTATTTTCACTTATTTCTTTATACCTTTTATACTTATTTGATGTGGCTAATAGAAAATGTAAAATTATATATGTGGCATGCATTAAACTCTGTGGGACTACCATATGCTATCCTTCATCTTTGTCATTTTGTCCTTTTATCTGTGGTCACTGTGTTGGCCTTGGACTCTTCTGCTCGGTCACTGCAGCAGCCTTCCATCTGATCCTCCTTCATCCTCACCTTGGCTCCATCATCTGTTCTTTTTGGCCAAGGCTTCCTCAGTCAACAGGTCACTGCAGTGCCTCACACTGACAATGACTGCACTGGGAAGTCGGAAGTGTGAGGTTTCAGGTGCTCTGTCTGGCCCTCCTTTGCACCACTATGAGGCTTCGAAATTGTAAATTATTTTAGTCCCAAAATGAAATTTTTTGGAAGAATGTGGGGGCAGAGATAAGTGGAATCTTACTGTATGCACTCTTTTGTGTCTAGATTCTTTTGCTAAACATCCATGCTTTTTAAAAGTAGTTTTGATATTGTTTTTAATTCATTCTCATTTCAGTTTATAGCAGGGACTCGGAAGGTTGGGCTTTGGGAAAGAAAGCAGGAACTAGAGCACCATTTTATTATTGAGCAATTATATTTTATTATTTTTTACTGTCATGTCCATGGTTAAAGAAGTCACTGTATAGCTTCTGATTTTTACCCATGAATCAGTTTCTGCTACATGTAGAGAGTGATATGTGTCACGGCCTGATTTTATTTTATTTTTTCTTTTCCTTTTCTTTCTTTCTTTTCTCTCTCTTTTTTTTTTTTTTTTTTTTTTTTGTGAGACAGGGTCTCACTCTGTTGCCCAGGCTGGTATACAGTGGTGTGATCTCGGCTCACTGCAACCTCTGCCTCCTGGCTTCAAGTGATCTTCCCACCACTGACTCCCTAGTAGGGACTACAGGTGTGCACCACCACTGTCAGCTGATTTTTCTATTTTTTGTATAGCTGAGGTTTCATCATGTTGCCTGGGCTGGTCTCAAACTCCTGAGATCAAGTCACCCCCCTGCGTCAGCTTCCCAAAGTGCTGGGATTATAGGCGTGAGCCACAGTGCCAGGCAAAAGGGTTGGAGACAACCTGATTTTAAATCAGAGGTGTCCAGCCGGGGGGCCCTGGTCTAGGAACTGTATCTAATCTTTCTTTTAATCTGTCACACTGCAGCTGACCCGAGCCTATGGGCCATCTCTCAATACTGACTTCTGATGTAACAATAGTAACAGGAACTCATTGTTTCCTGTACGGTGTAGGGAGTACTTTTAAACAACCATTGCATTATTGGATTCCCACAACTGTAAGCGGTAGGCAGCACCAATGTTGTTTATTATCGTTTTGTAGATGTGGTCACAGAGGGACAGACCAACTAACTGAGCTTCCCAAAGTCCCAAGCCAGGTGATTCAGTTGGCCTGTCCTGCAGGCAGGACTTGGCCGGGTCTCCGAGTCTCCTACTGGTGCACATTTCCTGTTGGTGTTTTCCTCAGGGAAATCCCTTTGGCTCTGACTCCTGAAAAGCTTGTCTTCTAAAGTTGCCGAATAATCTGGTCTGCTTTCAACTGAAGGTACTTTGAATTGTGGGAAAAGGAAAGGGGAGAGCTGTACTAGCTCTTGTACTAGCAAGATGAGTCATTGCCGCATGATTGAGGAAGCAAGGATTTGTATCTTAGGGACTTTTCGAGAGGAGCATCAGTGTTTCCTGATGGCAAAAACAAGGACATGGAGGAGGGGAAGAAAGCACACCCAAGAATTTATTATCCCTTCTCTCTTTGAATGCACATTCTTCCTATAATATTTTCCGTTTGCCGCATCTCTTACAAATTTTAATAACTTTTTGTTAAAAATACCTCTGGGTTAAAAATTATTTTTATTTCTTAAAATTGCAGTTTGTTTTCTATACCATGTCCTTAATTGACTACCTCTGTCTAAGGAGCTGGTGCCCATGCTTCAGAATGTGTTTTTTTCAGGAATCCTTTCTTACTTATGCTCAAATGTGGCTTTAATTGGACAAACCCCACTGAGGTTCATCACTCTTCTTTTTCTTTTCTGCTTCACTGTCCTCTTTCTCCTCCAGCCATCCATCCACCTGTGAGAAAGGGTTATGAAAGGTGTCCTCACTTCCTCGACAGGAAGGAAATGGCAATGGGTTTTGTTCACCAGTAGAAACATGTAGATGAGCCTAATTTTTTTTTTTTTTTTTTTTTTTTGAGACAGTCTCACTCTCTTGCCCAGGCTGGAGTGCAGTGGCACACTCTCTATCGCCCAATTCTTTAAGGCGTACACCTGTTTGGTAGACATTTTATTGCCAGCCTTTCAATGCTTTTATGGGTATTTAGTATGATCTGTGAGAATCGGGAGGACTGGTTAGTATACTAAATCCTGAACTTTTTAAAAGAAACTTGGTTGCTTGCTCTGTTGGAATGAATTAAGTTCTCAAACAATAAAATAGATGAATTAGTTGGGTAATGTTATGTTTGCGCATAGTTTTAGGAAGACTTCTAGGATCTCTAAAATATCCACTGCTGCCTCTTTCTGGCAGGGGAACTATAATACTTTTTCTTAAAATCACTTTGAGTGAATTAGAATATACATGCAGAAAAGTGCGCATACGTGAAAATAATTATTCTCAAAAACTGAGTATATCCAAGTAACCAGCACCTCCCAGTCCTCCTTATACTCCCTGCTACTCTTTTCTCTTTAGCCTAAAGGGACCCCCCCCCCCGCCCCGGTCCTCACTTCTAATAGCAGAGTTTGGTTTTGGCCGTTTTGTGCCTTATGTAAGTGGAATCTTACTTTTATGTCCTCTAGTGTCTAGATTCTTCTACTAAACATCGATTTTTTTAAAAAATATTTTTTATACTGTCTTCAATTTATTCTCATGTAGAAAGCCTAGAACGTACAAGAACGTGTGAGAAAAACCTGAAAGCCAATAAACATAATCTCATCACCTATAGAGACCTCCTATTACAATTTTTGGCTGTGTCTAATACTTTTTATATTAAATGTTTTAAAAATTTACATAGCTAAGTGTGCTGTGTATTTAACTTTGAATTCTGTGTTATTTGACTTCATATTGTATTTTAGCATTTAGTTTTTTTTTTTTTTTTGAGACGGAGTTTCGCTCTTGTTACCCAGGCTGGAGTGCAATGGCATGATCTTGGCTCACGGCAACCTCCGCCTCCTGGGGTCAGGCAATTCTCCTGCCTCAGCCTCCTGAGCAGCTGGGATTACAGGCACGCGCCACCACGCCCAGCTAATTTTTTTGTATTTTTAGTAGAGACGGGGTTTCACCATGTTGACCAGGATGGTCTCAATCTCTTGACCTCGTGATCTACCCGCCTCAGCCTCCCAAAGTGCTGGGATTACAGGAGTGAGCCACCGCACCCGGCCAGCATTTAGTTTTTAAAACATTATTGTTACTATTATTATTTTTAGAGATGGATCTGCCTCTGTCACCCAGACTGTAGTGCAGTGGTGTGATCATAGCTCACTGCAGCCTCAAACTCCTATGCTCAACCAATCTATCCTCTGCCTCAGCCTTTCAAGTACCTGGGACTACAGACACTAACCCCCATGCCCAGCTGATTTCATGTCACTTAAAAAGGTTTCTGGTTTAATAGAAATCCATTCAACCTCCAAGTGAGGTTTCAATATTTTCTCACATTTGCTTACCATTTGTGTTTTTCCTCTGGCAGAAAATCAATTCAATTCATTTGTTCCACTGTACAATTTGTTAACCATGATTTATACGTTTGTATTATTTCTTACTACCTTTTCCAGAAAGGTAAGGGTTGCTATTTCCATCCAGAGATTGAGGGAGAGATCTGGCATAAGAGACAGTCGAGTATCTGCCAGAAAGTGGGGGTGACTTGACTTCATAGGGACAGTCTATAGTTGACATTGAAAAACTGAAGCTGGTAATAACAAGTGATTAGAAGATTGGGAACACTCAGAAATTCCACGAGGCCCAAGTGTCTGGAAGATAATTTAATCAAAAGAAGAAAACCCAATTTTAAACCAAAGATTTAATCTATGACATAATCTCCCAAATCTTGTAAGATGCCAATTCTATCTTATTTATTGAGATTTAGACAATTAAGCTTCGTGCACCTTTTAGTGTACTCTGTTTCTCATTGTCTCAGTTGTGCGTGGCTGCTGTTATTCTTGAAGTATCCTCCTAATGGAGGCGGCCATTATGTTGGAATCACATACTGCTTTTGCACTTTAACTTAAAATAGTTAAGTTTTAAAAGCGAAGTAGAGGCAATTCTCTTTAAGATTTTCATTTTTGCTACTGGAACTTTCCAGTGTTTGCTTTCATGATTCTTTATGGAGAAATGTATCTTTGAATGACAGGTTTTGAACTTCTAGCTTAAGCAATTTAGATAGAAAATTCTACAGTTAAGACACAAAGGTAAACCTGTCTTTATCCTGTAGACTTTCAATCAAAACAAAAAAAAAAACCGCTGTATTGTGTGGCATGTTTTCCTCTTCTGTTTTACATCTGTATTATCTCAAGTAGAAATGTACATGATCTTAATAATCCTTATTTGTGTTTTACAATTTGGAAAGACGGCTATATGCACCCCGTAAAAATCTAAAACATAACCTTTACGCTCTACTTTAGACTATAAAAGAAATTGGAATCAAATGCTTAATAAATAAATTCTAGAAATATTATGTGGCCCATTCTACATACTGTTTTCAGAATTTATGTATTAGAGAATCTAAAGAATGTAAAACCCAGAATTAGATCTTCCTTTATCCCCCTCTTTCTCTTTTTACTTCTTTCTCTTTTGTTTGCTTCCCTCTTTCCATCCCCCACTTCCTTCCTTCACTTTTTCTCTTTCTTTCTCTATTTTCTATCTTCCTTCCTTTCTATAAATACTTACCATGTGTCAGTTACCGTTATAGGTACTAGGGAGAAAGCAGTGAGTAAACCAAAGTACTTGCCCTCGCTTTCTTTCACCATTCTAACTTATTTCTAAAATCAGGTTTATGAAGGTATTATTTATGTTTGTATGCAGTGAAAGGCATCACATTCAACATACATTTTATGATGTTGACAACCTGTGCAGCCAGGGAACTACAACTGCAATCAAGTTAATTCACAAGAAGTTCCCTTAGGTTCCTTTGGACTCACCCACCTCCACCCACCACCAGCCCCTAATGAACGCTGATCTGTTTTCAGTTTGTACAGGCTTAGCCTTTTCCTGAATGCCATAGAAAGAATCATTCAGGATGTAGCCTTTTGTCTCTGTCCGCTTCACTTAGCTTACTGCGTTTGAGAAGCATCCATGTCGTTAAAAGAACAACACTTGGTTCTTTTTTATTCTAGAGCAGGATTCCATTTCATGGATGTACAGCATTTTTGAAGGATTGATCTGCTCACCAGCTGGTGGTCATTTGGGTTACCAGTTGTTGGTGATTATGAATAAAGCTGCTGTAAAGATTCGCTTTTAGATTTTTTTGTGTGTGGACATATATTTTCGTTTTTTTGGGCTGAATACCTAGGGGTCGGACTGCTGGATCTTATGCTAAGAATTTGTTTAACTTTATAAGAAACTGCCAAACTATTTTCCAAAGCAGCTGAACCATTTTGAATTCCTGCCAGCAGTAAATGAGAGTTCCGTTTGCTCCTTGTCCTCGCAGTAAAATATTGTCAGTTTTTTAAAAGTTTTACTTTCTTCTAATAGGTATTGAGCTTATATTTTTTTGGAAAGCATCTGTCCTTTACTCAACTTAATCAGTGTTGTTGATATGTTTCAATCTCTCACACTTCCTTATAGATTAACAGAGACTGAATCAGTCCATCAAATTCTGATGAATCAAAGGGGCCTCTTGGATTTCCTCTAAGTGGCAGTTCTAACTGTGGGTTCTTTGGAGTTTAGGCAGACCTTTGCTGTTGACAAGTATTAGGAGTGTGCTGTACATTATGAGGGTGTGTTTGTGCACTGGGGTACAGAAGTGGGTGAGAAAAGCCTCTCAGTAATATATTTCCTTTAAGAGCCAAAGAACCTGGGAAATTCCTGAGGAAAGCTTTGTTTCCAGATGACTAAGCAGGATAGGTTGCTAATGAGCTTAAACCAGGAGACAGCTTGCAGGGGTACTCAGGAATCCAGTCCTGAAAGAACAGGGATCTGAACTAGGTTGTAATATTGGTAAAGGCTGGATATAACAACATTTTAAAAATGTGTAAAGAGGGTGGATTACCAAAATTAATAGCTGAATATTGACATGATATAAGGAGTTGACACGCTTGAAGTTCACATTTAAATGCTAAAGAGAAGGATCCCAATAGTATAGTGAAACAACATTCTACAAGTCCCTGTCTTGCGAAATCCAATGGGCAGGCACCTCCCCAGCTGCATTTTACTTGATCTATCAGCATACTGACAAACAGGCTAACTGATGCACAAGAAGCTCCCTTCTTCTTTCCTCTCTGAATCTTAGGGTACTGTTATACTTCCTCTTAATTCCTTTGTTTCAATGGCTGCTCCTTCTCATTCTTCTTTGCTGGTTCCTCTTCATCTTCCCCAGCTCTTAATATTTAAATCTCTAGGCCAAACCTTTTTCTCAGACCCCAAACTTGCATATATACCTACCTACTCAACACTCCCCATTGAATGTCTAATAAACATCTCCAACTTAACATATCTATGACCAAACTTCTGATTCCCATAACCCCAAGCCTGCCTCTTTCAGTCTTCCTCTCTTCTTCCAAATGCTCAGGTGCAAAACCTTGAGATCACCTTTGACTTCTCTTTTTCTTTTGCAGCCCACATTATATCCATCAGCATATGTTTTTGGCTTCACTCCAAAATATGCCTGGATTCTGACCATTTCTTTCCAATTCTACTGCACCATCGTGGACCGAATCATCATCTCCTAATTGGTTTCTTGCTGAAACTCTCTGTTTTTGCTCTTGTCCTCTTAAATCCATCCTAATGGCAGGAACCAGAGTAATTTAAAAGAAAAAAACAGTCTGAGCTTGTCATTCTGCTGTTCAGAACCCTTCAATGGTTTCTTATCTTATTCAGAGTTAAAGTCCTTACAATAGTCAATGGCTAAAAGACTCTACAGCAATTGACTTTTTGCTACTGCTCAAACCCAGGACTGGCTACATAATTTGCATTTCCCAGTATGAAACGAAATGTGGGGCTTCTTATTAAAAATATTATGAAGCATTTCAAGGTGCTGATGGCAGAGCATTAAACAAAGTTTGGTTCCCTTTTATGCCCATGGCCTTCTGTGACTGCACATCTGCACAGCTAGCCCCGCTTGCACCTCATCTTGTGCCACTTTTTCTTTTGCTTTCTCTGCTCCAGTTGTAAGGCTGTTAGTGGGTTTCTTGAACATACCAGTCGGGCTCCAACCTCACATTCTGTTTCCTCTGCTTGATCTGCTTTTGGCTAGATACTCATGCAATTTATTTCCTCGTTTCCATCAGGAATCTCTGCTTAAATACCCATTGACAAACAGCGACACTGGGAAGGAGCTCTTTGGGGCATAATAGATAATATGATGGCATTTAGGCCTATTTGTAGACTCATGGAATTGTACGATGTAGACCAGAGAGCATTTAAATGTACTTATTTCTAGGATTTAAAAAAACTGAGGCCAAAATAAATGACTGCCTAAACTTATATACTACCTGTTATGAATTCAGAGCATGGTGTATTCAAAATAGAAATTCTCAGTTAGAATTTAAGGAGATATGGCTCATGGCTGTAATCTCAGCACTTTGGAAAGCCAAGGCAAGCATATCATTTGAGCTCAGGAGTTCAAGACCAGGGTAACATGGTGAAACCTCGTCTTTACAAAATACAGCTGGGCATGGCCTGTAGTTCCAGCTACTTGGGAGGCTGAGGTGAGAGGATCACTTGAGCCCAGGAGGCAGAGGTTGCAGCAGTGAGCCGAGATCATGCCACTGCACTCTAGCCTGGGCAACAGAGTGAGACCTCAAAAAAAAAAAAAAAGAGAGAGAGAGAGAGAGGAAGAAATTAAGGATACATCATGCATACATGCAGAAGTAGGGTAGGATATGTGAAACAGCAACAGTCATAAAGTCTTACAGGTAGGCAGCGTTCTAATTCTAACATACTCATTTTAGGGAAATGTTTTTAAAAGCAATGTTAAATGAGTAAATATATAGAGAGCAAAGATGTTTAAGCCAGTTCTTTTGGAAACATCCATAGCTATAGGGAAAGAGAACTTGCTAAAAAAAAAAAAAAAAAAAAAAAAAAAAAAACAACAATAGAGCTTTATTTCTGGAGTCAGATAGATACGGTTTTGAATTTTGGCTTAATTATTTATCAGCCATGAAACTGATTCTCTAAGTCTTATTTTCCTCACCTGTAAAAAGTGGATATAGTAATAATTATTTCATAGGATTTGGGAAAGAATGAATGAGTTGACTTATGTCATGCAGTATCACAGTTTGCACATAGCAACCACTAGATAAATGGTATTTCCTATTTTGCTAATTTGCAGGAAAAGATATTCCATGCCAGAAAATACATCAAGCTGCCTTTTTAAAAATTGTCCCTTTTTCTATAGTCCTAACTTTAATGTAACATTTTTAGTTGTTGCTTTATAAAGACATGGTTGTTTATGCCGTAATTCTTCGTGGTTTGGCTGAGAGGAAGTTACACCATGTGCTTTATTTTATGCTGACCTTACAAGAAATTTTCCCTGTTATTCCAAGGAACACATTGTTTTTTCTTTTGAGACAGGGTCTTCTGTTGCCCATGCTGGAGTGCGGTGGTGTAATCATAGCTTGCTGCAGGCTCAAATTTCTGGGCTCAAGCAATCCTCCTGCCTCAGCTTCTTGAGTAACTGGTTCTACAGGCAGAAATCACCATGCCTGGCTAATTAAAAAAATTTTGGGGGGGTACAGAGTGGATCTCACTTTGTTGCCCAGACTGGTCTTGAACCCTTGGCCTCAAATGATTCCTCCACCTCGGCCTCCCAAAATGTTGGGATTACAGGCATGAGCCACTGAGCCCAGCTGGAGTAAAAGTATGATTTAAAAGGATAATGTATGGGTATTGAGGAAAAACTAGCATGTTTCTGAATTGTTTGGCTGTACTTTCTGTTTAGAATAGAACAAAAAAGGCTTCAGATTGGCAGCTTATTCTTCTGATAGAGACTAGAACATGCGACATGTCTTATTTCCTTCACTTTGCCTCAAAAGTGAACCCTTTAATCCTTATACTGGATGTTTCTCTATCAAAAATTGGAGAATGACTTTATTCTCTATTATTTCATACAAAGATATATTTAGGGATAACTTTTTAAAAACATCAGCCATAGTTATCAAGAAAGAGGCAACAAAGGCACATATTCAAATCTCGTTAACTTTGACATTCCAGAAGATATGAACTTTAGATTTTGGAAAGATGCTCCAAATAAATGTTCTATTTACCACTGAAAAAGTCTTTACGATTGACTCATTATCCCTAGGACACGAGTTGCTTTTCTGGTTATTTTTCAAAACTGGAAAAGAATGCTCATTAACCTAGTCTTTCTCTTAGTGCTCCATGTGATACTGACTGCCTATCAGAAATGGCTGATCAGGATGTGGGACACACATTGAGTTACATGCACTTTTAGTTTTCATTGCTAACTAGCAATGAAAGAGTTCTGTATCTAGCTGGAGATGGCAATGCGGGATTGTGCTTATTTGTACAGTGTCTAGGGTACATTAGTCAAATATTTGAGGGTTTATATAGAGAATTGTGTTGGCTTCCTGGAAGTTCTTTTTGCTTGTAGATTATCCCCACTGGCTGTGACAATTGCTATTGATCTGTGTTTGCTAGAATTTACCAGCTACCACAAGAGAACAAAATAGAAAAAAAAAAGATTAAAGCCAAATCAAATGTGCCAGCTCTTTCTGGGAATATCTGTGTTTTGAAATGAGGACAGTGGTGACTCAAAATCTGGATCAACTTCGCCTTGATCCAGATGAGGAGTCACCACTGGCCGTATTAGAACTAAGATTCAGGTGAGAGCTCTGCTTTTTTCTTTTGTCATGTGCTCCTAAGGAAATCAAAAAGCTTTAAGCACAAGGATTGTGATCGAAAAATATAATTAGAAGAAGAATCAAAGAAATACAAAAACTTAAATATAATTAACATTCTCATCCCTATTTCACAGATACTGGTGCTCCGTTCATTCTTCATTTCTTTCTTAGAAAAATATTTGTTTAGCTGTACTCTTAAATCTCAGTGCTTCATGCCTCAAATTCTCCCATGCTATGCACAGATTCAGGGCTTTGAGGATTCTACCCAATTCATGAGAGCAGAATTCCTAATATTTTTCTTGTCACTTTCAGATTCTTGAACATTAAAATTCTTGCCACTTTTTCCAAGCCTCCTTCAAGTCTTAGTTCTAAAGCAATTCCTGTAGGTTCTCATTCCCTTTGAAATTTGAAGATTGGAATTTCTTTATTCTTTCTTCCACAGAGAAGTGAAGGAGACAATTGTATCAGCCTGTGAAAGGCTTTACAGTTTCCCTGTTAAAACTAATATATATATATGTATATATATATATATATATACATATATATATGTATAGTTTAATTAGAAAATCCTCTGTCTTTGCTCATCCATAGCTCCAGCTTTATTATTTCCCTAATATATACTAAAGAGTTCCTTCACAGTCACGTCTCTGAGGGTGGATCTATAGAAAACCCAGTTGCGACAAACTCTAAAATCTATATTTAAGCAGTTCTTTTTTAAGCAGTAAGATTTAGAAATAGAGAAATAAGTGTTATCACTATACGGGCCCATTTTACCGTAAATACCATAAAAGCAGAGACAGTACTATATAGTTTACTTATTTATTATTGTCTCTCCCTATAATTCTGTGTGTTTTTATAATTTCTGTATGCTTAGCACCTAGAATAATACTTGGTACATAAAAGACACTGAAATGTTTGTTCAATAAGTTAATTAGTGTCTTTTTCTTCCATTGTAGCTTATGTGACTATTGGGGTCCTACCATGTGGTATTGTGTTTAAAAGATGGGATTGAATGAGAGATAGGAGGTTCCAAACAAGAAAAACGTATATTTTAGCTATTACTCTCTGAAAGATACAATTGCATGATGGTTTATGTCTTATATTCTGCATAGGATAACTAAGTAATCTGTATTTATTTTAAATCTCATACAAATATAACATTTTGTTACAAAAAATAAATTGGTACAAGGGTTGGAAGTTCTAGATCCCAGTCCTAGCTCTCTCTTTTATTATGTCTGGGTCCACGAGCACAATTATTTTTACCTTTCTGGATGGAGTCCTATTAACAGCATTGCCAGGTTAGGCTAGATGCTCCTCAGTGTCTCCACTCTACCTTGTTCCCATGGCACCCTGGTCACCTATCCATCTCTCTCCACTTTCGGCATTCCACTGAACACACCTGCCTGTGTGTGTTTCCTTATTCAATTTGAGAAACGGGAACTCTACCTCATAAAAAATAAAGGCTACTATTTTTGAATAATATAAAGTGCTATATTCTACCTATTGTTATGTTACTTATGAACACCTTTAAATAAGTATATCTAAGTTATGAACACCATTAAATAAGTATATCTAAGTCAATTTCAAAGAAGTGAAAATTTAAGATTTTGAGAACTTAACATGCACCAGGCCTGTACACTTATAAGATTCCAATCTCTACTCTGACCCCAAAGTCTCTGCTCTTAACCCTCTGCACTATATCCTACTTCCTCTCTACAGCATGGCCATCATGTCCTGAACACCTACTAAGTGCCAAATATTTAGATCTTGATTATAATCCTGAAAATAACCTCCCACAGTAGACATGATTATTGTCAGCTCTCATCCTATAGGCCAGGCAACAGATGCTCAAAGATGACAAGTCATCTCCTCCCCAGCCATACAACTATGCCTGTGGGGTAGTCTGGTACTTCTTGCTGCAAATTATCACAGAATTAGTTGATATTTATATTTTCCTTCACCCCCTACCAATTCATGTTCCCTTTACGTCTAGTTAGCACCTTAGCTACTTGGGATTCTTTATGATTGAATGCTTTTTTTACTTGATTGTTTTCTTTTTCTTTTTCATTTTTTGAGACAATGTCTTGCTCTGTCACCCAGGCTGGAGTGCATTGACATGATCTCCACTCATGGCAACCTCTGCCTCCTGGGTCCAAGTGATTCTCTTGCCTTAGTCTTCCGAGTAGCTGGGATTACAGGTGCACACCACGACGCCTGCTAATTTTCCTATTTTTAGTAGAGACAGGGTTTTGCCATGTTGGCCAAGCTGGTCTCAAACTCCTGACCTCAAGGGATCCACCTGCCTTGGCCTCCCAAAGTGCTGGAATTACATGAGCCACCACTCCTGGCTCTCAATTGTTTTCAAACCTTCGTTCCTGAAGTGTTTGAGCCCTCAGTGGGTCTATCTTTTGGGTAGTTCTGTTCTACAAAATTTAATCACTTGATACAAAAGTCTTGATGTACATTCCTTGCCCCCAAACTGATTGACACAGGAAGAATAAAAAGAGAAAAGCATTCAAGTTTTATTAATTTTACATTCACATGGGAATGTTCACAAGAGAGGAACATCTCAAGAAACAATCAAAGTAAGATGCTTTTATACTTTTTAGACAAACAACAGTAAATGTGTGAAGAAATGACAGGACCCCCAAAGGGGATCTGGCTAGGGACAGCAAATTCTAGGGAGTCACTAGGAGATATTTGGAGTATGTAAAACCAATGGAAAGTAAGGGTTGCTTCCAGAAGCTTTTTACCTAGGCCTGTTGCAGCGCCAAATTCGTCTCCAGTGACAAGGAATATTTTTCCACTCAGGTAAGGAGAAGGCAGCCCTTCCAAAAGAATCTTTTTGGATATCCTGCTACATGCAGGAAAAGGCAGCGCAACTAGATTTTCTGAAACTGTAATTTGTCCAATGTTTTTTAGCTCAAAATTTGTTATATTTGGGAATGACATTTCCTTCACGTCTTCACCGCAGAAGCAGAAATTCAAAACACATCTGAGAATTACTCATTCTCTGGGTGTCTTCCATGTATATATGAAAAACACATGTTAATAAATGTCTGTTGTTCTCCTCTTGTTAGTCTGTGTTTTGTGATGGGGGTCTGTTCCAACTACCTATTGGGGTTTTATTTTTCCCTACCCATTCATGCGGCAATCAATCTAGAGTCAAGATATATAAAACAACAACTGATAAATTCAGGAGAAGTGCTCATGGCTCATCAAACATTCTGTCATTTTCCCAGGAGGCTAACACGTTGCTGTTGGCTGTTGTGTGTACCTGGGAGAAGAGACAGAGGCTTGTGTCCTAGCTTTCGCTTCTCCAAGTACGTTTAAGGAGTGAGTGTGTGAGTACTTTTTCAGCTTGGAGAGTTCTGATGTGAGGTGAGGTCCGTTTATTATGCCCCCAACACTGGTTATCCTTTTTCTCAGGGGACCTTTCTGAATCTCACCTAGCATAGGCCTTCCCCAAAGCTGCCTCTTGGGCTGTCATCTCCCGGCCCCCAAGGGGTGGCCTGGGTGAGACTCGGGGAGGAATGATCAGGAAGCAGTTGGTCTGCCTTGCCTGCTGTTACTCTTCTCAGTGACCTGGTTCCAGGGCGGTCCTGATGTGATGTCATAGCCTCTGACAAGTGCCGTAGACCCTGGCTGGTGATGATCCAGAGGAAACATGAGATGGAGAACTGGCCACTACTGGGAAGCTTTCCACAGCCTGTCCACACCTACTGCACCTGTGGTCTCTTCGGCTCCAACTCTGGGGTCCAGGCTTTTTTTTTTTTTTTCAATCTTATCTAGGGTTTCTCAGAGTCTTTATGTCCTGATCCATCATCCACTATCTTTTCACCATGACATTTCTGGGCTCAGTTTGGGGAGGAAGGATGGCACTGAGCATGATTAGTTCCCCATCTGGTGAGGAACTAGAACCCTTTATGCATCTTTATATTCCCTTCCTTAAGATGCATAACATATGTCCTAGAACAGCAGTCCCCAACCATTTTGGGACCAGGGACCAGTTTCATGGAAGATGGTTTTTCCACAGATGAGGGTGCAGGATGGCTTGGAGATGAAACTGTTCCACCTCAGATCACCAGACACCAGATTTTCATAAAGAGCATGCAACCTAGATCCCTTACACGTTCAGTTCACGATAGGATTCACACACCTATGAGAACTGAATGCTGCCCGCTGATCTAACAGGAGGTGGAGCTCAGGTAGTAATGCTCACTGCTGCTACCTCCTGCTATGCAGCCTGGTTTCCAACAAGCCATGGACTGGTACTGGTCCACGGCCTGGGGGCTGGGGGTCCCTGTCCTAGAACACTGACCTAGACTGCCTCACCAAGTTTTGTATGAAGGACAAGTCTGTTTCATTGTGAGGAAAAACTATGTTTGAAAAATATAAATATAAAAATATAATATGCTATACTCAAGTTAGTATAATTTAATGCATAGGAACTGTGAAGTAAATGACCACTAAATAAATGAGAATTTGGATGAGCAGTTGAAGCTGCACGCCACTGTGACAGCATTATTTCTAAGTGCTGCAGCAGTTAAGCTCTGCTTAAAAAGGAGAAAAGATTACTGGAGGTTGATTTGAACAAATCCTTTAATACATTTGGTTGGAGTTTGGGATTTGTCAATTCAAAAATATTTTAACTTCTCAATTTTGACCCAAACACCATCAATTGTTTGTGAGTGAGCTTTGTAAAACTGAATGCGGAAGTTTTGATCATGAGGCAAAAACTCTCTCATCCTGTTTTAAAGAAGATCTACATGCCCTTCTTGGTGATATTCTGGAAGCAAAAGGAGAAGTGCTCTCTGGGAGATGAATTTCACTACCCTTGTGTCCCCCCCCCTTACAAGATTGGAACAAATTTTCATTTATTTAGGAAGCAAAACATACTCCATAATTTCCAAATAAGGAGGAAAGCTTGCCATGTCCACGTCTGGAATCTCAGTTTACAACAAATAATATTTGTCTTCTATGAACTCACCAGAAAGCTCAATTTTGAGTTAATTAATTCATGTGAGAAGTGCAATTAAGGTAAACGATATTGATGATGGTTTATGTAAAATATTAACCATTCACCTCTAGTAGGATTTCAGGTTGTAGCTTGTTTCAAATTAAATTACCAGATTAATCAAATTAGATCACCAGAATGATCAGATTAGGACACCAGAGTTAAATGTGTGGTCTGCATTAGTGTAAGTCTTTGTAAAGTTGTCTTTACTAATGTAACTTAATATTGCTGTCTTTGGCTTTCTTGAATGTTGATATGAGAAATGGTCCTATGGAATTAAGATGTCTGCATCTTTTTAGAAGTCTCTGTTGCAAAAATTAATAATCCTGCAAGAGCTACCATTCAGAGTACATCGGATGTCCCAGGCACATGCTTTACTAAATTTAATTCTCACTATAATATTCTAGGTGTATATTATAATCCTTACTTTACATATGAAGAAACAGAAGCCATGTTAAACAACTTGCTCACAGCTAATAAGTGTTTGACACAAGATTCAAACCCAGGTCTGCTAGATCTCCAAGTTTGTGACCTTAACCAATGTTTTATATTGTTATTATGCTATATGTGTAATTATGCTATGTTTCCCTAAGAGAAGGATTCCTGTAATCAATTACTCATATAAAATGGTAAGAAATTACCTGCAGAAGAAAGAAGCCACATTGTAGAGCCGGAAATCTGATTGGGGTGGCAATCTACAGTTAGATGATCTTTGGCACATGTGGGCTTGCCTAGAAATTCCCAGATTCCATTTCTCTGGATAAAGACTGGACTTTGGTCACCCAGCCCTGCTGGTGACTCAGAATATTCCTGACTTTGACATTAAAGGGAAACTTTGTTCCATGGGCAAGTCTATCTAGGACACTTAGGTGACCCGTAAGAGCTTACATTTGACTTCAGGGCCTTCAGTGAGCCATAGGTTAGGAAATCCTTATCTAAGCCATGCTAGTTCCCAATTTTTCTTGGATTCTGGGAGGTCCTGTATCAAAGGAAATACTTAATTTCATTATTTTCTTAAATGTTATTATGTTCTTCTTGCCCTCTAAGTCAGTAGACTTCAAACTGTATGCCACATAGTTCTTTGAGTTCCACAGGCTCTCTTTTAGGGTGCCCCATTGCTTGGGGAGAAGATGGAAGGGATGTAGCTGTGGACAGGCATCCTGCCCCTTAGCTGGAACAGATTCAAGGCCACAGGCATGAAGGACATTAGCCAGCTCCACCACTGCCTAGTGATTTGATTTCTTTATGTCGCAGTGACCTCATCTACAAAAAGGTACTAACAGTCCTGCCTTGTAGGTTTCAGTCATGACAAAATGACTAAATGCATGTATGATACTGCTCGACAAAGAGCAAGCACTCAGGAGTTGTTAGTCACTGTTATTGCTTGACTGTGCTTTGAAATACCATGTTTTTATAATCAAGAACACTGAAACTAAAAAGAAAAAAGAAAAACCACTCTATGATCTTTAGACTTATTTATGTTTAAATTGTTTTTTTCTGTTTAATTTTCATTTATGTTATATGTTATCTTCACAGTAAATGGGATGTAATTCATTCCCAGTCTGCCATTTTTGATCTAGCAAACTACCTCCTCATAAATGGTCAGTGTCATCCCTGACTTGCCAGTGAGAAACTTGGAAATTGCCTTTGTTTCTTGGCTGACAGATCTGATAAATGAGTATTAAAAGGAAAACCTTAGCTAAAGTAAATTGAACAGAATTTAACTGAGCAAAGAATGATTTGCGAATGAAGTATCCCCTGCCAGGGTATGCTCAGAGAGACACCAGCGTAGCCACATGGTGGAAGATTTATGAACAGAAAGAGAGCAGGGAAGTACCTTGTGGCACCTGCCTTATTTGAACTTGGTTGAAACAGATGGCCCTCTTTGATTGGCCAAAACTCAGTGATTGACACAAGAGTAGGTTACAGTCTGTTTACAAATCCATTGATGTTATAGTTCCCTAGGTACAGAGAAGCCTTTAAGCTGAACTTAAAATATGTAAGGAGGTAACTTTAGGCCCAACTTGATTTAAGCTTTTTTGCCTCTCACTGCTTCTGGCTTCACTGCCTCGGGCGCTCTGTGCTACCGTTTAAAATATTTTGCTGTCCTCTTTGCAGATGAGGGTATATTAGTCTATTCAGGCTGCTATAACAAAATACAATAAACTGAGTTCTTATACACATTAGAAATTTGTTTCTCACAGTTCTGGACGGAAGTCCCAGATCAAGGCACAGGCAGATTGGGTGCTCTCCTCCTGGTTCACTCTTCCTGTGGGCCTATTTTATAAGGGAGCTAATCCCAACCATGAGGACTCCAACCTCATGATCTAACGGCCTTCCTGAAGCCCCATCTCTTAATATCATCACCCTGGGGGTTAGGAATTCAACATGTGAATTTCAGCGGGACACAAACCCTTAGACCATAACAGAGGATAAAAAGAAGTAAAAAAGATAACGACAAAGGAAAATAATGGCGATTACTTGTCATTTTAATGTGTTTTTTTTTTTTTAACTTTCCTTGCTCCTCATTCCTAGTTTTGAAACATTTTTAAAGTTTTCAATGAGAAAAGAAAAGCCCAAACATTATTTATTTTATTGTATTTTTCCCCAGTAAATTATATTATGCATACAAAATGGTATAACTAGCATACATTCACTGTCCTAAAAAGGAGGATGAAATGAGCCTCACTGAGTGTAATCCTGGCTCCTGCTTCCCCGCCTCGCCGGCTCTACGGAGCAGATGTCTATGGACACCATCTGCGGCCTCCTTTGCCTTTCAGCTTCCAGTTGGTTTTGGCCTATGGGGTATTGCATGAAACTTGCTTTTCTACACACGGCCCCTACTTATGTACACAATCCTTTTCTTAACTTCTCCTCAAATTAACTTGAGGTTTCTACTTACTTCCTTTAGGGATCCAACCAGCTCCCCCTGGGCTGGGCGGAGGAAGGCTCTCCGTTATTCTTGGGAGAGGTATATACCAATTTAAACTTTGTGTTAATCATTCCTTTGCTTACCAAAAACTAATGTCATCATGTAAGTATGTCAAAATGTGTATTGTTTAGTTTTGTCTTTTTCGACTTATGTAAATGGTTGATTTAAAGTCTCCCTCGCTGGGGTTTCATTTTTTTCCCTCTGCTAATTTGGAAATCATACATTCTATTTCTGTTTAATAGTTATTTTAGAAACTTTAATGCTTATGTTTAATTTAATAAGTCTCAACTTAAACCTTTATCTCCCCTTTCAACATTAAGGTCTTAGAATGCTTCAACCCTGATTGCCCCTCATCCAACTGCAGTGCTATTTTTATTCAGTATTTTGGTTCTGCCTAATTTTTAAACTTGCAAACTGTTGATATTATTATTTCATGCAATCGGTGGTTCCTTAGATACAGCCAGGTGTTATAGTTTTCTTCACTCGCCATTCCATTTTGCATCTGAGATATTTCTCTGGGATCATTTTCCTTTTTCTTCAGAGGTTCTTCAGAGAAGTCTGTTGCTAGCAAAATCTGTCTTTGTCTGCAAACGTCTTTATTTTACTCTTGTTCTTGAAAGACAGTTGTATTGAGTTTTTCTTAGTATTTTGGAGATAACATTTCACAATCTTTTGACTTCCACTCTTGGATTTGAGAAGGCAGCTGTTAATCGTTGATTCTTTGAGGTAAATATCTTTTCCTTTTAACTACTCTTGGATTTTCTCTTTTTGATGTGTCCCTTTGGTTTGCTTGTTTTAATGTATTGTCTAGAGGTATACATCTTTTTTTTTTTATTCTTGTTAAGTTTCCTTGGACTCAGTAAATCTGAGAATTATCTTTCATAGGTGGTAAAAATTTCTCAGCCAATTTCTCTCTTTAAAAACATTTCTGTTTGGTTCCAGAATGTCCTGCAGGTGCCAAAATTCACAGAGATACTCAAGTCCCTGTTGTAAAATGATGTAATATTTGCATATAACCTACATGCACATTCCCCTGTATACTTTAAATCATCTTCCCGGATTACTTATAATGCCTAATACAATGTAAATGCAATATGAATAATTGTTTTACTGTATTGCTTAGGGAACAGTGATAAGAAAAAAAGTCTGCAATGTTCAGTACAGATACTACCATTCATTCTTTTTCTAAATATTTTCCGTCTGCAGTTGTTTGAAACCACTGATGTGGAACCTATGGATGTGGAAGACTCACTGTACTAACTTCTGCCAAACATGTTGGTATATTATCAATCTGGAGGTTTAAAACTGAATGTTCAGCTTGGGGCTTCAATTTGGGAATACGGATTATGTGAATTTTGTTGCAAACCAACATAAGGATCCGTTATGGAAGGGATTCTTTGAAGCGACTCTTTCTCCTTCCCTCCCTTTTCCTTCCTGTCTTCTTTTCTTCTTTTTCTCTCTCTTTCTTCTCTCTCTCGTTCTTTCCCCAAATCCTTAACCTCCCTCCTTTCCCCTCCCTCCCTCCCTTCCTTCTTCCCTTCTTCCCTTCCTTCTTTCCTTTCCTCCCTCCCTCCCTTCCTTCCAACAAAGACTTTCTCCTTTGACCAAAACTTTAGTCAGGCTCCTGAGCACTTTCTTACTAGGCCTAACCTTGGGCTTCCCTCCCTGTCCCTGTGGAATTCAGTGTGAGCAAGGATCCTGCTAAGTCGGCTCAGCTGCAGAAAATCCCCTACCTTTGCTGTCTGAGCCTCCTCCATATCTGATCCCCCTGGCCTGCCTTAGCAATAATCCTGTTAGATCAGTCTAGCTAGAAACCCTTATTCTTGATGTTTCCTCTGAGCAATTTCTATTCACTGATCCCCACTCTGCTCCTTGATGAAAAATCTCCACTTATTCTTGGAGTACGAGTTGAACCTAATATCTCCCCAACTGGAAGACCCTGTCACAGTGCTCCTATGCCTGTGACTATTGCTCCCCTGAATAAACTCAGCCTCACCATCGTGAACAAGTGTCACAAATGACTGTATTCTTTAGCTCTTCCTCCCTCTCTTCATTCCTTCTTCTCTTGCCTTTTTTCTTTTCCTTTTTCCTTCTTTTTCTTCCCGCTCCGAGGTTACAATTTCCAACTGGTGCTAGCATCTATCTCTGCGGACTGGGTTTCCGTGTCCCCGCTTATTCTCTCTTTATGTTTTGTGCAGGGGACTTTAGTCTGACTGATTTGAATCCTAGACTAACTACATGCCCTGGGCCACCAGGATTAAGCGATGCCCTTAGAGTAAATACCACTTTTATGCTGTTCTTCGGGACCTCGAAGGACGTGCCTTACTGCTCCATAATGTCAGCCCTGCATTTAAAAATGTCTTTGAAATGGAATTTTAACATAGGTGTTCTGCACTGGGAGGTATTTTTCTACATAGGCAATATGTCATTTGGCCATAAATGGAAGAAATGGAATAAATAATGTGATGTTTTAAGGATTTAGTAAAGCAACGCAAGTTTGGGGAGATTTCAAAACTTGAATAATTGAAATCATTTTTTTGTATCTAATGAAGAATGTAGCTTCAAAATTCTAATTTTATCTATTACTGTTGAAGCACATAGCCCTGTTTCTGTCACAGTTATTTAAAAAAGAGAAGGATATGGCCAGGTGCGGTGGCTCAGGCCTGTAATCCTGGCACTTTAGGAGGCCTAGGTGGGGAGATCACTCGAGGTCAGTAGTTTGAGACTGGCCTGGCCGACATGGTGAAACCCCATCTCTACTAAAAATACAAAAATTAGCTGGGTGTGGTGGCCTGTGCCTGTTGTCCCAGCTACTTGGGAGGCTGAGGCACGAGAATCCCTTGAACCCGGGAGATGGAGGTTGCAGTGGGCCGAGATCACACCATTGCATTCCAGCCTGGGTGACAAAGCAAGACTACGTCAGAAAAGAATAGAATAGAAAAGAAAAGAAAGGAAAGAAAAGAAAAGAACATGAATGGGATCAGGACTAGGGCCTATGTAGGTAAAATATAGGTGAAAATTATTTCTCTTATTCAGTTTTTCTAAAACTGCACTGAAATAACCTAATAGTAAATTCCCCAGTGAGCATTCTCACAGCCTGCCGTTTTCATGGCGTCACTTCCTACATTTTGTTCCTTAAATCTTAGTGACACGCCTCTTAGAATGGAAGCTGAAACAAAAGAAATTGTTAGGTCGTAGATGTTAGTTCCCTGTTGATACTAATTCTTTTCTCTCCTTCAATATCTTATTTGATGAGAAAAAGGCCTCTCAAGTTCTCCAGTTCAATGGCCTTTTCAGCAGAAGGGCAGATGCTAGTAATATAATTTTCTATCTGTGTGTGTCTGAGTTGGTAATAATAACGCCCCACATCTGTGGAAGATAAATTGTTACTCTCTTTGGAAAAACTCTGATAAAGATTAATTTTTCTTGAGACTATTATATATTGTTTCACATTTGTAAAAAAGTTATAAAATTTATCACAGTATTAAAATAGTGTACTTTTTTAGATATATGCACATATACATATATATAATACATATATTAATATTCAATATTATTGATTTAATGAATACTTATTTTTATTGCCTTTTCTTTTTGTGGCTTGATTCTCTTTTTTTTATTATTATACTTTAAGTTCTGGAGAATGTGCAGAATGTGCAGGTTTGTTACAATAGTGCACTTCTGTTATAATAAAAATAGCTTCTGTATATATGGGTTTCTCATATATATAAATAGATATGTGTTTCTTGTAACTCTTCAGGGCAGATATATTATTATATTCAGAAGTTATGGATCAGAAAAGATATTCAGTATTTGCCCAAAGTCACACAGCTATACAGTACATGGGTGGGATATAAGCCATGTTATAATTTGCTCTATTTTTTATATTATACCATGCTAAGACCCCTTCAAACCTTCAATCCCTAAAACTACAAAATTATAGAATTCTTTTTTTTTGAGAAAGAGTCTTGCTCTGTCGCCAGGTGCCAGGCTGGAGTGCAGTGGCACGATCTCGGCTCACTGCAACCTCCGCCGCCTCCCAGGTTCAAGCAATTCTCCTGCCTCAGCCTCCCAAGTAGCTGGGGACTACAGGTGCACGTCACTACGCCCAGCTAATTTTTGTATTTTTAGTAGAGACAGGGTTTCACCTTGTTGGCCAGGATGGTCTCGATCTCTTGACCTCATGATCTGCCCGCCTTGGCCTCCCAAAGTGCTGGGATTACAGGTAAATTATAGAATTCTTAGGGCTACTGTAGAAGTCTTATGGTCTAACCTCCTAATCTTATAAATGAACAAACTGAAGCCCAGAGAAGTTAAGTGATTGACCAAGATCACACAGTAATTAGAACTTTGATCTCGTGATCCTTGGGCCACTGATGGTTTGTGCATGCAAATATGAAATTTAAAATTTGAGAACTATGAATGAAAAAATTTTAAATGAAAGTTGAAAAACACCCAAACTTTGGAAGCAGTCTTAATGTAGGAATATTTGCCACCTAGTATCGATACTGATATTGTGAAGAGTGGTGAAGTGGCGATGGAGTGTGAAGAAGGTGAAGACCTTGACCTTCTTTCCTGGAGGTTGACCTGCTCTAGGAGAGGACACCAGTCATTCCTTCTTTCCTTTTTCATCCTGCGCCAGAACCATTTGCATGTGCTGTTCCATTTGCCTTGTATGATTCCCCACTCTTCTCACTTGGTTAACTGTTATTCGTCCTTCAGATCTCAGCCCAGAGCATCACTTCTTCAGGGAGGTCTTCATAGAATTCATTGTCTCCACTTACACTCTGAGCCTGCAGTGTAGAATGACTGCAGTTTTCTGTGTCAGCTAGGACCCAGGATCATGGCTCAAGCTGATAACTGCTGGCAATGGCACCTTCCTGATTTATATTTGTGGAGCCACCCTTACTCCACCTTTTTCACCTGGCAGACATCAACTTATCCTTAAGACATAGTTGAATCATTACCTTTCCCCAAGGGTGGGGATGGCCACGATGACTGCCATGACCTCGGAGCTCTTATCATGATGCTACTGGCCCTTTGTTGAGTTCACTGCTTTCTATCTCCGTCCTCATTGCTAGAATGTGACCAGGTTTTTCATCACTGCATCCAAAGGGGTTTGAATGGTTCTGGGAGTAAATGATATTTGTTAAAGAAATGCTTTTTCCAAAAAAATTAGATGACTGAAAATTACCCAATTCATACTGAAACCCTGAATTGGAACTAGATAGTAAATATTTACAGTTTATCTCAACAGAAATTTTTCATTGCATATGGGGATATATTATAGTTATAATACAACTTACTCTGTTTACACTATACAAAACAAAATTGCCACTGTGTCTGTGAAGCTGTACAATGTCTTCTTAATGTCATACTGTAAATATTTGCTTAAGTCATACAATGGGCTAGATACTTGTGGAGGTGGTTGATCACTTTCTGTGCTCTCAAAAGGGTCAAGTTTAAACTAGGTGTTAGCACAATTAGATTTATACAGAAAACTTATCTGCCTACCTGTACCCAAATCACCAGCTCCAGGGGCACAGGGAAGCCCTCCTCACACCTGACAGAGCTCCTCAAACTAAAGCAAGAGCCCAGGACACATCCTCTGTGCCTTGGGGCCACCAGTAATGTTCCTGCCCTGCGGCAGTGTGGCCTCCTCCTCCACTGGACTCTGAGATCCCAGGGCTGAGCAGTTCCCCAGTGAAACACATTTCTTTCTGTACTAACACCCTTCCCTTTCTAGCCCTACCATATCAGTTTTCTTTTGGTATTCTATTAAATTACTTAAAAGAGTGTAAGTTTATTATCTTACAGTTCTGGAGGTTAGAAGTCTGAAAAGAGTCTCACTGGGCTAACATCCAGGGGTAGGCAGGGCTGTATTCCCTTCTGGAGGCCGTAGGGGACCATCAGTTTCCCTGCCTTTCCAGCTTTTGGGGATGCCCACATTCTTTGGCTCATGGCCTCTTCCTCCATCCTTAAAGCCAGAAACTACAGGTTGAATCGCTCTCACGTTGCTTTACTCTGCCCGCCTTTTCTGCCTTTCTCTTCTACTTTTAAGGATCACATTGTGATTACATGTGGCCCACCTAAATAATTTATAATAATCTCTTCATCTCAAGGTCCTTTACTTAACATCTGTGAAGTCCCCTTTGCTAAGGTAACATATTTACAGAGTCTGGTGTTTAAGATAAGGACATCTTTATGGGGAAGATGGGCATTATTCTGCCTAACACTTCCACCATTTCCATGATTATTGCCATTTTCATTCAGATATATACAGCACGTGATTATTCTCCAATGAAGTCATTAATTTAATAGACATTTATAGATTACTTTGGCTATAAAGATGAGTTAAAATATCTCTGTTTATGTCTAATATAAAATATACACAGCCAAACAAACAGTTGTAAAACCATGCAAAATGTGCTATCTGAAAAGAATTTCAGGGTATAAAGAGATCAGAGAGGAAATACTGCTCAAGTGGTCTCTGAATGAGACTGGAGATTGGAAATTGACTGGAAGGCTCCTGGCAGGGGGAGCTTGGACACAGTCTGGAAGAATGTCTGAGAATTTGCCAAATAGACGACAGAGAAGAGAAGGCGCTAGATAGCACAGCAAATGTGAAAGCCCTGGACTGTGAGAAACTACGTGGGCTTTGGGAGCTGTGGTTAACTTGGTGTCACTAGAGCGCTGCTGTCCGGTGGCACTTCCTGTGACCATGGGACTATTCTGTGATTGTGCTGTCTATCACCGTTGCCACTGACCACATGCCACATGTGGCTATTGAACACTTGAGATGTGGGTAGTTGAGAACAGGACTGAATGTTTTCTTCTGTTTTATTGTGATTAATTTGAATCTAAATAGCCACATGTGGCTAGTGACTGCCATATTGTCAGCACAGCTGTAGAAAATAGAGTACCTCTGAGTGGGTGATGGGAGAGACGAAGCTGGAGAGGTGAGTGGGGATTGTCAGCACAGCTGTAGAACATAGATGACTCTGAGCAGGTGATGGGAGAGACGAAGCTGGAGGGGTGAGTGGGGGTTGTCAGCACAGCTGTAGAGCATAGGTGACTCTGAGGGAGTGATGGGAGAGACGAAGCTGGAGGGGTGAGTGACGGCTGGATTACAGCAGGCTTTTGTTTGTTTGCTATGCAGGCAGTTGTGCATTTGTCTCCTGGAGATGTGATTTTTCAGGCTGTGTTCCATGGTCATTGGTTTTGTACAGGTTACCCAGGGCTGCTGCTGAGGCTGGCAGGGAGATGGGAAAGGGTCAGGAAGATTGAGTAGCTGGTGGGTGGGGGAGTCTGCTCCCCGCTCCCCATCAACCCATCTTATGAGTTCCCTTCAGCTGAGCAACTCCCATGACATCAGTTAAACATTTTGGGCTTTTGTGGTATAGTATTACTGAGAGAAAATGACCGCGTTGGGGGATGGTGAGAAATAGAATGATAGAGATTTGCATTTCTGATAGGTCATTCTGGCTAGAGGTCAGCTCAAAACCGTAAGGAAGAGACAGAGAAAAGAAGTGAGAGTCTGTCTTAATAGTCCTGACAACGGACCATTGGCTATCCAAATCATCAGTACACCAGAGAGTAGCCTGCCGACTTTCAACATGAGAAATCCAATCCAGAGTCCTGGGTAGGGCCCGTGAGTCTGCATTTTTAACAATTCACCAACTTATTCTTATGTGCCCTGGAATTGGAAACCCACGTATCTCAGATAAGCACAAACTGCAGCCAATAGGATAAGCCAAAAACAGATCAGAGTAGAGGTTTTGTGACTCTAAGAACCAAAATGATTTCTGATGCCTGGTCATCCTCAACCTCATTCACTGGAGAAGCAGCATAAGACTTGCTCTGAGCCCAGGGAAGCAGGAGAACAGATTTGATCCCCTTGTGGAGTGTGGAATAAGGGCACTGCCCTTGATGGGAGGAGTGAAACCAACTTGTTTGCTGGTGAGCACATGAGTAACAACCCTAGAAGTACTCAGGAGTGATGAACTTGACAGGGAAGCAGAAATCCTGCAAAGGCTGGGGTAGAAAGTTGCCAAGGAAGTATGTGTCATGTTTGTTAATGTGACTTTATCTTAGTCCATTCCTGCTGCTATAATAAAATACCTTAGACTGGGTGCGGTGGCTCATGCCTGTAATCCCAGCACTTTGGGAGGCCGAGGCAGGTAGGTCACCCAAGGTCAGGAGTTTGAGACTAGCTTGGCCAACATGGTGAAACCCCAACTCTAGTTAAAATACAAAAAAAATTACCTGGGCGTGGTGGTGCACACCTGTAATCCCAGCTACTTGGGAGGCTGAAGCAGGAGAATTGCTTGAACCCAGGACGTGGTGGTAGCAGTGAGCCAAGATGGCACCACTGTGCTCCAGGCTGGGCAACAGAGGGACACTCTGTCTCAAGAAAACAAAAACAGAAACAAACCTTAGATTGGGTAACTTATCATCAATAGAAATTGATTTCTTACAGTTCTGGAGACTGGGAAGTCCAAGATCAAAGTGCCAGCAAATTTGATGTCCAGTGAGGCTTGTACCATCTTGCTGAGGTGGAGTCCTCATGCCTTAATCACCACCTAAATGCCCCACCTTCTAATACTGTTTCATTGGAGATTAAATTGCAACCGTGAATTTGGAGAGACACAGACATTCCAACTCTAGCTGACTTCATCTACATCTCCAGCTGGTGGGTCTGGAAGAAGTCAGGTTACACATATAGATGAGAAAGCTGAGGGTCAGAGACTATAGGTCTGTTGTATGAAAGGAAAATAAAAACTTGGGACCTCAATTCACTATGCCAAGAGGAAAAATTAAGCTGAAAACCGACTCATGTAAGCACCTACCATTCCTTTTGTTCCTAAGCAGACAGCTACAGATAAAAGCTTAAATATCTTCACTCTGTGTTTGAGACAGGCTAACAGGGTCTGGATGCAGGGAACCTAAAGACTTCCTAGAACTAAATCAAATGGAAATGCTTCAGCTGTGACAGAAAATGTTCTCTTCATTTACATAGGGCGTACACTGAGTAAATGACTTTGTAACTTTACTTCATCCTCTTCATTTACATAGGGTGTAAACCAAGTAACAAGTGGAAACCTCTGGAGGGCATTTAACCCCCAGAATATTCTGTACTGGGGCTCTTGAGCCCCTACACTCAGGTCTGTTCCCACACTGCGGAGTGTACTTTCATTTTCAGTAAACCTCTGCTTTTGATGCTTCATTCTTTCCTTGCTTTATTTGTGCATTTTGTCCAGTTCTTTCCTCCTGAACACCCTCCACTGATAACATGTTCACCTCATCTTGTGTAAAGTGTGGATTCACTGAGTGCAAGACAAATACGTAATTGATTATTCCACTACCTGATCCTTTTGTTTTGCAATATGTGGATTCAGTCATGTTACCATACCCTCTCTATTCCTCCTCCAGTTTGCTTTTCCCCTTTAAATTATTGAAGCCCTCAAAATCATCTTTGGAGAAGGGCACAGACCTGTCTCCTGGGTGCGTCCTCAACCTTGGAAAATAAACTACTAAACTGATTGACTTGCCTCAGATACTTTTTGGTTTACAGTTGTTGTATGTTATCTAAGGTAACTCAGCTCTTCAGTGGCATTCAAACCCAGGTGTGCCTAACTTCAAAACGTGAGGTTTTGCTGCATTATAGTGAATGATGGATATAAAAACTTTTCTGATGGCTTTGAAAATAGTTGGAGAGGCCAGGCACGGTGGCTCACGCCTGTAATCCCAGCACTTTGGGAGGCTGAGGCAGGTGGATCACCTGAGGTCAGAAGTTTGAGACCAGCCTGGTCAACATGGTGAAACCCCATCTCTATTAAAAACACACGAAAAAAATCAGTTGGGCATGATGGTGGGTGCCTGTAGTCCCAGCTATTTGGGAGGTGAGGCAGGAGAATCATTTGAACCCAGCAGGTGGAGGCTGCAGTGAGCCAAGATTGCACCACTGCACTCCAGCCTGGGAAGCAGAGTGAAACTCTATGTAAAACAAAACAAAACAAAAGGAAATAGAGAACAGAACATTCTCCAGTTATGGCTTCATCGTTTTGTTTGTTCTTGGCAAAGTTTCCACTGACCTAACTCAGTAAACTTTTACAGCGGAGTTCAACATAGTGTTTCCATATGGGTGTGGACAAGAGGTTCATTCATTGTTGATAGAGAATTGAGTACAGATATGCTTTGCTTAAATTATTTTCACTGTTTTTTCTCATAATATTCTTAGAAGTCATCTATTAATGCAGTTCTTATATAAAAGGAAGAGATTGCTAAAAGGATATAGAGCCAGGAAATCAATTATTTCCCTCAAGCACTTCAGACAATTTAAATGCTCAAATATAGAGCTACTTATGAGTTTTGCAATATAGCAAATCAAAGGGATAATTCTCAAAGCCTTGTGTTTTCAGTGATGAGAAGCAAAGCCTTTTCAAGTCTGTGTAAATAATTGACCACTTCCTTAAAAAAGTTTTAAGATTTCTCTAGAGACAAGGTGAATCGTGTCAAGTGGCCTGAAGACACCTTGGTTTTGAATAAGCAAATAGCTCAAGGAAAGGTGGTGGTTTTACTAAAGTGAAAGAAAGGAAGAAGTTATCAAGAATGAGGCTTGCCAAAAAGTTATCAAAAGCTAAGACGGCAAGATTTTCTTTGGAGGGTTATGAAATGTTCTGAAGTTAGACAGTCTAGAATTAGATGGTTCAATAACTCAGTGAATTTACTAAAATGCTGAATTTTACACTTCAACAGGGTGAATTTTATGTTATGTTCATTGTATGTTGGGAAAGCACTTATTAAATAAAATTGTAATAAGAGGATGTAAGAAGATTTAGTCACAAAATACACACATATACCACACAAATTTGAAATGCTTTTAGCTAAGATATTAAAAGACAAACAAATCACTTTGGAACCCAAGTTTGTTGTCTGAAAGTATTTTTTTTTTTTTTGAGACGGAGTCTAGCTTTGTTGCCAGGCTGGAGTACAGTGTGATGTGATCTCAGCTCACTGCAACCTCTGCCTCCTGGGTTCAAGCAATTCTCATGCCTCAAACTCCCAGGTAGCTGGGACTACAGGTGCATGCCACCATGCCCAGCTAATTTTTGTATTTTTAGTAAAGACAGGGTTTCTCTATGTTGGCCAGGTCTCAATCTCTTGACCTTGTGATCCACCTGCCTCAGCTTCCCAAAGTGTGAAAGATTTTTTAAAATCTTAAAGAGAAAGAAATGAAGACTAGGAAATCATGAGTGAAAAAAAAAACTAACTTGGGTGATATAACTAGAAATAGCACATAAATGAAACAATTTCAGAAGAACAAAATATATGCATTTTAAAAGTAGTATGGAAATGCAAGGTACCCAGAATAATCCAAAGAATCCTTAAAAAGAAGGACAAAGTTGGAGGACTCACATTTACTTCAAAACTTACTACAAAGTTACAGTTGTCAAAACAGCATGGTGCTGATGTAATGTTAGACACATAGATCAATGGAATACAGTGAGAGTCCAGAAGCCAACCTATATATGCAAGACAGTATGGAGGGTATTCAAGAAAATTAAAAATAGAACTACCATGTGATCCAGCAATCCCACTACTGGGTGTATATCTAAAGAAATTGAAATTGGAATTTCAAAGAGAATTTGTACTCACATTCATTGTAGCATTACTCACAGTAACCAAGATAATAAATTAACCTAAATATTCATAATTAATAAATGGGTTATGTGTTATGTGTATACAGTGGAATATCGTTTAGCCTTAAGAAAGAAGGAAATCCTGCCATTTATGATGACATGCATAAACCTAGAGGACTTTATGCTAAGTGAAATAAGCTAGACACAGACAGACAAGTACTATTTGATGCCACTTATATAAGGAATCTAAAATAGCTAAACCTGTAGAAGAAGAGAGTAGAATGGTGATTGTCAGGAGATGGGGAGAAGGGGATATAGGGAGATATTAGCCAAAAGTTACAAAGTTTCAGTTATAAAAGATGATTAAGTCCCAGAGAGCTACTGTACAGCATAATATCTATAGTTAATGATACTGTATTATATACTTAAACATTTGCTAAGGGAGTAGATATTATGTTTTATCACATAGTACATATACACATACATGCACACACACATGCACAAATAATTATAAATATAGAGGGTGGGAGGAAACTGTTTTTGAAGATAGATGATGAATATATTTAGATGTGATAATGATTTCACAGATGTATATTTAGCTTCAAGCTCATCAAGTTGCATATATTAAATATGTACAGATTTTTGTAGGTCAATCATACCCAATAAAAGTTTTTTTTTAAAAACCTGCATACACACACACATATAAATGTGTGTGTATATATGTATGTAAATATATATGTATATAAATTTATTTTAGATAAGATTGCCAATAATTCCAACGGGGAAAAGAAGTCTTTCCAAACATGCTGCTGGGACAACTGGATCTCTACATGCAAAAGAATTCACTTGAACTATTATTTCACACTACATTAAAACAATTATCAATTATTTGGGGACTGAAAGCAATTAAGAAGCAGCAAGTGGAAAAAGCTCTCCCTGTTCTTCCCATTTTCTGCCTAAAGCTAGGATATAAGTTCTCCTGTACTGGAGACAACTCTAGACTCTTTCTTGGTGCAGAGAAGGCACCAGAGGAATCACAAACAAATGTGACTTCATTAGTTTACTCCCATACATTTATTTTCCCACTGTTTCCTACCCCAGAAGGAAATTGCCTTCCTTTGTCCTGTCATTTCTCTATAAATTTATCATTCTTTGTTGAAGATGCTATATAAACCAGAGTTCTAAGCAACTGCTTCCGTTACTTTTCATTGAGGTTTCTTCTGCATGGTGTTCACTGTACGTGTTAATATACTTGTTTGTTTTTCCTCTCGTTAATCTACTTTGTTATAGGGGCTCCTCTCAACTAAGAACTTACACAGGGACGGGTAATCTTTAGCTTCCCTGACAATTGAAATGAAAGAGCTAAAATTACCGAACTCTTAAAAGAAAACTTAAGATTTGCTATCGTTTGAATGTTTCTCCAAAACTCATGGTGAATGCCGTTGGGGTGGTTCTAAGAGGTAAGACCATTTTTTTTTTCAGACAGAGTCTTGCTTTGCCGCCAGGCTGAAGTACAGTGGTGTGATCTCAGCCCACCACAACCTCTGCCCCCTGGGTTCAAGTGTTTCTCCTGCCTCAGCCTCCCAAGTAGCTGGGACTACAGGCGAGTGCCAACCACACCCAGCTAATTTTTGTATTTTTAGTAGAGATGGGGTTTCACCATGTTGGCCAGGATGGTCTCGATCTCTTGACCTCATGATCCACCCACCTCAGACTCCCAAAGTGCAGGGATTACAGGTGTGAGCCACCACACTCTGCCAAGGTAAGACCTTTAAGAGGTGATTAGATCATGAGGGTTCTGCCCTCGTGAATGGATTAATGGTTATCAGAGTAGTGGGTTAGTTACTGAAGGAGTGGACTCCAGGATAAGTTTGACCTCCATTTTCTCCCTGTTTCATGTGTTCACCTGCCTTTCTGCTTTCCACCATGATATGATGCAACAGGAAGACCCTCACCAGCTGGCTAAGCAGATGCTACACCATGCCTTTGGACTTCCTAGCCTCCAAAGCTGTGAGCCAAATAAATCTCCTTCATGTATAAATTACCTAGTCTGTGGTATTCTGTTATAACAGCAGAAAATAGACTAAGACAAGATTAAATCTTCATGACCTTAGGCTAATCAATGATTTGTTAACTATGACAATCATATATCAGATAAGAGACTTTAATCCAGAATATATAAAGAACTCTTATAACGTAACAATGAAAAGATAAATAACACAATTTTAAAAGGGCAAAAGCATTTGAATGGACATTTCTCCAAAGAAGATATATAAATGGCCAATGAGCACATGAAAAGATGCTCAACATCTTTTCGTCATTAGGGAAATGCAAATCAAAACCACACTCACTAGGATAGCTATAGTAATACAGAAAGGAACAACAGCAAGTGGTGAGGATGTGAAGAAATTGGAATCCTCATATATTGTTGGTGGGTACGTAAAGAATGCAACCACCATGGAAAGCAGTTTGACAGCTTCTCATCAGATTAAACATGGTGGTACCATTGGAGCCAGCAATTCTACTCTTAGCTATATATGTCCAAGAGAGATGGAAACTTAAGTCCACACAAAAATTTATACATCCATTTTCATGGCAGCATCATTCAAAATGGTCAAATATTTGAAACAACCCAAATGTTCATCATTTGACAAATGAATCAACAAAATGAGATATATCTACACAATGAAATAGGATTTGGCAACAGAAGGAAGAATGAAGTCGTGACATAGGCTACATCATGGGTGATCCTTTTAAATACTAAATTAAAAAATCATAAAAGATTACATATTGCATGATTTTATTTATAGGAAATGTCTAGAGTAGGCAAATCTATGAAGACAGAAACTACATTCATGGGTGCCTAGGGCCAAGGAGGGGAGAGAGAATGGGCAGTGACTGCTGCTGGGTTTTTGGAGGAGGAGTGGTGATGAAAATATTCTAAATTTATATTATAGAGATGTTTGCACAAATATATTAATATATTTTAAAACATTGAATCGTGTATGTTAAATAATTAAATTTTATGGTGTGTGGCATATCTCAAGAAAGATTTTTTTTTAATATTTCAAGAAAATAGGCATACGTACAAATTATGCTACTAGTTCACTTTCCAGAATCCCATAAATTAAAACTCCTATGACTTGTAAATTTTCTTTTTTTTTTTTTTGAGACGGAGTTTCGCTCTTGTTACCCAGGCTGGAGTGTAATGGTGCGATCTCGGCTCAGCACAACCTCCGCCTCCTGGGTTCAGGCAATTCTCCTGCTTCAGCCACCCGAGTAGCTGGGACTATAGGCACGCGCCACCATGCCCAGCTAATTTTTTGTATTTTTAGTAGAGATGGGGTTTCACCATGGATGGTCTCGATCTCCACCCGCCTCGGCCTCCCAAAGTGCTGGGATTACAGGCGTGAGCTACCGCGCCCGGCCGACTTGTAAACTTTCTAGATCCTATGCCAGATGATCATAAGCCTATTCTTAACTAGGAATTTCCTGGACACATGTCAGGGGAAAAAACCCTTGGCTGAGTGGGGAGCTTTAGAAACCCGGAGAGGCAAGTACTGTCTTTTAATAAACAAAACTGGGGGAGGAATTAATTACTGGTTCAGAAGTACAGGCTTTTTGCTAGACAGAAATATCTAAAGCTTAATACTTAGTAAAGTAAATTGAGAACAGAGATTTTTTTTCATAGTGGAAACCTTGTTAGGGTTCCAAGGCTTGCAGGAGATAGCACCAGAGCATGCGGGTATTTGGCAGATACTGAGAGTCTGCTATTTGCCAGAAGGTGTTAGACGCTGGAAAGAAATGTTTAAAAGGCGGAGTCCCTTCCCTAAGGGAGCTTATGGTCCTGGGAAGAGACACAAATGCATTTCACATCACAGGTTAAGTGCTACGGGGAGAGTATGCAAAGAAACTGAGGGACAGAGAAGACAGTTGGCCACCCTGGCTGGGAGACCAGAGATGCCCCCTCAGAGGAGTTTCTAGGAGAGGATCAGGGCTGAGGCATGTGTGGGACTTCAAAGCACAGCTGTCCAGGATGCGCACTCAGAAAGAAGAAAACCTCAGGGAACAAGGAGAGCCAATGTCTGAAAAACCACACAAAAGGCTATTTGTTATCCTGTTTGTTTCTTTAAGGAAGGAACTATGCAAGAGGTGACATATTAGAGCTTGAGAAGGAAATGCATTTGACTGAGTGCAATTTCTTTCCTAGTAAGTGCAGTCTCCAAAGACTGCCAAAAATATAGAGGAGAAGCAAAGAGAGTCTTCATCTTTTCTTTTTTTCATCTCTTCACATCAGGTAAATGAAACCAAAATTCATCATCATAGGAGCAGCACTTCTTTTTTTAACCTCACACAAATGTTTACATTTTCTTTAAAAACGATTTATTTCAAATACACATAAATGGGGAGAGAAGTGTGATAAAACCCCACATTCCTTCTGTCTGAGTCTGTTTTGTGTTGCTATGAAGGCGTACCTGTGGCTGGGTGATTTGTAAAGAAAGAGGTTCAGTGAGATCATGTTCTGCAGGCGGTGCAAGGAGCCTGGTGCAGGCATCTGCTCTGCTTCTGGTGAGGGCTTTTGTGCTGCATCAAAAGATGGCGCAGAAGGTCACATGGCAGGCAGGCAGGTGCAAAGAGGGATCAAACCTGAGGAACCTCCTGGCTTTAGAACAACCCTCTCCCTTGGGAACTAACTAATCCATCCCCTCAAAGCCAATTCAGTCTCAGGACAGCACGAGAACTTACTCACTACCCTGGGAACAGCACCAAACCAATCATAAGGGCTCTACTCCATGACCCAAACTCTTCCCACTACATCCCACAGCCCAGCATCACCTGAGGATCAAATTTTAAAATAATACTTGGTGGGAGACATACAAGTCATGTCCAATGCATAGCAGCAGGCACCCAGCTTTAAAAATAATCAAGATTTTGCCCACTTGAATCACCTGTTTGCCCCCTTTTTCGTTGAAGAATTTTAAAGCAAGTCCCAGGCAAAATGGCATTTCCCACCTAGTATTTCAATGTGTCCCTAAAAGAGGGAAATATAACCAGTTACCTCTATCACACCTAAATTCAATACAATAATTCATTAATATCTAATTCCTAGTTCGTATTCAAAGTTCACTGACTGTTTAGTAGGCATCTTTTTAACATGATTTTTTCCAAGTCAAGATCCAAATGAGACTCACATGTTCCATTCAGTTGTCGCATCCCCTTGTCTTCTTACATCTGCAGCAAGCCCCTCTCCCATCTTCTTTTCCCGTGCCATTGACTTTCGGAAAAAAACTGATATAATTGTTCCATAGATTATTCCACATTCTAGGTTTGTCTGATTATGTCCTCATGATGACAGTGTCGTTTAGCTGGCTCTTCTTCCCCCATCTTGCGCCTAAACTAGAAGTTAGTACTAAAAGCTAACTTATCACCTTAATTTATTTAATGAAATTCAGGGTCAATTTTTGGCAAAAGTAAGTTCAGTGAACTCATATTGTGTGACATCAAGAAGCACTTAATGTCCTATTTTGATTGAGTCTAAAATTGGTCACTGGGTTCAGGTGACAGCCTGATCTCTTCATTAGCAAGTTGCATTTCCCACCTTTAGAACTATAAAATAAACCATGGCTTTTACTTTAACATGCTGTAAATTTCCGTGACTCCATCAAACTGCCATTTAATGGTTTCAGAACTTGTGGTTTGTCGTCAGAATCAATTATTTCACTAGGAGTTGCTGAATGGCTATTTTCTAATTATATCATTCTTTTTAGATTTATTATCTGGGATTCTTCTGTAAATTTATAAAATTCTTTCCCTTGTACATTATGGCTATTGGGTTACCTTGAAATGTGGTTCATACAGGAAAATTGAGATAAACGCTTACTCTTTTGTGTTGTCAGTTTTCAAATTAATTAGTTTCTACTATAGCTGTCTCCAGTGGTGACCAGTAAAATATTTTACAAACAGGCATATCCTGGAAATATCACCAGTTCAGTTCTAGGTCACCACAACAAAACAAATACAGTGATAAGGTGAGTTACACAATTTTTTGGTTTCTGGGTGCATATAAAAGTTATATTTACATGATATTATAGTCTATTAAGTATGCAAGTATTATGTCCAAAAAAGCAGTGTACATACCTTCGTTAAAAAATACTTTTTTATTTCTAAAAAATGCTACCCGGCATCTGAGCATTTACTGAGTTGTAACCCTTTTGCTACGGAGGGTCTTGCCTCAGTGTTGAAGGCTGCTAATTGATCAGGGTTGCTGAAGTTTGGGGTGACTGAGGCAGTTTCTTAAGATAAAACACAATGAAGTTTTCTATATCAATAGATTCTTCCTTTCACAAAAGATTTCTCTGCAGTATGCTATGCTGTGTGGTAGCATTTTTACCAACAGTAGACCTTCTTTCAAAATTGGAGTCAATCCTCTCAAACCCTACTGCTGCTTTATCAAGCAAGTGTATGTAATATTCTAAATTCTTTCTTGACCTTTCAACAATTGCAGTGTCTTCACCAAGAGTAGATTCTATCTCAAGAAAATGCTTTGCCCATTTGTAAGAAGCAACTCCTCATTCATTCAAGTTTTATCATGAGATTGCAGCAATGTGGTCACTTCTACAAGCTATGTCTAATGCTAGTTCTCTTGCCGTTTGCACCACTCTCCAGTTACTTCTTCCACTGAAGTCTTGAACTCCTCAAAATCATCTGTGACAGTTGACATCAACTTCTTCCAAACTCCTGTTAATGTGATATTTTGACTTTTTCTATGAACCATAAATGTCCTTAATGGCATCAGAAATGGTGAATCCTTTCTAGGTTTTCAATGGACTTTGCCCAGATCCATCAGAGGAGTCACTATTTATGGCAGCTATAGCCTATGAAATGTATTTCTCAGGTAATAAGATTTGGAAGTTGAAATTACTCCCTAATTCATGGGCTACAGAATAGATGTGTGTTGAACAACATTCGTCTCATTGTACATCTCTGTCAGCACTCTTGAGTGACTAAGTGCACTGTCACTGAGCAGTAATATTTGGAAAGGACTCTTTTTTTTTTTCTGAGCAGTAAGTCTCAATAGTGGACTTAAAATATTCAGCAAACCATGCTATACACAGATGTGCCGTCTTCCAGGTTTTGTTGTTCCGCTTAGAGTGCAGGAAGAGCAGATCTGGCATAATTCTTCCTCAAGTTTTCAAAACAACAAATGAGCATTCGCTACAATGTTAGGTCACTACCTGCAATAGCCCCTAACAAGAGAGTCAACTATTGCTTGAAGCTTCGAAGTTGGGCACTAACTTTTCTTCTCCAGCTATGAAAGTTCTGGAGAACATCATTTTCTAATATAAAGCTGTTTTTTGTCCACAATGTGTTTCTTGTAGCTGCCTTCATCAATGATCTTAGCTAGTTTTTCTGGACAATGCTGTAGCTTCTCCATCAGCACTTACTTTTTCACCTTGTACTTTTATGTTATGGAGACAGATTCCTTCCTTAAGTCTCATGAGCCAACCTCTGTTAATTCTGACTTTTCTTCTACCACTTCCTCATCTCTCTCAGCCTTCATAGAATTGAAGAAAGTTAGGGCCTTGCTCTGAATTAGGCTTTTGCTTAAGGGAATGTGGCGTCTGGCTTGATCTTCTATTCAGGCCACTCAAACTTTTTCAATACCAGCAATAAGGCTGTTTTACTTATCATTTGTGCATTCGCCTGGGTAGCACTTTCACTTTCCTTCAAGAACTTTTCGTTTGCATTCACAATTTGGCTGTTTTGTACAAAGGTTAAGTTTGGCACAAGGGAAAAGTTCTTGGAAATTAAAAGTGCAGCTTTGCTATCTTGGTTTTCTACATGCCTTCCATGCTAAATGTAATCATTTCTAGCATTTGATTTAAAGTGAGAGATGTGTGACTTCTATTTTCACTGGAACACACAGAGGCCATTGTAGAGTTACTAACTGACTAAATTTTAATGTTATTGTGTCTCAGAGAATAGGGAGACCTGAGGAACAGAAGAAAGATGGAGAATGGCTGGTTGGTAGAGCAGTCATGATACAACGTACACTTATTAAGTTCATCATCATATATGAATGTGGTTTACGCCCCCCCCAAATTGCAGTAATAACATCAAAGATCACTGATCACAGATCACCATAATAGATAAAATACAACATCAAAGATCACTGATCACAGATCACCATAATAGATAAAATACGACATCAAAGATCACTGATCACAGATCACCATAATAGATAAAATACGAAAACGTTTGAAATATTGTGGTAATTGCTAAAATGTGACACAGAGACTTGAAGTAAGCCCCTGTTGTTGGAAAATTGGCACCAAAAGACTTGCTTGGCACACAGTTGCCACAAAAACCTCACTTCATAAAAAAACATAATATCTGCAAAGAATCGTAAAGTGACGTATAGTAAAATAAAATATGCCTTTACTCAGTGTTTTTCAACCAGTTGTAGTCATTGTTTTCACATCCTCAGATGTCACATCATTTGACAATGAAACACCCTTCAAGTGGATTTGTATGTTCTGCTGATATTTTCCTTGCTTTCTGGCATAAGCATGTCACAGAACCCCAAATTCAGGCCCATGTACCCAGTGTGCAGCTGAGGCCAAACACTGACACAAAGGCACTTAGAGATAGAGAAGGGTTTATTTGATTTGCCCAAAATGAGATGGGAGGGCAAAAATCTCTCAAATCCACCTTAACAAAAAGAAGAAGCAGGGAGTTTTTACTTGGCTGGAGAGTAAAGGATGGGGAATTTCAGGGAATCCAGGGAAAAAGTCTGTTTCTTCAGTCTGAGATAACACCTTGAACAACCAGACTCTGGGCATCAGCAGCTGGTCGCAACATCCCTCAAGGCATTCATTCTTTCTGCAAACGTTTTTGTGACACTGAAGTGATCTCCCGCTTGGCACAGAAACAGTACATCTACAGTTTATAATTATATCATGGGAATAAGGAATCCTGGGCAAAAAGGAAGTGGTTAGCTTGTGCAAGCAAGCCAGGGCCTAATCAGAATTCTCATTATTTCAGACACTGAAAAATGCTGGGGTGCTAAAATCTCAAGTGCCCCAATGGCAATTTGTCCCAGGCTCATGCTTTGCCCTTGACTTAAAATCAGCTATTTCTCTTAAAGTCAGAATTTCTCATTCTTTTAATGAGAAGTGATTTTTAGAGACATAATCTGCTTGAGTAATTTTTTTCTTGTTTCTAGTGGGGTTGGACATAGTAATATTTCAAATTCAGATTAACATTACAAGGTTTCTACTTGACTTCTTTAATTTATTTTCTTGTTTTTTTTTTTTCTCTTATAGAATATCTTGGTTCCTACCAACATCAAGATAGTTACCTACTTGCTTTGTCTTATAATGTATATACACTAGTTAAAAAATATAAAAACCAAATAAAAATTACTCAGTCAAGTTAAAACAATGTTACAGTTCTTTTTGTCACCAAAATTTATCCTACTGAGACTTTATAGTTAGCATGCCTTGAAAGTAACCTGATAATACTTCTTTTTTCTGTATGGTCATGTTACCTACCAACTTGATGATATTTCGTTAATGTGTTAACTTCAGTTTATTTTTGTGTTGGGGATTGATTGTTTTCTTTTTAGATTAATTTTATTTTTTGAAAATGTAAAACAGACCAACCAAATGGAGAGCAAAAATAAATAAATAAATAAATAAAAAGCAGGAGTTGCAATTCTCGTATCGGATAAAATAGATTTTAAAGCAACAAAGATATAGTGGTAAAAGGATCAATGCAACAACAAGAGCTAATGATCCTAACACCCAGATACATAGAGACTTAGATTCAATGAGACAGAAAATTAATAAGGATATCAAGGACTCGAACTCAGATCCGGAACAAGTAAACTTAATAAATATTTATAGAGCTCTCCACTTCAAATACACAAAATATACATTCTTGTCAATACCACATCACACCTACTCATAGGTTTAAATGAAACATTGATTGGCCATTATTAATACCCTTTTTTTTTTTTTCAGAATAAAGCAATATTTCCATTCACCCTCCCTCTTTCTCTTCCTCTTTCTTCCTCTCCTTTACTCATTTTTTTTTCTTTCCTTCTCTCAAAAAAAAAAAAAGGAAAAAAAAAGTAAAACAGGCACATAGAAGGGAATAGCACACGCTGGGGCCTATCAGACGGGGGAAGGTGAGGGGAGGGAGTGGATCGGGAAAATAATGGGTATTAGCCTTAACATCTGGATGAGGAAATAATCTGTCCAACAAAACCTCATAACACAAGTTTACCTATGTAACAAACCTGCACGTGTACCCCTGAATTGAAAGATAACAGTTAAAAAAAGAAAATGTAGAACATTTATAAGATTCCAAATGTAAAAGGCTTGTATTCTTCTGAAGTCCTATACAACACGCTGTTCAGAAGAGTCTTGCTTCTGTCACTAACTCTTCCCTCTATTTTCTCTCTCTCCTCATATATAATCATTTTCAAATACATTTAATTTACCTTTCCGGTGTCTCATTTTGAAAATATAAACATGAATGTGTGTGCTTATGCATATCCTTAAATGAAAAAAGCAAGGTAAGTTTTGTAGCATGCTGTAATGCTAACTTTCATGTAGGAAAAGAGGAAAATACTGTATTCTTTATGATCAAAATGAATAATGCTACTCATTTCTCAGTTCCCTAAGTCAGCAATGATCAGGGTTGCAATAGAAGGTGAAGCGAATAAGTTGAAGTAACTGTTGTTAATTCAAACAAAAGATTCATCCTGCATTAATTACCTGAACTATTTGAATTTGTGTTGCAATCTATATTTCTATTTGTTTTCTGCTCCTAAATTGAGTATGTATTTACCATAACCAATACTATATGTACTTCACGTGTTTTTATAATTCTTGAAATATTTTAGACAAATTTACTTTCTGTTTACCTCAGTTTCCAAATGATGGATTGGACTACAGGTGAGTTTTTAAGTTGTCTTCCGCTTTTAACATTGTTCTAAGAGAGCCGCCTTCACCCTTGTAATACCCGCTGTAATCCACTAGATGTCAGTGCAACATAGCAACCTATTTGGGGCCGTTTAAACCTCTACATCCTGCCTTTAAAACCAGGAGAAAATTAGAAAATTTTATTGATCTGTTATTTATTTTTGTTAAAAGTTAAAAGTAAAATACTCTCTTCAAAAAGGCAATACATAATCCTGTTTTACATAAAAGAATATAAATAACTCCAATAAAATTAATATTTTTCAGAAGTATCATTTTACTAGTCCTTCAATTTTAAAATTCAGTTTTCAACTCAACATGTATTGATTATTCCCTATAACAGTAGTGATATACAAAATTGATAGTAAATTGTTCAGTCACTAAATAACATTGTAAGATTTGGTATATTTAGGAGAGAGAAACAAAATGTGTATAATATAATCCCAGATAATGGTGATCATTGCCTAAATAGTATGATGTTTAGAGCTAAATTGTTTCTTTAGTATGAAATCATTTATTAAATTATTAATTTCATAATCTTCATTTTTAAATTCCTCATGAAAAATTTAGAATTAATCTGCAAATAAAATGATATTATTTCTCCTCCTTGAAAAAAAGGAATGAAATAAATAAATTTTAATATAGAATGATGTTATGTTTAAACAGAAAATTGGAAAGGGTGGTTTATTTTTTCATTAAATTTTCAAACGTATCAGGGAGATGAAATTACTGGTGTTGCAAAGTTGTCTTGTTTTTTTAAATTCTACCTTTTGCTTATGTACCATTATAAAAATAACATGCTTAACGTGTTTGGATTTCCATTGTGCTCTTTCTCTCTCAGCATGCAGCTTTTCCTATCCAGGGATGGTGAAAACTAGGAAATGCACCACAGTAGGAGGAATAATGCGAGTCCTTTTCCAGTTCCCTAAATCAGCAATGATCAGGGTTGCAATCAAAGGTGAGGCAAATAAATTAAGATAACTGTTGATAATTCAAACGAAAAACTCATGTTGCATTAATTACCTGAACTGTTTGGGTTTATTTTGTAATCTCAAAAGTAGACTGCTGATAAAAAAGTTTTCAATTTAAAATTATTTATTTCCATCCAAGTCAGAATAGTAATCTATACCCAGTAAGATTAGTTTCTATCTGCTTCAACAAATTGAAGTCTGTATTTTCCATTTTTTCTTTGTGAAATCATTACTAAATCTGCCACCAATTTAACAAAATGACATATTCTACTCTAGAATTACACTGTTGCTTGAACTTTAGTGTATAGATATGGTTCTTACCTAGCAATAATGTTGTAGAACACTTTATCCTTCCTCATGGAAGACATAATACACAACGCTCCTGGGAATTTTGCATCATTTTCTGCCAATTAGCTTGTAAGGGGTTTCTAGGAGGTCATGGAAAGATTCTGAGGTGTAAGCTTTTTCTTAAGAGCATGTGATCTCTATATGGTTTTCTTTTAAATTTATCTTTGATGCACTTTGAACAAGCTAAAGGTGTGATACTGACAACCTCCAGCACTAATACAGGAAAGAAAGATATATATTCTTTAGTGATTTCCTTCTGCAGTGAATTCCTTCTTTGGGGAAAGCCTTTCTGGCTTCATCAACCTTGACGTTTGCAGGAGAAAGCCACCTAGCGGCATGCCTTCCAAAGAGTGGAAGTGGAGAGAGGGTGACCGAGCCGAGTAGAGACCGTTCCAGGGCAAGTGGCCAGGGTCTCCATGCAGGACCCAAGCAGCAGCCTAATAAAAATTCGTTTAAAATGAAAACTACAATAAAACCCCAGAGTAGTACCAATTCTACATAAAATGACATTGATGCTTGCATTTATACCTTACTTGTCTGCAAAGAATTTGAGGTGTCAGGCCAGACGTGGTGGCTCATGCCTGTAATCCCAGCACTTTGGGAGACTGAGGCAAGTGGATCACAAGGTCAAGAGATGGAGACCATCTGGCTGACATGGTGAAACCCCATCTCTACTAAAAATATGAAAATTAGCTGGGTGTGGTGACATGCATCTGTAGTCCCAGCTACTGGGGAGGCTAAGGCAGAAGAATAGCTTAAACCCGGGAGGCGAAGATTACAGTGAGCCAAGATCACACCACTGCACTCCAGCCTGGCAACAGAGTGAGACTCCATCTCAATGAATGAATGAATCAATCAATCAATCAAAGAATTTGAGGTATCAAAAGATGAAGAAAAATGAACAGTGGGAAGGAAGTCAATAGGGAAAGATTACATCAATATTAAGCTTTATGAAAATTCTTTTAATACAAGGAGGAAAAGTAATGGCTATCCATTTGGCAGCCTCAGCTACCAAATTACCTTAACACAAAGAATTAATGTAAACATATGGGAGAGTGCTATTTAAACCTGATTTGATGTCTTTACCTTGATATTATATCTATACCTATGTATATATAATAGCAAAATATCTATATCAATGTCTGTATCAGTTCTTTATCTAGCTATATCACCTTGTTATCTCAATAATTTAGAAGTTGTTATATCTTTTTTTACAAATGAAAATAGATGTTATAATTATGAAAGGAATACATTTTTGTTTCAGGATATTTGGAAAATTAAATTAAATTAAATTTAAGCCTAACAGCATTTTGGGTTATTCCCATTTGTTTAATATTTATTTATTTTAATAATTATACAAATATAAGTTACAGTCTTGAATTTTCATTTAACATTATATCATGACAAATTTCCAAGGGATTAAATATGCTTTGGAAGCATCTTTATATGACTGTGTAATATTCTGTCAAATATACAAATTATGTAACTATTTACCTACCATTGGATATGATTATTGCAGATGTTTCATCATTATAAATAATACTGTAGTGAACATCTTTGCATATACATCTGCCAACGTATGTCTAATTCTGGTATTTCTTTAGAAGCAGAATTACTTAAGAACTATGAAATTTTTTGAGATAATTGTCAATTTTCTTTCCTAAAATTAAGATCAATTTACATTCTTACAAATAATGGATAAGGGCCTGTTTTTGTTGAGAATTAACACTGAAAGCATATTTTGTCAATTGTACGAATTATAAATCATACGTTATTGTATTTTTATTGCATTTTTCTTTATTAGTGAGTTTGGTCATTTAAAAATATATTTATTGCAATTAATATTTTCCCAATTAACAATTGTCTGTTTATGTTCTTCTTTATTAGAATATTCATAATTTTTAGAGCTTTTTATTAGAAATTAAGAATGCAAATTCTTGTCAAAATTATTTCTATCCAATTAAAGATTTACTTTGAAATTTTATTAATCACGTGATCTCTTTCATTGCCTTTATTTTAGAAAATCCTTCCTCACCTTCGTATCAGTTAAAAATACATATCTGTTTTCATCCAGTATTTTAGAATTTTATTTTTTATACTAAAGTCTTTAATGAATTCTTAGCACAGTATAAGTTGAATGCTTATCTTAATTGTTTTTGAAATAGATAATTTTCTAAAGTTTTGTCGAGTAAGTAAATCATCTCTTTTTTGTATTTTTTTTTTACAATATACCAGTTTCTTATATTTTAGGATTTTTTTAAAGTGTTTTGTTCTATTAATCTATCTCTTAATTTTTCATCAATATCATACAATTTATATTGTAATAGTTATAACATTTTTAAAGACATCATTCCTTTCTTGCTTGGTTTCAAGTACTACTGAGCTATTCTTGCTTGTTAATTCTTCAGGAAGAATTTTGGGAAGTGTCTCTCATCTCAGATAAAATCTCATTGCCATGTTATTTTTATTTGTTTTTCATTAACACATGAGAGTTAATTTAGGAGGGATTACAGTCTTGTTCGAGCCAGGATTTTTTTTAACTAATCATTTATTATTCCTCTCTAAAAGTGTATCGTTTTCTAGAAGTAGGACCTGCTCCATATCTTATAGGGTTATTTCTAGGTAGTTTATGTCATCCCATGGCTATTAGGTTTTGTATGTTTATTTGTATTCATTCACTCTAATCAACTTTAAGGCTGTTAATTTTGGAGGATGATCTGGGATATATAGTACCATATGCAAATAATGAGAATTGCTGATGTAAATTATTAAGGCCTGTTGAAGGTAGATTTTGATAATATACTAAAAACATGATTTAATGTTCTCACTAAGCAGGAATACCCACTAGTTTTTTTATTTATAAATTTACATTTTATTGTTAGATCTAAGAGTTAATAAAATGATTTTATTCTTATATAAAATATTTTTATTTGAATATCATTAAAGTAGATTAATAATCTGAAATTTTTAAACAGTAAAATGTACCTACATATGTTTTTGATGTCGAAATACCCAAAGCACTAGAAATAAAATGTTATATCTAATAAAATAGCATTAAAATTACACATAAAATAAATCACATTTGTATGCTGCATTATCATGATCTTCCATAAATAAAATACAAATTAGTTCTGCATTTAGTTAAGAAAACCTTTGCTAACTAGATAATTTTTTAGGAAACAATGGTTCTTCATCTGAAACCGTTGGCAGCATAGCTCACATACTTTACTTTGGCAGAAAGGTTCTTAATAGAGTTAACACGAACTTAACCCTGCACCAGTACAAACATTATTATTACATTTTTAACTAAAATAATCTGATTAAAAAACACTATCTGAAATAAAACAAATCACCTCTGCCTTACAGTGTAGTTACATTTACTTTAGACTTATGTGGGGAAAATACATGCTAGGAAATTTACAATTGAAATGAAATATGTTTCTAACTTGTAACTTGTATTTAAAAATAGTAGTTTGATATGTCTAATCATAGAACATTAACTATTTTCATTTTTCTTTTAATATATATTCATAACTAGAGTTTGTATTATTTAAAATTGACATTTTCTGACAAAAATATAAAATACTGAATTTTGTATTTAATTAAGATTATCCTAAGGACAAATAATGAAATTCATTGACTGAGAATAAATTTGCTAAGCTTTTAAGGCATGAACAACATTCAGAGAGATAATTAAATTAATTGATGCAAAAGAATATACACTCAGAAATAATTTTATATCATTTCTTGAAGAACTACATGAGATAGAGATCTCTAATAACATAATAAAATAATTTCCTAGATGTATTTATGCTAGAATAAACTGAAATTGATTCATGAATATAATTTAACAATTAAAATATCTGCATCCTTCAACAATGTGAAAATGATAAGGCTTGATTCTTATTCTTCTCATTGCTTCATCCTTACACTTTACGTAGCAAAAATGTTTTCATGCACATTATCATCATATTTTGTCATCTTAAACAGTGTCAGTAAAATGCATTGTTGTTTACTTAGAAAATATTTTTATGTAGGTGTATTGTCTGGAACAAAATATATTTTTTAATATTTCTGGTAAAGTATCTTAAGGGATTTCCAATCTCTTGATCATTGGGGTTTTGGTCACTAATATCACTACTAATTCACTAGGGCTAATAATTTAAAAAAACAAAACTGCATTTGTCATCCTCTAAATAAAACAAAGCTATGAGCTTATTTGCACAAAGACACAGAGCCAATTAATTGACTTCTGCCTGGAGATGCTTCATAAAACTGTAAATCTCATAGATAAAACCATATTAGTGCTACATTTAGTTTTAGCAAATATTAACAATATATAGTAGGTAATTTTAAGTGATTTTCATTTTGAATAGCAACTACATGGTCATCTATAGTTTACATATAACATGCCACATATAATAACATATGAGATATACTGAGTTAAAATTTACCTTAACATAAATATCTAAAAAACCCTCTGATTTTATTATATAGAGAAAAAGCCAGAGTTCTTATTTTAATTACAATACATGCAATGAGGAAAACCAAAACCAAAACTCCAATTACATTTAAATTCAATACCATCAATTTAAACATATATCACTATGTTTAAGATTTATTTTCAAGATGTTTTAATTACTGAGAAAGGTTTTTGTAGTCAGTTATGTTCATGGAGTTGTAAAAGTAAATTATTTTTAACACAACCTGCTCTTAATTTAATCTATGGCTCAAAAATTTCAACATATTCGAGTTTAAAAATAAATAAAAATTTTATTTTTCTATATTGACTTTAAAAGAATCTGACAAGGTTTTGTTTGCTTGCTTTTTTGTTGTGTTTTCATTCATTTATTTGTAAGCAATTTTTATTCCAAAGGGTTATTAGAAAGGCAGTGAACTTTACTTGCCAATTAATTTATAACAACACATGACTTTTAATAAATTAAGTGGAGCACACCCAATGCAGAGTAGAAAGAGCTCAGTCCTCTGGAACAGAGATCTGAGTTCTGGATGGGCTGAGAGACTTTGGACCAGTCACTTACTCTGTCAGAGCCTCTACTTCCATGTGAATTACTGACCTTTTATTGTCTTTGAACAAAAGCATAACATTAAGCTAATAAGATCATTTAGTCTTTTCTTGAGAATTTTGAAATAAATGGCCAATTAATGAGCATGCCCTTAGCTGAGCGTCTGCACTTTCATTCTTAGGAGAGACTGGATGGATTTTTCAATGGGAAGGCCTGCTGTAAGCACAGTTTATCAACCTCTTCACTAAAGAATTTTGAAGTCCTGGAATTGTCCATGGTTTGGAGGGTTTTTCAGTTGCTTGAGAGTTACTCTGAAGAGAGGTAGAGAGGGAAGGATTGACAGTGCTAGCTTAGTCTCAGAACCAATTTCCCTGGTTCATGTCTACATGAACAAGGACTAATTGAAGAGACTTTTAGAATCTTTGTGGGAAAAATAAGGCTAATTCCATCTGGAAGGCTGACCTGAGCCTGGCGGTGTAAGTGGATAACAAGCTAAAAAAAAGCAAGAAATACAGGATTCAAGTGCTTGTTTAGATGCAAAGATCTGTTTATATTTCAACTTTTTATCGTTTAATAACTTCCTGGTTGTTTTAGTATGCTGAAGAGCTAGGATTTGGATCCATTAAATTAATTTTTCTATCTAAAGTCTTCCAAATCTAACAGCTTGTGAGTAGAATGTATAATGTTTCCTCATAAAATCAGCCATGAATTTTAAACAAATTAACCCTTAAACTTCCTGACATCCCCCAAAGTCCATTGTGTATACTAAAGAGTATTGTCCATCACTACTTCCGTGAAATGCACAGTTCCCTTGGGAAAAAGTCTAAATTTGAACTTCTACAGAAGCTTCATTGCACTGTCATTGTAATTAAGTGGCATCAGCTCTTGGATATTTTTATGCTGTATAATTTCTTTCTCTCTTAAAAATGATTTTATAATATTAATTTAGAGAATGCCTGGTTGGGTTTTAGCTATTTTCCCTGCTACAATTTCCCTCTCAAATACCAATGGAGTCTCACATAGTGTTTGTTTTACAGTGATCGGGGTCTTGAGCCTTCCAGAACCTGTTTTAGAGAATCACTAAATGGAGTTCTTGTACAGACTTAAAATGCATGTTCAGGACATGCAAATGAATTGTAGTCCAATTATGCGGTGAAAAAACAGCCCTAAATATCCTGTTAATGAACTGCATTCAGGCACTAAAAGACATTCATCATGATGGGATTATAAAGATCCTGCCCTTAATTATGAGTTGTAAAAGCCACTTTCAGGTAGAAATAAAGAGGGTAACAGTTGTTCAATTAGAGGTGAACATTCATCTAGGAGAGGAAAAAAGCCTTTCTGTGATAAGACCCAGAAATCTTGTTTTTCTGCTAATGCGATTTCATACATTTTTGTTGCACGGTGGGCTGAGCAGCATTCCTGGTCTGTTGCCTCGGATGGGAATTGTTCAATACCATGTCACACATAGCTGTGCCCCGAGTCATCATGCTGAGCGGTGAACCGATCCCATGGTCGTCGTGACAGTTTCTGGAGAAAGCAGGCCCATGCTGATTCATTCTGAGTCTCCTCTTCCCATCCCTGTCTCCAGCCCAGCATCCTTTTCACATTTATTCATGAGCTCATCACTCGGGGCAAAAAAAAAAATTATTTGCATTATCACATTACATTTAAAAGCTATAAATTACGCAGAGCTATAAATACTGCCTTCTGGTAAACACCATAAAATCTGTGTGTGTTTGTGCACATGCAAGCGTGAAATGTCATTTGGATTTTCTCCCCACTCGCTGCATCTTATAACTCTTCAGTCTTCAGCATTCTGAAATCTAGCAGTTAAAACAGTGGTAATTTAAATGAAAAAGAAAGGATTTAGAATTGTTTTAAACAAACTGTGATTCTGTGTTAACTATGGACTGGGCTCACTCCGTTTGGAAACTGTCATCATTCCACAATAAAAGTGTTGCAATATAACATATCTGGAAGTTGAAAAACAGAAGATGATTTTTGTTCTGTGCTGTTCAACAGAAGCATACACAACTGAACTGAAACATATTTTTTTAAAATCATCGGTTTTAAATTATGCCTCTCTAGAATATTTGTAAAATGCTTAATAGAAAATTCTATTGGTCAAATATTTTCAGAAACTGAAGAGGTGATAATTTGAGAAGAGCCTAAAACCTTTCCTCAGTTTGACTACACAAGGTTATGATTCCATATCTCCTTTCTCGTTGTAAAAGAGAAATTCCTGTCCATCAAGTCTGTGACTCTGACACGCACACAGACTTGAACTTGCAGGGAATCTTTGCATCCTGGGCATCCAGCGGCCTGGGCACTGGAGGTGCTGCTGTTCGGGGGGTGAGTGTTGTCTGCTGGCTCATTGCGTCTTTAGAGCAGCCGAGTCAGCGGTGAAGGTGGGGGTGACTCAGGGTGGGGTTGGCACAAACTTCTTTCCTCCAGGTGCAGTACACATTGTGCGCTAGCTTGATTTATTCATTCTGATCTATCATGAACCAAAATATGAACTACAACATTAGGAAGATTATAAGCCGATGTCCTCTTTTAAAACAAACATATCCTTTTTTGGGTATTTACTGTATTAGTCCATTCTCATGCTGCTATAAAGAACTGCTCGAGACTGGGTAATTTATAGAGGAAAGAGGTTTAATTGACTCACAGTTTCAGGTTGCTGGGGAGGCCTCATGAAACTTACAATCACAGTGGAAGGCAAAGGAGAAGCAGGCACCTTCCTCACAGGATGCAAAACAGAGTGAGTACAAGGAAGGAAAATCCCAGATGCTTATAAAACCATCAGATCTCACGAGAACTCACTATCATGAGAACAGCATGAGGGAAACTGCCCCCATGATTCAATTACCTCCACCTAGTCCCACCCTTGACATGTGGGGATTATGGGAATTACAGTTCAAGATGAGATTTGGGTGGAGAACGTAAAGTCTAACCATATCATCTTATTTTACAGAAAATCTTCCTTAAATCCAACTAGAATGCCTTCTACCTCATTTAAACCCATTTCTTCAGGCCTGTCCATAAGCAAAGGTCAAGAACAAATCTAGATCAAGTTCTATTAAAGGGAATCTCACTTTGCATTTAGAGGGGGAGGGGGAGGTATGAGTCTCAGTCCATAACAAGCATACAGGAAGCTTATCTGTAAATATAGTAGATTTTGTGGAAAATGCCCTGTTCCTTTCGGTAATAGAAATTAAATTTGGTCAATTACAGGTATCCCCTACTTCCCTTAGTATTGTGTCACATTTTGTTTTTCTCCCATGCCCGGAAAATCTTCCCCATCCCTATGCCACTCTGGGCAGTAGGATATCCTTTCCACACCAGTGTCCTGCTGGGCCTGGGGGAAACGTTCAGGGATACTCTCTAGACACACCCAGCTGACTTTTCTGTTCCTGCATCTTTCTGGTTACAGGAATCCTAGGGCCTGAGGCTCCAGTCCTGGGCTTTGCTGAGGGAAGGCACAGGTCCTCTATGATGTCAGTTTCCAAATCTCCCCAAGGTTGGAATTGTGAGGCCCATCTCCATCTCAGATCACTCACGCTCCCTGAGGTCCCTCCCCTTTTCTAGACCCAGGGATCTTCCCAGAGGCTTTTCAGGACCTGAAAATTTGAACCTCAAAAGTCAGAGGATATGCGATTTCTTCCATGAAGTAATAAGAAAGAAAGGCACCTTTAAGCTAACTCAATGAAGAAGCACTGGGAAAAAATGAAATGCAGGATACACAGTTATTACTGGGGCACTGTTTTGGCAGATGAAACTAACCAATTCCCTTTGTCTTTCCTCTAAGACTTCTTTCCAAAAATGTCATCATTTGATTGTTCTTTTTTGGGTTGCGGAACAGGGTCTTGCTCTATCGTCTAGGCTGGAGTGCAGTGGTGTGATCTTGGCTCACTGTAACCTCTACCTCCCTGGCTCTAGCCATCCTCCCACTGCAGCCTGCTGAGTAGCTGGGACTACAGGCACACAGCACCACATCTGGCTAATTTTTAAATTTTCTTTAGAGACAGTGTTTCACTATGTTGCCCAGGCTGGTCTTGAACTCCCTGGGCTCAAGTGATCCTCTTGCCTGGGCCTCCCAAAGTGCTGGGATTACAGGGATGAGTCGCTATGCCCAGCTTGATTGTTCTTGATGCCTTCACTACGAGTTCAGAATGAAGCAGAGATGCTGTCAAGGGGATGTGCACTTACCATGAAGGAGGAACGGATGTGGAGAATGCAGGGTGAACACAGCAAGAGCCACGATCATGGGCAGTGTGTCCAAGACAGAGTGTGTGGGTGAGGGACAGGGATGGCCGGAGCAGAGTCTTTGGGTGGGCCTGCGGCTGGCACCCAAGAGCCTTCTATGCTGCAGTGAGGAGTTTCAGACTTGTCCTAGAGGGGACAGGGCCAGAGCGGGTACAAGATGAGATTTGTAGGGGGCACCCCAGTTTGTTCACTGTGCAGCATGGGGAGCTGGGGGGCAAAATGGGAGGCAGCTAAGAGTCCTTCTTGGTCCATTGATTGATCTAAGCCTGGGGCTTTTGGAATGGAGATTAAGGGGCAGATTTTAGGGATGAGGTAAAGGAGGAAATGCAATGAATGAAGTAGAGAAGGAGGAAAGGATGCTTCTCTCTGGAACTTTCCAGGTTCCTAGTTTCCTGGGGCTTGCGGTATTAGGCCTGGTTCTCGGGCAAACAACTTGAGCTCCTAGAGACACAAAAGGCAGCACCCAGGTGCCATGAAATCATAAGAGGGATGTCAGCAGAGATTTTCCTTCCCGCTTCCTCCTTCCTTGTCCACTGTGCTCTTCCTCCATTGCGAGTGGTATCTTTTTATCCCAGGGGAAGAATGATATAGCTGAAATAACACTTGTGATTTCTGACAGCTCTTGCCTTTCAAAAGTTTCAACCTAGACTGTGCCAGGACATAATGTTTATTTATAAAGATTAGATTTAGACCAACGTGTCATGACCAACCAGGTTTCTGGCACAGGTGTGGCACAAGTGTAGTTAGGAATACTTGGTCTCAAAGAGAGTTGCAAGGGGACTAATGGGTGCTGGGAGAAGTGTTCCCAGAATCAGCTGTGCTCTCTGACTGCCCAGATACCTCCCCTTCCTGTCCCAGGCTGAGGCCTCAAGATGGGGGTGGGGGATGGGGAAGGCAGTCCAGGAGCAGGGAGCCCTTAAGGCTTGCTTTCAAGGTGAAGCCCAGAGAAGGGGCAAGTTATGCAGATTTTCCCTCTATTTAGCATGGAGTGAGGTGGGGTGGCGAGAGATGACTACATGGGCCTTTGCACTTGCTCTTCCTCTGCTTAGAACTTTCTGTCTCCATATATCGTTATGACCTGTACCCTCCTATCCTTCAAGATTTTGCACACATGTCCTCTTCCCTAAACATCTATTTAGAATTGAAGCCCCAGGCTGGGTGCGGTGACTCATGCCTATAATCCCAGCGCTTTGGGAAGCTGAGGCGGGTAAATCACGTGATGTCAGGAGATCGAGACCAGCCTGGCCAACATGGTGAAACCCCATCTCTACCAAAAATAAAAAATATCAGCCGGGCATGGTGGTGCACCTGTAATCCCAGTCACTCAGGAGGCTGAGGCAGGAGAATCACTTGAACCTAGGAGGTAGAGTTGCAGTGAGTTGCAATTGTGCCACTGCAGTCCAGCCTGGGCAACAAGAGTGAAACTCTGTCTCAAGAAAAAAGAAATTGGAACTCCCTGCCCTCATCTCCACCCCACCATTCTCTAACCTCCGTTCATGGTTTGTTTTTCTTCTTGGCACATAACAAGGACTGAAGGAGTATTTGTTGAATAGATACAATGCTGCCTGCGGTTAGCAGAGTAAACATGTCAAGCATCTGTTGTATTTAGTCCCAAGAAATCATGAGATTTTCTGTTGAGAGCAGTTTCAGAGGACTTACTTGGCAAAGGAGAGTTTTCAAAGTATTGGAGTGGAAATAGGTGTTGAGGAAAGAGAAACACTGAGATTTGACTACTATTTGTCACACTTTGACTGTGACAGAAAGGAGAGAGTCATAGTCATCATTAAAGAAGGATTTTTTTTTTTGAGACGGACTCTTGCTCTTGTCACTCAGGCTGGAGTGTAATGGCATAATCTTGGCTCACATAACATCCACCTTCTGGGTTCAAGAGATTTTCCTGCCTCAGCCTCCCAAGGAGGCTGGGATTACAGGCACATGCCACCATGCCCGGCTAATTTTTGTATTTTTAGTAACGACAGGGTTTGTCATACTGGCCAGGCTAGTCTCAAACTCCTGACCTCGAGATCCGCCCGCCTTGGCCTTCCAGTGTTGGGATTACAGGCATGAGCCACTGCACCCGGCCTAAAGAAGGATTTCTTAAAATATCCAGACTCACTCAATTTCGTAGATAGATTGAGGGACAAGAGCTTACGCCGGGTAGGCTTGGGAGGAGACATGGAAGAAGGTAATTAGGGCGGAAGGGAGGTCTCCAAGAGATGTAGGTTTAGAGCACTGAGAGATGGTTGGCCTTCTTCGGCTCTTCTCCCAAGGCTGGAAAAGGAGGGAAGATGGAAATCGAGAAGCACAGAAAAGCTTCACGGGGAAAGACTGTGATGTTCTGGCTAGAGGTGTTTTTATTTTTTCTGTGTAGTAGTTGCAGGCACAGGATGCGGAAAGATCTTTGGAAGAACCGAAAGCCACATGTGGACCTTCTAGTGCCTCAGTGATGACATTTCCCCTAGCTGCACATGCAGCCTGGTAGTGGGAGCCAAGAAGTCAGATCCGAATTTAATTCAGGGTCAAAGCTTTGCTGGACAGTTCCAATGGAGAAGAATGGTAATGGCAAAGGAAATGGAGGCTTTCAACAAGCTTATGATTTTCTCTTTCAGCTGAAAATAGGCATATATTTCTGTTCTCTCCAAGTAAGCAGAACTTGTGGGTGACTGAGCACCCAGTCCTGACTCTGGAAGAAGCCAGCAGTGATCTTTGGATCCTTTTCTCTTGTTTTCAAGAGGAACGTCCTTTCTATGCAACATTTAATAATGGAAAACTGAATGTGAGCAATATATGTAAATTTTTTTCCATCATCAGTTTGAGAGAGAACATTAAATCAATCTTGATAGACTGTTTGTTAGAATTGCGCTTGAACTGGCTGGGCACAGTGCCTCGCGCCTGGAATCCCAGCACTTTGGGAGGCCAGGGTGGGTGGATCACCTGAGGTCAGGAGTTTGAGACCAGCCTGATCAACATGGTGAAACCCTGTCTCTACTAAAAACACAAAAAATTAGCTGGGCATGGTGTCAGACGCCTGTAATCCCAGCTACTTGGGAGGCTGAGGTAGGAGAATTGCTTGAAACTGGGAGACACCCCTGCACTTCAGCTTGGGTGACAGTGTGGGACTCTGTCTCAAAAAAAAAAAAAAAAAAAAAGAATTGTGCTTTAACTTCTTCTCATCCTTCAACATGGGTATCAGCTGCAAGTAGTTTCATGAAAAATGACAGTGGCACCGTATGAGGCCACAAGGGCACCTGCTGACTATGACGAGGTGATGGAAAGAAAGAAACTGACTGTGTAAACAAATGCCAGGGGAGACAGGGTGATGAGCTTCAGGGAGAATAAATTTTGTGCCCTGTCAGTAATGTGCTCTGGCTTATAGCAGCTAATCCTCAACTGGAAGACAAGCTAAACATGACTAAGAATGCAAGAGATAGATCATACTTTTAATTTTAAAAATTTGCTATAAGCTGGGTATGATGGCTCATGCTTGTAATCCCAGTAACTTGGGAGACTGAAGCAGGAAGAATGCTTGAGGCTGGGAGTTTGAGACCAGCCTGGGTAACATAGCAAGACCTCATCTGCAAAAAATAAAAAATTGTTCTGGGTGTAGTCACACATGCCTATAAGTCCTAGCCACCCCAGAGGTTGAGGTGGGAGGATTGCTTGAGCCCACGAGTTCAAGGCAGCAGTGGGCCATGATCACACCAGTGTACTCCAGCCTGGGTAATAGAGCAAGACCCCAAGTCTAAAGAAAAAGAGAAAGCCACACAAAAAATTTGCCGTACCCCTCAATTGTGTCATAATACACTTTTCCATCTGCACTGGTGTTCTACAATCTTCACTAGCAAAAAACACACTGGTAACTCTATATAGGATTAGACTGTGTTTGGGTACTTCTCTTTTTATATCTCTCTCTCCTTGTATCTATCTATCATCTATACTACTTAGTTAGAATTCAGGCCACAATTTTAAAAACACACAATTGATTAAAAGCAGCAAATGCATAATTGGCATCACAGATCTAGCATTTAGAGTCATTGGAAATTTGCTATAGCTCTGAGTTTTCTGGTAGTCATATAAATATATTTTTATTCTGATAAGACTTACTTATAATCTCTGGCAGAGTAACATGTACCTAAATCCTAGCTTTAGAAAGGAATATATTTGTTTATGTCTTTATAAATGGGTATTAAGACAATACATCTTTTTTTGTCTTTACTGTTTCTCTCCAGGGCAGAAACTGTTTAAATAGCCACTCTTAAGTCCTTAAATGATTTTTTTTTACAATATTAGAGTAAAATGATTTCTGTATATTGTTTTGTGAAGCACTATCTTTTGGAAATAAGAATAGAGTATGAGATTCTAGAGTCATGGAAGACCTAGAATAATAATTTTTATTAATGGCCATCACTCTCATAGCCCTTATGCATCAGCCATATGTAATTAGCATTTTACATATGTTATTTCATGTAATAATCAAATCAACCATATAGTTGAAGTACTATTAATATCACCTTAGTTTCCTGTTGAAAAAACATAATTCCAAGAGGTCAGAAACTGTCACAAGGTATAGTCATTAAGGAACAGAGTCAGAATTTGATCCTAGACAGGCTGTTCCCTGATCCTGCACTCTCACCCACCACAGTGTACCCTTTCACCCTCAAATATTCATGTGCTGCCTAATGCACTGGGTCATAATCAGTTCATAGTTTAATTCATTCACAAAGGCCTCCAATTTGGTAAATTGGAGGGACTATCTGAACTATTCTATGAAACGATTTTGTGATTTTATGATTTCAGGGTCATCGCCTCTTCTTATAGTGTAGGACTGGCTCAAAGGTGTCCATAAGAGAGCCAATATTTTGTGCAAGAATCTTTCATATACTTAAATATTGGAAAGCTAGTATTCATCCAGTCTGAAGTGCCAGAAAATAGGAAGTCACAATTTGTTTTTTAAGAGGAAATGTAGCCAATCAAAAAGTTGAAGATAAAGTGTCAAAAGTTAGCATTTTGTAGAAAGATTGCTAGATGAATCATAAAATTGTCAGTTTATCTGATTGAGTAGGGTTATTTTGTCGTTTATTTAAATTTAGAAAATTATTGTATTAGTTAGGTTTCTTTCCATTGAAAATAACAGAAACTTCACTTGTGTCACTGTAAGCATGAATAGGAACTTGCTGGAAGGATACTGGGGGTGACTCATAGGACTGAATGAAGAACTGAACAATTGGGGCTTGGAAAGATCAGGGTCTATGCAAATCACAGGCTAGAACACCTTCAGGACTCAGTGTTTCTCTGTGCATAGTGGTTAAGTTTTTTCAGCTTTCTCTGATGGTGGGAGAACTGGTCACCAGCTTTTCTAGAATCATATATATATATATATACAAATCTCACTCAGGGAAAAAGAGAAAACATTCCTCTTGTAGCTTCCATGTTCCATGAGAAAATTCCATGGGAAGAGTTACGATGGGCCTCACTTAGGTCATCCACTCAACCCTGGATAAATCTCTATAGTCATGTGAAGTAGACAGCATTATAGACTCAGCCTGGTCATGTGTCAATACCTGTTGTCAGGGGATCGACAGTCTGAGATAAGGTATCCTACCACAACTACATGATCAGAATGGTCTGAAAGAATTGAAAGCACCTGTGTTAATCTGTCTTCCCCACAGACTGCTAATACTGGGGAGGGCGGTGACAGGGCATAGGCCTGGTTCCCCAGAGCCTGGATGAAGTGACTAAAGTCATAAAGACATTTCCACTAGATAGAAATGTCTAAGTGAATGGTGGAAAGAAAAAATATTTCTACTCATTTACAAAAACACTGAAGGCCTACTATGTGCCAAGCATTGCTCAGCAGTGAACTAAGCAGATGAAAATCCTGTTCCCCTGGGGTCTTCATGCTGGCACACTCCCTTCTCCTACCCAATTATTGCTAGAAACTATGGAGGAAGAAATAGAGTGAAGGGTAGGGAACCAGCACATCTGAAACAGCCATCGCTGACCCATGAAGAAAGAGCTGTGAGACTGGGAGGGAGGGGGAAGGGGACCAGGCAGGGCAAGACCCCAGGACACACTGGAGGGTGGTCCTGAGCTGGCCACCTGGGAAGAGTAAACTTCCTGACTAAACCAAAGGAACTACCCATGAGGCTGTGGGATGAGATAAGTTTCCCAAAAAAACCATTAAGCAGAGAAGGTCCTCTCCTCCCAAGAGCTTCACAAGGTAGTTTTAGTGGAATGTACTTGAGAGTAAATATCAGAAGACTTGGGTTCTAGTGTAAATTCCATTGCTGACAGTTTACTGGTGTGTAATATGAGTTCAGTTTGCATAATCTCTCAGGTCTCTCTCAACTCTATATGGCTGTGTAGCCCACTAAAAGCAGAAATATTCCATTTTGTGTGCATACATTTCCTAGACCTAATCTCACGTCTTTGCCTGATGCTTATCAGCAGAAAAACCAAATAAAGCATTATTCTACTTATAATAGAATGCCTCATAATCCCATATATTGTTGAAATACCTCAATGAAAATTTTATTATTACTACTGAAACTTCATGGCATGAAAAGTCAAACTAATTTTTGATTCTGAAACCAAATCCACCAATTGTCAATTTTTCTTCAGTGTAAAAACCACATCTTCTTTGCCTATTATAACTGTGTCTTAATTTGTATTTGAAATGTTAACTTACCTATGAGGTTCCTAATATTCCCAATCAGAATGAACTTTTCCATTTGTCTTCTCTCAGCACTTGTTTTATCTCTCTACTGACTCACTTGGCACACTCTCACTTGTACTAGTACAGTGTGTGTGTCTGTGTATGTGTCAGGGGAACAAACGTATCTCCCACAAATGATTTTGAGTTCTTTGAGGGTAGGACTTGTATCTGACTCATCTTTCTATCCAAACAATTGACACAGCACCTTGCATAAAGTAAATGCCTAACACTTGTTTGTAGGGGTGCATTGACCTGCCCTCTGACACATGCCAATTGTGCTGGCTCCTGCAACTCTTCAACTGCCTCAATTCTTGGGAAACTCAGCTAATAGTGATTAAAACCCACAGACTGCAGAAAGAAGATGAGATAAAACACACAGATTGTCTGGGTCTTGGAAAGGAGCTATTACAGATGGAATTGGCATTGGCAAAACACCAAATAACATACAAATGTGCCAGAATTAATCAATTCAGTAAATAAACAAAGTTAATCTGCCTTCTCAGTTAGTCACATGTCTATGATTCCTGGCCCAGGTAGGGGTGGAGGCTGGCAGGCTGCTCATTTCATAGGATGGGGCCATTTGATTGAAGAGGCCCATGCATGGCTTTCCTGCATATGTCCAATACTACCTGAAAGTACCTACCATACAGAGTAGACCCCATCTGCAAGAATTCCGGTCTCTCTGCTTGGAAGAGGGGAAATACGCTCCTTTTGATTCTGCTTTTATTTGTTGGGTGTGGGAGGGAGCGCAAGAGTAGGAAATGCATAGCATCACAGAGGTCAGCTGATCTTCTTTGGTTAGTAAATAAACGGGGGTCCCCAATCAGAGACTCCAGGTTGCCAGGCCAGAATGTAGTCCTGGTGTTGGATCCACCATTTATCTTTCTAGGACTGGATTCATTTCTTAGTTAGTGGCTCGTTGGTATAATTTCCAGGCCAGATCAGTGTAATTGCAAACCACTTGGGTGGATTTTGTATTCCAGGGGATGTGGGGGTTGGTACAAAGTGAAGTAGAGAGAAGTCTAAGATGAGTAAAAAATAGTTGTTATTTTCAACATTGCCCAGGAAAAGATGGACATGTCCACACTAGTGTGGGAAGTGGTTTGTGTGGGCTGAGTGTGGGATTGAGCCAATTTCCAATTTCTACATTTGCAGAGTTCTAAGCCCTTTCCTTTCAGCTGTTTGTTGAACCCATGGCTAATGAGCTCCAGAACAGCATGTGGAGCACACACTCGTATGACAGGGTTTCTGCATTTAAGGAGTCTGTAAGCATATTGTGGAGAAAAAATTGACCCAATGAAATAAATATTAAATTTAAATTTAAAGTGTTTTCTTATAGGATAGCAACACTAGGTATAATAGAATTTCATTTACAAAGAAAAAAAAAATTGGTATAGGCTTGAGTAATTAAAGTCGTCAAGGAGTAGTAGGAGTTGAGGAGGATCTGAAGAAAGTGAGAGCTTACAGAGTGGGGAGCATCCCAGGAGGTAGTTGATCCACCAGCATCATAATTACATAAAGTCATTTCTGGGTCATGCGATAACCATGTTCTTAAGAAGCCTTGTGTATTCTCAAATGTCTTATAAACTATTTATTAGGGGTTGAGTAGAAGGAGACTAGAAAGTAGGGAGTTTCAGAAGCTCACTAAAAGAGTTATTTGTTGCCAGGCGTGGTGGTTCACGCCTGTAATCCCAGCACTTTGGGAGGCCGAGGCGGGTGGATCACGAGGTCAAGAGATCGAGACCATCCTGGTCAACATGGTGAAACCCCGTCTCTACTAAAAATACAAAAAATTGGCTGGGCATGGTGGCGTGTACCTGTAATCCCAGCTACTCTGGAGGCTGAGGCAGGAGAATTGCCTGAACCCAGGAGGCGGAGGTTGCGGTGAGCTGAGATCGCGCCATTGCACTCCAGCCTGGGTAACAAGAGTGAAACTCCATCTCAAAAAAAAAAAAAAATTATTTGGCAAGTCAGCAGTGGCACATGCCTATATTCCCAGCTACTCAGGAAGCTGAGGAATAGAAGTGTTTTAGGTTGCTTTGAATTTTGGAATATTTTAATATACTTCAAATGAGATATCTTGGGATGGGACCCAAGTCTAAATACAAAATTCACTTGTGTTTCATATACATCTGATATGGTTTTGCTGTGTCCCCACCCAAATCTCATCTTGAATTGTAACTCCCACAATTCTCATGTGTCATGGGAAAAACCTGTGGGAGGTGATTGAATTATGGGAGTAGGTCTTTTCTGTGCCGTTCTCATGATAGTGAGTCTCACAAGATCTGATGGTTTTAAAAATGGGAGTTTCCCTGCACGAGCTCTCTCTTTTTGCCTACTGCCATCCACATAAGATGTGACTTGCTCCTCCTTGCCTTCCGCCATGATTGTGAGGCCTCCCCAGCCATGTGGAACTGTAAGTCCAATTAAATCGCTTTCTTTTGTAGATTGCCCTACATAGTATCAGGTATGTCTATATCAGCAGCATGAAAATGGACAAATACAACATGTTATACACATAGCCTAGAGGTGATATTATACAATATTTGTAATAATTTAGAGCATGAAACCAACCTTGTTTTTTTTTCAGAGAGCATCTCGCTCTGTTACCCAAACTGTAGTGCAGTGGCATGATCTCAGCTCACTGCTGCCTTGATCTCCTGGGCTCAAGTAAGCTTCCCACCTCAGCCTCCTGAATAGCTGGAACTACAGGCACATGTTACCACTCCCATCCCACCATGCCTGGCTAACTTTTGTATTTTTTGTAGAGACATGATTTCACCATGTTGCCCAGGCTAGTCTTGAACTCCTGAGCTCAAATGATCAGCCTGTCTTGGTGGAATTACAGGTGTGAGCTGCCACTCCTGGCCCAAACAAAGCTTTGATTGCATTTTGACTACAACCTGTCACATGAGGCTAGGTGTGGGAAATTTCTATTTGTGGTATCATTGTTGCTGCTCAAAAAGTTTCTGATTTTGGAGCCTTTCAGATTTTTGGATTAGGGATGGTCAGCCTCGCGTAGCATAGCTTCCATGCCTTAACTAGTCCGCTAGTCACCCAAACAAAGTAGCTGTGTGTTCCTGGACGGCTATTTTTCAGGTGCACAGTGCCAATAACTGACTCACATTCTAATCAACAGGCATAGAATGAAATTAATGCAATAATCAATGGCATTGTGAAAATTTAAGCTGTAGGGGAATGGCCATGTTTGAACCTCACCAGACTTCTAAGTGCTTTCAAATATATAATCCTGTGCTTCCATTCACTGCCTAGTAGTGGTAGGGAGGCAGACTTCTAAGATGGCCACAGTTGATTTCTGCCTTATGTGATCCCCTCTTGTTGAGTGTGGGCTGGATATAGAGACTTACTTCTAACCAAAAACGTATGGCAAAAATAATGAGATGTATGTCACTTCTGTGACTAGATTACAAAAGATTGTGACTTTTGTCTTCCCAGCAGTTTCTTGTTGGTGTTGATGAAGTTAATTGCCCTGTTGGACAGGCCCATGTGGCAAGGAACAGAAGGCAGCCTCTGACCAATGGTCTGAGAGAAGCTGAGGGATCCTCAGCACTATAACTGGAGAGGAACTGAATCCTCCCAACAGCCATGTAAGTGAAGGACTGCAGGGAATTTCACCCCAAAATAAAGCTCCCTGGTATAAGGAGTATTTTGAATTAGAAGTTCTTAGAGATCAACATATGCTGGGAGTGGCTTTTTCCCTATCTACATAAAGACTGAACGGACCCACCAAAAAGAACAATTATTTTTCCTTCCTCTCCCTGTTATCACTGTATCTATTGGAGAGAAAAAAAACAAGAAGTAACCAGACCTGATTATACCCCTTCATGAAATATCTGTTCCTCAGGCTCATTCCATTTCCAAAGAGAACCATTCATAAGTTAATCTTCATTTCCCCATCCATTCATCCTCCAAAGTATTCATTCATTCTCCCTAATAATCATTTATTGTCCCTTAACAGAATTACCTATATTCCCATCACTCCCCTCCCCTCTGAAATAAGGCTATATAAGTATTGACCCCATTGGGATATTGAGTAATCATTCTTGATTCTCTCTCATATGTATGTTACTACATTTGTGTGCCATTTCTCCCATTAATTTGCCATTGTCAGTTGATTTCTTTCAGCAACCTTCTGATAGCTGTAAATCAAAAATAAAAGCCCCATAACTGATGGATGGACCTCTCTCTTGGCCAAGGGCATTTCAAAGTTAACCTGAAAAACTTGTTCAGGCCATGTGGAAAGTGGGGGTCAGACACACTTCATTATACTGTCCTCCCCTTTGATTTGTAGAAAGAGATAAAATGCCAGTCTTGCTCTAATATAGTATCACATGACATTTAGCATACCCTGAAGGAAATCAAAGCATTTTACCCCAAAATATATTTCTTTGACATGTTTTGATATGGCCCTGAAAAACTGTTTCTTATGGAGAAAATCTCCATTCCATAGAGAATCCCCTTCCTTTCCTGGGTCTTTTCCCTGATCCAGAAGACAATTAATGTGGGGAGCCCATCCCTGTAAATATTTGCAAAGCGAGTTTTACAATACTGGCGGTTTGAGCCCAGGGTCCCCTGAAGGAGGGGAGTCGAGATAAAAGAATCAGGAACAGACAAAGGGAGTCTATTTAAAAGCTAATCAGATGTTCGAAACCAAAAACTCTTGCAGTCATGAGGAACAATGTCTCCATGTAATTGTTTTTTATGAGCACCAGGAATGACTATCACCTTTTACAACCATTGATTGTGTATCTGCCATCTTTATTGTATAGAGTAGGTCATCTAGTGATTTGCATTTCCTCTTGCAATGACGTAAACCAGAGCCTGGAAAAATGTATATATACTGAGCCTTTGAAAAATAAATTCCGTGTGGGATAAGATTTCCACACCCCTCCTGACCTCCCTTTCTGTCTCCCTTTATTTCCTGCGCACTCCCCCACTCAGGTTTGGAACCCTCTTACTGGCCAAGAGTGACCCCCAGATATTAACAAAGTGTCTGGCACTCTTTTAGGTCTGATAAGAGCTCTGAAGTTTGCTACCTGGGGGCTTCATCTGCATAATAAAAACCTTGGTCTTTAGATAATAACCTAACATTTTCAACCAATTGCCAATCAGAAAACCTGTGACTCTACCTATAACCTAGGAGCCCCTGCTTCAAGTTGTTTCATCTTTCTAGACTGAGCTAATGTACAACTTACATGTATTGATTGATGTCTGCCTGTAGTTGCTGTTCCCCTAAAATTAATAAAACCAAGCTGTAACCCACCCACCTTGGGCACATATTCTCAGGACCTCCTAGGGCTGTGTCATGGGTCATGGTCCTCATATTTAGCTCAGAATAAATCCCTTCAAATATTTTACAGGGTGTGACTCCTTTTGCTAACACAGCAAAGGGGAAGTTTTCCCTTCACCTCTACGTATGTAAACTTGAAAGTGAATCTTTCCCCAGTTGACCCTTCAGATTGTCTTGATTGCCCCCTGTGAGAGAGCCTAAAGCAGAAGATTTAGACAAGGGCCATGAAATCCAGTAAAAACTGTGATGTGATAAATGTGTGTTGTTTTAGACTCATTTGTTTTGTAGCAATAGACTCTATGATATGGCAGGGGTTAGCGATATCTCCACTTTAAGACCAGACAAATATGGCTCAGAGACAGTAAGTATCCAGTGTTGGGTAGCACCGAGTGGCCGAGCTGAACATTTGTAATCCTCAGTCTGGTGATGTGACACTGATCACCCTCACTACTACTCCTCCACATGAGTGCGGTACATATGGACTGTCAGGCCGTGTCAATCTTTCTTCTTACTTGTCTCTTTCCTCTTTATCCACCAGTGCTCAGTCCAAGCCAATTTGCACTAAGTGTACCTTTCTCTGTTCCACAATAGTAATCTATAATTGTGAGGAGTACTGGAAAATCCTGGGAAGCTGTAGGGGGATTAAGCTCATCTCCCCTTGTTTGGGGGTAACTAAACCCCATGCATTTGTGCTATCAGAAGACAGTGAGGAGGTAGGAAGCATGGAGACCATGCCCAGCCTCAGATCCTAGCTATGCCACTTAATGACTATTTGAAATGTTACTAAAAGCCTCTGGATATCCGTTTCTATACCTGAAAAATGAAGGTAACACAACTCTCTCTCTTAAGACGTTATGAATATTACGTCAGGTAACATGTAAACTTCTGATGTGCAGACATTCAAATGTTACTCTCTGCTGTCTATACTTCAGGTGGCCAAAGGTGCCCATGCATCTAGGTCTTCTGAGAAACACATGCATAGTGGACAAGGCTGAGCTTTCAACAGTCATAATATAATTTTTTTTTTACTTATATGCCTTCTAAGTGTATCTTTTATCCCTATTAGGTAATTATTCAAATCAGTTGAAACTGGATAAATATCTGTTGTAAACCAAAAATAAAATTCTAAGGCTCCCCAGCCATCTGAATGGACTTCCTCCTTGGCCAGGGTACTCTTAAAATGTAACCTGAGAGACTGGTTCAGGCCATGATAAGAAGTGGGTCAGACATGTCTCATTATACCTCTCTGGCATTTACAACAACATAGACCTTAAGTCTGATATGAAACATTTGCAACCTATTCTCTCTGAAGCCTGCTACGCTTCATCTTTATGATAAAACTGATCTCCACAACCTCTTATTGCAACCCAGGCATTTCCTTTCTACTGATTCCTGGCATTTAGATAAATGCAACCAACTGTCAACCAGAAAATTTTAAATCTACGTATCACCTGAAAGCACCCCTCCCTTTTGAGTTGTCTTGCTTGGTCTGGACTGAACCAATGTCCATCTTAAATGTATTTGATTGAAGTCTCATGTCTTCCTACAATGTGTAAAATCAAGCTGCACCCCGACTGCCTTGGGCAAACATTCTCAGGACCTCCTGAGGGCTGTGTCGTGGGCCATAGTCTGTCATGTTTAGCTCACAATAAATTTCCTCAAACATTTTACAGAGTTTGACTCTTTTCATGGACAATATAAACCAAATATCTCTAATATTCAAGGAGTATGCAAAGGCCTCTGTGGCATGATGGTGAATCCTATGGAAAGTGAACATCTTGCTTTAAGTAGAAGTATAGAATGTGCTGATTAAAGCTATGGGCTCTAAAATCAGGTTTCTCACATTGAGTCCTCTGCCAAATTTAGCTGTGTGACCTAGGGGTTTGTCATTTGAAAAATGACTGTAATAATAGTGCCTGTTCATGAGTTCGAGAGGAGAAGGTGAAGATTAAATAATTTCAACCTTGTTAAGTGTGCAGCACAGAGCCTTCAGCATAGCAAGCATTTTATAAATATTAGGCCTTGCCGGTTTCACTGAGAGTTTTGGAGAGGAATAAACAAGTAACTTCTGATATTAAGGCTGAAGCCCAGAAAAGCACACCTGTAAAGGGAAGTTTCACTGTGTAACATGCATTCAGGGTACATATTTTACTGTTTCACATGGGGGTAAAATTCACTGATCCAGGCAGATTTTAATAGGTCTGGCTGGAATTAATTAGACACTAAGTCCTTGAGGAAATCATACCTTACCATATTGTGAATACATTTGAGAACTGAACGTATTTAAAAGCCTTGCCCACAAATTTCTGATCCCTATGTAACCAACCAAATTCATCAAGAAATAAGTATGTTTTAAAAATCCAATTTGTGAGAAATAGCTCTTTTTCCATTTTCTTTGTTTCTGAGAGACAGGGGTGAGAAGTGCTGATGAAAGTATTTCTTTAATGTAAATGTTTCTTTTATCATGGGAAGGAAATATTGAGTTATTCCTGTCAACCCCCTATAACTATGAGCTCTGTAGCTCTCTAAGGAAGGAATCCTGTGGCTTTTCCTGAGATGCTGGGTCTGCCCAGCAGGGAGAGTGAAATAGATTAAGTCTGCAGCGCAGCCACGTTTGTCAAGGGCCAGCCCCCGGCCTTGGGAACTGACTGGCGACAGTTTGCAAATGTATGTGCTTGGTGGGAAGCCTGCAGTTCCCTTTGTTCTTGAACCACAGGAGGCCTGATAGGGAAGCCGGAGTGTGTCATCCCTGACTACCCAAACAGGAACTTGATGAGTAACTTTTCAGACAATATCAAACATGAACATTCAGTGTTTAACCAATTCTTTCTCCAGATACAAATAATAACATGTTCTACACGTTTTCCTGCAAACCTACTGCTCAAACAGCCAAGGGAAAACACAGATCTTGGACCAGGTTTGAAGCCTGAGTTTTTCAGGGAATGAGTAAGAGTTTCTAATCCTTCTACCTCCCTCGCTGTTACTAACCAACTTTTATTTCTCTTTCCCGGTTTTCCTTAAATCCCTATGGAAAGTCATCAAACAAAACTAATGAGAGGGTTCTGGACATGCTGAACTCAGTATTCCAAGTCGGCGTGCCTTGGAATACTGAATGTTTTAAGCTGAGGGAAACAGAACACTGCAGAAGCAGGAAGGCCTCCTTAAACTTCTCCCACCCTTCTTTTCTGAAGCAGACTAGGAAAGAATTGTCCTACCATCCCCTGAAGCAGGTCCTAAGACCCTCATTCGAGATGTAGCTTTTCTGTACCCAGGGGAAAGGAACATCTGTATCTGTAAAGACACAGGGACAGTGGGAAGAATTTCAACAATAGGCCTTCCTATGATTACCATTAGATCATACCCACTGTTTCCTCTAATCATACTTCCTCATGACTGTTCACTTTTCGTTAAACCTAAGCATAAAAATACACAAGTTTACCTGCTTCTTTGATCTTCATTTCCAAAGGCTTCCGTGTCACATAAAGCTTCTATTAAATAAATTTGTACACTTTTCTCTTGTTAATCTGTCTTTTGTTACAGGGGCCTCAGCCATGAACCTAAGACAGGAAGAAAAGATACTTCTTTTGCCCTATACTATTCTTTTTACTCGTATTCAGAATGACTAGGAATTACAGACTTTTTCTATCAATTTTTTTCATATATGTGCTTGCCTCTGTCTAAAAGCTTAGGAAATATACTTATGGAAAACAGATAGGCCAGGCGTGATGACTCATGCCTATAATCACAGCACTTTGGGAGAATGAGGCAGGCAGACACAAGGTCAGGAGTTCAAGACCAGCCCAGCCAACATGTTGAAACCCTGTCTCTACTAAAAATACGAAAATTAGCCAGGTATGTTGGCAGGCATCTGTAGTCCTAGCTACTCAGGAGGCTGAGGCAGGAGAATCGTTTGAACCTGGGAGGCAGAAGCTGCAGTGAGCCGAGATCACTCCACTGCATTCCAGCCTGGACAAAAGAGTGAAACTCCAACAACAACAACAAAAAAGAAATAAATCTGTCTGCCATCATGCTAGAGGATACATCTTTTACAACACAGATGACCCCCGGAAGAGTAACTTTTTGTGCTTATTCTAAATCTAGTTTGTTTTTAACCTAGTTGTAAGTGAAGCTCATTTCTTTTTCAAGCCCACTGAGGTAGACATTACAAGTGTTCATCCATGTCTGGATATTTTCTAATTCTGGGCTTATGGAGTGATACACTTTCACACCCCCTTGAATTTAGGCTTGGCCACATAATTTTCTTAGGCCAATGAAATGTGAATGGAAGTGACCCTTGTAGAAAATGTTGAGAGGAAACTTTTCTGCTACCATTTTAGGTTTGGATTGTTGTGGCCCTGTGAGTTAACAGACAGTACAGAAATTAACAGGAGAAAAGACAAGGTTTATTAATGCCAGGTCTCCATACGCAAGCCTGGAGCCTGAAAGTCTGAAGTCCTGCTTGTCTCAGCTGATGTCTCCCACTCCCTGCCTGCATTCCACATTGTCCCTGATTGCCCAGTGGAGCTTCCCCAGCCAAGCCCCTCAGGCAACGCTGCCATCTTAACTGTTCTTTTTTTTTTTTTTCTTTTGAGACGGAGTTTCGCTCTTGTTACCCAGGCTGGAGGGCAATGGCGCTATCTCGGCTCACTGCAACCTCCGCCTCCTGGGTTCAGGCAATTCACCTGCCTCAGCCTCCTGAGTAGCTGGGATTACAGGCACGCGCCACCATGCCCAGCTAATTTTTTGTATTTTTAGTAGAGACGGGGTTTCACCATGTTGACCAGGTTGGTCTCGATCTCTCGACCTCGTGATTCACCCACCTCGGCCTCCCAAAGTGCTGGGATTACAGGCTTGAGCCACCGAGCCCGGCCCAACGGTTTTTTTTTTGGTGGGGGGGAGGAAGGCAGGAAGGGAGGGAAGAAGGACGGTAGGGAGGAAGGAAGGGATAAAGGAATGAAGGAAGGAAGGGAGGAAGCGGGGAGGGAGGGAGGGAAGAAGGGAAGGGAAGGAAGGAAATCAAGCAATGAGAGAGACATTGCCAACCTGGATCTAGAGGTTTACAAGTTGATTTCTTTTTTTTTGAGAGAAGGAAAGAAAAAAAAAATAAGTAAAGGAGAGGAAGAAAGAGGAAGAGAAAGAGGGAGAGTAAATGGAAATATTGCTTTATTTTGAAAAAAATTGGGTATTAATGATGGCCAATCAATGTTTCATTTAAGCTTATGGGTAGGTGTGATGTGGTATTGACAAGAATGTATATTTTGTGTATTTGAAGTGGAGAGCTCTATAAATATATATTAAGTTTACTTGTTCCGGATCTGAGTTCGAGTCCTTGATATCCTTATTAATTTTCTGTCTCATTGTGTCTAAGACTCTATGTATCTGGGTGTTAGGATAGTTAGCTCTTGTTGTTGCATTGATCCTTTCACCACTATATCTTTGTTGCTTTAAAATCTATTTTCTCTGATACGAGAATTGCAACTCCTGCTTTTTATTTATTTATTATTTATTTTTGCTCTCCATTTGGTTGGTAAATCTTTCTCCATCCCTTTGTTTTGAGTCTTTGTGTATCCTTGCATGTGAAACAGGTCTGGATGTAACATGCCATTGGGTTTTGGCTGTGTCTTTTGATTGGGGGATTTAGTCAATTTAAATTTAGGGTTACTGCCATTTGATGTTGACTGGCTGTTTTATCCATTGGTTGGTGTAAATTCTTCTTTATGTTGGTGCTCTTTACTTTTTGGTGTATTTTTAGAAAGGCTAATACTGGTTGTTTCTTTCTGTGTGTAATGCTTCTTTCAGAAGCTCTTGTAAAGCAGGCCTGGTGGTAATAAAATCTCTGAGTTCTTGCTTGTTCATAAAAGATTTTATTTTTCCTTCAGTTGTGAAGCTTAGTTTGGCTGGATATGAAATTCTGGGCTGAAGGTTCTGTTCTTTGAGGATGTTGAATATTGGCCCCCACTCTCTTCTGGCTTGTAGAATTTCTGCTGAGAGATCTGCTGTAAGTCTGATAGGCTTGCCTTTGTGGGTAACCTGACCTCTCTCTCTGGCTGCCCTTAGTATTTTCTCCTTCGTTTCAAACCTGGTGCATCTAACGATTATGTGCCTTGGGGTTGCTCTTCTTGAGGAATATCTTTGTGGTGTTCTCTGTATTACCTGGGGTTGAATGTTGACCTGCTTTGCTAGTTTAGGAAAATTTTCCTGAATAATATCCTGAAGGGTATTTTCCAGCTTGGATTCATTCTCTCCGACGCATTCAGGTACACCTATCAAACGTAGATTTGGTCTTTTCACATAGTCCCACATTTCTTGGAGACTTTGTTCATTCCTTTTTATCCTTTTTTCTCTAATCTTTTCTTCACGTTTTATTTCATTAAGTTGGACTTTGACCTCTGATATCCCTTCTTCTGCTTGAACAATTTGAGTGTTTAAACCTGTGCATACTTCTCGGAGTTCCTGTATTGTATTCTTCAGTTCCATTAATTCACTCATACTCCTCTCTAAGTTGTCTATTCTCAATAGGATTTCATCAAACCTTTTTTCAAAGTTCCTAGTTTCTTTACATTGGGCTACAACATGGTCTTTTAACTCACTGAAGTTTGTTATTATCCATTCCTTGAAGAGTGATTCTGTCATCAGGATGCGCTCGTTCTCCATCGAGCCTTGTTCCATTGTTGATGTGGAACTGTGATCATCTTTAGAGGGAGAGGCATTCTGACTTTGAGTATTCTCAGCTTTTTTACGCTGGTTTCTTCCCGTCATTGTAAATTTATCCTCCTGTCGTCTTTGAAATTACCAACTTTCAGATTAGGTCTCTTGAGTGGATGTCCAGGTTGTTAGTTCCCAGGGCCAGAGCAGCGGCGTTAAAACTGATGGTGCTTTTCTGCCCAGGATTCTCCTGTCTGGCTTCCTTCTTGTGTCCGTAATGGGCAACTCTGCCTTCCCGGGGCTCCAAACCTCGGTCAGAAGGGGAACCGGTACCGTTTACTCTGCGCTGAGTGCTGCTGCGCCGAGATGCCGTTGCAGCCACTGCGCCGGGCTCTGGTGTCCTGCTGGGGACCCGTGCAGGTTCTCTGAACCTGTTTACTCTGCTCTGAGAGCTGCCGCGCCGAGGTGCTGGCGGAACTGCTGCGCCGGCCACGAGAGTCGTGCTGGCCACCCGTGTGTTTCCTCCACTGGGGGATCTTCTGCTCCGTGAGTGACCAGAATTTGTCTGAAAGTGTGGCGTCCTCTAGTTCTCCGCGCCTTCCCTGAGAGCTGCAATCCTGGGATGTTAGCGATCGGCCATCTTGGATCCTTCCTCCCAACTGTTTTTAAAATAAAGTAAATACCTCTCCCAACCCTGCCATTGTATACTCCTTGCCCCTAACCCCCACCACTGTAACTGAACTTACTCTGCAATATCCCCACCCCCAAAAAAACTACCCAAACCTAAAAAACTAACTCCTATCCCACTGCCCTTTGTTAATGCCCTTTTTGGCCTTAGCCCACCTGCACCCAGGTGAATAAACAGCCATGTTGCTCATACAAAGCATGTTTGGAGGGTCTCTTCATTCAAAGAGCACATTTTTCAACAATTAATCTTGTCCATGTACACTGGGGAGTACTTTACTAACAAGTAAATCCTCTTTAGTAATGTGTAAATATGATGAATGCTTTTCTTGATTATATAGCTTTCTCATGCTAAAATATTCATTTTTCAAAAGAAATGTTATTATCATGTAAATAACATGACTCGTTTTCTTCAGGGATTTATGAAGGATGTCTATCTATTTGTAGGCTTTTTCTCATATTGTGAGTAGGCAAAGGTAAGGGGTTATACACCTATTTATTTAATAGCAAATAAAGGAGAGGGGGAGTTTAAGATCTCAGTGAAAGAGTATGGAAGTTTCTATTGGGCTTTTTCATGCTAATGGGAAGCTGAATTCATACTTCCTAACACTTAAAGGTCAGTCTTCTGCCAAAAAGATAACACCCTCAATGGACAGGGGTGACCGTTTTTCTATATCAGCTGTATTTTCTTGGGTGTATCTGCTTAAGTTTAGATAATGTTTCCTTCTGTGACTGATGATTGATCACAGGTTGCTAGTTTAAAGTAATGTTAATCTTTTCAAAAGTATTTCATTGCTAGGGCAAGACTCTCTGATCGCTCTCTCCCTGGAAATGATCATGGCAGCACATATTGTTATGTAGATTCTGAGCCATCATTGAGCGCACAGAAATCCTGGAGAATATCCTGAACTATCAACTCCATATAGGCACAGTAAACTCCATAAACCTTGGTTAGTTTAAGCCTCTGCAACGCATTGTTTGTGTAAAGGAAAAGAAATATCTTTCCTCCACCCATTTCTAGGTTCATGGCTGAGACCCCTAACAAAAGACTAGGTTAGTATACAAATTTATTTCATGTCAGTTTTACATCACATGAGAGCCTTCAGAAATGAGGACTCAAAGAACCAGAGAAACCTGTGTATGTTTATGCTTAGGCTTGCTGGAGTGGACAGTCAGTCCTGCAGGAGTTGGATTGCACAAGGGAATATGATTGATTGGCAATCCATTGGGGGAAATTAGCAAGGCCTGCTTGTTCAGTTTCTTGTTGGAGTCCCTGTATCTTCAAGAATAAGCAGGTTTGTTTCCTCTGGGGAAAGGAAGGGTACCTCTGGAATGAAGGTTTTATGACCTGCTTCAATTGGAAGAAGGGCAAAGGGAATTTGAGACTCACCTTTCTGTTTCTGCTGTTTTCTCCAGTACCAAGCAGCCATATTTTGGGGTAGCATGTCCTGAATCCTATCACCAGATTTTTAAAAAAGTTCTTAGTGATGATCTTGCTAGCTTTGGCGAATCTGTAGGGGTCTGCAGAGCCTCAATTCTTGCTTCTGCAGAAGAGAGAATCTGACTGAGGGGCATAAGGCAGAAGAAGAGACTGAGGCAAATTTTAGAGCAGGAGTGAAAGTTTATTAAAAAGCATTAGAGCAGGAATGAAAGGAAATAAATTACACTTGGAAGAGAGCCAAGCTGGTGACCTGCAAGATCAAGTGCATGCGCAGTTTGACCTTTGACGTGGGATTTTATATGTTGGCATCCTTCCGGCGGCTCGGGTCCCTTCTCCCCTGATTCTTCCCTTGGGGCGGGTTGTCTGCCTGCACAGCGGCCTACTAGTGCTTGGGAGGGGAGCATGCGCAGTGTGTTTCCTGGAGTTGTACACATGCTCACTTGAAGAGTTCTTCCCTTACCAATCGAATGTCCCACAGAGGTCATACACCGGTTAAACTCCACTTTGCGTCTTTTTATTTTAGAGGCAAAATGGAGTTTAACTGGTATATGACCTCTGGTATATTCATTCTGTTGACCACGCTGGAGTGCAATGGCACGATCTCCGCTCACTGCAACCTCCCCCTCCCAGGTTCAAGCAATTCCCTGCCTCAGCCTCCCAAGTAGTGGGCTTACAGGAGTCCGCCACCACGCCCGACTAATTTTTGAATTTTTAATTGAGATGGGATTTCAGCATCTTGGCCAGGCTGGTCTTGAACTCCTGTCTCGTGATCCACCTGCCTTGGCCTCCCAAAGTGCTGGGATTACAAGCATAAGCCACTGCGCCCGCACATTTTGCCTCTTAATGTTCATGTTTGAGCCCACTTGCCCAACTCCTGAAATCTTATCGAGAAGTTGCTGATTCCAGTTTCAGGTGTTTCTGTTTATTGGGAGATGGGGCCTTTCCCTGGTGCTGGCTGCGACCAATTGCTATTTTAGAGAGACAATCAACCACTGACCATACCCTGAAGGTTGCCTGACATTCCTGGTGGTGGTGGGGGCCTCTCCTACCTTCCTCATGTCTGACTAGCTACCTACTGTAACAATACGATGAATGCTTTTCTTGATTATGTATCTTTCTCATGCTAAAATATTCATTTTAAAAATAAATGCTATTATGTAAATAATATGACATTTTCTTAAAGGAGTTATGAAAGATGTCTATCCATTTGTAAACTTTTTCTCATATTACATATTTTAAAGTGCTTTATTGATATGTGGGTGCAATCAGTCCTTATTCTACTGGTAACCTTTGTTCACTTTTTTATATATCAGGAGTAAGCATGCCCTACCTGAAATAGGCCTTGCTATTTCCCACTAGAGGTTTGTTTCTTAGCCTTCAAGTCTTGGCTCCTTGGAGCCTTCTGTGCAATTGTGAAAGAGCTCGGTGTGACTGCACTATTCATTCGCTCTTTCCTTTCACGGATCATTTTTGGAATGCTCACTATGTGTCAGGCATTGCATTAGACTTGTTTAAAAAAAATTATTGGGAGGCTATTAGGCTGAGATGGTCTAACATCAGCACCTCTGGTTCCTACGTAAACAAACCAAAACCCAAGGCAATGTAACTGTAGAAAGAAACTTAAACTTTACCAGTTAGGAACTGCCAACTAACTCCTAATTAGGGACTTTACCAATCAGGAACTGCCAGCTAACCTCTAACTAGGTCTTTGCCAATCAGGAATCACCAACTCATCTTTTCCAAACAGGAACTGCCAACTCATCACCAGCTAGGGACTTCACCCATTAGGAACTGCCAACTCACATTTAACTAGGGCCCAGTCACACATTTCTTTGTCTTGCTTCTGAGAAGACCTTATTAAAGTTTTCCCCCCATGTTTTTTGGTGAAGCTCCAAACCTCCTCTAGTCTTTAGAGGCTTGATTCATGAATCAGTTTGCTCAAATAAACTCTTTACAATTTCAGTGTGTCTAAGTTTATCTTTTAACATGCTATTGGTTATCTATGAATAAAGACAAACTCTCTGACCTTGAGTCCCTCATAATTTAGGCACAGAGACCAATGTGTCAGCTGGTAATAGCAATACAAAGTGGTAAGTTCAAAAGTCAGTGACAGGAGTTTTCACAGGGTGCGTGGAAGGGCAAAGGATTAGCAACTATTCTAATATTGGGTGATATGGTTTGTCTGTGTCCCCACCCAAGCCTCATCTTGAATTGAGGGATACATAATCCCATGCATCATGGGAGGGACCGGGAGGAAGGTAATTTAATCATGGAGGTGGTTACCCTCATGCTGTTCTCATGATAGCAAGTGATTTCTCACAAAATCTGCCGGTTTTAAAAGAGGCTTTTTCTCTTTTAGCTCAGCACTTCTCTTTGCTGCCTCCATGTGAAGAAGGATGTGTTTGCTTCCCCTTCTGCCATGATTGTAAGTTTCCTGCGGCTTCCCCAGCCATGCGGAACTGAGTCAATTAAACCTCTTTCCTTTATAAATTACCCAGTCTCGGGTATGTCTTTATTAGTAGCATGAGAATAGACTAATACGCTGAACGAATGTACCAGAAGCTTTCTTAGAGATGATACCTGTCTGAAAAATGAAACCATTAGTTAAGAGAGCAAGGCTAGGACTGGGCAGGAAGAGTAAACTCTTTGGCCTTGGTGAATGTACCATGTTAGTGTGGGGATAAGGCTGTGGGATGAGGGCACAAGGGATGATAGTAGAGGAAAGATAGTGTAGAGACACATTTTGCAAAGTTCATAAATTGTCAAAGGCATGACCTAAAAAGATTAAACCAAATGGTAGATAATATGTATTCTTTCTGGGTAGGAGTGGGGGTGCTAAAGGGTAAGGAGAAAAAGAGGGGGTACAAACCCCTAGAGATACCTTCCCTCTTCTAAACGGTTATAGTGAAACACTATTTTCGAGTTCAGTGTGCTGGTCAGCAACTGGGTGAGTAGTATGTGTAGCTTTCCAGGCTTCTGTTGTTTGGAGGTTTAATGTAAGGATTTTACTGTTGGATGGGAATCAGAGTTGCTGCAAACTGATTCTGACACTTGACTCAGTAGAGCCACCTGGCTATGCCGGTAGGTTGCACACAAATGGCTGTCGTCACCTGGCTCTGGCAGTAAAGGTAGGTTGAAAGGCAGTTCTCCATGTAGCTCTCTCATTTCTTACATCTTGTGAGCAGAACTCATAGAGTTCTTATTCTTTTCAAGGATGTTTGCACAGTAAACAGTCTTGGAAAATAGAGGTAAGAGCTCTCTCCCGAACAGAGGGCAGGTTTGTTTACTGGTCCAGTATAATAATATCTCTCTGTAGGGCAAAGAGAGAGATATATTATTGTTTTAATGGGCAGGTTTGTTTATAGCCCATTAAAGGAAAACAGAGTTTTCCTAAACTTGGGATTCCTTAACCATTGAAACTGAATTCAGGTACAGCTGCTCACTGCTTGGAAAGCCAGACAAGAGACGTGAGGGTTGGTGGGAGAAAAGCAGGTCTCTTCAAGTGCTAGAAGCTAGAGGACATGGCCAGACTCAACTCTCAAAAAACCATCTCAAATTCTCAGTCTGGCTAAAGAGGTTTTAAGGGGAAAGGTGGTGCGGAAACTATGCACCAGCATGGTGCAGCGTGCAAGTCTGCTTGTCATTTTCTGGTGATGTTTTTCAGTAAAGGACCACCCAGAGGCCTTGCTGGCATCATCTTTGCAGGGGTCAGGTTATGGATTAACTGCCCACCAGTTTCTTTTTGGAAGGGAGAAAATTGCAACTGCTATCTCCAAGTCGTGCCTAGATTATTTCAATATTGGTTTCTGGAATTCTCAAGCAAGCAATTATGTGGGACAAAGAACAAAGGGAGGGAAGGTTATTTTAGAGTAAGCTAGCAAGCTAGCTATACTATTTACACTATGATGCAAACCTCCTTCATTTATTGACCCAGCCCACCTTCATTACCCCAGTGAGACTTAGCAGAACAAGGAATTAATGTGAACATGAAAACTCATGCTACCCATTGTGTTGGGAGTAACAAAGTCCTTTGTGTCTAACCCAGAGTCTCGTGGCTTTTGCAATCATCCATGAAATTGTGGCAGGATAAAGTGTTAGCTTGCATGTTGGTAAATAGCTAAGGTCCTTCACAGTTCTTGACAGGCAGGACACTGGGGCGAGACTCCAGATTGCATCAGCATCCTGAGAAGGTTGCCTTTGAACAATACACTTGGAGTTAGGCATTATCCAGGTAGAACAGAGCTAATAGTTTCTGCTTGATCCATATTGACAATGAATTTGACAAGTTTCTATCACACAACTAATTCAGAAAGTCAATTTTAATGGAAATGATTACACAGGGGACTATGGAAATGATTACACAGGGGACTATAATTTTATTTACAGTACATAAAAGTTGAAAAACTTGGGGACATAAACAAAATATCTAATTCAATTCTGTTTGAATTCCTTTTGACCACTTTTCATCCACTTCCATTCAAAGTTTGGATAACGGGAAAAATAAATAGGTAATCATTAATGTACATGTGGATGTTCCATTTTATTTTTCACACTATAAAGTGAAATGATAGGTTGAATTGAGACTGGGCTTGAGATTTGTTGAAAGTAGATTTTTCTTTATCATTGACAGTCATTTAAAATATACTAAGGAGAATATACCACACTGGGATTTATGAGATGTGGCTTGAATTGCTACACTTTGCCTTGGTGGAAATTCCAGTCTTAAGAGAGACCTGGAATGAAATACATCTTAGTTTACTGGAGGGACCCCCAAACGTTTTGGTTAAGAGCACAGACATGAAGATAAACTGCCATGTTTGAATTCTGGCTGTATGTCTGCGGCCACACCACCCTGAATCTGCCCGATCTCATCTGAATTCTGGCTTTATCATTTACTAGCTGTGTGATTTTAAGTAAGTTACTTAACTTTTCTAAGCCTCAGTGTTCTCTTTTGTAAGATGGGGATAATAGGACTTACCTGACAGGGTTTTTGTGAGAAGTAAATGAGTGTATACACATGTATAGTTGTGCATAGAATTCTATGGTACCTGGCACATATATGTACTGTAAGTGTTTGGTATTTTTTACGTACATATATATATTATTGATACATAAATGAAGACTAGTATTTCATATCATAAAACTGAGAATGAGATCTGAAATAACCATTATTTGAATTTTTCCCTCCCCTCTAAAAAACGTTAACTTGCTTATAAATAATTACCTGTATGGAGTTGTCTGCAAGTAGTCATTACTCTAATTAGTTCTCGCAGGATATCTTGGGCCAAATAGATACAGCAAATACTTAATTTTCCTTTACAGAGGTAATGGTTTTTAACTCTAACAATTTATCATTCCAAACATCTGGGTGCCTATTATGTGCATAGTTACATATTGGCCACCTTTTAGCTCAAAAAAATTGTTTCCTACTAATTCCAAGACTAGTAAAAGTCCTCTGTAAAAATCGTTGTTAGTCATGAGGGCATTAGTGCTCACAGCATGGTACCCCGAAGTATGTCACCTTGGCATGCTGTGTACGTTGAACTAAGGGAGACTGAGAAACCTGAGAATCAAGGTCTCTCTGCTCCTCTCCCGTCCTCCTGTCTGTCGCCCCTCTTTCTCCCAAAAAGCAAGTTATGGAAACCAGAATTCCTCTTTCCCAAGATGGGTCATAGAAACTAGAACCTCTTTCTTCCAAAGCAAGTCATAGAACCTATAAAGGTCACTCTCTCCCTTGAAAACTCTCATTCTAGAGGAGTCCTGCCTTATACCCAGAAGTAAAGAAGGCTACACAGAAAGGCCAAAAAGAATCTGAACAGTCAGACCTTGCTGGGTTCTGCCCTCAGCCTGTAAATCATACCCTTTGGTCCAATCACACTTCTACCTGGCTATGCATTCTTCACTGATCCTAAGCATAAAAATAGATGTTTTCACAGGGTCTTTGGGTCTTCATCACTGAAGTTTCCCACGTCACATAAAAGTTTCGCTAAGTAAATTTGATATGCTTTTCTCTTGCTAACCGGTCTTTTGTCACAGACATGTCAACTGCGCTGGGTGAGAAAAGATGTCACATCATTCTGCCCCTGCAAGTGCATGGAGTGCTGGGTTGATAGTTGAGGTAATTATTCCGTACTGCATGGATACAGACCTTTTCTCCTGTGCCCCTTGCATTTTAGACTACCTGTCTTTACCTACTTTAGCTTTATCTTTAGTGGGTAGATGAAGGGTCAACATGTTCTTATTTATTTTTACAATTTGAGTTTGAGGAACCCTGTGATCAGAAACCTATTTTTTTTTTCATTTTGCAGCCTAACTTCCTCTTGGGTCTCATATAGCTTAGTTTATTTTCTAACATGAACTTCCTTTCTGCATGACAGTGCCTGAATTTGCAGGACTCTGTACTCAATAAATGTTGGTAACTGATTGGTAATCTACGATTTCAGTTATTTTGCAATCAAACTTAGCACCACTTGCATTTACAGACCCTCCACGATAGGCCTGGTGTGACAGTGCTAACGACACATTGTTTTTCTGAATGTTTATTATGTGCCAGACATTTTGTAAGCAAAATCTCATTTAATAATGTTAAACTGTACTTAAAGCATCTAGTTATTTAGGAATCACATAGCTTTAAAAATAGCCCACTTGTCAAATCCAATAATTATGAGCATTACTTATCATATTTTATGCTGGGTTAGGTCAAAGGTGTATGTAGATATTGCTTATCCTGGTATTTTTTCCCAAGGCAAAGTGTAGCTACTTAGGCCAAACTATAAAGTTTAATTATATTGTCACATAGAGCAAGGATTAAGGCATTAAATATTTGGGATTTCTATTCGTATTTAAAAAGTCACAGAAAATTACATTTCTTGACCCTTTTTTTTTGCACATTTTAATTAGGCAAAAACTAATTTTAACTAAATATTTTTCCTTATCAGGAAAAAAGTCTGGTTTAAAAAGAGAGTCTTCTCTCTATCTCTGTCAATATCAATATTAATATATAAAAGGACACCATACACAGGCACCTCTCCCAAGGCTCCCAAAGCCCCTTCTATAACTCAGGCTATGGGTTTGTCCCTTAATGTTCTGCGGTCCTGGTGGGGTCTGGTTTGGTGTTTCCAAACTGTGAGGTGCTCTGAAAACCATTCAATCTCATTTCTTCGTTTTACAGATGGTGAAATGAAGACCCAGAGAGATAAAATGAACCTAAGCCAAGTCATTGAGGAATAGGAAAGGGTAGTGTCAAATCACACCGCTAGAAAAAAATCTTCCTTCATAATTAATTTTGAAAATTCCATGTCTAATCTGGAACTAAATATACCCTGTACAAGAAAATTCCTTGAATACCATGGATAATGCATTCTAATATCTAACAACCTTTTTTAGTCAGAAGTGTCATTCTTGAGTGTAATAACCTCTTTTCATGCAAATTAAGCTTATTTCCACTTGTTAAATGCTTAATAGAGATGGATGATAGTCACTTTAGTAATTATATTCACACACATATGTATTAAATTATTTGTCAGTGTTAACTTATGCTCCATTATTTTCTTTGCACTTGTGAAATAATTCAACATTTAGCATTTTCTAACATAAGTCTTTGCTTCCCATCCTCAGTTACTGAGACAGAAATCTTGATATCGTGGTTTGCTCCTCTGTATTTTTCACTTTTACCTCTAGTAAATTACTAAGGCCTGTTTGGTTTTATTTCTTCTGTAGCCCTCAAATCTCCCAACCTTGATATCACTACTCTAATTTATGCCACAATCATTTCTCACCTGGATTATCACATTTCACAGTAATTGCTGGTTGCAGCAATTATTGTGACAACCGGCAATTCTAAAATCTTAGTTGTTTAACGAACAAGCAAACATTCATTTCCTGTTTGTGTTACATGAAGGCAGCAGGTTAACCGCAGGCTTGGCTGGGCTGGGCAGGGCTTGTCTGAGTCTAGCCAGGCTTGCCTGACTTTGGCTGGGCTCCACATCCTTTCTCATTCTGAGACCCAGGCTGAAGGAGCAGTTCCTGTTTGAGGCTAACTAGCCTCATGGCCAAGGGCAGAAGCTCAAGAAAGGCAGAGCCACGTCACATACGCTTAAAGCTTCTGCTGGGAGGTTGGCATATGTCAAGTCCACTAAGAGTCTGTTGGCCAAAGTGAGTCCTGTGGCCGAGCTCATAGTTGTTAGGATAGAACAGTATATTATACCCACAGGAGAGTGTGCTCAGAGTCAGGAGGGAATAAACAATCATGAACAAATAATGGAGTCTATCACAGTTGTCTGCCTGCCTACCATTGTGTCTCCACACTAACTCACAAACAGGATCAGGTGATACTCAACAGCCTCAGAATTAAGTCCAATCTCCTAACCACGGCTTCAAGGCTCATGTTAGTCTGGCTCCTTTATAACTAATGCTACTTTCATCCCTCTCCATTCCCCATCTGAAACCCTATCCTCTAGGCAAAGGAAACCTGTATTAATTCCCCACGATAAGCCATAAGTCATATCTCGCCATGATTAGGGTCTCGGCTCATATTCTTTCCCCTCTTGGGAACACTCCTACCCACATTTCACCTGGTTCACTTCTGCTGGTCCATCAATGCTTTCCTGACTCTTCAAACGGAGTTCAGAACTCGTTTTATCTTTTCCCAGAGTATCCTCTGCCCCTCCATCAATACTTACCCCACTGAATTTTAATTGGCTGATTATGTATTACATACACTGAAAGCTCCCTGGGATGGACATGATTTCTACTGTATTGCACCCCAGTCTTTGGCACAATAACTTATGTAGCTATTGTTAAATTTGTGAAAAAATGATTTTTTTCTGCATCACATTATTGCTGTATGTGTAAAGTTAACCTGATTTTGGTACTTTCTCAAAAACTTTCAAATCATTTTCTCATGCAGTGAGAAAATTGCATTTAGGAAGTTTGCGTTTTATTCTTATGTGACTATATCTCAGTATATATGTCATAGCTCTACCAGTTTTGCCACTTTGGGGGAATATGTAACAGCTTTGGATTTCAGACTCCTCATCTGCAGTACAGGAACAATGCGTGTTGGAATGATTTCAAAAATGAAGTAATTTTGCATACACTAGGTACACTAAAGCTGAACATGTAATGAAATGCCTACAAATAGGTTTTTTAAAAAAGTTTCATTATCTTTTTCATTTCTGATCATTGTGAACCGACTTTTAACTTTTTTTCCTCTACCATGCCCCAAGGAAAAAGAGTTGCTAATTAATACATTTTCTGCTAGTTGAAACAGGGAGAAAATATTAGTTCAAATTGTCTAAGTTTATCCAGTTAGATTGTGGCAAGCTAGGATAAAACCTAGTCTCTTAATTTTCTATCCAGTGTACTGTCCACTTTTCTCTGTCTTTGTTTTTCTTTTCTTTTCTTTTTTTTTTTTTTTTTGCCTGCATAGATATCACTCAGTCCTCTTTCAAGAAAATTTCTAAGTAAACTTACTATTTATTAAAAAAAGCAAGTTGTTAATTTATTTTTATTTTTATTTTTTTGATGCATAGGGAAGAGACACAAGGCTTTCTTTGCAAGGCAGAATTTTTCTTTTTTTTAAATTTCTTTTTAGAATTTTTTTTTTTTTTTTGAGATGGGGTTTTGTTCTTGTTACCCAGGTTGGAGTGCAATGGCGCGATCTCGGCTCACCGCAACCTCCGCCTCCTGGGTTCAGGCAATTCTCCTGCCTCAGCCTCCCAAGTAGCTGTGACTATAGGCACGCACCACCATGCCCAGCTAATTTTTGTATTTTTAGTAGAGACGGGGTTTCGCCTTGTTGACCAGGATGGTCTCCATCTCTTGCCCTCATGATCCACCTGCCTCGGCCTCCCAAAGTGCTGGGATTATAAGCGTGAGTCACCTCGCCCGGCCAACCAGAATTTTTCTTATATTTAATTATGCAAAATATTTGTGGCCTGAATTGTTAAATAAACATTCAATTCCTCATTCATTCATTCATTAGGACTTTATTAAGAGCTGGAGTGAAAGAGGATTTAGTAACCTCTTCAGAGAAATAAACCTTGAGAAAGAAATAGAATCTTCTAGAAGAGGAGAAGAAAGAACAGCATCCTTGGCCCAGACAATCCTAGAAAACAGTAACCTGAGCATTGCTGTGAGTGGTGGCTCCTGCATGTGATCCCAGCCTCCCAAGTAGCCGGGATGGCTTAAGGGAGGATGGCTTAAGTCCAGGAGTTGAGTCCAGCTTAAGCAACATAGTGTGGGCCTGTCTCTAAAATAAATAATAACAATAATAAATAACCTAAGCATCCTTCTGAATGATTCTTATTTCTCTAATATCATAGAACTATGCAGACAGCTCTTCATAAGAAGGTCTTGACTTCAGTACAATGATTTTTATTATTGGCCATCTTCAGCCTGCTCCTATACAGACTATAAATTTCTGGGCAGCGGAAATCATCTCTCTCTCATCTTAGATTACCTAGCACCTAGCACAGTGTCTTGAACATAGCAGGCACTCAAAATGCCTGAGAGGCACATGCCTATGTTTTAAAATGGCTGATTTAAATAACTGCGTCACTTTGCCAGTCTGGGACTGATGGACATTAACTGGCAAACAGATCATCATTGCCTGAATCTCCTCTCTTGCACATCCTGGAGACACTACTTCTATCAGCTGTTCTTTACTTCCCTTACTCACCTCCTCTCCTCACTTCTTTTTCTGTACTTCTTTTTAACTGTTGCTGCTCTTATTAATTAAACCATTTGAAAATGTGAGCTTGCTTTCCTGATTGGGCAGCATCTGTGACCCTAAAGGAACTCATGATTCAATCCTTCATATGAATACTTAATAACACAGTTGAGGATAACCTTTTACTTGCACACTAGATATGCACCAGAATTTAATCTTATTTTCTCCATTTCCTACAATATAAAAGTCAAGTCTCTTACCAAGACTTTCATTTCAGACACTTCAGATCCCATTGCCCCTGATGGGGTTCAGGACTCATCCCAAAATATGGAATCTTGCCATATTGGTTTTTTTTTTTTTTTTTTTTGAGACAAAGTCTCACTCTGTTGCCCAGGCTGGAGTACAGTGATGCAATCTTAGCTCACTGTAACCTCTATCTTCCTGGTTCAAGCAATTCTCCTGCCTCTGCCTCCCAAGTAGCTGGGATTACAGGTGTACATCATCACACCCAGCTAATTTTTTGTATTTTTAGTAGAGACGGGGTTTCACCATGTTGGCCAGCCTGGTCTTGAACTTCTGACCTCAGGTGATCCACCTGCCTTGGCCTCCCAAAGCTCTGAGATTACAGGCATGAGCCATCATGCCCAGCCTGGCATATTGGGTATTTTAAGCTGAAGTAATTTGAGAAAACCACAGAAGTGGGATATTCACTCACATGCTTCCCCCCTCCTGCCTCTGCCCTTCTTCCTGTCATAAAACCTGGGGAGGATATTCTGGCCCTCCCCTAAAGAAGGTCATAAGACTCTCATGTGAGAGGTGCACTCCTTACACCCAGAGGACAGGAATATCCTGCTCTCTGAAGATGAAGGGTTGCAGAGAAGAATCTGAACAAACAGGCCTTTTCCCAGTTAATGGTAACAAACTTCTTCCAGTTTATTACCATCAGATGTTACTCCTTTTGCCCTGTCATATTTCTTCATGACTGTCCCTACTGCATCAAACCTACCATAAAAAAAGTTCAAGTTGAACTGTTTCTTCAGGTCTTCATTTCCTTATGAAGGCTCCTGTGTCATATAAAATTTATATTAAACATATTTCTCTGCTTTTCTTTCATTACTTTTCTTTCTTTTTTTTTTTTTTTTTTTTTTTTTGAGACAGTGTCTTGCTCTGTCACCTAGGCTGGGGTGCAGTGGTGCAATCATGGCTTACTGTGGCCTTGACCTCCCAGGATCAAGGGATCAAGCAATCCTCCTACCTCAGCGTCCTCAGTAGCTTGGAGAAGAGGTCCATGCCATCATACGCAGCTTATTTTTTGTAGAGATAGTGTCTTCCTATGTTGCCCAGGCTGGTCTCAAACTCCTGGGCTGAAGCAATCCTCCCACTCTGGCCTCCCAAAATGTTGGGATTATAGGTGTGAGCCACTGTGCCCAGCCTCTTTTGTTAATCTTAATTTTGTTAGAGGGCCTCAGCCATAAACCTAGAATAAGTAGAAGGAAAGACAGATATTTTTCCTCCTGTCCACCCCCTACATTTCCTGGACCCCTTTCCCTCACCTTTCTCCAAGGATCACAGATTTTAGCTACTTATGGCTTTTTGCCGTTCTTCAGACACCTTCTGCTCTTCCACATCTCTGAACTTGGCTTTTGTTGATCACTTTTTTAGAAAGCACTCCCTTTCTTTGCCTCTTCTAGCAAAATCCTACTCCTCTTTCAAGGCTCTACTTTATGAAGAGGTCACTACTTCTGTCTCTAACTCTCCGTAATTGCCAGATGAATGATTGAATGAATGAATGATTTACTTGACAGTTCAGATTTGTTCCACATGAATTTACTACCTCTCTTCTATAACTCTGTTTTTAAAACTTGTTTTGATTTGATACTCCTGATTAATTAATTAATTTGATTTATCTCTTTTCTATTCTAGCTTGGGATCTCCTTCAGTAATTCTTGAGTCAATGTTTTTCAGTATCATGATAAGGATATAATAATATATTATTTTGTAGATATTCTTCATTTTTCCCCATATGTAGACTGTTGGTTTAAACAATTTATAAGCCCAGTGCTGGCCGAGGCTCGAGTCTTTATTTATTTTTGTGTACATTTAGGTTTCTACCGTCTTAAGACTCAAAGCCTAAAATGGGCACTAATCTCTTTGACGAGTCTTAATATGACACGTATCCCTGTCATAGCGTGCGTTTCAAAAAAAATGCAGAATGGATTTCTTAAGTGCAATGGGTCATTATTATGGAAAATAAGACAAAAAATCATATTGTATCTTCTAAGAAAATTGGGTGAGAGGAGGAAATTACCATCTGACTTCCAGTTCATCAGAAAAGCTTAATGATTCACTAAACTGTTGGGAATTCTCACTGCCACTGCAGAAGTGTTATGCTTTGACTCGGAGCCACCGCTGTGGTCTGCCTCCCGGCTCCATTGGTTGGCAGCTACGTGACTGGAGCAAGTGATAACCTCCCCGTGCCTTGGTTTCCTTATCTGTAAGATTGGGAGTAATAACAGTGTGCACATCTCAGGGTTCTTAGGAGAACTAAGGGAGTTAATATTTGTAAAGCCCTTAGAACAGTGCTGCACACATGGTTAAGTGCCGTGATATGTTATTTCTGCTTTAGAATTTCTTCCATTTTTTTTTTTTATTTTGGAGGAAAAAATGCTTCTTCTGGCTCTTTTGGGTTTCGATTGGAGGAATTAGAAAACAGTACAAGGCTTTGACGTTCTAAATAGAACCACCATCAATTTCATCCCTGTCGCCCCGCCCCTCCCCCCACAACTATTTGAGGATGCTGCCCTCTCGTGATCTCTCAGAACCGCGCCTGTAGCTCAACCAGTTTGAATTATATCAGAAATTTCTTTGTCTCCACCTTCCTTTAACTTAAAGGTTCATTTGTCCGAAGTTAGAGCATTGCCCTCCGTGCATTACTCAAAGCGTTATCTGTTAATAACAGAAACAAATGTGGATTTCAAAAATTTGAATGACAAATATAATTGCTATTTGAATGACTAGAAATGATTAGAAAATAATGTATGAAATTACAAAATGTATTGCCTTTAGTCTTTTTAATGATATGTTTAAAAATGACATAAATAATGGCTATGAGTTCATGAGAATCAAGAGGAGATCTCTTTGATAGCAATTTAAACATTTGTTTTAGAAAATATATTTCATATTAAAATTTAGATTTTTATATTATGATTTTATTACCTTGGCAAAATATTTTCCAGAATTAAAGAGACAAAAATTATAGTCATTAACATGACTTACGCATGTGCAGAAAATCTATTAATATTACAGATTTTATGTTTTTCATGATCAAATTTTCTTTAGTCAATGCCCCAACTGTCTAAACCCTGTTTCCTCAGGAATCTCATATACAGACATTTATTTTTAAGTGAAATTGTGAAAAATTCTTCTTGCCAGTTCTTTTGATAACTACATAATTCTGGAGTGCAGTTGAGGCAGGCAGCTCACCTCTGCTGGGTGAACCATTATGCAATTCCCAGCTCCAAGAGAGGAACATCAGAAGATCCGTGACTATTTATTTACACATTTGTTATCGTTTCTACTCGAGAATAAAGAATGAGTTTGAACTCTAAAAGCTCAGTCTGCAGGAAGCCCTATCAGTCTCTCCACACTTCTGCTGTCTTTCCTATTGTAGGCGGAACATTACTCAAACCACAGGCTCCAAACTCCCAGGTAACTGAAGCCAGCAGGAAACTCTGTTTGATATCAAGTATGTTCTTTATCAACCTTTTTGTTGCGATGGGAAGAAATGAACTAACTTTACTTTTATCTTGCCCTGTTTTAACATAACCCAGAAGGTGAATGCTTTATTGGTATGCCTTGGCCAAAGTCTTTGATATATACTGATTTTGTGGTCATAAACTTTCCATATTAAAAACATTTGTAATGGTTTTCCATCTACCCATACCAACCATAAAGTTTCAAATGTTCATGTGCTTTTATTAAAAGTACATTTAAAATTCTGCTGATAGGAGTCACCACATGGAAAACACAACTTGATTTTCCTCATTAGATGCTGGGAAACAGAAGCCCTTCTGCCAGCAGACAGAGAGTCAGACTTAACAATGCAATACTGAACTTTGGGGTCAGCATTATAGACTCTGCTGAGCACTCAGTCTCCATGCTTTTTTGTATTAGAAAGACTCATGTAAGATAAGAAAATGAATTGCCTTTATTTCTTTCCTCCACAAGTAGTTGGTTTTCAATGAGCAAGATAGTTTTGTTTTTTGACACACAGGTAAACTATATATTGAATCTACTCTGTTCTTTGAAGAATATTATTGTATCATCTTGTTTGGATTCCATGTCAGTTTTACAGGGAAGGTACCAGTTTGAGCAAAATAGAGACATTTAAAGCAGCATACATCTTTAAAAGGGTCTTAAACTTGTGTCTTTATCTTTCCTACATCTTTTTCTGCGATGTACAGTCGATTTTAGATGTTGTTTGTTCCAAATCTCCAGAATTCAAATAATTGAAGGCAAGGAATTCAGATTTTTCCAACTGAGGGAAGAAATTTTCATGAGAAGATTTTACTCTTGTATTTTAGACCAATATTTAATGGTTGGTATCTTTTAGTACCTTTTGTGATTTAAAAGCTATAAATAGGTTTTTTAGTACCTTTTGTGATTTAAAACTTAGAAATACTTTAAATATAAATTATCTCAGGGCTATCTGTATTCCAGTATTAGAAACAATGCATGCATTTAAACATGTAATTTTCTCACCCCAGAACCATTGTAACCTTCTCACAGAATTAGTGAACTAAGCCAACCTCCATTTGACATTACTGCTAGAATTTTTAAAGACTATTACTGAAAAGGAATAAATACATGAAAAGACTATTTTATTGTTCATATTGAAGTTTTCATTTTAAACCAGTGTCTCGATCTTGGTGCTACTGACATTTTTGGCTGCATAATTCTCTGTCGTCGGGGGCTGTCTTGGGCCTTCTGGATATTTAGCAGCGTCCCTGGCCTCTACCTACCAGGTGCCAGTAACATTCCCTCCACTGTTGTAGTAACCAAAATGTTTTCAGACATGTCCAATGTCCTCTGAGGAACTTAATTCCTTCTGAGGAACTTAATTCCTACTGTTATAGTGAACCCCAAGTTTCTCTTCAAAGAATCATTATGTCAGTCTATTCAGCTCTCTTATTCTTTAATTCTTTATTTTAAAGTTTAACTTCCTTGTAATTCAATAAACAACCTTCTCCACTGGTTCTAATCAGTAGTTCACATCTGTTCTTCTGGCCCCCAACTCCATCCTGCCTCATCCCAGTCACCTGCTCCGGTCACCTTCTTTGACCTAGGTCACTCCTGGCTACCTGCTCTGACCTGCCTGTAACTATCCTTCCTGCCAAAAAACCCACTCTGCCACTCCAGCTGGGACCCCTGCTCTCTTTCAAATAGCCAATCCGGATTAGTCTAGCTTGTGAAGTCTAACCCTAGCCAATAGGGGAACGACAGAGCCGTAGGGACAACCCCCATCAGGCGTAAGTACCACTTCCCCTACTTGTCCAAGTGTGCAGCTGCCATTGCTCCATCCATGAGCTGCACCCTTCTATAGAAATAAAATACCTTGCTGAGAGGATTTATCTCTGAGTACTTTTTCTTTTATGGCATCGAAATTTTACTTATAACACTACCTCCTGCCAGAACCACTGTTTTAAAGCAAAAAACTGTGTGCCACATTGCTTCTCTTGCAACATCTCCAGTCAGGACTTGGCCATTTTGCATGGCTTCCAAGATCAGATATAGGATATACGGTCACATATATATAGCTATACATCTCCATATTTTTCTACTTCTTTTCCATCGCCTTCCCTTCAACCTATAGCATGCTTCCCCAAAATATGTACATGCTGAGGCTAAATTTGCATTTATTATGTTGGCCATCACAAGCTGGAGAGTCCAACAGACCTTTGTTTGCATTCTGATCACTCTTCTAAGCCTAAGTTAGTGCACCCCCTCCTTTTTTTTTTGAGATGGTGTCTTGCTCTTTTGTCCAGACTGGAGGCTGAAGTGGCATGATCTCAGCTCACTGCAACCTCCGCCCCCTGGGTTCAGGTGATTCTCCTGCCTCAGCCTCCATAGGAGCTGGGATTACAGGCACCTACCACCATGCCTGGCTAATTTTTGTATTTTTTAATAGACAAGGTTTCACCATGTTGGCCAGGCTGGTCTTGAACTCTTGACCTCTGGTGATCCACTTGCCTTGGCCTCCCAAAGTGCTGGGATTACAGGCATGAGCCACCTTGCCCAGCCAGTGCATCCTTAAAAGGATGATCACACCTGTTTCATAGGTATTGTGGGATTATATAAGGAACTGAATCAAAAGAAAACTAATTTCTAGATCACTTTCTTTGTGACGGACATGAGGTAGATGATGTAGTTCATTTACCTGATGACACTACTTACTCCCAATGTTTTACATATAGAGAAATTGTGATGCTGAAAGACAGAAGAACTTTTTCAAGGGCATACTGGTGTCAAATAGAAAAGTCATCTGTGCTTTCAAGGTACCTAAAGACTTCTCACAGTTCCTGAAACAAGGAAAGTTCTCAAGTATTATTTAACCGCTTGTCTTCAAGAGGACCAAGTTCTCGTTTGTTGAAGTTTTACTCCATCAAAAATCAAATCTAGCAATGTATTAACCCTGCCCATTATAATAATCCAAAATACTCCAGTAAATTTAGAATTTTATTCAGAGTGAAATTCCTTCATATCTTCTTGTTAAGATTCACGTTAACCTTAATTTAATTATTTGTGAGGTTTACAATGATGAGAGTTAGTTAATCGTATTTGCTAAAATGTGCTTCTTTCTGTGGCTCCTGGTAACCTTTTCTCACCTGGGTTGCTTTTACATCTGTTCTTTGTTTTTAGTCACTGGCAGAGCAAAAGTGGGCCTGTGAGAGAGTCCTACAGTTCTTTAGGCTGCTGGTAATGAAATTTTGACACAGACCTGGTTTGGAAGGAAACAGGTATAGGTAGCAACAAGAATTGAAAGCAAATTATTTTTCAGATTAAAAAAAAGTTTTTTCAGGTAGAAAGAAACATTAAGCAGAAAAATGAGATAGAGCAACAGCAGTAGTTTTTAGAAGAGGGCTGAATTTTTCTCAGAGAGATTTTTAGTTTGATCATTTCTATTGGAACATGTCGTTTAAAAAAAATAATTGGTATTAGAGACCAAGGCCAGAGCAGAGGAAGCAGCTCCGTGGGCTTTTCTTAGAGCAGGAGTCTATGTTGGAACAAGGCCCTGATGTCTGCGTCTTCACTTTGCCACTGGTGTTCTTACTGGGCTGGAACCCTTAGGGGATCTCAGGCCCATGTGTTTGCAGACAGGGGAACGTATGGAATCATTTCTCTAGTAGCAAATAATTGAACCTATTGGAAGGATGATGGGCCTGTTTAAGGGACAACATGGAGGCCAAATTTTCCACCTGAGGCTTTTTGCCTATTCAACTTCATCTTACTGCATTCTTTCGCTCTAAGAACTATGATTTTATTTCTAGAGTTACGTAATCCCAGAGGTGGAAGGCATCTACCTGCAGGGCTTAAAACCAAAAAAAACAAAACAAAACTCTTTAAAGGCCATGAGACACTTCAACTTCATTCTAGAAAAAAAAATCTTACACAGAAAAGAACTGAAAAAGTGGATCCACCCTGGGCAGAGCTGGGTGTGCAGGGCTGCAGGTCGCTGGTGTGCTGGGCCCAGCTCCTGTCCTCTCAGACATGTATCGCCTTGAACACCACCTGGGCTCCTGGGGACTCTGCATCCAACCTCAGAAGATAGAAGACCCTCGAGAATGAGGAAATGGCAGCTAGCTAGTTTGAGTGGGATGCCCAGGCCACGAGGTTGGCCTCCAGATGCTCAGTCCCTCTGCATCAAGTCAAGTAGAAGGTCACTGGCCACCAGACCATCTCTGCTGGGATTTCAGACCTCCCCAGGGTGACGGAATGAGAGTTCCGGGTTGTGGTATGTACAAGACTCTTTTCTGGTGGCTTTCATACTGGTAACCAGGGATTCCAAAAATGCTTCCCAGGGTTTTGGTTACAGTGACAGCAGTAAAAAATCCTACCAAGTAGCTTTTAGGAACATTTGATATTTTTCATTTTGAAATTGCCACTTGTCATTTATCTAATTTTTGTGATATTGTTTCTATGCAGCAACTTTTGTAATCATATGCCCATCACAGAAAAAGGCTAAGATACAAAAGAATAAACATCACCAAGACACGGAGACCATGTCAGAGTATGATCTTCTAATTTTAAGCTCAAAGAACACTGATGAACATTTTTATGTATGAAAAACAATTATGCAGTCATTTGCATTGGTAACTATTCAGAGCAAAATTTAATAAGATGGAAAATATACCAAACAAGAGAGGAAAATGTGTAAAATATTAAAACGACAAACCAAGGTTAGTAGGGTGTTGTAAAAACCATTTATGTGTACTAAGATGTAGCCAAATGATATTTCATTTGGGGTTCAATGTACCAGAAAAGAATTTAAATTTTTATAGAAAACCACTTGAAAATATAAAATTATAATTTTATATTTATATGGACTGTTGTTTTAGAAATGTTGATATTTGTTATGTTTTTAACTATCAGTTATTTATGTTTGACTTTTAAAGGCTATGAATGTAGAACAGTTGTCAGATTTCAAAAGTTCTAAAAGAATTGCCTTAATTTTACATGAAACCTATTGCAATAAATAGTATTTCTGGCTAGGTATAAAAGACATTGGTTTGTTTTCCAATAACATAATAATTCATCTGATTTATGACCAGGAGCTTAGAGATCAACCACAATATGAAGCAGTTCAATGTTTAAATATTATTTCTCATTTCTCATGTCATATCTGTGATTTAAAACCCATCCTGTTCATATACAAAGTGAGAAGATGTATTTCGAATCACAGCAGTAACCATATACTAATAAAGACATTGCTAAAATTGAGGTGCTGTGTGGTGTGTGTGTGTGTGTGTGTGTGTGTTAGTTGGTGGATGGATTTTGTTTTTTTCTAAACTCTAATATACCCAACATACCAGGGGATTTGGAGAGATTGATAGAGCAAAACGCCTTGAATATTGCGTGGTGATAGCTCACAGTTCGAGAACCTGATTAACAGCCTGACTGGCCAGCCTGTGGCACCCACAGCGAGTGGCTCTGGCCGCAGCTCTCCGACAGGAGAAGTGGGTTCTTCCAAAGGCAAACAACCTTCGACCCACGGTCTTCATCTGGGCCCATCAGGTCAACCGTTGTTTTACAGAACATCGGCAATTGTCTTTCTCCTTGTGTCAGGAGCCTCTTGAAACATTATACGAGGATAATTAAGTGGTGAATAAGGGTCAATGTGGACAAATAAATCAAACTGATAGTTTGAACACAGACTGATTGAGCAAAAACAAGGAATTCTGCCATGCCTGTTACTGCAGCGCTTGATGTTAACTGACTTTGTAAACATTACATCCAATGGCAGCAAGTGGGAAAGCTTTGTGTGGGATCAAAAGCTGAGCAAAGAGACACGGGATTTAATTGTTCAGCTTTATTTTTGAAATAAAGACATGCAGCGCCTCCATTTAGTTGACTTTAATGGAGCACAAAACCAAACCCATTCTTTAGCATGCTAATTGAGCTAGAAGATACTTTCCTCTCCTCTAACAGAGATGCAAGAAATACCAGTAGAATCATCAGACTTTTGCAGCAGAAGTTCAGAGTTTAAAAATATGACAGGAAGTTAAGTCCCTCTATCTGATTAGATAAATTAAATATTCAAATAAATATAATATAATCTTATAAACATTTTAAAATCACAGTCCACAAGTCTAATGTTTGTAGAATAAGAAGCTGTTGAAATCAAATGTATTAACTTATGGAGGAGATTTTGTCAGGCAGAAGGGCAACCTAGAAATTCTAAACAGGAAAGAGAGGAAGAGAAAGACAGACAGACCCTTTAAAAAGGCTACTGTGTGTCCACAGGTTTGTTCTAAGGGGAAAAAATTATTAGAGATGAAATGCGAAGGAGAAATCTATCTTAGTAAGAATAAAGAAGAGTTTTTTTTTAAGCCACAAACATGCATCTTGACTCTTTTATTTGATTATTGAAATTCAAGTTTTCCTGTCGAAATTTCCAGGGAAAATTTCACTTCACTATCCACCTCTTATGTTTCAGAAATAAATATGTAGTTTAAGCTATAATTTTATGTCATATTAATGATCTTAGTTGTTATTTTATAGTCTTGTTCTAACTTACCAAAATGCTGCTTGTGTCAGACAGTGTAGGGCGCTGGATTTAATAATACATTACATATATCTTCATACATGAACAGCAGCAATCTTTATATGTAATATTTAATAATCTCACCTATAAAGTGACAGAAACTCAGTCTGAAATATAAGCTATATTTTAATTATAAACTTACAAATGAATGAATTCTATTATAAAGAAAACCATTATTTTATAAAAAATCTTCTTTAATAGAAAAATCTATAAAGAGAAATGAGACACTACTTCTACCCCTTCTGTGCATTTCATATTTTATACTTAGATTGCTTGAAGAAATTAGCAATATGGTAAATAGTAATTGCAAACAGTAATTTATGAGTTTAAAGACATCTAAATGGCATTTGCTTGCAAGCATTGATGGCACATTCATTCCCATATCTGGTCATCTGTCTTCATTTTTTACTTTAAATACAAGCATTAATACTAATATGCTTAGATTAACAATGATAACACTATTTGTTTTTAATGTTGTCCTTGGACTTAATGTAAAAGAACTATCAAGAATAAATTATATGCAGGGAGGTGGCTGTTTGCTGTAGTGCTCCTGGGTTTTTTTTCCCCTCCATAAATATTTTCACATAAAGAATCTAAGAGAAGCTCATCTATGAGCCGCCTACTCTGAGAAAGTGGTCTGAGAAGGTGTAATGGATTGTGGAGGGAAATGAAGGCAAGCCTACACCATATCCAATCAGCCTTTTTCTGAAAGGTCAGGACATTCTGTCTGGGCCCATTTGTGTTTTTGATTCTGCCGTTTCACTATTCAGTAACACAATGTAACTGTCAGTCTCAACAACAGCTCCTGGATCCGCTGGCTCCACAGCTCTCGGGGTAACATACAATATTTCACATCCACAAAACAATTCAACGTCTGCGTGGGCAAACCATATGATGACCACAGGGAGCAATATGGTCACACCCTACTGAGCACTCTTAAGGGGACTCTGCAAAGAACTACGTCTAAAAAAGAATCAGGCTTTGCTCCTCTGAGCTTTTGCTTACTTGCCAAATAGCATTTTAATGTTTCATTTTTATCAGCAGAAGTCAAATGCAAATGTTCCTCCCTCTGCTCCATTTTGGTAAGGAAAGAGAGCTTTACTGCTATGCAAAACATTTGCAGTCCTGGAGTTAGAAGGGTGATAGATATTAGAAATAATTCAGCACATTAATGATGGCCTCATTGGATTTCCCCCATGTGTGTTTTGTTTTATTATTTATTTCTCTTCCCAAACGAAATCAGACACCAGCTCAAATTTATAATACAAAGCATGGGTTCTGACAGTCTAGGGAGACCAACCAATCAATGCCCTAACATAATTTCTAACCAATGAGATTTGAACTGAGCTCTAGAGAATTAATGCATATGGTACATTTTCCAAGGATTTGACTTCTAATGCTACTTTTTGACCAGCTGGTTGATTTAGGTTACAGTCCAGCTTGTCACTTCACTCAGAAGAAAATTAGATAAAGTATTCACAGAAAATGACAGCAAAGAAAAGAAACAGAAAAGAAAAGAAAAAGCTTATCTTCTAAGGCATGCAGTCTGGTTCCCTCCTGTCCAGTATTTATTCTTATTGCTAGATTTCCAATTATTTTTCTATCCAAGTTTCACCATGAATTTCCAAATTCATCATTAATTTTTCAGTGACTTTTTTTTATTCTTATTTTTTTTAGACAGAGTCTCGCTCTGTCACCAGGCTGGAGTACAGTGGCGTGATCTCGGCTCACTGCAACCTCTGCCTCCCGGGTTCAAGCAATTCTCCTGCCTCAGCCTCCCCAATAGCAGGGACTATAGGCCCGTGCCACCACGCCCAGCTAATTTTTGTAATTTTAGTGGAGATGGGGTTTCACCATCTTGGCCAGGATGGTCTGGATCTCTTGACTGGATCTGCCCACCTTGGCTCCCAAAAGTTCTGGGATTACAGGTGTGCGCCACTGCGCCCGGCCAGTGAATTTATTTTTTAAAAAACTTTCTTGAACTTTTCTAACAGCAGAAATATTGTAAAATGTATTTTCAGGTAATATGTGTTACCCTTCCATTCCTCTCAATGTTTTACCCATACTGCTAAAGATTTCTTTAAGTTAATGACACTGAATTAACCAGATACATAATTTATTCTTACCAACTCTCTTAATTATGCCGAGTTTGAGTCATCTTAAAAACCTGATTCTAGTTTTCCAATAATAACACTCATAATGATTATTTAGGTATACATATCTATTCTTATAAGAACATGATGATTTTTTTTTTCTAATTGATTCCAATTTGTAATGGAAAGGCCAACAAGACTTAAATGCCACGAATTATTTGCCTCTGGCTTTAGAGTGTATTTTTGCTCAAATAGTATTGTGCTTGAGCAAATTTTCCAGATTTGTTTCTTGTCCTGTTTACTTGATGTTACACTACAATGGATACAACTATCACCTTAAATATTGATGAGAAGTACCAGTTTCAACGAATCTAGGTTTTAATCTAAATTGACAACTCAATACTTAGTAGAGATAATATCATTAAAGATTATAAAAAAGTTAAAAAAAATAGAAAAATTAAATGAAGAAGAAATCCACAGTTAATAAACAGGCCTTCCCTACAACCGTCATCATGATTAAAGGTAAATACCAGGTTGCATCCTTTTGTTATATGGGCCTCTATTATGAATCTAGTAACAGGGGAAAAAAGGAAATATTTTCCTCCCCTACATCACCAGGGTACAGATGACTGGTAATCTTGTAAATCTCTTTTCTGCTTCTCCTTGGGTTCATGACTGTGTAGCTAGAGACTACATTTCCCAGCATTCTTTGCAATTAGATACCACCAAATCCTTTCTGGAACAATGTGAAAGGATCTGATGCATGTATCCTGGGCCAGGAGCTTTGGGTACTGGGCTGGTTCATCCACCTCTTTCTTTTTCCTGCTGGCTGAACTTAGACATGGTCTTAGTCTGGCTTCGACCATAAAAACAATATCCTGGGAGTGAAAGGATCCTGATTGTCTGCAACCTGCATAAAGCAGGACTGTCCCAAGACCTGGGCTGTGACTGCAGTAGGGTTAAGAGAGGGAAATAAATGTCTGTATGTCTGAAATTGCTGTCTTGGGGATCTTTTTGTTACAGCAGCTTAGCATTACTCCAAGGAATACATTCAAATACATCTCTTTTAAAGAAAATTATAAAAATATATTTAAAAGCCAAATTAGAAATAACATGTGGCTAAACTATATCATAGTTCCCCTTCATGATCCTACACAGCTGGAAGTAGAATGTATCCATCTAGCAAGACAAAATCCTACAAGTGGGCAACTATCCGTTGCAAAATGCAGAGTCTAAACTCATGTTTGTCAAATATGACTTATAATTTGTTTTCTTATAACTTTTATAATGTAATAATGTTTGTCTATATTTTTAGATTTTGTTAAAATGAATCATTTACTTCTAATATTTCTCCATAGGATACTGTCAAATAGAAACTTAGCATATTTACTCTGCTGTTTTCAGTGACTAGCTTTTATTCTCTGACAAAAAGTTGAAGAAATGTCCCACAGTGTTTTTCTGGCCACAACAGAGACTGTTTTTGTTTTCTACCCAGTTATTCGGAAATAAAGAGGATAAAACTAAAATCATTTTAGACACAATTTTATTTCTTCTCACTTATCTTATGCCTTGAGTCCCCACAAGTTCATTGTCTTTTCTAAGGTTAATTTTGGGAGGCAAAGCATAAGCAGTGAGGAGTCAAGTGGGCATTGGCCAGTTGAAATGGCAGACTTTTTAAAGGCAGTGCACATGAGAATAAATCAAGACCTATGACTGTAATCATGACGGCAAGCATCCCCCCAGACTGAGGGCTCCAGAGCTAATGTCACATCCATCTCCTCCCAACAAACTCCCTGTCCCTACTGTACCTAGTGTCTAAGCAGTAAACATATTTGACCCATTAAAGAGGTTCAACAAACAATGTGTGGTAGGTAGTTGATGTGGATAAGTAATGATGGCATTTGACCACTGCATCAGTTGACCAGTTGACTGTACGGACTTAGGTATGGGTATCGGTCTGAGCAGAAAAAGCATTGCTTAGTTTTTATGCCACTGTTCTTGATGGTCTGGCATACGTGCACCTTCTTTTCTAATTCCAGCCCCAAATCTCTTTGCCGAGGTAAAACATTTTTACATTCCCATCCTCAGTCATTAGTAGCATGAACTAACGCTTCCTTTTCACTGATCTTCAACAGAGGCATCAATGAGAGCCTCTTTCCCATATCACAATAGTGTGATGACCACAGGACATGATGTAATGTTTTGTTTTCAATATTTAGAACCAGGAGTTAAGACAACTCATTCCTTCCAGAATTTCTTACTCCTTTCAAACTGCTATCTTCAAGTTCATCCTTAGATTGCAATCCCCCAGCTCTAGCAGAGTCAGAGCTTTTTCTTGATCTCAAACCTTTTCATTGACATGATGTTTCTAGTTTTAAACTATAAAACTTTCTTATCAATAAACTACTGTCTTGATAAAAGTGAAAAGAAATAGATATTTGCTCTACTTAATAAGTCAATTTAGAGAAATAAGTACATTATCAATTAAACAAATGTTATCAAGTTTGGGGGTGAATTTCGTGACAAAATATTACTTTGGGGTTCAGAAAGGCCTAGTTCTAAGTCACCCTCCTCAGAGCTGGCCACACAGTGGCCTTCCTGCTGTCCTTGGGCAGGGAAGAAGGAGAGAGGATGGAGTGGTGGTCACTCTAAGTTCAAACCTCTGTCCCGCAACATACCAGGTGGGTGGGTGAAGTTGAAGAGTTCAATGAATCCTTCCTATCCTTGGCTTCCTTATCTGTGAAAGAGGGACAGTGATTCCTAACTCATGTTTCCAGGCAGTATAAACGGGATGCCCGAAGTTAGATGCCCTGCAAAGGGACAGGCAGTTAATCTGAGACAAATGCATGCTACTTTCTGCCAGATTAATTAATGATTCTTGATTCTTAGTAGAATTTTTTTGGGTTTTGTTGTTTTTTCTTTTTTGAGATGAAGTCTTGTTCTGTCACCAGGCTAGAGTGCAATGGCATGATCTCGGCTCATAGCTGCCTCTGACTCCCGGGTTCAAACAATTATCCTGCCTCAGCCTCCCGAGTAGCTGGGACTACAGGCAGGTGCCACCACACCCAGCTAATTTTTTATACTTTTAGTAGAGATGGAGTTTCATCATGTTGGCTGGGATGGTTTCAATCTCCTGACCTTGGGATCCGCTTGCTTCAGCCTCCCAAAGTGCTGGGATTACAGGCGTGAGCCACAGTGTCTGACCACTCAGTAGAATCCTTTAAGATTGGTTGTCTTTGGCCTTCTCATTTCTTTGTTGGAAGCACTGAGTACTAGAAGCTTCCATTGTTTTCATTATATAATCAATGATAATGAAAATAAAAGTCTCACATTCACAGTCCAGTTTTCCCTGATTTCCAACCCATGCTATTCAGCCAGCTTGTGAATCCATGAGAGACTCCAGGATCGTGTATTCTCACATAAGCCGTCTGATAGGAATTTTTGATTGATATGAAGCCTTTCCTATACCCACTGTCTCCCACAAGTCATTGCGCTTTCATTCTCTCCTTGTTTTTTTTTCTCATATACTCTGTCTGTTTAGAATGACCACAACTCTCTCTGCTTAAATAATCTTTCCGAATTGTTCTTCAATTTGCAACTCACGTCTTTCTTCCTTTATGAAGTTCTCCCTAATACTGCACCTGGAATGACCTCAAGTTCCTGTGTGTTCCCAGAATGCTTATTCTCTTTATTATTCATTTGACATTTCACATTTGCTGTCTTCTATTACACTAGTAGAGTGTGGCAGAAACACTCTGGCCTAGGTGTCAGCAGACCTGAGTCCTGGGCCTGACAGCAGGGTATCACTTGCTCACTGTAACCTTTGTTTCCTTGTCTGTAAAACCAAAGTAATAATACTCAAGTGGTCTGCTTTGACAACCAAAAGAAATATTAAAACACTTCACAAGCAATAAAATGCTATAGAGGAGAAGCATTAGTTTTGTTACAAGCACATATGTTTTACTGTTTCTTCTAAAACACCCAGCACGGTGTCCTAAATACACTATCAAAAAAATGAATACATGAACCATCTAGGAAGGTGAAGACCTGGATGCTGGTGTCTGTTCTGCCAGCTGTGTGACCTTTGGCCTGGCATCTGAATTATGTTCAGTTTTTTAGTAAAGTGAGAAGATTTGTCCTCAGTTTAGACCAATGAGTCTCAACCCTGGTTGTACATTGTAAACACCGAGGGAGCTTTTAAAAAAAAATGCACACACCTGAGTCTGGCTTCAATCCAGATTCTCTGAGAGTGAGGCTCTGCCTAGGTATTAAAATTCTTTGTTTTTAATTTCAAAGCAACTACAAACTTACAGAAAAGTTGAAAATACAGAACAAAGACTTTTTTTTTGAACCAGTTAGAGTAAATTGCCCACCTAATAGCATATTACCCTGAATACTTTAGTGTGAATTTCCTGTAAACAAGGACATTATCCTACAGATATACAACATAACCATTGAAATCAGATGATTAACACAGATACATTCAAAATCCTATTCATGTTTCACCAATTGTCTCTTGGAAACCGAACTTTTTCAGAACCACACCTTATGTTATGTTGTTATGTCTCTTTTGCTACCTTTAGGCTAGATGGTTCCTCAGTATTTCCTCAGTTTTCATGATCTTGACACTTTTGAAGATTACAGGCCGTTTAATTGGTAGAATGTTCTTCATTTTAGGTTTGTCTGATGCCTCCTCATAATTAGATTCAGGTTCCGTGATTGACAAGAATATCACAGAGGCAATGCTGGCTGGTCCTATCCAGGAAGTGTGTTCCATTACTGATGAGGTTTACTTGGGTGGCTCGACAAGGGCAGTGTCTGCCAGTCTTCTCAACTGGAAAGTTTATCTGCTCCCTCTTTGCAGTTAATTAATATCTTATGGGTAGATACTTTGAAACTGTAAATATCTTGTGCCTTATCAAACTGTCAAATGTATTAATTTATATCTGTATGTTTTCTTATTTTCCATGTTATTCTATGAGTTTTGTTCCATTACTATCAATATTTATTTTGGTACTCAAATTGTGCCCAGTTTGGCCAGTGGGAATCCCATCAGGCTGGCTCCTGTATCCTTGCCACATGCCCCCATCATCCTTTGAGTACATCCTGCTTTCTAGCACCACAAGATATCCCAGGACCCTCTGGTACTTTTTCTGCCCCAACCTTGGAATTGGCAATTTCTCCAAAGGTCCCTGGCTCCCACTGAGAATGGTATGTGAAGGGAAGCACTAGATGTGTTCATCACCGTTGCCTTATCATGACATTTTGGCCATCTCAGAGAATTGGTTTAAGAAATACATGAATATTGATATGTGTATACATCACTTTTATATCCATGTTTGTTACTATATATTTTTGAAACCTCAAGTTCATACTAATTCCAATCCCAATCTAATACTTCAATGAATATTCTAATTTTCTCCGTTTCAATATTTATAACTGCTTCTCATCTTTAGGAGTTTTGCAATTTGAAACAAACACCAACAAGAAAAATCCTGTGGAGATTTTCTTCACTTTCATCACCCACTAAGCTAAAAAATCACAGATTATTAAATGAGATGCTTCTCTTTTTTGAAGCTCTATCATATTAAGATTCTTAAAAACATATACTTGTGCTCAAACTCACACCTACATACCTTTTGAAAGCTAAGATATTTTAATATTGCTTTTATACAGGTTTATGGCACTGTGTCATCCTTCAGAGCCATCTAATTATAATTAAGGTATTGCCTTAATAGAGAATTTTTTTAAAATATCATAAAACCAATGATCTTTCTGTATTTTAAAACTCGAAACCAGATACATAAATAGATTTGTCTTGTGTTGGGATCAGGGGAGTAGAATTCCCTCAACAAGATGGGAAGAGTTGTGCATTCGGCAATCCATGACGAGCGCTTGTTGAGTCACACAACGCTGTGCTGGAACACTGCTCGCCTGATGGACACCCAGAGATAGGATTGTTTGTGTTGGTAAAGCTTGTATCAGTCACATTTGAGAGGAAGCACTGTTGTGGATCATGAGAGCCATTTGGAAATGCTTATATCATGTTAGTTGCACTTTGCTTCACATTTCCTTCGTGTTTTTTATCGTCCTTTTTGGCCAGAAGACTGTATTTCCATCCAGAGGTATTACATATTTTATTCACAATATATTCATGATCCGTATAGTTATAAGGCAATTTAGATGATCTAAATATTGACCTTTTTTGTTGACGTAAGTACACGATATCTTTGGAATACTGAACTGCTAATGAAAAATACAATCGTGGTTGAAAATAAAATTCTCTTTCATGGAATTCTTTGAAACTGTTACAATCATGCACATTTTCCTGGATGCCAATTTTGCTGTGTTCTTTTTAACTAAACACCCTTTAGCTTTAATAATTCCATACCACTTAGTGTAACAATTCCAAGTGTCCAGTGTGGTCCGTTTCTGTCTTCTCCCTTCAATCTCTTTCGTTATGGACAGTTGATGCCACACAGTAAATACTATCTTATGTAAAGAAGTATTGCTTTAGCTACCATATCCTGGCTGGGCATTCAGTCATGAATTAATTACTAACCTACTATCCCATTCAATCAATCCGTCTATTAATTAATCAATTAGAGTATTTTTAACCCTTTAGCTCTTCTTTCTTTTTGGACACAGTGTCTCACTCTGTCACCCAGGCTACAGTGAAGTGGCACACTCTTGATTCACTGCAACCTCTGTCTCCTGGGTTCAAGTGGTTCTTATGCCATGCCTCAGCCTCCTGAGTAGCTGGGACTATAGGAGTGTGCTACCATGCCCGGCTAGTTTTTTGTATTTTTAATAGAGGCAGGGTTTCACCATGTTGCCCAGGTTGTTCTTGAACTCCTGAGCTCAGGCAATTCACCTGCCTCGGCCTCCCAAAGTGCTAGAATTACAGGTGTGAGCCACCATGCCCGGCCACCTTTTAGCTTTTCATTAGGTGGAAATTAGCCGTGCCTTAAGCCTTCTTTGCAGTTCTAACCAAAATTTTCCTTTTTTAAAGATTAAGGACAAATAGCATAATAAGTATTTATGTTAAGATTTCAGAGTAGATTTTAAAGTTGGTATTGAATGATGAGACCCTAAAATATTCATAAATTATATGATTGAGTTCGCATAAGCCACTTGATAATGAGTTGTACTTGTCTTGCTTGCTTAAAATACCTGCGTTTCTCTTGGGAGTGAAGGGAGATTGGAAAAGATGTTGAGAGATTGTCATAGAAAATGAATACTCAGCCGGGCGCGGTGGTTCACGCCTGTAATACCAGCACTTTGGGAGGCTGAGGCAGGTGGATCACAAGGTCAAGAGATCGAGACCATCCTGGTCAACATGGTGAAACCCCGTCTCTACTAAAAATACAAAAAATTAGCTGGGCATGGTGGCACGTGCCTGTAATCTCAGCTACTCAGAAGGCTGAGGCAGGAGAATTGCCTGATCCCAGGAGGCGAAGGTTGCGGTGAGCCGAGATCGCGCCATTGCACTCCAGCCTGGGTAACAAGAGCGAAACTCCGTCTCAAAAAAAAAAGGAAAGAAAATGAATACTCAGTAACATAAGGATATAAACAACTTTTCGAGAGATGGCGCCGTTGAAGACCAAATACATCTTAGTCAATAATTGCAAAATGTGGAAAAATTCTTTTACAAAATGAAAGAATGTGTAGAATTTTATCTTAAAAGTATTTATTACAGATGAAACAGGAATGTTATTTCTTCGAGTACTTGTAACAAACTACTTCTCGGTCATATTTAAAATGTTGAAAGCAGCTTATCTTCCCATCAAGTTAGTTGAATTATTTAAATGACACAAAATTAAGCTGTTGTAATTGTCAGAATAGTGACACTACAATGAAAACAGCGAGTCTAAGAATTTCATATATTTTAGAAGCTTCTAACTGCATTTGAACCATTCTGATTACATTCAAAATAAGACAATGTTCCATTTGAGACTTAAAAAAAGAATTCCATATTTCTACCAAATTTTTAAATATTCTAGACAGTGTCCTTTCTCTGAGGGTATAGTCTGACCCATTTAGAAAAGGGGATGTGGAAAAAGTAGCTCTGTTTATAATGCAAATCTCTTTTTGGGGGGTATAAAATCAGTTAAATAAAGAACATTGCATCATGCATGAGAGAATCTTCCCCTGGGTGCATCTATAACGACTACAGAGTGCCATCCACAGACTCTAACAGATGCCCAACAGAGGGGTTCCAGGCCCTAACCTCCCTCTAGTCTCTTGTGTTAATGAGGACTCTTGATGCAGTTTAAGGCACACTAGTGAGCAGCTCTAAATCAGAGCTCACCCTGTGGAAGGAAAGTTTACAATGGGTACCGAGGCCAGTCAGTTACAATTCCAGATGTGGGGCCTGCACCTTGCCTCTGACCAGCATCCATTTCTGCGCTCCACAGCTGGTCCATGTAAATGTGCCATATTGCTGCCCATCTGCTCAGAGAGTGCACAGTGGCACATCTCTCTCTGACAGTGGACCGTTTTATTGAATGCTATAAATATTGAAATTCATAGGCATGAAGCAGCAGATTTTTAATGTTACTTAGAGAGACATTTGAGCCACAACCTTTGGCAGAAGCATAGACTGTTAGTATCTCAGTACACTGTGCACCATTTGGTTCAGACTCATGAACAACTTTTCCAGGGATTTCATGGCTCTCCAATCCCAGGTAAAATGGAGTACAGACCCTGAGGGATGGTATTTAGTGTGAATGTCACCCTGCATACAATGTGCATTTGGGATATGGACTTTCCAGCCCTGTGCTGTGTTAAACCATATGTTAATGTTTTTATACTCAGAAAAGATTAGATTGGGGACCAATAAAGTTTCAAAACTACAAATAATAGGCCAACCATTGTGAAACGTGAAGCATTCCTTCAGCTGATTTTTTTTCCCAAAGTCGCTGCAATTTTTATTTTTGAAATGGTAGGGCTATATTTTGTTACAGGAAACCAGCTTATTCATATTTTATAAGCTAGTATGTGCAAATTTTGTACCAGAGAGTAAACATCCTCATTATTTTGAAATTACTGGCGTGCAATCTGGATAGGGAACAGAATAGAGAAAATTGCTCTGCGGTGTTTCTACCTTTGACCAAAGACTCCCAAGCAAACTTTAAGGCAAAAAGGAAGGAAATCAAAGGCCAGGAATGAAACGTGTGCAGGTTATCGGTCCTGTTTTGATTTCTGGGATAATGTTCTTTGTCTTTAATAAACTGTGAAGCCAGGCAAGCTGTTTAAGACAAAAATGGACACGGTTTTATATAGAGACAAAAATGGGCACTATTTTCCTTTTCCTTCAGTTCTACTGTGAAAATGCCGTTCTAGCAATTGTCAGAGATTTAACAACAGAAGCGAATCATTCATTTAGAACAGTAAGTAGCTTGGAAAGGACATGATAATGCTCCCAGTTTGGCATTTGTTTACGTCGAAGCTGTTAAGATCAACTAATGTGACAACTATTTAAAAATAAAATACTTTTCCTGCCTAATTGATGTAAAGCACTGAAAATGATCAAAATCCAAACTGAATTTCAATTATTCTCCTGGCACGTACATTTCTCAAGACTGTGATGCTTTTAGCTTTGCTTCATTTTCATTTTCCAATTGCTCTGTGGTCTTTGTATTTTTTTAAAAACAGTAACTTGTGTCTTTATTAGTGAAGTTGTAACATTCCAACAATAAGCTGTGTCATTGCTCAAACGGTTCCCCGAGTTCCCAATCAGCAGAGTTATGTAAGGTGGCAGGTTAATAAATGCGACACACTGAAATCATTTGTACCAGATTATCTCTCCTTCCAAACTCTGACAGATGCTAAGTCCAGCTGGTAAAAAAAGTTTATAGGCGAGTTGGATCTGGGGTCTTCACACACTCCACAATGTTGGCGACCAATGCTTGTTTTAATGAGTCACGGATTGCCTGTTTATCTTCTGCTCCCTGCTGTTTCTGCATTTTCTCTTCCAGAACAATCCTAGAAACACATGCTGCTACAGACGCTGGAGCAATGTGTGTAGACGTTTGAGCCAAATTATTATAAAGAACTCTTTCTTCTCTAATATTAAAAAAAGGAGCGAGAATTGCACATTGCCTAGCAAATCGTTATCTCAGATGTTCCCTGTGACATGCTCAATATGGCCTACCAGAAAAAGTTGGAGACATTTGAAACCTTAACAACTACACAAAATGACACTGTAATTGGCGGGTTTTGTTGTTCATGTTCTGGCTCAGCTGAAACTGCTCTAAACACTTTGTTTAATGATGTTACATTATGACAACACATGGCTTCTATACAGCAAGTCATCATGTTTAACATGCAACTACACAGGAAAAGAAGCAAGTGGCCAGGAAGCAGTACCAGGAGCCACCCTTAGACGTGCTTTTGTCAAATCAAAAACGATTAAGCTTAAAGTCTCCAAAAATGCCACTTCTCACTACAGGCTCATTTAAGTCAGATTCCCAAGCCCACTTGGGTTTAAAATGATTTCTCAAGAAAAGCCATTGTTTTGAGAGAGAGAGAGAAAGAGAGAGAGAGAGAGTATTTAATACTGAATTGAGACTTGGGGAGAATACTTAAAAATGAAAGAAACATAGGTACAAAATCATGCTTTAATCAGACCACTCTTTGAAATTCAGATATTTTCTTTGAATTTCAAAAAAATGATTTTAACGTGGTAAGAAAACACACATTCTCCTCCAAATAGAGTTGTTAGTGTCACATTCTTCTCCAATTTAATAAAGTTTTTGGTCATCTCCCAAATGGTTAATCTTTACTGTCTTAGAAATATGCAATGAAAATTAGACACAGCCTCTATCCTCATATATTTTTATTTATAATGACATAGGGAATTGATGGACAAAAATAAATGTTATACGGACATATATGGAAAAAATGACAGATGTAAAATAGATTTGATGAAAGTGCTTAGTGAAAGATTATGATGATAGATTGGAAAATGTTTGACACCACCTTTGTGGAAGAATTCTTGTTGGATAATCTGATTTAGGAAAGTAAGCGTTGGACCCAATTCTAAAATTGCCTTTGAATGTTTGAAATATTCAGAGAGAAGTCTGGTGAGAATAGAGTCTAGGTCTGTGCATGAAGCAAGCCATTCTGGCAAGTTGGTCTAAGTATTCTTGAAAAGGCTTGCAGGTCATTGCTAAAGATAATTGTTCTTTCTAGAAGAAACAAAAAAAACTGATGAGCAGCGTTTGGCACAAGATGAGGATGTCGTCTACAACATTTTGGAGGAGATAGAAGCAGAAAGCTAGGAAATGTGAAGTCACACAGACTTTATGTCACACTTGAACACCATGTCACTATCTCAGAAAATTGGATAGATTTTTCTGCACGTCACTCAATGTACTTTACAGAAGCCCCCTTGTGATAAACAATCATTGATACTGAATTTAAGAAATATTTAATTTTTTAAATAAATCTGTTTTATTTTAAGTAAACAAGGATTTAACACAATGTCTTTTATTGCCATTTTAGATGTCAAATAATTTAATATCCAATTATTGCTTAAGATCGCTGTACTCACCGGAGGAGTCTGAAATATTGTCTTCCTTCTGTCTCTATCAGGACATTTCTGTCTTGTTTCATTGTTTAGTTACCTTAGTTACCTTGGTAACTAAGTTGGTTACTTGGAAGTAGAGAAGCGTAGAGAGGGTGCAAAGTGGGAACAATCCACCTATTTCCTCACACTTCAGTAAGTTGTACAATAAAAGTGTGATTCCTTTTATTCCTTTAAGTAATTGATTTAATTTTCATTACAATGGACTAGTGGGTAGAGAGAAAAATATACTATATATTTTAGTCTAGATTAGAAAACTCAGTCTCAATAATGGAACAGTTCCTTCAGATGATTCAGTCTCTAGGTAAATGTTCAGAACTCCCATTGCTCCTCCCCAGCATGGCGTGTGCATGTGCAAGAAAGAGGGGCCTATCAGAAAAAGGTGATGGTGGAGATCGTGCTGGAATGGAAGGAGGTGTCTGGTTATTCTCCCCTGTTGCCCCTGCCTGCACCCATCTCTGCCTTTGCCTGCCCTTCTCCGTGTCCTGGAAGGCTCTATCTGTCCCTATAGACTCTATGTCCCTGGCTACTTTGCTGGTTGACTTCTGTAGCTTTGGTTAATGGGAGCACCAGCAGGAGCCTGATGTTTGAAAGGTGGGAGGTGGGGGCTTTCCTTCTCTGCTCGCTCCCTGCTTTGGCACCAAGTCTCTGGCATTGCTATGTGTCCCCATGACTCCATGGACTCTGCTTTCTCCTTCTCTGCTCCCTTTATCCTCAAAGGTAAGAAGAGCTTCCTGAAGTGGCTAGTCTCTGGGCACGTCAACATCTTTCTTCAACTTAATATGCCTCCTTTCTCTAGGGCTTCTGCTTCAAGAGAGGAGCTTGGAATTCAAGTGTCTCACCATTTGCTTCTCCTTTCTTCCCATAATTCTACTGGGCTGAGAGGCTGGGTTCCTTCCTATGTCTGATTTTGGTGGGATTTTGCCCAGCATCATATCCTTTCTTCTTTTTCCATTTTTCTCTTCTTCCATTTTCCTGGGGCTGTAACAACATAATTCCTGATAGAGAATGATGAGACAGAAGGTAAAAATACATCAATTTAATATTTTCAGAACATTAAGCTATCCAGAAGATTAGACAGTAGAGAAAGAAATTTAGTCAGCAGACCAGAAGGAAAGATTCTAGCATTGAAACTGGAGCAAAGAAATACAACTATTTCTGCTCAAATGCAATGTATGTGTTCCTGAAGAGCCTCATGTGCTATAAAATTACAAGCCACATGCTAAAACTAACATGGCTCATGGGAAAAACAGGTGTGGGGCAGATTTCTCAAAAGCCATAAAAATTGTAATCAGAGCATTAGCAAGCACAGTAACAATTCCAACAAGAATACCAGTAGAATTAAATGTCCACTGGCCACACTGCGTCACAGTCAGCTGATCCTCAGTGGCCTTACGCTCTAGGCTGCTGCTTCCTCCTTTGAAATACCTCATCAAAATTAATAATCAGATTCAAAATGTATCATGAACCAAAAAATTTTTTAAACACAGATGGAAATTCTTCAGTTTCTTCAGCTGTACCGTCAGCTTCCCAGATAGCTTTTTGAAACATAGATTTGTTTAAGAAATTTTTCATTATGCATTTTATTAAGTCCATGGTTTACATTACTGCTCACTCTTTGTGCTGTGCATTCTATGAATCTTGACACATGTATGATGACATATGTCACCATTACAGGATCACATAGAAAAAATAATTTCTCTGCCCTAAAAATCCCCTGTGCTAAACCTGTTCATCCCTCATCCTCTGAGAACCCCTGGCAACCACTGATCTTTTTTACTGCCTCCACAGTTTTGCCTTTTCCAGAATGTCATATGTGGTGTTGAAATCGTATAGTAGGTGGCCTTTTTAGATTGGCTTCTTTTGCCTAGTCTTATGCGTTCCATGTGTTTTTGTGCTGCCATAGCTCATTTCATTGTCTAGATGTACCACAGTTTATTCACCTCTTGAAGGACATCTTGGTTGACGCCCTTCAAATATGATTTGGCAATTATGCATACAGCTGCTATAAACATTCAGGCACAGACTGTCCAACCTGAAAACCACAGGGACTTCATGGACCACTCCTTGCACTTGCACTTAAAAATTTCGCTTCTATCAGATTCTCGGTTTTCTTCTTATGATTTTCAGAACCTGGTGAAACGAATTGCGAGGAAGTTTGTCCTTGATTGTGTTCAGAGCATTAAAGTTTGGGGAACTTGGCATATGAATGGCTTCTACATTTTACTGACCATAGGCCTTAAGTCAGACTTAAGTATTCTTGAGCATATGGAAGAATTATGCTGAAATATTCAACCTTCCTATATCTTCACAGTGGGATACTTCTTACCTTATATCTTCTCTGACTCAAGCATACAAAAGTACAGTAACGATCTCAGATTCCTTGAGTGATTTGGTGGCTTCTATGCGTATAAGTCTTCTGTGTTTAATTTTCTAAAGCCACAATATCTTTTGTTCCACTCTTTGGCCCACACATCATTATCTTAGCAGCAATTTTTTAATATTTTAATTTTGTGTGTTTCACTTTAACCATCTCTGTGTATTTGGTTACTTGTTAATGTGGGGCAACTATAGAAGAAATGAGAGACTTTGCCCTTAGCTTAAAATCAAGATGATGGGATGATGGGTGCAGAAAACCACCACGGCACATGTATACCTATGAAACAAACCTGCACATTCTGCACATGTATACTGGACCTTAAAGTAAAATTAAAAAAAAAAAAAGAGACTTTGCCTCTGAACTTGGAGATGACACCATTCACCAGATAGATCACCATGGTCATCTGAACAGTGGGTGAGAACATCTGGAGCACCTGAAATAGGGTAGGCAGGAAGTAGACAACACGTTTTAAATGGTTGTTACAAATTATTGTTATTATTGCTACTTATGGAGCATTTTCCCTGAGGCAAACTCTGTGTCATTTTTTTTTCTGATCCTCCTAACTATCCTATAACATATAAATTATTTCTATTTTTTGAGAGGAAAACTGACTCAGACAAGCAAGTCACATGCATGGCTAGCCAATGGGAGAACTGGAGCCTGTCCTTACATCTGCTTGCTTCTAAGGACTGTGCTCTTTCCATTGTTCAACTCATCTGAGCAGCCTTTCTTCCAGAGTGATGTGTGGTCACAGTTTCTGGGCAGTGTGAGGGTCCAGCACGTTCTCCTTTGCTCTATGCCATTGTATCTATAGTGTGAGCCCAGGACCGAGATGAAGCTCTGGAGCCAGGGTACAACATGGGCTGGGGCTGCATCTCACCAGGGCTGTCTCCTTCTGTACCTGATTTTGACTCAAACCACTGGGAAGTGTCAATAGTTAGTCAAAGGCCTTCATTTTCTTCAACTTTATATCCGTTGTACGGTAGTCTAATGACTGGATTCCATCTTTCTGCAGCATAGCTGTATAAATATGGCCAAGTTATTCCACTATACACAAAAGATGGTTGTGCTATACACAAATGATGCACTTTATATTTATATCAAAGGCAATCTGTCAAAATGTTCAGTGCTGTTCAGTGAAGACAGAATTTTGAGTGTTTATTTCTTCTTTCTGCTCTTTTATGTTTTCATAATCACACAAAAATACCTGTTTTGATATATATTTGAGAAGTAGTAAAATAGAATGGAATAATGCAGACACTGTAGTCAGGCAAATTGGGTTAAAATCTGAGCTCTGTGACACTGGAGTAATTCATTAGATTCTATGAACTTTAGCTTTCTCAGCCTTAAAAAGAAGAGAATGATCTAGTCCTTATAGGATTTTTGTGAAGATTGAACATGAGAATGTGTGTCAAGTTCTTAGCATAGTGCTTGCCGCCCACTAATCATAATCACCAGTATTTACAGAGTGGTTCCTGCGAATCAGACACTTAACTCATTCAACGCTCACTTACAATACAAGAGTTCTTGTCTTACAGGGAATGGTTATCAGCCTCCTCCCTCAGGTTTGGAAGCCAAGGAGCTGAGAGGTCACTTGTGGTACCTAAGCAGTAAGAGGTGGTGGAGTGGGAACAGAACGGAGACCATTTGGCCCCAAAGTTTCTCTCTTAATCACAATGCAACAATGCTCTCAATGGTAATGTTCTCAGTAATATTCCTCTCAGTCCCAGACACCTAGTGAGTGCTGGTATTCACGGCCCTCTTTCCTTACTAGCCAGATGATCTGTTTCTGTGGATCACTCATTTTTGGTATAGTTAGTATTTAAAAGTCAAAGAAAAACACAGAACCTCCTTTAAAAAAAATTGACTTGAGTGTGACATCTCTCGTGAAGAAGAGTTGAAAAGTAATTAATCATTCCTCCTTCTGTGTTTAACAATTTTCTTTAATTCCTTTATGCACAAGTCTCCTGTATAAATAGGTAGCATCTGATCTCTATGGGAAGGCACTTAACACATTTTCATTGCAATTAGTTTTACTAAAGTAAAATCACCATGTTACATGGCAAAAAAAAAAATGAGTCATTTGTTATTAATGGGGAAAACAAAATGCTCATTAACATTGTCAGTGTTTAAAAATACCCGTGTTTAAACTACTGACTGATTCAGTATGCTGGGTTTAATATAAGAAATAAGAAGGACAAGCATTTTCAATAATCTTGTAATTATTTATAGAAAATTGAATTTTTTTCGCTTCAGCATGAGAAAATGACAGATGCCAAAAACACCAACTTACCATATTTATGTCTATTGGTTTCAAAAGACAATGGGTGTCATACATCATTTAGATAACATTTGACAGGGGAAGGAGTCCATCTTCCTTACTTAGTATTTAACTAAGAGAAATGTGTTCTAGGTATTGCACTACATTCTCTTAAAGCAACCATTGTTAACCTAGATGTTGACTTTTTTCTGAACAGTACTCATATGAAAAAGGCTGAGAGTTTTACATTAACACAAGAATAATTATTTCTAGCAATTCCCCATGGCTATGCTGTCTTTTTATTTAGCTGTTTTAACAGTATGCTAATCACAGGAAGAAAACATACATATAAAATATTGTAAGCATCAGGACTTGGTAGGAGAGAGTAAGTTTGGCTCCTGACCATGAAATTTCATTCTGTGGTTGCCTTCTTAATGGCATCTCTTGAGGTCAGTGGCTTTGAATTCTCCCAATTGTATGGGGTCACTCTGGCAGCACTGACCAAGTAGAAAATATTCAGCTAGAGAACACAATAGCAGAAGTCACCCTTTAAGTGTCCTGCCTTCTATGTCATGCAATTGACTCCAAGGCTCCCCACTAAGATGTCACTGTTTGACCAGTTTGCTTTAAAACAGCTTAATTAGCTGAAAGGAAAGCTATGTCTGAGCATGTTTGTGAGCAAAAAACAGAAAGCTCTCTCTTTTCAGAAGGCTCATGCTCTATCTTGTCGGAAATTTTTGGTTCTGAAACAAAACAACATTCCTTTCATACACAGTCAAGTCCCTGACAACAAATTTTTCTCTGGATGGGAAAATATCTGGTTTGGCGTTATCTCCATGTGGACATTTTGGTTGGTGTTCTTATACATATAGGTTTGTGTTGAGACCCACAGTCATATATGGCATGAGAAAGGGAATTCTTTCCAAATGCATTTGAGTTTATTTCCTTTACCCAGCAAGGAGATACTGCTTTCCTTGCATAAGGGCTAGTGGGCTTTCTGATTAAAATCTATTGAACTTTGTAGTAATGTCAGAACGTCAAAGTAACGTAAGCGCTAACATCAAAAACAATCTCATTCCACTTAGTTCATTTGCTTCTCAGTAAACTTTCTTTTTTAAAGTTCCAAAGAAACAACTCAGATTTAATTCCTGGAATGACACAGCAAGAAAATCTTTGTCATCATACCTTAAAATATTCCCAATTCATCATACCTTAAAATATTCCTAATTCAACATGGACTTCTTGCACTAATGCACGCATACCACCTGCTGTTCTCTGGACGTAGAGCCCTGCAGTGAACATGGGAAGGTATATCTAGGGTGCATCTTAAGTTGTTTAAATGCAAGAGCAAATGCCCTGGTTGAGAAAGAATAACACTCGTTGTTCTTGTTTGCATGTATTGCTGTGGCTAAACCCATCTGAGACACAGGAAACCGGTGTTTTCATTTGTCAAGGCAAATTGACAAGGAATTGTTTTCATTTTGATGGGGCTGATGAAAGCATCTGCAGAAATCCTGAACCCAGGTAAAGGGGTGCCACAGGCAGGCCAGGGAATTGTTACAGAAAAGAGAGAACCACCCGTCCCTTTACTACAGCATTTCAGAAAGCTTTTTGGATTTTTTTAAGTCACAGAAGAAAATCCCCATGCCCCAAACAATATCCAACTGTAAAAACCAAATACTTCCAACAATTAACCACTGCAATATAGCCTGCCCACTCATCCAATTTCGTCCATAGTCTCTTGTCTCGATGCTGATTATTCAATGAGCACATAAATTTCCAGTCAACTCTAGATTATTTTCTCAATTTCTAAGCTATAACTAGCACCAAATCCCAACCAAAGTACATTTTAAAAAAATGGTTCTGAGCTCCACAATTTGGTATCTCTGTAAAATTTGTGTGTGTGTGTGTGTGTGTGTGTGTGTGTTGCCAACCTATCCCAAGAACGTCTTAATTGCGGTTTGCAAAAACTCAAAAATGATGACACCCTTCCAAAGTAACATTGGATTTTAAATCGCAATCCTAACTTCATTTTTTTAATGAAGAGAAGGATGGCTAAATTACAGAAAAGTCTATAATTAGGAATATAAATCTTCCACTGATTTCTGGAGGTCACCAGATGAACCAATGCAGCCTTCAGACACATCTGCTGTTTTGGCAACTGCTACCTTTTTCGAGGCTGCTCATTGGCTCCCGCTAATCATATGCGAGGCTTCCTGGAAGCGATTTGTGCCTCTCCCGGCTGAAGCCGGGCAGAGCCTGGAACGACGCTGCATTGCTCAACTCCAAGCTACCACATTGAGCTGCAAGCCACCTTCCAGAGGCCAAAAGGCCGGGTGGTGCAGAGGGAGTGCGATGTGGTTGCAGGGTGGGCAGCTAACAATAACATTTCAAGGCGCAGGAGCAGGTTTTCCAGAGCCCCTGGAAGGCTGGCAGGCAGTCTGCTGGAAGGAGCTGGTATTTTCAGGAGAGGGGTTTGTGCCCACAAGGTGGCATCATTGGTGCCAACTTCAGACAGAGGCCCTGGGCTAATCTTTGGAGGTGATGTGCTGTGAGGGTAGATCAGGGTGAAGACAGAAAAACCATTGCATGAAATAATTTACACTTTAATGAAGTTGATTCTTTTAATACACAAAAACAGCAGTGAGGAGAATGGCAAAGAGCATTGCTTTCTCCCCCCGCTCAAGTGCCTTGGATAGAACTGGCTATGAATTAGTAATAATAGACACTGGACACCCATCTGTCATGGAACACACCGTCTAATAAATGATTGTGATTGTAAACTATTGAGTTTCTTAATGGCTAACAGAGTAATGCACTTCCTGGGTTCCAGGCTGAGCTTAGATTCTTCATCTGCGAGTTCTGAACTGGGAACTGGAATAATAACATACATTTTTCCATTTGTAAAAAGCTGCAAAGTACTGTCTGCATCTTTAATAATGCAGGGAAATAAGGTACTAGAGTCTTTTGCATCAATGCAAGCTTGGAAGAGTGTAATTCAAGTGCAAGATTCTCCTGTTCATGACTGGTTTCTTGCTTTTTGGATTCTGATAAATTCCCTTTCCATTACATAACGATAGTTTCACCTTGTCTGTGAAACTTACTTCTGGTTAGATAAGATCAGCCTGACTGAGTTATGCAGATACAGGATATGGCTATAGTCCTCTAGAAAACAGTTCCTCATTAAAGTACTCTAAAGTGAACAAAATCCTTTGCTATAGGTTACTTCCATTTTGGTAACTGATAATCATGTTTTATGATTATAATTTTATGTCATCTTGCATTTAAAGATGTACATATCTGCTTTATGGAGTGGCTTGGTCTTGTTGGAAGCTGGCCACCTTACACACTTGCCCAGCTCTGGAGGCAGAGCAGAGGCAGGCTGAGGTCACACTTGTGAGCACACTGGCTTTAGGAAGGAGCCTGGGGGAGGGGTGCTGAGAAGGGGGCTGAGGAAGGTGGGGAAAGTGTGGAATGCTCCTAGCAGAGCAGGGATGATCCCTGCCTGAGCATCCACTGAAGGAAGCCCACCAAGCCTTTGTGCCTTGACATCATTCAGGAAGGGAAGAAAATAAAGAGAAGACAAAAGATCTACTATTTTTGAAAGCTCCCCTCATATTTTACTATTTTATTTAACTCCTCTCCCCTCTGCTCTTATTTTCATCTCTCCAAAGACATAAAGGCTTGGGAAGACAATAGGGTGAGAACATGTGTCTAGTGTCCATATATTTGAATCTCTCTTAAGGTCAAGGACATGATTCCAACGCCAATGTAAAAACAGGTATTTTACTAAGACGTGTATTTATGCCACATGATATGCTGTCTCTGAGTCTCTCATGTATTCATAAAATGTTTTACATGCTACTTTCAAACTGTAGAATTACTGTCTGGTGGACTATCTTTTCAGATAACAAAGTTAAACATTTCTGAAGTTAATATGATATTTGCTTATTTAAAGGTGCTTTGTTATATACTTTGATCTGAGTAATAACACATGACCAAAAAACGGTCCTTAGATCTCTTCTTTAATAATGTACAACTTCTATGCCCTCATTGAGAATAGTTCCTCTTTTCATTACCTTTACCCAGGTTTCCTGTAGATAATTACAGAGAAAATTGAAGAAATCATTAAGAAAACTGTGGTGGGCAGGGCGCGGTGGCTCAAGCCTGTAATCCCAGCACTTTGGGAGGCCGAGGTGGGTGGATCACGAGGTCAAGAGATCGAGACCATCCCAGTCAACATGATGAAACCCCATCTCTACTAAAAATATGAAAAATTAGCTGGGCATGGTGGTGCGTGCCTGTAATCCCGGCTACTCGGGAGGCTGAGGCAGGAGAATTGCCTGAACCCAGGAGGCGGAGGTTGCGGTGAGCCGAGATTGCGCCATTGCACTCCAGCCTGGGTAACAAGAGCGAAACTCCGTCTCAAAAGAAAAAAAAAAGAAAAGAAAAGAAAATTGTGGTGGAAATGGTGAAGGGAAGAAAAAATGTGCACATAATGTTTTATTGATATTATTATTATCTCATTTTTACTAGGATGGCTATGCATGCTGAGAGTTGTTTACCCCAAAGAAGCTCTGAAAATTTAATCTTGATCCAAGAACACAAATGTATGAAGTCACTGAAGGAATTATTATACTTTTAAGGCTATCTTAAAAAGAGAATTTTACCCTAAAAATAGGTACATCTAATATGTTTCAAGAAAAATTAATTATAAAAAGGTCAGTATTAGCCAGTTGCTAAATTTGTTAAATTGAGACTGCTGTTTTATGCTCATCTTTTCACTGGTAAAGTCTTAGCTATAAGAAATACAGTAGTAGGTGCATTAGATTTTTTGACACATCTCTATGCAGATTAATATATATGACCTCAAATATTATGCTTTTAACTTGTCAAAGAATGATGCTAAATGATTTATACTTTTTTTACATCTGAGCTGGTAATAATTTGTATAAAATATGTATAAGGGAATGAATAGAAATATTAAAAGAGTAAATCTAAAGCCACAAGAATCATGAATTTATCTGTGTATAAAAATAGTTTTCTTTCTATGACTTCCTTATTACCAATAAATATACTTTTTAATCTTAGCTTAAATAAAGGGAATCAGATTCCTATTTTACTGCCTTTGCTGCTTATTTTCATTACAACTTGTATTCCCCAGATTTCTTGAGATTTCTCAAAACTTGGACAAAGCCCACCCATATACGACAGGACAGAAACCTTCTTTCCACTGAGCAGGCTAAGCAGAGAGCAGACACCAACAGCATGGTTGAGGTTTGCTGAGTGGAGGAATCTGGGCTTGGGGTAGCAGAGCCCAGTGGGGTGGGGGTATGCTGGTTGTGCAGCAGTGGTCTTGTCAGCATCCAGGTCAGCTGTGTGGAACCCTCAGAACCTGGGAGACTAGGCTGGTGGTCTAAGATTAAAATCTAGGCAGCTCAGGTCCAGGGTGAGTACTCTTGCTTTTTCTGATTAGTCTTCCTGAGCATCCTCCTCTCCCACAGTGTCCCATATAGCAGGCAGAATCTCCTTGCAACTTACAGGAAGGAATCTCACTTCCCTGAGACCCTTCTTGGGGTTTCAAAGGAGATTATACCTATATTCCTGTGTATTCTCTGTGGGATGGGATTGCACAGGTGGTGGTTAACTGGGCCAACCCGAGAACACAACCAGGAAGCAATCACCTGTCAGGGAACTTCTCTCTGTCCTTTTGGGCACACGCATTTTCTCTTCTGAATTGCCAAGGTAGGCTGGAAGTACCTACTCTTGAGGATGCCCGCACATACAACATTTGATAGACAGAAAGTCAAAAAGAGACAGATAAAGGAGTCTCATAGGGTAGAAAAGAAAGCTGCCAAGGAACTTCCAAGGTACAATTTCTTTCCTCTTAGATACGTAGCTCTGTGGTGTACATGAACTTAAGGCATAATTTCCGGCCCAAATGCAAAGAGGAAGCAATTCTGCTTTCGTAGCATGGAGGTGAACGCTAGCCGTGCCAAAAGGTCCTTGAAAATACCTTCTGTATTTTATATAGGGGAAAAGGAATGGAAGATAAATCACCTGTGATGTCCCTTTTCTGCAGCAGAAAGAGAAAGAGATTTATTATCTTTTCATTCCAATTTATAGAAAGGTAGGAAAAATAAATTTGATGAGAATAACCTGGAGCATATTAATTAAGCAAGTCTGTAATTTCCCAAGCTGTTTTCTATTGGCTCCTTTTATGAAAATGTTCCTTTCATACCAGTGCAACCTCTCACAATAAGGCACGATTTCTAGTCAAAACGTTTGTCCGCTGTGATGCTGACAGCTGCCCAGTGGGATGGGGTCATATAACAGCACTGCAGGCATCCAAGGGACATCGGTTTTCGACCCCTGTGTCAACCTTTAGAGTTCCCAGGGTCGGGTCAGCATCCTGAGGACGCCTGTGGTCTCATTCTGGGCACCTCTGGGATATCCCACAGAAGAAGGGCATTCTTTGCCAAAAGCGTTCCCAGCCCCATTTTGTGGCTCGCTTTGTAGCATCATACTGGGAAACATAAAAACAAAAAATGACTGGGGAGTGGAAGCTGGGGTGGAGACCGTCAAATCATCGAGAAGCCTGAAAAAGGCAGGCCTCCTCTCTGGCACGGCATTGATGGGAATTAGGATTCCTACTGAAGGGGCTTGAGATAAAGGATGCCTTCTTTACGCATCCCGTGAAAAGGATCCCTGGGCCACACATACTGCACATCCACATTGTGGCCTTTTAGATTTCAACCATTTGGCATATACTGGATTCTAATCCTTAACGGACATGCAAACCATGACATTAATATATCAGTCTTCTGGGGTCATATTTAAAGAAATCTTGTGCTCCAGGACAACAGCAAAGTAAGAGACCACTTGTTCCCAAAGTGATTTTTACAAATCCCTTGCCCTAGAGCTATGCAGCTCTTTAAAAACTAACTACACCCAAGCCTTACTGCCTCTTAGTTTGGTGCCTTTTCCTGGTCACAAGCAACACCCAAGAAAGAGACCTGGGCCACACATACTGCACATCCACATTGTGGCCTTTTAGATTTCAACCATTTGGCATATATATAAAGGTAAGGAAAATTGTTAAAAGACAGGTGATGTGACAACTGGCATTCTGCTAGAAAGAAGGGGAAATTCAGGACAGAATTATAACCCCGCATTACAAAATACAAGTTTCCAAGTCATGAGGCTATGTTAAATAATATCACTATGCCCAATATCCTCTGTTTAAGAGGGCGGAAATGTAAAATAGATATTTAAAGCAAATGTCCACGAAAAGGGGAAAATCAGATTTTTGCATAAGTGGTGAAATTTACATTATTATACAGTGTGCTTGTGTAGAATATATAAAACTCTAAAGATGGATAATAAAACATTTTACTTGGTATACATACTTGGGGATTTTTCATTGCTTATAATGTTTACATATTTATTTTCAGAATGAATTATATAATGGTACTAACTTATAGTAAATAGCAAATTTAGTAAATTACATATAAAGTTACTAAAAATGGTAGTCATCAGCCTACTAAGTGGTATACAGATAACTCTTCTCTTACGAGGCAGCAGAGAGAATCTATCCCCTTCTATGAGAGCAAATGCTTATCTTCTGAAGGTGACATTGAGCTAGGCTTTCTTATTCATTGAAGGGCCTGTGGGAGCCCTGTATGAATCCTGCCTCAAATAGAAAGGCTTCTGGCAGGGTGCGGGGGCCCACGCCTGTAATCCCAGCACTTTGGGAGGCCGAGGCAAGTGGATCACCTAAGGTCAGGAGTTCAAGACCAGCTTGACCAATATGTGAAACCCAGTCTCTACTAACAATACAAAAATTAGCTGGGCATGGTGATGGGCATCTGTAGTCCTAGCTACTCAGGAGGCTGAGACAGAGAATCGCTTGAACCATGTAGGTGGAGATTGCAGTGAGCCAAGATTGCACCACTGCACTCCAGCCTGGGTGACAGAGCAAGAGTCCATCTAAAAAAAAAAAAAAAAAGCCTTCCAGGATGAAAAGCACCCACCATCAAGGCTAATTTCAATGTTTAGTTCTCAAAACTTGAAAAATACCATTCAAAGCACATTATTTTAAAATAAAATGGTTAGAGGAATAAATGTTGATGTAAGTCACTATTCTATTAATCTTGTTATCAGCAGTGGCTAACTTGTATGAAAGAAAGATGAAATTCCCTCATAAATCTCTTGACCAACTATATTTTACACATGACAGAGACTTTAAGGGTCTGCGGTGTTTTTTGTTTTTTAAGTCAAGTCACATTATTTATGGCCTGGAACTTGACATGGAAGTTCTTGTACTGCATATATACTGTTCACCTAGTAGAGCTTATCAACCGATGTGGGTTCATTTAACATACGTTTACTCTTCTTTCTGATGATTTCCATGGAACTTTGGGAATCCATTTACTAGACTGAGTGTGCAATGTGCACGTTTATTCACACAAAATAAAGACATTTGTCCTGTCAATGTGTTACATCTGTCAAAATCATCCACTGATTCCAGCCCTCAGTTTGGAATGTGAAGTTTATTTGTCATGCACGATCCTAGACAATGTATGGGGAAATGAGAGCATTGGTTGCATCTAGGAGTGACCCAAATTTGGGACATCAAAAACTCTGACTTACAGTTACTAGAACATATCATCTTGAAAACAGTAGCAACATGAAAGCAACAAGCTAGCATATAAACAAGCAGGCAAAGTGAAGGAATAAACTAAACTATAAATCTACGTGATATTTAACATGGAGACCATATCAAATCCTTAGGTTTGCTTCAAGTCCATGTAAGTAACCTTATTGGTTTGCATCTTTAACAGGTCTTCCCTCATTCTCCGCTGCTTCATGTCAGTCATCAAGGTGGGTCCTCTGACTTTCTCATTACCTGTGTGGCACGTTCCTCTGTATTTGAGGATTCTGCATCCAGGAACTGAACCAACCTCAGATTAAAAATGCTTGGGAAAAAAACAATTTAGGGGCCAAGCGTGGTGGGCTTATGCTTGTAATTCCAGCATTTTGAGGGGCTCAGGAAGGTGGATCGCTTGACTCCACAAGTTTGAGACCAGCCTGGCCAACAAGGTCTCTACTAAAAATACAAAATACAAAATTACAATACAAAATACAAAAATTAGCCAGACGTGGTGGTGTGCACCTGTAATCCCAGCTACTTGGGTGGCTGAGACAGGAGGATCGCTTGAATCCAGGAGGCAGAGGTTGCAGTGAGCTGAGATTACACCACTGCACTCCAGCCTGGGTGACAGAGCAAGATTTTGTCTGGGGGTGGGGTGGGGGGATTAAAATGACAATACAGCAATAAAAGTAACAAAAATTTAAAAATCCATATAGCATAAAACAAGAACTATTTACATAGCATTTACATTGCATTAGGTATTATAAGTAATCTACAGCCGATTGAAAATACACAAGTACGTAGGTTATATGCAAAGAAGTATGCCATTTTGTATCAGGGACTTGAGCATCCTCAGATTTTGGTATCTATGGGAAAGACAAAGATAGATCCAATTCCCCATGGATTCCACAGGATGTCTGTACTCAGGGTCAGATATTTTCTATGCAGCTGTAATCTTATTTTTAAATGGTTTATGAATGCTCTTTAAAAATTTCCCTGCACTTCCTGATAACCAACCCCTGCACAGCCAATTGAAAGAGACCATGTGGGCATGAGCATTGATTTTCTAGAGACACTCTGAGGAATTCGTCTGTTTTCAGCTTCTGCTTTTTGCTCATAGGTCATATATACCCATTTTATGCATTTAGTTGAGGTTCAGGGAGACAGAAAGGAAAGGGAAGCAGAGTGGGCACATATCACATTTTAGACCATTTCTTCGCTTGTGTCATTACTGATTTCTTATAGTTCTCTTTATTATTTTAGAGATAGTAATTTTAAATCTCCCCATGGGAACAATCTTTGTAAAATGGGGATAATAAATAAGTCCAACAAGGCTGCTGTGAGTTAAAGGATTTATGTAAAGCTCAGTGCCTGCCTGTTACTCTAATGTTCTTGTGGAGGCATGAGCTGCACTTGTAGGCAGAGAGAAACAATGTAAGTTGGCTTTATTTAAAACACAGCTTTTAAGTTAGAAGGAATCTTAAAATAAAACATTCTACTTTACTGTTTCGTAGCTAAAGAAACTAAAGCCAAGGGAGAGGAAGATCATCCAGCTAAACAGGGATGAGAATGAGAGAAACTCCCAAATCGCCTCTTTACTAGTTCAAGTCTTCCTTCACTCTGTTAGAAAATGCTTACTTTTAGAAAATTCAGTATATTTAGCTATGTACATAGACTGTAAGACACCCCCGGGAAATAAGTTGCATTCTTTAGAGAAAGCTTTTACTTCTGGGACCACAAGCACTGGATTTAGCAAAGTGCTTCTTCAGGACAGTTAAATGCGGCCACTGTTCTTTCTGACTATGTCTCAGAGAACCCGGAGTGCACACTCTGTATCAGAGACTGGACCTCTGAGCTAGACACAGCCACTATTTCCCTTACTTCCAGATATGGCGCTTTACCATGAATAATATGCATTTCTTAATGAAGACTACACATCCACCAGCATTGGAATCTCTTCAATATCACACGATGAATTAAGAATCTGGATTCTAGGAGCAGAAGGAAGCTTGCTTGCATGCAGGCATCATAAGATTAAGAAGAGAGTACACACACTTGGGAACGAGAAAATGGGCTAAACAGAAGAGTGCGAGAGAATTAGCTCAGGTGATTTGATGTGAACATCTGCAGAAATTGCTAATGGGCACTGTGTCTAATTAAATCCACTGGACAGATGCATGCCTGTTATCTGTGGAACAGTGTTCTTCTCTAAGCTGCACCTGTTGCTAGCAGGGTTAGACTTTCTCTAAGCTGCACCTGTTGCTAGTGGGATAGACTTCCATTCTATCACATGTAATGTCAAAAAGGTTCTAGGGAGAGAAATTCGAGGCTTCAGTCGGCTTCACTTACAGGCAAGCACATCAGCAATATGAGAAAGCCACACTCGGGACTCAAATACAGACAGAGCAGACACACTGAGACCTCACCATTCTCCAATGGAGACCTCATCCTCTCCATTCTCTCCACCGCTCCTGAGTTCCTCACAATTCTGACTGAAACAGTAGACTTCTGGCTGGAGTAGATTTTAGAAAGAAACACTGTGAACCAGATTTCAAAGAGAGCATTTAACTGGTGTCTTTGAACCCAGACAAAGGTTTTGTGTTTTTTGTTTTTTTTTTTTTTTTTTTTTGGTTTAGTTACAGAAGAAAATCTCCATGCCCCAAGCAATATCCAGCTGTAAAAATCAAGTATCTCCAACAATTAACCGCTGCATATGGCCTGCCTTCTCATCCAATTTCCTCCATAGTCTCTTGTCTTGATGCTGATTATCCAATGAGCACATAAATTTCCAGTCAACTCGTTTATTTTCACAAATTCTAAGGTTATAACTAGCACCAAATCCAACCAAAGTACATTTTTAAAAATTGCTCTGAGCTCCATAATTTGGTATCTCTGTCAAATTGTGTGTGTGTGTGTGTGTGTGTGTGTGTGTGTCTGTCTGTCTGTCTGACAGCATTTAACTGGTTAAATGCTATCTTTAACACAGGGCAAAGACAAACACAGAGCAAAATGTTTAGGTTCAGGTCAGCCTCCATTTGTATACAAATGTCTATTGTGCAAATAACAAACGATCTTTGTAATCAGAATGGGCTGTTTTTGGCAGATGTTCCCTTGGTTATCTCACATTGGGTCAGTTTTTAATTTGTGTGTAGCTATGTCCCAAGCTGTTCCTTTGATTTGTCTCCTCACTAATTAGGTCTTCTCAATTTAGTGGGTACTGATGTTCCACCCAGTCCATTGGGTTTTCAGTGGATACAGATTGCACTGAGGAAGCAGCAGGGCACAGAGATGAATAATGCAGTATCTGGAGTCATCCCAGCTCCTTGTTTACTGGCTAGCTACTCAGTTCTTTAGGCCTCAGTTTCCTCATCTGTAAGGTAGCAATGACAGCGACACCACCTCACAGGGTTCTTGTGCCGGTTAAATGAAGCAAGTCTTATCAAGTGCTTAGAGTTGTACTTGGCACAGTGGAAATGCCCGTCAATGTCAGATTTCTTTTTGGAGATGGGATCTTACTTTGTTGCCCAGGCTAGACTACAGGGGCATGATCATAGCCCACTGTGTTTTCGAACTCCCAGGAACAGGCAATACTCCTGCCTCAGCCTCCCAAGTAGCTAGGACTATAGACATGTGCCACCATACTCAGCTAATTTTTAAATTTTTTGTAGAGATGGGGTCTTGCTATGTTGCCCAGGCTGGTCTTGAACTCCTGGCCTCAAGCAATCCTCCTGCCTCAACCTCCCAAAGTACTGGGATGACAGGTATGAGCTACCATGTCCGGCCAAATGTCAGATATTTTTATTCATTATTACTGAACAAGCAATCTCCAGCAGATATCAACTGCAGTTCAGTGCACAGATTTGTCTTAAAAAGGAGAAACATGTAGATTGAAAATGAAACCTGAGGCTGAATAGATCTAATTAAAGACCTATAATATTATATAGACCATAATCTTATTTACCTCAGTTCTATATACCAGTAGTCACTTTATCACTTCCATTACCTGTTCCATTATATGTCCCTGGGCTGATTAGGTTGAATTAAAAATTAGGTTGACAGACAGAGGAAAGTTGTATTCTTGGCTAGATTTCCCACTAATTCTGTAAAAACATACATAGTCACTACTGCTTACTTTTAGATAATGCTATGATAACAAGGAAGTATTTCAAATCCAGTGTCTCTCACTCATAGTATAATGGAAAATTCTAGAAAGCAGATCTTTGAGGGGAAGGATGGAGTGGGAAACAGGCAATGAATGGAGGCTGAGATAGCCAGCTCCTCTATCGGGTGTGTCTCTAGCCACCTGCTTCTTGCTTCTCCTTTCTTGGTGTCCGCAAACACCACCCCAGAGTGACATAACCAAGGTTGATGAGGTCAGGATGTGATGTATTCGTGATTTTAACTGGAGTTGTGGAATCTGGGGATGCCGCGTTATGGAGCTAAACTTGCAGAGGGCTTCTGCAATAGCAACAGCTCCAAGGGTGGAGTAGTATTCTGTGCAGTAGATGCATTAAATCACTTTCATGGGCATTGCCCTTTCCATAGGACTTTTTGTTTTGTTTTTTTGTTTTCTTGAGACAAGTTCTGGTACATGATCACACTGCAACCTCTGCCTCCCAGGCTCTAGTGATCCTCCCAGTTCAGCTTCCCGAGTAGCTGGGACTATAGGCATGCACCATGATACTCAGCTAATGTTCTGTATTTTTTGTAGAGATGGAGTTTTGCTACGTTGTCTAGGCTGGTCTCAAACTCCTGGGCTCAAGCGATCCACCCGCCTAAAGTGCTGGGATTGCAGATGTGAGCCACCATGCCTAGTCTCCAAAAGACTTTTTAATAGACACTTTCCTATATTTTTCTCTTCACCTGCTTTTATTTCAGCTATACTGAGATCTAAATGGTGATTGAAGCACAACAGTCTAAAAACATTATGTACTATTTCTGCCACAACGTATTTGAATTTGTATTCTCAGTATGTATTTAAAATTATTATCCTTTTATTTAACTTAATTTATTCAATTAGACTTGTTAATAACATTTTATAATGTTTTAAACGAATATATTGGTCTATTTTTGTGAGGCATTTGGAATAATCTGTACAATATGATGTTAGACAGAAAAGCCAGCACTAAATAAACATTCACATTCACATTCACATTGCTTCTGTATCATGTCTGAGAAATTTCATCTCAAATTAGCCCCTATGGAGTAGAAGTCTGGGGAAACAGATAGACTTTGCACCTTGCCCTAAAGGTCAGCTGGCGACAGCACTGTGAGTTTGGCAGCAAATCCCTTAGTCAAAGAAGGATGTTCCCCTAAGAAAAACTTCGTCTTTATTTCACTTCTTGTGACATGAGTGGGACTTGGCTTCCATCACAAACATGGCAGTCAGAGAGGCTTCCAGAGGATTCTATTAGCAATGATGATGATGACGGTTGAGATGGTGCAAAGCCCTTTATCCTTTTCTGGTGCTTTTTCACAGGACTTGTGAAAAGTTCTCACCATTTAACCTTAAAACACAGTCAAATAAGAAATGCATATATGCAAAGTATTTTTTTTTTTTTTTTTCAGGAAAAGCAAGTACATGTAACTCAATCTGGGTTCTTACAATTTTCACGTCTAAATGAACTTTAAAATGTTCTTGAATATGTCTCTGAGGAATAAAATCTTAACATTTTTCAGTGTTCAACACAGACTAATAATAATATCAGCAACTCTAGTTTGGGGACCACAGAACTCAGAAACCATTCACATCAGGCACATTTCATACCCCTTTCCTGATTCTGCCGTAAGAATAGTCAACAGGAAATACATTCACTGTAAATGACTATGAGGCAGTGATGCATGCCGCAGCTTCATTCTTCTGGGGAGAGTCTGAGTTTCCGCTTTAAGAAAACTCAGAGATATAGTTATTTCCTGTCTTCCTCTTCACTGAATCTTAGACGGTATCCATTTTATGTTCTTAAGTGAAAATGCTTGCTTCACTGTGTGTCTGAAAGAGTATGAAGTATGTTTCTGAACAGAGCACCTATTGGATCTTCTCTACAATCATAGCACAGCTCAAAAGAACTTTGTTCAGGGTCCAGCTAATTTTCTTTCTCTTTTTTTTTCTGCCCTACAACTATTGTTGGCGTGTCATGTGGGCATCTCTCTCATCTCCCAGATCGATGGCATCGTCTAGGACTTCCCACATAGACAAGATAAACGAAAGGCTTCCATAGACAGGTATGTAACTGTGGAGACAGCAGCACTGCAGAAGAGGCCTCCTGATCAGAAAGAATGTCTGTCCCACAGTCGACTCTCTGGCTCTGCAGTCACCTTTGACATGACTTGCTGAATAGGAGTTTGTTTTCCAATTTCCATGGTTCAGCCATAGGCCATGCAAAGTAAATACTAGTAAATGAGCAACAGTAGGTTCAAAGGAACATAAGACTAGAGTCCCTCCTCCTTTTGAAGACAGTTTGAGTAACATTCACATGTGAATCAATCTGTTTGGGGTCTTTGAAGTGACTTTGATTAAGAGTTGTGGTCCAATAGTAGTGAAATGGGCGGGGCCATCAAAAGAATTGGCAGTTCCAATATGGGCACTCAGACTGTTCCACAGCCAGAGAGAGCCCCAGGTGATGTCCATACACTCAGCACTTTCAGTCTTGGAAGAAAAAGTCGGTACTCACTATGCAGGGAGGTTTGCATGGAAGGGGGTTTTGTTTGAAGTAAAGAAAATGTCCCATAAGACTTCATATTCCTACAGATCAGCTGTGAATTAAATTAATTCACAGAATATTAGACTCTTTCATAGTACTCTTTTGTAAGCACAAAACACTTTAAAAAAAAAGAAACACTATGTGTTTTCAAAGGCACAATTTATCTATGTTTATAAATAAAACAGAAAAAAAAAAGTCCCAAAATTTCAGGAACCACATAAAATCAAATGCAGTCCACTAAATTCTCCTTGATTATATTAAAAATGTTAAAATTAACAAATATTTAAATTTGGTAGGCTTACCAGAATGCGAACATCTCTTGGAATAAGAAGAAAAATTAATAATTTATGGAAAGACTAGGATTTCTGCCTACCTTCACCTTAGTAGAGGAATAAAAATCATTCAAGAGCCCATTTCTTTGCTTTTTGTGTTTTAATTCACTACAAAATGTGTATCTCGTTCATGTTTTGGGACTTATTTTTCTCCTTACTTCACGCTATCCTTCACTGCCTACTGCTACACACTGTGTAATTAGTTTTTCATCCTCAAACGTGGAAGTCAAATGAAAAGGAAATATTTGAGATCGGAAGTATGCTGGCACAGTGGAAAGATAGGCTTTAGGGTCAGACAAAAATTAATAAATAAGCGATCCAGGTCAGTTGCCCCACTTTAAAGCTTAGTCTAAGCATATAAAAAAATAGGAGCATAGTACCTCTTACTGAGTTGCTAGGAAGCTTAAAGAGATTTTGAAAAGTGAATCATAAGCTGTGCAGTTAAATGTTCAAAAATGGTAGTGTGCATCTTACTGCATTTCTCTTTGCTGATTTTCTGATTTCATCAGATCTCCTGCCAGTTCCTTTAGACTGGTGCTATTTTGTCCTGGGGCAACATTATATTTCATATGATAGTTCCAGTTTCATGGGATTTTTATCATAAATACAAATGTGCACAAATGATTTTAAAATTAGTTTTTCTTAGGATTGGTAATTTGTATGATTAATGACAATGGTGAATTTTTTTCAGAACAGTAATTTAAAAGGGATGTGAAAAGAACAGGACTACATAATTATTGGCTTAAAGTACAATAAGAACAAACATAGCCCAGTCTAACAAGAACATTTAAATTGTTACCCAGCTTTATCTAGAAGGAACAGAAAATCTCTAGCCATAAGGGAAAAGTCTCTTTTTCTATGCTATAGATGTCAAAATTCATAATACTCTTCAGACCCACTGACTGCTCCTACGGTGCCATTTCTGGCTTAGACTCTGGTGCTTTTAATGGATGACCAAGAAAAACAAATCTGCAGTCACCAGCAAATTGTATTATCTAAACATGGAAAGATTTGTTCACATGATAAGAAAACAGAGTTATTGTTTAGTAATCTCTAGGAGAATCTGAGGGCCCCAAATGATTATTACTATAAATAACTCCGTAGCTACTGAAAAGACTTATATATTTATATGGCAAGATACTTTCCATCTAGATGCTGAAGTCTGGGCCCTTCTGAGTCTACCAAGGGGTGAGCCAGCAGAGGAGGTGGCTAAAGTCCGGAGACCTAGATCAAAGGGTTAACAGCTGTACTCTTACACTGAATTTGTAAGGGTGAGAAAACTTAGGAAACTTGAGATTTTTTTCTTAGAATAATATGCCAAGTGAAGTCACGATGGCACGTGTATGTCATGAGTGCTGCTAGGATCTCTTCCCTACGTTTCAGATGCTCATTTGTCCTAATCAATCCCAACCAATGCATACCTTCAAGCGTGTGAATGCAGAACGTGTCAAAGACTAATTATCTTGGGCCTTAACACTGTCCTCCCACCAATGTAAGTCTTTATGGAATTAAAAATGGTGTCTGTAATTCACAAAACCCTATGAGAAAACTTTTGATTCATTAAAGATGGGAATAACACTTTCATTTTTCTCCATTATATCTACATATTTCTAAATGTTAAAAAGGGTCTACTTTCTTCCACCCTGACACTCCTTTTAAAAAAAGAAAAGCAAAATATTTCAAGTTGCCGTTAAAAGTTCAGAAGGAAAGGGCAAGACAATAAGAAGAAAACATCCTTTACACAGTTTACTGTTGAGGTGAGAGATTTCAGGAAACTCTACTCTTGATTTGGCAGAGACTAGACAGGGGTAAGTTCATGAAAGCAGAATGTTTAGAGGAAAAAGCTGGTGAAGCAAGGATTAGAAGAAAGAGACCCAAAGGAGTGACTGGTTCTCAGGAAGACAAGAAAGGGGAATGAGAAGACAGATTTTTTTTTTGAAATATGAGGCTTGCTGTCATCTCCTAAAATTTAAAAAAAAAATTATTTTTTAAAAAGGGGGAACGTCTCTTCAGAAGAAGGAAAGAGGAGAGAGTTTCTTGCCAGGTAGGGCCACCTTATAGCAGTGACTTGTTCCAGCCATTACGTATCAAAAATGAAAAAGCTATTTTGTTTACTTGTGTTGACTTGCTTCATTAGTTCAGAGAATATTTGTTTAGAGTTTTATTTAGCAATCACAGTCACTATTTCTATACTGACTATAGTCACCACTATACTAACTGGTGACCATTCATACTTAATGGAACCTAATGAATATTTGCTGCTAAAGCAACTTTATAGTAAAGTAATCTGTGATTTCAATGATTCTCGATAATACTGCTTTGTAAGATCATGTTTGAATTGGAAACATTTGACTGTGATCTCTACCCCCTAATGTGCGGTGCTGATTATATTTTATTTGATCTTTGGTTCCGATGCGGCTTCCTTCTAACAGTGTAACAATCATCACAGTCCCTCTTAATTTGTATAATACCTTTTTATAGTTTCCAAAGTGATCTCACATGTGTTATTTTTACAATGAGAAGTAATATACTGATTGTATAGATAAGTAAACTGAGGCACAAAAATAAGTGACAAAGATAGTCAACGCTAGGTTTTCGGACTCCAGATCTAATATTCCTCCCACCAACTAGTGTACAAATTAATTAAATACGCTGAATGTGAAACATGCCTTCCATAAATCTGCAGAAAGATGTGATGGTGACCGTCATTGGTATGGAGTATGCAGAGCTGAATCACAGCATCCCAGATGCCTTTCTAAAATGTTTTCTAAAAATGTCCGTGGGCTGAGAAGGGCTACCACCCTCCAATGCTTGAATGATGTGACACCACTGATTGACACAAATGCAGCTCAGACCTCAGGAAGAGTAAGGGGAGACAAGACAAGTCACAATCCAAATTAGTGCAGCCGCTCCCGCAGCAAGGGGAACACAATGTGGTCTTTGACTACCCTTTCAATGCCCTGTGTAGCTTGAGCCCTGAGGGCGGTGCCGAGCTGACAGCCTGGAACATTGACCAACACGCTGCAACTGACGTGTAAATCACCCTCTGACTAGAGGTCCCGAATCTGGAAGAGGAAATGTCGTCTTTGGACTTTGCTCATCATGTGTTTATGCACGAACGGTCCCTTCGGGTACCTCTCTCCACCTTTGCAGATGAGTGGCATAATGCAAGCAGAGGTTACATTTTGGAGTTTATTTCTAAGACTGGCTGTTCGTTTTTATAAACATTCCTTTTATCTGATATTAAACAGTAATTTTTTTTCTTAAATGCCATAGCTTCCCATTTTTAGAGGGCAGGATGCAGAGCCCATATCTATTGGATACGTCAACTATTTTCAGTAAGCCAGGAATCAGGGCTTCCTTTTGCAATCAACAAAACTCCTGATAAATTCATCTTTACTAACAGCCTCATCCCTTCCAGCCATTTTTTGTTTGTTTGTTTAATAATTTGGTAGTACTGCTGGAGCATTGCTTCCTGGCACCGCTAGCCTTTCTGGGCATGATCTTTCTTTGCCCTCTTCCAATTACTGTCCTCTGTTTGCTTTGGAGAGCCCACTTCTTTGGCACCCCCTTTCCAAGCCCTCTAAGCCACTGCTTACTTGTCTTGTGAGCCGTCGGCCCTTGTTCCCAACTGGCTTCTCCTACTACACCTACTGGCCAGGCTGAAATTCCTCTCTGCGGCCTCTGCAGCTGCCACGCTCAGGGACATCCTTCCTAGATCCCACGTGTGCATTCCAGGGCCTCTCAGTTGCATCTTTGCCATGCAAGCAATTCTGTCAAGTCACTGTAACATTCTGAGACATTTACTCTCTCCATGTAATTTATGCATTGTCCATTTCTTGTTCTTTGAGGAATACCACTGATTGTCACTACTAAGTGAGAGAAGTGGAACTAAAAGCCAGCCATACCAGATAGTAACTTATGAGCAGTTCTTGAAAATATTAACAAGGATGACATCAAACTTTTGTCAAATATGAAGCATTTTGTCTCTCCTATTTTCATCCCTATCGACATGACTCTTCAAGAGTTATCAATATCTTAAATGCATATGTGAATTTCCTGAGTATTTTTAATTTAGTTCCTCTAGGGTGGGGACTGAAATTCTGCATTTCTAAGACATCTCCTGATGATGCTGACACTGCTGATCCATGGGCTACACTGGGTAGCAGGGACCTGCACGTTACTTTACAGAGGTTGGCAGAGCAGAGAGCAAGAGGGGGCAGATATGGCAAAAGTAATATAATTCAGATTCTTTTGATAATTTATAAATATCTTGTAGAAATACAAATTATACTATGGGAAATTCCAATCATATTTAAAAATTTTTTATTAATATAAAATCAGTAGACTATCCAAATAAATTAAATGTGGACTAATATTTTATTTTGTTTTTCCTTAGTTTGTAAGATACAGATAATTCCCAAAAGTGTAATTTGTGAATGGGATACTAGGGAGCTCTCTTAAAAATAATTGTTTCCTTAACAGAATTCAGAATAGAATTATGGATGAATACAAACCATATTGGGACCAAAGTCATCAAGAAACTAAGCAAGGCTATGAGATTTTCACTGTACCCTTGAGGTGGCCTCCTTTTAAGACCACACAGGCCAAGTTAGTCTACCACCCCCTGCCAAAAGTGGAAGAGCTTTTCACTAACAACAGAAAATATTACCTAAAATACTGAGAACATCTAACATGAAAAACAATTTCCAAAGAAGCAAGAGTTCCCATTGCTGCTGTGAAAAGCAATGCTTTTAGTTAAATGAAATAATCATATGATATCATTTCTTAATATTCTATTTAGTTTTCAGAGGCAGATGCAGAGTACTTTGAAATTAATACGTTGAATAGATCTTTATATGCCAGTCATTTTGCAAGGGGCCAGGGATACAGCGTGAACGACACACACGTAATTCTTGCCTTCAGTGAGATTTCAGACTGCACTGACTTTTTTATTCCTGCTAGATGTGTCTTCCTATAACTTCGTAATCCCCCTACCCAATAACTTCTTTATTTTTTTGAGTACAAAGTTGAATCTTGAACCCTGATCCAAACTTTTAAAACATGTGCACAACTGGAATATTTGTAAATATTGCTACCGGTTGGAAAGATCATTCATCTTACACCTTTTATTAATAAAAAATGTTTATGTCTATGTATATGTATGAGCTAATGACTTCTGCCTTGAAACTTACTTCTAATTTTTTTTTTGAGACAGAGTCTGGCTCTGTTGCCCAGGCTGCAGTGCAGTGACACAATCTCAGCTCACTACAACTTTCGCCTTTCAGGTTCAAGCAATTCTCCTGCCTCAGCCTCCCGAGTAGCTAGGATTACAAGCACCTGCCACCAAGCCCAGATAATTTTTGTATTTTTAGTAGAGACAGGGTTTCACCATGTTGACCAAGCTGGTCTCGAATGCCTGACCTCCAGCAATACACCCGCCTCGGCCTCCCAAAGTGCTGGAATTATATGCATGAGCCACCATGCCCAACCCCTAATTCTAAATTTTGTGCAACACAATGTAGTGTAATTACTTACTTACAGATCTGTTTCCTTAATGAGGCTGTACACTCACTGATAGACCCACCACTACCCATTGAGTTGCCAAGCCAGAAACTGGGCCTTCCTGGGCTTACCGAATCACGTTGATTGAATTTCGCAAACACCTTTCAGATCACCCCTTTTCAGGTCCTATAAATGTTAATTCAAGCAACTGCTACAGCCTCCTTACTTGCTTCTTCTCTGGATACCGCAGCCACCCCACCCCTGGATCTCTGACTTCCAATCTGACATCTACAGTGCCCAGAAGAAGCTCTCTAAAACATTAATCGTTCTTGTCACTCCTGGCTTCAGTGGATAGTCATTACTATCAGATTAAAATCCAAAGCAGTATACAAGTTCCATAAATATATAAACATGAAAATTTTGTATTCTACATACCTCCTTTGATTTACACTGCATTTTAGTATATTAAATGTTCTGAGATGACCTGTGGTTATATAGGCTTCTCTAGTTTCACTTATCAGTATGTCTCAAATGTATCTAACGATGGAATTTTTTCCTCCTAGCACTAATAATTTCTATCAGCATTTCCCAAGCCAGCATCCTCTGGGACAGGCTGGAGTCCACTGGGTGATCTAAGGCCAGCCAGGTGTGATTGCAAAATTCTTGTGCTGGAACCCATAGTAGCCTTTCTGAGGGATGCCTGGCTTATCCCCCTTGGAGAAGCTGCATGGAGCATCTATGTCTGATTAAACATGGCTGATTCAACTTAAGGTTTTAGACTCATAGGAGATGTAAAAATCATTGAGTATAATTCACTGATTTTACATTTGAAGGAAATAAGGGTCAGCGAGGGAGATACTCAAGATCACACAGATAATAAACTAGACAGAAACTGCACAAAAATAACTTAGTGTAGAAAATACTCATAGTGGTGTCTTAGGAGAACAGGTGAGAAGAAGGTAATTAAAAAAAATAGACTCGGAAAGTAAAACCAAACCAAGCAATAACTGTCTAGAGCACTGCTTTCTAATTGAATATAATGTGAGCTACAAATGCAAGCCACATGATGTCGTTATACATTTCTAGTAGCCAAAAATAATAAAAAGAAACATAAAATTAATGTAAATAATTTATTTAACTCAACATATTCAAATTACTATTTTAATATGCAATCAATATTAAAAGCTATTACTATGATATTTTATGTCCCTTTTTGGACTAAGAAATCAAAATCTGGTGTGTATTTTATACTTAGAATATATATTAATTAGAACTAGCTATATTTGTAGTGCTCAGTAGCTAGTAAGTGGCTATCACACATCAGAGATAGAATATGTCCATCATTTCAGAATGTTCTACTGGACAACATTGATTTAGAGCAATGGTTTTTAACTGGGGGTGATTTCTTCACCCTAGGAAACATTTTGCAATGTCTGGAGAGATTTTTGGTTGTCACAGTTGAGGAGGAGACTGCTACTGGCATCTAGTGGGTAGAAGCCAGGGATGTGGCTAGACATCCTGAGAAGTTGTGATGCAGAGGATGGTCCCCACAAGAACAAAAAATTGGCCCCAAATGTCAATAGTGCTAAGGTTAAGAAATCCTCCTTACAGAATTGAATGAGCTAATGAGAAATTATGTTCTATTTTTTCGTGAAAGCTCTCTTTCTCTCACTCACTCAATAAATATTAGTGGGGTTTCAAATACTGCCAGTTACTACATTAGCTCTTTAGATGTAAAGACACGTCAAACAACACCAATTTACTGAATTCAATAGGCGTTGTAATATATAAAGAGCAGAAACGGGGCAAAGGAAAGTCATCAACTTTGCTTTTGTTTTTATCCACTACAGAGTTAACATAAAGTCTGGTATATAGACAAGTAAAAAGGAAAATAAAGGAAGGAAAACAAAGAAACAAAATCAAGGCAAAACCAGAGGAATCAGAAGGAAAAAGCTGTTTGAAAGAAAATAAAGGCAATACACTAATTTGATGGACTAGGCAGGAAACTGAAAGGTAAGGCAGAGCAAGACGGTAAGTAATGTGTGGAGAAAACATAAGAACAGCCAGTGGCATTATCCATGCTGTCCATATTCAAATATTCTAATATTGCCCACTATTTCTCCCTCTCCTTTCCTGGTGGACATTCCTAGAGGACTCTCTGAGTGGCTATCTGCAACAATGAGTGTTCTTTCTCTTTTTTCCTTTGAGAGTAAAAAGAGCTGATTTTCTGGAAGGATGTCAAGTTGCTGTAGACTGGGATTGGAAGGCAGGCCGATTGGCGATACAGCGGGGTCAGTGTCTGGACAGCAATCTGTCATGAAGCAAAGCCTGTCATAGACAGCCTTGGAGATGCAGACAAAGAAGCTGGACTATTATTTTCCAGAGAGAGCCTTTAAAGCACCTTGGGGCCGAAGCTCTGCACGGGCCCTGGGCTTCCATGTTGGACCACCTGCCAGGAACTGTGTGTCAGGCTGACCTCTCCCACCCAATGTGAATAACTTCCGAGAGGTAGTCCCCACATAAGGGCAGGGGCTGCAAGCTGGCAAAGAAAGAGAAGAGATTTATAGGTCTAGAATATCTCTCCCTTTTGAAAATAAAATGACCCATTAGCAGGGGAGAGGGGCTTGGCTGAAAGGGCCTATCCCCAGGCATGACCAGTTCAGCCTTCATTATCCAGTGCAAAAGCTCAGGTCGGTCCAGGCGAGCCTGTGGAGGAAAGAAAGGATTGGTGTGTTTAGTAACAGACAAGAAGAGGCTCCCTCAAGACTTCTTTGATCCATGTTTTAAAAGCCTTATCCCATATGATTTTTTTCCCAGAAGATGGTGTTTGCCTGGGGGCCATAACCACCACAGGTCTGGAATCATACCAGCATGAAACACTCATGTTATATTCTACTGTAAAGTATATTGAAATCTGGAAAAGAACTCTGTATACCATTAAAAATATCCTCCCAATAAAGAGAGGACAAGTTTTTGGGTCTATTGGTCTTTTGTGGTCATTTTGATTCTTCCAATCTCGAAGAAATCACTTAGAATCTTGAAAACCCTGATTATTCTTTTAACTACTAAAAAGATCAACTATTTTAAAAAAATAGGATGATGATGGCCTCTTTGATGTGGTTCCGGCATGAATATGGTTTACTTCCTGCCAAGTCTTCTCTGCTTTGTGATGACTAGCAGGAAAGTAAGGGAGCTTCATCATCTAGAAAATATCACATTCTTGGGAGATGGTGCCTTCTCTGAAGTTTTGAGGGACAAAGAGGAGCTCTAGGCAGAAAGATGGAGGTTACATTCCAGAGTTCTACCACGATGTCTGGGTCTTCGGCTGGACCAGGAAAATTCATACACAATGAAAACACAGACAAGGAAGATTTGCACAGCTTTTAACTTAGGTCAAAAAACCTTGTAATTTATTAAGTAAGAGGGCACTAACACGTGCCATGTCACACTGGATTTTCTTGAAAAATAAAAAAAAAATAACTAACTTTCAGTCAACCTGAAAATATTAGCTTTTTATGGGGACAGGGCAGAACGAATGGAACAGCAGCACTTTTTTTTTTGCATTGCCCATTTTCCGAATCTTCTCAGAGAAAGACTGATAGGGGAACCAGGCAGACAGGAAATAGGGATAGGAAAACAAGTATTGGAAATGTACTTATGAAAGATATGGCATAAGGAGAAAAGATAGGCCTCTGTTACTAGTGATCAAAGTATACGGTGGGACAGACATAGTGATTGATACATGTTTTTCTGAGATTGAAATTTGCAATGTTTTAATTGAAGGAGAAAAATGCAAATGAATGAGAAGCATATGGTATGTTGTATGCAAAGCAGACTAAGGCAATATTTTATCATTGTTAACTCTGCAGTGGCAAATACTTTTCAGGAAGTATAAATCACATGGCTTTGGGAAAAAAGAGGTTTTACTTACAAGAAATTTCCCTCTTTAAACCACAAAACAACATTTTGAAGAAAAAAGAAAAGAAATCCTTGCCCATAAGCATACCAAAGTCAAAGATCAGGATCCAGTCGACCAGATTCTTTTTGTTAACCAAAATTTTATCCAAAAAGGTACATAAGACATTGTGATGTATTTATTTATTTTGGCGCTATAAAATTACTTTATTATTTAGAATACTTGTCATATACAGCACATAATTTCTCACAGGTGTTCCCCAAAATATCCTAATCCTATGTAATGTTACCTGGTTAAAAAACATATGCAAATCAAATTGTTACATTCTGTATTCCATTTCTGAAGTGTCACTATACATTAAATACCTGATAAAGATTTAAATTCCTTAATAAAGATCTTGATTAATGTGACGGTAAAGAACTGCATTGATCAACTATATCTGCATTTGATCCAGCATTTCCCAGAAATATTTGATTATGTGAATCTTTTATTTTTTCATCCATTGTGAGAGATTTAAGAATGAGTTTCGTACCTGGTTCTAATCACTGATTGCTTAGTACATGTTTTTGATTGAAATATTTTTCTTTCTTTTATTAAATAAAAATGGCGCCATCAAAATTTTAAATGTTTCTTATCTGGTATTATAGTGTTCTGACTTCTTCCTTGTCATTGATGAGGATTTTGTCAGAATGAGAAAGTCCTTTGCCTTCTGTATATCTCCTTTCTGACCATCAGCCAACAATCATCATGTTTTTTGAAAAATTACTTTTTAAATGATGATGATAACAAAAACAAGGCCAAATAAGATAGTAGAATATTTAATGTCTTGTTTTCTGAGGTCAGTGGATGCTGGTTTAAATCTGAAACAAACCCTGAATGTCTATCATTCATTCCCTTCAATCACAATTTCAAATATTCTATCCGGTCTCAGAACAGAAAAACAGTTCTCAAAAAATATCAATTCTACTGATGTCCTGGGTTTTACATTGAGACATAAGGGGTGGGGAAATGGGGGACCCATTAATAATCCTAGTTTTTACACACACAAGTGTCCAGGGATTGTTTACTGTACTTAGCCTCGAACCCCCTCTTCTCTCCCATGGTCTAGGCAGGAATGCAGAGGGAGCGCTGACCCTAGAGTCACACAAAGAGCCATGGACAATAAAGAAGATGACCTCTTTCTATACAGACCTGCCTTTGTGCTCCACGTGGGGCTTGATCCTTGTGGCCCAGAGCTCAGTAGATGCCAGGGAGATAGATGTGATGTGCTCGCGTCATCCCAGGCAGCAGCTGAGCGACTTTCACACAGGCAGGCAGGTACAGCCAGCCTTGTAACAGATGAGAACCCCTGGGGAGCCCTTGACTATGGAGGACGAAAAATCAAAAGAAACCATATTGGACACAGATACAAAGGGAGTCCCCTGCTCCTTTCTCTTCTCCCTTGTTTGCTTTCTGTCCTTCCTTAGGAAACAGCAATGAATGCGGAAAGCTGGCTTCCCCCTGGAAGCGAGGGTCCTTGGAGTGCAGGGACTCCAGATGCTATTCTGTGCAAATGGTTCCACCCTTTCCTGCCTGGGGGACAACGAGCTATTCTTTGCCCCATCTGCAAGTCCATCTTCTGTCTTTTCTGGAGGAGAAAGGCAAATGAAGGGATAAATACACGTTCTAGAAAACAATTTCCCTCTGCCTCACTCTGGGTGAGTGGAAGTGCCACAGGGTTGCCGTCCCTGCCCATACAGGGGAATCACTGTCCTGGGTTTTGGGAGCAAGGCTCAGAAGTGAGTGCATAAAGTACCAATGAAAAGTTTTCAAAACACTAGATGTTTTCCACAAATGTGAAAGTAGATGGTGAAGGCATTTGAAGAGACTTAGGCACCAAAATTATGTAACTACTTTTAATGTAATGTAACAAAATTGTGTATTTTACAGTTAAGGATGGCCCACCTTCCCTTTTCCTATTTGCCTTTAAAATACTGCAATATGGTTTACAATGATTTTTTATATTATCTTTTTGTGAGGTAAAATCAATTTTGTATAGCCTAGTCATATGACAAAAAAAATGATAATAATTAAAGAATGATAGCCTATTACCAGGATTCTAAGATATGTAGTAATTGTGTGAACTCTTTTGGAGAGGTCAGACCATGGCTAAACTCTGTGTCAATGAGAATTTCTGGAGGTCCCGTGTTGAGCATCTCAGAGCTCTTCATCCCACATTGACATAAAAGAAGATTACAACTAACGCTCAAAGAATGTTAGTAAATGTGATATATGCCAGAATGTGTAAGAAACATTTTTATAGTATTATGTGGCAATGATACGTATTTGCTTCCTTATTACATACAAGTCTAATTAATATTCTGATGAACTAGGACATCGGTATGATATTTTAAAATGTAGGATGACCAGACAAGTTTCTGGTAATTTTGGCGTATTATTAGTCTGTCTTTTTATGCAGATGTTTCTTAAGAGGAGTCAATAATTCAGTTAGAAATAAATTCTTTAAAGGGAATCAATGTTTTCTTGTTGTAAAATGAAAACACTAATAACACTTTCCTATATGCCCATCCACATGTATACATGATTCTGAAGGTAACACAGCAGTATAGTGGTTTTGTGGGTTTTTTTTTTCCTTCTTAGAGAACAATGTTAGTTGAGAAAAGAGCACTTATGATAGTGATAAGTAAATCTAAATTCAGCTCCTGAATAAAAGTAAGTAATAATGGATGAATTTAGAAATACAAAGCGTGGAATACATGTACTCCCTCCCACATTTATGACAGGCATCAATAATCAATCCTGACATTTTGTAGCTGGCTACAGCTCAGAATCCATCTCAACGATACTCCAAGGAATCACCACTATGTAATCACGCTGGCATAGAGGATGACACTCTATTTGTCACCCTTGGACTAGTTTCTTAATCTGCTGTGCCTTTGTTTCTTTTTTAGAGAAATGATCACAAAGTTTAGAGTCCTATATGGAGACAGGATTGTGAATTTCTGGAATAGATTATCTGGGGATGACATATATCTTTTTTTTGGAAAGTAAAAATACAACAATTTCAACAGAGAAGAGTTTCAGTTAAGTCCATCTAAAAATAAGTTAAATTAAGCATAATACCTGAGAATCTATCCATTTTTAGAACTCTATTATGACTACCTCACCTCCTCAAGAAACTATTACTCCTAATGTCATTGGTAATTAAAATGTATAATAGGTCAGAGATTTAATACAAGTGGAGTTTCATAGGCAAAGAATACTTCTCTAATACATTTATTTCACAAAGACAAGGTAAAGATATTATTGAGTCTCTTATTCAATGTCTTTCCTACATAGTATATTCCTCTGTAAGTCAAAATATAACTACTGGGATGTCTAACATTTGGAATACTCTTCCTTTCTCCCTTCAGGTTGGCTCTTGTCTTTGCTGAAGTATCAGCTCCTCAAAATGCTTCTGTATTGCCTGATTTGAAGTAAACTGTCAACATTCCTATATTTTGTCTCATAGTATCCTGCTCTTTCTCTTCACAATATTTACCACAAAACCTCTTTCATCTATCTATCTATCTGTCTATCTATCTATCTATCTATCTATCAGCTACTTACCTTTCTTCCTTTCTATCCATCTCATCTATCTCAGCTATCTAAACTTATTTAGTATGTTGTTTTTTCCAAAAGCATAGAGACTACATTTTTGTTCACCATCCAAGGTGCTGACATATTCTAGAAGCCTTAGTTGTATTCTAGACTCACATATGAAACTTTTTAGAAATCTCAATGCACAGACCAAACCCCAAAAGAATTATTAATACATCAAAGAGGATGTGTATTAGTCTACTCATGCTGCCAAAACAAAATACCACAGACTGGGTTGCTTAAACACCAAAATGTATCTTCTCATAGTTCTGGAGCCTGGAGATCCAGGATCAATGGACCATCAGGGCTGGCTTCTGGTCTACCTCCTTGGCTTGTGGACAGCCATTGTCTCACTGTGTCCTCACACAGCCTCTTCTCTGTGCACTCACAAACAGTAATAGAGAGCAAGCTCTGGTGGCTCTCTTTTTATAAGGACACAAGTCTTATTGGATCAAGGCCCCACCTTTATGACTTCATTTAAATGTATTATCTCCTTAAGACCCTATTTTCAAATACAGGCACACTGAGGATTAGGGCTTCAACATAGGAATCTGAGGGGAGGGACATGGTTCCATCTATAACAGGATAAAACCCAGGCATCTCTATGTTTTAAAGCTCTGCTCCAATGGCCAACCGTCTTAGTCCATTTTGTGTTACTAACAGAAGACCTAAGGCTGGATAATTTAGAAAAAAAAGGTTTATTTGACTCACAATTCTAGTGGCCAAAAAAATCCAACATTGTGCAGTTGCATCTCGTGAGGGCTTTATGCTGCTTCCTTTCACAGCAAAGGTCAGAGGGCTGGGGGAGCAGGCATGTGCAAAGAGAGAGGAAGCAAGAGAGGGAAACTGAGGAAGCCAGAATCTTTCAACCTGCTCTCTTGAGAACTAATTCATCCCTGGAGTCAGAGAGCAAAAACTCACTCACTCCAGCAGGAGGACATTAACCTATTCATGAAGGATCCTCCACCGTGACCCAGACACCTCTCGCTAGGCTCCATCTCCCAACCCTGCCACACTGGAAATCCAATTTCAGTGAAGTTTTGGCGGGACAAACCACATCCAAACTGTAGCACCAGCTAAAACTGAAAAACCACTATCATGTAGGAAGAAATATCAATATAAATTCTCACAGCAAGCCTTCACTTTTTTAATGTAACCTTTTTAGTAGCAGCACTGTAAGTTACAACATTCACAAAAAATATTATGATGTAACCCGGCACCATCCAAAAGGGATGGGGAGGATGGAGATGGATACACTGACTGCAAAACGACGCTACTGCTGTGGTGCCACATTCACAGGTCTACGAATGGACTGAATTCAGAAACAAAACACAAAACACTCTCCTTTTCAATAAGCCTAGCTGTTTGGTGATGAGGACAAAAGCTGGGAAAAGGTTTTATGCTCATTCACAATTGGGGCTAAGCTGGTGGGATCATATCTCTCCAAAGTGTGGCTGGAGGCGATTAAAACAAGAGGAAGATTTAGAGCTTGATGCCTCCTAGATGTTAATTGGAAGGGAGAGGGGGAGTCAATGCAAATACAGCCACCTGCCTGGAAGACGTGCATTTAGAGAAAGGATTTATGCAAAGCATCCAATTGTCTTTTGCTGTGGATACCCACAGAGCCTCCAAAGCAAGGAACTGGTGAGCTTTGAGTGGGCAGCCCAGAGTTTGGCCACAGTACTTTGTGTAGGAAGCAACTGCGTGGGGTGGAAGCCACAGATCTGGAGTCAGAAGAGACCAGTTTGAGACACTGCTGTGCCATTAACCCTCTTCGTAACCACAGGGTAAGTTACCCCTCCTCCGAGTCTCTGTCTCCTCAATTTTGTAACTAATAACACATGCCAGGAGGATTGTCGTGAGGGTCATCTGTAAAGCCCGGGATAAAGCCTGCTCAGTATTATTCCTGTGTGCTTTCCAGCAGTCATCACTCTGCACCTTCAATTTTCCTTTCATACAATGAGGGTGAGACCCACGTGCATTAGCTAATTTAAGCTACTATTATATTATCGGCATGTACTCCTTTAGAGACACTCGATTTTGTCAAATTATTCAATAAAGATCCTATGTGATTGAATCAAAATCATAAACTAAGCACAACTCAAGACTCCCTTTCCTTCTTGAAGCTCTAAAAATAACAGATTCTTAAAAATTTTTAACAAATCTGAGAAACAAGAAGTGATGTCTGAGATGGATCAGAAATTCTGAAGAGTTCCCAAAATAATAGAAAATTTTTAAATTAAATCGGATTTAAGGAGAAAAGCAAAGGCTGAAATACATATAGGAAGGCATCCGTCTGTAATGTAAGAGCAACCTTGGAGGTGTTCCAAGTTTGGACCCAGCAGATATCGGGGAGCGTACTGGGAACCTTGCGTGGCTGGCTGGGGAGCACAGTGTAAGCAGCCAGGCAAACCAGTGTTAAAGGAAAAACCTTAAACAGATCAAATTTAACAGAGTTCAACTGAGCAAAGAATGATTTGTGACCTGGCAGTCCGGGGAACTGGAACTGGTTCAGGAGGTTCCAGCACAGCCACAGGGATAGAGAAAGGGAAATGAGGTGCAGAAAATGAAAGTGAAATATGGAAACAGAAACAGCTGGATTGGCTCTGTTGCTGAGCTTGACTTTTTGAACACAGTCTGAACAGCTGGCGCCTTTGGCCAAAACATGATGATTGTTTCAGTAGGTTACAGTCTGTTTACTGAGCCGATTAGATTACAGTTCACTATGTATAGAGAAACCTCTAAAAGATGTGAAAAGGCAGCTTTAGGCTGGACTGGATTGAACAATTCCTACCTTTTGGTCATCCTCTCGATTTTGAGAGATAGACCAAAGCTTTAGGCCTTGATATCACTCTGTCATGATAAATGTACTCATTTGGTCTCAAATCTCACTGGGAAATAGCAGAACAGTAGGTTTTGTGAGGTGGAAATGAGGACTTTGGTTTACTGTTTTGTTTTTTTTTTTCTTTTAAAGGGCTGGAGTAGAGGGGACCCCCTTGTGTTGGAACCTCCTGTTTATAGGAGAAAAACAAAACCTGGTCTGTTTTAGGAGTTACCTCTTTCCCTAAAGTTTTAGTTTGATTATGTCACGTTTAGCACGAATGACTCCATTTTGGTTTGGTCTGGTTTCTTGGGGCCTAGTGCACAAGGTCAGTCCAAAATAATGATCTTCCATAATTTTCTTTAAAAATGCCCCCTTTTGGTCAGGTTCTCATTTAGGTGAATGTGTGATCAAAACTTAGAGCCTTAGCACCATTCTCAGTTACCATCATTTTGGGTTTCTAGTCTTAGCATGTGATTCATAGGTTACGATGTCCTCATGGACTCATAATTCTTTGAGTTTTGTCATTCCAGTCAATGAAAGACCATTTGATATTCTAGAGATGGCTGTGTGCAAACATTTAAAACTTTTGAGAGGGCCGGGGTGGTGGCACACACCTGTAATCCCAGCACTTTGGGAGGCCAAGGCGGGCAGATCACGAAGTCAGGAGTTCGAGACAAGCCTGGCCAATATGGTGAAACACTGTCTCTACTAAAAATACAAAAATTAGCTGGGCATGGTGGCATGCACCTGTAGTTCCAGCTACTCGGGAGGCTGGGGCAGAAGAATTGCTGGAACCCATGAGACAGAGGCTGCAGTGAGCCAAGATCGTGCCCCTGCACTCCAGCCTGAGCAACTGAGACTCCATCTCAAAACAGAAACCAACCAACAAACAGAAAACCTTTTGAGAGACTACAGTGCACTAGGGAACTACTGTTATGTTTATCACAACGATAATGCCAAGAGTTTGGAGTCTGCTCTTAGCCAATCAATAATCTAGAGCAAGTCTATTATTTAGTACAACTTTCACAAAAGAATTTCAAGTCTATTGTGCAATCATAGCATTTGCTATAGAGCCTATTATGAGGGATAAATTTCTAACCATTGCTTCATTTACTCCAAACCATGGAAAAAGAGACCTAGCAAAGGGTGCCCATCTAGAATACTGAAGGCTTCCTACCAATATTCTCTCTCTTTTTTTTGAGACAGAGTTTTGCTCTGTTGCCCAGGCTAGAATGCAGTGCCACAGTGTCAGCTCACTGCAACCTCCGCCTCCCAGGTTCAAGCGATTCTCCTGCCTCAGCCTCCAGAGTAGCTGGGATTACAGGTGCCTGCCACCATGTCCTGCTTAATTTTGTATGTATAGTAGAGACGGGGTTTCACCATGTTGGTCAGGCTGGTTTTGAACTCCTGACCTCAGGTGATCCACCTGCTTCACCTCCCACCAATATTCTCTTTAACCTATGCTGGCAATGTTGTCTTTAACCCATGGTGTAGTTAAGAGGAGTAGCCCAATACTCTGTTTCTGACTGACTATGAAGCAACAAAGGAACAACTAAAATTTTTCACCTAAATTGGCCTTTCTTCCTCCATCTCTCAAGGCATAAGTTTGTTCATGTATAAAGTTAGCTGAGAAATCCTCCACAAATACAAGTATACCCCATGAATGCCCACAAAAGACCCCTTTTTCAGGGCATTGTTCATAGAGACATAAACAAGGAGAACAATGAGAGATAAGAGTCTTACAATAGGAGAAAAGTTTTGATCTGTGATCTTGGGGAAAAGCTGTCCACGTCTGGGATGCCACTTGTTTCTGGGGAGAAACTTCCCTGATTAGCTTTATCTTAAAAGGTCTCCAAAAGGTGTACAGTTTCAGGAGTCTAGAATGGCCCTTATGAGTTTGAGCTTATGAACTCAATGTTCAAGGCCCCAAAGGTTTTCTGCAGTGTGAGTGGCAAGGACAGTCTTTGATGTTCTCAGAAGACCCAATCTGTAGGTTCTAGATTGTGAAAGGGTTGATTGTATGGACAGTCAGCGGAGCATGAAAAGCTTTCTTTACCTGATGAAAATAGACTGTGGCATAATGCATTAAAGCCTTGCAGCATTTAGTCATATCAGAGTTTAGTAGCAGAAGATACATGAGGTTCTATTATTAGGTGCATAGGTCTTCCAGTGACCATTTAGGATCAAACTTTTGTCTTCCACTGGAAATGCAACTGACTGTCACCAATCGGCAATCCCTCTTCCAGGGCAATGCAGTCAATTCAGCTAATTTTGCCTAATGCTATTATTGTATCTGTAATATCTTATTTAACTATTTTATAATTCGACCATTGAAACAAAGAGTTTTGTTACTGGAGATTTTGCTGAGAATGGCCCGTGAGAAAACACTTTTTCAAAAAAACTTTTAGCTACTTTTACGGCATCAACCCTCTTGCATGAGAAAGCTTTTATACAATCAGAAAACAATTGAAAATGACAATTGAATGAAGTCTCTCTGGAAGTGGTTTAAATGGCACATTAGGTAGCAGAAACTTAACTAAAGTTGTGAGTGTCTTCCCAGGATTATGGATTTGACAAACCAAGTATTGGTCATTAATCATTTTAGCAATTTAGAACAGACACCACATCAATTTATATTTAATTTGAATTATTTTATTTCTTCCAAGATGAGTCATGGAGTGCAGAGCTTTCAATAATGGAAGGTATAAGGACTCAGGAAGGGCCAGGCGGCTGTCCAGGTTCTCCATGTGTCCACACTTCACAGTGGACTTATGTCTTCCTAAATACCCATTCTGTTTCTTCAATTTAAATGCATAGCACTGTTTACTGGATGGATTACATAGGTAACTTGACTTGAACCATGGGGTTTATTCAAATTGCATATCCAAAGAATTTAAGTACCACCTGATTTAACGTGAAAACCTGGCAATGTACAAGAAAGCTTGACATTTAAATAATTTTTGTCCTGCTTGAGTTAGCAGTTTTAAAAACCAGTCAGTCTTTTCGTTAGAGTTTTGAGAATTCTTACCCAGTCCAAATGATACGATCCTAAAGTTATCAGAAACATGTACTCAAGAGTGCTTGTCAAGGTCCTTTCCATCCTTTGATGAACCTCCTTGAAAACACAGACTCCAGGATTTTGTACACTTTGAAGAGTTTTCAGAAACTGCATCAGAACTAAGCAATTAACTGTGGAAATGACTTAAAATGGTCATAAAAACACAATTGACAAGAAAACATATTTCTGTGGCCTGTAATAATTTAACATAGTAATCATAATTCTGAGCAATACGATATATCCAGACATATCAAAATTGTAGAAAACCCATACAAATTTGGAGCATATATTAATAACATATTCATAGAAACATAACTTGAAAGTTAAGCATCAGTGCTTCCCATGTGATTTAACGTATCAAATAATCCTGTTAATCTCTCCTTTGGATGCTGCAGAGGCTCTCTGTAGCATTCCAAAGTTAGAGGTTAAAAAGAAAAAAAGAGTTAATTTTGAAGTTCAAATTTGATTTTGAGAAGCTCGTCAAATATGTCAGAGGTTTAAAAACTGTAGACCAAAATGCGATCACAGGTCACTATAAAAAAAAAGTCATTTATTTAGACAAAGTCATAACCAAAAAGATTTTCAAGAGCAAAACCTTTACTCTTCAATAGAGAGCAGACAGCTTTCCAATCATAAGACCTGAGACAGTATGAGACAAAATCTCTGTCCTCTTCTCTCCTTTCTTCTATGATTTGCAGTTTACTCAAAAGGTGAACAAACATATATGCTGTCTTAGTGATACTACATGAAACTTTTGTTCAAAAGAGAAAAACAAATTTAACGTTTATATTAGTGTATTATCAATATTAAAAAGTAAAATTAGAAAAAAAAGTCTGCCACCTTTTGACCATACAAGATTTCCATACAGTTTTTCTCTTACATTTTTTCTTCCTAATTTTATATCCATTTATTCTTAGCTATTTTTTATTCCTTCAATTTGAAACAACCTTTAAGTAACTTCTAAATTAGACAAAATTATTTTTCTCAACACACAAATTGTCATACCTATACAACTTTTTTCACCGAAAGCATATCTTGGCTTTTGTTTATGCTCTGCATACAGAAATGTTTTTTTCATATCTAGTAGTTTTAATATTAACTATAATTTTAACTTTTAGTAACCCTCATTTCTAGTGAGAACCCTAGGAAGAAATTTTGTTTTGTATCATTATTTGTAGATTAAAAACCACTTTATAAATTTTTAGAAAGATGTTTCCTTAAATATTGTTTATTAAGAGATCTAAATACGTTTAGCTTTTCTATATCATATAAAAGTGACATGTCAAATTATGTAACTTAAACTAATGTTTAATAATTAATATATCCATATTTTAACTTACAAATGACTCAGATTTTATGATTATCTATTTCTTAATTTAACATGAATGTAAAGATTTTAAATTGCTGAAAACAATTTTGAAACTATGACACAAGTCCCCTCCCTAATGGTCTTTTCCAGTTGTCCTGGGTTTCCAGCAGCCATGTGGCATCCAGGAGGACTGTGAAGGGCAGGGTCTGTCTAAGCCCTGAATGTACACTGCAGGAATAGAGCTCAGGGGAGAAGACACAGCGGATACCTGGAAGATCCCATCCCTCCCAGATTAGCCAAAGGCAAAGCTGAGGCAGGGAAGAAGGGGCCTTATTGGGCTTGATTCTACCTTGTGGCTACGGGGCTAGGTCTCACCATGGCAACCTAGCCAGACTCCTGAATCTAGAGGGTCAGGACCAAAAACATAAGCTCACTGTCAATTTAAGCAAGTATTGAATTATATTTAACTGACAATTTTGAAGTCATTCCTATGTTACCAACCATTTAAAAACCAGTCATATTTATCAAATATTATTGTATACACATACAGACATACAGACAGAAGCAGATCTTATAGCTTTTGTAAAGGGTTCTCATTGGCCAGCTTTTAAATAGCTTTTCCTTTCCAAATTCAGTCTTCTAATTACCTGTTTCATTGCCCTAAGGAATTGTTAACTAGGCAACAAATTTGCATTTCTAAAGGGAAAATTGTTAGGTGAAACAAGAATATTTATATTTGAAAAGCACAGAATTTAAGACTTTAGTCCAAAATCTTGCACCATTTGCTCAAAGGAAGAAAAAAATTATGTAAGAAAAATTTCAGTTAAGATAAGATGGCCAGGAAAGCATTTTAAACAAATATATGACTTGTTATGTAAATTTTAAAACAATGGTGTTTCTAATGTACACAGACAGTCATACTTACAAATAGATTTCCTTTATAGATGCAAATTTCTTTTACAAAAGGATTTCAAGATAGCCAGTTGATGTGGTTTGACTGTGTCCCCACCCAATCTTGTCTTGAATTGTAGCTCCCATAATTTCCTTGTGTTGTGGGAGGGACCAGGCGGGAGATAATTGAATCACGGGAGTGGCTTCCCCCATACTGTTCTCACAGGTAGTGAATACATCTCATGAGATCTGATGGTTTTATAAGGGGAAACCTCTTTTACTTTGCTCTCACTCTTCTCTCTTGTAGGTAAGAAGTGCCTTTCACCTTCTGCCGTGACTGTCAGACCTCCCCAGCCACATGGAACTGTGAGTCCATTAAACCTGCTTTTCTTCCCAGTCTTGGATGTGACTTTCAGTAGCATGAAAATGGACTAATACATCAGTCATATTAGTTCAATAGGTGATCTGTTGAACTAATTTCAGGTAATAAATTACCTGAAATAAATTACCTGAAATTGCTGAGTTCAGGGTGAATCCTATTAAGGAATAGGACAAAAAAAGCATTCTCTGTGCCTGGACTCAACATGGTTTGATTTGAAAAAGAAGCAAGCCTGCTTTACCTTAGGGTCTACCTTTTAGAAACACTTTATCTAGGAGAAGTTTCTTTTTGCCTTTGACATAGGATAGTAACTAAGCTAAAAGGTTAGCAGAGTCAGGTTCCCCTGAGCATCCATGTCCACCTGACCCTAAAGGTGTTAAGCCTGGTCCAGGACCCTTACCCATGGTGACCTATATCCCAGCAAGGAGGAGAAGCACTTACTACATGCCACCTCTGTAAGAACCTAACCCAGAAGACTTGCATTGGGCAGGTCACTGCCCTCACTTGGTGACCCCTTGCCAGCACTCCTACAAATACACAGCATGTTAAGCAGACACACCTTGGATTTCCTCCCCTACAATCGTCCTGACATAAAAGGTATTGAACAGAGTTTAATTAATAGAGGAAATATAATCACCAATGATGACAGTCTTATAAGTATCACAATCAGGGTATGGATATCATTATAAAAGCTCAATCCCAGGAGAGGAAAGGGAGGTACATGAGACATTTTCTAATGTCAGGAACATCGAGGTCTCTGTGTATTGTAATATTCATCCATGACTTATTCCAACTGGGTTTTTAAAGTATTTTTCTTTTGACAATTGTCTCGTCGTCGTGTCCTCTTGGTTCCTGGTTGAAAAACTCCTGGGTTTTTTTTTACCCACTTCAGCTTTTTTTGTTCATAATGTGGTGAAATTGTTTTAGACCTTCCTCATAAGTACTGTGTATAATATCTAAGAGTTTATACACTAATTAATATGCTTGTAATCTTTCCAGTACTTCTAACAAATCAGTAAATCATCAAAAAAGAGGGTCAGGCCTGGTGTGATGGTTCACTCCTGTAATCCCAGCATGTTGGGATGCCAAGGCAGGTGGATCGCCTGAGCCTAAGAGTTCCAGACCAGCCTAAGCAACATGGTGAGACCCCCATCTCTACAAAAATTTAAAAAATTAGCCAGGCATAGCTAATACCTCTGGTTCCCACCGAATCAGGAGGCTAAGGTGGGAGGATTGCTTGAGCTGGGGAGGTTGAGGATGTAGGGAGCTGAGATGGTGCCACTGCACTGTAGCCTAGGTGACAGAGTGAGACCCTGTCTCAAAAAAAAAAAAAAAAAGGGGGAGGGTCAGATTTGTCTTCAACTTTTAAAATGTTAGTCCTTTGAGCTGGAACTACAAGGTGAAATTTTAAGAAATCTTTAGAGTAAAATAGAACAATTCTCCCCGGAGAGAGAATTCACTTCTCCTTCATTGCTGGTGCTATTTCTTTACAGAGTTTTGCAATAGTGATGAGGAGGAAGTGTGAATAAGAGCCTTTGCTTGTGGTTTCACTTTCTTGTTTATCTCCTTTACTTGCTGAGACAGAAGGGGAAATTCTGGGGAGGGCTTGGATGACAAGATGAAAGAGGTGAGAAGAGAAACACAGAAAGAAACACAGAAAAAAAGAGAGCACATAAATGGAGAGGGAATACACATATTATAAGGAGTAACTAATGAGAACCGAAAGAGGCAGAATCAGGCATTAACACTTTTATGTCATCTTGTATTTACTTGCTAGAATATAAGCATAGAGATTAGATGGTTTAATGAGTGTGTGTATGTGCACGCGCATGCGGATGCATGCTATTTTCAGCAGGGATAGTATAAGTCCTTGGAGCACTTAGCAGCAGGCTAAACAAATTGTCTGAACTGCCTTGAATGCTCTGAGCAAACTTGCCATTTTTATTCATGGGCCTCTGAGCCATGGCTCCCAGTGGATACATGAAGATTAAATAAATTATCTTTCTGATCATTAGTGAGCCCCCCTCTCTTTTTCATGGCAAAGGTGGAGCCTGCAGTAATTGTGTGGACAGAACCTTAGCTTTATGTTGGGCAAGAAAAGATTTTGTCTTTACCCTTGTTTTAATGCAAGGGGGCTATGCAGAGAATAAAGGGGTGCATAGGCCCAACCTTAGCCCACCCAACTGGTGGGGCAGGACCAGGGCATGGAATAGGGGATGAGGGGCCATCTTGCCAGCTGAGCTCTGTTAGCTGAAAGAGTGGCTTCAAGCAATAATGCTCATTCTCTTCTAGCAGCAAGGCTCTGCTTCAACTGCAAAAGGAGGGAGACCTGGAGGGAGGCCCTTGTGTGTTCCTCATGGAATACACATTCCTACAAGTCAAGAACAAAGGCCTGCCCAATGTTACCAGGAACGATGTGCATCCCCTGCAAGGACCCAAAGTGCCTTTTCTTACTCTGAATCTACAGCTTCTTTATGTCCCTCCAGGCCAAGACCCTCTGCGCTTCTGCCTCTTCCCTTCCATCTAGCGATGACCTCCAGCCAGGACCCATAATCGGGGTCAGCAGGGACATGGAAGATCCATTCTGCAAACTGCCACTTTCCCCTGCTGTATCCCCCTTCTTGGTCCTCTCCCAAAGGTTTGTTCTCCTGTTAGATGTCAAGTTGATGATTCTAAATCCCAGATGTGTCATGCTCAGTTAGTGAATAACAGACTGTCAAATAGAGCAATAAATCTTCTTGCTTGGTGACTGCTGTGCAGAGCTGCTATGCCACAGCCCTCACATACCCACTAATTCTGTGTGATGAGTGAGGCTGGCGGCAGCCCTGTGTCCCCCAGGGACTGGTATCAAGGTGCAAACATATTGAGATGGGATGATTGCTGGATCCATCCTGCTTTCCCAGCCCCTCAGTTCATGACTGGAAATCCAAAGGCAGTCTGCAATGTAAGCTCTGTTAATTATGATGGCTGAATACCTCTTTGGAATCTTTATCCTTCCTGAGATTCTGACAACTTTTTCAGAAAATACCCCTGTCCAGGCAAACTGCTGGTTTGGATTGTTGTGTGAGGTTGTTTTCTATTGCAGGGATTCCTTTATTTTTCTTTATTAGGTGATAAGAAGCAGAGCTTTTCTTTGATGTCTCTCCCCTAGGGAGACAACATTCAGACCATTAGGGATTCCTCTTCTCTCCTATTAGATTTGATCCCTTAGCCAATCCTCTGGAAAGAAAGCGCTGAGTTGGTTTTCATAAGGCCTAGGGAATGGAATAAAATGGGTTCATGGAAATCCAGGGAAACATATTCCTAGCTTCACAGCCTTCTTATTAACATACAGTTGCATTTTCCTAGCTGAGACTGTCTCCAGCAAAGAGAGGCCTGAGTCACCCATTGCCATATTTGCCGCTAAGTGAGTATGGCCAGCATGGTGACAGAATTCTATGCATATCTGTGCTGTCAGAAAATTTTGGAGCCCTATATGAACATCCTTAAGACTGTAGTGTAATGCCTCTCACTCAATGACTCAGAGCAGGGGATTCTACATAGAATGCCGTGGTTTGAATCTTGCCTCTGCTATGCTGTGGCTTCCCTATGGAAAATGGATTTTTGGGGAGGAATTCCTACAAGAGGCACTCTGAGCCTCAGTTTCCATGGCATAATATTAGTTCTTACTACATAAAGCTGAATCAAGTATCAAATGACAGGATGCCTGTAAAGTATTTAGTACCAAGTCTGGCACATAGTATCTCCGGATATGACTGGAATTATTAGTATAATAACATTGATGCTCAGGATTTCAGCATTTAATGTTTACTGTTGCACTCATCTTATTCTTCTGCCATTAACCATCATTTCCTACTTCTCCATGTGTGTATGTGGGAGGGGGAGTGTTTTGTAAAATCAGCATTGTGAAATGTAAAACTGGAATTGGATTGTGCTCACTTTGGAGAAACTGATTTTAACATCCAGCTTGTCTGGGTGTTATTTAGCTGGACACAAGTATGAAGAAATCCCTTTGTTCTCATACAGTATGTTTTATATTTTGTTTTTTCTTCAACTCCTAGAAGAAGAGACATACATCATGGGAAGGATATACAGGTAGGGATCTTTGGAAATGGCATTAATATACATTAGTATTTGTGTCCTCTAGTAAGATAAAGATTTCTGTATAGGTAGGGAAAAGAATATCCAAGTATAGACTTTTCTAACCATGAATTTCACAATTTATTTGTGTCCCACAAAAGCTAGTACAAATGAAGCTTTTTTTTTTTTTTTTTTTTTAGATAGGAGTTCCCTCTGTCACCCAGGCTGGAGTGTAGTGGCTCAATCACAACTCACTGCAGCCTCAATCTCCCAGGCTCAAGCAATCTTCCCATCCCCGCCTCCCAAGTAGCTGGGACCACAGGCACATGCCATCATGCCCAGCTAATTTTTGCATTGCTTCTAGAGACCAGGTTTCTGCATGTTGAGCAGGCTGGTATCAAAATCCTGGGCTCAAGTGATTCACCCACCTTGGCCTCCCAAAGTGCTGGGATTAGAGGCACAAAGTGTATTTTAATCTTCGCAGTTTGACTTTCTGGCAAATCACTTTGATTCATTCACTAGTACTTGAGTCCAGAATTTGTCCTCTTTAGGTAAAAGTCTTCAGTTTTCACATGGAAACTGTTAGATAGCCAACATATCACCTTCCCTAGCTCAACTATTAAATGTGTTGCTTCTGAAAGCATAGACTACTTGCTCCATGCCAAATTTTATTTGTCGCTTAAGCTCCTCTATAGTTAATGATGCAAAATATGCCTCCTATAGGTTCCGTAATGAACTGACTACTGAATGGAATCTGAGAATTTCAATGTCTAATGCAAAATCCTAAAGACGTCATGTAGTTTGTGTTTTTCTTGAAAGCCTGTTCTCTCCTATTTTCTGATGTTCTATTATGACAGCCTATGTCAGAGTAATTTTCAAAAAGATTCATTAACTCAGGCCAATTAGCACTATATGCAAGGGGAAGCCAATGCTGGTGCTTGCCTGTGGGTGGGTTCTGCTTATACAATTATGTAATTCTTAACCGAAAAAGCTACCAGTGTCACTTCTTCTAGAGGAGGCCTGAAATAGTAACAGGAAAGAATTTTGACTCTTTTACTTACTGCCGTGTGTCTCTAAGAGGTCACTTAAACTCTCTGAATCTTAGTTTACACCTCAGTGAAATGAGAAGGTGATGAAAATATGGTGACAGGCTGATCAAATACACAACCCTTCTGGACATGTGGTAGCAGTTCAAAGGCAATTAGCTATTGTGAGGGTCATCACTGAGGGAACAATAGCTACTTTAGAGACAGAGAAAGCTACACCAACGCAATTACTTACTTGTAAATGAAGCAATTCATTCATTCATTCAGTTATTCAGTGTTCAAGTAAGCATGTGGACATTGCTTATTTCATGAGGTTACAAGGTTTGTGTTGAGTAGGAACTCTGGCTTGAATACATTTGATCAGGTTGCAAAGGCATTAAAAAACAGAAATGTTTCATTTAGCAACATACCTTTTATTCAAAATCAAGATCCCCAAATCTTTAGAAGCTACTTATTTGAAGAGTGGGACTTCTTAATTCTTGATGGGTAAAAAATTCCTTGCACTAACTTTTTGGTATTCAAAGTAAAATGAGTTTATTTCTTGTCTCAAAACCAGAATCTTAAGATCATAAGAAAATATCGGAAGCCTCATGAATGTCCACTAGCAAAAAAAAAGAAAGAAAAAATAAATTGTGGTTGGTAATACAGTATAATAATACAGAGCAGTTAAAAGTAAATGAACTAAGGCCAAGTGCAGTGCCTCAGGAGTTTGAGATCAGTCTGACCAACATGGTGAAACCCCAGCTCCACTAAATACGAATAAAATTAGCCAGGTGTGGTGGTGCATGCCTTTAATCTCAGCTGCTTGGGAGGCTGAGGCAAGAGGATCGCTTGAACCTAGGAGGCAGAGGTTACAGTGAGCTGAAATTGCACCATTGCACTCCAGCCTGGGCAACAAGAGCAAAAACTCTGTCTAAAAAAAAAAAAAAAAAGTAAATATACTAGACCCACATGTATCATTCAGAGATACACTGAGTAAATAAATCAAGTTGCATAATACTAAGTGAAGAAAACTACAGTTCAAATAAACGTTAAAAGAGAGAATGTTGTATATTACTATGGATACATAATTATGTAGTAAAGAGAAAATCCACACCTTGATGGATGTAGTAAAAGTGTGAGAACACCTAGGGAAGGGCATTCCCCAACTTCAGGAGACTGGATACAACTGGAGAGGCAAGAAGGGCTGTCATAGGGAATGTGACTAATCAGGCCATGCTGATATTTCCAGTATCTTGTTTGTTTAAAGAAAAGGTTTGGTGTGCAAATGAATGTACAAACTAAGGAGCTGAAGTAAAATAAATAAGTTTTATAATCATTTCTAGGTTATTTTTGAAGATTTGTTTTAGAGATTGAAATAACACTCTATTTCTGTTTAAAGCTGTTATAATCTGTTTAAACCTATTTTAGACATTTAAATTCCAGGTGCACCTTTAAGCCCATGATAAGGATATGGCTATACAAGAAGCACTAATTCCCTGCCTCATCCCATGTGATGGACAGCTGTTTTCACAGCTGCTGGATGGGTACATTTGCTTTGCTTTCACTTTTGTTTTTTCCATCCCTCTCAATTCTGTTCTATTCTCAGCTCCTGGCTTTCTCTTTGGGGTTGCCATTTTCAAATGAAGTCGGATTTGTTATTTGTTTCTGTGTTTTTGACCTTCAGTATCACTTCTAGATATCGCCGGAGCTCTTACCTGCCATTGGAGACCTTCCTGTGCTTGTCCTTCTAGGTTCGCACTCCTAGCTCCAGGACCACAGAAGTCCCCATTCTCTAGCATTCCACATTCCCTGTTTCCACAGATCTCTACTAGACCAGTAGTGAGATAATTCCTGGAGAATAAATCCAAGGAAATCAGTCACCTATATAAGAAGATCAATTTTCAAGCCACTTGTAAAAACATGAGTTAGAAAAAGATAATTGTTTCATTTCCTTACAAACCAGACCTGCTTAACTTCTACTTTCTGCTTTTTAGACCATTGGAGGCGGGGGACAGAGTGATATGGGAAAATCACTGACCACCTTTGGATCAATGAGACAATCAAAAGACAGAGAAAAGTCCATTCCAAAACCATCTGGTGCAGAACTAGCTTAAGCTCTGAGGCCAAAGATGAGTGCTGAACACAAAACAGAAGTTTTAGGGCCAGGCACAGTGACTCATGCCTGTAATTCCAGCACTTTGGGAGGCAGAAGGGGGCAGATCACTTGAGCCCAGGAGTTCAAGACCAGCCTGGGCAACATAGTGAGACCCCATCTCTATTTAAAAAAAAAAAAAGAAAACAAAAGTTTTACGGGGAATTATTCTTATGTATTTTACTTAAGAAGGGATTATTTTTTTGACAGCAAGCTCAGCTGGACCCAGGGAAGTGTGTCCACCACTACTGAGGCAGTCCGTCATTACCGAGGCAGTCCATCATTACCGAGGTGGTCTGCCACCACCAAGGCGGTCCGCCATTACTGAGGCAGTCCACCATTACTGAGGCAGTCTGCCACTACTGAGGCAGTCTGCCATTACTGAGGCAAACCATCATTACTGAGGCAGTTCTAACTATACTTCTATAAACAAAACTGCAAGGAAGTTTACACAGCAGCTGGGCAGAGCCCATGGCATCTCAGCAATGTCTCTGCTGGCAGACTGTGACTAGGCTACCTTCTTGCTGGGCAGGGCATCTCTGAAAAAAGGCAGCAGCATGTCAGGAACTTGTAAATAAAGCCCCACCTTCAGAGGACAGAGCACCTGGGAAAAAAGACAGTTATGAGTTCCCCTGCAGCAGACTTAAATGTACCTGCCCAGCAGCTCTGAATGAAATAACAGAGCTCACAACTCAACACTTGAGCTCCTATAAGAAACAGACTGTCTCCTCAAGCAGCTCCCCAAACCCCATATATCCAAAGAGACACCTCATAAGGGACAGCTCAGGCTGACATCTTGTGGGTATCCTTCTGTGATGAAGGTAACAGAAGAAGAAACTGGCAGCAACCCTCACTGTCCTGCAGCTGCCACAGGTGATCCCCAGGCAAGCAGGGTCTGAAGTGGACCTCCAGCAGTCCTACAGCAGAGGGGCCTGACTGTTAGAAGGAAAGCTAAAAAACAGAAAGAAATAACTTTGACATCAACAAAAAGGACATCCACTCAGATCGCATCCAAAAGTCATGAACCACAAATACCACAGGTAGATAAATCCACAAAAATGGAAAGAAACCAGTGCAAAAAGTATGAAAACACCCAAAACCAGAATGCCTCTCCTTCTCCAATGAATTACAACTCCTCACCAGCAAGGAAACAAAGCTAGATGGAGAATGAGTCTGATGAATTGACAGAAACAGGCTTCACAAAGTGGGAATAACAAACTTCTCTGAGCTAACAGAACATGTTCTAACCCAATGCAAAGAAACTAAGAACCTTAAAAAAAGGCTTGATGAGATGCTAATGAGAATAAGATGTTTAAGCTTAGAGAAGAATATAAATGACCTGATGGAGCTGAAAAACACAACACGAGAACTTCATGAAGTTCAGTAGCCAAATTGACCAAGCAGAAGAAAGGATAACAGAGATTGAAGATCAACTCAATGAAATAAAATGAGAAGGCAAGATCAGAGAAATAAGAGTGAAAAGGAATGAACAAAGCCTCCAAGAAATATGGAATTAAGTGAAAAGACTGAATCTACATTTGATAGGTGTTCCTGAATGTGACAGAGAGTATGGATCCAAGCTGCAAAACACTCTTCAGGATATTATCCAGGAGAACCTTCCCAACCTAGCAAGGCAGGTCAATATTCAAGTCCAGGAAATACAGAGAACACCACAAAGATATTCCTCAATAAGAGCAACCCCAAGGCACATAATCATCAGATTCACCAGGGTTGAAATGAAGGAAAAACTGCTAAGGGCAGCCAGAGAGAAAGGTTGGGTTACCTACAAAAAGAAGCCCATCAGACTCACAGCAGATCTCTTGGCAGAAACTCTACAAATCAGAAAAGAGTGGGGGCCAATGTTCAACATCCTTAAAGAAAAGAACTTTCAACCTAGAATTTCATAACCAGCAAAACTAAGCTTCATACGTGAAGAAGAAATAAAATCCTTTATGAACAAGCAATTTCTGAGAGATTTTGTCACTGCCAGAACTGCCTTACAAGAGCTCCTGAAAGAAGCACTAAACATAGAAAGGAACAACCAGTACCAGTCACTCCAAAAAAGTATCAAATAGTAAAGAATATCAACACAATGAAGAAACTGCATCAACTAATGGGCAAAACAACCAGCTAGCATCAAAATGGCAGGATCAAATTCACACATAACAATATTAACCCTAAATGTAAATGGCCTAAATGCCCCAATCAAAAGACACAGACTGGTAAATTGGATAAAAAGTCAAAACCCATCTGTGTGCTGTATTCAGGAAACCCATCTCACATGCAAGGACAAACATAGGCTCAAAATAAAGGGATGGAGGAAGATTTACCAAGCAAACGAAGAGCAAAAAAAAGCCAGAGTTGCAATCCTAGTATCTGATAAAATAGACTTTAAACCAACAAAAATCAAAAGAAACAAAGAAGGGCATTACATAATGGTAAAAGGATCAATGCAACAGGAAGAGCTAAGGATCCTAAATACATATGCACCCAATACAGGAGCACCCAGATACATAAAGCAAGTTCTTAATGACCCACAAAGACACTTAGACTCCCACACAATATTGGACAGATCAATGAGACCGAAAATTAATAAAGATATCCAGGATTTGAACTCAGATCTGGACCAAGCAAACCTAATAGATATTTACAGAACTCTCCATCCCAAATCCACAGAGTACACATTCTTCTCAGCACCACATCACACCTACTCTAAAATTGACCACATAAATGGAAGTAAATCACTCCTCAGCAAATGCAAAAGAATGGAAATCATAACAAACAGCCTCTCAGACCACAGCACAATCATGTTAGAACTCAGGATTAAGAAACTAACTCAGAACCACACAGCTTCATGGAAACTGAACAACTGGCTCTTGATTGTTGACTGGATAAACAATGAAATGAAGGCAGAAATAAATACATTCTTTGAAACCAATGAGAATGAAGACACAATGTACCAGAATCTCTGGGACACATTTAAAGCAGTGTGTAGAGGGGAATTTATAGCAATAAATGCCCACAAGGGCAGATCTAAAATCGACACCCTATCATCAGAATTGAAAGAGCTAGAGGAGCAAGATCAACAAAACTCAAAACCTAGCAGAAGACAAGAAATAACTAAGATCAGAGCACAATTGAAGGAGACGGAGACACAAAAAAAACTTTAAAAAATCAATAAATCCAGGAGCTGGTTTTTGAAAAGATAAACAAAATAGACTACTAGCCAGAATAATAAAAAAGAAAAGAGAGAAGAATCAAATAGATGCAATAAAAAATTATAAAGGGGATATCACCACTGATTCCACAGAAATACAAACTACCATCAGAGATTACTACAAACAACTCTATGTGCATAAACCAGTAAACCTGGAAGAAATGTAGAAATTCCTGGACACTTGCACCCTCCCAAGCCTAAACCAGGAAGAATTCGAAACCCTGAACAGAGCAATAACAAGGGCTGAAGTTGAGGCAGCAGTTAATAGCCTACCCACAAAAAAAAGCCCAGGTCCAGATGGGTTCACAGCCGAATTCAACCAGACATACAAAAAGGAGCTGGTACCACACCTTCTGAAACTTCCAAACAATTCGAAAAGAGGGAATCCTTCTCAAACCATTTTATGATTCCAACACCATCCTGATACCAAAACCCTGCAGAGCCTTAACCAAAAAAGAAAACCTCAGGCCAATATCCATGATGAACATAGATGCAAAAATCTTCAATAAAATACTGGCAAACCGATTGCAACAGCACATCAAAAAGCTAATCCATCACGATCAAGTAGGCTTCATCTCAGGGATGCAAGACTGGTTCAACATATGCAAGTCTATAAACGTAATTCACCACATAAACAGAACCAAAGACAAAAATCACATGATTATCTCAATAGATGCAGATAAGGCCTTCAACAAAATTCAACAGTGCTTTATGCTAAAAACTCTCAATAAACTAGGTATTGATGGAATGTATCTCAAAATAATGAAAGCTCTTTACCACAAACCCACAGCCAATATCATACTGAATGGGCAAAAATTGGAAGCATTCCCTCTGAAGTCTGGCACTAGACATGGATGCCCTCTCTCACCACTCCTATTCAATATAGTATTGGAAGTTCTAGCCAGAGCAATCAGGCAAGAAAAAGAAATAAAGGGTATTCAATTATGAAAGGAGGAAGTGAAATTGCCTCTATTTGCAAACAATATGATTGTATATTTAGAAGACCCCATCATGTCAGCCCAAAATCTCCTTAAACTGATAAGCAACTTCAGCAAAGTCTCATGATACAAAATCAATGTGCAAAAATCACAAGCATTCCTATACACCAATAACAGACTTAAAGAGAGCCAAATCAAGAATGAACTGCCATTCACAATTGCTACAAAAAGAATAAAATACCTAGGAATACAACTAACAAAGGATTTAAAGTACCTCTTCAAGGAGAACTACAAACCACTGCTCAAGGAAATAAGAGAGGACACAAACAGATGGAAAAATATCCCATGCTCATGGTCAAGAAGAATCAGTATTGTGAAAATTACCATACGGCCCATAGTTCTTTACAGATTCAATGCTATCCCCATCAAGCTACCTATGACCCTCTTCACAGAACTGGAAAAAACAACCTTAAACTTCACATGGAACCAAAAGAGAGCCCTCATAGCCAAGTCAATTCTAAGCAAAAATAACAAAGCTGGAGGCATCACACTACCTGACTTCAAACTATAAAACAAGGCTACAGTAATCAAAACAGCATGGTTCTGGCACCAAAACAGAGATATAGACCAATGGAACAGAACAGAGGCCTTGGAGGCAATGCCACACATCTACAACTATCTGATCTTTGACAAACCTGACAAAAACAAGCAATGGGAAAAGGATTCCCTATTTAATAAATAGTGTTGGGAAAACTGGCTAGTCATGAGCAGAAAGCAGAAACTGGACCCTTTCCTGACACCTTACACTAAAATTAACTCCAGATGGATTAAAGGCTTAAACATAAGACCTAACACCATAAAAACCCTAGAAGAAAACCTAGGTAAAACCATTCAGGGCATAGGGATAGGCAAGGACTTCATTACTAAAACACCAAAAGCATTGGCAACAAAAGCCAAAATAGACAAATGGGATCTAATTAAACTCCAGAGCTTCTGTACAGCAAAAGAAGCAATCATTAGAGTAAACCAGCAAACCAACAGAATGGAAAAAATTTTTTCAATGTACCCATTTGACAAAAGGCTAGTATCCAGAATCTATAAAGAACTAAAACAGGTTTACAAGAAAAAACAAACAAGCCCATTAAAAAGTGGGCAAAGGTTATGAACAGACACTTTTCAAAGAAGACATTTATGAGACCAACAAACATATGAAAAAATGCTCATCATCACTGGTCATTAGAGAAATGCAAATCAAAACTACATTGAGATACCATCTCATGCCAGTTAGAATGGCGATCATTAAAAAATCTGGAGACAACAGATGCTGGAGAGGATGTGGAGAAATAGGAACACTTTTACACTGTTGGTGGGAGTGTAAATTAGTTCAACCATTGTGGAAGACAGTGTGGCGATTCCTCGAGGATCTAGAAATAGAAATTCTATTTGACTCAGCAATCCCTTTACTAGGTATATATCCAAAGGATTATAAATCATCCTATTATAAAAACACATGAACATGTATGTTCATTGTGGCACTGTTTACAATAGCAAAGACCTGGAACCAATCCAAATGCCCATCGATGATAGACTGGGCAAGGAAAATGTCACACATATACACCATGGAATACTATGCAGCCATAAAAAATGATGCATTTGTGTCCTTTGTTGGAACATGGATGAATCTGGAAACCATCATTCTCAGCAAACTGACACAAGAACAGAAATTCAAACACTGCATGTTCTCACTCATGGGCTGGTATTGAACAATGAGAACACATGGACACAGGGAGGGGTGCATCACACACTGAGGTCTGTTGCGGGGGACTAGGAGATGGACAGTGTGGGGTAGGGAGGTTGGAGAGGGAAAAAATGGGGAGAAATGCCAGATATAGGTGACGGGGGGATGGAGGCAGCAAACCACATTGCCATGTATGTACCTATGCAACAATCCTGCATGTCCTGCACACGTACCCCAGAATCTAAAGTGCAATTAAAAAATATATATATATATATATACACACATATATATATACACACATATATTTAAAAAGTAATCCTAATTCTTTAAGATGCATTGTAAGGTTGTTTATTTGAAGTAACAAAAAAAAAGAAGGGATTTTTTTTTCAAAAATCACACAAAAATGGTATTTAGAAACTTCTATATATTTTAAATTTTATTCTAAATTGTGTACCGTTTTTTAGAATACATTAATTGGTGATTAGTACAACTTTAAACAGAGGTACTTAAAGATTTCTATTGACTGGAACAAACTGTTCAACACTCTGACAGTTCATCGTGTCTAAGACTAATTGAGCTGTGCAGTCCATGAGGACATAATCAAAGTGCCAATATTGGCTTGGTGGGAGTGTGCCCCAATTATACATTAGTCTCACCACCACTGATACTCTTATAAATTAAAACAAATGGAGAAACAAACAAAAACAGTCAATGAGTCTTTACAACTGAGGTGGAGGAACAGACATCAGCCAGTGTGTGTCCACTAAAACACCTGACTCGCGTTATTATCTTGAGCCTAATCTGGCTGGTTTTTGTTGTCTGTTCTTGACTGCAGGTTCCTTGAAGATGAAGATTGCTTCATTCTCACAGAAGCCATAGCAAATGCTCAGTCCATGTATTTTTTAGAAATAAATTAAGCCACCTTGTTTCAGCTGGACATCATCCCTCTTGGGCTCTGGCTTGACCTTTCCTCTTTTCATGATCTACAGCATCTGTGAAGCCTGGCTATGTTCTCCCAGTAGCATTCATGCTTTCAGAGGGACATTCCCAGCAAATGGTGTGAAATTCTCTGCAGCCCTTTTTCCATTCTACCTTTTTTTTTTTTTTTTTTGAGATGGAGTCTCTGTTGCCCAGGCTGGAGTGCAGTGACATCATCTCAGCTCACTGCAGCCTCCGCCTCCTGGGTTCAAGCAGTTCTCCTGCCTCCGCCTCCCAAATAACTGGGACTACAGGTGTATGCTGCCACACCTGGCTAATTTTTGTATTTTTAGTAAAGATGGGGTTTCACCATGTTGGTCAGGATGGTCTTGATCTCTTGACCTCATGATCCACCTGCCTTGGCCTCCCAAAGTGCTGGGGTTACAGGCATGAGCCACTGAGCTTAGCCCATTCTATTTTTTATGGAGTTGATGGTGTAACAGTATTTTCCTCTAATTCCGGAATTCAGGACAAGTTCAGGATTCAGGGGATGATGGAGAAGCCCAGACTTAAGTGAGCATACGTTGTAGTTATTTTCCACTTTAAAATTCAGACCCAGTCAAAGGGTATCTACTGCTTCACTCTTCACAGAAGTAAAATTTCTTTCTTTTTTTTTTTTGAGACAAAGTCTTGCTCTGTCACCCAGATTGGAGCGCAATGAGTGGTGGGATCATAGCTCACTGCAGCCTTCACTTCCCAGCCTCCAGCAATTCTCCCACCTCGGCCTCCCAAGTAGCTGGGACTACAGGTGTGTGCCATCATGCCCAGCTAATTTATGTATTTTTGGTAGAGACAGGATTTTACCATGTTGCCCAGGCTGATCTCAAACTCCTGAGCTCAAGCAGTACACCCTCCTCCGCCTCCCAACCTGCTGGAATTACAGGCATGAGCCACCGCGTCTGGCCAAAATTTATTATTTTTTTCTCTTTTTTTCCCTGCCCCACAAGAGTGTTCAACCACTTCATGGTGTGAGATGACAAGCTATCCCAGCATTGTGGCATGGTGAACTCGCTCCCACTGGTGATATATAATAAAGTCAATGGAAATTTTCTTTAAAGAAAAGATTAGATTTTGGCTGATATGTACATTTTTGGATTTAGATTCAGGTTTCAGCACTCTTGTAGAGACCAGAGTCCTGTTGATCTACAATTCCTTGTGAAATTCCATGAACAAATTTACAATATTAAATTTAAAAGAAGGTTTTCAGAGCCTAAGAGTCCACAAAGAATAATGCATAGTTCTCTTATTTAAAATGTAAAATATATTAAAATTAGAATCATTTTATCTTCTCCTGCATGCTTGTTTCTTCAGAGGGTAGAAATAAAGGCAGAAATCTCTGTATATTCAATACCATTCCTTTGGAAATTTAACTTGGAACCATGTGACAACCCGCAAGTCACTTAATGACTTGCCCAGACCCATATAACTTTATGGACTCTCATTTGTTCAACATTGTGCCCTCTTCTTGTTTTTGGAGAAAATCAGAAGTAAAAGGAAGATATGCTCTCAAGAAGTGGCAAGCTTAAACAGAGAAAGCCACTTCTCCATGCTGCTGTAGATAGTAAGAGACAAAAGCAATTGTCTTTCCAAATTCTGATTGCAGCCAGTGTTCATAACCTTCCTTCCCTTTAAGGCTGTTACTAAATCCAAATATAGCAAAACTGGTTGTCTTAATTTTAGTCTTCTCTTAGTTCCCTGACCTCAAATGGCAACTTGAATAAGAGAATTCATCTAATTATTATTTGTGAAAATAAATAATGGAGGGAAAAGTAGATCAATGGAAGGGAATGAGGTGGCCGAGGAGCACAGAGTTCAGGCACTAATAGGAGAGGCCATTTCACAAATAAATTATCTGTAATTTCCTGTTAAAATTCCATGGTCAAGTTCATAATATTAAATTTAAAAAGGAGTTTCAGATTCTAGGAGCCTAGAAAGAGTAATGCACAGCTCTATCAATTGTTTGTAAAAGTGAATAATTATTTGTGAAAGTAAATAATGGGAAACTAAGACATCCCCTTTTCCATTAAGAGAAAATTTACAAATATGAGTTTTGGCTATCATTCAATGCTATTAAAAAATATAACCCTATTCCCTAGATCCTGCCACTGAAAGTGACTGTAAGATATTTCTAACGTCCGGCCTCATCTTGCATCACACTGTCCATCACTCAGGGTGCTCAGTCATGCTGGTCTTTCTTGGGTCACTTTTAACATGCTGCACTTGTTGCTACCCACGGCCTTTGCATCATCTGCTCTTCCCTCTGCTTGGAACACTCTTCCCCAAGATTGTCACATGGTTGCTTCTTCCTCAGCATTCTGATATCTCTCAGGGTGATCTTTCCTAACAATCTACATGAAGTATCTGGTCCCCTCCCACCCCTTCTCCGCAATCTCATTAGCTTTCTACACTCTCTTCCCAGCCTTTGCTTTTCTGAAATTACTTCATATGTTTGTATTATGTATAAGCTGCATTGTCGGGGTCTGCCTTTATAATATGTTATCTGGGGTCAGAGCCTTGGTCAACTTTGTCCACTTCTCTATCCCCATCCCCAGTGCTTGGTAAAACCACCCGGTAGGGAACAGGCTCTAGATCAATACATGTGAATAAACTAACAAAAGAATGAATGAAGAAAACCTTGGGCAGGTTGCTTAAGCTTCTTCAGTTTCCTCATTGGAAAACAAGGACAAATAGCACTGACTTCATGGTGAGACTGTACAAATGAGAGAAGAAAATGGCTATAAAATCCAGACCACTGTCTAGCACATAACAGCTATTCAATAAATATTTGTTTCTTTCCATTTTCTCCCTTGATTTTTCCCACGGTGGACCTCATAGTTTAGCATGGAATGGAAATATTCCTCCCTCCCCACAGCCCAAAGTTGCTCCTGTAGTATATATAAGCCTCATTCTACAAGTTTAAACATGCAAGTATATAACTGTAGTTTTTACAATTCTATTTAATTTTTACTGTGAGCCTAGATTTCTGCTGGGTTAACCGATGTATCTCAGTCAACTGAGGTTTTAAACTCTCCTTTTCCTCTGGGCTGTTCGCACATTCCAAAGAACTTACAGAGTGTGAAAACTGGCAGAGGGCAGTCAGTCGTTGGTGTTGTCGATGTATACTCTGACACTCAGATCAAATAATGTAAAGACTGCTGTAACTGGCCAGGCGCAGCGGCTCACATCTGTAATCCCAGCACTTCGGGAGGCCGAGGCAGGCAGATCACGAGGTCAGGAGATGGAGACAATCCTGGCTAACACGGTGAAACCCTGTCTCTACTAAAAATACAAAAAATTAGCAGGGCATGTTGGCGCGCACCTGCAATCCCAGCTACTTGGGAGGCTGAGGCAGGAGGATCGCTTGAACCCAGGAGGTGGGGCTTGTAGTGAGGCCAGATCACACCAATGCACTGCATCCTGGGTCACAGAGCAAGACTCCATCTTAAAAAAATATATATTGCTATAATTTTTAAATACCAAATTACTTAAGTCTATTATGCTAAGCCCTCTTCAAAGGGGTAAGTCAGGAATTATCCTCCACACAAGTTCTCTGAAGGTCAAGGTGATAAAAAAATGGAGGGAACCTCTAAACCCCCAGGACCTGGCTCCCCTCAAGAGTTAAACTCAGAAAAATCCTTCTGAGAGCCCACAGCAGAAGGTCAAAAACTGTTCCACTCAGCTGAAACCCGTAGGTCAAAGAAATGGACTGGTTGTACATAAAGTAAGAAACATGAGTATATGATGGGTTGCCTGGGGGTCTCTGGATCATAACAAACCAGGTCCTCAGACAAAGCCATCATGGCCTTTTCCAGATCATATGACCCTGCCCCTTTCTAAAAGAAGGGATACCACATTCCTGGAATTACTTGGGGCACTAGAGTGACCCAGGTTTGTGCCCTGGTAAGTAGTACAAATGGAATCCTGGTGCCAAGAGTACATAGGTGAGCATTTGTCTTCTAATTTGTCCCAGCAGATAAACCTAAGATGAGAAATATAAAAAATGGAAGACAGAATACATTGGTTTACAGTCAATTCAGATGCAATCTGTTAGTATAAATAATGGCTACAATGTGGTGGAAAAGCCATCTGTCACTTTAAGGCAAACATACAGTTACTTTTAAGAAAAGAAGCTCGAGAAAAGTAAATTTATCCCAAGGCTCTTGAGCTTGGAATGCATTTGAAGAAAAGTGGATGAGTTTTTCCCACCCGGAGAATAAATCATGTTGTCACGATTCCAGGTTTCTGCTTTGTTTTGTTTTTTATATCACGCAGGATCGTTCTGTTTAGGACTTGCACCCCGGCGGTTTTTCTGGTTCCACCAGGATATTTGAGCAAGTATCATTTTTAGTGAGGCGGCATATGGCCAGGCACTTCGTTTGCTGTTGTGCACCGATGCATACGTGTGTTTGCTATACGTAATACACATGCGCGCACGCACATGCTCATCTCTCCAGTTCTAAATCCAAACCCTCTTTGTAAATTAAGTGAGCCTAGAGAGTTGGAGACACAACAGCAGCAAAAGGCTGCGGCTGGCAGCCACTGCTTAAAGCTGAGTATGACACAAAACTGGATTATAATGTCATTCACTAAATGACAGATCATTTAGTGTCTTGGAAGAGCCTGTTTTCACACTGCTGAAGCTCTCACAGGGGAATTCCGTGTGGGCTCCTTATTGTCAGAGCTATTTTTCACCCAATTTGTTTCCAAATGATGTCTAACCTGAGGTCTTCCCACTGAGAGAGGTTTAAGCCATGATTAATGAGGAGTGCTTGGCCAGGCCCACCTGGGAAATGGCCCATCTGCAAACTCAGGTAAGATGCAGAGGCCTACAAGGCATCAGCTTGTGAATGGCAGGCAGCTTCCTGCAGCTCAAAGCTCCCTCACTGCAAAGCCAAGGTGTTCAGAATTAGCAGGATAATGTTTTAGGAGGAGCTGGAGATAAGTGTCACTCCTGTTTTTTCCCTGAGATGTTCATGGGGGAAGTGTTCTCCATCTTGGTATTAAAAGATACATTTTCTGTTCCTCAAGCTTATTTGTTCTCTTCAAAGCTTTCACACATATGTAAAAACAAGCAAATGGATATGTACATGTACACAGAGACATGGCTTTGTCTCAAAGGACGAGATCACTGAGCAAGCAGGAATTAGATTTATAACACTGTGATCTGTTTTGACTCTGTACATGAACCTATGTGATCATTTTTTATTTCCAGTGCCTAAAGTACACTGCTGTTATATTCAAACATACCTGGTATTTCCATGCCTAAAATGTATGTTAAAATAAATTCCTTTTTTTGTAAATTAAATACTGGAATACATTTTTTTAAATACCAAGTCAGTGAGTAGTATAGATCTTCCAATAATTTGAATAATTTGGAATCTTTGGAAAGGGATGGCCTTTCACTAAAGGAACAGAATATTTAAAATTTGCAGAACAGAAAGCCACATTTGTTCTAAGATAAAATTATGTAAGTGCAAACTGAATAAGAAATTCCACGTTCTTTTTAAATACCTTGCTGGAAAAAAAGATGAGGAAGTACGTCATTCTTTGTAGCAAAGTCCATTTCTTCCCTTATTCAAGACGCACGTTCTAGGCTTTTTCTCTAGGCTGTCATTATTGATGACATCCCACAATTCCATCTGTTAGGATGAAAACCTAACAGATCCAACTGTCTCCAAATAAAGCAGATTGTTTGCTGGGAACATTTATGGCCCATAAAGTGTGAGAGTTTATCCTGGTGAAACATTTCTTCTTGTAAACAATCAACATTCCCTGAATCTCACCAGCTGACTTTGAATCCATCTATTTCTCACTTGGCATTTGGCTTCATCCAAAGCTTCTTTGATGGCATTTTGTCCCCAACTGTTGTGCAAAAGATGCTTTCCATTGAGTTGCTTCTGTACCCAGACACCAAAACAATCCCACACTTTCTTTAACTACTTCTGTTGCCAGCAACATGTTCACCATGATTTAGATGTCTATTATACGCATGAATGACTTGTCTACTTAATTTCATCAAAAAAATGAACCCTCATAAGTGGCACAGATGCTGGTATGATGGTAATCAAATTAGTTTTTGGACAGGTTTATGGCCACTTGCTGTCAGTTAAGCTCTCTTTGGCTATCTTCACTCCTAATACAGTTTTGATGGTGATTAATGGCTCCATTAATACACAGTTTGTGTTATGATAGACCTAATATTATGGTCTTGTTTGCTGACCACAGATGACAATACACTTGGTAAGATTCAGGTCCTCAAAGTATCAGCTGTACATCTAGTGTTAGCTTTTTACTTCCCTGGGCCTAGTATATGTATATTTAGACCCAACCAAAATGAGCACTCTATTTGTGCCAAAAATTTAAGTTTAAGTTCCTTTCATGATCTTTCTCTTTGTTATAGGAATGCTGTGCCCTTAAATTATTCTTGCTAACCTTGTGTTGCATCCATAGTCTTTTCAGCCCTAGTCTTACTTGCTTCCACCTCGAAATTCTTGAAGTCTTTGCTGTATACAAAGTTTTATCTGTTTTTCCTTTAATTTTTCATTTATTTGACTGCTTGAATAATTTTCAAAATAAAACTCTAATTGTATCTTCTTATATCTTTGTCTTTATTTTTTTTTCTTCCAGACAGTGCACATGATTCAATTCATGGCCGTTCTATCCTATTTCTTAGACTTTTACGAGAGTGAATTTTTAATTGAAATCTCTTGTAGGTAACACACATTTATTTGTATTCATTCAACAGGGCTGCTAAAAGGATGAGAACAAAATGGGAGCCTTGTAGGCTAAACTATGGTAAACACATTTGGATTGTTTACACAGCTTTTTTTATGTTTAAACAAACATGTTTTTTTAATAATGAAATTGAGTTTCCTCCTGCCCATATTTGATTTTTATGTTCATCTGTGCACTTGCCTAAACTCCACCCACTTGCTGCTATGCAAATACAGATTATGCAAATTTTTGTTTTGAATTGGGTGAGCTGAGCAGATGCCCATTTCAGCATAAACAGTTCAGAAAAAAAAGGCTTGAATAGATAAGCACCATTGTAAAAATACCTAAACGGACAAGATGAATGTGTCTTTTCACACAAAAATGTCAAAGGCATCTCTTTCACTCTTATGAGAAAAATCTACGTTCATTTTCTAATAAAGCTAAATGCTGAAATTCAATTCCTCATTTAATAGCAAGACTCCAGACTAGACCCAGTCTACTATGGTGGATCTTTGAACCTATTAATTTATTGCAATCCTCCCTTCACTTAAGTCAATATGATCCCAGCTGTCTAGTAAATTATCTTTATCTAAGGCTGGTATCTCTGCCGCCTGGTTTTCTTGTTTTGTTTTTCTTTTTTTTTTATTTTTAGTTGTTACCACATAAATTCACTAATACATAAATGGTTTCATCTGTGTGTGTTGTTAATACAACCCCATAAAAAGGGACACTTTACAAAAAGCTTAACGAAACATAAGGCATGCATAGGAGATACCGAAATGAAAAGGAGTTTAAAATCTGATTCTTACATACAGTTACCGTTTTTCCTCCAAATGTTTAAGGAAGGCATCTGACTAAGTTGTGTCTTTGCTATCCGCTGAGCCATGTCTCTGAGAAGCGGTGCTGATGCACTATTGCCAGTGTTGCAGCCTCAAGAGCTGGTTAGAGGGTTATGAGTGATTAACAGTCAGCCAGAATGCATCAGAAAGAAACATCTCAGCACACTCTGGCAAACTTTATTTACTACGTGCTATGAATCATGACGTTTTTCTCATTTACTAAAGTCACTAGCAAGTTGAAAAATTCTGGAAGATTGGTGCCTTTGGCACCTCCCTGATTTGGATGGCTCTATGACAATAGACCTGTATCTCTTGCATAGCCGCATACAGTAGTGAACCACAGTAGATGCTCAATGAGTGTTTGGGGGTAATGCTCCGAAGGATATTTGAATATCAGAAAACACATTTGATGCACAAGGTAAAGTCTCCAGTGGGACATCCAGGGTGCACGTCACTAACAGGAGTGACTGTTGGCATGCCAAAGTAAAAATACCTAAATGGATATAAAGATGAACATTTCTTTTCACACAAACAAAAATGTTAAAGATGTCTCTTTCACTCTTATGAGAAAAAATCTAATGAAGCTAAATGTTGATATCAGGCTGTTGACATCATAGAATGGAGTATGGCATTGTCCTTGCTCCTGATCACCCAAGAGCCTCTAAGACTTTCATGACCGCCTCAGGTGGTCTATCTGGTTTGGGTACATCTTCTTTTTTTTTGAGATGGAGTTTCACTGTTGTTACCCAGACTGGAGTGCAATGGCATGATCTCGGCTCACCGCAACCTCCAAGTCCTGGGTTCAAGCAATTCTCCTGCCTCAGCCTCCCGAGTACCTGGGACTGCAGGCGTGCACCACCATGCCTAGCTAATTTTTCGTATTTTTAGAAGAGATGGGGTTTCACCTTGTTGACCAGGATGGTCTCAATCTCTTGACCTCGTGATCCACCCGCCTCGGCCTCCCAAAGTGCTGGGATTATAGGTGTGAGCCACCGCGCCGGGCCTTTGGGTACATCTTCTAGTGCCCTATTGGTCTGGAGCCAAAAGTTCTTCTTCAGGGCGACCTGGCCCTGGTTTAATAACTTGATCATTTATCAAGTGAAACCTATTCTGGTTTCCTGAGGATCTTTACAAACACATCTTCAGTCTCATGTTCATTCAGTCATTTAGTCATCTGTTTAATACCCAAGCATTAGGCACTGTGCTATGGACTGGGGATGTAAAAAGGAACAGGGCACAGTTTCTGTCTTACCAGGATTCCGAGCTGGGAGGAAACTCAGCAAGCAAGCAAATATTGTAATGGGGTCAATGTTGTATTGGAGTTGTGTGCCAGGTGCTAGGAGAAGGGAAAAAGAAACTAATTCAACTCTCTTTGGGAGTCAGGGTACTTTTCCTGGAGGTGGTACCTTTGGGTGGAAAGAAAGTAGGAGTTCTCCAAGAAAGAAAGGCACTAAAGGATTTCTATTTCTCATCACTCCTTTTTCCTAAACAATCTTGAAGATCTGAAATCATTCAGACAGACAGGTGGAGATTCTGGGGGAGTGAGGGACTCGATTCAATATTGACATGTGTTCCTTGCATTATAGGATATGGTTAAAACCCGCTTTTTATAGACTGTCCTTGCCTCTCTGGTGTGCCTGTGGGGTATAAGCTAATAGTGCTTAACAAGCTGATAGCAATGCTGTGAAGTGGACCAGGGGAGTGCCTGTCTCACGGGTCTGCTGCCACACCGTAAACCAAGTAACAACTCAAGGGTGGGAACGATGGCTTCAGTGTCTCACTTACCCTACAAATCCCTTTAATGTGCCTTAACAGGAACTTGCTGATTTGACTTAGAGATCGGGATGCTTCATGATTGGATAAGCCTATTAAAAGAACTGAACAATAGTTTACCAAATGGTATCTTAGTGGCCTGAAATTGATCATGCATTTTCCAATGTTGTTTCTTCTAAATTGTACAGAAGGCAGAAGTAATCCAGAGAGAATAAATTGAAAACTGAAGTGAAAAATTTCTTTTCATTTCATTTCAAGTACTATGGTTACAAGTAAGAGATCTAATAAACTAGGGAAAAACTCATATTAGAAGAGTTAGTAGGTTGTGAATCAGATCAGTGGGTTATGAAGAAATGGCTGCTTCTTTTTTAAATAAAGGAATATATGCCATAACATATAACATGTGATTAACTCAGTATGTTTCATCAGAAGGTATAATCATCAGAGTTAAAATGATATACCACATTTTCTCAAGTTGAATTCTTCTTTTTCTTCTTTTTTTTTTTGAGACGGAATTTTGCTCTTATCACCCAGGCTGGAGTGTAATGGCTCAATCTCTGCTCACTGCAACCTCCGCCTCCTGGGTTCAAGCCATTCTCCTGCCTCAGCCTCCTGAGTAGCTGGGATTATAGGCGCCCACCACCATGCCTGGCTAATTTTTTTGGATATGTGTCTTTTTAGTAGAGACAGGGTTTCGTCAGGTTGGCCAGGCTGGTCTCGAACTCCTGACCTCAGGTGGCCGCCTACCTCGACTTCCTGAATTCTTCTTCTTAAAATCTGTAATGCAGTGGAAAAATATGTCAAGATGTCATAAAAATGGACTTTAGACCAATTATTCTAAGGGAAGTTGGGCAAGAGTCAGTACCAAGCAAGAATGAGAAAACCTTGCCATCTTCTGATACAGTCACTGATTCCAAACACTGATGCGATAGCTACACCATGAAGTATTAAGGAACTGCCACTGTTGTCATCTGATGTCTCACTTAAGCTAAGGCAATGGTAAATAATGGATTAAATAATGGACTCTAATGCATTGTGCCTTTAATGATCTAATCCAATATTTACCATTGCCTTAGCTTAAGTGAGACATCAGATTAATCTCTAACAGTGGCAGTTCCTCAACACTTTATAGTGTAGCTACCTCAGTGAAATTGTTGGAATTGGTGAATAGCTGTGTCTGCAGGTGTTTTGCAAATGTGATAAAGCTGATCTAATAATGACCTGACGTATAAACCAACTCAGCAAGACTTCCACTAATCAGCAACCATCTTAAAGATGGGTGTCTAGCCTATAGGAAGATAAAGGTGACAAAGGGGTTCTCTGGCCTCAAAGAGAAGCAAATAGCATCTTGTAATCTCTCAGGCACACACGAGAGGCATTGTGATGACAGATCAAATATGACATCATCATGGCCTAAGATTAGAAGATAAAGAGGAAATTTCCCTCAGCAGGGAGGAAGTAGAGAATTCATGAGAAGCTAAAGCCTCTAAGAGGTGATGTTTCCTTTAGTTCTTCATACTTGTGGCGGTTCACCCACACCTGTGACCACCCAGTAAGTAAATCTAAGTGAAGGTAACTGGAGTAAGATAAATTTTCTTTAAGACTTGTAGGTTTAGGCGTACATGTGAAGGTGTGTTAAGCAGATATACTCATGTCATGGGCATTTGTTGTACAGATTATTTCATCACCAAGATATTAAGTCTGGTACCCAATAGTTATTTTTTTTTTTTTTTGCTCCTCTCCCTCCTTCCTCCTCCTACCCTCCATTCCTCAAGTAGACCCCAGTGTCTTTTGTTCCCTTCTTTTGTTCAAGAGTTCTCATCATTTAGCTGCCAACTATAAGTGAGAACATGCTGTATTTGGTTTTCTGTTCCTACATTAATTTGCTAAGGATAATGGCCTCCAGCTCCATCCACGTTCCCACAGAAGACATTATCTCATTCTTTTTTACAGCTGCATAGTATTCCATAGTGTACATGTACCACATTTTCTTTATCCAATCCATCATTCATGGGCATTTAGGTTGATTCCATGTCTTTGCTACCATGAATAGTGCTGCAATGAACATTCATATTTATTGTAGAATGATTTATATTCCTTTGGGTATATATCAAATACTGGGATTGTTAAATCAAATGGTTGTTTTGCTTTTAGCTCTTTGAGGAATTGCCATACTGCTTTTCACAATGGTTGAACTAATTTGCACTCCTGCCAACACTGTCTAAGTGTTCCCTTTTCTTTGCAACCTCAGCAGTATCTGTTATTTTTTGACTTTTTAGTAATAGCTATTGTGACTGGTGTGAGATCATAGTTTTGATTTGCATTTCTCATTGTGGTTTTGATTTGCATTTCTCTAATGATTAGTAATATTGAGCTTTTTATATATATGATTTTTAGCCACATGTATGTCTTCTTTTGAGAAGTGTCTGTTCATGTCCTTTGCCCATTTTTTTAATGGGGTTGTTTTTCTCTTGTAAATTTGCTTAAGTTCCTTATAGATGTTGGGTTTTGGACCTTTGTCAGATGCATAGTGGGCAAATACTTTATCCCAGTCTGTAGGTTATCTATTCACTCTGTTGATAGTTTCTTTTGTTAAGCAGAAGCTCTTAAGTTTAATTAGATTCCATTTGTCAATTTTTTGCTTTTGTTGCAATTGCTTTTGGTATCTTTGTCATGAAATCTATGCCCACTCCTATGTCCAGGATGGTATTGACTAGGTTGTCTTCCAAGGTTTTTATAGTTTGGGGATTTACATTTCGGTCTTTTATCCATCTTGAGTTGATTTTTGTATATGGTGTAAAGAAGGGGCCCAACTTCAATCTTCTGCATATGGCTAGCCAGTTATCTCAGCACTGTCTGTTGAATATGAAGTCTTTTCCCCGTTGCTTGTTTTTGTCAGCTTTGTCAAAAAGCAGATGGTTGTAGGTGTGTGTCCTTATTGCTGGGTTCTCTATTCTGTTCCATTGGTCTATGTGCCTGTTTTTGTACCATGCCCTATTGGTTACTGTAGCCCTGTAGTATAGTTTGAAGTCAGGTAATGTGATGCCTCCAGCTTTGTTCTTTTTGCTTAGGATTGCCTTGGCTGTTGGGCTCATTTTTGGTTTCATATGAATTTTAAAATAGCCTTTTCTAGTTCTGTGAAGAATGTTCTTGGTAGTTTGACAGTAATAGCATTGAATTTGTAGATTGCTTTGGGTAGTATGACCATTTTAATGATATTGATTCTTTCTATTCATGAGCATGGGATATTTTTCCATTTGTTTGTATCTTCTCTGATTTCTTTGAGCAGTGTTTTATTATTCTCGTGGTAGAGATCTTTCACCTCCCTGATTAGCTGTATTCCTAGGTATTTTATTTTTTTTGTGGCAATTATAAAATGGATTTCCTTCCTGGTTTGGTTCTTGGCTTGGCTGTTGTTGTACAGTAATGCTAGTAATTTTTGCACATTGATTTTGCATCCTGAAACTTTGCTGAAGTTGTTTATCAGCTGAAGAAGCTTTTGAGTTGAGGCTATGGGGTTTTCTAGGTATAGAATCATGTCATCTGCAAACAGGGATAGTTTAACTTCCTCTCTTCCTATTCAGATGCGCTTTATTTCTTTCTCTTGCCTGGAGTGAGATAAATGTTTAACTCATTATAACTTATATTAATATTCTTTCCTTGATGATAGAATTGTTCTGTCATGCTTACTACCATTCTATGTTAAAGATATCAGGATCAATTTTGGATCTCTCCACTCTTCTCATATGGGCACTTATTGCTATATATTTTCCTCTGGAGATTGCTTTAAATGTGTCCCAGAGATTCTGGTATGTTGTGTCTTTGTTCTCGTTGGTTTCGAAGAACTTCTTTATTTCTGCTTTCATTTCATTGTTCATCCAGTCAACATTCAAGAGCCAGTTGTTCAGTTTCCATGAAGCTGTGTGGTTCTGAGTTAGTTTCTGAATTCTGAGTACTAACTTGATTGAACTATGGTCTGAGAGACTGTTTGTTATTATGTCAGTTGTTTTGCATTTGCCGAGGAGTGCTTTACTTCCAATTATGTGGTCAATTTTAGAGTAGGTGTGATGTGGAGCTGAGAAGAATGTGTATTCTGTGGATTTGGGGTGGAGAGTTCTGTAAATGTCTATCAGGTTTGCTTGTTCCAGGTCTGAGTTCAAGCCCTGGATATCCTTGCTAATTTTCTGTCTGGTTGATCTTTCTAATATTGACAGTGAAGTGTTAAAGTCTCCCACTATTATTGTGTGGGAGTCTAAGTCTCTTTGTAAGTCATTAAGAACTTGCCTTATATATCTGGGTGCTCCTGTATTGGGTCCATATATATTTAGGATAGTTAGCTCTTCTTGTTATACCGATCCTTTTACCATTATGTAATGTTCTTCTTTGTCTCTTTTGATCTTTGTTGCTTTAAAGTCTATTTTATCAGAGATGAGAATTGCAACTCCTGCTTTTTTTTGCTCTCCATTTGCTTGGTAAATCTTCCTCCATCCCTTTATTTTGATCCTTTGTGTATCCTTGCATGTGAGATGGGTTTCCTGGATATGGCACACTGATGGGTTTTGGTTTTTTTATCCAATTTGCCAGTCTGTGTCTTTTGATTGGTGCATTTAGCCCATTTACATTTAGGGTTAATATTGTTATGTGTGAATTTGATACTGCCATTTTGATGCTAGCTGGCTGTTTTGCCCATTAGTTGATGCAGATTCTTCATTTTGTTGATGCTCTTTAGCATTTGTATGTTTTTGGAATGGCTGGTACTGGTTGTTCCTTTCTATGTGTAGTGCCTCTTTCAGAAGCTCTTGTAAAGCAGGCCTGGTGGTGACAAAATCTCTGAGTACTTGCTTGTTCGCAAAGGATTTTATTTTTCCTTCACTTCTGAAGCTCAGTTTGGCTGGATATGAAATTCTGGGTTGAATGTTCTTTTCTTTAAGGATGTTGAATATTGGCCCCCACTCTCTTCTGGCTTGTAGAGTTTCTGTCGAGAGATCTGCTGTGAGTCTGATGGGTTTCCCTTTGTGGGTGACCCAACCTTTCTCTCTGGCTGCCCTTAGTATTCTCTCCTTCATTTCAACCCTGGTGAATCTGACGTTTATGTGCCTTGGGGTTGCTCTTCTTGAGGAATATCTTTGTGGTGTTCTCTGTATTTCCTGGACTTGAATATTGGCCTGCCTTGCTAGGTTGGGCAAATTTTCCTGGATAATATTCTGAAGAGTATTTTCCAGCTTGGATTAATTCTCTTCATCACATTCTGGTACATCTATCAAACGTAAATTAGGTCTCTTCACATAGTCCCATATTTCTTGGAGACTGTTCATTTTTTTTTTGAGCTTTTTTCTCTAATCTTGACTTCTTATTTTATTTCATTGAGTTGATCTTCGACTTCTGATATTCTTTCTTCTGCTTGGTCAATTCGGCTGTTGAAACTTGTGCATGCTTCGCGAAGTTCTCGTGTTGTGTTTTTCAGCTCCTTCAATTCATTCATATTCCTTTCTAAGTTGTCCATTCTTGTTATCATTTCCTCGAATCTTTTTCCAAATCTTTTTTCAAGGTTCTTAGTTTCTTTGCATTGATTTAGAACATGTTCTTTTAGCTCATGGAAGTTTCTCATTACCCACCTTCTGAAGTCTGATTCCGTCATTTCATCACACTCATTCTCCATCCAGCTTTGTTCCCTTGCTGGTGAGGAGTTTTGGTCCTTTGTAGGAGGCGAGGTGTTTTGGTTTTGGGTGTTTTCCTCCTTTTTGCACTGGTTTCTTCCCATCTTTGTGGGTTTATCCACCTGTCGTCTGAGTAGTTGCTGACTTTTCGATTGGGTCTCTGAGTGGATGCCCAGATTGTTGATGACAAAGTATTTCTGTTACTTAGTTTTCCTTCTAACAGTCTAGGCTCTCTGCTGTATGACTGCTGAGGTCCACTCCAGGCTCTGATTGTCTGGGGTACACGTGTAGCAGCTGTGGAACAGTGAGGGATGCTACCAGTTTCATCTTCTGCTATCTTTGCCCCAGAATAATGCCTGCCAAATGTCAGTCTGACTAGTCCTTTTTGAGGTGACTCTTTGGATATACAGGGATCAGGGAGCTGCTTGAGGAGATGGTCTGTACTTTATAGGAGCTCAAGTGCTGAGCTGTGAGCTCCATTGATCATTCAGGGCTGTTAGGCAGGTACGTTTAATTCTGCTGCAGCAGAACTCATAAAACCCCTTTTTTTTCCTCAGATGCTCTGTCTCGGGGAGTTAGGGCTTTCTTTATGAGTATCTGTTGCACTGTCCTGCCCGGCTAGGAGGCAGTCTAGTCACTATTTGCCTGCCGAGGCTCCACCCTGCTGCCTTGGGGTCCTCCATGTTGCCATGGGCTCTGCCCTGCTGCTGTGGGCTCCGCCCTGTTGCCATGGGCTGCACCCTGCTGTTGTGGGCTCTGCCCTGTTGCAAGATCAAAAAAACTCAAAACCTAGCAGAAGACAAGAAATAACTAAGATCAGAGCAGAACTGAAGGAGATAGAGACACAAAAAAAACCCTTCAAAAAATCAATAAATCCAAGAGCTGGTGTTTTGAAAAGATCAACAAAATAGACAGACCACTAGCCAGACTGATAAAAAAGAAAAGAGAGAACAACCAAATAGATGCAATAAAAAACAATAAAGGGGAAGTCACCACAGATTCCACAGAAATTCAAACCATCATCAGAGAATATTACATACAACTCTATGCACATAAACTAGTAAACCTGGAAGAAATAAATAAATTCCTGGACACCTGTGTCCTCTCAAGCCTAAACCAGGAGGAAGCCGAAACTATGAATAGACCAATAACAAGGTCTGATGTCGAGGCAGCAATTAAGAGCCTACCACACAAAAAAAGCCCAGGTCCAGATGGGTTCACAGCTGAATTCTACCAGACACACAAAGAGGAGCTGGTACCATTCCTTCTGAAACTATTCCAAACAATCCAAAAAGAGGGAATCCCTCCCAAGTCATTTTATGAGACCAACATCATCCTGATACCAAAACCCGGCAGAGACTGAACAAGAAAAGAAAACTTCTGGCCAATATCCATGATGAACATAGATGCAAAAGTCTTCAATAAAATACTGGCAAACCGATTGCAACAGCACATCAAAAAACTTATCCATCATAATCAAGTAGGATTCATCCTGGGGATAGAAGGCTGGTTCAACATATGCAAGTCTATAAACGTAATTCACCACATAAACAGAACGAAAGACAAAAACCACATGATTATCTCAATTGACGCAGAGAAGGCATTTGACAAAATTCAACAGCCCTTTATGCTAAAAACCCTCAATAAACTTGGTATTGATGGAACATATCTCAAAGTAATAAAAGCTATTTACAACAAACCAACAGCCAATATCATACTGAATGGGCAAAAACTGGAAGCATTCCCTTTGAAATCCGGCACTAGACAAGGATGCCCTCTTTCACCACTCCTCTTCAATATAGTACTGGAAGTTCTAGCCAGAGAAATCAGGCAAGAAAAAGAAATAAAGGGTATTCACATAGGAAAGGTGGAAGCCAAATTGTCTCTATTTGCAGACAACATGATAGTATACCTAGAAGACCCCATCACCTCAGCCCAAAAACTCCTGAAACTGATAAGCAACTTCAGCAAAGTCTCAGGATACAAAATCAATGTGCAAAAATCACAAGCATTCCTATACACCAATAACAGACTTAAAGAAAGCCAAATCAAGAACGAACAGCCATTCACAATTGCTACAAAAAGAATAAAATACCTAGGAATACAACTCACAAGGAACGTAAGGGACCTCTTCAAGGAAAACTACAAACCACTGCTCAACGAAATAAGAGAGGACACAAACAGATGGAGAAACATTCCACGTTCATGGTTAGGAAGACTCAATATCATGAAAATGGTTATGCTACCCAAAGTAATTTACAGATCAACGCTATCCCCATCAAGTACCATTGACTTTCTTTACAGAACTGGAAAAAACCACCATGAACTTCATATGGAACCAAAAGAGAGCCTGCATAGCCAAGTCAATTCTAAGCAAAAAGAACACAGTGGGAGGCATCACACTACTGGACTTCAAACTATAAAACAAGGCTACCATAATCAAAACAGCATGGTTCTGGCACCAAAGCAGAGATATAGACCAATGGAACAGAACAGAGGCCTCAGAGGCAAGCCACACATCTACAACTATCTGATCTTTGACAAACCTGACAAAAACAAGCAATGGGGAAAGGATTCCCTGTTTAATAAATGGTGTTGGGAAAACTGGCTAGCCATGTGCAGAAAGCAGAAACTGGACCCCTTCCTGACACCTTACACTAAAATTAACTCCAGATGGATTAAAGACTTAAACATAAGACCTAACACCATAAAAACCCTAGAAGAAAATCTAGGCAAAACCATTCAGGACATAGGAGTAGGCAAGGACTTCATGACCAAAACACCAAAAGCATTGGCAACAAAAGCCAAAATAGACAAATGGGACCTAATCAAACTCCACAGCTTCTGCACGGCAAAAGAAACAGTTACTAGAGTGAATCGGCAACCAACAGAATGGGAGAAAATTTTTGCAGTTTACCCATCTGACAAAGGGCTGATATCCAGAATTTACAAAGAACTTAAACAGATTTACAAGAAAAAAACAAACAAGCCCATTCAAAAATTGGCAAAGGATATGAACAGACGCTTTTCAAAAGAAGACATACATGAGGCCAACAAACATATGAAAAAATGCTCATCATCACTGGTCATTAGAGAGATGCAAATCAAAACCACATTGAGATACCATCTCACGCCAGTTAGAATGGTGATCATTAAAAAATCTGGAGACAATAGATGCTGGAGAGAATGTGGAGAAATAGGAAAACTTTTACACTGTTGGTGGGAGTGTAAATTAGTTCAACTATTGTGGAAGACAGTGTGGCGATTCCTCAAGGCCTTAGACATAGAAATTCCATTTGACCCAGCAATCCCATTACTGGGTATATATCCAAAGGACTATAAATCGTTCTACTATAAGGACACATGCACACGAATGTTCATTGCAGCACTGTTTACAATAGCAAAGACCAGGAACCAACCCAAATGCCCATCGATGATAGACTGGATTGGGAAAATGTGGCACATATACACCATAGAATATTATGCAGCAATCAAAAATTATGAGTTCATGTCCTTTGTAGGGATATGGTTGAATCTGGAGAACATCATTCTTAGCAAACTGACACAAGAACAGAAAATGAAATACCGCATATTCTCACTCATAGGCGGGTGATGAAAAATGAGAACACATGGACACAGGGAGGGGAGTACTACATACTGGGGTCTATTGCGGGAATAGGGGAGGGACAGTGGCGGGGGAGCTGTGGAGGGATAGCCTGGCGGGAAATGCCAAATGTGGGTGAAGGGGAGGAAGGCAGCAAAACGCACTGCCACATGTGTACCTATGCAATTATCTTGCAAGTTCTGCACATGTACCCCAAAACCTAAAATGCAATAAAAAAAAGATATCAGGATCAATATCTTTCCCAGAAGAATAATAGAGGATGAAAATGGCCACTTCAATATAATCATACTCCTGTATCAAGGGCAGCAGCTCAACCCAAGAGTCTGTTCCTGAATCCCAAGACAAGGAACATGGTACAGGCACAAGCTTTATTATTCATAGATACATAGGGCATTGCAGAGAAATAACTCTAGTATTTTGACAGTTGGAAAGGATCTAGAATAAAAGCCAGCAGGAGTTGTTCAATTAAAAAAATTCACTGAGTCTAATTCACATAGTTCTTAAGGCCAGATAGCAACCAAAACTAGGTAGTTTCTGCCAATTAGTATCCCATGTAGGTTGGTAGCAATGGGTCTCTTTTGGAGTTGGCAAGTCCTATGGCTTAATCCTTAGTTCTCGTCCCTTCGCTCTACATTCTTGCATATCATCTTCCAGACAGCTCTTTTCTTTCACCAGCAGGGTCCTCTATATTCCTCTACCTACTAAATCCCTTCCACCACTCAGGACCCAACTGAAATCTCATTTATTCTGTGAAGACTTCCCTGGCCTCTCTCACTAGACCTCTCACCTTTAGAGCTCATGTGACATGTTGTTTCTGTGCATCCATTTGATGCTTATCACACATCCTTTGACCATTTTTATGATTTATGGTTTCTGGAGTGCTGTATGTTTTGTGCTCATTCTTCCCAACAATATGGTGAATTTTTGGAGGTCAAGACTATATCTGCTGTATCTTTTTTCCATGAGCAATGATTATCCCTTGCCACAGAACTTCCACCCTAGGCAAAGTTCAAACTACATGTTGATTGGCATTTTCTATGGCCACATATGTATAATTCAACCTCCAAACGCATTTAATAACATTAGTATGTTGGTTTCTGGCAGCTTTTAAGGAAATTTGGCAGCCCAAGAAGATTGACACAGAGCCTAAGCCTCTTCCTCCGATGATATGCCAATTGTGTCAGAATTGATATTCTATTTAATTCATTCCCTGTCACCAAAAATTACTTCTGGGCTACGGATTATATTCAATTTTATTAAATCTGTTTTACAAAGCCTGGCTCTGGAATGCAACAAGGGAGCTGGACTCTGGTATTGAACTCCCCCAGGAAAGTATTCTAAGGTGACATTCTATGAATGAAACAGACTTACTCCTGGACTTTCTAAAGATCCAGCCAATAAGTCATGTTAGAGATTATAGAGAAGTTTCAAATCTGGAGCTGTTATGAGCTGGTGATTCACCTAAATAAATTAGCCTGCCATTAGGGAAACCATCATTCAATAAAAGTTTCACCTTTGGAATACTGAACTGCACCTGTTACTTTGGCAGCACTTTGCCAAATGATGCCAATATCAACCAAGAAGACACAGAATCCAGAGTGAGGTCGTTCAGTTTGGTCAAGCGCCAAAGCAACTGTTAGGGCTCAGAGAGCAACAACCCAAAGCATGGTGCTTGACATGTTGGGTGTTTTGAACTAAGAAGCACCCTTACAAGCAAGGTCTCTCTCTGACCTTCTCCCTCCCACTGTCTCCCAGCCCTCTGTTTCTACCAAAGCACAGGGAGAGTCTTTTCTCTGAAGTTTCTTTACCTATCTAAAGATTGGATCCACCAAGGAGGAACACAATAGACTTCAGTCTTCTAACTGAAATTTCATTAACCAAGGAAGATTACATTTATATTACAGAGGAAGAGACTGAAAAATCAAATGCCATGCCTAGAGCCGAGATAAACATTACCCCAGGCCACTGTCTGTTCTGTGGGCCCATTCATCTCTCCTAAAATCATTTACCACCCCTCTAAAATTGCCTACACCTCCATTTCCCTCTCTCCTGTGACGAAGGGTATAGAAACTTCTAGACTTCATTGGGTTATTGAGCACTCACTTTCTTGTAATTCCCCCATGCATGCAAATACATTTATATACCTTTTCTCTTGTTAATCAATCTATTGTCAGTATATTTCTCAAACTCAAATATCAGACATCAAGAGGTGAAAGAGGGGGTTCTTTCACTCCTACACAAAAATAGAACAGCAAGCAATAGACTGAACAAAAAGCATATCAAACAATGCCAGTAGCCTCCTTCTTTTGTGGAGACCATGTCTTAGATCTACCAAAATGTCATGCATGACTGAAGCTTGCAATGCGAAGGGCAAATAATATAGTTAATTACACTATAGATTAATATAGTTAATCTATAGTGTTGTTAATATAGCCAACACTCAAGTGATGGCTGCTAACCTGAATGTGCCCAGGTAATAGTAGGAAACCCAAGGAAGTATTTTCTGGAGCCCTTAAGTGAGGAGAGAGCAGATAGGGAGGACCTTTCAGCAAACAGTAATCCAGCAATCTTACTACAAATGACAAACTTGGTAAGATTTTGACAGCTACAAAAGATCTAAGATCTCCTCTTGGGCAAGCAACCATCAGCCAGTTTTCAGCATTAAGACACTGCTGGCTCTAAGGCTGAATAGTAGAGTCAAGTGGATTTGGAAAGATCAGATTCAAAAATGAAAAGGGAGTTGGAAAAGCAAGCAGGCGCTAACGAGTGGGAGCAGTGGGCTTTAGCAGTTCCCTGAGGCTCTAGAATGTAGACCCAACCACTTTGTATGGGGATCCAGTTATGTATTCATGGATGAAAAGGGAATTATTAAAGGTACTTAGTCAATGTGGACACACATATTGACTTTGTCATCTTACATATTTCCAATTCTCTGTTCATATCCCCTCTTTTTCTTCTTTGCAATATTCAGATTAAGAGACTCATTTGGATCCTAATTCTTTCTCTCATCTCCTTAGGGGTAGATATGCCTTTATTTTCTTTTAGATGTTGCCAAGCAAAGTCACTCATAATTTAATCTTTGGGGAAAAAAGATATTTTTCTTCAAATTTTATTTATTTTCTTAATATGTGATTAATCTACTCTTTCCAAAGCACTTATTAAGTATCTTGTAGTTCTTATATTTGCATTTTGGCAATATCTAAAATGGGCCTTTGATCAATAATACTTTAAGGAGTCTATGTGCATAGTATTTTATAGAACATTTTGTCGGTCTTAGTCCTAAAATTTTTTCCTCCTGCATTAAAATGATGCTATATGCCACAGGAGAAATTACCTATTAACTTAGTTCTCTTACAGTTTTCTTTCCTATTGCTAAAAGTGGTTCTTAATCATACAATTAAAACATGCAGCTCCATTGTCATTACTTACGAAATCTCTCTTTAAAAACTCAGAAAACTCTGGTTCTTTCAGAACATGAATTATCTAAGTTTTCATTATTTAATTCACTATTCATTCCAACTTTTAAAAATCATCTTTTACCTTTAAATTCCTCTTTTTTTCTTCAAGTTAGCAATAACATGTAAATCTGCCCATGACGATTTGCTTCAAAAGCATTATCAATAATGTTATTTTAATGTATGCAACAGTGTTACACTTAAAACAAGTAACTCCTTTAGAAAGCACTCCTATGGTAAATTTACTTTTAATTAAAATATTAAGTATTTCACTTACATTATACTTACTGAGCTTTGGATTAAGAACTTTCCAATTTTTATCTATATTCACTAGCCAGAAAAAGTAGATGTTTTTGGAAATGTTGCTTTACTTAAAACATCTTTTTTCAAGCTCCCTAGGGTTCACTATTTTGCAGTTATTTGCCTTAAGAGGACTAAAGTATGACAGTCTTTCCTGAATTATTTCCAAAGATATTCTTGAGAATTCTGTTGTCTTCAAAAAGCCCGTAGAAGTGTCTGCTGGTCTTTTACATTCATTTTTGTTTTCTATGAAGGTGAATCATCATCTGAGTAATATTTGGGAACTGGAATTTTCACTAGGATTATAAAAAGTCAGCATGCATTGTTTGGAAAGCCTATGAGCACATGGATGTTCTGGCAAAGCTCATCTCTTAGCAGTATAAATGATTCTCATATCTGGGTCTTGGTTCAGGAGTGGAGCTGCTGAAGGTGAATTTAGGAAAAGGTGGCGGGCTCCCACGCTCAGACCTCACTCCCCCTGGACTAATGCCCTAAAGCCAGGCTTCCACACTGGCTCCAAAAAGGAGGCAAGAAAACAACCAGAGGACCGAGGCAGGAGAGGAAAAGTCTTCAGAATATTCTGGTGCCCATTGGGGTGATCTACAAAGGACTTTTTCATTCATCTTTAGCAAAGTTTAATGCGTCCTGTAATCTCCATATTTAGCATGCATGTTTAAAGTTTTGCCTTTTATAAAAGCGTTCCCTTCTAAGGTATTTGTTTACCTTCCCAATGTCTGTTAACATACTTGAGTAATGATGACCCTAAAATGAAAAAAAAACCCAAACAAACTTTTCTGCATCCTCTACCTCTTTTGTTCTTTTCTTTTTTTAATAGGTCTCAAAAAGTAAAGAAGCCCATTCTCCAGATGACTAAAACAGATTTCATGTTTGTTATTATCCTTTATTATTTTTCTTCTAAACATTTAATTCAACATTATATAGTCATGAACAGCAGTTTTCATTATCTGTTCATACTGGTGAACGTAAAAGGTAAGAGAAATTCATGTGTTTAGACCTGAGTCTCTACTGAGTTGTCGCTTTGTCCTAAGGATGACGATTGCTAAGAAATTGGATTCTAAAATGTATTTTGACATGCTATCAATGTTCAGATCTGTTTATAACCATATGAAACAATTAAATTAAAACATTTATTATGAAACTCCGAGAAAACCTCTCTCAAATTTCATCTGACAACAAAAGCTTTAACTTTTGGCACCCCAAAGGTTAGTTTCTGCTTCTTCCATTGTTGGCCCTAGTGATTTCTTCTGTAATATGTATACTGACTTTGCAGCCTGGCAACAGCTCCAGGGACTGAGAGGGGCTAGAAAACTATAGCCCCTTGTTAGCTGCAGTCCAAACTTCAAAGGCTTTGAGAACACTGAGCAGACAGGTTTCAGCAGCGGATAAAGCAGCCATGCAAACAAAAGGCAGCTCCCCTCTCACCGAGGTGTCTCCTGATCCAGGGTGATTTTCAGCCCACTTTTTTCTTTTATTTGTGATGAAACTTCTGGCAATGAGAGACTCATTCTGCCCATGGTTGTGTGCCCCTTGATTCGGCATCAGAGGGAGAGATGGGCATTTATGGCACCATAAATCAAGGGATAAACCATACATGAGCAGCTGGCACATGTGCTAATAACTATAATTATTAATCATGTCAATTTCACACCCTTCAAATTTATGCTATGTGCTTTCTGTAGGAAAGCCATCCCTGGCGCCTTGAGCTGTTTATGGTATGAAAATATGATGTGCTGATGGTCTTTGATAATTGTCTTATGACAGTATTGATCGGCCTACAATTGGGTTTGTGGGGCATCGAAGCCCTGCAAAGTGGTTGTCCTTGTCTCCTGGTATATATCATTGTCACACATCCCCCATTGTTAGTGAGTGGCGTGAATTACTTTCAGCATTTGGCCAAGTCTCTAGCTGCTAGGTCACCATTATTCTATCCTTATGTCACTGCGAGGACATTTACTTTGATGTTTCCTTTGTACCTCTTCAAAGGCAAAAAATCCTTTAACTTCAGGACGGTAGCCTGCAGCACAGTTTCAAAAAGAAAAGACACTACAGGTTTGGGGTGAGCAGAGGCCGAAAAATATGGAAAAATGTGCTCCCCCAAAGAAGGGCCATTTTTTACTTTCCCTTGTCAAAGCTTGTCTATATCCGAGGAGGGGTGGAAACAGGGAACTGGAGACACCAACCAGTTGCCAAGTCTTGTGTTCAGTAGCCCTTTCCAGGACACCCCAAAGTTGCTGCCACACACCAAATTATGCAAATGATTCTGCTTGTGGCACAGATGGTCAAGCTAAGAAATCAGACTGGCCCAGAGCAAGCAGGTACCAGTGGCCAAAGTGGCCCTTTTAACTCCAAGCAATTCATTCATTCGAAACCATAATGTCTCTTAAAGACAAACCCCTTCAAGACCAAGAGCAGAGCAGCACCTTGCTGGTTAATCTGCATGTTCATTTGCCCTTGCAGCCAATCGCCTGGGAGAGGCCAGGAGAGAGCAGAGTGCATGGGACTCTGCCCACTTGTTGGGAACACTGCACGGCCCTCACTGGGCAGTGTCAAAATCGCTCCTGCTGTCTCTACAGCTGCTCTGTTCCAATGACCCCCGGAAGGTTCTGGGGATTGTTAGAAGAGATTTCTATTAATCAACTACAAACCGACTGTTACAATTTCACACTTTTTTTCCCATCATTTCACACATTTAATGAATTTGGGTGTCTTTTACATTCAAAACATTTACAATCAGGCCAAAAAGAAAAAAAAAAAAACCTTTTTCAACACAATAGGCAGCAGCAAGACAGCAAACGCCACTTCAAGGCAGTTCCTGAAACTGGCCCTTTAGCTGAGAGTGGCCATGCTTGTGGGGGGTGGGGGAGAGCGGCTTTCTAACACTGTTACCAGGCAGCGGCCCTGGCAGCATTTTACTAAATCCTCAACAAGAAAACACGCAATTTGTCTGACGTTTCAGTTTGTTTGTTGTTACTAGAGTTATATCAGGGAGTTCTTTTCTATGCCAGACTGGACTTCAGATTTCAATCTTGCCCAACTCAAAAGCAAACGCATGGGAAACACGAACCTCGCCCCGGTGAGAGCAGCCTGAGAGAGCCAGCATTCATCGAGGACAGGGCTTCAGGTTGGCTTAGGAGAGTGAGGATCAGCCGAATTCCTCACGCTCCTCATTCAGACTTCCCCTGGCTATCAGCCGACAGGAGATCTCACATCCAAGGTTCGCAAAGACTCAGAACCTTCCCCAACAAGAAACGTCACTTACAGCATGTTTGCTTCTTCATCTCTAAGCTCAAAGTGGCCCATTCCTCTATAGCAAATCAAACTTTTTGCCTACTTTGGTGCCGAGAAAGCCCAGATTACCAACCAAGATTTTGGTTTTCTCTGAGGGCTGTGGGGCCGGGATTGTTCTCTAGCAACCCCTGCTGGTTGACAATAAATGCCAGAAACGGACCCAGAAACGTTAGTTCATCCCCACGTTGGAGGGAAGTAAAAAATGTCAGCTTGAGGGAGAGCAGGCAGCACCTGAACAGGTCGGTGATTTAGTGTGGGCTTATCCTAAATTAGCAAGAAAAGCAGGGTTGGATTTGATTCATATCAACATTTGGAGTGATGAAAACAATAATCTGTCAATCTGTGGAAATCTATACTGTATTCCATAGCAGTCATTATTGATGATAGACTACTGAATATTTAAAGTTTGCTGATTTTCTCTTCCCTCATTTGTATATTCTTTCTATTTTTAAAATTTGGCTTCTCTTCAGGGCCATATTATTACTTTGGTGGCCCGTTTGTAGGCAAAACCATATCCCACCATAACGATCAAAACATATTATTACATAATTTTAAATATGTCAACACTTTTTTCTCTTTTAGATAAGATGTAATAGATTGTTGTGGGTCCTTAAAAGTGTCGTGGGCACCTTGCCTTGGGGCCCAGTAGAGAAGGCAACTCTGCTCTCTTAAATGTTCCCCAAAGGGGCCTGGAATACTTTTCTTCTTCAAGTTGCCTTTGGGTTTAAATGTGTAGTCATTAGCTAAGATACTGGTCCTAACGTATCTTTACATACATAATGCTGCTTACTGGCAAGGAGGCTGCTGAGAGGCCAGTTGCTGGTTTTGTGCACAGCTGGGTTTTGTCTTGCTTCTTGAAGAGCTAGACCTAATTTGCTGAGTGCATTTCACATACCTGGAGATATCTGGACAAGCTGCAGACATATCTCGCACCCATGCCCATACGTCACCAACTTATATCCATCCATTCATTTGTTCAGAAAAAAACAAAAACTCCTACTTTATCTTTCTAAAATTTCCCCCAATTAAATCGCCATGTTTAGGACTTAAGAAACAAACCCAGGATTTTAATTTCTTGGGAAATTCTTCCAGAGGCAAATCAAGAAAGCAGCCTCTCTAGTTACCTGAGTTGCTGATGTTCTGGGAGGAGGGTGATACAGTTGAAGGGAAAGCCTGTAAAGTGAGTGCACTCCCAAAAGCCTGGATGAGATGTTCTCGTTCCCATTTAGCAAAAGCAGGCTAAGAGGCTGTGACGGCAGAACTATTTTGTCCCTAGAAATGAGACATCCAAATTCAACAGGACTTTTTTTTTTTTTTTGTCCTTTTGAGGATGGCTCTCTCTGACAAGAAATAGCGGAGAAAAGCACAGCTCCCTTCAGCTGTCTCCTTCTGTGGGTTTTCCCATACGAAACTATGCCCGGCCTGCTGCCCTGCACTTTGTTATTATGACAGGAAAAAATGAATTTCTAATGTGCTACCTCTACCAGCTGCAAAAATCTTGTGGATCTTCAGTCACTAGGCACCCTGAGGGGAATCAGCCTGAATCGGGGTGGAAGGCCAGGACAGGGAACAGCATCTCTAGGTTAAAAAAAAATATCCTTTCCTCCGATATTGGCATGAAGATGCTCTTAAGAACAGAGGCAAGTTTACAAGTACATGTTGGACAAGAGGGGACGAGCACCAGTGTCCCTTGCTGAGCACCTGCCTGTCACAGGGACGATTTCATTAATTCTCGTAATACTTTCAGAGAGTATTAGTTCCATGTTTATATACTAAGAAACTGAAAGGCAGAGGGAACAAGTATCTTCCCCAAACCCACACAGTTAGTAAGTGGCTGAGCTCCGGCTTTTCCCTCCCTGACACACTGTTTAATAATGTATTGCACTGTAATAAGCAGAAACTCGTTGCTCTCTACCCTGTCGTATGATAGAAACAGCTCAGTCCATGCTCCTGACAGCATTTGGTGTTTTATTAACATCCACTGAGTCCATGTGTGTGGGTAGGCTCATGTTAAAAATAGGCCTAGACCTCTCCAGGATTGGTGACCCATGGAAGTGAACAGCTACATAGAGGTCTGATATGAAGAGGAGAAAAAAGGTCTTAGAGGGCATGTATTTCAACTCATTTATTTTATCTCCAAGGAGACCTTAGTTCAGGCCTTCAACATTTCACATTTGAATGACTCTTAAGTGGTGATTCTGTCTCACTTCAGCTTCTTTTCACACGCAAGGGACATTTCTTAAACTCAAATGGGATCATTTCATTCTACTCCTTTGTTTACTAAATAATTCTACCAGAGTTTTATCATCCGTGGCAAATTGCTCTTTGCCTAGAATCTGTTCTTCCCTTCTTCCTGGACATACCCATTCCACCCGCAGCTAGAGACTACATTTCTCAGCGTCCTTTGTGGCTGGGTGGTCATGTGACTAAGTCCTTATCTACGGAATGAGCTGATGTAATATGTACTCTTATGTAAAAGGAAATTGCTACTCTGGCCTTCCTTTCTTTCTTCTTCCCATGAGCTAAAATGTGGCGATGTCCAAGACCCAACTTCAGCAAACCATACAATGTCAATGCCCCAGAGGCTGCTGGAGCAACAGGAAGGAAGGAATTGATTAAATATGTGGAGCAGAGCCACATTGTTATTTAGGGCTACTACTTAAATGGGAAATAATCTCTTCCTTAAGCCACTCAGTTTTAGGCTCTTTTTTTTTTTCTGAGACGGAGTTTCGCTCTTGTTACCCAGGCTGGAGTGCAATGGCGCTATCTCGGCTCACCGCAACCCCCACCTCCTTGGTTCAGGGAATTCTCCTGTCTCAGCCTCCTGGGTAGCTGGGATTACAGGCGCGCGCCACCATGCCCAGCTAATTTTTTGTATTTTTAGTAGAGACGGGGTTTCACCTTGTTGACCAGGATGGTCTCGATCTCTTGACCTCGTGATTCCACCCGCCTCGGCCTCCCAAAGTGCTGGGATTACAGGCTTGAGCCACCGCGCTCGGCCTGGGCTCTTCGTTCTAACAGCTTAGTGTTTACCTCAACTAATGTGACATCGCCCTTCTCATTAGGATTCCTGCCTCCCTTTCAGTCTTATCAGTGATCACACTTCCAAATGTTCTCTATCTTCCAAATGTAAATTGTGAATCTGCCAATTCTACAGTAAGACCACACATTAAAAACACTTCCCTGCCTTTTTACGGAGGGTATTGTTAACTGCCTCCCCATCATTCATTCTCTCTTTTCCTGGCAACAATATTTTAATATCCTCAGGAGGAACTTACTTCTCTCTCATTCTTTGCCATGTGATTAGATAGGACTGAACCCCTTCCAGTTCCAGGGATAGTTCTTGATTGGCTGAAGCCACTGAAATAGCTTTTTCCTGTGGAGGCTCAGAAGACAATACTCCAAAGGACAGGATTTTGACATGTGGATACTTTGAACTCGAGATTGGAAGGGCCTCAGAAGCAAGAAATCTTCTCTAACCTTTTCTCACCTCTTTTTCTTTCCCCCATTTCTTCCCCAAAACAGGGCGTAGAAACTAGAACTCCTCTCCCTCAAAGCAAGCCATAAAGTCTAGAAATGCCACTCTGATCTTCTCCCTGAAGACCCTGACCCTCAGGCGACAGGTATCCTCCCTATACCCAGGGGAAGAAATTGCTACCCGGAGAGGCTGAGAAGCTGGAAAAACAGGCCTTGCTGGGTTTCCCCTCAATTATTTACTATTAGATCACACCCTTTGGGTCCAATCATATTTCGACATGGCAGTCCATTGTTCATCAAGCCTAAGCATAAAAATAGTTCTCCCTGGGTCTTTGAATCTTTGTTTCTGGAGGCTGTCATGTTACATAAAACTTTGTTAAATAAATTTGTCATTTTTTCTCTTGCTAACCTGTCTTTTATTAGAGAAGTGTCAGCTATGACCTTATACTCCCGATTAACTACAGTGATAAATTCAGAGATGTGTACATAACCCAGTTAGATCTCATGATCGAAAATGAATCCTAAGACTTTTGCCACATTTCCCCTGGAGAGTGGTGGATGCAGATGTGAGGTCTGGAACTGCGACAGTCATTTTGTTACAAAGAGCAGACCCTGCTGGAGACGAAGAAGTGTAAAATTGACAAAGACAGAAAAATTGAGCCAGAATTTTGGTAAGATCATTCGAACCTTAAGTCAAACTATGGGTAAGACAAACCTATTCCTATTTCAACTTCAACAAATTTGAGTTGGGCAGTCTGTCACCTTCACCATAAGGAATCCTAACATGCTTTGGAGATGATCGTCCCTAGGAGCAATTTGTTTTTAATACTCTTCCATGTCAGCAAAGCTCCTATTCATTCTTCAAGCATTAGGTGGTCTCTCACCTTCCCTGTCAAACCTTCCATGATTCTGCCAACTTCATATCCCTCAGCCAGAGTTTGCTGCTTCTTTCAGTGATCTTAAAATCATAGATTTTATCATTTCTGTGATGTGTTGTAATAGAAGATCATGTACATTTTCAAAGAGCCAAAAGAGAGAATTTTGAGTGTTCTCACCACAAAGAAATAATAAATGTTTGAGGTGATGAATTTGCTAATTACCCTGATTTGATTATTATACATTATATACATGTTTCAAAATATCACACTGTACCCCATAATTATGTGCAATTATTATGTATCAGTTAAAAATAATAATTGTTAAAAAGAGGCTGGGCGTGGTGGCTCAAGCCTATAATCCCAGCACTTTGGGAGGCCAAGAGAGCTGGATCACTTGAGGTCTGGAGTTTGAGAACAGCCTGGCCAACATAGTGAAACCCTGTCTGTACAAAAATACAAAAATTAGCAGAGCATGGTGGTGCACACCTGTGATCCCACCTACTTGGGAGGGTGAGGCAGGAGAATTGCTTGAACCCAGGAGGTGGAGGTTGCAGTGAGCCAAGATTGTGCCACTGCCTTCCAGCCTGGGTGACAAAGAGACTCCATCTCAAAAAAAAAAGTTACAAAGAGTATATCTTCCTCACAAGTCCTAATGACTGTGAGTAACTTGAGGTCAAAGAACCTCTATTTTTGCCACAAATTTTAGCTTAGCAGAATGATTACAATCTAAATACTCAACATCTAACACATTTGTTATTCTTTACTAAAGCATGAAGGAAACAACAAAGTTGATTTCCACTCATACTAAGAAAACAATGACTTAAAATTAGATCACAATTAGGATTTGTTGCTTCATGAGGAGCGAGCTGCCTACCACTGGAGGTGATGAAGCCCTGGCTGTGAGCCGGATCAAAGCCCTGCCCTGGGGAAACAATTGGGTATGTTGAGGGGCAGTTGTTCAACATGATTCAGACCCTACCAGGAGGTCTGCTTGCCTGGTTCTGAACAGCAGAGGAAAAATAAGACAAAAGACACATTCGGAAGTCAAGATGCTCTGACGGTTCAGCAGAGATATGACGTAACTTCAAGCAGCAGACAGGATCTGACCTAGGAGAGATGAAGACAAAAACCAGATCTCAAACAGACTATTGTAGTTCAAGGTAGGGCAAGCAGACCTGTAGGGAGATTGAGCAAGCCACTGAATTGGGCCCCCCAAAAAGAAGCCCAGACATGAGGACTAGACCCACCCAGGAACTGGGAGTAAGGCAATCTGGGGACAGTTGGGTCCCAGCCCTTGCCTCTAGGAAACTGCATTGCCCAGTTGGTGCAGAAGGTGTCTCAGAGCTGCTTGGATCTATAATATTGGGCCTGGTAAATATAACTTGCTTCAGACTCCTGTGGACCCTAGAGTGAAGGCTGCTGTATGTGCTGCAGCGTTGTTAAAGTGAACTAAGTACGGCCTGAGAAGGACTCTGTACTTCCGTAGTTGAGTTCTCGGGGAGGAACTGTAAGCTAGTTTAATAGATAGGCAAGGTTGAAAACCAGACTTAGGAGTATGCCTCTCTAACAACAGCTGAGTCTTCGCCAATCCCAGCGGCCATACTTCAACCACTCATAGACTTCTGAGTGTTCAAACTGTGTTCAAATAAGGCAAACGTGGAGCTGTAGCTAATCCTACTGGTTCTGTACCTCACTGCTGACTTCCTTACGTCACTCAACTAACTTTCTTTTTGTCTATAAGTTTGTTCTGCCCGCAAGGCTTAACTTAGTTAAGACCAAGGAAGAAGAAATGAAAGCAGAGATAGAAAAGAACCGTCTTGCCAGAGAAATATAAAGCTTTCCTAAACATTTGTCAGTCAACTGAGTACCCTTTATGGGGTTTTGGTCCATCTTGATACTGGCAATGATTTTAAATGTACTAGTCTCCATCCCAGGACTAACTTTTAATATGCCATGACCAAAGTGTTCATATGTAAAATTAAAATAAATATGCAGATTTTCTATGCCTGCCTTTCCTTCAGCGTTGGGCTAGCAGAGTTTTTATTGCACTGACCCTTCTATGGAATAGGAGAGTAAATCAGACTCCATTAAAATTTTGCTAAAACACGATTCAAATATGTCTAGGATTTTTCGCTGTTTTTTTTTTTGCGGGGGAGCAGGATGTGGCTGCTTGGAGTTTATTTTCCGCTTGGTGCCATATGCACAGTTCCAGGTGTCAGGAAAGCTGCTCAGGGCTGGGGCGGGCCGGGCGGTGGAGAGCCGAGCCCTCACTCCTTTTTGGTGTCTGCTGTGTGGATGTGGCGGTCTGCTGGCTGCAGCCGCCTAATCTACGGGGGTTGTGGGGGGTTGGGGGCGGGAGGGGCTCTGGTGGCCTAGCACCTCCGCAGGCCTGGAGCTGGTGGTCATCGCTCAGGTCAGGACGGCGGCCCAGCGCTGGCTGTGCTGGGCTGACCACCAGGCTCCTTCCTCAGGGCGTCCTGAGCCAGGCCACAGGTGGTCACGCTGCGGGAGGCCTGGCAGGGTTCCGGGTGCCCTGCAGACTCCAGCACCGTGGCCATGAACGGGAGGGTGGACTTCCCGAAAAGGAAGCTGGCCTACCAGTGACCTGGGTCAGCCTTGGGGATACCTGGAGGGTGGGGAATGGCTTCCGGGGGCAGTCGGTACTACTGCAGGAGTTGTTGCTGGAGGTGGAACCCAGGCGGCGCCGGTAGTAGTCGTGGGTGGCCACGAGTGAGCCGCTGGAGGGGATGGCGGCCATGTTCTGACTTGCGGGCTGGTGGGACCTGGGCGGCGACCCCTCCGGCCTCGGCGCACGATCACGGGTGGTGGGGACGGAGGCGCTAGGCCACGGAGCCCATTTGCAGAGGAGACGGCGGGAGGCCGCTCCACTACCGAGACTGGAGCGCGCAGGGTCTTTTTGCTGTCTTGTAATAATCCCTCATATAAACGCTTAAACTCCTCTCTCTGTAAGAGTAGACAATCATTTCCCCATTAGAATGTGAACTCCATGAGGGCAGAGGTTTGTTTGTGAGAACATAGAGCCTGTACTAGCATCTAGCACTTCCTCAAAAAATATTTGCTGAGGGAAACTGAATGTTGGCAATTAGGAAGTGGGGAAGCTGTCATTTATTCCATTTTCTTCTTTCATTGGCCTCCTGTTTGTTAAGGCTAGGTTCATGAGATTTTTTTTTTTAAGGACCTACTCTGAATTCAAAATTACATAGAGAATTTTTCATTGTTTTTAGAAAGGTGAAACTAGGCCATATATCAAGCCAGGTACTGCAAGAACTACAAGTATGACAAAGACTAGGACTTTATCTTCTGTTTATAACACAACGAAAGACATAGAAATATATACAAATTACTGTAATGTGGGTTATTGTGAGTTATGTGATTGAAAAAGCTTATAGTCTATATTATAGATTATAATACAGTTATAGGGAGATAGTTATAGTAATGTGTACATGTGCAAAAAGTCATAGCACTGTATACTTGAGATTGTAAACTTTATTTTATATTGATATATAATTGATATGTCTCAACTTAAAAAATGAGGCACTAATTAGGGGTTCAGATGAAGAGACAATTTAAGACAAAGAGAAAGCCTTAACTCATTAGTACCTTGTCTAATTAGGCAGCCGTGATTTAGTCTAGGCTTGCTTAATATGAAAGTCTAACACTACAGTAAACGTTATAGTTTGCCATGCATGAAAGTGCCTACTGTTTTTGCCTCAACTGCCCAATATTTGATTTTACGTGATGATCCACCACAATTTTAGGTAAATACAGAGCAAATCTTCCCATTCATTGGCCTGACCCTGACCAGTTGTCACAGAGGTGAGTAAAATCACAAACATACTTAATAATTCTGAAGGTGGAGAGCTTCCTAGAACCTACAGATCTTAGCAAAAAGAGCCACCCTGGTAGCTAACACCTTGGAAGCTCAGACACATCCCCCCACCTGGGACTGATAGCCAGCTGTCAGGCCTGAGTGACTGACTGCCCATTGGCTGGGTCCCTGCAGGAGGTAGTGACATTGATGAAGGATGATGGATGACTCTGACACAGCCCCACCCCACCCACTTTACCATATGCATGACAGAAGGGCTCCCAGCCTCGGTGCCCCGGCTGACAACGCCTCCAAGTAGGCCCGTAGATGTGTAAAAACAATGCATTCAGAGCCAGCTACAAATATGGAGGCATTTAATGAGTTGCTAATGTGAAAATAATTTTCTTTTCTGACTTTTGAGTTGTTGGAATAAAGACGCGTAGGGGGAAGCCATACAACTGGTAATGATTCTGCTGAAAGAAGAAAACAGCTTTCAGAAAATGCAAAAGAGTTGACCTGTCAGAGCTTGATAGGAGTTAACTGAAACATCACTCCTTTATGTTTACTTCCTCTTCTCACCCCAACCCACCTTGTTTTAAGCATGTGCGTTTTCACTCTCTCTTCTTTCTTCTCTTTCTGTGAGCTGAATTCTCTTCACCTCTTTGGTGCATTTTTCTCTCCCTTCCTTCCTCCATTCTTCTTTTCTTCCCTTGCTTCTCCTCTCCTCTTCTCTCCTCTCCCTGTCTCTTAATCTCTTTCACGAGAGTTTTTTCTCTATCTTATTTTTTATTAACATTTTTGTAAGGATTTCAGGGGAAGTGAGTATTTAGAAAGAAAAATCAGAAAATTTGGAGAATAAAAGAACAAGGAAAATTCAGGAAGAATTTTTTTCAACCTTAAAGCCACCTTGAGAAATGAGAGGAGAGAGGATTAGTTACCCAGCCCGTGCTTTCTGCTCTCTACCTAGGAGACCCGAGGAAGAAACAGCTTCAGAATCATCAGTCACTTGGATGACGTGAAAGATAGGATGCTTCTTGCACTCATGCCCATGTGTTCAAATGGAAAGTCTCATATAACAGGAAGCCTCGCTAACAAAAGACGATTTTCTGTGAAGTTCTGGCTAAACTAAGGAAAGTCTGAATAATAAAGCACTTCTAAAGAAATAAGCCTTTCTTACTTTCAAATATACACAGTAAAAGAAATAGAGGCTTCTCTACTGGTAGCGTCTAAGGAACCACTTTTATTGGCTGGGGGATAATATGTTAGCAATAGATGAAATCTGATTGTGATATATCAGATTTATAAATTAGCATTTCTGCTAAGAGTGTCTGAGAAAAGTTTACTTTCATAATTAACTGAAAAATGCTTCTTTCACTTTTGTTAATACTAGTAATGCATTTGGCAAACTTTCGCTTCAGAGAAATGTCAGGTGAAGCTTTATCCTAGGTACTGTTTCAAACAAACATAAACTCTAATTCTTGTGAGGCCCATATTAATAAGTTTTTACTAACTTTTGGTTGCTGTTGTTGTTATTTTTGAGACAGAGTCTCCCTCTTTCGCCCAGGATGGAGTGTAGGGGTTACAGTCATGGTTCCACTGCAGACTTGGCATCCCAGGCTCAAGTGATCTTCCCACCTCAGCCTCTTGAGTATCTGGGACCACAGCCACAATGCCCAGCTAGTTTTTTTGAAAAAGTTTTTTGGAGAAATAGGTTTTGCCATGTTGTGCAGGCTGGCATCAAACTCTTGGGCTCAAGCGATCTTCCCACCTAGGCCTCTCGAAATGTCAAGATTACAGGCAAGAGCCACTGTACCCAGCCAGGCTTCACAACTGTTAAATAATTTTCAGTACCAATACTTGTCAACCAGAAACACTGATGGAAAATATCTGTAGCTTCTTTCTCAGCTCTAAATTACTGAGAAGCAAATGGAACCACGTTACAAATATTTCACAAGAACCAGTACCATACCTTTAAACATCTTGGTTATGATCTATTTGACAGTCACGCCGCTCTGTAGAACATAGGACCTGGGCTACACTGTCAGAATAACTGGCAAAGCACCATCAGCTGCCTGTGTCCTAAGGAGCCACCCACAACCTGGCTTTTTGTCTGAGTATCAAACGCTCACTCTTCACTGGACCAGAGAGATTTTTCTCCCCAGTCCTCACCTCCAACTCACTCCACCAAGTTATTAAGAGTCTCTGAAAGAAACACAGAGCACTTAGAGCAGAAAGCCATTGTCTAATTGGGCCATCAGATAGGAAAGAAGTGACAAGTTGAACAAGACTTCTTGCGATTCTTTAGGGGTAATTTAAAACCCTTTCTTGTTGGTTGCAGGAGAGAAAAAATAATGTATTTTCCTAACTTACCGCAAGGTTTATGGCTGACACCACTGTAACAAAAGACAAATTAACAGGACAAAAGCATAATCAAATTTAATTAATGTAAGTTTTATGTGACATGGAGCCTTTAGAAATTAAGAACCAAAGACCGAGGGAAAATTACTTTTATGATCAAACTTACAGAACTGTAATTGGAGGACAAAGGGGTATGATTTAATGGTAATAAACGTGGCGGAACTTAGCAAGGCCTGTATGTTCAGATTCTTCTTGGCCTCCAGGACTGCTCTGGAAGGAGGGTCTTAGAACCGACTTTCAGGGGAGTAGGCCAGACAATTTTTTTGTGATCTTCTTCAGGGGAGGAAGGTAGAGATAAAGAAAGAGAGGGTCAGAGAATGTTCTGCTTCTGTGGTTGTCTCGATTTCTTTCAGCTTTAAATATTCAATATGCCAAGATGCCATTGTAGAAGATGAGAATGGAAGACAACAAGAATGTGGCATGAGTAAGAAGGAGGAACTCAAGGCTTTTCTTATTTTACAACCTGAAGAAAGGAATCCATGGAAATCATCCTTTATTTCAGTGATTGTTGGTTGCTGAGGGTCTCCCTGGCTGGGCCCACCTAGATCAACGTTATATAGAGACCTTTGGTGCAATCCAAGAAGAGGGGAGGAATGCCAACTGGTATATCAGCATAAATGTGCAAACTCAGAAAGCCACTGGCAGCAAGCCATGGGTTCATATCTGAGCTCTACCAGTTACTTTCTATGTGACCTCAGACAAGTTACTTAGCTTCCAAACTGCTTCCCTGACTCCTTCCCTTTTAATGCAGCCAAGGCAGGACAGAATGTGCGAGGCACAGAGCTTGAGAGGACACCATGAGGCAGACATCTTCATGAGCTTGGCATGGCTGGAGCTGAGGATGTATGTAAGGATGCAAAGCTAATGAGAAATTCAAAAAATCAGGGGCTGGAAGGAGAGAGACCAGAATCAAGGCCATTTGTGTTACAGTAATACTCTACAAATGAGATAATGAGAAAGTAAACTAGGACAGTGGCTGTGGGAAAGGAATGGACTCTAGCTTTTGGAGACAGACTCACTGAAAGGGCAGTACAAAGTGACTTCCAAGTTTAGGTCTTGGGGGGAATGGTGGGGGGGCATGATGGCTTTCACTTAGGCAGGACCATAAGTGAAACTGGGAGGGCTTGAAGGGAAAACATGGGTTTGGTTTTTCTAATAAGCTAAATTTGTAATGCCAGAATATCCATGGAGAAGTCAGGAAGGCCGATAGAAATGAGAATTTGGGGCTGGGAGCGATGGCTCACGCCTATCATCTCAGCACTTTGGGAGGCCAAGGCAGGTGGATCACAAGGTCAAGAGATCAAGAACATCCTGGCCAACATGGTGAAACCCCATCTCTACTAAAAATACAAAAAAAAAAAAAAAAAAGCTGGGTGTGGTGGCGTGCATCTGTAGTCCCAGCTACTAGGGAGCCTGAGGCAGGAGAATGGCTTGAACCTAGGAAGTGGAGGTTGCAGTGAACTGAGATCATGCCACTGCACTCCAGCCTGGCACCTGGCGACAGTGCAAGACTCTGTCTCAAGAAAAAAAAAAAAAAGAAATGAGAATTTGGTTCATCATTAGGGCCTCCTTTTTCCTTTTCTTTTTCTTTCTTTTCTCTCTCTCTCTCTTTTTTTGGGAGGGTGTTGTTGTTTGTTTGAAACAGGTTCTCCTTCTGTCAACCAGGCTGGAGTGCAGAAGTGCCGTGGTGTGATCTTAGCTCACTGCATCCTCAAGCCTCGGAGGCTCCAGTGATCCTCACACCTCAGCCTCCTGAGCAGTTGGGACTGTAGACACATTGTCACCATGCCTGGCTAATTTTTACACATTTCTTTTTGGTAGAGATGGGTTTCACCAAGTTGCCTAGACTGGTCCTTTTTTCATTTGTATCACTTAATATGTTAAAAATATACAATCTTCTTAAAGTTGGGGGTAATTAGGATAAATAAAGTAAATATTTAATTAAGAAAATCCTCAGTATATCAATGCTGAATATAACTGAATCAAGAAAGAAAAATTAATTCTGGGAAGTATGCTTATAGGGATTAACTTGAATTTTATGTATACATGTGTGATAGACATACCCAGATTCTTTCTCTCTGTCTCTGTCTCTGTCTCTGTCTCTGTCTCTCTCTCTCTCTCTCTCTCACACACACACACACACACACACACACACAGAGAAAGAGAGAGAGAGAGAGAGAGGGAGAGAGAAACTGTTTCCCTATTCATTAACAGAGCAGAAGGAAACCATGGTGCTGAGGAAGGAGTAGACGGTCACACCCAGCCTCCTACTTGATTAATAAGCGACAGAATCATGTTCCTGTTTTGGGGGATCTTTTCTATCATGACTGTTGTCTCTGGAGAGCTCCAGCCTACAAAGCGATAACATCTGGTGCCCATTATTTCCCCAGATCTGTTGTGATTAGTCCATATGATAAGCCTGGCCAATTGCTGTGGGCAAGGGATTGCTACATTCCCTCCATCAGGGTACTGGAGCTGTCACTTCTGGTTTGTGGCCCCTGCTAATTTGCCACTGCAATTTCCAATATCTGCTAGAATTCCACAAGGAATTCTCAGTGCCTTGGAGGGGCAATAGGCTGTGTGGCTGCAGACAGAAGGCCAGCACTGATAATAAAGAGACTAGGTTTATCAATTAACTCAAGCAGCACTGTGTGGATGGTGACCAGCGGTCCACTCCCACTTCCGTTGTGTCATGTTGATGAAAATGGTCCAGGAAAACTTCAGATTTGCTGATGACAGAAATAATGAAGCATCTGAAAGTTAGAAGAAAAAAACAAAGGTTTAGAAACTCTTTACTATTTGACTAAAGTGAATTTTCTGGCCTTCCAAATGCTTTTCTTTCTCCCTTCTTCCCCCTCCCTCTCAAGGGAGGATAATATGATATATTAGGATAATAGTTGGAACCCAACCAGGTGGCAGAATGGCTTGTCATTTCAGATGGTGGAAAAAGATTCAAGCCCCTAAAAAGGGCAGTTGCATTATCTGATAGGACTCATTAATATTAGAGCTGGATATTATACTACATGCTCGTTTAAAAACTGACCTAGAGCATACTTTTATGGGAGTTTTTCACATTTATTTGAAACAACCAATACACTGACTACAGAAAGTAAAAAAAAAAAAAAAAAAAAAAAAATGCAGCCAGTCAAACAATTATAGTTTTTAAGAACTGATAATTACTGAATGTGTTTTTCACTGAAATGAATGTGCATTTGGTCACTAAATAATTTCTGAAGATGAAATTGGGGACATTTTACCAAACTGATATTTGAAAATATAGAGAGCAATTTAATGCTTTCTATATGTTTTTTGTGATTTAAAATGATAATTTAGAATTATTCAAAAACAGTCTTAGAAACATATGCTTGTTTTGATACTTTGGAAAATAATCTCAGCAAATAATTCAGAATTTAAAATTAAGTCATAAAATATATAATAATTTATCATTTATTCAATTGAACCTATAGTCTCTTACTAATCACATGTCAAGTGTTATGGCTAGATGTTGTCTTAAATGGCTTGAGTTCACGTGTCACTTAAATCTGCATAAAGGAAGTAAAATTAACTATTCTATGTGAGAAGGAGATCATGTGATGGATGCCTGGATTTCTCCTCTGTTACCTAGGTGCTTTGCTGTTGTGTAAACATGTATCTGAGATCCAGAATGGAGAACAGTTGCTTTATGACTAAAGTCAAAGATGCTAGAAGCAACAGATAGCCAAAATAGCAAAGGTCAAATCTGCACAGTCAGAATCATTCTGGTGAAAGTAAATATGGGCGAAACAAAATAGCGGTGGAAAGATAGAAGGAATGGTTTGGCCTGAATTATCAAATAATCTTGTCTATTTTTTTTCTATTAACAGAAAATAATGGAAATGTTGATTTAAGGCAAATGCAATCTTAAGTCCAATCTTATTCTTAAAAAAGTCCAATCTTACTCTGCCTGAGTCAAAATAGCCTTTTTGCTCTTTCTTCTTTATATCACTCCCACTTTAGTCTTGCTCCTGCTGCCCAGAGAACCTTTAACTACATAATGCTGGCCTGGCTTTGGTAGACATTCTCTCCTTAGTTCTACTTCCAGCTGAGCTCTGCTTCTCCCCTGCCAGTCTCTGGCCTCTCTTTAGGGCTCAGAGATTCCTTCTCATACAAGGACCAGGTTTACCTGGTGAGGACAATCAAGTTAGTGATGAAGCTGTTATTCTCTGAAGTGTGGTACCTAATAATTTAGGCTCCAGCTGGATTTGGAAAGGCCTGAATGCTTTCATTTAGTTGTGTGCGAGCAACATTCCCTCAGTAACGAGCTCTTCCTCACTTCACTTTGAACACTGGTGTCTTAACCAAGAGGTATCCTCCAGACAAATCACTGAAGAAAACGGAATAAAAAAATGCATCATTAATGAAGTTGCCCCCCAGGTAGATCTAAGAAGACAGACTGTGGCTCCATCTGAGTCAAAGCTGAAGTCCATCAAGCCTGCAATTGTAGCACTTTGGGAGGCTGAAGTGGGCGGATTGCCTGAGCTTAGGGGTTCGAGACCAGCCTGGGCAACACGGTGAAACCCCATCTCTACTAACATACAAAAAATTAGCCAGGCATAGTGGCATGTGCCTTTAGTCCCAGTTACTTGGGAGGCTGAGGCAGGAGAATTGCTTGAACCCAGGAGGTGGAGGTTGCAGTGAGCTGATATCACACCACTGCACTCCAGCCTGGGCAACAGAGCAAGACTCTGTCTCAAAAAAGAAAACAAACAAACAAACAAAAAACTGCTGAAGTTCAATGAGTATACAACCCTGGGCGGTGACTGAATAACGGACGCCTGAAAATCTTCCCTCAATCATGAGGCTCCTTCTATTGTTTTTGAATTACATATTAATTACTTCCTTCAAAGAGAAACTATCTGGGAAAAAAGGGTTTGCTATTGACATGGGAAAACCAAAGTGTAAAACTGATCTGCAGAACTATGTAAATGATATCAGTAATAATGTAATGAAAGTGCTTCATTTTATTTTCTTTATATTTTTCTAAAGTTGATAACTACTGTTTCAATATTGCATTTCAGATTTTCTATGCAGGTATAGCTACATTTATGTCTTTTAATAATAGAGTCCATCCATCATGCGAGATTGATGATCCCTGCAGAGGTTAAAATCCTAGGAATCAGAAATTTGGTAAGTTTTTATAAACATAAAACAAAGTCTGGTTAACGGTCAAACTGCCAAAAGTAAAATGCAATACTAATTTCTTAGATATGAATGAATTCCTTGTGGATATTATCAGTAAAGTTTTTTCTTTGCAGGATCTCTTTCCTTTTCCTTAATATTTTCCTTTTATTGGCCATGGTTTTTCCTTAAAACAATCGATTTAGTAAGCTTAATTGTACATAGTAAAAAATTTAAAAACCTGCAAGTTATTTTTATAATGACTCCAAATAATATCACCCATTTTTTCCAGTAAATGTGTTTTGTCTCTTCAATTGCCTCTCCTGATCAAGAAAGCAAAGACTACACTTCAGGACAAAAAGTGAAGAATAAATTTGATTCATGTTAGTGCCAATACAGTTCTGAGTATGTGTGTAGCTTTGATGTGATGAAAACATGGTCATTCTTCTGGTTTAAAATATTTAAAATTAATAAATAGACTAAAACAAATTTTTTTTTAATCATGGACATTTGGGTGTGTTACTTATTCAACTTTGCTAAATTTATTCATCCCAAACTGAAAGTAGAATTACTCTTGCTTTTGCATTTAATGCGTAATAACATAGGATAAAATCTCCTGGGGGAGAGAGGCATAGTCTTCAAGTCAAAGCACAACTCCAGAAGTTCCACTTGGCTAGGCTTACAGAGGAGCCCTCTCCTCTGTGAGAGGTCAGACCCTCTCCATTGACACTAATGGACCGTTTTATGCAAAACTGTTCATTTTCCGGAAGGGATCATGTCTGACTGGTGGAGTGATTCACAAAAATCACTTCGCTAAATGAATACTCTTCATGCATGGCCTTATTCCCTTTAGTGGGGCAGAAACTGTGAGCCATGCATGGGTACCCAAGAAAGGGAAAGCTCATCTCCGCAGTGTGAATCCAACCACGAGTTCCAGACCCTGCATTCAGACAATAACATCCTGTCAATGGCACACAGGCTAATGCAAACCTTGCAACTCCATTTGTCCCTGGAATGCCTAATTCCATGCAACTGAGCCCTGAACACAACATTAGGGGAGCCAAACCCACAGGAAAGCCCCCCAGAGCCCCGAGTCCCTGCACCAGTGCTAGTTTTCTTTTCCCCTAGTTCCCCACGGGGCAGCTAATGGTGCTGTTCATGACGGGTATGGCCAATGGAGCCTCAAGCTTTCCTCCTCTGACCCAGCCTGTGAGAGCTATATTCCCTGTGAACCTACGAAACCAACATAAGCCGCATGTGCTGTCTCCTCTTGAAAGAGCACTTGCTCCCAGGAATCCTCTCACAGTCTCCAACAGCAGAAGTCCAAAGACATGACAATATCACAGAGGAAGATGCTTTCATTTGCAAAAGGAGAAGGAACAGGGCCTACTGAGGTTTGGAAGGCAGAAAGGAAGCAAAAGGCTGAGATGTTGGTGAGAGCATGGTGAAAATGCCAAAAGATTCCCGTGCAATGTCTCTAAACCTTTTGAGCTTCAGCAGCCTCCTCTGTTCCTTCAAAGTTGCCTCGCTTGGTGTCTCAGTGCACCTAGCTGCAAATGCCACCACTCTACATCCATCTGAATGGTGATTCTGCTTCTTTCATCAGGACGTCTCTCTCATCTTATTCTTGAATTCTGCACTGGATGTAGTAATAGCAGATTTCATTTAATGTTTGAAGTCTAAACCCTTCAACCTTTCAAAATACTGAAAAAAAAAATGAGTTCTTTGTCTTTAAGAGTGCAATGACCAGCAGGTTGTGAAAGGTCCGTTTTGCTGTGATTTGCACAACCCAGGACTGCTTAGAGCTCAGCTGCACCAGGCTAATTTCCATAAGCATCATGTGGTGTTACAGAAACCACATTTTGCCAAGCTGTCAACTACACGGCCTTCTCTTTGCTAAACAGACTCCCATTAAAACTGTCTGCACAATTTGTCAGTTAAATGAGGTACAAGAGGGACGCTCTATTTGCCCCTAATTAGCTGCACAGACTACCTTTGTCTGTTTGATTAAGCATTCACATTATCAATTTTGTTTAATCTGATTCATTTCACACACCTCCCCTGGGACTCAGCCCATACGGTTAACTAATCTCTGATATCATCTCTCATATCAGGCAGCTATCATCTCCCCCAGAACACATTCTACCCACAGGCACCATGCTCGTCAGGCTCAGCAGAGGGGAGTTGGTCTGGTGAGGGGCAGAAATGGAGCAGGAACTGAAGCTGAACCCTGAGATGCTTAACTTGAAGCAGAGAGCAGATTCTCCCTCGGTGCCATCTGTCCACCATCATCTGTCCATTCATTTATTCATATTCACTCATTCACTCATTCCAGCAATAAACATATTGTTTGCTTGCTATGCACCAGGGGCTGCAGTGGGAGCTGGGAGGGATAGAAAGTGTACAAGATAAGGTTCCTGCTCTTGGATTGCTTATTATCCCAGCCCTGGAGACTACTGTGGAAACCGCCAACTAGCGTGCAAAGCACACTCCTTCCCTGAGGCCAGTTTACCTAATATCTGTCACACATGGCCTGTTTGGCTGGGCTACCAAACCACTCTCTGAAGAAAGCTTTTAGATAAAGGCATTAAAACAAGTGTCATGGCTTCATGAAATAATCACCCCTCCCACTCCCAACTTGGAAATGATTGGCAACGGGAAGGAGGAGTTTTAGGGATTGGAATCGACAAATTACTTGATCATTCATAGTTCTAAACGGTTGAAGTTATGCCTTAGTTAAACCAAACTAGTGGTAGTCAAACTGGTATCTTCAGTACATTGACAGAGAGACTATTAAACACTAGTAGAGCACAAATAAAAATGTCAAGAAGAAAAGTAATTGGTTTAATTTCATGGAAAGTATAAAACTAATCTGAAAATAAGAGTAGTTGAAAAATATACAGGTATTCTTGGCTCATGAAATACTTGTGTTGGTCAAAATCAATATCAAAACTGTATGCTGATTAGATTACAATCTCAGAAACATACTCTCCCTGGGTATTAGGGCAAATACAAAGTGATAAGACCCGAAGAAAAGCAACACGTGAAGAAAAAAACCCAAGGGTTTTAGGACAACGTGAATCTAGAGTCAACGTGTGTTTAGGTTACACCCACAGAGTCAGGCAGAGTCCTGCTCCAATTTCCACAAGTCAGGATGTTGTTATAGGAATCACGCTAGAAAGTTCTTGGGTCCTGGCGGGTGATAAACACTTGGGAATGAATATTGCAACTTCAGCATTGGAAGTGGAGGGACTTGGAAGTTATCCAGTTCCATCCTCTACTTTTTCTGGGAATCTCCGGGATGACGTTCCTAGGTAAAGGAATTGTCAGATTATCTATAGGTGCCTTCAGGAACGTTGTGCTGAGTTGCCCCCTCCAGTCTGTCAGTGCTGGCAAGTGACAATGTAGTCATTATGCTGAGCTGAAATCTGTCCCTGTAAACCTCCAGTCACTTACTCCAGTGAGGGGATCCATGCAGTAAGTCTAATCCCGTTTTAATAATTTTGAAGACACCTTTAGTGCTTAAACTCAGCTTTCCTTCACCAAACACAGCACCCTCAGTTCTTTCAGCAGTTCCTCATGTCGGGGTTTTCAGTCCTCCAACCCTCTCTTCTCCCTTTCTTCCAAATATTTTTTGGTTGGTTACCCTTCCTCTCAAAGTGTGGTCCCTAGAACAAATTCCTCACATGTGGAAATTGAAGCAGGACTCTACCTGACTCTGTGGATGTAATCTAAGCATACGTTGACTCTTTCAACAACAACCACATTGCTCTGTGGATTCATATTGTCCTAAAACCCTTGAGTTTCCTGTTCTGTAAAATGCCTTTTCGCTTCTAAGCCCATTTTTCTATTTGGTTTCTTCTACTCCAAGTATACAAAGTTGTACTTAGAAAGAATAATTTTTGAGATCCGTTGCACATCAGGGTGAGTATAGTTAATAGCATATTAACTATTAACAAGAGAATACATTTTTTGTTATTATTTTTAATTGACACGTAATAATTGTACATACTTAAAGGGTAGAGTGTGACATTTAAATACATGTATATAATGTGTAATAATCAAATTAGGGCATTGAGCATATCCATTATCTGAAATATTTATCATCTCTTTGTGTTGAGAACATTTAAAATCCTTGCTTCTAGCTATTGGAACATGTACAATAGATTACTGGTAACTATAGTCACTGTACAGTGCTGTAGGATATAGAGCTTATTCCTCCAATCACAGTGTAATTTTGTATTCATTAATCAACCTCTCTCTATACCCTGCTCCCTTCTCCCCTTTCCAATTTCTAATAACCACTATTCTCTCTACTTTTATGCAATCACCTTTTTTAGCTCCCACATATGAGTGAGAACATAAGGCATTTATCTTTCTCTGCCTGGCTAATTTCACTTAACATAATGTCCTTGAGGCTTATCCATGTTGCTATGAATGACAAGATTTCATTCTTTGTGTGGCTGAATAGTATTGCCTTGTGTATATAAACCACATTTTCTTTATTCATTCATTTGTTGATGGAAACTTAGGTTGGTTCTATAGTGTGGCAATTATATATATAGTGCTGCGATAAATATGGGGGTGCCAATGTCTTTCCACATACTGATTTTCTTTCCTTTGGGTATATACCCATTGGTGGGATTGCTGGATCACGTGGTAGTTCTGTGTTTAGTTTTTTGAGGAAACGCCATACTGTTTTTCATAAGGGCAACACTAATTCACATTCCCACCAACAGTATATAAGAGTTCCCTTTTCTCTGCATCCTTGCCAACATACGTTATTTTTTGTTTTTTTTGGTAATAGCCATTCTAACTAAGGTAAGGTGATATCTCACTGTGTTTTTTTCATTTCCCTGATAATTAGTGATGTTGAAGGTTTTTTTTCTATACCTATTGATCATTCATTGTCTTCTTTTGAGAAATGTCTATTCAAATCGTTTGCCCATTTAAAAAAAATTTTTTTTTGCTGTTGTTTAGTTCTTTACATATTCTAGATATTAATCCCTTATCAAATGAATAGTTTGCACATATTTCCCCCATTCTGCAGGTGGTCTTTTCACTTGGTTGATTGTTTCCTTTGCTATGCAGAAGACTTTTAGCTTAATACAATCTCATTTGTCATTTTTTACTTTTGTTTTCTGTGTTTTTGATGACTTATTCAAAAAATCTTTGCTCTGGCCAATGTCCTGACCTGTTTTCCCATTGTTTTCTTCCTATAGCTTCACAATTTCAGGTTTTATATTTAAGCTTTTAATCAGTTGTAAGTTGATTTTTCTATATGTTGAGAGATAGGATTCTAGTTTGATTCTTCTGCATATGAATAAACAGTTTCCCCAGCATCATTTACTGAAGACACTGTTCTTTCCCATCATTTACTGAAGAGATGTTCTTAATGCTGTTGTCAAAAATTAGTTTGCTGTGAATACATGGATTTATTTCTGGGTTTTCTATTTTGTTTCATTGGTTTATATGTCTGTTTTTTTATTCCAGTGCCATGCTGTTCTGGTTATTATGGCTTTGTGGTATATTTTGAAGTCAGGTAGTATGATACCTTGAGGTTTGTTTTTTTTTTTTTTTGCTCAGCTGTTTTTGTCATCTTTTGTGGTTTCATACAAATTTTAGGATTGTTTTTCTATTTCTGTGAAGAATATTATTGAAATTTTGATAGAAATTGCACAGAATGTATAGATCATTTTGGATAGTAGGGTCATTTTAAAAATATGAATTCTTCTATTCAATGCACATGGAATGTCTTCCCTTTGTTTGTTTTCTCTTAGGAGCAGCCTAAAATGGAAAGAGTCAGCTCTAGTGTTAGATAACAGACTCTCTTGTTATCACAATCACCAACTAACCCAAGTTTCTACCAAGTCAAATTTCTTAATTATTGGCTTATATAAAACACATACAGGGGAAATTTTCACAATGAAATAAAAATAAATAATGTAAAAGGTAAAATTACATTATTAAACTAGGTTAACATCTTTTATGATATGAAATAACTCATCATCAAATCACTTTTTAGAGACAAATATGGCAACTGATGGCCCTATTAAATTGTGAGGAAAAAACAGCATTAAACTGAGATGACACTGAAAATGGAAACTTATCTCTTCCAAGTTCTAGCATTGGTCTGTTTCTCCTTTCTGTCACTTTGATTTTACTTGTCATTTCTTCTAATTGTGGCTACTACTATTGCTATATGAAAACAATTCATACTTCCATCATTAACTTCTACACTAAACTCCAGTGCCACATTGCCAGTTGTTGACTGAATATTATCATCTGATGTTCTACCATCTACAAATAATCCAATTTAACTTTTACTGAGCCCAACAGTTCTAAGCACTTTAACTTTGTGTATTAACCCCTTCCATCTTAAACAAACCTCTGAGGATGTCACTATTATTATCTCTCTCTTATATATGAAAGGTAAATAGGTAGCCCAAAGTCACACATTTAGTAAGAAAGGGAATCAACACTGGAGCCTAGGCATTTTTGCCCAGAACTGGTGCATTTAATCTTTACTGCACTGCAAAAGTGCCTTTGTTCTGTACCTAAAACTAGTAGATACAAAACAAATTTCATCTTGATCTCTCTCCTAGATCTCACTGTCCTACTTCTAGTGGAAAGCAACTTAAATTTCAGTCACCTGGCCTCCAAACTCAAGTCATCTCTTTTGCCTCCCACAGGCAATCCATCTCTGGGGTAACCCAGCCTGTCTTTGTGCTAAAATTTCACAGATCCATAGGGATCAGGCCTAAGGAAATGCTGCCTCCCAAATGCAGGATGTGTCCGTGCACTTTCCCTAGGTGCCCTCTCAGAAGCCGGCATTCTACTACAGCTATCTGCTCTCAGAAAGCAACTTTCAAGCCCTACTTGACCCTGCCCTGCCCTAGCCCTACGTTGCCCTCCAGCAGCTTCATATCTTCACACATTCATTCCACAACCCCCCAGACACCTCACCTTTGTCTTCCCTTTATTGTGTCCTCAATTAGTGGTCACAGCCTTTACAAACTCCTCTCATCTTTCCTTTTTGTGTGTGTCCTCTTCAATTCTTTCTTCAGTGTTTTATAGTTTTTATTGTATAGATCTCTTACTTTCTTGGTAAAATTTATTCCTAGGTATTTTTTGTAACTTTTGTAAAAGGAATTGCCTTCTTGATTCCTTTCTCAGCTAGCTCATTATTGGTGTATAGAAAAAGTACACCACTAATGATGCACTCTTTTGTATGTTGATTTTGAATCCTATAAATTTGCTGAATTTATTTATGGTATCTAAGAGTTTTTTTTGAAGAAATCTTTAGGCTTTTGTAGTTATGAGATCACATTATCAGCAAAGAGGAATAATTTGCCTTTCTCTTTTTCACTTTAAATGCCTTTTTCTTGCCTGACTGTTTAGGCTAGGGATTCCATTACTATGCTGAATAGGAGTGGTAAACATTGGCATTCTTGTCTTATTCCAGTTTTTAAAGGAAAGGCTTTCAACTTTTTCAACAGGTAGGGCTGGGATTACAGGCATGAGCCACCACACCCTGCCTATTGATTTCAGTATGTTAAACCATCCTTGCATCCCTGGAATAAATCCCACTTGAACATGATACATTAATATTTTGATAGGCTGCTGGATTCAGTTTGTTAGCATTTTATTGAGAATTTTTGCATCTATGTTCATCAGGAATATTGATTTCTAGTTTTGTTATTTAATATGTCTTTAGCTGGTTTTGGTATTAGGGGAATGCTGGCCTAATAGAATGAGTTAGGGAATATTCCTCCTTCAATTTTTTGGAATAGTTTGAGGAGAATTGATGTTGGTGCTTGTTTGTAAGCCTGGTAGAATTTGGCAGTGAAATAATCTGAACTCTTTTTCTTGGAATACCTTTTATTAATACTTCAGTTTCATTACTCATAATTTGTCTGTTCAAGCTTTCTGTTTTTATTTTTTCTTGATTCAGTCTTGGTAGGCTGTAAGTATTCCGTAATTTATCCACTTCCTCTAGGATTTTCAATGTGTTAGTGTGTAGTTCTTCTTAAGAGCCTCTGATTATCTTTCATATGTCTGTGGTATCAGCTGTAGTGTTTCCTTTTTAATTTCTGATTTTATTTATTTTGGTCTACTTTCTTTTTTCTTGGTTAATCCAGCAAGTGGTTTACTGATTTTGTTAATCTTTTCTAAAATTCAACTATTTGTTTTGTTGATTCTTTATAGTTTTTTAGTCTTTATATCATTTAGTTCTGCTCTGATCTTTATTATTTCTTTATTTCTACTAATTTTGGATTTGGTTTGTTTTTGCCTTTCTAATTTCCTGAGGTACATTGTTAGATTGCTTATTTGAAATCTTTTCACTTTTTTGACGTAGGCATTTATTTCTATTAACTTCCCTCTTAGCACTGTTTCGGCTACATTGCATAGGGTTTGGTATGTGGTGCTTCAATTTTCACTTGTTTCAAGAAATTTTTAAATTTCCTGCTTAATTTCTTCCTTGGTTTAATGGCCATTCATTCTGAAGCATGTTGTTTAATTTTCATGCATCTGTATACTCTTCAATGTTTCTCTTGTTACTGATTTCTAATTTTATTCTTTTGTGGTCTGAGAAGATACATGATAGGATTTTGATTTTCTAAATATTTATTGAGACTTGTTTTGTGGTGTAACACATAATCTATTCTGGAGAATGTTTTATGTGCTGATTAGAAGAATGCCTATTCTGTAGCTACTGGAAAATATGTTCTGTAAAAGTCTGTTAGGTCCATTTGGTCGAGTGTGCATTTAAATACAGTGTTTCTTTGTTGATTTTCTGCCTGGATGATCTGAGAGTATAATACTGAGAGTGGGTTGTTAAGTCTCCAATTATTATTGTATTGGAGTCAATCTCTCTCTTTAGATTCAATAATACTTGCTTTATGTATTTGGGTGTGCTGGTGTTGGGTGTATATATGTTTAACTCTGGATAAATTAATCCCTTTATCATTATATAATAACTGCTTTGTCTTTTTTTTACTGTTTTTGACTTAAAGTCTGCTTTATCTGATATAGTATAGATACTACTGCTAACTTTTGGTTTTTATTTGCATGGGATATCTTTTTCCATCTCTTTACTTTCAGTCTCTATGTGTCTTTGCTGGTGAGATGAGTATCTTGTAGGCAGCATATAGTTTAAAATCCACTCAACCAGTCAATAGCTTTTAAGTGAAAAGTTTAATCCAGTTATATTCAAGGTATTATTGACATGTGAGGGCTTATCCTGTCATTCTATTATTTGTTTTTTGGTTTGTATTGTTCATTTCTTACTCTCTGTTTATCATTGTGGTTTGGTGGCTTTTCATAGTGGTAACATTTAAGTCTATTCCTTGTTTGCGTGTTTGCTCCACCAGTGGTTTTTATATTTTTATGTGTTGTCATGATGATAGATGCCATTAGGGCCAGCCTAGTAATGATAAATAGCCTCAGCTTTTGCTTGTCTGGGAAAAATTTTATTTCTCCTTCATTTTACTCTGTGTGGTAGCCTTGGCTGACAGTTTTTCCTTTTAACACTTTAAATATATCATCCCATTCTCTCTTGTCCTGCTGAATTTTCTGCTGAGAAATTTACTGTTAGGCTTATGGAGGTTTCTTTACAAGTGACTAGACTCTTTTTTCTTGCTATTTTTATCATTCTTTTTGTCTTTTATTTTTAACAGTTCTGCTATAATGTGCCATAGAAAATATCCTTTTTGAATTGTATCTATCTGGGGATCTCTGAGCCTCCTGTATCTGAATGTATAAATATCTTGCTAGACTTGGGGAATTTTTCATCTATTAGTTCATTAAATAGGTTTTCCAACTCTTTTGTTTTCTCTTTACTTCTGAGACACAGATAATTTGAAAACTGGGTCACTTTATGGTACCCCTTATGTCACATAGGCTTTGCTCATTCTTTTTTATTCTTTAAAAAGATTTTTTTGTCTGAACAGTTTATTTTGAAAGACCTATCTTCAAGTTCTGTGATTCTCTTTTCACTTGATCTAGACTATTGTTACAGCTAATAAATGTATTTTGTGTTTCATTAAATGAATTATTCAGGTCCAGAATTTCTGTTTGTTTGTTAATAACATTTATCTCTTTGATAAATTTCTCATTCATACCCTGAATTGTTTTTCTGATTTCTTTGTACTGCTTTTTGGAATTCTCTTGTATCTCACTGAGCTTCTTTAATGTAACTATTTTGAATTTTGAGGGGTGTATTTTGTAAATGTCTTTTTGATAGAAATCTGTTACTGGAGAATTATTTTGTTTCTTTAGAGGTGTCATATTTTCTTTTTCATGTTTCCTGTGTTCTGATGTTGACATCTGCATATCTAGTGTGACAGTTGTTTCTAATTTTTTGAATTTGCTTTTATAGGGGAGGACTTTTTTTTATTGCATTTTAGGTTTTGGGGTACATGTGAAGAACATGCAAGATAGTTTGCATAGGTACACATGTGGCAGTGTGATTTGCTGCCTAGGGGAGGACTTTTTCCTGAAGATGTATCTATGGTGTGGCTGGGTTTTGGTTTTTATTTTGGTTGCCTGTAGTATTGTAGTCTCTGTACAATTTATTCAGCTGTAAACTACATCAGTGATGTCTATGATTTCCTTGGTGGTTTGGGATGTGGTTGTTAGTGGAGGTTGTGATAATATTTTGCTAGTGACTGGAATGCCAGGTGGTCCAGTCTTTGGGCCTCAGCAGGCTGAGAATGTCCATCCTTGGGTCCCAGGTTGCCATATGCTGACACCAGTGTTAGCTGCTCTAGATAGTCCAATCCTTAGGCCTCCAAGAGGCTGACTTGTGTGCTGGGAATGGCCGTGATGTGCTGGGAAGATAGGCGGGTTCTCAGGTCCCTGGTCAGCAGCTCTGGCATGAGTAATGGCATTAGCAGTAGTTGAACAACTCTCTGGGACCTAAGCAGTTTTCACTGGTGGTGGTGGTGGTGGCTGCATTAGTTTTAGGGTTAATGTGAGTCAAGAGGCTCTCCCATGGCTAGAATCTCAGGAATCTTTGGTGGAAATGTGGACCACTGCGAGTCACCTACTTACATTTTCCTCACATTAGGGAGCCTTTCCAAGCTCCCAGCTACTCCACTCTGAGGAGACTGCCTTACATCTCTTTCTTTTCCTGATTTGGTGTTTCTTGTCACTTCCCTGTTGAATTACATGCTTTCTCATAGATGATCTATTTGAAGTGTGATTATCTACTGTTTTGATTCTTCGTTGTGAAAGAGGTGAGTACTAGATGCATCTAATCAGCCATCTTAAAGCCCCTCCCTTGTTATATTTTCTTTTTTCTTATTTTTCTTAATTTATATCCATTTCCATATATTAAATAATGAAAAATCCTCCAAAAGGTCCCATCCTTTGCATTTATGGTAATGACTCTTAAATCGATCGTCATTCTTTGCCTCTTTATCTAGATGACCTCTCTACCTATATGGCCTTAAGGCCCCAGAAATTCAGTGTATCCTATACTTATAATTGTTTTCCTATGACCTATCTTTCATCATTCTGGGTATCTGACTTAATGACTCTGCTTTCTACCCAGTTGCCCATCTATGATTAAAAATATCATAGATGTCTTTGACCACTGCTACTTCTTTATTCACCCTACCAGTCACAACATCATGTCAATTCTACCTCAGAAATATGTCTCATGCTTCTCCCCTTATCTGATTATTTGTTACCCTATACCAGTGCTTGTTACTCATTGTCCCAGCTCTCATATAAGCCTCCAAACTGGTCTGTATCTATAATCCCCTACTTCACACAATCCCTGTACTACCATCAAACTTCATTATAAAACACACACACACACACACACACACACACACACACACACACACACAAAACAGATAAAGAAGTTTTACTTGGGGAAGATGAATAATTTCTGGAGACAGATGGTGGTGATCTCTGCAGAACAATGTAACTTTATTTAATGCAACTTAAAAAGAGTTGAAATGATGAATTTTATGTTACATATACTTCAACCACAATCAAATACAAACATATGGTCTTGTCATTCCTAGGCTTAGAATACTCTTTGATAATTAGCATTGGTTTTTCACCAGCTACTACAGAAAAAAAATCCAAATATCTTTGCAATCTGACCCTAACCATCCTCTCCAGGCCATCCTAGCCCCTATATTCTACATCTCAAACACACTTTCTATAGTCCTCAAACATGTTTCAATTATACATAATTTGCCAAAAATTTATTACATCAGTTAAGTCTTTTCTTTGAGAAAATTCATATAATTTATACACAGTAAATTTATTGAGATAATTTATATGCAGTAAAATTTACCTCCATTTAAGTAGGTGTTTAACGTCTTTTAATACTTAATAAAAGACATTAAAGTTTTTTATTAAATTAAGACATTAATGTCTTTTATGGCCTATGCCATTGCTCATGCCTGTAATCCCAGCACTTTGGGAAGCTGAGGCAGATGGATCACCTGAGGTCAGGAGTTCGAGACGAGCCAGGCCTACATGTAGAAACTTCCCGTCTCTACTAAAAATACAACAATTAGCTAGGTGTGATGGCAAACACCTGTAATCCCAGATACTGGGGAGGCTGAGGCAGGAGAATCACTTGAACCCAGGAGGCAGATGTTGCTGTGAGCCAAGATGGCGACACTGCACTCCAGCCTTGGCGAAAGAGTGAGATTCTGTCTCAAAACAAACAAACACCAAATGTCTTTTATATTTAATGCTGTTTAATGTCTTTTTACAAATTATTATCAAGATATAGAACACTCCCATCCCCCCAAACATCTCTTCATACCTCTTTTGGGTCTATCCTGTCTTTCACCCCTACTCTCTGTCAGCCACTGATCTGTTTTCTAATTTTATAGTTTTGACTGTTCTAGAAATTCACACAAATGAATAATAGATCATGTAGTTTTTGTGTCTGACTTCTGTTATTTAATATAATGCTCTTCAGATTTCTTTTGCTCCTGAATAATACTCCATTATTTGGATATACCACAATTTATACACTCACCACATGATGGACACTGGTGTTTCTAGTTTGGAGATATTATGAATAAAGCTACTATGAACATGTGCATACTAATTTTTGTGGGGACATGTGTTTCTGTTTAGATTGGGTAAATATGTAGGAGTAGAATTGCTGGGTCATATGGTAAGTATATATATATTTTAAAAAAAAATTTTTTTTTTTTTGAGATGGGAGTTTCGCTTTTGTTACCCAGGCTGGAGTGCAATGGCGCGATCTCGGCTCACCACAACCTCCGCCTCCCAGGTTCAGGCAATTCTCCTGCCTCAGCCTCCTGAGTAGCTGGGATTACAGGCACGTGCCACCATGCCCAGCTAATTTTTTGTATTTTTAGTAGAGACGGGGTTTCACCATGTTGACCAGGATGGTCTCGATCTATTGACCTCGTGATCCACTCGCCTCGGCCTCCCAAAGTGCTGAGATTACAGGCTTGAGCCACCGCGCCCGGCCAAGTATATATTTAACATAGTAAGATGTCAAACTATTTTCCATTGGTTGTACTATTGCACCTTTCCTTAAAAATGTTATCAGAGTTCCAGTTGCTTCACATCCTCACCAATACTTATTACTTATTGTCAGGATTTTTTATTTTAGCCATTGTAGTATATGTGTGTAGTATTGTCTCACAATGGTTTTAATTTAAATTTGCCTGAAGACTACTTAGGTGGAACCTTTTTTCATGTGGTCAACTACATATTTTTTTTGGTGAAATGTCTATTCAAACTTTTGCCAATTTAAAAATTTTCAGTTGTTTGTCTTCTTGTAATTGAGCAGTAAAGATTCTTTGTATATTATGGAAAGAAGTCTTTTTATCATATATGTATTCTGCAAATATTTTCTCCTAGTATTTGGTTTGTCTTTTCATTTTCTTGTGTTTTTAGAATAACAAATGTTCTAAATTTTGATGTAGTTCAGTTTATCACTTTTTCTAAATGATCTGTCCTTTTTGTGTTCTAACTAAGTAATAAAGTAAGTAGAGACATATAGTGAGATCATAGATTGGACGAATAAAGATTATTAAGATGCCAATTCTGCCCAATTGATCTACAGATTCAATGCGGTCCAATTTGAAATGTCAGCTGATTTTTCAAAAATAAAAATTAGTAATTAATTCAAGGGCACAAAGATTTTCTCTTGTGTTTTCTTCAAGCAGTTCCATACTTTTAGGTCTTACATTTAGGTATATAACACACTAGAGTTAGTTTTTGTGTATGATGTAAAGTGACAGTTGAAATTAATTTTTTTCATGTGAGAAAAGTGTATTCTTTTACCATCAAATTGCATTGGCCCTTCAAACTGTTCATATTATTCTAGCTTCAGAATAATTCTTGAAGTCAGCTAGTATTAGCCTTGCACTTCATTCCCTTTCAAACTTGTTTTGGTTATTCTAAGTCCTTTTCATTTCCATATAAATTTTAGAATGAGCTTATCAATTTGTACAAAGAAAATTCCAAACAGCTATTGATTAGTATGACACTGAACCTGTAAATCAATTTGGATAAATTGACATCATAACAATGAGTCTTCTAACTCATAAACTTTATGTAGCTATCCATTTATTTGCTTTTAGTGATATTTTATAATCATGTAGTTTTAGATTACAGATGTTGAACATTTTTTTTAGTTTATTTACATATATTTCATGTTGTTAATGGAAAATATTATTTTCTTATTTTTAATTTCTATTTGTTTGTTGGTAATACAAAAATTTTCAGACATTCCATTCACTTAGAAAAATTGTCATTAACCTGTGTGATTCACAGCCCCAAATACCCATTTGTTCCATAATATCTTTCTCACTACTATATCATCTTTGGAAAGTCCCTCTATTACTGAGGGCTAATAAATTATCTAAAGAAAGTCTTTGCTAATTTACATTTTAGTTGGGAGAAGCAACACATTAAGTGATTTTTTTCCGGGCCAAATTAGTCTACAGATAGCAGAAATGGTTCTTTGATCAGATGACTGAAGGATAAGTAGAGCATAGGGAAATTTATGAGGGAGGAACAGACCTGAGTGAGACACCATGGTAAATAATCTTGAGAGAAATCAGCACAGTAAGTAAGTTTTGAGTGCTTGATGGAGGAATGAATAAGCAAAGTGAGACAAATGAGCGGAAAGAGGAGGAAAGGATAACTCTAACTTTTCTGCATGGACACAAAATAAATATAAAATTGTCTTATTTATCCTTAGTTTTGGAATAGACTCAACTCATTACATTGTAGATTACTTCTTTGGTCCTTCAATATCTGGAGATGAGAAGTACGAAGAGACAAACAGACAAAGATGAGGCATGTACATCATCATATTCAGTTGTTTACGTTCATGTGGAAAACAGAAATGTTTATAACATTAAATTAAAATTTTGGATAGTTCTACTGTTCTTGGGATTTATATTTAATACCAAATAATGAAGTAACATGGTGGGATCTTAAATAACAATGAGCCGAAAAGTTTTCAGCAATGTGTTTTGCCCTCTTTTTCCTGGATACTTCCTGCAGGCAAAAGACTACACAGCCATCTTCCTGTAAAACTTATTTCCCTCTGGCTCACATTCTCGTGAAAATACTTTTTAAAGTAAGTAAACATATCCCCTACTCAAGGACTGTAGGTTATAAGCATGGTACATTTCTGTGTCAACAGAAAGTTAAAGAAAGATTTAACACGGGTAAATCAGATTAGGTCAGTTAACTTGAGAATAATCAAGAGTTGACGATAATCTTCTAGTCAGCTGTATGTGCTTTATTTCGGGGCAAATAAAAAACATTTATGACAAAGACAGAAGTCCAGATGTTAGGGATACATGTTCGATGTTCAGATGGAAAACAAGATTGATGTGACTGTAATATCTGTCACTTTACTGGTCAATGGTATTGATTTGGAATTCTCTACCTAGATATATCAACATCTTCAAACTTTATGCTTAATTTACAAAATTAATCTTCCCAAATAAAGTATAGAGGCATTTTTAGGTCTATAATATATGATGCTCATTTTTCTTCACCCAGAAAAACTGTCTCTTAGTATTGATAACCGATTTATCATTTTTTCCTTAAAAATGTTGATTTTGTGCATGTGTGTATTATGTTTCTTGGTTTAAAAATTATGAGCATTTATTACGGCACATTTTCTATGAGTCAGAACTTTGAGAGTTTGGTGATCTGGCTCAGGGTCTCTTATAAGTGGCAATCAAGCTTTCAGCCAAGGCAGTCATCATCAGAAGGCTTCACTGGAGCTGGAGATCTTCTAAGCTCATTCTACAGGACTGCTGCAAAAAGGCCTCAGTTCCTTACTAGCTGCTGGCCGGAGGCTTCCATCCTTTTCCACATGGGCCTTTTCATAAGAAAATTGGAGCATACTCATGACATGGCAGCTAACTTTCCTTTAAACAAGTAATCCAAAAAGATCTTTCTTTCTTGGAAGAAAGAATCCTTTTCTAGGACTGCAGGTTTTTCTCTTTCAGTAATTTAAACAAGTCTTTCCCTTGTCTTATGGCTTCCAGCATTCCTGAAGAGGAATCTTCTTTCAATCTTATCTCGTGGTTTTGAAGTTAATGCATCCTGTTTATTCTGCAACTATTTTAAGTGTTTTCTTTGGCTGTAATGTGGCTGGCATGGTTCTCTGAATTCATTCTACTTTGCAGTTGTTAAAAAAAAATTTTTTTACATCTGTCCATTTAATTATTTCATCATTCTCAGTCATTTTTCAACTATTGCTTTGATTCCATTTTCTGTCTTCTTTTCTATTGGGACTCTATCTGTTAGGTATTTTTAGCATCTCTCATGTTTCTTACATTCTATTTGTTCTGTTTTGTCCATTTCTTTCTTTTCTCCTTTCAATGCTTTAGTTAAATGATTTCCATTGATTATCTTCTAGTTCTTTCCGTCCCTAGCTTTCTCCAGTCTACCGTTAAAACCCAAATAATAAGGTCTTAATTAAAAATACTGTATTTTAAGTTTTGGGATATTTATTTGGTTTTCAGTATATTTTAATTTTCTCTTGAAATTCTCAATTTGTTTATATTTTACTCTAATTTCTTTAACATATTAATCACAAATATTTTCCAGTCCTTCTCTGCTTACTCCAATATCTTGGTTATCTCTGTGTCTACTTCTATTTTAAGTCTTCATTATTAGTAAATGTTCCTGTTTCTTTGAATTCTTCTAGTTTTAAAATTGTACACTAGGGAATTTGAATGTTACTTTGTAGAGACTTTAGATTATTTCACCTTCCTATAAGGAGTATCAGGCTTTTTAAAACTTGACAGGCAATTAAATTATCGTTTTATTATTTTCATCTGTCAGATACTGTTGTCAGGCTCTTCTAGGGAGGTCCTATTTTAGTTCTGCTCTCTTTCCTAGGGTGTAGTCCTTACTTTTACACAAGGTGTTTACCTAGGTCTCTCTCTTCTAAATGAGCCCAAACTCCAAAGTCTCCTGCAACTCTGAGGTCCTTAAAATCTCTGCCAAGCACTCCAATCTCCTGCAGCTATACCCTGCTAGTTCTGCCAGAATCTAGCTCTGAATGCCTTTTTGAGACTCCTCACGTGCAGCTCCTTCCTGTAAGGAACTCTGCCTTAAATCCTAACAGTCTTGGTAACCCTGAATTCTGCTCTTGTTTTTTTCACACAGTGAGACTGTCATTCTCTGCTTGGACTCTTCCTTTCATCACTGTTCGGAATATATTCTTAGGGAAAAAGCCAGAATAAATGCTGGGCTCACTTCAATTGTGTTTGTTTGTCCATTTTTCTCAAAGAATGAGGCTCAAGTTAGTTGCTGTCCAGTGCTTGCAACCAATCTGTATGAAAGAATCTTGAAATGATTTGTGTTAACTTTAAGAAAACCTAATTTTATAATGATAATGACTATCATCAAGTAGGAAGTAGTGTTATAATGCAAATGCTTTTAACACGAGAAAACGTATACATGTACTATTCATAATAACAGATTAAAGAAGAAAAGCAAGTAGCTTCTTTGTATAGATGCAGGGAAAACATTTGATAATATTCAGCATCCATTTAGTTGGTTTTTTTTTTAAAGACAATGTTTTTCTAGATGATAAAATGTTCAAAGCAATGGTATCACGACGTGTGGTATCACTCTTTCCATACACCTTTGGACCGAAAGTCCCAGGCAGCATAAAAGAAAGTTTAAAAGGAATAACGATTCATAAGGAAAAGTAAACAATTGCCTTTATTAACAGAATCTATATGAAAATAACCCCAAAATCCAAAAAAATGCTTTTAAAGTTAACAGATTATTTTAATATGAGACCTAATGATGAAAATATAAAATCAGTTGCATTTTTATGCCCAGCAAAATAAAAATAGAAAATAAATTTTATAAATAGTAATAAAGAATTTTATGAAATACCATATATAAAATAATGTTTTTTAGTCTATACACATTGTTTGCATAGAGGTTTAGAAAAAAAGTCTTTTAAAATGTTAAATATGGTCTTTTATATAATCTTAGGTACTTTTGCTTCCTTTTAAAACTATTTCTGTATCAGCCAGGCACAGTGGTTCGTGCTGTTATCCCAGCACTTTGGGAGGCTGAGGCTCAGGAGTTCAAGAACAACATGGCAAAAACTCAACTCTACAAAAGATACAAAATTAGTTGGGTGTGGTAGTGTGCACTTTTAGTCCCAAGTACTTGGGAGGCTGAGGGGGGAGGATTGTTTGAACCCAGGATGTTGAGGCTGCATGCAGCTGTATTTGCACCACTGCACTCCAGCCTGGGTGACAGAGTGAGACCTTGTCTCCAAAAAAAATAAAATAAATAAAAATATTTCTGTATCATTTAATTTTCTAAAGTATAGTTTAACTTTATATTCAGAACTTTAAGAATACTTTATATGATCATTTTTTAAAAAGTTATACTAAAACTGTTTAAAGCTGACAGAGAGTAAAAGACAAACATGTACCTAAAAGTAAATGTTAGTGTTTACTACACAAACTTCTAATCAGTGACAAAAAAAAAAAAAATCTGTCAGGATAATTACTTGATGTCATAAACTCAAACTATTGTTTCATTCATTAATGTTTAATTTTGAGCAGCTTTTGAACCTTTCTGAACATTAGAGAATCATCCTATTATTCAAAAAACATTTGATGAAAATCTAAATAATCTAAATAAAAGTGGACTTTTTATTTCTTATTGGAGATGACTAAAAGAAAAGACAAGTTTATTTAAAGAATTTAAGTTAGTAGCTATTTTAAAGGTATGCTTTGAGATAAAGGCACCAAGTGAAATGTTATTTCCATATTTACTTTACTTTCAGTGTTTGCCTAATGTCTACTTGTATATTTTAATTTTTTTTTTTAAAGATGGAGACTTGCTCTGTTGCCCAGGCTGGGCTGCGGTGGTGCAATCTCAATTCACTCTAACTTCCACCTCCTGGGCTCAAGCAATTCTCCTGCCTCAGCCTCCAGAGTCACTGGGATTACAGGCATGTGCCACCAAACCTGGCTAATTTTTGTATTTTTGTATTATTTATTTTTTTTTGAGACGGAGTTTTGCTGTTGTTACCCAGACTGGAGTGCAATGGCACGATCTCGGCTCACCACAACCTCCGCCTTCTGGGTTCAAGCAATTCTCCTGCCTCAGCCTCCCGAGTAGCTGGAACTACAGGCGCGCACCACCATGCCCAGCTAATTTTTGTATTTTTAGCAGAAACGGGGTTTCACCTCTTTGACCAGGATGGTCTCGATCTCTTGACCTGGTGATCCACCGGCCTCGGCCTCCCAAAGTGCTGGGATTATAGGCATGAGCCACCGCGCCCGGCCAATTTTTGTATTTTTAGTAGTGATGGGGTTTCACCATGTTGGCCACGTTAATCTTGAACTCCTGACCTCAAGTGATCCATCCACCTTGGCCTCCCAAAGTGCTGGGATTACAGGCATGAGCCACTGCGCCTTGCCTGTTTGAATTTTTAATTTAAGTATTTTCAGATTTCTTATTTTCCAATTAATAAACTGCCTAATTTACATTTAAGAATATCACTAACTCAGAACTCCCACCTCTTGAGTCACTTGATTGCTCTTCCTGGTATTAAATTTCTGTGAATAAACATAACTTAGAATGCTCCATAAGCAGCCCAGAACATCTGGCTTCCAGTCTTAATATAATAAACCTTAAGTTTTACAGTTTTTTAAGTGAATGCCCAAAAAATTTATCTTCACAAGGGTCTTCTTTCCACCCCACTTACAAACAATGAAAAAAATCATAGTAAAAAATTAATTTAAAAAAACTAAACACAAAAATATTCTGTGTATTACAAAACAATATGAGAAGTTAGATTAATGTAAACAAACCTTTCCAAACTTTATTACAATGGCTTAATCAGTTCCTCATTTACTTGATTAAGTTTTTCAATAGCTCCTTGTTCCGTGTTGGGAATCATTCTGACTCATTAGTTTTCATTCCGTGCTATTAAGTATCAATACTTATGCTCATTGGCATTGCCGTCAGTTTTATATCAATCTAACTAGTATCCCTATATGTAGTCATGTTAATTATAAAGGGTATCAAGTCTCAAAGACAAAAATATTATTCCCCTGCATAGTGTTTGGCTTAGGATGACAAATAATTAACAGATAACCACAAGAATACAAATTCATCCTGCAAAGAGAAGCAAGCACTGGGAGACATCTGGTTTCTCTATCCTTTTGTAAGGGCAGCAGTCTTTTGAAAAGGACAGAGATTGATTCATACATTCACTTGATGAGTAAGTGTATAATGAATATTTACCAGAGAGAGAGTATTTTGAAATGGTTAAGAACGTGCACTACTGAATCAGACAGCCTGGGTTTACATTCTGCCTCTACCACTTAATAGCGTTGTGTCTCAGGGTCCTCATCTGTAAAATGAGGATTACTTGGAAATTAATAATGGGGAAATAATAGTATCATTGTCCATGAGTTCATGATGTTAAGTGCTCAGTCTGCCATAGCCTGTCAGTGTCAGTTTGTCACATTGTCAGTGCTTAATAAATATTAGCAATGATGACGTGTGTTATGTAATGTAGATGACATAGAACTTAGTAGTCAGTAAAAGAGTAATTCAAACTTTCAAGCTTTCAAAGCTGTTTTTAATCTTCTCTCTACACTGTACCTTTTAGTAGTATTTCACTGTAATTATTAATCATTTTCATGTTGTATTTTCCAAATAATTTCATCTCTGTCTATACCAATATGCATGGATTTGTTGTATGACAGAACTTTTTCATCATTCTTTTCTACTACATTATAGATTTCTTTAATTTCTTTATTCTTGAGTTAATGAGGTAAGTGCCCCAGTCCGCTCTGTGATTTAAATGAGCAAATAAAAATGATTTGCTGGGGAACAAGCTTTAACTGTTGAAGGTTTTGGCTTCCTGATAGAGTGGAACTCCATTTTTTTTTAACCTTTATGTTGAGTTCAGGGCTACAAGTGCAGATTTGTTACATAGATAAACTCATGTCATGGGGGTTTGTTTTACAGATGATTTAATCACTCAGCTATTAAGCCTAGTACCCGTTAGTTATTTTTCTTTATTCTTTCCCCCTTCCCACCAACCACCCTCAGAAAGGCCCCAGAGTGTGCTCCTCCCCTCTAGATGTCCATGTGTTCTCATCATTTAGCACCCATTTATAAGTGAGAGAACATGAGGTATTTGATTTTCTGTTCCTGTTTCAGTTTGCTAAAGGTAATGACCTCCAGCTCCATCCATGTCCCTGCAAAGGACATGATTTTATTCTGTTCTTTTTCACGGCCACATAATATTCCATGGTGTTCACGTACCACATTTTCTTTAAAGAGTGGAACTTTATCACAGTACAGGCGTGAGGAGGCAGAAGAGATATCCCTTGCCTCGAGGGTAACCACGTCACAACAGGCTTGCATTGCTGTATTGTATGTGCCTGCTTCTGCATGTAATGTATTACATTTTGGGCTATGACAAAATATATAAATGGTATGCTGGAATATTAATTGGAAGATTGTATTTACAGTTCTTTTAGCAAGAGAGCAATCCAGTCATGATCCAATAAAATATTTTGAAACATCATCCAAGAACATTCTTGTTGGCATCTCTGCCTTTGTTCTCTTTCATTTCCCTTTTTCTTTTGCTATGGTTTTGAAACATCTAGATCACTTTTTAGTATATTTGGCATCAAGGAGATTCCATTTTGGTAAATATTCCTTAATTTGAAAATAAATTTCAGAAAATCTATGTCACTCAGTTGGACACCCAGTGGTGTACTTTAAACCACAGAGTAAACCAAAAACCATAATTCAGTAACATTCTAAAGAGCCAACTAATACCCAGACTGATACTATACTAGTTTATTCTACTCATCATTCATGTTATATTTCTAAAATGCAGTCATATCTGTCAAGGGTCTTGCTAGCTAGTGAGTTATACTGCAGAGCAAGTCTGTGAGAACCTTTGTAATTTTCTTCTTAAAATATTGGTAGAGAAATTGTGAATAACAATGGTCATCATGCCATAAGTGAAATAAATCTATACTCTTTCTTTCTAAAACTGTTCTTATCTGGTTTTGCCATCAAGACTTACCTCCATCATAGAATTAATGGGGGAGCATTACGTTTTACTCTAGTTTGTGAAAGAGTTGTATACAATTGAAAATATATGTTATTTGACTACTTGGAACAATTTGCCAGTAAAAGCATTCTGACTGAATTACGTTATGAGTATATTTTAACTATCGAGTGAAATGGTGATTATAAGGCTAGTCATTTATACTTTTTGAGTAAACTTTGGTAAATTATATTTTCTACAAAATTAACCATTTATCCAAGTTTTCAAGTTTATTGCCATGAGATTTTTTACGTTAGTCTCATGTTATGTTTTAATCTCATGTCCTATTATATTCTCTTTTAGAACATTTTAAAAGAGTTTTTTTGCATTCTTTCTCTTTTTTTCCCTGCAGTCTTCATTAACAAAAAGCCTACGAACTTCGTATTTTTAAAGAACAAGAGTTTTTGACTTTGTTTTTGTTCTTGATCTCCCATTGTTCATATGTTTTCTAATTCGTTAACTTTTGCATTTTTTCCTTCTTGGAATTCACTTTTTATTCTCCGTTGTTTATGTCTCTTTTTTCTATTTGGGCACTAAAATCTACAAATTTGCTATAAATATATTGCTTTAGTAGCATTTTTAGATATGTGTTATTTTTATAATAATTTAGGGTTTTTTTTTTATTTCACTATGATTTTGTTTTTGTTCCATGAAATATGTAAAGGAATATGTTAGAATCCAAAGGGGTTAGGGGGCATTTTTTTTGCTATTTTTGGTCATAATTTTCCAGTTTAATTGTGCTGTGATCAAAAGCTGTTAATTGGGTTATTCAATAATTTGTTTTTCATGTTCTAACAACTACTGAAAAAAAGTGTTTAAAATTTCCCACCAACAGTTCCCATCTCAGATAGGAACATAGTACGTAGTACAAATTGCCTGAATATTTTTACCAGTGATTTACATTCAGAAAACTGGCTCAAGGTGGCTGGAAGTGAACTAAGTGTGCGTTCAGTTGTTTGAAACTTAAGATTATTGTAGTGTATGCTAAAATTATTTGACATGCCAGAAATTTGTTGGTATAATTTAAACCAGTGGTTCACAATCAGAAGAACTGAGAAAGATGTGGGGCAATTGTATTTTATAAAATGAATGGGGGAGAACTACTTCTGTGGGTCCGATGGAGTAACTGTAAGTAGGGAAGCCCTTTGATTTAGAACAACTAGAAAAAACAAAGAAAATATGGCAATCAACTTTCTTGAAGAAGCTAAGATCTGAAGTCACAAGAAATAAAGGGGTTAAGGTTCCAGTGGGAGAAGACTCAGGGATGTGAGCTGGGCCTCTGTAGCTTCCGTCCTGGGGCCATTTGGTTATTCTGGGCACATGCAGAAGAATAAGAATCAAAGGAAAACCCTGATGGGTAATCCCTGAGGGGACTGAAGAAACAAATTGAGATTTTAGAGATTGAGAGCCTGTATGAGTTCATTCTCATGCTGCTAATAAAGACATACACAAGACTGGGTAATTTATAGAGGAAAGAAGTTAAATCAACTCATAGTTCAGTGTAGCTGGGAGACCTCAGGAAACTTAATAATCATGACAGAAGAAGAAGCAAACATGTCCTTCTGCACATAGCGGCAGCAAGAAGTGCAGAGCAAAAGAGGAGGAAAGTGCCTTATAAAACCATCAGATCTAGTGAGAACTCACTAAGAGAACAACATGGAGGCAACTGCCCCCATGATTCAATTATCTCCCACCAGGTTGCTCCCATGACACATGGGGATTCTGGGATCTACATTTCACAGTAAGCTTTGGGTGAGGACATAGCCAAATCATATTAGGGCCTTCATTATTTGCTAGAGCTACTGCAACAAAGTACTACAAACTGCATGGCTTTAAAGCAGGTATTTTTTTGCCTAAAGGTTCTGGAGCCTAAAGTCCAAGATCAAAATGTTGGCAGGATTGGCTGCTTCTGATGGTTCTTAGGGAGAAACCGTTTCATGCTTCTCCTCTAGCTTTTGGTGATTTGCATGTTATCTGTGGCATTTCTTGCTTTGTAGAAGGCTTTGCCCAGATTCCTGCCTTCATATTCACATAGCAGTCTCCATGTGTGCATGTCTGTCTCCAAATTTCTGCTTTTTACATGGACACAAGTCATACTGGATACAAGCCCACGAGTTTCTAGGATGGCCTCATTTTAAGTAATTACATCTGCAATATCCTTATTTCCAAATAGGGTCACATTCAAAGGTACTGTGGACTAGCCCTCCAACATATGAATTTTGAGGGCCTTATGCCAGGGCTTTAACATCGGTTCATAAGTGGGCCTCAAGCCCATGGCTGTAGTTTTTCTTCTGAAGACATTTGCTGAATATGGGAAGCTGCATTAAGAAGGGCTCTGGCCCGGTGCAGTGGCTCAAACCTGTAATCCCAGCACTTTGGGAGGCCAAGGCAGTTGGATCACTTGAGGTCAGGAGTTTGACACCAGCCTGGCCAACATGATGAAGCTCCATCTCTATTAAAAATACAAAAACTAGCTGAGCATGGTGGCACATGGTGGCCCAGCTACTCAGGAGGCTGAGGCAGGAGAATTGCTTGAACCCAGAGTTAGGTTGCAGTGAGCTGAGATTGTGCCACTACACTCCAGCCTGGGGACAGAGCGACACTCAATCTCAAAAAACAAAACAAAACAAAAACCAAAGGGTTCTAAAAGCTTTATTAACAGACTTAGTAAATTCAAAACAAGATTCTTCCATATCTTGTAAGACAAAGATTAAAATTTGGTTCTCACCAGATAAGGGGCCACATAGAATACACCAGTCTTCTAATTGATACTTAGGAAGGATAGATAGGGGTAAACCAGATAGAAACTGAACCTTTCTAGAGCTGAAATTAAGTCTTGATTCAATTAAGCTGCTGATTAAAGTGGCCAGCAACCCCAGTCAGGAATATTATACTACTTCACTTCTAGTACTTCCATTTCTTTTCTCTTAGCTATTGTGTTATTTTCTCATATTTTATTTTGTTTAAAAGCTTGTAATTCTTGTAATTCATTGTTATTATTTTTACTTTAAATGTTTAATTATTTGTTTTAGTCTATTCTTGTTGCTGTAAGTAATAACTAAGGTAGGGTGACTTATAACAAAAAGAGGTTTGTTTGGGTGATGGCTCTGCAGGACGTACAAGAGACACGGCACTGACATCTGCTTCTGGAGAGGGCTTCAGGCTGCTTTACTCATAGCGCAAAATGAAGGGGAGCAGTGTGTGCCGAGATCATGTGGTGAGAGAGGAAGCAAGAGAGAGAGGGAAAGGAGGTACCAGGTCCTTTTTAACAACTAGCTCTCCTGGGAACTAAAAGAACAAGAACCCAGTCATTGCCCTGAAGGCAAGGTAGCAAGATCAAGCCATTCATAAGATATCTGCCTCCACCACCCAAACACTCTGATTAGACCCCACCTCTAACATTAGAGATCAAAACTTCAACATGAGGTTTGAAGGCGTCAAATATCCAAATCACAGTGCAATTTAATAGATTTAAATAATAAGGAAAAAGATATACCATAAACTCTAAAACAACCACTAAAGGAAAACAGCAAAGATGTAACTAACAAGAAAACATAGAAGATAAAAATAAACATTAAAAAACCAATCCAAAAGAAGGCATACGCACACAAAAATGGAACAAAGAACATATAGTACAAATAAAAACAAATAGCAAGGTGGCGCTGGGCATGGTGCCTCATACCTGTAATCCCAGCACTTACGGAGGCCAAGGCAGGTGGATCACTTGAGGTCAGGCATTTGAGACCAACTTGGCCAACATGGTGAAACCCCACCTCTACTAAAAATACAGAAATTAGTTGGGCATAGTGGCATGTGTCTGTAGTCCCAGCTACTCTGGAGGCTGAGGTAGGAGAATTGCTTGAACCTAGGAAACAGAGGTTGCAGTGAGCCAAGATTGCACCACTGCACTCCAGCCTCGGTGACAGAGCAAGACTCCATCTCAAAATAAATAAATAAATAAATAAATAAATAAATAAATAATTTTTAAAAAACATAGCAAGGTGATACACGTAAATCAAACCATATTAGAAATTATGTTAAATATGAATGGCCTACACACTCCTATTAAAAGGCAGAAATTGTCAACTGCGATTGTTTAAAAAAGCAAGACCCCACTTTATACTGCCTATAAAATCTCACTTTTAATAGTAAATCTTAAGTACATTAGTGGTAGCAAGTTGAAAAATATATATTATGACAATACTAATGAAAAGAAATGTGGTGCGATTATATAAATATGAAAATGTATTTCAGAACAAAGCAAATATCCAAGCTTAAAGAGGTTCATTTCATGACAAAGGACCAATTAACGAAGAAGGCATGAAAAACCCAAACATTTATGATCCTAAAAACAGAGCTTCAAAATACAAAAAAACAAAGTTTTATAGGACTACAAAAATAAAGACACAAATGCACAATTATGGTTGGACACCCCTCTTTCAATAATCAATAGAACAAATAGAAAATAAATAAAGGTTTATAATCCTTGGACAGCACTATCAACTGATTTGACCCACTTAAATTTTATAGAACTTTCCACCCACTACCAGCAACATTCACAGTCTTTTAAAGTGTACACAGAGTATTTACCATAGAGCACGTTCTGAACCATAAAAATATGTATAGTTTCATGGAGAAGTTCTCTTTAGATGAACTGACTAAAGAGAAAATGGTTTCTGACTTGATTACAGAGGGATCTGCATCTTTTATTGACTTTCACTTAAAGTAGGCTGCCAGGGCACCACAATTTTTTTAAGAGTTGTTTTTTAAGGACAGTGAAGAGGAAAATCCTAGCTGGAAAGAATTGAAACTTTATCTAGATGACCACTAAAACTAAGTAATAATATTCATTTGTTTTAACTTTTGGCTTATGATTCAGCCAATCACTTGGAAGTAGGAAAGAAAAGATTAGATCATTTATGACAACATTTGAGGAAGGGGCAAATAATGAGCCTCTCAGAACTGGACCAGTGTGCAATTATGTTTATTTGCCATTGGAATGCTCACCCACACTACTCATTGAGAAAGGCTTTCAATAATAAACAGAGACCTGTTCTGTGCGTGTCAATCAGTCTCTTTTCCAGCTATTCCAAAATGGACTCAACAGGCACCTGAACAAAATTCTTATGGTGGCAGGGATGGAGACCACACATCTACTCAACACAAAGACTTTGCCTCACCAAAGCTGACCTAAGTAAGACCATGCTATGTACCCAAATGGCCAGCAGAAGCCCACACTGAGCCCCACACATAGCACCATGCTCCAGACATATTAGCCTCAATCTGAGGACAGACTGAATATACTGGACCAGCATCAGAGGTCAGTGATGGTTTTCTTCCTGGAACACTTAGTGTGAATATCCACTTTCCTTCCCAAAAACATCATCTGTGGGTCTTAATAAATTGCCCCTTTAAAACTGTAACTGTGTCTCACTCAATATTGCTCTGAAAAAGAAAATACTCTTAACGAAAAAAGGGGAAATGGGTTAATGCTCGTGAAATTTACTAGTAATAACACGTACCCATTACTTAGAAGGAGCTGGCTTTGTATAACAATGGAATGTCCTATTGAAGATTTAGTATCAGTGTCACCTGTGAGACAGCAATTAACAAAGTTGAGGTACTCACTTACAGGATGCAGTATATGCTCTGAATGAATGAACAATACACAGTGCTGTTTCTCAAATAGCCAGAATTCATCAATTGCGGAGGGTGAAAATTTCACCCCAGTGTGAAAATAGGACTAACTCCCTCACCATGACACCCAGTGATTCACTTCTTGCAAACTTTCTCCATCTTTTGGCACTTTATGTTAATAATCTTAGTTTCTAAAGAGAGAATATTTTCATTTGTAACAGTCCCATTAAACTAGAAGCTGGGCATTTTGAATCTTCAGACCACAGGACAAATAGGAAAAAGAGAAGGTTGTAAGTTGATTATGGTAATAATTCAGGCTCTCAAGAGTAAATAATATTGGTGCTCAATAGTGCATCCAGGGAGGAGAATATCTATGACTGATAGATGTTCCCAAGAATAAAAATTAATAGAAAACTCTAGTGCTATAAAGGCAAAACCATTCAGAGTTAAGATGCCTCAAGAATGAGGACTTGCATCATCACATCAGTTAAAAAATCTTTCCCGGCTAAGGTATTTACTATGTACAAAAATCACGGAATGATAAATTGAAGAAGTAATTTATAGATACCAACCACGGCCTTTGATCTTTTGAAGAAATGAGGACTGTGACATCCAACAGCATTTGCTTGCTTTCTTGCTATGTCATGTATATATATTCATTAATTTAAGGAGGCTATTATTCAGGAATATGTTTTTATATTCATTTTCTTTTGCTTTTCTCCTTTTTGTTCACTTTTTACTGTACATTATTTCTTCACATGTTAACATCCATGAAATATGTGTATGAACAATTTTTCATGTTGACCTCTCAGAAATTGTAATGCATCTTACAACTAATGGCATGTTACCATATAGAGATTGTGTTTTCTACTTTTTGTGTGTAGTAATATGGATAATGATGCATTTTACAAATGATAATGTTGTAAATTTGTTCAAATTCAATAAATAAGGTGTATTGGCAGTGGTGTATTGACATTTATAATCTAGTATAAAAAATTACAGAAAATTAATATGGGACTGTTACTGTAATGGAGAAGGAATAAGCATCACCCAGAAATTCTGAACTCAGCCAGTGGAAGAGACCGAGTCTGTCCATTTGGAAAGAATGTGAGGTGTTCTCATTTAGCAGCCATAGTTGTGTTCTGTTACGCTGGTGTGTATAGTTGATGCTGTTGAACTTGGAAGACTGAATGTGGAAGAAGAGTAAATGTTGGGCAGTCCATAAGTGGACTACACTGGACATCAGTCATATGTATATGGCTAAAATCATTTGCATTTCTAATTATTGTAAATACTGCCTTTTTCAGGTGATACACTAAAATGACACTTTCTAAGCACTTGAGTGTAGACAGGTGACTGGCTTCCACCAAGCAGATGATGATGCATCAAGAAACAAGGAGGTTAGAGGAGAGAAAATAAAATTCGAACAACTTATGTGGTAAGGGAGAAATACTGGAGGTTACAAGCAGTAATGAAACAGGAGAGTTCCCTGACCCCCCCTTGCAGGATGTGTGACAGGTGAGGCTCTTCTGTTCAGCCACCACATACTCAAACCGCTATGGGAGTGGAAGTATGCAGATTGGCAGGTGTAGGAAACAGAGTGAGCACTTCTGGGCTCCTGCCCCACAGTAGCATCTAGGGGTGGGTGCCTGTGACTCCTGAAGCCCCAATGGGTATGTTACAGTGCCCTTTTGGCTCTGCCATCCACAAACAGCTTAAGTGTTAACTAGTTTAGTGCTCTTCTTGTACCCATGTCCTTATTTGGCATCCAGGAAGAATCAGCTCACACAGACAAATTGAAGGATGGTGAATTCAGGGGATTTTTTTGTTGGATGAAGGTGGCACTCTGTGAGATGGATGGGAATCTGGAAAGAGGATAGAGTGGGAAGATGATATCACTCTGGAGTTCTGTCATCCTGCAGCCAATCTACTCTCTGACCATCCCCAACTGAACTCCTCTCAATGTTCAGATGCTCCTTCTCTTCTCTCTTTCTCTGCTGTGCCACTCCTTTACCCTTCTGCTCTTTTGCTTATGGAGCCTGGGGTTTGGGGTTTATATGGGTACAAGATAGGGGAGCATGGCAGGCCAAAAGGCAACATTTGGGTGGGAAAACCGTAATGCTTGTTCCCATTTAGACTGCAGGTTTCCAGGCTTGAGGGTGGGACCTTTGCCAGGGAACTGCCCTCTTCTACCCAGTATTTCCTTGCCTTCTGTTCATATCAGTAAAATTGATATAATTGTCAGAGCCGTGCTAAAGAATGAAAACCCCATTTCTTTGGATGTAATATCATCTCAGTGATCCCTTGTTTGAAATTCACACTACTGAGTCATATGATGAGGATTACTTCAAGCTGGAGATTAATGAGAGAGACATGGCAGAAAGTCAGTAAGAAAATAAGTCTAGGGCTCTAGAAAAGCAGTTTAAAGTATTTATCTATAGGTTATAGGATAAACCTGTGATCTAGAAAGCTAGAAAGAGATGGAATGGTGAGGGGCTTATGAAAGCTTAGAATAATAAGCAAACACTGTGAGAGGGAAAAAATATAAAACAAAAGACACACACACACACAGAAACACAAATGCTACACGAAGCTTGTTTTAATGACACCCCAAGTTTAGTGATTACGCTTCCATCTGTTGCCCACTTCTTCACTCTTATGGCCAGTGGGACCCGAGAGTCATATACTCAGGGCCACATCAGCCCTGGGAATGAAAAGAAATTCAATGGCAAAATGTTCCTTTTTCTTTCTCATTTTGGAACCATCTCTTTTCTCATTTCTGAGGAAAAATTTGCCCATGTTTTCTCCTCCTTTTACACATGAAAACTTAAACCGTCCAAAAACTCCAGAGGACATGTCCCATGCAGTAGCTGGCTTCAGGTAGTGGATTCCTAGAAAAGTACCTGAGAATTCATGCACCCAGCTTTTGTGGTGTTCACATGGAATATGGCATTGTGTAACAGTTGAAGTGCAAAGGTGTATAGGTTAACACAATGCCTTCCTAGAATAAGATCAGAACAAGTACAAAGATTGTCTTAATTTATTTCTACCACAAACTGCTTTAATTCAACAAAAGTGTGGCCAATTTTTTTAAAGACGCTTTTCCCAAGGAGAGTTGGGACCTATGTCATCTTCCTTAATATCTAAGTGAGTTGTGTCACTTCTTTGATCAGTAGAATACAGTGAAAGTGGCAGCGCTAGGCCCAGGCCTTAAGAAACTAACAGCTTCCATTCGTCTTTCTTGGAACATTTGGTCTTGGCTGCTCTTGGCCACCTGAATCTCCGTATAAGAAGTTCAAGTATCCTGCTAGAGAAACCAAATGGTGAGGCCCTGGCTGTGAAAGTACCTTCCCTGTGCTCGGCTTACCTATTTATCTGAGTCTGGTGAATCGGAACATGCTCACATGCAATAAGTTACATAAAGTAAGTTTTTTTATGGACAGTCAGGTAGCAAGAAACATAGAAACTTAGGATCCATTGTGAGCCAGTGCTCAGGAAAGCTCCCTGGGGTAGATGAAATCTCAACTGTGAGCACCCAACTTGCATCACAGCTGAGGGGCCCTTGGGAAAGGCAGCCCACCCCAGGTTACATCCCTTAGGTGCAGTGTCACTCACTGGGCTGAAGTTGGGAAGAACATTCTGCTTTCAGGGGAGAGAGGAACAAAGCCCAGGCTTGTCCAGACAGATCTTCGCTAACTCAGGATGTTACCTTTTTTAGGAGGGACAGGAACAGGAACTGGGGTGTTTCAGGCAGTTCCTCCCCATCCCAGGAGGCTGCATTCCCAGCACATTCTGCAGTTACTCTCTAGAACTGCATGCAAGAATGGGGGAGAATTGAGCCCATCCAAAGCTCCCTGAGAACTGCCCTGCACTGCCACTACACGGAAGGGGGCCCAGGTGAGCCCAGTTTCCCCTCCTTTCCTTCCAAGACTCCAGGTATATATACGAGGCTATCTTTGACCCTCCAGACCAGTCCAAGCCACCAGCTGAGTACTACTCAATGACCCCTAGTCGGCACAACATGCAAAAAGTAACCAACCATGTTCTGCTCAAATGCCTGAAACACAAAATTATGGATATGCAATCATGTACCACATTGATGCTTCAGTCAATGACAGACCATATATACAATGGTGGTCTCATAAAATTATAATGGAGCTGGAAAAGTCCTATTACCTAGTGATATTATAGCTGTTACAATACAGCACAAGGCATTACTCACACAAATCTATGGCAAAAAATGACACAAACCAAACAAACCACCAAGGACCTACTTCTGGAAGGAATGACATCTTCTTAAGAAGAATGTCAGGCAGGTCCTTCAGGAAGTATCCAGAAGAAGGTATTGCTATCATAGGAGAGGGCAGCTCCATGCATGTTATTGCCCCCGAGGACCTTCCGGCGAGACAATATATGGGAGTGGAAGACAGGAACATTGGTGATCCTGACCCTGTGTAGGCCTAGGCTAATGTGTGTGTTTGTGTCTCATTTTAACAAAAATGCTTATAAAGTAAAATAAATAAATCATTTTTAAAATGGAAGAAACTTATAGAACAAGGATAGAAAGAAAAAATACTTTTGTGCAGCTGTACAATGTGTTTGTGTGTGGTTTGTTTGTTTGTTTGTTTCTGAGACAGAGTCTCTCTCTGTCGCCCAGGCTGGAGTGCAGTGGTACAATCTTAGCTCACTGCAACCTCTATCTCCTGGGTTCGAAGGATTCTTCTACCTCAGCCTCTCAAATAGCTGGGGCTACAGGTGTGCGCCACCACACCTGGCTAATTTTTGTATTTTTAGTAGAGATGGGGTATCACTATATTGGCCAGGCTGTTCTCAAACTCCTGACCTCATTATCCACCTGCCTCGGACACCCAAAGTGCTGGGATTACAGATGTGAGCCACTGCACCCGGCTGTGTTTGTGTTTTAAGCTAAGCATTACTACAAAAATCAGAATGTTTAAAAAACTGAAAAGTTTATAAAGCAACAAAGTTACAGTAAGCTAAGGTTAATTTTTTATTAAGAAAAAATTAAAAAAAATAAATTTCGTGTAGCCTAAAGCATACAGTGCTTATAAAATCCATAGTAGTGTACAGTAATGTCCTAGTCCTTCTCACTCAATCACCATCCACTCTCACCCAGAGCAGCTTCTGGTCCTGCAATTCATTCATTATAAGTACTCTACAGAGGCACACCATTTTAAATCTTTTATACCACATTTTTACTGTACATTTTCTCCATTTAAATACACAAATACTTGGGCCAGGTGTGGTGGCCCACACCTGTAATCCCAGGACTTTGGGAGGCCCAGGCAGGTGGTTCACCTGAGGTCAGGAGTTCAAGACCAGCCTGGTGAAGACGATGAAACCCTGTCTCAATTAAATATACAAATATCAGCTGGGCATGGTGGTGGGTGCCTGTAATCTGAGCAACTCAGGCAGCTGAGGCAGGAGAATCGCTTGAACCCAGGAGAGGGAGGTTGCCGTGAGCTAAGATAGCACCATTGCACTCCAGCATGGGCAACAAGAGCAAAACTTTGTGTCAATTTAAAAAAAAAGATACACAAATATTTGCTGTTGTACTACAACGGCTTGCAGTATTCTGTACCTGCTGTACAAGTAAGTAGCCTAGGAGCAATAGGCTATGACTTAGAGCCTAGGTGTGTGGTAGGCTATACGTACCATCTAGGTGTACGTAAGTACACGCCATGATGTCTGCACAACAATGAAATCTCCTAATGATGCATTTTTTCAGAACTTATCCCCATTGTTAAGTGATGCATGACTTTAATTACATGGTTGTGGTTTTAAGTCATCAAATTTTAGGATAGTTTGTTACACAGCCATAGATCATCGGAATAAGAAGTATGGCTGAGAAGCTGCTGATAAACACTATTTTTATAAGTCTGCCATAGTTTCTCCTTAATTTGCTTCATGATTTTAGAGCTGCCTTCTGTTTTTTTGGGTGAATACTTTAACCTCAAGAATTGTTGTCCTTTAAGCCCCTCTGTTAAGGAACTGATGATCTGGAAATGCAAGCTTATGCTTATTTGGGAGTTTCACTCAAAAAAGCAACGAAATGAATAATTTCGTATTAAAAATAACATAGAAATCTTCTCTGTTTTTCTCACTCATTTTATCTACCAACTGAAGCATTTACATGCATATGTTTTATAGGTACTAGGATACATTTTGGTTTTGCAGATTTTGTTAAATATGAGGGGAATCCTCCCCACAGTGGCTGCATTCCAAGCTTAGTTCACCTAACGCCTACTGGGCAGAGTGGGTGAAGCTATTTGTAGCTCTATAAAGCATTTGGGATCCTCCTGGGTAAAATGTGGTGTTCGAATTATAAAACCATTATCATTAACAATTGGCAGGAGCCTCCTCTCATTTCTCCTGGAGAGAAAGGGTTGAAAGATGTTTCCTTTAATCGTCATGCTGACCTCACCTGACAGGCTCATGCTATCTGGAAGGAAGGCCCCTTCTCAGCTCCCTAAGGCCCAAGCGCCCCTTTGCTCTGAGCAGCACGGGTGAAGTCTATGGTAGAGAAATGAAATTCCTTTGCCAGATAAAACGGTTATGGCCATTGGTGATTATTGCCCAGTATATTGTGTCAGGGGAATTAAATGCAAGAAATGTCGTAGAAGAAGAAAGACATATGTTTAGGTCAGCTTTAGTCATCAGCTTCATCTATCTGCACACACACCCTAGACATTCCAGTACAAAGTCTAGGACCCACATTTGAGTTGACATGTGTAGCTGCATGATGAAAACTCATTTTCAGTTATTCGGAAAACTAGCAACAACTGTAAATGGCAGAATATCTATTGTGTGATAGGCACTCTATATATGTTTTCTCATTTAATCACTGTAGTATTTCTATAAATTGTTAAATATTTTTTATTATATAACTGGGAAAACTGAGACTGAGAAAGATTTAGCAGGCTGACCAGGATGACACAGTTAGGAAACAGCATAAATAGGATTCAATCACTTTATGAGATCAAAGTTGTTGGCTAGTGTGTAGTTCATATCTATACACTAAATTGGTAATATAGGAATAGATGTCACCTGCTTTAAAAAATCAAACAAGGAAATAAACAACAAACTAGAAATGTAAAAGTACTGGAATAAAGATATTTTGCTATAATGAGGATTCTTAAAGGGTTATTTACCAGTAAGGAAATAGTGATCTAACAGAGAAATAAATACTTGAAAAATACAAGACAAAGCATAAAACATACTCTAGTACAACGTTAGCTATTGTCCAGGACTCTTCAAAGTACTTATATGTTAACTTATTTCATCCTTCTCGATGACTTCATGAGAGAGATATTCTTAATAGACCCATCTTACAAACAGGGAAGCTGAGGCATTGAGGGGTGAAGCAGTGTTCCTAAGTTTACACAGTCAGTAGGTTGTGAAGCCAGACTTAAAGCAGAAGCCTGGCTTGAGGGTCCGGCCCCTTCATCTTGTATGTAGGATCCAGATGTTGAAATCCTGGTTCTGCCCCTTTCTAATTTTGTGACCTGAAAGACGTTACTTACTCTTTCAGAGCCGTATTTTTCTCATCTGTAAGATAGGGGTGATGATACAAAACTTATGAAATTACTGCAAGAATTACACATCTGCTGCCTGCCACAAATGGGTTCTCAGCACATGTCAGTTCCTTCCAAATTCCTTGCTGTTTCTCCTCTTGTTTCTCCCCGTCCTTTCTCTGTCATTCTTGCTTTCCTTCCCTCATCCTCCCCCACTTTGGTTCATTAGTGGCTGCCTCATGTGCTCTGGGGCCATTTGCATCCACAAAGGTATCAGGGCTGGCACCCTGCCTTCCAGCTGGGGGTGGTGCCAAGAGCCACGAGAACAGTGCTCAGAGCCTTTGCCACACTCAGCTCTTCCTCCCCCTTCATCCAAGGCAATGCCGCCAAAGGTCATTTCAATATGAAGTCTGATTGAGGTCCTGGGGTGAGAAAATAGCTGTCGCTCTAAAGATCAGTACTAGTCCAATGGAGACTTCAAGCAAGTCCCTGCAGGAAATGCTGGTACCAGAACTGGGTTTGCTCCAAGACCATCTATTCAGTGACAACACCATTCTCATCAAGTCTGCTTCTGGATTTGTCTGCATGAGGCCCATAGAACCAGAGCTGAGGAATCATCAGCTGGGCTGGCACAGGCCTTACTTCTTTCATATCCCCCTTGTCAACAGTTTGAAAGTGAGATGGCTAATTTTGTGCATGACAAGAAAGGACGGATCATTTTCTCAGATGCTGTTATCAGCAGAGTCAGAGCTGGTACACTCTCTGAGGGAGTCTCTGAGCCACAGGTTACTGGCAGGCAGACAAACACTCACTGACAGCCATTTGTGACCAACTATGAAACACCATCTGCTGTGGCTGGGGGGAGGAACAACTCCAGCAAGTGAAAGGCAGTGTAGAGCCTTTTTCCTGTGTTCACTCAGGGCAGACTTTAGGTGGTCCTAAGTGAAACCCGATTTCGTACTCCTGAATAGCGCATGTCATCCAGATTTGTACACATATACATTTTAGAATGTTGATGTTTTTCTGGAAGTACAAATATTCAAATCCATCTTTACATTCAAATGCAAACATGAAATCACTGTGTCCAGTGAAACAATATCATCTGGAAGTAAATAAGGCCGGAACTGAATAAAGTTCCATTGGAGATTTGAACCAGATTGTGCTTAGACATCATTAAAAGAACAGCAAACACTGGACTGATAGGTCTTTGACATTTTAATATGGGATTAAAAAATTATATTATTCTCTCACTGGGGAGGGAGCTGAAGAGAGTTCTACTTTACGATTCAAGATATATGTCAAGAAATGTATGGTGTTTTATCATGAATAATGGAAACATTATTCAGAAGCAAAAAAGACACTTTACTGGGAGGGCTTCAGGTTTTCAAGATACTTAGGAGAAAAGAATCTTGCTCATTAGCTTTAATAAGGCACATAGCCAAAGGTGTATGCCAACCGTCTCTCTCTCTGGGCAGAAGTCTGGGCTTTCACTTCTAGGAGTCTTAATGGTCCTGTCTCATAATTAAGTAATGAGAGCTGGCATCAATGTATTTCAAGTTCAGCTGATCTTGCATTTATCCTTATAGGCTTAGGGAAGATCATAAAACAAATGTTTTAAAGCCAAATATACAAGGAAATTAGAGAGATGATAGATAAATAGACAGATAGCTAGATAGATATGTAGATACATACATACATAGACACATGCTTTCATAGCAGAAAAATGCCAGAGTTACTGACTCTTTGCTTGAACTCGGGAGACTTGGGGTCGGGGGTGGATTTTCTGGAGGGAAATACTTAATACAGATTAAAATATCTGGTTTCTGTAATCTAGTTCCCAACTAAAAATTCAGTCTCAACCAAAAATTTAATAGGTGAAAACCTATTATAATGTCCTTTCTTATGTCTTTTTGAAGTTTTTAGGATGGAAGAGATGGTGAATGTATGTCACTGCATTTCAATTTCCTACAGCAGAAGAGGAGCTGCTGTTCTAAAGCTAAAATCCAATAACCTTCCAGTGAAGATCCCAGATTGTCCCTGAAATCTGTGCCTCCGAGGCAGGCGAGGGGCGGAGGTGGCAGCCCAGGCCTCTATGAGTCCCATTACACCAAAGCGTCGGTTGCTCATGGGAACATAACACATCAGTGATGGAGGATACGGAAAAAAGATTTAAATATGCTTTCACTTATGGCCATGCAATATGAAAAACAAATCTAAACATTTGTCTGTAGAATCAGGTGATGATTGGCTGTCGGCTGTCTCAGGGGGAGCAGAGAAATAGTCCATGCACCTGCCACCTAATTCAGTTTAAAACCTGACACATTTACCAAGAGTGGTCTGGCATAATGAAGTTCATTCAGGCTGTCAGTGGAGTCAATAACTTATCCCCAACTGCTTTTGTTTCAGCAGCAGCGGTGCCTCTGATCAGGCTGAGGTACTTATTCAAGTAAAATTTATTTTCAATTGCCGGCCATAATGCCATGGGCACAAGCCTGGCTTTGACAGGACCTTTTGCTTAAGGCTACACTATTGTTAAAGTTTGTGTCCATTGTCTGGGGTCTTTGATCTGTCAAAGCTGCTTAACAAGCTGGTTAAAAACGGTTTCAGATAACAGGTGTGTCCTTTGAGGGCACAGGGACATTTTTCAGCTCCTTTAAAAGACTGGTTTGAGGATTGACTCAAATTTACAAGCTGGTTGGTGGTGATATATGTAAAGCACTTTTAAAACAAGAAAGTGAGATTTAATGTCTTGACTTCACGGCTTTACTGCAACAAGCGATCTTTTTGAGTGAGAGATTTAAGAGACATGTTTGTTTTTGTTTTGTTTTGTTTTTTAATCAAGTCAACTGTTAAATATATTTGTATGTAGTTGTGTATGGAATTGGGGTCAAAGTTCAGTGCACATCAGAGGTGTGAGAGGCCACTGCACTGCCCACAGAAGAGCCCGTTTTCCGAGGTCAGGAGTTCGAGACCATCCTGGCCAATACAATGAAATCCGGTTTCTACTAAAATATAAAAAATCAGCCGGTGGTGGTGGCATCCACCTGAAGTCCCTGCTACTCCGGAGGCTGAGGCAGGGAAATCGCTTGAACCTGGCAGGCGGAGGTTGCAGTAAGCTGAGATCATGCCACTGCACTCCAGCCTGAGCAGCAGAGAAAGACTCCATCTCAAAAAAAAAAAAAAAAAAAAATGACACTGCTGTATTTTGAATGGATCAAACCTACCGAATTTTTAATCCTAAAGTAGAGAGATGCAATGGGGGGCCTTCCATGTAGAAAGTGGGGTCAGGAGGCCAAGAAAGGGAATATGAATGTATATCCAAGTCACTCAGGAACTTTTATGCAGGTGCTAGAAACTTATGTCAAAGTGGCCACAAGACCGTTTAATAGGAGACGAACAAATGTAACCCCATGTTTACTGCTAGAAACCAAAGCTTTGTGTAAAATCTTGAATTTATGGGGAGGGAGGGTAGGAAAGCCTGTACCTGTCTGTTCTTTTCCTGATCCCTTTCCCTCATTCCTGAACTGCAGGAGACTGAGCCCCTTTGGACCTTGGTGACCCCATCATTGGGGTGCATTTATTTGATGGTTGATTTTGCCGTACTGGGTATTTCCTTTCCCATTTTCTAATCATTTATTAACACATGCTGACTCTTCCCTTCCCTTCTCCTTTCCCTGGGAAAATACAATGAATAAATACTTACTGATACTCAAAAAAAAAAAAAAAAAAAAAGACAAGAAAAGCCCGTGGTCTGCCAGTAGTCAGTCAATTACACCTGAAACTCTGAAAAGCTTCTAATTTCCTGAAAGAGCAATGTGCCAGCAGAAGGTGATAGGCATATATGCAGTTGAAAACATTCTCCTTTTCCAAACTCTAGTACCAGGAAAACTAAGACATTACAGAAGTTCTCTTTGGGGGCAAAATTATTTCTTCCTGTTAGTTTCGAAACACCCTTATATTTATCTGGGGGGAAATGCACTCAGCTGCTTCTTTTTAAATCTGTCACAAACTGTCTTCCCCCCTCCTCTGTGGCAGTCATTTTGTTTTGGCTGAAGATTAATGGGGCTAAGAAAAAGGTGGGGCTTGAACCAGGGGACACAATTGAGTCATTTACACTATTCATCTGCATAAAGCTGCCTCAAGTTCAACAAACTCTCTTTGAGAAAGGGCTGAAATCAGAGTGAGTCTTAACTCTTCTCTCAGACCCTGGCAAAATGCCCTCCAGTGAACACCTAACTTTCTAGATATTTCTAGGTTGGGTCAGAAATTGGTTTAAAATTAAAGAACTCAACAGTATCTTTTTAGTCCAAAACCATCTCTGAAGGAAGGAGGCAACAAAATTAACCTAAAATGTTCATTTGTTTTCTTTCTAAAATGTTAAGTCTGAATGCATCTACTATACCTAAGAGAAGTTTATTTAACTATCTCTAAATGAGGGGGTTAAAAAAGAAAGTAGGAAATTTATATGTTTAAACATATTTCTTATTCCCACACTCCCAAACAAAGCAAAACAAAACAAAGCAGAAGGAGCACAATGTGTTTAGATGTTAAAAAAAAAGCCCTTAACTACATACAAGAAAGTTCTTACTACATGTAAATGTTTAATAGGTTATAGAGACACCCTCAATCAATGGGAAAGGGAAGGGAAAATCAATACATCATTTTGAGGAATGCAGTTTAGCTACCTAGGGAAAAGTCAGTTTTGATTGTCACCCTGCACCATCCTCATTAATAATTCCCAGGTGGAGGTGCTGTAGCTTAAATCTGATCTGAGGCTGTTTAAATTTGGGCAAGATAATTGCTTCTCTAAGCATCATTTGTCCTGTTGGTCATTCACAAAAATGGAAAGAAGTGTTATAGTTACAGCAAGAGAGTGTCTTAAGGATGAAATATACTAATTTTTTAAAGGTAAGTTTGGCTTCGGTTAGTGATAGTATTTGTAATGAAGTCACATTATATAATTACTAATATAAAAGATCAATTAATATCATTTACCTGGAAAGAGGAGCCCTTGTGAAAAGCATGGAAGTAATCAGAATTAAAGGAATTCATGGATATAACTGCACATAACCACGACTACACATAACACATACAACTATATATGACTATAACTATATATAACATCTATAACTATATATATCATATATAACTACATACAACTAAAACTATATATAAAACACATAAAACTTCATAAATATATATATAACATATGTAGTTATATGTAACATATATAACTACATATAAATTCTCTATGCATTAAACAAAATAACCCAAATTAAAAGACAAGAACAAACTAAAAAAGATATTTTTAGGCCAGGCTGGCTGTGGTGGCTCATGCCTGTAATCCCAGTACTTTGGAAGGCCGAGGCAGGTGGATCACCCAAGGTCAGGAGTTCAAGACCAGCCTGGCCAACATGGTGAAACCCTGTCTCTACTAAAAATACAAATATTAGCTGCATGTGGTGGTGCATGCCTGTAATCCCAGCTACTCAGGAGGCTCAGACAGGAGAACTGTTTGAACCCAGGAGGCAGAGGTTGCAGTGAGCCGAGATTGTGCCATTGCATTGCAGCCTGGGCAACAGAATGAGACTCCGTCTCAAAAAAAAGAAAGAAAGACAGAAAGAAAGAAAGAAAGAAGGAAAGAAAGAAAGAAAGAATATTTTAAAAATTTAACACCTTTTACATTGACATCTCATAAATTAATTAGTAAAATACTAGGGTTCCAACCAATAATTCAGTAAAAAATAGAAATCTATAATTCCCAGAAGAGGACAAAAGGAAATACTTATTTTGACCATCATATAACACCATAATCTAAATTCCGTGCGGCTAGGAATTCTGTCAAAAGTTTTTGCTATGGAATCTAGGACAGAATCTACTTCATAGCAAAATACTCCTCAAAATCATTTCTCTTTGCTGTCAAAGAAATACAATTTAAACAAGTAGATAAGAAAATAGCACTGGTTATTTTTTAAAAATCTACATACACACAATTGGTTTATTCTAGCTGATTTATAATAGTGAAACTCTGTAGACCGGGTGCGGTGGCTCATGCCTATAATCCTAGCATTTTGGGAGGCTGTGTGTGGATCACAAGGTCAGGAGTTCAAGACCAGCCTGGTCAAAATGGTGAAACCCCATCTCTACTAAAAATACAAAAATTAGTCGGGCATGGTGGCAGGCGTCTGTAATCCCAGCTACTAGGGAGGCTGAGGCAGGAGAATCACTTGAATCTGCGAGGCACAGGTTGCAGTGAGCTGAGATCATGCTATTGCACTCCAGCCTGGGCGACAGAATGACAGAATGAGACTCTGTCTCAAAAAGGAAAAAAAAAAAAACAACAAGTGAAACTCTGAGAAAGATTAAAATACACAAATACAGAGAAATGGCAAGTTTTCATCTTGCAATGGGAAGAAACATTCGATTTTTTTCTCTAACATTTATTTTAAAGAGAGACAAAAAAATCTGATTTTACACATTCTAAAGGTATAAAACACTCTGTATTGGGCAGCTTTGCTATTTTCATAAGAATTAGACTTAGAGTGAAACTAAAGAGATGTCTGTCAGGCATTTAATTGTCAAAGATTTTTTTTCTAATCCTTTCGTATCTCAAGAGTAGGTGAGAACTGTTGCTCACGTGTGCTCATACCTAAGGAGTATTAACGTTTTTCCCTCCCTTGTTTACCTCCCTCCTCATCTTTTTCATCACCCGTTCCCACTCACCCACTCAAATAAATAAGCAAGCAAGCAAGCTTTTATCTGGAACAAGCAAGAGTATATAGAAGTCAGTTCACAGAAAATGAGGCAGACCAGTCCATGAAAATATTAAAGGGCTTATGATGAGTGGAGGACTCTCAACTCAAGTTCTCTTCCAGCTCTTCCCTTTCTGAGCAGTGAGTGGAGCGTGGCCGGGCCTGCCCAGGAGGCGAAATGATGGCAGGGTGAGTGTACTGAGTTGAGTAGTGCTATGGGATATTTTAAGGGGTCCCCTTCAAAATTCAAGTTTAAACTTGATGCTCATTGTGGTGGTATTATGAATGGGGCCTTTTGGGAAGGGATTAAGGCATGAGGGCTGTGCCCTTATGAATGGATTCGTACTTTGTGAAAGGACTGGAGGGAACTGACTTAGGTCCCTTTTTGCTGTTTCATCTCTTCTGCCATATGAAGACACAGTGTTCATCTCCTCTAGAGAACATGACAACAAGGCACCATCTTGAAAGCAGAGACTGGGCCCTCACCCGACACCAAATACTGTAACCTTGATCTTGGACTTCTCAGCCTCCAACTGAGAAATAAATTTTTGTTCTTTATAAACTAACCATACTCAAATATTTGGTATAGCAGCACAAAAGGACTAGACAAATAGTGTCCTCCTTCAGAATTTGTTTCTATCTAGGTCCTGTGAATGCGATCTTATTTGGAAATTGGGTGTTTGCAGATGTAATCAAGTTAAGATGAAGTCACATTGCATTAGAGTGAGCCCTAAATCAATGACTGGTTTCCTTAAAAGAAGAGGGAAATTTGCACACAGAGACACAAAGAAAGCCAAGAGAAGATGGAGACAGAGCTTGAAGTCGCCCTGCCATTAAGCATGGAATACCTGAAGCCGCCACAAACTGGACAAAACAAGGAAGGATTCAGATTCCTCCCTGAAGCCTTTGAAGAAAGCACTGCCCTGCCCATACCGTGGTTTTAGATTTCTAGTTTCCAGAGCCATGAGAAAATAAATTCATAGTTTTTTTAAAGCCACCCAGTGTGTGACACTCTGTTACAGCAGCTAGTATGAGTGCCAGTACAGAAACTAGTATGGTGGGTCTCAAGGGAAAGGGGGCAAGAAACAAATTCTGGCAATCTTTCACATGTCACCTAACCACAAAAATCATCTTCCAGAGTTGTATTTCTGAGATTTGCTGCTCTCATCAGTAGATCGCTAGCTACCCATTTATCCTTATCTGTCTTCAACTTGCTCTCAAAGAATCACAGATGATTTGAAAACAGACCCTTAGGAAGTTTTATTTCAATGCCCTCATTGCACAGAAAAGGAAACAGGCTCAGAAGAATTAAGCATGTCAACCCAGGTTACATAGCTGTGTTGGGGCAGAACTAGCTCTGGAAACTTCTTCTCCTGACATCAAATATCATTCCCTCAGTCAGCAAACATTTTCCCTGTGCCTCTATTGTTCAGGCCTGATCCCAGCACTTAAGGAGACACAGAAAGGATAAAGAGACGGTCTCTGCCTTTGGAATTAAATTCTGCATTATATAATCAGTTGTTTCAACGTTTATTTCCTTCTGTATTAGGAAGCTTTGTGAAAGCAGGGGTTGAGTCTTTCTTAATTGGTCATCCCGTATCATTCAGGATATATAAGGAGAAAGAACAAGAGAGAGACATTTATTTTAAGAAATGGGTTCGGGGAACCGCGGCTTGGGTGCAGACATGGCCAAGTCCAAGAACCACACCACACACAACCAGTCCCGAAAATGGCACAGAAATGGTATCAAGAAACCCCGATCACAAAGATACGAGTCTCTTAAGGGGGTGGACCCCAAGTTCCTGAGGAACATGCGCTTTGCCAAGAAGCACAACAAGAAGGGCCTAAAGAAGATGCAGGCCAACAATGCCAAGGCCATGAGTGCACGAGCTGAGGCCATCAAGGCCCTCGTAAAGCCCAAGGAGGTTAAGCCCAAGATCCCAAAGGGTGTCAGCCGCAAGCTCGATCGACTTGCCTACATTGCCCACCCCAAGCTTGGGAAGCGTGCTCGGGCACGCATTGCCAAGGGGCTCAGGCTCTGCCGGCCAAAGGTCAAGGTCAAGGCCAAGGATCAAACCAAGGCCCAGGCTTCAGCTTCAGTTTCAGTTCCAGCTCAGGCTCTCAAAGGTGCCCAGGCCCCTACAAAGGCTTCAGAATAGATATCTTTGTCTGCCAATGCGAGGACAGAAGGACTGGTGTAACTCCCCTGGGGCTGCCATCTGCATGGGGCTGGGGTCCTCCTGTGCTATTTGTACAAATAAACCTGAGGCAGGATTAAAAAAAAAAAAAAAAAAAAAGAAATGGGTTCATGTGATTGTGGGACTGGTACATCTGAAATCTGCATGCAAGGCCGGCTGACTGGCTGGTAACTCAGGCAGGATTTCTGTTGCAGTCTCGAGGCAGAACTCCTTCTTCTCTAGGAACCATCAGATTTTGCTCTTATGGCTTTCAACTGATTGGATGGGATCCACCTGTATTGTTGGGAGTAACCATCTCCCATACTTAAAGTCAACTGATTGCAAACATTGATGACATCTGAGAAATATTTTCACAGCAACATCAATATAGTGATGATATGGTGTTAATTTTAAACACCATAAAATTAACTATCGCACATCTCCCGCAGCTAAACCCATTTATGCTGGTTCCCACAGCCTGGATTTCTCTGACCTCCATTTGTCCTTTAGGTCATAGCTGAGTGCCACCCCTCAGTGGAGCCCTCCCTGACTTCCATTACTAAATTAAATCAACCAAGTCAAGCTCAAGTTGTCATGCTGTTTGGCTTTCTTCATACCTCTCGTTGCTGTCTTTACAATCTCTTTATTGTTCACCTGCTCACTTTCTATCTCTTCCTAGAATGAGAACAGGGAGCCTTCTTTGTCTCCCTCATCACTTTATCCCCAGAGGCAGTTTGCTAGAGCAGTGAAGAGCAGGGATAGTGAAGAGGGGCTGCTTGAGTGTGAATCTTAGCCTTGCCCTTTAAAATAGCTGCGTGATTTTGGGAAAGTTACTCAGTCTCTGGGCCTTGACTTTCTCATCCTTAAAACTGGAATAGGGGTCCAGGTGTGGCGGTTCATGCCTGTAATCCAAGAACTTTAGGAGGCCAAGGTGGGAGGATTGTTTGAGCCCCAGGAGTTTGAGACCAGCTTGGTCAACATAGCAAAACACCGACTCTACAAAAAACACAAAAAATTAGCTGGACATGGTGGTGCATGACTGTAGTCCCAGCTACTTGGGAGGCTGTGGTGGGAGGATCACCTGAGCCCTGGAAGTTGAGGCTACAGTGAGCTGTGATTGCACCACTGTATTTGAACCAGGGCGAAGGAGTAGGACCCTGTCAAAAAAAACAAAAACAAAAAACAAAAAGTAAATAAAACTGGAATAATAACAGTATTCATCACATAGTATTGTTGCAATGATTAAATGAGTTGATGGATATAGAAGAGGGCAGGGCACACGGTTGAGTACTACATGAGCAATCTACTTACTATGATAGTAGGACCTTAGCAAATCTGTGTTGAAAAAGGTAAGTGAATAGGTTGCAATGCCTCTTGGCAACCGGCTGACCAGTGCATCACCATATTTTGCTTTGCTCTACTTGAACTCCACTCACACATGGGATTTCTACACTCCCATTGCACTAAATCATCTTTTGAATCCTCTCTGCCCTCTTTTGCTTCTAGGCCTTTTTCTTTGTTGTTGTCAGGAGCCCATCTTCCTCACTTGACTGACAGGTCCACTGAAATCCCTCTAGACAAGCAAGGCGCGGTGGCTCACGCCTGTAATCCCAGAACTTTGGGAGGCCGAGGTGGGTGGATCGTGCGGTCAAGAGATCGAGACCATCCTGGTCAACATGGTGAAACCCCATCTCTACTAAAAGTACAAAAATTAGCTGGGCATGGTGGCGTGTGCCTGTAATCCCAGCTACTTGGGAGGCTGAGGCAGGAGAATTGCCTGAACCCAGGAGGTGGAGGTTGCAGTGAGCCGAGATCGTGCCATTGCACTCCAGGGTGGGTAATAAGAGCAAAACTCCGTCTCAAAAAAAAAAAAAAAATCCCTCTAGACAGGGTTAAATACCCGCGGATGCTGATGTTGTAACCTCTATCATAGAGTTTATTATACTGTTTTACCATTTGCTTGGTTATTTTCCTCCGTGAGACCTTAGCTTTTTAAGCGCTGACACCACATCTTCCTGATTCCCAACTGCACCTTCAGGATCGAACACAGTGCCCAGAGCAGCGTAAGGTTCATCAAATGGGTGAACAACTATAGGAAAAAAATTGCTAGGATACCTGATGATCCTTTGGAAACAAGAGCTCACCATGGAGATCTTCCAGGGAAGGATGGACAGCATTATGAAAGTGACCAGCAACAGGACATGGCCACCTAGAGGAAGGAGAGGAAGAAGTCAAGGAAAAAGGTTAAAAGGATATTCATGAAGATTTAGGACATCTGTTAGGAGCAACAGATTTGGAGTGAGACAGCACAGGTTTGAAAATTCAGCTATGGCATTTACCATACACCCTTTCCAAGTCACTTAACCTCCCTACTCCTCGCCCTCCTGACCTATGCAAGGAACCTACTTATGCCATCTTGCCAAACTATTGAGAGAAACCAATGAAACAACAATGGGTGTTTCTCATTAATGGCAGCTACCCTCAAATAATATAACCCATGGCAATAGAGCAGTCAGGGTAATAAGGTGACTCCTCTTAAGGATGTGATTAAGTTACAAAGTTACTTTCCACTCCAAAAAGGATCTAGAGTCATATGTGCTAAAATGCCCCTATTAAATTAAGTATGTTTTTTTAAAAAACAGAAATATGCTCACGCCTGTAATCCCGCACTGTGGGAGGCCAAGGTAGGTGGATCACGAGGTCAAGAGATCGAGACCATCCTGGTCAACATAGTGAAACCCTGTCTCTATTAAAAATACAAAAAATTAGCTGGGCACGATGGCACGTGCCTGTAGTCCCAGCTACTCTGGAGGCTGAGGCAGAATTGCCTGAACCCAGGAGGCAGAGGTTGCGGTGAGCCGAGATTGCGCCATTGCACTCCAGCCTGGGTGACAAGAGCAAAACTCCGTCTCAAAAACAAAAAACAAAAACCCCAGAAATATATGTGTACAGACTTTGTGATTTTTGTATTACATGCTTATGAAGTCTCATAGTCGGAAGGGCAACTACAGGTCATCTTATGCAACTACTCACCGAAAGCTTGACTCTCCTCCAGAGCAGTTGAGAGTTCTGTGGGGATCGCTCCCGTGTGAGGCCCCTAGGAAATGGGCCTCGCGATACGGTGAGCTTGAGCCCGGACACAGATCACCGGTTGGGGGAGTCGAGCTGAGGGAGAGCAGGAACCGAGAGAGGGACTATGCTATTCAAAATAATTAACAGACATTGCTTTATGGATATGAGGACTTGGGAGGCATGGTGTCCACTTTCGGCTTCTTATGGTTTATTGCTTGATTGTGTTCATTTTGGACCCTTGTTACCTTCACTGTAAAATATTAACTTAAGTATTTACACTTGGTAACTTACTTACCGTAACTTACTGGGCGTAACTTACTTGCTGGGTGTAACTAACCGTAACTTACTGGGCGTAACTGACTTACTGGGCGTAACTTAGTGGGCGTAACTTGCTTACTGTAACTTAAGTATGTTGATCTGGCATAAGCAACATTAACTTCAGAAAAGTATATAATGGAACATATTGCAAAAATAAAATTGCTGCTTGGACATAGCCTAAGCCAGCCCTCCAGACTCTGCTTTCCTTTTTTCTTTCACTTCCGTGCATTCTCTCCCTCAGGTTGAACGAGACATCTACGTTGGCAGTCTCAGGGACTCCTGGTAGCCCCCGGCAGATGTGCCGGACCCCAACAAGCAGTTCTCATTCATTGATTTGCAAAATGCTTTTTATGTACCTATCATGTTCCAGACACTACCATCCTGGTCCTGCTCTAAGAGGTTTACATTCCAGTGGGAGAGGGACAGGCAAATTGGTCCAGGTGGCAAAGGGACCACATCATGTGATCATCTCCTGTGAGGGGAAGTACATCATGCTATGGGAGCACACAAGACAGGGAATTGCCACTGGCCCAGTCTTCCCAGTAATGTGAGAATACTCTGGGAAGTGAAATCTCACTAAGAATAGGCTGAGCAAAGGAGAGGCATGGGGTGGGAACAAGCACTTTACATAATGGACATGGCATGTACACATGCCTGAAGGTTGGGAAGAGTACTGACGCCTAAAAGGCTTTCATTTAAATTTGAATCCATCTGCAAAATATTCTTTCAGGATGATCAGAAAGTTCTTTCTTGAAGAAATGTCCTATTACCTACTGTTTAAGACACTGAACGGTAGGTATGTAATGTTGTATAATATATAATGTAGTGAAAAGTAATGATGAGCACTATCTCTGGGGCTTTATTGTGGGAAATTTGCTTCTAAGCCCAGAGTAATCCAGCACTAAATTACTTCAAGTGAGGAGTCAGAGAGCTTGAGAATTCCCACCCATGGTTAATAACTTCGAGGCTGAAGAAATAGAGTGAAAAGATAAAAATATTATAGCAACTCCAAGAGGCCTGCATATACACATGTCTCTTCTCCCACCAACACTCTACCACCTAAGGGAAAAGTGATGAAAGTCTTGTAATAGGCCAGGCCCAGTGGCTCACGCCTGTAATCCCAGCACTTTGGGAGGCCAAGGCAGGCGAATTGCTTGAGGTCAGGAGTTGGAGGCCAGCATGGCCAACATGGTGAAACTCTGTCTCTACTAAAAATACAAAAATTAGCCAGTTATGGTGGCAGGTACCTGTAATCCCAGCTACTTGGGAGACTGAGACTGGAGAATCGCTTGAACCAAGAGGCGGATGCTGCAGTGAGCTGAGATTGCGTCACTGCACTCCAGCCTGGACAACAGAGCAAGACTGAGAAAGAAAGAGAGAAAGAGAGAAGGAGAGGGAGAGAGAAAGAGAAAGAGAGAAAGAAAGAGAGAGAGAGAAAGAGAGAGAAAATCTTGTAATAATATTAGTATGCAATTTTTAAGAATTATTCTAGTTAACTTAGAGTGTATTCAATTAGGAGAAAAATACTACCATATTTTTAAAGAGTAAAAATGTATTCTCCTAAAATGTATGCACTTATTAGATATGATATGATACTGAGGTACAGTAATAACAATATACTGGTAGTGGCATAAAAATAGATTAATATACCAGTGATACAGAATAGACAGTACAGAAATGACCCATGAATACTGGAACTTAATATAGAATAAAGATGCCATCACAAATTAATAGGGAAATGGCATATTGTATAGTAGTCAATAGTTGGGAAAACTGGTGTACAGATATTAGGCTGGGAGAAGACAGTTGTTACATCTAAAACTTTCAGTATATAAACTATAGAAGAAACCTTGAGAAAAAAGACAAGATGGGTGATGTGATAGAAAAATGAACAACTTGGGCAGATACAAGAGGAGGCATATGTATAAAGATGCTGCAGTGTTATCATGTTGGGATGCTAGAGGGAAGGTAAGTTTCTTCCCTAGGGACATAGTGAATGAAATGTGATGAACACACAGTATGAACATTCTGCAGAAGTCAAGCATTAGAAACAAGATTAACAAACGGCAAAGTGGATGGATCTTAAAACATAATGCTGATTGGAATTTTTAAAAGTGTGAAACAGAAGAAGGGCTATACCACAACCTATGTATAAGTTAAAAATAGATACACAAAACAACACTGCTTATTTTATAAGCATTCCTACACTTCATACATATTCAAGGATATATATTAAACATATTTGAAGCATGTCTGTGGGAGAGAGGGCAATGGGACTACAAAGTGGCCTTGTCCTAAATGATGATGACAGTATGCAAACACTGAGATGAGTATGCTCATTTCAGCCCTCTGTCAGGAGACAATCCTCCAAAGGTCTCTTGCATTTCTGTGCATATTGTGATCAGAGGCACTGACACGTTTCTTTCTGGACTGTCTTCTCATAGGTGTTTGTATAGAAAATAGCCTTAGAAGATGGAGACAGTGTCTCCCTCTGGGGTAGAAGGCATGTTTGTTTGCTTCTGAATAAAGATGTCTGATTTCAAAGCAAACGTTGGGCAGATTTGTTGGAAGTCCATTATAAAAGCTTGGGGTTTTCTAAGCTCAAGAGTTCCCAAATGTAATTCAATCCACTGCATGTGCAGCATCTCCCTCTGCACATGCATTGCCCTCCTGGGAATTAAGGGGCAAGAGAATTGTGTACATGAAGCTCATGATACTTTCTATGGCATGAGAAATCAAGTCCTTTGTTTCTGACCCAAGAGTCTCCTGTCTTCTACCAGCATCTGTGAAACTATGGCAGTTGTCTTTTGAACCTGCAAGTAAGGTAAAATCTCTGAAACCGTATTCTAACAAAGTCTCAGATGATGTTCATGTGTTGGGCCAGAGAACATGATAACCACTGGTCTAGGTCATACCAACTGTGTGGCCCGGGGAAGTTACTTAACTTTCTGTTCCTCAGTTTCTTCATCTGCAAAAAATAAGAATAATAATGAGAATAATACTACCTCATAGGCTTACAGTGAGAATTAAATGAGCTAATATTATCAAGTGTTTAAAACCATGACTGGTACATATTAAGCACTTTGTGCTTGCTATGATCATCAATATAAATACATGCGTTAAGTTGACACAAGCTGGTAAAGCATAAATAGCCTCTACCATAATACCCTTATCACCTAGGAAAGCACTCTTTTTTTATTTTGAGACAGAGTTTCGCTCTTGTTACCCAGGTTGGAGTGCAATGGTGCAATCTCGGCTCACTGCAACCTCCGCCTCCTAGGTTCAGGGAATTCTCCTGCCTCAGCCTCCTGAGTAGCTGGGATTACAGGCACGCACCACCATGCCCAGCTAATTTTTTGTATTTTAAGTAGAGACGGGGTTTCACCATGTTGACCAGGATGGTCTCGATCTCTTAACCTTGTGATCCACCCGCCTCGGCCTCCCAAAGTGCTGGGATTACAGGCGTGAGCCATCACACCTGGCTCAGGAAAGCACTCTTATGACAATGTTGGTTTTGAAAGTTAAAGCACCTCTGAATGCCTTCTGTTCTGGAACACACTTCTGTGTAGCTCATTTTTTGGTAACTATACAGGTTGGAAATGAAGATATGAAAAGAGCGTTGGGGGCTTCTTAGAAACCAAAACAAATTGGAAATGAATAGAGGGTTGGGGGCTTCCTAGAAATCAAAACTAGTTGGAAGAGCAGGCAGACAGCGTATGCAAGGCCTTTGTAAGAAGGCTAGGAGAATGTAAACCCTATGCTTCCCTAAAGCAATGAAGTGGCCAGTGGAAATGAGCAAATAGAGGGGCATGATTACATGGAATGAAAATAAAGACTGGTGAACAGGTAGAGAAGATAGCAAAAAGACAACTAGATAATTGAGAAGCAAGATAGAGGAATAGAGGAAGAAAGGAAAACTGAGGAGGAAGAACAAGGAGAAAGAGAAAATCTCCCACAAATCTTTCATCTCTTGGAAGTAAGTAGTCATGGTTCTTTTCTAAGTACTGTTGTGATGACCCAAAGCCTATACAGGTAAAGAACAAACCAATAAAAGTAATTCTTGATGCCATGGTACCAACAGAAATGTTTCCCATTTTTAAAATGTGGCCACCATGTTCCTTGCCTTACCTGCTCCACTTAATGGATCCTTTTCATCCCTGTCCTGCAGATTCTGCCTTGCCATTGCTTACTTCTGACCTCTTTCTTTCAAGCCTAAAGCGTAGGAAAACATGGAGTGTTTCATTGAATGTTCTAGAGTCAACAAACTAGAACATCCTTGCATATCATAATGGTATATATTTTAGATAAGCAACCATCATATAAAATTTCAAAGGAAATTAATTCTAGAAAAAGAAAAACATCCATAATGGTCAAGTAAATAATTATAAGAAAAACATCTTACCTCTCACTGTTCTCTTAGATGAAGTCTAGATTCTCTACAGTGAGAGTTCACAGGAACCCAAATTTAGAAAAGTTGGGTTTTCTAAACAAGAGATCCTGCTGATCTCTTCTACCCCTTCCTCCAGCTGTTCCAGCACTGTCAGCATCAGCCCCTTCAGGGCCAAATTAGCATTTGGCTGAGGTTTAAATAAAACTTTTCCAAAAAATATTAGGTCTCTCTATTTTCAATGTAAATTCCTTGTATTGAGATCTAGTATTTACTGTGAAAAATACACTAAATGTTTCTTAGTGTTTTCTATTTAGAAACCTGCCGATCGAATAATGATGAAAAGTTACTGGTTAAATAAAGATGGGAACAATAGACATTGGGGGTTACCAGTGAGGGAAGCGTGGGAGCGGGACAAGGGTTGAAAAGTTACCTATTGAGTACCAGGCTCACTACCGGGAGACAAGATCATTTGTACGCCAAACCTCAGCAACACGCAATTTACCTGTGCAACAAAGCTGCATGTGTACCACCCGAAACCAAAATAAAAATAGAAGAAAAGAAAAGTTACTAGTCAAGTAGATATACTCTCTGGCCCTGAAGAGATCACCTGTTTCAACTAAGAGCCTGGCAAACAGTCCACAGGATGAAGGAAATGCCAGAGACCCAAGTACCTAAGGGTAAAAAATGAAAAAAAAAGCATCCATATCAAAATGCTCTTTGGGAAGAGACATCGATACCTAAGCACATTCATTTTTGCAAAGGAGAGAGAAAGAAACTATCCCACCTCTACCTGGTCAGACAGTAGAATTTCTAAAATTGTACTTAATTCAATCTGACTAATTAATAATATAATTTAGTAAAAAAGGGAAACAAATTGCTTCCTCTGCTTCTATGTCCCCATGGACTATTCAGCAAGAGGGAATGGCTTCTAATTTTTCATATTTGTGTCCGTATAGCTACTGTAGGGAAGTCAGATTTTGAGAACATTATTGCATAGATTTGTGATGATAGCCTTTAGTACTGAAAGGGTCAACTCTATTTGGGTCACACAGGTCATAATGTCTATCTGTCTGGATTTCATTTTTCATATGACTGGAATGAACAGTTAGCTGTACAGAAAACCAGAACAAAAGTCCAGCATTGACTAGGGTCAAACTTAGTTTAAATGATGAGTCCCTTTTGATTCACTAGATTTTTATACTTTCCCAGTGAGAGAAAAGTACCACCATTCTACATGAAATACCATTTAATGCCAATTGCCTTTGAGCTAGCCTCCCTCATGACCGTGCCTTATATTGACTAGCTCATATACCACTCTCTGGTCCAGTCAACTGTGGCAGGAAAGGCAAAGATGGCTTTTTTTTTTGAGATCGAGTCTTGCTCTGTACTACAGGCTGAAGTGCAGTGGCCCAATCTCAGCTCACTGCAACCTCCACCTCCCGGGTCCCTGTTCAAGAAATTCTTCTACCTCAGCCTCCCAAGTAGTTGGAATTACAGGCACAAACCACCATGCCCAGCTAATTCTTGTTTTTAGTAGAGACGGGGTTTCACCATATTGGCCAGTCTGGTCTTGAACTCCTGACCTCGTGATAACGCCAGCCTCAGTGCTGGGATTATAGGCATAAGCCACTGCACCCAGTCCAAAGATGACTTTAACCAATGCCTGAAGCTTCAGCATCACTTCCTTAAGAAGTAATAGTGGATGTGGCAAATTGTGCAGCTCCATAGACTCTTCCTGTTATTGCCTAGTTCAAGCAAACAACTAATTTCCAAAACAGTTCATATTCACATCTTGATCACATTCATAAAACTCATCTCTATAGATGCTAGATTTCACCTTTTTGCAGTGTTTTAATGGACCCACAATGACCAAATGTATATCAAATTGAAACTATTATCTTTTTAATTCGTGTAGGACATGTTTATGTATATTTTTTTTCTTAAAGAGATGCTTCGAAAATTCAATTTTTTCAATTAACCATCTCTGATGCAAAGTTAACTGGATGACTGCTGGTTTTGCTTGGGCTTCAATGTAACTGGTTAACTGTTTTATTTTAGAAATGCATTTAATTACATCATGCAGTGTCACCTTACAGATGTGAAAAGACACAGAGACTAACAAGCCAAACCTGCCTCCTGTATTTTCATTCTCTACTTTGTCTTTATTATGACAGTCAAAACCTATCTTCTTAGATTAAATTATTAATAGAGAAGCAACTGGAGAAATAAATTGAAAATATATTATGTAACAGAACAAGCTATTTAATACAAAAGAAGATTGGATGAAGAAATTATAGTCAAAGCCTCAAATTGAAGAGAAAGAAATTCAAAACAGAAGGATAAAGGACAGAGAAGTCAAACAAGCTCTTTTTTTTTTTTTTTTAACTTTTGTTCAAGAACCCCTGGTTGCAAGCTTTAAAGATTACCGGAAGCCCCAAAGGAGCTCCCTCTGGTCTTCTCTGAGGATCCTGCGCAGATCCAACAATTGAGTGCTGAATCTTTGTGTTCTAGGTGGGATTATTTATCAGGGATTTTGTTTTGAATGGGTTTTCAATGGCCCGGCCCCAGCTGTACATTTGGGGACAGACCACAGCTTCAGTCAACAGAGGGTTTGTAGCGTTGCATTTGGAAGCTTCCCTCCCCCTGCAGGGATGGAGTAATTAACAGACCATTAAGTCACTTCTGCTTTATTGAAGGGGATACTGTGCAGGTCATTTCTTTGAAAACTTTTGTTCTTGAAGGAAATTACAGGATTGTTTTATGTTTAGAACCACAGCCTGGTGAACTCTGGAGTCCAGAGGCAAATTTCTGTAGCTGGGGTAGCTACAGAGACAAGGAGGATAATGACACTAATCCCATTAAAAAAAGATCTCCCCCAACTCCCCTTCTTTTATTTTTCTCTTTAAAAAAATCTGCTGAAAGAAAAACGATTTGCTCATTTGCTAATAACTAATGGGGACATGAATTACGGAGATGCCCCAGACTGAAGTTTATCTCTGTGTCAATAAATCTCTAAACAACTGCTACGAAACCAAGTACTGCCACCGTTGCTTCTTTTTATTTCCATATTAATCAAAAGCATCTGCTCCTGTCCTCTCCAGTAGAGGGAATGGTCAGTGAGTTTTCTTGCATCTGAAAAAGCGCCTGGAAGGATGTGTTTGCAGCACTTGTGTTTTGTGCGGCCAGTGGAATTTTTACCATCGGACTTAGGTGACCGATGTTTTGCTGAGGGCACAGCAAACAGGAGCTATTTCTTATGCATTGAATGCCTTATTTCTCTTGCTGTTTTTATTTTATTTATTTATTTATTTATATTCCTCCGTTGTGGCTACCAGCACCTGGCACATCGGAAGCATGCAGACAATGTTCGTTGCTGAAGTGGAGAAAGATTGAGAAACTCCAAAGGAAGTAATGCCAAGGCTTGCGTTGCTGGGATTGCACTAGAGCGCTATGTGTTTGCATTTGAGTTCAAATGATGGCCTGGGCGTCCTTGTCGTTTCCCGGGATAGATGCGAGGGAGGCGGGTGGTGGGGGGACTGAATAACCAGGAAGAGAAAGGAGTCGCCATAAAATGCGCCCGCTGCTACCCTCTATGTTCCCCATTGGAATTAAGGATCTTGCTTGTGGCAAAAGTGCGTTCTTGGTACCACAGTCCTGCAGCAGGCAGAGAGAGGGGCTCCCTCAGTACCCGGCTTCTTCAGTTTTCGATGCATGGAGGTGAGGTGTACTTCTTGCAAACCGTGGCAACCCCCGGAATCAGGCCCTGGCCTCTGCACTTTCTGAGGTGTCTGTGGCAGACCACGAGGAAAAGAGAGGTCTTAAGTCAGAGCCAGACAGAACCCCAAAAGTTCCGACACTGCCCCACAGACCCTTAGGCGCTGCCCCCTCTTTGCCCCTGTCCTCCTGGGGTGGGAGAAACCCAACCACTTTGCTTCCACCCGAACCCTAGGACTCAGCAGTAAAACCAAGGCGGGTCACTGGACTCCCAGATATGCGCACCCCTCTCGGCCCCAGCAGGTCCAGGACCCATCACCCAAGGGGCCCACTACCGAGGCGAGTCAAATTCCTTTTGCCAGTGCCTGGCTGCGAGGACAAACGTTCGTACTTCAGTTCGGGAGCCATGGGCAGTCCAGGAGTTTGGGTTAGAAGCAAAGGCTCCCTTCCAGGGGCTGTGATCCGGGTCGGCCAGGGAGAGCGAGGCGCCGGGGTCCTCCGTGAGGTCCCCGCAGCTGGGGAAGACGCCGCCACCCGGCCCCCCCGCGCCACCCTAATCGGGCCTCTCCTTAGCAAAACTGACAAACGAGTATCAGCCCGGACTGCGCGAGGGGGCGCAGTGACCTGAGAGGAAAGAGGGCCCTCGGCGCTCGTCCCGACTTTGGATTTCTTTGCGGTTATTGTTTTTGTTTTTCCTCCCTCCCAGTTTCCATAAACCCTTAGGTATTTCGAGGCACTCTGCAGGCGTGGGCGCAGGCGACCAGGGGACTCACTCGGTGGAATCTGCCTCCCGCACATCCTTCTGTCGCCTGCGCCCCCACCTCTCTGACCGTGTCCTGCGGGGGCCCCGAGACAGCGAGGAGTCCGGAGTCAGGGCGCAGAGACTGACGCTTCCCACCTGACCCATCCGCAACCCGGGGAACCCCAGCCCGGCGCGGAGCTCGAGTCTGAGATTCTGGCTCCCGGCTCTCGGCCGCTGGGTACAGGAGGAGGGCTGAAGGGGTCGCGCACCCCGCGGGTGGGCGGCGGAGCGGGCTCTCCCCGGCCATCGCAAGCGCGGACTCCGGCTGCTCGGCGCCCAACGCACTTGATCGTCTCCCAGCCCCTCGCAGTCCCCAACTGCAGTGCCCCAGGGAAGGTTTCAGTGAACCCGGACGTTCGACAGAAAAGTGACGCTGCAGACCCGAGCTTTCGAAGTTTGATTTCTGTGGGCCCCTTAAACCAGCACTGGGTCCCCGAGAGGCCCCGAGTCCCTGCAGGGGCGGGGAGGGAAGGAGGCTCTCTCTCCCGCAAGTTTTCTTAGAGTCTAGCAGAGGACGCCGGCCGCCTCCCTCCCGCACGGCCCCTCCCTGGGCTTAGTTCTTCCAGAGGACACTCCCAGCCCTCGGGCGGCGGCTCCTCCACCTGCTTCCTTCCTACGCCGGAGCAGACTGGACCCCGCAGGGCCGCACTGAGGACAGGCCCAGATCCCGCAAGGCCAGGAGGGCGCCTGGCCCCGGGGTTCTCTTCACAGCTCCTCTTTCTCCGCTTCGGCCGGGAGCGGTGCAGGGAGGGGTGGTCCTGGGTGGCCTCGGGCCTGGGGGTGCGGAAGGGCTGCTCGGAAAAGGTGCTCAGGGGAGGCCCCTACAAACCAGAGACGGACTCTCTGGGCCAGGTCAGTCCCAGAAAAGCACCCCAAGCTGAGGCCGAGCCGCGGGGCGTCTTCAGGTTCGCGGAGGCTCCTCTGTGTCCCGGCCTCGAGGCCCGTCCCGAGTCCCCACCCCGTACCAGGGGCGGGAGCTAGCATCGCAGGGAGGTGTCGGAGATATCTAGCCTGGGTGTGAAGACTGGGGAGCCCACCCTTGGCAGTCACTCCCGCTCCCCAGCGGCGGGTGGGAAAAGGGGAGCAGAGGGCCCGGGCGTCTCTGGAAGGGACGTGGAACGCGAAATTAAAAGTTGGTGTCTGAGCGAGATGTTGGTGGGGCGTCCTCCCGGTGGGAGGAGGTTTTTGCAATTTCTGCTGAATGCGTCAGTGGAGGCCCAAAACCTGGCTTGACCTAGCTGCTGGGAAAAAAAGAAATTCGAGGAGACGCAAGGCCCCCTGCTGCTGGAGCGGGGAAACCCTGGGCTGGGGCCGTTCCGGCGCCTGTCTCCGCGGGTTTGCGGGCTGTCAGCCTCAGCGGCCCCGGGAACAAAGATCTGGTGCGCCCAGCCGACGCCGGCCTCATTTTCCCTTTTCTAAGCGTCACTTTCCTCCTCCCTCTGAATTAGGTCATCGCCTGGGAAAGCGCCGAAAGGTTTCTAGTGTGGGCTTCTCAAGGTGTCCCCGACCAGGAGACTTTCGCCATCCATTTAAATGTAAGGCGATGTTTAATCTGGAATACGAGGATCGTCGTAGTGTTTCCAGATTGAATGAAAAACTAAACTTGCGAACTTTCGAGAAAGTGACAACAACGAAAAAACAAAATCCGGCGGAAACCCATTTTCACCTTTGCGGCCATGAAATCTTGTTTGTGGCGTGGATAATTCGAGTATTTAAAGGGAAACGCAAGGACACTAAAAGTCTGCCTGCAAACACCTGTACAGCACACCAGCCCTAGGCATCAAGGCCTTTCCCCGAGGGCAAGTTGCGATTGTTTCTTCCCAATAAATCTAGAAACCTCAGATGACCTGGCTCCCAAATCACCTTCCTCACTGGGTTCCTGTCCTGTTCTTAAAGAAATTTTCTCTTCTAATATTGAAGCCAAAAGAATTTTTGTAACCCAGAAAACAGCTCACTTGAGAGCTCCTCAATATTGGAAGCCGTGTCTATTTTCCATTTCACAAGATTTGGAATAGAGTTCCCTGTGCTCGAGGTTCCTTTTAGCTTATGTGAGTGGGCATCGCAGCTCTTTAAACTGACCACTGCAGGTAGCCCAAGGATTTCCTATCTCAGCAGGGCAATCACAAAATCCACGACTGTCCTAGTGTAAAGAGTGTGGCTTTATTCCTTTCCATAACCCAATTTAAGCCTCAGCTTTAGAGAAGGCAAGAAGCCCACCGCTAGGCTCACTGTAAGGCCTGAGTCTTTCCCCAGAACCAGGCCTTTGGAAACAGGACTCAGAAGAAGCAAGTGGCTAAAGAGAAAGTCGTTTTCTTTCCTGACTAATCAAACTCCTTTCCCCCACCCCCTTTCTAAATAATAAACTCTGGGGAAAGGCTGGAGGGCTGCCTTGTGTTGGTTTCAAATAAATCTTCAATAGGCTGTTTCCTCACCCAGAGAAATGAATCACTCTTGGGAAACAGACGATTATTCCCCCATTTGTCTGCCGAGAACCAGTGGAAACAAGCACCCTCCACTGTAGACCCTCACTTAGGTCTTCCTCCTGGCTGAGAGTGGGGTAGCCATGGTGTAAAAAGGGATGGAGGGGAATGATTTGGATAGAAGAGAAACCCACAGAGATGTCCTCTCTGAGAGAGGCAACAATGGGCAGGCACTGGGGACTCAGGAAGGACAGGGCAAATACAAATCCTTCCTAGCCGTGCTCTCCATGCTGGATTCCAGAAGGACACCACAGTCCTCCCCACATTGGAGAGAAGCTTGGGCCTCAACCAACAACGAGGCAAGTTACAACTAATTCAGAAGCAAATCCTGGGGTATTGCATTACAATGAGAGTTCTATTTTCCTCAGAGGGAAATTGAGGCCTGTGTTGTTGGAGCTATCCTCACTACAATTTGATTTATTGTTGCCTTTAAACAAATAGACAAAACCCTCTTGCTGGATTACTCCTGCTTATGTAAACCATTTGGAAGTGTTATGGCGGGAGGTGAAAAGAGAAAAGTCGTGTATTAAAATAGCTCCCGTTTTAGCTGACTTTTATGTAGAAGATGCCCGATGTATATGGTTAATCAGACCAGCAATCTTCTAAGGGAAGAAAGAAGGGAGGATTCTCGCTATAAATCTGCAAGATGCTGAGTGAGACTTGGGCGGTCCTTTGATTCACCCGGAGCTCACCTTATAAAGCAGAGAAGCTTTCCTTTCTCTGCAGGGCATGCTTTCCAAGGGGAAGGCAAGCAGGATGAGTATTTGATTATTTTCTCGGACCACTCTTTGTTTTAAAATGTATACTCGATTTTAACAGGGGGCGAAAAGATAACCCACAAGTTCAATTTAAAGTGAAAAGAAGTTAACTTACTGCCAACACAGTCATCATTGTGACATTCCACCTCTCTTTTCTGAGTTTCTAGATTGCTTTTAAAATTCAATTCCTGAGTTTATGAGGGTCTGATTACTGCAGAGAAATAAGGATATCAATGAGTGGATGACTATGAATGTGGGCAACACCCCATTTAAAGGACATTTCCAAAAATTAGCACCAATTTACCCATCCTGTTTACTTGTACATAATTAGGGAAAACTTCAAATCTGCCCACCCATTCCAAATCCCTCACCCACACCGGATGCACCTTACCTGGTCCACATGTTCCCTATGCCACTACCCCCATCTGCTAAGATTTTAGGCAAAGCCAAAGCCACGATTTAAAGGTTCTTTTTTATTTGAAATCTCATCCAGAAACACTGGTTATCAATAAATATATCATAGTTATCAAGAATATATAAAAAATAAAGACAGGTATTGTCTTTGAGGCCCTAACAAAATATTTCAAGCAAATGTTCAGGAAAATAAAAACAGCACCCCTCCCAAAACCAGAATAAGTTTTCAAAGCTGATAATAGAGAGAGCCAACCCCGCATGCAGAATAACTGAGCGAGGGGGTGGGGCAAGCTACTAGAGGGAGCCAAGCGTTTACAATGGCGCCTCCGGAACAGCAGAGGAAGGTTCGGAATAAAGTTTGAAGGGGATGTGGGTGGGAGAAGAAGCGCGTGTGCGTGAGTGTGGGTCTTTGCACTCTGCCCCTTTTCATTTCATACAACCACAGACAGATATATGGAGTACTTGGAAGAATTCACTAATAAATCCTTGTTACAAGGAAAACGGCACCACGGCCTGCACAACATGTTTAGACAAGATTCATTTAGAAGCCTGCATGCATTCTTTTGACCTACACTGCGTCGAAAGGAAAACCCACATAGGAGGTGTCATGCCCTGGACCGGAGTTGAGATTCAAAACTTGGGTCTTGATATCTCTCTCTCTCTCTCTCTCTCTCTCTCTCTCTCTCTCTCTCTCTCTCCATTGTCTCTAGAAAAACTATGGCGAGGACAGAGACAATCATAATCGCATCCATCTCAAGAAAATATTTACATTTGTTTTGCACAAAAGGGATGGCCGTCTTTTCCCAAAGCGAGAACACAGAGTCAGAGAAAGCCAACTCAAAAGTTCCTTCGCAAGTTTTTAACTACACCGATCCCATCTTTATACAACAAATGCAGTTTTGACAAGAGCATACGGCAGTGAGAAATACTGGCGCGGCATGGGGAAAAGAAGCATGCATGCAAAACACACGACGTGTGGTTCGAGTCCCCCTTTGCTACCACCTAGAAATTGCAGTTTGGTTTTGGTCCTTTTCCCTCCGGGGTCAAGTGGAGTCTGAGATCTCTCAGACAGGGTAGGATGCCGCGGGCCCCGGAGCCCGCCCTCCCGTGGGCCGAGCGCACAGCCTCCCTCTTCCCTCCCGGCCCGGCACCGCGGCCCCTCCCGCCGCTCTCCCTCCTCCTAGGCAGCCGGGCTCGCCCGCTGCTCACTTGAGCAAGTCCTTGGACTCGGCGGACAGCCGGGCCATGTTGGCGGTGGAGAGAGCGGACAGGTGCGGCGGCGGCGGCATCTGGCAGATGGTGCAGGGGCAGGGCAGCCCGGCCCAGTGCTGGAAGCCGCTGCCCAGCTGCAGCGCGGGCGGCGTGGAGGGCGCCTTGAGCAGCGAGTGGGGAGGCCGGATGGTGCCGATGGCGGGAAGTGAGGCTGCGGACAGCGGTGACGAGGCGTTGCCGGACGAGAGCGCGCCTCCCAAGATGGGGTGCACCGGGTGCACGGCGTTGGCCGCGTGTGCGGGGTGGCCGGCAGAGTGGCTCACGGTCCCGCAGTGAAAGGCCGAGTGGTGGCCCCCGTAGATCTCGCCAACCAGCCTCTTCATCTCCTCCAGGGAGCTGGTGAGCATGAGGATGTAGTTTCTGGCGAGCAGGAGAGTGGCGATCTTGGAGAGCTTGCGCACCGAGGGCCCGTGCGCGTAGGGCATGACTTCGCGCAGTCCGTCCATGGCGAGGTTCAGGTCGTGCATCCGCTTGCGCTCGCGTCCGTTGATCTTCAGCCGCAACTGCTGTAGGTCCTGCTCCGACAGCTGCTTCTTGATTTTGTACTTGCTGCTCTCTCCCGCGGCCTTGGCGCCAGCCCGCGAGAGGCTTTCCCCGGGCATCTTCTGCACCATATCGCCCTGCGTGGACGAGACCGAGTTGAGACGGCTCTCCTGGTGGTGGTGGTGGCGGTGGTGGTGGTCCCTCAGGTACATCTCATCCATGTCCGGAGATGAAGCTCTGCTGGAGACAGAGCTCGAATCAGAATTCATTTTATTACTGGGGATGCGGCCCTACCGTGGGGAGGCTTTAGGCGGGAAATTAAAGAAAATCTTGAATTTAAAAAAAATCTGCACAGCCCAGGAACCCACTTCTCAGCGGCAAGACGTGAGAAGAAAAGCTGAGATGCTGCTTTTCCCCGCCTCTCTCCCTCCCTCGCCCCTCTCTCTGGTTAGGCTGCTTCCTGGACAGCTAGTTGGTGTGTGCTTGAACTAACCTCACGCTGAAAAAGAGGGGCTTTTATAGAGCTGTGGCGGAGAAAAGAGACAAAAGGAGCCCTCCTATCTATCCTGGGCTAGTTAGGATGACGTGCCATCATTCAGGGCGGTGCGCTTTGCTGTCCCATTTAGCAAGGATTCCTATTCATATTCATTGTGGGGCCGCCCTGGGACACCTCTGCTCCGAACCGCTAGGAGCCCCCAGGCACAAAACCCTCTGATTGACACACTCACCGCTCCAGCTCACGCCTTCCTGATTTTTTTTTTTTAACTTTCACCCCACCCCCCTTCTCAGTTTCTCTAACCTACTCACACATCGGGAACGGAAGGAAGGGAAGAGAAGGTGGCCAGGTGGTTGGTGGAGGTTCCTCTGGGTTTGGAGAGAGGGGTTGAAACATTGGCTCTCCTTCCTTTCATGGCTGCTCCCAAGTTTAGAGAAATATGGGCAAAAAGAGGTCCCAGTGGAAAGGTTTGAGGGACAGGGGTGCGATTGGAGGGCAGTGCAGCCAGTGGGGACAGGGGTGGTGGGAAGACTGCATGCGGACCTTCTGTCTCAAGATTTTTTTTTAAATTAGATCTCTTTTCCTAAACACTTCCATTCCGTCAATTTTGTTTGTTGGGCCCTTCTGGTGTGGTTTCACCGAGATGTCCATGTTTGGTGATGGCATTGCCCTGACAGTATTGTGGCTGAGAGATCTTTTATTTTCTTTGTCCTCTCTTTAGTTTTAAAACATGGATTACTGAAATAATTTCAGTTTTGCACAATTCTCTACCTTCCTAGACCAAAAATTGAGGGGAAAAAAATGTCACAAGAAAAGCAACTTGGGAGGGTGGGAAGGAAAAGGAGCCAAAGAGGCAGAGACAGATTGTTAGGACGTGCAAAGTTTCCTGAGAGAGGTTGTTCCCGCTCCATGCTTCCCGGACCTTGGCGCTGGCGGAAGACCGTGGGACAGTCCGCGCCCGAAGCTCCGCGGGGCAGCCTCTGGCTGCGGTGGGGACCTGAGTTCCGGGAACTCAGCGCTAGCCCGGCCTGCGCGGGTGGGTCCACTCGACTGGGGCCGCCGTATGGCGTTGGACCGTGAAGTCAGAAGCTCATAATAAACTATCTGATGTCGGAGGGCAGGGGTGGGCAAAGAAGCACACGGGAGGGAAACAACGAAAGTACGTAGAGAGCCCCTCGTGCATGTCTGGGCACTGAGGATCAGCGCAGAGTCGTTTCTGGGAATAAAGAGGAGGCATGGAGTTTGGAGCCTTCGGTGCGAATGCGGAGGTGGGCGTAGATCTTTCTTCCCCCTTGCTGTGTTTTTGTCGATCAAGACTTTAGCTCAGCAGCACCAGGGGTGGAAAGGCAGAAATCTCGGGAAGGGAGAGAGCCCCGGGAGTGGTTTCCTAGAACCGGGACACCGCCCCTCATCGGGCTTGAAGGAACGGGAGACAAACGCTAGCTCGGGACTGAGATTCTCGGTGGAAGTGTGAAATCGAATTAATCCCGGAACCTCGGGCTCTTGGGGGCCTCTGCGCCGCTGAGTCACTTCGAAGAACGGGAGGCCTCCGTTTCCCTTGACTCAAACCGAGCAGTCAGTGGGAGAGGGATGCGCGCCCAGGTCCGGAGTTGGCACGGACTGTCACTCTGCGAAGGCAGCTCTGGCAGTACCAGCCGGATGGGGAGACGCAACATTGGCATGGATGCTTTTGCTACATCGAATTTGGCTTTTCTGTAGTGGGGGAAAAATGGCCAACAGCCCTTCGTCAAGGCCAAGAAGTTAGTGCTCTTGCAGACTGAACAAGAGCCTCTTCGCCTACCACCTCCACCTCGGTGGAAGGAAAGTTTCTTAATCCAAGAGATTAGTTTGGATGGGGAAAGACTGACGCTCAAAAGCATTCCTAATACCAAGCATCAGGAATGTTTCTTAATTCATCAGACTCAACAAAAAGATAGTGGCATGCCCTAAGTCTTCCTGCTTATTTAAAAAAAGAAGGGGGATGGAGAACGACTCCTACCTCCTCGGGAAGCAACTTTTGGGGTCCCAGATGATGGAAGGAAGCTAGTGGCTAGTCCTAATGCCAACCCTCAGAGACTCCCCAGCTGATCAAATTGGGGTGAGGGGAGGCAGGCAGACGGGGGAGGGCATTGGGAGCAAGCACTGGACTGGAGGTAGAGCAGCTTCCCCGCCCTGCAAACCGTCCACAGGTCTGGCCCCCGCGGTCCTCCTGAGCCTCCTACCTCTCACCCTAGGTCGTCGGCTGAGTGTGTCTTTCCCACTCCCAAACTGAAAACGCGGCACCTGAGTTTTGATTTGGGGAAGTGGCAAAGCCTAGTTAGAGCAGAAGGGTTGCAAATGAAAGAGTGGAAAAATCATGTTGCCACAAGATATTTTACCCCTTAAAAAAAGTCTGAATTTTCTCAGTGGACAATGTAAAATAAAGTTTTAAATGTCCCACAAGTTAGCCAAGGTGGCGGCGGGGGCGGGGTGGAGGAAGGGGAGAGCAGTCCTCGAAATACAAGCTTGCGAGGCTGGAAGACGGGCCAGGATTCTGGAAGTCCAAACCAGAGGTCACTCTCCTTCAGCACGGCCAGGGGACCGACCGCCGGCAGCAGCCAGTTCCGAAGCGGGTGCGCCGGGCAGGGAAGGGGCGACTGGACCTTTGCACGAACAGACCAGGACCCTCCCTTCCTTCTTCCATAAGGGTTTTCAGCTCCAGTAATACAGCGGTGCCTGAAATGGGAGATCTGCGGGGACCAGACCAGGACTCCCGCGCTCCCAGGCCGAGACGCGGCGCGCACTTCGCTCCCCGGTCACCCTCTGCTTTCCCGAAGGTCCGCAATGTGTGAGTGTGGGGTGGTCCAAGGTTCAGGACCAGTAGGTACTTTTAGAGGCTAGTTCTTCCACTTCCCATCTGTTGGTGGGGGGGAAGGGGGTGACAACTGGACAAGGAGGGTGAGTAAAGGTGCCACGACTTTGCTTCCCATAAAATGGCTTAATACTCGTCGGGACCCAAAAGGCGGAAGCGCCCCGCGCTTTGCAACCCCTGCCGCCGCAGTTCAGTTCCTCCGATTGAGCCCTGAACCCGAGAAGGAGCAGGCCCGGAGCTCAGGAGGGAGAGCACACGGATTTCTTCTTGAGAGCTGACTGCCATCGCCCACCCGGGACGTGTGCGGAAGGGGAGAGTAAAGGCGCCGCCGCCCGGCCAAGGCTGCAGAAGCCTGGAGGGGCTCAGCGTGAGACGCACCGTGACCTTGGCCCTGGCCAGGACCCCTTTCAGAGGGCTCAGACAGGGGCCGGAGCGAGCGACCCAGCGAGGCGCCGGCTGCGCTATCTCGGGCCACACCCCGTGCCCTCGCGGCTGGGGAGGGCTGCGCCAAGGAGGCGGGGGTCGTTCGCCCGCAACAGGTGCATCCCAAGGCAGGCAGGCTATTTCCCTCCAAGCCTGTCTTGGCTCTGGGAAGAGCCTGGAGTTTCTTAGCCTACCTTTAACATGTGAAAACAGCGGGTCGGCGCGTGGATCCAGTCAGAAGAGCCATCCTGCTGTCCCCTCGCGCCCGGGGCGCTCCGCGGGGACCGCGCCCTCGGGAAGCTGTTCGGCTGTGCTCGCCACCCCTCTCTGCGTCCCAGATCACCAGGGTTCATCTCTTACCTGACACCCAGTGCGCGCCGCTCGGTGCCCGACTCCCACTGCTCCGCAGCCTGAGCCACCGAGTTCCTCTCAAGCAGCTGCCGGCTTTGCCTGAGGCCGTGGCGATTTTGGCTCAGGAGCGAACCCCCACCCCCATCCCCGCAAGAGTCCAGCAGCAAATGTCTCCGGCTGACCTGCCGAGAGGCTACTGTGAGAGGCAGGTCAATCAGCAGCGTCCAGGGGTCGTCTCGCTCATCAAGCCGCAAACTTGACCAGCAGAAACTTTGGCCGAAAGGCGGGAAGCTGCCCTGTGGGCTTCACCTTTCAATCCAACCACCCTCCAAGACTAAACAGAAGGAAAAAAGGAAACCTAAACATTTCTAACTATGTTCCCTCATGTACAAGCAAGGAATAGCCTAAAAAATGGTTGCCCACGCGGAGAAACTTCTCAAAAAGTATATTCTTTAGCTGAGCAAACCAATAACTTCACAACAATTGCAGTGGGGGTCCAGTCACCAGGGCTGTTAGGTTGATCAAAGAAGCCAGTACCAAAAAAGAAAATAAATGAATTTAAAAGACCAAAGAAAATTAAATATCAATATAGATCGAAGTCAAGCAGGAATAATCTCTTCCTGCAACAGCTCATCCTGAGCCATCTTTTTTTGGCTTAGGGTACCCAACCCTGAACTCCTGCATTGGGAGATGCATAGATCAAAATTCCAGCAATCAAATAGGTGATACAAGGGCCAGAGAAGATGGATCTGGACGGACTGACTAAAGCAATTCTGTTTTCTGGGTTTCCCTGTATTTTAAATAACATCTTGAAAACTTACTGATCTTTCCAATCTTCCTCTTCATCTTTTTGAAATCCAATTATCATACAGGGAAAATAGCAGACGTTGAAGGGCAGCAGAATTTTATGAGCTGTTAGTAACTGCTATTCACAATGCTGGATGTGAGACTGGAAGATGCCAGGCAGTCCCAGAATAGCACAAAATGATGAGGTGCTAATTATGTGAATATATAGACAAGTGAATACACTGGCAGAACTAGAAGTTTGATTTTAATGATGCATAAGCAGCAAGGCTGGTTAGAACTTACAAATTCATTATCATTATTTAAAGACTCACTAAAGTCAAAGGAGATATGAACTTCTGGGCTTCATTTATAGGATTTTGCTCAATTAGTGAGCACCCTTCAGCACTTCATTTTTTTCCTTTCTGGTAACATCTGCTCAATTGCCAAAACCTCAACTGAGTTTTCGTCCGGTAGAAAGCCAATAAATGGAAAACACTTTTTTTTCCTCAAGAATTGAAATGTTTGGGTTAATTTAAATATCACTGGTGATCAATTACATAAACTGATGAGTTATATTAAAATTTGCATACTTATACGCACATTCTTGGCATGTGCCCCGACATTCTGGATTTGTGGCTCCATTAATACCAATACTTTAGGAACCACTAAGCAGATGATTTTTTAACAGTATTTTATTGTTATTAACTTACCTCTCTTATGAATTGATAGTTACAACCACTGTATACAATTTAATATCTCAAGATGAAAGCACAGAATACTAACTCTACTTTTTGTTTTCGGAGGTTATTGAATCATCTCCGGGCTATATTCTGTTAGCTAGTTAAACACATATTGCTGTATTCTTTGCTGAAGTGCTTAAGAAATTTAGTTTTATTTTACAGATAGTTATGTAGCATATGTATACCTCATTTTGACTTCAGTAATAGTCAGATTTATACACAATGTATATAAGTAAATAGATACCACAAAGAGATTGGAATATAGGTATAGAATCTAACTATAAAGGAACAGCAGATTAAAGGAATATTTACACTTATGACAACCATTTACTACACTGCCTTTTTTAATAGGCACCTATACATATAAGTTCTGAAGTTTATATTTATATAAGCATAGAGTCAAATACATTAAAATATTTCTTTGAAGTCTTTGGGTTCGAAATAAATAAATTATTTTCAGATGCTGCCAAAGAAGACAATGAAAAATATATTAAATGCCTGTTTATAAGTAAAGTTGGATTTGAAATTCTCACGTTGGCTTGACTCCTACCAAATATAGAGTTACAAAAGTTATTTTGAGAAAATTGTAAATGAGGATTCTGTTACTGAATCTTAAAAAATAAAAAATAGCAATTTCTAAAACCAGCCTTTCAATGGTTGATTCATTTTGTACACCATCTGTGGTATGGACCAGGTGGATTTTGCTTGATTATTTCAGAAAACAAATCAAAATGTAATAAATTGTACTTTCTCATTAGTCCATTGTATTTATCTATCTATAGGTATGATATTTGTTTGTATAACACCAACAGTCTGAATACAAATGATATAAAACCCAATTATCACTGTTTATAATACTGGCTAAATTTTCAATTTCATTTTTACACCATATTATAATATATGCTAAAATTCAAACAACTGCCCAGGTAATTTAAGCCTTAGGTCCTGTTTTTCTTTTATTTTACAGGGCAGAGGGGAGGAGGAAGGTAAGGAGAGAGAAAGCAGGCTGGAAACAAATTATCACTTAACATTTCTAGATATTTATCATTCTATATTTTACTTGCACACCAGGCTGAGTCTCCTGTTTAACAATTGAAATATATTCTCAACAGTACTATCAAGAGCTGTTAATAAAAGCCTCTTATAAATTTGAGATATGTTAATTTTTAGAACAAAATAAGAATGGAAATTAATATTTTTACATGACATGATACCATTTAAGGTATTCATCAAAGAAAGTTGACAATTTTCCAGGTCATTTTCTTCTAGTAATTGTGATGATCTACCCCATAATGCTTGATAATAAAGAAACAGCAGAATACTGGAGTATTTGTCCACAGAAGTGAATATTTCAATTAGATAACCTTAAAAGAACTTTTGTTTTTTTCTTCATTTTATTATGGCAAGTGTAATATATTTGAGTAGACTTTAGGAAAAACAAAACTTTTAATGAGGGTGAAAAGAAAGAAGGGGGAATAGAAAATACTCTGCATATATCCTTAGTTCATAATACACACATTTGATTCTACCCCTACATGCATTTTTATGGAGTTGTGCGAAAGCTCTTGCAAAATATGAGTTCACTTTATATATGCATGGAAATTGTGATGTTGATTCTAACATTTTAATAAAAAACCCACTTGTGGCTGTTTTCCAAAGGCAAGTGGGTAACAAGTTTGTCAATCTTGTTTAAATATCCTGTGGACTCTGTGGCACTGTCATTCAGCATTCATATACCCTCCAATATGTTGGACCAGTCGAATTGCCTGAGATAAAGCTGTGAGAAGAATAAAAACACTGAATAATCCTTCAGGGACGGTATTTCTGAGTATGAGGATGGCTCAGAAACTGTGCTACAGAGGCAAAGTGAAAAACTGAGATACCATCAGACTGAAATCATGCTAAGAAACAGAATCAGATTAAAATAAATAAAATCAAAGGAGTAGAAAGAATAGAAATAGAATTTTTAAAATGAACACCTTGGATAGCCTAGTGTTGTTGGACAGTGTTCTCAAATAAGTTCTTCATTTCCTCTATTGCTAAAAATGAAAAAAGAAAGCTTCAACTCTATATTGAGGGACAATTCAAGTGGCCCCATAGTTGCTCATCATGCAACAATGCATCTGCTTAAATAAGAATGCAATACTAGAAATTTGTACCCAGAAAAAGACAACTCTCATTTGATTGGCATAGATTTCTAAGCCTATTATTAATTATTTCCAGAGAAAATTTCCTTTTCTCTGGGAAAAGCTTTTATATGTGATTTATTTGTATGAAAGGAAATCAGATGCTATTACATGTATAATTTTTTTTTCTTTTTTTTGGAGACAGAGTCTTATCCTGTCGCCCAGGCTGGAGTGCAGTGGTGGCGTGATCTCAGCTTACTGCAACCTCTTACTCCCAGGTTCAAGTGATTCTTCTGCCTCAGCCTCCCAAGTACCTGAGACTACAGGTGCCCACCCCTACACCCAGCTAATTTTTGCATTTTTAGTAGAGACTGGGTTTCACCATATTGGCCAGCCTGGTCTCAAACTCCTGGCCCTGTGGTCCACCTGCATTGGTCTCCCAAAGTCCTGGGATTACAGGCATGAGCCACCGTGCCTGGTCATTATGTGTATAATTTTCAAGTATACTTGCTCTAATTGTTCTATCTCTTCATCTCCATCAAAGTTTTACCTCTCGTGAAAGTAAAGCAGGGGATAAAAGCTCTTTGCTCTCATTAGACTTATTAATTGAGGTAATTAATTACATTAAGTGAGAAACAATACCTCTGGGGAAGGTAATGCCAAGAACAGACACCCAATAGAAAAGTGTTGCCAAAGGTATGTATGAGAGGAAAGATATGGGCAAATAGCATATAACCAACTCAACTCAGATGTTTAAGTGGCTGTAGAAACTAAAAACTAGTGGACATAGGTATATATACTTAGAGTTGTAAATCTTTTAAAGATAGGTCTATAATAACAAGGGCAAAGCTCCTCTCTCTGTTTGTGGTGCCCCACGTGTCCCTGTTTGGGAAAGACATCAATAGCAATGGGAAAAAAATTAACATCAGCACAAAAATATTGTGTATGTTTCTTTAATCAGTTGCTTGCTGGCTAAAACTTGCAAATACCCTGAGATTATAGAAAAGATGAGCTCTTGGAGAGACAGAAACTATTTTTTTTATAACTCCTGTGTTGTAAACAGAGACGTCACTTCCCCCTTGGAGGAGCACCCACCTTATAGTATGAAGGGCAGAGGCAGATATTAGAGAAAGACAGACTTTACCACCCTGCAGAATTTCCACACAGGATTTGCTACTTACCAGCTATACACACTTGCACAAGTTTCTTGCCATTTCTGAATCTTCATTTTGTCATTTGTACAGTGAAAGTAATGATATTTGTGACATCTGCCATTCTGGGGATTAAATAACAGTGTTTTGCAAGCTATTTGTAAGCTATTCATCCAGATGGATCAGACTTATTTCAAGAGCAAAATTTTAAAACATTTAATAAAAAATACATTTATTTATAATCTTGAAATAGAGGTGGATTTCTTCAATTAGGCAAAACTAGAACTGTCTATAAAAGAAAAAGATTGATGAATGTGACTAATTAAATAATGATATTTTATCAAAACACATTGAAGGAATGTGAACAGTGAGTGGTTATTTTTAAATCGGGAAAAGATCTTTGTAGCTCGGCAGCATTCCATATACCTTTCTAGTAGAAATATTAAACTGTCATAGCCAGTTTGGAAAAATGGTTTGATATTATCTTGTAAAACTGAACATTCATTACTCCATGACCTGGAAATTCTACTCCTAGATCATATGCCTCCACCTCAAACTCTTGAATCTATCTGCCTAAAGACATATACTGCAATAGAATGTTCATAGTATCACTATTCACAATAACAAACAGTCGACGGGGAAACAAATGAGGAAATTAAAGTACATGTACAGAATTATTTAGCAGACTAAGTGAATGAATCATAGTTGCATGCAAAAATATGAACCAATCCTACTAAGAAAAAATTAAGAGAAATAATGAGTGTACCAAAAGGTTACATGGAGAATGGTTACAAATTTTGCAAGTTTAAAAGCAACTAAAACAAAACAATGTACTTACTAATATATTACTGTATTAGCCTATTCTCATGCTGCTATAAAGATATACCTGAGGCTGGGTAATTTATAAAGAAAAGAGGTTTAATTGATTCACAGTTCTGCTTGCGGGGTGGGGTGGGGGCAGGCTCAGGAAACTTGCAATCATGGCGGAAGGCACCTCTTCACAGGAAGGCAGGAGAGAGAATGAGCGCAAGCAGAAGAAATGCCAGATGCCTATAAAACCATCAGATCTTGTGAGATTCACTCATTATCATAAGAACAGCATGCTCCCTGATTCAATTACCTCCACCTGTCCCGCCCTTGACACATGGGAATTATGGGGGAATTACAATTCACAGTGAGATTTGGGTGGGGACACAGAGCCAAACCATATAATATATATTAAGCATATATTTAACATACTTATTAAGATTATACAGAGAAGTGGAAAAGCTACATTTCACAAAGAGAAATAGCAAGCAAGGAAGAGAAGGATCAACATAGATTCAGGATAGGAGCTACTTCAGGTGAAGGAGGAGGAATATCGGATGGGAGAGAACCACACAGAGTTATACAAGTTATAATCAATGCTTCAGTTTCTGAATTGGGCTGGACGTTCACAGGTGTTCATTCCATCATTCAAAATAAACACAAACATGCATGGACCAATGATAAAAATACTTTCTAAAGAATTATAATTAATCTAATTTCTGCACCTGTGTCCCCCCAAACAAACAAAAAGCAAAACAAATAATAAAAATGTAAGTACCTTGGTACCTATAAGAATATGCAAATTGATATGTATAGCCCTCATGTAGTAGAACTTATCTCTTTGAGCTTCATCCTCCCACCTCATAATAGAAACTTTTCAGATAGGTGAGTTTCCTTGTTCGCCACACACCCCATTCATACATTCCATGCTTTTGAGCAGTTTCTTCTGTTGTGCATACTTTCTCTATTCATCTTCACCTATTCAAATTCTGTCCTTGTTTCAAAGTCTAACTAAAATTCTACTTTCTTCAAGAAGCCTTCCCCAGTGACTTTAAATCCCTACATCACTTAGCTTCTACACCAAAAAATCTAGCTCTTAATCAGCTATGTCATTACTTTAGTATTAGTTGATAAGTACATATATTGCATGCATGGCATAATATTTTTAGTTATGAGCAGACATAAAGTTGATTCATATCTTATCTCTATTTACAAAGACTCTAGGGAGTGTGCAGACACATGCTCAAATACCTACTGTGCTAGGTTCTAGCCATGCTTGCTAGAACTTCTGAATGGAGAAATTGAAGAAGGCTTCAGAGAAAAAGAGGCCCTTGGCTGGACCTTGATAGATAGGTGGGATCTCTAAAGGCAAAAATGTCAAGAGAGGACATTCTAATTACCTAATCATGTAATTAAGTTCAGCTATGGATAGTACGTGAGCATAGATCTAATAAAAGCTAAGGCCTATGCTGAGCCCCTTAAAGATTGAATCAGTCAAGTCTGATTTAGCCAAGAGTCATAAATACCCTAAATAACATTGTCTTAAAGAGAAAGGTTTTTCTTTTATGTAATATCTGGAAGAAGGCAGTCTGGGGCTGGAATGGTGACTCTGCTCCATAATGTCCTCAAGGACCTGGTTATCCCCAGCTTATCATTCTAACACCTCTACTATGTGACCCTCATGGTCTTGGCTCAAGGTGGAAGTAATCACATCTGCATTCTGGGAAGCACAATGGAGAAATAGAGAAGAGATGACAAACATCACACATGTATCCGTGAGATGTCAGTGCCAGCAACAGAAACTGTCCTATTTTATTTTATTTTTTAATTTAATTTTTGAGACAGAGTCTCGCTTTGTCATCCAGGCTGGAATACAGTGGTGAGATCTTGGCTTACTGCAACCTCTGCCTCCTGGATTTGAGCGATTCTCCTGCCCCAGCCTCCTGAGTAGCTGGGGTTACAGGTGCCGGTAAGCACCCCCCGCTAATTTTTGTGTTTTTAGTAGAGATGGGGTTTCTCTATGTTGGCTAGGCTGGTCTCAAACTCTTGACCTCAGGTGATCTGCCTGCCAAAGTGCTGGGATTACAGGTGCGAGTCACTGCACCTTTTTTAAACAAAAAAGGATATAATAAAGAACATTGCCTGTTTAAAAGAGCTTTGGAAGGACCAAAGGAGTGGGCTCACGTGGGGTCTCCAGGGATGTCTACCAGAACAATTTGTAAGTAATCCATCACGTAGCTACTACTTCTGAGGTTGCAACTGGAGTTATAAATTCAAGAATAGAAAGCATAAATTGATCCAGGGGTCAGGAAGCTAGAGTCAAAAGAAATTGTCATAATTGACTCTCAACAACCAGAAGCCAGAGAATGATCACTGCGAACACTGCTAAGGAATGTAGTGGCATTTCTATGACATGGCTGGATAGATGATATCATTTAGAAAAGGGATGAAATGATTTCTACTTCACCTCTCTTTTCCAAATCTTGAATGAGTGCATCCTATTAAAGGTGTCTAATATATGTCCACTTATAAAATAATCAATGAAATGAAGACAACTCTTTATTCTCTCTAATTAGAAAGAGGATAGAAATTGGAAAAGCTAATCCATCATGCCCACCACAGTTTACTCGTTTGGTTATCTGATATCTATGTACACCTTCTATCCATAGCTGAACTTCTGAATAGCAACTATTGCAATAAAAACACACTTGCATCCAACATAACGCAGTACCACTCATAAAAATAAATGAACAACAGTAAACAAAGATATATACTTCCTGGGAAACCTAATATCCTACCACTCACTAAGTCCAACACTGGGTAGTTTTTATTCTTTTTCCAATTTAGTTAATTCTACTTCATACAAGGCATTCTATAGTTTAAGTTATTCTTTTTTTTTTTTTTTAAGTTATTCTTTTGAATACAACCAGGAATGGCAGTGCACACCTGTAGTCCCAGCTAGTTGGGAAGCTACGGTGGGAGGATCCCTTGAGTTCAGAAGTTTGAGGCTGTAGTAATCTATATATGATCACAGCAGTGCACTCCCACCTGAGTCACAAAGCCAATCCCATCTCTAAAAGAAATTTAAAAAATACACACACACATCACCACCAATCTTAGCACACACATGCAAAGACAACTTATGTAAAATAGAAGATGAATGACGGAAGAGAAAAAAGGAAATGGGTTAATATATATTTATATATAACATATATATTTAACAGAGTATGAAGAATTGTGGGCAACTGTTAATGAATTTACGGTTATAGTTTTAGATTTCTTTGCTCTACTGTCCGTTTCCTGTTCCCTTTGTCTTTTGCTAACATCTCAGCTGACCTGGCCTCTTGGTGAAGTGAGTCAAGCTAACATTCCTTGGTAGTCCCGCACGTAAAATGTTGCTGTGATCTTCCATGAACGTTTACTAGTGATTATGAAAATAGTAGTATGTCCCCAGATGAGCTCCTGTACTGCAGACCTACTCTCCTTTCCCACTTTTCTGTAGCAAAACTGGTTTTCTCTTGATAATCAGTATAAAAATAACTTCAGCAAACATAGCAATATACTTTTTTTTCTCCCTTAGGTTAAGTGGTGTGAAAAACCCAAAATAGCCAGGTGGTATTCTCAACTTCCAGTTATTAGAAGTAAATGTGTGTCTTCCTGTGGAACCATTTCTTCCTAGGTAACTAGGACTGTTAACTAGTAACGGAAACTAGTACTGAAAACTAGTAATGAGAATGGTGTGACAGAGACTGATGACAAGCTGCCAAAACCTTTTCACCCCTGCCTAGCTTCCAGATGTCCTTACTCTGAGAAGTAGCCATGTGACTAAGTTACTGGTGATGGACATGAGTGGAAGTTATAAGCCGTCTAGGAGTTAAGACATAGGGCATGCCTCTTTCACGTTTTCTTCCTTCTGTCTACTTTCTGATCACACTTGAGCCATGCAGATAATGACAACAGCCTAGGTCTTAGCTAAACAATAACTCAGAAAGATTCTAGGTTCCCCACATACGGTGTAGAACAGTACTGCCCTAAAGACTTGCACTTTTACTACTGAAACTATCTCATGGACAAGAATGAAATTTCCTTGTTCTGTAAGTCATTTTATTTTTGGCTTCCTTCGTTAGAGCGATCTTGCCTATATACCAGTCTTACCCTATCTTATTTTTTGTTTTCTTTTGCTTTTTTTAAAGCAATCTTACCTTACGTAGATATACATCAAACATTTTTCAAGTGGGTCACTATATATAATAATGAGACATGCTAGGTGGACTAAATCATGTTAGAGAGCTAAAGAATCTAGACAAATGGGAACTTCTACCTTTTCCACAAATATGTACTTCTGCCTTTTCAGATAAAAGCAAACAGTGTTCTCTGCTTAGTTGGATTAAAAATACTTTTACAAAATTGATAACCATTATTAAGGCCAGCGGAAAGGCCAGCGGTAAGGCCACGCTGTTGTGCTACTGTGAGGTATTATATGCGGAAATGGTGGTACTTTTAAGGAGATGGGTGAGGTCATTCTAGTCCCCAGTGTGAAGTAGTCTGCAGATGACTGGGTTTAAGGCTGGGCACCAACAAGCATTCTGACATAAATCGTTAGTAGCACATATGTACTCTACTATGATCAGCTGTGACATGTTACCAACAAACCTTAGCAGAAAGAGGCAGGCTGAGGAATGTTTGGTGAACATGGCTTCTTTTGTCTCCTCTGTTCTTCACAGGTGACATGCTAAGATTGGCAGTGATGACATTCAGCCTCTACAGGGGAGGCTCTTGTTGTGTCGTTAAGCTTCAGGTAGAGGTACACTTAGCCTCATACCTCTGACCACAGCACTTTGAAACTTCAGGATATTGATGTGATGTGCACTGTCTCATCTTGCACCTAATATCTGGGTTTTGGATCCAGTTTCTTACCGGTATCATCTTGTTACAAAGTTCACAGGTTATTTCATAAGGGCTAGAACTAACTCACTCACTGAAAAGTATTTAAGCAACTGCATCATGCTGGGGATTATTCTAGGCACAGAGAAGTTTTTAAATGAACAAAATAACCTCATATTCCTTCCCTCGATTGCCTTGAATTATAAGGTAAACATATACATTAATGAGTAAAATGCAGGTTTTATCAGATGGTGACAATTACTATAGAAAAAATAAGGAAGGAAGGAAAGAAGGAAGGAAGGAAGGAAGGAGGGAGGGAGGGAAGGAAGGAGGAAGAAGGTAGGTAGGGAGGGAGGGAAAGAAGGAAGGAGGGATGGAGGGAGGGAGGGAAGGAAGGAAGAAGAAAGTAGGGAGGGAGGGAGGGAAAGAAGGAAGGAGGGATGGAGGGAGGGAGGGAAGGAAGGAAGAAGAAGGTAGGGAGGGAGGAAGGAAGGAAGGAAGGAAGGAAGGAAGGAAGGAAGGAAGGAAGGAAAAGGAGAGAGAAAAAATAGGATGCTGGTGGTGGCAACAGAAAATAATGTAGAGGAAGATCTCCAGGAAGTAGATTTTTCATTAAAACCTGCAGGAGACAAAAGACCAAGTAATTTAGAGACCTAGAGAAAAAATGTTCCTGGCAGAGAAGTCCACAAATACAAAGAGGTTCTGAAGTGGGTGCGATCCTGCATGTTAGAGAAATAGTGAGGCCAACGTGGCTGAAGTTGAGTGAAAGAAACAGTTAAAAACGTCAGAGAGAAGCTACTCTTGGGTTGGGGACAGTAGTTGAAGGTGTAGAACGTATAGCGCTTTGTAGGAAATTGTAAGTTCTGCTCTTTAGCAAGCACTTTAGCTTCCACTCTGAGTAAGTTTGGCAGCCCTGAGAGGTTTAGAGCAGAGTGGCTTCCATCTACTTATACTTTAGAAAAGTCAGTCTGTTCTATTGAGAAGAGACAGAAAGAGGCATGGTTAGTCAGGCAGATCAATTAGGAAGCCATCGCAAGCAACTGGGCTTGCAATGAAAATAAACAATGGTGGCCTATACTCTTGTTCGGTGCAGGTGGTGCAAGGTGGTCAGATTCCTAATGTAATTTGAAGGATGAGCCAACAGGATTTGCTGAGATTGGATATGGGTATGAGGAAAAGAGGTTAAAAATGGCCTCAAAGTTTTTGAATTGATATCTAGAAGGAGACAGATGCAATCCACTGAGCCAAGAAAAATAGTGAAGGACTTTGAAGAGGGAAAAGAAGAGATTAAAAGATGAATGAGTGTCCTCTCTAACACACTCATTCAGGATATCTCACCTTTCACTGTCTTGAAGGTGTTTTGCAGCTCTGTAAACTGTAGAAAATTATTCTTATACTGAGTGTGTTTCATAGAATGTAATTGACTGCCTGTCGGTAGACCATTTTGCATGTTATTCGTAAATTTGTTTCAGAATTCTTTATTCTCTACATATGCTTTTACTCTTTGAGGGCTTCTTTGAATTGGTTGTAACATCTTACTGGTTTCTCTTATAAATTAATGACTTAAATAAAATCTTTGACTTACTTCATTTTATATCTGCATTGGAGTCATGGTTTTTATTTTTATTTTTTGCGACTTATCTTTTAGCAGCTGAGATGGGAAAAACTGAGGGAGGAGATAAGGTAAGTTTGTGATGCCTGTCCAAATGAAAATACAAACATTTTTCTATACATATCAGCCAGTCACAAAATAACAGATATTATATGATTCTGCTTACACAGGGTGTCTAAAGAGGCTGGGCACAGTGGCTCATGCCTAGAATCACAGTAGTTTGGGAGGCCAAGGTGAGTGAATCACTTGACCTCAAGAGTTTATGACCATCTCTACGAAAAAACCACAAAATTTAGCTGGGTGTGATGGTGTACACCCATAGTCCCAGCTACTTAGGGGGCTGAGGTTGGAGGATCACTGGAGCCAGGAGTTTGAGGCTGTAGTGAGCCATGTTCCTGCCACTGCACTCCAGCCTGGGTGACAAAGTGAGAGCCTGTCTCATCAATCAATCAATCAATCAATCAATCAGTCAATCAGGTATCTAGACTAGTCAAACTCCTAGAAACTAGACTGGTGGCTGCTGGGAGCTCAGAGGAGGGAGAAATGAGGAGTTGTTAAATGGTTAAAGAGTTTCAGCTTTGCCAGACAAAGAAGTACTGAATATTAGTTGCACGGTGATGTGAATATACTTGACACTAACGAACTATACACTTAAGAGGGTAAATTTTTACATTATGTGTATTTTAGCACAATTAATATAACAATAGAAATATGATTGAAAAACAAGGCTAACTCACAAACAAAACCATAAATCTTATGAAGAAATATAGTATCCATGAAAATCAAACACACTATAGGGAGATGTTTACTGTGACGAGTTTTCACTGAAAGTCTTTTTTTCTTCTAATTATTCAGTTGTGTGAAAAAGATAGAGAACTTCAAGAAGGAAGCAAAGGGAAGGACAAGTCAATCTGAAGGCCTGTTGGCCTGCAGGATGTTCCCACTGACACTAGGAGGAGGTTTCTACAACAAATTTGTACCACATGTAAAACAATTTTTAGGGCTGAGCACAGTGGCTCATACCTGTAATTCCAGCATCATGAGAGGCCAAGGTGGGAGGATTATTTGGGCTCAGAGGTTTGAGACCAGCCTGGGTAACTTAGCAAGACCTCATCTCTACAAAAAATAACAGAGTTAGCCGGTCATAATGGCATATGATGGTGATCCCACTTGCTAAGGTGGGAGGATCACTTGAGCTCAGGACCCTGTCTTACAAAACAAAACAAAACAAAACAAACCATAATTTTTAGAAAACAGGATTGCTTGGGAAAAAAGAAAGACAAGATAGAGCTGTGAGATTTTCATCCATTAGGAGGCTCACAGAGTGGTGTCCCCTTCAGCTTGTCCTCTTTCAATACACTTTATAACTGGAGGCACTTTACATTTGTTGAACACCTACTGTGTGCTAGGTACTTCACAAGTAGTACTGCTAAACCCAGAAACAGCCTGCCAAGGTATTTTTATCCCTAATTTAGAGATGGGGAAACTGAAGCTGAGCAAGTTTAAGTAGCATATTCTGGGACATACGGTAAGTAAGTGGGAGCCAGGATTCAACTCAGTACTGTCCGACTCCAACCCTTATCTCCCACACCATTCTGAATGATTGTCATCAAAGTATGATTATGGGAACCAGGATCATGGACTTACACCTTCACCCAAAAGTAAAGAGATGGTGCCTTTTGACTCACACCTGTAATCCCAGCACTTTGGGAGACCAACGTGGGCAGATCACAAGGTGAGGAGTTCGAGACCAGCCTAACCAACATAGTGAACCCCATCTCTACTAAAAATACAAAAATTAGCCAGTCATGGTGGTATGTGCCTGCAATCCCAGCTATTCAGGAGGCTGATGCAGGAGAATCACTTTAACCTGGGAGGCAGGGAGTTGTAGTGAGCCAAGATCACTTCACTGCCCTGTAGCCTGGGCAACAGAGAAAGACTCTGTCTCAAAAAAAAAAAAAAAAAAAAGAAATGCTGCCTTTTTTCTCCCTGCGAGAATGGTTTCCACAGAGACCTGCTAATACAGGAGATTAATGTAAGATCCAGAGTCTCATAAAATAATATGCCAGATGCCCAGAACACATGAAAAAAGATTTTTCATAAGAACAACGCCTGTAATCCCAGCACTTTGGGAGGCCGAGACGGGTGGATCACGAAGTCAAGAGATCGAGACCATTCTGGTCAAACAAGGTGAAACCCCGTCTCTACTAAAAATACAAAAATTAGCTGGACATGGTGGCACGTGCCTGTAATTCCAGCTACTCGGGAGGCTGAGGCAGGAGAATTGCTTGAACCCAGGAGGCGGAGGTTGCAGTGAGCCAAGATCGCGCCATTGCACTCCAGCCTGGGTAACAAGAGCGAAACTCCATCTCAAAAAAAAAAAAAAAAAAAAAAAAAAAGAACAATCCATAGAACCTCAATTCAAATGAGAAAAGACAATCCTTAGACAACACCACCAAGACGTCACAGATATTGGAGTTACCTAATAAGGACTTTAAAGCAGCCAACAAAAAAATGCTTCAATGATTGTCAAGGTGTGGTGGCTCATGCCTGTAGTCCCAGCTACTCGGGAGGTTGAGGAGGAAGGATTGTTTGAGTCCAAGAGTTTGAGGCTGCAGTGACCTCTGATCACTCCACTGCACTCTGACCTGGACAACAGGGTGAGATCTCATCTCTAAAAACATTGTTTAAAAAAGTTTCAATGAGCAATCATGAACACATTTGAAGCCAATGAGAAAAATAGAAAACCTCAGCAAAGAAACAAAGAAACAAATGGGAATTTTAATTTTTTATTTTATTTTATTTTTTGAGGCAGGGTCTTGCTCTGTCACCCAGGTGAGAGTGCAGTGGCACAATATGGCTCACTACAGCATCGACCTCCTAGGCTCAAACAATTCTCCAGCCTCATTTTTTTTTTTTTTGTAGAGACAAGGTCTGCCTATGCCCAGGCTGGTCTCAAACTCCTTGGCTCAGGCGATCCTCCCACCTCAGCCTCCCAAAGTGTTGGGATTAACAGGCATGAGCCATTATGCACAGCCCAAATGGAATTTTAGAAATAAAAAATACAATAACCAAAATAAAAATCTCACTAGAGGGGCTCAATAGAAGAAAGGAGCAGTGAACAGAAGGAAGAAGCTGTGAATCCAAAGATAAAACAATAGAATTGGGAGGCTGAGGCAGGAGAATTGCCTGAACCCAGGAGGCGGAGGTTGCAGTGAGCCGAGATCGCGCCATTGCACTCCAGCCTGGGTAACAAGAGCGAAACTCCGTCTCAAAAAAAAAACAAAAACAAAAAACAATAGAATTTACCAAATCTGAACCAATGAGAGAAAACAGACTGAGCAAACAACAATTACACTGGGTGAAATGTAATTTGGCACCAAACACTTGAGATCTCATCTTATAGGAATGGTGCCTTATCATAAAATGTCGCTTCCTAAATAGTTCCTGTCCCAGAGCTATTGCAGTTATTTGTTTAAAGGTAATCTTTTATTTTTTCTCATGAAGATGTGACTGTTCTATGGAAGACATAATATAAATGTCTTTCTTTCAAAACGATTACAAAGTAAAACAGAATGTTTAAGTTCTAAAATACTTTTTAAAAGTATGTAAGAGCAGTTTGTAAATTGTACAGTGCTAGGAATGGAAGCTATTAATATTTTAGTCCAACCCCTTTATTTCACACATGAGGAGTTTCAGGCCAAGAGAAAACAAGTGACTCACTTAAGGTTAACACCTAGTTAATGACAGATTTGGGACTTGGACTCCAGTTCAATAACAACTCAAGTAAATATCTTTTTCATTAATTAAAGGAATTTTGAAAGAGACACTTAACCATAAGAAAAGGGATACAATGTTTATAGCACCATCTTTTTACTGAAGGTAATATTCTTATGAGTTTATGAGAAGTTAACTTCAAAAAAATCCACAGCACTGGGAAAGACGACGAAGAACAATCAACACACTGCAAAATAGAACTTTATAATTAGGGTTTCTCATTGCTAAATATTAATCAAATAAAAAAGTTGTTATAATCTCTAGCAAAACTTTCCTTATTTCTTAGCTAATGGGAGTTATGGAATCGGTGGTAATACAATATGATGTAAAAATATAGCCAACATAGATGTTCTGTGGCTTGATGAAGGAAAATAGGCCTTTAATTGAATGGGCAATTAAGGGAGAAAGAAATGGATTGCTTCATAATCTGAGAACAGAGTGATTGATAAGGAAAATAATTCTGTTGCATGGGTAAAGAGAAGGTGTGTACTTATGCCTGCACATCAAGTATAAAAAGCAATTTCACTATTTATACAACTGTTTGTCAGATTTCAAGTGTAATGCACTATATTTTCCTTTACTTTTTATTACCCATTATGCCTCTTAACACGCCCCCTCCACCACTACCAAATCAAACCTCTGCTCTAAGTCAGTGCCAAGAAGCTGAGTTTCACTGTTACATCCATGCAAATCAAGTTGTGAATATTTTGCAAGGGAGATCCTGAAAGAATGTCTGTATACAATATAGTAAATCACAACTGGGAAAGAAACTTGCTAGAGACCTGTGCTCTGTTTTATATCGTTTGGAACAATAGCAACCACCAAAATGCAGAAGTTTGTGATTTTAGAGCTTGGGAGCACCGCTATTTGGTTACCCAGATTACAGGCCGTGGTATGTTGGACTGGATTAAACCAGAAGAGGAATCTGTTTATCCCCTCTGCTTTAAACACCAATAAAAAGCACTGTTCCTCTCTTGAAGGTGCTGAAATGCAAAGCAAGCTCCCTGCTCCTTTTCTCTCTCTTGGTGGCATTTGAACGTGTAAAGCTTTGAATACCAATTGCTTGAACTGGACATATGTGAATCTCTTCTAATCCTACTAATCCTGTCCCCAAGTGCTTCTTTGTATGTGGAGGCAGCACACATAGATCTAAGTGAAAGTGGCCATAATCCTGGAAATGTGGAAAAATGTCCCAGTGTGAGCGATGCGAGAGGGAGAGCTCCCTGCCAGAGGGACCTGCTGAAGAAGCTATTGTGTCAGTTCAAGGAAAAAGAAGGGGGACCAAAGCTCAAGGGAACATATGAAGGAGCCCTCTCACCTTTTCTGAGCTCCTGGGAGGAGAACAAACCCACCCAGCTGGAGTCCTCCCTTGCAAACAGCCTTGGTACACTTGAGCAAACTCACAGAACTGAGACAGTTTCCAAAGGCTGGGAAATTCACCCAGCGGCTGCTTTCAGTGGCCTGAGCCCAGCAGGCCAGGGCCAACGACGTGAGGCCTTCATTATGCTACAGAATTTCCTTTAAGACAGCCGACCTGTTTACAGATTTCTGAGCCGTTTCTCCCTCTCAAACAGGAAGGGAGAGAGTGGCGGAAATTTCAGGAGAAAAACCAAGACATAAAATAATTCTACAGACTCAACCTTGTCAAGACTTTTCCAATAGAAACAGGAGATATGCAGTGAGTTTGTAAATTACTCCGTTTTGCGGAGGCAACTTGTGAGACTCCGATCATCCTGGTTGCAATTGTCCTGAAGGAGGCACCGCAGCTTTTGAACTTTCTAAAGGAAATGTGGCTGCATTCTCTTCCTCGTGAAGAATGCGTGAATCCATCCATTCACAAATAATAACTTTTGCAAACAGAGTAGTTTAAAGTTTGTGGAATATGTAATACCAGGTTTTAAATCATGTTACAAGGGCTGAGTGCTGATTCACAGTACCAGTGTTGCATTTTTCAAAAAGCATTTCCAATTTTACAAGCCCTCTCCATTTGATGGAAAAGATATCATAGTTATATAAAATAAAGTTCATTTATCTAAAAGCTTACATTTTTCAACCCAAATATGTCTGACATATTTTAAAAGAACCATCAACACGATACCCCATCCAGGTAGTTAGTACAACTTAAAGTTATATCAGGTGATACAGCTCAGACATCTTTATTTCTTCTATTTTGTTCAATTCATGTTCATTGTTCATTTGTTATTTAATATTTTAATATTTAATTTAATATTGACTGCTATTTAAAACTATGTGAAAAATTTTAGGCAAACATTATTTTCAAAACCCAGGTCCTCAGGGAAATAGCCTGACCGTACTTAATATTGAAATAGAAGGTTAGTGGTGCCATAAATGTAAATGAAAGAAAGTATGCAATATAATACAATCTAAATACGTATAAATAAGCAACCACAAAAGTATTCTCCTTCCACATCTGAGAGAACGAAGTTGAAATAGTTTTGAATGAAAAAGGTTGTTTCAGTGACATGAAACAACCCTCCCTCAAACAGACAGATATTAAGGATCCTAATTATGTTACTTAATGAAACTTGTTATGTATCGGGCGCTCTTCTAAGGAACTTACAAATGTTGAAGCATTGTAATAGCCCTATGGGGTGGGTGCTGTCATTGCCTTCATTTACAGATGAGGAAAATGGGGCTGGAAGGGATTTGGTAACTTGCCCCAAGCATACAGCCCTGCCTTGAGCCATACTGGAAGGCATCCCGGTGTCTCCAGGCCTCACTCCTGGCCTCTATCCCAGCTGCCTCTGTTTCTGACACACCTGTTCTGAAAACATGGCTATCTAGGCTTCTAGATCTCAAATTTACAGCAATGAAAAAAACCCAACAAACATAAAATGCATTTTTTTAAGTAGTTTGTTGCAAGATAAAGAAAAGCAGAATGGCTGGGTATGGTGGCTTACACCTGTAATCCCAGCACTTTGGGAGGCTGAGGCAGGCAGATCAGGAGATCAAGAGATCGAGACCAACCTGGCCAACATGGTGAAACCCCATCTCTACTAAAACTACAAAAATTAGCGGGGTGTAGTGGCATAGGCCTGTAATCCCAGCTACTCGGGAGGCTGAGGAAGGAGAATAGCTTGAACCCAGGAGGCAGAGGTTGCAGTGAGTCAAGATCATGACATTGCACTCCAGCCTGGGTGACAGAGCAAAACTCCATCTCAAAAAAAAAAAAAGAAAGAAAGAAAAGAAAAAAGCAGAATCAGGACAATAATTGGCTTGCATTTCCTGGCAGCAAATTCCAGCAGAAACGTGAAACTCAATGAGCTAGGAAACTTTCCACATGATTTGGCAGAACAAAACTCAAGGAAGAAATTTCTAATAAAATTGATGAAATTCAAATCTTGTTTAATGCTGTATGTCCTAGAGACTTAAGAAGTATTTCTCAATGAGTATTATAAAATATCTCCACAAAGCAGAGTAGAAAATTGAGCTGGTTATTTAGAATCGATTTGTGACCTTGGGAGAGCTGTTTCCTCAGTCTCTACCTCAGTTTCCTCATGTCTAAAATAATCTTAAACATCCAGTCTATCCTGAAAATATTTATGATTCTATAATGTTTGCAGTTTCAGACAACAGGGATGGTAAACCAAGTAGTCCATAAATAAAGAGCTTATGGTGTTAGTGGATACTACAAGTTAAATATGACTTCTCCTCGGGATTCAGTTGCCTGAGCCTGACTCCTTTTGTCCCCCGTCACCTCCTTTCAGCCCACCTTTTCCTTAAGCTGTTGCTGTTGGTTAAGCAGCTTCACACCTCCGTATTCCATACCTCTCATATCTATGTTTTGCACCAAAGCTTCTGTAATGGCAGAAATGGTTGTGCACCGGCATGGAGACAGAAAGGACTTGACACCCTCTGGGCTGACCCTGGATCAGTGAGGTGTGGGAGCCAGTGGATATATGTGCTCCTCTTCTCTTCCCCAGCAGAGGATTTTGAGGTGTATTCTATACAACTCTTCGGATTATCCTGGCCAGACAGAACCCCAGGGGTCTGCCGTAGTGGCCAGCTGGACTTTGCATCCTTGTGCTGGAGCTCAGGACGTACCACCCCAAAATGTAACTGTAGAAAACCAGAACAGGCTACCCCAAAATATATCTCTTTGGCATATTGATTATTTTGAGCTGGCTGTTTGGAGGAACTGCAGACACAGGAGTAACTGAAAAGTTACCCTTTTGTAAGAGAAATTTACATCTGATAAATGAAAACTTCAGCCGAATTAAATTTAAAAGAGTTTAAATGAGCAATGAACTATGTGTGGATTAGGCAGCCTCCCAAGCCAGAGTAGGCTCAGAGACTCCAGCGCAGCCGTGTGGTGGAAGATTTATGAACAGAAAGAGGGAAGTGACATACAGAAAACAGAAGTGAGGTACAGAAACAGCTGGATTGGTTACAGCTTGGCATTTGCCTTATTTGAACATGGTTCAAACAGTTGGCTACGTTTGATTGGCCAAAATCTGGTGATTGGCACAAGTGTAGGCTAAGGTCTGTTAACACCTCTACTTGTCATAGTTCACGATGTACAGAGGAACCTTAACTTAAAATATGTAAGGAGGCAGCTTAGGCTAAACTTGATGTAACACATCTATAAAGAAAACTTGTATTAGTAAAGGTATCTACCAGGAAGAGAGCTGCTCCCAGACAATTTTTATCATCGGAGAGACTTTTATATTGGTAACCAGGCAACCTTTATTTATCCTATATTTCCTCCCTCATAATTTGCCCCCACCATGTCCCAGAAACCCAAGCCCCAATTCCTTTCGGTAGCTCAGGATAATATTTGAGCCTCAATCATCTGGCTCTTTCTTTCAGCCTCTTATTTTTGGTTTTGTCTTCTGTTAACCTGTCTCATATCAATTTAATCATAAATCAGCCCAACAACCTAGAAGGGCAGAGAGAGGAAAGTAGCAACTTTTTCCCTCTCCTACACCTGTATTGGCTTTTCTTTATTCTGTTTTATTCTTTTCATTTCTTATTTCACCACCCCCCCATTTTTTGGTTCTACTTCCTCCAAATATACCATCTGAACCCACTCTTTTGTCTGTATACAAGCTCTTAGACACTGTTTCCTAGGACAATCTTGGCTAAGGCATTCCTTAAAACACGTGCAGTCAGACTCTATCAATAGGTGTATGGTGTTCAGAACTAGGGAGGGGATAGTAACTTTCTTCATTAACTGGTCAGCCCCAGGGTAAAACTCTAGGATAAGCATTATCACTGCATCTGAAGAAGGCATTGACGGACAGAACTGGCCCAGGAGGAAGCCTCCAGAATTTGGAAAAACAGAAAGCTATGTCATGGAATCCAGCAGATAGTTTCCTGCAGAATAGTATTCATCAGAGAGTATAATTTATATCGTTAAGTATCAGAATAATCTTCCCATGTACAATGGGTTGAAAAAACCCAACTTTATCAAGGCAATTTTAGAAGAAATGTTTAACAGTTCAAAACTTAAAAAATAAAAAGGAAAACTGCTTTGGCCCGTAGCATGTTTTCCCAATCAGAAAGAACTGAACAATTCTTGGCAGGGAGCTCACAGAGGGAACCCTTTAATGGGCTGAACTGGACTTTCAGAAGAAAGGACATAGTAGCTTTAACTCAAAACCTGACTTTCCTGATGGAAATCTGGCCTGAGTTCTAACACTGTTTCACAGAACAGACATGAGGTTTTTAACAGTGACAGAAACTGACAAACAAAAATGAGAAAAAAAATTGACCCTGAAACAAAATGAGAAAATGAGTTTCTGAATGAGCTAAATTCACTCAGGCAACAAATAGCGGAAGCGAAAAGAATCGTCAGTTGTTCCAGTAATGAGAGGAGTTTTGGACTTGAAGTTATTTGCCAAGTACTAGACTAGAACTGAGACGCACCCAACGGCACGTGGTGTTTTGAATGGAATTCTGGAATATGGAGGAGTTGCTTTGAGCAGTAAAAGGCAGGGAGGAACTCTCTGAAATCCACCTGCTGGCTCCCAACTTTTTCTCATCCTTGCACTTTGCAAGCAGCATTGCATGTTGAGTAGATGAGGAAAGGGTCTTAGCTCTAGAACCCTGCCTATAACTTAATTGGTGACAGCCTTTTTCTAAACTGAAGTTTACTCTGCCTTCATGTTAAAGTAAATATGATAATGCTACCTTAAAAATAAAAGCATTTCTAATATAAAACACTGTTTAATTGGGCACAGGGCAGCTTTGGAAAAATGTAATAAGCAGGAAAGTTATATTGATTTGTTTGTTATCACCTTCATTGTTGATTCTGATGAGTTAAAACTGAAGCAGTCTTCCAGCTGCAATGGCTAATAAATTCCAAGATCAAACAAGATCTTGCTAATTACTAAGTTAATGAGGACAAGTTCACAAGCAGAGTTATGTTCATAATTATATGTTTCAAAGCATCTCGAAGCAAAATAAGGTCCCAATTTGTGACTCTAATACTACATACTTGCCCTTTTTTCCTTCAAGGGAAGTACATGTTTTTGTGCTGCACGTTATTAATAATGTACAATTTAGGAAACGTAATTCTTTGGCAAATTAAGAGACTTATTACGTATAATATAAAGCAGAAAACTCAGCTCATCACTACCTATGTAAAAATACATCTAAAGGAAGAAAAATATGACATTTTACAAAGGAAATGAAATTAAAAGCCATTGGGCATTCATTTTCCCTCCTCCAAGCTCCTTCCATGTAGACAGAGGAAAATGAGCTCACAGGGAATTTCAGGCTCTCCTAATCCCGTTACTCTCTTTCCAACATGTTCTTTTGGTTGTGCCTGTAAGAATAGAGGAGACACTGACCCCCATCCAAGAGACTTTTTTTTTTTCCTTAAGCAAAAACTCATCAGCAATCTGGAATGGTTTAACACCCCTTGTTGGTGTTATTCGGGGTATTTCTCAGAAATGCTAATGAACAATTCACTTCGGCACTTTAGATAAACACAATCTGGTGGTGTTATTTGGGCATTATTCACACTTGCTAATGATTGACTCTCTCTGGCTTTTGTATGCCAGAGCCAGACCTATGACGTCGTTGGAGGCCTGAAAAGCAAGTAAGGAGCTCACCTTAGGGGAAACTTGTAAGTTTATCAGCTTGAGGTTTAAGCTAGTGGTGCTTAGGCATGGCCTACTCAACACAAGACTTGCCAACTGGAACAAAACAAACTTCAGCCACCTCCCTCAGCGCCACGTCTCAATTGTGTGTGAGCACTTAGCAGGCATTCATTTGTGTAGACTGCTGTGTTCAGTATAACACCAGGCATGGTAAACAGACACAGTCTTTGACCTTCTGAGGTTTTATTACCTAAAAGGAAGGGACAGCAGAGATAAACATATTACTAGTTAAACATATATATGCCTAGCTCGCTCTAGTCCCCATGCTTTGCAGACAGAGGTATAGGAGACGCACTTTTCATATACATTGAGCACCTGAAGCCAGTTTCTACCTCTGTTTCATGTTTGTTTGTTTGTTTGGGTTTTCGGTTTGTTTTTAGAAAAGGACAACAAAGCAGCATATTTCTGCACCCCTCTTTTCTAGAGGAAGAATTGAAGAATTCAGGTTTCATGAATTGTATTTAGTTAATTCTAGGGATCCTAGGCTCTGAGACCACAGTGATAGCTAGACAAACCCATGAGTCAATGACTGAAAGATTTATATAAAGGTGAAGTTGTTTTATCATTTTATCTACACAAACATATAAGTCAGTGACTATAAGGCTTAGATAAGGGTGAAGTTGTTCTGTCATTAGTTTTGCTTTAAAGTCTTTACTGTCCCAACCTTTTTACTTTCTCAGAGCAACACCCCCTCCTCTCTCCATCCCAACTTCTGCTTTTATTTTTCTATCTGAGAAGAAACCTTCGGCGGAACATAGATCTTACAGACATTACACCTCAACAGTACTTTTGTGCTTTCAGCATTTATTGGCAGGAAATTATTCTGAATTATTCTGGCAAAATTTCAGCTCTGGAAGGGTCCTGCCCACCCCACCCCCAACTCCACCCTCACCACACGGTGGGAGTGGGGGTGTGGGGCTCAGTGTTCTCAGATGTAGAGAAACCAGCAGGGGGTTAATCCCCTCTACAAACATTGTATCCTCTCCTGACCTTCCTATGCATTGGAATCAAGAGTAAGAAGTTTCTTTTGAAGCTTTCCTTTCCTTCTTTATTTGTGTACCTCAGAATGTAGGCTAACCTCCGCTCAGGCAATGAGGCGTTTCAGTTTGGCTAACTGGGAAGATGCTCCATGATTCAGGAAGGTTTCAGTATTGGTGCTCCCCACACAATATGAGGGTGTCAGTTGTGTGTGAGTTTACAAGAGCCTGAGATCTGGGATTGTCTATCCCCACCCCACTCTTTATTTTGTTTTGGTTGAAAAAAAAAAGGCTGGTTTAAATAAGGTTGACACTAGGCCTAAATAGTATCAAATTATATTAATTAACATATTAAATAAACAATAGTATGACAGGTGACTCATGGAGACAGTTCTCCATATCAAGCATACTAGAATATTAAATAAGTAAGTCTGTTTTTATTTTCTCACAGGCAGTGCTTAGATTAGAACCATGTGAGTAAAAGCTTCACTGTATTTTAAGAAATCCGGTTACTCGTGGAGTGACCGTCATCTACTGTTTTAAAGCACACCAATAAATTCTGCTGATTACTCATTTTCCAAAGCCAATCACGACACTTTCAACTAAAAAAAAATTGCTTTATCCCCAAAGCAATTTGCTTTTCAATATATCAATACAATTTACTTATGACATTGCTCAGGGATTAATGTAATATAATAATATAAGGTCTGTAGCAATTTCCTTTTTCTTTGCAAGTCATAAACAGGAAGTTGACAACAACTTTTGTGACTTTGGATATGTGAAGTATATTTATGGAATAAGGAGTCGTTTACTCTTGTCTAAACTGTAGGATAAATGTATGTAGATTTTGATGTCTTTATAACTCCACTGTAGTAATTTGAACCCACTCTTAAAACACAGTGAGTATATTCTGATGGATGTCAATCATTTTCTATCAACTAGGTTTCAGATGAGGAAACTGTAGCCCAGGACATTTAGGTAAGTTACTTGATTCAAAGAAAAAAATGTGCCCACCCTGTCACAAAAGAAATTTAGACTAAACGCTATTCCAGAGTCAAATAGAGCATTGACCCTTAAATCTGGACTCATAAACCTTTGCTGAGCCCCGGTGTTAAAAACATATTCAGATCAAATAGCAATAATGCTCCATTCTTCCAGGGTATTCTTTGGAGCTTTTCTTTACTGAGGAAAAGACTCAACAATATTTTGCATTTGTATAATACCCCCTAAATCCTTTACGAATGAGACAGACCCATTTCAGAAAGATGTTTACTGAGTTTTCACAAGTGGTAAAGATAATATACACAGCATCCACCATCATATTTAGTTATGATTAAAGGGAAATTGCTGATTTTTTTTTAGGTTGCAGTTTCAAGTAGAGGCATTTGCTGGTGCTGTGAGGCCACCTAAGGACCATAGAACTGCATAGGGATCTGCTGGAAGCTTCTCAGACAATGGAACAGCAAATGGCATCCGAGTAAACAGATGCTGCCAAGTTACAGAAAAAATGAAGGTATGAATAGCCCTTAAGCCCTGCTGCAGAATCAAATACATGCATGGCTTATTTGTGTTGTTTTCTGATTATTGGTTCACTTCAAAATAAAAATATTTAAGTGGAGGAAAGATTTAAATATTAAATGGAATATCAAGATATTGCAAGTCTGTCCAGTTCAATTGAATATTCTAAGCACTCAATGCTTAATGGGATTCTCTCCGTCTAGGTCAGAAGAGTCAAAAAGAAGGCTCTTAACAGGTGCAGGGGCTGGGTTTTAAATTGCTATGTGTCCTAAAAACAACAGGCGAACTCATTTATTTTCACATACAATTCCCTCAGTATTTCCAAATGAAAACATGTTCATCTGACTAGGCTGTCACAAAACAGAGTTACAGGATGTATCTTTAGAAAAGTATTTACCTTTCAAAGGCTGTTATTCAACAACTTCTGGGAGACAATTGTGAATATTCTCAAATCACCCAAATTTAAAGCTGCTTAAAAGAGACATAGTGCACATGGGCTGAGATAAGAAACCTTCTCTCACACTCAGAAAGCACCAATTCAGGGGTGAATTCCAGCCAGGATGCTCAATGGAACGCCTTTCCAATTCTGCCTACTGTGCAGTCTACGCAAATGCTTAAAGAGGCTCTAAAATAATGTTGTAACCAGATCTTTTGAGTCAGCAGTCACTGCTAGAACCCCTGGTCTGGTAACACAATGGAAATATTGCAATGGTTGCATACTCCTCAGCCACACGGCCTTTACTGGCAGTCTGCCTTTGTTGGCCTTAAAATTCATTCTGCTCGTTTTAAATCAAATAAATGTTAGAGTGGATTTCCTTTTCTTTTTCATCCCTCCCTTCCTTTCTTCCCTCTCTCCCTTCATTCCTCTCTCCCTCCCTCTCTCCCCTTCCTTCCTTCCTTCTTTCCCTCCTTTCCTTCTTTCCCCCTTCCTTCCTTCCCTCCTTTCTTCTTTTCCTCCCTCCTTCTTTCCCTCCTTCCTTCTTTTTTTCTTTCCCTCTTTCCTTCCTTCTTCTTTCCCTCCCTCCCTCCTTCCTTCTTTCCCTCCTTCCCTCCTTCCTTCTCTCCTTCCCTCCTTCCTTCCTTTCTTTTTTCCCTCCCTCCCTTCCTTCCTTCCATCTTCCTCCTTTTATCTTTTATCTCTCCTTCTCTTCCTGCTTCTCTCTCTCTTTCTTCTGCCCTGTTTCAGCTCTCTCCTTATCCAGCTTTGATACTTTTGTGTTTTTGATTCACCCCTCTTAATAAGCTCCAATAATGTCAGAGAAAGAAAAGGTCAGTGGTTGTTCTTGTGTGGGTTTTTTTCCTCCATTCCCCCCACCCGCTTTTTCTGGTCATTCCTGCCCCCGCACCCAACACCACCACAAGGAGAAAGAAGAGGGAGGAGAGAGAGAAAAGAAAAAAAAAAGATTAAGACGTAAGCTGGCTAGATAAGCCTGTGACGGGTTTTCTTACCAGCTCTGAATGAGGGTACAAGGATACAAAGGCAGCCCGCTCTATTGGAGCCAGCGCGAGGTTGGTGGGAGCTCTGGCTTGATTGTATGCCACTCAGAGAAAGGGTGTTTCATTAATTACACATTAACTATGTGCACTGAGTAGAAGGTAGCAGATAGAAAATGCAGATGTTTCTGCAGCCCAGTAGAATGAGAACTGCTCTTGATCCTGTCAAAAGAACATTTTGAATCAAAGGGGCTTCATGGGATCCAAAGAGTTTTGTGGTCCAGTGTTATGGTGTGGCCTTTTAATCATTAAACCCTTTTATAGTGGTGAAATGAACATCCATTGTCATGGCCACACCAATGAGGCCATCCAACCTGGCAAAAAGGGAGGGCTTTGCTACATGGGGGGAGCGCAATGAAAGAAGGGGACAGACTCGAAGCTCTGTGGAATTCAGAAGGTAACAACAAAAGTGCATCTCAAAGAAAAGCCGGCTCAGGTTAGTTGGCTCAAATTGCTTTTGGCAGCAGCACTCTCTTACCAGCCAAACACGCCCTGGCAGAATGAACATTAGTGCTTTACAGACCACTGGCTTCTCTCTTTTGTTTTCAGCCAGTGTTTTACTGGCTCCGTTTAATTTTTACTGTTCTTTAAGTGCGGGTTACTTAGGAAAGCTGATTGGAAATGGTATTATATTCTTAATCACTTTTCTACAGCTGTGGGAGAACCATTAGCATTGCATCCCCTGCCCCCATCTCCTGCAGTTGGCCCAGCTATGCATTCTGTGCCAGGAAGCAGGAGTCACGGAGGAAATTACCTCTAACTCCCATCCGGGAAAGGAGCCTGCGTTTTGGCTGACTTCAAGATCATAGGCTTTTAGTCATATTGTTTTCCCTAACATTTCCTGTGACTTCTCAGTTCCACCATTCTTTTCTCCCGCAGTTTTCTGTTAAAAAAGAGGAACACTCAATCTTTTAATACAGCTTTTTTCATTTTCTTTTTATTGTCGTAAAATATACATCGGCATGAAACTTTTCACCCTGTTCTTATTTTTATTTTTAATTTTCTTTTAAAGACAGGGTCTCACTCTGTCATCCAAACTGGAGTGCAGTGGTGCGATCACACCTTACTGCAGTCTCTGACTCCTGGGCTCAAGTGCACACCACCATGCCCACCTAATTTTTTTAAGTTTTGCAGAGACAAGGTCTCATCATGTTTCCTGGACTGGTTGAACTCCTGGGCTAAGGTGATATTCCTGTCTCAAAAGAGTATCCCAGGACACGCCTGGGGTTACAGGTGTGAGCCACCCTGCCCAGTTACATTTTAGCCATTTTTAAGTGGCATGTCTACATGGCATGAAACGTACCACGTTACCCATTTTTCAGTGTGCAGTTCAGTGGCACATCATGTAGTTGTAGAACTGTCACCACCACTGTTTAGCTCCAGAACTTTTTCATCTTCCTCAACTGAAATTCTATCTCCATTAAACAATTTCTCATTCCCCTCGCCCCCCAGCTCCTGGCAACCACCATTCCACATTCTGTATCTACTGAAGGGCAGAAAAGTGTGGTACCTTTCCCCACCCATCATAAGAGTCACAGTCAACACTCCTAAAACAAAAGATAGGTTAACAAGGGAAAAGCACAACAGATTTATTTAATCAAAGTTTTATGTGACATGGGAAACGTCAGAAATGAAGACCCAAAGATCCAGGAAACACTGTCTATCTTTATGCTTAGTATCAGTGAAGAATGGACAGTCATGTAGAGATGTCATTGGACCAAAGGGAATGATCTAGTGGCAATCGGCTGAAGGGGAAACCCGGCAAGGCCTAACTATTCAGATTCTTCTTGGTCTCTCTGTGTAGCCTTCCTTCCTCCCGGGCTTAGGTAGGACCTCTGTGGAATGAAGGTCTTTAAAAGAGAAGGGAGAGAGTGACCTTTCTAGGTCACCTCTGGGAAAGAGGAATTCTGGTTTCTATGACTTGCTTTCTGGGACTAAGAGGGGTGAGAGACAGGAGGACAGGGGAGGGTTAGAGAGACCTTCTAAAAAAGACTGAAAAGAGGACTTTCAGTCTTTTTTAGTTCAAAGTACTCAGCATGCCAAGATGCCATACTTTGGAGTATTATGCGCTGAGCCCCAACATTATGAATTTGACTATTCTAGATACCTTAAATAAGTAGAAGTATATAATAGTTATCCTTTGGTGACTGCCTTATTTCGCTTAGCACAAGGTCCTCCAGGTATATTCATGTGGTAGCATATGTCAGAATTTCCTTCTCTTTCAAGGCTGAAAAGTATTTCTTTATATGTGATGTGGCTTGGCTCTGTGTCTCCACCCAAATCTCATGTTGAATTGTAATTCTTAATGTGGAAGGGACCCGGTGGGAGGGACCTGGTGGGAGGTGACTGGATCATGTGGACTGAGTTCACCCTTGCTGATCTCTTCAGTGAGTTCTGGTTATTTAAAAGAGTGTAACACCTCGTTCTTCACTCTCTCTCTCCTGCTGACCATTTGAAAATATGCCTGCTTCCTTCACATTCCACCTTGATTGTAAATTTCCTGGGGTCTCCTCAGTGATGCTTCCTGTATAGTCTGTAGAACTGTGAGCCAATTAAACCTTATTTCTTTATAAATTACCTGGCTGCAGGTAGTTCTTCATAGCAGCATGATAATGGACTAATACAGTATTTATGCACCACATTTTGTTTATCCATTCATCTACTGATGGACAATAGGGTTGCCTCCATCTTTTGATTGTTGTGAGTGATGCTGCTATAAGCATGGATGCACAAATATATCTTTGAGTTCATGCTTTCAATTCTTTTGGGTACATATCTAGAGGTGAATTGCTAGATCATACAATAAATCTATTTTTAATCTTTTGAGATACCAAAATACTGTTTTTCACGGTGGTCTTACATTCCCACCAACAATGTACAAGGGTTTCAACTTCTCCTTATTCTTGCCAACACTTTTTTGAAGACAACCATCCTAATGAGTATGAGTGGTATCTCATTGTGGTTTTAATATGCATTTCCCATAAAGAAAATACGGCACATATACACCATGGAATACTATGCAGTCATTAAAAAGAATGTCCTTTGCAGACACATGGATGAAACTGGAAACCATCATTCTCAGCAAACTAACACAGATACAGAAAACCAAACACCACATGTTCTCACTCATAAGTGGAAGTTGAACAGTGAAAACACATGGACACAAGGAGGGGAACATCACATACCAGGGCCTGTTGGAGGTGGGGGACAAGGGGAGGGAGAGCATTAGGACAAATACCTAATGCATGTGGGCTTAAAACTTAGATGACAGGTTGATAGGTGCAGCAAACCACTACGGCACAGGTATACTATGTAACAAACCTGCACATTCTGCACGTATGTCCCAGAACTCAAAGTTAAAAAAAGAGAAAAAAGTGTTTCCAGATAACTGATGATGCTGAGCATCTTTTCATGTGTTTTCTGGCCACCTACATATCTTCTTTGAAGAAATGTCTATTCAAAATCCTTTGTCCCTTTTTGAATTGGATTGTTTCTCTTTTGTTAAGTTATAGGATTTCCTTCTATATTCTAATTATTAACCCCTTATCAGATACATGATTTGCACATATCTTCTCCCATTTCAAGGGTTTCCTTTTCATTGTATTGATATTGTCTTTTGATACACAGAAAATTTAAATTTTGATGAAGTCCAATTTATCTAGTTTTCTTTTATTGCTTCTGCTTTTGGTGTCATATCCAAGAAACAATTACCAAATTCAATGTTATAAAGCTTTCCCCCTATATTTTCTTTTAAGAGTTTTATAGTGTTAGCTCTTATATTTAGACCTTTGATCTATTATGAGTTAATTTTTCTATGAGGTATAAAGTCAAACTTCATTTTTTTTTTTGTTTTTGGCAATTAGGCTATCAGTTTTCCCAACACCAACTATGAAGATCATCCTTTTTCTACTGAATGACTTTGGCATCCTTGTCAAAAATTATTCAGCCACATATACAAGGATTTATTTCTGGGATTTCTATCCTATTACATTGGTCTATATGTCTGTCTTTATGCCATTACCATATTGTTTTTCATAACCATAGCTTTGTAGTAAGTTTTGAACTTGAAATCCCTGAATTTGTTCTTTTTTTTTCTGGATAGTTTTCACTTTTTGAGGTCTCTTGAGATTCCATAAAAATTTTAGATAGGATTTTTCTGCTTTTTACAAAAATTATCCTTGGGATTTTGGTAAGAATTGCATTGAATCTGTAGATCATTTTGGGTAGTGGTGACATCTTAACAATATTTCTTTCGATCCATGAACATGGAATGTCTTTCCATTTATTGGTATCTTCATTTTCTTTCAGCAATATTTTGTGGTTGTACAAGTCTCACTTCTTTGTTAAATTTATTCATGAGTGTTTAATTCTTAAAAAAATAAATGGAATTTTCTTAATGTCTCTTTTAGAGTAGTCATCTAATATAGTTTTTAATCAGGAAAAATATACAACTTTTACCAAATTCCCACCTGAACCTCATCCCAAAGAGTGTGTAGAGGCTGAACAGAAACTACTTCCCAACTCTTGCTTTCCCAGCCTAGAAATGCAGATCCTCTTATCTGTATTTCAGAAGCCACTAGTGGAAATACAAAGTCCAATGGAATTTCCTTCCTTCCCTCTCTCTTTCCTTCCTTCTTCCTCCCTCCCTTCTTTCTTTTCTTGAGAATAAAATCTCACTCTGTCTCCCAGGCTGGAGTGCAGTGGCACGATCTTGGCTCACTGCAAACTCTGCCCCCTGAGTTAAGCAATTCTCCTGCCACACCCTCCCAAGTAGCTGGGATTATAGGTGCATGCCACCATGCCCAGCTAATTTTTGTATTTCCATAGAGATGGGATTTCACCATGTTGGCCAGGCTGGTCTTGAACTCCTGACCTCAGGTGATTCGCCTGCCTCGGCTTCCCAAAGTGCTGGGATTACAGGCGTGAGCCACTGCTCCTGGTCTTTCTTTCTTTCTTTTAGACAGAGCCTCATGCTGTCTCCCAGGTGGGAGTGCAGTGGCATAATCTCAACTCGCTTCCACCGCCACCTCCACCTTCCGGGTTTAAGTCAGCTTCCCAAGTAGCTGATACTACAGGCATGTGTACGCCACCATGCTCAGCTAATTTTTGTATCTTTAGTAGAGACAGGGTTTTGCCATGTTGGGCAGGCTGGGCATAAGTGATCCACCCACTTTGGCCTTCCAGAGTGCTGAGATTACAGGTGTGAGCCACACTCAAGGTACTCTTGCCTTGCCCTGGAATTTTTTTCAAGTATGACAAAACTAAGATATCACTGTTATATCAGAAAGCAGCTTTTATTTACAGCATTTAATCGGTAGAAATGCACAATTAATCTTGAAAATGAAACATTCTGAAGTCAGGACGTTTCTAAGTTATGTTTTCAAAGAAAACTAATTTACCTACCCAAATATTTCAATGAATTCTAATATAGCTTGCAAATAAGTATAAAGATAAGTAACTCATCAATTTCATATTTCCATTTGAAAGCTATTAGTAAAATAAATGGTATCTTTTTTCTAGTGTTTTTTAGGGGAAGGGCGTCATTTAATTTATATAGATTTCATATACCACATTAAGGCAACAGTTTCCCCCTCCCAAGAAAACCAGAGCATTTCATGACGTAGAGAATAAGAGGATGTGTGTGATGTATATGTGTTTTGCAGAGAGGCATTTCCCTTATAGATAGTGACAAAACCTAGTCATACCAACTCTTGTTAAATTTAAATATTAGATGAAATAGGGATCAGCCAAGCATTTTTGTTTGTTGGTTTATTGATAATACTTTATATGTTTACACCCTTACATTTTCCCTTTTATGAAATAATATGCTTTCCTTAAAAAATTTTTTACAAGCATTATACTTTAAAAGAGGCTGTAGAAACAGATTTTAGTAATACTACATACTAAATAATTTTATAAAACTCCTAATAGGTATGTGTTATCCTAAAGATACAACCTTGTGAACTTGACACTACAGAAAAACAAAAACGAACAAAAAACAAACTCAGCATACAGAAACAGAGAAAGAGTTTGGATTCTCTGGTCGCCTAAGTATTAAGTTCCATAAGTTATAGAATGATACAACTAATTTAAAAAAAAATTTAATTTGCAAAGAAAATGTATTTAAAGTGAAAAGTTTGGTTCCACATTAGTCCATGGCATATGTGCTTTTCAGTGCCCTCACTTCTGACGTGAGTATTAACTCTTTCTGGCTGCTCTAGTAATGTACCTCAAGGTACTTTATTTCCATCTTTTAGAAAATTATTGTGATATATATTTTGTTACAAAGAACACTTTAGTGCTATTTGATAGAAAAATATAATAATAAATGTAGAAATGAGCATGTCTATGATGTAATCAGCGTTGTCTTTAATGTGCTGCCTTGTGCAGTGTACAACCTGCACAATTGTACCAAGATAGCTCTATTGTTTGTTTGTTGTCTCAGGGCAAAAATCTTGGAGTCATCCATGACATTTTTCATTCTTTCAGGTCCTAAAAGGGACCCATTGTTACATCCTGTGGTTGTTACTTGAAAAATACCCAGGATCCAACTACATCTTAACATCTGTATAGCTACCATTCTGTTCTAAGCCCTCATCATTTGGATTGGGAGTCTGCAAACTACAGCCAGGTCCATAGGACAAGTCTGGCCACACCCATTTGTTTACTTATTGTCTGCGGCTGCTTTCATGCTACAATGGAAGAGTTGAGTAGTTGCCACAGGAACCACATGGTTTGCAAACCAAAAATATTTACTAGCTGGCTCTTTAAAGGAGAACTTTGCTGACCCCTGACCTAGACTATTGCAGTGGCTTCATAAATTTGTCTTCTTGCTTCCACTCCTGCTCCTTTAACAGAGCAGAGCAGCTGGGATCAGGTCACGGTATCTCTCTGTGCAACCCTCAGTGGCTTCTCAGAGTAAAAGGCAAGTCCCTTAACCATCATCCCTCTCACCACTAGTAGAGCTGATTGTCTGATACCTCCCAGCTCATTCTCTCCCACCCTCCTCCCTAACCCTGTCCCCAGGACAGTTCTTGCAAACATGTCTAGCATGTTCCCTCTTCACCCGCTGTTGCCTCTGCCAGGAGTGCTCTTTCTCCCAGATGGCGGCAGGGCCCAGTTTGTTCCAAAGTCACCTTGCAGAGAGGTCTTCCCTGAAAACTCTTCACTAAGCAGCATTTCCCTCCACCTTCTCTATTCATACTCATCTCCTCTGCTTCACTTTCCTGTGTGTGTGTGTGTGTGTGTGTGTGTGTGTGTGTGTGTGATAGAGTTTCACTCTGTCACCCAGGCTGGAGTGCAGTGGCATGATCTCAGCTCAATGCAACCTTTGCCTCCTGGGTTCAAGCATAGCTGAGATTACAGGCATGCACCACCAGGCTCGGATGATTTTATTTCTTTCTTTATTTTTTTTTTTTTGCATTTCATTTTTTACTTTTCAGTACCAACAGACTTGATAACAGCCTGATGCTCATCTGACAGTGGGGTGACTACCTTCCCCTATTGGCCCTTCAGTTTGCTTAATAACAAGTCCTATGCTTTTTTCATTCTCCCAGGGGAGAATCATTGCCCTCCTTTCTGCACAATCTGGGCAAACTGACTGGTGATGGCAAGAGTGATGTCAGTGAGGCGGTCTACACAGCTGGAGAGACAATTTTTCATACGAGAATCTAGGCGATTCCCTGGCTTCTCCACCCATTTATTCCAACATAGCTCCATGAAGTGATGTACCTGTGCGGTGAACTGTGCCTTCAGCAGCCACCAAGCGCTGCAATTCTGCTTCATCGGCGTCACCGAGCTCCGCCATTGTCTGCCTCAGGCTCGGCGCCTTCCCAAGTTTTATATTTTTAGTAGAGATGTGGTTTCACCGTGTTGGCCAGGCTGGTCTCCAACTCCTGACCACAGGTGATCCGCCCACCTTGGCCTCTCAAAGTGCTGGGATTACAGGCGTGGGCCACCGTGCCCAGCTGATCTTTTACAATATAGATTTCCTTACTTATCTGCTTATAATTATTTCTCTAACTAGAAGGTGAACATGAGGGCTGATCTTTTTGACTGCCTGCTTAACTGCTATATCCTTAGCATCAAATACTTATAATAATAGCAAGCTTTCATTTATATAGTGCTCAGTGTTTTCCAGCTTACCAGCCACTTTTAGGTAGCACTTGAGATTACACACATAAAAGGAAGAGGCAACGTGATTACAAAGGCAGAGATTGGAATGACACAGCTACAAGTCAAGGAATGCTGTAGTCACTCTGTCCCCTTCAAAAATAGGATAGATTATAGCAAATGACAGTAGATTACTATGATCACTTGCTATGATCTATCTGATTTTCAAAGGGTACAATGCAAATGCTATTATGAATGTGGTATCTTTATAGCAACAGATCAACACAGCATATTGATCTGTTAAATGCATTATTTTTTATTCTTTCAGCAGGGAAGATCAAAAAAAGTTGGCCTTTCTCAGACAATGGCAGCAATACATGTTCACCCTGTTTTTCCAGGGCGGTTAATTGTCCTGCTTGCCATCACGATATAGTCTTCAAGGCCCCCAATTTTTCACAGTCCACATAAGATTACGTTAGGGCATTATGTTGATGACATACTGCAAATTGGACCTGTTAAGAAGAAAGTGGCAAATGCCAGATATATGCTAGCGAAATGTTACAGAATAGAAGATAAATGCAATGAAGTTTGAAGGACTGATTCATAATATAATATATTTAATATCAGTGGTCCAGGGGTCTTGGATTTGCTGGGATAATCCCTCTAAGATAGAGAATCAGTAGTTGTGCCTCATATCTCCTACTGCGAGCAAAGAAGCATTGCACTTACTTGATCTATATCTTAAAATTGCGAAGGAGCAATCCCATTTTGGTAATGTAGTTAGCTAACATAGTTTCTCATACTAAAGTTATTTTGCAAGGAAAACAAATCTGGCAATATGTAATGGTGGAGTGGATGTAAGATATAAATCTTGCTCATGTTGCTCATGAGAGTGTAAATTGCACAGGCAATTTGGAAAGCTTTTGCCATTAATTTGTAAAGTTGTTTTGTATAAACAAATGACATGTCTTTGGACTTGGCATTTCCTATTCCACTAGGGTATCATGCACACCTGGAAACGTGTAGAAAAGGTTTTTGGCATTTTTTATATGGTTTAAACAAATTGATGCGGCATATTTATACAACATAATATTAGATAAGCCAAATGAGTGAATGAGTGGATGACAGCATTGCAGTAATATGTAAAAATCTTAGCAAGATAACACTGAATGGGAACATAGGTTTCTAGAGATGACATACAGAGTTGTAAAGTTAAAAAAAACCAATATACTTTTTAGGAATACATATAGATGTCATAAGAGTATTACAATCACCCAACAAGATTCAGGAGAGTGACTCACATGGTTTGGGAAGGGAGGAGGATAGGACAGAGAACATTGGTAGTACATAGAAGTTTTTGGCAAAATTCTAGTTCCATGTTGGATGGTAGATTCACGGTCATTACTCAACTATTCAATAAAAATAATAAAAGAGAGCCTTGCATGGACTAATGACAACTGTGTCATGAACCAAGTATGTGACTGTTCCTGTTCTATATAAAATAAAGTCACTTCTTTGGGTTAAGCTTCTGTGTATCTAGAAACTCCTATTAAACATTAAATATCTAATCTGAGGAGTAATCACTAAGCCATTATTCTTCCCTTAACACGAAAGTGTAAGTTAGAATATTCTAGCACAGAGTAAGATGCCAGAAGAGTGAGACACTAGACAAAGTTTGATGAGGAACAAGGGTGGAAAGGTTTGGAGCTTGGGAAGAACCAGTGAGAAGGTAACAGGGTGAACTTTCGTGTGCAGGAAGGAGAGGAGGGGAGCATCGAGTGTTAGTAAGATGTTTAAAAGCCAAGCAGGATTCCCTTTCCTTTGTTTCCTTTATGTGATCTAAACCTGACGTTCTCTCAGTCCATTTAGTATTTCAGTTAGTTACTTATTTACTGAATACAGGAGTTCACAATCCAAACAGACATGGTCAGAAGATTGCAGGGTTTTACTTAGATTCTTGAGCAAGTATTAGGACTCTAAATTTGATTTGCAACATTTAGGAAAGATGAAAGTAATATATTCTACAGAGAAAATATTGCTCAAGTTCGTTAACAATATTCCTTTTCTTTTTGGCTTCTGGAAAGTTGGAGGAGAACATTTATATGTTTATCTGTTAATTTTTATTTAAATAATTAGTACTAAAACTAAGAAAACAATTGTACCGGGACAAACTTTCTCTTTATAAACTGAAGATAAACTCTCTTGATAAAAATTAATATTCTATAGACTTTCCTGTGAATACTTTTTCCTTTCTTTTCAGGTATTACTCAAAGTTTGAGAATAAATTACTCTCCAATAAGTAGGAAATAGATTACCCTTCAATAAGTATCCGAGCAACATATAGATCTTGTTTTCTCCATATTAAATAAAAAGTTTAAAGAACTGTATACAACTTTAAACAGAACAAAGACCAATTACACAAAATAAACCAAAAACACTTCATGCTGTTTTGAAACGGTCTTAGACCATATTCACTTTAAAGAAGTAAAAATGTCAGTGTAAGTTAACACATAGTCTGTGTTTGGGTCAGGTTGATAATAGCGATGATTTTATCAGGCCTTTGAGAATTTGGCTTCTCTTTGCAGCAAGACTGTGTGTCAAGTATAATGTCCCTCTTAGACCTGTAGGAATTTCAACAAAAGGATGAAATCCCTTCACTTGTTGCACTTTATTCTCTTGTCACAGTTAAAGCAATATTTATTTTCCTCCTCCTTGCTTCTTGCAGGCCTGCAGTAAATCAAAAAAGTAAACTCTCAGGTTCATTGTGTAAGGGGCTTACTTCTAGGCCTCTACAGTTGCCACAGTAACTAATTAGAAATTTGCATCTCTAAGAGAATTATTTAATGCCGATGTGTAAGCCCTTTTATTCTTTGGAGCTTGGCCTTTTGCAAGGAAGCTTCTGGTAGATGTTGGGCCTCGAGGTCATACTGTACAATCTCTGAACGTAGGTGGCCCTGGTTTGCCCTTTTTATCTGGATGATTCATGCCCAGTGAAGAAAATGTCTTGCCAGGTCTTTGTTCAATGGTGGGCATCTGAAAGGCGGCACTTGATTCATTTAGGCACCATTTGTTTTAACCTGTAACTTCTTCCCCATTGGTCATTAGCTAACTCTTGTGTAATTGAGTCATGCATGTTAAAACGGTAGAGTTGAGTTATGCCAACCAACCCATTGAGAGGAATCCCTCGTTAACACGGTTGTGAGGCGTAAGTCGATGTTGCCGAAATGCAAAATGTTTTGTAGACTTAGACAATGTGTAATAGCAGTATGAAGAGGAACATTTTTCCTGAAGAGCTGTTTGTTTTCTAAGATTTAAACCCACGATCCCTTAGCGCAGAAATAAGAGGGAAGCCCTCAGGTGGTGGGAAGACAGACACAAAAGGGAAGGGACTGCTGACTCCCAGCCCACTTGTCCTGAAACAGAGAAGACACTGACTGCCATCCTGCGCTGCCAGTCCATATAGGAGATCAGATCAGGGCGAAAAGGAGATAAAATGGATATATGAGTTTAGTCCTCACCAATCCCTGAAACATTACCCCTTCTAAAGTGGAGAAGCTCCTAATTTTACTATAGTCAAAGGACAAACACATTCGAGAGGATGACCAAACCTGAAGTCAAGAATAGATTCAACATACCCATGTTCATTGAAACGTTAGTCACAATAGCCTAAAGATGGGTGCAACGCGAGTGTTCACTGTTGGACGGACAGGTAAACAAAATGTGGTATAGGCATACAATGGCGTATTTTTCAGCATTAAACAGGAAGGACATTCTGACATGCTACAACATAGATGAAGCTTGAGGACATTATGTTGAGTGAAATAAACCAGTCACACAAAGATTAAGACCCTATTATTTCACCTGTGTGAGGTACCTAAGGCAGTTCAACTCATAGAAATAAAAAGTAGCAACTTCATAGAAACAAAAGGTAGTAGGGTGACTGTCGCAGGCTGGGAGGAGGAGGAGCTGAGAAGTTGTTTAATGGGCAGAGTTTCAGTTTTACAAGATGAAACTCACTGAAGATTGGTTGCATAAAAATGTAGATGTACTAAACACTATTAAACTAAATACTTAAAATAGTTAAGATAGTAAATTTTGTTATGTATATTTTAACACAACTTAAAAAAATATGGTAGACTTAGAGGAAAGGTAGGCATAGTACCCCTTTGAAGAAAATAAAAGAAAGGTATTCATGCATACAACCTCCAAAGAGAAATAGACCAGGTCTGCTAAATGTGAAAGGGAGTAGAACAGCGCTGGCAAAATGCTAGCTGTTCTTGTCAGGTGAGAAGGACACCCTGTTGGTGGAAGCACCAAACCCAGGTCCCCTGCTGTCACTGCTCTGCCATAGCACCTGCACATCTGCACAAATGAACATTTAAAATATAATTGCAGCCAGGCACGGTGGCTAACGCCTGTAATCCCAGCATTTTGAGAAGCCAAGGCAGGCAGATCACCTGAGATCAGGAGTTCAAGACCAGCCTAGCCAACATGGTAAAACCCTATCTCTACTAAAAATACAAAAATTAGTCAGGCATGGTGGCAGATGCCTGTAGTCCCAGCTACTCGGGAAGCTGAGGCAAGAGAATTGCTTGAAACTGGGAGGCAGAGGTTGGAGTGAGCCTAGATCGTGCCACTGCACTCCAGCCTAGGTGACAGAGAAGACTCTGTCTCAAAAAAAAAAAAATTATATAATCTCACACACGTTCTGGAGGCAGGAGACTTAATCCTCTAGTTAATAATGGTTTTTGGAAAAGCTTTGGTTGGATAAAACATTGGTGTCCTTTTCTTTTAAACTGTGAACAAAACATACAATCATTGGAGTGTTTGTATGCAATATCAATTTTTCTATCCATATAAGGTATCTGATAAGGTTAGATTAAGTCCCTAATGCCAGCGGGTTTTTCTTGAATTTAAAGGCTATAAATATCTTTCTAATATGAGTGGCTTTGAATTTTTTTAGCTCTAGAAATTAACAGTGCTGAGCACACTGGCATTTTGCTTTAAAACTCAACAAACTTTACTTAATCCAACCAGAATTACATTTACTTTTAACTAAATTCCTGTTACGACTCCCGTATTTCCAGAAATTTTCTGTAGAACACCATTCGCTTTGCTATTTAACTTTTGCACTCCTTTTTAGCCCTCTCTAACATTTGACACAATACTTAATTAGGCTTTTTAGCACATTTCTGAAAGCATGCAATGATTTCGTAAAACATGAGGATTACAATGTTGTAAAGTAAAATATTTTTAAAGGCTGTTTTAAAGATGCTGACTTTCATATCATGTATGGCAGAAATGTCCTAATGTCACAGCTGACTGTTGGGTTTTAAGAGTCTACCTAATCATGAGTTAATAAATGGGAGGCTAGATCAGTTTTTTAGGCTCAATTAAAGTCATCTCATCAATACTTACATGTTGCGAGTCCCTCATTTAGGAGAAGGAAGCAAATAGGAATGTTGGATAAAACCTAGATATTAGAATCAGGAACAAAAATTACAAAATTCATCACTATAAATGAAGTCAACAAAAAGGCAATAAAGTGTTTTCTAGGAATAATCAATTTGTTCACTCATTCCCCATCTGCACCCATTGGCTCCCTCATGAGTGTCATGGGTCATGACACTCAGTATCTCACCCAGATATCTCTCCCTGTCATCAATGTGGAACAATTTTTCTCTGAGATCATTTTTCCTCTTTGATTGTTTACCATGTTCTGATTCATATTCCTGCTTTGTACTATGTTCTGTTCCTTGCGTATCATCCATGGGACATGACATAAAAACTTGCAAACAGGAAGATGCTTAATAAATATTTATTGGATTAGGTTTGTGTGTGGGACTGAAATTTCTGACTGTTTGCTGTATTAACAAGCCTATGTAACCACTGCTAGACTGAAAACTTAACATATCTGTAATTATTTTTATTGACAATTACAGTTGTCCCTTGGTATCCTTGGGAAATTGATTCCAAGATCTCCCATGGATACCAAAATCTACAGATGCTTAAGTCCCTGATATAAAATGGTGTGGTAGTTGTGTAAAACCTACACATATCCTCCCATGTACTTTAAGTCATTTCTAGATAACTTATAATACTTAATATAATGTAAATGCTATGTAGATAGCTGTTTTTAAAAACTGCATTATCTTCTACTGTTTTATTTTTATTTTTTCAAATGTTTCTGATCCAAGATTGGTTGAATTTGGGTATATGAAATATAGCTATAGAGAGGGCTAACAGTCCTTAAAAATTTTGTTTCCAGAAAATAAAGTCATACAAAAACTGTTCACAAATTTAGTATTCAGGAAGGTTGGCCAAACCATCTGGATTTCAAAGCAATAACCATTTAGGAAGTGGATTCATTTAAAAAAAATGAAAGAGAGAGAGAGAGGAAGGTTCCAGCCTAGGGTGTGTCTACCAGCAAAGCGAAGTGAAGCAAAGCGAAGAGAAGCTAAGCTAAGCCTGGATTTGTGAAAACTGAAGGATGTACTGTTTGCTATATTGCTATAGCAAATTTCTGGTCCGAAAGAGAATTATCAGTTTTTGACAGTAATTGTGAGAAAACTGATATTCTTATAAGTTACTGCTGGGAGAATAAATGGTACAAACTTTAAGCCACGCAGTTTGATTTTATATGCCAAAATTGCAAGTGCATATACCCCTCAAACAGTACGTTTGTCTCTAAGAACTCATCCTACAGATAGACTTACTCATGGGCAGAATGATGTGCACAAAGCTCCTCATTGCTTTGTCATTTTGAATAGTAAATGTTGGAAATAGTCTAAACGTTCGGCAGTGGGGGACCAGTTAAGTAAATTATGTTACATGCATTATGCTAGAATATCATGCAGCTGTTAAAAAGAAGTGAGGGGATTATTAAATATTGAGCTCCAAGCTTTATTATTAAGTAAGCAAACAAATAAAATCACCACACACAGAATACTATGCATTAAGATGAGAAGACGTATCAGAATTAGTTTGATTATGCATAAAATATTTCTGAAAGAAAACACAAGAAATTGGGTGCGTTGATTACCTCTGGAGAGGAGAGGCTGAGTGGCTGGTAAATAGATGAAGGAGAGAGATATTTACTCTATTAATTTAAAAAATAATATATTGAGGTGGAATTCACATAATATAGAATTAAGCATTTTAAAGTAAACAATTCAGTGGCATCCAGTATGTTCACAGTGTGTGGAACCACCATCTCTATCTAGTTCCATAACATTGTCATCCCACCTAAATAAATCTCCTTACTCATTAACTGGTTTCTACCTATTCACCCCTCCCCCAGCTTCTGACCACCACCCATTCTTACTCTCTCTCTATGGATTTATCTGTTCTGGATAATTCATATAAATGGATCATACAACATGGGACCTTTTGTATCTGGTTTCTTTCACTTAGCATGTTTTTGAAGCTTTATTTTTTTTGTATTTTTGATAAGTGAACTATGTTAAAGTATTACATATGCAAAAACTAAAAAATTAAAACTTTTCTTGCTGAACAGGAGCTAAAGGAAAGGAGACCTCCAGTCTATTTCAGAAATGGACATTCTGAACAGGACTTATGAAGGACAAGAAAAATACCCTTTCCCTAAGCAACATGTCCTAATCCTTTCCAGCCTGAGCCTTTCTTATCACCATAACAATGCATGCTGCCGGAGGGGAGCAGATCTGGAGAATTCAGTTTTGCCTTGAGTGACTTTTGCCATCGACTTGCAGATATTTGTCATGAGCAGTGCACTTTCATTATTGGATTGTGAATCTCAGTAGCTTGTGAAACTGTCTACAGGCCAAGGCTCCCTGCTTTCCTTGGTACCAATGCCATTTCTTGGTTCCATTGCCTTGCTTATAACATGGTAGATCAGAAAAATAGCACTATTATATAGATCCCTCTGAGCAAACCATGGAGGGCCCAGAGAAAGGAATTTCTGTATAGATAAGGAAATGTGGAAGTACGGAACAATGCTGAAACAATTGTAACTGAATAGCTTTCACTCCAGGCTTTGCCATTTAAGTGGTATTGCAGAATAATTTCTCAATTCCAACTGCAGACCTTTTAAATATCTAGAACATTGGAGAAGGAAAACACTTAGAAGTCCACCAGGCTGACCTCTTAATCACTCATATAGGAATGTGCTCTAACAAGGACAGTTGACCACTGCGCCAATGCTTATGTGCTTCCTGTGACAAGTTCACAACCTGCACTTTATCGCACTGGGTTGATAGAATTTCAGCCTGGAGGAACCAACTCATGCCACTTGACTGGAATTTTCTTGGTTTCAGCATTGGAAGTTTTATGTCACGGGAAAACCTTCAGTATGGAGCAAACCAGGAAGGCTGGTCCTCCTGTTCCAGCCAAGGGTGATGATGGAAGGGATGGCATTGTGGAGGAGCTAGGCAGGAAGGGATGGACTGGATTTCCAAAGTCAAGAAGAGATCCAAAACAGGACATTAAGCTCTGCGTTTCCTTAGCCCACATGGTAGGACCTCTGATCAGTGTCTAATTTCTAATGCATTCATGTGCATTTCCATCATATTTTTAGATCTCTAGTTTGGACAATAGTTGTTAGGCAACAGTGAGCCACTGACATTTGTTAATGGGGTTGTAATGAGATCAAAGATATCTTTTAGGAATATTTACCTTGCAATGTGTATAATTATTATGAGAATATTTAGGGTTAAAAACACCAGTGAGGAGGCTGTGGATTGTAGCAGTTCAGCTATCAGAGAGAGACTTGAAGTGGGAGTGCTGGCTGGGATAAGGCAGATGGAAAGATGCAGAAGAAAAATGAGTAGGAAATGGTTGCTGTTGGACTGAGGATGGGAAAGAGAGGGAAAGAAATTTCAGACCACCTAAGGCAGTGCTTCTCAAGCCTAAATGCAGATTAGAATCATTTGGGAAAGATTTTTTTCTTTAATACTGATATCTGGACCCCCTTCCTTAATATCATGATTTCACCCATTTGTGGGGACCCAGATAAGGGCAATTTAAAAATGCTTCCCAGGTAATTCTACTGTGGAGGAAGAGTGGCTATTTTGTTGTTGTTGTTGTTGTTTGAGACGGAGTTTCGCTCTTGTTGCCCAGGCTGGAGTGCAGTGGCACAATCTTGGCACACCGAAACCTATACCTCCCAGGTTCACGTGATTCTCCTGCCTCAGCCTCCTGAGTAGCTGGGATTACATGCATGCGCCACCGTGCCTGGCTAATTTTGTATTTTTAGTAGAGACGGGGTTTCTCCATATTGGTCAGGTTGGTCTTCGATGCCTGACCTGGGGCGATCTGTCTACCTTAGCCTCCCAAAGTGCTGAGATTACAGGTGTGAACCACCTTGGCCTAAGAGTGGCTACTTGAAATGCCTGGTGTCTGAGACTCTCCCACCCTTCCTTCAAAATTACCTAGTCATTGAACTTTTGAAATGAACCAATCAGTTTACATGTGTCATCTCATAGAATTTCTCCTTTTAATCATCCTATAAGGTGTGACTTTATTCCTGTCTTACAAGTGATGGAACTGAGGCTTGAAGAGGCTACAGTGAGTGAGGTTAAGAACCTGAATCAACCCCTATTACTTTCCCTTTAATCATCAGTGTCTGTTTGTTCTGAGAGTCTACGGCAGTTCACAATGGAAGGCAAAGTCCATTTTTTGACCTTTCTCAATATCAGAACAAGGGGCAGGACTGAGCTCCCCCTCTACCAGGAGACATTTGATAAATTTTTCATATTCAAGCTTCTACAAAGACGCCTCAGCCACACAGCAGAAAACATTAGTGACCTTTCATTGAGGTGGGTAAACAAGACTTTTTCTAGATGATTGATCTAGTCCGTGTGAGATCAGTAACACAAGAAAGATAATAAATATCATGGTTTCTAAAAGAATGTTATAATGAAAATTTTAAATCTTTTATAGGCTATTTTTTGAGAACGGATTTCTCCCTTAATATGCAATGGTAATATGCAATGGTCCACGAGTATTAAATATTCACATTTCTATTTTTGAAATGACAACAAAGTTATCAGAGTTTCATTGCTTCTGCTGAAATACAGTTTTGTATCCAAAGGTACTTCAAAACACTGGACGAGGCCAAGGCAGGCAGATCACCTGAAGTCAGGAGTTTGAGACCAGCCTGGCCAACATGATGAAAGCCTGTCTCTACCAAAAATATACACAAATTAGCCTAGCTTGGTGGTGGGTGACTGTAATCTTAGCTACTCGGAAGGCTGAGGCAGGAGAATTGCTTGAACAGAAGAGGCAGAGGTTGCAGTGAACTGAGATGGTGCCACTGCACTCCAGCCTGGGCAACAGAGAAATACTCCATCTAAAAAAATTTTAAAAATTAAAAATAAAATAAAGGATGTGTACATAATTAGAAAAATATACTATACATCACTGCTAAGTAATTATCATGAGTCTAGAATCCAGGGAGTCCCAAGTCTTAGATTTCTCTTTGTTGTCCTTTGTAAATTACAGAGAAAATTTTCTGAAAGCAATTTCTTTACCCAGATTATAGTATTCCAATTTACTTTCAACATTTCTTGTTAAGCCACATGGTTCTTCAACATTCCATTCCAGGTTCTAAGATTCTGCTAATTAGTATTGATGCTTCTGGTAAGAACTAGTGCAAAACTCTGAAATCTGCACCATTCCCTTGACAGCTACGTCAGTTAACACCGTCCTTTCCAAAGTAAAGAATTCCAGTTTGGTTTTTCCAACTTTCCTCTTCCCTCTTCTGTGATGACTTCCTTTTTGAAAACTTCAGGAGCTCTAATTAACCCATGGAGGCATTGTAATATTAATACAAGGCAAATGTAAAAAATAAATAACCACCTCAAGAAGACAAAAGCAAGCTCCAGTGCCGTCCACTTCGTGTGTACAGAAGAAATTATCCTGCTCCTCCTTATAAATAAGGGGTTTGCAATGTGTCGTTCCTTTTCTGTAGGGAAGGGGGGTACTTATTGATGCTGCATCTGTTTTGTCAGAGCGTCAGCTAATGGAGAAAGTTAATTGTGTTGGTTGTAAGGCCACCTGTCACACACATGCCTCATTTCCATACTAATGGTCCAGCAGTGGCAGGCAGTGTGCTCTCTGCAGAAACAGCTACTGCCTCTTTGGAAACATGGGCCAAATGTGCCCATGCAGCAACTGTAGGCTTCATATGTGAATGCCTCTAGTATTGTGTCGACTGGGGCTTGTATTAACCCCCTACTGGCAGCTCCGAACTAGATTTGCAGTAAATGTGGGGACGTCGTAAACGCTGCTCTGGGGTAAGCACCAATTCCATGGTGAATCTGCTGGAAAAGGCAGCTTTTGGGCTTCAGAGTTTTCTCTGAATAATCTTCTGTATAGCCAACCCCTCCCACACTAGGAGAGAGAGAGAGAGAGAGAGAGAGAGAGAGAGAGAGAGGGCTGAAATCCTTGATACCTTCTTTAAGAACACCCTCTGTATATTATCTCATTGTCGAAGTTAGTTTTATTTTCCATAAGCATTTTTACCACCTTTCTTGCCTTTGGGAATCACTATGTTTCTTTAGGAGAACCTGTAGGTACCACCCTCATTTACGAGGCATAGGTTTGTTTTAGAGAGCTGAATAATATTTCCAGTTCTGTCGCCTAAGTAATCAAATGCAATCTTAACTCCTGGCTATGAAGGATTATACTCCAGCAGTACTTCTTTCAGCAGTAGTTTTTACAAATTGTTGGAATCCTAGGCATAGTTGAGGAATCGATGCCGCGCCAAGAGAAGGTTGATGAATATTTTAGTAGGAAACTATCAGATGCAATTTGAGAGAGGTAGCTATCCCCTCAATGAAGCAAGCCAATAAAATTGAGAGCTGTTTCTTTCTAGCTCTTAACCCTATGGATGTACAAAATTACCAGATTCGGTTTCTCTGGGATCCTTTTGTATATGGCTTTCTGTGACCTTACACAGCCGCCATAAAGGGACTTGGAGCTACATGCCAAATGTTGCAGCACCGACTGCTCTTAGAGAGACAGAGAACACATGGGCCAGACTGCTTACATTTTTTAACAGCCAATTTTTGTTGAATGGATAATTATTCTAGGCTAGGCGATCTCTATTCTTGTATCAACATAAATTTTAGAATGGATGTCACAGTCATTTGGAAAGGAGGCTCAAAGTCAAGCAGGTAATGATCCGGTCACCCAGCAAGTAGAATGTCCTAAGCTGTGACATTCTCTCTGGGGTATGTCCAGGTACGCTGCCTTCTGGGAAAGCCCTAAGGGAGGCAAGGAAGCCAGGCACTGGAGGCTACTGAGTTTTATGTGTATCTCTGCCTTGAAGGGCAAAGGCTATAGAAAATCCTATAGATAAGTTTCCTGACTGATTTCTGTTACTTCTGGACTTGCCAACGTGCTATGGAGTTTCTCACAGCCATAAAGAAGAAGGTTTTGGTCACAGGGGAGACCCAACACAGATTCCATAGGAAAGCTTGGTGGCTGGAGCCGCTATAAATTCAGGGTCTGCAACCTCAGCCAGGCCATCGATGCTGCCTGAAAGTCTATCCTTATGTTCTGAATTGACACCTTTCCCCATTCCTCACCATATCTATTTCAAGCTTTTATCACTTTCTTCTAGTACCCTACTCAGAAGACAACTTTATTTAGCATTTCATAGAGGAAGTGGGGCGCCAAAGATAAACTCTCCAAACCGTCGACTGCAAGCTACAACAACAAACCTATCTACATCCACAGCCATCTTTATGTCAGGCCTTCCATCTTAGTAAAAAAGAGACTTTTTTCCTTGTCCTTCTCCTCCTCCCCCTTCTTCTCCCTCCCCTCCCCTCCCCTCCCCTTTCCTTTTTTTCCCTCCCCCCTCCCCTCCCCTTCTCTTACCACTCCTCCTTTCCCTTCTCTTTCCTTTCTTCCCTCTTCCTCTCTCTCTCTCACACACAAATGCACACATACACATGAGCATACATGAGTGTGCACATAGGATACATCAGCCTGAGGGCAGATATGAGTAAACTTGAGAAAATACAAGTTTGATAAATCATTGTCTCTCAAAAATTGGCAGGAAAGACACTTAAGTCAATTAGCAATACGGTTGCCTGCAAATGCCACACCTGGCATTATAGGAAAACAGGAGAGGAATACGTGATGAAACTGAAGGTCGGGCAAGACCTCCTGGAGAATGCAAAATGTGAGTTAAGCTTCGGATTTGATGTGGGCAAAAAGAGAAGGGAAGAAAATTTGAAGCAGATGATATAGGGAAAAGGTTTAATGTGTTCCAGGATCTGCATGCATTTTGATTCTGCGGTAGAGAGGGAAGCCCATGTGGGACGACGGTAGAGGCTAGAGAGGCAGCCAGGGGCCAGTCATGAAGGGTGTCCTGCAATGAAGTCACATACTGGAATTTGACCTTGTAAGCTACATGGTGACCTGGAGGGAAATAAAGTGGTAGCAGCGTGCTGGGAGGAAGCAAGGCCATATTTGTAGGCTGAGTCCTTGTACCATCCAGATGTCAAGTCTGAGTCCTTGCACCATCCAGATGTCAAGTTTTGAAACAAGTGACTGTGGGAGAAGAGGACAGAAAAACAAATATAAAGTTGCGGAATTGTCAGACCTTGGTGATGCTGGAGGAAGGGTAGGAAGAGCATTAAAGTCGTTGCCAAGTTACTGGCTTGGGCAACTGGGCAGATAGATGGAGAACTCCAGACACAAATTTTTAAGCAAAGATGCTTACTTCCCTTTGGCTCATACTGAACTTGAAGGAAGGGAAGTGCATCTATTCAGCAAATCAATTGCTATATGAGAAGAGTGACCTGGTCTGGGATGCTGGTGATGGAAGCCATCGTGGATGGGGCCACTGAAGGCAAGTGTGTGGCCTGAGGTGCACCGAGGGCCGAGGACAGCTCTCTCCAACACAGATGGTGAAGGATTAAGAGGTGAAGGAAGAGACCAACAAGAAAATCAGAAGGAACAGTTTGGAAAGAGGAGTTTCCTGGAAGCAAAGTGGGGGAGAGAGTTTTATTTTATTTTTTGTGGTTACCAGAAAATTTATTTATTTTAATTAATTAATTTTTCCATATGTTATTGGGGAACAGGTGGTGTTTGGTTACATGAATAAGTTCTTTAGTGGTGATTTGTGAGATTTTGGTGCACCAATTATCCAGGCAGTATACACGGCACCCTATTTATAGTCTTTTATCCCATGTCCCCTTCTCACCCTTCCCACCAACCCCCCAAAGTCCATCGTATCATTCTGAATGCTTTTGCGTCCTCATAGCTTAGCTCCCACATATTGGTGAGAACATTTGGTGTTTGGGTTTCCATTCCTGACTTACCTCACTTGTAATAATAGTCTTTAATCTCATCCAGGTCATAGTGAATGCCGTTAATTCATTCCTTTCTATGACTGAGTAGTATTCCATTGTGAATATATATACCACAGTTTCTTTATCCACTTATGATTGATGGGCGTTTGGTTTGGTTCCACGATTTTGTAATTGAAATTATGCTGCTATAAACATGCGTGTGCAAGTATCTTTTTCGTGTACTGACTTCTTTTCCTCTGGGTAGTTACCTAGTATTGGGATTGCTGAATTGAATGATAGTTCAACTTTTAGCTCTTTAAGGAATCTCCACACTGTTTTCCATAGTGGCTGTGGCGGTGCAGTGTGGAAGTGCTCCCTCATCACCATGTCCATGCTGACCTCTGTTTTTTTTTTTGATTATGGCCATTCTTGCAGGAGTAAGGCAGTGTCACGTTGTGGTTTTGATTTGCATTTCCCTGATCATGTTGAACATTTTTTCATGTTTGTTGGCCTTTTGTATACCTTTTGTACACCTTTTGAGAATTGTCTATTCATATCCTTAGCCCACTTTTTGATGAGATTTTTTGTTTGTTTGTTTACTTTTCTGGATATTAGTCCTTTGTCAGATGTATGGAGTGTGAAGATTTTCTCCCACTCTGTGGGTTGTCTGTTTACTCTGCTGACTGTTCCTTTTGAGGTACAAAATTCTTTAGGTTAAATAAGTCTCAGCTACTTATCTCTGTTTTTATTGTATTCACTTTTGGGTTCTTGGTCATGAAACCCTTGCCTAAGCCAAGGTCTAGAAGGGTTTTTTCCATGTTACTTCCAGAATTTTTATAGTTTCAGGTCTTAGATTTAAGTCCTTAATAGATCTTGAGTTTATTTTTGTATAAGGTAAGAGATGAGGATCTAGTTTCATTCTCTTACATGTAGCTAGCCAGTTATCCCAGCACTGGGAATAACTGAAGGAATTATTGTCTGTTGAAAATGGTGTCCTTTCCCCACTTTATGTTTTTGTTTGCTTTGTTGAAGATCAGTTGACCGTAAGGATTAACTTTAGATAACCTGATGACCATTTACCTAGGTGATGATCTTTTTGCAATGAATTTTCCAGGTATTTTTTGTGCTTCTTATATTTGGAAGTCTAGGTCTCTAACAAGGCCATGGAATTCCTTTTCAATTATTCTCCCAAATGTGTTTTCCAAACTTTTAGATGTCTCTTCTTCCTCGGGAGCACTGATTATCCTTAGGTTTGGCCATTTAACACAATCCCAGGCTGCTTGGAGGCTTTGTTCATATTTTCGTATTCTTTTTTTCTTTCTCTTTTTGGATTGGGTTAATTCAAAGCCCTTGTCTTTGAGCTCTGAGTTTCTTTCTTCCACTTGTTCAATTCTATTGCTGAGACTTCCCAGAGCATTTTGCATTTCTATAAGTGTGTCCAGTGTTTCCTGAAGTTTTGATTGTTTTCTCTTTATGCTATTTCCTTGAATATTTCTCCCACCATTTCTTGAATTGTTTCTTTGGATTTCCCTGCATTGGACTCCACCTTTCTCTGGTACCTTCCTGATTAGCTTATAACTAACCTCCTAAATTCTCTTTCAGGTAAACCAGGGATTCCTTCTTGGTTTGGATCCATTGCTGGTGAACTAGTGTGATTTTTGGGGGTGTGAAAGAGCCTTGTTTTGTCTTATTACCAGAGTTGGCTTTTTGGTTCCTTTTCATTTGGGTAGATGCTGTCAGAGGGAAAGTCTAGGGCTGAAGGCTGTTTTTCAGATTCTTGTGTCGCACAGGATGTTCCTTTGATGTAGTACTCTCCCCCTTTTCCTAGGGGTATGGCTTCCTAAGGGCCAAGCTATAGAGATTGTTATCTCTCTTCTGGGTCTAGCCACCCAGCAAGTCTACTGGGCTCCAAGCTGGTACTGGGGATTGTCTACACAGAGTCCTGTGATGTGAACCATCTATGGGTCTCTCGGCTGTGGTTACCAGCCCCTGTTCCAGTGGAGGTGGCAGTGGGGTGAAGTGGACTCTGTGAGGGTTCTTAGCTTTGGTGATTTAATGCTCTGGTTTTGTGCTGGTTGGTCTCCTGCCAGGAGGTAGCACTTTCCAGAGAGCATCACCTGTGTAGTATGGGGAAGAGCTAGTGGTAGGCAGGGCCCTACAGCTCTCAAGAGTATATTCCCTTTGTTTTCAGCTACCAGGGTGGGTAGGGAAGGAGCTTCAGGTGGGAGCAGGGTAGGTGTGTCTGAGCTCAGACTCTCCTGGGGCAGGTTTTGCTGTGGCTGCTGTGGGGAATGGGGGTGAGGTGCCTAGGTCAGTGGAGTTGTGTACCTAGGAGGATTATGACTGCCTTTGCTGAGTCATGCAAGTTGTCAGGGAAGTGTAGGGAAAACTGAAGGTCACAGGCCTCACCAGGCTCCCACACAATCTGAAGGGCTGGTCTCACTCCCATTGTGCCCCACCTAATAGCACAGAGTCTGTTTCCAGGCAGTGGGTATCAGGGCTAAGATCTTGCCCCATGCTACCCACATCCCAGCTGCAAAAGCAAAGGGCTTTAGTTCTTCCCCCACCTGTGGAATCTGCAGGCCAGATTTGCAGTCTCCCGGAGGTTCTGGCCAGGAGGTTTCTCCATGGTTTCAAATTGTTACAAAGTTCAGCTGAAGACTTCCTTCTTCTTGAAGTGTTTTCTCTGCACTGCTGGCTGCCCTCCTGAAGGATCCCTGCAATACCAGGCAGGAATAGCCTGCTTGGGGACCCAGCAAGCTCCCAGGGCCTTTCTTCCTCCTTCTTCTTCCCCTGAATTTCACGGCTCTCTAAAGTGACTCAGCTCCAGGTATGGTCAGAATCTTCTCCCACAAGCTAGACCTGCTGTAAGGTCTTTTAGGCCAACTGATTGTGCCATGGACTGCATGGTAACTTCTGTGACCTATATGTACACCTCCAGATGAGTTCCTGGAACTAGAAAGTCTGAACTAACTGGAAAACCACAAAAGAAGAATGACCAACCCCTGCAGCACCTAATTAACTTCGAGACATTCTTCTATTGTTCCTTATTCCCACCTCGACTGATAAGGCAACTGGACTTTTTAACTGACCTTGCTCAACTGATAGGTCAACCTTGTGACTCCAGACCCTATGACCCCCTCCTGGCTTGCAAAAATCACCCTGAACTGCAACTTCTTTAACTTTCCACTGCCTACCCCAAACCTATAAAACCAACTCCTATCCCACCACTTTCTGCTAACTGTCTTTTCATACCCAGCCTGCCCACGCTGGGTGAATAAACAGTCATGTTGCTCATACAAAGCCTGTTTAGGGGGTCTCTTCATTCAGAGCACGAGTAACACCTTCATTTTTCCCAGTGGGGATGTGTGTTCAGGGGCGGAGGAACTCCCTTTCCCACTTCTGCAGTTTGAGCACTCATAGTATTTGGGTGTTTCCTGGGTCTTGCAGGAGCAGTCCACTTACCTCAGAGGGTCTGTGGGTCCTCTTGGGATTCCTGACTTATTCCTGCAGTCATTCTAAAGCTAGAATTCATGATGTGAGTCTCCACATGCTGCTCTGTCCCAGGGAAGAGAATTTTAAGAGGCAGATAGTAGCCAGCCATGTCACATGCCATAGTCTAAGTGAAATTTTTATTTCCTTGTTTCTGCTTCTTAATTTCACTTTGTCATGTAGCTGTTTTATTTCATTTCATGAGAGTTAAAAAACATCAGATCCTTTAGATTATTAATGCTCTTTTAAAGTAAAATCAGCACTCTTCTTCCCTCCCTAAGTATATACTTTTAATTAATTTTTAACATAGAGTAAACACTCAGTAAATATTTTAGTGAGTTTGTTGAACTAGCTGTGATCATGTGCAAGAATCACACTGAGCTTATTTCTTTCAACAAATATTTTTTAAAGCAAAATATCAGAAAACTAATAAAGATATGCACAAAACGACACGTACAAGAGTACTCTTTGCAGCACTGTTAAAAAAAAAGACTAAAAACAACCTAAACATCAATAGAGAGATGGTTACATCGATTACGTTGTGCCTACTCATGAGCATACTGTGCCCAGTCTGCATGGAACCATCCACACTGTTCTGGAAAGCTCTGCAAGATACTTTATTAAATGAATAAACAAGATAGGAAATAATATATAGAGTATACCATCATGTATGTTTTAAACAGACTATATGTGCATGCATGTATATTTTCTAAATTCATAGACTGTCTCTGGAAGGATAAACAACAAAACGTAACAGTGTTTTCCTCTAGGGAAAGAAACTTGATGTCTGGGAACAGTTTGGTGGGAAGATTTGATTTTTCACTCTATATCATTTTTTTACCTTTTGAATTTTCACCATATGCAAGTATAATCTGTTCCAAAACTTGAGTGCAAACTTAAGAAAGAATGATTGGCAGCAGGATTGTTGCTGGGCAGGAGAAGATAACAGGTATACACGTGAAAACCTCATTATGGGGGAGAACCTGGATTAACCACTAAATATGTGTTATTACTGAGGGTTCTTCCCCACAATAGTAGCATGAGGGGGAGTGAGTAATTTTCCCAGGTTCTCACAGCTAATGTGAAGTGGAGACAATGATGTGCTGGTAAATTTCTATCAACCAGGGCATGGCGGCTCATGCCTGTAATCCCAGTGCTTTGGGAGGCCAATGTGGGCAGATCACTTGAGGTCAGGAGTTTGAGACAAGCTTGGCCAACTGTTGGGAAAAACAGCAAAGGAGAAAGGACTTACAGAGTGCCTACATAAATTGATTGTGAGTAACACATAAACAAGAAACAATAAACTGTGGAAGGCTGCAGGAGGCCTCTGAGGAGGAAGGCCTCTCCATGCCTCATGTTCCAGTGCAAGGTGACCTAGGCTCTGTTACCATAAACATTGTGCTCAAGGACATAAAACCCTTTCATAGGACTACGACATAGCCAGTCTTGTAGGCTCCTTGTAAGGCCCGAATTCCATCAGCTGTACATAGATAATAAGCTAAAGATAACCACCCCTACCCTATAGCTCAAAAGTTATTGTCGAGAGAGATCCAAGATGGCCGATCACTAGCAGCTCAGGATTGTAGCTCCCAGTGAAAGCACAGAGAATGAGAGGTTGCCACACTTTCAGACGAATTTTTGTTGCTCACGGACCAGGAGATTCCAAGCAGAGGAGCCCCACGGGTCACCAGCATGACTCTTGTGGCTGGCACGGCAGTTTTGCTGGTGCCCCACTTCGGCAGTCTTGGTGCAGAGTAAACGGGACTAGGTCCCCTTCTGGTCAACATTTGGAGCTCTGGGAAGGCAGAGTTGCCCATTCAGCTGATTGAAGAAGAGATTCAGGAGGGGAGCCAGACCAAAAATTCCTGGGCAGAAAAGCACCAAGAATCTTGACACCACTGTTTTAGCCAGCACAGTGGTTGCTCAGATTCCAGCACTGAGAATCAACAAGCTGGATGTCCACTCAGAGACCTAATTTGAAAGTCGGTAATTACAAAGGTGACAGGTGGATAAATTTACACTGATGGGAAGAAATCAGTGTAAAAAGGCTGAGAATACTCAAAATCAGAATGCCTCTCCCTCTACAGGGGATCACAGTTCCTCATCAACAAGGGAACAAGGCCTAATGGAGAAAGAGTGCATTCCATTAACAGATTTAGGCTTCAGAAGGTGGATAATAAGAAACTTCTGTGAGTTAAAAGAACATGTTCTAGCCCAACGTAAAGAAACTAAGAACCTTAAAAAAAGGTTTGACGAAATCCTAATGAGAATAGACAATTTAGAGAGTAATATAAGTGAATTAAAGAAACTGAAGAATACAATATGAGAATTCCATGAAGTATGCACAGGTTTTAACAGTCGAATTGGTCAAGCAGAAGAAAGGATATCAGAGGTCAAAGACCAACTTAATGAAACGAAATGAGAAGACAAGATTAGAGAAGAAAAAGTAAAAAGGAATGAGCAAAGTCTCCAAGAAATATGGGATTATGTGAAAAGACCTAATTTACGTTTCATAGGTGTACCTGAATGTCATGAAGAGAATGAATCCAAGCTGGAAAATATTCTTCAGGATATTATTCAGGAAAACTTTCCTAACCCAGTAAGGCAGGACAATACTCAACTCCAGGTAATACAGAGAATACCACAAAGATATTCCTCAAGTAGAGCAACCCCCAAGACACATAATCGTTAGATTCACCAGGGTTGAAATAAAGGAGAAAATTCTAAGGGCAGCCAGAGAGAAAGGTCAGGTTACCCATAAAGGGAAGCCTATCAGACTCACAACAGATCTCTCAGCAGAAACCCTACAAACTAGAAGAGAGTAGGGGTTAATATTCAATATCCTCAAAGAAAAGAATTTTCAACCCAGAATCTAATATCCAGCCAAACTAAGCTTCATAAATGAAGGGAAAATAAAATTTATTGAGAACAAGCAAGCACTCAGAGATTTCATCACCACCAGGCCTGCTTTACAAGAGCTTCTGAAAGAAGCGCTACACACAGAAAGGAACAACCAGTATCAGTCATCCCAAAAACTTACCAAAAGATAAAGAGTATCTCCATAATGAAGAATCTGTATCAACTAATGGGCAAAATAGCCAGCTAGCATTAAATGACAATATTAAACTCACATATATCATTATTAATCCTAAATTTAAATGGATTAAATCAAAGACACAGACACGCAAACTGAATAAAAAGTCAAAACACATCGGCAGGCTGTATCCAGATCCATCTCATAAGCAAGGACACACAAAAGCTCAAAACAAAAGGTTGGAGGAAGACTCACCAATCAAATGGAGAGAAGAAAAAAAAAACAGGAATTGTAACTTGAGTTGTAACTTTTGTCTCTGACAAAATAGACTTTAATAGTAACAAAGACTAAAAGAAACAAAGAAGGACATTACATAATGGTAAAAGGATCAACGCAACAATAGGAGTCAATGATCATAAATATATATGCACCCAATATAGAAGCACCCAGATACATAAGACAAGTTCTTAATTACTTATAAAGAGACTTGTACTCCCGCACAATAATGGCAGGAGACTTTGACACCACATTGTTAATATTCGATGGATCAACGAGATAGAAAATTAACAGGGACATTTATGATTTGAACTCAGACCTGGAACAAGTAAACTCAGTGAATATTTATAGAATTCTTCACCCCGGGTCCAGAGAACATACATTTTTTTTCAGTATCACATTATACCTATTTTGAAAGTGACCACATAAATGGAAGCAAATTACTCTTCAGCATTTGCATAGCATTTCACAGATTAAAATGAAATATTTGTTGGCTGTTTGTTTGTTATTTTCTTTCCTTATTCCTTCCTGTCTCTGCTGTTAAGCACAATTATCGGCATAAAAGAGGTTTTTAATACCTATTTTTAGATTGCATTCCAGCCTGGGCAATAGAGCAAGACTCCTGTTTTCTCTCCCTCTTTCTCTTTCTTTCTTTCATAAAAAACAAACAAACAAACAAAAGTCATTGCAATCAGTAAATAGTGTGGATGATCAGAGCTTGGGGCCTTTACTGCCTCCACCAGAGTAATGAAGTGATGGCCTCCTGGTCCCACTTTTTCCTCTTAATCTGTCTTTTTCTCATTCCTTTGTTGCCACTGAACTTGGGATACCCACAGATGATGTGGAGCTCATGGATTCCCTACAGCAAACATGGTGAAAACCTGTCTCTACAAAAATACAGAAACTAGCTGGGCATAGTGGCACATGCCTACAGTCCCAGCTACTCAGGAGGCTGAGACAGGAGAATCAGTTGAACCCAAGAAGCAGAGGTTGCAGTGAGTTGAAGATGCACCATTGCCCTCCAGCTTGTGCAAAACAATGAGTGAAATTCCATCTCAACAAAAAAAATCTAATAACCAGAACAAAGTGCATATCATGTATATCTAGATGAATATTGGTTGATATTTTTGTTTATGATAACAAGTCAGTTAGAAGTGAAGCAATGTAGACACTTGTTGGATGTCAAGGTTTCCTTCAGTGTCCTGAGCCATCTCTCTGCTGAATTGTATGAGAATTTTTGAATACGGAAAAAACGTTTTCTCCATTGGCTTCTGCTATTCACAGTAACAGTGGTTAGATATGATATGCTTTTTTGTTTTATATGCATTATTAACATTCTTTTTGCCACTTTTTAAAGTTTAGAGTATCAACAAATAAAAGCAAATTCAGTCCCAATTTATAGTATTTGCCTATGTCTGTAGTTTAAATGCTTCCACTGTGGCTGGTTTTGAACTGCCAGCTCATAGAACATGGAGTAAGGAAGAGATGCACAGTCACACACCATGAGGTAGCATTTCCATCCCATCAGCACCACAGACAAATCACCTCAAGAGCTCAGATGATAGTGATAGAATTGGGAATGGTGATTTTTGAATTTATATTGTTTTTTTAAATATCACTTATTTGTAAGTTTATAGAATTTATTTAATGAAGTCCAAGTTTAACAAGCAGCATGCAAAATTTCTGAAAATTTAACAAGTAGCTCTCACAAGTGAGTACAAACCAAGTCAACTGAGTGGAGACAGTACTGGACCCAATTCTTTCTGATTTCATAGCAGGGACTTAAAGTCCCTCTGCCACATTCTTCCATTCACTAAACCGTCATCAAGTTCAGTTTTGTGCAAGGCATGGTATCTCTGATATTGGAGCCTACACTGTCTCTACTCCTCCTTCAGTTTCGCCCAGTCATTATCTAAGGAGTGTGAGTAAAGTGCATCTTCTTTTTCACAGAATTAATAAAACCTATTCTGAAATTCATGTGGGATCAAAAAAGAGCCCTAATAGCAAAGGCAATCATAAGCAAAACAAAAAAAACAACAGCAAATAAAACCCCACAAAAACAAAGCTGGAGGCATCATACTACCCAACTTCAAACTATACTATAAGCCTACAGTAACCAAAACAGCATGGTTCTGGTACAAACCGGACATGTAGACCAATGGAACAGAATAGAGCACCTAGAAATAAAGCCACACTTTGATCTTTGACAAAGTCAACAAAAATGAGCAATGGGGAAAAATCTCTCTATTCAATAAATGATGCTGGGATAGCTAGCTAGCTATATGCAGAAGGATGAAATGAGACCCCTACATTTTAATACATACAAAAGTTAACTGAAGGTCAATTAAATATTTAAATGTAAGGCTTCAAACTCTAAGACTCCTATAGGAAAACCTAGGAAACTCTATTCTGGACATCAGCCTGGGGGAATAATTTGTGACTAAGTCTTCAAAAGCAATTGCAACAAAAACATAATTGACAAGTAGGGCCTAATTAAACTAAACAGTTTCTGCACAGCAAAAGAAACTGTCAACAGAGTAAACAACCTACAGAATGGGAGAAAATATTAGCAAACTACACATCCAACAAAGGTCTAATATTCAGAATCTATAACAAACTTAAACCATTGAAGAAGCAAAAACCATGTAACCCCATTACAAATGAGCAGAGGAAGTGAACAGACTTTTCTCAAAAGAAGGCATATAAGCAGCCAACAAACATAAAAAAAGAGCAACATTATTAATCATCAGAGAAATGCATATCAATACCGCAATGAGATACCATCACACACCAGTCAGAATGGCTATTACTAAAAAGTCAAAAAAACGACTGATGCTAAAGAGGCTACAGAGAAAAGGGAACACTTATACACTGTTAACAGGAATGTAAATTAGTTTGACTACTGCGAAAAGCAGTTTGGAGATTTCTCAAATAACTTAAAATGGAACTACCATTGACCCCGCAATCTTATTACTGGATATATATATCCCAAAGAAAATAAATAATTCTACCAAGAAGACATATGCTCTCACATGTTTATTGTACCACTGTTCACAATAGCAAAGACATGGAATCAACCCAGGTGTCCATCAACAGTGGACTGGATAAAGAAAATGTGGTATGTATACACCATGGAATACTACACAGCCCTAAAAGGTAATGAAATCTTGTCCTTTTATAGCAACGTGGATGTAGCTGGAGGCCATTATCCTAAGCAAATTAATGCAGGAACAGAAAACCAAATACTACATGTTCTTACTTCTAAGTAGAAGCTAAACATTGGGTACTCATGGACATAAAGATGGCAATAATAGACACTGGGGCTTAATAGAGTAGGGAGGAAAGGGGAAAAGGGTTGAAAACTAACTGGTGAGTGATATGCTCACTCTCTGGGTGATGGGATCATTCATATTTCAAACCTCAGCATCATGCAGTATATCTATGTAACAAACCTACAGATGTAACCCCTTAATCTAAAACAAAAGTTGTTGTTTTCTTAAAGAGTGCATTTGTCCAAATCTCATCTGGGAAAGAATTATATAATGATTGGAGACCTCATCATACAGTCTATCTGGAAGAAAGGTTTCTTCATTACCATTAGGTAATTGGGTTTTGTCTTTGAAAATTGATATAATTTGTTCTCTGCTTAATTTTGCTGGTGAAATTTTCTTCTACTAATTGCTACTCGATTTGTAACTCATGAATTCTCTATGAGTAGACGGAATGTGTGGGAATTGTTGCTCTTTTTTTCCCAGTTGCTATTCCCATCCACTCATTGTATTTCACCCATTTTGTATCAGCATGTGGCTCACCAGATCTACATTCATTTTTTAAAAATTTTAATTGAGTTTTATTTTCTTTTAAGTTCTGGGATACATGTGCAGGACATGCAGGTTTATTACATAGGTAAACATGTGCCACGGTGGTTTGCTGCATCCATCAACCCATCACCTAGGTATTTAAACCCACATCCGTTAGTTATTTATCCTGATGCTCTCCCTTCCCCCACCCGACAGGCCCCAGTGTGTGTTGTTCCCCTCCTTGTGTCCATGTGTTCTCACTGTTCAGCGCCCACTTATAAGTGAAATCATGTGGTGTTTGGTTATCTGTTCCTGTTAGTTTGCTGAGGATAATGGCTTTCAGTTCCATCCATATCCCTACAGAGGACATGATCCCATTCCTTTTCATGGCTGCATAGTATTTCATGGTGTATATGTACCATATTTTTTTCATCCGATCTATCATTGATAGGTATTTGGGTTGATTCCATGTCTTTGCTATTGTGAATAGTGCTGTGATGAACATACACGTGCATATATCTTTATGATAGAATGATTTTATATTCCTTTTGGTATATACCCAACAATGGATTGCTGGGTCAAATGGTGTTTCTGGCTCTATAGGTCTTTACAGAATTGCCACACTGTCTTCCATATTGACTGAATTAATTTACATTCCCACCAACAGTATAAAAATGTTCCTATTTCTCCACAGCCTTACCAGCTGTTTCTTGACTTTTTAATAATTGCCCTTCTGACTGGCATGAGAAGATATCTCATTGTGGTTTTGATTTGCATTTCTCTAATGATCAGTGATGTTGAGCTTTTTTTTTCATATGTTTCATATATTTGTTGGCCACATAAATGTCTTCTTTTGAGAAGTGACTGTCGATGTTCTTTGCTCACTTTTTACTGGGGTTGTTTTTTCTTGTAAATTTCTTTAAGTTCCTTATAGATTCTGGATATTAGACCTCTGTAAAATGGATAGATTGCAAAAATGTTCTCCCATTCTGTAGGTTGTCTGTTCACTCTGATGGTAGTTTCTGTTACTGCGTAGTTTAATTAGATCTGACTGGTCAGTTTTTGCTTTTGTTGCAATTGCTTTTAATGTTTCTGTCATGAAATCTTTGCTCCCGCCTATGTCCCAAATGGTATTGCCTAGATTTTCTTCATTCACTTATTTGGCAAAGATTTGTGGAGTGCTTACTATGTGCTGACTCCGTGCTATGTGTTAAAGAAAATCATATAGGCCGGGCACAGTGGCCCACGCCTGTAATCCCAGCAGTTTGGGAGGCTGAGGCAGGTGGATAATGAGGTTAGGAGACTGAGACCATCCTGGCCAACATGGTAAAACCCTGTCTCTACTAAAAATACAAAAATTAGCTGGGCCTAATTTTTGTATTCAAAGGTAAGGCCTCAAACTATGAGACTCCTACAGGAAAACCTAGGAAACTCTATTCTGGACATCAGCCTGGGGGAATAATTTGTGACTGAGTCTTCAAAAGCAATTGCAACAAAAACATAAATTGACAAGTAGGGACTAATTAAATTAAAGAGTTTCTGCACAGCAAAAGAAACTATCAACAGAGTAATCAACCTACAGAATGGGAGAAAATATTAGCTACTCCCAGCTACTCAGGAGGCTGGGGCAGGAGAATAGCTTGAACCAGGAAGTTGGAGGTTGCAGTGAGCTGAGATCATGCCATTGCACTCCAGCCTGAAAACAGAGTGAGACTCTGTCTCAAAAAAAAAAAGAGAAAAGAAAGAAAATCATGTAAAGGTTATCAGGTTTAGTATATAAAAATACTGCACAGGACAGAATTATACTAAAAAGGTATTTGTTGTTTCTTTGGAATTCAAATCAATCTGGGCATCTGCTTCTTATCTGGCATCTCTAAATCATGGTCTTTGTCTTCACATGGTTTTCACTGAGTCAGCAATAAATGACACAGTCACGTATCCTTCAGGTGATCGCAACACACTGGTAAGAGCCATACGTGAGTCCAAGGTGCAGAAATGTATCCCGGAAAAGTGACATCTAAGCTGAGCTGTGTAGGTGAGTAGGAGTTAGCCAAGCAAATATTCTGCTTGTGAAAGGTATCAGGCACAAGGATCAGCCTTTAGGATGATTCTGAGGCAGAAAATGGTTTGGCAATCTGGTTAGAGTACTGCATAATTGAACAATTTACATAAAAGGAGAGGAGCGCGTTCCTCTGGAGGCTTGGCTGCAGACCAGCCCGATTTTTTCTGTTTCTGCCCTATTCTCCCAGCCCTCTCCTCCTTTGACTTAAGCCAGCCTGAGTGCAGTTTAATGATTTATAAGTAGAAACAATCCTAATCAATAAAAGTTACCACTTAGTAAATAACACAGTGAGCATAAGTAGTGGAGGTTCTGCTCTTTTGGGGAGAGAGTGTTTAGATTATAGGGTTAACTTACAATGAGAAAAGCTGTCCATTGTCAGGGTTTTCTTTGAACAATCTCTTAGATGATCTACCAAGAATTCCACTGAGAGGCATTCAGGAGGGAGACAGCCTGGAGAAGAGAGGTCTGGCTCCCAGTCCTGCACACCCCAGGGCCCGGATTCTGGTTGCAATGTCAGGGAACTGACAGTTTACATTTGTGCTTCTTTCGTTAGCCAATCTTGTATTGCTGAATTTGTGTTAGATGTATTTATGTAAGTTGAATGGGAATTCATTAAAAGTTAACAGATGGAGACCGTTGTGGTTAGAAACAGAATGGACACACACACACACACACACACACACACACACACACACATTTGCTTTAGATGGCAAGACTGCTGATGCCATGCACACACCAGAGGGGATGAAAAGGTTATGACTCACATAATGAGGCTTTCTGGGGAGAGTGAGGCAGGCTCCCAAGCAGGTCCAAAATTGGCTTGAGAGAGCAGTGAAAGCAAATGACTTGGCTTTTCTGGTGGTTAGGGGGATGGGGTTGGCATAATGGATCCTGGGTACAGTTGGGGCTTGTGTGATTTCAACCAAAAGAGGAAGCACCCAGGCTTTCTTATCAGCTTGTCAAGATATGAGGCAAAAGGGGAAGGAGAAGACTGGAAATTGAAAGTTGTTTGCAACCATCAAAAATGGAGTCAGACTCTTTATTGCAAAGAGGTTTTCTGATATTTTATTTTTCTGCTTCTGATTGCTAATATTTTCAAGGATCATGTACATTAGTGTGCAACTCTGCACTAATTCCTACATTAGATCTATTGAACACAATCTGGCAGGAAAGAGGCAACACAAGAAAATGGGGTAATTTGAAGAGAGTTTAACAAAGGGGCAATTAGCAAGTGTTGGTAGAGTATCAGAAAACAACAAGGGGCACTGCAGTGTCCAAGGATAAGTAATAGCATCTGGGGCTCCATTTAATACTGACTGTTGACGAGAAGGCAAAGGAGAGGTTGTCAGAACCCAGAAAAGGAGGAAAGGAAGAGGAGGAGAAGGAGGTGAAGGAAGAGGAGGAGAAGGAGGAGAAGGAAGAGGAGGAGGAGGAGAGAGAGACAGAGGTAGGTAGGTAGGTAGGTAGGTAGGTAGATAGATCTGTATGGAGAGGGCTACCTAACAGGGGCTGTGTCCTTAGGAAATCAGTCACCTACAAAGATCCCCTCCAGAAAGGTGACAAGGAGCCCCAAATACCCCAACTTCACTTTCTTTCCTCCCTCTGATCTCTTGCCGTTAACCCCCAGTGGCCAGCCTAACCAGAAGTCAGAGGGCAAGGCTGCCCACTGAAGCAGTTTGTAAAGTCTGCCTTTCAGGATCCAGACAAGGCTCCAGATGGATTTGCAGGGGCAGGAGAAGATGTCCAGTTTAGGAAGCTTCACTGGGTTTTACCCTTTGGCAATAGGATGGAAGCTGAGTCTACCCGTAGCCAGTTTGGTCAAAGACATTGTTCCCGTTTCCAACTCTCCTGGGAAGGTTAGTAAGTCTTAGCATATAACAAACAGAAGTTCTTGTATTTTAAATGGGTGGTTTTCATTACACATGGAGTAGTAATTTGGGACATGTAAAGAAACACATTTTGTGCCCTCTTTCTCTTGCTTTTTTTTAAATGACTGTTAGAACTTCAGAGAAAAGAAGAGTCAGGGCAGGAGAGCATGGAAAGTATATGGTAACATGCACCAGAGCCTTGGGCATAGTGTTAGCTTAATTGTTCATCAAGCTATCTGCAAAATCCCAGCAGAAAACCTCCCGTGAAAAATCTGATGAACAAGATTGACTTGGCAGGGACTATCTTATAACGAGTTGGTCGTCTTGTCTATCTTGTGTGTGTCAAAGTTTAATTCTTTTTTCCAAGTTCTTAATAAAGGAATTAATTCCTTTATCCCATCTGTTTGCCAAGCATTTGGAGCGTGCTCACACAGGAAAGGAGGGCTGAGAGTAGCCGTGCCATAAAGAAGTTATTTGGTGTTCTCTGCTCCTATTCCTACTCTTTTCCTACGGAGTCAAAATCTAATGCCAGCACGAATTGATAACAACATGGCAGCTTTTCTGAAATTTATTTTCGTTCTAAATTACATTTGCATTTCAAGTACTTAGTTTGGCCTTCATTTTCATGCAATTTTGCTTATGGCCCTAGAAATAGGGCAGTGTGACTTTTTGCTCCTTTTTACTCCAATCTGATACCCAAAAAGATGAAGTCAAAATCATTAAGCAAATGATAGTAAAGCAATCAAGGTTTCTAAATAAAAGGTCACACAGTAAGGAAAGATGAAAGTGAAATACAGGAAATAACGCATTGATTTGGCTCAAAAAATCTTCACATTTTTATCGCTTTACAAGTAAAACATTGAAATGAAAACTATGGCTTCATTTGGCATTCCTTGGTTACTATGACATTTCTATTGAGCAATGGACTGGGTTAATACATAGCCGTTTTTGGAAACTCCTTTGAGTTAAAAAAAAAGATTAGGAAAAAACTGAGATCAGGAATACATCTTCCTTGTAGGGTGACAAGCAAAGATTCTTCAAACAATGAATGCTTCAAGCTTTTATTCTACACATGTTCAGGGTAGCTACCATCAGTGTAAAAACTTTTTAAATAGAGAGTGGAGATGTTTTCTAGGAACGGAAATGAATATGTTCCAAGGCTTGGCCCTGAAGCCAGGAGCCCTCCTGCAATTTCAGGGAAATGCGCTTAATGACTTCCAAGCTTAGTTGTTAAGACGATGATCATGGGCATGTTTGGTATATTTCTTGCCCAAGGTTGGCAAGCCGCCTAACTAAATGAAGCCTCTCAGTGTGCTGTTGTTTATAGTACTCGATTGGTGTCAGCTGAGACTGAAATAAGTATATGTGGCAATGCCTTGTGCAGATTCAGCTTCACTTGAACGTGTTGACACAAAATGTTTGCTTTCTGTTACACACATATTGGACTCTTTAAAATGCCCTTAAGTAAAATGATACATTGAGTAGAAAAACTGCACACACACACCTCAAATACTAACTTAGTCTGAGAAATCATATCATATAAACAATTCTATGTGGTGGCTACCAGCACAGATTCCTCTGAGACAGAAGATTGGAAATAATCGTAACACCAGTTGCAGCCTTTATTTGACTGTCTCCACTAATTTAAAGAAATAAAAATTGTTAGTAGGAATAATGTAGAAAATCTAGAAATACAGATTCCCAAGCTCTAAGTTTTGAAAGTATTCTCTTCTTTCTACCTTACAGAAATAAATTATTCCCCGATTATTTAAAAATACATGGTCATTGTTTAAAACATAAATTACAAACACACTTGATGTTTTTCATTCATATATTCTTTTTATTCTTTTTTGAAAGGAAGATTAAAATCCCTTATATTTTGTGAATTAAAAAATAGCGCTGTTTTCTCCTCCTCCTGCGCACGCGCACACACACACACACACGCGTGAGCGTGCACACACACACACACAGAGCCCACAAGCAGGGGCTACTTAGTATTGTTTGTTATAGGTGAATGAAACTAATATCTGATAAAAGATGATTTCAATCGGTTCTCCATTACAGTTGATTGTTGGCTTATGTGGAACAAAGGCCTATTAAAAAATTAACTCTCAATAGGCAGGGACTATAACTTTATGCAAGCAAATTTCTTCTGCAAATTTAGAAGGTTTAGATAAAAAGATATCATGCAGTGTTCATGGATTGTAAGAATTTCTTGTGATGCTTTTACTGTAGTCTCCTAAGAGGTTTTCTAAATTCTTTTCTTCTTTCTACTCCATCGATCCTATAGAAATCGTACCCTGAGTGGAGGACTCTGTTACAAGATTTGGACTAGATTTATGCAGAAAAAAGACAAGAACTGCAGTAGTCTACTTTACCTTTTTTCATCTGACATTTAGGAGGAAAGATCTAAAAGTTATCTGAAAGAATCAGGAAAAAGCAGGACACAGAAAACCCAAAAGCCAGCGAGATATGCTCAGAGCATCGTAATGTCTCCTCTAGTGGAAGCGATGACTAAAGATAAAGTGTTGAATGAATACCAGTTGATTATAGAGGACAGGGCATACATTTTTGTGTAACTGTTCTTTTTTCCTTATATTATTCTGATAAGATGTTTTAAGTAAAAGTAATATGTAAAAAGGTTAATTAGTATTTTCTCAATATTAATACTGTTCTGCAAATTATCATGTTGGATATAATTTTAATCTTATTCATGCCTGGACCTACAGATGACCTAAAAAGTTTCCACTGACACCTGCTGGTAGACTGTGGAATTGCAGAAAGAATGGCTAAGGGATGCTGCTACCTACCTTTTCTGGAAGACATGACTTGCAAATTCTAATCCACTTCAATAAACACAACTACTGTAAGTCCATTTCACCCTTTGGGCTCCTACAACACATGGGATTTGCTGAGCCGTAATTATATTTTTATTAAAGATATGTAACTAGTTGTTTTCAATACTTTTTCACTATGTAGCGTGTGCCACAACTAAATGCTAGAGATAGAGATAAAAGCTCTTATTATTAGAGTATTAATTACTAGGAATACAGCGATAAAGCATATAATGAAGGAGCTCATATTCTCTGATGTAGATGACTACAGTACAATGTGTTCTTTCTTAGGATAGAGGTAGGTCTGAACTGATCCTTTAAATTAATTCAATGAACAAATGCTCGCTGAATACCTGTTGGTGTCTTGCACTGCTCTAGGAGCGGCAGAATGAACAGCAGCCCTTTGTATGTAATAAATACTGGGAAGGGAAAAATTGAGAGTTTGCTGGGAGCATTTTAAAATGAATATTTTATCCAGATTTACAGAATCAGAAAATCTGTCTGGCAAAGGTGATGTGTAAGCTAATACTTGAAGGACGAACGAAGGTTAGCTCTGGGGATAAGGCACAGAGAGACGAGCACACGCAGAGATCTTGAGGTATGGATCCCTGGGGAGCTGAGAGAGGTTCTGTGAATGGAGACAGAGCAGGGGTTGGTAAACTTGTTCTGCTGGGTTTGTGGGCTAAGAGTCCTAAACCCTTCAAGCAGCTGTTCTTGCTGAAAGGCTAATTGTCTTGCTTTTTGTTTGTTTTTATATTTACATTTGAAAAAGTAAAGACTATTCTTAGCTTGCAAGCCAAACGAAAATAGGCAGTGGGTTGGATTTGGCCCATGGGCCATAGTTTGCTGACCATGAGCAAGTGCAGAGTGAAAGAAGCCTTAAGAGTCTGGGCTAAGGGTAGACGTGGGAGAATAAGTGATGCACATTACAAATGGCCTCAAGATGCTATTAGGCTTTAAACTCAGTCCTGAAGGCAGTGAAGGATCATTAAAAAGGCTTATATGGAAGCGCTGATATTTTGTATTTGGGTTTTGGAAGGTCACTCGGTACACTCATGTAATGTGCTATATAGGCAAAGATTGGCTGGAGTCAGGAGATAGGCTATGGGACATTTGCAGGGACCTAGGCACAACAAAAACTTGATTAGGAAACTTACAGTTGATATGAAATAGATTTGAAAGGAAACACAGTTTGTAAGACTTAGTGATTGATCCAATGTGTGGACTAAAGGAGGAGAAATGATTTTTTTCTGGTTTGAGTAAGTGACATGGAGGAGACCCAGCAAAAGCAGAAAACTTAAGGGGAAAGTTGGTAAATTCAATTTTTCAGTATATTGAGTTTTGGGGTTTTATGAAGCACCCACTGAAGATTTCCTCTAATAATACTTATTATTATTAACATGGTAGAAAACACTGAATGAACCTTAACAAGTACCAAGCACTGTTCTAAGTGCTCATTCGAATTAACTCATCTATTTCTAACCCTAAACCTAACAGTTGGTACTATTATCATTCCCATTTCATAGATGAGAAAACTGAGGGACAGAGAAGTTAAGTAACTTTCCCAGTTTGGAAAATTACGTATGTGACTGAGAAGATACTTGCTTGGGAATTATCAGCATATAGACCTTGTATAACGCTGTGTGAGGTAATGAGAACACCCTGGGGTAGCTAGAGAGAAAAGATAGGAGGTCCTGGACCTACATCCCTAGGGACAGCAACACTTAAGGGGAGGAGGAGAAAGAAGAACCCCCAAGACAGAACAACTGAGGCAGGGCCACAGGAGGAGGAGGTTGGGAAGTGGGAGGGTCCAAGAGAAGCAATGCTGCTAAGCAGGTAAGTGAGGAAGAGATGGAAATGTGTTCACTGGAGTTAGCAACATGCAGATTATGAATGTCCTTGGCAAAAGGAGTTTCTGTCAAGGTGGCAGGCTTAAAGTGCTACACAATGTTAAGAAGGAAGTTAAGCCAGGAAGGGCTGCTAGGTGGGGAGAAATCAGATAGAATCAGATGGGGCAGAGGAGTAGAGGTCCCGATGAAACCATAGCTCAGGAAACAAGTTGAGAGTGTGATTAGAGGGTGGACTATCTGAATTATTAACTCAGAGATGCAGACATTCTTGGAAATTACAAGGTCAATTTTGCATCCTTAGGAGTGTGACTTTGAAGTGTGCAAAAGGAGGATGTGAGTCATAGGAGCTTAAGAGGACAAAACAATGGGATGTTAGGGATTTAGACGAACCTTCCTCATAACAGAGTGGTGGAGAAGAAAGCTTTGAACCAAGTGCTAAAGTCTTCAATGGAAAGGGAGAGGAAGATTAGATATTAGCAAAATGGATGAGTGAGAAAGAGTGGTATAGACAGCTCCTCCAAGCACAGATTTAAACACCAAGATGGAATATTCCTGGTCTAGAGGGGCTGTGCTGAGGAAGATGGTTGAACAGCCTCTCATTGCCCTTGCAGCATGTGAAATGGGGAGAAATGAGCAGCTTCTTTGAGAGGTTGCAGCATTATTTCCTGGGGTGAGCCAGGGTTCTTTCAAGGCAAGGGGGCAAGAGTGGGCATTCAGTGACGACCTTGAGGGCATGTATAAGCCCGCTACTTATGAAGCAAGAGTTCCACAGAGCTGAATGGGAAATCTGGGGAAAGAAGAGTGAAGAAGGAAGTTGATTCAGGAAAAAGGAAGGGGATATATTCAAGAGGAGCTTGGCTCTTGGGTAGTGATCAAGGAATATATATATGTATAATGACAAATTTGGCTGCATATACATTTTTAAAATAATTAATCTGTCAGTCTTCAGATGAAAATCTTGGAGTCAGAAGTAGAGGACCACCATGCCTTATGAGAGTCAGCCTTGACCAGTTGGTTACACGTCCAAGGAGATCTCATGTCTTGACTGGGTAGAAGAAGTCGGTCGGTGATGGGTGGATCAAGTCTTTGGCTTCGGGTAGAGTACTGTCATTGAATTGCTAGTGAGACCCTGCAATGCTACTTAGCAGCAGGTGCCCAGGGCCAGGACTGGGCATCTAACTTGGTCAAGGAGTCAACAACAAAGGATCTGCATCCTGAAATGCACTTCTTTCTTCTAACAGTGTTTGGTCATGATTTAGTATGGACTGAGAAACAGCACATTGCAATTAGAAGTTACTGGAGAAATTGTGTCCACTAGGTCTTTCAGCCTTTAATCTGCACATTAAGGAGAACAAACTGTTAGTTTTTCTGCATCATCCAGCCATGGGGGTTTCAAAGTCCTGTTGTTGATGGTCTAAGCAGTCCTTGTGCAGAGATGTATTAGCTAGCCTGGCTAACTCTTTAGCCAGAAACTCCTCAGAAGACTTCTTCTGAAAGACCCACCTTTCCCAGCCCCCTTGATCTACAAGTACTTGACCCTGGCGGTATCCTCAAAGCTGGAAGCACAATAGTGGATGCTTTTCTAGCGCATCTCTCAAGCTGTCATTTGTATCCTTTTGGGGGCCCCCTTGAAGGCACACAAACATCTGCATTCCCTACACTATGGCGGCAACACAATGCTTTAAAGCCTCTCAGAAAACCTACAGGACAGTTAATATGATTTAAGCCTATATTTAAATTTTATGAGACTCATTTTCAAGGCTAATAACCCAGTTTACTGTGCACAATATCAAATGCAAATTTTATTACTGACTTGGTAAAAACCAAGACGATCATCATTAGCATATCTCCCTGCATCACCCTTTTTAGCCAAAAGGTGCACCAAGAGTAACAGTGGGGGTTTTATATGTGTTGTAAATTACAGTTACTATCTCATTAGATAAACACATTTAAAATCAAGTTATCATTCACTTATATATCAGAAAGTTGTTTTTTCAATTGCAGCCAGTCTCATATTCTAACATATGGTGCATGAAATTCTTAGACTAATAAAATTTCAAGGTACAGGGAGCTGGTGTCTTGGATAAAACTGTTTCTGCTCCACGAATGGCTCGATATAATCTGTAATTGCTTTGGAACAATTATGCAGCAGACTGTTTTGTACTTAATAGTATTTACATTCTTGGTTTTATTAGCAACAAAATGTGAGTGGAACTTATGAAAGAGAAATTAATTTTTCCACTAAAAGATGTAAACTTTTAAATAGAGGCTCCAGCAGATTGAAGAAACTACAAACATAGGGGGTGGTCGGATCCCAATTTCTTCATTTTCTTTTCGTTATGACAGTTCCTATTTCTCATTAGCACTCCAGACCATTTATGCAATTATATATTTTATATTCAATTATATATTATATATTCACAAACTCTAGGCTTCTAGCTTGAACTTATATTTTTGAAAATGTGCTGCCTTCTAAAGCTTGTAATGTGCTATTCATATTGTCAGAACTGGACTGGCACTGGAAGGCTGACTGCAGGAGGATTTTTGTATACTTTTCTCAAAGAAGAAAAGCACAGATAGTGTCTAAATGTGGATATTCTTCTATGTGAACTCAAGTCTCATCTCAAAACAGGCAATTAAACCCACTATTTTTTTAACCTATGGAGTTATTATGGACATTATGTAAAGGTAATTTCTTCTTGTTAATTCATTTTCATGACGTTGTATGAGCCTTAGTACTATCTTGGCAATGCTGGGTGTTAGAAAGCACTACGAACTTCAGCTCATTTGTCTGTAAAATAAGGACATGCATAGCAACCTCACTGGATTTTGGTGAGAATTCAATTGACTGCAATTAAAAGCAAATAGCTTTCTAAGCGCTAAAGTGTATGGTGGTCATCACAAATGATTCGTAGGAAGTTTTCTTTGAAGTCATGTCCACGTTTCAAAGCAAGTGCAGGGTACTTACAGGTGTTTCTGTTTCACCTGGTCTTTCCAGATAGATTTTGATCTTTGCCATGATCCACTTCTGGACACCTACTGATGTGAAACAAGGTCGCCTTTGACTTTCCATTTGTATTACATGTTTGTCAAATGATACATTCTCTAACATACGTATTCATACTGAAGTAGAAAATAAAATTTTTAATATATAAATTTTTTTCTTATGTATATCAGTATATGTTTGATTCAGAAAAAACAAAAAGAAAAAAATTCAAGAATTTGATATAATTTCTTTCTTGATTTACATATATGTACAAATATATGTGCTGTACCTGTATAAAACATGTATGTTCCTTTTCATATGATTAAAATCACATTGTACTTATAGATCTTGCCTTTTTACTTAACATTATATATGAACATCTTGATACGCTATCTAAAATTATTTGGAAAGATTCCTTTTGATGACCATGTACAATGAACAAAGTGCAAAGCTTTGTCACAAATGAGAGTATTTTAAAACTGAATTTTCATCGTGCAAGATTTAAACATCCAGAAAATAGAAAGTATAATACGATGAGCACCAACATACCTACCACTCAGACTGAAGAGTTGACATAATCTGGTAGCCGTTTTTATGTATAAAGAGAAAGAGAACCATTGTGAAATCAGAGAACATTTTCCCAGATCCTATTGTACTGATAAAACAATCATTTCATAAGTTTGTTAAAAGAATAATCCAGTCACATTTGGAAGCCGGACCTCCCTCCAGTCTACTCCCGCCCAGCCGGGGGCCTCAAGAGCTCTTTTGTTTGTATCCAGCTCTTCTGTTACTCCTGACGTGAGACCAGACCACCTCTACCCAGGAAGGGGTATTTTCAATGGGGCAATACAGTTTTGCAAGGGCCTAATTTGAAGGGTGACGAATAGAGAGGTACACTAACTGAGACAGTAAAATTAACCAAACCCATCTCTCCTGTCCAGGGGATGCATGACGGTGTGGCTATAAAGCCACTTGAGCCTCCTTATCATGCTCTGTATCTGTGGGAAGACTCAAGGCCCCTGGTTTTCATTCCATCACTTTCACATACAAATTGTTCCTCTAGGACTGAAGTTTTCAATTTGAAATGACACAGAGGTGATTATTAAGAAACTTGGGTAGAACCATTTTATTGCCTAAAAACATGCAGTCAAAACCAAAAATATTTCATTCATCTGCATTTTAATATAAAAGCAGAGAATTCTAATGATCACATGTTATGCAAAGACACACACCACTTCATTCCTAATTATGAGGAAATCAATTTCATTTTTCTAAATGTAATGTCAGTCACTATTTAAAACAGAAAGCAATTGCTAAATGGCAAGTTAAATCAATGTTAAGGACACCAAAGATCCCCAAAATTAACTGAAGGCTTATTTCTAGACATTTATTCCTGTCCTAGGTCTTTTAGAAGGATTTGTGCTTTGAATTTTATTAAATGATGTCAATTTCCTCCTAGTACAGTTCTTCTCAGTGTCTTTGTTGCTCCTTGCATGTAACTAAAACATCTTTAGTAGTTCTACTGAGTCCTTAATGCCACTAGTCTATCCATCATTTAGTATATTACCACTTATATTCTACCACAAAGCACCTATATGTATATACATATATATATATATATGAAAACAACTATACGTGCATATATATGAAAACAATTATCAGTTAACGACCTGGAAAACTTAGAGCAATTCCCGGGGGAAGGACTTAAATAACAAACTAATTAATAGAACCTAACTTAGTTTAAACTCCTTTTAAATTTTATCCAGTTAACATTTTTACAAAGAGTATAAAATCTTTTTGTCAATTCTTCTATTATGATATGGTTCACCATAGTAACCCTGCAAATATATTTCACCATTTTTGGGTAGAAAGAACATTTAATATTAACAAAACAGTTCTGTTTATATTATGGCAGAGGCATGCCAGTAAATGTTTAGCAACTAGCTCAGAGGCCCAGAGATTTTTAGTGTGTGCTGATTTCTACAGAGCAACACTCCCAATCATGGATGATTGCAAGCAATGAACTTGACTTCACTAAAGCTAAATTGAAAAGACAGACACACGATCAACTCTTGCAAAGCGTTTCAAGCCAGCTCCAGAACACCCCTGCATTATAAGTTTTACTCAACCTGAACAAGCCAGAAACAAATTAAAACCCCCTCAATTTTGGGTTCCTTTACATTCACTTCGTTACTTGGACCCAGGATAAACTCTCTTTTAATCTAATAATCCCATATCTATTTAAAAAATTTCATTAAAAGTATTTCATCTGAAAGGGCTTTTTTACATCATCAAGAGCAGCCTTGTTAAGTAAGGTCGAGGGTTTCAGCAAAGTGTGAGCCTATAGCATCTGGTTAGATTTTACTGTTCGCAAAATGAGACAGAATCATCCTCCTAACTCAAATACAGTATGAAGATTAACAGGAAAAAGTGTTCTGTCCTTCTATTGTGTCTGTGATCTAAAAAACAAAGTTCTTCCACTTGGTTTTCTACTATTAACAAGATGACTTTTTGTACAGCATAAGGAAAAAGAGTCTCGATGGGTGGGAACAAGTGCAGGGACACCAAGGGAAGCAACAGGTGCATTGAATGGGCTGCTCAGTCTCCTCTGGTGGGCAGCTCTTCCCTTGAGAAAGGGAAGAGGCTGGAGTTCCTTGTCTATGTCAGTAATGTGAGCTTTCCAGAGAAGCATGGTCACTTCCTTGCACAGTGGGGTCAGTACCCAAGGTACTGCTGTGATCTGTCCTGAGCAGCGTTGTAGTGTGGGTTATGTGCAAGTGTGTTTGTGTGTCTATTCACATTTTTGGCTAGGAGCCAATCGATGTGACTTAGGTATAAACAGAGACAATGTTTATATATATTTAATCATATATGCATAAATTATATACAATTATATATAACATTTTCATATGTATACACTTCTACAATTCTCAAATGCAATTTTAATACTGTTTTGTATAAATTTTTATGCAATTTTCATACACAGACATGTATATGTATCATACATATGCATACTTGACAGATGGAAATTTTAACTTCATTTGTTTCCATATTTGAAGAAGAGGAGAAAATGATCTGAACTAGATACTCTGAAATTTAAGCTCATCCATAATGGCTAACCCTTTTTCCGATGGTCTCTTGGGAGGTTTTCTGTGACCCAGTGATGCTATGCAGCTTGGCATTCTGTGCTCCAAAAACCAGTTATTTGCCAGTTTTCATGGAGAAGCCCCAGGTTCTGCTCCTGGCCTACCAGTACCTGTGGGAGGAGGGCTCCATACTGCCTGACTCCCATATGAGCCAGAGGCCTTTTTCTCGGAGGAAGCTGACAATCCCTTGAGATCTTAGTTACTTCCCACTTCTTACCATTCTGTCTTTACTTTTTTTCCTCTTTATAATATTCTTAATATTTACCTTTTGTAATCTCAGTGCTTTTTGTTCTTCTTTTAAAAATAGTTTTAAAATCTTCTTAATTCTTGTAGATATATAATTTTTATTCCTATACTACTGATACTTAATTTTTATCTTTAACCTTTAATCTTGTTTACTTTAAATTTTAAAATGTTTATCGTATTTGGCCCTTTTCGCTTAAATCTTTCATCATTTTATACTTTTAACCTTTTATCTCATTGGACTTTTATATTTGCTTTTAAATCTCATCAATTTTATCTTATTTTTAAGGTCAACCTTTATCTTAGAGAGACTTTAACAAAAACTTTATTCTTTTTTATTTTGCGTTGTGTTTTTTAGAAACAGGAAAGAGATACATTGAAGGCACGCTGGAAATGGAGAGCATCATTGTCTACATAAGGGAGGCTGAGACCTTCCCTGAGGATACTTCTGCAACCAGCTACTTAGCCAGGTGAAGCTGGCCGGTCAGACTGGGAGACTCTTGTGGATTAAACCTGTGCAAGGTTGTAATAGTTTCTATAGAAAGACCGTGTCTGATTCATTGCAGTGGTATTGTTTCCCATATCTTAAACCCGAAGTTTGTAAACTAGCACCCCTGGGCCGAACCTAGCCCACTATCTACTTTCATATGGAAAGTTGATTGGATCACAGCCATGTCCATCCACTTACCTCTTTCTTAGGTCAGCCTCCTTGCTACAATGATAGTTGTTATCTTGGTGTTTTGACCGTGGTAGGCTCCAGAAACAGAAAGATGTGGTCCCTAAATTCGAGGAACTCACTGCCTAGTGGAACATCGGCACGTATAGCACAAAGTCCTGAGTGTAAAGAACTAGCAGCCTTTGGGGGTCAGGAAAGGCATTTTTGGAAAAGTAATAACTAGGTTGGAAGCTAAAGATAATTAGAAGTAAGTCAGGCAAAAATATTCAGAGTAGGGTGAAAGAGGTGGTGGCTGAGATAGATCCTTCGAGGCACTGAAAACACATGTGCCTTGGCCAGAGACAGCAAGAACTGAGAGGCTCAGTTTCGCAACAGCACAGGTGTGAGGAGAGAAGAGCGAGAATAAAGCCAGGCAGGAGCACTGGCCTGAATCACAATGACTTGAGATTCACGGTAAGGAATCTAGATTTTATTCTGAGGATAATGGGGAGCAATTAAAGGTACTTAAACAGGAGTGACACAATCAGATGTTCACTTTTGATATTACTTGAGTTGGGAAGGAATGTTAGTATACATTAAAATTTGACATAAGGATATTTAGAGACAGAGGTGCCTTTGTCTTTAAAACTGCCTTGAGAAATGCTTCATGAGAAGGTGGTACTCTGAGCATGTCAGTTGACAACCTCTGGAGAAGAGATTTTAAAAAATAGTTTGGCGTAAGATCAAAGACTTGTGTGTGGCTTAGGGTGATGCAGGGGATTGTGGGGAGTAGTGAAAGCAGGGAAAGAAGAAGGGATTACAGGGGCTTGAGGCGGAAGGACTAGATGAGCCTGTCAGACTAAGGCAGTAATCAATCACTGCTTTCTTATTGGAAAGCTGAATCAAAAGGTAAATAAATTATACCTGTGACCACTGATTCTGTCACTACCATCACCACTAAAAAAATGTAAGCATCACTTGGAATGGAGATCTCCCACCTTTATTGATATGTTCATCTTATTAGTTGTTAACATATAGTCCTACAGTTTGTATCTGGAGTGTACTTTCTCCCATTTTTTTTGTTTGTTTGTTTTTTGGGATGAGTCTCACTCTGTCACCCAGGCTGGAGTGCAGTGGCACAATCTCGGCTCACTGCAACTTCTGCTTCCCGGGTTCAAGCAATTCCCCTGCCTCAGCCTCCCAAATTTCTGGGATTATAGGTATGTGCCACCACACCTGGCTGATTTTTATATTTTTAGTACAGACAGGATTTCACCGTGTTGGCCAGGCTAGTCTCGAATTCCTGAGCTCAGGTGATCCACCCACCTTGGCCTCTCAAAGTGCTGGTATTACAGGCATGAGCCACCATGGCCAGCCTAGTTTCTCCCATTTTTAAAGGTAGCTCTTTATTTTAAAACAGGTGCTCTGATATATCCTAGTGATAATATGAATTCTAGAAAGCAATTTAACAGAAAAGACAGAAAGGCCTTCACCTAATAACTTACTTCTAGAATTCTTTGGACTCCAACCTAAAGAAATAATCAGAAAAACACTTATATATTTACATACAAAGATAACCAAAGCATTATAATAGCAATGACAACTGGAAACAAAAACAAGCTTTCGAGAGTGGAGAATGGCAAAATAAACTGTGTCTATGTTGGCTCACTTGGTACACATTAAAAATGCTTCCAAAAATAACAACTACATAGAGAAAGGCATGCAATACGCTTGGTGAAAAAGATGGTAAACAAAACCACATAACATATGCACCACATTTTACAGACTGCAAAATGTCATTGAAGGTGAGAACAGACAGGGAAGGACCCTGGAACTTGGACTTCAAGTCTTAGTCTCCACTCTTGAGAGAATCAAATGTCATGAGTGGATCCATTTCTTTTGACTCTTAGCACTGTCCTAGTACAGGCTGTCATTAACTCCTACAGCAAAGTCTTCTCTATCCTTTGCCTGCTCTCTAGATCTTCCTTTAAACACTTCAGGGACTGTTTCACCCTTGTGGCTGAAAACCTTGTGACATTCCACGGTAACACTCATAACCGTACCTTCATTCAACAGCGCTTAATGCACACCGCACTCCAGCCACCATCCTGGCTGTCCTGGGGTAAACTTGTAGCTAATACCATGAAGAAGATTGAGCGATCTCTTCCCTGACCTTAAAAGCTAGGCAGAAAATATAGGGAAAGGAAGTCTTGCTCTCTGATGTTGATAATTTCAATGAGAAGACAGTTATATAAAAAACAGCTGGACTGTAATGCAGTCATGATGTGAGTAAGAAACAATTGGGCCGGGCACTGTGGCTCATGCCTGTAATCCTAGCATTTTGGGAGGCCGAGGAGGGTGGATCACTTGAGGTCAGGAGTTCAAGACCAGCCTGGCCCACATGGTGAAACTCCATCTCTATTAAAAGTACAAAGAGATTAGCCAGGCATGGTGGTGGGCACCTATAATCCCAGGTCCTCAGGAGGCTGAGGCAGGAGAATTGCTTGAATCCAGGTGGCGGAGGTTCCAGTGAGCTGAGATGGCACCACTGCACTCAACCCTGGGAGACAGAGAGAGACTCCATCTCAAAAAAAAAAGTGCAATAAACGGAAGTTTTATTGGAATTAAAATAAAGAGAAGGTTAATACTGATTAAAACTACCTGAGGGACTGGGCATGGTGGCTCGCACCTGTAATCCCAGCACTTTGGGAGATGGAGGCAGGTGGATCATGAGTTCAGGAATTCAAGACCAGCCTGGCTATCATGGTGAAACCCCTTATCTAGCAAAGATACAAAAGATTAGCTAGGCGTGGTGGCAGGCGCCTGTAATTCCAGCTCCTTGGGAGGCTGAGGCAGGAAAATCAATTGAACCCAGGAGGCAGAGGTTGCAGTGAGCCAAGATGGAACCACTGCACTCCAGTCTGGGTGACAGGGTGAGACTCTGTCTCAGCAACAATAACAACACTACCCGAGATGGGGGTCATCAATTTCGTGACATTTAAATAAATCATAAAGGATACACACATGGTCTTATTTAGACAAAGGAAAAGGAAAGGCATCCCAGTTTGCAGGGAACAACAAAAAGAAGGACCTAAATCAGAAACGTTGTACGTGGTCACCCAGCAGCTCTGGTCCTTTATGTCAAGCTTTGTCCCTAGTTTGCTCTGACACCTGTGGAATGTTACCAAACAAGCCCTTGCTCTCTTCAAAAGCAGCATGAATTCCCAACTTTTGAAACAAATTTTCTCTATACAGTGGAATTCAAGACTCTAGAAAATGGCCTGCATTATCTTTGAGATTTGCTCCAAGGATATCTTCCTTCCCCACCCTTAACTATTGAATGTTCTTATTCTCAAAGCAGCTCTCCCAGGTGGGTTGCTTTGCATTTGCGGAAACTGAAATCAGAAAAAGTAAGTTGCTAACCCCTACGTGGTAGAGCTGGGTCTCAAACGTGGTCTGGCTAACTCTAGAGCGTTGCTCTTCAAGGTTCTGTGCATGGGCAAGTACTTGAACTCTCCTGGGCCGCAATTTTCTGCATGACGACTTTTTAAAATTTTAACTTTTTTATATACTTATAAAAGTACCTTCTTATATTTATACAGTTAATTTAAACTTTTAATATACATAGAGAAAAGTATATTACCATATGTGAACTGATCAATTAATTTTTACAAATTGAGGACAGATGTAACACAGGGAACCAGCATTCAGATAAAGGAACAGAAAATGGACAGGCACGGTGGCTCATGCCTGTATTTCTAGCACTTTGGGAGGCTAAGGCGGTTGGATCATTTGAGGTCAGGAGTTTGAGACCAGCCTGACCAACATGGTGAAATCTTGTCTTTATAAAAGTGCAAAAAAGAAAAAACTAGCCAGGCGTGGTGATGTGTGCTTGTAATCCCAGCTACTCGGGAGGTTGAGGCAGGAGAATTGCTTGAACCTGGGAGGCAGGGGTTGCAGTGAGCTGAGATCACACCACTGCACTCCAGTCTGGGCAACAGAGTGAGACTCTATCTCAAAAAAAAAAAAAAAAGAAAAAAGAAACAGAAAACAACCTAGTACTCTAGAAGCTGTCCTTATGTGTCAGTTATGACTGGACTGTGTCTCTCTCAAAGTTGTACGGTGAAGCCCGCATTCCCAATGGGACTGTATTCAGAGACAAGGCCTTTAAAGAGGTAATTAAGGTTAATGAGCTCATGAGGATGGGATCCTAAGCCAATAGCACTGGTGTCCTTATAAGAAGAGGAAGAGACACCAAGGATATGTGAACACAGGTCACAGGATGTGAAGACACAGCAGGAAGGCGGACATCTGAAACAAAGGAGGGAGGCCAGAAATAAGCAACCCTACCTGCACCTTGATCTTAGACTTTCAGCCCCCAGACTTGGGAGAAATACATGTCTGTTATTTAAGCCACCCGGACTAATATTTTGTTATGGCAGTCCTAGCAGACTAATACAATGTCCTTCAAAGGGCTACACCTGTCCCAGGGGAACCACTCTTCTGACTTCTTTTTTTTTTTTGAGACGGAGTTTCGCTCTTGTTACCCAGGCTGGAGTGCAATGGCGTGATCTCCGCTCATTGCAACCTCTGCTTCCTGGGTTCAGGTAATTATTCTGCCTCAGCCTCCTGAGTAGCTGGGATTACAGGCACGCGCCACCATGCCCAGCTAATTTTTTGTATTTTTAGTAGAGACGGAGTTTCGCCATGTTGACCAGGATGGTCTCAATCTCTTGACCTCGTGATCCACCTGCCTCAGCCTCCCAAAGTGCTGGGATTACAGGCATGAGCCACTGCGCCTGGCTCTTCTGACTTCTAAGAGCATTTGTTTGCTCATCTGTTTTTGTACTTTCTATTGGAATTGCACGATCTATCCCCTTGTGCCTGACTTCTTTTGCCCTATAAAAGCTATAAATTTCCCTTTAAGCATGGCTTTAGCTGCATTTCACAAATTTTAAGATATTGTTACTAGCCTTTAATTCAAAATATTTTAAAATTTTCCTTTACCCATGAGTTATCTAGAAGTATGTCCCTTAATTTTTAAATACTTGGGTTTTTTTCCAACTGTCTTTTGGTTATTGATCTTTAATTCTATTGTGGTCAGAAAACGTGTTGTATGATTTAAATCTTTTTGAATTTATTGGGACTTGTTTTATGGACCAGAATATGGTCTATCTTGGTGAATGTTCCACGTGCAACTGAAAAGAATGTTTCTACAGCAGCTATTGTGGAAGTGTTCTAAAGGTGCTATTGGGGAAAACTGGTTGATAGTTATTCAAATCTTTTATATTCTTACTGTTCTATTTTTGTCTACTTCTTTAAGTAATTACTGAGAAAAATGTAAATTTGCAGTGTAACTGATTATGTGTCTGTTTCTTTTTGTAGTCTTTTTGGTTTTCGCTTCATATATTTTGAAACTTTTATTAGAGGTATACACATTTAGGATTACTGTCTTCTTGATGAACTAGATGTCTTTCATTGATAAATATCCCTCCTTATTGCTGCTAATCTTCCTTGCTTTGAAGTCTACTAGAGCCACTCCAGCTTTTAAATGATTAGTGTTTGCATGCATATCTTTTTCCATCCATTTGCTTTTAACCTATCTTTGTCTTTATATTTAAATCATGTCTGTTACAACCAACATACAATTGGGTCTTGTACTTCAGGCACTGTTAATCAATGCCTACAAATAGTCACTGCATACATATTGTCTGTTTTTATAGCTATTTACTATGGGAGGATAAGTACAATGCTCATCATTCCATTACAAATGGAACCAGAGCTATAATGTCTTCCTTTTTGAGTACTTCTTTCTCTTTCTCTTTCTTTCTTTCCTCTTTTTTGAGCACTTCTTTCTCTTTCTCTTTCTTTCTTTCTTCTTTTTTGAGTACTTCTTTCTCTTTCTTTCTTTTTCTTTCTTTCTTCTTTCCTATGTGGTGGCCGTATGTAAGAGAGACAGAGAGAAAGAGAGAAAAAAAAGAGAGAGAGAGAGATTCGCCTTTTTTCTCTTAAGTAACTGATGAAGCAGTGAGATGGTGAGAAGGATTCTTCAACAGGCAGTATGGATCAGAATCTTAAGCTCTACTCTGTTCTACTGAATCAAACTCTCTGGGGGATGGATCCAAAGAATCTGCATGTTAACAACTCTCTGTGTAACTCATGTTCTATGAAACTGAAGAGACACTGACTTGTAGAAAAAAAACTCTTTCTAATCTTCGTGGCACTTTTGGCAGTCAGACTGGTAACTGGGAGGGTCAGGAATATAATGTGAGTGGTGCATGAGTGGGTAGGGAGGGGGCATAAATAGGAAGGGTCCTGAGAAAGTCCTCGCCCACTCTCCGGTGCTTTTGCTTCCATGTGATCCAGCTCAGTTCACCACACAGGAAGAGAACAGACAGAAATTTGGAACCAAAACCATAGTAAGTACGGGGGATTTCACCCTGGAGTTGCAAGTGATACATATGATAAAATGACTGCAGTATTATATAGTAATGTAATAATTTTAGCATGCATAATCATATTCTCCACTTCCACCCTGTATTTCTAACAAACAATAAATACCACAAACAGCTACATTCTTAGTATAATAGGGATAAGTGTCACACTACATATAGGTCTATAAAACTTTTAGCATGCAAAGTTTTAGAAAATATTGTTCATTTGTTTGTTTGCTTAAAAGCTAGCACAAATATCATTCACTGTGGGTTAAACAGATAATAGTAATGGTTAAATATTTACATAACATGTACTTGCTTACCTCGGTTTCTCCAATGTCTGGCACACTGCCTACTACATAATAGACCATTCAGTAATATTTGTTGAACAAACAACTAAATGAAGGCGACATTATGAAATCTTCTAAAAGTGGCTCTGCTCTCATTGCTTGCTTACTCTGGGCACCAGAACTGACTCCCTAGTTACCTTGACTCAATTGTAGAGTCCAGCTGGTATCAATCTGGCTATAACAGCATGTACAAACATATTTGATCATAGAATTCTATAGAATTATAATAGTATGAACACCAGATTCATGTTGTATAATGTGTGCTTAGAGTAGTGTCATTAGAATGTTTCACAGACAAGTAGATTGTTGTTGGAAATGACGAAAATTGTTCCACATTCCTTTAAAATGTATAACAAGAAAGACTGGTAGTATGTTTGAGAAATTAAAGCACTTGTATTTCATCAAAGCAAGATGTTTTTAAAGTATTGAAATTAGAAGGTTAGATACACAACCCAGCAAACACCTGAGATGGTTTGTTGGTAAATGCTAACTATGCATCAATGGAAAAAGTGATAAGCTTTCATGAAGCAGGCTATCTGTTGTGTAACTAAGAAATCTTTGATAGAGAGTTGCTCTGTTATTTTATATACCACTAAGAAAGATAGAATAATAAAAGTTTCACCAATTATATCACAAAGTGTTAAAAATGTGCACTTTGAATGAAGAGACTCCCCAAACAGGCTTTGTGTGAGCAACATGGCTGTTTATTCACCTGGGTACAGGTGGGCTAAGGCTGAAAAGGGCGTTAACAAAGGGTGGTGGGATAGGAGTTGGTTTTATAGGTTAGGGCAAATCTTTTGGGGAGGGGGCAGGGGTGTTACAGAGTAAGATCAGTTACAGAGATGGGGGTAGGAGCAAGGAGTATGCATTACCCTAACCTCAGTTACAATGGTGGGTGGGGTAAGGCCTAAGAGTAGTTAAGATGGCAGGGTGGGGTGAAGAGTATTCACATTATCATAATAGCAGTTAAGATGGTAGGGTGGGGTGGAGGGAAGCTTATATCCGAGGGAAGCTCCGCTGGGTGATGGGGGGGGTGATCAGTCAAGGCAGGCAGGACTTCAGACTTTCTGGGTCCCGGCTTGCACATGGAGGACTGACACAAAGAAGGAAGGGAATTAAAGATGGCTAACTAGATGCAACTGGGATGTACCTCTTCCATGAAGAGGAACCAAAATGTCAACTAAACCTTTACACTTTAAACAAATATTTTGAGAAAAAGCACAGAAATTTATAGAGAGATGATAGACAATACCATGGTTGAAGAAAGAGAAAGCAGGGCCACCTTCTCTGCATTGCCAGGCACCAGGACTTGCCCCTAGATCAGACCCAAAGAAGGAGTGAGTAAAGGAACCCCACAGCACCACATTTCCATGGTGGACCTTTGAGATCCTAGCTAGAGGAGTTCTCATGACCCCTAAGCAGACCTTCAGAATGACAGGGAGAGCTGCATGGAGAACACATACAGGCACTGCTTAAACCAGAGTGGATCCCAAAATGCAGCTAGAGCAAAATGTGACTCTGGGCACCTTTTCCCCCTACACCAGACAGAGTTCTGCATCCTTCCCTAAGCAGCTACAGCTTCTGCTGCTCTGCCTACAGGTGAGAGCAAAGCCCACACATGCTCATGCAGCCAAGACAGGCCTCACTGCCATGTGTGCATCTGAACCATGTGCCTCCATGCCTGCTGGTCCCTCCCAAGACTGCCTACCTGGCCATTCTTGCAGGGGAAGCTCAATGCCTAGCCTCCATTGCCCTGCCTGAGTGGTTTGTTGGTAACCTGGGAGTAGTCCACCTCTGTATCACAGCTGGGCTTGACCCCAAGGGACCAAAGGGTAAATCTGCTGGCGTGGGTCCAGTTCTGCAGGACTGAAGCATATTGACCAGTGGTAGGGAGATGAGATCTGTGACCTGATCTTCAGTTGGGAAGGAACCTCAACTGTCAGAACACAGAGTGTGAAGTAGGTTAGTGTGATGGTGTGGGACCTGGGCACCCCTCCCTTTATGAGGCCAGACAGGAAAGGGTAGGGCCTGTTAGTAGCACTTTCTGCTCCAGGGGTTCTAGCAGACCTGAACACTTGGAACAGTTTGGCCATCTGGGCATAGACAGCTTGGGACTAACCTAACCAGTCAAGACTGTTGCCCCAGCCAGATGCTGGAGGGAAAGCAGCCAGAAGGAGCAGCCAGACTGAGGGTATGAGATCTGGGCAGGCTCACAGCTGCCTTATGGGCTGAAAATCCCTGGTAGCTCTTGGTCACCTGAGCTGGCTCTGCAGGGCAGAGGAGAGGAGCCAAAGAGCTTCCCCTAGACCCCTGCTAAGGTCAGCACTTGTACCTGCCTTATGAGCCTGGTTCTGGGCTCAGCGACCCAAGCCCCATCCAGCTTTGCTCTGTCTAGCCACTTTGGTGGAAGAGCATGGGATGGAGTCCTGAGAGCCTCATGCCCTGCCCATCACCAGGGACACTTACCCCATCAACAAAGGCCAAGTAAAAAAATTCCACTGCCATCACTTTAATTGCCTCTTATCTGCAATTGCCACCTACAGGCAAGGAGGTCAAACTGCACAGTGTTTCACAATTGCTAACGTCATAGTATAGCACTCAGCAGGCTGCTGCCCACAAATGCTACCTACTGGCCTGTAGGGTGAACTGCACAACCCAATATAATTCCTGCTAACAGATGTGCACAGTGCTAGAGAAGGAGATAAGTTTTCCCAGACCGCCACATACTAATCTCTGTAGATGACAGAGACCCTGACCACATGCACAGCACTCCATTACTACAACATACAAATAACTACCATTTGAGAAAACCATAACACTAAAGCTATCTATAACCAAGGAATTCATAAGAGCCTTGGGCCCCTGAAAGCACATCGAAACAAAGCCCACCCAACATACACAACAGTAACACCCTCAAGGGTGGAAGAAAAGAATCCCTCCCCAAAAGAGTAAGTTCAAAAATAAGAAGTGGCAGCTTCCACAGATGAGAAGGAACAGCCCAAGAAACTAGCATAAAGAAACAGAATTTTGTGACACCCGCAAAGGACCATATTAGCTTTGTAGCAATGGATCCTAACCAAAATGAAAACTTTCAAATGACAGATAAAGAATTCAAAATATGAATTATAAGGAAGCTCAATGAGATCCAAGAGAAAGTTGAAAACCAATATAAATCAGAAAAACAACTCAGGATAGGAAAAGCAAGATAGATAAATTTTAAAAACCAAAAAAGAGAGAGAGAAACAAAAAATTTTTGAAGAAATAAAAAATTCACTGAAGGAATTTTAAAACAGTTGAAAACTTTAACAATAGACTATGTGAAACAAAATAAAGAATTTCAGAGCTTAAAGATTGATCTTTCAAATTAACCCACTCAGACAAAAACGAAGTATTTTTTTTAAATGAACAGCACCTTTGAGAAATATGTGGTTACATATGGTGACCAGACCTGTAATTTATAGGCATTCCTGAGGGAGAGGAAAAAAAGTAAGCAATTGGGAAAACATATTTGAGGGATAATTCTGAAAAAAATTCCCTGGAGAAATAGACATCCAGATACAAGAAATTCATAGAACATCCGGAAGATATTATACAAGGTAAACATCACCAAGGCATATAATTATCAGACTATCCAAGGTCCAAATGTAAGAATAATCTTAAAGGTAGTACAAAGTAGCATAAATCACCCATAAAGGAAATCCCATGAGACTAACATCAGACTTCTCAGCATAATCCTTACAAGAGAGAAAAAAACAAAAGTCAGCCAAGAATTTTATATCCTGCCAAAGTAAGCTTCATAAATTAAAAAGAAATATAGAATTTCTCAGACAAACAAATGCTAAGGGAGTTTATTACCACTAGACTGGTCCTACAAGAAATGCTCAAAAGAGTTCTAAACATGGAAATAAATGGACAATACTAGTCATTATAAAAGCATATGTAAGTAGAAACCTCACAGATCCTATAAAGCAATTACACAATTGAGACTCTAAGGCCTGGAGTCTCTAAAGCAACAGCTAACAAAATTCTGAAGAACAAAACCTCACATGTCAATACTAACCTTGAACATAAATGGCCTAAATGTGCCTCTTAAAAGAGATAGGCTGGCAAAACAAGATCCAACCATCTTTTGTCTACAAGAGACCAACCCAATAGCTAAAGACACCTGCAGACTCAAAGTAAAGGCATGAAAAAAGACATATCATGCAAATAGAAAACATAACTGAGCAGGAGTAGCCATTCTTATATCAGATAAAACAGACTTTAAACCAATGACAGTACAAAAATACCAAAAAAGAATTATGTAATGATAAAGGGTTCAATATAACAAGAAATTTAACTATCTTAAATACATATTCACCCGACAGCAGAGCACCCAGATTCATAGTACTAGACCTAAGAAACTGCTAGACCTAATAAAACAGAGTCACAACAATACAATAATAGTGGGGAACAAAACTCTGGACTTAGACTGGACTCTAGACCAAAAGGATCTAATAGACATTTACAAATCATTCTTTCCAACAACCACATAATATACATTTTCTCATCTGTGCATGGAACATTCTCCAAAATTGACCATGTGTTTGGCCATAACACAAGTCTTAATAAATTTTCAAAAAATTAAATCATATCAAAATTATTCTCAGAAATAGTGGAATAAGATTAGAAATCAATATCAAGAGAGACTCTTAAAACTATGTAAGGACACAGAAACTAAGCAACTTTTGAGTAAACAACAAAATTAAGGCAGACATAAAAAAATTTTGAAATGAATGAAAATAGAGACGCAACATATCAAAACTTCCAGGATGCAGCAAAAACAGTGCTAAAAGGAAAGTTTATAGTGTTAAATGAATACACTAAAAAAAAATCTCAAATTACCAATCTAGTGTTGAATCTCAAGGAAATAGAACAGCAAGAACAAACCAAACCCAAAGAAGCAAATATCAAGAAATAATGAGTAGTGAAACTGAATCAGCAATTAAAAAAAAAAAAAAAGGAAAAAATACCTTTCCAGAGAAAAAAGCCCAGGACCCGAGATTCACAGACAAATATTATAAGATATACAAGGAAGAGTTGTGTATTAGTCTGTTCTCATGCTGCTAATAAAGACATACCTGAGACTGGGTAATTTATTTTTAAAAAAAAAAGGCTTAATTGATTAACAGTTCCGCATGGCCGGGGAGGCCTCCCAACCATGGCAGAAGGCAAATGAGAAGCAAAGTCATGTCTTACATGGCAGCAGGCAAGAGGCATATGTACAGGGGAACTGCCTTTTCTAAAACCATCAGATCTCATGAGACTTATGCACTATTCTGAGAACACCATGGGAAAAACCTGTTCATATGATTCAATTACATCCCACCAGGTTCCTCCCATGACATGTAAGGATTACTACAATTCAAGGTGAGCTTTGAATGGGGACACAGAGCCAAACCATATCATTCTTCTCCTGGCCCTTCCCAAATCTCATGCCCTCACATTTCAAAAACAATCATGCCTTCCCAACAGTCCCTCAAAGTCTTAATTCATTTCAGCATTAACTCAAAAGTCCACAGTCCAAAGTCTCATCTGAAATAAGGCAAGCTCCTTTCACCCACGAGCCTGCAAAATCAAAAGCAAATTAGTTACTTTCTAGATATGACAGGAGTACAGGCTTTGGGTAAATACACCCAGTCCAAATGGGAGAAACAAAGGGGATACAGGCCTCATGTAAGTCTGAAATCCAGCAGGGCAGCCAAATCCTAAAGCTCTGAGATGATCTACTTTGATTCCATATCTCATATCTCTTGCATCACACTGATGCAAGAGCTGGGCTCCCATGACCTTGGGAAGCTTTGTTCCTGTGGCTTTGTAGGGTATAGTCCCCTCCCAGCTGCTTTCGCCAGCTGGTGTTGAGGGTCTGTGGCTTTTCTAGGTGCATGGTGCAAGCTGTCTATAGATCTATCATTCTGGATTCTAGATGATAGTGGCTTTCTTCTCACAGCTCCACTAGGCAGTGCCCCACTGGGTACTCAGTGTGGGGGTTCCCAACCCACATTTCCCTTCTGCTCTGCCCTTGCAGAGGTTCTCCATCAGGGCTCTGCCTCTGAAGCATATCCCTGCCTGATCATCCAAGTGTTTCCATACATCCTCTGAAATCCAGGTGGAAGTTCCCAAATCCTGATTCTTGACTTCTGTGTACCCACAGGCCCAACATCATGTGTAAGTTGTCAAGGCTTGGGGCTTGTACCCTCTAAAACAACAGCTTGAGCTATATGTTGGCCCCTTTTAGCCACAGCTAAAGTGGCTGGGACACAGGGCACCAAATCCTTAGGCTGCACATTGTAGCGGGGCCCTGGGCCTGGCCCACAAAGCAAATTTTCCTTCTAGGCCTCTAGTCCTTTTATGTGAGGGGCTACTGGGAATGTCTCTCCTATACCCTAGTGACATTTCCCCCACTGTCTTGGCAATGAATATTTGGCTCCTTATTACCTGTGTTAATTTTTGCAGCCAGCTTGAATTTCTCCTTAGAAAATTGAGTTTTCTTTTCTATCACATTATCAGACTGCAAATTTTCCAAACTATTTTTTTGAAGTAGAATTAAATTTTAATTAGAAATGAATATGAAACTGCTCTGAAATGATCAGTTGTCATTGGACTCCCAGTCTTCAGTGTAAAAAATGCCATTCTATTTACAGACATTGAATCAGCTTCCCTGCCTCCAACCCTACACACTCTTGCCCATCTGGCTTCCTCCTGTGTCACTCTCTTCCTCTCCAGCTGAAAAATCCTCATTTCAGATGGGATATACTCCGCTCTCTCATCACAGCTAATCTAACAGTATGGCAAATGACCAGTTTCCCAATTCAGCTCACACTACTCCTGCCAAAAACCTTCCTTGCTTTTCTCCACTCATCTATCATCAAAACGCTGGGTTCAACTCGCTCTTCTAGCCTCTGAATGGCATTTCAAATTTTCCAAACTTTTATGTTCTGCTTCCCTTTTAAACATAAGTTCCAATTCCAAACCATATCTTTGTGAATACATAAAACTGAATACTTTTAGCAGCACCCAAGTAGGATCTCCAACACTTTGCTGCTTAGAAATTTCTTCTGTCCAATGCCCTAAATCATCTCTCTCAAGTTCAAAGTTCCACAATCTCTAGAGCCAGGGCAAAATGCTGCTAGTCCCTTTGCTAAAACATAACAAGAGTCACCTTTATTCCAGTTTCCAACAAGTTCCTTATCTCCATCTGAGACCATCTCAGCCTGAACTTCATCATCCATATCACTATGAGCATTTTGGTCAAAGCCATTCAACAAGTCTCTAAGCAGTTTCAAACTTTTCCACATCTTTCTGTCTTCTGAGCCCTCCAAACTGTTCCACCTGCTGCCTGTTACCCAGTTCCAAAGTTGCTTCCACATTTTCAGGTATCTTTACAGTAGCAACTTACTCTATTGGTACCAATTTATTGTATTAGTCTGTTCTCATGCTGCTAATGAAGACATGCCTGAGACTGGATAATTTTTAAAGGAAAGAGGCTTACTTGACTCACAGATCCACATGGCTGGGGAGGCCTATGAGGAGCAAAGTCATGTCTTACACGGTGGCAGTCAAGAGGAGCGTGTGCAGGGGAACTCCTCTATATAAAACTATCAGATCTTGTGAGATTTATTCACTGTCATGAGAACAAAATGGGAAAAACCCACCCCCATGATTCAATTACCTCCTTCTGGGTCCCTCCCATAACACATGGGGATTATTACAATTCAAGGTGAGATTTGGGTGGGGACACAGAGCCAAACCATATAAAGCTGGTACCAATCTTATTGAAACTATTCCCCAAAAAACAAAAAGGAGGAATTCTCCCTAACTCACTCTACCTACCATTGTCACCCTGAAACCAAAATCATGCAAGGACACAACAAAAAAAGAAACAACTGACCAATATCCCTGAATAACACAGATGCCAAAGGCCTCAACAAAATATTAACAAACCAAATCACAGCACATCAAAAATAATTTATTATAATTGAGTTTTATTCCAGAAATGCACGGATGGTTCAACACTCACAAATCCATAAATGTGATTTACCATCTAAACAGAATTTAAAAGAAAAACCATATGATCATCTCATACAGAGGCATACAAAGCATTTTATATAATCCAACATTCCTTCATGACAAAAACCCTCAACAGACTAGACATTGAAGAAACGTAACCAAAAGGAGGTAGGGGGTGGGAAATGACAAACCTGCAGGTAACATCATACTGAATCGAGAAAAGTTGAAAGCATATCCCCTAAGAACTGGAACAAGACAAGGATGTTCACTGTCACCACTCCTATTCAACATACTACTGGAAGTCCTAGCCAGAGCAACCAGGCAAGAGAAAGAAATAAACAGCATTTCAATAGGAAAACAGGGAGCCAAATTATCTCCGTTTGCCGATGACATGATCCTGGAGACACCCTTTAAAAGACTCCTAAACTTGATAGCTCCAGTAAAGTTTCAGGACAAAAAAAAATCAATGTACAAAAATCAGTATTATTTTTATACATCAATAATGTTCCAGCTAATAACCAAATAAAGAATTCAATCTCATTTATAATAGCTACAAAAAATTAAATACCTAGGAATAAATTTAATCAAAGGGGTGAAAGATCTTTACAAAGAGAACTACAAAATGCTAATGAAAGAAATCATTGATGACACAAACAAATGGAAAACCATCCCATGCCCATGGATTGGAAGAATGAATATTATCAAAGTGATCATATTGCTCAAAGAAATCTACAGAATCAATGCAATTTCTATCAAGATGCCAAAGAATCATTATTCACAGAATTAAAAAAAAAAATCCTACAGTTCCTATGAAACCAAAAAAAGAGCTGAAGTAGCCAAAGTAATCTTAAGCAAAAACAAAACAAAAAAAACAAAAACAAAGCCAGAGGAAACATATAACCTGACCTCAAATTAAATGAAACTATTGTAACTAAAACAGCCTGGGACTAGTAAGAAAATAGACATGTAGATCAATGGAATAGAATAGAGAATCCATAAATAAAGCCACATAGCTACAACCAACTGATCTTTGACAAGGTTGACAAAAAGAAATGAGAAAGGATACCCTATTCGATAAATAGTGCTGGAAAAATTGGCTAGCCATATGCAAAATAATGAAGCTGTACTGCTATCTCTCACCATATACAAAACTTAGCTCAAGACGGGTTTAAAGAGCTAAATGTAAAACCTGAAACTATAAAAGTTTTAGAACAAAAACCTAGCAAAAACCTTCTGGACCCTGGCCTAGGTGAAGAATTTATAATGAAGACCCCAAAAGCAACAAAAACAAAAACAGACAAATAGGACTTAATTAAACTAAAAACTCCGCACACGAAAAGAAATAACATAATAAATAGATAATTTACAAAATAGGAGAAAATATTTGCAAATTATGCCTCCAACAAAGGACTAATATCTAGAATCTACAATAAACTCAAACAAATCAACAACTTTTTAGTGGATTTTTAAAAAGTGGGCAAAGGACATTAACAAATATTTCTCAAAAGAAGACATACAAGAAGCCAGTAAACATATGAAAAGATACTCAAAAGCACTAATCATCAGAAATGCAAATTTAAACCACAGCAAGATATCTTATATAGGTCATAATGACTATTATTAATAAGAGAAAAACAACAGATGTTGGCATGGGCTTGAAGAAAATGGAACCCTTATATACTGTTGGTGGGAATGTAAATTAGTACAGCCTCTATGGAAAACAGTATAAGATTTCTCCATGAACTAAAAATAGAACTACCATTTGACCCAGCAATCTTCTACTTGGCATCTAGCCAAAGGAAAAGTAATCGTTATATTAAAAAGACATTTGCACTTGTATGTTTATTGCAGCATTATTTACAATAGCAAAGTCATGAAATCAACCTAAGTGTCCATCAACAGTTGATTGGATAAGAAAATGTAGTATATATGCACCATGGAATACTATGCAGCCTTAAAAAAGAATGAAATCATTTCCTGTGCAGCAACATGGAAGGAGTTGGAGGCCATTATTCTAATTGAAATAAACAGAAAATCAAATACTGCATGTTCTTATATGTAGGAGGTTATAAGAAACCTATGTAGGATCTTATAAGAAAACTATGTGAACACATGAACATAAAGATGGAAATAACAAACATTGAAAACTCCAAAAGTGGGAAAGGAGGAAGAAGGTTGAAAGTTCGTATTAGTTACAATGTTCACTATTTGGGTGATGGATAACTAAAGGCCCAAATTTACCATGCTGCAATATATCCAGGTAACAAACCTGCACATGTAACACCTGAATTTGAAATAAAAATTTAAAAAGGAAGTTAATAAAAAAAAGTTAAAAAGAAATGCTTTCTCATTATCTGGGCTTTTCCATACAGTAATATATGTAGGCCAACAGGATTATCAGTGACACAGCATTATCACTGATACGGTGCTTCTCTCTGGAGTTTTTTTCTAAGTCAACAACACCCATTGATGCTGATTTTTAAAAAAGCAAAATCTTGTCAGAAGTTATCAATAGAAATTTTTCCATCAATAATTAGGTAGACATTAACAATAGCTCAACTTATGTAGTGCCAACCACGCATTCGACTCGATTGAAAAAACAATGATATAAGCTTGAAAAAACAATGATATAAGCATCTACGAACAAACCTGTGTATTGCAGCTAATAACAACCACTTTACTGACACCAACAGCAAATACAGGATGCATTTACTTATAACACAGAGGTTGACATCAGTGATGTTAAAATATATATATTTTAAATGTATACGTGAGATAATTTGGCTCTATGTCCCCACCCAAATCTCATGTTGAATTGTAATTCCCAGTTTTGGGGGAGGGGCCTGGTAGGAGATGATTGAATTAACGGGGCAGAATTTCCCTCTGTTGTTCTCCTGATAATGAGTGAGTTCTCACTACATCCGATGGTTTAAAAACGTGTGGTACTTCCCCCTTCGCTCTCTCCTCCTCCTGCCCTGGCCACGTGAAGACGTGTCTTGCTTCCCCTTAGCCCTTCTGCCATGATTGTAAGTTTCCTGAGGCCTTCCAGCTATGCTTCCTGTACAGGTTGTGAAACTGTGAGTCAATTAAACTGCTTTTCTTCACAAATTACCTAGTATCCAGTAGTTTTTTATAACAGTGTGAGAACAGACTAATACAATACCTTAGAAGCAAAAGAAAGGTATATTACATAAAAGACTTTGCAGCCCTGTAATACACTCCAAAAAATGTTTGTGATGAGTTCCCTGTTAACAGGACAATTATTTTTTCTGTGATGTTAGACTCAATTTGTCTCTCAATCTAATCTAAATGAGCATTTTGTGTACTTTCGGGCTCCGCCCCATCAGCGTTCTGTATTCTCTGTGAAGGAAGGCAGAGGTAATGTTCTATGTATATGCCTTCTGGCATGGAAGGAGAGCACTGCTCAGTTAGGGTCTAAGCTGGAGCATGTTATAGTATGGTTCTCTTCATCAGCTTGGGGTAGACATGAAGCCACATTCTTTAGTGTTTTTTTGTTTGTTTGTTTGTTTTTCGAGATGGAGTCTTGCTTTGTCGCCCAGCCTGGAGTGCAATGGCACAATCTTGGCTCCCTGAAACTTTCAACTCGGGTTCAAGCAGTTCTCCCGCTCAGCCTCCTAAGTAGCTGGGATTACAGGCACGTGCCACCATGCCCAGCTTATTTTTGTATTCTTAGTAGAGATGGGGTTTCGCCATGTTGGCCAGGCTGCTCTCAAACTCTTGGCCTTGTGATCCACCCTCCTCAGCCTCCCAAAGTGCTGGGATTACAGGTATGAGCCACCACGCCCAACCCTGGTGTTTTGTTTTGCTTTGCTTTGTTTTCAGTTAGTAACTCAAGCAGAGAGCCTTCTGCTCAAGACCTTCCGCACTCCAGAATTGTCTGATGGCACTGGGGGTAAATTACTTCATACAAGTCATTCTGCTTCTAAGCACCAGTTGGAGAGCTGAATAGGAAAAAACGTTGGAAGCTGTGCTGGTCCTGTACAATGCTCAAAAACACTTTTCCCACTGAAGTGATGCTTACAGGCCTGGATCCCTGAAGGGCTAGTGCTGCCGATCTTTGGGGCTTCTGGCTTCCACTCCTGCAGGCCACACCCACTTGTGAAGCAAACTGACTGTGGGAAGTGGTTCCAAAGTCAGCTGCCAGTCCCAACTCCACATGGTGTCTCCTATACACTTGTTCCCTCTTGTTGGGCGAGGCTGACTTCTCCTTCGAATACAGTGAGTTCTACTTCAGGGACTTTGGGGTTCTTTCTAACCCATGCCTCAGCTGGGACCATCCTAACTTCTCAGTTTGATTCTAATGATGTTAACTCTGAAAACAAAAGTCACCAGCATCTCAATCCCTTTCTTTCCCAAATGCTCCTGATTCCTCCATAGCAACATCCCTGTTCTACCCTAAGACCATCTACGCACACCAAATGATGTTGTGGAAGCAGTCTTCATTAACCACTAAAGTTTCCGTTTAATTCCTTCCTTAGGATACTTGGTACCTCCTCATCCTAGAATATATAATTTAGAGGCATCTTCCCAGTGATTCCTCAAAGATCTGCTAAGGTGAATTGTTGGCCCACCTTTTTGAAAAAGAATTGCTGGCAAATATTCTCACTAAAAATATTAAGTTCTCGGGCTGTGTGCAGTGGCTCATGCCTGGAATTGCAGCACTTTGGGAGGCCAAAGCAGGAAGATCACTTGAGGCCAGGAGTTTGACAACCAGCCTGGGCAACATTAGACTCTATCTCTACGAAAGAAAGAGAGACAGAGAGAGAAAGAGAGGAAGGAAGAAAGGAAGGAATGAAAGAAGGAAGGAAGGAAGGAAGGAAGGAAGGAAGGAAGGAGGGAGGGAGGGAGGGAGGGAGGGAGGGAGGGAGGGAGGGAGGGAAGGAAGAAAGAAAGAAGCTAGGCATGGTGGCACGTAACTGTAGTCCTAGCTGCTCAGGAGGTTGAGGCAGGAGGATCACTTGAGCCCAGGAGTTTGAAGCTGCAGTGAGCCACGAACATACCACAGCACTCCAGCCTGAATGACAGAGCAAGACTCTATTTCTAAAACTTATTTTTAAATAAACAAAAATATTAAGTTCTCTTTTACCAGGCACACTCACACACACACGCACACTCACACACACACAGACTCTCTCACACACACACACTGTTTTGTCTCTACCGTTTGGCGTACACAGGACCACGTGACACTTCTTGGTTAACCGCAAACCTCATTAACCATCCTCCCTGATCATAGCAGTTTTGAGGTTTTCCTATTTTTTTCACTTAATGTTTCATATAGCTTATACTTAGTAAATATAATGCATGTGTTACTAGTTACCCTAAAATTGAAGCAAAATTTTTTAAATAAGCAACTTTTAAAAATTCATCTTAAAATTTAAGAATCATGGCCAGTTGCAGTGGCTCACACCGGTAATCCCAGCACTTTGGAAGGCCTAGGTGGGAAGATCACCCCAGGTCAGGAGTTCAAGACCAACCTGGCCAACATGGTGAAACCTCATCTCTACTAAAGATACAAAAAATTAGTCAGGCATGATGGTGCGTGCCTATAATCCAAGCTACTCAGGAGGCTGAGGCAGAAGAATCACTTGAACCCAGGAGGCAGAAGTTGCAGTGAGCTGAGATCCTGCCATTGCACTCCAGCCTGGGCATCATGGCAAGACTTTGTCTCAAAAGAAAAGAAAACAAAAATCAAATAAATCATACTATACCTGTATATAAATGTGTAAAATACATACACAATTAGCTTTGAAGGATAGATTTTCCTCATTTTGACACTAATAAAACAATTAAATACTATAAAAATTCATCTTAGTATATCCATATCATGGGACATTATTTAGTGATTGGAAAAATGATTTATATCAAGCTATGAAAAAACATGGAGGAAACTGAAAGCCATATTGCTAAATGAAAGAAACTGATCTGAAAATGTTGCATACTGTCCTATGATTCCAACTATATGACATTCTAGAAAACACAAAGCTATGAGATAGTAAAAAGATCAGTGGTTTCCAGAAAAGTAGTGAACAGGCAGAGCTCAGGATATAATCAGGGCAGTGAAAATACTCTGTATGATGCTACAATGGTGAACACATCTCATTATGCATCTGTCCAGACCCATAGAATGCGTAACATCAAGAGCGAACTCTAATGTAAACTAGGGCTTTTTGCTCATAATAGTGTATTAATATTGGTTTCTCATTTGTAACAAGTATACCACGCTACTGCACGATATTAACAACAGGAGAAACTGTAGGGGAAGGTAAAGACTAAGTGGAAACTCTGTACTTTCTTCTCAATATTTCTGTAAACCTAAAGTTGCTCTAAAGATAACATTGATCAGTTAAAATTTTTTAAAAGATCAGTTGACTATAATAGCATATCTTTAGAGTTCTGAACACAAACCTATTTTTGAAATACTGAATTCGTATGGGGGAAAATATTCCATTAAATATGATTATTTGACTTACTAAAACCTAAACTAAGTTAGGAACAAAAATGTAACATTTATTCTAAGAATCTTCTGGGATCAGCTCGATTCTACTTCCACCATGCCTACATTTTCTGATTCTACTCTTGCTATGAATAAACATGAAGCTTGATATTCAGGAGTGAATATGCCCACGGCTTAAGCTGATTCTAGGTTCTAATAGAAACAACTCATAGCTTGAAAGAGGTGTTGTTCTTTTACAATAAGGCGGAATCTGCTTCAATAATGTAAAAGCAGAGGTAGTCCTGCAGGAATTAGCCTGTGTCATTTAGTTTTTATGGGAGTTACTGTCTAATGAGAGTTAATGATTAAGCACATTTGGTAGAATTGTCTTTTGGTTGTTAACCCACTCTGCAAAGTTTATTAGAAAAAAAGAAAATGAAAACCACTTCACTTTCAACATTTTAAATGACGCTCTTTTGAAGTCTGTTTCTAATTATTTTAAGTATTTTACATTTTAACAGATGTTTTTAAAAACTGGCATTATTTTCTATGCATAGGGATCTATGAACTAATAGTATCGAAAGTGTTTTATACTAAATAAAGGGAGGCAAAAGCCAAAGCAACTCAGAAAACACCATGAAACTATTTCCTTTCACTCTGCTTTGTGAATCAAAGTTGAAAAGAAAACCAATAACTTAACTGATAAAGTTAAAATGAGAATTTTTAAATTTTATATTTGTCGTGATAGAAACGCTAAATCAACTCTGAGCCTGCTCCTTTAACGTGGAAATGACTGGGACCAGTAGCACAAAATTATGGAAATAAAAATTCACCAAATGGGATTTCATTTTAAAATGCAGATCCCATTTGAAGAGCTTCACAAAGGAACACTGCCTCTGACAAGTGGAGAAAAATCTACCCTTCAAAGCTAATTGTGGTATTAAAGTATGTATGAAAGAAAGAAAAATGGCATATAGCTATTAAAACTAGTTTTGTAATGCAGACACACTTTTTCATGGAAACAGTAACAACAGCCTCCAGGGTGTGGGGGGCGGGGAGGGGCGTGTGTGTAGAATAAGCAAGAGGGAGATTCTTCCAGATGAATGAACAAATGAATGAATGCTTAAAAAAAAAATCCAAACCCAAAATTGTTTAAGGTGACTAATTAAGACCCCCTCTTAGAAAAGCTGTTGCTAGGTAAACAAAACTGTTTAAAACATGTTCATCATTAAAGTGTCCCCTGACAGAAGGATGAGGCGGCAGACTTGGCGACAGAAGGGAGAAGAAGAGCGGCATATGGCCCCCAGTTCTGTCCCCTGCTGACAAGCTGCCTCGCTGCAAGCCCCTTTAGCTCTGTATTCCAGGCACACAGCAGATTGCTATGCCCCAACTTTCCCATCTGTACCCCAGACTTGTGTCCCCACAACGTGGCTGCCATGTAGTCTTCGGCCCTAGGCTGCAGGGAGGGGGCAGGAGCAAGGGCTTCCACAGGATCTGCGGGGAGGATGGAAAGGGAGATTAACAACCAATCATCACAATTCTGTCCATAATGTATTGTCTCCACTGCATTACATGGTATATTTCCAGTGGGGATTAGGCCATCCATCATGGGCTTTATTGGCCCCCTTTTTTTGTTGTTGTATAAAGCCCAAACACAGTCGTAAAATTCTAAACTGCTTAATTGCTGTGCTGTAAAAATTTGCATATCAGAGATATGTCATTCCATCATTAAATTGCACTAGGTATTTGTTACAAGGTCCCAGCAATCATGGTAGCGCACCCCTGAAGAAAGGTCATTTATTGGTATTATGCAAAATTTGCTGCAGAATTCAAATCAGTAGCAATTAGGGGTTTGGATACTGTTGGATTCAGTGTATTTTGATTTCCTGTGGTTCAAGCCTCAGAGTGTGCTGACCCCCTTCCTACATGATCAGAATATTTAAGCAACATCTTCTGCCAGCTTGGTTTCTGACTACGAGTCCTTATAAACTTCTCACCTTCACCATCTGATAGGCGTTTGGAAAGTTAGCTGACTTTTGCACCTCCAATTTTGTCTTTGATCAGATTATTGAAATAGCATTACCTAGGTAGCTTGCAGTGTCTTACTCCGGCATTTGTGCACCCAATTTTATCCATGTAAACTGTAAGATAGAGGGAAGACTTGGACAGAGCTAAGCCAGGGTGTCCAGTAGAAACACCTGTCCTCAATGTAGATAGAGATCCCTTAGTAGAGAGATGCCTTTGCAGTGGTGCCCCACCTCCACAAGTCCCCTCTGGGGAAGGATGTGCCTGTGGGTGGAGGCAGCAGGGGGGTCGGTGACCCGCCGCTACTTCCCAGAACTTTTGATCCTAACAGAGCTTATCCTCTATTTTGGGATGATTTACAGAGCCCCTCAGCAGGGATTCTCTTCACTTAAAAGCAGCAGCTCCTGATTTACCCATGCCTGCACCCCTCCACCCAGGGTCAGAAGAAGAACTAATGGGTAACTAATCCAATTGAAGCTACAGTAGAGACCCTGAAACTATCAGGGCTTCAGCTGGAATTCAGCCAGGACCCTCCAACAAATGCTGCATCTACTCACAGCCTGACAAATTTCTAAAATCCAATGATCACACTGGCAGCTGAATGTCTGAAGTTACCTGCACCGATCTGCAAAAGTGGGGTCAAAGTACAGGCAGAATGGGGAGGTGATGGGAATCCTCTTTGCTCACCATCTCCACAGAGGAAGCAATAAAAAATAAACAAACAAACAAGAAATATTCATACAGTAGATATATCTTCGTTATACAGGATATTTACTTTCTTCCTCACAGTTTTTTTTTCCCAAAATATGTGCAAGCTGCATGTATTAACTCTGTAATCAAGGGGGAAAGTTGTTTTGTAAAAGCAGCAGAGGGAGCTGGGCGCGGTGGCTAACGCCTGTAATCCCAGCACTTTAGGAGGCAGAGGCGGGTGGATCACCTGAGATTGGGAGTTCAAGACCAGCCTGTCCAACATGGAGAAACCCCGTCTCTACTAAAAATATAAAATTAGCCAGGTGTGGTGGCATGCGCCTGTAATCCCAGCTACTCAGGAGGCGGAGGCAGGAGAAACGCTTGAACCCAGGAGGCAGAGGTTGCGGTGAACCAAGATTGTGCCATTGCACTCCAGCCTGGGCAACAAGAGCAAAAGTCCATCTCAAAAAAAAAAAAAAAAAAGCAGCAGAGGCAGGATAGCATATGCTCTGTGCCCTGGGGTAGAGTGTTAGTGTGGGCTCTGTGAGGAACAAGGGCAATTGAGCTTCCACAGCAGGCTGCTCTAGGGACTCTTCAAGCTAGCATTAAGCACCGCTCATTTCAGGTTATGTGTGTTTTTTGAAAAAGACGAAATGCATAAAAAATACAGGCCACTCTGAAACTCTCATGACCTGTGAAAACTAAGATTTGTACCCAGAATGAGTGGTAGAAGGAAGGAAGGAGAGTTTTAGGAGGCAGTTTAAGAATCTACCAATTGGGGATCTCTTGTCAAAGGCAACAGTAGTAATAATAATAAAAAACAACAGCTTCTACCTTTATATAGTGCCAGACGTGGCTCTAAGAAGCGTTCATATATTAAACCATTTAATACTTGTGACAACCCTATAAAGTAGGTACTATTCATATCCCTATTTTGTAGGTGAAGAAGCTGATGCACAGAGAGGCCAATTAACTTGCCTGAGCTCACACAGCTAGAGGGTTGTACAGGCCAAATCTAAATCCCTAGTTCAGACCTCCTTTCTAATCCATGTATAAATTGGCTCTCTGAGCAGCTTCGCCTGGATGTTCCAAGGACATTTCATATTCAAAATGTTCAAACCGAAATCACCATATATTCCTGTGCCTGCATAACCCCCTTTATGCGCTCTATTTCAGTGAATGTCATTGTTGACATTCTGTCACCCAGGATACAAACCTCAGGGTCTTTTTGGATCTTCTTTTGCCTGCATTCACTTACCTGTCAAGGGTACCCTCCTAAAACCTCTTTGGTCAGATCCTCTGTCTGTCACCGTTGCTGCCATAGATCAAGCCCTCACCGTACCATCATTCAGAGGGTTGTCAATTTCTCTTGTCCTGAATGACCCATCTCTCCAGTCTTGATTCCTTTTAATCCATTTTGCAACCTGCCACGTTTGTTTTCCAGAATATCAGTCTTATCATGTCATATTATCCCTAAATTTAAATGGCTTCCAAATTTCTTATAATAAAATAAAGTTTCTTAGCATTCTTTAGATTAATTCTCACTGTTCTCTGCTGTAGAATCCATATGCTGCAATGTTTTATACATTTTGCTCTTTACAAGCGCTTTCTCCTGCCAGGAATGCTCTATGCTCTGCTGGAAGAATTCTACTCATTCTCTAAGACGCACTTCCACTGTGGAGCTGCCCCTGACACCACCCCACCCAGACCAAGGCAAAAATAATACTTGTCTCTGTGTTTCTGCTATCCCATGTACATCTAAGTCACACCTGCTATCTCCTGTCCATCCCATGTATATCTAAGTGGCATCCGTAGTCTCTGTATATCCCAGGTACATCCCAGTGACATCTCCTATCCCCTGGATAGCCACATATATCTCAGTTACAGCTGCTATTCTCTGTTCATCCCAGTTACATCTAAGTGACATCTCTATGCCCTGTATAGCCATATACATCAAAGTTACCTCTGCTTCTCACTCTATGTACCATGTACATCTAAATTCCACCCAGGTAGTGTCCAAGGAAACAGAGCTGTATCAAATGTGCTAAGGAACTAAGTTATGACCAAGGGGAATCAATTGCAAGAAAAAGGAATCTTAATGGAGAAATGTGTGAGCTCTGCAAGGAGAACTGTCACTGGCGTCCAGCAGATTTATAGGGAGATTAGACTTTTCTGGGTGGTAAGTCAAGACACCTTGGGCAGACTTGCAAAAAGAAGGCTGTAGAAAGCTAAAGGAAGATAGGAACAGACCAGCAGCACCCAGCAGTGCAGGGCTGATCACACCACTGGGGCAGGCAAGGGGTCATGATGGTGGGGTGAGTGGTCCATGCCAATTAGCGGTCACATCAGGAGACTTCCCATTGAGCATCCTGCTGGGTGATTATAGAAAGACTATGAAGCTTTAGGTTAAGTACTTCTGCCTGTTGCTGAAAATATGTTCATTTGAGCTGTCCTATCTTTTTATGCTTTTTGAGATTTACTTGAAATTTAGGAATTTGTATCAGCCTATTGCAGTCTATAGTGCAGATATTAGCCTAGGAGTCCATCAAGGGCTGGAGCCAAGAAGTGTCACCCTCTATGAAACCTCCCACAGGATCACGGTTGTCCCTGATGCAGCAGTTACAAGTGCCACTTGAGGAACTGGAATCCGTGTGCCTCCCAGTATCTGCCTAATCAGCCTCATGGAGTGACTTGAAGTCCCAAAAACCTATACTCTACTCTGAAATTAAAAAATAGTCTCCAAAAATCTCTCTTGCCAAAATTAAAATGTTATCTGAGTGTAACAGCAGACTGACATTTCAAAATACACTTGCTAAATGAAGTTTAGCCTAAAGCTTCCTCCTTACCTATTTAAGTTTGGCCTAAAGATTTCTCTGTATGTCATGAACTATAACCCAAATGGAGCTGTAAGCAGACTGTAGCTTACTCTTGTGCCAATCACAAAGTTTTGGCCAATGAGAGGTGATCAACTGTTCAATCCGTGTTCAAATAAGGCAGGCACAAAGCTGTAACTAATTTAACTATTTCTATACCTCACTTCCGTTTTCTGTCCATAAATCTTCCACCATTTGGCCGCACTGGAGTCTCTCAGCCTAGTCTTTCTCAGGAGGCTGCCCAAATCGCTAATCATTATTTGTTCAACTAAACTCTGTTAAACTTAATTTAGCTAAGGTTTTTCTTTTTCTTTCTTTCTTTCTTTCTTTCTTTCTTTCTTTCTTTCTTTCTTTCTTTCTTTCTCTTTCTTTCTTTTCTTTCTTTCTCTCTCTTTCTTTCTTCTTTCTTTTTTTATTTTTCTTCATTTTGTTTTGACAGAGTTTCACTCTTGTCGTCCAGGCTGGAGTGCAATGGCACAATATCTCAACTCACCACAACGTCTGCCTCCCAGTTTCAAGCGATTGTCCTGCCTCAGCCTCCCGAGTAGTTGGAATTACAGGCATTGCCACCATGCCCAGCTAATTCTGTATTTTCAGTAGAGACAAGGTTTCTCCCTGTTGGTCAGGCTGGTCTCAAACTCCAGACCTCAGGTGATCTGACCACCTTGTCTTCCAGAGTGCTGGGGTTACAGGCATGAGCCACGCACCACACTAATTTTTCAGCTCCATTTTAAAAACATTTATTTCCCATTTACCATGTGCCAGGAACTGAGGTAAGTGCCAAGTGTACAAACACATGTTCCCATTCACTGAACCAAAGATGTTTAAAACGTAAGAGGATATACTTAACATATACTAAGTAATAAAATGGAGATTTGCACAAAATACATCAAAGAAGGTGATTTCAGCCCAAACTTCTAGGAGAAAGCTTGCTAGAGATTTCTCCAGAGCTGAACACTTATAAGTTGATGAAACTAACTAGCCAGAAAGAGGAAGTGTAATTGCAAGGGTTCTGGAAAGGTAAGGTGGGCAGCAAGATGTACTTACTGTCTGCAAAGGCTGTGAAGAGCCTGGAAACGGAAAACCAGTCACCTCTCATAATAATTTAAAATAAGTGCTATGTCCCTATATTGAATACAAGTCACCCAAAAGGAGATGGAAAAGGTCACTGACACCAATTTTTCTGAATACGTTTAGCTGCTGGCATCACATCTGGTCCCACTGGGATGGCCCTCTTGGCAGAGGGAATGACCAATAGTCATCATGGTTCACACTGGGTACCCTTGGTGAGAAATAGTGAAAACTCTCATTTTTGCTTCTAGTATTGTAGGTCTTCTACAAGACGATACTCACAATCCTTCTTCGTAATTATTTTCTATCTTGAGGAAGCATTTGTCATTTTCGCACACTGTCAGAATAGAAAAAATAATGCTTCTCTTATCTACAAAGCTGATTGTAATGCATATTCTGAAACTTTACTGTGATATCGTCAAACTAAGGGAAGTTGGGGGTGGGGAGTGGGCAAAGGCCCCTTCCCATATTCCTCACATTATGCTTAGAATCACTGACAGTTGGTGTTTGAATGACCACAGTGTAGAAGTTATCTATCAGTTAGGCTTATTGGTTGCAAGCAACAGAAGCTGACTGGCCATGTTAGGAAGAAAAGGAATTAACTGGAAGGATATCAGCTCACCAAACGATGAGAGGCTGGAGACAAACCATAAGACATGGAAAATGAATAGGAACTGAGGCGTCTCTGGGGAAAGAGCAGCAAACATATCCTCTGCCTCTTAGTGAACACAATCAGTCTTGTCAGACCAGGAGCTTTTCCTGTTTCTGCACACTGCAGCTGACACCTCTGAACTCAACTCAGTATCTCCAAAGGGATCACAATTATTTCTCCCAACTTTGTAGATGTCCCCTGGATTTAGAATCCTGGATGGCTGAATTTGAGTCACAAGTACATTCACTGATTGCCTGGGGACATGGTAAGTAAGGGAGGCTCTCTCTCTCTTTCTTTCCACCTCAGTAATGGGGGACAGAACACTGCATCTCTCCAGAAGAGCACATTATCCTCCCAATTAATAAGGGTTTAGGATATTGGGAAGCCTACGCCCTCCAAATATGTTTTGTTCACTGGAAAATTGTTTTATTGTCCTTGCACTGGGCAGGAATCATTAAAATATAATGTTCAGTTTTTTCTTTCTATTTTAAGAAGTTTAAACTTAAGAAGAAACTGGAGGACTAGGAGAAACCTAACATAAAGCAAATATTATCTATGATGGAAAGTTAAGGAAGTTGTACTTATTTATTTTAGAAAGAGAAGAGATTTAGAACCGGCATTAAAATCACTAACAATGGCTGAAGCTTGGCATAAGCCATCTAAAACTTGGAGGATCTTTTCTCCAAAGATCCTCTGGGACACATCTTCCTTGACGTAGCTCCACATCAAATCAAGGATGGAATAAAATCACTTTGAGATATTATGAGTCTTAGAAAACCCACTATTTCTTTCATCAGAATTTCCCATAATATAATAAATTTTCCTAATCAATTAAGTGGTACTTATAAAATACATAGTATGTGCTTACCATTTTCTAAGTATTGTGGAGTGTGTGAGAAGAAAGAAAAGGTCCTCTCCCCCTATGGAGTGGAGATGGCGAATGTAGAGGATATCATGGAGTGGTTTACAATAACTCCATTCTTCTCTCCTCTTTGCTGTTTTCTTGTACCACAGAAGCTGGAAGGCTAAAAAAAATTATGTTTCTTCGACTCCTTTTTTTTCTGGAATTAGGATTCTGGGTATGAATAAAATTCTACCAGTTATAAATATTCACATGAAGTTTGGAAATGAGTTCAAGGTCATCTCTATGCCTTTTGACTATTTTTCAGCTGACAAGAGCGGCTAGGAAGGGTAGGGATTTCTGCTGCAGTATCCAGTGTTTATTCTCTAGCCTCCAAGGCGTCCAGAGGCAGCCACAACCATGGCAGCTTCCTAACTGCAGCTTCCTCTTCACTACATTGAGGCTACAGTGGTGCAGTCTTGGACTCAGTGGTTCCAGGGTCTTTCTTTCCTGCAAGGTCAGATCTGTAGGGTTGTTGGAGTCATTCCTGAAGATTTGGCCTACAGTCCACTTCTTCAGCTTTCCTACTTATGTCGTTGGATAGGAGAAGTGAGTTTTTTAGTACACCGTGAAGGTGGTTACTTAAACTTTCCTAAGCCCAGACACCTAGATCTGTGAGATACAAGCAACACTACTTTAGAATCCCTCAGCCTGGCTTCATATCAGAACCACCCATGAAGCTAACGTTGGGAAAGGCAATCTGCCACGGGTCATGGGCATCCTTCTTGTACATTCTGGTTAGGTTGTGCTCATAGCAAGCGGCATTGATGAATAAGGTAACATCTCCCTCTGGGACAAAGCTTTCTACAAAAATAGTGAATTCTTCAATCAATGTTTCTCAGCTGCGATGCAAGCCTACTGCATGTGCTCCATTTACCTGAGCCCCTCCACATTGCCCCCATGGGATGCCGAGGGCAACGGGAATGGACACTGAACATGATGTTCATGCTGCTTGCTGTACTGTGAGTAATAGTAGCATTCCATTGTCTCTGGCCCAGGAGTCTTACATCTTCTGCCAGAATCTGTGAAACAGTAACCAGCTAGCTTGATAGCTTGCATATAGAGTATAATCCCAGACTCTGACAGCTTCTAAAAACCATAATTCCCTGGTATCCATTGCACATCTACTGAATAACAATTTCTAATGAATCGCCCTCAGGAACCTGCATTTTTAAAGGCTCAGCCAGATTTGAGAATCATTGGTGAAAGACAAAGGAGAAAGTGTCAGGATCCCTTGTTTACACACACACACACACACACACAACTATACATAAAATTTACTAAGGACTATAAGTCTTGAATGTACTACCGATCAAGGAACTGTGATGACAGCAGTGAGATGCAGTACCCATCAGAGTAGCAAGGAAAGAGCAGAAAAGTAGCCACAGGGCCAGATGGGAGCAAATTTTGTAAAGGCAGAAAAATCACAATTCCGTTCCAAATTGCTACTGCACAGAATCTGTACCAATCAATTCAGCATTCACTATAAGAAACAGAAGCTCACTATAAGAAACTAGCCACTCGAGCTATTTGAAGCAGAAAGGTATTTAATAATGCTTATATATTACCTTCAGCTAATTTGCATCACGGCAAGAAAAACTGAGCTTGGGGAATTCACTACTTTAGCACTAAGTGCTAAGCAAGCCTGCAAGTTCTTTTGAAGTCAACCTCATCTATTAAGGCTGCCTGCTGTAAACACAAGCCTGGGAAGTGTCCTGGATAAAGAAAGATCAGGGCCTTGTATTCTGAACATACCCAGTCAATGTGCAGGGATACCCAGTACTCATGGTGGATTGCCTCTTCCAACAATAGCATCATAGGTGGTTCTGATATGAAGTCAGGTTGAAAGACTTTAAAGCACTATCGGTGTAAACTTCGCCAGTCCAGGCATCTGGACTCAGGGTAGTTTGAATAACCACCTTCATGGTATGCTACAAGTCACTCCTTCCATCCAATGGGAGCCTGGTTATTAGGTCAAAGTCATAGTCCAGCCTCGTTCCATTAGGAAAAGATCTTTATTGGGAGGCTCATCAGATTCCATCAGAAAGACTCTGGTTAGGTCACCCATCAGCTCACTGGCCATGCCCAAGTATGACTAAACAGCTGGAGAGACTCCTGCATTCCTAACACATCTATTTTACAGAATTGGAATCACGATGTGTTTAATCTTTTATTCCTCAATTTTTACTAAACTTTATTTGCAATGATCAGATTGTTTGTGCCTCCCACTAGCTCATACATTGAATCCAAACCCCCAAGGTGATGGTATTAAGAAGTGGGGCCTTTGGGAGGCGATTAGTTTATAATAATGGCGCCCTCATGAATAGGATTAATGCCTTTATAAAGGTGACCTGAAGTAGCTTGTTTGCCTCTTCTGTTATGTGAGGATAAAGCAAGAAGGCATTATCTATGAGGAATGGACCTTTCAAACACTGGACTCTGTTGGCACCTTGATCTTGAAATTTCCATCCTGGAAAACTGTGAGAAATAAACGTTTGCTGTTTATAAGCCACTCAGTCTATGATATTTTGTTATAACCTCACAAACAAACTAAGACATTATTAAATTAGATTGCCCCAGACAATTGAATGTTTTTCTAAAACATGACTTTTAATGGCTATGTGATGAGCATCTCAACATAGCAATGCTAATGTAATAGGTTGTATTACAATAGCAATATGTAATACAACCTATTACAATATCACATTGCCTCAGTGTTATAGTGCCACACTCAGTGTTATCATACAACACTGAAGCTGCATGGTGGTGTGGAAGGAACGTGGGCCACGGACCTGAGAAAGCTGAAAACTGAGAACTGGCTCCCATTTATTAGTCCTGACGTTAGGTAGGGCACATATTTTCTCTAAGTCTCATTATTCTTGTCTCTAATGTAAGAAAAATAATAGTCTCTATCTCATGAAGTTGTTGTAAAATAGTAAATGAGATCACGCATGCAAAGTGTTTTGCATGGCCTAGCACAAAAGCAGTGGCTCCATAACCATGGGTTATTATTAACAACTGCAGTGTCAGTACTGGGCCGGTATTCTGCTTCATTCCTCCTATATGCATGCTTTAGAGTCTAAAGTGAGCATAGCGACACTAACAAAATCTCAAGTGATGTCGGGAGTTCACATTGCCGTGTAAATTCAGCCAAATACTTTGGCCAATTATCAGGGCTCAAATAAATTAGATATTTTTGAAATCCTTGTGATGGCAGAGTTACAAGTGGCCAAACTCTGTTTAACTACATAATAAATCATTGGCTCTCCAATTTATTTGAGGCATAAATTTTAGCCACAAAGTAAATGCTTGTTTGAGGAACATCATTCATTTGTTCATTCATTCATTCACTTTTGGCAAAATTCTGTATATTAGACCATGAGTTTGCAAACTTTTTCTGCAATGAGCCAGATAGTAAATATTTTAGGCGCTGTGAGCCAGTATGGTCTCTGTTACAACCACTCAATTGTGCCAATACGGAGCATAGTCAAATGGTATAGTAAATGAATGGGCATGGCTGTGTTCCATATGAACTTTATTTACAAAGAAACCCACAACAGGTGGCAGACCAAATTTGATCCATTTGTCAACTTCTATGCTGACAAAAACTCTTGACCTTGTGGAACTTATAGACTGTAGAGGAGAAAGCCTGGTTATCAATCAGAAGATAATAGATTATGTCAGAAGTATGTAGGCATAGAAGTGGCACCTCAGTTAACCACTTTGTAAAATGGGAGGGATGATATTGGCTAAAAAAAGATCTCTGAAACTCACAACTAAGCTTCTTGGAGGGAGGAACTCAATCACTCACTGTTAATCAAAATAACCAGCATTGTTTTACCGCACGGCAGTACTGTTAAACCTGAAGTATGTTAGATGAAAAAAATGTGGTTTCTTTTAAATACAATAATGCTTGACCATGTTGCTGGAATGTTGGAATCTCTTCAAGAGATTTGTACCACAATCTGTATTCATTATGCTGTCATTATCTCAATAATTTCTTTTCATGTGTAAGCATTTTTTTACCAACAGGATCTCTTATTAAATTAAGATAAAACGGCAATTAATCTAGAGCATTATCAAAGACAGGAACATGCATTTATCTGGATCTCTCTTTTTAAACATCAATGGCCTATTAATGTACTAATATTTAGGAGGACAACATGATAAAAGCTTCCTACCTCTGTCAGCTCATTTTGTATTAACATATTCCTGTCACCAGTTAGGCAATTAACAAAGACTGAAGAAATACTAACTGTAGCCTTTTCTGCCAGTGTGCTGGGTCAACTTTATTCCTATGAGCTCCTTTTGTGAATATAAAGTTAAGTGATTCTTTTTGAAAAAACAAACATCCTGATATTTCTGTGGAGATGGAGATTAGAGAAAGTCCTTTTTTACATGACACTGTTGCAAAATAAGTCCTTTAGGGTGATGGAGGGATAGGTGAACAAAAATTCCAGAAAGAGGAAAGCTATGAATGCAAGAGGGTTCCTAGGTGGTATCCAATTCTTCATAGATGTTGATCATTCTGGAGAAAATAGCTGCGACACAGCTACCCATTTCATGAATTTGTGGAGGTTACATGCCAGTCCCCCACATACGACTACGTCGAATAAAACTCTTAGAAGTTGATTAAATTCAATGCTAGTCTTAGCCCCTCACATTGGTGTTCAAGAGGGTCTTCTACACTTTCTTTGCCTATTTTGATTTGGTGAAATCCTAAAAGTGATCACTTTTACCAAAAGCAAACTGATATTGAGCCCATTAGGTAAAACAGGGAAGAAGAGAAATAAGGAATTTCCTGAGACCTCAGACAGGAGACTAGAAGGAACCTAGAGCAAGTCAAGTGGCAGGGAGAGTAAGGAGCTGGGAAATGATAACAGCACCAAGGTACAGAAGAAAGTTGCACAACTGTCCTATTAACATACCAGATTTGATTTGACTCCATTATATTTCATCAAATAGTTTAGAAAAGCCCCAGCATAAAACATCATCATAATTGTAATCATATATTTGGAGATTAAACGTGCACACCATAATGTACCATTAGTTACACAAATAACTAATAATTTGCTAATGACAATATTATGTTAAGTCAGTTTAGGGGCAATTAAAGTGAGTGATATTTACATATGCCTAATGAATCACAGTCGATGGCAGATTAAGAGATTCTAATGAATATTCATCCAGACATTCACAACCAGCTTCACAGTTTATAAACTGAATTATGGTTGATTTGCCCTTTTAAAAATGAATATGTGAGTATCTTCTGCATGGTGAGAATGAACAATTGGGCCTGACTGTAAAATTTTTTTTAAAGCAATGTACTGGTCAGAACACAAAACATTTTTATGCACTCTCATACCCTCCGCTTCGCTGTTCTTTTTTATATCACAGATCAGTGTTGATGAACTATCTCCATTTTCATTCTAATCCCTGACATGAAATATAGAAATTGTTTAGTATAAGATTAAATGGAATACAAGTTTTATGCAGCCCCACTGAGGAAATAATTACAGGTAGTCTTTGCCATTGAAACAGTGAATACAAACTCTTTTTTCATGCAACTCGGAAGGCTGTTTCTGTAGCCATACTTTGTCATGATAAAATTGGGGTAGATTTACTATTCTTGCAACTGGGTCACTGAAAAGAATAACAAAGCAAACAAAATCACATCGCTTTGGCTCTGTTAACACAGATTAAGACTAAACAAGGTTATGGTTTGAACATTTACTTTTTCCTGAAAACTGCAGCCCTTTTTGCCTTTACTAGCTGTTTCTCATAAATATTGTGTGAGAGATTTATTTCTGCTGCAAAAAAAAAGGCCAAACTCTCTTTGTCTCCTTCAAGTCTCACAATACGTTTATGATGGACTTGATGCCGACAGCTCCCATTTCTGTTTTACCTTAAATTAGGCAATGTCATTTCTCTGCTGTTCAGATTAGAAAGGTATTAATGATTGCTATCATTATTTTGTTATGCGGAGTTAGAGGCTAAAACAGAGCATCTTGGATGATGGACATTACCAAGACGATTGAGTGAGCTTGTGCTGATGGTTGTTCCATATAAGATGTCAACCTCATATTAACAGAATATTAAGGGAAGCCTTCAAAAATTTTAAAGGCATAGGGGGTTAACTTTGAAGCTGACATTTCCATGCAACATATTTTCACAATGTACTTTCATAATTTCATTGCATGCTATTAAAACTTTTAAAGGTCAAATCGTTTGACACTTGTCAAAAGAATTAATGACTTTTTACTCTCCAAAAATCATGCCAATAGCCTCACCCTTGGGCCTTTTGAAGGTTGGGTTGGAAACTATAGGTGAGTTTTGAACTGTGATCCATGTGGCTGGGACTCTAGTAAATGTCTTCAGGGCTTCTGCGGAGAACAACGTGGAGCCCCAGGCACTGCCTCAGGCCTCATACTCCAGCTTCCATCCAGGCTTCTTTGCTTCTCTCTGTTTTAATGATTTTACTAGAAAGGAAGTATACTTCTGCTAAAACTTGTTCAGGAAATCACTGCTCTAGTGAGGAACAAGTGCAGGGATTCTGTAATCAGGCAGACAGCAGTTCAAGTCTGTGCTCTACTGTCGCATGACATTTGGTAAATGACTTCTTTGCCTCCATTTCCTTATCTGTTAAACTGGAATAGAATAACCACCTCTCAGATTTGTGGCAAAGATGTAATGGATTTGCATATGTATTGTGCTGCTGGGTTCTTTCCAGGTGCTTTAGAAATGTTGGTCTTCTCTTTTTCGTCTTTTATTTGTTATACTAGTTATCTAAACTCAAGAAAATTCCATTTAGGTAGAGTGATCACGTGTCCCAGTTTGCCTTGGAGAGTTTTGGCTTCTCCCTATTCTCCCACCATAATTTTCCAGTGTCTTGTATTGATAGAGTAAGAGATTACCCCCAATTCTACTGGTAGTTTATAAATTAACTTGATCTCAAGTACAAGCTTGCTGCTGCCATTTTCGGCCAGTTCAGCAATTGCATTTGACATTAAGCCCTGAAACTCATGCCCCACCCACCCGAGACTGTTGAAAATCTGAAGTCACAAAGTAGAATCTACTCATGAGAGTAGTAAATACTAAATGATCATATACCAAGTGCTTGCATGGATTCAACACAGAACCGGGTGTTTTATGAATGAAATTACACTCTCTGAGGAAGTTGTTAATATCCCTATTCTGCAGACAAGAAACTGAGGCTCAAAACAGTTACATGGACAGCAAATAAGCAGAAGAGTTTGAATTTAAGCCCAGTAATCTGCTGTTTTGTATACAGCAAGTAGAATATTTCAAAAGTTGCCTTGTATATTTTTTATTATCTTATATTTATAGCTCTACAAGTCTCTCTTTCTCTCTGTATTTGCCAGATGTTCATTTACTTATTGATTATTTTATTTATTTTTTTGAGACAGGGTCTTGCTCTATCACCCAGGCTGGAGTGCAGCAGCATTATCTTGGCTCACTGCAACCTCCGCCTCCAGGGTTCAAGAGATTCTCGTGCCTCAGCCGCCCGAGTAGCTGGGACTACAGGTGTGAATCAGCATGCTTGGTCGATTTTTGTTTCGGTGGAGACAGTTTCACTGTGTTGGTCAGGCTGGTCTCCAACTCCTGACTGCAAATGATTGACTTGCCTTAGCCTCCCAAAGCGCTGGGATTACAGGTGTGAGTCACCGGGCCCCAGATGTTCATTCATTTTAAATCCAGGGTTGGCATTTTCAAAACTTGTGTAAGTATTTCCTGTCTTCTAAATCTTTTTCTGTAAGTCTTATAGAAGCATTTTTCAGGGAGAATCATTGATGTAACATTTATATTTTTAGACTTTCATATCACGAGGCAGGAATCAGTGTCTTAGAGTCAACCTGGAGTCCCACTGGGTGGAGTGTGAAGCACATAGAAGATGACATAGGCAGAATCAACTCCCAACTTCTAGGAATACCTTCCTCACTGGCCTCCACTTGGAGAGACAGGTCAGGGTCCAGATGGTGGCCATTTAAGACAGAATAAATGTTATATAATCTAAGGGAAATCACACATTGATAAGCTAATATGTTACTATGGGCTAGGATACTTGGTTGACCTCGTCTCACCTTTTAGCGGTCACAGGGGCAGGCCTTGAAGGATGGCACGGAGCACTGCGAGGTGCATTGGTGGAGATCGGGAACGAGGCTTGCTGTTTTGAGCCTTGGAGCTCTGCAATCAAGGACTCTGGTAGCCTGCACGTAGTGACTGGGCACTGGAATTGTGCTGCTGCCATGTCTTCTCCATAGGTAAGATTCCATGGGAGGTTTCATTTTGGAAACAGTATGTAACTACTTAGAGAGGGTTAAAAAAAGGCAAAAAACAACAACAGTTCACAGAGGTTTGAAAATTCCTAGGGTGAAAGAACACTAAGAAATGAAAGATATGCATTTAAGGAAAACTTTCAAAACTTGTCCTCCTTGGAAAAGGTGGTCTAACTGTAGATAGGAAGGAAATGTGCGCTTCATTCTCCATTACGGTAAGACGTCTCTAGTAACCCTCACAGAACTGGAGCCTCTTCGCAGCTTTGCCCTAGTGCTGTCTTTCAGGGAATGACACAGGGCTTTCATTGTTATTATCAACACCCCTCACCCCCAATACACACACACACACACACACACACGTGCTGTAGCTATGGGGCAATCCTCCTCTTTTTCACACCCTCCTTCTTACTCTTCATTGACCTACCGTGTACTGTGGGCTGAACTTTCAAATCTCATCTCAGCATTTGAGAAGCAGGCTGGTTAAATCAACTTCCTAGACAATTTATACTCTTATATATTTCCATTTTCACATAGCACCGCAAGGCAGTCCAGAGTGAGCTCTGCTTTGCTGCTGGTAGTCAGAACTTGCTCAATGATCTTATTTTAAAATGGAAAAGATTTAAAGGGCATGTTAAGGAATGAGAATGATCTGGTCCACTCAAAACAGGGTTTGTATGAGTAAATCTGGATATCTTCATGAATTTATGCAGAGTTATGTGCAAAATGACTAGAATTTTAAATAAGCACATGCTTATTTGTATGTATGCTTTCTCTGACATTGAAATATCTGGCTATTTGATCTTTAGCAAAATCATAGTGTCAGTGTTCTGTGGGATAACCATTTTCCCTGTAGTTTTTAAGGTTACGATTCATTCACAAATTATTGTACATTTCTTGCATATTAGACTCACTGGATTTATTGTTGTGTTTTGGTATTTTCAGGAAGGACTGAATTTTATAGATGAGGAGAATAAGCCACATAAAACCTGAGTTCTTCAAAATCATCAAGCAAGTCAATGTAGGTTCCAATTTTTGCCTCAAAGACAAAATAGGGTGCTACTCTTGTTCGTAAAGTCACACAAATACATGTGAGATGTTCATTGTTTTGGAATATGGTCACCAAATGACCAGACTGCACTTTTTTACTACACCGTCTCCAAAGAGCTTTATCTGGATCCTGTTAAACACCCAGTTTCCTCTCCTCCCCTGACCCAGTCTTTCTGTGTGGCCTGGGCCGCTGGTGGCAACTCATGTGGGACACTCTGAGCTGCCACACCCAGTGTGGACCTAGACAAAGGGAAATATGAGCCTCTTGTTGCTAATGGACCAGAGAACAAAGTGAGTGGGCTTGTGGGCTCAGAAGTTCTTTTAGGCTGGGAATAGTATAAAAATACAAAAATGGCCCTCATTTATCCTCCCAAGGCAAATGAAGTTCTCAGAAAGAAAAAGCAATTACATCACTCTTTTTAATGAAAAACTAGGTGAGAGTAAAGATTCAATACTTCCCAGATCAATCTGCAGATTTAAAGCCATGCCAAGCAAATTCTTAACAGGATTTTGGAAGATTTAAATAAGCGAATACTAACATTTATATGGAAAATATAAAAGAATCAGAAAAGTTCAAACACTTTTGAAAACAGAATAAATTAGAGGAACCACACACACTGCCCAGTTTTAAGCATTTATCAACACATTGTGGTATTGAAAAAAGATATGTGTTTTAATGGAACAGAATAGAGGACTTAAAGCTAGGTTCCCCATATAAATATGACCAACTGGTTTTTGACAAAGATACAATGGAAATTAATGGAGAGCAGTATTTCAGCAAATAGTGTGAAAATAATTGAACGTCCATAGGTCTAAAGAAATTTGTCTTGGCCTATTCCTCATTCCTTATACAAAAATTAACTTAAAATGAATCATAGTCCTACTATAAGACTTTTAGAAGAAAACATGAGTAGAAATCTTCATGACCTGAGGTTGGGCAAATAATTCTTAGATCTGACACCCAAATTCTTAGATATAATCCATAAAATGAAAAACTGGTAAGTTGAACTCCATCAACATTTAAAACTTGCTTCATGAAAAACAAAGGAAAGATAAAATACAAACAAGGAGAAAACATTTGCAAATCACTTGTCTAACAAAATAACTGTATCTGGAGTATATGTTGAACTCTCAAAAGTCATCAGTAAGTAAACAAATTACCTATTTAAAAAAATAAGCAAAATACTTGAACAGACACTTCACCAAAGAGAATATATGGAAGCAATGAACATATGAAACAATGTTAGACCTGATTAGCCAATGGTAAATGCAAATTAAAACCACAATGAAGGTACAAGTATATACTTACTTACAGCTAAAATAAAAAATACTAGCAATAAAAAGTATTGATAAAAGCATAGAGCAACTGGAATTCTCACACATTTTGATGGGAATGCAAAGTGGTGCAGCTGCTCTGAACATGTTTGGCAGTTTCTTACAAAGTTAAATATACACTCACCATGCGACCTGCAGCTCTCACTCCTGGGTGTCTACCCTAGAGAGCGTAAACATTTGCATATCGATGTTTACAGCGGCTCTATCCATAATCACCAAAACCCGGAAACTGGTTGCCAGAGGTTAGGGATGGGAGAAAGTTGTGACTACGAAGAAATGGCACAGGAGGGATTTTTGGAGTGATGGAATTGTTATTTATCCAGTCGTGGTATTAGACACAAAGAATGCACACGAGTTAAAATTCATAGAACTACACGAACACAAAATGTCAATTTTTAGCATGTGAATTGAAAACATAAAATTTCAAAAGAAGTTAGTAGAATTCTGTTTCCTACCCCAACCAGTCTAAGCCCTCCTGTCTTCCTATTTATGAGACCCTCCATAATCGGCTTTCCCACTTTGTGATGTTTCTAGGTTTATTCTCTCACTGTTCTGTGAGTAAGCAATGCCCTCATACCATCCATCTGCCATCCTTTTATGAACAAACATTATTGCTCCCCTATAAAATGCTAGCCTAAGTGTTAACCTTGGCCTTGGGGGTGCGAGCTTTTATAAGCTATGGTCTCACTTCTCCTTTTCTTTTTATTCTAATCAGGTCTCACCTGCTTCTCCATGCCTGCCCTGCTCATTTCTCCAACTGCTGGAGATGGATGATCTTCTCCCAACTCACACTCTGTCATCGACCCCGCCAAACTAACACTATTCTATTGTACTATCTGTGCTGCATTTTTCCAACCAGATTTTGAGTTCCTTGCAAACAGAATCTTGGTTTTTTGTGCTGTTTTTTCAGTCAGACCTCAAATGATCAAAATAGCTCTTAACAGAGTAAGTGCCCAATACCTCACTGTTTAAAACCTGCATGTGCATTGCAATGAATGAGATGTTCATCCTAGGAAAGCATGAACTGACTTAGCCCTGAATGCAAAGTAGCTCCATTTCCCATAGTTCTCATTCCTCTTCCCTTGCTGCTCTTTAAAAGACTATGAACTCATCTTTCCTGATACTTCTCAGCAAGAGCTCTATGGCTTATTCACACTTCACTTCACACTCTCTTGTGTCCCCCTGACCTTTCTCCTTCAGGAACCAAAACATTTCCCGTTTATTATTCTCTGACTTGCAGAATACTTAGATTCTTGATTTAATTCTACCACCTTTGCAGGACTTTCTCAGTACCAGATGGCTTATACCTCGCCTATCCCTCTTCCCTCATGATTTTGTGTGTTTTTTGCATTTTAAAATCTGCATTTGTCAACTTTACTTATCACATGTTTATAGCTGGATGATAAGAACAGTCTTAGGGTACAGAGCATTGTTGTCTGTTATGCCCTTCGTCTTCAGGTCATGTGTGGGCGTCCAGCTTTCCTGGATTCCTCCATGCACTACTGTCCTGGTGCTCCTGCCTCTGATTTTCCCCTCTGTGCTCTCTTACTCATCACCCTGCTGGGAACCATGGCTGCTGGAAGCCCACTGCAACCACACTGTCCTGATAGAGGAAATGCTCCTTTTTAGAGCAGCTTGGAGAGCACCAGGAACTTGGACTTGGGGTTCTCAATTTTATTTTAAACCTTCATCCTGAACAGCAGCCCAGAGGCTCCTTGCTGTTTAAGCAGCATCTTGTCAGCCATACATGGCCATTTCTGTTTCATGAAAGTGAGGCAGGAGTATAGGGTCTGGAGGCAGGGAACCTAAGGCCGAGTCATGCTGACTTCCTAGAACTAAATCAAAAGGACAACCCCAACTTTCCACACCTAAGTAACAAAAGGACCAGAGGCTACCCCTTTTGAAACCCCACCTTATTTCTGCAGGGCAGATGGAAAATTGAAAGTACCTCTGACTGGATGCTTTCTGCAAACCATCAAAATTTGCCTAGGGGTGTAACTCTGTGACTTCACGTCACCTCTGCTTGGATGCTTCATGCAGTAAAAATTGCTTTCTGCAACCAGTCAGACTAACTGTAGGCCACTACTGCATTTGCATGGAGTGTATACCAAGTGGCAAATAAGAAACCTCTAGAGGGTGTTTAAAACCCAGAAAATTCTGTATCTGGGCTCTTGAGCCCCTATGCTCAACCCCCACCTTGTGGAGTCTTATTTTAATTTTCAATAAATCTCTGCTTTTGTTGCTTCATTCTTTCCTAGCTTTGCTTGTGCATCTTATCCAAGTCTTTGTTCAAGATGCCAAGAACCTGGACACCCTCCAGCGATAACAGAAGAGGTTTGACCAAAAACAAGAGGTAGATAAAGGTGGTCCAGCAGAGAGGGGAAGCACCAGACAAAGAGGAAAGCAGAGCCCAAAAGAGTATAGAACCCAGGCCTCCCACCACCAGGAAAACACCGAATGGCCTTCTCCTAAGAAGAAACTGATTTATCTGCATATTCATCACAATCAGCAGCTTCGGCAATGTTGGCAGCAAAACCAGCAAAAACATCTCCACATTTCACTGTCAGAATCTGCTAACACTTCCTAACATCCATCTCAGAACAAAAAATAAAAATAAAAATACAAAAATCCTAACATGCAACCATGTTTGTATCTCTGAGGGCTGAAAGCCACATCAACACTGAAGGAGAGCATCCCTAACTCACTGCAAAAACAGAACACTAGTAAGTGAGTCAAGCGACAAACAAGGAACGCCCCTTTATCAGCATGGGCATATTTGAGTGGGAGAGAAAGGAAGGACAGGTACCCACCAAATGTTAACCAGTAGCATGGCGGAATGGTTTTAGTCCTTAGTTTGGCGGTGTGTATTAAATAAATTTTCTACAATGATGGTATTATTATTTTCAATAAGAAAAATATATTATGTTTCAGTTGATTGCAGTGCAGGTCTCCATTATATATCCTCTTAGAATTATGTATTACTTTCAGAGTAGAAGAATAATAATTCAAACAGTTCTGAATACATGATATGAAGCAGCACCTGGAGCCAAGACTCTTGTAAGATAAATTGAGCCATTGCTGATTTGGGTCGGGAGGAACAAGCAGCTGCCTGACCTCTTGGAGTGACATGGTCAGAACTAAGAATGAGGAAATGTAAAAAGGGTCCCAGATAAGGAATGGAATTGGGCCTGTCTTCATTTATTCATTTTTTATTCATTCAATAAAAAATTTTAAGTGTGTACTATTAGGAAGACATAAAATCAAATAATATATAACTCTATTCTTAAATAATTTAAAATCTGGCAGGGAGATCAGATAGGTCTTACAATTCCTGCTTAAGTTAATGGAATGAACATGTGTGAAAATTCACACCCCTTTCTCTTCAAGCAGAGAAGATGATAAGTACATTTTTTAGGCTGGGTACAGTGAGTCATGCCTGTAATCCCAGCACTTTGGGAGGCCAAAGCAGGAGGATTGCGTGAGCCCAGGCATTCAAGATTAGCTTGGGCAACATAGGGAGACCTCATCTCTACAAAAAAAAAAAAATAATAATAATAATAACAAAATTAGCCAGGCATAGTGGCACACACCTGTAGTCCCAGCTGCTTGGGAGGCTGAGGCAGGAGGGCTGCTTAAGCCTAGGAGTTCGATGTTACAGTGAGCTATGATCATGCCACTGCACTCCAGCCTGGGCAACAGAGTGAGATCCTGTCTCTTTAAATTAACAATACATAAAAACTCTCAGAAAGAAGAGAACATCTATATGGTCCAGAAACAGAACTGTGAGGGATGGCAGAGACTCAGCCTTCTGGACTTGAGAATAGAAACCAACTGCAGCTACTGGGCATTCAGTGGGCTCCGTGGTCAGGTCCCCAGGCTTCCAGTGCTGGCCCCAGAGTTGGCCTGGCAGTTTGCCACCAAAGGCCAGGATAAGGTGCTTTGTTTTCAGAACGGGGCCTAGAAAAAGCTGCCGCTCTAGCCTGGGGTTGTGCCCAATAACCAGCGGCCGCCTACGGGGGTTAGGAGAGAGAAGCTGGGGCTCCTCGTCAGAGCCCGGCCGAGAGGCTGGATCAGCAATTTTCCCAGGTGCATGAACCCAAACTGCCCACAGGAAGCTTCGTTCTCAATGGCCACCTAGGCTGGATGAGGGCCTCCGCCAGCAAGAGAATAGGGGCAACAGGAAATTTGTGCTCAAAATGATACTGCTATTACAACTGTAAAACATAGAAAAGAAACTCATGTCATATATGCTAGCCAAAATCCACGACGCATCAGGGAATTCATTTCTCCAAAGTAGAAATACAGTAATCCGAAAAACATGCTGTGCTGTTCATACCCCAATTAGCACAAGCCCTAAGACGCTGAAGAAAAAACACAATCTCCAAAAGTAATAAATAAAAGGAGGGGAATATGAAACGAAAGCAGGTGGATATGAAAAAGAACCAGAAGAGTTGCTGAAAAACAGACACCCGCAGCCACAAGGGGACCTGTTTCCCCGACCCTGCTGCCGCCGCGCACGTGCTTTTGCGGGGTGTTTATGCCCAGCATCAAGCCGCAACGTTTAAATCTCTTGTTCACTCTTTACTGGCTGCGGGTTATAAATGTTTTATGAGCCGCTGAGCTTGCAGCATTACCATTTTATTAGAAGGTTGAATATCTTTTCCTCGCAGCTGCATTCCTAGCGAGACTGTTCTTTATTCTAAAAATGTTTACTTGACCCTGGTTGGGAAATGGCCACGGGCAGGATGGAAGGAACTGTCCAGAAATGGTCTGGCCCGTTGGAGAGTGAGTCTGGATAGCACTCAGATGTTTTTTGTTTTGGTTTCTTTTGGATTGAGCTACCAATAATTTAGGGAGGAAGAGGAAATTTTTTTGATACTCTAACAACTTGATTTGATACAGTCCTTTTGGAGTCCGTCTGGGATTGCTGAGTTGTATATGTTGGTGAAAAAGTAATTGCGGTTTTTGCCATTATTTCTAGCCACACAAATTCATTCAATAAACATTTTTAAGTGTGTACTCTTAGGAAGGATATAAGTCAAATAATATGTAACCATATTCTTAAATAAATTAAAATCTGGAAGGGAGATCAGATAGGTCTCACAATTCCTGCTTAAGTTGATGGAATAATGCAATTTCTTTTGCACCAACCTCATCTTATTTTCAAACTCTGGCAACAATCCAAAGAATCAGTTGCCAGTTTCCATGGGCATCCATCACGCTGAAGCAGGCAAGGCAGAGAATGCAGTTACTCTGAGATCCTGGATGAGCCACTTAACGTCGATTTCCTCATCTGTCCAGTTTCTGACATTTCTTACTTCACCTTTCTTCAAAATTTATAACCAAGTAAGCTAAGGAAATAAAAAGAAAAGGGGAGAAATTACCCCATCGTGAGAGCTGAAACAAGACTAGCCTTCTGGTCCTCCACGGTGAAAGAATACTGTAGCAATGAGAAATCATGTTTCTCCACTAGGAAAAGCCAATATTGCCCCCAGCTTCCCAAAGGGAGCCAAGCGGAGCTGTGTTCTTTCACTCTCCCATGTCTGTTCACTCAGCCTCCTTGTAACTGTGCTGTATTCATCTCCCCTTCTTTACCATAAGAGCATCTTCTCATCTTAAAATTCAAGTTCAGCTGTCACCTCCAATTTGCAGTCTTTCTAAACTAATCCCTTTCTCCCTCACACATAAATCAAATGAGAGTAATTCCCTTATTGCTGCCTTTTTTTTTTTTTTTTGAGATAGAGTCTTGCTCTGTCACCCAGGCTCGAGTGCAATGGCCTGATCTCGGCTCACTGCAATCTCCACCTCCCAGGTTCAAGCAATTCTCCTGCCTCAGCCTCCCAAATAGCTGGAACTACCATCACGCCTGGCTAACTGTCATATTTTTAGTGAGACAGGGTTTCACCATGTTGGCCAGGCTGGTCTCAAACTCCTGACCTTGTGATCTGCCCACCATGGCTTCCGAAAGTGCTGAGATTACAGGCGTGAGCCACTGCATCCAGCCTGTTGCTGCCTTCTTTGAAGTCTTAATTCTTCTCTTCATATATCCATTCATTTGACAACCTTCAACCAGCTATCTGCCATGGCATTGGAGATAAAAAAAAAAAAAAGATGAACAAAATACAATCTACATTGTTAGGATCACATACTTTTATTTCCACATTATATTTGAGTTTCTTCCTTACTAAAACCATTTTTATATCTTAGTATTTATCATTATCTAGGATATAATAGTTGTTCAAAAGATATTTCCTAAATTGAGTTAAAAGGAAGAAACTAAGGCGTAAGATGCTCATCCTAAAGATTATACCCCATGGACAATATATTGGGGGGTATCCAAACACTTGAGTCCATAAAGGCCTTCAGACAGTGGCTCACACACCTAATCCCAGCAGTTTGGGAAGCCATGGTTGGAGGATCATTTAAGGTCAGGAGTATGAGACCCACCTGGACAACACAGTGAGACCCCAAGACCCTGACTTTCCAAAAACTTTTTAAATTACCCAGGTGTGATGACTCGTACCTGTTGTTCTAGCTACTCAGGAGGCTGAGGCAGGAGGATCACTTGAGCCCAGGAGTTAGAGACTGCAATGGGCCATAATTGTGTCATTGCACCACAGCCTGGGCAACAAAGTAAGACCCTGACTCTCTCTCTCTCTCTCTCTCTCTTTATTTTTTAAAGTCCTTCATGTGCTAGGGATTATTTTAGTCTTCAAATTAAATCACATTTCTTTAGTTTATTAACTCAGGAAATATTTATTGAGATTTTGCCCTATGCCAAGCTCTGTGTTAGAAATTGAGGAAAAGATAACTCCCTCTCTCTCTTTCTTTATAATATAGACAGTTATCACACACATATATACTATATATACACTACCTATAGTATATATACACATATATACTATGTACACTATATGTACATATACACACCCTATATATACACACACATACACATATATATAGATATGTGTCTATACAGATATATGAAAATATGTTTGTATGCAAGTTATAGATTTTCCATGAAATAATAATACTTGATAGTACTATGTAAATATGTATACATATGTACACACATTAGTATACTATACTTGTCATTACTACATATACATCCTTATACATGTATGTAGACACATATATATCCCTGTGTATATATGTGTATATATAGTAATGTTACAGTATATGCAAGGAAATACATGAATATGTAGTAATATCAACTATCGTATACCAATGGGTGTATATATATCTATATCTTTATATATGTATATTTATTCTTATTTATGTATGTGTATATACAGAAATGTTAGAGTATATACAAGGATATATATGTATGTGTTGTAATGTCAAGTCTAGTATACTAATATATGTGTGGATGTATATGTGTTTACATATTACTATAGAGTATTATTATTGTTATCACATGGAAAATCCATAGTTTGTCCTGCCCCTAGGCACTAGAGCTATGGCAGGAGTCTGTTCTGTTAAAAGTAAAGACCTCAGTCATCTTCCTCTCCCACTAGACCATACACGATGAAGGACTGCGCCTTCCTTCATATCGTCACCCCTAGCATAATGTGGGGAATAGTAGGTGTCCCATAAGATCTGAATAAATGCATTTTACTGACATTATTTTGAATGCCTAAGTCCAGTTAAGACACTTGCTTATGTGTAAAATAAAAAGAACCCAGCTGCTTTTTCACAAAATGGCACATGTTAAAGTGGAATTGATTTTGAATTGGGAGGCCTAAATCTTTATATTTGTTTTTACATTTTTGAAAATTTCAGGATTTTCTAGTAATTAAAAAAATTTTCACTAGGTATGGCCCTAGAATTAAGAGTTAAAAAGATTATTAGGAAGTTTCTCTTCTACAAGCAAAATGTAAATAGGCTCATCGTAGAGAGAACCATAGCTTTGGGCTTGTCCATGTCATGGGGTTTACTTTTACTTGTCTCTATAATTAAATTACACTGTCATTTTATATATATATATATATATATATATATATATATATATATATATATAAAGTGTGTGTGTGTGTGTGTGTGTGTATAGGCTTTATATAATGAGGCTTTATATATAAAGCTTCATTATTATTATATATAAGATATCATTATACATATATGTATGATTGTGTGTGTGTGTGTGTATATATATAAAGCCTCATTATCAAGAGATGTAGCAAGAACACTTGATATAATAAGACTAAGCTAACTAAAACAAACGGAGTCAGCTGCTTAACTAGGCAAATAATTTTGAAAATTTCCTTCTAAACCAGTAAAAGGGGACCCAAGACTCCATAACCAGAAATTCTGATGTTGTATTGCTTGTGATAATCAGAATAAGACTAGATCTCAAATGTATGCTGTAGAGAAAGGGTCCTCAACTCCCAGGGCCATAGACCCATACTGTTCTGTGTGTGGCCTGTCAGGAACCAGGCCTCACAGCAAGAGGTGGGCCGTGGGTGGGTGAGCATTACCACCTGCGCTCCACGCCTCTGCTCAGATCAGTGGGGGCACTGGATTCTCATAGGAGCACGAACCCTATTGTGAACTGTGGATCTAGGTTACCCACTATTTATAAGAATTTAGACGAAGCAGAAAAGCCACCACCAAGGAGACTCTGGTCACCGTCCTTGCCCCTCCTTCCCTCTCCCTCCCCTCAGGGGACCACCAGGTGCCACACAGTGAATGCAAAAAATGGGAAAGAAACAGAATGACAAGAGTAAAAATATTGAAGAAGAATTAGTGGTGGAAAAAGTACTAGATCGACCTGTAGCGAATGGGAAAGTGGAATATTTCCTGAAGTGGAAGGGATTTACAGAAGCTGACAATACTCGGGAACCGGAAGAAAATTTAGATTCTTCAGCGTTGACTGAAGCATTTCTTAACTCTCAGAAAGCTGGCAAAGAAAAAGATGGTACAAAAAGAAAATCTTTATCTGACAGTGCATCTGATGACAGCAAATCAAAGAAGAGATGCTGCTGACAAACCAAAGAGGATTTGCGAAGACAAATCAGATTCGTCTTGGTCCTGAAAGAATAGTTGGTGCATGTTTCACCTGAAATGGAAAGATTCAGATGAGGCTGACTTGTTGCTGGCGAAAGAGGCAAATATTAAGTGTCCTCAAATTGTAACTGCTTTTTATGAAGAGAGACTAACTTGGAATTCTTGTCCAGAAGATGAAGCGCAATAATTGTTCACATTGTTTATACACACACACACACACACACACACACACACATATATACTCAAATTATATACATATAATCTGAGTCTTGGTTTTTGATTTACTAGAGTGTTGAAATAACTACAGCATAATGAAAATCAAGCTTGATATGTTCATTTTGAAAGTAGCTTTGAATGACTCGTTGGGGGGTTTTCTGCATTCACAGCACTGATTACTTTGAACAAATAAATAAAAGCTTTCTGTAGTTGCTTCCTTTATCAGAAAAGAAAAAAAAAAAGAATCTAGTGCTCGTTGATCTGAGGTAAAACAGTTTCATCCCAAAACCATCCCCTCCCCAACCCCCACTTCCATGGAAAAATTGTCTTCCACAAAACTAGTCTCTGGTGCCAAAAAGGTTGGGAGCCACTGCTATAGAGGGTTTTCCAAAAAGGCAGCAAGTATTTGTATCAAAAGAAAATGACTTTGCCCATGCAGGAGTAGAGAGTACTTAAAATATTGCCTCATTTTAATCTGAAATCATTTGTCTGGGGTAGTATCTTTCTTAGGCCTCATCTTTTTTGCCAGAACAATATCCAAAACCCTCAGCAAGATTGAGCTAATGGGCCACACGTGGTGACTCATGCCTAGCACTTCGGAAGGTCACTTGAGGCCAGGAGTTCGAGACCAGCCTGGCCAACATGGTGAAACCCTGTCTCTACCAAAATTACAAAAACAAATTTATCTTGGCATGGCAGCGCACACTTATAATCGGGAGGCTGAGGCAGGAAAATCACTTGAATCCGGGAGACAGAGGCTGCAGTGAGCCAAGATCGCACCACTGCACACCAGCCTAGGCAACAGATCAAGACTACATCTCCCAAAAAAAAAAAAAAAAAAAGATTGAGCTAATGAGTGTGAAAGTACTTTGCAAATTTATTTAGCCCTATCTCTCTTGTGCTTTGAGATTCTGACATTGTATCCCGTGGTTAATAATAACTAGATAGCTCTGGTAATTCGAAGCAACATAAAACATGGTTATTAACTAAAATGTGTCCAGACAAAAGATGCATTTTCTGAAGGACAGCATACACGTTTATCTCTCTTGGAGTGTTTCAAGTAGGGGCTGCCTTTGAGTTGCCTATTAATGAGGCCATCTATGACCCCTTAGGTATAGATGTTCAGTTGTTATAATGTTTCTAAAGGTACTCTATTAAAAAGGCCAAAAACTAACTACACAACAGATGGGCAAGTGCCCATTGTGGGCCTGCCCTGTCAGTGCACTCTCCTGCAGCTGCAGTTGGGCTTGCTCCTGTGGCGATTCCTGGGCTGGCGGTGGTCAGCAAAGTACTTAGGTAGGACGTGGAAGCTGCTAAGGTGCTGCAGCAATGCTCCAGCCTCTACCTGTGTGTCTGGGTGTGAGAGGGTATGGCACAGATAGCTGAAACCTAGGAAGACAGGGGGAGTCTGGGATATTCCATCTGCAGCTATCTTTATAAGGATGAACTGTATTTGTTTGCTGTGATAGTGAGCTGAAAGCAACAGTTCTATCAGATTATTTTTTAAAGACAAATAAAGTACACTACAGAAATGAAGCGCCCAAGATGTGTTTGCTGATGTATCGCTTGCTTTATAAAGCTATGTATTAAGAGAGATAAAATATTATAAAAGAATGGCCTAAACAATGTTAAAATAGGTAGGTAGAAATAGGACTTTCTCTTTCTCATTACTAAAGTGTGTATAGAGTTCTCTTGTTCTCTCTATAGCATTCAGATACCCACTGGGAAGAAAACAGAAACAAACCCAGAAACCATCATAGATATTTCACAGTGAGAGAGTTTGTTACGGGGAATTGGTTTCACCAATAACGGGAAAGCTGAGAAGCCAAATAAGCAAGGAGAAACAACTCAGTGCTTAGCAATACATTAGCAGCAAGCTGCTACCACCTTAGGGCTGGAAAGAAGCCGCAGTGAGAGGGTCTGATAAGCCAGAGCTGTTTAGTAGGAGTTACCATAGTCAGTACTTCTGGTAACAACTGGAGCCAGAAGTTTAATTTCCTTAAAGGGTAAAGCAGAGGTTGTATTACACTGTTACCTTGGCTAGGAAATATCCTTCTGAGAGAGTTTCCAGGTTACCTCTGTCTCTATCTGGGTGTTCTCGATAGAGACAGGACCCAGTTATATTTTCTCCATTGGGCTAGATGATGCTATGGCTGACTATCTTTTACAAATAAATGCTGGTTAATTACTTAATCTTTAGCAGCAAGCCTGTTATCAGATCTAATTAGACATGAATGAAAAATAAAACACACACAGGCATGTACTCTGTAGATTAAAGCCAGAAGCTTTGCCTTTTTCTATTGGGGAAAAAGTCAACTCTCACTACAGTGTATTGCGGTCAACTGCAAGGTCACCCTCAGCTCTGTTCTCCTTTCTCCCTTACTCTGCCCTGAATCAGAGGGGACTCTGAAAATGAAATATAAGTATTGGTTCCTCACGCAGATGCAGTGCAGGTCTTAATCACATTTCTGAAATGGCTAACTTTGGCCCTTGTGAGATTGCTCTTAACCTCTGTAATAGTCCAGAAACCAACTGGACTGGTTTCATGGAAGACAACTTTTCCATGGATGGAGGGTGGCGGGGGATGGTTTCAGGATGAAACTGTCCCACCTCAGATCATTAGGCACCAGATTCTTATAAGGAGCGGGCAACCTTGATCCCTCACATGCAGTTCACAGTAGAGTTCATGCTCCTGTGAGAATCTAGTGCCCCTGCTGATCTGCCAGAGCAACACAGACCAACACAGCCTTATGCCAGGGATGACTTAGGAAGTACTTGGTTTCTTCCTATGTCTTTCTTTTTCCATTAATTCCTCTCATTGCCCAAGTGAGAAAGAGTCAAGGGAGCCTGGGAATTTAGTCCTGTCTGATTCATGCCTGCTTCATGGCAGAGCTCCTGCTCCTTCCTCCAGCAGGACACCTGCTCTGTTATGCCTTTGACTTTCCTTTTCATAGATCAAGTCCTGAGAACTGGATGAAACAATCTTACCAAACACCCAGTCATTCATTGGAAAGTGTATTAGTCTGTTTTCATACTGGTGATAAAGACATACCCAAGACAGGAAAATTTATAAAGGAAAGAGGTTTGTGTAATGGCCTCACCATTTCATATAGCTGGTGAGGCCTCACAATGATGGCAGAAGGTGAAAGGCACATCTTACATGGAAGCAGCCAAGAGAGAATGAGAGCCAAGTGAAAAGGGTTTCCCATTATGAAACCATCAGATCCTTTGAGACTTATTCCCTGCCATAAGAACACTATGGGGAAACCACCCCCATGATTCAATTATCTTGCACTGGATCCCTTCCACAACACATGGGAGCCACAATTCAAGAAAGAGATTTGGGTGGGGACACAGCCAAACCATATCAGAAAGCAAGTTGCAAGCTGTAACATTTTCTCATTTTTGTTACGGCCAAAGACTTATGCTAGCCACAAAATTCTGACAGTGCAGCTGATTTAGAGCTCAAATTTGAGTCCAGATCAGCTGCCAAGAGATGTGGAAGAGAGGAAAATGAAACAGAAGTATCGTTTCCTCACCTAGATAAGTGCAGGTCTTAAGCACATTTCTGAAATGTGCTATCTTTGGCCCTTGTCTAGATTACTCTTAACCTCAATTGTAGTCGATCACCAGATGCCCAGAGACTCCCTGGTACGTTTGCCCTCGTCTCCCATCTCAGCAGGCCAAGCAATGCTTAAAAATCACTACCTTATCTCCCTCCTTTTGAGAAAACAACAACAACAACAATGACAACCAAGCCAAAAAATATACATAATACCCTTTTCTTCATTGTGGTTTATAATAGTAATTCATGTTTATTTATTTTTATTTGTACAAATGTATAGAGTGCATGAGAGTTTTTGTTACATGTGTATAATTGTAGTGATCAAGTTAGGGTATTCAGAGCCCACCATTTGAGTACAACACATTTTTGTTAAGTATACTCACCTTACTCTGACCAAACACTGAATTGATTCCATCTTACTGTACGTTTGTATCTTTCAACCCATTTGTCTTTATCTTCTCCTCTCCCTGCTCCTCACCTTCCCAGTCTGTTACCTATTATTTCCGTCCCTACCTCCAGGCTATCAGATTTTTAGCTCCCACATATAAGTGAGAACCTGTGATATTTTTCTTTCTGTGCCTGGTTTATTTCACTTAAGATAATGACCTCCAGTTCCATCTGTGTTGCTGCAAATGATAGAGTTTCATTCTTTTTATGGCTGAATATTATTCCATTGTGTATATACCTATGCCACATTTATTTTATCCATTTATCCATTGATGACCACTTAGGTTGATTCTATACCTTTACTATTATGAATAGTGCTGCTATAAACCTGCAAGTGCAAGTAACCCTTTGATTTTGTGTGTGTGTGTGTGTGTGTGAGACAGAGTCTCACTTTGTCACCCAGGCTGGAATTCAGTGACACAATCCTGGCTCACTGAAACCTCCGCCTCTGGTGTTCAAGCAATTCTCATGTTTCAGACACCCAAGTAGCTGGGATTACAGGCATATGCCACCATGCCTGGCTAACTTTTTTGTATTTTTAGTAGAAATGGTGTTTCACCAGGTTGGCCAGGCTGGCCTCAAACTCCTAGCTTCAAGTGGCATGCTTACTGCAGCCTCCCAAGTGCTGGGATTACAGGTGTGAGCCACTGCACATGGCTAATATATTAATTTTTATTGCGTGCTTCCTATGTACCAATCTCTGTTCGAAATACTTTTGAATAAATTTATCCAATCCAGACATTTTGAATAAATTTATCCAATTTTTCCATTTGATAAATTCTATCATAAAATCCATTTTACAGATTAGGAAACCGAGTCAGAGAGGTTAAACAGTTTGCCCAGGGTTACGTAGCCAGCAAATGGTAGAGAAGATTTTAGGAGCCCAACTCCAGTTAGTGGCCTTAAATCCTCTCCACAGTTAAAGCAATCAGATGTAACTAATTCACACATGTGAGTGGTTGATAGTCATTAACCTTCCTCAGGAATTTGCATTTGTATTTGTTAAATTATTCTTTCTTTTTTCTTTTGATAATTTTGTTTTAATATTTTTAACATTTTTAAATTATTCCTTTTTTATAGAAGTTTGACCCTTTGACATGATGTCTGTGAACCAGAGGAATCTCAACCAAAGCATTTTTATGAAGAGCCTACTGTGTACTGGCCTTATGCTAGGTAACGGGCGTCCAAAGGTGAACCAATCACAAGCCTGATTGCTGCTTTGGTTATTTAAAACAATAACTTTTGTGGGTGGATTTGATGAAATAATGCCTGTAATGTATTTAGCAAGCGAGCCAGCACACAGGAAATACTCAATATATGGTAGTATTATTTTTAACTTTCTTCCCGCAGCCATGCAAACAGCAATTACAAAGTACTCTATAAAGGCTTAGTGCGAGTGCTGAGTGGAAAGCTACGGTATGCTAGGGTGCTCTTCAAACTGTGCCTTACCGAGTTTTGAGGCACAGGCAGCCACAGGCATGCCTCAGGGGCACGGGGTGGGTGTGGGGTGTGGAGAGGAGAAATGACACCCCACTGTTCCTGCCACCTCTGCTTTCCTTTCGACAAAAACAGCTTCAGTTTTGTCCTGTGTGTTTGTTAATGTTGGTCTTTCCTGTCATGTCTCATTCGAGAATGGATTGTGACTAAAATCACCCTTGAGACTGAGAATCCTAAACTCAACTTTCTCATCATCTCTCTGGAGGTCCTTGGGTAAGTAAGTGTCTTGCCTTCTTTGACTTCACTTTCCTCTTATGAGATGTGGGAATTTGTTTCCTCTGACTGATGATTATTGTTCCTTCCAGGTATAAAATTCTGCAAATTTTGGTGTATGTGGGGGAAAAAGATATGTGGATATACTATCCCAAGTTAACACTGTCTCTGTCCCTGAGACACCTCCCCCAAGTCAAACATGTTTGCTGGTGTGTCGATTTGTTTATTTGCGCTATTTTTCTCCACATCTGAACTCAGAGACTCCCAGAAGCTTCCTGTTTGTCTGTAATAGCTTTCAAGGCAGTGAGGGAGCCCAGTAGGGTTCTGAGATGTAGTAGGTTCTGGCAGGCATTCTACACATTGGTCAACTCGAATGCAAGTAATTTTAGCTGGAGAGTAGTTTTCTCCAATCAGAATTACCTCACTAAGGTCCTCTCCAGACCAGCCATAGAGTTCATTACAACCCATGAGTTCAAGGTAAAGGGACATTAGCAGTTACAGCTGAACCTTGATAACTTACCCTGCAGTGGAAAATTTATGTATGACTTTCAACTCCCCCAAAACTTAACTACGAATAGCCTACTGTTGAGCAGTCCTACCTATAACATAAAAAGTCGATTGTCACATATTTTGGGTTATATGTCTTACATATTGCATTCTTACAATAAAGTAAGTTAGAGAAAAGAAAATATTGTTAAGAAGATCATAAGAAAGAGAAAATATATTTACTATGTATTAAGTGCCAAGTGGATCATCATAAAGGCCTTTATCCTCATCATGTTCATGTTGAGTGGGCTGAGGAGGAGGAGAAGGAGGATGGGTTGTTCTTGTTGTCTCAAGGGTGACAGAGGTGGAAGAAAATCTGAGTGTAAGTGGACTCATACAGTTTAAACCTACATTGTTCAAAGGTCAACTGCATTTTTAAAAATTGTAACAAAAACACGTAACATAAAATTTATCATCTTAACCATTTTAAATGTACAATTTAGTAGTGTAAAGTATATTCACATTGTTGTGCGACAGATCTCTAGAACTTTTTCATCTTGCAAAACTGAAACAATACTCACTAATCACCAACTGTCCATTTCCCCCTCTCCCAGCCTCTGGCAACCATCATTCATTCTCTGTTTCTCAATGTTCATCCATACACAGCATAGAACAGAATTTCCTTCTTTTTTTAAGGCTGAATAATGTGCTATTATGTGTATATGCCACATTTTCTTTATTCATTCATCTGTTGATGGATATTTGGGTTGTTTCCACATCTTGGCTATTGTCAATAGTGCTGCTATGAACACGGGTGTGCAGATATCTCTTTGAGATCCAGCTTTGCACTGTTTTGAATATATCCCTGATGTGGGATTGCTGGATCACATGGTAATCCTATTGCATTTATTTTCAGTGCTCTTCTGCCACAGGCTGCTGAGGAAACTGAGGAAAAATTCACAGGTCAAATTTGAGAACTTTCATGCTGCTCAGAACTTCCTGGTTTTATTCCATCCAAGTCTATCAGGAAATGGCTGCTCTGAGAAGAAGCAGGAGTTAATTCAAGTCTGGAGAATGCCCGTTCTTTTTAAATCTCCAGCATGCTACATGTGATATGGGCTTATAAGAACCACATGCTTTCTCATGCTCTTGTGGCTCAACCTCAGAGGCATTCTAGCGTTGGCCCTTGCAGCTAGAGACCACAAGAATGTCAATGATGCAATTTAAAATATGCCAGTTCTCACTCCACTGGTCTGTAAATTAAATAATTCGCACAAAAATCCCTGCAGTCTCACCTCCCTTATCAGTGGAAATCATTGAGGTTTCAGCGATTTAGAAAATATTCAAGCATAGCTTCTTGAACACCAAGTAGCAGCATTATATGGAGTTGATTTTGTTTAATAGTTTATTCACAACAATTAATAATTGAACCACTAGGTACCATGGTGACAGAGACGAAGGTAGATGGATGGGAGTTATAGAAAGACAATGGGTCCCTTGTCTTTAATGTTAATTAGTTGGCCCCTGCCATATATTCCATCTGTTCACATACCATGACCTCAACATACATGCTGCATGAAGAAAAAAAAAAACCCAAACTATACATTAAACAATTATTAAGCTGGAAGTTTTAAAAATTGACCTAGGAGGTTGATATTTATAAAATATTTTCCTGCCTTTTGAAAATTAAATGAAAATATAAAATTTACCATTAAGGAGAGGATATTTCAATTTCTTCGCTGCTATCTAACTACCGTTTGTACCTTATAGGAGAAGCAGTTATGGACGATTACCAGTCAGTTATTAGTCAATCAGGTATGTTAATCCCTGATTTGCTCCAGGCACCATTGTGAGTTTAGACAGTCCTGGAATTGAAGACTGTGACTGAAGACAGTCCTGGATGTCAATTTCTTCAGACACTAGTGGTGTTTCTTGTAATTGTCAAAGCAGTGAATCGATCAAAGCACCTGAATTGAGTTAGGTGACTGTATAGGGTATGGGTCTCAAGACAGACTTTTACCTCTCTAAAGTCAAGGTCTTGCAATTCAGAAGACTTAAATGTAGTTCCAGTTTGGGTAAGTATCTAAGTCCAAAGGAGGAGAGGACCTAGAAGTTTGTATGAGTTTCAACCATTTGTATACAGAAAACCTGGCCAGGAGGGGAAATGAGAAACACAAACATTTATCTCGAGAAAACAAGATAAATAATCAAACAACAATAAAACAGAAAAATTTTGGAAAGGGAAACAGTTCATAATGAAATTTTTTTTCTATTTCTGTTTGCACACCCTAAATAACTATTTCATGCTGATTGTGGAAGAGTTCAGTGAAAATGTGTGACTTCTTTTCATGGAGAAGACGGACTTGAGTGGCTATTGCGCCTCCAGTGGGAAAGCTGTGTAGGGCTTGCTGCTGTCCTTGTACTGGAGGTTAGGCCTAATCTAACAAATGTATAACTGAGTTGTATGTGTGTGGTGGCAGAGAGAGAAAGAAAGAGCGAGAGAGCGAGAGCCAGAGAGAGAGGGGGAGAGAGAGAGATCCTTCAACGACTGGAGAGCTGAGAAAATGGTTGAACCAGGGGTGCAGATCCCCTCAAAACAGAAGATGTCAGGAGAGTTGTGCTGTTACTACCTGGGGCCATCGTTTTGAAAAAAATATATGTCTGTATATCAGAAGAGCACAGAAGTTAGTACACAGACTCTGCAACAAGACTGCTAGAGTGTAGATCCTGGCTCTACCACCATGGGCTTTGAGACAAGCAACTCATCATCCAGGGCCTCAGTTTCCCCTAAAACAGGCAGAGTAACATTCTTGTACTCCTTCAGGTTGTTGGGAGGATTAAATGGGTTTCTATCTGAGACACTCCTAGAACAGGAGCAGGCACATGTCTGCAGTAGGTGTGGACTATTTGTGCTAGTGGCAAAGGGAGGGCCTCTGCGGAGCAACCTGTAGAGTGGATCTGAAACATACATAAAATTGCCATGAGGTTTTAAGAGTCCTGGTTGGTGGGCTTCTTGTTTAAAACTTCAGTAAGGCTATTACTTCATTACGTTGCTTAAGTCGAAGTAGTCTGGTCTTGTCTTGCCAGGGCCTTATAAAGACCAGAAGACAAAAGACAAAAGTGGAATTTGACCCCAAATTTTCATAACTAAAAGACTAAATATTCAGAAACAAGGTTTTCAAAGATTTCCTCAAACCACACTATCTTGGGTTTTTCAGAATAAACACGTATTTATGGGATCACGGGTACAGGATTTGCCTGCAATGTTAAATAAAACCACATTTTGGGGTTTTAAAGTCATAGCCTGGTTAGAATGGTCACTGTCCTAAACATAGAACTGAAAGAGAAAGCATAACATGGGAAAGGAACATTTTAAGGGACACACCTTAGAGGTATACAGTGGCTCATTATTTCCTAAGTCTCGGGCAAGGGTTCTGAACCTGGGTCTACTGAGTTTCAAAGCTGATAAATCCCTCTGAAAATGAAGGTGACATGTTAGACATGTGTGTTTTTCAGCAGATAGGGTTCTCAGGCTTGGTTGAATCATAAGTATCTGTCACTGAAATTACCAAGATCCATTGGACTAATAACACATTCAAAGACTAAGGGAGAGGAACAAATGTAGTTTCTTTTTACACATTTTTTCATGTTATATATAACCATGGGTACCTCCAAGTGCTCTATTTCAATTCCCAGATGATTTTCCAGCTAAAATGCATTAGCGCCACCCAGGTGCAAGCAAAATGTTTATCTTCTCATGGTTGTCCCACAGCGTTTATCTGAGTCCTAAACCAAATAACTCTGCCTATATATCATGTGAATAACACAAGGAAGTTTATTTTTAGGGGAAAAATGTCTTATCATTCATAATAATCTAATATTTCTGAAATGATTGTTGATACAGAATACAATACCAGAAGGTTAGAACAAAACATACATATTTCACTGGAAGAAACTGACTTCCACCTAGTGCCTGCGAAGCGGCAGAAGTGAAATTAACGTCTTCTTGCGTTGCTGCTGCTGTTCACGGCAGTATCACCAATGCTGCCATCTCCTAATGAAGAGCTCTCTTGGAACAAAGCTGCCTCTTGTCTGCCTGTTCGACCAGTATCTGTGACACTAATATTCTGATTAACTCTTGCTATTCTCATTATCTTTGTCAGAGAGCAATGTGCTCGTGGATGCAGCCACCTAGCCACGAGGTCAGATCTGCATAGCCGCACACAAAAACATGCACACATACATGCACATAAAATCTAGACATATCAGCTCCGCAATAGCCCCTCTCTCCCACTGGTTTACAGAATGCGGTCCCAGTCTTTTGGGGACTTGTTGGAGGATAAACAGTAAGCCCATAAATGTGTAGCCCAAATTCATTAGTGGGGCATTCAAGGCTCTCCAGGTGCCACATCCCTCTTCCCTCTATTCCCTTCATTTCTTCTTTCTGCACACTGCTTCTTCTCCATCCTGTCCCCACCCCATTCCTTGTCCTCTAGGCATTGGAGACAGCCTCTTTTCATGCCAAACATACCCCACACCTCACCTCTGTGTTTCCTCTACCTGAAATTCCCTTCATACTTATCAAATCTCTTTTATACCTTCCGCTGCCATCAACATCCTATAAGGCCCATATCAATCACTCCTCATTCACCAACACTCCACGGCAGAAGCAATGTCTTTTTTTGTTGGATGTTTTATGTATTCCTTTTTTTAATATAACTTATAGAACTTGTCTCTATCTTTGGACATTTCATCCCACTGACTCCCCTGCTCCTGTGCCTCCCACAGGCTCTACTATATTCCTCTGCTGAGCGTAGGGGGTCCTCAGTAAATGCTGGGGACATGAACTAAGTTGAATGTTAGGATTCAAAAAATAGAAAATACTCCAGTTAATAATAAGATCATTTTTAATATAATTTTTCTCTAGATTCATGAGCATATTTTCTTCTAGTCCTTGAGAGAATGAACAACGGGAATGAATTGTTTGTGGGTATGTACTATATCAGATATGCATGGAACACTGGCATTTTTGCCATTCTCTTTCAACACGGGGGCTTAAATTTTCCTTTGCACCAGGCCACTGCCATCTAAGACCTGTAGGATTTGGGGACCAGATGAGTCCTTGTATGACCATCTGATACTAAGTATTTATTTTATTAACAAACAGAGGCCACAAAGAATGCAGCCAACTGGAGACAGAGTTTGGTTTCTTAACTTCTCTCCATGGTAGGGATGTTGTCTCTTTCATTGTAGCCTTTAGCATAGAGCCCATATCCAACAAGTGTTTCGAAACATTTTCTTCCTACTCTTTCATGTTGCCTTCATTCAATAATGAGGGTTTGTAATTTTTCCTAACTTCTTTCCTTCCCTCCTTTCTTTGGAGCTATTGTGTTGACTGTTTTTTTTTTTTTTTTTTGCTATTGTTGTGAACATTGGAATATGAGATGACACCCAGACAGTGCCAAGGCCGAGCAGCGTTTGAAGCGTGGCTTCTAATTTGTGAGCTCACACTGCCCTCTCCTGGTCCCTAGGCAGGTCTTAAAACTTCACTCGGACTGCAGCACAAAACGCATTCCAGCAGGCAGAGGATGAATGACAATAAATTGGACACAAACCCTTCCAATATTAATAATCTCATCATTTCAAATTTTAAAAACTATTCAGCTCTACTCTCTGTGCTTTTAGTAACTCCAAGCAATTGAAAATATCTATAAAATTCAAAATTCTTAGTATTCTTTCCACTTTATTTATTTGTTGTTATTTTTGGTGTTAAAGCTTGTTATAATATCTTGAATAAAAGGTGGTCCTGGGCCAGGCTCGGTGGCGCACACCTGTAATACCAGTACTTTGGGAGGGCGAGGCAGACAACTCATGAGGTCAGGGGTTCAAGACCAGCCTGGCCAACATGGCGAAATCCCATCTCTAATAAAAATACAAAAAAATTAGCTGGGCGTGGTGGTGGGCGCCTGTAATCACAGCTACTTGGGAGGCTGAGACAGAAGAATCTCTTGAATCCAGGAGCCAGAGGTTACAGTGAGCTGAGATTGTGTCATTGCACTTCAGCCTAGGTGACAGAGTGAGACCCTGTCTCAAAAATAAATAAATAAAAATTTTTTTAAAAAGATGATCCTGAAATTTTAGTAAGATGTTTTTGCTTACTTTCTAGTTTCACTTAAGGCTTTTGGTGGTGGTTTTTTTGGTTAGCAAATGATGTGGAATCACATCCAGGCTCTGCTACTCATTAATTAGGTGATCAGGGTCTAGGATGTGTCATTTCAACACTCAGCTTTAGTTCCTTCATCCAAATGCGGTTATAGAAATACCTACTGTATCTTCCTCACTAGAAATGATGGAAAGATCAAATGAAATATTACATGTGAAGGCATTTGGAAAACTCTAAGTTTCCATACTCATATGAGCTATGATGATTATTTCTAGATTAAAAAAGAGACAACTTAGTAAGAGACACTAGGTGTTATAATGCCAGGTGAAGTGCAATTTTATTAAAAAGACTTCATTTTTAAACAATAAAAAATTTTAAAGGTATATCAATCTAGAAAATATTATTTGTTTCCTTCCCAAAAACTTCTTAGAATAATACAGAAAATGACAATTTCCTGAGGAATTTTGTTGTATAATATTAGCAAAGGAGAGAATATTTGAATTAAAATCCAGAGAGCCCTATAATTCTATGTTTTTAAAGCTTAGGAATAATCTATCTAACGACAGTATATAGTCTTTAAACAGGTCTTATATCTTTAAAATAAAAATAATAAAACCTCCATTAATATAAAAATTAACAAAATTACACAAAAATTCACTCAAGATGAATTAAAGACTGAAATTTTGAACCCAAACTATAAAAATTCTATAAGAAAATCTAGGCAATACCATTCAGGACATAGGCACAGGTAAATATTTCATGATGAAAATGCCAAAAGCAATTGCAACAAAAGCAAAATTGACTAATGAGATCTAAATAAACTAAAGAGCTTCTGCACAGCAACAGAAATTATCACCAGAGTGAACAGACAACGTACAGAATAGGAGAAAACTTTCGCAATCAGTTCATCTGGATATTCATCTAATATCCGGAGTCTACAAGGAACTTAAACAAATTTACAACCTCATCAAAAAGTGAGCAAAGAACATGAACAGACAATTCTCAAAAGAAGACATTCATGCAGCCAACAAACATGAAAAAAGTTCAGCATCACTGATCATTAGTGAAATGCAAATCAAAACCAAAATGAGAATGGGGCCAGTCAGAATGGCGATTATGAAAAAAAAAATCCAGAAACAACAGATGCTGGTGAGGTTGTGGAGAAAAAGGAACACTTTTACATTGTTGGTGGGAGTGTAAATTAGTTCAACTATTGTGGAAGAGAGTGTGGTGATTTCTCAAATACCTGGAACCAGAAATATCATTTGACCCAGCAATCCCATTACTGGGTATATACCCAAAGGAATATAAATAATTCTATTATAAAGTTACATGCACATGTATGTTCCTTGCAGCACTATTCACAATAGTAAAGACATGGAATCAACCCAAATGTCCATCAATGATAGACTGGAGAAAGAAAATATGGTACATATACACTATGGAATACTATGCAGCCATAAAAAGAAATGACATTATATCCTTTTCAGGGACATGGATGGAGCTGGAAGCCATTATCCTCAGCAAACCAACACCGCATGTTCTCACTTATAAGTGGCAGCTGAACACTGAGAACACATGGACACATGGTGGGGAACAACACATGCCAGGGCCTATCAGAGAGCTGTGAGGGGAAGGAGAGCATCAGTAAGACTAGCTAATGGGTGCTGGGCTGAATACCTATGTGATGGGTTAATCTGTGCAGCAAACCACCATGGTGCACGTTTACCTGTATAACAAACCTGCACATCCTGCACATGTACTCAGGAACTTAAAATGAAAGTTGAGGCCGGGCATGGTGGCTCAAGTCTGTAATCCCAGCACTTTGGGAGGCTGAGGCGGGTGGATCACGAAGTAAAGAGATCGAGACCATCCTGGTCAGCATGGTGAAACCCCGTCTCTACTAAAAATACCAAAAATTAGCTGGGTATGGTGGCGCGTGCCTGTAATCCCAGCTACTCAGGAGGCTGAGGCAGGAGAATTGCCTGAACCCAGGAGGCAGAGGTTGCGGTGAGCCAAGATTGCGCCATTGCACTCCAGCCTGGGTAACAAGAGTGAAACTCCGTCTCAAAAGAGATAAATAAAAGTTGAACAAAAAAAGAGAGAGAAGAGATATTATCTCCAAAAATAAAGTAAACAATGGGGAAAAAAATAAATGAAAATGGGCATGTGTTTAATCAGTATTTGTCTATTTTATGCTCTATGAAAATGTCAAGGGGAAAGTGAAATCTGGAGGCGAGTTAAACAACACTTGACTTTTGAGAAATTATTCTGCTTCTCTCTGTTTCATTGTGCTAATATGTTATTGACCAAGAATTGACATTTAAAAACATTGTGCAAATGTGTAGGGTACATGAGAAATTTTGTTACAGGTGTATAATGTGTAGTGATTGACATCACCTAAGTACAGTACCTGTTTGTTAGGCCTAGTCACCCTACTCTGCTACTGAACATGGAATTTATTCCTTCTATCTTCCTGTATGCTTGTTTCTAACTCCCTTCTCTTCATCTCCCCCTCACTTATCCTTCTGAGTCCCTGTTATCTATCTTTCCACTCTCTACCTCCAAGCAATCAAAATTTTAGCTCCCACGTATAAGTGAGAACTTGTAATATTTGGCTCTCTGTGATTGGCTTAGTTCATTTAAGATAATGACCTCCAGTTCCATCCATACTGACATGATTTCATTCTTTTTTGTGGCTGAATAGTATTTCATTGTATATACCATATATGCCATATACCACATTTTCTTTGTCCATTTATCCGTCGGCGAATACTTAGGTTGATTCCATATATTCACTATCATGAATAGTGCTGCAATAAACATGTGATTGAAGGTATACCTTTGATATATTGATTTCTTTTTCCTTTTGAGTAGATACCCAATAGTGGGATTGCTGGATTAAATGGTAATTCTAGTTTTCATTTTTTGAGAAATTACCATACTGTTTTCCACAGTGGCTGGACTAGTTTATATTCCCATCCACAATGTACAGTTTCTTTTTCTCCACATCCTCACCAGCATCTGTTACTTTTTGTCTTTTTAATAGCCATTTTGACTGGGGTAAGATGACATCTCATTGTGGCTTTGATTTGCATTTCTCTGATGATTAATGATGTTGAGCATTTCTTCATATAACTTTTGGCTACTTGTATGTCTTCTTTTGAGAGACGTTCATTCATTTACTTGGTCCACTTTTTAATGGAATCATTGGTATTTCCTGTTGAATTGTTTGGGTTCCTTGTATATTCTGGATATTAGTGCCATGTTGGATGAATAGTTTGCCACTATTTTCTCCCATTCAACAAGCTGAGCTGTCTCTTTATCTATTTACTGTTTCCTTTGCTGTGAAGAAACTTTTAGGTTTAATATAGTCCCATTTGTATGCTTTTGTTTTTGTTGCTCATGTTTGAAATTTTATTCATACGTTCTTTGCCTAGACCAATGTCCAGGAAAGTTTTTGTAAGGTTTGCATTGATGCGGCATTGCAGGGGACTGTTGGACCCAGAGCAGGATACAGTCTAGTGGGAGTTGGGCTTCCAAAATGGCACCGTGCTGCAGCTGCTTAGGACTCAGGGAGCGTGTGGGACCCAGCGGGAGCACCCTTTCTGGAGCAATGGAATCATACAGCGGTTCCCTATGTTAGCCTCAGGGTCTCTGTGGGCCCAGGGGCTCTTCTCTGGCTAGGACTGCAGGAGTCCTCAGTGGGAATCTGGCCCACTGAGGCATCACTCACTTACCTTTTCCCTACTCTGGAGAGCCTGTTTGGACTCCCAGCCAATCTTAGCCAAGCAGGCTACCCTCTCCTTTCTTGGCCTAGGTGTTTCCTGTCACTTTTCTGTTGAATTTCAGTGTTCTATCCAAGGCGATCTATTCGAAGTATGGTTATTTCCTTGCTGCTTTGACTCTCCTATGTAAAGGAGGTGAGTACTGAACACCTCTAGCAGCCATCTTGAAGCTCCCTACATTTATCTTTTCTTTGTATTGGGAACATTAGCATTCTCTTTAGCTATTTTGAAATATTCAATAAATTATTGTTGACTATAATCTTCCTCCTATACTATTGAATACTAGAACTTATTTCTTTCATCTAACTGTATTTTGATACACCTTAACCAATCCCTCTTTATTCCCCCCTCCCCTTCCCAGCCTCTGGTCACCACCATTCTACTTTCTACCTCCAAAAAATCCACTCTTTCAGCTCCTGCTTATGAGTGAAAACATGCAATATCTGTCTTTCTCTACCTGGCTTAGTTCCTTTAACATAAAATGACTTCCAGGTCCAGCCATGTTGCGACAACAACAGGGTTTCTTTTTCTTATGCCTGAATAATATTCCACTGTGTGTGTGTGTCACACACATTCTCTTTGTCCATTTCTCCATTGATGGACATTTAGGTTGATTCCATTCTTGGCCATTACAAAAAGTGCTGCAATAAACGTGTGAAATGCAGATATGTCTTTAATGTACTGATATCCTGTCTTTCAGATATATACCCAGAAATAGGATTGCTGGATCTCAGGGTAGTCCTATTTTTAGTTTTTTGAGGAACCTCTGTACTATTTTCCACAATGACTGTACTAATTTACATTCTCACAGTGTACAAGCATTCCCCTTTCCCTGCATCCTCACCAGCATCTGTTGTTTTTGTCTTTTTTGTAACAGCCATCTTAACTGGAGTAAAGTGACATTTCATTGTGGGGTTTTGATTTGCATTTTCCTGATGATTAGTGATGTTGCATATTTTTCAAAGACCCATTGGTAATGTGTATGTCTTCTTTCAGGAAGCGTCTATTCAGATCTTTTTGACCATTTTTAAATTGGATTATTGTTTTATTGCAATTGAGTTGAGTTGTGAAGGGTAGAGGTGATGAGTGAGGGCTTTGCAGTCCTGGACTTGGGGTCCCAGTTGGTCCAGAGGTCCTCCCCTAACTTAGCCGCTTAGTTATTTCAGGTTTGAACAAGGAACAAAAGCTGCTTCCGTTTTCTCACTTGCAAAGTGAGAGTAAGATTAGTGTTTCCCTCACAAAGGGCTGCTGTGAGGATCAGATGAGATAATCCCTGCAAAATACATGACATGGAACCTACGATGTAGCAGTATATCCAGCATATAACAGGTACTTAAAACTGAGCTATTATGTCTGAAGTGAAGCAGGAAAATTTATAAGATCCCTTTGACAACCTCCAGAAAGAATATAAGAAGGAAAAAGAAAGACATTGGAAAGTGGGAGGATGAGAAAGAGAAAAATGAGGGAAAAAATGGTGGAGTATTGGTGTCACATCCCTTAAAAGAGTCTGGCAGCAGAAATTTTTCAAAACACACACATTAAAGGAAAATACATCCCATAGAAAGTACCCATTCACAGGGCTAAATAAGAGCAAGTAGAAACCCTTCAGGTTTGACCTTTCAGCCACTGGAGAGAAGCTGAGAAGGCTCTGCAGTCTGTACGTGTGCTGTGCTGAAACACGGACATGCCATCGCTCAAAAGGATGTAAGGGCAGGACAGTGGGAGGTGAGAGTGCAACCCTACTAGCTGTGCAACCCAGGGCAGTGCACTTAACCTTTTTGTCATCCAGTCTCTTCCTATGTAAGATGGGATGGTAGCATCACTTTTTTCCATAGGGTTACTGCGGTGATCACATGAGTTAATACATGCAGATGGTTTAGAATGTTGCCTGACACATAGTCACTGCCCTACCATTGTGTTACTGTTGTTAAAGTTATTGGCATGAGTAAAGGATGGCTGTGAGACCTGAGGTGGGTCACGGAACTGTAGAGAGAGAGCTGGAATGACTTGAAAGTCAAAGCGTATCTTTCTCTTTCTGAAAGTGTTTCTCTCCCTACACGTGGATATCTGTCAAGTGGGCATATATCTATATCTATCCATCTATGTTGCTCTATCTCTCTGTCTGTCTACTGAGAGATGTTATCTCTTTAGCGATAAAGTTGTCACCTAAGGTCAACTAGGAGAGCACCTCCAGGAAGGAGGAAGAAGAGAAGGAGGTGGAGGGGAATAAGAAATTGGGTTTATTTCTCCTGCTGCAGTAAGGAAGAATACATGTCAAAGGACTAATGGAGCATCACTGCAAGAGAAAGTTTGGGGATTCTGAGGCGGGATCCAGAAAGAGGGGGCTCTTCAGATGTGGTCCAGAAGGTGGTTGCTTCAGCTGTCTCTGTGATCTTAGTTCAGGAGTCAGGAGGAACAAAGCAGACCTGGAGAATCATTGGTGGGAAAGTGGCCAGCACCTGGAAGATACCAGCGATGGTTTTTGCAGCTGTGGTATGGCCTCCAGAGAAACACGCTGTACTTGGTTGGTCTTTTCCATGTTCTATCAGAAGTGATGCTTATGTTCTGTTAGAAACATCACGGAAGGACTTCCAATGGGTCTATTTCCTTTCTCTTTAGGGGAATAGTGTGTGTGTGTGTGTGTGTGTGTGTGTGTGTATAATTCCACATAAAAATAGGGGCCACTCATGAAGTTTTTACACCTGCTAAACTAAACAATTCGTATACATTAACTCTAAGCTGCCAGGCAGTTCTCTCAGGAAGATAAGATTGTCTTCATTCCACAGATATAAAAGGCAAAGTTCAAGAACACACAGTTAATAAGCAGTTTTGCCCAGATTCTAAACCAGGAAGGCCAAATTCTCCCCTCTTCACTCTAGTTTGGCCTCTGTCAAGGTGTCTCCTTGGCCCAGACTGTCACTTTTTTTTTTTTTTTGAGACAGGGTCTCAATCTGTCACCCAGGCTGAAGTGCAGTGGCACGATCTAGGCTCACTGCTACCTCTGCCCCCTGGGCTCAAGCAATCCTCCCGTCCCGGCTTCCCGAGTAGCTGAAACTTCCTGCAGTTGCCACCACACCCGGTAGATGTTTGTATTTTTTATAGAAATGGGGTTTCGTCATGTTGCTCTTATTTAGCCCTGTGAATGGGTACTTTCTATGGGATGTATTTTCCTTTAATGTGTGTGTTTTGAAAAATTTCTGCCGCCAGAATCTTTAAAGGGATGTGACACCAATACCCCACCATTTTTTTCCTCATTTTTCTCTCTCTCTTCCTCCCACTTTCCATTGTCGAATCCAACATGACGAAACCCCATTTCTATAAAACATACAAACATTTACCGGGTGTGGCGACACCTGCAGGCAGTTTCAGCTACTCGTCACGTTGCCCAGGCTGGTCTTGAATTCCTAGGCTTAAGCGGTCCACCCACCTCGGCCTTCAGTCACTTTCACAGGGCCCCTTTGTGCTTATTAAACTATTCTAATAACTGCTCTCTCTCTCTCTCTGAGTGTTCTCTCACCTTTCACATGTTTTAATACTGTGTACTCACTGGGACTGTACTCTAATATTTTTTAAAACTTGGGAAAAAATGCCATTTAAAAGTTATAAACCATTTCTGCCTGAGTTGAATTTACTTCTAGGGCAGACTCTCCCTCACCCCTTTTCATTTCCCAAGATAGCCCCTCAGCATAGATAAGTAAAAACTCACCCACTGGGTGTGAGGATGGAAACAGAAATGATCTCTAATCTGAACACAGGCGCCTTTGGGAAGTTGTGCTTCCTGTACTGATGTCTCTGTGATGCCTGCCTGCCAACCTCTGTGTTAAGCATTTTACATGTATCCTTATAGGCATACTATCCTAATAGGTAACCTGTGATGTGGGAATCAGTATTCATCTAAATGTACAGATAAGAAAATGTATGTATTCTAATATAGATATATGTTTTATCTATGTATCATCTATCTCTCTACTTATCTCTGTGTGTATACATATGTATATATACACATATATAGTAGTATATATAATATGTAGATCATATATTCTATCTCTTTCTCTCTCTCTCTTTCCATCTATCTTTTAGCAAAACTTTGTCCCTGTAAAGATCAGGATCAGCAATAGAGACCCTTAAGCTAACATGAAATATATGCAAAGCTGATGGCCACTTCACCCTGCAGGAAAAGAGAGTGAAAAGGAGCTGGCCTTTTCAAAAGGGCAAAAAAATAGCCTAAGGCTGGCTGATTTCAGCAATCAAGCTGGTGGCAGTTTATTTATAAACATGGGGCTGTGAAGTCAGCACACATGGGTTTTGCTTTGTCAAAAAGATGCTTCAGGAAGAAAAGGAAGGAAAAAGAGAAGAAAAAGGAGCAGGAGAAAGAAATGAAAAAACAAACCGTATTTACTAGAGCTGAACATATATGCATACCCTATGACCTAGCAATTCTATTCCTAGGTGTTTACCAACAGAAATAGGGACATAGATCATCTAAAGACAGGAGTATTTGTTTATAGCAGTGCCATTTGTAATAGGCCTGAACTGGGAGCTTCCCATGCGCATTAACAGTGAAAGGAATAAAGTAATCAAAAATATTCATCAAATGGAATATGATCCAGCAATGAGAGTAAAAAACTTAATACTGTATGCAACAGTGTGGATAAATCTCACAACCATATTGTTGAAAAAAGAAGCAAGACACAAAAACCTGTAAGCTGTCTGAGTCCATTTACACGAAGCTCAAAAGCAGATCAAACAAATCTACATTGGGAGAAGTCCAGATAGTGCTGACCTTTGTTGATTGGGTGGGGAAGGTGTGAAAGAGAGCAGGTAGGGAGTTGCTGGGTTCAGGTAATTGTCTGTTGCTTAATCAGGTGATGGGTCAGTGGATGCAAATTTGTTGAGTGGTATGCTTAGATATGTGCAACTTTCTGCATATATATTGCACTTCAATAAAAAATTCTTAAATGAAAAAAAAGAACACCTCAGCCAGGCATGGTGGTTCATGCCTGTAACCCTAGCACTTTAGAAGCCAAGGTGGGCGGATCATGAGGTCAGGAGTTCGAGACCAGCCTGACCAACATGGTGAAACCCTGTCTCTACTAAAAACACAAAAATTAGCCAGTCATGGCGGTGAGCCTGTAATCCCAGCTACTCAGGAGGCTGAGGCAGGAGAATTCCTTGAACCAGGGAGGTGGAGGTTGCAGTGAGCCGAGATCCTGCCATTGCACTCCAGCTTGGGCAATAGAGTGCGACTCCATCTCAAAAAAAAAGAAAAAGGACACCTCAACTGAAGATGAGAATGCTTTAGCAGGCGTTATCACCTTGTCACTGCCTGAACCCATGAACAGCAGACCAGATTCTGGGGCCCGAAGTAGGAGGACAGGCACCTGAATGAAGCTTATTCCCTCTCTGGGTGATCACATAATGCCCTCAGAAGACAAATGAAAAGGGAGATTGTCTGCATGCCACATGCAAAGTCCTATAGGAGAGAATAGCCCAAGGATGATGTGGTGTGACCTGGGATGGCAGAGAAATGAGGAGAGGAATTCTGTGGGCGACTCTGGAGCTGACTGAGAGTGTATTTTACCTACAAGGGGCCTTGTTCATCATGCCATACAACCTTCCAACCTCTTTGGAGAGCAGAAGTCACAATCTACTGAAATAATCTGCCTGAGGCTTTATATTTTCTATCTCAAGTTCTTGTATTGATTGAAGACCTTTCAATTATTTGACCGACGAAGTGACTCACCAAGACAGTCAAATATAAAGCCGCCCCTGGGGAAACTCCAACTGGTCTCACTGAAAGCAGTGTTCACTGGGATGGAAGTGAACACTCCTCCAGCTCTGTTTGCAGGGGAGGAGGAGCCTGGCTGGCCTCTTCTGATCCAGTGTGGTAACTGTTTGGAAAATTCTGCCCCTACCGTGAAAGCTCTCTTTCCCTCCCCCACAAAGAGGCTCCCTTATCTGTCACTCTACATACCACCCTAGCCACCTCTCGCCCGGCTTCTGCCTCATCAGCACTCCCCAGCTTCCCGCCATCTGGCTTCCCACGCCCGGCTTTCTGCCGCCCAGCGGTTCAAACTGACCAACCGTTGCCCACCACCTCGGCTCTTTCAGCTTCCCCACTCCCTCAGCCCTTCAGTCCCTATAAAACAACCCTGCTCCTCTGAGCAGCGCGGCCATTTTCCTCTCCTTCCCGGCTGGTCCGCCCGGAGGCTCTTTCCCCTCAATAAAGCCTGAACTTAAGGATTTTCTTCTAACCTGCGGTCCGGTTTTTTCCGAACGAGCTCAGTCCTCCCACAGAGGGTAGGTCGAACAGTAACTCAACTGGGGACTCAATCTGTGAAATGCAGGCCTGGTAGCAGGAACTCTCACTTTACTGAGTTTTTTCCTTTTCACCCAATAAAACCCTGCCCTCCTCACCCTTCAAATTGTCTATGATCCTAAGTTTTCATGGTTGTGTGACTTTTTGAGATGGAGCCTCACTCTATTGCCCAGGCTGGAATACAGTAGTGCAATCTCAGCTCACTGCAACCTCCACCTCCTGGGTTCAAGGGATCCCTGTGCCTCAGCCTCCCTAGTAGCTAGCTGGGACTACAGGTGTGTGCCACCATGCCCAGCTATTTTTTTGTATTTGGTAGAGATGAGGGTTCACCGTGTTAGCCACGATGATCTCCATCTCCAGACCTCGTGATCCACCTGCCTCAGCCTCCCAAAGTGCTGGATTACAGCCGTGAGCCACTGCGCCCACCTGACAAGGACCCTGTCTTTAGCTGAACTAAGGAAAAGTCCTAAAACAGCTTTGGTGCACAGAACATAGGGCTTGAGAAGTAGTGAGTGAAATGGGACTCAAAACCTCTCACTGTTGCTTCTGAGTCTTTTGGTCCTATAGCATTCCTCTTCTTTTTTTGGGGGGGGGACATTAATAACATATATATGTATATATTTATTTTATTTACAATACTGAAGGTGACTCACACACACCACAGGCATGTGTGTGGGATAGTTGGGTGTGGTAGCTCCCTCCTCCCCACTCTCTACTGGTGGGGGTGCATGGCTGTATCTGCCACATGTGTGCACAGTGTCCAATGGCCATGCAGGGTGGGAACAAGCCACAGCAGCTGCCTGAGCCCCAAGGCATCCCACGCAGTTGGCTGGTATTCCCTGCCACGTGCCCAAGGAGTATCCCCCTCCCCAGGCCAGGGAGTCCAACTCCATCTGACAGCAACTAAGCTTCTCTCCAGGGTGGAGGAACTATTTGCATAAGAATAAGAGATCTACTTCCAGGCATCCTTTTTTCTTCTCCACCTCATCACCAGTTAACTTTTAAATGAGTTTTTTTTTTCCTTTTAGAAGACATTTTACTAGACCAGGAAGGATAAGGATCATTATCATAATGTAGTCCATCTATTTATATCATAATTTAGTCCACCTATTTATGTGGACTAATTCTCTGTAAGGTTTTCGTTGTGAAAAAGGATTTGTGAGGCTGGTCTTAAACTGTGGTCAGTGTGATGTGCTTTGCATGTCTGTATGGTCCGTAGCAAACTTTGCTTCAGGCCTCCATCTTGTTTGGTCCTGGGGGTGTGGCCTGTAACCCATGGCAAGGCTTTGTTTAGCATTCCTGTCTAGGAAATGAGTCCTTTCTGGTTTGATATCAGCACATTTTCCTAGCCCTGTTTCTTAAAGGACTTCACCCAGTGACTGAGTTTTCTTCTGCCTGTTTATGTAGCTAGATGCGTTTTGCGTATACGATGTATGTAAAAAGAGCTCTAATTAATTTCACCTAAAGGAAGACAAGCACTTGAATTGCTGTGGTACCTTTCAGTTCATGTGACTTTAATCTTTGAGAAATAAGGCAGCCTTAAAGATTATTGGTAAAATGCAGATGTCATCAAAATATAAATAGCGAGACTAAATTATGCAGGTTAGATACTAGGGTTGCTAAATGTTTTAAGGTTAAAAACTGGCTTTTCAGTTTTTGAGAATTTTTCAATTTGCCAGCTTCACAGTTGGTAATGCCTGGGGACACACAGAACTAACCACACCCTTAATTATGCTAAAAGAAGTCAAACCTTGGCTGCACCTAGCACACAATGAAAACAACTTACCAGGTTTTACATTAAAGTTAAAAATTGCTAGGAGTTACCATTATAACATGTAATTGAAACTACTGAAAATAGATTTACATGAGAGATATGTGAGAACAGCAAAATGCATTTTTAGTAAGAGATTATAAAAAGTCATGAAAATGTAAATTTTTGCCTAGGGTTAAAGGATTGTTTTGAATTAGACAAGATAAAGCTAAAGGTTAAAACAAGTGATGGAAGGATTGTAGAAATTAATCTTGCAGAAGAGGTTCTCTGTGTGAACATATTGACTAAATTCAAAAAGGGTATTACATGGTTTTTCTGTAAATTGAGCATTGAAATAAAAGCACAACAAGGTGTTCTTAAGGTGCTAATCTGCTCTTTAGCAAAATTTGTAAAGGGTTATAAAAGGTTTTTGCTTCTTTAAAATTTCTGAGTCATCATTTTGGCAAAATAAATAATTTATGACAATCTTGAATTCTATATTATAACATCAAGTGTTTTAAGCATCTAACATATTTAACATGCTTCGCAATATAAAACTCCAGTTTCAAAATTGTCTTTTCTGACACCTGGCTTTTCAGATAATTCGGAGGGCCCTGGAGTGTCCAGAAAAGAGAGGTAAACAAGATTATTTGACATGTTTAGGTACATGGGATTGCCAAAATGATGTTCAATCTTCTTTAGGTTTTATTTTTGTGAGTAATGCTAATATATGTTTTAAAATTATATGGAATTTCTAAAATTCTAATGTCTGAGTATATGCTACCAATCAAATTAAGGTTGTTATGTTAAGTTATTGTAAATTACAGAGATAATCAAACTTCTTTGTAAATTGTGTTTCTAACTCTAAGTACCTGGGACATTTTGTTATTCATAGACAATTGTTGTCTTGTTTTAATCCTTTTCAAAATATGGTTTTTAACCAGCTATAGAACTTTTATAGGTCCTCTCAAATACAGGTTTCTGATAACTTTGGAGATTGTAACATTGGAATAAAGGAAAATGTACAGGACTCATGAAGAGCTGAAGTGTTCATGAACATCAAGCTAAACAAGAACTAAATAAACTGAACTCAGAAAACTGAAACAATTTTTTAACTTTTGTTGGAATATTGCTGATCCTTGTTTTGTTTCTCAGGGTTAAGGAAACTTATTTTGAAGTATTTACATTCTTTAAGAACTGAGTAAGCTATACTCCTGTGGACAAAATTTGGAGCATATTAGTCTCTCTTTCTCTGCCTGGTTCCTCTAGAATTTGGAAACTATCTGTGAGTATTCTTAACTTATGGCAATACAGTTTGTGTCAGTGCAATAAGAATTCATTTTTCTTGTGCAACAAAACACAACTGGAGAAACCAGTTTTTCTAACCAAGGCTTTGAATATAAGGGTATGCTTCCCTTTAAGAAGAAAAGCTCAACTTGCAGAGCCGATAAAAGTCCTCATACCTTTGCCCACACAATCCCTGTACAGGGTTCCTGACCTGTGGTTAGTAAAGAACATCACTTTCTAACAGGCCAAGGAGCTCCAAGTTTATCCTGGGACCTTAAGAGGAGTGAATCACCCAACTCACAGGTATTTGAGGATATAAACCATGGCTGGGCTTGGCTTCAAAAGGTCTCATCTGAGATTCTTTATAGAACAGAATTCCATCAAAGCCAATCTAAAAGGCCTACGGAGAAATAGTTATTTTTGCTGCATTTTATGCAAATAATCAGGCCAAATATGAAATTAAAGTGTCTATTTTTACAAACAACTCAGTCCTATCACGATTTTTTTTAACAAAAATTAGTATTGGAGAAACAGAAATAATGTTTCAAAACTTATCATACATTTGTCATTAAATTATAAGCCAATTAGTTGTTTTAAGGTTTTGTCTACATTTTAGACTAACCCTCCTTGTTTTTGTAAACTAACAAGCAATCTCTGGCTGCAGCTCAGAAAGAACAAAAGGGGATGGGTCATGTGAAAGTCTGGATCAATATTCTAGTTCTGAGCAATTATCCTGGAAATCCTGCCAGGTGATGGGAATAAATAACATGCCCATCACCCAGAGGTTTCCTTTTTGGGAAAGTAAGACCAAGGGAGCCGACCAAAACCAAGCACTATTTACCCAAATCCTAGCAAGCATAACTATAGCCACCAGTTATCTGAGTGTGTCACAAGACATCACTTTCTCTCCCTTGTTGAAGGAGGACTTAATTACACAGCTTCACCTTAGCATTTGGTTTATGATAAGGAATCCATGCAATGCCCCCTGAGACACATTTTTGTCCCAAACTCAATTCCAAGCTTCAAGTCAAAGCTCTATGAAAGAAAACTGGATCTAAGGGATCGAGAGGCAGATGATAACAGAGGTGAAAAGACACAATGAAGATGAGCATGGCTAATTCCTGCCCATTAAGCCAAGTCTCCCATTTCACGGATAGGGGTCATGCTAGTATCCATGGCATAAATGAGATCTAGTGGCTAATGATAGCGGGGATAGAAACATAGGTAAGAGTGGATAATTCATATTCTCTAGGCCTTCCATGCTTCATGGGTGCAAACTGCTTTAGCACCAATGGGAAGCACCTGCCAAGGTGGCCAGGACTCAAGGATGCAGGGATGGGGGAGGGAAAGAGAACGTTCTTCTTTTTCTCCCTCATGTACCCTGGTATTTGCTAGGAAAAGAAGGGAATCAGGGATGCCTGCTCCCCTCTTTCTGGATGGGTAGCCATTCGTCTTCAGTCTGTATCCCTTTCAAATGCATCCTGAATCCCTAGAACTCCTTTGGGGAAAAAAAGGCTTTTTTTTCCTTTTTCCTCCTCTGTCCTCTCCTCACTGTTAGGTAATTGTGTCTCTGTACCACGGGACACCCCTCAGATGCCTTCTTCAAACTGGGAAAAGTTAATTTCCCAAACCTCAAACTTGTTGGCTTAAGACTGGGCTCAGGTGAAGGGAACCCAAAAGCCCAACATGCCAGCGAAAGGGTTGTTTTTTTCACCATTTGGGTTTTTGGCCTCCTGCTCCCTGTGCAAACTGGTAAAAGGCCTCAGTGTTTTAAAGTTATCTGTACCCTACCACCCCCTGCCTTGTTTCGTTTTGATACATGTTTTCTAATAACCCAGTTTTTCTCTTCTCCCCTTCAGGCCATCAAACTCCAAATGGTTATGCAACCGGAGCTTTGGACGATGGCTCCTTCTGCCAGGCTCCCTTAGATCTGACTGCCATTTTCCCCAAAACAGTCTCCCTTGTAGCAGGAAGCCGTTAAGATTGGTCTTCAGCCTTATCCTTATTTTAAAGGCAGTTAGATGTACTTCTTTAGAGGGGGAATGAGACAGCCAGATGGGAAGAGGTCCCAGAAAAACTCCAACTAGCCTGCATACTGAGAGAAGTGGGCACTGGCGTGGAGCTTCAGGAAGTTCATGCTGCTTGCAGGAGGGGAGCCTGGCCTCTCCTGATCTGGTGGGGTAACCTGGGGATTCAATATGAGATGGGGGCCTATTAACAGGAACCTCTCTCGCTTTGCTGAGTTCTTTTTCTTTTCACCCAATAAAACCCTACCCTCCTCAAATTGTGAGCCTAATTTTCCTTGGTCATGCGACAAGGACCCGTCTTTAGCTGAACTAAGGAAAAATTCCTACAACAGCACCATCTCCAAATTTCTGGGTTTGGCTGGTGATAAGAGGACATCAGAAACATAAGTGATAACGATATAATTTTCTGTAGTAAAACACTTTCCTGAACAATGAGTAGGATTTTCTTGAGTCTTGTTATACCACTGCGGCCTATAAGGTTTCTTGTTGCTGCCCTCAGCTCCTGGAAGAACAGAATCATTCTTGTCAGCTTTGCCTGTAATTCTTTCTCATCATGTCAGTTAGAAAGACATGTGCTATTTTAGTCAGATGCTAGATGTGGCTGGAGACTTAACTCTCCTCCAGTCTACCTGAGAATCAACTGCGATGGTTGCAAAGAGCCCTCAACTCAAAAATCTATGCAGATGACTCATGATCCTGGTCATGCTCTTGATGCTAAAAGAATTTGGTGGATCTGTTTCTTTGCATGTAAAACAAAGAAAGACGATACTTGCATACCAAGAAAGTTCTGAGAAGAGTGACTTCATAGTAAGGTATTTTGAATTTAGTATGGAGGTGGTCCACCTGTTCATAAAGGAGGAAAGATTGTACAGATAGCACATTTCATCTTGATGTTGGAATTTCTATCTGACTCGTTATTTAGCTTTGTATCCATAGTTTTGGTTCAAACCTTCACTTAGCGTACAATTATGAGCTTAAGGTGTCAGGAAGACTACCACCCAGAATGAGCTAAGACTTGAAAAGGATACAAAACTCAATATTAGGAAAATATGAAGGGAAATTACAATGGGGGTTTTACGTTTTATTTGAGCAAAAAGAACAAGAAAACAATTTGCCCACTGCCTGGAGCGAGTGAGGTAATGCTGACAGATTTCAGAGAGAAAACAGAACATTCCCAGTTCAGTATTCTCCTTAAAGAAGGCTGTTCAGAGAGACGAAGGTGAGTCAATGGATGTCCAAGATTTGTTGGGAATTTTTGGAAAATATGACACTGATCAAATGGAGTCTATCAAAGGTAGTCAGTTCTCTGTGAGTCAGGCACGTTGCAGTGAAAACAGAGAGAGGCAGTTTCTTAACGGCTAAAAATGATCTTTTAGTAGCACAGGAACAAGGGAGATACTCAAAAAAGAAAAAAAGAAGCATATAACATATTGATTTGGACTCTGCAGCCTATAGATCAGAAAGACTGATACTGGTATTAGATAAAATTCTAGGGAAATGTATTAAAAGGATGGTCTATGATGTAATGACATGGTGACCCTCAGGAGATACAGTGATTTCTGGGAGACAGCTTCTGGTTCATTAGAGCATGTTCATCTGGACAGTGCTCATTGCCTTGATTGATGGGTTTACTGGAGAAGTAAGAGCAGTAAATACAGATTTGGCATGGCATTGACCAAAAGTCCCAGGACATCCTTGCATACAACGGGAAACATATGCCCATGTTGATGGGTGTGAGTTGCTTGCATTGATGTAGCTCTAACATGCGGGTTAAAGGATCCTGGTTGGAGGTCTCTCATGGTCAGACTCAGTACTGAGACTCCCTCCTGTTTCACATTGTCACAACTATCTGAAGGAGATTTATATGGTACAGAGATGACATCTTTGAGTGCGGATGAAAAACTGACATCAGTGGTAGGAAGGAGGATATACATATAGACAGAAAACTTACACCAGTCTGGTAGAATTAGAATCCTCACAGGGCTTTGAAAGACTAGGGTGATGGACCCATTCTAATTTGTTGTCTAAGTCTCAATTTTCTCAGCTGTGAAATGGGAGATCATGAGATTATCTTTCCCATAGGGTTGCTGTGGAGATTCAGTAAAATAATGGATTAAACGGCGATGCATTCAGCCCCATGCTTAAGCCATGGTTAGTGCCCAGCTATTATTTTCTTTGATACAACTACTAATATAGTTACAGGCAATAAGTAAAACAAAACAAAAGGAAAAACCAAAAAACTCTGGACTTAGGGTCAAAAATCAGCTCCACATATACAGAACCAGGAAAGTATAACTTAACGGAAATTTATAGGACAAATATCTAAGTGTTTGGACTGACCTTAAGTTCAATATGAGCCAGAGTATATCTGTCAGTAACATCCCATGTCTGACTTGGGTTGCCTACCAGAATTTTAGTGTCTAGAACAAGGAAAGTAGCAATTCCATTTGCCCATTTGAAGCTCTCTCCACACCAGAGGGTCCAAGTTCAGAGCTGGGCCACCCACCTTCAGGGATTCTCAGTCCTGGCTGCAAATTAGAATCACCTGGCAAATTTAGATGACTACCAGTGTCTCTGAGCCCCAACCCAAAATAAAATCAGGATTCTGGCCATGGTTTTAAATTAAATATTGGCCATTAGGAGCTTTTCCTTTAGAAACGCATCCAGGACAGTGATGGGATTTGAAACTCAGCTACCTAAAAAATGATTACGCAAAGACCCAGGATTTATTTAAGAAAGGTGAATGCGTGACATTAAATAACTGAAGGGCTGAGATGTAGAAGCTAAGATTTATTTTTCCTGTTTTGAGAGGGCAGAACTTGGATGCTGCATGAATTAAAAGAAAATAGATATATATTAATTTAAAAATAATCTTCCAAACTGTCCAAAGTATTCAATTTGTTAGAAAATTAAAGGAGTTATTTTGAGAAATAATTAAATTTCCATGATTGCCAGTGTTCATTGTTTTCCTAACTACTTTCCAGGTATGTTACAGAAGGAAGTTGTGTACATAAAAGGAGGCTTTCTGTTTCAATTAGTTAATACATTCATGATTTTATTAAAAATTCTTATTCTTTTAGCGTATGAAATTGACCACATTCACTAAGCCGTCAGGGGCAGGCATTGGTCGTTTTTAAAGGCTCATCAGAATTGACCACATTCACTAAGCCGTCAGGGGCAGGCACTGGTTGTTTTTAAAAGCTCATCAGGTGCCTTGCCACCTCCCAGAAACATTCTGATTCCTGACTCCATATAATTCCCAGAACCCCAGTGATAAGAATGCTGTATGATTAACCAGGGTCTTGTAGAAGACAATCCTCTATGCTCCATTCACAGTGCACTTACAAAAGACTTTAGACATACAATTAAGGTAACCAAACCTAGAGGTCCAGACAACAGGGTGTAACATAGAATCCTGGAATCCTTGGGGATTTTCTTTGCTTCAACTATTCCAATCTCTAACAGGCAGATTGAATTCTGTTAAAAAAAAAAAAAAACTTTATAGTAAAGGTCTTCAACATATCACAAAAGATTTTTGATCCTCAGCCAATTACCCATTTATTTGAAAACAGTCAATACAACTGAATTCCAGTGAAATAAAAGGAGTTGGATAGTCCCCTGGAGGTTGTGACAATAGAGGATTAAATTTTTACTTTTAAAATTCCAGCTCAAAGTCCAGAATACCATCTGCTTAGTCCACCTCTTTTTGTTCCTATTTTCAATGCATTGTTCTTTCTGAATATGAGTAACATTTCTGTGCTAATAAGTCCGCATTGCTGTAGGTAAATGATTATTAGTTTATCAAAAGGAAGAAAAAGCACCTTGGCAAAGAAGAGAGTTTTATTTCACCCAGGTTATTCATTAGTGATCAGAAAACAAGAGCTATCCCATTAATTCTGTGAAATTCCAACTGATCTCTTTGTTTCCCCGCCAAAGATTGAGAGGGAGAAGGGCTTTTCCTTTTAACCCTTAATCTCAGTCTCAAGACAATTTGTTTTTAAATTTTAGGCAAAGCCTTTTCAGTCATTAATTGATCTAGTGAATTGGCGGGGGTTGGGGGGATCCGTTTCCACTTCATCACTCAACGTCTTTGTTTTTCCATGTGTTTCTTTCATTCAGCATAACTGTCAAAAGAATTGACTGTTTTTGACTAATGTGGTGTGCTGTAAAGAATATTAAGATATACCTTCATTATTTGATTTAGGTTAGATCATTTTGAATCAAAATGGGATCAGAGAAAAGTCCTTAGACCTATAACATTTTGAGTGTTTAACAAATATTTGTTAGGTTAGTGAATAATTCCCATAACATTAAACACAATATAGAAAAATATTGGAGGCAGGGTCTAACTCTGTTGCCCAGGCTGAAGGGCACCAGCACGATCATAGCTCACTGCAGACTTGAACTCCTGGACTCAGTTGATCTTCCCACCTCAGCCTCTCAAGTGGCTAGAACTACAGGCTCGAACCACCATGCCCAGCTAACTTTAATTTTTTTTGTGGAGATGGTGTCTTGATATGTTGCCCAAGCTGGTCTCAAACCCCTGGCCTCCCAAAGGAATGGAAAAAAAATTATTTTTACATCCACATTTGTCTATGGGATTCACTTTATCTTCGGTGAGTTCTACAATTTTGTGCTCTATGTTGTTAGTAGCCTTCCCTTGATCCCATCTCTCATTTCTCAGGTGCTAACAAAACCCCAATTTTGTTAGGGCAGAGATGTGCCCAGGAAAACATGCTGGCCACTAGGTGGAGCCAGGAGATACAGGTCTAGCCAATGAGAAGAAACCTTAACTTGCTGGAAGCGTCCAGAAAGCTTTCAGATTTCTTATTAAAGGGGAATTGATAAGGTGCTACCTGTCCCCTTCTTCCTGTCTTGAACCAACAACTCAAGCATTCATGTTGTGAAGTTGGGGAAAGGCCAAGCAAACTGCAGAGACATTGGCCCTGCCATGGAAGATTTGCTATTTAGAAAAAAAGTCACAACCCATGATACATGCAGAAGATACGTAGTTTCTGGTAGGCTTAAGGTACTGTTTTGTCTAAAGTCAGGTAACCAAGAAGCTAATGCTTAAATTGTGTTTTCAGGCAAATGAAAGAAGGACATTCTGAATTTATACAATGACTGAGAGAAGACTTAATGTGTTCTTAGAATTGTAACTCCTGTTTAGAGAGATTGCAAGAAGGAGCACCAGGGACAGAACCCAGGGAAGGGCTGCAGGTAAGGAGAAGCTAATAATGAAATGAAAACCGAATGCATGCTTCCCTTCTACGCAACTACTGACTCTCTGCCTAAATATGTTAGTTCAAGCCTAAAATAAATGTGATTAAACTGGAGAAAAAGAAATAATAAAAATTAAAGACTTTACTTCTTTCTCCTTTTTCTCAATTAATAATGTATGAAGTGGCCAAGTGCGGTGGCTCACACCTGAAATCCCAGCACTTTGGGAAGCCAAGGGAAGCAGATCACCTAAGTAAGGTCAGGAGTTCGAGACCAGCCTGGTCAACATGATGAAACCCCGTCTCTACTAAAAACACAAAAATTAGCCAGGTGTGGTTGTGTGCACCTGTGTAATCCCATCTACTTAGGTAGCTGAGGCAGGAGAATTGCTTGAACCCAGGAGGCGGAGGTTGCAGTGAGCTGAGATCATACACCACTGCACTCCAGTCTAGGTGACAGAGAGAGTCTCCATCTCAAATAATAATAATAATAATAATGATAATGATAACATATGAAGCAATATTCAACTGGCAGTAAAGATTATAGCTGGGTTATACTCTGGTTAACTCAATGCTTCTACTTCTCTTGATTTCCTTTTCTGATCATTCTATAATCTTTTAGTAGGGTGGTAAAATAAGTTCTTTGTTGTTAATGATTCCTTTAAAGAATCACATTTAATTTCTCTAAAGCAGCAGTGAGCAAACTTTTTCTGTAAAGGATGAATATTTTAGGCTTTGTGGGGCACAAGTTCTCTGTTGCAAATATTCCACTTTACCTGTGTACTAGGAAAGCAGCGCTAGACGATGCATAAATGACTAGATGTGGTTGTTTTAATAAAATTTTATTTACCAACACAGGCAAAGTACTAATTTGACCCATGAGTCTAGTTTGTTAACCCCAACATGTAACATTGACATGAAGTTCCAACTATCTGTGTTGGATTAAGCTACTTAGTCCACACTTAAGACATGAGAATCCATAATTATAGAGTCTTCAATTTTTTGAGTTGGAGGGAAGCTGACTCAGTAAGGATAAGAGACACACCCTCATTGACAGCAGAGCCAGGCGTGGATCCGTCGTTCTACTATCAAATGCATTCTCTTCGCAGGTATTATTCATTCTACTATCAAAAAAACACTGTAATGCATAGAAAAATGAACACATGGTGCCTAATTTCAAAATTCTTTAGTGCTTTTTAAGAAAATATTTTTGCCATATTAAATAGTAAATACTTATGCATGATATTAATGTTAGAAGTATTTATTGTGATTTTCGTTTTTGTGTTCTCAGAGATTTTATAGGTTAAACATCCACAACGTTGTTTAATTGATGCCGTCTTTTATTAGGCAGAGCTTCCTACCATTTGCAAATTTAATGCTTCTTTCAGGACTAAAGATGAAAATAGTGATGTGCTCTTCACACCCAGTGATTGAGCCTGCAGAGTTCCCACTCTGTCTCTCGGAGAACCTTGCATGCATCCCTAAGCCTGAGAGAGAGCAATCACATCAAAGGTTCATTGTTCATCAGAGTCCTGGGGACTCCTGGGCAGCTGTTAACCTGGATCTCAAAGAGAAAACTTCTATTTCCAGTATAAAAAGGAGTCAGTATAGGTGGGCGGCTGATGAAGGAAAAGGCAAGGAAAGAGTGGTATCAAAAAGCTGATGAGGGAAAAGCAAGAAAAGAATGGTGTCAAACCTCTGGGGACCAAGCAAAACAACATGGCTATTTGGTTCCAGGCAAAAAGAAAAAGTCAAATGGCATGTGTGGTCATTTTCTGCTTCCAAACTTACCATGCCTATCCTCAGTTCTCAGTTCTTCAGGGCGACATCCCTTCAAGCTAAACTTTTACGACTGCTCTCTGTTGGACAGAAACGAAATTTCATCATGATATCTTCTTACGGGGCCAGTTTGAGTAAATCAGAAAGGTTCGAACTACACTCTAGTACCAGTGGGCTCCCAACCACCCATTCAAAGCCGAAGTTCTTGAGAATGACATTGTTTCCCCTCGTGGGCAATCGGGAACATTGATGGCTGTTGCGATTCTAAAATCAGTGTGTCCTGCTTATGTAATAGATGAGAGAAAAACAGTGCTATGGCAGTGATTTCCAAACTTTCTTCTTTGGTAGCTAATCATATTCAAACAAAATCTTGAATACACTGCTCAGTTTGAATTTGGGACCCATTTCAGACCAGAGCAGCCCCTGCAGCCTCTCCACAGAAACAAAACACTGAACAAAGGCAGGTGTGGAAAAACGTACTCAACAGAATCTGTGTATAGAGAAATCCTAGGGAGGATCCTTTGTGAATTTCTTTTTCCATTTAAAAACTTTTTAAATAAATTGATCTCCAAATGATGAATCTCTTTTCTCCCTCCAAATGTTTGTGTCTATTTTATTATTTCCATAGACAAAAATTCTGCCAAGTTTCTGCAGCTCAGTGAGCCACAATATTATCAGTATGTAGTGTTATGGTCATCAAAGACGATAGGAACATTCTGGAAGGTGTAGAAGTTAGAGGACTATATACTTGTCCACACAAGGTGGTCTCCGGGGCTGCCTTCTAAAGCCTACCAAGTGCTCATTCATTACTTATTTAAAGATACAGTGTGTTAGCACTTTATGGGATTAAAATGAAATGATTTTCTTGTTTCCCAATAGTGGGTGTATCTCTTGGGAGCAGACCTAGTATAAGCAAGAATCAACATTTTTTTGAAAGTTAAAAGAATTAACTTATTGAGAAATATGACAATCACGCAGAGCATTCTCTGCTATGATAGACCTACAAGATGTCCTAGCCTATCAACCTGAAACCGAAAGGAACAGACCTGAAGTCTGGAAAATTAGGTTTATAGAACCATTTGCAAGCAGGGAAAAAGCTGAGTTAATATAGAATTTGAAAGAAAGGTGGTATTAAAGAAACAGTGCGTTGATAGGCTCAAAATAAAACAAGACTGTGAGCAGAGGTTCAATATCAACTCTGAACCGTGACATGACCTGTTTCCTTAAAAATCACACAGTTAAGTAACCCAGAGGCTCATAAATCATTCTATTATAAAGACACATGCACACATATGTTTATTATGGCACTTTTCAAATGCCCAATCAATGATACACTGGACAAAGAAAATGTGGCATATATACACCATGGAACACCATGCAGCCATAAAAAGGATGAGTTCCAGCTGGGTGCGGTGGCTCATGCCTGTAATCCCAGCACTTTGGGAGGCCAAGGTGGGTGGATCACGAGGTCAAGAGATCGAGACCATCCTGGTCAACATGGTGAAACCCCGTCTCTACTAAAAATACAAAAAATTAGCAGGGCATGGTGGCGCGTGCCTGTAATCCCAGCTACTCGGGAGGCTGAGGCAGGAGAATTGCCTGAACCCAGGAGGCGGAGGTTGCGGTGAGCCGAGATCGCGCCATTGCACTCCAGCCTGGGTAACAAGAGCGAAACTCCGTCTCAAAAAAAAAAAAAAAAAAAAAAAAAGGATGAGTTCATGTCCTTTGCAGGGACATGGATAAAGCTGGAAACCATCATTCTCAGCAAACTGGCACAAGAACAGAAAACCAAACACCACATGTTCTCACTCATAAGTGGGTGTTGAACAATGAGAAAACATGGACACAGGGAGGGGAACATCACACACTGGGGCCTGTTGGGTGTGGGGGCTGCTAGGGGAGGGTTAGCAGGGGTTGTGGGGTAAGGGAGGGATAGCATCAGGAGAAATACCTAATGCAGATGACGGGGGGATGGATGCAACAAACCACTATGACACATGTGTACTTATGTAACAAACCTGCACATCCTGCACACGTACCCCTGAACTGAAAGTATAATAATAATAATAATAAAGAAATGTTATAGGGGACAGGAGAGGTGAATTGGGAATACTCTGCTATATGGTACTTGCACTACATGTGAAGCAGTAAAATGCTATTTGAAATTGATTTAAAAAAAAAGATTGATGTTGAATATTGTGTCTAGACACCCCTTATCTGAAGCTCTACAAGTGGCTTGGAAATGGAGGTTGCTTCACTGGGTCAAGCTGACTGAGGTCCTCTGGGCAAGAATGAAATATTTCATTCCTACCATATAATTTCAAACAGTGACATTTTGATCATCTATGATATTAGATAAACATGTTTCTTCATGAGTAAGAAGGCAGTAATCCTTCAAAGAAGAAGGCTGTGTGACACTTTATAGCTGTGATCCTTGAGAGAAACATTATTTCCCATAAATGTTGTTGCTGCCTTTATCATGTCTGTTATTCTAAACTGATGGATGACTGGACGAATGTTTACTTTCTCAGGGGATGGCAAACAACCCTCTCAGTTAGCTGGCGGAGCATGTGAGCCATCCGTGCAAGCAAGATCATTGGTGTTTCCAGCAGTTGAGAGCACCAGGTGAGAGGATGGCTGCCACACCCCATTGACCTTGACCCTTCCCCATTTCCTGTGCCTCCCTTATCCCTTACATCCTTCCCTATTTTCCATTGTGGAGAGACGGGGCTGTGTAAGTGTCAAAAACTTTCTTTTGATACATCCCTTCTTCATATGTGCTAATATTTTCAGTCAAACTTTCCATCTTTCTGTATTGGTCCATTTTGCATCATCTTCATAGCTTAATTCTGAGAGGGGAATGGGCATCACATCGTATTTTTAAATTATTAGGGAACATATCTCAAATTTTGCCCTAAAATATTATTTTTAAAAACTGTATATTTGTTCAATGCAGGGAAAAAATTGACCACATTATTCTTAGTGAAGCATTATAGTTTTGGTTGAAGTCATAATTTGGTTGAATTATAATTTTAGAAAGCAGTAAGATCATCTAGTCTAACACATTTGTTTTAGAAATGACTTAAGTGGAAGCCCAGAGAAGCATAATAATGTGTCAGATTTTGAGGGGGCCACAGAGCCGGGCCAGATGTAGAACACATGTGTTGATTTCTGGTGCTGAGCTGTGTCGCAGGCACCCTGGGGGGAGAGAGCCTGTCTGTTGTAACTATCCCCATTAAGCACTGAGCCTGAATAGTTATTTAGCATTGTGTATCCCAGGCTTTTTACTGTTAGGTTAAAGGAAGCTGTCCAAATATCTAGCTTCCCCTTCAGCTGAGCTAAAATAAAATACTGAAAACGACTTCCAGGCAAAACTGACCATCTTACGTTTACTTAATAATAGGGTAGTTTGTTTATTGTGGGTTAATTCTTTGCCAGACTAAATGAAAGTGAAAATGATATTTTCAGCCATGCAGTATTTTTTTCAAAAAAGGAGATGCTTCTATGTACACACTTTCCTTTTTAAAAATGTATAGAAAAGTTAATAATTAACATCACTTTCAAATCAAAGGTTTTCTTGATGTGATTTCTACATAATTTTCTGAATTTTCCAAATGAGGTAGATCTGAAATCCCCAGGGCAATTTCTGTTCATGGATAAACCGGATAAGCCTGGACTTCCCAAGTCAAGTCACAGTGAGACTTGAGCTTCAATAACCAAGAATTTCAAGACCAAACCAGCATTTCAAGAGATTATCAAGAAAGCAAATGTGAGAACCTTGGTGAGATGTTCAACTGAAATAATATAGTCCTGCTTTTCTTCAGTACTTATAATCACATACTGAAAATGAACTCTAAAAATGTCTTGCTATCCAGTGTCTGAATAACCCGAAGAGAACATCATAGCAAAAGCTGTCTAGCAAGGTGTTTACAGTATAATATTTTTAAGGGATGAACACGAGTTGCAAGACAATCTGGATACTACAATTCAAGTTTGGGTTTAAAAAAAGGAAGGGAAGGAAAGAATAGAAAAAATAATTACCACGGGTAGTTGTGAGTATGTGGAAAAAATATTTTAAGACCTCAAAAATATCTACATGGAAACCCATCAAACAGATGTAGTTGCCTCTTGGACTATATGATTGAGAAGGCAGGAGATTTTTATTTTTTACTTTGTGGCCTTTTGTGTTTATATTTGTTGTATTTAGCATTACCTTATTTGTAATTTAAAAATTCAATTAGGAAAAGGTTATTCAAGTTTGAAAACATCACGTCTCACTTGTTTCCTGACTTCGTTGGGTTTGAATATCATTAGCATTTAGCTAGAATGTGAATGTGAATTGCTTTTAATTTCAGTTATCAATGGCATACTAAAGCTCTTTCTGATTCATTAAGATGTAAAAAATTATACTGAACTCTATATTATATAATATATAATATTGTATATGATAATGTTAATATGTGATATAAATATTAGAAGTTCTGAATTTGTCAGAAATTTAATCTATTTGTGAACTCATTGATTCATTTAATAAATGTTTAAGTACTTTCTATGCAGAAGGCTCTGAATTAAATGTTAGAAATGAACATGAAAAGTCATAGTCCTCACCCCTAAAGAACTTGTGCTTCGTTGGAATGGACCAGCACACAGAAAATAATTGATACACCGTGAGAAGCGGTATAATAGATAAGTCTCAGTGGGATGTGGGGAATCACAGCATTTTCTTTGGCAAATGCTCTCAGGCACACTGAATGGGTCCCCTGGTAACTGTGTGTATATTATGTGACACTATTCCTACTGATCACATTAACTGGAACAGATATACCCCTTTACAACAATGTTTTAAATATATAATGTGTGGAGTTATAATTTTTATATAATTGAATGTTGGCCAAATATGAAAGACAATGGAATTGAATTCTTGTCATCCATGTCAAAGCTTCTAGTTGATGGGCCAGCAATATTTGAATGAATAATAAAATAATGACATGTATATTCATAAACTATCATATATTTATTTAATGAAATATATTTTTCCTTCCTTCTATTAATATTTTAGTTGAATTAATAATTATCTTCTTATTAATCAGATTTTCACAAAATTTGTATTCTATCAACAGTAAGGCCAACTAAGCCATGTTTTTAAAATTATTATAGCTCTCAGTTCTTGTTCCTTTCAGTTTGGGTCAGTTTCGCTCTCCTGAGGTAGCAATGGCAATTATCAATACAATCCTTAAAACAATACTTATATTCTGAAAAATGAAATTTACATGTAATGTTTAATCATTGTAATGGAGCTATCTATAATAAATTGTCATGATCATAGAACCTATTATAAGCTATTTTAATTGCGTATGTCACTATCACAAAACTTTCATGGTCTCCTACAGCAACATCCATACAGTATTTCTTAAGTGTTTCTTCTTCGAAAATTGCAATGTTGCAATATTATAAAAAATGAAAATAGCAATAAAATATTGCTCAATTTATTGAAATTTCTCTTTATTTAAGACTACATCTGGACCTATAATGTATTCAGAAAATAAACTCTATAGAAATTGCTTTCGAGATTATGGGTACATGAATCCTCTAGTTTCAGATATACAGACATTCTTATTTCTCTTTTCTTTATTGGAATGCACTTTTGTTATTTCACCTGCTATTTCTTTCAGTTTAGAAAAAATTCATTTTTTCTAACATTTTGTTACACTTTCAATTTTTAAAAAGTTAACTGGCTGGGCACGGTGGCTCACAACTATAATCTTAGCACTTTGGGAGCCCAAGGTGGGCGGATTGCCTGAGGTCAGGAGTTTGAAACCAGCCTGACCAACATGGAGAAACCCCATCTCTACTAAAAATACAAAAAAAAAAAAAAAAATTAGCTTGGTGTGGTGGTGCATTCATGTGATCTCAGCTACTCAGGAGGCTGAGGCAGTGGTAAAGTTATATTTGATGAGCATATTCAGAAAATATCTAATATAATAATGAATTACTCCACAAAAGTCATCGCTGTTGAACTATTGACACAGTGGAGGCTTTGTCTCAAGTGACAAATCCAAACTGTGCACTATATGGTAAAAAGAATGCTTCTTAAATTTTAGCCCGAATTCTGTCTCGTACATTTGTTTTTAAAGCAACTATGTTGATACCAATATCACAGCTCTGCCTTGATAATCTTTCAGACGAATGCCTACCCCTGAAAATTGTGTTTTTTAAGTGTCTTCATTTTAATCAAAACCCAAGCTTTTACCAACATATATAAAACAAATTAAACCTTTTAAATCTTAACTTTTTGGGGTGCAAACATTTAAATATTAAAAGTACTTTTTCAACATGAATTTTGTTTCTGGCACAATATAGTTCAACTTAGTATTTTTAGATTTTTATTTTGTGGATGACTTATTTTCTCACTTTATTACACATAAAAATTTTATGTCTTATTTTGGGTTCTTTTTAAATAGTAATCATTGGTTTCTTTCTTTTTTTTTAAATTAAATTTAATTTTAAGTTCTGGGTTACATGTGCAGGATGTTGGCTACATACATTTGTGCACGTTTATTACCTAAACATAGGCCGTGGTGGTTTGCTACATTTATCAACCCATCACCTAGGTATTAAGCCCCACATGCACGAGCTATTTATCCTGATGCTCTCCTTCCCTCAGTCCTCCCAACAGGCCTCAGTGTATGTTGTTCCCCTCCCTGTGTCCATGTGTTCTCATTGTTCGGCTCCCACTTGTAAATGAGAATTTCAGTGTTTGGTTTTCTGTTCCTGTGCTAGTTTGCTGAGGACAATGGCATCCAGCTCCATCCATAGCCTTGCAAAGGACATGATCTTGTTCTGTTCATGGCTGCATAGTATTCCATAGTGTATATGTACCATATTTTCTTTATCCAGTCTATCAGTGATGGGCATTTGGGTTGATTCCATGTCTTTGTTATTGTGAATGGTGCTGCAATGAACATATGCATGCATGCATGTATCTTTATAATAGAATGATTTATATTCCTTTGGGTATATACCCAGTAATGGGATTGCTGAGTCAAATGGTATTTCTGGTTCTGTAGGTCTTTGAGGAATCACCACACTGTCTTCACAATGGTTGAACTAATTTACATTCCCACCAACAGTGTAAAAGCATTCCTATTTCTCCATAGCCTCATCAGCACCTGTCGTTCCTCTGTTGTTCCTTGACTTTAATAATCGCCAATCATCTGACTGGCTTGAGATAATATCTCATTGTGGTGGTTTTGATTTGCATTCTCTAATGATCAGTGATTTTGAGCTTTGTTCATGTGTTTGTTGGCCACATAAATGTTGTATTTCGAGCAGTGTCTGTTCATGTCTTTTGCTCACTTTTTAATGGTGTTGCTTGGTGTTTTTTCTTATAAATTTGTTTAAGTTCCTTGTAGATTCTGGATATTAGACCTTTGTGAGATGGATAGATGCAAACATTTTCTCTCAATCTGTAGGTTGTCTGTTCACTCTGATGATAGTTTCTGCTGCTTTGCAGAAGCTCTTTAGTTTAATTGGGTCTCCTTTGTCAATTTTCGATTTTGTTGTAATTGCTTTTGGCAATTTTGTCATGAAGTCTTTGACTGTGCCTATGTGCTGAATGGTATTGCCTAGATTTTCTTCTAGGATTTTTACAGTTTGGGGTTTTACATTTAAGTCTTTAATCCATCTTGAGTTGAGTTTCACATGAGGTGTAAGGAAGGGGGCCAGTTGTAATTTTCTGCATGTGGCTAGTCAGTTTTCCCAACACTATTTATTAAATAGGGAATCCTTTCAATGAAATAGAAGAGAGGCTTTAGAAATAAGACCACACATCTACAAGTTTCTGATTTTTTTTTTTTTAATTTTTTATTGGATTATAGGTTTTGGGGTACATGAGCAGAGCATGCAAGACAGTTGCGTAGGTACACACATGGCAGTGTGCTTTGCTTTTCTTCTCCCCTTCACCCACATTTGGCATTTCTCCCCAGGCTATCCCTCCCCACCTCCCCCTCCCACTGGCCCTCCCCTTTTCCCCCCAATAGACCCCAGTGTTTAGTACTCCCCTTTCTGTGTCCATGTGTTCTCATTTTTCATCACCCACCTATGAGTGAGAATATGCGGTGTTTCATTTTCTGTTCTTGTGTCAGTTTGCTGAGGATGATGTTTTCCAGATTCATCCATGTCCCTACAAACGACACGAACTCATCATTTCTGATTGCTGCATAATATTCCATGGTGTATATGTGCCACATTTTTCCAATCCAGTCTATTATCAATGGGCATTTGGGTTGATTCCAGGTCTTTGCTATTGTAAACAGTGCTGCAATGAACATTCGTGTACATGTGTCCTTATAGTAGAACGATTTATAGTCTTTTGGATATATACCCAGTAATGGGATTGCTGGGTCAAATGGAATTTCTATTTCTAAGGCCTTGAGGAATCGCCACACTGTCTTCCACAATGGTTGAACTAATTTACACTCCCACCAACAGTGTAAAAGTGTTCCTTTTTCTCCACATCCTCTCCAGCATCTGTTGTCTCCAGATTTTTTAATGATCGCCATTCTAACTGGCGTGAGATGGTATCTCAATGTGGTTTTGATTTGCATCTCTCTGATGACCAGTGACGATGAGCATTTTTTCATATGATTGTTGGCCTCATATATGTCTTCTTTCGTAAAGTATCTGTTCATATCCTTTGCCCACTTTTGAATGGGCTTGTTTGTTTTTTTCCTGTAAATCTGCTTGAGTTGTTTGTAAATTCTGGATATCAGCCCTTTGTCAGATGGGTAGACTGCGAAAATTCTTTCCCATTCTGTTGGTTGCCGATCCACTCTAGTGACTGTTTCTTTTGCCTCTGGGACACATTTAAAGCAGTCTCTAGAGGAAAGTATATAGCAATAAGTGCCCATATGAGGAGAATGGAGAGATCCAAAATTGACACCCTATCGTCAAAATTGAAAGAGCTAGAAGTTTCTGATTTTTGACATTTGTTTCTTTATCTTTATTCAGCTTACATGTTCAAACATCATAGCATAACATTTCTCAATAATTTCTATTTAGACTAAAAATTTTCCATTGTTTTCTGAAAATGTTTACTGTTCATGCTATGAAAAGCTTGGGATAAATATGAAATATATAACATTCTTTTAAATATATCAGGCTAACAGACTATGTCTTTCTTTGCAGAATACTATCAATTTTGGCTGTTTAAATTTTTTAAAAATTCTAGTAATTGCACATTTTGTCTTGTGTGTGTTTGTGTATATATACACAACTGGTATATTTGTGTTCTTTTAATTGAGATCCTAAGTGTTGTTAACAACAAATACCTTCATTTAGAAGATTATTTATGAAGTATTTGACAGTAGTTAAGTAGTATTTTGTTTTTGACATTAAAATATAAAAACCAGTTTTAACAATTCTTTCTCCCTTTGAGAGAATTTTTATATAAAATGGAGTATAACATTTTCTGCAATGTTCAGGCAATGAAAAATCAAAATCATTTATTTGTAGCAGTGTATTTTGCAAGAAACATTCTCACACTGTCAGAAAGAAAGACCACATGGACTGTTTTTCAGGATCATCATCTGGTAAATAGTAAAGCTCCAGAGATTTTGTCTTTCTCATTCAACTTATAACGCATGAATGTTATTTTTTTTTTGCATCTTTTAAGGGGAAGTGCAGAGTTGCATTTGATGGTTTTGAGTTTTGATTTTGACATGAATATCTTTTCAAATCTTGTTTGTTTTAATAAGTAATTAAATCTTAATTTGATAAGAAATATTTGTATTTTAAAATATGAATTATTGAATTTTCTTAGCTGCAGGAGTTGCACTGGAGGCATCTAAGTTGTGAATTTAACTGGGACACTTTCTTGTTCATTTCCATTTTTTGAACAGTAAGTAAAGTCTCTATATATACAGAATTTGTAATATCTTATTTATAAATCTTATGTAGATTTGCTTATTTGTTCAATTTAATTGTGAGTTAAAAAATCTTAAGAAAACATCCTCTTTGAAGGTTATTTCTTCTATTTTGGGTTTATGTTTACATTTTCTACTTCTTTTGTGATTTTGACTTGTAGTCATTCCTAAAAATATAAAAGATTAAAAAATTAAATGTAATTTTGTCACATTTTAATTCAAAATTGCAACTTAGAATATTTATGTAAATATATATACAATTTTAAAAATGTAGTTTTCCAAAAGAATTGTTTTCTTCTAAAATATTTAAAATCATTTTTAAAAATTAAGCAGTAAACACAAATTATAATTAATGGGGTTCACAATTTTAATCAAAATTAGTTAAATCAAGCTGAATTTTAAAATTTTTATAATTTTAATAAAATTTTGTTGTTTCATAAAAACAATACTGTTTGTAATTTTACCATTTAACATGAAAAGAATCAACACTATATTTACCTGATATTATAGACCTATATATATATACAAATTTCAAAAGCAATCTAAATTGCTTAACATTGCAAAATGTTTCTCAGCTGCTACGTGTTAACTATTGTGAATGCCACCCTAAAATCATAAGTGCCTCTAGAACTGCAAATGGTAACAAGAAGAGTAATAAAAGAATAGATGTTCAGTGCTACTAGAAAACAGACTTTCATTATAAGGGGATCTATTCTATTTATGGTATCTGAGAACATGGATTTTACAAGTTAATTAATTTGCCTTTAATCTTCTCTATGTGCAAGAGTTACTCAATCTCCCCTGCCCTCTAAAGCACTGTTTGCCTCAAACATCCACAGCAGCACAATCCACAAAGTCTCATGTAGTCCGAACGTGCTTGCCTTGTACTCAAGATCCTATGAAAAGATACATAGAGAAATGTTTCCCTGGATTTAGAATTACCACTTGTGTTGCACTAAGAAGTATGCAGGATCCCAGGGATAAAGAGTCCCATCTGTTTTTTAATACTTTTTTTTTTTTTCATGGTTTTGTCATATCCAGGGCCCTCCGAAGTGTGGAGCCCAGGGCAGAGGCCATCGTTGCCTGAGTCTTGAAAAAAAAAAAAAAAAAACATTGGCTGGGTCTTTTGGATTTTTCTTCTTACAGTTTTGGGATTTAGAACTAAGGCTGTTGGGAGTTGGACCATGTTAATGGCATAGGAACGGAACTTCCCTTTGTGGAAGTTCCTGGATCTTCCAGACGCTGGGGAATTTACCTCTTCCTTGGATTCCAGCAGATATGCTAATATTCTTTTAATAAATGCCCTTTTCGTGTAGAAATGCTTGTTTGGTTTCTGATAGCTGGAACCTAAAGAATCTTTAGTAAGGCATTGGTATGCTATGGGGAGGGATGAGATAAAACCGGAGCCTTAGTTGGACCCAGATCATAAAGTGACTCCAACATCTTCATACCAAGGGTAGGAAACACACAGCTCGGGAAATACAGTCTCTTTAGTCTGTCAAATTACCTTTAAATAATTGTATACAGGTCTCTACTCAGCACTTTCCGTTGTTTCAGGTATGATTACATGATGTCATTGGATGAGCAGGGTTTTCCTTTCAATAGGCGGCTTTGGGCGTGGGCTGAGTGTCAGGGAAATAGGAGCTGTAATTGTCTCTTCTTATTGTCCTATCAGGCTCTCTGAGCTTCTGTCAGGTAGAGGAGGACTGGGATTTTAGATTTTCATTTATCCTAATCTTGTTCTAATGAAGTCTTTCTTGTTTCAGAGAGGTGGAAGCTGTGCTGTGAAGGATCGTTTCTCACCATCATTATTGCATCTGCAGAAGCAGTGATAAATTCTAATAGATAATGCAAGTCAGTCTGCTTGGATGCTCACACCTGAGGCTGGAGAAGACCTGCTGCCTCCTGCAGAGCCAAACGTTCCTCACATGCCCCTTTACAATGCTGCAAACCATATTTATTCATTTAAAGGCTAGTTCCTTGCTGTTCCTTGTACGTTAATTCTTTTATAACTTTTAAAAAACAAACTAAATTTAAAAAGAAAATTATTTACTGATAGACCTAATGGCCTCAGAATAATTGCCCTCATAGCATCACACATAGCAACAGGGAGTAGTTAATATAGTAGGAAGTCTCTTCCAAATGTGCTTGGATATTGCCAAAATTCTCTGCCATATAAACTAAGAATTTTTTTTAGGCAATGTAGCAAGAATAGTCTTACATAGAGTGTAAGCTCCTGGAACGATCTAGACTGTGTCTACATCTTTCACTGCAGTATCCCCAAATCTAAGACCTATGTCTCAGATGTCCTAGGTATAGGACTGGCCCTCTGTATGTATTGAATGAACGTAGCAAAGAATTCCGTGATGTCTTCTTGAATTCATCTATTCTCCAAAATTTGGGTAAGATTTTTTTTTGTTTTGTTTTGTTTTATGCAGTGGTTATGTACTACTAGGAGTATGATATGGGTTTTTCAATAAATCTCTTCAAATTATAATAAAGAAGTAGTGCTTACCTTCTGCTCATTATCTCCCCCTAAGTACTACAGATGGATATGATTAGCATGCAATTTATCATCTTGATGGAATTCATGTCTTACAGGCATGTGGGTTTCAAAACTGAAGTATCTAAATTTCTTTTATTTTTGTCAAATAGAAATGGATTTACTCTATTGAGTTTCCTATACTTAAAAATTTTTTAGAGACCTAAAACAAAATCCTAAAGAGAAGTTTGAAAAAATACACTTAAGAGTTCTTCTAGCCACATAGATATAGAGGAGAATGAGTTTAAGGAAATCATCAAGTAAAATCAAGAACATGGTAAAAATGGTAACGTACCACCTTTCATGTAAGATAGAACCAGATACAATTTTTAAAAGAAGCGTTTATGCTTAAGGAAGCCATTCCTGTTGAGAAAACTGATGTTGTAGCCATATCTGTCTGTGAATACTTGTAACAATGCTGTAGGTAACATTCCTGAGAGCATCATACAGTGGGTCAGCCTGCTGAAATGAATTGGGAACCACTACAGTGAAACTGAAAGATGGTCAGGGACCTGATCTGTGGTCTTGGAGTCCTTGGGGAAAGGGGTATGTGAGGAGTTTTTCCAAAGTGGCCTCTTAATCCACTTGTATAGTAAACAGTGTCTGACAACTAAATAAATAACTTCCATGTATACTTACTGCTGTGTTTTTATCAGATGCAAGAACAGGAGTGATAACGACACTTTAATTTGTCCAAAAGATTTATAGATATTGTAGCACTTGCAGATTTTACGGCCTTCCTCTACAAATAAGTATTGATATGTAGAGAAAGTGCTATGGTTTGAGTGTGTTCCCCATAAGTTCATGTGTTAGAACCTTGGTTCCTCGATGTGGCAGTGCTGGGAGGTAGGCCCTAGTTGAAGGTGTGTGGCCACGGGGGCTCTGCCCTCATGAAGAGATTAACGCCGTTCTTACGGAACTTGGTTAGTTCTCAAAGAGTGGGTGGTAACACTTAGTCTCCCCTTTCCTGCTTCTCCACAATGCTGTGAAGCAGCACAGATGTAGCCCCACAATCTTGGACTTCTCAGACTGCAGAACCATAAGCTAAATTAACCACTTTCCTTTACAGGTTACCCAGTTTCAGGTGTTCTATTATAGCAATAAAAAACAAATGAAGACATTCAGCTAGCACAGAAGGGTCAGCCTGCTGAAATGAATTGGGAACCACTGCAGTGAAACTGAAAGATGGTCAGGGAAGTCCACCTCCCTCTGACTCCATCGACCATAGAATAAGCAAGAATGTTTGATACCACTAAGATAATATTTACTGGGCATGTGTAGCATATACTATTACAAGGCTTGCGATTTCGAACCTTTGAGATAATTTGGGCAAGAACTGGGCTGAAGCTTATCTTTGCCCTCTTTATTATGTTTTGAAATTTAAAAATTTGTTACCACTGAAGTAGATAATTTAAAAGTGTTTAAGAAAAATAATGACTACATTAGAACAGCATATAATTGATAACTAATTATAGGTCATTTTATTGAAGCAGTATATTTCATTAGGAGGTATTTTGTTTTACTGGATCAAGTTATCATACACACTAGCTAAAAGACATATTGCAAAAATACTTCAAAAATTCTGAAGCACTAAAAATGCTGAGGTAACATACTTAGAAGCAATAAAATTAGTATATTTCAAAATACTTTAACAATTGCAGAAATCAAATATTAATAGCTTTCATATACACAAAAATAACCAGTTTGAAAATATAAGTGAAAAAAACCCATTTATAATAGCGGTAAGAAAAATAAAATATTTAGGAATAAACTTTAAGTGTCCAAAACCTAAATGAAGAAAATTATAAACATTCCTGAAAGACACAAAGATAGACATGACATAATAGAAAGACATCTTGAGGACTTGATTAGGATGTCTCAATGGTATCTGGATGTCAGTTTTCCCAAAGATAATTTATAAACTTGATAAAATTCCAACAAAACAGCAACCCCTTTTCTTTCTGTAGCTAGCCAAATTAATCCTAAAGTTCATATGGGGAAATACACATGGTAGGGAAATACTGAAAAGGAATACATATAGTGTGTAGCTGGGGGGATGAGGTGAAGGAACAGAGACTGGCCATACTCACATTAAAGCATACTATAAAGTCTCTGCTTTAAAAACAGTGGGGTACTGGCACATGAACAGTTAGAACAAATAGAAAGTCCAGAAACAGACCTGACAACATGTGGAAATCCAGACTGTGACAAAGGTGGTATTATCTCAAATCTCAGGGAGCAAATGGGCTTTTAATTAAGGTAGTAGGGCAACTGGATAGACAGTTGGGGAAAAGAAAAAATTATGTGCACTTCCCACACAAATAAGTGCCAAATGGATCAGAGGTCTAAATGCAACTATACAAGTGCCAGAATGAAACAGAAATGAATTTCTGTAAAATTTGATTGTAGGTAGATTTCTAACTATAACTCAAAAGCCACATGAAAGAGAAGAAATGCTTGATAGATCTGACTACAAAAAAAGGAAGTGACAAACACTATAAACAAGTTAAAAGACAAATAACAAATTGGAAGAATGTTTTAAAGTATTTATCACAGATAAAGGGTTAATATCTCTATTATATAAGCATTTTTAAAAGTGAGGTAACACTGACAGTACTATCTTAAAGTCGGCAAAAACATGACAAATTCCCAAAGAGAGATATAAACATGGCCCTTAAACATAGCAGGCATTGTACATAGAAGATGTACAATTTCACTCATGAAATTAAAATTGAAAGTACACAGAGCCTCTTCTTACCCACCAGATTAGCACATATTCAAAAGCTTGATAATACATTCCACTGAAGAGACTGTAGGGAAATATGCACACTCATACATTGATAATGGAAATGTAAAATGGTATAGCCCATGAAGGGGAATTTGTCAATATCTAACAAAACCACACAGACATTTACTCTTCAATGTAGCAATCCTAATTCTAGGAATATATCATGAAGATGTATCTTCAAAATACCAAAATACAGGTCAGGCACAGTGGCTCATGCCTGTAACCCCAGCAATTTGGTGGACTGAGGCAGGCAGATCAATTGAGGCCAGAGGTTAGAGACCAGCCTGGCCAACATGGCAAAACCACATCTCTACTAAAAATACAAAAAATCAGCGAGGCATGGTGGCAGTGCCTGTAATTCCAGCTACTCAGCAGGCTGAGGCATGAGAATCGTTTGAACCTGGGAGGCAGAAGTTGCAGTGAGCCAAGATTGTGCCACTGCACTCCAGCCTGGGTGACAGAGCCAGATTCTGTCTCAAAGAAAAGAAGGAAGTACATACATACAAGGTTCTTAACTGCAGGATTATTTGTAGAATAGCAAAATGCTGGGAAATATCTGAATACTTTGGAGTACTTTGCACAACAAAGTACTATACAATTTCTCTAAAAAGTATTTCTATGAACTTCAAGAGATAAGTTTTTTAAAAAGCCAATTGCAGAAGAGTATCTACCATATGCTACCTTTGGTGTAAGCAAGGAGAAATAAGAAAATATACAAGTCTGCTTATTTTTGGAAAAAGAAACAAAGAAAAATAAAAAGAATATAAAAAATAAAAAGAAAAATAAACCAGAAGACAATGAAAACACTTACATACAATAGGTGAGGGAAAATCAGGGAGAAGTAATAGAGTAGGCAGTGATACTTCTCTGCATAAACCTCTGAAAAATGGTTGGCATTACTACATTGAAGCAAGGATTGTGGAGGCAAAGAACTAATGCAAGTAACTTTAAAGACAACACTTTGATTATGTACTTTTACTCTAGGGAAAAAATAAAGAACTACAAATGCATCTTAATTTCTTTTTACTTGATTTGATATGCATGGTGATTTGGGTATAGCAATTCTGAAATGATTGGATGTGTGTTTTAGCACTGGGAAAATAAGTCAGTTCTGATGCTGTCAAAAGGCAGAATTTTCATTGCAGAAGAAGGGAGATTCGAAGTTGGAGTGGGTGGGGGAAAGGCAACAAAGATTGGGATTGATATTGAAAGTATCAGTATAACTGCAGAATTTCTATGGCATGTATAGACAAGATTTTGTGTGTGTGTGTATGTGTGTGTGTGTGTGTGTGCATCTGTGTGTGTGTATCTTTTCTAGCTCTGTTCTCAAGAGCCTGGAGGCAGACACCTCAGTAACAATGAAAACATATAACGCTGAGACTTTGGTTTCTAAACACCATTCCCATGATAAGGAAAGAGACATCCTTGGAGAGATGGTTGATTCCTGTGCTAGAGCAGGGATGCTACTTGATGGGTCTGGAACAGTTGTTGAACCAGAAAACAAGAAAGTGTTGTCTTTTTAAAAAAATTATAGGAGCACATAAAAAGGCAGCCAGCTTAAAGGAGCTCCAACTTGCCAAGTCTGAGCATTAAAGCATTAATAACAAAACAATCTGAGCATTAAAAGCATTAATAACAAAAATGAATTATAACCCATGGATAAAATTGGAATCTATATATTCATATTAATAATAGGGGAGAAGGGAGAGAAGAAGAGAGGCAGAGCAGAGAAAAGAGAGAGAGGGGAGAGAAGAAAGAAGAAAAGGAGAGTGAGAGAGAAAGGAAGGGGGAGGGAGAGAGAGACATTTCTTATAGAACAAAAGAACACCTACCAATAAATGTGGAGAGAGTCAGTAAACATGTACTATCAACACTTTATAGCCATTATAGCAAAGTTTAATTAAAGCAAGAATCAACTTTAAGAAGAAAAGTGTGATGAAGAGTAGGATATCTACATGGGCTTAAACTGTCTTTCCACATATTGCTTACTAGTTGCGAGGGAGAAAATAGAAACTCTATAGCGAAGAAAATAAACAACAGTTTGATCAGGTGATCAAAATTAACATAATAAATGAGGAGCAGATGGATATTTTATGCCTGGGATACCTGAGGGGGACACAGAATCATGTAGTTTTGTGGCCAGAGAAGAAATATCAGCAAATCCAAATGGAGAAACATTTCATAAAACTACTGACCTTTGCCATGCAAAGGAAAGACTACAGAGCAGTTCCAGATTAAAAGAGACTGAAAAAAATAAAAGACAACTGAATGTAATCCATGGTCCTGTACTGGATTCTGGACTAGAAAAGATAAAAAATTTATAAAGGACATTACTGAGATAATTGGAAAAAATATAAATAAAACTATTGCATCAAAGTGTCCTGAATTTGATAACGGTACTGTGATTATACAAGAGAGAAATGTGAGACCTTGGCCAGGTGTGGTGGCTCACGCCCATACTCTCAGCACTTTGGGAGGCCAAGGTAGGAGGATCACAAGGTCAGGAGTCTGAGACCAGCCTGACCAACCTGGTGAAACCCTGTCTCTACTAAAAATACAAAAATTAGACAGATGTGGTGGTGGGTGCCTGTAGTCCAGAACTCCAGAGGCTGAGGCAGGAGAATCACTTAAACCCAGGAGGTGGAGGCTACAGTGAGCCAAGATTGTGCCACTGTACTCCATCCTGGGTGACAGAATGAGGCTCAGTCTCAAAAAAAAAAAAAAAAAAAAAAAAAAAGAGGAGAGAGAGAGAATGCCCTTAGTCTTAAGGAATAATTAGAAAATATTAAGAGATAAAAGGAATGGTGAAAGGTTAACCCCTCAAATGATCAAAAAATGTAAAGAGTACAGACATGGGCAAACACAGAAAAACAATGATTTTTAAAATGTGGTTACAATGTTAGAAATTTTAGAAATCTGGGTAAAGGATATATGAACATTTTAAGTATTGTTTAAAAAAATTTTATGAGTTTGAAATTATCATGAGAAGTTTTTCTAAGCATATAATTAAAAGATTTTACAAATTCAGACTGTTCTTCATCCAATTAGATTGAATTAGTAAGAAATGGCTCTCATTTGTTGAGTAATACCCTGGGAGCCTGTGAAAACTTTTATAATGATACTCACCTAGTCCCTCTGGGTGAATCACATGCCAGAAACATCTGCTGTGTGATTCTATGGAGATTTCTGACTTCTATAAATTTAAGGGAGTATGTTTGGGAAGAAAAGCAGAAGTTTCCTGCTACTTGAGTCTAGAATGAAACAGGATTCACAGTCTTTATTTTTCAGAGCTAATCAAGTGGCAATGTCAATGGGGGAAATCCAGGTCAACTTTAATTCCCATCATGACTAAGTGGCACCAAGACTCAGAATACAATGACCCAGAACTGACCTCGGGGAGAAATCACAGTCAAATCAGGATTGCTAACTTCCAGGATTCTTGGTAAGGTTGACTCAGCAATTCATAAATCTCAACATTTACAATAAACACACCCCTACATCACATGTCTTTTACTCTCAAATAGGTAGTACAGTATCAAGCTTTTCTCAGGACTACATGTAGTGTTTCTATATTCTTTAAAAAGACAAGTTCAGATAAAGAAATAGCTTACCAAGTATAAAGGAAATGTATATAACCATCTTAAATGTAGCAGACATTAAAAATCTGGTATGCTTATTACCCACCTTCCATTTCTTAGCTCTGGAAAAGGCATATTCTTCAAAAGCTATCAGTTTCATTACCTAAGATATAGAGACAATACAGATTTTCTTCAAATTTGTTCAATGCTTTTGTTCAAAAAGTAGTCATATTTTCATCTGACAGATAGAGAAATCTTAGAAACTGTGTGGTCTGATTGCTTATCCGTTGGCATATTCTCATAGCATCTCTGGCCGCCCTGTTGATTTATAACACAGCATCATTCAAGGTAAAAAATAAATTGCTATATTGTGAGTCAATTCATTGCAAATAACAAGTACAAATTTCGGCTCTGATGTTGATTGTATGATTTTGAGCAAATAATTTATTTCTTTTGGCCTTAGGTCTGTTTGGTTGGTTGGTTGTTTTTGTTTGTTCTTTGAGACAGGGTCTCACCCTGTCACCCAGGTTAGAATGCAGTGGCACAATCATGGCTCACTGCAGCCTTGACCTCTTGGCTCAAGTGATTCTGCCACCTCAGCCCCCCAGATAGCTGGGACTACAGATGCATGTCAACATGCCTAGCTAATTTTTTTTGGAGAGACAGTGTTTTGCCATGTTGCCCAAGCTGAGCTCAAACTGCTAGGTTCAAGTGATCCACCCACTGTGGTCTCCCAAACTCCTAGGATCACAGATGTGTGCCATCATGCCCAGCCTCGGCCTCAGTTTCTTTATAAAGTAGAGTTTCATGACAAGGGCAAGCGAAACAGTGAGGGATCTAGAAACCATATGACGTACAGAATGGTTGCCAGAACTGGAGAGATGTCAAGCCTAGTCTTGAGATTTGGATTTAGCTTATGACAGCTACCTTTCCATGGTCATAAAGGTGAAGAGTGAGACTTGGTATATGGCGCAATGGGCAAGATGAAGCTACGAGGTGGAAGTGCCAGGGAAGTGGATGGTAGAAAAAAGTTTAAAATGTTAGAGAATTTCCTATCAATTGAGCTGTGTCACATGGCAGTAACTGTTTCAGGGGTCACTAGTGGGGGCCAAAGGAGACCTTGGATAATTTGGAACAGCAAAAGTTCAGCATCATGCAAAATACTGAACTTTGAGATAACCAAAACACCCAGTGCTAAGTTAAGGTGATTCTTCATCTACTTTGGCCTAAGATGGAATTAACCTGTTTAAGAAATTAAAGCAAGCTCTTGACTCATACTAAGCTTGGGATCAGTTAAAGCCCCTAGATCTTTTTCACGGGAATGCCTGCCTAGTCAGACTTCCCCAAACCTGTACTTGTACAGCAAGTTCTTTATTTTTCTGGGTGATGTAAATGTGGAAAGTCTAAGCATAGATAATTGTCAGCACATGAAATTTCAGCAACTGAATAGACAAATTAGATACCATGAACCAGTGAGTCAACAACTAATTACATTTGTTAATCTGGTAAAACATTCCAACTCCTTGAGGTATCTAATCTAGGCCTGCACACTCTTTGAGGGGATCTTTGAAAACTTTTTCTATGCTGGTATATAATCTCAAATTCCTCCTACTGTTATTTCATTAAGTATTTCATTTTATTTTTATTTTCTACATGGTTCAGCCCAGTTGTTTTTACTAAACCCAAAATAACTTCAATTGCTCTACAACTAGGTGAACTGGAACTGCTCAGCATGGATCAGCCGCAACAAACTGGCAAATGCTTATTGAGGGTCTATCGGTCACATGCTGTGCTTGATGCAGTGTGAAATCTGAAAGTATGGAATCATGGCTTTAAATAAGGTGTAATCTACTTGGGGGCTCTGTGAGAATAACTCACAATGCAATCAGTCTGTGGTGAGTGAAGTGAGTAGAGGAGATAATAAGCGCTTATAGGAATCAAAAAGATACCATCTTTGGGGTGGTGCGATAGGGAAGTTCTTACAGCAACAGTAAAAGCTTGAAGGATGTTCAGAAAATGACAGGGCCTTATTTTTTTTAATTTGTTTTACTTTCTCTTTCCATTATCAACCACAGGAGATTAATTCAAGAAATAGAGGTGTGTCTTAAGAACTCCAAGAGGAGAAAGACAGCCAGACCTCAGGAAGCAATTAGAACAAGTCTTGGAAAACCCCAAGACTTTTCTTTCAATATCTCCCTCTGCTGCCCTTGAGCCACGTGCTTTAGTCTCTCTCTCCCTGTACACAGATTTTCCTTTTCTACTTGATTGGTTCATGGGGATGGAATTTTCATTTTATATTTTCAGCTACCTGCAGAGAGGGAATCTCACTTAAAATTTATTTGTGAGCACAGGTGAAGCTGGTAGTTCAGGCTAATCTAAAAGACGTAATTTAGACAAAACTGTCAAAAGAAAAATAACTTAGGATTTTCAGTTCATCCCTCAATGTTCACCAAGATTTCTCAAAGACTGCTTCCTATCTCCCTATTTTTTTTCAACTTTTTTTTTGTAGCAAGGTTTTGAGACATTGCTACGGCAGCATAACATAGTAGGTGAAGTATCCACTGAGTAATTATGTTTGTATCTCCTTCCATAAGTTAGCAGATAACCAACAATTGACTCTACTACTTTTCCATTAAAAGGATATGGTTCTGGCTGGGCGCGGTGGCTCATGCCTGTAATCCCAGCACTTTGGGAGGCTGAAGCAGGTGGATCACGAGGTCAAGCGATCGAGACCATCCTGGTCAACATGGTGAAACCCCGTCTCTACTAAAACTACAAAAAAAATTAGCTAGGCATGGTCACGCGTGCCTGTAATCCCAGCTACTCGGGAGGCTGAGGCAGAAGAATTGCCTGAACCCAGGAGGCGGAGGTTGCGGTGAGCCGAGATCGCGCCATTGCACTCCAGCCTGGGTAACAAGAGTGAAACTCCGTCTCAAAAAAAAAAAAGGATATGGTTCTGTTCAGCAATGGCCTATGCAGACAGTAATCTATTCTTCTACTATTCTCCTAAGCCATCTATCAGACTGAGCCAAATTTATGCTTCTACTCTATATTTGTGGTTATAATCATACAATATTTGCTTTCGATTGTGGGGAAAGTCAAAGTAGGATGGTTTGTTGGAGGTAAAATGGCCTAAGAAATGAATCAAAGGATTTCTGTTATGATGTATAAGAAAATTTAGAGTTGGTTTGTACAAATCCGTATCTAATCAAGATTCAAGCATTATTTTTGATGGTTAAGCCTTTTAAATCTCTTTGATTACGGAGCAGCCCACCACTCCCCTTCCTCCCATGCCACCCTTATCACACCATGGGTTTACTGAAGGTACTAAGTCACTAAAGGTCTTACACATGGTAGTGACTTGATAAGATGTGTTTAAGAAGGAATACTGTGGCCAGAGTGATGAGTGCACTGGAAGAAACATGAAACTAAAGATTTGGAGAGTACATTTAGGAAAGAATTGCTGTATTCTGGTCAAGCAATGATGTTGTCTGAACTAGGTAATTAGAGCAGGGAACAGAGAGAAAAACTCATCTTAGGTTCAATCCAAGGGACAGTTCCAACCTCAAAGAGCATTACAGAAGCATTGGCTAAGATCCGTAGTTATCTAATAAGTGAGAGTAATATTAAATAAGCTTTACTCAAATGGTGGAGCAATATAATTAGGTAGTGATCTCTCCAACCCAAGAAGTGTTCAAGAAAAAACTGGATGACCAGCCACGGGCAATGATGTAACTTTAAGGCAAGAATCTCTTGTCTCTTTCTCTTCTTCAACAGGTGATTGTTCAACCTGTAATTGAAGGGTAAGAGGAAACACAGCTGTGAGGCAGCTGATATTTTGGCTGAGCATCTATAATTATTAAAACTACAAGTAGCTCAAAACCTATCTAGTTGGCCCTGGTCTTCCTTCTAAGACTATATAGAAACAGCTCCACTCCTTATCATTTTCTCTTCTCCATGCCAAGCCCTTTAAGTTCCTTTAACTGTTTCTGATTTCCCATCCTCGTTCTTTTTCTCTGACCACGTTCCCAGTTGTCACTCTCCTTTTTAGAGTGTGCACCCAGAACTGAATACCCTTTGTGAGCTACAGTCTAACCTGAGGACAATAGAGAGGCTCTCACTCTGCTGTTCCAGACATTTCGTTAATGCAGCCAAAAGTTACAGTTAAGGTTTTAGCAGTTCCTTCATGCTCTTGACTCATTTTGAGTAAAAACAGAAAATCCCCAAGGTTATTATCTTTATACACTACTGTATTGACACGTATACATGTGAAGAGCATCTTGAAATCTAAGCAGAAAACTTCATGTTAACCATAATACGTGTTTCTTTGTTGGATCCAGGTTATTGTTCAAGTTCCTTTTTAACCCTACATCAGACATCCAACATTTCAGTCATTGTTCTCAGTCTTACATTTTCTGGAGCATTGATTAAAGAGCCAGCTCAGTCTATACTCATTAAAACAGAAAGTTTAAACACGGTCACACTGTGATGGAAACCTCCTGGAGATCTCTCTGCTGGATGACATGGTTTCATGAGCAGCACTTCCTTGGATATGGTCTCTTACCAGTTACAAATGAACTTAGTTGATTTATTACATTCTATCCACAAAGGTTCTTCTCAAGACTTAATCTTGTCTGCCTGCAGCCTTCCATGTAAAGAAGACCTCTACAGACAAAGGAGATGAGTCCAGCATGGCTTGTATGTAGTAAATCTAAGCAGATTTCTCATCTGTCCTGGAATACACACATCAAGCTTGCCAGACTGCAGTCTGTAGACTATCTTCCTCTCTTTTTGAAAATCAAGGTAGTATATGCCAAATTCTACCCTTTTGGAGCCTGTGTCCTGCTTCACTGTCACAGATTAATGCAGCCTTGTGACCTTTCTGGCAAATTTTCTCAGGAAGCTCATTAGTTTAGGCCAAGAGATGTAAACTCAAAGGAGTTGAGTTTTAAGAGTCTTTACCAGAGTTGGATCAAACATGGCAGATTTAAAGATTACTCTTATTGATGAAGACAGCAGAAGCAAACTAGGAGTAGAACAGTATCGTTTTCTCCATTTCCCACTGATGTTACACCATCAGCCCTTGGAGGAGGTCTTTCTTCATTCTTTCTTTTTCACAATGGAGTGTTAAATAGGTCAGACAATCTACTTGCTACTGTACTGAAAGTGAGAAACAGAGTGCTTGTATGGGTACTCCCAGTATGGTTTCTCCTGAATGTGTATTGCTTTTGCACCGTAGTAAAGTTTAAAAACAAATCACATCGAACCATGGTCAGGAGCCATCTGCATAACCTTAGCTATTCATGGTTTTCATGGGTATATATTTTTTAAACTTTTATTTTAGGTTCAGGGGTAAAAGTGCAGGTTTTTTTCACATAGGTAAACTTGTGCCATGGGGGTTTGTTGTACAGATTATTTCATCACCCAGATATTAAGTGTAGTATCCTTTAGTCCTACTTCCTGCCTTGAACATACTCCAAATCCCCTCGCTTTTCCCTTCAGCACTTTTCACAAGCCTTTGTTCCTTAGCATTCCAGGTCCTGGATGTAAACTCACATGCATATTACTCCTTAATTATGAGCTTTGCTACCTTTCCTGTGTGTCTTCCTAACATCTGAGCTGAATTCCTTGAGAGCCATATGAGCATCTTTGCCGACCGCTTCAGCTTTACTTAAGCTGGGTTATTTGCAGAGATCATTAGTTACTCAGACATTTCAAATGCTCTCTATTTTATAGTTGAAATCATTGACTTACATCTAGCTTTAGCTGAACTCTTCCTGAAATGTCTCCCCAGGTGTAGTTTAAATGTCTGATACTCTTCAAAAGACATGGTCTTTTTTATTCAAGATTCTCAAGGAAGCAATGCGGTCATGTAGGAAGCCTGGACTCTGAGTCAGGGCTTTGCTCTAAACCTGTACCTGCTAAAACTAGTCGAGTGACCTAAGTCCAGTTACTCCATGTCTCTGAGGTTAGGTGGAGATACTCATACATTCCCTCAGAGCCACTTAGATGAATAAATACAATGACATATTTTAACTGCTGTGGGTGACATCTGATATGTGGTATGGACCTTAGAAGTGTTTGCACGCTTCCTCTTTGACTTTCCCTCTCCTCCCTTCAGTTCAGCAATCTGCTTTCACTTGTCTTTCATAATTTATCCATGGTAGAAGCTCCTCTCATGAATTTTTGTTCCTTTTTGGGAACGTCAGGCTCTAGCCAGGTAAGTTAAAAATGTACCAGGCTTTGAGTGCAGATGAATTGAGCTCTGTCAAATAGTAGAAATCCCCCATCATTGCCACAACATGCCTCTCTGCTGCTTTTGCAATCTAGGTCAAGACTTCAGTCATATCCTCCATCAGGTCAGGTGTTGATCACTATTAACTCTAAAAAATATTTAGAAAATACTTAGAACGTTCTCAGCCTTTTACACTTAGCTGTTCTTATGTTTAGCTTCTTATTCCAAAACAGTGATCTTTTACATCCCAAGATGATTTTTCTCATCTTGGAGAGATGAGAAGACATAGAGAATCCGAACAGAGTGTTTGGGCCACACCATGAAACTTTTCTATCCAGATTCCCTAGAGTTGTATGCACTTCTGCAACTATGTTACCATTCCAAGAAAGTACAGTGCAAACTCCAAATTGATGACAGATTCAGAAATAAGTTTTCAAACTTTCAGAACTAAATATGATGAGTATATATATTTTCTGATTCCAGAGTAAGAGTGTTTGGTGTATTTTCACAATTTGAATTCTATTCCTGTTGGAATGCCTGGCTCACAGGCCAGAGTGCCTCCTCCATTTTGATTCTCTCTTCATTCTTCCCTCTTTGAGTCAATTTGCAGTTTTATTCCAGAATGAACTTCACAGGTTGTCTGGGAGTACCAACAACGGCATATTATAACACAATACGCTCCTAGTTTTATTTGGCAGCATAAGCCCTGAGGCAGGCCTTCACTTGTGATGGTCAGAATGTCTACGAAACAAGGACATATTTATATGTGCAAAATTTGGAAGATAGAGGGAGCCAAGCTGTATTGGTGGGTGATCCAAGGTCAGTGCTGGATGGGATGTTTTGTTCCCAGGCTACATGGGCTGAACTTAGGTGGAAACAGATCAAAGGCTCATAGGAAATGGGCATGGAACTCCCCCACCATCTGATGCCAAGTGGTGACCAGAAGAGATGGGAGCAGAATGATAAGCACAGCATCCCACATCAATGGACACTTATTTGGAAATAACTGAAGTGGAAAGGTCAGGAAAAAATGTCAGCATCTCTGTGTGGGTGAAAATATGCCTGAGAAACTGACTTCACTCCAAGAAATATGAAGGCAAAGGGGAATGCCTTGGAATCAAAGAGAAGACACTTTCAGTGCCTTTATCCCAGCTGAATGTACTCTTAGACTCCTCAAATCTGATTAAAGTTGCCTCTTACCCTCAGTATGCGATCCGTGCTTTACCCTTGTTGCTATTTGTTCAAAAAGTTGGAGAAGCTGCTGCTAGTGAACTGCTCATGGAAGAAAATTTTTTGGTAATGAAAATGACAGGAAACAATTTTCCCCTCCGGATATTTTTAGGATACTTACAATAACTTCAGGGAAGTCATTTTGAGATGATCACTCAATGTTCATTATTTCTTCCTCATTTAGTTTGATGTTACTCATCAATTCACTAATATTGAGTGTTTGCATTGAGTCCAGTTCAAGAGAGGTTTATGATCAGTCCTATATACCCCAGGGCCACTAAACTGGGAAGTTTAGTGATTTATGGAAGCAGTGACTCAGGAAAGAGAAGTCCAGGAGAAATTGATAGTATTAACACAAATATTAACATCAACACAGGAGTGCCCTCAAGAGCCCAAGGGAGTGGGAGGTTTGATGAAGACTAGAAAGATACACAGCTTCCCAGCTCTAGACCTTATTCTCCATTCTATAGGAACTCTTATGGTTTCTGTTTACTATGTTGTGCCGTTTGAAAGAAAACCACACCTTTCCTAATCATGATACAATGCACCCAGGTCTTCTAACATTAGCAATGGAGTAAGAATCCTATGTCCAAAGGGGCAGCTGAATATTGCAGCTCTGACTTGCTCCACTTTCTTAGGAATTTTTATTTTTTCCTTACTGCCGCCACCATGATGCCTCAGGTAGCACTGCTCCTTTACATCTTTGTCTACATGGAAAACAGGACCTAATGCCTCAACGCCTTCCTAGAAGAGCACTTACAGAAGTATTGAAAGCTAGAAATGCCATAAATATCAACCATGTGATTTACAGGATGCACTTACCATCTAGGACTCCAGACTCTTTCTATCTCATCACATGGCTTATTCCCATGAGCCTGATATGATCTCACCTCCCGGATCCCATGTTTCCTACAGTTCTACCCAAGGGACCACATCTCAGGAAGAAATACATGTTCAACTTTTATGCACAAGGTCATCAAGGGTGTGGTTACTTTTATGTGTCAACTTGACTGGGGATGTCCTGATAGCTGGTAAAACATTATTTTGAGGTGTGTCTGTGAGAGTGTTTTCAGAAGAGATCAGCATTTTAATCAGTAGACTAAATAAAGATCTATCCTCACCAGTGTAGGCATGCATCATCCAATCTGCTAAGAGCCCAAATAAAAAAATGGAGGGAGGGAGAATTTGTTCTCTCTGTTTCCTCTGAACCATCATTTTCTCCTACTCTTGGACATTCAGGCTTCTGGTTTTCAGGACTTCAGACCTGAACTGAATAATACCACTAGCTTTCCCGGTTCTCTCGTTTGCACATAGCAGATTGTGGGACTTCTCAGCTTCCGTAATGTTGTGATCCAATTCTCATAATAAATCCTATTGGTTCCGTTTCTCTAACGAACCCTAAGTCCCTCAATCAATTCCCAGACTTGAGCCAGTTTAAAGGTCCAGAACTCTTGAGTAAAGGGGAGTTTGGGTCCCCTCAAGGAAGAACCGCAATACACTACCAAAAATTTATACTATTGATCATCTCCCCAGTCTTCCCCAAAGAGACATACACACACACATATATAAATGTAAGTATATATATGTGTATGTATATATATATATTTGAGACGGAGTCTCATTCTATCACCAGGCTAGAGTGCAGTGGCATGATCTTGGCTCGCTGCAACCTCCACTTTCAGGGTTCAAGCGATTCTCCTGCCTCAGCCTCACAAGTAGCTGGGACTACAGGTGTACGCCACCACGCCCAGCTAATTTTTGTATTTTTAGTAGAGACTGGAAAAACCTATGGATTTTTACCAGTATAATTGTGCATTGGAAAAAAGAAAATAATCAGATATTTTGAGGACTACAGAACACTGGGAGCAATGTCATCATCCACAGATAACTACTCTCCTTTTAAGAGATGGCTTTTGGCCTGCCCTGGACCTTGTGCAAACGGAATGCAGAACTATAGCCTCTCTCTAAGGTATCCCTGAAAGACAGCGGTGAAGGGAAATCCTCCCAGTGGGCGGAACTGCAGGCAGCACACCTGGTTGTGACTTTGCAGGAGAAGAAGAAATGGCCATATGTGAGATTACATACTTATGGGCTGTCACAGGTGGTTTGGTTGGAGGATCAAGGACTTCATAGAAACGTGATTGGAAAATTGGTTACAACTGAAATTTGGAGATGTATATACATAAATTGCTTTCAAAGCAAAAAATATGAAAATATTTGTGTCCCATACAAATACTCACCAAAGGGGTGGATTTTAATAATTAAATAGCTAGGATGACTGTTCTGTGGCTCTGTCAGCCCTGTTGCCAGCCACCTCATGATTGCCCAATAGGCACATGAATGAAGTGGCCCGGTGGCAGGGATGGAGATTATGCATGGGTTCGGCAACATCAGCTTCCACTCAGAAAGACAAACCAGGCTACAGCCACTGCCGAGAGCCCAATCTACCGGCAACAGAGATGACACTGAGCCTTTGCTACGGCACCATTCCCTGGGGCGATCAGCCAGCTACCTGGTGGCAGGATGACTAGATCGGACATCTCTTATCATGGAAGGGGCAACGTTCTGAGCTTACTTGTTCTGGATATGAATTTGCCTTTCCTACGTGCAGTATACCGTTCATGGACAAATTTGAAACAGTAACTACCATTCATGGATTTACAGAATGCCTTATCCTCTGTCATGGTATTCCACACAGCGTTGCTTCTCACCAAGAACTCACTTCACAGCCAAAGAAGTGTAGCAATGGGCCCAAGCTCACGGAATTTGCTAGTCCTACTATGTTCGTCACCATCCTGAAGCAGTAGGCTTGATAGAAAGAGGAAATGGCCTTTTACATTCTCATTCTCAGTTACAGCAGCTGCTAGGTGGCAGTATCTTGCAGGCTGGGGCACAGTTCTCTAGAAGGCTCTGAAACAGCATCCAATATATGGTGCTCTTTCTTCCATAGCCAGGATTCACAGGTCCAGGAATAAAGGGGTGGAAATGGGAGTGGCACTACTCACCATTACCCCCTGTGACATACTAGCAAAATTTTTGCTTCCTGTTCCCATGACTTCATGCTGTGCTGGCCAAGAGGTCTTAGTTCCAGTGGGAGAAATGCTACCACCGGTAGACATAACAATTTCTCCATTGAACTGGAAGTTAAGACTGCCACTAGGCCACCTTGGGTTCCTAATGCCTGAGTCAACAGGCCAAGAAGGGAGTTACAATGTCGGCTGCATGACTATCTGACTACTATGGGGAAATTGCACTACTATTCAACAGTGGAGGTAAGAAATAGTATGTTTGAAATACAAGAGATCTCTTAGAGTATCTCTTAATTACCATGTTCTGTGATTAAAATCAATGGAAAACTACAACAACTTAATCCAGGCAGAGCTAATATTAGCTCAGACATTTAAGGTAAGAAGGTTTGGGTCACTCTGCCAGGTAAGAAAACCATGACCAGTTGAGGTGCTTGCTGAAGGCAAAGGGAATATGGAATGGGTAAGAGAATAAAGTAGTTATCAATACCAGCTACAGTTATGTGACCAGTTATAGAACAAGAGCTGTAATTTTCATGAGTTTTTTTCTCCTTATATTGTTATAAATGCATTTGTGTGTCTGTGAACATATGCTAAGCAAACATCTCTGTTTTCTTTTCTCTCTTACTTCCTTATCATGTAACATTAAGCTGTATTAACTTTATACCAGTAATTAAATATTGCTAATATTACGTCAGTGTTTAAGTTATGGGAAATCAGGAGAGTAAACTTTACTCAAGAACTTTACCTCCTCTTCTAGGGAAGGGATTTTTGGTTGTACCCAGCCTAGTTATATCATGTTGGGTGGAATTATAACTCTGCTGTCTTTATTTACAGATTAAGTATGGCTTAAAAAGACATGTGTGGATGCCAGATTAGCAAGGGCTGGACTTGTGATGGTGAATTTTTCAATTTGACTGGACTAAAGGATGCTCAGATAGCTGGTAAAACATTACATCTGAATTTGTCTAGAGGGTGTTTTTAGGTAAGATTAGCATTTGAAACAGTAAACTGTGTGACGAATATCTGCCCTCACCAATGTGGGCAGGCAACACCCAATCGATTGAGGGCCTGAATAGAACAGAAGCACAGATGAAGACAGAATCCATTCTCCCTGCTTGAGCTGGGACATCCATCCTTTCCTACCATTAGACATTGGAGCTTCTGATTCTCCAGCGCTGGGACTTGAACTGACTTATAGCACTGGCTTTCCTGGTTCTCCAGCTTATAGACAGCAGATCTTGGTAACTTCTTGTTCTCCATAATCACATGAGCCAATTCCCATAATCAGTTTCCTGTTTCATACATATATATCCTATTGGTTCTCTTTTTCTGGAGATACCTGACTAATACAAAGGGTTAGTGGTTAAAATTTGAAATTCAATAGGCTGAATTTGAACTCTTGCTGGCTCCACCATTCACTAGTTGAGTCCCATAGTTTTTTTCAGCTATAAAATGGGGCTAATAATTGGCTGGTTGTGAAGATAAATGAGCTAATACAAGAGAGCCTTTGGAGTATGCCTGGCACAGATAAAAGCTCAATAAATCTTAGCTTCAAACTACACAAGAATCATCATGTCACCAAATCCCGTAAACCCCTTGAGTTGCCCATGAGGCAGCATCTAGGTCATTTTCTTACAGTTTGTTTTGTAGGAAATGTCATGACCTATAAAACCTTATGTAGCAAGGTTCTGCTTAAGTCAGAACCTTCCTTAAGCATCGAATGGACATTTATCCTCTATTAAAATAAACGTGCTATGAACCTAAAACTGTTGTAGAAAATAAAGTTTATTTAAAAAAGAAAAATACACTGATGAATGATGAAAGCAGAAATCTCCTTTCTTTTTCCTAAATTACTCAGGTAATTGTCTCAATCTTTGTATCACATCAATGATTGAGTCCTGGCTAATCAATATAACAGGTTTAAAATGAGAAGGTAATACGATGGGATGAAAAATAACCTGGAGTGAGCCTGGTCATCCCCCTTTCTCCTGACTCTAAGGAGAAGCACTGATTGCTAGAAGCCCCTTCCCTCCTGAAGAAGATGGGGTCTCTCTGCCTGAGACACTGGGTGGATGGAGATGCCTAGGAGAGTGTAGAAAAGGCAGGCTCGGGGGCTGGAAGAGAAGAGCCACCTGGGGCTGAGGCTGGAGAGATTTGGTGCACTGAGAAGAGAGGCACGCAGGGTCTGTGAGAGGGGCGTTTCAGAGGAAAGGGAATTGTTGGAACAGTAGCTGTGGGTATGTATTTTGATCTCTTTCACAGTTTCATTGTTTTTTTTTTTTTAAAGAAACTCCACTCAAAGGATTAATATGACTTTCAGAAATTTATTTTGGTAATTGGCCTGTCATTCTGCAACTCTGTCAGCATCTCAGAAAAGTACAAGGCCAATTCCAATTTGGCAAAGGATTCAGAAATACCCTTTCGAGCTTGAAAATCCAAATGTGATAGTCTACAGATTCCCTGGTCTGAAAATATCAGAGATATTTTGTGTTTTAAATGTGCATTCCTATTGTGTTTTTAAATGTGCATTCCATTCCTGTTGGAATGCCTTGCTCACAGGCCAGAGCGCCTGCCCCATTTCCAGTCCCTTTCCAGCATCTCCCTAATCCACCAGATTCAGCTGCTGCACTAATCTGGTGGCATTATTCACCTCCCTTTGCTTCCCAGTGGCTCCCTCTCTCTAGCAGCATCCAGGTTCATGTTTCTTAAATGACCCTGGCCCTCTATAGACCCTCCTCCTACATAAAGCTCTCTACCCGGCAGGAGTCCAGAATGCTACAGCAGGCCCCAAACAGGCTCCCTGCTGTGCACACCCAGGCCTTCACACAGGCTGCTGCTTGTGCCTGAAATGCTTCACTCACCCTTCCTGTCTAAAGAATTTCTACCAGGACTCCCTTGAAAACCTCCTGGCTGCCTACCTCGCTGTCCCATCTCTGTCCAAAAAGCAGGGAGCAGTTCCTTTATGGCTCTCTCTGCCATGTGTAAATCCTAAATTTTGCTGTAAGCATTAATGTTTCTCCAGCAGGTCTGCAGTCCAAAGGACATGAACTTGCCCTTTGTTCATGCTGGACACTCAGGGTAGAATAAAGGCGTGAATGTGCTCAACACTGGGTTGTTTCATTGTTTTGTTTGCTCTTTAAGGAAACCTGGAGCATCTAATCACCCTATTCCCATTGTTTTTAACCCAAAGAAGTTCAAAAGTAGACCACAGGAACTTATTTATTTTTCCTGTGATGTTTTTTTCCATTTTGAAAATCTATGTCTTTCGTTAGCTGTTAAGTCTTTAGAGATACATGAACACTTTCAATCTCACAACTGAACATCATTTAATGCCGTGCAGCTATATACCCACTGGAAGACCCTTTGGATTCATCTGAGCCTTTCTGGAAGCCACAAAAATATTTTTATATTTTCACGGGAACCTATGGGTGCCTTGTACATGGTAGGCATTGATTTACATTGAACTGAGTCAACATCTTAAAGACAATATAATGTGTCAGAGAAAGGAAAGCACCTGCCTGGGAGGAATCCCCAAACCTTGCAGAATGTAATAATCTACCTTCTCCACTGCTGTTCTTGGGCTACTGAGCACAGCTGGAGGAAAGCCTCCTAGTGAATTGGTTGTTCCTGCTATAATGTCTTGGGCTCAGGCATCGTCAGGCCTGACCCACTCCTGAATTCCTCTAAGGAAATTCCTTAGAGGAGCTGTTTTTCAATTTTTTACTTTCTTAAATTATCCATCCCCTACTTTCCTAAGAGAAAACAGAAGCCATCTGATGAAATTTCTAATATATCTGTCACCAAAACTTTGAATATTTTTAAAGAATGCTTTCTATTACAAATTAGAAAACCTAACTCAGCTGGCTAAATCGGTAAGCTAATTTATCAGCTCACATCTCCACAAGTGTTGGTGCAGGGCCTGTGAGTTTGGTTTCTCAGTAGCTCAGTGATGGCGTCAATGGCCCAGGGTTTTTCCATCTCTCTTCTGTACCATGTCGGCCTGTCCACAGGCTAGTTCCAGGCACTGCATCCACATGCAGCAACCTTTAGTGGAAGAAAAATTGTTCCGAGAAACATGTCCAAGCCCCATAGCAAATTTCCCTTAATATCTACTTGGCCAGAACTAGATCATGTGCCATGCCCACCCCAAATCCACCCCTGGCAAGAGGAATATGTCCATGTTTAGCTTCTTCTAGGTTAAACCAAGCATCAGGTTCTCTTTCTTAAGGGCTGAAAACTGAAAGTTGCAGGACGGACTCAGCCCCAAATCCACCCCTCCTTTCCTAACAGTTTCACTCACTGCTCTTTCTCTGCACATGGTACAGAGCTTAATTAATATCTGTTGAGTCCATAAGTGATGAACTTCTTGGACCTCTGTTTTCTCTTCTGCAAAAGGAGGGATTTAATATAGCTTAAGGCCCACTATTACTGGCTCCATCTCCATGACTTCCTAATGAATGCAAAAGGTCCCCATACCTTAGAAGTACCTAGCCTGCCCAGAGAGTGGCTGTGACTCCCTGTGGGAATTGTCAGCTACTAATGACAAGAGGGGTAGTAGCCATCTTCACCAACATCCAGCCATGGCTCAGCAGGCAGGAGTCCACATGCCTTCAAACCAGGTTTAGTTTCAGCTCAAGGCAGCAAACAAGACAAAGTCTTCCTAGGAATGCTGTCTGGCCCTGACCATCCTGCTCAGGGAACCTTCGCAGGGTGAGGCAGTTAAGAGTTTATCACCATAAGCCATTGTTTTCACAGCACTGAGAGCTCTGGACTTTCCCAGGAATTCCAGTGGAATGTAAACAGTCTTCAGATCCCAGGCAGAAACCAGCGGATTTCCTGAGCTGTCCAAAGTCCCATGTTGGATCCCGAAGATTTGATCTCTCTCTTTTTTTTTTAATCTTAAAATGTATTTTTGCTCTTTAGATAGATTTCTTTTTCTATCACTAAATATTTAACACACCTGACCTCAGTTAATATTAATGATCTGAAATGAAAGAATAAATCAACTGAATAATAATACTGTAATGAAGGTGTTATACAAACAAGTCTCCATGTTTCTGAACTGTAGAAACTGTCAGAAACACAAGCTCATCAAACATCCACCTTTTCATTGTCTTAGCCAGGCACAGTGACCCACGCCTGTACTCCCAGCACTTTGGGAGGCTGAAGCAGGCAGATCACCTGAGGTTGGGAGTTGGAGACCAGCCTAACCAACATGGAGAAACACCGTCTCTACTGCCTCAGCCTCCCGAGTAGCTGGGATTACAGGCACGCACCACCACAGTCTCTCCTGCTTCAGCCTCCCGAGTAGCTAATAGCTGGGTGTGGTGGTGCATACCTGTAATCCCAGCTACTCTGGAGGCTGAGGCAGGAGAATTTCTTGAACCCAGGAGGTGGAGGTTGTAGTGACCCGAGATCACACCATTGCACTCCAGCCTGAGCAACAAGAGCAAAACTCCATCTAGAAAAAAAAAAAAGATGGAGAATTACAATTCTGAATTGTTGCTGTTGTTTAATGAAGTACAAATTCCTCTCCTTCCTGTGCCAGAGTGCTCTGCCATCCAGCACCGCCCTCAAGCAGAATACTTCAAAGACAGATAATCCACAGGAAGCCTGGGACTAAAAAGTTGATGTTAGTCAACTTGTGTGTTGATGATGACTGTAGCTCTAATTTTTTTCTGCCTCTGTCTCTTAGGTTCTTGCTGGACCATTTCACGGCTCAGGAACCACACCTTCCTTCCCCACTTCCTGCATGCATGGGATGGCCACGTATACTGAAGTTCAATTTTGTGAAAAGAACACTTCAGAGGCAGGAGGATCTGGATTTGAATCCTGGCTTGGTCCTGGGTTGAACAGGACCAGTTCTGCTTTCTGATCTGGGGCAAGTTACTCAACATCTCTGAGCATCTGTTTCATTTGCTATAAAATAAGGAAAATAATACCACGTGGGATTGCTGAGACGGTACAAAGAGAAAGCACATGAGAAGCTTCTCAACATGACCTCTCGCAAAGCAATTAATTGTTAACTCCCTTCTCTCCTTTTAGCAGCTGCTGTTTCCTGGAGTTGCAAACCTTTCTAGGTGAGCTCATGTGAGACCATCTGAAACATTCCAAGAAGTAGTCCAGATGTAAAGACAGCCTTATTTTTGGCCAGCTGTAGCCTTATTAGAGTGGTCCATCCTGGTAGAGAATCATCTGGCCCCTTAGACAACTATGACACCAGGAATCAGAGGACACAAAGGTCCGCTACAGGATGAGGATATATAGATAAATGTTGATGTCATATTTCTTTCCTTTTTTGGTTTCCTTTTTCCTTGAAAACGCTTTCAGATCTCTGAGGCATCCCAAGGTCATCTTCCTCTTTTAAAACCCTCATGTGCTCTTTTCCATGAAGGGCTGGTTGGCAGCTGCTGAGGCCCCAGGCTGAAGGGAACTCACAGGCTCATGGCACACTAACCCCTAACTACAGCTGGGCGGGCGAGGAGGGAGGCTGCAATTTCATTCACTTCTTTAGATTGATATTTTGACATCTTCAGAAGTCTCTGTTAAAATGGAAATGTGGAATCTGAGTGGTGTGGGCAAACTGGTATACCAGGACATTTTGGTGGCGACTCAAAGCTTCTGATGAAGCTTTTCTAGTAACATGTGCCTTCCCTTTCCTAGGGACAAGAGTGAGTGAGGGCTAAGGACACAAGACAGCAGCAGTTTCAGCCCCACTCCTGTAATACTTTGAAAGTCTGACCTTATATCTTGGTATTCTTCCCTCAGACAGAGGGCTTAAGAATATTAGAGAAGTAATATCCTGATACTTTTGCATTCTAAGGTAAGCCACAGTCAGAAAGAACAATGGGAGGCCCAGAAGCCCACCCCCAACCACTCCAACCAGATACACCTAACAGTCTGGCTCAGACCAGATAGAGCCACCTTGGTGATCCAGAGAGGCCTCCTACTGGGTGCAGCGGCTCAAGCCTGTAATCCCAGTGCTTTGAGAAGCTGAGGCGGGAAGAGGGAAGATTGCTTGAAGCCAGATGTTCACGACTAGGCTGGGCAACATGGTGAGACCCCATCTCTACAAAAGAAAAAGAGAGAGAGAGAGAGAGAGAGTGTGTGTGTGTGTGTGTGCGTGTGTGTGTGAAAGAGGTCTCCTATCAGGAATCATGCTCAAGTTCTGATTCAATTTCAATGAGCGATAAGGGAGTAAAGAGGAAGAAGGAGGGAGGTTCCAGAAAACCCCGAGACTGGGATGCTGGGCTGCCATTGTTCACAGGAATTACTCACCCGTAAGTCTCCATCTGGTTTCACCCCCACAGGCCTGTGCATCCTGTCTTGCTCTCTAGGAACCAGAACACCTCTGTGGTTCTTTGGACACAAGTACTCTATTTCAGGGGCTCTTAGATTTTTGTTAATTTTTAAAAAAGGGATAATGGTGGTGAATTGCCTTAGGATTACTAAAATAAAAGCATTAAGAAACTCCCCCAAACTCCAAATACATCTGGAGTCATTCTTTCCTAATAGGGACAATATTTTGTTACCAAAAATGGTAGAAGGCTAGAAGGGCCCAAGTCTCAGGATAAAGGATAGTTCTTTACATTTAACTAATTCACACTCATGCACAAATTTTCTAAATCGATCTTATTTTTTTCATTTTGCCATGGATTGATACAATTTTATCACACATCACAATAGAGAATTGAGAGGTCTGTGTTTAAATCCAGGACCTGATGCTATTTACATCCCCTGGGCAAAGCAGTTCTCCTCTCTGCTTTCTGCTTTGTTATACCCTAAGGGAGAGAATTATATTAGTTGATTTCTTAAACAGCTCTCACTTTCTTTGAGCTCTTATTTCTCTAATGTGGAAAACTGAGCTTTGCTTCCATCTCTACATAAGCACATACCTCATCTAATATTTTATAACAAATATTGTTTCCCTGATTTCGCCATTTGCAGCCCAGATAACAACTCTCTTCCTAGGATTAGTGAAGGCTTGTAATATCATACAAAACCCAGTAATTTTCCCACTAACTGGGGAGTTTCCCAGAATTATCTGCCAAAGATTATTTTGGCATCTACAGCTTTTTTACTTTCCGTCATCAGTACTATCATCAACAAAAAATATTTCTTAAGCTAACAAGGAAAAGACTGAGCAAAGAGAATAAAGACATAATCATAGGGTGGGTAAAGGTTCAGACCGTCTGTTGGGGGCAGTACTTTCCTCCAGTCATAACTATGTCGAGGACATGAGACAGGGATGATGGTGATGGGAACAACAGCTTTGAGGGTCACATACTGAAACCGTTAGGGGGCAGAGAAGCCAGTGCCCACCTTCTAATCAATCCCAAACCTTCATAGAATAAAGCAGGATTATGTAAGAAGCTAGTCTAAGGGGAGGGTGACAGAAGTGAGACTTTATGGGGCCAGATGTCAAGGACATTTCACAAAATAGAGCCAGATCTTAGACCAACGCTGTGACTGGGGCCAATGTTGGCCCCCAGAGACATTTAGTCACTCTGGAAACATGTTTGACTGTCACATCTGTGAAGGAGTGCTATTGATATCTAGAGAGTAGTGGCCAGAGATGCCGCTAAACATCCCACAGAACACCATCGTCCTATAAACACAGAGCAGCCCCTACAGTGAAGATTTATCCAGCCCAAAATGTCATTGGTGTTGAAGTTGAAAAATCCTGCATTGGAGTAAACTTAGGAGTGATCATGAGACTAAGAGCAAGAGATCATTTCACATCGGCGTGATAAACAAGGCAGAGGTATATTCCTTACTGAAATCTGGACACCTCCCATGCTTTACTGAGGCCCTAGAATCAGTCCTAAGAAGTACAGAAGATCTAGCATTCCGGCCAGGCCTGTTGTTCTGAGAGCAGAAGCAGGGAGTGGGGATGAGAAGCAGAGGGAGCTACTGCTTTTCCTCATCAGTGCATTTACCATGGAAAACGCTGCTGTGAAGACGGCTAAGACCACACTGAATGACAAGGAATGCGAGCAAGTGAGGTGAGGGCCAAGTCACCAGACCCAGAGGAAAGCAAGGTGAGCAAAGCGTATCTGCTCCCTCAAGATGTGCAGTCCTAACTCCCACACTTTCCCCAGCTCAGAGCAGCTGCCCTGTTAGAACACGGCCACAGCTCTGTCGGGGTTTAGCACACAAAAACCCCTGACCTAAAGTGCTCTGAGTAACTAAATAATCCCAGGGTAATTAGGTAGTCCCAAGGAAATCCTATAACTTAAAATTATGGGCTCCTGAAGATCCTATTTGGTCCCTAAAATCTTACTATGATTCATTCTTTCCTTAATCAATATTTATTGAATACCTATCACATGCCAAGCCTGTCCAGCAGGTGAGAAGACAATTGGAAGCAGAAACAGACATAGTCCTCTCATGCCTGGCACTTAGAGTCTTTCCGGATAAATAGTAATAAGCCAGTCATCACATGAGTATCATAGCTGAAATGCATGTTCTGAAGACGTACGTACTATGAGGGATATCATGGGGTGTCTGTTAGCCATGGGGGAACGGGGCAGCCTCTTTGTGAAAATGGGGCCAGAAAGGCCTTTTAACTAAGGGGGATTTACTGGCAAAAAGGCTGTGAATTTACATTGATTGTGTATCCAAGTGAGGTTGTAGGCTCAGGTTCAGCGACCCTCTGATGGGACAGGGAGAAGTTGTTATGTCCCCCGTGAAACAACCCCATATTCTGTCTTTCCAATCTCAGTGGAGGCCGACTCAGTTCCCAGTACTCAGGCCAAAAGTCTTGGGTCATCCTTGACTCTGCTCTTTCTGACATCTCACAATGAATGAATCTCTACTTAAATGTTACTGGTTCAATCTTAAGATTATGTGCAGAATCTGGCCATTTCTCATCAACTCCGCTATGTGCTCAGTGCAAGCCACCAGCACCCCTCACGTGGCTGGTTTCAGCAGCCTCCTAAATGATCGCCTGGCTCCGGTCCTTGCTCCCTACAGTCTATTCTGAAAATAGCAGCTAGCATAATTCTTTTAAAATGTATGTCAGATCACATTGCTTGTTTGTTCAAAATCTTCCAATGATTCCCCATTGTACTCAAGAGTAAAAGCCGAAGTCCTCGCTGAAACCCACAAGACAATTCACAATTCACCTTCCGAATTATGTCCTAGGCCCCACCCACTTCCCTGCCCCCAGCACGGGACTTCTCTATTATTCCAGACACACCCCTTCCTCAGGGCCTTTGCACGGGCTGCTTGCTCCCCTCGCCTGGAGTGCTCCTCCTCCCCACGGCCTCAGAGCTACCTCCTTCATGAACTGCAAATCTCTGCTCAGACGCCAGATTCTCCAGGACGTGTACCCTAACTGTCCAACAAAGTTACAACCTACCCTTCTGCACACGTTCCCACTGCCATTACCTGCAGCCTCTTTTTCCCATAATACTTATTACTATTTCCCATCCTCTCTATATAACAGTCTTAATTAGTTTATTCATTGTTTATCTCCCCCCCACCATTAGCATGTATGCTCTTAGAAGCAGAGATTTTAGTCTGCTTTGTTCACTGATATACTTGAGCATCCAGTAGAGTGTTTGGCATATACATGTACACAGCATAGATAGATAGATAGATAGATAGATAGATAGATAGATAGATACGAAACAAAACAAGGTTATTCATTCCATTTTTATGTAGATTTAGAAATTAATTTTTAAATCTTATGATTGTATAATAGTGAACACAATTAGATCACATTGCACTCATTCATAAAAATAATCTTTTTTTCCAATATAAGCTTTTTGTCTTTGAGACAAAGTCTTGCAGTATTGTCCAAGCTGGGGTGCAGTGGTGCGATCACAGCTCACTGCAGACTTGACCTCTTGGGCTCTCGCCATCCTCTTGCTTCAACCCCCTGAGTACCTGGGACTAAAAGTGTGTCCCACCACACCCAGTCAAGTTTTTTATTTTTGTAGTGATGAGGTTTAACTTTGTTGCCCATGTCTCAGACTCCTGGACTCAAGTGCTTCTGCCATCTTGGCCTCCCAAAGTGTTGGGATTACAGGCTTGGGCCACCTGGCCCTGCCTAGACATTTTAAATACAGAATTTCATTAATTTGATTTAAGCATGTCTTTGTTTCTATTTATTTATTCACAGCAAAGAGCCGTAGCATTTTATTACCTTTACAAAAGTCAACAAATGATATTCTCATTGAAATATTCCCACTGAATGATGATTCAACATGTGAAGTAGAGGGATGTCTTTGGAGAAGGCACTTGAGGGAGACCATTAGCAAATTTTGCCAACTGGCTAAAACAAACATGAGCTCGTTCAACCTGGCTGGAGGCAGGACTGTTGGGGGGGTTCTGACTGTGTCCTGACTAAAAACAAGTGGTATTAAGAAAGCATCACATTTCCCAAGTCAGGGGGTGTCCCAGTGGGGTGGTGCTGCTCTCAAAACCCCTGTGTCCCTAAACACATCCATCCACACAAGATCAGTTTCCTCAAGTGCTGGTTCCAAAAATAGTCTCAGGGTTGGCAGAAATCATTCAGGAAGCTTCTTGAAGACCTTCTCTTTATTTCTCAGTCTGACTTTCAGCTCGTCCCAGCTACCGTAAGCAGCTTTGGCTTCCCAAGGTCACTAGGAACTTCTGTGTTTGCTAATACACTTGGCTTTCCATGGCACTGGTTGTGACCGGCTGTTAGACTAGTGGCTCCCCAGTTAACAGCACCTTCACTTCACACTCTTTTCTTGACTCTTGGCTGGGCTTGGGACTTGTTTAGTAAGTAGAGGGCATACTCAAACTCTCTCCTGGTTAGAAAAAATCATCATCAATAGAGGGCAGCAGAAGGGATGCTGCGACAACTCTGGTCTTCAGAAGGTCTGCCACTTCTGTTTTTGAGCTCTTGGGAGCTCTAAGCTGCATGGGAGGTCTAGCTACCCTGCCGGTAAGGCCACTGAAAGAGACTACATGGAGGGAAGAGACTCAAGACTGCAGGCAGAGAGAAGCCCAGCCATCCCAGTCTCCATGCCGACCTGCTGACCACATGAGTGGCCACCTGCAGGCTGGCAGAGGAACAGCCACTCAGTCTAGCATTTAAAGCCACTAAAGTTTTGGGGTAAACTTTTCAGCAACATTTGACAACCAAAAACACTGGTCATTCGTAGATGCCTTTTTTCTAAGTACAAGACAATGATTCAAATGCAAAGAAGATATGGTAAATATGTCCCCCTAACAACCTTCTCAGTCACCAGCCGAATTGGAATTGGTCATCATTGGTCATCGGCTAAAAGAAAAAAACGCCACATCTCTTAATTGATAAATATCCATGATTCTTTTTCTATGACTCTTTAATGCAAAGGTAGACCAGTCAGCTTCTGACAGTCTTAGGGACTGGCTTAATTCTCATTTCGCCAGAAGCCATCAAAATGAATTATCCACTGCTGGATACATGATAGCAAATGAGATTGCTCGCACTTTTCTAGGATGTTGTTATTTAACTTTCCCAAATCATTTCTTCTTATCCCCCACAATGAGAAATAAAAAAATTAAAATGGTTAAGATAATTTTAAAAGCCTATAACTAGAATTTGAATCCCCATCATCTGCAAAATATAGTAAACAATTTAACTGCTTCCTCAATTTAAAACAAAATTCTATAAAACACAATGCTGTCTACACGGTAGAGATGATTTCTTCTTATCTGAGGGAATGAGTAATTGGGAAGCAGGTATTGTTGAGTTAAAACGCAGTGGTTTTTACATGGTTTCCAATTTTGCGTATCAAAAGGTAGTCAACCACAATGCAAGCCTTCCAAATCCAAATCCTGTCTTCACATAAACTTTCTTGTGTCTGTTCTTGATCTTCTTAGGGAGAGGGTGAAAGTCCACATCTATCTCTGTGCTGAGGTTTTGGCAGGTTTTCTCATCTGAAAGTTTCCTGCTGTAGCGTCAGGTGCACATTTTCATTGACTCTAGGCATGGCCTCCTCTCATTTCTGCTCGGGGTGGTGTCGAAGTACAAGGTGGGAGGGGGCTCTGATCTCCACTCTTCTAGTCCGCTAGAGAATACTTACTATTTGTATATTCGTCCCCTTTCCTCTGGCTTTTCCACTCTTATTCAATCCTGCACTGTAGTGCTTCAGTATAATGCTGGATCACCACGTAGATGAATCGGTTCTGTGCTTCTGTCTGGACCATCCCTGACCTTTGAGACCGCACCATCTGGATGGTTTTGGGAACGTCAGTGTCGCAGTCAATATCTTTCTCCCTGATGACGTCAATAAGAATATCAATCGCAATGAACATCCCCGTCCAGCCAATTCCAGCCCTGCAGTGCACCTCGACCAGCGCTGCATCCATGATGCTCTCCTGCTTATGGTGCCATCTCCTCCAGGAAGTCCAGCACACCCCTGAGGACGCTGGGCACTCTGTGGTCTGGCCAGGTCTAAAAGTGGTAGTGCCAGACCATCTCTCTGTATTCCCCTGGAGTAGAGCCTGTCCAACCTTGAAAGTTTACGTTCTCTTAGCATATAGTCATGAGCGGGGCGTTCTTCGACATTCCTAACACACATGACCCCATAGTCTTCAAGAACACACTCATCAGGCCAGTATTTGACACATTTACTCTTTCCTCTCTCTGCTTCTTTTGTTGTCATGACAATCCCTCTGGATTCTTCTTGAAACACCATTCACCAAAAGTCGTTCACTGTTTTGCAGGCAGCCTCGTGTGGCAATGTAACTTTCTGGCCTTTGAATCGTTGACTTGGTTTCAAATTCAGGCACAATGACATTTGCATTGATGTAATCTGAAACGGGCTCATTGGGATCACTGTGGTGCAGGACAACTCTGGTGCCATCAAAGGGAAGGATGTTTTTCTATTTTTTTTTCTTGCCTTTGACCCTTTTTTTGGCTGTAGAGAAGTTTGCACTCCTGTTGGTCAGTGTCTCAAATTCTTCCCCAAAGCCTTGTTTGACATTACCTCTGGTCTCAGCTAATTTTCTTCAGCAGCATTTATATGAGTTGTGTTAAGGGGCTGCTTGAGTCATAGTCCTGGATTTCCACCATAGGATTCTTCTCATAATGTTTCACACGCTCTATCAAAGAGTCAATCCATTCTCCTCCACCAATGCCGTATTTCAGTTCCTGACAGCGAATCACGACATGATTCAGTCACTTTAGACTTGCTGTCATTGCTCTCCCCTTTGTCGTCACCGGTGGCACAGAAAGAACAAATTCTCCAGCGTGGCTCTGGCTCTCTCATACAAGAAAGCTACTAGGTTTTCCTTTTTCAGTTGATAATTTCTCTGTCTGCTTCCCAGAGAAGTGTTAGTGAAACGGCCTTTCAGAGGTAGGATCTGCACAGTTCAGAGGATATCGAAGCTCAGGAACATCTCCATTCTTCTCTTTTAATTGTCCATGATGTTCCATGTAATACTGGACCAACTCAGCCAAAGTGGCAAACTTCTCCCCTCCACACAGGCCATAGTAATCACCAGTGTCCTGAATCTTGATGTGGATGACAGCTGCATTTCTACTAGCAGAAAGCATGAAGTCTCCAGGGTTACTTTCATTAGGCCTTGCCAAAAAACTGCCATCAACTCCGCTTGTCAACAGTAGCTTTTCTGCCTCCACACCAGTGCTATTTGGGTGAAACCATTCTCTCCAAACCTCAGTTTCCTCCATTCTTTTCTTTCTATAAGTAAGAATAGTAGGCTGGGCACGGTGGCTCATACCCGAAATCCCAACACTTTGAGAGACTGCAGCAGGAGGATCACTTGAGCCCAGGAGCTCGAGGCCAGCCTGGGCAAAAAAGCAAGACCTCATCTCTACAAAAATGCAAAAACACTAACCAGGTGTAGAGGCTGTGGTGGGAGGATCACTTGAGCCCAGGAAGTCGAGGCTGCAGTGAGTCACGATCACGCCACTGCACTCCAGTCTCCTTTTGTTTTATTTTTAATGAAGAGGAATCTTTTTAAAATGGAAGTGGTTCGTCCTTGATGTCTCATTTTTCTTACTAATAAATAAACCCAGAGAACTATTTGCAATGGGCAGTATTTAGAACAGGCTTCAAAACAGAGAGGGCCTATTTGTTTCTGTTTGAAGCCACCCTTTGGGCAAAACATCTGGTAACCTCGGGTGGCCCATGAAGCAATCGGCGAGATCTGAAGTATGAGAAGAGTGCATTCTTTGAAATCCCTCTGACAAGCAGGCAGTCCCTCCTTCTCTCAAACCATCCTCAAAGGGAAGTGTGTCGGCTTGGGCAGTAAGGAGACGATGTGGGAATTCCCCTGTCCCTTTGGTTTACTTTACAGACAAACCTTATTAGGGTTAGAGATGGGTCATTCCCATCCACAGATTCCTTCACTTGAAATCAAGACTTCTTTGGAAATATAAATTTGGAGAATAGGTGAAAGTGAACTGTAGTTCCCCCAAAACAAATTTTTAAAAAATCAGGTAGTATTAAAAATTGCTGTTTTTAATACCAGTTACCAATAGATGGCAGCACGGGATTCGTCTTCGCCCATAAGCAGCTTCAACCCTGCTTTTCCTGGTGAACGTTCACGGACAACCTCAGCCCCTCTGACGCTCTTGGTGTCATCAGAGAGCAATTTGAGGTGTGCAATAAGATCTTTGGGTTACCCCCCTCTTCTCTAGGTGACCTCAAACCACAATCACCAATCAACTGTGGTACCATGACCTGGAAAAACAGCAAGGAAACTAAAAACAAAGCAAAACAAAGCAAAACAAAACAAAAATCCATCCTGTGAGCTTTGCAAGGGAGCACAAGATCATGCCACACAGGCAGTTAGCAAACTAACTTGGAGATGGGTTCTGTTCAGAAGAGTCAAAAAACAAAAAGAACAATTTTTGTAAATTGCATTTTTAAGCCACTGTGTCTTAAACACTGGAGCTTCAACATAAATACTTCTGTGCGATGTATTCTGACTTCAGCCCTGCTGTTCCTTCCAGTTCCAAAAACCTCCGATCTGTGAATAGAAAGTTTCAGCAGATAAGTTTCCAAGAGAATGAAACTATTTCTAGGTACTAGGCTAGTAGCTATATATGTTAAAACACAAAAATAAACAAACAAAAAGACCTTCATGCTAATCAAAATATTTTTTAACAGAAAGGAAACCAAAATCTATCAGACCCAACCCACTAGAACTGTTTTTTTTTTTTTCCAATGCACATAGCAATAGATTCATGTTTTGGAAACCAATTATGTAGGCCATAACAGCCATTGTAGAAAGAATAGCATAGCATAGCACAGCACAGCACAGCACAGCACAGCACAGCACAGCACAGCACAGCACAGCACAGCACAGCACAGATCAGAGTGCATCACATCCTACAGATTTGCAAGGTAAAATTTCTTGCTCTATGTTATAGGCCAAAGAAAACTTGCAAAACTCTACCATAAAGAACAGCGCCTGTCTTCAACATTTGTATCTTCGACAGCCCAATGCCTATAAGTTCCTCACCATCAAAATATCTAACTGGACAAACGGAATTTTTCGTGGGTTTGCGTGGCACCAAGCTCAAGTTGCAATCATTGAAACACAAATATGGAGAATTCGTTTATTTGTCATCATTTTCTGCATATCATGCTTTTCCTAGATAGTCCCGGTTTCTGACATTTTGTTCTACTCTTCCATAAGCACATTCATAGTGATGATGTTGTGCGTCCTGAATTTCAGTTTGGAAAACATAATGGTTAAATCAATGGATGTGGGATAAAAACTTCAATGGCTAAAGGGGCTGGGTGGGTAGAATAAATGAAGCAAACTGGAAATAGAAATGGATTAGAATGTATATTTTATAGAAGAGCTATACATTTTTCAAAAGTTAATAATAACATTAAAAAAGGAAAATGATACTGTGCTGGGTAGAAGAAATTAGGTCTTCTATGGACTGAATTTTATCCCTTCAAAATTCATAGGTTGAAGTCCTAGCTCCCCATGTGACTATATTTGAAGACAGGTCTTTAGGAGGTAATTTAAGATTAAATTGAGGGCATAAGGGCGGGGCCTTAATCTTATATGACTGCTGGCCTTACTAGGGGAGGAAGAGATCTCTCTCTCTCTTTCTCTGTGTGAACATGCACCAAGGAAAGGCATGTTACCACATTGCAAGATGGCAAATGTCTGCAAACCAGAAAGACAGCCCTCACCAGAGAAATGAATTAGCTGGCACTTTGATTTTTGAGTTCCCAGCCTCCAGAACTGTGAGAAATAGATTTCTGTTGTTTAAGCCATCAAGTTTAGGCTACGATCTTTTGTTACAGCAGCCTAAGCAGACTAATGTGAGGCCTTAGGCCTGGGTATGCCCAGGACCCTCCAGGGGGCAACTTTAGGATGAACGCAGCACTGCAGATTGGATGAAGCAGTGGGATAAATATTTCATTGGGATAAATATCTGAAGTCATTTAAGTATCAATCCTCATCAGGGCTCTGAAGTTCCAGAGCAACCTGTAACAGGATATTCATTCATTGAACAAATATTTCAAGAGTACAAGATTAAAACTAGTTTGACTGTGAGTCAAGTGGGCGAAAGAACAGTGACTTGGAGAGCATAGAAAGAAAATGTGAGCAATTCCAGAAGAATGGGTGATCTCCAGAGTTTCAGAATGAGCATCTCAGCACTCCCACGCCCATGGGCCTGGGAAGAAATTGGCATCAGCAGGGCAGGGACCATAGCATGAGCTTTCAATTTCATCTTCTCGTCCTGCTCCAAATCATTTTCTCTCGTGTTCTAGTACAATTCAAATATTATTTGATTTAAACCTCATAGTTTTCAGAATTTCTTTTATTTTTTCAGTAATTATTTTTTAAGTACACATGTACGTACATTGGTGAAGAAAACAGATGAAAATTCTTGTGTTTGTGGTATCTTTAATTTGGTAGATAATAAACAAAGTAAGTAAAAGATGTGAGATGGCAGAAGGCTGTAATATGCATTGGTAGTATTGCTTGAGAATATTCTGCTGAAGAAGAGAGCAACTGAAATGGGCGAAACTCATATTTAAGTATAGGAAAATAAGTGGGCAGCATGAGGGACAGGTCAGAAAGATCAAGTGGAGCATATGTACACGCACAGGGCCAGGAAGGAAAGGTAGCGCCAGGATACCTGATCTTCATGACACTGTAATACATGTGAGACACTTGATATTCATGAGTTCTTTATTCGGCTACTCATTTGTGAAATTTATTCTGACCTCGAGTTACCTTTGCCTGCAAAAACCAAATACAATCTTGGTTGCTTGGTTAACTGGCAAGCATGAGCCACCGCCATGTGCTGGATCCTGATACCGTTTCTGTCTACTGAGACCCCATGCTCAAAAGTTCAATGTTGGGCTGGGTGCGGTGGCTCACGCCTATAATCCCAGCACTTTGGGAGGCTAAGGAGAGCAGATCACCTGAGGTCAGGAGTTTGAGACCAACCTGGCCAACCTGGTGAAATCCTGTCTCTACTAAAAAATACAAAAATTAGCCAGGTATGGTGGTGGGCATCTGTAATCCCAGCTACTCAGGAGGCTGAGGCAGGAGAATTGCTTAAACCAGAGAGGAGGATCACTTGAACCGGGAGGAGCAGGTTGCAGTAAGCTAAGATCACACTGCTGCACTGCAGCCTAGGGGACAGAGTTAGACTCTATCTCAAAAAAAAAAAAGTACAATGCTGGTCCTAGTGACTACTAGGAATGGCTGGTATGGTAGAGAAAGAAAGAGACATCTGAACATTGTCCTAGTTAGGGTTTTTACCCATTCGTGTGCTATGTGAGGCATGTTAACTCACTCTCACTTCTCCAGTGTGAATTTGAATGTAATAAACTACATGATTTGATCACATTCATTTGATCTGTGATCCCTTCTGGGAGAGTTTGCCTAATTGTGGACTCAGAGACTGCCATTGATTGCAATAAGATAATTTCCCATGTGTCAGTGATTAAAAAAAAAAGTATAACAGCATCCAAAATAAAGCATGGAAGGGAGCTAGGGAGTTTGGGGAAAGGATTTCCATTTTAAATACAGTGCTCAGGGAAGCTCTGATTGCAAAGGTCCCATTTGAGCAAAGACTTGAAGGAGGTGAGGAAGAAAGATATGTAGCTGTCTTACGGAAGATCATTCCAAACCTAGGGAACCACAAATGCAGAGGTCTCAGCCATGAGTTAGCCTGGCCAGCTCCAGCAGCAGGAAGGAGGCCAGTGTGGAGTGAGCAGGGTGGCAGGAATTAAAGTTTGAAGTTACTGGCCTTATAGGTCATTTGAATAACTTTGGTTTTTACTCTAAGATGGCTTTCCACTGGACAGAAAATTGGTCATATATGTGTGTGTGTGTGTGTGTGTGTGTGTACATATATATAATACTTTAAGTTCTGCAGCACATGTGCAAAACTTGCAGGTTTGTTACATAGTTAGACACGTGCCATGGTGATTGGCTACATCCATCACCCCATCATCTACATTAGATATTTCTCCTAATGCTATCCCTCCCCTAAGTCCCCCATCTCCCACTAGGCCCCAGTGTGTGATGTTCCCCTCCCTGTGTCCGTGTGTTCTCATTGTTCACCTCCCACTTATGAGTGAGAAGATGCAGTGTTTGTTTTTCTGTTCTTGTGTTAGTTTATATTTTTACGTGATCCAGTCTGGCTGCTGTATACCAGAAGGGAATAGAGAAAGACTGTGGAGGTCAGTTATGAGACTTGTGCAATGATCCAGGCAAAGATGACAACTCAGATCAAGATGGTAGCAGTAGAGGTAGAAAGAAGTGTTGAGACTCTGGATATGTTCTGAAAGTAGAGCCATTGGGATTTGCTGTTGGATGTTGGAGAGAAACAAAGGCAGGAGTCAATGATGAATCCAAGGATTTGGGCTTCAGCAGCTGGAAAGATGGAGATGTCAAGAATGCAGGAGGGAGAAATTTGGGAGAAGTTTGTGTCATTTTACAGAAGAAGCACCTGAAACTTAAATAACTTACCCAAACTCACATAGGAAGTTAGTTACTCAAGCCAAGAATCAATCCAAGCCAGGCCATTTCCAAGCTCATGTGTGTGTTTTCTCTCTCAATCCCTGAGAAGAATATCCAGGGAATAATGGGAGCTGAGTGGATGGAGCGACTTATTCTGCCTGCCACGGGGATCAAAGGTTTCACAGAGGAATATGTGCAGCTTGGCCTTGAGGGGTCTGGACCAGGACTGGGAGAAGAACAGGTATTCCAGACAAAAAGGAACACAGATATAACTGAAAAATAAATAGTGTAGGGAAAATTCAGCGGTTTGAAATGTCACTTTATAGTTCTGTAAAGCTGTCTTATTCATGTAAAGATAGGGTCGTATTGCAGCAATGTTTCAATATGTTGTCACGGTGTAGTTAACCCAATTATTGCTAGAAGTGGGAATACAATGTTTTCACTGTGTGTTTATTGTTATGCCAATACGCATGTGCAAAGATGGGTCTGTGTTGCCCCTCTGTTGAGGAGGAGGCACTGCCCAGATGCTGCAGCCATTGCGAGTGATGCAGTGAGGCTGGTGTGGGACAGTAAGAAGAAGCTGGAAGGTGGAATGGGCAAAGGCTTCTGCCTGGTGAAGATCCCCTGGCACTGCCATGCACAGGAAGGAAACAGAGAGGATGAAATCTCTTCTCCCTCCTTCTGCCTTCCAGTCTCTCCTCCGGGTCCTTTGGGGTGGACCCCAACAGGGAGCTAACACGGGGATAACAGGAATGTCAGAATTCAGGCCAGAATCAGAAAATAGAGTATAAACAGCTTAGCCTGGAGCTGAGAGACACGAGGGTATCAACCACTAAAGCAGTAAAATGGGAATAATAATACTTGCTTTAAAGGTCACATTAGATTACATGTGTAAAAACACAATGTGCTTTGTATTGAAAATAACATTATTGACAAAGGCTATGGAAGGTTTATTGGGTTGGTTGCAAGGGATCAAACCAATGTATAGGATGTTGACATTCTGCTTTTTAGCCACTAACTTGTATATACATAAGCAAATAAGGTAAAATTAACTTTAACCTTGAGCTTTAATTTTGGAACAGCGTGGAACCACTTTGTTATAGACACTTGTAACCTGGATAAAAGATGTCCAATGTCCTGATTCTGATGACTGTGTATGTGAGGGCCCCTCCCCCAACATGTAGGGAAGTTTTCCAATTCTGGAAAAATCCCACGTCTTAGCTCTGGGAAAGGAGCTAACTCAGACTTGCTTCTGCTCAGCAGGGAGCCTGGAAGAAGCTGGATTATTGGATGAGGGTGCACATATGTTGCTGGAACAAGTCATTGAGAAAAACAGCTTCGTGTTGTGTTTGTTGTTTATGGTAGACATTGATGTTTATATTGACTTTTTTCAGAATAATTTTGTCACAGAGCTTCTTAAACACATTATATTTCCATTCCTATTGATTCAGTTCACAGAAACAAATCCTGTATTAAGATGTGGTTGATCCCCAAAACCTTGCCTTTGAATTATGACGTTTATTTTTAAGAATCATTTATTTTGTTTTCCAAAGGGATCTTCATGTTGTATTTCATGAGATCACATGTGTTACAGATTATACTGACTTACTCATTCCACAAATAATAATTGAGAGCCACCATGTGCCTGATCCAATGCTAAGTGATCAACCAAAAAGTGATTGTCCTTGCCTTTGTGGAGGTTATAATCTATTGCAAAAGACAAGAGATAGATATACAAACACACAAACACAAAAGCTCTCTATGAGGAAGGACTCTGTGAACCAGGATGAAGAGCATACGCACTAAATTTAGCATCTATGTTTAGAGAGGTCTTCTAAAAAAATAATGTTGGAACTATGAGCTAAAGGACATGTAAAGCCCACGATGGGTGGGTGGGTGCTTTGACAGACTGAGGGTAGAGGAGAAGACTAGAAAATGTTCCATCAGTATGGCTGAGATGAAGTGAGAGGCCTTGGAGAGTCTAGAGAACAGCCAGACCCTCCCTGTGTACATTTTATTCTAAAGTCAACAGGAAGCCTTGGGGGGACTAAAACAATGGAGTGACATATTCCATTTTGACTTTTGTGTGAGGAATGGATGATGGTGCAGAAGTGATGGAGGAATTTAATTAAGAGGATGCTGCAGTGGTCCAAGCAGTATCACCCTGTGCCTGTCTCCAGGGATGGACATTCACATAGAGAGAGAAACTATCATGGCTTGGACTGGGGGAAGAGTGGTAAAGATGAATCGAATTAGATTTGAGCTCTATTTTGGAAATCTGATCTGCAAGACTTGGTTATTGATTGCATTTAAAGAAGGATATTCCTGGATTCCTTGCTTCTGCAGTTTTGTGAATGGAAAAAAGAATTTCTGAAAGAAAGGACTTATGGCAAGAGAAAAAATGAAGGAGAAAAAGCCAAAAAAGATGTCAGGAGTGAAAGGCTTTGTACAACCAATCAATATATGCACATACAATTAAAAGAAATGCACTCCCATATAAAAAAGGGCTCATACACAAGAATCAGTGGTGATAGACTGACTCATGGAAGGCATTCGGTGTCCTTTTCTAAGAATTGAAATTTCTGTAGCAACAACTTAAACGTCGGGCCACTAGTTTTTCTCTACAAACTTACTTTGGTGAATTCACCGCCATTTAAAAAAGTTAATGCCCCTTGGCTTTAGAAATGGGAAAAAATCTCTAGGAACAATTATTTAATTCAAAATTTCAAGGCATATAAAAGATAATCCTTTGGTGTCAATTTGCTCAACACAAAGTCATAGTTATTATGTCTCAGAGAAGAAAGAGCCTCTGTTAGAGATGATCTGTGATTTTTAGAGATCAGATTGATTCAGAAAACGGCAGAGTCAATATTAGAATCCAGGGGAAAATAAGAGTTGGAATTCTTAAATGAGTCAGGACAGATGATCAGAATTATCTGGAGACAAACTATCTACTTTCAGGTTTCAGTAATCCCAGCTGGCTGTCTATGTTCCCCGGAGTCATTGAAATACCATTCCATGCTTTAATTTAACTGTTTGGATAGGGTCATAGGCTTTGTAATAAACTCTCTAATTTAAATAGATCAATAAGATCATAATTACAGGTACTCCTTCAACAGTCTCTACTGTGGACTCTGAAATGACAGAGAAAACCTTTCTATGATAACTGCCAAAACAAAAGCTCAAACCTTCTAATTTGATTTCAAAGATATTTCCCAGTATTAATCATAATAAACCAAACCATTAACTCATCATGGGATAAGGCTTTAAACATACAAACTGTCCTTCACTGAACTTGACCATAAAACAAATGGCCTCTAACATTTTATTTTCAATACATCTTGGCTTAACATGAGTTATTTGTCACATGAAAATCCTAGCTGATGATGCCTGCAGATGGAAATAGGGTGGTGAGAGTTTGGCCTTTGACATAGAAAGCTCTGTTTATGGAGACACTTCTTAATGGTTCAGAGCACAGACTCAGGGCTTAACCGCCTGGGTTTGAATTCCAGCTGCCCTTTCTTACCACCGCCAAATTTCTACCTGTGATCTTCACTAAGTTGACATCAACACTCTGCACTTTGGTTTCTTCAGCAATGAAGATAATAATCTACTCAGCCCTAAGGTCTTGTATGGTTTAAGTGAGGTAATGTATCTAACGGGCTTATGACGTGCTCCCTCCGTGTGAGCACTAACACTCTGGGTGACTGTGTAAAAGGTGGTGTTTGTTTGGGTTTTAGCTCTTCTCAAATGAACCACAGGAAGATGTGGTGACTTGATATGAGCAAATACTTGTACCGAATTCTTTTTCAAACCATTCCTGGGGTGTATTAGAATCTAAACAAAAACAGTATGAAAAGATCTGCCTTGCAAAATATTTGATGTTATTTGGATCCTTTTGACTCTACCATGTTTTACTTAGTTGATGAATGATATTCACATTAGAGATGCTTATCCGATTTAGGTATTATTCAGAGCTTGGAAAAGCAATACATGATGGCTGATATTTTAAAAATTAATTTTGTATTTATCATGACTGTCATGTGCACAGCACTTAGCGAGTCTTATGGAAGAGATGTAAAAATCTTAAAATATGATTGCTTAGGCCAAAGTAGCTTATAGTCTTATGGAGAGGTGAATATATATTCAGAAGGTAAACTGAACCAAGTTGGGTGGTGGCAGTGTTAAGTGTAACTAAAATTAAAGCTCTCCAGTCTCAGATGCCCAATTATCATGCTAGAGTTACAGCCTTGCAATTACTTTTAAGCCCCATGGATAAGCCAGAAACAGAGAATCTTCCTGGGGCCTGTGGCAGTAGGTATGGGCAGGAGAGCAGGTCTTATAGAAGAGGCTGCTTTTGAATTCCATCCAATGGTGTGGCAGTGGTGAGGTATCTACCTACCTGACTGGCCTCGGAGAGTAGGATAAATATCAGGGGTATTTCTTTGATACACTCTGATTTTTAGGAGCGTATTATCTCATCAAAGAGATGAGTTGTATGCCCTCCGAAGCTGATCATTTCGTTCCCCACTTAAAGCCTTTTAATGTCCTTCAGGACAAAACCACAGTCCTTACCAAAGCATATAAGATATCGATGACTTGTTCCTGTCAGCAATAGCTAGGCGTGCTTTCATCTGCAAGAAATAAGACATTTAATCAACAGTGGCTTGACCAGTGCTCCTTAAGCTCTAGTGTAGCTTCCGATCACCAGGGCTTCTTATTAATAGGCACATCCTGATTTAGGAGGTTGGGGTGGGGCCCTGAGATGTTGCATTTCTAACAAGCTCCCAGGTGGTGCTGATTCTGCTGCTCTCAGGCAAACCTTGTGAACAGCAAGAAATTAAAAAGGGCTTTAAAAGATGGAGTTTTCTGCCTCTCATATAACAAGAAATCTGAAAGTTGTTCTACACTTGATTCAGAAGATCAACAATATGAGTGCTCTGGGATTGGCAGATCAGGGATTGGCAAACTATGCCCCACAGGCCAAATCTAGCCCAACGATTGCTTTCGTAAATAAAGTTTTATTGGAACATAACTGTATTTACTTGTTTATGGATTGCCTGTGGCTACTTTCACACTAAAATGTTGGAGCTGTGACAGAGACCATATCACCCACAAAGCCCAAAATGTTTACCTTCACCTGGCCCTTTATGAAAATAGTTTGCTGACCCTCGGCTTAGACATCATTATTCGTCTCTGATCTGGGCACCTCTCCTCACTAAACTTAGTGAGGACTCTGTTAACCAGGAAGACAGGCAGGAGGAAGCCATGTGTGGAACGTGACTTGTCTCCCTCACATCCTGCCATCCTCTGATGTAGATTCACCTTGCAGCCATGGCAACTGCGGGCAGTTCCCTAAAGGCACCATGCTTCACTGTGGCTTCAGAAAATGTCATGTGGGTTTTGAGGACAATGAGATCAGAATGTTTGCCTAAAACAGTATAAAGGCTTGTAGGCTGGGCAGGTAACTATGGGGACGACACAGAGGGTAGTCTCAGGTTCCAAGCTAAAGCATTTGGACTTACAAGTCATAGGGGTGGGCAGTGGCAGCCTTGGGGATTTGTAAAGCATGAGGTCAGTTTAGTGCTTTACGCATGTAACTCTGAGAATACTGGGCAGATGGCCTATTTATTAGTCTGTTATGACTGACATGAAATACCACAGACCAGGTGGCTACAACCACAGACATTTAATTCATTGCAGTTCTGGAGTCAAGAAGTTCAGATCGAGATGCTGGAAAATTCAGTTTCTGGTGAGGCCCTCTTGCTAGCTTGTAGATGGCCACCTTTTCTCTGTGTATGAGCAGAGAGAACGTAGTAGCGTCTCATCCTCTTCCTATCAGGACACTAGTCCTATCAAATAGGGTCTCATCCTTACGATCTCATGGAACCACAATTACCTCCAAAAACACCCTGTCTCTGAATGCAGTCACATGGGGTTAGGGCTTAAATATATGAATCTGGGGTGGGGGGAACATATTTCATTTCACAACAGCTGCTGGAGGGAGAAATGTGTGCAAGGAGACGAGTTGGACCTATCCGTGAAATATTAGAGACTGAGAATACAAGGCCTGATCTAGAAAATCAGGCTCTAAGAATGGAAAGGAAGGAATGGGTGACAAGACAGAGATTGTTAAAAAAAAATCAGTGGGTCTTGGTAACTAAATGAATTCAAGCAAAAGTGATTGTGTCTGACAGCTATGTTGAAATCCCGGTGAGTAGGGAATGGAGTCATAGTTAACAGAAAAATGAAGACATGGGGGCAAGAAAGTCTTCGGGCAAATGTAGTGGTTTGGGGTCTATTTAGTCTGACATGAGGTTATCCACGTGTATTTGGAAGACTATGAATTCATCTTCCCTCAAGTAAATGCTACCTAACAAGCCTTTTATCAAGAAGTTGTGAATATTGATTTTTTTTTTCAAAAGTCATTGCACCCTTCCCTTGAGACCCATGTAATCATTTGTAAGAATGAATGTCAGGTTCTTCATTATCTATTCCTAGTCCTGCATATTAGGATTTAAGCCAGCTTCTCTTATTCTGATCAGTGGGGATATCTTCATCACCTGTTGCACATAAGATCCTCTAAAGAAATAGTTAGAGGACATTCATTTACACATGCATTCAAGCAATCTATATACAGTAAATGTAAGATACGGTTCTGGCACTGGGGATTTAAAGGTGTCTAAAAAGGACTAATTTTAGCTATGTTGAAAGTGAGCTTTATAGTTCTGTTTTAAAAGTGCTTACTCATTTTCTCATGTGAGCTTTCACTTTCTTAAGTTTTCTTTAACTGTCAGGAAAGAAATGAGACAGCATTCTGAGAAGGATCTAGATATGCCACAACGAACCTTCTGAAGGAGGCTGATAGAAGGGACAACCCGCAAGTCTGGAAGTTGAGTTGACAGCCCTGCCCACGAGAAGCTGGCTAAGACAGCACGGTAGAGATGCGGCCTGAGGATCGGGGTATGAACACTGCACAAAGCTATCATCACCGAGTCTAATATTTGCCTTATTTGTGAAGGACCACTGTACTCGCACCCCAACAAGAACTCACCCCAGCTGGCCTAAGTTACGGAATCTACAGTCCTTGGAAAAAGAATAAGTCAGAAAAAAGACCTTCAGGATTTTTCTAGCTGTTTCCTGTGATTTATCATTCTTACATTATAGTCACTTCAAAATACTTTTTTAACTTCATGCTATGAATTCCAAACATATGTAAGGGTCGTTTCTGCCTTTGGTAAGATAGAAGACCACTGCGCCACCGCTTTCTCTTAGTTGGCTTTGATATTTCCTTTCATGCATGCTCTGTTTTCCAGTAAAATAACCCTATGCCGGGGCCTCTGACTGGCCCTACTTTTGAATTAACTAATATTTGCTGTTTCCATGTGGCAGGTGTGATGTTAGGCCAGGTGCTATGAGTTAAACAAAGATAAATGAGACCTGGACTCTGCCCTTAAATATGCAAACCAGCCAAGGGCTGGTGGTTAAACTCTGGACTCAGACAGACCTGGGGTGGAATTCCAGCTTCTCTACCTACCATCTTGGGCAAGTTATTTATATTCTTTTAAATTCCTTTTCTTTTCCTCTCTCCACAATTGGGCATGATAATATCTACCTCATAGACTTGTTCTGAGAATCAATTAAATAATAATGTACAGTGCCATATAGAAAGTGAATAATTTATACTTCTCATTATTCCTATGATCATTATTTCCATAGGGAAGAGAATCTTTCAACTTTTCCTTCTGAACCCTGCCTTTCTTTTTTCATCCTACTTCTTAACTGCACAGAACTCCTCTATTTTCTTTTAAGAAAAGAGGGAAAGGCACTGTAATGAAGATCTGAGTATAACCTTGACTGTAGATGCACAGAGACAATAGGAAATTATGTCATACCTCTATTTAATCTGCATTGCTCCTGTTTTCATCTCCTCATTTCTGACCTTTGAGAATCGTTTGTTGTAGAAAAGGACAAATAACACGATTATGTCACTGATGATTAGTCTTGAGGCATTCACTAGATAAATATTTATTCTGCAGTTTCTAGGTGCCAGGTCCCGAGTCAGTGCTAGAAACAGAGTGGTGGACATGACAGCCACGGCCTCTGATCTCATGGAACACCCAGCACAGCAGATGGCAAACATGTACCCAAGTGCAAGAGAAAGCTCTGGAAGTGAATGTGGTGGGGCTTTGCCTAGGCTCTCAGGCAGCATGGCCTTCTACCACAGTGGCAGTCCCAGGTGAGTCTCCTCTGCATGGTGTCAGGCACACTATGACCTTCTACCATAGTGGAAGTGCCATGTACATGGTGAGTCTCCTGTGCTTGGTGACAATTCTCAATTGCCCAAACTGGAAACTCGGAGTGAAATATATAACTGAAAGCTTGCAGATCTATACAAGGGATTAGATAGTAGAATATTGAAATCCATTGATATCATTGATTTTAAATTGAAAAAGAATTACAAAAGAATGTGGATTAAGAGATGGCTTTAACTTCTCCAAGCTATTTTCCAGCTAGAAATGTTAACACCAAAAATATTATAATCTGACAATGGAGGATAATGGCTGATGTTTCCTGTGCCTTCCTGCAACCTTCAGGATGACCCTGGAAAGTAAATTATGAATTTGGATTGTAAATAATGTGGTCTGGTTGGAGGGCATCTGCTTCATCAACTGGATACAATGGCTGGAGATGCCCTGAATTTGCAGTTAGCAGAGTTCAGCTGGTCTCCATGAAAATGGTAGTTCTGTTGGTCACGGGGTCTGTAATGATTTCATATAAAAATGGCATCACACTACTGAGCTATCTGGCAAGGATCTGATTGCTGTCCCTTGGTATTCAGGATGATTGAGCTCACAGCTGAATGTGGCTGGGGTCAGGGTCAAGGACTGAGGCCTGGTATTATACCCATTCTCCAAATGGAATGAGTCTGGTGCTAAGTCGGGTCCGAATTGACCCTTGTACCTAACTCACCCTGTGATGACAGACACTGCCCTTAACCACAATTTGAAGATGTCTCAAATAGTAGGTAAAGAAAATCTCCAGGCATTCCAGGTGGGGCAAGGCTTGGAAGTCTAGGCAGCCATAAAAAGGGCTAACATGTGTTGACTACTTCCTCTGTCCTACAGAGTGCTAAATTCCACTTGAATTACCTGCAGCCCCTCTACCAAGTATTAACATGAGGGATTCCTACAGTCAGGGAGCTGGGAGGGGTGCAAGGAAAACAAGGCAGGGCCCTCTGTCCTCAGAGAGCCTCAGGCTCCAGAGTCCTCAGGACTATAGCAGAATTCAGAAACGAGACCAAGGCGAAGGCCCAGCTATGTCAACTGGCACCCTTGAAAAGCCATTAGCAGTCTGTGGGTCCTCCCCAACCCAGGGACGGTATTAAGAGAGTCCAGGCAAAAGAAAGCTGGGAAGAGAGCATAGAGGCATTGGAAAGAGACACAGGAAGCCAGAGAGGCATTTTTGCTTCCAACTTCCAGGTGAGTCTGAGAAAGAGAGAGGGAGATAAAGAGAGACTGAGCAATTCTCCCCCTTCCAGCTATGGAACACCAGGCTCAGCTTGGAAGGAGCTCCAGCTACTTCTGTGCTTCTGGTGGCTCTTGGTTTATCACCTGCGGCCAGCAGGGAGTAGGGGAAGGAGATGGGATGGGGGATGGGGGCGGACAAGCCGATTGCAAAGGGCAGCAAGTCAGGGCTGTCACTTACTGGAAAGGGAGCACTGGTTCCCACGCTAAGGCACTTCTGAGGAAAAGAGTCATGAGATTACTTCAGGCTTTTGGAGAAAATGTACTTTAATTGTGACTAATTAATATTCTCCTTCGCCCATCCCAATAGATCTCCCTCCCTTTCCCATCCTCAAGGGGCAACCCAACAGTGTAAGCAATCTGCTAGGCTCTTTGCATAATAGTGGGAAAGGAAGTGCATTACTCCCGGGTCATTTAGGCAATGCAGATGTATACTCAGAGAGCATGGCAGGCTGGCGACCCATGCGACAACTCACGAGAGGGAAACCGCATCGCACAGAAGTAACAGGGACTCTTTGAGCCTGTTCCCCTTCCTTCCCTTGCGCAAGGAGCTTGGCAGACACCGTCATGGGGACAGAGGGGACACTCAGAAAAACAGCACACTCTTGGCTTCTAAAACTCACTCTACCAGCTCCTGATTTATGAGGTTGGTGGCAAAAGACCTGCTCTTTCTCAGCCTCTGTATCTATATCCCTAAAATGAGGGGGTTGTGTTGCATGATGCTGAGGAATGTTAAGATCAGATAAGATGATGAGAAACTCTATTCCTCCTCTGTGCTCCCAGATGCCTTAACCAGAAACCATGGAGTCATGGGAGATGCCTCACTCCTTGTTTCCCACCTGCTACTGTTTCTACCTCCTAAACCCATCCCTTCCTCTTCTCCCAATTGTCCCCCGTTGTGTCACGCTGTCCCGTTCTCTCACCTGGATAAACAGACTCCCAGTGTCTCACTTTACCCTCCTTTTCTGCATCACTTGCACCGTCTCCTCACTCCATCGTTCAATAGCAAGAAGGCATTCTGTCTTTTCTCTACATCACCAGCGTCAAGCACAGTCCTATAGAATAAGCTCCCCTCAAAATGTCTGACGGATGAATAACTAGGTAAAGGAATGAATTAATTTAACCTGTGTAAGTATCTTTTATAATTTACTTTTTAATATTTATTTATTTATTTGAGACAGGGTCTCACTGTCTCCAGGCTGGAGTGCAGTGATGATCTCGGCTCACTGCAACCTCCGCCTCAAGTTCAAGTGATTCTCCTGCCTCAGCCTCCCAAGTAGCTGGGAATACAGGCGTGTGCCACCACATCCAGCTAATTTTTTTGTATTTTTAGTAGAGACAGGGCTTCACCATGTTGGCCAGGCTGGTCTCATTATTCCTGACCTCTTGATTCACCCACCTTGGCTTCCCAAAGTGCTGGGATTACAGGCGTGAGCCACTGCGCCTGGCCTGCAAGTACCAATTTTATGAAATAGCGTCTGAATGTGAGCCGCTATTCTCTGCAGTTCAATAAGCATGAATATTTGCTATGGATTTGGCATCGTGCTAGGTACTGGGGATGCGAAGATGAGTTAGATATAGTTCCTGACATTCAATTACTATGCAGGGAGCAAGGTGGGCTGAATTAGTTAGGGCTCCCTAGTGAAACAGAGCCAACAGGACGGACAGATAAATAGTAAACAGGGATTTATTTTAAGGAATTGTCTCATGCAATTTTGGGGGCAGACAAGTCAAAATTTGCATAGATCAGCAGGCTAGAGACTCAGAGAAGACCTGATGTTGCAGCTAGAGTCTGAAGACAGACTAGAGGCAGAGTTCCTCCTTCCTTGGGGGACCTCAGTTTTTTGTTTTTGTTTTTGTTTTTTTCTTTTTAATGCCTTCAACTGATTAGATGAAACTCACTCTCATTATGGAGATTCATCTGCTTTGCTTAAAGTCTGCTGATTGAACTATTAGTCATAACTAAAAAATGCCTTCACAGCCACTTCTAGACTGCTGTTGACCAAACATCTGAGCCTAGCCAAGTTGACACATAAAAACTATCACACAGGCATGTAGGCAGATGTTGATACCATAGTGCACATGATTGCATTTCTGCAAAGTAAACTAGGTCTTTCTTTAACAAGAAGTTCTCTACACATTTTGGCATTCCAAAACTAACATTTGGGGACTGCTTTCTCTGTATATGTCATGCACTCTACAGGGTGCATTCATACGCATGGTTTCGATCCTTACAACAATCTGTGATATGGGTATTGCGCCTTTTAAAAGAGAAAGAGGTTCAAGTAACATACATGAGGTTCCACTGCTGATGTGTAGTGGAGCTGGTATTTGAGGCCAAGCCTCTGCACTACTCCAAATTCAATAATCTTTGTTCTACATCATGAGACCTTTAACAAACCTATCTAGCTTGAAGCTTAGCTTTTCCTAAAAGAAGCACTTCTTTAGCCAGGAATACTACCGTATCGCTAGATTTTGTAACAGGAATCCCTATGCCCCACACCAAGCCCCACCACTTAAGGAAGTGAATCAGTGCTTCCAGCTCATTTCCTATTGGCTCTGAAGCTTGGAGAGTACCATGACTAGCCTCAACCCTATTGGGTCGTGTTGAATCAATAAGCTGAAAAGGAAGCTTCTCAAATATCACTATTATGACTGAGTTTTTGTCACACATACTTAAAAATTTTCTCTTTAACTCCAAGCCAGACATAGACCACATAGCAGCTAGTCTTTCTCAATAGACAAGACAGAATTGTTAGTACTAGAGTTCTCTGTTAACTGCTCAGTATATAAAGAATATCCTGCTTTAAACTTGCCAGAATTAAACAGGAAATGAACTGCAAATGAAAAATGCATTCTCTGGAGTGCTAACTCTCAACATGAAAACAGACACATGATATGAATGCAATAATTATTTATTGATAGCCTACTAGGCGTCAAACACTGTTGGCCTTCCAAGGAAAGCAAATGAGTAGGAAAAGTCTCGTACCTCAAGGATGCACAGAATGGGGAAAAAGGGAAGAAATAATATTTATTGAATGGCTTTTACATAGCAGTCATTTTATCATCTCATTTAATCCTAACAATCCCATGAGATAGATAGCATCAGCCCTTTATACAAAGGGGGAAACGTAGTGTAGAAAGTAGAAAAGTTCCTCTTTAAAGTCTTCTTTCTCGTTAAATAATAAATCATACGTGTGCTAATAACTCTTTGTTAAGCCCTATCCTATGTAGCTGTTAGACATGCCATGCTTACAGGCACGTAGTACATTCTATGTCCTTATACTTTAACCAAGATATCTGTGCTGGATGTGCTCACAGGCATGTCCCAGCTCGCCACTGCTTTTACCTGTTTAGCAAAGTTTTAAGTTGTTAGCCAATCGGGTTTTAGTTTAAATCACAGCAAAATGGCTAGCGAGAGTACCCTTCCTGCAGCCCAGGCAGTAGAAATTGCTTTGCTGAGAGATCTGTTGTCTCAGTGCTGATTTTTCTTTGTGGCCCTGAGCATCTGTTTCCAACACTTAGTCTTAGCAAAATGGAGTGACTTGCCCAAGATGACACAACTGGTAAATACTGATAACTTACACCAGATCTCTCTCTAAATCCAGAGCTCATTAACCTTCCGCTGATCACATTGCAGAGGAGATAAAACAAAAATACAAACCATTATAGCTAGGATGGACACCAAGAAGGGGTCAAGTAAAGCCTGAGGAATCTGAAGACGTTATTTGAGATGTCTCTAGAAAGAACAGATGGTATTTTTCAGGCAGAGATGAGAAAGAGCATTTCAAAGGAGAGGAAAGAGCTTGAGTGAGACTTAGAGCAAGAAGTAGAAGGGGTTTGGAGGGTAAGAGTTGGAAAAGCTTTCTTGGAGTTTTAAAAGCAGGATGACCTTCCTAAACTAATAGAGATTAGAGCAGAGCAGATTGGAAGATAAGGAAACGAGGTGGGAGATCCTTGCAAGTGTCTTAGAGAGCACCTGGAGGAATGGAAGAGAAGACAGATTTGAGAGACAGCACGGAAGAGGATTGCAGGGTGACCCTGAACTGAATGATGGACCGGTGAGTTCAGACTGATGTAGGAGAATGGAACCAAATGCAGTGCTGGAGTAGGTGACCAGATAAGGGCCATGCAGTAGAAGTCAAGAAAGATGAAAAGCAAAAGCATAGCAGAAAGAAGGAAGGAGGGAGTCAGAAAAGAAAGGGATTTCCGAATGTGCCGTCCTGAAAAATGGAGTGGATCTGAGTTGTGACCAAGCCTCCTGGGGAGTGGCTGAGACCAAATGAAGACAGAGCTTATCCAAATAGAAGACACCAGAAGATTAAGAACCTTGAAGTCACTGGGAAAGCTGGCAGTGAATTACATGGAAAGGCAGTCAGTGCTCCAGAGACGGAAACCATGGAAGAATGTGAGAAAAAGTCCTCAGAATTACAAGTGATTGGGCAGTGAAGGGCAGAAAAGTCACAAGTTTACATCAAATCAGAAAAAAATCAGTCCTCTACAATATGGGTGGTGCATTATCCTGCAACCACAGTGGGCATTTCCACTGGAAAACTTAACAATAAGGGGATCTCACTTACTTCTCACGTCTTAGGGGAACAGGACATAGTAGGCACATTCACATAGGGTATTACATTTTCACATTTGCTAGCAAGGAATGTCAAGGGAGGCAACTAGTGCTATCAGATAACATTGAAATGCCTCACCCTCACCTTTCCTCACCTGTCCTGTGACCCACCTAGCCTGCATAAACCCAGTGAAGAGGAAAAAGATCAAAGCTGAGCAAGTTCTCTTCCATTTTTGCTGAGTCAACCACTTGCTCTCACAGGAACAGGCATGCATGTTTGAGGACACCCTGCCCATCTATATCTCTTGTGCTGTCAAGTTGAATGGACAAAGTGTTAGTTCATGTGATGTGCAAGAAGACTTGAGACTGAGCGAGTAACTTCTAATCATCATGAAGTGTAAGAGAAAAGGCTTTCCAGTATGGAACTGAGCTGCATTCCAGCCCCATGACTTGGCATTGGGTTTAGCGACTGGGTCAGCAATTGTACTCCAGTTGTTGCTTCTATTTTCTACAGGGTGTTGCAAGCCTGGAACTTCCACCCACCCAAAGCAGACTGTCAGAGCTTATCTGGCGTTGTTAGTGCCGAGCTCATTGTGTTGCCATGCGTTGTCTAGTTTAGGCTTGATTCAACTGTCACATAATCCACGGGAAAATGAAGAGCTCTATGGACTAATCTCCATTTAATTTCAATTTTCTATTGTTAGTGCTCTGCCTGCTAGGGAATGCCAGAAACTGTTCATTAATAATTACAAGGTAGGTTGGAGCAAAGAAATGAATGGTGTAGCTGTCAGTCATAAGGGAAGACTGGGGAAAACAGCCCTGGTTGCCCGCAACTGACTAGATGCATTTGCTTTGTGCTGACATTAGAATCTCATTCGGAAGCAACCTGGGAGGTCAATGAATCCAACTGCTCTCTCAGAGCAGCAGCACTGGAATATGGTCTTTTGTTTTTTTCTTGCACTGTCATCCTGGCTGGAATGCAGTGGCACAGTCTCAGCTCACTGCAACCTCCACCTCCCAAGTTCCAGCAATTATCATGCCTTGGCCTCTTGAGTATCTGGGGCCACAGGTGTGTGCCACCACACCCAGCTAATTGTTCGCATTTTTAGTAAAGATGGGTTTTTTCCATGTTAGCCAGGCTAGTCTCAAACCCCTGGCCTCAAGTCATCCCCCAGCTCAGCCTCCCCAAGTGCTAGGATTACAGGTGTGAGCCACTATGCCTGGCCCTGGAATATGGTCTTCTGGGCTCAGAGAGCTGACTCCCTCATTATCAAGATGGCCTTGCATTTTCTCCCCATTGGGTTTAGTTTTCATAACTATATTAAGAGCTAATATTTAGTGAGTGCCCATGATGTGCTATGCACTGAGCAAGTTCTTTAAATGCATTATCTCAAATAGTCCTCAGAATAAACCCATAAGGTAGGCACTTTTATTTCCATTTTTCCAGAGGGATACAGACTCAAGCCTCATGGAGTCAGGATTTGAACACACATATATGCAGGTCTGGAGGACAATAGATCCCATCTTGTCTTCACTCATGTCCCATGCTGGTCCCCAGGGCTCCAGCGGTGCATTCCAGGATGCAATCAAGATTCATCTGGAATTCTCTAAAGTGCTCCAGCAGACCTTGTGCAACCTAAATGTTCTGTCAGCTCCTAGCTGGGGATGACATAAATCAACAGCTTCATTCACAATAATACTAGTAACGACAACAGGTTTTAAAATAATTTGCATATGGATTATTTTATCCTCACAAAAGTCTTATAAAATGAGAAGAACAAGTAGTTTACAGTTAGTTCAGTTTACAAATCAGAAACCAAGATTAAGTAATTTAAATTCCCTAAGTTATAGCTAGCAAACTGTGGAATCCAGAAATCAAACCCACGTCTTCTAAGCTCAAGGTCAGCGGGTCTCAGAGTGTGGCAACTGAACCAGTAGCATCCAGGAATTTGTTTTAAATAAACATTCTCAGGGCCCAGCACAGACCTAATAAATCAGAAACTCTGGAGGTGGGTCCAGCCGTCCATGTTGGAACAAGCCCTCCAGGTGACGGTGGTGCACACTCTAGCTTGGTCTAGGCCAATGCTTCTTCCCTTGCCCTGAGCAGTGTTAACCTTACCACCTCAAGTTCCAACCCTCTTCAATGAATAAAAAGAGAAAAAAGTGAACTGTCTAACAGAATCTTTTGCACCTGAAGTTCAGTTTCATCAGTGACTTCTTAAAATTATGCCTGAGATTCTTGGTGTTGGAAAAAAAAAAAAATACCACATCTCATCCCCAAAGAGGAGTTAATAAAGTCCGCTGAACTTTGTTTATTTTCTCACGGGGAACTCAAGTGAGATGATTCTCCAAAATAGGGATTGCATTTTTTTCCTACTTATAACAAATTTTATCTCAACAAAATCACATCTATGAAATGCAACACCATCATAATCACAAATGGCTTTTTTGAGAGTTGTTTTTGTTTGTTTGTTTGTTTGTTTTGTTTTGTTTTGAGACAGGATCTCTCTCTGACACCCAGGTTGGAGTGCAATGGTGTGATCAGGGCTCCCTGCAGCCTCAACTTCCTGGGCTCACGCACTTCTCCTGCCTCAGCCTCCCAAGTGGCTGGGACTACAGTTGTGTGCCACCATGCCCAGCTAATTTTTATTTTTTGTAGAGACAGAGTCTCTCTGTTTCCCAGGCTGTTCTTGAACTTTTGGGGTCAAGCACTCCTCCTGCTTTGGCCTCCCAAAGTTCCGGGATTAGAGGCATGGGCTACCATGCCTGGCTAGGAGTTTTACTTTTGATAGTGTTTTGCCTATGAACAGTAAATTAAAACAAATATTTTCCATGCTGTGTTTGGTTTCCTGTTCTTGCAATAGTTTGCTGAGGATAATGGCTTCCAGCTCCATCCAAAGGACATGATCTCATTCTTTTTTTGTGGCTGCAAAGGACATGATCTCATTCTTTTTTATGGCTGCATAATATTCTATAGTGTATATGTACCACATTTTCTTTATCCTTTTATTCCTGATGGGCATTTGGGTTGATTCCATGTCTCTGTTATTTATGTTTTCTAAACAAAGCTTACTTCTAAAATTGTTTTCAAATTCTATGATGTTTACTCTAGTTTTTATGTTTAAATTAGTTCATTTTGACATTAAAATTTGTATGTCATAAAAATCTCATAAAGAAGTTATCCAATTTTAATGCTTATAGTTTTATTATCTTTCTGTCAATAAAAGATCTGTTGGTGCCTAAAAAAATATTTTCCAATGAACTGTCTATTAAAAATCAGCATCTAAATATTAAATATCAGAGAAGCATTTAATGACTAATGAAAACTGGGGTTGGGGTACCCAAAAAAATAGCCGTCAAAATTAGTAGAAATAGCATTTATTTAAAATAAATATCCATTAGGGAGAAAGTGCTGCATAGAATGTAGGAGCATCGTCTTTAAAGTCAAATACCCCTGAGACCCAGCAGAGCTCTGCCACTTACTACCTACAGGACTTAGAACAAGTCACCTATCTATCCTCAATTGACTTTATGCAGAAAAATGGGAATCATAATTGAACCCACTCAGAGTTATCCTGAGAATTAAATGAGCTCACATATGAAAAATACTTAAAACACAGTGACTTCTACATAGCAGGGACTCAAAACCATTAGCAATTATTTTTGTGTTTTAAGTGACAGATATGTGCCATGTGCATAGTAGATCAGATGCCAGGGACAGAACAATGAATACCCTGTGAACTTTGCCCCTGATCCTTCAAGGCTCACCCTTTCACTCTATTCTACAAAGTCTGTTTCTGTTTTGGTTTATTTTTAATGTAGCACTTGGAATATATCCCGAATTTACATATAACCTGGCAGGGCTGGCCTGGCTACCAGTAAGGCTTTTTATTATAAGTACTATATTTTAACAAATTTAGGATACCATCAATGATAAGACACATTATTTCAGGTACTGTTCAAAAAGAAAAAAAAAACACTGCCAGCCATGAGATATCATTGATTGTGAAATACTCCCTTATTTCAATTCAAGAAGTAGTAGAAGGCTGGGTGCAGTGGCTCACACCTGTAATCCTAGCACTTTTGGAGGCTGAGGCAGGCAGATCATGAGGTCAGAAGTTTGAGACCAGCCTAACCAACATGGTGAAACACTCTACTAAACACGCTACTAAAAATACAAAAATTAGCCAGGCGTGGTGGCGTCCGCCTGTAATCCCAGCTACTGGGGAGGCTGAGGCAAGAGAATCACTTGAACCCAGGAGGCAGAGGTTGCAATGAGCTGAGATCACACCACTGCACTCCAGCTTGGGCAACAGAGTGAGACTCTGTCTCAAAAAAAAAAAAAAGGAGAAGTAGTAGAAAAAAAGTTTGGTTTTAGAATTCATGCAATGTAGTATTTTCATTTCCCATCACTGCCTAGAACCCACAAAGAAACACTCTGCCTGGGTTATGTGTATATCTGTGTTAAGGGATAGCATGGGAAGTGGCTCACAAAAAGGATATTTCACAATAGATCAATCAGAACTGGCTTTGAAGAAATTTTCTGAGTCATAAAATAAATAAAATATTAATGGCAGATATTCTGCACCAAGAGAACAGTATGTTTCTGGAGCTGCTGGTGTACTCTATGAAAATGACTGAAGTCAGGTCAAGTAAAAATCCACTTATTTTGCTCCTACTCTTTCCATTCATTGTTAGGTGGAGGGCTACCAGCAAAATCACATCTATTCTCTCTAGATATTCACGTACTAGTAGAAGAGGCAGAGATATAAACAGAACGTGGAGGACGGTTTCAACATGGAAATACGCACAAAGTCTAGAAAGAGTATAGGGAAAACGCGGCATGAGGGGAGGAGAGGGAGTAGGAAATGTGGCTAAAGAAGGCTCATTGAGAAGGCAATGCCTGAGCAGGTTTTGAATGACAACTAAGAGCTGAACAAGCATTTGGTGAAAGCAACAACGCTAACAAAAAATGTGAGTGTTATGTCTATTTCAGCTAATTTTGTTTTTCCACAGCTGTAGATTGGATTCCCTACCTCAGCTAGTCAGGAGTGAGCTTGTGAAAGAGCTGTACAAATATCTTTCTGCCAGAACCAGTGAATCTGGAAGCTCATATGAAGTCACTCATTATTACACACACACACACACACACACACACACACACACACACAACAAAATGAAAAAGAACCTGCATAGACTTGGTACTTTTGTTTTCATGGCTTTAAAACAAAACAAAACGAAACGTTAGGACTGTGTCTTAAAGAGAAGTTGAGATATCCAATTTCTTTTCAATACTTCCTATTGGACTCTGCAAGAGAAATGAAGGGGCAAAATAACATGCATCAAGGCAGGGCACAGTGGCTCAGACCTGTAATCCCAGCACTTTCGGAGGCCAAGGTAGGCAGATCGTTTGAGATCAGTTTGAGACCACCTGGCCAACATGGTATAACACTGTCTCTCCTAAAAATACAATAATTAACCTGTATGGTGGTATTTCCTGGTAGTCCTAGCCACTCAGGAGGCTGAGGCAGGAGAATTGCTTGAACCTAGAGGCAGAGTTTGCAGTGAGCCAAGATTGAGCCACTGCACTCCAGCCTGGGTGACAGAGTGAGACTCAGAAAAAAAGAAAGAAGAGAGAGAGAAAGGAGGGGAAGGGAAGGAAATGGGAAGGGAAGGGGAGGGGAAGGGAAGGGGAGGGGAGGAGAGGGGAGGGGAGGGGAGGGGAAGGGAGATTGTTAGACAATGCAAATTGATCAAATCAGGGAGATGGAGAGCATGTGTAATTTTTCTCAAAGGAGGGGTTTTGCAAGGAATGGTCTATGTTAGCTTGTAAAGTATGCACAAAATCAGTTTTTCTCTGGGCAGTTGTCCAACTCTGTCTTCTTTCCACTTCCAGTCAAAGCTGATGGTGTGGTAAAGCTTTTTTTTTATTCAGAAAGAACTGCAGTCAACCTTGACACTTCTAAATCTAGTGATTCATATCTCTGACCCTATCAGTTTGTCACTTCCAACCTAGGACCCCTCAAATGGCAGAAGTAACTTGAGCACAAATTTAGTGATGTTCCTTCCTTGCTTCATTTTATAGCTGTCATTCATCAAATTGCCTTCTTCCTACATCTGCCGCCTACTATACACCCTCATTGACACTCTGAACAACACACCAGATAAAACCAGTTTGTTCAGAGATAGTATGCCAAGACAACCATATACCAGGCAATTCAACTTTGGACTTTCTGAGATTTCAGGGAGAATTTGTCCACAAAGAGTATATGCACAGACCAGGTTCCCTCTGAAAAAAATCCTGAATCAGTTGTGAAATTCCCATGACATTGATTATAATTAAGCAGAGATTGACAAGAAGATAAGAGTATGGCTCCAGTCAAGGAGAATTCATCGCATATAAATGTTTGCATGGCGATCATGAGATCATGGATGCAAAGCAGCTAGCATGGGGCCTGATATGTTAAACCATCAAAAGCTTAGTTTCCCCTCTGTGGGACTATCTGAAAGGCATCCCACCCTAATCTGAGGTAACAGGTATTCTGGAAGAATCCAAAGCTGTGGAAAAACGGAAACACAGAGGAAAGAGGAAGCTGTCTGGCTTGTGTTGGTTTATTTTTTTATCAGAACCTGTTTCAGCATTCTTACAGGGAAAAGCCAAGCTGTACCATCTTCCTCATTATTAAACAAAATTAGAAAACCCGCAAAATCTTATTTTTTAATAGTCATTGGTAGCATATACTGTGTATCAATGGAATTGAATGCTCAAGTTAGACCATAATTTTTGTACATCATTTATATGTTTTCTTAAAGCAAAGGGAATTATATTTCCATCAGAAGGTTTTATCACGTCATTGCCAAACTCCCTCTTTTTTCTGTGTCTGATGTAAGGTCATGCTGTTGCACAATTGGGAACACTGGGGTAATAATGGGAGATAGGAAGGACAGGGAACCGGTGCATTTCAATTTTCTCACGATGCATTGGTAACTCATCTCTGTCTTCCACACTTCCTACTGGCTCGATGGAGGCGATCATGGTAGAGGAACAATTACATGGAAGAAGTCACATACGAATGACTGCTTTCCCCCTCCAGCTCTCTTCCCTACTTCCTCCTTGTGATGTGCTTCTCACTTTTCCCTCCAGGGTTGTAAAGAAAGGCTTCTGGGGTTCTCATGGCTCCATAGAGAGGTAGCCCCCTCCTATCAGCCCTGACAAATGGTTGTTCAGCAAATTGTGATGAGAACATCATTGTGGTACAGTGTATCTAATTGATTTCTAATTAATATTAATCTTTTGGCCTGGCACAGTGGCTTGCACCTGTAATCCAGCACTTTAAAAGGCTAAGGTGGGAGGATCACTTGAGATCAGGAGTTCGAGACTAGCCTGACCAACATGGTGAAACCTCGTCTCTACTAAAAATATAAAATATTGGCTGGGTGTGGTGGCACGTGCCTGTAATCCCAGCTACTCAGGAAGGTGAGGCAGGAGAATCACTTGAACCCAGGAGACAGAGGTTGTAATGAGCTGAGATCAGACCACTACAGTCCAGCCTAGGCGACAGAATGAGACTCCATCTCAAAAATATATATATATTAATTTTTTATAATAATTAAACATACAACAAATTTTATTTAAATATTTAAATTATATGAATGGAAAGAAGTATATTTGGAGCTTTTCAAAAAGGAAAATAGCACTCTGAATGATTGTGTGTTTATTGAAACCACTTAAAAGTATAAAAATCATTATATTTTAAAGATTGAAAAGAACTTAGGCACAACTTTGCCTATTCTATGGGTTTTCTATAACAAAAATTAAGCCTGGAGCACTTAAATGCTTCATTCAGAAACCATGCACAAGATAGTTGTGGAGGAACATATTGTAAGAATCCTTCTACCACATCATGATACTCCTGGGTCAACCCCATGGATATGCTATACTGAGTCATAAAAATTTTACAATATATCTGGGATAATAGTCTTAGAAGCTTATCCAACATAAATATAATTTGCCAACATTTTCACTTACATTCTAAAGCAACAGCCTCCCAACTAACAATTATTTCTTCATTTTGTGCTTTTGTAATAAGGCAGTCTGTCTCGTCTACCTGATTACTAACTCTGGTGTTACCCTTTGTTATCTAAACAAGTACCTAGGTGTGATTCATGGCAGTGTCTCTTCTCTGGATCTGTTCCTCTGACTATGCCTCAGTTATCACAATGTCTTCCTGATGCAGTTTCAATGGCTAGCAAAAAAGATGCTTGAGCATCAAGAAAAATACTTACTACTCAAATGAGAAGCAAAAGTTCCCGTGAATGCCCTTTGATAGTTATACATTTGATATTCACTCATTCATTCAGTTAAGAATTCCTTCTGAAGTCCCAGGCACTAGATGAAGTGCCACAGAGGCTGATGCCTAATGAGACGCTGTCCCTGGACTCATGAAGCCCATAGCCAGATGAGGACAAAATGTGTAAACCATGCCTGTGGATACTGGCAGAGAAAGCAGTAAATAATCAAGGTGCTTTGGGGAGTGGAGAAGGAGCTGTACCTGGGGAGGATGGGAAACAGCCTTATCTATATATGCCAAATTGAAGCAGTCAAGACATCTACCATCTAAAACTTTTACAAGAACAATCTCATTTCCTCTGATGGAGAAGACACAGCCCAGCTGTAATCTAGTATCTGGGCATTCTGCTCACAGGAACAGAAGATCAGGAGTCATTGTCTGATGACCGAACTGAACAGAAGGGTGGATCTCAGGACCCAGAGAGTGGGGATCGATTAGATTCTCAGAATTAGAGAGTGGACCACAGAAAATCTAATTGAAAACCAAGCCAAGCACCCGTAACCCTCTTGAGAGACGGTCAGACCACACAGTTCTGAAAACAAATTCTCAGCTGTTTGAGCAGGCAGGTGGATCAGCCTCAGCTAACTCTGGGAGATCTAATCAGTTGCAGGTGCATTTTGGGTGTTTTAAGTGCATTTTAGTTATGGGGTAAACTGTCACTTTGCACAGTTGAGGTTGAAGCATAGAACCAGTACTTTCTCTTTGCTGGAGCTGCTGCCACACCTGAGCCAGTGTGGGCTCCCAGCCGTCATGGTCCTGGGAGGTGTCCAGATCAAATCGCCGTCTTGCCTAAATCCCAGAGCTCTCCGACACTAGCTGCCTCTCAGGGCTAGGACAGGGATGAGGTAACAGAGGCACGAATAAGATATAACTCAGGTTCCCACTCTGCCCTGCCTTGAGCAAGACTGAGTTCTTCCTCAGACCCTGCCTCTTTCTCCAGAATGGCTTTCTAATTCTAGGAAGAGGAAGGGCTTCAACAATTCTATGGCAGGCAACACTTAACTATAAAAGAGAAGTGTGGGACAGTGAGGAGCCTGGTCGATTTCCCAAGGACCTCTAATCAATAATCTCTGTTGAATTTTTGCAAAGAGATATTGGTCAAAGGTTACAAAATTTCAGTTAGATAGGAGAAATGTTCAAGACACATAATGTGCAACGTGGTGACTATAGTCAATAACAACAGGTTGTGCTATTGGAAACTAGACGAGTAGATTCTAAGAGTTCTCACCACAAGCACATGCGAGTATGTGAGGTAATGCATATGTTAATTAGCTCAATTTAGCCATTCCACAATGTATGCATATTTCAAAACAACATGTTGCACATGATAAATATATATAATTCTTGTCACTTAAAAAACTAATTTAGAAGAAGTTCTGTTGGCAGAGTCCCAAAAGCAATGGTACTCATAGTGCCCAATCTCAAATTACTAGTAGGGTTTTTTGTGACTTCTCTTTTTAAAGAAAATATTTGATTCATCCCTTGTCTCCTTCCATGTGTCTCCTTCCCTTCTCCCAGTCAAAAATGCATTTCTCAGCATCTTCCTTCTCTGCTCATTGAAAACAGATTCAAAATATACCCCCCTGAGAAAAAAATTTCTTGTATAAGGCATATTTTAAATTCTGTTGTGGCTTAACTCTTGGTTGTAACACCAGAGCCCTGCTAAGAACTGTCAGCTCTATTGTTTAAACACTACTTTAGGACTAATACATATTTATTACAATGTCCCCTGGCTTCCTCTTCTAAACTCATTCAAACCAGCAATCATTTTATAAACAGAGCAATAATCACAAAATATTCAACAAATTAAATACATGTTTTAACAACTATCTAATCCAGAGAAAACATATAGACATTACTATTTAGATAATATTTCTTATTTTTTATCATCCAATTTGCTTCAACCTCATTGTTTTTCTTTAAAAAAAAAAAAGGCTAGTAATAAACTGGTATCCATGGTTTCCTTTTCATTAAGTTCTCTTTTTCTCATTATCTTCACTCGCCTTAACCAAAAAAAAAAAAAAAACACACACACACACAAAAAAAAAACCTATTTGGGGACTTAGGGCCATGGCTCATGGCTGTAATCCCAGCTCTTTGGGAAGCCAAGGCGGGCTGATCCTGAGGTCAGGAGATGGAGACCATCCTGTCTCACATGGTAAAACCCTGTCTCTACTAAAAATATGAAAAATTAGTCAGACATGGTGGCATGTGCCTGTAGTCCCAGCTACTTGGGAGGCTGAGCCAGGATCATGCCACTGCAATCCTGGGTAACAGAGCGAGACTCCATCTCAAAAAAAAAAAAAAAAAAAAAAATTCTGTTGGGAAAGAGGAAGAAAATAAGAGGAAAAATGATTTACAAGGCAGGAGAGAGACATTTCCTCTACATGACACCATGGCTCCAAAGAGCACTGGGCAGATTTTCCACAAAGGATAAGGAAAAAACTAAACATGTTCTATTTCACAAAATTTCAGATTGATTCTTGGATGCAAGACGGATTGCATCTCAGAAAGAGCACATTCTTCCATCAGTACATACAGGTCACAGAGTCTCATAAAACATTTTCAAACAGCTGAGGGCAAGCCACGAGATGAGAAGTCCCTTCATGCTGGGTTTCCACGCAGAGGTCACTGCCAGTGAGCTTGTATGCTGATCAGCTGACGCAGGAGTTAAGTAAGAGCCTCCAGCAGCACAGAAATGTGGGTCTTTCCCTCAGTGATTCATCACTATCAGCAATCAGACAAACTGTCTCATAAAGTCTGAGCATAAATTACTTCATCTCCACCAATTTGGGTTTAAAGATTATTAAACTCTGAGTGCATTTGGAAAACACCTTGTTTACTTGTTACTTACTATTAACTCTAGGATATTTTATATGGTCGATCACAAAACGACAGGGCTGATAAAATATTGCAATTACCCAATTATAACTTTAAGAGAAATCTTCTCATGTTTAGAATGCTGTATAATTCATTAATAATATCCATTAATATCTATGAATGTAAGAAAATGGGGCACTTACCCAAATGAGCATTTTCTTAAATGCTATAATATCTTGTTCCATCGAATCCTCACAAAAAATCTGTGATACATGGCTGAGATTTTAAACCCATTGTGCGATAAGAAACTGAGACCCGGAAGAGTTAGGACACTGGCTTAACAGCACATCACTTGTTAGCAGCAAAGTTGGGATTTGAATCAGGGTTGTTCTGAATTCTAGTCCACTTCTTCCTAATGTACGAGGCTGTTTAACTCAGATGATGGCCAGGCTTACTGAGACCATTATGCTCAATGACGGTAAATACATATAAGAATCTAGGTAGCAGAAAAGTTCTTTCTATCAGTTGGAAAAGTAACTTCATCTTCGAAGCACTTACCCGTTTGAAAAGATGACCTTATGAATTATGCCAGTGTTGTGTCAATTGCGTAAGGCTCACGGTCAGTAAGAGGGAAAACTGATACGTGAACAAACCTAGTCATGCTGGGCCTCTGCTGTTTGTTTCCACCTCACCTCTCCATTCTTCCCCACCTGCTCTGTGTACCAGGAGGCGGACCTCTACTAATTGAACTCCTTCCTAACTCTCTGGGGTTCAGCCATAGAATGTCTTTGCAGGAGCCAGTGGGTGGGAGAAGGTTGGGTCTAGACTGTGTACTTCCCCTCCCTGTTACCTGCTGGTCCTAGAATTGGCAGTGACTGCATTCTTCCCAGGAGACAGCAATTTGTCTTCACCATCAGCTTGCTCCTGCTCTTTCCCCAGCCTCTCCCCCTCCCTTTTCCCCCAGTAACCCTGCATGCCCCTTACACCTTCTGCCAAAGAAGAACCTGAGACAAAGGCTTGGGTGCAGGTGGCCTATTTGGAAACTCAGCTTAGAGAAGAGGAATGAAGGGTAGGAAGAGTGAACAACAGGGAGGTTCAGAGCCAACAAAGATAAGTTCCTGAGTTGGCCACTGCTGGTTTCAATGGGTGCTTCATCCTCAGAATCTTCTGTGAAATCTTATGAAATACACTCAGACAGTCTGCTGGGGAGGAAAACGAGGAATGTGCACCAGTGGCCTTCCAGCCCTCATTCTTCTAGAGAAGCTCAACCCCACAGACTCACCCACATTTCCAGGTCACACATGCCAGGAGGCCAGGCACGGTCCCATAGGCAGCCACATCTCAGCATCAGGGAGGCCCAGGGTGGGACCTGAAGGGCACCATGGAGCAGGCGGGTGATAGAGGCCCTGAGGGTGCAGCTCTGACAAGGGGAAGGGCAGGAGGATTGGGGAAAATGGGGCCCCGCCACTGTTACCAGGGAAGGCTTTGCTGCCTCCTAGTTTGTTTTTTGATTTTTTACTTAACCCTGACACTCACTGAAATAGTTTCTTCTTTAAACTCTCCACAAGTTCCCCATTTGATGGGATATCTATTTCATGTTCAACCCTGCCTGCTTAACAGCATGCTATATCTTTTCAACTGTTCCTTCAAGACTCTTTCTCTCTTTTCCTCATTATTCTCTGTCCCCAAACAAAAACGTCTCATGGTGTTATGCTTCTCTCTTTTACTGGGTCGGGGAGTGTTCCCCCAGAATTCATGTTATTTTCAGAATCTCATTATGTGAACTTATTTGAAAATAGAGTTATTGCAGATGCAATTAGTTAAGAAGAGGTCATCCTGGGTAGGATGAGCCTTTAATAAAATACAACCAGTGTCCTTATAAGAAGATAAGAGACACGGAGACAGAGACAAAAGGAAAACAGCTGGTAAAGACAAAGGCAGAGACCAGAGAGCTGCCTCTACAATGCAAGGAAAACCAAAGATTGCCAGCAACTCCCAGAAACTAGAACAAAGGCATAGAACACTCTTTCAAAATGTCCAGAAGGAACCAACCCTTCTACATCTTGATTTCAGCCTTCTGGCCTCTAGAACTAGGAAAACATAAATGTCTGTTGTCTGAAGCCACCCAGTTTGCGGTTATTTGTTATGACAACCCTGGGAACCGTATATACCTCCCCATCAAGGCCCTCCTTTCAAATCTCACAGAAGCCTGACAAAGACACATGTTTCATTTTCTCTCAACCCATCAACATTTATCTGTCCAGGGTATATCCTTCAGAGTCACAGCCTTTACCAGGTGACAATGGGTGAATAGACTGTACTTGCTAATGCTTTAAGTAGCTAACTTGATGACTAGCATAAACTATATCTCATTCTCTTCCAGAAATTGAACTTTAAGAAAACAACAATGACAATGTATCTCTGCTGGTTAAACTATGTCTGCTTAAGGAGGCTCTTTAAGAACTCTTAATGGCCAGGTGGTGGAGAGCGATTTGAGCAGCTCCTCAGAACCATGCCCCGCAGGCCAGCTGCGGCCTTACATTCTTAGCTTGAATGAAAGGCTCAGCCAGAGTGGAGTCATTCTGGAAATCTCAATGCCTGCCCACCTGTTAGGTATCCCAGCAGGAACTACACAGGAACCAAGATCGCAGCAATGTAGCCCATGGAGAGATGAAAACCCAGATCGGCCAGCTCGGTGGGGGAACAGAACACACGCTGGACTGTAACTATTTTCCCAGAAGCACAATCACCTCTTGATATGCATTTGTTGATAATTCCCCACTTTCGTTTCTCCCTGACGTTCTCTTGAACCACTTTTGTGCACAAATTAACTCTACCCAGGGCAAAAAAGGTCAAGAGGAAAATATGCAGCTTGTTTCTTGTTTTTTGTTTGTTTGTTTGTTTTTGCTTTGATGTACTTCTCTAGATGACGTACATTATCAAGCTGAAATGAGGCTTTATATGCTACGGATGTTTTGTGTGTTTCTTATCACCTGCAAATGGCAGAGAGTGGATTTGACCAGCACCTCCCTGTTTTGTTGCTCTGCCGCCACCAAGCATGGACTTTGGAGAGGAGCACGCCCAGGCTGACTCTAGCTCGCCTGCTAACTGGTGACCCAGGGCAAGCGAACAAGCCTCTCAGAGCTTCTAACCATGAACTGGGAATGAGAATGCCTCATCATAGTGGGTTGTGAGGCTTAAACACATGACTATATTTACAGCCCTATGCAGAGTGGCAGGTATATTGTAAAAGTTAAGAATCTTGGCTGGGCACGGTGGCTCACACCTGTAATCCCAGCACTTTGGGTGGCCGAGGTGGGTGGATCACCTGAAGCTGAGAGTTTGAGACCAGCCTGACAACATGCAGAAACCCAGTTTCTACTAAAAACACAAAATTAGCTGGGCATGGTGGTGCATGCTTGCAATTCCAGCTACTCGGGAGGCTGAGGCAGGAGAATCACTTGAACCGGGAGGAGGAGGAGGTTGCGATGGGCCGAGATTGCGCCATTGCACTCCAGCCTAGGCAACAAGAGCGAAACTCCGTCTCAAAAAAAAAAAAAAAAAAGAATCCCGGGCCGGGTGCAGTGGCTCATGCTTATAATCCCAGCACTTTGGGAGGCCGAGGTGGGTGGATCATGAGGTCGAGAGATCGAGACCATCCTGGTCAACATGGTGAAAGCCTGTCTCTATTAAAAATACAAAAATTAGCTGGGCATGGTGGTGCGTGCCTGTAGTCCCAGCTACTCAGGAGGCTGAGGTAGGAGAATTGCTTGAACCCAGGAGGCGGAGGTTGCAGTGAGCCGAGATGGCACCATTGCACTCCAGCCTGGGTAACAAGAGCAAAACTCTGTCTCAAAAAAAAAAAAAAGAATCCCTTCACGGAACAATTTTTCTTTTCGTTATATTTGAAATCTCACTTTGCCTGGTCATCTTAATTCCAAGGTGTCTCCGTCTCTTTTGGCACTAGTTATTCATCAACCATTTATATACTTATTTAATTGATTTTCTGTTTCGTCACCCCAACTTTAAGCTGGGACCACAGGTATACACCACCACGCCTGGCTAATTTTTGGCACTTTTTTTTGTAGAGATGGGGTTTCCCATGTTGCCCAGGCTGGTCTCAAACTTCTGGGCTCAAGCTATCCACCCACCTTGGCCTCCCAAAGTGCTGGGATTACAGGTGTGAGTCACTGTGCCCAGCCTGAATCTATTAATAATAACATTCGTGAGCCCATTCTGTGTGTCAGACACCATGCTAAGCACTTCATTTACCTAAACCTGACAACAACCGAGGTAGCATATTAACCTCATTTTAGGAATCTAAAGGGTAAACCTTACTTTAGACAGCTACTGAGTGGCAGAACCAGAATTCAGGAGTATGTCTGTCTCAATTCTGGCATCTGCGCTCTTAAACAGAATGTCAGGCACATAGTAAGAACTCTAAAGTAATCTTAAAAAAAAAAAAAAAAAAAAGGCCGGGTGCAATGGCTCCTGCCTGTAATCCCAACACTTTGGGAGGCCAAGGAGGGCGGATCACATGAGGTCAGGAGTTTGAGACTAGCCAGGCCAACGTGGTGAAACCCCGTCTATTGAAAATACAAAATGCTACTGAAAATACAAAAAAAAATTTCCAGGCATGGTGGTTCCCACATATAATCCCAGCTACTCAGGAGGCTGAAGCAGGAGAATTGCTTGAACCCAGGAGGAGGAGGTTGCAGTGAGCTGAGATAGTGCCACCATACTCCTGCCTGGGCGACAGAGTGAAACCAGGTCTCAAACACGTGCACACACACACACACACACACACACACAAGGGGGCCGGTCTCACTATGTTGCCCAAGTTGGTCTTGAACCCCTGGTCTCAAGTGATCCTCCTGCCATAGCCTCCCAAAGTGCTGGGATTATAGACAAGGAGCCACCATACCTGGCCAGAACTCTACAGTAATCTTTAAAAATTATAAACAGATCCTGATCTATCAGATACCAATGAAGACAAAAATATGCACTTAATGACAAAGCTTATTTGAAAAAGACATGTATTAAAATCAAATTTATTCCATGATTGTTTTTTAAATGTATTCTTCTTTTTCTTTTTTTCTATTAAATTCTCTCCAGTTAGGCTTATCCCTGCTACTCCACCAAAATCGCACTTATCAAAATTATTCAAGACCACCATAGTACTAATCCAGTGGTCACTTCTCAGTGAGTCCTCTTCTTGTCCTTGGTCTTTCTGCAGCATCAGATGTGGGCGTTCAAGTCTTCTTTGAATCTTCTTCACTTTACTTCCAGAACACCCTGGTCTGGGTTCTCTCTCATCTCACCAGGCAGCTCCTAGGCTGGCTCCTCTTCTCCTAGGCCTGTTATAGTCGGTGTGCTCTTGGATACCACCCTTGGCCTCTTCTGTATCTACACTTACCCACTGAATGTCCTCATCCAGTGTCGTGGCTGTAAACACAGTATAGTCTGTTCTGCTATCCTATAACATAGTGTGTGTAAAAAAGATCTCTGTGCTATGCAAAATACACACAGTAACAACCAAAGGTCTTACACAAAAAATGTGATTGGGGCACAACACTTAAAAATGTCAGCAACTGGCCAGGCATGGTGGCTCACACTTGTAATCCCAGCACTTTGGAAGGCAGAGGCAGGCAGATCACTTGAGCTCAGAAGTTCAAGACCAGCCTGGGCAACATGGTGAAATCCTGATTCTCCACACACACACACACACACACACACACACACACACACACACACACACAAAACAGAAAATTACCCGAGTGTGGCGGCATGGCCCTGGACTGCCAACTATTTAGGAGGCAGGGGCTGGAGAATCACCTGGGCCCAGGAAGTCGAAGCTATAGTGAGCTGTGATTGCGTCACTGCACTCCAGCCTGGGTGAAGAAGTGAGATACTATCTCCAAGTTTAGGAAAAAAAAGGGGGGGAGTTGATAACCTGATAAAAAAATAATGACACAGTTTTATACATCTTAAATAGTTAAGAAATTCATAAATACGGACAGGTGCAGTGGCTCACGCCTGAAATCCCAGCACTTTGGGAAGACAAGGCAGGCAGATCACGAGGTCAAGAAATCAAGACCATCCTGACCAACATGGTGAAACCTCATCTCCACTAAAAAAATACAAAAATCAGCTGGGCATGGTGGCATGTGTCTGCAGTGCCAGCTACTCAGGAGGCTGAGGCAGGAGAATCACTTGAACGTGGGAGGTGGAGGTTGTAGTGAGCCGAGATCGTGCCACTGCACCCCAGCCTGGCAACAGAGCAAGACTCCATCTCAAAAAAACAAAAAAAGGAAGAAATGCATAAATATTACAAGAAATATCATACTCTACTTTGACAAAGACCAGAATTTTGCTTGGGAAGGATTGCAGCTTTAGTATAAAGTGGTGGAAGGAAAGTTTTCTAAAATCAGTGGAGAAGTTACCAACAGACATGAATATGTCTAGGTGTAGCTTGTAACAGGGTGAACTGAGGTTAGCTGGTGGATGTTTGAGGTGTGCTTGTGTGAATAGTTTGAGTTTTCCTATACAGTTTGGTTCAGCTGAGTGCAGTTTTTTATGCATTCACTAGTGTTTCTTCCAGAATCAATAGCACATATGCAAATGCAAAATTTGCTTTAAGTTTAAATTGTTCTTTAATATATTAATCTATATCAGGTCTTCAAACACTGTTTCTGAAAAAGTTACATTCACAGGTACCTGGGCTTAAGATTTTAACATATGTTTTTGGGGGGATTTCAATCCATAACACAAAATGCGTCCCCACATTTTTGGAAGTCCCACCCAATGTCACACAAGGATCATTTTTAACCTTTTATTGACAACTACCCATAGTAAGAAAGACTCTCTGCCTCATGTCATAGCTCACACACACACAGACACACACACACACACACGCACAACCGAAATGTTTCACAAAACTTACTTTGTATGTTGCAATCAGATATTTTTTATTCTTCCTGACCTACCATTAAAAACAAAAAATGCTAGTCATGACCCACTCTTTGATTTTATGACCTACTAATGATTTATGACCTACATTTTGAAAAACACCACTCTAGAATAAGGAAAAAATCTCCTATCTTTAAGATAAGGTCAGGTTGTAAAAGATTGTTCCTGAGTCTATTCATTTGTAAGTAGAAAGCATGTGATTATTGTTGACTACATTGCAGAGGTTACAAGCTGATTTGCTGTGTGATAAACTTTTATACTTCAAAATCCTTTTCACTGTTTTTAGGTTCATTCCATTTGCATTTCCAACAGGCTTTCTCTCTCTCTGTCTCTCTCAATTTATTATATTATCTCACAATTGGTCATTGTTAACCTCTTCCTACCCACGGCTCTTGCCAGACTTCACTGGATTTATAGTGCTCATTAGCGCCTGCATGTCATCATGAATGTAGGAATGGGCAGGAAGCTAAGGGCCAATGGCTAAATGACCACCTGACTTTCACCAGCTGCCACCCTGCAGATTTGAAAGTGGAGATGCTTTTGTACTTTCAGCCTCTGCATGGTCTTTGTGGCCTTGCTGGTTTTTCCCCTCACTCCTCTTGGGGCCCCTTTGCATGGAGGGCTGTCATTAAGGAGTATAAACCTTGCCAGTGGGCAGCAGGTGCCAGGTCCTGCCACTAGTGTTGCTTCTCATTCTGTCCCAGAGGTTTTGTTGTGCCAGCCAAGGCCCTGAGGCCACTCTACTAAAATGGGAAAAATCCCCCCATCCTAGCCCTGCTCCCAACTCACTGAATAATTCCAAAGAAATACAACTCTGTGCTCCCAAGTGCTCAGTTATTTCATGGGGGATCAACCATCTAACAATGCTAATTCTTGAACAGAGCATATTGCAAGTTTAGATAATGTGCCCCCGTCACATCACATATTCATTACAAAGTTAGAACTTAAACTCAGGTTCCTGGGACCTTTTCCATAAGCTGTAATGACTCTTCACCTATTTCACAATATTGCTAAGGCTGGATCCTGTTCATCTTCAAATAAACTGGGATGAGTAAAGCTATTCACGAAATATTTACAATTTGCTGAAGATACTCAAGTCCTCAATTTGTTATAAATCTTAGCCAAGTTGTGATCTTTCTTTTCTCATAATTTTCTTGGCATTTTTTGCTAGCATCTTCTCCCCTACCACAGCCCCCCACCTCCACTATAGCTCACATTTGAAATGAGAAATATGAGCTTAGATCTCTCTGGTAGAACAACAGGAACTATCATTTTCCCTCTACACTCAAATTCTCACTTCTCACACTTTTAATCCTTCTAAAATTCAGCTCTGTGAGAATTGATGTATCCATTTAATGTGATTTGCTTTTTCATCCCCAAAAAAGCTGTTTAAATTGATGGTGCTTTGCAAAAACTTTGTAAATCTGAATAGCACTTTGTAAAATTCACATGTGTTTAAAATTTTAACTATATATGAACATCTCTTATGTCTTTATACTATATATGGGGCTGAAATACCTGAAATGACAAAATTTTTCATGTGTTTTTTAGTATTACAGGAATTACACTGGAAACAGTTTTTGTAACTTAATAGACATATTTTAGACAGAATTTCTCTGATGATCAAAGCTTTTGTCAAGACTGGCTGATAGCTGGACCTCACTCACTCTTACCTTCTTTTTTCTTTTCCTTGTTCTCACTTAAACATCTCAAATTCATCATAATTCTACATGAATGCTGTTAACTACTCAGCCTTCTGATCTATTGTTAAGTGTTTTCAGAAGCCAGAAGGTGTGCATATTCCTCTGTTGAGTCTGCAGTCAATGCTTTCTGAAAGCTGGCTGCTGTTTGGGGGAACAGTAGAAGTTAAGGGGTTTCCCTATAATTTGCACCCCTGACTGCTCCATTCAATTCTTTTGGAAAGCCCCTCTGAGGGAAGCATTTTAGACTTTAAAAACAAAGGTTTTTGTTTCTGCAGTGGTACAGAACCTTGACATTTCAAGACTGAAAGGAACAAAACGCAATAACCCAAGGAAAAACAATGATGAGAAAATATGTAAACCAAGTCTAGTATAAACAGAGACAGAAAAAATATTTTATTACAAAAATAAGGTTATTAAGGACAAGTAGGGTTGGGTTAAACATAAAAGTGGGAGATGTTTTAATAAAAAAAAAATACTTGGCAACATTTCCGAGACCAGCCTACATTAGCCAACAATTTATTTCTGGTTCTTTGAAGTTACTGCTTTAACTCAAGTAGAGTTTTTCCCATTAATGTCTAAAAATTATCTGTTAATAAGCCTAAAAAGTACTAAATAATGGAATCAAGTCATTATCTATTAAAATATTATCAATATTTATTCCCACTATTGTCAGAACTACAGGTCGTCTCTGTGAGATGAAGCATTTATGATTACGTTAGGTAATTTTTTGAAATGCTATATTTATTCAGCTGCAAGTAGCAGAGAAGCTAAACACAGTGGTTAGAATAAATATGAGTTTGCTTATTCTCTCACAACAGGAAGTTTCTTGGGTAGTTGCTGGAGTTGGTTCAGTTACCCAACCATGGTAGGACCAACATGTCTGTAATTCCCTAGCCTTGGCCTTTCTCTCATGATTACAAGATAGCTGCTGAAGCTCCAACTATCATGCCTGTGTCCACAAAAGGAAAGATATATGTCTTCTTTAATGATGAAAGCAAAGTTTTCAAAAACTCTTCAACAAATGTTTACTTCCATCTCATTGGAAAGAGTTGTGTCAATTAGCCACTCCAAGGAAGGATGGACTTTCAAATAAAGGAAATAGAGGGAGAAGGTTAAAAATGGTTGCTGAATCAGCCAACTCATAATGTCTGTCAGAGGTTTTTTCTGGATATTTCTGACACATGATATAATGTAAATAATTCTGGGAATAAATAGCTTTAATGATTCTGAGTCACCCAACTTCAAAACACCAATGTTACCCAGTTTTTTTATTTTACTGAAGATGAGAAATAAAACTAAATTTTAAAAGTGGCAGACAGAATAAGGGACCCCCAATTATGCCCACATCCTAATCCCTAAAACCCATGATCTTGATATGAAGATATGGGGAGCTGGTCCTGAATGCTCTGAGTGGACCCAATATCATTGCAAGTTTTCTTGGAAGAGAGAAGCAAGAATATCAAAGTCACAGAAGGAAATGTCCTGACAAAAGCGAGGTCAAAGAGAGGGAAAAAGGTTTGAAAACACTACGCTGCTGACTTTAAAGATGGAGAAAGGGGCCAGGAGCCAAGGATTCCTGCAGCCTCTAGAATCTAGAAAAGGTAAGGAACTAGAGTCTTCCCCAGAGCCTCCAACAGTAAAGTAGCCCCGTCTACTCCCTTGATTTCAGGACTTCTGGCCTCCAGAACTGCAAGGTAATAAATGTGTGCTGTTTATGATGAGTTTTACAACAGCAGTGGGAAACTAATACAGTCGTCCAGATCAGATTAGAATGAAAGCTTCAAACTGCTCTTGAAAAGTAAAAATTAATGCCTTCTAAGACTATGGCTATAAGCCTCACAAATTATTTCCTGTGGGCATGCAAAATAGCAATAACAATTGCTAACATATGTCGAATATTTACTATTTCCTGGAAAATATCAATTGCATTATAGGCATTTAATTCCATCCTTACAACAGCCCTATGAGATACATACTAATAGCATCACCCATTTTTCTCGGCACAGATGAGTAGACTATAAGAGGACAGGGACGTGAGGACTGGGAAGTGGCACATGGACAGCAGCAGCACCCATAGGCAGCAGGACTGGCATGGGTTGGCAGATGGTTGGTAAGGAGTATCTGTGATCAGTGGCACAGACTCACCTGGCTCCTTGGAAGCAGTTGACTGCCACACCAGTGACCTGGGAACCCAAGAGATTGTGTGAGGCACAAAGGGTCGCTTCAAGGACTCTCCTAACTGTTTTTGTAGACACTGGAAAGAACCTGACCAAGGGCTGGAATTGCATCTGAACCACTTAATGGAGTAATGAACTGTGCAGAGAGTTCTTTGTGTTTGTCCTGCCTTGGAGTAGACCAAGGCTGGTATTCACAGAGGCACGGTAAGTCTGATAAAGAAAACCTAAATAATTTCTCAATTGGAGAGGAAGATGCCAATGCAGTCAAATGACAGTTATTCCAGCCTCCCAAAAGTGATGTTTGAATCCTGATAAGTTAATACAAACAAACAGAAACGCATACAGCAGCCCTTGCTTTGCAGGGTTCAAATGTGTTTCAGTTAACACAGCACTGTGTAAAGCAAAGGCTGCCTATAGTACATTCTCAAAGGAGCAAAAGTAACGCAGAATATTACTCTGCAAGGATTCAAGTATCAAAAATACATTGTATGCTGCTATCTTCAATATGGTATTTATCAAAGATAAGTACTTTAACTGTGCACTGAAAAGATATACAATAAGTAAAAGCAGCTCTTTAAAACAATGTTATTTGTAAAGCAAGCTTCAAAACTCCCAGCTTACTATAATTTTATTTGGTATTTGGTTAAAAATGTTCCACAACTTATGGGAAAATATAAGTGTAAAAAAAGTGGTGGTTGCAATTATGAATAAGAATAGCTAAAGAATATCAGCCAGGCATAGTGGCTCACGCCTGTAATCCCAGCACTTTGGGAGGCCGAGACAGGCGGATCACGAGGTCAAGAGATCAAGACCATCCTGGCCAACATGGTGAGACCCTGTCTCTACTAAAAGTACAAAAAAATTTAGCTGGGCATGGTGGTACGCGCCTGTGGTCCCAGCTACTCGGGAGGCTGAAGTGGAAGAATCGCTTGAACCCAGGAGTTGGAGGTTGCAGTGAGCCGAGATTGCACCACTGCACTGCAGCATGGTGGCAGAGCAAGATTCCATCTCAAAAAAAAAAAAAAAGAATATCAATAACTTCATTTTAGTACATGTGCAATATAAGCATCAAAGTGAAAGTATATTAACCAAACAGCTTTATATTATCGGAATGAACATAATCTCAAAGGGACATTTAAGTTCACTGTTTAGCCTGCCTTACTGTGTTTTGTTTGTGTAAAAAAGGAAAAAGGCAAACCAAACAAAAAAATATCTCCCTTCAAAGTCCTTCCCTTTCTCTGTGTTTAAGTAGGATTAAGAACCATTCCAAAATCTTGTCGCTGAGCCATGTCAAAAAAAAAAAAAAAAAAAAAAAGAGGTCCTAAAATAACAACTGGTATGTCCCTTGAGGGAAGAATTCTAATGTCGTCAAGCTGATTTTTGGACACTGATGAAGGAAAAGAAAGTGTGTCTCATTCCCAGGAAAAAAAGGAGATACACGAACAAAGAAATGGCAGGATGAGCTGTGGAGGTTAAAAAAATAAATCGGATGAGGTGTCATGCAGGCTGCCTCCATGACTTAGGGAGGATTTTTGTAGATCTTCATATTTCAGACTCTTCTTACATCATTCTCCTTTGTCCTAAATGATGACAGTCCCGGCCGTTAACTTCCTGTAGACGTAAGGGTGGCCGAAAGGAATGAGGCATAACCGCCTCCGTATCCCTGTTTCCTCCCATTTCCACGTTTTATTCAGACTGTGGCCGTAGCTTCCAGGACCCGCCGCTATTTCTGGTGGTGCCTCAGACCTGGCACAATGGGTAGATGAGAAACAAAAGCTTTTCCACTTGACAGGTATCTTTGTCATTTCCAACTCTTGTCATCTCCGTTGTGTGGCTTCCAATTGTGCTTAGAAAGATCTCTCCTTCCTGCCCATTTTCAGAATTTCGCAGTGGCAGCCCTTTCTTGTTGTTGCTAAATTTAGCACAAGAACTTTAGGCACACATATGAAGAGATTAATAGGCTGTTAACAAAACCAAACGCATCAGAAGTGATTACCACGCAGCCACCAACACCGCCTAACGGTGTCTCTGTGAGCCTATTAAAACTGTTCCTAGCTCGTTCATTTTGTCAGCCTTTAACACAGAGTCACTGCTTGTGAGGATAACTGTGTACCACCCTGACTGTAGCCTCTGATAGAGTCACAAGTCATGATTTTTGCATATTCCAGTGAACAGCATTTAAAACGTTTGAATGTATCATTTTAACATCCAACTATGATCCTTACCTCTTACAGCCGATTAACCTGCTCTACCAATTAACCATTATCTAATGAGTTTAGTTCCATGTTCTCAATAATAAACATTACAAAAATAGTTTTAGCCGGGCATGGTGGCGCACACACACCTTGGGTCCCAGCTAGGCAGGAGGCTTCTGTGGAGGATTCCTTGAGCCCAGGACTTTGAGGTGGCAGTGAGCTGGGATCGTGCCACTGAACTCCAGCCTGAGCAAGAGCATGAGCTACTGTCTCTAAAAAATGGAATTAGATAAATAAGTAAATGAATAATAAATAAATGATTTTTGCCACCAAAAAATTTGGAAAATTGATTAAAATTTGGAGGCACACCTGTGAAGGAGTCTCAGCACATCTTTTACAAGGGGCGGCCCACCTCTTGAGAGTTACATAATAGTACTAAATTTCCCTATGCTTTTCCCAGCCTACTCCTATCTTCCATTAAGCCTAAATGTGAGGCAGAGGGAGATATAGCTCAAAACAAGCCATTTGCACATATGGTGCCCCCTTTCACGAATATTCATTACAGTTCCCTTGTGTACAATTCAGAGGGAAATTATTATTTCTACTCCCTTGCTTCACATTCAATGAAAAGGAAACAATCCATTGCTAGCTCAGAATTTGGCAGGAAGGCTTAGATGCCTTTCTTTTATTTTTGCAGTGATGGAGGACTCACTATGTGGCTCAGGCTGGTCTCAAACCCATAGCCTCAAATAATCCTCCTGTCTCAGCCTTCCCAAGTGCTGGGATTACAAGTATGAGCTACCATGTCCGACCCTTTTTTTTAAAAGATGGCTTTTTTTAAAAAAAGTTAATTGCATTGTTTATATTCGAGGTTTACAACATGATGCTATGGGATACACATAGACAGTAAGATGATCATGGTAGTGAAGCAAATTAACATACCCCAGTGAGGGACAGCAGTCCATATTCTTTCTTCCTTGCCTGTCTTTGTTCATTCTACAATAGTGGGACTCCAAGGCAAAACTAGCTTGAATTCACCTGTGATAGTGGTGCTTGGAGAGAAATTCTCTCGTGGTAATAAAGCTACACTGTATTAAACACCTATGTGACAGACAATGATCTAAGCTCTTTATACAAGTTAATTCATGGGAGCCTCACTACTCTACGAGGCAAAGAAGTATTATTATCTCCATATTAAAGACCCAGAAACTGAGACACAGAGAGGAGAGATCACCTGCCAAAAGAGTAAAGAAAAACCGGCAGCAGAAGGGATTATTACCAGGAGCCAGTCCTGACTGTTACTGGAACGGGGCAGGTACTCAAAGAACAGATCCAGTTGTAGGTGCAGAAGAGATCATTTTTCAGAGTAAGGACAACATGGGAAGAGGAAAGCCCAAGAATATTGAGGTCAGCAAACAGGAGCTCACTGCAGTAACGAAGAGTCTGTGAGGAAGTGATCCTCCAGGTCTGTGCAGGCAGGGGCCACCTGTGGATGTCGGGGGGCTCTTCTGCAGAGAGCAGGACCCAGTTGCGGGGTCAGGATCAGTTTCTGGGGATGGAATGTGAAAGCCCAACATGGACTCTAGTACTGAAAATAGCCTGGGTTGTCTGTGCAGCTACTAGAAGCGGAATTTGAAAATTGTAACCGAAAGAAACCAAGCCGTCAAAAACTGTAGTATCCGATGAGGACTGATCTAAGGAAGTGAGAGGCCAGTGATCCAATAGGAAAGGGAGGTCACGAGAGAGCAGCCCAGGAGATGTGCCAAATCTCATCTCCAGCAGGGTCCTAGCCACTGGGAGCCCAGCTGAGCTTCTGCCTTTGCTGGCCCAGTTGTGGTCAGGTGGCCCAGGTTCAGGCCAGGAGGGGAAGCAGCAGCAGCCAAGGCCGTCAGGAAACCAGAAACCTGAAAACTCCCCATGCCTTCCACATGACAAACACGACAGGACTGAAGTGTCCAACGCTAGTGTTTCCGCTCCCTCTCAAAGGATTGGTACCAATCCTTGCACTTTTAGGCCAGGAGAAAATAGATTTTGGACTCAAATAATGTTAATGCTCCATTATTTTTTAATGTGGAAAAATAAGAAACAGCCGAAGTCTGATGAGACGTCATCAAGAAGCAGCATTTGATGACAGTCTTCAGCCATCATGAACCACGTTTTCAGGGAGTACTCAGGATTGAAGGAAACGCACATCATGTCAGGGTATGATGAAAAGCAGGCTGACGTGCCAGAATGCACTCCGGATTTGCCGAGAGCAATTGTATTTTGGTACAATAAGGGAGTTGTACCGACAGAATACAGCCCTGTTTTATATAATTAATAAATTGCCTTCGTTCACACAATACCGATGGTACTGTTATACCCTAGGAATAGCCAAGATCTGTGAAATATAAAAGGGTCCTCACTTTCATAAAATTTAATTTCTGAAAGCCTGTCACCTGGTATATCTAGATACTTGAAAACTTAATCACGGCGATTTTTATCTTTTTTGGTTAGCCTTTTTTGGCAGCTTGGCTTACTTCTCCCCTTTTGGAACTAAATGAACATTGTGAAATTTAAAATTGCTATGTAGAAACTAAAATTGTTAATGTAAAATTTCTACACAGCGGATTCATACAGGACCTTTACCTTTAATAGATATGAACCTTCACCTTTAATAGATATGAATAGATTTAATAGTAGGTAAGTGTTTTTGTTGATTGTTTATCTGATCTAACTGCCTGTAGGGAAAAGAAAAACCTCTCTGAGCATCATTTAATTGTTTGGAAGGTTTGAATGGTGCAGACTTCCTATTAGTATAGACCGATAACCAATCAAGTATAGGTAAATTTTAAGTGGTCGAGATTTCTTTGAAACCATAAAGAAAAGGCAAGGAACCGCTTGAACTTCTGTTTTGTTTTGCATAATATCCTTTGCAAGTACCTTATGCATGAAATTAAATCGCTTGGGCTACAAACACTAAAGAATCACTTTAGCAGTCCTCAGACATTTGGTGGGGAGAAGGGGGTGCTGTTGATGATAGAGAGCTACTCTCTGATTTTCTTAAAGTCTAGTGGAGGGGATAGGAGTGGTGTGGCTTAAAGAGAAGAATGGACTTCCATGAGAGAGTGCAGATAACCCAGCTGACCCCCTTCCCCACATTGCTGGGAAGAGGCAGGGCCAGAGCTGCCAGGCCCCAGCACCACAGGAAACCTCGAAGAGGCAGGGCAGGCTGAGGGGTGAGCAGGGTGGGGAGGGCATGGGGTGCACAGGATCCTCAGGGTGACCAGGGAAGGTAATGTGTGAGCTGGTGCCAAGAAGCTGAGGATAAAGAAGGAAGAAGAAAGGAGAAGAGACTGGGTCAGCTGTAGGAAGAGACAAGGAAGAGACAAGGAAGCTGGAGGAAGGGGCTCCTGGGCAGCCCTTGGTATACCCTCCTAGTTTCATTCCACACCTTAATGGGTAAGTCTTAGTTCTAACACAGTCCCTCTTCTGTGATCTCTTCCCTAAGAGATACAAGAGCTAATTCAGGCACCATCAGACAGCCAGGAGCTTGGGCTTCTGGGCGTCATCCACACACCCCAGACAGGGATGGGGAGGTTGAGAAGATGCTGGGGACTTTGTGGGTGCCTGAGGGCAAGGTATAGGGAGGGAGGAGGTCTATTGGTGGAGTCTACACTATTCCTCACTGCTTCAGGGTAATTCTCACCAGTGTCCAGATTTGCCCCATCAAGTAAAGATATAAAAATATAGCTAGTGCATGAGATCCTCCTCAGGAATACTTGCCCTCAGTCCAGTCAACCCCATGTTCACTCCATCTTCTGATTCACCACAAGCTCTTCCCTCACTCCCATGATCGTCTTTTTCTTCTTGAGACAGTCTTGCTCTGTCACCAGGCTGGAGTGCAGTGGTGCGACATCGGCTCACTGCAACCTTTGCCTGTGGGTTCAAGTGATTCTCCGGCCTCAGCCTCCTGAGTAGCTGGAACTACAGGCGCATGCCACCATGCCCAGCTAATTTTTGTAATTTTTAGTAGAGATGGGGTTTCACCATGTTGGACAAGATGGTCTTGATCTGTTGACCTAATGATCTGCCCACCTCAGCCTCCCATAGTGCTAGAATTACAGGCATGAGCCACTGTGCCCAGCCGATTGTCTTTAAGATGTTCAGGAGGACATCACTCACGGCTACAGTAGTTCTAAATACAAAATTTCTTTCTGACTTATACTTCCAACTCCCCTCATTACCCACACCAACTTTCGAAAAGGATATGAGGTCTATAAGTTGATTTTCTATATAAATTGAAATAGAAAATGAAAAGCTATGTGGAGAAAAGAGGAAGGAAATATACCAGTGGGTATAATTACTGTCACAGAGTAAGTCACAAAGAAATTGACTGAGGAAGTTGAAACTACTAAACATTCTGTCTGTATGTACTAACATCTCTGAGAAAATTCATTTCAATAGCACTAATTAACACCAATATCATTGTATTCAAGTAAAATGCTGTAGCTATGAAGCAAATACTCTTAAAGATTAGAAAACAGGTTTATGTCGATATCAGCAGAAAAGACACTGATATCAATAGCTGTACGGAGGCAATCACTTGGCAAAAGTCAAATGTGGAAGACAAAAACAAGGATGCTTAACCACACACGTGGAACCTGAAAATCAAGCAAAGTGAAGCAGGTTGAATCACAGAAGAAAGCATGCGTTTTAAAATCAGGCAAACCTTCCGAATTCAACTCAGCTTCCCACCCACTAGCTATGTCACATGACCTCTCTGTGCTTCAACTTATTCATAACCAAAACTTGGAAAGTTTGTTGTAAGAAATAGCAATAGGCATCTAATGAATCTACTACAGTGCCTGGCACACAGGAGGCACTCAGTAATTGGTGTTTATTAATAAAGCCCCTATAATGATTCAGGCACTATTCTAGATGGCAAAGTTAATGAATGAAAGAAATCTTTGTCTTAATGAGGTTTATGCTGTGATGGGAGCAAATAGCCAACAAGTAAGCAGAGAGAGAAGAAAGGGTGGGAGAGAGGAAAGAAGAAAAGGAGGGAGAGAAGAGAGATCTGAAAGTGATATTCTATAACAAAACTGCCAGAGAAATAGGGTAAAGAGTATCTTGGGGCATGGGCTAGCTCCTCTAGCTAAGCAGCTGGAGAAGGCCTCTCTGAGGAGGTGACATTTTGTCTGAGTGCTGATTGATGGAAAGGAAGTCAGAGTTGGTTAAGATCTTTTAAACAAGCATTCCAACCAGAGGGAATATTGTCCCAAGGCAAAGAGCAAAGGCCTTGGGACAGTTCCAGAGAGAAATATTATAAGTGACACGTTATGAGTGGCAGAGGAGGATACAGGTTAAGTCCTAGGTGTTGGTGGCTTCAACTCAAGTAAGCCCTTGAGGGCCCTCATTGAGCTTTAATTACAATGGGAAACAATGGGGAGGGGGGTTAAGTAGGGGAGAGATATGATCAAATGTAATCTTCAGAAAGACTATTCTGTGTGTTGTATGAAGAATGAAGGGGAGCGTTCATAGGTGGAGAAAGGGTGGAAGCAGGAGGGCTGAATAGGAGACTGTGGGAGTTGTTTAGGTGAAAGCCTGCTCGGTGAGCCTCAGTGATGGAGCAGGTGAGATGTGGTTGGATTGGGGATATATTTTGGAGCTAGAGAAGACAGGAATTCCCAGAGAATTAGATGTGAGAGAAGAAAGAGATCTTAGATGATTCCCAGATGTTAGACCGGAGCCACAGGCTGATAGGTAAGGTAATGCCATTTGCTAAGATAAGGAAGAGCAGTGGAGAGATGGTTTGGGATTGATTGGGTAAAGATGATCAAATAAGACGTATCAAGTAGACAGTTAGACATAAACAGTCTGGAGATCAGGACCACAACTGGGAGATAGTATTTGTATAAAGTGTAATGCAAACTTGCATTATACAAAATATCCAGTTCAGTTTTACCAAATCGAAAAGAAAAAGCTTAACACATTTAGAAGGTGATGTTCACTATTTTTTATGGAATTAGATATTCTTGAAAACTTCTCTTTAAATAACTGTTAAGTTACCTCTATCAACACACAAAAGTTGACTCAGGTTAAAAAAAAAAGTTCTTAATTTCTCTATAGGCACCAAAACCTGCTAGAAGCAAGTAATGCCTCAGTGTAGTGGCTCCATTGTAGCTCACTACAACCTCAAGTGATCCTATTGACTCAGTCTCCCAAGTAGCTGGAACTATAGGCATGTACCACCACACCTAGCTAAAACAAAATTCTTATAAAACATCATTGATTCTAGATAAATGTTCTGTGTCACTGATTCATAGCTTCTGATGGATGTAGTTAAAATTCTTCCTTTGGTGAGGGAAAAAGGAAGAGAGGTTTCCTCAGAGTAGTATTTTTCTCAATATTCTAGCAATGTCCAAGATGGCCTGCATTAATTATGATAAACTGATTTTGTTTGGATTCTTCTGTTCTGAGCACCTGGTAGGGTGCTCAGGCTAACCTGTTCCCAAGATCTCAGAGATGTGATGTCAGGTGAGTAGTCCAAATGCCACATACCAAAGCTCTCACTGAAATGCTCATGGAGCAATGACTAGAGAGCTTAACTGCTTCTACTCTAATACCCAATTAGACCTATCTTGAGAAATTGACTATTGTTGAGTGCCAATTACAGGTATATTACAGGTATTTAGTATTCATTAAATACCTCCTGCAGGTCAGGCTTATACATGATCTCGTTTTAACCATCAAAACAAATTTGCAAATTTTTTATTTTAGAGGTAAGAAAACTAAAGATCAACAAGATTATTACTTGCTCAGAGGGAGAATATGGGTTTATTCACAGTTGTGTCTAGATCTAATTGTAATTCTCTGCCTAGTTTATTTTATTGTGCTACCAGTAAAAATAAACATCGCTGAAAATTAACATTGATAATAGAGATAGCTGAAGATGTAGGGGAGTTGTTACAATGACTGTAACTTACTTTCACATGGTTCTGCAAACACATAGAGCTGATACTCATTATTTGCAGTAGTCACATTCTTTTTCTTTTGTATTTTTTTTTAGATCGGGTTTTGCTCTTGTTGCCCAGGCTGGAGTGCAATGGCACTATCTCAGCTCACCACAACCTCCACCTCCTGGGTCCAAGTGATTCTCCTGCCTCAGCCTCCCCAGTAGCTGGGATTACAGGTATGCACCACCATGCCTGGCTAATATATGTATTTTTAATAGAGATGGGGTTTCTCCATATTGGTCAGGCTGGTCTCGAACTCCTGACCTCAGATGATCCTCCCACCTCAGCATCCCAAAGTGCTGGGATCATAGGTGTGAGCCACTGCACCTGATCTGCAGTAGTCACGTTCTATACAGTCTCCGTGAATACTGCATTAGCAAATACTGAGCGACTGGTCCCAGGAGAAAAACAGGGTTAGGTTCTTATGAGCCCCTGGTCACAACGTTTCTGTCAGTGAATTCATTTGTCTGTAACCTTGTTTTATGTGCATTTCTATTTAAAGCCATCTTATTTAATATATATTTTTGATTCATTAATGTTGAACTCATGGTAAACAACACTGTAACTCATGCCTGAATTAAACTTCTTGAACACAGATATTTTGTTAGGCACATCACAGCCTTTTTGAGCTTAGGATCACTAGACAGCACTTCAGCACTATGCTCAGGGACCATTTTAAATAGTGAAATCACCCACAGGGGGAAAAAAGCAAAAAAAAAAAAATGTGGCACTGAATAAACTGTGGAAAGGACACTTGCTGAGTTTTGAGGGGTTGAGAGGAGATGCAGGATGCATGATCCCTGCCATCAGGGAGCTTCTAGTGTATTACAGGAGGCAAAATTAACACAATAAAATACCTGCAAGACAATATGATTGTGTGAATGGGGTGAGGAGAATGTTTTATATTAAACTATACGTCTTGGTGGCTTTTGTCTTTCCTTTTTCCAGATTTCTCAAGCACCAATGGTACTTTGCATATGAGCTTCTTTCAGGATAGGGCAGATCAGCCTAAAACAAAGAAGTTCATTAAAAATGTGACTGGATTTCTTAAATGCAGAGTAAAAAACTATAATCTGAAAACCAAAGGGTTGTTTATTTGTGAGAACCAGCCTTTGTTCTGTGAACTAAATTGGTTTCATGAAATTCTGAAAGCTGAGATTAATAACATCGGATTATACAATTTATAATTCAAGTTTTGTGGATTGGACACTGAGCAGTAACCTCTACAGAAGAGTGAAGAGCGCCAGTTGATATATCTGCCTTCCTACCCACAATGGAAAAGAGAATTTCCCAGTGAACAAGAAGAGGAAATTCAGAGGGAAAAAAGTAGAGTTCTTAATAAGAATAAGATAGCTAGTAACAAAATCTGATCCCTCCTGTGGTCAGGCCTAGGGTGGAGTATGGGAAAGGAAGTCAGAAGTCTTTACTTAATAGTACTTTCCATGGCAGACCCCAAGAGGAGATAGCCAGTATCTTAGTTGCCTCAGGTGCCATAATGAAATACCATGAACTGGAGGCTTAAACAACAAACGTGCATTTCTCATAGTTCTGGAGGCTGGGAAGTCCAAGATTAAGGTGCCAGCAGATTCGGTGTCTAGTAAGGGCCCACTTTCTGGCTCATAGGCGGTGCATTCTCATGGTGTCCTCACATGGTGGGGAGAAGAAGCAAACTTTCTCAAGATTATTCTAAGCACATTAATCCCATTTATAAGGACTCCATTTTCATGACCTCATCTAATTCTACTTACCTCCCAAATACCCCACCTCCTAATACTATCACATTATAAGGTAGGGTTCAACATATAACTGTTGGGAGACACAAGCATTCCATTTCGAACAGAGGTTTATAGAAAAACATTTATTTTGAATGGCATTTGAATAACATGGCTCTTTGACTATGAATCAGCAATGAGGGAGGTGGTGATGCAGCCAGGCCTTAGCACAGCCTGGCAGAGTCAGGTACATCATAGAATACTGAAGATAGGCAACAGAGAGTTTTCAGTCCTCAAGGAGGGTTATAGGAGTGGGTGGCTCACAGCGGGTCTGGGGAAGAGCAGGAGGACAGTGACATGTGAACTTCACTGTTGATCAGAGCAAGGCAGGGACTAGGGTCAGCAGCAGCAGCAGCTACCAGAACACCATGTCAAAGACCAGACAGGATGGTGACCCCTTGTGGGTGCCAGCCACAATTCCCTAAGGACCACAGCATGATGACAGTGGCCATCAATGGCAGAGGACTATATGACAACCCAGGTTACTCCTAAACTCCCTGGATCATAAGGTCATTCTCGGGAAGATGGAAGTGAGAACTCTGAATTCTTACTAGAAGAGGCAGCATTTTAAACCAGAAGTAGCGTTATCTGCTTTTTAGTTTTGTTTTCTTTTGCTATTGTTTGGACCCAGGCAGTCTCCCTCTGTCACACAGGCTTGAGTGCGATGGTGTGATTTTGGCTCACTGCAATCTCTGCTTCCTGGGCTCAAGTGATCCTCCTGCCTCAGCCTCCCAAGTAGCTGAGACGACACAGATGAGCCACCATGCCCAACTAATTTTTGTATTTTTTGTAGAGATGATGTCTCTCTATGTTGCCCAGGCTGGTCTCAAGCTTCTGAGCTCAAGCCTCCTGCCTTGATCTCCCAAAGTGCTGGGATTATAGGCATGAGCCACCGTGCCCAGCCCAGAAGTAGAGTTGTCTTAAAATAGAAAAATTAAAAGCTTTAGCCTATCAGTAAAAATGGAGTCTACAACTGGAGCGGAGCTGAGTTCAATTACAGAAAAATGTTAAATGTTACGTGTTTTCACATGGGGCTGTGACTAAAACTTTTGAACTTGCTCCATGTGCTACACTGTGGTGCACCACTCAAAAGCCCCAGAGCATTGCAAAGTTGAGGGAAAAGAGTGAAGCCAGGAATGGACAGGGATGGTTGGGCTGGGCCCAACAAGAGGTGAGGAGGGCAAGGCCCTGGATCAGGGCAATGACTGAGTTGCATTAGCAGGAACTTACTGGGAGAGACAGACAGCTGGGAGTCCCAGGGTGCAGCTGTGAAGTATGAAACCACCTGCCCTGGGAATTGTAAGCACTGTAGCAGAAAAGCTAGCAGAAAGGGTCTGAGCCCACCACTTTCCAACAACACCCTCAGTTAAATGGACTGAGGGTGTTCTACACACCGGACTCAGGCAGACCCATCAACAGCTCTTCCCAGGGAATTTGGAATTGGGACACAGAGGCTCTGGTTCGTCAACTCTCAAAGCTTAGCGTACCCAAGACCCATGTAAGAGTCCATGCTCCACCACTGTATCTTCAAGATTGGAGCTGAAGGATCTTTGATTTTCAAAATCTTTGCTCTTGAATATGTGTCTGGTGTAGCAGGTTTAGAGCTCAGGAGCCTGTATTTCGACTTGTATCCCTGGTGAATGTAAAACAGGAAGGGTATGAATCACCATTTGAGAAACAGGCTTGTGGACTGGGGGTTCCCTAGAGCTAAGGTGGACATTTTTGGTCCTATAACTGGTGATGCAGAAGAAAGAAGCCTGGAGAGAGAGAAGTGTACAGCAGACACACAGAGAGAAGTGGTGAGGTCTCAGGGGCTGGGCTCCCCAGTCACACTTGACAAGCCCTTCTCCTTTGCCTCTCACTCTGGTGATTAGATCAGATTAGAAATTCTAAGCATCTTTTAGTCTCTTGTGAAGCCAAGAGGTCACGTGACATATTTTTGGCCAATGAGAAGTATGTGGAAGTCAGCTTTGTTGAGAGAGGGCATTTTGGGAAAGCATTTGCTTTCCTGTTGGAAGGGTAGATATGTGGGCAGCTGCCCATTTCTATCCTGCCTGCATGAAGCTTAGAGCTGCAGAAATCATCTTTAATCCACGAAGTATTAAGTGCAAAGAGCCAACACATCACGGCTGCAGAGTGAGAAGAAGGGCCTCAAGCGACAGACCCAGTGCCCCCACTCTTGCCTCTGGCATATGTGTAGATTATGCTTAAATCTTCAGTGACTTATAAGAAGAGAGTTTATATACATTTTAAAAATATGTGTAATCATGAGCAAGAGAACAAAATTGTGGGTGAGCACATTCTAGCAGGATGATTAGGTAGAAAGAGCTATGTGCAAAGGGACCTGTACAATAACCAGTACAAAAGCAATCCCAGCAGAGACATTTTAAGAAAATGAATTAGAGGCCAGGCGCTGTGGCTCATGCCTGTAATCCCAGCTCTTAGGGAGGCAGAGGCAAGAGGATACCTTGAGCCCAGGAGTTCGAGACCTGCCTGGGCAACAGAGCGAGACCCTGATCTCCACAAAAACAACAACAACAACAACAACAAAAGACAAAAAAAAAAAGAAAAGAAAAAGAAACTGAATTAGAGAGCTAATTGCCCAGCTAAGAAACTGAATCCTCTAGATTTTCCTACAGGTTATAATGAAGTCCCAGCAGCTACAATTATCCTATATTACATGTCACTGTGATATAGGTATAGGCCAAACCAACTTAAAGACCCCTAATTACAAAAAACAGAAAGTCAATAGGAAAGGCAGTTAAAAATCCTGTGAGAAAACCAGAGAAGATGATCACAGAAGGACCTCAGCCCATGATCAGCAGCTCACGTTTGCATCACCTTAGCCTGGGCAACCAGACCTCAGGTTCCAGCTGAGCTAACTGGTCAACAAATGCAGAATGTGTAACCTTACATCCTGATTGGAAAGGCTTTTATACACAGGATGGTACAATTACTAAAATCTTACGAAGGAGATTGTTAAAACCTAGGAAAATAGAAAATATGATTAAGAAACGGGCCAAACACAGTGGCTCACACCTGTAATCCCAACACTTTGGGAGACCCAGGCAGGTAGATTGCTTGAGCGCAGGAGTTTGAGACCAGCCTGGGCAACATGGTGAGACGTCATCTCTAGAAAATATTAAAAAGTTAGCCAGGTGGGGTGGCACCTGTCTGTGGTCCCAGCTTACCCAGGAGGCTCAGATGGGAGGATCACTTGAGCTTAGGAGGTCCAGGCTGCAGTGAGCCACAATCATGCCACTGCACTCCAGCTGAGGCAACAGAGCAAGACCTTGTCTCAAAAAAACAAAAACAAAACCAAACAAACAAACAAAAAAACAGATTAAGAAACAAAGTCAAATCCATCACAATTTAAAAAAATGTTTTGATAGAGATGGGGTCTCACTATGTTACTCAGGCTGGTCTTGTACTCCTGGGCTCCAGTGATCCTCCTGCCTCAGCCTCTGAAAGTACTGGAATTACAGGTGTGAGCCACCAGGCCTGGCCCGTCACACCCTCTTAACCAGAAATGTTGTGAAGACATGTAAACAGTTTTGTAACCACAGTGACATTTCATGCTGTTTTGACTGCTGCTTAAGGTATTAGAGAGTTTATTAGTTTCCTACGTCTGCTGTAACAGTGACCACAAACTTGGTAGCTTAAGACAACAGAAATTTATTCCCTCACAGTTCTGGAGAAGGAACGAGTCTGAAATCAAGGATGTGCTGCCTTCAAAAGCTCTGGGAAAGAATTCACCCCTTTCCAGGGATAACGGCATTTCTTGACCTTTGGCCTCATCCCTCTGATCTTTGTCTCTGTGGTCATTTGGGCTCCTCATCTTCTGTGCATCCGTCTAGTCTCCCTCCGTCTCCTCCCATGAGGAGACTTGTAATTGCAATTAAGGTCCACTCAGATAATCCAGGGTAATCTCCCCAGGTCCACATCCTTAATCATACCAGCAAGGACCCTTTTTCCTCATTAGGTAACATTTATAGATCCTAGGAATTAGGATCTGGTATCCTTCAGTGGCCACACATCAGCTTCCTATAGGAGAGTGCCTAAGAAACTGATTTACTTGACTTGTGATTTAATTTCCTATTTAAATGTGCTTGCTTACATTTATAATCAATGTAAGTACATTTAGGGAATTATTATTATTTAGACAAGCAGTATGTGAATTTTTAAAGGAAGTTTGTTTTTAAAATGATTTTTTAAATAAATTCACAAGATTACTAAATTACACTTCTAAACAAAGTACAAATGGCAGTGAATGTTCTTTTCCACACAAAATCTCTTGGAACCCTAATGAATCTATAACATATTTCACTTGATGGCTTCCTTCACTTGCTCTTGTGCGTGTGTTGGGGGGGGGGGCTTGTTCCAGTGATCCCCAGTAGAATGTTTCTGATTTCTACTCTAAAAGATGAGGATGAAATTGGACGCTTGCAAAAGGCAAACTTATATATGAGTTCACCCACCTACTTATTCCATTACTGACGAGAGTTAGGATGAGAGGATGCGCAATGAACCGGCACTCAACACCCTGGACCACCCACAGCCCATGGCAACTGCACACAAACAGCCTGGGCAGGACTTCAGAGCTCACAGGTTAACTGCTGTTTGCCTCATAATGACTCTCGTGTCTTGTGCTGGTGGATTTGGGTTCCTTTAGCAATGGGTCATAGGGCTGCTATGGAATGCTTTGTTTTGTTTCTTTACCCTGACCAGGCTAAATGTGTCCTAGGTTTTAAAGCTCCTTTTTGAAGAGAGATGTCTGCTGAGATGCGTTTTTACAATGCACTCTATTCCATGAGACACTAACAGAGTTCAAGTGTTGCTCATCATCATCCAGTTGAACACCAGGACAAGGAACATCTGGAAAACAGTTTTACTCCAGGGCTTCTGCTCCTCCCATCAACATATTCCCTTCCTAAGGTCATTCCTTTCCTGGCCACTGGTACTTCTTTTCCTCCAAAAATCTCCCACCCGTCTCCTGAAAGATTTCTGCATGCCCGAGCAGATGATGACCCACCCCACTTCGCAGGATTTGCATAAATTACATGATGTGGGGCTCTCTAGTAAAGTGGCCATTGGTCAAGTCTCAGAGGCCCTTCAAATGTCTTTCATCTCCCCAGCATGCCATACTTTCGGTTATCTTGTGTCTGCAGAAACCACTTCCACCACTGAAAGAGATGTTTCCTCTGGTCCTCTTTCAATTTCCTCTGTGGTCAAAATGTTGGACCAGGGCCGTATTTCATGCTGCTCTTCTTTCCTTTCTGAGATCTAGTCTACTGAACACAATGCCCAGGCCATTCATTCGTTCATAGCCATTTATTCTATAGGTTATTGTAAGCACTACAGCATATTACTAATTATACTATGCATATGTAGTTTCAACCTTCAGGATATGTGACAAATAAAAACTCAGTCACCTTCCTTAACAGGTAATCCGTTCCACATGTCTGGCCCTGTTTTCTGAAATTTAGGAAATTAGAGGGAGCTAGCTTAAGTAACTTTACTTGGCTCACAAAGAGGCATCATGTGTCAGAGAAGAAGTATGCTCTTCTATGATGATTAGATCAAGTATAAATCATTTCAAACTAGAAACGGTTGAATAAAGCTAAACTAGTATAATTTTTGAGTCATTAAAATAACATTTTCTGAATGCTTTGCGAGTTTCTTTGGATGCCTTCCACTAGACTGTCAATGAGCTCCAATCCCATGAAGCCTTTGAGAAGAAATGAAGACTAGAAGACTACAGGCACCTGGAATTTTTTTTTTTTCAGTGATGTGTTGATGGATATGAGTCAAAAAGTAGATAGGAGCATTCCAAAAAATTGAGGGAAATGAGAAGGGAGATTGATTAATGATCCAAATAATTCTAACTGTCAAGGCTGATTTGCTTTTCTTAATAAGATTGATGTTTTTTAATGTTGTCTTCCAGCTCCTTAAGGAAAATCACTGTAGAAAATTGGAGGGGGCACCCAGAAATAGCACAAAGATTTGGAAGTCTACAAGGAATTTCAAGTTCTAGTTCAAAGATTACATTCAAACACACCTTGATGGGCTTAGTCACTCAAGTGAATTGGCATTGCAAGTGTTTGTTTTCCATCCAACCATGGGCTTCCTCTGCGGGAATTTTTTTTGTGCAGCTGAGATGGTGTATAAGCCATCTCCAAAGTCAAAGCAAAGGGTAGTGACTAACTTGAAATTTCTTAATGGGGAAATTTCACAAAGATCCCATGAGGGGCGGAAAATAATGAGTCTTAATGTTTTGGGAACTGATCATATAAGCACATAAAATAAAGAAAAGGGGTAGGAAAATTCATTTCCCAGAGAGTCCTGGTAGCAAGAAGGTCAAGTCCTCCCAAAACTGTGTCACCAATAAATTGCTACAGATTGGACCCAGAAAACATGATAAAGCTCACGTGGCAATCCATACTGTGTCCAAAGTGCATTTTAAAATAATATTGTTCAATGAAAATAAAATTTAAAATATTTACACAGCTGAACACACATGCACACATCTATATAGATATCCATACAGAATATAGTAGAAGGAACATAAAATTAAGAGTCAAGACACTTGGATTGAGAACAATCGCTATCTCTCTCCCTCTGGAAATTCCCTGAACTACGGTTTTCTATTGGTAAAATAATAATAGGATAGGGCCGAGACAGTGGCTCACGCCTGTAATTCCAGCACTTTGGGAAGCCAAGATGGGAAGATCACCTGAGGCCAGGAGTTCAAGACCAGCCTGGCCAACATGGTAAAACCCCACCTCTACTAAAACTACAAAAATTATCCAGGTGTGGAGGCATATGCCTATAGTCCTAGCTACTCGGGAGGCTGAAGCAGGAAAACTGCCTGAACCCAGAAGGTGGAGGTTGCAGTGAGCCAATATCATGCCATTGCACTCCAGCCTGGGTGACAGAGCAAGACTCTGTCTCAAAATAATAATAATAATAATAAAATTATATTTTCCTTATCTAAGTTGTTGTGAAGCTCAAATGAGGAAATAAATGAGAAAGTACCTTTAAAATTCTAAACAATTATTCAAATATAACGTTATTATACCCATTATTATAAGCAAACACAATATAATGGGCAAACCACCCATATTCCCTGATGCTCTGGCCATACCTATGAGATACAGCACATGAAAACCAAGTCCTAGTCTGGAGCTAATGATAAGGGGACGTGGAGAAAGGATTTAACTGTGAGATAGCACCTCATTTTACCCTCTTCACTGGGCACCTTAGAGTCATAGCTAATTGTCTACTTCTCTTCAACTTATTCCACCAGAAATTTCTCTAGACTAATAATGTCGTTTCTAAAATGAAGGTACAGCCTTGTATAATTGAAGTCATTAAAACTGTGGGCACCAGAGCCAGACCACCTGGGTTTGAATTCTAGAACTGTCACGTACCGGCTGTGTACCCTTTAGAAAATGGTTTTCTAAAGGAGTGATATCTGCACCTACATAAACAATGCTCCATAAATGTGCTGTAGTTTGAATGACTCTATCCTACTAAGAAGAATGGCAGTGGATATGAAAAATTTTTCTCTTCTTTTTATTTCTTGAACAAGTCAGTATACTTCCCTCTGACCCCTCCCACCCCACCCCATTCATACAGGGCCCTCATACACACTAGGGAAATGTGTGCATTGCTGACGACACTTTATCACATTCAGTGGGGAAAAGTCTCTAATAACAACAGTGCAACTGATTTCCCCTAGAACTGGGCAGTGGACAATCCACTCAACCTCACATGATAGTGTTGTCTCCGAAACTCAGTCTCCTTTTGTGGAGGGAGAGACGGGTTGTTAGGTTAGAACTCCCTAAATCCTCTGATAATGCCGAAAGATTTGGTGAATTTTTTTTTCTTTTACGTTTTTAGACTGTCTTTAGGATGCAACACCTCATTCCAACTCTAGGGCTAAGGAGGGCTTGTGGACCAAGCACAGTTTAATTTCAGGGCAGATAACAGAGCATTTCAAGCAGATAGCTGGTAAGGCTTGCCTTTTCTGGTTAGATTAGCCTCCTTTTAACCATCTTTTTACACACAGAACCCAAAACTAGGAAGACACAGCATGAGTCCACCCTGTGCCCTGTGTCATTTCATATACTCCAGGGAAGATACAGAAACTTGAATTGAAGCAAGGGTGCTTTGTTTGTGAAGAAGACTTTAAAAAAAAAAAAAACCAGGCCATACATTTCCTTTTGCAAAGGAAATAGAAATTTCTATTTGTAAAAGTGTCTTCCTCTGCTGTACCAGCAAAAGAACAACTCTTAATAAACAGAGACAACTCTTGTCACTGGAGGTGCACCAACTCAAGTCTGCATAACAAGGCTTATAAAATTGTCCTTACCTGTGATTAGTTTCTCCCGAATATTTACCTTCCCATAATTTCCTACCCCCAGAAGCTCAAGCTCCTTTTCCTTTGTCTAGTCATTTTTCTAAGATTTATCACCCTTTGTTAAAATGGGATATAAGCCTTCAGGCCTAACCATTTATTTCGGTTTTTCACCTATTTTCTGTAAAACCCCTGCATGCATGTGAAATAAATCTCTTCTTCTATTAATCTGTCTTTTGTCAGTTTAATTTGCAGACCTCAGTCACTGAACCTAGGAAAGTAGAGGAAAAGTCCCCATATTTCCCTCTCTCCTCATTGGCTATTGCAAACAAAACAACTATTCTTTTTGTATTTCTGAAAACATGAAATCTGAAGGAAGAAAAATCAATGAGAGGGAAGTCCTTACTAATAGGAATTAGAAGTGAGAAGAGCAGTACCCAAGCAGCTGGTCTTGTTTCTCAACCACTTAATGCTCCTGGGGCCCCATATTGGAAAGGCCTGAGTCACCACCAAAATTTCTTTCTCGTTCCATCAGTGTTCCCTTTGCCCTCTTGTTGCTTCCTGCCATTTCTCCAGCCCTCTTTGGTATATCTTGGCCCTTTCTTCTCATGCCCTTTCTTCCTTTGCTATTGCAAAGGAACTGCTGTTCTGCTCAGAAATCACTAAACTACAATGGATTCATTTGCCTTTGCACATAAGCTGCTGGGGTGCCCCTTGGTTAGCCCCAGTGTGCATCTCTGGGAATGATTTAGCAATCTAAGACTTAGCCTCAGGGAGAAGAGGAACCAAGATGTTCCTTTCTCAGAGAACCTGTAATTTGACCTCCTTCTCAGAACAAAGATAAAGGGATGTGGTTTTTACTTACTGGCTGCAAGACACACTATACATTCATTTTACAGATGCTAAAAAAATAGAAGCCCCAGAGAGAAAGTTTTATAAGGAGAATCTCCCATCATGTCTTAAAACCCAGAGACAAGTAAATGACACCTGAGTATCAGGACTGCTAGGAATTCCCTGAGACATATCAACAGGATCCATAAACATAAACCACCCCAGGAAGACCAACTGTGCAGATGAAGGTAATACCTTAGACAAGCAGTGTGTGTTGGTTCACAAAGGACTTTCATTTTTACAATATTTTTGATCTACAAAACCTTAGCAGAAGTCAGGCCATATATTATTATAATTCCTACTTTACAGGTCACAAGATGAACACCAAGGGAGGCAAAGTAACTTCTAAACTCACACAGCTAATAAGTGGTGAACAGGACAGGCTTTTCCCTTTTGGCTTCTTATCCTATGATTTTTCTACAAAAGAACTAGGATTGGAGCATGCTAGGGGAAACAAAGGGCAGAATAACACAGCCAACAGCTCTGCCCTCGTGACCTGCTTTGCCAGCGTCATCTTGGGGAACCTCAAGCACCTAGTAGACCCATTCCGTTTGCACAAGTGCACTAGCCCTACATTCCCATGGTGAAACTTTCTGACTGTTCTCCAGAACTATTCTCTATTGTAGGGAAGGATCACAGATGCCCCCAGAGACAACAGTTTTGCCTAGGAGTTTCATCTCAGTCTCTCCTCTATTGCATTCATGACCACTGTTGATGCAAAGCTACCTGGGCAGATAACACATAATCAATTACATAATAACTTATTGGGTCACCAATCATGTTCTCAGTGGAAGCTCTGTGCCAGTCCCTGTTAGGTGCCCACAGCATGAGACTCAGTAAGCCAAGAGCTAAATGGAACAATGGAAAGGTAAAAACACGTGAATACAGAGTTGCGTAGAAAGAACAGTGGAGGGAGGGAGTAGCAAAAGAGCTTCTGATCCTAAACACGTTATCAGTTTCCTAAGCAGACAGATTTACGAATCGCTTTACAAGGGGCCAACAACTAGAGGTAGCCAACTCTGCCACACATGGCAGTGAACTATAAAGACCGAAACTTCAACATAATTTAGTAGGAAGGCAGTAGTTTTATGATCAGGATGGCCAACATTTCCAAGTTCCGAAGGACATCTCGGAATGAGGAACAGAGACATTGTGTGGCACTAATTAGAAGGAAGCAGGTTCCAGACTCTGGTATGCCTGTGTTCAAACTCTGCAAGGCACCCCTCGACCCACAGTGAGGCTAGTGACAGTCCCTTACTTTAATCACATTTCCTGCCATGTAAAAATGGGAATGTGGTAGTGCCTATGGCATGGTACTGCAGTGTGCCTTATATGATGGGGCTTCAGTTAATGAAGGGACTTGGGATGGTGATTAAGAGCACATCCCAAGAGTTGGCATTCTAATCTTCGCACTACCCCTAACTCCGAACCTTGGACAAGTAAATTTATTTGTACTTCAATTGTCTCATTTGTAAAAACGATGATAATAGGACCTCCCCCAGAAGGTTGTTATGAAGATTAGATGGCGTAATGCATGTAAAGTCCTCAGCACAGAGCCTGGTACATGGTAAACACCCAGTAAATGCCAGCTGATATTATAATAAACTGACTGCTGTCTACTGGGCCATAAGGCTCCCCATCATAGCAGCAAAAATCTTCAAGGCAACATCTTTAGTACCTTTTCAAATTGGAATTTATGTTCCTCATATGCAAATCAGGGCGTGACAGAGCTGTCATCACTATGTTCACCTTTTTCTGGGTTGACTAGACAACTAAAACAACACTAGTTCCAAACTATGGTCAGGAACTACATAGTTCCTATATTTCATATGGTCAGTAACACAAGTCCAGATCCGGGTTTTACCTCACCTGTTCATTTCTACCCCCTGTGGATTCAACATGAGGCTGTCTGAGTAGGTTCATTGAACCGCAGTGGACACTGGTCTCATGAGAGATTGCTGAGAGCCCAGCTGGCTTAAACAGTTATGGCTGCTATAACAGAATACTATAGACTGGCAGCTTAAACAACAACAACAATTATGTGGCATCTTGGTCTTGGACTTCCCAGCCTCCAGATTTGTTCTGGAAAGTCCAAGATCAAGATGCTAATTTGGTCCTCTGAGAGGGCTCTCTTGCAGATTGCTGCCTTCTTGCTGTATCCTCACCTGACTGAGAGAAAGTTTTTCTTGAGTCTCTTCTTATAAACTCACTAATCCCATTTATGAGATCATGAGGGCCCCATCCTCATGAGCTAATTACTTTCCAAAGGCCAAATCTCCAAATACCACCACAATGGGGCTTATGGCTTCAACATATTAATTTGGGGCAAAGAGGTGAGACTCGGTCCTTGGCATCAGCTCACCAACAGCCAAATGATGTATCACTGTCACCATCCCCAGCATTGTTATCCCTAAAACGACCATAAATGCTTGGCATGATGAAGATAAACTTTAAGCAAACCTAATGTTTTTGAAACTAAGGACAGTGATTTTTAGAGTTCTCATATGAGTTCAAATGTTTAAAGTTTATAAACAAATTGCTTTATAAGGAGCAAACAACTAGAGGTATCCATCTCTGCCACACATGGCAGTGAGCTATAAAGACTGAAACTTCAACATAATTTAGTATGTGTCTCAAAAAGAAAGCAATTTATCATGAGCACAAAACATCGACAATCCCACCATAGCTTCCAAAAGGCAGACCCCACCCGGGGCTGAGATTGTTTCGCGCTTGGTGTAGTAGAGACCTGGGGTCAAGAAGCTGAGCATGCAATGATCTAAATTCCAGTAGAGCAAGCCATTATCCAACAGAGTACATTCTCCTGGAGCACAGAGACTCCCTCTTTTCCATCTTTATATTCCTAGTATTTGGCTCAGAATGAATCCTCATACATGTTAGATGATAACATGTATTCCGTGACTTCAAACAGGAAAGATTTTGGAATTAATGTTTTTATATGGAGAAATCTGAACTGGTGTTGGTACACCATAAGCTATGGAAGAACTAGTACTCTTGTCTCTTTCTTTACCATTAAAGGTAAAATTCATTAGTCAATGACTTCCTTCGAGAATGAGTCCAACACATATATTCTGCATGAAGAACTTGACAGGAAATTATGTGTCGCTCAATACTGATGATGCAACATTGAAGAGTCATTTGCTGTTTCAATTATACAATGCCATTTCCATCAATAGTTTTTACCAGGAAATTATATAAGAAGCTGCTTAACCTGTACATTATCAGAATTGTCTAAAGGAGTATTGTTATAGTTGCTACCCAAAGCCAAAAGCTCCTCTCAGGGAGACACCATGCCTATCTCCTTCTAGAGAAAAAGGAAAAGATTGTTTCCAGATACCCAGGAGCCTTCCAGCACAATGCACTGGAAGTCATACTTCATCTGAAGAGTCTAAACTTTATGAAAATAAAATTATTTATTCATGTATTTTGAGAATATGATTTGTCTTTGGAGCATCCACATAATCATTCATTTTCTGGTATTTGGAGCAAGAGAAAAAGTTCAAGAAGACTGAAATGGTAAAATGTTCTTTTTTCTTAAGGAGAAGTAGACCTTGCATTCTATCCAATAGTGACCTAATGTTTATTTTTGACAAATTTCTTAAACTTACTAGTAGGCACGTGATTTGAGAGTAAATTTGTTAAATGCATTGATCCATAGGGATCAATATAGGTTTTTAGAATTATAAAATGCCTCAATAAATAGACTTTCTTGATGATGGTTGAAAATGATTGCCTTTAATGCAAGAGACACATTCATAAAGATACTGCACTGTTCAAACTCACAAGGAGTGTCCCAGGAATTGTTTTAGCTGCCCTTATTTAAATAGCCTTCTCCACTATTTTCTGGTTTCTACAGTTTCTCTCTCACTGGCTCTAACTCTCTGTGAGGATTTCCAATTTCAAGATTTCCAACAGCCCATATAAATAGTGAAAATGTCTTGAAGCCATTACATCAATGGGCTTTTCATGTCCTTTCTCCATATATAGTGTTCCCCAGAGCTATTGTGCCATTTTAGTCCAAAGGGAAAGCAGAGACAGAATGAGTGACACTTCAGAAAGCCACCACGTATGCTGTAGGAGAAGGGTGCCCAAGATGGGAAGCAAAAGTGGGATACCTGCCAATCTGATCTTGGTGGATGATGGGAAGGAAAAAAAGAAAGACTGGGCAGAAGGTTCAGACTGACAAGCTATCAATTTAATGGCAGAAATGTCCACACGGGTATAGAAAAGACCAAGAGCATTCCACCCTAACAGCATCTCTGGGATGCAGCCAAGTCAGCGTGGAGAAGGAGCCACGGCCCCGCATTGGTCGAGGACAGAAGCTGGATAGCTGCATGCAAGGCAGCATTCCTGGTTTCCCATGGTCTACACAGACCATGCACTGTAACTAGCAGTTTGCATGTACCATATTGAGAAGTGCCAAGACTTGGGGTGAAAAAGAAAACATAGTATGCTCTCCAGGCCCACAGTCTCCTGTCAGTCAGTGGTTCTAGAATGATAACCAAAGGACCACACGGGCATCGTGTGATTCTCAAGTCTTGTCTCCTTCCTACCACGAGTCACATGAACCTCACCCCATTACATCAAGATGCCCCTTTGTAAAGGAGCAGTGGGAGGTGCAGCAGGAAATTTAAAAAGACTGAGTCATTGCCTGAAATAGATGAGGGCTGATGAGATAGTGAGGTCACATACTGTCAAGCTTAAAATTAGTTTTCCCTTGTATTCAAGGATATATGTTTTAAGGGTCAAAACTATGACTCTCATCTGTTAAAGATTTTATTTCAAGTTATAAGGAAGCCAGTGAGATGTTACAACCAGTTCAGAGGAGAATTCACACATACACATATACAGGCCATCCGGAAGATTGAAATGAATTTTTAAAATTGGCCAATACCCACAAGGCAATAATTAACTCATCTCCATCAGATGCATTGGCAAGGTCTGTCTGCATTACTCTCACCTATTCTACAACTTACAGAGTTTTAAAATAGCTCAAAGGCAATAAGGGCAGAATTAACCAGGAATGGTGTACTGGACAGGATAGTAATGGTTTTTGCTCAAAGTCTTTCACAATTTTTTCTAATAGCTGCTACCAAAAGATGGGGATTCTTACAAAAGTCCAAATCAGTTATAGAAACTGACATTAAAGCTGGGCATGGTGGCACATGTCTGTAATCCCAACTATTCAGGAGGCTGAGGCAGGAGGATTACTAAAGTCCAGGAGTTTGAGACCAGTTTGGCAACATAGTGAGCTCTCATTTAAAAAAAAAAAAAAGAAAGAAAGAAAGTGAAGTTAAATTTTCTTTGTATATTTTAGAAGTAACATGGACAGTTTACAATTCTCTATGAAGTCAGTTTCCAAGATACTACTGCCATCTGCCATTAATGTTCATCTGAGTTATTCCTCATCGGTGCTCTCCAGACCTAGAGGTGACTCACCAAGCCAAAGGCTCTGAAAGCCTGAAGCGTTTGTATGCAGGGCCCTCAAAGCCAGTGCTGCCAGAGTCTGGACTTTGATGAAGTGAAGAGAATACCTCTCCCCATGCTGAGTGCCAACACCATTTATACAAGGATACCCAGTGCCGTGCTCATCATCTTAGAGAACTGTCCTTTAGATTCTGTTTGGAGCCCCTCTTCCTAGGACTCAAACTTAAATTCTTCTGGGCCAGGCCAAAGGCCCATCAAGCGATCGATAATGATGATTAGTTCCATACTTTCATTCTTGGACTATTGAAAGCCTCCTGTTTGTGACTGTATTCCATCCATCCATCCTTTCATCTATCCATCTATCTATCTAGTCTTCTAATTCGTCATAACAGATCAGGCAATGGGCTAAGATTATTGAAAATTAGCAGAAAGTTCCTAAATCCCTTCAACTGACACCATTCCAGAGAACTCTGTCTTTTTTTTTTTTTTTTTTTTTTTTGAGATGGAGTCTTGTTCTGTCCCCCAGGCTAGAGTGCAGTGACATGATCTTGGCTCACTGCAGCCTCTGCCTCCTAGGTTCAAGCTTTTCTCCTTCCTAGCCTCCTGAGTAGCTGGGACTACAGGCACACACCACCACACCCAACTGATTTTTTGTATTTTTAGTAGAGATGGGTTTCACTATGTTGGCTAGGCTGGTCTTGAACTCCTGGCCTCAGGTAATCTACCTGTCTTGGCCCCTCAAAGTTCAGGAATTACAGGCATGAGTCACTGTGTCCAGTCCAGAAAACTCTGTCTTCCAATCCAGGGAAATAGTGAGACATCTTGAGGAAGCAGCAAAGTGCTAGAGTCAAAGAAATTCAAACTTAGTGGCTTGCTCACTCTCTTCAGGCAATTTATTAACATCTATGAAATATGGGGATGTTATTTCCACCGCCTCATGAAGTTGGTGCATAATTAGGGATTCATTTGACAAATAATGATCAATTATTGGGTGTGAATTTCTGCAGTCCACCACATCCACCATGAGGCTAGGTCTCAGGTTCAGCCCAGTTGCCGATAACATTCTTCTCCTCCCACTTAATGTTCTTATTTCCCCATTAATCATTCATGTACATTTTACTATTCTTATTGTTTCTGATTGGTTTACTGGCATATTATTATTCTCTATCTTACTATACTACTAATTTTAGAGTCATAATGCTGTTAACTTGTTTGTAACCTCATTAACATAACTGCTTTGGGCTATAATGACCTCATTTTTCTTTTCTTAAAGTGTACACTCATCACGAATGATTTCATTTATTCCTAGTTCTTACTACTTCCGTCTCAACTTTAGATCGCCTACGGGAATTTTCTAGTTTGTGATTTATAATTGGGATTACTTATGTGTTCAAACCCAAAGTTGCCAATCTCCCATAGCATCTGTTCCTATTATACTTTTTTTTTTGAGATGGAGTCTCACTCTGACACCCATGGTGGAGTGCTGAGCCACTATCTCGGCTCACTGCAATCTCAACCTCCTGGATTCAAATGATTCTCCTGCCTCAACCTCTGGAGTAGCTGAGATTACAGGCACACACCACAACGCCCAGCCAATTTTTGTATTTTTCATAGAGACAGGTTTCACCATGTTGGCCAGGCTGGTCTCGAACACCTGACCTCAAGTGATCTGCCCAATTCAGCCTCCCAAAGTGCTGAGATCACAGGCATGAGCCACTGCGCCCAGCCCCTATTATTCTTTTTATTCTAAACATCATGTTTACCACCAGTACATAGTCCCAACTTCCCAGTTTGTGCATAACCTGGACCCTTTCCAGCTTTCCGTTGCTCTACAAAAATGGCTTTCTACCAGGCCAATGGTAAGGGCTAGAGAGAGAAAGGGGCTACAAGGCCCCCCAGAAGTTCAAAGCCGGTGGATAGGAATTAAAAAGAGACAAATATTTAATTCAACATGTGAAATAACTTTCTTTTTTGTGTGTGTGAAATAACTTTTTTAACATTTTTGTTTCAAAAGTTGAATAGGCTATTCCTGGAAATGCGGAGCTCCTTTCACCGCTTTGTTCAAGCTGAAACTGACAGACCATCCTATTGAGTGGGAGAGGACAAATAAAACAGCTTCAGAGCATCTGTGTTTCCAGTTACCTCTTGGGAATGAAGAACCAGCTCCTACCAGAGCGAGGAGACCAACCCTTGCAGCTGCCTCTTTCTTGCTCTCCATGCTAAGGAGAGGATTTGGGGGGACAAGAAGTAGGGAAGAGAGCATCCTTGGAGAAAGGTGTTAAATGGAGACTTCCAGCAAGGCACCGTGGCTCACACCTATAACCCCAGCACTTTGGGAAGCCAAGGTGGCCTGATCGCTTGAGCCCAGGAGATCGAGACCAGCCTGGGCAACATGGCAAAACCTTGTCTCTATAAAAAATACAAAAATTAGGCATGCGCCTGTAGTCCCAGCTACTCAGAGGTGAAGTGAGAGGATCACTTGAGCCCAGAAGGTCGAGGCTGCAGTGAGCTGAGATGGCACCAGTGTACTCCAGCCTGGATGACAGAGCAAGACCCTGTCTCAAAAAAAAAAAAAAAAGGAGACTTTCTTCGTTCTTATTTATTTTTACCTTATGATTTCCACAGTACTAAAAAAAGTTTTGTTAAATAATTTCTATAGGACTAAAAGAGCCCCAGTGAAATTTCTATTTGGGAGCAGAAGATTTAAATTCATATTCTTCATCATTAAACAAATGTTTATGCAATGCTGGCAAAGTGAAATATGTCATGGAGCCTAAATGAGAGATTACCTGCAAAGAACATAGCACAGAACAGCTTATAAACAAGAAATGGGAGTTCCCTTTGGCCACCAGTGCCGTGTTGGTACATCACTCTGGAAAAGTTCTGTGGTTTCATTTAAGGATTAGCAAAACCCCTGTCTCCGTTCTGCTCCTTTAGATTAAAATTAAAAGTACCTATATTCTTTAATGTATTATGTTCACAGCATAATAAATATCTGTAACTCAACTCCTGGGTGTTCTGTATCCACATTTGTGTGTGTTCTTCCACGTGTTCTAGATATAAGATTACTTCCCTGAGGACAAGGATTATCTTTGGATTTGCTTTAAGTCTACCACAGAGCCAAATATATGAAATATTTATAAAGATGTTCATAAAAATGACGAAGAGGGGACTTTCCTTCATGCAATGCTTGTCATTTTTCAGCATTAGTTATAGAGGAAGAACAAAGTGTTCAATCAGTTTGCATTCCTGTTTGTACTGAAGAAGAAACATACATGTGAGGACATAAATGTTTGACTGGTTGTACGTGAAGAACTCTTATCTGGAGAGGAAGATGACAATGCCAATGATGAATTCATGGAGGAAATGCATTAGATAAAGCAGATTGTCATCTTTTGTTTTAAATCATAAAAGGGATGGGGGCCTGCCTAACCATGGTGTGTCAACCAGGAAGGTATTTTACAGGTTCTTAGATATGATATTAATGATTGAGACTGTTTCCCAGCAGGGTTTAACCACTGATTCTTACCAAAAAAAAGTTCAGCTGTATGATAAACGTACTGTATGATCTCTACCATCTCTGCTGCAGTTGTCTCTGTGTGCAGCGTGGCTATGATTAACCTCACCGCCTGGCTACCTCCTGGAATATTATGAGAGTCAGTGATGTGGCTTTAGCAAGAGACAGTCAACTCTTAGTCTTCAGCCTCAAAGAAAGGAAGCCTGAGCCATCAGTGACAAGAAACAGATAGTCTTACTGAAGGGCCACAGCAGGGAAGAAGACCGCGAAATCTGTAGTGAAGATGGCAAGTGAGAGCGTCCCAAAGCCCCTACATACTGACATCTCAGGAGCCTTTCCCTCTTTATGAGACACATGAACCCTTAGTTGGTGCTCACCCTGAGGCTTCTCTGCTGCCTCTGTCCTCCTGGCCATCCTGCAAGTTTCCTGGCTTTGATGATAGGGTCTTCTTTTTTTTTTTTCTCACTCTGTCACCCAGGCTGGAGTGCAGTGGTGCGATCTCTGCTCACTGCAACTTCTGCTTCCCAGGTTCAAGGGATTCTCCTGCCTCAGCCCCTCGAGTAGCTGGGATTACAGGTACTCACCACCATTACCAACTAACTTTTTGTTGTTTTTTTTGTTTTGTTTTTTTAAGTAGAGCTGGAGTTTCACTATGTTGGCCAGGCTGGTCTTGAACTCCTGTTCTCAAGTGATCCTCCTGCCTCAGCCTCCAAAAGTACTGGGATTACAGGCATGAGCCACCATGCCTGGCCGACCACAGGGCCTTATGCAAAACCATGAAGGTGTAAGAACTTTTCTTGTGCCTCTTTCTGTTTTCTCTCTTTGCATCCTTTTTTTTTTTTTTTTTTCGGTTTTGGAGCCCAGTGCAGAATGAAAATGTAGAATCCCATGTTAGAAAATTAAGAATTTCAAAATGGTGACAGCAGAGTGCTAAACTGAGCATGAGGTCCTGTTAAGTGTGGCACCATATGTGAATGATTTGGTGGCATTTCCATGAAGGGGTGTGCTCCCACCCCTTTACCAACAGGCCTTCAGCCTCTCTGAGAAGCCTCATCTTGGCTGGTCCAAGGGAACTGCCTGCCCCATAGTGCCCCAGATAGTCCTGTTCTTAATTTTTCTCCCTTGGAACTCTGTCTGCCCCCACTCAGCTGAGTTTGGATGTGATAAGGTTCTGATGTTATTATTCCATAACAGTGGAATAATAAGGCATCAGGAGCCAGGATTTTAACTCACTGTAGAGTCTCTGGTGGAAGAATTTCTAGGATAAGCTTCTGTAGGAAGGTACTTGAACCTTTTCAGTTACAGATAATTCAGTCTCTTGCTTTTTTCTACCTGTGATTTGACCATGAGTGTTGGAATGTTTTTATCTATATATCCATCTGACATTGAAGACCTACTATCTCCCAAGCATAGTGCTAGGTCCTGGGAAGGCAAAGAGTGATAAAATTCGTTCCCAGCCTTTGACAAGCTTCCTTCTGCTTTGATTAGAAGATACCAAGGATAAATCGTACAGATTTTTGTGTGTGTTAATGAGACACACAAAGCAGTTTTGTGATACTGGAGAATGAAGTGTAGGTGGTGAGAGGGATGGACTGTGGAGAGCGTTTTGTTTGTTTTTAACTACTCTCATAGGTAAAAGCTGAGTAGTTAAAAGACAGACATGTGCAGAAACACAACTGATTTTATTTCTGAATTGACTTGGTGTTGCTATGAATCCCACACTCTGCTTAAAGTAAAGTCTTATTCTACACCACTCAGTGTACTCAATCCCATGCAGTGATTTTTCAACCAAATCCATGTATTTTCTCTTAGTATTATCCAGCTCAGACATAGTCCTTCTGGGGATAAATACCTGATTATTTAGGGATCCTTCCCCACCTCCCTCTGAGAAAAACTCTCCTTTCACCAATTGTGAGTGAGGCTCCTCTGAGGACTCTTTCCGATGAGGCCCTAACCTTGGGCTTCTCTCTTTGCCCTTGTAGAATCCAGTTTGACCAAGAATCCTGCTAAGTGACTTCAGCAAAAATCCCCCTCCTTTGGAATCTGCCTTTATCCCCCACCCTCGTTCTGTTATCACCCTGGCCTGCCTTCAGCAAGAATTCTATTAAGTCCATCTGACAAGAAATCCCCTTCTCCCTGTTTCCTCTTAGTACTTTTCCATCGAGAACTCCTGCCCTGCTCCTTGGCTATCAGCCCCCACTTGCCCTCACTGGAGTCAGAGGTGAGCCCGATCTCTCTCCCACGGCAAGGCCCCAGTGCAGTGGTCATTATACCTATAGTGATAGTTCCCAACTAACAAGGGTCACAAATGATTTTCTCTTTTTTTTTAGAGATGGAGTCTCACTCTATCACCCAAGCTGGAGTGAAGTGGTGTGATCTCAGCCTCCTGAGTAGCTGGGATTACAGGCATGCACAACCCCACCTGGCTAATTTTTGTATTTTTAGTAGAGATGGGGTTTCACCATGTTGGTCAGGCTGGTCTTGAACTCCTGATCTTGTCATCCACCCACCTCAGCCTCCCAAAGTGCTGGGATTACAGACGTGAGCCATCACGCCCAGCTGATTTTCTCTTTAACACTTTGCCAGCTCTTTTCTAAGTTCCTAGGACAGAGAAGTTACCATGTGTTGTTTTGTTTTAGGGCGGTGACATTCCAGTCCTCCACTCACTGCTGACTCACCCGGGCCTTATTCAGATATGGGCCTCCCTCCAGGTAGCTTCTGCTGTGGTGGACCTGCCTGGTCACAGGACACCCAGGGCCAGGAGCTCTGAAGGTAGTGTGGCCTCATCTCCAGGATAACATCACTTTCCTGCTGCTGACACTGCCATTGGCCTTCCCTCTCCCACCTGGAGACCCGGGTACTAAGTTACGGCCTCAGAATACAAGCCTTGGTGAGACTATGTGGGGGCCACCTTCCTCAGCCCCTCCTCCAGCCACCCAGGTCACTGGCTCAATCCCATCTCAATCCCATACTTCTCTGGGAGGCCAGCAAATCTCCCAGCTACCCCCAGGAGAACAGGGTTCCAGAACATTTCATGTTCCCTTGAAACTGTGTGTATCTACCTCCCCCCACCCCACCTCAGGTTCTGGCCCCGAAGTAAGGGCCAGAGGATCTCCCTGCCTCCTCCCTGCCCTCTCCACTCCAAGCTCCCTTGGGCTTTTCTCCTGAGAGACAGGAACATTCTCAGATCCTACATTCTTCCTAGATCTGCCTTCCACCCTGTACTGAGCCCTCTAAGTTTAGTTTCTTGATATGTGGAATGTAAATTGAGAGTTCTCAGAAAGCTCCTGTCTCTTGAAAGCCTGATTTTCGAATCTGTTGTCCTCTTACGAACTTTAACATGTGAACCCAAAGCTTTTTTCTTGCACTTGTCTCCGTCCTCCTCTTCCTGGGGCCAGGTCTGCATAGTTTACAGAATACTGAGCAAAAAGTCGGAACTACTCGAAGGGAAAAGGATGCTGCTTCAGATGCTAGACCAGGTCCAGGAGTTAGAACTTTATCCCATACACATTAGGTGCCACCAGCCGGGCACGATGCCTCACGCCTGTAATCCCAGCACTTTGGGGGCCGATGCAGGTGGATCACCTGAGGTCAGAAGTTCCAAACCAGCCTGGCCAACATGGCACAACCCCATCTCTACTAAAAATACAAAAAATTAGCTGGGTGTGGTGGCAGGCACCTGTAATCTCAGCTACTCGGGAGGCTGAGGCAAGAAGAATCGCTTCAACCCGGGAGGCGGAGGTTGCAGTGAGCTGAGACTGTGCCACTGCACTCCAGCCTGGGCAACAGAGCGAGACTTCATCTCATATATATATATATATGCATACATTAAGTGCCACTGAAGATGTTTTTTAGAAAAGGAGTACCACTGAGCAGGGCCGGAGCTTAGATAGAGGCTGTGTTTGGCCCAAGTAGTTGCAAGCATTTAAAAACCAAGAGATTTTATATACAAGTCTGGTTTTCCAGCTTCTCTTAAATGAAGATCTGGCAAAAGCGGATTCCCATGCCAGCAAAACAACATATGGCTGCAGCTGAGGAGTGTTCACTGGTTTCAGATGGTCACAGTCTTCCTAATTTATCCCAGCCCCACTCAGCCCACTTCATTAATTTCTGGTAGCTTCCTGGGCCCTGCACCTTCCTCACTTACTCCCCCTATCCCCAGGGCTGTGTGAAAGACAGATTTGAGGGGCACCAAAAATAGTACCAAAGAAATCAGTCAGGATGCTCTCAGGGAGGTCGGGTAAGAGCTCATGAGGGTTTGTTTTAGAGAAATTTGAGGAGGGAGGGAGAGGAGAGTCAGATTAAATGTGGGCCGGGGGCAGTGACTCATGTCTGTAATCCCAGCACTCTGGAAGGCGGGCAGATCACCTGAAGTCAGGACTTCAAGACCATTCTAGCCAACATGGTCAAACTTGTCTCTACAAAAATACAAAAGTTAGCCGGGCATGATGGCCATTGCCTGTAATCCCAGATACTCAGGAGGCTGAGGTGGGAGAATCACTTGAACCCGGAAGGCAGAGGTTGCAGTGAGCCGAGATTGCAATTGTGCCAGGGAGGTGACCTGGGCAATGAGAAGTGAGAAAGGGAAGAGAACAAGAACAACGCCCAGGTTTCAGGCCTGAGTAACCAGTGAACTAGCGAAATGTTAGCTAAAGAGTTAGGACACTATGGTGGCTCACACTTGCAATCTCAGCACTTTGGGAAGTCAAGGAAGGTGCAGATCACCAGCAGTCAGGAGTTCAAGACCAGCTTGGCCAATATAGTGAAATCTCATCTTTACTAAAAATTCAAAAAAATTAGCCAGGCCTGGTGGCGTGAGCCTGTAATCCCAGCTACTCAGGAGGCTGAGACAGGAAAATTGTTTGAACCCAGGAGGCAGAGGTTGCAGTGAGCCAAGATTGCACCACTGCACTCCAGCCTGGGTAACAACAAAGTGAGACTCTATCTCAAGAAAAAAAAAAAAAAAAAAAAAGATTAAGGAGTGTGGGGAGATGACCTGAACAATGAGAAGTGAGAGAGGAAGAGGACAAGAACGACGCCAGGTTTCAGGCCTGAGTAACCAGTGAATGGTCAGCCAAAGAGTGAGGACACTAGGAAGACACGCTTGAGGAGACTGAGTTTGAGGGACCTGAGAGACATTAGGTGAAGATGTTCACCAACTGGAAGCACACACACCTGATCTAATATAAAGATATAACTTGATATTAATAGTATACAAGCATAAGTTAGAGCCATGAGCGTTTTGTTGGGGGAAGAAATAAAAATCTTCCTCAAATCCCATGAGTTCTTATTTTTTCCTTTGAGCCTGCTGCCCAGGCTTCAATGCAGTGGCACAATCATGGTTCATTGCAACCTCCACCTCCGAAGCTCAAGTGATCCTCTCACCACCTCCCAAGTAGCCGAGAGCCCAGGTGCACACCACCACACCGGCTAATTTTTTATGCTTTCTTTTGGTAGGGATGGGTTTGCACCACATTGCCAAGGCTAGTCTCAAACTCCTGGACTCGACCAATCTGCCAGCCTCAGCCTCCCAAAATATTGAGATTACAGATGTGAGCCACGGCGCCGCGCCTCCTATGATTTCTTAGCTGTGACAGACTCCAGTAACAAAGATTAACAAGAGGAAAGCGAACACCTTTATTAACACATGCAGTGCACATCACACTGGAGAAACCTCAGTAGGAGTGATCTTAGAGCAGTGGCCTAGAACTCTGGCTCCTGTAGCGTCTTCAGCAAAGACCAATCAACTTGTAAAGAAACGACAGGATGAAGGGGAGTCATTTTAGGCTTCCAAAGAGAGGAAACCGTGGGAAGGTAAATACATGGGGGAAACCTAAGGGAATAATGTTTGTTTGCAGATTCCTCTGGTGCTGTCTCGGGGCTGATGAGGGTATAAAGCGCTCCAGCAGAGGAGAATTTACATCCTGTCTTCAGGGAGGAAACAACAAGGATAGGGAGCGTTTCCCCTTTGTCTGCTGTTTCTTAATTGTCGTTAGCTCAAAAATAATTTTTGTCAACGAGGCATATTTTGCGTTGACATATTCTGGTTTCCTATAGTTTCTTCTCCCATTTCTCTCTTCTCCCTCGCTTCCCCACACCACGAATAAGCACAAACGACACAGACGCTTGCTCTCAACTTTGATGGCAGGCCCAGTGAGGGCCACTTACTCCACTCAAACAAAGCAACGCCTAATGACACCCCAGCTGGCCACTGTCACAGCCAAAGAACTCCAGAGACTATGGGAACATTCGCGTCCTTCACTTCACCCGCGGCAAGTGTATGAAGCTGAAACTCCATTTGTAATTAGTTGGATATTCCCTGGAACCCCCCTCCTTCGCTCTTTTCTTGGCTGATGTTTGCCTCTTCCTTAAATTTCTGGGTAACTGCCTCCTCCTCAAAGTACCTACAGTGCACCAGATTTAAGTCACTTAGTCAGTCATCTTCCATTTCACCCTTCACCTTACATTCTCGGTATGTAGCAGAAGTTACAGTTAAACACTTGGATGATGATTTGCTTACTGTCTACTGCCCCACTCGATGTAAGGACAGGAGAACAGGAAATGGCATTTGCTTTTCTTCTCCGCTGGTATCTGCAGTAGATTTGACCCACAGAAGGAATTCATGACTATTTATTAAATTGATTAACCATAGTTTAGGTGAAGCTTTTTAAAAAATACACAGCATTCTTCCTCACCTGCTCATGAGGGAAGAATTGTTCTGGGAATTGTGCTCCTCTATAAACAGTGAGAAATATAGACACAATATGTGAAACATTGTTCAGATATTTAAACAGCAGGCACAGCTGGATTGTGATCCTCTGAGAGAAGAGAAACAAACCAAGCCACCCTCTGATTGTCACAGCTGTGTGGAGACAATTTCCAGACCACAGGAAGGGGAAAGAAAACCTGGTGACCTCTTTAAATAGAGGAGACAGATAGAGAAGTTTGGAAAGACTGAGATTTCTATTATGTGTAGGGCAGAGTGCCAGAGAGGAAGAAATTGCAAGCAGAAAAGGATCCAGCCGTCCCCTTAGGCCCAAATACTAATACTCCTTGGCTGAATACTAATCTGTGCACTGTAGGCTCAATTTCCAGGCTGAGGAAAAAATAACTGCCACAGTAATGTAACTGAACAACTTCCTGAACTCAAACACATCTGGGAGAAATTTGGATCCCTACTGGCCAGAACGAGAGGACTCATTGAATACCCAGCGTATTCAGCTGACTCCAGAAGGGTCATGTCTTAGTAGTAAGGCTAAACTAGCTCTAGAATAAAGACTGTTTTACAGTGATCCTAAACAAAGCTTAAAAACGAGTATCTAAAATCAAGAGGATGACAAGTAATCTCACTGCTTCCCTCATCATATTCAGCATTTTTAAAAGAAAGGTAACAAAATTGAAACACTCAATAGCATAGAATCCATAATGTCTACCATTCAATGAAAAATGACTAGATATGCAAAAGAAAAGCAACAATATGTGATTCATAATCAGGGAGATAATTAGTCAATAGAAACAACCAGGGCTGGTCTAAAGGGAGTGAGTTATTTCAATTGACTGTTCACAGTCAGTTACAGATCAAACTTTGTGTTCTGGTCTTTCACCCTTCCTCCCTACTGCACTTGACTAGTTCTGGAGAGAGACAGAGAGAGAGAGAGAGAGAAAGAGAGAGAAGAAACATCCAACACAGATGATGAAATTAGCAAATAAGGATATTTTAAAGTTTAAAAGTAGGCTTGGCCCAGTTGCTCAAGCCTATAATCTCAGCACTTTGAGGGGCCAAGGCTGGAGGATCACTTGAGCCCAAGAGTTTGAGGCCAGCTTGGGCAATATGAGGATACCCTCTAATCTTTAGAAAAAGTAAAAATAAAAATATTAGCATGGAAGCACACACCTGTGGTCCCAACTACTCGCTACTCAGGAGACTGAAGAGGAAGGATTGCTTGAGTACAGGAGGTGAAGGCTGCAGTAAGCCATGTTCATACCACTGCACTCTAGCCAGGACAACAGAGAAAAACCCTGTCTGAAAAACAACGAAAGAAAACAGTTGTGAAAATTACAATAATGTTATTTAAAGAAAAATATAAACAAAATAAGGAAAAAATGGAAGCTATAAAGAGAACAACATGCTATTACAAGACTGAAAAATACAATACATAAAGTGAAACATTTGTTAGACAGAACTTATGGCAGATTAGGCCCTACAGAAGAAAAGATCAGTGAACTTGGAAATAACAGCAATATAAACTATTCAAGCTGAATCACAGAGAGAAAAAAATACCGAAAAGTTAATAGAGTGACCTGTCAGACAATACTGAGCAGTCTAATATGTGTAACTGGAGTCTCAGATAGCAAGTAAAAAAACATGTAAATACACATATATACGTATATTTATTTAAGAATATTGACCAGAAAATTCCAAATTTTGTGAAAATTGTATAGCCCCAGATCCAAAAATCTCCACAAATGTGAGGATGTATGTGTGTGCGTGTGTATAATTGTGTATACAAACACACATATCTTTTTCCTGATATTTTCTTCTGTAAATCCTAATCTTCCATAAGTTCTGTCTAATAAATTTTTCATTTCACGTGTTGTATTTTTCAGGCCTGTAATGTCTCATGTTGCTCTCTTCATACACACACACACACTCAAACCACACCAACAGACATCATAATCAAATTTCTAGAAACCTGCGATAAAGAGAAATTTTTGAAAACAGCTAGAGGAAATAAAGAACAATAATATAAAATACCATATATTCATCATTACGTGGCATTATGTGGCGTTTTTTTAAGCTGGAAGATGAAAAAATTATATCTTCAAAGTGATGAAATAAGATCCTGATTACTTAAAATTATATGGACATATTAGTAATAACATCTTTCAAACAAAAACTGAGAATATGCCATCAGTAGAGGTAGTATAGCTCTAAAATTCTTCAGGCAAAATGAAAACAACAGATGGAAATTGGCCCTTATGCAAATGAATGCTAGAAAAACAAATATGTAAGTGTTTGACTTTTTTCTTCACAGAAACAAAAATTCTCTCAAAACTAATTGTTTAAATCAAAAAGTAATGCCAATCTATTTTGTGGGGTTTATAACATATGCAAAAGCTTAAGGAACCACAAAAAATAGCATAAATCATAGGAAGGAAGAAATGGGAGTATAATCCCATGGTAAGGATTTTGCCTTTAAATATGAAAGGCTGTTATATTACTTGAAGATAGAGTGTGATAAGTTAAAAATTTATGTTCATAACATAAAGTCTAGACAAAATAAGTAAAGAGGTGTAGTGAATAAACCAGTTACAGAGATAAAATACTCAATCCCAAAGAGAGCAAGGAAAGAGGAAGAGAAAAGAACAAAGAATAGATAAAACAAATAGAATGTATCTATCAAGATGGTAGACTTAAATTCAACTATATCAATGATTACGTTAAATGGAAATAGACACTATTTTACATTTGGGTTTTACATTTTTATATTTACATACCCCGCAATTCTAAGGCAGAGATTGCCAGACTGTATGAGAAGCAAGACACACTATAAGTTGCTGCTTATAGACTTAAATATAAAGACATGTATAAGTTAAACGTAAAAGGATGAAAAATTATACTGTGTCAATACCAATCATGAGAAATCTACAGTGACTATGTTAATGTCAGACAAATAGACTTCAGGACAAAGAATATTATTAGGGATCAATAATATCATGTCATAATAACAGAATCAATTCAACAAGAGGACATAACAACCCTAAAAATATATACTTAATAGCAAAGTTTCAAACTATATAAAACAAAAACTGAGGGATTGAATGACAGAAGACATATTCAAATCTACAATTATAGATAGAGATTTTAATACTTACTTCTCAGTACTTGATAGAAAATGTCAATAGAAAATCAGTAAAGATCAGCTGGGCACAGTGACTTACACCTGTAATTCCAGCACCTTCGGACGCCAAGGCAGGCGGATTACAAGGTCAGGAGTTCAAGACCAGCCTGACCAATACGGTAAAACCCCGTCTCTACCAAAAATACAAAAATTAGCCAGGTATGGTAGCGGGTGCCTGTAGTCCCAGCTACTCAGGAGGCTGAGGCAGGAGAATCACCTGAACCCAGGAGGTGGAGGTTGCAGTAAGCTTAGATTGTGCCACTGCACTCCAGCCTGGGCAACAGAGCAAGGCTCCCATCCTCCACCACCCCCCCGCCCCGCCAAAAAAACACAAAAATTAGTAAAGATCTGGAGACCTTAACAATACCATCAGTCCACTTAGACCAGTAGAATGCTACTTGGTCTAATAGAACGCTACATGGCTGGTGCTGTACACCCAGCAGGACACACATTCTTTTCAAATGCACATGGAACATTCACTAATACAGACCATATGCTAGACTATAAAACACACTGCAATATATTTAAAAGTACTTAATTCATACAGAGAATGTCCTCTGACCAAAATGAAATTAAACTAAAAGGTTTACTAAAATAATACCTGAAAAATCTCCAAATATTTGGAAATTAAACAATACAGTTGTGAATAGCTCATGGATCAAAAAAAATAGAAGGAAAGAAAACACAGTACAAATTATCCTTCCTTTGTACAGGTCCCAATATGCACAGATTTCAATTATAAAAAAATAACACCAGTCCCCCAACAACATGGTTCAAATTTCAGCTACCACATTTCTGTTATCACAGTATATTAACTGCAAGCAATCCCATAAAACATAAACTTCATTGTTAGCACATTAGTCCATGAATAATTATATAAATAATATCATGTGTATCATGATCCGTGACCAATCACATCCCTTCTTCTAAAGGCTGCTGGTGATTGGTTGCTGTGCATCTCATAGTTCACACACATATAGTAAAGCTGTTTCCTCTTTGTCTCCCATTGATAAACTTCCATGGCATTTTACAAAAATCTATGACCAAAAGAAATTGGCCAGAAAAGAAGAAAGTGCAGCAAGCAAACAAAAAGTTATAAATGTTAGAAGCGAAACATTTGTATTGAATGTAAATGGAATTACAGAAAAAAATAGCTGATACAGGAATGTTAATATTGTCACTTTTTGAGAAACTAGTTACTCAGTCAAAGAACTTAATGAAAGTAACAAATGAAGAGAGCATCTATGATGAGAAAGATGAAGATGTGTCCCAAAATAAGTGATGCCAGGCAAAACTTTACATGAAGGGAATTCTCAGATAGTTCACACCATTAAAAATGCAAAGGATAAGATGCTGGAAATTGATTTAAACTTAGAAAGAAGTCGGACAATTCACAGAGGCATAGAAAAGAGGCTTCCTTCGTATCATAAATTACACAATGAGAAGGCATCAAGCATTGCCCAAACTACTCCGGATAACATCTTTTAAACTGTGTAACATATACTTAGTATGAAATGTACCATTTTAACTATTTTAAAGTGTACAGTTGAGCTGCACTGCCTACATTCATCATTATTGTGCAGCTCTCGCCACCATCCATCTCCAGAACTTCATCATTTTCCCAAACTGAAAGTCTACATTCATTCTCTCAAAGTTGTTCGTGGGTTTTTTTCCCTCACAGAGCTTATTGGGTTTATAACTGGAGGAAGTCACATGTGTGCAAAATGCAGCCAACACTATCCCAAAGCAGAGTCAGAACTGAGGGCTAACTGATATATTTTTACAAAGACCACAAAGTACTTTAGTTCTTAATGTTTCTAATATTTTAAATTATAGTATTAAAATGTTTCACCATATGTATCATTCTCCTACACATTTATAAAGGACATTGTTTTTAATGTCATGATAGAGAAATGTAAAAGGTCACAGAACGTGTAATTGTTTGTATCTATTATGAAGATCACTTTGCATGATTTCAGCGAGCATCATCCTTTTTATGGTTCTTTCCTACAATGAAAAACAAGGACCATCTTGTGAGGTATACATAAAAATTTGTGAGGTGCATCAAAGTTCTTTAAAGGAGAATTCAAAGTCCTGCATACTTAGATTAGAAAAGAAGATCCTAAAGTCAACTAAGAGTTCACCTAAATCCAGAAAAAGAAGAGCAAACTGAACCCAAAGAAAGGAAGTCATAAAGAGCAGAAATGAGTGTGTAGAAAAATGCAATAAACAACAGAGAAAAATAAGTGAAATCAAATGACCCAGGAATAGTATTCCTAAGATTTATGTGAAAGAAATAAAAACATATGCCTGTGCAAAGATTGATACCCTAATGCTCATGGAACCTTTATTCATTATAATCCAAACCAAAAACAAGAGAAATAGTCATCAAGGGGTGAATGGAAAAATAAATTGTGGTATATCCATTCAATGGCATGCCACTACTCTGCAGTAAAAAGGAATAAACTACAAGTTTATACAACAACACAAATTTTAACATTTTGAAAGCATTATGCTGTGTGAAAAATAGCCAGATGCCAAAAGGTACATCTGTTATAATTCTATTTCTGTGAAAATCTGGAACAGGAAAGTCTAATCTGTATTGATTGAAAGTAGATTAGTGGTTGCCTGGTACCTGGGGTGAGCTGAGGGGATTGACCACCAAAGGGCATGAAGAAACTTTTTAGGGTGATGGAAATGTTCTATGTTTCATTTGTTATAGTGGTTACTTAAGTGTCTATATTTGTCAAAACTTGCCAAACTAGGCATTTAATGTGTGCGCATTTAATTGAAAATAAAATAAAAAATAATTACGAGGAATACCAAAATGTGAATTTGAAGAATATGTTTACGTAACCTTGAATTCTTGTGAACCAAGAGTGCAGATGGTGGTATCGGGGTGGGCTGGGAGTTAGCATGGACATGTTTACAGTGATGCCTGTTTGTTTTCAGATGTGTGTGTGTATCTGTGTATGTGTGGGGGCTGTGTGTGTGTGTGTGTGTGTGTGTGTATGTGCAGTGATGGTGATAGCAAGAGAGCCTTCATTGTATACCTATTTCCAACACCAAAATTCAGTCAACAGTAAAAAAAAAAAAAAAAAAAAAGAATTCTGCATCATCTACCTTAAATGCATTGGCACTGAGAACTGAGTCATATTCTCTGATAATGCGTAATTTACAACCTAACGCTCTACAACCAAGTGAGTTTCTCTCTCTCCAAGTTCCCTAACAACAAGCCACCTACTTCCTGGGTTTTTTTTTTTCCAGGAACTAGGTCTTTCAGGCAACTGAAGGGTTATAGGGTTATAGTCACCTCCTCCCCACCCCTCCCCACCCATCTCCACACAGCATTGTACTTCCTGGGGGAATTCAGACCCAACCTGAACTAGATTTTGGAAGCCTGACAGACAGTTCCTTCACCACCTGTGGCCTGAGAGTATGTAGGGCTGCCACTAGCAACCTGAAACAGAATGGAAGGTGGAGGGCCCCACAAAATATCCCAGAAGGTGCTCTATTTCCCACTTTGAAAGATGTCACAGTTTTCTTTCAGCCTTGGCCCAGGAAAAAGAATAATAGGCTTTATTGCATTTAACTGGTCATCTCTTCTGGGACCAAACCTCTTGCTCAGCAAACCGATGCCAAGCCCAGTGGGTCAGACAATCTGCCTGGCAGCATCCCTTCCAGAAGACTTGGCCAGGCTCAGCTTCTTCCAGGACTGGACATCTGGGTTTTCTGCTGTGGAATTTTGTGGAAATTGCTGGGGCCCTTCTTCACCAATGTCCGTTCAGTGTTGCTTCTGTTCATTCTTCCATATAGCACTGTTTGTAAAGACCAGAAGCTGCCTACCTTCTCTTGTTAAGCACCTTCTTCACAAGTTACTTCTTTTAAACAGCTGCACATGATATTCCAAAGTTGCATTCATATAGCATCCTTTTATGCTGGATGTTACAAATGATTGGCCTTGGCAGAAGTCACAGAACTTCTTGTTTTCTTAAGCTGCAACTTACAGGAGGTTATTTCCTAGAGTAGAATAAACCACAGCCAGCCCTTCAGTCCATACACTTTGGCACTCAAGTTGGTGACATCTAATACGAAACATTCAACAATAGTGCCCCAAACCAAAACAGCTCTTCATTATTTTTTCCATCTCCAAGGTTTAGGATGTGATTGTGCCATATGAGAAACACTGGCTTCCTTGCCTGAGGCTGAATCTAGAATAGACAATGCTCACCCCACAGACAGATCAGCAATACAGAGATATCTACTGAGAGGCTTCTCCTCCTTGCCCATCTACAGCTTCCTGTTGGGGATCCCAACTTGATTTCCAAGGTCTCTGATTCACCAATCAAACCAAGTCCACTTTGATCATTTCCAATTCCCTCTCACACATCCTTGGGACTGGATAGAGACAGGCAGACGAACAACTTACATATTAGAGCTAAAAACTCAAGATTCTAAAGTTAATCTAAAACATAAATGCATTTTTTTTTTCACTGCAGCAGAATTCTTTTGCTCCCATAAATGCTGGCCAAGAAAATCCAAGTAAAATCTCTGGGGAGAATAGTCGAATATCACAACCAGAGCCACATTATCAAGAATGAGGCTGACCTGAGTTATATTACAGATGAAGAACCTTATAGGATTGATGCCTGTTATCAGATCAGAATCACATTGTAAGCCAAAGCCTATTTGAGATGTGTGTGGTTAACACTCGCTGCTAGGGTGCTCTTATGCACCATTCAGGAATAAAAATAGGGTGCTCTCAGCTCATGTGTCCTCAGGGCACCAGGGCAAAATACACAAGCATGGCACTGGTATCTGTCCAGAAATGAAGAGAAGTTGCTAGAAAATGGCCAAGCCAATCAACCGCGATCTTGGACGTATTTTTTAATTTGTTTCCAAGTTTAATTGGAAGGTAGAAATGGTAGTTTCACCCAACTGTCAAAGTGAAACAACTTAACATGCACCTTTGACCTATTGCCACCTAGTTTGATACAAGGCAAGACGGAAAAACTTAGAATAGAAATCCCACATTTCTAGCGTGTGTACCCCCCGTCTGATCTAGATAGAGAAAGTGGGTGGGAGGGTTGGGAGTGGGGGTAGAAGTTCCTCTTAAACTCAAACTCCCCAGAAACTTTTTCCTGCAGTTGTAAAAGTATTGGTAATTTTTAATAAGTTTACTCTGTGTTTTACAAACATTACTCTTGAGAGCTTCATCTCACCAGAAGCAGAAGTATCCAGCATTGTGGGATAACAAGGCCCCCGGGGTATTTCCAACCAGACTGGTAATGAGAAGCCATAGAATCACGTAACAAAGGAACCATCATTCTCATGCATTACCTAACAATTGCTGAGCCCCAACATATTCAGCCAGAATAAAGAAGCTTTACAGAACAATGTGAAGACTCACTGACCCCCAAACAGACCTCACAAATTGGCAATTCCGTTGGTGAATCTGGTCCATAATTTCGTAGGTGCAGAAAAGATGTTGCAAGTGTCCCAGGATTGGCTAGTCTGGAGATGCAGAGTCACTCAAAGCCCACAAGATAATGACGTCTAAAACTGGAATGCAAATTGAGAATTTTACACTCATGGTGGCCTGAGTAGCCTGTCCCTTTCTTTTAAACAAGCTCCATTAATATCAGATTGCTTAATTTATTTTATTATTTATTTACTTACTTTTTTGAGATGGAGTCTCACTCTATCACCCAGGCTGGAGTGCAGTGACTTGATCTAGGCTCACTACAACCTCCACCTTCTGGGTTCAAGTGATTCTCATGCCTCAGCCTTTAGAGTAGCTGGGACTCAGGTGCATGCCACCATACCCAGCTAATTTTTGTATTTTTAGTAGACATGGGATTTCGCCATGTTGGCCAGGCTGGTCTCAAATTCCTGGGCTCAAGTGATCCATCCACCTCAGCCTCCCAAAGTGCTGAGATGATAGGTGTGAGGTACCGCACCCAGCTAGAGTAGGTATTAGGCACGGAGTACCAAGAAAGGGAGTGAGGGCACAATGCATGACACCCTGATGGCCTGTCATGTCTATTTTCTTTTTTTCTTTTTTTTTGACGTGAGTCTCCCTTTGTCGCCCAGGAGTACAGTGGCGTGATCTTGGTTCACTGCAACCTCCACCTCCAGGTTCAAGCAGTTCTGTCTCAGCCTCCTGAGTAGCTGGGACTACAGGCACACGTCACCATTCCTGGCTAATTTTTGTATTTTTGGTAGAAACAGCGTTTCACCATATTGGTCAGGCTGGTCTTGAACACCTAACCTCATGATCCGCCTGCCTCTCCCTCCCAAAGTGCTGCAATTACAGGCACGAGCCACCGCGTTCGGCCCATTTCTAAATTAGAGATAGACTTGCCAAACCAAATACATAGTTACTGGTAGAGTACCTTCTCAGCCACATGCTTTTGTGAGTCTCTTTTTCATTGGTGTCTGCTGTTGATTAATTCCCTATCTGGTTGACATTTCTTTTTTCTGTGTTCCTACCTTCCATTAAGTTTACCAGTAGTCATTCAATAGTTCCTCTCTATGGCGGTGCTGATCTGACAAGCTGCTTTCTGAATTTCACTCAAAAAACATAGTCTCATTTCAAGTTGTTAGAGAGCATTTCCCCAAGTACCGCCTACATTCTGAAAGGATAAGAAGGTATCTGATGAAAACCTGCAAACCGTGTGGTTTGGTGATAGTCAGTGCCTCATGGGATGGGCAGAGCTTCAGAATAGGAGAGAGGAGGGGTCAGTCACCATGATGATTTTCTATTTGTGGGGTTTTTTTTTCCTTAAAGGAATATTTGGCTGCAGGATCACTAAGGTGTGACGATAGAAGAAGGAAGAAGGAAAGAAAAAAGATACTAATCAACACCTGCAGATTGGAGGTGTGGCAACCACAAGGTACCTCTTGATAGCTTCTGACTGAGTACAGTCTTTACTGAGCCCCTATCACATTCAGGGTACAGAGCTCTGCTCTATGAGGCTTTCAGGGAAATGAGGACAACTTGCCTGGCCAGTACATTAATTTCCCCTCACTGGTCTGGAATATCTAAAACTAAGGAGGGATACTACGGGAGATTAAGGGGACTGTTAGAGAAGGACTCCAGTGAGATAGAAGATAATCACCATCCAGCCTTCCATAATAGGACTTGGCAGCACATTACCTTTATGACCTTGCCTACTACCTTGACAAAAGACTGTCTCTGTGTCTTTATCTGCTCTTTAGCTTACAGATGAGTCTGCCTGACCAACCAGATTGCAGAGTTCTACATAAAGTAATTCAAGAACAGGAAGTGGGTTAGTGAAGGCCAGTGTGTGAGGTGGGGAAGGGGGACTGTTTCTTTCAGACCCCAGAGAAGTGGGAATAAGAAAAGGAGGCAGGTTGGGGAGGCAGGTGAGCCACATGAATGTCCCATTTGTCCTTTCCTGACTTTTGGCCTAGAGTAGGAGTATATCCTACTCTAATTTTTTGTTATTTTCCATAGTTATGCTTCTTATGGTCACTACTAAGGGAGACCAAAACACCTAATCCCCAAATATAAAGAACTGCTGAGCTGAAACTGTTAAGAAGAAGTAGATGCAGGAATGCTCTCTACCCTCTCTCTATTGGCCTGAAAGCAGGACATGGTGTTACAAAGATAAAAGGTATCTTCCTTCCTCTGCCCCCATCAGGGAGAACAAAGTTAAACACTGAACACAACTTTGGACGTTTATCGGCCTGAAAATGGTACCAAAGGAATCTGCATTTAAGACTTTACTAACGGGCCATTAATTTACCTTCCCCCAGACTGCCACCCCTAGAGACTCAATATCCTTTTCCTTTGTCCAGTTACTTTTCTAAAAATTTAGTCTTCCTTGATGAAAATGCTATGTGAGCTAGAATTCGAAACCACCTCTTTGAGAACTACTCAATCCCTGGGTGTCACCCATGTATATAGGAAATATACACGTTAATAAACTTCTGTTTGTTTTTCTCTTGCTAATCCTGTTACAGGGGTCAGAACCTATTGGGATTAAAGAAAAAAATTCTTCCTCTCCACCACGAACACTGAATTAACAAATACTAAACCATTGCTCTTAAGAGAAGTACAAAGTTGTGTTCCTGTGGGTCTCTGTTCACAGCAATTTTTTTCTTTTAAATGACTATTTTTAGAGTAATTTTAGATTCACAGCAAAGTAAAGCAGAAAGTACAGAGAACTACCATATACCACCTGCCCCTGCCCCTCCCTTTGCACAGCCTCCTCCACCATCCACATCCCTCACAGAGTGGTACATTTGCTGCAATTGATAAACCTACATAATCACTCGACATCCATGGTTTATTTTAGGGTTCACTCCTGGTGTTGTACATTCTATGAGTCATAGCAAGTGCATAATGACATACACCCACCATTATAGTGTTGTATTATACAGAGTATTTCCATTGACCTAAAAATTCTCTGTTCTTTGCCTATTCATCCCTCTCTTCTCCCTAATCCCTGGCAACCACAGATCTTTTCACTGTCTCCGTAGTTTATGTTTTGCCTTTTCCAGAATGTTATATGGTTGGAATCATACAGTATGGAGCTTTTCAGATTGGGTTTCTCTTAGTACTATGCATCTAAGATTCTTCAATGTGCTTTCATGGCTTCACAGATCCTTTCTAAAAAGCACTAAAAAGTGCTGACAAATATTCTAATGTTTGGATGTGCCACAGGGTTTTAGATTGTGTCCTCCCAGAATTTATACGTTGAAGCCCTAACCTTCAATGGGACTATATTTGGTGATAAGGCCTTTTAAGGGGGTAATTAAGGTTAAATTAAGGTCTTACAATAGGGCCTTCATTGGATGGGACTGGTGTTCTTTTTTGAGATGGAGTCTCACTTTGTCACCCAGGCTGGAGTGCAGTGGCACAAGCTCAGCTCACTGCAACCTCCGCCTAGCGGGTTCAAGCAGTTCTCCTGCTTCAGCCTCCCGAGTAGCTGGGATTGCAGGCACCCGCTACCAGGCCCTGCTAATTTTTTGTATTTTTTAATAGAGATGGGGTTTCACCATGTTGGCCAGGCTGGTCACGAACTCCTGACCTCAGGTGATCCACCCACCTTGGACTCCCAGAGTGCTAGGATTACAGGCGTGCGCCATCTCACTCGGCTAGAACTGGTGTTCTTATAAGAAGAGATATCACAGAGCTTGCTGTCTCAAGAAAAGGCCACGTGAGGATTTAACAAGAAAGCGGCCATCTGCAATCCAGGAAGTGAGCCCTCAACAGAACTCAAATCATCTGGGGCCTTGATCATGGACTTTTAACTGCCAGAACTGTTAGAAAATAAATTTTTGTTGTTTTAGCCACTCAGTCTGTGTTATTTTGTTATGTTGGCCTGAGCAAATACACACAGTTTATCCATTTACTTAATGAAGGTATCTTGAGTGCTTCTTAGTTATGGCAATCATGAATAATGCTGTTATAAATATTCATGTACAGGATTTTTGTGTGGACATAAGTTTTCATCTCATGTGGGTAAGTACCAAAAAGTGAAACTGTTAGATCATATGGTAAGAGTGTGTTTAGCTTTGTAAAAAAGACTGCCAAACTGGCCTTACCATTTTGCATTCTCACTGGCAATGAATGAGAGTTCCTGTTGCCCTGCATCCTTACAAGCATTTGGTGTTTTCAGTGTTCCAGATTTGGGCCATTCTAATAGGCATGTAGTGGTATTGCTTTTTTTGTTTTGTTTTGAGAGACAGAGTTTTGCCCTTTTTGCCCAGGCTGGAGTGGATTGGTGCAATCTCAGCTCACTACAACCTGCCCCTCCCAGGTTCAAGCAATTCTCCTCTCTCCACCTCCCAAGTAGCTGGGATTATAGGCATGTGCCACCACATCCAGCTAATTTTGTATTTTTAGTAGAGACGAGGTTTCACCACATTGGCCAGGCTGGTCTTGAACTCCTGACCTCAGGTGACCCACCTGCCTCTGCCTCCCAAAGTGCTGGGATTACAGGCATGAGCCACTGGGCCTGGCCCACACTGTTGTTTTAATTTGCAAGTCCCTGATGTTGTATGATGTGGAGCATCTTTTTATATGTTGATTTTCTATTTGTATATCTTCTCTTCTGAGGTGTCTGTTCTTGTCTTTTGCCCTTTTTTTCAGCAAATTATTCATTTTCTTATTGTTGAATTTTAACAGCTCTTTGTATATGTAGTAGTCCATTGTCACACTGCTATAAAGAAATACTTGAGATTGGGTAATTTATAAAGAAAAGAGGTTTAATTAGCTCACAGTTCTGCAGGCTGTATAGGGTTCTGCTTCTGGGAAGGCCCCAGGAAACTTAGAATTATGGCAGAAGGCAAAGGGGAAGCTGGCCCATCTTACAGGACCAGAGCAGAGGAAGAGAGGGGGGAGGTGCCACACACTTTTAAACAACCAGATCTCCTGAGAACTCTGTCATGAGACAGCACTAGGGGGATGGGGCTAAACCATTAGAATCCACCCCATGGTCCAACTACCTCCCACTAGGACCTACTTCCAACATGGGTTTACAATTCAACAGACCTGAGTGAAGACATAGATGCAAACCATGTCAGTATAGTTTGAATGACAGTTCTTTACAAGATATGTCTGCTTACAAATATTTCCTCTCAGTTTGCAGCTTTTTCCCTCACTTAATAGTGAATTTTACAGGGAAAAAGTATTTTTAATTCAATAATCTTATTTTATGCGTGTGTCTATTTTAAAACACCTTACTTAATAGATATTATTGACTCAGTAACACTGAACTCATGGCCAGTAGTAACACTATAAATCAAGCCTGACTGAAGCTTATCTAAGATATGTTGCCTCAATCTGCCCAGGCTGAGCTAACAAAATCCCACAGACTCTGTGGCTTAAAGAGCAGAAATCTATTTTCTCAAAGTTCTGGCAGCTAAACTCCAAGATCAAGGTGCCTGCAGGTTTGGTTTCTCATAAGGGCTCTCTTAATGGCTTTCAGACAATTGCAACTCTGAGGTTGGAGATGGGCAGGGTGGGCAGAAGAGAGAGAAAGCTCTTTTAATAAAGACAGTAATTTTATCAGACCAGGGCCCCAATTGATGACCCTCCCTTATAACCTTATAAAGCTCATTCTTTTCACCTTAAAACCTCCTTAAAGACCCCATTTCCATATATAGGCAAACTTGGAATAAGCCTTCAATATATGAATTTGCAGGGACACAAACCCTCAGTCCATAACAAATCTTATCTCTGTAAGGCACATCACAGTGTTTTTCAGCTTAGAAACACTAAACATCACTTCTGCACTGTGGCAGGGAGCCGTTTTTTTTTTTTTTTGTGCGATTGTTTTTCGCTGTTGTTACCCAGACTGGAGTGCATTGGCACTATCTCGGCCCACCGCAACCTCCACCTTCTGGGTTCAAGCAATTCTCCTGCCTCAGCTTCCCGAGTAGCTGGGACTACAGGCACGCACCACCATGCCCAGCTAATTTTTTTTTATATTTTTAGTAGAGACGGGGTTTCACCTTGTTGACCAGGATGGTCTCAATCTCTGGACCTCGTGATCCACCCGCCTTGGCCTCCCAAGGTGCTGGGATTAAACAGTAAAATCACCAAGAAAAACCGCAAAATTGAAAGCATGTGCAACTAAGCAGGCAGAATGAGAGCTGAACAAAAAGTCAGAGCCTCACCTGTCTTGACCTCAGCTGGAAAAGTGCATGGTAAGTGACTCAAACTTTTTACCATGTCATGCATGTCCGTGAATGATACAAAGGCAGAAGTATTGATTTGGGGGTTACAAATAAATTTTAGCAAACAGGCAAATCTACAAATAATGAAAGAGCAACTGTATGTATTTTGGATACATTGAGAGGATGACCCAGGAGAGGGGCTGCCACACACGCCCATTTGGATGGAAGGGAGAGGGCTACAGTGCAGACGGGCTCACACCCATCTGTGATCGTCTGGGTGCTTAAGAGAATGGAAGGACATGAACAGACAGAAAGGTCTAGCTAGCAATCTGGAGCCTCCCTTTATTCTCTTGCCCCCCATATCCTGTGACGAAAGCCAGAGGACTTGCCATAGGGTCTGCTGTCACAAAGCAAGGTGCCCCACAGGACAGGATAGACAGCCAAGACAAGGGCTGGAGGCAGCAGATACACAAAGGGCTAGAGCTCATTAGAGTTGAAGAGAAGCAAAGGGCAGGAAATGAGTGTCAAGTTCTTTTTAAGAACATTGCTGGAGCCTGAGACCGCCAGCTGCAGATTTCAGCCCTAAAGAGCAACAGGGAAACAGCCTTGGACAAGGGACTGGCCCTTAAAGATACACGGATTCCTGTCAGTGCAACCCATGAGCTGTCATGAGCCCAGGGCCTATCCATATCCCATCAGCACAGCATGAAACCAGTAAGTCACATTCTTTTCTCTGATTTCACCTAGACCTCACTATCTCAACTAGGTTAAAATTCAGTGGGTAAGATCAAGCTAAGTGAGCCACTGAATGACTTTATTCCATAGTGACTTAAGATGCCCTAAGGGACTATTTAAATTTCTGGAGCACTAAGCTTTAAGTCAGATTGGACATTTAGCCTTTCCCTCATTTACCAATGGGTGGAAGCTTGGGAGGGCCAAGTTAGTTAAACAAAAGATAAAGAAATTCCCTTTTCCCTACATCTCATCTGTACTATGAACTGACATATGTGATCCAGTTACACAATGTTTTTAATTGGCTGTCCTCTTAATGGTGGTCATAATCTAGGGAGGAAATTAGATGCTTCATAATTAATCATCATAATTAAGACAATTTATGATAAGAGTTTCAAGTGTTCATTAAGTTGGTTTGTTTTATCCAGAGGGCAGCAGTGAGCTTTGGCAATTTGAAAGACATTGAATTGGTACTCAGAACAGCGAGTGCTACTCTGAATGTCTTGGGAAGGCTGTTACAGTACTTTCAGATGTGTTTCTTATGGTTTTCAGGGCTGACTGCAGAGAGCTAATCTGTCAGGTGCACAGCATCACAGCCCTGCCCTGCCATCTTCCTTTCTCCTTCCCCACCACTTTATATCTCCATATCCCCTCCTGATTCCAAGATGCCTGGCTTGGGCCTGCTCATATACCGATGCTCTTGGCAGTAGTGACAGCAGAGATTACTTCCCTTTTGGTCTACTCATTCCCTTAACTGTCCAGCAATTCATGGTGGTGATGTTGCTCTTAAGATTCAAAATGTGGCCGGGCGTGGTGGCTCAAGCCTGTAATCCCAGCACTTTGGGAGGCTGAGGCAGGTGGATCTCCAGGTCAAGAGATCGAGACCATCCTGGTCAACATGGTGAAACCCCGTCTCTACTAAAAATGCAAAAAATTAGCTGGGCGTGGTGGCGCTTGCCTGTAATCCCAGCTACTCAGGAGGCTGAGGCAGGAGAATTGCCTGAACCCAGGAGGCGGAGGTTGCGGTGAGCCGAGATCGTGCCATTGCACTCCAGCCTGGGTAACAAGAGCAAAACTCTGTCTCAAAAAAAAAAAAAAAAGATTCAAAATGGGCTGATGATTTTCTATTGCCACCCCTGTCTGCCCTTCTCAGCCCTGTTTAGTGCCCTGAGAAGCTGCCCCTTGAGATTGTGCATTCTGGCTCTCTTGCTGGCTGGCTTCCAGTTGGGCTCTACCTTGGAAGGAGCCCGCCCTGTTTCACCCTTCCTGTCTCTGGTACCTGCTCCATCCCTTTTTGGCTACAGCCTTTGTTGGGGACCTATCCTCATCCGCCCCACTGCTTAATGGGATTTAGTGAAACTATTGCATTCCCCTTGTTCCTTCAGCCCTATGGGTGGTGATGATTTCTAGCTATTGTCAGCGTCTGAGTGCTTAAAAAACCCCTATTGTTTCCCTTAAACCTGCCCACATGCTCATAATTTCTTCATTGAAATTCTTTATTCAATCACAGGAGTTAGAGTCTGCTTCCTGATGGAACCCTTCCTGATCCTTTAAATTAATCTCTAACTTGCTATTGGCGATGCTTCCTTTAAGCCCTGAGTTTTTCATAGTTCAGCCTGCAGACAACCTGCTTTCTGAATTGTTATAGGTACTTGCTAAAAATGCAGTTTCCTGGGGCCCATCTTTCTAATCAGAATCTCTAAGAGAGCCCAGCGGTGATGAGTGCTTCTCCATTTTAACAGGCTCCTGAAGCTGCAGGCCCTGGTACGAGGCTCACCACTGCTGGGAGTCAGCTAGTGCCTGAGAACGTGTTCTTGGGCAAGTCAGTAGCCTCCCAGAACCCTGTAACAAAGCCCTTCTTCATCCATTAAGATTAACTACATACATTTCAAGTGATTTAAACTTCTAAGAGAAAGAGGTATCTATAAATAAGATTTTTTTTTTTTTTTTGAGACTGTGTTTTGCTCTTGTTGGCCAAGCTGGAGTGCAATGGCGCAATCTTGGCTCACTGTAACCTCTGCCTCCTGGGTTCAAGGGATTCTTGAACCTCAGTCAAGAATAGCTGGGATTACAGGCATGTGCCACCATGCCTTTCTAATTTTGTATTCTTTTTAGTAGAGATGAGGTTTCTCCATGTTTGGTCAGGCTGGTCTCAAACTCCTGACTCAGGTGATCCGCCCGCCTCAGCAATAAGATATTTTTGAGCTAAACCCACTAAGCATTTAGAGGCCTGCTAAACACGAATCCCAGTCTGCATTCTTGAGAACACCCAGAGCACGACTACGAAAGGGGAGTTGAAAGTTGAGGCCAGCGTGCTCAGGCTTGAAATGGTCTCTTTTAGAAAGCCACCTCTATTCCTCCGCACTCACTCTTTGGGATCCTCAGAGAATTCAGAATTGCAGGAAACAGCCGCCTAGTTATCCTCGGCTTCCATTTACTAGAGCTACAGAAGAAAAACTGAGCAAAAGCCTGCCCAAAGGCTCACTCCAAGGTTTCTGGAGGTCAAAGTCCAGACCCAGATGTCCTGGTGCTTCTGCTCAGGGCCTCACAAAACTGAAAAAAGGTATTGGCCAGGCTGCATTCCTTTCTGGAGATCAGCTGAATTCAGTTCCTTGTGATTGCAAAACTGAGGCTCCAGTTCTTCCACTGACCATGCACCTGGGGTGCTCTAAGGTCTTAGAGGCTGTACGGCAGTTCCTGGGCATGTGGCCTCCTCCATGAGCCCCATCTCACACAGGCGTAATGGATAATCTCCCTTTCATTGAACTTGAAGTCAGCTGATGAGTAACCTCATCATAAAGTAATATCCCTTCATCGCAGCTTCTGCCCATACTAGAGGGGAGGAAATTACATACACAAGGCATGTATACCAGGGACAGGAATCACAGGGACATCTTAAAATCCTGGCTCTCACCAGGGCTTGCCTTAAAGCGGCATACTAATAGCAAACATTTATTGAGTGTCAAACCCTGGTCTCAACCCTATACACATGTTAACTCATATAATCTTTACAACAGCTCTAAGAAATAGGGACTATTATTATTATTACCCTGTTTTTGTTTGCTTGTTTGTTTTTTTGAGACAGAGTTTTGCTCTTGTTGCCCAGGCTAGAGTGCAACAGCACAATCTTAGCTCACTGCAACATTTCTCCCAGGTTCAAGCCATTCTCCTGCCTCAGCCTCCCAAGCAGCTGGGATTACAGGTGTCCTCCCCCACCCCTGGCTAATTTTTTTGTATTTTCAGTAGGGACAGGATTTTGCCATGTTGACCAGGCTGGTCTGGAACTCCTGACCTGGGGTGATCTGCCTGCCTTGGCCTAGGCTGGGCTAGGCTGCATTCCTTTCTGGAGATCAGCTGAATTCAATTCCTTGCTAACTGAATTCATTCACAATTAAGTGAATGAATTGTTCTTTCTTAGGTGTGAGCCACTGTGCCCGGCCATTGCCCTCTTTTTATAGGCAAATAACTTGAGGGATATAAGGACAAATGCAAATTAGAAATAAAGTTTAATTCTCCCTGTTGAAAATGAGGTAAGGGGCATCCCACTCCTTCCTTTTCTTTCAAAGTTTCTTTCTCTGTCCTTGTCAAATGTATGTTAAACTTCTTAATGGCTAAATAAACCTCTGGCCAGTGTCAATACTCAGAAATGTTTCCTGAAGTATCTGAGAGCCCTCTCTTTAAACTATAATCATCAAGGAAGAGAACAGCCAGTCTCCCTTTGTCCTGGGAAGAGATAAGCCAACCTGTCACCTGAGTGCAAATTGCAAAACCTACTCAAGGTAATGAGTTGGATCCACTTAGCTATATAAAAGAATGAAATTTCTTTCTTTATAATCCCTTTAGGAGGCTGCCTGTCTGTGATACACATCACATTCCAGTTTTTAGTTTTATTTATTTTTAGACAGAGTCTCACTCTGTCACCTAGGCTGAAGTGCAATGGCACAATCTCGGCTCACTGCAACCTCTGCCTCCTAGGTTCAAGCGATTTTTCTGCCACAGCCTCCCAAGTGGCTGGGATTAGAGGTGTCCACCATGATGTCTCCCAACCCAGATCTCATCTTTCACACAATGGCTAGAAGCCAATGGCTTGGTAGCTGAGGCTGTAGCCTCCTAAGTCTTGCTTTTTGAGAAACAAGAAGAAAAGGGTTGGCTTAGCGGTGGCCTCATGATTCTTTCTTCCCATTCTTCCTTTCTGGTTGGATTGGAAAAATTAAGTGTCTGAGAAGAGTTAATCACAATAAAAATAATTTCTCTTTAACAAAGATTTGGGCTACTCTAGCTTGTACTGTACTTCCCTGTATTCTTTAGTGAAATTTAAAGTTTTGTTAAATCCACTAAAGGATCATTGTGGGATAAAATAATGAATTTGGTCAAAGACACTAACTTCAGACTTTCTGCAGCTGCAGACCACAGCAAGAGGGTGACTTCACCCTGGAAAATTTCCAACTGAAAGCCTGGGAGCAATCAGACAAAAGGTTTTTTTTTTTTCCCAAAAGGTTATAAACTGCCCATATTCAAGCCTTTGTATCTTTTTTATACTAACCTAAAACCTACAGAAATATCTTTTGGAACTAGATGATTTATGAGTTGAAAACAGACCTAATGTACTTTCACTCCCTTACTGAACATCCTGTACTTTAGACATGTCAGAACCATACTGTCTTTGTGCTGTGGCGTTTTCCTTCCAAGCTATATAAAGGACTATCCCTTTCACGCAGTCAGCAAATAATAAGCACATGTCAAAGACAAGCTATCTCGCTAACACTTTAGGAAAACAAAGAAGGGTAAGATCCAGTCTCTTCTCTCTTAGGTAACTGCAGTGAGAGCCCAGCTATGTATTTGAAGTGAAAATGCATTTGTAAAATTTTCTAATCTAGGAGCTCTTCTACTCAAAAACAGGTTTGGTTTTCCAAGTTTGTTCATCAATACTTTTTTTTATAAGTAAAAGAGGACCAACAGTGTTTAATACTGTAGTACTAATACTGTAGTACTCCTTGATGTATTCCTACCAAACAGAAGCAGGAATGATTTCTTTCATGCTTTAAAAGTTGACATACATTCTCTCCATACTTGGATATGTTGCAGCTGCCTCAGGCATCTCTTTTCTGAAATAAAGCAACTTCAATGACAATAAAGATCTGTTGAGGAAACTTACCTCTCATCGATGGTTTTTTTCAAGGTTCGAAGAAGCCACTGAGCAACTGCATTTTGATGTTATGTAAATCACAATGGGCATTACATTTATGGAAACCTTAGTCACATTTTCCCATGCTTAACTTCAGACTTTTAAACCTGCACTCTACTCTTCTCCTAAATTAACCGTAGGCTACCTGCCTTGGCTGGGAGACCTGGCAGATCCTATTTTATTTTGGCTACCACAAGCCAAATGCAAAACCTGCACAATGATCCCTCCAATACTTTCCACCACTACGTGTCGGCCAGGGTCAAAGGCTGCCTTTAAGGTCTCCAAGACAGGGGTCATAGGAAGTTTGTAACCAAATCCCTGGTGAATTGATGCTGATGTCACTGACTGATATGAGGGTAGGTTGATCTGACCTCTGCCCTTCTCAAAAGCCCAGTTCCTGGAGGGTGTTCTTTGGCCTTCAGGAATCTCCTGCTTTCCTTTCCCTTGGCAGAAGGCCAGTCTAGCAAGGGTCTGGATGGTTATTATGATATGCCCCTCCAGGAAGTTGCTGTGAAATCTTTCACTTCTTGCCTGATTTGCTGTATCTTAGTGGGGGAAATGGCCTGGACCTCAGGCATGTACTCAAGAGCCAGGCTGACACTCACATTTGCTACAATTGACCCAAATCTCTCTATATATATTTGCTATATAGAGAGATACAAACACACACACACACTCACACACACACACACACACATACAAGACATGTGATATATTTTTCCTTATTTCATCAGTTTCTTATTCCCTGTATTACTGATTGTTGAGCAGTATATGGATATACTCCTTTTCACTGGTTGTATAATTCACTCTTTGTGCTTTAGAATATTTCCACCGTCCAACAATGTATCCAATTTACCCTGCAATCTTTGCCATTTTCTCATAATTTTCATTGTATTATCTGGACCTACATTTTTGTCACAATGACACACTTCTTCTAAAAGAATGATCCTAAAGCATCTTTGTAACAAAACCTCATCTTAGAGGAAAAATCAATGGCAAAAACTGACTGTGCAAAACTATTGATACAATCATTCAGGGCAAGCACCGTTAAAGTGCCTCTCTGGAATAATTTTATGCTATTTAGGTTTAAAAATTATTTAGTAGAAAGAGCTTCTCTGGTGTTAATTTAGAGGCAGTTATACCTATCATTCATCATTTATCTTCTCCTCAACTCTTAGAAGATAGTGCAGTGTAAGGGAAAGAGAAAGGGACTAGGAATCAAGGTACCCGTGCAAAAGCAACAAAAAATGTCCTGAACCATTGCTCTTCTCCAGCTGTACTTTTGCACCAGTATCTGTACTAGTACTGCTCAATAGAATTTTCCATGATGATGTAAATTCTCTATACCGCTACTACTGCCCAATACCATATGCCCAATATAATAAAGTGTCACTGGCCACAGGTGATTATTGAGCACTTAAATTATAGGCTAGAGTGACTGAAGAACTAAATTTTTAACTTAATTTAACTTTAATTAATTTAAATTTAAATAGCCATACAAGTTCAGCAGCTACTGTATTGGACAAGGCAGGTCATATGATTAGGATCTGTGTCACTACCCAAATCTCACGTCAAATTATAATCCCCAGTGTTGGAGATGGGGCCTGGTAGAAGGTGACTGGATCATGGGGGTGGATCCTTTATAAATGGTTTAGTACCATCCCCCCAGTGTTATTCTTGTGATGATGAGTTATTATGAGATCTGGTTATGTAAAAGTGTATAGCAGCTGCCCCTCTCTCTCTTCCTTCTGCTCTGGCCATGTGAGACATCTCATTCCCCCCTTGCCTTCCACCATGATTGGAAGCTTTTTGAGGCCTCGCTAGAAGCAGAGCTGCTGTGCTTCCTGTACAACCTACAGAACTGTGAGCCAACTAAATCTCTTTTCCTTGTAAATTACCCGACCTAGGGTATTTCTTTATTGCAGTGTGAGAACGGACTAATGTAACAGGCCTATGATTAATTTCTTGCAATTAAGTGACAAAGACTTTCAAACCACAACCTTTAAAAGTATCTTCCCCCTTGTTAGTGTACTGTGAGTGAAACAACTGAAGTTTAACACCTGGTTCGCTTTGCCAGAATGAAATTATTAGTCCCGTCTACTAATAGAGTGCTGGTAGAAAGTCAGTGAGTACTTCCCAATGGACTGGTGAAGCATTGCTGTGTCTAAGCAAGAAAAGGTATAGACTTCATGTCATATGCACATGGTTTTTGTTAGAACTGCTTGCAATGGGTTATCCAAGTGGAAAGGATAACAGTGTCCAAAGACAGTGAATCCTAACTCTAACTTGCCCAGGTTTCCCAAGTGTCCATTCAAATCTCCCTGAATATTCACCAGTTCTAGAAAACAAAGGAAGTAAAAAACTAAAGCAAGGGGCGGGGTGAGAAGCAAAACGGTAAGAGTCCAATAAGTCAGCAGAAAAACATACTTTTGTGAACTGGACTGGTTACCAACAAAATCATCCGATTCAAGGTAGGTAAGGCTGGCACTGCATCAAGGTAGGGGAGTTCCCTTCTTGCCCTGATTTGACCCCTCCTTCCAGGACGGACCTCTGGGACCTGCTCTTTCCATCCAATTCCTCCACCAGAGCCTCTTGGGTTTGGCTTTGGTCCCTGCAGGTGAAAAGCCCCTTTCTTCTTGTTTCTGGATTGTTCACCTCTTGCTTCAAACTGTGGAGCCCTGCTCTTATAAGACTCTACTTCACTTTTTCCCAGGCTCTTGCACTGTTTGGAGCTCTTAAAAGTCTACCTCTATCCCTTTCCCATTAATCTTTATGGTGGTTGAACATGCTTCAGGGTGGTTTACCTGAAGCATGTTTAATGACATGTAAAAACATGCAAGGATATTGAAACATGGTTTTCATTCTCCCATGTTTGGAATGAAATCGCTGCTGAATAAATATTTTGTGAATGACTCATAACCTGGGAACATGGAAGTTGTAGAATGAATGATCAAGCCCCTCCCAACCAAAGAATTGATGTCATCAGCACCCAGTTCACAAACGTGTCACAGCTACCAAAATGCTTTAAACATTTGTAACAGGATTAACATATTTGAGATATTAAGTCAATATTCATTTGTTTCTGGTGATCCCTTTTCCCTAATTGTCCTATATGTCACTACCCATTGGACTCATGGGCATAATCCAGTGAGAACGAGAGCCATTACTGTTCTTTGTGTAAAAATAGGTCTTGGAAGACTACAGGTAGACAAAAGTCTGTAAGCAAACACCTCTGTTCTGCAGAGGCCAAGCTTTGCGCAGAAAAAGAAAATAAAGATTTAAAAAGATACTTGTGTGGTCTGATGCTGGGGGCCAATCAAGAGGTAGAGATGGGCAGCACTGGCCAAAGGAGCCAAATGAGAGGAAGGAAGACAGGCCAGGGCCAGACCTCATACAGCAGTCAGAGAGGTCTGAGGGTAGTCTGTGAGCTCAGTGTAAGCCAGGAAAACAGCCAGCCTTTTGCAAGACTTCTACTCATCTAGAACTGGAGAAACAGCCTGGGGCAGCTCCCAGGGTCTCACATGCTGCAATAGAAATAAGACAGCAATAGGAGGATGAGGTGGGGGCAGGAGGGAGGATATAGGTGCAAGTAGAGCCATCGGACTAGATAGGGACAGGGTGCAGAGTCCAGGCCTATGTGGATGCTGTAAGCAGGCCCCTGACATCTACTAGGAGCCCCAGCTCAGCACCTGAGGTGCTTGGGGCTAATCACTCCACTATGCACAGCAGAGCTCAGAGAGCAGGCTCCTTAGCAGAAGCCACAGTCTGCAGAAGGCAATACAGGGCCAGAGGTCCTCCTCCCTCTGCCAGCCCATAATCCTCTCCTCTAGGAATAGAAGGAGGGAGACAGGAACTCTTGGGAGGGGAGAAGCTGCCCTGGAAGAGGGTTTTGACTTTCAGTGGACTGAATACCCCCAAAGAACCATTTTTGCCTGGAAAGAATGGAAATTGCCAAGACCCTGTTGTCAATGCAAACAGGGGCTCTGGTCAAATTGAACTCAGTGAAAGAAAATAGAGATGCATTTCTTTATTTTTTATTTATGCACATGTGATTCACAGTGTGTGAATTTTGATCCCACTACAAACACATCAATTATTTTTCTATCATGTTAAGAGAAAAAAAAGCTTCTATTATTATTTTCCTACCATGTTAGAAAAAAACATGCTTCCCACTCCCCAAATTAAAAGCAATGATTATCAAACTGAGTCTTAAATCTAGAAAACTTCCCCATTCAATATCTGGGCTCTTTATTATGGGCTCCCCATTCAATATTAGGCTCTTAATATATACCATGCAATGTGCAAGTTCTGTAAGTTCCAATTAAACATGTAATGTTCATATAGGACACAGACAGCAATCTTCACAGCCAGAGAAAACAAAAAGATCCTTGGAAAGATTATCCCTGTAGCCTGGCCAACATGGCAAAACCCATCTCTACTAAAGCTACAAAAAAATATTAGCTGGGTGTAGTGGTGTGTACCTGTAATACCAGCTACTTAGGAGGCTGGGGCAGGAGAATGACTTGAACCTGGGAGGTTGCAGTGAGCTGAGATTGCACCAGTGCACTCCAGCCTGGGCAATAGGGTGAGACTCCATCAAGACAAAAGAAGAGAAGGGGAGGCGGGGGGGGGGGGGGGGAAGGAAGGGGAGGGAGGGAGGGAGGAAGGGAGGAAGGTGAAAGGAAGAAAGGAAGAAGGAAGGAAGGAGGGAAAAAAAGAAAGAAAAAGAAAGGAAGAAAGAAAGAAAAAAGAAAGATTATACCTGTATTAGTTATAGTATTTATAAGCAAATGTCCTCATCCTGTTTCTAGCAAGACCCCAGAGCAATCCACTGCAAGTGCTCACTGGTCACCTGCATGTTGCAATTTGATATTTACACTTAGCACCCCTACCTCGAACTCTTGCTCATAATTTATCTATGGCTGTTTAAAGTACCATTTTGGTCCTTAAAGTCAAGCAGTATCTCTATAAGCAAAACTGTATTCCTAAAATCAGCATACATTACCATTAACAACAGCTTAAGGTTTTTATGTGAGTTATAATTTACACTGGGATTCACAGAATTCTTTAACCTGGATGGCAGGTTGGACATTTTTTGCACCCATTTTACAGATGAGGAAACAGAGGCACCTTTGTTCAATAGTCTTTCTCAACAAGGATTAACCCAGATCTTTAGACTTGTGGACCTGCACCATCAACCCATGCAAATATCTGCTTGGCTGCTGCCATTGCTAGGATAACTGATTTGGACTTTGCTATTTACCTAGAGATGTTGTCTGCTTTAAAAGTGTAGCATAGCTCTAGACCCACTGTTTGCACAAAAACTTATCTTACCCACCTTGCCCACACTCACCTCCCCTTCTCTGAATGTCCACAACACATCCTCTTGACATTGCTATTTTGTAATCCATTATGTTCTTCTTGAAACAACTCTTACACCGTTACTTACCTTCCCAAATGCTTACATCTTGTTGTCCCCAACTAGATAGATAGAGCTCCTCAAGAATCTTTTCCTGTCTATTTGCCCTATACTCCCTTGTGAAGACTTGGCATACAACAGGTCTTCATATATTTCTGGGTTTACTGATTAACTAAAACACTTCAATTTCTCTCCCTAAACCCCTGGGACAAGGAAAGAATTCCTCATAGCAGATGACCACACTGACAGGGACAGTGCTCTGCTTCACAATTTGGCATATGATTGTCCCTGCCAAGACCCCAGAAATGAATTTATTATTTAACCCAACCCAGTGAAGATTGTATAATTTCATCCTTCCAATCAAGAATGCTGTTCTTTATTAAATGACTAAAATGTACTTACTTAACTTGCAATATTGTAGTAATTACTTGATATACAGATGAATGCATTCCCAGGCTAGTGCCTTGCAGAGAACTATCATTTAAACATAATTGGGGTTTCTAACCTTGTGACACAGCCCTACAAAGTGCCTCCTTTATTTCCTTTTCTTAAAAAGTACATTCAATCTACTCTGGACTTTCCCATCTGTCGTCAGGTGACTTCCTGCTCTGTTAGCTGACTGTGAGTCACGTCGCGGCTGCACAGCACACTTAGCGAGGCTGCGCCTGCATGTGAGGCCACCGGGAGAGCGAAGGATAGGCTTGAGCGATCAGACCTCTCTCCTGGTGGGATATTGTTTCCCCCACCCTGTTCATTTAAAACCTCACAGTTCAAAGCAAAGCTTATAAGCTTTGCTCCTCAGTTTATGCCGCTGTGATGATGCTTCAAAAGACAGGGAAACCAGTTTCCTACATTCCAAAATAAAAATGACATTTTAAAAAGTCCATCCCTTTAAGCAATGAATCATTTATCCGGGCAACCCCTTTGGTCAAGGGGCTTCTTCCTTTGAGCCACGCTTCTGGGATGTCTTCCGTAAGGCAAATGGTTAAGACTGAGTGCGTGTTCTTGAATCAAAATGATGCAAGTAAAGTTGAAAAGGAATTTCAAATTTACAGGAAAAGAGCTATGAGGGTAGAGAGGGTGGGTTTAATATACAAATAAGGAAACTTCGTGGATTGGGGAACTCATTGGATCAAAATAATGAGGAAGTTGGAGGCTTAAACAAGAATAAACAACGTCTATTCTTAGAGGAGTTTGGAGGTCACTTTTGCCTTCTGCAAATATCCTGTATATTATTTTACTATTTGGGGGTTTAAAGTCATTCTCATTAAAAGAAGATAAAGGAACATTAAAACCAGCCTATCTCATCTGATGTTTTTGGGTTTGTTTGTTTTTATTATTTTTGTTTTTTTAGAGACAAGGTCTTGCTCCGTTGCCCAGGCTGGCATGCAGCGGCATGATCATAGCTCACTGCAGCCTTGAACTCCTGGACTCCAGCAATCCTCCCACCTCAGCCTCCCACGGTGCTGGGATAACAGGCATGAGCCACCATGCCTAGCCTGTTTTTAGTTTAGTTTTTTTTTTTCGTCTTTGGGACACGTTTTCACTATTAGGCCCAAGCAGGCTTAACACGCTTTCACTTAATATGCTAATACAGTAATCCTCATTTGGATAAACAGTTGGCTAAACATGGAAATAATAATCTAAACTCAATATAATAATTTACAAATCATTTGGGGATTCTAAACAGGACACGGTCGCCTATCAGGTGAATAATAAATAGCATGTGTGTAGCCAACTACTTCTCTATGCCAATTTTTCTGGATTGGTGATATTATGGATTTGTGTTGGAGAAATAAATGTAGCCATTAACATTTTAGATCAGCACTTTTAAGCCCATGATAAAAAAGGATATGTGTTGATTAGGGTTGTATCTTTACAACATTCAATGAAGTTATTCTTGGCATCTTGTTTTGGAAAATTTGGATCTGCACTTGTAGGTATGTTTATATGTCTTCTTTAAATACAAGATTTCAGGGTGTGTGTGTGTGTGTGTGTGTGTGTGTGTGTGTGTGTGTTTTAATTTCTTCTCATAAGGCCTAGTGATATATGGGTGCCCTTCAAATGTTCATTTTATAACAGTTTAAAAATCTCAGTAATGGTCTTGATCTCCTGACCTCGTGATCTGCCTGCCTCGGCCTCCCAAAGTGCTGAGATTACAGGCATGAGCCACTCGTGCCTGGCTAACACGGTGAAATCCCATCTCTAGTAAAAATACAAAAAAAAATTAGCCTGGTATGGTGGCAGGTGCCTGTAATCCCAGCTGTTTGGGAGGCTAAGGCAGGAGAATTGCTTGAACCCAGGAGGCAGAGGTTGCAGTGAGCCTAGATTGCACCCCTGCACGCCAGCCTGGGCATCAGAATGAGACTCCATCTTAAAAAAAAAAAAATTGGTCTTTGTTCCTTCTCCACTCCCACTGCTTCACTTGACTAGTCTTTGAAAAAGAAGAAGAAAAAAAAATCGGTAATGTAGAACGGGTACCTAGTACTATTGAATTAAATTGGAAAGCTCTGCATTTTTATTAAGGAGAAGCTTCACCAATTATTTAGAATGAATTGCTCCAAGATTCTCCATTGGCTTTCATTTAGGAAGACCCTATCAAAGGGTTTGGACATCGTAGTTGTTTCTGATTTATGGATGGAAGTATGATGGTCATTTTCTAAAGCTGAACCTATTATTCCTAGAAAGGAGGTGAGTAACCACATCATCAACTAAAAACCTGGAATCATAAAGGAAAGTCTTGTGAATCTTTCAGTTAAAATGTGGTCACCTTTTAAGGTAACATGTTCTGTGACAATTTTTGTGCCTACTTAAATATGACCTTAGAGAATTAATTCCAGTGACTAAACCCCTAACAAGGCAAAGCCAAAATTCTATTTTGACTCAAAAGCAGAATTCCACTACCTGAGTCACCTACAGAACTTCAGCAGCACCCTGGATTTTCCTGAAAGGATCCCCAACCAAGGATTAGGTAGGTTTAGCCATGTTCTCTTATGAAACCAGCCGATGACACAGTTACAGGGACTATGGCTCAAAGGCTATGGGTTGGGTTAGTGCCAATCCTGGTCTAGTGCCCTCCATTAAGTACTGAGAACACTCATCTCTAAATCTCAAGACACTCAAGATCAAACATCTCTATAGATTGCTCATGGCAAACACACCACTTTTAGATCTATCCTTTCATGATGTGAAGTGTATTCAGTCCACCTTGGCTTAATTCCATCCAATTCCCATGAAATACATGTTCATTTTCAGCTGCATTTATTCATTTGCTTTTAATCCTTCTTCTCCCTGTCTTGCTTCTAGGGAGAGAATCATTTCTAAAACCCAGTATAAAAATCAGCTTCAAGCAGCCACCATCTAGAGGAGGCTGGAAATCTTAGACTCAAAACATGTTAGAGTAAGAAGGGACTTCGAAGATTAGCTGGTCCAAACTTAATTCAAAGGTGTTAGGATGCCCATGTTAACACTTCCAAGCAGAATTGTGATCCCAATCTGGCTGTTGGAATTTTCACTGCATATGACTTTGACCCAGTAATTACACACAGAGGAATGCAGTCTACAGATAGATGTACCAGGACATTCAATGTAGCAGTTTGTAGTCAGGAAATATTGAAAGCAGCTTACCTACCAATTAGGGAATGTCTTTCAATAAAAAGATGACTGGATAAAGTGCAAGATCTGAACATGGAGACACTGCCGACATGGGAAGGAGGGAAGGGGGCAATCCTTGTATCCACAAAAGGTGTTCACAATATGATCCCTGTAAAAGAATTCTCATGTGTGCATAGGTAGGGACTGGAGCTATGTATACATGCATGTCCATAGACAGCGAGAAAGAATGCCTGCAGGCCTGTTTCTGTTTTTGTTTTTGTTTTGAGACGGGGTCTTGGTCTGTTGCCCAGGCTGGAGTGCAATGGCGCTGTCTTGGCTCACTGCAACCTCCACCTCCCAGGCTCAAGCAATTCTCGTGTCTCTGCCTGCCGAGTAGCTGGGATTACAGGCATGTGCCACCATGCTCAGCTGATTTTTGTGTTTTTAGGAGTTTCAGCATGTTACCCAGGCTGGTCTTGAACTCCAGACCTCAGGTGATCCATCCACCTCGGCCTCCCACAGTGTTGGGATTACAGGCATGAGCCACTGCATCCAGCAGAAGTCCTATTTTAATAGTGGCTACCTCTAAGGAATCAGACTAGCAGAGCAGTGGGAGAAAGAGAGGGTTGTTTACATTTTATTTTATACACTCCTGTTATTTATTTTTTTAAATGAAACAAATTAAAGGATAAGATAGATGCAGGTATGACTTCCTCTCAGGTTGATGTCCTCTCCATTAAAAGTAGTGGTGTGAACAATTTCCCAGGGTCCTAAATGTGCTTCTCAGAGGGCCCCTTTCCCTCCCGTTCTTATAACAGAAACATATTTAACATCCTTTACTGTTGGCTAGTGCTGGAAGTATGATTTCTTTAAAGGTTCAGCATAATCGAAAATGATTCATTTTCCCCACCAATACTCCCTGCAGCCTGTTAAGGTCCAAGCCCCCAGTGGAGGCCGCACAGGCACTGAGATGGAAGTATTGATAACTGCTCTTTCTTCCCCGGTGACTGGTATGGGCCTTCACCGGAATATTTCCGTCAACTCTGTACACAGGGTTGAGTCCTGGCCATGATAGTGTGAATACTGTCATTCAAGTTTCCCCTGGCCTAACCAGACTGCACAGATAACAGGAACCACCCCAACTCAAATTTCCCTGGTTTTTTCCATAGCCTGGGGATGGTGGACCTAAAGGTACTCTAAGGTATCTTTCAGGTATTTCTTTAGGTCCCTGCAAGGTGTCTCCCAGGTACTGATGAATAACATCCCTCCTCTGAGCTGGCCCATGGCTTTTTCTGGCCACTGGCTGGCCAGCAGTATCTCCTGTTTGCCCCTTCCATGTACTTCCACTGCTGAGGCTCAGGAAAGCTGCAGATGTCCAAGTAACATGACATTCTCTTTTAAGCTTCCTTCCCCCGTCCCCTCATGCCAACCACAAGGAGGGTACCCAGCACTGATGCCCAGCAATGTGGCTTCTGCTCCAGCATATTGCAGAGTTATAATTCAGAATTTCAGTTTCTCTTTGTAGGCTGCAGACTGCTCAGAGGATGTAGGCTTTCATTCCTGATAATGTATTGATTGCCTCCTCTGTGTAGATGCCTACATTAATAAGCACAGGGATTAATGAAACCCCTAAGGACTCTGTCACCATAAAATTTTCCGCCTAGTCATGGAGAAAGATGATGACCAAGCAATAAAAGCAAATAAATACATAACCATAAATTGAGGTAAGTGCTATAAAGGAAACAGGCAGAGAGGTGTGAGAGAAAGTAACAAAGGAGCTACTTTTGATCAGATGGTCAGAAAAAGTCTCCACAGTCATGACAGTTGATATAATCATGACAAATAGAGCATATTAGAAATCTAGACTTGGAAAAAGGAAGGGGAGGGGATTTTAGAAGAGATTTGTTGGGGAGGATGGGGGTGATACAAAGAGGAGGAGGAGTTAATATTTTGAGCCATTACTATAAACCAGTAACATTCTAAGAACTTTACATGTATTATATTCTTTGATCCTAACACAGCCCTATGTATGAATTATTGTTAACCCCGCTTAACAGAGGTACGAGATGAAGCACAGAAGGGTTAACACACAGCTACTAAGAGGTGAAGGTGGAATTTGAATCTGGGCAGTCTCAGACCCAAGGAAGGAGATACTTTGGAATTATTTTAGCAAGTTAAAGGCCAGTGTGACTGAAATGGAAAGAAAAAAATGGGAGGAAATGGGAGACAAATGGAGTTGTCAAAATAGCCAGAGTTGGCAAAACAGTCCATGCCATGCATGGATAGGTGGTCATATTTCATCCTCAGAGGCTGTCACGGCTGATTAATTTATACTGCTCCAAAGGAACAATATTGTTCTGAGGAGCCAGCTGTAGTCATGAAAATAATGATCACTTCTATTACTTTTTTAGGCTGAGGTATTAGAAAACGAGAGTGCTTCCTTTATGCTGAGAAGAAAGGAGCCTCAGATCCTGGAGACGGAATTATGCTCTCTGGCAGATAGGCCAACTTCATTCATAACCTAGGAAACCGCACCACTTCCCAGGACCTACCGGTAGCAACCCACTCCCTGCATTATGGAATTATGGATGGCCAAATTACAGTATTCCACTTGGAGAGTGAGTACTGGGTGAGTAATACAGGGATGGGGAAGGGCATGGGAACGAACCAGTTATCACAGTGGGCCTCTCTAGGGGACGATCTCTGACTTGGCAGGAGCAGCTTGGGGAGGCACCGGTGTTCCTGGCCGCGGGCTGCAACTCACAGCCTCTGTACGCCGCTGCCTAACTGGGACAACAAATCCCTGGAGATGAAGAAGAAGCAGTGTCTGGTGTGCCCAGCATAAACTCTGGTAAGTTAGATCCACAGAAAAAGCGAAGAGAAATACTGTCTTGATTCTCAAGGTCAGCATCTTGTTGGTTTGCTCTCTCCTGAATTCTTTGAGGAGATTTCTTCCACCCTTAGGAAATCTCAAATTCGTCCCACAAAGGAGAATGTTAACTCAGTCTAGTCTCCTAAACTGAGTCTAATCTCATCTCTAGTCACATAAACTAGGTAGAATGGGGAGGGGATTCTCCAAATTCTGTTTGCCTATAGTGGTAAACTTTTAACGGATTAACCTGTTCTTGTTTGTCAAGTAGTGTGGACATCCGTTCTCCACGTTTCCCTCTCCAGCAGCCCTCGATTTCTGTTTGGGGATCCGCACCATACCTGAAAGGCTAATTCCATCTGAGTGGCAAGAAGGGAACATGTGGCAGCAAGGAGGAAACAGTGTTCTGGGTGAAGCCATCAGCACGTCTGTCGCCCTTGGCCACAGTGACTGTCAGCTAAGCACAACTGTTCAGCGTGAGTCTCAGGATCTCTGCTTTGGAATACAAGATGAAGTCCCCCTGTCCCTCTTGTTGTATTTGAATAAGGAGCAAGAGTCATTTAGGAGCCACAGAAGGAATCTGACTTAGGATACAGCCAACATAAAAAAAAAAAAAAATAGAGTTATGAAGAGCTGGGTCCTACATGACACCATTGAGCCGAAGGACTCTCCACCTCCTCAGAACCCTGCTCTTTTCAGGGATTCAAGTTAATTAAATTGAGCTCAACAAATATTGACAGAGTGCCTTGTCATGTGCCAGACATAGTACTGGGTACACGCAATACATGAGTGCATAAAACAGGTAAGAATCCCAGTTTTCAGGGAGAAGGAGACAGACAACAGACAATAAGCAGAACAAGTGAAATAATAGCCTGTTAGAGGATGAAAAGCATGGTGGAGAAAAGGAAAAGAAGAGCAGGTAAGGGAGATGGGAACTGGGGAGTAGAGCTGGGTATGAGGCTCTGTATTCTTTTTTTTTTTTTTTTTTTGAGATGGAGTTTCACTCTTGTTGCCCAAGCTGGAGTGCAATGACACGTTCTCAGCTCACTGCCATCTTTGCCCCCCAGGTTCAAGCAATTCTCCTGCTTCAGCCTCCCGAGTAGCTGGAATTACAGGCATGTGCCAGCACGCCTGGCTAATTTTGTATTTTTAGTAGAGACAGGGTTTCTCCATGTTGGTCAGGCTGGTCTCAAACTCCCGACCTCAGGTGATCCGCCCACCTTGGCCTCCCAAAATGCTGGGATTACAGGTGTGTTGTATTCTTTAAGGTGGGGGTCTCTCTGCTACTTGTTATCCATTACTTGCTAATAAACCTACACCACCTCAGGACATTCTAAATACCTGTAACCCCTTTCCCCTAACACACACCCAGAGGCAAAAATTTCTATAGAATTTTTTTTAAAAGAATATGAATTACATTTGTCTAGAATTTGGCTTGGGGAGGGACGTTGCCTTTGAGTTCTGGATAAAGGTTGAATTCATCAGTTTTGGAAAATACATATCCACATTTTGGGAGCAGGGTATGGGGATTAAAATGTTTCCATTTCAATCCTGTAGCACTCTGACATAAGCTATGCTACTTTCCTGGAGCAGTAAGATGCTTTTACTTCCATTGTTTCTGCTTCTTGAAATATACAAATAATCATCTGTTTCTGTTTCCAATATTGATTTATGGAAAGTCCATCAAATTAGTATTGGCAATGCTTTACAACTTGAGAAGTTAAATTCTGTGACTCTGATTTTCTCAGGGACGAACTTGCAAGAACTATAATATAATGGAGTCAAAAGCTGGTGAGCAAGAAGGTGAACAAGAAAGCAAGCAAGAGCAAATTAGTTTAATATAAAGATGTCTCTTCCCCACACCGTTCTGAGTACATGGCTAGTGGCTTCCTGTGAAGGAAACACTTTGTCGGCTCTTGTCTTAATTAAGACTGGCATTCCCCATTTTGTACAACTCTGCGATGTTGTGTAAAAGAAGAAACTATCACCATAGACACTTGGGTCTCCTGAATATTAGGAATGATTATCTAGGAACACTAATCTGTCTCTTGCCATAGCACTCACTTTTTAGCAGTTATCTATTCACAGGCTATGCATTGTTTTTGTTTTGGTTTGGTTTAGTTTTTTGAGACGGTGAGACAATTGCTGAGTCCTTTCAGCAAAAGAAAACCCTCCCCTCCTGCCAGATGACAAATTAAATTATCAGTGGATGAGTGTCAAGTGCATGTGCACATAAATGCACATACACAAGTACACACATGCGCACAAACACACACAGGCAAAGAAATCAAATTGTATACGTGCCAAAATAATAGTTGAATATTTATTTGATCACTGCTGGTGAAGATCACTGTGGGTTTGTCTCGTAAGAAATCCCATGAGAAATGGTAACAGACCTGACCACAGAAAAATGGTAAACTTCTAAAGATTAAGAAGGGTACAGACTACAATGCAAACATCCACATAGAAAACTCTACAGTAAAAAGAAGAGACAATAATCTAACATATTTGAAACATAAAGATCTTATAAAAACTGATTAGAAAAACATGAAGATTGCAGAATAAAAATGGGCAAAGGACATAAGACAACTCACAATAGAGGAAATATCAATAAATAAAAAACAGATGGAAAATGGTTATCTTGTTACTTAACAAAGGTGACATTGGAAGAGCAGTAGAGAATTTTTCTTAATATCAAGTTAGCAAAAACAATTTCTTTGCCTAATCATGCTGATAAGAGCACAATGAAACAGGAAATCTCATACACTGCTTATAAGAGCATAAAACTTTCTGAAAAGCAATGTGCTGTTTCCCAAGAGGATGCTAAGTGTTTGCATCCTTTGACTTAGTAATTCTACTTCCAAGAACTTATCGTCAGAAAGTAATTTAAAAATTCCAAAATATGGACATCATGCATAAAACATGTTCATTTCATCATTGCTTATTTAAAAAAATGGAAGCACCCTAAATGCCCACTGTTCATTTCAATATTTTTCGAGTACCTAATATGTGTCAAACAATGAGCTAGAGCAGAAGCCAAACACAGAACAGATGATTCCTTCCAGCACTGGGAGGAACTGCAGGCTGAAAGGAGATGAACATCTAATCAAGTAGTTATTACACTTGCTACAGGAATGCACAGCAGAGGGACGTAGCCAGAAGGAGAGGTGACATTCAAACCAACGCGTGAAAACCATGTGAAAGTAACCAGAAGCAAGGGATGGCAGACGAAATATTCTGAATAATATTTCAAGAAGCAGAAACAAGGGCAGTAAAAGAATCTTGCTCCTTCAAGAAAGTACCATAATGTGTTCCGGAAAAAGGGAACAACATATTGAAAGTCCAGGAGGGGAAAAAATAACCTAAGTTAACTGCATCCTCCTATTTCTAAGTGGTGATAAAGAGAGTCCAAGCATCTGTTGGGAAGATTAAACCTCGCAGGAGACATAGTGGAGCTGCTTTCCTCCTCTTCTTGTGATTAATTTTACATATTTTTCACGTGTTACTTTAAATGTCACATTCTCTGGTTAGGTCCCCTCTGCTATGCACTCCTGTAGCAAATGTCACAATTATTTGATTAAAAGTTTATCTCCTCCCAGACTGTAAACTCTGCAAGGGTTAAGAATTATATCCACCTTGTGGATGGGCATGGTGGCTCACACCTGTAATCCCAGCACTTTGGGAGGCTGAGGATCACCTGAGGCCAGGAGTTCGAGACCAGCCTGGCCAATATGGTAAAATTTCATTTCTACCAAAATTACAAAAACTTAGTTGGGTGTGGTGGTATACATCTGTGGTCCCAGCTATTTGGGAGGCTGAGGTGGGAGGATTGTTGGAGCATGGCAGGAGCAGGTTGTAGTTGTGAGCCCAGATTGCACCACTGCACTCCAGCCTGGATGACAGAGTGAGACTCATTCTCAAAAAACAAAAGAATTTTATCTGCCTTTTGTTTGGCTTCTTTCTGACCTAGGTCAGTGTTTGACACATACTAGGTGCTCATAATGGAGTTAGGGAGTGGCCCACCACCAGGAAGCAGAGGCTTCTCACATGGCAGGATGGCTGTGTGGTGTTGTGGAGGGATAAATCCAAGGTGCTGTGTCTTGAATTCATCAGTGAAGATACAAAGGCCTGGCCCATCAGGAGGACCGCTACCACCACAAGGGAACGAGGGATGGTGGTCATGTTGGACACACCTCTATGGTCTCTATGGTTTGTGATGTATGTCTGAGTTTGTGCTTATATCTCCAAGGGAATGGGAGTGACATCCCCAAACATGAATGAGGTTAACTTTTCTAAAGGACATTGGTTAGTGGCTGTGCACAGTACCTCACACCTATAATCTCAACACTTTGGGAGGCTGAGGCAGGCGGAGCACTTAAAATCAGGACTTTGAGGCCAGCTAACCAACATGGTAAAACCCCGTCTCTACTAAAAATACAAAAATTAGCTGGGCATGTTAGCACATGCCTGTAATCCCAGCTACCCAGGAAGCTGAGGCAGGAGAATGGCTTGAACCAGGGAGGCAGAGGTTGCAGTGAGCCAACATCCCACTGAACTCCAGCCTGGGTGACAGAGCGAGACTCTGTCTCAAAAAAAGCAAGCAAACAAACAAAAGACCAGGAACATTGGTCAGTGTAGCCAAGAAAGATTTTTGACTTAAAAAATAAATCTGTTATCCATGCAGTGTGTTGATGAAAAAAAAGTCTTTGTTACAAGTAAGATAAATATTAAATAATCATTAATACGATTGTTCATGAAGAGTTTGTAGTGATATGAGAAAGTGGTTATGTTATTAACTTAAGCAAAAGAAAAAAATAAATGCCGAATTATTAAAATAGTATATTGTTAGCTTTGCTTATACACACACACACACACACACACACACACGCACGCACGCACTCCACAAAAAGCAGGAATATACTTCATTCTGCTAGTGGTGGTCATCCCTGAGTGACATTTTATAGGATGTTCCCCTGCTTTTTCAGTTTATTGTACATTCAAAATTATTAGATTAGTACATTTTACTTTTACAAATGGTGATTATTCATCGTAATAGTTTCAGAATCTTAAGATTTTAAGAGACTAATCTTAGTTCTATAGCACATAGTAGCGTTGCATAAATATTATTCAATCAATTAACGAAGTCATCACTTCATTGCAAGAGTGTACACAAAGTATTAGAACTGTTAAAATGTTTGTATGTGCACAAGCCCCATCAACTCTGACCAATGCCCTCTCTGCCATAATTACATATTCTTATTTTTGGAGTCGTCACCCCTTAAAGCAACCTTGATGTTTCCTTCATTTCTTCTCCCCAAACACAGAAGAAAAAAAAGTGTTTATTGTTTTAAAATCTGCATTTCTTAGACATGTAAGCATGCATTTCTACTTGTTCGATTTTGAATCATGTAGAAATCTAGCCAAATTAATTGAGAACACCCTACTGAATAAATCAACAACTTTAATTCCAGGGTCCTGTTCACCTAAGCTGAGATTAAAAAGCAGCGACAAAGTGCTGCTGTTACCTGGTTAAAAGTGACAGCTGTAAGATGTATGGATGATAGTCTACAAGTTTAGAAACAGGAATCAGTGCTTGCTGCGCTTGCCACAGGGCATATAAGCCGAGAAAGTTATGTAGAAATTCAAGATCAGACGATGAGCACAAAGATGAACTTCGAGAACAAAACAGTGAACAGAGACGTTTGTGGTGGCGACCAGTGACGTGAGGCTGTGTTTATGTGAACACAAACCCTCTCCTCCCAAGTCTGGTGACTACCGTGTTTTCTTCCCATCCTGTTCTTCATTGTGGAAGTATGGCAGTCACTATTAACATATCAAACACAGCTCTTGATATTATCTACAGCTGATCATCTGTTTAGGTTTTACCCGCAGGAAAAGTCTGGTGGCAGCCTGCCCCAGGACAGCCACGTATGACGCACAGAAGAGTCCTTGTTTTTCCCTCCCCACCACGGGGGTGATGATGCAGGCAGACACCATGCCTGATTCCTTTTGGGTCTCCATAGCAACAGGGATGCTTGTCAACCAGATGATAATGATCCATGATCTGGAAGAGGCTGATTCCATAACAGGCGGGAGATTTCAAAGGTAACACGTCAACAGCAATGCCTCAGCAACAGCTGTTTGTTATTGTAGTAGACAAGGATAGAAAGAGGGCAACACTGCCAGAAGATGTTGCATATGGAACAGAAGATTCCTGCCCTGGAAGAAGGAATGGAGAAGATGCAAATATTCCCTCTTTCTTGGGGGAAGGAAATAGATGAAGTGTATGCTGAGTAAGAGCCTCTCCGGATCCATAAATGATCTGTTGGTTAAACAGGATACCTCCCTTCTGAACATCTCAGCACCTCATCAAGAGAACTTCAAGTCTCTGCCATTTAGACAATGTCACTTGTAAGTAAAAGAAATCAGGGAAGTAATAGGAGTAAAGCTAAGAATGAAAGGAAGTCATCACCACTGCAAATTTGTCCCTGAGGCAAGACAAGTCCCTGCCCATCTGGCTACACCAGCTTTTTTTTTGTCCTTGTTAGACCCATTTGGTATATTTGGATGTCCATTTCCTCCGTAGTTCCTGAGGTCAAGATTACAGTCTCTCTCTTTTTTAATCTTTGTATCCATAATGCCTGGCAAAGAAAAGAAGCTCCTTCAATATTGACCAGTTGCTGGTGGTGATGGTGTAGTTGTGTAGGAGACGAGAAGGACGGAAGTATAGCTAAGTGATGGGACATTCTATTTCTACACTTCAGTTAGCTGTGAAGGTCTCTGGGACTAGCCAGGCTAGCCAAGATTGGGACTTGTGGTGTCTTCTCCAAGAGCAGCAGAATGAGGTTCAGAATGTGGGTTCTGGAGCCAGACATCCCAGATTAGAATCCTGACTACTCCAAGCAGTGTGAGCTTTGGCAAGTTACTTACTTCATCTGTGCCTCTGTGAGGGTGAAACAAGTTCATTAGAATAATGCCTGGTACCCCAGAGGAGCTACTAAGGTTCAATTGACTCTGTTTCTGCTATTACTGCCCAATTTAGGAAGAAAAAATGTAGATGATGAGAACCTTTTGCTTCTAATTTTGAGCTTCACATTTAACCTTGCAGTTTTATCCCTGGGGAGCCCCTGCCTGGATGGAAGATGAATCTGGTATCTAAGCTTCTCCTTACACCTGCCATTTAGACCAGTGCCAATCCCTAGGAGTGCTTCTAATTTTTTGCTTATCTCCTACAAAGGTACAGTTAAGTTAATTCCAAAGAAAAGATAAATGGGCCAAACAAATCCATTGTAACATACTGTAATCCACTCTGCATGGGGCAATTCCTTTGCCCTTGAATTATTATCTCCCTTACCAAATGTACTTGACACTTACGATCTTGAGCCATGCTGGGCACCATGACAGGGACCATCAGTGGCCAATACCCAAAAGGCTGAGAGGAGCTAAAGCCCATTTAGGGAAACAATGTACATGCTGGCTGGTTAACACATATCCATGTCCGGGGAGTTGTTGGGTCTTCTCATCTCTATCCTCACCCGCCATGAACACCCAGTGCTCTACGCATACATTAAAACTTAAATCAATAAATGAGGAATTTTATGAAGTGTATTCTTGAAGCCAATGAAATAAGATCATCCATAACTATAAAACAGCAGTTAAATATTGCCACACTACAGGACTTGAACCCTCTTTCATTTAGACCACCAGAAGCAGGTTCTCTTGGAACTGCACAACAAAAGAAGAAAGAGAACAGAAATTCAAACACTGCATGTTCTCACTCACAGGCGGGTGTTGAACAATGAGAACGCATGGACACAGGGAGGGGAGCATCACACACTGAGGTTTGTTGGGGGGACCTAGGGGAGGCACAGCCGGGGGTGAGGAGTTGGGGAGGGATAACATGGGGAGAAATGCCAGATATAGGTGATGGGGAGGAAAGCAGCAAACCACATTGCCATGTATGTACCTATGCAACAATCCTGTAGTTCTTCACATGTACCCCAGAACCTAAAATGCAATAAAATATTTTCAAAAAAAGAGGACAGAGAAAGAAAGACCACCATTGTGATGGTTTCCAGATATGCATAATCAAAAGGTTGAAAATTTCTACCAAGAATATTAAGTCATTACAACAGGTACCTTTTCTAATTAAAATTGTATTCCCATTGCATGGATGCATCCTAATAAATTAAGAGGCATCAGCCACCTTATCTTTCATACCAGCTATAAGAACGCTGATATAATATGTATTTTATATTTGCATTATTTATAATATCTATATGCTATATGTATATACAAAGTATAGCCCTTAACAATTATTTCAGGCCAGGCACAGTGGCTCACGCCTGTAATCCCAGCACTTTGGGAGACTGAGGAAGGCAGAACACAAGATCAGGAGTTTGAGACCAGCCTGGCCAATATGGTGAAACCCCATCTCTACTAAAAATACAAAATTAGCCAGGAGTGGTGGTGGGAGCCTGTAGCCCCAGCTACTTGAAAAGCTGAAGTGGGAGAATCGCTTCAATCCAGGAGGCAGAGGTTGCAGTGAGCCGAGATCACGCCACTGCACTTCAGCCTGGCAACAGAGCGAGACTGTCTCAAAAAAAAATTTTTTTTTTTTTTTTTTTTTTTTTTTTGAGACGGAGTTTCGCTCTTGTTACCCAGGCTGGAGTGCAATGGCGCGATCTCGGCTCACCGCAACCTCCGCCTCCTGGGTTCAGGCAATTCTCCTGCCTCAGCCTCCTAAGTAGCTGGGATTACAGGCACGCGCCACCATGCCCAGCTAATTTTTTTGTATTTTTAGTAGAGACGGGGTTTCACCATGTTGACCAGGATGGTCTCGATCTGTTGACCTCGTGATCCACCCGCCTCGGCCTCCCAAAGTGCTGGGATTACAGGCTTGAGCCACCGCGCCGGGCCTAAAAAAATTTTTTTTAATTAAAAAAATTATTTCAAAGTCACACAATCACCTAAGTCAAAGAAGCACATGGAAAAAGAGACAAAGGTATGTTAAGTAACTCACCTCCTCTATCTAGATAAGCCTTCATTCAAACAAATAAAATTATCTGATATTCTTCCTTGATGCTCTTTGAAGACACCTGCTCCATAATCATGATCAGGCATGGTCTGTATTTTAGGAGTCAGGAAGTTCTTTTTTTCAAATAAACTGTTTATCTTAGAATGGTTTTAGAATTACAGAACTAATGTAATGAGTGCAGTAATGGTACAGAGAGCTCCCTACCCAATACTGAGTTTCCCCTATTGTTAACATATTACAATAATATGGCACCTTTGTCACAACCAGTGAATCAATATTAGTACATTATTTCCTCAGTTTTTCTCTAATGTCTTTTTTCTTTTTTGAGATAGAGTCTCATTCTGTCACCCAGGCTGGAGTGCAGTGGTGTGATCTTGGCCCACTGCAGCCTCCACCTCCTGGGTTTAAGCGACTCTCCTGCCTCAGCCTCCCAAGTAGCTGGGATTGTAGGTGCCCACCAACACACCTGGCTAATTTTTGTATTTTTAGCAGAGATGGGGTTTCACCAACTTGGGCAGGCTGGTTTCAAACTCCTGACCTCAAGTAATCTGCTTGCCTCAGCCTCCCAAAGTGCTGGGATTACAGGCATGAGTCACCATGCCTGGCCCCTAATGTGTTTTGGCTATTCCAGGATCCCATCCAGGATACCACATTGCATTTAGTAGTCATGTCTCCTTAGGCCCCTCTTAGCTGTGCCAGTTTCTTAGGCTTTCCTTGGCTTTGCTGACCTTGATAGTTTTGAGGATTACTGGTCAGGTATGTTGTAGAATGTCCTTCCATTGGGATTGGTCTGATGTTTTTCTGATGATTAGACTGGATTAAGGTATTTGGTGGGAGGAAGACCACAGAGGCAAAGTGCCCTTCTCATCATATTATATCATCAAGGGTGTGCACTATCAATCACTTACCAATGTTAGGGAGTTGTTTTTAAGGTCAAAAGCAAATTCCTTTTGTTAAAGCAGTGGTTCTCAAAGTGTGGTTCCCCAGATCAGCAGTGTCAGCATCACCTGGAACTTGTTGAAAATGCAAATTCTTGGCTTTATCACGGGTCTACTAAATCAGAAACTCTGGGGGTGGAGCCCAGCGATCTGTCTGAACAAGTCTAGGTGATTCTGATGCACCTGAAGTTTAAGAACTGCCGCTTTGGTGGTTGTCTAACACGTTTGGCCTTAATGTATAAAAAGAATTCGCCTCAGGGCCCACCTATTGAGCCGGTGGTTCTCAACTCTGTTGCATTTCATGAATACCTATGCCCGGGCACCGTCCCCAGAGACTGATACCACTTGTTTTGAAGGGTGTCTTACTAAAAATCTGCCCCTGCCCTCAGCTAAGAGAAGTCTCCCCGCTTCTATTCATGCTTTCCACCCTTCCAAGCGCTCCTTCCTTTCCCCCTGGGCCTTTGGAAGAATGGATCAATCAGTAGCCTGGTTTCTTAGAAAACATCAAAGAAGATTTAATGCTTCAGATTGGTAATAGCCATAAAGGTCAACTAGTCATGTGGTTTTAAAACTTTTTTTGAGCAGACTTTTTCTTCAAAGGAAATCTTATGGGGAAACCCAACCCAACACAGAAAAAGAGAGAAAACTGAGCTGCCCTGAATGAAGGGGAAGGGGCTTGAGGTTGCTTCCAGTCCTCCCGACACCATCTAGCCATCACTGGGCTAACTCAGCTTTCCGAGTCAATGGCTGTCCACCTTCTCCTTGATCACCTCCCGCATCTGAGGCTCCTCCACTCACCATGCCACTTCCATTTCAGTGCCCAGCATAGGGGCTTTCTTTCCTTTGAGTCCCCATTGGCCTCCCCATCACTCCCTACCACTAATACTAGTTCCTTTCCTAGTGCTAAATAAGAGAGATAGAGAGCCTTTTCCATAAAAAGCCCCTTTTTATTTCAAAATTCAGGCACCCTGCTCCCTAAAGTTGAGTGGTTCTCAACTGGATTGTGCATTAGAATCAACCAATGCACTTTCAAAAGTCCTGCTGTCCAAGATGCATTCCAAATCAATCTGGCAGTGTCTCTTCAGATGGGCCCAGGTAGACAAGTACCACATGCAGCCTGGCTGGGGACGGAGCACCTTTGTCAGAGCCTCTCCCCTCAGCCCCAGGCCACCAGGGCCACCCTCTTTCCTGACGATTGACGTTATTTTGAACTTCCTCATCATTCCATCTGCTCTCTTTAGAGAAAGCTCCATTATCCAGATCCAAAAAGAAGTCATAAAGGCAAAATTTTCATTAATAGTTTTTATGAAAGCAGAATGAAGGCAGAAAGTTTAAGTTCTGAATTGATAAAATACCAAATTCTTTCCTTCCCAAGTTAATTAGAATAAACAGATAACTATTTACTTCATAACTCAACAATCCAACTTCTACTCCCATGTCCCCTCTCTCCTGTACTGGAAGGATTGTACAAACTCTCCTACCTTTCCCGGAGCATATGTAGCTCACAGCTAATATCCCTGCTCTGCCCTGGTTAGATGAGAAGTAAATGATGTGATCATTTTTTTCGAATGCCTGAAGCAACTCCACCCAGATGGCCCAGCTGTTTGTTTGGTGAAGATTCCTCTCTCCTATTCTGCCCCCTCATTCTGACCCATTAGTCAGGAAATAACTGGGCTGTGCAAATATAGGTTGCCTAGGTTGTCAGGTTCACCAGCCTCCAAATGGCCCCTCCCGAATCCTCTTAACCAGTATTTCTGGAATGAAGTTAAGATCATGTAGGCCATCAGCCAAGGAGTTTAGCCAGAGAGGGCGGGGCGAAGCGCAACCCATGCTTTGAAGTATCTCGAACACTCACGGGCCAATAACAATTACGCATCTCCACTAGGCTGAAGACTATATCGCAGTTGTTCCGATCTCCAACGAAAAGCTTGCCTCCTCTATATTACATGACTCATAGCCATTAAATCCAACGTGGAGCGCAAAGAGGATGACATTTTCCTAACCACTGCATTCTAAGTCTCAGTCCACTCAACCAACTGCTCCAAGTTGCAGAACACTGCCGAGGTAAACATGTAATTGTGCTGAGAGTTTTTTCTTAAGCTCATGTCATCCATCTTTATTTGGACCCTCGATTTTCTCTTATAATCATTTTACTTTTTCTTACTAAACTTGATACTCTATGCCCTACAATAATGTTTCAGAACTTCCTTCCAAAGTTTCAGTTTTCTCATCTTTAAAGTGGAGAGATTATCATAGCATCTACTTAGTAAGGCTGTTCTCAATATAAGCATAGGCATAAAGGTCAAAACATATCACACAAGTGCATGAATACTGAAATAACAATATTATTTTCTACTCATCTCTCAAAGTTAAGTAACTTTTTTTAGTGTCAGCTATATGCTAGTTACTCTAATCGGCAGTGGGATTTTCAGAAATTAATAAGCTATGGTCTTTATTCATCACATAGAGAGAAAGGGATGTCCAATGCTTTCTAGTTAACACACTTTGATATCCCCTAAGATCCCAACTCCCTTCCACTCTCTTTCCCTCATCTTATTGGCCTTCCTCCTTACTAAGATCAAGGCAAATTCATGGAAGCCCCTCAATGTTCCCCTGCATCTCAGAATTTCTCCATGTCATCGAGGTTCCTGTTTTTCTTCCCTCTTCTCTCTGAAGACCATTCTGCTCCACTCCACAACCACAGCCCTTCCCACACTAAGTATGGTGCCCCAAGGAGGATTTCCCCTTCAGCCCCTCCTGTGAGCTCTCAGCATGCAGCACACAGGTTTAAAATTGGGTCCTTACTCTTGAAAAGATTAAAACAGAGTTGAGGTGCCAAAAAAAGAAAGAAAAAAAGAAAACCTACAAGATAGCTCATCACAAATAACAACTGAGTAATTCAGAAAAAAAAAAAGAGAGAGAGATGTCACTACCTTCAGCAAAAGGGAACCACTGAACTCTCATTGAAAAAATACTATTCCCCACAGGAAAAAAAAAAGGTAACTCCCAAAACTTTGTCATCGTATTAATAGCACTTTAATATCTCATCATTTTTATAAGGCAGTTTCACAAAATTATTTCCTTTAAGCCATTTAGAGAGGTAGATTAAGGAATATTCTGTCCATTTTACAATTTAAGAAACTGAGACTCAGAGACATTTAGGAGAATTCCCAACGTGGGGAGCTAGTAAGTGCTAGAGCCAAGACTTCAATTTGGGTCTTGGGAGCCCCTGTCCCATCTCTTTCTTGTAGGCCACATTGTCTTTCTACTGGAGGACCTCATCATTTGTTCATCTACCATGATGCTGGAAGCTTAGCATTATGTTTTCACATCTGCCCATTACTCTAGACAGTCAGTCCAATTACCCGCATTTTAGAGGTAAGGATGACTTTGTGAGGAGGGGAAGAGGAGGGAGGGAGTCTGTTAAGTAAGTAGCCCAAATGCTACTGCTAAAAAGCTGTAGAGTTGTCATATAAATTCAGGGCTTATGAACCTGAATTTTATTTATTACACTGTATTTCTTACAAATTAAGGATTTTTTGCTTGTGAGAGCAAACGATAACACTGTAAAAAAGAAATGAAAGCTCAGTTTAAAACAGCTGTTAGTGACAGCTGGGAAAAAAAATACACTCTTGATTAGGCAACTTGTCAGCCAACCCTGGGCCATAAAGAAGGATAAAAAAAGGTTTTCTTTGGTTAATAGCCAAAATTATTCAGCTATTCTCATAAACGCTAATTTCTAAGTTATTTATGAAAAGAAAAGGATTTTCATTTGATCCCTTGTTTTTATTGCTCTCTGTAATAACATAAACTCCCCTTCCAGGACGCCTTCAATGACTAAAGTGCATAGCTGTGACCTATAAGCCTATTCAGATCTATCACCCGCATAGATCATCTCTAACCAATGATTTGATGGCTTATGTTTTTTCAGATAAACTCAATTGTTTGTATTTCATTGGAATGTAGATACCTATAGTAAGTACCTTAAGTAATATGAAGCTTGACCAACCTATTCTTTAAGTTGGTTCATAACTTCCTTCGTGGGTATTTTTTTCTTTATTTCTTCAGAAAAAAAAATGAACCAACTTAAAGAACAGGTATTCAACAAAATAAATAAAACTAAAAATACTGAATATACTACAGGAAAGTATATGGTAGGGACTTGATATGGCAATCTCTTAGGAATTTTAAGTATAAAAGTGTTTCAATGGGTTGAATATCAAAATTCTATGGCATAATAATAATATTTTACTTGATACAATGTACTTTTACGAGGATTTCTTCCCCTTTTCTACCCCTTTTTATGTTGTCTGACCTGGTTGATGACTATGACTCAGATGATAGATGGACTACTTGTGGTTGGAAGGGTGTCACTTCAGAATTCTAATCTCTTTTGTCATGGACCATCCCTGGGGATTCCAAAGTATTACTAGCCTTAAAGGAACTCCCCCTCCTCAATAAACCACAGTTCCCAACAAGAAATGAGCAACTTCTGATACTGAAAATGTGACATTTTAGAAGAATTAAGTAATAGTAAAAAAAAGTCAAGGAAACGCTCTCTGAAATGCATTATTTACCATGTTAGGAAAAGATGCATGGGGGATAGGCAAAATTTTCACAAGAAGTAAACTGGATTAATTCTATGAAAAACTTGCTAACCAAAGACTCGTTATTATTGCCTTTTTTTTACCTGTGTATGGGAGGGGCAGAAAGAGAGAATAAATTATAACTGAAGGACCAATTACCTCTCTTTTTTGGCTCATACCCAGAGAAAAACAATTACTCCTAGGCATCACTTAATCAAACTGAAGTCCAACAAACATTTATGTATACCTAATAGGTGCCACCCTCTGTTGACAAGTATTGGGGAGTGAGTAATGCCAGGTCTTTCCCTTTAAGAAGCTTACTATCTGATGGAGGAATTCATACTAAATTACAAACCTTTTAATACTAATCAGAGTTGTTATGTATTACTACCTTCTAGTGCTTATCTCTGTCCTCAGAATAAATAAATGAGGGAGGATCCAGGGGCATATGAAGGCCTCACATAATTCGAGTTCAATAGACTTCCTTACTACAGGCTTCTATCTGTAGTGTTATATTTATTTTCTCTTAATCCATTGCATTGTATTCATTTAATAATGATGCCACAAGTACAATGTGCACATCCTGAAAAATACAAGTTACTTATTTGCAACCCAGAAACTTAAATTTCATAAAGTAAGAGACTGATCGCATCAACAGAGGGCCTAAAAATGAAAAAGGTGCTGGTCAGAATATCAGCAGAGGCTAAAGTTATAGCTAATTCAAACCAAAGATTTCCAAGATGCTGCCTTAACACACTAAATGCACAGAGTGAATTAAGTGTCGGAGTTTGCAGAAAAAGTTTTTTTTAGGAAAAAAACACTATCATATATAAAAAATTACTCAAACTTTCCAGGTTCAAAATTCCCAAGCGGAAAAGAATTGGGGACTTTTTAAAGAGATTTAATGATTCGACTTGATTATCCAATATTATTCAATTGCTGTTTGACTTAGTATGTTTGGTGTTATTATAAGGGCATATCTCGACTGGGCAATTTATTTTTTAAAAGAGATTTATTTAGCTCATGTTCTGCAGGCTGGGCAAGAAGCAAGGCTCTGGCATCTGCTCAGCTTTTGGTGAGAGCTTGCGTGCTGCATCAAAAAATGGTGGAAAAGACTAAAGGCCAAGTAGACACATGCAAAGAGGGTCAAAACCCAAGGGGTGTCCTGGCTATATAACAACTCTTCCCCTTGGGAACTAATCCATTCCCCCCAGAACCAATCCAGTTTCGGGAGAGCAAGAGTTCACTCAATTCCTTCAGAACGGACTGATATGGTTTGGCTGTGTCCCCACCCAAAGCTCATTCTGAATTGTAGCTCCCATAATTCTCAGGTGTTGTGGGAAGGACCAGTGAGAGGTAATTAAATCATGGGGGTGGGTCTTTCCCATGCTACTCTAATGAGAGTGAATAAGTCTCATGAGATCTGATGGTTTTATAAAGAGAAGTTCCCCTGAACATGCCCTCTTGTAAGACCCGACTTTGCTCCTCATTTACCTTCTGCCAGGATTGTGAGGCCACTCAAGCCATGTGGAACTGTGAACCAATTAAACCTCTTTACTTTACTTTAATTACCCAGTCTCGGGTATGTCTTTATTAGCAGCATGAGAATAGACTAATAGAAGAACCACGCCATTCACAAGGGCTCCACCCATACACAAGCTCCTCCCAGTAGGCCCCACCTCTCAACCCTGCCACTTTGGGAATCAAATTTCAACATGAGATTTGGTAGGGACAAACAAACCATATCCAAATTACATTAGGGTGTAAAAAGCAAACAAAACAACACACACACACACACACACACAACATGCCTGATTATGTAGTTATGTAAAAATAAAATATTCAAATTACCCATGAAAGTTTGCAAACTTGTAAATTGCATTAAGTAGTATCATGTAGAGTTTGAGATTGTATTTTGTATTTCCTTTAACTCCCTCCACAATGATGAGCAATCTTACTCCTATAATAGACCTTCACATTTAGTGAATATGCTGGAAGAGAGAAAGGAAGGAAGGAAAAAAGGAAGGAAGGAAGGAGGGAAGCAAGGAAGGAAGGAAGGAAGGAAGGAAGGAAGGAAGGGAGGGAGGGAGGGAGGGAGGGAGGGAGGGAGGGAGGGAGGGAGGGAGGGAGGGAGGAAAGGAGGGAGAGAAGGAGGGACCGCAGGAGGGGGAGAGGGGAGTAGAAAGAAAGCCTCTGTAGGCACGGATATAGGTGTGGGTATATGGATGTGAGGATTTGTGGAATTTATCTTCTAAACTGGACTTCAGGAAATTAGAATGAATAAATTTAAATTTTCTAAACTTGCTTGCTTATATGAATCATCAGAAATCATGTGTTAAATGTACTGATTTCCAGGCCTCTGTGCTGAAAATTCTGATCTGAAAGAAGAGTGGAAATCTATATTGTTAACAAGTAATCACCTCCTGGTGATCCTTGTTATCAAGCAGGTTTAGGAAATACTGAACTAACTGATTCACATTGCTCCATTCATAATATTTCATTTGCTTAAGATCTTTTTACCATGGGCATTTCCAATGGCCCTTTCTTCAGTTCCCAAACCCTATCACCCTACATTTTGTCCCTCTAGGAGTCTTATCTCTTCCCTCATAGGATGGTGGTGCATCCATATCCCAATCTATATCAGCCTGAATCCCTAGTCCATGTGCATCCAAGTCACCAGTCATTGTTGATAACTCTTTTATCAGAGTCCTTATGGTTTGGTAACACATCTTCACTTCAAAACCTTTAAAACTTTGGAGAGAGGAAACAGTTTTATCAGGAGAAGCTGAAAACAAAAACAAACAAAAATTTGAGGAACTGAAAACATATGAGGCCTGAAGCCAGGGAATACACTAAAGAAACCTCAAATCTCTTGTTTACACTTCCTCCAGATGCACTTAGAAATTATTTGTACATTTCTACTTTAAAAAAAAAAGTTATTTCTGCTTTCACCGAAGTTTTCAAATTTTTTAGATGATATTCATGAATTTTTATCCAAACTGGCTGAGTATGTGAATGTGTTACTCCCACTATACCACATGAAGAAATTTACCTACTCATTCATTTTTCATTCACTCAACAATTTGCTAAATACCTACTCAATGCCACTGTGCTATTGAACTAGTATAGTGTGCAGACACTAACAAGAGGTAATCCCTGTCCTTAAATAAATCACAGTTAATTGGAAAAATAGACACAGAAGCAAATAACTACACATTATGCCCCAATGTGACTATTATATTAAGATTTGTATGTAAGATGTTATGAGAACATAGTAAATCATATCATGGTTATGGAGAAGGATGACCTTTAGAGGGGAAATGACAAATTTTTTACACTTATCTAGTAAAGGTAATTTTTAATTGCATAAATGAATACAATAACACTATTAAGGAGAACATGTTTTCACCACTGTGCACATTGACAGTTTTCCTTTTTCCATGTTTCCATCCAGCCTTTGTTCATAAAGTATGTGTATATGTGTGTGTGTGTGTGTGTGTGTGTGTTAGAAAGTTTAAATCATAACATCTGTAATTATATTTCAAAAGCCTGTATACATTTGGCTATTTGAAGCCTGCAATATGGTTTCCTATAAAAACAAAATTATTAAAGGTTGTTAGATTTACCCAAACAGCCTATTTAATACACAACACTCTATTGCTATACTATTGTAGTTGTACAGTGAGAGAGTAATTGTATTGTAATTAGAAATATATATTGGGTTTCTAAGATATTTCTCTAATAAGAAGGAAAACAATAAAATGATTTGAAAAGATTTTTTATGTATTCCAGATGTTAATCCTTGAAGTATGAATTAGTAGATTGTCATGGCCAAGAAACATGAATCCCCACATCCATGTTAATATCTACTAGTTTTTTATTTTTTGATTATGGCCATGATTGCAGGAATGAGGTGATATTGCATTGTGGTTTTGATTTGCATTTCCCTGATCATTAGTGATGGTGAGCATTTTAAAAAAATATTTCTTGGCCATTTGTATATCTTCTTTTGAGAATTGTCTATTCATGTTCCTAGCCTACTTTTTGATGGGACTGTTTGGTTTTATCTTGCTGATTTGTTTGAGTTTGTCATAGGTTCTGGATATTAGTCCTTTGTCAGATGTACACATTGTAAAGATTTTCTCCCACTCTGTGGGTTGTCTGTTTACTAATTGTTCCTTTTGCCATGCAAAACCCTTTACTTTAATTAGGTTCCAGCTATTTATATTTGTTTTTGTTGTATTTGCTTTTGGGTTCTCGGTCATAAAATCTTTGCCTAAGCCAACATCTAGGAGGGTTTTCCCAATGTTTTCTTCCAGAATTTTTATAGTTTTAGGTCTTAGGTCTAAGTCCTTAATTCATCTCAAGTTGATTTTTGTATAAGGAAAGGGACAAGGATCCAGTTTCATTCTCCTACGTGTGGCTATCCAACTTGAAAAGGGTGTCTTTCCCCATTTTATGTTTTTGTTGGCTTTGTCAAAGAACAGTTGGCTGTAAGTATTTGGGTTTATTTCTGGGTTCTCTATTCCATTCCATTGGTCTATGTGCCTATTTTTATACCAGTACCACACTGTTTTGATGACTATGGCTTTATAGTGTAGTTTGAAATCAGTGATGCCTCCAGGTTTGTTCTTTTTGCTTAGTCTTGCTTTGGCTATGCTGTCTCTTTTTTGTTTCATATGAATTTTAGAACTCTTTTTTCTAACTCTGTGAAGAATGATGGTGGTATTTTGATGGGGATTGCATTGAATTTATAGATTGCTTTTGGCAGTATGGTCATTTTCACAATACTGATTCTACCCATCCTTGAACACGGGATGTTTCCATTTGTTAGTCTCATCTATGATTTCTTTCAGCAATATTTTGTAGTTTTCCTTGTAGAAGTCTTTTGACTCCTTTGCTAGGTATGTTCATAAGTATTTTGCCTTTTTTGCAATTATTGTAAAAGGAGTTGAGTTTTTTATTTGATTCTCTGCTTGGTCACTGTTGGTGTATACAAGAGCTACTGATTTGTGTACATTAATCTTGTATCTAGAAACTTTGCCGACTCCTTCTATCAGTTCTAGGAGCTTTCTGGAGGAGTCCTTAGGGTTTTCAAGGTAAATGATCATATCATCAGCAAACAGGGACAGTTTGACTTCTTCTTTACTGATTTGGATGCCCTTTATTTCTTTCTCTTGTCTGATTGCTCTGGCTAGGACTTCCAGTACTATGTTAAAGAGGAGTGGTAAAAGTGAGCATCCTTGCCTTGTTACAGATCTCAGGGGGAATGCTTTCAACTTTTCCCCATTCAGTATTATATTGGCTGTGGGTTTGTCATAGATGGCTTTTATTACATTAAGCTATGTCCTTTGTATGCCAATTTTGCTGAGGGTTTTAATCATAAAGGAAGGCTGGATTTTGTTGCTTTCTCTGCATCTATTGTGATGATCATGTGATTTTTGTTTCAAATTCTGTTTATGTGGTGTATCACGTTTATTGACTTGTGTATGTTAAACCATCTCTGCATCCTTGGTATGAAACCCACCTGATCATGGCGGATTATCTTTTTGATATGTTGTGGGTATCGGTTAGCTAGTATTTTGGTAAGAATTTTAGCATCTATGTTCATCAAGGATATCAGTCTGTAGTTTTCTTTTTCAGTTGTGTCCTTTCCTGGTTTTGGTATTAGGGTGATGGTGGCTTCATAGAATTAATTGGGGAGAGTTTCTTCTTTCTCTATCTTGTGGAATTGTTTCGAAAAGATTGGTACCAATTCTTGTTTGAATGTCTGGTTGAATTCTGCCATGAATCCATCTGGTTGTAGACTTTTTATTGTTGGTAATTTTTAAATTACCATTTCAATCTTGCTGCTTATTATTGGTCTGTTCAGGATATCTAATGCTTCCTGACTTAAGCAAGGGGTTTGTATTTTTCCAGGAATTTATCCATCTTTCCAGGTTTTCTACCTTATGTGCATGAAGGTGTTCATAGTAGCCTTGAATGATCCTTTGTATTTTAGCAGTGTCAGTTGTAATATCTCCTGTTTCATTTCTTAGTAAGGTTATTTGGATTCTCTCTCTTCTTTTCTTGGTTAATCTTGCTAATGGTCTATCAATATTATGTATCTTTTCAAAGAACCAGCTTTTTCATTTATCTTTTATATCATTTTGTTTGTTTGTTTCTGTTTCATTTAGTTTTGCTCTGATGTTGGTTATTTCCTTTCTTCTATTGGGTCTGGATTTGATTTGTTCTTGTTTCTCTAGTTCTTTGAGGTGTGACCTCAGATTGTCTGTTTGTGCTTTTTCAGACTCTTAGATGTAGGTGTTTAAGGCTATGAATGGTCCTCTTTGTACTGCCTTAGCTGTATCCCAGAGGTTTTGATAGGTTGTGTTATTATTGTCATTCAGTTCAAAAAATTTTTTAATTTCCATCTTGATTTTGTTTTTGACCCAATGCTCATTCGGGAACAGGTTATTTAATTTCCATGTATTTGCATGGTTTTGAAGGTTCCTTTTGGAGTTGATTTCCAGTCTTATTCCACTGTAGTCTGAGAGAGTGTTTGATATAATTTCCATTTTCTTAAATATATTGAGTCTCATTTTATAGCTTACCTTATGGTCTATCTTGGAGAAAATTCCATGCACTGTTGAACAGAACGTGTATTCTGTGGTTGTTGGATGAAGTGTTCTGTATATATGTGCTAAGTCCATTTGTTCCAAGCTAGAATTTAAATCCACTGTTTCTTTGTTGATTTTCTGTCTTAATGAGCTGCCTAGTGCTGTCAGTGGAGTATTGAAGTTCCCCAGTATTATTGTGTTGTTATCTTTTTGCTTAGGTCTATTAGTAATTGTTTTATAAATTTGGGAGCTCCAGTGTTAGGTGCATATATGTTAGGATTATGATATTTTTCTGCTGAACAATGCCTTTTACTATTATATAATGCCCCTCTTTGTTGCTTTTAACCACTGTTGTTTTATTGGATATAAGTTTGTTTTATCTGATATAAGAATAGCTACCCCTGTCCACTTTTGCATAAAATGCCTTTTTCCACCCCTTACTTAAGTTTATATGAGTCTTATATGTTATTAGAGCCTCCTGAAGGCAGCAGATAGTTGGTTGATGAGTTCTTATTCATTCTGTGGTTCTGTGTCTTTTAAGTCAAGCATTTAGGCATTTACATTCAGTGTTAGTATTGAAATGAGAGGTACCATGGCATTCATCATGCTTTTGTTGCCTGTGAACCTTGTTATTTTTTGTTTTTGCTTTTAAACTTGTATTTTTGTTTGATAGGTTCTGTTTGATTTATACTCTAAAGTGATTCTGTTTTGATGTGATTCCAGGATTTGTTTCAAAATTTGTTTGTCTGAAAAAGACAGTATATTTCCTTCATATATAATACTTAGTTTTGCTGGATACAAAATTCTTGGCTGATAATTGTTTTGTTTGAGAAGTCTGAAGATAGTGTCCCAATCCCTTTTAGTTCATAGGGTTTCTGCTGAGAAATCTGCTGTTAATCATATAGGTTTTCTTTTATAGGTTATCTGGTGCTTCTGTCTCACAGCTCTTAAGATTCTTTTCTTCATCTTAACTTCAGATAACCTGATAAAAAAAGTGCCTAGATGAAGATCTTTTTGGGATGAATTTCCCAGGTGTTCTTTGTCCCTCTTGTATTTACATGTCTGTGTCTCTAGCAAGGCCAGGGAAGTTTTCCTCAATTATTTCCCCAAATATGTTTTCCAAGGTTTTAGAATTGTCTTCTTCCTCGGGAATACTGATTATTCTTAGGTTTGGTCATTTAACATTAACATGATCCTAGACTTCTTGGAGGCTTTGTTCATATTTTCTTATTCTTTTTTCTTTGTCTTTGTTGGATTCAGTTAATTTGAAGGCCTTGTCTTTGAGCTCTGGATTTCTTTCTTCTACTTGTTCAATTCTATTTCTGAGACTTCCCAGAGTATTTTACATTTCTAAAAATGTGTCCAAAGTTTCCTGAAGTTTTGATTGGTTTCTACTTAAGCTATCTATTTCCTTGAATATTTCTCCTTTACTTCTTGTATCATTTTTTGGATTTACTTGCATTGGGTTTTGCCTTTCTCTGGTCACTCCCCGAGTAGCTTAATAACTAACCTCCTAAGGGGTTTTTTTTTAAGGTAAATCAAGGATTTCTTCTTGGTTTGGATCCATTGCTGGTGAACTAGTGTGATTTGGGGTTGGGGGCAGTGTTGACAAGCCTTGTTTTGTCATATTAATAGGGTTGGTTTTCTGGTTCCTTCTCATTTGAGTAGCCTCTGTCAGAGGGAAGATCTAGGGCTGAAGGCTGTTGTCCAGATTTTGTTTTGTCCCATGGGGTATTCCCTTGATGTAGTACTCTCCCCCTTTTTCTGTGGACGTGGCTTCCTGTAAACTGAACAGCAGTGATAGTTGTCTCTATTCTAGGTCTAGCCATCCAGCAAGTCTACCCAGCTCTGGGCTGGTACTGAGGGTTGTCTTCACAGAGTTCTGTGATATGAACTGCCTATGGGTCTCACAGCCATATCCATACCTGTTCCAGTAGAGGTGACAGAATAGTGCCTGTTCATTTGGAGGTGGTGGAGGGTGCAATGGACTCCATCAGAGTCCTTATAAGCTCAATTTTCTGAGGTATATATGCGCACATAAACTTCATTGAAGACCAAAGCTTTAAGTTAATTACATTAAAAGGCATACTTTTATTTTACCTATTTCCTCCTATACTAGTTTAACCATGAATCAAAAAATATATGTGAGCACATATAATGAATAATGTATTTGGCTAAAGCACAGAGTAAGTGAAAGGTAATGGTGGAAAGTTAGGTTGAGATCATCATATTGTGCATAGAAAAAAGGTTTACTGGAGAAGTTTATAAATTTGGCAGGCAATAAAAGGTATTTTCAAATTAGACTTTTATATAATTATAATACTAAGTCATGATTATAATACAAAATTCATATTGTATATTCTTATTAATCCTTCCAAAAGTTTTCTATGCAATCAGTTTTTTTTAACAGAGGCTTGTGGTGTTCAGAATTGGGATCTCAGGAAGGTTGCTTTAGAGATTATATGAAGGCTGAATTCCAATAGAAAAGAGAGGATGAAGATTAGAGGCAGAGATCTGGCAATACAGACATTGACAGGACTTGGTGACTGACGAGTGGGAAGTGCCAGAGAGATGATCAGAGCCAGGATGTAAGTCTATGTGAGTGGCAGGAGGATGCTGTCATTGGCTGAAATATGGAACCCAAGAAGAGGGAAGTTCGTAGATTTGTTCTGGAGTCGTGGTGAGTTTGGGGTTACTGGCAGGATCCTCATTTGGAAATATGCACAAGGCCAACATAGAGCTCAGACAAAGGCTGAGGATAGAGGTGCAGGTCTGCAGTTCATTCACTTGGAGATCACAGTTGAAATACCTGTGATGGGTGAGATAAGTGGGTTGCATAGTGTTAGAATAGACTAGTTCCCAGGAAACAATTAAGAAATTGAGTGAAAGACGAGGGGCCAGTGAAAGTAACCAGACGTGTGAGAGAAAAACCAGGTCACTGTATTGTTCCAGAAACCAGAAACAGAAAATATGAAGGAATGTTCATCAAACATCACAGAAATGGCAAGGCCACTGGGTTTGGTAACAAAGGAGTCATTGGTAAACACTGAAAGAACAATTTCAGTAAAGCAGTGAACTAGAAGCCAGAATGGGTTGAAAAGAGCACTGGAAGTACAGATTTCAAGGGAATTTGAAGAGAAGATAGATAGTAGATTTATTTTTTTGATTCACTTATTCACTCATGCATTTATTTATCCAACAAGCAAATTAAATAAATAGTATGTCTGCATAAGGCAATTTGCTAGACGTTGAAGATAGGTGCCAGCCCTTATGGAACTTACATTCTAGTGGGGACAAAAAAAAATGAGTTAACAGAAAAATAAAGTAATTATGATAACTACAATTAAGAAAGTAATTATGAAAATAAGGAAGCAGGCACAGGAAGAGAGGTGGAGGGGGAGACTTCTGTAGACAGGATGATCAAGGAAAAGTTAGGAAAGGAGATTTTTTTTATCTCAATAAGAAAGAAAGAGCCCATTTGTAGGCACAGAAGAAAAGATGAAGTGGAAGAAGAAACAAAAAGTGGAAGGCAGGAGAAATGTTGACGGAGCGAAGCACAGGAGAAATGGGAGCCTGTTGGATCCCGGGCATGGGGGCTTCAGCGGACCTTGGAGAGGATCAGGGACACACTTTCTTGAAACAAGAGTGAAGAAAGAGAGGAGGCATAAATATCTTTCTCTGGAAAAGAAGTAGAGGAAAGAGATAGAAGGGTTCCACATGAGGAGGAGTTAATCTGAGTAAGGTAGACCATGAGATGATTCACCAAGCCAGAGATTGTCCTTTGGTCTGGTGACATATTTGAGTGACTGCTGCAGGCCAGGAGCTGTGCTGGGCACCACATGTGCAGAGTCAAATCACACAGAAACCCATTTCCAAAGAGTATATAATGGCTTTAAAGAAGAGAGATTTGAAAACAAATTATTACAACTAAGTATAATAAGTGTTGTAATGGAAGTACCCACTGGATGGAGTGGAGCACAGAGAAAGGAGAGATCAGGACTACCTAGGGAGGAGGGAGGGAAGGCAGTTCAGAAGAGGCTTCTTGTAACTTGTGTGCTGAATCGCAAAGATTTCAAGTATGTTGGGAGTAACCTGGGTGGGAGAATTCTGGCCAGAGGGAGCACCATGTCCAGAGGCAGCCAGTAGCACAGTGGGTTAGAGGAAGGGCAAGTTTGAACTGCTACAGTGTAAGGCTCAAGGGAAGAATAGGGTAGGTGAAGGAGGTGGCATGCCTGGGTAAAAAAACAAAAATGGAGAGGTGAGTGAGGGCCAGGCTACAGAGGTCCTGTTTTCTGTATAAGAAGACTAGACTTTCCTCCTATAGTAACGGAAGTCATTGATGAATTTAAAACAAAGATTTCATGTCTGAGGCCATGTGGAAGAAGAATTGGAAGAATTCCTAATGAGAAGTAAGAAAAGCAATGACAGTGACAGTTTGAGTTTGGGAAACAACTATTGGATAGAGAGAAGGAAACTGAAAAGAGAGGGGCTTAATTGATACAATTAATGAGATTTGGCTTCCATCTGAGTGTAACAGTGGGGAAGGAGGAATCTAGAGGCTTCCCGGGCTCCTGGCATGGAGAAATCAAGGCTGGAGTGCCCATACCTGAGATAGTAAGCAAATGTAGAGGGGGAAATGGGTTGGGAGTTGGGATGATAAAGTCTGAAATTTAAAAGTGGTTAAGAGGAATGAAATAATCAATCATGAGTGGTTACAATAGGTAATGGGACCAGGGTCAAGTTGAAGCTAGCCACATGAATCAGTAGTAACATCACCAGGAGGTGACCTAAGCTTCCCAGCAGAACTCAGAAGTGAAGTAGAGAAAACAGGTTCATCTTTCCTCTGGAGCAAAATGTGGGAATGTGAAAGTGGAGGAAGGCCAAGCAGAAAAAGAACTATCAGGCACCAGTGAAGGTGCAGCTCAATGTTGAGCTTGAGCTCTGCACCAGGATAGGTGAGGGCCTAGTAAACCAAGAGTTCCAGGACAGTGAAAGGAACAGAAAGTATTTCTGAGGTCAAACCTCAGAAAATCATCAGTGGGAGACACAGGGATGAATGACTATGGTCAGGTTAGAGAATTTCAACATTTAGGCTGCCGGAGGTAGAGCATTTTCAGTTAACCTTGAGCTCCAAGACATGGCTGCACTCCAAGGGGGCTACTTGCACTGTGTGTCTCAGGTAATGTCTGAAGTTAGATTTGAGGATTTGTTGAGAGAGGACAGTGAGCATGGATGAGGAAGCCACTGTGACTCATGGAAGGGGAGGGTAGAAAGCACCCTCTGAAGAAGATGGAGATCTAGAGTGAAAGCCCTTCCTGAGGTCTGTGAGGCTGGGTGCCATTCTCCCTCCCTGTGACCCCAGCCCAGCCTCCCACTCCAGCCCAGTGGGCCTTCTTTCAGTTCCTTGAATGTTCTGGACTTTGTTTCACCCCAGGGCCCTCATAAGTGCAATTTCCTCTTCTCAGAATTTCTAACACCCTTCAGCTTCTGTTCTACCTTCTTCCACTCCAATCAGATCTCATTTTGAATATTACTTCCCCAAGAAGACTTTCCCCAAATCCTCAGGCCTTAAATCCTCAGTGTTAGAATCCTCTGTCAAATTTCCCCCTATTACCTAGTGCTTCTTAGCATTTACCACAATTGTAACTTGGTATTTCATAATGAAATGATTTGCTTACACCCATCTCAGTGGATAAGCTTTTTGAGGGCAGACACCCTACCTGCCTTGCCTGTCAATATGACTCAGTCCCTAATAGAGGGAGTCCCATTGATGCTTTTTTACCTACCCTTCGTCTGTGAGAACTGGAAGTGGCATGATGCAATGTATGCGGTATTTTCATATAAAATATTGAACTAATATTCCATAAAACACATTTAAAATATTAGATTAAATGTGTAAGTGCACACAAAGGTAAATGGTTCACTGGATGGTGAAATAGCTAATCTCCCAAATTAAGACTCTACAGCTTATAAATATATAGGCTGCTGCTACCTAAAGGACAATCTCTCAGTTTCTCCTGGACTGATCTCCAGATCAGTCTTCCTTAAACACCATTTTTATCACAGGACTCATGCTTAACATTTTCAGAAGCTCCATTTCCCTTCCCTACCGCAACTGAAGTCCCCAGCAGACTTGCAGTGGCCTCTAGTTTGTCCAGCCCCAGCTCTCTTCTGCTCATGGAAGGTTAGTTCTTTCATACTTCCTGTCAGGCTCCTTTTCCCACCTTGGCCCACATTGCCTCCCTTTCTTGGAAGCCCTCACCTTTCTCCAGAACACATTGGACATTGTCCCTGTCATTTAAGACCAGCCTCAACTCTCAGTTCCTCCCTGGCACTTCAGCCTCTGGCCGTTTCTCGTCTGGTTGTTTTAGGCTTCTTTGAATTCCTTTAGCCCCTGAGAACCACAACATAGTTCACAATGTGTACCATCCTGGGTAGCTCAGTATAGACTCTTGGGAGTTATCTCATACCAGATAATAAATTCCTCATCAAACCAAGGGGAACCAAAGCTTAAAATAACCAGATCACCCTTGTCTTCCCCAGACTATGATGCCAGTCAGGTTTTCTGTTTACTGAAGCCCAAACACCCTGAGAAATCATTTTGCCTTAAGAATTTCTTTTCATATTCAATATATTTTATTTTATTTATTTATTTACTTTAATTAATTTTTTTTTTTTTGAGACAGAGTCTCGTCATGTTGGCCAGGCTGGTCTTGAACTCCTGACCTCAAATGATCCACCTGCCTTAGCCTCCCAAAGTGCTGAGATTACAGACCTGAGCCATCACACCTGGCTGAAATTTAGCATATTTTGAGAAATATATTTTAGCAATGCTTTCCTTGTTTTTTCCCCTAGTCTCCTGTGAGTAAATAGTTAATGGGATGTGTTTGGGATGAATTACAAACAATCCCTTTCTAGAATACAAAATCAACATTGACTGCCATAAGGATCTTACTTAAGGTCATATGATATTTACAAGTGAAGCTGGACTGGGGATAGGAATTCCTGGTATTCTGTGTATTTTTCTAATTGACTGCAGTGACTCTCATAACATATGAAGACATTGTAACAAAGTATGTTTAAGGCAATTCGGGACTTTTTTTTATGACTCTTGTTAAACTAAACAACTATTTCCAGTGATTTTCTTGGCTGTGTATCCCACAGAAATTAGGCAAGCTCTGTCTTTGAATCACTGAAGGCATATTTCTGATAAAACGAAACAGTTTTCATTTTTTAAAAATACAAAAAAAACTCTACATATTAAATCCGTAAAAACAAAAAGAAAATCTGCGTAACAAATGCCAGCTAGTTATGTGTGCGTGGTTAAGGGCTCAGTATCATTATATTCATAAAAATGTTAATTATGTGCAGGGCTAGAATCCAAAACATACCTATAACTCCTTAGGAAATAATGTAGAGGCGCATAGTCACTAAGCAACTGAAAAAAAAAATCTTTGGAAAATTTAGAGAATATAAGATTATTTTGCTTAACCAAGAAAAATGACACTGATTGGCAGTCAAAGCTTATGAACACAGTTTGTATATAAAGATGAGCGGTTCATATATCATTCTTTCTGCTTTGAGAAACGGTAACATAACATTTCAAGGTTCAGTGTCCCTCTTGCAAGTTAAAAAAAAAACAACGTGGTGGAGGCAATTCTGGAATATCCAGGAAATCTGATCTCACGAATGAGGAAGCTCCCAAATATGGGCATGGAGTAAAACCAATTTTCCAGTGCAAATCCTCTGAGGCATATGTAGTTGGGAATACCCTTATTAAAAATTCCTTTTCCAAATCCAGTTTTAGAAGATCCGTTTAGTTGCTAGACAAAACAGAAAAAAAGTCTAAAACACTTTTAGATTACTGATGGGAAAAAATAACAGTCATGGCATGGGGAATCACCCAAAGTTTTCTATAGACTCATAGGATCCAAGTAATCAGAGGCACTAATTTCAGGAGCCCTGGGTCAAGTGGCATTTCCTTCTGATCCATAACGGGCACCTTTCTGTTTCATATTGTCTGTGCACAGTCCACATATGAGGCCGGGGTCATCACCCACACAGAAAAGAGACAAATACGTTTGCCACCCCTACCCGCTTCTGCAAATGAATCTACATCAAAACGCCAAATACAGTCTGAATTTACACAGTATGCTGTGTGACTAGACCAGGACTCTCTGGCTTGAGAGGTTAGTCAATGTGAAAAACGAAGGCAAAAAGTGTTATTTCCATTTGCACATAAATCAGATTTGCTATCCATCATAACCTAGTGGTGTAAAAAGATTGCAAATCCCCAGAGCCCCATTTGCTCCCTGGAAGGAAATCCCTGACCCTAAGTCTGGCCAAGCTAATTTTATCCAGAGGACCTAGAGAGCCTGGGGTAAAGATTCTCAGCCTGGCGACTAAGAACAAGGATTCTTCAGCCAGATGGTGCTGCCACTTAAAGAAGGCATGGCTTTGGGTATGTTATTTACCCTCTCTTGGTCTCAGTTGCCTTATCTATTAAATGGAGTTACTAATAGTGCTTACTTTACAAAGTGATCATGGGGGTAAAATAGACCTACAGATTTTCTGCTTAGAAAACACTAGACCGTTGCTGAGCAGAGGATATTAATCAATGCTATATAACTGTCAGCTATATTCATTGTTCTAATTACTTTACCCACTGTGTCCTTGTGCCTTGCCAACAGGTTTCCTGAGGGTTTCTGCTGCCTGCTCTATAAAGGCATCTTCAGAAGATCTCTGCACTGACCTCACCTGCATTCTATAGAATTGTATTTAGTTCTGAATTCCTCAAAGCTACATGATTGTTGACAACTGCAGTGTAGTGATCAGCAAATTCTCTCTCGGGTCATCTTGGAGTTGGTTGGCTCTGAGGTCCAGGTTCTGAGGGGCTCTTGCCCTCACAGCCTGCTTCAGTGATGCTAAGATTGTACGTCTAACCTTGTAACTCATCTGTCAGGTATCGCAAATGCTTTGCATGCATTCACTAATTTCTTTTCTTGCCACAATCATCCTGTTTTTAGCCTCACTTTGGACATGAGGAAATTAAGGTACGAAGACATTAAAAACTTTGTTGGGTCACCCTGCTGGAAAGGACAACCACAGGCAAATCTGGCCCCCTGCTTTAGATGAGGTGCTCCCTCTTCTTAGTCACCTGCTTGCTACCCGTCATGGTTGGTGGTGATTTCGCAAAACCTCAGAACCTGGGCTGTCTTATTTGGGAAGCTCTTCAACCCTTTGGGATCAAGGCCACTGAATTTTCTAGACCGGGGTTCAGGGAACTATGGCCCATGAACTAATTTTTTTAACATTTTTAATGGTTGAAGAAAATTAAAAAGTATTTTGTGCTATATGATAATTATATGAAACTCAATTTTCAGTGTCCATGAATAAAATTTTCCTGGCACACAGCCACACTCATTTATCCACGTATTGTCTATGGATAATACATGCCTGCCTTTGCACTTCAATGGCAGAGGTGAAGAGATGTGACAGGGTTCATATGGCCCACAAAGCTGGAAACATTTACTATCTGGCCACCCTGCTGTAGATTCTTGCTACTCCACATGTGGTGCAGATACCACCAGCAGCACCAGCAGCTGGGACTTTCTAAGCCAAGTACTACCTGTATGGATTACCGGGAGGAATAGAGATGCTGGCTATACTGAACTCATCACAGTGCCTGCCCCACAGAGCAAGCAAACAAATGGAAACTAAATGGTAGTTCATAAAATTGTGAACCCTGGACATTTGGGACATGCGACCTCCTTAGTAAGAAGTTCCATGGAAAGTGAGGAAACTGGAGAAACATTTTCATTATATTTGATCAAAAGTGAAGATCAATAATGTGTAAAGCTGTCACAGAATGACTAAGGAACTTCCTGGCTACTCCTCATCCTCCTAATTTCCCCCACCTATGCCCTGCACCCAGCCACTGCACATGCCACCTGCAGCTTCAGCCCCACCCAAAGCTCTGCAATAACCATGTCCTTAGTCATTGCTCAGGTGAGTCGACATCAAGTCAACCCCACTCAGACACCTGCTTTCATCACGTGTCCTACATTCTGAAACGGGGCGTCTGCCTTATGCCTCATTTATTCACTCAACAAACACTTAATTGCCTCCCATGTATCAAGCAGAGGGCCTCCTCTTGGAAACAATATAGCAACAAGCAAAACAGACATATAGTTCCTAGAAACAAGCCTCCCCCTTACACCCAGTGAGTCAGTTCTTTTGTCCAAGTATCTGCCTTGCTAAAACCCTAAATATTCCACTTCCTCAGAGAGTAAGTCCCAGATTTGCTCTCCCAGTTCTTCCAGGAATTAGGTCCTTTGACATCTAGTCCAGCCAGCATCTCCTGCCAGCTCTGTAACTATGTATGTCTTCACATACTTCTGCTCCCATACTCCAGACCCTTTCCCCCGTTGGACCATCGATGTGATGCTCACCTTTCAAATACCTGGCCCACCCACCCGATGCTGCTTCCTAGGCCCTAGGCTCTCCAATCCTACTTGGAGCATCCTCCCTGACAGAGCAACCCTTTGGGTACTTTAGTGACAAACTTTCATTCTTTACACAGCAGGCATCACCAGCCTGTGTGGGAACAATCCCATGCTGATTGCATCGATGGAAACTATAAAAGGAATCCTGGCTTTGTTCATTCACCTTTTTTGATCATGGGGTAGTCCTTATGTTTGGTGACTCATGTTGAAAGGCCTTGAGTGTTCTCTTCCCTGGGCAATCAGTTTCCCCTGATTCATTGGCCACATGTTTTTCCCTTGGGGAATAACTAATTTCTAGGCCATTTTTCCTACTCGCTGATGTATTTCTCAGAGGTTGAATAAGTTACCTGGAAAACGCCAAATGGAAGTGTGACATAAATAAAGTTTTCTGCCCAATGAAGGCATTAATTTAATTAAGAACAATTAAGCAGAGTATTCCTTGGATATTGATGTGATGTCATTTCCAGATCACATAAAAATAAAAACCTTATCCTCCTGCAAATGCAGCTGAAAAGATAGTTATATTTCCTAGGATATTTTTCAGACTGATTTTCAAGAAAGATCAGGACCTATAGCCCTCAGGCAAGATGTAATTTTATTAATGAAAACGATGCATACACTAATAATACCTACCATGACAATGCTTCTGTTCCAGATGAAGGAGCATGCTCTGACATGCAGTCAAATCATGTTTCAATTTATTTTACTGTTGGTTTTATTTAGCTTCTTCAAAATGGGCTAAATTAAGCATTGTGGTTAGTAGCACAGACTTTGAAGACAAGCAAATTTCCAGCTGCAGTTTTACTAGTTTCTAGAGCTGTGATATTAACCCTCTGTTCTTTTGTCTGTACCATGGGATAATGATACCTACTTCAGAAAGTTAAATATGATAAAGCAAATAAAATAGTTAACTCAATAGCTACTATACAGTGGGTGTCCTGTGAGGTCTATTACATATGTGGATATGGGGTGCTGAGCATCCAGACTCTCCATGTGATTGACAACTGAGCTATCTTATCAACCCTGCTGCTCTGCTATGGAAGGAGATCCTCTACTTTCAAAACAAAAATAAAGTACCTTGGAAAGTTATAATGTATCTTTAATATTTTCTTCCTCCCATCCAGAGTTGTGGAGAGAGATGTGAAATGTAACTCCTATGCAGCCACCTCTTTCTGGGTGCTGATACTTCCCTTGATCAGCAAGGCAGCCATACCCTGAATATCTCCTGTCCAAAAATGGCAACAGATACCCCTGATGGGACTTCTGCTTGCCTCAATTCACCTTTCACAGAGGTGAGCAGGACACAGTGAGTGTGACATAAGTAGAAAGAGAGTTCCTATTTCAAGGGTAGAGCCAAGTGTGAGTCACAACCATGGAAATTTGAGATTATTGAAAGACTGCTTTATCTTATTAGATTAGTCACACATAGTCCAGGATATGGCAATAAGTGTGCATTTGTCATGCTTTAATTTTTCAAGTGTGTGCTATGACCAGGTACTGACTATTATCTTTATTTAATCTTTAAAATAACTCTTTACAGGAAGTACCATTATTATCTTCTTTTCATATTTAATCACTCTGTGACATCTATACGTAGAAACTTCAAAATACTACTGAGGGGCACAAAAAGTTAAATAGAAAGACATATCATAGGCTTCAGTAAAAAGGTCCAATATCATGAATATGAAAAGTCATCCTAAGTTAATCCATAACTTTAATCCACTACCCCTCACAAAATAGTAATAATTTTGTTGGGAGTTGGGGGAAGACTAGAAAAATGGAAACTAAAGTTCATACGAAAAAATTAAAAAGTAACATGAGCCAGGAAAATTCTAGAAAAAAAATTAGAAGATACTCTATTAGATAGTAAAGCATTTTATGAAATTCCAATTTAAACAATGCTTTATTTGCATAAGAACAGGCAAAAAAATCAGTGGAACAGACTAGAAAGTCCAGTACATCAAAATACACACAGAAGGGCTGGGCGAAGTGGCTCACGCCTGTAATCCCAGCACTTTGAGAGGCCGAGGCGGGAGGATCACATGAGATCAGGAGTTCAAGACCAGCTTAGGCAACATGTGGAAACACTGTCTCTACTAAAAATACAAAAATTAGCCAGGTGTGGTGGCAGGCAACTATAGTACCAGCTACTCTGAGGCTGAGGCAAGAGAATCGCTTGCACTTGAGATGCAGGGGTTGCAGTGAGCCAAGATCATGCCACTGCACTCCAGCCTGGGTGACAGAGTGAGACTCTGTCTCCAAAAAAAAAAAAAAAAAAAAAATGCACACAGAAATTTAGTATATGCTAAATTCAGTTGGCAACTGATACATTATTTAGTAAATGGGACTGTAACAACTGGAAAGCCATCTGGAGAAATAAAATAAAATTAGATCTCTACCTTACAGCTTAAACCAAAACAAATTCCAGTGGAACAAATATTTAAATGTGAAAAAAAGTCATAAAATATGTTTTTTTAATCGAGACATTTTATTCATTTATTTTTTTAATTTCAGAGTGAGAAAGTCTTTCTAAATATGACTTTTAAAACCCAGAAGCCATAAAACAACTTTTTAAAAACTCTGCTTGGTACTTTGGAAAAATATGCAAGATGAAAATTAAAATAAAATAAAATAAAACTACACTTGGAAAACTATCCCATATACAAAGTTAAAAGACAAACTTTGCATATACAAATAAAAATACATGTATATTTGTAATCCATACAACAGACTAAGGGTTAATCCCTCTACATAAACAGTTGTTTAACGTTGATAAGAAAGCCAGTGCCCAAGGAAAAATGCACAATAGACTTGAGTTACAGAAAGGGAAATAAAAATAGTTATTTAAAGCTAGGCACAGTGGTGCATTCCTGTAATCCCAGCACTTTGGGAGGCCCACCCACTGAGGCCAGAAGTTCAAGACCAGCCTGGTCAAAACAGCAAGATCCTGTTCATCTCTATGAAAAATTAAAAATATTAATTGGGCATGGTGGCACACACTTGTACTCCCAGTCACTCTGGAGGCTGAGGCAGAAGGATTGTTTGAATCCAGGAGTTCAAGGCTGCAGTGAGGTATAATCATGCCACTGCACGCCAGCCTGGATGAAATATAAGACCACATTTGAAAAAAAGAAAAAGTTATGACCCACCACATTGCAGTGCTGGCTCCTGTAGAAAGAGACTGGAAATGGCCTAAATGTCCATCAATAGTTAAATAGTGGTTTAGCCATATCATGGAATGCTGTGCAGCCATTAAAAAAAATAACAATGTAAATTGCTTGTGCTGATATGGACAGCTCCAAGATATTTTCAGTTAAAAACTATGTAACCTGAGAAAAGAACCTTCCGGAAGTTGAGACACTTGTCCAAAATAACACTGCTGTAAGGAAGCTAGTTGGTACTAGAACTCAGCTCTGTCTCAGTGCAGAGCCCTGTTTGTACCAGACACTGGGTGCTGCTGTTGTTATGCTGTGCTTTTCCCTTAACATCTGTCAGAGACATCCAGGATAAGCAGGGAAGTAGGGTTTCCTGGATCCTCTCAGGATCACTGAAGCCAACTTGAAGCTGAGAGATCTAATATTGGTGATATGGTTTGTCTCTGTCCCTACCCAAATCTCATCTTGAATTGTAGCTCCCATAATTCCCACTTGTTGTGGGAGGCAGTTCCCCATACTCTTCTCATGGTAGTAAATAAGTCTCAAGAGATCTGATGATTTTTATAAGGGGTTTTCTCTTTCCCTTGGCTCTTCTTCTCTTTTTGCTGGCCGCCACGTAAGATGTCCCGTTGCTCTTCCATCATCTTCTGCCATGATTGTGAGGCCTCCCCAGCCATGTGGAACTGTGAGTCAATTAAGCCTCTTTCCTTTGTAAATTACCCAGTCTTGAGTATGTCTTCATTAGCAATAGGAGAACAGACTAATACAACTGGGAAACATGAAAGTTTATTCCCTCTGCCCTCTGCTCCTTGGAAAGCATTTTGTACCCTAAAGAAAGCTAAGTACTTACGGCAAAATCTTTTCCGTAGATTATGAAGGAAAAAGCACTCAGCAAACCAGAGCACTGGTAGTAGTTGAAGGGCATGTGGCAACATCCCAAGTCAGTTCACAAAAGGAAATGAAGGCAGAGTTCTTATCTAGTTAAAACAGCTTGGAGAAGAAAATGGGGCAGGGGTTATTACCTACCTTGGCATTTGGCCCAGAAAAGAAAGGTTGGTATTTCTTTTCTTACAAAAACTGTCAGAAAACCTCAAATTATAATCCTTGCTTTAGAGCTATCGGGAATTTTTATTCTCTGAATCCCAGGGTACTTGACATATATGAATTACTTGGCCCTTAAAATGCTTCCTTAAAAAACAATTACTGCATTAGTTTTTGTATAGATGGAGAAGTTAAATAAGATTAAGGTTTGAAGAATTTACAAAACAATGTAAAGATCCAATCTCTGGCATCTTTTTCAGAACTCCTGACTTTAAGTGATCCATCAGCTTGGCCTCCCAAAGTGCTGGAATTACAGGCGTGAGCACCCACAACCACACCTGGCTAATTTTTGTATTTTTAGCAGAGACAGGGTTTCACTATGTTGGCCGGGCTGCTCTCAAACTCCTGACTTGAGGCGATCCACCTGCCTCAGCCTCCCAAAGTGCTGGGATTACAGGCGTGAGCCCCATGCACGGCCAAATCTCTGGCATGTTTTCTAACCTCCAAATTCGTGTTCCCTTGGTTTATTGTTTATTGCACTTACAAAGTGTAAGAAATCTCACGTAGAAAAGGCACGTTGGTATTTCCTAGAGATGCTCTGGGTTTTTTGTTTTTTGTTTTTTTTAAGTTGTTGTTGTTTGTTTTTATTTTCATCTGTTTTAAAGTTTCCATGGTAGCATGGTAGAATGTGGTCTATTGAGCAGTCAGGAAGCCTGGGTTTTATTTCTGGTCTGCACTAACGTGTTGTGTGTTCCTATGCATTCCGGTGTACCTCACTGAGGCCCAGTTTCTTCATGAGGAAGAAACTCAATGAGGAAATCTGTGTTAAAGCAGAACAGTTATCAAGAATTGCAGTATTATATAAAGTCAATGGAAGCAAGGCTGTTTTGGTTGAATTTGAAGAGAGACCACGTAGCCACATCCTTTCTTGCCCATTGCATGGCCTGAGAATAACCTTCACATCCTCTCTAAGGAACTCTAAGATTCCTATGTAGAAAGTAGCTTGAAAATCATCAGTCTTGATGGTTTCTAAGATCTCAAACTCTACCATTCAATAGTTCTATACCTATAAAAATAAGTAAATGTGTAAAGGAATTCTTGCACTCCCTTACAAAATACCTGTTACTCCAAGATATGGAAAACAACCATAAAATGCCTTTTTGTAGCTTTTAGTTTTATTAATTCCAAACAAACCTTAGAATAAAAGACTTTTCTGGCTGGGCACGGTGGCTCATGCCTGAAATCCCAGCACTTTGGGAGGCCGAGGCCAGTGGATCACAAGGTCAGGAGTGCAAGACCAGCCTGGCCAAGATGGCACCCTGTCTTTACTAAAAATACAAAAATTAGCTAGGCGTGGTGGCATGGGCCTGTTGTTTCAGCGACTCAGGAGGCTGAGGCAGAAGAATCTCTTGAACCCAGGCGGCGTAGCTTGCAGTGAGCCAAGATCACGCCACTGCACTCCAGCCTGGGCAATGAAGTGAGACTCCATCTCAAAAAAAAAAAAAAAAGGGCCGGGCCCGGTGGCTCACGCCTGTAATCCCAGCACTTTGGGAGCCCAAGGCAGGTGGATCACGAGGTCAAGAGATCGAGACCATCCTGGTCAACATGGTGAAACCCCCTCTCTACTAAAAATACAAAAAATTAGCTGGGCATGGTGGTGCATGCCTGTAATCCCAGCTACTCGGGAGGCTGAGGCAGGAGAATTGCTTGAACCCAGGAGGCGGAGGTTGCTGTGAGCCAAGATCGCACCATTGCACTCCAGCCTGGGTAACAAGAGCGAAACTCCATCTTAAAAAAAAACAAAAACTTTTTCTGTCAACAAAGTGAGCAAATGATAACTAACATTTATTGAATGCTTACTATGTGCCAGTCACTGTTCTAAGCACATTGCATGTATTAACTTATTTAATCTTCCTAATAACCATAGGTCCTATTCAAAACTAAAGCAGAGAAACAAGTAACTTGCTCAAGTTCATTTAACTAGTAAGTGGCAGAACAAGCTTTGAACCCAGCAGTATGATTCTGATTCTATACTCAGATTCCTATACTAAATGTTATCCACTGTAATATTAAATCATATACAATTTTCTTGATGGAATAATAAAAAGATAAAATAGTGGAGTTGGAAAGACTTAGGGACCAATGCATCCAGATCTTCCGTTTTATAAATGAACAAAATGAGGTCAATTAAAGAAGGAAAAAAATAATCTCTTAATCTCTTGGTTCAGCTGAAAGTTCCACCATTTTTTCTAAAATTTCTCAAAATAATTTCTATAAGAATTTGTACCTTAAAGACATAATTTTTAAAAAATGTAAAAACAGGTATTGGCAAGGCACATTGGCTCACACCTATAATTCTAGCACTTCAGGAGGCCAAGGAAGGAGGATTACTTAAGGCCAGGAGCTCAAGACCAGCATGGGCAACAAAGCAAGACCCCAACTCTATAATAAATTACAAATTAGCTGAGTGTGGGGGCGTAAGCCTGTAGTCCCAGCTACTCAGGAGGCTGAAGCAGAAGGATCGGTGAAGGCTACAGTGAGCCACGATCACGCCACCACACTCCAGCCTGCGTGACAGCATGACACCTTATCTCTAAAAAAAAATAATAATAATTTTAAGAATTTGAAAATTAAAAAAACAAATATGAACTCAGACAAACAGAAGCTTTAAGGCTTAGAGTAAATGATCATTACCTGAAAAGGTTATTAGTGTTTGGTTGTTTTGAATTTTTTAATTTAAATTATCCAATTTAGCTCTAGAAAAGCACTTTGAAAACAGCAGCATCCAGAGTTCTGCACTGATTGTTCAGTTATCACAAAGTAACTACTGTAGCAAGGGAATAAGACATCGCAGGCTGTGCAATTCCAAACAATTATAGTTACAATGCCCAAGGCCAGGGATTTTTCAGCCACCCAAGAAGTACAATAATTTTCTCGAAGTTCAAAGCCAGGGATGTATATATGAATTAAGTTCTTTCATAAAATACCTTTTTCAAAAAATCTCAAATCCCATACTTGCTCACGTTAGGATGTTTGACACCATTCAGAACCAACCAAACAATGACTGTTTAGTTCAGCCAGAGAACCTAAGAACCATGAAAGCTTCTAGAATCAAGGCATCTCTTACAGGTTTATTTCACAGCTGAATTGTAACAAGTTACGTTTTCTGAGCGGTACTTCTGTAAGATATCATAAAAGTAACTTGTTTAAAGAAAAAAATACGTTTCATTGTAGAGATGAAACATAATGCTCCTTGAGTTGTTTTCTCTAGAGAGCTGAACATAATATCTCAAAACAGATTCAGCAGATTTATTTCAAGTATGAAAAATTGAGGAACTCCTCCCCAACCCTCTCCTACTCCCTGCAAAGCATATACTGAAAATATGGCAATTGCGGTCCGGGCGCGGTGGCTCACACCTGTACTCCCAGCATTTTGGGAGGCCAAGGCAGGCAGATCACAAGGTCCAGAGATGGAGACCATCCTCGCCAACATGGTGAAACCCCATCTCTACTAAAAACACAAAAATTAGCTGGGTGTGGTGGCACATGCCTGTAATCCCAGCTACTCAGGAGAATCACTTAAACCTAAGAGGCAGAGGTTGCAATGAGCTAAGATCCTGCCACTGCACTCCAGCCTGGTGACAAAGTGAGACTCCATTCCAAAAAAAAAAAGGCAAATGCAACAGTTTCTTCTAAGTTTCTAACTGCTCTCTCTAATAAAAACTAGAAATCAACAAGGCTAAATTCTGGAGATTTCATGAGAACAGGACCAGTTAAGAAAAATAAGAACTTTTTTTCCCATTAACATAAAACAAAAGATTAACACTTTTGCATATAAGTTTATTTACTAATAAATTTTTAAAAATTAAAGTGCATGAAAAAATTTTAAAACATCTAGACAATAATATGGGAAAACAGCCCATATTACTGTAAACAAAAGAATAATAAATATTGTAAACAAAAAATAAAATCCTAAGCCCCTGAACAAATGGACCCCTACTCTCAGGCAAGGGGATTTCAAAGAAACCTAAAAAACTAGCTCAGACTGTGATGGGAAGAGTGGGACATACTTCATTATACTCTACTCTCTGGAATTCAGGCACAACTGACCAGCATTAACATTACAACAGAGATCTTAGGACTGACGCAACAGACTCTTTGTAGCGATAAGATAGCAATGTGAAGCAGGCCCTGAAAGAAATTGAAATATTTTACTTCCAAACATATTTATTTGACATATTTTGAAATGACCTGGCAAAGCTGTCTCTTATGAGGAAAATCTCCATCCCCTAGATAATTCTCCCCGCTTTCCAGGTCTTTTCCTAATCCAGGAGAGATCCAACTAAGAATCTGGCATCTTTTAAGGTCTGATAAGAGATATTTACCACCTATTACTCTTCCTGAAGCCTGATACCTGGAGGCTTCATCTTCATCACAAGAAACTTGGCTTCCACAAACCCCCTTATCTTAACCCTAAGCATTTCTTGCTTAATGCTTTAGAAAGAAATTTAACTAGGCGAGGCTGGTGGCTCATGCCTATAATCCCAGCACTCTGGGAGGCTGAGGCAGGCAGATCATCTGAGGTCAGGAGTTTGAGACCAGCCTGACCAACATGGTGAAACCCTGGCTCTATTAAAAAACAAAACAAAAACAAAGTAACTTAACTGTTTCAACCAATTGCCACTCAGAAAACCTTTGAATTCAACTGTCACCTGTAAGCCCAACACCCTCCTTGAAGTTGTCCCGCCTTTCTGGACCAAACCAGTGTATATGCTACATATATTGATTGATGTCTGCCTATTAATTCTGTCCTCCTGAACTGTGTAAAATCAAGCTGTAACCCAACCACTTTGTTTGGATACATGTTCTCAGTACCTCCTGAGACTATGTCATGGGCCATGGTCCTCACATTTGGCTCAGAATAAATATCTTTAAATATTATACGAGATTGGTGTGGGGTTTTTTGTTTTTTGGTTTTTAGTTTTTTTTGGTCAACAGCATATAAACATCCATACTAAACATACCTGACAGAGGGTCATTGCATCTCTGCCTGCAGATGGTTATTCATTCAAACATGAAAGGGGAAAATAGCTGGTCTAGACCTTTTCAGGAACACACACTCTTTTTTAGAGTCAGACTATTTTCTTCTTCAATGAGTTAAGTTTTATTAGAAACACTTACTAGTATATTAGGAAACTTAAAATGTAAAAGCAGTACCTCTTCGTTTCTGATCTTCTGTTTATTCCCTAACTACATAAAAAGATAAATCACTTACGATGATAACTCAACACTTCAGCTCAGTAAACTTCATTAACATGTTTGGACTCTCAAAATACTATATTTCCTCAATTTTATGACAGACTTTTTTTAACATTTTAAATTTTCTAGTATTGTGATTAGTTTATATTTTTTACGTAAAAAGCCTCAAATGCCAGGGAGTGAAGAGAGGTGGTTCTCACTGCCTGTGCATTTGCAAGCAAGCTTAGAAATGTCCACAGGAAAGGTATCTCTTCATTCATTCACCCAATCCTTTCATTCATCTAACAAATTGTTATTCACTGAATACATGTTTTGTATCATGCACATTTCTGGGCACAGAGTACACTAATAGGCAAGAATCAATGATAGGCTCTCAAAGAGCCTCATTCCCCTCATTCTAGTAGAAAAAGGTAGATGATAAATAATTAAACCAATAAATAAAGAATTTCCAGTTGTGATCAATGCTGCAAAGAAAATAAGACAGAAAAATCAGGGAGTGGGGTAAGTCAGGGAGGTTTCTCCGATTAAATAACACGTAAGTAGAAAGCTGAGTGCTGAGCAGTTGAGAGGCCAGTCCTGATAGAGAAAACAGTAAGTGCAAGGGCCCTGAGGCAAGCTGGCCTGAGCTCAGCAAAATAAAGGAACATGGAGACTCACCTGTTGAGTCATTTCCATGGCTAGCTGAACAAGAAGTTCCATTTAGCTTAAACTTGGATTTCTATCTGTTGAACAAAATACCTTTCAAAAATACATTATGATGCTAGACTAAAGCTAAAAGAGAAAACATAGAACTAAAGTGCATTGTTTCTAATAAAGCGATGGCCTTTTTGGATCCCATGTAAAGATAAAGCTGTTTAAATATGACATGGAACTATAGACCAACTCTCACGATTAAAGGCTTAGATGGAGCCACAGTCCTTTCCAAAGCTAGAATAGCTGCCTGTTATTGAACAGAGCATCTTAAAAGGACTGTCTCTGTTTCCAGCAGACCTTCAAGAGAAGCTTAAAGGAGTAAGTAATGTTATAGTAAATTCTAAATTACTGTAGGCAGATTACTGTAAACGGCCTGTCTGAGCACTCCAGTACACAATTGTCAAGCATGAAAATCAGCTCAGAGGAATCATAAAACTCCAAGAAGCCTTCCATCAAACAGAGAAGAAGAAAGAGAAATGTCGTCACATCAAGAAATGTAGGCTAAGTGAGTAAAAAAAGAAACGTGTACATTTCATACAATGAGGTTGTCCTCCTCCCAACCTTGTTATTAAATCCACAGTGTGTCTTACAAACATGGACTCTCAGAATTGTAGAAATATCACAACTCTTGCTCTCTCCTCCCACTGCCCAAGATGCTGAAAGGAAAGAAGGCCAAGGGGAAGAAGGTGGCTCTGGCCCCTGCTGTCTTGAAGAAGCAGGAGGCCAAGAAAGTAGTGAATCCCTTGTTTGAGAAAAGGCCTAACAATTTTGTCATTGGACAGGGCATCCAGCCCAAAGAGACCTCACCGACTTTGTGAAATGGCCCCACTATATCAGGTTGCAGCGGCAGAGAGCTATCCTCTATAAGAGGCTGGAAGTTACTCCTGCGATGAACCAGTTCACCCAGGCCCTGGACCACCTACAGCTACTCAGCTGCTTAAGCTGCCTCACAATACACACCAGAGACAAAGCAAGAGAAGAAGCAGAGACTCTTGGCCCAGGCTGAGAAGAAAGCTGCCAGCAAAGGGGATGTCTCCACTAAGAGACCAACTGTCCTTCAAGCTGGGGTTAACACCGTCACCACCTTGCTGGAGAACAAAAAAGCTCAGCTGGTGGTGACTGCACATGACGTGGATCCCATTGAGCTAGTTTTCTTGCCTGCCCTGTGTCGTAAAATGGGAGTCCCTCATTGCATTATCAAGGGGAAGGCAAGGCTGGGATGTCTAGTCCACAGGAAGCCCTGCACCACTGTCGCCTTCACACAGGTTAACTAGGAAGACAAAAACACTTTGGCTAAGCTGGTGGAAGCTCTCAGGACCAATTACAATGACAGATACAATGAGATCCACCATCACTGGGGAGAGAATATCCTGGGTCCCAAGTCTGTGGCTCCCATCACTAAGCTCGAAAAGGCAAAGGCTTGCCACTAAACTGGGTTAAATGTACACTGTTGAGGTATCGGTACATAAAAATAATGAAAATATAACAAATTTTCCTAAAAAAAAAAAAAAAAGAAAAGAAATATCACAGATCTTTCTCCAGCCTCCTAAAGTGCTTGGAATTTCCAACATTAAGCTCTAGGAAGGTCTGTAAGAACATTTTCTCAAGAAATACAACATGGTAACACATTGCAATCTGTTTGAAAAATGAGCATAATTTATCTTACCAACCAGTCCCGGAAAACAGGTCTCTGAAAGAATGGAAGCCTTTAAAACTCCTTTTTTATGGAGATGGCCGGCAGCCAAAGGAGCAGGATTATGGAGACCCCAAACTAGACTGAAGGGATTGAGGGACAAATAAAGAGAAAGAGGAATGTCAAGGTAAATTTTCACAATGGCTTGCACTATTCCAAGGAACAGGAGCTCATTTATCTCAGAAACACCTGGCTTACTGCTAAAACCAACACTGCATTCTAGCTAGTTCCTCATAACACCCATTTCTGGGCTGTCATCCTATTTGGTCATTAATAGCAGCCTCCATAGAAACAGAAATGAAACTAAAAATTAAATATTTATATTCATGATGTAAAATAAAATTTCTTTGCCAAGTGTTTCAGCCAAGTGTTGACCGGAAATGAAATGGCATTCACAGGGACAGTGTGTTTTCTGACAAGTTTGAGATTTCAGCATCCCATGCTTTCAGGCAAAGTGGAACAGGAGGAACTGTACTTGTCCTTACACCAACTGCTTCCCTCCCAGTGGAGAGTCTTTGTTCCTGGTACTGTGACTCACTGGGTCGCTAAGGACTTCAGTTGTCCCTCTAGCATGGTGGGTCTTGGATTTCTCCATTCAGCCCACCTGTAAAGGATCTGAAGTCCCTAGATAAGAAGCAACATTCAGTAGAATTTGGCATTCATAGGATGATGAAATCTATGACATCATTATCCCAGTTCTCATGGTTCTAATCCACAGAAAGCTTCTCTTGATTCTCAGAACTAGCCCTTGTAGTGCCCTTGAATGTGTAAACATTACTCTATAGTAATGTTTGAAGCAGGATTTGAAAATCTGAAGCATGATTCAAAGCTACCCTATAATAACTAAGCTGCCATCCTTACCTAAGGCTGCTTCCAAATATGTTTTCTGTGAATCTGCCTTTCCAATGGAGCACAGTTCAGGGAAAGGTGGAGGGGGCAATTGTAAAAAAAAGACACAAAATGTCCAATTTTAGTTTGGCCCATGACTGCCAGGCCCTGGAATTCTGTACACTCTCCAAAAGAGACTGTCACTGATTTTTAAAAATATATCATTTAGAGGCCAGGTGCGGTGGCTCATGCCTGTAACCCCAGCACTTTGGGAGGCTGAGGTGGGCAGATCATGAGGTCAAGAAATCGAGACCATCGTGGCCAACATGGTAAAACCCTGTCTCTACAAAAAATACAGAAAATTAGCTAGGTGTGGTGGCGTGCGCCTGTAGTCCCAACTACTGGAGAGGCTGAGGCAGGAGAATCTCTTGATCACAGGAGGCAGAGGTTGCAATGAGCCGAGATCACGCCACTGCACTCCAGCCTGGTGACAGAGTGAGACTCCATCTCAAAATATCTCTCTCTCTATATATAGATATATATGTATATATAATTTCTTTTTTATTTTTTTAATTTTTAGAGAAAGGGGTCTTACTATGTTGCCCAGGCTGGACTCAAACTCCTGGACTCAAAGGACCCTTCCCTCTCAGCCTCCGAAGTAGCTAGGACTGCAGGTGCATGCCAATTAAGAATCAGCAACCAATTCAACTGTTGCTGACTCTTGATTAAGAAAGGCTTATGAACTATGTTTGAGCTGAGCAGGGTCACCTCCCACTTGTCACACGTGGCGCTCTCGCTCTCTTTCATCAGGTTCCTCCTGCTCCCCCCATCTTGGCATGCACATCTTTTTTATTGCATGGTAGAGGGATACAGGCTGCAAGCACAGTCTCACAGAAACCGTTTAATTCCGAGAGGTCACGTGTGCGCATTTTACACGGCTGATGACCCATAAACCCCGGCATCAGTGTGAAAATGGCACATAACTTAGGAACTCTCCAAAAATATTTCACGTAATCAGAATTCCTTTTTCATCTAATAAGGACACATATTTTATCTCCTAAGTGTCCACCAGATGTTAATAAATATTCTCTCTTCATTAAAGAGTTCTGTCCATCTTGGCAAGAGCTGTAGCTCAAATTAAAGTCTCCTTCAAGGCTTTTGGGCACTCTATAGCTCTTTGGTTTCAACTCAACAAATCTCTCCAAATTGTATTTCCCCTTTTTTTCAGAAGAAGTCACTCCACTATACTCTCTCCTTCTCTTCTATTCTTTCCTTCTGATTCATCAAGAAAATTGTCATTGGTCTGGTCCATGTGTTACATAATAGAAAGGGGAAAGCCAAGGGCACAGCCCAACACAGCAGCTGATTTGGAAGGTGGAAAGGGCAGTAAAAGCTGCCTAGGGGTGGGAATGGGCAATTCACAAGTCCAGTAGCAGAATCATGGAAAGTGGAGTTTGAACAAAACTAAGGGCTTCAGACCATTCCTGCATCTGACTGCTATTACCTTGTCATGAATCCTGGCAGGCAAGATGACAAAGCAGTTACATCAGGACAATCGGCAGTGGCAGGTATGAACATGGCCCCTTGGGCTTGTCACTCCTCTTTACTGCACTCCCAGTTCATCACACCACACAGCAAGACGTGAGACAGACAGGGCAATGGAAGCCGCAGGAGGAATTGAAGCCATGGTGGCAGACAGAGCTGAGAGGGAGCAGGCCAACTCTGTTTACAAAGGACACCATCGGGAGAGTGCTGTGAGGATTAACGATTCAGGCAGGGTGTTTTTTCCGACGCAGTATCTTCTGCTATCAGCACAACTGAAGCCCAGGAGGTTTCCTGAAGGTGGAACCAAGACCCTTCTACCTTTGAAGCCACATTCTGTCCAGGATGCGTGTTGGGCTGTTTTACTGGAGAGGCTGGGTCCCTGTCTCACAGGATCTTTCCTGAGAATGGTCTAATAAGACTGATCAATATGGGCTTTGGAGTAACACAGGCTTTATGCCACTGGCAACTCTGCCCCTTTTGGTTGTGGAAACTGGGCAAATGCCTCAAGCTCCAAATTCTTCATATAAAAAGCATATATAAGCATATAGCAAGTACTTGATAAATTACATTTTAGACCCCATCATTTTGGCTAGTCCTGGACTCCAGGGAGATCTATTTACAATGGATAGCTGACTATCCATTGTTTGAATGTTGACAGCTAACCACATTTGTGAACAAGAAGAGAGGACAAATAACAAGAGGTTTGGAACTGGAAGAAATTCCACAGTGGGAATTAAAAGACCGGGACTAGTCTTCGAAGAGGACACTAGTGACTCTCTGCTCTAAACTCTCTTTGCCAAAAAAGTGCCCACCCTCCACCCAGCCCCTGCCCTTATCACTGCAGGTCCTTACTAGTGAGAGGAGGATACTTTTAAAATTCAGAATCTGTGATATATGGCCTGATGAGTATTCTTAAATTTAATTAAAGGGCCCATAGTACAGAGTATTTCCATCTGGTTCTAGTTTAGCCAATTTAGTAAATGGTCCAAAGGGTCCCGTGCTTAGAGGGCACTAAGGGAGTAAAAGCACCCTAAAACCGCTCCCTGCACCACACCTGCACCAGGGGCCCTCTGCCCAGGGGGCTACACCCATCTCCACATAAGTCACCCTCCCTGTGCAACGCCTGGGGGTGGGGAAGGGAGCTCCAGTATTATCAGCCATCAGCACCCTAGGGTGAACTGATTATCAGGACAACTAAAAACACACCTAATAAAGCCTTGGAGACACGTGCCAAGCACCGTGATGGACTAGAAGCAATTTCTAAGCTGAAATGCTGCTTGAATGCAATGCCAGCTGGATGTTTGGTGGGCAGAAATAGAGAAGGGGAAATGAAGCAAGCGCAGCATAGGGCTGAGGGTTGTTCTCATTCCTAAATTTACCTAAGACTGGGGCCACGGGGTCGGGTATCCCCTGGGACCTACATCTCACGCAGTCTGGGGTCCAGAGCTGGCAGGAACAATGCAGTCAGCGACCAAAGGTTGTCTCTGCTGCTTTTTCTCGAAATCCCCGCCCGGGTCCTGTTTGGGGTTCCCGCCTAAGCGCTTATCACGTGCACAACCCAAACTTTTCAAAGCCGGCCCAAGGCCTGCGGGCCCGGGCGCCAGGGTGGTTTTTAGGGTTTTCTTTCTTTCTTATTTCCCTTCTTCTTCTCCACAGTTGATGATTTTCTGCAGAAAAACGACTGCGAAAAAGAACCTATTTCATTTCCAGTTCCCATCACCGCGATTTCCACATGGATGTGACGTGACCCCAGCTTCCGAAATGCCCAGGTGACTCACGCGGGGACACCCCGGGGCGGGGCGAGGGAGTTTCTCCAGAGGGACCGGGCGGGGCCGGGAAGGGGCGGGCCGGGAAAGAAGGGGGCGGGGCCTGGGGCCGTTTCGCACCGAGCACTCCTCACCTGCGCCTCCTGGCGGCCGACAGCGGAAGCGACGCGATTCGCAGCCCCTGACCAGAGAGAGTCACGTGACTTTGGAAAGTCCCGTGGAAATCCCCGTCAGTACATCTGAAACGGGGAAACGCAGACTGCGCAGTCTGCAGCCTCCGTGGCGGGCCGAGCGCAGCGAGCCGCCAGGAGAGATCACACCTCCAGCCGACCCTGCCAGCGAGCTAGCCCGACTACGGGCGTCCATGGAGCGTCGCCTCCGCCGGGTCCCTGCCCCGACCCCCGCCTGCGGCGCACGCGTGTTCTGACCAGGACTTGGGACTTTGCAAAAAAATCGCGGGGCCCGGAGAGGTAACCGCCGCGCCTCCCCGAGCCGCCTGCCTTGGGCTAACCGCGGCCAAGGGCTGCGGGTGCATGTTGAGCGGCGACCCCCAGGCTGGCACCGTCTACCTGGTATTGGTTTTGCAACCGTCCTGGTGGGGGAGTTTGTTGGCCGTTTGTTTCTGTCTGGGTTTTGAAGTGCTGGGAGTTGAGATCGCCGCTCCAGATGTTGGAGTGACATCCCGGGATACCTCCAACCAGCTGTTCCTTTCAGATAATGCACCGAACTTAAGCTGCAGCTGACTGGTGTAGAGGCGCCCCTCGGGCCCTCTGATCGGGTGGTCGTTGGTGCTTTGCTTCTTTTCTGGAGTCGTTTTTGGAGTCAAGCGCTGCATGCCTATGGCCACGTAGGAATTGCAGAAGCGCTGGGGCTTTTTCCCAGATTGTGCAGAATCAGCCCGACGGGGCGTGGGGTACCGCAGTGGCAGGCTGCCCGGCGGAGGTGGGGGGGGGCGGGGCCTCAGTTTCAGGGACAGCTTCGCAGACGCTCAGGGGTCGGTCCAGGGGGTTGAGGTCCCGGAGCGGGGTCCAGCTTTTCTAGTTGCAACAATGTAAGAGAAGTCTGCATGTAGACGTGGGTCGCTGGCCTGCCTTTGGGGGGCTCCACTTTAGCAGTGAGCTGCAGGCCCCTGCTCCAGCCCCTACCCCACAGTCAGACTGTCTTTGTCAGCTGGGGTCGTCCCACTTCCTGCCACCTGGCCTCTCAGGAAAGCAGTGGCATTAAGTAAGGAAGGAGCTTAACTCTTTTCGAGCCCGCTTTGTTTTCAGTTCTGTTCGCCTTAGATCTTCTTTCCTTGGAAAGCCCGTCTGGTCAAGTGTCTCAGAGCAGCATTTTGGCAGAATCATCACTAATTAAAGGGGCTTCTGGACTCGCAACCTTAATGTACCAGATTATTGAGCAGCCAATGAATGCCTCATTCTCATTGTTTAAGATGCTGCTTTGATTTTTTTTTCAATTCTTTGTACTATTTTTTATTTTTTTTGGAGAGGCACTTCCCCAAATTTGGATGAGGTATTTGTTGATAAATAATTCATCAATTTCCACAACACGAACAAAAATGTCCCCCCATAGTAGAAAAATAAAACGAGGAGAAGAGTTTGAGGAATGGAGAATTTCTTTAGAATCCCATTGATCCTAGTGACAGAAGTTGAGAAATTACCTTTAAATAAGACAGCGAAGTAACAAATGTTAAAAAAAAAAAAAGTTAAGGGTAATATTGCATTGTTTGACACTTTAAAATGTATCTGAAACATTTGTTCTTTAATCTTAAGTGTGGAGAAGTCCAAGAACTGGAAACTTGGGCAGTGGGTTTTGATTTCTAAGGATTTGATTTCAACTTTACAGGCTGTGCAAGGCTAAACCTACCAATGCGAGCTCACTGGGGTGTCCAGTATTGACATTTGCATATCTTGCCTATGGTTTACAGCCCTCACTATTTTAGATCTTTGGTGAAAAATCTTTAGATTTGGAAGAGAAAAATAAGAGTCAGACAAGCAAAAAGAGATAGCACCTCTTTTGTTTAAAATCTTTCTCCTGCCCATCTCTTTCCATCTGATTGTGGCAGGCACTGTAGCCGCAGCTTTGGTGTTGTGGGATTGCAAGGGGCAGATGTTGAAAGACCTGGCTGCTAGGCTAAACTTTGCCCTTGAATGGCTGTGGGATCTAAGCAGTACCTGTAACTCCATTGCCTTAGCTGCACACTAAGGTGGTAGTGTGGTTTCAAGGAAATAAGGCCATCTTTGACTTTTAGTCCCTCATCAAGGATGGTGTTGGCCTTCATTAGGTGGTCAGGTAGGGCTTGTTGGGTGGATGGGTGGATGGGTGCATGGGTGGGTGGGTGGGGGGAATGGATGGACAGACTGATGGATGGACAATATTGTGAAAGAGACTTTTGCTGTGCCACAAAGGAAAGGTATATGTGTTATTTTTTGTTCTGCTATGATTTTGCCCAATTTCACCTGTAGTGGATGGCTGATATCAAAGGAAAACACCATCTGATCTGGAGAATGACTCCCCCTATGCCTTTCCCAGCAATCAGATTAAGAATCCCAATCTAAAACTATCACCAGAAAACTCCTCAGGAGAAACCATGGGTCATCTAAGTCCAACCTCTCTCCTTTGAGTGGGCCACAAGAATTTAGACCACCTTATCAATGGTGTTAAGAGAGCCTAGACCCACCCAGGAGTAGCTACCCTAAAATCTAGGTTTCTTCTCCTCCCTCTTCCATAGGTTTAACATTTTATCAACTGGAGAGTTGCCCTGACAAATAGGTTGCTGCAGGAGTGGAATTAATAATCTCTGTGAAATTTCCTAGAGAATGTCTTTGTGCTCTGAAAACATCTTCATCGTCTTGGAAATTAGGAAGTGTGGCCAGGCACCCTACAAAGGGCTAGCGAACCAGAGCTGGCTCTCCACGCGGTTCCGTACTGGAGAAATCCCACATTATGTTAATTCACATCATTCTGAGCTGTTGGCATGGGTTGTAGATGCTGGTCTTTGCCCCTTTCCTCCTTCATTTGCTGGAGTGGCCTCCTGGTGGAAACTTCCTTCCTTGTCTGCTTCTAGACTTTCATTCCTTCTGCTAGTTGCTTATGCTTAAAGATTTCAGGGTGAAAAACTGGGCAGACATGCATCTGTGTTAGGACCTGGAAGGTGATGACAGAATTTTATTGGCAGTTGAGTTGAAATGATTGAGCTTCAATATCTGTTCTTGGAAGTACAGAATTTATTGTTCTGTTATTATTTTGTGGTTTTTCATTTTTTGTTTTTGTAGAGACCTAGGTCTCAATATGTTGCCCAGTCTATTCTCAAACTCCTGAGCCCAAGTGATCCTCCCACCTCGACCTCCCAAAGTGCCAGGTTATAGGCATGAGCCACCGTGCCCAGCCTATTATTAGTCTGTTTCTTATTCTGATATGAAGTCTGGTGGGAAGGTTCTGAAGGAATGTTGACTGCTCTTAAAATTGCAGTGCATCTTGCTGGAAGTGGTTTTTTTGTTGTTGATTAGAAAACATTCCGCTTTAACTCTTTATAAACATCAGAATAAACTTTATGAATAAACACTGAAATACTTCTCTTTGGGGCTAAAGAGGAAACACCAACCAGGAGCCTAAATGACAGCATAAAATTGCAAGATTTTTCATAAAATAGTTTACCAGCATAGGGAGGGAGTGATTACTCAAGAGTTTGCCCAAGGGCAGGATTGCTTGGTGGTGGTCTGAAGGGAAGGAGCTATAGACTTGTCGGGGCTACATTGAGCCCTTAACTGGCATCCGGTACTCCCCAAATCCAGCGCTGTTCAGCGTGGTCTCAGAATGAAACAGGAGCTTCAGTTGATTTTGAGGAGCAGTACCTGTTGCTGACAGACAGGGTTGGCTCCCTGACAAACGTTACTGAAAACACAGGTTATTCCCCTCCTCCTCAGTACCCACTCTCTGCCTTCCGTCCCTTATTTAGACTAATCTTTTAAAGTGATGTAACTTAAAACAGCCCAGTGTGAGTTAATCTCTGGGCCAGCTAGTATCCCGGGAGTAGAGGTGCTAAGATCTTTTGCCTACAGATCAGGGTAATGACAAGATCAAACACTGGGGTTTCCTGCAGACAGGTATATAGGAGTCATATCAAAGTCAGGCTAATGGAATGGCTGTTTTTTTTTCTTTCCTTTTCAGGTGCTGGAGAGCACAATGGCCGAACAAGTCCTTCCTCAGGCTTTGTATTTGAGCAACATGCGGAAAGCTGTGAAGATACGGGAGAGAACTCCAGAAGATATTTTTAAACCTACGAATGGGATCATTCATCATTTTAAAACCATGCACCGATACACACTGGAAATGTTCAGAACTTGCCAGTTTTGTCCTCAATTTCGGGAGATCATCCACAAAGCCCTCATCGACAGAAACATCCAGGCTTCCCTGGAAAGCCAGAAGAAACTCAACTGGTGTCGGGAAGTCAGGAAGCTTGTAGCGCTGAAAACGAATGGTAAGACTTGCTCTGTTGTGCTTCTTTTGCCTGGGTGATAGCTTCTGCTTGCTGGGTCCCCATTCATGGAGCTTTAATAGCACAAGCCCAAACTCAAATCTCTTGAGATTTAGTAGACACTTTAGTGTAGAAACTCTATACGGGACATGTGATAAGAGCTGACTTGTTTTGTGAATCTATTTATTAAGGATATTTTCTGATTGTGTATATTGCAGAGCACATTGAGGCTTGGAGAATGCGTTTTTAATACTCCAATTAGGTGATTTGTTTCTAATGCTTGCAAATGTTTAATCATCTGTAAAATACCCTTCACTGGCTCGTAATGGAAATGTTAATAGCCTTAAGTTCAAAAGAAAAGCATGGTGTGAAAACTGGTAGTACGTTTGTTTCCCACTGTCATTAGAAAATGCGTGTGATGTTCTTATGCCTCTCGAATTGGTAGCATTTTATGGGTTAACCAGTGAATGGCTGTTGAAGACATGAGGAATTTCTTTTGTCTCCTCCTCCTCTCTGACCTGGTTCTACTGCCTATGCCCTGCAGTGTGAAATAGATCGATGCTGAGATTTTTAGCATGAGTTTTAGACTTCACCTTCATTATTTTTAGAGGTTCCTAGTCACTGAAATCCTTCCTGCCTGTGCTGTTCTGCCAATGGCCTTTACCAGGAGTAGCTATTTCCTATTCCAAGCTTTACTGCTTTATTTTTTAATCATTTCCCTTGGATAAGAATCTGTGCATCAACAGGAGTGTCTGTTGCATACAGTTTCATGCAGGCACAAAATTCTACTCTATGGATGTGGATAATTATTACAATAAGCAAGTGGACTGTACAAGATCAATTAAATGCTCATAGACTACATAAGACCAGGAATCTCAGATACTTAAATCTGTGACAGTCCCAAACCATCCTAATAAAAGTAAGATGTCCAAGAGCAGAAAATCATTGTTGACAATGATTACGATAAGAACACTGACTTAATTAACTTAATTGGTACATTAACTTTGGCTTTTTTTGACTTGGGTAACTTAGAGTGATTGGTGGATGTGGGTTTTTAAATTTTGATTCTGGGGGGTCTTGTACATTGCTTCAACAGCTTGCCTAGATTTATGAAACACTGATTCTTAGAAACATAGGTAGAAAGAAAACTAGGGATAGCTACTGTCTGCATTATTCTTGGCATTAAATTAAGTGATACATAGAGGTAGGTAATTATGTAAAGTCATCATGGGGTTTATGTGCCTGACAATTTGTGGTTTTAATCCTCTCCCATTTTGTTACTAAAAAGAGATAGAGTAAACTTTGGGGGAGTTGGAAAGAAAGATTCTGCTGAATTAAAAATGTGGTAGGAAGGGGGAAACCTTATTAAGAAAATTAACTGACTTTTTGCCTTGTTTCCTTAAGATAGGAAATGCTCGATTTCCACTAGGAAAAAAAAAGGGACTATAAATAGGAAACACTTATTTTGCAAACATGTCATTGAAATCAACAAGGAGTCACACTACAAATAAAACTACAAAAGCCAGGTGCATTTTGGTAACGTTTTTTGGGAAATCATTTTTAGACTCAGAATCCTTTTGTTTCTTCACTTTCTAGAAAACTCCTTAAGAGTCTAAATGTGGAAGAAAGGATATCGGGAGGGAGGAATACAAATGACTTTTTTTTCTTTGATTTTGATTAGCACCTTTTAAAAAAATAATAATAATCTTTCCGTTGATAGGAGGGTTATTCAAAGGCAATATCTGGGGAGGGGGTGATTCACAAGTTTGCATTTGAGGATATGAGACTGTGGTGAATGAGGAAGGGAGTAGGTGGCATAAAATTGAAACTTCATGTGAAAAATTCCAGCGTCTATTGGCTGCAGCGATTTCACTTGTATAATGAGTAGCCCTATTCCAGCTCACCCTGACCACACCCACTTGGAAAGTCCAGGGTGCACCTCGCAGTTTAAATGTCTACACACCAGAACAAAAAGTACAATAGCTGTTGCTCAATTGCTAGTCAAATAACTTAGCACTGGGGAATTCCAGATGTTACTTAGGGAATTTTATACTGGTGCATCTCAATAAAGAACTGAAAGTAAGCACAAGAAGAAGAAAAAAAGCCTTATCTTTGCTCTAGATTTTGCAAAGGGGAAATTTCAACAGAATGCAATCATTGCTACACGTCTGCCAAGGCACAAGGCTTGGGCGATCTTTTTTGTCCATTTGTTTGAATACTTACTTAGCTAGTTTTTCTAAATGTGTAACTTGAAGGAATACTGGCTGTGGATACATATTTGAGGGTTTTATTGGTCTCTTTATAGTTTGACTGTAATTATAATTTGATAACATTTCAAATAGCATTATTGCCCTACTTATAGAGTAATATGAGAAACAGTTTAACTTTTCTTTATAAAGATTATTTTGTATTTGCCAAAAGATACCAAGGAGTTAACTTTTTTGTTTTAAACGTTTCCCCAAAAGATTTATTGTTTGGAGGTTGAAAAAAATGCAGCCCATTGAATTGTGAGTTTTAAACTGGAAGGGTCACAAATGAATGGCATACAATTCAACCTGCTTTTTTTCTTTCTCAAAATGTCAGCCCTAAATACTGAATTATTTTCAAATGTAGACACCCAGGTGCTTTTTAACTTTTGTACTTTACAGTTACTAACAAGCAGGTTTGCATAACGCGTTTTTGAGAGCTGGACTGGCAGGCCATAGGTAATTCAGTGTTGCCAACCTCACTTTACACACCAGGAGAGGAAACTCCCAGGGCCCAAAGGCTAAAGGGGAATGGTCAAGTCATTTGCCATTGAGTCATAGCCATACCATCCCAGTCTAGCAAGCCATGCCCGCTTCCTGGTTTGTGCATGTTGCTCTGTGTGATCTTCCTTAGGATTAGAGAGCAGCAATGCCAGTGCCTTCACCAGCAAATCAGGGGATAGTAGAAAGGGATGGGGCTTTAGAGATCATCACTCAGTGCCCTCATTTCACAAAGAGGAAAAATGCCCAGAGAACCTAAGGAATTTCCCCCAGGTCACCTAAATGAGTTAGGAGCAGAGTTAAGCTAGAACCAAGGTCCCCTGGCTCCTTTGCTGTTGGTGTCATTCATTAAAAAGAAAAATGAAAAGAACTGTTTTTTCCTTAAAGCTGTCATTATCTTGTGAAATACCAATTTGTACTTGACTAGGAAATTAAACCACTCAATGACCTAGCACAGTAGCAGGGCTGGTTTATTCTGAAAACCTTTGCTGGACCTTAAATGCAGATAACTTGATTTTCCTTCTCTTCTCCTCCTTTCTGTCCTCAGGTGATGGCAATTGCCTCATGCATGCCACTTCTCAGTACATGTGGGGTGTTCAGGACACAGACTTGGTACTGAGGAAGGCGCTGTTCAGCACGCTCAAGGAAACAGACACACGCAACTTTAAATTCCGCTGGCAACTGGAGTCTCTCAAATCTCAGGAATTTGTGGAAACGGGGCTTTGCTATGACACTCGGGTATGTATTGCCCCCTAATTATCTATTGACAGAACTCCATGGTGGGCATAGGGTACCCCTGGGTGAGTCCCTGCCCTCTGGTAGCATCTAATGGCCCAGGTCATATGAATTTGCCTAAGTGAAGCATACTCAATGGAAAACACCAGAAACCTATGGGACTAACCCAAGGCTTTTGCCACTGCTTTTGGTTAGCAGATTCCCAGCTGTGGATCTGTTCCCTCTAGCAGCAGGTCTTCTGCTCATGGCCTTTTCCATTGGTGTTTTGTTGTTTTTCAGTTTGATTGCCCTTAGCTTTGCTGAGCCAGCCAATAACATTACAACACATGCCTCACCATCCTCAGTCACAAGTTTGGAATTTTTGTGAACATTTGGATGAGGGGCTGCAATGTGATACCTCATCAGGGATTTTTTTTTGTAAGCAGGTGCTGTCCCTGTCCTCCCCAACTTTTGAGTTTGCCTTGTAGTAGAAAAGAGTAAAGAAAGAAAACCAAAATGGGGCAAAAAGGATGATCATTTGAATGATGGTTTCATGAAAGGGGAAAAATAAGCTGAGTTATATAAGTGAATAATTGCGGAGTGATGTTAGAATGACTTTAGCATAGGAGTACAGGGTACATTCAAGCTTTTTGTCCTCTTTCACCTCCTCCCCTTAGAACTGGAATGATGAATGGGACACCCTTATCAAAATGGCTTCCACAGACACACCCGTGGCCCGAAGTGGGCTTCAGTACAACTCACTGGAAGAAATACACATATTTGTCCTTTGCAACATCCTCAGAAGGCCAATCATTGTCATTTCAGGTGAGATGCCTGCAGATCATGTATCTGTACTTAAATGCTTTCAGCTTTAATGCCTTGGCTCTTAGAGAAAACCACTGCCAAAGTTCAAGTAACAGAGTTAAATGGAATTTGATGGAAGTCACCTTAAGGGCCTCATTTTTCTTTTCTTTCCTTGAACAGACAAAATGCTAAGAAGTTTGGAATCAGGTTCCAATTTTGCCCCTTTGAAAGTGGGTGGAATTTACCTGCCTCTCCACTGGCCTGCTCAGGAATGTTATAGGTACCCCATTGTTCTCGGCTATGACAGTCATCACTTTGTACCCCTGGTGACCCTGAAGGACAGTGGACCTGGTGAGAAAACTGCATTAATTCACACTTGTAACTTCTGCGAGATACTGAAACATCAGGGTTTTCTCTTTTGCTTCTTATTGAAACACTCTTATTTAAGTAGATTATTTTTATTTAAATATATAGTGCTGTGACTTGCTTGGTTAGTAAGAGTAATATAATAGCACTAATCATAATACCCCCATACCGTTTTGACTATGACTTGGAAAATCAAGTACTTTCATACATGATAAATCAAGGTGCACAGCACCCTTGATACAGTGCCTGGTATGGAGCAAGTAAATGCCTGTGAGGTTAGCTTTTTAAATTTCTTTTTGAGGAGGGCCTCCCTCTGTCATTCAGGCTAGAGTGCAGTGGCGCAATCATAGCTCATTGCAGCCTCCACCTCTTGGGCTCAAGCAGTCTCCCACCTTGGCCTCTCTAATAGCTTCATGTGGAGTAGGTACTCTGCTTTAGGTGTATTATTTTATTTCATTTTTATCCTCCTAGCATTCTTGTGAGATGTAGGCCTTGTTAGCCTTATTTTACAGATTAAACAGTTAAAGCTCAGAGAGGTTAAATAACCTGCCTAATGCCACACAGCTTGATAGTGACAAAGCCAGGATTCAAACTCATGTCAGTCTGATTCTAAAGCCTGAGACTTTTAACCAATAAGATCCACCACCTCCAGGCTGGTTAATATTCTGTGAGTTTCCTGGAAACAATGCCTTTTTTTTTTTTTTTTTTTTTTCAAAAAAAATTTTTTTTTTTTTTTTAATTTATAGAGACGAGGTTTCTCCATGTTGGTCAGGCTGGTGTTGAACTCTCAACCTCAGGTGATTTGCCTGCCTTGGGCCCCCAAAGTGCTGGGATTACAGGCATGAGCCACTGCGCCCAGCCAATAGTGCATTTTTATATTAGAGTGTAGCACATTTTGTTTTCCCATTTGGGTTTCACTGTGGCTCAGAACACTTTTCTATTCTGTAAATTTTATCTGTGAGACATTTTCAAAATGAGATCTACTTACATATGGCATTGTTTAGTAGAGTATTCTTTTACTTATGTGTTATTTTTTTCCCTTAGAAATTCGAGCTGTTCCACTCGTTAACAGAGACCGAGGAAGATTTGAAGACTTAAAAGTTCACTTTTTGACAGATCCTGAAAATGAGATGAAGGATAAGCTCTTAAAAGAGTACTTGATGGTGATAGAAATCCCCGTCCAAGGCTGGGACCATGGCACAACTCATCTCATTAATGCTGCAAAGTAAGCAGTTTATGTTCAGCTCTCTCCTGTGTCATCTGTAACTATCTTCAACCGCAGCCACATGAGCTGCTGCCACCCTGAAGCTCAATGGTAGAGTGATTTGCAGCCAGTTTCTGCCAATGGGAAACAAATTCAGAGTCTTGTGCATGGTTAGAGAGGATTATCTAAGGTACTACTAACTTGTTTCAAATCGAAACAAGTAATTTATCCATAATGATTTTCCTATATATCTGGACCCTGAAAGTCCAGATATGTCCCCTGGCTCTCTTCTGTTGGGACCAATAACCACTGTTCTTACTTAGATAGCTTCCCTACCATTCTGTGAACAGGCGACACACCTATCTGTCTAAGCTGGCTTTTCTGATGTGCCATTGCAGAATTATGAGTTTTTAAAGTGCATTTACACATCTAGGATAGTTGTTTTGTGTGTTTGTATTTTAATTACTCCAGTACTTATTAAAAAGACTAGCAAGTGAAAACACTTGGAAACAAAAGCCTTTCTGTCTTGGCTGCTTGGTAAGAATGGGCACATCAGACATAGAAGGGACTGTAAGTTGTTTAAGTTGCAGCTCATGATTCTGCCATGTGGAAATGGGAGGAAAGCCCCAGAATGCCCATTGTGTAGGTATCCGGTCTTTAAACATTGGCTTTATGTGGAAGAGATGCCTGTTTCTGAGCACGTGAAGGACATCTGTCTCTCAAAGTGGAGATTAGCGAATTAGAGTCAACAGTAAACAGACAGTGCCTTTGAGTGTGTCTGCGTCTTAGTTACTCATGGCGGCTCATGCTGGTGAAGACCAGACACAGGATTAAAGTTAGTAACAGCAAAATACCCAACCTAAAAAGTTTCAAAGTAGTTAATACTATAAAATAGACTAGTCCCCAGACGAATAGCCTGAGTCATGTTTTACTCAGAATTTGATCTCTGAGAAATTAGAAAGTAAACTGATATTTTCTTAGCCCTTGTTTTAGAACTATCTATAATTTTGGATGGACCAAGATTGATTAAATGAAACTGTGATTTTTAAAAATAAGGAAGTCTTAGCAAACTACCTGACATCATTCTTGACTCTAGAAAATGTGTCAGATCATGTTATGTGAAAAGTGTGAGCTCTTCATCACAGGCCTGCATTTCAATGAATGGTTCTACGATTCTTGCCGTAATCCACATTCTAAAACTTTGTCCTATGGGCTAAATGATGTAAAACTTTGTGTGTGATTTTGTTTCATCTCAAACATATTTTTTCCTTTTGGCCTTCAGGTTGGATGAAGCTAATTTACCCAAAGAAATCAATCTGGTAGATGATTACTTTGAACTTGTTCAGCATGAGTACAAGAAATGGCAGGAAAACAGCGAGCAGGGGAGGAGGGAGCTGCTTGCCCAGAATCCCATGGAACCTTCAATGCCCCAGCTTTCTCTCATGGATGTAAAATGTGAAACGCCCAACTGCCCCTTCTTCATGTCTGTGAACACCCAGCCATTATGCCATGAGTGCTCAGAGAGGCGGCAAAAGAATCAAAACAAACTCCCAAAGCTGAACTCCAAGCCGGGCCCTGAGGTGCTCCCTGGCATGGCACTCGGGGCCTCTCGGGGAGAAGCCTATGAGCCCTTGGTGTGGAACCCCGAGGAGCCGGCTGGGGGGCCTCATTCAGCCCCACCGACAGCACCTAGCCCCTTTTTGTTCAGCGAGACCACTGCCATGAAGTGCAGGAGCCCCGGCTGCCCCTTCACACTGAACGTGCAGCACAATGGATTTTGTGAACGTTGCCACAACGCCCGGCAACTTCGCGCCAGCCACGCCGCAGACCACACCAGGCACTTGGATCCCGGGAAGTGCCAAGCCTGCCTCCAGGACGTTACCAGGACATTTAATGGGATCTGCAGTACTTGCTTCAAAAGGACTACGACGGAGGCCTCCTCCAGCCTCAGCACCAGCCTCCCTCCCTCCTGTCACCAGCGCTCCAAGTCAGATCCCTCGCAGCTCGTCCGGAGCCCCTCCCCACATTCTCGTCATAGAGCTGGAAACGACGTCCCCGCTGGCTGCCTGTCTCAAGCTGCACGGACTCCGGGGGACAGGGCGGGGACGAGCAAGTGCAGAAAAGCTGGCTGCATGTATTTTGGGACTCCAGAAAACAAGGGCTTTTGCACCCTGTGTTTCATCGAGTACAGGGAAAACAAATGTGAGTAAAATGGTTGATTTCTTAACATAGTAGCTACTGTCAAGAAGGGGTTTTGTTCCTGAACTTTAAGGGAAAAAAATCTAGTGCGGGCAGTCAGGCAGAATGGTCAGAACCTACCTTGCTGTTCTACTGGCTTGTGCATGGGACCCCGCCCATGGAGGCAAAAGGCACTGCCTGATTGCAGCAGCTCCTAATATCACATTCCAAAAACCAGAGCGCCCTGTAGACAGAGCTCATGGGATTTGCTTTTATTAGACCATTCAAGTCTGGGATATCTAAGATAGTCTAAGTTTAAACTTAACTTCTTTTGCAACTTGGGTATAATAGAACAGTCTTAAAATATGAAGAGTAGTAACTGGAGAGAAGGAAGGTGTCTATTGACACCGTAAGGGAACAGTCGTGGTTTTGGAAATCTCTAATTCAAAAGAAGGGTGACCAGGTAATGCCTGCTCTTTGCCCTGCTCCTGTGACCAATCAGTGCTCCAAGTTCAAAATGAGAGATTTGTAAAGCCAAAGATGTTTCCATAATAATGCTGTTATTTCTTCTGAATTGATACATTTAAATATATGTATATTTAAGTAGGTAAGTAGATAGATGGACATAGCTAGCTGGCTATATATTTATATATATAGCCAGCTAGTTAGATAGCTAGATAGATATTTAAGGCTGGCCTAATCTGTATTTGGCACCCGTTTATTTCTCTGATGTCAGCACCTCTCTATCTGGGGGACCCCTGTGTGGTACTAATTAGGATCCACTCTCCTGTAGATTTTGCCGCTGCCTCAGGGAAAGCCAGTCCCACAGCCTCCAGGTTCCAGAACACCGTTCCGTGCCTGGGGAGGGAATGCGGCACCCTCGGAAGCACCATGTTTGAAGGATACTGCCAGAAGTGTTTCATCGAAGCTCAGAATCAGAGATTTCATGAGGCCAAAAGGACAGAAGAGCAGCTGGTGAGACATTTTCAGGAGCTTCCCCTCCCTCCCTTGTGTTCGCTGCTTTTTGTTGAAACGTTTTCTTCCAATAGTGACAAGCAGACTGTCCTCTCTGCCAGGTTCTGTCTCCTCACGATAAAGGATTAGTTCAGAACCTGAAGGGAAACGTCCACATCACTGTGGCCCCCCAGGTCAGAAATGCTACCACTGATTTTCATGCCCCAACTATACTGTAGGATTTATTTTAAAAACAAAGAAACACGGGCATTGCATAAAACTTCAAGCCTCCAAAATGCCAGATGGCAATCAGAGGCTTCTTTGATTGTAGAAGCACAGACATCTAAAAAGCAGCCCTTCTTAAATAATCCTTTATCACAAGGAGTGAACAGGCAGAGCTTCCCAGGGGCCTCTGGTTAATGGCACATCAGAAAAGCCAGCTTAGACAGATAGGTGTGTCGCCTGTTCATAGAATGGTAGGGAAGCTATCTAAGTAAGAACAGTGGTTATTGGTCCCAGCAGAAGAGAGCCAGGGGACATTTGCAAGCCAACTTGGGCTTGGTGATGTTCCTCAGCCTTCCTGGGGGCCCAGTCAGCTCTCCTTGGGATTGGGAGGAAGCGTCCTTGGAGACCTCTGGCTCATAGACGGCAGTGCTCTCTTGTTCCCTAGCTCAGGCATGTACAGCTCTTTGTAGACTCCACACTATCCAGTGAGATTTCACTGCACTCTCTCAAAGACACGTGAGCAATAGTTCTTTCTGTTCTTTCCACTCAGAGATCGAGCCAGCACAGAGATGTGCCTCGAACCACACAGAGCACCTCAAGGCCCAAGTGCGCCCGGGCCTCCTGCAAGAACATCCTGGCCTGCCGCAGCGAGGAACTCTGCATGGAGTGCCAGCGTCCCAACCAGCGGATGGGCCTGGGGGCGCACCGGGGTGAGCCTGCCCCTGAAGACCCCCCCAAGCAGCGCTGCCGGGCCCCGGCCTGTGATCACTTTGGCAATGCCAAATGCAACGGCTACTGCAACGAGTGCTTTCAGTTCAAGCAGATGTATGGCTAACCGGAAACAGGTGGGTCAGCTCCTGCCGGAATAGGGGCCTCCAGCTGCCAGTCATCATGGTGCTATCCTCTGAACCCTCAGCTGCCACCGCAGTGGTGGCTCAAGGGTGTCTGAGCAGAAGAGGGAAGATAAGCTCTTCATGGTGCCCATGATGCTCAGGTTTGGTAACTGGGGAGTGTTCCCCGGTGGCCTTAGAAAGCAAAGCTTGTAACTGGCAAGGGATAATGTCAGATTCAGCCCAACGTTCCTCCTCCTACCAAGCAGGAGGCCAGGAACTTCTTTGGACTTGGAAGGTGTGCAAGGACTGGCCAGGGCCCCTGCATCCGGCCCATCGTCTTGGCTGAGAAGGGAAAAGACTTGCAGTCGGGTGGGCTGGGGAAGCCAGAGCCATTCTCCCTGCTCTCTCCCAGCATCTCCTGGTGATGTGAAGCCAAGATGCTCATGGCAGCGAGGCCCTCTGCAAGAATCTCAAGGAAGCTCAGGGAAAACGGACGTATTCAGAGAGTGTTTGTAGTTCGTGGTTTTTCCCTGCCGGCCTGGTTCCTTTCCTGGGGACCCGGCAGAAATGCAGAACCATCCATGGACTGTGATTCTGAGGCTGCTGAGACTGAACAAGTTCACATTGACAGAAAAACAAGCTGCTCTTTACAATATGCACCTTTTAAGAATCAGAGTATTTTAGTGGGAAGACGTGTAACTCTTTGGGTTATTATTGTCTTTACTTCTAAAGAAGTTAGCTTGAACTGAGGAGTAAAAGTGTGTACATATATAATATACCCTTACATTATGAATGAGGGATTTTTTTAAATTATATTGAACTGCTGCCCTAGAAGTATCATAGAAAGGCTAAATAATAATAATAACCTGTTTTCTGGTTGTTGCTGGGGCATGAGCTTGTATATACACTGCTTGCATAAACTCAGCCAGCTGCCTTTTTAAAGGGAGCGCTAGTCCTATTTGTGTAACTCACTTTATTTATTTTATTACAAACTTCAAGATTATTTAAGTGAAGATATTCCTTCTGCTCCAGGGAAAATGTTGCAGTGTCCTTTTGAGAGAACACTTTGCTTTGCGTGAGGTTGTGGGCAAGTTCCTGACCACAGGGAGTACATTGGCCTCTTTGATATGCTTTGCCTCCCCAGGAAAGAAGGAATTGCATCCAAGGTATATATGTTCATCCAAGTTTCATGCTTCTCCTTATGAAACTCCAGCTATGTAATAAAAAAACATCCTCTGTGTTCTGTAAATGCCTCTGAGTGTCCTACCTCCTTGGAGATGAGATAGAGAAGGAGCAGGGATGAGACTGGGGATGACCACAGGGAAAGATGTGGCCATTTGTGAGGGGGCCACCGAGGTGAGCCTGCCCCTGAAGGCCCCCTACAACAGCGTTGCCGCGCCTCTGCCTGTGATCACTTTGGCAATGCCAAGTACAACGGAATTTATTTTCTGTGTTAACACTGTGTCCTGGGGGGCTGGGAAGTCCCTTGCATCCCATGGTACCCTGGTATTGGGACAGCAAAAGCCAGTAACCATGAGTATGAGGAAATCTCCTTCTGTTGTTGGCTTACACATTCTCTGTGTGCTTTGTGGTTGCTGTCATATTTGCTCTAGAAAAAGAGAGGAGGGGAAATGCATTTTTCCCAGAGATAAAGGCTGCCATTTTGGGGGTCTGTACTTATGACCTGAAAATACTTGTGATTCATAACTCTACACAGCCTTTCCTCATATTATTAAACATGCTTTCCCCTTAAAGCTCCCTACGTTTTTTCCCAGACAAATCTTTATAATTTCTTTTCAAACATATCAAATAGACTTCAGTATTTTCACTGAATTCTCTTAAAGTCAATATCTTAATATTTTGTATTGATCATTATTTCCATTCTTAATGTGAAAAAATGGAATTATTTATACTTATTTTAAAAAGCATTTGAAATTTGCACATTTAATTGTCCCTAATAGGAAGCCATATATTGTTGGATTTCTTCAAGTTTTCATAAATAAATGTAACTTTTCACAAGAGACAACATTAAAAAATAAATTATTAAAGAACAGATTGTGATGTTTTCAATTGATGAATACTGAAAGAAAAAGAAAGGCTCGGATAAAGAACGATTAAGAGAGGCTGTGCTTCTGAAGCAGCTTTATTTTGAGGCGCACCTGAGCCATGCACGCATCTCTCATCCACGGTAGCAAGGCAGCTTTTCACAAATCATAACCGTATGAGGGCCAGGCCCGATCCTCAAGCTCAAGCCCCTGCTCACAATGAGGACACTGAGGTTCTGATGGGAAGAGGAAAGAGATGCTAGGACCCTGTGCCCCCTCTAAGCTTCCTGCCCTAAACTTTCATAAAGCGAAGAAAGAGAAAACAAGAGGGAGGAGGAGGGAAAGACAGGAAAAAGAGAAGTAGGCAGGGAGGAAGGAAGACTGATGTAAGATGTCCTGGGTCAGACAAAGCAGAGGAGGCAACATGGCTGTGCTGGCTGCCAGAGCTAGGAAATTAAAAAGTACCACATTCCCGCACACACAGGCCTTCATCCCCACCCCCATCCAGTACAGACGGACCCACAGATGACTGATTCAGCAGGACTGTGCAGCTCCCAGAATCTAGTTTGTTAACCTCCTCAGGTGATTTGGATGATCAGCCAGATTTTAGAATCACACTAAGCAATATATTTATAATCACCTTTTTAACTCGTAGAAAAATTTAATAAACAAAAAAAAATGACAGGTACTATAAAGAACCACTCTGTATCCATCCTCCAGGTTCCATAATCACCAATGTTCTGCCCAATTTGTCTCATCTACAGCCTCGTTTTTGTTTGTTTTTGCTGCACCACTGGAAAGCAAATCCCAGACACTGTGTCTTCATACCATAAATATTTCAGTGTGTGTCTCTAATTGATCAGACTATGTCCTTTTAACATAGCCACCATTATCACAGCCAGCTAAATCGTTTTCTTCTTCAATATCCAAATTCCAAGCACGTATCCTAATTTCTCAGTTTATCTACCATATAAGACAAAGTCTTATCACTTTTGTTTATTAAGGCTCTTTTTTTTCTTTTTAATGTTTGGCAATATTTATTAGGACATATGCCTACCCTATGACCCAAAAATTTCTATTGTAGGTAGATGCTCAGTGGTATACACTCTATTGCTAGGTATACACCCATAAAACAGAAATGCATGCATATGTTCACCAAAAAAATAGGGACTAAAATGGTCATCTCAACAATATTTATTTTTTTTAATTTATTTATTTTTGAGATGAAGTCTCACTCTGTCACCCAGGCTGGAGTGCAATGGCACGATCTCAGCTCACTGCAACTTCTGCCTACCAGGTTCAAGCGATTCTCCTGCCTCAGCCTCCTGAGTAGCTGGGATTACAGGCACATGCCACCATACCCGGCTAATTTTTGTATTTTTAGTAGAGACAGGAATTTCACCATGTTGATCAGGCTGGTCTAGAACTCCTGACCTTGTGATCCATCTGCCTCAGCCTCCCAGACTGCTAGGATTACAGTTTTGAGCCAAGGCACCCAGCCCGTCTTGGCAATATTTATAACAGCTCCAAACTGCAAATGATCCAAATGTCCATTAACAACAGAAAAGAGAAATACGTTGTAGTATATTCATAAAACGGAATATTAGATAGTAATAAGAGTGAACACATGCCTGTAGTCCCAGCTACTCAGGAAGCTGAGGCGGAAGGTCTGCTTGAGGCTGCAGTGAGTTGTAAAGCTCTTTCTTTTTTCTTTCTTTATTGAGACTACTTTTTTTTAAATTTATTTTTTATTATACTTTTAAGTTCTGGGATACATGTACAGAACATGCAGGTTTGTTACATAGGTATTCATGTGCCATGGTGGTTTGCTGCACCCATCAACTCATCATCTACATTAGGCATTTCTCCTAACGCTGTCCCTCCTCTAGACCCCTCACCCCTGGACAGACCCCAGTGTGTGACGTTCCCCTCCCTGTGTCCATGTGTTCTCATTGTTCAATTCCCACTTCTGAGTGAAAACATGTGGTATTTGGTTTCCGGTTCCTGTGTTAATCTGCCAAGAATGATGGTTTCCAGCTTCATACATGTCCCTGCAAAGGATATGAACTCACATGTGAGTTTTTTATGGCTGCATAGTTTTCATGATATGTATGTGCCACATTTTCTTTACCCAGTCTGTCACTGATGGGCATCTGGGTTGGTTCCCAGTCTCTGCTACTGTGAATAGTGCTGCAGTAAAGATATGTGTGCATGTGTCTTTATAGTGGAATGATTTGTAATCCTTTAGGTATATACCCAGTAATGGGATTGCTGGGTCAAATGGTATTTCTGGTTCTAGATCCCCGGGGAATTGCCACACTGTCTTCCACAATGGTTGAACTAATTTATACTCCCACCAACAGTGTAAAAGTGTTCCTATTTCTCCACATCCTCTCCAGCATCTGTTGTTTCCTGACTTTCTAATGATTGCTATTCTAACTGGCATGAGATGGTATTCATTGTGGTTTTGATTTGCATTGCTCTAGTTAATAGTGATGATGAGCTCTTATTCATATGTTTATTGGCCACGTAAATGTCTTCTTTTGAGAAGTGTCTGTTCATACCCTTTGCCCACTTTTTGATGAAGTTGTTTTTTTTTCTTGTAAATTTGTTTAAGTTCCTTGTAGATTCTGGATATTAGCCCTTTGTCAGATGGGTAGATTGCAAACACTTTCTCCCATTCTGTAGGTTGCCTGTTCATTCTGGTGGTAGTTTCTTTTGCTGCACAGAAGCTCATTAGTTTAATTAGATCCCATTTGTCAATTTTGGCTTTTGTTGCCATTGCTTTTGGTGTTTTGGTCATGAAATCTTTGCCCATGCCTATGTCCTGAACAGTATTGCCTACATTTTCTTCTAGGGTTTTTATGGTTTTAGGACTTACATTTAAGTCTTTAATCTGTCTCAAGTTAATTTTGTATAAGGTGCAAGGAAGGGGTTCAGTTTCAGTTTTCTGCATATGGCTAGCCAGTTTTCCCAACACCATTAATTAAATAGGGAATCCTTTCCCCTTTGCTTGTTTTTTGTCAGGTTTATGAAAGATCAGATGGTTGTAGATGTGTGGCATTATTTCTGAGGCCTCTGTTCTGTTTCATTGATCTATATATTTGTTTTTTTTTTTACCAGTGCTATGCTGTTTTGGTTACTGTTGCCTTGTAGTATAGTTTGAAGTCAGGGAGCATGATGCCTCCAACCCTCCAGGAGTATCTTTGTGGTGTTCTCTGTATTTCCTAAATTTGAAAATTTGAATGTTGGCCTGTCTTGCTAGGCTGGGGAAGTTTTCCTGGAAAATATCCTGAAGAGTGTTTTCCAACTTGATTCCATTCTCCCTGTCACTTTCAGGTTCACCAATCAAATGTAGGTTTGGTCTTTTCGCATAGTCTCACATTTTGTGGAGGCTTTGTTTGTTCCTTTTCATTCTTTTTTCTCTAATCTTGTCTTCATGCTTTATTTCATTAAGTTGATCTTCAGTCTCTGATAGCCTTTCTTCTGCGTGATCAATTTGACTATTGAAACTTGTGTGTGTGTGCTTCATGAACTTCCTGTGCTGTGTTTTTCAGCTCCATCTGGTGATTTATGTTCTTCTCTTAATTGGTTATTCTGGTTACCAATTTCTCTAATCTTTTTTCAAGGTTCTTAGCTTCCTTTTATTGAGTTAGAACATGCTCCTTTACCTTGGAGGCGTTTGTTATTACCCACCGTTTGAAGCCTACTTCTGTCAATTCATCAAACTCATTCTCTGTTCAGCTTTGTTCTCTTGCTGGCGATGAGCTGTGATCCTTTGGAGGAGAAGAGGTGCTCTGATTTTTGAAATTTTCAGCCTTTTTGCACTGGTTTTTCCTCATCTTCGTGGATTTATCGACCTTTGGTCTTTGATGTTGGTGACCTTTGGATGGGGTTTCTGTGTGGATGTCCTTTTTGCTGATGTTAATGCTATTCCTTTCTGTTTGTTAGTTTTCCTTCTAAGAGTCAGACTCCTCTGCTGCAGGTCTGCTGGAGTTTGCTGGAGGTCCACTCCAGACCCTGTTTGCCTGGGTATCACCAGTAAAGGCTACAGAACAGCAAAGATTTCTGCCTGCTCCTTCCTCTGGAAGCTTCATCCCAGAAGGGCACCTGCCAAATGCCAACTGGAGCTCTCCTGTATGAGATGTCTGTCAACCCCTCCTGGGAGGTATCTCCCAGTCAGGAGGCACAGGGGTCAGGGACCCACTTGAGGAGGCAGTCTGTCTCTTAGCAGACGTCGAGTGCTGTGCTGGGAGATCTGCTTCTCTCTTCAGAGCCAGCAGGCAGGAACATTTAAGTCTGCTGAGGCTGTGCCCACAGCGGCCACAGCAGATACATTGTACCAGGGAGACAGGAGTTTTATCTATAAGCCCCTGGCTGGGACTGCTGCCTTTCTTTCAGAGATGCTCTGCCCAGAAAAGAGGAATCTAGAGAGGCAGTCTGGCTACAGTGGCTTTGCCGAGCTGTGGTGGATTCCACCTAATTCCAACTTTCTGGAGGCTTTGTTTACACTGTGAAAGGAAAACAGCTTGGTTAAGCCTCCGTAATAGTGGATGCCTCTCCCCCTACCAAGCTGGAGCATCCCAGGTCAACTTCAGACTGTTGTGCTGGCAGAGAATTTCAAGCCAGTGGATCTTAGCTTGCCGGGCTCTGTGAGTATGGGATCCACTAAGCTAGACCACTTGGCTCCCTGGCTTCAGCCCCCTTTCCAGGGGAATAAATGGTCTTACTGACATTCCATGCACCACTGGCCTATGATCCTGCAGTTAGCTCAGTGTCTGCCCAAACAGCCACCCAGTTTTCTGCTTGAAACCCAGGACCCTGGTGGTGTAGGTACCAGAGGGAATCTCCTGGTCTGCAGGTTGCAAAGACTATGTAAAAAGCGTAGTATCTGGACTGGAGTGCACCATCCCTCATGGTATACATAGTCCCTGATGGCTTCCCTTAGCTAAAGGAGAGAGTTCCCCAACCCCTTGTGCTTCCTGGATAGGGAAACGCCCTACCCTGCTTCATCTCACCCTCTGTGAGCTGCACCCACTGTGCAACCAGTCCCAATGAGATGATCCAGGTTACCTCAGTTGGAAATGCAGAAATTACCTGCCTTCTGCATTGATCTTGCTGGGGGCTGCAGACGGAAGCTGTTCCTATTCGGCCGTCTTGCCAGCCACTGAAACAGAGTCTTGCTCCATTGCCCAGGATGGAGTGCAGTGGCATGATCTCAGCTCACTGCAGCCTTTGCCACACAGGTTCAAGCAATTCTCATGCCTCAACCTCCCAAGTAGCTGGGACTACAGGCACGCACCATCATGCCCAGCTAATTTTTGTATTTTTAGAAGAGATAGAGTTTCACCATGTCAGCCAGGATTGTCTTGAACTGCTGGCTTCAGGTAATCTGCCTGCCTCAGTCTCCCAAAGTGTTGGGATTACAGGCATGAGCCATCATGCCCAACCAAGGCTCTTTTTTTTTTCTGGAATATTCTGTTTTAATTTTTTATGCTATTCATTTGTTAGAGCAGTGGAGTCATCTGTTCCATGGAGTATCTCATATTCTGGATTGGCTGGTTGCTTTCTTGTGGTGTCCTTTAACTTGTTCTTTTGTACTCCTTACTAGATTCTGGTTCAGTGAGGCAATAATCATTTGCAGATGGTGCTCTGTGTTTCCTACTGCACTCTATCCTGGATGAGCCATATGAATGCTGGCCCAGAGGAATCAAAGTCTTAGAGTGAACCTCCTCTTGTCTCAATTTTCTCTGCCATCTCACACCTGGCATTAGAAACTACAATTCATCAATAAGCATGATGAACATTAGCATTTGACAATAAGTCATGAGGATTTCTAAAATAGGAAGTGACTTATAATTAGCAAATTATCTCTGACTCAGAAGATTGGCACATAGGGAAACAGAACAGGTTTTGAGGACATTGAAGGAGCCGGTGAGAGCAGGGCCCCCATCTGGACATGGACAGATTTCTGGGGCTGAGCATCCAATAAAGTACATGTACAAATTTATGCTGTGGTGTATACATTTACTTTCTTCTGAACTGGAGCCCACGGCTTGCTTCAGAGTCTCAAAGAAATGGATAACTTTCCAAAAAGACAAAGAGCCTGGGGATTAGAGGGCTGAAAAATGAAGCTCAGAAGGAACTGGCTTTGCTTCAGCTTGCCCAGATATTCACTCCCCATGCTGCAGGAAGCCTCCCATATACCACACGGGGAGAGGGAAGGGGACCTTATATTATCTGAAACTGCACCTATCACATTTCATGCCCCACCCTCTTCTTCCCATGCTCAGGGAGGAAAAGCCATTATCATTTTCCTAGCCACCTCTAGACTTTTCCCCACCTGCCACATCCAAACTTTTTTTTTTTTTGGAAGAGTTTTGCACTTGTTCCCAGGCTGGAGTGCAATGGCACAATCTTGGCTCACCACAACCTTGCCTCCCAGGTTCAAGCAACCCTCCTGCCTCAGCCTCCTGAGTAGCTGGGATTACAGGCAGGTGACACCATGTCTGGCTAATTTTGTATCTTTAGTAGAGATAGGGTTTCACCATGTTGGTCAGGCTGATCTTGAACTCCTAACCTCAAGTGATCCACCCTCCTCGGCCTCCCAAAGTGCTGGGGTTACAGGTGTGAGCCACCATACTTGGTCTCACATCCAAACTTTTAAGTGTATCTCCAAAATGTCTCTCAAATCCACCCTCCCCCTACCCTTCTGCAGCTCTAGCTTGGACTGGTGCCTCCTTCATCCCTTTTTCCAGCCCACTCCTTGCTGTGTCTTTATTAGTGACTTATGCCTGTAAATCATGATCCTGGACATGCTTTTCCTTTAATTAAGACATCCTGGTGGCTTTGTATTGCTTCCAAAGCCCAAAGCAGGGTGCACACCCCCAGGAGGTGCAGGAACAAAATAGAAGACCTCTGAGGTTTTTTTTTCAATCTTAAAAATTACAATATAAACCATGTTATTAATATTGATATATGAGTTGACAGTGTCTATGCGTCACTGTCACCGTATGCTTTACTCAGCTCAGAGGGCAGTCCCAGAGGCACCTTCACTCATTCATTCATTCATTCAGAAATCATGCAGGTGTGCTGCCTACAAAGTCTATTATCTGCACACTTAAACTTGGAAACCAAATTTTCTGCTCTGTTTTAAAATTACCCAAATGAAAGGTTTCTAGAGATTTTGAATCCATTTGTTTGGAATTGCAACTTATCTTTATACCTTCCCAACTAGTTGACATCAAAGAAGATAGGAATTTACTAGCTGAGTTTCAACAAAACATCTTCCTACTTGATAAGTGGCAATGAAATGTGATTCATCATGAATTAGCAGGCACACCCAGTGATTTTTTTCTACCTATCTTCTATTTTTTTTCTATTTTCTTAAGGTGTCTTTTTTAGCCCTGACAGTCATTATCATCAAGGATTACAATAAAATGAACTTAGAATCATTTTGGAATGGCTTTCTCACAGACACAGACTTTTTTTTTTCAATAATGCACATTAATTAATTACTACTTACTGAGGTCAAAATATATTTTTATTATTAATAAAAATAATTATTTCAAAATATTACCTACTTCATTTGTATCTCATTGTTTTAAATTTCTCTATTTTGTGATTTTTAATGTTTCAAATAATAGTGCATTATAATTGATTTAAAATAATTTATATTTTGTAAATGCATGTTCAAAAAATGTTTTAAAAGATGGTATGAGATCAAAAAGATTAGGGGCTGGGCATGGTGGTTCACACCTGTGTGAATTTTGTTTATATTTACCATTTAAGAGATTAAAACTGAGCCCATGTCACAGCCAGAATTCACAAGCAAACATTCCATTAGCTTCCAGGATGCTGACATCATGACATGTCATGAAACATCTGGAAAACTCTATTGTTTACTCCCTATGCCCTTTCTGCCATTCTCTCTTCTCTCCCTTAATTAGAACCTGGTAGAGTTTGTGCCTTCTGCCCTGTATTCTCCCAGATATGATGGAAAGAACGTGACATTTTAAAAAAGAAATATTTAGGTTCAAATGCTAGCTCCATTACCCATTAGTTACTCAGCCTTGAGCAAGTTGACTCATGTCTCTGAGTTGCAGTTTCCTCATCTGTAAAATGCTCATTAAATGCTTTCAAAAATGTATCAGAGAGTGTTTCCCCCTTACCCTACCAGCTCATGCTCTTTTTATCAACAACCCAGCTAAGGGTTCTCAACCCTGGGGATGTAGTAGAATCACCCAGAGGGCTTTTAAGTGATGCCAATGCACAGAGATTCCCAGCTTTAATTGGCCTGGGACAGCTCTCTTGGGTATTTTCTTTTTTTAAGTTCCAGTGAATCTAATATGCAGCCAGGGTTTGGAATTGCTAGTAGCCAAAAGAGTACTGTATTCAAAGAGCAACTGAGGGAAAGCAAATACAATTTCAGTGTGTACCTGGGCATTGCAAGAGGGCAGGCACCTTCTTCTGCAGGCGACCAGCTTGTCATGTGCCCACACACTAAGTGATATTTATTACCAGGGTAAATCCATTTTAGTATAAAAGTGCCATAAAAAATCAGTGTCCCAGAGACAATATCATATTAACCAAGATCAGAGATATGCTACTACTGTATTGATTCTTTTCGTAAGATCCACTAATTACCAAAAAGGTACAAACACTGCACTCTCCAGTCAGTGACCCCCCTCCTTAGAGGCACACTCCGTGGCAATGCTTATTATCAGGGTGCCTGACAAGCCAGGAGTCAGATTGAGAGGAGCTAGTGACAGTCTGTGCAACCAAAGCATCCTTCTGCGTGTTGGGATATATCCATCTTTAGGTTCCAGTAGATTGAGTCTTCTCTCCTTACTCAACGACAATCCTTCAGGATGCTGTCTCCGCATACATGGCTTAATGAGTCCTGCCAATGTCTCTGCCTTTGAAACTCTGCTTGTTCTCTGTGTCACCACCCCTATTTTCTGATTGGCCCACTTTCCTCTAATCCTGGTCAATGCTTTCAATTTTAAGCCACAGTCTGCCTCTTCTGGCAACTTCGTACATATCCGAACTGGTTTATTATTTAACTCCCAGAGGAAAATCTATTTCCAAGTTACTACCTCCAGTTACTATCTAAAACCTTGAGTTAGATAGAAGTCAAGAATCTGGGAAATCCTTAGCGTTTGTTAAGAGTAAGATTTGACATGTACAGTTTCAATTAGTATTGGCATACTTTATTACAGTAAGAAGGACATTCAGCTGCTGTCAGACCACACAGGAATCAAAACAAGAGGAGATATGATTTACAGCATGAAGAAGCACAGCTAACAAGCAGGAATTTCCTAATATTAAGAAACTTGATGACTGGGTGCGGTGGCTCATTCCTGTAATCCCAGCATTTTGGGAGGCCAAGGTGGGCGGATCACTTGAGATTAGGAGCGTAAGATCAGCCTCGCCAACATGGTTAAACACTATCTCTACTAAAAATGCAAAAACCATCTGGGCATGGTGGCAGGCAGGAGAAAAGCTTGAACCCGGGAGGCAGAGGTTGCAGTGAGCCATGATTGTGCCACTGCACTCCAGCCTAGGCAACAACAACAATTAGAAAAAAAAAAAAAAAAAAACTTGGATTCCTAATATGAAATGACTAAGAAAAGAAGTAGGATAAATCTCTCTTGTACGTCCCATCCACCCCCTCCCTGCCTTTAAAACAGCACTTACCTACTTACCTGAGTGTCCTATCATCCTCCCAGTCCTATGATTCAGCGAACTTCCACTCTGGTTTTAGGGCCCTGGACTTCATTCAAACACTTGCTGGTGAAATCCTCCAGGTCCCAGCTGTTCCATGCCCCTTCACACCAACTGTTTCATGAAGGTGAAATTAACATATTGGTTGGATACTGAACTAGTTTCCGGGATTTGCTTCTCTGTGAATTCCAATTTTATGGATTTTCCAGTAGAATAATGAGTCAGAAAATAAGAAGTAGCTAGTACTCAACACTTTTCATGACCATCTTTAGAAAACATAAACTTTAAAATGACTTTAAGTTTAGAACACTGAAAAGTCTCCTGGCAGTTTTATCCCTTCTAGAGGGTTTAAAGACATAACCAAGTTTGTGGCTTTTAAAGTAGATACTTTAAAGTAAGAGCAGTTATCACAGGTATTAAAAAGGAGCAGTCTTTTTCTTCTTTTCTTTTTTTGCAGTGAAAAAAAAGAAAGAGTAGTTTCAAAGAGTAAAGAGGAAATTGTTGACACAGAGGCTTCTGGCCCACAAGAGGTTCGACCCCACTGGCCCAGCACAAGCTACACAGATCCTCAGAGGCAGCAAAACTGTTTGTGGGACTGTAGAAATGTACTGTGATTATTCAACCACAGAGTTTAGAAACATATTGCTTAAACCAACTTTATGCTTCTTTTGTTATCTATGTAGGACTTTGTATTTTTAAGAAAAGAACAGCTTGACATTTCATGTCTGAACAAAACACATGAATGTCTCTTCAAATCTTAAAATATATGAAGGATAATACCTGATTGTCAGAAAATTTGTTCATAGATGTGGTAATAATATAGCATGCGTATATCTCAAGCTGACCAGTAAACAGAAGATTATTAATTATGTAATATAAATGAAAAGAAATGTGCAGAAAAAAAATTTAATGAAAATATTTTAATTAACCAAAAAAGGGTAGAGAGTGTTGATTTGGAACCTGTTAAACCTGTCTAGCACACCATCGCCCATGCACCAGATTACTCCTCACCTCACCTGGTCCACCCCAAAAGATCTGTAACTAGTCCTCTTACTCTCAGTCATAAGCCCTCCAAGCCACCTCCCAAAGTGCAGCCAGTGGGATCTTTTTAAATATCCATCTAATTATGAAGAACACCCTAATTACAGAGAACTCCTGGGGCCCATGGAACACCCTAGAACTGAAGGATTTCAGAGAAAAAGACTTGAATGAAGTCCAGGTCTCTAAGCTCTGAGCAGAATTCCACTGACCATAGGACTTGTTTTTAATGGCCCTCAATAGATTTCCAAAGTCCAAGTTCCTTAATGTGGATCACAAGGCTTTTTGGGGACATGTAGGCCCAAGGCTCTCTGCCTCCATTCATACCCACAGAGAATCTAGGAATGACCTGAGTCATCAATTCAGAGCCTGCTTCTCCCATTCCCACCACCTGTACCACCTTTATTCCCTAGTCAGTCCTAATGCATCCTTCATGACTCAACTCCAGAGTTGAGTGTCCAAGAGACACGTAGTCTCACATTCTCGAAACTGATTTAGCTGCTTTTCCTAGGCATTTCCTTGAAACCTGTGTACTTTCTGTCATGATTTTGTAATTATTGGTTAAGGTTTATCATATATGTGAATTTATTAAAGTACAGGAACTTTATTTTTCTGTGTCTCAAATGCTTAACCCTATGTCTGACACAGTATGACTTTCTCTAAAAGTAAATGTTGAGACGATGTATGAGATGTAAGATGTTTGTTAGGGATCAGAATTCATATTTTGCCCAGTGTCTGCCCTCTGTGCCTCCAACTATGGGCTGAAAAAATGTTTAAATATGAATAATTTCTCTTGTGGTAATCACCACTCATATACCTCAATTAGAAGGCATGTAACCATTCAATTAAACATTAATGAAGCATGCCAATCTGAATTTGCATGATGTACAAATACTTTGCAATTTCTTTTTTTTAGAAATCCAACTTTTTGTAAAGAAGAGGTTTTTGCATAGGATTTCTTCATCAAGCTAGTGCCCTAAATGCTAATTGCTAGTTGACCCATACAAAACAACTCTAGAATTAAAGAGTGACATTTTGAAGATTTCTTTTTTTCCCTTACTCAGGATATTTGATTCTTTGTTTGCTCCAAAATATCCTCCTCCCAATCAAATTTATTTTTTATGTTCCCTTTTAACAACATTTATTGAATGCCTCTTACTTTGAAAGCATTGGAGATGCAAAATAAATAGGACATATCCATGCCTTGAAGAGCTCCCATCCAGAGAAACAAAAGTAAATGTAGCTGGGCGCCGTGGCTCACACCTGTAATATTAGCAATTTGGGAGGCCAAGGCAGGAGGATCACATGAGATTAGGAGTTTGAGACCAGCCTGACCAACATGGGTGAAACCCTATCTCTACTAAAAATACAAAAATTAGCCAGGTGTGGTGGTGCAGGCCTGTAATCCCAGCTACTCAGGAGACTGAGGCACCAGAATCACCTGAACCCAGGAGGCAGAGGCTGCAGTGAGCCAAGATTGTGCCACTGCACTCCAGCGTAGGTGACACAGCCAGACTCTGTCTCAAAAATTAAAATAAAATTAAATTAAATTAAAAAAATAAGTGTAAAAATGACAAAACCATGGGAGAAAATATGATAATCAGTTGAAATTGGACCAGAGGAAAACAATACCACGTTAGAAATGATAAGCAGGACAGGATTTTTTAATAGAAACATGGTGCTAAGATAACTGATAGACATGGTGTTGGGCAAGAGAAGCTCAGGAGAAACTACTGATGATTTTCAAAAGTATGAAAATTCAGGAATTACATTTAATGACATTTCTTTCTCCCTACATCCACTACCTGCAGCTGTCACCAGAGGATAATGGGTTCTCCTTCTCCTTTGCTTTCCAAATCTCTGGTGAGGTTTTCTCAGAGGTGAGCTCCGCTAGAAACACAGGTCAGGAAATGTTGTTTCTAGGCGTTCAGCCCCAACAGAGAAAGGGGAACTGGGAAGCGCTCTTGAAGGTGGTGGCAACCCACACTGCCATGTACTATGTATATTGGGATGGATGACTCCTCTACTCTCAAGTAGCTGAGTCGACTTTCAGTTTGTAGAAAGGCTATGGGATGTATATTCCAAAATAGCTAGAAGAGATTTGCAATGTCCCTAGCACAATGAAATGACAACTATTTGGGGCCACAGATATCCTATTTATTCTGACTGGATCACTACACAGCATATGCATGTATCAAAATATCACACATATCACATATATATGTGCAATTATGTTTCAATATAAAAATTAAATTTTTTTTAAAAAGATGCTATACAGAGCTTTCCCTTTGATAGATCTATGCCTAGCTAAGAACCATATTCTCACATTGCTCAAAGGTCCTTTACGTCTACTGATTTTTTTTTCTTGAGACTGAGTCCCACTCTATCACCCAGGCTGGAGTGTGGTGGTGCAATCTCAGCTCACTGTAACCACTGCCTCCTGGGTTCAAGCAATTCTCCTGTCTCAGCCTCCTAAGTAGATGAGATTACAGGCATGTACCACCATGGCCAGCTAATTTTTTTATTTTGTATGTTGGATACAGACAGGGTTTCACTATATTGGCCAGTATGGTCTCAAACTCCTGACCTCAAGTGATATGCATAGGCGTGAGCCACCCTGCCTGGCCCTACATCTACTGATTTTTATCCTTCTAACTACACAGTATCTAATATTTATGTGTTTTGAGTAATTTTGGGGGTGTTAAAATGTTATCCTAGCAGGTCTTTCTAATTAATCTTTCACACCAAAGAGCTGGCTGCTTCCTGAATTGTCAGGTCTGTTCAAAGTGAAATTTAGCCACCCCAGCCCCCACAGTAAAGAACACTAAAATAGAGATAAGCTCTGAGTTCAAGTCCTAAAGAGATCATTTATTAAACATAAATACATCATTAGGCTTCTTAAAGACAGTTTCCTCTTTAGTGAAACAGAAATTTAACAAGTCTCCCCTCCTATCTAGAAGAGTTATTTTAAGATTCAAAACTAGAATGGGAAAATACATATGAAGATATTTTTGTGAATCATACATTTTATAAAGGTCAGAATCAAAGAAGGCTGATCTGGAAATTCTGCAGGATCTTCGTGATGGAGACACGAGGACAGGAAAAGAAGCCAGAATTCCTGGGGACTAACCTGTCTATAGAACTGGGACCTGAGATGAATAGCTAGATTTTCAAGTTATGGTGTCAAAAGGGATACAGTAAGCTTGTCATGATATCAGTATCTAAGAGGTCTGTTCTGGGGCAAAACACTCTGTTCAGCAAATGGTGAATTTAAGAATCAGGCATTTGGCAGGGTTGACTGAGATCTCAACAGCAGATCAAAGTCCGCACAGTAATATCCCCCACATAGTAGCTTGGCACAGAGTAGGCAATCAGTATATTTTTATTGACTTGACCTACTGACAAATGGAATAAATGAACACATATCTGGCAATAAGAAACCATGTTGACAAGGCCCCAGAGAAGCAGGGTGCAGTTCATGACCTGGCTCCAGGCCCAGATAGGGATTTCAGTGTTAATCAGGGCAAGCTGCCTGACATGGACAGAGCAAGCTCAGTGAGGGTCAGGAGGAAGATAAAGGATGCAGCTCAGGGGCCTCAGAGATGCTGGAGCTCACCCCAGACACAATGGCCTTGGATCCGGTGCAAATTCGAAATTGTACCTAGGAGTAGGGTTAGGGCGCCCGATGTGCTTCAAGGCTTGTCAGGCTAGCTGCGTCAGGACCAGGATGGAGCTAAGAATGAAGGTGGCAAGCTTAACAGGAAATGAAAATATGTATTAGTATATTCTTTACTGAGTTTTTAAACATTATTCACCTAAAAATTAAGATTTTTATTTGGGATGCAAAGGGAGTTTAATTTGGATTTGTTTTAATATCAGCTTAATAGGTACTAAAATTTCTGTTTTTGAAGAATATTTATTGGCATGGGAAATTCTAGTAAAGTAATGAAAGAGTTGGTAGATAATATACACTACAATGGTCAGAATTCTGTGTGTGCTTATGTATGTGTATACAGATAGCGATAAAGAGGAAATTGGACATATCTTGCAGAGACTGACAGAAAGATCCAGAAGGAAATATACCAAATATATTTAACAGTCCTTTCTGGATGGTAATGCCTATAAATTGCTTCTGTTGTGTTCTTTGTAATATTGGGTGTTTTTACAATTCCTGACAATAAGTTTACATGACTTTTGTAATCTTTTAAAAAAGACTTTCTTGAAACCTATCTCTTATAGTATCTCTACAATTCATAGAGAAAGAAGAAATATGCCACAGCTCATTCTATGAATTCAGTATGACCTTGCTACCAAAATTTGACAAGAATGGAGTGGGAAAGGAAAATTGCAGCCCCAACTTGGCCATTAATGTATATATAGAGGCCCAAATCAGCCATCAGGTTTTTTTTCGACATAAAAGAAACAAACTCTTGGAAAACCAAATCTTACTGCGTTTAGAAAGACAATACACCAAGAGTTAGCTGTCTTCATCCTACAAGAACAATTTATCCCAAATAATAGTTTTGTACTGGCATAAGAATAGACAAATTTTCAGTGGAATTGAATAGAGAGGCCAGTTAACAGTGTGTAGATGACATCTCAACAGTCTTGATTTGAATTTCCTTGCTCACCAGTGAGACTATCACTTCATATGACACATTTATACATATGACAACAAATACATGGAAATTTGTCACATGATGGGGGTAATATCGCTGAGCAGTAGAGAAAGGAAGGAATCTTTAAAAAGTACAGTTGGAAAACTGGTTATAAATATAGATAAAATTGAATTTGGAGTCCTAGCTCTTAGTATGCTCAAAAATCAATTATAGATAGGGTAAGTAATTTATATGTCAAAAACAAAACTTTATGAGAGGAATATGTATGGGCGAATATTTTTCTGACTTGAAGAGAGAAAAGAATTCTTTAAATAAGACCAAATATGATATCCTAAAAGAACATGTGGACAAATTTGTTAAACAACTACATCTAGGTCCTTTTTCCAAAATTTTAAACCCAGCTCTCATCACATTTTTCAGTGAAATAAAAATGCCGTCTGTTTCCAGCAAACATCCTCCATAAAAGACTTTGAGGTTATTCATATAATTAGCAAAAAAATTCAGCACAGTATCTATTTTTAAAAAGCAGTCTTAAATTATAAGAACTATTTGTCAATTTACCCTAGTTCCTTGAGGGCCGTGTGGAAGAATCAAATGCACAAAGGTTAAATCCCATAATTTTCTTCTTGAAGTAAACGTCAGCATTGTTAAGAAACGGTTGAGGCCAATTTTCTTTTTTAACAGTGAGAACATACTTGTAACTAGAAGACAGAATTCAAGTATTTCACACTGTGCTTCTGTGAAATGCACATAATGGATAGGATCATATTGGTTTGTGATGTCAAAATCCAACATAGTCATTCCACGGAAGAGGTAGAAGATGACTATTCACTGTTGCTCTGGGCGCCAAGGCCCAACCTCTCCTCCTCAGAGGAGGGCAGCTGTCCAGACACCTTTTAGTCCCCGCTCATGTTTGGGGTTCTTTATTCCTGGGTGAGACAGAAGCTTCTGGGCACTTTCTAGAATGCTCTATTATGTGCTAGAGAATGATAATGGTGAATTTCACAGAGAATTATGCTTTGAGGATTTCCTCCTTCTCTGCTGGGGGAGATAACCAACCCTGGTAGTTGGCTTAAAACAATTTTTTTTATCTATCTATCCATCTATCTATTGATCACCTATCTATCTACCTATCTATCTATCTATCTATAGATATTTTCACCATGTTTTCCAGGCTGGTCTTGAACTCCTGAGCTCAAGCAATCGGCCTGCCTCGGCCTTCCAAAGTGTTGGCATGAGTCACCACGCCTGGCCCCAAGTAGTTCTTTTTACACTTGTATTGCCAAAGTTTTCCATGAAGCGTTGCTTTTTCTCTGGTGGTCTGGAAAAGTTCACCCTGCCTGTTAGTGCGAATTTCACCTACTAGAAGTGTGTCTCCAACAGACATCATCCTGAGAATGTCATTGGGGGACTCAACAACAGGAGGGCATCTCCTTGTCAGTGCGGCATCTCATAGTCGTCAGTGCCACCAGCGGTTAAGAGGAGTACTTTTGGATATGCGTGTTGTTTTAGGTAGATCTTTTCAGGTTTTGACAACCCACAAAGCAAGTGAGGAGACCAATTGAATGTATTCTTAGATCCTTATCTCAGAAATGTAAGCACAAGGAAAGAAAGTCAGCACAGTCCCCTGGAGTCCTATCTGGTTTATGGGTTTCCAGGTGGCACATCACAAAAGGTGCAGGTGCCACAGATACACCTGCAAGGCTCAGTGGAAAAACTCTCACCGCTATTGTTATGCTCAAGGGGCCACACTGTGAGTGTCTACAGCTCCTCAGTCACACAGGTCTTCTCATTCCATGCCTAGATAAGGCAGTTACATTGAAACTATTGCATCACCTTGCTGCAGTCATGTGTGATTAACTAGATATGCTGGAAAGAGAGAGGAAGGAGGCTGGTTACGGAGTTTAAGGAGTGTCATTTATGGTAAAACACATTTTTCCTATAGTAAAATCAATCATAGGTAGTGCTAATTACTACAGCATGCTTTAGTATTGGTTTGATTTCTCCATTTCTAGATAGTGTTTCCCATTAGGTTTTTTGTTGTTGTCGTTTGTTTTTTTAATCAGCCCCAAAGAAACCTTAAAATAAAGTTTTGACCGAGGGCGGGTGAAGGGGACATGGAGTATGATAGTCACTTTGTTCCAGTGTTAATTTTCAAAAACTCCGGATGTCTAATACTGAAAGCCAGTCCAGAACTCTCAGTGTTAAAGAACTTGCTTCTTGCCCGCCCCCCACCCCCCCGCCACCCCAGCTGTGGGGCTGAATCACACGAGGAAGGAAAGTCTGGCTCACTGCTTTATTAATTCACTACTGTGATTTCTTTCTCTGTTGCTAAAGGGGACTAGGCGAGGGGTGGTAAATTGAGTGGGCAGCCAGGAAATGTGATATTTTTCTTGGTTTCTTGTGATTGGAGGAAATTCTGTCTTTTCCTTTTGGTTCAAAAGTTTTTGCAACATAACCTTTTCGTTTTGTTTTGTTTTTCTGTGAAGTAATTCGACTTTTCAGTGGAAGCTACCCCAATCCCACCTCTCTGGGGTTGTAAAACCAACACGCTTTCATGTAATTTCACTAAATGAAGTCATCCAGATGGTGTGCCCATATAAAACCCTGACCTTCAGAGGAGCCGGGGCTCTGCCCGTCTCTAGGTCCTTGGGTAATTCGAAGTGTCACTTCTTGGCCTTTTCTGCTTAGACCTGTCACTTTAAATCTCCTCTTTGAACTTTGTCTACTTTTCTCCTTTATCTTCTTTGGTTGGGAGGCGAACTTTAATAGGAATGATCTTCAATGCCTGTTCTCTGAAGACCCATAGTAATTCTTAGTAATCAAGCCTGATGCGATAAACAAAATACACATTATGTGTAAATGTCCCATGCAAAATGTGAGAAAGTTTAGATGAGGTACAGCAATTATTTTTAGTCCTTTGAATAAAACATACTCCTCACATTTGAGAGAAATATTATAAATAACACAGCAGTCATTTAGTATAACCTCAATATATTTAATTTCAAACAACCAATCGTAATTCCCATTTCTGCTTATTTTTAAGGAACTCTTCACTTTTGTAATGTAATATTTTAATAATAATAACAATGACCCATGTGTATTACATGCTTAATATATGACCTTCCATAATCTAGGGTTTATAAAAAATACATATGATGACATTTCATCCTAACAACACATTATGAGTTAAGTATTATCCCCATTTGACAAACGAGAAAACTGGGTCTCAGAAGTGTGACACAGTCGGGTTTAAAAATCCTAACTCTGTATCTCAAAAAGCCATGCTATGCTGTCTCTAAGAGAAAGGTGTAGGCTGCTCAAACCAGTTCCGATAAAGTTTTCCCTTGTTCTCAATGTTTCTATTTTTTAATGAAAAATTGTAAGTAAATAATAGAAAGAGCATATTTATAACCTAAGTAACCTAAGTCTAAGAATAATAATAAAATGCATGCTTGCATACCCACCACTGAGCTTAAGAAATCAGACATTAGCAATACCTTTGAAGCCTCATGTAACTTTCCCCCAAACTATTCATCTTCCTCAATCCAGAGAAATGATTGAGTGCATGTGAGTGAGCCACCTCCCCCGTTAGAAAGGAGGCTTCTTGAGAAAAAATAAATACTGGGTTTATCATTTCTCTGTTTTTCTTTTTAGTTTTACCACACAGGCATTTATCCCTAAACAATGTGCTATTTGATTTTGCTTGGTTTTGAACTTCATGTAATCATTCTTTTGTAACATGCTCTTATCATTCAGTACCACCTATGTTGATGAGTGTAATATGTAGTTCTTAATCTTCACTGCTATCTGATATTCAACTGTATGAATATACCACATTTATTTACCCATTATCCCATTTTTCTGATCTGTGTTGCTTCAGGTTTTTGCTGTTACAAATGGATGTTCTTGGCCAAGTCTCCTGGTGCACATATGCTAACATTTCTTTTGGGTGTATATCCAGGAGTAAAACTGGCAGACTGAAGGGTGTGTGAAGTTCAGTCTTACATAATCATGTCAATTTTGTTTATATTTTGAAAAAAATTTCTCTTTGTTTCTCCTCTGATCTGTTTGCCACTCATTTTCTTATTCATTTGTAGGCTGCCTTTATATATTTTTATTACTTTTTTTGTTAGACATATATGTTGCAAATATCTTCCCAAAATTTTCAGCTGACTTTTCAGAGAAAGTTTTAAGTTTAACACAGTCACATTTTAATTTTTTTCCTTTATGAGTAAAAACCTTGTTTAAGAAATCTTTTTCTTTCTAGAGGTGTTATTCGTCTAAACTGTTTTGTTTTGTTTTTCATATTTAAGTGTTTAATATCTCTGAAATTGATTTGGGGATATGGTAAGAATAGGCAGGAATCTGATTTGACTTTTTTCCGTGAATTCAGGGGAGCCACACAGTCTGAAACCAGACCACATGGGCTCCATAATTAAAATATTACCACATTCTCCACAACATTCTTGCTCCTCTCTTGAGAAAGGTTTTTCTATGTATTTTATGTTTTTAATTGCTTTTGTAACTTTTGTCCTTCTTTTTTTTCAATTTGGTTTCCTTTTCTAACTTGTATGCTTTCGTGATTGCTGCCTTTAAAAAATTTTTTTCGTTGTTTATTTTTTGTTCCTTTGTTTGTTTTTTTTTTTAAGAGATAGTCTCACCACGTTAATCAGATCCAACCTCTGACCTCAAGCCATCCTCCTGCCTCAGCCTCCCAGGTATCTGAGATTATAGGCTGGTTTCTTTTTCTTACCTTGTTTTCTGTTATATAAAAACACAATTGACTTTTATGTAAATATTTATATTTTAATATCTATAGATTCTTCTGGGTTCTTCATAAACACAATTGTACCATCTGAAGAGTGACTTTCAAGATTCGGGTGTGTGTGTGTTTAAAAATACATTAAAGATCAAAAAAGTATTCATTATTCTGTCATTTTACCATTTAAAAGTCAATTTTATTTTTATATATTTATTTCATTTTTCTGTCTATATATATACATTTCTATCTGTTTTCTCATTTAAGTAATATTTATTCATTGCAGAAAACTTAGAGAATAGACATAACAAGGAAATCACAATGCTCAGAATTCAGCAACATACTTTTTAATTACTGATCATGTAATCTAAATGCACTACTTATTTCTTATTTTCAAGGATTTTGCTTCTGGTGAATAACTACTATAAATGTTTTGATATTATACTCATTTTGGCTTTTTTCTAATAATAAATACACTATTTTTAACACAAACGGGTCATATTGTACAGGCAATTATGCAACCTAATATTTTTTACAAACGATGTATGTAACCATTTTTTTGACATTACTGAAAATCCTTCTGCCACATTATTTCTGATGAATGCATTGTATATTTCATTGTACGTATTATAAGTCATTCATTTTACTGCATATGTGCTATACTCACCATTTTGCTATTATAGAGTTATGACTTTCTATCATCCTATGGTGAGTCCCTCAAAATAAGTTTCTGGAAGTCGAATGCAAAATTTTACATCTTTAAAATAATGTTGCCAAATTGGCTTCCAGGCATTTTCTTCCAATATGGACTTTCACCAGTTGTGTGTCCGATCCATTCTGTAATCATACTCTCTCTCTCTCTCTCTCTCAGAAACACACGCACACACATACACACATAAACACACACACACACACACACACACACATATAGACACACACACCCCCAGGACTCTAAACTTGAATCATTATATGGAACCAAAAACTTCCTAAAACTTTCACTAAAACTACCTAGGAAAACTTTGCAAAATTACCCACCCTAGAAATCGCTGTGCTAGCTCCCACTGAGGGTTTTTTTTTTTTAAGTGTATTTATTTTCTGGGTACTTTTCAACAAGATGACTAGTGTATAAAACTTTATTTTCCTTTTTTTATATAGGGTAGAGATAAGCTATTTATTTTAATTGTATTATGTCTGATAGAATTCCTTCATGTGTGTATTGCTGTGTTTCTCAATATAAGCGTGGCAGGCTCAGTGCCGTCTGTGGTCACGTAGGGGTTTTTGGAAATAATTTTAACTTCGGGCATACCCCTGAACGTGGGCAGCGCCTACTCATTGTCATCTCAGCCCCCTCTTACCCTTTTGGGAAGTCCTGATACCCTTATGAGGAAGCTTTTTTTTCTGCCTCATTCTCAAATCAACGTGGGGTTTCCTTATATCCTTGGCCCAACTTTAACTTACACAATTGTAATGGGCAGCATGATTTTGAGAATGCATGTTGTAGAATACTGGTTCTCACATCTGGCTACAAATGTATTATTCACTTAGGGAAGTTTTAAAAAATATCCATGTCTGAGCCTTGTCCCCGAGATTCAGTTTCATTTGCCTGAAGCATCACCTCTGATGGTTGATGGGTGTTTTAATGTGGATTCCACAGTCTACCAGTCTAGATGATCAAAATGACCTCTTCAAAGACAAACCAGGCTGGATAAAGAAAGGAACGGAGTGGAAGAGAGGAGACCCATGAAGCAGGAGTGAAAGTCTCTTTCCTTTTTGTGATTTTAAAGTAGAAGAAGGGGTTGGGCACAGTGGCTCACACCTGTAATCCCAGCACTTTGGGAGGCCAAAGCGGGATAGGTCAGGAGATCGAGACCATCCTAGCCAACGTGGTGACAGCCCGTCTCTGCTAAAAATACAAAAAATTAGCCTGACATGGTGGTGTGCGCCTGTGGTCCAAGCTACTTGGGAGGTTGAGGCAGGGAAGTTGCTTGAACCTAGGAGATGGAGATTGCAGTGAGCCGAGATCGAGCCACTGCACTCCAGCCTGGCGACAAAACAAGACTCTGCCTCAAAATAAATAAATAAATACAATTTAAAAAAATAACATAGAAGATTAGGTTAAATCGTGTCAGTTTATGAGAAGTAGATAACGTGAGAATTTAATCATTTCATCATCATCTTTGGTACATCCAATTCTGCTCAGTAATCTGCTTAACAAATCACGAGCACTTTCAATAGAAAGTATAATTTCATAGTTTATTACCTGTTGTTTTCCTTTAAAGAAAGGAGGGGAGGAGTAGAGAGGGAGGGGAGAGGGAGGGACAACACAACAAAATGAGAAGGACAAAAAAGAAGGGAAAGGAGAGCAAGTGCAAGAGAAGCCAGGCGAGGAAATAGGCAGGCACACGAGGAGGAAAAGCAGTGCCCCGGCAGAGAGGAGCCCTGTGAGGGGCAGATAGGGATGCCAGCGAGGCACTTGTTGAGTGAGAAACTGATGGAAAAGAAAGAGGTCAAAGCAGAGGAAGGCAAACAGAAGAGAAAGAAGAGGTACAGGGAACACCAATATCCAGGCCTCACCTCCCACAGAAAAATGAAGCGAAATGTAGGAAATCGAGAATGCAGCTCAGACTCTCCTACTCTGACAGAGCAAGTGGGTCTCGAAAGATGGCGTAATTCAATCACCACTCTCAACAAGATGGCAACTACTGAAGACATCACAGGCAGACAGGCGATAACCTTCCTCAGTGATCTGCTTATCTACTATCCAGTTCCTTCCTCAATTCTTTTCTTCTTCAATAAAACCTGCGCATACATAAACAGAAAATAAACATCAGTTATTTATCTCCTTTATACAACATTCACATGTATTTTCTGTACCTGTCATAGAATATCCATCCACCTTAACTGAAATGGTGAAAAGGAATGTGTGTGTTGAGGGGCAGGATTGAGAGTTAAAAAAATATATATTGCTTCTACCAGTTGGCATCTTTCTTAGTCCTTCTATAAGAATTAAGAAATTGTTATTGGCATTTACAGAAAAACCCACGTTTTCAGTGGTCATGTTCACAAGCCAGGGTACTTTAGAGGGCTGAATAACCTCAAAGTGTTGTTTTTTGTCCTTCTGATTTTGCTTCATGGTTGTAAGATTTTGTCCTTAATTCAGTGTCTCAAGCTGGAATCAAGGGCAAGGGAAAGGTTCTGTCCTTTTCATTAGAAAGCAAAATAATTTTCCCAAAAGTCCTCCTGCAAATCTACTTAATGCCTCATTTAGCAGAAATGGGTGAAGTGGTCATCCTCAGTTACAAGGGAGGGTGGGAAAGAGACTGCCTGACCATCCTGCTTGCCTCCTGGGGGGAGGGAAAGGAGGAAGGGACTGAGGATGTCCTGGGGAAAGCCAAACCACAGTGACTTGCAAACCTAGTCCCAGTTTTGGCTGAGGTCCCTTTCTGTGCTCTTTTGTGCTCCTCTCTCCTTTATGACTTCAAGCACAATTTCCAAAGTATAATCCATTTATAGAAACACAAACGCATGGAATTTCTACCAACTAAAATAAGGCCAACGCATCCATACATACTTATATCATTTTTTCTTACAATACCATACTACTTTTTTCCAGAGTTATTACTTAGCTAGCAGGGTTTGTAGGTTCCTTGTCTCTGCCTCAGCTTCTACCACTTTAAAACTTCTAGCTTCAAGTGTAATGTAGCCATAGCCATTGTTGTGGCACCTATAAACAAATCACATCATTTGGGGATTATTCATTGCTTTCACCAGTTGAACTATGTAGCCACAAATTCTATAACTTTTTCAAAGTCTCCCCCAAATCAAATCATCTTATTCTTTTGTTTTGTTAGAGACAAAGTCTTGCTCTGTCATCCAGGCTGGAGTGCCGGAGAGTGATCATAGCTCACGGCAGCCTCAAATTTCTGGGCTCAGGGGATCCTCCTGTCTCACACTCTTGAGTAGCTGGGACTACAGGCATGAGTCAGCACACCCAGCTAATTTTTACTTACTTATTTTATAGACAGCATCTCACTATGTTACCTAGGCTGGTCTTGAACCACTGGCCTTAAACTCCTCTCATCTCAGCCACCAAAAGTACTAGGATTACAAATGTCAGCTACCATACCCATCCAATCATCTCTTTAGCAACAGGGTATTTTCTATTCCCATTTTGTCTTTCTATAGGTCAACAAAAGCTCAGTTGTTTTCATTTTTAAAAAGTGCTCTTTTTTGGGTACTCAATGCTTACTGATCACTCATAAGTCTCCCATGACCCTCAGGGGGCTGTGAGCCCCTCACTGGGTTCCCCCGATTTCCTACTTCCATTGTTCAGACACTTATATTAAAGACTCCACTGTGAACCCCACAGTGCAAGCATGCTGCATTCACCTCTTAATCCGCGATGCCCAGCGCAGCCTCCACAGTAGAGGGCGACCTCTGTGTAGACACTGGACAATGCTGATTGAACTGAAATGAAGTTAAAGGATTCGAAATGCCCTATCTGGCCACGTGACTTTCAGCTGGCTGCAGCTAAAACACTCAGACCAGGAGCCATCTACAGAGCAAGTCCCCTTCTATGCTTCAGACAGCCACAGTCTCTCATCAGGCTGCTCTTCAGAAAAAAAAAAAAAAAAACCCACGCTCCTCCCTTCAAGTCAAGCAGAAAAACAAGCAGATTTAGGAAATGAATGAAAGTGAAGATTGATGGCTAAAGCTGCGTTCCTTTTTGGCATCTTCACCATTCATTTGTGCTGGGGAAACACCTTCATGCTACAAGGCAGGTCCATTGGCAGGAGGACAGTCAGGGAATGTGTTAGGGAAACAACAGAATCCCGGGGCCAAATTGTCTCCATCCTGCCCCTTGAGCTCTTCTTCTCTGGTGGCCATGCCTTTCATTTTAATTCATTTCCTGTTTAGAGATTCTTCCTGGGTAGGCCCCGAGGGTATACTGATGAATTTGTCCAACAGGCAAGATTGCTTCCTTTTTTGTCTGTCTACCATATCCTCCATCATGTTTAACTTTCTTAATTAAGCTCTTTGAAATCAAATTGAACTACATCCAAAAGCAGTCTTGCATTTATCGGTATGATTGAAAATTTTACCTCTTGCTAAAAGACTTGATTAATCCCACCCAAGTTTATGATTACCCCTCTGTGCATCTCTTTAGCATTTATATTCCCAGTGCCCCCCTTCCACCTGTCAGTGTGAGTGAGTGACTTCCCCAGTTCAAAGGTAAGCTTCTTGAGAAAAAGAATGTGTTGTGTTCTGTACCTACAAAAAAATCATTCTACTTCACAATATTGTGTCCCCATTAATGTGCTCACCCTTACACTGATATTTCCAAGCAGTGGTCTTGCACTGGATTTTAAATACCCCTGGCATAGACCAATCTTGACCTAGAAAGATATTCTTGGTTCAGTGTAAGGTCACTTGCAGTCTTAGTGCTGAACTCATGTAATGGCCCACATGTTGTAAGTACTATACCTGTGAGAATATAAAAAGATTTGTGTATACAGCAGGTCAGATGATGAAATACATTTGATTTTTGTTTTTTAATTTTACATTCAGCAGATACATGTGCAGGTTTGTTATATGGATATATTGTATGATGCTGAGATTTGAGCTTTTAATGATGCTGTCACCCAAGTAGCCAAAGTAGTACCCAATGAGTAATTTTTCAACCCTTGCCCCATCCCGCTCTCCTTGCTTTTGGAGTCCCCAGTGTCTGTTGTTCCCATCTTTGTGCTCATGTGTACCTAATGTTTAACTCTCACTTATAAGTGAGAACATGTGGTATTTGATTTTCCGTTTCTCCATTAATTTGCCTAGGATAATGGCCTCCAGCTCCATCCATGTTGCTGCAAAGGACATGATTTCATTCTTTTTTGTGGCTATGTAGTAATTCCATGATGCATATGTACCAGATTTTCTTTATCCAATCCTCTATTGATAAACACGTGAGTTAATTCCATGTCTTTGCTATTGTGTATAGTGTTATGATAAACATACAAGTGCAGGTGTCTCTTTGGTAGAAAAATTTATTTTCCTTTGGGGTATATAGCCAGTAATGGGATTGTTGGGTCAAATGGTAATTCTATTTTTAGTTTTTTCAGAAATCTCCAAACTGCCTTCCATGGCAGCTGAACTAATTTGCCTTCCCACCAACATTGTATAAGCATTCCTTTTTCTCTGCAGCCTCACCAACATCTGTTATTTTTTGACTTCTTAATTATAGCCATTCTGACTGGTATGAGATGGCATCTCATGTGATTTTGATTTGCATCTTTCTGATTATCAGTGTTTTCTTGGCCACTTGCATTTCTTCATTTGAAAAGTGTCTGTTCATGTCCTTTGCCCATTTTTAATGGGGTTATTCGGTTTTTTTCTTGTGGATTTATTTAAGTTTCTTAGATTCTGGATATTAGCCCTTTACTGGATGCATAGTGTGCAAATATTTTATCTCATTCTGTAGATTGTCTGTTTACTGTATTCATAGTTTCTTTTGCTGTGCAGAAATTCTTTAGTTTAATTAAGTCCCATTTGTCTATTTGTTATTGTGTTGTATTGGGGTCTTCAACATAAACTCTTTGTGTAGGCTAATGTCCAGAAGAATATTATCTAAGTTTTCTTCTAGGATTTTTATAGTGTGAGATCTTACATTTAAGTCTTTAATTCATCTTGAATTAATTTTTGTATATAGGGTGAAGTAGGGGTCCAGTTTCATTCTTCGGCAGATGGTTAGCCAATTGTCCCAGCACCATTTATTGGATGGGATATTCTTCAGCTGTGCAGCTTTGTTTCAAGAGTCTCTGTTCTATTCCATTGGTCTATGTGTCTATTTTTGTTCCAATACCAGGTTGTTTTGGTTACTGTGGCCTTGTAGTGTAGTTTAAAGTTGGGTAATGGGATGCCTCTAGTTTTATTCTTTTTGCTTAGGATTGCCTTGGCTATTTGGTCTCTTTTTTAGTTGCATATGAGTTTAGGAGTAGGTTTTTCTGATTCTGTGAAAATTGACATTGGTACTTTTATGGGAATAACATTGAATCTGTAGATTACTTTATCTTAACAATATTGACTCTTACAAACCATGAGCATGGAATGCTCTTCTATTTGTTTATGTCATCTATGATTTCTCTCAGCAGTGTTGGAATCTTTTAGCAGTTCTCCTTGTAGAGATGTTTCACCTCCTTGGTTAGATGTATTCCTAGCTCTGTGTGTGTGTGTGTGTGTGTGTGCGTGCGCGCACGCGCACGCATGTGTCTACTATAAATGGAACTGAATTCTTGATTCAGTTCTCAGTTTGAACATTATTGGCATATAGAAATGCTACTGATTTTTTCAAAACCAAATTGAGATACCACCTCACACCAGTTAGAATGGTGATCATTAAAAAAAATCAGGAGACAACAAACACTGGAGAGGATGTGGAGTAATAGGAACACTGTTACACCATTGGGAGTGTAAATCAATTCAACCATTGTGGAAGACAGTGTGGTGATCCCTCAAGGATCTAGAAATAGAAATACCATTTGACCCAGCGATCTCATTACTGGGCATATACCCAAAAGATTATAAATCATTCTATTATAAAGACATATACACACACATGTTTACTGCAGCATTGTTCACAACAGCAAAGACTTGGAACCAATCCAAATGTCCATCAATGATAGACTAGATAAAGAAAATGTGGCACATATACACCATGGAATATTAGGCAGCCATAAAAAAGGATGAGTTCATGTCCTTTGCAGGGACATGGATGAAGCTGGAAACCATCATTCTCAGCAAACTGACACAAGAACAGAAAATCAGACACCACACGGTCTCACTCATAAGTGGGTGTTGAACAATGAGAACATACGGACACAGGAAGGGTAACATTACACAATGGGGCCTTGCAGGTAGGGGGTTAGCAGAAGAATAGCAGGAGGTCAGGGGATTGGGGAGGGATAGCATTAGGAGAAATACCTAATGTAGATGATGGGACAATGGATGCAGCAAACCACCACCATGGCGCGTGTATACCTATGTAACAAACCTGCACTATCTGCACATGTACCCCAGAAATTAAAGTATAATAAATAAATTTTTTTAAAAATAAATACTACTGATTTGTATATGTTGATTTTGTATCCTGAGACTTTGCTGAAGTCATTTATTATGTCTAAAAGTCTTTTGGCAGAATCTTTAGGGTTTTCAAAGTATGGAATCATATTGTCAGTGAAGAGAGATAATTTAACTTCCTCTTTTCTTATTTGAATGTCTTTTCTTTTCTTTCTCTTCCCTGATTACTCTAGCTAGGACTTCATAAATGCATCTAAATATGTACTCTACTGAGTGTTGAAGATGACCACAGAGAAATGGGAAGCATTTTTGAGATTTAATGTAACAATTGGATCCTTTTTCCCTTAGTATATATTTCTCTTCTTTGTTCTTGATGTGTTCCCTGGCACTAATGTGGTACTTATGAATTTGTTGAACTAAGTGACTTCTAAGTGTCTAGGCCAGGTTTTGAGACAGCCAGTGGAGGACCTCTTTCTCTAAAGTATCTGTCCCCATTCACCAATCTAGCTTCTTTACTGAGGTTCTATGGACAGATCCAGTGGTTCTCTAAGTAAATATATATAGTCCAAGAAAAAACGTACTTAATGACCACAGAAGGCAGAATTGCAGGGTAAGTTTAAGCAGTCATTGTGCTGGGGATTTTATATGTAGGAAGAGGTTGAGCAACAGACAGGATGAAGAAGAAGGACTCTTTTATGATAAGAGGTTCCCAAGGCAATTTTTGTTTGAGATAGAGTCACACTCTGTCACCCAGGATGGAGTATAGTGGCATGATCTCAGCTTACTATAATCTCCGCCTCCAAGGTTCAAGGGATTCTCATGCCTCGACTTCCTGAGTAGCTGGGATTGCAGCATGTGCCATCATGCCTGGCCAATTTTGGTGTTTTTTAGTAGACACAGGGTTTCACCATGTTGGCCAGGCTGGTCTTGAACTCCTGGCCTCAAGGGATCCACACACCTCAGCCTCCCAAAGTGCTGGGATTACAGGTGTGAGCCATTGTGCCCAACTGCAGATATTTTTAGGTGGATGCATTCAACACCTTTTTTCAGCTCCCTAGTTTCTTTCCAGCCTCTATTACAGAGTCTAGAACACCACAAACAGCCATGTAACACAATGAGATGTAAAGGAAAATCTGTGAGAGTGTGTATTAGTCCATTCTCACACTGCTAATAAAGACTACCTGAGACTCAGTAATTTATAAAGAAAAGAGGTTTACTTGTCTCACAGTTTAGGATGGCTGGGGAAGCCTCGGGAAACTTATAATCATGGCGGAAGAGGAAGCAAGCATGTCCTTCTTCACATGGTGGCAAGAAGTGCTGAGCAAAAGGGGGAAAAATCCCTTATAAAATCATCACATCTTGTGAGAACTCACTCACTATCACAAGAACAGTGTAAGGGTAATTGCCCCCATGATTCAATCACCTCCCACTGGGTCCCTCCCACGACATATGGGGATTATGTGAACTACAATTCAAGATGAGATTTGGGTGGAGACACAGCTAAACCACATCAGAGGGTCTCTGTCTCTTTCCAGATAAAATTAATAGATCAAGGCAGGTGCCACTCTCTCTGCCTTCTTTCTGTGTAGAGTGTAGCTGTGATGAATGGCCCAACCATTTTTTTCCATCATGAAGCAACAAGCATGAGGACAGAACAGCCCACTAAGGATTATAGAACTTAACGCATGAGAGAGCAAGTGTCTCTGATGATGTTGCTGGACTGGATTCCCTACCTCTAGGCTCTTGTTAGGTAACATACTTTAATGCATCTTTGTTATTGCAACAGCATCTCATTCACAACATTTTCAGGGTCTACACTAGTGTTTGTGGTCTCTTCTTGAATTACTTAATTTTGTACATAATAGCTTATTGCATTAGTCAAGCCCTGTATTTCTGTTATACAGTTGTGGATCTTAATATTCTAGTATACCTTAAAATAGCTATTTAATTTCCAAATAAATTCTGCCCAGAAATGGAAAAGGTTTTTTAGAGCAAAAGATTAGACTTTACAAAACCATTCCAAAAAGCATCTTTGTTTCCATTTGAAAGAGGGCATAGTGTTGTAGAAAGATTATGATTTTGGGAGTCAGACTCAAGACACACCAAACTTCAATTTCACCTCTGCCACTTAGTACATAATTAAATTAGATATGTTATTTCATCCTCTAAGCCTCTATTTCCTCAGGTTTAAAATGACGAAAGTACCAATCTTAAAAAGCAGTATGATGATTAAAAATAATGTCCATCAGCTGGATGCAGTGACTCACACCTGTAATACCAGTACTTTGGGATCACTTGAGGTCAGGAGTTCCAGACAAGACTGGCCAACATAGAAAAACCCCGCTCTACTACAAATACAAAAATTAGCCAGGCATGGTGGCACATGCCTGTAATCCCAGCTACTTGTGAGACAGAGGCAGGAGAATCCCTTGAATCTGGGAGGCAGAGGTTGCAGTGAACTGAGATCACACTGCTGCTCTCCAGCCTGGGCAATAGAATGAGACACTGTCTCAAAAAAAAAAAAAAAAAAAAAAAAATATATATATATATATATATATATATATAAAGTGTTCTGGTACACAAAGAACATTCAAAAAATCAATATAGACACAGATCTTACACCTTTCACAAAAAATAACTGAAAATGGATCACAGACCTAAATGCAAAACACAAAACTACAAAACTCATAGAAGAAAAATGTAAGAGAAAATCTAAGAGATCTTCAAGTTGGCAATTACTTTTCAGATACAATGCTAATAGCATGACCTTTAAAAGAAAACATTGATAAGTTAGATGTTATAAAAATTAAAAACTCCTACTCTGTAAAAGATACTATTAAGAAAAGGAAAAGAAAATCCGTGGATTGAGAGAAAATCTTTGCAAAACACATATCTGATAAAGGATTAGTGTCCAAAATATACAAAGAATACTTAAAACTACAATAAGAAAATAAACAATCCAAATTTTTAAATGGGAAAAATGTTTGGACACCTCACCAAAGAAGATATACGAATGACAAAGAAACATATAAAAAGATTCTCAATATATTATGTCATCAAGGAATTGCAAATTAAAACCACACTGAGATACCACTACACACCTATTAGAATGGCCGAAATCCAGGAGACTGACAATACCAAATGCTGACAATGATGTGGAGCAACAAAACCCTCATTCATTGCTGATGAGAATGTGAAATGGCACAGCCCCTTTGGAAGAGTATGCAGTTTCTTAGAAAACTATACGTTCTCTTACCATATAATCTTCTTGATACTTACCCAAATAAGCTAAAATTTTATTTCCACACAAAACCTTGCAAACGAATGTTTATAGAAGTTGTATTTATCATAGTTGCCAATATTTTGAGGCAACCAAGATGTCCTTCAATAGTAAACAGATCAACAAAATGTGGTATATCCATGTAATTGAATATTATTTAACGATAAGAATAAATGAACTACCAAGTCATAAAGACTTGGAAGAAGCTTAAGTGCATATTGCTAAGTGAAAAAAGCCAATGTGAAAAGACTACATGCTATATGATCCAACTAAATGACATTCTGGAAAAGGCAAAACTGTGGAGACTAATCCCAAGTAGCTGGGATTAGTACTTGGCAAGGATTTAGGGGGAGGATGGGAGAGAAGAATATGAGAAGCTCAAAGGATCTGAGGGACGAGAAACTACTTTTTATGATACTATAGTGGTGGACACATGACATTTATACATTTGTCAAAATTTATAGAATATACAACACAAACATTGAACTCTAATGTAAACTATGGACTTTAGTTAATAATAATGTATCAGTATTGGTTCATCAATTGTAATATATATACTGCAGTAATGCAAGATGTCAGCAATAGAAAAACTGAGGGGTGGATGAGGAGTCATATGGGAGCTTGCTATGCAATTTTTCTGTAAACCTAAAACTTCTCTAAAAATTAAAGTCTATTCATTTAATATATTAATGCGCATGAAGCATCTGGTACACAAGCAACCTTCAATTAATAATCTGTTATTATTTAATCTCTGTCCCCCTGGGGAGTATGTCCATCACACAGTAACTCTCTGTGTGATGGACATGTTTCTTTTTTCTCCTTTCTTTCTTTCTTTCTTTCTTTCTTTCTTTCTTTCTTTCTTTCTTTCTTTCTTTCTTCTTTCTCTTTCTGTGTCTGTGTGTCTGTCTCAGCTTTTGAAAGTTTCTGTTCAAACTGATCCAAATGAAACTAAAACCATACAGCCAGAGTGGGGGTATGACACCCATCTATTTTCCCTCATTCCTTTCTAAATAAGCACAGGAGCCAAGCATGGCAAATCCCTTTGCAAGAAGCTAAGGGGGCCATTATGTCAGGGTTTCTCATTCTTGGCATTATTGACATTTTGGGCTGGATATTTTTTGGTTATGGGAGTTGTCCTGAGCATTGTAGGATGTTTAGCGGTATCTCTGACTTCTTCAGTCTAGAAAGCGTCCACTCCCCAGCTCCACCCACTCCCGTCTCCAAAAATGTCTCCAGACATTGCCAAATTCGCCTAGGAGGAGCAAAACCACTCCCACTGAGAATCACTGCATTATGTGCTTTTGAAGAAAAGCAAAGGAGCCCCAAAGATCTTAAAATCTGTACCTCTGTCACATTAGACCAGAGTTTCTAAACTCAAAATGGGAAATATATGTCACTAGAAATAAGTTATATCTTCTGGGGATTCTTCATTATGTGATTTTGGCCTTGGGCCTTGGGGCCAAAATAGGCCTGTAATAGATTCTGGTTTGGTGTTATTTGAAAGCCGGAAATCTAATCAATCTCTGCTTTTCTTTTCTTTTCTTCCTTTTTCTTTCTTTCTCTTTCATTCTTCCTTTCTGTCTGTCTCTGCTTTTCAAAGTTTCTGTTCAGACTGATTCAAATAAAACTAAAACCATATGGCCAGAGTAGGGGTATGACGCCCACCTAATTTCCCTCATTCCTTTCGAAATAAGCATAGGAGCCAAGCATGGCAAATCCCTTTGCGAGAAGACTGTTTTCAGCCTGGTTGTTTTGTTTTGTGTTGTTTGAAATTGCTAAGGACATTGTGATACTTTATGGCAGTTTCCTCCCAAGAAAAAAGTTTTCAGATTAGTAATATTTGTCTTCACGAATCTCAGTCTTAGCCACTAAACCATAATCAAAGGGTCTAGAATAAGGCAAAAGACCCTGTTATTTGTGTGTTTTTTTGAAAGCTAAAAGGGGATTTTGTGTGTGTGCTTTAATTGGGCTGGATACCCTATGACTGACTGTCTTATTGAAGTTTGAAAGCTGGGAGTTTCCAGGATATGTGCTAAACTTGTTTTGCCTGTGTGTGTTTTTATTAGGTACCAGCCAAAATATTTTATTTATTTGTTTATTTATGTAAAGAATGAGGGATTTCTGCTTAGGCCTCTGTCCAGGGGAATTCATGGTTCAGTGAAGATTAACAGCCCCAACAAGGCTAGAGCTTTTTCACCAGCTGGTTTCTCCCTGGGTTCTTTATCAAAGGAAAACAGGTCTGAGAGTGAACTTTCAGTGGATCATTCCTTTAAACATCTTAGCCGAGCTAAAAGATAGTCTAGCTGGTTTGGGAGGCAGAAAAAGAGGATAGGCTAATGGTAAATAGAAACATGTGTGATATGGGGCCTAGTGGGATTTATTCTCAGAAAAGACCTTGATTTCTGTGCTATCTTCAGGCCCACCCTAACACTGCAGAGCTTCCCTGGGGCTTGAAGAGTGTTGCTTGTTGAGTGGATGTCTAGGTTTATGGGTTATATACTAGGCCAGCACTATATGCTGCAAATTCCAAGCAGCCAAGGCAACCGTGTGTTCATCAGGAGATTTATATTTGTGTGTGCATGTTCGTCAAACACTGGACTCTCTAAAGTGCAGGGCCTAGATGATTCTGACACGAAAAAAAATACATATCACCAGTCACCTAAACCACCAAAGGCCTCCTGCTCAGAGATGTCTATGAAGGTGGCAAACGCTCAAGGCTGGCAGAGCATCAGATTCACTCATACTCCCGACTTCTCCAGTTCTTCTTCATCAGAGCTCTAGGGGTAAGGGCTCAAGCATCAAAATGAGTATGAGATTGGAAGCCAAGGTTACACAGCTACTTGAAGGCAGTAGTTACAGAAGGCCACCCAACCGTGTGTTCTAACTGGACACCCGTGAGTGACAGAAGCGCATGTCATGTGCTGTCCTTGGTGGGACACCATGCACACAATAAAAGGGACCTTCCTTCCCTAGTTATCCTTGGATGGCCATTGCCCCAAGATTCCCAACTCATTCATGTTGTTACTCTCTATAAAACTCTGAGCATAGGCAGCCTTTCGTTTGTGCTTAATCAATTAACCAATTAAGGCAGTAGGTACTAAAATCTTATTCCATTCTCCAGGTTCTTAGCTCAGCCTGCTTCTTCACAACCTAAATAAATAGTCAAAGAAGCAATACATGTTTGAGATTTTTGAGGGATCTCAATCTATAGGGAAAAAAGTTATCATGACTCATATGATGAAAACTGGGGGGCCCAGCCAGAAGATAATCTTTTAGGGAACAGTTGAGCACATTCAGGAATTAAAAGGTCCTTCCATGTAAACAAACATTTTATGTGAAGAAAGTTTTAAAATTGCACTGTGAAAGACCCACTTAATACTGGATTAGAGAAATGATGTATTAAGCAAGACACCTTTGGCCTGGTCTAGGAAAGAATTAAAGGGGGTATCTCTAGGGCTGACAGCAGAGCCAGAGGCATAACTTCTTAAAACGTGTAACCCTCAGTCCAGCTGCAATGCATTCTGATCTCTTGGGTTCATAATTCATCCCTGTGGACAATTTCTTGATGTTATTATGTAGAACACATGGGGTTCTAGGATTCACTCCTGGGCAAACTCTACCTCTGGCAGAGTCCAGTCAACAGGGCCCACGTGAGTGAGCATCTGAGGGGCCTCAACTGCAAAATTTAATTGTAAAATCATCTTAAAGGTCAAACTGTAGTCAAATGGGTAAGTGTGGCTCTGCCACTAAATAACCCTGAGTGACTTTGGGAGTATTAATAAATTCATTCATTCATTCATTCATTCATTCATCCATTCATGTACTTATAAAGTAGCTGTTCCATGCCAGAAGTGTGTCAATCACTGGGGACATAGCAGTAATCAAAACAGAGAGCCCCATGCCTGGTAGGGAAAGATGTGTTAACAAAACATGTAGAAATACAACTTATGATAAGAACTGAGAAAGAATGGTGTAACAAGGGGGTCCCTGCTTTAGATGAAGGGTCAGGGAGGACCTCTAGAAGTAATCAAACTGAAACTTAAAGGATGATTACGAATTAGACAAAATGGTGTGGGAAGGGGGCTTCAGGAGTTAATAACAGCAGGTGTGTGAGCTAGTGTTTGAGGGAAAGAGTGTTTAGAGAAGTAGTGGACATGGGAGTTATGAACACGATATTTGCCCCATAATAATGAAAATGTTGGCCCAAGGGATGCAAACCAGGCATGAAGGGAAATGAAAGAGGGAGGTGCTGAAAGAGAAAAAAGCGAATGAGTGCATTGGTGGTCTGACCGAGGCTACTGAGACTGGAGAACGGTTTCAGTGAGAGACCTCAAGCCTGCGCACTGAAGGACTGGAGAAGTTGGAGAAGTTTTCATTTGAAGTAGCAGTAGCGGTGGTGTTCAGGGGTTGACCACGGGACAGGATGGCTGAGGTGGAGTGCAGAAAAAATGTACTGGCAATGATGGGAGGTCCCAGGAAAGAGCCCATTGAATGGGCTCTGTGCTGAATGTGCGCCTGGATAGGCACATTTCTTTGAAAAATGAAGACTGGTCCAGGTGCTAATGTTTTTAATGAGAGATAGGAAGTGACCAGGAGGCTTGCAGACAATCTCCTGTCTTCCTGGGGAGCCCCTCAGATTTTTGCTATAGGCAATAGTATTGAGTTTTCTTAACTCTTTCAACATAATGAAAAACACACTAGGCTTAAAATCAGAAGACCCAGGTTCAAGTTCTGGCCTGGTGACCCTCTTGATGTGCCCCTTCTTTTGGACATGTCACTCGGAGCCTTCAGGTCTGGGTTTCCTCATCTGTGAATTACATAAATGACTCTTGAAGGCTGGTGGGAAGTGGGGCTGGGAAGACATGCCTCCTTAGGGAAGTCCACCAGAATTTCGAGGGCAGTGGTTTTCAACCCACCTTGAACATGAGAATCACCTGGGGAACTTAAAAAAATTATAATCCACCCATGAGATTCTGAATTTGGCCTGGGTTGGCCAGGTTTTGGAATTTTTTGAAAGGTCCCCCAGTGATTCTGATGGGCAGCTTGGGAACCATTGCTCAAGGGAAACATATGTCATTTGAGAAGATCTCCACGAGAATAGAAGCTTCGTTTTTCTGTTTTGTTCACAGAAATTACCCAAATGCCCAGACTAGCTGACATAGTGCAGGCGTTCGACAAACTGTGTTTGCAGTTTACTCTGATTATAAAGCAGGTCGGAATACCATGCCCGGGAGATATGATAAAGTCAAAATTGTCACTGAATTTCTTTTTTTTTTTTTAGGGAGGGAAGGAGGAAGGGAGGAAGGCAGGAAGGGAGGGAAGGAGGAAGGGAGGGAGGGAGGAAGGAAAGGATGAAGGAAGAAAGGGAGGGAAGGAGGGAGGGAAGGGAAGGAAGGAATTCAAGCAATGAGAGAGACATTGCCGACCTGGATCTAGAGGTTTACAAGTTGATTTCTTTTTTTGAGAGAAGGAAAGAAAAAAAAATGAGTAAAGGAGAGAAAGAAAGAGGAAGAGAGAGAGGGAGGTTGAAGGGAAATATTGCTTTATTCTGAAAAAAAAATGGGTATTAATAATGGCCAATCAATGTTTCATTTAAACCTATGAGTAAGTGTGATGTGGTATTGACAAGAATGTATATTTTGTGTATTTGAAGTGGAGAGCTCTATAAATATTTATTAAGTTTACTTGTTCCAGATCTGAGTTCGAGTCCTTGATATCCTTATTAATTTTCTGTCTCATTGAATCTAAGTCTCTATGTATCTGGCTGTTAGGATTGTTAGCTTTTGTTGTTGTATTGATCCTTTTACCACTATATCTTTGTTGCTTTAAAATCTATTTTACCCGCTATGAGAATTGCAACTCCTGCTTTTTATTTATTTATTTTTGCTCTCCATTTGGTTGGTAAATCTTTCTCCATTCCTTTGTTTTGAGTCTTTGTGTGTCCTTGCATGTGAAACAGGTCTGGATGTAACATGCCGTTGGGTTTTGGCTGTGTCTTTCGATTGGGGGATTTAGTCGATTTAAATTTAGGGTTACTGCCATTTGATATTAACTGGCTGTTTGATCCATTCGTTGATGAAAATTCTTCTTTATGTTGGTGCTCTTTACTTTTTGGTATATTTTTAGTAAGGCTAATACTGGTTGTTTCTTTCTGTGTGTAATGCCTCTTTCAGAAGCTCTTGTAAAGCAGGCCTGGTGGTAATAAAATCTCTGAGTTCTTGCTTGTTCATAAAAGATTTTATTTTTCCTTCAGTTGTGAAGCTTAGTTTGGCTGGATATGAAATTCTGGGCTGAAGGTTCTGTTCTTTGAGGATGTTGAATATTGACCCCCACTCTCTTCTGGCTTGTAGAGTTTCTGCTGAGAAATCTGCTGTAAATCTGATAGGCTTGCCTTTGTGGGTAACCTGACCTCTCTCTCTGGCTGCCCTTAGTATTTTCTCCTTCGTTTCAACCCTGGTGAATCTAACAATTATGTGCCTTGGGGTTGCTCTTCTTGAGGAATATCTTTGTGATGTTCTCTGTATTACCTGGGGTTGAATATTGACCTGCTTTGCTAGTTCAGGAAAATTTTCCTGAATAATATCCTGAAGGGTATTTTCCAGCTTGGATTCATTCTCTCCGTCGCATTCAGGTACACCTATCAAACGTAAATTTGGTCTTTTCACATAGTCCCACATTTCTTGGAGACTTTGCTCATTCCTTTTTATCCTTTTACCTCTAATCTTGTCTTCTCATTTTCTTTCATTAAGTTGGATTTTGACCTCTGTTATCCTTTCTTCTGCTTGAACAATTCGAGTGTTTAAACCTGTGCATACTTCTCGGAGTTCCTGTATTGTATTCTTCAGTTCCATTAATTCACTTATATTCCTCTCTAAGTTGTCTATTCTCAATAGGATTTTGTCAAACCTTTTTTCAAAGTTCCTAGTTTCTTTACGTTGGGCTACAACATGTTCTTTTAACTCACAGAAGTTTCTTATTATCCATTCCCTGAAGAGTGATTCTGTCATTGGGATGTGCTCATTCTCCATCAAGCCTTGTTCCATTGTTGATGTGGAACTGTGATCATCTTTAGAGGGAGAGGCGTTCTGATTTTGAGTATTCTCAGCCTTTTTATGCTGGTTTCTTCCCATCATTGTAAATTTATCCTCCTGTCCTCTTTGAAATTACCAACTTTCAGATTAGGTCTCTTGATTGGACATCCAAGTTGTTAGTTCCCAGGGCCAGAACAGCAGCGTTAAGACTGATGGTGCTTTTCTGCCCAGGGTTCTCCTGTCTGGCTTCCTTCTTGTGTCCATAATGGGCGACTCTGCCTTCCCGGGGCTCCAAACCTTGGTCAGAAGGGGAACCAGTCTAATTTACTCTGCGCTGAGAGCTGCTGCGCTGAGGTGCCGTCACAGCCACTGCGCTGGTCTCAGGAGTCGTGCTGGGGACCCGTGTGGGTCCTCCAAACCTCGGTCAGAAGGGGAGCCGGCCCTATTTACTCTGCTCCGAGAGCTGCCGCGCCAAGGTGCCGGTGAAACGGCTGCACCGGCCACAAGAGTTGCGCTGGCGACCCGTGTGGTTCCTCCACTGGGGATCTTCTGCTCCATGAGTGACCAGAATTTGTCTGAAAGTGTGGCGTCTTCTAGTTCTCTGCGCTTTGACTGAGAGCTGCAATCCCGAGCTGTTATCAATCGGCCATCTTGGATTGTTCCCGCCTGTCACTGAATTTCTTATTCAACTACTTAATTCTGTGGTCAAACTTGGTCATAGAATTGTGGGTGACCCTGTAGCCCCAAGCATAATAAGTAAGGCTCATTTATATATGATGAACCTCCTTCAGAATATTCCACACATGTACACGCATGTGGCCTCAACCTCACAAGGGGTCTGCATTCAGGGAATTTATTCATTAGATCCCCTGGGAGATCAAGGCCTCTTTTCCTCTCTGTTCCCATTGTACCTTGACTTGGTTTTGCCTCTCAGCAATCACGGAGTGTAGAGATTGTCTGTTCAAAAATCTCCCTATGCCTACCCTGTTTACAAGAAATTCCCTGAAGACAGAGAGTCTTCTATTTTCCTCCTAATTCCAGCACTTACTGATGATGACAGTGATAATGATGATGATGTCCCTGGCTTTGAACCAGTGTTTTATCACTTAATGAATACATTTTAATACTGTCTGGGACACATCGGGGATTTTCCTCTGCTGTATTTCCCCTCCAGGAGAGAAAGAATCAGGATTAGACCACAGAGCCCAGTCAGAAATTGACTTGGTGGCGGGTCATGGGGTCACTTAGATGTTGACACTTCCCTGGAACGAAGCTTAGTGGACTCTGGCCGCTAAGACTGGCTGGTGGGCTCAGGAATTGCCCTCTTCCCAGCCTGCTTTGGGGAGGTCAGGGAACAAAAGCACCATAATGACTTTTGAAAGAAGGAGAGGTTTTCCAGAGTCAGAGGGGTATGTAGCTGCAAACTTTTCTACTATGTGGCCCCCCAGAAATAACTGGAGTGTGGGAATTAGGAAACTCAGTCCTCAGCTTTCTTATTAACCAGCTGAGTGACACTTGGCAAGCCACTTACCCGCTCAATGGTTTAGTCTTTTCATCCATAAAAGAAATGGCTAAAAGTTGTCACTTTATCACAGTGCCATAGTGAAAATCAGAACTAGGTAATACGTGTAAAAGCTCTTCACAGTAAAAACGTTTCCATGCTGTCTAAAGTGATACAGATAGCAAAGCACTGTTCCCATTGTGCTCTTGTCACTTAGGTGCCCAGGAGTTTGCTGCATCAGCTCCTTGGGCAGAGCCCTTGTGAGCAGCCCTCAGGCCTGGAAGTAAGCATTGGTGAATGGGGTTGCTGCTTATGTTGCCTGTCATTTTAGCTGTGAATGGTGCTTTTGTCTCTCTCGAAATCAGATAAGAGCCTAAGGGAAACCAGAACTTTCCAAGATACTGTCATCTATCCTTTCCCTCCACCAGCTGTAAGGTAATAATCAGAGGTGCCTTGAAAATGTGGATTTTCCTGCTGAACGTCTGCTAGAACACTCCCATCTGTGAATGCCCAGGACAGATCTGAGAGGGCCCTGAAGGGTTGTGTATCATCCACAGTGGCCTTTGCCTGTCTTATCCTTTGCAACTATTCCTCCACACCCGCTTTTGCACAAGACTGAAGCCTCCGTTTCTCTTCATTCATCTTGATAAAATCCTAATTGCCCCATAGCTGCTACTGTGTAAGAACAGCTCTTCCTTCTTCAAAGAACCTTCCTCGACCACCTAGCTTTGGAGCTAGCTGAACTTTGACCTTCCCCCTCCTTCTCAAATCCTGTAAAACATTTCATTTTCCTTCCCAAAGTTAGAAAGCTTCCTTACAGTTCTCTCATGCCTGGCATTCTGGAGGAAAGGCTATGTTTATGATGCCTTAGTGATATTCCTAGAATCTGTGTCTAAGAGGCCCAGATTGTTTCATTATGGCAGTGGGTGCTAGGATGGGGTATTTTGTATTTTCAGACTTCCTTCTATTGTCAGTAGAAAAAAAGACATATTTCCTAGTTTCTCGGTGTTGTAATCATTTAGATGGCCCTGGGCCTTCTGTACCAGATTACTATAGTTTTGTTATAGGATAGACTTTGAGGACTGATCAAGTCTTCAGCCTTGCTTTGGACAAGGCTGGGACTAGCATGAGGTCAGTGAAGCACTTGCTTTGAGCACAATATTTAAGGAGATGGCCAAAAGCTCAGTATCCAAGATAAACAGTATTTTAATGTGTCATTTAAAAATAGAAGTTGTTGTCAAAAAATCCATGATGAGCAAAACATGATAATTTTTAATAAACCTGAGGTCAATATTATTTAATTATCTTTTTGCTGCAGGCAGCAATGTAATCTGGCACAGCACAGGCCTAGGGTATCTGTTTCTGATAGGTTTCCTTCATCAAGGTCTTTTCTGATTCACCCAAACTGCTTCATTATCTGCGTGGGTCACGTACCTCCAGTGGGAATTTCCCTAAGCCACAGCACCCTCAAAAGCCTTCAGCATGCTCTTCTCCTGCCTTCGTCTGTGACTCCATCCTCAACCAATATTTCTCGCCCACATGCCAGGCACTGAGCTAAGATCTTCACACTCATTATGTCATATGACCTCACAATTTGCACAGGTACCAATACAACAGGTCCTGGTATCATTCCGGTTTCATGTTTTACAGCTGAGAAAGCTTTGGAGCGATGCTACCACAGCCACAGGTGGCACGGCTAGTGCGCAGCAGAGCCACCCTCACCCACCTCTCTGTATTGGTCCTCAGAGCTTCAGTCCTCAGTCTTTCCTTTCTCCTCGCCATTCACGAACCCCATCAGTATTCCCTTTCCAGGACAGGCCAACATTTCTCTTTAAGAGCTTTCTGTTAGATTACAAGCTCCACTGAAACTCTCATCTTGCTGAGATGTGAAGCTAGATGAAGGAACCTCAGAGAGAAAACATTGATCCAAAGCATTTAATTCCCTCAATTTGCCAAATAGGAAATGGAGTCCTGGAAGGGTGATATGATTTGCCAGCCTTCCCTGTTGATGACATGGCAGGAGCACTTGCTCTGCCACTCTGCCTTTCCACCAGACTCCAGCTCCCGTCCACATGGTAATGGGGCCCCCAAACTGTCCTGTCCACCGGAAGTTTCCTCTCAGACCCCCGGCTGTGTGCTTTGTTCTCAAAACAGCTCCAATTTCCTCCCTTTCCAGCCCACTTGCCCTCTACCCTCCAGCCATAAGCATTGATCACTTCTTGTGTGCTAGGGATTTTGCTGATATTTGTAGGTGGCATTCTGGAAAACATAGGGTTAAGCTGGAGGGAAAAGGGTAATGGAGTCTAGCTTCGGAGAAAAAGTTACCGCCAAACTTTAGACTGCTGGTTGACTTCCAAGTACAGTTTCGGGTGCCAATCACCATCACTAAATCAAGCTCACCTCTTAGGGGAAGGGGAGATATTCAAAACAGCTCTTTATCCTGACCTTCCAGGACCAGTTCCCCTCCCTGTGCCTGCTGCAGTTACAGCCCTGTGAGTCAACAAAGGGGTTGGACTTGTAAGACTTCATTTATAAGCACCTTCATTCCCTTTCACTTACTCCCAGAAGCTCAATAATAGAACAGTTGGTCAACATCTTGGAATGTGCCTTGGAAAAGGATAGGATAGAAGAAAGTTTCCATGACAGGAGAGGCATTTAGGGCCAAGGAGTAGCCTGAAATGGCCCGAGCTCTCATTAGAGATTGGCAGGCTCAGTTGTTGCATTGCTATACACAGTTCCTAAACTCTACCAACAGAGAAAGGTAGTCAGAGGTTTACAAAAAGGACTGTCTGCTGGTCATGTGCCTGCTTATTCTGGCAAATGGTTAATAAGCTGGAGGGGGTGGGAATCCTAAAGATTTGTTATAAAACATTCTGTTGAAACGGGCAGAGATGGCACTTAAAAATCAGTGATTTCAAGTTAATGGTGATATTTATCAAGATAAAGGAGATATTTTGAAATATATGATGCAAAGCTACTACCACTGATGAAAGAGTTTGATATTACTGCTCCAAGGAAGGAAACAGGAGATCAGTGGAGATTCTTTACCTTCCTTCCACTTTTCAAATGGAGGCAAATAATTGACTTCTAGGAATCCTTTAGCAATTCATAACAAGAAAGAGGTTTTCTCCTTGTCCTGGTCCCAGTTGGCTACAGGCTGGAGCTACTCAGAGGCACAGCACATTGATGTTGCACAGAAAGTTGTTTTCAGGGAGGAGAGAAAGAAATGGAAGCTGAATTGGGCAGAGCACGTGCCTCCTAAATCCGAAATTAAGTCCACGATGCATAATCTGCCTGCCCTCTCGCCTTGCACCATGCTGGGTGGCCAGACATACCCAGGGCCTCCTGCTGAACTAGAAGCGGGCTGTGAGCTCAGCCTCCGTGAAAGACTGATCTTCAAAAACTCATCTTTCTTGATGGGACTACTACATTTTAAAATGATTTTTTTTTCTTCTATATGCAATACATTGATTTTGACTTTTTAAGCAAAAATGTTTATTATTGAATTTTTTTTAATTGATTCTATTTTGCAGTTAGTGTAACTGATATTCTAGGTGACATGGATATTCCTGTGGCTGGCTGGCTCCAGGCTGTGGCTCCCAGAAACTAGCAAGCAAAGCACACTGCCCAGAGCTGGGATATCAATATCCTTTGTGAAAACCACAAAATAGACCATTTGAAAACTAGAGAGAAACCTGAAGAGGCAAAAAGGTCCCTTACCATTTTATTACTTTCAGCATTTTGATTAAAATGTATTTTTGTCAATGCAATGGTTGCTTCAGACATTTTAAGAAAGCATCTTGATTCCAAATTGAACCCTGGGGTAAATTAAGTCACTAAACGTTTGAAGATTTGTATCATGCTGCAGATGGACCTTAAAAGCCATGGGGAAGGGGGATGGGGGTTTCTAAATATAATAAACTTCCCAAAAAGGCAATCTCAAACCTAACTGAAGTCATACTATTTTTGAAAGTGGAAATCCCCATTTTCACCACACAACCCCGTGGTCGAGCCATCTAAGAATTCAACTTCTGTGCCAGCGATAGGACAAAGCTCATCCTCTGCTGAATGCCACAGTCACTCCTCTTCCTTCCTGCCACCCACAGGGTCAGCAACAAGCGCTATCAGTTAAACGTGACACCTGGTGTCTGCGGGCTGCCTCCGGTGGGAGACAAATCCCACAAGTTGGTGTGCTTCCCACTTAAATAGATGTTTTCCTTTGAATCATTTCTTTTCAACCTTCATTTCAGTTCTGTGCTAGGTTCTGGACTTTTGCCAACACTACTTCATAAAACAGTTTGTATTTGCTTTGAAAAACAAAAAAGGTTTGCATTCTGGAAAAAATACTTCATACCATGTCTGTAACCTTTACCATGGCCTGAAAGGAAAATGTAGCAGTTCCTTTCTGTAAATTTTAAATGTAGGAAAGATAACAGTCACTTTATAAAGAAAGCCAAACTTGTCCATATCCTCTTACACTCTTCCTCGAAGTTAATTTCCACATTCAGTTTGGGTCAGGCTTTGTTCAGAGTGCCAATGAGCCCGCCTAGGTCACTTCTGCGTTCTTGACGGCAGACTTCACTGCAGAAACTGGCATTAGGACAGGCCCCTGCAGCCCACAGCAAAGCTCCCACCTCCCTCCACTGTGCAGCCCGAAGGTGACAGAGGCTGAGGATCCCCAGCAAAGGAAACTGCTTCTGGCGTTTGCTTTCAGGCAATTTTGAGACATCTTTCCTTCACTTATTTCCAGTGCTAAGCCCTGACACAATATAATATTTCAAAAGCCCCTAAGAGCTGGGAGAGAATACTTAAAATCACTTTTTACAAAACCAAAGACAGAGGCCTCCTGCTGCTTGTTAATGTCCATCGCGTTAATTCCTTACTTTGTAATAGTCTATGTATTTCTGTTGTTGTTAGTTTGTGATGTTGATTCATTCGGCCCAGGATCAAGCAATGGAGTGCAAGTGAGGCTGCCCAAAAAGCGGGAGGAGGCGAAGCCTCTCAATCGACAGTGTCTTCTGAAAATACACTTTTTTTTTCTGATTATATAGGTAATTCATGTTTACTTCAGAAATTTTGGAACAATTCTCAGAACGTCAAGAAGAAAAAAATTATTGCTCTATATCATCTCCCCAGATTTGCCACTCTCCATATTTTGGGAAATATTTTTCCAGCATTTTCTTTCTATGCCTTTAAACATCCTTCATCACCCCCGAACTCCTCCAGCTAGGATTATGCTAGGCATACTGTTTTATAACATGGCTTTCTTCAGTTCGTGTTATGTGATTAGTTTTCTATCATTTAATTTTATCAATCTTTTGTTTCATTTGTTATTACAAATGCAGATGCTATTGGCCCCACCTCACTGATTAAGAGAATGAGACACTGAAGTGCCTATACTACAGTCATAGCATGGCTCAGCTCAGCTCTCCCAACTGCCAGTAAAGTGCTCTTTGTCTACATCTAATTAAAAGGGCAGAAAAGCACAATGTAGGGGTCATCAATATTCCTTTGCGAGGATAAGAGGCATTAATGATGGGTTATTTCCGCAGTGACTCCTTAGAGAAGAAAAAAATATTTTTTTACTATTATAGCAATAATGACACTGATTTACAAATGAGAGAAAATACAATGTTTTCAGGAATTTCAAAATATTTGGGAAATTTTGGTTAATATATTAAATCCTCACTCATTGCTGGTGGGTGTGTAAATCGATACAAGCACTTTAGAAAACATCATGGCCATCCTAACACGCAGCATTACCAATCCTTGGTATATACCTAAGAGCAGAGCCAAGTTCAACAAACTATGGTGTACAGGTCAAATCTGGTCTTTGTAAATAGTGCCTTATTGAAACACAGCTACATCCATTTGTTTATGTCTTCTCTAGAGCTACTTCGGCACTACGATGGCATAACTGTATCATTATGACAGACAGAAACCATATGAGCTGCAAATCCTAAACCGTTTACTATTTGACCTTTTATAGCAAAAATATGTTACTCTCTCTGCTTGAGAGAATAAATGCATATGTTCACAAAGCAGTACATTAAAGAATGTTTATAACAGTTTTCCACGCAATTGCCAAAAACTGAAACCCACCCAAATGTCTGTCAACAGCAGAACAATAAATCTTAGTATATTTAGACAATGGAATACTATACAATGATGACAAAGAATAAACTATTGCTGTCTACAAAAGTGATTTATTTCACAAACATAATAGTATACGAAGAGTACCTGTGAAGTGATTCCATTCATATAAAATCTAAGAACAGTCAAAAATTAACATATGGTGATGCATATAGAATACTGGCTACCTTGGGGTGGTTACTGACTGAAGGGAGGCATGAGAGACAGGCTTCTGGGGTGTTGACAGTGTTCATCTGGGTGGTAGTTATGTGGGGTATCTTTATTTTTAAATCCACCAAACTCTATACTAAAAAGTATGTCATACCGCAAAAGAAATTTAGAAAACTTGTGAAGTGTACAAAATGGTCGGAAGAGATGGTAAAAGGAGTACAGGAAAATCCACCATAACATTGTCAGGTGTAATGATTACCACTGAATGATTACAGAGGTCTCTGACTGGACTGAATAATGTGACAGCATTTTTGTTAGCAAAATTAATGCAACAATATTAATGCAATGACGGAAATTCACACTAACAACAGTTAAGTGTGTTGCTCTCATAAAGGTTTCTCATTGAACAATATGAAGACCTAAAACCGCCTCCAGAAGTTGGCAAAATCTTTAAGGCTCTGAGGCTGCCAGCAGATTCTTTTTTTTTTTTTTTTTTTTTTTTGAGATGGAGTATTGCTTTATAGCCCAGGCTGGAGTACAGTGCATGATCTCAGCTCACCGCAACCTCTGCCTCCCGGGTTCAAGCGATTCTCCTGCCTTGGCCTCCCGAGTAGCTGGGACTACAGGTGCTTGCCACCATGCCCGCTATTTTTTTGTATTTTAGTAGAGGCAGGGTTTCCCCATGTTGGCCAGGATGGTCTTGATTTCCTGACCTCATGATCTGCCCGCCAGCGGATTCTGGGGGTAGGCAGAAGAGTAGAAAAAGATCCCAAGGAGACAAGAGAGGGGACCAGATAAGGCGACTCAATCATTCCACTCAAGCTGTTCTCATTGCAGGTGGAGTCTGTATGCACTGACGGTTGATTTCATGGAAAAAATAAGGAAATAACTTGCCAAAAGTCTCTGGACTCTATGAGCATGCCTGATTAACCAAAAGAAAGACCAAAAATTACCTTTTTGATAATTGGCAGGTCAACACACCCTCCTAGATGTTACAGACATAGATCCCATTAATTGGATAAATGAATGAAGAAAATAAGCAGAAAGGAAACTGTTAACCTTGGAAGGGAAAGGAGCAGTCTCCATCCACTCTTCTTTCACTGACATCTTCATATTTGTATTCAATCCCTTTGTTATTTTTACTTATTTATGTTTACACTGGCTGCTTCCTCTGCCTGGAACCCTACTGCTCAGTACATCTGCATAGCCACTCCCTATTTCCTACAAGTCTTAGCTCAGTTTTCACTTTCTCAGTCCAGACCTACACAGACTCCCTATCTGAAGCTGCTGCTCACACTTTCATATCAGTATTACAGGTTTTCCTTGGCCTGCTGTATTTTTTTCATTGTAAATATCACTTCCTTATATTCTATGCATTGTACTTATTTATTATGGCTACTGTCTGTCTCTCCCCCAATAAACTGTGAACTCCACAGGAGCAGAGATTTATTTTATCTTGTTTATATCTGTATCCCTGGCACAAGGTAGGCATGCAGTAAATGATTGTTTCATGAATAAGTGAATGAAGATGGTAGTCAACTGTCCTTTCTGGCACTAATATTTAGAATTACTGTGGTCCACAGTCTTTTAAAAAGATTGCAGTAAGTTGTACTCTCAACTAGCAATACATAAGAGTGCTTACTTTGCTATATTCTTATTAGCATTACACGCTATCAGTCTTTCTCATTGTGCACTATTTGTTGGGTGCAAATATACCTCCCTGGTTTTTAAGTTTCATATGTTTATTAAGCATTTACACATTCACTTCTAGGAATTGCCAATTTATGTCATTTGGCCACTTTTATTTTGGATTGTCTTTTGTTTACCTTGAGGGGCTCTTTCACAAACTGCCAATCCTTTGTCTATCAGATGTCGTCTAAATACTTTATTCCACTCTGTCTTCTAAACATTTGACTTGAGCATTTAGATATGTTTCTGTTCAAAGAAATGTAAGAATATGAATTTTCCCTTTTATTATTCAGAAGACATAAAAGCTGTTTCTTTTTTAGCCAAACTTTGTGATGTCTTTTTGCAGTAAAGGACTATTTTCAAGGATTTAGACTCCTAATCAAATTGCAGCTGACGTTAGTAGCAAGGTGTATACAAAATCTTACCTTTCAGGAACAAGGAAAAAAAAGATAATTGCCAGTCTAGGTTTAAATAATTTGACTTACAGCAGAATTCTTCATAAGTCAGTGGTAAGTAACAAAGTTTATTTCTCTTTTTCTTTGTTTTTTAGTAAAACAAATACTCAATTGGTCCCCAGGGTAATAAAGCCATGATTCTGTGAGCAAAAAAATAACAATTTCATAAGATAATGTGTTCTATTTATATAACAATTGATAGTTTTCCAAGTACTTTCATAAATATTATCATATTTGATCCTCAAAAACAAAACCATTTTTCAGGAAGTTAAACTGAAAGTTCATAAACACTAACTTTGATAACTGGGATTCCATGTTGATTCTGTGATAGAGCCAGGCCCCTGCCTTCTATGGAGGATTTTTATTACTTAACTAATTTATTTAGACTTTCAATAAGCAAAAACGTTAAAGTGAGAAACTATTAGAGTATTAAGTTGAACAGGTTAGGCCTTAAAATGTATTTCTTCTTTATGTTCTAATAAAAACGTTAAGTTTGTATCTATCTCTTCTTGTCTTACAAAAACAGATGGACAACTATCTACCTGTTGTTTATTCTTGCCCCAGGTCAGTGCTGGCAATTCACAGAATACAAGTCAGCAGGGTCAACAGAAAGGCTTCTGGCAAATATTTCTCTGTGATTTTAGTGTCTGTGATCTTATGTGGGCTACAGTACAGATTTTAAGGTAGGGCTCATTTATACAATCTGAAACACTTTGGGCTCACCTATCTTTATCAACCAAGCTTAATTCCAATCCATCCATGTGTTCCTGATTCAGCTGGCCCCAGCCATTCTTAATTAATCCTGTTCAGGCCTGGTATATTTAATCTCTTATGTCACCTGTTTCCAGATACTCTGTCAAGGCCTGGCTGGGTTACCACTCCATTCAAGCCTTCCTATTTTTGCTTCTCAATTCTGGATTGCTGTGTTTCAGAGTTTCATTTCATTGAGTCATGAACTAGGCAGCACCTCCAACTTTCCTCTTATTTCAAATCATTCTAGCCTTGGGCACTTCCTTGCTATTTGGCCTGAGACATGAGAAGACCTTGGTCTGCCAAATAAAAAACTGGCCAGCAAGGCTGCCTTATCAACCTCAGTCTGGAAACCAGCTTGCATCAGCATTGCCTCGTGCCAATGAGCAAAGAGCTTCAGGCAGTCTGGGGAAAATGTTCAGAGAACTGCAATGTTTTTCTTGTGCTATGTGTGATGATGGGACTTTGGCTTGAGACCATATGTGGAGCTTATTCACTCAAATGTGTTATGGAATATCCATTTTTTCCACCAGTAATGCCTTGCCAACAAAATAAAAGTAAATACATCCAGAGGTCCTCTTGGGTGTCTGCAGTTACTTTGTATTAAAACAGGCTTCTTCTTGCATAACCTGTTTTTCTTCTGGAGGAAAATTTTTAAGCTATATTATATATTTTTTTAATTTTATTTTTATGTTTAAATAGAGATGGGATCTTGTTATATTGCCCAAGCTGGTCTCAAACTCCTGGCTGCAAAGAGCTGGGATTACAGGCGTGAGCCACCATACGTCTTCATAACCCATGTATTTCTGAATTGTAGCTTAACTCAATACAACCACAGCAGAAATGCTGGGGGAGGTGGCAAGAATGTTGAAAATAATATTGTAGTCTAAACACCAACTTCATAGCTTATAGCATTACAGCTTTTTTCAAACTAGATCACTGTCACCTGCCTTGGAACTTACTGTCAAAGGCAGGAGCCGTATCCGTTTAATTTTTTTCACCTATCATTTGCCTAGGACTTAGAGATATTATGTGATGACATTATTTAAATATTCAGTCATAGGACCTTATACTTTGCCAATTTGATGAACAGGCTTCTTAGGCAAAAAAAAATGAAATTTATACTTTTTTCTCTCCTTACATAATAATTCCCTCTCAGTATCCTTTTTTTCTCAGCTTTATTGAGGTACAGTTGACAAAAATTGCATATATTTACAGGGCACAAAATGATGTTTTGATATATGGATATATTGTGAAGTGATTACCACGATCAAGCTAATTAATAAATCCATCACCTTACATAGTTAACTTTTGGTGTATATGTGACAAGCATATACGAGATCTACTCTCTAAGCAAATGTCAAGTATACAATACGTTATTCGTACCTATAGCTGTTACGCCTTATGGTAAATCCTGCCTGAGACTTTGTAGCCTTTGAACAATATCTCTTCCTTCCACCCACCCTCTGGCAACCACCATTCTACTCTCTGTTTCTGAGTTTGACTTTTTTCAGATAAATACATGAAAATATACAGCATTTGTCTTTCTGTGCCTGGCCTATTTCTTTCCGCATAACGTCCTCCAGGTTCATCCATGTTACCACAAATAACAGAATTTCCTTCTTTTGGGGGCTAAATAACATTCCTGTGTCTGTGTGTGTCACATTTTCTTTAACCATTCATTCACCAGTGAACGCTTACATTAATTCCATATCTTGGTTATTGTGAATAATGATGCAATGAATATGGGACAGCAAATACCTCTTCAACATACTGATTTCTGTTCCTTTGGATGTATACCCAGCAGCGGGATTGCTGGATCACATAATACTTGTATATTTAATTTTTCTAGAAACCTCCAAAATAGCTATACCAATTTATGTTCCCATCAACAGTGTACCAAAGTTCTTTTTCTCCACATACTCACTAACAATTTTTTTACATTTTGTCTTTTTGATAATGGCCATTTTAACATATATAAGGTGAGATCTTGTGATTTTGGTTTGCATTTCCCTGATGATTAGTAATTTTGAGCATTTTTTAATTGTATCTGTTGGACATTTGCATGTCTTCTTTTGAGAAATGTCTATTGAGGTCCTTTGCCTATGTTTTAATTGGGTAATTTGTGTTTCTATTCTTTTGTTATTGAGTTGGAGTTCATTTTATATTTTGGATATTAACCCAAAACCAGATAAATCATGTGCAAATATTTTCTCCCATTTTTGTGGGTTGTCTCTTCTGTCTGTTGATTATGTTCTTCATTGTTCAGAAGCTTTTGAGTTTGATGCAATCACATTTATCTGGTTTTGCATTTGTTGCCTATACTTTTGGGGTCATATTCAAATAATCATTGCCCTGCTCACCAATGTCAAGAAGCTTCTTTTCTGTGTTTTATTCTAGTAGTTTCACAATTTCAGCTCTCATGTTTAAACTTTAATCCATTTTGAGATAAATGCCTAACTTTATTCTTCTGTATGTGGACATCTAGTTTTCCCAACACCATTTATTGAAGAGACTGTCATTTGCCTATTGTGTTTGGCACCTTTGTTGAAGATCATTGACTATAAATGTGTGGATTTATTTCCGGGCTCTCTATTCTGTTCTACTAACCTTTATGTCTGTTTTTCTGCCAATATTATACCATTTTGATTACAATAGCTTTGTAGTATATTTTGAAATGAGGTAATGTGATGACTCCAGATTTGTTCTTTTTGCTCAAGACTGTTTTGGTTATTTATGGTCTTTTGTAGTTCCATGTGAATTTTAGGATTTTTTTTCTATTTCTGTAATAAACATCATTGGAATTTTAATAGAGATTACATTGAATCTATAGATCACTTTGGGTAATATAGACATTTTATCAGTATCCATTCTTTCAATCTATGAACACAGGATACCTCCAATTTTTTTCTTCAATTTATTTCATAGGTGTTTTATAGTTTTCAGTATAGGGATCTTTCATCTCTTTGGTTAAAATCATTCCTAAATATTTTTTATGCTACTGAAAATGGGATTGCTTTCTAGATTTTTATTTGGATGTTCATTGCTGGTGTACAGAATGTGTCCTACAACCTTTCCAAATGTATTTCTTGTAACAGCTTTTTGTTGTTTTTTGTTTGTTTGTTTTTTGCTTATTTGTTTGTTTTTGGTGTAGTCATTGAGGTTTTTTATATATAAGATCATGTGATCTGTTTTCTATATATAAGATCATGTGATCATGTGATTTTACTTTTTTCTTTATGATTTTATGTTTTTCACTTCTTTTTCTTGCCTAATAGCTCTGGCTAAGACTTCTAATGCTACCTTGAATAGAAGTGTTGAGAGTGACTATCCTTATCTTATTCCTAATCTTAGAGGAAAAGCTTTCAAATGTTCACCAATGAGTGTGATGTTATCTGTGTGCTTGTCATATATGGCATTTATTATGTTGAAGTACATCCTTCAATACCTACATTGTTGAGAGTTTTAATCATGAAAGGATGTTGAATTTGATCAAATGTGGATTTTTTTGCATCTATAGACATGACTATATTATTTTTACTATTCAATCTGTTAATGTGGTGTATCATATATATTGATCTGTGTATGTTGAGCTATCCTTGTATCTCAGGAATAAGCCACACTTGGTCATGGTGTATGATCTTTTTAATATGCTGTTGAATATTGCTAGTATTTTATTAAGGATTATTACATCATTGTTCATCTTGGCTTATAATTTTTTTTCTTGTTGTGTCTTTTTTCAGCTTTAGTATCAGGGTGATGCTGACTTTATAAAGTAAGTTTGAAGGTGTTCAATTTTCTTTAATTTTTTGGAAGACTTTGGGAAGGATTGGCATTAATTCTTCTTCAAATATGTGATATAATTCATCAGTGAAAACATCAGGTCCTGGATTTTTCTTTACTGAAAGGTCTTCAAATACAGATTCATTCTCCTTACTTGTTTTTTGTCTGTATATCTTTTCTACTTCTTCATCATTTAGTATTGGTTGATTGTATGTTTCAAGGAATTACCCATTTTTTCTAGATTATCCAATTTGTTAGCATATAATTATTTATAGTAATTGCTTATGATTCTTTGTATTTCTGTGATATCAGCTGTAATATCTCCTTTTTATTTATAATTTTATTTACTTGAATTTTCTCTCTCTTTTCAGTTTATTTAGCTAGTTTCTTAATTTTGTTTATTTTTCCCAAAACCCAAGTGTTAGGATCATTGAATTTTTCTTTTGGTTTTCTAGCCTCTATTTTACTTATTTCTGCTCTGGTCTTTATTATTTCCTTCTCTCTGCTGACTTTGGGCTTAGTTTGTTTTCCTTTTCCTAGTTCCTTGAAGTGTACATTTAGATTATTTATTGGAGATTTTTCTTCTTTCTTTATGTAGGTATTTATTACTATAAACTTCTCTCTTTAGCTGTTCCTGTTTCATCCTATAAGTTTTGGTACATTGTGTTTCCATTTTCATTTGTCTCAAGATTTTAAAAAATGTTTTCTTGGACCCATTTATTGCTCAAGAGTGTGTTGTTGAATTTCCATAATTTGTGGATTTTCTAATTTTCCTCCTATAATTGGATTCTAGTTTCATACTATTGTAGTTAGAAAATATATTTGATAGGATTTTAATTTTCTTAAATTTGTTTTGTGACCTACATACAATTTATCCTAGAGAATGTTCCATGTGCACTTGAAAAGAATGTGTATTCTACTGCTGTTGGGTGGAATGTTCTGTTCATGTATATTAGGTCTATTTAGCCTATAGCATTGTTCAATTCTGCTGTTTTCTTTTTGATTTTCTGTCTGGATGATCTATCCATTGTTGGAAGTCAGGTACCTGAAGTCCCCTACTATTACTTTATTGCTGTCTATTTCTTTTAGTTCTCTTAATACTTGCTTAATATTTTAGGTGCTCCAATATTGGGTGCATATATATATACAATTATTATATCTTCTTGATGAACCTGTCTCTTTATTATTATATAGTGACCTTCCTTGACTCTTGTGACAGTTCTTGACTTAAAGTATATTTCATCTCATGTACCTATAGACACCCCTGCTCTTTTTTGGTTACCATTTTTATGCAATATTTTTTCCTCTCTCCTTACTCTCAGCCTGCATGGGTTTTTAAATCTAATGCAAGTCTCTTGTAGGCAGCATATAATGAAGTCTTTTTTTAAATCCATCAGCCACTTTATGACTTTATATTTGAGAATTTGAGCCATTTACATTTAAATTAATTATTGATAGGCAAGAACTTACTACTGCCACTTTAATTGTTTTCTGACTGTTTTGTAGCTCCTTTGTTCCATTCTTCCTCTATTGTTGACCTCTTTTATAATATAATGATTTTTGGTGGTAGTATGCTTTGCTTCCTTTCTCTTTATCTTTCATGTATCTACTACAGTTTTTGGGCGGGGGGGCGGCTGCTTACCATGAGACTTACATAAAGCATCTTGTAATTATAATAGTCTATTTTAAGCAGAAAACAACTCAACTTCAGCTGTATGTGGGAGTTCATTGCCACTGGACCTGCTTTACAAGAAATGCTATAGGGAGTTCTGCAAGTTGAAATGAAAAGATGCTAACTAATAACATGAAAACATATGAAGATATGAAGCTCACTGTAAAAGAAAGTCATCAAATTCTGAAAAATTTTGCACTTTAACTTTTCTTCCCCATATTTTAAGTTATTGATATCACAGTTTACCCCTACTGTGTATCATGTATCATTAACAAATTATTATAGCTATAGTTATTTTTAATACTTTTGTTTTTTAACTTTTATACTTGAGTTGAAAGTTATTTGTGAACCTACATTACAATATCAGAGTATTCTGAATTTGGCTATATTCTTATTTTACAGTGTTTTATGACTTTATGACTTTATATTTGAGTTTTATACTTTCATATGTTTTCATGTTGTTAGCCTTTTGTTTGTTTGTGTTTGTTTCAACTTGAAGAACTCCCTATAGCATTTCTTGTAAAGCAGGATATAGCTAATATCCCCAGGTGGTCTCCTTGCTTTCTCCATCCCACCTTACCCCCCAGACTCTAGCATCCATTATATGAGGCTGACCCCTTGTGTTCTGCTATGGGATATGTAAAGTGAAGACAAGGAATTCAAGAGGCTATGTGCAATTCCTGATCCTACCTGAAACTAACTCTGCTTCAAACTCTGCAATAAGTTTTCTAGTATTTGCTTAGTACTTGCTAGTTTTGCATAGTGCAATAGCCTGTTCAATCATCCACAGAAATTGGGTAAATGCCCTTTTACTTTTTCTTTCTTCATCAAAATGGACTACAGAACTTGAAGCTGTTGGCTTTGTGTGCTCACCAAAGAGTCATCAGTTTTACAACTGAGACATTTTAGTGGTTTGGGGGGACTCCTCCCACATCTTCTCTAAACCTTATTTTAGAAATGGGGACTACAGGGGAATTCTGGTTGTAACACCTCCTCCACACACATGCTTCCGCTGCACCCCTCTTCAGGAAGCTGCCCATGTACTATATCTAAAAACCTCAGACAAGTCTGAGAAACTCCTGATCCAACATGCTGCCCAGGTTTCAAAGGGCTCATATAAGTCAGATTACGGCAGAAATTTCCAGACCCTTTTGGACTGTTTGGGAATAAACAAAATCACTAATAAGTAGCAGATCATCCTATGGTGTCTTCACTTTCCCAATTATGCTTATCCTGCGTTTAAAACAAATGACCCAAGGTTTCTGGATCATAAGACAACATTAGAAGCCAGAATCCCTTGGCAGACTTTTCCCTGAAGAGAGTTCAGAAACCAAGGAAATGACAAGGCCTAACAGTTGTTGGCAGAAAATGGACCATAATATGAATACCAAAATAAAGTATACAGTTCTACATGGAGAATTTTTGCATACACTCATATCCAGGAGATTTGGGGAACTGAGTGCTCTGTTTAATTCTTAGTTATAGTTTATTTGTTAGAATATTAGTTTGGCTGCAGTAACAATGAAACTCAAAATAACTGTGGCTTTAAAACACACACACTTTATTTTCCTGCAATACAAAAACACAGGTTGGGAACTCAGGCTGGTAAATGAGCCACACAATCTTGAGGATCTTCTTTTTCTTGCTCCCTCATCCTTAACCAGTGGTTTCCATCTGAAAGTCCATAACAGCTGGTTTAACTCCTACCACCCTGCCAGCTTCCAAGCCAACAAAGGGAGCACGGGGATGAGATGGCACACTCCTCCACTTTAAGAGCACAGCAAACGTGTCACACAGGACCTTTACTCATAGTCCATTGGCCATAACTGAGTCCATAACCATACACATCTGCAAAGAGTGCTGAAAAATAAGAGCTTTAGCTGGGCAACCATAAATTCTCCTATGAGAAGAAGAGAATGGGCCTTGGAGGGTAATTATTCATTCTTCCACAGCCTACTTTCTAAGGATTAGAATGTAATATCTAGACTTAATATAGAAAGTGGTTCTATAATTAACTACTAATCTCTACTCACTAAGAAATTGGTAAAAAGTATAGCCTGGAGTAACTCCACTTTTATTATTTGATTGCATGTATTTTTTTCTTAATCTTCCTCTGTGGCCCACATGTTTTACATGCCACATTGGTCTATGAAGGTATCATCATTTCTTTACAAACATTTTTACATACTTTTTTTGTTTCGTTTTGTTTTGAGATGGAGTCTCACCCTATCACCCAGGCTGGAGTGCAGTGATACAATTTAAGCTCACTGCAATCTCCACCTTGCAGGTTCAAGTGATTCTCCTGCCTCAGCTTCTTGAGTAGCTGGGATTACAGATACACGCCACTATGCCCAGCTAATTTTTGTGTTTTTAGTAGAAACGGGTTTCACCATGTTTGCCAGGATGGTCTCAATCTTCTGGCCTCATGATCCGCCCACTTTGGCCTTCTAAAGTGCTGGGATTACAGGCATGAGCCACCACACCTGGACCATACTTTTATACTAATTTCACATATTTTTTAGTCTCTGGGCCTAAAATTTCTAAATGTTCTAGTTTAAACTAAGACTTTATATCAGACATTTCTATAGGTATTGATAATTTTCAAGTGTATTGAAGAGAACCAAACACTTTAAGGAAGCAATTTGGAGAAGCAGAAATATTGTCAAGTTTAGGTCAGATTTTTCTTCATACCAAATCCGAACTCAACTTTTTACTAATTACTTGCTCTTAGACGAGTTAATTTACTTTTCTGAGCCTCATATTTATTGGTTTTAAGTAGGACTGGTATAAAATATATCCTAGCAAGTTTATTATACAGATTAAAGTATTCATTCCATAACAAATGTCTAGCAGAGTGCCTGCTATATAGCAGATGCTCAGTAAATGGTCATGTTCCTTACACACTTCATAAAATCGCTGCTACACTCCATTTAGAAGTGATCTTCCTCTCTCTTTGCTCAGTGTTGTGAAAAGTTGAAGACAGCCCTGATGTTTTGGTGATGTAAGCACCATTTTAAAGTGGTATATACTGCCTGAAGAATTCTTTCCCAGAGTGCGGAAATCATTTGCTCTATGAAATCTTTGTCAACCCTTAGAGTTCCTCATCCAATGGTCCAGGAGAGTCAGATTTTATAATTTAATTTATTTGCTGTTTAATTTGTTTTATAAATTAATATTTTGCTATTTAGTTGTTTCATCTCAATCATGTATGAGCTACATGTGCTTAAGGTCAGATAATCTTTATTTACCAATTTATATCATCTCCAAACCTAAGAAGAATTTCAGGCACCTTATACAGTTACATCTAGTATGGTAAACTTTTTTAAAAATAGAAGATAAAATTAGAAAAATGAAACAAATGGAAAAGAAAGAATAGGACATAAATGAAGCCAGTGGTGAAATGACTGCCCAAACGTACAAGATGTAGATTGTAGATGCCTCCCTTTGCTATCAGATTAGAAATCGGGTGTTACAGTGCATTTTGCTAGGGTTGTAACAGAAGATCACAAATTTGTTGTCTCACAGTTCTGGAGGCCAGAAGTCCAAGATCAAAGTGTTGACCAGGTTGGTTCCTTCCGAGGCCTGGGAGAGAAGGATCTGTTCCAGCCTCTCCCCTTGACTTGTAGATGATCACCTTTATGTTCACATGGTGTTCCATCTGAATGTGTCTGTGTCCAAATTGCCAGTTGTAACAGATTCGGGCCCATCCCAATGACTTCACTTTAATTTCATTACCTCTGTGATGTCTGCATCTCCAAATAAGGTCACACCCTGTGGTACTGGAGGTTAGGAATTCAACATTCGTTATGGGGAGACAGGGTTCAACCCATTGCTTTCAACAGAGCAAACTCAGAGCTCATTGTTTTGCTCTATTTTGTGTTTTATGAGTTTTTTTATTTTTCAAAATCTTGCTTCAGGACTTGACAGGGCTTTAGGGTGATCATTTAAATATTGATTACTGTATAAAGGACTAGAGAGAGACCCCAGCCATGTGGGTTTTGGGATCACAAGGATTCTGCTAGCAGGCAGCGCGCTGCCCTTGGACTGATTACCCTCTAAGAGCCACTGGTAGTGGAGGCTTTTTCAGCTCTCTCATTCTACATCTTGTTAGTCCTCTGTAATTAACATAAACCATACTCTCTTCTGCAATGTTTTATAGCACTCTCTGGAGTTCGCAATTGCTTTTGTATTTTAGTAGTTTCATTGCAGTTTTGTTGAGAGCAGTAATCTATCAAAATATCTGTAGAATCTGGGTAAATGTCCTTTCACACCACTGAGAGAAATGTCAGCCAAGCATCTGTCTGAAACTCTATGAGAAAGAAAAAGAGTTTCACCTTTCTAAACTTTTAATACGAATAAAAATACACAACAATATAATCTTTATGGCAGTAATATCTGAACATTTCTTAAGAAAGCAAGAAGGTGTGGAAATCAAAATTTTAGAGACAGAAGACTTTAAATGTCATCTCCTTCTCAGGGCAGAGACTCAAAGCCCAGAAAGATGATGTCTTCTGGCTCCCAAACCAACATTCCTTTCACTAGTTTAAAAAAAAAAAAAAATCAGAGCCAAATAGAACTGCTTCAAACACCACCTATAGACTGGACATGAGGATTTAGTGCAGGTGCCCTTTACTTGAACCCAAGTGTGGGTTCAGAAACACACTAAAACCAAGTGTGTTTCTGAATTCAAGAATTCTTGGATTTTCGAAAGACAGGTCAATACAGTGTACATACCACACATCACCAGTAGGGTCAGGGAGAGCTACTTCTAATCAAACACACCAGTATTTCTGCATTAAAGTGTGTGAATATCCACATTATATGAAATAAAGATCATTTATAGTTTGATGTCACTTCATGGATCAGATTTTGCCGCCAAAATGCGTTATGAAAATCCAGCAGTTTTCAGTTTTCAGTACTCAGTACTCTTTAGATTTCAGGATTAAGGATAAAAAGATTGCTCGCTCTCCTTAATCTATGAGTGAGATTCTCAAGCTGTGTTTTACAGAACTACTTAGAGTGCCCCAGTCCAGAAGCGCTGAATCAGATTCTTTGGGGCGTGGCCTGGGAATTGGAATTTTTGACAAACAACCCAGCTGATACTGATGCAGAGGGCTGGGGAAACACTTTGAGAAACACTGCCTAGGGCCTATTGCTACGGCATGGGAAACAAGTGGGAACCTCAGTGGGGCTATTTTTATCACATGCCTTTCCCCACACCTCCATTTGACATCAGTTTGACCTCCAATCAAATTTCACAGAAGTTTTCTATGACATTTTGATGGAGGTGGGTGTCCAAAGGACATGAATATACAAAGATCAAAGGGAGAGGAGAGAACAAGCAGAAAAAGGAGGACAGAATTACTATTCCAAACTCAAGCTACCGTCTGATCATCAGATTATGTCACATGTATTCACTATTGAATATGCTTTATTGGTCAGACACTGGTGCAGGTACTTGGACAGTCACTAAATAATTCTAGACCAAGTAATTTTTCCTTTTGGTAATTTTCCTTTCTCTCTACACCGCTTCTTGTTTTGGGTTTTGTTTTGTTTTTTGAGGAGTGGGCATCAGGCACTGAAGCACATTGGGTCCTTCCAGGCGGTAGCTCCATCTGCTGGAATAGAGGGAAACTAATCAGTATCCCACTGTTTCATACAGATGAGCCTTCACGTGTACTAAGCACAATTCACTAACTGACCAGGTCACTTGTGCTAATGGAAGTTGTTTGTTAGCCATAGGTAAGCGAAGGAGAGAATTACCTAGATAACCCCATCAGAGAGCATTAGACTAATCTACATGGTTGAGAAGGCTTTAGTGTTAAATAGGTTAACACCCAGTGAAATTTCCCTAATATAGCCTGTGCTGGATGGAGATGAACTGACCTTTGCAGGAGCCTTCCTCTGAACTTGGGCTCCTGAGAAAAGCTCTGAACATGGCTATCCCTCTCCTTTTCATCTTGGCAGTAGGTAATGGGCCAGGCATGGGAGTTCAGAATACCACCAAAAGCCCTTTAGGGGCTATCCAAGCTTAACGTTCTGTCTGGGTGTCCTAAAGTTGCTTTGTTGACCATTTCTGTACCCTCTCCTCCATCTCCTCTAGCCCTGTTCATTTTCTCTACAGTACTCATTTCCCCCTAAATTCACACTTTGGTTTTACTCACCAAAGCTTATACTCACACCCCTCTTCTGGGCATCTGTCTCTCTAGGTTTCTTTTTGCATGAGTTTGCATATGGAGATCTGGTTATCTCTGCGGAGGTTTCTATGTTGATGTCTCTGTTTGGAGGTCTCTCAGTAGGTAGGTGTGTATCCCTATGGGAAGGCATAGAGGTGATAAGGCAGTGTTTACATTCAGATATATCAGTGCCCACATGTGGGAACGTAACATGCTATTTTCAGCCTGTCTGGCTTCCATGGAAAACTGAGGATTTGGATAAGTGGAGGGGAGGAAATAGGCTGAGAAGGATGGAGGAAACATTTGTAGAGGTGGAAATGAGTATGACCAATAAAGGATCTATGAAAAAAAAAACAGACTAAAGAAGCCCCCTTCCCAATGTCAACCCACAAGAGCAGAGACTTTGTTCTCTGCAGTCTCCTTAGGGGCTTGAAGGGGGCCTGGCCCACAGCACACACTCAAAATGTGTTGAATGAACAAATATTATCATTGCAATTGTTGCTGTTACATAAAATTGCATCCTATAGGCATCTAGAGCTTTGTAAGTTGTGGAGTGTTTAGGAACATTTGTGGTGTCAGAAGTAGGTTGGAGAAAGAGGGAGAAGTCAAAGCTGGCCTTGAAAGTCAGATGGAAGGGCTTGAGGTGGAAGAGGCTGTTACAGTAATTGAAGCTGCGGGGGGCGGGGCACTCTGCAGGACTCCTCACAAACCTTGCATCGGCAGTCACAGCTCAGTTCCTTACTCACTGGGTGCTGTGGGACAAGCTTCACTTCTCACATCCCTGCATTCTTCTCTTCTGCCTGTCCCAGAAACGTCTGGGCTCCACAGGGCTCAGACCAGAGGTGCCTTCTCTTCTCTTATGGATATTTTCTCCTGCAGGCCAATGGTTCACCACAATGAAGCCAGAGGGATATTTAAGATTTTAACTGAGACCAGTCACTCGCTGCTCAGCTTTCACTGTATTCAGCTTTGCTACTGCATGAGAATAAACACTGTGTATATGTAGATAAACCCATATTTTTACCTCCAGCCAGATTCTTCATCCAGATTATTCAGGTGTCTCATTGACCTTTCATTTGGATCATCTTCTTTTCTTCATGGCCAAAAGAGAAATGCCTGTCCCATTTCTCTTTCTCAACACCTGTTTCTACTACTCTGGTCCTCCTAACTCAGTTATTGGCATTGCCATTCACCCAGTTGCTTAAACTAGAAACATCTTTCTGTCTCCTCCCTTCTCCTCGCTTTCCTCTACAGCTCTCAGCACAAAAATAGGCCCCACCTATCCCCTTGTATCCATCTCCACTTGCTCTTTTGGTCCCAGCCCCATCATCTCCTGCTTCAACTACTGCAATGGGTGCCTATTTCGTATCCCAGGTTTATCGCATACACCCTTCTAAGCCTTTCACCACAATAAAGCCAGAGGGATATTTAATTTTAACTGAGATCAGTCACTCACTGCTCAGCTTTCACTGTATTCAGCTTTGCCATTGCGTGAGAATAAAACTCCAAACTGCTAGCCATGATGCATGGGGGCCTCCATGTTCTAGGCCACGCCCCTCCTCCCCATCCTCATCCTCCCCAACGTCCCTGCCCCTACTTTTCTTCAGGCCCTGCCTGTCTTTAAGTCTCTCAAGTACGCCAGCTCCTTCCTGCACAGAGGCCTGGGCACTCGCCCCTCAGTCCTTTTCAGGGTTGAATCCTCCTCATCCTATGTCTCAGCTTAAAGGTCATCTTGCTCCTGATGTCTTCATGACTTATGTAATAGGCCAAGCCACCTATTACTCCCTCTCACAAGACTCTCGTTTACTTCACAGGACTCTTCACAGTTTATAATCATTTCATTTGTTGACTTGGTTTCCCCCACTAGGTTGTATGTTTTATAAGAGCGAGGACCTTGTCTTCTGTCCTGGCGAATCTCAAGCTTCTATAAAAGTTCCCGGCACAGACTAGAGAATCAGTAAAAATTTACTAAACATGTGAATGAGCCTCCATAGCCTCATTTTCTTGTTCTATGACCTAAGGATAAAAATACAACCTGCCTCATAGAGTGATTATGAAGATTAAATGAGAAAATACAAAGAACTGAATAAATGTTCGCCATTATTACTACTACGCTATTGTATTTCTAATACTGTATTGTATTTCTAAGTACCAATTAGTATTAGTATTTCTAATACTAATATTGTATTTCTCAGTATTTATTTCTAAGACTTAGTAGTCTTACTAATATTAATACTATTCTACCCCATTACTAATACTAGTAGTAGCAGTATTCTTTTCAACCACTGTTATATGGTAGTAAATTGACTACAATTTACAAATAAGTATACGAAGATCAGAAATATAAATAGCCTATTCATAATCACTTACCTAGCATACATTACAACTTAAATTTTAAGAGTAAAGAGTTGCAAATAAATTTACAGATCTTAAGCCTAAATGATTGGAGGGAAGGTGTTACCGATGGCAGACAGAGAGTTTTCAAACAGAGGTAGGTCTAAGACAATAAACTCGTGTTGTGCTGAGTGAATAGTTGGATATGCCTGGGGAGTCACAGACTATCAGAGATACAGAACTTTTACTCAGATAAGAGGTCAGCGCTTGGAGATTTAAGCATCACATGAATATAATGTCTTAGTTGTGATCATAATAGCATACCTAGAACACACACACACACACACACACACACACACACACACTCCTTGGGAGCGAAAGAGTTGCTGCTCTTTGCTCTTCACATGGGCCTCTCCCTCTCTATAATCTCTTACCTTCTTATTCACCCAACCCCCCAGCTGGCATTTCCTTCCTTCTTTTCCATCCTAGACCTTCCCCTGCAATACTCCATGTGTGTTTTGGAGGCTCACTGTGCAGTCCTTAAGAATGGGATTGACCTCAGGACCTTAAAGCAAGTCTTTATCAGGTTGAGGTGTCATAAACTTTTCAGAATAGGACTCTTTCTTCTAATATTTTTGTCTCTAAAAATAGCTAAAATGTATATAGCATTTATATGCCAGGTGCTAAGTATTGTATAAATATGTATTAACTAATTTTTTCCTATGAGGTAGGTGCTATTGTTTTCTCTATATTAGAGTGGAAATTGAGACACAGAATAGCTAAGAAATATGTCTAATGTCACAAGACTGTTATGCTATGATTGATTAGAAAACAACTGTGGTAGGCTGGTTATGGTGGCTCATGCCTGTAATATTAGCACTTTGGGAGGCCGAGGCAGGAGGATCACTTGAGGCCAGGAGTTCAAGTGGCCAGGTTTACCAGCCTAGCCAGCATGGTGAAACCCTGTCTCTACTACAAATACAAAAATTAGCTGGGAATGGTGATGTGTGCCTGTATTCCCAGCTATTTGGGAGTCTGAGACATGAGAATTGCTTGAACCCAGGAGGCAGAGGTTGCAGTGAGCTGAGATCTCTGCACTCTAGCCTGGACAACAGAGTGAGGAGGAAAGAAGGAAAGAAAGAAAGGTGGGGGAGGAATGAAGGAAGGGAAAGAAAAAGAAAGAAAGAAAGAAAGAAAGAAAGAAAGAAAGAAAGAAAGAAAGAAAGAAAGGAAGGAAGGAAGGAAGGAAGGAAGGAAGGAAGGAAGGAAGGAAGGAAGGAAGGAAGGAAGGAAGGGAAAGAAAGAAAGAAGAAAGAAAGAAGAAAGTAAGAAAGGAAGAGAAAGAAAGAAAGAAGAAAGAAAGAAGAAAGAAAGGAAGAGAAAGAAAGAAAGGAATAGAAAGAAAGAAAGAAAGAAAGAAAGAAAGAAAGAAAGAAAGAAAGAAAGAAAGAAAGAAAAGAAAGAAAGACAGACAGGAAGGAAGGCAGGAAGGCAGGAAGGAAGGAAGGAAGAAAGGAAGGAAAAGAAAGACAACTGGGCCAGGTGTGGCAGCTCATGTCTATAATCCTGACAATTTGGGAGACTGAGGTGGGCGGATCACCTGAGGTCAGGAGTTTGAGACCAGCCTAACCAACATGCTGAAACCCCATCTCCACTAAAAATATAAAAAATTAGCCAGGCATGGTGGTGCGCACCTATAATCCCAGCTACTCCAGAGGCTGAGGCAGGAGAATTGCTTAAACCCAGGAGATGGAGGTTGCAGTGAGCCGATATGGTACCACTGCACTCCAGCCTGAGCAACAGAGTGAGACCCTATCTCAAAAAAAAAAAAAAAAAAAATACTGAAGTAGAGTTGGAGGAAAGAGAGAGGAAACCTGTAAGGAGGTTGCAGTTAGAGAAAAGAACATTTATAACTAAGATTCCCCCCTCCCAGAAAAAAATAACCCCTGCAACTCTTAGATCACCTCAAAACAGAAAACATTAAAAATAAGAATGCCATGTCCCTCTAAAGTTCAGTGACATTTGGTGAAAAGAATAGTAGCCAAAATCTCTTAGCTTGTTCACTAGACATAGCTCTGCCAACAATCAGGTAGGAGATTTTAGACAAATTCCTCTCTAATCTCCAGGGCTCAGTTTCCTCCTTTATACTAGAAAGGGGCTTGACTAGTGAACTTCTGAGGCCTTTTCAACTAGAATTATGACATCAGTTTTTTAGGCTGCTTAGCTGTGTACATCAGCAGCCTGAACACATATTCTCCTTTATATATATATGTATTTCTTTATATATATGTAATATACTTTATATATATAATATATATATTATATACTTTAATAAAAATGCAAGCCAAAAATTCAAAGAAAAAGACACTTGGAAGCTAAGCAGGGTCAGGCCTGGTAAGTACTTGGATGGGAAACATATTTATTCTTTAGGCGAGTTTCTTCATGTTACTTCCAGACCCCAAAACACTTTTTGATGCTTTCTCCTGCCTTTGTACTCCCATCCCCCAAATAGCTGTGACAATCTTGATATTAGAAATAGCCATCTTGTGGGGAAAAACCTCAAGCTTCCCATTTGTTTTCTAGCATTAACTAGCAGAAGAATTTACTGGTAATCCACTTAAAGAGATGAAGCCTTATTAAACCCAAAAACAAGTGGCTCATGGGAAAGCTTTTGTGCACTTGAGCGTAACTCCTCATTTGTGTCAGCCAAAGGCTGTCCTGACTTACACTGTCATGCATTTTAACCAAATTAAGGTATCACATCATCATTACAAGTTTCACAATTTGTATCCCGGAGTTGTCTTGTTCTTTTTTCTTTTACCGAAAAAAAAATGAGTTTAAGGAAAAACTTTAACCTGCAAAGTGAGCACTTAGCACAGTGTCAGCTGGCCTGCTTGTTTCAATTTAAACGAAACCAACTTTTGCTGTTAATTCTCCCTTCTTCTTTCCTCTCCCCGACTTTCACCTGCTTCCTGGAAAATGTCATTCAGGTCAGAGTTCTTAGATGCAATGTGAGATGGTTTCTGTCTTCCTAACCAGGTGATTTGGCATCTGGGACAGAATCTTGCTATAGCTGAATGTTTAGACGTGAGTCTGCAAGTAAGCAGAGTCTAATGACAGAGTCTTATCAATAATGTAGATGCCACAGAATTTCTGAATTGCTTAGTTACCATTGAGCTTGGTTATAAAAGTAGAAACCACTTTTTAAAAAGCACCATTTGCAAATGAGATCTACTGAAATGCAAAGAAAGCCTCATTTAAAAGTGCTGGTCTTATCAGTAATAGCAATTATGATGAATTACGATACTTTGTACACTTCCACACACGCTTTATATACATTTTTAATAATAATTCTCAAAGCCATGGAGGACAGGGACAGGCATTCATTCATTCACTCGTTCATTCAATTAACTGTGCTAGCTCGTGAGAAGGACAAATGGCCAGACTGCTTTTTGAGACAAATGAATAGGTAGTTTGAGAAAAGATCAGGTTTTGCAGGGCTGACTGCATCCTGGGACTAAGAAGGTCAAGAAGTGATACACCAGGAGCTCAGAAATTGCAACCATAATTTATGCAAATGAGTCACACTAGAGTTAATAGCACGAGTTACAGAAACCTGACAGCTGGACCAGACAACGCTGTTTTAGAGTCAGGCCAACACGTGGGCATTACCTGGGGTTCATCATTGCAATCTTGCTAGAGCAGCATATTCCCCCCTTGTCAAGAAGAAGAACCCACGTTTAATATCAAAATGTCGTGTGGACTCCCCACATGCTAATTGTCATCTTCTTTATATCTGTTAATTGAGAAATATATAACAATAAAAATCTGTTCATCAAAAATACGTAACTATAAAAATCCACTAGGAATTAGCAGAGCTTTGACATAAATTTGTATTTCACTAATTCTACCAGTGCTATACCAGTTTTCAATGTATTACCTCTTCATTCCCGGTTTCTTCCACAGCTGCTCTACAAACATGCACTGGACCCTTTAAGCATTTCTCCTTTATGGTGAGCACAGTACTAAGCTTTGTTAGCAGATGCCACTGGAGCAGTATTGCAGAAGAAAGCGAGTTTCTCTTCCTGATTCTGGTATGCTACTTTTCTTCTTCTTGCTCCAGCTGCGTAATCCATTAGTGGTACTATGTATAGGACCATCCTGCTGTGCCCTGCCCCTACCACCTGTCCAGAGGCACAGTCTCTCGCTGACTATTTGATCTGATCCTGAGCCTGTAGCCACCTTCTCACAGCCTGCAATACTGGCAGTGTGTACTCCAGGCCTCACGTCGCCTGCAGTGGCCTGACTGCACTCAGCCACAGCTTCAGTTTGCCTGTGCTCCAAGAGATTGCATCCTATTTGCCCAGCATCTATGGACCAGCTCTGGTCCTGGAAAATATCAGGCTTCTCTGACATCTGGTGGACTGCAAACACACCTTCTCCAACAAGGTCTGAACCCCAGCCTTAGGAAGTAAACCCTCTTTCCAAGTTGTCCTTCCTTGGGTACTCTCCCTCAATCCTCAGATACCCTTGAAAGTTCTCTTTACATTGTTAGAGTTATTCTTCTATCACTGTCGAATAATTCTTTACATTAAACTTCTCTTGCTTTACATTACTATGTGGTTTCCACCTCTTGCTTGACCTCAGACTGATAGAAGTTCATTTGGAAAAACAGCCACACTTATGTGTATAAGATACTCAATCTACAGATACATTTGGTATAAGAAACCATTCTCAAATCCCTTGCTGCTGATGCCTGCAACCTTCTAGCTGTCCGTAGTCACCAAGTCAGGAAACCCTGGACTAGAAATGGACAGATTGGCAGGAACAAAGACAGAATCCTTGACATGAAAATGAAGCTATTTGGGGGATGAGGTGAACAGTGTGATGTGGGGAGCTTTGATTGCTAGGGAACAGTGTTGGTGTTCAGTGGTCAGCCCTGACTGAACCATCCAGTAACTATGAAAGTCTGTCTTCGATTGTAGAGGTGGGGAAGAGTAGACTGGGGCTATATGCAGTCAGAATTGGCTCAGACACTAGACTGGGATGGAGCCTATGGGTGTAGCCTGTGAATTGATATAGGCTCTGTCCCAGCCTATGGAGCCTGTGGATGTAGCCTATGGATACAGGTCACCTGCTTCTTAAACAGGAATTCCTCTTTATCATACTGCTAGTCTTAGCTAGGCTTACTATTACAGGTAGGACAAAAGGTTTTTGTCATTTTCTATATTCCAGAACAGACTAAGGACTCACCTATTTATTAACGATATTGATGAAATTGGGTTTTATTGAAATCTCTGGATCTGGCTTCTGGAGGATTAGATTTGGGAGAATGTTTTAAATTCCTCTTTGATTTTCCACCTAATTGAGGCTTTTTAAGCCATTCCTTGGATCAATTTTGGTAATTTATAATTCTCCCCAAAAAAGATTTACTTCATTTAAATATTCCATTTATGTGTTTAATGTTGTAAATAGTATTTAATTTCTAAGTATCTTCTATATCTGTGGCAAAACCAGTTTTTTACACCAAATGATAATGTGTTTTCTTCCCTTTCTTTGTGGTCACAGAAACCAGCATTTACCTGTCTTCCCACAGAACCAGCTCTGTGTTTTCATGCCAATTCTATCCCATTGTTTTCCTTATTTGTTTGTTTACAGTATGATAGAAGAAGTGTTATGGGAGATCTCAGATGCAGAGATGTGTAACTATACTCTCTTCTTCATGACTCATATCACAGTTAGTCTGGACAAAACAGTGTAATTATTTTAATTATTTTAATTATTTTGTCTTTTCACTCTACCATTATCATCGCTCCCATTCCCTTTTCCTGAATATACTTCTTACAGTCCTAGGGTCTGTGTGCATCTTAGAAAAAATAGAATATGTTTTCAAATTTATTTTACTCAGCTGTTTGATATTAAAATCTATCCACATTGTTGCTTATGTTAGTTTCCTGTTGCTGCTATAATAATTTATTACAAAGTTAATGGCTTCTAATAACAACAAAAAAAATTCTCTAAAACAGCACATTCTTTTTGTAATGTGTAACTGGGAAAGTCTATTACCTAAAATTCAGAAGCCATAACAAGATTGTATAGTAATGTATATACATGTTCTCTAAAAAAATTATCTAAAACATATCACATTCTTTTATAACCCGTAAGCGGGAAAGTCTATTACCTAAAATTCAGAAGCCATAGCAATGATTGTATAGTGATATGTGTACATATTATATTCTATTCATGCATAGTGATATCTATACATGCATAGTGATATCTATACATATACGTATAGTGATATGATACATCGGAGGCTCCAGAGGCTGGGATGGAGCCTATACCACTATACAATCACTCTAATGATTATATACACATCACTGTACAATCATTGTATGTATACACACACATATGTATACATACAATGATTTGTATAGTTACAGTGACTATACAAATCCTGCATGGCAACAGACACACACACAAACACATACACACACGCCTGCAGGCAAAGCAAAGAAACAAATGATAACCTGGGTTAGAAGCCATAAATAGTTTGCTAAATTTCACAATTCCTATTACAAAGGGTTAATCTCTTACATAAGGAGCTTACAAATCAGTAAGATCATCAACCCTGTAGAAAAATGAGCAAAGAATAGGAACAGATTGTTCACAGCAAAAGAACTGCAAGTTATTTTTAACATGTGAAAAGATGATCAATGTTGACTTACAAGAGGAATGCAAATTAAAAATACACTGAAAAACTACTTTTCTCTCATTAGATGGACAAAAATCCAGAAGCTTGGTGGCTGTCTTGGCAAGACTGTGGGAGAAGAGGCAGGAATGCGAATAGTTACAAACCCCCTGGAGGGCAATGTGACAGAATTACAAGCCATCTATCAAAAATGTACGAATATATATGCCTTAACCAGGCACTTCTAGAAATTTATCCTAAAGACAAACTAACACGTGCACAATGACATATTTACATTTTGTGATCTATTTAAAATAGTAAGATTGGAAACAATGTAAATGTCCATCAATAAAGATTCTTAGTTATGCCTACACACACACACACACACACACACACACACACACACTATTCTTTTACTGTTCTGGAGGTCAGAAGGCCAAAATGAGTCTCACTGGGCTAAAGTCAAGATGTCCGCAGAACTGGTCCTTTCTGGAGGTTCTGAGACCACGTGCATTCCTTGGCTCATGACTGCTTCCTTGTTTCACTCCCATCTCTTACTTCCTTCATCGCATCTTCCACTCCTGACTGTTGATCCTACTGCCTCCTTTTGTTATCACACTGGTCCACCCAAGGAACCCGAGATCACCATCCCCAGCTCGAGATCACCAGCTTAATTGCACAGGTTCTGGACACGTGGATGTAGCCCTTTTTGGAGCACTGTCATCCAGCCTTCCACAATGCTCATCCAGTCCCTCTCTTCTAACAGCTGCGAGGCGTTCTGCGGCATACCTGCCCCATATTTTACTTATCCCTGCCCTACAAATAAGCAGCTGCTACCATGTACATCTCTTCAATAAATATCCTCTAACACGGTCCCCTGAGCATCTATGTGAGACTGGGGAAAGCTGATACAAACTCCCAAGCCCTACCATCCGGAAGGGTTTCAAGTACCTAGATTGCATAACAAAACAAATCTCATGTAAAGACTGTTGCCAACTTCACCCTTGTTTGGGGACTTGATAGCAATTTTCCCTTCAAAACCAAAATTCTACTCACTAGCCATGGGTTATACTGGAAAGAACTACTGCACGCTTGTTGTGTGCAGACGCATGCCACTTCTCCTGTTATTCCCAGGTTGCTCTCCAGATTGGCTGCATCATTTTACATTTTCACCTGCAGTGCAAGAAGATTGTCATTTTCTGCAAAACCCTGCTAATATACAGTAATATCAGATTTCTCTAATTATTTACTATGACGGGGATAAAATGGTTTCTCGTTGTTTTCATTGAAGCACTCGGAGAGTGTGTAGGTATGTGTGTTTAAGGAGCAGAGAGTTTAAAAGGCAAGAAAGAAGGAAGAAGCTCCCCCAAACAGAGACAGAGGGAGGGGGATTCCAAAGCCAAAAGCAGAAACCCTGTGTGCCTCGGAAAAGTGGCTGCTTATATGAGGAGGCTGAAGGAGGTGGTGTCTGATTTGCATAAGGCTCAGGAGATTGGTTTGACCAGGCGTGTAACTCATGTAGACCTGGAAAAAACCGGACCTCCCATCCTAGCCGTGATGTTCTACACATGTGGGAATACGTGAGGGCGGCCATGTTGCCAGGCGCATGTGAGGGCAAGGACAAGAAGACGAGGGCAGGAACCGCCATGTTTGGGTGGACCCAGTTTCTAATGGCCTGTATTTGTATATCAAAGCTTGCTGGCCAGCTCTAAGAGCTGAGACTTTCCTGTGAAGCACTCTAATTATGACGCAGTTGACCATCTATTGATGTGCTTGCTTGCCATTCATGACGCTTTCTACTTTTCCGAATCTGCTCCTCGTTTTCTTCCAGAGTGTTTCACTTGGTGTAGTGATAGTTGATACTGTTGTTCATTTGAAGAAGTTTCTTGTATTTTCTAGATATTACTTGTTAGTTATAAATGATGCAAATATCTTCTCTTAATATATTGCATATGTCTTAGCTTTTTTCAGAATCTTTTACTTAACAGACATCTTTCATTTTCATGTATTCAAAACTTACTTTCACCCTCCAAGTTTGTATACTTGCTTTTAAATTTATAAATTTTCACATTTATTTTTATTTATTTCTTCTTCCTATTGTTTATTGCTTTTCTCCCCTCTAGAATCTTGAGTTAAATGCCTAGTTGTTTTATGCTCATCTTTTAGTTTTTAAAATTTACTCAGTAAATGTGGGCTACATTAATATTATTGCTTTGGTGACAAATATTTTTGAACCTAATAAAATTTTATTTTAAAATTTAACATATTTAATTCCAAATCTTTGACTAAGGTATTTTTCTTTCCTTCTTTTTAAAATTTTTTATTTTTAATTTTCATGGGTATATAGTGGTGCCAAGCTCCTTGAACTGACTACACCATGGGCTACACCACTGTTAAGCTATGGTGAACCCTGTGACCTGCACGTACACCTCCAGAAGGCCTCCCAGAGCTGGAAAGTCTGGAATAACCAGAAAACCTGAAAAGAAGAAAAATACTTAGCTACTGCAGTGCCTAGTTAACTGACCTCGCAACATTTTGCCGTTGTTCCTGCTTCAACCATTCTTGCCTTAACTGATAACCCAACCTTGCAACACTGGACCTTGTGACACCTCCCACCTGATGCAACACCCCCCGCCTGCACCTTGCAAAAAATGGCCCTGAACTGTAGCTTCTGTAACTTTCCACTGCCTACCCCAAACCTATAAAACCAACTCCTATCCCAGTGCCGTCTGCTGACTCTCTCTTTGGACTCACCCTCCTTGCACCTTCGTGAATAAACATCCTTGTTGCTCACACAAAGCCTGTTTAGGTAGTCTCTTCATTCAGAGCATGCCTAGCAGTTGGTATGTATATTTATGGGATACATGAGATATTTTGGTACAGGCAGACAGTGTATAATAATCAGCCCCGGGTAAACAGAGTGTGTCCCCTCAGCCATTCATCATTTCTTTGGGTTACGGTCATTCCAATTGTATTCCTTCAGTTATTCTAAAATGTTCACAAATTATTGCTGACTGGAGTCATCCTTTTGTGTTATCAAATACTAGATTCCTATTCATTGTATCTATTTTTGTATCCATTAACAAAACGTTTTTCTGCTTTGCAGATGTTATTTACTTTTAAAAATAGATTTTATAAGTGGGCTAAAATAAATATGTTGCCAGAAATCACAGTGTGTGTCATATAAAGAAGAAAAGTAGGGCCTTCATAGCAAGCAAAAAACCAAAATATTCTCAAATACGAACCCAACCTACTCATTCCTTCCTACCCTAATTTCTCCTTTCTTTCTTTGTGCTGCTAAATATTTAACATCTGGGATTGTTTGAGTTTGTTAGCTTTACATTATTTTTTGTGTGTCTTTTATCATTATTGTTATTTGTGAGAACCCAAGGTCATTTAATATTAAAAAGCTGCGAGTAGAGAGGAAACTCAAAAGTCATTTTCTTAATCCCTTACTGTCATATAATTTCTTAAGTATTGCAATGTGGAACCTGTATTTATATGGAACCTGCATTTCAGCCAATACCATAGATACAAATTGCAACTTAAGAGAGCAAAAGAAATGCAGAGGTTTAACCATATGTTATTCATTTGTTCATTCAACAAATATTTATTGAGGGCTTACCATGTGCACTATTCTGACCACCAAGAATACAACAGGTAACAAAGTAGACAAGATCCACGTTCATCTTTCCACCAAAGCTTTTGAGGAAGAGAAACTGCAATAAAGAAATAAAAATAAATAAAGGAATTTTAGACATGGGCATATCCCAAGCAAAAGCTAAGACCTGGTGACCTGAGAGCCAAGAACTTACCCAACAAGAAGCCAGCAATGTAGTATGGAGGTCATCTGGAAGAGCAAGAGTGGAGCACAGCAAACACAAATGACCTCAGCAAGGCTTTTTGCTTTATCAAAAATGCAACAAGTATCAGACTTATTAGAGTCAATTGCTGGAAATGAAAGAGAAACTTTGTTTCTAAAACACAAAATTTCACAAATAAGAATTGACTATAACACTAGGCAGTCAGGATGGGAGTCATGATGGGAGAAGTAACCCAATTTTGGAAAAATAAAAATGTTTATGGATTGCTTTTGGAAAACATAGGTGCAAATATTCATAAGGATTGATTTCTCAACCTGTAAGAACCATTTCACTGGAGAAAAGGTTGACATGGCCTGACACTCAACACAAAATTAAAATATCGCAGTGCAGCATGTTCCTTTCACTCCCAAACTTTCTATTCAGCTAGAGGGCTTCCTTCTCACTCCTTTCCCCTCCAATTTCCAGCCCAGCTCATTCCAGGCTTTCACATTCCAGGATCTTTCCCCAGAAGTCTAAGCCTCTCTTCTATTTCTTACCCAAACCATTTATTGCCACTCAACCAAAATCCTCTGAATTTGTCTGCTCACAGCTAGACCATCCGCAAAGCAGAGGGCCTTCCAGAGACTAAGGTCACCCATTGGAAGACAGGGAGGAGTTATGAGAACAAACTGTATCCTTTACAACTGTATCTCCAATTGTGCTTTGGTATCTTATTATTTCCAATAACAACCATCCCTTTTTGTGGTTTAGATTTCAGAAACTACGTAGCTAGCATGTATTACAGTAACTTAATGATAGGAACAAATGTCTGTACAAATTTTATTTGTTGAAATGGTTCTGAAACTAATTCATTCTGCCTTTCCTGCAGAATGAAGACCTTGTAAGTTACGTATTACAACATATGGTTCGTTTCGTGATGGCTTTTTTCGCGATGTTTTATTTTTAAATGACAGCTAGTCTGAAGATAAATGGGATAGAAGCTCATATTTGCAGTAGCCTCTAAACACAGAAAATACCTAGATAAAAAAATTTAATAACAAATGTACAAATGTATATCAGGAAAATGTTAAAGTGCTCCTGAAGAATACAATTACAAAGGTGAATGAATATGAAGTATTTGTGGAATATCAAGGACAGGAAAACCCAATTATAAGAAGATGTCAGTTCTCCCTAGATTATCTTTCCCTTGTGATAAAATACATGTAACATAACATTTACCATCTTAACCATTTTAAGTGTACAGTTCAGCCGTATTGAATACATTGTCAAATACATTGTGGTGAACCATTACCACTCTCCATCTCCGGACTTCTTTCATCTTGTAAAACTGAAACTACATCCCCACTGAACAATAATTACCGGGTTCTCCTCTCCCTAGCTCCTGGCAACCACCATTCTACATTCTGTCTCTGTGAATCTGACCACTCTGGGCACTTCATCTAAGTGGAATTACACAGTGTTTGTCCTTTTGCAAATGGCTTATTTCACTTGGCATAATGACCTCAACGCTCATCTGTGTTGTAACGTATGTCGTGATTTCCTTCCTCTTTAAGCCTCAATAACTTTTAAATGTAGCATGATCCCAATAAAAACATAGATGTTAGGCCAATGTGGAAAAATAAGCAACTAATAAAAAGAGCCCCAAAGTATTGGAGTCCTACCTAAGGTAGCTGTTACTTATCATGTACTCATTTACCCTCTCCTTACCCTATTCCAGATACCACTTTAGAAAATAGGCAGGTATTGCTTTGCACTTTTTTATGTAAAAAGAAACTGAGGCCAAGAGAATTATGTAGATTCCCAAGTTAATATCACAAGTACCACAAGTAATAAAATAAGGTTTGAAAATCCAGGTATGCCTCGTGACTAAGCCCTCCTCTCCTCCTTGATCCACAATTATACTATCTTCATTTCCCCCTCACAGATCAAGAAAGACTTCTCTCTCCTACCTTTCCAGTATTCTTAGGGAACCATTACTGTGGAAATCAATCTGATTAACTAAATGCACCCTGGTGAAGGTGGCTAAAAAATACTTACTAATATCTATCATAATAGCTAAGGTTTACTGAGCACTCATATACTAGGCACTGAGCAAAAGGCCATATGTATGCAATATTTTGACCTTTACCACATTTTTAGGAAATAGGCATTATTATTACCCTCATTTTAAGAGGTCAGTTAGGCTTAAAGAGTTGGATGTGCTCAGGTAAGTTAGGAAGGTGGTAGATGCTTGATGGAGCCAGGCTACGCACACAAGCCTGGTATCCAGCCACAATACAACCCTGCATCCCCCATGAGTACCTCCGAAGTCACTTGCCACTAAAGATTACAGTCTCAGAAAGCACAGCTTTAATCACAAGAAATAAGTCCGGGTTAGTGACCTTCTAGCCTCCAGCTGGGAGACATTATGGTGCACAAGGGAGTTTTCTTAGTGATTCTTTGGGTATTTCAAATATGCATACTTTCTGCCGGGCTAGTCTCAGTTTCCCTGAAATCAGACCTAAGTTCCTACAGTGAACCAAAATAAAACTTTCTTTCCTTTTAGGCCTCAAGAGATTCAATGTTTTATGTCTCCAAAGAAATCGCATCCACAATCCAGACAACTTACCTCTCCACAGTACCCGGTCAGTCGATAAACTTCCAGAGCTAGCTATTTCTCTTTTTTAGCCTCGAACTATTTCTTCCAGCTCTAACTTTCTGAAGGTAGTTTTCCTTGTCAGTCAGGAAGGGGATGTTGAAATAATCCCATGCAAACATTTTGTCAAGAATTTGACATGATTCTTTAAGTTCATAAAGTGTTCTGCTCCCTCCCCACAGAAGGAGGGGGTTAAATCATTTGAGAAAGAATACTTAGTGGAATGGCCACCAGACATGCATTTTTTTTAATTTTACTGGAATTCAACTATACTTACCCTGCAAAAAAAAAGGGGGGGGGAGGGGGCAGGTGGTGGGGGAATACTTTATGTCCTTTTGTATGGTCTGGATTTGCATCCCCACCCAAATCTTCTGTCAAATTATATTCCCCAGTATTGGAAGTGGGGCCTGGTGTGAGGTGACTGGATCATGGAGGTGGATTTCACCCTTTGGTGCTGTTCTCACGATAGAGTTCTCACGAGATCTCATTGTTTATAGGTGTACGGCACTTCCACCCACCTTCCTCCTGCTCCAGCCATGTAAGACATGCCTGCTTCCCCTTCACCTCCACCAGGATTGTAAGCTTCCTGAGGCCTTCCCAGCCATGCTTCCTGTAGAGCCTTTGGAATTGTGAGCCAATTAAACTTTTTTTCTTTATAAATACCCAGTCTCAGGTATTTCTTTATAGCAGTGTGAGAACAAACTAATATGTCCTCTATTTCTCTTCTCTCCTTTCAGACTAAACTTGTTCTCTACCACTAAAGAAAGAGAGAACCCTGAAATGCAGAGAGACACAAAACATTAGGTTTTGCTGTTGTGCTGTTGTGCTTTGACAGGCCCAGCTGTATTGTTAAGGGAAGTTCTTGTAAGCAACTACTGTTACTTGAAGGGTCATTTTGACTACCTACTATTTTTGTCTTTTTAGTGTATTTAGGACATTTTTTTTTGGTATGGGATAGCCACAACCCACTTTGTTTACATATCACGCATGGCTGCTTTCACACCACAGCAATAGAGTTCGTAGCTGGGCAGACACCATATGGCCCACAAAGTCAAAGCTATTTCTAGCTGGCTATTTACCCAAAAAACTTTGTCAACCTCTGCTTTAGAACTTTATTCCCTAAAAGACATGACCTACTCTAGTAGTTAAGGATTTTAATGGTAAAGTCAGAGGAAAAATTCCAACTAGAATCCAGTGCCATAGCTGGCTGTGTCCCTACCCCAGTTTCTTAACCTCTTCTAAACCTTTGTTTTTCTTAATCTATAGAACATTATCTGTAACAATAGCACTTACTTGTGAGGTCGTGAGAATTCAGTGACAATGACATATAAAGCACAAACTGTGAAGAACTAGAAAAGAAGCAAGTCTTTAAAGGTATTAGTTATTACCAATACTATTATCGATATTATGGATGTTTTTATTAAGGCATGCTGCCATAATTAAGGATCAGAATTTTTAGAATAGAAATCTAACTTTGTTTAATCCACCTTTGCCCAAATTCCTGTGACCAGAGAATGCCTTTTCAGTACTCCTTAGAACCTTTCAAAAACACCACCCTTCCTTAAGTCAAAAACAAGAAGAGTCTGTCTCCCTCTAGGCCACTGCCTCTACTTCTTTCTCTGCTCCTCCCTTCCATCTCTTGCCTGTCACATTTTTCCTTCTGTGATCTAGCCTTTCCTATGAAGTACTCAATGTGTTCTCGCCTCAATGTTTTCTTGCTCCTCATTTCAAATAAATTGTACGTGCCTCGAGATTAGTTCTCAGTGGATCCAACTCTCAGCTAATTGAAAGCCAGCCTATATGATAGACGAGCTAGTCCTTAATAACATTTCATAACTGTGGATGTTACCTCTTAGCATTCTAATGGGGCCTTCTGGACACATATTGCCTTACCCATGGCAATCATTCTAATCAATCTGGAAATTTCCAGTATCAGAGCAGTGAGTTAAGAAAAATATGCCAGAGCAAGGGGCCATTTGACACTCTTCCAATGTGCAGTGACCGTCTGTCTGTAAATAAGACTAGCCTAGGATAACTGCTAAAGGACTACCTGGGCGGTTGCTGTGGCGAAGGCAGGGGGAGGACACCTGGAAACAAATGTCCATCCCCACGTGGAGGGTAATGAATTTGCATCAGCCTTCCTGAATTGGATCCTAGCTTTGTCATGATCTAATCTGTGCTTTTTCCCCAGCATCATACTGTCCTCTTCAACTGGACACCTCATCCCCCTACTTTCACTTCATTACATTTTAACAAATTACTTTTCTTTGTCTGTGTACCTCTGTTGGGAAGTCACCTCCTTTAGATCAAAGATCATGTTGTGTGTATCCCAGTGCTCCATAGGGGCTGCTCATAATTGATAAGAGATCTTCATGGCAGGATGGAAGGATGGAAAGGACGATGGAAAGAAGAATGGAAGGGAGGGAAGGAGGGAGGGGCTTTTGCCAGCTTTAGGACTTGCTCCTCAGTGAGTTTTTCTTTTTTTTTTTTTTTTTGAGACAGAGTCTCGCTCTGTTACCCAGGCTGGAGTGGTGCAATCTCAGCTCACTGTAACCTCTGCCTCCCGGGTTCAAGCAATTCTCCTGCCTCAGCTTCCCAAGTAGCTAGGATTACAGACATGTACCCCCATACTCAGTTAATTTTTGTATTTTTAATAGAGATCACATTTCACTATGTTGGTAAGGCTGGTCTCAAACGTCTGACCTCAGGAGATCCGCCTGCCTCGGCCTCCCAAAGTGCTAGGATTATAGGAATGAGCCATTACATCTGGCCAGTTTTTCTTTACTTGAGACTTTCCTTGACTCACTTTCATTTCATGGATGTGGAAGGGAATTAGGTATAAGATGACATCTGACACAGATGGTATAAATAGGTGGCAGCTTAAAGTTCTCATGCATGGCCAGAAGCTGGCAAGGAGGCATGCCGAGAAGGGTCCCATGATACGCGATGTGGAGCAACTATGGCTTCCCTCTGCAATGTTGGTGCTCTAGTTATAATAAGGACACCTGATACAAGTTGGGCTTTCTTCTGGGAATTTGAACTTTTGGTGGTGATCCCAGTAAGGGATACATTTGGAGCTGTAGGTCTGATAGTGGCGCCTGGAGCAAGGCTCTCACACCAATGGTGAGGGAGCTTCCCTGCTTCCATCTCCCCAGGCTGCTGAGGACAGGCGCAGTGGCTCACACCTGTAATCCCAGCACTTTGGGAGGCCAAGGTGGGTGAATCAAAGGAGTTCAAGACCAGCCAGGCCAACATGGTGGAACCTTGTCTCTACTAAAAATACAAAAATTCGCTGGATATGGTGATGTGTGCCTGTAGTCCCTGCTACTCGGGAGGCTCAGGCAGGAGAATCACTTGAACCTGGAAGACAGAGGTTGCAGTAAGCTGAGATCACACCACTGCACTCTAGCCTGGGTGACAGAGTACGACCCTACCTCAAAATAAAATTTTTTTAAGACTGTTGAAGACTTCTCCCTACAAGTCCTTTTTAGCTTAAGTTAACCAGTGAACCAGAGTCTGTTTCTATTGTTTTGCCCAAATAAAATTAAATAAAGAGAATTTCAAAGCCAAGATCAAGATGTGGGGCTAGAAAAAATGTTCTTTTTCCTATCTGTAATAGATGTCTTAACCTATTTAATTAAACTTAATATTCCTGATCACTGTCCAAGGAGAAGGCACTATGACATGTTCAGGGAATACAAAGATGAATTAAACAGGACCTCTGAGGACTCTAGCAAGGGAGAAAAAAGAAATTCACAACAAATCAGAATAGTGAGAAATAGCATTGAAGTATGTGCAAAGTATTACGAGCCACAGAGGAGGAAAAGAAAGAAATTAATATTTATTGGCTATCTGCCAGATGTCAGGCACTCTACACATATAATCACATTATGTCTTTACTCAACACATTGAGGCACATAATATTGTTCTCATTTATAGACAAGGAAACCAAAACTCAGAAGGATGCAGCACCTCAAGTTGCCACAGTTAGTAAAGTGGTAGATCTCAAACTCAAATCTGTCAGACTCCAAAGCCCCTGCCGCATCTGTTGCCTTCGGAAAAAGATAGTCTTAGCCACACCCAAGAAGTAGTTGGGCTTTTCTCCACCTCAAACACTTAGTAACACACGCACTTCTATGTCTGTGATAAGGGACCAAAGCATGGACTGCTTATCTCATGAATACAATATTTCATTGCAATCTTGCCCAACTCTGGAGCAGGCTCTGCTCTAGAATAAAAATGTCAATGGCTACTCCTGCCTTTCCTGATTCATAATGCATTATTAGCATATGTTTTCCATGTCCCTGTGCTAAGTGGTTAGCTCCTTTGGAGCAAGGATCACATCCTGGGCAGCTGGAGCTTCTAGGCTTCAAAGGCATGGCCTGGGTCATGTTACTAATATCTTTCTTTCTCTTCTATAAGTGAGGAAGTGAACTCTTTGTACCCACCTGCTAAAAATTACCCTTATGTTTTACTGCTAAATGGACCTCACCTGGAGTGCTCAGAATAACACAGTCTGAAAAAGAAACTATGGCTGGGTGCAGTGGCTCGCGCCTGTTATCCCAACACTTTGGGAGGCCAAGGTGGGAGAATCACTTGAGCCCAGGAGTTCAAGACCAGCCTGGGCAACAAAGCATGACCCCATCTGAAAAGAAAAGGGAAAGGAAAGGAAGAATGAAATGAGAAAAGAAAAGAAGAGAGGAGAGGAAAGGAGAGGAGAGGGAAATTAAGAAAGGAAAGAAGAAAAAAGGAAAGGAAGGAAGAAGGAAGGAAGGAAAGGAAGAAAGAAAGAAGGAGAGAGGGAAGGAGGGAAGGAGGGAAGGAGGGAGGAAGGGAGGAAGGAAGGAAGGAATGGAGGGAGGGAGGGAAGGAGGGAGGGAGAATACCATGTAAAGGAGGGAAAGAGTGGTATGAAATTCCCAATTGTCAACAAAGAGCTTGCTGTGTACTTTTTCTCAAAGAACGATGATGGATATCAAATGATATGGTACTTAATTGCTGAAGATATTTTAAAAAGTGATGTAACATTTTACTTAAAAGTCTATTGTACCTGTAATCCTAGTGCTTTGGGAGGTCAAGTTGTGAGGATCACTTGAAGCCAAGAGTTTGAAACCAACCTGGGCAACATTGTAAGGCCCTGAATCTACAAAAATAAAAATAAAAATTAGCCCAGAATGATGGTGCACACCTGTAGTCCTAGATACTTGGGAGGCGAAGGAGGAAGAATTGCTTCAGCCAAGGAAGTCAAGGCTGCAGCGAGCTATGATTATACCTCTGCACTCCAGCCTGGGTGACAGAATAAGCCCCTTTCTCCAAAAGTTAAACACAAATAAATAAAAAGTCTATTGTTTACAATACATCAGAAATAATATCCTTTGTGACTATTTAAGCCATAAGAAAAAAATTTTTTAAGCTGAATATAACTAAAAATGCATGAGGCATCACATGGTCTTAAAAATGCTTTTAGAGGCTAGGTGTGGTGGCTCACTCCTGTAATTCTAGCACTTTGGGAGGCTGAGGCCAGCAGATTACGAGATCAGGTCGAGACCATCCAGGCTAACATGGTGAAACCCTGTCTCTACTACAAATACAAAAAATTAGCTGGGCATGGTGGCGGGTGCCTGTAGTCCCAGCTACTCAGGAGGCTGAGGCAGGAGAATTGCTTGAATCCGGGAGGCGGAGGTTGCAGTGAGCCAAGACCACGCCACTATACTCCAGCCTGAGCGACAGAGTGAGACTCAGTCTCAAAAAGAAAAATGCTTTTAGTGGGCCAGGCACAGTGGCTCACCGTTATAATCCCAGCACTTTGGGAGGCCGAGGCAGGTTGATCACCTCAAGTCAGGAGTTTGAGACCAGCCTGATCAACATGGTGAAACCCCATCTCTACTAAAAATACAAAAATTGGTTGGGTGTGATGGTGCATGCCTGTAATCCCAGCTACTCAGGAGGCTGAGGCACGAAAATCACTTGAACCCGGAAGCAGAGGTTGCAGTGAGCCAAGATTGCACTACTGCACTCCAGCCTGAGAAACAGAGTGAGACTCAGTCTCAAAAAAAAATAAAAGAGTGCGTTTAGTGGCTATAAAGTTTGTTTCAGTGCTGAAAGATAATGGTTGCCTACTTTAATCACCAGGATTGGATCAGAGACGGGAAGAAAGCAGAGGTGGACTGGAGATGCAGTCTTGAAGGACTGGGGACCGCCAGCAGGGTGGACAGGAGAACCTTCCTGAGGGGCACCAGCATGTGCCTAGGGGCAGCAGAGAGGCTGATGTGTTTGGATATAATTGCCATACAGCTTAAATGGAGTCAAAGGATGAACAATAAGCCAAGGAAGGATGGAAGAGACTCATATGGGGGGAAAACAGCCTACCCTGGAGGTCAAACATCTTATTGACCTCCTTGGTCATGATTCTGGGCTCAGTGTGGTGGCTGATAATTAACTGGAGTCTAACAAATCTGGGACTGAAACCCAGCTGCCCATCTATTAACTGTGAGAAGTTGGACAGATTGTCTCTCTAAGGCTTGACTTCACCATCTATAAAAAGAAGAAAATGAAGAGTACTTCCTCAGAGAACTGTTTTAAGAATTTAAATGAGATAGCCCATGCAAAGGGCCTAGCATATACTAGGTACAAATAAAGATTGGTGATTTTGTTATCATTTCTAATACTTAAATCTGATCCCATCATCCCCCTGCTTAAAATTCTCTTTTGCCCTCAGTATAAGAATCCAAACTTGCTAAGGTTATCTGAAACCCTCGGGTTTTAGGGGCACCATCCACAATTTTGTTCTCCAAAATTAAAATGAAAGAATTAATAAAGGATCATCACCATGAGCAAGTTAACAGCCATGGAGACTGTTACACTAAAGGTCCTGGTGGCCTCCTCTAAGTTCAGCAGAAACCAAAAAAAAAGCCTGCACCCAACTGTCCCCCACCATCACTCTGATGCCCCAGCCCCAACCTGTCCCTCCATCACTCTGCTGTCCCAGCCCCAGCCTGCCCCTCCATCACTCTGCTGTCCCAGCCTGTCCCACCATTACTCTGATGCCCCAGCCCCAGCCTGTCCCTCCATCACTCTGCTGTCCCAGCCTGTCCCACCATCACTCTGATGCCCCAGCCCCAGCCTGTCCCTCCATCACTCTGCTGTCCCAGCCTGTCCCACCATCACTCTGATGCCCCAGCGTCGTCCCGTTCCCACCACATTCTGATGTCCCAGTCCAATAACCGAGCGGTGCAGCTTGTGCCTTATATCGTCAGACACTTAACCACTTATTTTAAAATGATGCAGAAGAGAATCAACACGCTCCAAGTCTGTGATGACAATTGCTTTTTGAAACAAAGTCACGGCGGTAAATGAAACACAGACAGGGAAGTTAACACATGATTGTGAAATATGTGGTTGGAATTACTTCAGTCAACACATAATTTGATTTCTTTTTATTGCTTTCTTTTCTGTTTTAAGGGAGAAGTTTTTGGTGGGGATGGGAGACTTTGGAGGCATGGCTGCTACCATCAGTCTCATTCTATTTCTCAATGCTGCCTCCTGACCTCCTCTCTCTCCTAGAAGGGGGCTGACTGCTTGCCTCAATGGTGGCCAGAAGGTCTGGAACCTAGTGTTTGCAATGGCCTGACTCTGAGTGCATCATTCTGTGTGTGTGCTCAGACAGAGGTGTCTGTGTTTCTGTGTGACTGCAGGGAGATGAGCAGAACTCATCACCGCAGGGAGATGAGCAGAACTCATCACCTCTGCCCCTACCAAACTGAATATCTCATTCACGACACCGAGACAGCAAGAAGCAAGTGGAGCGGGAGACGATAGGTTTCAGATATGTCATAGGAGTCTGATCTAAAGGAATCAATAACTGATTAAATAACAGATAAAGGGAAATGATATCCAGGAAAATGCCCATATTTCTAGCTTTGGCAACTAAGTAGAATGCTATGCATTCACTGCCACAGGAGTTATGAGTTCATTTCTTTAACTTTTATATTTGAGATAGTTAAATGGAGTTGTTTAGTAGGCAGCTAGATATATGATTAGGAGAGGAGCAAGAGAAAGATCAGAGCTGGAGGTAGAGATAAAGCTGTCAGTAAAACTGTGGCTACAGATGAGCTTGCCCAGGTAGAGTAGATAGTGTTCAGAAAAAAACCAAAAAAGACCCTTAGGAAATTGCATCATTTAGAGATAAGAAACCACAAAAGAACCGACAGAGGGTTAGAATGAAAACCAGAGACACTATTGTCTGAGTAACTAATGGAAGAATGTTTTTAAAAAGAGGACATAGTTAACTGAGTCAAATGTAAAAGAGACCATAAATAGGATGCTCATTCAGTCAGTCACTCATTCATTTGTTGAACAGACATCGATTGTCCCCATGTGCCAGAGACTGTTCTAGATGCTGGAGACAGAGGTAAATATGAAAGAATCTTGTTCTTGGTGAATTTAGTTTCTTGAGTGAGACAGAAGAGAAAAGAAGCAATTACAATAGAAAATGTAGTGAGTAAATGAGGATGTTATGAGCTGACATGGGCCTGTGACTGGGCATTAGGGGCAGCAGTTTCAGTGGGGTCCAGAGAGCAGATACAAGGTTGTGAAAATGTTGTGTTCAAGGAATTCTGAGCAAGTAAGAGACCTGGGATGATAGATACAGATAGACATGGAGGTGGGGAGAAGTGTGATTTTTAAAGACAGAAACAACTTGGGTTTATCCAGGAGAGGATGGGAGTGGAGATCAGAGATAAAAAGGGATCCACTGGGCCAGGTGCGGTGGCTCATGCCTGTAATCCCAGCACTTTGGGAGGCCAAGGCAGGTGGATCACTTGAGGTCAGGAGTTCGAGACCAACCTGGCCAACATGGTGAAACCTCATCTCTATTAAAAATACAAAAAAATTAGCTGGGTATGATGGTGGGGAACTGTAATCCCAGCTACTCAGGAGGCTGAGGCAGGAGAATCGCTTGAACCCAGGAGGCAGAGGTTACAGCCAGCTGAGATCGCGCCATTGCATTCCAGCCTGGGCAACAAGAGTGGAACTTCATCTCAAATAAAAGCGGGGGTGGGGAAGGGATTCACTGATCTTCAAGTTTCCCAGGAGGAGCAAGGAAAGAGAAAAGGGAATAGTGGAGTAGGAGGTAGAAGGTAGAATTTTAAGGACAGATGGACAAATTGGCCTTGGTGATAGGAAAGATATGTCTGTCATAGAGATAACCATCAACAAGAGGATGGATGGAGGGATAGGTGGATAGATGGATGGATAGATGATGGATAAACTGATGGAGGGATAGATAAATGGATGGAAGGATGAATAGAAGGAGGAGTAGATGGAGGGATGGAGGGCTGGAAAAATGAAGGAACGGATTGAGGGATGAATGAATAGATGGACAGATAGATGGATGAATGCATGGATAGATAGATGGAATGCAGATAATCTTTGGAAACAGAATTATAGTATCTGTACAAGAAAGTATCAATTAGCAAATTGAATTATTAGTCTCATCTTTTCCTCCACTCATGCAAAAAAAAAAAACAGTGAGTGAAAGGATTCACTTGAATGAGCAACCTCAAAGGCCTTTCAAAGAATCTGGTAGAGTTTGCTGGAAACACTTTGATCAGCAGCCTGAGACATGGGAACAGGGTTTGCGGGGCTCTGCTGGGAAGTGCTTGACAGCCTGTGCCACAGCCCTCCAGAGGAGGGGGCTTTCTCATCTCAGCAGCCATGAGGCACAGCGAGCTATGAAAGGTCACCCGGGCCTGAGGAAGCAGTACTTCCATTTCCTCCCCACAGGCTTCCTCTGTAACCTAGCACTCAGCCCCGGCTGCTTCGTCAACATTTGTCCCTTGAAGGTCACTGATGACATCTTTATTGCTAATTCAAAGGGCCTTTTCTTCCACCTTGTTCCATCAACTCCCATAACCTCCTCCTTATCAAAGTCATTTCAGGGACACAGCTGACCTCTTTTTAAACTCTCTCTCTTCCCCAAGCTTCCATGACACTGCACTACTGTGATTTTCCTCCTACTCGTGAGTAAAGGGTAACTCCTAGAGGATGGAAAACTAGAATTGGTAGTACAGTTGACCCCTGAGCAACTTAGGGGTTAGAGGCACTAACTCACCACATAGTTGAAAACTGGAGTATAACTTTTGGCTCCTCCAAAACTTAACTCCTAATAGCCTACTATAGACTGGAAGCCATACCAATAACATACATAGTTGATTAACATGTATATTGTATGTTTTATGTGTTCTATACTGCATTCTTTCCATAAAGTAAGCTACAGAAAAGAAAATGATTTTAAGAAAATCATACAGAAGGGATAATATATTCACTATTCATTAAGTGGAAGTGGATCATCATAAAGGTCTTCGTTCTCATCTTCTTCACATTGTGTAGGCTGAGAGGGAGGAGGAAACGGAGGTGTTGGTCTTACCATCTCATGGGTGGCAGAAGTGGAAGAAAATCTGCATACATGTGGATTCACACAGTCCAACTCGTGTTGTTCAAAGGTCAACTGTATAACTCAGTAAAGGATAAATTTGTTATTACACAGTTCGTACAACGGCCATAAGGTCCAGAAAACTCTGAACATCTCTCCTACTCATCCTCACTCGCCCACTGACTCCACTCCAGCTATAATGCCTTTCTTGCTGTCCTGAAGACACACCAGGTGTACTCTTGCCTTTGCTAATTCTTCAGGCTGATGTGCTCTTCCCTTTGATATTATCGTAGCTGACTCTTTCCCCTCTGTAAAGTGTGTTTACTATTATTCACTACTTGAGAATATTCAATTCTGCTCTAAAAGATAAGAAAAGCAATGGGGTGGATGAAATTTCTAGCATATGTTAAATGTATGTACCTTAGAAGACATGTTAAAGAGAGATATAATGAATGAGACACAGGATTTGTAAACCATGAAGTAATCAAGAGGGTTACCTGTATAAAGAAAGGGATGGAAGAACCAAGTAGGAAGGTGTGGATCACGCCACCTCCAGGCTGACAGCCACATCATCCCAAACTGCTTGCCCGTGGATGATATGTATTCTGGTCCTTTTTCTGACTCCGCAAGTGTTCTGCCCAAGAGAATCATAAAAGGCTCCCAGCTACTCAACAGGTTAATAATATGAACCACAGCCATTGACCAAGAATGCTTGGTGCTGAGTCTCTCTGACAAAGCAACTGTGCATTGGCCATAGGCACCTCTGCCTGCTGAGCTCCAAGTCTGGTCCTTAGATCCCCACCATCAGTGGCGACAGCTAGGGGAGATAAGGGAACACAGGAGGGGACACAAAGACAGAGGAAGAGCGTATTATCAATGCATAGTCCAGCATTCATGCAGTGTGGGTTCTACCTGCTTCTACCTCGTTGCCAGTATTTAATAGGTTAACCTACAGCATTTCTTTCCTGTTGCTTCTCACCATGTGTTTTAGGTTTATTTGATGATCTGCATGATTTGAACATCCTAATTTGGTCTATGATCCTCTGTTTCACGACAGAACAGCTTGCCTAGTACTTACAGGTTCCCATCACATTGCGGTAATTTCCCACGACAACCTCCTTCAAGCCTTTGCATAAATGTCATCAGCCTCAGTGAGGCTGATGCTGAATGCCCTGCTTAAACATGGCAGTTTCACGCTGCCAGCCCTGTTATTTTTCCTTTTCCAAATCATTTTCCCACATATATAATTTCCTTGTTGATTACATTCATCGCTTATTGTCTGTTGATATTGCTGTTGGCGTTAATGTTGATTTTCCTGTCTTTGTAAACTGTGAACACCTCAGCCCCATGCCGCTTCCTTCACTCAGGCCTGGTGTGTGGCAACACCACAACAAATATTTTTTGAGCGCCTATAGTGTTCCAGGCACAGTTCTGAGAATGTGGGCTATCACCGAATAAAACTCCCACAGCTTATCCTGAGATGAACTCTTTGGGTTTGTCTGTTTCATTGGGTGACAGCCCACATTTCCCGAACTGTGCCTGGAACACTGTAGGCGCTCAACAATGTTTGTTGTGGTGTTGTCACACACAAGGCCTGAGTGGAGGAAGCGGCATGGCGCTGAGGTGTTCACAGTTTACAAAGACAGGAAAATCAACATCAGTGCCAACACCGAGTAACAGCAGTGATGAAAAGTTTAAATTGCATGGCCCCAGGAAAGGCCAAACAAACTATGGGTAGTTTCAGCAGAAAAGACAGGAATAAAAGGAAACTCTAATAACAGCCTTTGGGCATATGGTAAATATGTTTCATGTTTCTTGTCTCTCATTTCTAGGGGACTGTTAGAAAAAATAGCAGATTTTTAATTGGTGTTATCAGATTAATGTTTAATAAACATTCTTTCCTAAATTGAAGATTGCAAATTCCACTACTTATAGGGGCTAAGCAAATAATTAAGTGAAGAAAGAAGAGGGTAAAAGAATAGGGCACGGTGTGGACACTGGTGAACTGGAGGACCCGATCCCGTTCATGACAACTCCTCCTTGGCTTCAGCCAGGAGTGGAGATTCAGGAACGCAGGCCTGAGGTTGCCACATCTATTTTTTTCAAGAATGTTCAGAAATCCAAATTTTGGAAATCCCACCCCACCACACCCCCACTCCCCCACCCCCTGCAAACTTTCCAATTTTTAAAACTCGAGCCAAAGAAAATCCGTTATTTTGGCCTTCTGGTTGGGGACAGCTGGGTTGTATTCGAGACTTCTGCCCTCTGCTGCCAGCTTCCTTTTCTATCCCACTTCACTCTGCTTTCTCAGCACCGGCCTCCCTCTCCTTTCAGCCATCTTTAGCTGCTTAGTTCAGGCTTCTATAAGAAATTATTGCAGACTGGTGGCTTCAAAACAAACACTGATTTCTTGCAGTTGTAGAGGGTAGGAAGTCCAAGATCAATATGTCAGGTGAGGGCCTGCGTCCTGATTTGCAGATGACAGTCTTCTCATTGTATCCTCATGTTGCAGAGAGTTGGGGCAATGGGGTGGAGGGTGATGCTGGCTCTTCTTATAAGAACACTAATCCCATAATGAGGGCTCCACCCTCCTAACCTAATTACCTCACAAATGCTCCCTTGCCCAATACCATCACATTAGGGTTATGGTTTCAAAATACAAATTTTGGAGGGAACAAATGAGCAGTCCATAATACTACCCTATTCTGGCAGCCCCCCTGTGCAGCCCCACTGTTCCATTAAAGATTGCCGCTTAATGCAATAGAACCCACCTCCTCCCATCTCCCTAATCCCCGGTTCAGTAAACACACACAATCAAGACCCATCATGTCCTCATAACTTCCCAGACCAGTCTTATCTACAGCAATACATCTTATAATTTTTATGTTTTTTTGATTAAATTATTTATTGCCTTATGACATTAGACGACTTTCCTATGTATGTTTGTTGTTCCCCCAACTAGATTGTAAGATTCTCAAGGGTCGGTGGCCGGTACTAGAGCACACACAGTTGTTGGTGTCAGAAAGGCTGGGTTTTCATCTGGCCTTTCATGTGGCCTTTGCTATCTATTAATGTAACATCGAGCTAGTGATTAAACTTCTCTCAGCCTCAGTTTCTTTCTCTATAAAGATGCAGATAATATTTCTCCATAGAGATGTTTCAAACTTTAAATGAAATGAATAGAACATGGACATCTCAATAAATAGGAAAAGTATCTAGCAATTAACAACGTAATTGTTTTCATTTCTGTAAAAACTCTTACTGCTTTGCATCCCCTGTGGTGCTTTGTATAGGTTTTTTACCCAACAGAATAGTTAAAATAAATATATGTGGTTTGCTGATTCATATAAGAGAACATTATTTTTGCTGCAATAAGGACATTTTATGCCTGGATTTAATGTTTGGAAATCTCCAACATAAATTTGAAGAGCACACATTTCTCTGATGATTCAATAATAATTTTGCCCATGAACAGGACAGTAAGACAAATAAAATTTTCAGAATTTCCTTCATTCTTGTAATTAGAATTCATCTAAAACACTGGTACTCAAATAGGGGAAGAGGGTAGTTTGCTTCTCAGAGGACATTCAGCAATGTCTGAAGACACTTTTGAATGTCACAACTGAAGGATGTTACTAGCACTGAGCAGATAGAGGCCAGGAATTCTGCTAAATATCGTCCTGTAAGAACAGCTCCCGGCCAGCTAAAAAAGAATTCTTTGACTCAAGATGCCATTATCGCCAAGGCTGAAAAACCGATACCATTCCTAAGACCTCTCCCATTCCAAAACTCCCCTGCTAAGCCAGATTCATTAAATGAGGAGAGAGCAAGTTGCTGACAGGGCTACAGAACCGCCCAAGGACGTGGTGGCTGGTCAGTGCAGAGTCACGGAGCCCGCTCTGGAAAATCTCTTCCCAGCTAGCAGACTTCTGGAAGCACTGAACAGGAGGCAACCTCCTCATTTCCAGCCCAGAAGGCACTGCTGTCAATGTGTGTCTGAATACAGTTTATTCCCTTCTGGAATAATTTCACTTTTTTCCCTACACAGTGTAAACAGGGAAAGCAACATTAATGACCTCTTTGAAGGATACTGAATAAAATCCGTTTTGAAGACAAACTGGGAATTATGCTAATGTAAGACTGACTTAAAGGGACTAGAAAACTTTGTAAATGTAAATTCATTCTCATAGTTTCCCAAAGAGACCACGGCTTTCTTAAGAAGGTCAAATGTCTGTCTTGCACTCACACATCGGGGCTGTGAATAAATGTGGTTATAGCACTGGTTTCCTCCCTCGGAAACTTCCCACATCAGCAGCTTGGTTCTTTTCTTTAAATATGATCTAGTTGGATGTGAAGTGTTTTTCTTTTACTTTCTTTTTTAATTGCTTTCCCTCCCTCAATTCCTCCAGCCCATTTTTTCATCTTGTACTTCATTGCTTTCTTTCATACTTTATTCCTTCCTTTCTTTCCAGTTATAAGAACAAGAAGAAAAATTCGCAGTTATGATGGCTTTCCAGTCCTCTATTTATTAATACCTGGGCTTTGAAAAAAAGGTTTTTTTCTATTCTCTTTTATAACATCATGCTGCCACCTTGTGGCAAATTTAAATATTCAGCTAGTCAAAGAAATGCAGCATTCAAAATCACTTAAATACCGGAAAATACACAACCAGGCACTTGGAGCCTTAGCTGACCAAGAGTAGATGCCATTTCCCTGTGTGATTTAAATCCCAAGACGCAAACCTGTATCTCTCCTTTCCCTGAAGGCTGTGATATCTCCCAAGAAGGAGGCATGTTTTCTTTTCAAACTGAGTGTAGAAAAATCTGAGTATAGAACAAATTTGATACATAGGCCTGTGGCATGTTTGAGGTCCTAAGAAGGACTTTCTGAGGTTTTGAGTGTATAGAATGATTTTCTCTCAAGTCACTGCTGCAGATTCAAGATCTGAATTAACACAAGTGAACTGCCCAGCTCAATTGTGGTGTTGATGCCAACCTAGATGAGTAACCAAAAGTCAAATACTTTGGGAAAGACAGAGCACAACACAAAAAGAAGGTGGGGTGATGATTTTTAAAGATCAAAATAGTATTTGCTCAATGAACAATGCAAATGTCTACTCCATTCTTATAGCAGGGGTGAGTATCCTCACAAAATACACAGTTGATATTTAATAAAAGTTCTCAACCATCTGGATTCCTCAAATGATGCTAGATCTCAAACCTAGCAGGTCCAAGATGGAATTCATTCATCTACTTCCTCATGACAGCCCCCCTACCTCACCACACTCACAAGTGTGCACTCACACTCACACACACACCCTATGACAGGAAATGGCAATACCACCATCCAGCTCCTCAAAGCAAAACTCTAGGTGGTCTCCCTGAAACCACCCCCCACCCACCCCACAATCCAGCACCAAGTCCCCTTAAGTTTGCCTCTTAATCTCCTCCCTCCTGTCCCCTTCATCCCCGCCTCATTGCTGTAACCGTAGTCCAAGCGACCAGCATCTCTGGCCTAGTTTAGAAGCCTCCTTTCCCACCCTGCCTTCCTACACACACAGACGCACACATATGTACTCACACACACAACATAGTCTCCGCACTGCAGCCAGATTACCCTTTAAAATACAGATCTGACCACGTTACTGTCTTTAAGTCCTTCAATGGCCTCCCTTGTCATCAGATTAGAGTCCAAAACCCCTACCCTGGCCCTGAATTCCTGCCTCCCTCCCCGGCCCCTTTTGCCCCATCTATATTTGCCTTCTTTTAGTTCTTTAAAGCAATCTCGACTTTCCCTGTCACAAGAAGGCGGATGTTACGGACATTGTGTTTGCTACACAGTTAATGCTCAGGAACATCGACTTCCCTTACCTCTACACATGGCTTTGAGCAAGAGTGGGAAAGGATAGAACATTAGCACGAGGAAGACCATTGGCTCACTGCCCCGGTTTCCAGGTAAGCGCAGACCCAGCAAGCCTGGGACACTTGCTGAAGGTCTCTTAGCTGGTCTAAGGGCAGGCCTGGAATTAAAGTCCAGTTATGCCAAAAGCCAACTCTGGGCACTCTCTGTGGTGTGAGGAGAGGTGGAACGGGTGCTTCCTTTGGCGCACATATTGAAGTGACTAAGTGTTGGGGCATTGGGTGCAAGTCTGGATCTCAGTGCTTTCATTAGCACAAATCACCTGCTGTTTCCCTCTGCTTGGCTTTTTACTCCGAGTTCTGTGGCTCTCTTTGTTTAGAAACCCTAAGCGGTTCATTTCTATGATTGTGACGTTTTAGGCTGGCCATTACAGAGTGAATTGGATATGCTCCAGAGAAGGAAACAGAAAGAAAGAAAACTAAATTGATATTCCCAGAATTCACATTTGATTCTAAATCACAGAAACTTCTAAAACATAGAAACTTAGCAGATTCTAAAACATCTGTTACTCTCCCCAGTCTTAAGATGAGGAAATTTCTTACCTCTCTGGACCAAAATATCTTCATCTTGGACTGGGGAGAGCAACAGATGTTTTTAGATATCAATCTTGATCTCCAGGGAGGCTGTGTCAGACCTCAGAGCTGGAATGAGGGGCTCTTAGGAGACACTGAGGGGAGTGGGAGACTATCCTGTTTTTGCTGCTGAATTTGGCCTTGGGAATTAGCTAAAGGCAGAAGAAGTTTCCATTCCCTATCACAAGTGAAAGCACAAACAATAAATTGGACCAAAATTATAGAAACTTTTGTTAGGATTCTAGAAGCTCTGTACTCTGCTAATTTTCATTATCTGTGTTATATTTGTTACTTGTCTTACATATTTGTGATAAGGAATAAATCCTTTAAAATCAAAAGGACCTGATGACTTATCTACTGAGATGACTACGAAGGGAGGGAAGGTGGGGAAGGAGGGGACCTGGCCCTCAGGGGACAGTAAAGATCAGCTCCGCTGAATCACTGGAGCTTGCTGTAAAGGAAGAACGAAAGAGCCTAGAGGTGTGTGCTTGAAAAGAGGCTGTGGGCTGAGTAAGAAGCAGAAAAGCTGTATGAAGTTCCCACAGGTGCAGGGCTAAGGAGGGAGTCGCTGTGGCTCACACCTGGGTGGGAACAACGAATAAACCTCTCAAAATCTTCTTCCCATAAAGGGAGAGTTGGTGGATGCCAGGTTTGCTATGTGAATGGCAAGCTGACTGAAAAGGGCCAGGGTCATCTCAGAGCATGATTGGTCCAGGTCAGGGCCACGTGGACAGTGGTCTGAGGCATCCAAGAAATTTGCAGCAACATGTCACTTCTTCTTCACTCGTTCTTCTTCTCTAAAACCGAGGACTGGTAGCTGCCAGTCTGGGCAACTGGTATAAAGGTGAGTCACAGTCATCAAAAGCCATAGGCTGTATTCCACACATTAGTCTCGCACCCCGGTGGTGTGTTCATTTGTGTTGCATTTATCATGCACCGTACATTTAAGGGAAGTAACTTTTGAGGCACTCCAGTATCAACCTTTCTCTCTCTCTCTCTCTCTTTTTTTTTTTCTGAGATGGAATCTTGCTCTGTCACCCAGGCTGGAATGCAGTGGCACAATCTCAGCTCACTGCAACCTCTACCTCCCAGGTTCAAATGATTCTCCTGCTTCAGCCTCCCAAGCAGCTGGGATTATAGGTGCCTGCCCCCAAGCCTGGCTAATTTTTGTATTTTTAGTAGAGATGGGGTTTTACCATCTTGGCCAGGCTGGTCTTGAACTCCTGACATCTTGATCCACATGACTCGGCCTGCCAAAGTGCTGGGATTACAGGTATGAGCCACTGTACCCAGTCCAGTATCAACCTTTCTAAGACACCAGCTTCCGGGAAAAATCAAAGCTTTGACCCACACCACTCTGACCCTCTGCTTTAGATAAACTCCCTTGCCTCTACCCTCAATGTCCATGCCACTTTCTCTCTTCCTCACGCTTGTCTGGCAAAACCCAATCCTGGTTAAATCGACTCTCTGTCACTCTGTGCCTACATCTCTGCAGCTGCACATGGCTAGAAAACACACCCAACCATGGACAACTGGCCTTATTTTCAATTCTTGAGAGCCAATGCCTAAGGTTCTCTTAGCCCCTGGAGGAGCTCAGGCAATTCTAACTTATTTCCCTGATCAGCTCACTTTTCTGTCCTTTTAAATGACGCTTCTACAGCTGCTTCTCTCTTTCCAGTCATCCATCACATTCTCCCCTTCCTCGCCCTCGGCTGAGCATATTGCTTCTCATTTCAGCAATATGAAAGATGAAATAGCCAGAAATTTCACACACTGCCACCTCCACCTGCATCTGTGCCCAAATAACTTGCCTTTCCTCTATTACTCTGGACAAATAGCGCATGAACTAATAATTTGTTTATTTGAAACAGCTTCTCACTATGTTGCCCAGACTGAGTTCAAGTGATTCTCTCACCTGCTAGCTGGGATTATAGGCATGAGCCACTGTTCCCGGCATGAGCTAATGAATCTAAAGCCCACTTGTACCTGTCCCTCCCTTTCCACCTACTGGAGAACACCATGATCTCTTTATTGCACACACTATTAATGCCCGCCACCTCTTGGATCAGTCCCATCACCATACACACGTGTTGTACAAGCTCCTGAGTCACACACACACACACACCCTTCTGAAACCCACTTTTGCCTTCAGCTATTACCCCATTTCCCTTCTTCCTTTTACAGCAAAACTCCCCAAATGGGTTTTTAACACTCTGTGATCTCCACTTCCCCTCTTCTCATGCTCTCTCGAACCCACTACAGTCGGGTTTTTTCCAGACCATCCACTTTAAAACAGTTCTTGTCAGCCACCTGCACGTTGCTGTGCTCACTGCTCAGTTCATGGTTTCCTTTTTGTTGAATCTACCAGAAGCATCTGGTGTCCCTCTCTGTCTGCTTGAAACATTTATTTCTCTTGGCTTATAGGTTATAACTTTCTTTTAGCTCTTCTCTGAGCTTACTGGCCTCTCCTTGGTATTCACTGAGATTCATCCTCACAGACCTGACTTCCGGATGTTGGAGGGACCCAGGGCACCATCCTCTGACCTCTGTTATTCTCAGCCTACATTCACTTCCTACAGAACTTAGCCAATCTCACAGCTTTCAGTGTCACTGTAGGCCTGCGACTCCCGCACTGATGTCTCCAACCTGCACCTCTCCCCTGAATTCCATACTCCTGACTGTCTGCTGGACCTCTCTGATAGGCAAGTTGTTCTGTGTTTGACGTCCAGAAGCTATCTGTGGGTGGAGCCCAGCTCCTTCTCTCAGCAGCCACATGTGCAGACAGGACTTGACATATAAGGTCTGACTTCTATCCTTAGACACGTGCCTCCTTGCAAGATTAACCTCTGGCTGGCAACTAGGAACTTGGAGTCCAGGAAGGACCTCTCCACTTTCAGAAGTAAGAGTTGATCACTATGCCTAAAGCTTGTGTAAACAATGACTTCTGCTCACCACCTTTCCTTCGGGGAGTATGAAATTTTGATATTTGGGCAAAGGGTGCCTACATGACCAGCCCCAAATGAAAACCCTGGGTGCTGAGTCTCTAGTGAGCTTCACTGATAGCCACCGTTTTACATGTCGTCACCACTCATTGCTGGGCAAATTAAATGTGTCCTGCACGACTGCCCTGGGAAACACGTGCCTGGCTTCCCCGGAACTTCTCCCCCTGTGCCTTTTCCCTTCGCTTATTTTGCTTTGTATCCCTCACTCATAAATCATAGCCATGAGTATAACTGTGTGCTGAGTCCTGCGAGTCCTCCTAGCAAATCATGAATCTGGGGGTGGCCTCAGGGATGCCACCACATCTGAGCAGGTCACTGCGGCTTTCTATGCCTCAGTTTCCTCATTTGTAAAGTTGGAATAATAATTGCACCCAACTAAGCTGTTGTGAGGATTAAATGAGTTAATACATATAAAGAATTCAAAACTGTGCCTGGCTTGGGCTAAACACTCAAAAAATATTACATTGTCTCAAACGCAAATGTTCAAGAACCTACACTTAGATAATACAGGAGCTGGGGTAAGAACCTGAACTTCCCTGTCTTACTATGGAAGTTACACTTTTGTCATCTGTCAACCATTTAAGCTACTTGGGGTTCTACATTTAAATACTGGCATTTTGTGGATATCTGTCCCCTCCAAATCTCATGTTGAAATGTGATTCCCAATGTTGGAGGCAGAGCCTGGTGGCAGATGATTGAATCATGGGGGCAGAGCCTTCATGAATGGCTTAGCACTGTCTTTTTACAGATAAATGAGTTTTTGCTCAGTTAGTTCAAACAACGTCTTGTTGTTTAAAAGCCTGGGACCTGCACCCACTCCTGCCATGTGACACACCTGCTCCCCCTTCACCTTCTGCCGTGATTGTAAGCTTCCTGAGGCCCTCACCAGAAGCAGATGCTTGCACCATGCTGCCTATACACCCTGCAGAACCATAAGCCAATTAAACCTCTTTTAAAGAAAAAACAAATTATCCAGTCTCAGGTATTTCTTTATAGTAATGCAAATTTACTAACACAAGTACATTTAACCACATGGGATGATTCAACTCTGTAAGCCGGGTATTGGTTTGTCTATAGAAAGAAGTGATTAGAAGTTCATCAGTCAGTTTGTTTTCCTGAAGAGTCCCATCGATACATGACAAAAACAGCTAGAATATAATTACAGGGCATTTTAATGATTATTATCTGTAACATTCGAATTCTACAAGGGCTTGAGGAAGGGTAGAGATAGTTGTTTGAAAGGTACACCTTCTGCAGCCTACATCTTCACTTAGCGCGTGTTTGTGAAGGCTGCTTCGTGCAAAGTTCTATAAAGGCACAATGTTGCTGAGAAAAACCAGTCAGTATCTCAGACAGCGGCTCTCACTGGTTTTGCCACTTAGCTGCAGGAACCACCCACCAGACACCACTTAAAGACACCAGACAGCTTCTTCCAGACTTCAGAAAATTCTAAACTAGACTTCTAGGTCATTTCTCAGACACACACATACACAGGGAAGTGAGGCTCGGTAACCACCATGAAGTTCGCACTGGCTGCCCTGCTTGTCCCTCTCAGGTCTTTCTCCAGGACTCTCTTGTCTTCCTGGCCAAGGCCAGGCCTGTCACAACCTACACAACCCATCTTCTCTATGTAAACATTTGTAACTCCACCCTCCCCCATGCCTATCTGTGATCAGGAGAGCACGTTAGTACTGCCCAAGCAGATTCAAAACTTATTTTCCAGGGAAACTGTGAATCTGTCATTTGTTCCTGCCTCTCGAATAAGGACTATCCATTCATGAAGTTCCCTTTACTCTGCCTTTTCTCTTCCCTGTCCGGGTAGCTCAGTGCGCAGAATCTGGGCTCTGAAATCAGTCTGCCTGGGAGACCTTCAGCCCTTTGTGATCAGCAGGGGAGACTGGGAGATGGGGAAAGGGGGACAGGTGCCAACACCTGTGGATCTCTGTGTTTACAGAACATCACAGTGATCTTATCTGAAGAAGCAAACTGCTACTGAGGTGTGGGTTTAGAACACAGCATTTTGAGCAATGAATTAAGACAATTTTGTACCAGCCCTGGCATATCTCCCTGATACTGACCCTCCCTCCTCCCCACTCCAAATGTACCCTCAACATAGCAGTCAATGATCCTTTTAAACCATAAGTCAGAACGTGTCACGCCTTGCTTGAAACTGCAAAGGCACCCCACCTTATTCTAAGGGAAAGCCAGAGGTCTTAGAGGCTCACACGCCCCTGCATGCCTCACCTTCCTCCTGACTGCGTCTCCCGCTACCTTCCCTCTTGTTCCCTCTGCTGTAGCCCAGGCTGGTTCTTACATACACCAGGCCTGTGCCTGCCTCAGTTCCCTGTTCTGGCTGTACACTCCATTTGGTCTTCTTCGTCAATACCCACATGCTGGCTCCCTCATTTCTTAACGTCTGTGCTCAACCCCTGGCCCTTCTGATTCGTTTCACCCTGCTTCATTTTTCTCCACAGCACTTGTCACCCTCCGATATGCGACCTACTTACTTGTTTATGTGTTTTTTGTCACTCCTCCTCACTAGGATGTCAGCCCTAGGACGGGAGGAACTCCATCTGCTTTCTTCGTTTCATCTGCAGTATCCAGAAGAGGTCCGGGTCTGTTACAGGTGCTCAGGAGGTTTTGATTGGGTGCATGAATGAATTAATCAATGTTCAGGCCCTCACAAATCCACAACTAAATTCCCATTTTGAAATTATCTCTTAGTCACAGATTCATTCCTAAACATTTAGTGGCCAAAACTGGGTAGGAAATAAGCAAAAAAGCTCGAGTAAAAATAGACATTCTTGGAGAATGACTTTATACACAGAATCTTACATATTTCTCAAAATAGAGGTGATAGCTAAGAGTTTTAAAAGATCCTGAAACTGTCAGGGTGCGGTGGCTCATGAGCACTTTGGGAGACCAAGGTGGGCAGATCACTTGAAGCTAGGAGTTCAAGACCAGCCTGGCCAACATGATAAAACCCTGTCTCTACTAAAAAATAGAAATTATCCAGGTCTGGTGGCACACACCTTAGTCCCAGCTACTGAAGAGGCTGAGGCATAGGAATCATTTAAGTCTGGGCAATGGAGGCTGCAGTGAGCTGAGATCGTGCCACTACACTCCAGCCTGGGTGACAGAGCGAGACACTGTCTCAAAAAAAAAAAAAGATCTTGAAATCATTGCAGTACAGCTTTATGTAGCCACCTGATGCTAATGTCAGAAATTCTGAGGCTAACTTTGTTCTCTGAAGGCAGTCTCCCCTTGGCAAGTCTAGCTTATATTTTAGCTAAGGTCAGGGATTTATGCTGCGAACTGCCTGCAGGAGGCCTCAGGGAGCAGCAGTTCTACTGTTCCCTCAAGTTCCCTGGGATTTTTACTAAGAATCACTTGTGTCTGGTCTCAAACATGTTCGTGCCACTTGTATTTGTTACTCTAATTTTGTATTTTAATTAAATATTATGTAATCCAAATAATGAGTGGCAAAGCTTATTTCAGTATAAACTAAGGATGAATACTTTGCAAATACTTGTTAAAGGCAAGATGTTAAAAAATGAATACTCTCTGATTAGGTATATACAATAGGCCATTCTTGCATTGCTATAAAGAAATATCTGAGGCTGGGTAATTTATAAACAAAAGAGGTTTAATTGGCTCATGGTTCTGCCAACTGTGCAGGAAGCATGCGGCTGGCATCTGTTTGGCTTCTGGGGAGACCTCAGGTAGCTTACAATTATGGCAGAAGGTGAAGCGGGGCAGGCATTTCATGTGGTGAGAAGGAGTGTAGGGGAGAGGGAGAGAGAGAGTGCAGGAAAGTATGAATGCATTTCTAAACAATCAGATCTCCTGAGAACTCACTCATGGCAACAAGACTTGATGTGATCTGCCCCTGTTACGCAAACATTTCCCACCAGGCCCTGCGTCCAACACTAGGGATCACAATTCAACATGAGATTTCACGTATATATTCACATCATATCCTTCTACCTCTCTTTTTTTTTTTTTTTTTGAGATGGAGTCTTACTCTGTTGCCCAGACTGGAGTGCAATGGTATGATCTTGGCTCACTGCAACCTCTGCCTCCCGGCCCAAGCAATTCCCCTGCCTGAGCCTCCGGAGTAGCTGGGACTACATGCTCACACCACCATGCCCGGTTAATTTTTGTATATTAGTAGAAACTGAGTTTCACTACATTGGCCAGGCCAGTCTCGAACTCCTGATTTCACATGATCTGCCCCTCTTGGCCTCCCAAAGTGCTGGGATTACAAACATAAGCCACCACGTCTAGCCTCTACCTCTTTTTGTAAAGAAAAGAAGAAAGTCGTCCTTCCTCTTCCTAGAGTTAGACATTTACCATGATAAATTTAGATATAGCTTCACACACACACACACACACACACACATGCACACAAACAGTAGGGAGCAGTGAAAAATACCTTATTTAAAATATTTCTTAGGTATAGCTTTATAGCAGTCATTATGGTTAATATTAAAAACTCTTATAAATACCTTCATTTATAATTTTCCCTTTCTAGAATAGCTGACTTCAACTGCTAATTCTCCTATCACCAAAACTCCCAATTGAGCCTTCAGTACAACCTCCTAGACTGGTATTTTAATGTTCACAATGATTACCAGGGCAATCAAAGATGCTGAAGTGAATTCTACAGTCATCAAAAAAATTATACTTAATATACTACCAATTTTATTTGTGGTGTTCTGATTATTTGAAAATAATTGGTAAACCATATGCATTTAGTAATAACTTTCTCTAACCAGAATATTTAATAAGTCAAAACAAGGATTTTCCCACCATCTTGGAAAACCAAGACATAACAAAGTTGCAGGTGATGACATTACTATGCCATAGGTTTGTAAGTTTCACCTTCTCTCCAGAAAGAAGCCTGAGAGGGTTTCTTGATTTAAAGCAGAGTACATCTGGGATCCTGAAATTTCAAACCAACTAATGAATTCGAGGCACCATTTTTATTCCAGAAAATGAAATCACTTGGTTGAAAATTAATATGAGCATTATATATTATTCCATTAAAGGAAGTCTCTGAGGGCAAAAGCAGCTTTCAACCACATTTAACAGTAAATAGTCGTTTGCAAAGGACTGTACACATTTTCCTAGAGAAAAATTATACCACAATCCTGTTTCCTCTCCATCCCTCTATGAACAATGAGTAAGTTCAACAACTGCTTTAAAAGTCTCTGTGATGGGAGAGGCTCCAAAAAGGGAATAAAAAAGAGAAAGATCAATGTATCTAACTGAACACCAAAGTATGGCAATTTATACATTCATTTATTCATTTAACAAGTAAATTTTGCTATATTTTAGAATGCATTATAAAAATTTCAATTTCATAAATTATACAAATATAAAAAATTATATCATACGTGGAATTGCATTTAAACATATAATATCTGCCCAAGTGCATTTAGAAGAACACATATTCTTTAATGCTGTCCACGTTTTCTTCTGCTCCACCCTACCCTGCTTGGAAAATCTGTACTTTACACAAAATCTAGTTTATCAAACCCAGATCAGAAGTTCGTATTGAAAAAAAAAAGTGATTTGTTAAACGAAAGTATAGTTGCTCCAGTTGTGGTTAAAAGGCTTTCTCCGGATTTTTTCTCCTCGGCCTAGCGGTAGACGGCCTCTAGGGGGCACCAGAGTACGGCAGATTACATCAATGCGTAAAGCCAGTTTAATCAAGTTCGTTCCCTGGACATAAAATAGTAATAGTCTGTAGGTAGAGTGCAGTTGCTAAAAAGAAAAATACATTGTAATTTGTTCACCTACGCATTATTTCCATCGGCTTTTAAAAGTGCCTTTTTTATATTCCATAATCTGGTCCTTTTATTCAAATTTGAGAGGAAGCAATTGTCAATGGTGATCTCTTCCTGACAATAACGTCCTGTGTCAGGTAGCTACTCACCTGCAAATGTCTTATAGACCAAGATAAACTATAGTTCCTTAAGGGGAGATTCCATTCCTCTTTTTATATTTCTCCAGCTCCTAGCTAAAGATAGTAGCATCCAATAATTTCTTTTTTTTTCTTTTTTTTCTGAGACAGGGTCTTGCTCTGTCACCCAGATGAGTGGAGTGCAGTGGTGCAAACTTGGCTCACTGCCACCTCCGCCCTCAGGGTTCAAATGATTCTCCTGCCTCAGCCTCCCAAGTAGCTGGGATTAAAGGAGCCCACCACCAAGCCCAGCTAATTTTTTTGTTTTCAGTAGAGACAGAGTTTCACCATTTTGGCCAGGCTGGCCTTGAACTCCTGATCTCATGTGATCTTCCCACCTTGGCCTCCCAAAGTGCTGGGATTTACAGGTGTGAGCCACTATGCCCAGCCTCATGCCCAATAAATTCTTAATTTAAAAATGGTTCAGAGAAGAGCAACACAGTGTAAACCTGAAAAGCCAAGGGGCTCTGGTGACTGTTGAGGGTACAGCAGAGTGAAACACAGATCAGAAGTTACTTAGTGGATCTGAAACATGTAAATGGCATTGGCTATCTTACAATGTCCTTGATGTGGTGGTAATTGTTCAATTTCTTTGTTTTTTTATTTTTATCTTTTTATTTATTTTGAGACAGTCTTGCTCTGTTGCCCGTGCTGGAGTTCAGTGGTGCAATCACGCTTGACATCTCAGTCTCAAGCAATCCACCAGCCTAGGCCTCCCCAGTAGTTGGGACTACAGGTGCCCGACACCATACCCAGCTAAATTCTTTTACTTTTTTTTTTTAAGACGGAGTCTTGCTGTGTGGCCCAAGCTGGTCTGGAACCCCAGGACTCCAGGTATCCTCCCACCTCAGCCTCCTCAAGTGCTGGGATTACAGGCATGATCCACCAATTCCAACCTCATTTCACTTTAAAATGCTATTTTGGGAGGCAGGAGGATCATTTGCACCCAAGAGTTCAAGGCTGCAGTAAACAGTGATCGTGCCACTGCATTCTAGCCTGAGCTACAGAATGGGAACCTGTCTCAAAAATTTTAAAAAAAAAATTTTCAAGCCACTTTATAGCAATAGTGTTCTCCACCACTTCTGGGAGACTGCTTTCCTGCAGAGACTGCAAAATTGATATACTGTACACCATGCAGTGCTCCACTATGCCATTTTGTATCAGGGAATTGAGAGTCTGAGGACTTTGGTATGGAGGACGTATCCTGGATCCAAAGTTGGCCTGGATTGGCCTAGAACCAGTCCCCCATGGATACTGAAGGAAAGCCAGACCAACCTATTTATATTTCTGAAAAATTTTCAGACATTACATGACATAGCTCTCTCAACAGATCACATTTACACAAAAGCTACACTCTGCTCCCTGGAGGTTCATATCTTCTCAGAGAGTCATATAATTAATGAGACTTTGGAAGAATTCAGGTCTACTTTTTACAAATGTCTTTTTATTAGAGTATATTCTAAACATTTCAGTTTTATAAATTATGCAAATGTGTAAGTCAGACTGCACTGAAAACTATTTAAACACATTATATCTCACCAAGGGCATTTAGATGAATCTGTGACATACTCTTTAATGTGGAACATGTTCTCTTAAATTATTACCTCCCTAAAGAATGGCTTGCTCCTGGCCAGCTAGGGCAGGGAAGGGGGTGGGGTTAATCATTTAGAAATGATTAAATACAAAAAATATACATTTAATTTAAATGTATAAATATAAATACATTTAAATTAAATGTATAAATGTATTTATATTTATACATTTAAATGTATAAATAAACTTTAAATACACAAAATATACATTCTCTACTTTAAATACACAAAGTATTGATCGGCTATTATTAATACCCATTTTTAGAATAAAGCAATATTCCTTTTCTCTCTCCCTCTTTTTCTTCCTCTTTCTTCCTCTCCTTCTCTCCTTTTTTTCTTTCAAAAAAAAAAGAGAGATAGAATTGAGTAGCAAATCCAAGTGTGTATCACAACTTGCTTAAATTCAAGATTTAAAAGCAGTGATCAGTCTAAATACATACATTTTTTTCTTGTGAAAAAAAATAGAAAACTGTGGATCAGACTCTGGGCTCACCATTAGCCGAGCTGTTCTTTCAGATTCGTGCTGTATTCAGCAAATATGGACCCAGCTACCTTCAGATATTAAGTATTTATCCTTCAGAATAGGACCGTCAAGAAACACAGGTGACCAACCGTGCCTCATGGTCACAAAGGTTCAAAAATGAATGAGTGGATATGTTCTGAAATTTGGGGTGAGAATGCAAGAATGAGATCTTTTCAACATAAAATACCACTGGATGGGGCCACTGGGAAGACACTGATTGCCCCTGGAAAGGAATGCATCAAAAATGAGAGAAAGGAAGAGATTTTTTGAGCCATTTTGCCTTTAAATTTAGCGGCAATACTCTTGATTTTTTTCAGCAAATTATTTAATAATGGAGTCAAATTCAGGTAGAATCATATAAAAGAATCTGTAAAATATCTTCTTCAACCAAACTTTCTTCCTGTTTAAATTGATATTTTTAATATTAATTATAGCTTTCATTATTTCCATATAAAAATATTTATCACATTAGATACATATGTATCAGATACATAGCCTTGGCTTTGAAGGAAAAAAAAAATCTTAGCGTTACTAAGTCCTGCTCAAAATGAAGACAGCTTTGCAGGATTTTCCCAAAGACACATCTTCCACAGATTATCTTGCCTCTCCCTAAGCAAGGATGTACAAACGACGTAAGAATATAGTCCAGAAAATGTTAGCTAAAGACTGACACCCAGTGGTGGAGATGATTCTGTTAGTCAATTATAGCACAACTTTTTATATTAGGAGTGAGGGGTGAGGTGGCACGGTACATTGTGGGTGTTTGTCTATAATACATGGTTTAAAAATCTAACTATACATCTTGACCTGAGTAATTTTTTAAATCGATCATTTGAATTCAGGTGTAAGTGCAGACATTCCCAGAGTGCACGGGGACTAATTGCATTTTCTGCACCCTGTAGCCTCATGTGTTGCTTTGAACATCCATTTCACCCTCCAGCTGCAGTTCCAGCCTATACCTCTCTTCTTTCTTTGTCAAGAAGCCGGCACAGACCATGGATCTCAAACTGGCAGGCGTCCAGCCATTGACGGAGCCTGTTAAAGAAGCTGATTACTGAGCCCACCTTACACCTATAGAATGGGACTGTAGGCGTGAAGCCAAGAAGCCGTGTTTGGAATAAGCCGCAGGCTCACTTCTGTTGTACGAGCCCTGCAGCAGTGACTGACTTCTGTGTACTCTCCCTTCCTCTGGCAAATCCCTTAGGAAATTATTTAAAGTCAATTATTTATAACAGGGCTTCTCAAGTTTTGTTGTCAATAGCATCATTGATTTTGATGCAGTGAGTCTGGGGTGGGACCTGATTTTCTCCATTTCTTTTTTTTTTTTGTGGGGGCAGTGTGGTGGGGAGGGAGTCTTGCTCTCTCACCAGGCTGGAGTGCAATGCAGTAGCTCGATCTCGGCTCACTGCAACCTCCGCCTCCTGGGTTCAAGCAATTCCCCTGCCTCGGCCTCCTGAGTAGCTAGGACTACAGGCTCATACCACCATGCCCGGCTAATTTTTTGTTATTTTAGTATAGACAGAGTTTCACCATGTTGGCCAAGATGGTCTTGATCTCCTGACCTCGTGATTCGCCCACCTTGGCCTCTCAAAGCGCTGGGATTACAGGCATGAACCACCACCACACCCAACCGATTTTCTCCATTTCTAACAAGCTCCCAGGCGATACTGCTGCTGCTGCCAGTCCTGCACCACATTTTGAGTAGCAAGGGTTAGAGCAGGGAACCTGTGCCCTCTTCCAATGTAATACTGGAAAGAGGTCTCTCTCTTATGCTTTTTAAAATGGTGAGTGTGCCGGTTTGAGCAATAAACTGTGAAGGTTGAACATGCATATACAGTACACCATTCTAATCAAATAAACTGTACAGCAAAATGAGCTGTCATTAACAATGTATCATCAATAATGTATACGGCATGGTTATTAGGCATAACTGCTTAGCCAGCTACATAATTGTCATAATTAATATTGCTTTTACAGAAATCACCTCTTTAGATTTTCTCTTCTCATGCGATCATCTTCCTCCCAATATAAAAAGCTTTTTTTCACATTCTTCCTCACCCAATGATATGGGTAAGTTTAAAAACAGAGTGTAAATAATTCCGTCACATTTTATTTTTGACAAGGGGAATACTTTAGGAAAATACAAAGTCGTTTGAAAGGTAAATCATTAAAGAAAAAGAAAACAGAGTTTGAAAATGCTAAAATTGCAATTTCCCAGCTTCACAGTTTTGTTTAGGTCAGCTTCATCTTTGTGAGCCCCGTTGAAAGACACAGGTATGTTGCACTCGAAAGTCTTCAGAAAGACAGAGTAAACAGATTTTAACACCTGCTATCGATACAGTGGGGAGGGGGCTAGGGATTGATAAAAGGGTATTGATGGTGAAACACTCATTTGAAAGGAAACCTCATGAACATAATTTAAGTCTTTCATGATTGTCTATGACAGAGTGGTGGGCGAGGGGGGAAAGCGGCCTCAGAAACAAAGCTTCTAGGTTCTGTCTAGACCTACAATAGGCAGAGGCATGAAAATATTCAGGCACATCACTTCCTGCCAGCGATGCTGCCAAGCAAAACCCAAGGAGAGCAAGAAAATGATATTCCTCTGCTTTTGTAGTATTTCCTTCTCCAAGAGTCTATGTCAGCCATCCACCCTAGCCAGCAGGTTAGAGCAAAAGAAATGAATACTTTATCCCATTGACTCTGCAGAGAAAATGAGCTCATGAAAGTTAACCAACATAAGACATCCTTTTAGAGAAACTCAGTGAAGATGGTAACACTATAAAAATATTTGCAAAAAAAATACCAAGAGATAATAATCTGAGTGGCATTTTCGTTATATTGTGAAGAACAGAAAAGCTAGAAAAAAAAAAAGAGAAAGAAATAGGAACATTAGTCCAGAAACAATAAAGAAATGCAATCATAAACTCCTGATCCTTTGGTGGCAGGTCAGACAGAAGAGAAGGGACCCTTTCCCTGGGGGCCAGTCTTGCAGCAGACCTGAATTACCAAGGCGAGTCCTCCACCCTCTGCCTGGGAGCAGATGAGAGGGGTGTGATACTGTTTACAAGGCACTGACAAGTATTACAAACTTCCCTCACCTCTGTACTCTAGTCAATGTCTGGATCTATTTATTTATTGATACAAACACATTCTTTAGAAGTTTCTACTTCAATTTTTTCCTACACAGTACACCTTAATTCTTAAGTGTATAATTTTCCATTCTTTCTATTCACAAAAAAAATGTTCAGATAAGAAAAGCATTTTAAGAACAATCTTCTGTTGAGTTATTCAGGATGGTGTTTGAGCAACAAAGCTGTTAAAGAGATCAAGTTTTAGAGCATTTGAAAGCAGCTGCCCTCGGCAGCCCATCTTCCCAAGGAGCCCCATGGTATGTACACCTAACTGTGACCATTTATTTGCCCTGGTCCTCTCCCTGGAATAAATCCCAATTGGACTCCCACTTCCAATGTGGGTAAGGACACCCCTTCCAGCTTCCTTCTGCCCCCTCGTGGCAGAGACCAAAGTTGCCCTCTATTCTTGAGTGTTCTTCAGGGCCCAGCACCACTTTTAAAATGAGCAGTTCCTGGCTTTTCAAGGGTCCTCTCTGTCCCTGGGATTTCTAGGTGTCCCAGGGGCATCGCTGAGTCAAAGTTTGTCCAGTCAGATTTGCACAGCACATGGTGGCGGCGGTAGCTTGCTTTGAGTTAATGCTACAGGCTGCTTCACCAAGCAAAAGATGACTAATCGGGCCTCTGAGAGAGGAATGAAGCTGGGCGTTGTGCAGTGTGATTTTGTGAGGCAGGAAAGTCAGTTTGATGTGTGGTAGCCATCGTGAGACTGCCTTCAGATGGGGCGGTGCCCACTTTACTCAAATCAGATCCAGCCAGGGGAGTCAGACCTAGCAAATTACACCATAGAAAATAATGCCTCTGAATGAGAAATTGCAATCTCAAGAGTGGGTAATTAGGGTTCCTAATTGCACAACATTATTCAAAGTTTCTCCCGCCTCCTTCAGCGAAATAGCATGCCTCCATAGATCCAACCCTAAAGGTATACTGAAAGAGATTTGGCTAGCTCTAAAAGAAAATCGAGTTGTATTCAGAGAAATGCAGTAACAGCTACAAATGAAGCCACAGTTCCACTCTCTCTTCTGTATTGCACTCTGGCTCCCTGGAGGCAAGCCCAGTTACCCCATGCAATGATGCTAACCCCAAGGCGGGACTGGGGAAAAGGAAGCACCCAAGCAAGATACTATTTGGTGGGACGCCACAGGCCAAAAGGGGAGCTGACCTCGACCCGGAGCTCTCAAAGTTGGCTGCCCTTTGGAAACCTCCGGAGAGTGTCTGAGCCATGTGCTGTTGACCCAGCTCTGAGGGGAGGAAGTGGCAGTGGGGGCTGATTTGTGATTTGTCTTATTTGTCAATTGCTGTAATACAAATATCACGTTGTGGCCAATCTTAAGCTACCACCAGGATGCCACTGAATACAGAATTGGAGAGAGAATTGCAGCCAGAATGAGCCGGCTCCTGCACCTCATTGAAAAGATTGAGCTTAAGGAGTGAGTCCTGAGCTTGGGGAAGTTTAAACCTCTGTCAGGTGATTCCACTGTGCAGCCAAGTTTGAGAAGCACTGACCTCTCCATGTAGCTTTCTTCCCCGCTGCTGCTGCCGGCGCTCTTTCAGCATCAACTCCACAGCTCCCAGGTCAGCATAGTTTCTTTACAATACTGTGTCACCACTGGAAAATGTGCTTAGGGGAAGGTGCTTCTCCTCTTGCCCTGGATGCTAAGTTGCTCGTTGAGGATGCAGTGTGGATGCTCTCTAAAGGTAGTTCATTTATTAAAAAACATGTCTTCAGTAATGCATTTGAGGCACATGCTAGGCACTCAGGAAACAGGACTGAAAAATACTCTTTTTAACTTCAAGGGGCTTATAGTTGGGAAAGAGAGAAAGTTAGCAGCAATGTCGAGGGAGCCTGGGGGAGGAGCCCAGATGCACTGCTGCAGACTGTTCAGCTAAGCAGCACACTCCCCAAACCTTTGTGGTCTCCAAGATAACAACTGCAAAATCAAGTGCTGTTTTCCTCAGCTGCCCCTTAAAGCTAGGCCTGGAAAGCAGACAGTTTTACCCAAGGAGAGAGAGAAGCTAAAGTCAGCTGGGAGCCTCCAAATAAGTGTGTTTTGTTTGTTTTTGAGATGGAGTTTTGCTCGTTTCCCAAGCTGGAGTGCAATGGCGCAATCTCGGCTCACTGCAATGTCTGCCTCCCAGGTTGAACGGATTCTCCTGTCTCAGCCTCCCAAGTAGCTGAGATTACAGGCTTGCACCACCATGCCCAGCTAATGTTTTGTGTTTTTAGTAGAAATGGGGTTTCACCCTGTTAGCCAGGCTGATCTCAAGCTCCTGACTCCAGGTGATCCTCCCGCCTCAGCCTCCCAAAGTGCTGGGAGTACAGGCATGAGCCACCGCACCCAGCCTCCGAAGAAGTTTTTGCTTTTAAAGTTTAACAAAGAAAAAAAATGAAAGCATATGCAAGGGTGGTAAAACCTCTGTCCCTGGAGCTCAAGCAACTGCCTGGAGTTGCTGCAGCCATGGTATAACCATGAGGTGAAGCCAAAAGAATCACGGACACACTAGCTCTAGCATCTTTTAGTCTTGAACCAATACCAGAGCTGCCTCTGTTCTGTGCAGGTGTGTAGGTCAGGATTTCTCTGGCTTGCAGCTGAATGCAATAAAAACCAGCAAACTGGTACAGGTACAGAATCCAGACTGGAAGGTGGGGATAGAATGCTTCCTACCGGGAAAGCGAACAAGCTAAATCTTAGACGATGAGTCGAGTTAGTAATTAGGTAACATGGGGAGAAAAGGGTTCTAAGCAGAAGAGAAATATGAGCCGACATCTATAGACACAGAAATGCACAGCACATTTTGGCAAATGGCAGGTAGTAAAGGCTGACAGGAACATGGGGTTTGTATGAGGGTCTGGAAAGAAATGGGGCTGGAGACGTGAATGAACGCTGGACGGTGAAGCATCCTTTTTGCTAACTATGGGAATTAGGACTTGATCCTAAAGGCAAAGGTTAAATTTTGAAAATTTTTAGATTAAGTAAGTGACCAAATATGTTTTTTAAAAATATTACCCTCTAATGTGGCATTTTACTTCTGAGAATTTTCTTTTGCTTTCTGTTTTTGTTGTTGTTTTTGAGACAGGAAGGATCTCTGTTGCCCAGGCTGAAGTACAGTGATATAATCACAGTTCAACCTTCTGGGCTCAAGCAATCCTCCCGCCTCAGCCTCCCAAAGTACTGGGATTACAGCCATGAGCCACCGCACCTGACCACTTCTAAGAATTTTCTGTTGAACTGCTTAGTTTTTAAAAATGAAAAGCCAGAAACAATCTAAACCTGACCAATGGTGAAATAAATTACGGTACCACCCTATGATGGAATATTTTTGCAACCGTATTTTTAGAGAATATATTGTTATACTAGTAGCATAATAACTAAGAGGGAAAAATCACAATGTAAAACTTCAACCTTTTAGAAAAAAATGCATAGAACAAAAGTCTACAAAATTTTATGGAATTGTCATTGTGGTTCTTGCTAGGCAGAGAAAAATACCACTAATTTTTATTTTTTTTATTAATTATTTTCCAGATTTTTAAGTAAGGATTTTCATCATTAGGGGTAATGTTACTTAAAATCTAAAAATGGCAGCCGCAGTGGGGACTAGCCTAGAGAAGCAAAGAAATCTGCTCCCAAAAATTGTCTGTTCTGCTTCAGGGCCTTTGTGCTGTGTAACCTAGAGTTGGAAAATAATATTCTTAGGACATTCTCAAATCTTGCTCTTCCTTCCCACCAAAAGCATTGTTATGGGTCTGGCATGGTGGCTCATGCCTGTAATCACAGCACTTCGGGAGGCCAAGGCAGACAGATCATTTGAGGTCAGGTGTTCAAGACCAGCCTGGCCAATGCAGTGAAACTCCATCTCTACTAACAGTACAAAAATTAGCCAGCGTGGTAGTGGGTGCCTGTAATCCCAGCTACTCAGGAGGCTGAGGCAGTAGAATTGCATGAACCTGGGAGGCCAAGGTTAGAGTGAGCCGAGATTGTACCACTGCACTCCAGCCTGGGCGACAGAGCAAGACTCTAATTCAAAAAAAAAAAAAAAAAAAGGCATAGCTATGGTTCCCCCACAGCATGTGTTGATTCTCTGGAGCCCCACCCTGGCATTCTTACTGTTAACATTGCTCAGTGGGTTTTGGCTCTGCTGGCTTCTTTAGCCCAGCATTTCCCTCTACCTTGGGTGAGCCCCATCCCACCCTCCTTGGGGGTAAGAATTCATATATATTTTTATATCCCCAGGAGCAAGATGATGAGTGTCTGTGTTCCCTATCTGTCGTAATCTCTGCCAGACTAATGTTTGCGCCGTGGTTCGGATCATGGGACTCTTCACTATCAAACATGGTGGACTGGGCTGACGGCTGCTCATGAGCGGTTAATCAGTGGACTGGCATTTTAAAACTGAGCCAGGCCCATCCATTTCTTGCCCTTGGGGACTTGAATTGGGAAGTACAGAGAGAACCAGACAGCAGGAGCTGAAGTTGGAGTGACGTTTAGATGAAGGTCAGAGGTTGTGTTGTGATCATAGCAAGTCATGGCCAAGCAGCAATGAGAAAGCAGAAACTATGAGTAGGCAGATTCTGTGATGTATGCAGGAGAAAAATGTGCTGAGTAGAGGAGGAAATGAGATGCACTGAGAGGCAAACAGAGCAGACCACCCCCCACCCCACTCTGTCCTGTCCGCCGCTGGAAAATAGCAGACTCCTGCAAAGGGAGGAGAATTGGAGTGAAGGTTCAGAAACTCCAGGCGTTGAGGTTCTTTGAGGCTGCTGCCTTGACAGATGCTGGCCGGCCTGCTGTTTCTTATTTTGTGTTTTGGTTCATTTTCTGGTATGCTCTGTAATTCCTTAAACTAAGATACCCTACCTCACTTTGTACCTCAGAGAAACCTAAGTTATGAACGTCTCTCTTTCTTGAACTCAGATTGAACTTGAATTGATTGGTCCATCTATTTATTTATTTGTTTATTCATTCTTTCATATATTCTACAAAATATAGTGAAATTGTGCCAGTATTCTATGTACTAGGAACAAGATGCTATATGGCACAATACCTGCCCTAAACGATTATTTACTACTAGCCCTTCTGATGGTGATAGAAATAAATAAGTGACATTTAGAAGGACAGAATGGGTACCACTGAATATAGGGGATGGGTGAAGATAATATAAAGAGAGGGCAGGAGGAGATATTTAAGATTATGTTTCGCAGGCTCTGCCTGGGTCACTTAGAGAATGACAATGTCATTCTCATAAATAAAGAATTCTGGGGTTGGGTGCAGTGGTTTACACCTGTAACCCCAGCACTTTGGGAGGCTGAGGCAGGCAGGAGTTCAAGACCAGCCTGGGCAACATGGCAAAACCCCATCTCTACCAAAAAAAAAAAAAATAGATGGGTGACATGCTCCTGTAGTCTCAGCTACTTGGGAGGTTGAGGTGGGAGGACTGCTTGAGCCCCTGGAAAGCAGAGGTTGCAGTGAGCTCAGATTGCACCACTTCACTCCAGCCTGGGTGACAAAGTAAGACCTTGTCTCAAAAAGAAAGAAGAAATTCTGAAATAAGGAATGCTGAGTTTAAGAACATCCATGTCTGGGTATCCACTATATGCAACTGAGGAAAGAGATCATAAACACACATTTCAGAACAATAAATATCACTAGTACTATTCGAATCTATGGTTTTTACAAAGAACAGAATGCTGAGAACAGAGTTCTGGGCAATACCAATATTTAATGGAGGCCAGAGAATGAGATTTACAGGAAGGGGGCCAAGTAGTAGGAGAAGAGCCAGGAAGTCATATGTCATAGAAGCTAAAGAGTATGAAGAGAAAAATACAGACTGAAAATGCCTGCTACATTGTAGTATAGAAGGAAGATACTGATGATACAGATGAGAGGGCTTAGTCAGAGAATGTCAGATGGTAATGAGCTGATGATCACACGTGGATTATCCCTTCAGTAAGCCGGACTCCACAGGAGAGGAGAGACATGGGAGATACAGAGTCAAGAATTAATGGAACCCATTTGTGCGGCCCATCTGCAGGTCTCCACCCTTTTGAGCATGATTTTAACTCTCAGGTCTAACTGAGCATCCTTATGGCACTGCTTCTCTATGTCCTGGGAGCCTCCCCATTCCTCCAGGCTCCATTGTGAGCCCCTGCCAGGAGCTCCTAGACACAACCTCTTCTGCCCAGCTCCTGCTTCTGCAAGAGTAGAGGGGAACCAAAACTTCCACTCTGCCTCTTTGGTTTTCCCAAAGAGAATTAGGATCTCAGCCTTCTTTTTTTTGTAAAAGCCATAGATTCAAATAGTACTAGTGATATTTATTGCTCCAAAATGTATGCTTATGATCTGTTTCCCCAGCTGCATAACAGATCCCCAGGCCTGGATGACCTTAAACTCACCATTTCTTATTCCAAAATTTCCCCTTCCCTGTCTTTCTCCCTCCCTCCCTCTCCTTCCCTCCTTCTCCCTCCCCCCACCTTCGTCCCTCCCTTCCTTCCTCCCAGCAGCTCCACACCTGACAACGAGGATGTATGTGCCATTCCGTCCTGAAAGACTGGAGAAATAAAGTAGAAATTGTATTGTATAGAAGGAAACAAAAAGCTGTGCTCAAGAGTGTGTTCTGGGAAGGGGCGGGAAGCAGGCATGGCCAGGATTGGGCCTGGGTCTTCTCCACGTTGGATCCCTTGATTGGCTTTCCCACAGCTGTGGGCCCAGGTTCGCACATCTCCCAAGACAAACATTAATTCTCAAAGATCAGACCTATAAAGAAGAATAAAGATATTCTTAACTCTTAGAGTTTTTAAGATTCCTTTCTGCATGGCTTCAGTAAGGCACAGTATCATAATCTCTTAGTTACACCAGAGAAATTTTGAGACAAGATACCAAAAAAGAACTCAAACTTAGGCAAGAATTCTCCTTTGTTTCCATGGAGAGGAAGGGAAGGGAATGCTTAATGCCAGTCTTGGCTCCCCTGCCAGAAAGGGAAAGAATGAGTGATTAATGGAGCCAAGTTGTTGCATAGGTAGAAGGGGTATGGCTCTGGGCACAGGCGTGAACAGCTCACCTTCTGGGGCAGAGGAGAAATGAAAGGATTAGGTGCAGGTGCAGACATGTTTGTAAATGGGACAAAACCAAGTTCTGTGTGATGACTTTGTTTTCTTGGTAAATTGCAGACGAAATCTGCTGGCAGTAAAAGCTGAGGCCATTGTTACTACCGCTGGTACTAAAAGCAGAACCGCATGCTGTGCACTGAATATGCAGATGTGTCCTTACGTGTTATCTTACTGAGCCTTGACACAGCCTTCTGCAGTATTCTTAGGGCAGTTTTACATACGAGGAAAATGGGACTTAACATCATTTGTTCATGTAGCCCAACTAGTAAGTGCCAACAAGGGGAATGGAAGGAAATGGCAACTAAAGCAGTGGAGAATGATTTGTTGATTTTTGAGAAGGAAATAAACACCACAAATTTGCAGGGACACCAGTCCAAGGACTGAGTGATTTTCTCCAACTGTGTAATAGGGCTGGGGCAGAGAAACAAGGGAGGAAGAGGACTGGACTGATCGGGGCTGATGCTCTCCAGCGTGTCTTGAACGACAAAGGGGCAAGAGAATTGAGAGTTTGGGCAATCGTATAATCCAGAGAGAGGCTGTGAGACCCAGGCTGGAAAGAGGAGCACGAAGCCTGTTGACAAGAGGTCAAAATCAAATGAAGGGGTCATAGGAATGGAGTTTAAAATGATGTCGAGGGCCGGGCGCAGTGGCTCAAGCCTGTAATCCCAGCACTTTGGGAGGCCGAGGCGGGTGGATCACGAGGTCAACAGATCGAGACCATCCTGGTCAATATGGTGAAACCCCGTCTCTACTAAAAATACAAAAAAATTAGCTGGGCATGGTGGCGCCTGCCTGTAATCCCAGCTACTCGGGAGGCTGAGGCAGGAGAATTGCCTGAACCCAGAGGGTGGAGGTTGCAGTGAGCTGAGATCGCGCCATTGCACTCCAGCCTGGGTAACAAGAGCGAAACTCCAACTCAAAAAAAAAAAAAAAATGATGTCGAAGAGGCAAGTATTTGGGAATGTGGAATTCAGAGAGTCAGCTAAAATTATGGTCAAAGGATAGCAAATTGTAGTTCCAGATTTTAAATAGGGATCAATTCTGAAAAACTATCAGATTCAGCATCACCAAAATGAAGTAAGGGTTAATGTAATTAGACTTTAAAAGCACAAAGAATTGAAGAACTAGTATATAAAATGAGAAGAATATTTATTTATTTATTTACACCGTGCTCTATTCTTTAAAATGTGAGGTATAGGCTTTTTTAGTATTTTTTTTAATTCTCATAGATTATTCGGAACAGGTGGTATTTGGTTACATGAGTAGGTTCTTTGGTGAAGATGTGTGAGATTTTGGTGCACCCAGCACCCGAGCAGGACACTCTAAACCCAGTTTGTACCCTTTCATCCCTTATTCCCTTTCCACTTTTTCCCCTGGAGTCCCCAAAGTCCATTGTGTCACCCTTATGCCTTTGCATCCTCATAACTTCGCTTTACTTCACTTAGAATGATAATCTCCAGTACCATCCAGGTTGCTCTGAATGCAATTAATTTATTCCTTTTTATGGCTGGGTAGTATTCCATGGTATATATGTACCACAATTTCTTTATCCACTTGCTGATTGATGAGTGTTTGTGCTGGTTCCATATTTCTGCAATTGCGAATTGTACTGCTATAAACATGCGTGTGCAAGTATCTTGTTTGTATAATGACTTCCTTTCCTCTGGGTAGATTTAGTGAGACAATGATGGGGAGACAAGCTAGAAAGAAATATGATAAATGAAGAAATATATTGTCGGTAACTGTGCAGGCCACTTGAATATTTGGTGCATGAAAATGACAAAGGGAAGTTGGGTTGCATGAAGCAAGAATGTAAAACAAGAAAAATTATAATTTTCTAATGGTAAGAGGAGTAATGATGAGTACACAGTCCACACCAGAGAGGACTTCAAAGAAGCATCATATCCCAGAAAGAAGGAGCAAGTTTTCTCTATGGCGAGGAGGTGGGATAATCATCCCATGATAAACTTGAATGTTGTAGGAGACTGGGGACCTGATCAAGGTACTGGAGGCAGCACTGGGTGAGAGCACAAGTCGGATGGTGAGTGACACTGAGTGAGGCCAGGAGAGGAATTAAAGGTGGTATGTGAATGGGAATGAAATCTTCAGTTGGTTAATGTTGTTTCATTTGTGTCTTCTGCATTTCTTTCTTTCTTCATTCACGTATTGTATCAGTATGGCCATGGATTTCATACTTTATAATCTAATATTTTGTTATTTATTTTGTTGATAAAATTTGTTCAGCTTTGGCTCTCAGGAGCTATTTCAGTTGGCTCCTGTGTCCTTTCGGCATATCACCATTGTTTGGCCTATCCACATTGTTTTGTTTCTTTTTTTTTGAGCACTACCTTATACATGACAAGACGTTCCAGGCATATCTTGTATATTCTTTTCATTAGCCCTAGGATCAGTCATTTCTCCCAAGAACCCTAGTTGCTTATATTGGAGATGGTGTTATAAACCACAATTTAAATGCTAGGTGTGCTTGTTGTTACTGGGGTGTCATTGATAGGCCCTCTCAGCAGACAGAGCTAGAAAATACATACACACTAACCCACCTATACATGCATATCTGTAATTATTTCTGTATCTGTTCATCTGTGTCTATATTAAGCTCCAAATCTAATCCAATGTGGCTCATCGTAGCCTTTCCCCTCACTCAGCTATAAGATTTCTCTCCAACAATGAAAAACCTGGCTCCCATAATCCACCATCTGTTTTTGATTTGTGCAGTTGCAGTATACATGTACAGAAGTTTCAGAATTGACTTATACCCTCATAAGAAACAACCTTGCCCACTAGAACTCAATGCTTATGTACGGTTCCTTTTGTCCTTAGTCTTAGAGTTTCCCATCAAAGCCCCCATCTTCCAGTGTGACTTAGGTCAGCTATTTTCTCTCCCCCACCTCCACTGGTTGATTTTTTTAAACTGCCTTATTTATGTTTGGATATGTTATTATCAAACCATTTTCTATTCCATTTCTAAGTGTTGGCTTCTAGAATTTTAATAAGCCTAGCTTTTTTAGCTTAATTTTTTAAAAAGCAACATGTTCTCTCATTTTTCATTCTTTTATTTAAAGATGTACTATAATCATATTAAGCATTAAATTCTATCTTTCTTAGCTCATTACTAAATATATACAAGATATTATTAGAAAAAGACTCTGTTACAGGTAAATGTGATAGAAGTTGGCTGGAGTGAACAGGTTCACAACAATTCTTGTGCAGGCAGAAAGCGTGTCTCCTGGGGAGAGTAAAGGGGTGAAAGACTTGGAAGAGATCATCAAGGATGGTTGAAGGTGAAACTAGCACATGCCTTTCTTCAGTGCTATGTGCCTTAGGAGGAAATTAGGCAACAGGAAATGTGAGTGTTTCCTGACGTTTTGGAAGGTCAAATGTGACAATGGAGACTTTCCAGTACCATCAAGAGAAGGTGGTGAAACTATTTCTGCCACCAAGGAGACTCTAACTGAGGGGAATTCCTAGCCACTTTCAAGATTCAACTCATGGCCTTGATGCCTGGGGAATTGGGAAGGTAAACACATAAGCAGGTATGCGCTGTCATTTTGCACACTACTTTGAAATGGCAGGTGTATTCAGTCTGCTGACTATATTTAGTCTAAATATTAAATGGTATTTTCTGTTAAACCCTAAAATATAAGTTTGTTAGTAGAGGGCTTATTCCATAGCTTAGCTATTTCCTAGCATTGCTGGGAATATGGAAAATTCTCTAAAGCAGCGTGTTACTGAATACCTATAGGAGTTACATGAAAAACTGTGAAGTAAATGTGCCATCCTACATTTGAAGTCATCTATTGAAAGGCAAATTTTGCTTTCCCTGTCACAAACCAGTGTTTCATAGAGAGCTTGGCTTCTAGGATTACAATCACATTGATGTCCAGGGAATGATCCTACAGATACCCTTAATAATAGAACTTTAAGGGATCTTTGTCCTTCGACTTTCTGGTTCCTGATCATGAGACAAGCTGGGGAAGAACTTGTAAAATAGTAATAATAATAATATTTCGGGAGGTACAAAATTCTCGGGATTTACCAGACATCTAGAAAAAGGAAAACTGTGAAGTCAGACGTGTTAGGGTCATCTCTTTAGACTACAACATCAACAGACCTGGAATTTCATTCAACTGAACATACATGATTAATGAGTGCCAACAACATACAAACATCGTGCTAGGCTTCAGGGCTTTCATATAAACATGACTCAAACATAACCAATGAGCATAGGAGCTTATAATTCAGTCAGGGGAACAGGAACAACATACACACAGATAATGGTTGCATAGACTTCACAGTGAAGGTAGCCTCAGGGATGGGCCTAAAGGATGAATAGGATGTCACAAGGTGGAGATGAGAAGGAGAGCACTTCAAACTGACTGATCAACAAAACACAGATGTCAAAAACGCATGGTATGTGAGGAAAAGGTCAGTAGTCCAGTTTGGGGATAGCAGTGGTTTTCAGAGTGCGGTTCCCAGAGCATCTACTTTGGCATCGCCTGAGAATTTGTTAGAAATGCATATTCTTGGCTGGGCCCGGTGGCTCACGCCTGTAATCCTAACACTTTGGAAGGCCAAAGCAGGTGGATCATGTGGCCAGGAGTTCAAGACCAGCCTGGCCAAGATGGTGAAACCATGTCTCTACTAAATAAACAAAAAATTAGCCAGGCATAGTGGCAGGTGCCTGTAATCCTAGCTACTTGGGAGGCTGAGGCAGAGAATTGCTGTGAGGTTACCTAGGGGGCAGAGGTTGCGGTGAGCCAAGATTGCACCACTGCCCTCCAGCCTGGGTGACAGAGTGAGGTCTTGCATCAAAAAAAAAAAAAAAAAAGCAAATTCTCAGGTTTCAACATCTGACTCAGTAACTGCACCCCTAGGTATATAGCTCAAGAGAACTGAAAACCTATGCCCATGTAAAAACTTGTGCATGAATGTATATAATAGCATTATTCATAATAATCAGAAAGCAGTAGCAACCCAAATGTCCATCGACTGATGAATGGATGAATAAAATATGGTATATCCATATTTATAATTCAGCTACACAAAGGAATGAAATCATGACACATGCGACAGCATGAATGAAATGTGAAAACATAGTAGTAAATGAAAGAAGCCAGCCACAAAGGACCACATACTGTGTAATTAATTTTATATGGAATATCCAGAATAGGTTAATTTATAGAGAGAAATAGATTAGTGGCTTCTGGGGGCTGGGGAACAGGGAGATATGGGAAGTAGCTACTATGGGTGTCTTTTAGGGGGATGAAAATATTCTAGCGTTAGTGATAATAGTTGTAGAACCTTGTAAATATACCACTAACTACTGAATTGCACCTTTTGAAGGGGTTACCATTATGGTAAGTGAATTATATCACAATTAAATTTAAAAAGAAGGGAAAATTATCATGTCTCACCTGCAGCCTCATGAATTAGAAACCCAGAGAGGCTGGGACCCTGCAGCCTGCATGTTTATACCCACCAGGGGATTGTGATGCACACTACAGTGTGTGACCACCTGGCTAGAGCAACGGGTCTCAGTCCGGGTCAGACATTATTATTAAATAGGGAATTTTTGGCCAGGAGTGGTAACTCACGCCTGTAATCCCAGCACTTTGGGAGGCCAAGGCGGGTGATCACCTTAGGTCAGGAGTTCAAGACCAGGCTGGCCAACATAGTGAAGCCCTGTCTCTACTAAAAATACAAAAAATTAGCTGGGTATAGTACATGTAATCCCAGCTACTTGGGAAGCCGAGGCAGGAGACCTGCTTGAACCTGGGGGGCAGAGGTTACAGTGAGCCAAGATTGTGCCATTGCACTCCAGCCTGGGCAGCAAGAGCAAAACTCCATCTCAAAAAAAAAAAATAGGGAATTTTTTTTAAGTATCCATTTCTTGGGCCCATATCCAGAGATTCTGATTCACTGGATGAGGGAATCAGTGTTTTTCAAAAGCTACTCACGTGAACCTCTTGGGTACCACAGTTGAGAACCACTGGCCTAAAGCCTAAGACATGTGTACAAGGATGCTCGAGAGACAGATTAAGGCCTCACTTTAGAAAGCCTTGATACACAGCCTTGAGTGGAAGGAGATCATTAATTCTGGATATAAAAATTTTTCTGGCAAAATGAGAAAAAAAGAATTGGCATGTGTAGACACTGAAGGCCATAGGATCAGTTAAGAAATCTGGATAAGCAAGAGGAATCAAAGGTCGAAAGCAGAGTGTTGGTGACAGCAAGGAAAAGGAAGGAGTGGGAGAGAGATGGAGAAAGACACACAGGCTGTGAAAACGAACAGGACCAGACGGAGGATGAGGAAGACAGGGAGGAGTTGAAGTTGCCTTCAGAGTCGAGTGTAGGTGACTGGATGAAGGTTATGTCGTCAAAACAAATAAGGAAACCGAGGGTTTCTGCTGGTGTTCTGGCGTGGAAGAATGAGAAACACAGGACAAAGGGGAAAGGGCGGGGAGTAAAAGTGAGAACAAAATAAGGAGCAGATGGTCCAGGACACACCTACTTTTAAAACAAAACAGCTGCAGCTATTCCATGAGCAAATCAGATTCTGCCCTATTTTTCTGAAATTAGCATTGCAAATATAAGATTAAATCAATTATGGGAACTCTTATTAGTTTCTATTGTTGCCATAGCAAATTACCTTAAACTCAGTGGCTTAAAACAACGTAACTCTATCTGAGGTCAGATGGCCAACACAGGTCTCCACTGGGCTAAAGTCAAGGAGTGGGCAGGGCTGCATGCCTATTAAGAGGGTACAGAAAAGAATCCATTTCCTTGTCTTTTCCAGCTTCTAGAGGCCACCTGTATTCCGTGGTTGATGGACCCTTTCTCCATCTCTAAAGCCAGCAGTGGTGAGTTGAGCTTTTTCATAGTTCATCACCTCAACGGCCTCTTCTGCCTGCCTCTTCCTATTTTAAAGGACCCCTGTAATTACACTGGAACCACCCATATAATCTGGGTTAATCTCTCTATTTTAAGGTCAGCTGATTAGCAACCTTAATACCAACTCCAACCTTCATTCCTCTTTGCCATGTGATGTAATGTAATCACAGATTCTGAGGTTTAGGATGGGCATCTTTGGAGGCCGTTATTCTGGCTACCACAGAGCCAGTTTATATTTTTAGACTCACTATACAAATTCAGTTTCTGCCTTCCAGATCTAGTATTCCATACAGTGCATGAAACTTTGTTCCTTTTTACAGTAGCTTTACTCTATGTTAGTAGAACTCACAACAAGCCAGATTACAGTGGGGATCATCAATAGCTTATAGTTTAATACAGAGGAATAATATTATGAGTGTGCATATAAGCAAATTGTAAAGGATTTCTTTCTTTTATCATGGGAATCAAGAGGTTTCTGAATCACTTTCAGTTTTGCCTCTACTTCTGTCCAGTTTATGAGACTTACATTAGTCTGCTTGACTGTAGTAACGAAGTGTCAGGGATTGGGTGGCTTAAAAAGCAGGAATTTATTTTCTCATGGCCTAGAGGCTGGAAGCCTGAGATCAATGTGTCTGAGGGCTGTGGAGGAAAGGTCTGCTCTAGGCCTCCCTCCTTGGCGGGTAGATGTCTGTCTTCTCCCTGTGTCTTCACAAAGCATTCCCCCTTTATATTTCTGTATCCAGATTCCTTCTTATAAGATACCATTCATATGGGATTAGGTCCCACTCTAATGACTTCATTCTAATTTAATTACTCTTTAAAGGCCCTATTTCCAAATGCAGTTACATTCCAAAGCACTAGGGTTAGAATTTCAACACTTGAATTTTTGTGAGAGATGCAATTCGGTCCATAACATGATAGGACAATGGGACATTATCCATAATAAGTTAAACCTATTACAAAATGAGCCTCATGTTCTGACACCAGGGGTTGGTGGCTTCCTTGAAGCATCTCCTGGGAAGGATTCTGGTAGCATACATAGCTCAGTTGGAAAGAGCACGACGATCAACTAGCAATGACCACACGGACACCAGCTGGTGGAGGTGGCAAGCAGCGCACCATGGTTTTGCAAACCTCCTCATGACTCAGTTACCACACAAGCAATGAGAGATTCTTTTGCTAAGTACAGAGTAGGCGACTATCAGGAAAGATAACATTGGATTCTGATGGCCTAAGCCATCAGCTACATTATTACCTGGAATTTATTGTTCCACCTCCACTCTAAGTTTGGAATGTCATTATTTTTACTTTATGGTACCAAACTGACCAGTATCTAAATGCTTAAATGATAATTTGAAAACGTGCCTAAGGGATACAAGCTATTAAGATGAATTATTTATTAATGAAGAATGCCTTTTATAGGAAAATGAAATCATTAGAGAAGGTAGTTATTACACTGTATTGACTCTATACAATATGCATTCATTAACAATAATACACTTAGACATGGTCCATAAAAAAGAATTGGTTGGAAAGCTATCAGGAGACCTGATACTGGTTTCATTAAAAATGACAAACTGGGCAGGGCACAGTAGCTCATGCCTGTAATCCCAGCACTTTGGAAGGCCGAGGCAGGTGGATCATGAGGTCAGAAGTTCAAGACCAGCCTGGCTAACATGGTGAAACCTTGTCTCTTACTAAAAATACAAAGAACTAGCTGGGCATGGTGGCATGTGCCTATAATCCCAGCTACTCAGGAGGCTGAAGCCATGGAATCGCTCGAACCCAGGAGGCAGAGATGGCAGTGAGCCAAGATCGTGTCATTGCACTTCAGCCTGGGTGACAGAGCAAGACTCCATCTCAAGAAAAAAATGACAAACCATAATTAGTGAAGGATGAATATTTATAAGAGTAAAATTTTGAAAATTTTGCCTGAGCTATAGTCCCCAGAATGGTTCAGGGGCCTTTGTGGTATCAAAACTCTGCCAATAATGACCACAGCAAACCAGCCGCTTAGCAGGCAGATTCCTGAGAGTGTATCAGCAGGAGAATTGAAGACAATTTGGGTTAGAGTCTTATCCAAATTATCCCAGTCATACATCTCTAGTCTCATGCCACTGATAACCCAAAGAGATGGCAAAAGGAGAGCTGAGACTCAACATCCTTCACTAGCAGGAGTCAATTCTATTGGCATTGCTGATGTTTTAAGACCCACATCAACAGACTCCCAGAGAGTATCCAAGATAAACTAGAATGTATGCTGGAGGTACTTTTAACCACAGAAGTTAGTCTTTGCTGAGAAGTGTGTAGCAAGAGCAAGCTGCCCCCTGCCACTCTGTTCAAGATCCTGGGGACAGTGTTATATGAGGCCGAAGCACAAGAGAACCAATGTGACTTTGCCAGGTCGGCCATCGTTAAAGCCCTGTGAGGATGGTTTGACCACAGTGGAACCAGGACTGATGAGAGTTAAAGAGGGCAGCACAAGCGATCACTCCTCTCCATTCTCTCCAGTGAAGGAAGAGAATCTCCTGGTAGTTCTTGTTATTTTAAGTTCACAAGTAATATATGAATATGCATCACTGTAAAGCATATGAATATATGAATAATTTTTAAATGACAATACATATGTAGTAAACAATTGAAGCTATATAAAATCCCTTCTTGCTGACTTTTCTTAATCTTATTCTTTTTCATAGATTTAACCATTGTTTTTAGTTGTTTGGATATTCCTCCAAATGTATTTTTATATATTTACAGACAATATTTATATTATAATATTTATTATGTAATATATACTTATATACAGCATATATCATATATAAATATATGAATACAAATATAGATAGTAAATATATTGTTGCATTCATTAAAATGTTTATATATAAAATAATTGTAGATTTTAAAATGTATATGTATCTGTACATATATGTATGTATCTATACAAAACATTTTACCTGTTATCCAGTAACTTGCTTATTTTTGACTCAGCATTTTGTCTTGGAGACTTGCCATATTAATGCATTGATCTACCTCTTTTTAATTGCTGCATAGTATGATAACACAGTATCGTTTTTCTATTGCTTGCCCCAGAGACAGTTCCCCATTCTCTGAGACTGTAAGTGGTGCTCTGCCTTTCACTGGTCACCTGGAAACCTTCTTCTCCATGTTTCATTCTGACAAGTGAGAGTTTTCTCTATAGTTTATTCATAAAAGAACAAATGTTATAGAAAAAGTTATTTTGTTTTTGTTTTAATGAATACTCAGAATTCTGTTTCTATGACATTAGCACCAGTCGTATTCCCCACACTTTCCCAACGTTTGCCATTGCCAGTCTGTTTAATGTTTTCCATATCATGGCCAGAAACAGTAAATAAGTTACACTTCTATCACCTAGTGTTTATGTACCTGCTAATGTAAGACAGAAACATCATGAAATGCTTAAACACGGTTTTTAAAAAGGGTAAGCAAGGAGAGAGAGAGGTATCTCAACTTATTAACACAGTTTTTGTTAATGAAATGGTGGAAACAATATTGTCTGTCCCACAGGGTTAGTTTGAGAGAAAGTCTTTAGACAAGTGTCTGAGCATTATGCAAATATGACTTATTTACCTATTGTTATTGTAACTTTTGAGTTACTATAGTTTGATGCATTTGGGGGAGAATAGAATGAGACCAAATGATTTGTCCCCTAGTAGACCGCTGTGCTGTTTCATTCCCTTCCTATTGACTAGCACAGAAACAAATAGCAGCAAAGTTAGGGCCGTGTATGATAGCTTGAGAGTGACTGGAAGAAAGATTTTGTTATTATAGAAAACATCATAATGCTTTAAGACTTAAACATGAGATAATAGGAAAAAATATATCTTAGAACTACAGCTCTCACAGCTCTTGCCATGTCCTTTATTAAGGTTGTGTTTGCAGTAACCAACCTTGAAAGATGAGGTAATAGCTCCCTTCAAGACAATGAGAAGGTTTGTTTATTGCATGCTATAAAAGAATGGTTCCCCAGGCTGAATATTCCTCAGCTGGGATACAAACTCACTCCCTCTGTCTGTGCCCTCTATCATACCTCCATGTGACATGGAGACAGCAAAGCTGACATATATCATGCTGCTTGCTGTGCTGGGAGTAGAAAATCTTAGTCTCTTACCTAAGAGTCTTGTATCTTCTGCCAGAATCCATAAAATAATAACAGATTAACTTATTACCTTTGAAAGTAAGGTAAAATCTAATTCCAAACCTCACAGTTTTTACCAGAATTGCTGTCAATTCCTGATATGCACTTTCCTTCTCCAACTCTAGTACCTCTCTATAAGCACCATGAACCAAGGCCTTATAGAATGCCTCAGCTATTGACTTCGTACCTGTACAAAATTGCCTTAGATCAAGGAATCTTTTTAACAGCCGTGGAGGTACCCCAAAAATGACATGACCACAGTATCCTCAGTTCTAATCATATGCCCCCTCATTCAGAGGCATTTGGTTTAACAGAATGATGGTTCATTAGGTAAGGAGCCAGATTAGGCTCAAAACCCCATAGTTCTGGGATACTTGCTACTAGAATGTGGTAGACACTTTGAGCTATGGATGGATATGGAGTACTACATCCCCCATAGCTTGAATGCCTGGGACCTGAAACGTAGTCCTGCCAGTAGAAATGGACCTTCTCCCCATCCTTCTTGGTATCCTGTTTATAGAATCTATGCTCCCCTTCCTTGCAAACTTTGGCACTGCCAGGTTAGAAGTCTCAGTTCTTTGGGGAAAAACTTTAGCCAAAGGACACAATAAGGGTTCCCTTGAACTTGGAACTATAACTACTACCAAGTCATTTGTGGTAGACCAGCAAACATGGAAAGGAGTTATACTGGCATGGAAGTAATTCACCCTGATTCACATCTAGTTCTAGTAGTTTTTTCCCCACACAATGGAGCAAGGAAGAATATGTTTAGAATCCAGGGGATACACTGGGGCATCTCTTGGGAATTCCATGCCCAGTGAAAATGATAAATGGGCTATTGCAAGTACCATAGCCTGGTAAAAGCAAGGCAACCTAGAGGCCTAGACACTTTGATGATAAGAATCCGAGTCAACCATCAGGCAAATCCTCCAGACCAGTTCAGTGATGGTTGAGTAAAAGGGAACTCTAGAATGGACGGTGACGCAGGACAAGGATGAAAATCAATTATGGTCACAGGACCAGCTACAACTTTAGGAACTGTAATTTACTTCACTGCTCTTCTTGCTTTATTCTTAGGGATGTGGCTGGCTACACCTTGCAAAAACTCTGTGACATTGAACTTATACTTTTTCTCTTAAGGAATAAGCGAGAATATCTTGTTCTTAAAAAATGGAGGCTTAAGTGGGTGTAATGGTACACACCCATAGTCCTAGCTATTCAGGAAGTGAAGTGGGAGGATGGCTTGAGCTCAGGAGTTTGAGGCTGCAGTGAACCATGATCGCACCATTGCATTCTAGCCAGGGAGACCAAATGAGACCTGTTGCTAAAAAAATAAAAATAAATATTTTAAAGGCAACCCCATGTTTTCGTTGAGGTGTTGGAAATACTAGAGAGTGCAACCAGATCTGAGTGTTGCAAGGGGTGGACTGCATCCAGCACTCCTTAGTGCCACATCAGATCCTTTTGGCCTCACCCTCCCGAGGTCTTTGGCTTTTTCTACTTACTCTGAACAACTTCATACAGTCACGCCCAATAGCAACTGTCTCATGCCCGTGCCACATACTTTTGCTACCTGCCCTGGCTTTCCTGTTGATACTGAGGCACAAATCACCTGAGAACTTCTCAGGGAACTCATGTAATCACAACCCAGAAGTTCTGGAGAATTAATGTCATTAGTCCCACAGGAGCAATATGTAACCAATGAGAAAAGGAGCTGAGTGAATAAATTCTTCTCTATTTGCCTCCTACCTCTACGCCTCCAAACAGTAGATACTGAGAGTGCCACTCACTTAAGGGGAAGTCATATCACCCCACCACCACCACTACCCAGACTCATTGGTTTATCTTTGAGCCCAAATAATTACGGCAATTACATTAGAACACAATGGCACTTAACAGACTCCAATCTTCCCCACACACCAAAGCCTTCTAGGCAAGGCAAGGTCAAGCAAAAAATCCTTAGTGCTCAAGTTCTTTTGAGTTGCAGAGAAAGTGTCCAAAAATTCTCCCCCAACAGGCAACCTAAATCTCTCAGTCTCCCACACCATGGTGGAAACACGGTATTCTGGTTCTTCCTGCTCCAGCTTTGCTTGGTCTTCTTTCAGGTTTTCTCATGGCAGGCTTGGTGCGGATGGTTACACCCAGGTCCTTAGCAATTGCCCACGGCTCTCTGAGCCATCAGACGGGTAAAGCCTGTCGTGTGTAAGAGGTACTTCCCAGCACTGGGTCAAGTGAGCCAACCTCATTCAGCCAGACACACCCATGAAATGATGCTGAAGGTTCCACTCCCAAAGGGCCACTCCTTGTTTCATCTGGAATGAGTGCCAGACACTTCCAACTCATGACTTCTTTCATGCGGACCCTGAGAACGCAGTTCTGGACGGCGACACTGCTTCAATTGTTTCTTGGCCTCCATTTTTCTTATCAGCTTAGCTCCCTGCATAAGCCCAAGAAGAGCCAACCTTTTTGCTTCCCAGGATGAAAAACACTGAAAAATGCAGTTAACTAGAAATAATGTTTGGGGAACAAGGAGGAGATGTGATCATAATTCAATTATTACTTTTTTCTTTTTCCTTTTTTTAACAAAGCACTAGAGGCCTTAGGAGGACTTGATACAAGTTGTCGGGATCAGCAGGGCTTGAGGCCGGGAGGATGGTGAGCCTTAACACTTGTTTCACAAAAGCCTGGTTGGCATCTGCTTCTACGACGATACCCCGGCTAGTGGAAGTTAAAAACAAATGAACAGGAAAGACTTTAAAGAATGGCAGGATTTCTTTTGTCAAGTATAGGCATTACAAACAAATGAACAGACACTGTCATTTATACTTATATTGTTTCTTAAATGAAAGGGCAATTCACATCTAACGATGGGAAGAACCCAATTGGAACAAATTGAATTAATTTTATAAATTGATCAGATTAACTCTAAGAAATAATATCACTGCCTTGTCTTGTTGTACCTGAGCGAGTCAAGGAATGCGTCACACTCTGAGAATGAATTATGAGTCCTTTATTAAGCCAGCGACAGAGAGTAGCTAATGCCCAAAATTCTCTTGGCCCCAAAGAAAAAGTCAGGAGGTCTTTTATACACTAGTTTTAACAGGAAAGGGGGCGACCTAGCTGAAACAAAGTTTTCACAAAGGCAGAGTAAGCAAAAAGTTGAAAAGAAAAAACTGATACATAAGAAATAAAACAGTGCCAGGTGTGAGGAGTACAGCTGTCATGAAAGACGTACAACTTAGAGATAAGGTGGGCTCTGGGGCTCAGTGCAGCTGCATCTCCAGACTCTTATCAACAAAGGCATTTCTGGGTGCCCAGAGTCGGTCTGACCTTGCTTCATACTATAGTTACATATTTGATGGGGAGAAGGTTACTAAAATGCAGAAGCCAAGGTGGAGTCTGTTCAGCTCCAAAAGGCTAACATAAAGCCTGAACAGCTTTTAGTCGAGGAAAGGAGAGCTACTTTCAGCTGGCAAAAAGCAGGGTATCACAGTCTTTTACCTCATTTTACCCCAGATGAATGTCAGTTGGTTAGACTAGATCTGCCAGAGTCCATAGTCATGGCTTGGAAACCATTTCTCTGCAGCATGTATTACTCAGCAGAGGATTTGCACAGAGCTTCCTTTGCAGTGGTAGGAACCATATGGTGGGCACTGGAATATTCTTCACTCGTTCTCCATGGCCTTTCCTAGAAACCTGCTCCAGCCCTTGACAATGAGCAGTAAGAAGCCATCATTTTGCTCAGAACGGAGACTGCAACCACACGGAATATAAAGGAAGCTGTGCTGTGTAGACCATGCCACGTACCTGAGAGGGTTACTGTCAGTGTTCATTGTGCCAGGCCAGTTTCTTGGCTGTCATTTTGCTAACTTGCCTACATATTTGCTAGAAGTTGTTCTAAATGAGAGAAGTTTCTGTTGCTAGTCCCAAGTAAACTGATTCTTTTTAAATTCTGCCTTAAATCAATCCACATTTTAGATCTGTTATTTAAAATCTGTTTGACATTGTTGCAAAAAAAAAAAAAAAACACCCACATGTAATGGAAGTATTACCTTACGGTAATGTGTTTTTAATAACATAAACTATGAAATTACTAAGAAAATTCAATATCAAGGGATAATATTAGAAGGAACCCTAAAAATCATCAAGGCCAACTCTCTACCCAGTTCCGAAATCCCTGCCACACACCAAATCCCTTACTCTGTGACACATGGCTTACACAGCCCAAGGCTGCTACGCTTATGCCTGGCTCCCCACCAGGTCTCCTCGATTCTAACCATTGCCCATTGCTAGAAACTTAAGTCTCACAAGGAAATAGTACTCTCATTTGTGCTTCATCTCAGAATTAGAGAAAACATAGAGCTTATTCTCATCTCTTCCAATCAATTGCTATTTCAGAAACTCTCTTTCCTCTACCTTGAGTTACAGAATGGAGGCTCACAAGTATACCTGGCTGAAAACAGATATGGGGATAAAAAGAAGGAATGAAGAGGGAAGAGGGGCTCACCCATCAAAATTCCCTGTGGCATATGAGATTTTATGTATTATTTTTCTGTAAAGTATCTTCAGTAACTGCTTCCATGGAGAAATTAATTTCAAAATACAAATAAAAGCAAAAAGCAATGAAGAGCAAAGGTAGGACTTGGCTGGGTATTTACAAGGCTAAGGCCAGCCTCGGTGAGGAGCTGTGAGGTGACATGTGACAGAGAGAAGCCATTCCAAGGAGGAGCCTGGACAAGGAGGAGCGGGACTGAGCTGCAAAGGGTGCAGTCACTGCCCCATGAAATTTGTCAGCAGAATGCCGGGCTGATCTGGCCTCATGCTGAGTTGTTTGGAAATGTTGCCCATTTTCTATCCCTGTCATCATTAGCCAGTAGTATCTTTATTCTAGAGACAACTCTCAGACCATGTTCCTACTCTGTCCTTAATCTCATGAGACCGTATTTTTCGGAGCTCCACTGTTCATTTCATTCTGAATTTATTGGCTCCTTTTCAGGCTCAGTTGTTCTGCTATAACTTTGAAAACCCTACCCGGAAGTCTGACAAAATGGATTTTGAAAATAGCCCTTCTTGTGAATTTCAGGCTGAAGGAGTAAATATCAAGCTGCAGAGTATCTCCCAGAACCCAATTCTGTGTTTGGTCTGATCATGTGAAGCAATGAGAATGTAAGTCTTGCTTTGGGCATACTATTTTTAAATTCCTTACTGATCCAGGCAGATACTGTGAAGCGAGATTGTGCAGGTTCATACATATCATTGGAACAGAAAGTTCTCAGAAGGAAGATGCTATTGAGAAAGCATAGCCAAGAGCAGTGCTCTCTGGGGAAAGGGGGAGAAGAGAGCCTCCAAACAACTGTCTATCATCCCCATTCCCTAAGCTCTCCGGGCTTTGGGCTGGACAATTCTGGAGAACATACATGCTAAAGCCAGTAAATGTTGGGAGAAACGTGGGGGAAAATAGGTCTACCTGATTCTCTGTCAAGTTTACCAATGGCTGGAGAAAGGACTTGGCAAAGCAATGACAGGACTACAGGACCCACTCAGGTGACTTGAAGAATGCCATTTTCCAGGATAGAAAGCTTTCCATTTATTCTAAGACACTGACTTGAGTAAACCTGTGCAAATCACATCCACAGAGTTTCTTTCTATTTCAACTAACCAAGCTGTATGGTTCAGAGCAAACTAAAATGAGAGGTAACCAAGTGAGGTTTTCAAGAGTAAACGAGTTTCGGTATGAAACTGTTCCTCTAAGGCATTGTCAGCTATGACCAAGTCAAACAAGAATGCTACCACCATGCACCAAGCTGGCTTCACAGCAAGCCCGGGCACATAATTTACAAACTCTCCACTGTCGGTCTCTCTACACATACACACACTCCCACTATGATATTGTGATAGGTCCGTTTAAAGGGGCTGAGTTACTAAAAAGAACCTGAAGCATTGGAAGCAGGATTAAGATATGTAGATGTTAAGGACAGCACTAAGCACAGCTGAATTGGAAAACCACTTCACAAATTTACAAGAAATGATCCCTCAAGTTTTGCATGCCTGCATCTTCCAAAGGGCAATTTACAAAGAAGTAAGATTTGATTGAAAAAATCAAAAGTACAGGTGTCCTTTCAAAATCAATGTCCTAATATAAATACCAGATTCAGTTTTGACTCCAAAACAATTCAGTTATGTGGCCTTCACCTTAGAAGAATAGCCATTGTTCTAGAAATGCATATTGAATTAGGCTCTTCTATGTAAGCTTCAGTGAATATCCATGGAGAGATGTTGGTGGGAGAATGCAGGCACTCTGGGCCTCCAAATCCAATTTTGCTTGGAGCCAGCAGCCACCACTGATAAGTCTTTCCTTGAGACGGCGTTCCTGGGCATACTCCCTCTCTGCAATTGGTTTTAGAAACTTCAAGACCAGCTGTTAGCACTCCTGAGCTAGATTGCACAACCTCAGAATACACCCAGATGAGTCCAATTCAACATAGACTGTGTCATAGCATGGAGGACAGAGACTAATAGAATAAAGGGAAAAGGTGCTCCACCGATCATTCTTGATTGTCCACTTGTAGCGAACTCAATTACCTATCTAGGACAGTATTGAATGAGACTCTTGCTGTAGTGGGAATGGATAGCTGCCTTTCTCTCTTCCTATCTTTAATCCACAAACCCGCCCTCACATCATGAATGAGCCAGGCTCACAGAGCTCTTGGAGTTACCCATTTGTGTGATAAGATGGCAGAAATCCTGAGCAGACAGCACAGAATATCATAGGCTAGGAAAGGCTCTCGGGTTCTGGGTGCCAGAGAAGCTCCATGGGCGACAGAGACAGACAGAGTGGTCGCTGCGGCCAGGGGTAAGCTGCCTTCCCGCTGTGGCATTGGTCAGCCACTGGAGCAGTGTTTCCCAACTGGGGACAGTTTTGCCCCCAGAGGAGAGGTGGCGATCTAGAGACATTTTAAGGTGTCACACTGGGGGAATGCTGATATCCAGTGAGTAACATCTACCTAGAGGTGCTGCTAAACACCCCGCAACACACAGGACAGCCCCTCAGTAAAGAATTACCTGGCACAGAATGCTAATAACACCAGGAGAAGCCCAGCTCTAGAGTGTCAGCAACCCCACTTTGAGTAAGAAGTTGGCTCAAAGGAAGCTTGTCAAGGGTTTGAGTGTTTCTTGAAAGGAAGTAGTCATAATGTGCTCAGGTCTGTCCTGGTTGAGACCTTTGAATTGGGCTTGGTTCTTGCTACTACAATTCTTATAAACAATTATACAGAAAAAAATATATATATATAATAATTATATACATATATTCTTTTATAGACATATACACATACACATATATATATACATATACACACATATATATATAAAAGAATTCTTGGGCCAGGTGCAGCAGCTCACACCTGTAATCCCAGCACTTTGGGAGACCAAGGCGGGTGGATGAGGTTGGAAGTTCAAGACCAACCTGGCCAACATGGTGAAACCCCATCTCTACTAAAAATACAAAAATTAGCTGGGTGTAGTGTCTCACCCCTGTAATCCTAGCCACTTGGGAGGCTGAGGCAGAGGAATTGCTTGAAGCCAGGAGGCGGAGGTTGCAGTGAGCTGCTGAGATCACACCATTGCACTTCAGCCTGGGTGACAGAGTGAGACTCTGTCTCAAAAACAAAAGAAAAAAAGAATTCTTGCAACTCTCTTACATAAAGAAAAGTTCTGAAAATCCTGATTTCTGTTTTACAGTCAACCGAAAAAGATGCTATAGGGCAGGGCATTTGTTTATTTTGTAGACTGATACATGCTGAGTTCTTAGAACAACTCCTAGTATATGGTAGACACTCACAATGTATTTTATCAAGTGAAGAAGAGACTTAAATCCACGCAGAATCTTTCTCAAGCCTCCTCATCATTGGAGAAGTAATAGCTAACAATAACTGAATATTAATTGATTATTTATTAAGTGCCAAGAACTGTTCTAAATGCTTATGTTATCTAAATTAACTGAATTAGTCTTCACAGTCATTTTTTATAAAGTAGGCACTGTTATGAATCCCTATCTTGTAGACGAGAAAGATTAGGCAAAGAGAGGTCAAATTACTTGTCCAAGGTCCCACAACCAGTAAGTGCTAGAGCCAGGATTCAAACCCAACCACTATGGCTCCAGAACCCATTCCGCAGTGCCGTCTTCCCCAGGGAAGATGTCATATATGCATAGGCCTCACCCTGCAGTGTCTCACTCAGCCCCAGTGGGAAATATCCCTAAAGTCAGAAAATAAGAGTACTTCCTGGCCTAGAATCAAGCCCTAAAACTATCATAAAGATGCTGGTCTAGAAAAAGAAAGAGTTGAACCATCCCCGAGTTCTGAAGAACTAGGGGAGCCTCTGAGGCTGGGAGGTGATGGCTGGCTATGTTTGGAGAAGACACTAGTGATTTGCCTGGCTCTCTACTCAGCTTCCTGAACTTCTGTCCCCACCAGCTCAGTGGTGCCTCTGAACTTCATCAGAGAGAACTGGAGGAGCCCAGCTTTTAGCACCTCACCTTCACTTTGATGTTAGCCTTAAGGTTAAGCATCTCCTGACTGTGCTCTGGATAAACCCCAGCTTGCACCCTAGTTCCTCTAAGCCAACAACCTCCTTAGCTTCCATCATCCTACTCCTTCCCTCCCAAGGTGACAGCTTTGCTCTTAAAGCGCCTTTTTTACACCTGTAATCCCAGCACTTTGGGAGGCCGAGGTGGGTGGATCACGAGGTCAGGAGATCGAGACCATCCGGGCCAACATGGTAAAACCCCATCTCTACTAAAATACAAAAAATTAGCCAGGTGTGGTGGCATACGCCTGTAATCCCAGCTACTTGAGAGGCTGAGGCAGGGGAATCGCTTGAACCCGGGAGGAGGAGATTGCAGTGAATCGAGATCACGCCACTGCACTCCAGACTGGGTGACAGAGCGAGACTCCATCTCAAAACAAACGAACAAACATAAACCACTTTTTCAGTTATGTCCTATTTCTTCTGCCTGCCCACATCCACAGGTTGTCGTGGCTCTGCTGTGATAACCCCACACACGACTCCCCCACCAGCACCCTAACCTGCCTGGCCAGCCCTCCCTCATGCCGCCTCCTGCCTGGGCTGCCCCCAATATTAGTTCCCATTCTTTCCACATTCCGTGTTCCACCTGCCCGGACTTCCCGCGGCTTGTAGCTGCACCCGGCCCGGAGCATCCTCCCTGCCCCCTGGGATGGGTGTGCCTGTCGCCAGGTTCTCGCTTCTCATCTGTCTGGGGCAACTACCTCCTGAGAGCTGACACCTCAGCTATGATGCTGCTGAGAAACCAAGCTAGACCCATGCTGAGGTCAGCAAAACTACACCTCCATCCTCTACCCTGCTTCCCAGAGCCTGACAGTCATGCCACCACCTCCAGGAAAGTCTTCCTAAACTCCCAAGCAGAGTGGACCCCTCATCCTTGGTGAACCGAGAGTACCCTGGATATGTCTCTTTGAGGACACCTGTTGTGGCCATGACGTTTCTTTTTAATATATGTAACAGGACAGAGAATGTTCTTTTTGTTAGTAGCAGGTGTGAGATTTGTCTTAGGGCAAAAATCATTTTTGTTGGGAAATATTTTCTTGAGATCACTTGGGTTTAATGAGTTCATGCAAGACACAACAGCTGGTATGCAAGCCTTGAAGAAAAGAGCAATACTGCAGCAGACAAGGAGAGGGATGTGTTTGCTTCTCAGAGCAAATAGGGAGAGTAAAGGAAGGTGAAACCTACAGGCATGGAGAGAAAGAGCAAAGCTGTCAAGACACAAAAGGCCCTACACTCTGCGATGAGACCGTTCCCCTGGAAAAGCCCACCAGCTTTCGAAAACTAACCTATGAGTAGGTGATTGTTAGAAAGCTATGATGAGCTTGGCTTTGGCATCCAGATTTATTTGAAAGGAATCAGACACAGATCCAAAGACAGCAGAATCATGAGACGGCAAGCCTTGGGAATTAAATATATGTATTATATGCTGCTAAGAGAATAGAAACTACTGTGTGAATAATCCTCATGTCTTATGGAAAATCGTTGCAAGAGAGTTTCCAAGCCAGTGAATTATGCTTTGCTCCCTCGCTTGTTTGAACAGAGGGCACAGAGACCTGGGATTTGGGGCTTTCATACTCTCAGGCCTCTAGAGAACACCAAAACCAGCCTTCCCGAGTCAGTGTGAGGGTGTGGCCTGCGTGGAGTGCCCCAGGTGAAGGGTGGGAAGTGCTGTCAGAATCTGGGTGGGGTAAGGTGCAATGGGGTAGGGAGGAACAATTTCAGTTTGTTTTTGCATGTTTTTTGGTCTCACAATTAACCTTCTGGACTAGAGGCTGGGTGTGAGAGCTGGATATGTATATACAAGAGACTGACGGGACTCTAGGTAAGACACGAAAGCTAAGAGAGCTTCAGGATGACCAACCCAACCTAGAAGCTTACACTGGGCTCTGCTTTGATGCATCCCATCCCTTTACCTGGCCTAATTTACTTAGCCAGCTGATTTCACAACATCAGTGAGAGGCCTGCAGAAGTTGACCTCACTTGCTAATTTGAAGGCTATGCAGGTTAGGCCCAAGTAATACAATTTCCACAGAAATCATAAGAGCAGGGACTCTAAGAGAAAAATCATGATCTAATAATTGAATGAGCCATCCATTTACTGCTTGGGATGATAGTTGTTTACTCTGCACTCTAACCAAAAGACTAGGTAGCCTCTATTAAAACCACCAGTCCGTGTGATTTCCAATCAGCTGATTTCTATGTGTAATTCACACAAATGAGTATTTGTGTACTGTCTAGACCACGTCACCATTCTGTCAGAAGCTCAAGCAATGCTTACACATGTTATGTACTAGAACACATTGTTTTCCTGGAAACAATTATAATAAATGCCATTTACTTCCTCTAATGAAAACGTATCTGCCTATATATCATCCATGAGGAATAAAAACAAGGAGGTCTTAAAATGCTCTGAATGAGGCTCTGTGACTAGCCCCATGACCTCTTCACAATCAACTGAGTTCAAAGAAAGAATAAGCAATTGCTCACTCTGAGTTTCACTTTAACGAGAGGCTGATGTCATGGCCATTTAGGCTGCAGTGGGATAACACTCCAGTAATCACAGCTGGAGTCACAGAAGGGATGCTTGTGCTCTGTAGCCGGAAGCAAACCTATGTTAAGTAAGCACTTAGGATTCCCACAGTTGTACTGTGAGTCTCTTGAGACTGAACACTAACTGCCACCCAATCTCCCACAAATCACCACCAAATATTGAAAACTTTGACCTTTGAATACATGTTCTTAGCAGGTGGTGCCCTTAGGGATCCCACGTATTGACTCATTTAATTATGATATCAACACACTTACTACCCCCTTTTGACAAAAAAGGAAACTGAGGCTTGGGCAGGTTAAGTAATGCTCCGGAGGACATTCAGTTAATACATTGCAGAACCTGGATTTAACCTCAGCAAGCCTGACTCCAAGACCATATACCTAAACAATGTGCTACACCAAATTCAAAAAACAAGAAAACTCAACAAAAAGGAAAAATGATATGTGAATAGAACGTTATAACCAACATACATGAAACTACTACCTGAACAGGGAAAAACAGAACAAAAAATCAGAGAAGAAAAACTATGCCATCATCAACTCTGTAGTTCTCTCCATTTAAACCTAACCCTGGCCTGAACGACCATAGGGAAATGATGCCATGGTTAATACACAAGGGAAAACTGAAAACGTTTGCCGCTGAGTTCAGTGTTAGGATAACATAAGGAATTTTCAAGGGTAATTTGATTATCCAGTGTTTTTCCTTCCATGCCAAGATTAGACCCTGAACCCTCAAATAAAATGTGACTCCTTTTGGGGCAAATCTTGTAACATTTCTTTCATCATTGAATCATAGTCGAGAGGCATAATGAGAGTCACCAACTGCTCAGGATCGGCATTCAGAGCTGTCCTTTTTCCGATTGCTGTAGCAATACCCGTCCTGCTGAATATGGGTTTCTGGGCTCAGTAGGTACTGAGGCAGAGCTCACAAAATAATAGCAACTAAATAAAAGCAACACAGACTTGCAGTCATCTGTTGATCAAAACTCCATTAAGTATTTCTCCATGCATAAATCACACACATTAACTAGAACTGCTTTGTACCCAACCTGTTACTACGTTTGCTCAGCTGTAAAGTGAAACAGCTGCCCATGCACAGCCAATACTAATGACTCTTTCAAGTTGAAAGCCATTTCCATTGTGCAGTGTCTCTCAGTGTCACTTGATAAAGGCATTTTGCCAAAAGCATGTTGAGCCCTCTTTCTGATCATAACATTAGTCACTACCTTTGCAGCTGGTTTTAGAAGCTTCTCATAAATAGTGCCACTCATACCAATTTTGCTCTAAGAAGCTCATTTGTATGAATCCTCAGGTAGAGAAGAGGCTCTCCAGATGCAAAGCAGAAACTAAGAAGCAGCCAGGTGCAGTGGCTCACACCTGTAATTGCATCAATTTGGGAGGCTGAGGCAGGAGGACGGCTTGAGTTCACAGGTTCAAGACCAGCCTGGGTAACACAATGAGACCCCAGCTCTACAAAAAATAAAAATATTACCGAGGCATGGTGGTGCATACCCATAGCCCCAGATACTTGGGAGGCTAAAGTAGGAGGCTCACTTAAGCCTGGGAGGTTGAGGATGCAGTGAGCTGTGATTGTGCCACTCTACTCCAGCCGAGCTGACAGAGAGAGATCTTCTCTCAAAAAATAAACTAAGGGCCAGACGCAGTGGCTTACACCTGTAATCCCAGCACTTTGGAAGGCTGAGGTGGGCAGATCCCTGAGGTCAGGAGTTTGAGACCAGCCTGGCCAACATGGTGAAACCCTGTCTCTACTAAAAATACAAAAAATTAGCCAGGTGAGGCAGCATGTGCCTGTAGTCCCAGCTACAGGCTGAGGCATGAGAATTGCTTGAACACGGGAGGCAGAGGTTGCAGTGAGCCAAGATCGCACCACTGCGCTTCAGCATGGGAGACAAGAGTGACACTCTGTCTCAAAAAACAAAACAAAACAAAAACCCTAAGCAGCCAAGTGTTCAGGAACTGAGGAATAACGTTCTGTCTCCCTTTTGGTTTAGACAAGTAGTCAATTGCTACACTGCAGAATCACTGGAAAAGCTTGAAACAAAATCCTTGTCCCTACTCTTAGAGTTCTGATTCTCTAGCTGAGGGATGCCAGCACCAAGGATTTTTTTTTAATTTTAAGTTTTACAGGTAATTCTGATCATCAGCCCAGGCCAGAGCACCAATGAAAAATAGGTTCCAGAAAGCCATCTGTACTGCAATTCTTTTCTGTTAGTTCTAGACCTATTATCAAAATCAATTTTTTCAAAGGTTTATGTTTATAAAGTACGATCAACTATTATTTAGCCTCTATTAATGAGTGTTTACAATACAACATTAACTTTTTCACATAATACCTATATTTTTCCTAAATCAAAACAAGTACCACATAGGAGGAACTCCATACATTGACCACAGCCTTATACAACCACCTTCTTGATTATCCCTAGTAAGAGAGAAACAGGTTAAGTTTGACATGTGCTGTAATAAGAAAACAAATTTTCTCAGCAGCATAATAAGATACTGCTCCCCATATCCTGCTTTCCCTTGGAAGTCAGGACATATCTTGGGGAATGGCAAGGTAGAATACATTACCAACTAGCGACTATCAAATGTAGAATGTATTCTTCTCCCTTCTCTACCCCAGTCTTTTATATTATTATACTTAAGTTCTGGGGTACATATGCAGAATGTGCAGGTTTGTTGCATATGTATACACGTGCCATGATGTTTTGCTGCATCTATCACCCCATCATCTACATTAGGTATTTCTCCTAATGCTATCCCTCACCTAGCCTGCCACCCCCCAACAGGCCCCAGTGTGTGATGCTCCCCTCCCTGTGTCCATGTGTTCTCATTGTTCAACACCCACTTATGAGTGAGAACATGTGGTGTTTGGTTTTCTGTTCTTATGTCAGTTTGCTGAGAATGATGGCTTCCAGCTTCATCCATGACCCTGCAAAGGACATGAACTCATCCTTTTTTATGGCTGCAGAGTATTCCATGGTGTATACGTGCCACATTTTCTTTATCCAGTCTATCACTGATGGACATTTGGGTTGGTTCCAAGTCTTTGTCTCTAGGCCACTCTCTTTCCTCAATGGTGTTGACTGTAAACACACTGGTCTTAGATTAGAGGCAGGGAAGATGAGACAGTCCTCAATATCTTAAAATGAAAAATTTAACCAAAGTGTGATTTCTATCTTTTCCTTTTTTTTTCTTTTTTTTTTGAGATGGAGTCTCACTCTGTAGCCCAGGCTGAACTACAGAGGTGAAATCTTGGCTCAGTGCAACCTCCACCTCCCAGGCTCAAGTGATTCTCGTGCCTCAGACTCCCAAGTAGCTGGGACTACAGGTGCATGCCACCACACCTGGCTAATTTTTTTGTATTTTAGTAGAGACAGGGTTTCACCATGTTGCCCCAGGAGGCTCTCAAATTCCTGAGCTCAGGCTATCTGCCCACTTCGGCCGCCCAAAGTGCTAGGATTACAGGCATGAGCCACCATGTCTGGCCTGATTTGTTTTATTCTACAGGGAGATATTTTAAAATATCTATCTTATTAGTTGGTTTAGTTATTGGATGTTAGTAATAGTGTGTGTTTCATTAATCTAGTTACTGATACCTGTTTTTAAAAATTTGATCTGATTAGTTGAATTCTGAAAACTGGGTTTCTAGAATGGTGTTCTGCATCTTCCCTGGATCTCTACGAAGCTAAAATCTATTGTAGACATCTCTTAATTGAATTTAATATCAAAGATTAATTCCTAAGGGATTGGATAAGAAGATGGGAATCTGCCATATCGACTCAGACTGGAGCTGAAAAGCAAAGGCCTTGTCTAGGATGTGTCTTTCTCCCTCACTCCACAATCAAGAAGCAGGTTTTCAAACCAGAATTAGGCTTATTTTATAAACCAGTTTACCAGGCTCAGAGAGCCATCTGTGTTTATCTCCCACACGTTATCCGCTAAAGCCTTGTTTGTATGTCCCAACCTGTCTCAGCAATGCTTCCAAGACCCAAGGGAAGATTCGTATTCCATAGTTAACCTGACACACCAGAGAGGAAGGACTGTTATGGAGGCAAGAGCCACAGTGAGTTGAAGCTTGAGGGAAAAAGGAAATCTTAGAAAAAGGTGGTATGCTCCAACTGCACCTCTCCACCAGGAAATCCTTCTTTTAGGGAAAGATTTAGAGGTTGGACATCTTTCTCCTTATTAGGTAAAGTATGCATATCCAACAGAGATAATATCCCTGTCTTACACCAAAAATAACTGAAGCCAAGATGTCAGTGTCTGTCTCCAAAACAACACAGCTGCAAGTGGTGGTATAAAAAGTCAGAACTGTGCCACTTAGAGTTTTACCTCACTGGTTTTCAAATTTTGTGGCATTCTGGCATCCTTTTTCTTTATTATTTTAAATTGCGATAAAAAAATATATAACGTAAGTAGGGTGTGGTGGCTCACGCCTGTAATCCCAGCACTTTGGGAGGCCGAGGTGGATAGATCATGAGGTCAAGAGATCAAGACCATCCTGGTCAACATGGTGAAACCCCGTCTCTACTAAAAATACAAAAAATTAGCTGGGCATGGTGGTGCGTGCCTGTAATCCCAGCTGCTCAGGAGGCTGAGGCAGGAGAATTGCCTGAACCTGGGAGGCGGAGGATGAGGTGAGTCGAGATCCCGCCATTGCACTCCAGCCTGGGTAACAAGAGCAAAACTGCGTCTCAAAAAAAAAAAAAAAAAAAAAATATATATATATATATATATATGTACATATATAAAGGTATATATAAAGAGGTATATATATATATACATACACATATATATATATATATAAAACATAAAATTTACCACCTTAACCGAGTATACAGCTGAGTAGAGTGAGGTATATTCACGTTGTCCCACAACATGTCTCCAGAACCTTTTCATTTTGCAAAGCTAAAACTCTAGACCCGGTGAATGACTCCCCATTCCACCTTCCTCCAGCCCCTGGCAATCACCATTCTACTTTCTGTTTCCATAAACTTGACTGTGTTAGATACATCATATAAATGAAATCATGCAGTATTTCTCTTTTTATGACTGGTTTATTCAACTAGCATAATGTCCTCAAGGTTTATCCATGTCATAGCATGTAAAGCCATTTTCTTCCTTTTTAAGGCTGAAATATATTCAACTGTGTGTACATATTACATTTCGCTTATCCATAATCCAATGATGAATGCTGGGTTGCTTCCACATCTTGACTACTGTAAAAAATGCTGCTATGAACATGAATATGCAAATATCTCTTTAAGATCCTATTTTTAATTCTTTTGTATATATACCCAGAAATGATATTGCTGGATCATATGGTAATACTGTTGTAAATGTTTTGAAGAACTGCTATACCATTTTCCATAATGGTTACACCATTTTACATTTGCACCAACAATACACAAGAGTTCTAATTTCTCCACATCCTCACCAACATTTGTTATTTTCTGTTTTGTGTGTTTTTTTATTAATAGTAGCTATTCTAATGAGTGTGAGGTGACATTTCATTAAGGTTTTGATTTGCATTTCCCTGGTGGTTAGTGATATTAAGCATCTTTTCATATGCTTGTTGGCTGTTTGTATATTGTTTTGAGGGAGATATCTATTGAAATCCTTTTCCAATTTTTTAAAAGGGTTATTTGATTTTTGGCTGTTGAGTTTTAGGATTCCTTTCTATATTCTGAATATTAATCTCTTATCAGGTACATAATTTGCAAATATTTTCTCCTTTCTGTAGGTTGCCTTTTAACCCTGTTGATTGTATCCTTTGATGCACAAAAGTTTTTAAGTTTGATGTAATCTCATTTATCTGTTTTTGGATTTATTGCCTGTGCTTTGAGTGTCATTTTCAAAAAAATCAAGCAAACTAATGCAGCAACAGAAAACCATCTACCATATGTTCTCATTTATAAGCTAAATGATGAGGACACATGGATTTGCAGAGGGGAACAGTATACACACTGGTACCTCTCAGAGGGTGGAGGATGGGAGGAGGAAGAGGATCAGGAAAAATAACTGATGGGAACTAGTCAAAATACATGGATGATGAAATAATCTGTGCAATAAACCCCCATGACACAAGTTTACCTATATAACAAACCTGCACATGTACCTATAACTTAAAATAAAAATTAAATTTTAAAAAAAGAAATCATTGCCAATTCAATGTCATGAGGATTTTATCCAGTGTTTTCTTTTAGGAATTTTATAGTTTTAGGTCTTACAGTCTTTAATCTATTTTGAGTTAATTTTTGTATATGGTATAAGCTAAGAACTCAGCTTTATTCATGTGGATATCCATTTTTCCTAGTACCATTTGTTGAAAAGACTGTCCTTTCCTCCATTGAGTGGTCTTAGTACCCCTGTTGAAGATAATTTGACCTTTTGTGTGAGACTTTATTTCTCTGGTCTCTATTCTATTCCATTGATTTATGTGTCTGTCTTTGTGCCAGTACCACACTGTTTTGATTATTGACACTTTGTAATGAGTTTTGAAATCAGGAAGTATGAGATCTCCAACTTCTTTTTTTCAAATTGTTTTGGTTATTCAGCATCTCTTGAGTCTCCATATGACTTTTCTATTTCTGCAAAATGCATCATTTGGTTCCTGACAGGGATTACATTGAATCTTTAGGTTGCTTTGGGTAATATCAAAATCGTAACAATACTAAGACTTCCGATCTATGAACACAGGATATCTTTCTATTTATTTCTTTCTTTTTAAATTTCTTTTAGCAAGGTTGTGTGGTTTTCAGTGTATGAGTCTTTCTCTTCTTTGCATAAATTTACTTCTAAGTATTATATTTTTTGATGTTATTATAAAGGGACTTATTTTTATAATTCCTTTTCAAATTTTTTAGTGGTGGTATTTAGAAACACAACTAATTTTCTGTACTGATTTTGTCTCCTGAAACTTTATTGACTTTATTTTTTAGTTCTAACAGTGTTTTATGCATGTATAAAACCTATAGGGTTCTCTACATATAAGATTGTGTCATTTGCAAATAGAAATAATTTGACTTCCTCCTTTCCAATTTGGATTCCTTTGATTTATTTTTCTTGGTAAAGTGCTCTGGCCAGGACTTTCAGTGCCATGTTTAATGGAAGTGACAGAAACAAGCACCCTTGTCTTGTTCCTAATCTTAAAGGAAAAGCTTTCAGTCTTTTATCATTGAGTGTGATGTTAGCTGTGGGCTTTTTATCTGTGGCCTTTATTATGCTGAGGCAGTTCTTTCTATTCCTAATTTATTTTTTTTGTTTTTGTCATAAAATAGTTGTGATTTTGTCAAATGTTTTTTCTACATTAATTAAGATGATCATATAGGGTTTTCCCTGTTTATCCTATTAGTGTGGCATATTACATTAGATTGATTTTCACATGCTGTAACCTCCTTGAGTCCTAGAAATAAATTCTCATTCTCATAAAGCTGAATAATTACATGAATTTAATAAAAGGATTCAGTTTTCTGACCTCCATGGAAGGCATTCACATCTTAGAGAAAAATGCGTAAGACAAAAACAATGATTGCCATTCAACTCATGGATAAGTAAGAAGTATGTTGCTCAGAGTTTCTGAATAAAGTCAGCTGAAGCCTGAGCCGTCCATCCTGGATCCTTCTGTGCTGCTCAGGAGAATAAACTGATAATGAGTAATTGGGAACTAGGAAGCTTGGTGTGATATTTTAGTCCAGGATATGTTAAAAAAAATAATAATAATCAGGCCAGGACTGGTGACTCACACCTGTAATCCCAGCACTTTGAAAGGCCGAGACGGGTAGATCACGAGGTCAAGAGTTCAAGACCAGCCTGGCCAAGATGGTGAAACCCTGTCTCTACTAAAAATACAAAAACTAGCCAGGTGTGGTGGTGGGCACCTGTAATCCCAGCTACTTGGGAGGCTGAAGCACAGAATTGTTGGAACCCAGGAGGCAGAGGTTGCAGTGAGCCGAGATCATGCTACTTCACTCCAGCCTGGGCAGCAGAGCGAGACTCTTTCCAAAGAAAGAAAGAAGAGAAAGAGAGAAGAGAAGAGAAAGAATCATCGGCAACATCCCCCATGATGGACAGAGCCTTAAGCGGTAGAAGTGATGGGTGTGCCTTACTCTTGGCTCTGCTACTATTTTTGTGCCCACATAAAGGCAGCCCAAAGGATAATAGCAACTCTCTATTTACACACCAGCCATCAGCTCATCCACAGAGTCTCAGTGTTTATTAGCTCTAATTTTACGGAGGGATAAACTGAGGTTGATAGAGATGAAATGCTTGGCCAGAGGACATAAAATAAGTGATAAAGTGTGACACCCAAAATCTAGATCCCTAGACTGGTAACTGGCTTTTTTTTCTATGCTGTTTCCTTGATTTAAAAAATATCATCTAAAAATTCTTTATTAGTACTTGTTTCTTAGCCTTTAAGTACAAAATGTATAAACATTACTTAGGTACTATTTTTCACGTACTACTTTAATTTTTTTTTTAATGTCTGTCCTGACATCATGCTCATCTAAATTTCTCCTTCCTCACTGGTTGTTCCTTCTCAACGTCCTTTACACCTGCAGGTGTTGCAGATTCCAAAATCCTGTCCTCATCCTCCTTTCCCTCTTTTCCTATGAAATCTCATTCACTACCATCGCTTTAAATAAAATCATCTTGCTAATAAGGCTTATACTTCAGACAGACATATCCAATTGCTTATTCAACTTCTTTGGTTAGATGACTAGTCGGATCTTCAAGGAGAATATATCCAAAAGAGAATTTAGAGTTTTCTTCTCAATATCTGCTTCTGCTCTACACTTTCCATCTCACCGAAATTGGAGAAGTTATCTTTTATTATCCAGTCTCCCTCACCACTCAACACTTCAATTAACTACAACTATATACAAGCAAGTACAACAACTCTATGTCTAAAATATATCTGGATTCCAACCACCCCTCTTTACCTCCACCACTACTGCCCTAGTCCACACCTCCATTGCTCTTGCCTGGACTGAAGCAGTCCATTAACTAGTCTACTCTGCTTCCAGTTTATCCCAAGCACACCCCTCTGACCCCAAGTCATTCCCCAGGCAGCAGACAGAATAATATTCTAAAAATATGTTGGATAATATCACTCCCAAACACCCTCTAATTCTTCCGATTGCAAGTAGAATAAAATCTAAACTCTACATGATCCAGCCTCTGGTTTTCTCACTGAACTCATATCCTAGCACTTTCTCCTTATTCATTACATCCCAGCTATACTGGCATCCTTCCTGTTCCTCAAACATGCTGTATTAGTTTGTTTTCATGGTGCTGATAAACACATACCTGAGGCTGGACAATTTACAAAATAAATAGGTTTAAGAACTTACAGTTCCACGTGGCGGGGAAGGCCTCACAATCATAGTGGAAGGCAAGAAGGAGCAAATCATGTCTTACATGAATGGCAGCAGGCAAAGAGAGAGCTTGTGCAGGGAAACTCCCCCTTATAAAACCGTCAGATCTCGTGAGACTTATTTACTATCATGAGAACAGCACAGGAAAGATCTGCCCCCATGATTCGATTTCTTTTTTTTTTTTTTTTTTTTTTTTTTTTTGAGACGGAGTTTCGCTCTTGTTACCCAGGCTGGAGTGCAATGGCGCGATCTCGGCTCACCGCAACCTCCGCCTCCTGGGTTCAGGCAATTCTCCTGTCTCAGCCTCCTGAGTAGCTGGGATTACAGGCACGCGCCACAATGCCCAGCTAATTTTTTGTATTTTTAGTAGAGACAGGGTTTCACCATGTTGACCAGGATAGTCTTGATCTCTTGACCTTGTGATCCACCCGCCTCGGCCTCCCAAAGTGCTGGGATTACAGGCGTGAGCCACCACGCCCGGCCCAATTCAATTTTGTATCCAGTGAAACTAAGCTCCATAAATGAAGGAAATACAGTCTTTTTCATACAAACAAATGCTGAGAGAATTTGCCCCTACCTAGCCAGCACTACAAGAACTTCTAAAAGCAGTTCTAAATATTAAAACCTCAAAATACACCAAAATAGAACCTCCTTAAAGCATATATCTCATAGGGCCTATAAAACAATAATACAATGAAAAAAAAAAAAACCAAGGTATTTAGGCAAGAACTAGCATGGTGAATAGAATAGTACCTCACATATCAATACTAATGTTAAATGTAAATGGCACAAATGTTCTACTTAAATTATATATAATGGAAGAATGGATAAGAATTCACCAACCAAGTATCTGCTGTCTTCAAGAGACTCACCTAACACATAAGGACTCTAGTAAACTCAAGGTAAAGGGGTGGAGAAAGATATTCTATGCAAATTGACACCAAAAGCAAGCAAAAGTAGCTTTTTTTTTTTTCTTTTCTGAGGCAGCATCCTGCTCTGTTGCCCAGACTGGAGTGCAGTGGTAATCTCAGCTCACTGCAACCTCCACCTCCTCAGTTCAAGCAATTCTCTTGCCTCAGCCTCCTGAATAGCTGGGATTACAGGCATGTCCCACTATGCCCCACTAACTGTTTTTTTGTATTTTAGTAGAGAGAGGGTTTCGCCATGTTGGTCAGGATGGTCTCAAACTCCTGACCTTGTGATCCACCTGCCTCAGCCTCCCAAAGTGCTGGGATTACAGGCATGAGCCACCATGCCCAGCCAAGTAGCTATTCTTAATATCAGACAAAAAAGACTTCAAAGTAACAACACTTAAAAAAGACAAAGAGGGACATTGTATAACAATAAAAGGACTAGTCCTGCAGGAAAATTTCACTATCCTACATACATATGCAGCTAACACTGGAACTACCAAGTTTATAAAACAATTACCTCTAGACATAAGAAACAAGATAGACAGCAACATAATAATATTGGGATACTCAATACTCCATGACAACACTAGACAGGTCATCAAGACAGAAAGTCAACAAAGAAACAATGGACTTAAAAAAAAAAAAAAGAAACAATGGACTTAAACTGTACCCTAGAACAAATAGACTTAACAGATATTTACAGAACATTCTTCTCAACAACTGCAGAATATACATTCTATCCATCAGCACATAGAACATTCTCTGAGATAGACCATATGATAGGTCATAAAACAAATCTCAGCAAGTTTAAGAAAATCAAAATTATAGCAGGCACACTCTCAGACCACAGTGGAATAAAATTGGAAATCAATTCCAAAAGGAACCCTCAAAATCATGCAAATGCATGGAAATTAAATAATCTGCTCCTGAACAGTTGTTGGGTAAACAATGAAATCAAAATGGAAATTTAAAAATTCTTCCATAGCCTTAAATTCCTACATCAAAAAGTCTGAAAGGGCACAAATAGATACACAAATAGATAATCTAAGGTCACACCTCAAGGAGCCAGAGAAACAAGAGCAAAACAAACCCAAATCCAGCAGCAAACCAAACCCAAATCCAGAAATAAAAATCAGAGCAGAACGAAATGAAACTGAAACAAAAATACAAAGGATAAATGAAATAAAAATCTGGTTCTTTGAAAAGATAAACAAAATTGATAGACCATTAGTGAGATTAACCAAGTAAAGAAGAGAGAAGAACCAAATAAGCTTAATTAGAAATGAAACAGGAGATATTACAACCGATGGCACAGAAATATAAAAGATCATTCAAAGTTATTATGAACACTTCTACACACGCAAACTAGAAAGCCTAGAGGAGATGGATAAATTCCTGGGAATATATAACCCTCCTAGACTAAACTAGGAAGCAATAGAAACTCTGAAAAGACCAATAACAAGCAGTGCTGGTGGGAGTGTAAACTAGTACAACCACTGGAAAACAGTGTGGAGATTTCTTAAAGAACTAAGAGTAGACCTACCGTTTGGTCTGGCAATCCCGCTACTGGGTATCTACCCAGAGGAAAAGAAGTCATTACGTTAAAAAAGCACTTGTACACACATGTTTATAGCAGCACAATTTGCAGTTGCAAAAATATGGAACCAGCCAAATATCCATCAATCAATGAGTGGATAAAGAAAATGTGTGCCAGTGTGTGTGTGTCGGTAGTCTTCCACACCATGGAATACTACTCAACCATAAAAGAAACAAAATGATGGCATTTGCAATTAGCTGGATGGAGTTGAAGCCATTATTCTAAGTGAATTAAATCAAGAATGGAAAACCCAATGTTGTATGTTCTCACTTCTAAGTGAGAGCTAAACTATGAGGATGCAAAGGCATAAGAATAATACAATGGACTATGGGGACTTGGAGGGAATGTTGGGAGGAGGCTGAGGGAAAAAATATTACACATTGGGTACAGTGTATGTTGCTTAGGTGTTGGGTGCACCAGAATCTCAGAAATCACCACTGAAGAACTTATCCGTGTAACCAAATACTACCTATTTGTCAAAAACAATTGTAGTTTAAAAAAATTTTTAAGCAAGGAAAGACCAGAAGTATACCTCAAAAGCTTATTAATTTTTATTCCATAAAATAAGATAGGATAATAATTTTTAAACAATAAGTAATTAGAAAATAAGAAAAAGCTCTTGGAAATTAAATATGACAGGTATTTTCAAAGTTCATGGGGAATGTATATTATAAAATAAAACTATGCATAGATTTCAAAATCTTTTGAACCATCATAAACTCATACTAACTGATTATAACTTCTGAACAGGATCTGGTCTGTGGCATCAGTTTGAAAAGAGCCTCTATCAGAGTAACATGAATTCTGCTAAAATTGAACAAGCATCAAATCTATGTTGAAGCTTGGGGGGAAGAATGGTGAAATAATCGATGCTTTCCAAAAAGTTTATGGAACAATGCCCCAAATAAATCAGCAACTTACAAATAGGTAACTTGTTTTAAGAAGATGGTAAATATGAAGCCCATAGCGGCAGACCATCCACCACAATTTGAGAAGAAGAAATTTATCTTGTTCATGCCTTAATTGAAGAGGACCAACAATGAACAGCAGAAACAATAGCCAACATCATAGATATCTCAGTTGGTTCAGCTTACACAATTCTGACTGAAAAATTAAAGTTTAGCAAAACTTTCCACTCAATAGGTACCAAATCTGTTGCATCCAGATTCGTTGCAGATAGGAGCTTTGGATGGAAATTTTAAACAAGTGGGATCAAGATCCTGAAGCATTTCTTCAAAGAATTGTAATAGGAGATGAACTATGGCTTTACCAGTGTGATCCTGATGAAAAAGCACAAGCAAAGCAATGGCTACCAAGAAGTGGAAGTGGTCCAGTCAAACACAAGTGGACCGGTCAAGAGCAAGGGTCATGGCAACAGTTCTTTGTGATGCTCAAGGCATTTTGCTTGTTGACTGTCTGGAAAACCAAAGAATGATAACATCTGCTTATTATGAGAGTGTTTTGAGAAAGTTAGCCAAAGCTTTAGCTGAAAAATATCCAGGAAAGCTTCATCAAAGAGCCTTTCTCTACCACAACTACGCTTCTTCTCACTTCTCTCCTCTAGGGAAATTTTGCGAGAATTCCTATGGGAACTCATTAGGCTTCTACCTTACAGTCCTGATTTGGTTTCTTATGACTTATTTTTGTTTCTTAATCTTAAAAAACATTTTAAGAGTATTCATTTTTCTTCAATTAGTAATGTTAAAAAGACTGCCTTGACATGGTTAAATCCCTAGGACTCTAGTGCATTATGAATGAACTGAATGGTTGTTATCACTGCTTACAAAAGTTTCTTCATCCTGATGGAGCTTATGTTAAGAAATAAAGGTCATACATTTCATTTTTATCTTTTAACTCAATTTCCCCACAAAATTCTTGGAGTCCCTTCAATATAATAGAAGAAAAATTTTTAGACTCAGCAGCAACACTGAAAAGGAAGAACAAAAAAGGTAAAGAAATAAAAAATGAGCTGGGCATGTTGGCTCATGCCCATAATCCCAGAACTTTGGGAGGCCAAAGTGGGTGGATCACTTGAGGTCAGGAGTTTGAGACCAGCCTGGCTAACATGGCAAGACCCCATCTCTATTAAAAATACAAAAATTAACTGGATGTGGTAGTGTGAGCCTATAGTACCAGCTATTCAGGAGGCTGAGGCAGGAGAATTGCTTGAACCTGGGAGGCAGAGGTTGCAGTGAGCCACAGTTGTGCCACTGCACTCAAGCACTCAGGCCTTGGGAATGGAGCAAGACTCCATCTCAAAAAATGAAAAATGAAAGAGAAGGTAAAAGAAAAAGAAAATAGATTGAAAATGGAGGAAAGGGATAGAAAAATAGAAGAATAACTAAGAGGTCCAACATTATGACTAATAGTACAGAAAGAGAGAGCAGAGAAATGAAGCCCTTGAATAAAAGTAGATTAAAAAGCAAATACAGGCCGGGCGCAGTGGCTCAAGCCTGTAATCCCATCACTTTGGGAGGCCAAGGCGGGTGGATCACGAGGTCAAGAGATCGAGACCATCCTGGTCAACATGGTGAAACCCCATCTCTACTAAAAATACAAAAAATTAGCTGGGCATGGTGGCGCGTGCCTGTAATCCCAGCTACTCAGGAGGCTGAGGCAGAAGAATTGCCTGAACCCAGGAGGCGGAGGTTGCAGTGAGCCGAGACTGCACCATTGCACTCCAGCCTGGGTAACAAGAGCGAAACTCCGTCTCAAAAAAAAAAAGCAAATACAAACTCAGAGTAAGGCATATCATAAATTTGAGAACAAACAAATGAAAAGAAAATGTGAAAATCTTCATGTGATGAAAAGATGACTTAGACGCAAAAGACTGGAAATCAGAATGGCATCTGACCTCTCAAGAGCAATATAAAAACTAGCAGAGCCTTCAAACTCTGAGAAAAAAAAATGATTTCCAAGCTGAAATTCTATATGTAGATGAACTATCAGTCAAGTATAAGGGTGTAATAAAGAAGTTACCAGAAATGGAAGCTGTATTAGTTTCCTGCAGCTGCAGTAACAAAGTATCGCAAACTAGGTAGCTTTAAACAACACAAATATATTCTCTCACAATTCTGGGGACTGTAAGTCTTTAATTATGCTATTGTCAGGGCATGTTCTCTCTCTTAGCTTCTAGTGATTGCCGAAAATGCTGGACACTCCTTGACTTACAGCTGCATAATTCCAATCTCTGCCTTCTCCATCACACAGCTGTCTTCCTTCTGTGTGTCTGTGTCTTTGCATGGCACTCTCTCCTCTGATGTGTCTCTGTGGTCTCTTTTCTCCTTCTTATAAGGATACCAGTCATGTTGGATTAAAAACCTGCCCTACTCCAGTATGATCTCATCTTAACTTACCTCTTAACTATGTCTGTAAAGACCCTGTTTCCAAAGAAGGTCACATAACAGGTACCAGAAGTTAGGATGACAACATATCTTTTGGGGGAACAAAATTAACAGAGGATCTATTTACATCACATGTACCTATTGTTAGCTACTTAATGAAGTGCTTTACTGTAGTGAGGGGAGAAAGCAAGAATATAAAATAGAAAGGCTTGAAGAAACAGGAAATCTAATCAAGAGAGGAAGAAAAGAATTCCTAGGATGATGGTGAAAGGAATTCCCAGAAGGACAGCTGCACAGCAGCAGAGAACAACGAGGTCAAATTGGAGCGGGGTCCACATGTACAATGCATTAAACAGGAAAGGAAGGAAGCGAGGGAGGGAGGGAGGGAGGGAGGAAGGAGAAAGAGAGGAAGGAAGGAAGGAAAAAAGGAAAGAAAATGAAAAGAAAAAGAGAGAAATAAAGAGAAAGGAAGGAGAGAGAGAGGAAGAGGAAGGAAGGAAGAGAGAAAATAAGAGAAATAGGAGCATGGGGCTGAGGCTTCTAAGAAGAATGTTTTTATGGAAAATGAAATGCATGGAAGACCTGATGCATTTTTAAATATCCACAGGAAATTTTCAGATCTGTTGAAGGGCTTCCAGATGAATCGTTGCTTAGTACATAGACAAATAAGGAAATAAAAAGTGAGCCAAGAATTAATTCCAATAAAAACAAAAAGCTGTGAAAGAAAGAAAATAAAATCCTTTACTGTAAGACACAGGTGAGAACAATACAGGTAAATATCATAATGTAAAATGTGAATATTGATATAGCCAAAAAGAGTGACATAACCCCACTGGGATGTTGAGAAGAAGAGAAGTGTCTGTAGTTGTGCATGTGTGCTTGGCCATGTGTACACATGTGCATGTCATGCATGTGAGTATTTGCATAAGTGGGGTGAGTGAGATGGATGTCAAAGTTACATCCTTATCTCCCATGGCATGAAGTCAATATAAAATCAAAACTCAAGAAAAAAAGGCACATGACTTTGAACTATGGAGGTAAATATCAGAAGAAACAAGGGGACACTTGTCAGTAATTACTTCAGGAGCCTGGACATAAATAATGAGGAGAGAATGGGTAGGGCTTGCTGTTTTTATGCTAAACTTTTTATAGCGTTTGACTTTTCAAGTCAGTATGTGTAATATTTTGACTTGTTTTTAAAAAGAACAGAAAAGATTTGGGGAAATCTTTGCCATGTTTCCGCAACTGAGTTGATAGTCATTAGGTTTAAAAAGAAATGCTACTAATTATATTTGTGTTTACAGTGCTGTTGTAGGGTTTTACAATTTTTTTTAAAGTCAGAATGGTTGCAAACACCTTAACAAAATTTTGATTTTGTCTACTATGGAAACACATTTTTATTTGGAAATATTTTAACTATTTAGAAAAGTATAAAGGGTACAATATATACATTTCTGTACCTATCAACCACAAGTAACATTTTATCATTTCCCTTCAGTTTTTGGTATCAAAGAAATAGAATGTTGTGGACAAATTTGAAGTTTTTTTCAATCTCCTCTAGTCTCATTCCCTTTTACCTCCTCCAAAGGCAATTCTCATCATAAATTTGGTGAATACATTTCCAATCCACATTTTTTGCTTTTGTTACATATAGAAATAGTCTCATAAATCATGTAATATATTCTTGCTGTGTTTTTAGTATTTCATAAATATGTTTATACTGTGTAAATTAGTCTGTGACTGCATCTGTCATCTGAAACTCTTTAAATTTATCTATGTTAATACATATAGATCTAGTATATTGGTTTTAACTGCTGTATAGTATTCCATTGTTTTAATTTTTTTTTTTTTTTGAGATGGAGTCTTGCTCTGTCACCCAAATTTATTTATCTAATATTTATCTATTCCCCCATTCATGGACATTTAGATTCTTTCCAATTTTTTAACTATTACAAAAATTACTTCAATGAAGATATCTGTATCTATCTCCTAGTACACATATTAAAGCTTTCTCTGGCATTGAAGTTGAATTTCTGGTCACAGGATATGTCCATTTTCAACTTTTCTCAATCTTACAAAGTTGTTCTTCCAAATCATTTAGTCAGTCTACACTCTCTCTAGCAGCTTATGGACAGCTTAAGTAATTCCATGGAGTTACTGAAGTACTGCCAATATATTTCACTTTGCCAGTCTAGTAGTTATGAAATAGCACATATTTCTTATGTTTTCTTGGCTGTTTGGGTTCCTGATTTATGAATTGCCTATTTATATTCTTTGCCTAGTTTTCTCTTGGATTTGTTTCTGTTTAATTTCTTTTAGAAACCTTTTAATTCTGGACACTAATTTATACACACACACACACACACACACACACAGGCAAAAGCAGACCTCATTTTATTGTGCTTCACTTAATTCAGCTTTGCAGCTATTACTTTTTTTTTTTTTTTTTTTTGAGATGGAGTCTTGCTCTGTCACCAACTTGGAGTGCAGTGGCACAATCTCAGTTCACTGGGCCTTGGTAGCCCAGGTTCAAGCAATTCTCCTGCCTCAGCCTCCCGAGTAGCTGGGACTACAGGCACACGCCACTACGCCTGGCTAATTTTTTGTATTTTAGTAGAAACAGGATTTCACCACGTTGGCCAGGATGGTCTTGATCTCCTGACCTCGTGATCCACCGCCCTGGCCTTCCAAAGTGCTGGGATTACAGGCATGAGCCACCACACCAGGCCAATATTGCTTTTTTTTTTTTTTAATAAATCGAAAGTTTGTGGCAACCCTGCTTTATGAAAGTCTATTAGCACCATTTTCCAACAGCACGTGCTTACTTCATGTCTCTGTCATTTTGATAATACTCTCAATATTTGAAACTTCTTCATTATTTTTATATCTGTGATCAGTGATCTTTCATGTTACTATTGTCATTCTGGAGTGAGTGCCACAAACTGCACCCATATAAGACAGCAATCTTAATTGATAAATGTTGTATGTGTTGTGACTGTTCCACCAACCAGCCATTCCCAGTCTCTCTTTCTCTTCTTGGGCTTTCCTGTTCCCTGAGATACAACAATATTGAAATGAGGCCCATTAATAACCCTACAATGGCTTCTGAATGATCAAGTGAAAGGAACAGTCGTATGTCTCATTTTTAATTGAAAGCCAGAAATGATCGAGTGTAGTGAAGACATGAGGAAAGGCAAGATAAGCCAAAGCCTAGGCCTCTTGCACAGCCAACCTGTGACTGCAAAGGAAAAGTTCTTGAAGGAAATTAAAAATGCCACTCCATTGAACACATGAATGATAAGAAAGTAAAACAGTCCTATTGCTGGTTTGGAGAAAGTTTGAGTGGTCTGAATAGAAGATCAAACCAACCACATTTCCTTAAGCCAAAGCCTAATCCAGAGCAAGGCTGTAACTCTTCAATTCTATAGAGGCTGAGAGAGGTAAGGAAGCCGCAGAAGACAAGCTTGAAGCTAGCACAGGTTGGTTCACAAGGTTTAAGGAAAGAAGTCGTCTCCATGAGATAAGAGTGCAAGCAAAGCCACAAGTGCTGATGGAGAAGCTGCAGCAAGTTATCCAGAAGATCTAGCTAAGATCATCAATGAAGGTGGACACAGAAAACAACAGATATTCAATGGAGATGAAACAGCTTTCTATTGGAAGAAGTTGTCATCTAGAACTTTCATTGCTAGAGAGGAGAGGTAAATGCCTGGCTTCAAAGGACAGGCTGACTCTCTTGTTAGGGGCTAATGCAGGTAGTGACTAAGTTAAAGCCAAATGTTCATTGACCATTCCAAAAATCCTGGGGCCCTTAAGAATTATGCTAAATCTACTCTGCCTGTGCTCTATAAGTGAAGAAAACAAAACCTAGGTGACAGCACATCTGTTTACAGAATGCTTTACTGGATATTTTAAGTGTACTTTTGAGACCTACTGCCAAGGAAAACAAGATGCCTCTCAGAATATTACCGCTCATTGACAATGTGCCTAGTCACTCAAGAACTCTTATGGAGATGTACAAGGAGATAATGTAGTTTTCATACCTCTTAACACAACATCCATTCTGCAGCCCACCAATCAAGGAGCACTTTTGACTTTTAAGTCCTATTATTAGAGAAATACATTTTGTAAGGTCATAGATGCCATAGATATGGATTCCTCTAATAGATCTTAGCAAAGTAGATTGAAAACCTTCTGGAAAGAATTCACCATTCTAGATGCCATTAGGAACATTCATGGGTCATGGGAGGAGGTCAAAATGTCAACATTAATGAAGTTTGAAAGAAGTTGATTCCAACCCTTACGGATGACTTTGAGAGGCCCAAGACTTCAGTGAAGAGAGTAATTCCAGATGTACTGGAAAGAGCAAGAGAACTAGAATTAAAAGTGGCACCTGAAGATGTGACTGAATTGCTGCAATCTCACAATAAAACTTCAACAGTTAAGGAGCTATTTCCTATGGGTGAGCAAAGAAGGTGCTTTCTTGGGATGGAATCTACTCCTGGAGAAGACAGTGTGAACATTATTGAAACTACAACTACAACAAAGTATTTAGAATCGTATATAAACTTAGTGGATAAAGCAGCAACAGGGTTTGAAAGAATTGACTCCAATTTTAGAAGAAGCTTTATTGTGGGTTAAACACTATCAACCAGCACTTCATGCTACAGAGAAATCCTTTGTGAAAGGATGAGTCCATCGATGTGGCAAACTGCATTGTTGTCCTATTTTTTTAATTGCCAGAGCCCCGCCATTCAACAACCACCACTCTGATTAGTTGGGAAGTATCAGCATTGAGGCAAGACCCTCCATAGCAAAATGATTATAGCTCACTGAAGCCCTAAATGATTGTTAGCAATTTTTTTTAGCAATAATGTATTTTTAATTAAGGTATGTACATTTTTAAAAAACATAATGGTCCATACACTTATAGACTATAGTATCATTCAGGTATGCCTGTGTGTGTGTGTATAGATACACATACATATAAACACATACATAAATGTAGGCACATTTTATATATACACATGCATACATATGCATGCACACATACATACATTAAGTATGCACATATATACATACGTGTGTGCACACATGTATACATATATATGTGTGTACCTACATATGTATGTATATATACACATATACATATATATGTATATACATAATAGATGTATTTATGTGTGTATATGTATGTGTAGCTATATTCGCACACACAGGTAAGATATATACATACATACACATATAATATATATGTATATGTGTCTTTCTTGGTGTTTTAAATGACTGCATGACAAAAAAATTTTTAAAACACCTAAAACTAATACCACCATAAAAGCCTTAGAAAGCAATATTGCAATATATTTGAAAAACCATAAGATGAAGGGAAGCACTTACTACATGCTAAGTACTGGAATATCATATTTAATCATTTTAGCAAACCTATGAGATTAATGTATTTTTTCACTTTGCATGTAAGTAAGCTGAAGTTCACTGAGGTCAACCCCACTGCTTGGGCCATGCCATTAACTCTTGAAAGAGGCACAATTCTCTTTGATAAACAAAGTCAGTACTTTTTCACAACACTATGCTGGCTCTCATTAAAATATTGATTCTTTATAACCTACCAGTTCCACTCCTAAGAATCTTTTCCAAAAGAAAGAAATCTAATAGATAAATGCAAATGTTTATTGCAGCATTTATGGCTAGTGGCAAAAATATTATAAAAATCTAATCCCTCCACATAAGGGAATGACTTACTAAGACACCTCTGCTAATGCAGTCTGAGGAATTAATAACCATGCTATCTTAAGGAGAGTCCCTGCTACAGCTGTTGCTGGGTAACAAGAAAAGAATTCTTAAGTGATGAAGATAATCCACTGTGATGGTGGATGAGTTCGTAGTTGCTTGAAGTGACATTTTGTGGGCCACAGAGGCAAATACTGTAAGGGATTCATTCATTCAGCTGCAGTAATGACCATCTCTAGACTCAGACATTATACTCTTTGCAGGTGATAAAATACAAAGATGTGCCCACCAGCCTTAAGGAGTTTGCAGATAACATAATGAAACAAAAACATCAATGTTGAGGGATCAACATATACACACTGCGAGAAGCAAAACACAGCTCTTGTATTTTCCATAACTGAAACCAGCTTGTCCCTGGGTAATGGGGCAGCAGGGAAAGTTGGAGCTAGACTTAAACTTGCCAGTGAAAGGCAACTTAGCTTGTTCTGGTTTAAGTCTCTCTTAGGTGATCTTAATTCCTTTAGAGGTAAATACTTAGTTACCCAAAGTCCAAACTTCTTTGTTTTGTTCTTTCCTCAAGGGTCCCCATCTATGTCCTCCCTCCCCGGAAGACACCTATAAGCAGGAAGCATTTACCTGTCTGTGGGAAAGAGGTGGTCTTCACAATCGATGAATCATAATCCTCATAATTGATTATCATCATCGATAATTTATCTCTACTGCCAAAAGCTCATTCCTGGAATGAAGACTGCTCTGCTTTCTTGGTTCTAGAAAGGCATGGAGTTGAATTCTCAGGGCCCTCGGCCATGAACAGCTGCTGGCATGGCCTCTCCTTGACCTTAGCTGGTCCTGTAGGTACCTGTAGCTCCTAACTGGTGAGAGGTCAGAGAGGCTACAAGATTGGCTGTCTTGCTAGATGGCCTGAGGTTGAGCCTCAGCCCTGCCGTTAACTAGCTCTGTGATTTTAGCAAAGTTACTTCTTCCCTATGCCTTAGTTTCTTCATCTGTGAAATGAAAGAATTTTTTAAAGTATCCATCTTGTTGGATGGTCAGGAAAATTAAATGAGATAATGCACATAAACAAGTATAGAGCAATGTGGGCAATATTATATGTGCTAAATAAATGTGAAATATATTTCTAGCCTCAGAATTCATCAGGTGATTTGATAGGCCCATTCATCTTTTCCTCAGCAGTACCCCCTGGGATAATGGTGTGTGTGTGTGTGTGTGTGTGTGTGTGTAGGGGAAGATCTAAATTCCTTCCATGCCACCTGAGAGAAATGGCTTCTTACTGAAATTCTCAGTGGGAAGCAGGATGCAAGATACCACACACACTTATATATTGTTAGCTTCCCTCTCTATTTCTTTGTAATTTCTACTCTAATTCCTCTTCTCAACCTGAATCTTGGAGATGTAAGATTTTTAACCCTGACCTTTTGCTTTGGTCTACCCTCTACTTCCACCCATAATTACTCTTTTTCAAGCAGAAAGCTTTCTGGTTCTTTCTGTTTAGTGGAAACTTCACATAAATCATATCCTGAGTTCTCTACCTATGGCTTAGAACAAAACTTTATTGTTACCTGGCAAGAGGAAAGCATACCAACTTCAAAACTCCTGACTTCAAAACTCAGGAGACTCTTCCTAAAAGAAATGATAAATGCTTGAGGTGATGGACACCCCAATTGCCCTGACTTGATCATTACACATCATATGCCTATATCAAAACAATTGCCCTGATTTGATCATTACAGTGTATGTCTGTGTCAAAACAGACATACATAGGCAATACCCCATAGGCAAGACAATTATTATGTACTCAAAATAATGTTTAAAAATCATTTTAAAGATTTGAAATTTTTTAAAAGCGAGAACCAGACAGACAAGGAAACAGATCACTGTTTCCATAGAATTATCTAACTTTGACAGAGCATGCAGGTTTCTCAGTGCAATTTGCTCTTTAATCTCCCATGAACCACCCTTCCCGTGGTGAGCATACTGTGCTGTGTCTCCTGATCTCGACAGCTACCTCAAGGACGACACTAAAAAATAAGTGTGTCGTCTGAAATAGCATTAAATGAAAATTTTAAAGATACATACTGACACGTATATCCATGTTTTTTCAATCTCTTTAAAGAACTGATTCACTGATATTATCAGAGTTGATGTTTTTTCACTGTTTTTCTAACCAAGTTTCCTAATGGAGTTGAGTACCATTTCAAGATTAGATTTTTCTAAAAAGAGGAAAAACAAAAAAACTCAGGAGACTCAAGTCAGCTTGGAGACTCACATCTGATCAACTATCTCTTTATTTTTGTGTTTTATATCCTCTCTCTAAAGGGGGAAATGCTATATACACCCCTAGACGTTATTAGCTTTCCTCTTCCCTCTCCACTTCTCTGTGATTTCTGCCTCTCTTTGGTTGTTCTTCTCAACCCAGAGAGAACCACAGAACCATAGGCTTATGGAGGAAATGATGTTAGAAAGTGTGGCTGTGCACAGTGGCTCATACCTGTAATCTTAGCACTTTGGGAGGCCGAGGCAGGAGGATTGCTTAAGTCTAGGAGTTCAAGACCAGCCTGGGAAACATAGTGAGACCCCGTCTCTACAAAAAAATGCAAAAATTATCTGGGTGTGGTGGCACCCACCTGTAGTCCCAGCTACTCTGGAAGCAGAGGTGGCAGGATTGCTTGAGCCTGGGAGGTCAAGTCTCCAATGAGTGATGATCGTGCCACTGCGCTCCAGCCTGGGCAACAGTGTAAGACCCCATCTCTTAAAAAAAAAAAAGAAAAAGAAAAAATGTTTCAAAAACTATACCCATTATATGTAAATGTATACAAATTATAACAATCATAAGTTCCTTGAATACTTTCTATGTGCCAGGCATTGCACCACGCTCTTTTCTTTCAATCTATTCTCACAACTACAATTATCCCCATGTTATAGGTAAATCAAATGAGCATTAAAGATACTAAATATTTGCTGAATGTCACATCACTCGTAATGAGTGAAGATGTGTAACACCAGAGCCTACCCACAATCACTGTGCTATTTTGTTTCATAGAGATGTGATGATGCAGGGTAATGATTTGGTGAGCCTACTTGGGCCAGAGCTTAGTGGCTAGCTAGTGTCAGTGCTTCCAGGGGAGATGGGGAAACCGTTCTAGATAACATAAGGGTAAGAATTTGAGTATTTTGAGAGACTTCAAAGGAGAAAGAATGGGCAACAGTAAGTAGATGGTAAGATGAGCACTGTTCACTGTGACCACTTCCCCAGCTCTTCCCTAAATCACCAGGAAAGGCACAAACATTGAGAAATGCTTGTACCCTCTGATATCTTGTAAAAACATGAAAAGTTGTTGAGTCCTGCACTCAGGTAGATGTGGGAACAAAACAGGAGTCAAATAGCTGTGGAGATAGAGGGAAGGTAGAAACTGTAAGTCCAAGGGTTTTGGACAAAATCTGGGGGAGCATTACTATGAACTGTATCCAGCCTTTTAATTGGCCTTCTTAAGAAAATTTCACCTAAAATGCAAGGGATAATGTATTAGTGTGAATTCTCCAGAGAAACAGAACCAATAGGATGGAATATATACATACAGAGAGAGTGAGATACATAGATTTCTTATAATAAGCAGGTGGATCACGAGGTCAAGAGATCGAGACCATCCTGGTCAACATGGTGAAACCCCGTCTCTACTAAAAATACAAAAAATAAGCTGGGCATGGTGACGCGTGCCTGTAATCCCAGCTGCTCAGGAGGCTGAACCCAGGAGGCGGAGGTTGCGGTGAGCCAAGATCGCGCCATTGCCCTCCAGCCTGGGTAATGGGAGCGAAACTCTGTCTCAAAAAAAAAAAAAAAAAAAGAATTACTACATATCTGTGATTTTATATATTTACAATGTATTTATAACAAATTTTAAATCTTATAAATAGGGTTTATATATAAAGGCATTTATTATCAGCAATTGGTTCATGTGTTCACGGAGGCAGAAAAGTTCCAAGATCTGCAGTCAGCAAAATGGAGAAGCAGCAGAACCACTGCTGTAAGTTCAAGACTGAGTCTATAGGAAAAGGCCTATATCTCAGCTCAAAGACAGTAAGGCAGAGAAATAAATGCTTCCTCACTCTACCTTTTTTATTCTTTTCAGGCCTTCAGTGGTTTGAATGAGGGTCACCCAAATTGAGGAGAGCAATCTGCTTTACTCAGTCCATCAATTCAAATGTTAATCTCACCCAGAAACACCTTCACAGACACTTTCACAAAAATGTTTAACCAAATATCTGGGCACCTCATGACCCTGTGAAGTTGACACATAAAATTAGCTACCATGCTAGGGAACCCACAGATAGTATCTTGCCCATATTTAAAATATAGAAAAATGGGTTCATTCAGTTGGGAAGATGTTTTCCTAGTAGGTTAGGAAGTATGATGCATTATCTAAATAATGACAGATGAGAATATTTAAGTTGGGAGAGGGAGAGAGTCCAAGATATTTATTTTTAATTTTTAAATATTTTAATGTTAAAATTTATATATTATATCTAATATTAAATCTTATAAATAATATTTAAATATAAAAATAAAATACAAAATACTGTTTTAAATATTTCATTTTTAATGTTAAATAATATTTTATTGCAAAAAATATTTATTATTTGTAATTTTAATTTAATTTTATATTTTAATATTTTTATTGAGAACTCCAGCAAGGGTTCTATGTCCCCACCCAAATCTCACCTTGAATTATAGCTCCCATAATTCCTACATGTTGTGGGAGGAACCCAGTAAGAGATAATTGAGACATGGGAGCAGTTTCCCCCATACTGTTCTCATGGTAGTAAACAAGTCTCACAAGATCTGATGTGTTTATAATGGGTTTCCCCTTTCACTTGGTTTCCATTTCTCTTGCCTGCCACCATGTAAGATGTGCCTTTCACCTTCTACCATGATTGTGAGGCCTCCCTAGTACTGTAAGTCCATTAAACCTCTTTTTCTTTATAAATTACCCAGTCTCAGGTATGTCTTTATCAGCAGTATGGAAACAGACTAATATAGTAAATTGGTACCAGTAGAGTGGGGTGTTGCTATAAAGATACCTGAAAATGTGGAAGTGACTTTGGAACTGGGTAGCAGGCAGAGACTGGAACAGTTTGGTGGGCTTAGAAGAGGACAGGATAATTTGGGAGAGTTTGGAACTTCCTAGAGACTTGTTGAATGACTTTGACCAAAATGCTCCCTGCTGAGGTGTTCTCAGATGGAGATAAGGAACTTGTTGAAAATGAGTAAAGGTGATTCTTGCTATGTTTTAGCTGAGAGTCTGGTGGTATTTTACCTCTGCCCTAGAGTTTTGTGGAACTTTAAACTTGAGGGAGATGATTTAGGGTATCTGACAGAAGAAATTTCTAAGAAGCAAAGCATTCAAGATGTGACTTGGGTACTGTTAAAGGCATTCAGTTTTAAAAGGGAAGCAGAGCATAAAAGCTTGGAAAATGTACAGCCTGATGACGCAATAGGAAAAAAAAAACATTTTCTGAGGAAAAGTTCAAGCCAGCTGCAGAAATTTGCATAAGTAACAAAAAGCCAAACATTAATCAGCAAGACAATGGGAAACATGTCTCCAGGGCATGTCAGAGACTTTGCAGCAGCCCCTCCCATCACAAGCCCAGAGGCCTAGGAGGAAAAAATGGCTTCATGGGCCAGCCCAGGGGCCCCCTGCTATGTACAGCCTAGTGACTTAGTGCCTTGCATCCCAGCCGCTCTAGTCATCACTAAAGGGGCCAAGGTATAGCTTAGGTCATGACTCCAGAGGGTGCAAGCCCCAAGCCTTGGCAACTTCCACATGGTGTTGAGCCCAGGAATGTGCAGAAGTCAAGAATTGAGGTTTGCAAACCTTTGCCTCGATTTCAGAGGATATCTGGAAATGCCTGGATGTCCAGGCAGAATTTTGTTGCAGGGGCAAGACCCTCATAGAGAACCTCTGCTAGGGCAGTGTGGCAAGGAAATGTGAGGTTGAAGCCCCCACCCAGAATCCCTACTAGGGTACTGCCTAATGCAGCTGTGAGAAGAGGGTCACTGTCCTCCAGACCACCAACAGCTTGCACTGTGCACTTGGAAAAGCTGCAGACACTCAATGCCAGCCCATGAAAGCAGCAGGAGGAAGGCTGTACCTTGCAAACCCACAGGAGCAGAGCTACCCAAGACCACGGGAGCCCACCTCTTGCATCAGCATGATCTGGATGTGAGACATAGAGTCAAAGGAGGTCATTTTGGAGTTTTAGGATTTTACTGTCCCACTGGATTTTGGATTTGCATGGGGACTTTAACCCCTTCATTTTGGCCAATTTCTCCCATTTAGAATGGGTGGATTTAACCAATGCTTGTACCCCCATTGCATCTAGGAAGTAACTAACTTGCTTTTGATTTTATAGGCTCATAGGCAGAAGGAACTTGCCTTGTCTCAGATGAAACTTTGGACTGTGGACATTTGAGTTAATGCTGAAATGAGTTAAGACTTTGGTGGGCTATTGGGAAGGCATGATTGGTTTTGAAATGTGAAGACATAAGATTTGGAAGGGGCCAGGGGCGGAATGATATGGTTTGGCTGTGTCAAAAAATCTCATCTTGAATTGTAGCTCCAATAATTCCTACATGTTGTGGGAGGGACCTGGTGAGAGATAACCAAATCATGGGGGCAGTTCCCCCATACTGTCCTCATGGTAGTGAATAAGTCTCATGAGATCTGATTTTTTTGTGTTTTTTTTTTTTTTTTTTTTGAGGCAGATTTTTACTCTTGTTGCCCAGGCTAGAATACAATGATGTGAACTCGACTCACTGCAACCTCTGCCTCCCAGGTTCAAGCTATTCTCCTGTCTCAGCCTCCCAAGTAGCTGGGATTACAGGCACCTACCACCATGCCTGGCTAACTTTTTTGTATTTTTAGTACAGACAGGATTTCAGCATGTTGGACAGGCTGGTCTTGAACTCCCGCCTTGGCCTCCCAAAGTGCTGGGATTACAAGCATGAGCCACCATGCCCAGCTGAGATCTGATGTTTTCATAAGGGGTTTCCCTTTCTCTTGGCTCTCATTCTCTCTTGTCTGCTGCCATGTAAGATGTGACTTTTGCTTTCCACCCTGATTATGAGACCTCCCCAGCCATGTGGAACTATGAGTCCATTAAACCTCTTTTTGTTTGTATATTACCCAGTCTCAGATATGTCTTTATCAGCAGCATGAACTAATACAGCTCTGATCTCTCCCTGTGATGGAGTTCCCAGGTAGAGGGATGGCTGCCATCTCTGTGGTTTAGTAGACTCAGCTGTTCCAGCCTGCTGGTTTTGGAGAATACAAACAGTCCAGACAAGGAAATGTTCTCCCAAATTGAGCACATTTGCTCTATTAAAAAGCAGTAAGATTGTTTTTTAACCAGGTCCCTGATCCTATTCCTCCTATATGGGTGAGACTTCCCAACAGGGGTCTCCAGCAACTTTCTACAGACATGTTCAGGCCAGCAACTGGTCAGTATCTCCCTAAGACGGAGCTCCCAGAGGAAGGAGCAGACTGCTGTCTTTGCTTTCTTCAGTCTTCACTGGTGATACCTCCAGGTATAAGAAAAACTAAGGCAGCTAAGGCCTGGAGTAGATTCACAGCAAACCACAGCACCCCTATAGTAGAGTGGCCTGTTAAAAACAAAACAAAACAAAGAAGATAACAACATCCACGAAAAAAAACCCACAAAAACCCCATTCAAAGGTCAGCAACCTCAAAAATTGAAGGTAGAGAAGCCCACAAAGATGAGAAACAATCAATGCAAAAACACCAAAAGCACAAAAAGTCAGAGTGCCTCTTCTCCAAATGACTACAACACCTTTTCAGCAAGGGCACTGAACTGGGTTAAGGCTGAGATAGCTAAATTGACAGAAGTAGGCTTCAGAAAGTGGGTAATAATGACCTTTGCTGAGCTAAAGGAGCATGTTGTAACCCAATACAAAGAAGCTAAGAATCATGATAAAATAATACAGGAGCTGATAGCCAGAGCAGCCAGTTTTGAGAGGATCATAACAGACCTGATGGGGCTGAAAAATACAACTTGAGAACTTTATAAGTTCCCAATCACAAGTATCATTAGCCAAATAAACCAAGTGGAGGAAAGAATCTCAGAGTTTGAAGACTGTCTTTCTGAAAACGACAGGCACAGAAAAATAGAGAAAAAAGAATAAAAAGGAATGAACAAAACCACTGAGAAATATGGGATTATGTAAAGAGACAACCTACAACTGATTGGGGTATCTGAAAGAGCTGGAGAGAATGGAACCAAGTTGGCAAACATACTTCAGGATATCATCCAGGAGAACTTTCCCAACCTAGCAAGACAGGCCAACATTCAAATTCAGGAAATGCAGAAATCCCCACTAAGATACTTTATGAGAAAATCAACCCCAAGACACATAATCATTAGATTCTGCAAGGTTGAAATGAAAGAAAAAATGTTAAGCCAGAGAGAAAGGCCAGGTCACCTACAAAGGGAAGCCCATCTGACTAACATTTGTAGTAAACCTTTCCGTGGAAACCTGCAGGCCAGCAGAAATTAGGGGCCAATATCAACATTCTCAAAGAAAAAAAGAATTTCCAATCCAGAATCACATATCCATCCCAACTAAGCTTCATAAGCAAAGGTGAAATAAGATCTTTTTCAGGCAAGCATGTGCTCATGGAATTCATCACCGCCAGGACTACCTTACCAGAGCTCCTGGAGGAAGTGCTAAATATGGAAAGAAAAAAACCATTATAAGCCACTACAAAAACACAGAAGTACACAGACCAGTGACACTTTGAAGCAACCACATAAACAAGTCTGCAAAATAGCAAGCTAGCATCGTGATGATATCATCAAATTCACAGATAACAATACTAACCTAAAATGTACATAGGCCCCATTTAGAAGACACAGAATGGCAAGCTGGATAAAGAGCCAAAACCCGTCAGTATGCTGTCTTTAAGAGACCCATCTCCCATGCAAAGACACACATATGCTCAAAATAAATGGATGGAGGAAAATTTACCAAGCAAATGGAAAACAGAAAAAAGCAGGGGTTGCAATCTCAGTTTCTGACAAAACAGACTTTAAACCAACAAAATTCAAAAACGACAAAGAAGGCTACATTGTAAAGAGTGCATTTACATATGTAAAGAATCTATTACATAATGGTAATGGGTTCAATTCAACAAGGAAAACTAACTATGCTAAATATATATACACTCAATACTGGAGCACCCAGATTCATAAAGCAAGTTCTTAGAGACCCACAAATAGACTTAGATACCCACACAATAATAGTGGGAGACAGATCATTGAGACAGAAAATTTACAAAGATATTCAGGACCTGAACTCAGCTCTGAATCAAGTAGACCTGATATATATCTACAGAAGTCTTCATCCCAAAACAAGGGAATATACTTTCTTCTCATCACCATATGACACTTACTCTAAAATTGATGACATAATCAAAAGTAAAACTCCTTAGCAAATGCAAAGAAACTGAAATCATAACAGTCTCTCAGACCACAGTGCAATCAAATTAGAACTCAAGATTAAGAAATGCACTCAAAACCACACAACTGTACAGAAATTGAACATTCTGCTCCTGAATGACTCTTGGGTAAACAATGAAATTAAGGCAGAAATCAAGAAGTCCTTTGGAACTAATGAGAACAAGGAGACAAGATACCAGAATCTCTGAGATACAGCTAACACAGTGTTAAGAGGGAAATTTATAGCACTAACTGCCTACATCAAAAAGTTAGAAAGATGTCAAGTTAACAACCTAGTATCTCAACTAAAAAAACTAGAGAACTGAGAGCAAACAAACACCAAAGCTAGCAGAAGACAAGAAACAATTAAGATCAGAGCTGAACTAAAGGAAATAGAGACATGAAAACCCCTTTTTAAAAAAAATCAACAAATTTAGAAGCCGGCATTTTGAAAAAAATAATAAATGAGATAGACCACTAACTAGACTAATAAAGAAGAAAAGAGGGAAGAATCAAATAGACACAATCAGAAATGATAAGGGGGATATCACCACTGACCCCACAGAAATACAAACAACCATCAGAGAATACAATAAACACCTCTATGCACATGAAGTAGAAAATCTGGAAGAAATTGATGTTTCTGGGTACTTACACCTCCCAAGACTGAACCAGGAAGCAACTGAATCCCTGAATAGACCAATAATTGAGGCAGTAATAAATAGCCTACCGCCACCACCAACAACAACAAAAACCCAGGACCAGATGGATTTATGGCTGAATTCTACCAGAGGTACAAAGAAGAGCTAGTACCATTTCTACTGAAATTATTCCAAACTGTTGAAAAGGAGGGAGTCCTCCCTAACTTATTCTGTGAGGCCAGCATCATCCTGATACTAAACCAGCAGCGATACAACAAAAAATGAAAACTTCAGGCCAATATCCTTGATGAATATCGATGCAAAAATCCTCAATAAAATACTGGTAAACTGAATCCAGCAACACATCAAAAAGCTTATCCACTGCAATCAAGTTGGCTTCATCCCAAGATGCAAGGTTGGTCCAACATACAAACATCAGTAAATGTGATTCATCATATAAACAGAACTAAAGACAAAAACCACATGATTATCTCAAGAGATGCAGAAAAGACCTCTGATAAAATTCAACATTCCTTCATGTTAAAACTTTCAATAAACTAGGTATTGAAGGAACATACCTCAAAATAAGAGCCATCTCTGACAAACCCACCGCCAATATCATATTTAATGGGCAAAAGCTGGAAGTATTGCCTTTGAAAATCAGCACCAGACAAGCATGCCCTCTCTCACCACTCCTATTCAACATAAAATTGGAAGTTCTGGCCAGGGAAATCAGGCAAGAGAAAGCAATAAAGCATATTCAAATAGGGAAAGAGGAAGTCAAATTATCTTTATTTGCAAATGATATGATCCTATATCTAGAAAAGCCTATAGTCTCAGCCCAAAAGCTTTTTAAGCTGATAAGCAACTTCGGCAAAGTCTCAGGATACAAAAATCAAGTGCAAAAATCACTAGCATTCTTATACACCAAAACAGGCAAGCAGAGAGCCAAATCATAAATGAACTCCCATTCACAATTGCTACAAAAAGAATAAAATACCTGGGAATAGAGCTAACAGGGATGTGAAGGGTCTCTTAAAGGAGAGCTACAAGTCACTGCTCTAGGAAATCAGAGAGGACACAAACAAATGGAAAAACATTTCATGCTCATGGTTAGGAAAAATCAATATTGTGAAAATGGCCATACTGCCCAAAGTAATTTATAGATTCAATGCTATTCCCATTAAACTACCATTGACATTCTTCACAGAACTAGAAAAAATGATTTTAAAATTCATGTGAAAGCAAAAAGGAGCCTGAATAGCCAAGACAATCATATTTCAAAAGAACAAAGCTGTAGGCATTATGCACTTCAGTTTTAAAGTATACCACGAGGTTACAGTAACTGAAACAGCATGGTACTGGTATAACAGACACATAGAACAATGGAACAGAACAGAGACCTCAAAAATAAGACCACCCACCTACAGCAATCTAATCTTCAACAAACCTGACAAAACCAAGCAATGGGGAAAGGGATCCCTGCTTAATAAATCATGCTGGGAAAACCAGCTACTTGGGAGTCTGAGACAGGAGAATTGCTTGAACCCCAGAAGTGGAGGTTGCAGTGAGCCAAGATCACACCACTGTACTCCAGACTGGGTGGCAGAGTGAGACTCTGTCTCAAAGAAAAAAAATAACCTAAAGACCTAGAGACAAAAATACAATTTGCCTCAGAAATCCCATTATTGCATATATACCCAAAGGAAAATAAATCATTATAAAGATACAGGCAACCATATATTTATTGCAGCACTATTCATAATAGCAAAGACACAGAATCAACCCAAATGCCCATCAATGATAAACCAGATAAAGAAAATGTGGTACATATACGACAGGGAATACTATGCAGCTGTAAAAAGGAATGAGATCATATCCTTTGCAGGGACATGGACGGAGTTGGAAGCCATTATTCTCAGCAAACTAACGAAGAAACAGAAAACCAAACACTGCATGATCTCATTTATAAGTGGGAGTTGAATGATGAGAACACATGAACAAAGCAGGGGGGAGCAACACACACTGGGACTTGTTGGTGTCAGGGGAAGTGGGTGGGAGAGTGTCAGGAAGAATAGTGAGTGGATGCTGGGCTTAATACCTAGGTGACGGGATGATCTGTGCAGCCGACCTCCATGGCACACGTTTACCTGTGTAACAAACCTTCACGTCCTACACTTGTGCCCCGGACTTAAAGTTGGAGAAAACAAGAAACCTGTTTCCTATATTCTCCAGAAAAAAAGAAAATGTACTATTTAACTATAAATATAGAAACATGAAATAATTCTGCTTTAAATATTTTATTTTTGATGTTAAATGATTTAATATCTTTATTGTGGTAAAATATAAATAAGCTAAAGTTTACCATTTTAAGCACTTGTAAGTGACATAATCCAGTGGCATTGAGAATACTCAAAGTAATGTGCAACCATCACGACTATCCTAGAAAGTTTTTGACAGGCAAAAACAGTATGTGGAAGGTCATTCTTGGCAGCAAAAAGAAGAGGAAGCATGGAGAAATGAAATGCCATGCAACTGCAGAAAGTTGGCTATAGCCAGAATGTAGAATGCAGTAATTGCATGTGTACATGATTGTGTGTGTGTGTGTGTGTGTGTGTGTGTGTGTGTGTGTGTGTGTGTGTGGACAAGGCAGTGGTTGGGAGAGGAATGAGAGTTTGAAGATTTGGGTCTAGAAAAGCAAATGGGGCGAGGTCATGGAGGGTTTGTAAGCCACACTGTTGAATTGTAATTTTATCCTATTAAACCTCTTGGTTTAAGGACAGCACCTGTACACTCTCCAGGCAGCTGTGACTCTGCCTCTTTGTCTGCGGGCTTTGGGCACCTTGCTCAGCCCATGCACAGGACCCCTCTGAATTGCTGAGAATTTGTTGCCTCAAGAGAACTCAACCATTAAGGGACAGAGGGCGACTGATAAGGGCCCCAACATCTGCATGTCTCATGAGATAGTTCCACATGGTTGCTCAGGGACTCCCTAGCAAGATTGAGTCCCAGCTGTCCACAGGAGCAATCAACTCATTGACATATACTGCATTGGCTTTTCCCCCTTCCCTATATCAATCGATTTCCTCACCTCTCATCTGGATTCCTAGGATCACCTCCCAGTATTGTCTGTACTCACATACTATCCTTGCCTCAGGTTCTGCTTTGGGGGGAAATTAGATATAGACAAGTGGTTCCAGAAGGAGTCTCAGGATTGATCCTGCACTTGGCTCACTCCAGTCAAATGCTAACATGAGCTCCACGCTTGCTGAAGAATGCATCTGTGAAAACTCCTGGGGGCTGTGGCGTCACAATCACTGAAATGCTTACCAGGAATGGATTGGGGTGGAAAAGGAAGCACCAGCTTTCATGATCTCTATAGCACTTGAAAGATATGTGGGCAATAGTAATAGTAAGGATTGTGGGGTTGCTGTGAAAGTGAGTAAAAGACTCAGGTCAACCAACCAGCAGCTCACTATGGCACACTGTGAAAGGCAGAGGTCCTCCATGGATGCATTTAAACAGACTATTACCACCTGCAGCTGTTGGGAAGAATGCTGGTAATCAGGTATAGAATTTGATATAAAGATAATAGACCTACAAAGGAGGCTGAATGCACAGGCTCAGGAGGTCTTCCACATTAAAAATCAGGCCCTAATAGGGAAAGAGTTAAACTCTATGACCTGGGATAGGGACCTCTGGGTGGAAAGCTCCAGGCTGGCTAAAATGGCTTCCTCCTCCTTAGTAAAAGAGAGCAAACTCCTATTGCCTGAAACCATGCCAAGGCCTGTCCTGGGGCAGATGTTCCACAAGGTGATTTGCATCCTTCTCATTACTCCTTCGCTTATTGCTTCTAGATCAATAGCTAGGCTGAGGCCTCAGAATATGCTGGATGGAGAAGTAGAGTCCATGTTACAGAAAGAAATAGAGTATCTACCCAAAGAGCTGGATAAGGTGTCGGTGGGAATGGAAGGAACATATCTGAAAGTGGATCTTGAGGATATTGGATTGAGGGATGGGTTGGTAAAATAAACCACCCCTCAAAAAAATAAATAAATAGATAAACCACCCACTTAGAGACAAGTTGATTACATCAGACCTTTCCATCCTGGAGGGGGCAGCAATTCATCCTACGGGGTTGATGTTTATTTCAGTTTCCAGACTTCCCTGCCTGTACTGCCTCTAGGAAGTATGGCAGAAGATGCCACCCCATAATATGCCACGTTGACATAAGGATTATTTTGAGCTAAAGGCACTTGAAAAACAGCAGATGCAAGGACATTCTAATCTCGTTTTTTCCCCAAAAGAAGAGATTTAAAAAAAAAAAAGAAAAAGAAAAACTCCCATGTGAAAGATATCCTTCTTATACCAGGGGAAAAGAAATATTCTTCAAGGGGGAGGCCCAACTGAGAGAATCCTGTACAAACAAATGTTATTAAAATAATATTTATCTTTGTTTAGCCTCCCCTCGTAGTTTAGTTACTCCTCCACAATTGCCTCTCTTTTGTACAAAAGCATTTAGGCTTTGCCAGTTTATGGGTCTTCATTTCCTTATGGGGACTCCCACGTCGTCTGAAACGTACATTGAATCTGTATGCTTTTCCCCTGTTAATCTATCTGATGTCAATTTAATTCTCAGGCTCAGCCAGCGACTTTAAGAGGGTTGTTTCTTCTACATCTGTAAGCCCCACTATAAGAGGACTCACGGAGTCCTTGTGTTATTGATATGAGACCCTGTATTATGACAATGGGCACATGACCATGGGCTCCACTGGCCTTTTCATATACTGCATCTCCCAGAAACTGTCAGACTGATAAAACATTAAAACAGCCTCTTACAGGCTCAACAGAGGTACCAGCTCACAGACAACACCCTTCAGAGCTGAGAACCCCTTGTACCATCACTTCCACTGTCCCATTTAGGGGAATTTATGACCATTCTAATAGAACATTTAGGCTCTGCAGAATTAGAGGTCTAGGAATGCTTCTACCAGGAAACAAAATAAAGATTCCACTGGACCTAAAGCTACTGCCACTTGTCATTTGGAATTCCTCATGAAGGTAAACCAACTGCTCAACAATCAGAGTTAATATTCTGGTGTGTTAATTGATCCTGATTATCACAAGGGATATAGTTGCTGTACACAAGATTAATTAAAGCCTCAGCAACTGCTGCAGCTATGGGAACTGCAATTTGTTTCACCAACCCTCCTCCCTTTAATTGTATTTAAGAGACTGTGGCCGGTAACTATAATACACTGCAACAGCAACATCAGAGCCTGCTCAATGTGAGCCAGAGCTGGTCTGCGCACAGCCAGGAGTGGTGGACTTCGGCAGACAATGTTGATGTTCCAACTATGCCTCCTTGACCTGTCTAATTTAACCTGCAACTGCAGTAGAGTCCCCATGCATACTGGCAACTCCCCACCCCAAGCAGCTGTCTTTTTGCCTCTCGGCCTGAGAGTTTTACCTGGTGTCATAGGAGTGATCTCATCCTGCACACAGGGCAACCTAGATGTGCTGGGAATTTAAACCCTTGTGAGCAAATTTAAAAATGAAAATTAGCAGTCATGGCTGGATTTACAGTCGCTCATGGCTGTAATCCCAATACTTTGAGAGGCCAAAGTGGGTGGATCACTTGAGGCCAGGAGTTTGAGACCAGCCTAGCCAACATGGTAAAACTCCCTCTCTACTAAAAATACGAAAACTAGCCTGGCGTGGTGGCTTGCACCTGTCATCCCAGCTACTTGGGAGACCGAAGCATGAGAATCGCTTGAACTCAGGAAGCAGAGGTTGCAGTGAGCCAAGATTGTGCCACTGCACTCCAGGCTGGGTGACAAAAGCAGACTCTGTCTCGTAAAAAAACAAACAAAAAAAAAAACAACACAGCAGCCATTGGATAAATAATTCAGCCTCCCTGTTTTCAAGCAGAACTATTTTGAGGTACACTCTACAGAGCTCTTCAGAGGTCCCCAGGAGTGGAGACCAAAGTGATCTGATTATAAACACACACATTTGATTCTTTTTTCTCTTAAACTACCCTACTCTCCTCATCCCTTTCTTTGTGCATCCTGGGATGACCTCCCAGATAAATCACCTACTACCAAGTCCCTGTTCAGGGATGCAAATTAAAGCAGCATACTACTAAAAAACAGGAAGTGTTCAGACTGATGATTATAATTCATTTCAGCATATTAATGGTTCTGTAATTTGTATGGTAATAACAAACAAAAAGCAAAAATAAAAACCCTTAAACCATGTTTACCTCTGTATTTCCCAAATGTATTTGCATAGTGGTTAACAGAATGGACTTTGTAATTAAACCAGCCAGGCTTCAAATTATAAATGCATTATTTATTTTGAAAATCAGTAACCTCTCCAAGGTTCAGTATCCCTAACTCTAAAATGGGGATAATAATATATCTACAAAAAGATTATATAAAAAAATAGTTGAGTGTGGTGTTACGCACCTGTAGTCTCAGCTACTCCGGAGACTGAGGTGGGAGGACCACCTGAGCCTGGGAAGTTGAGGCTGCAGTGAACCTGAATGCTGCACTCCAGCCCGGGTGACAGAGTGAGAGCTTGTATCAAAATATATATATGTATATATAATACACACACACACACACATTAATCTGGAACATGGTTTCTTTTGGAATTATTTATACGCATTTCTCTAGGGAAAATTGAATCTCTTATCTTCCACTAAAAATACTAGATTATAATTCTAGTGGTGGCTGTTTTTTTTAAACAGAAATCTTAAAGACATTTGCAGAATTCCAAAGGAAAAGAGGTTCTTATCAGTTAACTCCAGCAAATAAGAACCTAAGTTAAAAATCTCAGCTTGGCAATGAATATAAGCTCAAAAACTTCTTTGAAGATAATTAGTTTGCCTGTTTTTGAAACTTCTTCATTCTGAGCAAATGGTTTTCCAGGATAATGTATCTGTGTTTTAGAATGTTGAAGTTGTTTATACTTTGTCTGCCAGTCCTAACTCATGCTGTGATGACTCAGTCATCCGCAGGTCGAGAGGAAAGATTGGGTTGCTCTGTTACCAAAGTAAACACTAGGGCCCAAGTAGAGCCTTTTTCATTGATCACCTGCTAGCGGACGGACTGTGCAAATGGGCTCCCTCAGTGAGAACACGTATAGCTGCCTTTATTCTCAAATGCATCCCTTGTATTACAGAACTACATAATCCGAACATTCTTCTAACATCTTCTTAGAACAAAAAAACTATTGGGTGAAAGAACATGAACAACCAGGCATGTCTGATATATAAGCTCCTTATTACCAAACAAGCTGAACTGGGATGACTCAGACAGTGGTTTAGAAGCAGGTTCTCTTCTTGAGGTGACTTTCCTTTAACAGTTCAGCTTTGCTATAGTCCAAGGATAGCACCACTCTACCCAAGAATCAAAGAGACAATTCACTCAGAGATTCCCAGAGAGCCCCTCTAGGGCAATTAGGCTAATAATTAGCCAGTTGCAACTAGAAGCTTATTGTTAGTCTTTGCTATCAGGAAGCATGGAGGTTACACTCTGAACTGAGAAACTTCAACATAGTATTCCTTTTTTAAAAAAAAATATGTATCATAGTTTCATTTAAGGCACTATGTATTTGCAGCAGAAAAAAACAAGCATCATTTGACTTAGCTTAGCCTTTGTGATGTTTCTGAATGTTGAATTTACCCTTCTAACACATAATTGGAGAGTGCAGGGAGAGGTCTATTCACACTTGTACTAAATCCCTGACATTGATGGAAAAAGATAGCTCTGTGTTTCTGAGCCCAATAGAAGACAGTTTGGGAGAGGTAACCGTGGGGATATATGGAGTGGGGGAAGAGGAACAAGGCTTGACTGACTTCTTTCAACAGTCTGGCAGTAATTTTCATCCCTCCTGGGGTTTGTGTTTGGACTGGAGACTGTTCCACCGTGGTGTCTGGATGCCCTAATCCCATAGCCAGTGCTGCCTGGTAGCATTGTGTAATCATGCCCTTTTGCACAAGGGCACCTAGTCCAGGGTGCTCTTGGTGGGAGGAGGCTGTCAGCCCAGAGGAAGGGTCACCTTTCCCTAAATTACAGCAGCTCTATTAGGAAGATCACTCCTGAGTGAGAGCCCGTAAGTGTGCTGCATGGCTAATGTACTGCTCTGAGACAAAGGCGGTTGTCTTGTTTGGCATCTGCCAGGAATTCATTTAATCATGTTGACGTCTCCAGTCTTGATGTGTCCCACTTCTTATCACCTACTCATCTTCTGAAGAGGATATTATTCCAATAGTAAATTCTATAACATGAAATCAATGATGCAAATGCCAGTGTCCTTCATTTCTCACAGTCATCTACATCTGCACTGAAATCAGTTTTTCTTTCATGTTTTTTTTTTTTCTTCCTTGAGAAAGGATTAAGCATTGAGGTGTTGCTTGACTTTAGAAATTGGGTGGGGTGACATTGGGGAATGCAAACTTTCACTGAACATTTCAACTTGAGTATCTACTGACTATCCAGTATAGAAAGGATAAAATAGGGAAACAGATGGTACCCACATGGGACTTCCTTTCAAAGTCTCACTAGGCAATTTACTTTTAGTTATGAAATTCAGAGTTTATGTTTCAAATCTAAGTATTGCCTCTTGAAAGTAACTTAATTAAAAGCAGTTGATAATAGCAGGTTAATTACCTTGAGTCTTTGCCCTGGAAAAACTGGCTGGGCAACCCATTAGACAACTATTATGATTATATGATGACTCATTATCACGAAGAAAATCTTGTGCCATTTAAATCAGCAGTATTCCATTTCTTCACCAGAGAACTATCTCTAAATACATGCACAAGCTCACACACTTCTGAGTTTCCCTTTGTTTATTTTTGCAGCTAACAAGAGTGTTTTTGAGGTTAACAACAAAGCACAGGATAGTACACGTGGAAGATCATTGACATGACTGGATAGGAACCTCTTTTAATTTCCCTTTCTTGGCTTTTTCCACACCCAAGGTGGATTATACTCAGCACTGCCACACCTAGAAAATACACCCAGATACCAGAATTGCAAAATTCAGGAAGAATGCACCGCACACTGTATCCAGGCAAGCCAAGCTCACCCAAGGATGGTCTCAGAAAGCAAAAGGCTCTGACCATCGACTGATGGGGCTGCAAGCCCAGCCTGTCTGCAGGGATTTTTAAACCTGAATGCACACTAAAGATATAAGATAAAGCAATCTTTTGACCCCCATAGACTTATTTTTAAAACTCAACTGTAAATAACTGCTGCAGGAAGAATGAGGAAGAGGGAATTTAACAGAGGAAGTTAGGACTGAATCCGTTGTCTCAACTTCCCTAAGCAATCCACTTACTGATCAGTGCTTCCAACTCAAGGAGTATTTAAAATTTTTTAATTAGAAAACCTTCTATCAATCAAAGAATCTGGAAGGAAAGGGGATCATTTATAATGATTTTACAGGTGAGGATATTGCGATCAGCAGGGAGATGACATGCCCAAGCTGGCACAGATAGCAAGGACCAAAGTTCGGATGAGACTCAAATATGCCCTTTCAGATGTGCTTAGAGAAACCAGTCAGTGTTCACATTTACTGTATTAACAGGCATGTCTTTCAGTGGGAGTCTGTAGTAAAAAAAATAAACCAAATTCATGATGACTTTATTTTCCATTGTTTTCATTTCCTTAAAAAAGGAAAGCCTATTGAACTTGATTGTTAGTTCTTCAGTCTGTGGTTTTAAAGCTAAGTTATTACACCTGACAGCTACCTTGTGTGAACACTGAAAGACCTTGACATATTACTTCTTTGTTATATTCAGCAGTAAGTGGCACTTAGCATGTCTGGCTTCTTATAGAGTGAAATAATTGCTTAGGAACCTAAAGCTGCTTATTTAAAGGATGGGGACCCAGTATAATTACTGAACCAAAAAGCATCTCAGCTTTACCATGGGAAATCTCATGCAATGCATTGTTAGTCTTCAGGTGGTTTCTCAGCCCAATTCTTCATTACTTTCCAGAATCCTCTGGAACTTCTCTGCTGTTTATGACATAAAGGTATCTGTTTGGTGAATTTGAACCTACGAGGAATGGAGAATCTAGATACTATAACAAGGCTGAAGGAGGTAGAACATTTCAGCAAAAGTAACAGACTTAGTTTATCTTTGTCATAAATACTTTAGGTTGACATGCTTCTATTATATGAGGATCACTGGTCTCAGGAGGTTGCATTTTTTTCTAAATGTGTACCATTAAGTTATTGTGTCATTGAGGAGGGGAAGAAGAAAGTTGGATGGGAAATAATACAAAGACAAGTGCACGTGTCAGAGAAGCTTGTAAACTGAGTCATTTTCATGTGTAACAGGAGGCCACATTTCTTAATCTCTAGATATCCATTATCTTCTTGAATGAGCTGTGCTAATAAAAGATGGAATTTTTAACATTTTTGATTACCACTTCAAATTCTCCACCAGTCATGACATAGTTGTGTGGGCTTCTGTTTTCAATTTTGGTATAATCACCCAGATTACATTTGTCTATATTTATGAGAAACATTCACCTCGCATTTTGAAAAGCATAGAAAAATTCACTGCCAAGGACTAGCTGGCCAACAGTAGCCCTAGGGAGAAATATTTCCATTCTCTCACCCAGCCACTCTGTACCCATCCTCACACTGACATACACCATAGTGAAAGTAACCTACGATCTATGATGAAAAAAAAAAAAATGATAAAATAGGAAGGTGGGCAAGAAGAAAAGAGACTGCTACCCCACTACCGGAATGGAAGGGGACCCCATCCCAAGGAGCAGACTTCAGCGAAACTGCACAAATGGACCCCTGGTGTCTGAACCTACCAGAAGTCTCTTAGTCCATTTCCCCGTGGTTAGTAGCACTGTAGAGATATTGTTTAATGTGTGCATAGGGTATTGTTTATTGAGGAAAAAGTTCAGGGAGTAGGCTATTAGAATTCATTAACCTCCACTCAAAAATCGGTTTTGGACACCTAAAATGAGCAAGGCCCTTAAAATGGAAAAACAAACAAAAACCCACTTTTTGTTATATCCCATGTTCTTGTTACCCATTTTTAAAAAATTCCCTTCCCCAGATTTGAAAAAAAGAAAAACTACAAACTGGAAACAAGTTTAGAATACCTGGTTTATTGGGAAAACTTCATAATACAAACTACAATTGGCTTTTTCCACAACTTACGAAATAATAATGTGATATTTAAGATGAATTGGTTTTCATTATGTAAGTAGAAATGGTAAAAAATCGTAATAATCCATCTGATGCATCATACATATGCTATTCAGAGAAACTCAAATCCCCAAATTCTCCTGTGGCACGTTTTACATCAAATATTATAAATATGTTTACCAAGAAAGACCAGGATCTTAACTATATGTAGGTTTCTGCTTAACAGTTGCAAACTATCGGAAGCCTGTGTATATGACAGAGCCCAGATAAAGCTGAGATTTAGAAAAGTGAGCCGTTTATTCTCCTGAGGCTGTTTTAGTGGCACTTTTGTGACAGGCATGGCCCTCCTAATGCTTTACTACACAGCCTAACCAGATCTACCAGTCATGATAAAGTAGACCCAGTTCATCTTTCAATCCAGTCTACTCTGGTTCTGAACATATAAACACAAAACACTACAGATTTCTTAATATAGCCTTTTCCCACACCCTAACCCTATAAAGAACTTTAAAAGACACAATTTCATCTAAATATTTCACACTTAAAAGAAAGCCTTACAAACTACAGCAACCGGTTTGGACCACAAAACAATGCTTTCCTAGACGACATATCGAGTCAACATGAAGCTTAGCAAAAATGAATTATTCAGGATATTAATGAAAAATTCTCACAACCGATATGCATTTAGGAAACTCTTTTGCTTTCCTTTAATAGTTTGAAGGCTTGAAAAAAAAACTTTTTTTTTTTTTGCATTTCTTTTAGACTATTGAGTCATTGACAATTTTTAACATTATCTTCCTCTTCTCCTTAGACCTTAGCAGACCCATCCATTCTATCTGGAAATAACAAGAACTTGATCAGATTATTAAATCTTGGAAACCTCATTTTTACCTTACGAAGTGTTAACATTCATGTTCATATTCTCTTACAAATATAGTATAAATGTTATAGATAGATAAAAGGAAATATTGTGAAATTAGTTAAATATTGTGTAATTAGTGAAAAGACACAACTTCACAAAACGTAATAAAAGATGAACATGAAACTATAACACTACTTTAAAAATACTTTCTACCATATTATTTTAGCATTTTTGACTGGTTTACTAATAAAAACACTGCAAAAAAAAAAAAAAAATGGGTTCAAAGTTGCCTAGAGAAACAGTTTCCTGTCTGGAGTCCATCTCAGTAGCAGTGATTTTCTCAAGTTAGGCAGAGGTGTAGAAGTACCTAGGCTTGGCATTGCCCAGGAGGTCATCTTCGTAGTTTGGGAGGCAGCAGAAGAAAAAGGCACAGCCGATCAGGATAATCGTGGCTGCCCACCCAAAGCCATAGGCCCAGTTGTAGATGTAAGTGATAGCGGGGTTGGCGTGAAGGTTGAAGGTCTGGGTGTACTTCACAGGGTAAATTACCAGGGAGATGATCTGGAACACAGCTAAAGGGAAGAAAAAAATCCCAAGCTATGAATGCATACATACGTGAAGGAATGAATACACAGTAACGACAGATGAACTCCTTCCACCAAATTTCTGCCTTAAAATAAGCATAAAATCTACCTGGAGGCAGAAGGAATCTAGGTAAGCAGATTCTTGACTACTGTGTTTAAGAGATGCCTGGCACTGGGCCGGGCGCGGTGGCTCACACCTGTAATCCCAGCACTTTGGGAGGCCGAGGCGGGTGGATCACAAGGTCAAGAGATCGAGACCATCCTGGTCAACATGGTGAAACCCTGTCTCTACTAAAAATACAAAAAATTAGCTGGGCATGGTGGCGCACGCCTGTAATCCCAGCTGCTCGGGAGGCTGAGGCAGGAGAATTGCCTGAACCCTGAGCCGAGATTGCGCCATTGCACTCCAGCCTGGATAACAGCAGCGAAACTCTGTCTCAAAAAAAAAAAAAAAAAAAAAAAAGAGATGCCTGGCACTGAGCAATATCACACACACATGCCAAATAGGTGAAACGCCCACAGAAGATAATTGGAAACCATTCTATATTACATAAGCATTATATACTAAAGCAAAACAGTGCAAAACTGTGGCATATAATAGAAAGCAGGACAGTAAAGAACAAACTATTTTTTCATCGTTGTGTTTCCTATACCAAACACATACTTAATAGGTTTAATGTTAGCAAAAATTACATATATTTATATATATACACACACACAGGCATGCACACGACTCGATATTCAGTAACATATCACTGGAATATTCATTCAATAAGTAAATGAAACAATGAACTAATATTGAGAATGGTCAAGGGAGAATCACCAGAAAAGCCTGCAGAGGACGTGGGAATCTGAAGAGGAAACAGACGTGGAGGGCGCGCAGCGGGAAGGGCATGAGGAGGTACGGTGGGGACAGGAGAAGTAAAAGCAGCAAGTGATCACGGTGCTTAGGGAGGTGTGTGTGAGCGGGTGGAAAGCAAAACCGGAAGATTTCTAAACTCTGGTATAACAATCACATTAGTACAGTTATTATTCATCTTTCTAAAGGTATTTAAGCAATTTCAAATAAAATGAACATTACTGAGTCTACTTTCGTGGTTTTTTCAGTGGACATGCATAATTTTATAAAGCTACAATGAGTACATACGTGTGTTCTGCACACTTTTAACATTTATATGTGCATTGCCATGTCAAAAGGTCTGAACAAATTTTAGCTTTTTAACCATAAGACACTACCCTCCACAAGGAGGGACCAAGTGGCTGTGGCCTCCAGGAAGTTATCAGGGAATCCGATGGTAGTCCTCACCACCATTTTTTCTACCATCTAAATTATTTTCTACAGCTCCACAGATGTACCCTGAAGTCCTTTTCTTTTTCTTTTTTACTGCTAGAAAGGCTATAGATGTTTCCGTATCTTCATTTGTTGCTTCTAATTCTTAACAACTAAAACATTCCTCTTCTCTTGCAATTTACAAAGGACAATCTTGGGGCAAATCTTAAATACTTATCTACTTCTGGTATACTTTAAATAGCAAACTCTTACTACTTAAGTTTGTCATTTGCCACCACATACTGTGTAAGGCACAAAAGCAATGCTTCTCTACGCTGACTTCTGATTTTCTTAGCAATAAATATTAAATGTTGCTATTTATCCATTCTGGCTCATCATGTATGAAGTCTTTATAACAGTTTGGATGAATTTCTGCAAAATTTAAATTTATCAGTATTTAATTTTTCTGATGTTTAATATAAGAATATACAAAAATTTAAAATAACTGTTTCACTGAAACGTATCTTATAAGTCAAATAGGCCTTATTCTATATTACCACTAAAAATGTGTTGAGATTTCTAGACGTTTTATTCTTCTAAATACATTTTCTATTCTATTTTTCATATTTGCTAAAGGAAAGAATGAGTATTAAATCACAAAATGAAAACACTGGGTTAAGCTGATTGTTAAGCTGTAAATCCGTTGACGTTCACTGAATTAATTTTCTTTACAACAATAACTCTGCTACCCTGTCACTGTGGATGGCCATTGCTAGATCTTTTTGTTTTAATGCTATGTGACAGCAACAAATGACAGCGTTTTACTAGGATATTTTTTTATTCTGGTAAAATATACATAAAATGTGTCATGTTCACTTTTAATTGTTCACTCTAAGTGTACAATTCAGTGGCATTAAGTAAAGTCACAATATTGCATAACCGTTACTGCTATCTATAACCAAAACTTTTTCATCCATACATAAACTCAGTATCTCTTAAAAAATAACTCCCCATTCTTCCCTCCCCGCAGCCCCTGGTAACTTTTATTCTACTCCCTGACTCTGTAAATTTGCCTATTCCAGGTAGCTCATGTAAATGAAATAATATATTTCTCCTTCTGTTCCAGGCTTATTTCACTTAGCATAACGTTTTCAAGGTGCATCATGTTGTAGCATATATCAAAATTTCATTCCTTTTTGTGGCTGAATAATATTCCACTGTAGGGTATATACACATTTTGTTTGTCCATCCGTCCATGGACACTTTGGTTTTTCCACCTTTTGGACGTAGTGAATAGTGTTGCTGGAAACATGGGTTACAAGTATCTTCAAGTTCTTGTTTTTAATTCTTTTGGATATATCTGTAGGAGTGGAATGCTGGGTCATATAGCATTTACTAGGATTTTTCAACTAACATTAATGTCTTAGTGTGTCATTTCTTTTTCTTTTTTCCTTTTTTTTTTTTTTTTTTTTGTTTGAGGTGGAATCTTGCTCTGTCACCCAGACTGGAGTACAGCAAGGCAATCATGGCTCACTGCAACCTTCATCTCCCAGGTTCAATTGACTGTCCTGCCTCAGCCTCCCACGTGGCTGGGATTACAGGTGTGCACACCAAGCCCAGCTAATTTTTGTATTTTTAGTAGAAACAGGGTTTCACCATGTTGGCCAGACTGGTCTCGAACTCCTGACCTCAAGTGATCTGCCTGCCTCCGCTTCCCAAAGTTCTATGATTATAGGAATGAGCCACCATGCCCGTTCTTAGTGTGTTATTTCTAATGGTGATTCAAACTGGCATCTACAGGAGTTTTCTAAGACATGGGAAAGGAAGATACATCAAATGTGTTTCTTTGCTAGGGTCTCATAAATTTGAACTACGAAAATAACCAAGTAGAAAAGAAGGTGGGCATAAACCAGGTTCTTTACATCTTTTGTGATTCCAAGTCATTTCTGATTTTAAAATATTATTCAAAATGCAAACTTTGAAAATATGAGGATCAGGAAGTAAACTTTATTTTTAATCCAGAGAAACTGCCAAATGTGCCATGAAGACGGCCAGGCTGTGTCTGCACCAGCCGGTTCTCCGAGGCACTCTCCTGGCTTCCCACTCATCTGTGTTGCCTACAGCTCTACCAGCTTAACTCTTCTAAGCTCAGGGAATCAGCACAAAGAGGCCTTCCTCCTGGCTCATGAGTGTTCATATAGACCCCTTCTAGTCATAAGGCTTCTGACCTGTTTCCAAGACCATCTGCTCACTTTGTATGTGTGCCTCAGGTCTGTGGCTCGATTTTCTGTTTTGGTTCGGTAAGCCTAAACTGGTGTGTTAAGAAATGACCTGTGGCCTCGCTTTGCTGCTCTCAGCACCTTCTCCTTTTCCCTCCTCAGAATGTCCAGTTTTACTTCTGAATCTAGCTCTGTGGCTAGGGTCCTTCCCCTTTGACAGATTTCCCTAGTGCCAGGGACCTGACTAAAATTTCCAATAATTCATCTCCTAAAATCCTAGTTCGTACTCCATCATAAGTGTTCACCCTGGCCCTGCACACGTGAATAACTAAATTTCTTCACATCACCTGTGCCTGGACCTCTGTCTCCTCGCACAGGCCCCATGCTACAGATTCCAGTTCCGGCCCCTCCCAGGGTCTTCTATCTCACAGCAGAACACCATTTCAGGAACCACACCATAAGATCACAAGACTCCACAAGGGAAATGGTTCAGGAGCATTCAGGTCCCCTTGGCAGAGGGCTCACAGCAGGCCAGGTGATGGAGATCACCACTTTTCCAGGGCTGACACAGCCTAGTTTCTTGGGTAGAGGAGTTAGTCGATAGGGCCCCTTAAGAGACATACTGGCATGCAGAGTGACACCCTGGGGGTAGGGAGTACAGAACACTGCCCGAGGCACAGGAGGAAAGTGACCCAGATCTTAAAATACATCTTTCCTCTGTCACTTCTGTCCTTAATGATACATTTTCTGAGAACAGGTTAGAAACTGTAATTGTCATGGGTCTTCTTTGTGGAATTGACCATTACTAAGTTGATGCCTACTGAATAAATAAATAAAGACTTGGTGACACATAGTCTTACCAGCCAAGGCAAGGAGACCTCCAATCACTCTTAGGAAGACAAGCATCTGGGGTCCACAGAGGGCGAAGAAAGAGAGGATGAAACAGATCACCAGGATGATGAAGCCACAGAAGAGCATGGCAGCTGCTGCTCTACCCCACGCTGCAAGAAATGAAAGAAACAGCAATTAACAAGACAGACATATCAAGTTTAGAAATTACTTATCACAGTATCAGTAGGGTTTTGGGCTTTTTCCCCCTACTAGTTATGTTTGGATGGAGGGACAGTTTTTCTTTTGACAATACTTTAGCATCTCCATATTTCAAGAGAAGAATAGGCAATTAATATGTAAGAGATTAATATACTGAGACTCAGAAATGCCTTCTCCCTGCCTCTAGTTTTTGGCAAAAGTTTACATCTCTGAAATGAAAGTCAAACTTCATTAAGCTGTTTTTCATGTGATAAGTTTGCCACATAACAGGTTATATTTATAAGGTTCATTCAGGTTCTAACTCAACATGATCCTAATAACATTTTTGGTACTGAACAATCCAAATTATATACTCTTTAGGAAATGTTTTAAATACCTTTAAGGGATATTTGTTTCATATTAATGTTTTGTTCCATGCAAAAATAATCATTGAAAAAATATATTGATGTCTAGGCAGAGGTGTTAAATAAAGCAGTTTAAGTGTGGAGAAGTAGCTCGACCGTGTGACCGGCTTGGAAGAAACTACTTTTCTAAATTTCTGCCTCAATTTTAATTTCTTAGGTATTCAAAATGTGTTGCACAAGAGATCTTATTTCTCTATCTTTCCCGTAAAAAAAAAAATCAGGATGTGATGGAAATCAAGTTCTAGGTTTGAAGGCCTAAGGAGCACCTCCAGCCATGGGACATTCTATCCTGCACTGAGGAAATACAGGGATCCCTGCTCTCCACACGCATGATTCTAGTCAACAATGCCTATTGTTCAACCCACACTGAGTGTTAAAATCTCTTCACACACGACCTTTCCTCTCGCAGTAATACCTCATAACATTCAGAACATGCATTAGCTCAAGGAATCCTCACAACAACGACTTTTTTTTCCCCATTTTATTTATTTATTTATTTATTTTTAAGATGGAGTCTTACTCCATCACCCAGGCTGGAGTGCAGTGGTGCGATCTCAGCTCACTGCAACCTCTACCATCCGGGTTCAAGTGACTCTCCTGCCTCAGCCTCCTGAGTAGCTGGGATTACAGGCGTGCACCACCATGCCTGGCTATTTGGGTTTTATTTATATATATTTTTTAATTTCAGTAGTTTTTGGGGTACAAGTGGTTTTTGGTTACATGGATGAATTGTATGATGGTGAAGAGTTTAGTGTACCCATTACCTGAGTAGTGTAAATCTCACAATAACTTCTTAAGGTGCACACTGCTATTGTTTCTATTTTGGAAACGAAGGATATACCTCAAGTTCAAAGAGCCTGCTTATAGCCACACAGCTAGTAAATGGTTTAGACAGAATTTGAGTTCAGCCTGTTTGAATCCAAAACATAACTTTTTAAAAGATATAATTTACATGCTATAAAGTTTGCCCTTTTAAAGTGTATAATTCAGTGGTTTTTACTATATTTACAGCGCTGTGCAACCATCTCCACTAACAATCTAGAACATTTTCATTATCCCAGAAAGAAACCCCATGCCATTAGCAGCCACCCTCCCTCCCCTCTACCTCCAGCTTCTGGCAACCACAGATCGACTCTCTGTCTCCATAAATTTGTCGATTTTGGACCTTTCACATAAATAGAATATCATATACTATGTGTCCTTTTGTGACTGGCTTCTTTCACTGAGTATAGTATGATGTGGTTCGTCATGTTACAGCATCAGTCAACACTTCATTCTTTTTCCTGACTGGTTAATATTCTATGGTATGGATATGCCACTTTAGTCTATCCATTCATTTGCTCGTGGAAGATCATGCACGCTTAACCTGTTAGCCTTCACTGCATTTGAAAAGGAGAGTCATGAGTCACGTACCCTCTGCCTTGACGTTACCCTTACTCAGTAACACAGCACAGCTGACAGTATTTGTCCTTACTTAATTCTAGGTCATTTGACTGGTCAAGGTGAGGCAAAGATGTGAGCTGGCAGAAAGAGCAAGGGTATTGGAGCTGCGGGACCCCGTTTGTACCCTGCCTCTGACCCTGCCCCTGTTGGCCATACTCCAGTCTCTGCATCTGTCAACCAAGGCTAAAACTGCCTGTCCCAAGATGATGGTGAGGAAGAAAGCACACCACTGTAGTATCAGTTACTAACTCCCCAGCCTTCGCAACTCAAAACGTTCCTCCTGTGTCCCTGTGACTTTTCTCCAATACCTCATGTTTTTATTTTGTTCTGCATTTGCAAGGTTCTGCACCATCCCATAAAGACTGTTCCTCCACCATCTGATGCATTTTTTTCTCTTCGTCTGTTAGAGACAGACCTGAACTAAGGCTCCACGTGCCCTTCTCCAACTCCATGCACCTTCCAGGTCTTCTTCTAGATTCATGAATGACTGGGGCTCAATAGATTATTAATGAGATGAAACACTTTTCTGTCCCAGGAACACTGTTTTCACACGAATCAGGTCAGGATAGTGGTGAGACCGTACCTGATTGGGCCTAGTTTTATATGGACAGTTTTTATTACTTTCCTCCAAATCTTCTAGCTCTTCCTGTCAGACCACTGAGTGATTTTAGAGATAAGGTTAAAATGGGAACATTTATTTTAAAATAGAAAGGAAAAGGAAAGCCAAAACTCGAAACTCAAGAAGTCACTTTTCTCACTTTTGCCTTGTTCTTCAAGTAAGATAACTTTCAAGAGAACAGAGACCGTGCTTTGGAAAGAACATTAATTAATCAGACCTCTCAAAATATAGCCACAGACCACAGAGGCAAAACAGGCAGTGGTGCTTCTTAAAAAGATACTAATTCCTGCCTGGTGTGGTGGCTCACGCCTGTAATCCCAGCACTTTCGGAGGCTGAGGCGGGCGGATCACGAGGTCAAGAGATCAAGACCATCCTGGCCAACATGATGAAACTCAAATACAAAATTTTAGTTTCTACTAAATTTTTAGTTTCTACAAAGTTTTAGTCTGTACTAAAATACAAAATTAGCTGGGCATGGTGGCGCATGCCTGTAGTCCCAGCTACTCGGGAGGCTGAGGCAGGAGAATTGCTTGAACCCAGTAGGCAGAGGTAGCAGTGAACCAAGATCGTGCCACTGCACTCCAGCCTGGCACCTGGTGACAGAGTGAGACTCTGTCTCAAAAAAAAAAAAGATACTGATTCCTGTGCCTCCCTCCAGACCTGCTGAGTCAGAGCTGGCAGGCAGCACCCAAAAATCTGCATTTTAGTCATGTTTCTTACATCCATAAAGTTTGAGGACAACTTAGATGATTAAAGTCTTTATTAAAACAGATGTGGCACTACCAAAAAGGAGTGTACAGCTTTACACATGTGACCCACTGTCAATCACAATCTCATTCTTTAGACTTTTTTAAATGGCCACTGCTAATCGTTGAGTTCAATTAAATCCAATGGTTAAATCAGATAAGCAAAAGATTTTTATGTTGTGAGTTCACAAGTTTGAAACTTTGCAATGAAATATATCTATATATGCATGTAAAAGAACGCAAACATAATTTTAAAATTGCATAGCAGAATGTGAGTTTTCAATAAAAACAGGCAAAACTTCCTAACAAGGAACCTATTTCAATAATAAACTTTAATAATCACAGATAAAGATTGAAAAGTCTAGCTAAATAAATTATATATAATATTTCTATAAGGAGTAATATTAATAATTTTACTTATTTATTTGAGGAAAATTAACATAAAAAGATTATTACTATTACATTTCATCTAACTTCATAGCTGAAGTATAATTTATGCTTAGTTTCAAGTGCTTGAAAGGAATTAAACCAAAGAAATAATAAGTGAATTCACCTAACCTAAAGCCAACAGGTGAACATAAATGTAGGAATATTTTAAGATCTTTTCCCATGCTATGTTAAAACAATTCGGTGAATGTCTTGCTTACTTAAAGTGCTGAGTCTAGAGAAAATCAAAATGGAAAATTAAACAACATTTTGTCTTGAGAAAGACTGCCTTGGAATTAGAACATGTAAAACCTGCTCCTTGTATCACGGAAACACCCACATTGAATCACTTAACTATCATTTAAGACAGGAATCTTGGCACAGTTCCTAAAGATCTGGACTAATGAATAGCAGATGTCTTCAAGTAAAGCGATCTGCCTTCTCATGTCAATGACTGTTTAGTCCATACCAGGTCTGAGCAGGGTCCTCCCAGCCCACTGTTTTGTCTGAGAAGGGGAGTATCAGATGTGAAGACTTAGGACATGAGTATTCTCCATGACATACATTTGTGAAAGTTAATAACTTTATGCCCTTGGTAGCTGTGGTCTCAGTTACCCAGAACAAACCTAATATCTACAAACTGACCAAACCCTTTGGGAGCTGTTTATATTTTTATGTTATCTCATGGTTTAAATTATACCGTATTTGCCAACCCCACTGGAAAATATCAATTTTGAGAAATTGTCCTAAAGCTACATGTTCCGTGATTCAATAGATGGTCCTCAGCTTTTCAAAGGCAGACTATCCATCTTAATATGAACAAGTTTGTCTTTCATTACTATTTTATATACCAAATGTGTGTGTGTGTGTGTAAGTGTATGGGAGAGAGTAGAAAGGATTCTCATTTTCAATGGTCATCCTCTGGACTGAGACCACAAAAGCATTCAGTACTCCAGGTAAACAGACGCTGTGTTTCCATGTAGGAATGTTTTTGTTTGTTTTATTTTCTTAAGGAAAGATCAATTTGGTGTTTTATATATGTAATATATTATATGTCCTAACTTTATTTTCTAAGTACCACTTGGAAAAGTTCATGTAATCAAAGAAACCAGCAGCATTATAAATCCAATTTTAAGTGATATTCATTAGATGAACAATAGCTTATTAAAGTTTGCTAGCCCTTGCAAAGATTCAACATTAAATCAAGAACACGGAAACCATTTAATGGTCACTAACAAAACTCCTAGGAAGTGTTTTTAAGTTTTTTGTATGAAAAAACATGCTATGTTTTTTTCCAGAAATTACATACAAAAAAACCCCAAAATGCTGCAAGGTAAATACAGCCAGGAAAAGGCCAGTAAGATCAACCAGAAGAGCAAAAAAACCCAGAAAAAATAAGTACCTTAAATGTCAAGCTAGAAATAGACCAACCACGGTGGCTCATGCCCGTAAGCCCAGCACTTCAGGAGGCCAAGACAGGTGAATCATGTGAGGTCAGGAGTTTGAGACCAGCCTGGCCAACATGGTGAAACCCTGTCTCTACTGAAAATACAAAAATTAACTAGGCGTGCTGGCACACAGCTGTAGTCCCAGCTACTCAGAAGGCTCAGGCATGAGACTTGCTTGAACCCGGGAGGCAGAGGTTGAGGTGAGTTGAGATCGCGCCACTGCACTCCAGCCTGGGCCACAGAGGGAGACTGTCTCAAAAAAGAGGTCAAGCTAGAAATGATCAACTGAAGCTTGAGAAAAGAAAATAAACTTTTAAGGCAAGAAGAACATTGTTAATATTTTTTAAATTGTTGGTAAGACTTCGGAGATTATCACTAATTTCTCCCGCAAAGGTAGTCCTCCTTTTAACGAATCTGCTGCATTCCTCAGTAGTTTTAAATGTGGCCTACCATCTTACTCGGTGCCCTGTAACACCAGTGTGGCACCTGACCAGAGTCCAGTCCTTTTCCAGAATACAGGACATCTGTCAACAATACCAAAGATTCTGTATCATCCAAGATTTTGTCACATTTCTTCACATGTTTCTATAAGTCTCTTGAAGCCAAACAGACAAAACTGGATAAAACCACAGTTCAAAAAATAAAAAAGATCCTACCTACAACTAAATGTAACCATGAAAGAATGATATATTCCAAAATATAGTTTTGCATATTCAATGAGGAGGTGATCCACAGTGATTTGGCCAGTGCTTTTGAAACTTAAAAACCCTTGCCTTCTCTGGGAAGTAGTTAAAATGCAGATTCCAGTTTAGTAAGCCGGCAGCAGACACTGGATGTCCAACAAACACCCACATAATTCTGCTGTGGCTCGTTTACCCAATTTGAGCCACAAAAATCTAGAAGACAACTCAGAGCAGGCCCCCAAAAATTTACGTCAAAAGACACCTTTCTGCAGAAGTTCAGGAAGGCAATTAAATGGCTCAGCAGAGATGGCAGGGAGAATACATGGGAGAGCATTCCATAGTTGGTGTGAAATTCTTTACATACTCTGCGTGGTCTCAGGAAACTGATTACTCCATTGCTCTGTTACTTTAACCCTTAGTAACCTTCTTTTAGAGGATTTATCTAATCAACAAGGGAGAAGTCATTCTATACAGGAAGGAGTGAAAACAGTAAACAATCTAAAGACAAGATAACTACTAGTGAATTTCGGATCTACCCTCAACTATTTGAACATCTGTCAATGAAAGAAGGCTGGAAAGTAGGAATTACACTGCTTTGTCAGTGTAAGAGAAGTACCTGGAAATAAACTGTATTATCCAGGGAAAAGAACTAAGTTGCTGAATAAGGGACGGACCTTAGTCACAGGTGCTGTGGATGGGTGCAGGCTTTGGCCAAAGCTTGACTCCAGTGTACTTTAATTCCCTTTTAATTATAACATCCCAGGAGTCTGCACCCCTTTACAGGACAAACACAAGTTAGGGGACACTGAGAAGGAACTGAGGCTCTCTGGGGTGGCTACTGCTGAGTGAGGCACGTGAGTAATGAGTGGCCTGGACTAGATTACTGGGCCCTAAATGTCTAGAGTTTATAAATCATACCTACTTTAAAAATTATTCAATCAATAAAGTGGCCAACTTTTCAAGTAGGCTTCATCCTGGGGATGCAAGGCTGCTTCAACATTTAAAAAAAAAAAAAAGTGGCCAACTTTTTTTTTTTTTTTGCTGTGTAAGAACTTGATTGTATACCTGCTCGTGCAAAGATAATCTGTCTGCTAATGCCTAATTTCATAAATTAGTAACAGTTTTTATTTTATTTTTTTGGAGACAGTCTCACTCTGTCACCCAAGCTGGAGTATAGTGGCACGATCTTGGCTCACTGCAACCTCTGCCTCCTGGGTTCCAGCAATTCTCCTGCCTCAGCCTCCCAAGTAGATGGGATTGCAGGTGCTTACCACCATGACCCGCTAATTTTTTTGTATTTTTAGTAGAGATGGGGTTTCACCATGTTGGCCAGGCTGGTTTCCAACGCCTGACCTCAAGTGATCTGTCTGCCTTGGCCTCCCAAAGTGCTGGGATTACAGGTGTGAACCACTGCGCCCAGCCAGGAAGAGTTTAATACCTTTCTCTATCACACTCCCCACTGAAAAAAACCATGATCTCAAATTTAAGTCTTTTCAGTCAGCGGTCCCCAGCTTTTTTGGCACCAGGGACCAGTTTCATGGAAGAAAGTTTTTCCACAGACTGGGGTTGGGGGGTGGTTTGGGGATGATTCAAGTGCATTACCTTTATTACATACTTTATTTCTAGTATTATTACGCTGTATAATATATAAGAAAATAGTTACAGAACTCAGCATAATGTAGAATCAGTGGGAGTAACAGTCCGTGGCCTCAGGGTTGGGGACCCCCCCTTTAAGAGGAATTTAGCCTAATGTAAACTATTGACTTCTACTTACTTTTCTTATTTCTTGTACATTTCGGAGCCACAGGGCTAACTGACCTAAAACTATTTCATGTAATACTGATTCTTTTGACTTGTCCAATGGTGATTTCATGTTAAAAAAAAAAAAATCTATGCATTCTGCAGTATGCAAAGGGTGTCTTTGGTTAAAACAACAACAACAAAAACAGGGGCTGTGCACTTCCCAGTTTGGATTCAATGCAAATCCTCACTGACTTCCTGTTTCACTCTGGCGCATAAACTTGTCTCCATTATTCTTCACTTGAACAAGCTGGAGCTTGCCCGCCAGTTTGAAATCTAAACAGTTGGGCCAGGCGCGGTGGCTTACGTCTATAATCCCAGCACTTTGGGAGGACGAGGCGGGTGGATCAGTAGGTCAAGAGATCGAGACCATCCTGGTCAACAAGGTGAAACACCGTCTCTACTAAAAATACAAAAAATTAGCTGGGCATGGTGGCACACGCCTGTAGTCCCAGCTACTCGGGAGGCTGAGGCAGGAGAATTGCTTGAACCCAGGAGGCGGAGGTTGCGGTGAGCCGAGATCGCGGCATTGCACTCCAGCCTGGGTAACAAGAGCAAAACTCTGTCTCAAAAAAAAAGGAAATCTACACAGTTGAGGCTGAAAATGTCCTCCTGATGTATTCTTTCTTAGAAACTGGAAAAGAAGGTGCCAGCGGTGCAAAACTAGGATGAGTGAACATGCATTTAAACTTCACATTTTATTTATAGGTGAAATTTGAATGATTATTTCAAACATTAATCTATAGATTTTCTTTTCCTGTTTTGACAAATATAAACCACGATTTTTAAAAAATTCAAACAAGCACGCTTTAAGCTGGGTGTTAATTTGGCCTGGTACTATCATGCCAAAGACAATATTCAGCGAATAATTTGGCACATTTACAAGGAAAAATGAGGTGACTTGGTCATCTGAAATTCTTAAAGTGTCAATAACAGTAAAATATATCATCTACTTTTTATATTGTTCTAAGGAACTATTTACCTTTATATAACATCCATATTCATTAGGATTGTTAGTACTTGCCAGGAATAACCTGTGTCGTCACTACCAAAATGAACATATTGTTATGAATATCAAGTATTAAGAGAAGTGTTGAAACACTTTGTAATAAAAAAGTCTACTTTCTTAATTGTTACAAGGGTAAGTCAAAATAATTACTGCCTAGTACACATCAACAAGTTTTCAAATTGGATGTACACACTCAATTCTCGATGCGGAGATCTCATTTTAATCAGCGCCATCAACCTTATTCTTTGTTGCACAGGATACTCTGTGTTTGTAAACTGCTTACTTCATTTTAGATCAAGTACAAGCTCATGTAAATATATGGTTTTCAGTAAGGCCTTACTGAGGCTACCTGAAAATCTCGAGTTCATAGATGCCTAATCGCCTTACAGTGTCGGTATACACAACTTTTACAATTGTGAGGCAAAACTAGCCAAAGTGCACGCAGGCAATGAGGCAGAAGTCTAACAAGCACGTAAACTCATCTTTGACGGCAACGGCCAGAGGCGGCTCTCTCCTGCTGGCTCCATATCTGTTCTCTTCTCCCCACAGCCACCTCACAACAGCGGATCCCAGATTCATGATTTGATTCTAGATCTTGAGCAAGAGCCATGTGTAATGCATTACTGGCACTTAATTACCTTTGCAAAGGTAGCAGGAATAACTAATTGGAGTTGTTAAAGCTACTCCCATTTCTGAAAATCAGTCATGCTGCATTATAAACAGATTTTTCAAGATCCACCTAGAAAATCAAGCTCTTCCAAGGACCAATTTCTATGTCAAACTGAAAAACTATACACTGGTTAGTGTTTTCTTTACAATGAAAAAATTAACATTTTAGACTTCTGTCTAATTAAAAATTCAAGCAAACTAAGAAAAAAAAACCCTGCTTACTAGCACTGTATAGTCTAGGGTGGAACAGCCACACCCTAACAAGGTGAGCTCATCCTGCAAGTCAAGAGAAATAAAAATGGCATTGTGAATGTTTCACAAGAGGGCTGTGGTCACAGCCAGAGCCTTGCAGGTCAAATCATGTCCCGCAGTCAATGATCACGGGTTCTGCCAATATCCCCCCCACCCTTCGAAGGCACACTAACCTTCCTTCATAGGTGGAGGATGTGTATACTTTGGGTCTGCATTAGTCTTTGGAGTAGGGTATAATTATCAAAGTCTGTTTAAAAACACACACGCAGACCTGTTAGGTCCCCTGCAACAGACTGAGTTCAGCTGCATTTTAACTAGAAGATAGAGGTATATTATTTCAAAAAAATTAATTCCCTTTAAAAACCTAAAAGACTGGAGATGATACAGACCTGGGCTGGCACAGTGTTCTGTCAAGTTTTCAGAGAAGAACACACACAAGCTGGAATTTTCTTTAGTATTTCCATTTTATTACCTGGGTAATGGGGACCATGCTTCCTTTTGTGGGGAAGTTCATCATGAGAACTTCCAAAGGATTACACAAAAGAAAGGACACCAAGCTGCTAATACCGTTCCCCAGAAACACAAATAAACAGGATTGGATTGGAAGCCCTGGGCCCCTTTAAAGAAAGAATCAAGTCAATGGTAATACTAAGAAATGAAAAAAGGCAGGGTAGTTCGCTTTCTCCGTTTAAAACTATTAAATCCAGTAGGTAAAGCCCGTTTGGCTCTAAGATTGTATTAGGCTCACAACCCCCAGCTCCACCCACACACACATTGCTAATCACAGTAGACCCCAGCCGGGATTCCCAGCAGTGATTCCCTTCCACCCCTAGGCAAGGGGAGGGGGCTTCCCACTGTGAAAGAAAATGCCTTCTCGGCCTGGAGCCACTCCCAATCCAGACTTTAAGCGAGTTAAGCAGGGATGCTTCCTCCATGCTGGGAAAATGGCACGCAGTACTTCTGCCGGGTAGTTTAATTTGTCAACTCTGCTTCACTTCGCGGGTGCAGGGAATGTGTTTGCTGTTTAGATTTCAAATCAGATTAAAATAATTACGTTTTCTAAACAGCAATCCCATGCTTAAACCAAAGGACACTCCCTAGAGCAAGAGCTAACAAGAACTAGCCTGACCGGTAAAAAGACTGAGGTGTCTATTGAAATCGTTAACTGCTAAAACTGCCTGATACGGCTTTTTTGATGGGAAAGTTTCTTTCAGCTATGTCAAGTTAAACGAATCCACTGATATTCGAGAAGGCAAGTTATTTCAATATTTATATTTGGATCATAAGAAGAAACAGGAGGAAGAGAAATGGGAAGAAATTTCAGGCCTCTAAGAAACTTTGTTCATTTTATTTACTCATCTAAACCTGGAAAGGCTGAAAAAATCTTTCGTACGTAACTGACAAATCCCAAGGAATAAAACTACAGTTTGAACCAGGGCAATTTTTTTTTCTTTTTATGAGCTTGGTGTTGGCCACCCAAAGCTACTGCTGGTGCATTTGGTTCAGGTCAGATGCACGAACCCGAGCTCGCCTTACACAGGTATTCTGAAAAGCACCGGCTCCCCGGACCCTGTGAGGGCCCATCACGCGCGGCGGCTTTTGCAGGCCGCTCAGCCCCGAGGGCTTCCTGGAGGCGGCGGCGGCGGCGGAGGTGGCGGGCGGGCACTCACCGTAATCCATGAGGCTCTGACAGCCGTCCTCGTAGGACCCGCTGCCGCCGCCCTCGTGGAAACATCTCCACCACAGCGAGGACGTCTGGACGTGGTCGTTCGACTGCAGCCAGCCGCGGCCGGCCAGTGCGATGATGTCGAAGGCGATGGCGCTGAGCAGGAGCAGGGGCAGGATCCAGCGGCAGCGCTCGCAGGCCAGGCCGCAGCGGATCATGGTGACGGGCGGCGCGGGGCCAAGCGGGGCCGAGCGGGGCCGAGCGGAGCGCAGCGGGACGGAGGAGCGCGCGGGGCAGGCGGCGGCGGAGAGTGGCCCGCGAGCGCGGGCGCCGCCACAAAAGGGAACAAGCCGCAGGGAGGCGGCTCCCGAGGACGCCGCTCCGGGCGGCCACACCTCGATTCCGGTGACTCAGAGCGCGCCCGCCCCGACCTGCCCGGCCCGGCCACGGCGGGCGGGGCCGCTGGTAAACAGGCGGGGCTCGGGTGACCCTGGGCGGCGGCAGAAGGCGGCCCGAGGGCCCCGCACGTCCCCCGAGCCTCCCGTCCCGCCCACGTGGTCTTCTCCAGGCTAGTGCGTTTCTTCCTGGCGCACCAACACACACACACACACCTGTGTATCAGCACAGCGCCAGCCAACCATCTGACCCCGGTGTCGCCTCGTGGCGCGATGGTCAGCAATGCCATATTTGAGGGGTGTGCTGATTGCTCCTGTGGATAAAGGCTGCACTCCTTTGCTCGCGTGCACCCCAACCCAGCCCTTCCCTGACCCCCGTTGACAGAGGTGATCCCTTCCTCCCAGGCTTTGCCTTTGCACTTTGGACCGTGACTCCCCGGGTACTCATGACTTTGCAGGCCCGTCTTTCCTGCAGGGTTGCCAGCTTTTGGGAGGCGGAGGCACTGCTGAATATATATATCTGTGTGTCCCTGGTGTCCAGCACCGTGACTGGATCCCAAGGGGAGCTCAGTGAATTTGATGAATGAACATGTAATGTAACAAATGTTCTCTTTTCGGAAACGCTTCATCTGGCTTCCGCAGGTAATTTCATGTCGCCTCTGCTGCAGTCCACTTCCTATTACGAATCTCTAACCTATTGAAACTTCACTTTCTCTACTATTTCATTTACTATTTTACAAATAAAAATCACACATCAGCGTGCAACCTGCATCTAGAATCTGCCTGTCCCGGGTTGTCCTGGGCTAGCTCCCGCGAGTCTTGACTCCTCAGGTGTGGCAGGGAGGGTGGGGCAGCAGCCGGGTGTGCCGCTGAAGACAAAGGAGTCCCTTGTCAGGCCCAGTATGGAGACCATTGAAAGTCCTTAATAGCCGGACTTAGAACCAATAGCCATGTCTGGGATCTCGGTGGCCTTGAGCAAATCACTGAAACATCTCATGGGGGCTGTGTCTTAACCCTGTGCCTGCAAAGATTGCTTCTGAATCCCTTACGTTTTCTGTTAATTTAATATAAAAGCAGTGGGAGCTATTGAAAAATATATAAAATTGTATTCCAATTTGGTATGCTCCATAGAAACAGAATACTATTTGACTTATGCTATTTTCTGGCAATTGTTGAGGACAAATAAAACAAAGGAATAGATAAAGTATCTGAAAATACATGAAATAGTTTCCCTAGCCTTTATTTTACATAATTCAAGTTTTACATAAACCTTATGATATATTTTTATCACAGGCAAATATTTTCACTTTCAATGAACACAAGAAGCTGTTCTGCCAAAAGTTAACTTTAGAGCATGTAAGTTCCGTGAAGAAAATTGTGATATTTATGTTCTCAGGGTTTTCAAAAGTAATGAAGATATTTGTTTAATTAGCTATGTATATTTGTGAGAAAAAATTTTCTTACAAGTCAAATACTTATCAGCAGCAAAGTGGTTTCAGACAAAATGAGAGTTTCGAAGGCGTCTTATTATCTCTGAATAATGTTGGACTTGATCTAACTTTTTTGTTATTCATTGAAACCATTTCTGATGGACGTCAAGAAAAGAGCTCACTAATGCTAAGGTGAATACAAGGAGATTAGCTCTTCACACTTTCTGGAAGAGACCACACTGACCTTGGTGGGGTCCCAACAATAATATACCCAATATGTGGTACAGAAATGTGGAACCAGATGGTTCAAGTGTATGCGCTTTCTCGTATTCACGGTGTGACATAGGGCAGATGACTTCAGTTTTTGATGCCTCGGTTTCCTCATCTGTAAGACAGATAGTACTAACCTCAGTGTTATGTAAATGAGTGTTAAAAGAGCAAATACATCTGAAGTGCTCAAGATAGTACCAGCAAAGGCCGGGTGCGGTGGCTCACGCCTGTAATCCCAGCACTTTGGGAGGCCGAGGCGGGTGGATCACGAGGTCAAGAGATCAAGACCATCCTGGTCAACATGGTGAAACCCCGTCTCTACTAAAAATACAAAAACTTAGCTGGGCATGATGGCGCGTGCCTGTAATCCCAGCTACTCAGGAGGCTGAGGCAGAAGAATTGCCTGAACCCAGGAGGCGGAGGTTGTGGTGAGCTGAGATCGCGCCATTGCACTCCAGCCTGGGTAACACAAGAGCGAAACTCTGTCTCAAAAAAAAAAAAAAAAAGATAGTACCGGCATATAGTAAGGGTTGATGATGATGATGAGTTTTCGCGTAGGTTTTCCACTTTAGAAGATCGAAAGAGGGGAATGTCCATGTTTCCAAAGGGCAAATTCTATAGGTGAATGCCAACTGTAAGTGACTAAGTTATTTTAGGCAATACAATTCGTTCATCCTAGCCATATTCATAAAATGATGGCTCAGAGAGAACAATAGGCAGCTGGATAGTTCCCCCTGCTGGATAATTTAGGGATTGCGCCTGAGCACTGAGCACTTGAGAAAAATGTAAATTGTGTATCTAAAGTTTTTTTTAAATTGAGGTTTGACTGACATACAAAAAATGTATATATTTAATATATACAGCTTGATGAATTTGAAGATAAGTACATACCCATGAAACTATCACCATGAAAAAAGTTTTATTTTTATAATTTGGGATTATGGTTATAAAATCAATGACTGTTACAAACAAAAATGCATAAATATATAATTTTAAGAATAAAAATTGGTAGAAAGTAATAATAATAATAACAGCTAACATCTGCTGGGAGTTTACCGTGTGCCAGTGAGTGTTTCACATCGACCTTATGAGGTATGCACCGGCATATGCACCGGCATCTCCTTCATTTAGACGCGGGATCGAGACCCAAAGAAGTGAAGTAACTTGCTTAAGACCACGCAGTGGGCCGGGCGCGGTGGCTCAAGCCTGTAATCCCAGCACTTTGGGAGACCAAAGCAGGTGGATCACGAGGTCAAGAGATCAAGACCATCCTGGTCAACATGGTGAAACCCCGTCTCTTCTAAAAATACAAAAAATTAGCTGGGCATGGTGGCGCATGCCTGTAATCCCAGCTCCTCAGGAGGCTGAGGCAGGAGAATTGCCTGAACCCAGGAGGCGGAGGTTGCGGTGAGCCGAGATCAAGCCATTGCACTCCAGCCTGGGTAACAAGAGCGAAACCCCGTCTCAAAAACAAAAACAAACAAACAAAAAAAAGACCACGCAATCAGGAGTGGCAAAGCCAGGCTTCCATCTAGGAGCTTGACACCAGAGATAGTTCTGTTAATCACAATAAGCACACATAAGAGTTTATACATTTCTTCACGTCTCCTTCTTTCTTCCCTTCTTCTTGTCCTTGTAAACACCCAAACTCCTCCTAGTTATATCCCAAGCTGCAGTGACATGATCCCCCTGCTACCGTTCTGGGCACGTGTGTAGGACTGTTGGGCCTTTGACGTGTTTCTTCTGTGGCTGTCCAGTGAGTCTTTGGATGAAGTGCCCTCCAGTGGCTATGGAGGGGTTGAATCTCCTCCGGATGTGGCAAATACTCCCACTGTCAACCATTTGCAAAGACGCAGGGCCTTATTTTTCACATTTAGCATTAATGAGATCACGTGATAGCTGTGGACCATTGGGAGTCCTTAATAATAGCATAGCCTGAGTTAGAACCAATAGCCATGATCCAGAAAACCAAGAATGTCCTCTGTAAATTAACAGTGACTGTGAAGACACAGTAGACGTCAACCCAGGATTCTTTTACCTCACCCCCGTCAGTCCTGCTCCTCTGACCTGTTCACAGGAGCTGACCCCTTGATCTCAGCAAAACGTTACTTCCATAGGAAGCTCCCAACTAGATTAAATTCCTGTTACACGTCCTCAAATCTTTTGTGTGTCTTTCCTTCAAATCTTTTCTCACGATTTTAATTATATGTTTATTCCGAATAGTTTTTATCCACTCCCACCGCAATGTAAATTCAATGCTAACAAAACTGTTATATGTTACCTCTCACCACTGTGTGCACAGCACCCAGTGCCTGGATCATAAGAAAATTCCAAGAAACACTTGTCAAAGGAACATGAGAATCTGTCTAGTCTCAAAATAACTCAGAGGGTCTCTGAGCACTCTTCCTTTTAGAAGGTCTTGTTAAAATTGTCATCTGTATTCTATCTCTGCCTGATATCCTACGATTTTTCCCCTTGATATCATTGACAGATAGTAAGTCCTCTCACATTAAGTGGAGACTTACCTTTCTTCCCTTCCTCCATCTTCATCTCGGGCGTGTCTTCTCTTGGCTGGCTGAACATCTGTTATTTTAACTTTTTCGGTTTCTTTGTCAATGTCTTGACCCTTCTCTGAACAACCTAGATTTTCTTTTCATTTATAATATGTGGTGCCCAGAATTAAACCTAGCACTCCGGGTGTGATTTCAACAGTGGTGACAAGAGAGAGCTTTTGTCTCCCTCAGAGCAGACATGACACCTCTAGTAATAGAGTCCAGATATGCACCTTTTTTGTTGGTCTACGCAGATATCCGTCATAGTAAACTTGTGCTCAACCAGAACCTGGAAGATGTGACCACTTGTGCAGTTTGCACTGTAAATTATGCTTTTCTTATGAGATGATTGTTTTTATCACTGTCATATGTCATCATTAGAATGACCATGATGCTGGCCTGCCAGCATCTTCACCGATCTTTGTTCTTTTAGGGCAATACATTTGATCCTTATTGTGGCTTCTTGTTGTGTGGATCTGTTATAGTCATACAAGCCACTGCTACCATTGTATTGGTAAAAGGACCAGGACATCATGGTTCATTACTTGACAATTCATTCCAGACAGACAACTCTCTCTGTTGGACAACACTCCTATCTGGGGACATGAAGTAAACACCTGTGAAGCCAGAGTGAGCCACAGAAGGCAATAGAAGGCTTCTCTGAGGAGGTGCGACTTTAGGCTTGCACAAGACAGAAAGGAGAGGGTTGACTTTCCAAATTAAGTGGCCACCTTGGGTGAAGGCACAGGCTTGGGAATGGCTGTAAGTATTTTAAAGGTGTTTTATTTATTTATTTTTTCAGATAATGACTTTCCAGTGAACATAACCAGCCCATAATTTAGCATCCTAAATTATGGAGACTTTAAGAAATACAAATCTAAGGAGGGTAATACTTTTAGCCAAATTGCAAACTGCTGGCAAATCAATTCAGTGCTCTGTAACGCAATATATAATCATATTTTTGTTACCATCATATATCAATTCAGTGATAACTTTCTTTCTTTCTTTCTTTCTTTTCTTTTTTGTGAGATGGAGCTTCATTCCTTAACCCAGGCTGGAGTGCCATGGCATGATATCGGTTCACTGCAACCTCTGCCTCCCGGGTTCAAGCAATTCTCCTGCCTCAGCCTCCAGAGTAGCTAGATTACAGATACATGCTACCATACCTGGCTACTTTTTGTATTTTTAGTAGAGACGAGGTTTTGCCATGTTGATCAGGCTGGTCTTGAACTCCTAACCTCGTTATCTGCCTGCCCGCGGTCTCCCAAAGTACTGAGATTACAGGCATGAGCCACAGCACCCAGCCCAGTGGTAACTTTCAATGCAAAAATGTCATTGGAGTACCAAATAAAAGCATCACATTTTTAATGGCAGAGCCAGTTACTTTATATAAATTAATATGACTTTTGAAGGTACACAGTTTCCTTCTTTTAGAGTGAGTTAGTTCCTATAAACTGCTAGAGTTCCTTGCTTCGGGGCCATTGTGTGCATGTAAAAGGCAACTCTACCTTATGTTTCTCTAAAGCAAGATAAAGTCCCATGGATAAAAAGACTTAAAATTCTGCCTTGAGGAAATTCAACATGCTAATATCAGTTTCAGGTTAAAATCATTTTTCAACTATTGTTAAGTCTTCCCATAAATAATGGCACTGTCAGCCAGACGTGGTGGCTGATACCTGTAGTCCTAGTACTTTGAGAGGCTTAGGCAGGCAGATTGCTTGAGCCCAGAAGTTTGAGACCAGCCTGGGCAACATGGCAAAACCCCATCTCCACAAAAAATACAAAAACTACCCAGGCATGGTGGTGTACACTACTTGGGAGGCTGAGGTGGGAGAATCGCTTGAGCCCAGGAGGTTAAAGCTGAGACCCTGTCTCCAAAACCAAACAAACAAAAAAAAGAACTGTCAATGTAAACATTAATTCTGTACAAACTGCCCTAGTAAAGCAGCAGCATTCTTTCCTAAGAAGACTACTTCAGCACACAACTTACAGGCGTTTTTGTTTAGTTGTGTTTCTGAAACCGCTAAAGACACGCAGGAAAGCAATTCACTTGAAGGTTGATCATTTAAAGCTTCAGTGATTCAAACAGCTGATTTCAAAATAAATGGTCTTTGTATTGTCCCACGAGATTCATTTCTCCATCTACTACTATTGAGGTGGTTCTAGAAGACGGACTAAGCCCTATTTGGAGCCACTTCACCATCTCTCTTTCAACGTCCCCTACACAAGATTGTGCATATGCACAAATGTGTGTACACATGCGCCCCTGCACATATACACACACACACACACACACACACACACACACACGCAGCAACCGACTTCATTTGGTGTCTGTCATTAAAAAGACATGGTTTCCCTCCTAGCAGTGCACGGTGCAGAACAGGCCGTGAGCAGAACATCAGGCCACCTGAGTTCAGTTCCCACTGACCCTGTGTCTCCCTGCTTGTCCTTACCCGATCTCTCTTCTCCCTGCTCATGTAAACTTTTAATTATCTCCACTCTGTCACCTCCTCTTTCTTCCTCCCGCCTTCAGTAATTTCTCTTCTATTCAGTGGACAGAGGGAGAAAGCTTAACAATCAGCCCCGGTGTGATGGCTTACACCTGTAATCTCAGCACTGTGGGAGGCCAAGACGGGTGGATCACCTGAGATCAGGAGTTCGAGACCAGCCCGACCAACATGGTAAAAACCTGTCTCTACTAAAAATACAAAAATTACCCAGGCATGATGGCAGATGAGTAATTCCAGCTACTTGGGCAGCTGAAGCAGAAGAATTGCTAGAACCCAGGAGGCAGAGATTACAGTGAGCTGAGATTATGCCACTGCACTCCAGCCTAGGTGAGAGAGTGAGACTCCATCTCAAAAAAAAAAAAAAAAAAAGTTTAACAACTCCTGAAGAAAAGGAAAAAGCATTGATTCATAATGTTTACCAATTTCCATGGTGTCAATATTGCCCCTGTGGCTGATTTCAACCTATTAGGTTGGTGCAAAAGTTACTGTGGCTTTTGCCATTTAATAACAAAGGCCACAACTCATTTTGCACCAACCTAATACCAACTGGATGTCACTGAACAGAGTTAAGAAGACATATTCGTAATGAGCTCTCTACGCTGGTAGGAACACACCGCTAAGGGTGCCAGGGCTCCAGACACTGAGCACTGAAGCCTGTCTCTAAATAGTACACGTGGGAAGTGGATGCTGCCTCCAACTGCAGGCTGGCAGCTTCTACGCCCACCCTGTTGGGTGACAGGGGGTCTGTCCGAGAGTGAGACCTATACTCCCAATATTCTACTGCACCTGCTATCACAAAGGTCGCTGGTGAGTTAACATCTGCAAAACTCAATGGATATCATTTTTGTTGTAATGGACACTCTGATGTCTTCCTCCACAAAATTCTGCTCTCTTGAATCCTATGAAAATATGAAATCCCATTGATCAAAGACCACCCAGAACACACCAACAGTCAAAGACAATTAAACTTACTAACTCGCTGCAGCAAGGGAGGTTGCACACCATGGGGGACTCTGGGGATGTCTTGGGTAGCATGTCTCCTCACAAGGAGGGATGAGGAATGAGATTTAGGCTAATGTTTGATGGTCGTGGTGAGGGGTCAAGAGGTGGATGTTTTATTCTGAGTTATCTCATCCCCAAAAGAGAGATATCTTATGTTGTGGGTCCATGGTGTTTTTGTTTTTCCCATGTTCAGATCTGATTATGGAATGGTCTTGTTTCTGTCTTGCTCTATCACAGTTAGACCCTGTCTAGTGTTGATGCTGTGTGAAACTACTTACGTTCATCATAGGATTGGCATAGCCTAGCTGTGGTTCTCCAAGCCAACCAGCTGCCGTCAGGGATTCTTTTTTTTTTTTTTTCCTTTCTCACCGGTTCTCCATCCATTCCTTCCCTTTCTCCTTAACATGCTAGTCTCTCTCTGCCCTCACCACCTGCCAGTATTGTATTCTCTAGAATTCTTTCTAAATATTTTCACCACTCTGCTTGTCTTTCTAAACATTTTCTTTCATGTATATATATATATATATATATATATATATTTATTTTTTTTTTAATTGTACTTTAGGTCCTGGGGTCCATGTGCAGATCATGCAGGATTGTTGCCTAGGTACACACATAGCAATGTGGTTTGCTGTCTCCATTCCCCTGTCACCTATATCTGGCATTTCTCCCCATGTTATTCCTCCCCAACTCCCTACTCCCCACTGGCCCTCCCCTAATCCCCCACAACAGACCCCGGTGTGTGATGCTCCCCTCCTGTGTCCATGTGTTCTCATTGTTCAACACCCGTCTATGAGTGAGAATATGCGGTGTTTGATTTTCTGTTCTTGTGTCAGCTTGCTGAGAATAATGGTTTCCAGATCCATCCATGTCCCTACAAAGGACACAAACTCATCTTTTTTTATGGATGCATAGTATTTCATGGTGTATATGTGCAACATTTTCCTTGTCCAGTCTATCATTGATGGGCATTTGGGTTGGTTCCAGGTCTTTGCTATTGTAATCAGTGCCACAGTGAACATACGTGTGCATGTGTCCTTATAGTAGAACGATTTATAGTCCTTTGGATATATACCCAGTAATGGGATTGCTGGGTCAAATGGAATTTCTATTTCTAGATCCTTGAGGAATCGCCACACTGTCTTCCACAATGGTTGAACTAATTTACAATCCCACCAACAGTGTAAAAGTGTTCCTATTTCTCCACATCCTCTCCAGCATCTGTTTTCTTCAGATTTTTAAATGATTGTCATTCTAACTGGTGTGAGATGGTATCTCAATGTGGTTTTGATTTGCATTTCTCTAATGACCAGTGATAATGAGCATTTTTTCATATGTTTGTTGGCCTCATACATGTCTTCTTTTGAAAAGTGTTCATGTCCTTTGCCCACTTTTGAATGGGTTTGTTTGTTTTTTTCTTGTAAATCTGTTTTACTTCTTTGTAGATTCTGGATATTAGCCCTTTGTCAGATGGATAGATTGCAAAAATTTTTTCCCATTCTGTTGATGGCCAGTTCACTCTAATGATTGTTTCTTTTGTGGTACAGAAGCTCTGGAGTTTAATTAGATCCCATTTGTCTATTTTGGCTTTTGTTGCCAATGCTTTTGATCTTTTAGTCATGAAGTCCTTGCCTATGCCTATGGCCTGAATGGTTTTACCTAGGTTTTCCTCTAGGGTTTTTATGGTATTAGGTCTCATGCTTAAATCTTTAATCCATATGGAGTTAATTTTAGTGTAAGGTGTCAGGAAGGGGTCCAGTTTCTGTTTTCTGCACATGGCTAGCCAGTTATCCCTACACCATTTATTAAACAGGGAATCCTTTCCCCATTGCTTGTTTTTGTCAGTTTGTCAAAGATCAGATGGTTATAGATATGTGGCATTGCCTCTGAGGCCTCTGTTCTGTTCCATTGGTCTGTATCTCTGTTTTGGTACCAGTACCATGCTGTTTTGATTACTGTAGCCTTGTAGTATAGTTTGAAGTCAGGTAGCATGAGGCCTCTGGCTTTGTTCTTTCTGCTTAAGATTGTCTTGGCTATATGGGCTCTCTTTTGGTTCCAATGAAGTTTAAGGTGTTTCTTTCCAGTTCTGTGAAGAGGGTCATAGGTAGCTTGATGGGGATAGCATTGCATCTATAAATTACTTTGGGCAGTATGGCCATTTTCACAATATTGATTCTTTCTAACCATGAGCATGGAATGTTTTTCCATCTGTTTGTGTCCTCTCTTATTTCGTTGAGCAGTGATTTGTAGTTCTCCTTAAAGAGGTCCTTTACATCCTTTGTTAGTTGTATTGCTAGGTATTTTATTCTCTTTGTAGCAATTGTGAATGGGATTTCACTCTTGATTTGGCTCTCTTTTAGTCTGTTATTGGTGTCTAGAATGCTTGTGATTTCTGCACATTGATTTTGTATCCTGAGACTTTGCTGAAGTTGCTTATCAGTTTAAGGAGATTTGGGGGTGAGACAATGCAGTCTTCTAAATATACAAACATGTCATCTGCAAATAGAAACAATTTGACTTCCTCCTTTCCTAGTTGAATACCTTTTATTTCTTTTTCTTGCCTGATTGCTCTGGCTAGAACTTTTAATACTATATTGAATATGAATGGTGAGAGAGGGCATCCTTGTCTTGTGCCAGATTTCAAAGGGAATGCTTTCAGTTTTTGCCCATTCAGTATGATATTGGCTGTGGGTTTGTCGTAAATAGCTTTTATTATTTTGAGATACATTCCACTGATACATAGTTTATTGAGAGTTTTTAGCATAAAGGGCTGTTGAATTTTGTTGAAGGCCTTCTCTGCATCTATCGAGATAATCATGTGGTTTTTGTCTTTGGTTTTGCTTATGTGGTGGATTACGTTTATAGACTTGCGTATGTTGAACCAGCCTTGCATCCCCAGGATGAAGCCTACTTGATCGTGATGGATAAGCTTTTTGATGTGTTGTGGCAATTGTTTGCCAGTATGTTATTGAAGATTTTTGCATCTATGTTCATCATGGATATTGGCCTGAAGTTTTCTTTTCTTGTTGAGTCTCTGCTGGGTTTTGGTATCAGGATGATGTTGGTCTCATAAAATGATTTGGGAAGGATTTTCCCTCTTTTTGTATTGTTTGGAATAGTTTCAGAAGGAGTGGTACCAGCTCCTCTTTGTACATCTGGTAAAATGCGGCTGTGAACCCATCTGGACCTGGGCTTTTTTTGGTTGTTAGGCTATTAATTGCTGCCTGAACTTCAGCCCTTGTTATTGGTCTATTTAGGGTTTCAACTTCTTTCTGGTTTAGGCTTGGGAGAGTGCAAGTGTCCAGGAATTTCTCCATTTCTTCCAGGTTTACTGGTTTATGTACATAGAGTTGTTTGTAGTGATCTCTGATGGTAGTTTGTATTTCTGTGGAATCTGTGGTGATATCCCCTTTATCATTTTTTATTGCCTCTATTTGATTATTCTCTTTTTTCTTTTTTATTAATCTGGCTAGTGGTCTGTCTATTTTGTTGATCTTTTCAAAAAACCAGCTCCTGGATTTATGGGTTTTTTGAAGAGTTTTTGTGTCTCTGTCTCCTTCAGTTCTGCTCTGATCTTAGTTATTTCTTGTCTTCTGCTAGGTTTTGAGGTTTTTTGATCTTGCCCCTCTAGCTCTTTCAATTTTGATGATAGGGTGTCGATTTTAGATCTTTCCTTGCTTCTCATGTGGGCATTTATTGCTATAAATTTCCCTCGACACTGCTTTAAATGTGTCCCAGAGATTCTGGTATGTTGTGTATTCATTCTCATTAGTTTCAAAGAACATCTTTATTTCTACCTTCATTTCATTTTTTATCCAGTCAACATTCAAGATCCAGTTGTTCAGTTTCCATGAAGTTGTGCGGTTCTGAGTTAGTTTCTTCATCCTGAGTTCTAATTTGATTGCACTATGGTCTTAGAAACTGTTTGCTATTATTTCTGTTTTTTCACATTTGCTGAAGAGTAATTTATTTCCAATTATGTGGTCAATTTTAGAGTAGGTGCAATGTGGTGCTGAGAAGAATGTATTTTCTGTGGGTTTGGGGTGGAGAGTTCTGTAGATGTCTGTTGGGTTTGCTTGTTCCAGATCTGAGTTCAAGTCCTGGAAATCCAATTTTCTGTCTTGTCGAGCTATCTAATATTGAGAGTGGAGTGTTAAAGTCTCCCACTATTATTGCATGGGAGTCTAAGTCTCTTTATAAGTCTTATGTCTGGGTGCTCCTGTACTGGGTGCGTATATATTTAGGATTGTTAGCTCTTCTTGTTGCATTGATCCTTTTACCATTATGTAATTCCCTCCTTTGTCTCTTTTGATCCTTGTTGATTTAAAGTCCATTTTATCAGAGACTAGGATTGCAACTCGTGCTTTTTTTTTCTCTCTCTCTTTCCATTTGCTTGGTAAATCTTCCTCCATCCCTTTATTTTGGGCCTATGTTTGTCCTTGCACCATGAGATGGGTTTCCTGAATACAGCACACTGATGGGTTTTGACTTTTTATGCAATTTGCCAGTCTATGTCTTTTGATTGGAGCATTTAGCCCATTTACATTTAAGGTTGATATTATGTGTGATTTCGATCCTGCCATTTTGATGTTAGCTGGTTGTTTTGCCTGTTAGTTGACGCAGTTTCTTCATTGTGTCAATGGTCTTTACCATTTGGTATATTTTTGGAGTGGCTGGTACTGGTTGTTCCTTTCTTTCCAAGTAGTGCATCTTCATCAACTGAGGAAAATCCATCTCCTCTTTCACCTCCCAGTCACTACAGACTTCAACTGAAGAGTCTTGGGTTTCTGTGATTTCTGATCCCATTTCTGCCTAACCCCAAATTGCTTCTGGAACTTTTCCTGCAGTCGAATGCGTTCTCTCTCTTTCTGTTTGGCACTCTTAGGCAGGATCTGCAGGTTGAACTGCAACGTGTTCTGACAATCTTTGTCTCTGCGGAGGTTCCTCTGGGCAAATCTCATTCGATTGCACTGGTAGGTCCTCTTCTGTGTGCGCTGTATCCACCAGCTGGAAGCTACTTTCATCCACCTCGTGGAAATAAGCATACTGACTTCCGCCTCCAAACTGAGAGGAGTACTTATTTGCGTACCTCTTATCTTGGTACATGGCTCCTGTCCAGTCGGAAATCTTTCCTAGCCGATCGCCTTTGCTTAACGTTAGGTAGGGCATATCTCGAAACTGCTCGGGAACCGCACAGGGATCCCAGCCTGAGGGCTTGTCCTGGATCACAGGTGTCATGAACTTCGCCATCTTCCAAAACCTGCAACAGCCTCAGCCTACCGGGATGGCAACAGATGGTGCAGGCCGGGCACCGCGTTAGCAGCAGCACTCGGAGAAACCAGGAAAAGAGGGAACATGCGCGTGCAGTAGGCGCCGCCGTCTCTAAACATTTTTTGTGTGTGACATCATCCACTTTTGCGATTTCAGCCCCTACCTATGTACTCATGGCTTGCGAATATATATACCTTTAGCTCACACCTTTCCTTCATGCTTCAACATTTTATATCCAACTTCCAGCCAGATGGCACCACCTGGGTCCTCACTCAAACAGTTTAACCTCAACCAGTACAGAGTTCAAATTGCCCTCTCTTCTCTTAAACCAGTATATTCTCTCTGCAACCTCTGCAGCACCTCTATCATCTTGGTCACCAACATTAAAACTCCAAGATCATCCTTGACTCTTTCTTTATCTCACACTGTATATTTAGTAATTTAGAAATGTGCTGTCTGCTCTACCTCCTAAGTATTTCCGCCATCCAGGCTCTCTGCTCCATTCCAATGTGCCTCCCCTGGCTCTTTGCTTTACTGCTACAGCTGCCCGCAACTGAGCTCCCTCCCCTCCTATGCCCACCTCCTACATGATCACTAAAAGGATCGGCTAAATGTGAATCTGCCCTGACACTCCATGTGTTGCTCACTGGTTCTCCATGATGTCTTTGATTAAGTCTGAGCTTCCTGAAAGTGACATATGACCACCCCTTCGGCATGATCTGGTGTCTGTTCGCCTCTCCAGCTGTGCCTGTTACCTCTGCTTGCCTGACACTTCCCACTGTTTTCACTTCTCACATACACGACACTGTTCTTGCTTTGCTCTTGATGCTATTCTGGAATACCTTTCTTCCTAGTCCTCTCCCTCTTTACTTCTTACTGATCTTTTAAGATCAGCTTCAGACCACATCACCCAAGAAATCTTCCCTGAATCCTGGCCTCTGCCCTCTGTCACCTCCTCCAAAATAATGTAACCCTGAGCCCTTTCCCGTGCTCCCAATCCCTGCAAACATGTGGATGAATCACATTATTCTGTAGTCAGCTGTTATGGCCTGATTGGACCTGACTGAGCTCCTTGAGGAAAGGGACCTCATCTTATTTGTCTTTGTACCCTCAGTACGTGTCCTCATGCAGGTGTTACATAATTGTTGATGAATATGTGAATAAGTGATTGGTTTTGTCAACAACCACCCATGAAACCTGGTTTCTATGAACTTCAGCATAGCCGTCTATCTGTTGAGATGGTTAAAAAATGAACCATAAGCAAATGAATAGCTCTAAAATGCTGTGGAATAGAGGTAAATGAAAAAGTCTTAGCATCAAAATTGAAAAGGAAATATTTCTTTGGAACAGTAGATGGCAGTAGCACATCATATTTCAGCATAGCATGGGCTACATATTCGACTGTCCTAAGGCAGGGCCATGTCTGGAGGCTCCAAGAGCAGAGTCAAAGGCTGGCCACTTTGGGGCCTGGAGCAATCAGCATAATTTTCCTTTCCTTTTCTTTCCTTTTTCCTCTCCCGTTCCCTTTCCGTTTCCCTTTCCCTTTCCTTTCCTTTTTTTTTTGAGACAGGGTCTCACTTTGTTACCCAGGCTGAAGTGCAGTGGTGCAATCACGGCTGACTGCAGCCTCCCAGGTGATCCTCCCTTCTCAGCCTCCCGAGTAGCTGGGACTCCAGGTGTGCACCACCATATCCTTCCAATTTTTGTATTTTTTTTTTTTTTTTTTTTTGTAGAGACAGGGTTTCATCATGTTGCCCAAGCTGTTTTTGAACTCCTGAGCTCAAGGGAGTTCAGCCTCGGCCTCCCTGGGATTACAGGTATGAGCCCCCACAACAGGCCAACTCAACATAATTATTAAGAGCCAGAAGTCAAGGCTGCTTTCAGATCCATTTGTTCTCTGCGAGTTATTTCTAAGTTCCGGTTCTACCGCCCTCCCTGGAACCAGAGTGGCAGCATTCCAAGAGAGAAGGTTGACAGCCTTTCAGTGGGTGGGAGCAACAAGCAGTTGTTTAGCAAGAAGCATTTGTGTTGTTTTTTTTTTTTTTAAAGAAAAAAAGAAAGAAAGAAAAAACCATGTTCTGGCTGGGCACACCTGTAGTCCCAGCTATTCAGGAGGCTGAGGCAGGAGAATTGCTTGAACCCTGGAGGCAGAGGTTGCAGTGAGCCAAGATCATGCCACTGTACTCCAGTCTGGGTGACAGAGTGAGACTCTGTCTCAAAAAACAAAACCAAAAACAAAAAACCATGTTCTAAGAATTCCCTAAGCTACTTTACAAATAATATCTTTTTGAATTATCATAACTGTGAGTTAGATGCTGTCAGGCCTGTTTTACAGATGAAAACACTGAGACTGACCAATTAAGTGAATTAGCTTAGTAAATGAAGGGATTCAAACCCTGACCTGCTTGCCACAATGTGTGTAACTTATCATGTCGATGTCATATTTCTTAACTGAGCTAAAAGCTGTGACTTAAGTAAGCGCAGCATTTGGAACAAACAAGTAAACGGAGCTAATGAATTGTTAGTGTAGACATATACTATCTCTTGATAATGGTTAAATATCAACACCAGTCCCAAGCTCGAAAGCACTAGGTAAGTGGAGAGTGAAACACTGAGCTCAAACATGTCATCTGGAGCCCCAAAATGTAGTTAGAAATAACAAAGGCTAACATTAATTGAACACTTCAAGGCACGTGGCACTATTCTAAGTATATGATATGTATTAATTTATTTAATTTCAGGTCCATCTGGTGAAGTGGGTACAATGATTATATCTACTTTGCATATGAGGATACAGAGCCACAGATCATTTTAATTACTTGATTAAGGCTACTCAGGTCAATGTTAGAGCCCAGACCAACTCTCTGGCTCTAAGGCCTCAGCACCCAACCACTACACAATTAGTAAGAGTAATAATTATGGCAACCAACCCTTATGTAGTGCTATGTGCCAGTCTCTGGGATTTGTTTGTTTGATTGTTTGTTTTGAGACGGGGTCTTGCTCTGTTGCCCAGGCTGGAGTGCAGTGGCGCGATCTTGGCTCACTGCAACCTCCACCTTCTGGGTTCAAGTGATTCTCTTGCCTTAGCTTCCCAAGTAGCTGGGATTACAGGTGCACACCACCACGCCTGGCTAATTTTTATATTTTTTAGTAGAGGCGGGGTTTCACCATGTTGGCCAGGATGATCTCAATTTCCTGACCTCGTGTTCTGCCCACCTCAGCCTTCCAAAGTGCTGGGATTATAGGCGTAAGCCACTGTGCCTGGCCTCCAGTCCCTGTTTTAATCACACTTTAATTTCTTTTATCCTTACAACATCTCTATGAGGTTTGTACAGTTATTGCTTCTATGTTACAGATAAGGAAACTGAGGCACAGGGAAGCTAACTAACTTTTCCTAGATAGCACAGCTAGTAAGTGACAGAACTGGGCGGCATGCCCAGATCTTTACAGAGCTGCACAGTTAACTCCTAAAACTTTCCACTTCAATGTGCATATTCTTAAATTTATTGGAACACATTTGAAATTTGTAGCACATACCCAGTTGTCAGTATATATTTTAAGACTCTACTTATCTCTTCAAACCAATTCCAGACTACTCATTCTTTCTCACACACAGCACCCTCTCTCATTACAAAATAAAAATTATTATTATGCTCCTGGGTCTATCACAAAAATGCCGGTTGTATATCCCAGGGTTACTTCAGCCTGGAAAATTTCCAGTAAATATTCAGCTCAGACCTAAATGATGCATGCCCTTAAAATATACTTTTTATAAATATCCTCACCAGATGGGGGAAGGGGATGAGAAAAGACAGGCCCACATTGAGCTGAGCTGTGTTAAAAATTACCCAAACTTGTGTCTTGAACAAGTTGAAGGAGCTATCAACGTTTGCAGGGATTTTTGCATTTAAAAGTCACACATTTCAGCCTGTTTCTGATATTGACAGAAACATGTTTGCATCTCTCAGTGAGTCCTTCCTTCAAGTGAGGCCACCTCCACCAGCCTATAATAACCTCTCAGAGACCACTTGGCCTTGTCTGCTGCCTGTACACAGGTCTATGTCTTATCCTCAAACAGATCTGAAACACCTCAAGGTAGGAGTTGGCACTCCTCTGTATTCCTACAGTGTCCACTTCAACTTCCAGCTCCATTTTCTTTCATTTCAAGAAATAGAACTGATCCTAGCACTTTTGGAGGCTCAGATGGGCAGATCATGAGGTCAGGAGTTTGAAACCAGCCCCAACATGGTGAAACCCCATCTCTACTAAAAATACAGAAAAAAATTCTATTTGTTTTGTTTTGTTTTCATTTTTAAAAAATCTTTTACTTTTAAGTTCCAACTACATGTGCAGGTTTGTTACACAAGTAAACATGTGTCATGGGGTTTGTTGTACAGATTATTTCACCACCCAGGTATTAAGCCTGGTACCCATACCCATTTGTTGTTCCTCCTGATCCTCTTCCTCCTCCTCCCACCCTCCACCCTCTGATAGGCCCCAGTGTGTGCTGCTTCCCTCTGTTGTCCATGCATTCTCATCATTTAGCTCCCACTTATAAGTGAGAATGTACAGTATTTGGTTTTCTGTTCCTGCATTAGTTTGCTAAGGAAAATGGCCTCCATCTCCATCCATGTTCCTGTAGAGGACATGATCCTGTTCCTTTTCATGGCTGCACAGCATTCCGTAGTCTATATGTGCCACACTTTCTTTATCCAGTTTACCATTGATGAGCATTTAACCTGATTCCATGTCTTTGCTAGTGTGAGTAGTGTTGCCATGAACATATGTACGCATGTGTCTTTATGACAGAATGATTTATATTCCTTTGGGTATATGCCCAGTGATATGGTTTGGCTGTGTCCCCACCCAAATCTCTTCTTTGGTTGTGGGAGGGAACTGGTGGGAAGTAATTGAATCATGGGGGTGGGTATTTTCCATGTTTCCATGCTGTTCTTTTGATAGTGACTAAGTCTCATGAGATCTGATGGTTTTTAAAATGGCAGTTCCCCTGCACAAGCTCTATCTTTGCCTGCCACCATCCATGTAAGATGTGACTTGCTCCTCCTTGCCTTTTGCTGTGACTGTGAGGCCTCACTAGCCATGAGAAACAGTAAGTTCATTAAACCTCTTTCTTTTGTAAATTTCCCAGTCTTGGATATGTCTTTATCAGCAGCATGACAATGGACTAATACACCTAGTAATTGGATGGCTAGGTCAAACGGTATTTCTGTCTTTAGGTCTTTGAGGAATCGCCACAGCCTTCCACAGCAGTTGAACTAATTTACACTCCCCCCCAACAGTGTAAAAGCATTCCTTTTTCTTCACAACCTACCCAGCCTTTGTTATTTTTAGACTTTTTCACAATAGCCATTCTGTCTGGTGTGAGATGGTATGTCATTGTCGTTTTAATTTTCATTTTCCTGATGGTCAGAGATGTTGAGTTACTTTTGATATGCTTGTTGGCCATATGCTTCTTTTGAGAAGTGTCTGATCATGTCCTTTGTCCACTTTTTAATAAGGTTGTTTGTTTTTTTCTTGTAAATTTGTTTAAGTTCCTTACAGATGCTACATATTAGACGTTTGTCAGATGCAGTTTTCAAAAATGACAAAAAAGAAAATATTCTAAAATATATACATATCCTATAATATCTAATACCTCTGTTTCTTTTTTTTTTTTTTAAGTGATTCCTAAACTCATTCAAGAAATCTGCATCTGCCAGTGAGACCCATCTCTCCATCAGTCTGGAGTCAGCTGACATTGCCGTGCAGGGAGACGAAGTGGAGCAGCAGCCAGGAGGCTTATTAATTTATTAATGTTCAATTAGAGAATGTTGAAAGAACTATGCTGACTCTTAGAGCTCACACAGAATATTAAGTAGAATATAAGGATATCCTCAAGTCTTTTGACAGATATCCTGCTTCATTTCTCTGGAGATGAATTTAGCAGAATACAACATTTCTTATCTATTATTGTAGTGCTGCCACCATTTTATTAGTTGGACTCAGATAAAGATTTCTGTAAATGAAGCAAAAGCTCTAAGTCGTTTTCTCTTTTTCTCATCCTAGTGTTCTGTATACATGCATATGTGCTATGCATATACACATTCAATATGTGAAACCAAATGCTTTTGCTTTGGAAAGCAGCAATAAATTTCTGATCTGAGAAATCTAATAAATATATGAATATCATATATTACATTTATGGAAATCTTCATTTACTACATATGATCTTGGTGTATAGTTAGAGAGCACCAGCGGGCCTATGAGATGTTTTTTGAAAGTTGAAATCTCAAATGGCAAAACACACAAATTAAATATGGTTGTTCTATTACGAGAATCCTTTTTTTATACTTTGAAATATTTAAAGAAGTATTTCTTTTAAAATTCTATGAGTTAATCAAGCACTTTATCAGCTGGATTTGTGGCAGCTAGAAAGGAATATAGACCTTCCCGCCTCTGTTTCTTTTGAGTTTTCAGTCTAATTTAGGGGATAGTTCAGATGCTGTAACTCCCCTATTGCAGATAAGAAAACTGAGGATCAGAGAAGTGAAACAACATGCCCACGGTCTCAGTAGCCTTGGACCAAGGCTCAGTATTTCTCCTTTAAAGAGTTGGTTGCCAGGACTCTGTGCTGAATCTATCCAGCAAAATCTGTGCTCTTTAAATTAAACACCATGGTCTCTTGAGATCATGCTTCAAAAAGGATTAAATGTGCTTTTTATTCTAATTTTTCAGGATGTCTGAAAACTTTCAAAATAGCACAGGCTCTATGTTAGTTGCCTTGATGGCATGGTTTGAGATTAATTTATTAATCAACATAATGTAAGTAACTTTGAGTGAAAAGGACAATTTCAGCTGGAGAGAATGTCAAAGAGAATGACATTGAAGAAATTCAGGGCTTTAGACTATATTGTGTCTTGCAAAACCAGGAGCCAAGCCTTGGATCATGTATGCAATCTAGGATATAGCCCAGCTGGGTTTCAGGCATGCTGGTCATCAAACTTTCCAAGCCAGAATATTTGGTAAGGTCTGGGACCTGAACATCAACTACCGTGGTGCATCAGAACTAGGAGGGGTACAGGCTTGACAACTTCTGAGGAAACTGATCAGTGCTCAGCTTGCTCTAATCACTGACATTACAGGGCATCTCTCTGCATAGGAAAGAACTGGAAACCAAGAAGTGAGAGGGAGAAGAAAGAGTGGGAGACTAGACAGCAGAAATAAGCCAAGAGGAGAGAAGTGGAGAAAGGAATGCTCTCTCAGTATGTCAGGTAAGCAGTGATAGAGTGGATTTAATTGCCTGTCTGAGAGTCTAATGACACCAGCTGCCTTAAATGCAGATTATGCACCATATTTAGCCCTGTCCCAGGTTCTCAGAGCAATATCCCAGGTTTTGCCTTTCTCAAGCTATTTCTGAGCCAACATTATGGAAAGGGAATCCGACTGGGAAACACTAGAGTTTGGGTCTTGACTTTCCAAGTAATTATACAACTTTGGAAGATACTAAGTCTCTCTGGAATTAATTTTCCTCATCTGTAAAATGCAGGAGTTGAACTAGCTAACAGAGAGCTATAAAAATGAAAAATGGAATGTGAAGTGAAATCAATTATCCAGGTAATCTTAACCTGAAAAACAGCTTCCCCACAAGATATCAAGAAAACCAGGGCAAACATATTGAAGATGATTCCTAAGACTCTTCTAGATAAATGCATACATTCACCTCTTTATCTCACATGTTTATATCCAATCAATGTACAGTAAAAATTTTGTTGATAAAAAAATAAATATGCTACTAGACAGACTTGTCCCTGACTATTTGTGGAGCCTTGGCTGAGAATAGGAATGGAGGCCAAATACCATATGTCTACGTATTTAAAAGTTACAGGTCAAGACAACAAACTCAGAAATGAAATAAGTTCCGTCCTCTTATCTTGACAGGGCTACCTCCTAACAATGTGGAAAGTCAGGTTTGAGCTGAGAAACCATGGAACTTGCTGGATATTAGACCTTGTCAGATGCATAGTTTGCAAATATTTTCTCCCATTGTGTAGGTTGTCTGTTTACTCTGTTGATAGTTTCTTTTGCTGTGCAGAAGCCCCCCAACTTGAGGCCAGCATCCTCCTGATACCGAAACCTGGCAGAGATACAATAACAACAACAAAAACTTCAGTGTTTCCCTCCCTCTGGCTCCTTTCTGCACTGCCAGGATGTTGTGTGCCCCAGGCGTGCACACCTCAGTCCACAGGCCAAGCTCTGTCCAAGTTCCCTAAATAGCCACCCCTCAGCTACCATTGTAGGACTTGGAGTGCACACACCAGCAGAGCATTTGGACCATGAGGGGATGGAGCATTGGAGTTGGTTAGGCAAGGAGTTTGCGGGACAAGGGTACTCAGTGTGGTCTTGAGAGGACCAATGAGGGTATTGGGTGGTCATGTCCCCTTGGCCTGATGACTTCTTGCCCTGTGGGGAGAGCATAGTAGGAGGGCCAGGATATCTCCCTCTAAAGCCAGGCCAGACCAAGGGCCTCCTGAGTCCTGGGCATGCGAAACTTTGCAACAGACAGCTGGCAGTCCAACCCCAGGGGACTGACATCGGAACACCAGTTTCTCTTGTGGACACAATGGGGACCTCCAGCCATGCCCTTTTGAGCCCCAGTGCCCTCAAGAGAAATGTCATCTGAGAGGCTCATGGTGCCCCCGACTGCTTGTGCCATCCCCACCCCTCTCCATCTTCTCTGCTCAATTCTGTGAGGAGCAATATTAACTTACCTGACCCTTCCCTTGTTTCAGGAAGTCTCTTCTGCCATCATGATACACTTAAGTGTATCATTCAGTTTTGTCTGGGGAAGTTTCTGGGTTTTGTTTATTTTTTAATTCAAAGCAAAGCATATATCTTTATATGCATGAGATGAGACTGGAAAGATATAGGATATATGTTAACATGCTTATTTATGGGAGGTAAATTACAGGTAGTTTTTATTTTCACTTTTAAATTCAGCTATATTTTCTAGATATTCTATAATGAGTGGATGCATTTTTAAAAAATCTTTTAGGTTCTGGGGTACATGTGAAGGTTTGTAAGCTGTGCCATGGAGGTTTGTTGTACAGTTATTTTATGACCCAGGTATTACGCCCAGTACCCATTAGTTACATTTTCTTCTCCTCTCCCTCTTCCCACTCTCCACCTTCAAGTAGACCCCAGGGTCTATTGTTTTCTTCTTTGTGCTCATGAGTTCTCATCACTTAGCTACCACGTGTAAGTGAGAACACGTGATATTTAGTTTTTTGTTCCTGAATTAGGTTGCTAAAGATAATAGCCTCCAACTTCATCTATGTTCCCGTAAAGACATGATCTCATTCTTTTTTATGGCTGCATACTATTCCCCGATGTATATGTACATTTTCTTTATCCAATCTGTCATTAATGGGCATTTAGGTAGATTCCATATCTTTGCTATTGTAAATAGTGCTGCAGTGAACATTTGCATGCATGTATCTTTATGGTAGAATGATTTATATTCCGCTGGGTATGTACCCCATAATGGGATTGCTGAGTTGAATGGTAATTCTGCTTTTAGCTCATTGAAGAATTGCCATACTGCTTTCCACAATGGTTGAGCTAATTTACACTCCCACCAACAGTGTATAAAGTGCTCCCTTTTCTCTGCAACCTCACCAGCAGAGGTTCTTTTTTTACTTTTTAATAATAGCCATCCTGACCGGTATGAGATGGTGTCTTATTATAGTTTTGATCTGCATTTCTCTAGTGATCAGTGACACAGAGCTTTTTTTTATATGCTTCTTGGCCACATGTATGTCTTCTTTCAAAAAGTGTCTGTTCATGTCCTTTACCTACTTTTTAATGGGGTTATTTTTCTCTTGTAAATTTGCTTAAGCACCTTATAGATGCTGGATATTAGACCTTTGTCAGATGCATAGTTTGCAAATATTTTCTCCCATTCTGTTAGTTGTCTGTTTACTCTGTTGATAGTTTCTTTTGCTGTGCAGAAGCTCCCCCAACTCATTGAGGCCAGCATCATCCTGATACCAAAACCTGGCAGAGATACAACAACAACAGAAAACCTCAGGCCAGTATCCTTGATGAACACTTGCAAGCTGAATCCAGCAGTACATCAAAAAGCCAATCCACCACGATCAAATTGGCTTAATCTCTGGGATGCAAGTTTGGTTCAACATATGCAAATCAACAAATGCAATTCATCAAAGAAACAGAACTAAAGACAAAAACCCCATGATTATCTCAATAGATACAGAAAAGGCTTTCAATCAAATTTAAAACCCCTTCATGTTAAAAACTCTCAGTAAACTAGATATTGAAGGAATATAACCCAAAATAATAAGAGCTATTTATGACAAACCCACAGCCAACATTATTCAGAATGGGCAAAAGCTGGAAACATTCCTTTTGAAAACCAGCACAAGACAAGGATGCCCTCTCTCACCACTCCTATTTAACATACTATTGGAAGTTTTGGCCAGGGGAATCAGGCAAGAGAAAGAAAGAAAGAAAGGGCATCCAAATGGGAAAAGAGGAAGTTCAACTATCTCTATTTGCAGACAATATGGTTCTATATCTAAAACCCCCCACAGTCTTGGCCCAAAGCTCCTTCAGCTGATAAACAACTTTACCCAAATTTCAGGATACAAAATCAATGTAAAAATCACTAGTATTCCTATACACCAACAACAGCCAAGCCAAAAGCCACATCGGGAGGACAATCCCATTCACAATTGTCACAAAAAGAATAAAATACCTAGAAATACAGCTAACCAGGGAGATGAAAGATCTCTACAATGAAAATTACAAAACACTGCTCAAATAAATCACAGGAGATAGAAACAAATGGAAAAACATCCAATGTTTATGGATAGGAAAAATCAATGCCATTAAAATGGCCCTACTGCCCAAAGCAATTTGTGGGTTCAATGCTACTTCTGTCAAACTATCAATTCTTAACAGAACTAGAAAAAAATACTTTAAATTCATTAAAAACAAAAAACAAAAAAGAGCCCAAATAGCCCAGGCAATCCTAAGCAAAAAGAACAAAGCATCATATTATCCAACTTCGAACTATGTTACAGGGCTACAGTAACCAAAACAGCATGGTACTGTATAAAAATAGACACATAGACCATTGGAACAGAATGGGAGAGCACAGAAATAAGGCCATAAACCTACAACCATATGAACTTCAATAAAGCTGACAAAAACAAGTAATGGAGAAAAGACTTCCTAGTCAATAACTGGTGCTGGAATAACTGGCTAGCCATATGCAGAAGACCGAAGCTGGACCCCTTCCTTACACCATATACAAAAATCAACTCAAGATGGATTGAAGACTTAAATGTAAAACCTAAAACTATAAAAACATTGGAAGGCAACTTTGAACAAGTATTTACAATGTTCCTTTTACCTCTGCTTTTATAGGGATTTTATCATACTTACATCCCTTGAGAGCTTAGAAGGAAGTTATAAGACATAACATTTTAATAGAGCAAAATAGTCCTCTAAAGTTAAGTCCTTATTAGTATGAAATTCCACACATTTCTTCAAGCAATTTTTAAATTTCATAATTATTTGACTTGACATGAAAATTCTATCTAAATATGTCAGAAGTTTGAAAAATAATGTTAGCATTGTAATGAATCTCACTTTATTGCAGAGCCTGCCTTTCTCAAATTATAGTAATAATTCTACTATAATGTTTCCTGACACATTCATGAATTCCTTTAACTTACATTTCAGTAGCATCTTAATCTTCTGAGCTTCTTGATGTGGAAATATCTTTTTATCTAATGTCATAATTTCTTGCAACATATTCCAGCAGAGGAAAAAAAACTCCTTCAATATATGAAATGTCTCCAATTTAAAAGATTTCTGCTTTTTTGGGGAGGAGGGGGTGTTTTATGATTATGTTACCTAATGCCTAGCTTTTTGCCATCCACTCTGGCCACTAATTTTAAATGACAGGTGAATGGCTCACAAACACAGATAAAAATGATTTAAAATCCCTGTATATCCTTCTTTTACTTTAAAAAATGCTGCTAAGAATCTATTATTATTTGTGATTCATGCACAAGTTACAAGGTGAACTGGTCATACACAACAGAATAATTTGTTTCCTGGGCTAAACATTTGCTGAAGCTGATATGATACTAGGGTATGACTCCATTGAAAAATGTGTGGCATCTTCAGCATTAAGGCCCAACAGAAAGTGAATTGTTTAAGGGATGATGTTTATGGCAGGGTTGATGACACAAAAGTAAATCGTTTCAACTGCATTTGCTTTGTGGGAATCTGGGTTTTGAGATAAAAGCAATTATCAGAAAGAAAGGGATTTATATCAAGTCTGCAGATTTGCATAATCAGAATAATAACATATCCCACTGTAGTAGAATACATCCTACTGTGAACAATGAATTTAAGCCCCAACTAAAGACACAGTTTCATCATATTCACTCCGTTCGTGCTTAGGCAAGTGAAAGTCCCCTACTTTTGGACAATCATTGCTCTGTGCTGGTAAGTCAAATACTGGTATAGTAGATTCTGTGCTAACCCTGTACTTTGCTAATAAGAATCATCTCATTCTTCAGAAAATGAAATACTGCATGTTCTCACTCATAGGTGGGTGTTGAACAATTAGAACACATGGACACAGGGAGGGGAGCACTACACACTGGGGTCTCTTGGGGGGAATAGGGAAGGGGCAGTGGGGGGTGGGGAATTGGGGAGAGATAGCATGGGGAGAAATGCCAGATATAGGTGAAGGGGAGGAAGACAGCAAATCACACTGCCACATGTGTACCTATGCAACTATCTTGCATGTTCTTCACATGTACCCCAAAACCTAAAATGCAATAAAATAAAATAAAAGAATCATCTGGTTCTTATTAAAACCACAACTTTCTAGACTCTGTGCCTGCAGAATATGTTCTGTAGAGTGTGTTTTGGGAGGGTGGTGGAAAAAATGCTGTGCTGGGATGACAGGAAGTGCCCTTGTTAAACCAGGCTGTGTGGGTCTAGGTGTGTATTTTACCAAGAACTCCATGTGACTCTTGTGGAGAGGAAATGAGAATCCTCCTGAAGGAGTTAAGCTCCCCGCGTCAGGACCCACGGCATGTCTAGGAGGAGTTTCTACTTGAAAGGAACCATCTGCTACGTAATAAGGAAGGGCCTTTCAGGTGCAGTGGCCAAACATCCAGGTTTGCCTGGAACTTCAAGAATTCCCAGGACACAGGACTTTTAGTGCTAAAACCGGGACAAGTTGGTCACCCTATCATTGGGAACCAGACAAAGTGGCTTTTCTAGAGACTTAGGAATGGGAGAAGTCAATGAGAAGTTAGAAGGAAAGCTGGGAATTCTCACAGGAGTGGAATTATTTCTATCCAAAAACACATACAAATTCCTTTCTAAGTAAATATATTCATTTCCTAGGGCTGCCATAACAAACTTCCATGAACTGGGTGCCTTAAATTAACAGAAATGTATTCTCTCACAGTCCTGAAGGCTGAAAGTCTAAAATCAATGCATTGGCAGAGCCATCTGAAGGCTATGGGGAGAATACTTCTTTGCATGTTTCTGGCTTCTAGGAACCATCAGGAATTTTGGACATTCCTTGGCTTGTAGCTGCATCACTCCAGTCTCTGCTCTGACATCACTTAGACATCCCTGTGTGTGTCTGTGGGTCTCCAAATCTCTCTCTCCTTTCTCTTACAAAGATACCAGTCATTGGATTTAGGGTGGGCCTAATTTCAGTATGACTTTTATCTTAGCTAATGACATCTGCAAAGACGCATTTCCAAATAAGGTCACATTCCGAGGTTCTGGTGGACATGAATTTGGGGTGGGAGACACTGGGCATATAAGCTATATTAATGAGGAGAAAACTATCCAAAAAATGGTTCACATTATCCTCTTTGGAAATCCGACTACATAATGTTCCTATGTAGGAGATTAAATCTCTAATTTACCCTGTGGTTCACATTTATTAATAACATTCCCATCCCACAAGTTCAAAAGTCTGGAAAGACAAATATCACCACCCCACCCCCACTCCACCACCTTTCCCCAGTCACACTCAAAGACATGGGTAACTGGGAAACAGTATCACCATCAGAAATGTTAAATTAGGGTTCTCAGCAACAGTGTGCCCTTGCTGAGTTTTGCCTTTCAGGACCTTTGGAGTAGGTCCTCAAACATGATCAAAGACATGTATACAGAAGAAAAATGCAACTGGGCCATTCCAGGCATATTTTTTGAGCTTGAGAGGTAAAAATCAAATGCAATTCTGTTTGGATATTCAACCCTCCAAATCTCATGTTGAAACATGACACCTAAGAGAGGAGATGGAGCAGGATCCCAACAGAAGCCTCCCTCCACCATTGTCCTCCTGCAGAAACAACAAATTGAACAACTATCCACACAAAAAAAGCACCTTCATAAGGATCCAGTACCTGGTTTTAACTTCATATCAAGGAAAGAGGCACTGAAGAGGAAAGACAGCCTTGAACTGTCAGCACCACCCCTTCCCCGTTCCCTGGCAGTGGCTAGGTAGGGTGGAGAGAATCTGTGTGCTTAGAGGAGGGAGAGCTCAGTCGTGGGGCTCTGCACTGGAACTCAGTGCTGCGCTGTCATGGTGGAGAGCAACACCAGGAAGTCAGCTGGCACCCATGGAGGGTACTGTTTAGACCAGCCCTACCCAGAGGGCAGTTGTCCATCCAAGCCGTCAAAACCTGAGTTCTAGCAAGCCTAATGGGCTTTGAGTCATAAATAAACCTGAAAGGCAATCTAGGCCAAAAGTGAATCAGAATTACTCTAATTCCTGGTCTAGTCTAGGTGCTATTCTGGGCTTGGAGCCATGGACTTGAGGATCATGCAACCTAGTAAGACACCAGCCAGGGTTACCAAGGGCGTGCTTACCCCCCCCCCCCAACTCCAGGCAGTGTAACTTATAGCTCAGCGAGAGACTCCTTCATTCCATTTGAGGAGAGGAGTGGGGCAAGTAGAGAGGACTTTGTCTTGCCACTTGGATACCATCTCAGCCACAATAGGATAGGGCACCAGGCAGACTCGTGAGGCCCACATTCCAGGCCCTAGCTCCTGGATGATGTTTCTAGACAAGCTTTGGCCCAGAAAGGAACCTGCTGCCTTGAATGGAAGGACCCAGTGTGGCAGAATTTGTCACCTACTGAGTAAGGAGCCCATGACCCCTGAATAAGCAGCAGGGGTAACCAGGCAGTACTTGCCATGGGTGAGACTCAGAGCCATGCTGACTTCAGACGTGACCCAGCATGTTCCCAGCTGTGGAGCCTATGGTGAGAGAGTCCTGCTTGAGGAAAGGAGAAGGAAGACTAAAGGGGAATTTCTCTTGTATCTTGGATACCAGCTTGGCCAGAGTGGGGTAGAGCACCAAGCAGACTCTTGGGGTCCCCGATTCCAGGCCACTTTGATGCTTAGAAATCCCACCAGACACCCTAGGTCATCACTCTCAAGTTCAAACTTCCACAGATCCTTTGCTGAGATGTAAGAAAAGTGACCCTTACTCCAGTTCCCAGTAAGTTCCTCGTTTCCATCTGAGATTTTGGCAGCCTGGACTTCACTGACCACATCACTATCTGCATTTGGGTCACAACCATTCAATCAGTCTCTAGGAGGTTGCAAACTTTCCCTCATCGTTCTGTCTTCCGAGCCCTCCGAACTCTCCCAATATCTGCCAGTTACTTAATTATTCCAAAGCTGCTTCCACATTTTCAGGTATCTTTATAGCAATGTCCCACTCCTTGGTACCAATTTTCTGTATTAAGCCATTCTTGCAGTGCTGCAAAGAAATACCTGAGACTTGGTAATTTATAAGAAAAGAGGTTTAATTAGCTCACAGTTCTGCAGGCTGTACAGGAATCATAAGACTAGCTTCTGCTTCTAGGGAGGCCTCTGCAAAGTTGCAATCATGACAGAAGGTAAAGCAGGAGCTTGCCACATCATATGGCGAAAGCAGATGCAAGAGAGAGATGGAAGATGTGCCCACACTTTTAAATGACCGGATCTCATGAGAACTCACTATCATGAGAACAGCACCAAGAAGATGGTCATTCATGAGAAATCCACCTCCATGACATGATCACCTTTCCCCAGGCCCCACCTTCGACACTGTGGATTACGATTCCACATGAGATTTGGTGGGGACACAGATCCAAACCGTATCAGTGGGCATCCTTTGTTGTGTTCCAGATCTTACAGGAAAGACTTTCAGTTTGTCCCCATTCAGTGTAATACTAGCTGTGGGCCTGTTGTACATGGTTTTTACTGTATTGAAGTATGTTCCTTATATATCCAGTATTTTGAGGGTTTTTATTATGCAGGAATGTTGAATTTTATCAAATGATGTTTCAGCATCAGTTGAAATGATTACATGGTTTTTGTTCTTCCTTCTGTCGATATCACATTGATTGATTTGCAACTGTTGAATCATCCTTGCATTCCCGGGATAAATCCTACTTGGTCATGGTGAAGGATCTTTTTAATATGTTGTTGAATTTGGTGTGCTAATATTTTGATGAGGATTTTTGTATCAATGTTCATCATGGATATTGGCCTGTAGTTTTCCTTTTTTGATGTGTCTGTGCCTGATTTTGGTATCAGGGTAATTCTGGGCTCATGAAATGACTTTGGAAGTACTCCCTCTTCTATCTTTTTTTTTTAGTTGGACTCTCACTCTGTCTCCCAGGCTGGAGTGCAGCAGCACCATCTGGGCTCACTGCAACCTCTGCTTCCTGGAATCAAGCAATTCTCCTACCTCAGCCTCCTGAGTAGATGGGATTAAAGGTGTGAGCCAGCATACCCATCGAATTTTTGTATTTTTCATAGAGATGGGGTTTCACCATGTTGGCCAGGCTGGTCTCGAACTCCTGACCTCAGGTGATCCACCCGCCTCAGCCTCCCAAAGTCCTGGGATTATAGGCATGAGCCATTGGGCTCGGCCCATAACACCCGACCCTCCTCTATTTATTGAAATTGTTTGAGTAGGATTGGTATTAGTTCTTTAAATGTTTGGTAAAATCAGCAGTAAAGCCACCAGGTCCTAGGCTTTTCTTTGCTAGGAGACATTTTTTATTATGGCTTTGATCTTATTACTTGTTATTGATCTGTTCAGGTTTTGGATTTCTTCATGTTTCAGTCTTGATAGGTTTTATGTGTCTAGGAGTTTGTCCACTTCTAGGTTTTCCAATTTATTGGCTTTTAATTGCTCATAAGTAGCCTCTTATGTTCCTTTGAATTTCTGTAACATTGGTTATAATGTTTCCTTTTTCATCTCTGATTTTATTTACATGGATTTTTCTCACTTTTTTCTTAGTCTGGCTAAAGTTTGTTGATTTTATGTATCTTTTCAAAGCACCAACCTTTTGTTTGGTTAAACTTTTGTGTTGTTTTCATTTCTATTTCATTTATTTGTACTCTGATCTTTATTATTTCCTTTCTTTTCCTACTTTTGGGTTTGGTTTGCTTTTGCTTTTCTAGTTCTTTAAGATGTATCATTAGGTTGTTTATTTGAAGTTTTTCTACTTTTTTGATGTAGGTGCTTATAGTTACAAACTGCCCTTTTAGTACTGCTTTCGCTGTATCCCATAGATTTTGGTATATTGTGTTTTCACGGTTATTTGTTTCAAGAAACTTTAAAATTTTCTTCTTAATTTCTTCATTGGCCCCCTGGTCATTCAGGAGCGTATTGTTTAATTTCCATGTGTTTGCATAATTTCCAAAATTCCTCGTTATTAATTTCTGGTTTTATTTCATGTGATCAGAGAAGATAGGTGACATAATTTCAATTTTTTTGAATTGCTTTATGGCTGAATATATGGTCTATTCTTCAGAACGATCCACGTGCTGAGGAGAAGAATATATATTCTGCAGCCATTGAATACAATGTTCTGTAAGTATCAATTAGGTCTATTTGGTCTACAGTGCCAATTAAGTCTGATGTTTCTTTGTTGATTTTCTGCCAGGATGATCTGTCCAATGCTGAAAGTGGGGTGTGAAGTCTACAGTTATTAATAGGGGGTAAATCTCTCTCTTTAGCTGTAATACTTGCTTTATATTTGGGTGCTCCAGTGTTGGGTACATACATATTTAGAATTGTTAAATCCTCTTGCTGAATCAACCTCTTTATTATTATATACTGACCTTCTTTTGTCTTTTTAAATAGTTTTTGTCTTGAAATCTATTTTATCTGATATAAGTATAGCTATTCCTCCTCTCTTTTGGGTTCCACTGGCATGGAATATCTTTTCTGCTCCTTTATCTTCAGTTTATGTGTGTCTTTATAGGCAAAATGTGTTTCTTGTAGGTAACAGATTGTTGGGTCTTGGGTTTTTTTTAAATCCATTCTACCACACTATGTCTTTTGATTGGAGTGTTCGGTACATAAATATTCAAAGTTACTATTGATGAGTAAGAACTGTTTCTTGCCATTTTATAATTTGTTTTCAGGTTGTTCTGTGGTCTTTTCCTTTTTCTTTCCTTCCTTCCTGTCTTCCTTTTATGGAAGGTTCTTTTCTCTGGTGATATGTTTTAATTTCTGCATGTGTGTGTATATTTGTTGTAATTTGTTATTTGATGTTGCCGTGAGGCTAGCAAATAACAACTTATTAACCCATTATTTTAAACTGATGCCAACTTACCACTACTGACAGCACAAACAAGCACAGAGAAACCCAACAAAAGCTACGAACTTCAACTTCATCCTATGCCTTTGAATGTTATATTGTATATATTTACGTCCTATGCTGTCTATGTCTTGAAATGTTGTTGTAGTTATTTTTTGATAAGTTCATCTTTAATCTTTCTACTCAATATATGAGTAGTTTACATACCACAATTACAGTATTATAATATTCTGTGTTTTTCTGTGTGCTTACTACTACCAGTGAGTTTTACCATTAGATAGTAACTGACTTCAAATTATCCTACGGCGCTATACCAAAACAGCATGGTAGTGGCATTAAAACAGAAACATAGACCAATGGAACAGAGTAGAGAACCCAGAAACAGACCCACACATCTACAGTGAACTCATTTTCAACAAAGGTGCCAAAAACATATGTTGGGAAAAGGAGAGTCTCTTCAATAAGTGGTGCTGGGAAAACTCTATATCCATATGCAGAAGAAGGAAATTAGACCATATACAGAAATCAAATCAGAATGGATTAAAGACAAATCTAAGACATCAAACTATGAAACTACTACAAGAAAGCATTGAGGAAACTCTCCAGGTAGAGTTTCCCTGACAGGTAACTTAGTGGTCTGCCTTTCTTTGTTCAAACCACCACATTCTCAGCACAAGCCTCAGTGATGCTGTCCATTCTCCTCCCAACCTGGGTCACCAAGAGTCTGTGAATAAGCCCTACACCCCACCACTCTAACCCTCCCCCGCCCACCCACTCCACAGTGGACACCTGCTCTCAGGACATTGGTCTGAGCAAAGATTTCTTGAGCAATTCCCTGTAAGCACAGGCAACAAAAGCAAAAATAGACAAATGGAATCACAACAAGTTAAAAAGCTTTCATGCAGCAAATGAAAACATCAACAAAGTGAAGAGACAGCCCATAGAATGGGAGAAAATGTTTGCAAACTACGCATCTGACAAGGGATTAATACAGAATATATAAAGAGCTCAAACAACTGTATAGAGAAACAAATCTAAAAAACCAGTTTAAAATAGGCAAAAGATTTGAATAGACATTTCTTAAAAGAAGACATACAGATGGCAAACAGGCCTATGAAAAGGTACTCAACATCATTGATCATCAGAGAAATACAAATCAAAATTACAATAAGATATTATCTCACCCTAGTTAAAATGGCTTTTATTCAAAAGATAAGCAATAACAAATGGTGGTAAAGGTGTGGAGAAAAGAGATCCCTTGTACGCTATTGGTGGAAATGTGAATTACTATAATCACTATGGAGAACAGTTTGGAGGTTCCTCAAAAAACTAAAATGGAGCTACTGTATGATCCAGCAATTCCACTGCTAGGTATATGCCCAATATATCAAAAAGGATCTGCACTCTCATGTTTATTATAGCAGTCTTCACAAGAGCCAAGATTTGGAAGCATTCTAAGTATCCATCAACAGATGTATGGATAAAGAAAATGTAGTACATAAACACAATGGACTATTATTCAGCCACAAAAAAGAATAAGATCTTGTCATTTGCAACAACGTGGATGGAACTGGAGGTCATTATGTAAAGTGAAATAAACCAGGCACAGAAAGACAAACTTCACATGTTCTCACTGACTTGGGAGAGCTAAAATTAACATGCTCAAACTCATGGAGATGGAGAGTAGAAGGATGGTCTTCTGCATATGGATATAGAGTTTTTCCAGTAGAAAGTAGAAGGCTGGAAAGGGTACTGGGGGTGGAAGGATGTAGGGATGGTTAATAAGTACAAAAATATAGTTAGATAGAATGAATAAGATCTAGTATCTGATAGCACAGCATGGCGAGTAGTCAATAATAAATTATTGTATATTTTAAAATGACTCCAAGAGCATAATTGTATTGTTTCTAATACAAAGAAGGGATAAATGCCTGAAGTGATGGACACACTCATTTACCCTGATCTGATTCTTATGCATTTTATGCCTGTATCAAAATATCTTGTGTACCTCATACATATATACACCTATTATGTATCCAGAAAAAATTTTAAAATATGGTCCCCAATGTTGGAGGTGGGGCCTGGTGGGAGGTGTTTGGGTCATTGGGGTGGATCCCTCATGAATGGCTTGGTACTCGCCTCATAGGAGTGAGTCAGTTCGCACTCTATTAGTTCATGTAAGAGCTGGTTGTTTAAAAGAGCCTGGCACTTCCTCCTCTCCCTTTTGCTCCCCATCTCACCCATGTGAGAGGCATGCTCCCCCTTTGCCTTTTGTCCTGATTGGGAGCTTCCTGAGGCTGCATCTGGAGGAGGTGCTGATGCCGTGCTTGTACAGCCTACAAAACTGAGCCGAGTGAATCTCTTTTTTTTATGAATTACCCAGCCTCAGGTGTTCCTTTGTAGCAACACAAAACGGACCAATGTAGAATGAAAGTAACATTTATTATGCATTTAACTCTACTAAGTACTTCCCATACACAACTTCATTTAATCATCACTATAATAACTCTGTTAAATAGGCATTTTTAGGGCCAATTTTTTTTTTTTTTTTTTTTTTTTTTTTAGGGAGGAAGGCAGGAAGGGAGGGAAGGAGGATGGTAGGGAGGAAGGAAGGGATGAAGGAAGGAAGGATGGGAAGAAGGGGGGAGGGAGGGAGGGAGGGAGGGAGGGAGGGAGGGAAAGGAAGGAAGGAAGGAAATCAAGCAATGAGAGAGAAATTGCGGACCTGGATCCAGAGGTTTACAAGTTGATTTATTTTTTTTGAGAGAAGGAAAGAAAAAAAATAATAATAAGTAAAGGAAAGGAAGAAAGAGGGAGAGTAAATGGAAATATTGCTTTATTCTGAAAAAAATTGGCCAATCAATGTTTCATTTAAACTTATGAGTAGGTGTGATGTGGTATTGACAAGAATGTATATTTTGTGTATTTGAAGTGGGGAGCTCTATAAATATTTATTAAGTTTACTTGTTCCGGATCTGAGTTCAAGTCCTTGATATCCTTATTAATTTTCTGTCTCATCAAGTCTAAGTCTTTATGTATCTGGGTGTTAGGATCGTTAGCTCTTGTTGTTGCATTGATCCTTTTACCACTATATCTTTGTTGCTTTAAAATCTATTTTATCCGATACGAGATTTGCAACTTCTGCTTTTTATTTATTTATTATTTATTTTTGCTTTCCATTTGGTTGGTAAATCTTTCTCCATCCCTTTGTTTTGAGTCTTTGTGTAACTTTGCATGTGAAACAGGTCTGGATGCAGCATACCGTTGGGTTTTGGCTGTGTCTTTTGATTGAGGGATTTAGTCGATTTAAATTTAGGGTTACTGCCATTTGATGTTAACTGGCTGTTTTATCCATTCATTGGTGTAAATTCTTCTTTATGTTGGTGCTCTTTACTTTTTGGTATATTTTTAGAAAGACTAATACTGGTTGTTTCTTTTTTTTTTTTTTTTTTTTTTTTTTGAGACGGAGTTTTGCTCTTGTTACCCAGGCTGGAGTGCAATGGCGCAATCTCGGCTCACCGCAACCTCCACCCACTGGGTTCAGGCAATTCTCCTGCCTCAGCCTCCTGAGTAGCTGGGATTACAGGCACGCACCACCATGCCCAGCTAATATTTTGTAATTTTTAGTAGAGACGGGGTTTCACCATGTTGACCAGGATGGTCTCGATCTGTTGACCTCATGATCCACCCGCCTCGGCCTCCCAAAGTGCTGGGATTACAGGCTTGAGCCACCGTACTGGTTGTTTCTTTCTGTGTGTAATGACTCTTTCAGAAGCTCTTGTAAAGCAGGCCTGGTGGTAATAAAATCTCTGAGTTCTTGCTTGTTCATAAAAGATTTTATTTTTCCTTCAGTTGTGAAGTTTAGTTTGGCTGGATATGAAATTCTGGGCTGAAGGTTCTGTTCTTTGAGGATGTTGAATATTGGCCCCCACTCTCTTCTGGCTTGTAGAGTTTCTGCTGAGAGATCTGCTGTTAGTCTGATAAGCTTGCCTTTGTGGGTAACCTGACCTTTCTCTCTGGCTGCCCTCAGTATTTTCTCCTTCGTTTCAACCCTGGTGAACCTAATGATTATGTGCCTTGGGGTTGCTCTTCTTGAGGAATATCTTTGTGGTGTACTCTGTATTACCTGGGGTTGAATATTGACCTGCTTTGCTAGTTTAGGAAAATTTTCCTGAATAATATCCTGAAGGGTATTTTCCAGCTTGGATTCATTCTCTCCATCGCATTCAGGTACACCTATCAAACGTAGATTTGGTCTTTTCACATAGTCCCACATTTCTTGGAGACTTTGCTCATTCCTTTTTATCCTTATTTCTCTAATCTTTTCTTCACGTTTTATTTCATTGAGTTGGACTTTGACCTCTGATATCCCTTCTTCTGCTTGAACAATTCAAGTGTTTAAACCTGTGCATACTTCTCCGAGTTCCTGTATTGTATTCTTCAGTTCCATTAATTCACTTATATTCCTCTCTAAGTTGTCTATTCTCAATAGGATTTCATCAAACCTTTTTTCAAAGTTTCTAGTTTCTTTACGTTGGGCTACAACATGATCTTTTAACTCACCGAAGTTTGTTATTATCCATTCCTTGAAGAGTGATTCTGTCATTGGGATGCCCTCGTTCTCCATCAAGCCTTGTTCCATTGTCGATGTCGAACTGTGATCATCTTTAGAGGGAGAGGCATTCTGACTTTGAGTATTCTCAGCTTTTTTACGCTGGTTTCTTCCCATCATTGTAAGTTTATCCTCCTGTGGTCTTTGAATTTACCAACTTTCAGATTAGGTCTCTTGATCGGACGTCCAAGTTGTTAGTTCCCAGGGCCAGAGCAGCGGCGTTAAAACTGATGGTGCTTTTCTGCCCAGGATTCTCCTGTCGGGCTTTCTTCTTGTGTCCGTAGTAGGCGACTCTGCCTTCCCGGGGCTCCAAACCTCGGTCAGAAGGGGAACCAGTCTCGTTTACTCTGCTCCGAGCGCTGCCGCGCCTAGGTGCCAACACAGCTGCTGCACCGGGCTCTGGTGTCGTGCTGGGGGCCGTGTGGGTCCTCCAAACCTGTTTACTCTGCTCCGAGAGCTGCCGCGCTGAGGTGCCGGTGGAACCGCTGCGCCGGCCACGAGAGTCGCGCTGGCGACCCATGTGTTTCCTCCACTGGGGATCTTCTGCTCCGTGAGTGACCAGAATTTGTCTGAAAGTATGGCGTCCTCTAGTTCTCCACACCTTCACTGAGAGCTGCAGTCCCGAGATGTTAGCGATCGGCCATCTTGGATCGTTCCCCCCTCCAGTTTCTTATTGATCTCTCTTCTCCAGATTGTTTTTACCGACGAAGGCGTCAGTTCTCATGAATGCATTTACCCCCAAAACTCCCAGAGAGCAGAGATTGGTACTGTTAGTTCAAGTGCTTTATTAGTAAAAGCATAGGAAGGCAAAGGTTAGTAAAAGCATAGGAATGGAGGTATTTGTTGGTCTTGTTTCCCTGACAGGTAACTTAGTGGTCTGCCTTTCTTTGTTCAAACCACCACATTCTCAGCACAAGCCTCAGTGATGCTGTCCATTCTCCTCCCAACCTGGGTCACAAAGAGTCTGTGAACAAGCCCTACACCCCACCACTCTAACCCTCCCCCACCCACCCACTCCACAGTGGACACCTGCTCTCTTTTCCCTGGCTCCCAACTGAGTGGAACATAAACTGTTGGCTAAGTCCTCTCCTACACAGCTTGATGCCAAAGCCCTCACTGCCTAATACAGAGTAAAGAAGGAAGGGAGCCCAAGGTTCAGGGAACCTCATAAACGTGGAAGTCACATATTCTTGGAGGCAGGAACAAATAGCCTTTAACAGGGAGTCCCTGGAGGACAAGATCCAGGAATTTGCTGGGAGCATCCCCAGGCCACCTATGAGGATTCAGACAGAAATCAGAAGCACAGAGTCTGTGACCAGAGAGGTGAGAAGATGAGATGTAAAGGCCAAAAGGGGAGAGGTCAGTGGAGAAAGAAGTGAGAGGGAAGTGCAGTAGGACACCTCTGCAAGCTTAGAGGTGACACTGACCTGAACAGCATTGGGTCTTTGCAGAACATTGCACTTTAGAGTTTACTGAATGAACTACGATATAGTTTCTTTTAACCTTTCAATCAGTACATCAGCACTTTATTCAAGATTACAAAAGATACTTTCCTTAATGTGTGCAATGAAAATGTTCACTAAATCACAGTTGATTTAACTTTATATAAGGACATTATAATAGCTCATTTTGACATATTTTTATGTGACGGGATAAACAGATCAAGTTTGAGGACTTTGTAATCATTTTTTGCATATAGGAACTAAGTAATGTTTTTCAGGATTGAATTTGTAAAGATTTATGTTAATTTCAAACATACATGAGAAATATACATGTAACTTCATAAGACTTTTCTGTCTTTTATATGTGGCAATAATATTCCTTCCCTAAATGTTTTTTGAAGGAAAGACAATGGCATAAAGGAGAATTTGTATGAACTTTGGGCCTATGTATATTAAAGTTTTGAGAGATGACAATAATGAAGCTTGCCTGAGTAAAAACGCTGATTCTGAAAGTGAGGATACCTGGATTCTCACCCCAACTCTCAAGTCACTAATCACTTAAACATGGAAACTTTTCAAATATCTTTGTGCCTTAGGGATCCTTTCTGTAAAATAAGTATATTCAACGCAGTTCACCATTTTCAAAGCGTGCCTCCTTGTCCCCACATTCCAGCTGACCTTCCCTTTAGAGTTTCTCACTCATTCTCAATGGAATCCCTTTCTGAGTTGGAAAATAATTGAGTGATGGAGGCTGGCATCTGGCAGTTGCAGAGTGAAATACGGGCTTGATTACTGATGGTGATGGAAGCTGGGTTGGTGAAGGTAGCTCATGTGAGCTGCAGCAATGCTCCCCCCTCCCACACCTTGATCTCTATCACCTAGGTCATTGGCCCAGCTGGATACCTTCGGCCTTCCCACAAGTCCCTTCAGAGAATGGATGTGTCCTGCAGAGGGACTGACTCCAAAAGGAACAGAAGCCCATAAAGGGCTGAGTCAAAACACCTATTCCCTTTTTCTATATATACTAACCACTTAAGTCCTCCTCTTGCCACAGGGAGGAGGGAGGAAGTAGAGAAGATGGGCAGGTTCCACCCATGTTTCTCCCTTCTAGAAAGTGGAGTAAAAATTTCCTCTCCTTTATGGTAACACAAGGAGGTGGAAATACATGTTTTTTCTCTCCTATGATGTATTCATTCAACAAATATTTATAAGACACCACCTTTGTGCCAGGTGCTGGGATAGACAGTAGAGATATAAGAAGGCAAAACAAAGACAAGCTGTTCTTTCAGGGAGCTTGCAGTCTGGTAAAAGAGAGATGTAATTATGAAAAGAAATACTTAATTGCAAACTATAATCCATACTAGGAAGGAAAAGCACCAGGTGCTCTAAGAGAGAATAACATGAGAACATGATTATATAGGTGTGTTGAGGAAACTTCTTTAGAAAGTGATAGTTAATCTCAAATGGGAAAAGTGTTGGGAGTGTATATGTATGAAAATCTTTGAGGCTGGGAAAAACTGGAGGGGGATAGTACAGCCCAAGCAGAGAGAGAAGGGTGATGAGTGGCCCGAGATGAAAAGAATTAGGCAGGAGCCAAATCAACAGGACTTGTAAGTTATGTTCAGGAGTTGGGACTTCACCCTAAGTATAATGGAAAGCAACTGAAGGATGCAGATATCAAGGGATAAGTGATAGACTCTGTGCTAATGAGAAAATCCTACAATGTAGCATCCAAACTAGCTCTGTTCCTCTCCATCGGCCTCCATCTCCTCCAATTTTGTCATATAAATGGAGCTGAGTCCACAGGTTGAACTTGGAGGATACCAAGAAGAGGGAAATATCATGAAGCTGGACTCATTATTATAGGGCCTAGTTTTCATTAGTTGCTTGACTATTGTTTGACGTCAATCTGGAGGACCATGTTTATGACATGCCACAAAGCTTTGTCTTGTTAATACCTTACTCAGCAAAATCTATGGTTGACATAAAGCTTAGAAAGAACAAGTGTATCAAATGACAGAATTTATTCAAAAGTATGTCAAAATAAAGAAACTCTCAGTTAAAATCTACTGGTTATAATGCCGGAAATAAATTCATATATAAATCCATTTATTTATGATCCAAATGAGTTATAACACCCAAGGAAGTGACAGACGACCCATAGAATGGAAGAAAATATTTGCAACTCATATTTGGTAACATACTTTTATCTAAAATATAAAAAGAACTCTTACAACTCAGTAATAAACTGGCAAATACCCAATATTAAAACTGGCAAAGGCACTGAATAGATATTTCTTCAAAGAAGACATACAAATGTCCAATAATCACATGGAGAAATGCTCAACATCTTTAGTTATTAGACAAATCAAGCCAAAACCACAATATGACACCATTCTGTATTACTAGGATTACTATAATAAAAAAGACAGATAACAAATGCTGATGAGGATGTAGAGAAATTGGATCCCTCATACACTACTGGTAGGAATGTCAAATGATGTACCACTTAGGAAAACAGTCTGGTAGTTCTTAAAAGGCTAAACATAGTTGCCATATGACCTAGCAATTCCATATCTAGGTATATATCTAAGATATATTAAAACAAAAACTTGTATGCTTACGTTTATAGCAACATTATCCAAAGTAGCCAAAAAGTGGAGATAACTCAAATGTCTATCAACTGATAATGGATAAATAAAATGTGGTATATCCTGACAATGGAATATTATTTTGTTGTAAAAAAGAATGAAGTACTGAGACATGCTACAACATGAATTCACCTTTAAAACATTCTGCTAGATAAAAGAAGTCTGTCACAAAAGACTACATATTGTATGATTCCTTTAGGAGAAATTTCCAGAAAAGGCAAATCTATAAAGATAGAAAGACTAGTGGACCTGGGAGTTTGGAGAAATGTGTGGTGACTGCTGAAGCATATGGGAACTCCTCAAAAAAGAAATTTCTTTTTGAGGTGCTGAAAATATTATATTCTAAAATTAATTGTAGTGATGATTACATAACTCTGTGGACATAATAATTAAAAAAAACAGTAGATTTTACCCTTTTTTTTTTTTCTGAGACAGGGTCTCTGTTGACCAGACTGAAGTGCAGTAGAACAATTACAGCTCACTGCAGCCTGAACCTCCCAGGCTCACATGATCCTCCCACCTTAGCCTCCTGACTAGCTGGGACTGTAGGCATACATGACCACACCTGGCTAATTTTTGTATTGCTTGTAGAGTTGGGGTCTTGCTATGTTGCCCAGGCTGCTCTTGAACATACATTACACTTTCAGTAGGTGCATTGTCTAGTACATGAATTATACCTCAATTATAAAAATCAATTATATAAAGTATTATAGAGTGACTTAGATAATATTTATTCAAAAGCTTGTCACCAAAGCTCACTCAAGGAGAAATAATCTGAATAGCACTCTATTTATTAATGAAATTGTATTTATAGTTTAAAACCTTTCCACAAAGAAAAGACTAGGCCAAGATGGATTCAATGGTAAATTTAATCAAACATCTGACAAAGAAATAATACCAATTTTACAGACTTTTCTAGGAAAGAGAAGAGAAAGGAGCACTTTTTGACTCATTTTATGAAGCCATTATTATCCTGACACCAAATCCAAAGAAGACATTATAAGAGAAAATTAAAGATCAATATCTCTTATGTATATGGACACAAAAATTCTTAAAACATTAGCCGATTGACTTGGACAATATAAAAAAAAGATAATAAATCATGACCAAGTGGAGGTTATTTCAAGAATGCAAGATTGGTTTAACATTTGAAAGTCAATTAGTGTAATTCCCATATTAAAAGGCTCAAAAAAAGAAATATATAAAGATTCTAATAGATGCAGAAAAAGCATTGGAAAATTTTTAATGCCCATTTATGAAAAAACCTTTAAGAATGTTAGACAAAGAACTCAATAAAGGCCATCTACAAAAACTTTTATTAACATCATGCTTAATGGTGAAAGACAAAACATATTCCTTTTAAGATGAGGAAAAAGTCAAGGGTGTCTGTTCTTGCCATGTCTATTCAACATTGCACTGGGGCTCTCAGCTAGCTCAGTTATGTAAAATAGATAAATAAATGGCATATAGTTGGAAAAGAAGAAGTACATTTTATTGTAGGTGACATGAACACTGTATAGAAAACCATAAGAAATCTACAAAAAAAATCCCAGAGCAATTAATAAGTGACTACCGCAGTCTGTAAGATGTGCAAAAATCAATTGTATTTCTACATACTAGCAACACATAATTGGAAACTGAAGTTAAGAACAATACAGTTTATAATAGCATCAAAAAATGAAATATAAGCATATTTAATATATCATGTACAAGACTGAAAATAACAAAACATAGCTGCCAGAAATTAAAGAGGACCAAAATGAAAAGTGACACACACCATGTTAATGGATCAGATGATCAATATTGTTGTGATACTAACTTTTCAAACGACTGTCTATAGATTTACCACGCCCAGCCAACAACTTTTTAATTGAAATTGACAAACTGATTCTAGAATTTATATGGAAATGTAAAGGGCCTAGAATACCTAAAACAACTCTAATGAAAGGACAAAGTTAAAGATTTACACTATTTACCTGATTTTAGTAAGTACTACAAAGCTACAGTAACCAAGACAGTGCAGTATTGATACAATTATAACTATAGAGATCTATAAAACAGGCTACTGAGTGCAGAAATAAGCTACATTAGTCAGAGTTCTCCAGAGAAACAAAACTGATATAATTTGTCTCTCTATATATCTAACTATAAGGAGATTTTATTATGGGAATTGGTTAACATGTTTATGGAGACCAAGGAGTCCATGACATGCCGTATGCCAGCTGAAGAACCAGGAAATCTAATGGTATAATTTGGTCCAATTCTGAAGGCCTGAGAACCAGCAGAACTGATAGATTGGGTGTATGTCAGTCCAATCCCAAAGGACTGAGGACTGGGGATATGGAGGCATTGGTGTAAGTCCCAAAGCTCAAAGGCCCAAGAACCAGGACTTCTGATGTCCAAGGGCATGAGAAGATGGCTGTCTCAGCTTACAAAGAGGGAAAGAATTTTCCCTTTCTCTTTTTGTTCTGTTGGGCCTTCAACAGATTGAGTGGTGCCTGTCCACACTGACGAGGGCAGATTTTCTCCACCCCATCTACTGATTCAAACACTAATCTCTTCCGGGAACATCTTCACAGACAACCAGAAATAATGTTTTACCAACTATCTGGGCATTCTTTAGCCCAGTCAAGTTGACATAGACCAACACAAATACAGTTCATTCATATTAGACAAAAGTATCAAGGCCATTCAGTGGAGAAAAGGACAGACGTTTAAACAAATGCTGCAAGAATAAAGGAAAAGAAAAATGAAAATAATTGACTGCCTAGGGGCATGAGAACTTTTTCAGCAATTGATCTACTCCATTTTGACCATGGTCATGACTACTGACTAAACCCTTGTCAGAATTCAATGTACAATTATATCAGTGAATTTTGTTATATGCAAATTTTACTTTAATAAAGTCAATTTAAAATTTTTTAAATTAGTTATATCAGGTCACAGCAGAGGAGGTTTTATTTGGGAATAGTTTCTGTGGAAGAAGATTTCTGAATGAGTGTTAATTTACCATACTTAATATGGGCTTGCAATATAGCATACTTATTTTAAAAGGTGATGAAACTTTAGGCAATATTAATTTTACAAACAGTATTATAGCCTGTCTTTTCCTTTACTAATCAACCTATATATAAAGTGCTGTGGGTCTTTTAAAAAGAGGGACATTCATGACTAAAGAACATCAGAGTAGGAAAAACTGGATGTGTTTTGATCTTGAACCCCTACTGAATTAAGACAATTTAGGTGGCTGGGGGAATTTGTTGAATCATGAAATAAATCTGTAGTGGAAATTTTTAATTATCTTAAAGAACTCATAATTCATTCAGTAAGTACTAAAGTCTCTGCCATCCTGCAGGCATTATACTAGGCATTAAGCTTGTGATTAATAAACAGAAGAAATTTTTATTGTTATATAGAGATAGATTTTCTTTTTTTTTTTCTTTTTTTTTATTGCATTTTAGGTTTTGGGGTACATGTGCAGAGCATGCAATACAGTTGCATAGGTACACACATGGCAGTGTGTTTTGCTTGCTTTCTCCCCTTCACCCACATTTGGCATTTCTCCCCAGGCTATCTCTCCCCACCTCCCCCTCCCACTGGCCCTCCCCTTTTCCCCCCAATAGACCCCAGTGTTTAGTACTCCCCTCTCTGTGTCCATGTGTTCTCATTTTTCATCACCCGCCTATGAGTGAGAATATGCGGTGTTTCATTTTCTGTTCTTGTGTCAGTTTGCTGAGAATGATGTTCTCCAGATTCATCCATGTCCCTACAAATGACACGAACTCATCATTTCTGATTGCTGCATAATATTCCATGGTGTATATGTGCCACATTTTCCCAATCCAGTCTATCATCAATGGGCATTTTGGTTGATTCCAGGTCTTTGCTATTGTAAACAGTGCCACAGTGAACATACGTGTGCATGTGTCCTTATAGTAGAATGATTTATAGTCCTTTGGATATATACCCAGTAATGGGATTGCTGGGTCAAATGGAATTTCTATTTCTAAGGCCTTGAGGAATCGCCACACTGTCTTCCACAATGGTTGAACTAACTTACACTCCCACCAACAGTGTAAAAGTGTTCCTTTTTCTCCACATCCTCTCCAGCATCTGTTGTCTCCAGATTTTTTAATGATCGCCATTCTAACTGGCGTGAGATGGTATCTCAATGTGGTTTTGATTTGCATCTCTCTGATGACCAGTGACGATGAGCATTTTTTCATATGATTGTTGGCCTCATATATGTCTTCTTTCGTAAAGTGTCTGTTCATCTCCTTTGCCCAATTTTGAATGGGCTTCTTTGTTTTTTTCCTGTAAATCTGTTTGAGTTCTATGTAAATTCTGGATATCAGCCCTTTGTCAGATGGGTAAACTGCAAAAATTTTTTCCCATTCTGTTGGTTGCCGATTCACACTAGAGACTGTTTCTTTTGCTGTGCAGAAGCTGTGGAGTTTCATTAGGTCCCATTTGTCTATTTTGGCTTTTGTTGCCAATGCTTTTGGTGTTTTGTTCATGAAGTCCTTGCCTACTCCTATGTCCTGGATGGTTTTGCCTAGATTTCCTTCTAGGGTTTTTATGGTGCCAGGTCTTATGTTTAAGTCTTTAATCCATCTGGAGTTAATTTTGGTGTAAAGTGTCAGGAAGGGGTCCAGTTTCTGCTTTCTGCACATGGCTAGCCAGTTTTCCCAGCACCATTTGTTGAACAGGGAATCCTTTCCCCATTGCTTGTTTTTGTCGGATTTATCAAAGATTGTACGGTTGTAGCTATGTTGTGTTGCCTCTGATGCCTCTGTTCTGTTCCATTGGTCTATATCTCTGTTTTGGTACCAGTACCATGCTGTTTTGATTACTGTAGCCTTGTAGTATAGTTTGAAATCCGGTAGTGTGATGCCCCCCGCTGTGTTCTTTTTGCTTAGAATTGACTTGGCTATGCGGGCTCTCTTTTGGTTCCATATGAAGTTCATGGTGGTTTTTTCCAGTTCTGTGAAGAAAGTCAATGGTGGCTTGATGGGGATAGCGTCGATTCTGTAAATTACTTTGGGCAGTATAGCCATTTTCACGATATTAATTCTTCCTAACCATGAACATGGAATGTTTCTCCATCTGTTTGTGTCCTCTCTGATTTCATTGAGCAGTGGTTTGTAGTTTTCCCTGAAGAGGTCCCTTACGTTCCTTGTGAGTTGTATTCCAAGGTATTTTATTCTTTTTGTAGCAATTGTGAATGGCAGTTCGTTCTTGATTTGGCTCTCTTTAAGTCTGTTATTGGTGTAGAGGAAGGCTTGTGATTTTTGCACATTGATTTTATATCCTGAGACTTTGCTGAAGTTGCTTATCAGTTTCAGGAGTTTTTGGGCTGAGGCGATGGGATCTTCTAGGTATACTATCATGTCGTCTGCAAATAGAGACAATTTGGCTTCCACCTTTCCTATTTGAATACCCTTTATTTCTTTTTCTTGCCTGATTGCTCTGGCTAGAACTTCCAGTACTATATTGAATAGGAGTGGTGACAGAGGGCATCCTTGTCTAGTGCTGGATTTCAAAGGGAATGCTTCCAGTTGTTGCCCATTCAGTATGATATTGGCTGTTGGTTTGTCATAAATAGCTTTTATTACTTTGAGATATGTTCCATCGATACTGAGTTTATTGAGGGTTTTTAGCATAAAGGGCTGTTGAATTTTGTCAAATGCCTTCTCTGCATCAATTGAGATAATCATGTGGTTTTTGTTTTTGGTTCTGTTTATGTGGTGAATTACGTTTATAGACTTGCGTATGCTGAACCAGGCTTGCATCCCCGGGATGAATCCTACTTGATCATGATGAATAAGTTTTTTGATTTGCTGTTGCAATCGGCTTGCCAATATTTTATTGAAGATTTTTGCATCTATGTTCATCATGGATATTGGCCTGAAGTTTTCATTTCTTGTTGGGTCTCTGCCGGGTTTTGGTATCAGGATGATATTGGTCTCATAGAATGATTTGGGAAGGATTCCTTCTTTTTGGATTATTTGGAATAGTTTCAGAAGAAATGGTACCAGCTCCTCTTTGTGTGTCTGGTAGAATTCGGCTGTGAACCCGTCTGGACCTGGGCTTTTTTTGTGTGGTAGGCTCTTAATTGCTGCCTCGACTTCTGACCTTGTTATTGGTCTATTCATAGTTTCAGCTTCCTCCTGGTTTAGGCTTGGGAGGACACAGGAGTCCAGGAATTTATCCATTTCTTCCAGGTTTACTAGTTTATGTGCATAGAGTTGTTTGTAATATTCTCTGATGATGGTTTGAATTTCTGTGGAATCTGTGGTGATTTCCCCTTTATCATTTTTTATTGCATCTATTTGGTTGTTCTCTCTTTTCTTTTTAATCAATCTGGCTAGTGGTCTGTCTATTTTGTTGATCTTTTCAAAAAACCAGCTCTTGGATTTATTGATTTTTTGGAGGGTTTTTCGTGTCTCAATCTTCTTCAGTTCATCTCTAATCTTAGTTATTTCTTGTCTTCTGCTGGGTTTTGAGTTTTTTTGATCTTGCTCCTCTAGCTCTTTCAATTTTGACGATAGGGTGTCAATTTTGGATCTCTCCATTCTTCTCATATGGGCACTTATTGCTATATACTTTCCTCTAGAGACTGCTTTAAATGTGTCCCAGAGATTCTGGCATGTTGTGTCTTCGTTCTCATTGGTTTCGAAGAACTTCTTTATTTCTGCCTTCAATTTGTTGTTTATCCAGTCAACATTTAAGAGCCAGTTGTTCAGTTTCCATGAAGCTCAGCGGTTCTGGGTTGGTTTCTGAATTCTGAGTTCTAACTTGATTGCACTATGGTCTGAGAGGCTGTTTGTTATGATTTCAGTTGTTTTGCATTTGCTGAGCAGTGCTTTACTTCCAATTATGTGGTCAATTTTAAAGTAGGTGTGATGTGGTGCTGAGAAGAATGTATATTCTGTGGATTTAGGGTGGAGAGTTCTGTAAAGGTCTATCAGGTTTGCTTGCTCCAGGTCTGAGTTCAAGCCCTGGATATCCTTGTTGATTTTCTGTCTGGTTGATCTGTCTAATATTGACAGCGGAGGGTTAAAGTCTCCCACTATTATTGTGTGGGAGTCTAAGTCTCTTTGTAAGTCATTAAGAACTTGCCTTATGTATCTGGGTGCTCCTGCATTGGGTCCATATATGTTTAGGATCGTTAGCTCTTGTTGTTGTATCGATCCTTTTACCATTATGTAATGGCCTTCTTTGTCTCTTTTGATCTTTGTTGCTTTAAAGTCTATTTTATCAGAGATGAGAATTGCAACTCCTGCTTTCTTTTGCTCTCCATTTGCTTGGTAAATCTTCCTCCATCCCTTTATTTTGAGCCTTTGTGTATCCTTGCATGTGAGATGGGTTTCCTGGATACAGCACACTGATGGGTTTTGGATTTTTATCCAATTTGCCAGTCTGTGTCTTTTGATTGGTGCATTTAGTCCATTTACATTTAAGGTTAATATTGTTATGTGTGAATTTGATACTGCCATTTTGATGCTAGCTGGCTGTTTTGCCCGTTAGTTGTTGTAGATTCTTCATTATGTTGATGCTCTTTAGCATTTAGTGTGATTTTGGAATGGCTGGTACTGGTTGTTCCTTTCTATGTGTAGTGCCTCTTTCAGGAGCTCTTGTAAAGCAGGCCTGGTGGTGACAAAATCTGAGTACTTGCTTGTTCACAAAGGATTTTATTTTTCCTTCACTTCTGAAGCTCAGTTTGGCTGGATATGAAATTCTGGGTTGAAAGTTCTTTTCTTTAAGGATGTTGAATATTGGCCCCCACTCTCTTCTGGCTTGTAGAGTTTCTGCCGAGAGATCTGCTGTGAGTCTGATGGGCTTCCCTTTGTGGGTGACCCGACCTTTCTCCCTGGCTGCCCTTAGTATTTTCTCCTTTATTTCAACCTTGTTGAATCTGACAATTATGTGCCTTGGGGTTGCTCTTCTTGCGGAATATCTTTGTGGTGTTCTCTGTATTTCCTGCAATTGAGTGTTGGCCTGTCTTGCTAGGTGGGGGAAATTTTTCTTCATGATATCCTGAAGAGTATTTTCCAGCTTGGATTCATTCTCTTCATCACATTCTGGTACGCCTATCAAACAAAACGTAGGTTAGGTCTCTTCACATAGTCCCACATTTCTTGGAGACTTTGTTCATTCCTTTTTACACTTTTTTCTCTGATCTTGGTTTCTCGTTTTATTTCATTGAGTTGATCTTCAACTTCTGATATTCTTTCTTCTGCTTGGTCAATTCGGCTATTGAAACTTGTGCATGCTTCGCGAAATTCTTGTATTGTGTTTTTCAGCTCCTTTAATTCATTCATATTCCTCTCTAAGGTATCCATTCTTGTTATCATTTCCTCAAATCTTTTTTCAAGGTTCTTAGTTTCTTTGCATTGATTTAAAACATGTTCTTTTAGCTCACAAAAGTTTCTCATTATCCACCTTCTGAAGTCTAATTCTGTCATTTTGTCACAGTCATTCTCCATCCAGCTTTGTTCCCTTGCTGGTGAGGAGTTTTGGTCCTTTCTAGGCGGCGAGGTGTTCTGGTTTTGGGTGTTTTCCTCTTTTTTGCGCTGGTTTCTTCCCATCTTTGTGGATTTATCCAGCTGTCGTCTGTGTAGTTGCTGACTTTTCGATTGGGTCTCTGAGTGGACACCCAGATTGTTGATGATGAAGTATTTCTGTTATTTGGTTTTCCTTCTACCAGTCTCGCCCCTTCACTGTACGACTGCTGAGGTCCACTCCAGGCCCTGCTTGTCTGGGGTGCACCTGTAGCAGCTGCGGAACAGCGAGGGATGCTACCAGTTTCTTTTTCTGCTATCTTTGTCCCAGAATGATGCCTGCCAAATGTCAGTCTTTTGGATATAGATGGGTCAGGGAGCTGCTTGAAGAGACAGTCTGTACTTTGTAGGAGCTCAAGTGCTGAGTTGTGAGCTCTGTTGTTCATTCAGGGCTGTTAGGCTGCTATGTTTAATTTGGCTGCAACATAACTCATAAAAAAACCTTTTTCTCAGATGCTCTGTCTTGGGGGGGTGGTTGGGGCTTTCCTTGTGAGTGTCCGCCGTGCTGTCTTGCCCAGCTAGGAGGCAGTCTAGTCACTATTTGCCTGCCGAGGCTCCGTCCTGCTGGTGTGAGGTTCGCCCTGTTGCTGCAGGCTCTGCCCTTCTGCTTGGTCTCCGCCCTGTTGCCACGGGCTATGCCCTGCGGCAGAGTCTCTCTGTTGTACCGGGTTGCCTCGGCAATGGCAGGCTGCGTCAGCAATGGGCATGTACCTCAGTAGGGGCTGACTGCCTCGTTAATGGCGGACGCCCCTCCCCCACGGAGCTGTGCTTTAAGAAAACCTCCTCACCGGGAGCATTTGGAATTGCCGTTTTGTTTGTCGCACTGTGCTACCCCAAACGCTGTGTCCCTGGGATTTCCTGGGCTGGCTCACTGTCCAAGTCCCATTTAGTCTCAAGTTCAGCTTTTTCAGGTCTCAGTTTGCCGATTCAACAGGGCTCCCGTAACAGTGCGCTTTTGTATGGAGCGCTGTGGAGTGCCTCTGCACTCTGGCACGGGCTGGAGCTGCACCAGCTGCCGGCTACACCAGCCAAGACCTCTGCCTGGCGTCCCGTGTCTCTTTTATACCTGGGAATTTCCCCATTCTGTGGGCAACTAAGATCCATCTGGAAATGCGTCCCCGACTCACCCTCTCCACGCATCCAGCGAGAGCTTCAATCCTGGGTTGTTCTCACAGCGCCATCTAGAGATAGATTTTCATTCAATAAAAAGAAGAACATTCTAACAACTGGAGTTGCCAAAAAAAAAAAAAAAAAAAAAAAAAAAAAGGCCGGGCGTGGTGGCTTAAGCCTGTAATCCCAGCACTTTGGGAGGCCGAGGCAGGTGGATCACGAGGTCAACAGATCGAGACCATCCTGGTCAACATGGTGAAACCCTGTCTCTACTAAAAATACAAAAAATTAGCTTAGCATGGTGGCGCGTGCCTGTAATCCCAGCTACTCAGGAGGCTGAGGCAGGAGTATTGCCTGAACCCAGGAGGCGGAGGTTGCAGTGAGCCGAGATCGCGCCATTGCACTCCAGCCTGGGTAACAAGAGCAAAACTCCATCTCAAAAAAAATGAGTCCTTTACAAAGGAAGTAGGGCATCTCCATCCGTGTGAGTACAGACTGCATTCCCAGTTGCCAGGGATAACTGTGCTTTATTCTGTGTTGGGAGGCAGGTTACTTCTGAATTTCCTTTCCAAATTAGGTTCAGATGGAGTTGTGTGAAACAAAAAATATTTAATGTAGATTTGAGGCCAGGCACAGTGGGTCATGCCTGTAATCCCAGCATTTTGGGAGGCCAAGGTAGGTGGATCACCTGAGGTCAGGAGTTTGAGACCAGCCTGGCCCACATGGTGAAACCCTGTCTCTACTAAAAATACAAAAATTAGTTGGGCATGGTGGCACACACCTGTAGTCCCATCTTCTCAGGAGGCTGAGGCATGAGAATCACTTGAACCCGGGAGGCGGAGATTGCAGTGAGCCAAGATTGTACTAATGCACTCCAGCCTGGGCAACAGAGAGACACTGTGCCTCAAAACAAAAATAGATAGATTAGGTAGGTAGGTAGATATATATATAGAGAGATAGACTTGATAAAAAGGAAAATTTGACATTTTTAGTGTTAATTTATGTTAAAAATATGTACTTTTCTGGTTATGAATATAAAGCACATACATTATATTTCTGATAATTAAGTTGCATAGAAGGAAGTGAAAAATAATCCATAGTCTCGCCACCCAAAGATGAGCATCATTAACATTTATTACTCTCTTTCCAGATTTTTTTTATGTATCTGTACATCATAGAGAGTGGAACACACTCATATTTTCCCCAAAATGTCATCATATTGCACAGTCTATTTTTACACAGCTTTCTCTCTCTTAAAATGTGTTATGGGGATCTTTCTATATCAACAGAGAGATTGACCTTACTTAAATCGAATAACATGTTGTATGGAGGTACTATGATTTGCTTAGTCAGTTTTCTATTAATGAACATTGAACATTTTTTGATGTTTCTCTGATTATTTGCTTTGGCTACGTTCCTAAAACAGAGAGAGAGAGAGAGAGAGCAGCTTGTTATTAATTGTGTTAATCTTTGACAATCTGAAAGGAGGAAAATGTGTTAAAATTTGTATTTTTTGATTACTAGAGCTTATACTCTAGTGAGAGAGACAGACATTAATCAAAGGTCATGGATAAATATAAATTTACAACTGTAATAAGTGTTAAGACAGTGAATCAGTGCAATGAGCATACAGGCTGAGATTGACATGATAATTTAGTTGGGAGCTTAAGAAGTCGGGGAAAGTTTCCCTGAAAGAATAATGACTGAGTGATGTCATCATCAGCTAATCAGGGGATCATAGATGAGAGCTAGAGCAGGCATAGAGAGAATTTCAGAAAAGGGAAATAGCATGTGCAAAGGCGCTGTGCATGTTCCAGGAACAGAAAGAAAGCCAGCATGGATGGTATGCGACAAGCCAGGGCAGCACAGTGCTGTGACGGAGCTGGAAAGGGAGGAGATGCCACATCACTCAGGATCTTGTCATTCATGGTAAGTTCATATTCATATATTCCATTAATGATATCTGTTGAAGGATTCTGATCTTTATCTGAAGAACAATGGAAGTCATTAAAATATTTTAAGCAAGAGGGTCACATAATAAAATTTACATTTTGAAAAAAATCACCTGGTTTCAGGTTGGAAAATGTTTAAGTGAGGGTCAGAGTGGATGTGGGTAGCCTCCTTCCAAAGCTCCCACAGCATCTAGGAGAAAGATGATGCTGGCTTAGCTCAAGGTGGCATCAGTGAAGCCAAAAAGAGAATGGATTTGCCAGACCTATGGAGACAAGACTTGGAGAAACGTTGGGTACTAGGGGCAGGAAAGACTATGAGAGTCCTGGCTCTAAGCCTGGTGGTGGTACAACTCCAGGGTATTCTGGAAGAGGACCACTTTTAGGAGAATGACGTGTTCAGTTTTGATCATGAAGCCTAGAGGCTTTTCATTATTGGTCATTTGTAATTCTTATATGTACCTCCTATGGTGCAATATCCTTTGGCATTGCTCTTTTCCCTTTCCATGTAATACCCCATCACTAAGGATAGTAAATGTTTTTCATATATGTTGCAAATGTTTTTCTCAATTTGTCATTTCCTTTGTTGGTTACTTGCTTTTAATTTTATTATTTTCTGTAGAAGAGTTGATGTAAAATCTTAACACTATAAATTTGTGTATTCCCTTTTAAGTTTTGGAGCTAAGCTATGGACATCACAGAAAATTTAGTTGTAGTTACCAATCAATCAGAATTTTCATTCCAAGATTCATATTTTAATCACCCTCTTTGTATAGCTAGAAGAAAAGAGCTCACCTAAATGAAGGTATGAATAAGTTTGTATAAGAGGGTCAAGAAATTGAATTTTTATGACAAATGTCAATATTATCATTTCTTCATGTGGTATTTAATGTCTATAGATCACTTCACAATAAAAAATTTAGAACTCTTTTAGCCTTCCAAATCAGGCACTTACTAAAGTCTTCAGAGTCTTAGTGTCTTCTCTACAACCCCTCTCAAATACTGATATTTGAGAAAATTGGTGTATATTCCACAGGTGATTCTGAAGGTCATATATGCCTTTTCACCTCTAAGGCTTAACATAGCACCTGTTGAATGAATTAACAAAACATTTTCAATTAAAATACTTAGAAGGCTAGGTGCACTGGCTTACATACATTTGTAATCCCAGTACTTCGGGAGGTTGAGGCAGGAGGATTGCTTGAGCCCAGGAGTTCAAGACCAGCTTGGGCAACACAGTGAGACCTCATCTCTATAAAAAATATATAAAATTAGCCAGGAATGATGGCACGTGCCTGTAGCTCCAACTACCTGAGAGGCTGAGGTTGGAGGGTCACTTGAGCCCAGAAGGTCGAGGCATTAGTGAGCCCAGATCAGGCTACTACACTCCACCGTAGGTGACAAAGTAAGGCCCTGTTTCAAAATAAAATAATAAAATACATAGAATAAAATGTTTTAAAATGGTTATATGTACAAATATCCCCTGACTTATAAGCTCTTGGCTTAATAATACTTACAAATGAATGACCACTACCTCTTCCCCTCAAAGTCCTCCCCCATCACTGATGTCCTGTTGTCCAGGAACCTTGTTCTGTCATTGATACCTGGATCCATGAAGCCCTTCCCTACCATTGCTGTGGAAACCACCAGGATCCCCTCTCTGGGTGTTCTCCATCTCCTTCCTTGCCTTGCTTTGGGACCTCTCAGGTCAGCGGTACCTATACCCCCTTCCACCCTATTGCCAAAAGCATCAGGAATGTAAGTGCCTCAGGACTCAAGCATCTCAGGGCTTAGGACTCAGCATGTAAGGTGGTGATGGTCAGGTCTTTATTTTTGGAAATACTACAAACTACCTTCAGGGATATTTCAGCCCCATGATAAATTAAATAAGATTTTGTGAGTTTGCCTGAGAATGTAGCCACCATTTATAACACTTCTAAATGTAGGCTTAATAAAATACCTTCTGAAATTGGTGATTACTTGTAGAGTGAACATTAATATTTATGGTTAATTTTTCTTTTTATTTGATAAAATATTAAATCAGATGCATGTTTTTCCCTTTAATATTAAAGCCCTGTCCAGTTGTAAGGATGAAAAGAGAATTGTTCCTTTCTGGGAATGCCTGCAGCTAACTCAAGGTATCTACCAGCAATGAAGGTGAACAGCATTTCTTTCTCCTTCAGACATATGGTGATACGGTTTGGCCATGTCTCCCAAATTTTATCTTAAATTGTAGCTCTCATGTCCCCTCATGTTGTGAGAGGGACCTGGTGGAAGATAATTCAATCATGGATGCAGTTTCCCCCATACTGTTCCTGTGATGGTGAATAAGTCTTACGAGACCTGATGGTTTTATAAGGGGTTTTCCTCTTTCACTTGGCTCTCATTCTCTCTCGCCTGCCGCCATGTAAGACATGCCTTTCACCTTCCACCAGAATTTTAATGTAAGAACTAGGCTTAGAAAACAGGCTAAATCCAAAGAAGACCAAGCAATGGAAATACATCTCCAGATGCGCTGGTGAGTTAACCAGGCCACCTTGCACCCAGCTCACTCCTGGGCCCATCACCACTATTGCCACCAGATGCTGGGTACTGCTGCCATCAAATCACCAAGAGAGTGAGTTCCAAACTGTCCCCTTCTCCTTCAGTTTATTAAGTTGTGGCAAAAAAAAAGGATAATCATCATCATCATCTATGTAAAAGGAGATTTGGCCAGGCTTGGTGGCTTAAGCCTGTAATCCCAGCACTTTGGGAGGCCGAGGCTGGCAGATCACCTGAGGTCAGGAGTTCGAGACCAGCCTGATCAATGTGGTGAAACCCCATTGCTACTAAAAATGCAAAAATTAGCCTGGCGTAGTGGTGGGTGCCTGTAGTCCCAGCTACTCAGGAGGCTGAGACAGGAGACTTGCTTAAACACAGGAGGCAGAGGTTGCAGTGAGCTGAGATAGTGACACTGCACTCCAGCCTGGGTGACAGAGCAAGACTCCATCTCAAAAATCTCAAAAAAAAAAAAAAAAGAAAGAAAAAAGAAAAGAAAAAGAAAATTAGCTGGACCTGGTGGCACAGGTATGTAATCATCTGTAATCCTAGGTACTCCAGAGGCTGAGGCAGGAGAATCACTTGAACCTGGGAGGCAGAGTTTGCAGTGAGCTGAGATCAATCCACTGGACTCCAGCCTGGGTAACAGAGTAAGACCCTATCTCAAAAAACTAAACTAAAATAAAAATAAATAAAGAGGGAATTTAACATTTAGCTACTGTTTAAAGCATGGTAAGTGAGCACCTCTGTACCTACTACTGAGCTATTCTTTTGAAGCCCTTTAGTATTCTTCTCATTGTTTTCCCCTCATTGCCCTCATCTCATGGGTAACTAAGTTTTCTGGATAAGCTCTATTTTGTGTGTGTGTGGGGGGGTGTTAGGGGGTGACAAGGTCTTGTTCTTGTCACCCAGGCTGGAGGGCAATGGTATGATCATGGCTCACAACAGCCCTGACCTGCTATCGAACTCAAGCAATTCTCCCACCTCAGCCTTCCAAGTAGCTGGGACCACAGGCACATGCCACCATGCCCTGCTGTTTTGTTTTGTTTTGTTTTGTTTTTTCTTTCTGGTAGCGATAAGGTTTCCCTATGTTGCCCAGGTTGAACTTGAACTCCTGGGCTCAAGTGATCCTCCCACCTCAGCCTCGCAAAGTGCTGAGATCACAGTCGTGAGCCACTGTGGCCAACTCCTGGATGTGCTTTTCTTTATAGTTTTAACACATATTTGTGTCCCTACGCTATAGCTAGCGTTGTTACTTTTGCCTGTTTTTGTGCTTTGTATAAATAAAATCACACTGTATGTATTCCTCTGGAACATACTTTCTGCTCACTATATATTTTCAGTGTTGGTGTGAAATAGCTCTCATTTGTTCACGTCCACTGCTTTACTGTGTTAATATACCAGAACTACTTTATCCTGACTACTGATAATGAAGTAAGGATTTTTTTCCCGGTCAACAATGCTGCTAATTATATACACATACCTCATGGTGTACATACTAAATAATTCATTGAGGTCTCTAGTGAGAGCAGAATTTCTAAGTAATAAGGAATGTGAATATTTAACATTACTAGGTGACAGCAAATTATTTTCCAACATGGCTGTAATAATTATATTCCCACCAGCAGTGATGACTTTTTTCACTGTCCCACAGCTCCATCAACATCCGGTAGGATCCAACTGTATTATTTTTGTCAAGCTAGTGGGTGCGACAGAGTAGCTCAGTGTGGTCTTAAGTTAGGGTTCCCTGATTACTACCAAGTTTGGGTGTTTTCCTGTGTTTATAAGCCATGCACATTTGTGCTTCTATGAGATAACTGTTCATGCCTTTTTGAACTTCTCTATTGAGCTGTACATGTCTCTCCATATACTTGGACCTCCTTAAAGTTCTTCAATAAAAACTGTAGTAATTCTGTACCAAGGACCTGCACATTTTTCTTAGATTTATTCCTGGATGCATTATATTATTTTATGCAATAAAACATTTTCTACTGTTGAAATACACTCTTCTTTTTATATTGATATTACATCTAGAAATCTTGTCGAACTCATGAAATCTGATCATTTACCTGTAGATTCCATTTATCTGTAGATTATTTTGGTTTTTCCATGTTGATAATTATATCATCTGTAAATAATGACTGTTTCATTTATTCCTTTCCTAATTCTTGTATCTTTTTCTTGTTTCATTGTGCTGGCTAGAATTTTAGCCAATATACTGTTGAATAGAAGTGATGACTCTCCTATTCTGGGCCCATTCTTGTCTGGGACTTATGTCTCTTTCTCCCCCCAACTTTTTTTTCTCTTTTGGCATTTGGTACAGGACCAGAGTCCCAAATGGGCACATTTGCTTGGCCAAGCTTAAGTTACAGGCCTTTCTAACTGCCAAAAGAAAAAAAGAAGAAGAAGATGAAGAAGGAAAACGTATGCCATAGTATGATACAGGGCTCTTCCTCGAATCTTTCTAGGAATTTCTCCAAAATTGGAAGGGCATTCAAATGCCAGACAATGGAGAATAACTTGTAATTGCCTGTATATTTATCTTTATGCACAGCAAGAGTCTACATAATCAACCCAATCACCATTAATAACGTGCCTATAGGAGGATTTATTCTTCATTTCAAATTCAAAGAATACATCTCCCTTTACTGTGTACATAGTATCAGAACTAAAGATTTCCCCTGTTCCAAATTATTTATGGAAGTTCCTATGGTCCATTGTGGAATATTTAAGAAGGTAACACCTGGGGATTGAATGGGGATGAACTATAGGGCATTCTAAAGAATGAGAATTTCTCATCAGTGTAAAACTTCAGAGGTGACTTTTTCCAGTCACATCCTCAGTTATTCCCCCCCTCTTCTTTCACGGGTTTATATACTCCTGTTTCCAGTGTTTTCATCTATAGCCATATCCATGTTTTCCTCTGCTTAAGTTTCTGCTAAGTAGATCCCAATCTCCCAGCTCCTCCTTTACTTTCACGTCTGTGAAGAAGTTCATGTTCTTTTATGGTTTTCTAGAGGATTACTGCTCGTGATAATAAAAAGCAATTTAATAAAGAGCATTCTGCCACCAAATTGAGACACACACACACGGAATTTAATATTTCTCTGGAGATAGTCATAACAAAGTTTTTTAAAATTGACAAAAATTGCAACATTTATATGACAAAAGTTACTATCACTAATATACATATTGTACTTATAAACTGATAAAAGAGTTATTTGATTTTTTAATGGGCCAAGGACACAAACAGTCAGAGAATAAACAATACAAATAAGATGTTTAACTTCATCTTTTAGGTTTAGTTATAAACTAAAACAAAAATTAAATATAATTTTTTCAACTAATCAATTGGCTAAGGGAGAAAAGATCTTCAATACCTTGTGATGCTGAAGAGAGAATATAGGCTCTGTGTGCACTGTTAGAAGCAAACGTTGATGTTCCTTGAGTAGAGTCTGACAGTATGTTGCCAAAACCTTTAACCATGTAAACTTTTCTTCTTATTTCATGAGAGTTTATTCTATCAAAAACAAAACAAGCTTTAAGAACATAAGCACAGTCTTTCTTTCTTCTTTTTCAGTTCTGGGGTACATGTGCAGATCACAGTCTTTCTTTCTTTTTTTTTTTTTTTTTAAGACAGAGTCTCACACTGTCACCGGGCTGGAGTGTAGTGGCACAAACTTGGCTCACTGCAACTTCCGCCTCCCAGGTTCAAGTAATTCTCCTGCCTCAGTCTCCTGAGTAGCTGAGATTATAGGCACCTACCACTACACCCAGCTACTTTTTTGTATTTTTAGTAGAGATGGGGTTTCATCATGTTGACCAGGCTGGTTTGGAACTCCTGACCTTGTGATCCACCTACCTCGGTCTCCCGAAGTGCTGGGATTACAGGCATGAGCCACCACGCCCAGCCCAGATCACAGTCTTTCTATATTCAATTATTAATAATTCTTACTTCACCAAACCTAAAATAGTATTGGTCATATGTATCATTATTCTGTGTACTACTATGAAAGAAAACAATGCCAAACTATAGTACAAGCTGTTTTATCACTTCAAATTCTCTTAAAATTTTCTAACTGATGTAGTAATTATACATATTTATGGGATACAGAGTGATATTTTGATACACATATGCAATGTGTAATGATCAAATCATGGTAACTTACATATCCATCACCTCAAACATTTATCATTTCTTTGTGTTGGGAACATTCAAAATCCTCTCTACCTGCTATGTGAAAATATGAAATAAATTATTGCTAACTATAGTCAGTCACCCCACAGTGCTATAGAACCCTAGAACTTATTCCTTCTAGCTAGCTGTAATTTTGTAACCCTTAACCAAACTTTCTCTCTCCCCCTGCCCCTACCCTCTAATAACCACAATTCCACTCTATACTCCTATGAGCTCAACATTTTTAGCTCCCACATATGTGTGAGAGCATGCTGTGTTTATCTTTCTGTGCCTAACTTATTTCACTTAACATTATGTCCTCTAGTCTCACTCGGTTGCCAAGAATGATAGGATTTCATTCTTGTTTATGGGTGAACAGTATTTTGTTGTGTACACTCATCACGTTTTCTTTCTCTGTTCATCCGTTGATAAACACATTGATTCCATATCTTAGCTACAATAGTGCTGCAATAATCTTTTCCTTTGAATAAATATCCAGTAGTGGGAATGCTGGATCATATAGTATAGTTCTACTTTCAGTTTTTTGAGGAACCTCTGCACTGTTTTCCATAATGGCTGTACTAATTTACAATACCAACAGTATACGTGTTTCCATTTCTGAGTTCTCACAAGCATCTTGTGTCTTTTTGATAACAGCTATTCTAATTTGGGTGATATGATAGTGTATTGTGGTTTGATTTGCATTTCCCTAATGATTACTAATATTGAGCTTTTTTTTTACATACTTGGTGGCTATTTTTGTGTCTTCTTTTGAAAAATGTCTATTCAGATTGCTTGACCATTTTTTAAATCAGATCTTTTACTGCTTTTGAGTTTCTTGTATATTCTGAATATCTCTTGTCAGGTGAATAGTTTGCAAATATCTTCTCCCATTCTGCAGGTTATCTCTTCACACTGTTAGTTGTTTCCTTTGCTATGCAGCAGTTTTTTAGTTTGATATAATCCCATTTGTATATTTTTGCATTTGTTGACTATGCTTTTGAAGTCTTATCCATAAAACCTTTGCCCAAATCAAGTGTTTCCTCTGTGTTATCTTCTTGTAGTTTTACAGTTTCGAGTTTTACATTTAAGCCTTGAATCTATTTTGAGTTGATGTATGTATATGGTGAGAAATAGGGATATAGTTTCATTCTTCTTCATATGGATATTCTGTTCTCCTAGCACCATTCATTAAAGAGGATGTGCTTTCCCCAGGGTGTGTGTTCTTGGCACCTTTGTCAAAAATCAGTTGGCTGTAAACATCTGGATTTATTTCTATGCTCTCTATCTTGTTCCATTAGTCTATGTGAGTGATTTTATACCAGTGCAATGCTGTTTGGGTTACTATAGCTTTGTAATATGTTTTGAATCAGGTAGCTTGATGCCTCCAGCTTAGTTCTTTTTGGTCAGTATTGTTTTGGCTATTGTGAGTCTTTTGTGGTTTCACAAAAATTTCAGAATTTTTTTCTACTTCTTCAAAGAATATAATTTGTATTTTGATAGAGATTGCATTAGATCTGTAGATTGTTCCGGGTAATATGGTCGCTTTGACAATATTTCATTCTTTCAATCTATGAACAGGGGATGTCTTTCCATTTATTTGTGTCTTCATCAATTTCTTTAATCAGCATTTTATAGATTTTATTGTAAAGATCTTTTGCCTCCTTGGTTAAATTTATTACTAGGTATTTTAATATTTTTGGCAGCTATTGTAAAGGGAATTGCTTTCTTGATTTCTGTTTCAGCTAGTTTATTATTAGTGTACAGAAGTGCTACACTAACAGCACTGTGCAGCAAATCCTGCAAATTTGCTGAATTCATTCATCAGTTCTGAAGTTTTTTTAATGAAGTCTTTAGGTATTTTTATATATAAAATCATGTTATCTGCAAACAGGGATAATCTGACTTCTTTTTCAATTTGGAAGCCATTTATTTCTTTCTCTTGTTTAATTGCTCCAGCTAGAATTTCTAGTACTGTGTTGAATAAAAGTGGTGAAAGTGAGCATCCTTGTCTAGTTCCAGTTCTTAGAGAAAAAGCTTTCAAGTTTTTCCCCATTCAATGTGATGTTAGCTATGGGTTTGTTATTTATGGCCCTTATTGTATTGAGGTATGTTTCTTCTATACCTAATTTGTTGAGAGTTTTTATCATGAAGGAATGTTGAATCTTTTTGTTTGTTTGTTATTTAATCTTTATTTCATAATCATAAACTTAACTACTTAACTCAACTCTGCAATCCAGCTAGGCATGGAAGGGAACAAGGAAAACATGGAACCCAAAGGGAAATGCAGCGAGAGCACAGATTTTAGGATATTGTGAGCAAATGGGGTGGAAGGGCGCTCTCCTGATCTACAAAAGGAATGGTCGTTAAGATAAAACACAAGTCAAACTTATTAAAGTTGTCCACAGTCAGCAACAGTGATCTTCTTGCTGGTCTTGCCCTTCCTGGACCCGAAGCGCTCCATGGCCTCCACAATATTCATGCCTTCTTTCACCTTGCCAAAGACGACATGCTTGCCATCCTACCACTCAGTCTTGACAGTGCAGATGAAAAATCGGTAGCCGTTTGTGTTGGGTCCAGCATTTGCCATGGACAAGATGCCGGGACCAATATGCTTTAGGATGAAGTTCTCATCATCAAATTTCTCCCCGTAGATAAACTTGCCACCAGTGCCGTTATGGCATGTGAAGTCACCACCCTGACACATAAACCCTGGAATAATTCTGTGAAAGCAGGAACTCTTATAACCAAATCCTTTCTCTCCAGTGCTCAGAGCATTAAAATTTTCTGCTGTCTTTGGAAACTTGTCTGCAAACAGCTTGAAGGAGACGTGGCCCAAGGGCTTGCCGTCAATGGCAATGTCGAAGAACACGGTGGGGTTGACCATGGCTGATACTACAAGGCGCCAGGCAGTGATGGCATCTGCAAAGCCAGGAATGTTGACTTTTATCAAATATTTTGTGCAGCTATTGAAGTAATCATATGGGTTTTGTTCTTTCTGTTAATGTGATGTATCACACAATGATTTGCATATGTTGAGCCATCCTTGTATCCCTGGGATAAATCCCACTTGATCATGATGTATACTCTTTTTGATGTGTTGTTGGATTTGGTTTGCTAGTATTACATTGAGGGGTTTTGCATTTGTGTTTATCAAGGATACTGACCTGCAGTTTTCTTTTTTGTTGTGTCCTTGTCTGGTTTTGGTAATACTGGTCTCATAGTGCGTATCCTTTTTGACTCAGCACTCCTCTCTTCTAGGAGTTTATTCTAGGAATATATTCTAATAGGTAGGTAATATAATAACCATAGCAATATTCACTGAAGTCTTGTTTATAATAGTAAAAACTGGAATCCAACAATATAGATGGATTAAATAGTTTGCTAGAGTCACACAACAGAATAAGCAGCCATTAAAAAGGAAAAATTGTTTGTGACAAACTACAGAGTGAAAAGAAGCAGAATGTATAAGAGCATTTATCTCATTTATATAAAAGTTACCAATATGTACAAATACATATATGTCTACATACACAGATATGGTTATCAAAACATTTAATTATTATTATCATTATTTTTGAGACAGAATCTCGCTTTTGTTGCCCAGGCTGGAGTGCAATGGCATGAAGATCTTGGCTCACTGCAACCTCCTCCTCCTGGGTTTAAGTGATTCTCCTGCCTCAGCCTCCTGAGTAACTGGGATCACAGGCATGCACTACCATGCCTGACCGATTTTTGTATTTTTAGTAGACATGGAGTTTCTCCAAAAACATATACATTTTATTAACAAGCAGGTGGCAGGTATTTTGAGGCTGGTTATTGTTTATAATGTTATGTATAATTTTATATAGCCATAACGCTGTTGTGATTTCCTTTTCCCCATTACCTTGGTTCCTCAATTCTAATTGTCTTACTCCAATTTTTGTCTTCCTAGATATCTCTAGGTCACCATTTTCAGGTGACTTCTATGCACTATGAGGTAAACTAGCAAATGCTCCAAAGGAAGAAAGTAGCAAATAACATCAGGCTCACTTCGGTACATTTTCCTTCCCTCTAATGTCTTGTTCCTTCAAGTCCTGGCTGCCATGGTTGTTTAGATGCCTTCAAACGGTTCCTCTTAATTGTTTTAATCCAGATTTATAACTGCTTTCAACAGTAAGTGATTCTGATATAAACTGTTGTATCATAGCCAGAAGCAAAAGTCCAATTGTCTCCTATTTAAGGGCATATTAATTATTGCTAAAATATAAAATTATTTTGTAAGTAAAGAGATTATCTTTTAACGTGAATAATTTTTTAATATTACCTGTTTTGTGAATATTTAAAAATTTTCCTTGAATGAAGGCACACAATATTTTATATTTTTCTTAAAAGTATTAAATATAATTACTTTCTAAATGCTGAAAATTATAATTTTATAAACCATATTCAAATTAAATACTTTTTTACTCACATAAATTTAATTCAAAATTGAATTTAACCCAAAAATATGCTTATTTTACTTTCTGATTATACTGCTGCATATTTGGTTATAATTTTTTATATTGTAAATAAATTTCTTTAATACTGTATTCTGTGAGTCAAGCATTAGGGTAAGTGAAAAGATTGATTTGAATATCAGATAAAACAAGCATAACAGGGATTTGAGCTGTAAGTATAGATTTAGTATTATGAACCTAGGTGGTCAAGATCTGAAGCAATGGCAAATTCAGTAGATACTGTCAGACATGAACATTTTACGGGATTGGGACTGCCTTCGAAGCATTCATAAATAGGGACCTACTTGTGTCCTCCACACTTCACAGAAGCTTTCTAAACATCCTTAGTCCCCTCTTTTCTATTTCCGAACTTTGGGTCCTCTATTCATTTCTCCTCTTACTTTCAACATATGTCTTCTTGTTTCATGAGAAAAACAGAAGTCACCAGGTGTAGCTCCCACAAATTCCTGTGTCTACATCCACAACTAAACAACATAAAAGCCCAGTTTTCTATCTTCACCCCCTGCCCATATCTGTAAATTGCCCTTCATCCCCTAACTGGGCAATGACTCTGTCCGTACTCTAGGTACCATCTTTCCCATCTTCCTAGGGTACTTGTTCCCCCCGTAGGCTGGCATCCTCTGTCTTTTTTCAACCATGCTTTTATGTCTTTTTTTCTTTCACTGTATAAATATACTCCCCACCACTAGGCTGTTTAATCACAAATTTTCCTCTGGTCTGGTGTTCTTCAAATTTCAGGCTTCTCCCCATGAGTGGGTTGTGAAATTAATGAGGCTGTTTCAGAAAATATATTATTTTAAGAAACGAATTAATATGGAACCTGCCATATCAGAATGCAACACATATATTCCTAGCAGGAGCTGTCCACATTGCCACAAATCCTGCATACAACTGAGTTGAGTGACAGCTGGAGGATGGGAGGTAATGAATATATGCATTGGCTGGGAGCTGCCAGCCAGTCACTCTTCTGCTCACTGGTGTCTCAGCTGATTTTCTGGAATTGATCATAATTGCATCAGGAGAGTTCATGTTTTATAGTTTTATTTTACGTCAATGTAATTTATAGCTAATTATAAAGTGAGTTTTAGAAGATCTTTATCTAGTGTTGGCAAAGGCAGCAAGACTTTCCACCAAGGTTTGGCTATAAGCTAGAAGCTTTCAATGTGCTTTTTGAATTAGGCATAATTGTTTGGCATTTTTCAACTTTGTGGTAATAGTACATTTTAATCAAAGTTATACCAATTATCCTTAACACAGTTGACTATATTAGAAGAAATAAAAACAATCGTGAAAAATGCAGAGGCATGCTCTAGCTGAACTGCCAGATTTGGACATGTCTATAGTTAGAACATTAAGAAAAATGTCTCTTTTAATTAATAAATTCTATTATTTGAACTATAAGCCCAAAAAGTGTGAGTCATTTTAATAATGGTAAAGTATAGCTTATCAATTGCTCAAAACTCACTGAAAATGTATTATTTGTAATGACATTCTTGCAAATAAAAGCTTAAGATCTTCCAAAAAAATCCTTTGAAATACAGCAAGCCAAATTTGTTCATTAGGACTTCAAATATTTTCAAAGAAAAAAAAAAAGAGATAAATTTGTTAACATTATTTCATATTGGTTTTAATGAAAAAGGATTTCCATCACAATTAGCCACCTATGTGCAGCAAAAGGAAACAGCTTCTTAAAAAATTATTCTCAGCATACATGGTTATAGTGAATATGATCCTTGATAAATCAGCTGGGAAATTTAAAATTATACTTCTAAGTCATAACATATTATAGTTCTAAAGAATACACAGAATAGAATTTATACTTATTAGGCACATACAGGCAGACACAGATTGTATAATTCCACTTAATGAGAGCACTAATATTTCATATTACTTAGACTTTCAGTTTATGCCAAATATATGTATGAAAATATGACTTTTATAAAGGATTTATTGTGTTGTTTTCCTTTAGCCAAACACAAAACTACTTGAAGAACATAAATTCAACTGGAAAATTGTAATGGAATTGTGAGTGATTCAGAAATAAATATAACCAGGAAACAGAGTAGAATAATTTAAAATATTGTTAGAAACTACTCTGTACATTATTTAAAATCTGTGTTTTATACATTGTAAAGATTTCGCACCCTAACAATTGTACTGAATCTCTTGGACTTGAAAACAAAAGTCACACTGTTAGTAGTAGTTGTTTAATTTTATTAAAGGAACCTTCACTTTTTGATATCTTTTGCTCAGAAATTGGATCTGTGGCCGAGACTAATGAGTCCCCTCCCTTTGCTATAGGAACAGAGCTATGATTACTCAGGTATGTCTCTGCAACTCTGTCTTCACCCATGCAATATATGGGATTTGTGTGACTTCCACCTCTGAGGCATGGACTCCTCTGCTCTCTTTTCCTCTTCCTATGGGCTGGAACACAACGTGTCTGCGACATATCTTTGGGACACACAAATGAGAACAACCCCCTACAGGATGGGGAAACAGTAACATTTAAGGTACATGGTCACTTAACGATCTCCTGGGACCTGCTGTACCAACCTAGACCACTGACTTAGGGTTTGAGAAGTCTATGTCTATGCTTTTCAACCACTGTATTGTTGGGTCTTTGTTAAAACAACTTAGCCTTTCCATCAAATAACATGTATATGTCGTATCGTACTAAAGTTATTGATTGTTACAAGGAAAGTACTAATTATGTTATATGAACTCAGGAATGGGATTTGTATTTTTCTATTTGGAAAGCAATCTCACTTGGCATTTTGAAGATGTTATTTCACCAAAAGAATTTGCAGATAGGACTCATTTTTTTTGACATTTTAAACTGATTGAATTTGGATCTACATGGAAAAAGTAGCAATACATTTCAAGATGTTTAATATGTCCAACACTCACAGATATATTTCGGGTAATCACTGTGGTTACTATGTGTCCACAATTTTGCAACACATAAAGAGAAAATTAATGAAGACATTTTAAATAAAATAAAATGATATTAATTATATTACAAGTCTCTATTGTAAACTTTAATAATTTCCCAAAGAGAAATTTGAAATTTTGAGGGAAAAATTGATAGAAGATCTGTTTTCCAAAATCCTGAATCCATATTAAAGTTGATACTCAAAGAAGAAAGCTAATTACTAGTACTTTATTTTAATGTATTGAAGAATAATTATGTTTATCACTATTTTAGATTAAGATTAAGAAAGACTTTCCATTGCTAGACAGGGTTTACGATTATTAATAGCATTCACAGCAACTTATTTAGTGAGCCAGAATTTTTTTTTTTAATATTTTATTACATTTTAGGTTTTGGGGTACATGAGCAGAACATGCAAGACAGTTGCGTAGGTACACACATGGCAGTGTGTTTTGCTTCCTTTCTCCCCTTCACCCACATTTGGCATTTCTCCCCAGGCTATCCCTCCCCACCTCCCCCTCCCAGTGGCCCTCCCCTTTCCCCCCGATAGACCCCAGTGTTTAGTACTCCCCTCCCTGTGTCCATGTGTTCTCATTTTTCATCACCCGCCTATGAGTGAGAATATGCGGTGTTTCATTTTCTGTTCTTGTGTCAGTTTGCTGAGAATGATGTTCTCCAGATTCATCCATGTCCCTACAAATGACACGAACTCATCATTTCTGATTGCTGCATAATATTCCATGGTGTATATGTGCCACATTTTCCCAATCCAGTCTATCATCAATGGGCATTTGGGTTGATTCCAGGTCTTTGCTATTGTAAACAGTGCTGCAATGAACATTCGTGTACATGTGTCCTTATAGTAGAACGATTTATAGTCCTTTGGATATATACCCAGTAATGGGATTGCTGGGTCAAATGGAATTTCTATTTCTAAGGCCTTGAGGAATCGCCACACTGTCTTCCACAATGGTTGGACTAATTTACACTCCCACCAACAGTGTAAAAGTGTTCCTTTTTCTCCACATCCTCTCCAGCATCTGTTGTCTCCAGATTTTTTAATGATCGCCATAAGCAACAAAACTAAAAACATTGGGCAGAAATAGGCATCGCAGCACAAACCACTGTGGTTGTGCCTGTAGCATTGTCCTCGTGCCCGCAACCTAGAATGAATTTAGGAACAGGCAAGTATGCCTGCTGCAGTGAATGAAATCATACCTAATAGTGACTATTATCCTTAACGGTAAGTACTGTTTTATACCTAAAACTGTTGTTTCCGTTTTTTAACCTATCTATACATGTATGTGTATGGGCTTGACAATGCAAAGTGTATTTTCTACTGTAAGTTATGGGAAGAAAGTAGAAAAGTGTTTACTTTCCTTCATAGCCATCAGCTGGGTTGTTTATCTGTGTGATTCCACTGGCTATTAATCCACTGCAACCAGGCTGCAGTCATCATTTCTCCCGGGTTTGGCTTCCACTGGATCCTAACTCTCTCACATCTATTATACCCTTTTCTATGTTTACCTTTGTCCTTTCTCTGGATGTTGACCTTGTTGCCTGGATACTACTTTTATTTCATTTTTGTGCCACTTAGAAAACAAAAATTTTTCTATTTTTTTCTGATCAAAAAGCATTTATGATCAGAATGTAAAAATATTTAATGAAAAATAAACTAACCTATAAGCGCATCAAAGATAATGACTTAATATTTTGTGTGTACTTTCCATAGATATGTATGTACATACATGTATATATTTTTGAACTTATATACATCTAAATAAAATATTTAAATAATAAAATTGGAATTATGTAGTATACAGAAGTACATAGCATTTTACAATTTGTTTATTTAAGTATACAGTATAAGCCACTTTACTTTGTCACCCAGGCTGGAGTGCAGTGGTGCGATCTCGGCTCACTGCAACCTCTGTCTCGAGGGTCAAGCGATTCTTGTGCCTCAGCCTCCTGTGTAGGTGGAATTATAGGCAGTATGCCACCACATCCGGCTAATTTTTGTATATTTGTTAGAGACGGGGAGGAGGGGTGGGGGTCTCACCATGTTGGCCAGGTTGGTCTCGAACTCCTGACCTCAGGTGATCCACCCACCTCAGCCTCCCAAAGTGCTAGGATTACAGGTGTGAGCCACTGCCCCCGACACCACTTTTCATATTATTCAATATTTCTCTCCTACATTATTTTTTTTTCAGTTACCTGCTTTTTTTTTGTTAATTGTACTTTAGGTTCTGGAGTACATGTGCAGATCATGCAGGATTGTTGCATAGGTACATACATGGCAAGGTGGTTTGCTGCCTTCATCCCCCCATCACCTATATCTGGTATTTCTCCTTGTTATCCCTCCTCACCCTCCCCACCCCCTGCTGATCCTCCATTAGCTCCCTCCAACTGACTGCAGTATGTGATGCTCCCCTCCCTGTGTCCACATGTTCTAATTGTTCAACGCCCACCTATGAGTGATAACATGCGGTGTTTGGTTTTCTGTTCATGTGTCAGTTTGGTGAGAATGATGGTTTCCAGATTCATCCATGTTCCTATGAAGGACACAAACTCATCATTTTTTATGGTTGTGTAGTATTCCATGGTGTATATGTGCCACATTTTCTTCATCCAGTCTATCGTTGATGGACATTTGGGTTGGTTCCATGTCTCTGCTATTGTAAACAGTGCCACAGTGAACATACGTGTGCATGTGTCTTTATAATAGAAAAATTTATAATTCTTTGGGTTTATACCCAGTAATGGGATTGCTGGGTCAAATGGAATTTCTATTTCTAGGTCCTTGAGGAATTGCCACACTGTCTTCCACAATGGTTGCACTAATTTACACTCCCACCAACAGTGTAAAAGTGTTCCTATTTCTCCACATCCTCTCCAGCATCTGTTTTCTCCAGATTTTTTAATGATTGCCATTCTAACTGGCATGAGGTGGTATCTCAATGTGGTTTTGATTTGCATTTCTCTAATGACCAGTGACGATGAGCAATTTCTCATATGTTTGTTGGCCTCATATATGTCTTCTTTTGTAAAGTGTCTGTTTATATCCTTTGCCCACTTTTGAATGGGTTTGTTTGTTTTTTCTTATAAATCTGTTTTACTTCTTTGTAGATTCTGGATATTAGCCCTTTGTCAGATGGGTAGATTGCAAAAATTTTTTCCCATTCTAGCATGATTCTTTTTACATATAAAAAAATTTTCTTTTAGTAGAGATGAGGTCTTGTTATGTTGCCCAGGCTGCTCTCGAACTCCTCAGCTCAAGCAATCTGCCTACCTCAGCCTCCCAAAGTGCTGGGATTACAGGCATGAGCCACCATGCCTAGTCTCCCACATTAATCTTAAAGGTTATATAATATCATGCTTTATGAATACATCATGGCTTATCCATCCATATCGTTGTTGTTGCATATTTAGATATTTTCTCTTTTTTTAGAATTGAAAGACACACTGAAATCCTTGTAGAAATATCCTTATCCGTTTCCATAATCAATTCCTTTGGATGAATTCCCAGAACTGGAATTGTTAGGTCAGAGCTATACCTATACTACATACACATCCAGGCTCCCTCCAGGAATGTAGTACCAAGTTACACTCTGATCAGCACCTAAGGCATGAGAGGACCTTGTTGCTCAGCTTCTTCAATAACATTTAAAACATCTCTTAGTCAAAGTGATTAATAAAAAATAGCATCTTATTTAAAAGTCTGTGCTCTTTATTAGGTACTTGAATATTTTTCATAAGTTTATGGGGTCATATGTATTCCTTCCTCTGTAAACTGACTTTATATTTATTTATTTTTTAAAAAACAGAGGGAGCATTTGTTTTTTAATTCTTTGGAAAAGGTTTTTTTTGTTCAAAGCTATTCAAACTTCACATGTCTGATTTTATAAACATTTTCCTAGTTTGCAGCTTAAGTGAAATGATTTTTAATTATAAAAATAATAAACACTTTAAAATAGACTAAAAAATACGAATCCACATAAAATTAAGAGTTAGAGGTATCCTCTTTTCTTTCTTCAATTCACCCTTCAGAATGTCATTTGCTTTTAAATTTTGTATGGAACTTTTGACATAAAGGTCTTAAATATTCAAATAGTCAAATCTATTGACCTTTTTTTCAGTTTCTGCCTTAGTTTGTTAGAAATAATCTTAATGCATTAAGATAAGTATATTCACTTACACTTTCTTCTAAATTTTTTATCATTTAATTCTTAAATTTAATTATTTAATACATTTGTAATTTATTTTGCTACATGACATAAAGTTGTGATTTCTAAGCCTGGCGCGGTGGCTCATGCCTGTAATCCCAGCAATTTGGGAGGCCGAGGCACACCTATAACCCCAGCACTTTGGGAGGCCAACGCAGGCCAGTCACGAGGTCAGGAGATCGAGACCATCCTGGCCAACATGGTGAAACCCTGTCTCTACTATAAATACAAAAATTAGCTATGTGTGGTGGTGTGCACCTGTAGTCCCAACCACTCGGGAGTCTGAGGCAGGAGAATCACTTGAACCCGGGAGGCAGAGACTGAGCAAGAACTCCATCTCACACACACACACACACAAAAAAAAAAAAGAAAAAAAAAGTTGTTGTGATCTATACATTTTTCCAAATAGTTAACAATGTTCTTTAACCCAAATACATTATCTGCCGCAGTGTTTTGACTTTTTTTTTTTTTTTAAACCTTTATTTAAATGATGGCTTCATTGGGTGTGAAGGCAGTGGTAGGAGGATCCTTGGGGCTGGGACTTTGTAGGCTTTGCCTCCTCAGTACCAAGAGCGCGAAAGGGGTAATCTAACATCCCTATCTGTTGGTCACCCCTCCAATGGCACTCCCTCCCCTGGCTGCCCCCTACACCTCAGATTTCCAACTGCTCTTTCTCTTCCTTCCTGGGCCCTTGCTCCTGTACCCATCGTTTGAGAATTAAGGAGCCCCTCACTCCCTCTCTTGTGCAACCTTTGCCAAACTCGAGGCATCAACAGCTCCCATTATTTACCAGCCTTTAAATACTGGCATCCCTCCCAGAGACCTATCTTGAGTTCCTGCCCATGAAAAAAAAACACCTACACGTATCTAAGTATCATTTCAACCCGAACATGCTCAAAACTGAACTCATATATCCCCCCAATCCAAATCCTTTTTCTCTCCTGTTAACTAAGATAATGGGGCCACCATCTTCCCAATTTCCTAAACAAGAAATCTGGAAGCCAGCCCATATACATCGTCTCTTCCCTATTCTGTCATGAAATCCTATTGCTTCTACCCTTAAATATCTCTTGACATACTTTCCTTTATTCCCTCCCAGCCACCCTTGGCCTCATTGGTTTCTAGATTCCCGCAGAACCTTTGTTCTCCCCGCTGCCCCTCTGGAATCCATCATCCTCATTTCCATCGCTGGAACACTTCTAAAGAAACAAGAAACACGGGTTGCTCTGTCGCACTGCTTTCCCCACTGCCCGCGTGCGCCTCCTGGGGGCTCCCCTTTTTCACCCCAGCGAGGAGACCCCTGCTACGGTGGCCCTGGTCCGCCCTATGTTTCATAGGGCAGCAATTCAGTGCCAAGAGAGGACGGGAAGGGGAGGACAGAGAGGTTTTTAGCAGGGGCTTTGGATTCAGGACGTGATTGGAGTCCAACTCTTGTTGGTCTGGGAAGTAATTCAGCCTCCCTGGGTCCGGTTTCCTTGGGCGTATCCAGCTCTATCCCAGCCCCACGGCAGCCCACCGCCCAGTCGGTGTCGACAGCCTGACTGGAGGCTCCCTGCAGGCAAGGGCACAGTGGATTCAACGCTGCATCGCCCGAGCCTGGCACGGGGAGTGGCCCAAAGCGCTGTTTGTGACTGAACGCACCAATGTTCTGGTTTGCAGACGACGGGATGCAGCGCGCGCCGCGCCTGCACCGCGCTGGGGGTCCCGGGGTCCGGACGCTGCCGCTCCGACGCCGCCCGCGGCCACCTTGGGCGCAGGGGGTGCGAGGACCGCGGCGAGGCCCCTCCCCTTTCCACCCGCCGCCGGCCAGGCGCTCCCTCCCTCCCGGCAGCCGGGGAGTCCGCTCCGGACATCCGCCCCCACCTTTCCGCGAAGCCCGGCGCCGACGGGGCCTGCCTCGGAGGGCGGGTCAGTGGCCTCCAGCCTCGCTCCCCGGCCCCAGACCACAGCCGCCGCGGCCTCGGAGGGGAGCGCACCTGACCCAGGCTGGCGGGCGGGGCGGAGCGGCGGGCGGGGCCCCGGGCTGACGTGGCCCGCGGCATGGAGCGGGCGTGATTCATCAGCAGCAGCGCCGGGGCGGCATGGGGGCGCGTGTGGCGGCCGCCTAGGCGCCCAGGGCCAGGCAGCTGCGGCGTCCTGGTCCCGGCTCGCTTCTCCTGCTTTTCTCTCCTTGTGGGCGGCGGCCCGGCGCCTGGAAGGTCAAGATGGAAGAGATCCTGAGGAAGCTGCAGAAGGAGGCGTCCGGTAGCAAGTACAAAGCCATCAAGGAGAGCTGCACCTGGGCCCTGGGTAAGCGCCCGGCACCTGCTCGCCGCGGCGGGAGGGCCGCGGGGCCGGGGCAGAACCGGCGCCTCCGCGCGTGGTTCTTTCGCGGAGCGTGGGTCATGGGTGCCGTTCGCGCGAGTCGCCTCGGGGAATTGATGTGGGATTTGAGAGTCTTGGCTCGGGTGTGGACATCAGCCACCTCCTCTGCGGTCTCTTTCTCCAAAACCTTTCCCGGGAACCGCTGTCCTCCCCGCCCCGCAGGCGGCCCCCTTCTCCCGGTCCTCGCGCTGGGGCGACGCTTCCCCATCGCCGAGTTAGGCAGGACCCGGAGCCGGTACAAATGCTGGGGCCTGAGGGCGAAGCGCCTCGGGGGAAGAGGGAAGTTATACCAGCAACCCCGATGTCGAATCCTTGGCGAGTGGAACCAGGAAGGAAAGGCTTGTTTAATTTGATTTTCTCGTTAGAGGTCAGCTTCCTAAGTGTTAGCTTTCATGGTTACTGCACATGAAAAATAACATACGGGCGGATATCATGTTACCTCTACAATTCTGTTGGGGTCTGCCCTTCAGACAGGTGGGATTTCAGGTTTGTGAGCTGTGCTAGCATTGAAATAAGTTCCAGGGAGCAAATTTATGTTTCTCGTCAGACTCAGGTTGCAGAACTCAGCAGCGGAAAAAAACGAAAAGACGTTTCAATTAGGCGGGGATTTGGGCATCAAAATTGTCAGGATGATAATACAAAGAGATCAGAAACATACTTTGGGTGATAGTGATGCTTTTTAGAAAGGAAAGGCCAAGAAGAAGCCAGCGTAGCTCTGTGGGCTCCTCGCTTTGCCTTGCCGGAGCCTGATATGATGCCTCAGTTGCTACTCAATTGAAAAATGAGATTGACTCCTTTTCCCTTGCAACCAAGAACCATCACTCTCTGTCATGACACTGTGTATGCTGTGATGTAGCCTGAGAGAGTGAAGAGCCTTTAGCAGGCTTTCCACTAAATGTAAAATTCTGTGAGTGGTTTAGGTGACTCTTAACATGTAGATGGTCTTAATTCACATATGTTTTAGTGTGTGTACAGACAATTATATCAACACCATTTTGTTAAACCTGTGCATATCATCATAAAATGATCTAGGATACTGTCTAGGAAGTTTGTCTTGTAGGTAGAACCAGCACTTGACCATTTTAGTTTACTGTGAAAGAAAAATGGACCAGATATATGAGAGAGCAGCAAGGCTTTTAAAGCCACAGTACTATTTTTGCGTTGCCATTGTTATTCAGCAGAGTGCTTCGAAGCTTGATTCCAAAATGCCTCTAATGAAGGGTCACAGATGGCTGGGTAACATGATAAAGCAGGGCCCAATTGTGCTTTAGAAATGCCATTCCTAGTATACGTTATTATTTTGCTACAAATTAAGCAGATTTAGATAAAGAGGGAGGAGGAGTGCAATCTAGTATTTTAATAACTTTGAATACTGACATTCAACATCTTATTAAGTTAAATCACAACGTTGCTGAGTTTAGGTTCTTTAAAGCTATGGGGAAGCTGAGCATTGAGGCAGGTAGATTACTTGAGTCAAGCCTGAAAGAAATCAGCCTGAGTGGACGTGCTTCCTTTCCCAGTGACTGTTCCGTAATTAGCAAGACAAGACGAGACAGAGTGCATGAAGTAGTTAAATAATAGTGCAGGGCATTCATTATGCAGTTGGATTGAGCAAACCAGGAAAACAAGTCAAAGAAGGAAGGATAAATATGGGGTCTATGGGTTGGGGGGGAATTGGTGTGAGCTGGTGGGGCTTTTGAAGTAGATTTCACTTGAAGAATGGGGAAGCTGTGGGTTCCTTCTTTCCTTCGCTGCTTTATTTAGCAAACATTGATTAAGACCTCCCTGGTACTGAGCTTGAGATATATGGATGAATAAAATGTCCCCTAAAAGGAGTTTGTTAGAAGGGCATACTGGAAACACGAACAAAGGCATGGAGATAGGTTTTCCTGTTGTTTTTCCCACTGGAGTCCATTTCTACTGCCCATTGCTGTTTAGATTACAAAACACCTGTCACTCTTCAACCCCCATAATTCATTTCTAGATTAAAGTATAAATTCCTCAGAATACTCTTTGGAGTTTAGCCCTAGCCTCTATTCTTGTCACTTCCCAACCAAGATTCAACAGTCTAGTGGCAGTCAGCTGCAGCACTTTGTTGAACATGCTGTGCAGGGAATTCCCTTTTCAGACTCTGCCATTTACAACTTGTTTAGGAAACATTCCCTGAGCTCCACTACAGGATCGATTGCTTGCCTGGGTTCAGATCCTTGCCTTCACTCTCATCGAGTACCTACTACTTTGGATAATAGTTGATTGTGTGCACAGGTAGGCTCTTATGGGCAGTATAAATTGACAGATATGTTGGGTGCAAGAGACAAAAAAACGGAGTTTAAGCTGACTTATGCAAAGCAGGATTTATTTTACTCCTTTAACCAGATATCTCTTACAAGAATATCTGTGATTTAGGAGTTAGACACTGTTTCAGGGATCTTGTCCTGCTCTTTGTGGATTGACTGACATGCTCTGCATGGGTCTCCACAGTTTTGGTCTCATGAAACAACACACTTAGACTGTCTCATGAAAAGAGGCAACAATAAACTTAGACCATCTCAGGAAGACAGGGCTCATCCCCCATTTGGACCATGATGAGAGGAGCAGGTCAACCCCTACTTAGGTCATCATGAGAAAGGGGGATTATCTCTCACTTAAACCCTCATGAGAGAGATGGGTAATTCTCCACTGAGACTTTCATGTGAGAGAGGAGTCATCCCACTTAGACCCTCATGGGAGAGAAGGATCATCCCCCTCTGAGACCCTCATGGGAGAGAGATCATCATTTACTTAGACTCTCATGAGAGAGAGGGGGCATTCCACACTGAGACCCTCATGAGAGAGAGGGGTCATGTTTCACTGAGACTTGAGACCCTCATGGGAGAGGGGGGTCATTCCCCACTGAGACCCTCATGGGAGAGAAGGGTCATGTTTCACTGAGACTGAGACCCTCATGGGAGAGGGGGGGTCATTCCCCACTGAGACCCTCATGGGAGAGAGGGGTCATTCCTCACTGAGACCTTCATGGAAGAGAGGGGGCATCCCCCTCAGAAAGCCCCTCAGGAGAGAGGGGACATCCCCCTCTGAGACCCTCATGGGAGAGGGGTCATCCCTTACTTAGCCCCTCAGGAGAGACAGGGTTATTCCCCACTGAGACCTTCATGAGAGAGAGGGGTCATCCCCCTCTGAGACCTGTGGGAGTTCAGTCAGGGTGGTGGCAAAACTATTAAGGGAAAAATATTAGAGAAAGTTATAGAATATAGTCACAAACCTTCTTGGAGGGTTTAGAAGTTTACATAGTTTCAGTAGAAGTTTCAGCTGAAGTCAGCCTTACCCTCTTTACCTTTAGTTGATAAGAAAAGCAAACAGCTAGGAAATGTGGGGAGTTTATCTGAATAACTTGTTTACTCATGTGGTTCTGTAATCTTGGATCATTCTGGTTGGCTCTCTTGGGGCAAGGTCAACCAGGGATATTAGCCACTAATGATATGCCTCAGAACCTGTCCTTTAATCTCTTCATTCTAGCAGTGTTGACTCAAAGGTTTTGTTATTTAATGTGTGCTAAATAAAGGCCAGAGATGCCAGCTTGTCAGGGCTGCAGTGGCTGTTATCTCTTTACAGCACTCTCCTCGAGTGCCTCTAAATAGCCACGGACACTCAACCCACTTTTACACTGAAAATCTGTGTCTGAGTGAATTTATTCATCTGTCATTGAGTCAGGGTCTGCAGGACAGACCCCCTCAGGTGGTGACCCCAACAAACCCTCATGGGAGAGAAGGGTCATCCCCCTCTGAGACCCTCAAGGGAGAGAGGCATCATCCCTCTCTGAGACCATTTTGAGATAGATGATCATTACAATATTTAGACCATATCAAGAGAGTTGGACTTTTCCAGTCAATCCTGCTTGATCCTTGGTTTCCCTTGTTCTCTTTGTCCTGATGGTTCATCTGAGTATCCTTGAACCAATCCTCCAGCCAAAGAATGGAATGGAATAACTAGCTTAGGCCTAGGCTACAAGTTCCATTGAAATCCAGAGCTGGGGAAAAATGGTTTCCTGGAAGTAAAATTAGGATGCTCCTTCAGAAGGCAGGGGAATGGATACTGGTCAGTCAAAACAATACCTGTCAGTAGTAGAGTGATCTCTTCAGCACAGGGACAGTTGTTTATGCTGCTTTGGTTGCTTCTGCACCTATAGTGGAAGGCAGATGTTCAATAAGTAAATCAATACTTTAATTACCTGAGTTTTAAGTAATATTCATCATTCTCTATTTATAAGAGTTATATATGTTCATTTTAGAATGTTGCAAATAATGGAACAGCATAAAGGAAAAATTAAAATAATCTGCACTCTCCCTACCCAGAGATAACACTGTTAACATCTTGGAGTCTTTCCCTTTTGCAAGAGGTTTACCACATATGGCATATTGTCATGTATTGTCATGTGTTTTTTTAACTTTAGCATCTTCTTCTATTTTATCTACTTTGTCATGACACTTCTCTGAAAATTAGTGTTAATGGCTGAAGAATAACTAGCAAGGCATATTCTCTTTAGTGCTATCTGGTTGTTTTCGTCAGTGAGGAATGGACCTGGCCAGGGAGTAGAAAAGAATGTACTGGATAAAGGGTTAGCTTGGGGAAAGGCAGAAATATCTTCAGGAACTGGCAGTCCCGGGGGCTTGTGAGCTAGGCTGTGGTAGGATGAAATAGAATGGCAGAATAGGAGAGCTGTCAAGTCCTTTTTGGAAGCTCTTAGTGTTTTATATCTATCAGGGGCCTTATGCAGGATGGATGTGGAAAATGGAGGAGGACGGAAAGAAACTAGAGGCACAAAGCCCAAGTAGGGGAAGAGGGAACATCTATCCAACCAGCACCCTTCTCTCTATCACGCACCTGCTTTTTCTTTCAGCCACAGGTTGTTACTTCACAGCCAAACTCCTTAAAAAGTCTAGAAATTGTATCTGTGTTCTCACCTTCTACTTCCTCTTCATCTCACGGGTCATCTGCCTTTCACCCCCATCATCCCACCAACTCATAATTACTGAAGAACAGTAACACACATAGCCATCCGGCTGGCAGAGCGATCTCACTCCCATCTCACAGGTCCTCCCGGTGACACTGGACACACCTGGGCACCTGCTTTACCTTGACTTCCATGACCACACCCTACCAGTTCCATCTTGGTTCTTGAGCCACTCTGTCTCCTTTGCCAGCTCCAAATTCTCTCCCCAGTTTTAAATATTTGAGTTTCTGAAGGGTTGGCTTTGAGCCCTCATCTCTTACTCCCAGCTCTTCTGGAGTTGAACACACATATACTGACAGCTTCAGCTCCATTTCTGAGAATGCGACGCTCGTGTTTATATAACTAGTCCACACTGGTGGTCTGAAACCTGCACCCTGGAACATAGCTACCTACTGAACATCTCCACCTGGATGTCTCACAGGCACTCAGCTCAATAAGGCTCAAAGTGACCGTGTGCTCTTCCCCACATCCACCTCACTGCCAAACCTCACTCACCTCTAGTGTTTCTAAATGATCAGTTGATGCCATCACTTGTCCAGCTGCATTAACCTGGAATCCAGCGTCGTCCTTGATACATTTCTGTAATTTGCCACCTTACCTAGTCCATCACCCAAGCTCTGCTCATTTTACCTCCTAAATATATCTCAAGCCTGTCCACTTCTTTCCACCTCTGTTGCCAGCTCTTCAGAATAAGCTACCTTCCCTTTTTACTGGACTTCTGCACCAACCTCCTAACTACTCCCTCCTTGTTTGCTCTAGTTCTTTTTCCCCAAGTAGTGTCACCTTGGAAACCCCAATCGTTCCAAGATATGCCATGTTAAAACACTGAATGGCATCCCATTAGGATGTAAAAAAAGTCCCCAGTGTGTTCTGTCCAGCCCTACATTGCCTGGCTCCTACCCGCCTCTCAGCCTTGTCCTATGCCACCCTCCTCCTTGCACTCTGAATTTCAGTCACATTGATCTTTCAGTTACTCAGATGGGCTGCACTCCCTCTTCATTCATTCAGCAAATATTTAGTGATTACCTACTGTGTGCCAGGTACTGTTCTAAGTGTTAGAGATAACATGGTGAGCAAAACAGGCAAAACGATCCTGTCCTCCCTGATTAGAGTTTACAGACTCTTGGAGGGATGACAGCCAATAATCAAGATAAATAAATAAAATATACATGACATCAAAGAGAGTGATAAGAGCTAAGGGAAAACATAAAACAGTGAAGAAGATAGGAGGTGCCTGGAGTAAAAGGGGAGTTGCCATTTAAATAGGGTATTCAGGGATATTTACCAAAATATACAAAAAGGGAGGCTCCTAGTTGGGAAAATATCTGATGGCTTCGGGAAAGAGCAAAGAGGCCAGGGGGCTGGAGCGAGGGGAAAGAAGTAGGAAACGAGGACTGAGATCATGAAAGTCCTTGTTGGGCTCTCTATGGATGAGATGGGAGTCATTTGGAGTGGAGGAAACAAGTGTTCTCACTTGGGTCTTGACAGGGTCTCTCAGGCTACTGTGTTAAGCAGAGACTGCAGCTTCCAGGGCAAGCCCCAAATCTGGGAGCCTAGGACAGGGTCTGGTACAGGTGAGAGAAGGTGGCAGCTTGGACCCGAGTGGCAGGACAGAGTCGGGAAAGATGTTGGGTTCTCCAAGCATTTCAAACTTATTATTCCCTCCACTTGGAGTGCCCCCTCCTTATCTGTTTTAAATAAATCATTTTTGGTCTCATCACCCCCAGCAGGAAAATGTGACCTCACAGTCCACAGTAGGACTTCCTGTTTCACTTTTGCCCAATTCCCTTTATTTTCCTTCTTGGCATTTATCATACTTCGAAATGAGAATGTGCATCCATGAATTAATGGACCATGTCTGCTCTCACCCCTGGGTCCCTAGCCTAGGACCTGGTCTAGTATTTAGTGGGAGAATCAAAGAAGGGAGACAGGAATTGGCACTGGCATCTAAGGACCGTGTCAGGCCCTTTGTGATCATGATCCTATCAGCTCCTCACAAGCATCTCAGGAGGAAGGTGTCATTGACTTCTTTCTAAAGATAAGGGAACTGAAACTTACGGAGGATAAGTGACCTGTCCCCATCCCACCGTGTCACAAACTGGAGTGGAGCTGGGACTGGAACCTGGTTCTCTTTGCTTTCCTTGTTGATGCTTCCATGGTGCCCTCTCCCCAGCTACCATTCCGTCCTGAGTGCTTATAGCAAAGCTGCAGGCTGTTTTATCCTTGACCTTTGGATGCTCTCCGCCTTGGTTTCCACACTTTTCTCATGTGCCTGGGAGTCTTACTGCACCTAGAGGCATAGGTTCATGGTGGCTGCTGTGTGACTGCCTTTTCTCTTTTCCTTTTCTTCTAGCTCGCTCTTAGCCTTGCAGAGCTGGGCACTGTTACACAGCCTTAGTTGGCTACGTTTCCTTCTGTCCTGTGGGAAAACCATGCTGATCTGGTTGGTTGTTCAGTGTCACTGCCTCTCCTTGCGGAGCAGCATCAGCTTGTCCTGGGTGCCAGTCCCTGCCATGCTAACTGGTGCACTGTGCTGGCTGTGTGGCCTTTGAGCTCCTTCCTGTACCTGCATCTCAGGCCTTCCCTTTCTTGTCATCCTGTCTCATCTAAGCATTGATACTTCAGTCATTCATCTTCCTCCGTTGGCCTTGTCTTCACAGTACCAAATACCCTGCTGAACTCATCTTTCTGTTCTGCCGATTGTTTTTCTGAAATCTACTTTTTTGCCCCATTGGCCACATCAAGTCCAGATCCTATCAGGCCTTGAGTCTCTCATCTGTATTTCATGTTTGTTATTCTCTCTGATCTCTGAGCAAGTGGGAAGAGATGTTTCCTTCCCCAGTGAAAATAATTCAGATAGACAGGGCTTGTTGACTCTAAGGAGTTAAGAAAGGGGTTAACACAATTTGAACTGCAAGACTGGAGACAAGTTGGAATGATTGAAATAGAACAGTTTTTTGGGGAAGAGACTGGTGAGCTTTTTGTTATCTCTAAAATTGGAGGCAGCAATAGTGTGAAAAATCCACGAACAGTGTGAAGTATTGACCATCCAGGTTGGATTAATGAGATTTGGGTGTGAGCCTTCCAATCGGTATCCTAACCATACTGTGATATTTTTTTAAAAAATTTAATATACCATGTCACAAATGTGTGTGAGAATAATGAGATGCTATGTAAGTGCTTTGTGAACTTGAAAGCCTTTCACAAGTATGAGTTATTGTGTAAGGATATTGAAACAGTATTTTCAGGGAAATAGCTTTTTTTTTCTCTATTTTTATTGCAAGAATATCTTAGTCAGTTGTAACTAGATTAAATGGTTCAGGTTAGGAATTTAACTATTCGTTCTTTATCTGTATAGGGAAATGTGCCCTAATTTTTAACTTTACGCTCCCCGGTAGTTTGCAAGGTCCAGGGAAATCTCTGGGGCTCTCAAGGAAAAAGGATTTTAAAATATGAAGGACTTTCATGCAGATAATTGAGAACTGACTAATTTTTAATTAGAGGAATTCCTGGGGAAAAGAGGAACTAACAGAGAAATTCATGTACAGTGTATATTCTCAGCGTTTAAATGTTTATTTTTAACTTTGTAATTTTCTTTTTGCAGAAACTCTGGGTGGTCTGGATACCATTGTCAAGATCCCTCCACATGTACTGAGGTAGGAGATGGACATTGAATAATATCACAGAAGTCAAAAATTGTCCACTGTATTTTCCTGAAGCCCCAGATAACCACATTGGCTTACAGCGTGTCTTAGTTTGTTTTGCTGCTATAACAGAATGCTACCAACTGGGTAATTTATAATGAACAGAAATTTATTGGTTCATGGTTCCGGAGGCTGAGAAATCCAAGATCAAGGGGCCACATTTAGTGAGGGCCTTCTTCCTTCGTTATTTCAAAGGTTAGAAGGATAAAAAGAGGCTGGAACAGAGGAGAGAAGGGGACTGAACACACCCTTTATAACAGCCCCCACTCCTATGATAACAACATTAATCCATTCATAGTTCAGAAACCTCATGGCCTGATAACCTCTCATTAGCCTGACCTCCCAATACTGTTGCATTGGGGATTCAGTTTCCAACACTTATTTCTGGTGGGGACACATTCAAACCATAGCATAGCATTTTACTTGCTGACTAAGGGCTTTCTTGCACCTGCGAGCTGGGGTCATTCATGAGGTTAGCATGATGTGAATCTGATTGCATTAGCTCCACCTGTCTGTGGCAGGAATGATGTCAGTGACTTAAAGGAACCAGCCATGGAAGTCCATGGTAAAAGAATCAAATTGGTCAGGTAGAGACATGACCAAACCTTACATGAAGGAGTAGAAGAAAAATATATTCCCTCTGATGAGAATGCAGCCCTACACCAGGTAGTGTGGATTTAAGCTCTGACTGGCGACCTTGGCTGGACATCATTTAGCAGGTTGTGAAGTCCACAGCTGCATGCAGCCGCCCCCAGGCAGTGAACCTATTTCCCTACCTTCTTCACCTCCCCCATACCTTCCCCCTACTCTCATTGAGAGAGAAATGCCTGCCTCTGTAGGAAAAATTGGAAAGAACTATAGAACAAAAAAGGAAGTTGTCCATAACTACATCACCTAAGGATAACCACTGAAAACAGTTTAATAGAATTTCTTAAATGTCTTTTTCTATGCACATATATTTTTATAAATTAATGTAAAATTTTATTTACGACTTTGTTGCCTGCTTGGTTTCTTTTACTCAATACCATATGAAGAATATTTTCTAATGCCAGTATATGTTCTTCAAATTAAAATGTCATGTATACTTCCATTATATGGCTGTAGCATAATTTATTTAGCAGTTTTCTTATTATTCAACATTTGGATTGTTTCTAGGGCTTTCTTTGAGATTATAAAATATATTGGACTATAACCCTTTGTTGAGTATGGTTTCTATGTTATCAGGATACTCTGATTGATTAGATATTTTCTCTCTTATTAAGTAGATTGAACAAAATTCATGTTTCTGTCTTTTTATTTTTTTGAGACAGAGTTTCGCGCTTGTTACCCAGGCTGGAGTGCAATGGCGCAATCTCGGCTCACCTCAACCTCTGCCTCCTGGGTTCAGGCAATTCTCCTGCCTCAGCCTCCTGAGTAGCTGGGATTACAGGCACGCGTCACCATGCCCAGCTAATTTTTTGTATTTTTAGTAGAGACGGGGTTTCACCATGTTGACCAGGATGGTCTCGGTCTGTTGACCTCGTGATCCACCTGCCTCGGCCTCCCAAAGTGCTGGGATTACAGGCTTGAGCCACCGCGCCCGGCCATTTCTGTCTTTTTAAAAAATTCATTACTTTTCCTATAGTAGCTACTACAGGTTTACATATTGTAAGGGAACCCATGTGTTAAACTAAGCGCACTTTTGTGTGTACCAAGCTTATACATGAACAGAATGTCTGGCAACATGTTTGTCTAGTGGAGAGGTGAAGCTGGGGTGTCCAGCACATAGGAGGATGTGAGGACTTTTTATGAGCTGTGGAGGCAGTTTATGAGCTGTGGGTAGTTTAAAGGAGTCAATTTCCTGGCCCCCAACTTCTATCAGTTCCCTTTCTTATAACCAATTTGCTTCAAAACTGATGTTGCCACGTCTCCTTTTCCACCTCACTTTCTGCTGTCACTCTGCTCCTGCTTGACAGAGAAAAGCACATCTGTTACCCACCTTGTGTGTGACAGTAGTGGGTTGCCCTGGGATACAGAGATCTTGTCCCACCCACAAGGGATTATAAAAATATTACTGTCCATATTGATAAAGGGAGTGATTATAAGGACGAGGAAACATGTCATTTTTTAAGTTAGGTAGTTTTAACTTCTTGGCTTTCAGCAATATTGAAGGAGCTATAAGATGATAGACAAAAAGATTTTTTCAATAATGTCTCTTTCATTCCCTTAGTGTTTATGTAAACAAGGTTTCTTACTGCTTGCAATTATAAAAGTGAAAAAGAATGGGTATGTAACTGGTGCCAAATTCTACCTTATTATGTAACAATAGAAAATACTTGTCCATAGGCATATGAACTAATTGGGGGAAATATAAACAAACTCCATTTCTTTAGAAATGCATTTTTAGTAAAAATGTATTTTTCCATGTTAACCATATTAACATTTGATAAATACTAATTTTTTGGACCAATTTTGTGCATTAGTAATGATTGCTTAAACTAGAATAAAATGGAATATTTTTAAGCCTTATGGTTACAGGAAATATTTTAAATATTACTTTATACATTTTCTTAACAGAGAAGTATAGTAGGGAGATTAATAAAAGCCTTTCTAGCATTAAAATATATAGGAGAAAACTTTTGAGGGAAATGGAATGGAAATATAAGTTCAAAGAGAAAAATAACAATACAGCTTTTTTTTACTGTTAAAGAAGAGTTTGTTCACCCTTTCTTTGATGGATGAAGATGTTTTTCAAATTGCTGTGATAGTCACAAGATACATTTCAAGAGTGATATGTTTTAATTCAAAATTTTAGTGATTCCAGTATTCCAGAATTACAGGCTTCACAATTAAAATTATGATGAAAAAGTTTGAATGCTAACTTAAAATATGTGAAAAACAGAATCTTAACATTTTCTTAATGACTACATGAGTAAAAGAGTTTGATAAACTCTGCTCTAAAGGTTGTTTCCTCATCCAAAGTTTAACCCAGCACTGAGGTTTTCTGTGGTTCTGGTTTGTGATAAAAGGTCTGTCTTCAGTGTGAAGAGAACAGGGTGGTAATAATACCGGAAGAGGTTTCTGCCCCACTGGCTAGGAATGTTTAAAATTGTTAGGCGCATACATATATTTAGAATTGTTATAGTCTCCTGCTTAATTGATCCCTTTATCACTATATAATGACCTTCTTTGTCTAGTGTTCATGTGTCTGTGTGTGGCTAGATCAGCTGGAGAGAATATGGTTTTATTGTGTCCAAGGACATATTTTTGGTTCTCCTTTTACTCATTTGGATTTATTTTACTCAGTGATCTTTTGCTTTACCCCAGAGTCAGCTAACTATCTTTCACACCCATGGGAACTATTCACAAAATTGATGGGAGGGGTGCCAGATGAGATACTATGGATGAATATATGCGTATGTATATATCTTTACATATTTTCACCATTATTAGAAATTCAGTGCAGAGTATTTCCCCTAATGATGAAGATTATCCTAATGTACAAAGGTACATCCTCATCTTGTATTCAAAAGAATGGACATTATTATATTTCAGATGCACAATGAGATCTATCAAGCATTCTTGTACAGAGAATTGAACCATATAAATGAGACATAGCAGATGTGAGCCTTGCACTAAAGAGTGTTTATATTTTTTTTAATTTTGAAGAAGGAGAATCAAGATATACAACATGGAAAACGTAGTGATATGGTAGCAAATGTAAATTTATTATAGACTTTTATGCGGTTAAAGAGGTTTTAGTTTGTGATTCACAATAGTGAGGAGCTTCTCAAAGCCTCTTCTAAGATACAAGGAGCCATAATTAGAGCAGAAAAGAGATGGAATCAATACTAGTCTGATTTACTATTCCATGTTATCATTAGGGAAATGATATAAAGGGGAGACATACAGTAATAGGCTTTTCCCCCTGTGTTGTAAATCAGTCCTTCTTTAATCCTTTGGTTCATCAAGCACTTTAAACCATGAGAGCATTTACTCTGTTAAATCATTATGTTTAATGTGGCATCCTTCTATTTGAGCATCTACTAAAAAAAAAAAAAAAATCCAGGCACTGTAAATATTTGTCTGCTCATTGTGGAGAATTTGGATATGTTATTTTTTCTTCCACTGTGCTTACATTTAATATATGGGAAGGAAACCAAGTTCATAAACTATCTCTTGCATTCTTCTGATTTTGAATTCAGATTTAGTTGTCGTTTGTATAACAAATTATCACTTAGAGGTGATTATTTGAAGATTTTTAAAAATTGTTATTTTGGAAAGGGCTACAGGGATCATTCATATAATCTTGAATATCTTTGTTCTGCTTTTTCCTATTTTTCTCTTTTGCCATTGATTTGTTAATTTCATGTTAAATATATTCCCATTTTCATAATTACTAATATTGTTTTGGTCAATTGTGTACATTACTAGTGGTAGCTCAAATCAGAAGAACCCTTGAAGAGCCTGTCTTGAAATTGAATCCTTGAGAAACCTATGTTGTATTATCTTTCCTTTTGCCATTGATTGCTCTAAGGACTTTTGAATGATTAAGTGACTGGTGACTGGACTCAGTTATGCCTAGAGCATTCTGAGAGAGATAGTGATGATTAAGTATTTTAGATGGAATTAAGGAGGTCAAGAGACATTGCTTATTTGTGCTGAAGGCTTTGTCACTGATCAAGTGCTCACGTTGTTGATGTGGTGAGCAACAAGGGTAGGAATTAATGCAGAGCCCATTGAGATTCAATGTCAGGGAGGGAGCGAGGTCTAGGGAATATATACTGTGGAATGTTTCCTGGCTTTATTAGTGGCTAATAACTTCAAAATCTTTCTACCTTCCTGCCCTTAGTCTTGCTTTTGATTTTGGGGTGAGTTTTAAGGGTCCTTATCTTCCTCCATGAGGAGCCTGCAACCTTGCTATCTTTGCTTCTCTTTTTCCCTTTTCTTAAACTTCAAGGCCTTCTTACATGCATCTTTTCAGGGTTGAATAAATCTATGAATTAGTGGGCTACTATGATATCCTTACACTCAAGCAGCCATCGAGCTCAGGCTCTGTCTTAGAATTATCCTCCCTATGCCCTTTTTGCTTCATAAGCAAAATCCAAATTTAGGATGTTCCCTAATAGTGACACATTTGGTGAAAAATATGACCAAGTACAGTTGCCATTCATCATCACTGAATCCATCGTGGTTATCCACTGGTTTTTCAACCAAGTAATAACATAAGACTTGGAGACTACCGATCAAGAACATTTAGAATATTCTGCAGTTGTTGAGGAGAGAGGGTGGGCTATTCTGGCTCTCTGTACTTTTGTGTTTTCATAATGGTGAATATCAGCCTTTTATTTCCATGTTTAAAACTCTCTTGAGCATTGCTTGTAGGCCCAACCCAGGGATGATAAATTCTGTCAGCATTTGCTTGTCTGGGAAAGAATTTATTTCTCCTTCATTTATGAAGCTTATGGTTGCTGGATATAAAATTCTTGGTCGAATTTTTTTTTCCTTTGTCTTTCAGCATTTTGAAAATGTCATTTAGTTCTCTTCTATCCAAGAGGTTTCTGTTGAGAAATCCACTGTTAGTCTGATGGGGTTTTCTTTATAGGTGACTAGATGCTTTTCTCTTGCTGATTTTAAAATTCTTTCACTTTTACTTTATTTTTTAATTTTTATTTTTTTGAGACAGGGTCATGCTCTGCCACCCAGGCTGGAGTGCAGTGGAGCAATCTCAGCTTACTGCAACCTCTGCCTCCCAGGTTCAAGCAATCCTCCCACCTAAGCCTCCCTGTAGCTAGGACTACAGGCATGTGTCACCACACCCAGCTAATTTTTTTTTAGTTTGTGTTTGTTTGTTTTGGTAGAGATTGGGTTTCATCATGTTGCCCAGGCTGGTTTCAAACTCCTTGACTCAAGTGATTCACCTGCCTCAGCTTCCCAAAATGCTGGGATTACAGGCATGAGCTACCACACTTGGCTCACTTTTACTTTAGACAGTCTAATTATAATACGCTGCGATGAAATCCTTTTTGCAATGTATTTTTTTCTGGGAATTGCTGGGCCTCTTGTATCTGGAGGATCTGTCCAAATATCTTGCCAGACTTGGGAAATTTTCATCAATTATTTCCTTAAATAGATCTTTGGTCTTTCTTTTCCCTCAGGAATACTGATAATTCATAGATTTGGTTGCTTTATATAGTCCCATATATCTCAAAGGCTTTGTTCATTCTTTTTTCCTTATATTTTGCCTGACTGTATTATTTCAAAAGACCTGCTTCTAGTTCTGAGATTCCTTCTTCTGCTTGGTCTAGTCTATTACTGAAGCTTTTGAATATATTTTGTAATTCCTTCAACGAATTTTTCAGTTACAGAATTTTTTTAGGATATCTATCTCCTTGGTAAATTTTCATTCATATCATGAATTGATTTTCTGATTTCCTTGTATTAGTTTTCAGATTTTCCTTGCATCTCATTGAGCATCTTTAAAATCAATATTTTGAATTTTTTTATCTGACATTTCAAGGAATTGTTTTTGGTTAGAATTTATTGGTGGAGAATTATTGTGTTCTTTTGAGGGTGTCACATTACCCTGCTTTTTATGCTTCCTGTATCTTTATGTTGACTTATGTGCATTTGGAGCAAGGGTAGCTTTTTATTTTTCAATTTGTTTTTGTTGGGAGGGGGACTTTTTCTCTTGAAGATATATGACTATGATGTTGATTGGCTAGGGTTTCACTGAAGGCATTCCCTAATCCTCACCATTCTTATGTCCTGGGCTATGTCATAAGATGAAATATAGCATACTTGTCATGGTTCCTCTTTCTTCCATATGCCAAAGCCAAGACCAAAACCATAGGTCTAGAGGTGTTTGAATAAGTAGCCCAGTAGCTCCCCTTCATATGTGAGCAGTAAAATTTTAGGGGGACAGGTTCTGAGCTGCTCTCTTCATCAAGATTGCCCACTATGTGTCTTATAACCTCCAGCCTTTCTCACTTTTGTATCCTCCTAATCCTTGAAGACTCTGATGAGATATCCTGAAGTCCTTCCTTAGTCTCCTAGGTAGAAATGATATTTTTCTGCTTTGTGTCTTCACCGTTCTCCTTACATAATCCTATCATGAAGCTCATCAACCACACTGGCAGTTGTTTGCAGATTCTGTTCTCAGACCCTAGCCTCAAGGAGCTCAGCCAGACAAATTACTCAGTTTTGTATCTCTTAGCTCAGCCTTATAAATGAGGGGTGAAACTGCTTCTCCAACTTTACATCACATGTCTCAGAGAGCCACTGCCTTCATATCCTAAATTCTTAGAAAATGCAGTATTTGAAAGAATCTGTGACAAAATGAAATCTAAGCTTTGGCAATAGGACTTCTAATATCTTACTGACTGAGAGGGCTGGTCTTAAAGAGTAGACCCAGAAGCCCAACACCCAATCCATTTAGTGTAAACTTAAATCCTGTGCCCTCTACTTAACTAAAGCCCTGCCCCACCTAATGTATATTAGATCAGAGGGGGGGGGATGGTAGTGGTGTTAGTGGCCATAGACTCTGACCAATATTCTATGCCAAAGGATACTAAAGATACAGAGGTTTCAGTGCTCACTAGATTTCTGTGAAAAGTCCTTGGCCACCCTTCTAAAGGACAGAAGAACCTCCACTCCCATCCTGCCCCAATCCAGGATTGTCTCTTTCTTCCTTCCAGGTCACTTGCAACAGGGCTGGTCCAGATGAGATAAAACTGACAAGGGAATCCTGGAGCTATTTTGTCAAAGGCAGCCATTGGCAGCAAACCTCTTGTTGGCATTATGAGGTGCCCCTTTATGAATGATCCCAGTGATTATCCTAGCCATAACCCAGCCATTTTGCTTACCTGCTTCATGATTTTTTAGAACCAACTTCAGCGTAATTGCTTTATCTTGCCAGTTATACTCTCCAGAAAGACTCTAATAGCTTTTTTTCCCTCATTTGTCATTGTATGACTACTCTCTCTCCTCCCTGGCTGACCCTCTGCCTGGCCCTCTGCTTCATTTTGCTTGCCTGGGCCAGACACTTCATTTCAGTTCAGATAATGACATATTCTTCCTTGTCTTGACTTGGGGACTTACTGATTTTTCATGCAGGGCATGACCACATTCATCAGTGTTTATACTTAGAAAGAACCATACATAACAGCTTTCCATTCCTCATATAGTTTTATTTTAATTGCTTTTATGCTGCATTGATCTATTTTAGTGCTTTAGTTTTGTCCTATGAACCCTGAGTGACTTCTGCAAGATATGAGACGGTTTTTTGTTGTGGTTTTGTTTTTGTTTTTTAGAGATAGAGTTGCACTCTGTTGCTCAGGCTGGAGTGTAGGAGCACAGTCATAACTCACTGCAACCTGGAACTCCTGGATTCAAGCAATCCTCCTGCCTCAGCCTCCCAAGTAGCTAGCTAGGACCAAAGGTGTATGGCACCATGCCCAGCTAATTTTTAAAACATTTTTTGTAGAGATGGAGTTTTGCTATGTTGCCCATGCTGATCTCAAATTCCTGGCTTTAGGTGATCCTCCCACCTTAGCTTCCCAAAGTGCTGGAGTTACAAGTGTGAGCCACCATGCCTAGCAGTTTTTTGGCTTTAACTGAAGAAAGAAATATGTCTGCATCAACTGGGAAGAACTTTGTATGATTTAAAATGATGAGGATGGCAAATACCCCAATAGCTGTTTTTGGCACACAGTTTGAATCTCATCAGTATTTTTCCTGCCTTTCTTGTGTCATGGAGAGGTGTTGGACTGCCTCCTAGTGTCAGGACCAAGCAGAGGATGCTGGTGTAGAATTTCCAGTTCATGTTTTTGGCTTGTGCTAATGAATGGAGGATGTGAGCATGCTGGACAGGGGCTTCACGTTATTCTAGGTAGATTACAAACATCCCTGCTTCTCTTGGATGTAAACTCATCTTGAGTCTCCCCTTCCTCCCTACTATAGCTGACTTCTCTTTGCAGAATCACACAAATGTAAATGAGTTTTGGTTCTGTTGAGTCAAACTCTGTTGAGTTTTGCTGGTTCTGCACCGTTAAAAAAAAAAAAGGAATGGGAACTTTAAGATACTTTGGTTAGTCCAAGCCTGGCTCATTTTCAGATTTAGTGAATTCTTTTTCTCAGCAAGCTGTGAAAGGCAATATGGAGAATACATTGTCAGTCTTGCTGGGCTCTGTGGGAACCTTGTAAATGAGCAAGGGCTTGTTCTGGAGGAGACCTGAACTGTTGTGGCTTTCCGAGATCAGGCTTGCCATAAACAGGTGACCACAAAAATCTATTTGCAAGGAGATAGTGACACATGGACTAGCGTTTAGCAGTGGAGGTTGCCGATATCCATGTTAGAAATCAAGGTGCTCTGAAGATCTAGTTTCTCTTTTTCTTTTCCGTGCTGCAGTGGAAGACAAAGAATATTCTTGTTTCCTTTTAACATAGTCTAAGTGATAATTCCATTCTATCTCCAAACTTGCAAACAGCTGCTTCTGTGGGCTGTCTGCCCATTGTAACCCAGTCCTAATGGTTTCTGTGTTCTATTCCGGTTGATAAGGAAGACCTGCAATTAGCTCTCCATTACAAAGCCTCTCCTTGTTAATAGCCCTGACCTAAAAGCACTTTTTAAGAGATGCAGTCATCACTTAAAGAAGTCACCACTTAAAAAATAAGTGCATAAATCACCCAAGTTAGTATGTAGGGGTATTGGCTTGAGTGATATTTTAGGATGTACACAAAATATAATAATGTTTAGAAACAAGCCATGGCCCCTCATCTTTTATGACCATTAGTTGATGACTTGCTAACACTTAGCTTTAAACATAAAAAGATCCACTGAAAAAAAAATAACAATCCCATCAGGCCTGCAAGTCCAAGCCTGGCCATTATAGCCTTGCTGACCCACATGTACACCTCTGAATGGTCTCCAGGAGCCAGAAAGTCTTAAGAAACCACAAGTAACCAGGTGGCCACAGAAAGAAGTGAAAAAACTTGTTGCTGCCTCAACTAATTGCACTCCTCCTGCAACCTGCAATCATTGTTCCTGCTCAGCCTTGTGAAATTTCCTCCCTGGACATTGGATTTCTCAGGACCCCCACCTCTGTAACTATGTAATTTACCTCACCCTCCCCTCTGCTTGCAACTGATACCCCCCCACCTTTATGATCATGCCTGTTTGTAATAGATGGCCCCTACCTTGTGACCGCATCCTGTGATGCCCTTCCCTCCCCAAGATAGATTACTGACCCCTACCCTTGTGACCATGCATCCTGTGACACCCTTCCTCTCCCTAAAATAGATTACCACCTTTAGCTGACTACTTGCCCCAACCTATAAAACCAACTACTGTCTCACCGCCCTCCACTGACTCTCTTTTCGGACTCAGCCCACCCGCACCCAGGTGAATAAACAGCCATGTTGCTCACACAAAGCCTGCCTGGTGGTCTCTTTACTTGAACAATACGCCTAACAAATCCAATCATGAATTTTTGTTTCTTAGGCCTCTTCATTCCTTTTGTTTTCTTTTGTTCTGTTTTGAGACAAAGTCTTAATCACTCTGTTGCCCAGGTGGGAGTACAGTGGCACAATCTGGGCTCACTGCAACCTCTGTTCCTGGGTTCAAGCAATTCTCCTGCCTCGGCCTCCAGAGTAGCTAGGATTACAGGTATCCACCACCACACCCAGCTAATTTTTGTATTTTTAGTAGAGACAGGGTTTTGCCATGTTGGCCAGGTTGGTCTTGAACTCAAATGATCCTCCAACTTCAGCCTCCCAAAGTGCTGGGATTACGGGTGTGAGCCATGGCATCCAGCCTTTTCATCCCTTTTGAATGGAATGAAGATTGGATTTTTACGTGTGGATTATTCTATAAATTGTTTTCATCATAAAACTGTGCCTTTAAAGCAAGGTAGTCCCAAATTTCCTGCTTTTGTTTCAAACTATGCCTCTGTGAAATTGTTTATATTGATGAGTTATACAAATGGATTCCAAGAGATGGAGAGGGGCCTGAACTTGTCAATTTAGTGATGTCAGTAGCTCCATAGAGGTATTTACATCTTTCTTTTTCACCCTCTAGGACTTCTGGGAGAAGGCTGGGTGCAGACTAGAATCATATTTTGTTTTCTCGGAAACCTTTGTTTATTATTATTATTTTATATTTTTGTATATTAATTTTGCTGCATAATTATGTATAGTCGAATTGTATGTAAATTAGTAGGATTATGTAATTACATACTTCCCTGATGTATCTCTCAAGTTAAGTCTGATACATGTGATACAGGAGATCTCCCTTTACCTATTCTATAGTCCATACTCCATTAATATGATGCTTCTTAATGTATTTAATAGCCTTATAATTCACATTTCCCATCTAAATTTGGGACACATGAGAACACAAGTTAACATTTTCAAAACTTTACCAAGTGTCAGGGACTTTTACTATACATATGCTGGCCTCACTCAATCTTGACAGCACTCTTGTGTGAGACAGTGGCACACGGAGGTTGGAGAGGCTATTGCAGCTGGCCTCGCTCCTTGAGCCAGTCCAAGGCAGAGCCAGGGCTGCTGGATCCTACAATCACCTTCTTAATTCACTACGGGGTATTAGCTCTCCGATTATTTGACTTAATACAGAAGGTTTTTTTTTTATTATTTGTAATTTATGGGAAGAGCTGAGATACATACAACTAAATTTCATGTAGTAAATGACTTGATGAAGCACCGTTGTTGAAAAAAACCTAGAAAATCTGCTATATTTCGCCATTGCCCACTCACAAGTGCAGCTTATCAATAAAGGATTATAGATTAGACCACTTTGTATCGAAACAGTTTTACATGGAATTTCCAAGCAGCTAGTACTTTTAAAAGAGGGTTGTTCTATATTCAGACTGAGGGGAGTGTCATGAATTATTAGAGCTATTAAGATTAGTGTATATCCCCAGCTTTGCCAGGAAATGACCTAAATTGACTTTACCTCTCTGTAAGGCAGGAGGAAACTTTAAGATAAAGGAGATTCTAGTCTGGAATTGATGTGAATACCCACTGGGGAAACCTCAGTAATTATGTAATTAAATAACTAACTCTTACCTCTCCACCTGCTGCTGACTTGAACAAGGGAAAGGCCGGGTAACAATTAATATGGTTTTTTAATAGGGGTTAAGGTGAGCAAAACTGAAGAATTACTGAGAGAAGATTTAGGATAGGGCTCATTTTTAGGCCTAAAGGAATGCTTCTAGAATATTTGAGAGCAGACCTACACTAATTTTCAATTTAATGAAGTCCAGAGAGAATTGTTCTATTTAAAATAATGTTGTTGTTGTTGTTGTTTTTCCTGAAACTGTAACTGCCCCATGGTGTGCTTTATTTGATAAATCCTATTTTGTTTTTCTGTATTGACCAGCTGGGAGAAAAACCTTCAAAAACAAAAGGGGTATTATATGCATACAGGCTGTTGGTGGGACAGAAGCCAGGAAACTGGGTCCAGCTGTGCTTGGGGGTGGGGGGAGAAGGGATCCCAGACTGGGAAGGGCAGGAGGAGAGGGCTGAACAGAGGACTGATTAGCTGGGAGGGCTGCTGGATTTACCCCCAACTCTGAAATAAAGCTGGGTATGGAAGACAAGGCCAGCAACACCACCTTTGCTGAAAATGGGTAGGGTAGCATTCATGCATTTCAGAGGTAATAAACAGAGATGTAATTTACAGTCAACAGGAGGATTTAAGAAAAAAAATCGTTATTAAAGGTGTGCATGCCCAGGCATCCAGTGCAGAGGATGTTCTTATGAATGTTTGCTTGAGATAATGGCCTCACTGAGCTCAGTTCTGCATGCTGACATCTCTATCGGAGGGGTCTGGAGAGTGTGATGCTGAGTGGAAAGACAGGGTGGGGCCTGAGCTCACGTGGATCAGGCAGTTGGCAATGGGGAGCAGGTGGCCCGGGTTTGGAGTCAGAGCCAAACACGCAGCGTGGTGCATGCTGGAAACCCAGTGAGGAACAGGACGCACTCCCTCCTCTCAAAGAGCTCTTCACTTGCTGAAGAGAAAGCAAAGAGGTCATCATAATACACAAGCCAAGTCCTGGTTCTCCCTCGTATGCCTGTTGGAACCTCAAGCTGGTCATTTTGCCTGTCAGTTTCTATAAACGGAGATGGAAACAGGAAGGTGGGGAGGTGCTTCTGTTTCCCCAGCATGGTAAGTCTGGCGAGATCCCATTGCAGGTCACAGAGGTGGCCTCCACCTCCCCTGTGAGTGCTCAGCATATGTCCACTCTGGGTCTGTCCAGAGGAGGGCCTTGCTCCTTTGTGTCTCCCCTGCACTGGGGCAGGAAGGCAGCTCCCACCCACGGGGCTCGCACTCAGAACCCTCAGTGCGTTACTGATGTGGACTGAGGCAGCACTTCTCAAACTCTTTGGTCTCAAGACCCTGCACATTTTTAAAAATTATTTATCCCACAGAGCTTCTATTTAAAATTTGGATTATATCGATTTACCATATTAGAAACTAAAACAAAATGTTTAAATTATTCATTAAAAATATTATCAAACCCATTCTATGTTAATATGATATACTTTTAATGAAAAATAACTACTTTTATTATACTTCTACCATCCTCATAGCTATGGAATGAATAGCCCCCACCTCCCTAAACGATGTAGTCCTTGCTGGGTTCTTATGAAGATTACATAAGATACAAAGTAAGACGGCAGTTTGCAGAATGTACAACAAATCGTGAATGAAATGTCTCTCTAGTAAACAGGCTCACAGTTTTCTGGCAGTCTGTGGCATGATTAAGGATTTCACCCTCCTGTGCTGGGTTTCAAAGTGTGATTTTAGATAGGAAAACAAGGGTACCGGGAAGAAAGTGCAGATAAGACTCTGGATTTAAGTAGCATTATTTCCTAGTCCTGTGACTATAAAGGGACCTAATTGGTCATTGGGAATTATAAGCAAATCTGCCTGAGCAGGCAAGATCTGGAAAACTTGACTATGGCAGTCTTAAGTGTTCTTTAAAATAAATTCCAGTGTCTGAAAAAAGGGAACTGGGATCTAATGCTGCTCTATCAGTGTGTTCAATTTCCATTTTTACTCATAGACTCAAATTTCTTTGAGCTGGCCTCTCATGGCAGTCCATGGATGAGGGTGGTTGTTGATGGAGCTATGGGTGGGACAGAGGACATCACATTTCCATTTGTACTGCAGCACCATACCTCCCTGAAGATAATGCTTTGGTTTTATTTTTAACCAGAAAATATTCAGGGGCTTTCTTATTTCTTAGTTTAGGGGTTAACTATTGGCATTTTAAATTCTCTAGGCCTTTCATCCTTTTCCAATGGAGAAACTATTACTTGCCTACCCAGCATCCAACTGCTCCCAACCCCCATACCAGGTATAGGATCTGCCTTCATTATCAGCCCTGTGCTTCCAAAGAGGCTGGCCACGAGCTTGCCCTGCATCAGAATGTGAGAGGGGTACCCTCTCAGTCTTGTGAAAGTGAAGTCCTTTTTTCCTCTGAAACGTTTCACATTCAAATGATGATTGGAGCCACTATAGCTGTTTGCAGCTGTGAGAAGAGCCAGCCAGGGACTCAAGCTGACACATGGTGGATCCAGAGAAAGATAAAAAGTCCTCCTGGCTGTGTTAAGGGACCACTGAATCACCTAAACCTGGAGCCAATCTGCCTCCTTGTTTAGGCCACTCAGGGAATTGGACTTTCTGTTACTTGCAGCTGAACACACCCTAACTGATGCACCCTCCCTAAAGGAATTATCACCACCCATAGGACCCAGAGAAGGGAGGCTAGCTCAGGCGTGTGCAACTGCCGTAACCAATCTGAAGATCTGTGGTAGGATTCTTGTCTTTGTGTCTGGCTGTCCTTTGACCATTTTGTTGTCCTGTAATTTTGTGTGTAAGCTAGAGTTGAAGTTTTAAATTAAATGGTTGGTAACTTTGATAAGATGCGGGGAGAGCTGAGGTGTCTGCGGCGTTTACAAGGTACGGGCCCTTAGATGTGGGGCTTTGGGTTTCTTTTCACCCTTGAGCATGTAGATGTATATTATAGCTTCGACCTGCCTCCATAAATTACTGATTTACTTGTAGGTTCTCCCATCTAAACCCCTAACACCATCATCCTTATGCCCATAGCCTCTGGTGCCACACAAGTGACCCCCAGTAATGAGAGTTACCAATTATGGAGCATTGTTCTATGCCAGGAATTATACTAATGGCTTGGCATGCATTGTCTTATTAATGTTTACCACAAGTACAATAGGTACTAATATAATCTGCATTCTAATGATAAGAGCACTGAGGCTTGAGTGATAAAATCACTTGCTTGAGGTCCCACAGCTAATATATGATAGAGGTTCAAATATAGGTCTGACTTGAAAATTGTTCTCTTTTTCTTCAATGCATATTTGTTGAATATCTGCCATTTAGATGTGTTAGAATAGGAATTGTTGTTCCTATTTATTTCACCTTTCACCCTTGGGAAATGTATCGGGACAGAGGACACATATGCCATACTTGAATATTGCCTCTTCTCTGGAAATAGGTCTTAGTGGAGTGTGTGACTTACAAATGTGTTCAGTTGTCAGCAAGAGAAAGCCTAACTAGCAGTGGTTTAAATGAGATGGGGTCATTTTCCTCATGTAACAGGCTGTCTGGAGTCAGCTTTCGGCACTGATATTGCCAGGATTCTCTTGGCCTTCCATTATATCTGACTCTTTGTGCACAAAATGGCTGTTGCAGCTTCAGATATCACATCCCCATCCAGAAAGAGTCCGAAAGACTGAAGGCAGAATGCAGAGCCAACTAAGCAGGTCTGGTCCTTTTTATTGGCAAAGCAAAAGTTCTTGCGAGGTTAAAAGGAAGGTAGGAAAAGTGGAAAACAGGATTGTTGGGAAAGGCTCACACCAATCCTGTTCTACCACTTGGAGCTGACCATGCTGTTGGGCAAAATAAATTGGACTCTGGTCACTAAGGCGAAGGCTGCTGGACACTGCCAGCCATACATCTGAAAGTGGAGGCTGTTAGAATTTGAAGAGGTAGTGGAGATATCCCCATCCTGCAAGCAAAACAACTGAGACTCGTAGGGAACACAAGTGTCTGAGCCAGGACAAAAGAAAAGGGCTTGTTTCCCTAGACTCTGCTGCTCTTCTCACTGTGCTGTCCCTTTCAAAGCTTTAACGTATCACCTCTGCAAGCTGATCTTCTCATCCTTTTTTTTGCCTTTTTTTTTTTTTTTTTTTTTTTTTTTTGAGATGAGAGTTTTGCTCTTGTTGCCCAGGCTGGAGTGCAATGGCGTGATCTTGGCTCACCACAACCTCTGCCTCTAGGGTTCAAGAGATTTTCCTGCCTCAGCCTCCTGAGTAGCTGGGATTATAGGCATGCACCACCATACCTGGCTAATTTTGCATTTTTAGTAGAGATAGCATTTTGCTGTGTTGGTCAGGCTGGTCTTGAACTCCTGACCTCAGGTAATCCTCCTGCCTCAGCCTCCCGTAGTGCTGGGATTATAGGCATGAGCCACCGAGCCTGGCCCTCTCATTCTTTTGAAGGAGGCTGGGGAGGTCAGAACCTTCCTAGTATCTGGTGGATAGAAACTAAGCTTCGGAGAGAGCCAAGTAACATACCCAGGATTATCCCCTACTTCTGTTCAGAGCTAAACTATGGGAGGGAGTTGGACCAGAGTGCTTTTCACAGACCCCATTGTCCTTCATGATACCGTGACCCTTTATGGTCTCTCTCCCTAGCCTGGAGCAGTGAGGCTCCTTGCTCAGGCCCCCTGGGCTTTCAGATGGGTAGGCACAGCTGCCTTAACACCTGAGCAAGGAAGGCTCTGGCTCTCAAGGAACAGTTGGGTAGAGCCCAGCCTCTGTAAGAATATTGGGTCCCTGTGTGTCCCTGGGCGGGGGGAGAGAATGCCCCCTAGTATAGCCATGAAGAGTGGTGATGCCCCATAAACTTGAGTCTGAACGTTTCTCTCCAGGCTGGTCTGACCCTGTCTTTCAGTCCAGTTCCTGGTTCAGTCCTCTGTGGCCTGTTTCCGCCTTTCCACGCTGGGACAGAGTGTGCCTTGGTGCACACTCTTGGATGCAGTGGGGGAAACACTTTAGCCCACCTCAGCATCCACCTGATGTGAATAGTGTGTCCAGTCACGCTGGTAACAAGGCATTGGGTGTAGCCAGTGGTAGGTGTAGGTGGATGAGTCAAGTGCTCCTAGTTTTCCTCAAGTTAGGAACTTCTCCCAATTATACTAGGATGGGAAATGAGTGTGTGTTGGGGAGTTTAGGGAAAGGAAAAACACCTGTGAGCTAAAGGCAGCTACATTAATAGGATTTTGCTATAAAATAATAGAGTAGAATAATTATAGTGTTTTTAATACGTAAGTATTTGTTTACTGACAGATTACCTTTTCTTCCGTGTGAACATTATCGACTTCCAGGACCTTAGCTGGTTTTCATTGGTTTTTGTGGGCACCTACGTGTCGTTCCACAAGCTTCCTAAGTCTCTGTTTGGATGCAGGGCATTTACAACCACTCCTGGTACAAATGATGGTGCTGCATTTGCTTTTTGTGGTGTCTGATATGAATGGCGAGAATAATAACATCAGGCAGACTTAGGTTCCCCACTCTCTGGTCCCTTAAGTAGAATCTGTCCTGTCCTCCACAGTCCCTTTGTCATGCCCTGGGTTGGGATACTTGTCAGGCAGCTTTTACTGTCTTAGTTTAACTGCCTTTTGCTCTTGAATCATTGCACTAAGAGAACAGTCTGCTAATGTTTAATGTCTTCAGTGCGTTATGAAAAAATACTGGGCATATTTGTTTTTCTTCCAGCACATGTCTCATTTGGAAAGGTCATGCATTTATATAGTCGACTTGCTATTATCCCGCGTGGAGTGAAGCAGCCCATTGCTGATGTATTGCTATATATACAGCTGCCTTCAGGGTGATGAGGCTATCAGGCAGTTGCAAACAGGCTAAAGGGCACCTGTTGTGCCCACACACAAACCCAACCTCTAACACAACATTTATCCTGAGCAACAGTCTTGCCTTGTCTTCACATCACATAGTGCCAGACCTGAGGCTACTTGTTGGGCAGGTTAATGTAGATCTTAGTCGGCTGACCTGCAGGCTGGAAGAGGGAGGTATAAGGTCTGTGATATATTTAAAGCAAGCAGCTAGTAAGGAATCAGCCCAACCTTTTTGGCTCCTACCCAAGGCCTGTTTTTAAAGAGTGCTTGCAGTACAGGATTGAAAGGGATGTTCAGTAGTTGAAATACCACAGACTATTACTGCTGGGAGAAGTTGCTGTTTATGGGAAAATAAAATTTTACCTCGTTCTCTGCCTGATGTTTGTTGCCAAAATGAATTACTTAAGGGGAGTTATCTCATACACGGATGCATGAAAGTGATGTTCGATGCCTGTGGAGAAGGTACTGCAAAGCTTTTAGCAGAGGGCAGAAGCTGTAACTTCAAAAGGTAAAAGTGTTTCAGTTTGCCCCACAGAGACACCCATTTTAAATTATTTAGAATGTAAGAGAATACACACACAAATGACACACTTGTGTAAAAAGGTAATGTCAGGGTCTGAATTGAGTATGTTCTCAATGTAGAAAATTCAAAAGCCTAGGAAACGTAAGTATTGACACACACATCATGTCATTTGAACCACGCAGAAGGTTTTACTACATCCCTACTTTACAGATGAAGAGATTGAGGCTTTGTGAGGATACCTCGCCCAGGTTTACCCAGAAACAACTGTTAAAATCTAAACTCTAACCTCTGGCTGCTGGGTGCAAAGATGAATCTTAATATTTGGTTTATTTTCTTCTGAGATATATAATGAAATTGGCATATATGGTATGTCAGGTTTTGAAGCTTGCTATTTTCACTTAAGCATATCAAACACATTTTTCCAATGTCATTAAGTGTTATTTAAAAGCATTTTAAAGGCCATTAAAATTCCATCAAATTGATGTGTCATGGTAGGGAGGAAGGTCATTTTACTGTCTCCTTTATTACGGGAATGATTTTAACAATTGGTCAAAAATTAACATGAAATACAGATATCGTCTCCTCTTTGAAGCTATGGTCTCAGTTTTTAAAATGTATGTGGCTGAGCACGGTGACTCATGCCTGTATTTCCAGCACTTTGGGAGGCCAAGGAGGGAGGATCGCTTGAGCCCAGGGGTTTGAGACCAGCCTGGGCAACATGGCAAAACTCCATCTCTACCAACAACTTTTAAAAAAAATTAGCCAACCTGTAGTCCCAGCTACCAATGAGACTGAGGTGGGAGGATCACTTGAACCTGGGAGGTTGAGGCTGCAGTGAACGATGATTGAGCCACTCACTGCACTCTAGCCTGGGCAATAGAGCAAAACCCTATCTCAAAAAAAATGTAAAAAATGTAGTATGCCATTGTGATACTAGAAAGGTAGTTCACTTGCATGTTAGATGATTTCACTAGGATTTTCATTGCTAGCTGATTGTGAACCAGGCAAGATAAACATGTTCCCCCACAGTTATTTAATGATACTCCTAAAACCACCTGTATGTAACCAGCTACCATATCCTGTGTCATGGGGGTGGAGGAAGCACTAACCTTGCCAGGAGGGGCCCTGGGAATGCTAATCGGGCAAGCAGGAATATGGAGCAGGGTGGCATTTGGAAGCATGGATGGATGTGTCAAGTGGACATGAGGCTTAACAGTGCCGAGCGAGTGTTTCATGAGTGTGTGATTCTGAGCCTTAAGTGGTATAGTCAATCTCAGCACCAGAGATGAAGCTTTAAGGTAATGTCCTTGGCCTTTCCCTGTATTTAAACTAGCCTGATGCTTAGCTTTTACTATATCTGAGGCTAAATTTAATGGTGTAAGGCTGAAAGTTTTATCACTATAGATAAAAAGCCAATGAAAGAGTGAAGGGTGCAGATTTTTCTATCTTCTGGAGCCCATGTACTTGCCCATTTTATATCTGAGCGTGCAATTCAAACAGAAACAGTTCTCAGTGCTGCGTTTCCTGGGAGAAGTGGAGATTATTATGTTGGTTCCATGTGCTGCGTGGTTTGAGGGAAGAACGTAGGAAAACTGGAAGATTAAACCTTTTCAATACTTTGGTTAATTTGCAGGGATGCCAGTGCTTGTTTCCATGTTGTGGGGGCCTTCACCCCCCCCTTTAGCCTTTGCTCCCTTGTGGTAGAGAGAGAACCCGTTGCTATGGAAAGGGCATAGGCTTTTGTGTCCTAGAATCCTCATATTTGAGTCTGGACTCCTCCATTTACCAACTCCGTCCATGGATCCATGACTCCAGGAGCTTCGTGTCTTGGACTGTGAAATGGACGGGATAATGCCCATTACCCCAATTCCTGTGAGGATTCAGTGAGCTAACTCACTGAGAAAGTTCCTAGCTCACATCACTTCTTTTTCTTTCCATGCCGCCGCCTCTTGAGCAGTGACCAAAGTGTGCCTAGTTTTTTCTGATTTCCACAGTAGAGTTAGGCTTCTAGTAGGAGCTGATAATTCATCGTAGTTAGGTGACATGGGACAGGTTACCATCTCCAAGCCTTTCTGCTCATAGATAATAGGGAAATAATTACATATCACATAGTGTGTTAACAGCCAAACGAGATCACGTATACCAAGTCAGAATGCCTGGCACAGAGTGGGCATCAGTGGCTGGAGGGTACTGGTATTAAATGGACATATCTTAGAAGGCAGCCTTCCTTCTGGCATCTTCCTGAGCATCACAGCCTCTTCTGACTACTATTGCTTTGCTGGCATCATTAATTCTCTTTACTCAGTGGCTGAAGGGATTTCTCAGAGCTCTATCCTTCTGTTCTGCACCTTGTACATTTCCTTGAAAGTTTCATCCACTTCCAAGTTTTCAGCTACTACTTATAGATTGGTAACTTCTAAATTTTTCCTTAGCTCCAGGCTAGTACATCCAATTGGTTACGTATTAGTACTTGAAGCCCAAAGGCACTTCAAACTCGAAAATACAGTTGCTATCTTTCCCACTTACTTCCTCAAAGCTATTCTTTCAGGCAGTCCTCTCTACTTCGTTTGCATGCTGTCTGTAGGTCTTTTTCCTTTTTTCCATTCCTGAATGCAGATACCTCAATGCACTTTTAGTGCTGGGTCCTTCCATTAGAATGGAGTCCTTCCTCTCAGCTCTCCTGCTTCTGGTTAATGAAGATGACAACAATGAAGTTATCATAAGGCAACTGTGACCATGTGAAAGGGCACCATAATCACAAGCATTTGTTGAGCATGTCTAATGTGCTAGGTACTGTCACTGCTATTGTGAGTCCTAGGTGAGGCGGGGCCCTGCCTTGCACCCATGTTGTATAGGCTTTATTCTCAGTCTCCACAGGGCAATGGAAATGTTCCCACCCAAAGCCCGCCCTCCCCTCTCTAGGTACTGAAGACCTCAGAATTCCCTTCTCCATCTGTGTTGAGCCTCCTTACAGAAATCAGCTGTTGGGACTGGGCAAGGTGGCTCATGCTTGTAATCCTAGCATTTTGGGAGGCCAAGGTGAGTGGATCACCCGAGGTCAGAAGTTCAAGACCAGCGTGGCTAACATGGTGAAACCTCGTCTCTACTAAAAATACAAAAATTTGCCAAGCGTGGTGGCAGGTGCGTGTAATCCCAGCTACTTGGGAGGCTGAGGCAGGAGATTTGCTTGAACCCAGACAGGAGGTGGAGGATGCATCTAGCCAAGATTGCACCATTGCTCTCCAGCCTGGACAACAGAGAAAACACCACCTCACAAACAAAAACTCAGCTCTGTGGTCTCTTACCTGGCCTAGCTTTCAGAAGGCAAATGGTACCAAAAGTATGTGCATCCCTAGGCCTAAGGGCTGGCCACGAAGCAGCTGCCTGCAGTGATTGCGGTGGGCTGGGATCGGTCTGCAGGCTGAGGTGTCCATGTTGCTGTCTGAGACCCCTTGCAGAACAGGACAGACCCAGGGCCCTCCAGAGCACTATAAATGTTAGGAAGACCTTGAGCAGTCAGGGCTTTGACTAATGTAATTTCTTATCAGGTCGTTCTAACACTACTTGAGGTAGGTAATATTAGCTCCATATTTTTAGATGAAGAAGAGTTGAAGAGGTAAAATACTTAGCTCACAGGTTGCCATTGGCAGGACCTGAATTTGACCAAGAGTAGTTTGGCTCCAAATATTTTTGTTAAGATATTCTGTTTTCTATCTATTTTCTACATTGTAGCCAGAGTTCCATTTGGTAGAAAATGTCTAAGATTACATTATTCCTTTGATTAAAAATCTTTCATCAGCTCATTTTCAGCTAGCTAAAGGTCAGTTTCTCTGCAAGACCCTTCAAAAGCTGGCTCAAAGCTCCCTTGTGAAATTTATTTCACACCAGACTTCTCACCATGACTTCATCAGGTCACAATGGGACTTTGGCTGCTCCATGAATCCACTCTGTATCTTTGCATTTACAATCTCAGCTGGGAATGTCCTTTTCCTCTCCTTCACTGGGCTGACCAAATTCCATTCTGTCTTCTGCAGTTCAAGGCCAAATAAGTTATCACCTTTTTATGAAGACACTTGTATTTTTCTAGACAAAATCTCTCCCACTCCCAATTATATTTCTCTAGTTGGTTGTGTGTACATTAATACAAGTGTTTATTACCTTGTACCTATGATTCTGTATTATCACACGTCCATCACCTCCCCTAGACTATGGGTTCCACATGGACAGGAACCGTGTGTCTAACATTTCACACCGTGCCTGGCCATGTAGTAGGCTAAATCTTTATTAAAGAAATGCTCTATTTATTACTGAAACTCTTACGTAATTCTTACAAATGGATTAGTCATTTAGGAATGCCTAATTAATCCATTTGTGAGAAGTACATTGTTCTGACTGTTGTGTTAACTGGTACTGGACTGGTTTCATAAGGCATTTTGACACCATACCTGGAAATTTTTATTTTGTAGAAAACTGTTACTTTGGTTAACCATTTTGCTGTCATGGCACTTAATTTATAAGAAATTATAATACATCTATTTATGCATTATTTGTGAGCTTTAATGGGCCAGTGAGTCTCAAAGAGAATATGAAGTCAGTTTTTTTTTCTCAAAATTATTACTTTTGTTTTGCTTTTAAGTTACCTGTCTTGTTATATAGATGTTTCTGAAAGATACTTAGGCCATAGAGTTGTCATTTTTTTAACAGGTAGCTCTAGAGTTGTACAAGGTTATTAGCATATACAAAAGATGATGGGGCTGGGTGTGGTGGCTCACACCTGTAATCCTAGCACTTTGGTAGGTGGGTGGATCACCTGAGGTCAGGAGTTCAAGACCAGCCTGGGCAACATGGTGAAACCCCATCTCTACTAAAAATACAAAAATTTAGCCAGGTGTGGTGGCAGGCACCTGTAATTCCAACTACTCTGGAGGCTGAGGCAGGAGAATCTCTTGAACTTGGGAGGCAGAGGTTACGGTGAGCATTGCAATGCAAATGAGGCCATTTCCCTCCTCTATACAGTCACCACTCTTTCCAATTTATCAATAACTGACCCATGTTCCTGGAATAGCTTCTTCTTTTCTTGCTCCTAAAAAAATGTCCTTAAACATCTCTTGAATTACTTCCTCTCCCTAAAGCCTTCCTGACTGAAATGAGGCTTGTGATCCTAAAATACAGTTACCTTAGCCAAGTGTGTCATTTAAAGTCAGTCTACTTAATTAGCCTTGCTTCTTTCTTTCTGTGACATGTTTTCCTACAATCAAGCTTTCAGCCTTAGAGTGTGGATATACTGACAGCATGAAAGATGCCGATGGAAATTGCTCTGCCCTGCCCTGGATCATGGAACATTGCATTTTGTTCCTTAATGATTTTTTTCATGATAAAAATGTTCCAGCTGGCAGTCTGGCAATGTGGAGTTAGCACTCCGCCTGGACTCTCCAGCAGGAGCAGCGTCCCTCTGCCAAGGAGTGGCGAACGGAAACAGCAGCAGCAGCAGGTCCCTAATGCAAACACTTGAATTTTGCGGAACGAGAGAAAAGTAGCGGGACAATATCATCCTCTTTTTTTTTTAGATAGAGTCTCACTCTGTCACCCAGGCTGGAGTGCGTGGTGAGATCTTAGCTCACTGCAACCTCCGCCTCCCGGGTTCAAGCAATGCTCCTAACTCAGCCTCCCGAGTAGCTGGAACTACAGGCGCATGCCACCACACCCGACTGATTTTTGTATTTTTAGTAGACTTGGGATCTCACCATATTGGCCAGGCTGGTCTTGAACTCCTGACCTCAGGTGATCTCCCCGCCTTGGCCTCTCACAGTGCTGGGATTACAGATGTAAGCCACTGCACCTGGCCATTTCCCTAATTCTAAAGGTAACATGTTTTACTCTTGAAAATCTTTTAAATGTAGAAACATACAAACAATAAAACCCAAATCATCCACATTCCCCAAAGCAAAGACACAGTCCAGAGTGTGGGGGAGATTTTATTTCCAACTGCTCCCTCCCTCCCTCCACTGTATGGTTGTGCAAGTTTTTATTCAAGATTACAGTCGTGTGTGGTGTATAACTGCATGATAGTCTCATATTTTTGTATAACATTTTCAAAGTATTTTCCTGTCAAAAAAACTTTAGAATACTTTTGGTGATTGTGTATTATTCCATTCTATAGCTGTACCATGATTTCTTTAACATCAGTTACATTATTCATAAAGCTACAGTAAAAATCTTTCATACAAAACTTTGCTATATCTATGATTGTTTCCTTAGAAAAGGCCCCTAGAAGAACAACTCCTAGTTCAAAGCATACCAGTTTTTTAATTTATTGATGTATATTGACAAAATGCTTCCTATGAAAACCTGAAAGAGCAGGCGCTGTCCATGGTGCCAAGAGAAGTGACTCTGTGAGGAGTTAAGTGTGTCAAGGGGGGTGAGGAGCAGCGTACAGCATTTCACGGTGGGAAGTTGTAAAATTGACCTGTGGGAGATAATGTAAGGAAATGTTCAAATGGATTGATGGTCGACAGAAAGAAAGGAATGTCTTTGTAAAGAAAATTCTTCACAGGCTTGCTGTGTGTAAAATGTTTACTCTAGTTCTTCGAATGTAGTTTGAGATTGACAAATGGTCACCATTAAGGTCTCATAGTGCCAAGGCATGAGCTCGGGGGTCCAGTGCCTGTCCTACCTCTTGTCCAGGAGTGATTTTCTTCTCTTTCCCTCTATCCCTCATCAATGACTGTGGATAATGCAGTCATGCATGGCTTAACGATGGGGATAGTCCTGAGAAATGTGTCATTAGGTGAGTTCATTATTGTGTGAACATCATAGAGTGTGTTTATACAAACCGAGATGATGCAGTCTGCTATACACCTAGGCTATTGGCCTTTGCTCCCAGGCATCCTGTACAGCATGTTACGCATGACTACAACTGTAGGCAGTTGTAACACAACGGAAAGTGTTTGTGTAACTAGACATAGAACAGGTACAGTAAAAGTGAGATATGGAAGACAAAAAAGTGGTGCACCTGCATAGGGCACTTACCATGAACGGAGTTTGCAGGATTGGAAGTTGCTCTGGGTGAGTCAGTGAGAGAGGGGTGAGCGAATGTGAATGACGAGGACATTTCTGTGCACTGCTATAGCCTTTACAAACACTGCACACTTAGGCTACACTAACTATTTTTAAAATGTTCTTTCTTCAATCATAAGTTAAGTTTGGCTTACTGTGACATTTTTATCTTAGAAACTTTTTAATTTTTTAACTTTTATTATTTTGAAATAACACTTTCCTTAAGACAGATTGTCAGTTATACAAAAATACTTTATATCCTTATTCTATAAGATTTACATATGTAGGTATATATGTGTGAGACGAAGTTTTCGCTCTTGTTGCCTGGGCTGGAATGCAATGGTGCAATCTCGGCTCACTGCAACCTCCACCTCTCAGGTTCAAGCAATTCTGCCTCAGCCTCCTGAGTGGCTGGAATTACAAGCATGTGCCACCATGCCCAGCTAATTGTGCATTTTTAGTAGAGACGGGTTTATCCATGTTGGTCAGGCTGGTCACGAACTCCCGACCTCAGGTGATCCACCCACCTCCACCTCTCTAAGTACTGGGATTACAGGCGTGAGCCACTGCACCTGGCCTATAAGCTTTATTTTTAATTTTTTTTTTTTGAGACGGAGTTTCGCTTGTTATCCAGGCTGGAGTGCAATGGCACAATCTTGGCTCACCGCAACCTCTGCCTTCTGGGTTAAGGCAATTCTCCTGCCTCAGCCTCCTGAGTAGCTGGGATTACAGGCACGCGCCACCATGCCCAGCTAATTTTTTGTATTTTTAGTAGAGACTATTTTTAATTTTTAAACTTTTTGTTAAAAACGACATACACACCCACATTAGCCTAGACCTACACAGGGTCAGGATCACCAGTGTTACTGTCTTCCTCCTCCACATCTTGTCCCACTGGAAGGTCTTCACGTTCAGTAACACACATGCAGCTGTCTCCTATGGTACCAATGCCACCTTCTGGAATACCTCCTGAAGGACCTGCCTTTAGGCCATTTTACAGTTAACTGTTTTCTTTGTAAGTAGGAGTATGCTGTAAAATAATAATAAAAAAAAAAACAGTAAATATATAAACGAGTAACATGGCTGTTTATTATCCAGTGTGAAGTACTGTACCTAATTGTATGTGCTGTGCTTTTATACAACGGGCGGCACAGTTGATTCGTTTACACTGTCATCACCACAAACATGTGAGTATAGTGTTGCATGATGTTAGGACAGTTATGATAGGAAATTTCCCAGGTGATAGGAAGTTTCCAACTCCATTATCATCTTAAGGGACCACTGTGGTCTGTCATTGACAGAAACACCATCGTGTAGCACATGACTGTATTGGTCCCTCCTTACTGAGTGGTTGTGAGCATTAGTGGGATCATGTGTCTGAGCTCTTAGCACGGTCACTGGCATGCTGGAGGTTTTAATAATGGCACTTCCGTGACTCAACTGCCACTCTCCTTACATCAGTCAAGGTTAAAAAATATTTTCCTCAGATTATGCAAGTATACTTGAGTTATTAAATGGAAAGTATAAAAAATTCTCCCATGCCACTATCTGGAAATACCCACTGCCAACAGTGAGCTGAGCTCTTTCTTAAGTAATGCCCTAATTGATTTGCATTGCTATATGTTAATGTTCATTTTTTTCTGCTTGTTTGGATTTTTCATATGCTTTTTATAAGAAAATCATGGGCAATAAAAGTTGGTATCTTGAGGTAAAGTATGGGCATGACCATTTTATATGATTTAGAATTATTTCTACTAGATTGAATCATGAAATTGCCAATATTCAACCTCTTCTGACCTACACAAATGCCAATTTCATATGCTTAACTTAATAATTGCAATTGGCTTGCTAGAAAACCTTGAAAGCCTGCAGAAGAAAAGGAATTTTATGTTCACAGCTATATCCCTAGGGCCTGAAACAGTGCCCGAAGGGTGAATCCAATCTTTGTTTTGAAATAGAAAAGGATTGATAGTGATAAAAATAATTTCATTAAAATAGAAATGAAATGGAAACATTTTAACGGTGCTATAGAGAAAATCAATTAAGGAATCAGTTTAGTTCCAGTTGGCTCAATGGAATTGGCTCTGGCAAAAGCTTAATCAATGAAAATTCATCAGTGTTGGTGTAAACTGTTTAAATTTACAGGATCCATATTCATTAACATGAATACTAACAACCTGATTGTCAAACAGTGAGGGTGAAAAACCTTTCATATGCAAATTAGGAAACCGTCTTGACTACTGGGAAAGGTGCTGGCTGTGGCTTGAACTCAGCAGCTAGTTCCAAAGCCAAATTTTTTCCACATATCCAAACTGCGTACCCCTTCTCATAACTATACACCAACTGTCAACATAATGCATTGCTTCATGAATTATCACTCGAAATAAGAGTTCACGTCACTTGTTTGATGCATGGCCCTTTGAATTGCCACTTTAAAGTAGTGTGCCCTACACATAGTTGGTGGGAGCTGGCTATCCACGTAGGCGTTGTGGCATAGGCTTGAGGACGCAGATTTTCAAAACAAATGGTCTAGCCTAGGCACAGTAGCCATGCTTGTAATCACAGCACTTTGGAATGCTGAGGCAGGAGGACTGTTTGAGGCCAGGAGTTTGAGACCAGCCTAGGCAACATAGCAAAACCCTGTGTCTATTTAATATTTTTAAAAAAGAAAAGAGATGGTCTAAGTCTGAATCATGCTCTGTCATTTGCAAACATATGACCTTGGACAAGTAACCTAATCTCTCTTAGTTTCAGTTTGGTTGACAATTAAATGTTTACCTTCAGAAGTTATGTGTAGCATGTTACTTTGCATAGTTAAGCCACATCTCAGCCATTTCAACCAGACCTATGATTATGGTGAAGAAATTCAGAAAGTTATTTGATAAATAGCTTAGGTCACAGAATCCTAGAATTTTACGGTATAAGCAGACCTCAGAAATGTGAGATACTTTTATGCTTCTTCTCACCCAGGGCATTAAAGAGGAATTGCCCTAACATTTAGGAATGTATTTGGTGTTACTTAAAGTTCACATTTTCGCAATATTGATTCTACCCATCCATGAGCATGGATGTGTTTCCATTTGTTTGTGTCATCTGTGATTTCTTTCAGCAGTGTTTTGTAGTTTTCCTTGTGAGGTCTTTCGACTCCTTTGTTAGGTATATTCCTAAGTGTTTTATTTTTTTGCAGCTATTGTAAAAGAGATTGAGTTCTCGATTTGATTCTCCACTTGGTCGCTGTTCGTGTATAGAAGAGCTACTGATTTGTGTACATTAATCTTGTATCTGGAAACTGCTGAATTCTTTTATCAGTTCTAGGAGCTTTCTGGAGGAGTCCTTAGGGTTTTGAAGGTAAATGATCATATTGTCAGCAAACAGGGACAGTTTGACTTCCTGTTTACTTGCATCCAAATGCAAATCATCTTGTCTGATTGCTCTGGCTTGGACTTCCAGTACTGTGTTGAAGAGGAGTGGTGAGAGTGGGCATCCTTATCTTGTTCCCATTCTCAGGGGCAATGCTTTCAACTTTTCCCATTCAGTGTTTGGTTGACTATGGGTTTGTCATAGATGGCTTTTATTACATTATGTTCCCTATATGCCAGTTTTGCTTAGGGTTTTAACCATAAAGGGATGCTGGATTTTGTTGAATGCTTTTTCTGCATCTATTGAGATGATCATGTGATTTTGTTTTTAATTCTGTTTATGTGGTATACCACATTAATTAATTTGTGTATGTTAAATAATCCCTGCATCCTTGGTATGAAACCCACTTGATCAAGACCATATTGCCAAAAACAATCTACAAATTCAACACAGTCCTCATCAAAATACCACTACCATTCTTCACAGAGTTAGAAAAAACAATTCTAATACTCATATGGAACCAAAACGCCCACAAAAAGAACAAATCTGGAGGCATCACGCTACCTGATTTCAAACTACACAATAAGTCCATAGTCACCAAAACAGTGTGGTATTGGTATAAAAATAAGCACATAGACCAATGGAACAGAATAGAGAACCCATAAATAAACCCAAATAATTACAGCCAACTGATCTTTAACAAAGCCAACAAAAACATAAAGTGGGGAAAGGGCATACTTTTCAACAAATGGTGCTGGGATAGTTGGATAGCCACATGTAGGAGAATGAAACTGGATCCTCATCTCTTACCTTATACAAAAATCAACTCAAGATGGATCAAGGACTTAAACCTAAGACCTAAAACTATAAAAATTCTGGAAGATAACATGGGGAAAACCCTTCTAGACATTGGCTTAGGCAAGGATTTCATGACCAAAACCCCAAAAGCAAATGCAATAAAAACAAAGATAAATAGCTGGTACCTAATTAAAGAGCTTTTGCATGGCAAAAGGAACAGTCAGCAGAGTAAACAGACAACCCGCAGAGTGGGAGAAAATCTTCACAATCTGTACATCTGACAAAGGACTAACATCCAGAATCTACAATGAGCTGAAACAAGTCAGTAAGAAAAAAAACAGTCCTATAAAAAAGTGGGCTAAAGACACGAATAGACAATTTTCAAAAGAAGATAAATACAAATGGCCAACAAACACGAAAAAATGCTCAACATCACTAATGATGAGGGAAGTGCAAATCAAAACCACAATGTGATACCACCTCACTCCTGCAAGAATGGCCATAATCAAAAAAATCAAAAAACGGTAGTTTTTTCTGGATGTGGTGATCAGGGAACAGTTCTACACTGCCAGTGGAAACGTAAACTAGTACAGCCACTGTGGAAACCAGTACGGAGATTCCTTGAAGAACTAAAAGTAGAATTACCATTTGATCTGGTTATCCCACTACTGGGTCTCTACCCAGAGGAAAATAAGTCTTTATTTGAAAAAGATACTTGTACATGCATGTTTATAGCAGCTCAATTTCCAACTGCAAAATGGTGGAACCAACCCAAATGCCCATCAATCAACAAGTGGATAAAGAAACTGTGATATATATATGTATACACATACACACACACATATATAGATATATGATGGATATATATATGTATATAGATGCATATATATGATGGAATATATTTATATGTATATATGTACATATATATGGAATACTACTCATAAAAAGGAATGAATTAACAGCATTTGCAATGACCTGGATGAGGTTAGAGACTATTATTCTAAGTGAAGTAACTCAGGAATGGAAAACAATATCATATGTTCTCACTGGTATGTGGGAGCTAAGCTATGAGGACGCAAAGGCATAAGAATGATATAATGGACTCTGGGGACTTGGGGGGAAAAGTGGGAGGGGGCGAAGGATAAAAGACTACAAATATGGTACAGCATATACTGCTTGGGTGATGAGTGCACCAGGATCTCACAGATCACCACTAAAAACTTGCTCATGTAACCACATACCACCTGTACCCTTATAACTTATGGAAATTTTTTTTCAAAAGTTCATATTTGTGCTTGTATTGGAAGATAATTATTGGTAAATCCTAACTCTTCCTTTGTTCACCTGTTTTAATTTCCCTCTGTCCACTGTTACCTGTCAGCCTAATAAAACCGGTCTGTTAACCATGACAGTGCAGTTAAGGAAGTAGGTTGAGTCTCACTGACATGACCAGATGGAGCATCACAGTGCAGATGATGCCTTCCTCATGCATGTGCAGCGCTGCTGATTCTTCTTCTTTAAGAAATAATGGCATGTCAGGACACGAAACCTGGGGACAGTGCCTTTAATTAAGCAAGAATAAATTTTCATGTGCCTGTGCATAAAAAATAATCACTTAATGTAATCGAATGTTGGTTCTTGCTATTCCCTTTTCCCAATGAGGCAGCATCTAGAAAGATCAAAAGATGATTTATTCCAATACAGTGTGTGCAAAGGGGATTTATTCCAATACAGTGTGCGCCATGTTGCATTTTCACTATCAATTATAAATTTCGTTATAATATTTATTCATTATAAATTTCATCCTGAGACCCAATTAACAGGCCTGTTTTCTCTTTCATTAAAATCACTTTTAGAAAAAAATGAAGGTAGGAGGGTTCTTAGGATATCACAGAGGAAGCAGCAAAATTAGTTATGCCCCATGAATTTCCTTCTTTTGCACATGGGTTCATTTCCAGTTGAAGTCAGGATCTGAGGCCTGTGACTCTAGGGGGCTGCTAGGTCTGAGAGGATGAGAGGACTTCGATACAGATTATTATTGTCCTATTAATTGTGTGTTACTACTACAGTAAATCGTTCTCATTCACATTTATTTATTTATTTTTGAGATGGAGTCTCACTCCATTGCCCAAGCTGGAGTGCTGTGGCTTGATGTCAGCTCACTGCAACCTCCACCTCCCACGTTCAAGCAATTCTCCTGCCTCAGCCTCCTAAGTAGCTGGGATTACAGGCACCCCACACCCAGCTAATTTTTGTGTTTTTAGTAGAGACAGGGTTTCACCATGTCGGTCAGGCTGGTCTCAAACTCCTGACCTTGTGACCCACCTGGCTCAGCCTCCTAAAATGCTGGATTACAGGCGTGAGCCACTGAACCCAGCCTCATGTTTATTTTTGTTATCTGTTTAAGAGCATTAGACTGGTGGGTACACTTTTGTTCTTACTAGTAGTTACTAGCAAAAAAAAAAAAAAAACAAACCTATTGTTAAGCATTTCATTTTAAATATCTATTTTAGCAAATACTGTTGTTGAAGATACATTAAGAAGAAACTACTTTGCAATAAAAAGCACTATTGACATTGTAGACATTTTCTTGAACGTTGTTCCTCAATTTCAATATAAAATGTTTATAGAAACCTACACCTACATATATATGCATATATCTATGTGCACGCAAACACACACACACACACACACAGCTACTCAGGGCTCAGTGTAGCATCTCTTCCAAGGCTGTCGTAGCAGAACCCAAGCCAGGTTACACTGCCCTCTTATCTGATACAGACCTTGAATGTGGAGCAGAGTTCTTTCCCCCAAGAGGAAGGACTCCTAACTTGGGATCCATGTAGAGTTGAGGTTTGGGGACCCATGGATTCCCTGAAATGATAGGCACCCTCCCCTGGTAAGAGGGTCCTTTGCCAGATTGTGTGTGTGTGTGTGTGTGTGTGTGTGTGTGTGTGTGTGTGTGTGTTTAAGAACTAAAATGAGTTAAGAAACACATCTATTCTAGCTTTTCTCTGATCTTATGAGACCAAAGGAAGTTGGAAGGAACTTGTTCTTGGGAGTCAGATGAATTTGAGTTTGTTTCCAACACATGTTAACTGTGTGGCCTTGGACAGGCTACAAAACCTTTCTGAACCTCAATTTTCTCAAATTTAGAATAAGGATAAGAAGGTTGTAGTGACAGTTAAGATGAGAGGAATAATAAGTGCTAATTTTCTTTTTTCTCTCTTTGTCCCATGAATGCTAATGAAAAGCAGGTACCTGTTGTGAACTTGTTCCTTGCTGACCCTTCCCTAGCTCTCAGCATGCTGCCTGGCACACAGGAGGCACTCGGATGTTGTTTGAATAGATGATTGGATGGATGGTTGAATGATGGAGTGTCTTGGTTTAATATCCAGCTGAAATCTTTGTCTGTAGTGATATTTTTCCAAAGCATTTATTTTATAAGGGAGATCTTGATGCTGTGCTTGCCTCTGCTATGACCTTCCCGGGACAGTTAGCCACTGTCCTGTGCAAAATCTTTCTGGATACAGAAAAAGATTTGATTTGCTTGTCCCATGCTGAAGATCATGATCTATGCTGGGCATTTTGTCTATATCAATGCTGGGCAAACTACAGTCTGTAGGCCAAGTCTGGCTTTTTGCCTGTTTTTGTATACAAAGTGTTATTAGCATATAAAACTAGTCATACTCATTGGTTTACTCATTGTCTGTTACTGCTTTTGTGCTTTAGCAGAGTGGAATCGTTAGGACAGAGACCATTTGGAATGCATGGTCTAAAATATTTATTATGGGGCTCTTTACCAAAAAAGTTTGACAATCCCTTATACATATATCATCTACATGTTATCTGTATATTATACTCCAACTCTGCTGGATTGGTCTTAAAATGCCCTTTTTATGGATAAGGGAGCTAAGACCCACAGAGTTTAGTATCCCAATTGAGACTGCAAAACTTATCAGTGCTTAGCATTTGAATTCCATCTGTGTGATTCCACAGCCCATGTTCTTTCTACTAAACACCCATATCTTTCAACTCAGCAAAATCCTAGTTGAACCACCTTCCTCTACCAGTCCTGGTGACCATGGCTTACATGGGAACAGTGCAGTGATGTCCCCTGCTCGTGGTGCAATCTGGAGATCCTGGCATTTGTCAGCAACCTGGCTCAGGTTAATGGTGTCAGTCATGTGAATGTATAAGCAGGTGAGAGAGTAGAATAAGGATTTCAAGGGCTAATACTGCAAACGGCAGAGTAATGTGGATAGGTGAACATATTGCTGCTTTCCAAGAGTCAGCAGGTTGAGCATTTCCAAAAGGGTCCTTGTTGTTGCTGGACATGGCATCCAATCTCATTGGGTACCCAATGAGTAATGTGTAAATACTTGTACATTTTTAGCCCTTCGCTACTGAATAGATTTTCTCTTCCCTGGGCTATTAAGCTGTAAGACTTTTGGACCTCCGTGCTTTTTCCCTTCTATTATGCTCTTTCATTGGCCAATCTGACTCCAAATCCAAGTTGAACATTCTTTCACAGTGGATTAATCCTGGTGGAAATTCGATTGTTCCAAGGGTTTACAGATGAAATTCTGTGCTGCTTCTGTTAGCATACCATCTGCCCATGGTTTCTACTTCCCACTCTACCTTCATGCCTCCATTTAATTTTTCTAAGCTCTTAAACTGGTTATCATTGAACAAAAGAAACAAAATTAGAAAAAAACCCTGCTATTTCTGCACTAATTGACTGCACCACAGTGTTTGCCTTATCTTATTGTCAGCTTGTCACAGTTATAACAGTGACAAAGTTACAGCCACCCAACTGGATGTAACACAGTTGGGTAATTTATCCATCTGTCAAAGGATGAATCTAATGAAAAATGGCCGTAGTATTAATTGTCACCACAAAAATGAATATTGTAACATTGGGTTGATGAGGGGAAAGGTGAGGATTAGGAAGGCAAATATTTTTCCTGATAGTCTGTTTTCGTAGTCTATGTGGTTGGTATGTTAAAGAATGTGTGACTGTCACTTCATTGGTTGTGGAGCTGCTGATAGAAGAATTTTATGGAAAAGCAGCAGAGCTGCAGAGTGGACGGGGGAAGTCAGAGCTGTGATTAACTTTGGGTTTCATTGTGTTCTATGACAGTAACCCTTATTTCTCCAACGATGAAATCCTGCAGTCTAATGCCATAGCTTTCACACTCTAAAGTCAATGTATCTTTCAGTTTATGCTGAAAATATAAAACAGATAGGAATGGGGCTGCTCTGGTTTAGGTGGGGGCAGAGAAACCTGGTAAAATGAAGTCACATTTTATTTTTGTGCTAGTGACACCATAGGGAAATTGATTAAAATTATTGGTCTGTTGTTTAATTATTTAGAGTAGATACTTCTAACAGATTTTTTGTCTTTGTAACTCTTATGGTTTACTCCTAACGTATTTCAAAGCTCTGTTGGTTTTTTGTTTGTTTTTGTTTTTTTAAGCTTTAAAATATCCAAGTAGCTCTCCATGTTTTTTTGTTTTGGTTTTTGGTTTTTTGGTTTTTTTTTGTTTTTTTTTTTTGTCTCTCCCATGACACTAGATAATGTTGCATCCAGGCACCTCTCATCAGCCAATGCCATTGATGGTTCATTTGTATTTCTGTCTTGGAAACATGTTTATTAAGAACCTGTCACAAGATCTACTTCTTGATGGAGACTATAGAGCAAATGTTAAATTTACAAATTATTGTTGAATACTTCGAGTTGGGGAGGAATTGACAAACTAATAGAATTTTGGTGTATATTGATGAGGCAGAATGCTGATGGTGATGCATATAATACCCAGGTAAGGAAGAGGTAGAAGCAAGACACAGAAATCTACTTAATGGTGCTTCCTGGAGTTGTTCACCCCAGGTGTGCTGGGTGTGAGCGCTGCTGTTAATTGGGGAAAGAACAAAGCATGTTCACATACTGGCTGGGGTCCCAATGTGTACTAATGAGTGTACCAGGTACTAATTAGTGAAGATCATTGTTGCTCTTCCTGTAGCCATACCAAGAAGGCAAGGGGTTGATGGGCCATTTCTGCACAGCTTATTTGCTGTGTTTTCTCTTAAGCCCATGTGCATTTTTATTATTGGTTATAATTTTCGTGTATGTGTGTAGTGTCGTTTGGGGGTGGATGTACATAAGGCTTATATCACTTGACTGCCAGCTTTGCTGAGCTCACATGTTGTCCTTATTTTTGTGTTTGCCAGGGAGAAATGCCTGCTGCCTCTCCAGTTGGCTTTGGAATCCAAGAATGTGAAGCTGGCCCAACATGCTTTGGCAGGGATGCAGGTATGGCTTTGACTGAATACAATGGGATAATAGAAATTGACAGACCACTTTGCCATTGAATGGGCAAATAGTTAACATTTTAAATACTGGCTGTTTAAAGACTCAGACAGAAATTTGATTGGACTAGGAAATAACCATAGAAAATAACAGGATTTTTGTATAGGCACCAGAAGTTCTCTGTATACAGCATTATTTCATTGAACCTTTGTGATCAGACACTGATCCATAGGTACCTAGTTCAGCCCACACAAATATGGCTTTTGTTCATACCAATTCAAATCCTTTATATATTCAACATCCAAGGTTCTATATGATAAAAATTGATGGTAAATTGGAAAGATTTTGTTTTGTTTTTTATGCCACAGTTAGATTGATAAGTGGATTACTATCCTTTATTTCCAGAGCAAGATTAGGAAGAAAAAAGAAATTTGATTGAATAAGAAAAGTCAGATTTGCTTGAATACATTTTTTGGGTTTGTGTTTTACCCCAAACATAATGGGTCTAATTCTGGCAGTAAAAAGGTGATGACTATGTAAACACACAGACTTTTTAAAGTGGTTGGCCTCTAAGAGACAAGCGCTGTGAAGTTGAAGCCTGCATGGGTTTGTTGAGTGTGGCCATGGATAAACTACGGTGGCATCTGTCAGATGTCTTTTCATGTCAGTATGAACTGCTTCATAGTTAGCTTTTTGAGTTCAGAAAGGTTCCTAATACTTTTTAAGAGATAAAACTTATGAAATAGAAACAGCTCTTTTTCCGCCAGCAGATTAGAATTAGATAATGTATATTTTAATACATAGCAGCATTTGAATCATTTAAACATTATCAATAATGTTATTAAAAGCTTTTGCTTTTCTCCAGGGTCATTGGTCCAACCATAAACGTGGATGAGAATTTGTTTTGATCTGCTGTTTTTGTTCGTTTTTCTCTAGTATTGTGTAGATTTTCCATTTAGCTTCTCTCTCTCTCTCTCTCTCTCTCTCTCTCTCTCTCTCTCTCTCTCTCTCTTTCTTTAACGCTGGAATATTCTAAATTGCAGTGCCATGTTTCCAAGGGCTTACTGAATCTTAGTAACTTAAGCAACTTGGTGGGCTGTGAGTCTTCTTTTTACCACTTCCTGCTGCCTCCTAACTTTAGGCACATTTTTAGAGCTTCTCAGTTTTTATCTCTTTAAGTAAAAAATAAATTGTATGTAAACTCTAATTCTGGGCTTTCCTGGATATATCACATGATTTTGGAAAAAAAATCCTTTTGAAAGAATATAGGCAAAATTTCAGGGAGGCTTAAATAAAAAGGTTTGAAATATATTTTAGAAATCTTCAGTGGCATGAAGGTAAAAGGAGGGAGTCATTACACTGGATGAATCAGAATTCTCAAAGTTCTTCACAGGCTGCAATTCGAAGCCACTTTGGAAAGAACAAACTGAATAGGGAGATACATAAGGTCTATACTGGGGTCTCAGAAATCAATTGTACCAAGACATCATGGATGAAAACAGCTCAATTGCTGTCCTTGTGAATGAGAATTAGGGGTTTAAGGTGAGTCAGCATAGAATGTGCTGTGACAACCAACTAAGCTCATTTGACCTGAGAATGTGATCCAAGTTAGGTTTCACTTGTTAATATCAACCACTCTTGAGGCCACATTCTAAGCAGAAGAACACAAGTGAAACCTTATTTGGCAGAGAACATTTGAAAGAGCCTGAAGAGGTTTAGTGTGGAGAAGACAAGGTTTGGGTGGACTTGATAGCTGGTTTCAGATATTTTCGAAGCTTAATCCGTGTGTCTCTGGGGGAAGATGAGGGAGTAGAAGTTGTGGGCAGGTGGTTTTGATACAATCTGAAAAAGAATTTTATGAAAATGAGAAAGAGAAATAGAAAAAGCCTATCCTGTGAGCTGGACTCTTGGGAGTCCTCGTGAAAATGAATGTCTTGTTTAGGTTTTTAGGATGCATTTTCTGATGGGGAAATACATTAAGATTTCTGGATTTCTAAATAATTCCTGGATAAATGACAGCTCACATTAGAAAGTAAAAAGATAAAAACCTGAAAAATGAACTTGTTGTCTACAAGACCTTCTTTCCTGTGATGAAGCCACATTTAGAAAGTGTATGTGTGTGGGTGACTATTGGGCAGGGCGTGATTCCTCTTAGCAGGAACATTCTTCAGCCCCACCAACTAAATACCCTATATGGCCAGCACATTAGAGTTTTATTTGATGAAATTTAGAATGAATAATCCGCAGGAAAATGTCTTTGCCAAAAACCATTTGCATTTTTTTTTTTTTTGAGACAGAATCTTGCTCTGTCACCCAGGCTAGAGTGCAGTAGCACGATCTGGGCTCACTGCACACCTCCATGCCCCTCCCCTTGGTGCGGGTTCCAGCAATTTTTCTGCCTCAGCCTCCCAAGTAGCTGGGATTACAGGCACCCACCACCACCCCCAGCTAATTTTTGTGTTTTTAGTGAAGATGGGGTTTCACCATGTTGGCAGGATGATCTCGAACTCCTGACCTCATGATCCACCCACCTCGGCTTCCCAGAGTGCTGGGATTACAGACATAACACCGAACCCAGCCAAATTTTTCTTTTTAATGGCACATAGCATGAGTTCTTTCCTAATAGCTTCCAGCTACACGTTTGATCATCAATCCATAATAAGATACAACTGAATAAGGCTCTTCGCTGCTTCCTATCTGTGATCACTGCCTTGTGCCTCTCTACAGAAGCTTCTGTCGGAAGAGAGGTTTGTATCCATGGAAACAGACTCTGATGAGAAGCAGCTGCTCAATCAGATCCTGAATGCCGTGAAAGTGACGCCTTCGCTCAACGAGGACCTGCAGGTGGAAGTGATGAAGGTTGGTTTGACGTCGCCAACAGTGTGCGTCACTGGGACAGGAACACATTCTGATCCCCTGCACTTGTTATCTGAAAATGCCTCTGTGTTGTTTGTGGTCATGCTAGCTCATCTTTCATTCCGAACAATGGTTCTTACTCTTGCTCATGGTCCCCCTAAATTACTCTGATGGTTTAACATCAAAAAGGGACTAATTTCCATAAATTTGTGACATTTTGGACTCATTCTGCATTAAAGGCTGTTAGTATATTTGTAACCTTTTAAGAGAATGTATGTGAGTAGTTCCAGTGTAGGGTAGATCTGATCATTCTGGGTAGTCTGTCTACTTGCATATGTTAAAGCAATAATAATGATAATATTTTGATATATACTGAGATTTCAGAATGGTCAGGTTAGGGGGAGAAAGACCACAGTTGGGAGGCATGTCAGAATCACATCTTTTTTTTCCTCCAGATTATATGAAACTTATCTCCCTCAGTCCAATTGCCACCTTCCCATTATGATAGCATCTCTCCCTCCTGCTTTCCCTTTTAAGAATCATCATGATTGGGGGTCTCTTATGCTGACCAGAGTATGTCATATTCTCTGAGTGAATGGTGAGTTGGACAGAAAAGGAGAGAAACTCTGCCCTGTAACAGCACCTTGGTCACAGTAACACAGCAGGAACCAACAAGAAAGCGTTTAATAATGCATTCTGTCCTTTTCCTCCCTAGAGGAACATATGTTGAGGAATATTCAGGAATAGCTGGTGTCATCCAGGGGTGGATTTCTTCCTGCAAGTGCACCGAAGGGTTTTTTTCTTGGATAAGAGACTGCACTCTGGTTTCAGTTTCTCCATACAGAAAAGATTGACTGGAGTTATGACATTTTCTTGATGCCCTGGGCTTCACCCTTACCCTGTTGGTGGGTAGTTCAGGGTGATGATTAAGAGTTCAAACTCTGAAACAAGTCTGGGTTTGAATTCTTATTCTTGTGCTTCCTAGCAGAATGTCCTTGGACAGATGCCTCAGTCACTCTACCTTAATTTCCTTGTCTGTAAAATGGGGGCAATAGTAGTACCTACCGAATAAGATTGTTTTGAGAATGAAATAAGGTGACATTTTAAAAAAAACATAGCACAGTATCTGGCACAAAGCAAGTGCTTTAGAAATGTTATATATCACTGCTGGTACCACTGCTGCTCCTGCTGCTGAGTCAGAATCTCAGTGGATGGGACTAGGAAGGTGCAGCTTTCACTAGCATCCCAAGTGATTCTTAAACACAGTAACTATTGATGATGCCTGAGCTGGCTGATCTTGAGGATCTCATTCATCTCTAACTCTCTTTGATTCTGGAATGTAAAGTTTTACCTTATCCTTTTCGTTTGGCAGCTGGCATTCTTAGGCACCACAGAGTGACCCCCTCTAGCTTTGTTTTACTTCGCTATCTCCACTCTTGAAAAAGAGGTGAGGCCAACTGCTAAGCTAATCACTTCTGTAACTTCCAAGTGCAACCGGTGAATCTTTCTTCTGCGGTTAGGTCTCCAAATACTGGAGAGTGAGCTTTGGTGTCATACTAAGAGACACAACTCACAGATTATATATTATTCTGGAAATTCTTCTGGGAATAGTTTTTGTGGAATACAGAGATTTGTGTTAAAAATTAAAATGAGTAAGTATCCATTCTTCTAGGAGCTATGCACAAGCAGGATGTTTAATGGTTATGTCAACAGTTGCACCTGTTTTGAAAACTTGTACTTGCTTTCTGAACTTGTACTGGGCTTCCCTCCAGCCCAGAAGTGCTTTCTGCTAGCCTTGCTGAGTATAGGAGCTGACTGACCAGGTTAACTCTACCAGAAATCATGGAAAGCCTATTTTAATGGACTGTCCAGTGACACCATTATAAACCTTAGTACTTTTAGTTAATGTCTGGGAAGAAAATCAGACACTGTCAGAAAAAAGAAAAACAATAAATCAGTCTTTACAATGAGATTTCCAAAATGCTTAAAAAGATAAGGGCCTTTGCTACATGCTATAATTTTTTAATTGATAGATATCATAGTATGCTTTATTATGTACAGCATGATTTCAAAGTATGTATACATTGTGGAATGGTTAAATCTAGCTAATTAACAAATGCATTACATCATTTTTATGGTGAGAGCACGTAACAGCCACTGTTTGTTTTTCAACAATATATTGTAGTTGGGCATTTGACTCATGCATGTAATCTTGGCACTTTGGGAGGCCAAAGTAGGGGGATGGCTTGAGCCCAGGAGTTTGAGACCAGCCTGGGCAACATGGCGAAACCACATCTCTACAGAAAATTACAAAAATTAGCAGGAAATGGTGGTCTGTGCCTGTAGTCCAGCTGCTTGGGATGCTGAGGCTGGAGAATCACTTGAGCCTAGGAGGCAGATGTTGCATTGAGCCAAGATCGTACCACTGCATTGTAGCCTGGGCAGCAGAGTAAGACCCTGTCTCGAAATATATATACATAGTCACTAAGTATAACTATCTTGCTATACAATAGATCTGAAATTTATTCCTCCAATTTAACTATAACTCTGGATGAACCCAAAAGACATTATGTTAAATAAAATAAAACCAGGTACAAAAAGACAAATACCATGATTTTACTCACATGTGGAATCGAAAAAAGTTGATCTCACAGAAGTAGAGTGATGGTGATTGCTGGAGGCAGGGGTGCTTAGAAGGGAGGAGCAATGGGGAGATGATGATCAGGAAACATGCTATTATTTTTAACTACTTAAATATCAGGATTGGAGGGAAATACTTCAGTTCACAACAGACCTAGCCTTAAGTTAATTTTTTGTAGTATACTTTTATCTTAGATAAACATTTTGGCCAAGCTGCTAGAAAATTAATGATAAGATAACTATACTTTGGGTAATGTTATTATTAACATCAAATAAAACTTGATGGTAACCTGACTTTGATAGGTCACAAGTGGGGGTTCCATGATCATTTCCCAGTTCTGAGATTTGAAATACTTATTTCGGTATAGAGGTTGGTTCACAGTATAGACTTTCTGGCTTAGAATAATGCGTTTTATCTTCCTTCTCTCTGCACAAGGAATTTCTATATCAACATTTTAGTAATCTCCAGAAGCCCACACCCCTTTATCTTGTAATTCTGTAATACTTATAATGACCCAAGTAAAGCCTCTTACATAAGTCCTTGTTTTGCTAATACCATTAATGTATTAAATGCTTTTACTGTATTCTCCCAAAAATTATATTTATAGAAGAGAGAATTAGATGAGTTCCCAGGGAAAAGACTGGATTTCCATTACATATGAAGGGTATGTTAATTTAGTCTTGGTGCTTCTATATGACTCATTCTCATGATAAATTATTTAAGAAATTTCCTATAAAAATCTTCCAGTCATTTTTATGTAAGTATTTTGTAGGCATAGAAAATATTTTATTTATTTTTAAATTATTTTTTTTTTTTTCTTTTCTATAAAACATTTAACCCCCTTGTATGCAACTCATTCCTTTTAAAGAAAAAATTGAAATGTAAGGCTGTGTAAATTTGTTTTTAAACTATACAGTGTCTTTTTTGTGTAGTTAACACACAACTGAACATGTCTTTAGATAGCCTTGTCCTGGTGGTATTTCCAATAGCTACTATTGAAAATGTGGCTAAAACTGTACCTTGCCTGGTACAGTATGGGGTTTGTATATTGGCATGGAAATTTAAAGCAGGTTCTTCTTCGTGCACAGCACAAATTAGTTATATATGGGGATGGTAGTTTTTCATGTTCAGTTGTCTCTGATGCAGCTTATAAAAACAATTGTTCTGTTAACTGAATACCACTCTGTAATTGCAAAAAAGAAATCTTTTAAAACAAGGTATGGTGGACATCTTCAAATGTTGGTCTGGATCTACTAATCAAGAGGGATAAAGCCACATGAGGCAGTTTTCGTTTGTCTGTCCAACCAGAGCGTGGCACATTTTTATATCAGATCCTAGGTGTTATTTTTTAGAAGTTAGATCATGCATTTTATTCACATGTTGGTATCTGTTAGTGCTTATAAACATGAGAAATTGAACCAAGTCAAACTCTAAAGAGTATGGAGCAATTGTATTAAATTCCTGAAAAGAAAATGACATAGTTTCCTTTTGTGGAGATTCCTCCAAGATTAAACAGAAACTAGCCAATAATGAAATTCAATATCCCGAGGATAGTATTCTCATTTAGAAAGGAGGCCCTAGACTTTCAACCAGAGGGTTTAAAAAAATCAGTGATGCTTGCTTCTGACAAATTAAATAGGAATGAGGTTAAATCACTCAGACTAGGAACTATATTCCACAAGGGGGAGAAAAGGAAAGTTTGATTTATTGAAATGGCTATGGAACCCAAATAAAAATTTTACAGCTTGAGCAAATAAATGGTCAGAACTGTAGTGAATCAGAAAGATTCTCTGAAGGTAGATTACCTTTGAAATGGATTAGTCTATTGAATACTTAGGTTAAATACTCATCTGCTTTGGCAACATTTTCCTGTGGTGTGTGCTGTTTCCATAAATGCCAGACAGACTGTATAGGAGCCATGGTACGCATCTAATGACTTCTCTGACAAGAATAATTAGGACTTGTTTCCCTTCTTTCTGATGGATAACCTTTAGTGAGGTTATTAACTGATACAGCTGGCTGAGTCTTCACAGGCTGTGGCGTGGAATTATGGCTGGCCATCCGGCTCTGTAAGCATGTGAGCGACGTGAGTGTCCTATCTGAGGAGGGCAGGCTGGCTTTGGCGATAAGGAAGGAGATGATATTGGACACTGAGATGGCATTTGATGAATATTCTGTTACTGGGTATCTTGTTTTATGTGCATCTTTAGATAATAGAAGTGAATGCTGGTGGAGTGCTTTACAGTTTTTAAAGGAGAAATGACAGGGGCTGATCATTTGACACTTATGCACCAGGCACATTGATGCTAAGGTCACACAGCTAGTGAAATGACCAGGTCACTATCTGAATCATAATTCAGCCTGAGGTTAAACCTGTGCTCTTAAATGGTGGGTTACCTTGCCTGCTAAGTCTATCCAGGGAGACTTGTGGGTGCTAGTCACTGCTCTTCTTGTATAGATGATGGAGCAGAAAAGCCAAGCTACAGGCTAATGAGGGGTAAAACTAGGAGTGGCTCAGAGTCCTGTGTGTTTTCCGTGCCCTCCCATGATAGTGATATTCCCTCACTAGTTCTATGAGTTAAATTCACATGTAAGAAGGAATCAAAGTGTCTTTTCCACTAAGTTAGCTAATGGGTCTGGGGTGTGTGTGTGTATGTGTGTGTGTTTGTGTGTATGTGCATGCGCGTGTGAGAGAGTTGGAGAAAGGGAAAGAGTGTAATTTACTGTTGGAGTATTTTGTGGTTTTCTTTCTTTCTTTTTTTTTTTTTTTTTTTTTTGAGTTGGAGTTTTGCTCTTGTTGCCCAAGCTGGAGTGCAGTGGAGTGGCATGATCTCAGCTCACCGCAACCTCCACCTCCTGGGTTCAAGCGATTTTCCTGCCTCAAGTAGCTGGGATTACAAGCATGTGCCACCATGCCCAGCTAATTTTTTTGTGTTTTTATTAGAGACGGGGTTTCACCATATTGGTCAGGCTGGTCTCAAACTCCCAACCTCAGGTGATCCACCCACCTTGGCCTCCCAAAGTGCTGAAATTACAGGTGTGAGCCACTGCACCCAACTGGGGCATTTTTATGTAACAAAAGACTAGCAAACATCTACAGAAAATACACAGGTGAGAGAATCATGGACAAAAAGTTTATCTGTATGGCTGGTATTCCTAAGCTTCAAGGTATCTGTTTAGAGTTCTGGTGTTACAAAGTGGAGGGGAGTGTGCTTTTAAATTATGTATCAATACTGCTGTCAGTGCCTTGGTATGGGAGTGAGAAACAGGACAAAGGAAGAAAAGCTATGTTTAGTCCCCTCCCAGTAATGTTTTAAGGGCAGAGTCTTACACTTGGGATGTTTCTTCAGATGGTTAGCTTTGACGTTCTTAACTCTGGGCATTTGGTCTTCTAGAGTTCCTTTTGGGAAGAATGTGATCATTAGTGAAGTTTCAGAGTGAAATGGCTAATTTGTCTTGCTTCTCATAACAGGGAGAAATCTCTTCTTAGCCTGAAGCGACCAAGACACTTCAGAAGATTTGCAGCAATCTCTAGCATTAAGGAAAAATCCAACATTTGATGAAAAATGTTTAACTCCTGAATGTGTCATTGTTGGAGGTTGATCCAACAAGCTTGCAAACATATTGTTTGTGCAGTTAATGCAGCAAAGTGTCTAAAATCTGTGATTCTGCTAAGTAAATAGTTCTCACACAGCCTTCTCTCTTCCTGCTCATAAGGTTGAGTGATGAGAATCTTTTTCTCCTTTGCAAACATATTGATATAATTCCTGCTAAGTTCCGTCACATCTTTCTTTACTCTTTGATTTGACAGCCTTCAGCAGATGGTAAAAATATATGAAAAAGTAAGTAACAAACATGGAAAGCTTAGAGATGTGATTTTCCTTTGAAGAGTTTGTGCATTATTTTTGAGATGGAGATTTTCATATTATCTATTAATATCTTTTTAAAGCACCACCATTTCCAAGTGTTAACTATATTTAAGAATCACTCTACTAAGTGTCTTAAAACTTTTCCCACATAATTTTATTTAAGGGAGTATAAATGCAGAGGCCCCCCTCACTTATTCTAGATCTTCTCTAGTTCCAAATAGAATGGGAAGATTCTCTGATTTTGTAATCATTTATTCAGCAAATCTTTGATTGTTTTCTGTGTCAGGCACTGTCTTTACTGTGGTGGAGAAAACAAAACCAAAGAAAAACACAGTCTGTGTTTGGAGGCTAGTGATAAAGTCAGAAATCAAGTAAATGCATAAATCCTCTAGTCCCTACTGATCCACAGTTTCACTTAACGTTGTTTCCACTACACATTGTAATGTCTCCTAAACTCTTTTTTTTTTTTTTTTTTTTGAGACAGAGTTTTGCTCTTGTTACCCAGGCTGGAGTGCAATGGCTCCAATCTCGGCTCACCTCCACCTCCACCTCCTGGGTTCAAGCAATTCTCCTGCCTCAGCCTCCCGAGTAACTGGGACTACAGGCACACACCACCATGCCCAGCTAATTTTTGTATTTTTAGTAGAGACGAGGTTTCACCATGTTGACCAGGATGGTCTCGATCTCTTGACCTCGTGATCCACCCGCCTCGTGATCCACCCGCCTCGGCCTCCCAAAGTGCTGGGATTACAGGCGTGAGCCACCGTGCCCGGCCGTCTCCTAAACTCTTGACTCGGGCATGACTTGAAAATTTCACTAGTTATTAAGGGAAAACTAGTGACATACTATGAGTATTGTTTTTATCCATCTGGTGCGTAGCACAGCATCTGGCACATAGCTTACTAATTCCTTGTTAATTTAGTTATTGACTAATGGAGGGACAGAAACACACGTGGCAGTTTTTAATGGCCCACTAGGGTAAACAACACACCAAAGAAACTAAATTGAGATAATAATCTGTGAGTACAAGAATGAGAAAGATCAACATGGGTTTATATTTTAGAACTGAAATAACATCCTACGTCATCAAATCCTTTTCATAAGTAAATTGAAGTTGGAATGGTTTAGTTACTTGGCTGGATTTAAACAGTCATTGGTAGCAGAATTGCCTTTTCAACCCTTTATATTTATCAGGAAAGGCTTTGCAGCAGGGCTGAGAGTTTATGTGGTCAGCGGATGTATGGTTTTGGATAGGTAGAGAAGCCAACACTCCAGACCTAGGGGTTTGAGTAAACTAAGATCAATGTGAGTAATATGGCTGTGAAGATAATGAAACATAAGAGAGGGTGGAAATCCCTCACACTAGATAGGTATTCACTGAGGAATCTTTCATGGTCAAGTGTGTCTGCAAGTGTTCGAGAATGGCATGGTGTGACTGTTTTGTGGAATAATCAAGGAACTCTGTTGCCTTTTGACTTCTTTTTACTTTTTCTTTTTTTTTAAAAAAAAATATTTTGTAGCAAAACGGTGAGAGTGCAGCTTCTGGAGCTAGAATGCCTGGTAGCCTTGGGAAGTTACTTTGTGCCTCAATTTTCTGATTTGTAAAATGTGAATAATATTGTGCATATCCTCATATTTCTGATGACTTAAGAAGGCCCTCATATTTACTACTGTAAATTGAACTGTAGCTCTCTAGCTTAAAAGAATAATTTTGTAAATTGTCATATATCAGCACCTCAATATATTTAAGGTCCTAACCATCAGCCATGAGTCCACAGTCCAAGGAAAACACCCTCTATTAGCTGAGCTAATGTTTCTGCTCCATCCTGCTAGGTGAAGTTCTTGTGATTTGATTATTCCATAAGAGCTCTGTAATTATTAAGTGTCTCAGATCTAGAGACTCAAGTTGGTTCTAGCCCTTCAACAACCTTATCTTGAGGGGCTTGCTTGGTGAGGTCTGTAAGTGTCAACAGTAAAACTATCAAAAGTCCTATGTTTATATTGGCAGAGACAATTTGAGATGAGCTTCTGATTCTGCAGAGTCTGAGAGGGAAAGAGAAAAAGAAGGAGAGTGAGGGTGTTATCTGGAGCATACCAGTGAAATTTGACTTCTTAAAAATCCAGCTGTGAGATTAAGTCAAAATAAGTTTGTTACAGGTTAAACTTGAAAAAATAAGTTATTGAACTTATTTGTATTGAATTTTTTTGTTTTTAGACCTTATTTTTATTGGTTTATTCAGCAAATATATTTTTGTAACCAACAGTACATAAAACTGGGATTAAAAACAAAACATTCAAAGTCAGGGGCTTATAATTTAGTAGGAAAGCAAGAGGAGGCAGGCTATTACCACAATTCAAAGTAGCTGTGTATGTTTAATCAGAAGGAAAGTTCAGTAGGCGTGTTCAGGAAGAAGAAGCGTGTTTAGCAGGAGAGAACATCCTTCAAGGAGAGGATATTATTTGAGTTGGATTTTGAAATATAGGTAAAATGTTGGGAGAGAGGGTATTCTTGGTAGAGAAAAAATGTCCTGGAGATGGAAACTGTAATTAGTGAGGAATAGTGGATGATGAATCTGAAAGGCAGATTGAAGAGGTTCTAGAAGGCCTGCTCTCTGTAAGCAGGAAGCGATCCTGCCAGAGTTGTGTGTTAAACATGGAAGGTGAGGAGAGGGAGGATGGGTTTGCAGCATGATCTGGGAATCAGCAGAACCAAGTCAGTGGCATCGTGAAAGATCTTATTGGAAGAGGCTGAGCCAGTGGTACCAGGACTTAATTCAGGTTGGTGGCAGTAGGAAGGGGCCACCTGGGCTGAATGCAGAAAGGTGTGACTGAGTGCACTGACCTGGTTTGCAGAGACAATGAGGAGCAGCTGGTGACTAGTGGTGGCATGGGCAGTGAGTAGATGGGAAAGGAAAGCCCAGGCTGCCTGCAGGACTCATAGCTAGAGTCCAGTAGGTTGAGCGCTGGTCTTAAGGGGCTAATTTAAGAGAGAGAGAGACTGAGTTCATATTGTCATGTCTCAATATTTATATTTAAATTTTGATATCTGTGTATGTGTGCATACTATTTTAAAAGACTAGTTTAAAGAAATTCTAGTAGTTTAACATGGGCATTCCAAAAAAGAAAAAGTTCATTGTAAATCCCAATATGTTGACTGATTTTTGTATACTGATTTCTCATCATATCTACTTATGTGCTGATAGTTATATTCATTGTTTTTTTAGGATTTTCTTTCTTTTCTTTTCCCTTTTATTTTCTTTTGGCAGGGTTTCACTGTCACCCAGGATGGAGAGCAGTGATGCAATCATAGCTCACTGCAGGCTTGACCTCCTGGGGATCAGGTGATCCTCCCACCTCAGCCTCCTGGGTACACCACTAAGCTCAGCTAATTTTTGTATTTTTTGGTAGAGACAGGGTTTTGCCATGTTGCCCAGGTTGGTCTTGAACTCCTGCATTCAATGATCCATTCGCCTTGGCCTCCCGAAGTGCTAGGATTAGAGGTGTGAGCCATCACAGTCAACCTGTTGCTTGCTTTATACTTTAAATCATAAGCATTTTCTACATGGCTATCTATATATATTCCTTTTTTTTTTTTTTGAGACGGAGTTTCGCTGTTGTTACCCAGACTGGAGTGCAATGGCACGATCTCGGCTCACCACAACCTCCGCCTTCTGGGTTCAAGCAATTCTCCTGCCTCAGCCTCCTGAGTAGCTGGGACTACAGGCACGCACCACCATGCCCAGCTAACTTTTGTATTTTTAGTAGAGACGGGGTTTCACCTTGTTGACCAGGATGGTCTTGATCTCTTGACCTCGTGATCCACCCACCTTGGCCTCCCAAAGTGCTGGGATTATAGGAGTGAGCCACCATGCCCAGCCCTCTATATATATTCCTTTAAGTACACTTTCGATGGTGGCATATTTAAGAATTGTATTTTTTATTTTTATTTTTCTATTATTTTCCATTTTATTTATTGTCAATACAAAATATTTAATCTATGTTCTAGATGAAAGAGAAATCTGATTTTTGTATACTGATTTCTCATCATATCTATTTATGTGCTTATAGTTATATTCATTGTGTGTACAGGATTTTCTTATACCCTTGTTTCCATGAGAAAATGTATCCTGCATTCTACTGAAATCTTAGGCAAGAGTCTATTTCTAAAACATGAACTACTTTTACAATGGAACAAAAAAAGTAAGTCTTTTCCACTCAACTTTTGGGTGTAGGTTCTGTTACACTTGCTGGTCTTCATGTCTGATATACACTTGCTGGAAGGGCGTTGACTCAGCCCTTCCACAGTAATTTCCTTTTCTTTTTCCCACTGTAATCATGCGTTATTACCCAGCGGTAATCAACATGTAACTGACCAATCCAGTTTGTTCTTCCTAAGGGTTGGAATGAGTATACCTCATCTTGACCAACTAAATTGCCAACATAAACACAGTGGAATCTCCTGGAATTCACTTGAAAGAGTGAAGCAAGTTCATATTCTAAAATAAATATGGTTGGGACTGTGCTTCATGTATTGGAAACCACCCCAAAATGCAGTAGGCAGTTCAGGCTGGGCTCAGCCGTCCTGTTCTTTTGCCGATCCCAGCTGGACTTACTCAGGCATCTTCACTCGGTGGCTTGGATGGGGCTGGCTGACTTAAAATTGCTGCATCAGGTGCAACTGAGAAAACTGGTGCCTCTTTTTATAAGGCTTTTTATTAGAAAACCTTTCATTTTCTAGCATGGCAGGTTATCTGTGTGGTGGCAGTGGCAGGGAAAACTGAGGAACTCAGATCCCCAAGTGTTTGGGGGGTTTAGTTGGTTTGCTTGCTGATGTCCCATTGGTCATTTCAAGTTAATGGTCACTCCATACCTCATATTTAAAAGGTAGAGAAATAGATTGTTTCTTGATGGGGATATCTACAGGGGTAATTAAGAATTTTAGAGCAAGAAATTAGCTGTTTACCATATTAGAGTCTTGGTGAGGTTGATATGATTTTCATGAAATGGTACAAAGAAATTATTTGGTCTAATATGTCAATATCTGGGATGTTTAGAAACTGAAATTAAGGATTACAATGTAAGATTTGGCCAAGGGAGAAAGTTTAGAAGGGAGAAGAAAATATAAATAATGAACAGATTATTTGTTCAGATGAATTAGCTAAATTAATTATGATTAATATTTACATATTTTTTCTATGAATATCACTGGTACAGTATTTCCTAGAATTAGGTGCTAAGGGCATATCTGATGAATATCAGTAACTTCTAGTGACATCAATAAAGGCCAGAAAAGAACCTGTGACATGACCATAAGCTAATAAGTAATTTGAAAGATTTTCCACCTTGAATATTTAGGAGCTGTAGCAAAATCTGTTTCCTAAAAAAAACCTCTCAGAATAGCTATTTGCCAGGGATTCAGCAAGTTGAGCCAGAAAGTGACTTGTTTGATAACCTGCTAATAGTGGTAGCTGTTTTACGAAATGAAATAACTTGATGCATTTTCTTAGGGTGAAAATAAAAATTGAGGATGTAGCCCAACTACTTGTTGTGACTTGTAGTCCACAGTCTCTGAAGCAAAGGGAAGGATCAATGGCTCATCCTAGATCCTCTCTGGAAGTCCTAGATTCTAGCTCTGAGCCTTTTGGAATTAGAACAATGTTGTAGAGCCAGGGGCATCCAATCTTTTGGCTTCCCTGGGTCACATCTGAAGAATTATGTTGGGCCACACATAAAATACACTAACACTACTGATAGGTGATGAGCTTTAAAAAATCTCAAAACAATCTCATAATGTTTTAAGAAAGTTTATGAATTTGTGTTGGGCCACATTCAAAGCCATCCTGGGCCACATGTGCCTCATGGGCCGTGGGATTGGACAAGCTTGTTGGTTGAAGTTCTGAGCTGTGTCTACAAGGCATGTGGGATAGAAATGAATGAAACAGTTGTTCTCCCATGGGGGCAATTCTGTCCTCAGGGGACATTTAGCAATGCCTAGAGACATCTTCAGTTGTCAGAACTGGCAGTGGGAGGGAGGAGCTGGGGGATGAGGGTACTGCCACTGCCATCTATTGGTTAGAAGCCCAGAATGTGGCCAAATATCCTTCAGTGAGCAGCACAGTCCCCCAACAAATGGAATTATCTTGTTTAAAACATGAATAGTGCTGAGATTGAAAAACCTGACCAAGTAAGAAAAAATGGCTTGTCTTTGTCATTCCACATTTTATTTGTTTATTTATTTTAATTTCAATAGCTTTAGGGGTACAGGTGACTTTTGATTGCATGGACAAATTATACAGTAGTGAAGTCTGAGATTTTAGTGAATATGTCACTTGGGTAGTGTACCTTGTACCTGATACATAGTTTTTTATCCCTTATGCTCCTCCCTCCCCCATTCTGAGTCGTCAGTGTCCATTATATCACTCTGTGACATCCATACTTTAAAGAAAGGGAATGTCCTCTGAAAATTCTTTGTTTCCTCTGTGACTCGATCCCTCCCTCACTCCAAAGATAAACATTGTGCCATTTTGCGAACTTCAGAAGACTAAGTCTGCTTTGTTTTTTGTGCCTGGACCATGAGGGGAAAAAATGTCTGTTGATATTTCATGGTCTAGGTACACTTTCAGCAATTAACACTCCATTTGGCTGCACGTGCGGAAGTCAGGCACACCCTTCACCCCAGAGAAGGGCATTTGATATCTCAGTATTCCTGTGCTCATCAGTGAATTTTCCATTCTTGCTGCCAAATTTGACAGAGTAAAAAAAGAACTGGAATGTTGCTAAAGAGAAGGAATTATGCAATGATTTTTAACTTTATGAAGTTTAAAGCCAATCTACATGAGAGGCCAGAAGGGAATGTGTGTTAAGTAACAAAGCTAAATTCTCAGCCAGAGCCAGAGTTGGGCTTTGAAATGTGCCTGGCATTAAGGTTTTCTCCATGCACCAAGAGAGACAAATGCAAGGCCTTCTGTGGGCTATACTTTTTCGAGGCCTAAGTAGCGTATTTTGTTTGGTTCGATTTATAAATAATATCTGATATTTTGAAAAAGGAAACCACAGTTCCCCACAAGAAGGACACGTGTGTTAAGATAATTTTTCACAGTTTAAGAAAAAGGAAAAAATAAAGTTATTGTTCATTTGATATGCCCTCATGCCCTCCATATGGCCTAGGGGTAGATTGACTCCCCCGAATCAGCTCACATTTTGATGGTGCCCTGTTTGTTCCCTAGGTTTAATTTATTGATTATATGTATTATAATGTGAAATTTAGAGTTCCATGAAAGGATGAATACAGCATTACACCTTGTGTATTATTGTGTTAGACCCTGACATGCCTTCCCACAGAACAGTGCCTTTCCCCATTTGGAATGTTCATTACAGCTTATTGTAATTCATTATTTTATGACTATCTTCATACCAAATGTTAGCTCTGCAAGATTAGATTATCTATTTGTTCACTGCTGTGTGCCCAACACCTGCCCTGGGCGTGGCCTCTAGTAACACCTCAGCAGTTACTCGTTGAGTGAATGAATGGGAGCCTGAATCATGACACACACAGGGAGAGGTAGCTTGGCCATGGAGTTGCTCTCTCGTCACTTCAGGAATCACTTCTTCACCCCCGAGTCCTCTGGAAATGGTCCTGCAAAGGGCTCTGTTGGAATCTAACAGAAATGAGCTCTTCAACTCATAAATCCTGTGCAAGTTACCGTTTATGGTGGTGAGTACAGAAGATAGATAGGTTCTCAACAGAGCATAAAGGGAAATATCAGAAATGTCTCATGGGAGATGCTTTCTGATTTTACTAGAGATGATTTTCTCCCCATCCAGAACGGGGTCCTGCCAGATTCATGTAATTTGCTAATCCTGAATGAGGGATTACCAAATTATAATTTCCCTAAATAGATCATCTGAAATTCCAGTATTACCTTACATGGTTACAAAAATTGCCTTTCACCAGTCAGGGCACGTGGATCTGACATTCAGATGCCCAGAACAGTTTTCTTCCATACCACGAGGGCTGTTTTACTACATTGTCTACACATTTTACAGTAATGAGTAGGCACATAGATGCACAGTTCCACTGAAACTGTGAGGCTGACCATTCATCTGGACATTTGAGAGAAGATACTGAGCACAGGCCAGGACCCAGCAAGTTGCTTTGAACAAGCAGGCCTCAAGAAAGGTAGACCTTACTGCTAAGAAGCTGAGAAATCCAGTCGTGTGTGTGTGTGTGTGTGTGTGTGTGTGTGTGTGAAGTATACAGATTTAAGTAGTGTATCTAAACTATTCCAAATTGCCCTTTCTGTAGCATTAAATACTTTATATTATGCAATTTGAGCAAATTATATTTCTATTCTCTAAGGCATGTTACTTCATTAATATATAATATACAGCTTGGTAAAATATGTAGGAACAGTGGGGTATGAGAGATCTCAGCCAGGTTGATTAGGACAGTAGGGCTTGGTGGGAGGGCAGTGGTAGGATGGTACCCAGGTTTCAGACATGGGTGACCATCGCCTTCCACTTTCCCTGCATCTTTTTTCCAAATGCGCAACAGCCAATTCATTGCCATTGGAACAACTAGGAACCGACTTTGACATCATCTATATCTTACTAAGTGCCTGTTTTATCTCTCTGACTTCCAATTTTCCCTAGTTTATCTCCTCTTAGTTATGATTTGTTGGCCTGACCAGCCCTAATATGTGTGAAACACTTACTGTAAGGCATTTAATTTGACATCCAGTAAAGTTCCAGCTGATCTTCCCAGCATCATCCCTGGCCTCTGCTTTCACACTTCCATGCCTTGCTCATGACACTTCCTTCCCTTGAGGCATCTTTCCCTCCTTTTTCTCTCCAGTATCGGTGCTTTGTTCACATGTCCTCTCATCTGCAAAGTGTATCTTTTCCAAAGTTATTGTGTCTTCTGGCCTTCCAAATTAATACATGCTAAGGACTGGGAAATCAGTCCTTATATACCTCACAATTGCAGAAGCATTTATCACAGTGAGCCTTGAAGAACAGTTGCAGGCATTCATTTCTCCAGTAGATGATGAGATTTTTTTTTTTTTTTTTTTTTTGTCAAAGACTGTGCTTCCTTTATATTTGTAATCCCACAACAATTAGAACCTTAGTGAATAATGACTGGAATTGAATAAAAGTCTAAAAGGGAGAACAGAAAGAAGAAAGTGGAGCTGGGTCAGAAAAACGATAACTTGTGGCTTTGTTAAGACATGGAGTGAAAACCAAAGGTTTTATGCTTTTCAATATGGATTATCTGATATTTCTAAGTTTTTTTACTTGAAATAAGCTTAATCATCTTTGTTGGAATAGCTACCATGAGCTACATCAAATGAGACTTGTGTAGACTTCTCCATGAGAAGACAGCTGTAAAGATCTGTCTCATCTGCACTATTTCTTTAAACATTCATTTAATTTGTTTGATCCTGTAAATATCCCTGGAAGGTGGGATGTGAATTTAAAGGTAAAGGGCTAGAGGACATAGACAAAGTCACACGGCAATTAAACGCTAAATCACATGCATGATCATGTCCCATTTGTGGCCCTGACATCACAGCCTCTGCTCTGCCCTGATCATGGGCGCTGGGCAGGGTGTGCCTGACAGAGAAACCCCCAATTATGACCAGGACATGTCCTTGGGAGAGGATTAATTCAGGATGTTCTTAGAAGAGCACATCTGCGATTTGGTACTCACCATCATTATCCATCCATATCCATCCCTCTCTAATCTTAATGTGGCTGTATTTTCTAGATTCTTACCCCTTGTGCCCAAATCTTGCAATAAATCAGCTTTGCTTTCTCCTTTCAAGTCTAATTCTATTTTTTTTCCTGTAAACCCAGGGTTTCTGTGCACATTTTAAATTGAGGGATTGCTTCTTGCACATAGTAGCTGTTCAGTCATTGAGTTTTTAAAGTGATCTGGGACTTTTATTTGCCATTGTAATGATTTTTGCCTTTTCATGGAAAGCTTTGCCCCTGTTTTTCCTGTTTTCCTTGTGGCTCATTTATGGAGGCAGTTTCTGCAAGCTGCTATAGATTGCAAGACACTGCCCATCACTCAAGTTCCTGCTGTTCCATGGTAATTTAGTCAATATGCTTTAATGACCCTGCGAAGGATAAATTTTTAATAAAATTGCCCTTGATATTTAGCTGCTTCTGTTTTCCATGGGACCAACGTGCTCAGAATGTTAATCTAAACTTGTTGCCCTCTCATTATGCAATGGAAGTCAGATGATTTCAATTTGTTATTGCCCTAAATTTTCTGCCCCTACTCTGTGTTTTAATCTGGCAAATTAATACATGCTAAGGACTGGGAAATCAGTTTCGATAAGTCATTTTTTATCTGCTGCATCATCCTGGCTAGACACTCTGCCCTTTGTATATTTTGTGAGTCCCAGGAGGGCATGGAACCATCAGCCCTGTAATAAAAATCTGCTGTGCTTTTCAACCGACAAACTGCATGAACTTAAGGAACTGGCTTCATTAATGTGCTTTACCTTCCTTTCATTATTTCCTGTTGTGTTCAGATATATATGTTATACTGGGGTTTAGGGGTGTCCTCAGCTCCCCTGAAAGGATGTTTCTCCAGGTTCTTGGTCTCCTGCTCTCTCAAGAATGAGAGAGGGAACCATGGTGCAGTGCATAGTAAATGTTGGACTCAAAAGTGCTTGTAGAAAGTGATTTATTTAGAGAGAGAAAGAAAGAGCTAACTCTCACACTGAGTGAGAGAATCCAGAAAGATGGAATCCAGGAGAGGAAAGCAGCTTCCACACTGAGTGAGAGAATCCAGAAAGATGGAATCCAGGAGAGGAAAGCAGCTTCCACACTGAGTGGAAGGGAATAGAGAGAGGTGGAGTTTAGGAGAGGAAGACAGGCTTCCATGAGAGATTGTGGAGTGGACTCCAGAGGGGAAATCCAGGAGAGAGAAAGACAGCTTCCACGAAGGGAGTGTTCATGGAAGGGGATTCAAACATGGCATCCAAAGGGATGTGGAATAAGGGGACTTTTAACCTGGGAGGAACCCCCACCTTCCCTAAGACCCTGGGCCAATGAATGGAGTTCCTTAGAACTTCCAGTGGAGTGATTGACTTTTTGTTTCTTCCTGCACCTGCAAAGTTTGAACATAAACCGTTAGATGGGAGGGGAGTACGGCGCTGGGAAGTTCTTGACCTTAAAACTACACGCCCTTGTGGACCCGGAACACATTCATATATATATATATTTATCTCAGTGAGTCTTTGAATATTGGTGGCCAGACATTAGGTGTGAAAAGCCTTCCTTCCAACATTTTGTGAACATGGTCAGCATTGGCTGGGGGCCCGGGTGCAGGTATCCTCAGCTTCTGTGGACTGTTGCAGGGAGGTTTCCCTCTATATATGCTGGGCTTCCCTGCAACACAGGGTGTCGAGCTTCCTGCATTCCCCTGAGAATCTTGATTACTGATACTGCTAACTCAGCACCCTCATGGAACTGCTCCTACTTCCAGCCGCTGCTGCCGAAAAGCAGCTGTTGCTCACAGAAAACTGAGTCAAGTTTTGAACGCTTCTTCCTAATCCTACCCTGGTGTACCTTGTATGAATGCATAGAGCCACGGAAGGCAGAAAGTCGATCGTCAGTCCTGTAAGCAATGTTAACAATTAACCAGTGCGGACAAATATTTGCCATCATTATTTTCATATTGTAAAGTGGTGGCAGTCTTTATTGTCAATACTTAAAAAACCAAGAGCCCAGATGGACTGAGTGGTCTCTGTTGGCCACCACCACCACCACCACCTCAGACTCCCCATACCCCTGCCGTGATATGTGGCACCAAAAATAAAAAGCTTCAAAGTAAGAAAGCATCGTGAGAATGTCCTGAGGGCCTTTCAGAGGCTCAGCGGATGGTATAGTCTAATGAGAAGATTGCAAATAAGCAAACAAGTATTTATGAGACTGATGTCTGCTCGGAAGTAAATGAAACAAGGAGATGTGATGGGGAGTACACTAGAGAGGGCGATCCGGGAATGTCTCTCTGAGGGGGCGACATCCGAGTTGAGACGGGAAAGAAGCCAATCAAGCCACATGGTAAAACAAGTAGAGGAGGAGCCAAGGACAGGGCTTTCCAGCCATGGGACCACCACTGTGTACTTACAGGGGCCTGGAAGATGTAGCTTCCCTCCAAGCCCAGGGTAGGTCCTGGTGACCCCACTGTCCTCAGCTTTCATCCCTCCCTGCCTACCAAATCCCAACTCCCAAAGATTGTCAAGAGACAGAAGCTTTCATTTCCTATAAAGCCAAGCAGCAATTGCTCCCCTAATCCCTTTTTCTCAATCGCCACAGCACTTAGCCGACTTTTTTTTTTTTTTTTTTTTTTTGGAGACAGAGTCGCACTCTGTCACCTAGGCTGCAGTGTAACAGTATTATCTCGGCTTACTGCCTGCAACTGCTGCCTCCCAGTTTCAAGCAACTCTCACGCCTCAGCCTCCTGAGTAGCTGGGATTACAAGTGCCCACCACCGTGCCCAGCTAATTTTTTGTGTATTTTTAGTAGAGACAGGGGTTCGCCATGTTGCCCAGGCTGGTCTTGAACTCCTGACCTCAAGAGATCTGCCCACCTTGGCCTTGCAAAGTGCTGGGATTACAGGCGTGAACCACTGTGCCTTGTCGACTAAGCAGATTTTATCTGGAGTTGATTCTTGGATTAAGTCCCTTTAAGAATCGAAAGACTGAGGAGCACACCTGCAATTAATACCCACCCTTGTGACTAAATACGGCAAAAAGTATTTCTTCCCCTTTAACTGCATTCGTACTTGCTTTCTCTGAAGGACTGGCCTAGCTGACAGCTAAGACTATGAGATGGGGAGAGATTTCTTTTCATATCTAACAACTGCAGTTTTTGGGCATGCTGATTAGATGTATATCCTGTATTAGGTAAATTTGCTAGGCTTTTCTGCTCCTTCATGAATTGAACAGATGAGAAAAATGCTCACAAGACTGCCCCTGACCGGCCAAGCTGCAGGCAGGGCATGGCTATGGGGTTTGAGATCAAGGAGCAGACACCAGCACTTTCGTGTCTGTTTTCTGTAGCAAGAAAAGTCAGAAGCTAAGTGAAGAGGGAGAGAGTACCCTCTTATCTACAAATTGAGAAGTATTTCTTAAAATGCCACAGGCCTTTATTGATCTGTTCCCTAAAGGCCTACAAGTAGAAAGTGAAGTTTTTAGTGATCTTTAAAGATCTTGCAAATGTCATCCACCCGTTGTCTGTGTATCTTGGAAAATAAGGGAAGTAAGTAAACCCCATGCAGCATTCTGGAGGAAACTGCAAGAGGGAAGAGGAAAATGCCATAAAAGAATTTCTAATTCCGTGTGGATTTGGGAAGGGGATAGGAATAGAAAATGACACTCACCTTTGACTCCCAGAAGAGGAGGAGATGGCTTTGCCTAGTGAGTGAGCACATGGAGTCAGACTCCTTGAGTTCAAATCTCAGCTTCACAACTTGCTACCTGTATGACCTTAGGCAACATATTTAATTATAGGGTTTTAGTTTTCTCATCAGTAAAGCAGGAGCAATAATAATAACACTTTTTTTTTTTTTTTTGAGACGGAGTTTCGCTCTTGTTACCCAGACGGGTATGCAATGGCGTGATCTCAGCCCATCGCAACCTCCGCCTCCTGGGTTCAGGCAATTCTCCTGCCTCAGCCTCCTGAGTAGCTGGGATTACAGGCACGCGCCAACATGCCCAGCTAATTTTTGTATTTTTAGTGGAGGCGGGGTTTCACCATGAAGACCGGGATGGTCTCGATCTCTTGACCTCGTGATCCACCCACCTCGACCTCCCAAAGTGCTGGGATTACAGGCTTGAGCCACCGTGCCCGGCCAACAACACTTATTTTTAAAAGATCATCCTAGATAAGTCATATGGAGTGCCTAGCATTAAGCCTGGCATTTTTCAAATGACTGCTACTAAACATCTCTTTTTTGGTTTTTGCTGTTACTGGACACACGTCCTGGAGCTGTTGAGAGATGCTGTTTTTGGCCAGTCTTGCAAGTCCATTCCATGGGGAGAGATTAGCAGCCTTTATTTTGTAAAGGATAGTCTCTGCTTTATTAAACACTGTGGCCACTAATGAGAAAGCAGTGGATGGGCTATAAAGAAACATTAGATAAAGCAAATAGCAAAGGAATCATAAAAATAGGACTCCACAAAGGGCATATGAAACAATAGTGAATTTCCATACTGTTAACCCCTTGCCCCTTCTTTCATCTCGCACCTTGTTACAGGTTTTACTGTGCATCACCTACACGCCGACATTTGATCTGAATGGGAGTGCTGTGCTGAAGATCGCTGAGGTGAGTACTGCCTGTGTCCTGTTCACAGCTGCTTTACCTCTAACTGGGATAAATACTGGGGTGGAAGTAAGCCCCAGCACTGGAGTGAACCCTTCTGTGATTACTACCATGGGGAATTTCTGCTAAGAACTGGATCTGTGGGAAGCATGCTGTGTGGCGTGCCATCCTTGCTTGTAACGCCCTGTGGCTCAGAGCCCTGCGTGTTTGCATTTGCTTTGCTTGAGGCCTTAATTGTGGGAATAACAGTACTGGTTCCCCTTACCCTGCTCTACCCGGGCGTATTGCCTTCTCGGTCTAATTTGCCTAAGATTCATTGAAAAGCGTTTGATTTTAAAGAATAGTTTTTAAGAAATTAAGTAGGAGATTTAGAGAGATGTTTATAGATTAAATCCCCTCCCCTTCAAAACCCTGATGAATGCCTTTTGTAATGATAAAGGCTTCTCTTTCCCAATAGGTATTGCAGCCCAGAGTAATATGTGCCTTCCAGCACTCCCAAGAATGTGTCCAACAGAAAACTTGGCTTCTTGAATGTCTGGCATATGCCTTTGGCTTTTAGAAACATTATCATATCAAAGCTGAACTTTAATATACTTAGAATAATTTCCCTTCCATTTCGTGAAAAGAATATCTTCAGGATTTGTATGCTCTGATAAGAGTATACATTCAAATGACAAAAAGGAACGATTTTCTGAGTTCTGAAATGAAGGAGAAAAAGGCTAATTATCAGCACTCATGGAGAGTACTTACATTAGCAGATACATGTGCTTTTTATGGTATCATGTGGTATTAAAGAGTTACAATTAAGAGAAAATTATTTTTGAGCATATAGAAAATTTTTATGTGACTGTCAAAAGAGAAAGCAGCAGCCAATCAGCTGACCTCTCATTACAATACAAGTCACTTTTAAAATATGTATTGATATAGATGGAAAGAACACTTCCCTTTAACACATTTATATATATACTCTTTACAAGTAATGTAATCAAATAATTATCAGTGTTTGCTTTCAATTGAATTTTTTTTTTTTTTTGAGATAGAGTCTCACTCTGTTGCCAGGCTGGAGTGCAGTGGCGTGATCTCGGCTCACTGCAACCTCCACCTGCCGGGTTCAAGTGATTCTCCTGCCTCAGCCTCCCAAGTAGCTGGGACTACAGGTGCACACCACCACGCCCAGCTAATTTTTGTATTTTAGTAGTCTCCTGAGTAGCTGGAACTGCAGGTGCACGCCACCATGCCCAGCTAATTTTTGTATTATAGTAGAGACAGTGTTTCACCATGTTGGCCAGGATGGTCTCAATCTCTTGACCTTGTGAGTCACCTGGTTCAGCCTCCCAAAGTGCTGGGATTGCAGGCGCGAGCCACCTGGCCTGGCCTTTAATTGAATTTTAAGAGCCCCGTGAGTGCTTTCATTGTTTGCAGATTCACTTTTCAAAAGATAGTGTTGTTTCTGAGAATAGGAAGAAGCAGGATTGGTGTGTAAGAGGCTTGTTAGCCCTTTGCCATCTGAAGGAAGAAAGGGGAGGTGCCAAGCTACTGCCCCTGCCAACGGAACTGGGGGGAGAGGAAGACAAGGAGCAGAGGATCTTCAGGAGGAGAGGGCTGCGAGGGACCTCAGCGCTACCCCTGGATAGGAATAGTTTCTCTCGAGGTTGTTAGTATCAACCTCACGAGAACTGGTTTTTGAATGAGAGAATGATTGAAAATATAATTCCTGAATAATAGGCACACACCACCAAGTTTGGCATGAGTGAAGGATGTTCACTGAGAGTATCTGGAAGCCACAATAAAAAGACTCAGCAGGCCCATCCAGATAGGATGCAACAACTAAATACTGTGGCCTCTTCCAAAACCAGGAAAGGAAAAACAACAACAGATCATAACCAAAGAGGAATATAATGATAAAGGCATTTGAGCTTGGTGGGAGAAAAAAGTGGGCTCCAAAGTCCCACTGCTTACATGTGAAATCTGGCTCTACACTTCACAGTGGTGTTGCCTGGGATACCTGTGCCGACCTCGTGTTTGCTCTCTGTAGATGAAATAAGTGACCCTTGCTCATAGGGTGGTGTGCTAATGAGACAGAAAAATACAATCCACATAAAAAGCTTTTAGTGCAAGTCCAGCCACATGGTAAATGTGAAATGTCTGCCATTGCCACTTTTGAAACAGGGAAGCAGTTTATAAAAGCATCTTAAAATAAACCATTTAAAACGTCTGTGGAAATGTTAAGAAGGAATCTAGATGTTCTCTTCCTGCTTACTCTTGTATACATTGACTGTTACTCATGAATCGTGTTTACCCTGAAACCTGCTGATCAGGAAGTGGGATGTGTACTTAAGTATGAAAAAATGAGGCTATATCTCCAAGGTACTGAAACTATAAAAGGATCATTAAACTCTCAAAATGTAAATAAGAGGGCAGCTTTCATTTGTGTATCTAAATTTAGCTTGCTTAATTAAGCTGCAATAATGAAAGGTTTTTAGAACAGCATCCTCTGTGACAGAGGAAGCATACGAAATATTACCAGATTTAAAAATGGGCAACTGTGAAATAGCCAACAAGCACTTTCTGCCCAATTCCATGAATAATCATTACTAAAACTCCATATGGATACATAGCCCTTCTCTTCATTCATTGAAAGCTGAGCCCAAGATTTCTCTTAATACTATGCCCAGAGTAGCAGATACATTGAGTTTTCCGAGGAAAGTTACCTTCATGTAGGAAAAAGCTGTGAGAGTAGAAATTTCCGAGGTCTTGAAGTAAAAGAAAAGGTGGAGCTACAGTCATGAAGATGGTTGATGGTGTTCCACTGGAAAGGCTTTTATACCTGCTCAAGGCTTCGCTGTGGGATTTCTCAAAGGCAGAAAGCCTTGTTCATAAATGCATGTTTGCTGGTTTGTTTTTATTGACTCATGGAAACTTTTAGTCTTTGATTCTGTAGCATGCTATCAGGGTCAAGCAAAATCTTTCTCAAATACCATTTTTTTCTCTAAGATGCATACTTTCAGGGTATGAAAAACACCTTTTTTTTAATCATTATTCATGCCAGCCAGCCAGCCCTCCATTCCAGTATACTGGTTAATAATAATAGCTACTAGCCATTGAGTCCCTAAGGCATAGCAATAAGTAGTATTTTACGTGTCTTCTCTTTTAATCTCTGCCACAACTTAATAAAGAACCCAAGCAAAGTGTAGTTCATGTGCTTGCTCAAGTTTCTACAGCTAGATACTCAAATCCAGACTTTTAATATTGCAAACATGTGCTGTGAATCACTCTGCTATATTGCTTCCTGGCTCCCCTCAGTCTTAGAGAATGTTAGTAGAATCTTGCCATAATAATATTGGCAACCGACTGACGTTCTTAGGAGACTTATACCCTTGGACCTTTACCAAGGCATTTAGTTAAATAATTGTTCTATGGTGTTTTTATATACAAAGCTCAAGTGTTGATTCATTTTATTTTTTTGTGACCATGGATTCAAGTGACCGTTGGGAATATGCCACTTTTTTGGATATCTTTCCATATTGATAGTGTATCTTCTCTGAGCATTCTGTATAACACATTGGAGGGCTAGAAGTTAGTAATAGTTTCACTTGCTGCCCTGGGGAGCTTGAGAAACATTGAAGCTCAACACCGGCCACCAACGATTCTAATTTAACAGTTCTAGTTGTCACTAAAGTATTTTTGAGATTGGGCTGGTTTATAACTTTTGAAATGTTCAGTGATACTTTTTTTACTCTGATATGGTAGCATTGTTTCTGAGACATACCTAAAATAAAATGTTCTACAACTAAAAAACAGAGAGTCTCAGATATAATCCCACAGAAAAATACACAAATACCCTAATCTGTTTTATCTTGGAAGCATCTTGTTAGGTTCTCTGTAAGAGTGAGAGGAGTAACCCCACCTCCTGGCAAGAAAACTAGCAAAGGAAACAGGACCAAGACCTCCAGCCAGTTGAGACCACTAGAGTGAGGAAGTCGCATTTCAAGGAGTTTGACTTTTCCTTCCTGAAACCTTTTCTTTCCTGTGTGCCAATCTCTATGGATTCTGGTTTGACTCCTCTGAGGAGTCTGGTCTTTAGCTAGTTACTGCTAGATGGGCTTTGAGCAAGCTAGTGCTTCTTTGGCAAGGAATTTCCACATTTCCCTTAAACCTCTCACTTGCTTGGCTCTTGAAGTTGTTTGGAGTTAGAAGACACACAGACCAGTGTCTCTACTTCATTTTGGACTAGTTCATAGGACAGAGTGTCACAGCAGACCTTCTGTAGACCAAGTAGATGGCATCTGGGAAGGCGCAGGAATGGAGGGGTTAAGGTGTCTTAAGCCATTTTAATATGCCAATGTAAGCCATGAAGACAATAAAGGAGAAAGAGGCAAGTCACAGTCAGATTTCTCTGGGTATGCCTGGCACTTTTAGAATTTACTTTTGAGTTTATATCCAAAAGGAAAACCAGCAAGCTTCCCTGTCTAATGTGGTGATCTGACTTACTTATATAGCTGTTTCCTAGAAATAATAAAACAACTTCAGTTCACCCCGTGTATATATGTATGTTTGCATCAGCAGGACCAATTTTATAAGATGCCTCTTGCCACATACCCACTTATTCATCTGTCTTGGGAAGGAAAGAACAGGAAATAGCCTGGCAACTGAGTTGTCAGCATGATTAATCGTGGGGCTTAGACTTCTAGTGATAGCCAAGATTTTCTCTGGTTCTAATGTGTTCAAGAAGGATTTATGGTCTTCCCTATGTAGACATTCCCTCTGCTTGTTTATAGCTTAATCTCTGATCCTTTCTATTTTTAATCACCATAATTATTTTTCATCCCTATAAAAGTTTTTCAATTGGAAATATACTAGGTCTTCTCTTTATGGAACTTATTACTCAGTATTAGGCATGATTTTAACAAAGCAGTGCCAACAACTCCATTCAAATGGAAAAGATAAGGTAATTGCCCAGTTCAACAAAGTGAAGGTCATAAGTATTTTACAAAGCTAAGCACATTTTTATTGTGGCATCTTCTTTAATATTTGTGATCCCTTTGAACAATATATATTGCGCGCGCATGTGTGTGCGCGTGTGCGCGCACGCTATGTTTCACTGTGCAGCTTAATATTAAATATGTTAGTGATTCCTTCCTGAGTTTAACCTAGTACTGTTATCTGTCAGTCTGCTTACTCGATGATGTAATGCTTTTATTGCTTATGTATGGCCTGCAGACTTGTGTTTTCTTATTCTTTTTCCTTCTACTTTTGGGGTTGTTTTGCATCATTAACCATTTGTGTTTGCTCTCAGTTCTGTTTAGCATGTTATGAAGCTGGATGTCTACAAATCAGTGAAATAAACCAAGCGTCCCTTATAACCTCATCACTGCCCTGCATCTTTGTGTGTTCCTTGTGATCAGGTGCCTGTAGGGCTTTTCACAAGGTATCTGCCTTGGCCCTTTGAGCCTCTGGCAGAGGGGCAGGACTTAGGCTTTCCCCGTGTTGATTCTGCATTATGAAATCAAAAAGCATGGGCAGGTACAACCAATAATGGGCAGAATAAAAGAAGAAACTGATTAGCTCTTTCCCAGAAATTCAGCCTGCCTTTGGACTTGGTTTTCTCTTAGCTGCTCTGATTCAGTGTGCTCATTTAATACTGCTCTGAAGTAGAAAAAAAACAGTAAAAATAGTTGGTCTGGAATACAATGAACAGGTTTAAAAAATGGAAACTCTAGCTAGTTCTATGAATCTTAATAGTTTACCAATATATTAGTATTACAGGAAGTTTAAGAAACTTTGCTTTAGAAGATATCAGGATAGCTGAGAAAGCATTTCTTTCTGGGTACCTAAAGAGAGCCATGTCATCAAATACATGGTAATTGTTATATTTAATGGGATAGCCTTCAGTCTTTGTACTCCCAACTTTAGCCAAATGAGCTTCTTAAATTAATACTTTTTTTAGCTGAGTAAACATGCTTACCTTTTTCCTGAATAAAATGTTTCCTGCATTAAGTCATGACCAGTGTTAATACCTAAAGTATTAGCAACCAAACACTAAAAACAGTGCTGGCATTAAAATTAAAAAACAAAAACTTTGATATTTGGAAAGTTCTTGTCTGTTTACAGCACTGCATTATCGAAAATCCAATTCCTCATGTGTGCACTTTCTTTCATGAGTCTAAATTTTTTTAACAGATTTCATAGTTTTATGTCTCTTAGTATTCAAGAGAGTTTATATTAAGTGTGTAATACAGCTCTCAAAATAGCTCCTCTTTCATCTGTAATGCTTTTAAGGCTTAAAATTCCCCCCAAAGTTTAAAATGTCAGAGCTTAGAGATCTACAGTTAAAAAGATTTCTGAGGAAATGTAAGATTTAAAGAAAACTGTTAAATTATGAAATACAAATGATACATGAAGGTGAGTTTGGCTTCATCAAAGTGAATCACTGCACTCATTTAGATGATTTTCGAAGTTTTAAAACCATTTCATCACATACAAAAGTAGAAATATTTCAGGGGGGTAGGTATGGTCTCTGTCACCCAGACTGGAGAGGCATGGTATCATAGCTCATTGCAGCTTCTACCTTCCCAGGCTCAGGTGATCCTCCCTTGCCTGGAGCTCGGACTATAGGCATGCACCCCAATGTCTGGCCAATTTTTGTTTTTTTTGTAGAGATGGGGTTTTGCCACATTGCACCCAGGCAGATCTCAAACTCTTGGGCTCAAGCCATCCAGCCACCTCAGCCTCCCAAAGTGTTAGGATTACAGGTGTGAGTCACCACATCTGGCCTGAAATATCTTTTTTTCTAAGCGTGCATAAATTACTATATCTTCAAATCCGCTGTATCCATGATAATTTGAGAAAATGAATTAAAAGTCACATGCCCTAATTACTTTTATGAAAAACAAACACTTTATAACTTGCTTTTGCTTCTTAACTATGAAATGAATTAATCTAGGCCAACTTTCAAATGCAGGTTTGGGGGTTGTTGGGTTTTGTCCAGGTTGAGAAGACTGCCTTTTTTTTTTTTTTTTTTCAAATATAGTTTTTCGGTTTCAAATGCTCCTTTGAAATACTAATAAGAGATAAAGTAAACTTAAAAAAATGTGTGTTTACCTAGTTAATTCTGCTAGGTAAACATAGGCATGGCAGAAAGAAAAAAATAACATGAGGCCTGGAGAAAACTCAGCTTAAGCAGAAGCAGCAACAAAGATTAAAATTTAGTCTCTTGCCCGTCTCAGTTGTCAGTCATTAAATTAAATTTGTCATGTAGGTGAGAACCCTATATTTTCATTATAAATAATCTTAGAGTTATTCCTAGAAAAAATAATTTAGGAAATTATATACTTTTTTTTGTTTTTGTGTGTCTAAATATGTTTTGTAAAATTGAAGGCCTTATAGAGAGGGAAAAAAAGGTAGGCACATTTAAAGCATGCATTTTCATGTCTATCCCTGTGGCTTCCAGAAGAATTACAGGCAATAAAATATAGCATTAAGAGAAATACCTAATGTAGATGACGGGGTGATGGATGCAGCAAACCACCATGGCACATGTATACCTTTGTAACAAACCTGCACGTTCTGCACATGTACCCCAGCACTTAAAGTATAATAAATTTTAAAAATCTGAAAAGTCATGACTTATAGCATCATATTATCAAATGAAAGATTTTTTTTTTCTAGTTGAGATTTCTCCATGTAGTAGCCACCATCAAGTCTTTTGAGGCTCAACTAGGCATTGAGACTTGCAAGATCCAGATAGGCCACCCTTGGTTTTACATTCACTTTGCAGGACACAGGACCCGAAACATAGCAGGATAGTGTTAGGCATTGTTATTCCCAGGGTCCTCAAAGCTGCCTAGGGAAGAAGCTCCAGCTCTCAAATGATAGCATAGGTGCAGGGAGATGAGAGCCATCTCGGTGAGTGCAGTCACCTTGGTCTAGAAGCCCCATATTCCACACAGGACCAGTATTTCTGAAACAACTCTATTAGCAGAGTTTGCAGAGTTCCATCAGAGGATGTGATCAATTAGAAGAGTCAGTACCCCTAGGGAAGCCCACCAGGCATTTACAGTCTGTTCACCGTTATCTCAATTCAGATGCAGCATAGTAATTTGGAAACATTTTTGCCATAAGCCATGCTACCTAGTAACACAGCTGATGTTCTACCTTTATGAAATTTCCAGAAGAACACAGCTAGACGTTTGACCCAAGGTCAAACTCATTCATAGAGCAGGAGAAAGGGTTTTGCTAACCCTTTCCACACACTTCATAACCTAGGAGTTAATAAATTCTGTTCTATCTTACCACAAAGGGAGCTTTTTGTGATTAATTTCCAGCCATCTGAGTTGGTTCTAGATATAATTATTTGGCACATCTAAAAATCACTAATTTTCATTCTCCTATGACGCTGAAAGGAACAGGTTGTAAGAGTGGTAATCCTTAGGGAAATACTACTTTTCCTATATGCTTAAAAACAAATTTCCAGGAATTTAAAATATATTTAGTTACATTTAGTAATAACTAGTCCTAAATCAGGCTGACTTTCTGTTTAAGAGGGATTTGATATCCTCTCCGGTTAATCCCAAAGAATGTTGCTAATGAGCTGATACCTGCAGAGCATGTGTATTGCTGTCTTATTTCTTTACCAGGTGTGCATTGAGACATACATAAGCAGCTGTCACCAGCGTAGCATAAACACTGCTGTGCGGGCAACTCTCAGTCAAATGCTGAGTGACTTGACTTTACAGTTACGGCAGAGGCAGGAGAATACGGTGAGTCTGTGATACTCCCACGTTCATCACCTTCCTGGGGCTCCTCCTGCCAGGGCTGCCTGCCTACTGAAAACAGTAGGAAGGGCTTGCTTGTCTTAAAAGAACATTTGTTTGTATAAATTAAGCTATTTAGATGTTTTCTTGTTTCACCCCAAAGCTTCAAGAACTGCTTTTCCTTACAATTTTTGTAATTTTTTAAGTCATGGTTTTGAAATTTTTTAAATCATTGTTTTGGCCGGGTGCAGTGGCTCGAGCCTGTAATCCCAGCACTTTGGGAGGCCGAGGCGGGTGGATCACGAGAGATCGAGACCATCCTGGTCAACATGGTGAAACCCCGTCTCTACTAAAAATACAAAAAATTAGCTGGGCATGGTGGCGCGTGCCTGTAATCCCAGCTACTTAGGAGGCTGAGGCAGGAGAATTGCCTGAACCCAGGAGACGGAGGTTGCGGTGAGCCGAGTTCGCGCCATTGCACTCCAGCCTGGGTAACAAGAGCAAAACTCCGTATCAAAAAAAAAAAAAAATCATTGTTTTCAAACCTCTCTTATTGAAAATGTTTATTAGAAATATTGTGATGCATTAACACATATTGGAAGTAAATCTGAAATTAAGAAAAATGAGTAGAGTTTATGACATGTTTTGAGGTTGGATGTGTTTCCCTTTGTTAACTAAAAGGTGGCAGGAGGCCTCCCTCATCTGCTGGGGCCTTCAGGGTGAAATTGAGCTGGTTTTTCTCTCTGTCATCAAAGCCCACTAGAGCTTTTTGCTCTGAACTTGAACAGATTGTCTAAAATGAGTGTTCCAGGGGAAAATGTAAGTGTAATTGGTTTCTTGTATATATTATCTTCTGGGAATGTTAATGAGAGGATGATTCCTCTTCAAACTTGGTGTTTTGTGTTGTTTTAAAATCTGCCTCTAATGATTTAGATTAAAATCCTTTTGAAATCTGTAAGGAATGTTCTGAATGACATTAGTTATTTGTTCAAATAGAAAATCTCAGTTACAGTCCCAGATATCTCAGAAATTAATTTTATAAAAAATAGGATTTCTTATTTAACTTCAACTATTTGTAATTATTTTTAATTTCAATTATTTTCTAATTTTTAGAAAATTACGGAGTTGAAGGGAACCTTAGAGATGATCTAGTCAAATTCTTTGCTCCTCATTTTATAGATGGGAAGATGAAGCTCAGAAAGATGAAACTGAAATCTAAAATTAATGAGCTTATCAATGAAGGAGCCAGAATTAAACCCCTGGTCTCCTAGCTGACCGCCAGGGCGACTTCTCAGTTAATATGTGCTCTAGCAGCCAGTGTTGAAAACAACACTGATCCAAAAAAATAAATATTGATTTTTTTTCTTTTCTGTTTGCTATATCCAAAGCCTCATTTCTATTAAAAATTGTTTTAACTTGAGATATTTTTATTACTTTAGCTTACCCCTTGCTAAAAACAATTTTATTTGTAGTAGGATTTTGAATGTAGGTGGTATGGGAATATTTAATTTAAAAGAAATTAAAATAAATGTAAAACATATTGAGAGAAAAAGTGTTTTTACTGGGCACAAATCTAAGATGTTAAGATTATACACTCATAATTCATCCATACTAAATGACAACATGATCAAACACTATATTAATAATATCTTAATATTTTTAAATGAAACATTTAAATCAAACTTTGTATCAAAGTGCTTTCAATTATATGAATTTATTTAATCTTATTTTAAAATTTTTAAGTAGGAGAGTATTAGGTTTCAAGTCAAATACCCCAGCATTTTAGCTCATATTGCTCTTCTATAAGATGGCAAAGGTGTAGTTATGGAGGTCCAGGTGATACTGTAGAGGCTCTCAATCTCTGTCCGGTGTATTATGTGGCTAATCAGCTTTCTGGTCCTGCTCATCACCGACCATCTGGACTCACCCCAACCGGAGGCAAGATCTCAAATTAGGTGGAAAATTGGTGTTTCCTGTTACTTCCTTTCTGTTACTTATGTGGTCCCTGGAAATGTGATTCCATGTCCCGGAAAACATAGTTCTCAGGATGCTGACATTTGAAGCATTTGTGATGTCCAGTGGAGGGCGTCATAAGTTTTGCCACGTAAGAATTAGGTTATTTTTTTAAAGCTCTTAAAGTGGAGCAGTCTGTGGGAATGGAGAGGTTTGTTTTAAAGAAGCCACATACTTCCCTGGGGAACGCTGAGCATTACCTGGGGAAGATGTGTATATTTTCTAGCACAGCCTATCACTGTGTAAAAGAAAATTTTTAAAATCTCAGGACCCCCACATTCCTTATGCCAAGAGAAGGTTAAGCCTGGAGGTGAGTCATGCAACACCCTCTTCCAAATGAATTGCTACCACTAGCGTTCTGCAGTAGCAAGACTGCTGCAGAAGGGTAAGAAGAGGCCTCAGGCATATCCAGATGACTGCCCGAACAGATCACTCATAAGTATAATATTTGCTGGCCTCCCATAAACAAGGACATGCCTATTGTTAGTTTAGGTCCGAAATCTAAATCTAGCTCCTGAAACTAAAGTCTGTTTGATTCCACACTGCTAATGTCGATTACAAGCCCATCTTCCCAGGTGCAGAATAAAGACAAGATCCATCATTCCTCTATCTACCCAGAGATATCTGCATAATTGATTCTTCCTTTACTCCAGTTTTTTTCTTCAAACATTCACTTTATGTAAAATTTAGATTTGCTGGGTACTAAGTAAAATCTCACAAGCATGTTACTGCCTACCTGCCCTTCTTCCTACATGCCTTTCTCCCTCCTTTAAGAAAATGTAGAAACCTCCTGAAAACCTTTTCAGAAAAACAGCCACAGGTGCAGACAGCTATAGGTGTGTCTGTGGCTCACATTTTTCCTGGTAGTGCCCTAAAGCTAGCTTAAACCTCATTTGATTGAGATACTTACCTCAGTCACTCATTTCAGTTATCAACTGGAAGGACATCCCCTCAAAATCAGGAAGGTGAAATGCAGTGGAAATAAAATAAATAATGTAGAATGCCAAAATCATTAGCAGGATGTATATCTTCAGCCTGATGTTTATCCCCAGCTGCACACCCAGGACAGATGATAATTTTGATTTTGTATCATCACAAATCCTACATATTATCCAGCTTTATCATCAAATTATTTTAGGTAACCCAAGCTATTGTTAAGTTGTAAGTTACTAATTTCAAAAAGTAAAGTTGCTACATTTTAATATTTGGGGCTGAAGTTTGGAGGGATTGGATTCTCCTACCCTTAAATACAACTCAGATGTGTTTCCTCCGTGAAGTGTTGTTCTCAACTTGACTTTAGCCATTCTCAGCTGTAGATACTGACATAACATTTCACAAAAGTTGCTGTGGAAACAGCTGACTTGCAAATTAATGAATAGAGAATAGTAGATACATGTGCCTGTAACAAGTTTAAAAATTAAATCACCGTGGGATGAGTTACATGTCTGGTAATTAATTGGCATGAAAATACCTCCTTATTATCCTGGTGCAAAGAGGTAGGAAGAATAAAGCACCACCTTCTAGTCTCAGCTCAGTAGTCGCTGAGTTATCCCTGCAATGGGAAGTAAGTCTGATTATTTGTAAACGTCTTTTTCTTCCAATTTCCCTTCCCTCACAGTTCTGTCTTTGTCCTCATAGTTCTAGATGTGCCTAGCCCAGAGCAGCTGGCTAGATGCAGTTAATATGCTCACCATCAAATACGAAGATGGAGCTTCTGACCAGTGGTTATCTTTGGACCTGTATCTTGAAGTCCAGGAACCTAATTCTTCTTATGGTCAAGAGTCTGTATTTAGCAGGGACCATGCACAGTGTCAGCTGTAGCCTTGGAATAAGTTGTTTTCTGTGCAAAATTAACTAACCTCTTTAGCCAGGCATTGCCCCAAGTCAGCCCAGCATCCTGGAATCGTGGAAGTTTAAGTGCAGCACGGGGTTTAAACTTCTGGCAAGTGTTCACGTTTGCACGGACACTCTCGAATGAATTATTTGGGGAACTGATAAGCTTAGTTCCAGACATCATAATCTTTCCCATAAACACCATGAATAATGAAACACTCTCAAGAGTTGGTGGATGGAGGGTGTGTTCAGGCAAGGTAGCTGAGCTCAGGGCACTGAGGAAGCCATTTTGTTTTCTAGAATTTTCCCATTGTTGAAGAGTCAGGATTTTTCTTGCCTGAATCTCCTAATTGTGTGTGTATCTCCCTTACTAGATAATTGAAAATCCAGATGTCCCACAGGAATTCGGGAATCAAGGTATTGCATTTGATTTGTACTAGTTCAGTTTTTAAAGCATGTGTGAGAATGCCTACTGTGTGCTTGGAGTGAGGAGTACAAAGACGGGTAGGAGTTCTCCGGTTGTTTTACCATTCTCAGAGGTTGTGCTTGGCTCTTCCTTAGGTGGCATTATTTAATCAGCTGCTGTCTTCCTTCTGTTCCTACATTCACTTATGCCAACCACACCTGTTCCTGATCCAACTATGTGAGGGAAATTAACTCTTCACATACCTCTCATTTGGAGGCTGGCGTTGTTAGTTACTTCATTCTCCATGAAGTCATGTTTAATTGCTAAAATGAGAATAACTGGCTAGAAGATTGTAGAAACCTGATTGGCATACAGTGTTACTGCACCAGATTTATGTTTGTCAAATACCAATTTTTGAGAAGAATTGTGAGTCAGCTCACAGGGCCTCTTGCAAGACAGCCCAATTTAAAGATCAGCTAAAATCAAGTTAAGGAACTTTTTCAGTCTGACCCCAGGAAATGAAAAAAATACAGAAGTCCACATATAACTAACCAGCAATTTAATTTTTAAAAACTGGTTTGATAATATTGTTTTCTGAAAGAGTTATGCAAAAATAGTATCATCTGATTAAAAACTGAAATACAGATTTTATTCCAGACTTTATTCAGTAATTTTAAAAATATTGGACAAATCTGCTTTTCTCTTACATTTGCCAGTTAATAATAATGAGAAGGAGATAGTGGTGACGGGGAGGAAAAAAAGGGAGAGAATAAAAAGGAGAGAAACAGCTAGGCAGCCACAGTTAGGAGAAGAGTATTTGAAAGAAATGAGAAAGAGACAAGCCTTAAGTCACATTCTAAAGCATCACTAAAAACATTGTATTGTTTTAGTCCCATGATGCTACATCCTTGGGCTGAGGACAGGAAGGGCCCTTTTAAGTTGGATGCTCTCAGTGACATACACTAAGATGTTCCATCTTCTTTTGCCCTCTTTTTGGCTATGGTGTTCTCATAAAGGCTTCACTTTAATGTAGGATGATTTTATAAACTAAGAAGGGGTTCTACTCTTCTTGGTCAAGGATACATCTCTAAAAAATATAGTCGTAAAAAATTGACAGAGGTACTCATTTGACGTTTATCTAAAATTGAACTTAAGGATTACTTGTTTGGGTTTTATTAATCTTAAACTTTTATCACTGTAGCTTATTTTTCTTTTTTCTTTCTTTCTTTTTTTTTTTTTTTTTTTGCTACATTCAAAATCTTAATTCTGGGGACCAGAATTTATTTTTCTTTCTCTGCCCTCCTCCAACTTTTACTTTCTCTCTTACACACTTGCCATTTTTTCTCCATCTTTCTCGATGTCACCATCATTCATTCATTTATATATTCATCAGACACTTAGCGCCACATTTGTGTAGATCTTTACAAGTTTTTATTTTAGAAAAGAAGTGTTCCCACGTGCTATTTCATGTAGCCTGACAATTCTGTGAGATTGGTATTGTTTATCCCATTTCTACCAGAAAAAATCCTGAAGTTTACTCAAGCTCACACAGTCAGCAAGTTGTTGATGTGTAGTTGAACAGATTTCAAATTTCAGCCTTTTTCCCACTATCCTTCTGTGGGAGTTTTGGTTCTAGTTTCTGGAAACTAGACCACATTTGGAGAGAAATTTTATTTTTCTGTTGCTTCAGTATCAACAAAGACCATGTGCCCTGCAGATGCTGAACAAATAAAGCAGGTAAAGATGGTGGCTAAATTATTTTGCCCCTTTTTTTCTGATTTCTTAATTCCAAAGCCCATCTTTTCCCATGCTGCTTTATTTTATCTCTCTGGGATACAACTCCAATCAGCTCAGAAGACCCAGAAATTCAAGGATCAGAATAAGGAATACATGCATAGTCCATTAGCCTAAATATTAAGAAAATTGCTGTCCATTGTGATGTTTTTTGAAATTACTGAATTTCCCTTTGTTAAGTGCGAGATAATTTTATCGATAATAAATAATCTGTGATTTTCTTTCTGGACTATCTTTTGAACGTTTTGCTTTAGAGAGAATAATTAGACTTAATTCCTGTCTTTTCCGTGATCCTCACTTTGGTGGCCTCAGGGCTTCTCCACATCTGAAAATCATCTTTTCAGTCTGGAAAGCCATCTAAAGTGGGAGATGGGAAGGACAGTTCAGGGAGCTTGTCGTGCCTCCTGTTGATGTCACATGCCTGTAACCTCCTCTGTTTTGAAGGGTCCACGGTGGAGTCCCTCTGTGATGATGTTGTCTCTGTACTCACCATCCTGTGTGAGAAGCTGCAAGCTGCCATCAAGTAAGTGCCATGACCATTGCCACTTTTTCTTACCAGTCGTCTACTTCTGAAATAACCTTTGTCTACAGTGTCACTTCAGATGACAGATTATAAGATTTTAGGAGCCCTCTCCACCCCACCGCCTTCAACACTGGTATTTACCCTTAAATAATATATTCTGAGATTTGGGGCAATTTAAATTACCACATACCATTTCTAGAGTACGTCATTTTCTGATGTGACAATGGGGAAACAATACCTTACAGAGAACAGTTCCTTCCTGGAGCATGGAGCCGAGTGGGAAGAATCTTGGGCTGAGTGCTAGTTGGTGTGAGAGCCAGTCCTATCTCGGTCAGATCTCAGCTGTGTCCTGGTGCATGACTCTTCTCATCAAACTCTGCTGCCCTTTCTTCCTCTGTCAAATGACAGCATTGGACTGTATAATCTTTCTCTATTTCTTCTACCATTCCAGAGCCTATGAGCTCACACACCTGCCTTTAAGAAGACCATGTTACTCTTTAACTTTTTTTGCATATCAGCTTAATCAATGTATGAGTTCACTTAGGTGATGTCTGCTGCTCCAGTTTTCCATGCAGTCAGTTAACAAGACAACCTATGTATGTGTAGTAAAGCCAAATCATAAAATGCCAGACTTTCAACATGGGATGAAAAGTCTCTACCAGCTACATATGTCATGAATTGCAAAATTCTACAACACAGTACGAATCAGAAGTACCCTTTGAATTATGAAAGACATTAAATTATCATTCATTGGTAACTAGGATATCTGATAATGCAGAAAACTCGTTGAATTTTAAATGCAGTAATGAGTTGGGAGAAATAGTCTAGTTATAGGCAAGAATGAGTTCTCTCACTTTGCTGGAAACATTGCAGAAACTCATTGTGTTGTTTGTTTTGCTTTCAGTTTCTCAGAAACTTAGGATTATTTTTAAGCTAAGCTTAGAATTACTCTTAAAAGTTGTTACCAAATGGTTTCTTCATCAATTCTTCTGTTGTTCTTGTAAGTCATTTCTATATTTTGACCAAAGTAAGCTCTCTTTGTTCAGGCACTTCAAGGTCAAATAGAGAATAAAATGGTGGTACCAGGGTTGGGGTGGGGGAGGGCAAATAGGGAGATAGAAGGCAAAGGATTCAAAGTAGCAAATGTGTAGGTTGAATAAATAAAGATTCAGATATACAACTTGGGGAATATGGTTATTAATAGTGTATTGCGTTCAGGATTTTTGCTAAATCCACTGGGATGTGGATGGATAGTGGGAGGGAGTGAGTAACTCTGTGAGATGATGGATATGTTAATTTGTTTCACTAAAGTAACCATTTTACTATATATATAAATCCTATTACATCATGTTGTAAACCTTAAATATGCACCATAAAATTTATTTTTAAAAATGAAAAGGCCTATTTAATATATGGATAGCATAAACCAAAAAGAAATAGCACTTAACTTTTCCCCTACCCCCACCTTCAAATTTCTCCCATCCCTGGACCCTGGCAGACTAGGCAGGCAGCAGGTTTGGGCTTCCCCCAGCTCAGGAGTGCTGAGTCTTACAGCAGATGGATGTAAATAGTGCTGCTGTACCCTGCTTAGGTCCCCATCTTTCCTGACCATGGAGTGTTGGAACAATGGAGCTGGCACTCAGATTACCATCATAACTGAGGGGTCTAGCACCAAGTGCAGCAGCCCCCATATGTAAAGCCCCATGCCACCCATTTGCTTGGGACAGTCCCAGATGATATCTTTTGTGTAATAATTATAATTACCCTCCTTTACTCTCAAAGGTGTTCTGGTTTGGATAGGTCATGTGTTCACTCTACCCATCAGTGACCAGAGGTCTGATCTCTTCTAATGCTAATTCCTCCCCGGCCCCATCCAGTTCGCCTCCATCATAATACAGGCAGCTGGTATAGCAGAGCTGGAATATGTTTCTATTGGCACATTTTCTCCTAAGACCCAATTACCAGTGGTATTTAATCACTATTGGCTCAACTACATTATCCTGGTTGGATTACCTGGGTTAAAACCCATGCTCTGTCCCTTACTGGCATGTGACTCCAAAGATCTGAACAACCCTAAGCTTGTGTACCCTATAAAATAATTAATAGACTATTATAATTACTGTAATATTGTATGGAATGTGATATTAGTAATGTAAAACACATTCGTGTTTTTGGAAGATTGAATGAGAAAATTCACTTAAAAGACTGCCAATGCACATCAGCCAAAGAGCTCCAGGAACGCCTGAAGTTAACAAGATTCATTTTATTAACTTCTTATATGAGGGAGCGTAACCACAGGACAGTCAGTAAAAGGGTGTTCAGAGGGGTCATCCTAGGATTTTAGCATGAGTTAGGTGATTTCGAGCGGGTTAAAAATTGAGCGTTCTGTTCAAAGTGGGTGCTGTCAGAAAGTAGGGGCAATTCTAGCATTGGCCATCTTAATTTTTTCTAGCAGACAGGACGAACAGATGGGAGCTAGAGCTGTCAGAGAAGAGGAAGTGAGAGTCACTTAAGGGAGAGGCACGTTTGTTCATTTTCGTGGTCATACTGAGCCCTTTTAAAAAAGACTGTTGAGGCATGGTCATTGACTGGCTTCATCCTGTTTAGCGCAGTCATGGTGAGTCCTCATCTGATGTTAATACCTGGGAACTTGTTTGTGTTCACCAGAGGACACCACAACCTAACTGGTGGCAGCCAGGTACTGCCAGCTGTCAGAGATGCTTCTCCCCAACCCCTGCCCCACCCCCCAGGTCTTAGTATTGGCAGGGAATAGAACAAAGACCACCAGAACTATAAAGAATACGAAGACTGTATTTGTTACTTCACAAGCAAGGGAAACTAATTAGCTAAACTCTTTTTTTCCTGAATAGTGTTCTAAGTGCTAGAAACATGGGAGAGGCTCACAGTAGTTATGCCAGTTAGTAATTAAAACCTAGCCAGAAGTCAGGAGTTTGAGACCAGCCTGGCCAACAGGGCGAAATCCTGTCTCTACTAAAATTACAAAAAAAATTAGCTAGGCATGGTGTTGGGCACCTGTAATCCCAGCTACTAGGGAGGCTGAGACAGGAGAATCACTTGAACCTAGGAGGCAGAGGTTGCAGTGAGCTGAGATTACGCCATTGCCCTCCAGCCTAGGCAACAAGAGCAAAACTCTGTCTCAAAATAAATAAATAAAATCCTAGCCAGCAGGATAAGGCAGAATGAGTCTATAGGCCCATCAAGGATAAACTTAAAACCTAAGTCAGAAAAGAGTCTTAGACTAGGTACAGTGAGTGCCTGGTGTTATGGAGTTCAAGTTCATCGTTCTTTAAACTTGGATGGCTCCAGCCACCCAGGAGCACCCATCAGCTCAAGGAATCCCCTTCATCTGTAGAGCAACCATATGACCTGGTTTACCTGAGAGAGTTTAAGGTTATGCCTATAATGTAATTATTACAAGCATTCTGTTTTTAAATCTAGGAAATATTGCTGTAAGTGGAATTATTTTTAATTGTGCAGTGTCTAGTGTGTAGTAAATATTTGACATACATTTGCTCTAAACTGGTTTGTTTGCTTTTAGAATAGTTGCTGCTATTTCTAGTTGTCATGCAGTTCGGAACACTAGGCTGTGTACATCAGAAATTTGACTGTAGGTTGTTAGGAAAATGCATTGTACAAACATTGCAAATGCACACACGCACAGCACATATTAGAAACTAGAGGTTGTAAATTTCAGTTACTGAAAAACACAGCATTTCTTAGCCATATGACTTGAGAATAATTGTTTTGTTTTTGTGGGGTTTTGTTTTTTTTTTTTTTTTTGAGGGGTGGGTTTGAGACAGAGCCTCACTCTTACCCAGGCTAGAGTGCAGTGGCGCGATCACAGCTCACTGCAACCTCTGCCTCCCGGGTTCAAGCAATTCTCCTGCCTGAGCCTCCCGAGTAGCTGGGATTACAGGTGCACACCACCACACCTGGCTAATTTTTTACATTTTAGGTAGAGACAGGGTTTCACTATGTTGGCTAGGCTGGTCTCCTGGTGGTTCATGCCTGTAATCCCAGCACTTTGGGACCCAGGTGTGCAGATTACTTGAGGTCAGGAGTTTGAGAACAGGTTTCAAATGGAGAAAATTATTCACATGCACATTTTTCTAGGATTTCTCATTGTACATTGAATCAAAGATGGCTTTAGGCATGTTATTTTGGAGCTTAATGGTTTTATAGGATTCTCATAGTCTTGCTTGATTTTCCAACACAATTCCCCTGGTCACAGTTCTGCCTTTATAAATTGATTGCTTTGTTTGATTTTGGTATTTGCCATCATGACTCCATTACCCTAAGATGGGGGACTTCTGCTAAAGATGCTGGGGGCACAGGATGCTTGACGTAGCTGTAAGGGAAGGCCTTTATGTCTACCTGGTAAGATAATTCCTTGCCCTGGCTGCTCTCACCAGAGACCAGCTTCTGTTCATTCTCCTTGCTAAGTTTTCACGTATGTGCCATTTCTTCTGATTTTGCTACCGTAATTCCTTTATTTCTATTAGCTAGATTGATGCCTCTTCTACTCTCTGAATAGGTTCTTTCTCGGAAATCACACCAGGATCAGTATTTACCCTCAACAGCCATTTCCAAAATCACTGCCTCATGGGGCTTTAGCTCTGTAGAGGTATGTGTTCATGATATGCTTGGTCTCTTGGGAGGATTCAGAAAATGTATTCAGGTACTCAGAACACTCCCTCGCATGCCTTGGAGATGTGGTATTAATAGAGTCCTATATTAGGCAAGTTAAGTTACATGATGCTTTTTAAATCCAAGAATTTCTGGAAGGATAATTGGGCTTAGAACGACACTTATTCTCTGCCTGTTTCCCACCACTCTTTCCCTGCTTCCCTCTCCTCCTAGAACAGAATGTTAGAGCGAAATCTATACCAACGCAGGCTTGGAATTGATGAGGCCCACCGAAGCATTCCTACTGTCTGTCTGAATTCCATTTCACTCCTTACACAATTAATTTCTTCTCTCCTTTTTTTTATCTAAATTCAAATCTATTTCTAAGGGAGGCAAAGTCAGTATGGTTCAAAACAAAATGAAACACTAAGAACTCCAGAGATAGAAAACGTGCCAGGTTGCCCTCCCAGTAGCCTTGCCAGGAAGGGTGGCTGCTTTGCCTTCATGGCCCGTGGGCCCATGCCTGAGTGTTGTTCTCTACAGATCATGTACCTGGGAAGAAATCCAGCGATGAGCAAAGAATGAGACCAGAAGAGACTCAGCCTGCCAGCCGTGAAAAGTGACTTACAGCCCTCCTAAGTAGACAGGTTTTTCCCTCGGGTGTTCTGAAGGATATGGCCGGTTTCTAGGCTATCTTTTGCCATACGCATTCTTCTTATGTGTTCATGTAGGGACAGCTATTACAGGCATATACAGTGTGCATGTGTGTGTGTGTGTGTGCATCTAGTGGAAGGTGCTTACGTTTTAAACAGCTCCTTGAATGATGTGACTCATGCATGGCCACGATCACCTATTTTCCAGACTGCCGCAACCCACGGAAAAGCTGCTGCGATCAGTCTCCAAGGAGACTCTTAGGCCAGTTACCTTGGCAATGCGTTCCCTGTCAGCGAGTCTGATTCCCTGGGGGTTGTGATATTCACTGTGGCACACTTTGCCAATGGCTTGATGACTCATAGCTTTTCTGTGGACTTATTTCCAATGATTTCAGAAATTGACAGCGTTTACTGTCTATAGTTGCTTTAGTTTTATGGTGCTAGACTGACAGTTTGAAAGAAAAAGAGAAATTTTTGAATTGGAGCATTTCATAATTTTTCTTCTTAATAATGGGTCAAGTGATTGGTCAAAATGGTTAACTGAGACTGCAGTGAAGGCAATCCTTCCAGAAGGGATTTTTCAGATATGGCTTACAGTTGATGCCACGGCCCTCTGAACTGTCATCTCCACTCAATTTCTCAAAAAGCAAACATTAAGCATTCTGAAACACAAATCTGCTCATGTCACTCTTGTACCTGCAAATAAAGTCCAGACATCTTAGCATGGCCTGCAGAACCCTGCTTGATCGGGCCTCTGTCCACCTCTCAGGCTCTCACTCTGTGCTTTAGCCACAAACCTCCCAGCCCAAAATCCCTTCCTCCTCCACCCCCACATTTTGTCACACCTCTTCCTCTGCTTCTCCATGCCACAGTCTCCTCCTGAAACTTCATTTCCTATGGAAATGCTTTCTAAGAAGGTGCTCCTGCTGTGTGGTCTCATAGAGCCTTGTGTTAAGGTATTCATTCACAGCCCTTCCCACCAGTGCTTTGTCTCCTTGCTTATATGTCTGTCCAGTTCCATAAGAGTGAAGAAACCTGCTGTTTCCTGTCGAGAGCTACATCTTGATCAAAAGCATAGGGAAGCTTGTAGGACAAGAAGCCTAGAAATGTGAGTTCCTTTACTTGGCCCAAGAATGGCTCATCATTTCTTACTCTTCCTCCATCCATCACCTTCCTCTTGGCAAATAGTGATAATTTTTGTGAAGACTCAGGCTTTCCCCTTCTCTTCTTCCACCCTCTTCTTCCACTCACAGGGTATGGTAGACAGAGTATATCCAAATAGAAATGGCCTTCCCTTCTATAGCATAATAACATTATTTAATTATTATACAGCTCTCTTTGGACAAGGAAGATTTAGAATATGGGTCAGGAACCTTTTTCTATAAAGGGCTACAGACTCTCTCTGTCCCTTGTCTTTGTTTAGTTCTGTATACCTTAAAAGAAAATAAAAACAGTATTTTTAGTGCACAGGCCATGGAAGAATTTTGACAACGGTTTTTAGAGCATAGTATCAATGTCAGGGTATTTAATGGCGCATAAATGGAGAGTCCACCCCTCTTACTATCCTCTGTCTTACAGTCTCAGTTTGGCAACTGTATGGATGTAATCTCTGGCCTTGGCACTGTCTACCGTTAACTTTTCTTTGCTTCCTTCCTATCTCTTCAAGTGTCTAGTTGGCCTGTCATGAGCCTTACTGTTCCTTCCACCCCCTTCTCCTGGGAGTTACTTGAACTGTTAAAGATACTAGACTTCCTTTGGTCATTAATTTATTTTAAATTAGGAGAAAGAGACACAAAAATTATTTTTATAAGCAAGATTTTCCTTTTCCTTTCCTTTTCCTTTAGAGAGTCGGTGAGTGAACTCTCTAAAAACAGATTTACTGTATTTGCAATAAACATGTCCCTGAAAATTAAATTCTTCCCTAGCCCTATCTGTCACTCTTGTCAGCTACCTGGATTTTAATACTTTATAGTAGGCTGGCAGAGAAATTAATCTGGATATTAAGAAGGTGTTTCCCATAAGGTTGTCTGTTCTCTTAATCTGTCTCTGTTCTTTTATGAGGAACCCTATAATAATAACTTGGACACAAAATAATCTGTCCTTTGAAAAATCATGTTTCTTCAGTAAAGAAGAAAAGTCTAATGCAAGTTCATAAAGTGTTCAGCAATTAAAAGATAATGTGGCAAACAATCTCTTGAAAGGTTTAGATAATTAAACCTATTAAAAATTAGCATTTCTGGCATAAACTCTGGATATTAGCTAATATATAAATATTTATTTATTAATTGTGGCAAATGTACTATACCAATGTAAGATTTAGTAACAGGCTCAATATGGTAACTATTTCATGGTCAGTTTTCTACAAATCTCCAACTGCTCTAAAAGTAAAGTTTATTAGTTAAAAAAAAAATCACCCCAACTGTATTATTTTGCTGTAATAAAGTGCAATAGACTGGGTACCTTAAACACCAGTTGATTGTATTACAGCTCTGGCAGCTGTAAGTTCAAGAGGAAGGCGTGAGTGGGGTTGGTTCCTCCTGAGAGCTGAGAGAGAAGTATCTCCTCAGGCTTCTCTCCTTGGCCTGTGGATGACTGTCTCTTCCTATGTCTCTTCACACTGTCTGCCCTCAATATCTCTGTGTCCAATCTTCCATTTCTGGAAGGACAGAGTCGTAGGAGTAGCATCCCCCCTAGTGAACTGAGTGTAACTTGATCACCTCTGTAAGGACGTATCTCCAAATAAAGTCACATTCGGAGGTGCTAGAGATTAGGACTCCAACCTGTGAATTTTAGGAGACACACAGTTCAACCCATAATGCTAACCTTCCCTGAAAAACTAGCACTTTGGTAACGCCTACCATTGTTCTGAGTGTGTTTCCACACAGCACCTCTTTAATTTTGCCTTGTCTTACGTCTGGGTTTGTGTCGGCTCTGCTCCTCCGCAGTGACAGTCAGCAGCTGCAGCTTCTCTACCTGGAGTGCATCCTGTCTGTGCTCAGCAGCTCCTCCTCCTCCATGAACCTGCACAGGGGCTTCACGGACCTGATCTGGTGAGCACCCACCCCGATCCCCCGACACTGACGCCGACCTGAGGGCTGCTGCTGGTTCTTTCTCTGGGTCCCTCTCCCTGAAGTCCATGACCTACCAGCTGTACTTCCATCTGTGTGTAAATGTCTTATCGAGAAAGCAGGGAAATTGTGGCCAGGTGTGGTTGCTCACACCTGAAATCTCAGCACTTTGGGAGGCCGAGGCAGATAAATTGCTTGAGGCCAGGAGTTCGAGACCAGCCTGGGGAGCAAGATGAAACCTTGTCTCTACTAAAAATACAAAAATAGCCAGGCATGATAGTGGGGGGGAGGGGTTGGGGAGGGGTGGCGGCTCCTGTAATCCCAGCTTTTTCGAAGGCTGAGGTACGAGAATTGCTTGAACCTGTGAGGTGAAGGTTGCAACAAGCCAAGATCAAGCCACTGCACTCCAGCCTGGGTGACAGAGCAAGACTCTGTTTCAAAATAATAAAGAAAATAAAATTTCTTTATTTATAAAAATAAAGAAATAGTAATAATAAAGAAAGCAGAGAAATTGCTTTGTTGACATTCATCAGGCCAAAATCTGTGGAAAATCCGATGATGATTATGGCAAAAATACGCTTCCAGGTCCTCTTCGGTTTATATCATAAGATCATGAGAGGTCAGAACCAGGAGATTTTTCTGTGTTTTCAGCTCATTCAAAAAGCATATAACTCATGCAGGGGGCAAGAGGTACTGAGCTTTACTCCTAGCCCGAGCTCCATCTCTACCGGAATACCAGTCTCTTAATCATAGTCGGAGATTCCCAGAAGTGGCAGGCCCTGCAGGCAGCCAGCTGGTTGCTCTGGGTCCCTGGGCTTATCGACAGGAAGGAAGTCAAATGACAGCTGTATGGAATTTGCAATTAAATTTGCAAATGAGAAATAATTTTGTTATAGTAATGTGAAAATTTATAACAGCCATTTCACGTTTTGAGACCATTTCTTCACTTATGATGGTTTAATTTTTTTTTTTTTTTTTGAGACAGAGTCTCCTCCTGTCACCTGGGCTGGAGTGCAATGGCTCGATCTCAGCTCACTGCAACCTCCGTCTCCTGGGTTCAAGTGATTCTCCTGCCTCAGCCTCCCGAGGAGCTGGGGTTATAGGTGCCTACCGCAATGCCCGGCCAATTTTTTGTATTTTTAGTAGAGGCAGGATTTCATTATGTTGGGCAGACTGGTCTCAAACTCCTTAACTCCTTACCTTGTGATCCGCCCACCTCGGCCTCCCAAAGTGCTGGGATTAGGGGCATGAACTACCACGCCCAGCCTCTTAATGCCTCTCTTTTATTTGTTCATGCTAGCTTTATTTATGAGGAAAACTATTGTTGAAATACCCAGAAATGATAGACTTAGAAAAATGGGCAAAATGCCAAAAGAAGAAGCAGTAAAGAACCCCACTCTTTTGTGTCATTTGTGTGGTATCCGTTTACTCATAGAGTAAATTTGATCATTTGGCTTGTGGGGAAACTTACTTTTCTCTCCATGTCTTCCCAGGAAAAACCTCTGCCCTGCTCTTATCGTGATCCTGGGGAATCCAATACATGACAAAACCATCACCTCTGCTCACAGCAGCAGCACCAGTACCAGCCTGGAATCAGACTCTGCATCTCCGGGAGTATCTGACCATGGACGGGGATCAGGTTGCTCCTGCACTGCGCCGGCCCTGAGCGGGCCTGTGGCTCGGACTATCTATTACATCGCAGCCGAGTTGGTCCGGCTGGTGGGATCTGTGGACTCCATGAAGCCCGTGCTCCAGTCCCTCTACCACCGAGTGCTGCTCTATCCCCCACCCCAGCACCGGGTGGAAGCCATCAAAATAATGAAAGAGGTGAGGAGGCACTGGAGATCCCCACCTGGTTTACCAGGGGCCTGACTAGCATCTCACATACAAGAAGTGCTCAGAAAAGTTTTGCTAATCACTTGTGAGAACTTCATTGCTGCCTCATGGTATCCAGTAATGAATGCTGTCTCTTGAGTCAGTGCGTGTGTACATGTATTGTGAGCCGGGGCAGGAGGGGTCAGTGATGCTCACTGATACAAAACCGTTTGATAATTGAGCTCAGAGTCTAAAAGACTCTGTTAGATGTGCACCTGACCAGGGCCACGCCGAGATTTCATTCTGCTACCGTAGGTGCTGTGTGTGCAGATATATGTGTTTATTTACCTTTGCCAACATTGAATTTCAAAATGATTTTATACTCAGATTACACGTTATCAAAAAAAGAGCTTTGCCAGTCTCTGATTGCTAAGAGGAATCCCTTTATCCCATTCTTTTGCCTCATTTCTCCCAAATGTCATGACCCCAGTGAGAACATAAAGGTTGTCCAGATTGCAGTAGCCATCCCAGTGTGCTACCTCATGGTTTTGAGGCAGAATTAGGGTTATTTTGAAGGTTCTTCAAACAGAGATTCCTCTGCCTTCTCTCAAAGAATCAAAAAGAAAAGTCATCAGTGTTTTTGTGCTTGTGAACCTGTTCATAAAGGTCAGATTGCATTTCCTTTTGGTACCTCACCACCCCCCACAAAAAAAAAAACAGAGTAGCAAAATTCCCTTGTTGATGATTTATTTATTTTAAACAATCATTGCTGCCAGCCAGTATCTAAGACATTAAATTTGAATTCTTTCTTGGTGTTTTAATGAGATTTTATTGTAATGAGTATTGGATAGTTCTGACCCACTGTTTCTAAAAATTAAACAGTGGACCACATGTAATGGCTGGTTAAGAAAATCTGTGAGCCCACAGTAATAATTACCACTCTTTTTCTTGCCTGCTATATGCCAGGCACTTCATATATATTATCTTTATTATTTGTAATAAACTTGTGATGTTGTATATCAACTTTATTTATTTATTTTAAGACAGGATCTCACTATGTTGCCCGGGCTGGAGTGCAGTGACAATCATGACTCAATGAAGCATGGACCCTGGGTTCCAGTGATCCTCCTACCTCAGTCTCCAGAGAAGCTGGGACCTAGCTGTATGCCACCATGCCTAGCAAGTTTTTGTATTTTTTGTAGAAACATGTTGCCCAGGCTGGTCTTGAACTCCTAAGCTCAAGCAATCTGCCCACCTCAGCCTTGCAAAGTGCTAGCATTACCAGCATGAGCCGCCATACCGGGCCGTCAACTTTATTTTTACCAATTAGGAATATTACTTCTTTTCCCCACCAGAGCTTCAGGCAATGGAAATTAAAAGGCCAGCTTTAAGAACTGATCTTCACTAGGTGGTCGGGTACAACACAGCTTTGGAAGCCAGTGAGACTAGACCATTCTTTACCACTCAGACAGCAGTGGCCCTTCCCAAAAGTCCTCCCCTACACCTGTTGAACTTGCATCCTGGAGGGACAACTGTGGGCTTCCTCTGATTGGCAGATCCCCAGGAAGATAGGCAAGAAAGGGGCTAGCAAGGCATGCTCAGCTCCTTATCCTAAATTCACCAGTCGATCAGGGGCTGCTTCTGCACCTGGAAGAAAGGAGAGGAAGGGAGAAGAGAGGCCTAGAACTTTACTCCACTGGGTATTCCTCCTCGTAGAAGTGTCATGCCAAAGAAAATTCCCTCCCCCAAAAGAACTTGGGCTTTAGGAGGTCAAATGATTTCCCCAAAGTCCCAAAGAAAAAGAAAAGGTGCAAATCCCTGAGACTCGTATCCCATGGTCTTTTCCTGTATCATACTTACCACTGGATTTGACTCTCACAGTGCAGATGACCCCCAGCAGCCCCTTTCTTGGTGTTGGTTTAGCTGCCCATTTCAGGATCCTGAGTTTGAGAGTCAGGGTTTGAATCCTCTCTCTGCCACTCACTGGCTACGTGATAAAGGTACATCATTTAACTCTGAACTTAAGAGTTTTGTCATCCGTACATTGTTATAATATTCCACAGGCTGCAAGTTCAAAAGGCAATCAAGTTTGCCTAAGTACTTTGTAAGTATAAAGTGCTAAACAAATAGTTGGTGCACTTCTTACTATTCTAAGGAAGAGAAAAAACACATGGAGACTGAAAATAGCTGGTTCAATTCTAGCTGGCCTCCCTCTCCTGCCTGCTTTATTCCTTTTGTCTTACTGGACTTATGTCCATAAATCACCACTGTTAACAATTTTGTCATTGCCCAGAGCTCTTTAATGGCTCTTCATTGACTCTCCCATCAAGGCTGAGTTACTGTGCCCAGCTTCCAGAGCCTTCTTCCATCATTTGCATTTTCTATCACTTCCCAGGATGCACCTTCATTCCACCTAAATGACCTGCTTTGTTCAACTCCCACCTTCCCGCCTCTCTTCAGGTTCCCCTGTCCTTTATTTCTGTGGGCCACTCCCTTCTCAGAGTTGAGTGGTTAATTTCAACAGGCTAGACACTGCTGCCTGTTCACATTAGCTTATTTCCAAACTCCCTTAGAAAAATAATGTTATGCCCGTTTTCCAGATGGGAAAGCTGAGCCTCTGGGTGAAGAAAATCACTTGCCCAAAGTCCTTCACCTTGTGAGTCGTAAGGCTAAGATGGTGAAACCTGATGTTCTAACTATGGCTGCTGATTTGCTATCGAAATTCTCGTCCTTCACAGCCAGGCTTCCTCAGATCACTGATCGGGTTCTTCTTTAAATTCCATCCCGCCATTTAGCAATTGATTATACATTCCATCACACTGATGTTTCACAATAGAACGGGGAACGAGATGCTTGTCTCCTCAACTATACTTTTGTGTATAGATTGCTTATGTATGTTTGCCCCTAGTATTTCACACTATTATGCTTGAATCAGATTAAGTGTTTAGTAACTTTCAACTGAATGACATGTGGACCTGAAGACAATATGTCTACAAAGAGGCTGTTTTGTAAGCAGCAGCAATCTTTCTTTTCCCCTCAGAAATGACAGGCACTAGAGCGGTCACTGCCCATAGTAGAGCCACTTAGTGCCTGAATGCTAGGTAGATACTTTGCATGTGGCTTATGTAGGTCTCTAAATATATCTTAAATAATTTCCTTCATACTGCAAAAGGAAGTTAGTTATGTTTTCCTGTTCATACAGATGTTCTGGCTTTCCAAGGTCATGCTGCAGAGGTGAGGCTAGAATGTGATGGTAGCACTCAAGTTGCACATCCAGGTGGTGCTGCCCCAAAGAGCCCAGCAGACTAATTGGGGCCAGGATGTTCTGAAAAGCAGCGCCTCCACTTTATATGACAAAACCAATCATTTGGGAAACTTGGTAACCTAGATACCAAAATGTGCAGGGCTTATGCACACAAAGAAAACCGCTGGGTACCCAGGATGTTTGTTTAGCCTTTTGGAGTTGAACGCTTGGTGTGTTATTTCCCTGTTCTCATTCTAGTTGTCACTCTGCCATATGCACTGTGTGCCTATTGATCAAGGACATATAGGACATTTTGTTTTTCAAAGCACAGTCCCTTTTTTGTTTCTAATTCCCCACCCCACAAAATGAACAGTAATGAAAAAGTATGCCTTGCTTCCTTTTCTCTCCTGTGGCTCAGCTTTAGAAGTTCCCTTGTCTTTATGAGACCTTGGCACCCCAGCCACTGATCCCATATCTCTCGTTCCCACCTGAAGAAGCTGAGGTTAAAAACATCTTTTCCTTCTAGTATTTGTTGAGGGTTCTTCAGAAGCCTAATCAATCCATCCCTTTCCCTCCAGATCCTGCAACAACTGAGAAATAAGCACAAGACTGATGTGGGAATTAAAATAGATTATCTTGGGAGACCAAGATGGGCGGATCACCTGAGGTCAAGAGTTCAAGATCAGCCTGGCCAACATGGTGAAACCTCATCTCTACTAAAAATGTAAAAAAAATTAGCCTGGTGTGGTGACACACACCTGTAGTCCCAGCTACTTTGGAGGCTGAGGCAGGAGAATCACTTGAATCCAGGAGGCGGACGTTACAGTGAGCCGAGATTGTGATGCTGTACTCCAGTCTAGGTGACAGAGATTAAGTGAAAAAAAAAAAAAAAAATCTAATTTATTACCAATGAATATCTAATTTATTACTGGTGAAGCTGAATTTTAAACTGTGTTGGGATCCCAGGAGACAGTGAGGTTTTCCACTCCCTCTTTTGGAAATGCAGTTACCCTTCCAGCAAGAGATGGAGCATCCTGAGGCTCATAGGGTCCAGCCAGGAGGCTGCAGGCCTATAGGGTGGGGGTAGGGGGGAGAGATGGGGAAAAAGAGAGCCTGCCTGACTTAGGCCCAGCATTGTCACTCTTTTTTTGATGTCAACAAAAAGTGAAAGCTTAATTTCTGTTCCTCCTAGAGAGAAGAAGTTTTCAGTTTCTGTGGTAAGAACAAAATATGAAAAGAGGGAAAGAGGAGAGCCACTTAAAATACCGCTGTTTCTGTGTAATGGACCTTTTCCTAGCTTTGCTTGGAGTTATCAATCGCTTTGAAGATGAATGAACGGAACGATGGGACGTCTGCTGCAGGCGCACTGCATTAACCATCTTTCCTTGAGTTAATTTAGCCTCAGGTTGAAATTTCCTGTAGACTTCTACCATTATATGTTTATACATTAAAATGTGTTAGTAGTGAACAATTACTAACATATATGAGAACTTGTGAGAAGCTAGCAAAAGCAGTAAATGGGAAGATATTTATAGCTTTAACTCCTTATATTAGAAAAGAAAATCTTAATGTCCTAACTCTCCAGCTTAGTTAGAAAAAAAAAATAGAATAAATTCAAAGAAAGTAAAAAGGAGGAAAAATAAGAAAGTAAAGTGACAAGGATATAAAAAGCAGAAAATGTGGCTGGGCACAGTGGCCCATGCCTATATTCCCAGAACTTATCATGAGGTCAGGAGGCTGGGACGATCCTGGATAACACGGTGAAACTCTGTCTCTACTAAACATACAAAAAGTTAGCCGAGCATGGTGGCACACGCCTGTAGTCCCAGCTACTCAGGAGGCTGAGGCAGGAGAATCGCTTGAACCTGGGAAGCAGAGGTTGCAGTGAGCCAAGATCGCCCCACTGCGCTCCAGCCTGGGTATCCGAGTGAGACTCCATCACAAAAAAAAAAAAAAAGAAAATGTTAGGACTGAGAAGATTAAGAAAATTGAAAGATTGTTCTCAGGAGCAATAAAAAAACTCAGAACAGGTACAAATAAACAGAAATAAGAATAAAAGAAGCTAATTATAGATGTTACACACATTAAATAAATAAAAGAGGGTAATAAGGCAACTTTAGAACAGTAAATTGGAAAACCAGGTAAAACAGATAAGTCCCTGGGAAATAATGCAACTTTACAAAAGTTGGTTCAAGAAGAAATTGAGGACCTGAATACTCCTATAATCTTGAGAGGAATGGAAGAAGTAGTTAAGGTATTCCCATTAAAATTCTGGCCCCCTGTAGCTTTAGAAACAAGTTATAGAAGCATTCAAAGAACAGGTAATTCCAATCTTCCACGAACTTTTTCAGCGACAAGAAACGGCGAACTTCTCCACGCAGTTTATGAAGCTAGCTGACTTGATACCAAAATAAGACAAAAAGAGTCCAGGAAGGTTCTATTATAAGCCCATCTTACTAAAGAACAGAGATCCAAGTGTTTTCTAGTTCTGGGCCAGAAAAGATTTTGAAAGAATCCCTCTGAGAATTTTCCTTGTCTAAGCCAACCCTGAGCTGGGAGCTGGGAGCCCGAATATACACCATATGTCAAGAAGAAAATCCAAATCAGTCTTACTAAGATTTGAAATTCCAAATAGTTGTGTTTCTCCTTGTACTATATCACTCAGTAGGGAAAGTACATGTTTATTTGATCTTACAATTTAAAAACCCTGTGCTTTTTTGTGATATTCACTTTTCTGTTACTCTTTTACCATTTTCTTAAAGATTCTCGGGAGCCCACAGCGTCTCTGTGACTTGGCAGGACCCAGCTCCACTGAACCAGAGTCCAGAAAAAGATCAATTTCAAAAAGGAAGTCTCATCTGGATCTCCTCAAACTGTATGATACTTATCCTTTTAAGTCTTTATAGAGACTGCTTTTCTGAAGACTTTTAACCTTGCTTGCAAATCCCTGAAGTTTAAAAAAATTCTACATTATATGAAATGTATGTAATTAATAATTCACCCACAAGCTACATGAGAAGACTCACCTCAATTTATTATAATCATAGAACTTTCCATATTTTCATATTGACTTAAAGTGAAATGTATCAAATGTACAATAATTATTCATTGGGATTATTTTAGAGAAGAACTTTTGACTTAAATACTGTAGCTATAGGATTTCTTCATATGTACCTTCCCCCTAGAAAACTGAATATTATAGGGTTTGTAATAGTTGTATTCATATGCATCTGCTCAGGAATATGTTTATAGAGGAAGGCCCACATTATCATATAACTGTTATAACTATTTTCTATTTGAATCACTGAGCATAATACAAAAGTGAGATTGTTCAGGAAGATTATAAATGCTCATCAGGAGCTTCTGTTTGTACCCAAATAAACCAGCAAGCCAAGAGGGAGTATGATTCAATGCAGACCACTTATTTTTTTTTTTTTTTTTTTTTTTGAGATGGAGTCTTGAGCTGTTGCCCAGGCTGAAGTGCAGTGGCACAATCTCAGCTCACTGCAACCTCTGCCTTCTGGGTTCAAACGATTCTCCTGCCTCAGATTCTTGAGTACCTGGGATAACAGACTATACCACCATACTTGGCTAATTTTTTGTGTTTTTAGTAGAGATGTGATTTCACCATGTTGGCCAGGCTCCTGACCTCAAGTGATCTGCCCACCTCAGCCTCCCAAAGTGCTGGGATTACAGGCCTGAGCCACTGTGCCCGGCCAATGCAGGCCACTTTATCTGATTTTCCTCTGCCCACCTGAGCATGTTTGTTTTCTTTATTACCCTGACCATTTTGTTTTATGCAAATCAGACTATCTGTTTTGAATACTATGCTATTTGCCAGGCTAACAGCTCTTGTTCCTTTCAGAGACATTTTCTACATTTTATGCATTTGTGCCACTTTCTCTTTTGAACACCGCTTAGCATCATGGATGGCATGACCGAAGCATGCATCAAGGGTGGAATCGAAGCCTGCTATGCGGCCGTGTCCTGTGTCTGCACCTTACTGGGTGCCCTGGATGAGCTCAGCCAGGGGAAGGGCTTGAGCGAAGATCAGGTGCAACTGCTGCTTCTGCGCCTTGAGGAGCTGAAGGATGGGGCTGAGTGGAGCCGAGATTCCATGGAGATCAATGAGGCTGACTTCCGCTGGCAGCGGCGAGTGCTGTCCTCAGAACACACGCCATGGGAGTCAGGGAATGAGAGGAGCCTTGACATCAGCATCAGTGTCACCACAGACACAGGCCAGACCACGCTTGAGGGAGAGTTGGGTCAGACCACACCTGACGACCACTCTGGAAACCACAAGAACAGTCTCAAGTCGCCAGCCATCCCAGAGGGCAAGGAGACACTGAGCAAAGTATTGGAACCAGAGGCAGTAGACCAGCCAGATGTGGTGCAGAGAAGCCACACGGTCCCTTACCCTGACATAACTAACTTCCTGTCGGTAGACTGCAGGACAAGGTCCTACGGATCTAGGTATAGTGAGAGCAATTTTAGTGTTGATGACCAAGACCTTTCTAGGACAGAGTTTGACTCCTGTGATCAGTACTCAATGGCAGCAGAAAAGGACTCGGGCAGGTCTGACGTGTCGGACATAGGGTCAGACAACTGTTCACTCGCCGACGAAGAGCAGACCCCCCGGGACTGCCTGGGCCACCGGTCCCTGCGAACTGCTGCCCTGTCTCTAAAACTGCTAAAGAACCAGGAGGCCGATCAGCACAGCACCAGGCTGTTCATACAGTCCCTGGAAGGCCTCCTTCCTCGGCTTCTAGCTCTCTCCAGTGTAGAGGAAGTGGACATCACTCTGCAGAACTTTGCCTCCACTTTCTGCTCAGGTTTGTCAACAATTCTCTGCTGTGTAGTCAACAAGATTATTCAGAGCAGTTTGCCTTAATGGGCAATTACTGTCATGCTTATAGTTTGAAGTGCTCAAAGCATATTAATGAATCTTTGAGTTTCCCCAGTTTAAAGAGGGCAAAGAAATCTAAGACCTGTTGGTGGTGGTTTATTTGAATTCTATAGCAGTCAGTGGCTGAAATATACTGTGAGACTGATAAATGTGTTAGATGAAAAGTAAAGAATGAGAAGTAGCTGCATTCCAGGAAGGCGCTACTGATTGAAACAAGATGACAATCTGCAATTCTTAAAACATTGAATTCTCAGTATGCTTCTATGTTTTGGTGTCTAAAATTCATAGAGCAGTGTAGTTTTGGCGTTTCAAAATGTAAGCTATTTTTTTAATTGCATTTTAGGTTTTGGGGTACATGTGAAGAACATGCAAGATGGTTGCATAGGTACACACATGGCAGTGTAATTTGCTGCTTTCCTCCCCATCACCTATATCTGGCATTTCTCCCCATGCTATCTCTCCCCAACTCCCCACTCCCTGCTGTCCCTCCTCTGTTTCCCCATGACAGACCCCGATGTGTGATGCTCCCCTCCCTGTGTCCATGTGTTCTCATTGTTCAGTACCCACCTATGAGTGAGAACATGCAGTGTTTGATTTTCTGTTCTTGTGTCAGTTTGCTGACAATGATGGTTTCCAGGTTCATCCATGTCCCTACAAAGGACACGAACTCATCATTTTTTATGGCTGCATAGTATTCCATGGCATATAATGTAAACTGTTTTGAATGTCATCTTGGATCAGTTACACACCAAATCCTCCCAATATATGTGAAGTCTACTGAATATTCAAACAATGTGTGATAGTTCAGTATAGCTTGGTCCTATGGCATTCTCCTGTCTCAGACCCTTCCGTCTGTTGAATTGTGACTCAGACCGTAATTAAACAGTGGTGCTGGGGGGAATAGTGGCCAACTCACACCAGAAAATCATGTTGGTATTATTGAAGGACAGAAGAGAATCGCCTAGGGTTTTCGGTGGAGGAAGCAGATAAAGAATACAGGGAAGTAGTAGCATTTCACATAGTGAATAATTTTTTTTTTTTTTGAGACGGAGTTTCACTCTTGTTACCCAGGCTGGAGTGCAATGGCACGATCTTGGCTCACCACAACCTCCGCCTCCTGGGTTCAGGCAATTCTTCTGCCTCAGCCTCCTGAGTAGCTGGGATTACAGGCACACGCCACCATGCCTAGCTAATTTTTTTGTATTTTTAGTAGAGACGGGGTTTCACCATGTTGACCAGGATGGTCTTGATCTCTCTACTTCGTGATCCACCTGCCTTGGCCCCCCAAAGTGCTGGGATTACAGGCGTGAGCCACTGCACCTGGCGTGAATAATTATTTTTAAGATAGTTTTCTTGAAAGATAATACAGAAAAAAAATTAACGGATATGTAAAATTTATGGCACTAATAAATGTGATACCAGGGAGGTCATCTGCGACTTGCCCTCAAATACAAGGGTCTCTTGACCCCAGAATACTGAGGCGAATGGATCTCCCTAGCCCTGTGCTCAGATCCAAAGGGCTGACCCTGAGAACTGACCCAGAACTGCTTAAAAAGCCATGATCACCACTTGCTCTTCCACCACTGAACCTGGAACGTGTGTTTGTCATTGTGCTTGCTGCATTTATCACAGTCATTTGTTAATGCATCCACTGTCCCTTCCTCCCTCCCCTCTCTGCACTCCCTGCTCTTTGAGAGCTGAGACCTTGTCTCACTTCCTTTTTATTTCCTAACAAGGAAAAGTTCAAACACATACATGAAAAAAATGTAGCCCAGTTACTAGAACTTGGTTAGAAGCTGACTGACGTGTAGCTTAATGAGTATCTTTAAGAAGCTGACCAAATTGTCCTTTTTCAAGAGGACAAGAAAAAGACACTTGAATCTCAGTATATCTAAGGAGGAACATTTACTCATATGAGAACGATCCAAAGTTGCAGCAGGCACCAAAGGAGACACAGAATTTTTACTCCGGAAATGTTCACATGACCTAGAAAAGGGTGTAAAGAGACATGATTTCTCGGCTCTCCTCTTATTTTCTAATTCCTAATTGTACACTGATTTTTAAGTCTACCTAACATAATTTCTTTCCTCAATATTTTTTCTTTTGGAGTTAAATGTAAAAATGAATTTTGGATTTTTTATTTGTGTGTGAAACAAAATTCATGTTTCATTGGAAGACTAGGAAAAATTATATCTCTCCCTAGTATCTTTTATACCACTGTCTTTAAATTTCACATTCTCTTATTGAACATTCCAGGGCTGTGTTTTCTGCACGTTTGTGTCTGTCTCTCTTTTTGTCCAAGATCTCCCTTTCACGCCCTCCCTTTCTCTCTCTCTCTCTCTCTCTTTCTCTCTCAGATACACCTACGCAAATCCTCCTTCAAGCAGCATTTATAGAGAAGCTGAATTGTGCTATATGCTAAGGTCCCAAAAGATGTACAGCTTATTCTCAATCAATAGTTATTGATTGTAAATTGATGAAGCTGTTCTTTGGTCTTTTTTTTTTTTTTTGTAACAGGGTCTGACTGTTGTTCAGGCTGAAGTACAGTGAGTCAGCCTCCCAAGTAGCTGAGACTATAGGCGCACACTACCACACCCAGCTAATTTTTTTTCTTTTGTAAATATGGGGTCTTTGCCAGGCACAGTGGCTCACTCACACCTGCAATCCCAGCACTTTAGGAGGCTGAGGCGGGTGGATTGTTTGAGCTCAGGAGTTGGAGACCAGCCTAGGCAATATAGTGAGAACCCATCTCTACAAAAAATACAAGAATTAGCCAAGCACGGTGGTGCACCTGTTGTCCCAGCTACTTAGGAGGCTGAGGTGGGAGGATCACTTGGGCCTGAGAGGTTGAGGCTCCAGTTTGCTGTATTTGCACCACTGCCCTTCAGCCTGGGCAACAGAGCAAGACTCTGTCAAAGAAAGAGAAGAAAGGGGAGGAAGGGAGGGGAAGGAGATGGGAGGGGAGAAAGAGAGAGGGAGGAAGAAGGGAAGGGAAAAAGGAAGGAGTCTCACTATGTTGGAAAGAAGGAAATAAAGAAAAGAGATGAGATCTCACTATGTTGCTCTGGCTGGTCTCAAACTTCTAGGCTCAAATGATACACCCACCTTGATCTCCCAAAGTGCTGGGATTATAGGCATGAGCCACTGCACCAAGCCCTTTGGTCTCTTAAGATGTACAGTAGTTCAGGGGGTGAAGGAGATGTAGGTAAAGCCTCTCAAGTTGTTCTTTGGAAGTGGTTGGTGGATTCTGATGCTCTTCCTCTTCACACCGGGGAATATTCATGGGAAGAGGTTTGGCAGGTTTGGCAGCCTTGGCTGCTCTGATCAGCTTGATGTCCTTTGTGCCAGAGGAGAGAGCCCAGCAAACATTGTTCGTCCCCAGAATAGCTGTGTATCAGAGTGCAGCACGGTCACTGGTTGCAGCAATAATGATGGCCTTGAGCCATCAAGGAATGGTAAAGTTATAGTTGGGGTCTTCTGTTTAAAATTAAAATTATCCAGGAGGCCAAGTCGGGCAGATCACTTCAGGCCAGGAGCTCGAGACCAACCTGGCCAATGTGGCAAAACTCTGTCTCTACTAAAAATAAAAAATAAAAAATAAAATTAGCCAAATGTGGTGATGCATGCCTGTAATCCCAGCTACTCAGGAGGCTGAGGCAGGAGAACAGGAGAATCGCTTGAAACCAGGAGGCGGAGGTTGCAGTGAGCCAAGATTGTGCCATTATACTCCAGCCTGGGCAAAAAAGCAACTCTGCCTTAAGAAAAAATAAAATTATCCATAAAAAATAACTCCACTGCAGAAGTTTCAGCACAATATATAAACTTTAGCTCTCAGATAACTTCTCATTTATCAACATGTCCCCAGTAATTCCAGATGAATGAATTGTCACAGTAGTGAGGACTGACTTCCAAAGGAGCTCCCTCATTTCTTATGAGAATTGAGAAATCTAATCCTAGCAAAGTATTTTTAAAATCTGAGGCTAAAGCAGGTCTTCAATTTTGTGTTTTTGTACCTTTCAAGTTAACACTTACTTATAGTACCTGCAAAACAGGGCTTATGTGAATTTTTATGTGGCCAGAATATGGCCCTATAAATGTTGCAGACTGCCCAAATTTTAGAGTCCCACAAATTTCCCATCAGACCAAATATATTTTATGAAATTATTTCTTACATATAGAAATCAATACATTGAAAATAGTCTTCACAAATGTTTGGGTGTTTTCAAATACAATTTTTATTGACTGTAATTTAGTTGTCGATCTGTTTAATTCTAGTGACATGAAAATATTTTTCTATTCAGGAGTTGGACTCTTTCCAAGTTACAGACCCGTCATTCTGTGATCCTGTTACCAATAGTTAACTCTCTTCCACCGCTGCTGTGGTTCAACTGGTGGCACTGATCATCGCCGTGGCTACGTCCCAGCCACTGGTTGCTGGCTCATGTCCACCTCTGGATAAGGCATGTCCTTTTGCTCCCCTTACAAGTGCCACTTCCATGATTAAAAATTAACAAAAGAGAAACATTGGTGCTCTACTGAGACAGGGAGATGGCAGATTTCCTTTGTTCCTCTAAGAGAAAGTTATGGAAGTAAAAATAGAAGAGTGGGAGAAGAGAGAGAAACTCCCTGAGTTATAAACCATTTCTTTGACTCGTTATTTATTTTGATGTCAAAAGCTTCAAACCTCACTTTGTCATAAACGTCCATCGAGTCTTCATCCCTACCCCGTTATGAAGGGGCTGCTTTGTCGGCTGAATCAGTTACTCAGTGTTTCTCAGTGACTCCTATCCTCAGACAGCTAATATGCCATTGAGATAAGTCTCCTTAATTCTACAGGATTCAAGAGAGCCTTTCTTTGCAAAGCAATGAAAGTTTCATATGATCAGTGCCACCAGTTGAACCACAGCAGTGGTAGAAGAGAGTTAGCTATTGGTAACAGGGCCACAGAGTGATGGGTCTATAATTTGGAAATAGAGTCCAACTCTAGAACATTTAAGAACGTTCAGGCAAATAAAGTCTGGTTTTTTATAAAGATAGTGCTTGACGTGAGCTGTGATCACTGCAGAAATGCTTCTTTGATACAGGATAAAACCAAGTGACATCTGTGTAAGGCGGCTCCTCTGCATTAAAGGAAGCCCCAACCTTGCACGGCAATTGATAAAGGGTCATGGGCACTGACTTTGGACTGCTGTTCCTTAGATTAGTGGTTTTCAGTTTCAGTCTTGAGACTTACTGTGACCAAATGTAAGGCTTACTGTGAACAATATGATATTTATAAAGTACCAGATTTCCTAAAAGGTAATGTAGCAAGTATGAATCTCAGTTGTACAATATATATCTATTTCTTTACATTAAAACCAATCTGACTCTAGACCCTCAGCCTGCCAAACAGGGAGAACATTTGGTCTCTCCCTTTATCTCTTATCCCAGGGTCAAACCAGAAGCTGGAGCTTGTGCGGGATCTGTAAGGGGAGGCCCCTCGCCTCTTACATCACCGGGAGCCCCCATTATATCCGGTCACAGGCTCCCTAGGGGTCCCATGATTTTGCTACCATTGTCCACCCTCCTCGGGGGTCCTGCCAACCCTGCAGGTACTGCCAGGCGGTGGGTCACCACAGACCTGTAACCTCTGCCCCGCCTGCCCTCCCTTCTCTGCCTTACTGCTTCTTCCCCCCTCTCTTCCCCCTCTGAGGAATGGGCCCAAGTGTCTGGGAGGAGCTCTGACTTTGTGACTACACAACCAGGAAGGCTTCTATGCTGTTGCCAGCCTCGGTTTTTGGCTCTGTGGTTTAGAAACCTCAAAAGAAGGCAAATACAAGTTTACCTTGCTGTCTTTGTATAGTACAGAAGGTAAAATTACAGAAAGAGAACCTCAAATAAATAAATGGGTATGTTATGTTGTCTCTGTCAGTTAGGATTAGCTTTGTTTGCATATGTAGAAAATGCAGATGATTACTACAAAAGGAAAGAGATTCATTTCCTTTCCCCTAAATTGGATCTGAGGTCTGCTCTCCAGAGCTCCATGATGGTCAGGGACCCAGGTGCTCCTGTCTTTCTGCTCTAGGCTTGTTAGTAGGTGACTGTCATCCTCAGGTTTCCTCATGAGCTGAGACAGCTGGTGCTGGCAGAGCTGCTGCCTTCTCACCCATGGTCTCAGCAAGGACGGGGAGGCTAGCAAAGGGGCTACCCGACAGTTAAATACGGCTGCTTTCAGGAGCTCTCTGAGAGCACCACACAACAACCTCAAATTCACTGGCCCCTCCTAGGAGACAGGGCACATTGGAAGCCCAAGTAAAGTCATGATTCTGTTACTAAGTAAGAATAAAATGGTTTTATATAGTCATGAGCAATTTCTAATACAGCATGTATTTTGTTTTAAAAACTATGGCTGCAGAGTTATCCTTGTTGTAATGTCATTGGTGACTTCCAATCTTGAATGTTGTTCAGACAGAAAGGGGGAGAATTCAACCAGTTTTCAGGACATTTATGTAGACATAAATATGTCCGAGCTCTAACTTCAGGAATTGTACATAGGCACACACATATATATATCTGGGCTCTAACATTTCTGGGATCTAACATCAGATCCCAGTTCTAGCACCGAAGAGCTGTGACCATGGGCAAGTTACTGACCCTCTCCCTGTATCACATAGCCTACCTGTAATGTAAGTATGATAAACAGTGGTACTTACTTTATTCTGCAAATGAAATGCAATAGTACAGTAGGGGAAAGGCGAGGATTCATCCAAAATCTGCTGTAGTGCAAGTGACTGAGCAAGCCAGCAGAAAGATTCCAGTCAGAGTAGGCCATCTAAATCAGTGATGTTGCGGGAAAAATGCTGGAGCTGGGTGAATTGACTCCGAGTGTTGCTATAGGAGCCCATGGGTGGGAAGAGGCAGAATGGAGGGAATGATGGATGGCATGGTTGTCAAGAGTCTAAAAGGACCTGGCATTGGATGAGTTGGCTATCTAGAGGCTGAAGTGGTACAGGATAATGGCAGGAGGGGCAGGAGGCAATGGGTGAAGAGGCCACAGACTCCATGCCAGGGTGGCGAGTGATTGTGGCTGTGTCTCGCATATCATGGAGGAAAGTTTCAAGAATGGGTGGAAGATCTGGCCAGATGATAGGAGCCTCAAAGGATGATAGTTTGTTTGCTTGCTTTAATAAATGGAAGAAGAGAAGTATTCTGGAAGCAGGGATGGAGAATAAGTATTCTAACAGAATCCTTGACCAACACCTGGCACTGTGGAATATAAAACTTAGAGAATACAATACTATAGAAACCATACAAAATCTCCTTCCTGTAGTCCCAGCACTTTGGGAGGCCAGAGTGGGAGGACATAGTGGGCAACATAGTAAGACCGTGTCTCTACCAAAAAAAAGACAACACAAAATAATCAAACCATCTAAAAGCTGACTCTGGAATATCTTGGCATCTTTCCTAGCAGTCATTTTTCATTATATGAATGTGCTTTTTTACATGTATCTGTAATAATACTGGCTAATCCAACATGGCACGTCCTATATGCCCTGCATTATCTAAGGGTTTTACAGATATTCATTTAATACACATAACAACCCCATAAAGTAAATAGTATTATTATCCTCATTTTACAGATGAGAAAACTGAGACACAGGTTGAGTAGTAAGTCATCCAAGTATGTCCATAGCTAGGAAGAGGTGATACCAGGCTATGAATCTGACTCCAGACAGAACGCTCATTACACTGCACAGTACCAGGATGGGGAGAATGAATATGTCATATGTGTAATTTTGTAACTTACTTTCTACTTAATATTTTGTTGCCATGTATCTCCTGTCTTTAAGTATTCTTTGCAAATATGACGTAGGATGCCTCTGTGATACCCATTCCTGCTAACTAACCACAATGGACTCAGTTTCTCCCTCTGGTGGATCTTTAAGCTGTTCTTCACATGCTTCTCTTAGAAGATTTTTAATTATTTAGGAATTGCTGTTGAAGAACACAAAAACTTCTGGAGTTGGTTAGCTCTGGTTAAAACAAACAAACAAAAAACACCACACCATGGTGGCTGAAAAACTGTAGCCCAGCAAATGTATGAGTTTTCAAAGTCCCAACAGACTGAAAAATACCAATGGATATCTGGTATCTCATTGGCTCCTGGGAACCTACACTAAAGGAATAGAAACTCAGGCAGAGATTTATGTACAGAAACATATATGGTATCATTACTTAACAGTGAAAACTATTAGAATAATCTAACTACCCAAAAATAAGGGAAAGGTTAAATGAGTTATGGTACATCCATTTATCATATTATATAGCCATTTATTTATTTATGAGATGGAGTCTCGCTCTATGTCACCCAGGCTGGAGTGCAATGGAGAGATGGCAAGACTCACTGCAACCTCCACCTCCTGGGTTCAAGTGACTCTCCTGCCTCAGCCTCCCGAGTAGCTGGGATAACAGGCCTGTACCACCACACGGGGCTAATTTTTGTATTTTTAGTAGAGACAGGGTTTATGGGGTTTCACCATGTTGGCCAGGCTGGTGGTCTCAAACTCCTGACCTCAGGTGATCCACCCACCTCGGCCTCCCAAAGTGCTGGGATTACAGGTGTGAGCCAGTACGCCCAGCCTAAATAGCCACTTAAAATTATCTTTTCCAATAATTTTTAATGATATGAAAAATTATCATGTAATTTTGAAAAGGATTTAAAATGTTGATACTACTTATCAGCATGGTGTTATTACAGTTTATTTTCTTCTTTGTGCCTTTTTCCAAATCTCTGATTTCTTGCAACTTCTATCAGAAGATAAAGCAGTAATGTTATGTAAAAATTAGAGCCATAGACTTAAATAAATCTGTGACTAAGCAAAGTTGTGTAATCTTATCATGAAGGTTTAGAAAGTTGATAATGCCCAGTGTTGCTGAGAGTGGGTGTGAGAGTATTTTGTGCATAGTTGGTAGGTGGAAAAATTGGTAGAAATCTATCTGGAACATAGTTTGGCTGTTTCTATTAAACTTAATATACTTACTTATTCTGCTTTTAGTACCCTTCTGCAAGTGTACTCAAAGCAGAATAAGTATATTTTCATTTAGTCATGTCAGATTTTGTCATACTTGAAACAACATAAATGTCCACCTATAGAGCATGAAAATCAGATAAATAAACCCCATAACTATGCAGTGGCATATGCACAGTCATTAAGAAAGAATGAAGCACGCCTGTAAGTGTCAATATCAAGACACATCTAACACATATTTTTAGAAAACATCAAGTTACAGTCCAGCATATGTAGTGTGATCTCACTTTGTGATATTTTCAAACACACAAGGAAGTGAGTCTTGCTGTTAGAGGTGTCATTGGGCCTTGGGGAGAAGTAGGGACTATTGTTCTTATTTTTTATATTCTTCAGTATATTATTCAAGGTTCTAAAGTAATGTTCATCCAAGAAAGAAGTACCAGATTTTCTTAGACATGGAATGGACTTTTAGAGGTCACTTGTGCTAATCTTGTAGCTAATCTTTCCAGTCAAGTAGGTGATCCATCCTCCTGTTTCCACACTAAAGTGCATCTTCATTATAAAGGGAGAGAATGAAATTTAGTTAATGAACATTGGGCAATACAAAAAGTCAGAACATGTTAAAGGTCATAGTTCCTATAGTTTGTTACTCTAAATTGGATAACACATCAATGAGGCCAATCAGAAGGATGAATGGAAAACAGACTACCTATGAGAGAGGTACAGGATATGGCGAAATCTTTTCTAGACATTAGAAGCAAGTACAGCATGGCTAGCGCAAAAACCTGAAGTGTGGGCCCAAAAGACCTTTGCTGATTTTGAGCTGTGTAACACTGGGCAAATTACTGTCTCTGGGGCACCTTTCTTACAGATCAGAAAATGATGTATGAGAAGAGATTGGTTCTAGGTAATAGAAAGTGTTTAATAAATTATTCTTATCATGTTTCCGCTATCCATATCACCAGTGAACTATAGCAAGAAAATGGCTGTTTTCTTTGAGTTGTCAAAATAAACCTTACTTTGTTTTAGTCACAAATTTGCCAGCTCTTTGTAATTTAAGAAATTAATCTGCATGCAGACATAAGGTGGTACCAGCAGATGACTCGTAACAAGTCCAGCAAATGCTTTCCTCTTGGGTATCGCCACCAGCAGTGCCTGCCAGGGCTTCGTCACTTCTCTGCTGGTGATTTTGGTCTCCATGTCAACACTCACATTAGCTGCCTTTTTCACTTTCAGCGTCTGAGCAGGTGCTCAGTTTTCCAAAACATCCCAAGGTAAATAGTAGTTGGTTCCAATATTTTTAAAGGAATTATTGCTGATGTCTAAACTGAAAGCCTTTCACAGACTCATTTTTTCTTTCTTTCTTGATAGACTCAATTGTACCTGTCATCTATTATCCGAGGTAGTTAAACACCCAACCCTGAATGCTGCTTTCTGTTTTCCCGTGGAAGGAGACTGTTCTTGTGCCCTATGTCTCTTCCAGATAACTGGTATCAGCCCCACCAGGACCTTGAGAGTGCCAGGGGTTCCCATGGACCATGAGGGCTGAGGTACACTGCTCATGTCCTAACCAAAGCTGTAGTTTTCAGATCTCACTCGCAGTCTGAACCTTTCTTTTAAAATGCACCCCAGTCCATGATCACAAAGTGCTCTTGGTAGAAAACCTCGAGGCATCTTCAGAATTTCAACTGTTTTGAATTTCCTCTGCTTTATCTTACAAGGCAGGGGTAATACCTAACCTTTGATTGTCTAAGGTGGTTTTATGGGAATAATATATATGCTTACTCCCTCCAAAAAGTGTTTATACTGTCCTCAAATATGGCAAAGATCTTGAATTATTTTCAACTTTGAAAGCTTTCTCTTGTCCACATCTTCTTACTTACATATTCATTAAAATTCATAGAGATGGCTGAGTGTGGCGGGTCATGCCTGTAAATCCCCAGCACTTGAGGAGGCCAAGGCAGGTGGATCACGAAGTCAGTATCTCAGGACCAGCCTGGCCAACATAGTGAAACCCCATCTCTGCTAAAAATACAAAAATTAGCCAGGCATGGTGGCACACAACCATAATTCCAGGTACTTGTTGCTTGAACCCGGGAAGTGGAGGTTGCAGTGAGCCAAGATTGGGCCATTGCACTCCAGCCCAGGCTGGAGTGCAAGACTCCGTCTCAAAAAAATAAAAAAGAAATGTCCTGTATGATGCAGTATCTGTTGTGCTGGGTTTGCAGCTCTCTGGAAGCCAGCCTTGCCGAGCACACTGTTCCCAGTCCCAGAAGTCTCTTGGTTCTCTCCCTTAGGCATGATGCACTCTCCTGGCTTTGACGCCAGCAGCAGCCTCAGCTTCCAGATGCTGATGAACGCAGACAGCCTCTACGCAGCTGCGCACTATGCCCTGCTCCTCAACCTGAAGCTCTCCCACAGCGACTACTACAGGAAGCGGCCGACCCTGGCGCCAGGTGTGATGGTGAGTGTGCTGCCCCTCGTTGGATGGCTGAGGGCAGGCTGTGGCCTCCTGGTATACTGCCTAGCGACAGTGCCCTGAGTGGGATAGCACAGTGCGTTTTGTTCCACGCTGCTCTAGGCTGGGTGTAATGCCAGCAGGACTTCAGGGGGTGGAAGGAGACGACACACATACAAGGGCACAGATACACAGTTGCTCAGCACTGGGAGTGTAGAGCTACTCACTGGGCTCCAGTGGAGAGCATGTGGACATGAGGTCCTGGAAATGGTTGCCTAGGGATGACCTAGTAGTTTCATCCAGTAACATTACTAAACACATGTGTATAAAGCATGTTCAAAACCACATCATTGACATGTTAAGGCAGATCAGAAGGTATGCAGGGAATTTGCTGAAAATGAGTTGTGTTGTTTTTTTTTTTAAACAGAGTCTCGCTTTGTTGTCCAGGCTGGAGTGTAGTGGGGTGATCATGGCATGGCTCACAGCAACCTCAAACTCCTGGGCTCAAGTGATCCTCCCACCTCAGCTCCCAAGTAGCTGGGACTACAGGGGTGCACCACCATGCCTGGCTAATTTTTTTTATTATTTTTTGTAAAGACAGGGTCTCACTATGTTGTCCAGGCTGGACTTGAGCTCCTTGGCTCAAGCAGTTCTCCCACCTTGCCCTCCCAAAGTGCTGGGATTACAGGCATGAGCCATCATGGCTGGCTGAAGGTGTGCACATATAAAAACCCTTCACCATATTCCAATATGTTCCCAGACCTGTTGACCCAGAACTAAGCTCACTGGCTGTTGCTCACAAGTACCTCCTATAAGGAGTGCAATGAAAATGTTGATTGTCCTTTGGTTAGTTTTCTGTCCCTTGTTCCTGTGATGGAGCCAGCCACTCCATGGTGTACCCTATTATCAGTTCCTGAGCCTAAATCCATGGATCTATGTGAAGGAAATCCACAATCATTTGTTTGCTTGATAAATGGTAAATTCCCAAAGGTAAGTGATTACTTCATGGGCATAAGTTAAGTATCTCTTGAAACGTGCACATTCCTGCAGAAATGCCTTCCATCTCTGCTGCTGGGACTCTTAGAAAAGGAAGCTCTGTTACTCTGTTAAAGATGTCTGTGCAGTTGGCAGCTGCAAACCCTTCCACACATCCAAGAGTAAGAATGTAAAATGCAGTCTCTCTAATCCCTCTGCAAGGTATCTGTCAAAAGGTGTCATCAGTGAAGGGAATGTCATCAGTGAAGGGAACTTCAGCACATTTGGGAATTCTCCATCTCTGCTTCTCCCCACTTGCCAGCCCCTTAGCCAATACACAAGCCTTGGTTTAGTTCAGGGCTCTGTGACGTGAAGAGGCAGCAGAGGCACATAGGAGCCTGTTTGTGAGCGGGGTATTATGTGGTCACCTTCTCATGTGGTCTCTCTGTAGAAGGAGTTCATGAAGCAGGTGCAGTCCAGCGGCGTGCTGATGGTCTTCTCCCCGGCCTGGATTGAGGAGCTCTACCATCAGGTGCTTGACAGGAACATGCTTGGAGAGGCTGGCTACTGGGGCAGCCCAGAAGATAACAGCCTTCCCCTCATCACAATGCTGACCGGTCAGTGGTTTCTCACAAAGCTTTGGGGCACATGGTAGGGTGGAATGGCTTACTTTAAGGCCTCTTTCAGAAAAGCAATGGTGTTTGAGCAGATTTTGAAACACCCTCATAGCTTTGCTGGCAGTTAGTGACAGTTCCAGGGAAATGTAATGAGTTCACTTCACAGGCGTTTTCTGTCCTTTTTCCATGTGAGAGTCTGTAGGGCTCACCGTGCCCCATTAGATGAAGACTAACTTAGTACCTTTGTTGGTGTAAAACTATAGGCCACATGGATAGGATGTGTAGGCCCAGGATTATTCCTGGTAGCTCTCACATGCTAAAGAAGTCCATATCATTCCGTGTTCTTGAGATTTACCAGTAAATGTAAAATGGCTGATTTTAAAGTTGGCTTCCTCGCTGAGTGCAGTGGTTCAGTTCTGTAATCCTAGCATTTTGGGAGGTGGAGGTGGGCTGATCACTTGAGGTCAGGAGTTCGAGACTAGCCTGGCCAACATGGCAAAATTCCATCTTTACTAAAAATACAAAATTAGCTGGGCCTGGTGTCAGGCACCTGTAGTCCCAGCTACTCAGGAGGCTGAGGCAGGAGAATCACTTGAACCCGGGAGGTGGAGGTTGCACCATTGCACTCCAGCTTGGGTGCCAGGAACAAGACCCTGTCTCAAAACAAAAGTTGGTTTCCTTCCATTTCTTATCCATATCAGAGGCCATCCCTTCCCAGCTGTACCAGAATTAAGAATATTGCCAAATACTTACCTGCTCAGCATCTTTGTTTCACTGTCCAGAGCTTTCATTTTATTTTTTTAACAAAAATATTTATTCAGGAATAAGCATTGCAATGGAAATACACTTGCCAAAGTAAACTATGTGTGTATTCAGGGAGGTAAAGATGACAAAGGTGTTTAAAGGGAAAATGAGGAGGATTTCATTATTGTTTTCACATAACGATCCTTGAGTAAAAGACCAGTAACAAGGGCGGCACCAGTTTGAACTGGACAGGCAAGCAGGTGCTGGGAAGATGTCCTCACGGGAGTATTATTTTGTGTAAGTTTGCAATGGCTTGTGAGCAAGTTGGTGCTTTTGTGCAGCCTCATGTGATAGTTCTCTCTATATATAATTTCAGCTATTACTTTATTAAAGGGGTATGTGTACAGGTTTGCTACCTGGGTATATTACATGATGCTGAGGTTTGGGGTGAATTGATCCCATCACCAGGATACTGAGTGTAGTAGCCAACAGTTTTCAACTCTTTCCCCTCCCTCCCTCCATCTCCTGCCTTGCAGTCCCAGTGTCTATTGTTACCATCTTGATGTCCATGAGTACCCAGTGTTTAGCTCCCACTTATAAGTGAGGACATATGGCATTTGGTTTTCTTTTCTTTTTTTTTGAGACAGTGTTTCACTCTGTCGCCCAGGCTGGAGTTCAGTGGCACAATCTTGGCGCACTGCAACCTCCGAGTCCTGGGTTTAAGCAGTTCTCCTGGCTCAGCCTCCTGAGTAACTAGGATTACAGGTGCCTGCTGCCACACCTGGCTAATTTTTTGTATTTTAGTAGATACGGGGTTTCACTGTATTGCCCAGGCTGGTCTTGAATTCCTGAGCTGAGGCAATCAGCCCGCCTTGGCCTCCCAAAGTGCGGGGATTACAGGTATGAGCTACCAAGCCCAGCTGGGATTTGGTTTGCTGTTCCTGCATTAACTCACTTGGGATAATGGCCTTCAGCTGAGTCCATGTTGCTACACAGGACATGATTTTGGGTTTTCTTGGTGGTTGTGTGGTGTTCCAGGGTGTATATGGACCACAAAAACTTTTGAAATCCTACTGAACAATTAGAAATGTCACATGAGAGTGTAGAGAGCAGTATGTCATATTGTCATGGAGCAACATGTTTTGGCAAAACCAGCTTTTCATGGCTTCTTGTGGCTCAGCCATAGTGCGGAAGATTGGGGAGAGAGCAAAAGTTTAGTCTGGTCATCCCTTGCCTTAATAAGTTAGAGCTCCAGGCTTGTTTGAATTGGCTTCGAGTCCCCAGACTGGTTTTTTTTAAAAATTTGTTTGGATTTGTTTTTTTGTTTTTTTTTTTTTTTTTGAGACAGTCTGGCTCTGTGGCCCAGGCTAGAGTGCAGTAGCTCCATCTCGGCTCATGCAACCTCCACCTCCTGGGTTTGAGTGATTCTCCTGCCTCAGCTTCCAGAGTAGCTGGGATTACCCACCACCATGCCCAGCTAATTTTTGTAATTTGAGTAGAGACAGGGTTTTACCATGTTGGCCAGGCTGGTCTTGACTCCTGACCTCAAGTGATCTGCCTGCCTTGACCTCCCAAAGTGCTGGGATTACAGGCGTGAGCCACACCTACCCTCCCCAGACTGCTTCTGATCTCAGTTATTCCCTCCTGGCTCCAGTGGAAGGAGGTGCAGAGCATGGCCCTCCCTCTCTGGAGTGTCTGTATGTATCTTCACACAGCTTGGCATGGCTCTGTGCCCGATAGGAACAGCACTGGGCTTGGCAGGACAGTCCAGCTTGGATGCAGAATCTGTTGTCCAAAGGGCATGTGACATTGCCTAGGGCTGGCACTGGGGGTTCTTACAAGGTATCAGAGTAAACTACTGGCAGGTGGAACCCAGCCACGTGGAATTGGGGGTGAGGCACTATTTAGGAATCAGACAGAAGGTCAGGACATGCAGTGAGGTCTGTCCATGGGTGGCAGAGTCCTGGTCGTTGTTTGTCATTTGGAGTCTTGCTTCAAGAACTAGGATGGAATTGGGGGAAGTAATATTGGGTCTCAAACCTCGGGGATCAGGATCACTGGAGAGGTGATCAATTTGTATTTTGTTAATCATAATAGCGTTTACATCCATTTAAAATAAACATTCAGGCCAGGCACAGTGGCTCACGCCTATAATCCCCGAACTCTGGGAGGCCAAGGCAGGTGGATCACTTCAGGTCAGGAGTTCGAGACCAGCCTGGTCAACATGGTGAAACCCCATCTCTGCAAAAAAGTAACAAAAATAAGCCGAGCATGGCAGACATCTGTAGTCCCAGTTACTTGCAAGGCTGAGGCAGGAGAATCCTTTGAACCTGGGAGGCAGAGGTTGTAGTGAGCTGAGATCACATCATTGCACTCCAGCCTGAGTGACAGAGCAAGACTCTGTCTAAAAAAAGAAAGAAAGAAAAACATAATCATTCAAATCTGTGAGAGCCATTTATTTAGTTTACCTATAAGCAATGCTTGGTTTCCATCTGTTTTTACAAACTCCTTTCAGTAGGGATGGAAGGTACTGCCCAGAGCTTATAAGTCTGAGAATTTGGATGAGGATCCTAAACATTCCAGCTTTAATTTGCAAATACCATAGTTTCTCTGTGCCAAAAGTAATCTCTGTGACTCTCTTGCCCGGACCTTAATAAAAGGAGTCATTCAGTAGATGTAAAATGAGTAAGTAACAGACTATTCACAGCTCCCATATTCATCAGTCATCACTGTTAATTAGCCGTCGCTGTTATTAATGGAACAATAAGCTCAATTGCTGTGTCCATAGGGAAGTTATTTAACTTTAATGATAGAAAAGGGCTTTTCATAAGAATTTAACAAAATAAGGGTCTGTGATTCTTTGTGATTCTAAATTCCAGGTATGAAGTGACAAGTGAATCAGAACAGTAGTTAACCTAGAGTTTGGAGACTTCTGTCTGAACTTTTCATTCTGTATGAGGAGAAGCATTGCCAGCAATCTCATAATCAATCGTGTACCAACTGTGGCCATTCCTGATGTCATGTCAGAATATTGTATAGAATTGTGGTATTTTAGCACAGAAATACGTTACTTGAATTCATCAGACCTTTGCCTAGCACATAGAAAACATTCATTGGCCAGGCACTGTGGCTCACGCCTGTAATCCCAGCACTTTGGGAGGCCGAAGCAGGTGGATCAGAAGGTCAGGAGTTTGAGACCAGCCTAACATGGTGAAACCCCATCTCTACTAAAAATACAAAAATTAGCCAGGCATAGTGGCGCAGGCCTGTAATCCCAGCTACTCAGGAGTCTGAGGCAGGAGAATTGCTTGAACCCAGGAGACGGAGGTTGCAGTGAGTCATGATCATGCTGCTGTACTCCAGCCTGGGCAACAGAGCGAGACCCCATCTCAGAAAAAAGAAAAAAAAGAAAACATTCATTATACTTTGATAAATGAAAATCTCTGGCAAATGTCATTAGACCATTTGACCAGATGCAAAATTAATTTCAGAGAAAGTCTGTTTTCACCTTAGCAGCCATATAGATTTCTTCCCTGTTTTTGATTTGATAGTTGCTGAGAAGTGTCCAGGTTTTTGTAATTTCTGTAAGAATCAAAGATGCAGTGATATAATTTTCATACACCATGCAAAGAATTCTCAACCTTTTGGGGTGATGGTAAAGTCCTAAACTCAGGACTTTATAAATACTAATAATTACAGGCAGTGGCTCACGCCTGTAAGTCCAGCACTTTGGAAGGCAGAGGTGGGACAGCTTGGCTATCATAGTGAAACTCCATCTCTAATAAAAATACAAAAATTAGCTAGGTGTGGTGGCATATGCCTATAATCCCAGCTATTCAGGAGGCTGAGGCACAAGAATCACTTGAACCCAGGAGGGGGAAGTTGGAGTGAGCTGAGATTGCACCGCTGCACTCCAGCCTGGGTGACAGAGCAAGACTCTGTCTTAAAAAAATAAAAAATAAAAATAAAAACAAAACAAAACACAACTACCCTCCTTTCCCATCCCACCCTATGTTGCATTCAGCTATATTAATTGCATCCAAGTATGTATGTTACTCCATAGTCACTTTTCCAGTGGTTACTTCCTTTATACTGAGGAACTTGGGGCCCTGAAGAGCCTGGCCCAGGGCTACAAGGCTACTTAATTTAGAGCCAAGATGAAAGCTCAGCCTTCTTAACCCCACTCCAGTCCTTTCCTTGCCATGATGTTAAAGAGTGGTTTGTTGAGCTAATTCTGTAGAAGACAATTTGTTTCAACAAAAACTTAAACAGGTTAATTGAGGATCCAGTATGGAGCAGGAATAGTGTAGAGAGGCCTGGATGGAAGTCAGAAGACATGAATACTAATTCTTTCCATCATCAGCCTCATGGCCTTGAGTCATTTACCTGCTTTAAATACGGTCATGCATCCTTTAGCAAGGACAGGAACATGTTCTGAGACATGCATGTTAGGCAATTTTGACATTATGTGACTGTGATAGAGTTACTTATACACCTAGGCTACAAACCTGCACTGCGTGTACTGAATACTATAAGCAGTGTCATAACACAGTGGCAAGTATTTGTGTATCTAAACATAGAAAAGGTGCAATAAAAATATGCTATTATAATCTTAGGGGACCACTGTCTTCTATGCAGTCCATGGTTGACTGAAGCAACATTTTGTGGTGCAGGACTCTTATTTGTTTCTTCCTTTGTGAAATAAAAATAATACTGACCTGCTTACCTAATTCGAATTGCTTTGATGATCAAGTGAAAAAATGTTATGTGAAAACACTTTGAAAATTATAAGGTATTAGTTATTGTACTTTGCAATCTGAGTATGTGATTATCTGACTAAAGAGGCTTATTCTCTTCTTAATTCATACACGAAGGCTCTGAAAGAAAAGTTCACTCCTGGGTGACCTGTACATATTAAATTTGGGAATAGTCCATGGTTTTGAATAAAAAGAGTATTAAGATCAAAATATTCTAAGTCAATAGATTTTCTAACAGAAATAATAATTTATAATTTACATCTATTTTTAAATAAAGATAAGCAAAACTGTAACAAAAGAATAAATATTCCAACATGAAATAAAGCTAGACTGAGAGAATAAAACAAAATTTATGATATTCTCATAAAAGTTTGCTACATGCTTCAAACATAAACGATATAAGGGATATTTATTAAAAATGAATATTGTGGTGGCCATTTGCTTGCTTTTGACTGGAATGTTTTATTTGGGGGAAAACTTCACTCTTTTTCCTTGACAGATATTGATGGCTTAGAGAGCAGTGCCATTGGTGGCCAGCTGATGGCCTCAGCTGCTACAGAGTCTCCTTTCACCCAGAGCAGGAGAATCGATGACTCCACAGTGGCAGGTAATGACTTGGGTCTTGAGTTTATGAACATCCATAAACTGCATGTGTTACCAGCAATTAAATTATTATGTGGTGACTTGAATCAAGATTTTTGTCTTGGTAAGAAAAAGTAATTGATGGAAGTTACTTAGCATCATCCAGCTGGTAATGCAACATTTATTATTTATAAGAACAAAGGGAAATGTGATCCCATATAATCCATTAAGTTATATTTCCTGTTGTAGAATTACGTGCAACTCAGTACTGCTCATTTGATGGCAAGAGACCGCCATGTCATTCATTGCCAGCTCATTTTTGTCTGTAGAAAGTGACTCACACCCCTCCATGTTGCAGGTGTGGCATTTGCTCGCTATATTCTGGTGGGCTGCTGGAAGAACTTGATAGATACTTTATCAACTCCACTAACTGGTCGAATGGCAGGAAGCTCCAAAGGGCTGGCCTTCATCCTGGGAGCTGAAGGCATCAAAGAGCAGAACCAGAAGGAGCGGGACACCATCTGCATGAGCCTCGATGGGCTGCGGAAAGCCGCACGGCTGAGCTGCGCGCTAGGTACCAGTGGGAGTCGTGTTCCCTGGCTGTGGTCCTGAAGAACTCACTGAGAATGATCTAGCGGTGGTAGGGAAGCCCTTTAGAAGGGGTTCTGCCAGGTGAATGGTTACAGGATATACTCAGTCAAGAAGTCATTGTCTGTCTCCTCTAAAGGGGTTGCTGCTAACTGCGCCTCGGCCCTTGCCCAGATGGCAGCTGCCTCCTGTGTCCAAGAAGAAAAAGAAGAGAGGGAGGCCCAAGAACCCAGTGATGCCATCGCACAAGGTAACAACTGGAGAGCCAGAAGCCACCTAGTGCCTCAGGTGCGGTATGCACACACCTGCACAGGCCCACACATGCCAGCCAACACTAGTGCCTGTTCTCTGTGTGATGTCCAGTATGTACACACCACTGATCACAAGATCCTGCTGAGCCACAGGCTTGGGTCTCTTCTATGTAGGTGACCTATTAAGATCCCTCTGGAGAATGAGACATATACTGACCCCTGGTGGCAAGCAAAGTGCAGCAGGTGCTGCTAGGAGTCCCACAGGCCCACCTGGCTGAACTGTTCATACCTCTCTCATCATCTATTCATCGCTTTGACTCTTCACACCAGTGCACACTTGAAGACCCTTCAGGTTATAGTGGGGGAAGACAGATTGGCCAGTTTTCTAAAGGGGAAAATTAAACAGGTGGAGAAAATTCATGAGGGGAGGCTCAGGAAGAGGAGGCTCTTATCCGAAAAATCTGAGCTTTGTGAACTTGGGAAATGGCTGATTTTTAACGTGTTGAAATCAGTGAGTTGATGAAGCTGATGATTATCTGGATCTAAGGGAAGGGAGTGACCATCCTGACAGCAACAGAAGATACAAGGCAGGCGGCAAACAAAAGCTTGGTCCAAATCGTGTAACTACTATCAGATATGCACCGTAGCAAGTCACTGAGTCAGCTGTACATTTTTAGCTGAGAAACACAGCTTAGTTCTGTGTTTTTCAGACTCGAATAAAATTTAGAGACCCATTTGAAAGCAAAATAGTTCTCACAGATCCCCAGTGTTAAGAAGGAGTCTCACAGTTTTACTTAAATATTATACAACCATGAACTACATAAGAATCCTTACATTCACAGTTATTTAAAAAAAAACACACACACAAAACCAAGACCATGATATTCAGATGAAATACAAACAGTAGAGGCTGGGCACAGTGGCTTACGCCTGCAATCCCAGTACTTTGGGAGGCTGAGGAAAGTGGATGGCTTGAGTGCAGGAGTTCAACCCAGCCTTGGCAACATAGTGAAACCCTGTCTCTACTCAAAATACAAAAATTAGCCAGGCATGGTGGCATGTGCCTGTAGTCCCATCTACTTGGGAGGCGGAGGTGGGAGAATCACCAAGCCTAGGGAGGTCCAGGCTGCAGTGAGCCATAATCATGCTATTTCACTCTAGCCTAAGTGACAGAGTGAGACCCTATCTCAAAAACATAGATAAAAAGGGCAAGTGCAGTGGCTCACACCTGTAATCCTAACACTTTGGGTGGCTGAGGTAGGTAGATCATTTGAGGACAGAAGTTTGAGACCAGCCTGGCCAACGTGGTGACAGAAACCCCTCTCTGCTAAAAAATAAATAAATAAAATAAGAAAATTAGCTGGGTATGGTGGCAGATGCCTGTTATCCCAGCTACTTGAGAGGCTGAGGCAGGAGAATCACTTGAACCTGGGAGGTGGAGGTTGCAGTGAACCAAGATGGCGCCACTGTACTCCAGCCTGGGTGACAGAGCAAGACTCCATCTCAAAAACATACATACATACATAAAATTAGTATCACATTTATGAGACAAATGATGTTTTGGTAAAAATCACTTTGCTCCTTATATTGGGAGATGGAGCAAACCCTCAGATTCCTTTGAGGTTGGCTTGCTGTATTTCTGGGTTCTGAACCCAGAAATTATCCAACCAGATGCAATGACTTGAAACCTTTATTCAAGGAGGACACTGTGGTTTGGCCTTGCCTTAGCATTTTGCATTACTGAAGTCACCTTCTGCATTCTTTCTCATTAATCATGTACAATTTTTTTCCAATTTTTTTTTTTGAGATGAGGTTTTGCTGCTGTTGCCCAAGCTGGAGTGTAATGGCGCAATCTCAGCATACCATAACCTTCACCTCCCGGGTTCAAGGGGTTATTCTGCCTCAGCCTCCCGAATAGCTGGGACTACAGGCATGCGCCACCATGCCCAACTAATTTTGTAATTTCAGTAGAGATGGGGTTTCTCCATGTTGCTCAGACTGGTCTCAAACTCCCCACCTCAGGTGATCCACCCATCTTGGCCTCCCAAAGAGCCACCACACCCAGCCTACAGTTTTTAAAAGTATTATTTGAAGCTCACAAATACAAACTCAAGGGCTGAAATGATATTGGTCACTTCCAGTGATAGAGCGGTCATTCTGATGCCCAAAATATACATAAATAAGTTGTTTTAGAGATGATGATCATAATGAAAGTCTAACATTACAACAGTCTCAGAGAAACCTTGTAGAAAGCCAGGAATTCTTTCATTTGACCAATTTTGGGGAAGTGTAAGGATCTGGGCCCAGATGGCTTTAGCTGGAATTGGCTCATGAAACCCTCCACGCTGCCATGCCTGGCCCAGAGCCCATGAAAGGGCCTGGAGGAATGGCACCTGCCAGCTCAGGATCCATCTGACTTCTGGAGCTGCAGAGCTGGGGCCACTGGCAGGTGGGACCTGCCGGCTGGGCGGTTTGCATGACGGTCTGCAAGGACCTGCTGTGGCGGCGCTTGCTGCCACTGAAGTCTGTCCTTTCCCTTTTGCCCTTGCATGACACACATTCTTTCGTCTTCATTCTTTCTCTCTCCCTTTCTGTCTCCCTTACTCAACCTGTTATTTTAATAAATGTCTTTCTGGCACAGTGAAACTAAAAGTGGAGCAGAAACTGGAGCAGATTGGGAAGGTGCAGGGGGTGTGGCTGCACACTGCCCACGTCTTGTGCATGGAAGCCATCCTCAGCGTAGGCCTGGAGATGGGAAGCCACAATCCGGACTGCTGGCCACACGTGTTCAGGTGCATGACGGGCTCCCACCCCCAGCTGGCACCAACCTTGCCTCGGGAAGCCTGGAGCAGGCTTTGGGGTGGAGAGGGGTAGACTCAAGAGCCTGCCAGCATGTAAAGTGATTCTAACAATTCGCAGAGTTTGAGTAAACTTCACATGAGACATGGAAAGAAAAGAGGGAATAAGGAAGGGCCCGACTAAATGTATGTTTTGAAGAACAGGGGCCAGAACTGAGTCTGAGGAATTGTGACTTTTCTATTGACATTTTTGTGAGAGAGAGATATGTTGTCCCAGGGAAGAAAAACCAATTAAAAAATGGATTGAGATGACTATGTAAGTTAGGTGAATACTGTGCGAATCTAAAACTGGTCATGTTACCACAGTATTACATTGCTCTATGTTTATCAGTGTCCTCTTTACTTAAAGATTTCAGGTAGCTTATTTGGATACAGAAAATACAAGATACCTAGTTTTAATTTAGCCAGACCAAAAAACAAAACAAATACTACCCCTCTGCCAAAGACAGGCCGAAAATTTAGCTCTAGGCATTGTAGCATCAAAGTGAAAAGAAACTCCCAGTTACATAGTGCACAGTGCCTGTAAGATGAAACCCAGCCATAGCTCCAGAGTCCAAGTCCTCTTACAATTAAGACTGAAAGCACACCTCCCCAAGTGTTGCCTCAGGGCAGACCCAGCACCACGGAAGGAGCACTGCCCATGGAACAGGGCAGGGCTGGCCACGCTGTTCCTTCTCCTCCTCTGCAGCACACACCCCAGGCTCACTCCAAACCCAGGTCTTGGCAGAGCAGGCTTGGAGCAAGAGTGGCCAAGGCGATGGCCGATGGCCCAGGGCAGCAGCCAGAGCTGGGTTCAGTTTCACATCTTCAGAGCAAATATAGCCATGAGTGTTTGTTGAGCAAAATGGTTGTATTATGAAGGCTGCTGACCTGATGCTTTTTATTGTCCTAACAAGAAAAAGAAAGGAAAAAAGAAAAAGGCTTACCTGGTGCCCAAGCAGCAGGTTAGGGATTGAAAAATTCCCTGATTCTAGAACATCACAGTGGATTTTCCACAATGCTCTTTACCAGTAAACAGACTTCCTCTAAGATGAGGGACCTTGCAAACCATCTTCATCCCCAGTTCTGTTGGGAACAAACCATTTGGAAGTTGGCAGTTGTAGCACATGTGGTGACACTTCCCCGTGTTTGCCATGATTTGGTGACCACCCTCCCACCTAGCTGCCTCCCACCCAGCCACCACCCACCCCACTCAGACGTGAGTTATGTGGTGCCATCAGGACCAGGCAGGACATGGCTGGACAGAACTCACTGTGGCTGGATGGCCTGTCCGTCATAGGCGTGGCCATTCTGGGATCCCGTCATAAGGAAACGCTTCCCAACTCCTCATCAGAGCACTGTGTAGAGGGAAACAGGTGCCTGAGGAAAAGTGACTGAAGCAGCAGGAGGGCAGATAAGCCAGTGAGCTGGGCGAGGCAGGGGGACTGGATGAACCGGGCCTCATTGGCCATCTTTTTCCCAGCCTGGGATGAGAGAACCCAAAGAACCTTTACCCACTTTAAGGCTGTCTGGTCTATCTCAAATACTGCTACTAATAATGCTGTGTGACATGAGAACACAGGAGGGAAGGACTGACTGATCACAGGAAAGGAGGGAAAGCTGGGGAGCTTGCAGAGCTGGCTGCACATCCTTTGTCAGGCACTGTGGGGTTGTGGAGCTGCCGGGTGATCACGGCTCCTAACAGCTGCTTGTCTGTGCTCTTTCTAGGGTGTGTGAGTATGTGGGCACCCTGGAGCACAACCACTTCAGCGATGGCACCTCACAGCCCCCTCTCACCATCAGCCAGCCCCAGAAGGCCACTGGGAGTGCTGGCCTCCTTGGGGACCCTGAGTGTGAGGGCTCGCCCCCTGAGCAGAGCCCAGAGCAGGGTCGCACCCTGAGCACGGCCCCCGTCGTCCAGCCCCTGTCCATCCAGGACCTCGTCCGGGAAGGTAGCCGGGGCCGGGCCTCCGACTTCCGTGGTGGGAGCCTCATGAGTGGGAGCAGTGCTGCCAAGGTGGTGCTCACCCTATCCACGCAGGCTGACAGGTGCGCAGTGCCAGCCTCCCACTTCCCGGGAGCCTGCTCACCAGGCGACACCCACATCCATCTGGTCTCAGTCATGCCAGGGTCGACCCATTTGTTAGCCAATCCCTTAAATCTCTTCCATCTTTCTCAAGCTTAGTTCTCTACTGTTACACCCATACTTGGAATGAAACATTTTCTATGCGCTTACTCTGGGATCTCAAGCAACCTCACCTCCCTGGACTCTGCCTGGCTTCTTCATTGGTAAAATAGGATCATTTTTTAAAAGTAACTCTGTCATGGCATGTTTATACCTATGTAACAATCCTGCAAGATCTGCACATGTACCCCAGAACTTAAAAGTACAATTTTTAAAAAGTAACTCTGCCACTGGGGAGTTGTGAGGGCAAATTAATGATTAACCTGGTGTACCTGGAATGGAGCTTGGCAAATGGTAAAAATCCACTATTTTTATGATTTTGGCTGTTTTCAAAAATCCCCCACCCGTGTGTTATTTATTGATGCCCAACAATGATGTGAAGGTGAAGAGGGAGAATCGCCGGTCACCTCAACTGTTTGGTGGCACTTCCTGAGGTTGAAAGTGCATTTGTCTACCCATCACCAAGACCACCGACACGGGCACAGGGAGGACAGACAGGAAGGCGACGGGAGTGGGAGGAGCACTCCCTGAGCAGAGACTCAGGTTGACCTGAGCTGCTTTCCTTGCTTTGCACTCGCCCGCTGCCGGGTCTTGTCTGTACACATAGCTGCACTGAGACTCAGTCTCTCCATCTCCTAACCCACGGCCATAATTGCTTTCTCCTGCTTATCCAAGTTGGCTGTGAAAATGTTTTAGAATCTGGAAAGAAATACAAGTGTCAGGTGGAATGCAATATTCATCACTATATTCTTACGAGGAATGAGGGAGGAGAAATGGTTAATGAGATCCAGAAAGCAAATGGTATCAAAATTGAAAGTTAGAAAATAGCAAGAAAAATATATTTGTTTCAATCATTTATAAACATTTAATCCACTAATTCCCATGTTAAAACTTGTGTGTCTCATTTTTCTCCTTCAAAAAGGATTCGTGATTCCATTTCTATTAGAGACCCTGTCCCTGAAGCAGCCCATGGCACCCCACAGCACTGCTTGCCCTGCGGTGTCCCTAGGCTTGGAGGGCAGATAGCAGGGTGACCCAAGAGCCATAGAAGGCTCACCTGGCATGTTCCTCATTGTGGCCTCACAAGAGATCGGAGCTTTCCATTCCTCACTCCAGTGACCTTCAGATCCTCCCCCAAGTCCTGCTACTGGGCTCCCCACCTTCTGCTGGCAAGGTCTGTGACCAGCTGAATGGAAGAGAAAAAGAACCTGCAAGGCCCATCACGTTAGGGAACATTCTTTCTTCCAAACAGATCCTTGCATTCCCATAACATCCAGGCCTTTGGGTATATGAGGCCAGTCCCTACCCTGGAGGGGGCTTACAGAATCCACTCTTAGCTATTTTTGTATTCTTTCGAGGATTTTACTCATAAATTATAGACAGACAAAACCTTATTTATTAATGTACTGGGTTGTTTTTTTGACATCATTTATAAAATTGAAGCTAATTCTGAAGATTCCATCCCCAGTTACTCAGTTTCTGGAAACAACGCTTTGCCATCTTTCAACTTCTTGCTAAGCATTTTATGAGTGCCTACCATGGTGGAGCTAGATCATGAGGACACAAAGATATTTTTTAATATATTATTTTCACCTTTGAATTAAAATCTCACATTAGAGCAAACTTGTGCACAGTTAGAATAGATATAATACCATATATTTGTCTCCAGTGTTTACACAGCATTTCCATTAATTACATCAACAAAATTACCATAATCATCCTGCCATAAAGACCTTCCTGGATTGTTTTTAAAGAATGAATCTCTTTCTGTTTGCATCCAGGCTCTTTGAAGATGCTACGGACAAATTGAACCTCATGGCTCTGGGAGGTTTTCTTTACCAGCTGAAGAAAGCATCACAGTCTCAGCTTTTCCATTCTGTTACAGATACAGTTGATTACTGTCTGGCAATGCCAGGTAATTCTTTCCCTAAAGAAACCATGTGCCAGAAAGTTAGCAGGAAATAGCCCAGGCCTCTGTCACCAGCAGTGTGCGTAAAGATTTGAGTCCATATTCCCTTTGCTTACATTCAAGCTAAGCCCAAGTATAGATTTAGATTTGTCCCCAAATTTTGAGGCACCATATGTGAGGGGTGGTATAACTCTTTGTGAATGGAAACATTGCTGCTGCCACATCTACAAGAATTACAACTGGAGCTGGACTAGGTTGTTCTGCTAAGTTTTGTGCTTGTGGTAGAAATTGTGTGGCTACTTATGGTGCAGATAGCTTCCTTCACATGAGGGTGGAATTTTTCTGCATGTCACAGACCATACCACAAACCACCTCTGTCCAGCTGGCTCCACTGGACAGAAGCAACCACTGATTCCAAAAGTAATGGTTAAAAAGGAAACTGCATACCACTCTTGCAAAACTGATCTCAGAGGCATATCCCATTAATGATGGGTCAGTATCCCTGTCCTCACCAGCGAGGCCAGGGGAAGAAATAAGGCCCCCTTGAAGGCCAGTCTTGTGGAAGACAAAGTAGAGTTGTACTGAATTGTCCAAGGGTCCCAAAGGGTTGGCAGGTCCCTCACAGATGCAGTTGTTCAACAGTACAAGTGGTTGTCCTGAAACAGTGAGCACCTTGTCCCAGATGAGTTCAGGCAGAGACGGAGCCATGTGCCAGGGATATACCCTAGTGACAGGTTGGACTGCACAACCTCTGAGGTCCCTTCCATCCTTAGGAATCTAAAGTTCTAAGTGCAGTATATTTGGCTTTTTCATCCTTGCTGCAGATTTGGATTTGAGAGCCACAACTGTTTCCCCGCTGGTTTTTAATAGACTTTAAAACCTGAGCTATATAAAGCCAACCTCTCAGTCCCATCAGACTTTCAGAGAATCTCTGAGCCCAGGGGTAACTTTCAAAGTCTTTTGCCTTGGAGAAAACAGCAGACTCTGAGCTTACAAAGAACAAAATGATCAAGGGCCAGGAAGAGGCAGTAAATCTAGAAAGAGGCAGCCTTGCTTTGGAATCAGTCAGGTAGGAATATAGCAGCCTCCAACACTTACCAGCCACAGCGTCGGAGGCAAGTCATCACCTTTCAGACATTCAATTTCCTACTCTGTAAGACAGCAATAATTATATTTTCTTTTACTATAAAAATTAAAGTGGTTAAAGACTCTCAGAACCAACACAATGTCTGATGCAGTTTATTACTGATTGAGTTTAAATCTCAATGTAAACTTTACAAAGCTGGTGTTCACTTAGGCCAAGGTTAAATTAAAACAAACTTCCTGAGGATACTATCAGCTTGTTTCTAACATTGGTTCTTAATGGAAAGTTTTTAAAAAGAGCACTCCAGGATTTACTGTTACAACCTAGCCCAGTTATGTGATCTTAAAGGGTAGGGTAAGCATACAGTCAACATCCATGATAATGATTACAGGTTGAATATCCCTAATCCAAAAATCCAAAATCCAAAATGCTTAGAATCTAAAACTTTTTTTTTTGAGACAGAGTTTCGCTCTTATTACCCAGTCTGGAGTGCAATGGCAAGATCTCGGCTCACCGCAACCTCCGCCTCCTGGGTTCAGGCAATTCTCCCGCCTCAGCCTCCAGAGTAGCTGGGATTACAGGCACGCGCCGCCATGCCCAGCTCATTTTTTTATATTTTTAGTAGAGACGGGGTTTCACCCTGCTGACCAGGATGGCCTTGATCTCTTGACCTCGTGATCCACCCGCCTCGGCCTCCCAAAGTGCTGGGACTACAGGCTTGAGCCACCGCGCCCAGCCCTTAAAACTTTTTAAGCAATGGCATGATGCCACAAGTGGAAAGTTCTACACCTGACCTCATATGATGAGTCACACTTGAAATGCAGGCACACAACACACAGTTTATTGAGGGTCCCCAAGGGAAAAACAAAATTGCCTTCAGGCTGTGCATAATGGTATATATGAAACAGAAATGGGCCGGGTTCAGAGGCTCACACCTGTATGCCCAGCACTTTGGGAGGCTGAGGCTGGCGGATCACAAGGTCAAGAGATTGAGACCATCCTGGCCAACATGGTGAAACCCCACCTCTACTAAAAATACAAAAATTAGCTGGGCGTGGTGGCTTATGCCTGTAGTTCCAGCTACTCAGGAGGCTGAGGAAGGAGAATTGCTTAAACCCAGGAAGCGGAGGTTGCAGTGAGCTGTGATTACACCACTGCACTCCAGCCTGGGCAGCAGAGAGAGACTCTGTCTCAAAAAAATAAAACAGAAATGAATTTTGTGTTTAGACTTGGGTCTCATCCCCAGTAGGAAGTAGAGAAGAGGCAATAGGACATGAGCAAGGAGGGAGTGGGGAAGATGAATGTGACAGTGGCCAAGACTTAGCCCAAGATTGGGGTAGGCAAGGATGGTACTAAAGCGAGATGGAGCAGGCCAGACAGCATGTTACTGAGCAGCAGAGGGACCAGGCCTGCTTGGCAGAGGCTGCAGAGGTTTATTAAGGATTGGCGCAGCAGATGGTGACTGTGAAAGGTGACAGTAACGAGATCAATAATAATAGCTAACAATGTTGGCCAGTGAGTATATGCTGGGCCGATGCTGAGCACTTTGTGTGTATTATCACGTTTAATTTTGAAAGCAGTTTTAGGAGTGTGCAGTATTATCCCCAGGTTTACAGATGAGATCGTTAAAGAGGAATATATTTGGCCCAGCCTAACACAACTACTAAATGGTGCCAGGATATAAGCCCAGACAGTCAGACTTCTCAGCCCTCCTACTGACCGCTACCTCATTCCCTCTTATTGACAAGTCTTGATCACACCTGTCACGTCCTAGGTACCGGAACTACAGTGATGAATGAGACAGTGATGCAGGCCTTGCGGAGTGAACCACCACATCCTCCTTGAATCTCTCTCTTCCCTTGGTTAGCCAATATCAAATTACCCTATTGGTCCTACCTAGATTGTCACCCTCTCTCTTTGCTTGAATAGGTCAGACTATGTCTGAGTTTGGCTTTCTGGCTTTTATGTCCTTACCTTCCCATAGGAGAAGTTAAATCCACTCAAGATCGAAAAAGTGCCCTCCACCTGTTCCGCCTGGGGGATGCCATGCTGAGGATCGTGCGCAGCAAAGCACGACCCCTGCTCCACGTGATGCGCTGCTGGAGCCTCGTGGCCCCACACCTGGTGGAGGTGAGCACCTGGAAGGTGGGAAGGGGCTGGAACTGATAAGTCAGTGACCAGCAGAGCCAGCACTGGGGCCTGCATTCATGTATGGGGACAAAGCACGGTGGGCATTGGGCAATGGGAAGTTGCTTATCACCTGGTCACAAACATCACTGTTTTCTGGTTACACCTCATGGCATCTAAAGAATCACCCCAAAGGGCAGTACTACCCTAGTCTCACTCTCACCCTCTTTCTTTGCAATTATATGACTCAGCTGGTTTTTCATTTTTTTATGATCTGGTATCAACCTAAGCCTGAAAGAGAAAGACTGTGGATGATTCCTAATAGCTTTATTTTTATACATAAATATACCATTGTCTTTGGTTCCTACCAGTCCCTATTTTTCTAATAGCTAAATATACTCAGGACAGTGCCGTTTCAGTCAGGGAATGCTATGTCTTGGGTTTTCCAACAAAATTAATAAGACCCTTTCACTCTCCCAAGGAAAGCAGTTTGTGTGATCAATTTCATGGCAGCTCTGCATCTAAGCATCAATACATGAGAACTGGCCACTTCTAAGTTGACAGGGAAAACTGTTGCCTGTTTTGCAGTTATAACTATTCTTAATGGCCCTTTTGCTCTTACCCAGTAGAGATAAATCATAAAGTACTTCTTGGAACTTAAATTATTAACCTGAGAACATTCTAGTAAGGAAAGTGGGTAGAAAATTTAAAAACGATGAGTTTGTGTCCTTTGTAGGGACATGGATGAATCTGGAAACCATCATTCTTAGCAAACTGACACAAGAACAGAAAATCAAACACTGCATGTTCTCACTCATAGGCAGGCGTTGAACAATGAGAACACATGGACACAGGGAGGGGAACATAACACACACTGGGGTCTGTTGTCAGGGGGGACTAGAGGAGGGACAGCGGGGGGTAGGAATAACGTGGAGAAATGCCAGATATAGGTGACGGGGATGGAGGCAGCAAACCACATTGCCATGCATGTACCTATGCAACAATCCTGCATGCTCGGCACATGTACTCCAGAACCTAAAGTGCAATAAAATATAAGAAAAAAAATAGTAATGTAGTCATGGAGAAAGAGTCCATAGGTTATCTTTTACTTTACAGTAAGGCCTCCCCAACATCTTGTGGCTTAAAACAACCACCATTTATTTACCTTATGATTCCATGAGTCAAAATCTGAGGTAGGCTCCTCTGGGCAGTTCTAGTCTTGGCCAGGCGTGGTGGATCTCATTGGCTTTAATTGTGTGTGTATGGTCAGCTGGTGCAAAGACTGGGGCCAGATGGTTCATGTTGGCCTTAACTGGGAAGGCTAGACAAATAGGTCTCTCTCTTCATGGTCTCTCACATAGACTAGCCTCCTGCAGACCAGCCCCAGCTTGTTTGTAAGGCATCCTTCGAGTTTCCAAGACCAACAACAGGACAAACCCCAAATCACGAGTACTTTAATCCTGTACTGACATGATGTTTGCTTGTGTTCTGCTGGCCAAAGCAGCTCACACATCCAAGCCCAGGGCCAGTATATGAAAGGACTACTCAAGAACCTGGATACCAGGAGGTTTGTAAACCAATTACAGCTATTGTGACAATTTGTCCCTTACCTCACTGAGGGACAGATGACTCATCTGATCTTCCTATGTTTGGGGCATATTTAAGATGAAACCACGAGCCATTCCTAGACTGGGTTCTAGTGTCTTTAGAGTAAGCATGTTCTATACCATTCAAGAAAACTGTCATGTGACAGAAAAATTACCAGAAACTTTTCTTTATCCAGAAACATCAACATGAAATTGATGTTGTGTCTAATAAGCTGGTTACATTGTTTAAAATCCAATTTAGTGTGGAATTTGTGTATATTTATCCCTTAGAACGTTTTGACTTTAACAGAATTGCTTCTTCTACCTCCTTGTAATAAGGCAGGTTAGGAAAGCCTTCAGAAGCCACATTCTCACTTGTTTGCTGACCTGATGGTGTGCCACTCTCTGAATTTTGCAGGCTGCTTGCCATAAGGAAAGACATGTGTCTCAGAAGGCTGTTTCCTTCATCCACGACATACTGACAGAGGTCCTCACTGACTGGAATGAGCCACCTCATTTTCACTTCAATGAATTACTCTTCCGACCTTTTGAGCGCATTATGCAGCTGGAGTTGTGTGATGAGGACGTCCAAGACCAGGTCAGTATGACACAGTAATCACTGTCATCAACATCATAGCTGGCTCTGACTGAGTGCAGTGGCAGGCACGGTTCTGTGAGCTTTGCACACTTCCTGTTGCCAATAATCCTATGTGGAATCTGTGACAAAGAGAAGTTTAACAATTTGGCTAAGTTACATAATCAGTAATTGGTGGAGCTGGGATTTAAACCTGGGCAATCTACTGGCCTGTCTCTTTGTACCTGGCCTATATTCCTAACTACTGTCATATTGTCAGCTGAAGGCAAAGTAAAGAAACCAACTGGAGAGTTCGTATTTCACATGATGGTGGGCTAGGAATACAGGATCTCTCTTCTCTCTCTCTCTCCCTCCCCCCCTCCCCCGCCTTCCCCTCTCTCTCTCCCCCTCCTCTCTGAAATCCACCAAAAAAATGTTGAATAGAGGTTTAAACATTTCTTTCAAATACATTGACAAACTGGCAAGAAAGTAAGAAAGCCCCAAAACTAAGTGTCAATGGGAAGCCAGAGAGGTAAGTGGCGCCCTTAGGCTGGTTTTACTGTGAGGGAATTTGCTAGCTAGTAGAGCCAAAGTTCTGATCATCCCAGACTTGAGTGCACAGAAACAGAAAAGAAATCTTAATGCACACTTTACAAAGCTGGGGTTCACTTGGACCAAGGTTGAATTAAAACAAACTTCCTGAAGATACGTCAGCTTGTTTCTAACATTGGCTCTTAATGGAAAGTAGAAAATTTTTTTAAAAAGAGCACTCCAGGATTGATTATTAAAACTTAACCCTGTTATGTGATCTGGATATGAAATTGCACCACCTCAGGGTCTGAGAAACTTTACGAAGGCAACAGAATTCCCCCGAGAGAAACGCACATCAACTCAGGCCACAAAAGAATCCCACAAATAAAGTTTCAAGGTACATGAGCTCTCAGTATTTTTTAAAAATTCACAAAACACACAAGAAAACAAGGTAATAGAGAGTGCTGATAAAGCAACAGATGGTACAACTCGACCTATAAAGAATTATACTGAAATACTGGTATCTTTCATGTAAAATATTAAAATGCCTAGTAAGTTTAAGGAAATAAAGGATTGAAAATATAAGTTAACACCTAAAGACCAGATTGTTAACATTTAAGATCACACATATAGTTAGCTCCTAGATTGTTCACACCTAAATGCTAGATTATTAACATCTTAGATAAGTTAACCTAGATAGGTATCTAAGACTGTATACCAATAAGAGTGAACTAGGTAATTTAGATCAACTTTCCCACAGGGAACAACTTAAAAAAGTTGGATAAACAAATTTTTAAATCACTTGAAGATACTGACATACTCTAGGGCAGTAAAGATCTAGGGGGCCAAGATCTGGGAGAAAAAGAATACCTAGAATAGTTTTCCTGGTATTTGAGGCTGTTTTTCCTAAAATGGAATCTACTAATTTTTAAAAAAGGAAGATATTAGGTTGGTGCAAAAGTAACTGCAGTTTTTGCTGTGCTGGCAAAAACTGCAATTCTTTTTGCACCAACATAATAAAAGACTGAGAAGCTCGGCAAAATTGCAGTCTGGGACCTGCCAAGTCTGGTAAACTTCCTGATATCTTGAGTCAGGATCTTGAAGAGAAAGGGACATCTTAGAAATAAAGATAAACCTTAAATAGACTAGTCATAAGAGCAAGTAATACCCAACTTCAAACAATCCCAATCCCTGACATGAGATTAAGGTCATCTGAGATGTCTAGTACCTTTCTGACAGAAGATTATGTCATTCTGTTAATAACAAGCTTCAAGTCATTTCTTGATTTGCAGGTATAATGTTCGCAGTTAATAAAAATAACCAGGCTTATTAGGAAATAAAATGTCATCGAAAACAAAAATTTAACAAACCAACAACACACACATAGGAACTCAGATATCAGAGACACACTTGAAAGTAACAATGCTTCAGTGTATTTAGGAAGATTAAGGACAGGAACAGCTTTGGCTATGGTGACATGAGGAAGTTAGGGTAACCCTCTCCACAAAAAATCAAGCATAAAACAGGATAGAATTGCCCAAAGCAACAATCTGAGGGGTCTGGAAATTGACCAAAAGCAGACAAAAAAATTAAATAGCATTTATTCTTAAAAACACTGTTTGCTTAGAACTTTGGTTAAGAATAGTGGGACTCTGACTTTCTTGCCAAAGACTGCAACCATCACCTTTACTCCCAAGCTCTGTTGGCAAGAATAGTAGTTTGACCAGTGTGAAGCTGATTGAGAAAATCATGAGCTTTTCTGCTATCAGGGACAGACTTGGTATGAAGAAGACGGGGGAGAAGACCATTGGCTTCTCAACTGAAAGTTCATTTCATGGAGAAATGAACGGGGAAAGTTCATTTCATGGAGAAATGAACGGGGAAAGACTGCAATCTTGCTAGCCTATGGTTTGCAGTGAGTAGTGAACTAGTAAGAAATCTAACATAAGATCCTGGAAATCAGAGATTCATAGAGGGACCAAATAGTCTGTTCACACATCCCTGGATGACTGAAACATGGGCATGTGCAGGGGAGACCATAAAGATCTCATCAAAAAGTAAAAGAAAAGGGAGACAAAAACTGGCTGAACTTTGAATATTCTGGCCAACCTTCTCACACAGATTGATTGCCAGAGGGTAGGAGCCTTAAAGACTCAAGGTGTTTGAGCACAGTTTCCACCCACATGATTAGCTGACCACTAAGCTATGCAGACATGGGATGAACACCAGGGAGTCAGGCTAGAAAATAAAACTGAAGAACAAAAACTGGGCAGACACATGAGCACCATGGGAAGAAACAGACTCCACAGCCTAAGTCCAAGCAGCTTAGTCTGGGGAAGAAAAAAACCCTCAAAAATAAATCAGACTCCAGCATTGCTGCAATATATTATCTAAAATGTCTAATTTTCAAATATATGAGTGATGCAAAGAAACAGGAAAGAATGAAACATACTCAGAGGGAAAAACAGTAAATAGAAACTTAGAGTGAGCCCAGATGTATTTGGGAGCCAGAGCCTTCAAAGTAGCTATTATAAATATATTCCCCAAAGATAAGGGAAAATATGACAGTGACTCAAAAGTAGGAACGCTAAATACAGAAATGGGAACTGTGAAATTGCAAATTTTAAAGTGGAAAAGGGCAATAGCTGAAATGAAAAATTAGCTATACGAGATCACCAGAAAGATCTGAGATGGCAGAAGAAAGTGTCAGTGAACATGGAAATAGATTAATAGAGATTATCTGTTCTGAAGGTCAGACAAAACTGAATTTGACCAAACATAAACAAAGCCTCAGAGATTTGTACAACAGTGTCAAGCATACCAACTTACCTGTAATGAGAGTCCTAGATGGAGAGGAGAAAGACAACAGGAAAATAGATTTTAAAAAATACTGGAGCCCCCATTAGGATCAACACAAAGATATCTACGATAGACACATTATAGTCAAAATGCTCAACAAGAAGGGCAAAACATTAAAAGCAGCAAGAGAAAGACTCTATATATTACTACAGAGGTAGTAATGCTAGAATTAACTAATGTTGACTTCTTCAGAAAGCCTGAAGGCTAGAAGACAATACAATGACATATGTAAAGTGCTGAAAAGAAAACAAGCTGTTAATGGATAATCCTAGAGAAATTACTCTTTAAAAATGAAGATAAAAACATTGTCAGATAAAATTTGGAAGAATATCGTGCCAATAGATCTGTTCTACAAGAAATACTAAATTCCTTTAAGCTGAAAGAAATAACACAAACGGGTAAATCTGTCGCATAAGAAGAAATGGTACATATATGGGAAAATAAACTGGGTGTACATTTTTCTCTTTCTCTTAATTTATTTTAAAAACACGTTTAAAGCAATAACTTTAACACTGTATTGTTGGATTTATTAAACATAAAGATGTAATATAAATAACAGCAGAAAGGAAGGATGGGAAATTCAGCTTATATAGAAGCAAAGTTGCTGTATTTTGCCAGAATTAGGTCAGTATTAACTTCAGGTAAAATGTGATCAATTGAAGATTCATATTATAATCCCTAGGGCAGTAACCAAGAGAATAACACAAAAAAATAGATTAAAAAATAACCAGGAATGAAGGTGATCACACACAAAAAAAGTGTTTAACATAAAAGAAGGTAATAAAAGAAGAACAGAGGAACAAAAAGAACCTGATATATAAATATGCAGAAAACAAATAGCAAATGACATATGTAAATAGAACCATGTCAATAATGCAATTAAATATGCATTAATGAAAGGACATTCACCATCATTAGTTATTTGGAAAATGTCAATCAAAACCATGTGAGACACTATTTCACATCTACTAGGATAAAAAAGATAGATAATAGCAAGTGTTGGTGAGGGAGGAGGTGGAGACATTGGAACCCTCATGCACTACTTGTGGGAAGGTAAAATGTGTGGCTGCTTTCAGTCTGGCAGTTTCTCAAGAGGCATATACCCAAGAGAAATGAAAACATCCATACAAATCTTGTACACAAATATTCATAGTAACATTATTCATGATAACCAAAAAGTTAGAAACAACTCTAGCAACTAACAGATACATTAAATTTGGTTATGTCCACACTATGAAATATTATTCAGCAATAAAAATGAAATTTTGATATATGTACAACATGGATGAATCTTGAAAACATTGCATTACGTGAGAAAATCCAATTACCAAAGACCATATGTTATATGACTGCATTTATATGATAGGTGCACAATAGGAAAATCTACAGTGACAGAAAGTACATTAGTGGTTGCCTAGGGCTGAGGGTTGGGTGGTGGAATAGGAAACAACTACAGATGGGTACTGAGTTTTTTGAGGGGTAAGTACAATTGTTTTAAAATCAGATTGTGGTAATCGTTGCACATTAAAGGCCTATTAACCTCATAAAGTTGTCATTAGTCTTTGAAGTAAAAATATGTAAAATAAAAATATGTGTATATGTAACATAAGAATTTGTCTCTAAACAGGGCTTAAAATTCTTTGGGAAAGTTTGACAAGATATATCACGTGAATTCAGATTCACCTCAAAGAATTATGTTTAGATAGGAAAAAAGAAATTTATTTTGGTCTCAAGTAGAAAAATATATGGCTTTGAGTTTTAAGCAGATTTAGACTTTTAAAATGTTAGAATTGATTCTTACTAAAAGTGATTTGTAAAATTACACCTTTGGTTTGATCACCAGTGATTACAGTGTTATTCTCCTACCTTTGTAGATTGAACTATTTGCAGAACCAACTTTATGTAGCTCCCGAACAGTAGTATGAGAGCGTGATTGGTATTTGTCACTTTTATTTTAAAAGTAGCATCTGAACACTTCAAAGCTGTCAAAGTGGATTGGTTAGACCAATAACCACTGTTTGATCCTTACTATTAAATTTTGTAACTATCTGATGGTATAGTTCTTTCAAACAGGTGATGTGTCTTCATGATTGTTATTTGGGGGGCAATAATTTAATCAGTTCTTGTTTAAAAAAAAAAAAAACTCCCCACAAAAACCAAAGCTGATGGGCTCACTGGTGAATCTATAAACTAAGGATGAAATAACAGCAACCCTACTCAAGCTCTACCAGAAAATAAAGCAGGAAGGAACACCTCCAAACCCATTTTATGAGGCCTGCATTTCTGTGATACCAAAGCCACGAGAAAGAAAACTATAGACCAATATTCTTTATGAAATTAGGCAAAAAAAATTCCATTAAAAATTACCAGTTACAGTGGTTCACAACTGTAATCCCAGCATTTTGGGAGGCCACAGTGGAAGGTTTGCTTGAGTCTAGGAGTTTCAAGACCATGCCAGGAAACATAGTGAGACCCCCATCACTACAAAATATATATACATATAGCTGAGTGTAGTGGTGCCTGCCTGTAGTCCCAGCTACTCAGGAGGCTGAGGTGGGAAGATTCCTTGAATCCAGAAAGTTGAAACTGCAGTGAGCAGTGATCACATGCCACTACATTCCAGCCTGGGCAACAGAGTGAGACCCTGTCTAAAAAAAAAAACTAGCAAACTAAATCCAGCAACACATAAAGAAGATTAAACATCGTGGCATATGGAATTTATCCCAGCAATGTAAGATTGGTTTAACAGCTCAAAATCAATTAACATAAAACTTAGTAGAATAAAAGATTAAAACCATATGATTATCTTAATAGATACAACAAAACATTTAACAAAATTCATAACCCATTTTTGACAAAACCTTGTAAGAAAAGAGGAATTAGAGGGATTTCCTTCATGAGATAAGGGGCGTCTTTGAGAATCCTATATCTAACGATGAAAGACAGTGCTTTTCCCTTGTGGTCAGTAATAACACAGGGATTTCTGTCTTCTCTGTTTCTGCTCAACATTAACTTTTACTCGTTGCATAAAGAAATTAAGACATCGAGGTTTGAAAAGAAAAGTAAAGCTGTTTTAGTTCACAGACAACACAAGGTTGTATATAGAAAATTATATGGGATTTTTTAAAAAATTCTAAACTTAATAGTGAGTTGAGCAAGGTCACTGCATACAAGATCAACATGCTAAAATCAATTGAATTTCTACATATGAGAAATAAACTATCCAAAGATAAATAAGAGCAATTCCATTCATAAGAACATCAAATATAATAAAATATTTATGAATAAATTTAGCAAAAGAAGCTCAAGACCTGTACACAAAAACTACAAAACATTGCTGAGAGAAATTACAGAAGATTCAGATAAGTATGAGATATACCATATTCATGGATTGAAAGACTCAATATTTTTAAAACGGCAAATTTCCCCAAATTGATGTATATATTCAGTGCTATTCTGATTAAAAACCCAGCAGACCTTTTTGAAGAGATTGTCAAAGTGATTCTCAAATTTATATGAAACTGTGTAGAATAGAAGAGAGAAAACAAACTTGAAAAAGAAGAGCAAATTTTGAAAATGTACACTACCTGATTTCAGAATTTCGGTAATCAACACAGTGTGATATTCACGTGAAGACAGACCTATAGTTCAGTGGAACTGGAACTGAACAGTACAGAAATACATTCTCTGTTTATCATCAATTGATTTTTGATGAAGATAGCATTGCAATTCAATCAGAGGGGACATTTTCAGCAAATTGTGCTTGAATGTATGTGATAAAAATAAACTTACACCTTTACTTCTCACCATGTTAAAAAAATATATTCAAAATGGGTCATGATGTAGACATAAGAACAAAAACTCTATTTCTAGAAGAAAGTAAAGGAGACAATCTTTGAGACCTTGAGTAAAGCAAAGATTTTTTAGAAATGACACTAACAATATGATCCATTAAAAGAAAAATAGATTAATTGGACTTCACAAAAATTAAGAACTGTTCATCTTCAAAAGACCCCATTAGAAAACAAAACTTTCAAAAAGCCAAAGCTGTGTAAACATATTTGCAAATTAATCTTGGTAATATATAAAGAACTCTAAAAACAAAAAAATAATAATGAAAAGACATGTACCCAATTTTTAAAAACAACAAAATCTACAGCTAAGAAGATGTGAAAAGTTGCTTAGCAACATTGGTCATGAGTGAAATGCAAATTAATACAATATGGCTGATTATTCAGAAGACTTTTGAGTGAGTTTTTCTGTTCTGGTTTTTCTTTTTTACTAAAATTAACTCCAAAATAGGGAACAGAGAAATATATCACCCTTCCCAGAAATTCTGCTCCTTTTAAGGAGAGGACTAAGTACCACTTGCTTTGCCTCTGCCAGGTTGTCACATCCATTGGTGAGCTGGTTGAAGTGTGTTCCACGCAGATCCAGTCCGGATGGAGACCCTTGTTCAGTGCCCTGGAAACAGTGCATGGTGGGAACAAGTCAGAGGTGAAGGAGTACCTGGTTGGTGACTACTCCATGGGTGAGAATGTTTGGATGATTCTTGCTATTCAGCATTAATTCTCTCTGCCAAGTTTCATGTAAAAAAATGATTGAACAATAGGGAAAACAGATTGTCAGTCATGTTTTATCATCAGGAGAGAATGTGGTATAGCAGGAATGGGTGTTCTGAGTTCTGCCAGCAGGCTGAGAGCCCTGAGCATTGTCAGGCCTTGTTCTTGCTGACAATTGGACAATAAGGCTGAGAGGCTTCTGTTGTTTCACTTATACATTGCTGTGTTGAGTTCATTTTTAAGGCCAAAAAGGAAAATGTTATCCACTTGCTATTAAGAAGCAGAAAAGTATCATAACACAGAGTAATCAGAATGAGGAAGACTCGGTCTGCTGGAAAAGGAAGGGTACCCATAAGGCATGCCCAGGGCCCAGCAGTGTTGTCTCAGAGGTTCCCAAGACCTCCCCTAAACTCAGAAACCTACCAGAAGGACTCATGGGACCCAGAATATAGTTATGCGGAGGTTTATTGCACAGCTCATGACCAAGTTTTAGCAATGTAGGAAGGACACAGCAGATTATACAGAGGAAAGACACAGACAATCTGGAGGAATCTGCACCAGCTTCCCTGTGCTGTCACCCTCCCATGAAGTATCACACAGACCACATTCCTCCACAGCAGTGAAAACACAGCAACATGTTTGCAATGTTTCTGCCCATGGAAGCCCATTAGAGATCTAGCTGGGGGCTGGTCACTTACGTACCCCTTCCCTAGCACATACCAAAATCCCAGACTCCCAGTAGGAAAGCAGGTGTTCAGCATAAACCAAATGGTTTGCGTGAACAGTCCAGGCACAGTGAACTACTCTTACCATTAACTGTGGCCTGGGAGTACTTTCAGAGCTGAGTTCCCAGACACCAGCCAAAGATCAATTTTGCAAGCAAGCTTTCTAAAAGGAGAGTGGCCTCAGACCTTCTGTGCTCTTTTTCTGCACAGGTATAAACTCACAGATGCCACCAAAGGTCTATCTACACCTGCCCTGCCCTGCCCTGTAGAAATCTATAATTACCTGTGCAGGAGCATTCCAGAGGTCGCCTATTTCCCTGCTGTCTAGACCAGCACATTGCCTCAGCTCTGCATTCGGCCAGCTCAGCCCTCATCTCTTTGCTGAGCCAGCAAAACTGAGCATGGCACTGGAGCCAAGCCAATGGTTCAATAAAAAAGCCCAGGCATCTCGCCAGTAGATCTTCCTCAAGGCCCCCGTGGAAGATGCTGGGAATATGGGCCACCCTGGCAACCCCAAGAGTAGAAACTTACTTTCTTACAATTCTATCATCTTCCTCCCTTAGGAAAAGGCCAAGCTCCAGTGTTTGATGTATTTGAAGCTTTTCTCAATACGGACAACATCCAGGTCTTTGCTAATGCAGCTACTAGCTACATCATGTGCCTTATGAAGTTTGTCAAAGGACTGGGTAAGCAGAACCTTTCTCTCATGCCTTGTAACAGCTGAGGACCCTTTCCAGGGTGGCTCTGTATGGCTGGCGACAGGGCCCACTGGGATACAAGCAGGTGGTGTGGCGCTGTGCACTCAGAAGCAAAAACTTACTGTGAAAGCAGCTTGAATTTTATCCAAAGTTGATACTTTTCATTGTGTTCATGGAATAGCTTATAGCATATTTTTAATCTATTTGCTTATTATTTTATACCAACTTTATTGTCAAAGAATAATATCAACCTTATATTTTCCCTTTTTAAAAGGTTCTCAGGCTCCAGGTTTAATCAGACTCTATGGAAACTCTCAAAATTTTAAGTTTCTTCTAAACCTTTTGGTTTAACTAAGTGTCCCTCCCTTTCATTTCACCCCAGATAAACCCATGCGCTATAAAAATCTGCTATCACAGGTCATGTTGTATAGTGAGAATCTATTTTGTTAAGGTGTTTCTAAATTAAGTATAAAATCATCTGGGTAGTTCCTGAAATACACGAGGCTTTCAAGAAGGGGGACTTCTATACTTAGAAAATATATTTTATAATTAATAAAACCTGGGGTAGGAGGAATTCTTCTGCTAAAAAGTTGGGAAATCAAACTCAAGCTGCTAATCATGACACTAAGAATAGGTTTCTGCATAAAGGCAATTATTTAATATAATGTTGCTTAATCTGAGGTTGGAAATCTTAGAACACTCATACAATTCTGGAGGCTGAAAAGTCCCACGGTAGACCCTCTGCAAGCTGGAAAACCAGGGAAGCTGGTAACATGGCTCAGTTCACGTTCAAAGGCCCCAGAACCAGGGGCACCGAGGGTGTAACTCTTAGTCTGAAGGTGGAGGCCTGAGAAGCTGTAGCTCTAAGACAGGAGAAGGGTATCCCAGCTACAGAGACAGAGACAGAGAGAATTCTCCTTTTCTCTGCCTTTTGTTCTCCCTGGGCCTCAGCTGATTAGATGGTGTCTGCCTGCATTGGGCGAGGTTGGAGCTCCCTTACTCAGTCTGATTCAAACGCCAACCTTTTCCAGAACCAGCCTCATAGACACATCCAGAAATCATGCTTTATCAGTCATCTGGGTCCCCCCTAATCCAGTCAAGCGGACACCTAAAATAAACCATCACATGGAAGATATTGAAAACAGCCTGTTTTTTTTTCTTCTGTGAATTATAAGATGGAGTTAGTTATTTGGATGGGGCCTGGGTTCAATGGGAAAGGTAGAGCCCTCTGTATAGTCACGGTGCCTGTGTCCTGCCTGGCTCCAGGGCGTGCCATTCACATAGATTTGGATGTGTTCAAATACACAGTGGCCATAGTCAAAACCTTTGGGATGCCTGCTGTAACCATGGATAGGAAATGAATGTGTTGTTAATTCCCACCTGCTTATTTCAACAGGCATTTGACCTGGTCTGTGTTTTTATATTATAAAATGGGTTCATCTAAACCAGGAGTTGGCAAGCTGTATCCCATGGTTTTTGTAAAAACAGTTTGATTAGAACACAGCATGCTCATTTGTCGATGGCTGCTTCCATACTACCGTGACAGAGTTGAGTGGCTGCAATGCAGACAGTGTGACCTGCAGAGCCTGAAGTATTTACTCTTGGGCCTTTTGCCAAAAACATTTGCTAACCCTTGATCAAAAACCTAAGAAATGTTTTGGTTTTTTTTTTTTTAAAGGAGAAACATGCCTCTTTACTTCTGAATTTTAACTAATGCCTAGTAATTATGTCTGTTTACTCACTGGGGAGGGTTCTTGCTCTTACAATTGTAGACAATTAGAAACAATTACAATAAATAAATTATTTGATTAAATGCATAGAAATGGATTCATTATGAGAAGAGAAATTATAATAATTCAGTTACTATTCTTATAGAAAAACCTAGATACCCCTCTACAGACATGTTAAATCTCTAGATATGTAGAAAAAATAGAAAAACCATTTAAATGCAATTAAGTAGTCTCTGTCCCCAAACCCCAGATGTTTAGACTCTTCCCAGATCCCTCATTTATCATCGCCATTTAATTCCACGCACTGGCAGGGAAAGAAATCCTTTTCCAAATGGAGAGAGGGAAGTGCTTCATTCCAGCCCAATCCAGGACTTGCCTCTGGGACTGTCCTCTGTCATCAAGTTACTCCCTCTAACAGCAGGTCCCTTTGTACGTGTACCCATGTACAAAGGAACACCGTCCAGCCACTGAAAGTACTGTGGTAGAATAGAGAGGAAATGTCCATCGATTAGTGGAAGGAGGAGCTACTAAACCATATCATCTCAACAAAACGATAGGTGGGACAGTATGATCCCAATTGTATTTTTTTTTATTTTTGAGACAGAGTCTCACTCTGTTGCCCAGGCTGGAGTGCAGTGGTGCAATCTCAGCTCACCACAATTTCCACCTCCTGGGTTCAAGGGATTCTCCTGCCTCAGCCTTCCCAGTAGCAAGATTACAGCCATGCACCACCACACCCAGCTAATTTAGTACTTTTAGTAGAGACGGGGTTTTTCCATATTGGTCAGGCTGGTCTCGAACTCCCGACCTCAGGTGATCCGCCCGCCTCAGCCTCCCAAAGTGCTGGGATTGCAGCCATGAATCACTGCACCTGGCCCCAACTATATTTAACATGTGCACATGCAGGGCAGAGAATGGCTGAAAGGATTTTCCTCAGGGCTGTGCAGTTTGAAGTCATTTTTCTCCCACTCTCTTTTAGTAGCTATTTGGTGCACTAGTGCTATTGGGTCAACAGGTCTCCTATTGAAGGGGGCCCGCAAGAGTAATACTGTTGGTCTTTGTCCTCATGCCACCCCTAGGGGAGGTGGACTGTAAAGAGATTGGAGACTGTGTCCCGGCACCCGGAGCCCCGTCCACAGACCTGTGCCTCCCAGCCCTGGACTACCTCAGGCGCTGCTCTCAGGTAGGGGAGGGGTCCAGCTGGGCGCCAGGCCTGGAAACCTGCCTTGGAAGATGCTTGCACAACGCGCATGGGGGTCTTTTGCTGAAGCCCAAGAGAGACACTTTGCCATCTCTGAGTAGATTGGGGCTCAGATGTGAAGTCTATATCTCCTTTTTCTATGAAGGAAAGAAAATAATGAAAACATGCTAGAACACACCATTGCATGCTGAGATATCTGAAACTTCTCCCTCACACTCAGAGGTCCAAACTACAGGAATCTCTATATCTGCATGAGGTTTTAGGGGAAGGGGTCACGAGGTCATGGAAAGTCTTTCTGAGGGCACCAAAAAGTGGAGGGGGTGGCGCAAGCAGTGAAGAGGGACATTAATAAAAGAAAGATATGTTCAGTCAAGATCACCTCATAGAGGTGGGCAAATCACCTGAGGTCAGGAGTTCAAGACCAGCCTGGACAACATGGTGAAACCCCATCTGTACTAAAAATACAAAAATTAGCCGGATATGGTGACACAGGCCCATAATCCCAGCTATGTGGGAGGCTTAGGGAGGAGAATTGCTTCAACCCGGGAGACGGAGGTTGCAGTGAGCTAAGATCATGCCATTGCACTCCAGCCTAGGTGACAGAGCGAGACTGTTTCAAAAATATTTTTTTTAATCTAGTAAAAAAAACAGAATAAAACAGTGCTGTCAAAGTGAGCAGTGAGTGTCATTGTGCCCATTTTTCTCTGCCTGACACTGTGCCCACTCCCTGAAGCCATTTCTTTCTAAGCTTCAGTGACACACCTCTCTCAGTACTTTCTCACCTGTCTTCCCATGTGGTGTCCTTGGGCCTCTTTGGGGATCTATGTATAGCCTCTTCCTGGGTGACAGCACTGAGCCCATGGCTTTAGAAGGGACACACATCCCTGGCTTCTCCATCCAGCTGCCTCCCCAGGCCTCGTGTGACATGACCCCTGCCTGGCTCCCTTTCCACCCTCACATCCTTCCTTCTCACAGTGCTACAGCCATGCTGAGCTTCTGCCCTTCCCCCAATACACCTGCTCATTACTGCCAAGGGCCATCACTGCTTCCTCTGCTGAGATTCTCCCCAGATTCTAGGTGCCACTCTTTATCTCCCAGATCTCATCTGAAACGTCACCTCTTCAGAGCGCAGAGCAAAGTGTCTCTCTTGGCTAAAGGATCTGCCAACTCCTGCCTAGAGTCCCCCTGTTGTTTTTGTTTTTTTCTTCCTGAGGCAGAATCTTGCTCTGTCACCCAGGCTGGAGTGCAGTGGCACAATCTCGGCTCACTACAACCTCCACCTCCCAGGTTCAAGTGATTCTCCTGCTTCAACCTCCCTAGTAGCACCACCACACCCAGCTAATTTTTGCATCTTTAGTAGAGACAGGGTTTCGTCATGTTGTCCAAGCTGGTCTCGAACTCCAGACCTCAAGAGAACAGCCAGCGTCGGCCTCCCAAGTGCTAAAATGACAGGCATGAGCCACCATGCCCGGCCTTCACTATTTCTAGTACCACCTGTTTAGATTTTTCTGTAGCATTGATGACTGAAATGTAATTATTTTAGAAAGGATTGTAGTTGGTGAGACCCACCAGGACAGGAATTTTGTCTGTTTGCTCACAGCCATGGTTCCTCGAACAATGTGGGCATGGCAGGATTCTCATTCATGAAGACAGAAGGATCTTTGGAAGTTTGTCCCAGTAACAGAGATCCCATGGGGGCCTGGGCACTAGTCACAAGAGGGGGATGAAGAGCCCAGGCCACTCTGCTGGCTCAGCTTCTGAGACCTTCCTCTTTCCCTCCTGGCTACAGCCTCCATTTCTCTAAGTGCTCTTATCCCTGTGTTTCCTGAGAGGTTGAGTCAAGGGAAGGAGAAATCAGAGTCTGGTATCTCATTGGCCTGTGAACTGTCTTCTCGGTGATACCCACAGAACACTTTTTCCCATAGGCAAAAATTCTTGACATGTTTCATGGTTCCCTGGGTAGGTTTATAAAAGTCTATAAAACTCATATGTAATTAAAATACTGGAAAATTATCCAGAGGATCCTTTTTCCCTCGACTTTTTTGTTGCCATTCAATGCCATTTCATCTGTTTCATGGAATAAATGCCTCTTGTGATTTGAAATCCAAATCACAAACATCAAACTTTCAGTGTCTAGTTTCCCATCTCCCTTTAGGACTAGTGTATCATTTCATGATTATGTAACACCCACAGTGCAACTTTTTCCAGTATATAATTGCAGTTTATCTTTTTCTAAATTTAGTTATTGGCAAAAATCTACAAAATGCCCTTGAAGCCAATATTCCTTAGTGGGAGACTTGCCAGCTTGCCCCGAAGACTTCAGGAACAGTCAGCCAGCAGTGAGGATGGAATTGAATCAGTCCTGTCTGATTTTGATGATGACACCGGTAAGTTAATTGATGGGACTAAACTAGGTTATTTGCTGTGTTCATATTCCCAGAAGCTTAAGTCATAAATGAAGTATCTTAAGCTTCTGGGGATTGTCTTAGTCCATTTTGTACTGCTATAAGAGAATACCTGAGAGTGAATAATTTATCAATAACAGATTTATTTCTGACAGTTCTGGAGGCTGAGAAGCCAAAAGTTGAGGGGCTTGCATCTGATAAGGGCCTTCTTGCTGTATCATCCCACAGAGGGAAGGGCAAGAGAGCACTCAAGGAGTTCAGGGTGGTGGGGAGAGGAAGGGGGCCAAACTCATGCTTTGACCAGGAACCCATTCCCAAGATAACTAACTCATGTCCATGATAACAACACAAATCCATTCATGAGGACAGAGCCCTTAGGACATAATCACCTCTTAAAGGTCCCACCTGTCAACACTGTTGCATTATAGATAAAGTTTCCAACACGTGAATTTTGGGGGACACATTCAATCCATAGCATTTCACTCTGGCCCCCAAAATGCAGGTTCTTCTCACATGCAGAAAACATTAATTCCATCCCAGGAGTTTCAGCACCAACTCAAGAGTCTCGTCTAAATCAGGTACAGTTTAAACTAAATGCCTGATTCATTCCAAAGCAAGTTTCTCTCCAGCTGTGGGCCTGTGAAGTTAACAGATTGCATGCTTCCAAAATACAAGGGTAGGAAGCATAGGATAGACATTCACATTCTAAAGGGGGAGAAATAGGCAAGACAGGAGTAACATGCCCCAAGTGAGTCCAAAAACCCAACAGAGCAGACATGAAATCCTAAGACTCCAGAATAATCCTTTACTGCACTTGCTGTAAACATGTGAACTTGGGGGGAAATAGTCAAACCATAGCATAGATCATAAGAATGATCATCTATTTTTGTAGTTATTTTTTGTAATTCTGTCACAAGAAGTCTGCTTAAAGTTTCCATGGACTTTCCAAAAACATCACTTTTCAATGGATACCTCTATACCCATCCTTTAAAATGAATTCCTCTGTGCAGATTTACAAATTTCACATAAGTAGTTTCTAACTCTCAATTCTCTCGACTTTAGCAAATTGGAATGAAGTTCCATTGGTGCCTAGGTACTTAAATTGGTAATTGTCTTTTAATATCTTTTAGAAAACAAATCATTATACAATTACTTCCTACAGGACTAGTTGGTTAGAGACTGGGGAAATTAAGCCAATACTAAAGAGAGAATCTATTTGTGACTGGTGATGCTGAAGGCTCATGAAAGGAATGATTTTAAAGAATTTGTTTCAAATTAGGTCCCATGTGATCTCCTGTGAATCAGAGTTCAGGCTAGTAACAGTGGATCATTTTCAGATGGATTAACTCATGCCTCTGTCTTCAGTCTCCTGTCACAGAAGACCTGGTCTTGTTCTACATCTAGAATTGGATATCATACCCTCAAATAGGTCTAATTTCTGGGTATAAGTTATTTCCAACTCTTTCATAAAGGACTTCTGAGGGGAAGATTTTGGTTTTTGTTTTATTTTGGTGTTACAAATTTATTTCGTGGGGGTGCCTAGGAGGTTTAAATTTTCTGATGGAGATTATAAACAACAAAATCTCACAAGTTCAGATTAGTTGTAAGGAATAATTATAGGAAAGAATAAATATCTAATGTAGAGAACAATTAAGTATTGAAAGCTCGCTAGATATTGCCTAATAGAGGTTTCAATTTGATGATTAGATAAGAACAAGTTTTACTTAGCATTTTTTTTTTTTTTAATTTTTTATTGGATTATAGGTTTTGGGGTACATGAGCAGAGCATGCAAGACAGTTGCGTAGGTACACACATGGCAGTGTGCTTTGCTTTTCTTCTCCCCTTCACCCACATTTGGCATTTCTCCCCAGGCTATCCCTCCCCACCTCCCCCTCCCACTGGCCCTCCCCTTTTCCCCCCAATAGACCCCAGTGTTTAGTACTCCCCTCCCTGTGTCCATGTGTTCTCATTTTTCATCACCCACCTATGAGTGAGAATATGCGGTGTTTCATTTTCTGTTCTTGTGTCAGTTTGCTGAGGATGATGTTTTCCAGATTCATCCATGTCCCTACAAACGACACGAACTCATCATTTCTGATTGCTGCATAATATTCCATGGTGTATATGTGCCACATTTTTCCAATCCAGTCTATTATCAATGGGCATTTGGGTTGATTCCAGGTCTTTGCTATTGTAAACAGTGCTGCAATGAACATTCGTGTACATGTGTCCTTATAGTAGAACGATTTATAGTCTTTTGGATATATACCCAGTAATGGGATTGCTGGGTCAAATGGAATTTCTATTTCTAAGGCCTTGAGGAATCGCCACACCGTCTTCCACAATGGTTGAACTAATTTACACTCCCACCAACAGTGTAAAAGTGTTCCTTTTTCTCCACATCCTCTCCAGCATCTGTTGTCTCCAGATTTTTTAATGATCGCCATTCTAACTGGCGTGAGATGGTATCTCAATGTGGTTTTGATTTGCATCTCTCTGATGACCAGTGACGATGAGCATTTTTTCATATGATTGTTGGCCTCATATATGTCTTCTTTCGTAAAGTATCTGTTCATATCCTTTGCCCACTTTTGAATGGGCTTGTTTGTTTTTTTCCTGTAAATCTGCTTGAGTTGTTTGTAAATTCTGGATATCAGCCCTTTGTCAGATGGGTAGACTGCGAAAATTTTTTCCCATTCTGTTGGTTGCCGATCCACTCTAGTGACTGTTTCTTTTGCCGTGCAGAAGCTGTGGAGTTTCATTAGGTCCCATTTGTCTATTTTGGCTTTTGTTGCCAATGCTCTTGGTGTTTTGTTCATGAAGTCCTTGCCTACTCCTATGTCCTGGATAGTTTTGCCTAGATTTCCTTCTAGGGTTTTTATGGTGCCAGGTCTTATGTTTAAGTCTTTAATCCATCTGGAGTTAATTTTAGTGTAAGGTGTCAGGAAGGGGTCCAGTTTCTGCTTTCTGCACATGGCTAGCCAGTTTTCCGAACATCATTTGTTAAACATGGAATCCTTGCCCCATTGCTTGTTTTTGTCAGGTTTATCAAAGATTGTATAGTTGTATGTATGTTGTGTTGCCTCCGGTGCCTCTGTTTTGTTCCATTGGTCTATATCTCTGTTTCGGTACCAGTACCATGCTGTTTTGATTACTGTAGCCTTGTAGTATAGTTTGAAATCCGGTAGTGTGATGCCCCCCGCTGTGTTCTTTTTGCTTAGAATTGACTTGGCTATGCGGGCTCTCTTTTGGTTCCATATGAAGTTCATGGTGGTTTTTTCCAGTTCTGTGAAGAAAGTCAATGGTAGCTTGATGGGGATAGCGTTGATTCTGTAAATTACTTTGGGCAGTATAGCCATTTTCACAATATTAATTCTTCCTAACCATGAACATGGAATGTTTCTCCATCTGTTTGTGTCCTCTCTGATTTCGTTGAGCAGTGGTTTGTAGTTCTCCTTGAAGAGGTCCCTTACGTTCCTTGTGAGTTGTATTCCAAGGTATTTTATTCTTTTTGTAGCAATTGCGAATGGCAGTTCGCTCTTGATTTGGCTTTCTTTAAGTCTGTTATTGGTGTAGATGAATGCTTGTGATTTTTGCACATTGATTTTATATCCTGAGACTTTGCTGAAGTTGTTTATCAGTTTCAGGAGTTTTTGGGCTGAGGCAATGGGGTCTTCTAGGTATACTATCATGTCGTCTGCAAATAGAGACAATTTGGCTTCCACCTTTCCTATTTGAATACCCTTTATTTCTTTTTCTTGCCTGATTGCTCTGGCTAGAACTTCCAGTACTATATTGAATAGGAGTGGTGAGAGAGGGCATCCTTGTCTAGTACCAGATTTCAAAGGGAATGCTTCCAGTTTTTGCCCATTCAGTATGATATTGGCTGTTGGTTTGTCATAAATAGCTTTTATTACTTTGAGATACATTCCATCGATACCGAGTTTATTGAGGGTTTTTAGCATAAAGGGCTGTTGAATTTTGTCAAATGCCTTCTCTGCGTCAATTGAGATAATCATGTGGTTTTTGTTTTTGGTTCTGTTTATGTGGTGAATTACGTTGATAGACTTGCGTATGTTGAACCAGCCTTGCATCCCTGGGATGAATCCTACTTGATCATGATGAATAAGTTTTTTGATTTGCTGTTGCAATCGGCTTGCCAGTGTTTTATTGAAGATTTTTGCATCTATGTTCATCATGGATATTGGCCTGAAGTTTTCTTTTCTCGTTGGGTCTCTGCCGGGTTTTGGTATCAGGATGATGTTGGTCTCATAAAATGATTTGGGAAGGATTCCCTCTTTTTGGATTGTTTGAAATAGTTTTAGAAGGAATGGTACCAGCTCCTCCTTGTGTGTCTGGTAGAATTCGGCTGTGAACCCATCTGGACCTGGGCTTTTTTTGTGAGGTAGGCTCTTAATTGCTGCCTCAACTTCAGACCTTGTTATTGGTCTATTCATAGTTTCAGCTTCCTCCTGGTTTAGGCTTGGGAGGACACAGGAGTCCAGGAATTTATCCATTTCTTCCAGGTTTACTAGTTTATGTGCATAGAGTTGTTTGTAATATTCTCTGATGATGGTTTGAATTTCTGTGGAATCTGTGGTGATTTCCCCTTTATCATTTTTTATTGCATCTATTTGGTTGTTCTCTCTTTTCTTTTTAATCAATCTGGCTAGTGGTCTGTCTATTTTGTTGATCTTTTCAAAAAACCAGCTCTTGGATTTATTGATTTTTTGAAGGGTTTTTCGTGTCTCAATCTCCTTCAGCTCAGCTCTGATCTTAGTAATTTCTTGTCTTCTGCTGGGTTTTGAGTTTTTTTGATCTTGCTCCTCTAACTCTTTCAATTTTGACGATAGGGTGTCAATTTTGGATCTCTCCATTCTCCTCATATGGGCACTTATTGCTATATACTTTCCTCTAGAGACTGCTTTAAATGTGTCCCAGAGGTTCTGGCATGTTGTGTCTTCATTCTCATTGGTTTCGAAGAACTTCTTTATTTCTGCCTTCATTTCGTTGTTTACCCAGTCAACATTCAAGAGCCAGTTGTTCAGTTTCCATGAAGCTGTGCGGTTCTGGGTCGGTTTCTGAATTCTGAGTTCTAACTTGATTGCACTATGGTCTGAGAGGCTGTTTGTTATGATTTCAGTTGTTTTGCATTTGTTGAGCAGTGCTTTACTTCCAATTATGTGGTCAATTTTAGAGTAGGTGTGATGTGGTGCTGAGAAGAATGTGTATTCTGTGGATTTGGGGTGGAGAGTTCTGTAAATGTCCACCAGGTTTGCTTGCTCCAGGTCTGAGTTCAAGCCCTGGGTATCCTTGTTGATTTTCTGTCTGGTTGATCTGTCTAGTATTGACAGTGGAGTGTTAAAGTCTCCCACTATTATTGTGTGGGAGTCTAAGTCCTTCTGTAAGTCATTAAGAACTTGCCTTATGTATCTGGGTGCTCCTGTGTTGGGTCCATATATGTTTAGGATCGTTAGCTCTTCTTGTTGTATCGATCCTTTTACCATTATGTAATGGCCTTCTTTGTCTCTTTTGATCTTTGTTGCTTTAAAGTCTATTTTATCAGAGATGAGTATTGCAACTCCTGCTTTTTTTTGCTTTCCATTAGCTTGGTAAATCTTCCTCCATCCCTTTATTTTGAGCCTTTGTGTATCCTTGCATGTGAGATGGGTTTCCTGGATACAGCACACTGATGGGTTTTGTATTTTTATCCAATTTGCCAGTCTGTGTCTTTTGATTGGTGCATTTAGTCCATTTACATTTAGGGTTAATATTGTTATGTGTGAATTTGATACTGCCATTTTGATTCTAAGTGGCTGTTTTGCCTGTTAGTTGTTGTAGATTCTTCATTATGTTGAAGCTCTTTAGCATTCAGTGTGATTTTGGAATGGCTGGTACTGATTGATCCTTTCTATGTGTAGTGCCTCTTTTAGGAGCTCTTGTAAAGCAGGCCTGGTGGTGACAAAATCTCTGAGTACTTGCTTGTTCGCAAAGGATTTTATTCTTCCTTCACTTCTGAAGCTCAGTTTGGCTGGATATGAAATTCTGGGTTGAAAGTTCTTTTCTTTAAGAACGTTGAATATTGGCCCCCACTCTCTTCTGGCTTGTAGTGTTTCTGCCGAGAGATCTGCTGTGAGTCTGATGGGCTTCCCTTTGTGGGTGACCCGACCTTTCTCTCTGGCTGCCCTTAGTATTCTCTCCTTTATTTCAACCCTGTTGAATCTGACGATTATGTGCCTTGGGGTTGCTCTTCTTGCGGAATATCTTTGTGGTGTTCTCTGTATTTCCTGCAATTGAGTGTTGGCTTGTCTTGCTAGGTGGGGGAAATTTTCCTGGATGATGTCCTGAAGAGTATTTTCCAGCTGGGATTCATTCTCTTCGTCCCCTTCTGGTACACCTATCAAACGTAGGTTAGGTCTTTTCACATAGTCCCACATTTCTTGGAGACTTTGTTCATTCCTTTTTGCGCTTTTTTCTCTGATCTTGGTTTCTCGTTTTATTTCATTGAGTTGGTCTTCGACTTCAGATATTCTTTCTTCTGCTTGGTCAATTCGGCTATTGAAACTTGCGTTTGCTTCGCGAAGTTCTCGTATTATGTTTTTCAGCTCCTTTAATTCATTCATATTCCTCTCTAAGGTATCCATTCTTGTTATCATTTCCTCGAATCTTTTTTCAAATCTTTTTTCAAGGTTCTTAGTTTCTTTGCATTGATTTAATACATGATCTTTTAGCTCACAAAAGTTTCTCATTATCCATCTTCTGAAGTCTAATTCCGTCATTTCGTCACAGTCATTCTCCGTCCAGCTTTGTTCCCTTGCTGGTGAGGAGTTTTGGTCCTTTCTAGGAGGCGATGTGTTCTGGTTTCGGGTGTTTTCCTCCTTTTTGCGCTGGTTTCTTCCCATCTTTGTGGATTTGTCCGCTGGTCGTCTGCGTAGTTGCTGACTTTTCGTTTGGGTCTCTGAGTGGACACCCAGAATGTTGATGATGAAGTATTTCTGTTGCTTGGTTTTCCTTCTACCAGTCTAGCCCCTTCGCTGTACGACTGTTGAGGTCCGCTCCAGACCCTGCTTGTCTGGGGTGGACCTCTAGTAGCCGTGGCACAGCAAGGGATGCTACCAGTTTCTTTTTCTGCTCTCTTTGTCCCAGGATGATGCCTGCCTAATGACAGTCTTTTGGATATAGAGGGGTCAGGGAGCTGCTTGAGGAGACAGTTTGTACTTTATAGGGGTTTAATTGCTGAGCTGTGCACTCTGTTGTTCATTCAGGGCTGTTAGGCTGCTATGTTTGATTCTGCTGCAACACAGCTCATTAAACAACCCTTTTTTTTTTCTCAAATGCTCTGTGTTGAGGGGTTTGGGCTTTATTTTTGGATGTCCGATCAGGTGTCCTGCCCAGCTCAAAGGCAGACTAGCCACTGTTTGGCTGCCGAGGCTCCGCCCTGCTGTTGTGTGATTCGCGCTGTTCCTGCCGGCTCTGCTGTGGTCTCTGCCACGCCCTGCGGCGGAGTCTCTTCGTTGTAGCGTGTTGCCTCAGCAACGGCAGGCTGCGTCAGCAGTGGGCGTGTATCTCAGTAGGGACGGGTTGCCTCGGCAACGGCTGGCTGCCTCAGCAGTGGGCGTGTATATCAGTTGGGGCAGGTTGCCTCCGTAGTGGTGGACGCCCCTCCCCCACAGAGCGTCTCGGACCGTCTGCCTGGGATAGTTTGAAATCGCGGTTTTGTTCGTCCCACTGGGTATCCCAAACGATCTGTCCTTGCAATCCCCTGGGCTGGGCTACTGTGCAAGTCTCGTTCAGTCTCAAGTCCAGCCCTCTCAAGTCTCAGGTTGCCGGTTCAACAAGGCACCCGGACAAGCGCGCCCTGTGGGGATTGCTGGGTAGGGCCGGCCGCCGCCGCCCCGGCTGCCGGCTTCGCCAGGCAGACCTACTGCCTGGCGTCCCGTGTCTTTTTATACTTGGGAGTTTCCCCGTTCTGTGGGCAACAAAGATCAGTCTGGAAATGCAGCACTGACTCACCGTTTGCGAATTCAACGCGGGCTCCAATCCTGGGTTGTTCTCACAGCGCCATCTTGAGTCCCCTCCCACGAGTAGCTATTCTTAAAGATGACGTAGAGTGCAGTAGGTAAGTGATGATGAGCAATTTGAGGATATCTCCCATAAAATGTTCGCAAGTGGCTTCCACTGAGGGCACTAGCATCTGCATGAGGGGAACATGGTGGCGCCCAAGAGCTTCGGAGACACCAGGATCCGCAGAACTTCAAAGAGGGTGTCATAGGCCTGGCTCTGAGAGTCCCTGGGTCTGCACTCCCAGAAGGACGGCAGCTCTTCTCCTCTCCTTCTCCTTACTTAGCATTTTAACCCTCCAACCCAGATAATTATAAGCAGAAGCTAATGTTGTTTATCTGTAATACATTATTTAAAACAGCGTAAACGTTTGTGTATGTAATGGCATGCATTCTCTTTCCCATTTGTGCAAATCTTTGATTTTTTTTCTAGGAACTCCATCTTCTAAGGGATACAGTTCAGTCCAGCACCTATCTAAGTTTTCTACATAATCAATATATCGAGGACTTTAAAGTTATTATGTAGACATAGTAAATAAGAACAAAAAAGAAATCAGTAACAGCTTTAAATTGGTTTTAAAAATTAAACAATCCTCAACATTGATACATTCTCAGATATTATTCCTCTCATTTTCAAAGGCAAATAATTACATTTTTCCCTTATAGAAATTTCAAACATATACAAGACTTGTATATTTTGAATACTATATATATATATATATACACACACACACACACACACACACACACACACACACAGATACTTATATGTAGAATATACAGAACTAAACAGAATAATATTCTTACCACCAAGCTTCAACTATTATCAATTTATGGCTAATCTTGGATCATGTATATCTTTGCTCTCTCTTCCTCTTTCTCAATATTTTAAGGCAAATCTCCAACATAGCATTTTATCTGTAGATGTTTCTGTGTGTGTTCTTTGAAGACAACAAACAAGCATGACATCACTCTCACGCCTCAAAATCAACCATAATTTATAGTACATTAGAAGTACAAAGGATGGGATTGAGGAAGAAAGGAGAGTAACTGTTTAATGGCCCCGAAGTTTCGGTTTGAGATGATGAAAATGTTTTGGAAACTGTAGTGATACTTGCACAACACTGTTGTCATGAATACCACTGAACTGGACTTGTAGAAATGGCTAAAATGGCTTTTTCTCTCCTACATATTTACCACCATAAAATCATTTTTTAAAAAAAGATAGATGAAGGTGATGGAACTGGGTGGATATCTTATTGATTTGGGATCATCGGCTCCCTAGAAACCTGACAGCCATTTCAACATAGAATTTCCTTACTCTATCACGTTTTTATTAAAGGGGAAGGAGGAGGAAATGTGAGTGGTATTTTTCCCCTTGACTTTGGCAGAACACATAAATCATCATCTGCTCACGTCTATGGGCACTGAAGACCAACACATTGGGTGATGGCTCACATCTGTATAGCACTTGGCAGTTTACATACAATGTTTGATAAGATCTTGGGATTGTCCATTATGTCTAACTGGATTTCCTACTGGTCTGCTTTTTGGTTTCCAGGTCTGATAGAAGTCTGGATAATCCTGCTGGAGCAGCTGACAGCAGCTGTGTCCAATTGTCCACGGCAGCACCAACCACCAACTTTGGATTTACTCTTTGAGCTATTGAGAGATGTGACCAAAACACCAGGTAAGTATTTCTCTGTCTGTCATTTGGGGGGATGCTTATACATATAACTCTTTTCAGGAGGGTATTTCTGCAGGTGTCTACCTGTTTTCACTGTTTCCTAGACTTAGTACAAAGCTTCACACGTGTAAGAGATGCTCAATAAATGTTTGTCGAATGGTAGTGATGTTTAAGATATGGCCTGTTGATTTGCATTTCTTCCTAGAAGTCTGGTTACAAATGTTGTGTGGTGGCCAGTAACTTGGATGTGCAGGATCTCCACGTTAATCAGACCAAGGCTGTGGTATCCATGTCTCCATGAACCATTTGGCTTTGCCGTGTTCCATGGTCACAGCCTTCCTTTGTGGCAGAATCTCACAGTCATATGCTCTTGGTCTCTGGGCTGTTGGTTTGGCTCACTGGGTCTTCCACTTGGAATTATATGCAGTATTAAGATACCAACACCCAGTTTGTGTAAGGGTCATAGTGGGTTAGATTTGGAAAAAGACAGTGAGTGCTCACCTCATACAATGCACCTGAGAGTCTAAGAAAAGAATGACATTTAGGAATTTATTGTGAATTAATCAATTTTAGTATATACATTTATTCATCCAAGTTTCTCGAGATCAAAGAAACTTTTTTTATAGAAATGTAAGTATTTTACTAATAGAATCAGACCCTAAATGAAGCCACTTTCATACTAAGAGGAGGTTTGTACTCATCATAATGAAGACTTGACAATTGACACTTTCATAAATCCATAGCAAAGTTTATATTATTTTTAAACAAACCACCATAGATACTCCCACATGTTAAAAAGTTAAAAGCCTTCCATCAAAGAATGAGTAGCTATTTTATAGAATTAATTGCATACCACTATTTCTAAATCTGTTTTACTGATCAGTACCATTTTCTGCTTTCACACTGATTGCCACTAAATTCGTGTGAAGAGCATTTAATCCCCTTCTATTCCTAGGAGCCTGTCATCTAAGGAAATTATCAATAATAAAGACAAGATTGTACATATAAGATGTTTGCTGAGATGTCTTGAATACCAAAGTTATGAACACCCTAAATTGGAAGCAGTTAACTGTGATAAAAGCATGTAAATATTCTGCAGGCATTAAAATTAATATCTGTGAATAATATTTAATGGTGTGAATATTTACAAAGCCTTACATTAAAATTCACATAATATGGAATGCAATATCAACTATATGAAATTTTATGCAATTCTAAATACAAGCACACATGCATTCAAAAAGTCCTGAAAGGGAAAACATCGAAATGTGACTACCTTTTGTGAGTTTTTTCTTTTGTATTCTCTTGTAATTTCCATGCATAGTATAAAATGGATGCTCTGCTTTTGTAATCAGAACTTCAAAAATTCATCAACATTTCCACAATGTTGAACAAAGAAGCACAATGATTTTCATCATAGCATAGTCTATAAAACAAAAAAATTAGAAACACCATAAATGTTCATCAGTATGGAAATGGATAAGTAAACTGTTGTAAAGTTTGTAATGGATAAGTAAATGAGGAATATCCACATTTTTGACAAAGAATAATCTCTAACACTTTTGGGTTTCTCTGAAATGGAGGTCTTGCCCAGGCTGGAGTGCAAGTGGTGTGATCATAGCTCACTGCAGTCTCAAATTCCTGGGCTCAAGCGATCCTTTCCCCTCAGCCTCCCGAGTTGCTGAGGCTACCAGCACTCCGCAATGCCCAGCTAATTTTTTTTTTTTTTTTTTTAAACAGAAGGGATTTCACAATGTTGCCCAAGCTAGTCTCAAACTACTGGGCTTAATTAAGCAATCCTCACATCTCAGCCTGCAGAGTAGCTGAGATTACAGATGTGCACTACTGTGGCCAGTTCTAACAACTCTTGTTCAGTGAAAAACATGAGTGTGCAGAGCAAAGTTTACATTATCTCATTTATATAAAACAAAAACAAAACTCTATTGCCCCATGTAGTTAGATTTCATAAATATATAGAGTTAGATTTCAAAGGGTATTTTCTTAAACACACATGTTTATTTGTGTGTTTACGTCTGGGTCCTGGAGTTGACCAGGTGATATTTTAGCTTTACCAGTAATATCTGAAGGTTTTAGGCGTATATTCACATATTGCTCACATAACTAAAATCCTGCAGAAACAAGGAAAAATGCCACTGAAGACCGTATATTCCCCTATCAGCAGTGAATTCTTTTTTCTGAACTTTCTCAGCAAATGCAGGGATCCTTCAAAAGAGATCAACAATGCCAGGTAAAGACAAAGCACTTCCCTTACATTACAGGTTGTTGCTATACCAACTTTTCTTTTTTAGGACCAGGGTTCGGTATCTATGCTGTGGTTCACCTCCTCCTTCCTGTGATGTCCCTGTGGCTCCGCCGTAGCCATAAAGACCATTCCTACTGGGATGTGGCCTCTGCCAACTTCAAGCACGCTATTGGACTGTCCTGTGAGCTGGTGGTGGAGCACATTCAAAGCTTTCTACATTCAGGTATCTAAAGTGCCAGAGCAGTTCATTCTGGGTATTTCTTTGGTAGACAGCATCATCTAAAAGGGCGTAGTAAATACCTAATGCAAATACGAATGCAGGCTTTTTGTCCTGGGAATTATTAAAATAGAACAACCTGGCCAGTGCCAGTCTTCTAAAAGAAGATTTTCAAAGAGAAAACTCATACCCATGTGTTTTCTACAAAATTTTCAGGCAGAATGCTCAAAATATATGTGTGGTAGAAAATAAAATACCTGGCTGGGCACTGTGGTTCATGCCTGTAATCCCAGCACTTTGGGAGGCTGAGGTGGGCAGATCATGAGGTCAGGAGTTCAAGACCAGCCTGACTAACATGGTGAAATTCTGTCTCTAATAAAAATACAAAAATTAGCCAAGCGTGGTGGCACCCGCCTATAATCCCAGCTACTCAGAAGGTTGAGGCAGGAGAATCGCTTGAACCCGGGAGGCGGAGGTGGCAGTGAGCCAAGATTGCACCACTGCACTCCAGCCTGGGCAACAGCATAAGACTCCATCAAAAAAGAAAAAGAAAAAGAAAAAAAGAGAAAGAGAAAGAGAGAGAGAAAGAAAATACCTAATAAGAGGTCTGGGATACCTGGACATTAGGAGAGGGGAGGCAAATTCAGGTATATAATAAATAAAAAAGAAATATCCCTGTAGCCTGGGGGGATGGGGCGTATCTCCTTTCACCCTGCTTCATCTGGGGAAGCTAAATGGAGGAAGTAGGGTTTTAAAAAAGACTTCTATTTTGGGCAAGAAGTAGCTTCACAGGCTAGTGATGACGAGAAATTTTTTAATATTGAGGGCACTTTGTAAAGGCTGTGAAAGTGTTTGATGGACAGTAAGCTGAAGTCAACAGATGGAGAGGGACCTAGAGGCAGGGGTATGTCTGCTGTGGTCCCAGTGGAGCCACATGTGTGATGATCTGGGTGTCCGGGAGAAGAAGCAGCGTTGCTGCTAGCCACAGAGCTTATAAATCGAAGGCATAGAATATCATGGTGAGACAAGAGCTTCCCTTGCTGGAGAGGACTGAGAAATTAAAGAGGATGTTGACCGCAGTGGAGACTAACAAAGCTAATAAAAGAAACTGTGTCTCTGTTAAGTTTAGCAAGGACAAGTTACCCTGCAAAAAAAAAACATCAACTGCAAAAGAAAACAAGTGAGTTTTTCCACTATAGGTGGTAACTGGTAACCGTATCCCTAAGGGTAGCCCTGTGTTCCTGGCCAGGTATTGCTTTGCTCTGTGTGAGAGTCCGATATACTAGCAACACATAAAAGTGAACTACATACTTTATTTCTCTAGAAGTGGATGGAACATGCTGCAGTTGGGTCAAAATCTAAGAAAATTATTGTTTTACTGTTTTTTTTTGGGGGGGGTGGGGGATAGGACCATTTTTCTCATTGTTCTATTTCTTTTTCCCAGATGTTTGCATATCTTTTTGTCACTCAGACTTTCTGTTACTGTAGATGGCCATTTCAATCTATCTCTTTACACTAGAGCTGCATGAAACCGTAATTTTACTGTTTCCCATAGATATCAGGTATGAGAGCATGATCAATACCATGCTGAAGGAGCTCTTCGAGCTGCTGGTTGCCTGTGTGGCCAAGCCCACCGAAACTATCTCCAGAGTGGGCTGCTCCTGCATTAGGTGAGCGAAAGCTTTCCTGGCTCTCCACAAGCTGGAGTTTTTATTTAAAAATTGAAAGAAATTTCATTGTCTTTGTGGTAGCAATCTACTTTTTGTATTGCTTTCTGTAAGTAGACATTTGTAATTAAAAATGACTATATGCTAACAATTCTTCATTTCAGTGTTTAGTCAGAAAATGCATATTGTGTAAGGCATTTTACAAAGTACTCTGGTTCAGTTTCTCAAAACATACAGAAGGCAAACAGGCCGATGAAAAGGTGCTCAGCATCAGTGATCATAAGAGAAATGCCAACTGAAGCTACAATCAGATATCATCTCATCCCAGCTAAAATAGCTTATCCAAAAGACAGGCAATAACAAATGCTGGAGAGTGTATGGAGAAAAGGGAACCCTCATATACTGTTGGTGGGAATGCAAATTAGTACAGCCACTATGGAGAAGTTTGGAGGTTCCTCAGAAAACTAAAAATAAAGCTACCATATGATCCAGCAATCACATTGCTGGGTATATACTCAAAAGAAATAAGTATATCAAAGACATATCTGCCCTCCCATGTTCACAATAGTCAAAATTTGGAAGCAACCTAAGTGTCTGTATGTATTAGTTCATTTTCGTGCTGCTGATAAAGACACACCCAAGATTGGGAAGAAAAAGAGGCTTAATGGACTTACAGCTCCACATGGCTGGGGAGGCCTCACAATCATGGCAGAAGGCAAGGAGGAGCAAGTCACATCTTACGTGGATGGTGGCAGGCAAAGCAGCAGCTTGTTCAGGGCCACAGGGTACCCAGACACTTGGTCAAACATTATTCTGGGTGTGTCTCTGGGGATGTTTCTAGATGAGAAGAATATTTGAACTGGGGGAGACAGCAAAGCAGATGGTGCTCCCTAATGTGGGTGGGCCTCATCCAATCAGTTGAAGACCAAAATAGAAAAAAATGCTGAGTAAAAGGGTCCTTTGCCTGACTGACCATTTGAGCAGGAAAATCAGTCTTCTCCTGCCCCTGGACTGGACTGACATCTCCCAGTTCTCAGGCTTTCAGACTTGAACTGAAACTATAACACTGGCTCAGGGAAAACTCATTAAAACCATCAGATCTCATGAGACTTGTTCACTATAACAGTGTGGGAAAGACCTGGCCCCATGATTTAGTTAGCTCGCACTGGGTCTCTCCCACAACACATGGGAATTCAAGATGAGATTTGGGTGGGGACACATCCGAACCCTATCAATGTCCATCAACAGATGAATGCATAAAGGAAATGTGGTACACATACACAATGGAGTACTATTCAGCCATTAAAAAAGAATGGGATTCTGTCATTTACAACAAAAAGGGAATGAGAGGTTATGCTAAGTGAAATAAGCCAGGCACAGAAAGACAAATATCATATATGTTCTTATTTGTGGGAGCTAAAAATCAAAACAATTGAACAATTGAAGGATGTTACCAGAGGCTGCGAAGGGTAGCAGGGGATGGGGATGGTTAATGGGTACAAAGAAAGTAGTTAGAAAGAATGAATAAGACCGAGTATTCCATTGCACAACAGGGTGACTATAGTCAACAGTACTGTACATTTTACAATAACGAAGAGTGTAACTGGATTGCTGGTAACAAAAAGGACAAATACTTGAGGGGATGGGTAGCCCATTTTCCATGATGTGATTATGATATACTGCATGCTTGCATTAAAACATCTCATGCACCCCATGCAAATATACATATACCATGTACCCATGAAAATTAAAGTTAACAAAACAAATTTAAGTACTCTGGTTCAGAGGAAGTAATATAAATTAAAGGCCCTACCCTCAAGAAGCTTAGAGCCTATTCAAAATGACACAGCAAGAGAGAGGGTCACATGAAAAATGGTGACAGTGAGAAGAAACAGCTAAGTGCCAAGAAAGGACAGGAGGCCTGGGCAGTAGGGCAGCCAGCAAGGGTCTTGTTGTGGCAGTGACACTGGTCACATCCTCTAAGGTAGGCAAGCATGGGGAAGGTGGGGACTTTCCAAGCAGAAAAACAGAATGAACAAATAGCATTGAGATGAGAGTTATAAGTGACAATAAAAGAGTTTGGGATTTGGTTTTGCTTGTTAGTTGGAGAGGAGTGATGGAAAATGCATCTAGAATCCAAAACTGAGTACAGAATATATACAGTCTTGCATACAAGTCTAAGGTTAATGGTTGGCCTATTTGTAGAGGGGATCATTGATATTTCTATATTAAAATGGTTTAGGAAGTATTTTGACAATAGAATATACTAGATGGTTGAGAGACAGGGAGACTTTCCAGGGAACGGCAGAATAAATCTATGCATGAGTCTATACAGCCTAAATTTTGTGGCAACAAAATGGGATTCAAGACTCCTTTGCTTGTTTCTTTTGGCAGATATGTCCTTGTGACAGCAGGCCCTGTGTTCACTGAGGAGATGTGGAGGCTTGCCTGCTGTGCACTGCAAGATGCGTTCTCTGCCACACTCAAGCCAGTGAAGGTACATCACTGGGAGGAAGCCCTCCCTGGAGCAATTCTAACTGTATCTAGCTCCCTGATGCCTTGTCATGTTGGTGGGTTCTGCCTCCTCTAAGCAGGCGGACTCACTTTAGATCTTGCAGAGAGTGAGAAAGAAGTTGCTGGGTCAGTACTTTTGTCTCAGACAGTGATGATCTCAGATCCAAGGCTGGGCCTCAGTGAGATGCACTCAGTGGGCATCTGCTGTTTCTCCCCAGGACCTGCTGGGCTGCTTCCACAGCGGCACGGAGAGCTTCAGTGGGGAAGGCTGCCAGGTGCGGGTGGCAGCCCCATCCTCCTCCCCAAGTGCCGAGGCCGAATACTGGCGCATTCGAGCCATGGCCCAGCAGGTAAGGGCAGGGGCTTTTGATCTCAAGGGCTCTAGAAACTTGAAATGCATGTTAGGAGACCTCCCTTGAAGGTTTTGCATCACCAAATTGCCTTTCATTCCCTGAGGGACATACACCTTGTGGCTCCCAACTCTTGCCAGTACCATTCTTTGCCAGGAATGACTTGAACCCAATCAACATCATTACCTCCTCTCCATCATCTCTCGTTTGTAGCCCCCACCAGTGCCCAGATCCAATAGAATCATTTCAGCAGCGTGGTCACTGTCCCTTATACCTAACTTGCTTGAGCTACCTGTAAGTATTCACTTAAATATTATTGTTACTGCTAGACTGTGAGTGCCTAACAATGCCAAACTCATTTGGGTTTTTTCCTTATATCTTTAATTCACAACACAGTACTTAACATTTAAACGTTGCTTCTTAAATTTAAGTTGAATGTAGCATTACAATTCAAGTGTGGTCACTCATACAGGAATCATGATATACCAATGGCTTTTTCTTCTTGAGACACATGTAAGAAGTCACAAAATTTGGTTGTTAACTCCTGAGGAGCAGAGAACATATTCTATATATTTACCTTGGTATTTTTAGAGCAAGGCCTAGAGAAGATGCTTAGTATGTTTTTGTTGAATCAGTAGGTAACTGAATCACAGAAATATCAGAAAACAGTAGTGTCACGAGCTACAGATATGCCCTCAGCTCCTAAAGTGACACGGCAGTCCACCTCTAGGAAACCCTATATGTGACACTAAGCAGCAGTCCAACTAAATGCTGTCCCTGAATTCACATATATTCATAACGATGCTGTTCATAGTAGTGAAAAATGGAAATGGACAAAATTCCCAACAACCATTGACTGGCTACATATTCCATCACGTAATAGCAACAGACATGCCTGAACTGGGTCTTCGTATGCAGACACTATTTTGCATATGCATATGAATGTGTATACATGATGTGGTTTTAAAATATTAAACAAATTTTACAAATGTAATTGAACTGTCACATTTGAGTTAAATTTGAAGAAAAGAGTTGGAAGTTATACTCAAAAGGCAAGGCCCCTTTTCTCTACCAGATCTGTTTAAAGTCTTTAAATTTTCTCTTAACACACTGATAATCAGATTCCCTGATTACCCATGTAAAGAGCTCAGTTAGTTGAGAAGTTTCTTGGCCAGGTCTGGCTTCCACAGGGCTTTTCCCAGCTATCTTGAGGTAGTGGGACAAGAATCTTCTACCTTTGGTTTCTCACACCTCTGCTGAACACATGCCTAACATCTGGGACTTGATGATTCTGCTGGTTCTGAAGGAAGGGAGCACATCCCATGAAGCCTCCATGGCCAGTCTGCAGAAGTTGGGACAGAAGAAAGGTTGTAAGGCTGCAACAAAGAGCTACTCCTAGCAGCATGGCAGTTGTGGCTGCTGCAGCAACGGTGTAGTTACAAGTGAGAACAGAGAAACCAACAAGGTGGCCCTCCACAGGGATAGCTTCACCACATAAGCAGTTGTTACGTCTGGCTTAAGAATGTGCACATCTAGTCATACAACAAGAATATGAAAAAGCCAATGGAATCTTCTTCTGAAGTAGATCATTAATGGAGAAGAACAGGAGAGAACTGTTTAGTGAACCTTTCACTTCTTTTTCTGTTTTTTGTTTGTTTGTTTTGGTTTGGTTTTGGTTTTGTTTTTTTGAGACTTGGCTCTGTTGCCAGGCTGGAGTGCAGTGGTATGATCTCAGGTCACAGCAACCTCTACCTCCAGGTTCAAGTGATTCTTTTGCCTCAGCCTCCCGAGTAGCTGAGATTACAGGTGTGCACCACAACACCCAGCTAATTTTTGCATTTTTAGTAGAGACAGGGTTTCGCCATGTTGGTCAGGCTAGTCTCAAACTCCTGACCTCAAGTGATCCATCCACCTCAGCCTCCCAAAATGCTGGGATAACAGGCATGAGCCACCACGTCTGGCCAATCTTTCACTTCTTAATACTTCTCTATTTCTTCCTCAATCCCAAATTTTCCTTCTGTATTCACTCTTAAAATAACCCATTATTTGAAAATCTGAGAATTCTTAAAAGATTTTGAAAGAAAGTATTTAAAAAATATTCTAATCTTGCTGGGCCTAGTGGCTCACACCTGTAATGCCAGCACTTTGGGCAGCCAAGGCAGGAGGATTACTTGAGCCCAGGAGTTCAAGACCAGCCTTGGCAACACTGTTAAGAGTCCATCTCTATGAAATCTACAAGGAACTTACATAAATTTACAAGAAAAAAATTCCATTAAAAAGTGGGCAAAGGACTTGAACAGACACCTCTCAAAAGAAGACATACATACAGCCAACAAACATGAAAGAAAGTTCAACATCATTGATCATTAGAGAAATGCAAATCAAAACCACAATGAGATGTCATCTCTGGCCACTCAGAATGGCTATTAGTAAAGTCAAAAAACAACAGATACTGGTGAGATTTTAGGGAAAAAGTAACACTTTTACACTGTTGGTGGGAGTGTAAATTAGGTCAGCCATGGTGGAAGCCAGTGTGGTGATTCCTTAAAGACTTAAAGGCAGAAATAACATTTGACCCAGCAATCCCATTACTGGGTATTTACCCAAAAGAATATAAATCATTCCATTTATAAAGATACATGCACTGTATGTTCATCTCAGCACTATTTACAATAACAAATACATGGAATCAACCTAAATGTCCATCAGTGATAGACTGGATAAAGAAAATGTGGTGCGTGGAATACTATGCAGCCATAAAAAGGAATGAGATCATGTCCTTTGCTGGAACATGGAGTTGGAGGCCATTATCCTCAGCAAACTAACGCAGGGACAGAAAACCAAACATCACATGTTCTCACTTATAAGTGGGAGCTGATTGATGAGAACTCATGGACACATAGCAAGGAACAACACACACTGGGCACCTGTGGGAGATGGGAGAGGCAGAAGATCGGGAAGAATAGCTAATGGATGCTAGGCTTAATACCTCGGTGATGGGATTGATCTGTGCAATAAACCACCATGGCATACATTTACCTATAAAGGAAACTGCATATCCTGCACATGGACCTCAAACTTGAAAAAATGTGGTTTTGTTTGTTTTTTGAGACAGAGTCTCACTGTATCTCCCAGGCTGGAGTGCAGTGATGTGATCTCGGCTCACTGCAACCTCTGCCTCCCAGGTTCAAGCGATTCTCCTGCCTCAGCCTCCCAAGTAGCTGGGATTCCAGGCATGTGCCATCATGCCCAGCTAATTTTGTATTTTTAGTAGAGTTGGGGTTTCACTGTGTTGGCCAGGCTGGTGTTGAACTCCTAACCTTGTGATCCACCTGCCTTGGCCTTCCAAAGTGCTGGGATTATAAGCGTGAGCCACCACACCTGGCTGAAAAAGAGTGTTTAAAAAATGGCTGGGCATGGTGGTGTATACCTGTGGTCCCAGCTACTCAAGGGGCTAAGGTGGGAGGATCACTTGAGCCAGGGAGGTCACAGCTGCAGTAAGCCATGCTTACACCACTGCACTCCAGCCTGGACCATAGAGTAAGACCCTGTCTCAAATATAAATAAATATATATATATATATTCTAATCTTTCCAGAGGAAAGTAGTGGAAGTATTTTAAGTCATGTAAAATAAAATTTGGGGGCAGGGTTGGTCAGAGAGCCAATAAGTTCTCACTATTTTCTTAGTCACATCTGCCATGCTTAGTAGAGCACTGTGGCCCTATCAGTAACCATCAGGAATCCTGACAAGTCCTAACTCATTTTTTCATCCCTGTGGTGAGTATGATAACAAACAGGCTCAAAAATCAGAGATAATCTTTTCCAAAGCCCGTCTTTATTTACTCTTAGTTAATATTAAGTGTCAATACTTGCTATTTGGGGTATAATGAATTGTCACATGGTAGAACTAGTGTTGCTAGTATTAGTGTCAACGGCTAACCCTGATTATTTGCTCCTCTGTTCTAATGCTTTGCATATGTAGTACACACATATCAATTAACTCCCTCAACAAGCATATCAAATAGGAAACGATTATCATCATTTTATGATGAGGCTCAACTTGCCCAGGGTCATCCAGCTGATCCCTGACAGGTCAAGCAGAGGATTCTGAGTTCTGAACTGTACCTTGGCACACCCACACAGGTATTTATGCTGGACACCCAGTGCTCACCAAAGACGCCAAACAACTTTGACCATGCTCAGTCCTGCCAGCTCATTATTGAGCTGCCTCCTGATGAAAAACCAAATGGACACACCAAGAAAAGGTAAGTACCTAAGTTCTCAACTCATAGGGTGCTTATAAATAAGAATGTTCATTCACTTCCAAGATTGTAAGCCAGGCTTTGGCCAGGAATACTGAAAACATTTGTGGAGTCATTTAGCAAAGATTTTCATAGAAACTGTTAGCCTTGTAACTAAATTCCCCACATTTCATACACATTAGGTTGCCCGGGCTGCCACAGAAAGTACCACAGACTGGGTGACTGGAACAACAGAACTGTCTTTCCCACAGTTCCGGCACCAGATATGAAGGTTTCTTCCAAGGTCTACATCCTTGACATGTAGATAACCATTTTCTTCCTGTGTCTTAGCATGGACTTCCTCTGTACAGGTCTATGTCCGAATTTCCTCTTCTGACAAAGACACCAGTCATATTGAATTAAAACTAACCCTCATGACCTTGTTTTGACTTAATTACCTCTTTAAAGATCGCTTTCTCCAAATATAGTCACATGCTGAGGTACCAGGGGTTAGGACTTCAACATAGGAATTTGGGGGAATACAACCCAGCCCATAATGTCACACACTTATAATCTTAAAAAAAAAATAGGCCAGGGGCAGTGGTTCACAACTGTAATCCCAGAACTGCAGGAGGATTACTTAAACTCAGAAGTTCGAGACCAGCCTGGGTAACATAGTGAGATCCATCTCTACAAAAAAGTAAAAATAAAAATTTAGCCAAGTGTGACGGTGCATGCCTGTAGTCCCAGCTACTCAGGAGGCTGAGGTGGGAGGATCACTTGAGCCCAGGAGGTCAAGGCTGTAGCGGGCCATGATGTGTCACTGTACTCCAGCCTGGGCAACAGAACAAAACCCTGTCTCATTAAAAAATGAAAAAGTAAATTGAGGCAGGGTTTTGATTGTTTCAGTGAGAAGTACATAAACTTCCCCAGGAACAATAATGGCTACTGGGAGACAAAAAGGTCTATGCTCTGCCCCAAGAAACCTGCCCTTTTTAAATACTATCATCCTCCCGTAAGAATACTGTTCCTAGACTTGAGGATGAAGGCAATGACCAACATTTCCCACTTTTAAACTTCTGACACACTAACAGTAATCATTATTTGAGTGCTGTGTGTGAAACACAGTGGATAGGTATTCCTACTCCCATTTCCCCACTGAGGGTGCACACAGAGAATCTCGGGTCCCTTGCCCAAGGACACACAACTGCAAAGTGGTGGAGCCAGAATCTGGGCTGGGTGCAGTGGCCCATGCCTGTAATCCCAGCACTTTGGGAGTCAAGGCAGGTAAATCACCTGAAGTCAGGAGTTCGAGACCAGCCTGGACAACATGGTGAAACCCTGTCTCTACTAAAAACACAAAAATTAGCCAGGCATGGTGGTGTGTGCCTGTAGTCCCAGCTACTCAGGAGGCTTGAACCCAGGAGGCGGAGGTTGCAGTGAGCCAAGATCATGCCATTGCACTCCAGCCTGGGCAACAGAGTGACACTCCATCTCAAAAATAAAACAAAATAAAACTGGGTCTGGTTGAGCATAAGGCCTCTGTCCTTTGCCGTTTCAAGGAGAGAGTTGGTGCAGTTGACAGAATGTGTCCTCCCACATTGATGTGTTTTATACTCCTAACTCCCAATGTGATGATGTTAGGTAGGAACTTCAGGAGGAAATCAGGTTATGAGTGTGGAGCCCTCATGAATGGGATTTGTGCCCTTAAAAGAAGAGATGACTCCCTTGCCCTCTTTCTGCCATGTGAGGATCCATGAAAATGGTCATCTGTAGTCTGGAAGAGGGCCTTCACCAAAAGCCACCCATGCTGGCGCCCTGATCTCAGACATCCACCCTCCAGAACTACAAGAAACCAAATTCCGTTGTTTGTAAGCCACCAAGTCTATGGTATTTCGTTACAGCAGCCCAAACAAAGATAGTGGTATCATTTCACAAGCTTTGGGTGATTGGGCCAAGCATTCTGGCTCATTCCTGTAATCCCAGCTACTCAGGAAGCTGAGGCAGGAGAATCACTTGAACCCTGGAAGCAGAGGTTCCAGTGAGCTGAGATCACACCACTGCACTCCAGCCTGGGTGACAGAATGAGACTTCATCTCAAAAAAAAAAAAAAAAAAGTAGCTGAACTATCGGGGCAGTTTGATTAATATAACAATCACATGAGTGAAATTTATAGTTAATAATTTTTGGTCAATTATTCGTACATATCAAAAAAAATGTGGAATGTTCGAAAGTTACGAAGCATGAATAAAAAATAAAATTCCAAATTCAGGAATAGAACTTTACTAAAATCCCATGAGCTCCTCCCCAGTTCTATCCCCTGTATCCCTCAACCACCAGTCACTAATTTTTAAGTGGTCATTTTTTATTTTATATACCAAAATTGTGCAATCCTTTGACATCTTTAAGCATTGCTTTACTTCAGAATTTCAGTTTTCTTTTTTCCTATTTCTCATTCACATTTAGCCAATTTTTCTTGCTGAAACATTTTTGATGAGAAGGCAGGAAAAAGGAATAATAGGCCGCATTCAAATCATAAATAAAATATAGCAGAAGCGCCTAATACCCTTTCGTTATTGGTTTTAAAAGGTTACAGTCTTAAAATATACCATTGTGGCTCATACATTTACTTAGCCCTTTTAATGCGCAATTACCCACTCATAGTTAAGCAAAACAAAATAAGCTCATTAAATTCTTTCACCAGTGCCACTGGCCACTGAGCCAAAAGACATTCCTTAACATTCTTTAAGAGCTCTCAGCCAAACTCTGTATGCTTTGCTTTCTTAGATTTGACTCTTGTTTGCAGGGGCAATTCTTAGTTTAGCATAGGATGTAGTGGAAGATGAGTGGAAGATCTATGGAAGATTATATGCCGGCCAGGTGCATCCTTTAGATGTAATCCTAAAACCAGATTACAGCATTTAAATAGAGAAACCTGTGTTGGTTTGTTTGGATTTAATAGTTTTGACGTTGATAGCCCCAAGCTTTACTCAATCCACATCTTAATTAGCGCATTAAGATATACATTAGCATGTTTTAAGTCAACCACTTGTTATGCAATTAACTCTCAATTAGCCAATCTGGAGACTGGCTTTCCTTTGCCCTTAAGCAGCAGGAGGAAGGCAGACATCTTAAAAGATGGGCTGAGAAAAAGCTTGAAACCTTGGGTATGCTGAATTTGTCGATTTTGTCTGAGATCTTTATCTCCCGTCAGCATAGATGATTAGGAATTGGATAGCTATAAAATTGTTTCACTTTTCCCTTATCTTTCTGAAATTTTGATCTCTTCAGTATTATTTCCCTCCTTCTTGTCACTGCATCCTTTAACCCAAACCTAAGGTAAAGGGGGTTTGCTGCCCTTTCTTATATGCATAGTTAACAGCTGTGTCTCTTAAAGCATCCAAAAAAATGATCTCAGTGGATGAAAATACTCCACAATTCAGACGTGGCTTTGCATTGGCCCCTCTTTAGGTGCTGGCTGGAAAATGGCTTGTCATTTCTCAGGGAAGGTAATAAAAAAAAAACAGTGTTGTGAGCGAAGGGGTTCACGCCTTCACCAGGCTGATTAAACTCACCCCTCTGGTGGTGCTTCCTGCGTCAGGGATCCAGGATCCTAGGGGAGTGGGGTTCAAATGTCAGAGCCATTTCTCAGGGGAGCATTTCCTTCAGGCAGCCTGTGCCCAGAGCCAGCCTGCCTTCATTCTTTGACTTGGAGACTTACTGAATGCTGCTACTCTCACCATTTTCCCAGTTACTGGGGACAAGAAGATGAATATGATACTGTCCTGTCCCTTAAGGATGTTATGGTATCATGGAGACAGACTTGTCTGATCAGTAGAAACTTTCCCTTTTTAGTTCACTTCTATAGTATGGACAGAAAACATTAGAACAAATTAGTAGCTTTTGGACCAAGATGGTATAAACTTTTGGAGTCCTCTTTTTCAGAATCTGTATTCAAGTTTACTGGTAGCTTAAGTAGGAGCTGGGGCTGGGGAATGAGGAGTTGTTTGTTTAATGGGTACAAAGTTGCTGTTAGAAATGATGAAAGCTGGGCATGGTGGCTCACGCCTGTAATCCCAACACTTTGGGAGGCCAAGGCAGGTGGATCATCCGAGGTCAGGAATTCGAGACCAGCCTGACCAACATGGAGAAACCCTGTCTCTACTAAAAATACAGACTTAGCGAGGTGTGGTGGCACAAGCCTGTAATCCCAGCTACTCGGGAGGCTGAGGCAGGAGAATCGCTTGAAGCCAGGAAGCAGAGATTGCAATGAGGTGAGATCGCTCCATTGCACTCCAGCCTGGGCAGCAAGAGCGACACTCCGTCTCAAAATAAATACATAAATAAAAACTAAAAACAAAATTTGATGAAAAAAGTTGATTAAAAATGATGAAAAAGTTTTAGCAATTGAAAGCAGTAATGGTTACACAACATTATGAATATACTTAATACCAGTGAATTGTGTACATAAAAAAGTTGAAGTAGTAACTTTTATGTTCAACTGATTTATTTTAAAAGGTTACCGTTTTTGAATAACAGTCCTTCGTGACTCATTTCATCTTGAGAGTAACGTGTTTTCCCTCAGTGAGGACCACACGAAGGGCAAAGTTAACATTAAGATTTATGTAGGATTTGTCATTTTCTGCTGTTAGAAAAGCACTTTTCCTACTTATACAAAATTTTACCTCCAAAGTCATAGACATAAAGCAAAATGTTATTAACATGTCTAGACCTTTGAAATTAATATTTTTAATAACGGTTGTCATAATTTTATAATTATCCAGTTTGGGGAATTAATTGGCAATATAATAGCCTAAACTATTTCCATAAAATTCTAAGAGCAGTGAAAAGAAAAAACTGTAAACCAAAACCACCTTGAACCACACTGGTGAATTAAAATGTTTGTTTGGCAAACACAGTACATGTTGGGCATCCCTAACACCAATATCCATCAAAATCTGAAATTTTTGAGTTCCAACAGGACACTCCAAATAGAAAATTCCACACCTGACCTCATGTGATGGGTTATAGAAAACCCAAAATATATTCGATGTCCCCACAGGCAAAAAGAGCCTCCAGCCCCCTTCAACAGTGATGTCTTTTCACAAATATATCTTGATAATTGTTAATTTGGCATCATAACTTTTATATTCTATAACTTTGGGAATTTTTTAGAGTGTTAAGAATTCCACTAGTTGTGATTAAAATGGTTATTGCATAATGCCCCCAAAAGCATGCCCTTTTTCATGGAAAACATTTGAGTCCAGGTAGTTTAGTTTGTAAATCTGCATGTATCATTCTGAAATGGGTAATGTCTATATTGCTTTGAAACACCTGCTATAAGGCAGAAAACCATTAATCAGTCCCTCTCTTTTCACTTGAAGCGTGTCTTTCAGGGAAATTGTGGTGAGCTTGCTGTCTCACCAGGTGTTACTGCAGAACTTATATGACATCTTGTTAGAAGAGTTCGTCAAAGGCCCCTCTCCTGGAGAGGAGAAGACGATCCAAGTGCCAGAGGCCAAGCTGGCTGGCTTCCTCAGATACATCTCCATGCAGAACTTGGCAGTCATATTCGACCTGCTGCTGGACTCTTACAGGACGGCCAGAGAGTTTGACACCAGCCCTGGGCTGAAGTGCCTGCTGAAGAAAGTGTCTGGCATCGGGGGCGCCGCCAACCTCTACCGCCAGTCTGCCATGAGCTTTAACATCTATTTCCACGCCCTGGTGTGTGCCGTTCTCACCAATCAAGAAACCATCACTGCCGAGCAAGTGAAGAAGGTCCTTTTTGAGGAGGATGAGAGAAGCACAGACTCTTCCCAGCAGTGTTCATCTGAGGATGAAGACATCTTTGAGGAAACCGCCCAGGTCAGCCCCCCGAGAGGCAAGGAGAAGAGACAGTGGCGGGCACGGATGCCCTTGCTCAGCGTCCAGCCCGTCAGCAACGCGGATTGGGTATGGCTGGTCAAGAGGCTGCACAAGCTGTGCATGGAACTGTGCAACAACTACATCCAGATGCACTTGGACCTGGAGAACTGTATGGAGGAGCCTCCCATCTTCAAAGGTGACCCGTTCTTCATCCTGCCTTCCTTCCAGTCCGAGTCATCCACCCCCTCCACTGGGGGCTTCTCTGGGAAAGAAACCCCTTCCGAGGACGACAGAAGCCAGCCTCGGGAGCACACAGGTGAGTCCCTGAGCCTGAAGGCTGGAGGTGGGGACCTGCTGCTGCCCCCAAGCCCCAAGGTGGAGAAGAAGGATCCCAGCCGCAAGAAGGAGTGGTGGGAGAACGCGGGGAACAAAATCTACACCATGGCGGCCGACAAGACCATTTCAAAGCTGATGACCGAATACAAAAAGAGGAAACAGCAGCACAACCTGCCTGCGTTCCCCAAAGACGTCAAAGTGGAGAAGAAAGGAGAGCCACTGGGCCCCAGGGGCCAGGAGTCCCCGCTGCTTCAGCGTCCCCAGCACTTGATGGATCAAGGGCAAATGCGGCATTCCTTCAGTGCGGGCCCGGAGCTGCTGCGGCAGGACAAGAGGCCCCGCTCAGGCTCCACTGGGAGTTCCCTTAGTGTCTCGGTGAGAGACGCAGAAGCACAGATTCAGGTACAGTCCTGCAGCCTAGAGGAGGTGGGTGGGAGGCTGGGTTTCCAATACTAGATGGGCCCCACTTGCAGATTGGGCACATACAGGCTAAGATTTACAGAACCTCATGTTCTCACTCATAGGTGGGTGTTGAACAATGAGAACACATGGACACAGGGAGGGGAGCATCACACACGGGTCTGTAGGGGGGAAATAGGGGAGGGACAGCGGGGGTGGGTGGGGAGTTGGGGAAAGATACCATGGGGAGAAATGCCAGATATAGGTGATGGGGAGGAAGGCAGCAAACCACACTGCCATGTATGTACCTATGCACCAATCTTGCATGTTCTTCACATGTACCCCCAAACCTAAAAGGCAATAAAAAAATTTGAGTAAAAAAATAAGACATTTAGGGCTTCACGAGGTCCAGTATTTCTTATTATAAGACAAAAAAAGTTGAATTAAAGAATTCAGTTCATGGTTTAGTTAAATTTGTAATTTCAAATTTACATTTGCATCTGAATGTAAACTGTACTTGAGTAAATAAATGAGCAGAAAAAAAAAAAAAAGATTTACAGAAACAGGTAGGGAGCATGAACCGATTTCCCTCCAAAATCAGAGGGCTCTCTCTCTGAGCCTAAGTGCAGGATCTGCCAGTATCAGTATGTCATGATGAAGCTGGAATTTTACTCTCAGATAATTTCAGGAACTGCTTTTCTCCATTGTAATGTAGATTATTGAGAATGAGGAACTTACCTGTAGAAATAAGTGAGGCTTAAGCTTATAAAATGTAGGCTTTTTCAAGACCAGTCTGGACAAACATGGCAAAACCCATCTCTACCAAAAAAAAAAAAAAAAGTACAAAAATTAGCTGAGCGAGGTGGCACATGCCTGTAATCCCAACTACTTGGGAGTCTGAGGCAGGAATATTCCTTGATCCCAGGAGCTGAGGTTGCAGTGAGCCGAGATGGCGCCATTGCACTCCAGCTTGGACAACATAGAGAGACCCTGTCTTAAAAAAAAAGCAAGCTTTAAATGGCATTGAGTTCTTAGTGTGTCATTTGAAAATGGCACTGAGGAAATTCTGTAGTTATGAAGCATTAATATTAAAGAAAAAAGCAAAGTGAATATCGTGTGGTTATGCCAACAAATTTTTTTTCAAATTGTTTTCATCTCAAGTTTTTCTAGTCCATCCTGTACACATAAAAATTCTCATTCTTCAGGGAGGCTTTGATGTAATTCTATGGTGCATCAAAAAATGAGTTGGAGATTAATGGTCTATGGAAATCTCATTATAAGATGGCAAGAATGTATGTTTTTCTTTAGGGAATAAGCAGGAGCTTAGTAGTTTGTGAAAGCTGAAAATAAGGTGAGCCTCTGCCCATCTTTATGTATGTGAAGTTAAAACAACAGTTTATTATAGGCATATTAAATGAGTGAAAACTAATTCATTGCAACTAAAGCCTGTAAAAAAAAAATTCCACATTGGCAGGGCCACACTCAAGTGTTCAAATAAAACCAAGGCAGGGAAGCCACTAATTTTCTTAAATCCTTTCTCTTAGGCATGGACCAACATGGTGCTAACAGTTCTCAATCAGATTCAGATTCTCCCAGACCAAACCTTCACGGCCCTTCAGCCTGCAGTGTTCCCGTGCATCAGTCAGCTGACCTGTCATGTGACCGACATCAGAGTTCGCCAGGCTGTGAGGGAGTGGCTGGGCCGAGTGGGCCGTGTCTATGACATCATTGTGTAGCAGACTCCTGTTCCACTCCTCCCCGCAAAAAAACAGTAGTGAGGGTTAGAGTCTGCCTGCCAATCCAGCTGTTGCGTTTTCCCCACCACCAGCCCCACTTAAACTAGTGTCTCAGAGAATGGTGTTTCCTGGTGTAAAAAGCCTTTCCAACCACTCATCAGCATTGGGGCCATTCTAGATACTAATGTTGTATCTAGATAACACAAATGATATTCTGATTTTGCACATTATTATAGAAGAATCTATAATCCTTGATATGTTTCTTACTCTTGAAATATATTTCCCAGTGCTTTTGCTTACAATGTTATCCCCAAATGAGTCATTTTCAAGGATTACGCCTTTGAAAACACCGTATTGATCCATTTGAGCCATCATTTTAAAAATAAATACAATTCCTAAGGCAATATCTGCTGGTAAGTCAAGCTGATATGTAAACACTCAGACATCTGGACCAGGGATTATTAAATGGAGGAAATGTATGATTATGGGTTTGGCTGGGAAGAAGACAACCATAAAAATATATTCTTGTGTCATAATCAAGAAATAGGTGACTTCTGTTGTAAAATAATCCAGAACACTTCAAAATTATTCCCAAATCATTAAGGTTTTCAGGTATTTACCAATTTCCCCATGTAAGGTACTGTTGTGCCTTTATTTCTGTATTTCTAAAAGAAGAAAGTTCTTTCCTAGCAGGGTTTGAAGTCTGTGGCTTGTCAGCCTGTGACACAGAGTACCCAGTGAAAGTGGCTGATACATACCTTGCCAAGAGACGTAAGACTGACCGGCCACCCTGGCTGCTGTTGTGGTGTTAGCTTCCGTCCTCAAGGCAAGCAAGGAAAGGAAAGAAAAATGGTGCCTTAGTCTTTTGTTGCACTTACATTTCTATGCCCACAATTACCTGAACATAAAGTATAACATTTGGTTTTTAAGAAAATAAAACATTAAAACACAACTCTTTTTCTATCAACACTCTTGGAGGAAAGGGACTCAGGGAAGGGAGCAGGGAGTGTGGGGTGGGGAGAGATTATGATGAAATCATTTTAAATCTTGTCATACAACAATCTTACAGAATTATGGTGTCAGTTATACAAGCTCTGGTCTCAGAAAATCAAAGGAGAAAGACACATTTAGAAAATTTTGTCTATTTAAAAAATATATCCTATTTAGCAAGTAAAGTTACCTTATGTTTGATGTCTTTTCATTCAGACCAATATTTCAGGTGGCTATTTCTAAGTATTACTAGAAAAATAATATATTTGAAAGCTTTATCTTATATTTCTTACATTATCCTAATGATTGAAAACTCCTCACTCAAGCTTACACACATTCTACAGAGCAGAGTTAAGGCATATATTATAATTTCTCAGCCCCTAAAAATGTATTCATAACGAATAAGTCACCATTTAAATATAAGACATAAATTCTACAGTATTAAAATAACGATTTCAAAGGGATTGAACTTTGTTCAGTGCTGGTATTTGTAAACTTTGTCCTCCTTGAGAAATATGGAACTAACTTAGAGGATAAGAGGAAGGCAGGGTTCTCCAACTTCTTTAGGTGATCTGAAAAAAAGACCCTTATCATTTAGTGTGCTATCTAGAGATCACCACAGAATCTGGGAGACTTTTCTTTTTCTTCCAGTTCCAGAAAACACTCTTTGCCTTCAGTTTTTACTCATTAGACAATAATTCAAGTTTAGAAACAGGTAATCAACTATTTGATCTTAAAAGGCAATTGTTGGGATAGCAATGAACTACGTTGTATACTTTTAATTTTTTATACTTTATAAATGAAATTGAAAGTTGGGTATCTGCTTTTTTAAAATTTTCACAAAGTAGTAGCACCACAGTTTTGTTTCTTTTTATAGCTTACCTGAGGTTCAGTTCTTCTTTATGAACCTGTGAGTACTCCAGTTTACTGGGGGGAAAGGCTTCAGTAAAGCAGAGGCTAGAATCACAGTATTTATACATAGCAACTTTTCATAAAGTAGAAAAATTCAAAGGAAGCTGTCTCAATTTCTGGATGCTGATTGGGGGCAGTGGCTCATGCCTGTAATCCCAGCACTTTGGGAGGCCAAGGTGGGGTGGGTCACCTGTGGTCAGGAGTTCAAGACCAGCCTGGACAATATGGTGAAACCTTGTCTCTACTAAAAATATAAAAATTAGCCAGGCATGGTGGCAGGCACCTGTAATCCCAGCAACTCAGGAGGCTGAGACAGGAGAATCACTTGAACTTGGAAGGTGGAGGTTGCAGTGAGCCAAGATTAGGCCATTGCACTCCAGCCTGGGTGATAAGAGTAAAACTCCATCTCAAAAAAAAAAAAAAAAAAAAAATCGAGAAGACCATGTCCCAAAGTATGTTAGTTAATTGTTTGGAAATCAGAATTCATGCTCCCTGATACTCTATTACAGGATCCAAAGTTAGTTCTTGAACATAAGTTTACCCTGTACTATGTCTGAACACTGTTCTAGTTCTAGCCTGATATGGGTCCCAAGAATAAAAGGATGAGAAGGTGTACACAGCTCTTGACCTGCAATTTTTAAAGAGTGTTTTGGTACCTTCCCATTGTCTTCTCTATTACCCAGTCCTGACATACTCTGCACTCCAGAGTTCCCGGACATCCACACTGACATCAGATTTCAACCAGAAATGTCACTGAGTGACAGCAGGACTTCTCAGAGGCATTTGCAGTTTCCAGCAAGGATACTGCTTGATGCAGAGTAGTCTTTAATGCGTAGGCCTTCAGTTCATTCTTCTCAGCAGATGGAGAAGAAAGGGAAGAGATGAGAAACACTGGGTGGGCAGTGGCACCTTTTCAGGCTGCCCAGCTCAATCTCTTGCCCTGTTCCTGTGACTCAGTTCCTACCCCACCCTCACTTTCCTTCACTCCCTCCCAGTCTCTGAAAGTGCCAGGTGTTTCTCTTCTCAGATTCTCTTTTGCAGCAACCGTAAGACATAATTCAAGGCAGCCTTTTGAAATTTAGAACAGTTATTAGCATGTATTTACAGACCTAAGCAGAATGAGAGTTTATACATTGCTTTTAGTTGCCTGTATTTACAGCCAAAAGTATATTACCCCAAAGTTGAAATCTTTCCCTTTTCTGAAATTTTGGTAAAGTGTGCTTCATGAAACAAACATCTGGAAAACTCCAAGTACAAGAGACCCTGCCCAGCCAAGTATGCAGATGGACAGAGTTCTCTCTGTCATTAATGAGGACATAGGTTTCAATGATTGAAGCCTCATGCCCTGTCCATAGCATCCACCCAGCTCTCTGTATCTCCTGATCTGCTTTTAAAGATAGTTAGGCTGCCTTTTTACACCATCTTCTTTCTCCCCTTATGATAATTTTCCAGCCTTCACCACAGATATAAAACTAGAACACCTTACTATTTGGGGGCTGTGTAATGACTGACCAATAAGAACCCAGGCAGATGCTAACATACTTAACAGCTCATATTATATACTTTAAACACCTGTAATCCCAGCACTCTGGAAGGCCGAGGCAGGCTGGATCACCTGAGGTTGAGAGTTCAAGACTAGCCTGATCAATATGGGGAAACCCATCTCTACTAAAAATACAAAATTAGCCAGGCATGGTGGCACATACCTGTAATCCCAGCTATTGGGGAGGCTGAGGAAGGAGAATAGCTTGAATCCAGGAGGTGGAGGCTGTGGTGAGCCAAGATGGTGCCATTGCACTCCAGCCTGGGCTATAACAGCAAAACTCCATCTCAAAAAAACAAAAATAAAATAAAATACTTTAAATCAGCCTGGGTGTGGTGGCTCATGCCTGTAATCCCAGCACTTTGGGAGGCTGAGGGCAGGTGGATCTCTTGAGGTCAGGAGTTTGAGGCCAGCCTGGCCAATGTAGTGAAACCCCATCTCTACTAAAAATATAAAAATTAGCCGGGCCTGATAGCAGGTACCTGTAATCCCAGCTACTCGGGAGACTGAGGCAAGAGATGCTTGAACCTAGGAGGTGGGGGTTGCAGTGAGCCAAGATTGCACTCCAGCCTGGGTGACAAAGTGAGACTTTGTCTCAAAAAAGTAAATAAAAATAAAAATTTAAATCAAACATGACAAGCATGTTAATATAACTCAAAAGTACCTTGAAATTGAAACATTGGTGCAATGATCATTAGGCTTTTGTTGTTTTAAAGAGAAGGCGTATACAGAGTTAGTTGAGAGTCAAATAGCTTTCACTGTGAGAAGGTAATACAGTTACGTAATAGATATCCTTGACGTTGCCAGATTCATCACAATTCTGCTTATACAGAAAAGTTTTCTTTCTCAGAAAGGAAAATCAATTAGTATCAGTCCCATCAAACTAAACAGATTGAAGACCTTTGTGTAGAGCTTATAACCCTATCAAGAGGTTACAAATAGCAGGGAGGAGGCGAGTGTGGCGAATGTCACTGTGATTGCAAACCGTTACCTATATTATCACTCGTAGTCCTCACAACAACCTTGTGAGACAGGTATTGTGTTCCTCATTTTTTTCAGACGAGAACAGACACTCAGAGGTTAAGAAACTTGCCCAACATAACAAGTAAAAGGCAAAGTTGGTTGCAGAAGAGGTGTTTCTGAATTCAAAGGCCACTTTCTCTCTCTCTCTCTCTCTCTCTCTCTCTCTCTCTCTCTCTCTCTCTCTGTCTCTCTCTCTCTCTCTCTCTCTCTCTCTCTCTCTCTCTCTCTCTCTCTCTCTGACAACATGCTCTAAGTCCACAGAGTAAGCACTCTAATACAAGAGAAAGTTTCAAGGAATGAGGCCATTAAAATGAGACTATTGGCATCTTAGATCTGTCTGGGATGTCATGGAGGTTTTTAAAAAGTTAAAATAAAAGAACTGTGTTTACACATAGAAAAATCAAATATAACACAGTCTGAGTGTTTGAAAATAAAACCAAAATCTGAACTTTGATCTTAAAAGCAGACATTCAGTGTTACTTTAGAAAACACATGGAATTAGGTGGAAATGATGGAATAATACTGTTCATGGCCAGCTGTGAACACAGAAAAACATGGCAGCCTGTGTCTGGAATGGCATGCACGTTTGTAAACCTTTTTCAAAAATCATTTAATCAACTCAGAATAAAGTGCCCTGTAGCCAACAGTGCCTCTTTACTTGCTTCTCTGGGAAATACATGGTACTAAATTCGTAGCACAAAGTTTGGAAATATGCAAAATAATGGATAACCATTTTTCAAAATGTACATTCTCTAAAGAGGAAGCAGCTGGTTGGACAAGATTGCTTGAGGAGCCAGGTGCTAAGGGCATCAGGTTGATATCCATAGTAACCATGTGCCATAACATCTACATTTCCACCTGTTTTCCAGACAAGGAAACAGGCAGAAGGAAAATCCAGTCTTGCAGTGGAATGACAAAACTTCAGTATGCTTGGGCACCACTTAGGTGATCCCAGGGAGATTTGGTGTGGCCTTAGGAAAGCAAAAGAGCACTTTTTATTGGAAATATGAGCTTGTTACTGGGAAAGATTTGTAAAATTGGTCAAGAACTTGATTTCTAATTATACCTCCTCAAAAAAAAGTTCTCATTTAGTAGTGGAGCAATCTAGAAAACGTACCTTTTTTTGTTTGTTTGGAAGATCCTCTTTCTCTGGCTATATTGCAGTGTTTGTTATTTGATGTGGAAATAACTAATAACTTAAGATTTTGGAAGAGAACACCTTTAGATTTCCAAAACACAATACTTACTTCAGGGAAGACAGACCAAAAATATCTCCTGAGATCATTGGTTTCTTTATAAATTGTGATCCCACCCCATCATTGAAGAGAAAGCACTGCCACACCACTAGCACCATACAATACCTTGGCTCTGTATCTTTGTACAGTACTACAAAGGGGTACCAGGGAGGAGAGAGTGGCTGACCACTTTAGGGAGAAAACGGCACTCCACTGCTGGTGAATCCCATCTAATTATGGTCCTTCCACCTTTTTCAACCACCAAGAACTGTTTGTACTATCAGTTCCTATCCTGAAGGTTTAACCAGTGGTTGTCTAGTATCTTTTGTCTTTAGAACAATAGTTCCCAAACTTTAGCACACGTCAGTATCATCTGGAGGGCCTGTTAAGACACAGATTGCTGGGCTCATGCTCAGAGTTTCCAGTTAAGTAAATCAGGAAATCTGCATTTCTAACAAGTTTCAAGGTGAGGCCAATAATGCTGTTTTGGAAACTCTGAGAACCACTGCCTTGAAAAATTTTCCAACTACTACTTTTAAGATCAGCCTGACTTATCAAATGCTAGAGAAAAACGGAATCTACCCTTGGGCAGACAACTTGGGATTGGATTCTATAAAGCAGTCTTGCTCAATCTTCCCAGTTTCCAGTTTTATTATACCAACAACTGGTTTTTACAAGCTAGAAGACAATGAATGTATAATTTCTATGGAACAGTGAGATAAATCTAAGCTTCTTGTCTTTGTATTTAGAAACATTGATTCTATGGATGATCATTTATATCATGTTGACCCTTTGACTTGTACTGAAGGTGATTTTAAATCTAAGTATGTAGTCTTTAAATTTCTTCTGTCCATATCATTTTAATGAGATGTTTCCATGTTGGCTCCATTACAGCCTTGGCTCCTGGCTTACAGATTTTTGAGTAGTTGCTTGCTTGCCAGTTGTTTTACATTTCTCATTGCCCATCAAAATATTAGTCTTTCGAGATGAGATGAGACTACTTGCTGTACTTTCATCTTTCATTTAACTGTCTGGTATAAATTAATATTTTAATTTCATATATATCTGTAAAGAGTGTACCCAAAGGCTTCACAGAAATTTGCAAAATGAACTAATTCCCTTTTAAGCAGTAGGTGTGCCTGTTTTGACTTTTCAGTAAATATGTTGTGTCTGTGCACATATCTGCATGGTGGAGACTATATTCATGATCTCATCTTCCAAGTGATGGGAAAAATATAAAAGAGAATCAGTGTGATTTGGGAATCCAGTGAAATCATGTTAACTCATATAGAGGGGGCTTTAGTTTATCTCTTCTTTAATTAATTAGCTTTGGAAATTCTTTTACCATTAAGAAAAACCTAAGGATCATATAAAGAATGATACAAGAAAATACAAGTAACTTAAAAATCATCACCTATTTTAAACTGCATTAATTACACAAAATGCTTATTAATTCAGTAAAGTTTCTCTAATGACTTCTGCTTAATAAACACCCTGACATTGTTTAAATTAATTTAGGCTATTGTAGGAATGGAAGGAAATGATTATGTTTACTAGAATTACATCAGAAAGCATACCAGAGTGTTAATGATATCAAGGAGACAATCCACAGAATTTTTGCCTCTGTGGGTGGAAATAACTGAAGGGTTTTTTTTTTTTTTAACTTTAGTTTCCCGTAAGTTTTGGAAATTATTTGTGCATTTAGTTATTTTGATAACACTGATTTTAAAATTAAATTTCAAAAGTCAATCTCTAAGAGTAATTTATTTTTGTTTTACCAACCAGTGCCAAAAAGGAGAGGAGGGAATCCAAAAGCCAATCTTTTGAACTAATGTGTGAAAGATTATGTTTTTTCTTAAAGTTAGGGAGGGTCAAGCCCTCACACTGCCAGCCCCAGCGAGCGTCTTTGGTGACCTCGGGATTATGTACAAGCTGCTTCGTCCTGCATTTCTTTCATCTGGTTCTTGATGGAAGTGCTTCTCTCTAATAAAAATTGATTTCCCACAAAATAGGCAAAGCTGAACAAGGATGAATGCTTTTGATATTTTGGGTTTCACTTCAGTTGAAACCATGTGATAGAATACCCAGGTGTGGCATGATGGGGCAGGAGGAGCTGCCTAAAGGGAAAGGTTATTTTTGTTTCTTAGTTTGTGTTGGAGGATGGGGGAGCTAAAAATAAGATGTTTCCTGCCCTAATCATGCTAAAAGACTATTATTCAAGATGCTTTTCCCACTTTTCTAAAAGGAATAAACTTAGACAAATTACATTATATATAAACAGTTCCCCTACTGCCGTCTCCCAGTCTAGATAAAGCCAATGGGTGGTATGGGTCCTTTTATTCCTTATAGTATTATGCCAAAGAATCAACTTATTTTCATTGAAGGTTATAAATAACTGAAGCTTGGTACAGCCATAATGATTTGAGTCAGTGTACCATTTTACCTACAAAATGCAAAATTCATCCTTGCAACCCCATTCACCAGGAGCCTTGAAGCATTTTGCTTACTCCAAAGGCCTTGTCAAGGAAGCATAATTTTTCATTTTGCCTTCTTCGTCAGTTTGGTCACATTTACTTAAAAAAAAAACATCCTCTTTTATATGTTGATATAACTGTTTGATTTCACAGACTCTGTCTGTTCCTTAACAGGACTCTGTAAGCAAGCTTGCAAGTGTATTTTGTGTACATTTTATCTGAGGTGAAAATGAAAATTCTAAAGAGAAAATATTTTAAAAGATATTGTATTTATGTTGCTTGTGTTGTAGAATAAAGATTCAAATGCATTAAAAATCTGGTACATGAAACAATTGTCTTAACTGAATAAATATATCTAAATAATTTAGAGAAATATCCTGTTTACAGAACTGTCAAAAGAACCAGGCTCCTTTTCATGGCATTTCATAAGTCTGAATGTCGAAGGCCCCTTTTAAATCCTGTAACATGGAGATAGTCAATACTGACAGTTTGCTATATGCCTAAAAAAACAAATGTGTAGGAATAGATCACCATTTCCTTATTTGTAAAAAAAAAAAAAAAAGTGATTATTCTATGAAATTATCTTTTACTCATAAGAACATATATCAAATTCATACTGTCAGTAGATATTGATGTAGATCATTCATTTAAAAAATTAAAGTATTGGCGGGGCTCAGTGGCTCATGCCTGTAATCCCAGCATTTTGGGAGGTAGAGGCAGGTAGATCACCTGGGGTCAGGAATTCGAGACCAGCCTGACCAACACAGAGAAACCCTGTCTCTACTAAGAATACAAAACAGCCATGATAGCACATGCCTGTTATCCCAGCTACTCAGGAGGCTGAGCCAGGAGAATCACTTTAACCTGGGAGGCAGAGGTTACAGTGAGCCGAGATCATGCCATTGCACTCCAGCTTGGGCAGCAAGAGCAAAACTCCATCTCAAAAAAAAAAAAAAAAAAAAATTAAAGTATTACCTTTGTTCATAACCAAAAATCCCTCAATTAATAAGAATATTAGTATTTAAAGGTAATATTAAAAAATACAGCTAATTTTAACTTCCTGATCTTACTAGATTGTAGTTTTAAGTATACATATAATATATACCCCATAAATATGTACAATTAATTTAATTGATGTCAAAAACAAAATTTTTTAAATAAGTCTATAATATATCAGCCTAGGTATCACCCTGCCCAAATCATAGAAAACTGCTATTTGGTCAAGTGTGGGATAAAAGACATTCAAAATGCTGTGGAAATGGAATTTTTGCTTATGATCTTAAATCATGATTCTGTCATGATTCTATCATGCATACACACTAGTGATCTGTTACACCACAAAAACTCAATCACTTCCATCATAAGGATGAAATAAAACTAAAATAGACATCAACATACTTTGTATAAGAACATCACAAGACCGGGTACGGTGGCCAAGCCTGTAATCCCAGCACTTTGGGAGGCCAGGGCAGGCAGATCACGAGGTCAGGATCAAGACCATCCTGGCTAACATGGTGAAAACCTGTCTCTACTAAAAAATACAAAAAATTAGCCGAGCATGGTGGCAGGCACCTATAGCCTCAGCTGCTCAGGAGGCTGAGGCAGGAGAATCACTTGAATCTGGGAGGTGGAGGTTGCAGTGAGCTGAGATCACACCACTGCACTCCAGCCTAGGTGAAAGAGCAAGACTCTGTATCCAAAATAATAATAATAAAAAAAAGCACATCACAAATGCAGGGGCCAACGATGCTCATGGATGGAGACAGCTGTGTCAGAGTGGGGCCTCCGCCAAAATATCAGAGTTCACATCCCATGCTTTGTCTCTTCCAGGAAGTGGGAAACCTGGACAACACTTGCTACTTAGAGCTCAAGTGTCCTGCTCTGTAAAATGAAAACCCACTCTTACCTCAAAGGGCTGCCTGAAGGTAATAGGAAAGCTTGCAGTGCTTTTCAAACACTAGTTCCTAATCAACAGTGAGTACTATGTGTAGGAGAATAACTATAAATACCATGGTGTCTTGCAAGTTAATTTATATTCAAGGATATGTACATATCCTTGACATTCATATTCATGAATATACTCCAATACAGAAAGCTTAACACTTTACATCAATCTAATATGCAGTTAGCAGCTCAGGAGCAGATCTCTTTAATCATACATTTTGGAAATGAATTCTAGGTCAATGGCCAATTCTTCAGATATTAATATCGAGCAATGAATATACTATGTGAACAAATCTATGTGTATTTCTTTAAAACAGACTTGATACACTTCAACTATTTGGCTTATGATCAAAACTTGTATTATAATGTAGCTTTAATGTATATTTTATATCGCTCATTAGAAAATTCACTTTCCCGTACAGCTTAAAGCTAGATTCAATATACAAGTGAAAATAAAATCAAAGCATAATGCAAAACTGTGGTTTTCACATATCGACCAGCATTTGTTATCTCAAGCCTTTGAAAGAACACATAAACACCTCTTCCGTCTTCTCCTTGTTTGTTTTTATTTATAGATTCCTAGTTACAACATGAAGCCATTAGTGCCCTGAGTCTGCCTTGCTAACTTAATCAGGCTGCACAAAATGTTGTGTTGTCAGAGAAACAAACTGTCTAGTTTAATGATCTCATTCAAACTCAAAGATTATAAAGGCATAGTTAAATCCCACAGATGTTTATAAGCAGATTCTAAATCATTTCTTTTTTGAAAAAAGCACTAGGTTATTTAAACATGAAGAGATGAAATGCACAAGAGTTTAGAGCTGAGAATTCAAAAATATTGAACTGGTATTCTCTTTGAGAATATTTTTACTGTTTCCTAATCTTTTTTTTTTTTTTTTTTTTTGAGACCAAGTCTTGCTCTGTCACCCAGGCTGGAGTGCAGTGACATGACCTCGGCTCACTGCAGCCTCCACCTCCTAGGTTCAAGCAATTCCCCTGCCTCAGCCTCCTGAGTAGCTAGAACTACAGGTGTGTGCCACTACACCCGGCTAAATTTTATATTTTAGTAGAGATGGGGTTTCACTATGTTGAAACCCAGTATGGTCTTGATCTTCTGACCTAATGACCCGCCCACCTTGGCCTCCCAAAGTGCTGAGATTACAGGTGTGAGCCATAGCACCCGGCCTGTTTCCTAGTCTTTCTTGTATCCGCATATAAGAAAGCGACATTGAGCTATTGTTCTAACCAGTTTAAAAGATGGAACGAAGTAAAACAACATTTTCTAGCACCGTCTCTAGTAGAGAAAGAATTTGAAACAACATTCTCTAGTGGTGTCTCTAGCCCACTATGATTTACCTTCAAGAAAATGAATTAGATGTTAAACGTTGTGAAGTAGAAGCTCCATTTATAGGAACTTGAAAAATTGAGTATTGGAGCTAATGTGCCCATTATAAAGGAAAGATATGCTGGCTGTATTACAGATAAAAGTTCGATATTTCAAGCTTCATTTTAATCTGCTCCTATAATGGCCATGGACTCTGTAAATATTTGACAGCTCTTTTAAAGCATAACAATAGGTTACAAAAATAATATTCTTATAAAGTCTAGAATAGATTTCTTTTTCAAGCAGAAGGAGATTATATTATAATAGACCTCTCAGGTCAAAACCATTTATAAATAGACATTTTGAAAAATTAACTGAGCATAGTTGATGTTTTATTCTAAGTACAATGAACTAAAGACAGGCAGTTACACATTAGTACAGATTTAGACAGTTAAATTTTAGATTATTAGATTGGTCAATTTAATTTAACTGTTAGATTGGTGCAAAAGTAATTGAGGTTTTCACCATAACATTTTTTTGTTTTTTGTTTTTTTTTATATTGAGACAAGAGTCTTGCTCTGTCGCCCAGGCCAGAGTACAATGGCATGGTCTTGGCTCACTGCAAACTCCTCCTCCGAATTCACGCAATTCTTTGCCTCAGCCTCCCAAGTAGCTGGGATTACAGGCCCCCACCACAGGCCCAGCTAATTTTTGTACTTTTAGTAGAGACAGGGTTTCGCCATGTTGGTCAGGCTGGTCGTAAACCTGACCTCAGGTGATCCACCTGCCTCAGTCTCCCAAAGTGCTGGGATTACAGGTGTGAGTCACCACGCCTGGTCAGTGTTTCCCATTACTTTTAGTGCAAAACCCATTACTTTTGCACCAACCGAATAGCTTTTAGTTCTATGGAAACAAGCAAATGACCCTGTAAGCCTTTGGTGATTTTGGGGGGATTAGGCCAGGTCCTGGCATGGAGACAGCTCCTCCTCCTCAGTCTCTCTGTCAGCCCTCTGCTCAGCTCTCTGTCCCCACACACTCAGCTGAGCACACCTGTGCTGCGACCTGCCAGTGCCTCCTAGGCATCAACCAGAAATAGATTGACATCATAACAGCATTGTTTCGAAGGCTTCCCTTGAAAGGACACACAGGATTCAGGCAATTATCAGAACAACTTGAGTTGTATCTTTCATGAAATTGTAGACTAGCCAAAATTCAAAAATGGGCACAGATAGGGATTTAAAGGACCAAATCCCTGATCCAAATTTGTAGGGAAATGCTACTAGACCACGTTTCTTCAATACAAGCTTTTCCTCAAAAGTATTAAGTACATTTGGCTGAAAAGTATTCTTGAGATATTAATCTATTTTTTGTCTCTCAGTATTTTCCCCCATTCATTTTTCCCTAGTCAAGTAAATAGTTGGCTCAGGAGTTTATTGTCTCAGGAAAGGGCCATGATATGACAGAATGCCAAACATTGCCTGTAAGTCTCCAGCTCTTATCTTCTAAAAGTCTCAGTCCTTTACACATACGTTAAGTTTGTGCTACCCTAGTAGAATAGAGGCACAGAACGCTTTTTAGTTGAGTTAGAGGAAAATAAAGAAAATTACAACTTAATAAAGTTGTGGGCTAAGATTTATACCTGCTTTTGTAGTGAATAGTCTAAAAATCACTGTTAAACCTTATGTCTGGTTTTGTAAGGCTATTAGGATGGCAAACAAACCAACCCACCCAGCTGTCCTAACAAATGCGACGTTATTACCTAAGAAAGTACCGGCAGAGTGGAGCGCAGTGGCTCACGCCTATAATCCCAGCACTTTGGGAGGCTGAGGCGGGTGGATCACCTGAGGTGAGGGGCTTGAGATCAGCCTGACCAACATGAAGAAACCACGTCTCTACTAAAAATACAAAATTAGCTGGGCATGGTGGTGCATGCTTGTAATCCCAGCAACTCAGGAGGCCAAGGCAGAAGAATCACTTGAACCCGAGAGGTGAAGGTTTCGGTGAGCCAAGATCACGCTGCTGCACTCCAGCCTGAGCAACAAGAGCGAAACTCCATCTCAAAAGAAAAAAAGAAAGTACCAGCAGAGCTGGCAATCAACAAGGCTTCCTAAGTTCCAAGTCAGTGGCTCTTGGCCTTAGAAAGCTAGCTATCTGCTCTCTTTGGGAACAAGGGCTATCTGCCTTATCTGGTGTCATCTTCTACTGGAGTCCAAACTCTCTCCCCTTGAATATGTGGGCCATTTTAACAGAATAGAATTTGATTCCACCCACTAGGCAGGGACCCATTTGGGGCAGATAAACCAAATGTGTTTTCCCACCCAGTGTTACAGCCTCCATTCTGCTTACTTCTGGATGAAGTAGATACTGCATGTTCACTTCTGCTGGGGCTACAATAGCCCAACTTCATGGTTAGGTAATCAGCAAAAGAAATGTCCCACCCCATGTGAATTCCAGCCAAATTCAGCCTTAGAAATTCAAAAAGTCTCTCTATATAATCTCTTTTTGGGGAACAAAGTCACACGCTGTCACCCAGGCTGGACGGCAGTAGCACAATCTTGACTCACTGCAACCCCTACCTCCCAGATTCAAGCAACTCTCCTGGCTCAGCCTCCCAAGTAGCTAGGACAACAGGTGTGTACAACCATGCCCAGCTAATTTTTGTATTTTTAGTAGAGATGGGGTTTCACCATGTTGGCCAGGCTGGTCTTGAACTCCTGACCTCGTGATCTGCCTGCTTTGGCCTCCCAAAGTACTGGGATTACAGGCATGAGCCACTGTGCCCGGCCCCTCTATATAATCTTAAGGAAAATGGCAGGACAATGTAACTGGCTTACTGAGTGACTTAACCCCTATCAAAACCATCCTTCCCCTCCACTGACTACAGCCTCCTCCCCCAGCTCACTTAGGTAGCTGAACTAGCTCAGCCACCTTAGACAGTCTCAAATTCTCACATCCCTAAGAATAAAAAATTGTTGAATGTTGAACTTGCCAGTGTCCAGGCCTTGGATACCTTCGAGTGTTCTTGCAGAACTTCTGATCCATTGAGATAGTGAGAATGTGGACTTGGGGGCTTGTTTTGATTCCTTCTACTCTGATGCTCCAGTCAGAGAGGAAATCCTCATGTTATTTCCTCTCCATTCAGTTAGTATGGTGCAGAGCTCAGGACTCTGCACTTTGGCAAGGTTTCAAAATGCAGAAATAGGTGGACATTGTTCAAGCATTCTATTCCCCAGGTAGCTTCACTTTAGAATGAAAATTAGTATTTTAGGGTAGGCAAAGAATTCAAGGATATCTGTAATCCCAGCACTTTGGGAGGCCAAGGCAGGTAGATCACCTGAGGTCAGCCTGACCAACATGGTGAAACTCTGTCTCTACTAAAAATACAAAAATTAGCCCAGTGTAGTGTCACATGCCTGTAATCCCAGCTACTCGGGAGGCTGAGGCAGGAGGATCGCTTGAACTCAGGAGGCGGAGGTTGCAGTGAGCTGAGATTGTGCCACTGCACTCCAGCCTGGGCAACAGAACAAGACTCTGTCTCAAAAAAAAAAAAAAAAAAAAAATGAACGGGTCCACAAACTTAAAAGGGAAAAAGTTATAGCTCTATTTTCACTGACTCATAACTGAAATTTAACATGCCCTTTCATTTGGAATGTATGCAACTAATCACAGCAATGTTGGCAGGACCTGCAGTTTATTTCCCAGAAAAGCCCCTCCCTATTGCAGATCCTAAAAATTCCCAGACTTGGAACACATGGTGGTTATTAGAAACCACTACTAGATCTTCTTATTTAATGTATTCATAGGGAAGGATATATATGATTCTATCACAAGTTGATTATTTTTGATAAGTACATTGGCTTCCTTTGTAACAAATTGTATTTTATCTTAAGCATTTAGAAAGATTATTCAGAAAAATTGTATAGACCTCCCCAGACTGCAAAGCAGTCCAAGGCACAATAGTCAGTTAAAGAAACTCTGGCCTAGAGTTATCGTAAGGAAGGGGATAGCTGTCAATCTGGGACTAACTCATCAAATTCTATCTGGAACAAGTACATTTTTCTCTCACATCGCCTGATGGTGTTAGGATCACTGTAACTCCCTTTCCTAGATCAACACAGTGTGTTTGTGAGCAAATGACTGCTCAAGTCCCATTACCTTATCCGCCATGTGACAGGGCTGGTGAAGTGATTGCCAAGGTCCCTTAAAACATAAAATTTCCCTTTCCCGGGCCAGTGTTGATGGCAAAGCGGTTCCATTAAGGTCTCACGAAGGCTCCTGCTTTAGAGGCATTCAAAAGAGGGGCTATGCAGAGATTTTCTCCTACTCAGAAGAAACATCTCCTGGCTGTAGAGTAAAAGGCTTACTAAAAAGGCGGTTCTGTATGTACTCATGAAATTCACTCACTTAAAATTTCAGCTTGGTTGGGTTTTTAAAGCATTGTCCAAAAAAAAAAAAATAGAATGACCTAAAATTTCTCCTCACCTCCTTTTTTAAAAATGAAAAAAAAATCAGTGTTTTAATGTCAGGATTGATATCTTAAAATTTTTTTTTCATGATTTATTTTGTGTAAATTTCTTAAATTGCCTCAAATCAGGAGTATCTCAAAAATAAAAATAGACCTAACAATATTTAAAGATGAGACGGATAAATTATGTCAAATATGTTAATTTTCTATCCAGATTTATGCCCATTACTGAATATACCAGCCTTTTAGATGTCTGGAACCAGTTTAACTGCTAATTACTAAGCTAACATTTATTCTAAAATATTCAGTAACTAATATTGGCAATTATTTTACCAAATAACTCTAATATGCAAATGGTCAAACTCTTTTATCATCATGATCTTATGTTATTAGCCATCAGATTATGAAATAAATCTAGAAAAATTTTACATATAACACCAACAACAGGTAAACTGGTATTGACTAATAATTATTTCTTCATTATCTTCATTTTAAGAATAAATTTTTAAACCACTGAAGCAATCATTTTCTTCAGAAAAGTGAAACTGAAAGGACCACTTTTAAAAGGAACTGGGGTCTCGGCTACTCCATATTTACTCTGTCATAGAAAAATGGCCAGGCATGGTGGCTCACACCTGTAATCCCAGCACTTTGGGAGGCCAAGGGGGGCAGATCACTTGAGGTCAGGAGTTCAGGTGCAGCCTGGCCAACTGGCTCTATTAAAAATACAAAAATTAGCCAGGTGTGGTGGCATGCACCTGTAGTCTCAGCTACTCTGGAGGCTGAGGCAGGAAAATCACTTGAACCCAGGAGATGGAGGTTACAGTGAGCTGAGATGGCACCACTGCACTCTTGCCTGGGTGACAGAGTGAAACTCCATCTCAAAAAAAAGAAAAACAAGAAAGAATGACCTTGTGCTCACATTTCCTCTCTGACTGGAGCATCAGATTATAAGGAATCAAAAACAAGCCCCCGAGTCCACATTCTCATTATCTCAATACACTGAACAATTTATTTTAAATATGTCCTTTTATTCTCACCAACAGTCTGCAAGGAAACTTTTCCAGACCATATTGTACAGATAGAGAGAGTAACGGCTCAGAGAAGTGAACAGAAATAACTGATGGTCACATGGCCGAAAATTGGCAGAGCCAGAATTCAAACCCAGTTCAGTCTGACTGCAAAGCCATACTTTCAGCACTAGGACATGATAGCTTGAGATAAAAATGCAAGTGAAATTAACAGCCAGGCTGGGGAAGTCTTTCCCGGTGCACCATCTCTCACCTCGATCAATCGAACATCCCCACAAACTTAAATTCAAACCTTTTCTTCTTAATCAGTCCTCACAAAATAACGTGTTATACTAGTCCCCACAACAAGAAACCGAGTCTGGTCTCATAACCACAGGAAACACAAAAGAAATTCATCTTCTATAGGAATAAGCAACACACAAGACAACAGATGATCATATTCAACCTGACAAGTTAGCTTTTGCCAAGTGGTAACTTGAGAGCGCTAATTCTCAAGGCAAACTAAAGGTAATTCAGAGTAGTCACAATTTTTAGAGTTTCTCATTTTATTCCTGCCTTACACTATGCTGTTGAGAAGCAATGGTTTCAGGCCAAATTATCTCAGCTTCCTTTAGAAATGCCTGCTCTAAATTAAAATTTAATGTTATGTGTCAGCTTTCAAAGAGGGTCAATATAAAAAAAAATCACCAAATCTGTCTTCTATAAGTCTATATGAACAGTAGGTACTCATTACATCACTTGATTTCTTATATAAGAAAACATGAGGCCATTTTTCAAGAATTCAAAGCCAAGGGCTTTGAGAACGACTATTTGATCTTGTAAATAGATACTGACGTTAAAAGGGAGGGAGGAGGAAGTAACCTGTTTGTTTTGTATTTGTATTTTGCCTTCACTGCCGGTAAACTCAGCTAAATTTAGTTTCAAGTAAAGCAGAGTGTTTAGGAACAAGGGAAAAATAAAACACATGCATCTTGCAACTTACTGCTCCTCATCGTATTCTTCTTCCTAAGAATTAGAAAAGGTGGTTTCAAGTCATTTTATCTCACGACAAGGAAACTGTCCTGAGATAACTCCCAAGGCTGCCCAGCTAGGAAATGGCCCGAATTCAAGCTGAGGTCTGAACCAAAATTCAACTTTTCCAAACATGTTGAAAAATGATTTCATCCTAACTCCCTGGTAGCACTCATTTGGTTATTAGATTTGTATTGTTTTTATTTATAAACGACCTTAAAGCCTTTCTGTAAGAAACACATGACTTAACATGTAATTGAAATAGTTTCCCAAGAGAAATGTAGTTTAGTAAACTCTAAAATATACGTAGCGTATGGGTCCACAAATACTCTTAACAATACAAGGGCCACACCAGATACCCCAGAGTTTCAGGTCCATTCTACCCAAACTGTTCAGAGGAAGAATCAGTGGCATGACCCAGAACGTCTGAAGCAGGTGTCCCTCAATCCCACGAGTTCCTTAGCATCTACGGGAAGAGGAAAGGATATGGGTTGCCAGTCTCTCTTTATCTCAAGAGTTGAGACCCAGAAGAAGAGGCTTGTGACTCGAGAGTTCCCAGAGTTCATTTCTGTAAAGTGTGCCAATTCCCCTTTAATAATAGACACAGCATTTCCTACCATCACACTGGTTAATAATTAACATCAAGCACTTAGTAAGTATAAAACATTTTACAAGAACTATTTCATATAACCTTCAGAACAGTTTTGAACTAGGCATTATCCCTATTTTACAGAGGGAGAACCTCAGGTTGAAAGAAATCACCTGATTTACCCCAAATCATTCATGTTTAGAGGGTAGAAGTAGAATCCAAACCAAAGCATCTGGCTCTGGAGCCTGTACCTTTGTCTAATAACCTATAGGTCTGTTCATAAACCCATCAGAACAAAATCACCTGAAAAACTATAAAGCTTAGCTGAGCGTGGTAGCTCACACCTCTAAACCAGTGCTTTGAGAGGCCAAGGCAGGTGGATCACAAGGTCAGGAGATCGAGACCAGCCTGGCAAACATGGTGAAACCCAGTCTCTACTAAAATACTAAAAACTAGCCAGGTGTGGTGGTGCACATGCCTGTAGTCCTGGCTACTTGGGAGGCTGAGGCAGGAGAATCACTTGAACCCAGGAGGCAAAAGTTGCAGTGAGCCAAGATCGCGCCACTGCACTTCAGCCTGGTGACAGAGCGAGCCTCTGTCTCAAAAAAAAAAAAAAACAACTATAAAGCTTGTTAAACAACTGCACCCAAGTGGCTTCTATGTTTTTTTTTTTTTTTAATTTCTATTAATCTGGAATAGGCAAAATTCAGTAGGACATAGTAATCAAAAATTTAATGCTCATAATGTCACTAGATGGTCTAAATATTTACCAGAATAGCAGCAAATTTGAGTTTTCTATTAAATAGTCTATTTTATGCTTAGATTCAAAACCTAATAAATGGGACTTGAGTTATCCTCTAGAGTGGTGATCCACAAGTGCTCTATTATCAGTAAATTCCTGATCCTGGTAATTTTTTTTCTAGGTAACTCCTTCCACGCCCTTAGCCTGAAAACCAGTTTTTCCTTGATGATGCCGCCTTTCGTGAAACTTTTTGGAAGTCAGGCCAGAAGAAATATGGAGTCTCCAGGTTCCCACCACGTTCCCAGACCATCGTTCTGACGCTTTTACATGATCAACCCTCTCCTTAGAAACTTTTGTCCCACTTTGATCTCCAAGTTGAGGTCATCTTTCTATTCCCTCATTTAATGTTTATCCTACTTTCTGCCCCAAGTAAGCAACAACTAGGTTGTGGTCTAATCCTCAGGGTTCAGTCCAAGACAGTTACAAGAATCCAGAGAACATCCTCCAAGGTTGTGGTTCAGTACAAATCCCACTGACTGACAGACAACCCAGCTGTGCAGTCTTTCCACTTGAATGCAGTTGCTTGGACAATTGCCCATGCCTATGCCCAAATATGGCCCCCAGCTCATTTTAGGCATAAAGAGCTTACATTTTGATTTGTGGCCGAGCATAGGTGCTCACGCCTATAATTCCAGCACTTCGGGAAGCTGAGGCAAGTAGATGGCTTGAGCTCAGGAGTTCAAGAGCAGCCTGAGCAACATGCTGAAAGCTCATCTCTACAAAAAATCATCTGGGCATGGTAGCTCACACCTGTGGTCCCAGCTACTCAGGAGGCTGAGGTGGGAGGATCGCTTTAGTCTGGGAGGCAGAAGTTGCAGTGAGCCATGATCATGCCACTGCACTCCAGGCTGGGCAACAGAGCAAGACCTTGTCTTAAAAAAATAATTGAGTTGCGGGGTCCAAAGTGGCTCCGGCCAGAGGTCGTGGCACTTGCGAAGGCGAGGTCATGAGTTCAAGGCTAACCTGAGCAACCTTATAAGCTGAAACTGATTGGCAAAAAATAATTATAATAATAATTGAGTTGCATGTTAAAAACAAATCTTGAAGTCTACAGGGTAAAATTATATTACCATTAACTATCAAATTTTTACTAAATAGAACACACATCTCAGTCTGAAATCTCTGCAGTTGGGTTCATTCCTGCACTTCAGGATTTTCTCCAGAATGAAGGGTACCTTCTAAAACAAAGGGTGGTGCTATCCTAAAAAGCAGAAACTCCTTACAACCCCTAAAACTGCAGTTTTCCAACTTCTAAACTTTTAAAATCCATATTTATATCCAAATTCATATTTATTATGAATAATGCTGCTATAAATATTTGTATACATGTTTTCATTTCTCTTGCATAGATACAAGGAATGAAACTGCTGGATCGTGTGGTGTGTATTTCTCCCTGACTGAGCTTTAGTAGTTATTTAGCTATTTCATTTAAGTTGTCAAACTTATTGGCCTATAGCCATTCATCATATTTCATTAGTCTTTATCTGTAATAATGCTCCTCTGTCATTCCTGAAGTTGGTGATTTTTGGATTTTTATTTTTTTAATTTTTTATTTTTTGAGACAAGTTTCACTCTTGTTGCCCAGGCTAGAGTACAGTGGCACCATCTCGGCCCACCGCAACCTCTGCCTCCCAGGTTCAAGCAATTCTGCTGCCTCAGCCTCCCTAGGAGCTGGGATTACAGGCATGTGGCACCACACCCAGCTAATTTTGTATTTTTAGTAGAGAGAGGTTTTCTCCATGTTGGTCAGGCTGGTCTCAAACTCCCAACCTCAGGTGATCTGCCCACCTCAGCCTCCCAAAGTGCTGGGATTACAGGAATGAGGCACTGCGCCCCTCCTCTCTCTGTTTCTTGATTAGTCTGGTTGAATGTTAATTATATTGATTGCTTTCAAGTAACCAGCTTTTAATTTCATCGATTTTCTTGTGCATCTTTTATTTATCTATTGGAACTATCTTTATCATTTCCCTCATACTACTTACTCTGTGTTTAATTCACTCCTTTTTCAACTTTCTTAAACGACACTCAGGTCAAAATATTTTTTTAACTTTTCCTGTGACTTCTTCTTTTACTTCTTATGTTACTAAAGCGTATGTTGTCATTTTCCAAGTACCTGGAGATTTTTCAGATACCTTTCTGTTGATTTCCTGGTTAAATTCCTGAGAACATAATTTCAAACCTTTTAAATATATTAAGGCTTTTTATGGTCCATAATATAGTTCACCTTGTTGAATGTTCCATGCATATCTGAAAAGAATGAATATTCTACTGTTATTGGATGGAGCGTCCTGTAAATATTAACTAGGTCAATTACACTGGAAGAGATTCTTGCAATATCCAACTATAATTGCGAGGTAGATTTCTTCTATCTCTGCTTTTGCTTCAGATACCGAAGCTCTATTATGTATATACATAGTTAGGACTGTTATGTCATCTCAACAAACTGACTGCTTTATTACTATGTATTTTTAAATACTAGCTAATATTTGCGTGCTGATAACTATTTGATTGATACTAACATTGATGAAATTAATCATTTTCTTAATGATTGCATGGTATACTTTTTCCATTCTTTTTTATTTAATTATGTGGATCTTTATATTAATATTTAAAGTTGAGTTTTTAGAGATGGTTTACCACTGGGTAATTAACTAGGTAAAGACAGAAGGCTGGGGAGTTGCTCTCAGAGGAGACTGAAAAACAACTACCAATTAGACTGCAGGAGAATAGAATCAGGGTGCTACCGAAGTCAAGTGAGTACTTCTAGAAGAGAACATTCAGCAGGGACCAATGCTTCAGGAACATCAAGTAAGATGAAGACTGGAACTAGTCCACAGTCCATTGGAAAGTCGTGATGACTTTCATCAGACCAATTTCAAAGCAAGTGTGAGGGCAGAAGTCAAACCATGGAGAGAAAAACAACTGGGAGAAGGGAAAGCAGAAATAATGAGCATTTTTAAATTGTAGTGGTATTGGTGGCATTAAAGCAACACGCAGAAGGAATGAGGGCCAAGGAAAAGGGTCAAAATTCCTGCTTTGTTCATTTCAAGATGGGTGATAACCTCTAAAGCTTATGGGCTGAGGGGAAAATATTGGAGAGTGTTGCTATCCCCTAGGGAAGAAGAGTAGGAGATGGATGTGGCACCCTGTGGTGTTTGAGAAGGGGACAGGATGGGGATCTTGGGATGGGAGTGTTGGAGGTGTATGTATGCACAAATATCCATGTTGGGGAAAGGGAACAGGATCCCAGGAGGGAGGGGACTAGGTTGGGTCATAGGTTGGAGGGGGACCTGGGTAAGCAGAATTTGCTTTGGACAAAAAGGACAGCTCTTCCCTAGTACAACTCCCACCATGATGAATGAGAAAAGATAAGGAAAGCTGGCAGAAGTGAGGAGAGAACACAGGTCTTGCTTAATAGCTGCTTCATAGAGAAAAATTTATTCTAAGAGAAAAGAGATCCGCAGGGGATTTAAAGAGAGTGGTGAATGTTTGAAAGAACTGATTCGATATTCATTCCAAAAGGCCATTCCTCACATTCCTATTTGATTCAGATGCCCTCTTTAGGGTTCCAGGGGCTCTTTGAGCATACAACGGCCCAAATACTCAAGTTGACTCTTCTTTTCTTTCCAGCTTTTATTTTAGGTTCAGGAGTACATGAGCTGGTTTGTTACACGGGTAAATTCCATGCCACTGGGGTTTGATGTATAGATTATTTCATCACCCAGGTAATAAGCATGGGAACCAATTGGTAGATTTTCAATGCTCACTCTCCCCACATTCTCCACCCTCAAGTAGGTCCAAATGTCTGTTGTTTCCTTCCTTGTGTCCACATGTACTCAATGTTTAGCTCCCACTTATAAGTGATAACATCAGTGTTTGGTTTTCTGTTCCTGCATTTATTCTAAGTTCTAATGCTGCTTAGAATAATGGCCTCCAGCTCCATCTATGCTACTGCAAAGGGCATGACCTTCTTTTTTATGGCTGCATAGTATTCCGTACTTTTCTTTATCCGGTCCATCATGGATGAGCACGTATGTTGATTCCCTGTCTTTGCTATTGTGAATAGGCTTCATGTTAACTTCTAACCATCAATTTACTTGTCTGGCCCCCACGATTACAAGCTTCGTTGGTCACAAACTGTTTTATAGGTACACATCATAATGCCTACAACTTAATAGATACCCAATAAAAATGTTTGTCTAATAAACAATCGAAAAAATACCATCAAGTAGTGGAGGCTCTGTACCACTCACTTGGTGGTTAATTCAGAATGTGAGGCTCCTAACTTAGATTCTACAATCTAAGAAACTTCCAAACTGTAGTGTTTTATAATTCAGTGAATGACAGATAAAGTGTCTTCAAATTTTAATTCACCACCAACTGCTCATGACATTACAATAATAACAAATATCTACTTGCAGAGAGAACTACCAGCAGGAGCCTTAAAAATACCTGTAAATAGGCCGGGCGAGGGGGTTCACACCTGCAATCCCAGCACTTTGGGAGGCCGAGGCAGGTGGATCACAAAGTCAGGAGATGAAGACCATCTTGGCTAACACGGTGAAACCCTGTATCTACTAAAAATACAAAAAATTAGTCGGGCATGGTGGTGTGCACCTGTAGTTCCAGCTACTCAGGAGGCTGAGGCAGAAGAATCGCTTGAATCTGGGAGGCAGAGGTTGCAGTCAGCCGAGATCACGCCACTGCACTTCAGCCATTTCAAAAAAGAAAAAATACCATAAAGTATAATCAAAGTACATGAAGGCAAGAAAAGGAAATATAAATTCAGCAAAATTTTGAGTTACAAACACTGTTTGTTTTATTTTTTATTATTAGAGAATGGGGCTTAAAATGGGAGTGTGGCATTTTTAAATCCAATGTCCCTGAATTCAATTATGAGTATGCCAATTGTATGTCAAAGAACAGGACTGTTAAATAATGCACATTTCATTTCAAAGGTTTTTATCCAGATAAATTGGGCTCTGAACCTACTATTAATGCCTTGCTCATCTGTATTTCAACAGCAATACCCTAGAGCACACAAATACATTTCTAAATCACCTCAGCTAAATATTGGGAAACCATACAGCATATACTATACCTCTAACTAAGAAAAAGAAACTATATATTTTACTTTTGATAATATCACTCTCACTGCCCTCACCTTAAAATCCAATATATATTTTGACAACAATCTATAAATCTGCCCCAAGATGGTCAGTTCTTAGAAACACACATGTCTAATGGCAGGACATGTCACATATAGGAACACTTTTGCCAGGGAGGAAATGGATTCTCCACTTATGGAAATGTTCAGTGGTAGAAAGCACACTAGAATTAATCATGCAAAGGATTTTGCTTTAATTCTAACACCTACTTGTAATGGTCACAGAGCTTCAGTTTCCTCACCTTTAAAATGAAGGGGCTGAACTAGAACAGCATTCCTCAGGGAATGTTCATTGAAGAAGTAGATCTAAAACTCAGTCCAGAAAGGAAACTAAGAAGGCTCCATGGTTAAAGAAGATGAAGAAAAGCTCTACATGATAGCAATGCACAGTGGGATCCAGGTGCTCCTCTATTCACAATGGTGTTACGTCCCAATCAACCCATCATAAGCTGAACAGATCATAAGCCAAAAATGCATTTAACACAACTACTTTTTTTTTTAGACAGGGTCTCACGCTGTCACCCAGGCTGGAGTGTAGTGACACAATCATGGCTCACTGTAGCCTCAAATTCCCAGTCCCAGGCGATTCTTCTGCCTCCCCTTATCAAGTACCTGGGACTAGGGGCATGTGCCACATACCCAGCTTCTTTTTTAAATTTTTAGTAGAGATAAGATCTTATTGTATTAACCAGACTGGTCTTGAACCCCTGGTCTCAAGCAATTCTCCCACCTCAGCCTCCCACAGCACTAGGATTACAAGTGTGAGCCACCACGCCCAACCCACCTAACCTGTCAAATATCATAGCTGAGCCCAAGCCTACCTAATCATGCTCAGAACACTTACATTAGCCTACAGCTGGGCAAAATCACTGAACCTACTGGACAACAAAGTATTCTATATCTCATGCAATTTATTGAATAAATTATTTTGTATTGCCATATGTGTATCACTTTAGCACCCTCAGAAAGTCGGAACATTATAGGCCAAACCGTCGTAAGTCAGAGACCATTTGTATTTGAGAATCTGACAGGTCCTTCAATGAAGAAAACTTTCTGGCTACGACCTGGTATTTTGGATAGTTATTTGACTACATCATCTTTGTGTCCTCTCACATTTATTAAAATCTTAAAGTACTAGCAATATGTGAGACACCTTTGGAGAAACCACCACCTGAATAAGCACTAGTATTTTCAGCTGTTTGTTATCCTCGATAAGTGAGTCCATATGAAGCTAAATATCCAAGTAAACGAGACATTAATTGTAGAAAATTAATCCTACGACAACATGGTGAACTGGAAATTGAATGGTCCTTTCATTAGAACATAACTAGATCCTGGATATATCACAACAACATTTATAATACTTTGTAGAGTGCCCGAGAGTAGAGGTCTCTCCAGGGAGGATGAGACAAAACTGAAGCCAAAGCAGAGAACAGGAATGGAGAGTCGCCTCTGTCAGCATGGAATCGGAAGACTAAGCTTGAAGGTTCCTGACATGTTGAATCGGCAACTCCCATTTTTACTCTTAAATTCTCAAGCGTGGCTGAAGTGGTCCCAGGCTGGTGGTTGCCCCAATAGTGCTAAATGCATATTATCCCTAAAGGAAGAATCTTCAGTCTAGTTCTTCCGATTTCTACAGAACATTTTCAACAAAATATGAAGTCTCGGTTTAAAAATTACCAAGGACACAGGGGAAAAAACTATTCTCACTGTCCTGACATAGAGAGAAAACAAAAATAAACAGACTTTGAGTCTAAAGGACTGATCTATTTAAATTATCACATAAAGAATGCAGAGATACGTTAGTCACTTTGCTCCTTTCTGCCCGTGGACGCCGCTGAAGAAGCATTGTTAAAGTCTCTCTTCTCCCTGTGACCACATCTAAGTCAGAGTCTCCTAAGAGCCCGAACAGCTGAGGAAGCTCTTCATTGAGAGCCTGAGGAGCCATTCTGAGCAATGGGGAATGCTCATAGACTATGTGGTAACGAGAGATCCAAACACCAAGCGCTCCAGGGGCTCGGCATGTGTGCCAGTGGGGAGGAGGTGGATGCAGCCATGAATGCAAAGCCACACGAGGTGGATGGAAGAGTTGTGGAACCAAAGAGAACTGTCTCAAGAGAAGATTCTCAAGGACCAGGTGCCCACTTAATTGTGAAAGAAATATTTGTTGGTGGCATTAAAGAAGCAACTGAAGAACATCACCTAAGAGATTATTTTGAACACAATGGAAAAATTAAAGTGACTGAAATCATGACTGACCGAGGCAGTGGCGAGAAAAGGGGCTTTGCCTTTGTAACCTTGGACGACCCTGACTCTGTGGATAAGACTGTCATTCAGAAAGACCATACTGTGAATGATCACACTGCGAGGTTAGGAAAGCCCTGTCAAAGCAAGAGCTGGCGAGTGCTTCATCAGCCAAAGAAGTCCACATGGTTTTGGAAACTTTGGTGGTGGTTGTGGAGGTGGTTTTGATGGGAATGGCAACTTTGGTCATGGAGGAAACTTCAGTGGTCACGGTGGCTGTGGTGGCTTTGGTGGCAGCCATGGTAGTGGTGGATATGGTGGCAGTAGGGATGGCTATAATGGATTTGGTAGTGATGGAAGCAATTTTGGAGGTGGTGGAAGCTACAATGTATTTTGTAGCAATTACAACAATCAGTCTTCAAAATTTGGACCCATGAAGGGAGAAAACTTTGGAGACAGAAGCTCCGGCCCCTATGGTGGTGGCGGCCAATACTTTGCCAAACCACAACACCAAGGTGACTATGGCGGTTCCAGCAGCAGCAGTGGCTATGGCAATGGCAGAAGATTTTAACTAGAAAACAAAGCTTAGCAGGAAAGGAGAGCCAGAGAAGTGACAGGGAAGCTACAGGTTACAACAGATTTGTGACCTCAGCCAAGCACAGTGGTGCAGGGCCTAGTGCTACAAAGAAGACATGATTTAGACAAATACTCATGTGTATAGGCAAGAAACTCGAGGATTCTATTTGTGACTAATTATATAACAGGTTATTTTAGTTTCTGTTCTGTGGAAACTGTAAAGCATTTCAATGAAGGGTTTTAATACAGATTGTTTTTTGGCACCCAAGCTGTTGATTGCTAAATGTAATAGTCTGATTGTGATGCTAAATAAATGTCTTTTTTTAAAAAAATGCAAAATGAAGTTATTTGCAATATTTAAAGAAAGGAACAATGATAAAGAAATGAATAGTAATAAATCAAAAATTAGGATTGTAGGACTAAAAAGACTATTAAAAAATTACCAACCACTTTATGGGGGGGATCCTTTTTGAGGGGAAAAAAATCAAGACGCAAAATATGATTATTAAAATTTAAAACTCAAGGATGGATGTGTGTTCCAGCTAATTAGAGTCAGCAAAGGAGAGAATTACTAGCCAGAAAGCAGATGCCGAACGCACAGTAAAAGAGATGGAACATGGAAAGACAAGAGATGTGGAGGACAGAATGAAAAGGTCTAAAATATATTTAGTAAGAGTCCCAAAATAAAGGGGGAAAAGGCTACATTTTATAGGAGAGTAACTCCTAATTTTCCAAAAGCTTTTAAAGAACACTGTTTAGAAACAGAACACATATATAGACAGAGATCTAGGTATATAGATATAAAAATTTATTATAAGAAGGCTGTCATAATTATGAAGGCTGAAAAGCATCACAATCTGCCATCTCTAAGCTGGAGATCCAGGAAAACCCGTGGTGTCGCTCCAATCTCAGTCCAAAGTCCCAAGAATCAAAACAACCAATAGTATAAGTCCCAGTCTGAGGACAGGAGAAGACCAATGTCCCAGCCCAAGCACTCAGGCAGAGTGTGAATTCTCCCTTTCTGTTCCATCCAGGCTCTCATCAGATTAGATGACACCCATCTGAATTGATGAGAGCACACTGGTTTAATCTGGCCAATCTCATCCGGAAACACCCCTACAAACACACGCAAAAATCCTTAACCAAATATCTGGGTACCCTATGGCCCAGTCAAGTTAACACATAAAACTAACCATCACAGACATAAACCCATAGATGCATGAAACACAACTTACAACAAGCAGATTTAAATAAAGTGAATCTTGACCTTGAATTTCATAGTTATATTAAAATCCCAGCACTTTGGGAGGCTGAGGCAGGTGGATCACAAGGTCAGGAGTTTGAGACCAGCCTGACCAACACGGTGAAACCTCATCTCTACTAAAAATACTAAAATTAGCCAGACATGGTGGCACATGCCAGCTACCAGGGAGGCCGAGGCAGGAGAATTGCTGGAACCTGGGAGGCAGAGGTTACAGTGAGCCCAGATCGTGCCACTGCACTCCAGCCTAGGTGACAGAATGAGACTCTGTCTCAAAAAACAAAACAAAACAAAAAATCATAAACAAAGAGAAGCTCTTTAAAGGCAGCCAGACAGAAGAGACAGAAAAATTACAAGAATACAGCAATTATGTTTACAATTCACTTCTCAATAATAGCTGTTAGAGTCAGCAGTATAATACATTTGACAGGCTAATCAAACTTATAACCATCTGGAAATGTTTACTCAGAAAGTTACCTTTCAACAATGCGTGTGAAATAGCAGTATTATAATTTTTTAAAGGAGTGATTTTATTCTTTTATGAAAGAAAGATAGAAAGTGACCTCTAAAGGAAGATCTGAGATGAGAGCAGGATAGTAAACCAAAAATATTGGTAAATATGTTGATAAATATAAAGAATTATCTGAATGATAACACTGTCTCATTTGTGGACTTAGAACAGAACTGAAAACAGCTATGAAACCACAAAAGACAAAGAATGCACGATTAAATGCATGCTGAGCAAAAGAAACCAATCTGAAAAGGCTACATACTGTAGGATTCCAGCTTATATGACATTCTGGAAAAGGGAAAACTATGGAGACAATAAAATATCAGTGGCTGCCAGGGTTTGGGGGAAATGAGGGATGAATAGGTAAAGCGCAGGGGATTTTTAAGGCAGTGAAACTATTATTTTGTGTGATATTCTAATGATAGATAGATGTTATCCATCATCAGATATACATTTGTCCAAATTCACAGAATGCACAACACAGAGTGAATTCTCATATAAACTATGAAATTTAGTTAATAATTTATCAGTATTAGCTCATTAGTTGTAACAAATGTACAAAACTCATACAAGATGTTAAAAATAAGGGAATTAGGGGTCAGGGTAAAGGAGTGTATGGGAGCTCTGTACTTTTCACTCAGTTTTCTCTGTAAACCTGAAACTGCTTTTTAAAAAAAGTCTGGTAATTTAAAAAATTAGTACTAAAATATCAGATCATTCAAGTTGAGAGGTCAGGCTAAGGTGATCTAAGATCTGGGCATTCTTTGAAAAAGAAGATGAAATGTGATTAACATATTCAGAAACCTACAACCCATCACTGGAAAACACATGGTTCTCAACTGCGCAAACACTTAAAACATGAAAACAAAACCTAATCCCATCTTTATATAAAACTGCAAAATTTAAAGAGCTGATGTCATAATATGTTCTCTGAAAACAATGGAACTTACTAATAAATCAAAAACAAATGTAAATGAAAAAAATCCTCTTACAGGTGGAAACAAAATATATCTGTAACTAAATAAGCCTTGAGTCAAAATAAAATTAAAATGCTAAGCTATTCAGAACTAAATAATGAAAGTTTTACATACCAAAATCTTAGAGATGCCGCTTACAGCACTAGAGATTCATATTAGGAAAGAAGAAAAGACTAAAATTTCCTGCAGTAAACATTCATCCCAAGAAATTTAGATCAGAATAATAAAAATAAAGTCAAAGAAAGTAGAAAAGATAAAAATGAGAGTAAAAAGTAACAAAATAGAAAGCAAAGATAAACGTTTAAAAGCCAAATATGGTTCTTAGAATGTGTGTGCATATAGATAGATAGATAGATAGATAGATAGATAGATAGACAGATAGACAGATAAGCCTATATACTATTAACTCAAAGAAGAAAGATTTAGCACAAATAAAATTAGGAAGGAAAAAAGAGATACAGCCATAGATTCATATGAGAGTAAAATAAAATTAATATCAATGGTATCCATAAATTTGAAAACAAAATTGACCAGTTTCCAGAAAAGTACTATTTTTTGGCTATATGGCACATTACCGTGGTTCCAAAAGTCAGAGTTCCACAAAAAGTTACTCAAAAATGTATTGCTCCCCGTTTATTCCTATGACCACATACCCACTCCTCCATACTTTTTTTTTTTTTTTAAGTTGGAGTTCCGCTCCTGTTGCCAAGGCTGAAATGCAATGGCACGATCTCGGCTCACCACAACCTCTGCCTCCCAGGTTGAAGCGATTCTCCTGCCTCAGCCTCCTGGGTAGCTGGGATTAGAGGAATTCGCCACCAGGCCTCGTTAATTTTGTATTTTTAGTAGAGACGGGGTTTCTCCATGTTAGTCAGGCTGGTCTCAAACTTCCAACCTCGGGTGATCTGCCTGCCTCCCCCTCCCAAAGTGCTGGGATTATAGAGCCACCACCCTCTGCCATTCTTTCTACCTCACTCCCTTCTACGCCCTGTACCTAATCAACCGCATTGTTTTTTCCTTTCTGTATTTTCTTATAGCCCTTTCTTACATGAACCAACACATTAGGGATCAGCAAATCAAAGCCTGAGGGCTCTATCTAACCTGCTGCCTGTTTTGTAAACCAAGTTTGATTGGAACCCAGCCTCAGCACCCTCCCCTACAGCATGGGCTGTGACGGCTTTCACACTACAACTGCAGTTGGGTAGTCTCCACCAAGAACGTGTGATCTACAAAATCTGAAATGTTTGCATCTGGCCATGTCCAGAAAAAAGTTAGCTTACCACTGTTCTAGACACTCTTTTATCCGTTGCTTTATTGCATATATCCTGGAAATTATTCCATACCAGCTTACAGAGAGATTCTTTATTCTTTTCTCCAGCTGCACAGCATGGCCATCTATGCGGATACATCACAGCTTATTCAACCACTCTCCATTCATGTTATTGAATGTTCATGCAATAACCCCCATCTCTACTAAAAATACAAAATTAACGAGGCATGGTGGTGAATTCCTCTAATCCCAGCTACCCAGGAGGCTGAGGCAGGAGAATCGCTTCAACCTGGGAGGCAGAGGTTGTGGTGAGCCAAGATCGTGCCATTGCATTTCAGCCTGAGCAACAGGAGCGAAACTCCAACTTAAAAAAAACCAACATGTGCATTCATGTTATTGCTGATAGTTTGCACACACACAGCCTACATTGTAAAGAATAATAATGTGATATTACAGATCTCTTCTCAACTTCCCCCATACTACAATTTCTGATAAATGTCCAGAAAGAAAACTAGTTTTCATTTGCTACACAAAAACTGATTCAAAGCAAATTCTGAATAATTTTTTTTCCTTTAAGTTTTAATTTTGCATCTTGGTTAAAACCTCAAAACTGAGGGCAGGATCAGGAAGAGAAATGTAATGTGGGCCATGCAGAAGCTCTCCTGGTACGTTGTAGCCTTGTGAGGCCTCTGGGGGACTGGTCATGCACAGATGACAGATTAGGTGTCATTTATACCCAATTCCAATGGTAAAGAGAGTCCAGTGACACATCAGTATTTTGAATGTTTCTCATGTTTAAGTTTTGATTGAGAAAGGAGTTTTTAGTGCATTGTTTGTGCTTATATTTTGATTTTAAATTACTGATGGAAACTCATTGTGATAGAATACGATAAAACAAAAAAGGAAAATGCCTTGAGGTTAGGGACTATTTTTTGTTTTTTTCCTCCAACCTCTTGTATCACCTGATTCTACCCACAAGTGTGTGTGCTCTTTAGAACTTGGTTATCACTTGTTGTCTACATAAGCAGAAACTTCTCATTGCTGGTTAGTCTGATATGGAACTTAGTGCCTAAAGAAAATACATCCTCACATTGCTCGAATCTGTCTATATAGCATAGTCCTGATAACATTTTTAGAAACACTGATGTGGAAATAGTGACAAAGTGGTTCCCCTTTATTTTTTACATATATAAAACTTCCGGCCAGCCACCGTGGTTCGTGCCTATGATCTCAGAACTTTGAGGGGCCAAGGTGAGAGTATTGCTTGAGCCCAGAAATTTGAGAGCAGCCTGGGCAGCATGGCAAAACTCTGTCTCTTCAGAAAATACAAAAATGAGCCAGGTGTAGTGGCGCATGCCTATAGTCCCAGCTACTCGGGAGGCTGAGGTGGGAGGATGGGTTGAGCCCAGGAGGTCAAGGCTGCAGTAAGCTATGATTGTGTCGCTGCACTCCAGCCTGGATGACAGAGGGAGACTGTCTCATTAAAAAACAAACTTTAAAAAGTAAGTTCATAAATGAGATTATTGCCATGGGTTAACCACAAAAAGCAAATGAAGAGAGTACATATAAATAATGACAATCCAGAGGTTCCCTCCAACTAATCTCCCCTCAAAATAGCATTTCCACAGTTCTATTTTTTAATCACAAACCCATCTGAGATTTTCTTCTGTTAGCATAAGTGTGTATTGGTGCGGGCTGGGGACTCTCTGGTTTTAGTTGCTCAGGCAAGCTGACAAGTATTGACTGATGTCAATAAAAGGAAGGACATTGGGAATCTACAAATCATGGCCTTAATTAGATGAATAATTCTAAAACCTATTGTTTGTTTAAAAAAAAAAGAGAGAGAGAGAGATTTGGGACCAAGCAAGGTAGCTCATGCCTGTAATCCTAGCACTTTGGGAGGCCAAGGCCAGTGGATTGCCTAAGCTAAGGAACTCAAGAATAGCCTGGGTAACACTGTGAAACACCATCTCTACTAAAATAGAAAAACTTAGCCAGGTGTGGCAGCATGCGCCTGTAATCCCAGCTACTTGGGAGGCTGAGGCAGGAGAATTGCTTGAACCCAGGAGGCAGAGGTTGCAGTGAGTCAAGATCGTGCCACTGCACTCCAGCCTAGGTGACAGAGTGAGACTCCATCTCCAAAAAAAGAAAGAAATAAAGAAATTTTCCCTCAATTATACAACTTCATATGAAAATAGTCAAGATATGATTGGAATTTATTTCTCTCTTGTGAAATCATGAGATCAAATCCATCAAGCATTTTAATAACATAATATTTCTAATCAAAGAGAGAACAACTCAATATAAACAAGGAATTCAAACACATGTACTTAAATAAGAGTTGGCAGATGTTCTATTTGTCCTTTTCCATGTACAGCGTTAGTGACTGCTTATTCATGAATTGTAATATGACTAACGTATGCCAGTTCTATTTGTTCCATTCCTTACTGCTAGCTAAATTTCTCATTCAGATCAAAATTTTCCCAAGAACATTGTGAATAATATTTTACCTGACATTGCTTAAAGGCATTTGACTGAGAATATCTTTTGCAGAATTCTCATGAGCTCAGGTTAATTGGCGGTACACTAATTCAAATCCCAGGAACTGTGGAGTTCAAATGAGCACAGCTCTTCACAGAGCAGGGCCCAGGTCCAGTGTCTGGATGTGGCTCAAGGAGCTCCCCATGGGAGCAACCCACGGGGCCTCCTCACATGCTACAAGCACATGCAATCCAATAAGAGACTTCCGGAGAGGCAGTCTTCCTGACAGTGTTCAACAAATGATATGGATTACGCATTGTGTTAGTTCGTTTTGCATTGCTATAAAGGAATACCTGAGGCTGGGAAATTTATGAAGAGGTTATTTGGCTCACAGTTCTGCAGGCCATATAAGCATGGCACCAATATCCATCAGCTCAGCTTCTGGTGAGACCTCAGGAAGATGGCAGAAGGTGAAGGAAAGTCAGGCATGTCACATGGTGAGAGAGGGAACAGAGAAAGTAGGGGAAGTTCCAGAGCTCCCAGAGTCTTCTAAACAACTAGCATCCACATGAACTAATCGAGTAAAAACTCACTCATTACCACAAGTAGGGCACCAAGTCATTCATGAGGGATCCACCCCCACGACCCAAACACCTCCCACCTGGCCTTACTTCCAACATTGGGATCACATTTCAACATTTGATTTGGAGGAGACAAACATCCAAACCATAGCACACAGAAAATGCGATTCCAGTCCTTCATTCCTCCAAAAGTATTTGAGTGCCCACCATATGCCAGTGGCTGGCTGAACTTTAGGAGAACATTTAAAAGATAATTTATTTCCTTTTATTAGTGAAGAAAAGAAAGGCTTTCAGACAATTTCATCACAGAATATACTATGTGAAGTAATGAAAGCATGTACATTTCCTAGAAGAATCCAGAACAAGGTAGTAGTTGACTGCATCTGTGGCTGGTGGTGACAGAGGTAAATCAGTGGAGGAGTTACAGAATAAATAATACTAAAGTAAGCTTTAAAGAAACAAATAGAAGTTCTAAGGCAATGAACTTTTCCTGTTAGATTTCATATTTATAGTCATAGGACATTTGGTATCTCTAAGTTTTTGCACCAAGGAGTAAGGCTGCTGCACTTATTAAAAGGGGAACAAACTTATTCATCACCTAAAGTTTTTTTTTTTTTGCTTCAGAGATGCTGGGAAAAGCTCTATCTAGATATGACTCCTGGAATCATATAATCTTGGAAAAATTTGGACATTTTCCCCTAAGATTGTTTAATGCAAGTCTTAACTTCTTCTTAATCTGCAATACAGGAATATTTCTTATAAGCTAAAGTTGAAGAAAGAAAGGGGAAAAGGAAGGGAGAAAGGAAGGGGGGGAGGAAAAGGGCAAGGGAAGGGAGAGATGATGGAGAAGGAGAAGGGAAGGGAGAAGGAAAGGGAAAGGAGAAGGGAGAAGGGAAGGGGGAAGAAATGGGGAGGGAAGAGAAGGAGAGGGCAGGAAAAAATAAAGAAAGGTAAATGAATAATATAACATTTGATTCCAGGAGCTCAACCAGCCTGGACAACACGGTGAGGCTGTGTCTCTACTCAAAATTTTAAAAAGTAGCCAGGTATGGTGGCATGTGTCTGTGGTCCCAGCTACTCAAGAGCCTGAGGTGGGAGGATCACTTGAGCCCCGGAGGTTGAGCCTGCATGATCCCATTACTGCATTCCAGCTTGGGCATCAGAACAAGACCCTGCCTCAAAAAATAATAGTATTTGTCAATTTCGGTAATAAATAATGGTATTCCTTCACCCTTCGTAACCCATTTCTTGTCATCTACTTTAATAAAGAAAATATGCTAGACAAATTACCTGAGAATTTTTAATGTCTATCTACTATTTTCTGTTTTAAATTTAAGAATACCACTTTAACAACCAAACATTTGTGATCATTATTTTCAGTATACCTATATCTTCCCTTAATTCCAGATTCAGAGAAACTAAAGGACAAATACTTGAAAATACCCTAGTTTATTACCAGAGAACACCATATACTTAGAAGTTTCCTGACCCTTGATTTTTTGGAAAAATTTAGATCTTAAAACATATTTCTCCATTTTAGATAGAAGTCAGAGAAGAGTTGGCTGATGAAGAAGGTGATATGATCAGAAAAAGGCATGAGGGAAATTTCTAGTGTGACAGAAATGCTTTATATCTTGTTTTAGGTGGTAATTACAAGCATGAATAAAATGTCAAAATTCATCAAACTGAACACAGAAGATCTTTGCCTTGTATTTTGGTTAAGTATTCCTTCACAGACAAAAAACTTTAAATCTTCTGTTCAAACCTCCAATTTCATAGAAGCCTACATTTTTCCAAAGTAAACTTCATATCAATCATTTTTCTTTTTTCATCATCATTCTTGGTTGGTTTTTAAAAAAACCACTTGGTTATCGTCCTCTTTCAGTCCACATTGCCAACGGATTTGCTCAAACTCTTTGTCGCTTTCCTTCTAGATTACCATGGCCATAGTTTAACAAAAACAAAGACCAGATCTATGACCCTTAGATGAACCCAGGTCTCCATGGAAGTCTGATTCAGGAAGGGTGATTAGTCACAGTACTGCTTGCACTGTACTGATTAGTTTTTCTGTCAACCTAATCAAATATAAGCTTATTTAATTCTTGTAACTGCATCTTGAGACAGTATAATGACCAGTTTACTAAAATTCAACTGTATTTGCTAACTTGGAAATTGAATATAGGGGGAAAGCTACCTTTTTATAGTCATCTGGTTTACTAGAATCATTTCTGACCATTAGATTTCTGGGGCTGTTTCTCCATTTTTGGCCCAGAAGGTGAAATGTATAACAGAACTGAAGAAAGGAATTCAATAATAGTAAATAGTAAAAACAAAACCTTGTAATTTGTAGTTGCTACATAATAAAGAAAATTGTGCTGTGTTGTGTGTTGTTTATCATAAAATCTAAACCCCAGCTCTGCTTAGAATTAACTAACTCCCTGCAAAACCTACCTTATCTATCCTCCCCACATTCTCAGCAAAGTTGCCAGGAGTCTCAAGACTCCTGTTTTTCTTGCCGACCAGCTGAAGGTCACAGGGCAAGATAACACCCAAATAATGTACAATGCATTTCTCAAAACACTATTTTTCAAATGTAATGTACATCACACAAAACATGTTACAAATTAACTGTTCTTTGTTCTGGCTTCTGTAAACCTACTAGCTGCTCAGTCATCCTGGATATATAAAAAGTACCCCATTTTCTTTCTCCTTCGCTCAGCTTTGGGATGCTGATCTGCTGAACCTGTGGCCACCTTAATAAAATCCTCCTGTTTCACCTATTGGTCTCTCTAGTCTCCTAAATATTCTCCAACACAGCGACAAAGAAACTTTCCTACATCCAACTTATCCACAACCAATAAGACCAAAAAACGTAGAAATCTCAGTAGTTCTTGAAAACACGATAGCAAATCAATTGTGTTGAGTTCAAGGAAATTAAGAAGAAGAAAAAAACAACAGAGCAGCCAAATGGATAAAAACCTCAACTGGTTTTCAAAAAAGAAAGAAATAAAAGAATTAAGTAGAAAATATAAATACTATTCTATTCTCAGCTCTGAAATACCTGAAGACGTTTTATAGATAGCTAATATGATCTTCGGATTCATTGCAGTGTTTGTAATTAACATCAGGCTATAAAAATTCTGAACAGGAGAATGTGAGATGGTTAAAAACTCATGGAAGTAAAAGGAAGTGTTCTGCCTTTTAGTGTGAAAAATAAATAATTTGTGAAAAATAGATAAATGAGCATATGCTGTGGAGATCTTAAAAAAAGACTGTGATCTCTGAAAGTCTACAGATTTTAGAATTGAAATACAACAGCTTTCTAAAATTGAAATGTGACAGCATTTCTGTAAGTCATTATACCAGGTAAAGGCTACTGGCTCTATAGGCTAAGCATGTCTTAATAAGCTGTAAGTCACAGCAGAGATCACTATTTCATGCCACTCAGTGAGTTTTTTTGTAATTAAGCTAACAATCTCCTAATTTATTTTTGAAATATCTCAAAGCCGATTTGCATAGGTCTGTAATATTAGATTAACCAACAGTGATCCATTCTAATTCAGGTAAAGGGCAGGAAATTACAGAATATTACCACAGGGTGGCTTTCATGCAGTTCTTCAAAGATAGGCAAATCTGAGAACGATTATGTCTTGCTTATGCAACACATATTTATAGAAAAATTTCAAAATGTAGATGCTCAGAAATAATATTCATAGTCCTATGGAAAACAACCCCTAATTTCACCACTTAGAAAACAATGCCACTGTTAACACTTTTTTTCTATATGCAGAGATATACAAATTTATAATAAACATGTGGTTTTCTGTGTGTGTGTGTGTGTGTGTGTGTGTGTTTACAGATGAGATCTCACTATGTTGCCCAGGCTGGTCTCAAACTCCTGGCCTCAAGTGGTCCTCCTGCCTCCATTTCCCAATGTGCTGGGGTTATGGCTATAAGCTACCACACCTGGCCCAAACATGCAGTTTCCTGACACATTCCTTATATGTTGTGAACATGTTTGCATCTTTCTGGTATTTGCTTTCAGGTGATATCTTTATATGTTTATGTCTTATTAATCAAATGTCATTTTGTAGACATTTTCTTTCCCATTGTTTGTTAGTATAGACATTTAAGATGTGTTAAAACATATTTCAACAATATATGTCTTTGAGTACTTGGATTATATATCTTTGAATATTCATCAGATTATTATTATTTTGAGATGGAATCTTGCTCTGTAGCCCAGGCTGGAGTACAGTGGCATGATCTCAGCTCACTGCAACCTCTGCCTCCTGGGTTCATGCTATTCTCCTACCTCAGCCTCCCAAGCAGCTGGGACTATAGGTGAGTGTCACTGTGCCTGGAAAATTTTTGTATTTTTAGTAGAGACAGGATTTTACCATGTTTGCCAGGCTGGTCTTGAACTCCTGACCTCATGATCTGTCCACCTTGTCCTTCCAAAGTGCTGGGATTACAGGCGTGAGCCACTGCGCTTGGCCCATTAGATTATTTTTTAAGAGGAATCCCTAGGAGTGGAATTGCTGAGGGCCAACACCAGAGTTACCCATGTTCTGTTTTCTCTGTGATCCATTAACTTGTTCTGAGTATGCCACTTTCTTCATGACATGCCACTGTCCAGCTACTACTTGTTTTCTCTGCTCTGCTTTCAAGCAGAATAACCCTAGGTGTTTAAAGAATCTCCAATTCTTCTCCTTTTTCTCTTAAAACCATTCTAATCAGGCTTTTCCCCAGCCACTCCATCAAAACTCCTCTTGTCCAAATAACCAACTATCATGCCCCTCCATATATACACATACACACATTGTGTTAAATCCAGTACTAAATGTCATTCTTCTTACTTGATCAGACAGTAACTTTTGAGATAGACGATCATTTTCCCCTTGCAGAAACATTTTCTCACTCGGACTCCAGGACACCACACTCTTGGTTTCCTTTCAGCACACGGGACACTCACTCTGCCTCCTCATCCTATTGACCCACATTCTATGGGTGATCTCTAGCTTTAAAAACCATCTCCTTGCCAATAAGTTCCAACTAGTGTCTCCTGTCTAGTCCTCACCCTTAAATTAAAACACAAATATCCAAACTCACGCATACTGAAAACTTACCATATCTAGAACCAACTCCTGATCTTTATTCCTCCTGCTTTAAAAAACAAAACCCCACCCAAGTCTTTCGATTCTCTGTAAATAACAATGGCCATCCCTTTAGCTGCTCAAGCCTAAGACCTTGGAATTCTTCCAAATCATTCTTTTATACCACCTTCAGTTCTTCAAGAAATCGTGTTGTCTCTATCCCCAAAACATATTTAGAATCGAGACTCTCACCTCCTTTAATGAAGGATATATTTTTGACTCCTTTGCAGGACTCACTACAGGGGTGCCCCATTTACTCAGCCCACCCTGTTTGACCCCTTATGAGAGGGAGCATGTAGGCAAGCGAGTGTGGGAATCAGCCAACAGCTTTAGTGCCAGCAGGAGCAAACCTCAAGGCCCCAGAGGGCATGTGGCAATGCTCTTAGCTCCACCATCTGCAGACAGCAGTGTGTTGTCAGCTCAGTGGACCCTTTGCCTTGTCACATGGGGTGGCTGCCCTTCACCAGGGAGGACAAAGGGTCAGTGTGACACTTGGTGGATCCCAAATTCTTGTCTGGTGCCCAAGAAGAATGAGGTGACGCAGACCAATTGAAGGATGGGGAATGTGGAGACTTTTACTGAGCAATAAAAGGGGTTTTCAATGAAGAGGGAAGCCGGAAAGGTGATGGGAAGGACAGGTCGCTCTCCCCTGAAGTAAAGTTGACTCTCTCCAACATCCAGCCATTGTCTCTGAAGTCAAGTCACCTCTCAATGTCCAGCTGCTTCTCCTCTAATGTCCAGTTGCTTCTCCTCTCTACTGGCTGAGTCTGGGGTCTTTATAGGCACAGGATTGGGGGGAGCAGGCCATAGGTAGTTTTGGAAAAGGCAACATTTGATTGGTAAAAAGACATTATTCAGGAAGAATCAATCAGGAGAGAGTGAACAAACAGGGATAGAAATTCTCCCTTTGAGCCATCAGTTTCAGGATTTTTGGCTTGAAGGTGGGGCTCTGCCAGGGACCTGCCCCTGTCTGCCTAGAGTTTCTCTGCTTCCTGTCACTGTCACTTTTACTACTTCTACTCTGGGATCTGGTATTTCTTTCCTGAATTATTAAGAGCCCCTAACTAGTCTCCCTGTGTTTGCCCTTAATCCCTATCTAGTTACAACACAGAGGCTGAGTGATCCTTTTAAAATGGAAGTCAGGCCCAGCGCAGTGGCTCAAGCCTGTAATCCCAGCACTTTGGGAGGCCGAGGCGGGTGGATCATGAGGTCAAGAGATCGAGACCATCCTGGTCAATATGGTGAAACCTGTCTCTATGGAAAAAATCCAAAAAATTAGCTGGGCATGGTGGCACATGCCTGTAATCCCAGCTACTCAGGAGGCTGAGGCAGGAGAATTGCCTGAACCCAGGAGGCGGAGGTTGCGGTGAGCCAAGATCGCGCCATTGCACTCCAGCCTGGGTAACAAGAGCGAAACTCTGTCTCAAAAAAAAAAAAAAAAATGGAAGTCAGATCTTAACACTCCTCTGCTCAAAACTCTGTATAGCTCTTTCGTTTCACTTAGAGTAAAAGCCAAAATTCTCCCAATGCTCGATAAACCCTAAAATTAATGGTACCCTTTGACCTCCCACAGATCTGATTTCATCCTCTACTTTTTTTCTCCTAGTTCCCTGCTCCAGTCACTCAGACCTACTAGCCATTTGATGAAGGAACCAGACATATGCCTGCCTCAGGGCCTTTGCACTGGCTGTTCCCTTGGTCTACAATGTTTTCTCACCCAATATCTTCATAGCTTAGTCCCTTGCTGCCTTCGGGTCTTTGCTCAAATACCCTTTTCCCTCTGAGGTCCTAAGTGATGTCCTCTTTTCAAAGTGCTTCCTCCCTTCAGTGTTTACTGTACGTTCTCTGCTTTTTTCCTCACTACGTTTCTCTCCTTCAATACTTTATTTGTGCAATTGGTTGTTTTTTTGGACCCCAAAATGTATTCACAAATGTAGGAATTTCCTCTAATTTATTCAATACTGAGGAGAGTCAATGTTACAGATATATATACAATGCTTTTAATCCAGACCTCCAATTTGCTTCTCAAGAAATGAAGGTACAGTGTTTAAATAAGTAGGCAAGGTAGAGAAGGATGGCTAATGTTGGGGCCACAGTATTGACAAAGCCACTGAAACGCAAGAAGGCAAATGGTGCACTGGATGCCAGGTGCTTCTGATGTATCAAGGGTGGGATACAGGATCTATTTAAAATAGGAACACAGAAATGGAACAAGGCAATATTTTAATGGAAAGCACAAAATCAGCTTATTCCACAATAAGAAAGAAGACGAGGAAATGAAGAGTTCCACACGAGGATGCTGAGTGAGGTAATGCGACACTTAATGAAAACTTTTACCACAAAAGAAAAGTTGGACAAAGTACCAAATTCTGTCTGGGAGGGCAGCTGCTGTCTTTGGAAAGGTAATGAAGTCTATGGCTGCACTACTCTGAACGCACTGGATCTCATCTGAAAAGGTAATGAAAACTATGGATTCTCCCAAGAAAATTACACATACCTAACAAGTTTGGAGAGTCTACTGCCTCCTGAAACTTATTCATGAACCACCATGGACCAGTCGCTGAGAATCTCCATCGAGATTAAAAAAAGAATCCTGGTTAAGAAATATTATTTCAGCATGACAATCATTTATACAGAAATGAGGCTTACGTAAGGATGTGGATGGTTGTAATATTGAGTTCTAACATTTTGCATAGATCTTCCTTTTTTTCTTTTTAAATTGCCCAGACTATTCTCTGTAACAATTGTGTAAATCTTTGAAGCCAAAGTTTATTCCACTAAAAGAAAGAGCATTCAACCACCAAATCTTAAATGCTAAATAATATGTATAATCAAACATCCCAAAGTCAACTCAGTGAACATTCAAATTGAAAGCTCCTTGCTTTAAGCTTGATACCAACAATGTTATGAAGTTCACAAGATAATCAGAAGGAAGACTATTTAGGTACTGGTAATTTGATTTTTTTAAAAAATAGAAATCGGCAAACATTCCATCCAAACAATCTAAGCTATGGTCTGTCTTCTGTACAACTTTATCTAATTAGGCATCTTTCATCTGAATAATTCAGTAAAATATTAATGATGAATCTTTGCTTTTCCACCAGATATCCCTTCTCTCTGTACCACAGAGTCCAGAAATAATTAGAGGGTAATTCAGCTTGAATAGCTTTCCTCGGTCAGGTATGTCTCTAGAGAGACGTGTGTGTAAGCCAAGGAAAAGGGTCTTATTTACATCCTAAATAATAAGCAGCTCTTTATTCACTGAGGCCATTCTTTACACTGTAGTAATGCAGGTGCAGAAAATGCCCTTGTCTGAAATCTATTTTATATCTGATACCTGATGCCAACCCCTATAATAATAAAGGCCACAGACACAAATCCAGAGACACCGAATCTAAACACAGTCAGTCCCGGAAGGTCGCTCTGGTTGGTTTCTTTTCCCTGTTGCCACTCATCAAAGGACAAGTTTACCAACAGCCATCAGCCAAGCACATCCACACTGGATCCAGGCCAAGAGCAAGCAGCACTGTTGAAATCTGGGCAGCAAGGTGGAAGGGTGGCCAGGGCATCAGCTGGATGAAAACATGCGGGGACTGTTGGGCAGCAGCTGGAAGAAGTTTGGACATGCTGGCCGGGGGACATACGAGTGGTTAACCAGCGAGCCCAGCCTGCCTCTCCTGGAGACCCAGCTGCAGGTCTGTACTTATGACTTTAGTCTTTTCTTCCCAAAGCATCTTCATCTGTTTTAAAATCAACAATACCTATCATTTTAGGATCTTAAAATGCAGTAGTAGTATTTTGTCTTACATCTCTACCAAAAATATGAATTCACTGATTGGCATGGTCTAAAGGGAATAACTTGAAAGTTGTATTTTTTGGACAAGGATACATTCAAATAAAACTTGGCACAACTGTCAAAGAACACCTGAAACTAGAAGTCAACAGAGGTGTGCCAACAGAAATGCCTCGGCGTTACCACTCTGTTCTTTGCTCAGTAAGCAATATCTACCTATACAAAGACAAGAGCCTCTCTGGTCCTGGCTGTGTATTAACCACTATTTTTAAGTGTTAGCAGAAACCCTGCATTTTACTTCAGGTAGGACAGCAGGGGGTTAAAGACATTTTGTCTCTCACGAAGAAATACAGCAGCTGCTTTGCTTTGTCTGGCAGATCGGTGTAGTATCCATCGGAGGCAGCGTTAAGGACACAGATTCTAAAACCTAAGAATTAATTTTATAAACAAAGGAGAAAGGAGTGACACTGCTGACAACACGAGAAAGAATAAAAGCAAACTATTTTCTTGCTTTCTGGAAAGCCAACTGGTGACACTCATCTTTAAGTTCTCCACGACCACATTTTACAGAAAAACATACACAAATATATATTGAGATATATAACTCAATATCCTTTAACTTACACCTTTAATTGATATGGACATCAATATATATTTGATATATACTGAGACATTGAGATATCTATCTCAATATACTTTAGTACTTACACCTTTAATTGGATATTTCTTTAAAATATTCCCTGAACAACAAATCCCTTTAGCCAATATATACATCAGAAAAGCATTAAAAGTTAAGAAACAACTTTGAGGCTGGTGACCAAATTAGGACATTTGACTAAAAAAGACATCCTTTCCACATTAAAAAATAATTCGACAATTTTAAGCCATATACCATAAATAATTAAATAAGCAAATTAAGGATACTGTAATAAATTTGTCTGATAGCTCTGGGCCTCTCTTAACTGGAAAAGTTCTTTTTCTCCAGAAATTGTCCTAGTTTACAGTATAAAAGTCTACTAATGCCACTTGGTATGTGGACAAATTTAACTCAACCAATGGAAGCACTGATTACAACAGGGACCAAGGATTTTTCCTTTCCCAAATTTTTGCAACTAGTATTGAGAATACCTTAAGTATCGTAATTATAAACAAAGGATCTACGACATAAAACCTTTCAAGTAGATCATTAAATCTCTCTATATTCTATGCATACTGACTTTCTAGGATATGATAGAGACTTTATCATATCCTAGATGAATAGACGGCCACATCTAGAATTGGTGGCCACAGCTGATCAGAAATTGTTATCATACATGCTATTGATAGAGAATGAAATAAAAATAGATTATGAAAAATGGTCCATACTTATCAGGGTTGAAGGACATAAGAGATAATAGCCAAAGCTATTATTTAATTACTAAGCTAGCATAAGCTATTATTAAGCATTAAAAATGGGAAAAGACTTTCAGTGACTCATCTAGAGAGAAAAAACAAATTATAGTTAAAAAGTTTTTACTCCAACTTGATTTCTTAATAATTGTAGCAAATTTGTGAGTTCATCTACTCTTATAGTTTTTGCAATCAAAGTCTTTATTATGTCACAACAGATTTTGTTAATAATTCTGCTATCAAATTAGATTTTATGTAAGAAAACAGAAGGAATGTATAGTTTAGAAATTTAACAATCACATACATAAAACGTAAGATTTTTTTCTGAAAATACATATTCATTAAAATATAAATTTAGTTATGCCAGATCTTATTTTCTGGCCTCACCAACAAATTTCTAGATTTCTCCGATTTTCTAGGCTTACCAATAAATTTCTAGATTTCTCTTAATATGTTGAATATTTTAGGTATCATAAACTTGACTGCTCGAGTCACCGAGACATAAACATATAAGTACCATCACCAAGTGCTTTACATACTTTACTTCATTTAATTCTCATGCTAACCCTTGATAACAGATGTTACTAATTCCATTTTATAGAGGAGAAAGTCTAGGCCCAGAGAAGGCAAGTGAATGCTCTATAGTCACACAGGTGTTAGAACATCACAGAAATTCAAACACAGAGCTGTCAACCCCCAATGATAATGATGCTCTGCTTCTCAAGAACACCTTTTATTTTTGTGCTCTTTAAGCTAAAATATCTTGATTCATATCTTACCAAGGACAAAATATCTGGAAATACAAATATTAAACCATCTAATTTTGAGTCAAACCCACACACATAATCGAAAGGTCTTTAGCGAATGACAAACATTACACAAACATCTAGCGTTATAAAATGCAAGCTAGATAAACCAGTCTCCTAAGAGGTCATGACCAGCAAAACGTGTCCTTTCCACCAAAATCAAGGAGCAAATGTCATCTCTCATAGTTAATTATTAGGTTTTCTTTATCTTTTTTTCTTTTTTCTTTTTTCCTTTTTTTTGTTTGAGAGAGAGTCTTGTTCTGTCGCTGAGGCTGGTGGAGTTAAGTGTCACAATCTTGGCTCACTGCATCTTCCACCTCCTGCGTTCAAGTGATTCTCCTGCCTCAGCCTCCCAATCTCCTGCCACAGCCTCCCAATCTCCTGCCACAGCCTCCCAATCTCCTGCCACAGCCTCCCAATCTCCTGTCACAGCCTCCCAATCTCCTGCCACAGCCTCCGAAGTAACTAGGATTACAGGTGCCCACCACCACACCCATCTAATTTTTTTTTTTTTTTGTATTTTTAGTAGAAATGGGGTTTCACCATGTTGGCCAGGTGGTTTTTGAACTCCTGACCTCAAATGATCCTCCTGCCTTGGCCTCCCAAAGTCCATGAGCCATTGCACCCGGCCTAGGTTTTCTTTTAAATAAGAGATAAAGAACTTAATATTCTTATTGCTTATTTTAAAAATGATTACAAGGCTTTAATATATTTTCTTTTCCTCCATAGTAGATACTAACATTTACACTTGTTACTATATGCTTTATAAAATAAACTGTGGCCGGGTATGGTGGCTCAAGCCTGTAATCCCAGCACTTTGGGAGGCTGAGGTGGGTGGATCACGAGGTCAAGAGATCGAGACCATCCTGGTCAACATGGTGAAACCCCGTCTGTACTAAAAATACAAAAAACTAGCTGGGCATGGTGGCGCGTGCCTGTAATCCCAGCTGCTCAGGAGGCTGAGGCAGGAGAATTGCCTGAACCCAGGAGGCAGAGGTTGCAGTGAGCCGAGATCACGCCATTGCACTCCAGCCTGGGTAACAAGAGTGAAAGTCCGTCTCAAAATAAAGTAAAATAAACTTTTTAATACTTCATTATTTCTTAGTTGCCTTATTAAAGGCAGTCTCTGTGCCATTAGGAAGAGTATGTTTTAAATGTTGCTTTCCTAACTTGCTGTTGAAGCATCATTTCTTGCCTATTGTATTATTTATGCCATCAGGAACCATCATTATTTCTGTGAGCTAATATTATAAAATCAATACCTTTTAGGTTGCTCAAGAATTTATCTGTAATTCTTATTCTTTATTGTTAAAAACATAAAAATGTTTTCATATTTATCCTACAAATACTACAAAAACAAATTTAAGGCCGGATACAGTGGCTCGTGCCTGTAATCCTAGCACTTTGGGAGGCTGAGGCAGGCGGATCTCTTGAGGTCAGGGGTTTGAAACCAATCTGGCCAACATCATGAAATCCTGTCTCTACTAAAAATACAAAAAAAATTAGCCAGGTGAGGTGGTGGATGCCTGCAGTCCCACCTACTTGGGAGGCTGAGGTAGGAGAATCAGCCTCCCTTGAACCTGGGAGGCAGACGTTGCAGTGAGCAGAGATAGTACCATTGCACTCCAACCTGGGCAACAAGAACAAAATTCCATCTCAAAAAAAAAAAAAAAAAAAAGAAAAGACCAAAACACAAATTTAAAGAATTTTTAAAATCTCATTCATCATAAGCACCAGCTATCAAATCTAGTTATTTACATTTGACATGCATGTAATATTTACATGTGATATGAACACATAATGAGATTTTGTTCCAAAATTAAAGAACTTAAGTGAGTCCCACATGATCCATTGGTGGCAATAAATCATAATTAGTCTCATTCTAAATAAAATAAGTACATAAATAGAGTTTTCATTCGAGAAAATGAACAGCAGGACTACCAACTAAAATTTATTTCAATAATTTTACTTTTGTGGAAATTTTCTAAGATCTCATCAACACATATTTTCTGACATTCTGAATTCACACTTTGTGTAAATTAACGTTATTTCAATAGGCTCAAGCTCACTGGCATCAGTAAATGATAGTGATTTTTAGAGGGAGTAATAATGGCAAGAAGAATTAAAGATGAGAGGGAACTTCAGGGCCTTAGAAATGCAAGACCTTGGCCAGGTGTGGTGGCTCACACCTGTAATCCCTGTAATTTGAGAGGCCAAGGCAGGTAGATCACTTGAGGTCAGGAGTTTGAGACCAGCCTGGCCAACACAGCAAAACCCCACCTCAATTAAAAATACAAAACTTAGCCAGGCATGGTGGCCCGTGTCTGTAATCCCAGCTACTCTGGAGGCTGAGGCAGGAGAATCGCCTGAACCCGGGGGGTGGAGGTTGCAGTGAGCCAAGATCATGCCACTGCATGCCAGCCTGTGAGACAGGAGCGAGACTCCATCTCAAAAATAAAAATAAAAGACTCTGTCTCAAAAAAAGGAAAAAGAAATAAAAGAAATATGAGGCCTTCTTTCCGCATCTCCTAACTGGGCTTCCTTCCCTAACTCCAGGGCACGCAGCGGGTTAGCTCCACCCAGGAGGATGTGGAGCCCTTCCTGTGCATCCTTCTACCGGCCACTGTCCTGCTCTTCCTGGCCTTTCTGCTGTTGTTCCTGTACCGCCGATGCAAGTCCCCGCAACCCCAGGGGCAGGTATTCAGCGTTGACCTACCAGAGCACCCAGCTGCAGGAGAGGTCACGGACCTGCTACCGGGCCTGGCCTGCAGCAGTGAGGACTTTCGCTACGCCCCACTGCCCGCTGAGGCCGCCCTCCCCTCCCAGTGTTTACCACCCTCCTACGAAGAGGCCACCAGAAATCCTCCTGGGGAAGAGGCCCAGGGATGCAGCCCTTCGGTATGAAGAGGGCTCACCCGGACTGGAAGTGCAAAAGTAAACTGCTCTTGGAGATCATGTAGCACATAGCTCTCCACCTTTAATAGAGCGCCCATGAGAAGAGGAAGAAGGACCCTAGACCCAAGAAGCTGCTATTCATTGGCCAACCTCTGCCAATGGGGCACTTCAAAATGCCAATCTAGTTAACCTATTTTCACATTCCTTAAGGAAAAGTTCCCCAGGTTCTTCTAAAGATGACTGCACTCTCCTAAAATGTGTAACACTCCTGAGGAAAAAAGGAAAAGTTCTATGTGAATTGACAAAAAACAAAAACTGAATTCCTAATGAGCATAGAAATGGGTTCTGAAGGGCATGAAAAAAAAAAAAAATTCTGGACCAGCCAAAGGTAACTACTTTTGCCACCAAACAGAACTTTCCTTCCCACACCAGTTTTTCAGGGTTTCGTGGTTTGTTTCACTTCTGTATGGAATGCTCCAAGAGACACAGAGAGTTCTAGAAGGAGTAAAACACATCTCTAAAGCTGCAGGGGATAGTTGTATGTTATAAATAACAGTGACGTATATTACAATATTAGCAATGAAAGTATAGAGATTTGCAAACATTTTAGTTACAAAATAAAAATAATAACAAAGCTGTCCAAAGTGATCTCCTTGTTATTGCTTATTTGCCTTGTCTTCTGATTCGCTTATTTGGGTTATCAAAAAACGCTTGCTTATTTGTCTTCTGATTTGCTTCCTTGAATGGGTGAGGGATGTGGCTTAGTGACATGGGAATGTCTCACGCTAGGATATTATGGGTCATCTGACAGTGCTGTGGTGAAAGAGAGCACTGCTGCTGGAACACATTACCTCATTAGATATCACTCTTACTCTCTTACTTTATTACACAACCATAAAATAAGCAGTGCTACAGCACTGTGACTGCATCTGTAGGCTTCACCAGTCAACAATGACAGCAGAAATCAGATTGACATTACAAAGGAAAGGTCAATATTTTGGATTACATGGTAAAGAAAAAACATTAGGGCAGGGCACAGTGGCTCCCACCTGTAATCCCAGCACTTTGGGAGGCTGAGGTGGGTGGATCACAAGGTCAGGAGATGGAGACCATCCTGGCCAACATGGTGAAACCCCATCTCTACTAATACAAAAAAATTAGCTGGGCGTGGTGGCACACGCCTGTAGTCGCAGCTACTCAGGAGGCTGAGGCAGGAGAATTTCTTGAACCCAGGAGGCAGAGATTACAGTGTGCCGAGATCACGCCGCTGCACTACAGCCTAGGCAACAGACAGTGCGAGACTTCATCTCAAAAAAAAAAAAGAAAAAACGTTAGTTCCAACAGGGATCTTAGAGCCACATAGTTCAAATTCTTGCTTTATAGACATCAAAACTAGAGCTCAGAGAGGTTAAGTGACTTGTCCAACGTTAACATGCCTCGTAAGTGGCAGAGCCAAGACCAGAAGCCTCTCTGTCCTAGGCAGAAGCATCTTCCACTGTGCCAGATGTTCTCCCAAGAAAATGGCAAAGGTAGAATTTCAGCCTGTGCTCCTGAGGGATCAGGGCTCTCAGAAGGATAAGTAAAGTTGAGTGGAATTGATATTGATGTAAGATCTCCCTCTGTGATTTTTTTTTATAGGGTCTTGCTCCATCACCCAGGCTAGGGTGCAGTGGCACAAATATGCCTGCTGCCTCGACCTCCTGGGCTCAAGTGATCCTCCCATTTCAACCCTCTGAAAGGCTAGGACCATGGGTATACACCACCATGCCCAGGTAATTTTTTATTTTTTTGTAGAGACAGGATCCTGACATCTTGCCTAGGCTAGTCTTGAAATCTTAGGCTCAAGCTGTCCTCCCATCTCAGTCTCCCAAAGTGCTAGAATTACAGGTATGAGCCACTACGCCTGGCCTTCTCAGTGATTATTTTCAAATAAGAAGTCATAGGTGGGTATTACCACTTGGGAGGTACATCAAAATACCCATGGAGGTGACCAGGGAAAGCAGGAAGTGACAGTATAGTCTTAAACTCTTATTCAACGCTAGAATATTTTTCAAAGCAATTTTTATTATTTTCACAATGCAAAATTCAAAAGTAGACATTGTTTAATGGTTCAAAATGAACAAATAATGATGCCTTTAAAAAAAATCATTTTTGGGCCAGGCACGGTGGCTCATACCTGTAATCCTGGTATTTGGGGAGGCTGAGGCAGGAGGATCTCCTGCCTGGGCAACATAGTGAGACACCATTTCTACAAAAAAAAAAAAATTAGCTGGGTGTGGTGGTACATGCCTATGGTCTCACCTACTTGGGAGGCTGAGGCAGGAGGATTACTTAGGCACAAGATGTTGAGGCTGCAGTGAGCTGTGCTCATGTCATTGCACTCCAGTGTGTTTGACAGAGCTAGACCTTGTCTCAAAAAAAAAAAAAAGTCATTTTAGCATGAACATTTTTATACTTGATATGCAGTAAAGGTTAAAACGACAAAGTAGGCAAAAATAGAATACTTTTAAAAAATGTAACCTCATAGAAATAATAGCTGTGGTTTTGAAGACTAAAGCAAAATATTATTTATTTAGGTAAAAAATCAATAGGTTTTCTTTTAGGGAAATTGTACTGATCAATTCCCTTGTGTTCTTTATAGGAAATAAATAAATAGAAACTCAAGCAGCTCAGCACACAGTCTTCTTCAGACTTTTTTTTGAGATGGAGCCTTGCCCTGTCGCCTAGGCTGGAGTGCAGTGGTGTAAGGTGGGCTCATTGCGACATCCGCCTCCCGGGTTCAAGTGATTATCATGCCTCAGCCTCACAAGTAGCTGGAATTACAGGCACGCGCCACCAAGCCTGGCTACTTTTTGTATTTTTAGTAGAGACAGGGTTTCACTATGTTGGCCAGGCTGGTCTCAAACTCCTAACCTGACTGCCCACCTCAGCCTCCCAAAGTGCTGGGATTACAGGCGTGAACCATCATGCCTGGCCCACCATTCTCTTTTTAATCTGAAGAATCTAGTTCTGTGAGAGAACCAGTTGATTCCTTCCCAATTGCCATTCTTCCTTTCTCCTTACTCACAGAACCCTAATTTGGTTCTGAGATCCTGAGACTACCTGCTTAAAGCAGGCTGGGCCCTTCTAAAACCCAGGGGGTGCATCATGACATTTCATTAGGCGAACTTAATTCATTCCCCAGGGACTGATTTGGTCTTTGGGACCTAAGGGGAGATCTACAAGGGAGGAAGGGCTCATTCTAGAGAAGTTTGCCTCACTATTAAAAATAAACACATGGAAAGAACACCCCTGCTCTCTGCTGGATGCTATGCATCTGTATGTGATGACGTTACACAGCAACTGAACTAACCCCACGACTGTCTATATTTCAACAATAGGATACCTTTCCTACTGTTTTCTTATTTTTGTTTTTGTTTTTTGAGGTAGGGCCTTGCTCTGTCTGCCAGGCTGGAGTGCAGAGGCACACTCCTGGTCCAGTGCAGCTTCAACCCCCGGGGTTCAAGCCATCCTCCTGCCTCAGCTCACTGAACAGTTGGGACTAGAGGCATGCACCACCACACCTGGCTAATTTTTGTATTTTTTGTTGAGACAGGGTTTTTCTATGCCCAGACTGGTCTTGAACACCTGGGCTCAAGTGATCCACCTGTTTTAGCCTCCTAAAGGGCTGCTGGGATTGCAAGCATGAGCTACCACACTCAGCCCTTTCCTACTGCTTTAAGCCATTTAAGCCAGGCTTACTACTTGAAGACAAAAGCATCCCAACTGCTACAATTATTTATTTATGTATTTTTGAGACAGAATCTCACTCTGTGGCCCAGGCTGAAGTGCAGTGGTGTGATCTTAACTCACCACAGTCTCTGCCTCCCGGGTTCCAGCGATTCTCCTGTCAGCCTCCCAGGTAGCTGGGATTACAGGTGCCCACCATCACGCCCATCTAATTTTTTGTATTTTTAGTAGAGACAGAGTTTCACCATGTTGGCCAGGCTGGTCTGGAACTCCTGACCTCAAGTGAACCACCTGCCTTAGCCTCCCAAAGTGCTAGGATTATAGGTGTGAGCACCCGCACCTGGCAGCTACAATTTCTAACCAAGGAGATGCATTGCCATGTTTTAAAATGTTCTGATAAGACATATAAAACAAGTAACCAGTGCTAGCACTCATGAAAAAGGTTATAGCGATTTAGGGGAAGAAATAGTTTACCTTATAGAACCGAACTGAAGCAGTGAAGCAAACAAGCCATAAACCAAGGGCTGCCAGACTATAGCAAAGCCCACTCGAAACCTGTTTCTGTGTATCCTGTGAGACAACATTTGCATTTGTAAATAGCTGCAAAACAATGAAAAGGAATATTTCTGACACATGAAAATTATGTAAATCAAAATTTCACCGTCTAGAAATAAAGTTTTATTAAACAGTGTGGTGCTCACGTGCCTGTGGCTGCTTTCATGCTATGAGGTTAGAGTTGAGTAACTCCAATAGAGACTATTTGACCCTCAAAGCCTAAAGCATTTACTGTCTGATCTTCAGAGAAAAAGTTTGCTGGTGACTAGACACAGTGGCTCATGCCTGTAACCACTTGGTAAGGCTGCAGAGGGAGGATTGCTTGAGGCCAGGAGTTTAAGACCAGCCTGGGCAAGATAGCAAAGCCCCCAATCATTTTTACAAAAAAAAATTTTTTTAAGTTTGCTGGCTCTCGGATTTTAACCTTAATTGCACAGTAAAATCACTTGGAGGACCTTTCAGAAATCTGATACCAGGACACACACAGACCAATTACATAGAAATAGAACCAGCAGTGGCCAGGTGTGGTGGCTTATGCCTATAATCCCAGCACTTCAGGAGGCCGAGGCACGAGGATCAATTGAGCCCAGGAGTTTGAGACGAGCCTGGGCAACCTAGCGAGAACCCTTCCCTCCCCCCAAAAAGTTTAATTAAAAAGAAAAAACAAACAAACAAACAAGAAATAGAGCCAGTGATTCTAATCTGAAGCCAAGATTGAAAGCATTGCTCTAAGTAATATGAGTGAGCCATAAAATACAGGTGAGTTTCAATGTGGACAGAGTTAGGGTAACGGGTTTAGGGAAAATGAGATCTGAAAATAGTTTTGGGCCTTCACTTGTAGCCGACATTCTCTGTAAACTGTTTCCGATGCCATCAACCTAACGTGCAGCTGCAGCCAATTCAATTCACACAGCGGGATTCGCAGGCACAACAGTAAGACCAACAGAGTAAACAGCGCATCTTTTTTACATGTTGACGCAATTGGCAAACACGAGTAATCTGGCTGTTAGCGCTGCGAGAAAACGTGGAGTTAAAGAAAATTCGCAAATAGAGGCATTAAATTGTTAACAACTAAAAAGTTGTTATAAGGAAGAAATAATTTTAGCAAGAAAAAGTTATGAATAAGAGAGAATCACAGAATTAATAACTAGAATATGGTCATTTCACTAAATTCAATAATGGACCAGAAAATATCTTTATCGTTTTCTAGAAAGGAAGTCTGCTTTCGGCCCTGGCTTGTAAGGAACTTGGAAGTCATCCTAACAATAATAAAAAGCCAAACCAACAGAAAAATCAACTCATCTTAAATCCATCAGAGAACTGAGGTCACAGGAGAAATCACTGCCCCCAAAGTTGGGGAGACAGACAGGTGGACACAGAGAATCACAACTTACCTGAGCAGAAACCTCCAGGAACCAGCCGGGGTCGGAAAACCTGAACTGTAATTGATGAGTTGCTGGAAGCTCTGAGAGTCAAAAACTATAGGGGTTCCATTCATGGAGGGCCCCCACACTTTTGTAAATATTACCTTCAGGACGCCTATCAGGTTCTCACAGTGAAAATCAGAGAAAATCCCCTTGGGCTTCTGGCAGAGACGGGGGTGGGGGTGGGGAAGCAACCATTTTGAAATACAGCGGAGTGTTCTCTTCATAACAAGTCCTGCCTTCAGAAGCATTTATTTTACCAGAGCCTAACTGACCTGGCAGAAGGGAAATTCCCAGCTTCAGCCTCCACTAGCCTTCCACATGGAGAAGGGAACTACTGGCTCTAGCCCCTCTAGCCATCCTGTCCCACCTAAAGAGGGAGGGAAATAATGAGAAGCACATGTGAAGCTCACCTCGCAGGAGCAGAGGCTCGCTAAAACAACAGACCTAATGAAAGAGCTACAGAATGCGCCCTTCCCCACGCTTTACCTCCACGTTACTAAAAGCCTGATTACCAGAGTTCCTTTTACATCAGGTCCACCTTTCAACAAGAAATCACAAGGCATCGTAAATGGCAAAAGCAAAAACAAAACCATAGTTTGAAGAGGCAAAGCAAGTTATCAGAAGCTGACTCGGATAGGGCAGAATGTTGAAATTCTCAGACCAAAATGTGAAACAACCAGGATTAATATGCTAAGGACTCTAGGGGAAAAAGTAGACAACATGCTGGAACAGATGAGTAACATAAGCAGAGAGATGGACATTTCAAGAAAAAAAATCACAAAATGCTGGAGAATCAAAACCACTATAACACAAATGAATGTCTTTGATAGGAGACTAGACACAGCTGAAGAAAGAATCTCTGAGCATGAGGCTTTGTCAATAGAAAATTCCAAAAAGGAAAAGCGAAGAAAAAAGAAAACCAAAAAGAGGAACAATATCCGAGAACTGTGGAACAATTACAAATAGTGTTACATATGCATAATGAGAATACCTGAAGGAGAAAGGAGGAGAAAAAACGTTTGAAGTGATAATGAACTCAGATAAGACAAAGATCACTTTCTAAAGTTTTAAGACTGGGCCAATTTCTATGTTTATTCAGAAGAAACCATGAACATCAGTTCTATGGCACAATTGGGTTGGTTTCATGTTCAGAGACATTTATAGCAACTTATTTTTTACAAAATCCATGCATGTGATCAGTGGACTTAATACACTGATATTTCCATAGACCAATTAAATTACAGCAGTACTTGGGGGTTTGGTAGCTTATAGCATGAGCTGCACATGGTCCTATGCAGTAGACATGCATGTTGGTTTAAGATGAACCGGAAATTTAAAAAATATATAAAGGATCTTTCATTGCAGATAGCTTGAGAGGCACTGATCTAGAAGATGAGATGTTCCAGGCATTACTACTAAATCTTTTCGCCATGATAGTGGATTTTTTTTTTTTTTTAAACAGGTTCTTACTCTATGACCAAAGCTGGAGGGCAGAGGGTTGATCACTGCCTCCCTTGATCTCCAGGGCTTAAGTGATCTTCCCACTTCAGCCCCATTAGTAACTGGGACTACAGGCTCAGCCACCATGCCCAGCTAATTTTTTAAAAACTTTTTTTTTTTTTTTTGGGTAGAGGCAGGGTCTCACTATGTTGCTCAGGCTGATCTCAAACTCCTGAGCTCAAGTGATCCTCCTGCCTTAGCCTTCTAAAGTGCTGGGATTACAGGTGTGAGCCAACATGCATGACCTCGGAGGCAAGTTTTAATCTGTTACTTATCTCTCCTACACCTGGGTCTCATTGTGTGCATGCAGACACTCAACTGTAGAACAACCTGGGAGACCTTTATGCAGGACTTATACTGAGGCTGAGAACTGACTGGTTTACAGATCTGTTAAAGATGCAGGCAGAGGAATGCCTCTTCTGGGAAGTTGGACACTGAACCTCTGTAACAACTCTGTTCTCAAAGTCCTTAGGGAGTCAAGTCAAATTACTACCAATTCTTTAATTTATCTTAATAGAGAAATAATGCAGGCCAGGCGTGGTGCCTCACACCTGTAATCCTAGCACTTTGAGAAGCTGAGGCTGGAGGATCACTTGAGCCCAGGAGTTGAAGATCCCATTTCTATGAGAAATTTTTTTAAAAATTTGCCAGCCATCGTGGTGGGCACTTATAGTCTCAACCACTCTGAAGGCTGAGATGGGAGCATGCTTGAGCCCAGGAGTTTGAGGCTGCAGATATTGCCACTAAAACAAAAGAAAAGGAGAGAAAGAATATAATAATTCTAAAGAATATAATAATTCTACTGCAACAGTGAAAACCCCACATGTAATAGTTCAAGGTAACATCTTAGCTGCCTCACAATTTTGGGAAATGACCTTTCATCAAGTAATCTATTAGAAACATTTTATCTTAGCTGCATCAAAGATTAGTTCCTTTTAAGTGCATTTGAGAATGTAAGCTATCTAGGTATGATATATTTGGTCATCTATTTTTACTTCAAAGCATAAACCTTTTAAAATCAATATGGATGACCCTGTCTTTTTTCATAAACACCTACCACAGACAGAAGTTTTATCAAGCTTCACTCTGATTAAAATTGATATTTTAATTTTTAAAAGCATTTCCAGCTTTAGACTACGTTTTTTATCCTCAACTCCACAATTCAGTAAGTGCCTCTTCATTTTCTGTGGCAGATAAGAAAGGTGGTTCCCAGATGCTACTAAAAACACTCAGTTCCTACCTATGCATCTGCCAAATTCTGTGACTGGCATTCATTCAACATTTATCATGCAATTATGGATCAGGCACAGAGCGAGGCGCTCAGTGTAGGAGGTGCTTCACGGGTTGCTTTGTGTCTAAATAATTAATGGGTGTACTAATTCTCATCAAAACTGAAGGAGAAGCCAGCCAAAAGAAAAGAATACCAAGTTGCTACCCATTTTGCAGTTATCACATCTGAGACTGAGGGAATCTGTGGAGATGGCTCCCGTGTGAGGCCCCTGGGAAATGGGCCTCACCATACGGTGAGCTTGAGCCTGGACACAGATCCCCGGTTGGGGGAGTCGAGCTGAGGGAAAGCAGGAACCGAGAGAGGGACTATGTTATTCTAAATAGTTAACAGACATTACTTTATGAATATGAGGACTTGGGAGTCAATGTGTCCACTTTCAGCTTCTTATGGTTTATTGCTTGATTGTGTTCATTTTGGACCCTTGTTACCTTCATTGTAAAATATTAACTTAAGTATTTACACTTGGTAACTTACTTACCATAACTTACTGGGTGTAACTGTAACTTACTTACCATAGCTTACAGGGCGTGACTGTAACTTACTTACCTTGACCTATTGGGCGTAACCTACTTACTGGAAGTAACCTACTTACTGGGCTTAACTTACTTACTGGGCGTAACTTAGTGGGCGTAACTTGCTTACTGTAACTTAAGTACGTTGATCTGGTGTAAACAACTTTGGCTTCAGAAAAGTATATAATGAAACGTATTGCCAAAATAAAATTGCTGCTTGGACATAGCCTAAGCCAGCCCTCCAGACTCCGCTTTTCTCTTTTTTTTCACTTCCGCACACTCTCTCCCTCAGGTTGAATGAGACATCCACGTTGGCAGTCTCCTACAGGTCGGTAGTCCCCCGGCAGACGTGCCGGACCCCAACATGAGACAGTGGTAACTATAAAGGGACCAGATAGCCAGATAACTGCTGAGAGTGGGGCCATGCAGCTGTAGCCCTAGCTACTCAGGAGGCTACGATGGGAGGATCCCTGGAGCACAGCAGTTCAAGGCTGTAATGCTCTGTGATGGTGCCTGTGAATAGCCACTGCCCTCCAGCTCGCACAACATAGTGAGGCACTGTCTTTAGAAAAAAGAAAAGAAGGCTGGGCACAGTGGCTCACACCTGTAAACCCAGCACTTTGGGAGGCAGGGAGGCCAAGGCAGGCAGATCACGAGGTTGGTCAAGAGATCTAGACCATCCTGGCCAACCTGGTAACATCTCGTCTCTACTAAAAATACAAAAATTAGCTGAGTGTGGTGGTGCATACCTGTAGTCCCAGCTACTCGGGAGACTGAGACAAGAGAATCGCTTGAACCCAGAAGGTGGAGGTTGCTGTGAGCCGAGATTCATCATTGCACTCCAGTCTGGACAACAAGAGTGAAACTCCATCTCAAAAAAAAAAAAAAGAAAAAAGAAAAGAATAAAAGACCAGATGTTTAACCAGGTTATGAGTTCATGGATGACACCAGAAAGGCCAAAACCAAATTCTATTTGTTGCCAAAACCCACTGTATTAGTCCATTCTAACAGTGCTGTAAAGAACTACCTGGGACTGGGTAATTTATGAAGAAAAGAGGTTTAATTTACTTAGAAAAAAGAAAAGAAGGCTGGGCACAGTGGCTCACACCTGTAAACCCAGCACTTTGGGAGGTTTACAGGAAGCCTTTACAGGAAGCATGGTTAGGAGGCCTCAGGAAACTTACAATCATAGCAAAAGGTGAAGGGGAAGCAAGCACGTCTTACCATGGCAGAACAGGAGAAAGAGCATGAAGGAGGAAGTGCCGCACACTTTCAAACAAGCAGATCTCATGAGAACTTACTCACTATCGCAAGAACGGCAAGGGGGATGTCCACTCCCGTGATCCAGTCACCTCCCACCAGGTCCCTCCTCCAACATGTGGGGATTACAATTCAAGATGAAATTTGGGTGGGGACACAGAGCCAAACCATATCACCCACCAACACCTACTACAATACTGTATAGAATAAATACTGTTCAAGTTATTCTTTCTAAAAAACATTACCACAAGCATAATGTTATTTTAAAAAATAACCATTTTCTTATCCTCACAGTTTCTGTGGGTACTTCAGGGATAACTTGTATCTCCTCTATGACCTCTGGGACCTCAGCAGTGAAGGCTCAAGGATGCCTGGAGGTGAGTCAATGGTGGGCTGGAATCATCTAAACACTTGCTTACTCAACATGAGCAGTGGTTGATGCCAGCTGCCAGCCACATCCTCAGCTAGGATATCCTACACATATCTCTCTATGGAGCTGCTTAGGCTTCCCTTCAGCATGGCTGCTGGATTCTAAGAACAATTGTCTCAAAGAAAACCAGGTGGACAACTTTAATGATCTAGCCTTCTACTGTCATCATAAGCTTGCCAAGTTTCAAGGAAAGGAAGAAGAGACATTCACCTCTTATAATTAGAGGTATGTCAAAGTCACGTTATAAGAACAGCACATTGGATGGAGATAATGTTGCAACCATCCTTGGGAAATAAAAATCTGCCACAAGTATGGAATAAATAAACAACGTGTGACACAATGATATTACCGGCAGTACTTTTCTCAAATATTTTGAGCTCTCCTTTAAAAGCACAGATTGATAGCATTTTTTTGAATACCCTTGAGGTTAATGAAGGCCTGGTGACTTGCTCTGGCCAAGGAGAGTGGATGGAAAAACATGTAACTTACTGCAGGAAGCATTTACGGTTGATCCTCATTATTCACAAATTCCATATTTGCAAATTTGCAAATTTGCAAATTTGCTTGCTTGTTAAAATATCTTTGTAACTCCACAGTCAATACTCACAATACTTTCTGGTCACTCACAGACATATGCATGACCAGAGCAGCGGAAAATGCAGGTTGCCCAGAGCACACATTCCCAGCTGAAGTTGGATGAGGCAAGCTCTTGTTTCTTGTGCTGTAGACAATGTCCATTTCACAATCTATGGCGGGCCACTGTTATCACATTTTTGTGCTTTTCGTTTGCTGTTTAAAACAGTCCCTAGGCTTAGGGCTGAAGTGCTGTCTAGTGTTCCTAAGTGCGAGAAGGTTGTGATGTGCCTAATGGAGAAGACCTGTATGTCATTCAGACATGAGTTATAATGCCATTGGTCACGAGTTCAATGTTAATGAATCAACAATACCTATTAAATAAAATATCTTTATGCAGAAACACACATAAAACAAGGTTATGTATTGATTGATTACTGAAAATACTATGATCAGAGGCTTACAGGAACCTAACTGTATATTTCCCCTAGGAGCAATAGTTCAGTATTTGCTAAGTCAATGTTCACTCTTACTTTAAGGAATGTAACTACTACAAATAATGAGAACTGGCTCTATTACTGGTGTGGGTCTCTCAGTACTCTCTTCCCTTGCCTGGGTGATCATGGAGGTACCTGTTTATATAAAGGTGTCACACTGTACCATGAAAAGGGCTGTCCAAAATCCTCATTCAGACCCAGAGAGGACTCTGCATGAGCAAGGAATCAGCTGTTGCTTATGGCCAGTGCTATCTGAGGTTGTTTCTACAGCATAACTTAGTCTTTCCTCACAACACTAAATATCTGCTCCTAAAATACTGCTTGTAAGGCCATGCATTGTGGCTCATGCCTATAATCCCAGCACTCTCTGAGGCCAAGGTGGGTGGACTGCTTGAGTGCAGGAGTTTGAGACCAGCCTGGGCAACATGGCAAAACCCTATCTCTACAAAAACAACAAAAAAATTATCCAGGTATGGTAGCATGTATCTGTAGTACCAGTTACTCAGGAAGCTGAGGTGGGAGGATCACTTGAGCCTAGGGAGGCTGAGGCTGCATGAGCCGTGATTGTACCACTGCGCTCCAGCTTGGCTGACAGAGTAAAACCCTGTTGATTGATAGGTGATAGATAGATAGATAGATAGATAGATAGATAGATAGATATAGAAAGTGTTGCTTGTTAATTGAAGATAAATAGTACTTTTGAAAGACAAAAAGAAGAAGAAACATTTGGGTGCTCTGCCCCTCCCCGATCAGCTTCACAGATTTCAAAATGTGGAAAATAGAACTTATCTCAAAATTTGCTGAAAAGCTTAAATAAAATATCTGCTTCATAGTGTCATTAAAACATTGATTAAATATAAGCTAATAACAAAAATTTACTATAATTAAGCAACCAGAAAAGTAACTAAAACTAACTTATTTTGAAATAAGAATGTAAGACTCGAAGATTGTTTAACTTTTAATAATTTAAATAATTTAAAGTTTATTAAACTTTACTAAACTTTATTAAACTTGTTCTAAACTGAAATCCTATTATTTTGAAATAAATCCTTTTCTTTCCTTCCTCTATTCTTTTATATGACTAGTTACTGCCTTGTAAATATGGATAATGCAGTCTATATCCACACCTGCTGTTACCTTCACTAATTGCATATTCCAAACCCTAAAAAATAAACATCTCCAAATTTAGCCTCAGATTTTCTGCAAATAAAATGTTCCCCTCCAAAAAAGGTATTGATAAATGTAAAAGATACTCCATATATTTAAAAAACAGATTTCATAAGCAATGATGTAAATTACTTCCTTTTTCTTTTTTAAAAAAATAAAACCTGTGATAAAGTTACATTTTCAACTATGCAAAGTCACCTAAGCAATGGATCACACATCTGTTATATAGTTAAACTAAACAAGCTATTTTTAAAAATAAGTTAAAATTCATTATTTAGCTTTTACTAAATAATTCAAACTTAGCTCTGTATAATAATAGATCTGATAGAACCACTAGAAAGTGCCATGTGTCCTCAGAACACTGCACAGTTGTTTGGGCAGGGAAGGGCAAAGAAAACAGAAGACATCAATTGCTTTAGAAGTACCAGGCCCATAAAATGGGATATTTTCTGGCAACTCAAAAAAATTAAGTACTGGTACATGCTCAACATTGAAGAAACATTACACTAAGAGCAAGCAGCCAATCGCAAAATATCACATATTACAATGCATGATTCCATTTGTACGAAATATCCAGAATAGGCAAATTCATAGAGACAGAAAGTAGATTCACGGCTGCCAGGGGTTGGAAAAGGGAGATGGAGAGTGATGACAAGCTATACGGAGTTTCTGTTTGGACTGATGGAATGTTCTAGAATTAGAATTAGATAATAGTATTGATGTTTGTACAACATAGTGAATATACTAAAACCACTGAATTGTACATGGTAAAATAGTGACTGTGATGCTATGTGAATTAGATCTAAAAAAATATTTTATTTTATTTGTTTATTTTTTTTTCGAGAAGGGGTTTCTCCATGTTGGTCAGGCTGGTCTTGAACTCCCGACCTCAGGAGATCCGCCCGCCTGGGCCTCCCAAAGTGCTGGGATTACAGGCATGAGCCACTGTGTCTGGCCCTCAAAAAATATTTTAAAGCACTAGGTGCATGCACTGTTTTAGTCTATTTTCTATTGCTTATAACAGAAAATCTGAATCTGGGTAATTTATAAAGAAAAGGAATTTATTTTCTACAGTTATGGAAGTTGGGAAGTTCAAGGTCAAGGGGCCACATTTAGAGAGGGTCTTCCTGCTGATGGGGACTCTCTTCAGAGTACTGTGACGGCACAGAGCATTACATGGTGACGGGGCTCAGTGTGCTAGCACAGGTCTCTCTTCTTCTTCTTATAAAGCCACCAGTAGCAATCTTGTGCTAATCCAATAATCCATTAACTCATTAATCCATGAATGGATTAATTTCAGAGCCCTCATCAGCCAATCACCTTTTAAGTCCCCACCTTTCAATACTGCCATAATTGGGGATTCAGTTTCAACATGAGTTTCCGAAGAAACGAACATTCAAACCACAGCGCACACCCACTAGGATGATTATAATCCAAAAGCCAGATAATAACACATGTTGATGAGGATGTGGAGAAATAGAATGCTCATACCCTGCTGGTGAGAATGTAAAACGGCAAAAAAACAGTCTGGCAGTTCCTCAGAAAGTTAAATACAGAGTTACCATTTGACCCAGAACTTCCACTCCTAGATATTTACCCAAGAGACATGAAAATGTACATGCACACAGAAACATGTACATAAACATGTATAGCAGCTTTATTTATAATAGCCAAATGTTGAAAAGAGCCCAAATGTCCCTCATCTGATGAATCGATAAAGTGTTTGTCCAATGGAATATAAATCAGCTATAAAAAGAAATGAAGTACATGCCACAACACAGATGAACCTTGAAAACATTTTGTCAAGTGAAAGGAACCAGTCACAAAGGACCACACAGTACTGAGTCCATTCATATGAAATGTTCCAAATAGACAAAACTATAGAGAGAGAGAACAGATTAGTAGTTGCCTAGGCATAGGGGTGGGGAATTGGGAGGTGGTGGCTAAAGATTATAGAGTTTTTTTGTTTTGTTTTGTTTTTGAGATGGAGTCTCGCTCTGTTGCCAAGCTGGAGAGCAGCGGTGCGATCTTGGCTCACTCAATTCTTCTGCCTCAGCCTCCAGAGTAGCTGGGATTACAGGCGAGGGCCACCACATCTGGCTAACTTTTGTATTTTTAGTAGAGACAGGGTGTCACCATATTGGCCAGGCTGGTCTCAAATTCCTGACCTCGTGATCTGCCCGCCTCAGCCTCTCAAAGTGCTGGAATTACAGGCATGAGCCACAGTGCCTGTCCAATTATAGGGTTTCTTTAAGGGCAGGGAGTGATGAAAATGTTCTCACATTGTGATGATGGTTGCCCAGCTCTAAAGATCCTAAAAACCACTGACCAGTACACTTTAAATGGGTGAACTCTACAGTGTATGAATTATATCTCAATAAATCTCTTAGAAAAAATAAAGAATACATCTAACAAAAATAATTTTAAGGGACATTTATTCCTTTTCCAATTGGTACAGTAAAACCAGGTGGAAGAGGTTTTAGCAGTTAGAAAAAAAAAATTCAAATCTGGGGTTTGGCCCTTATGAAAATGAGGGAAGAAAAGACAAGAAGTGGTTTCACAATACAGACCTCTCCCTGACCCCAAAGCCTAATACGCACTTGCCAAGTCAGAAGAGAGACACAGTTGACTCATAGCAGGTTTGAACTTGAATAGAACCCTAGACAGGGCAGTCTAGGCACCCAGGTGCCAGTAGGCACAGCACAAGAGGGTAAAAAGTCAACACAGGGGAGTCTGGACCCTCAAGGTTTGGGAGTTTAAGCACCCCACTTCTGGCTCAGGGATTTGGGGAGAAGGGTAAACAAAACCTACTTGGAAAATAATTGGGGAAGAAAACCAAAAATTGCCTTCAGCAGGGTGAGAACAGGGAAGGCAGCAGGGTCAGGGACAGGAGTATTTCATATCACTAACTAGGGATGCTGTAAGGGACCATCTTCAACCGGCCTTAAGAGGAAAGCCAGATGGTCGATGAGAGAATCCACAAGTGGGAGAGAAGGAAAGGGAACATGGCTGGTAGGATGCAATAGCCCTTACCTTTCTGGGCACAGGAGGGCAGCTAGGGCACCAGGTCCAGGCAGTGACCTCACAAGGACAGCAGTTTTTGCAGCTTAGAGATCACCCACCTGGCCCACCCAGCTACTGTTTCTGCTCCGAGTGGGCTTGTGTGGGGCCACTCTCCGCCCCAAGGGAGTGGAGAGCTCTGCAGCCTGAGGCCCTGCCTCTCTCTCTAAGGCAGCACTAGCCTCTGCCCCCTTGGCCTGCGGCTCCTGGTTCTCAGGAGTGGCAACAACCTTCCTTCCTGGGCAGTGGCCTCTTGGCGACAGGCACTGATCTCCCCCTCCTCCTGATCATCCTCTGTCGGTGAGGAGGCAGAGGAATCACCCCACCCTCCTTCTGATTTCTCTTGAAGGACAGACAAGCTGCTCAATTTGAAAGCCTTCTTGAAAGAGATGTTTGGTGTTTTGAGACATGGTATCACTCTGTTACGCAGGCTAGAGTGCAGTGGTGAGATCTCGGCTCACTGCTGCTTCCGTGACCTTCCCAGGCTCAAGCGATCCTCCCACCTCAGCCTCCGGAGTAGCTGAGACCACAGCCCCACCACGCCCAACTGTGTGCGTGCGTGTGCGTGTGCATGTGCGTGTGTGTGTGTTTTTGGAAGGCAGCTATGCTCACCACTATACTATCAGCGCTATTTTTTTTTTTTTGTATTTTTGTAGAGACAGGTTTTTGCTGTTTCCCAGGTATTTTTGTAGAGACGGATTTTTGCCATGTTTCCCAGGCTGGTCTCGGACTCCTGAGCTCAAGCGATCTGCCTGTCTTAGCCTCCCAAAATTCAAGGATTATAGAAGTTAGCAGCCGTGCCTGGCCTTGAAAGACAATTTCATCTTCCTGGGAGTCTTCTTGCTGGGAAGGGAGGCTCCCCCTTGGTCTCAGCACCCTGACTACGGGGTGCTGGCTCCACATTGCCAGTGGCCCCGGCTGGCTGCCTCTTCTTTTCCGTTCACAGGGGCCGATTCCCTTTCACCCTTGGGGGATGTCACCATTGCTTTTCACGCGGCCACACTCCTGTCAGTTGGCTACTGAGTGGGAAGTGCCAGCTGCCTCTGCAGTGGTCACGTCGCCCCGGGGAGCCTAGGAGCTCTGGCTGTCCACGACGAGGGTCTACTGGGGAGGGCTGGAGTCGCGCAGGGTCCCCGCGCAGGGCACAGTCACGCGGGTCAGCCTGGCCGGCGAAGCGTCGGGGTGGGAGGGTTGGGTAACAGAGCCGTACCCCGCTTGGCTCCGGAAAGCCCTGGTAACCAAAATTCTTGAAACGCACTGGGGTCTGACCCTGGCTCTACCTCTCCCCGAGTCCCGTTAAGCCTGGGAGGATGACTCAGAGGGTTTGGGGTCCTGTCGGGGAAAAGTTCAGAAACCAGAAGAGTTCCAGATGCTCTCCCCTTGTGTCTGTGGCCCCGCCACCTCCTCCGCAAGGGACCCTGAGGAGTGTCTGGGCCCTAGGACACCTTCCTGGGGTGAGTACGGCCGCTCGCCCTGGCTGGACCCCGGGAGTCGGGTCGCCAGGCGTCCCCTCCTGCCTTTGTCTGCCCGCGGAGGCGCCAGGACACCCCCTAGGGGCGGGTGGCCGTCCCCGCCGCTGCTAGGGCTGAGCCCCGTCCGCGCCCGCGGCTCCCAGCGCGGGCGGGACCGCGGCAGAGGTGCCCAAACCGGTTGCACGAAAACCGCGCCACCCCCGGCTGCCCGCGGGGCCACCTCTGCGCGACTTTCCTCAAACATAAGGGCAGGGGCAGGGGAGGGCGGGAGGTGCCCCCAAAAGAAGGCGGGCCAAAGCGAGCGAGGCTCCCAGTCCCCGCGGAGGGGCCTCGGCAGGGCGCGCCACCTGGGTCGGATCTGCCAGGGGTTGGGAGCCGGCCACGCCCTGGTGGCGGCGCCCCCTAGCGGTCCAGAGCCGGGCGCATCCGGCGAGTTCGGGTCTCTTGCGCGGCGGGGAGGAGGGACCGCGTCTGCAAGGCGGAGACTCGGGACTTCGGCGGGGCGCGCACACGCAGGAGGGGCGGCCGGGGTGTGGGCCCTCGGCGCGGCTGGCCAGGCTCCCAGAGGGTCGACGCCGCCCATGGCCGAGCCGCTCCAGCCAGACACCGGGGAGGCCGAGGTTGCGGCAGCCCAAGCGGTGGAGACGCCGGGCTGGAAGGCCCCGGATGACGCGGGCCCCCAGGTAGGCGCCGACCCGGGAGCGGAGGGGCCGGGCCCGCCTTCCGGCTGATTTGCAGTGAGGCCGGCGGGTCCAGTAGAGTTAAGTAAAAAGTACAATTTTTTAAATGGTCCGAGCCCCTACCCCTTATCTTACGCAAACGAGAAACTCCAGTCATTTAGCTCTACCCTTCCCCTACTCCCAGTACTGGTCCCACCTCAATTTCTTGTCTTTGCGGGGTGGCAGGGTGGGGAGGAACTGATTGCCTCCCAGAACGCGCGGTGGAACCCTCCGAGCAGAGGGAGTGTCATAGATGCTTGTCTTTAAAGCGTGAATCGAGTCCCCAGCGTGAGGGGTTGGGGCCGCTGCGGTCCCTAATCGCAAGAAGGGGAACGTAGTGGAGGGGCTTTTCCCAGCCCTAAAGAGCGGGGACCAGACCGGACTCTCGGGCGGTGCAGCCCCTAGACAGGCCGGCTCCAGATCGACCCGAGATCATGGCATCAGTATTTTTGCATCTCACTCCAACCCCTCTTGGAATTGCTTCTCGAAGTTTTCTCTGTTCCACTTTAGCCCGGAAGTTATGAGATCCGACACTATGGACCAGCCAAGTGGGTCAGCACGTCCGTGGAGTCTATGGACTGGGATTCAGCCATCCAAACCGGCTTTACGAAACTGAACAGCTACATTCAAGGCAAAAATGAGAAAGGTAAAAGCAGTTTTCCTGGTAATTATGCATATTGTGATTGAGTCCCCAGGCTTACTATTGAGTGTTAGCTTATTAAAGAAGTATCCTTTATCACAGAAAAATAACCAAGTCATTCAAAGACTTGTCTTGTTTTCAGACAAGACTCCTCAGGACCAGGGTTTACACTGTTTTCAACCTCTGTTTTCTGATTTTGCTGGATGAACTGGGGCTGGGTGTAACTCGTGACTGGTAGGATCAGAGGCATCAGGAGACAAGAAGGTACCAAGATTAGAAACATCAAGTCATAACTTTTGCTCTGGCTTTATTGCTATTTATATTTTAGCAGGTCTCTTAGCCTGTGGGACCTCATTATCTGAATTGTAAAAAAAAAAAAAGAAAAAAAAGAATTGACTGATAACGTAATCTCTAATTTCCCATTTTATCTCTAAAAATTAAGAATTAACCCAAAATATCAGGATTACAGAAAGTGGTTTAATGTGGGGAGTAACTGAGTAATTTTGACCTTACTGTTTTAGGATGAAAATTGTCTTAAAGGCAAATATATCAATAATGTGAAGTAAATCAAAACACACAGAACAAAAAAGAATAGGTTAAATGTTTAAAGTAGCCAAAAATACACTAAATTTGCTTTCATTTTTATGTCACAGAGATGAAAATAAAGATGACAGCTCCAGTGATAAGCTATGTGGTGCCTGGCTCAGGTCCTTTTAGTGAGTCTACCATTACCATTTCCCTGTATATTCCCTCTGAACAGCAATTTGATCCACCCAAGCCTTTAGAGTCAGATGTCTTCATTGAAGATAGAGCCGAAATGACTGTGTTTGTACGGTAAGTGGTAGCTAATTTATAGCCTTGCCGACTGGTAGTTTTACTTGCGTGCACTCACAGTTTAGCGCCAATGCAATTTCAAAAGGCTTTTCACCCTTTGGTAAAATCAGATCTAATGCATTTTGTGATGTTTTCCTCCTGGCTTTGTTTTATATGTTACTGAGGTCTGCTGCAAGATAGAATCACTTCATTTGATGAGTCTATTGCATGCCCTTCATATAAGACACGGTGCAAACTACATGCCCCCAAGACAAAAGACCTGAACAAAAGTACCTTAAAACAAAAGTCTTAGTCTATTCAGGCTGTTGTATCAAAATGCCATAGGCTGGGTAGCTTAAGAGAAACAGAAATTTATCTCTCACATTTCTGGAGACAAGGACATTCAAGTTGAAGGTGCTGTCAGTTTCAGTGACTGGCGAGGGCCTGTTTCCTGGTTCATGGATGGAACCTTCTCAGTAACGTCCTCACGTGGTGGAAGAGCCAAGGCAGCTTTACTGGACATGTTTTACAAGTCTCTACCCTCATGACCTCATCACTTTCCCAAGGCCTCATCTAATATACGATCACATATGAATTTTGAAGCCAAACACTTTGGGAGGCTGAGGCAGGTGGATCACTTGAGCCTGGGAGTTAGAGACCAGCTTGGGCAACATAGCAAGGCCCTGTCTCTACCAAAAAAAAAAGTGTATATGTGCGTATGTATATATATGTACACAAGCACACATACACAGACACACATATATATACATATATATATATACACACACACACACACACACATATATATATTATATATATATATATATTAGCCAGGCCTCGTGGCATATGCCTGTGGTCCCAGCTACTTGAGAAGTTGAGGTAGGAGGATCACTTGGGCCCAGGAGGTCGAGGCTGCAGTGAGCCATGATTACACCAGACCCTATCTCAAAAAAAATGTATATATGAATTTTGGGGAGACACAAACATGGAGTTCATAGCATTCTGCCCTGACCCTGTACAATCATATCATCTCACATCCAGAATACATTCATTCTATCCCAATAGCCCCCAAAGTCTGACTCCATTCCAGCATCAACTCAAAAGTCTAAATTCATCTAAAGATCATCAAAATTGAACCTGAGGCTCAAGGTACAATTCACCCTGAGGCCAGTTCCCCTCCATCTGTGAACCTGTGAAATCAAACATGTTACATGCTTCCAAAATACAATGGTGGGACAGACAGAGGATAGCTACCCTGTTCCAAAAAGAATAAATAGGAAAAAGAAATGGGTAACAGGTTCCAAGTAAGTTCTAAGTCTTCAGATTCATTTTCTGTGACTCAGAGCTCTTTCCTCTAGGCCCACTGGATGAAGGTTCCACTTGTGAAGCTCTGCTGAACAGAGGTTGGGCCCCCAAGGCTTCAAGTGGCCCTGCCCATGGCTGTGGATGGCCCCACCCCACTGCAGCTCTCTGTTGGAGGGACCCCCTGCAGTTTTACCAGGCTCGAATTGTACACCGGTGGCCCTCCCAGTCTGGTGTGCCCTGTTCCCATGGCTCCATTAGCCATTTCCCTATTGGGGACTCTGTAGTAGCTCACTCTCACTGTGGCTTTCTGCTTTGGTCACATACCCAAGGCCCTGGGCAGCTCCATCCTTCAAGATGAAGGTAGCCAAACCCCACAGCTCATGTACTCTTCAAGATGGCATCACAAGGATGCTGCCGAGGTGAACTGCCTATGCCTTCCAGAGGGACAGCTATTGCAGCCCAGGCCATACCTCAGCCCCCTAGAGCTGAACCTGGGGCATCCAAGGAGGACTGCGCTGGAATGAGGGAACATAGTGGTCAGGCAGTGCTAGGCAGTGAGTTCCAAGTCCTCCAGGTGCCCAAAGACCCTCCTTTGAAATTCTTCTGCCCCCTAGGCACTGCAACTTGGCATGTGATGGGAGAGGCAGCTCATAATATCTGAAATGCCTTTGGCACGGTTCTTCCATTATCCTGGAGAACAGGTCCTGGTTTCTGTTTAGATGGCAGTTCCACATTAATCTCCTTATCAAAGGGTTACTTGCCTTACCCTTGTTCTCTCTCGAACAAGCTTTCTCATTTCTTTTAATATGGATAGGCTAAGAATTTTCCAAGTGTTTAAGTTCTGCTTCCCTTTTGATAAAAAATTTACTCTTTAAATTCTCTCTTCTTGTATTCTACTATCAAGAGACGCCAAGCCATAGCTTCCATTAACATTTTGCTTAGAAAATATTCAGCCAAGGCTGGGTACGGTGGCTCATGTCTGTAATCTGAGAAGTTTGGGAGGCCAAGGCGGGCTGATCACCTGAGGTCAGGAGTTTGAGACCAGCCCGACCAACATGGAGAAACCCCATCTCTACTAAAAATACAAAAATTAGCCAGGCATAGTGGCGTCTGTCTGTAATCTCTGCTACTCAGGAGGCTGAGGGAGGAGAATCGCTTGAACATGGGAGGTGGATGTCGCGGTGAGCCAAGATCGCGCCATTGCAGTCCAGACTGGGCAACAAGAAGAAACTCCATCTCAAAAAAAAAAAAGAAAGAAAAAACAAGAAAATGTTCAGCCAAATATCCTATTTCATAACCCATAAGTTATACTGTCCACATTACACTAGGACACAGTTTCTTTGCCATGTCATGACAAGGATCACCTTTTCTCCAAGTTCCAATAAATGTTCCTCATTTCATTCCAAGACCTTATCAAAACGGCCTTTACCTCAAACCACCATGATCCGGTATGATTCCCACCCTCTCCTTAGAGTGCCCTTGCCTTCCTCGGCAGTGCCTCTGTATCTGTCACGTGGTTGCCGTCCTCTCCCACGTGACCCCTGCAGCAGTCATGTGTGGACCAACCTGGTCCCTTAATAGTTGCTTATCCTTTTACTTTCAGAGTGTCACTTTCTTGTCATTTCTCCCCCCCCCCCCCCGTTTCTTTACCTCCATTGGTTCTCCTCCGCTTCTCACCCTAGGAACACCGTTGATGCCCATTTTTGACCCTCATTTCGTAGCTGACTTGTTCTGGGTGATCCATTCATATTGCTTCAACTCCTGAGTCGAATGATTCTCAAACCCAGTACATGTCTCCAGATCTGATTTCCCTGCTTGTTGGGCATCTCTGTCTGGGGTTGGGGGACTCAAACTCAATGACCCTAAAATGAGCCTTCCCCCAGTTCCCAAATCTTCTCTGACCTTATAGCGCCTGTCTCAGTTGAGGGTCACATCAGCCACATAGCCTCCTCTTTTTTTTTTCTTTTGAGATGGAGTTTCACTCTGTTGTCCAGGCTGGAGTGCAGTGGCATGATCTTAGCTCACTGCCTCCTGGAACATCTGGGCTCAAGGGATCCTCCCACTTCAGCCTCCTGAGTAGCTGGAACTACAGGCATGTGTCACCACCATGCCCAGCTAATTTATAATTTTTTGTAGGGACGGGATCTCACTATGTTGCCCAGGCTGGTCTTGAACTCCTGGGCTCAAGCAATCTACTTATCTCGGCCTCCCAAAGCACTGGGTTTAAAAGCATGAGCCACCATGCCTAGCCAAGACAGTTTCCTGAGCAAGAACTTGCAGTCATCATCAGCACATGGTTCCTGACAATTGGTTCCCAAATCTGTCCCCTTCACCTCAAAAAATGATTCCAGGCTTTGTTCCCTTGTCTGTATCGCCATGTTACTTATTCGGGTCTTCATCTTATAGGGACCACACCAAGTTATCTTGTGTACCCCAGTTCTCAGCACATGCCTGACACCCCCAATAGATATTAGGATGTTTATTGATCTCCACTGAATTATTTCTTGACTATTTCACTTCAGTAGCCTGCAAGCCATCTTCACTGCCACCAGCCTTTTCCTCTCCTCTTCCACACTGGAACTGTGGTCTTTCTCAACGACAGAAGCCCGGGCTCTGTCAGATTCCTCTTGCTTCCCCAGGGAAGCTCAGATTGTTCACACAGTGCAGTACCCCATGTGACCTGGGCCAGCCCTGTCTCTGCAGTTCCCCTTCCCACCATGTGCGCTTCTCACCCTTCACAGAACATGCCGTGTTCTTCCACATCTTGTTGCCTTTGACCTCAGGCACGTGAGTTTACTTTTCCTTGCTAAAACCTGAAGGTTTTAAAATGCATAGAATCATAGCACTTACCTATCTCATAGGGTTGCCATGAAGATCAGATGAGTTAATTTACATAAAACACTTGGAACATGAGCATCAGACACTCCTAGCGCTAGTACTCTCTTTTCTCTCTTCCTGGAGAGCCCACTGTCATCCTTCAGGACAAAAGACACCTTTTCTGTGATGCCTGTTTCAATTTCTCCATTCAGCTAGCGACTCTGTCCTTGGTGCCCTTCCTTATATTCTTCTTCTTCTAAGTAATAGTGACTTATTTATAGACTGAAACTTCCTCAAGAATATGACAGCATGTTTCTATGTTCATATATTCCAGTCCCTGGCAAGGCAGGCACATAGGGGTAAGGGTGGTGGGCACCATTTTGTATTCTGAGTGAAACAGTGAATAGATCATTGTGAAACAACGCACATTCAGAGAACAAAAGCTGATTTCTAATTAGAGGGTTCAAGATTTGATTTTAAGGGAAAATGAATTCGAAAACAAATTCCTTTTAGGCAGAACATGCTAAGCATTGGTTATTGGTTATTATTAAGGAAATAAATAACACATTTAGAAGCCAAAATATTTCTTTTTTCTTTTTTTGAGACGAAGTTTCACTCTTGTTGTGCCGCCTGGAGTGCAGTGGCACAATCTCGGCCCATTGCAACCTCCACCTTCAAGTTTCAAGTGATTCATCTGCCTCAGCCTCTGGAGTAGTTGGAATTACAGCCACCCACCATCATGCCTGGCTAATTTTGTATTTTTAGTAGAGACCAGGATTCACCATGTTGGCCAGGCTGGTCTCGAACTCCTGACCTCAGGTGATCCACCCACCTTGGTTTCTCAAAGTGGTGGGATTACAGGTGTGAGCCACAGTGCCTGGGCCAAAATGTTTCTTAACATGTGGTTCAGAATTATATTCAAATGACATAAAAATGATAGAACAGAAGAGTTGTATCAACTTTCCTGTGGTGTTTATACATGTGCGTGCCGAGATTCCTAACTTGACAGGAGTAAAGGGAACTGCATGTCAGGAATGGTTCTAGGTGCTGGGTAGACATTGTTACATAGAACAGACATGGTTTGTACCCTTGAGAAATGGTATCTCATCGGAAGCATGGTAGGATTGAATTTTTTGCATTGGCGCATTGATAACAGAACTTAGATCAAATAAGGTATATTTTTGTTTCTCAGTGGTCCTTATAATAACCCTCAAAATAAAATTCATCATGCTTGTGTGGCAGCAGCTCAGCTAGGTCAGTGCTGTCATGATTTAATCTCAGGATGTTTTTGTTTATCTACTGAAAAATCTATACGTAAACTTTTATTCTCTTTTCCCACTTCTTATTTTAACCTTTTGACTGTCTTTTCTTCCACACCCCCATAGCAGCCTCCTGACTGGATCCTTCCTCACCAATCTATTAGCTATCAGCTTATATTCTAACTCAGATCTGATCAAGTTGCACCTTTCTGCTCAACATCCTTGGAAATAATCTCAAAAGGCCTTAGGCTAATGTACAAGGTTCTTCCTTCTAGCTCTGACTCACCTTCCTGGCCTCATTTTCTGCCTCACTAGGAAAACACTTGGTATTTTTAGATGTATGGTCTCTTTCCTATCACTCCCCTTTCTTTGTTCAGCAAAACCGTCCTCCATTCAGGCCCAACTCAGATGACCCTCCTTACCCCAGATTTAACACCCTCAGTGCTCCCACAACACATTGATCCTGTCCCTGTTTGTTCAAAACCCTTCTCAGAGGCTGGGCATGGTGGCTCATGCCAGTAATTTCAATACTTTGGGAGGCCAAGGCAGGTGGATCACTTGAGCTTAGGAGTTTGAGACCAGCCTGGATAACATCATAAGATTGTCTCTACAGGTTTTTAAAAAAATTAGTCTGGTGTGCACCTGTGGTCCCAGCAACTCAGGAGGCTGAGGTGGGAGGACTGCTTGAGACCACGAGGTCAAGGGTGCAGTACGCTGTGCCATCATATTCCAGCCTGGGCAACAGAGTGAGACCCTGTCTCAGAAAAATACACACACACACAAAAACAAAACAAACTTCTCAGGATATATAGAGAGAGCTGCCAAAATGTTGATCTCTTCCATTGGATCATAAATTCAGAAAGGTGAAAACTATAACATATTCATTTGTAATCCAGTGCTTATTCTTTTCCCTAGGAGAGAAAAAGCAACGTTGAAGAGAAAATCGAGTCGGGAAAAGGGGCTTCTGCAGGGGTGTCAGTGTGGTCCTCCCTCTGGTCAACAGCATCAGCATGGATGTGGGAGCTTGGTAGAAAAGCAGACTTGGCTGGGTGCCGTGGCTCACGCCTGTAATCTCAGCACTTTGGGAGGCCAAGGCGGGAGGTTCATCTGAGGTCAGGAGTTCAAGACCAGCCTGGACAACATGGCAAAACCCCGTCTCTACTAAAAATACAAAAAAACTAGCTGGGCATGTTGGTGCACACCTGTAATTCCTGCTACTCAGGAGGCTGAGGCAGGAAAATCGCTTGTACCTGGGAGGCAGAGGTTGCAGTGAGCAGAGACTGTGCCACTGCACTCCAGCCTGGGCAACAGAGAGAGACTCTGCCTCAAAGGAAACAAACAAACAAAATGTAGATTCTCAGGCTCCACCCCGGATTTGAACCTGCATTGTAGCAAAATCCCCAGGTGACCTGTATGCATGTTAAAGGTTTGAGAAGCACAAGGTATAGTACTTGAGATGGTGTAGGTTCCAAATCTGCCTGTCAACAGATGGAAGGAGGGGATGCATCCTCCTGGGTTTCCACAGTGCTTCTGAGGTCACACAGAGACCAGGAATCGCAGCCAGGAGTGGTGGGTTCATCTGCTGAGAGGGAGTAGCTTTTTTAATTTTTATTTTTTGAGAAAGAGTGTTGTACTCTGTCATCCCAGGCTGGAGTGCAGTGGTGCAATCTTGGCTTACTACAACCTCCACCTCCCAGGTTCAAGCACTTCTGCCTCAGCCTCCCAAGTAGCTGGGATTATGGGCACCCACCACCATACCTGGCTAATTTTTGTATTTTTAGTATGGATGGGATTTTACCATGTTGGCCAGGCTCATATTGAATCCTGACCTCAAGTGATCTGCCCACCTCGGCCTCCCAAAGTGCCGGGATTACAGGCATGAGCCACCGCACCTGGCCGCGAAGGAGTAACTTTGAAGCTGCGCTTCACCCAGCATTCACAGTACCAGCGCCTGCTTTTTGCTTCAGACTGACATTCACATCAGTATGAAAATCATTCACAGTTATTTCCTTTCTCCTTTGTAGGTCTTTCGATGGATTTTCTAGTGCCCAAAAGAATCAAGAACAACTTCTGACATTAGCAAGCATTTTGAGGGAAAATGGAAAAGTTTTTGATGAGAAGGTTTACTACACTGCAGGTTACAACAGTCCTTTCAAATTGCTTAATAGAAACAATGAAGTGTGGCTGATTCAAAAACGTGAACCCTCCAAAGAAAACGAATGAGAAAATGAAAGGACGTTCCATTGTCAGAGGCAAAACGACTGTTTATCATAGACATCAACAGGACCTAAAAGTAAAGTGCGTGTCTAATGTCCTCTATTGAGAGTTGTCCTCTATTGAGAGTACTACTGTTAATTAAGCTTATTTCCAATGTGCCTTTTTAATGCTTGTAGCTTTATCTACATACACAGGTAACAGAGGGCAGTAGTCTGTAAACATATAAATTGGTCATAACTATGGTGGTCTTTATTTCTGTGAGGATCCAGGGAAATTTCATGGTACAGCCCTCTTTTCCACTCTATCACTATCATATTGCCTTTTGTTCCCCCTTGGAATTGTGTCAGATGGATCAGATCCCCTCCAGACAGTATCAATAAAAATGTTAAGATTTATCTTGTGTGGAACCACTAGGTTGTCAGGCCCAGAGAGGTGAAATTCAGTTGTACACAAAAATCAACTGTCTCTTGCAGCTGCCACCATATATTCTCTGTTGAACCCTCTCACGCATCCTCCCACTGCTCCACTGCACAAGAATACTCCATTTAAACATAGTTAATTCATTCCTTTCTTTCTGGTCTCCATTTCACCTCCTAAAAATCTTGCTTTTCCCCGTAAACATTTAATTAAATTGTCACCTATTTTCTAGTGGGTTTTTTTGTTTGGTTTTTGAGATGGAGTTTCCTCTTGTTGCCCAGGCTAGAGTGCAAAGGCATGATCTCCACCTACTGAAACCTCCACCTCCCAGGTTCAGGCGATTCTCCTGCCTCAGCCTCCTGAGTAGCTAGGATTACAGGCATGCGCCACCATGCCTGGCTCATTTTGTATATTTAGTAGAGATGGCATTTTTCCGTGTTGCTCGGGCTTGTCTCAAACTCCCGACTTCAGGTGATCTGCCTGCCTTGGCCTCCCAAAATACTGGGATTACAGGCGTGAGCCACTGTGCCCGGCCTCTGTTATGTATTTTCATTCATTCTTTAAGTCATCGTAGGGAGTCCTTGCTCTGTTGCAAGGACTCCGCTAAGGGCTGGGAAGTAGTGAGCAAATCTGTCCCAAGCCCCTCATCACTGTCTTCACCAGCTCCAACAGCATCTTTCCACCCACTTACCCATTTCATTTACCCTCCTGCTGTAAACACGACAGACAAGGCCCCTGGCCTTATGCAGTTTACATTCTAGAGAGTAAGAAAGTTCAACACAAGTAAGATACTTGAAATTGGCAAATGTGATCAAGAATTGAAATAGGGTAGTGGGGTAGAGTGTGGTTAGGTAGGGGTGGTGGTTATCATATAAGGTGGTCAGCAAAGGCCTCTCAAGAGACAGTTGAGACTTGAATGATGAGGAGTCAGATGAAAGCCAGAGGCAGAGGGTAAGGGGAACATCTTGGGCAAAGGTGACAATGTTAAAGGAGGATGCCACATTCGGTGCCCAGAACAAAGAGCTGCACACTGCTTGCTGAGCAAGAGAGCACTGCTCTTGTGGGGCACAGTCTCTCCAGATAAAGAAAACTGCTGACCTTATGTGGGTTTTAGGAAGGATTAACAGACTTTCAAAAGCATTTAGGAGTTGATGGAGCTCTAGTTGTGGAGATGCAGTTACCAGAATGAGGCTACTGCTGATTAGCATGATTTAGAAGCCTGGTTTAGAGGTGAGGTTACTGATGCGTAATTGTCATTGATTGTTTCTGGTACTTAATTGTTACTGTGGCCAATGAATGGTGAGCTTTATTCTGGGATTTGAAGTTATGGCAGACAACCTGAGGTGTGCCACTCAAATTTACCTTCAAGAAAGTACCGGCCACCCAGCCGTGAGGGTTGTGGTTCGCTGACAGTCTCCCCGTTACTGTCTTCAGGATCCACCTCAGATTTCAAGATAAGGACACACAATTCTATGGGAGAGAGGGGGACCTAGTCTACAACGGAGCAAGGCAGTGGTCGCTGACAGCATGCTTTTTTCTGGCAACTTCCAGCCATTAACTGAGCAAGGTGGTGGTATAAGACCTAGCCATTTAGACCAGGTACAATGCCTCATATCTGTAATTCCAGCACTTCGGGAGGCCATGAGGGGAGGATTGCTTGAGCCCAGGAGTTCAAGACCAGCCTGGGCAACCTAATGAGACTGGCTGTCCAAAAAATAAAAAATTAGCCAAGTGTGGTGGCATACACCTGTAGTTCCAGCTACTCAGGAGGCTGAGGCAAAAGGATTGCTTGTGGGAGGCAGAGGTTGCAGTGAGTCATGATCATGTCATTGCACTCCAGCCTGGGTGATGAAGTGAGACCCTGTCTCAGGAAAAAAAAAAAAAAAAGACCTAGTCATTTCTACCCAACTCGAAACCCCTCTAATAAACAGTCTCTGCCAGGCATGGTGGCTCACACCTGTAATCTCAGCACTTTGGGAGGCTGAAGCAGGTAGATCACCTGAGGTCAGGAGTTGAGACCAGCCTGGCCAACATGGTGAAACCCTGTCTACTAAAAATACAAAAATCAGCTGCGTGTGGTGGCGCGTGCCTATAGTCCCAGCTATTCCGGAGGCTGAGGCAGGAGAATTGCTTGAACCGAGGAGGTGGAGGTTGCAGTGAGCCAATATTGTGCCACTGTATTCCAGCCTGGGCCACAGAGCGAGACTCAGTCTCAAAATAAATAAAGAGTCTCTGCTCTGGAGCTTTTTGGTGGGCTAGATCCTTTAGGACTTTGTTAGATCCTACAGTTCCTCTGCTCAATCCTGCTTTTCCCTTTTCCTTTTAGAGATGTCACTTCACCAGCTTTGTACTCCTAACTCCATCTCAGCCTAAAATTGGCACAGTTGGTACCAGTGGCCCACGAACGTAGGTGGTAAGACAGCATTTGCAGGCTGAGTGACTCACTGTCTGGCTCGGAGGCCCCCATCCCTGGTGGATAGGCAGCAGAGGCAGCTCCTGGCACAAGAAGGCTGTCCAATGATGAAGACTTCAGATGAAATGGCATGCTGGTGCAGGAGAATGCAGTGACTCGGGGGTGTTTGGGTATCTCCAGTATGGGAAGGGTGGATAACAGAGACAAGGACAGTGGACTTGCATTGTTACTGCTGAGTTGGATTGGCGTCCTGCAAGTGGATAATGAAAAGCTGAGGTCAGTTAACAAACAATACTGAGTGTGAGCGGCAGAGTCTCTGGTAGTTTGCCAATAAGTCCTCATCTCATGCTGTAGCCCCGCAGAGCAAGCTGAAGGTCAAGCACAGGAGATTTGATGGTAAAAGTAGCTAATGGCCAACAAATATTCAACCAAGCCAGGCCTGTTCTATCAAGATTGGAATCAAACTTGGGAACCTAAAACATGGGATGGGGGCATTCAGTGGATGTCCCCAACCATTTGACTCCCTAGGAGACTCCCTGAATATTGAGAGCCTGCAGAAGAGGTCCACCCTTCCCCATGAAAAGCTGGAACTACTCTCTCTTCCTGCCTCTTCCCTAACACAAGGAAAGACAGTGTCTTTCCCCCGGAGGCAAGAGAGTCCCTTCAGGAGCACTCCCCACCCGTTCTCCTGGCTACCAGGCCTATAACGAGACCTAAGTCACAGCATAACTGGTTGCGGCAGAGGGGTCTGACCAGGGAGAAATGAACTCTTTTAGAGAAGCTGTCTAACCTGGCGGCATATACTGCAGGGGCCAGGAGCGTACTCTTGGGACTGGATCCTGAGGGTACTTGGTCAAAGGGGCCAGGTTTATACAACTAGATAAAGGAGAGGGTATATTGATGGGGCTCTCAGGATACAGGATTTCACCCCATGAGGAAAATGCCAGGAGATAATACAGACTCACTGCTCTAGGGCAGCTTGGTAGAAGCCTAGAGTGATCAAAATGTTGAAATGCCTGAATGGCTGGAACAAAAGAGAAGGGAAGGAGAAGGCTCGGGGAAGGGAGCATGCCAGCATGGATATATGAGGCAAGGTGACCCATTAGACAGTTATATTCCACAGGAAGGCCCAGGGGACCCATCCTTCAGCATGGCCGAGAATTCACTGATGAGTGGGCTTGAGCATCATGAAGCTCAGCGGTGGCTCTCCTTGGCAGGCTGGGGCTGGCAGGAAAGGCTGTGATGGAACTTCGCTTGCTGAGAGCAATCTAGATGATGATACCTTGAAGAGCCCAGGTGGCTCTTCAGGTCTGCAGGTTATCTAGTTGGTTATCTGCCTAATCCATGAACATAATAGAGATTGGCATCCTTGGCAGGCAGAATAACCCCCACATTTGTTGCCTGATCTGTGGGGAAAGACTATAAACTTGTAAACTCCTCCTCCAAACAGGGCGGTAAATCATAATCAATATTGCCTTGAACTCTGTTTTTTTTTTAAGCACCTCAGGTGAACATCTGCTTCTGGCCATGACGGTAAAATGGGAACCCAATTTACTCTTCCCTCTTAAACAACTAAAAACCCAGACAAAATATATGAAACAGATACTGGTTTTCAGATACTGGAAGTTCACAGTACAGGACTGTGATCTCTGAGAGAAAGGGAAAAAATGAGGTGGGTCCAATGATTGCTCAAGCTAATGGCCTGGAGGCAGTTTCTAGTTAGCAAAGCAGGGAGGGGGAAGCCAGAGACCAGTGGTCCTGCTGGGTTGAGGAGGTAGAGATCGTGTTAACAACTCAGGCCTAGCTAGGTAGAACTTGTCGGGCAGAGTAAGTGAGAGGAGAGGAGGAGGCAGCACACACAGGGAGCGCCAGAGGTCTGCAGGGGGTCCTCTAGAGTCCTTGGTTGACTGAAGGTGTAAGAAGAAACCACCCAAGCCAAGAAATGAGTAACTGGAAAGTAGTAGAGCAAATAATTTACAGGTCATCTATGTGGCTGGGAGACGTCTGTGTTCCAACTAGCCAAAGTAGAAACAACTCATAATTCATGGGGTCCTCAAAAGCATGTTGCCTTAGTACTAAGGTCAAATTGTCCCCAGACCAAAGGCTTCTTTGGGCTTCCCCTAACAAAGCTTAAGAGCAAGCCTTGGAAGGATCAAACTAATTTTAAGAAACTTAACTGAAACAGAATAAAGCCCAATACTTTTTATAGGAATATAACAAAATCCATCAACAAACAATATAACACTCATAATTCCCAACATTCAGTAAATAACTACTAGAAACAAAAATTATGACCTATAATTAGAAAAAAAAAGAGTAATCATTAGAAGTAGACCCATAAGTGACAGATATGAAGAAATTAGCAGCTTGAATTATGTGATCTGGCAGATCTTATGTATTGGAGGTAGGAGGGAAAGAAGCAGCCGTGTGAAAAATATGACAAGGCCCAGTGAGAGAATCACAATGCAGGTCCCTGGGGTCCTGAAGCAAGGTGGTTCTAACTGCAGAAGAGAATTACATGCTTTTTGAAAAACAGCTTCTGGTGTGCTACTGCGCCCTGGTAGACATGGAACTTTGAGACCCAATGATGCTGTGTCCAGAACTGTCCGTCTTAACTAAGTCCTGTGGGAAGCACCAAGTCATAAGCTAGTAAGATCAGCAGCAGTCCACTGGGAGATGGAAATGATATATACAGGAGCAGTTCCAAGCAGGACCAGAGGACATAAGCAAACCGCAAGAGCAAGTATCTCCACCACCACATCTGCACAGCGGCACCCATACCCCACTCCCTGTGGTTGTTGGAGGACCTGTATGATCCACCAAAGGAAGAGGAATGCTCGGGCTTGGTTTATTGATTAGTTCTTATTCTGCAGTTGCAGGCTGAAAATGGACCCTCACTCAAAGGTGACCCTGAAGAACAGAGGAAAAAAACTTGCAATCTTCCTGCAAAAACTGGGCAGAATTTTTTGAGGTGCACTGATCATTACTTTGTGAGGGAGGAGCGGTAAAATATGTATAGAAATAGCAGCAAATGGCCTGCCAGCCGACGAGGAGTTTGGGAGGAAAAAGAATGGATGATTAGGAGGTCTGGGGTATAGGCATGAGGATGGGCATATGGAGTGGACACAAAACTTGAAAAACTGTATCACATGTTAATGCCCACCAGATAGCACCCAGCACAGAAGAGATACTAAACAACCAAGTAGAGGAAATGACAGCCTGTTCTATTAACTTTTGCCAGTGTCCACCTCAGTGCTGGTAAAATGTGCACACTAAGCGGCAAAGATGGAGGCTAAACATGGAACCCACCCACATGGGCTCCCACTTACTAAGGCCAACTTGGACACTGCTCACCCTATCCAACCTGCCAGCAGCATATACCAGTGCTGAGACCCTGATGAGGCTGTGAGGACCAACTGGTCACTTGATGGCAAATTCACTATGGTAGGCTCATTCCTTCCTAGAAGCACCAGCAGTTTATTCACATAAGGACAGCCTCCTATTCTAGGTATGTCTTTTTTTTGGCCCTACAGGGTCTGAACACAGTCTACGGACTTATAAAACTGATCTGCCACTATGGACTTGCTGAACATGTGATCTATGCATGTTAACACCCAATTAGGGAGTTAACCAATGGCCACAGGATCCACTTGTCATATCACATACTGTGCCCCCTAGAAGCTGCTGGCCTGATGGAATGCTGGTATGGCCTGCCTCAGTGCCAGGTGGGAAGACAATACCCTGCCAAGATGTGCCGCCATCTCCTGTACACAGTTTACTTACTGAATCAGAAAGCCTATATGATGCTGTGTCTACAACAGGAAGAATGTATAGATTTCAGAACCAAGCAGTGGATGGAGGAGTGACCCCACTTACCATCACACCCAATGAACCACTGAGGGACTTAGTACTTCTCATCCCCACAACTCCGGGTTCTACAGCATCAGAAGTTCTAGTGCTCAGAGGGTGTATACCTTCTCTAGGCAATATTGCAAGAGTGCCATTGAACTAGAGTGCACTGCTACTATGTGGGCACTTTGGACTCTGTGTTCAGGGACCAGTAGACAAGAAGCCGCTGTCTAGTCAGGGGTAACTGACCCTGAACTCCAAGTGGACGTAAGCCTGCTGTCAGAGGATGGGAGCCAGGAGTAGTGTGCGTTACTAACGTGGAACTTAGCGGATCCGCTGGAGGCACTCGGTACTCCTCGCCCAGCTGTAACTGAAAGGACTAGTGCAGCAACCCTGGTCTGAGAAGTGTTTGGTCTCAGGACCTCAGGGCCTCAGGAATGAGAGCCTGGTTTATACTACCAAAAAAGCCACCAAGACCAGCTAAGATGACAGTTGAGGAATTTAGAATGAAAGGGGGAGTAATGAGGACGAGCTGTGACTCCAAAACCATTTGCAGGAAGGTGCTATAGTTGGTCTCACCAAACTCCTCTTTCAAAATTTATCCTCAGGAAGAGAGGTCCATGGCACCCTGGAGCAGTCACTCTCTGCATGTTTTTCGGGAAGTGGATCCATATGGGCAAGGGGTGGACTGTGGTAGGCATGGAGAGGTGCCACTTAGATCCCCCTTTAAGACAAGACGTGCCATCCAACTGCAAGGAGCCACCAGCTGCTACTTCACCAGGGTCCACCTTAGCTTTCAAGCTGAGGTCACACTAGTCTCAAGACAGGAGAGGTTGGTGGCCAATGATTTCAGTAAATTATGGAAATTGAGAGCATGCTCTTCTCAGAGGGGGGCAAGCACCTAGGATAGAAGGACCTAGCTGTTTCAGTCCAACACAGAACTCCACCAATGAGTGATCTTTTTCCCAGAGTTCCCCTGGGATGGCAGCTCACCTGCCTCCTGTCTCATCCTGCTTCCTCTTTTCCTTTCAAAGGTGCTTACTCCAATAAAAGCTTTGGTATTCTGAGTATCTCAGTGTCTACTTCTTGAAGAGCCTAAACTGGCAGTAGGAACATGCCCCTTACTGGTAGCTCATCTGTATCTTCTATTTTTGGGCTTCCTTGTCTTTACCTAGCACATGAGAAGCATTTGTTAGGACTTTTTTTCCACTGCTGAACAAATGACAGATTGCTCTCCTCCTTCTTCTGTGAATAAAGGCTGGCCTCTGCGGGAGGTAGGTCAGAGCAGGCAACTGAGAGAAACTGTATTCGTTACCGCGTTATTAAAGAAAGTGGACCAAGAACCAGGTCCATGTTACATTCAAATGACCCTCTATTCCCCCAACAACATCCTCGCATCTGCCAAAGCAAATTATCCCGCTGTGCTCATTTTATGATGAAATCAGCATCACATATAGGCTGAACCCCTCTACAGCAGAACCAAGAAAGCCACTTTTTCCCCTCTCCTCCTAAGATGCCAGCACAGAACAGGGCGCCAGCAGCTCCTTTTCACTGTGATTCTCTTAAGGAATATACTGTCACCCCCACAGGGAAAGCAAGAGGTCAATCAAGATTCTTCAGAAATAGTGGAGGCCAGAAATCAGATAGCATTGAGGTTGTTTCCAGCTGAGACCAAACGGTCATTTGTTTCTCTCACCACTGTTAGAAACCAAAGTGGAAATAACTTAGGGTGGGGCTTATTGTCTATGATTACCTGGAACTTAAAGCATCAGGGTACGAGGAGAGCCGTCGGATCTACCCCTGTGGAGCTTTGGAATAAGATGCGGTCTGTACCAAGCGGCCCCATGAAGTAGGTAGCCACGCGGAAGGCGCTGTGTTTCAGGAATGAGTCTTGATTCTTGTCTCCCTGTATTTCATCCATGCCTGTGAGAAGTTCTCACGTTTCTACACACGCCAAGTCATCTGAACTGCCAGGCAACAGTTATTCCTATTTTATTCCAAAGTCCATAGGACACGATGTGGAGTTGTTTTTCCACATGCTGTTGCAGATGGCGCCATCCAGTGTCTGTGATGTTCCCTCTCTTCCCTGCTGAGGCCTCACCTCCCCCAGAGACCTTCTGTTCTCACTGCTTTTCTCTTTGTATCCAGCAGAACACTCAACAATTCTGTACAAGAAGACTTATCTCATTATTTAAAAAAAAAAAAATGCATGTACGAACAAAAAGAAATGTTTCAAATATTTACAATTGTTTTATTCAAAGCAAATTTAAATACGAATTTTTCATTAAAAATGGGGATTTAAAAAGTTTTATAGTGTTATGTTGCTTTATCTTTGCATAAATTATGTATTAAAGATTTCTGATATTCTAGTCTTTTTTAGGCAGCTATGAGAAGATTTCATATTCAAAAGCCAATGCCACTTTTCTAAAGAACAAACAATCTTTGTGCCAAATTAGTAGACAGTTGCTCCAAATCTCTGGTCTTGATTTCTGGTTGTGTGAAGAGCAGTGTTTTGTTTTCTTCAGATATGGGGTCTTCATTCTTTAGGTGTGTTTTTGCCTCAAAGCCATTTCTAATGGGTATCTGAAGTTTTAGTTTATAAGTCTCATCATGATTTGGCCTGTGCAATCCAGCTTTTAGATACTGTTTTCATACCCCCAAAAGATGGCAGGTGGTAGGTACACTAGATTCAGACCAAGAATCTCCACATTGTCATCCTAAGTCCTTCTAAGGAAGAAGACAAGACTCTGGCTTATTTAACAAATAAAGGAGACTAAGTACACGGATGTTAAGGGAGTAAGGGTGAGGGCAATAAGACTGACATTAAAATAAAGACTTCGAACGCTTTTGCCCCATGTCTAAAATTGTCGGAAAATCTGATCAGAGAAGATTAGAAGATAATTAGCAACTCAATTATTTATAAACAAATATAAAAATGCACAAACCAAATGATGCAAAAAAATCTTTTTAATCTAAAAATTCATTTCCCAGGGCTAATTGATAGCCAAGCCCTACCAATTTTTATCAGTTTATTTGACTAACAAGAGCTAGTCAACATTTTCTTCAAAGTAAGATCATAGATTTTGACAAATCTTTCTGAATTAGGACATGATACCGTAGGCAGTTCAAGGGAAAAAACAGGCATAACTTTTTCTTTGGTGATCCCAAAAGGATATCCAAAAATTAGCAAATGTTGACATTTCAAGTGACAGGAAATTGCCTAATGAAAGTTTAAACTCTGGTTAAAAAAACAAAACAAAACAAAACAAAAAAAAACTGTTGTAAAAGGAAAAGCTCCACCCATAGTTCTGTAGTGCAAGTTTTCAAATTTAGTTCTGAAAAATAATTTTATTTCATAGGCAGGAAACAAATTCCAGCAGTGTATCACTTATTCCTCTCCAACTCTGCCCCTCTGTCTGTCCACACCACTTCAGTTCTCAGCTTCTACTCAAGGAGGAAATTCATTAGAAAATGACCCACACTTCTAAAAATCAGGCTACAATTGTGTGTATGTGGCTGCACAGCAGCAGGCACCAGATTACAGCATTGCCACTTCTACATGTTTGACATTTTCATAAAAAAGAAAGTCTACCTCCCCCAGAAAAAAGTACCTGAACCAATTAGTCACTTAGCCTCTTCCCAGCTTCTCTCTGCTCACCACAACCTGCCTCCCCTCAGCAGCACACGTGAGCATATATCCGTGTGTTCTGTGCATTAAGAACCAGCAACTCTACCACCTTTCTTAGAAGTAACATCTTCTCCTTTCTTACGGAACTCGCCAATTTCCATAAACGTAATGCTTTGAAAGCAATTACCGCCTAGTCCGGAGGACTCCGTTATTCTACACCAAGCTTAACTCTGGCTTGCTTTCTTCTATTTCTGTACATGTTGTTTGTGTATATGTGTATTTTTAAAAATTAAAAAGTGTTGAAAATGCACACACACACACCCAGCATTTAGGAAAAAAAAAAATCTTCCCCAGGAAGCACTTTCAGAAGTTTAAGCTTCTACTTGTTCTTAAGCCACAGGGCAAGTGCCAAGTGAGTCCTAAATAACTTTCACTCACACTGCAGGGCAGGCAACTCCGGGGCCCACAGCACAGACGCAGGGTAGCATCCCTGGGCGAGAAGGGAGGGCGCCTGGCAGGCTTCATAGAGTGCTGCATAGCTCATCTCCCCACCCCCCCGTGTCACCTGGGAGAGTTATGATCTTGGCCCTAACTCTCCTCGCTCAGAGAACCGCCACATTGCGGGGAGGGCGCTCTGCCTTCTGCACCCGCTGTCCCATCCATGGGGCGGAGGGCCGGGGGCTGCAGGGAGGCAGCAGGCCCCTCCCCACAGAGCAGGCCGCCCTCATCCATCTCCTCCCTCGCCAGTCCGTCCAGGGAACATCCCTCTGCAGTGCCCAGGGCACCGCAGGCTCTGCTGTCCACAGGCTCCATGGCCTCCCCTTCTCCCTCCGAGATGACGGTCATGGGGCTGCTCTGGATCCGGTTTCGCAGGCTGTACCTGCTGCTGGCGGCTGACGGCGGCGTTCGACTGCGGCCGTACCTGGGGCCGGAAAAGGACAGACTCCGAGGCATCAAGCCTTCATTCTTGGCCCACTCCTCCTGTGCCCTTCTGTTCTTGCTTGGGGAGCAGCTTGATGGGCTCTCGGGGGCGTCTGGCGAAGGCTCTGACCTTGACCTCTGGAATCTGGGGTCGGTGTTCTTGAGCATCTCTGCTGCAGACATGCGGGCGCTGGTGTCTGAACGACTGCCCTTTTTTAGCAGCAGAGCTTTGAAGTTGTCACTGCTGGTGCTGCTCTTTCGGATGCTTCTCTGAATGGATCCCACTTGTTTTGGAGAGGCCAGGCTCGGGGCAGTGCCGGTGGGTGTCACTGGTGGGGAGGGAGAATGGTTTCGGGAGTGGTCATCATCTGAATCTCTACGGCCGAGGACTTTCCTTTTGGATCTGAGATTTAATAACATTAAGACAAAGGTTAATTCCCAAGGGACCACAGGCTGTCAGCCACAACCACTCTGCTTCTCTTAAGTCACATCTTCCGGTCACCATCTACTGGGCAAAAAAGTTTACTTTTGACTGGGCATGGTGGCTCACACCTGTAATCCCAGCATTTTGGGAGGCCAAGGTGGGAGGACCATTTGAGCTTAGGAGTTCAAGACCAGCCTGGGCAACATAGACCTTATCTCTATTCCAAAAAAAAAAAAAGAGAGAGAAGAAAAAGTAGTAAGTGAATAATTTATTTTTAACTTTGAAAAACTACAACACCGACACGAAAAAGAACAGCTCATTGTAAGACCGCACGAGCCCATAACTCACCTATGATAATCATGAATTATGGTCACTCTCCTTTTGTCTCCACTCTTCCAATTTGAAACAAATCTTACACACTGTATTAACTTACTTCGGATAGGACCATTTCCAAAAGTTTTAACAATGGCCAGGTTTCCTTAATCTCTCCTAGATGGGCTGATTCGAAGTGCATTTCACATGCTGACCCTCCTTTCTTTCCACGCTTCCTTTTCTTGTTCCATACCAGAATACCCCCTGTACTAAGACGTACTCCACTCCAGGTCCGAGAACAACTCCTCAGCTTCACATTCTCAGTTATTCTAGAAGTTGACATCAGAGCAGTCTTCCTCAGCTCTTCCAGGACCACGTGCCAACTTCTAGAAATTTAGCCTTCCAGAAAACAAAAGTGAAGCCTCCGGGCCAGATTGTGTTTCATGATTGACTTCAGCAAACCTCGCACTGATCAAGAAAATGTGACGGGTGGGGTGAGCGGGGAAGATGAAGGGGCGAGCAAAGAAAGTAAAAGGTTTCCTGTAGGTATTTCTCGTCCTGAGTCTCTAAGAACGTCACTGTTCAATGTGCTTTCCATTGCCAGTGATGCAGAGATGATAAACCCAGTGAGCCAAGTGGCCCCTTGCTGGTCTCTTCATGAGAACAACTCAGTGTGTGTCTCTTAGCTAAGCACAGGAGAACTTGCTTTAAGGAAACTTGACACAGTTAATAGAATAAAGATGTGGGTGTATCTCTTTTCCTGCTATCAAGTTGTAGAATGGGCAGGAGGGCAAGGTTGAGTATGGTATCTGTACATACAGATTAAGAGTTGAAACCAGACTCTTCCCACTTCTTGCTGAGAGACCTGGGGGCAAGTTACCTATACATGCTGTGCCTCCTCACTTACAAGATACCAACCTCACAGGTTTGTGAAGATTAAGTGAAATAAAGAAGCTATATAACTCCCACTGCTAAAGCTTCCTTGTTCTGTCCTCTTGGGCAAGTGGACATTTCTGACTGTGTTTCCTATCACAAAAGGAGGAATAAGAGTATATAGGTCACAGTTTGCCGAAACAGCCATAATCGGTCAGGCATAGAGCAGGTGCTTGACAAACCTTTGAATGTCACATAGAAAGTTGATTCAGTTTTTATGTGGCTTACACAGCAGGACAGAGGGCAGGATGGGCCCACGCTGGCTACCCTGGGCTTGGTGTTCCCGGGGTCATCTCCGTCCTTCTGCTCAAAAAGAAGCCACTAAAGCAGAGGGTGGGAAATGGTAAAGACTCAATATAGAGTCTGAAGGGTGGCCAGAGTGGACAGGGCACCAGACTCTTTGGGACTGCAGAACACGGCCTACAACACAGGTTTCATGGTCCCACTCAGTAGTCAATAAATGTGGTGCCCTGATATGAGTTAGGACCCGCTGATCAAACCACAGACATCCTAACATCTTGAAATTGCCGAGCTAGAAAAGATGTTACAAACGGTCTAGTCCAACCACTTTTGGCTTCCGAAAAGGTAACTGGGGTCTAAAAAGTGAAGTCACACAACTTGTTAGTATGACAGCTAGGACTTGAGGGACTATCTTTGTCCTTACAGCACATGGTCTCATCACTTACATGGTCTGCTCCCCAAAACAGCTCTGCTCATTTCATTCTTTTAGGTATTGGCTGGTGGCTTAATTTTTAATTTAGTTTTTAAATGGTGAGGGTACACTGAGACCCATTAAACAAGTCACAACTACACTTGATTAAAAGGATGACCTTTAACTGTGACACAGAATTAAGAAAGAAGATGGAGTGACCAGCCCAGGCAACATGGTAAAACCAGGTGTCTGCTAAAAATATGAAAATTAGCCAGGCATGGTGGCACATGCCTGTAATCCCAGCTACTCAGGATGCTGAGGCAGGAGAATCATTTGAATCTGGGAGGCAGAGGTTGCAGTGAGCCAAGATCGTGCCCCTGCACTCCAGCCTGGGCAACAGAGTAAGTGAGACTCTGTCTCAAAAAAAAAAAAAAAAAAAAAAAAAAAAGAAAGAAGAAGATGGGATTCTATGAAAGCACTGTCATCTCTCGAGAGCAGGTGCCCACTAAAATAATTAAATCTAAATGTACAAATTCTTTGCATATACATACACACAGACACACACAAATATGTATTTTTAAGGAAGATGTCTATAAAAAAGTGCTTAAACAGTTAACACTGATTTAAAAACTAATTACTTCAATAAATATAAAAACTTCACACCTCAACTGGTGTTCTACATTTTCCATCTGGCTTTAAATCTGAAGCGAATTAATTTGCATTATAAAATCTGGAAGCTGTGTTTCAACTTAGATATTCTTTATTTTAAATTATGAGCTTATGTGCTGAAGGACATAAAAATAAAGCCCTAAAAAACACAGACAGTAGATAGGTTTTTACTATGTCTGCTAATTTATTCTCTACACTACAACAGAAATTAGCATGTGTCCTCGCGCTCTCTCTGCAGTCAGTTCCTAAGGCCTAGTTGGCTTTTACTTCTCTCATGCGCACACTGAATACTACAAACTGACCAATTTCTACATCTGCAGTCGATGTAATGCCCTAGTAATAAAAACCACACATTTTTCAGTGCCTTAAGAAGGTTGCCAAAATATAGAAGAAACCTTTGGCATATTTTTGGGAAAAAATATGCAGTAATTCGGACCCACAACAGTTGGGTTTCCTCACTAGAACCAAGTATTTAGTACATAGAACAACCAGGCAATGCAAATCTTCTCTGTAGATGGCTACTATAAATAGCTAAATGTGCCTGTATATTTAGCAATTCAGTGCATTCCATACTAAATGAAATACTTTGAATCTTGGAAGAATCTTCTAATGGTTAAATACCAGTTGGTTTTATTTAATTCAGGAAATATTTATTGAGTGCTTATTATGTGTCCAGCATGGTTAAGAGTCAGAAACATCTGTGGGAACTTCTAGAATTGCCACTAAAGTTTCAAAGGATGGATCACTGATCATTTCTCTGTTTTGAGAAATAATTGGATAACTACTGTTTTACTTCTAATGAGATTAACAAAACCAGCCCATGTTAACGGAGGTAGTCTTTAGGATCTATTATACCAATACTAGAGGAGCGATGTAAAGAGCATAATTATTCACAAGCACATTAATTCACCAGCTTCATTATCCCCACACCAAGTTAGATGCTTATGTGTCGCATGGAGAGTTTCCGGTAGGTACAGCACTATGTTTTTCATCTTATGCATTAGTCTTTTCAGTGAGATTCCAAGAATAAAGAGTGCTCATAGAAGATCATTCACACACAGAATCAAATGATTCCTATAGAATCAATCATTTGATTCCTATAGAATCATTTGATTCTTTGTTTCAGGAGGTTAAAAAAAAAAGGATCTTCATTCAAAGCAAAATAAGGCCTTGGCAACATAAGGACATTCATTAGAGTTACCTGGAAACACCGTGGTAAAGAGGTCTAGAAGGAAGCCAAAGGCTTAGTAGCATTATGGCTTCAAGTACTTGCACATAAACCGTCATCAGTTCTCACAGTGGCACTGTTGTGGGAGTGCTCAGCTGTTTACAATCAGAAAAGTGTCGCGATAAATAAAACTTTAGTGCTAAATCATATTCACTCTTAAAGATGAACATACATAAAAACTGTAACCACTCAGGCCATTATTTTGAAAATTTTATCCTTTTTTGTTTTTAAACCCAAAGATTTCTGCTGCCAGTAGATGGCACTCGTGGTATACAGCAACAAGCACACATCACTCTTGTTCCTGCTCAAAGAGACGCACTCTTTTATAGAAACATTTAAGCAGCCAAAGAAACGGCACTGTATAATCGTGGTTTTTCTGTAAAATGGAAAAAACAATACTAAACTAAAACCTCCTGAGGAGGAGAGTCCCGTGGAGCTGTCTGTGCATTCTGAATCCACAGAACGCAGCATTCCTCACCCCACCGCACTGTCAGTGCTTTAACCCCACTCTTGCTAATACTCTGTCTTATGACTGCCACGCTGCACTCCTTGCCAGGAAGAGCAGCGCCTACCAGAAGGTATCACATTGAGCCTCTGTCCCCAATGTCATAAAAATCAGTGAGACAAAGTGAAACAGAAATTGGACTCAGAGGAAATAAAACTATAGGAACCCACTAAAAAATCAACAGTAAAGTTAAGGAGTCATGATTGGGTGACAGAAGAAACTGTAAGGAAGAAAAATAAATCGAGGGGCCACTTGGAAAGAAGGAATTATAAAGTAGATTAAAGTCAGAGGAGGGAGTGTGAACTACCTGTGAATAGCTGCAAAAAGGTCTTCTGTGGTCCTGGGCCGACTGGGGGTCATCACCTCATCACTCCCGTCGTCCTTGAGGAAGTCACAGGCCTCCGAGGATGAACAGGCTGCACTGGCCTCCGGTACCCCAGCTATGGAAAAGCAGGCAGGCACGCAAGACGCTCAAGTGACTACAATTTCAGTCCGCAGCCAAGCTTCTAAATATGCTGCTTCCCTGCCATTCCTGACAATGTGAGAACCACAGGGAGATGCCGTGGGTCTGTAGTTTGATAGTTTACAAAGACGGGGAAAAATGACACTAGCCTGAGAGCCAGAGCTCATTCTTTGTTAAAGTATAGAACGCCTAGGGCATCTCTCTTAAATTTTGTTGCAACGGTTCTTGGGAGGTGTTACCCACTGCTATTTAATACCCAGCCTGCTGCAGATTATCTCCATGCCCCTATTTTCTGCCATTCCTTTAGGTCTAGATATTAAAAATAATAACAAAATGCAAAGCTGGTAACTTAACCTGTTTTAGCACAGGAAGCCCACATACTGCTAGTTTTCACATGACTTTGATCTACCTGGGTTCTTTCTACATGTGAGCATTCAACAACTCTATCTGGTTCAGCTGCATATGGGCAGAGGGCACAGGAGAGAGAAGCCAGGAAGCCAGACTCACCTGCTCCGTCCTGTTGAGACAGGCAGCTCTCCCCATCGCCCCCAGCATCTGCACTGTTCTCGGCTGGCTCTTCCTGCTTGGGAGCCGGTGAGACATTGGGCTGTACCATGGGGACATTGGCTTCCACTCTGTCGGGGGACACGGATCCTGCAGCTCCTCCCTTAAGAACCGAGGTGCCAGGGTGCGTGGCATGAGAGCCAGCTTGGGCTGCAGAACTCTCTTTTGCCTCTTTGCCATACACAGAGTCTTCCTCTCCCCTCGTGGGGCTGGGCGCGGCTCGGAGGGCTTCGCTCACGTTCTCTGCGGGCTCCACTGCAAAATCTTTCTGCGGAGGTGGTACCACCAGGAACAGTTTGGGCTTCTTGGAAATGGGGGGTGGCTTCCTGCTGGGTGAAGAGTCTGGGAGTGGGGTGGTGCTGGGGCTGGGCCGAGCCTCTGCCTCCCCAGCGCTCGGAGCTCCAAGGCTGCTGTGCTCGGCCACACTGCCATGGTCACCCTGACTCGAGCTCTTGGCAGGCGTTGGAAGCAAGCTTGTCACAGAGGCAGACTGGCTTTCACTCTCCATTTCATTTGTGCTATTTCGGGATTTCAGGAAAGCAGATGGCTTTAAGTGGTACTGTGGAGCGACCGGAGTTCGTTGTTCCCGAGCTGCTTGTTCAGACAACGGTGCTGCCTCGGCACCCAAGTTCTTTCTCACGGGCCTCAACTGCACCATTTGCAATGCTTCTGTGGTTATCAGGGGCATCGGGGGCCTGCTGGTCTCCTCCTTGGTAGAAGGCGGCCTCAAGAATCCCTGGGAGGACTCTGGCTGGCCAGAATTTGTGAAAGAAGGCCTGGTGTCTTTCATGAATTTGGGGTCAAGAGGTGGGGCGGGTGGGGGCTCTGAGGAAGGTAAGAAAGGTGGGGGTAATGGCAAGGACACAGTTGAATCTGGAAGAAGGGGGCTCAGTGCAGTGGGGGGAGGAGAAAGGCACCAATCAGGTAGGGAGCAGAAAGCAGTGAGAGCTTCTGGCGGCGGAGGGGGGAACACAGGAGAGTGAGGCAGAGGAGGGCCCTGGGAACAGTCTGCAACAGGAGGTGGAGGAGGAAAGAAAGGAGACCTGTCTGCAGGACAAGGGGATGGAGGAGAGGGAACAGGAGGAGGAGGAACCAGGGGAGAGCCCACAGCTGGATCCAGCTTCTTCACAGTGCCACTCCCTTCGTTAGAAGTGTTAGAGGAAAGAGAAGTGGACGACGACGAAGTGGATATTGAAGATATCAGAGAGGACTTCCTTTCTGGTACCTTGGGCTTGGGCTTCCCCTTCCCATTTGCTGGTGACATTGATTTTAAAAACAAAGGCACAGGGGTGAGTGCTGTGGGTGTATTTGACTGGCTGGAATACCCACTGGATGGAGAAATCACTCTGTGTGACTTCTCCGGTGACATGATCTTTGGTTTGACTGAAGCACTGGGCACTTGGGGCATTGTGGCTCTGGACCCTTCTTGGACATGGCGGACTGGCCCGTTCCCAGTGGGCGCCCCGTTGCTGGCTGAACAGCCCCCTGCTGGGTTCCCCGGATCTTCCTGCATGCCCGTGTAGTCAATGTAGTAACCCCAGGGGTCTGTGTACTCTGACTTGACGCTGCTCGTGTCACTCTGCGATGGTGTGACCCCACACAGGGAGTAGACATTGGGGGTGGTGGCAGACGTCATGCTGCTGCCAGCACTGACTGTGCTCTGGCTCCGGGAGCGGGGCAGCCAGGGCTCTTCCAAGTCACTGCAGGGGCTCTGGGATGGCGAGCTGCCACCCTTGCCTGGGAGGCTCAGCTGCAGCGAATGCTGGAGTGTGGCGATCAGGCTCTCGCTAAGCACCTGCCCGTTGGACTGGCTGCTCTTCTTGGGAATCCTGCGGAGGGAGTCTGTCCGGGAAGGTGGCAGGGGAGGCTTCTTTGCTTTTTTCAAAGAGATGCTTCTTGACAGGGATTTATCCTGGTAATTGGATCGGTCCCCCTGGTTTTTCTGAGCTCTTCCATCAAAAACATTGACCACACTGTGCCTGGGGTTCCCAAAGCCATCGCTGCTATTGCACAGATTCCCAGATCCATGTCCAGAGTCAGCATGCAGAGATGTGCAGTAGCCATCGTGGTCCTCAGAATACAGTGACCCAGCATCCTCTTTGTTGGATGTTTGGTCCAAACTGCAGCTGCTCATGTTACTTGTGGGAGTGGAGTAGCCAGGAGTTGCTAAATGTGGCTTCAGGGGTGATGCCCTTCCATTACCTGAGGCTTTGTATTCCCAGGGCTCCAAGCTGCTGTGTCCTCCACCCCCTGAATAACTAGATTCACTCTTGCCATCCACATCTTGGGGGTGGGCTGGGAAGGCCAGGTTGTTTCTACAATTATATGGCATGGCTTGGGACCCATTCTCCCTATTTGCTGGAGCATTTAGAGAGACTGCCGAGTCACAGAGGGACAACAGTGTGGGTGCACCAGAGGACTGAGGGTCTAAGGCCTGTGAAAGCATGGTGGTGTGACCCTCATTCCAGTGGCGACTGGGAGACTGATGATCATCTCTCACAGCATGCCTGGAGATGAGGTGGTCTCTGGATTTTATCTTTGCATGCAATGAGCTGGAACTTCTACTTTCCAGCTGCCCTGCGCTCTGAGCAGTGTGAATAGCGATAACCTCGGAAGAGGAAGACAGTTTGGCATTTGGGATGATGCTGGTGGAGTAGGCCGCATGAGGAGAAACCACACATGCTGGGCTCGTGACATTTTCACTCTCAAAATGCCTTAGCTCCTGGGATTTGGGTCTCATAAGTGTTCCAGTCCTTGAGGCACCTCCTAAATGGCCTGAGTTTTCATCTGCTTGTGGGTGACCTCTCTGGTAGGGGAAAGTACCATCCATGTCTCCTGCGGGGCCCAGGGGACCCAGCCTCGGCTCAAGAGACTGAATGTTCGCCCTTGCTCCAGAACGCGGAAGACTGTGGAAGCCAGCATCACTGTTGAGGCGGGAAGGGAATACAATCCCTGCAGAATCGCTCAGCACAGACATGTTGCCAGAGGAACCTGAGAAGTGGCCCATCTGGGCAGCAATGCCTTGTCCCTTCTGTGCCCTGATTCTCCTCATGGAAGGTGGTACGACCTTCACTTCCTCCGTCTGACAGCTGGAGTCCCTGGTTTCTGAGCGCTGCCCAGCAGACCGATAGCTATCAAACTTTCCCAGCGTCGAGTAGTGATCGGGGGTGTATACCGAGTGGCCACCAACATCATCTTGGCTAATGCCCGATGCTGGAGATAGAGCAAAAAGAGGCTTGTTACCTGAAAATAAAATCCATAGTTCATCACCTGTACCCTCATCCCCTCTGACAAAATATAAAAATTTTTTTTCTATTTAATTTCCTTTCTCCTGTAGGTACCTAAATTTAAAGTTACTGATAGCTCTAAAATAAAAATCCTTGTCATAAATTTCAGGTACTTCTCTTAATTTGTACTTCCAGTCCTCCTGTGGCTTAAGTGCTGCATATGGAATTCTCAGGCAATCCTTGAAGATCAAGGCTGCTGAGGGCTCAGAGGAGGATTTACTTTTAAATAACCACCTTGCCATAAAGTCTTCAAGGTAGCCTTTTGCCCAGTGGGTGACTCTGCACAGAGCGTCTATCAGGCAGTGACGCATCTTTCCCAAAGGCAGATGAATGTGGTAATTGAACAATAGGGCCACAGAGGTACCATGTTTGAGGGGTACTGGTATAAAACAGTGTTAATTACATTAATTCTTTATGTCAGAAGGAAATTCTAAGGCAAAGAAAATTGATTTGCAGGCCCATCTGTGTTCCAAACATTTCATTATCCATCTGAAGCCATTCTCTGTCTGTTGGTGACATTCAAAATTCAAAAGCAATCTGTTGTGTTCTGGTGGGGGAAACCGGCAGGAACTGATCCAGTGAACATTTCCTCAAATTAGGGTGATTTATTCGTTTGAGTTTTACAACCAAACAGAGAATAGTATGTTAAAAAAAAAAAAAAAGACAAAAAGAAAGAAACACAAGAAAGGGCCAACAGAGAGGGACATGGACGAGGTAAACCTTAAGTGTAGATAAAGTGTTAGATTTCAAGCTACCCCAGAAAGAACAGAGCTTACAAGAAAAAAAAAAATCACAAAGACAAGAACTTACCCAAAGTATACTGAGAAAAAAAGTCAATCCTCAAGACAAATCAAATCTTTAAAAACAGTAGTGAAACAACAGCTTTCCCATGTTATCTCCATCCAACAAAGACCCAAGAACATCTATCTCAACAAGGGCTTTGCCGAGCAATGTGACTCAAGCACAACCCTCTGCGTCAGTGGACACCTGGGAGTGACCCTAGGAGTGATGGGATTCCTAAGCTCCTGACGCATAATCTAACCAGGACAGGGACTGAATATAGAACGCCTTTTGCTCACTCAGATAGCAGAGGGTAGTACTTAAATGACAGCAATGTGCTTTTATCAACCTCAAAGGAGAAGATGGCACCCTGGAAGGAAGGTGCCTGGCATAAAGCCTTCTCCTTCACTGTGATGGAGAGGCATTGTTATATGTATATTTTTAGAAAAGATGATCTGTTTCCTCTCTCTACCGTCTTTCCAGTACCAACTCGCTGAAGACACACAGACACACACACAAACACACGCAAGGCTGTCCCTCACAGAGAGGGAAAGTGGGCAAAAGGGCAGGAATAGAAGAAAAACCCACTTTCAAGAGGTGCAAAGTTTTGCCATTTAGTAACTTAGAAGATAGGAGGTCGACTGGTATTGGTCTATCAGTTTATACAAATTCAATTCCAAACACTCAAAATACCTCATTCCATTCAACAGTGGGTTTTGAATGTCTGGAATTAAACTCATACAAACAAATACATTTTTTTCTTGCAAAATTGTACTAGTATTTGCATGGCGTTAGTGGTAGATTTTTAACCATCTTTAAGTACCATAAACAAAATCCTGATACTTTTGGGTAGCAGTTTTAAATGTGAAACCATTCTAGGCATCTAAAAAAAAAAAAAAAAATAGAAACATAGCTATTTTATTATCCTCTACAGCTAAGTATAACTTTCTTATTAAAATAAAAATATTTCCTAAAGACCTTAAAAAGCATATGAGAAACTAATATATCTTATCACAAGGACCACCAAAATTCTATTCCCAAAACAGACTCTCCAATATTTTCACAGTATAAAAAGTTTCATAATATGATGGGAAACAGATGAGTGCTATAGAGGCATGTTTTATTGTGCTTAGCTTTATTGTGTATTGCAGATAATTGTGGCTTTATTACAAATCGAAGGTTTGTGGCAACCCTGTGTTGAGCAAGTCCATTGGTGCCATTTTTCTAACGTGCTTACTGTGTGTCTCTGTGTCACATTTTGGTAATCCTTGCAATATTCCAAACTTTTTCATCATTATTAGATCTGTTATGCTGATCTGTGACCAGGGATCTTTGATGTTACCATTTTAATTGTTTTGGGGTGCCACAAATCATGCCCACGTAAGACTGCGAATGTAATTGATAAATGCTGTGTGTGTTCTGACTACCACTGGCCAGCTGTTGCCCAGTCTCTCTCCCTCTCTTGGGCCTCCCTATTTCCTGAGATACAACAATAATGAAATTAGGACAATTAATAACCCTACAATGGCCTCTAAGGGTTCAGGTGAAAGGAAGAGTTGCATGTCTCTCCCTTTAAATCAAAAGTTAGAAATGATTAAGCTTAGCGAGGAAGGCATGTCAAAAGCTAAAGCCAAAAGCTAGGCCTTTTGTGCCAAAAACGAGCTGAGCTGTTATTGCAAGGGGTCTATTGGGGGGAACAGGGGAGGGACAGCGTGGGGCGGGGGGAGAGTGGGAGGGATAGCCTGGGGAGAAATGCCAAATGTGGGTGAAGGGGAGGAAGGCAGCAAAACACACTGCCATGTGTGTACCTATTCAACTATCTTGCATGTTCTGCACATGTACCCTAAAATGCAATAAAAAAAAGTGCTACTCCAGTGCATACACACATAAGAAAGTAAAACAGCTTTGTTACTGATATGCAAAAAGTTTTAATGGTCTGGATAGATCAAATCAGCCACAACATTCCCCTTAAGCCAAAGCCTAATCCAGACCAAGGCCCTAACTCTCTTCAATTCTGTGAAAGCTAAGAGAGGTAAGGAAGCTACAGAAGAAGAGCTGGAAGCTAGCAGAGGTTGTTTCATGCGGTTCAAGGAGCCATTTCTGTAACATAAAAGTGAAGCACAAATGCTGATGGAGGAGGTGCAGAAAGTTATCTAGAGGATCTAACTAGGATAATTGACAAAAGTGATTATACTCGACAACAGATTTTCAATGTAGATGAACTGACCTTCTAATGGAAGATGTCATCTAGGACTTTCAGAGCCACAAGTCAATGCCTGTCTTCAAAGCCTCAAAGGACAAACTGACTCTTGTTTGAGGCCAAAGTAGCTGGGGACTTAAAGTTGAAGCCAAAGCTCCTTTACCATTCTGAAAATCCTAGAGTCCTAAGAATTATACTTGAGTCTGCCTGTGCTCTATAATGGAACAAAGCCTGGATGATAGCATGTCTGCTTACAGCATGATTTACTAAATACTTTTAAGTCCACAGTTGAGATCTACTCCCTAGAGGGGAAAAAAAAAGATTTCTTTCATTTACAATGCACCTAGTCAACCAAGAGCTCTGATGAAGAAATACAAATAGACAAATGATGTTTTTATGCCTGCTAACACAACATTCATTTGGCAGCCCATGGCTTGAATAGTAATTGTGACTTTCAAGTCTTACTTTTGTAATGCACTTTGTAAGGCCAAAGCGGCCATAATAGTGATTCCTTTGATAGATCTGGACAAAGTAAGTTGGAAACCTGAAAGGATTCACCATTCTAGCACAGTAAGAACAATTTTAATTCATGGGAGAAGGTCAAAATGTCAACATTAGCAAGAGTTTGGAAGAAATAGATCCAGTTCTCATAGATAACTTCAAGAGGTCCAAGACTTAAGTGAAGGAAGTGACTGCAAATGTGGTAGGAACAGCAAGGAACTAGAGTTAGAAGTGGAGCCTGAAGATGCGGCTGAACTGCTGCAATCTCATGATCAAACTTGAATGATAAAGCATTATTTCTTTCAGATGAGCAATGAAATGGTTTCTTAAGATGGGCTCTCCTAGTGAAGATGCTGAGAACATTGTTAAAATGACAACAAAGGATTCAGAATATTACATAAGCTTAGTTGATAAAGCAGCAGCAGGTTTTGAGAGATTGACTCAAATTTTGAAAGTAGTTCTACTGTGGGTAAAATGTTGGTAAACAGAATACTGTTGTACTGCTGTTTACCAACATTTTACCCACAGTAGAACTACTTTCAAAATTTGAAAGAGAAATCTTTCATGAAAGGAAAGAGCTATCAGTGTAGCCAGCATCACTGTTGTCTTATTTTAGGAAATTGCCACAGTCATCCCTGCCTTCAGCAACCATCACCCTGATCAGTCAGCAGCCATCGACATCGAGGCAAGACCCTTCACCAGCAAAAGGCTTAAGACTCTCTGTAGGCTCAGATGATTGTTCGTATTTTTTAGCAATCAGGTATTTTTAAACTGTATATATTTTTTTTACATAATGCTATTGCACATTTAGTGAGATCACAGTACAGTGTAAACATAACTTTTATAGGCACTGGGAAACCAAAAATTTGTGGGACTTGCTGTACTGCAATATTTGCTTTATTGCAGTCGCCTGGAACTATAGCTGCAATATCCCTGAGGTATGTCTATCTTGATTAAAGAACAGAACAACCTACAAAAAGAGAACTACAAACAAGTATAGACCACTTAGGTGCTGCTCAGACTTGATAGGATTTTCAAACATAATGTAAAAAAAATAATTATTTATACTTTTTCTTTTATTAATATTTCAAAATTTTAAAAAATGTAATTAAGGATGCTGAATAAAATATTTAGTTTAAGGTTTAGGATATGAATTTTTAAAGTCTTATCAAGAAGATAGTTTCTTAGTATAAACTACCAAAAATTATCATAAAGAGGGTCCTTTAAATGAGGGTTTTTCTGCTTATAGAGTATGCATTGGGATAAGTTCAGTAGCCAAGGGTAATGTATATATCAACAAAATAATCCTACGATTCTAAAAGATGAAGCCTCATAATATGATGCTCAGATACTTTTCTGTATAGTTTTTTTATTTTTTATTTTTCCCGACAGATTTTCAATCTTGTTGCCCAGGATGGAGTGCAATGGTGTGATCTCGGCTCACTGCAACCTTCATCTCCCGGGTTCAAGCAATTCTCCTGCTTCAGCCTCCCAAGTAGCTAGGATTACAGGCATGCGCTACCACACCCAGCTAATTTTGTATTTTTAGTAGAGATGGGGTTTTTCCATGTTGGTCAGGCTGGTCTCGAACTCCTGACATCAGGTGATCTGCCCGCCTCGGCCTCCCAAAATGCGGGGATTACAGGCATGAGCTACCATGCCCGGCCCATTTCTGTACAGATTTAAGATAAAAGAAAACATTCAAAATGTCCAATTCACTGAAATTAAAGGCAACAAATTTTAGGTTACCAGATAAGCTTTGGAAGTAATCATTAAATATCATACCTTGATTTTAAAGTGTTATATATTGGCTAGTCTCCAGAGTCTATTATTTATGGATTTTAAAATATAAACTGCATATAATTAAGCATAATATACCTTTCTAATTCACAGACGTACCTCTCTATGGTTAGATTTTTTTAAAAATCCAAAGCTCCTGGCAACTTGGGCAATGTCTATTGGACAGGGTGCATCTTTCCTAGTGAATGCCTTTCCTTTGGGCCATCCTTTTCTTTTTTGTCTAATTTGTTTGACTGTGCTATACTTCCCCTTTATGTCTTATATCTAGAATAAGATTAGATTAATTTTAAAGAAAATATGAAGTGTCTGTTTTTGATCATCATTATCTAGGCATGATTTGGTAAACATTACCTAGATATACTACCTGGGTGGTATAAGACTTCCAAACTAGAGTCCTTACAAGTGTAAAACACTGGGAAAAAAGGCAAGATCAACCAAAAGTCCTGAAAAGGGAGAACAAATAAATATACGATCCAATATTTTTGCTAAATAAAACTGTATATAAATGTTAACTCCTCATTCTATCCAGCAATCCTCCAACCAGCCTATCTATAGAATAAGAGTCCTTGTCTAATTATCTTTTTTTTAAAAAACTAGCTCTTAGAAACGGTTGTCTCCGTTGACCTCCAGCTCTAATCTAGGTCATGTCATCGACCGCAATGATATTGACTGTCTCGTGTCTGACAACGGTCACAACCCAGACAATGTGGGGAAAGCTATTTTCTTCCCTCCAGCATTAGTGGCAGTTCCATGTCACATGTAAAAGAGAAATGAATGTGGATTCCATGGATTTAATCACTGATTTTAAAAATACCAGAATTACAAACGACATGATTTACTAACCTGGCCAGATCATTCCAGTAAGATCAAAGAAGCAACTGAGTTATTGGCTTCCATAATGTTTGGTTTAGTAATAAAAACGATAAAAATTCGTAACTCTCATTCTATATGTCATATTACATATGCATATAGAAAATGTACATGGAATACTTATGTGTATGTGCATCTTTATTTGGGCCAAACTATCCTTCTGATTTTACAAAGGGCCCAAATGTCTGTTTTTAAAGTCATTCCTTGAAGGCACATCTCTAAAAAGACCAGTTAAAGTATACATGTTGTTGAAGTGCTTTAAGAAATTACTCCATTAACTATCTACTAAATCTATGCTATGAGTACAGATTCGTTTCCAAATTAGTTAGCTGTCACTTCAAGAATGGAAAAAAAGCCTGAAAGAATAAGGCAAAGATAAGCTGAGAAGAGAGAGAGAAAGCACACAGGTGTCCTTAAGGTAGCTTGGGGGAAGGTGCCGGCAGACCTCAGGTAGTCACAGAGGAACCAAGACAGACTTCACAATCCCACAGGAACAGCTGCAGTCTTGCCTTTGTTTGTAATAAACCAATCCACTCTAGAATAGGCCGAGCATCTGTATACCATCTGGGTCACTATGGCTACCTGGAGCAAAGGCTATTCTCATCTGACTGTTGCTACAGCACAGAAAGCGGAACATATACACTACAAAAGTGGACAGCAGTAAAGGAGAAAATGCCAGCTAAAGAAAAGTGAGTCCATGCTCTCTAATACGAGGCATTCAAGTCAGGGTGTCTGGGAAAACAGAGAAGCACAATGCCTGCAGCACCCAGCAGCTGACATCCAACCTCAAGGTACTGGAACAGACATATCACTATTCCTGGTTAAACTCATTTTGACTAAAAGACTAACTGGAAATCTCAGAAACAATGACTCTGAGTTTCTAGGGTATAACTAGAGTAAATAAAAACATCAGGTAAAAGTAACTATTAGGAAATAAGTCCATCGTTGGCCAAAGAGGAAAGAACACGTTTCAAGACAGGTAGTATTAAGTTTCCTATAATCATCACCATAGTAGCTATTAGGTTTATGGTAGTACCAGGTACTAATCAAGTACCAAAGGCCTCACATGCATAAATTGTTCTCCAACAACCCTACGATGGAGGTTCTCTTAACATCACCAAGCCCATTTGTCAAATGAGGAAGTAGACTCAGAGAGATGAAGTTAACTGAGGTCACCCAGAGAGCAAGTGGCAGAGATAGGGTTCAACCGAGCAGGCTGGCACTGGAGTCCTACCCCTAACCCAAAAGTTATGCTATGATGCCTCTGCAGACATTCTTGCTGGGCCCTATTAAAAAACAGGAAAAGGAAGTTAATCTAGAAAGAGGAAAACAAAAGGATTATCCAAAGCATGTATTAAGACAACCAGAAACGAAACGGTTCAGTAAATAAACAACCCTCTTCACCAGCCAAAACATTTTTTTCTGTTTTCATCACAGGTTGAACATAAAGAATTAAGAAGCTATGAAACTGTTTCACTGAAAATAATAAAGGCACTATCCAATATAAATGACTATTTTATCTATATTTACCAATAATCCCAGACTGTTGTTTCTGATGAGAAAATGCCACCAGCAGTGTCATTATAGTTATAGTCAAAGTCCATATTCGTAATTCGATGTCCTAGAATGACTCTTCTGTTTCATGAAAACTTAAGATCCAAATGAAAAGTAAATTTAATTGTGGAAATAACTATTGTTCCATGTCACACAGCGATGATGAGGTAACTATCAATTTCTATCATCCCAGTTAATCATTTTTATGTAAGCTCTTCCCCAGCCTTGTACCTTCTCCCCAAAATTCAATCAACTCTTTCTCTCCATGGGATGTTAAGATTTGAACCTACTGCCTCATTCAGGAAGGAAGCTGGCCCTTTGGGGCATCAAACGGCTATCAGAATGTATCGATTTGATAAGCACCACAAATGAGGTTAGCGCAGTAAGGCCGAGCGGCAGTGAAGGGCAACAGAATACAGTTCTGATTAGCCATACCTAGCTCCTTCTGTATGTTGTCAGGGACTCCTGTAATAGTCTTTCTCCTTTTGACTTTCTTCGGTCGTCTTACCAGAGTGTCTGTGTAAATTAGAGACCGCCGAAGGCTGGCCTGGCGATCGAAATTCTCCCCTAATGCAGAGCAGTAGAACAAGCAAAGCAATGTTATTTTCAAGCAAGCTGACACCATGCACTTTCTTCCAGAAGCTTGTTGTAAAATGATAAGAAGGTATTAATAATGTTAGCCAGTCACATGATGATGAATGCTGAAGGGCAAAAAAGGAAAGAAAGCACATTATCATCGTAAGGCTGTTTTCCAAGTTCTACCTGTGTGTCCTTCCAAAGGAAGCACCTTGATCTCATTTTCAAATGAGCTGGAGTAGCAAATGCAAATTCAGTAACACGCTGGAAGAGTGATTCTGTGTTATTTAACAAAACAAAATTTTGCAAATGTTTCACATATAGCCTCTGGTCACCAAAACCACTCTACCTCAGCGTGAAGGTGGTGACGGTAATAAATACGTTTTAATCATCCGGTTATCCTGCAGAGATCAACATTAATTTCTTGCCTTGTGTGCTGAAATAAGTAAATTAATCAAGAGTTCTTGAATGGAAACCTTTTCTTCAATCAAAAAGGCTGACAATTTGGATAGACTGTAGTAACTATTCCATGTCACATAGCGATGACAAGATGATGTGACATACAACTATAGTGAAAAATGAAACGCCTTATAATGATAAAGCACTTTTACCACAATGAGACCCAGTAGCACTGCTATAATTAAAGCTGAATTGCTTCTATTTCCCAATTACTTTTAAAAGTTGATCTTAATTCAGACATTTCAGGTGATTTTGCAATCAAACCTGGAATGCCACATCATGGGACTTCTTGTTTTCCTTCCAGAGTGTAGGTGTGTTTCATTAACACACCATGAGAAACCACAAAATAATAAAGTATAGTATATAACGGCATCTGTTATAGATTGGTCTGCTTCAAATTACCTGCCACTTTAAAGTCTTACAGCACTGACCTTTTTGAATGGTTATTTTCCTCAATAAGTTATTTTTAAGTGTACAGACACACACACACACAACTTACAAACTTCTATCATTTTATGCATAAAAGTATAGAAACATTCACTCTTAGCATTACTGACACACATTCAATGTAGGTATGTTGTGGACAATGTAACTTCTATTTTGGTAAGAAAAAATTGGAAATCTTATCTAATCAAAACAAGGAATAAAAGATCTGAATGATCAAAATACATTTCCCCTACAGAGAAACAAACTTAAATAAATGCTTGCAAACTTGCAAATGCTTACAACTTTGTCACTAATGGAGAAAAACAGAAATGTCTGAGAGAAGACCCTTAAATAGCAGAAGGTGCCAATGCTGTGAAAAAATGGGTCACTAAGTCCAATGGCATAAATGGCACACATGAGGGGCAAGTCACAACTGCAGTGGTTTATTAGTTCCCTGCAGCAGAGGAAAAAAACCTCCTTGTATCAAGACATTAAGAACAGAAAAAACATTAATAGACGGGCCAGTGTTGTGGCTCATACCTATAATTCCAGCAGTTTGGAGGGCTGAGGATGGATCACTTGAACTTAAGGGTTCCAGACCAGCCTAAGCAACTTGGTGAAATCCTGTCTCTACAAAAAATACAAAAATAGCATCTGGGTGTGGTGGCATGCACCTGAGGTCCCACCTACTCAGGAGGCTGAGGTGGGAGGATCGCTTGAGCCTGGGAGACAGAGATTGCACTGAGCTGAGATTGCACCACTGCACTCCAGCCTGGGCAACAGAGTGAGACCCCCATCTCCAAAAAAGAAAGAAAAGAAAATTGCATTTAGTCTTCAGTTTTGCTTCCTAGACAAAAACAAAAGATAAAATCATCCAAATTCCAAGAAAATTAAGAAACAAACCATTTGAGGATGAACATCTAAGACACACCCCATTGAAGGCACCAAACACTTGATCTTGCATCATGACCTAAAAAAAGTCTCCTCTACTGGATTATACATTTTTTGAGGGTACAGACTGTGATGCATGTATTTTAACATCCCCTATGGCACTCAGGTAATGTCTGGCACAAAGCAGGTATTCAATAAATATCTGTGAATTTAATCACTGCCTTTAATTGAAAAATGGCATTCATCAGTCATGGTTACTATTTAGAAATAAACTTGGGAAGTCTCTGGGCATACTCTGGCTCTGGAGGCTGCCCAATTCATGAATCGTTCATTGCTCAATTAAACTCTTTTAAATTAAAAAAAAAATAGTAAACTTGGACGGCTCAAACATCAGTACAAACCCAGTTTGTAAAAATTCTTTAAGCATGTTTATCCACTACCCTTATCTTCCAGGTGGAAGAGTTGTTATCCCACATAGCAGATTATAGAACATATTTATATGTACATATTACTTTAAATATTTTTTCCTCTTCAAGTTTTGGAACATGTCTAGTGCCCCCAAGACTATAACTAAAGAGATTAAATCAATTTTCAAGCTAGCAGCTCATGGTGCTAACATTCTACTTCTATGCGTAGCAGGCTGCAATTGCCATTTTTTTTTTTCTATTGAGTCTTACTAGGAAAATCAAACTAGAGGCTCAATGCTCACCCTAACTAATGAGCACATAACAATTCCCTAAAGGAAATTTTGTTTTTAAATATCAAATATCTTCTAGGACTTTAGAAATATATAATTTAAAGAGCAGGGAGCTGTATAACCTATGTCAATTCAACCACTAAAAGTGAACATTTTAAATTTATTGTTTTTTATGCCAGATTAGAAAAACTAATTCTTTAAGAAATATGTGTGCATACATGTGAACAGACAGATGTAGAAAATGGATCAGTAAATATGTGAGTAGGTATTATATTTACTCTTGGCATTTCTGCAAAATGTTAACCACTCAATTAAAAGTAAATTACATTTTGACATAACTCATATTGCTCTTTCTTTATTCACCTTTCGTGTGTAGCATTTTAAAGGTCTCTCTTTAAACTCTAATTCATCTCTACTTAGTCATCAGATAGGATAGAATTAAAGCTCAGAGACATGACACTGTCTTCTGTTGTGACAGCGTAATTCATTGCAAATAATTCTTCATTCCTGAAACTCTAGCTACTCTATTTTAAATCTCATAAGCTCAAGATAATGCATTTCACCTTAATTCCATTAAGGATTGTCATATTTCATAGCACAATCTTCTTATCTTCTAATATTATTTCATAGGCATTTAATTATATATAATGTAATTATATTTCTGCTGCATCTAATCAATCAAATAATGTAATTCATTTTCTTATAGAAAATAAGCAGCCATATATTTCACTGAGCAATAAGCATTATACTTTGTTCTGAAATAGTTATACTTTAAAAAATAATCTTAAAAAAATATGATCTAGGTAGATAACATATTCAGAAAGATCAATAACATTGTTTGCAGAGAAAATGGATTAAAATGGCCTGCTATTCTTTTATGGCTTAAGTAAAATAAATGTGGAAAAAGAGATACTGATTGGAAAACAATTCATGTACTTATTTATTAAATTTCTATGGAATTCAAAGTATGAGTTCTAAATATAATTTCTAAATGTCTGGTAAGGTTTTAAAAAAATCTTCAGTGACTATGAAAATGCTATTAGCCCTCTACAAGCTCACCAATGCCATGGCAAAAAGCTTTCTAAAGCTTTCTAACAGCAGTAGCCTCAGAAGCACAGCAAGGATGCTATGAGTTTCCAGAGTGAATGTTCATGAACTCGTTCTTTTTGGTTACCTAGTTTTATTGTTAGCTTTTGGCCTCAAGGGCCCTGCTTTGTATGAACTGATTATCATTGACCACTACTAGTCATCTGTTTCCATCGAACACACAATTCAATTAACAGTTGAAGCTATTAACTCTTCACCTGTCTATTTTGCACTTTGTACCCTCCCCAAACCACTGACTCATGCTCCTTGTGGGCTATGAAGGTGATGAGGCAGGAAATTGTTAATATCTTTTTATTTTTAGGCAGAGTTTCACTTTTTTTGTCCAGGCTGGAGCACAATGGTGCAATCTCTCGGCTCACTGCAGTCTCCGCCTCCCAGGTTCAAGGGATTCTCCTGCCTCAGACTCCTGAGTAGCTGGGATTACAGGCACGCGCCACCGTGCCCAGCTAATTTTTTGTATTTTTAGTAGAAACGGGGTTTCACCATGTTGACCAGGATGGTCTCGATCTCTTGACCTCGTGATCCACCTGCCTCGGCCTCCCAAAGTGCTGGGATTACAGGCGTGAGCCACCGTGCCCGGCCCGCTAACTTTGTATTTTTAGTAGAGTTGGGGTTTCACCATATTGGCCAGGCCGATCTTGAACTCCTGACCTCAGGTGATCCGCCTGCCTTGGCCACCCAAAGTGCTGGGATTACAGGCAAGAGCCGCTAAAATTGCCCAACCAATTTTGATAACTTTTTAACAGCTCTCCTAAGTTCATCAAAGATCATCTTTGAACTTTATGTGTCTTGTTTTACCTTGTCACAAATAATTACAGGCTGAGTATCGTATTCCGAACTTGAATTTCAGGTTTGGCAATTAATATTTGTATTCCAGCTTAATATAACATATTTTGAAAATTTTACATTCATAAGAAATTTCGCTTAAGTAATGTCTCCTTTTTTCTACTTTAGACAATTTCTAGAAAATCTATCATTCAGAAACATCACAAAATAATTACTTCTTTACTTCTGTAAATATTACGTAACCCAGTTTTTTTTTTTTGAGACGGAGTCTCACTCTGTCACCCAGGTTGGAGTGAAGTGGCCCAAATCCCAGATTCAAGCAATTCAGCCTCCTGAACTGCTGGGACTACAGGCACCCACCAACATGTCTGGCCAACTTTTGTATTTTTAGTAGAGATGGGTTTCACCATATTGGCCAGGCTGCTCAAACTCCTGACCTTGTGATCTGCCCGCTTCGGCCTCCCAAAGTGCTAGGATTACAGGCGTTAGGCACCGCACCCGGCCTTACTTAACCCTTTAGAAGAGAAATATATAATTTTTCTTCATACCTAGGACCACATTTACAAGATGTTTCTGTATAACCAAAGGCTTACTAACAAGCAATTTAATTAAAAGAGACACTCTTAAGATGAATCGTTGGACCACTGAGTTCTTTGACACCAATGTTTGGTGACATAGTCTTCTGACCCAACAAGCAGTAGATACGTTATATGCACCCACATAGGTAGTTTTACTCCTTTCAGTAAACAAAGAGCATGAAGTCAGACCACAGCTATTCATCTCTGATGTAGCAATGAAATGCTAACAGCATATAACAAAAGCTGTAGTCATTCTCCCAAGTACATTCTGAACGTGTCTGCCTGGCAAAGCGTACCAGTTATGTTAATAGGCACCACATCAGCCTGGACTGTTTGGGCTTGCTGTCGCATCTTCTCTTCTGGTGTTGGCAGTGGAAGCGACTTGGTCCAGTTCGTCTGAGTATTAAGGTCGGAGAAGTCATTTGAGGTTGGTGTTTTAGGTCTCCTGATGGAAATAAATCTTTCTTCTTCTGATGAAGAGAGAGAACACTGCAGAGAAAAAAGAAGCAGCAGCCACAGTGTATAAAGAGCTGGCAGAAACATTTTAAAATATATTTCTTATTGTTAAAAAATTAGATTGGTTTAAAGGAAGCCAAAATGATTGGTCGCTTTTAGGAACAGAAGCAGTGGTTTGCTCATCCTCTTGAGTCTGACCCATAATATGCATGATTCACACTGGCCTTAGTCTGTAAATTGTGAGGACTGCAAAAGGTTCTGCTGACCCACAAAATCTTTGAAGTCCTTTCTGCTTTCCCTCTATATACTGTGGTCAGAAAGCTCATGGAATGGCCGGGCACAATAGCTCATGCCAGCACTTTGGGAGGTTGAGGTGGCTGCATCACTTGAGGTCAGGAGTTCAAGATCAGCCTGGCCAACACAGTGAAACCACGTTTCTACTAAAAATAAAAAAAATTAGCTGGGCATGGTGGTGGGCATCTATAATCCCAGCTACTTGAGAGGCTGAGGCAGGAAGATGGCTTGGTGGTTTCAGTGAGCCAAGATCATGTCACTGCATTCCAACCCAGGCAACAGAGTGGAGAATCTGTCTTTAAAAAAAAAAAAGCAAGCTCGTGGATTTAGTTTAACGTTGAAGCCTAGAGACAAATATCATGGCTGTGGCCATCAGTTTCCATTTTTATTAAAATTTAGTTTTGCTCAAAGTAATTTCTAGCCTCAATCTTATTTCCTTAAGGTCTTGACTTCAAGGGACATTTTGAAAATGATAGAGCTACTGTTGTTCAACTATTTCTGCTCTTCTGAAGCCACTTATATGGGAAAAAGCAGTGTGAAATTGTTCAATTATAAGAAGCTGACTAAAAGCCCTGCTCTGCCTTATCAGAATTCTGCAAAAACATTTCTAGCCGTGTTGGTTTTGATATGGATTAATATCCTATCTGTAGAGTCCTTCTTCAGTACCTTTCCTTCCCAGAACTCCTGAAAGAGTGTAAGCAAGAAAGGTGTGTTGGCAAGCATTTTATGATGGACTTCACCCTGGCTCCATGGCAGCTGGTTCTGTGACCAAGACACTCCAAGAAGCCCAAATGAGTGCAGGTGCTTAGGAACACAACAAAATGGGTAATTGACTTTTGTGGGGGAAATGGAGCTTACAATATAAAATAAATATGTAAGAACTGCTCTTTAAGTCTGAAGCATTTAAACGGAACTACCACTTATGAAAATAAAGCTTTTAGAAATAATTTTACTGAAGAATAAAAAGTCAGTGAACCTTCCCAAAGGGAATACCTGTACAACCAGCACTCAGTTCAATACACTCCCCCATCCCAACCACATACTCCCAAATGAGGGCAACTGCTATCGCGACTTCTAATACCACAGTTTTGTTTTGTCTATATTTGAACTTTCTATAAAAGGAATCACACTGTCTGTTTTGTGACATATTTCTTTCATTTAACATTATGTTTCTGAGGATTTATTTATCTTTACAAGGCATGTTCTAACCTTTCTGGATTTAATGCAAGTTTCTAAGAGGCCACAGATGAGAAAAATACAGAAATGCATTGGTTAGAAATTTCAGGCCGGGTGTGGTGGTTCATACCTGTAATCCCAGCACTTTGGGAGGTCAAGGCAGGTGGATTGCCTGAGGTCAGGAGTTCAAGACCAGCCTGACCAACCCATCTCTACTAAAAATAAAAAATTAGCCAGGCGTGGTGGCACATGCCTGTAATCCCAGCTACTCAGGAGGCTGAGGCAGGAGAATCACTCGAATCTGGGAGGTGGAGGTTGCAGTGAGTCAAGATCGCACCATTGCGCTCCCGCCTGGGCAACAAGAGCAAAACTCCATTTCAAAAAAAGAAATTTCAAACATAAAAACACTATCATCACTGTTTACTGCTGCTGCATTCATCTTGTTGCAAAAATCTGTGTTTATTCTACAACTACTAGAGCTCTATAAATCTGAAAAAGACTAGGTAAGAGCTAATGAAAGTAGTTTGATGTTGGGAATAAGGCCCTAGACTAAGAATCCAAAGACCCGAGTCTGTTCCTAACCTTTGATGTTTCCTTTGCTGTAAAATGGGGCCACAGAGCTTATCTCTGTGCATCCAAAGAGGTGCTCTGAGGACCTAATAAGATGATAAATGTGAAAGTGTCTATGACTGTTAAATATCATGGATATAGGCAGGGAACGGTGGTTCACGCCTATAATCCCTGCACTTTGGGAGGCAGAAGCGGGCGGATCACAAGGTTGAGACTATCCTGGCCAACATGGTGAAACTCTGTCTCTTCTAAAATACAAAAAAATTAGCTGGGCATGGTGGCACGTGCCTCCATAATCTCAGCTACTCAGGAGGCTGAGGCAGGAGAATTACTTGAACCCAGGAGGTGAAGGATGCAGTGAGCCGAGATCGCACCATTGCACTCCAGCCTGGCAACAAAGCAAGACTCATTCTCTCTCTCTCTCTCTCTCTCACACACACACACACACACACACACTCAATCATGGATGTGAAGGTGGTACTGATATAAATATGACTTTAGAAAAGCAAAGTCACGAATTGACAAGTACTTATTTTTTTCTTTTACCACAAGGAGACTAACAATAATAAAGGCAGGTGATCATCCAGTTTCTTTTCCACCTAAGGACAATATTTGTAATAAAATGGACAAATACACTCCATTTATAAACTGAGCATGTTACTGGTGTCTTATAATACTAAATTGTACTATATCCGTTGATATTTGATCTGATTCTGGTTAAAAGGGTTAAAACTCACACAGATCCTTAAAGATAATCAAAGAGGTTTTTGAGCAAGCAGCAGCTATGCCACACTAATGTAAATCAATTACTTCCAGCGTTTTCGGGGTCGTGACACTTGTTAAATTTGATTTATAATACATATTCTCTACCCGTAAGATGCAGACATGCACACACATGCGCACGCACACACACACATATACACTAAAATTAATGTCACTGAAGAATTTCATGGCAGTTTGTATAAAGGCCACATGTCTGAGGTTGAATCTCAAGCTAGTAAATTAGAGGATTATTCCAATTTCCTGATACATGTGCATACATATAATTTTTCAGGCAACCTTGAATTACAGTATAAATTTTGATGGTAATACGAAGCAAATCCTAACCAGACAGGTTTAAAAGAAAGAAAAGTAAAGGTTTCAGACTACAGCTCTCTATGCCCTGTAGTGAGGGCTCACTTTTCCACGTGATGTCTGCCGTGGGAGCCGGAGGAAGCACTGTCTACCGTTTGTAAGCATCTCAATGGTGCTCATCAGCCCCACTAACCTACTTTTCTTCTAGTTGACTGATAGTGTCAGAATCGACAACTCTCATAATGAAACGGCACTTCCCCATAGGGACAATCACCAGGGATCACTCCAACATGACAACTGACAAAGAGAACCCATTTTGTAAAGTGCTCCTTTCTCTTACAAGAAAATTTCCCAGACAAGCAGGGCACAGATAAAGTTATATGTAAATGTGACTGTGAAACAGTACCGCAATCTACTAAAGGATATAAAACACCAGGATGGATGACTTCCAGGATGATGTGACTCCCATTCCTCCCAGTGTGTATAAACACAGCAGGGGCACAGAAAAATCTCCCGTATCTCAGTGGCAGAACACAACATGATTAGCCTGTTAAGATGGACATGGTAACACTGGCCTCTTAACTATCTCTATTTTCCTGCCCTTGTTGACCATCCTCCCCTGCTCTTCCTCTTCTAATAGTCTATTCTCAACATGGTAGGGAAAAGGATCTTTTCAGAAATGTAAGTCAGATCATGTCGCTCCTTTGTTCAAACCCTCCAAAGTCGTTAATGTGACCTCTAAGACCCTACATGATCTACCAGCTGGCCACTGTTATCTCCCTAACTGCATTTCCTACTCTTCTTTCTCATATTTATTCTACTCCAGCCACACCATCCTCCACGCTGTACCTTGTACGTTCCATGGGCATTTCTGCCTCAGGGCCTTTGCACTTGCTGTTCCCACAGCCTGAAATCCTCCTCCCATAGACATCCACACAGACAGCCCCTTCGTTTCCTTTGGGTCCCCTTAAGAGTCTTCTTTTGTTGGGTCTCACCTATTGATCCTATTCAGTTTTAACTTCTTTCTAATATTTTGTATCCTCTTTCCCTGCTCTCTTTTTTCCTCTTTAGTACATATAACTAGTACATATATATTTTGTGAATCTTGTCTCTCCGACAAGAATATAAGTTCCATGAGGCTTCAAATCAGAATTGCATAGAAGGTTATTTCAGAATTTGAGCTTCAGAAGGGCCACCATTTAGTAACTGACAGCTATATGCCTTGCCCTGGGTGCAGGCTTTATAGAACTTATCTCACTTAATCTTCACAGTATTTGCCTTGTTTAATAAATACGGAAGTGGAGATTCAAAGGAGTAAATTAACTTGACTTTTGGAAAGTTCACAAGAGGGCAGCTGAGATCAGGAGCCAGAACTGACTCCAAAGTCTCTCCTGTGAAACAGTATAAAATAACAAGGTTGCGGCAATATTTACAATAAATTACTAGGTCTTCTGGTCTCAGAACAAAATCTCCCTTTTTATCTATAAATAAGAACAAAACCTTTTGAAAATCTATACAAGTAAAAAAACAGTGTGTACCAGCATCTTGGCACTGTCATTTACCAGCTGTATGTTTTGATCAACTCAACCTCCCCACATACAGAACAGAATGACCCAAGTAGCTTTCAAATGCTTCATGTTAAGAAATCCCTCAATATAGGGTGACTTTCAAAAAAAAATTGAGTTCGGCCGGGCACAGTGGCTCACACCTATAATCCCAGCACTTTGGGAGGCCGAGGCGGGTGGATCACGAGGTCAAGAGATCAAGACCATCCTGGTCAACAAGGTGAAACCCCATCTCTACTAAAAATACAAAAATTAGCTGGGCATGGTGGTGCGCACCTGTAGGCCCGGCTACTCGGGAGGCTAAAGCAGGAGAATTGCTTGAACCCAGGAGGCGGAGGTTGTGGTGAGCCGAGATCACGCCATTGCACTCCAGTCTGGGTAACAACAGCGAAACCCCGTCTCAAAAAAAAAAAAAAAAAAAAAAAATTGAGTTGAAGATTGCTTTATTCTCGGAACTTGAATGCAGTTTTGGATCTGTCAATTGGTCAGTAATGTTCACCAATACCTCATATCCTGGTCCTGGAAGGAATGGAGAGTCACAAATGAAACGTAAGCCATGATTCCTTGTGTCACATTGCTTCATTTAGAAAGGGAGAAAACAGGCACCACCGACAGTTACTTTGTAGTTTTGGATGCTGGAAGACCTGCATTTTAGAGCCTGCTAGGTCCTACCTGGAAATCAGACAAGCTCTCACCAGATAGACAGTGTGGGGCCTGGAATAGGGTCTCTTTCCCATATAGTCTCATATGAAATATGCTCTCTTTCTCAGAACAGTGAACTGATCCAAAAGTGGGATTAACTAAGAAACACAAATTAGTTCAGTCTTTTTTGTTTTGATTTGTTTATAAAAGTTAGAAAACAGAATTATAGCCAGAGCTAAACTTAGTACTCATTTAGAATTATTACATGAAAATGGAGAACAGATGAAACTATATAGAACACTATTTAAAAAGACACCAACATACATTCCAGTCCTTTTTGGAAGACACTTAGTCTTTGATGCTCTTCCTCCTAGAATTAAATCTCTTGTGTTGACTCTTGGTTTTTAAGATCCTTAATAGTTTCATAAGGTGCCAAAGCGTCTGCAGCCTTTTTTGCTATGTCCTTCTGCCTTTAGCAGACTTAGATATGAGAGACCCTGACTTATTTCTGTTTTCTGTGCATTTCGTTTTTTTTTTCCTCCTGGTGTCAACAACAACAGAAAAAGTGGGGGGTAGTGGAAATAAACCCACATGGAAGCACAGTTCATGGTTCATCCAGCAGCTTCATAATGGCTTACGGGTGACTTCCACACCCATATTATTAAGTCACTTTAATTGTTCATTTTTTTTTTTTTCATTTGAGACGGAGTCTCACTCTGTCCCCCAGGCAGGAGTATAGTGCAGTGGCATGATCTCAGCTCACTGCATCCTCTGCCTCTTGAGTTCAAGCAATTCTCCTGCTTCAGCCTCCCAAGTAGCTGGGATGACAGGCATGCACCACTATGCGAGGCTAATTTTTGTATTTTTAGTAGAGTTGGGGTTTTGCCACATTGGCCAGGCTGGTCTTAAACTCTTGACCTCAGGTGATCCACCTGCCTCAGCCTCCAAAGTGTTGGGATTACAGATGTGAGTCCCAGTGCCTAGCCTCATTGTTCATTCTTTCGTATGTATTATATTAGTCCCTTTACCTCAAATCTAATTGCTTTATCAAGAGCTCTAAACTTTCTTTTTCTGTTATTTTTGAGATGAGGTCTGGCTCTTTTGCCCAGGCCAGAGTGCAGCAGAGCGATTATAGATCATGGCAGCCTCAGGCTTCTGGGCTCAAGCCATCCTCCTGCCTCGGCCTCCAAAGTGCTGAGATTACAGGTCTGAACCACTGCACCAGGCCCTAAGAGCTCTAAACTTTCTTATCACACAGCGAATTAAAATATTTTGCATCTTTTTTGTTTTTTTGAGACGGAGTTTTGCTCTTGTTTACTCAGGCTGGAATGCAATGGCGCGATCTCGGCTCACTGCAACCTCTGCCTCCTGGGTTCAGGCAATTCTCCTGCCTCAACCTCCTGAGTAGCTGGGATTACAGGCAGGCATCACCATGCCCAGCTAATTTTTTGTATTTTTAGTAGAGATGGGGTTTAACCATGTTGACCAGGATGGTCTCAATCTCTTGACCTCGTGATCCACCCGCCTCGGCCTCCCAAAGTGAATATTTTGCATCTTAACTGTCCCATATGAAGTGATCCTTTCCTCAAATTAATGAAAATACTTAATTGGAACATATATGTCTTATTTGTAATCATATATTGGTATAACAAATTATGTATAAAAATTATATAACATCATGAATATTCAAGAGCTTACTACCCAACCCATGACCTAAAATATTACTAATAAACTGCATCTCATGCCCCTATCCCATCTCCCTACTTCCCCAGAGGTGACCACTAGACTGAATTTTGTGTTTATAATTACTCTTGGTATATGTGTGCATGTATGTGTGTCTGTGCATAAATTTGCTTTGACTTTTATAAAAATACTATTATTCTCTTTGTGTTTTTGTCATACTATTATCTCTCTAAGACACAGCCATGTGGTTGTGTGAAACTACATTTCATTCATCTCACTGGGGTATACATTTCACTCCAGTACTACATTTATATATTCATTTTTTTAACTGATGGTCAATTGGGTTGTAAAAGATGCTCTTCGTATTACCTCAACAATGCAAAACTCCCCATAAGAGAATGGTTAGGAGGAAGGGGCTGTGGCAAGAGCTCTATTCCATACACTCATTACTAGAAGGAAAACATGAGCTCTGGAGTCTAGGTTTAAATCCTGGTTTTGCTTTGAGGGGTGACAGATGTGTTCACTATCTTGATTATGGTAATGGTCTCCTGTGTGTATTCATATGTCAAAATGTATTAAGTTATATACTTTAAATATGTATAGATTATTTTATGTAAGTTATACTTCAATAAATGTGTTTTAAAAAAGAAAGATCTTGTTTCAGTACTTAAAAGTTATGTGATCTTAGGCAAGTGATCTAATCTCTCCAAGATACAGTTTTCTCATCCATGATATGGGCATAATCAAAGCTACCTTGCATGGTTGCAATATATACTGAATATATTCGCATCTAGCACTGAGCACTGTCCCTGGTGCCTGAGCCTTTCCATGTGCCAGGTGCTTGGCATCATACTGGAAACACAGAGATCAACAAGATAGGGATGCTGCCCATTAATCTGGAAGAGAAGGCAGGTATGAATAGACCCTGATTATAGAGTAGTGGGATGTAAATAGCAAGAGAAACTGGAACAGGTCACTAGAGACACTCTCGCTGGATTGCAGGCAAAAAGGCCTGGGAATGACAGACCCCAATTTTCTTATTTTTGCCTGCTATGGCATAGAGTAAGAAGGTGCCATAACTGTAGAGCAGTGAGCAGTAAGAAATTCATTTGTGTTTCTACAGTGTCCTGAAATTAAGAGACCCAGTAACACATGATTGCACACAGAGTAATCACTTCTAGACTGTAAGCCACCCTAGGCCAAGAACGGAATCCATATACTGAGACCAAGTAGCACTTAAAAACCTTTTCGAGGGGAAGAAAAAATTGAGTGTACCAGACAAGTCAAAGAGGAATAAGAGAGGACACAATCAGGCATAATGAGGAGGAACTGGGTAATTTAGTCATCTTGCCCTTTTGCTTAACCAGCATGGTGCAGTGAAAAGAAAGGAGCTCCAAGGAGCCCGCGTTCGCACGCTCCCTGGTGCTTTTGGGCTATGTGATCTTGAGAAAGCCATTTCATGTTTCTGAGGCTCCATTTTCAGATTAATTATTTAATATTTTACTATAATGATTGGGGGAGTAACCAAAGTTTTATAAAACAGACACTGTCTATTGAATCATTTTCTTTGAAGTGTGGTTTGAAATACCAAGCAGCTATTAAAATAATCTGTTCCATGGGGCTTCTTATGGAAAATAAGATCTAATTTGTAAAAAAGTTCTATATTTTAACGTGTTCCATGATGAACAAGTTAGCAATAGCATAATCACTGTAGTTCTACATACAGATAACCTGTAAAGGCATGACAATCAGAAATTTGTCAGTAGCTGCTGATACCTCTCAAATTTATTGCCTTGGGCAGGAAATTCTATGTGGGTGGAACAAAAGACATGATGTTTGGGAGAGTGGCCACATTTTTATAAAAACAGACAGTGTCTATTGAATCATTTTCTTTGAAGTATGGTTTGAAATACCAAGCAGCTTAATAATACTCATCATCACCATCTGGGCACCTGCTATGAGCCAGGCACTGTGCTAGGGGGTTTCACAAGCATTAATTTACTTCAGCCTCACACCAATTCTCCAAGACAGGTAGAGTAAGTAATTTTATCAAAACCAGACACTTTGAGAGTTAAAGGGGGTGCAATTAATAATTACTCAGAATAACAGCTATAAACCAGAGCTATCCTAAGCAAACCAGAACATGCGGCTTATATCTCTTTACAGTTGAGGAAATTGAACCTCGCAGACGAAAGAAACTTATCCAAGGCCACTGAGCTCTGCCAGGTGGAAAAGCTGCCCCAAACCAACACTCTCAAGCACCATGTTACATAAGCCCCCTGTGTTTACAGGTATGGCAGCAAGGTTACTACCTTTTCTTCAAAGTCTTCCTTTGACTTAAATATTTCTTACCAACAAAGCCTAAAACAGAAGCTGACATGCCAGTTCAAAGAGTAACAGGAAATAGGGAAATTTCTATCTCTATCACTACTGTTAAAGCCAACTGTTGACTGCCAAAAATGCATCTCTTTAGGGGTGAATTTTATCCAAGAGATTGCATAACTCATGGTTGCTATCTTTTCTGCTGCGACAATGGGCACTCTTTGAATGTTTCTCAGATTCAGTGAACATACCATCAAATATGACCTCCAATAATGACAGGTGGAAAAATTCCTTGTCAACTCAGAGTAAGTATGAGTAAGTATTTTGGCACTGATAACTGACCTCCCTTCAAATGCAAGAACCTTTTTGGCGGTTTAGTCGGTATATGCTGAAAACTGAAAAGACAAAAAAGTCAGAAATAGAACACAAAGCAATGGCATACTCTTTCATTTCAGAGTTGAAGAAAAAGGTATTTTCTGGAATTTCCTTCTTCTTCTTCCTTTATTTAGTTTTTTGAGACAGAGTCTCACTCACTGTTGCCCAGACTGGAGTGCAGTGGCACAATCTCAACTCACTGCAACCTCCACCTCCCAGATTCAAGCAATTTTCTTGCCTCAGCCTGAGTAGCTGGGACTACAGATGCATGCTACCATGTCCAGCTAATTTGTATTTTTTTTTTTTAAATTTTTATAATTTAAAACAGGGGAAAGTGCAAGAAACAGGGTTTCACCATGTTAACCAGGCTGGTCTGGAACTCCTGACTTCAAGTGATCCACCCACCTCAGCCTCCCAAAGTGCTGAGATTACAGGCATGCAGCAGCACACCTGGCTTATTTTCTGGAATTTCTAGAAAAATGCTTTGCCAATAGCACTTTTTTTCCCATGCATCATACTTATATTTAGATGATAAGCATAACATATACAATTGGAAATATTTCAAACAATGTTCTTCTTGCTACACTATATTCCCACTTTGAACATCAAAGATATGTGTGGATCTCATTAGCAAAACACCTTTCTTCATACCACAATACAGAGTCCTACATGGTGTTTCACATTAGGATACTGAAGATAATTACTCTAGAACAATTAGCCAGAGTAAATAACCAGAATAGATGTCCTCTAGGTTCTCTTTTCTAATTTATTTGTCCTTAACCTTTGCCTTATCAGCAACTTGTCTTAAGCACATAATGGATTTTTAATGTTTGTTGAATGCAAATTAGATGCTTTACGTAAGAAATACCTCTTTAGATATCAATTAATTTGTTAATTCAGGCATCCCTTCTATATAGTCATTGCTCTTTGTACCATACCCCTTCCCTCAACACCTACTAGGTGTTTTCCAGATTAAATTTCCCCTCCAAACTGACTTCTATGCACTGTGTATTTAAAATGATCCCAACTGTTAGGGTGATCTTAAGAACATGAATCATGGTTAGAGGTCTTAGTCTTAACACAGAAGACCATACTGTTGGCTTGGAGGCCCTTTCAACAGTTACTGGATTCCTACCTGATTTCAAATGATAGCTTGATGATCTACGAAATCCCATGAAGATTTAGGTCTATTTGTAGACTTCTACTCTGTTTCAAATATTTTGTTCTACCGGTTTGTACATTCAGCCGCCACACTGGAGGAATCCCTGACTCTATGCTCTCATACCTGGTCAAGCCTTTCTTCCTTACTGCTCTTTCGTTTACAGCTTTCCTAGCTACAAACTTTAGATTAAGCTTTCTTAGTCTTCTCTCTCCTCCTGTCACCCCCTCAAAGTAGCCTCAGATCAAGACAAAACAGAATAGCCTGTAATCCCAGCACTTTGGGAGGCCAAGGTGGGTGGATCACTTGAGGTCAGGAGTTAGAGACCAGGCTGGCCAAAATGGTGAAACCCCATCTCTACTAAAAGTCCAAAAGTTAGCTGGGCATAGTGGCACATGCCTGTAACCCCAGCTGCTGGGGAGGCTGAGGCGCAAGAATTCCTTGAACCCAGGAGGCAGAGGTTGCAGTGAGCCAGTCATGCCACTGCACCCCAGCCTGGGCAACAGAGTGAGTAAGACTCCCTCTCAAAAAAAGAAAGACAAAACAGAACAAATCTACTCAGATTTTTATTGGTGTTGTGTTAATCTTGTAAATTAACTTGGGCACTTAGGCAGAACTGATAGCTTTTTGATATTAACTCCTCTGAGGATGTGATATATCTTTTCAGTTATTCAAATCTTATTTGTGTTCTATAGTTTTTGTTGCTGTTGTTGTTTTTGAGGCAGAGTCTTGCTCTGTCGCCCAGGCTGGAGTGCAGTGACACGATCTTGGCTCACTCCAACCTCCACCTCCTGGGTTCTCCTTCCTTAGCCTCCCGAGTAGCTGGGATTGCAGGTGCACACCACCATGCCAAACTGCTTTTTGTATTTGTTGTAGAGATGGGGTTTTGCCATGTTGGCCAGGCTGGTCTTGAACTCCTGACCTCAAGTTATCCACCCGACTTGGCCTCCCAGAGTGCTGAGATTACAGGTATGAGCCACCATGCCTGGCCATATTGTATTTTTTAAAGTTTCTTTCATATAGAACTTGTACTTTTCTTATTAAATTTATCTGTACTGTGTAATAGCTGTTTTAAATAGATTTTTCCTGTCATATTTTCTAATTTGACTTTGTGGATGTGAAAGTTATTGATTTCTGTATATTAATTTTATACCTTACTATATCATTGAACTCTGTTATTTATATAAGTTTTGTAATACTATTTTCTTGGATTTATCTAGTATATAGACTTAACCATGAACAAAGGGTGACAATATAATTTCAATCTTTCTCACCTTTGCACTTTTTATTCTATAGCTTTCCTGATTGTGTCAGCTACCTCTTCCCATACCATGCTAAGTGGTTATAATGATAGTGAATGTCCTTCTCTTATATCTAATGGGAACAGCCCATTAAAAATTGTTGGACTTGGAGGACGAGGCACATAGACTTTGTTAAGTTATGTTGTATTTTTTAAAATCAAGAATGGCTGTTAAATTGTACCAAATAACTTGTCAATATCTACAGTTTCAACTATATAAAAGTTTTCTCTTCAGATCTATTAATATTATTAATTTATAATTAGATTACCTAGTATCAAACATCTTTGCTTTACTGTTGGAATAAACCCAGGTTGATTTTGGAATATTTCTTTTAATGAGCTGTTAGATTATGTTTACTAATGTTTTATTTCTGATCTCTAATGGAGACTGGTCAGTTAATTTTCCACTTTGTACTGTCTTTGCCAGGATTTGGCATCAGTGTTAAACTAATTTATTAAAAAGAACTGCACTTTTCTCCTTTTTCCCTTTGCTTTGAAAAAGTTTTAAGCATTGGACTTAACTACTCTTAAAAATCTTTGGTAGAAGACCACCCCCACCCAACATACATGAGACCATCTGGGCTTGGCATTTTTTTCAATTGAATGTAAACATTTGACAAAATTTCTTTTTCCATGGTAATCACTCTGGTAAAATATTTACTCTTTTCTAGGGTCAGTTTTGATACATTGCATAAATTGGAAAATCAGTGTCAAAATTACCTATGTATCTCCCCTCTATCAAAATATGATATATATCAGCCTTCTATATCTGTGGGTCCTGTATCTGTGGATTCAACCAACCATGGATTAAAAGTATTTGAACAAAAAATAAAAGAATGGCTGTGTCTGTAACTGAACATATACAGACATTTTGTGTCACGATTCCCTAGACAATATAGTATAACTGATTACAAAGCATTTACACTATATTAGTTATTATAAGTAATCTAGAGATGATTTAGTATATGAGAGAATATGCATAGGTTATATGCAAATACTACATCTTATATAAGGGACTTGAGCATCCATAGATTTTGGCGTTTGTGGGAAATTCTGGAATCAGTTGCCCATGGATACTGAGGGATTACTATATACAATTTTTATTCCTAATTACTAAATTCTCTGCTTAAAAAATGTCTTAGTGATTTCCTGTTAGCTGTGCAATAAAAGAATTCCTTCACTTAGCACTGCCCCTCTGTGAGCCCACCTCAACCTCCCTCCACCAGCACTCCTGTTATCATTCCTGGTGAGCTCACCCATAGCAGGGCCTGTCTGACATCTGCCTGAATCCTTCACAGCCTCACTTCCAACCTGCCTCGGCTGCCTACTCCATGGACATACACCCTGACCTCCCCATTGCAGGATGCCTGAATTGAGGTTTTCAAAGTGTTTCAAAAATTGGTAATCCTACAGAAGTTGCTCAAGGTGCAAGAAAAAGAAAAGAATCAAGACTACGCCCAATGTTTCTGACTTAAGTAACTGGTAGAATGGAGTTGTGGTTTACTGAGGTGGTTTTGGAAAACTGAAAGGAGGGGGGGGGTTGTTTTGTTTTTTCTTTTAAAAGAAATGTGAGAATCACATATTTGGATTTGGACAAGTGAGACACCTGTAAGACATTTCAGTGGAGATGAACAGTAAGCAGATAACTGCATGAGTGTGGACTGAAGACATAAATTTAGGAAATATCAATGCATGGTACTTAGAGCCATGGAACTCAATAAAATCACCCGAGGAGTGAGCCTGTTACAGAGTAGCAGGGGTACAAGGCTTGAGCTCCAGAGTTAAGCCAACTTTTAGATATTTGAAAGAAAAGGACTATCCAACAAATGACTGAGAGGCAATGGCTGGTGAGGGAAGAGGAAAACCAGGAGTGTGTCGTGTCATGAGAGCCAAGTACTCTCAGAAGAAAAGAATCATAAACAGTGTCAAATGCTGAGAGGTTGAGTAAGATGAGGCCTGAGAATTAACTATTAAATATTAGATTTGGCAACATGGAGGTGACTGGTAGATTTAACAAGAGTAGTTTAAGTGTGCGCTGGGGATAAAAGTTTGTTTGGAGGGGCTTCAAAAGAGACTGTGAAGAAAGGAAGTGGTGATGGCAAGTCTAGACAGCTCTTTGGACATGTTTAATTATAAAGTTCAACTGAACAATGTGGTAGAAATCTGAGGGGGATGAAAGGTCAAAGCAGGGTTTCTTCAAGATGAAAGAAAATACAACGTGTTTGTATAATGGTGGCTATGATGCAATCAAGACGTAAAATCGATTAGGGCTAAAAGAGAAGAAATTGCAAATACAGTCCTTGAGAGGTTGGCCTTATTCATCCCACCGGAAATGCCTGACCCTGATCTAGGTGCTTGCATCACAGCAGGGCAGAAGAGGAGTAAGGACTGCTTACCCATCACACTGGCGGGAAAGGGTGAGTCTATAAAGAAGGAGATGTAAGAAGTTTGATGGGTTTGGTGTTGAAAAATACGATTCCTGATTGCTTTTGTTTTCCTAGTGTAGCCAATGAGTCTGTTTATTGTTGCTGCAAAAGAATATATGAGACTAGGTAATTTATAAAGAGAAGAGGTTTATTTAGCTCATGGTTTTGCAGGTTGAGAAGTTCAAGGGCATAGCCCTGGCTTCTGGCAAGGGCTTTCATGCTGTATCACAACATGGTGGAGATGATGAAAAGGGAAACAGACGTGTGCAATGAAGGGAAGATCTGAGGGGCTCCTGGCTTTATAACAACTGACTCTCACTGGAACTAATCTATTCCCACAAAAACCAATCCCATCAAGAGAGAGGGCAGAAACTCACTACCAAGCCAGAGAACACCATGAAGCTATTCATAAGGGATCTTCCTCCATAGCCCAGACACTTCCTACTAGGTCCCAACTTCCAACACTGCCACAGTGGGATCAAATTTCAACATGAGTTTTGGTGGGGACAAACTCAATCCATATCCAAACCAAGCAGACAGGATCTGCCAGTGAAGCAGAAGAAGTTGTGTTTTGAGATTTCAGAAGGTGTGAAATATTACTTGGGAGAGTGAAAGAATGAACTGGTGAATTAATATAGGGATACTAGGCAGCACTTGAGGCTTGAAGTCATACAATTGCAGTGAAACAGACTCTGACATTCTCTAGCCTTAGGCTTTAGTGCAAAGCAGGGAAAAGTTGGATCAAACTGGAGTTGGGACTTTGCCAGGAAAGTGGCAGAAGGAAAAAGGAGCCAGCAGAGTTGAAAATGTGTGCAAAGAAGTGAGTACACTCACAGGCCATGTAATATAAGCTGGGGAAGGATGAGTGTGGACATGAAGAGGGAAGGATTAATGGGTGAGAATTTCTCAGAGGGTCAAATAATTTTTGTAATGAGATTCTAGAGAAACCAATCTAGAAAAATAACAGATGGAGTTATCATCACCTCTTCTTTGCCCTGTCACTTTAGCAAATCCTGCAGGATTCACTTTCCCAAATGAACCTAGAAACCCCACCACCCTTGGCTGTCGCTTGCCTGGATTACTGCAATGGCCTATCGTCTTGTCTCTGCGCTTCTGTCTTCCACTCTCTAGGGTCTAACTTTCCTACAGAAAAATTCCATTAAATAATAAATCAGATCATATTACTTCCCTGCTCAACTGCTCTAGTGCCTCCTCCTATCACCCAGAAGCAACTAATCCAAAATCTTTACCGTTGCCAGGTAGGTCCTATGTGATCCGGTCCTTGGTTATTTCCTCCAAAGTCATCGCCATTCTTCCCCTTGCTCAGTGCCCACCTGCTGTGGTGTGTGGCTATTCCTCTCACAGGATAACCAGAACAAGGTTTCCAGGCAGTCCCATGTGTGATGTTCTTTTTTAAAATTTTTAAATTTTACTTCAAGTTCTGGGATATACGAGCTAAACATGCAGGTTTGTTACACAGGTATACATGTGCCATGGTGGTCTGCTGCACCTATCAACCCATCATCTAGGTTTTTAAGCCCCACATGCATGAGGTATTTGCCCTAATGCTCTCCCTCCCCTTTTTCCCCACCCCCCGACAGGCCCCAGTGTGTGATGTTCCCCTCCCTGTGTCCATATGTTATTGTTCAACTCCCACTTGTGTGACGTTCTCATATGTCACTCGATAGTCTGCTCTAACGATGACTCTCAGGGTCCTTCTTAGATACTCAATCTAAAATGACAGTCCTGTTGCTCTAGAACTCTCCTTACCATTGTTTTATTGACCTTCATAACATTCATCACCACCTGGTGTTGTGTGATGCCTGTTTGTTCCCCATGATCTGCCCTTCAATAGAAGGGGCTCTGGTTCACTCAATGGCACCTAGGACAACGCTTGACATATTGGCAGGACTGAATATTTACTTAGTAAATGCATAAGAGGGTGGGCAAGATGGAAGCCACTTTGGGCAAGACAGCAGCCATGCAGTGAGGTTGGATGTTCAGCCCCCCTTACTGCTACCTGGTCCTCAATCTCACTCCTTGTTTCTGATGGGGACTCTGGAAGCAGTAGTTATACCTGGGCACCAGGGGCAACCTGACAGAGGCTGACAGGCTGCTGGCCATTAGCCTGGCCATTGCAGCCAGCATCGCCCTTCTGTCTACTTCCTGCTTTGGCAGACCCTGGTGTTGTGGGCAGACTGGGCCCTCAGCACCACGCTCCTGGCGCTCCATGGCCTGGAGGCCATCTTGCAGGTGGTGTCCATCGCTGCCCTCACCAGGGGCTTCTGAAGAGGGCTCAGGGCAGGAACACCCAGGATGGGAAAGCTGGAGAGGAGAGCACGCCTAGGCTGCTGGAGAACAGCTGCAGTGCTTAAATGCTGAGTGTCAGTGCACTAACATCTCAGCAGCATTTGCACTTAGTGCTAAACACATTCTCTGTGATTTTTTTTCCATTTCTAGATTCAGTGTAAGTGATCCTTAAAAAGTATCTAAGCTGTTATTTTATAGTAACTTCCTTCACCTGTTTTTATTGTGTGTTTTCTATGTTTGAAATAATTACATTCAAATAGCTAGATTATTTCCTCTTCACCTTTTTTTTTGAAACAGAGTCATGGAGTCTGGCTCTGTTACCCAGGCTGGAATGCAGTGGCGCAACCTCGGCTCACTGCAACCCCCGCCTCACAGGTTCAAGCAATTTCCCTGCCTCAGCCTCTGGAGTAGCTAGGATTATAGGCGCGTGCCACCACACCCAGCTAATTTTTGTATTTTAAGTAGAGAGGGGGTTTCATCATTTTGGCCAGTATGGTCTCAAACTCCTGGCCTCAGGTGATCTGCCCGCCTCAGCCTCCCAAAGTGGTGGGATTATAGGCATGAACCACTGAGCCTGGCTCTCTTTAACATATTTTTTAAATAAAAAAATGTATATGCCTCCAAAAAAAAAAAGAATGAATAAACTGCGTGTTCAAAAAGCTCACAGAGAACAATCTTATTCCACTCCCCACTTTCTACATCAGGATATTAATGCTTTAAAGGGTTGTGATGCATCCAAAGAAACACAGCAAGTGGCAGAACTAAAACTTGCAATTGGTCTCCTAACTCCAGAATGCCACTATCTCGTAACTACCCGCTTCCTCATCGTTCACACAACTATCCTTTTGGTCTCAGTCCTCAGTGACCTTTCGCCTGTTGCAACAGCCCCATAACTATTATTCTTACATACTTTACCTTCACCTAATTCTTCCCCCATTTCCTCAGTACCCAAGTCAAAGGAATTTCTTTTTCACCTAGTACTATACACCCAACACTTCCAACAGCAGGTTATATATATTACTCTTTATTCTACTTAGTTCTCCCTATCCTGTAGCTGTAAAACCCTTAAGGCATGTATAGATATCTTACTAATCTTTGCATTTTGCAGCATCTGATGCATCATGTACACTCTTTTTTGTTGTTGTTGTTTTGAGATGGAGTTTGGCTCTGTTTCCTAGGCTGGAGTACAACGTCATGATCTCAGCTCACTGCAACCTCTGCTTCACGGGTTCAAGGAATTCTCCTGCCTCAGCCTCCTGAGTATCTGGGATTACAAGCACCACACCCAGCTAATTTTTGTATTTTTAGTAGAGACAGGGTTTCACCATGTTGTCCAGGCCAGTCTTGAACTCCTGACCTCAGGTGATCCACCCACCTCAGCCTTCCAAAATGCTGGGAGTACATGCGTGAGCCACTGCACCTGGCCCCACATACGCTATCAAGCAACATTTATTGCATTGGTTGCTTTCTGTTTCTAAAACGTTCTTCCAGAAATGAATGATTTTCCTGTTTCTCAAACGTTCTTTCAGAAATGCTCATTCTTTCCATTCCAATCACCTCCATGCTGAGAAGGCCTATCCTTCTCATTTAACATCGCAACTGTGCCTCCAGTTTATTTTACTCCAGAGCACATGCCACTTTCTGAGAGAGCAAAATTACAGTCATGTGCAGCATAATGACATTTCAATTAATGACAGACCACATATATGATGGTGGTCCCATAAGATTATAACAGAGCTGAAAGGTTTCTATTGCCTAGTGATGCCAGAGCCATACCACAGCACAACACATTACTCCTGCTTGTGGTGATGTTGGTGTAAACAAACCCACTGCCCTAAGAGTCATATACAAATATGACATGATTGAGGCCGGAGGCAGTGGCTCATGCCTGTAATCGCAGCTCTTGGAAAGGCCAAGGTGGGGATCACCTGAGGTCAGAAGTTCGAGACCAGCCTGGTCAACATGGTGAAACCCTGTCTCTACTAAAAATACAAAAATTAGCTGGGCATGGTGGCGGGTGCCTGTCATCCCAGCTACTTGGGAGGCGGAGGTAGGAGAATAGCTTGAACCTGGGAGGTGAAGGTTGCAGTGAGCTGAGATGATGCCATTGCACTCCAGTCTGGGCCACAGAGCAAAACTCCATCACAAAAAACAAACAAACAAAATATGATACAATTATGCACAGTACATCATACTTGATAATGATAATAAATGCCTATGTTACTGGTATATGTATTTATCATACTATACTTTTTGTTATTTTAGAATGTATTCCTACTTACGAAAAAAGTTAACTGTAAAAGACCCTCAGCACGTCCTTCAGAAGATATTCCAGAGAGGGTACTGTTACCATAGGAGATGACAGCTCCATGGGTGTTATTACCCTTGAAGAACTTTCAGTAGGACAAGATGTGGAGTGGGAAGACAATGATATTGACTCCTAACCCAGTACCCTCTGTGGGCCAAGGCTAATGTGTGCGTTCGTGTCTTAGTGTTTAACAAAAAAGTTTAAAAAGAAAAACATTTTAAATAGAAAAACTGTTATAGAATAAGCATATAAAGAAAATATCTTTGTACAGTTGTGCCATGTGTTTGTTTTCAGCTGTGTTATTACAAAAGAGTCAAAAAGTTTACAAAATTTAAGAGCTTATCAAGTAAAAAAGGTACAGTAAGCTAAGGTTAATTTACTAGTAAAGAAAGAAACATATTTCTTTTTTGTAGAGATGGGCTCTCAGTTTGTAGCCCAGGCTAGTCTTGAATTCCTGGGCTCATGCAATCCTCCCACTTTGGCCTCTCAGAGTGCTGAGATTACAGGTGTGAGCCACCAAAACTGGCCACAAAAATATTTCTTTATAGGCCGTGTGCGGTGGCTGAAGCCTGTAATCCCAGCACTTTGGGCGGCCGAGGTGGGTGGATCCCAAGGTCAAGAGATCGAGACCATCCTGGTCAACATGGTGAAACCCTGTCTCTACTAAAAATACAAAAAAATTAGCTGGGCATGGTGGCACGTGCCTATAACCCCAGCTACTCAGGAGGCTGAGGCCAGGAGAATTGCCTGAACCCAGGAGGCGGAGGTTGCGGTGAGCCAAGATCGCGCCATTGCACTCCAGCCTGGGTAACAAGAGCGAAACTCCGTCTCAAAAAAAAAAAAAAAAAATATATATATATATATATTTCTTTATAAATTTAGTGCAGCCTAAGTATACAATGTTTATAAAGCCTACAATAGAGTACAATAATGCCCTAGGCCTTCACATTCACTCACCACACTCACTCACTCACCCATGCACTCACCCACTCACTCACTCATTCACTCACCCACAGAACCAGAGCAACTTCTGGTCCTGTAGACTGCATTCATGGGAAGTGCCCTATTCAGGTGGCCCATTTTTTCATCATTTCTACTGCATTTTTATTGTGCCTTTTCTATGTTCAGCTACACAAATATCATTGTGTCACAATTCTCTAGAGTATTCAGTACAATAACATGCTATAGCCTAGGAGCAACAGACTATATACTGGGAATCCTCAGCCCCCAGGGCATGGACTTGTACCCATCTGTGGCTTGTTAGGAACTGGGGAGCACAGCAGGTGAGTGGCAGGCGAGTGAGCATTACTGCCTGAGCTGTGCCTCCTGTCAGATCAACACCAGCACCTGATTCTCACAGGAGCGCAAACCCTACTGTGAACTGCGCATGTGAGGGATTTAGGCTGGGCCCTCCTTATAAGAATCTAACTAACGTCTGACGATCTGAGTGGAACAGTTTCATCCCAAAACTGACCCACCCACCCCAGTCTGATCCATAAAAACATTGTCTTCCATGAAACTGGTCCCTGGTGACAAAAAGTTGAAGGCCACTGGACTAACCCATCTAGCCTAGGTGCGTAGTAGGCTACACCATCTAGGTTTGGGTAAATGCATCCTATGATGTTTGCACCTAACAAAGCATTTCTCAGCATGTATCCCTGTCATCACACAAGGCATGACTGCATTTGCTCGTGGTACCTCCCCGTGAAATCAAAGCTCCATCAAAAACAGAAATTTCTTGCGTTTGGTTTACTGTTACATCTCCAACACCTAGCACAGTCTCTTGCATGTAGAAAGTGATCAATAAGTCCTTGTTTTACAAAGGAATTATAATTTTGTGCTTGAAGGAGCTCTTCTTCAGAAGACATTAAGGAGAGCTGAGGAGTGTGTCTGGGTCCTAAATGACCACCACTGCTGGTTGAACAGTTTGGATGCATCCGTGCATCACAGTGATCTAGTAAATGGCAGGAAGGGCCATGAAGATGAACAAAGATTTGGACTCAGGGCAAATATTTACTTAGTAGTGGTAACTCAAGGAATTACTGTTGAATGAATAAGCCAACTAAGCAGCCAATCACTTACTATGTGGATACACACAAATGAAACCCCCACTTCAACCTGAAGACATTTGCACATGAGTTATGGAGAGGGACCTGTAGGAAGTGGTAGAGAAAATACAAGGCTTACACATTTCATTTCCATACCAATTTCAGGATCTTTGTCACTGAGAGCAGCACTAAGACTTGTTAATTTTATACAGTTAAGAAAAACAAGACTGAGCTTGGTGACTTACACCTGTAAGCCTAGAACACTGGGAGGTCAAAGTGGGCACACTGCTTGAGCCCAGGAGTTCTAGAGCAGCCTGGGCAACATAGTGAAACCCCATCTCTACAAAAAAAAAAAAAAAAAAATACAAGAAATAGCTGGGTGTAGTGGCGTGCACCTGTATTCCCAGCTACTCAGGAGGCTGAGGCAGGAGGATCACTTGAGCCCAGGAGGTTGACACTAGAGTGAACTGTGACTGCACCACTGCACTCCAGCCTGGGCAACAGACTCAACACAGTGAGATCTTTTTCTCAAAACACACACACACACACACACACACACACACAAACACACACAGAAACAACAATAACAAAAAACAAAGAACCAAACATTTTCTCTGGCAGAGAGTGCTGCAAATAATCCAATCATGATGAATAAGCAAAAGGATGGAAAATGTGCTCTAAGATCATTGAATTGACTATGTGGGGTGGCAAATGGCGTTTTGATGCTCCACAGAATCAAGAAATGGAGAGGTTAATACAACACTGAATGAGGTAGCTCAATGAGCAGAATGTTAAGGAAGGAAGGAAAGGCAGGGAGGGAGAAAGGGGAGGCAGGCAGTTAGCTATTATGAGCTATAATTTGTTAGCTGATATTTAATTAGTATATAATAATGTCTAATTAATATACATTTGAGAAAAATAAGACAATTTGATATTTTATCCTAAAACCAATTTCTTTATAGAGATTGCCTTGAGATGACATTCAGATCTAAGGATTTAACATTTTTCTAATATACTTCAGCTTGATTCTACATATTTAAGAAAAATAAAAGTTACCTATAAATATCTCTAACGATATATTCCAAGGATTTTACAATACTTTTAATGAAGAACAATTATTAACCTGAATTTTTTTTTTCCCGAGACACGTTCTCACTCAGTTGCCCAGGCTGGAGTGCGGTGGTACAAACATGACTCACTGTAGCCTTGACTTCCCAGGCTTAAGCAATCCTCTTGCCTTAGTCCTCCCGGGAGCTGGCACTAGAAGTACACTACCACACCCAGCCAGTTTTTGTTCTATTTGTTGTAGAGACAAGGTCTTGCTACATTGCCCAGGCTGGTCTCGAATTCCTGAGCTCAAGCGGTCCAGCCACCTCGGTCTCCGAAAGTGCTGGGATTACAGGTGTGAACCACCCACCATGCCTAACCTAACCTGGATTTTTAAAAATCACAAAAGTAACAAAAATTTATAGCAGCCAAGAAAGTTAAGATTTGAAAGGGACTGTGTGCTTTTGTAAGGGAGCAAATAGACGAAAGCCAAGATGGCAAACACTGTAACCCGGAGAGGGTTGGCAGGGAGCCCAGAAGATAGCTCTCCTCCCACACACACCAGGCAGGTTCTCCCACTGCCCAACTTCTCCCCTTCTCAAAAAGAAGGACCCTGCAGGCCCCAGTGAGACCTGTCAAGGGTCCTACAGTCAACTTCTCATTCTTGTTCTAGTGATGCCAGTGCCAGCAAATCACACTCAGGTCATTATTGTGGAAACATTTGTGTTTACTGGCATGTCACATCGTATCATATAAAGGACGACTTTTATATACATTCCCTCATGCGTGACCGTTTTCTTCGGACTCATTTTCAGCAGGACAGGAGCCTGTTTTGTTTGTTTGTTTTTGAGATGGAGTCTTGCTCTGTCGCCCAGGCTGGAGCACAGTGGCACAATCTCGGCTCACTGCAACCTCTGCCTCCGGGGTCCAAGCAATCCTGCCTTAGTCTCCTGAGTAGCTGCAATTACAGGTGCATGCTACCCATGTCCAGCTCTTTTTTTTTTTTTTTTTTTTTTTTTGAGATGGAGCCTTGCTCTGTTGCCCAAGCTGGAGTGCAATGGTGCAGTCTTGGCTCACTGCAACCTCCGCCTCCCAGGATCGATTCTCCTGCTTCAGTCTCCTGAGTAGCTGGGATTCAGGCATCTGCCACCAAGCCTGGCTAATTTTTGTACTTTTAGTAGAGACAGGCCAGGCTGGTCTCGAACTCCTGACCTCGTGATCTGCCTACCTCGGCCTCCCAAAGTGCTAGGATTACAGGTGTGACCCACTGTGCCTGGCCAATTTTTTTTAGTATTTTTAGTAGAGACGGTTTTACCATGTTGGTCAGGCTGGTCTTGAACTCCTGACCTTGTGATCCACCTGCCTCAGCCTCCCAAAGGGCTGGGATTACAGACATGAGCCACCACGCCCAGCTTAGGAGCCTGTTTTCTCGGAGGTGATTTGTCTATACTCTCACACACATCTGGGAGAGGGCTGCTTGGCTGTCGGGGTCTGTGGCAATGGTACAGAGGAGTAGAAACTAGTCCAGAGACCTAACTTCCCTCAGAGTTGGGTGCCATGGTAAGCAAAGAGCTATGTAAGAATTTAGAAATTATTTTTCCATTCTCCAGAAAATCTTAGGATGCTGTCATGACAATGTCAATTTGCTAGTGGACTCTATACACCCAGAAACCATCTATCTCACCAGGCCCCACTATAAACTTTTCCTCCTTCTCTGAGCATTAGTAGAAGGCTAGCTAAAGTCTATCTGGATAAACAAAAGTTTTACTACGTAATTCACCTTCTGTTTTCATTTTCTACTTATGCCAACAAGAGAAAAGTAGAAGTTTTTGAAATTAAAGTTCAGATCAATTTTGAAATGGCTGCTTTATCCATTACAGTAAGAGACTGTCTTTGTATATTTTAAAGGTTCAAAGGACTAATCCAATATGTGAATATGCCTTTCAAGAAATAGGAAAAACATTCTGTGATAAAAATCTGGGTGGAGAGGGAAGGAATAAGAAGTTGTTGATCAAAGGGGATAACTTTTGAGACAGGAGGAGTAACTTTTTAGATCTACTGTACAGTATGATGACTACAATCTCTAATAATAAATTGTATATTTCAAGATAACTAAGGCATAAATTTCAAATGTCTTGCCATAAAAAATAAGTAAGCACAGTGACAGATATTAGTTTAATTTAATTATTCCATATTGTATACCTATATCAAATCATCACATTGTGTCTCATAAATGTATACAATTATGATTTGTCAATTTAAAATATTAATTAAAAAATGAAGACTAGGTGCGGTGACTCATGCCTGTAATCCCAGCACTTTGGGAGGCTGAGGCAGGCAGATCACTTGAGGTCAGGAATTCAAGACCAGCCTGGCCAACATGGTGAAACTCCGTATCTACTGAAAATGCAAATATCTGCCAGGTGTGGTACCGTGCCGCTGTAATTTCAACTACTTGAGAGGCTGAGGCATGAGAATTATTTGAACCTGAAGGTGGAGGTGGCAGTGAGCTGAGATTGCATCACTGCACTCCAGCCTGGGTGACAGAGCAAGACTCTGTCTCAAAAAAAAGAAAAAGTGAATCTAAAAATATCTGGGTGAATATTAATTTAAAGATCAGAAATTTAAGGTAGTAAATTCCCTTTTGTTTTTTCAGGCAGGGTCTTGTTTTGTTGCCCAGGTTGGAGTACAATGGAGTGACTACTCCCAGTTCAAACTCCCAGACTCAAGGGATCCTCCTGTCTCATCCTTCCATAGTTGAGACAGCAGATACAAGACACACCACAATGCCTGGCTTCATTTCCGATTTTTGATTAACTATTATTTTATTCTCTGAAGTTACCTATTTGAGGAAAAGGATAATAAATTTTGAATAATGTTCATCAATCAATAAGGCATTTATAAATTGGCCTAATTCCACTGAAAGTTTTTAATTAATTAAAAATGGTTGCAAAACCAAACACTATTCATCAAATCTTATTTTAAGTAATTCCAGTGTCAATCCACATTACTTAGTAAATGAAAATAAAACTATATAAATCAAAATCTTCATACATTTTTATTCTTTCCTATGTATTTAGTACTGAGAAAATTACTTCTCTTAAGTAGTTTTTGTGTATTTCCAGAGATGGCAGAAGAAAAGGAACCCCAATATAAAAAAAAAATCACTAAAAGAACTGGCTAATGCAATAATATTAAGTAAATGCACTGCTTCTATCCTATCTCCATTAATAATACTGACCACCGTAAAACAGTGGGTCTTGCTATTATATTCTTTGTCATATCACTGGGTTCTTGGTCATACAAAAAACCACAAACGACAGAAATAAGCCCTTTATTTTTCTAACCAAAAAAAGAGTATTTGAGGTGTGCAAATATGCTGATTTTATGCCTCCTTTATTTATTCCTTCAATTCTAATCTTACCTTTTTAAAAATTAGGATGATCTGTTATTTTCTGAAAAGCTGCCAAGAGTATTAAGAGATTCTGGTGTATCCTTTACCAAGTTTCTGCTTACATTACTCTTTTACATAATTGTGGCACATTCGTCAAAACCAAGAAATTCCCTTGGGACAATACTGTTAATTAAAATACAGGCTTGATTTTGATTTTACCAGTTTTTCCAAAGACATTCTTTTTCTGTTCTGGGATCCAATCCCCAGGACTCTGTGCTGAACTTTGACACTTACCTTTTGATCTGTTTCTTCATCTTCGTCTTGGTAATCATCACAGAGTGAGCTGGCGTTGGCTGCAAAGGTGGGTCCCTGAGAGTAGTACTGAGAACTCCGGTAGCCATCATGCCGCAACTTATCACATTCTGCAGAGGGGACACACAGGGAGAAGAAGTCCATTAAAAACCTTTACTCCTGGCCAGGCCAGGTGGCTACCGCCTGTAATCCCAGCACTTTGGGAGGCCAAGGCGGGTGGATCACGAGGTCAAGAGATCGAGACCATCCTGGTCAACAAGGTGAAACCCCATTTCTACTAAAAATACAAAAAATTAGCTGGGCATGGTGGCACGTGCCTGTAATCCCAGCTACTCAGGAGGCTGAGGCAGGAGAATTGCCTGAACCCAGGAGGTGGAGGTTGCGGTGAGCCGAGATCTCGCCATTGCACTCCAGCCTGGGTAACAAGAGCGAAACCCCACCTCAAAAAAAAAAAAACAAAAACAACCTTTACTCCTCTTTGCTACTTTATATTTACTCCTATTCACTTACTTTTTAAAGTTATGTTTTTCTAGACATTAATAGGATATTAAAATAATGATAAAAACTAAGAAATATTAGAGTACCTACTACACACTATGTTCCATATTTAAATTAATTAAACATTAGTATTAAATTATACTTGATAAGATAGCATTCAGAGCTCACAACCACCCTGTGAGGTAGACAGCATCAATAATTCTATTTTACTCACAGAACACTGAAATTTAAGGTAGTTACATTATTCACTCTATAATGTTATGCAAGTGAGCAGTGGACTTGGAATATTAACCCAGCGTCTTAGTTACTAGATTATGTGATGATATTATTTCATATAAAATAAAATAAAAACAAGCAATTCTCATGCTATGCTTGTTTCCTAGGCTCACTGGCTGGAAGTGTCACATGAGATCACAGATTATAATGCTCTCATTTATTTTAATTTCTCAATTTAATTTTGACGTCAAATAGCCTGTAAATCTGCGTGGAATTTAATAGAAGGTGGGTGCCAGCCTGAGACATCCGCTAGTCCCCAGAGGAATGCCTGGCACCACCGAGTGGAAGGTACCCAGGGCCATGATGCCCTGAATCTCAGGGGTCCCGAGGCCACTGACTGTGTAGAAAGGAGGATCCTCTTCGAGGGAAAGCACTGCACGGCAGCTCTCATGGGTGGGGGACGGAGCTGTAAGAAAACTTCCAATGGCTCCTTCAAGCACTAGATGTACAAAGGAGCGTTTGCCTCAAAAAAGGATTTGCCACAGGGTTCCTTTAAATATCCAGCTTTCTAAAGGGGCACAAAATGTGTGTGGTTTTGGAAAAGTTTTCTCTTGGCACAGCTTAGAAAACCATGCACCTACAGGCACAGAACTAAACTAGGGCATTTCAGGGCTCCTTTCTGACATCAGCATCTATGATTCTTCCTCAAAGAGGAGATGGCAGTCACTTCAGTAGAGGACTAAATATAGTAGACCAATTTTAAATAAGCCAGGGGATAAAAAAAAAAAAAAAAGTCCTCATTCTCCTTTGCTACCTCACAGTGGGAGTGGAAGGACAATGTTTACAATTTGGAACTGCAAATCAGACAAAAATGAGGATCTATTAGATTGGCAAGCTAATGAAAAAATGCATATATAATCATAAAATAGCTAACTAATACTACTTCAGTTACTTAGAGGTTAAAAATTTTGTTGTCTGGGCTGGCAACTACTTGTAATATTGATTAAAACTGATATTTTAAAAAATGTCTGAAAGTTCCAGAACACATCATATTTTAATGAGAATATACTTATATTAATCTAGTCCTTTGTAAGAAATATTTTCACATTATATTCATTTGACAATTTTCCTGAAACAAATAGTATAATTAGAATCTATATTCTCACTCTACAGAGAAAATGTTACATAAAGCATGACTAGTAGTTTTCTTCTTCTTTTTCTTTTCTTTTTTTTTTTTTTTTGAGACAGGGTCTTACTCTGTCACACAGGCTGGAGTGCAGTAGCATGATGATCACAGCTCACTTCAGCCTCAACCTCCTGGGCTCAAGTGATCCTTCTACCTCAGTTTCCTGAGTAGCTAGAACTACAACAACATGCCATCACACCTAGCTTTTGCTTTTTTTTTTTTTTTTTTTTTTTTTAAGATATAGGGACTCACTATGTTGTCTAGGCTGGTCTTGAACTCCTGGACTCAAGCGATTCCACCTTGGCCTTCCAAAGTGCTGGGATTACAGGCATGAGATACTGCACCCAGCCTGACTAGTAGTTTCAAACAGTATTTTCTGCAGAGTTCTGGGATTCTGTAAATACTGGATTAGATTTTCTTTAAATAGCTACCTTAAAGCTAAGATTAAAAAATAACACTTGGTTGGGCGTGGTGGCTCATGCCTGTAATCATAGCACTTTGGGAAGCTGAGGCGGGCAGATCATGAGGTCAAGAGATCAAGACCATCCTGGCCAACATGGTAAAACGCCATCTCTACTAAAAATACAAAAATTAGCTGGATGTGGTGATGCACACCTATAGTCCTAGCTACTCAGGAGTCTCAGGCAGGAGAATAGCTTGAACCCAGAATTGGGAGGTTACAGTGAGCCGAGGTCCCACGACAGTACTTCAGCCTGGGTGACAGAGTGAGACTCTGTCTTTAAAAAAAAAAAAAAGGAGGCCGGGCGCGGTGGCTCACGCCTGTAATCCCAGCACTTTGGGAGGCCGAGGCAGGTGGATCACGAGGTCAAGAGATCGAGACCATCCTGGTCAACAGGGTGAAACCCCGTCTCTACTAAAAATACAAAAAATTAGCTGGGCATGGTGGCACGTGCCTGTAATCCCAGCTACTCGGGAGGCTAAGGCAGGAGAATTGCCTGAACTCAGGAGGCGGAGGTTGCGGTGAGCCGAGATCGCACCATTGCACTCCAGTCTGGGTAACAAGAGCAAAACTCCGCCTAAAAAAAAAAAAAAAAAAAAAAAAAAAAAAACGGAACAGCACTGAAGAATGGCTATAATTAAAGAGCAAGGTGAGGCACCATGGCTCACACCTGTAACCCCAACACTTTGGGAGGCTGAGGGTGGATCACTTGGGGCTAAGAGTTTGAGACCATCCTGGGCAACAGGGCAAAACCCTGTCTCTAATAAAAATACAAAAAAATTAGCCAGATATGGTGTCACACTCCTGTAATCCCAGCTACTCTGAAGGCTGAGGCAGGAGAATTGCTTGAACCTGGGAGGCAGAGGTTACAGTAAGCCAAGATTGCACCACTGCACTCCAGCCTCAGCTCTGTCTCAAAAAAACAAAACAAAAGTAAAAAAAGCAACAGATGTTGGCACGGATGTAGACAAAAGGAAACATTTACACACTGTTGGTGGGAATGTACATTAGTACAACTTCTATGAAAAACAGTATGCAGATTTCTTAAAGAACTAAAAATAGAATGACTGTTCGACCCAGCAATCCCACTACTAAGCATCTATCCAAATGAAGTCATTACAGAAAAAAAAGACAGCTAGAGCCATATGGTCATCGCAGCACCATTCCCAATAGCAAAGTCAGGAAATCAACCTAAGTATCCATCAATAGTTGATTGGATAAAGAAAATGTGGTAGGTACACACCATGGAATACTATGCAGCCATAAAAAAGAACTAAGTCATATCATTTGCAGCAACCTGCATGGAGTTGGAGACCATTATCCTAAAGTGAAATAACTCAGAAACAGAAAATCAAATAGTGCATGCTCTCATCTTCTTAGTGGGAGCCAAACAACTAGTAGTACACATGGTCGCACAGATGGAAATAGACACTGTGGACTCCAAAAGGAGGGAAAGTCGAAGGGGGTAGTCAGGGTTAAAAATTAACTTATTGGTGGGTCACGCCGGTGGCTCATGTCTGTGATTTAAGCACTATGGGAGGCTGAGGTGGGTGGATCAGGAGTTAGAGACCAACCTTGCCAACGTAGTGAAACTAAAATTACAAAAAATTAGCCATGTGTGGTGGCGGGCACCTGTAATTCCAGCTACTCAGGAGACTGAAGAAGGGAACTGCTTGAACTCGGGAGGTGGAGGTTGCAGTAAGCCTGAGATTGTGCTACTGTGCTCCAGCCTGTGGGACAAGAGCGAAACTCCATCTCAAAAAAAAAGAAAAATTATCTATTGTGTACAATGTTCACTGTGTGGGTGATGGGTACACTCAAAGCTCACTGTTACACAATATACCCATGTAACAAACCGGCACATACGCTCCCTGAATTTAAATAAAAAGACTCAAGTTCAACAGTTTTACATACCAAATTTTAATGATGGAATTAATTTATTAACTTATGCTGCTAAATTAACTTTCCTGTGGTCCTAGAAATAAAGCTATTCCTACAATCTCTGTAAAACTAAAGTCTCCTAAAGATCAGAGTGAAACGTGTAAAATAAACCAATATAAACTAGTACCACTTGCAGCTACTGATCTATGTAATTCAACGTTTTCAAATACTTTACAAATATGAAGAGGAGTCCAAAGCCCTTTTAAACTAAGTTTATTTGTTGTTCAACATTGTCTTCTTTGCTTTATTAATGAACCCTATAAGAAGTTTAAATTATAGGGCTGGGCACAGTGGGTCACACCTGTAATCCCAGTGCTTTGGGAGGCCAAGGTGAGAGGATTGCTCGAGGCTAGAGTTCAAGACCAGCCTGAACAACATAGGGAGACCCCATCTCTAGAAAAAAATTCTTTTTAATTAGCCACACATGGTGGAATGTGCCTGTAGTCTACCTACTCAAGAGGCTGAGGCAGGGGGACTGTTTGAGCCCAGGAGTTTGAAGCTGTGAGGAACTCTGATCAGGCCACTGCACTCCAGCCTGGGAGACAGAACAAGACCATGACTCTAAAATGTATAATAATAGTAATATGACTAATAATAAAATAATAATTACATTTTAAAAGTTTAAATTCTAAAACTTAACACTACTCAAACATTTCTTTAACAAATCTATTTAATGTATTGGATACTATGTAAGACTGTTTCGAGAGGACATTTCCTTGGGAAATAAGAAAAGACTGCTGGGCAAGATCATTTCTAAAGTGATTATTAATTTGATATTCTTGGCCATAATATTGAAAATAGCCAAAATGACTTGACACGTGTTAGATTGTAAAAGACCAAATACTGCAAAATCATCATCTACAAGTTAAAAGCATGGAAGCCTGGCAATTATTAGTGTTTCCAGTGGGTGTCACCTTTTTGAGCCAAGTTTAAAAGACAATACATCTTTTCTTCACTGTGAAATTTATGTCATAAAAATGTTTTAATAGCAGTATAACAAACGGTAGTATAACAAATGAAATATGATGCTGGATCTAAGACTAGACAATATAAATTCATGGCAGCTGACCAATGTTATCAAATTCCTGAAATCTAAACTCATCAAATTCCATTGTCATTTATTCCAACTCTAGGGGAAATTTAGGAAATTTTCCTTGTCAGGTTGCAACCGATCTCAGATTCTTAAACCATGGTTTCGTTCATTAGAAATGGAGTGAAACCAAAGTGGGAGCAAGCCATCGTGAATAAGCAAGGACTTTTTAAACACTGAACTGAGAGAGTAACTGCAAAGCAGAGCACAATTTTAAGCCAGGTGATGTCTGCAACCACAGGCTAGAAACCAGATCCCAAATGTAAAAGAGGACCTACCATTCACACATACTCTTTTTGCATCAGAAATTTAGAGTAAAACTGTGTTACTGTTCTCACAGTACTGCTTGGATAAAGGCATCACTGTGGGTTATATCCTCGTTTTCCAACCATAAATTTACTCCTCCTTCCTTTCATGTCAATCCATTTTCTTTAGCACAAGGACAATAGACAAATATTTCTTGGTAGACCACAGTTTTAAATATAAAAGAAAAAAAATAATGTTGTAGTGCTAGGTGGTCATCTGACTCTCACATGAATTTATTGCTGCTGTGGTTTCCAAATCTTTTTGCATCAAGGTATTCTTTTTTTTTTTTTTTTTGAGATGGAGTCTCGCTCTGTCGCCCAGGAGTACAGTGATGTTATCTCAGCTCACTGCAACCTCCGTCTCCCAGGTTCAAGTAATCCTCATGCCTCAGCCTCCTGAGTAGCTGGGATTACAGGCATCCGCCACCAGCTAACTTTTTTTTTATTTCTAGTAGAGACAGGATTTCACCGTATTGGTCAGGCTATTGTCGAACTCCTGACCTCAGGTGATCCACCTGCCTCGACCTCCTAGGATTATAGGCATGAGCCACTGTGCCCAGCAAGCATTAAGCTATTCTTTAGACATTGGATTTTTAATCTAGTAGTCCCTGACTTATCCTCAGTGTATATGTTCCAAGACTCCTAGTAGATGCTGGAAACCAGAGTTAGTCCCAAACCCATATATTACTGTTTTTTCCTAGACATCGATACCTATGATAATGTTTGAGGTATGACAGGAGAACTAGCATGAGCTTCTTTTCCCTTTGTCACAATTTCACAGACAGAAGATTCATTTTTACCATAGATCTTGGCAACCTTAGTATATTATTTTCTTGTTCTGTCCTTATTAAGTCAAAAGCTTTCACGTTTTCACTTAAAGGAGACACCTGATAGCTTCTTTGGCATACCCAAATGGCCAGGATTACTCCTCTTGTCCTTTGGGGCGATTATTAAGTAAAATAAGGGTGACTTGAATGCAAGCACTGAGAGGCCGACAGGCAATGTGATAATCAAGCTGGCTACAAAGTGATTGACGGGTGGGCAGTGTCTGCAGCGTGGATCTGATGGACAAAGGGAAGTTTCACGTCCTAGGCAGGATGGAGGGGGCTGGTGTGTGATTTCATCACACTGCCCAGAATGGCAAAAATTTTAAACTTATAAAGTGTTCAATTCTGGAATTTTCCATTTAAAATTTTCAGACCATGGTTGACTGCAGGTAGCGGAAACTGTGAAAAGTGAAACCACATATAAGAGAGGACTACTTAAAACATGTTATCTACACATGAGGAAGAACTAAGGTCCTTAGTGATGCTGATAAAAATACAAGGACATTTTTACCAGACTTGTGTCATTTGTCACAATTGATTTCTTCATATGTCGAATTCCATAAGAGAAAGCATACGATGCAGCGAAAATTTTACTGAGTTTATTAGAAAGATTCTGAAATGCAATCTGAGAGGGCAAAGTTCTTAAATAGATAGTTAGAAAGTATGACCTGCTTAAATGAGAGAGATGGAAAAATAGAAGAAGAAACAGAAATTAAGTACAAAGTGGAATAAGATGGGATTGTTTTTCTATTTCCCAAGGAAATGATATGGAAAGATAGGTGGATGCTAAAAGAAAAAAAGGAAGAAGTTTGCTGACTTCTTAGATTGTGTGAGAAAGGGAAAGAACTGACAAAAGAAGCAGTCGTTCCATCGGAAGGGGGTTGGTTTCAGGACCTCAGAACACCAAAATCCATGCATGCTAAATTCCGGCAAATCACACACCCAGAAAGTCGGCTTTCTGTATAACGCAGGATTCACATCCTGTATTTTCCATTCTCATTTGGTTTCAGATGCAGAACCCAGAACTTATTGAGAGCTGACTGTATTGAAAAAACCTGCATATAAGTGTACCCTCCAAGTTCAAACTTGTGTTCAAACTGCATTGAAAACAAGCACTGCAGTGTGAAAATCCAGGAGGACCAGTTCGGTAAGCCAGTTATCATTTTTCAGGTCATGAGCAGTGTTGATGTGTGTATGAATTCCTAGGAAAGTTTTGAAACATTCAGGTCAAAGCACAATTTTGGTATTTCTAGCATAATATTCTGTATATACCATATTTTAAAATCGGAATGTGGTTTCTTTTTAACAGCATTGAATCTTTTGCAACCTTCCTACTGTAATTCAAGGTCATTAAACATTGGGAGGACTCCAGTTCCAAAGTTAATTATGAAAATACTGGTCATGATGTACCGCTTCAGTGAGAAAGTCCTACGATGATCTAGAGTCTAAAAAACCTTTTTTCAGATCACTGATTTTTAAAGCCGATACTACTGACACTTTCCTAAACGGAAAGCCCCTTGCTATCATTATCTAATTTGTGTTTACAATAATTCTCTGAGAACTGAAGGAAAGTAGTCATTATATCAGTCTTACAGATTCTGAAGCCCAGGTATAAAATGTCTGATAGATCGAGGTTTCTAAACTTCTATCCCAGTTAATAATCTACCAGATTGTTAATAACAGGGTAAAAGGACAGTTCTATCACAAAACTTCATCTTAGTCCACAAGGACTGAGAATACATAAAACTATAAACATCCATGTTTAGAAGAAAATAAACTCCAGTCCAATAACTGAATGAAGCTAAATAATCTAGTTTGAGCTTTCAAATAAATGGGTAGAAAAAACTGAATGTACCTAAATATCACATATTGTGAATATTAGATAATGTATTTTCTTAATGAAAAATCAAACCAAAGTGCATTTAAAATAGAAAGGATTTACCTACCCCTTCATTAATGTATTGGGCTTGGCAATACTGGAAAAGAGAAAGAAATCATACTGTAGTGAAGATTCTCCCTTGTCACTCAAGCACAATGAATTTTCCAAAAATACATTCAGATTTTCCATAAATTCTTCAGAGCAGTTAAACTTCAATTTATTTAAATTGTCTTCAACAATAAACCAACTAGAACATAATTAAAAGACGATAGATGTTCAAACATATAAAAAAGTTACTCAATTGTGTGTAGCATATCAAAGGAGTGAAAAGCTGTTTTAAATCTTAAAGACATTGTATATTTGGCCGGGCGCGTTCAAATATTCTGTATTTATATAAAAATATAAAAATTTAGCTGGGCATGGTGGCGCGTGCCTGTAATCCCAGCTACTCAGGAGGCTGAGGCAGGAGAATTGCCTGAACCCAGGAGGCGGAGGTTGCGGTGAGCCGAGATCGCGCAATTGCACTCCACAATGGGTAATAAGAGCGAAACTCCGTCTCAAAAAAAAGACATTGTATATTTAATACAGATTTTTTCAATAAATATTTTCCTTTATAATTTATAGTAGCTTTAAATAGTAAGTTTTAAATAAACATGCCCTTTTGGTTTATTATTAGACTAATAATTTATTCTTTTCTCCCTTCCCCTCTCTTTAGAGCAAGAGTTGTACAGCAAGGAATACACATAATGGCATAAAAGCATGCTTTTACATTTCAAGTATTAAACTCAAATTTACCTCCTAATAAATGCAAATTTGAGCCCATAAGACCACTTCTTCACCAATTATCACTTTGGTGATACTTAGCATTCAAAGCAACATAAAACATAAAGAAGAGAAAAGATACATCTTTAATAAAAGCCCAAGCCTTTCTAAAAGTTCTAAAAGTAAATATTTTATCTCTTAATGGAGCCTAGAAAGACGAAACATTCCAGATAATGGAGTACAATGTGCTTGGCTGCAGGTGAAGCAAGAAAGAGAGGGCCAATCTGAAAAGAGCCAACTATCACCCTGGTGTCAAGGAAAAGGGAAATTTCCTGAAAGGAATGAGTCTCACTTTGCCTTAAAAAGGAGGATGAAAGTTATCTACACTTATTGCAGCAGGAAGTTGGAAAAGGGAAAGTCAAGCTGGTTACAACTGTTTACTTCCCAACCTGCAGGTTCAGTGATTCTCCTGACCTGTGCTTTGGCCAGCCATTTCTTTCTAAACCTCTGAATACAGACAGTCAAGGCAGAGCTAACTTGGAGAAAACATAGAATGAATATGCAGAGACATCAACACCTAGTTTCCCAAGTCACCTTTGCCACCAACCAGAGAAAAGAGCAGCTGCAGTCAAGAGCTCCAACTCCTTAACTGGGTAGCTGTGTGTTCGAATCCGAGCTTGTAACCAGTAGTGGGACTGAAGGGTTACATTCCAGCCTCCAAGGTGCTTACAGTTTAGCTGCCTCATTAAACAAATTCACAGGCCAATGTACAGAGCAGTGGCGTCTCAAGTTAAGGTGCACCAGAATCCCTTGGAAGGCTTGTTATAAAAATGCTGCTGAGTCCACACCCATAGCTGATTCAGTAGGTCTGGGGTGGAGCCTGAGAACTTGTATTTCTAGCAAGTCCTCAATCAACGCTGATGCAGCTGTCCTGTGAGCCACACTATGAGAAAACTGTTTCAGAGTAAGGCAAACACCTAAAGAGAAGTAGAAATAAAATTAAAAGGGATCAACATAATATCCATTTAGGGTGGAGGTAAAAGTAAAAGAGAAATCTTCTCTATTTAGAGGAGGTGTTAGGTGGCACTCCCAAAGAAGGCAATAGAATGTTGCTTCCTACATATTCCATATGAGAAATGATAAAAAGCCCAAAGGAAAAGAGGGTTGGTCTGTTCTTTTTATTATGTCACAAATGATCCACACTTGCCAAGCGAATAACTTAAAAAGGAACATAGGATAAAGAATTTAGCTGATATGGTACAGATCAATGGGCAGGAAATGCTAAGTCTGGTATCTACTTTTAGTCCCTAAAGAATGCCATTTTGTTTCAGGAAAAGCTTTAGGTTTGCTACTGAAGAAGTGTGTCTTCTTACATGTCAAGATTTCCCTAAAATGCTTGGAAGGTTCTTACATTTATTTCAACATTCCACTCCAGCTGTAACTGCAGGGGAAACTTCCTGATCAGGCCACCACCATCTCTCACCTGATGGTGACCTCCACCTGGTCTACTTTGACACCCCGTCTCCTTTACTGTGAACTTTCAACACAGAATCAGATTGATCTATTTCAAAACAATGAGTCAGATTATGTCACTTCTGAGTTCAAATCTCTCCATGCCCTGAAAGTAAAAGCCAAAGTCCCCCAATGGTTTCTAAGCCCTACATGATCTGGCTCAATGTGGGTGGCTGGCAGGTGCTCACTGAGTTCTTTAAACGAATGAATGATCTGTATTTGTTCAGCAGCGTGCTTGAAAGGGTACTGTAACTATATGACAAAGGTGATGGCCCCACTGCTCACCCAGGTAAATTTTATCCTTGGCTACACTTTTGGCCTTAATTAACCCAAAGCATATGACCTGGCCTCCCATTAAATGGGCTGCTTCTCCCATTCACAACTCACATATTTGAGAAGTAAGAGGATGGAAGGAGAGCAGGTGGAACAGAATGAATAAAAAAGATGACGTCTGGTGCACCATCATGGTTATTCCATCCAAGGAAATTTTGCCTCAGTAGAATTTCAGGGAAACTGACCAAATCTAGGATTAAAAAGCTAACTGCAAAGCTTTCTGGTCAGGCAGAGCTGACACCACAGGAAAGCTGCATTTTCAGAAAGAGTTTGCAGGCAAGTTTAGGGGAGGAGTAAGATGGAAGAGGGGAGGTGGTGATAGAAGGCCACCTTTGAAATGGGCAGGTTTCTTTGCCAGGGGAGGGGAAAAAAGGAATGATGAGCACACTGCCTAAAAATTATTTTTAATAGCACAATTCCAAATGACTTCTCATTTCAATGTACATTGTATATTTAGCAAAATAAAATGACCAGGTTGGGGTAACCACGGAGGGAAAATACACTACTAATTGTGGTCATCAGCTCAACAGTCAAACTAGAAATGAATTGTTAACAATGCATTGACACATCTTAGAAAGACTGGTTTTCCCCCATGTCTTGGGATCAATATCTCTGTCACTGACATTCAACACTATAGACGATCTCGTTTGATGTAGAAGGGTTAAAAATAAAAGGCCATTTTGATTAATATTCTTGTTCTGTGGTTAATTCCTATTAGAGTGAAATTAAAATCTCCAAAAAAAGAAATTAAGCATTAAAACTTGAGTCACTGGATAAAATGTTAGCTTTGTTTTTCACTGCACGCCACGGTAAGAATTACTATTAAAATGTCATTTGCCATTGCAGAAAACCAGCTTTTCACATTTCTTCTCGTCACATGCCCAAATTAATTTAAGAAGCGGAAGAACTAAATCTGATTTAAATTAAAGTGAAAGCTTTCTGGTGCCGTGATTGATGTGAGTGTGCTGAGAGTCTGCAGGTCCTAGTGGAGCACCACCAGAGAGTGTTGCCAAGCTGGAGGTGATCTCATTCCACTTTAGACTTAAAAAGCCATATCGTTGGCAGCAGAGGAGCATCACCAAGGTTACTCAAGATCAAATAGCCTGCAAAGATTCTAAGCCAACACCGGAGACTACGGTTGTACCGTGAATGATAACAAACCTTATCCACAGTACCTTCAATGTTGCGTTTCTCAGCTGCCCTGAGTGAAATATAGAGGCCACTCAAGTTACTTACTTTATCAGGAGTTAAAATAGAATTGCTGAAACAGCAGACTGGCTACAGACACAAAAACAAAACAAAGAGCCTTTTGTTTAAACAATCCGTAGTGCTTTGTTAAGACCTGAATCATTTCAATAACTGTCTTTGCCATTCTATCTTTTGTGTGTTGCTTACGGTTAAATAAAACAGGGGTGGGGGGTGGGTGTGGGCAACATGTCTCTTTAACTATCTGAAAAAGCAATGACTGATTATTTTTCCTTTGCTTTGCATCTGACTTCCCTCTCCCAGGTTAAGGATATGGAGGAAAGCACTTCTTTCCGGGTTGCCATTCCCAGAGTAGTACTTAGTATTATAGAAAATTCCGTGCCATCAAATCTGATAGGAGAAGTTAAATAGCCCCTTCTGTATATAATTCCATTCTGTTAATCCCATACTTTTGTCTGCTCTTTTTTTTTTTTTCTCAATGGGGCATTTAATCAGTAGTTTCATTCGTTTGGGCAACTTTCCCTCAGGACAAAAATTCCAAAAGAGCCTACTGAAATAGCACACATATTTTTTTAAAGCCTTTAACAACATCATTTGCCTTTGAAAAGTCAACCTAATTAAATTCACAAGAACTGAGTGAAAGCACACCAAATAAAACCATTTCTGCCAAAGAATCAACAATATGGCAGGGGCCACATTTCAAGCAAGGCTCCCACACCACGTAATGAGCAGCCTCAATCTCTGGCTCCATCTGGAAACATGCTTCCCCAACTCCTTCTAGGAGACAGAGGCCGTAACCTCTGACCCTCCACTTTCCCCTGAGTCAACTGCCTCCTGCCTCTTCAGGGAACATGCTGCCATTCTGTTTCCATATCTGCAATCCTTTCCCTGCCTGCTGACTCCTTTTGTCTGTGGCCCTGTTTTCATAGGTTATCGTTTTTGAAACATGTAATATCAGTTCTACCCTGCCACTACCTCAAAATACTAGTCCTTCCTTCTCTGCTCTGTTGGCATCATTCACTCAACTTTATTTCTTTTAAAAAAATTACTTTTTCTGCTTATAAAAATCATTCTTATCTCAGAAATTCTGGCTTCTTAAAGACTTCCTTGAAAACTGCCCTTTCAAAGGTCACCAATCACCACCTAACAACCAATTAAACAGCCTCTTCTTCCAAGGACTCTCTCCCCATCTGTGAGTACCCTGATGACTGCCATCCTGACTGACTCTCTTCTTCCCCAGTTGTGCTGTTTTGCAAACTTCTCCCTCCCAGTGCCCTAAAATAAAGTTTCCAAGGCTCAGTAGTCCCTATCCTCTCCTGCTCCTCCCTGCCCCTTGACCTCTCCATCTCCCACCTCATCACTTCCACATTCTCAACACTTGTTCCCTGGCTTTGACTCCCATCTCTCTCCTGAGTTTTAGGTGACTTTTCCAAACATTTTCAGGCCCTCTTCAAACACAAAGGTATTTGCAGTCCCAGTCACTGGACTGTGTGCTGGGGACACACAAGTGAAAAGACAAGGCCCTGCTCCCATGGACGTTACTGTCAAGTGGGGAGACAAACGTGCAAACACAATTACATAGTGTACCACAAGCAGTGGAACGGAGGAGTGTGCGCTTCCATGGGAAGGTGGAAAAGAGAAGGGCTTCCTGACGCTGCCCAGGAGAGGCTGTGGGGGACTCCAGCACCCAAGGATGATGCTCAAAGGGGAAATAGGAGTTGGTCACGTGTGAGAGGTTGTGGTTCAGAAGGGAAAAAGAATGGCTTGGGACATGCCGTGGAGAGAAAGAATGAGACAAGCTAGATTCCAATTGACTTCAGATTCCAAATGACTTGTGAAGGCACAAAGTAAAAACCTTAGGTGGAGGGGTAGAGATGTTTGGAAAGCAAAGGTGATCCAGAAGACGAGATGAGACAAAGAGGCTGGCGTTCAGGAAGGTTTTCAGATGCTAAGAGCTTAGGTTATATTCTGTTAGTAATGGGGAGCTGCTAAAGAATTTTTAACTAGGGCAGGCTGACCAAGTTTGTTTTAAAGACAACGCCCAGGGTGAGGCTTGATAATACCACCGCTATGAACCTTGTACATAAGCTAGTCATACATCCATCTTATCTCTGGCCAGCTTTCAGCCTCTGGAGGAAAGCACCAATGTCATTCATCTTGGATTGCACTATAACATCCAGCCCAGCGCCTCACTTGCAGTATGCACTTAGAAAATTTTTCCATCCCTGCAAACTTGAGATTACACAACCCAGTTTGTCAGGACTTACACTCAGCCATCAGTAACATCTTTGTGTTAGTAAAGTTCACATAGATTACCCTTAAACAGTTAAGTACTGAAAACCCAATCAGAATTTTAGAGCTTACAAGGGAACACAGAATCATAAACTGTTTTTCAGAGGAGGGAGCCAAGTGCGAAGATGGGATGTGACTCCCGACATCCTGCGGCTTGCTACTGACAGCACCGCAACCAGAATTCTGGTCTCTCATCTCATTTTCTAAAATCGTTAATGACAATGAAACAAGATGCCAGTGCTGCTGTGGTTTCTGGAAATATGAGGTAATTGTATTTCCTTCATCTGTTCAGGGGCTTTTTCAGAATAACATAGCAGTCCTCCTGCCCCCTAATTCTATGTCAATATTTGTTTCAACTAGAAAATGATTTAAAACTGTGTAAGTGAGTATAAGTAATTGGAAGTTTCTTGCTTGTAAAAAACTTAAGTGGCTGGGCGGGTGGCTCACGTATATAATCCCAGCACTTTGGGAGTCTGAGGCAGGAGGATCGCCTGAGGTTAGGAGCTCATGACCAGCCTGGCCAAGGCGGCAAAATCCTGTGTTTACTAAAAATACAAAAACTAGATGGGTGTGGTAGCACGCACCTGTAGTCCCAGCTACTTCAGAAGCTGAGGCATGAGAATCACTTGAATCTAGGAGGCAGAGGCTGCAGTAAGCCGAGATGGCACCACAGCACTCCAGCCTGGGCAACAGAGCAAAACTTTGACTTAAAAAAAAAAAAACCCTATGCTTTAGCCAGAGACATCAGACCTTCTCCTTCTGCACATCAATTTTACTGTATTCTTTGGGAAGTAGCAAACTAGGCAAACTGTAAACTCAGCGGCAAGTGCTAAATCGTTAGTATATTTATTAATTCCAAATGTTATCTTTCTTTTCCTTGTCACCTATGCCTATTTTTTTAAGTCTACTGAATTACTAATGACCAATTATAACCCTAAAAATAAGCACCAAATGCCATTAAGATGAAAGAATGGTTATAGATATTAATCAAACATGTCACACGATCTTCCTTTATTTCTCTTAGACTTATTTGAATTGTAATGAAATCAGAGGTGAGTGAAGAGGCTTCAGGAGCAACCATGAAGTCACCACCTTTAGGCAACAATGAGTCAATCTGCCTTTCCTAAATTAACTGGCTAAAGAAACCAAATCTGTCTTTGGCCATAAGATTCCCAGCATGAGCTTTATTTGTCCCTGTAAATTTCCAGAAAGTTGAGGGCAGTTGAAAGGGCATCAAAGGGATAGGTCTCCTCTGAGCTCTTGAGGTCTGAGATCAGAATAGGCCAGCATATGCGAGCACCAGGAACCCTTAACTTCTCTGGGTCTTGGTTTGCTTATCTAAAAAATGGAAAGGGGAACTCACCAGAGGACTGGGAAGCTGAAATGGGAGGATGAATTGGGCCTAGGAAGTCAAGGCTGCAGTGAGCCACAATCACATTGCTGCACTCCAGCCTGGGCAACAGAGTAAGATCCTCTCAAAAGAGAAAAAAAAAAAAGAAGAAGAAAGAAAAAACAAAGGAAAAGAAAAGAAAGGCAAGCAGGAACGGGAAGCTTCTGAAGTTTAGGTCATATTTGACCTAGATAAGGGTTATACAGGTGTATAGCTGCAAATGCTAAATCATTAGTATATTTATTAATTCCAAAATGTTTCTCTTTCTTTCCCTTGTAACCAGCTACTCAAGAAGCTAAGGTGGGAAGATAGATTGGGCCCAGGAAGTCAAGGCTGCAGTGAGCCACGATCACATTGCTGCATTCCAGTCTGGGCAACAGAGCAAGATCCTGTCAAAAAAAAAAAAGAAAAGAAAGAAAGAAAGAAAAGCAAACAGGAGCAGGAAGCTTCTGAAATTTAGGTCACCTTTAACCTAGGTAATGGTTATACAGGTGTTCACTCTATTTCTTAAGCCATATACCTTTTATGTACCTCTCTGTGTCATATTGTTTTTTAAAGTTACAGAAAACAAGATGAAGAATTCAATGCGGTTAGCACAAGGTGGACAAAGCAGATGTCCATCTTGGGCCTGTCTGAGGTGGTGGGCAGGTGCAGCATGCCGTCAGAGTGAGCTTTCAATCAATGTCCACAGGCCATTTCTGCAAAGGGACCTCCTAGACAGCCCTGGGAAAGTGCCACAGGACCTTCAAGAGGAGAACTGATAGCAAAAGATAAGGGGCGTCTGCGGTATCTCAGGGACCCGTGGGCTCTGGCTGATAGAGAACACAGCCAAGCATCCTCGGCAAATCCAGAAAGAGGCCCACAATCTCTCCCAAGACGAACATACTTGTCTAAGCTAAAAAGGAGCTAGGAGGCTTCATGACAATGAAAGGTGGATGCAGTCACCCTCAAAGTCTGGTGGCAGTAGCCATAGAGAAATCTGGCTAGAACAACTTGGAAATCCAGTCCATAATTTTAAGAAAGGTAAATCATTCTTTAATGTTAAACAAGTCAATGTGCACACGATTTTTAATCACTTGGTGTAAGTAGTTATTTTTTCACATTGTGTAATAAATCCTCAATTCCTATCCTTCCAGGTATAATCAACATAGCCCTCTGAGTTTGAATGACATAGGCAGATTCAACACGCCTCCCTGTGCTCACACTTCTCACCCTAGAGCCACAGGGCATGCTGACCTGCTAAGATGCATTTCTTCAGGAAAGAGTTGTGACTAGAGAACATTTCCGATACCAACAACAGTTGCTCTGTGAACTAATTCAGGCAGGAGTGTACACAGAGACAGTAACTAAAGTGCCTGTTAAATACCGTGTGAGAAAATGTTTCTCTTTCTCCCAAGTTGGGCTTTTTGGGGATGGAGGCTTAAAGGTGACATGTCTTTATTTTAACCTTGAATATGCTCATAGTTGTCAAATGAGGTCTACAGGTTACAAAAAAACAAAATCTGAACTTCTCATTGAGCTTACTCCCATTTCCTGATTTCTTTTCCACTTAGTTGTAGCGCTTTCCATGAAGCTAAAAACTATGCAGATAAAAATGTTGCTAGATTTAGGTTACTTATGATCACAGCTATCTCCAATGAAGTTCTTGAAGGATTCAAACAACGATGGGTGCAAAAAGGGTAGATTTCTGGAAACTCAAGAAGCTTGAGTGAATTTTTCACAGATAATGGGATCCATCTTCAAAAATTTATTATTTGTTGCTAGCCAGATGTCTGTTGAAGCAAATATCAAAATGCCATTTTTGTTTTGTTTTGTTTTGTTTGAGATGGAGTCTCGCTCTGTTGCCCAGGCTGGATTGCAGTGGTGCAATCTCGGCTCACCATAGCCTCTGCCTCCCGGATTCAAGCAATTCTCCTGCCTCAGTCTCCGAGTAGCTAGAACTACAGGTGTGCGCCAACATGCCAACATGCCATTTTAAAATCTGGGTAAATGTTGGGTATCTCTTATCCGAAATGCTTGGAACCAGAAATGTTTCAGATTTTGTATTTTTTTTCAGATTTTGGAATATTTGCGTTATAACTACTGACTGAGAATCCCTAATCCCAAAACCCAAAATGCTCAAATTTGAGCGTCATGTCAGTGCTCAAAAAGTACTGGGTTTTGGAGCATTTTAGATGTCTAATTTTCAGATTAGGAATGTTCAACCTGTACATGTTTATATCTTCATTAGCAGCGAATCATGACCTAAATATCTAGTAACAAAACAAATCAAGAAACAAAACCAAGACATTTAACCTAAGCCCGTGACCATCAAATTTCATCATAGTCTCCCCAGACTCTCCAACTGTAAATACAAAAGATATCTGCTATATTCAGATCAAAGTAGAGAAAAATTACACATGGACAAGACCCTGTTCCACATGCCATTTTACAAATCTTGAAAGACTATCTCCTTTCTGATGTGGGGATGGGAGCAGGAGGGAGTGGGGAGTGGAGGGACCTCCCAGTGCTTTTCTTTTTTCTCTGCCTGAGCCCTCTCTCCCCATGTGCACAATGTACCTCATGCACACCTCCATCACACTACGGCCTGTTTACTACTGGAGGACAGTAGGCCTGCATTAGCAAACCTCAGGACAAGCTTTGAGGCAAGCTGCTGCCAAGACAGCAGGGCCTGGCTCTTTAAAGTCGAGGACCCAGGAACTTTCATCTGTTCATTTAAACACTCCTGGCATAAAACCGAATTTTAAAAACTATATGTTTACATTTCGTTATTCATTTATTGATACTCGCTGTGTCATTTCCCTCCAAGCTTTATGGCTCTCAAGAGTAGACGCTAGCTCCCCATAAAAACTGACGAACTAATTCATACAATAAGCATTTAATGGCAATAAAAAACCAGCAACCTGTTTAATACTAAAGAATGGCATTCTTTTCTTAAAATTATGGACATAGCAAGAATAGAAGATGAAACATAGTAGATTACTCACTGTGAATAATTAGCTACCTTTCAATATTTTTAAGTAGAGAATGCTGAGCTTGAATGAACTTTGATAATTTATATAACATCAAATCTTAATAGGGCCACATATTCGGAGACTGATTTATTTTAATCTTCACTGATAATGAGGTAATAAATACCTTGCACTCAAGCTGTATTTATCTCAGGTTGCTAATCTGTACATGTGGTTAAAAGTAAATAAACAGAGAACAAAAGAACGCAGATAATCTTTCTCATTTCATCTTTTCCTACCACTGTTCCTAAGTCTATAATTTATCTAAAATCTCTTACGAAGTTTTTAAAGCCAGACTTTAAACATTGTGCTCCAGAAATTTTCCAAAGTTATTAATTTTATTAATAGTAAATTTCCCTTTGGGAAGCCGAGGCGGGTGGATCATGAGGTCAAGAGATCCAGACCATCCTGGTTAACATGGTGAAACGCCATCTCTACTAAAAATACAAAAAATTAGCTGGGCATGGTGGCGCGTGCCTGTAAGCCCAGCTACTCAGGAGCCTGAGGCAAGAGAATTGCCTGAACCCAGGAGGCGGAGGTTGCGGTGAGCCGAGATCGCGGCATTGCACTCCAGCCTGGGTAACAAGAGCGAAACTCTGTCTCAGTTAAAAAAAAAAAAAAAAAAAAAGTAAATTCCTTTGATGAACCATTTTAGAGCATTAAAACAATTATGAAAGCACTTATCTTTGCAAAATAAAATTCAAGTTTAGGCAAAACCAGTGGGGCTAGATGATATTTCATATATATGTACTGCATACTCAAAAAGAAAAGCAAAAATGTCTGTAAACAGATGTTCAATTTTTCAAGGGGAGAAAAGTCCAGTCCTGATCTGGAACTTGAAAATACATGAACTAGGGAGTGAAGCACAGTTTCCTGGAGAGTGATCAAAACAGTCGAGCCTGAATATTCAAACTTGCACATACCTTCATGAAAGCATTTTCTACAAGCCAGACCATGTAGTGCTCTGTTGCTTAGAAGCTGGGCAGAGAAATGCTAACCAGGCACTGCCTTGGGGATTTGTCCTGGGAACGGTGCCATTTAACATTCTTATTAATTATTTGGTGGAGGAAGGTGAGCTATAAGTAGAGAAGTTCCTGGTCACAGTTTACTAAAGAGAAATCCCCAGGAACTAAAGAGATCTGGAAGAAACTTTGGTTGGATTTAGGTACATTCAGGGATCAATATTATGACAGCAACAAAGCTCACAGCACAACTCCAAGGCTATTTACAAATGAGCCAAACGAATGCCATTCTTCTCATTTAAGACTGAAGTCACTAGAGATAGAGGCTACTCAGGCTAAATAAAAAGGAAACCCAACAATGCCCTCATTTCTGGATAGTCCAATAGCAAGGCTGTGAGACACAAGATACTATAAGATACATGAGATAATCTAAGCATTACAAAAGACTAAAGGAACAAAAAATAGGGCCATGATCTGAAATGTTTGCACAGTTCTGTTCTGAACACCAAATCTATGGTGAACCTATGGATAGCTATTCCTTCTCTCTCCAAACAGAAATTATCTGCCCTATTTAATTCCCATAAAACAATTTTTGGTTTGTCTCCTCAGTATTTTTCACACTGTGATTCGTACAAGAGATGCAGGCACAAATTCTTTGAGAGCTAGGACCCTACCTTTGTACTCTGCACTTCTGCCAGAATAACAAATTCCCAATAAATAAATCATTGTTAAAGGCAGTGTAGTGTAGCAGTTACGAATATGAGCTTCAAGGCTTCAGACTGTCCAACTTTAAATCCTGGTTCTACTGCTAATTAACTTGGAGATTGTGGGCAAGTTTCTAATCATTGTGCTTCTGTTTTTCTAGAGTAAGCTGTATGATTATTGGAAAAATTAAATGATGTAATACTTTAGTGGTCTCAGAACAGTACCTGGCATTATAGTTAAGTGTTTAATAAATGTCATTAGCATTCATAGTGGTACTATATTAAAGACTAAATCACTTCATAAGTGACTGATATATAAGATAAAATTATCATAAAAATTAGAGGGGTTTTAATGCTAGATTTTCTTTGAATCAATCACAGAATTTCTCCCAAATTTAAGTCTTCTGCAGTTAGATAAAATATAGGCGATCCAGGTCAATTAAATTTCAGATAAATAACAAATACCTCTTTGGTATACTATTGTCCCAAATACTGTATGGTAGGAGAAATCTGGTAGGAGCAGCATCTGGTAGAATTAAGAAGTTTGATTTGTTGTTCTAAGAAAAAAAATCTCCAAATTTTACAAGTTACTCCTTATTCTTTGAAGAACTACTTTCCTTCTTTATGACCTTTAGGATGCCCTCCTTGCCATATATTTACTTTTTAACATCAACAATAGATTGGGCTAGGTGCAGTGGCTCATGCCTGTAATCCCAGCACGTTGGGAGGCTGAGGTGGGTGGATCACATAAGGTCAGGGGTTCGAGACTATCCTGGCCAATGTGGTAAAACACTGTTTCTACTAGAAATATAAAAATTAGCCAAGCATGGTAGTGCACTGCTATAATCCCAGCTACTCAGAAGGCTAAGCCAGAGAATTGCTTGAACCTGGGAAGTAGAGGTTGCAGTGAGCTGAGATCATACCACTGCACTCCAGCCTGGGTGACAAAGTGAGGCTCCATCTCAAAAACAAAAACAAACCACAATAAATTGAAGTAAAAATAATAACTTTAAACTAGATACAGGAATACTCTTCCTATATTTTCTACTTGACCAAGTATACCTTGCCCATCTGCTCGCAGAACCTAAGCTCAGAAGAGCCCAGTTGGATGCTACCCCAGTTCTGATCAATCAAACCATTTAGCACTTCTTCGAAGGCTATATATAGGTCCTCTCTCCACCCAGCTTGAACTAAACAGAACAAACAAATGTGTTCAAAAAACAAATTGGTTTTGAATTCTTACAATGGTTTTAAAAAGGCAGTGGCAAAATTGCCCATGTCGACAGGGGTTTATTTGGATCAAATTAATACTGGTGGTTTAAACATGCTAAAGTGTTTCTAAGAAGGTATGGGTTCCTGGAAGACAGATTTGAGTATCTGCAAGTAGGTAAGTTTCTGCAGAGACCAGAACATCTTAGGCATGGTTATTAGTCCATTTTCACACTGCTGAAAAAGATACGCCTAGATGGGTAATTTATAGAAAAAAAGATTTTTAATGGACTCACAGTTCCACATGGCCAGGGAGGCCATACAATCATGATGAAGGCAAAAAGCACATCTTACATGGCAGCAGACAAGAGAGAATGAGAGCCAAGCAAAAGGGGTTTCCCCTTATAAAACCATCAGATTTCGTGAGATGGACGCACTACCACGAGAACAATTTGGGGGAAACCACCCTCATGATTCAATTATCTCCCACTGGGTCCCTCCCACAACACATGAGAATTATGGGAGCAACAATTCAAGATGAGATCTGGGTTGGGGCACAGCCAAACCATACCAGCATGTATTTGATTGTATTTATGATATCTTATAAAGAGACAGCATACTATACATTCAAAAAAAGTAGATCTGGTTTTATAGCTAGATAACAAATATATACTCTCAGCAGCCAGTAAACCAAGAAAACAAGCTCACAGAGAATGCCATCTTACCCCTCAATACGGATTTGAGGTTGAGCTTGGCTTGGCGGTGCAGGTCCTCAACACAGGGGGGTCTTGTGGTGGGAAGAAACACATTCTCCTGCTGGTGCCATGGGGCAGTGTAGTGGACTGTCCATCGGCTCTCCTCATCTAGATTGGAAACCGCTATAGGAAACAAGAGAATACATTCAGGTGTCAACTTAGGCTTCATTGGCTACAAATTTATTACATCATGATGTGTTTCCATGCCTAACACATCCACGGGTAAGGGCCAGCAAGGGAGAAATGGAGCAAATTCTAAATTAGATTTAATCTTCGATTCCAGGGGTCTTACTCCCAGTGTTTTATTTATAAAGCAAAAGCTGAAAGTGTCCACCCTCCAAACAATGTCTTCACAGAATCATTTGCTCAGTTAACTGCTTCCCAGCAATTTAGGTCCTCCCTTTACTCCACTGTTTGAAAACAATTGACAAAACTGATAGAGACCTCCAATTCCTACTTAACCCCCCTCCCACACACACAACAAGTATCAGTTCCTCAACTGTATAGTGCCACTGCAACAGTAAATGTTTGATTGTCCTGACAGAAATGAATTTCCTGCCAGGTTTATAACAAATGTTCCCCCTTCTACAGCACTAAAGAGCATCACTGTTACAGACTCAATTACATTTTTAAAAAATTAAGCATAGACATTCCATTTACATGTAAATGTCATATCTAATAGATGTGGGGATCCGTTTGTGTTACAAAATTTTCTCTGCATTTCTTGCTTTCATGAAACCCTTTTATATTAACTTTTTAAAAATTACAATGCAATTGACTCTTCCCAACACAATCCAATTCAACTAAATTTTCCCAGCACAGAAGGGACCAAAACATTAGAGGAAAAAATAATAGGTAATCCCGAGACTTAGATAAATCTCTACAATAATATTCCTTTAACTCCCCTGAGGCTTGGGACCCCTCTAGTTCATTTTTCCTGACAATACAAACTAAGCTGGGGCATCAGTGGAGCCCAAAATGAGGCTGACAGCACCAAGACAAATTCATCAACAATTTTTTAGTACTTTCTATATATCTGCCACGTAAGCCAGGCAATGGAGAGACTAGAGAGGCAATTGAGAAAGTCTCTGTGTTGAGGGATTTGCTTGAGGTAGCAAGTCTAACCCACCCCTGTAAAGCCAGCAGATAATTGAATTGTGAGTGAGGAGCAAGTCTTCCTGATTCTGATCTATGCTACAGAGTTCACACTGGGCGTATCCATGTCCCCAACATAACATGTACCCGGAAACTAGACCATAAAATGAATTTTCATAGTCATGTGAGAAAGCATGCATAAACTATTAAATCCATTTGAGCGTATCTAAAGTTAACTAAACATACTCTATAGCACAGTTATTAGGGCTACTCTAAAGATCAAATGAACCAATATATATAAAGTATTTAGCTCAAGAAATGACTCAGGTAAAACATGGTTGTGGCAGGAACAGTAAAAATTATTCTAACAAGGCCCCAAACATCAAACCGTCACTGTCTCTTGTAAACCTAGGCCACAGGTTAGCTCTCATCTCACATACCGTCTTTTCTATAGCTACTACATTTTACCATCTTATGAATATGAACAGGATAACTCATTTTCAAAAGGATTCCACTTCTCTGTAAGTTGCTAAATGAGGAAATAAACATTGATAACTAGATGCCAAGTTAAAAACGGAAGTGTCCACTGTGCTTTCTGCTTAGTGTTTGACAGAAGTGGTGTGTGACTCACACCTAGTGTTTCACACAAACTCTTGTTGAGCAAATGTTTTGCACAGTGCATACAACTATCAGTCTTAATACACAAAATCCACAAAGACCTGACTCAACCCTCATTTGTGTTTCAGAAGGATCTAGCACTGGGCCAGCCTCACCATATGTCCCCGCAAAGTGCAGCCAAAGTTCACCACAATGTTTTGTGCTGATGCCCATTTATTTTAAAGATTGAGTTACCACACTTCAGAGTTAGAAACTATTGAAAATGTAAACTTTTCCTATTTGCCAATTACAAATCAAATCCAAGTAATGGCATTCGTATCTGTACCATCAATTGGCACAGCTACCAACCGGCTCCTGTGAAATCCCCACTGGAGTTCAGCCCCATTGCACAGCTACCAGCTGGCTCCTGTGAAAGAGTCTCTTTCCCTGGAGTTCCTCATTCTCACCAGGGCCACATTTAATCCGTCCATCCAAAGGCAGCCTTCGGCAAGGGCTGCAGAAAACCAGCGCACAGCGCTGCTCTTTGTAGCTTTCTCCAAAGCTCCTCTTCCCAGTGCCCCTACCCATACACATTTATCCAGTTTAAGTCATTGGTCCAAAAACTAAACTAAAATAAACCACGAACTATGTAAAAACAAAGCCAAGCAGTTATAAAAATTATTATTTTCAAGAGAATGAAGAAGTACCTAGATAAGAAATGTAAATCAACGGTAAGTATACAACAAAGCCACACCAAAAAAGCTCTATACCTAACAACGATCACCTATCAGTCTAGACAGTTTGTGTTCAAGCTCTTAAATCCATAACAAAGAGTGCCGGGGAGTTTTAGGGGATTATCTCCACCAGAAATATGTGATACATTACACAGAGGCTCCCTTGCCTCAGTTGCATATTTAGCCAAAGAATCAAAAAATCATACACTAGATATCAAGGGAAACATAAATTAAGTACAAGAATTCTTTCCCCTGTTCAAAGGACGTCTTTTGAAAAGCACAAAAGAAATGAATTCACTTAAAACCTCAATCATAAATAAATAAGACATACTAAGATCGCATAACACTGTCCTAGAGTTACAAAAGTCTGAGGTATTTAAAGAACCAGGTATAGTGTAGAGTTTAACTCATGCCTATTATGCTGTTTCACACTCTAATTTCATCACACAAAAGAACAAAGTAGGACCTAAAACACACACAGACACATATACACACAGACACACGGGGACAAATACACATACGGGAACATATGCACACAATAGGTAGTACAGGGAAAAAGAACTACTTACTTTTCTTCTTAAAAAGTTTAATGAAAGACTTAATCTTTGCATTAATGAAGACCACCATTTCCAGGGTGCCTACATAGAGCTTAAAAATGTAAATCACATTAAAAGCTCAGTCCGGTAGGCAGGTGGCAAGCTTCGTCCTTCTGCTCCAGATTCTAACTTTTATTCCCCCGGTCTCATATCCTCAGACATCTGCCCAGGCTGATGTAACTCTGAGCTTGAGCTTATTGTCAGGCAGTTACAAACCATTAACAGTCCTTGAACCTGAAAAACTCCTACTGAAACCTAATCTTTAAGGCTGAGAGCAGCCAGTGACATCGTGCGTGTGTAGAAAGAGAAAGCCAATCACGGTTCTTATTTGCATGACAGCCACATCAGGCTTTCTGCCTCAGTGCCCATTCATTCAGTTTTTTCTCCAACAGATCAGAAGGTCCCCTTCTATGAGTCCACAAAAATCGTGCAGAGTTTCCTCTATGGAAGTCAAGATGAAACAAATGCATTCCCCATTTCACTAGGCCACTATGAACATCCAGATCCCTTAGAGGAACTGCCAAGTCTGAGGGCAATTCTAGTTAATTCAGGGTGTATGGGATTTGAACTGATTTATGGGAAAAAAAGACAAATTATTGTTTCCCAACCACGCCCCAGGCTCTGCCTCCCATACCAAAGGAACTTGTATAAGCAGTAAAACTTTAGAATGGAATCTCTCCAAGGAGCTGCAAATAATGACTTGGTTGCATTTTTGTGCAAATGAGGATGCCCTGTCTTCTCACCCTTCTTTGCTAGTGATTGAGAATCAGCATTATATGTTCCAAAGCGTGATCTTATTTGCATCTAGCTGCCACAACAATCAAGAAAAAAAATTAAAAACCACCAATAAAATACAACTTCCCCACTCCAAATGAGAAATTAGATAAAGTACCTTAATCACTTTAATGTTTATTTTAAATGCAATTGTCACCTAAGCTCCTGGTTTTCAGAATTCCATAATCGCCCTTCCCTCACAGAAGTCTCAAACAAACATTATCTGAGTTACTCTTTAACTTAAATATACCATCCGGAGTTCTGTTTTTTTGCCCGTTTGCAGTTAACCACAGAGAACCAGGGAAGCACAAGCAGAAATGGAGAAATCAGAAATAGGGCAAAAGAATGCACTGGAAAAACATATTCCAGGGATAAAGGGATAGGAAAAAAGGAGACTATAGATCAGGAAACACTATGAGAAGGGAAAAAGGAAAAGAACCTTCCTCACATCTCAGCCCAGTTCTACTTCATGGCCAAACATTTTTGAAACGATTTAGACAACCTCTTATTTCATAGCTTTGGGCCAGACTTATAACTCAATGGAAAAATGTAATAATCCACTAATTCAAAACATTTAGTTTATAATAAAGGCTCTTAGTCAAAGAATAAAATTTATATAAGGGGCTCTGTCTAGCGAAGGCTTTGAAATGATTCCTTCTCAAGTCTTTTTATGCCCTTTATTTTTCAACAACAACAAAACAAAAAACAAATAGAAACGTTACTACTTATCATACATATTATCACAGATTTCCAACTTGTGTTCTTCCATTCTATATAGCTTTATTTTGAAGAAATTAAATTGCCAGATGGCAAATGAGAAACGACTGAGCCTGTAAGTCAGATTATGTGGCTGCCTTAAATTAGCAGGCAAAGTTCCCCTTTGGAAAACAAATTAATCTGCAAGAGTGACCTCCCTTTGCTCATTGCATTAGACACAAGGAGAGTCGTGGGCAAAAACACTCATATGCACAACCCACAGGTGTTTGAGGTTAAGTGTTACCATGCAAATGTCCAGTTGAAAACAAAAATTGTTCTTTCGAGAAACCCTGATTATGTTCAATCCTCCATAACCTGTAGCTTTCCAAGTGCCCAACGATGGCATGTGAATATAGATTCACTAACCAAACACATAAATACTGAGCACCGATGCTAACCGCCACTCTTTCATTTAGTTGTGATACATCATTGGACAACATAGGTGAGATCCCTGCCCTGATGGAACTTAAAATATTTGACACTAAACTATAATTTTATGGTAGATTAGAAGGAGACGAGTGCAATAGACAAAATTAAAAAATTCAGCAAGAGAAAAGAGGGTTTGAGGGTGGCCAGGCTGCAGGACGGTAGGAGTCAGGGTGGGCCTCATGAAAAGGTGAGACTTAAGCAAAACCTTGAAGAAGGCAATGGCAATAAAACAAAACGTGGTAAAATGAATCTCACTGGCTCTCGTTTTAAAGAGGGAGAGAGATTCTTCAGGCTGTGAGACATATTTCTATCCACCAGGACTAGAGAAGTGCTCTTTCCTCTCAGAAAATGAACTGTAGGAAGAATCTGGCATGGAGTAATTTCCTTTTTCTCTCAATATTAAGCGTGATATTAAGTGGCTGCAGTTGTTCCTCTGTATCCATTCCAGGATGCCCCTTGGATGCAAAAATCCTTGGATGTTCCAGTCCGTAATATAAACTAGTGTAGCATTTGCACATCTTCCTGTATACTTTAAATCATCTCTAGATTACTTATAGTACCTAAAACAATGTAAATGTTATGTAAATAGTTGTTATACTGTATTGGTTTAAAAATACGTATTTTTATTGCTGCATTGTTACTTTTATTATGTTTTTTCCCCCAAATATTTTTGCTCTTTGGTTGCTTCAATCCACGGATGTGGAACCCATGGGTATGGAGAGCCAACTGTACTTGGTTACACACAAGTAAGTGGTAACCCTAGTGGGAGAATGCAGGCTTCCATCCCAGCATCCTAGGACAACTCATCCTCTGTGCTTTATTCCACATCGCCTCATAATACCATAAAATTCAGATCTTCAGGAAATAAACCAAATAAACAATCACATTTATTGCATTCTATATTCAGTTGTATTTTGGAAGCACTTACTAATTATAACATTTTCCCCAATCATACTGCCATCTCTTACTTTATATCTTTCATATAAGCATGAGCACAGGGAAATGTTTTCATCATATAATTTGCATGCCTTAATGCTGTGGTCGATGGAAGAGCCATATTCTTCTGGAAGTATATTTTTTAATTGTTCAATTTATATGTACAACAGAAAAGATATAAATCCATGGTACTTCAGATTCCAACTTCAGTCATATATGACAGCGGCCAAAAAAAAAAAAAAGTTTTTTTGTAAAGATAGGATACTAGGTTGCCCATGCTAGTATCCCCTGTCTAGTTCACTCCTGGCCTCAAGCAATCTTCCCACCTTAGCCTCCCAACGTGTTTGGATTAAAGGCAAGGGCCACTGCACAGGGCTGAAAAAGAAAAAGAAACTTTCTAATGAACTAGACATGAAAAACTTGACACTAATGCATAATAGTGAAAAGCAGTCCCTCTCTGGAACCATCCTACCCAGGTTACCAGCAACTTGCTAGAGAAGCGACCCCTCCATACCTCGGTTAGCTCATCTGTAAAATGGGGTAACAACAGTGTTTATAACACCAGGTCGTGAGGAGAACTTCAGAGTTTTTACTGATAAAGTCCTTAGAACATTACCTGCCACGTAAGCATATATAAGTCTATGTCAATCAATGAATAACATCTCAAGAGACAGCTGCACAGCCTTGCGCTTGATAAAGGACCATGCTTTCATGCAAGGAAATCAGTGCTGAACACCCCACAGCTGTCCTCCTCGTCTCTGATTTACACTGCCAACTCCTCAAATAATTGCTCTGCACCCCCTGCTTCCAGTTTTTATCCACATATTATCTTTTCCATTGCCTAAGATTTTATTTCAATTTTTAAAAAATTCTCAGTGGTCATCAGTGAATTTCTGACTCCTACTAATGGTCTTTTTCTCTCTCCTCATCTTCCTAATGATCTTCTGAATCCTATACTTCCCACCACTCAGCTCTTGAACTCCTCTTCCTTGATGCTGCAACGTACTAGTTCCTCTCCTACTAACTCCTCTCCAAATTCCAATAAACTCTAACCAAGCTTCAAAGATCTAGTCTTTAGGCCTCTGTCCTATGCTATTTACTTATTTCCCCTTAAACCTTGAATGATTTTGTCAGTATAGGGCAGAAGTCGGCAAATTATGATCCTTTGGCCAAATCCAACGATTAAATCATTTTTTAGGTAAAAGAAGAAGAATATTTTATAACATGAAAAGTACATGAAATTGAAATTTCAATGTCCAATAATAAAGTTGTAATGGAACACCACCACACCAATTTGTTTAAATATTGTCTAAGGCTGCTCTCGGGTTGTAACAGCAGAGCTAAGCAGCTACGAGTAAGACTGTACGGCCCTCAAAACTAAAAATATTTACTATCTGGATCTTTAGAGAAAAAGACGGCTCACCCATGGGCTTAAGCTACTGCCTTTAAACATCCTGCTCAACCTCCGTTTCTATTATCTGTCATTTGTCTGCCCTCAGTTCCATTTGCTAACCTCTACTCAGATTTCACATTATCTCAAGTTCAAGACATCTGAGACAATCTGCTTTTCCCCCAAACTGCTTCTCAGGAATTATTTTTACTTCTATTAGGGCTATCCTCCTTTTTTTTCCCCCCGTGAACTAGACAGGTAAATTTAACCCCCAGTTATAAAAGAAAAAACTGAGGCTGGACGCAATGGCTCACACCTGTAATCCCAGAGCTTTGGGAGGCTGAGGCAGGAGGAATGCTTGAGGCCAGGTGTTTAAGACCAGCCTAGGCAAGACAGAGAGACCCTATCCCTAAAAACATTAAAAAGTTAACCAGGTGTGGTGGTTCACGCCTATAGTCCTAGCTACTCAGGAAGCTGAGGCAGGAAGATTGCTTAAGCCCAGAAGTTTGAGGTTGCAGTGAGCTATGATGGCACCACTGCACTCCAGCCTTTTTAAGAGACCTTCTCTCTTAAAAGAAACACAGAGAGAGACAGAACGTATTTGCTGCCTTGTGTTAGGTGTCCAGGTTACAAGTGAATCAAACATGGTCACAGTCCACAGGAAAAGACACACCCACACAGATAAAAACGATGACATAAAGATTAAGTCTAGCGAGAGAGAGATGACTGTGAAGTTCCTAGGGAAAATGATAACACACATCCATTTAAAGGACCACCCGCTGTTAGAGTACAGAGAAGAGACTCTCGCGTACAGCACAGTCCTGGGACGTGGGGAGATATGCTGGCACTCTGGTGAAAGGTCATGGGACAGCCCTGTGGGGAAAAGTGGTGAGAAAGATGGAGAGAAGCAGGGCAGGCCTTTCAGGGTCTTGCTTGCCACCGTGGGTGAGTGGCAGGCGGTGGGCAAGGGGGTCCCAGAAAGAGGGTCGGAGGGAAAGCTGTAGGGCCAGTGTTGCATTTTAACTAAAACCCTGATGCCAAATGAAAATGGGTTTGAATAAACTTGACCAGAATGGTGCCGCAATCCACACAAAAGGTGAAGGGGTCAGAATTCACTCTCAGCTCAGAACAACTTTCTTTCTCTAGAACAACTTGGTTTTATTAGCCTGAGTTTCATTGTCTGTAACATGTTTCAGGAACCCAATAAACCTAAAGTATAAAGTTCAAAAAATGAAAACCTGGCCATTTAAATAAATGACTCTGTTACCACCCATGCTTTTATCTTTAGTACAACCTCATTATTTTTATGAAGGCCAAAGATTATATGTTTAAACCTAAAAGCTTCTGAAGAGCAGAGCCGTCTACAGCTTCGAACTCATGGACATAGCCTTGTCCATCCCCACCCCATCCCTATTTACACAAATCCACAGGCCCTCCTCAGTGTATCAAATGCAGGTAGGGCACCAAAAGTCTTTATTTGAAATCCAAAACCTTTTTCACAAATACTGTTAAACAATATTGATTAAAAAGGATTATTTTCAGATTAAATTTCAATCTTTGAGCAATTGAAAATGAAATATACAATCAATAAAGATCATTATGTTCTTCCAAGCTAAAGAGGAGAAAGGGGAAAGAAAAATCAGACATAACAGAGTTCTGCTCAGGGCTGCATATTACATGACCATTTGAAGTGCTTTTGAAAGGAATTTAGCTCCTCAAATAGAAAATTTTTCAGGGCAACCTTATTTATAAATGGTACTTTTACTGACTGTTAATTCATTTTAGGGTATTTTTAAAAATCAAGTTTAACATCTAACATAGAAGACTGTATACGACTAAGGTAATTTAGATGTACTCATCTTCATGCATGGTTAAAATAATTCAAATACAATTTTAAATTCATAGATACACCCATTCATTCTTATGCTTTTCAGACTCATTGAAACACTGGAAAACATCACAGCACAAAGTACAACACAAGCCTTCTGGGTCAACAGAATAAAATATACAAACATAGTAGTAAAGGATTATAGACATTTCTACAAATTAACATCATCAACTACTTAATAAACATTCATAATGTTTTACCAATTGATAAAGATAGTTTAGGCCTATCCTGTTTATTAAGGAACAAAATCTTCCTATAACATTAACTCTTTTTTTTTTTTGAGATGGAGTCTTGCTCTGTCGCCAGGCACTAGGCTGGAGTGCAATGGCGGGATCTCGGCTCACTGCAACCTCCGCCTCCCCAGTTCAAGCAATTCTCCTGCCTCAGCCTCCCGAGTAGCTGGGACTACAGGGGCATTCCACCACACCCAGCTAATTTTTATAATTTTTAGTTGAGACGGGGTTTCACCATGTTGGCCAGGATGGTTTCAATCTCTTGACCTTGTGATCTGCCCGCCTCAGCCTCCCAAAGTACTGGGATTACAGGCGTGAGCCACCACGCCCAGCCAATGTTAACTCTTAAAGGTAAGAATTATGTTTCATGTTTTTATGAATACTTTCACATTAGGAGCAACTATGTACAGTCTGTAATTCTTGTCTATCAAAATAACATTTATGAATTATTATGCAAACAATTATTACTGAATTATCGAAGCTGCAAAGCAAACCAATAACATAGGCAGGTAAATTAATACAGTCAATAAATGTGTAAATAAAGCAGCAAATTTTAAAAACAAGGCTGCCAGATCAAATATATGATGTCGAGCCAGGCACAGTGGCTCACACCTGTAAATCCCAGCACGTTGGGAGGCCAAGGCAGGTGGATCATGAGGTCAGGAGTTCGAGATCAGCCTGGCCAAAATGGTGAAACGCTGTCACTATTAAAAATACAAAAATTATCTGGATGTGGTGGCACACTCCTGTATTCCCAGCTGCTCGGGAGGCTGAGGCAAAAGAATTGCTTGAATCCAGGAGCCAGAGGTTGCAGTAAGCCAAGATCAACCCACTGCACTCCAGCCTGGGTGACAGAGCCAGACTCCATCTCTTATTTTAATTTTTATTTTTTTGAGATGGAGTCTGGCTCTGTCACCCAGGCTGGAGTGCAGTGGCGTGATTTCAGCTCACTGCAACCTCCACCTCCCTGGTTCAAGCAATCCCCATGCCTCAGCCTCCCGAGGAGCTGGGATTACAGGCGCACGTCACCACATCTGCTATTTTTCTTTGCAATTTTAGTAAAGACAGAGGTTCACCATGTTGGTCAGGCTGGTCTCGAACTCCTGACCTCATGATCCACCCGCCTCAGCTTCCCAAAGTGCTGGGATTACAGGCGTGAGCCACTGCGTCCAGCCAAGACTCCATCTCTTAAAAAAAAAAAAAGTCGAAATAAAGTTGAATTTGAGATAGATAAAAAATATATAACTCATTGTTTATCTGACATTTAAATTTAACTGGGCATCTTGTATTTGCTTAATCTGGAAATCTTAAAGTACAACTTAAAAAAATTATCTAAGGTCATGGAAGAGTAAGAGTTTGATGGGAGTAGAAACATCATTGGTTAGTAACAAAGATTTATTCATCAAGAGTTGACATTATTAAAGGAATTTTTAAAAATCTACAGTAGCAGTCATCTGTTAATACAATTATAATTTTTAATAATAAGAATAGCTTTAAGTATTTGATATGGCAGATTTAAAAACTACTTAAGATTAATCAAGACAAATTGGGTGGACTTATAAGTTCCTGCCACAGGGCATTTATTTTGACTAGAAACAAACCAAAAGACAAATCGGTCAGTTGTGCCTTAAAAATCAATCTCTTGTTTTATTGCATCAGGCATTTTTCTTACAGATTACTACTGTTCATTTCTTAGTAGTCTAAATCTTAGGTATTTAAACCTTCTACCTGTCTTTGCCAGTTTTAACTCCTTACTGAAGAGCTGCCACATAAGAGGAATATTACAGCAACCACATAGTGGAACGACAAGTCAGGCGTCTCCCTAATCCACCAAACATGAATGGTGGGCAACTGGTATTGTATGTCCACTAATGTGATGAAATACCAAGTATAAATATCACCTAAGGTAAATCAAAGTTTTTTTTGACAAGTTAAATTCTCCCAGGTTACAGGAAATAAAAGAGCTAGAAGCGAAAGCAATCAGTCTTAAAATGGGACATTAGGCTGGTCTGGCCTCTCCAATAACTTATCAAATAATTAACACTACTACTACCACACTAATAATAATCATGGGAATATGCCAAATTAGAAGGGAGTTAAAGAACATCACAACATGATCCTGGATGGGATGCTAGTTTTGGATAAGGTAGCTATAAAGCCTTTTATAGATAAGTGAAAAAAAAAATGGAATAGAAACTGAGTGTGATCTTACCCTATCCTCTCAATTTTTACAGCTACATAATGAGGTACACAGACGTACATACATACACACATTTAAACGGTCATGCAGAGACACTGTCCACAGAATGAAAACATGAATCTGATAATAGATACTCATGAAGAGTTAACTGTTCCATGAACGTTGTTTCACAAAAGCATGCTAAAAATCACCAATATTCTAGAATTTCATTGGTACAATGATTTTTTCTTCTGTTTCTGAATTAATCTTTAATGACGACTCCTATGACATACTGAAAAAAGACAAATGGAAATCTCTCTATCAACTGGGGTGGGGGAAGTGGTTGAAGACAAAAGGGGGAAACGTAGGAGATGACAATGTATCAATTCTTTAGGAGAAACTTGATCTGGTATCCATTTTGCCAGTTAATTTTGATGCTAGAAAACACCCTTTACTCTGCATGTGCTGAAGTTAAAGGCTTCTGCTGTGGATCCTAGTTAATAATTTAATCCAATATAATTGCTGCCATCGGCTTAGTCAATTTCAAAACGTCTGCTATCACTGTGACTAGTTTAGTCAAGCCACAATATTCATGTGACAAATGTTGAACAAACGAAAGGCGAGGCAGACAGAAAACATGCTATGAAAAAAAAAGAAACCCAAATCAAAAGTCCGAAACACAAAGGAAGGCCTGCTGACACAGCATTCAAAGTTCAGCCATGCCTGCAGGAATGGAAGGCTGCAAAGTCTCTCTAGTACATGGCTGGGATCATCCAGAGACTGTCCTGAGATGCTGGAAATGAGGTCAGGCTAACAGGGGAGAGCTTTGTGAAAGGGATGGGTGCTGATGTTGGAATCATTGGTGAGTAGGGAAATAGCACAGGCAAATCAAAAAAGGGAGATTTCATAGGCCCCTAGAAAGTTAGAGCTGAAGAAGTCATAAAAAACAGTTAAGCCACTCTCTTTTACAAATAAGTGACCTGCAGTGATCAGAGCCACCTAGCATCTGCACTGACACCTCAATCTTGTGATCCAGTTTTCAATTCGACATGTTACTTGCTGCCTTCAGTAAGGGCCAGTGAGGTGAAGAATCCAATTGTCCACACTCGTTCTGCCTCTATGCCTTTGCACATGCTATTAGTCGGCTGGGAAGCTTGATCCTCCTCTGATCGACTTGGTATACCGCTATTCAAGTTATAATTCAAATGTTAACCTTTCTTAAGAAGCATTCCTTGACAGACTGTAACTCTTTATTTCAAAAATATGTCACTTTATTTCAAGGATAACTTCCCCCAAAGTGAACTATATCTTTCTTGCAGAAAGAAATTTCATTAACTGTAACCTCTTATACTTGAACCAATTATTCTTTGTGACATGTTATACAGCTCTAATCCATCTACCCAAGTAGTACAAATTCATCTAATTCATTCTCAAAGGTTATATTAAGTATACAAAGGCTCATTTCAGGAGAGAAATAATGTATATAAGTAGAGCTACATATTGAAGGGACTCAACTGTAAAGTTAAATCACTTAGCCTTTCCCAATTCAGTCATTCAAAATACACTTTCTGAATGCCTATAAAGGGTCTACAACATCTTAGAGAAGAAAATACTTTTCAATCACTTAGAAATTAAAATTTATTTCTTGTGTTATTTATACTTAACATAATCATACTTTTAAAATAAAAATAATTCAAACAATGAATCAAAATTTGAAAAAGAAACTGATGCAATCTTTATTCTAAAATCATCAGGGAAGGAAATCTCATTGTGGAATGAAAAGCCAAAGTGTAATGTGATGATCCTAGAGATCTAATTTAAAAGAATTGTCATTAGCTAAGTGCTTTATACTCTGAGCTCTCTTGTATTTTAAAAATTGGATAATATCAAGGACCTGCTTGATTGATGGTGTCATAAAACCTACAAGGAATCCATCCTTGAAAGGAATTTTCTACTTAGAAAAATATTGAGAGCAAAGACTTCCTAATAAAGACTACCAGGAGAAACTGACAAAATAAAGTAGAAGGTCGCCACCTACAGGGGACACCATGACACTCAATGACACACTGGTGCATGAAAATGACTCCCCCAGCTGTCACAGAAGACCAGGAAAGAAAGCCCTCTGGTTTAACATGCTCTCATTCATGGTCACGTCTCAAACGAATATCCTTGACTTACTCCACCAGAGAAAGAAATATTCTATGATTTCTGTGTCCTTTTGAGCCTCAATTTGGACAACGTTGACATCAAACCTTCAGAAAGCTTTGTGAATATTCATAAACCACCTAGTGTCTGCAACCAAGCTCACATTAAGGAAGTACCCGAGTTATACAAAACATTTCTAAATCAATAAGGGGGCAGCTGTGTTTAACTGAATAACAGTTAAGAAAAACATCTACATCGATTTATAACCAAAAGGAAAAGCCTTACACGAGGAATCCAAAAAGCGTTTTCATTTGGACAGATGAAGATTCTGAAATCACTCGATCCAAGAATACAAAATATAATGTAAAATGACTCAAGGCAAATCAGATTTATCATTGCCTAATTTCTTCCCAATTAATAATCAGTAAGTATAAAGATTTAGAGAAAACAGATAACTAGAGTTAATTATTTAGCAAGCCATGAAACAATCTCTATGAACTTGTGTTCTGAAGATTAACTGGCTGTTCTTTTTCTCTTCTCTGTTTCCTGCTATTTCTAATATTGTTTCACATATGGTTAAGACGAATGCTATAATTAATCGGCTGGTGTGCTCAACTGCTTTTGTTAAGAGGACAGCTGGTTCATACGCAAAATGGTAATGAGACAAATTGAACTATTTTGGTTTGCTGATGATAAAACCAACAGCAAGAGCTACAGTTAAGTCTCCAGCTGTACTTGGTTTTCTAGTAATGGTAAAGGTTAATCTAAATGAAGATATTATTTTATTTGATTAGTGTTGATGTTTTCAAAACATTTTCTTCATTGTCCTGAACTACAGAATACACAGCAGCAAAATTCTCCAAACAGCAAAATCACAGCTTCTGATGCCTGAGTGCCACAGGGGTTTTGTAATTATGGTGGAGGTGAGGCATAAGAGCAAAGGTCAGCCTGACATAAGGCGGTATTTGAATTCACCTAGAAAGTACAGAACTTCCATTAATGTCAGTTACCCAAAGACTTTTTAAGTAAATAGAAACCTTCCTATAAACTCAATTTTTCATATTCATTCACTGATTTTTCTTTTCAATTCATATTGAAAAGACCGTTTTTAGCAAGTAAACATCAAACGAGAACAAGGGACAAGAACAAAACGTCGATCCTTATATGGAGACATATTGCTTATTATCTCTAAATTCTAGTAACCTGGTATTTCTAAAGCAAGAATGTCATAATGTAGATTTCTGATCAGATGCCACAAAAGTACCTCCAGGTCTGTGGGCATTCCCTGTTACTAGAGGGCAATACAATTAGGGCACAGCTGGAAGGGAAGGGAGGTACACTTATGGCAGATCCCACGTAATTTAGCCCACACAATATCTGAGAAAAAAATCAACCAGGAATTGAAACAATAATGTTAATTCTAGGTAATGGCACTGACTTTGTAAAAATGACACCCTTAGCTCCTCTTCATCAGCATCATGGAGGCTTGGAACAGAAAGCAGAAAAATAACAATGGAATTATGCATATCTTAGCAAATAAAATCATATTTGGAAGGATTAAGATCAGCAGGCTTCCTCATGTACCTAAAAATATTTTTAACTTGCAGCCAAAAGTGAAGTTTGGCATTGAAGACAGGTATGGAGATTTCATAATTTGGTCCAATGTTTGTTTTTTACTAAAGAAAAAAGGTACAGTGGATTACAAAAACCACAGGGGGGGTAAGGGGGAGGGGTTACGGAGAGAAGGATAGAGAGAGAGAGGTGTGTGTGTGTGTGTGTGTGTGTGTGTGTGTGTGTGTGTGTTTTGAAGAAATTAGGTCTATGGGGGTCTCCTGATGTTGCCCAGTCTAGTCTCCAACTCCTGGGCTCAAGCAATCTGCCTGCCACGGCCTTCCAAAGTGCTGGGATTGCAGGCATGAGCCACTGTACCCGGCCACCATGAGAACTTGGCCAACAACGAAGACAATCAATGTCTTCCTGAACTAGTATAAAAGAAAACTAATAGGCCAGGCACAGTGGCTAATACCTGTAATACCCATACTTTAGAAAGCCAAAGTGGGCAGATCACTTGAGTCCAGGAGTTCAAGACCAGGCTGGGCAACAAGGCGAAACCGTCTCTACAAAAAATACAAAAATTAGCAGAGCACAGTGGCACACGCCTGCCTGTAATCCCAGCTGCTCAGGAGGTGGAGGTTGCAGTAAGCAGAGATTAAGCCACTGCACTCCAGCCTGGGCAACAGGGAGAGATCCTGTCTTGAAAAGAAAAGTAAGATATTTGAGGGAGAAAATAAACAGTCTTCCAATGCCAAATCGTTTTTCCAAACCTCTCTAAAATTGCATAGCAGCTCTCAGAAGAGTCAGATGGATCAACTTTTATCACTTCATCTGAAACACCTATCTCTTTATGTGCTGCAATCCATATAAATCATTATGTGATAAAACAAGTTTAAATAAAGCTGCCATGATCAATTCTCATTAGCAAACCATATTTAATTAAGTATATATTTAGGCTGCTGAGGGCACTTGTAAAATACCTGCACTTTCCCATGCTTGTCTTAATGTTTATGCACAATCATTTTTAATCAGACAAAATTAATTATCTTATTACAACTGCTTTCTGAAGAGAGATACTCACCAACTGCACCCCACGGGAGAGAGGAATCGGCCACAGACTCCAGACAATATATTACATTCATTATCAAAATAAATCCCAGAGCATCTATGGAGAACTTGTTCCGGTAGGATATCCCATGTTAAAATAGGATAAAATTCACTTCTTTGCTCAGTAACCTCCCTCTTCTTGTCAGTACTTCTAACTGCTCAACAGGGTAACTTGACATTCCGAACTTTCTAGCTTTACTTGAATTGTGTTTAACACTCCCCCACCAAAAAAAAAAAAAAAAAAAACCAGTCTCTTCTTTCTGCAGCTGCTGAATGCCACAAATAGCTTCTTGTATAATTCGACTTAGAATGCACCCCAAACTAGATGTGTTCAATGGCAACGTGAATGCTTCATTCAGAGAGAAACAAAATGTGTAGAATGTCCTAAAAACATCACAGTGGCAAAGGGGATCATTAAGAAGTCTTGGGGCAGAGGACCGCTTTCAGCCCTCGCCTGCAAATTCTTCTCAGGTCTATGCAAATGGCGAGAGAAAGGTTTCAGAAGATTCCCACAGTGATGAAAGAAGGAATTGCTAATGCCCCTCAGCCTGCCCTGTCTACATGGGGGTTTCCCTAATATTACCTCCCTTCTCCCCGCTACAAACGTGTTTTTTCCACTGCTTTCCTAATAAGATGCACTTACCCTCAATCTGTTCGATTACCCACACCTAAACTAAAATGTTATTTAAAATTTGTACTCAATGTGCTTTGTGTTCTACACATGGCAGATGCTCCCTCTGATATTTCTGGAAGCTCCTGGAGGGCCAGAGCCAATGCCATGCCCTTCACTTTGCACAATGCCAGCCCTGGTGCCATGCAAAACCAGCTGTTGTGGAAATAGATACAATGGGACAACAGGTAACATTCAGGGAAATGGGTTGGGAGGAAAAAGAGCCTGGAGAACTTTAAAACATTCTTGTCTCATAGTGCCATAATCTTCTAACCTCTACGAAAATCTTCCTTCGGAAACACCTTGCAAATACTAAACAAAAATGTCCACATAGACATTGGCTGCTATAACCTAACATTTATTCATGAATGCACGTAACATTTTTTTTTCCCCAGAAACAGGGTCTCGCTCTGTTGCCCAGGCTGGAGTGCAGCTCCTAGTTCACTGCAGTCTGCAACTCCTGTGCTCAAGCAATCCTCCTGCTTCAGCCTCACAATCAGTAGGATAAGTAACTTTTTGAAAAGTTTCCCTGTGTGTTGAAACTGAATTTTATTTTCTTGAATATCAGATATATTGGCAATCCAATGATTACAGAGGCTGGTAGGCAAAGGAAGAAACAAGATTTAAAGAAAAAAATCTCTCTTCTTAGTTGCTATGTAAAGAAACAGAGGGCCAGTGGGTTGACCTTTTACTCGCTCTCTTCCCATCGGCCTTTGGGTCTCAGATTAATTTGCCATTTCTTCATGGTCTGAATCTGACTCTGTTTAGACCTATTGTTGACTGGCATCGAAACCTGTACCGTTCTTCCATGTCACTGCTGCTTGTTCCTGTGTAGTGATTTGTTCAATGACTAATCTGTTCATTCTCCCACTAAACACATGACCAGGACCATGACACAGAGGCCATTGCTCGCTGAGCCTACAGCATCAAGGGGCCCAATGCCAGTTTGATACATTGTAGGCACGCAATTAATATTATTTTATTAAATGAATGAATTTAATATAGCAGGAAAAGAAATAGTTTAAATTATCAACTCTAAAGACTTTGTTCTTGGCCAGGCATGGTGGCTCACACCTGTAATCCCAGAACTTTGGGAGGCCAAGATGGGTGGATCACCAGGGGTCAGGAGTTCGAGATCAGCCTGGCCAATGTGGTGAAACCCTGTCTCTATTAAAAATATAAAAATTAGCCGGGCAGGGTAGTGCACAACTGTAGTCCTAGCTATGCAGGAGGCTGGGGCAGGAGAACCCGGGAGGCAGAGGTTGCAGTAAGCTGAGATTGCACCACGACACTCCAGCCTGGGTGACAGAGCAAGACTCCATCTCAAAAAAAGAAAAAGAAGGAAAAAAAAAAACAACCCACAAATATTCTTAGAATGTCAAAAAAAAAAAAAAAAATACAGTAGTTATCCCTTATCCACAAGGAATACACTTCCAAGACCCCCAGTGAATAGCTAAAACCACAGATGGTACCAAACCCTACATATGCTACATTTATTCCTACACATACATACCCCCGATAAAGTTTCATTTATAAATTAGGCACAATAACAGATTAACAACAACAATAATAAAATACACTATAGTAAAAGTTATGTAGATGCAATCTCCTTCTCTCTTTTTCTCTCTCAAAATATCTTACTGTGGCCAGGCATGGTGGCTGACTCCTACAATTTCAGCATTTTAGGAGGTAGAGACAGGTGGATGGCTTGAGCCTCTGAATTCGAGACCAGCCTGGGGAACATAGGGAGACTCTGTCTCTACAAAAAGTAAAAAATACAAATTAGCCAGGTGGCTCACACCTGTGGTTCCACCTACTGGGGAGGCCGAGGTGGGAGGACAAAGTGGGAAGATAGCTTGAGTCCGGAAATTTGAGGCTGCAGTGAGCCGTGATCGCACCACTGCATTTCAGCCTGGGTGACAATGCAAGACTCTGTCTCAAACAACAACAATAAAAATCTTACTGTAATGAATTTACCCTTCTTGCGATGATATGAGATGAAAAAATGTCTACATGATGAGACAACGACAGTAGATCTGACAACCGTGAATGGGCAAGCAGTGTCTACAGCGTGGATCAGCTGGCCACATCCTGGGCAGGACGGGGCAGGAAGACCACACTTCTCAGAGATCAGTACACAATTCAAAACTTATGTATTATTATACCTAAAACTTTCCACTTAATATTTTCAGATCTCAGTTGACCACAGGTAACTGAAATCACAAAAAGCAAAACTAAGGCTAAAGAGAGACCACTATAAAGTATCTGCAGCCACTCAGATCAGGAGGGAGCTTTTAACCAGAGACAAAAGTTCATTCACAGAAATCATTTCATTCATCTCCAGCTTCATCTCCTTCATTAAAGACCTCAACACACCAAACAATACTCTAGGCACTGGAGATACCAAAACAAAGACAACCTTCTCTTATGAAGCCTTCTTTGACCTTTTCATCTTCCGCATCCTCTCTCCAGGAGAGTGGATTATTCACTTATTTGTGGATTATCTGCTCCATAATTGTGTCCATTTATCTCCCCTGCTAGGACCTGTGCTCCTGGAGGATAGGAACTGGGCCATATTGGCTTTGGAGATGCCAGTAAGTTGGTTGATCAAATGATGCAATAAAGAAATAAACCATCTATTTCTTGTCCATCAGGCATTCTGCTGGATGGAAGAAGTCAGATTCAATAAAATAGAAATAAGATACATTTTAAATTAGGATGTGCATAACTCTAACAGCTGGAAGGAAACTGTATCAGGGAAAACGTGACATACCAGGTGACATGTGAGCTAGGCCTGGATGGGTAGGTAAAGGTTTGCTAGAGGAAAACGGATATGAAACACATTCCAACTCAACAAGAAGGCATACAGAAAAGAGTAAGTTGTCTGGAGTTGGGAATACTGAGTGGTGTGTGTGATGATGGTGCACACTGCCTCCCACAGTCCCAGGCAAGCCACCTCCTTGTCAAGAGCCCCACAGTGAGAGGCTAGGAGGAGCTGGAAACCACATTTCCCAGACTTTCACACAGGAAAAGTCTAGCCTAGCATTTGCAAAGCAGATGCACGTGGCTGATGACACCGGTCCTCACTTCTACACTCCTGCCACTTCAACTGTTTCTGCTGCTAAGTCTGACTGTTGAGGTAACTGAAGTCTCTACTTTCATGGAGGTAACTGCAGTCCCTACTTTCATGGAGGTGGGAGGAGGCAAGGCATGTGGTGATCATTCTGCTGGTAAGGTACACAGCCGAGGCTGTGTGGTCCTGGAGTCAAAACCTGGGTGACTGCGGCAGAGATAACAGCCAGTTCCAAGAGGGTCATGCCTGGGTGTTCAGCTTGGACCTATTCCCAAAGGTTTTTCCAATGATCACGTAAATACCATATACTCTATTTTAAATCCCATCTGCTTACAACGCTGTCTCCAACTGAACCTGTCTGAGACAATCTGCTGGCCTGGTGGGATGACAAAGTGGGGTTTGTGGCAATGGCCGTGGGAGATATGGCTGGAAAAGTTACGTCACCACTGGCGTCAAGTCAAAGACGTTAGAACTTTCAGTCAGCAATGGTTGAACATCAAAGTGGTTTTTTTTTAATTTGGGAAAATAGGCAATTCATTTTTTTGTTTGTTTGAGACAAGGTCTGGCTCTATTGCCCAGGCTAGAGTGCAGTGGTATGATCTTGGCTCATTGCAACCTCTACCTCCTGGGCTCAAGCTATCCTCCCACCTCAGCCTCCCAAATAGTTGGAATGATGAATTACAGGTGCACACCACCATGCCCAGCTAATCTTTGTATTATTATTTTTTTAGAGACAGGGTTTCACCACGTTGCCCAGGCTGGTCTTGAACTCATGAGCTCAAGCAATCCTTGTGCCTCAGGCTCCCAAACTGCTGGGATTACAGGTGTGAGCCACTGTGTGTGGCCAACATGAAAGTTTTCACACAAAATAGTCTTCTGTGTTTTAGAAAAACACTAGAGACATAGAAAACTAAATATAAAAAAATAGACAAAGTGTTTAAATCCAAGGTGAACTATCATGTTGATGAGAAAGGAATGGAAGTAAACAGTCTATCTTCCACACGATAATTTCCCCCATGCCTACTCTTTGGCTGTATCATAACACTTTCTGCCTCTCTTAAATGTGTTACCTAGCCCAGGTACAACACCGATAGTCCAGGGGGTAGGATACTGTCACCTTCTGACTCTACTTAGCCCTGTTCTCACCAGACTCTCCTTCAATTTCATGTTGTTGGAGAATTCTGGGTGAATATTTCAGTTCCTGATTATTAACTGCCTTGTCAGACTGATTTTCTTCTACGAGTAGGGTTTGCAGAAACTGTCTGGTCACAATCAAACCCCATGAATGGAAAATAACAATGACATAAAAAGTTTTCTCTGTATTTGTTTTTTAAATCCTGGGTTTCTCCCAATTTTAATTATATACAGTTCTGAAGTACTGCATAAATTCTAATAAATAACATGGAAGATCTAACCACTATCGGTATGTAGGGAAAGAACACCAGATAACTGAAACAAGACAGCCAATGCCTTGTTAAAATGGATACACAAGCAATGCCTGAGCACTTGGAGGTAAACAGCAGAATCTACTCTCATTATATTAATTAAGCAAATCCTATTTATTAAGAGATATTAAGGAGCTCTCAGAATCTCCAAAAGGGCCAGAGGAGAAGTTTACCTGCCACACAGCCAGGTCTGTAATAGCGAAACACCGCTGCTCCTGTCACCTACTGGTCGTCATAGAGCACACACAAGTGTGGATGCCTAGTGCCCACAGAAGCAGCTCCCAGAGCGGAAGGCCAGTCAGTACTGCTGGGCTTGCCAGTAGTTCCAAAAACTACTCAGCTACTGCCTAACATCCCTCAGTCTGGCATCCACATTTAATGAGTGGGTCAGGGTGGCAGAGCCTAGGTCACATATCTGCACTGTAGCTGCAAGGGAGTCTGGGAAGTGAACGTTGTTAGTTCTGTGGCTGGTTAGGGGAGACGGTCAGATCAGATGGCGGGGAGGGGCAATGGGCAGTGTGACAGGAGTGGAGTGACCTGCTGTGAGATTTCTGGACAAGTTCTTCAGTAAGAGCAATTACTAATACAAGTTCCAAAGTCACCTGAGATTTGTAGTCTCTTATTTCAGTTTTGCTTCAAATCCAAAAATACATCTGAACTTCCTGAATCAGAAACTGAGAATGTCAGAGAACTCTTTGACTCAAATTGTATCAGTGGCCCACAAGAATTCACCCAGCAGCATTTAACAGTGTCACCTGCTAAGTCTACCAACTCAACACAGTCCAAGATTGGTTTATTTCCATGGATTCTCTTACTGGTTACCTTTAAAAAAATTACAGCAGAGATTTTTTTTTTTTAAAGACATGCACAAACTCACATTATATAAGAAAAATAATAGAAGGGAGGGTAGAAAGTCCACAGGAATTTTTTTTTTTTTTTCCAGAAAAACCCAGAGCATTTCATGGGTTGTTGCAATCTCACTTCAGAAATTAAAAGAACAGGCCAGGCACAGTGGTTCATGCCTGTAATCCCAGCACTTTGGGGGACTGAGGCAGGCAGATCACCAGAGGTCAGGAGTTCGAGACCAGTCTGACCAACATAGAGAAACCCCACTTCTACTAAAAATACAAAATTAGCCAGACATGGTGACACATGCCTGCAATCCCAGCTACTTGGGAGGCTGAGGCAGGAGAATCACTTGAACCTGGGAGACGGAGGTTGTAGTGAGCCAAGATCCTGACATTGCCCTCCAGCCTGAGCAACAAGAGCCAAACTCCATCTCAAAAAACAAACAAAAACAAGTTAAATTAACTCACTCTTCTAGCTAGCCTATGTAATTAAAGTTGGAGGGAAAAAAAAGGAAAACTAGAAATGTTTATGTTTGGATTTAATTCTTCTTTACATACTATGTTCTCACGGGGAGGACAGTAAGAAATTCAAGAACTGACAAAGTAACTTCAAAAGAACATTCTAGAATGCCACTGAAGGCCAGGAGCAGTGGCTCACATCTGTAATCCCAGCACTTTGGGAGGCCAAGGTGGGCTGATCACCTGAGGTCAGGAGTCGAGACCAGCCTGGCCAATGTGGTGAAAAACCTATCTCTACTAAAAATACAAAAATTAGCTGGGCATGGTGGTGCACACCTGTAATCCCAGCTACTCTGAAGGCTGGGGCAGGAGAATCACTTGAACCAGGGAAGTAGAGGTTGCAGTGAGCCGAGATCGCACCACTGCACTCCAGCCTGGGTGACAGAGCAAGACACTGTCTCAAAAATAAATTAATAAAATAAAAATAATAAAATGCCACTGAAAAATAAAACACTCCACAGCTAAGCATATATATACCAATATAATGGGAACATATAACTTTTCTGAGCACCAGTGCATAAATAAGCCTCCTCTGAATGAGATAGAAAAAAAAAAAAACCCTTACCATGTATATAGTAACACCTTCAATAGTATTTTTTTCAAAGCATAATTCAGTAGTAGAAATTTAAAAGAAAGTGAATCTTCAAAAAAAAAATCCTACTCTGCCACTCAATTTTCCTTTTGATAAAGGAATGACCTTAAAAATGTGTCATTCCAAAAACAAATGGAATTTTTATGTCTCTCATACCTCAAAAATATTTATTTCTTCATAAACACCCAAATACTATAATAAAAGCATTAAATATTAACATTCTTATCTTTTTTTTTTAAACCAGAGAAATATCTTGGATGAAGAAAGTAATTTGCTACCATCACAATACATGAATAATTTAGTGTGCAAGGCTGGAATGACATTTGCACAAGATTTTTTTTCCATTGTCTATGACACATCAACCCTGTTGGAAGATCAACAGGGGAGCTGGGAAAATCTTGTGAACAATTTTTACAAACAAGCACAGTGTCTGCAGACTGCTTTCTGCTGCTATTTTCTTCTTGCACAACAGAAAGGATACTTCTTCACACATCCCTAGGGGTCTCCAGCAAGGGGCTTGGAGAAAGCTCCAGAACACTTACATGGGCAGGATTTCCCATTCCCTCCATTTCCGTATACAGACAGAGTTGATTAGCAACTCTTTGCTCCACATTTACATTACTGAAATACTCTTTCAGAGTCATACCTTAAAAAGTTAATAAAGATGAAGACAAGTTAATCAAAAATTTTCCCACTCCCTCTCAACCTTTTTCACATTTCCTATTTTCCCGGCTGCCTTCAATCCTTTCTGAAACAAGGGGAATACCTGGTGTTTTCCATCATGTTGGCATTCAGTATACAATTCATTCTTGCCCAAATTGTTGTGTGTTCTTTAAGGTTAGTGACAAAGAATACTGACAATAATAATATGGCAAAATAGATTGTTTTAAAAGAATATAAATCTACAGAGTCTTGGCATACAAAACCATACCAAAATAAATATTAACAACTAACCAATAAAATTTCAAAACTGGGCACAGCTCTCCCAACACTAAATGCTGGAGTACACTGCCTGGTTTAATTCTTTTCACACTTGTATATAACCTTGACCAAGTTAATCTCCCTCTGCTGGTAAAAATGAGGACGATACTTCCCAAAAGTATTTTCCAGGCTGGGCACGGTGGCTCATGCCTGTAATCCCAGCACTTTGGGAGGCCAAGGCGGGCAGCTCACAAGGTCAGGAGTTAGAGACCTCGTGATCCATCTCTATATGGTGAAACCCTGTCTCTACCAAAAAAAAAAAACTTAGCAGGGTGTGGTGGTACATGCCTATAGTCCCAGCTACTTGGAAGGCTAAAACAAAAGAATAGCTTGAACCCAGGAGGTGGAGGTTGCAGTGAGCCAACACTGAGCCACGGCATTCCAGCTTGGGCAACAGAGCAAGAGTGTCAGAAAAACGAAACATTTCAAATATTTTACCACAGATACTGCCTATGACAGAACCTGAAAGAACAACTGATTTATACTTTTTGCACCAAACACAAGGGCTTCAACCAGATCTCTTGGCCACTGTGTGGAGAACAGATTGCGTATGGGCAAGTAAAGTAGGAAGCTACTGTCATCAACTAGGGAAAAATCCAGTGGCTTAACCACTGTTGGAAACGAGGCAAATGGGTGGGTTCAAGATATAATTTGGAGGTAGATCAGTGTGAAAGTTATCAGTATCAGAATGGAGCCACTAATGTCAAACTCTAACAGAATGAAGCTGGGAGACCATAAAGGTGGGGCCCTCATCCAGGTATGCCTGTAATGGAAGCTATGCAAGGAATTCCTCAAAACCACAGTATTCTATCCAGATAAGCCTTCTGCACAACTTCACACCTAAGAGGTGTGATTGTCTCCAGCAATTAGCTAATGCCAGCGTCTACAACAGATCCCTGTAACCAAAAGTACTGGTTTGAAAACAGCGTAGGTGGACTTCTTTTTGTCTTTAAAAGCCTCCCCCAGGCCAGGCATGGTGGCTCATACCTGTAATCCCACAAATTCGAGACCAGCCTGGGCAACATAGTGAGACCCCATTGCTTAAATAAATGAATAAATAAATTCACTGGTAGTGCACACCTGTGGTCTCGGCTACTTAAGAGGCTGAGGCGGGAAGACCCGTTGAACTCAGAAAGTCGAGGCTGCAGTGAGCCATGATCACACCACTGCATTTCAGCCTGGGCAACAAAGTGAGACCCTGCCTCAAACAAAACAAAACAGCTTCCCCTGCCCCACCGCCTCGGGATGTGCCTATGGTATTCTGCCATGACTATCCTGGATTGCCATCCCCTGCTATTCCCAAGTAAATTCTTTGCTTTGGAAGAGTTGGTCTCTGTCACTCACTTGAGGATGGCACTGGAAAGGATTAGATGTGAGACAGAAGAAAGAGGAATCAAAGATGATTAGAGTTGTTTGCTGAAGGTCCCTGAGTGCAGGTTGGTGGTGCTATTTATTGGAAAGCAGAACTTGGAAGAAAGAGTTGCTGGAGTTCAGGAACGGTGGCTCACGTCTGTAATCCCAGCACTTTGGGAGGCCGAGGCAGGCAGATCACGAGGTCAGGAGTTTGAGACCAGCCTAGCCAACATAGTGAAATCTTATTTCTACTAAAAACACAAAAAATTAGCCAGGCATAGTGGCGGGTGCCTGTAATCCCAGCTACTTGGGAGGCTGAGGCAGGAGAATCGCTTGAACCTGGGAGACAGAGGTTGCAGAGCTGAGACTGCGCCACTGCACTCCAGCCAAGGTGACAGTACAAGAGTCCATCTCAAAAAAAAAGAAAGAAAAGAGTTGCTGGAAGACAATTAGATGGGCAAAGTGAAACACCTCACATGGGCATAGAGTCTGCGCCATAACAGAGGTCAGGGCAGGAGATTTTAAAAACTTTAAAATTAGCCTATAAAAAATACTTAAAGCCACTTAAAGAGAGCATCAAGGAGAAGAGGGCATGAAAAGAAAGGAGGAAGGCTCTTAGAAAGAAGAGGTGGAGCCTTGGAGGAGGCCCAGAAGTGTGGACAATGACTTCAGGAAATCCAACAGAGGAAATGGTTTCAGCTCCCTAGAATATGCTAACAACTGTGGCAAAGTCAGAAAAGTGAACATTGCGCCTGGCCACGTGGAAATCGTGAACACCCTAGAAGAGAATCCTATCATACTGTGGAGCCAGAAATCCACAGTCAGATGCACTGAAGTGGGGGTGAGAAAGAAGATCAGATGCAGACTTTTTTATTATTAAATTTTGCTCTGAAGATAAATAGGAAAATGGATGGCCCCTGAAGGATATGTGAAGTCAAGAAAGTAATTTCATAAATGGAAATCATCACTGGAACTTCCTTATTCAAAGAATGTTTGGAGCCTGGGCAACATAGCAAAGCCTCGCATCTACAAAGATATAAAATTTAGGGCAGGTATGGTGGCTTATGCTGTAATACCAGCACTTTGGGAGGCCGAGGTGGGTGAATCACCTAAGGTCAGGAGTTCGAGACCAGCCTGACCAATGGGGTGAAACCTTGTCTCTACTAAAAATATAAAAATTAGCCAGGTGTGGTGACAGGCACCTATAATCCCAAGTACTTGGGAGGCTGAGGCAGGAGAATCACTTGAACCCAGAAGGCAGAATTTGCAGTGAGCCAAGATCATGCCATTGCACTCCAGCCCGGGCAACAAGAGCAAAACTCTGTCTCAAAATACAGTAAAATAAAATAAAATTTCGTCAGGTGTGGTGGTGTACCACATGAAACCACATGGTTTCAGCTACTCAGGAGGCTGAACTGGAAAGATCACTTGGGCCCAAGCAGCAGAGGCTGCAGTGAGCCGTGATTGTGCCACCGTACTCCAGTCTGATGACAGAGCAAGACCCTGTCTCAAAAAGAAAGTTTACTTTCTCTTTGAGTTCTCTTACTTTGTTTGAGTCCATGGTGCACTGAAAATGAAAAGCCTTTTAGATTTACATAACAAAACAAGATTTAACAATCTGGGTTAATGAAGGACAATAATGTTCAGGAGGAAAGGCAGGGAATTATTTCCTGAATGAATGAGTTTCGTTAACACAATAAAAGGGAGAGTTCTCCATTCCCCCACCTCCACCCTTTCACATCTCTCTGTATAACATTCTGTAGCCTACCATCAACTGACCGGCTTCCTGGAGATTCCAGAACATTCCTGGGAAGAATCACTCATTTGGGAAGAAGATACCCATTAAGGTCCTTAGGGGAAGGCAGGCACATAAAGTTTTACTGCACACAGAGTATTTTCTGTATTTATATGGAAAAAATTAGTAGTGAGACAAGGGGATGGGGGGACAGAAGGGGACCCAGAGAAGGCAGTAGATTAAAGAAAAGTTTTTAAATTTTGCTTTAATTTAATTTTGTTATATTTTAGAAACAGGGTCTCCGTCACCTAGGCTGCAGTGCAGTGGTGAGATCCTAGCTCACTGTAGCCTCCAACCCCTGGGCCCAAGCAATCCTCCTACTTCAGCCTCCCGAGTAGCTGGGACTACAAGTGCAAGCCACTACCCAGCTAACTGTTTAAACTTTTCGTTGAGACAAGGTCTCACTATGTTTACCAGGCTGGTCTCAAACACCCGGGCTCAAACTATCATTCTGCTTCAGCCTCCAAAAATGCTGGGATTACAGGCATGAGCCACTACACCCAGCCTAGAGATGTTTCAAAGAAAAAAAAAAACAAAAAACAAAAAACAGCTAAAAGCTCCAGAAATAGAAGACAGGAGACCTAGATGGGAATTCTTGATTGGTTTTACTAACACAAAATCATCATGAATTTGAAGTACTCAAGCAGATGAGTAATTTAGGATGTGATATCTCCTTTGAGGATTTAAGAATGAAAAAGCCCAAATTCTATTCTATAGGTCCATGCTGTAGGTCTAGCCTGGGGCCAAATGGCAAGATTGCTTGTGTCATAAAAGCACGAAAAGTCTTTAGGGAAGTAAAATAAAAATAATAGCAAGAAGTTAATGGGGCTTTCTCGGAGCTAGGTAGTTTATGTGAATGATCTCACTGAACTCACATTACAGCCCTGCGATGTGTGAGTTGTGATTATGCCCATTTTTGGAGTTCAGGAAATGAAGACTAAGTAGGAAGCTAAGTAATTTCCAAAGGCCCTAAGCTTGCCAAGTGGTGGGGTGGGAATTCAAGCCAGGTCTAGGGCCCTGAAGGTTCCTCCTATTTATCTCTAAAGAATGAGCACTCACCTGAGTAAACAGAGAAAGCAAGCCCCACAAAGATGCACACAAATAGCGGTACTGAAAGTAAAATTAAGCCTGGTGTTAAGCAGACTTTTCATTGAGTACAGAAAAGTGCACAAATTATGTATGCAGCTCAATGAACTGCCACAAAGTGCACACCCATGTAACCAGCACCCAGATCAAGATAGAGATACCAGCTCCCAAGACCTCCAGTTCATGCCCTCCTTGCAGCCACTAGCCCCATCCCCACACATAACCATTACCGTAATAAAATCACCATAGATTAGTGCTGCCTGCTTTTGAGCTTTATATGATTGGAATCACACTCTTCTATGTTTGTGAGATTCATCTATGTGGTTGTGTGTAGCAGTAATATGTGTATTCTTACTGGTATGGTAAGAGAATTACTTATCTATTGTGTTACTAACGGACACTTAGTTTTTTTCCAGTTTGGGGCTTTTAGGAACAGTGCACTATGAACATTCTCATACCTGTCATTTGGTAAACATTAAGTATCTCGTTATGGTGGCTATAATCCCAGAAGGGGAATTTGCTGGGTCAAGAGAGTATGCACATGGTCAGCTTCAGGAGATGTTGCCAAAATGTTTCCCAAATAGGAAACGCTAATAGAGTGATTTAAAGGTTTTCTTCCCTAGCAAATGGGCACACAAAGAAATACTGAAGGATAACATAAAACATTATCAGAAGCCCATTCTTAAACATCAGAAATAAATTAAAAAGAATACTTTAAAAAATCATCTGAATGATGCAAGCCCTGCTTGCCAACATTTCGTGTAATAAAAGCTAAAGAAAAATCTGGCTGAAAGGATCTTGAAAGGGTAGGTGTAAGTGGCAAATGGGCTGGCCATGGACCATGATGGAGGCAGAGGAACGTTTGGCCCACCATGGGCATTTCTAGTCCTCACATTGCCATGTGAGATCTGGAAGCTTAATGTCTCTGGGCGTTGGATTTTTCACCTTTGTAATGGTAGGATCACACTAGTTGAGCTATAAGTTCAATTTTGGGTGCAATATTGTGTCATACAGACAAAAAAGAGAATGTTTCTGCCCTATCAAAAACAGGAAGGGGCTGAGCATAGTGACTCACGCCTATAATCCCAGCACTTTGGGAAGCCAACGTGGACAGATTGCTTGAGCCCAGGAGTTGGAAACCAGCCTGTGTAACATAGCAAGACTCCATCTCTACAAAAAATTAAAATTAGCAGGTGGGGTGGCACACGCTTGTAGTTCCAGCTAGTCAGGGAGGCTGAGTAGGAAGATCACCAGGGCCCAGGAAGTTGAGGATGCAGTGAGCTGAAATCATTCCACTACACACTCCAGCCTGAACAATGAAGTGAGACCTTGACTCAAATAAAGGGGGGAGAGGGGAAAGATTTAGTCCTATATGCTCATTCTATAATGTATCCAAAGCTAGAATATATAAAATCCATAAAATCAGGATGTACTCTGTTGCCAAATAAAAAACAAAATAAAAATGAAGGTTAGCTGGGCTGAAACAATGAGGGCACATAAGGGAGTTTTAATGACAAATGAAGCATTTAAGAAATACTTGGAGATCTGATAAAGTCTTTTAGCAAAAAGAATGACTTTAAAATATTTGGGCTGGCTGGGCGCAGTGGGTCACACTTGTAATCCCAGCACTTTGGGAGGCCAAAGCAGGCAGATCACCTGAGGTCTGGAGTTCAAGATCAGTCTGGCCAACATGGCAAAACCCGGTATCTACCAAAAGTAGAAAAATCAGCCATGGTGGCGGGTGCCTGTAATCCCAGTTACTTGGGAGGCTGAGGCATGAGAATCGCTTGAACCTGGGAGGAGCAAGTTGCAGTGAGCCAAGATCATGCCACTGTACTCCATCCTGGGCAACAGAGCAATGGCTCACACTTGTAATCCCAGCACTTTGGGAGGCCGACGTGGGTGGATCACCTGACCTCAGCAGTTCAGGACCAGCCTAGGCGACACGGCAAAACCAGGACGGCTCAGGTGGGAGGATCACTTGTGCCTGGGAAGTCGAGGCTGCAGGAAGCCGAGACTGCACCTCTGCACCCCAGCCTGGTGATAAGAGTGAGACCCTGTCTGAAAAACAAACAAAACTTCCTATTTTACCATATACAGCGCCCACTTTTCTTTTTTTATACTGTACTTGCCACTTCCCTGCCCTCTCTACTTTTACCCAGAACACCTATAAATGTATGAAACAAACTCCAGAGGGTTTGCCATTTTTCTCCTATTTTTATGATAAGTTTTTTTCAATGTTTCTTTATACGTTACCTCAAGTTGGGAGCTTTTTATTCTTTTTTATTTAAAAAACATATAAGGTTACTAATTTCCCTCTGCATATTGTTTTGGCCACATCCCATGAGTTTGAAAATGTAACTTTATGCCATTAATTTCTAAAATATTCTGCTTTTGAAATTTAAATATCCTCTTTTCCGTATATTTTGAGCCACTATACTAATGAATTTCAAAATTAGCTGACACAGAGTCTGAGTTGAACAGAATCCATCTTGATAATAACCATGAAAAGTCTGTCATTCTCGGTAGTTTTGGAATTCCACCAGCATCTCTCCTGCTTCTTTCGGCTTGAAGATACACTGTAGAACGGGCCTCCACCCTGTCATGTGTTTAACATTAGCATCTTTGTCTTTGCTTTGCAGCGTTTACACAAGAAAGCAAACTGAGCCAGCTGTGTAGGCAGAACACAAATCTGCCCGTAGCTCTTCAGTCTCCTCCTCTTTATCCTATTGACATACGAAATCAAGACCAGTGCTGGGAGGCTGCATTGGAATTTGTACAGATAAGAATTTCTTTCCTGGTTACATATTTGGGAAACTGAGATTAAGTATGGAAGAAGAAAAAAAATACTACGAAACACCAGAAATCATACAGACATTTAGAGGATCGTTCTGAGTTTGCTCACAAATGACAGTCTGGGAGTCTAAAACAAGGAGGGCAAAAGTGTCCCCTGCCCCAAAAATTAAAAAAAAAAGTTTCTGTTTCTTTTTATAATGTGAAGTGACAAAAGAGTAATAAGGCTTAGGAGGCTTGCAGTGCCATGAAAACAAATCCCCTCATTTGCATCCGTGAATGGCGGCTGAATTTATAGCTCAAGATAAATGGCGAGTCAGAGAGCAGCTGGATTACCAGTGTCCAGGCATTTGTTGCAAGCATTTACATATGAACAGTGGAAAGAAGTGGGTACATACTACGCCCCTTACCAATCCACTTAGGGGACTGAAAACCCAAAGTGAAAAGATCCTCTTTGAGGCTCCAGCGTGACAAATGCCAGTTAGATTTTCAGAGGCTGTGTAGCATTGAACACACACACGACAGAAAGAAAAATAGCAGTTAACAGTTCCTGGGTCTAGCCAGGTTCCAGGCAAGCTTTGCATGCATTGCCCCATTTAAAGTTCATGAAGCTCTTATGAGTTAGGGAATTACCATCTGTGTGGCAGAGATGAAAGAGCTGGGACCCCAGGAAGTTAAGTGGTTCGCCACATACTTCTACTGGCTGAGCCAAAGTCATTAGTGATTAGAAAGTCTCAAACAAGAGGCTGTGAATGGAATGCCAGACCTTTCTTTTTATTTATGCCTCTTACATGCCTCCTCTGAGGTAAGCGGGCCATAGTCCAATCAATATTTTGTAGTCTACTGGAAGCTGGTAAATTATACGTATAAAACTCAGGGTGACTGTGGAGAGAAAGCAAGTTATTTGATATAATTATAAAGCTGTATAAATAAATATAATTCCAGATGATTACGAGAAGCCTAAAATACCAAGGTTTTATTTCTTGCATTACTTTTTAAGAGGTATTCCTAATACTCAGAGAATAGCTGGAGTAATAGGGAAGCAGAGGAGAGCTGAAAGAGCCAAAGGTTTCCATTCGGAAGGATGGAATGAGGTCATCTTTAGAAGAAAAAAAAAAATCAAGATCTGGGTTGACAACTGTGCCAAGTTCTGGAGTCCAAGAAGAAAGGAAGTGGAGAGTGACAATTTACCTGCCAACCTAGCCTGCCTTTTTAAATTTTCATTCTTTGACTAGTCATTCAAGAGGTTATCTATAATCTTGCTATTTGGTATTTTGAGAGGGATAAATATATAATTCATGATTTGTTCTCTAGGTAAATGTAGGCAGTAACCACTTAATTTCTACAAAGGTGAGGGATTAAACAGGATTATCAATTCTGTTAATTTCTAACCTGTTAATTATCATCCTATAGAGACACAATTGTTCCCTATTTTGATACCAAGTCAACTGTTTTAATATTTAATATGGATAGATTCACCACATTGGCAAAACACAGACCCGACTTCAGTCTTTGCCTATCCTGTAAACGGCAACTAAAATGAATGGTTTTTAGAACTGCAGTAAGAGAATACAGTATTTCTGGAATGAAGTCAAGATCAAATCCTCTCTTCTCATTAACAAGATTAGTATGTTTCCAGAATTTGAGGTTGGAGGGAGCCTTTGACAAAGAGCATGACCCTCATAAAGGCGACATTAGAAAAACAGTACTGAGAAGAAGTAAACATCTCAAATGTCCTATTTTTTACAAAACACTTGGAAAAATTGAGAATGAGCCTTTGATATTCTACTACCCAAAACAATCTTCATTCCTTGAATTTATTATTGTTAACCTCTTCTGCACGAAGTCAGCATATAACAGCATAAGATTCCCTTGATTGATGTCTCCAATGGGGCCTTTAGAAGTCTGAGACACACTCTGGAGCTTGTGCTGGGTCAACTATGATGTTCCAGGGGTCAGGGAAAGATCTTGCATCAGCCAGAAATAAAGACTCCCTTGCAGGTGTCAGAAAGGTCATTCAATGTTGGTGTTTGTCAACATCGTCCAATATTAAGGTCTACTGGAAATCGAATCTTTCTAATAGAAAGGTTCCCAAAGCAAGACACTCCTGTCCCTCAACTCCATTTTTTATTTTAATGATGTAGTTTTCTACAGCCTTTCTAAAGTCTCATTCTCAATGTTGCCTTTATGACAGTCACATGCTGTTATAACAACTTACACCATGAATTTAGCACCTGCATATAATGCCCATTTATTATCTCACAGTTCTGTAGGTTAGCAGTCCAGCAGGCTTGGCGGGGAGACTTACTTAGGGTCTCACAAGGCCTAAACTTAAGTGTCAGACAGCCTGGGCTTTCATCTGAAGGCTGTGCACAAATCAGCTTCCAAGCTCATTGTTGGCAGAATTCAGTTCCTTCTCAGTCTCCTACTGCTCCCTCTATCTTCAAGCCAGCAACAGCACACTGACTCCTGGCCCCCAGAATCTCTCAACTTTCCTTTCTGCTATCAACCGGTGAGAATTCTGCTTTCAATGCTTCCATGATTACTTTAGGCCCACCTGGACAATCCACACTAATCTTCCAATGGTAAGGTCATTGATTAGTCACTTTAATGACATCTGAAAAGTCCCTTTTTGACATCTGATAAGTCTCTTATCCATATAACCAAAAACCACCTGTTCAATAGTTTTTGACTACTGAATTTAAATTTTTTATTTTTTCAAGAGGCCACAGCTTTCTCCTCTCTTTTTCCATGTGAAGATACTATGAGGAGATAGCAGTCTGCAACCTGGAAGAGAAACCTCACCAGAATTCGTGCTGATACCTTGATCTCAGACTTCCAGGCTACAGAACTGTGAGAAATAAAATTTGTGGTTTATGGGTCACCCAGTCTATGATACTTTGTTATAGCAGTCCAAACAAAGATATGAATCAATCGTTACACTGTTTGTCTGTATTTTCTTGAATGAGTTAATATTTTTAGTTTTCACCACCATTCCAGGTAACAGATAGCATCACTCCTAGTCTTGAATAACTGCCTTTGGTTGACAATATCCAATTTACTCTTACAGAATATTGTGGTACTCCATCTTAAACATAATTTTCCAGATAAAATTCTAATTATTTTAGGATTTCTTGGCATAGTTACTTCTCCTCCACAGATAATCTTACTTGGAATTCTTAGTGCATTTTGACTCCACAGAAATCCTTTTGAGAGCAAAGCTGGGGCAAGCCAGGTATTCCAGGTATGAAGAGTTAGTCCGTCACTTCAAATAAGGAGGCAGGGTAATGCTTTCCATTTTGTTTCGTTTTTCTTTGATCTACTTCGTTTGTCAACCTTTTTTTTTTTCCCCTGAGACAGGGTCTTGCTCTATTGCCCAGGCTAGAGTGCAGTGGCACCATCTCAGCTCAATGTAGCCTTGACCTCCCAGGCTCAGGTGATCCTCCCACTTCAGCCTCCACAGCAGCTGAGACTACAGGTGTTTGCCACCACACCTGGCTAACTTTTTATCTTCTTGTTTTTTGTTTTTGTAGAGACAGGGTTTTGCCATGTTGCTTAGGCTGGTCTTCAACTCCTGACCACAAGTGATCCGCCTGCCTCAGCCTTCCAAAGTGCTGAGATTACAAGTGTGAGCCAAAATGCCTGGCCAAATCTGTTTCTGATATTAAACCAGTTGATACACCAGAATTTTCCTTTATATTTTAATTCTTTTTTCAATTATTAATGAAGTAATTTAGCCAATATGTATGTGATTCTTGGCATCAAGGGCAATGAACAACACACGTTCCCTGCCCTCTAGGTTCTTACCGCCTAGCACAAGAAAGCAGACAGCTGTATGGCACTGTAATAGGCAACACAGAGAAAGGGCTACTAACCAGCGCTGGAATATTCTAGAGAACTTCCAAGAGGAGGTAACATCTGAACTCTAGTCCTGTAAGTCTAATCTAAACACCAAGTTGAAGGAACAGGGGAGAAGCAGATATTCCTTCAAGGCAAGGGTCCCGGCACATGCAAAGGAAGATGAACACGAATGGGGAATGCGGATGGGGAAAGAGGCTACTGAGAACTGAAGCTCAAGAGGAAAAGAAGGAGGCATCCTGCCATGAAGGACTCCTCTATACCATGTTAGGGAATTTACACTTCATCCGGAAGGCAATGGAACAGTGCTGGTGGGGAACTAAAGAATTTTTAACCAGAGAAGAAACAGTTATGATCTGTCTTTTCATTCTGGATAGAGTTTGGAGAAAGAATGCTAGGTAATTAGCCTAGGAATCGTGAGTCAGGAGCCTCATAACAAAGGCCTGAGATGCTAATAGTCACCTCACCGAGGCAGTGGTGACCCAAGGGCTGGAGAGAAGGGATGGGTTCCAGGACATATTAAACAGGTAGAATTGACAAGTACAAGAGAATGGAAGAGGAGAAGGAAAGAGTATTCTTAGTTCTGGCTACATTCTGGGTATCTTATCTCATTTGACCCTCCACAAAAATCACCCTATCATGCAAGCAGGGCAATCACTTCTGTTTATTAGATAACAACAAATGGCTTGGAGTGGTATGTGGCTTATTTTGAGTCAATAAATGCTAGACTCAGGATCAGAAACTCTGATTCCTAGGTTAAGGGTCTTTCTGTTTCACATGCAGAAATTTTACTCATGGCTAATAGCATCGTGTAAGACTCCAGGCTCATCCTGAATGTGTAATCTAGTAGGATCTAAACTGGACATTAAAATGATAAGCCCACTTACAAGACAGAAGCTGAAAAGGCAGCCTATCAGAGGTCAAGGTTCTTATAACCTTTAATAACCATAACAGTTCACAGAAATACAGGGGAAGGAACGAAGTCCTTAATGTGGCTAAGCACTTGATTACTTAACAGATTAACAGAGTACCTCTAGGGGCACTCTGACATGGGGTCCTGAGTAATAATCAGCTTGCTCAAATAGTACATAATACAGATAAAAACACACAATGATTTGATTGTGAACGCATTTATAGAAAATGGAGAACAAATGTAACGGCAATGGAGTGAAATGCATACAGCAGAACCCCAGAAAATAATCCAATGGACCTAAAAACTTAGAACAAAGAGTAGAAAGACCAAATGAAATACAAGTCCAGTGAATATGATTATTTGAAAAAGAAAACATATTTAAATAATGATTTGCTAAGAGAAATAACCTCATATTTCTAAAAATATTTTTTTTCTGTCTATGGTCAATTGTCCATTCATGGGACTATGCATTGAAGTGTTTTTCCAAAACATTGAAGACGCAAGAGCAAGGAAATTGCTTAGATAAAGGGTGTGTTTTTCCTTGGTGAGTAAATCCTTAATCCTTTAGTCAAAAAAAGTGTAGCCACTTCAGAGTGATGCTTGAGAAGGGCCAGCAGGGAATGGGCCATTTTCCAAATGGTGACCTGCCACTTCTAAGACCAAGAAGCTAAATGGGACACTTCTCTCCCTTCCAGTCACCAGGAAGCTGAGACTCATTCGTTCTGAATGTTTAAATTTCTAGAAACACATTAACTTTTCTCCTCCTCTATGACCAGCTTCCACATGTTACAAGCCATTAATGATTGAAATTGTTTCATCAGATTTTTCTGTTGGAAATCTTTCTTGCCCTGGTAATTAATAGCCTGCATATTTTCAGTCCCATTGAAAGCAGTACAATCTACTTTTATATTTTAAGTTATTCTCAAAGAAGTCCATTTGTTTTCATAGAGCATGATAAAGTCTTTTTACCAGACTAAACATTAATATTTCATTCCTGTAATCAGCAATTATCTACCAGAATTCTTCTGGATCAAGTTAATGGACTTAGCCCTCGAGGAGCTTACAATCCAGGAGGAAAACCAAAGGACCCTGGGTACATGATGGCCACACAACAGAAGGTGGTTCAGGTCCCACAGAACATGCAAATCCCACTCAATGAGTCGGCTTGGATCCTACTCTCCATGTTAATAATGCTATGAAAGAAAAGGAGCACTTTGAAAGGGTAAAATACCCTGCACGAACCAGCAGAGGAGTTTCTGACACACTTTATCACACGTCAATTTCAGCACAACAGATATATGCATACAAATAAAAACTAACCTGCTGCAACATTTTAGTTCTGTCATTTCTACAGACTCCCTGCTGTTTATTTCTAACTTAATCCCTATCAATAAAGCCATGGGAATCAGTTTTCCAAAATTCCAACAGAAACTCTATCAAACTTAGTTAATAAAGCCCAAAGGTAAATCTCTGTGGCTGCATTTAGTACACAGATTGCCACTTTTAATGATAAAATGAGATGGGGTGGAACGATCCTCACTTGCATTAAGGAACAGATGGAGGAGTCTCATTAAAGTCCATACCTTCCAGGAGCATCAAACAAGAACACGACTCACCTGGGATTGTAGTTCCCGGCAGGGAATCTTTTTCCTTTTCTGCCAGACTAAAGGTTTGACACAGCTGCAAGTTCTGTAGCTTAGAAAACAGACTTTCTCTTCCTAGGTTTACTTCTGGCCTGTGATTGGTATTTCAAAAATCAAGAGAAATTGCCAAGACGAGCTTTTACTCCAAGTGAAATGAGGCTTTAAAGCAAAGGACTGGCGTGATATCACTTGTCTTAAAAGATTTACTCTGGCTACTGGGTTGAAAGCAGGCTGTAAAGAGAAGTGGTTACCATAATCAGGTGAAACTCAGGCCAAGCAGGTAGCAGCTTAGGTGGTGAGAAGCAGTCAGATAATGGGGGGAAAAATTTTTAAACAGAGTCAATAGAATTTTCTGCCAAACTGAATGTGGGGAATAAGAAAAAAAGGTAGTTAGCTGGGGGCAGTGGTTCACGCCTGTAATCCCAGCACTTTGGGAGATCAAGGTGGGAGGATTGCTTGAGCTCAGGAATTCAAGGGCAGCCTGGGCAACATAGTAAGACCTCACCTCTACAAAAAAATTAAAAAATTAGCCAGGTATGGCAGTGCATGCCTATAGTCCCAGCTATTCAAGATGCAGAGGTGAAATTACTTGAGCCTAAGAGGTCAGGGCTGCAGTGAGCCGTAGTTGTGCTACTGCATGCCAGACTGGGCAACAGAACAAGAAGACCCTGTCTCCCCTCCCCAACACCACGTTCCCAAAAAAGTCATAAATGACTTCAAGGTTTTTGGCCTAAGCAACTAGAAGGATGGATTTGCAATGAAATGGGGAAGTCTGCGGTGGACTAGATAGTGGTGAAGGACAGGAGTTTTGATATGTTCATGTGGTCAATTAGGCATTCAAGTGAAAATGTGGAAACTGGATATTCCTCTCTGCAATTCAGGGGAGGGGTCTAGGCTAGAGATAAAAATGCGGGACTTACCAGCACACACCAACTACGAGACTGCCTTACTGTAAAACAGCAAAAAACTCATGATATTGACTACAGAATTATCTAAGTGAGAATTTTCATTGTGCAGTGAGGATCTGCTCTGGCAGAGGGAGCCTGTTCTCTCACTTCCCTAAGGGGCATCCATACAGACTGATCTAATTTTAGACATCACACTGAGCTAGTTGCTGGGGGCCAACGTCAAGCAAGAGACAAAGGAGGGTAGCTATTCACACACAGAGGCTGAAGGTCGCTTTCCAAAATTAAACAGAGGACAAAGGAAAATTAGAGTAAAGGAAATCTAGTCAAACACAGTGCAAAACAGCAGTCTGGGAGAAACCTGTGGCATGGCATGTGGTAAAGGAATCTCATTTATTTTAGAGGCTCCAGTTATCCCCCAGCTCATGAACACTTTATCTTTGGCAGATAACACACCAACAATGGATCCATTCTATGATTTCAGGAAGGTGAGTGTGGATTGGGGAGCAACTAAGATAAACTCACTTTAAGCCAAAAGTGTGTTATCGTAAGTCAAATAATCCCATACAAATAAGGATTTATGATATTTGCCATACCAACCAACATTGCCTTTCTATGGTAAGCAGAAATGGCACTGGCTGTTTTAGCATTAGAAGTTCTCACTGGATGCATAAAAGCTGCCATCTCTATCAGCTGTCTTTATAGGAGCAGCCCTATAAACCCAAACCTAAAAGCCATGGCAAACATCAAACTAATGTTTTATATTTAAATCATGCTTACAGATGTCACAAATTTACTCATCTGCATTCAATCTTTTCAGTGTTTATAGACTCCACATTTTTGGAGAGAGGAACATATGTCATCTTTATTTATTTATTTTTTTTTTTTGCTTTAAGTTCTGGGATACACGTGCAGAACGTGCGGGTTTGTTATATAGGTATACACGTGCCATGGTGGTTTGCTGTACCCATCAACCTGTCATCTAGGTTTTAAGCCCTGCATGCATTAGGTATTTGTCCTAATGCTTTCCCTCCCCTTTCCCCCAACTCCCGAAATATGTCATCTTCTGAGTATGCTACTTGTTTTAAACTTCCATCATAATTTACTGCCTGACCATTTAGTCGGACAACTCTTACACTCCCTGGCCTATTCTCTCTGAGATGAAAAATAGGCTGCCAATTACTGACAAAAGAATAAATACAATGAGAAAAGAAATAACCCTGTGATTAAGGGGAGCTCATTCCCAATTCCTCAGTACAGCAGTCAACCTAAAATAGAGAGATTTCCACCTATATAAGGATAAAACCACCCTCCAAAGATTTCTCTCTTCCTCATGTGGAGAGAGTTTGTAAAAATAAAACAATTTTATGAAAGGCACCATCTTGAGCAGTTCAAATCTTGTTTTAAATTTGTATTAAATATTTGTTCTGCCAGGAAACATTTCCAAAAAGGAAAGGTTTTGTCTCAATTGCTGTGGCAGCGAACACTTCCGTTGGAGCTGTTAGAGCAGTATCAGGATACTCTCACTGGCTTACATAGCTTTCAAAATATTTGTGTTGCTACCACACTCCTTTGCCAATAGATGTGACTTGTAATACTTTTTTATTCATCTGGATGTATTTATACAACTGTGTAGGTCCAGAAAACTTTTTAAAAGTTGGCGTAAATATGCTGTGATGAAAACTGAGAAATATATCTGCCTTTCTATGTAGAAATACCGTATTTGCAAATTAGGGGACAAATCGGTCTTTACTTTCACAAGCCCAAATAAGGCCCTTAGAGGGTCAAATTTAAATAACATCACTATATATTACAGAGAAAATACCAGCATCTTATGTAAGTTATTACTTAATCCTCAGTATTTTATTAGGCAGAATCCATTCTCAGCGTTAAGAAAATCTTTGCTCAAGGAGTAAGCTGATATGATTAATGGATTTCTTGAATATTCTTTACAAACCTGTATTAATTATTTTCGTTATTTGGGTCATGATTAGCAAGGAAACCCTGTAAAAAGTATCTGGCTTTGCTTTGTACCCAAAGTCAATCCTGGGGAAAGAAGAACCCCCAAAAGCTGGCAAAGCAGCAGCACCTTTACTGTGGGCAGGAAAACAGCCAGAGGTCTCGAGGCTGCAGAAACTCAGGCTGGTGAGAAGACCAGAGCATCAGAGAGGAAGAGTTTTCTGGGGGTACAAACGGTGACTGCATGGTAAGTGCTCATCAATACGCAAGGAAATAACACACCCCAAATTCTATCAAAATATTTTGGTCAGAGTTGATGAACTTCAGAGGTACTTCAAAATATCGACAAATCCTGGATACCTTTTGACATATAAATGAGCCACCTTGGGACAATACTGGCCTCTTTTGTATAAAATCTTGGGTATTTTGTTACAGCAAAACTTTTCGGGAAAAAAGCAGGGACTAGAGCTTCCTTTGTCCTCTTAAAATTAGAAAGGGGTCTAGATAAAGCCAAAGTGCAAATTTGTAGGAGATGGCTAAGGAAGGAGAAATGGAGTGCCACCACTGGGGGCGAGGTGTGCTCATATACTTCATTTTCTTTTGCCATGCCATCCTATGTAGCTAACACCAAGGCATTTTCCAAGGCCCCTTTTTCATTTGCTCTGTTTGGAAACAGAAAAGTTGCTACTCTCAATGTCTGGTTCAACCCAGTTTCCCCACGTGACCTTTTACCAAGTCAAGCATCATCTGGGCATCTGCCAGGCTCATTGGCCAGGCTCCTGTGGGCCCCTTTCCCTTCCCTTCCCTTTCCTAAGAGACCACTCATCAAGTCACTGTTCATCCTCCCCTGACCCTGCTCCCAATGTTCACGCACTCGAGCGGGCAGAGGCATCTGTCCCAATTTTTATTCTGAAAGTTCCAGCAACAATGAACCTTGAGTAGCTCACTCAGTGAAACAAAATGATGAAGAACATACATGGCCTCTTGTGGTCAGCAAAGCAGAGATTTTCTCTTTTGCTCTCAAATGCTGTCTTGCAAAGTTTCACAAGTACAAACATGTTATCATCTGACCTTTTGAAAACGATTCTGTGTATATATAAATGCACTTAAAGTATGCTGCAACTTGTGGCTCCTAAATAGTTCACTTTATGCTATTTATATCTTTATGTTACAAGAAGACATTCCAAAGAAAAAGTGGCAATGAGCACTCACATTTCTCTCATCATGCACTCCTCCCCCAAGTTAAACCCACAGTCAAGTCAGTCTGGCCTTTTGTCTCAATGGCTCTCAGGATTAACCACATTTAAAGTTCTAAACGTAATCTAAGTAAACAAGAACTGATAAATGTTATTTAATCACCAGATAGAAGATGAATCCGCTAACATTAAACCAAATAGTTTGTCATTCTGTTGACTGTCAAATTAAGATCTCTTAATTTTAAATGCAATTGCTACGCACAATTTTTTTTTTTTTTTTTTTTTGAGACAGAGTTTCACTCTGTCACCCAGGCTGGTGTGCCATGGCAAATCTCAGCTCACTACAACCTCCACCTCCCAGGTTCCAGAGATTCTCCTGACTCAGCCTCCTGAGTAGCTGGGATTACAGGTACCCGCCACCAAGCCCAGCTATTTTTTTTTTTTTTTTTTTTTTTTGCATTTTTAGTAGAAACAGAGTTTTACCACGTTGGCCAGGCTGGTCTTGAACTCCTGACCTCAGGTGATCCACCCGCCTCGACCTTCCAAAGTGCTGGGATTACAGACATGAGCCACCGTGCCTGGAGTACTACATATGATTTTATAAATAATTTATGTTTCCAACTTAAGCCTAACCATCTACCACCCCACATCCGCAATACCATATCCTTTAATTAATTGCTTAAAGACCCTGAGGTTGTTTTCAGCAATATTTTCTTCTGATGTTCAACACAGAAAAATACATACCCCTTTGTACCTGGTTAATGGTGGTGACATGATGTCCTGGGCGGTAAACTGCCTTTATCACACGGATCTATCTGCCTTGCCTATTAACCATCGCCTTTACCAACACATGTGCAGACTACTGATCACATCTTTGTAACTAAAAGGAGTCCAATATGGCTTAGGTGTAATACTGCTTCCCTAATGAGCCATCACAGAGGAGGGCAGTTAAGGTGAGCTAGGGGGCCTAAAAAAGACAGACAGGAAATAAAAGAAACAATAGGTAGAAATGGAACAGGAGATATTAAAATGGAGAGTTCAGCTGAAATCTTTGCCAATGCTTTCAGACATTCAAGTCATTTGACTCAGTTCCACCAAACTACCCCGAGCATGTATCCCTGCACACAGCATGCTCCAGAAACAAGCAGAACCCAAGTTCTCGCTTTAGGCAGAAAACTCTGTCAACTGCTCTTTCAGTCCATAAGGGTAGCATCTCAGTTTATAGGACTGCATAACCTACTTAACATGGTAATCTGGCTTCTACTGCAACATATTTAAAAACCAGATTTTGACAATTCATGGAAGGGAAAGAAGAGAACTAAAAAGCAGGATAACGTTTTCAAAGGAAAGACAAAAGAAACAAAGGGCTAACCAGCTTTGTTTCGTTTATTAAATTCCAAGGGCTTTCCCCACCAGTTTGAAAAATGCATGTTATTACCACTGTGTTTATTAAAAGTGCTACTTTAAATTGCAGATTGAGCAAATGGGAATTCCCCATGATAGCTGTAAATTACCCACTAACAATTATAAGCAATTTTAAATGAAAGGAGGAGGAAAGAACAAGGTAGAATTGTAGAACAATGGTTCTAAAAGCCACTGATAATTTATACAAAACTCAACATCTAAATGTATGATAGTAAAATGCCCAGAGTCACACAGATGCAAAATTCACAGGGTTGCTTTGCATTGTGACTTTTAAAAGTCTTTCAAAATGGTGCTCACAATCGACTAGCACAAACTTTGCTCCCTGATTATCTGACAGCCTGTGACCAGATTTAAGAAGGGGCTAGGGACCTTCCAGAGCAAATGGTTGCTAGCTCACTTGAAAAATGCACTTGTTTCAGCACAGAAATAACAAATCTGTTTCTGATTCCTAACATTATTTTCCAAATGCTGCCAAGAAAAGAATCTAAGGAATTCTTTTACATACACAACATACACGAGACAACTGGAAAGAGGCCTGTGATCTCTTCCAGGGTGAACAATGAGGAAGGATAGAGTTAGTTTCTAATGTGAACTGCCCTTGCGGGAGCAGAAGCACATGTCTGAGATTGTTCATAGCTGTAATCTCCAACATAACTCTTGGCTATTATTAGACAACCTAAAGGCCTTCCTAAATCAGTAACTTGTGAAGGAGAAAAAATATAGACAGGACTCTTATCGTTCAGGGCATGCAGGCAGCTGGGACACACCCAACTCCACAGAATTCACCACTTTTCCACTCCATGAAACTAGATTTCTATCTTTTGGAAGACACATAAAGGCTGAGAAAGGGAAAGAAACTAGTCCAACACAAGCCAGGTTTAAAGTCCCTAGAGAGAATGTAAAATCAGGTAAAATCCATTATTAAATTCAGGAACTTAAGGTCTATCATCTCATAAAACATGGTGAAATTATTCTTGGAGCACAGAAGGATCTATGTATGCATCCTGTCCATATTAAAAGCAACATCAGGCCAGCCATGGTGGCTCATGCCTGTAATCCCAGAACTTTGAGAGGCTGAGCAGGCAAATCACTTGAGGTCAGGAGTCCGAGATTAGCCTAGCCAATACTGTGAAACCTCATCTCTACTAAAAATTCAAAAATTAGCCAGGTGAGGTGGCACGTGCCTGTAGTCCCAGCTACTCAGGAGGCTCAGGCAGGAGAATCCCTTGAACCCAGGAGGTGGAGGTTACAGGGAGCCGAGATCACACCACTGCACTGCAGCCTGGGCAAAAGAGCAAGACTGCGTCTCAAAAAATAAAACTAAAAGCAACATCATTTAACAAATATTACTACATTTAAAAAACACAACAGCGGAGAGTCTGCCTTAAAAATTTCAACATTGTGTAATAATCAAACCAATGATTTTTGAAAGTACATATTTTCGCATGGTTCACTTCTGTTATACTAATAAGAGAGACTTAACAACAGAATCCCCTTTGAAGAGGAGGATAAGCAGGAGAATGCTGAAAGACTGAGTCATCCAACAGACTGAGCTATCTAATGCAACCATTTACATTTCTAGCTCACACTGAGTTGACTGCAGTGAACTAAGTTCAATTTTGTTTTTCGTTTTTCCCCTTCTCAGCGGGATAAGAGTTCATGAAAGAAGCTGAATCGACTAAAGGAAATAAAAAGGCAACATTTTCTTTTGCATGACTGGTCATAATGGGCATGTACATTTTCAACTCTTCTACCTACACACACAAACTCATCTTAAATTTGCATTGCCATAGTATCAAAGGCATCCTCAAAGCAGCTATGTTGGATGTCATTCTTACAGTTCTCCATTAAACACAACTCCCACGCAGCTGCCCTCAAGCGATGTGATTTTGCGCAAGGTCCAATGGATTGGGTTGAATAGCGTCCTCCCAAAATCATGTCCCTCACAACCCTGGAATATCTCCTTAATTGGAAATAGGGTCTTTGCAGATGTAATTAGTTAAGGTGAAATTATGTACTGGATTAAGGGTGGGCCCTAAGTCCAATGAATGGTGTCCTTATAAGAAAAACATCTGACACAGAGACACAGAGAAACACGCAGGAAAGAAGGCTGTGGGAAGAGAGGCAGAAACTGAAGTGATGTTTCCACAAGCCAAGAAATGCCTGGAGCCATTGGGAACTGAAAGAGGCAAGGAAGAGTCTTTCCTGGAGCCTTCAGAGAGAGCATGGCCCTGCTAACTTCCTGATTTCAAACTTCTAGCCTCTAGAACTGTGAGACAATACATTTCTGAGTAAGCTACTCACTTTGTAGTAATTCGTTATGACAGCTCTGGGAAACTAATGCAGATTTGTCTACTCACCAGTGCCAGTAGGACAATATTTTGCTACCAGTCCACTAGTACAGGAAATGAGATTAAATGTTTAAGAATTTTTATAGCTGTTTGACAATGTGGTGATATCACATAAGCACATGATTTTGTTTTACAAAATATCAGTCAGTAACGGTTTGTAAATTTCTTTTAAAAAGTCTTCACCGAAGTTAGAGAAGCATTCAAAGATAATTACTATTTATAAGGTTAAAGCTGATGTACTATAATTTAGAAATTTGCATTCGGAACCATTTCAGAGAAGTATATTTATGTTCCACATAGCTTTAGTAGTAAAACATTTTATTCTAATTTCTATTTATTTAAAAAAAATTTTTTTCAAGACAGGGGCTTACCCTATTGCCCAGGCTAGAGTGCAGCAGCATAATCACAACTCGCTACAGCCTCAAACTCCCCTCAAGCAATCCTCCTGCCTCAGTCTCCCAAGCAGTTTGGGACTATAGTTCCACATCACCACATCTGGCTAAGTTTTAAATTTTTTTTTTTGTGGAGACTGGGTCTCCCTATGTTACCCAGGCTGGTCTCAAACTCAGAGCCTCAAGTGATCCTCCCTCCTCAGCCTTCTAAAGCATTGGGATTATAGGCGTGAGACATGGCACCTGGCCTATTCTACTTCTTAGACTAATCTGTGAAAGGTACACATAGTCGCTTGCTATTAATCACATTATTTGCTATTAATCATATTATTTGATTAGCCGGAACTCACTTCCCAGACCATAATGGATCACTTGTTACACAGGGAAGGAAGATACCATGCCTTTGTTAGGCACAGAGACCTTAGCGGAACTTTACAGAAATCTTCCCAGACTGAGTGCTCAAATGTTGCACATACAAAATGCAGTTGAGAGAAACTGATGTATCTGAGATATTCAACAGCAAAAAGTGATTGCAACTATGTGAGTTACCAGAGTGACAGTAATGAGAAAGATGGCATCCTTCTTCAAGGAAGGCCAAATTGACCAAAAGCTGAGTAGACCTGGCTTCAGAAAAGAAACAGTCTAAGTAGAGAAAAGGAAATCCTGCATCAATGTGGGAAGTGATCTGATTTAAATGTTTTCTTTCAGCAATTACAAGAAACACAGAGGAAAGTGATTTAAACTAAAGGAAGAGCAATTATGTTTCCTTTAAAATCAATGCTAGTCACAACCACATAAGCAATAGCCCCTAGAACCTTGGCTGCCCACAGACCAATGAATGAAAGCCACTTTTCCAAAGTAAGAACACAAAGCATCAACATGTAGCTCTTACTATTCCTCTGCTTAATCTCACTCACCCTTACTTTATCATGGATTTCCCTGAATATGGAGGGCAAAGGACAACCTAAAAATCATTATTGTAAATCATGAAGCTGTAAGTCACAGGAAGAGAGCAGAACGTCAACTGTTTGTCCTAGCTGCTGGGAGATCAGAGAGTAGGCTTTAAAAGCGTGCAACTGTGGGTTCCTGATTAGAACACACACTTCAGCATAAAAGCACTCAGTTGTCATCACATGCCATACGTTTGAGTTTTTTAAGTTTTCTGAGTTACCACAGAAACTAAGAGTCCATGAAAGTGAGAGATTCTTTAATAAAATGGAATGGCTGTTATGGGAATGGGTGGAGAAAAATAAGTTGAAGCTGCAGATGTCCCACACAGTAACAATTCCACACCCATATTCAAGTGAAAACTGTAAGCCTTAAGCTATCATTGGATCATAATGATTTCAGCTGCACTGTGGCTATTACACTAGGTAGAATGTACATTCACCCAATAATACCACTGACTCTTCATCCCTAAACTTTTTGAGAACGATTTGTTAAAGAAACAGTGTCATGAGAGCTCAAAATGCCTTTCATCTAAAATTATTTTTCAGAAATACTCAAATTCACATCAGCCCATGACTCCTGGTAAGTCCACGGCAACTAGATACTGTCTGTAGTAAGAATTAATTGAATGCTTGAGAAGAGAAAAATGTGATGTTCTTTTTGTTCTCACCCCCTCAATTTCACCAAAACTTGCATCTACTATATATAGAAATATCCCAAACTCCAAATTCAATATTAAAGACTGTTGTGTTTTAAGGTGTCAAATTAAGGTTAAAACTGCAAAGGCTGGGACTACAAAATCCACATCTATACCTCACAAACAGACTTTGAGGACAAAGGAGCAATCCACAAAGCAAGTGAGCCAGGACCACTTTATTTCCAAAAACTGAAAAGATGTCAAGAATTTCCCATCAACAGAATGACATACACTGAAAAATATGAACAGAATAGCGTACTTCAGTTCCAAGGAAATTCATCTCCCCCGTACTCCTGACCATTTCAACAATCGCACAGACAAACACACTCTCACATGCCTACATTAATTACATTATGACAAGAGTTGGAAGAAAAATAGAGTTGAAGGAAAAAATAAATGCCTAAAGAGAGTAAATACTTCTTGACTAATCAGGGAATGACAACATATACTCATATAATCACCATCTTATAGTACTTAGGAAGTACTATAATCCATATGAGGCCAGAACAAGAAGTATGTTCTTTTTTTTTCCACTCTTGTTGCCCCGGCTGGAGTGCAGTGGCATGATCTCGGCTTGCTGCAACCTCCTCCTCCTGGCTACAAGTGATTCTCCTGCCTCAGCCTCCAAAGTAGCTGGGATTACAGACACCCACCACTACACCTGGCTAATTTTTTATATTTTTAGTAGACACAGGTGTTTCACCATGTTGATCAGGCTGGTCTCGAGCTCCTGACCTCAGGTGATTCACCTGCCTTGGCCTCCCAAAGTGCTGGGATTACAGGCATGAGCCACAGTGCCTGGAAGTATGCTCCCTAGTAAAATGAATTTTATTCCTAAATTCACACAGTAAAGCTTAAAGCAATAGAACCCTTTACCCTTTTCTACTCATTCTAACCCTTTACATGAGCAACTCCTTACATGAAAACTTCTCAAACAGACTCATACATCACTGTAAACTATTCCTGTATTTATTAAGCTGATTTTAAAAACCTTCTTTTAAACTTTTAGCTACTTTTGTCTATAACAAAACACATATAAAACACATTCAAACACAGAAATATCCTTTCTAGAAAAGAATTCCATCTGCCCAGCAGGAGGTCTTTCTTCCTGTTTGCAACAAAAAAGAACAATGACTTTTTCACTTTCATACTTACAAAACTCTCTCAAACTTTGATTTTTACTGAAACCAGCTCTGTGATTTTGACTCTGATGTTAAATGACAATCTTCCCCAAGTAGAACTCTGCCACAATCTTCCCCAAGTAGAACTCTGCCACCCAAATGGGCCGGAAGCCCCCTCACCTTTCAGGCAGAACATTCTGCAGCAGTTCCATGGAGAGGCTTCGTTCTGTGGTCTGATGAAGGCTGCAGTGCTAGGCACAGCTGCCTCCCAGCCCACCTCCCCAGCGCTCACTGCCAGAGAGCAGGGCGGCCAGCCAGCGCCTGTTACTCCAGGAAGCCACTGCCCAATCCCCAGCCTGCTGTGCTGTGCTGCTGACACCTCCCTATCTCTCCTAGGATATTTCACACCATGGAATCAGCCCACGATCATCTTGAAAGGGGAGGGGAGCCAGGGGTTAGCAGTCACCACTCATACAGTCCAGCCCAAGGGGGAGCCCGTTTGTTTGTGCTTCTCTCTCAGCATTTTCCACTGCGGTGGATGCAGCTCTTCACATGACCAACGACACAAAAAAGAAATCACTCGATTCAGTTTAACCTTTTGCTATTAATTATCACTTACTATTCATTGACTTCATTATTCCTTTTCTGTTCACATGCTCCCCTTTTTTTCTGATAGAGAACAAACCATATACTGACACACTGTACACTGTAACAGGGCTTTGCACTCACTTGTCTGAGTCTGTGTAAATGAGTGAATATATGTGAAATGCTCTTAATAGTCTCAGACAAACCATAAGCACTAAGTAAGTGCTATCATTACTACTACATACTATTTAAAAACAGGACAGGCATGGTGGCTCACACCTATAATCCCAGCACTTTGGGAGATCAAGGCAGGATGATCACTTGAGCCCAGGGGTTTGAGACCAATCTGGACAACACAGTGAGACTCCATCTCTATTTAAAAAAAAAAAAAAATTAGTTGGGCATGAGCCTGTGGTCCCAGCTACTTGGGAGGCTGAGATGGGAGGATTGCTTGAGACCAAGAAGTCGAGACTGCATTGGGCAATGATCATGCCACTGCACTCCACCCTGGGGAAGACCCTATCTCAAAACAAAAAACACAAACAAACAAACAAAAGAAAACTACTTGGGTATTAGGATAAAAATGTGAAGCATGTTACACTTCTATGGTATTGTCACATTTTCAGATGAGGAAACAAAGACAGCATTAGAGTATGCGAATTTCTAACTCTACTGTGGCCATAATCAGATCATTACATTTCTTCCCCTCTACTGGAAAGCTAAATTCACTCTGGTGAGTTCAAGACTACTTGGCTGCTCAAACACAGGTGGAAGTGTTAGAAGGGATCTTACGACAGATCTAAAGAGACATACATAGTCCACAAATAATGCTTCAGGAGCACCCCGCTTGAAAAGTACCATCTGAACCCTAAGTGGCCCCGTGGTCCTTCCCACAGAAATGTTAGAGTCTCCCGGCTCAGGAAGTGGCCATTGTTCACAGGACCCGTTGCTGTTTGCAGGTCTTCCTTTTGACTCCACAGGATGCAGGAAACTGACTCACAGAACCAATCTATCTATCTGTCTGTGTCCTGGGGTGCTCACTGCCACACAGTAAGGATGCTCTGGGTTCTTTGGTTTTCAATACATGCTTCAGCATATCCCGGCTGAGTTTCTGCTCCCTGTCACCCTGATTCACCAACAGCACCTGGGTAGTAAATACGTTATCTTCCATAAGGAAGTCACTGTACTAGTTTCTGTCATCACAAGAGTATATAAGAGGTCTCTGGCCAGAAGCTAGTTAGGACTTAAAAAAAAAAACTGCATGGGGAATGATGAACAGTGATATTAACTCTCAGAACAGAATGGGCAGGAACCTCATAGCTCATTTCATTTGGTAAACCACGAGGTTGTTCATTCATCTAACAAACAAGATCAAAATCAAAATATCCTACCAATAAGTGCAGAGTAACAAACAACATCAAAATCAGACCAGCTGACTAGCCTCTTCCCTCTCACCATGGGACTGTCTCCATGGCTGATCTGAGTCATTCTCTGTCCTCTCCTGTTCTGAGTAGTCTCTCTGGTGTAATTTATGAATTGCAGCGGTATTCCTGAAAATATTCTCATGGGTTACATTCAACTTTTCGAGAGAGAGAGGAACTCCTACCTTGGAGACTTAAGACTTTTGAACACAGGCTAGTACACAGGGTCTAGGGGGATTACACATATTTAACAGCACTCTGAATGCTCAGTTTAAGCCTTTTTTAATAGAGATGACTTTCTTTATATGCTGGAGAGAACAGTGGATTGAAAGTAAAGAGAATCTCATTCCAGTCATATCTATGTCACTAACTATTTCAAGCTTGTCCAACCTGTGGCCCACATGCAGCCCAGGACAGCTTTGAATGCAACCCAACACAAATTCGTAAACTTTCTTAAAATATTATGATTTTTTTGTGTGTGATTTTTTTAAAGTACATCAGCTATTGTTAGTGTTGGTGTATTTAGATAATTCTTCTTCTTCCAGTGTGGCCCAGGGAAGCCAATAGATTGGATGCCTCAACAGCTGGCCTCTATAGCAGCTCATGGCCTGTAAACGTGAGCATTGAATAGAACAAGGGAACTAAACTGACTCCAAGGTTCCATCTTACCTCATTAATTGTTTTTTGGTATGAATACACACAAATACTTTTAGGTACATTATGTCAGGGCACAGGAAAAGAGTCTTTGCCTTCTTGTGGTTTAGTGCAAGAGATGAGAGGAATACATAACTATAATTCAATGTGGTCAGTCACATGACAGAAGAATATACAAAATTAATAATGATCAATGGCAGTTCTTGCCTACTGCCATCTAATTAAGCTATCCTTCTAAGGTTAAAGCATATATAATTTAATGTCGTGGGTTGAATAGTGTCCACCCCAAATTCATGTCTACCCTCAGAGTATGGCCTTATTTGGAAATAAGATCTTCTAAGTTAAGGAAAGTAAGAATCAAGATGAGATGATACTGCATTAGGGTGGGCCCTAAATGCACTAAGGGTGTCCTAATAAGGGAGAAAAAGATATACAGAGACACAGTGAAGGTCATAAAAGATGGAGGCAGAGACTGGAGGGGTGCTGTCACAGATAAGGAACACCTGGCACCTGCGGATGCTGGAAGAGGCAGGATAGGATTCTCCCTGAGGATTCTGCTCTGGAGGAAGCAAGACTCTGCCAGCACCTCGATTTCAGAACTTGGCTCTTCTGAACACAGAGAGAATAAGCTTGTTATTTTAAGCCACCACACTTGGGGCAATTTATTACAGTGACCCTAGGAAATTTATACATTTAGCAAGGTAATAATTACACGAGATGGCATGTTTATTTTTCTTTTTAAATTATCTTCAATTTACGTTTATATAGGCTTAAAATCTATTTTTTTATACCCTTGTACTTACAGTAGCAAAATGTTATAGCATTTCTCTTTCTTTTTTTTTTGAGACGGAGTTTTGCTCTTGTTACCCAGGCTGGAGTGCAATGGCGCGATCTCGGCTCACCGCAACCTCCGCCTCCTGGGTTCAGGCAATTCTCCTGCCTCAGCCTCCTGAGTACCTGGGATTACAGGCACGCGCCACCATGCCCAGCTAATTTTTTGTATCTTTAGTAGAGATGGGGTTTCACCATGTTGACCAGGATGGTCTCGATATCTTGACCTCGTGATCCACCCGCCTCGGCCTCCCAAAGTGCTGGGATTACAGGCGTGAGCCACCGTGCCCGGCCATGTTATAGCATTTCTAAACAGCACAAATACCAAATGCCAACTTCTATTAAATTACTGAAATTACAGGTATCACTATCTGAAAACTTCATAGCATTAATCTCAAGCAATGACAATGAAAGGAGTTTTTCTTAATGTCAAATATAAGATTATCATATTTAAAAATCCTTTGTAGGCCGAGCATGGTGGCTCACACCTGTAATCCCAGCACTTTGGGAGGCTGAGGTGGGCAGATCACCCGAGGTCAGGAGGTCAAGACTAGCCTGGCCAACACGGTGGCCTAGCCTGGCCAACACGGGGTATTTTTATTTGTCTAATAAAAATACAAAATTAGCCAGGGATGGTGTCGCCCGCCTATAATCCCAGCTACTCGAGAGGCTGAGACAGGAGAATCGCTGGGAGGGAGAATTGCTGGGACAGGAGAATCGCTGGGAGAATCGCAGGAAGCCGGGATTGCGCCACTGCACTCTAGCCTGGGTGACAGAGTGAGACTGTGTCTCCAAATAAAAAAATAAAATCCCTTGTGTTTACAGCCGTATGTTTGAGAGGAAAACATGAAAAGCCATACCATTTAAACTAGGAAAAAAATGATGAATAGTTCTATCCATTAAAATTATGATTGTCTGCCACCATTGATCATTGCTACTGAGATTGAAAATACCTAGGAAGCTTTTGTGAAAGGGAGTAGGTCCAAGATGATGCACACTCACAGGATTTGTAGCCCTCTGGACAGCACAAAGGTCTTGCCTTTGCCAACCATGACCTTAGGGCGGCAACCACTTCTCTCCCTTGCAGGATTACAACATCCAGCATCATGTTAAAGTTTAACCTTATTATCTCTACAAGAGGGAGTGGTAGCCACATATGCAGCCAAAAATATTTAGATAATTATGTCTTCCAAACCACTCCAGCATGATTTCACTTGTGTGCTTCAAGCTTAATTTTGACTTCCATAAAATAGTGGGGATGAGGATAAATTAGAAATTCGTTTGCCTAACACAGAATTAGTGCGTCTAGATCAGCTCAAAATTGGATTTCATTCCCAGCAAAACAAAACGCAAAATTACACAAGAAAAAGAGGCAAGCCGTATCTTCTCCCTATGCATCCTGACTCTTACTCTTGACAAAAAGCCCAGATAAAGATGGAAAAATCCTTCTCCATACGCATTCACAGGTCTGCTTCACCTTGACTGCAAAGTACAGTAGTCCTCCCTTATCCGAGGTTTTGCTTTCGGTACTTCTAGTTACCCCAAGTCAACTTAGATCCAAAAATATTAAGCGACAGAGAGAAATTAAGACAGAGAAAGAGACCACATTTATATTAGTTATATTACAGCATATTGTTATAATTTTTCTATTTTATTATAGTTATGTTGTTAATCTCTTACTGTGCCCAATTCCTAAATTAAACTTTATCATAGGTATGTATGTATTAGAAAAACAGCATACAAACCCAGTATGTATATAGGGTTTGGTACTATCTGTGGTTTTAGGCGTCCACTCAGTGGTCTTGGAATGTATCCCCCAAGGATAAGGTGGGGCTACTGTATTCAAATAGGCAATGCTTATTTTCATAGCTGTATCTCTAGACAGGCTTTTAAAGCATGAGAAGGTTGTGAAGTCAGAGGAGCCTGTAGACATATTTCCCGTCCCAGTGCTTTCCATTTCTCCCTGGATGCAAGAGATTGGAGATGCTAAACCCCTCTGATACTTTTAAGATGAGAATGACCAGATTAAGCCAATTCCCTAGAGAAGAATGAATCCACTCTGGTGGCACCTATGACTGTGACTAACACCATTTTACCCAAGTTTTCGTCACTCCCCACTCCTCTACTATTCTAGAATAGTTTGTTTCACCAATATTCTGAATCTCTCAGACAAGAGACTTAGTCTGAGTTTGTCTATATATTTATTACTATCTCAGGCACAAGAGATAGAAGAAAAAAATTACAGCATTATAACTTTAAGCTGGCTAATTTCACTTTCTCCTGGCTAGCCAGGGAAACTAATTTGAAACCAGTCCCTATGTTAGTGCCCCCAGTCTGTCCAACTCTGTAGGCAGGGGAATATGGAACCCAGGTTGTCATTCTGGACACTTCCTCTTCTCAACATTATCTGAGCCTGTATTCTGTTTTGAGTTTTCTCCACTCCAGAACCAGGCCTGACATACTTGGTCCCAAGGGCAACCTTCATCATCTTTGCATTTTCTTTTCTCTTAGGAAATAGCTGCATCCTGGGGTATTTTGTGCATGGAGCAGTAAGGCAAATACACACATGCTTCATGGAGACTCTTCAATGGCCTCTGGACTTGGGTAGACATATTCACATCACTGTATTTCCTCCTTAAATCATGGGAGCTCTGCTCTAATTTGCCCTTTAAAAACATACCCTCCTGAGCCAGTTCTTGAGGTTATTTCAAATTTTTTTTCCTTCATAGCCAACCATAGATCTCTTGACATCACAGTCAAGAAAGCAGCCAACTCATTTGGCTCCTTTTCATGAAATTCGAATCTTCACTCATGGCATGCTAGCTAGCTCTCCCTACCACCCAAACGGTTAGGTTTTTCTCTCTCACTTTGATTTTGTTTCTAAAGAACCTTTAGGTCCTTCTGGTTTCATCTTCCAAGCAAGATAATGATGAGTTTCCAAGTTGACCTGGGCTCTTAGCTTAGATAACCTTCCAACCTCTTTCAATTGCCCTTAGCTGTGGCAAGCTGCCTTGACTCCCACTGCTGTCCACTGGGCTCCAGTCTGTAACTCCACTCATTTCCTGAGAAGCACAGGGACACCTCAAGAGCATCAGTGCAGAAAAGAATCTTTACTATGGAACTTTCTGCCATTTATCCAGCCCTGATGTCGAATCAAAGCATAGTGCCTATGGCAGAGATGTTTCTTTAAGACAGAGTACTCCTTGGTATCTTTGTAGTTGATTCTTTTTCTTTTGAAATCTGACCTTTTAATCCACCTTCACACCTATTACATCTTTCCAAAAGAACTCCAATTGCACCATCTTTTCCTTCCAGAGGGGGAAAAAAATCATATTTCTACTTCTGTCAAAAACACAAGATAAGGATAAATCCCAAACTCTTCATGTAGCAATTAAGGCCCATCTGGACTTGTACTCAGTATTTTTTCCAGGTGTGTCCCATTAAGTGACCCCCACAGTAGGCTCTGCATCCTATTCCCTAGGGTCTTGTACCTCTGTTGTCTTGGATCAGTCTATTGCCCTCTTTGTCCGGAATGCAGCCCTCACCCCCATACTCTGCTTTTTACTTCTCTAAAGCCTCCTCTAACCATGCTCCTCTTCAGCAGCAGGATCAATCTCAAGCTTGCACTGTGACCCATGGCACTTTATTCCCGTGGCTGGCGTGGCATTACAATTCTGCCCACACAACGTTAGCGTTCCTTAAAGCAGGGACTTGTTCATTCACACTTAACTTCTGGTACTTTTCAGGGTACTGGAACATGATAGGTTATCCATGTTTGTTGCATAGATGTGTAAAGCCAGAATTATTACTACTTTGCTATTTCATCAAAAAGCAAATAGTGAAAACTATATAAAACCTAGATAAGACACATAACCACCAGCATATTGATTCCTATGAAAAGTCATAATTAATATATTCTTTAAAATTAAATACACATTATTTTCCCTACACACAACTGTATTAAAACTCATTATTAAATGAAAGTCACCAATCATTAATAGTTAAACTTTATGGTGAAATCTTTATAAACCATCATTTCCTTAAAGGATTAATCATCTGAAAAAGTCTCATTTACAAACACACAAACACAGACACCATTCTCTCTCCAGGCAACTTCACCACAGCAAATTCAGAAAGCAGTTTTTCCTACACTCATTCTGCCTGAATTAAATTTTTGAAGGGTGATAGAAGTGAAAAAGGAAGAAAAAATATTTTCCTGAAGTATCTCTTACAAGAGAATTGATGCCAGTACGTCCAGATGGAGGGAGGATACCAAAAGATGTCAAAATAATGACCCCAAATTCCCTTTCTCAGTAAACTTATAAGGAACTGTATGATAGGAGAGAAAAACAAAACCACTAGAGTCTAAACCTTTTTCTCTTTGCCATTGCATCTATGCTTACCATATGCATGTTATATTTCAGAAGGTTAAAGCACATAAAAATAACCTTGTAGGAAAGATATAACAGTAGGTCCTTTCATGTTGTATATTTCTTCAATGTGCTCCTTGATAAACTGACTCCCAATATACACAGATCAACGGGACCTTCCACTTACCAAAAAAGCCATTTGTGTCATTTTCTCCTAAGCATCTGAATAATCTGAGGAAGTAAAAACCATAACCAACCTTCAACTACAGAAACAGGTGCAACTCTTCTACCCACAAAATCAAGAATTCTTCAAGTTCACGTAGCAGCCAACCAGGCGGACCACAGTTCTGCTGCAATGTATGAGTTAATAAAACATAACCAGCGAGTAACTGAACTGTAATTACTTCTAATCATCAAGCAAAAAGATAAAATTGCAGAAGACACGCTGAGATATTAAGAGCAAGGTATACCAGGTTAAATGTCAAGGCTTCTGGTCATTTCTGCATAGATAATTGAATACTTTATTCTAATATTTAATTTCTTTAAGACTTATTGTGTTTTGAAATCAACTAAGTATTTGAAAAACTCAAAGCGCTATAAAGAACTGTGGAATTTCTATAACAAGGTAGTTTACTTCTGAAATTCGCCATATTCCCCAACTTTTGGCCCCTTTGAACATCAGTGACAACATCTGAGGAAGAAGCTAATCGTTTCCCTTTCCACTGCCGAGCCTGCTGTGGAAACCTGAGGGATCCTCAGTGGCTTCAGGACTCATAGGATTTACAACAATAATGGTTTGAGGAAACCACAGCATTTAGGCTCCTTCGGTCTTTTTCCCTGTCTTTAAGAGTTTAAAAATAAGCAAGAAAATTATTCTTCAAATTGGCAGACCATCTTCAGGGGTGGAGTCTTGCCACAGTGCATGATAATCACAGAGTTACAAGATCCACAGAGCACAGTGCAGCCACAGAAACAGCTCTTCTGATCCTCCTCTTGATCACGCCGAACATGATCTTAGCCTTTTCCTTTTTTATTTTATTTCATTTTTTTTATCTCTCTCTCTCTCTCTCTCTTTCTCTACCTTAATGTCAGTAAAGTTCTAGTAGAAGTAACTTACCATTCTGTTAATGGTAATGGCTGAGACTTACTTTGTGTTCTATTTTCATTTAATATATCTTTGTAAATTCAGCTATTAACTATAAAAAGTCGACAGCCACTCAAGAGGGAAAAAGCTAAAAGTCAAAAATAGAATGCTAAGCTTAAAGTTTTAAAATGCATCTATTGCTTTTGAGACAGGTGTGCTTCTGACAGCTCTATTAACTTCCTCCACCGTCTCTAGGGGCTACAGTTCATAAAAAAGATGCTGCGGCCTTGTGCCCTCGGGTTGGTTTTCTGGTTTTTCTTTTCTTTTTCCTCCTTCATTCTCTGAAAACTGAACGAATTCTGTCCTTGAGTGGAATAAAAGTGACACCAAAGAGCCTGTTTTCAGGACTGACGTTCTTCTCCTTTTGCTTTGTTATGGTAAGTTGCTTGTCTTCTGCACATCTGCTTGGAAAACTTTCTGTGTGATACAGAGTGAATAAAAAGCTTCCAAAACCTGCTCTGTAAGGTCAAAAAAGGAATTTGTCACTTGACCCTCACAGGGCAGTCAGGAATGTCAAAATTAAAGAAACGAATAGAAAGGAACACACTCTCAATACCTTAAGAGGGGACAAAGGAATGTAAGGACACAGCCCCAGTGGGCCCTGTTGGGTGCAGGTCTTGAGCAAGCTAACTCACTTCTCTGCATCCTCCCTTCATAGCTGCCTAACTAGGGATCAGACAGGGTATCTCAGAGGTTCCTTCCAGCCCTGACATGTTAGTTAGCCTTGTTGTTAAGCTAACTCTGCTTAAATCCCTTCCATGTCCAATTTAGAGACTGTGTACAAATATTTACTAAAATGCTTCAAATGGCACCGAGAGAAGAAAATGCATGGTCGTTTCTTCAATAAGAGCACTCTCTAAATAATTACTACAGTTGATTTCTCTCATCAGGTAAACACAAAACAGAATTCTTTGAGTTTTCATTTTATCAGAAAAGAAAGGCATCTTTCAAACTGTCACTATCTCTAACATTTTACAACCCAAACAGAGTAACTATATAAGGTACCAAAAGCTTTTCCTATCAGGGGTGAGACTCTTCTGTCAATTCTTCAATGTTTGGAGAACAATGCTTTTTGAAATTATTTTTCTTTTCTCTGAGCCTCATTTCTTGAGTCACAGAATTTTCTGTAATCTCTATTTTCAATTAATTTAAATTACATTTAAACATTTCTGTAGGTCTCCTATGTGCAAATCAAAATATTCATTAGGCAACCACTGTGCAACTAGGATGCAAAATGGGGATTATAGCATTTCAACACAAACTAGTAAAATGTCATGTGAATTCTCTGTACTGGGATATTAGTGGTTCATTAACAAATTCATGGAAAACCAGAGGGTCAGATCAGCTTTTTCAGCCACATTTTATGTAATTCCCATTCATATTAATAAGGTTCAAATATCATTTAAAGTATTTGGCCAAAATTGTTTAGTAGAGTAGAAATGGTTTAAAATAATTGAAATATGTCTTACCTTCACTATTTCTTGACTTTTTAAATGTAGAGGATATGAACAAAAATATGAAATAGAAATCTGGGGGACACAATTTCAACTATATGAGAAATGAGGAAATAGACTTGGTGTCTAAATATCAGATGGAGAAAAGAGAGTAACGATCAACATGTTGTTAGAGAAAGTGGTTAATGGTGAAATCGAGGTTTAAAAGCTGTACTTGCTCAGTAAGTGAAACAAAGCAGTAGATAGTAATCCTCCTTGAAAACTCACAGTGATTTTCAGAAGTGTTTAAAATGTAACATTTACAGAAAACACTGGGATGCCCAAATACAGTCACAAGTCCGTAACATTAAACACAAACATGAACTTCATTCCACTGTACCAAAAAGAAAAGCCAACAGAAGATAAACATGTAAAAAACATAGTTACATGTTAGAGCAACATCTACTTAACTGCAGATCACTTTTCTGACAAATTCAGCCACTCAAAATATGGCAAGAAGAAGAGATCAAAACAGCCTCTGGCCAGGCAGCCTTGCTCACAGGACTGTGGCTCGGGATCTCACGCACCTTCCAGTCAATACTGTTGCAATACATACACTGGGTTACCCAGACCCCACACACAAGGTAACACATGAGCACCACCAAGCCAAAAAGTCATGGGCAGGCTACAAGTACGCTGTAGAAAGAGCAAGGCTTCCGGCAAACGTGAAACACAAAGCAGTCACTAGAAGTTAGAGAACAGTGCAGAGATCCATTTCATGCCAAAGCAGAGGTCCCTACAACATTCAGGGGCACCAGGGCATCACCTGATTATTACAAGGTCCAAGACTAGTCACAATGACACCAAGGCATTACAACCAGATCAAATTGTACTTTTTGAGCAGAGTTGTTGCAGCGGCATGGAAAGAGTGTGGGACTAAGTCATGAGAAGTGGATTCAAATCCGGTCTATACCTATTATCTCTACGGCTTTGGGCAAGTCACTTAATCTTGCAGGAACTGCTTGCTCACAACAAAAAGGGGCAATGCCAACTGTCCTGCTGCTCCCACAGAACTATCCTCATCATGAAAAAAGGCCATGCATGATACTGCAAAGCCATGACCTGTCAACAGGCTCTGGATGGAGACTATACTTTAGAAAGACTTCATTAAAAATATTTTCAATTTTTTTTTAGAATTCTGAAAGATGAGTGAAGCAACTTATATGGAACTACAAATAAGTAAAAGGCACGCTCCTCTAATATTTTATACAAGTTAACATCTAGTCCATATGATCACAATTTAGAAAAGTATCTCTAACCAATTACCAGCTTTTTACAATAACTGTTTGAAAGAAAACACTGTGGCCAGGCAGTGGCTCATGCCTATATTCCCAGCACTTTGGGAGGCTGAGGTGGGAGTATCACTTGAGGCTAAGAGTGAAGACCAGCTTGGGCGATATAGCAAGACCCCTTCTCCACAAAACACAAAATAAATTAGCCAGGCGTGGTGGCAAGCCCCTGTAGTCCCAGCTACTTGGGAGGCTGAGGCAGGAGAATTCCTTAAGCTCAAGAATTCAAAGTTACAGTGACCTATGATTGCACCACTGCACACCAGCCTGAACGACAGAGGGAAACTCTATCTCTTAAAAACAAACAAAGAACAACAAAAAAAGAGAAAGAAATATAAAGAAAACCACCAAAACATTGTTTTTGTTTTCCAGTTCAGACACAGGATCTCTGACACGTACAGGCTAGAGTCCAACAATTTGAAATTGAAGTTTTGGACTAAACTTCACAACTAATTTTCTCCTACAGGGGAAGGACAGCAGGCTGGTAAGCATAATGACAGAGAAATCCACAGGACCAGGGCAGAAACTGGCCAGACACTGCTATTCATGGGCTTTCCCTAGGGCCAGTCAGCAGGTGCAGGGAATCAGCCTGAGTGCATCAGCAGGCTCTTCCACACTGCCCTGCAGCAGGCAGCCAGGCTCCCATTGGAAATCACTCGGTCCTGCTGCCAATTTTCTTTCTTTCTTTTTTTTTTTTTAAGACCAGATTTCACCATGTTGGTCAGGCTGGTCTTGAACTCCCGACCTCAGGTGATCCACCCACCTTGGCCTCCAAAGTGCTTGGATTACAGGCGTGAGCCAATTTTCAAGGCTTATACACCAAGAGGATCCTGGACTAGGGGTGCAGAGGGGAACTCAGAAAAGGACTTCCTATGGTGGATGAATGCGTAGGTAGCTCCAAGTCACAAGCTGGGTTTGGGACTAGACGGTTTTCTGAGAGGCACCACAACTCTGCAGTTTTTCTCAAAGTACTCCTAGTATGCCAGCCTTTCTCCAACACCAAGACAACAGTGGACTATCCACAGAAATTCCATCATAGCTTGTAACTTCTACATATTGAGGGAAAAAAAGCCACATGATACACATGCATAGTAACACCCTACTGAAAGAAGTGAAGTCTACTGAAAGCACCATTTTTGAGGGTCATAAAATCAAGTAGTAAGTCAGGGCTGACATTTTCTGTTTGATAACACAGAATAGAACAAACAGAGAAAACAGAATATCCTATGTAGACACGCAGTAAAGGTAAATCACAGATGCTATGTGTCGCCTGGGAACCAATGTAAAGTATATTTATTATTTGGACACAAACAACTTTTTAAACTCTCTGACTTAAGAAATATACTATAATTAAACTTTTCAGGTGCAGAAAACCCCAAAACATTCATGCCATAGTTTCTGTAGAAGATTCTTTCCCTTGCTTGAAACAAACACTTATTCTAGAGAAAACAAGCTCAACTTTCTCAGAAACTAGAGAATAATTTACTAATTGGATTTTTGTTCAAACCTTAATTAGTTGGAGTTGAAACATAACCTTCAAGATTTCTAAAGTCAGTGGCATAACCTTCCCCTGGCTACAGTGACATAAGAACACAGATCCGCTGAATAGACCAACACATTCTCCAGAGTGGGGATGTAACCAAGGTCTGCTGATCCAGAGGAATGTCTAAGGACAGAAGCCCCAACCTTGCCAGCTTCATAAAGCATCAATAGCACACAAATGAGACACGATGGCTCAAAAGTGGCTTGCAAATGGAACAGAGCTAAGATCCTCATGACCCGACAATTCTCAGGCATGCATACTTAAGGACAAAGAACTGGATTTGGGAAGCTAGCAAGGAAAAAATATTTAAAACATCTTTTTATAATGAGAATAGAGTGTGTTGAAGAACCCAGCAATGAAATGACTTCAAGGTAGAAATCAAAGTTCTTTTTCCAGGAAGTCAAAGCATTCTATGTACTTTCTGCTGGTGAAAAAAAATCATGTAAATAAATAACTATCAGGAAAGATGATCACAGCAACCACCAAACACAGCCACAACCACCCACAAGGTAAATTCACAAATTGCCTGGTGTCTCCTTTGTAAAAGAATCCCCAACCAATCAAGACTAAGGCAATACCCACCTGTGTTCAGGTAGGAATGCTGGTTTATCTCTGAAGGCAATCCAGAAACACCAGATACCAAGTTTCTACTTTAGCTGAGGCGTTTCTAGTTACAAAGTGAAAGAGAAGCTTAGGGAACAGAGGCAAGGGAACTGTACCGACAACAAAATATGCTTATTCTCATGTTCTCTATTCAAGTTTATGGAAAACACAAAACTTAAGTGATACTGTTTAAGGAAATCTCAACTGCCTGTGGCTCTTATTAATACTTGTGAGTTTTCCGTCAGGAAAGCTAAATATATATCAATCACAAACCTGACAATTTACTTGTACCATAAAATTATTTTAACCAGCGAATAGATGAGCCTTTATACTTGTTCTATACCTTTTTCAGTGATGTACAAAAACTTATTAAGTGGTCTTAAAAACATAAAAACAAAGAAACCTAAAATACTACAAGTGTACAATTAGCAATGCAAGCACCATATTCAGAAAATTGACCAAGCTCCCACAAACCACGATTACTTAGGGGATGGCATCCAAAAAGTCTTGGCAAAGCGGGGCAGTCGCGGCAAGAGGGGTGGGGCCTGTGTGGAACCGGATCAGTATGGGAGACGTAATCTCTTCTTTCCCTATGGCTTATGTCCACCTCTTCCCTCCAGTTTACTGTCACTTTCTTCCATTCATTACCACTCCCAATACAGTCTTTTTCAAAATTAAGAGAGAATGCAAATGGAGAGTAGAGTCGAGTCCCTCTTCCTTCCACCAACCCTAATGAGCACCTGCTCTAGGAAATGCCCAGTGGGCCAGGTTGCTCCCAGTAACCTCACAATTTCAAGCTATTTTCACATTGACTCTGGGAGAGGGTCGCTCCTCAGTGTGACTTACTCAGAAGGTTGCTTTATATCAGGTATATGCAGTTGTGCACACTGAGTTGTCATTTGCAGTTGTGCATATGTAGTTTGCATGCAGTTATGTACACTGAGTTGTGCAGTTGTGCACACTAAGTCACTCAGTGTGACTAAGTGTGACTTACTCAGAAGACTCTCCAAACCCGGGAACCCACGTTGTTCCCAGCATGTGAAGCGCACACCCAAGCACGCACCCAAACACTAGAAATGAGCCCAGCAAATGACGGTATTGGTAGGGCAAGCACTGGCTGGGAGACTTGGCCAACAATTCCTTCCCCTACAACCCCGGGGGGAAGATGGTCTCAGACAACCGCTTGCCTAAGCACACATTCACCATTTCTCTTACAGCCTAAATATCCAAAGTGTGATGCAGCCAGCACAGTAACAAGTTTTATCAAAAACTAAATGAATAATTGTGGTTTAATGTCTATGATAACTACTAGTCAGTCATCAAATGTCAAAAATGAACTGATAGAGAATGCTCAGAGATGCTGAATTCAATGGAACAGAGAAGAGATGTGGTACAGCCTGAAGAAGGGCGGACCACAGCTACATCACTCAACCAGCTTCAGGCATCCCCAGCCTCATGCCACACACATTTATGTACATGAACAGCTTGGATGTTGATTATATGTAAATTTTACAATCACATTTATTAAGGCAGTAATTGACATAAATGTAATCTTTAATTAGGAGATTAGAAATATAAGGTAAAGACTACCCATAGTTCACAAAGCTAGAAAAAGTGTAACTATACATTGGAAAAAAATCATAGATGCTGTTGCTAAGGGAACAAGTAATTATGAAAATCTGTGACTTCTCTTAATAAAGATACTCTAACATGGCCAGGCGTGGTGACTCATGCCTGTAGTCCCAGCACTTTGCGAGGCTGAGGCTGGTGGATTACCTGAGGTCAGGAGTTTGAGACCAGCCTGGCTAACATGGTGAAATCCTGTCTCTACTAAAAATACAACAACAACAACAAAAATTAGCTGGGCATGGTGGCACACACCTATAATCCCAGCAACTGGGGAGGTTGAGGCATGAAATTGTTTGAACACTAGAGGCGGAGGTTGCAGTGAGCCGAGATCGCGCCACTGCACCATAGCCTAGGGGCAGAGTGAGAATCTGCCCCTCTCTCTCTCTCTCTCTCTCTCTCTCTCTCTCTCTCTCACACACACACACACACACACACACACACACACACACAAAAGGTAGCCTAATATGAAAATCTGTGGTTTCATTATTACTTTTCCTCATGTGCCTATATAATCCCTTCAACCAGACTGTCTTTTCTCAACTACAACAGCCCCTAGATGACCTGGTTCTAGCCCCTAATGCTCCAATCCCTTCTGCCTGCCATAACCAGAGCAGGTTCCCTCCAACACAGCTTCGACCGAGTACTCACAACAGATATTTACTTACTGTTGGCAAAGTGCAAGGCACTTGATAAAGACACAGGCTAGACTTCAAAGAGCTTCAAATCTAGGAGAAACATAAAGCACACACTCAAATATTCTTAAAGTAGAGTATGTGCCCTTAAATCAAAAGTTATTAAGTCCCTGACGCCAAAACACCCACGGTGCTTTCAATGTCATTTCTCCCTCTAAGAATTACACTTGGTTCCCTGCCTCCCCACATCTGTTTCTCTGCCCAGTTTTCAATTCTCTCTAATGATCTGACCCTTCCTTACCAAACCAACTATTATTTTTATTGGTCATTTATGATGTCCAGACTCCGTTTATTAAACGATTAACTCATGTAAAGTGTTAATAATAGTGCCTAGCCACGGTAAACATTCACTCTAAGTTGGCTATTGTTAAGCTGATGGGTAGGTCACTGATTCAGACATGACTTTCAATTTAGTATTTTAATCATTTCAGGATTTGATGTAACACTGAGATACAAATTCCTTAAGGATGATGTAAAGGAAGTGATAGGTTCTACTTGAGTTGCCTAGGTTATACAAGCAGTCCAAAGACACTTGCACAACTGGAAATTCTACGTAATAGTATAGTCTACACTAGGATAAAGACATTTTTTGACTCAATTGACTATTGATAGTGAAGAGATTATCAATCCAATGGCCAGTATCATTAAATACAATAGATTGAATTTGTAGGCTTACCACATATCTATAAAACAAACATTAATTTATTCAGTGAATAAACTGTACCTGCTACTGATAATATATGATAAATAGGTATTAGCCCATTTTACAGTGTGGCTAGTGTGGCTGTGGAGGACTGAGTGAGGAGGAAGCAAGAGAAGGCAATGGGGTAAGAGGAGCAGGACGCACGGCTTTAGGGAGGATGGCCAAGGCTTAGCTATTCAACTAACTGGAGAGGGAAAGCACCTGAGGGGTTTCAATCAGTGACGTTAGCTTGACTTCTGTTTGAGGTTTATCAGGTTCCCTGAAGCTGCTGGGTTAAGAGCAGCCCAATCCGTGGGGAGGGGAGCATTGTGTACAAAGGTGAAAGCAGGGAAACCAGTTAAGAAAAGACTGTAATAGCACCATGGAGCCTCTCCTTATCAGGCTTGGCATCATTCACTCCATGTCTGCTCTGTTTACCAAAGCCAACTTTACTAATTGGTCAAAACAGCCATGACCAACATTTTTTTTTGTTATACAAAGTGCTTGATGCGTACACAGTTTGAGTGGAGCAACAGAAAACACCAAAAGTACGCCATCGAAATTATGTTCCCACAAACGGAACCCTCTCTTTTATTACACTCAAAAAAGTCCAGAGGTGAGAGCACTGGTAATAAGCATAAACGCTACCTATAATTTGGACTTCTGAATGGTCTTCTGTCCTTCTTTGCTGTCTTCACTCTTGTTCCCCTCTGAGCTATCCTTGAGTCTACATTGTTTCTAGAGTGGTCTTCCCAAAACACAAAAACAGGCTGGGCGCAGTAGCTCAAGCCTGTAATCCCAGCATTTTGGGAGGCCGAGGCAGGTGGCTCACTTGAGGCCAAGGGCTCGAGACCAACCTGGCCAACATAGTGAAACCCATCTCTACTAAGAATACAAAAATTAGCCAGGCTAAGCCAAATTCAGAAAGTGTTTGCTTAGCATATTAGCCTGTGCACATAGCACTATTTAACTGAGTCCCAGATAAGTTAAGTTCATCCATTCAGCAACCATTTATTAAGCTGTGGAAATAAAGATAAGTAAGATTGGGTCTCTGTTCTAAAACAGGTCAATCTAGTCTAGTTCAAGACACAGACAATTAAGTAAGGATAATCCAGTGTCCAATAAACACAATTAGAGAGAAATGAAGAAGGCAGAGAAATAACAGAAACAAGAGCAATCAGCTCTGCCTGAGGATGTTAGAGAACACTTCACAGAGTTTTGAAGCAGTCCAGAAGGATAAGTAGGAGGCTAACAGACAGCGGAAGCACAGGGAATAAGAGGGAATGAAAGGTGCAAGTTTCTGGAGTTGTGAAAAAGCAGTAAGTCTGTACGTTACTTCGGCAGGGGAGAGAAAGGAGGCAGATCTCAAAAGGTTTCATGCCATGTTAAGTGGTGGGCTTCATTCTGTGGGCAATGAGGAGCTACAGAAAGGTGATCCAGTTGTTTTGGGGTTTTTATGGGGTTTTCTGATTTGGGTTTTTTTTTTTTCTTAAGACGGAGTCTTGCTATGTCATCCAGGCTAGAGTGAAGTGGCACGATCTTGGCTCACTGCAACCTCTGCCTCTCAGGTTCAAGCAATTCTCATGCCTCAGCATCCCAAGTAGCTGGGATTACCAGTGTGTACTGCCACGCCTGACTAATTTTTGTATTTTGGTAGAGACAGCATTTCACCATGTTGGCCAGGCTGGTTGTGAACTCCTGAGCTCAAGTGCTCCACCTACCTTGACCTCCCAAAGTGCTGAGATTATAGGCTTGAGCCACTGGGCCCAGCCAGTGTTTGTATTTTAGGAAGATCACTCTGGAAACAGTGTGGACTCAAGGATGGATCCAAGGGAACAAGAGTAGAGACAGCAAGAGAGGACAGAAGACCATTCAGAAGTGCAAGTAAGAGCTGATGAGGGCCTAAACTCTATGAGGACAGACATCTAGGTGCAAACACAGCATACCTTTAGGAGATAAACTGAAGTATTTGAAAGAAAATACTGTAATTTTCAAAAAAAACTCTAGGCCGGGCATGGTGGCTCAGGCTTGTAATCCTAGCATTTTAGGAGGCCAAGGCAGGAAGATCACTTGAAGCCAGATGTTCAAGATCAGCCCGGGCAAAAGAAAGAGACCCCATCTCTACAAAAATAATCATAACATAACATAACATAACATAACATAACATAACATAACATAACATAACATAACATAACATAACATAACATAACATTAAAATTAAATATTAGATAGGCATGGTAGCCTGTGCCTGTAGTCCTAGCTACTCAGGAGGCTGAGTAGGGAGGATCCCTTGAGCCCAGGAGTTCAAGGTTACATGGAGCTATGATTGTGCTACTGCACTCCAGCCTGGGCAAAAAAGCAAGACTTTGTCTCTAGAAAAGCTAACAAATCCCTGTAATTTGACAGAACATGTTAGTTACACCAAAAAACCCTGAAATTACATGGAAATATATTTTATAATAATTGAAGGTTTTCATAACTTAGCAAAGGCATTGCAATGGAAAAGAACACAGGTTACTCACTTATAAACCCAAGCCCTGACAATAACTTGCTTCTTTTATCACTCTTAAGATAGTTTTCGTAATTTAAAAAATATATATTTTTTTCATAATTTAAGTGTTTCTTCTCAAAACAAACCTACAAAGTTTTTAAACTAAAAAAGGAAGAATACTACATAAAACTTCATTTAAACAGAACTTCAACAATTTAATTGGCAAATAAAGACATTTTACAATAAAACAAGGCAGTGAGACAACAGAGTCCCAACTTCAGAAGAAAAAAATAATAATAATCAAAGATCAATAAAGGGCAGTCTCAATGGACCAGATAAAATATTAAGTGGCACTCACTGTGTGTCTCTTTGACAGAATGTCAACTTCAATAGTAAGTAAGAGGAAAAACATGACATTCACTGATCTCTTTTGTTAAGGAACTGACATACACTGTATTTGGCTATTTTCCCGATATATGTATTCCCTCAGAATAAATAAAACTTACTAATCTTGTTTCACTCTTAAATTTGTGATGCCACTTGACAACATTTGTCAATATTTCTTAGGTTTTCCTAATGCCTTAAAGAAGCTATTTTTTAGGGAGGTTTTTTTTTTTGGTTTGAGACCTAGTCTTTATGTTTGTTTGGTTTTGAGACCTAGTCTTGCTCTGTTACTCAGACTGGAATGCAATGGTATGATCTTGGCTCACTGCAAACTTGACCTCCCGGGCTCAAGCAATCCTACCAACTCAGCCTCCTGAGTAGCTGGAACTACAGGTGCAGAGCACCACACTTGGCTGCTTTTTCTGTTTTTTTGTAGAGGTGAGGTTTTGTCATGTTCCCCAGGCTGGTCTTGAACTCCTGGACTCAAGTGATATGCCCACCTCGCCTCTCAAAATGTTTAGATGATAAGTATGAGCCACCGTGCCTAGCCCAGGAAGCTATGCCTAAATCCGATTTTAAGGATTTTATTATCAGAAACAAATCACAGCTATTTACATGGAAATAGGATCTTGAGTTTTGACCTAGCCGCTTTTGGTCTTTCATGTCATTTTTCTCCATTGTAGTATCTGATCATTGGTAATCTAATTATGCACAAGGATCCTGCTTTCTGCAACTATTTTATTAGGAGAAAAATTGGGATGAAATTACTTTAAATAGATTCAACTCCCACACTCAAAAATTGATTATCTAGTATATGGATTATTCATTACCCTTGATACCTAGCATGGCCATTCTCTGGCCATTTTTGTAGTGGCTGAGAAGGGAGAGCCTGACATTCAAATAATTCAAAGCTGGTAATGTTACTAGTCTGTATGATAAAGTCCAGAAGGAAAGGATGAAACATTGTTTAAAACAAGGCTTTGCATGTCAATTACCCTCCCTATCTGCTGACTTGCCAATACCAGGAGCATCAATCACACTTCCGCCCAGCTAAATGGAGAGCTGGGGATACAACAAAACAAGCTCTGTTCAGTGAGAGAACGGACACCCCAATATGATTCCAACTCTTTTAGTTTTATTTGAGTGAGCAAGTACGGGGAAGCACAGAATAAATACTAATAGTTATGAGTTTTCCTCAAGGACCTTCCACAGTACTAGAAAAGAAGCAGGTACTCATCAAATCTTGTTCCGTTAAATGCTAATAATCAGAAGACCGTGCAAAACATGAAAATATTCCAGATTAAGTCCCTTTATCTGGACCTTCTCATCTAGGTCGCTGTGTTGCACTTTTTCACAATTATCCTGCATTTTCTCTTTACACTCCCCCTTTAGATGTCTTATCCGCTTCTCCATTTAAGCATGAACTCCATGACTTCAGGACCTAAGGACTATCTTTCTTTGTATCCTACACATAGTATTCAGTAACAATTTCACCAATAAAAGCTCTCACAACTTCATGTGAAAAGTTACATATTGTCTTATCTATCACTGCATTCTACCTTTTCACTATAAAGAAGAAACTGATTCACACCCTTGATTTGTATGGCTAATTAAGTCAAAACATCATCTACTACTGTAGTGGGTCATACCTTACTAAGAATATGACTTGATCATTGCTGTTACCCAATTCATTCTTAGCTCTCTGAGCATAAACGGGTATACGAGAGAGTTTTGAAACGTGTGGTGTGCTGTCAACCATACATACAAAAGAAACCCGAAAGATACTTACTGGTAGCTGCTTTGGACCTATCAGTATGTATCTTGTAATTACTTTTTAAGCTCCGAAACAGTAGTCTAATTAGAAAAATGCATACTAGTAGCTTCTAATCTTATAAAAAGATTCTCAAAAGAAAAAGAATCTCAAGCACTATTATTTTACCCTTAGCTTCTTGATATTAAATCATAAAGCTATGGGTTTGTTGTACTAAAAGATATCCATACAACCACTTAAAAACTTTATTTTGATGTTCCCGATAACAATCCAGCATAGAAATTCCCTATTAAGAGACCTTCTGTTTCAGAAATTGAACATGTGTCATACAACACACTATCCACACTGATGGTGGGAGCTCAGCAGGCTAATGGGGCAAAGCAATACCTGAAGACAGCGGGCAGGGAAAAGGCAAGCAGTGTGGCCTCTCAACAGCTGCTGGAGGGGAGGGAGAACGCCAGGAGCTGCTGAATCGGACTCCCACCAACCAGAGATCCCACAGGGGGACCACTGAGGTAAGGCTGGTTTATTAAGCTACAGTTGCCCTACCTCTAGCTGTCACTACATGATGCCTGTGTGTGTGTGTGTGTGTGTGTGTGTGAGAGAGAGAGCGAGAGAGAGAGAAGCGAGGAGACAGAGCAGGTTTTTGGCAATCTGTATAAATCAAAAAATGTTAATGTAAGTTAGGGGGTTGTGGAGTAAACTGAAAGGAAGGTGGATTAGGCTGTGAGCGACCTAAGCAGAGAAGCAGAAAAGATGCTACACATTCCCATCACAACAACACATCTTCCAGTGCATACTTATTTGCAACCAACTCCTAACGTGGCCATTGGGCATTCTTATTATTGACTGATAATCCCTGCTAGAGTTTCAGCTTATTTGATGCTTCTAAGAAAAAACTTCATTCCTGCATAATTTTTCTTAAAGACTTTTCCTGTTTTCATCTACTCGCATAAACAAATGTCACTTCTGTATTTCTCCAAAGGAAGGAACTGTGTGGAATGAAGATCAACTGTTATAACATGCCCCTGAGACAAGATGTCAGTTGGAAGCCAATTTTCTTTTGTAAGTCAAATGTGAAAACAGAATATTATGCCATGAATTTTGATGTATAAGCGGCTTTTAAGGACTCTCTCTGACACCATATGTCAAAAATCATATTATTCATGCCCAATTATTTCAAAAAAATACATAAATTTACACCCTGTATTATGCTTCCATTTATCTTCATGAGGCTACTGTATCCCCTATTCCATTAAGGGATAAGGGGCACAATCTTTTATATTGTAACATAAGCAAGTCCTCCCTTCACAAGTCACCCCTGTCCTTCACAATGTCGTTATTTTCCACAAGTCACGTGTAGAGTATTTGCTTTATTTCCCAACTAAAACTAATGCACACAAATTCAGTCTCTTTTCCTTTAATGTTAAGTCAGATGAAGCCTCTACAGTAGAAATCCTATAGTCTTATGCTCTCATGTATACAATCTTCAACAGAAACTCAACAGTGATTAACTCAAAGTCAAACAAGTCCTAAAAAACAACCTTCGGCAAAGGCCAAAGGAATCAAAACTATACCCTCTTGTGACCACAGCACTACTGTATCCACCCTTCAAACATTTTTTTTCCAAACATTACAACCCAATCATTTGGCGAAACCACAGCTTATTCCTGATTTAGAAAAGTAAAGTTCACGGACTTGCTAAACTATACAACTCCAGCCAGAAAGCACAAATGCCTTTTCTAAGCCTGGCAATTACACAGCATTTGAACTGAAAACTCACATTTTTAAGCTCAAAATCAGTGGGTCACTGTCGATCACCTTGTTGATATCACAAACAACTGATATCTTCAACGATTATTAATGAGTCCCTCTTGTGCCATAGTTAATAGACAAGAACAAATAGTTTACACACATTCACCCTGAAGAAAGGCTGCATTAACGTTCAGCCTGTGCGATATAATTACTGTACTCATAAGCACATATTTAACTTAGTTGATTCTCTCATGTTTCAGTAGTTGTGCTTCCCAAAACAGGGGGAAGCACAGGTCCCTGGAAAACTCCAGCAAGATTTCTCTTGGCAGGGGGAAGAATGTGATAAACAGGGAAAACACAATCACACGGAATGTCTGCACTTGGTTCCTTTGTGATACTTAAATAGCACTCCCCTACTGGGCTCTGCCCACTGCACCGAATGGAGAAACCATTTTAGAGCTTAACAATTCAGTCCCTACACACACTAAGAGGAAGAACTCAGAAATTCTAAATACAAAATAGGGGTGTGTTAAGAAATAATGAACTGTTTCCCTCTCTCCCAACAGGACTGTTTTTTTTTTTTTTCCCATCTTGGAGGCAAAACATGCTAATCCTGAGAACAGAGCCAACATTGGTCTGAAAAGAAACTTGATAGAAATCTAAAAACTCTGGTTAAAAGAAGGAAAGTAGAAAAAAAAATTCAAAAACTCCTTGAGACTAACATATCAGGTTAAGCCCCTTGCGTGTTCATTTTCCTTCATGTCACAGCCCAACACCCGTTTAATTCAAGCATCAATCTTAGAAGAAAGATGCAAGAAGACTATCTATGATTCCCAAAGTTTTCTCAGTGCAGTTTCACAAGAGCTCCATGTTCTAGCCCGATTGCTATAAGGGCAAAAGGTTCTCTCTAGGGTGGTGGTTTATCATTGAACTTTTCACAAGTCACATGAGTATGTGGCTCTGATGGAAGGAGGGAGATTGCTGAGAACAAATAACAGCTATTTTATCCTTCTTTGATAGATATAAGATACAAGCTCAAGCTGAATCTAGTTGGAAGAGCGTTTTTATTTTAGACATGTAAACAAATGGCGCTGAATTCCAATACAAAAACATTTCAAAAGAAACTCCCAATGGGGGGCAAAAATCATGAAGGGTAAGTGATAAAAACAGAATTCTACATAACAAACTTTTTCAAACGTTTAAATTTTTAAAAAATCAAGTCACCTTTTCTGGGATGGGCTTTGTATATCCAGTTTTCGTCATCCACTTCCACCTGCTGCCCACAAACCGAGAGCTCTCCATCACTGCGAAACAGCCTCTTTGTCTGCCTGGACAAGGAGGAGAAATTTATCCAACTCACAGCACGTGAGAGAGAACCTGCATTCGGCTTGAGTCTGAAGGAACCTGAAGAGCCTTCCTTTTTCATCTTCTTTTCAAAATCGACTAGAGACAAAGAACAGCCCAGCAAAGAAAACGCTGGGTCTTTCACATCGGCCCAGGTCCTCTCCAGGCGCCTATTTCCCACTTAGACAACGTTGACAGTCAGGCATGGCATTATCCAAAAAGACAGCTTCTGTGTCACCCAATGACAAAGAAAGGGAAAAGGAGGGGTTAAGAAAGAAAAGACAAACGTTTTACCCTAGCCACACTGTGGACTCCGTTTCTAGATCAGCGAGATCCACGGCCAAAAATTAATAGATTAATAAAAGTATAATTTAAAAATTGAAGCAGGGTGTTCATTTCAGGAACACTTGTCAGGACTTTGCAAAACACAAAGCCAAGGCACTCCGACTCTTTGGTGTGTCTCTAGCATCCCAAATTGTAATCCTACTCCTCTCCCGGGCATCTTTCCCCACCAGGGCAGAAAGCCAGCTGTCGGTTGCAGAAAGAAGTCACTCCTCACCCTAGAGAAAAAGATTCAGGGTCAAGCCAGGCACCCAGTTTACAGTTCACCTACACGGTTACTTGGGAGAAATCAAAGAGCTCGGCTCACTCGCCCCAGCACAGGGCAGAATCATAAACCGCCCACTTGCCCTCCTTCCCGTCTGGGAAGCGCTCCCTCAGAGCCGCAAGATTCCGCAAACAATAAAACCGGCTGCGTGGCTATTGCTTGGATTACGGAGCAAGCACTCCTGCGAAAGATGATAGGCTTTCCCGACACCAAAGGCACCTCATTGGAGACAGAAAACCCCGCCTCTCCACAGTCAATACTTCAGTGGCAGCTCAAACTTCCGAACTTTAGCGCAGCTCGGGGTCTGCAAGTCTGGGCAGAATAGAGACTTCTGGGCATAAAGAAAAAGAACTTGATTATTAATTATCAGACCATACCTCTGAATGTGCAAATTTGAGAGGGGCTTAATACAGTACATATAAATACATCCAACATTCCTAGATGGATTTAGGAACGTCCATCATTTAAGGAAATATACTTCCAAAGAATGTAACTGACCCAGCTATTCACTCCCAGCTTCCAGCAAAGGTGAAACTTGAGCCATTATTGTACCTGTTATTGCCACTCCTGCCTGTCACCAGCAGCCAGAGTATGACGCTGAGGATTCTCCTCTGCCCTGTCACTGGGAGCCCCTGGGCTCCCAGTCTGGATCCTCTCCAGCCTCAAATGATCATCCTATCACAAAGAGTCATCGGAGAGCTATGCTAGTGGCAGTTAGCTACAGGCTGTAGCCCTGAGCCTCCTATGCAAACTATCTAGAGCCACAACTTGCAATGCATTTGGGTGTCGGATTTCACCCAAGGCTAACTCACTGCAATTCTGTGGTCCTAAGGGTGTTTAAAGTCCCTGCAACTTTCCATCACAGAGACTTGGGTCGGCATCTCCTTCCCCCAAGTGTTATTTGGAGTAAGGCAAATAAGCAACAAGTAGAGTAGGTCTGCAGCACTTTGCTTCCCTCAGCATCGATCAAACACATTAAAACTAACAAATGGCAATAGAAAGCAAACTTTGGTTAAAAAATTTAAAACCAAGATTGTGCATCATACATCTACTCCAATTCACTGAGATTTTAAGAAACAGGCTCTACGAGCTTACAGGGATAGGAACATTTGTAGAAGAAAGTCAGAAGTTCTACAAAGTTCCTAGGATGGACAGTTCATACCACACCACGTAAATAATGACAGAGAACAGGTACTACTAAGAGAGAAGCTACACAGCAGTCTCGGTTTAAAAGCTAAAAGGGACCTCGAGATCATGTAATTTAAACTCCTTGATTTTCAGATAGGGAAGCTCAGACCCAGAGCAAGTATGTTTATACCCAATGTCACACAGAGGAGTTCAGTCATGAGGACCAGGCTGCATCAGACACCACTGGGATCAGAGATTCACACACTTACCAGGGATGCCTGATACATCACCAAATGCTCTGGGCCTGTTCCAGTTATTAATCAGAATCGTATCTCTACACTGACTACCATTGTGAAGGCAAAGGTACAATATTTATGTATAAAACCAGTGACTAACATCAAACATCCACTCTATTCTTTCTGAGTAGAAAAGAAAGAAGAGTCTCAAAATACGCAAGGAAAAGCAAAAAAAAAAGACCATCTCACCAGAAATATCCATAAATGCCCCAAATGCTGCTTACCATTTCATTGGTTCATGAGACCCCCCAAACACACATCTGTGCACATTCAAAGGATCCACAGAACCCAAACGATGAACACAATTCTCTCCTCCCTACTCTCTACAACCTGCAGCTGCATTTTTAATTTAAAAACATCTGGCTGGGCACGCTGGTTTACCTGTGTAATACTAGCATTTTGGGAAGCCAAGGTAGGTGAATTGCTTGAGCTCAGGAGTTGAAGCCCAGCCTGGGAAACATGGCAAAATCCTGCCTACCAATAATACCAAAAAAATTTTTTTTTAAATAGCCAGGCATGGTGGCAATTGCCTGTGGTCCCAGTTACGCAGGAGGCTGAGGTAGGAGGATCACTTAAGCCCAAGAAATGGAGACTTTAGTGAGATGTGGTTGCACCACTGCACTAAAAAGAAAAATTTTAAAATGATATATATGCTCAAAACTTGTGCTGTTCTTTTTTTTGATTTTGCTCTTGTTGCCCAGGCTGGAGTGATCTGGGCTTACCACAACCTCCACCTTCCAGGTTTAAGCCATTGTCCTGCCTCAGCCTCCTGAGTAGCTGGGATTACACTCATGTGCCACCACACCTGGCTAATTTTGTATTTTTAGTTGAGATGGAGTTTCTCCATATTGGTCAGGCTGGTCTCAAACTCCTGAGGTGATCCACCCACCTCGGCCTCCCAAAGTGCTGGGATTACAGGTGTGAGCCACCACACCCAGCCCAAGTGGTGTTCTTTATTTACCAGAAGTGCTGTTGAGTGCTTTCCTCAACTCACCCTCACACAGCAGCAAAGATGAATTGGTGTCATTAGTAACTGGTGTGTTTTCCTCCAGCGCCCCCATCCCTGCACACATCAAGGAAAGGGTTAATAGGAGCGGCTAAAGGATAAATAGGAGCGGCTAAAGGAACATTTCTTACTCAGCAACCAAAAATAACTAGTCCATTCACGGACTAGACTCATGACTCTCCCTCCAAGTAAGTTCTCACTCATGCCAGATTTCCAGAAACTGGGCACCCACAAATCATAAGACCTAAGGATACATTTGCATAATAATCAATTCTCTGTCCACTAGCTAGTCCACATTTCTGTTATAATGGGCCTTGATTAGTAAATCCTCATTTATCTAAGAAAGTCAAATAAATTAACTACTTTTACAACTGGATCAGAGTTCCTGTTGGTCAAGAGAGAATATAATGATTTAAATCAGCTTTGCAGGAAATATTTAGATTTTAACTATGCATGTTCTAAGCTAGATATATACTCTGTTTAGCTTAGAACATCCTAAGTGGTCTTAAGAAGCTACTACATTCACTCAAGCTATATTTATTTAGCAACCATGACGAACGCCACATTTTAGTTATATGGACTATCAACCCACGAGCCAATACAAATCAGCCCCTCCCAGCAGCAGGGCCAAGGCTGCTTTGTGCTTCCTGTATATTATTCCTAATCTTCACAATAACCTTGCCATGGCCAATCCCTACTTTTACTTTTTTTATTTAATTTTTTGGGGGGGATGGAGTCTCACTCTGTTATTCAGGCTGGAGTGCAGTGGCACGATCTTGGCTCACTGCAACCTCCGCCTCCCAGGTTTAAGGGATTCTCTTGCCTCAGCCTCCCAAGTAGCTAGGATTACAGGCGTGCGCCTCCACATCCGGCTAATTTTTGTATTTTAAGTAGAGACAGAGTTTCACCATGCTGACCAGGCTGGTTTCAAATTCCTGACATCAGGGGATCTGCCCACATCAGCCTCCCAAAGTGCTGGGATTATAGGCATGAGCCAACACTCCCCAACTGAAAATCCCCACTTTTACAGTAATTTTTAAAAAAATAACTTCAGCTATTATCTTCAAAGTAATAAAAATATCTTAGTGTAACCATTTTCCCTATGAAAATCTACACTCGACTGCCTTGTCCCCATGTGAGACAGACGTGCTGAACAGATTTTATCCGCCTTCCTAACCGCACTGGGCTGCCCCCTCCCCTCTCACTGTCAGGCTGTCAAATTCAAACTTCTGCTGTCATCTCATGTGCCAATAACTGCTCCCTTCCTACCACTTTGCCACTGCTGAGATTCAGGCATTAGGAATCACATAAACAGGCTTGTTTAAATTACATGTTTAGTGTGAGTTAATAAGGGCTCACGGAATAAAAGGCAGAGTCTCGTGGCAGGGCTTTGTCGCAGTTGCCTTTGGCCAGCACCCCTGTCCTTCATCAGCTGGATGGAAGTCCCAGGGTTGAAATGGCTGGAAGAGTAAACCCTGCATAATGACCCCCAGGCAGATCTTTACCAGGTTTATGTTCGATCATGTCTTTTATATTAAGGCCTCTGCACTTGAGGGTCACTTACCATCACTGCTGACAAAGGGACAAGAGATTGCTCAATCTTACTCTACATATTTCAGAAACAATTTAAGTAATACACTAAGGAAAAGTTAACTATAAAAACTGGAGGTACCAGAATAAATTACTAAGGGAAGTTCTAGAATCACCTCCTTTGGGAATTCCTAAGTCAAATGCCCATTAATTTGGAAAGATTTATTTATGCTTCTACCAGGAGTCAAAGGAATAGACTGAATATGTTTGGAAGGTTCTTGCCGTAAGACACAGTGTTCTATGTTTCAGCATATACTGGCATCCTTAAAAAGGAGCTCATCATAAATGAAAGTTTGGGACTTAATAAAAGTGTTACAGTGGACAGGATATGGGATTAGACAAACCTCTCAGTGCAATCAGGCATGTAATTACTCTATTTGCCATCTGCGTAAAATGCCAGCCAAAAACAGGAACTAATTTCAAGTGCCATCAGTTTTTGGGCCCCACAGGCCACCAATGAGCACTGTGACTTTTCATTTCCATGTGCAGCTTGCTTGCCCTTTGAAACCTAGGAAAGAGAACATGAGAGGCAGCACCCTGACTTTAGAAATCAATGGGAAAACACCGCTGGCTTGTGAGAGCTGCTGGGGCTGGCTGGTTTGGCTGGGAGTGAGGCGCATCAACAGAAGGCATGTGAACAGAGACAAAGGTGCAAAGCAAACCACATACAGCAGAGAGGAGGACTGCTCGAAGCGGCGTCACGTTCTGAAGCAGCCCTGCCTGGGCTGGGAGCAGTGAAGTGTGCCTCTCATCAGATTTCCACATGAATCACCCAGACAACCCATAGGGACCTTTAGCTTAGGACAGGGTGCAGTAGGTTTTCCAACTGTCATCTCCTGTGAATAATTCAAGAGTAGACTTAAACAGAAATCTTTCTATGAGGTAATTTGTACACACAAATGATGAAAGCTTATCTCAATATCAAAAGTAAACACTCTGAGCCAGATTTTTATAACTAGAAAAACAAAACAACCAAACCGTATTACACCCAGGCTCATAGCAAACACACTCCCCACAGTACATTAAATCCTCCTTCCTTTATTCACTGTTCCACCCACCAAGGAATGAGACAAGCAACTGTACTCAAGAAAGAAGTCGTGGAACAGACACAGCTAATTACCTATTCAGAGCCGGTCTCGTTTTCAGGTTGCCCTCAACTACCAGTGCTTCAATACGTAAAAGAAGAAAAAGCACTGACTTTTCATGAAACCCTGGCTTTAAATGCCATATACACCTTCAGTGGAATTAATAGTGTTGTTCTCCTCAAAGGGAAAGAGTAAACACAAACATTTATGCATATGTCACCCCAGCCCAACTTCCACCATTCAGAGTCTTCATGTCTGAAAAGAGCCAAGAGATCTGACATCCTAAGCCTTAGCTACACTGTCCCCATGGGATCACTTGATACAGGAGCAATATGGCAGATTATTGTTCTCAGTCCCCTGAGGGGCAAGGGGATAAAGGATGTCCCTGGTACAGAAGCTGCCACTGACAGAGAATATGGACTGTCAGAGGCTTGGTGAGCAGTCGATAACCAAGAATGTGACATCTGTACCAACTTCACCAAGAAAAAAAAGGTCCCCAATCTAAGGCATTCAGATTGCAAGGAACCCTAAAACAGCACCAACTTTGAGATTCTTCTGATATAAGACCACCAAGGGCAAACTTACTGAGATCAAAAGAAACTTCCAAATAAATAATTTTTTCTTCTTTTTAGAGACAGAGTCTTGCTCTGTCACCCAGGCTGGAATGCAGTGGTGCCATCTCTGCTCACTGCAACCTCCGCCTCCCGGGTTCAAGGAATTCTCTTGCCTCAGCCTCCTAAGTAGCTGGGATTGCAGGTACATACCACCATGCCCAGCTAATTTTGTATTTTTAGTAGAGATGGGGTTTCACCATGTTGGTCAGGCTGGTCTCAAACTCCTGACCTCGTGATCTACCTGCCTTGGCCTCCCAAAGTGCTGGGATTACAGGCATGCGTCACGGTGCTCAGTCCAAATAAATAATTTTTTAAAATCATGACTTCCTTTGTTCTTGCTACCTTTTCTGTAGCCTCTCCAGTGATCACTGTGGTTATTATTTGTTTCTATCCACTCAACCAGTATTTTTACAAATTGTGTTAAGCACTTAAAATCATAGATCTTACTGACATGCAGAGTGTGTCTGGGGAAGGGACTGAAATTCTGAGCTCCTAGAAGTGCCCACGTGATGCCAATACACAGACCATGTTTAAGTTAGCACAGTGCTAGACTATAATCCTCCCCGAGTCCAGGGAGCTCATCAGTCATCTTCCTGTCTCTTATAGCAGTGGACCCCAACCTCTGTGGCACCAGGGACCAGTTTCGTGGAAGACAGTTTTTCCATGGACAGCAGAGTAGGGGGTGGTTTCAGGATGAAACTGTTCCACCTCAGCTCATCATCAGGCATTAGATTCTTAGTGTGCAGCCTAGATCCCTGCCATGTGTGGCTCACAGCACGGTTTGTGCTCCTATGAGAATCGAATGCCGCTGCTCATCTGACAGGAGGTGAAGCTCAGGCAGTCCTGCTCACCCGCCCACAGCTCACCTCCTGCTGAGAGGCCTGGTTCCTAACAGGCCATGAACTGGTTGGTACCATTCCACGGCCTGGGGTTTGGGGACCCCTGTCTTATAATACTTCACACGCAGCCAGCATTTAACCAATATTGGTTGACAGGGTGAAAAAATTGAACCATCCATCACTTCCATGTTACCTCTTTCTTTTGATCTCAACAAGTTTCGGGGTAAAGAGATAATCAGACCTTTATAGCAATCATTCCTTTATCACTAAATCACAAAAAGCAAAAGCAAAACGTATAAACTGGCAAAGGTATACAATCTGAATTAAAGGGTTAATAATAAAACTCCATTATTCATACAGCCATATTGTTTCACTTTGGGAAGAAAAAAGGTTATTAACTGACAGGTGTATGCGTTTCTTCATTTATCAGGACATCTTCACTGCTTCCATCCACCAAAACTTCAGAATCCAATGATCCAGCCCAGAACCCAGTGCAATCAACAGCCAAATCATAATGCAGCCCAGATTCTACCTGATAATCACACACAGGCTGGGACCTGCTGGGTTCTACCAGGTGACTTTAATTGCTCCATGCCAGTGGGAAAAACATTTTACATCAGTTTTTCCTAGTAGATATTTTAAAAATTAGAAAGAATTTTCCAATCAACCTTCAGTGCCCTTCTAAGGCAATTATTCTATTTAACTCTATCTTTAAAACTATACTCACTACGGCTCTCTAGTGCTTACATGGAATAGATCTGACTTTGATCAGACACTTTATCAATTCAGCCCCCTTTTACTGCGCTACTTCTACATGCTATGCCTTTACACATTGCTTGATCTAAGTGGTGATTTCCAGTGAAGCAGATACATCTTGCTTCTAAGGATTAACAGAACTGAACATAAAGTAACGAAAATTCTTTAATCCAGAGCACCCAGTAAGCAAAAATATCGAGTATGTTTCCAAACAAGGAAAGAGACAGAAATGCAAATACATATATTTAGAATTACTGCGGCCAGGCATCAGTATGTGCGTCACCTCCAGAAATGAAAAACAGCCCAGTTACTGAGATAAGTTCAAATATTTATTGATCTCTTGGTAGGAGATGGGCCAGGCAGGTTGATTCTAAAGCAAAAAAATAGGGCCCTGCCCTAGGAAGTCTAAAATTTGTTGTAGGAGACAGATATGCATAGATACTTTCAACATACTACAAAAAAGGAAATAAAAGAAACAAGTAATAGGCCTGAGTCAAGCCTCTGGCCTTGAGTGATTTCTTCGGGATGAGATGTACTCTCTAGCTGAGTTTTCTAGTGGTTGGGAGATTTAGCCAACCAGTGGTGTCCTAGTAAACTAGTTCTCTCAGGTGGGGAGAAGGAATGTGGGAAACCATGACTTATTATACAGATTTGCCAATTTCCGTGACATAAAGACTCCCACCATGGCCACTTTCAAGATACCAACAATGTAACAACCAGCCTGCTAAAATCTTGAAATTTAAGAACTGGCTCCCACGGTCAGTACATGCTGGCTCCAGCATACCACTGGATGTGGCAAACACAACCATTGGGCAAACACAGTGACTTGGTAGAAAATGAACAGCCCCACAATTCCCAATTTTGTAAGTATTAGCATGGGTGGAGGGGGAGAAATCTCTAAACGTTACCTGACATGGGAAAAGACACATAGGTGTGATTCAGTGAAGGGTCTGGAGATGGGGAGATTATCCTGGATTAGCTGGGCGGGCTATAAATGCAAACACATGTGTCCTTTAAAAGAGAAGAGCATGGGAAGACTTCGACCAGAAGAGGAAAAGGCAGTATGACCACAGAGGCTGAGATTGCAGTGATTCAGCCACCAGAGCTGGAAGAAGCAAAGAACAGGATCTTCCCTAGATCCTGTGGAGGGAATGCAGCCCTGCCAACACTTTGACTTCAGACTTAGGGCCTCCAGAGGGATGAGGGAATAAATTCCCGTTGTTTTGAGCCACCAAGTTTGTGGTAGTTTTTAGAGCAGCTGTAGGAAGCTGATGCAGTGGAGTACCAATGGGAGTTCTGCCACCTGTTACATCTTTAAGCATTTCTGCTCATTTTGTAAGAATTCTGATTTTTTTTTTTTTTTTGGCACTCTTGTCCTTTTTTGGTGTTGTTTATAAAAGCCAAAGTTGAAAAGACTTGGCCTAATAGGGAATGAGTAGAGGCGGTTTAAGTTGTCAAAAACTGGCAATTTAGAGAAATTTTTCATAGGCCGGGCAGGGTGACTCACACCTATAATCCCAGCACTTTGGAAGGCTGAAGTGGGTGGGATCACCTGAGGTCGGGAGTTCGAGACCAGTCTAGTCAACATGGTGAAACCCTGTCTCTACTAAAAATATAAAAATCAGCCAGGCATGGAGGCAGGCGTCTGTAATCCCAGCTAGTTGGGAGGCTGAGGCAGGAGAATCACCTGAACGTAGGAGACGGAGGTTGCAGTGAGCCGAGATCGTGCCACTGCATTTCAGCCTGGGTGACAGAGAGAGACTCCATCTCAAAAAAAAAAAAAAAAAAAAACCTGACAGGAAAAATAATCAAAGCAGGATCTGCAAGCATTTATACCAAGTGTTGTAAGACAGTAACACAAAGTTGGTGTGGCCTCAGGCTCTTACTGTCTCAATCTTTTAGTCTCTGTCATATCAGAATGCTCTGAATGAGGAAAAGAAAATTAGAAGTTTTGAGATTCTCCTTTTTTTTTTTTTTTGAGTCAGGTCTTGCTCTGTTGCTCAGGCTGGAGTGCAATGGCATGATCTTGGCTCACTGAAGCCTCTGTCTCACAGGTTCAAGCAATTCTTGAGCCTCCACCTCTGCAGTAGCTGGGATTACAGGTGCACACCACCATGCCCAGCTAATTTTTGTATTTTTAGTGGAGACAGGGTTTCACCATGTGGGCCAGGCTGGTCTTGAACTCCTGACCTCAAGTGATCCGGCTCGGCTGCCTTGGCCTCCAAAGTGCTGGGATTACAGGAGTGAGCCACTGTGCCCAGACAGGTTCCACTTTTTAAAAATTCAATGTTAAGCCAATAATGCCTGCTGCAAGTGTGTGAAAATATTTGGAGGTTTGTCTGAGGCAGGTCATGACATGACGAAAAGTGCTACTTTTTTAGCCAAAGTAGCCTTAATTTTTTTTTTTTTTTTGGAGATGAAGTCTCACTCTGTCACTCAGGCTGGGCAGTGGTGTAATCTTAGCTCACTGCAACCTTCACCTCCCAGGTTCAAACAATTCTGTCTCAGCCTCTCGAGTAGCCAAGATTATAGGCATGCACCACCACACCTGGCTAATTTTTGGATTTTTAGTAGAGAGGGGGTTTCACCATGTTGGCCAGGCTGGTCTTGAACTCCTGACACAAGTGATCCACCCTCCTCTGCCTCCCAAAGTGCTGAGATTATAAGCATGAGCCATCACACCTGGCCCAAAGTGGCCTTAAAGAGCAGTTTTTAAATCACTAAGCATACGGAAATGGAATACAATAAATAATCTTCAATAATTTTAGGGCACTCCATTTCAAGACCAAAAAATCTCTTTTCCCCTGGGGAATAACCGGATGAACATGAATGAGAATGTAAAATATTTTTTAAAAGATGGGACAAAAAAAGCTTTGAAAAATTTTAAAACCAGTAAGCAAATAGTCCTAATGACTATTGCTTTTAGTCGTCTGTTCTAGACAGATCACTGCTGCCATCTTGGTAGATGTATTTGACAGGTGACGATACTGAGGAAGAAAATGATGCAGTATGTCACCTGAGGTCCTAAGCTGAGCATCTACCCAACTCCAAGTCAGGAGCCGTCCCTTCCACTATGCTGAGGGCCACTGCCTGCGCTGTCTCCCCTGGGCTACTGCCATGCCCTGGAACTGGATGGCCTGCTCTTGGCTGTGCACCTTCCCCATCTGTCCTCCCTAACACCAGGCACACCTCGCTCTACGCCTCCAGGCCCCCGACTCTATCTCCTCCATCTCTGGTGCATTTCTCAGCTTTTCCACTGGCTTTACTTTTACTTACCCTTCAAAACTTCTGCCAGGAGCTGCCTCAATTCAAATAAGCAAAAGTTTATTGGGCACTGTAACATTTAACGACCGCTCCTCACAAACTCCCGCAAAACTCAGTGGTTTCAAGCAGTCATCACTTACAATTTCTCACAAGCCAGTGGGTGATCTGTAGGTCAGTGAACCTCGGCTGAGGGTGGCTTTGCTCCAAGGTAGCTGTCTCTGTGTGCCTGAGAATGAGGAATTCCCTGGGACATGGAACTGCAGTTTTAAAATGGGGGCTGTCCTGGATCCACCAGGATGGCTGGTCACCTTGGCGGTGACCTCCAGGTGTCCCTCCCTGTCCTAGGACCAGCAGGCAGTCCAAGCCTGTCTTTTCCACGGCAATGGCACAAGCTCATGGCAGAGTGGACAAGCTCAGCTGCAGAAGCTTCCTAGGCAGGAGGGCTGCTCACATTCCATTGGCCAAAGCAGGTCATGTGCCCAAGCCCAGCATCACCAGGCAAGGAAATAACTCCACTTGCCCAAGGAAGTGGGGGCGGGGGGTGAATATTTCTGAATCTCATCTACCACAGGCATCTACTGGGCAAGTTACCAAGGGTTAAAGACCAAAAGCACCAATCCTGACCTCGGGGATGAGGCTATGTGAGGCACCCCCACTATGTGTTCCCATAACACCCCACACTTCAGTTGCATCACACATTTGCCATTCCAGACTATAAACCACTGGAGAGAAAGAACTGAGGCTTCTGTCACTGTGTGCCCAGACCTGGCATACAATAAGCACTAAATTGATGTTTGTTAACCTGCACTGGCCCATCATGTGCTGTTCATTGTCATATTCAACTCTCTCCTGACAGATAAACCCAAATTTCTTTACTAGAACTCCTTTGATATTCCCCCACGTAAAACGCTTGATTAGATACAGACAGTATATATTTTAAGGCTTTGCCAACTCTATAGTCCCCGCTACAACAACTCAATCTGCCATTGTAACAAAAAACAGCCAGACAACAGGTAAACAAAGGAGGGTGGCTGGGTTTCAATAAAATTTTACTTACAGAAACATGGCAGGTGCAGTGGCTCACACCTGTAATCCTAGCACTTAGAGAGGCTAAGGTGGGAGGATCACTTGAGGCCAGGAGTTGGAGACCAGCCTGGAGAACAAAGTGAGACACTCCCCACACCCCACCTCCACCTCGTCTCTACAAAAAATAAAATTAGCTGGCTCGGTGGTGCTCACCTATAGTCCCAGCTACTCAGGAAGCTGACGTAGGAGGATCACGTGAGCCTAGAGGTTTGAGGCTGCAGTGAGTTATGAACGCACCATTGCACTCCAGCCTGAGCGACAGAGCCAGATTTTATCTCAAATAAGTAAATAAATAAAATTATATTATTCTATCATACATTAAGCAAAAAAATAAAAATAAATAATATTAAAAACTTTCCACTCACTCTGCAACTAAAGGAACCACAGACTTGGTATCTCTTTATAAACTAATTCACCTGATCCTTTTCCTACAATCTTGTTTGTGAAATTAAATGAACACTTCACAGCCAGATAGATGTAAAAACTGACCTCTACATTTCTATATATGCAATCTGCAAATTTGACTAAGGGCATAGCCGTTTATGTTTCTCTCACATACTGTCTATTAAAATTTCACTCTTTTAAAACTTAGCAAATTTAAGATGACTTTATCTTTGTATGTTCTCTTCAGCTCAACAATTTTTTACAGTCATATGCACTGGCAACTCTCCCAACAATCATCAAAATCCCCCAGTAGAAGGGCTATTTCGAGAAGGGGAATCCAATTTGATAACGACTACTTCAGTGGTCCCTGGGCAATTACTTTTGTTACAGTCTTAAAGTAATGAAGTCATCTGATAAGGAGAAATGTAGAGAACAAAAAGCTTACAGAGCACTTCAGACACTCAGAAATTTGAGGTTGAAACACTCATTCCCCAGGATCAAAACTGGGTATATTAAATTGAGACAACTTCTATTACCATAATATGCTATTTGAAGATACACCATCAAGAAGAACTTCAAAGAAGGATGAAGTACCTCTACAAAGTAAACACCTTGCCCTTTCCACTGACGGCAGACTGGAGGGGACAAACTGAGGCTGGCAAGCACAAACGGAGGCATCTGCTCCAGAAATACTCCTCCCTGATCATCCTCCGCCCAGCCCAGCCACACGGGTGTTTCTCTGAAACACAGAACTGCTGTTGGAGTTTTCAGAGAAAACACAAAATGCAGCTGCGTGGGTAAGGAACACAGGCCCTAACAGCTGTACTTACCCTTGACTGTCATTTCTCTGCTTGAACCCTGGCACGCTGCAGACACCCGGGCCTTTATTTCTTAGAGTAGCTATGAAAACTGAGTGAGAAATGCCCACTTTATTAGCACTCGGTAACTGATAGGTTATTTTCAGCAACAGCAGGAACAGTCCTTGAAATAGATGGGCTGACTGGCTAAGGCTGGAAGCAGGTGATTAGTTACACCTGGAACCAGGTGCGGGGGGGGGGGTGCGTACCTGCTTCCAGGTGTAACCAATTCCAGGTGTGTGGGTTGTCTATGTACAGGGCGGGGAAGGTGAGCTGGGATTGAAAGTCAGATTCCCATCAGGAAAGTATTTCCCATCAGGGAAATATTTCACCCATGCCAGAATTATGAGGAAAGGAAGTGAGCACCCAAGTCTCACCTATAATCATACAATTCTAAAAGTAACCACACTTGTGTGATTTCACCTATTTGTGAGGCATTATTTTTCTTCACTAAAGGATGTGAGGTGATGAATGGTTCAAAGAGAAGTGTGAAATTCTGACAAGTTAAACGAAATTACTACAAAAATAGCACAGGTATAGCTACCTTACCTCATAAGGAATGTCAGTTATTTTAAATGACTGAAAAATTTTTTAAAAAATTGAAAACTCCAAATTTGGTCAAAACTCTCTCTCTCATGTTCCATCCTAAAGTTTGTTTCACTGATATATTTTTCTAGGAAAAAAAATGAACACAGAAAAAAAGTACCAGGCACTGAATTTCTCCATAAAATCACCATTGGTTACAGTTGATGAGAAAATCCTTAGGCCAGGCACAGTGGCTCATGCCTGTAATCCCAGCACTTTGGGAGGCAGAGGCGGGCAGATCATGAGGTCAAAAGATTAAGGCCAACTTGGTGAAACCCCATCTCTACTAAAAAAAACAACAACAACAACAACAAAAATTAGCTGGGCCTGGTGGTTCACACCTGTAATCCCAGCTATCAGGGAGGCTGAGGCAGGAGAAGAAATCCTTGAATCCAGGAAGCAGAGGTTGCGGTGGGCTGAGATCATGCCATTGCACTCCAGCCTGGGCAACAAGAGCAAAACTCTGACTCAAAAAAGAGAAAATCCTTAAAGTGAGTTACATTTCAAAGTAGGGGGGAAAGGCAAGGAATGTTAGCTCACACCTGTAATCCCGGCTGAGGTGGGAGGACTACTTGAGGACAGAGGCTCAGGATCAGACTGAGAAACACAGCAAGTCCCAGTTTCTACAAAAAAAAAAAAAAACTTAAAAATTAGCTGAGTATGCTGGTGAATGCCTGTATTTCCAACTACAAGGGAGCCAGAGGCAGGAGGATCACTTCAGCTCAGGAGTTCAAGGTTGCAATGGAGCTGTGATTGCGCCTCTGCACTCTAGCCTGGGCAACAGAGCAAGACTCCAACTTTAAAAACAAAAACAATCAAATAAGAAAATAAGTTAATAGTGTCAAAATCTTTTTTTTTTTTTTTTTGAAATGGAGTCTTGCTCTTGCCCAAGCTGGAGTGCAGTGGTTCGATCTCGGCTCACTGCAACCTCCATTATCTGGGTTCAAGTGATTCTGCTGCCTCAGCCTCCCAAAGAGCTGGAATTACAGGCACCCACCACAATGCCCAGCTAACTTTTGTATTTTTAGTAAAGATAGAGGTTCACCATGTTGACCAGGCTGGTCTCGAACTCCTGACCTCAAGTGATCCACCCACCTTGGTCTCCCAAAGTGCTGGGACTACATGCATGAGCCACTGCACCCGGCCCCAAATTCTTAATTTATAACATAGTCTAACACCAGTTATTCAGCACATAGGAAATTATAGCAGGGTACAGCCTATACTTGAGGTACAATAAGTGATATCACTTAAGAAGTAACAAAGTCACTTAAGAATTAATATGTCAGTATATGCTCAGCCACTTCCAGAAAAGACACCCTTTGCAAAAGAAGATTACCGGCCAGGCTCAGTGGCTAACGCCTGTAATCTCAACACTTTGGTAGGCCGAGGCAGGCAGATCACCTGAGGTCAGGAGTTCAAGACCAGTCTGACCAACATGAAGAAACCCCGGCTCTACTAAAAAATACAAAAATTTGCTGGGTGTGGTGGCACGTGCCTGTAGCCCAACTACTCAGGAGGCTGAGGCAGGAGAATTGCTTGAACCTGGGATGCAGAGGTTGTGGTGAGCCAAGATTGCACCACTGCACTCCAGCCTGAAGACTGGTGACAGAGTGAGGCTCTGTCTCAAAAAAACAAACAAACAAAATTAGCCGTGTGTGGTGGTGCATGCCTATAATCCCAGCTACTCAGGAGGCTGAGGCAGGAGAATCACTTGAACGTGGGAGGCAGAGGTTGCGGTGAGCCAAGATCGCGCCACTGCACCCTAGCCTGGGCAACAAGAGTGAAACTCCATCTCAAAAAAACAAAAACAAAACCGAGATTACAATGAGGTCAGAGGAAAGATTAAAATCTAATTTACTTAACTAGGGTAGAGCTTCATAATAATTAGTCTACCTAGAGAAATCAATAGTCTCATCAAATGTTCTGCCACCAGCCTAATAAAGGTAGTGGGGGAATGTGAGGGAGAGGACAATCAGTAAGCACTGATTTAGGTTTAGGATGCAGTGGAACACTGTGAGTCCCCTGTGTTTGGCGACCTAGTGCTGCTCAAAGACAAATGACACAGGACGGGTCAGGTCCAACTGAAACTGCTTCAGCCCTTTCATTCTCAACCATGGCTGAACATCAGAGCCATCATTATAAAGATTCTTTCTTATTTGATAGGTTATGAGTAGAGTGGGTTTGGGGTTTCTTGTTTAGCACTTGTGATTTCTTTTGGGGGGAGATGGAGTCTCGTTCTGTCACCCTGACTGGAATACAGTGGCATGATCTCTGCTCACTGCAACCTCCGTCTCCTGAGTTCAAGCAATTCTCTTGTCTCAGCCTCCTGAGTAACTGGGATTACAGGCATGCACCACCATACCTGGCTAATTTTTTGTATTTTTAGTAGAGACGAGGTTTCACTACATTGACCAGGCTGGTCTCAAACTCCTGACCTCAGGTGATCCGCCCACCTCAGCCTCCCAAAGTATTGGGATTACAAGCGTGAGACATTGCACCTGGCGGGACTTGTGTTTTTAAACAGCTTCATGCACCCAGCGCAGTGGCTCATGGTTACTAGGAAAACTAAGTCACTTTATACTATTTGTTTGTTTATTTACATTACAGAAGCTTGAGGCCCAAGGCGAGCTTAGAGCTAATCCCATCATACACTTTCATCGTTCAGATGAGGAAACGGAACCAGAAAGGTCAGGTGCGATGCTTGCCCCCACCCCACTCCACCCCCGGCGGCAGGAATCATCTCAGCAGTCTACCACTGTGTGTCCCAGCACTTAGCAGGTGCTCCATAAAATCTTTAGAAATTCTTTCTCAGGGCTAGGTCATCAGCAAAGTTAGGACCCAGAACCAGGCACAGTTTAAAATAATAACCGGCTAGGCCTGGTGGCTCATGCCTGCAATCTCAGCATTTTGGGAGGCCCAAGCGGGTAGATCACTTGAGGTCAGCAGTTCAAAGACCAGCCTGGGCAACATGGTGAAACCCCATCTCTACTAAAAATATAAAAATTAGCCAGGTGTGGTGGTGTGTACCTGTAATCCCAGCTACTTGGAGGCTGAGGCAGGAGAATTGCTTGAACCCAGGAGGCAGAGGTTTCAGTGAGCCAAGATCACACCATGGTACTCCAGCCTGGGTGACAAAGCGAGACTTCATCTCAAAAATAACAATAAATAAAAGATAAAATAATAATGACACTGTAACTCAATGAAAACAAACTGAGCCTAGGTAAAGCCATTTTCCAAGGCCATACCCCTCCGACAGCATGGAGCTTGAACCTACCTGTCTTCACCACCGCCTTAAATTACCATAATCATCTGTCCATAGACCAGACATGTGGCATATTAGAAAACATTCCTTCCGAAGTTACACAGCAAGGTGATCTCTTAAAATGTGTTTTTATTAAATTTCAAGTTTGGCTGAAAAGAAAGCTCTAGAGAAGAGGAAACTAACTTTGTCAGACTGCACCATTAAGGATAAACGGTTTGACTTACAGCAGATGGCTCTATTAGAAATAACACCTTTAATGGCTTTTTGTCAGTATAGTGGTTAGTACTCCTGCCTGTCCAAAATAAGACTTTTTACCTCATCCGCACACCACACTGAAAATCATGTTTGAAATCCTGTTTCCCATATGAAGCCATCTTCAGAACATGACATGCAATGTCTGGAGTAAACCAGCAGGTGGCAGAACAGAACAACCCATCCTCAAGGAAGCCCCAGGCAGTGGAAGAGAACTGGTGGGTGGACCATCAGGGAAGTATTTGCATCCTAACACTCTCCAGGATTGCATTAGGAACGCGCCAAGGATCCTCCATCCAACTAAAACCTGAGGGTGGCTTATAAAATGAAAGCAGTCAAGTATCTATTCCCTTCAACAACCTGGAGGTTAACACTCAGAAGCGTGTCCTGTGTGTTCACAGGATAGTATGGGTGAGGAGTGAAGGAGAAAGCATGGAGGGCGTGCCAGTATCCCTGGGACCTTATCAAATGGCCTGATACCCAAATGACATAGGGTGCTTGTTAAAATACAGACCTGGGGCCCACCCCAGACAACCAGAGTATGTGAGGAAAGGGCCCGAGAATTACCCGGGGGCCTCATCAGCCAAGTGGGGGCTCAGCTGGCTTGTGCACTATGGCACTGCCATAACCTGGCCACAGGTAAGGAGTCACCTTTCACCATGTACTCAGGGTAGGCAGCAAAGTAAAGGCTTGGCAGAGATTTGCTCACCCCTCACTGCTCAGCACACGAAGGCTGTAGTTCAGTAGGATTGCCTGTGACAGCCTCTCCACCTGCACCCTCCCCAGCCTCCTTTTACCCCAAACCTTCATCGATGCCTTCCCTGTCCTGTTCATTCCACCTTCTTCTTGCAGCAGAAGTGAACTGGCTTCCTCCTCTGCATCTTCAATCTCTTTTTCTAGATAACGTGTTCCTTTCCCTTTGCTGACAACCTCTGATCCTCTACAGCAAATCGCCTCCCCTCGGCCGGCGGCTCCTCCGAGTCAGCACGGCTTCCTTGTCCCTTGCACCTTGGCATCCACGCTGGTCCTTCCATGGTCCCTGGCCACCTCAGAAATGAAGACTCTGAACGTGTTGACCGGGCTACATAGTTCTACTTTTATCTTTTTTTTTTTTTTTTTTTGGACTCTGTTGCCCAGGCTGGAGTGCAGTGGCATGATCTCGGCTCACTGCAACCTCTGCCTCCTGGGTTCAAGTGATTCTCCTGCCTCAGCCTCCCAAACAGCTGGGATTACAGGTGCGCATCACTATGCCCGGCTAATTTTTGTATTTTTAGTAGAGACGGGGCTTCATCATCTTGGTCAGCCTGGTCTCAAACTCCTGATCTCAGGTGATCCACTGGCCTCGGCCTACTCATACCTTTCATGTTGCTCTGGTTCTTCCAAACCTTTAGGTTTTCCCTGAAGCCTATACTCCCACCTTCACACCCAAATTCAAAGATAACCTCACTTTGCACAAAACTTCAAGAGTCAAGCCCCTCCTTACTCCCATTCCCCCTGGCTCCCTGAGGAAAGCCCCTGCCCCTCTTCCCTCTGGTCTACATGTCCTGTCCCATCAACCACCAACCCCAGCCCTGATCTTGTCAAACTGCTGTCTGTGGCTGTACCTCAACAAAACCAAGCTCCTCTGCCTTCCATTTCATCCTCCTCAACAGAGGCCAGCCTGTCTGTAGACTCCTAGTTCTCCGTCCTCTTCAGCGTCATCCCTGACCCCTGAAGCGGCTCCATTCAGAGAACTGGCCTAGCCCCAGGAAGCCTGGTCATATAGCATTTCCTTCCTTTGCACCGTGGGTTACTGAGTTCAGGCCACTGATACTTCTGTCCATCAGTGATGATCAGTTCCTTAAGAAAAAATTTAACTTTGTGGATGGTTCAGTAAAATTTTACTGGATAATGTAAGAAACAAGGTTTTAGTCCTTTCCTTTCCCCTCTCAAAAATATTCTGGAACAACAGAGAGAGGAGATAGCAGAAATATTTGAATGAGGGAGGGCTGGGTTCTAATTCTGATTTCGGCAGGCCTGTGTATTGATTAACCACTGGATCCCGGGCAAGCCTCTAGGAAAAAGAACAGCAATACCACCACCTAGTGACAGTATGGGGCAAGCACAGAGCACTCAGGAGGCACTCAGAACTCTTTGAACTTGAGAATTTGCAGAATATAATCAGCAAAAGGAGCAAGTAAGGGACTACTGATACCAGTTATCAAGGGGGGAAACACTGGTAGTAAATATTATACTGCAGCTTAAGTTGCAGAAAAAAGGGATAGAATTATGAAAGCTTTCAAACACTACCTAAAGTAGTCTCCTTTATCTGCAGTTTTGCTTTCTGCCATTGAATTTAGGTACCTGAGGTCACCCATGGTCTTAAAACATTAAATGAAAACATTCCAGAAATCAACAACTCATACATTTTCTTTTTTTCTTTTATTATTTATTTGAGATGAGGTCTCACAATGTTGCCCGAGTGCGATGGTGCAATCTCGGCTCACCGTGACCTCCGCCCCCTGGGTTCAGGCAATTCTCCTGCCTCAGCCTCCTTCTTTTATTATTTATTTGAGATGAGGTCTCACAATGTTGCCCAGGCTGGAGTGCGGGGCATGTTCATCACAGCTCACTGCAGCCTCCACCTCCAGAGCTCAAGCGATCCTCCCACCTCAGCCTCTTAAATGGCTGGGACCACTAGTACATGCCCTCTTGCCTGACTAATTTTGGGGGTCTTTTTTGTTTTGCTTTTGGTGGGGTGGGTAGAGACATCTCCCTGTGTTGCCCAGGCTGGTCTTAAACTCCTAGGCTCAAGTGATCTGCCTGCCTCGACCTCCCAGCATGCTGGGATTACAGATATGAGCCACCCTGCCCAGCTAATTCTTAAGTTTTCAATTGAGTGCAGTTCTAAGCTACATGATGAAATCTCCGGCCGTTCTGCTCTGTCCAGCCCTGCACGTGCACGTGAATCATCCTTTTGTACACCGAATCCACGCTGCAGACACACACTCTCCTGGAAAAGCATAGTGTAATAAGGTTCCATAGGATCCATGGTTTCAGGCATCCACTGAGGGCTTTGGAACCTATCCCTCATGGATAAAGGGAGACTACTGTAACTTTAGAAGTTCCCAATTGAAAATGCTTTTTGGGTTTGGGGTTTTTTGCTCAATTTTTCCATGACAATAAATGCATTATCATAGCCATAATCAAACTAGAGAAAATATCCCCCTCAAGAAAACTACACTGCTTCTTGGTCCCCAAAACATAACATAAAATTTCACTGTTCAAGTGAAATCAACATTATCACTAGGCAAGATTGCATAGGTAATTACTAAGAGGTCCCACACACACATTTTAAGGCACCTGTCAATTTAGCCTCCATGAAAGAAAACAACTGAATGAAAGTAGAACACGAGATTCTTCATATGCAAAAATGACTGTGTAAAACTACACAGGCCAGGTGCGGTGGCTCACACCTATAATCCCCACACTTTGGGAGGCTAAAGTGGGCAGATCACTTGATGCCAGGAGTTTGAGACCAGCCTAGCCAGTGTGGCAAAAACCCGCCTCTACTAAAAATACAAAAATTAGCTGGGCATGATGGTGTGTGCCTGTAGTCCCAGCTACTGGGGGAGACTGAGGCACGAGAATCACTTGAACCCGGGAGGTGGAGGCTCCAGTGAGCCAAGATCGTGCCACTGCACTCCAGCCTGGGTGACAGAGTGAGACTTTCTCACAAAAAAAAAAAAAAAGAAAGAAAGAAAGAAAAAGAAAAAGATAAACTACATATCCAGAACTAAAAGTGAAAACTGACAGGTATGCAGGTAATTGCCCTTACGGGTCTGTGGATATATTTTAGTAGGCTGCTCTAAATATTTTCTAAATACTGTAAGACATATGAAACAGGATAGATAGCTAGGAGCTATTTCAGCTTTTTAAAAGAAATTCTGATGGAGCAAAACTTTGCCTGTAAAACAATTAACTTTCTCCAAAACAATTAACCTTTCTCCAAAAGCATCACATATATATCATGCTATATATCAAATGCCACTGCCACAGGAAATCAATTGTCTGCAGCCTTATAAATCAAGGTTGACTTGCTTTCTCATTTTCTGTTATGGACTTTCCAACCCAAACTCTGTAATAGCAGTTCACTTCGAATTTTAAAAATAAAGTTTATTTAATGAAGCCTTGATGAATCCCATCTGAAAGCCATTAAGACATACACACCCACTTCCACATAAACCAGAGAATCAGTAGAATTCAAAGACTTATTGAATTTTGAAGCCAGAAATTATCCAAGTGACAAATAATTCACATCTCCTATTATTCATAGGAGATAGACGGGTTCTGTGATTCCGCCACTGTCCCGGAGGCAGTCAATAGCCCTACTGGGGCTAGAATCCCGTTGTCCTTGCCCCAGTCCAGGCTCTGCCCACTCTACCACGCTTCAGGTCTGGCTCTGAAGTTCATGATCCCCCTTTGTCAGTCTTCAAGTACATCAGTGAGTCACGTTTCCGTTTCCTCTCACTGTTCCAAACGCTGGGCTTTGTAGCACAGAGTTCATTCATTCACAATAATGCTAATTCACTCAGAGAGACTGCTAATACACTTAACGAATGAAGACTGAACACGCATCCCTCAAATCAGTGAGGCCAATGGCTAACTAAATTTAAAAATAAAAGGAAATCTAGCCCTTAGCACTTAAAATACTTCTTTCTGTAAACAACAAGCTCACTTTCATTAGGAGATAAAAAGTGAGTCAGTCATTTCTTTCATCCAGCAGACCATCTCCCCAGGCACAAACTCATGCACACTATACTTCATGGGACCTTTTAAATATTTACTTGTTAGCAGTATTCTTCCTTTCAGGTCAAAGATTATAGTATTTAGCAACACAAAGAAAGCTGAGGGATAGAGTTATGAATTAGTAAACTGCTTTGCCAAGCCTTCCATTTGTTAATTCAGTCCAACTTCAAAGAGAATTTTAAAGAGAGGTTCAGCTGTCAGAAAATAACCCTACGAAAACTACTGAATCAAAAACTGACTTGGACAGTTTTTCCCAAATTGGTGTTAAGGAAAAACTGTTCAGTTGTAGGTGTAGGAGCAAAGAGTATTTTCCTGTGCAAATAAGTTTAAGGCAAAGTTTTTAAAAAGTTTTTTGTCTTGATCAGAACAGTACTTTCCCAGCCTTTGACATGCTAATGTTGCTTTAAATTTCCAGGGATGTGGTGGGGGCCCGTTTATTTCAGTCACATTAATTATCTGTTTGGGGGTGGGGATAAAATAGGAGAAATGAACTACACTGATTCAGCAGCTTCTAAGCAACAGAGAAAGGGTTTTGTTAAAGTCCCGGTGTTGTTGGTATTCAGTAGCAAAGAACAGTTAGTTAGACTCTCATTCACAACTATTTCAGGACAAGGTGGGAGTATTTATTCAGTCACTTGGGAGAATGAACCTAAGTAGAACTAAATCCTTGAGAGCTTAACTTATTGCCAATAGGACTGCCAATTTTGTTGGACTCCTGCAACCACTCCCTGGCTCAAAGCAAAAACAGCCCCCATACCTGTTCTGGGGACTGACGTGCAGTTGTTGAGTATTTTTCCTGAACTCTTTGATCTGCATGCACTTGACTATTTTAATGTTTTTTGACTGTGGCTGTACATCAGAATCACCTAGGGAGCTTTTCACTCTACAGATGTATGGGCCCAATGCCAAATCTACAAAATCCAATATGCTTCCCAATAAGCAGAAGCCAGGGCCAAAAACCAGTCTTCTGCTTCCTAGGAAGATCAAGACAACAAACACATAATTGACAGTGCATGAAACTGAGCACATCGACACCGACAAGGAAAGGGCCACAATGCAAGATTTTAATGAGTCCCCAAGTTCACAGAGAAATCTGTATCACTCACTCAGAAGTGGACTTTTTCTTTAATGGATGATTTTCACAAAGAAAGAAAAATGTACTTTGAAAGAAGCAAAGTGCTTAAAACCAGGAGTGCACCACAAAACTTGCTCAGGAGCAGACTGCTGTGGTCAGATGGCTACAGGTTGACGTGTGAGCCCAGACCCTGTTCCCCCGCACCAGCCCCATCTGCCATATGACCCTAATTGGCAACTCAACATTTTCACTGTATGTCTTGGACCTTTGCAAGTCACCATTCCAAACCAGAAATTCCCACTATGCTGAAGCCAAGCCTATTGTAAAATACACAACCCAGGGTGTAGGCCTCTCCAGGTCTTCTAAGTACATCAATCAACCACCCACAGAAGATAAAAAGTAATTTTTGAAAATTATTTTCTTCCTAATATTTCCTTATTTCCTTGAGCTGTTTTATGCATATAGTCTCTAGGCAGCATGTGTCAGGAAAAGGTAACAGGCACTAGAAGGAGGAAAAGAGTTAAAATTAAATATATAGGCTAGGTGCAGTGGCTCATGCCTGTAATCATACCACTTTGGGAGGCCAAGACAGGAGGATCACTTGAGTTCGGGAGTTTGAGACCGGCCTGGGCAACATAATGAGATCCTGTCTCTGCAAAAAATATTTAAAAATTAATCGGATGTGGTGGCAAGCACCTGTAGTCCCAGCTACTCAGGAGGGCAAAGTGGGAGGATCACTTGCGCCCCAGGAATTCCAGGCTGCAGTGAGCTGTGATCCTGTCCCTGTACTCTATCTAGGCAACAGCGACTGACACCCTATCTGTTTTTTTAAATAAGCTATATTAAGTCTTTTTTACAAAAGCGAACTTCAATAACTTCAATACCCTAGGGGAACTTGGAATCGATTATAAAAAGATTCCCTCTTTCCTTTCTGAATTTTTTTAATCAGCAGAAAACGTATTTATGTACAATGAATGGGCAAGAATAGCATAGCATACAGGTAAAGTTGAAAGATTTCTGAAACAAAACACTGAGTCCTATGGAGACAATGGGTAAGAGAAAGTGGAAAGTGAGGGGTCCAGAGGCTGCCATGCCATCCTTGCACCTGTGCTCCATGATCTATATAATTAGCAGACAGAGGGAATCCAATATGGCCTGACTTTCATTATTAGCATGATGGTATTTCTGGGTCTCTTCCCCTCCAACACTGCCCTTCTTCCAACCCCAAGAGAAAAAAAGGCCATAAACCCCTACATGGAAGCTAAAACCAAAAATATCCAGGATGAAAATATGTTTTCCTTTGCAGCTCTTATGCAAAGCAACTAGCAAAGGCATAGAAAGGTAATGGTCTGAACGTCTGCCAGTATTCAATGCCTCCAAGGATGGCAAGAGGGTGGAGGAGGGAGAATCTACCTTTGCCTGGCAATGGAGTAAACCTAGATACACTGCTAAAACTCCCCGACCATCAGGACTGTGCAACAAAGAGGTTAAACTACCTCCCCAGGGCTCTCCCAGCACTCCAACCAGGGGTCCCAGCCACCAGCACTGACTACTTGGCAGTTTTGAATAAACAATCCAACATCTCAACTATTGTTAAACTACAATGGGAGGCCTCCAGCGTCATGTGGAAATTGTTTTTAAAATGAATGCTTTTTCATCAACTGCATGAAAAGCACTTAATAAATCCAGAAACAGACTAAAAGGATTATGTGGACAAGTCAAAATGCGATTTTGATGGACTAAGTGGATTGTTGAAACATCATGACATTTAAAACCAAGTACAGAAACTGAACTGTATTTCATGTGTTAAAATGCTTAAGATTATAAAGGAGTGATACACTTGGCAAGGTAGCCAAGGCTCTTGAAAGAATCAGCAGCACCACAAAAGGACATCGAGGACTCACTGCAGCTAATTTAAGCAGAGCTGCTCCTAAGAGTACCAAGCTTTCTGTCTTTAAGTTCACATCTGTTTCTCACCCACATTCAGTTGGCGGGGTAGAGGGGACGCCCTGAAAGCTTCCATGAGATAATCTTTTAAATCAGTCTCTAGAGGCAATGGCAGCAGCAAATTATTCATTCTTAACTTGCATGAGTTAAGCCGGACAGAAAAACTCTCTCAAGCAAAGTTTCAAGTGCTCAGGGTTCCCGCCTTGCAATCAAAAAGTTAAGACCTCCCAAGATTCAAGACCAGCCTGGCGAACATGGTGAAACCCATCTCTACCAAAAATATAAGAAATTAACTAGGCATGTTGGCACACGCCTGTAATCTCAGCTACTCAGAAGACTGAGACAGGAGAACCGCTTGAACCAGGGAGGCAGAGGTTGCAGTGAGCCGAGATCACACCACTGCATTCCAGCCTGGGCGACAGAGTAAGATTCTGTCTTTAAAAAAAAAAAAAAAAAGTTAAGTCCCCCAAATAGTGAATAGAATACAAAAGCCTAATTAAGTGCTGGCATATGAAGCTATCAATCCATAAAAATAGCTGGTTTGTTTCTGAAGTTTTGATCTAGCATCATACAGCATTAAGGAACAAAGAATTTACAGGAAATTATTTCAGGAGGCTGGAAAGTTTACCTCCATCTCAGATACTATTATTTCCCTTTAATAGTAAAATCTACGTAACTGTTGATTTGACTAGTTTTCATCTGGTTGCCTGTGCTATTAATTGTCACAGAACTTTAGTCCAAAATTCAAACCAAACACCATCCTCTGCCTCACTTCCAGGTACTAGTACACGATGTTCCTTTGTGGTTATTTTAGTTCCTTTTTGGATTCCTTGCTTCCTTTAGCAGCTGCACATTAAAGAGACCAAGAAGTGAACATTATGAGCTGGTAAAGTACCTGTAAGCAGCAGGACAAACCGGTCACCCTCTGCTGTGAAGAGCAGGCCTCCACATAGCCAAAAGCAGTGAAGAATGCGCACTGCCCTGTATGTATGTTATCTTTCAATTAAAAGTTAGAAAACAATTAAAAAAAAATTGCTATGGCCGGGTAGTGGCTCACGCCTGTAATCCCAACACTTTGGGAGGCCAAGACAAGAGAATGACTTGAGCTCAGGAACTGGAAACCAGCCTAGCCAGCCAGGTGAAACCGCGTCTCTACAAAAAATGCAAAAACCAGCCAGGTGTGGTGGCACCTGCCTGTAGTCCCAGCTATTCAGGAGGCTGAGGTGGGAGGACAGCTTGAACCTGGGAGGCGAAAGTTACAGTGAGCCAAGATCGTGCCACTGCGCTCCAGCCCAGGCGACAGAGCAAGACCCTGTCTCAAAAAAACACAAACAAACATTGTTCTTTTATGTCACATATAGCCTTATATCAATTTGACAGCTATACTTAAATATAAAACTATCTAATACGTTTACCAAGAGGTCATTCCGGGTTAAAAATAAGAGAAATGCGGGCCGGGTGCAGTGGCTCACATCTGTAATACCAGCACTCTGCGAGGCCAAGATGGGTGGATCACCTGAGACCAGGAGTTCGAGACCAGCCTAACCAACATGGAGAAACCCCATCTCTACTAAAAATACAAAATTAGCCAGGCATGGTGGCACATGCCTGTAATCCCAACTACTCAGGAGGCTGAGGCCGGGAGAATCACTTGAAGCCCGGAGGCAGAGGTTGAAGTGAGCCAAGATCACGGCACTGCACTCTAGCCTGGGCAACAAGAGTGAGACTCCATCTCAAAAAAAAAAAAGAGAAATGTGATTTGTAATCAAAAGCTAAGAGACATTCTAATAATGTAAAAATCTAATATAAACTTACCATTTCATATTTCTTAGTTTCAACTCCAGATAAAACAAAAGTATATATTTTATTTAGCTAGTGAATTGTTGACTAGTATCTGAAATCCCCTAATGAAGACCTTAATCTCTTAATTTTCCTGCATTAAGTGGAAATAAATTAACACATAGAATGAATGCGTATTTCTTGAGGGTCACCATACACCAGGTAGAGAGGGAACTGCTAAGGACCCAGGAGTGAAGGAGGCCAACACACAGCCTGATCTTAGTGGGGTTAACAGGCAAACAGGAAGGCAGGGGAACATGGGTGAGTAGGCACGGATTACAGCAAATGGTATGTAACTTTGAAATTTGTGAAACGCATGGGGTTGTTGTTGTTTCTGAGATACAGTCTCACTCTGTGGCCCAGGCTGGAGGGCAGTGGTGCAATCTCGGCTCACTGCAACCTCTGCCTCCCGGGTTCAGGTGATTCTCCTGCCTCAGCCTCCTGAGTAGCTGGGATTACAGGCGCATGCCACCAAGTCCAGTTAATTTTTATATTTTGAGTAGAGACAGGGTTTACCATGTTGGTCAGGCTGTTTTCAAACTCCTGACCTTGTGGTCCGCCTGCCTCAGCCTCCCAAAGTACTGAGATTATAGGCATGAGCCACCGCACCTGGCCGAAATGCATGGTTTTATGTTACACATACCCTTTTATATATGCAATAAAAGATGTGGCATGTATTAATGTTACCCAGCGAGAACTAATTAATGGAATTCACTAATAAATAAATTAAATCTGTCCCTTTCATTCTTACCGATATTTATCGTTTGAGGGGGTTGGAGGGTTTCTTTCACTCTCTCTTTTTTCCTACATTTATCTTTGACTTTCTCATCTCCTAGTCCGGTTTCAAACTCATGTCCTTCCTGCTTTCTGACAGTCATATCTATGTTGCTTAGTTGTTCTCCTTTCAAAATTAACAAGTATTAGAGACCTTATCAAAAGTACAGGCCTAGCTTTCTATTACCTTATATATTTCCCCAAATTGCCACCTAGTAAGTCTGAAGTTTCACTTCTATTAGTTCATTGGCACATCTAACCCCAGATCAATTTCCTTCCAAACCAAGCAGGACCCCTGTGCCTCTTACTGGCATTTCTACATTTATTTTTTTAGCCTATTATCATTCACTTAATTCAATAATGCAAAATGCTTGGCAAATCCCATTTTAAAACTTCCAAGAGATGGCCTGAACTTAAATCTGTTATCTTTTTCTAGCTGATACTCTGAATTAATTTTTATTGTCTTGATCTTGTATACACTGAATGAATCTGAGGGACACAGAATTGATCTGGTAACTTGCCTGATGTTTCCTCTCGAGTCCCACAGGTTTGTGGAAGGGGCAGGTTAGATGCAGATGAAGCTTTTAGCTGGTGCTGCACATTATGCATGCCTCCACAAATAACAGCTATTTTAAGTAGCATATTTGGAGGAATGTGGGCTTCCCCCTTCCTGTGGGAATAGATTTTCCATCTTGCCTTCCTTTTAAGCAATCATTCTCGATTCTCCTTTTAGAAGAATTTTAAATGTTAACAATCTGTGCTGTTGCCTCTATTTTTGTTGTTGTTGTTATTATCATTGTTTTGTCTGTGTTTTTATTTTCAAAGACAGGGTCTTGCTCTGTTGCCCAGGTTGAAATGCAGTGGTGTGATCACAACTCACTGCAGCCTTGAAATCGTGGACTCGGGCAATTTTTCCACCTCAACCTCTAGAGTAACTTCCCTGCCCCTGCCTCATAGACAGGAGGTCTTGCTATGCTTCGCAGCCTGGTCTCAAACTCCTGGTCTCAAGCAATCCTCTTGCCTTGGCCTCCCAAAATGCCAAGACCACATGCCCAGCCATGCCTCCATTTTTTAATGCACAATTTTTGCCTCCACCCACAGCAATACAACTTCACAACTTTTGCCCCCACTACGCTGACAAATTATAAATGTCTGCTGAGTGTTTAAGCCTCACTGCTACATCAAGTGACTGCTTCTCTGCTTTCGTCTTCTTTGCTGACCCTTTTCTTCAGTTGCACCTCCAAAGGTAACGTTCATACATGGCCCTTTCTGGGGTTCGCTCTTTTCCCTGGTGATAGCTTCCAGTCAACACAGCTTCCACCACCAGAGCACGTTCTGACTCTCCAAAACTGCTTCCAGCACCAACTCCTCAGTCACCACGCCAGCTTTCCTGGCTGTCTATGTCCTCAACTCAACACTTCCAAATCAGAATTGTGTTTCCTCAAACACAGTCTCTGTCAAGTTAACACCAAACCTATCAACCCCACCGCCTAAGGTAGAAAGTTCTAAGTCAATATGGGTTCCTCCCTCTCCCTCTTTGAATCTCCTTAATCCATGTCCTTAATTTGGGCCCTAATTAAATGAAAGGGCCTGTACACTAATAGATACTCTGAAAAGAACCACAATCTATGGGCTTCATTCCTCCTTATTCTCCCTCACCTCATAATCCCATGAGAATGGGCTTCTAATAGTTCTTCCTGCTTCCCTTTTCCAGTCCATCTAACCAGTGATGGCTTCAGAAGACCCGAAGGTAACACCCAGATACTTAAAAGTGTCATACCACAATGCTTGTCCGAATTTCGTTCTCATATTAGTTAGCATTCCTTAGCTAAACATAACAGCAACTACATTTAACCAATGGCAACACGTTAGAAGCCCACAGTGGTAGTTCACTGAATCCAAGATTAGGAATACAGCTGACCTCCAGGAGAAATGGAGAAGAGTCAACAACCTGTGGAGTCATTTCTTTCCATGTCTTGTTTGTGCCTTACTCTTTCTCTCTGCAAATCACCTTCCTGTACTTCCCAGTCCACACAGCAGGGCAGTAACTTAGAGCCCCAGATAGGGGTTGAATTTTGTCCTCTGAAAAAAGATATGGTGGAGTCCTAAACTCTAATACCATATTTGGAGATAGGGTCTTTACAGAGGTCATCGAGTTAAAGTGAGGTCATCAGAGTCATAATTCAGTATGACTGGTCCTTATCGAATGGGGAAATATGAACACAGAGACAGAGGCATACAGGGAAGACTGTGAGAAAACCCAGGGAAAAGATGACCATCCACAAGCCAAGGAGAGAGGCCTGGAATAGATCCTTCCCTCACAGCCCTCAGAAGGAATCAACCAGGCCAACATCTTGATTTCAGCCCAAGCACCCAAATCTACTACCCAGAGTAATAGATCTCTCAGTTTTGCTCTCTCCCATTCATTCTCTCTTTCTTCCTCTCTCTTCCTCCTCCCATTCAATACCAGTTCCTAGGAGGAGACCTTGTCATCTTGGGACTGCTATTCAACCTCATCTACTTCCCTGAAACGAGATCCTTGAACAAACATGGCTTTGGGCATCAGGGATAGGGATAAGGCATGCAGAGAAGTACATCCTTATAAGGTATAAATCTGAAATGCAACACAATTGCCATGATTTGGAGACAATATTATAAAAAGCCCCTGCCATTATGTCATAGCAAATACTGTTTAAACTCTATCAGCTTGATTGCTGGTACATGCAAGTCAAACATGGCAACGCTCTTATAAGTGACAGAGTCACAGCCAGCTGTCATGACTGATTCTACTGGCATGCCCAAAATTTGGTGGTTGCCAGGCTTTGAAATTTTACAGTCAATAATATTAAATAGTTAGGTGCTCCTAAGAAACATTCCAATTCACACTCCTTTCACAACAGTATTTAACATAATCTCCAGGTTAACTAGGAAGAAAATGGGATCAAGCAAATAATTTCCCATTTGCTTGAAAAAACGCAAAAAGCAAATTTTTGCTTCACATCAAATAGTGCTTTGAGGTACCAAAGCACTATTAAGGATAGAGTTTTGCCTTCCCTCGTGAATTAATGCAAAAAAACAATCTTCAGAATACTTGATACAGACCCTTCCCCACCACTACAAACTACAATTTTTTTCTTCTCCCCTCACCACACCCCCCCAACACGACACCTTATGAGAGCAAGAAAAATGAAAAGGTATGACATAGTGCCTACTTCTAAAAAGTAAGCAAATCATCAAAAAGCAGGAGAAAATGAAAGAAGTTCTCAACAAGAGTAGTGCCTCACCCTAGCAGACAGGCACTTGGAAATGTATGGGGCATTCCAGGTCATCAGGTTATCTGGGTAACACCACCAACATTTGGTGGGCAGGCAGCAGGTTTACTAGACATCATACAGTGTGTGTGACAGTAAACTGTCGTATGTCCTGACAGATTTAAAAGGCTTTAGATGTTTATGTTGGTTTAAAAATCCTCTCATATCATATTTTTGTTACATGAAAATACAATGCTTATGTTTGACTTTAATGTATGCCAAAATTTCCAGGGACACAGCTAACATTGAATAGAAAGATCACTTTTGTTTGCTTTCTTTGGAATTTTGTCAAGAACTGTTCATCATTTCTGAAAAATCACATCACTGACCACCTAACCACGTGTAGTGTTTGAGTCACTAGCTTTTTCATCGTGGTGATTCCACATGCACATAAGCATCTAATGGTTTAATTCCATCTTCCGGTAAGTACAGTTTTGTCTGAGCAATGAGTATGTAAAGGTAGAAATGATTTGAAAAGGTAGAAATGAATATGAAAAGGTAGAAATTAAATTTCTCCTTACATTGCAGGTGGGACATTATATTGATTTTTTAAGCATACATGAAAGGATGTATTATATTGCCTGTACAATTCTCATTTTAGGGTAGAAAAAAGATATTAAAAATATTTCTTATGAATGAGAAGCACTGACCTACAGGTTGTGCCAGCACAACCCCAGTGTAGCTGCCTACCTGCCCCAATTCTTCCAAACCTTGATGACGATTCCCAGCAGAGAAGGTGGTACAGGTGAAACTGTCTCCCACCTTAAAAATCAGTTTTTGGCAGGGCACAGTGACTCATGTTTGTAATCCTGGCATTTTCGGAGGTTGAGGCAGGAGGATCATAGAAGCCCAACAGTTAGAGACCAGCTTAGGGAACACAGTGATACCCCATCTCTAAAAATAATAATTTTTTTGAAAATTAGGCTGACCAGCCAGATGTGGTGGCTCAAGCCTGTAATCCCAGCACTTTGGGAGACCGAGGCGGGTGGATCACGAGGTCAAGAGATCAAGACCATCCTGGTCAACATGGTGAAACCCCGTCTCTACTAAAAATACAAAAAATTAGCTGGGCATGGTGGTGCGTGCCTATAATCCCAGCTACTCAGGAGGGTTGCCTATAATCCCAGCTACTCAGGAGGCTGAGGCAGGAGAATTGCCTGAGCCCAGGAGGCGGAGGTTGCGGTGAGCGGAGATCACGCTATTGCACTCCAGCCTGGGTAACAAGAGCGAAACTCCATCTCAAAAAACAAAAACAAAAAAATTAGGCTGACTGTGGTGGATCGCACCTATAATCTCAGCACTTTGGGAGGCCAAGGTGAGTGGATCACTTGAGGCCAAGAGTTCAAGACCAGTCAGGACAATATGGTGAAACCCTGTCTCTACTAAAAACACAAAAATTAGCAGGGCACGGTAATGGGCACCTGTAGTCCCAGCTACTTGGGAGGCTGAGGCAGGAGAATCGCTTGAGCCTAGGAGGTGGCAGTTGCAGTGAGCCAAGATCATGCCACTGCACTCCAGCCTGGGTGACAGAGCAAGACTCTGTCTTGAAAAAAAAAAAAAAAAAATGGCCAGGTGTGGTGGCTCACACCTGTAGTCCCAGCTAGTCTGGAGGCTGAGGTCAGAGGATGGCTTCAGCCCAGAAGTTCAAGGCTGCAGTGACCATGACCATGCCCAGCAGCCTGGGCAACAAAGCAAGACTTCATAAAAAAAAAATCTGCATTTGTCTTTCTTCTAAGAACTACTAAAAAAATACATGAACATAGACTCTTTCTCCACCATGCTCACAGATTTGGATTTGCTGACCAGATCAAAATGACATCCAGCTTTTCTCATCTCTTTATAGTAGGGTGGGAGAATCTATACAGTCCCTCTAATACTGAATCCTGCCTTCATTCACTCTGAGACAACAGCATCCTCACGCTCTAAGTACAATAATGAAGATGAAATTAAAGCAAATAGACCTATATGTATTTCTCTTTAATTCAGGTCACTGCTGTTTCCAAACATTAGACTGCAAAAAGTGCAAGAGTCCAAGGCCGGAGCTCAGGGCCTGGAGACCCATCAGATTCCCTGTTTAATCATCATTAAGTCACCTGCTCTCTGTGTGTCCAAGTCAGCTAGCTGTAAATTTGGATCCTATTTGTCTGTTACCTCTTGACCCAGGGACAGAGTATAACCTAAGAAAACATTCTGAGCTACTTAATTGTTTTGAATACTATTACATATTTTTCCAAAACAAATTCTACATAATACAGTGTTTTATGGTAATCTGTACTATATAAAAAGATTGAAGGCTGGGTGCAGTGGCTCATGCTTGTAATCCCAGCACTTTAGGAAGCCAAGGTGGGTGGATCACCTGAGGTCAGGAGTTCGAGACCAGCCTGGCCAGTATGGTGAAACCTTGTCTCTACTGAAAATACAAAACTTAGCCAGGTGTGGTGGCAGGTGCCTGTAATCCCAGCTACTTGGGAGGCTGAGGCCGGAGAATCAATTGAATGTGCAAGACTGAGGCTGCAGTGAGGCAGGACTGCACTCCAGCCTGGGTGACAGAGGGAGACTCTGTCTCAAAAGAAAACCAAAAAGATTTAGAACTCTTTAAGGTCTTTTTTTCTATTTATAACATATACAGAAATAATGGTGTGACAAATTAGAATGGACCAAGTCTGTAAACCGAATACACAAGAAACCTCCAGTTTCTCATTGAGTGCTTGAGATATCTTAAGATGATCAAAAGACAAACGCTCAGTTAAGTCCAATCTGATCTCAAGGCAAGGTCTCAGGTGGGGTCAGCTTAGTACCTACAGAAGGGATCAGAAAGTAACTGTCCAATGTCACATAAATACCTTCCCTGTTGGTGCTGAGAGAATTCAGGATACAGGGAAGAATGAAGTACCTTTAAAATGCAGCAGGCCGAGCATGGTGGCTCACACCTGTAATCCCAGCACTTACAGAGGTGGAAGCAGGCAGATCACCTGAGGTCAGGAGTTCGTGACCAGCCTGACCAACATGGTGAAATCCCATCTCTACTAAAAAAATACAAAACTTAGCTGGGTGTGGTGGCATGAGCCTGTAACCCCAGCTACCAGGGAGACTGAGGCAGGAGAACTGCTTGAACCCAAGCTGCTCAAACTCCAGCCTACACAACAGAGCAAGACTTCATCTCAAAAAAAATTGATTAATGAATTAAATTGAAACAATACGGAGGTGTTTTAAGGTCCACTCACTGCCACTGCCTTTTTTTTTTTTTTTTTTTTTTTGGAGACCAGCTCTGACTCTATTGCCGAGGCTGGAGTGCAGTGGCATGATGATGGCTCATGGCAGCCTTGAACCCCTGGCCTCAAAAGATCCTCCTGCCTTAGCCTCCTAAGTAGTTGGGACTACAGGCATGAGGCCGGCAACCTTCTTTCAATTTAAACTAGCGATGCCTACTGCAAACTTTCAGTGTTCATCAGGACTGTAAAGGGTCATTAAACTGCAGGTTGCTGAGTGACAAAAACCAAAGAACATTCTTTCCAAATGCTTTTAAACTTTTATTTTCCTTTTACTTTGTAACCAAAAAAGAACATTGCGCAACAAAATCAATTATAACCCTTGCCTTCTTGGGTTTAAGCCATTTGTTTCTTACTAAATTACTACAAATTTAAATTTAAAAATAATTTTAATACTTTTTAAAGTTCAGAACTATATTTAAAATTTTCTTAATGTTTTTGGTAAACAGACACTTAGATCTTACTATCCCTATTAGAGCTTATAGTCTGGCAATTGTAGGGATAAAACACTTTAATTTGTGAGAGGAGAAAATCGTGTTTTAAATAACCCTAATCTCCAATATTTCAAAATGTTATTTAGAAAATTCATCCCACAAAAATGGCCACTTCATTCTGTAACATGATGTATCTGCACTTATCACTGTGTGTCAGAATACAATAACCACTTGGAAAGGGCTGCCTGCATTTCTAAATGATGTGTAAATCATCTGAAAATATTTTCTCATAATGATTATGAAAACATTAAATTCACTAGAAAACAAAGAATTCTATTCAAACATTATGAGCCTTCATTTACTTTTTAAGGAACTAAATGTACAAAATAGAATCTAGATTAACTGGAAAGAAATTAATATAAAATCTGGTTCCACTATAAATCTGAATCACTTATCCCAGAACTTTTTTCTAGAGTAAAACTTACCAGGATTGTTGGGAATCTTTTGATTATACTCCATGGCCTGACTTTATTTAAGTCACTCTTAAATCTGACATAGCAACCATATTCATTGTTATTTTTTAAATCTGTTATGTTCTTCAGTTGTATTTACAGCCAATTCCAAGCTAAACCAACACTTAGATCATTCAGGAAATGTAAAACACTGTTGGCAATCTGTTGGAAAACCCTTTAACCTTTTGTTACACATTCAGCACTATCCCTAGACACTTGTGTGGCTATTACTCAATTGTACCTGTCATGCAGAAAACTCATGAAAGAGGAATATTACTTTTAAAAATTTACTCTGGCTCATGCCTGTTAATTCCAGCACTTTAGAAGGCCACGGCAGGCAGACCACAAGATCAAGAGATCGAGGCCATCCTGGCCAACATGGTGAAACCCCATCTCTACGAAAAATAGAAAAATTAGCTGGGTGGGCCTGGTGGCACACGCCTGTAGTCCTAGCTGCTCAGGAATTGTGGCAGGGAGGTGGAGACAGCAGTGAGCCGAGATTGTGCAACTGCACTCCAGCCTAGCAATAGAGTGAAACTCTGTCTCACAAAAAAAAGGGGGGGGTTCTTATATCCAGCCATAATATCATAAAACTTCAAGAATTTATTTAATAACAAAAACAAAAACTAAGGCCAAAGTATAAGAAAATGTACATACTTTAACTTTTTTATTATAAGATCTATCAGGCTGCAAACCTATAAAGCCGATAAGTTTATCATTATTTCATAGGACTACAATGAGATAGCAGCATACAGAAAAATGGTAACTAATTAAGCTAAAATTTTTTAGATGTGAAGATGAAGTACCAGGTTTATGTTTTAAGGCTTATTATTTTGATATCATTATCAATTTGCAAAAGGTTGTGTCAAATTTATAGAACAATTTGCAGGAGAATTGATATCTTTACTATGATGAGTCTTCCAATCCATGAACATGGTATGTCTCTCCATGTATTCAGGTCTTCTTTGATTTTATCCATCAGGATTTTGTAATTTTCAGCATACAGATTTTGTATATGTTTTACTAGATTTACACCTAAGTATTTCACTTTCTTATGCACAATTAACAATTATTGTTTTTGTTTTGTTTTTGAGATAGAGTCTTACTCTGCCGTCGGAGTACAGTGGCATTATCTCAGCTCATTGTACCCTCCACTTCCCAGGTTTAAGCAACTCTCCTAACTTAGCCTCTGGAGTAGCTGAGATTACAGGGTCCTGCCACCACGCCCAGCTAATTTTTGTATTTTTAGTAGAGAAGGAGTTTCACAATGTTGGCCAGGCTGGTCTTGAACTCCTGACCTCAAGTGATCCTGGCCATCTCAACTACCCAACATGCTGGCATTACAGGCATGAGCCACTGTGCCCAGCTGGTTGCTGCATTCTTAATTTCAGTTTCCATGAAAATGCAAATTTTGTTAGATTTACAAATGTTTGTTTCATCTAATTTTATTTTTTTCCCAACAATTTGGGGCATTTATTATTTCCCAGAGATAAAGAGAATCCACTTGGAACTGAATATAGCACACCTTTTGTTCTTTTCTTCATTGGTAGGTATTAGTGTTTAGAATTACATTCTCCTCATCAGAAGCATTAAGAATCCATGCCTCGAATTCCTCACGCTCTTCCTTTTCACCTCGGACCCGACAGAATGGCTCCCGCAAAGAAGGGTGGTGAGAAGAAAAAGGGCCGTTCTGCCATCAACGAGGTGGTGACCCGAGAATACACCATCAACATTCACAAGCGCATCCATGGAGTGGGCTTCAAGAAGCATGCCCCTCGGGCACTCGAAGAGATTCGGAAGTTTGCTATGAAGGAGATGGGAACTCCAGATGTGCACATTGATACCAGGCTCAACAAAGCTGTCTGGGCCAAAGGAATAAGGAATGTCCCATACCGAATCCGTGTGCGGTTGTCCAGAAAATGTAATGAGGATGAAGATTCACCAAATAAGCTCTATACTTTGGTTACCTATGTACCTGTTACCACTTTCAAAAATCTACAGACAGTCAATGTGGATGAGAACTAATCGTTGATCGTCAAATACATCAAATAAACTTTAAAAATTGCCTTTAAAAAAAAAAAAAGAATCCATGCCTCTGGCCAGGCACAGTGACTCATGCCTATAAGCTCAGCATTTTGGGAGGCTGAGGCAGTCAGATCATGAGATCAGGAGATCAAGACCATCCTGGTCAACATGGTGAAATCCAGTCTCTACTAATTATATAAAAATTAATTGGGTATGGTGATGCGTGCCTATAATCTCAACTACTCAGGAGGCTGAGACAGGAGAAACACTTGAACCTGGGAGGTGGAGGTTGCAGAGAGTCGAGATCATGTCACTGCACTCCAGCCTGGTGACAGAGTGAGACTCCATCTCAAAAATAAAATAAAATTCATGCCTTCAAGGGACTGTGGGGTCGTGACAAATTAAAACAGAATTCCTTCCTGGACAGTTCATAAATCAAAAATGGAAATAATCGTGGCTAAATCTATGAAGCACCCCCAGAGAAAGCACTCTGAACAGAGAAATTACATTGTAACAAAAATTAATTCAGCTCACATTGTTGTTTGCTGGTTTTCTTTTATGAAAAAAAGGTACCTTCCACTCCCAAAATTAGCTACTTTGCAATGGCCAAAATATAACTATCAGTTTTAAGCTTTTAAAGTGAAAAAGTGTGTTGAAAGAGGAATACTTATACCATTCAAGGATTCTGAGGATTTTCTTTTTAATTTTTAATTTTTTGTAGAGATGAGATTTGTCACATTGCCCAGTCTAGTCTTGACCTCCTAAACTCATATGATCCGCCCACCTCAGCCTCCCAAAGTGCTGGGATCACAGGCATGAGACAACTGTGGCAGCCTGGATTCTGAGCTTTTTTTTTTTTGAGACGGAGTTTCGTTCTTGTTACCCAGGCTGGAATGCAATGGTGCGATCTCAGCTCACCGCAACCTCCACCTCCTGGGTTTAAGCAATTCTCCTGCCTCAGCCTCCTGAGTAGCTGGGACTACAGGTGTGCGCCACCACGCCCAGCTAATATTTGTATTTTTAGTAGAGACGCGGTTTTACCATCTTGACCAGGATGGTCTTGATCTCTTGATCTCATGGTCCACCCGCCTGGGCCTCCCAAAGTGCTGGGATTATAGGCGTGAGCCACCGCACCCGGCCTCTGAGCATTTTTAAAACACCACCACACTCAGTGCTCTAGCCACCAGGAATCCTTGATTAGTGAAAAGATTTCCCATACATTCCTGGGTGAGCACTATGAGGTTTGGTGGTACCTGTAAATAGTGTTTTGAAGGTCTTTTAACAGACAATTCCTGGACACCTACAGGCTGCTAGATCCCACACTAGGAGCTGAGGAATAAACAGACATAAATGAGCTCAGCGGGGATCAAAGTCTAATGACAGGAGACAAACTTGAAAATTACCATTATAAATTATTGTAGATATAGTCAGACTTATTTTAGTTCAAACTCCCCTTCTCGTACTTTAAATCTCTTATTCTAAGAGCATCTCATCCCTTTAAAACGTTAATATGTCTGGCAGAAAACTTTTCTATACAGTGAAAAAAAAAATGGAATTATGTCAGGCACACTAAATGATACCAAGAAAAATATTTATAGTTGCAGGGCAATGCAATTTGATAGAAGTTTACGATTGGTTTCAGTTTTTCTTTAAGAGAAAAATCACATACCTGTATAACCACATATGAAAGAGAGAATGTGTAAAACATACCATGAATTTTAAGTCTTACCTGGAACTAGTTTTAAACACCACACAGACTCTACATAAAAGGGATGTGTCAGGCATATTGGCCCCTTGGAATGGAGGGGACAATAAAAACATGTTCAGGATGACACTTCACACAAGAACTCCTTCAGAAACATTTTAGAAGTTTCATTATTAGTGTAAGTTTTGCTAAGTGAGTTGACCACCCCAAAAAAATCACAGCTAACATCATCAACTTAAGTAGCTCTAATGGTTTTGTTTCAGAAGTCAAACTGTTTCTTAGTATCCAACACCTTTCCCATTGGTCAACTAAAAAGAAAAAGAAATTTGATAGGAACCTTGCATAGCTGAAGTTTTCCAAAGACAATTAATCAGGAGGCCAATGCATTCGGAATGCTAGCAGCTTCCCTGTATTCTGAAATTTCTTTTCAAAATCCATGTTAAGAGAAGTCATCATCTAAGGCAGCAGTCCTTAAACTTCAAAGATCTACAGAACACTAAGGATACTTTCTGCAGAAAGCACAAATGTTACCCCTGAAATCCACAGCTTAGGGTTAAGAAGCCCTGCTCTACAACTAAGAAGCAAGGACGGAAGGATCCTTCTTGTTAACCCCTTACAGTAAGGCACAGCTCTCTGATTCTGCAACTAAATAATGCCTGGCAGATAGTAAAGAACTCAACCAATATCTGGTGAATGAACGAATGAATGAATGATGAGTATGTTATTTGTACTATGATTTACTTATTTATTTATCTAGAGACAGAGTCTTGCTCTGTCACCCAGGCTGGAGTGCAGTGGTGTGATCTCGGCTCACTGCAACCTCTGCCTCCTGGGTTCAAGCAATTCTCGTGCCTTAGCTGCCTGAGTAGCTAGAACTACAGGCATGTGCCACCACAGCTGGCTAATTCCTGTATTTTTAGTAGAAACGGAGTTTCACCATGTTGGCCAGGCTACTCTCAAACTCCAGTGATCCACCCACCTTGGGCTCCAAAGTGTAGGGATTACAGGCATGAGCCACTGCACCCAACCTGAACTACAGTTTAGTCATGACAAATTTTGTCAAATTTAAGGAAAATATAAGACTTCTTTAATATTACCTTTACTGACATATCCTAATTACTCTTCTTTTACCTTTTCTTCTGAAATAATTATAGACTCACAAGGAATTGCCAAAATAGTGCCGAGATTGGTATACTCCTCACTCAGCTTCTCCCAATGGTAACATCTTACATAACCTGCATTGCATTATTAGAGGCAGAAAACTGACCGGCACAAAGCAAGTTAACTGGACAACAGATCTGACTTGGATTTCACCATTTTTTGCATGTACTCATCTAACTACCTTTTCTGTTTGTTTTTGAGACAGGGTTTTGATCTGTTGCCCAGGCTGGAGTGCAGTGGTGTGATCACAGCTCACTGTAGCCTCAACCGCCTAGGCTCAAGCAATCCCCCACCTCAGCCTCCAGAGTGGCCGGGACAACAGGTGCACACCAACACGCCTGGCTAATTTTCTTTTTGTATAATTACCTTTTCATATAAGCAAATAAAAATACAAACTCTCACATTCTCACCCCTTACAAAAAAGGTTTACCAGAATTAAAATACTGTGGCAGTCAAAAATGGAACCGATTTTCATCAGCTCAAAGCATAAAAATGACAAAGGTGTTAGCTATCTTAAAACTGTTCTAGCTCCAGCTTTACCCACAGTGTGTCTCCCCACCATGACTTTGATTTGAAGGCTATTCCTAAGACATTAGGCACAAATATAAATGCAAAAATTCATCAAAGAGAAGCATCATATGACTAGAATAATTTTGCTTTCAGAGAACAGACCCAACACTATATTCATTTGATTAAGGTAAGTTTCTACACTGTGAAGAATTGTGGTTCCGAGAGGAAAATGGCCAGGTCTTTTGAATAGCTGTCAAGCAAGACAGAAGTGTGGCAATGTGGAAAATACATGAGTTCCTGAGTCATAAATTTGGGATTTATGTAATATCCTTCGATTTCTAATTGTAGATCCTTGAACATCTCACTTAACTTCTCTGAACTTCAGCTATAGGAACAACTGGAGAGGTCTGCTGTTCTACTTTTTAAATAGGGGTTTTGTGATCTAAGAATCAGTAACATGGATGAAGGGGCTTCTCAAAACTGCAAAGCGCTTTGTGCATACAAGTTGTTCCTGCATTCTCACAGCCCCCTGCTGTGCCTACCACCCATAGAATGACAAGCCACCCACAAATGACAACCCACACAGGCTCCTCTGGCCTGAAGAGGCTGCAAAGCAAAGAGCCTGCACCTTCCTCCTCTTCTTGCAACCAAAATACTTGATTTCCCACAGAGAAAGAGCTGTTACCCTTGTGTCAGTTCCATCTGCGATGGAGTATGATAAATTAATTGCATCCACTATCATCACAACATTTCAAAATATCAGAATGATACTATGTCCCACGGTATCCATGATGATGGATTTTTTAGATGTCTACTCATTTTGAAAGCTTACAGAATCATCAGCATCGTCGGCATAATGCCCATGTCGTTCTTGATCAATTAAAAAGGCTGGGATCAAATCTCTTTTGTACGCTTTACAAAGCCATCTATGACAAGACCCACTTCATAGGTGTCTTGACACCAGCCACAGCGCCCATATTCCCCAGCAAAATCGTGCCATTCACGGCCTCCATGATTTTTATGACTGGCAGTGTCCCTACCCCACCTTCATCTGGCTTACCTGTGCTACTTCTTTAATCAGGTAAGACGGGCATCCTCAAATAGGAGGTGTCCCCAGGTGCTCCATCAAAACCTATGCATCTGTATGTAATATTCCACACTGTTCGGGAACTATCTCCTCTTTATTTCCCTTTTCCATTTCGATCAACTTTGAATCTCTGGAAATTAGCATCATGCCTGACACTCTTTTTTTTTTTTTTTTTTTTGAGATGGAGTTTCGCTCTTATTACCCAGACTGGAGTGCAATGGTGCAATATCGGCTCACCGCAACCTCTGCCTCCTGGGTTCAAGCAATTCTCCTGCCTCAGCCTACTGAGCAGCTGGGACTACAGGTGTGCACCACAATGCCCAGCTAATTTTTTGTATTTTTAGTAGAGACAGGGTTTCACCACGTTGACCAGGATGGTCTTGATCTCTTGACCTTGTGATGCACCTGCCTCGGCCTCCCAAAGTGCTAAGATTATACGCGTGAGCCAGTGACCAGCCATGCTTGATACTCTTTTTTTTTTTTTTCCATGCCTGACACTCTTAAGTGCTCAAGTAATAAATGCATCCATTCACTGAACACAAGCTATGGTGTTAATGCTGTCAAGAGGAAGACGAATCAGCCAGTCTCTCTCTTACAAATCTCTGATATTATTGCTATGAACCTTATTTCTAAACATACTATCATCGGACAAAACCAACAGAAAAAAACAAAAACAGAAGTATTCACCCAGATTAGCCTTGAAACAAGTGAGAGGTCAAACTGCTTCATCTGGTTCATAACAAAAAAGCAAACAAAGAATATTATAGCAATGTGATTTTCAATTTAGCATACCACACCTTAAAACTGTGCATATTTTTTTTGAAGTTGAATTGGAAGAGAGATGGAATATAATCAGGATTAAAATTGTGATGCTTTGATTTCTTTCTTCAGCATACAAAAGCTTGGGGAATTCTAGAAAAACAAGTTGTGGTACATGGAACAAAAGCTGTAGCCAAAGCTTCATCGGTGTGAGGCCCGGCAGGGGTCATAATCACAGAGTCGGCTTCCTACCTTCCCATAAGGCTTTAAAGTTAAATGCTGAGGTCTGTTTCACAAGGACAACTATCCAAGGAATTATATTCAGGAGCCCAAATGGGTGCTTTGTAATGTCTTCAATTTCATACCTCCTAAGAAACAGAATCAAAAGTTTCATGATTGAGGCTCCAAAAATTAGTGACAGGAGGAAGGGGACAGGATGCCTCTTTTGGACCTTAGAGTACTCCTGGGAGATACTGTGGCATTCTCATGTACCCCAACAGAAGGGCTGAGGTCCCCCAAGTCCCAGGATGCTGACCTTCAACCCATCAGCTCCATTCACTGTCTAACCGCAGGACCAAGCGAAACTGCGCAGCAGGGAACACTCTTCTGCAGCAGTGAGCCCCAACAAAAGAATTCTAGACCAAGAAAACACTTTCTCAAAGGACATATTTTAGCTCACAAGAGGATTAATCTTACTAAATGAAGGCTTTAGTTTGTTTGAAAGGCTCTAACATGTCTGCCTGTCAGAAAATCACAAAAATTACTTTGAATTGATATGTTTCTCATACTGAGTAATTTCTGAGATAAAGGAAGTCAGTTTCCAACAAGACGGCCTCAAGATTTTAAATCTTAGCACCAATAATCCAAACACAAAAGCTGTAGTTCATACATGAAGCAGAATTTTAACAGTTGGCCTTGGAAGAAATTAGGTCATTTTCAAGTTCCCTAAGTACAAGTCAAATGAAACAGATAAAATATGGAGTTGAAAATTTTCAATAAGTTTCAACTCACTGTGAACTCAAGAATTCCTGCTTTGTCTATAAAATAGGCATCATTATAATGTAGCAGGATCTGTGGCACAAAATCATTTCTTGAGCCTATAAAGTTGGATAAAACTTGTCATTCACACTGAAAATTTTATTTCTACTTTGTCCAGTTAAAGAAAATTCCCAATCAATGACTACTAACTATGAACTGCAATAACTACTTGTAATAAAAATGATTTAGCAAAAAATAAAGCAGAGCAGCCTCCTTCAATTGCCACTGCAAACAAAGCTCCATAATTCATAAGACAAACAACTGTGCCAGTTACAACATAATATACAAATATATTCAAAGACTGAGATGATCCCTCCCTTTTACGGGATTAGGAAGAAACCTTAAACACAGGAAAGATATTTACACGACAAGAACATTTCATTCAACCCACTGTCTTGCTCATCTACTCTGCTGGTTACTAGAAGATGGTAGGCATGTAAAAAGAAATAGTGGTTTGCAGAGCATTTATAACTCCATGAAGTTGCATGCAAATTTATATGCACACGCTATATACACTTTTTTTGTTAGGGAGAATAATGCCTATCTAAAGGGTCCACAATCCCCAAAAAATTAAGAAATGCTGATGATACAGACAATATGCGCAGGCTTGTTCCCCAAAAATATTACTTACAAATGAAGTGGCTAAGAACGGCAGACAAGCAAATGGATACTGCATAAGCCCCCAAGGGAGGGCAGAATGCATAGGTCAAAGCTAATAGAAATGGTGCTGGACATGCTGCAAGGGTGAGCTGGGACCAAAGCTATGGAGGAATGAGTGTCAGGAAGAACATGGGACGCGGAGTCGAGGCTGCTCAGGCAAGCTGGCAATGCACTGCTGGGACTAACACACAGCCCAAGAATCAGGCTGCTCCAGCCCCACCATCACCACTGACCATGTGGCCTTGACCAACTTGCCTAACTTCATTTTCCTCTAAAAAATAGTGCTACCTGGCCAGGCACAGCGGCTCACGCCTGTAATCCCAGCACTTCGGGAGTCTGAGGCAGGCAGATCACAAGGTCAAGAGTTCAAGACCAGCCTGGCCAATATGGTGAAACCATGTCTCTACTAAAAATACAAAAAGTAGCTTGGCATGGTGGCGTGCGCCTGTAATCCCAGCTACTCAGGAGGCTGAGGCAGGAGAATTGCTTGAACCTGGGAGGTGGAGATTGCAGTGAGCCGAAATTGCGCCACTGCCCTCCAGCCTGGATGACAGAGCAAGACTCCATCTAAAAAAAAAAAAAAAAAAAAAAAAAAGTGCTATTCATGTCATCTATCTCAGATGATTATTACAGAGATTAAATGAGATCCTGAATGTAAAGTGCTTAGCACAGCACCTGGCCAGTGGCAACACTCAATAATTTCCATTGTTGTTACTACTGCCAATACGGCTATAGTAGTGTACGGTGACCACCATCAACGTCATCCTCCCAGGAAATGTCCATTTTAAGGCACAGATGAACTCAGCTGCATGATGCATCTTAGGCCCCCTGCCACACTCCTCCTTTATACAAAGCCTGAGGGTTCACAGGAAATTCTCACATTTCTTCCCCACATCACCCCCACCCGTTTCAACTTGCATAAGAAAGAGGTTGGCAGTTGGCTCCCACAGGGCCTCACCAACGCCTCATCCCAATGAACCAACCAAGACTTGAGGAGAAAGAAAAGCTGGATCTGGAGGCAATATGTTAGGCATTCAGTAGCAAATACTAAAATCACAACTTAGAAGACAAATAACCTGTGAAGAGTCCAGAGACAGAAAGCAAAAAACAGTTGATCACAGAACTCCCTCTCAGCTCCATTTTCCCTCATGTTAGTTTCATCCTATCTAGATAGTTCCACCCAAAGATTCATAGGTAACTATGAGCAGACCTGGGGCATGTGTCCACACTTAGCTACCCTAAAAGCCAGAGAAACCAAGAATGAGACAGGTGGCCAACCCCCATCCTAAAATAAAGGCATTATTGTTGGCCAGGCACAGTGGCTCACGCCTGTAATCCCAACACTTTGAGAGGCTGAGAAGAGTTGATCACCTGAGGTCAGGAGTTCAAGACCAGCCTGACCAACACGGTGAAACTCTGTCTCTACTAAAAATACAAAAATTAGCTGGGTGTGGTGGCACATGCCTCTAATACCAGCTACTCAGGAGGTGGAGGCAGAAGAATCCCTTGAACCCAGGAGGTGGAGGTTGCAGTGAGCTGAAATCGCATCATTGCACTCCAGCCTGGGTAACAGAGAGAGACTCTGTCTCAAAAAAAAAAAAAGGCAAGTGGCAAGGAGAATGGTATTTCAAAAATTTATCTCTGAGTTAGGGTCTTTTTCTTTGAAGAAAAAAGAGGGTGGCGACTTCTGCTAATAAGAAAAGAATAGGGAAGATGAATGCTTGGTGGGAAACCATCCATGTTAACAATAAGTAATGATCAACTGGCAGCATTTAATAGTGTTTTTCATTCACATATGCCTCACTAAAGGAGACAGACTTAAGGGTGACACAATTTCTCAGTGTGCTGCTGCTGCTTCAGTGGTGCAGGAATGATTTAATATTTATCACTATTTCAAATTAAAAGCATTACTAAATATGTATGTGCTAACTGTAGTACCAGAACATGCCATGTAATTGAAATGTATCCAAAAGCTAAACATTAAAGCCTGCTTAAAAATAGAAATAAATGCCATACTAAAAAATACGTTGAGGCTGGACACCGTGGTTAACACCTGTAATCCCAGCAGTTTGCGAGGCCACGGCAGGTTGGTTAGCTGAGGTCAGGAGTTCAAGACCAACCTGGTCAACATGGGGAAACCCCATCTCTACTAAAAATACAAAAATTAGCCAGGCATGCTGACAGCTGCCTGTAATCCCAGCTGCTCGAGAGGCTGAGGTGGGAGAATTCCTTGAACCCAGGAGGTGGAGGTTGCAGTGAGTCAAGATCATGCCACTGCACTCCAGCCTGGGCAACAGAGTAAAAGTCCATCTAAAAATAAAAAGTATGTTGAAACTCTCGTATGCATACTGCTGATGGGAGAGTATATCAGCATTGCCACTTTGGAAGGAAATTTGGAAGTATCTATTAAAATTTGAAATGCATATACTGTTTGCCTCAAATATTTTACTTCTCAGTATCTATCCTGGAGAAATACTCACACAAATGTAAAGAAACACTAATACAAAAACTGCATAATTGTAATACCCAAAAAACAAAGCCAGAATCAAAAACATTAGCAACAACTCAAGCGCCCAGGGAAGGATTAAAACTATGATATATCCATAATACAGAATACCATGCAACAATGAAAAAGAAAGAAATAGAAATGTACTGGTATGTCATAACCTTCAAGACGTATTATTGTTAAAAGCTGAAAGTTGTATAATGCACAGCATAATACCATATACAGTTTTAAAGATAATTTCCATGGAAAATAAATAAATGCATAGAAAGTTTTAGAAGATATATGAGAGAGTGAAAATATTGGTTACCTCTGAGGAGAGGTTGGACAAGGAGAATTGTTAATATTTGAGCATTTTTCTCTGAGAAAGCTTCTACGTTAAAAAAAAGGAATTTGACACACTACCCTCTTGATCATCTTCCCTTTAACTAACCTGACACAATAGCACTTACCTTTTATTTGTGAACTTTAAAAATCTATCTTCCTTTTACAAAATGAGTGGGTTTGTGGAGTTTAAATAAATAGCACTAAATAAATTTAGCTTTTTCAAAAATTAACTTCCCTTGCTGATCTTACTGTATTTACAAAGCTCTTTGGTTGAAGAAAACTACCTCTTTTTTAAGGAAAGGGCATGGAAATGCCACTTTTAGTCTTAGTCAGACCACAAAGCATTTGCGAGCCATCGTTTACTGAATTTGCAGTAGCTCTGTACTGAGAGCTAATGGAAGTAGATGTAGATTTGAAGCAAACCCTGAGAAACCACCACACCAGGCCCATTTTCTTAATGGAAAGTGTGCTGATTCTGGAGTGGAAATAAGATGACGGAAGCAGGTACGGAACACTGCTTCCAGGTTGGCTGGTATTATGCTTTTACCTAATTGTGGGCCAGAATACTGGCTATTAATGAACCATCCTATAACAAAGCCTCAGCCAACATGAGGTAGTTGTGCCCATCCTGAGAAAGTTTTCACTGTTTCTGATGGAAGTGGAGTTTCAGATGATGGTACCTGGCCTTCTGCCCTTCCCCAAGCTTAGAACCTCTGACTGATGTGTATTAGAAGCACGCAGCTCCAGTGATGGCCATCACAGATGGGAAACACCACGCCTGGATCTGAGAGTGTGAGCCAAGTTTTTCCCCGGTGACAAATGCAAGCAAAGGCTCTTTTTCCATTTCATCAACATGCAGCATGGGAATGGAATGCCCGTAAAGTTGAGGGAGTATGTGTACCTAAGAGTCCGAATAGAGGAGGAAAAAGTGCAGCAAGTAGAGAGCTAGACACAACAAATCCCCCATGGCCATGCTACCTGTCCAGTTCCACATCTTGCAGATAACTGGACTGCCCTGCATCCTGTCTTCAGTGGTAGTGGAGCCACCAGACTGCCACTGCCTCCTGGTGCTCCCCCAAAGCACCTTGGAATTTGTGGGCAACAGAATAAGGACATCTGATAAGACATTTAAGTCCCTGGGCAGTAATAGCAGAGAGGAAGTGGATTAGGCTGAGAAAGCAGGAGAAAGATGTAGAATGGGACAGGGGGCAGTGGCTCATGCCTGTAATCCCAGCACTTTGGGAGGCCGAAGTGGGCGGATCATGAGGTGAAGAGATCAAGACCATCCTGGCCAACAGGGTGAAAACTGGTCTTTACTAAAAATACAAAAATTAGCTGGGCGTAGTGGCAGACACCTGTAGTCCCAGATACTCAGGAAGCTGAGGCCGGAGAATTGCTTGAACCCAGGAGGTGGAGGTTGCATTGAGCCAAGATCATGCCACTGCACTCCAGCCGGTGACAGGGCAAGACTCTGTCTCAAAAAAAAAAAAAAGATGTAGAATGGGTCAGCAGTATACCCGCATTTAGCACAGGATGGCCTGGAAATGAATGCTACTGCTTCTGCAAATTTCCATGATTCCTATGGTAACAATGTTGAGTGCTGTGACAGCCATGGCTGGTTTGCCTACCCAATATCCTTTTTTTATTTTGTTTTGTTCTGTTTTTTTGAGATGGAGTTTCACTCTTGTTGCCCAGGCTGGAGTACAATGGCATGATCTCAGCTTACCACAACCTCCGCCTCCTGGGTTCAACAGATTCCTGCCTCAGCCTCCCAAGTAGCTGGGATTACAGGCATGAACCACCAAACCCAGCTAATTTTTGTATTTTTAAAAATGTTGAGACAGAGTTTCACCATACTGACCAGGCTGATCCCAAACTCCTGACCTTGTGATCCACCCTCCTTGGCCTCCCAGAGTGCTAAGATTATAGGCGTGAGCCACTGCACCCAGCCTCCAATATCCCTTTTCTAACTCTTCCTTACTACCAATAACAACCTTGATGTTTGGGGGAATGATAACACGCTCAATTAAAAACTATAATTTCCTTTCCTTCCTTATAGATAAGATCATAAGATATAATTTTGGCCAATATGATGTAACTGATGTGTGGGCTTCTGGGAAATCTCTTTATAAAGAGAGGCAATTCAGCTGGTGCTCACCATTTGTTCTCTGACCTTCATCTTCTTCCTGCTGGAATGCAAGGATGGGGCTGGAGACAAGGCCGCCACCTTGTGACTGTGAGGTGACAAAACACACACTAAGGAAACCTGAGTGGAAATACTGGAGTCTGGTGATGGCCTCGTGAAACCATCCTAGCCCTGGGCTGCCTACTTCTGAACTTCTCATTACATGAGAAAAATAAACACCCACGAGTGTTAACCACTGGTGTTTGGGATCTGTTACTTGTAGCTGCATAGTAACTCAAGGAAATAAGCAGTTACTATACAAGCAGGCCTTGTTATAACACTGAATCCTCTCAATGACCCTACAAACTAGCTACTACCCATATCCCCATTTCAACCGAGGAAACTGAGACACAGTGAATTTAAATAAAATACTCTATGTCGGGGGTCCCCAACCCCCAGCCTACGGACTAGTACCAGTCTGGTCTATTGCTTGTTGGTAACAGCCACACAGCAGGAAGTGAGCACCAGGCAAAAAAGCATTACTGCCTGAGCTCTGCCTCCTGTCAAATCAGCAGTAGCATTAGATTCTCATAGAAGCATGAACCCTATTGTGAACTGCGCATGCGAGGGTTCTAGGTTGCATGCTTCTTATGAGAATCTAATGCCTGACCATCTGAGTTGAAATAGTTTCATCCAGAAACCACCACCACCACCCACCCTACTCCACCCCAGGTCTGTGGGAAAATTGTCTTCCAAGAAACTGGTCACTGGTGTCAAAAAGGTTGACGACCACTGCCCTAGATCACAAAGCTGACAAATGGCAAAGCTGAAACTTAAGTTTGAACACCAAGGCTATGGGTAAGAATAAGGAAGCCCAGCCCTCCTCAGGTCTCAGCCTGCAAAATTATGGAAACCTCAGCCTCACAGGTGCAGCAGGGTGTGAGGCAGGTCAGTGCCATCATCTATATTTTCTCCCCAGCCAGGAGAGCCTTCCAGCCCACACCCTCCAGGAAGCAACTTGAGGAAAATTTTGTTATTGCTTGTTCAAGGCACTCTTATATGTTTAGAATGTTGCTTTCCAGCCCTTTGTTGCTGTTTTGCTGGTGGAAATTAGGATTCTATTCATAAACATACTCCCAATCTTCCTTGGCTACAATAAGACATTCAGGTTATCTATGAATGGAGACACCAGTTTAGGAAACCATTTTTTTAATACAGAAATAACCCAAGTAAGCAGGCAAATCAGGTTCTTAAAATAAGAAGAAGAGAGGCCTGGCGTGGTAGCTCAGGCCTGTAATCCCAGCACTTTGGGAGGCCAAGGAGGGCAGATCGCAAGGTCAAGAGATCGAGACCATCCTGGCCAACATGGTGAAACCCCATCTCTACTAAAAATACAAAATTTAGCTGGGCAAGGTGGCGCATGCCTGTAATCCCAGCTACTCGGGAGACTGAGGCGAGAGAACCGCTTGAACCCAGGAGGCGGAGGTTTTGATGAGCTGAGATCGCAACCACACACTTCAAGCCTGGCAATAGAGTGAGACTCCGTCTCAAAAAAAAAAAAAAGAGGAGCAGGAAGAGGAAGGAATATGCAAATTCAAACTGATACCAACTGAATTGAGGGATAATGCCCAAGTTTACATCAATACCTGCAACTCCTGGTTATAAGTGTACTGACTTAGATTACTACTCCCCAGGCGCTCATGTCTGAAGTCCCAGTACTTAGGGAGTCCAAGGCAGAAGGATCGCTTGAGCTCAGGAGTTTGAGACCAGCCTGGGAAACACAGCAAGACCTCGTCTCTATTTTTTAAAAAAGGAAAGAAAAAGATTGCTACTCTATTTCAGAACATCTGCTCCAAACAAATTTACCAATGTCCCAGAAATTATAAATCTATTGTGATTTGTTACTCTTTTGAAACCAGAGCAAGTAATGAAAAATTCATACACAAATTTTTTATCAATATTATGTCTAAAATACATGCTGAAGAGACCACAGGTAGACTATGTACATTGTGGCACAGCTAAATTATTATTGCACAGCAATTTATGGTTTGAAATTTCAAAGTGTGACTTCATAAATAGTACATACCTAGCCTACAACATTGTATATTCCTTGAACACCAAGATATTAGTCAATGAACAACAGTTAATTCAAGAGAATACTCACTCTGCAGAGTAGCAGAGTGAGGGCAGTACAAACCACTTTGTGATATTACAAATTCTCCAGCTGGTGGTAGGAACAAGTAAAGAGAGAAAGGGAGAGGGAACAAGGGAGGAGGCAGAGAGAGCGAGAGAAGAGAGCACAAAGGAGAAAGCTGACCTGGGTATACCTTCCCATCCCAAGTATTTGGGTCAGCATTTAGCACATGTAAGGGTGCTCCGGCAAGTCTGGATAAACCAGACCATAGAGCCCACCTGACAACACCCAAACCCAAGGGGAGAGGCTGGAACAGGTCTTGCTAGATCTTTAGAATTTTGGAAACCAGTCTATATCCCCACCTCCTCCCACCAAGACTCTTAAGTAAACTCTCTAGGAAAAGAGCCCAATCTGCCAGAACCAGGTCAAAGAAACAAAATGGACTCAAGTTACGTTGCTAGGGCTGAGCAGTCAGGGGTGGAGGTTACTGTCAACCACCCATTAAGACACCATCTTAAAGGAAGTACTCCTGGCAGCTCTCAGAAGGACCCAGAAGCACCGGCATGGCTCTCCTAGGTGCAACAGGGAATGCAGAAGTCGCCTAAAACGCAGCACTATTGTTTAAAAGGTTATCGTCTATTCGGGAAGATAAATTATATGGCTCACATAAAGCAAGAAGCAAATCATGAGCAACTATAATTAAGTGGAAAAGCTGGGTAGGGCCACTCGAGTACTATAGTAACTAAGGGGTGAGGAGGAAGACTAGAGACTAGTGGAAAAGGTGACCACGTGGCAATAGTGAGACACACAGAATGGGACTTTTATATAATAATGACAAGACTTATACATAAGGGAAAATGCTGGCTAATCGGAGAGGGAAAGGAGATTTTTCAGGCAATGGGAAGGGACACCAATAACACGTACATGAAGTTGTCACTAATCTTATTTGCTAAAAGAGAAACCTCACAGGGAAGAAGACAAACTGCATTCTCCACACCCTAATGAAATCCACATTACTTCCTAGACTCACTGAAAAGGTCAGTTTCTTTTTTTCTTTTTCTTTTTTTTTGTTTTTTGAGAGAGTCTCACTCTGTCGCCCAGGCTGGAGTGCAGTGGCGCGATGTTGGCTCACTGCAACCTTGGCCTCCCAGGTTCAAGTGATTTTTCTGCCTCAGCCTCCCAAGTAGCTGGGACACAGGCGCTCGCCACCACACACAGCTTATTTATTTTATTTTATTTTAGTAGAGATAGAGTTTCACCATATCAACCAGGCTGGCCTCAAACTCCCGACCTCGTGATCCACCCACCTCCCAAAGTGCTGGCATTATAGGTGTGAGCCACCATGCCCAGCCAGGTCAGTCAGTTTCTTAGTCTCATTCTGTCTCTCCCCTTTCACCCCCCACAATTCAAAGGCACCATGTACACTTTCATTTGTTTATCCAGCTATTAACTATTCTGCCCTCTGTCCAGTATTTGTGTATAGAGCAAACAGTGTTTTCTAGAACAACATGAGCCCTCAATGTTAAGGACTGTTGAGAAGATGAATTCATGCTTGTGAAACAGTGAGAAAAATGTGCGCGCACACACACACACACACACACATAATGAAGATCCTAGACAGCTATTAGCTGACAGAGCTTCTGAGAAAGTTAAGGATTCTACAGAACTGCAGGTACTGCCTTCCTATTACTCCTAGAGGACAGGCTGAGTCCCATGGAACAATGTGTGTCCCTCTTCCTATCAGATCTCAACACAGTCCATCACTATTGCAACTGACTAGTGCCCAGTGGGGTGCAATGAACAGCAAGGTGACAGCCGCTTCATTCTCACTTCTGCAGCCATCACCAATGCACAAGGGTTGGATCTCACCACCAAACATTTCTCATGTAGCACTGAGGAGATGAACAGAGGGACAGCTAAGAAGAAGTGTCAAATATAGAAAGTTTCCATTCGCAAATTCATTAAGAGTATACATATATTTTCATCTGGATATAATTTTATATGCCACGATTTTATAAGCATTAATTTACAGAAACTTATAACAGAGACCTTCCTGCAAGGAAAAAGTATGCAAACGTTCTTAGTAATGCTAAAGGAACAACACCTGTTAGATCAGTTCTTCCTAACCAAGGCTATACATCAGCTACCCAAGGAGATTTTGCTACGAGCTACCCGCCCAGGCCCTAGCCCCTGGGGAGTCTGATTAAGTGGGACAAGAATGATGTGCAGATATGTATATTTCAAAAAAGCTCCTCCAACTGGTTGTGACACACAGTTAAAACCTGATTAAAAACCACAATCTTGAATTACTAAGAAGACTTCAGGCAATCTATAGACATTCATTAGTAGTTGTGTTCAAGTCCCGTGCAAACTAAAAGGGGAAGCACCTTTCAAATAAATATACTAAGCTGAGAGCAACTGTTTTTCTGACTCGCTGTTTAGGTCATTGCAGAAAAGCCATTCACCTGCTTAATATGACCAGACATATGTCTGATATCTTAGCAACAAGACACAAAATCAGCTTTTGAAAAATGAACACATTTTTAACTATGATATTCAGAAGAGAAAGGTAGAAAGGGAAATAAAGAAACACCTTTATGGAAGGGAAGACTATTTTTCCTTCTTCTTTCTTCTGCCTATCTAGAATTGTCTGCCGTTTCAAAACACTTTTGTATAAAAGAAATAATGGCCTGTACAGAGGGATCGGCCAGTGAGATCACTCCAGCACGTCCAGAGAGCTGAGCAATAACTGTTTACTAAATCTAATTTGTCATATTTGGCAATTTATTTATGCAAATTATCACCTAAGAAACTAATGTCCACATGTCATGACCCTCTCATTTCTGAGTCATTTGCCTTAGCCCCTGGGCCTTAGGTGTCACTCTACCTGCTGCAGGAGTTCCTAACATTTCCTCTGCATTCTTCTCTTCTAGGAAAACAAGAAAGAGGAGGACACAGGTAACTCAAAATAAAATGAAAAATGTTGCCTGGGTGCAGTGGATTACGCTTGTGATCCCAGCACTTTGGGAAGCTGAGGCAGGCAGATCATCTGAGGTCAGGAGTTTGAGACCAGTCTGGCCAGCATGGTGAAACCCCATCTCTACTAAAAATACAAAAATTAGCTGGGCATGGTGGCGGAAGCCTGTAATCCTAGCTATTCAGGAGGCCGAGGCAGGAGAATTGCTTGAACCCAGGAGGCAGAGGTTGCAGTGAGCTGAGATCATACCACTGTACTCCAGCCTGGGTGACAAGAATGAAACTGTCTTAAAAAAAAAAATGTGAGTCACAATTGGTCCATCAAAATTTCCCAAGATCAAAGCCTACTTATAGGAGCAGCACATAATCATTAATGTGGGAAGATTAAAGGTAGTTAATTTAGAGACAGAACAAAAATCATTAAATCGGCCAGATGCAGTGGCTTACACCTGTAATTCCAGCACTCTGGGTGGTCAAGGAAGATGGAACACAAGGTCAGGAGTTTGAAACCAGCCTGGCCAGCATGGTGAAACCCTATCTCTACTAAAAATAGAAAAAATTAGCTGGACACGGTGGTGTGCGCCTATAATCCCAACTATTCGGGAGGCTGAGGCAGGAGAATCACTTGAACCCAGGGGGCAGAGGTTGCAGTGAGCCAAGATTGCATCATTGCATTCCAGCCTGAGCAACAGAGCAAGACTCTGTCTCAAAAAGAAAAAAAAAATCGCTAAATCCAGAAGTTATAGGAGAGATTGGTTGACTGTTACTTTTCATACCTACTATTCCCACCGAATTAAAGAACCTACTAAAGATACTCACAATATATGTTTAAGTGTAAAATCAAGTTTGAGGAGTGTACAAATAGGACATTCTCCATGGTGTTTTTTTGAAAAGGAGAGGCCAGGCATGGTGACTCACACCTATAATCCCACCACTTTGGGAAGACAAGGTGGTAGGCCAGGAATTTGAGACCAGCCTGGGCAACATAGGTAGACTCCATCGCTACAAAAAAAATAAAATAACATATTAGCCAGGTGCAGTGGTGCGTGTCTGTAGTCCCAGCTACTCAGGAGGCTGAGGCAGGAAGACCGTTTTAGCCCAGTAGTTCAAAGCTGCAGAGTATAATCACGCCATGTCTGGGTGACATGGCAAGACCCTAGCTCTAAAAAATATTAATAAACAAATAAACAAACAAATAAATAAAAATTTAAAAGGCAAGAGAATCATTGAGAAACGTGGGATCGCTGAAGCTCTGAAATTATATACTCCCCTTTTTCTGGGGGAAGGGACTGCAGTTTTTCTGTAGGATACCCATCAGCAGTTGTGTTCAAGCCCAGAAAGGAGTCCATGATTCAGTAATGTTTAAAAACTATTCCCCTAGAAAAAAACAAAAAGTACAAGTGAGGTGAAGTAAAAAACAGATCAAACTCCAAAGAATTAACTAACTTGAAGACATATTAGTATAATATGCATGAATCAGTGATACTGAGAAAAGATAAATTCATTGACCAAGAAACCACAGAGATTGGAAAGGTTTGAGAAACTGAACAATAAGCCAAAATCTCAGAATTTTTTTTCAATTCCCAAGAACTGAAGGGGAAGAGTACATAATTAAGAAGGAATCTCCAAGTCAAAACCACTCAAACAAAAACAAAAGCAAAACAACCATAACCTTGTAGTTCGTTTTTAAACCTTCTTAATAAATTTTCTTTAAAGAGACTCCTTAGCACCTGCCAGGAAAGAAGATGAGATAACAGGATAACATTTAAGATGCAAACAAAAGAATCCTTCAGATTCAGGTAAAGAGAAAGAAGAGCTTGAAAGAAAATCTGCACAAGGTAAGTAGTCACCGCCCGCCAGCAGCGAGGCAAAGCCCTGTTTTTTGATAATACAAGAAAAATATTCCATGACCTAAATGATCTGAAACAATTTCTCAACAAGATCAACATCTGAGAAGGGCATAACGAAAGCAATAAAGTCGAAAGTATTTATGAATGAAACTCAGGCCTTCCCCAAGAAGAATTTAATGTGAGCAAAATGTTATTAATATAATTATTTATAACATTAGTTGTTTTTTTTTTGAGAAGGGCAGGAAGTAAGGACAGAACTTCACAGAGGATTCCGTTACTACAGTGATGGAAAATGACTAATTCAAAAAGCTAAACTTTACATTATTTCTAGAAAATAGGACAATATGGTGGTTGCTAATATAAAATGGGAAGAATTAAACAATTTTACTAAAAATGTTAATGGAAATTCAAGCATTTCTTTTTCTGTATAAAACATTAATCCAAAAGCATGTTGAAAAACAAATATCTAACATTAGAACAAATACACTTTTCCATTCTGCAAGGAGAGAATTCCAGAATTTAAAAAAACATATAATAAATATTTCTAATTGTTCCAGTAAATATAACTTCGCCAGCCCCAGCAGTGCGCGGCAATGTTTACTGAGACTACAGTAGGTGGATCTCCCAATTGCCCGTCCCTCCCACATCCTGTGAGCCTGTCTCCAGTCTTCAAACACCATCCCACATGCTGGGACTCCAGAGCCGGAGTAAAGAGAGAGCAATTCCACCTGGCTGCACACATAAACTGCAGCTGGGAGGGACAGATGGGTTGAGTGAAGGGACACACTGTAGGACTTCAAGGTGCTAGTGTGGGGGATAAGGAGGAGGAGAAATCTGAACTGACCAGGCCCCAGTGGCACCACCGTGCTTGGCTCCTGCCCTCCTGCCGCCTTCCCCCAGACACTGCTGCTATATTAACATTGGTTGAGAAGCCTGAAGACAGAATCCTGAATAAAGAGGTTGTTGAAACGGGTTAGTTTTGCTACAAATGGTATGCAAGTCAAACATATGACAGTTCAAAACTGTCTATAATAAGTAGGTATCATTCATTATCATCCAATTTAGTTGCGTCGAAAGTCAAGGCTTAAGTCCATCCCAGAAGGACCAAAGCAAAAAACACACACACACACACACTGAAAGAATAGTGGAGAATAACACAGAGATCTCCATTATATCTCGTCGCTTATGTTATGAAATATCTCAAATGTAAAAAAAATTAGATTAAAATGGAATGAACTTCCTATTTTTAGAAAGCATCGTTGATTTTTTTTTTTTCAAGGTAAGAGTCTTGCTCGGTTGCCCAGGCCGGAGTGCAGTGGCTCGATCTCAGCTTACTGCAACCTCCATCTCCCAGGTTCAAGCAATTCTGCCACAGCCTCCTGAGTAGCTGGGAATATAGGTGTGCGCCACCACGCCCAGCTAATTTTTGTTTTGTTTTTTTTTTAAAGACGGGGTTTCACCATGTTGGTCAGGCTGGTCTTGAACTCCCGACCTCAGGTAATCTGCCTGCCTTGGCCTCCAAAGTGCTTGGATTACAGGCCTGGACTAATTTTCGTATTTTAAGCAGAGACAAGGTTTCACCACATTGGCCAGACTGGTCTCCAACTCCTCACCTCATGATCTGCCCACCTCTAATATGATTGATTACCTATCCCCCACCCCCTCAAAAAAATGCATGCAAACCAGAAGTTAGGGGACAGTCCCAGATGCACCCAGTCTGTATAAAACCCAGAGTAAAGGAACAATCCCACTGTCACTGTCACAGAACGGCCAATCTTCAGGTCCAGCCCTAGCAAGGAGACAGCACTAGGTCCAGATCCCTCTCCTGCCATGTATGTGACTCAGAGAAACATGCCCAGCACGGGCCTCAGCTTCTGCCTCTGCACAATGAGAAGAATAATGTCACCTAACTTGCAGGGATCCTGTGAAGATTAAATGAGGTAACGTATGTGAAAGTGACCACCCTCCTATGTAGTGGGCATCCAAAAAAAGCAAGCTATAATGAAATTGAACTTTAGTGCATCTTAAAGCAAACAGGAAATTCAAGAAGTCATCAAGGAAGGGAAAAATGAGGGAGGAAAAATGTAAGGAGGGAATGATATAAAGAAGACATACATACGTAAAGATTAACAATAACCTTTCAGTTTCCATGTGGGGGTGTTTCATGAGGGTACATTAATTTGGTATTAAATAAAACAAAAGTGGGGGCAAGTATGGGCCAATGATAAAAGTCTGTCATAAGCCAAGGACTACAATTAATCTAATTATGTGTATCTGAATTCCAGAAGGGGGAAAAAATTACTTAGCTATCGTTTAGTAATTCCAAGAAAGCAAACAAGATTTCCTAGTCAGTATAAACAATGCAAGTTGACAAACACCTATTTATTACTCACTATAATTATCAGAGCCTATGCTTGGTACACCAGATATCAGAGATAAATATAAATACAGTTCCTGCTCCCAAGGGGTTCACATTTTAGTGTGGGGGAGGCACAGCACACACTAAGCATTCCTCTGGGTGGGTGCTACAGAAGTAATGGAGCGCAGGGCAGAGAGGTGGTCAGGAGGAGATAAAGCAGGTCATACTGCAGTGAATTCTAAGGAAAAGGAAGGAAAGGAGGAAAGGGGATATGGGAAAGTAGCACGTGCACAATACAGGGCCCTGCAACAGCCAGGTGTGTTCAGAGAGCCACTTAGAAAAAAAGGGGAGCAAGTGATGAGAAGTCACCAAGGATGTTGAGCAGCTGTGTAATTTGGATTTGCAAAATCATTCCATTAGCAATGTGGATCTGAGAACAATGAGATGGGAGTGTGGGCAAAAGGCCAGTTAGGAGGCCCTGCCAGTCATTCTGAGCACAGAAAATTAAGGCCTGCACTGGTGTAGTGAAGTGAGGGTGAACAGGGTGGACCTTTTAGAAACTGAGAGGTAGGCAGGTAAATGATGGAAAGAGACAAAGAGACAACAGGGAATGTCAAAGAGATACGGGGAGCTTATCCCTCTACAGTGTCTGTCTGGTTGTTTATTCATTTATTTATTTAAATTCACAAAAGTCATACATATTTATGATGCACAACATGATGTTTTGATATATGTATACATTATAGAATGGCTAAATCAAACCAATTAACATATTACCTCACATACTTACTTTTTGGGGGTGAGAAAATTTAAAAATCTACTCTTAGCAACCTTGAATACATCGTTATTAACTATAGTCACCATGTTGTAAAATAGCTCTCCTAACGGAAATTTTGTATTCTTTGACCAACACCTCCCCAGTCTCTCCCTTTGTTTAATAGTTTACCAGCCAAACTCATAATCCTGATTATAGAGGTGATATAATTTGGCTGTTTCCCCACCCAAAATCTCCCCTTGAATTGTAATCTCCAAAATCCCAATAACCCCCAAGTATCAAGGGTGAGACCAGGTGGAGGTAACTGGATCATGGGGGTGGTTTCCCACATGCTGTTCTCATGACAGTGAGTCTCATGAGATCTGATGGATTTATAAGCCTCTAGTATTTCCCCTGCTTGCATTCACTCCGTCCTGCAGCCCTGTGAAAAAGCTGTTTGCTGCTTCATTGCCTTCCGCCACGATTGTAAGTTTCCTGAGGCCTCCCCAGCCATGTGAAACTGAGTCAATTAAGCCTCTTTCCTGTATAAATTACCTAATCTTGGGTATTTCTTCATAACAGTGTGAGAACAGACTAACATGAGAGGTAATCAAAGAGGTTCAGTCTTTGATGTTACTGTCTGTGAGGAGGTGGCGGTGATAGTGGCAGCTAAGAGGGTGCATCTCCACCTTTAACATGCACAGGATCACCTAGACAGCTTGCTAAAACACAGATCCTAATACAGTAGGTATGGAGTGGTGCCTGAGCCTCTGCATTTCTAATAAGCACAGGAGACACTAATGTGTCATGGACCACATTTTGAAAAGCAAGGATTTGAAAGCACCAAGAATCAGAGAAAAGAGAAGGGAAGGAGGGCAAGTGTAAGAGTTCATTGTATGACACAGATGACTCTGGGTCACTGAGGCTGGATAGATGAGTCTGGTGCTCTGCCTGGAGCTAGACAGAGAGGTGAGAATAATTTATGTATATACACTACAAAAAAAAGGAATAATGAAATTAGATTACCTAGGGAAATTGTGTAATGTCAAGGCAGAAAAATGAGTGTGCCATTTTTCCTTAATGGACAATTAAAATCTCTCAGAAACCTTTGCTGAGTGACAATCAGATCACTGAGGCTCTGCCCTGCTCAAAAAAAAAAAAAAAAAAAAAAAAAACTCCTGCTGACACTTTACCCACTTGAATTAAATAAAATCAAACCTCGTCTAACATTTCTTCCTCATGCAAGTGAACTGATGAACTTAGTATTGCTGAGCATCCTAAACTGCAGCAGGGTTGATGTTTGCAAAAACTTTGGTGGTTCCCTGGAAGGATTCTTCATCAGAACAAAATTTCTTATAATAGCTATACATGTCTCTATCGCTTTCATTTACAGGATTTCCTGAAGTTCTACAAGGTCATCACAGCATAAAAGGTCAGAATTGATGATTAATGAACTCTGTTAGTTTATATATACAAAATATACAGTGTGAGTGTGAGAGAGATGTTTTGTCCTAATATAAAATCAACTGTATTTTTTAATAATGTTAGATATAGTGAGCCCCAAGTTTATCTTCAAAGAATCAGTATGGCAGTATGTTCAGCTCTCTTACCCTTTAATTCTCTATTTTAAAATTTAACTTCCTTGTAGTTTCAGTAAACAACCCTTTCCACCAGTTCTAATCAGTAGTTCACATCTGTTTCCCCAGTCCCCTGCCCCATCCTGATTCATCCCAGTCACCTGCTTCAGTTACCTGCTCTGGTCAACTGCTTTGAGCCCTGCTTACCTGCTCTGACCTCCCCGTAATTGTCCTTACTGCCAAACTACCCACCCTGCCACGCTGGCCTGCTCCCTTTAAAACAGCCAATCAGAATTAGACTAGACTGTGTGGTCTAACCCTAGCCAACAGGGGAATGACAGAGCAGTAGGGGCGACCTCCATCAGGCCTAAGTACTCCTTCCCCTCCTTCTCCCGGTGTGTGCTCGCCATAGTTCCATCTGCACCCCTTCTATACAAGTAAGTTGCCTGGCTGAGGAAATTTACATTTTAGTGCTACTTCTTTTGCAGCATTGAAAATTCTACTTATAATAGTAATTAAACTAAAATGTTAATACAGTGAATATTAATTTATAAGGAAGATACTATAATTATTGACTTAAATCATCAATTAACACTATTTTCTTTTGAGACAGAGTCTTGCTCTGCCACCCAGGCTGGAGTGCAGCGGCGCGATCTCAGCTCACTGCAACCTCCACCTCTCAGGTTCAAGCAATTCTTGTGCCTCAGCCTCCTGAGTAGCTCAGGCTTCAGGTATCTGCCACCACGCTAGGCTAATTTTTATATTTTTAGTAGAGATGGGGTTTTACCATGTTGGCCAGGCTGGTCTCAAACTCCTGATCTCAAGTGATCCACCCACCTCAGCCTCCACAAGTGTGAACTGTTAATTTGCTAAGTTTCTTGATTACAGCTGGACATTTTTTTTCCAAATTTTAGTTCTTTTTCACACTTCTAGTCTAGAACTTATCACCACTCCTTACTGGGTAATTACTGTCTCCCCTTTCTAGACAGTAAACTCTCCAATAGCAATTTTATTTTCTCTACATATATTCTTGAAGAATAGCATAGTGCCATGAATATAGTATAAGCTCTAAAGTACTTGTTTTTGTGCTTTTTTAATTTAAGAACATTTTAGAAACAAATCTTGCTGTCACCTAGACTTGAGTGCAGTACAGTGATCATACCTCACTGCAGCCTGAAACTCCTGGGCTCAAGATCCTCCCACCTCGGTCTCCCGAGCTGCTGGGACTATAGGCACACACCACCATGCCCAGCTAATTTTAAAAAATGTTCTGTAAAGATAGGGTCTCACCTGTTGTCCAGGAGGGTCTCAAACTCTTAGCCTTGAGCAATCTTCCTGCTTAGGCCTCTCAAAGTGCTGGGAATACAGGTGTGAGCCACTACCCCCAGCCAGTATTTGTTGAATCAATGTTGTTTCCTTAACTTTTCTCAATGGAAAATTACTGCTGAGAAGAGTGTTTTTCTTCTGCCTTCAGCAACAGTCCAGCTTGTTCAAGCACTGAGGCATTACTGGCTATAAAAATCCATTGTTAGACTCAAGAACAGGCAGAAGGCTGTCTCCAGACAGCCTGGTTTTAATTGATCAAATGATCCCTGGCACTGAGGTGTCCAAATTATTCTACCTGACTTCCTGGCCAAAAAATCAATGTTGATCAGTGAAAGCAACATCTGGAAACAACCATCCAGTCCTACCTGATCAGTCCACTTATTTAAATTCTAAAAACTCACTCAGCTTTTGGAAACAAACTCTTTTAGGTAGAATGTTAATACAGGAATCTCTTCCCTCACAAGGCAAAATCTTAAAAGAGCCACAGTCATTTTCTCACCGTTGACAGTGGTAAATAGGTTGATGATGTAGTCCATAAATTTTACTAAATCACCTGACTTTTCTCTGCGAAGGCATGCCTTTAACTAAGTAAGTATTAAAAAGACATTTGCATCCACTGAAAGACAGAATTTAAAAAGTAAAAACACCTCTTCAAGCCCTTTGGGATTGAGAGCTGAAGTCCACGTGGTAAGTTCTACATTTTCCAAATTCTCAGCATTAGCAAACATTGTTTATATAATCAAAGAAATTTTCTTAAAAACAATTGTAACTACCACTATAAGTAACCAAGACTAAACAAAAACATTACTGTATATCATATGTACCTTCTTATTTGAAAGTCTAAAATTCTGCTGCACACAAAACACCTAAAACAATGTAGAGCATTTGCCATTTCTTTCTACTCTAGGGGAAACAGGATTAATGAGATGTTGATGAGAAATTGTCTTCTCTATGCAACACTGCTCTCTGCAAAAATACCAAACTAATGTCAAACCTGCTCCCAAGAGGAACAGGATTAAAATTCTACACCTAGAAAATTAAACTCTCAAGCTACGCAAATGCAGTCTGTCAATTTCTGTAGTTACCACAATTAAGAAAACACTGGTTTTGGCCTACATTTTAAGGATGAATAATTAATATACAAAAAGTTTTTTGATATGTACCAACAACAGCACTTAATGGAATGTTCCTAAATGTATTATTATTTGTAAATAATTGTAATATCCACTATATTAACACTATAGACTACTATTGGGACAGTGATTTGACTATTAATACATTGTTGGATTTATATTAGGACAAAACGTCTGTCTCTCACATACATAATACATTTTATATATATAAACTAAAAGTTCTTTAATCATCAGAGAAAAGAAATCTAAATTTTCATAGCATTCAAATACATCAGTAGTATACCAGATATAAGAAATTCATTTATATGAGTTCTACCGCTTATTTAAAATATTCTTGTCAACATATTTTATCTGGAAAAGCTCAAAGTTACTTTTAAGTTTTCAAATACATACACTTACAGAAAACATGGACATCCATAGATTCATTATGATCCATATTCACTGATGTCCTATACTCCATCTTTAATATGCATATCTTGGGAAGCATGTTAATGTTTGGCATTACAAATGGCAAGACCATTCTGACTTACTGTATGGAGTTGATGACTATAGCTTTATCTTCACACTTGGTAACACTACATCCTACCCTGGCTAAGCAAATTCCATTTCAGTACTTTAATCTACCCTGAGTACTCATGAGAAGATTTATTCAATTATGTGACTGGAAATACTGGTTTTGGATTATTAATTTAAAAATGTTCCACCTGTAATTACAGGTACTTGGAAGGCTGAGGCAGGAGAATCGCTTGAACTTGGGAGGCGGAGGTTGCAGTGAGCTGAGAATGTGCCACTGCACTGCAGCCTGGGTGACAGAGTGAGACCCTGTTTCAAAAGAAAATTTTAAAGTTCCTCCATTTTTTTTTCCCACAGTAGCCACTAACCAAGACTAGAATTTATTTGAATACACAGTTGTTAACGGAAATGTTTACTACAGAATCAGATAAATCCAAGAAAATTTGGTCCTTGGTACATAACTGGGCATTTGGTAAATATCAATGGGCTGAACAAATACTGAATAAATTCAATAATTTTTATCAGAACACTGACAAGATTGAGAAGAAAACATTAGACAGACATGTCACTATGGAGCTCAACTACTTTCAATCATTCCATGTCAGCCTCTGAGAGGCACATGTAGAGTTCCAATAAAGCACAGTCTTCTTCATGGTTGCAATCTCAAAAAAAAGTGTTGAAATTCAAATAATCTTAAGCTCTGCCACCTGTACACTTAGGAATATTCTCCCTATAATGTGACTGAAAAAAGTTATCCTCAGAGAGGGAGACAGTGGTATCTATTTCTTTCCCATCAGCTCCGCCAGAAGCTACTACGTCAGACAACTGAACTGGAAATGAGGAAACAAGGACTCCTCATTCCTAATTATTTCAATGAAGGCCAAATCCTATTATGTCTTAAAAGTACCAAATTTATTTGTAGCCCAATAATTTTACATCAATATTTCTTAAAGTTAAAGAAAAGCAAATGCCAGAATTTTTTAATGCACAGATGTAGCTATTGTGGCAATTGTTACAGAAAGCATTTGTAGTAAGTGGATTTCCCTCCAATCATATGAGAACCGTCAAACCTTAATAAGCAAACACAGAGTAAGTAGAAACTGATTTCTACAAAACCAGCCTTCATAAAGTTGTATGATCTGCAGAAATAATGAACACATTTTTTACTTAGATATTTTTCATATGTTTTTAGTAGCATACAATCACTTTCTCCAAAATAGATAAACCAAAGTTTTGATTAAAAGATTCTACAAGGACTGGCTGGGCTTGAGGCCAGAAGTTCAAGAACCACCTGGGCAACACAGTGAGACCCTGTATCTACAAAAAAAATTTAATGAGCCTGGCACGGTGGCACATGCCTGCAGTCTCAGCTACTTGGGAGGCTGAGGTGGGAGGATCACTTGAGCCTGGGTGTTAGAGGCTGCAGTGAGCCATGCTGCAGCTCCAGCCTGAGCAAAAGAGCAAGACCTTGTCTACCCCATCCCCCAAAAAAATCCACACTGTAAAGCCTTGTAAACCACATATATTGTTTTTTTCAAAACCACCTTTGCATGAAGTAATTTATCCTTGGATGAATATCTAAATGTGTTTTGTTAAATACACTTAAAGGAAAAGAACTCCTTCTGAAGTTTTAAGTTTCCATTTATTATCAATTTCATTTTAGCTAAATTGCTGACAATTCCTAAAACAACTTACTATCTGTCACCTGTAAATATGCTGAGCTAAGAAATGTGTAACAGGAAGAGGGGCAAGGCAAGAAGGTGGAACAAAAGGCTCTACCTACTGTCCTGCAAAAACATCAACTTAACAACTATCTATACAAAAAAAGCACCTTCATAAGAACCAAAAATCGCGTGACCGCCATAGTACCTGATCTTAACTATATATCGCAGAAAGAGACACTGAGGAGGTAGGAAAAAGTCGTGAATCGCAGATGCCACCCCCTCCAGCATCCCCCAGTGACAGCGTGCTGGGGGATGAGTAGTGTTCCTGTTCTCTGGGGAGAGGGAAAGTCAGCAACTGTGAGGCACTGAATTCAGTGCTGCTCTAAGGCAGAAAGAAAAACCGGACCAAACTCAGCTGATGGCCGCCCACACAGGGAACCTTTAAACCAACCCTAGACAAAGGGGAATCTTGATTGCAGCGGTCAGATCTTGAGTTACTGCAAGCCTCACCACAATGAGCTAAAGTGCTCTGGGGCTCGCCAGAAACGTTAAGGCAGCCTAGGCCACAAAGATTACAACTTCTAGGCGAGTCCTAGTGCTGGACTAGGCCTGCAGCCAAAGGACTCGGCAGAGCATGATCTACTGCGACCCCAGCTGGGGAGGCTAAGAGTGCTGGCATTACCCCTCCCATAACGCCAGGCTGCACACCTTATGGCTCCAAAAGAAACCCCTTTTGGAGGAGAGGAGAGAACAGTGGGGAGGACACTGTCCTGCACTTTGAATACCAGCTCAGCCACAGCAGAAGAGGGCACTGGTCAAAGTCATGAGGCCCCTTCCCAGCCCCCCTCTCCAAGACATTTCTAGACACACCTGAGCCAGAAGGAAACCTGTTGCCTCGAAAGGAAGGACCTACTCCTATGAACTGAAGAGCCCTTAGGCCCTAAACAACCAGCAGCAATACCTAGGTACTATGTCGAGGGCCCTGGTGAGCCTCTGAGACACACAGGCTTCAGGTAGGTATGACCTAGCACATTCCCAGCTTTGGGAGCTAAGGAGCAAGACTCCTCCTGCTTGAGAAAAGCAGAGGAAAAAAGAAAGAGGGCTGACTTGCATCTCAGGTGCCATCTTGGCCACAGCGGGGTACAGCACCAAGTGGGTTCTTGGGGTCCTCGATTCCAGAACTTGGCTCTTGGACGGCCTCTCTGGACCTGCTTTAGGCCAGAGAGGAACACACTGCCCTGAATGGCAAGTCCTAGGCCAGGCAGCATTCACTGCTAGCCCACTGAAGAGCCCTCGGGCCTTACGGGAACATTAGCAGTAGTCTGGCAGTACTGTCCATGGGCCTGCAGAGGCAGTGGCCATGGAAGGAAGCTCCTCTGCCTTTGGAAAGAGCGGGGGAACGGGAAGGACTACGTCTTGTGGTTTAAGCGCCAGTTGAGCCACAGAGTACATCAGAATACCAGGTAGACTTGTAAGGTTTTTGACTCCAGCTCCTGGCTCCCAGACAGCACCTGGACCCACCCACAGCCTGGGGAAACTTGTCACGCTGAAGGCAAGGACACAGGCCTGGCCCACATTGTCACCTACTGATTGAAGAACCCCAAGGACTTGGGTGAACATAGCTGGTAGCCAGGGAGTAGTTACAATAGGCCTTGGGTGAGACCCACAGCTATGCTGGCTTCAGGTCTGACCCAGCACAGTCCTAGTGGGTGGTAACCAAAGGGGTGCTGTGTTGCTCCACCCCCATCCAGGTGGAACAGAAAGAGGGACTCAGAACAGAAAGAGAGATTTTGTTTGGGAGAAAGTAAGGGGAGCGAACAAGAGTTTCTACCTGGTATTGCAGAGAATTCTTCCAGATCTTGTCCAAAACCATCAAGGTGGTACCTCTGCAAGTCTTCAAGAACCACAGTGTTACTGGGCTTGGGATGCCCCCTAAAGCAGATACAGCTTAGAGCACAACACCCTCATTCTTTTGAACATGTGGAAAGCCTGGAAGAAGAGATATGGGACTTTTCAGACAGAAAATTCAAAATAGCTTTTTTTTGAGGAAACTCAGGAAATTCAAGGTAACACAGAAAAGGAATCAGAATTCTACCAAATTTAACAAAAAGACTGAAATAATTAAGAAATTCTGGAGATGATAAAATGCAATTAGCCTACTGAAGAATGCATCAGAGTCTATTAATAGCAGAAGTGATCAAGCAGAAAAAGGAATTAGTGCGTTTGAAGACAGGCTATTCAAAAATACAGAGGAGACAAAAGAAAAAACAATGAAGCATGCCTACAGGATTTGCAAAATAGCCTCAAAGGGACAAATGTAAGATGTATTGGCCTTAAAGAGGAGGCAGAGAAAGAGACAGGGACAGAAAGTTTATTCAAAGGGACAATAATGGAGAATTTCCCAAACCTAGATGAAGATACCAATAGCCTAGCCCAGGAAGGTTATAGAACATCAAGTGGATTCAACCCAAAAAAACTACCACAAGGTATTTAATAATCAAACCTTCAAAGGTCAAAGACAAAGAAAAGATCCTAAAGCAGTGAGTAAAAAGAAACAACATACAATGGAGCTCGGGTACATGTGGCAGGGGACTCTTCAGTGGAAACCCTGCAGACCAGGAGAGAGGGGCATGACATGCTTGAAGTGCTGAAGGAAAAAAACGTGCCCTAGAATAGTATATCTGGTGAAATATTCTTCCAACATGAAGGCAAAATAAAGACTTTCTAGACAACAGCTGAGGGATTTCATCAACACCATACCTATTCTACAAGAAATGCTAAAGGGAGTTCTTCAATCAAAAGGAAAAAGAAGTTAATGAGCAATAAGAAATCACCTAAAGGTACAAAACTCACTGATAATAGTAAGCACACAGAGAAACAGAATATTATAACACTGTAATTGTGGTGTGTAAACTACTCTTATTCTAAGTAGAAAAACTAAACGATGAGCCAATCAAAAAATAATTACAACTTTTCAAGACACAGAGAACAATGAAATATAAATAGAAATAATAAAATGTTAAAAAACAGGGGGATAAAGTTAAGACATAGAGTTTTTATTAGTTTTATTCTTGCTTATTTGTTTATGCAAAGTGTTAAGGGGTTTGACATAGTATCTGCATGCTTCGTGGCAACCTCAAACCAAAATACAAAACAGATATGCAAGAAATAGGCCAGGGGCAGTGGCTCACGCCTGTAATCCCAGGCAGGCGGATCACAAGGTCAGGAGATCAAGATCATCCTGGCCAACATGGTGAAACCCTGTCTCTACTAAAAACACAAAAACTAGCTGGGTGTGGTAGTGCGTGCCTCTAGTCCCAGCTACTCGGGAGGCTGAGGCAGGAGAACTGCTTGAACCTGGGAGGCGGAGGTTGCAGTGAGCTCAGATTGCGCCACTGTATTCCAGCCTGACAACAGAGAGAGGCTCTGTCTCAAAAAATAAAAATAAAATAAAACAAAATAAAAATAAAAAGCAAGAAACTAAATCATATCACCAGAGAAAAATCACTGAAAGGAAGACAGGAAGAAAAGGAGGGATAGATCACAAAACCAGAAAACAACAAAATGGCAAAAATAAGCCCTTATTTATCAATAACATTGAATGCAAATGGACTAAATTCTCCAATCAAAAGACACAGACCAGTTGACTGGATAAAAAATAAGACCCGATTATCTGTTGCCTCCAAGAAACACAATTCACCTATGAAGACACCCATAGACTGAAAATAAAGGGACAGAAAATGATATTCCATGCCAATGAAAACAAACAAAAAAAGAGCAGGAGTAGCTATACTCATATCAGACAAAACAGATTTCAAGCTAAAACCTGTAAGAGACAAAGAAGGTCAACATATAATATCAGGGTCAATTCTGCCAGAGGATATAACAATTTTAAACATATTATATGCACCCAGCACTGGAGCATCCAGATATATAAATACTATTAGAGCTAAAAAGAGATCCCAATACAATAATAGCTGGAGACTTCAACATCCCACTTTCAGCATTAGACAGAAAAACAAACACTAGACTTAATCTGCACTATAGACCTAAGAGATATTTACAGAACATTTCATCCAATGGCTGCAGAATACACATTCTATTCCTTATCACATGGATCATACTCAAGGATAGACCATATGTTAAGTCACAGAACAAGTCTTAAAACATTAAAAAAAAAAAAAACCTAAAGTAATATCAAACATCTTTCCTGATCACAATGGAATAAAACTACAGATCAATAAGAAGAGGGATTTCGGAAACTATATAAACACATGCAAATTAAACAACATGCTTCCGAATAGCCAGTGGGTCAATAAAGAAATTAAGAATGAAATTGAAAAATGTCTTAAAAGAAGTAATAATGGAAATTCAATATACCAAACCTATGGAATATAACAAAAGCAGTACTAAGAGGGAAGTTGATAGCTATATCAAGTATCTACATCAAAAAAGGAAAACTTCAAATAAACAACCTAACAATACATCTTAATTAGAAAAGCAAGAGCAAACCAAACCAAAATTCCTCAAAGAAATAATAAAAGATCACAGCAGAAATAAAATTGAAATCAAGAAGACAAAAGAGCAATGAAACAAAAGTTGTTTTTTTGGAAAAGCTAAACAAAATTGACCAATCTTTAGCCAAGCTAAGAAAGAGAGAAGATCCAAATAAAATCAGGTATGAAAAATGAAACATTACAACTGGTACTGCAGAAATTCAAAGAATCATTAATGGCGACTATGATCAATTATATGCCAATAAATTGTAAAATCTAGAAGAAATGGACCAATTCCAAGAATCATACAATACCAAGATTGAACCATGAAGAAATCCAAAACCTGAAGAGACCAATAACAAGTAATGAGATAAAAGAAGTCTCCCAGTAAAGAAAAGTCCAGGACCCAACGGTTTCACTGCTGAATTCTTCCCAACATTTAAAGAAGAACTAATATTAATACCAATCCTTCTCAAACTCTGAAAAATAGAAAATGAGGGGGTACTTTCAAACTCATTCTACAAGGCCAGTATTATGCTAATACTAAAACCACAGATGCATTAAAAAACAAATGAACAAAAAACTACAGGACAATATCTCTGAAGGATTTTTGCTAGCAAATTGCCCACAACAATACATTAAGGCCAAACACAGTGGCTCATGCCAGTAATCCCAGCACTTGGGGAGGCTGAAGCTGGCAGATCACTTGAAGTCAGGAGCTCGAGACCAGCCTGGCCAAATGGTAAAACCCCGTCTTTCTTTGAGCCGAGATTGTGCCACTGTACTGCAGCCTGGGCGACATACTGAGACTCTGTCTCCAAAAAAAAAAAAACCTTAGATCTACAGAATGAAGGACAAAAACCATATGGTCATTTCAATTGATGCTGAAAAAGTATTTGACAAAATTCAACATCCCTTTATGATAAACATCCTCAAACAAATGGCTATAAAAGTAACATACCTCAGCATAATAAAAGCCACATACAACAGATACACAGCTAATATACTGAACAGGGAAAAGGTGAAAGCCTTTCCTCTAAGATCTGGAATGTGACAAGGACACCCACTTTCACCAACTGTTGTTCAACATAGTATTGAAAGTCCTAGCTAGAGCAATCAGACAAGAGAAAGAAATCAAGGGCATCCAAATTAGAAAGGAAGAAGTCAAATTATCCGTCTTTGCAGATGATATAATCTTATGTTCGGAAAAAACTAAAGACCACCAAAAAATAATTCGGCCTGATAAGCAAATTCAGTAAAGCTGCAGAGCACAAAACCAACCTACAAAAATCAGTAGCATTTCTATATGCCAACAGTGAACAATCTGAAAAAGAAATTTTAAATGTAATCCCATTCACAATAGCCACACTGCAAAACAAATACATAGGAATTAACCAAAGAAGTGGAAGATCTCTATAATGAAAACAATCAAATACTGATGACAGAAATTGAAGAGGACACCAAAAAGAAAAATGGAAAAATATTCCATGTTCATGGATTGGAAAAATCAACATTGAAAAATATTCATACTACACAAAGGAATCTACAGATTCAGTGCAATCCCTATCAAAATATGAATGACATTCTTCAAAGAGATAGAAGAAACAATCCTAAAATTTATATGGAACCATGAAAGACCCAGAATAGCAAAAGCTACCTTAAGCAAAAAGAACAAAACTAGAGGAAACTCATTTCCTGACTCCAAATGATACTACGGAGTAATCAAAACAGCACGGTACTGGCATAAAAACAAGACACAAAAACCAGTGGAACAGAACAGAAAAACCAGAAACAAATCCATACATCTACCGTTAACTCATTTTTGACAAAAGTGCCAAGACCATGTTAGAGAAAGGATAGTTTCTTCAATAAATGGTGCTGGGAAAACTGGATATCCCTAGGCAGAATAATGAAACTAGATCCCATATCTCTCACTATATGAAAAAAATCAAATCAAAGTAGATTAAAGACTTAAATCTCAGACCTCAAACTAGGAAACTACTACAAGAAAACATTGGGAAAACTCTTCAGAACATTGGTCTGAGCAAAAATTTCTCGAGCAATATCCCGTATGTACAGGCAATCAAAGCAAAAAGAACACACTGGATCACATCAAGTTTAAAAGCTTCTGCATAGCAAATGATACAACCAAGTGAAGTGGCAACCCACAGAATGGGAGAAAATATCTGCAAACTATCCATCTGACAAGCGATTAATAACCAGAATATTTAAGGAACCCAACTCTATCAGAAAAAAGTCTAATCCAATTAAAAAATGGGCAAAAGATTTAAATAGACATTTCTCAAAACAAGACATGTAAATGGCTAACGGATATGAAAAGGTGCTCAACAGCACCGATTATCAGAGAAATGCAAATCAATCTCACCCCAGTTAAAATGACTTATTTCCAAAAGACAGGCCATAAATGCTACAGAGAATGGGGAGCAAAGGGAACCCTTGTACAGTTAGTAGGAATGTAAATTAGTACAACCACTATGGAGAACAGTTTGGAGGTTCCTCAAAAATCTAAAAATAGAGCTACCGTATTATCCAGCAATCTTACTAGGTATATACCCAAAAGAAAAGAAAGGAAAATATGTCAAAGAGATATCTGCCATATTTGTTGCAGCACTATTCACAATAGCCAAGATTTGGAAGCAACCTAAGTGTCCATCCACAGATTAATGGATTTTTTAAATGTGGTGCTTACACACAATGGAGTACTATTCAGCCATTAAAAAGAATCAGATCCACGGCTGGGCGCGGTGGCTCAAGCCTGTAATCCCAGCACTTCGAGAGGCCGAGGCGGGCAGATCCCAAGGTAGGCAGATCCCAAGGTCAAGAGATTGAGACCAGCCTGGCCAGTATGACAAAACCCCGTCTCTACTAAAGATACAAAAAAAAATTAGCCGGGCATGGTGGTGTGCCCCTGTAATCTCAGCTACTCAGTAGGCTAAAATAGGAGAATCACTTGAAAGCTAGGTGGCAGTGAGCCAAGATCACCCCACTGCACTCCAGCCTGGGTGATAGGGCAAGAATCTGTCTCAAAAAAAAAAAAAAAAAAAAATTAGATCCTGTCATTTACAACAACATGGATGTAACCAGAGGTCATTATGTTAAGTGAAATAAGCCAGGCACAGAAAGACAAACATAACATGTTTTCAGCTATTTATGGGATTTAAAAATTAAAGTAATTGAACTCATGAAGATATAGAATAGAAGGATGGTTATCAGATGCTAGGAAGGGCAGTAGGGTGAGTGGGCAATGGTTAATGGGTACACAAAAATAGAAATAATAAGACATAGTATTTGATAGCACAACAGGGTGACTATAGTCAACAATTGTACATTTTAAACTAAAAGAATACAATCAGATTGTTTGTAACACAAGGAATAAATGCTTGAGGAATGGATGGATACCTCGTTTCCCATGATGTGATTATTATGCATTGCATGCCTGTATCAGAACATCTCATATACCTCATAAACATATACACTTAGGCACCCACAAAAATGAAAAATTAAAAAAAGATACAAGCAATGCTTATCTTAACTTGATTAATCATTTTATTTGCAACAACAAAAGTATACTTACTGTCAAGGAGGCAGAAAAGTTAAGTCCTAATTGAATCTACATCAAAAGAAAAAGAGAAAAAGAAACTTTCTATTTAAATTTGTTGAAAGCTTCAATTATTCAACTGACCTGAGAAAATGAAACTTGGTTACACTATTCCTGGGTACATTTGCATCTTTCCTCAGAAAGCCCGCATAGGAGCTTTCATTGCACTAACTTCCAACACTCTGCTGTCTTCCCAGCCACTATGGATCAAGCAGCATATTAATGAGTAGGAGCAGCCAGAATATAGGAAACTCGGCCAAGAATACTAGGACGGACAAGAAAAGAGCTCACTATTTTCAAGAAAACATCTTTTAAGGGTTCTGTGCTCCCAGAAGTCAAGCCAAAACAGAGAGAAACTGCCTTTGGATAGGGATAAATAAGTTTGAGCTTTGCCCACAGGGGATGGTAAAATAGTTTTCTTCTTTTTTTGTACCATCTGTTTTAATAAAGTTAAACCTGGGTTACAGCAGATTCATACTTACATCAGAATTACTTGATTTGTTTGGAGATATAACAAAATGCATAGTGTTAGGAATCAAGAACTTGAAGAAATTTATTATTTTTTTAAGAGCCATCTGGAAGCACCGTCAAATCACTTCTTTTCTGTACCTACTCCTGGGAACAATTATGGATATTCCATGAAAATATCTTAAAGATAAAACACATTATCTAAAAACTTGAGAATTTGGTATAAAGTATATTTCATTCACCACAAATAAATAATTCCCCTATAACAATTTTCTTCATGGACTTTTTAAAAATTGATGTTTAACCTTCTCATTCTTACAAACCATTTTCAAATTTTAGCTTTTTATTTTACGAAATGCAAGTTTTTCTCCAATGCTGTATTTCATCATAAATACCTGATAAAGTTCTATCAGTATTTCAAAATTCTCATCATTGTATTGCACAGACTATAATCTCATGGAGAGCTGCAAACAACCCTATCTTTGAACTTTTTGTGTTACATGCAAATTGGTAAAGCCTGGCACATTTCTGTAACACTTCCCCCTTCTGAATAACCTAGAGGTCTTATTGTCTATACCAAGTATGGATTCGTTTTTCTCCATCTTGCAGCATCTTGGTGCCCATCTCGTCTGCACCCTCTATTATACAGTTATGGAAACCCCAAGGCAAAAGTTCCCTTACATTACAAAGTGGTATAGCTAGAAAGTGAAAGGAACTCAACTATTCTGACTTTCAGGCTATGGCAAACAAACTTATTCTGTAACTTCTTAGTATTTCTCAGCATTTTTATAGCACCTATCAAAATGTCTAGCATGTAGCATACATTTCAAAAATACAAGTAACCCCTGAACAACACAAGTTTGAAGTACATGGATCCACTTACATGCAGGTTTTCTTCAGCCTCTGTCACCCCTGCAATAGCATGACCAATCCCTCTTCCGCCTCATCAGAATATGATAAAGATAAAAAGCTTTATGATGATCCACTTCCACCAATGAATAGTAAATATATTTTCTCTTCTTTATGATTTTCCTTTCTCTAGTTTTCCTTACTGTAAGGTACAGTATATAATATATGTAACATGCAAATTATGTGTCAATTGACTATGTAATTAATAAGGCTTCTGGTCAACAGACGGTCATTAGTAGTTAAGTTTTCAGAAAGTCAAAGCTATATACAGATTTTCGAATGCATAAGGTTGGTATCCCTAATCCCCAGTCCCAGTTGTTCAAGGGTCAACTGTATTTACTGGTTGATAAAACTGAGACCACCTTCAATCTTGAACCCATTCAAGTACATGAGCTGATCCATTACCAGACTGAATTCTCTGAACATACATAAACTGTCAGCTTTGCTGATATCAATGGGCAATGGTTTTACAACTGACAAATAATGTTTCCAAAATATTGTAGACCTGGTTAAAGGCAGAATTTAAAAGCTAATGGAAAACAAAACAATCCTCCCACCCCAAAACCAATCCCAGCTGATGAAGATTCTTGCCCCTCTTAGTCAAGGTGGGCAGATCATGAGGTCAGAAGTTCGAGACCAGTCTGACCAACATGGTGAAACCACATCTCTTCTAAAAGTACAAAACTTAGCTGGGTGTGGTGGCACATGCGTTTAAGCCCAGGCACGCAGGAGGCTGAGGCAGGAGAATTGCTTGAACCCAGGAGGCGGAGGTTGCAGAGAGCTGAGATCACAACGCTACACTCCAGCCTGGGTGACAGGGGAGGGGAGGAGAGGAGAGGGAAGGGAGGAGAGCAAGAGCAAGAGCAAGAGAGCGAGAGCGAGAGCAAGCGAGCGAGAGCGAGAGCAAGAGCAAGAGAGCGAGAGCGAGAGCGAGAGAGAGAGTGAGAGAGAGAGAGAGAGAGAGAGAAGGAAAGGGAAAGGAAAGGAAGGAAGGAGAGAGAAAGAAAGAGAGAGAGAGAGAAGGAAAGAAAGAAAGAAAATGAATAAATCATGGCAGTCAGTGGAATTCCCCTGCTTTCAGCAGGCCCTATCCAAACCCATGAACTGCCTTCCCAGGAATACTGGACCCAACCATTCTTCCTCCCTTACAAGATCAAGTGTCACTTATTCTTTGCTAAATTCTTCTGGCCTGTGAAGATAGAAAGCCCCTTTCTACTTCTGTCTGAAAAGATATTCTCTCACTCTCAGTCCCCACCTTCTCGCTGTCTCCCATGTCTTTGATTTCTATAAATATTTCAATGCTTCTTCCATATAAAAAGTTTCTGAAATGGAAACAAATTTCCATGTTCTCTAACATATCATTTCAGACTATAAGAGGAAAGTAAAAAGTGAAGGTATCATGCTTACTTTATTACAAATGAATTCTTTTTTAAAATTCAGTTGACATCTCATTAAACTTTCCCTTATATCACATTATATTATGCTCCCAAATTCATACAAAAAATAAATTTTAAAAAATAAGAATCAAATCATTTAAATTTTTGAGTTGTCAATACTTGGCCAGACTCTGTTATAGAATACCTAATTCTACAAGAATTTATATTTCTCCACCCATAAAAATTAGAAATTTTTTAAAATTTTGTCTTTCTCCTCAAATGAGCACTCAGTGCTGTATACATTCTCTAATTAATTTACAATTTTATACACAGAGGGAAAAAACACTAAAACCCAGATGAGTCAGGAAAAGACTTTGAAGAGAACATAGAATTTGACTACACCCTTATAAAATGTTGACTTAAACCAAAGAAGATGAAGAACCATCTAAGAGGAAAGAATGGCACCAGCAAAAAAGCTTGAAGGAACTCGTGTGAAATGTGTACTGTTGGTTGTGTCTCCACTAAACGGTTTAGAAATCAAGGAAGGTCAAACTGAATAAAGGAAAAATATGATTGATTACTCCAGATTGTAGTGAACCATGAAGTTTAGGCAAAGGAGTTCGGGCTTGGTTTCTTTGTTTTTGTTTTTCTAAGACAACATAAATTTTAAGAAAATAAGAGAGTAGAGTGATATCTTAGAGCATTGAGTCTGGCAATAATGTGAAGACTAGAACAGCAGTGAAGAGGCCAGCGGCAGAGGCAGGTGGTAATTAGTAGGGAGAGCAAAAAGAAGGCTCAGACTGTGATGTAGGCACACGGAGATAAGGGCGGTGGGTCACCGGGGGGGAGACGATCATAAAAAGGAAACTTGAGAGTTCAAAGAAAGACGCCATAATTAAAGGGTAACCATTCCCAAAGTATTTCCCTCCAAGATGCCTTTAAATATTGGATCTGCTTCATAAACATCCTCATCAAACGCAAGTGGTTATTTTCAAAAGGCTGGTATTTTAAGCTTACCTATCCCTACCATGAGCTTAAACACCAGGTAGAAGACATCTTGAAGAGGTCTTAAAGGAAACAGACCAAGTCAGTATAATATAGTAAGTCAGATGATAGTTTTTAGCAGCAGCGACCATTTATTGAGAGCTTACTATGCATCCAGCACTGTGCTGGGCCTTCTGCCAACATCATTTTTCCTCTTCACAATTCTGTAGGTATAAATATCATTAGTTCCTTTTCTAAGACTTTATTTTTGTAGAGCAATTTTAGGTTAACAGCAACATTGAGAGGGAGATACAGATCCCAACCTCCCTACCCCCCACACCTGCACAGCCTCCTCCATTATCCACATCCCCCATGCGTGGTGCATTTGTTACAGCTGATGAAACTATGTTGACACATCATTATCACCCAGAGTCCATCATTCACATTAGAGTTCACTTTTGGTGTTGACATTTTGTGTGTCTGGACAAATACATAATAATGTGTATCCACCACTAAACTCAGTCTACCAATTAAACAATCAGCCTGAAGAAGGGTACATCTTTAAAACTAGCAGAGCCAATATTCAAACCCATACATACTATATGCGTTGCATAAGATGGAAACATACTTGAATTAGCATTTAGAACTTTTGACAAATAGTATGCTTAAATAAATCTCAGTCATCAAAATTATGTATTATTTTAACAGAATTGGAGGACTCACACTTTCAATAAAATTTAAGCAGCTTGGTAGCTCATGCCTGTAATCCCAGCACTTTGGAAGGCCAAGGCAGGCAGATCACCTGAGGTCAAGAGTTTGAGACCAGCCTGGCCAACACAGTCAAACTGGTCTCTACTAAAAATACCAAAGTTAGCTGGGCATGGTGACAGGAGCCTGTAATCCCAGCTACCCAGGATTCTGAGGCAGGAGAACTGCTTGAACCCAGGAAGTAGAGACTACAGTGAGTCAAGACTGTGCCACTGCATTCCAGCCTGGGCAACAGCAACACTCCACCCAACAAAACAAAACAAAACAAAAAACTAAGCAGCTCAAATGCCTTCAAAACAAACTTTTATCTTGGGATTCAGAAAAGTATTCTGGCTATTTGAGAATTGTATCTCTTTACTATAAACAAAACTTATTTCTCAGATTTATATTAGTCATTAAAAAAAGGAAATCATTGAACAAGACTGCAAAATTCTCAAAAACACTTTCAAATTATAATATTCAATAAGAAGCAATTTATTCCAAAGTATCAAATAGCTAAAAAAGTGATCTGTATGGAAAAGCTTAAAAACATATAACACACAAAACCACCTTTTCAAAAAAGAGAAACGGGCATTGCTGTGTTATTAATACTGTTATTATCTGAAAATCTGGTTTTTACTTAAAAGAAACAGGGTAATAAACGAAATGAAGGAGAATAAACATAAATTATTTCTTAATAAAAGTCAACTTGATTGATGTGTTTTCTACATGGGTACATATTTTAAATGTATCTACTAACTTAAAATGTTTGTTCTAGAGTCAATTAACATTGGTAGAGTACTTACTATGTATAGGCACAGATTTATGGAATGTTATTTCAACTCGTTTATCCTAATTAACTAATTTATATTGTCTCTAACCTTGAATACAGAGTCAATAATTCTGAAACCTAAACATCTAAAAGCCCTCTAGGGGCCTGACGATGAATTCTAGAACAAGAGTCATCTGACACTGAGGCACGGCATGATGTGTATAAACCTTAAAAACCATAAAGGGCAAAAGAAATGTTTCCAGGTCACATCTTCCTATGTGGTTCTGTTCTAATGACGTCTCTGTTTAATGTTATTGTATGATTTGATGACAGGATGATAGAGTTATATACGATAATCATTGTCAGTAAGGTCCACGAACACCAGCACGATCTGGCAGCAGTGTGGACCACACTGAACCGTCAACCCATTTCTCCGAGCAATTGGGCCCCAGGTGCTCAGCACTCTAGCCCTTCCCTCAGCCACAAAGGTTCTTCGGCTCCTCTCCCATCTTTGCTCAAAAGTCACCTTAATGAGGCCTGCCGGCTACTGAAAATTATAACCCACTCTCTCTCTGCTAGATGTCCGTTAGCCTGCTTTATTTGTTCTATATTACTAATCACCTTATCACCTACTATAATATGAATTTTGTTATTGTAGTGTTTTTCTATCTGCCCACACAAACATCACCAGAGCAGGAATTTTGGTCATTTTGTTCACTGAGGAACCTGAAGAATTTAATAGATGTCTGGCAGAAAATAAATGCTTTATATATATATATATATATATATAAATTTGTTAAAAACATTTTCACTGAATGAGATTATGATATAATCAGCAAAAAGATAAACCTAGAGTCAACATTTCTTTATACTTTCTCAAGTGGGAGAAAAACTTAAATATAGGCAGTTACCATAGAATCTTAGTACAAATTCTCAAGAACCTACAAATTTCCTCATCATGTAATTATAGGAATACAGCAGCCTTTCCAATGCATCTTTCCTCCTCAAGCATCTTCCAACTCAGTAATTCCAGAAACATCTTAACATTCTTAACATACCACACAAATCCCTGGTTACATACCACATAAATCCCTTGTTACAGGTTTTCAATATGGAAATTCTAAGTAAATTAACTACACCAATATTTTTAACTCCTAACTCCAAAGAACCCGTTGTGAGGATTAGAAATAATATATCGAAAAGACTTAGCATATACAGGTACTTAAATTAAAAATTCTTATCAACTAGCCACTTGGGAGGCTGAGGCAGGAGGACAGCATGAGCCTGGGAGGCAGAGTTTGCAGTGAGTCCCTGTAGATTGCACCACTGCACTCCAGCCTGGGCGACACAGCAAGACCAGCTCTGTAGGGGGGAGCAGAATCTTACCAATGCTTCTAGTCTTGGGTGGTAGAATAAATCAGTGATCATTCATTGAGGAAGAAATAGGAAAACAACTCCCTCAATATAATCTGGCAATCTAAAATGGATGAAGTTCTACCTAAATCAGCAACTCCTGAGGGTAAGGAGTGAGGGGTAAACTGATTAAAAAGCTAAATTCATTAATTCAAACAAAATTTGAGTGCGTACTTACTAATGCTAGGGTCTGTCCTCCATTCTGGGTTTACAGTCATGAGCAAATAAAATATGACTCTGCTCTCCTGCAGCTTACAACCTAGTAAGAAAACATGTCTCTACTTTTACACAATCACACAGTCAAAAGAGGGAGGAAACACTGGTGTATTCAAATAAGAACTGTTAGAGGCCATTAAGAATTTTAATTATAATGGCGCATATTACTGCCTGAAATAAATGAACTATGAGACGGGAGTACTTTAATGTGAATCTTTTTCTCCATGTGTCTAAATTTTGATTCCCAGTTTTACAAATATCTGTGATGGAAGCATAAAATCTCAGTCATCATTTGCATCCAGAGGACACAGCATGCAATTCTCAGCTTCTCCTTTCTGTACTAATCTCCCAAACACAGTGAGTCACCAAAGGACCAGCACTGGTTACCAAAATGAATATATTTTGTTCTGTAGTTTCCTGTCCTGGGGGCGAAAATACAAAACAAAACAAAAATGGAGCAACGTACAGCACAAAATATTCAACTAGAGGCATCATGCCAAGAAAGCAACAGGAAGTTTTATATTTAAGCCAAAGACTCCTGGGTTTCTTTCAAAATTTTAAATCGTGACAATTATCTTGATGTATCTTGATGAATCAGATCTGTCTATGGAACAAAAGCTTGCTCAGGAGTTTTGTATACTTTGAGGAATAATTATTTCCTAAGCTTATTCACTTTTTTAAGAAAGCAGCTTACAGACAGATTTAGAAGCTGGTGTACTTGAGGGAAAACATTTGTAATCAGTCAACCTACAGAGGCATTTTGCTTGAAATGTCAACGAAAAACAATTCTGTGAGGAAAAAGAACTTCAAAACTGATCCCATCAAAGAATATTTCTCATTTTATTTATTTATTTTTTGAGATGGAAACTTGCTCTGTCCCCCAGGATGGAGTGCAGTAGCATAATCTTGGCTCACTGCAATCTCCACCTCTGGGTTCGAGTGATTCTCCTCCCTCCGCCTCGTGAGTAGCTGGGATTTCAGGCACCCACCACCATCCCCGGCTAATTTTTGCATTTATACTAGAGATGGGGTTTCACCATGTTGGCCAGCCTGGTCTCAAACTCCTGACCTCAAGTGATACACCTGCCTCAGTCCCCCAAAATGCTGGGACTACAGGTGTGAGTCCCTGCACCAGTGTCTAATTTTCTCACATATATTTCTCTTTCAACTTTGCAGTTTAAATTGTTGCCAAATTTTTCAAAGTCACCACTACTTTTAATAAATCATGGTGTGGAAGCTTGCATTTCATTATAACAGCACTGAGTGACATTCAAATCTCTTCAATTTCTTTGCTTCCTTCCCTCTTGGTGTAACTATATTAGTAAATAGCACAGAATACATTGATTAAGCTATTTTTATAGCTGATTAGCAGTAATTTATATTTTAACTTTTCAGATTGTATGTACACACTGTTGCTAAGTAGCTATTAAAAAATGAGCCTATCAATAAATATCAACATAGGAGTGTTTCCGTTTATCTATTGCTGCATAACAAACCATCCTAAAACTTAATGGCTTAAAAAAAAAAAAGTAATGGTTTGTTTTGCTCAAGATTCTGCAATCTATGGCAAGACTCAGCTGAACAGTTCTTCTGCTCACCTCCCCAGTCATCACATGAGGCTGCATTTAGCTGATGGAGACCAGCTAGGATACTTGGACAGCCAAGCCTCCCTCTCCCCATCCCCATGTAGTTCCAGGGCCTCTTTCCATTCATGTGATCTCCCACTAAAATAACTGGACTTCTCAGATATAATTGCTGGGACTCTCAAAGCTTAGGCCTGGAACTTGCCCAGTATTGATTCTGCTGATTTTATCAAAGTCTCAGACTTATGCCACAAACAGGAGGGGCCTACCCAATGGTGTAAAAACTGAAAGGAGTACTTTTCATGAGACCAATTTATATTCCATCTTCAGAACTTATACTGTATTCCTGGGGTCTATCAGCATAGGAGAGGCAAGAATTTTTTTAATTTCTGGGAAAATATGTGAAAGTAAGTCAATAGATGAGTAGTAGATTGGGGTGAAGGATGAATATAGTCAACTATAAAATAGCATACCTAAATAGCGATAATATAAAAATGCAGACCTTCATATAAGACCTTCATATACCTTTTTAATGTAAGTTGTGCACTGGTAAAATTATGAAGGAGTTGTATACAGAGGCTTAGTTGTTATTATTATGTAACACATAATCTTCAAGACACTGAACAAGGGAAATGATACACCAGGTTTATTATAGGAAAGTGTATACACTACACTTCATCCACCAATAGGGTGAGTGTCAGGTTAACCAGCAGAATCAGTGGAAAGATAAGAGCAGCAAGCAATCTCTTAACCTTTCATCCAGAACCTCTCACGGACCACTGGCCTGGGAGGATGTGGGTTTCATACACTTCATCTAGTCAATCTCTCCCTAGGAAAGAAAGTGAATACTCTCATTCCATACACCTTTTATATTCAATAGCTTTACTTCCTCAAGTCAATGAAGCCATTCTGAAACTTGATCCTCTATGGATCTTCCTTAAATTGGACCTATATGTAACATACATCTTTATTTCCTTCTATAAAGCCATCAAAAAAAACCCAGGGAATTCTATTTTTTTTTTTTAACACCAGTACATATATTTGCAGGAGATGAGGTCAAATCATACCACGAGCTTTAAAACTGGGTAGGACTAGAGATGCTGATCTGCCCAACCTCTGGGTATTCACACCTGCACAGGTAACCAGATCCTGTACACAAGGCACCACCATTAAACAGATGAGCATTAGATGAGGAGGACATATTCTGAGTAGTCACATGATTTCCCATTCAGAGGAAGGAGCTGCCCTCATATCAGAAGAGCAGTATTGAGAAAAACGCAGGCAGAGCCTGGCATCCGCCTCCTAGCATAGGCCTAGACATGACGGTGGCCGTGTGCCAGGGAATCACACCCTATTTACAATGCAGGAGTATGATGCTCCCAGCTGAGCTGCAGGATATGCACTGGGCTGACTGGAGAGGTAGACAGGGTGTGGTTTGACCCCATTAGCCTTTCCCTGTCCAACCTGGACCCCCACATGCCATTCTCTGGCCTTCTACACAAGACAGACTCAGCAAATCCAGGAGGTACAGAGATTCTGCCAAATCCCCATCTTTCCCCACCTTCACCGGGTCTGACATGTGACCCAATCCACTGGGTGCAGCCCCGCCCATACCCAACCCCACATCTGGACAGACACATGGCAAATATGGAAACTGAAGCCCGGCTGGGCTGGAACACACCTGGTTGTTGCTGGGTTGGAGTCATCTTGCAGGTATCCCAAGACGGTCAGGTCTCACTGGTGGTGCCCAGGTCCTAAGACCATGTTTTAGATGATTCAAGTTACTCCAGGGCAAAGCATGATCCTGATGACACCCAGTGGAGAAGCAGGTTGGAGTCTCAGAAGAGCTGGCCCTTTATATTCAAGTACTTCCAGCAGTGAATCCAGGATTTGAACACCGGCAAGTAACAGGGGAGCCCAGCCTGCAGGTTGCCAACTAGCAGGAAGGGGTAGGTCAGCATGCTCACTGCAATCCCCATCATATACTTGGTGTGGCCCTGGATGGCCAGGGCCTGGCAGAAGCTGTCATCCACCAGGTAGGCACTGATGAAGTGGGCCAGCAGGTTACGGCCCCACAAAAAAACCACATTGCCCAACAAATTAAGGAGGTAAGGGATTAATCCAACAAATCCCACCCAGCAGCCCTTCCTCTTTGAAAAGTCTTCCCAATGGAGCTCAGCACACCACTGTATTTGGCTTCCCATCCCACAAACTGGACCATGCAGCGCATTGAAATGACACGCAGCGGGTGGGCCAACATGCGGACACGCACTGCATCATCATCTCGTAGGAGGTCTCCTTCACAACTTTCTTCAGCAAAATCTTCATATCATCCTTGTTGGAAACCTGCTCAATCTCATCCAGAGGGAAAACCTTCTTCAAGCTACCCCAGGTCACAGTGGAAAGGGCACTGGACATCAACCAGGGGTTCAGGCCTTGGAAAAGCCGTATCATAGCATCCACTTGCACAGTGTACTTGGTGTAGATGAAGAAGATTGGCAGATAGAGGGCTTTCCTCCCCAGCACATAAGGCTTTGTGTTTGGGTCTTCCTTAACTAAAGCAAGTTCGATGTGATTGTAACAAAGTTGTTCTAAATTACCTCGTATTTTGATAACTTGCCATAAAACTCATCAGTTAAGTTTTAATAGCTACACACGACAGCCAACTTAATGCAGTATCTAATATTTTTCAAATAAAAAACTCATGTGTATTACAACTGACCTTTATTGATATTTCTTCAGTTTAATCTAAATGTTGAGACAAGCTTTTTTCCATTTATTATTTAAATAAGCAAAACGGTTAAGGAACACAAAGAATTCCATTCAAAGAAACTCACAAAATAAATTCTGGAGCACAAACTGTGGTATGACAGTTTTCCTTTGTATTTCTAAACATCTACTCATAAGAGTTTCTTTTTACAATCTGCAAGCTTCTTTCATCAAGCCAATTGGTTTAATTAGCATTTTACATCATTTTACGTTATGACGCAAATAAAACAGTTGTAGAAACAACAAAACTTCAACACTTACTCAGAAATCACCTATCCCTAACCTTGTCTCCTCTTTCCAAATGTAGCAGCAGCTTCTTTAGATGAAAGAAAGGTGAATGGAAAGGAATGTTTTCAAGGGGAAGAGGATAGGAGTAATAACACGGACCCAGAGCATATGTACTGTCCATATACTCAACTGAAGGATCTCCTAAGAACGTTCCAGAAGCTACAAGACAGAAATGTCAGTCATTACATTCACCATCAGCAAAGAGCTCAAAGCTCTTACATGAGCAAAGTTACGTTGACAGGTGTGCCCATTAGAAATCACAATAGGTATCAGATACCTTGCTATCACTGACCACACACAAATGGATCAACAGAAAATACCATCTCAAAGATATGATTAGACTGAATGTGTATAAAATCATTTCACACTTTTTTGCAATTAAATACTTTTACCTAAATTTAAAGTAACACAATAAATATACTCACTGCTTCTCTCTGTTTCTTATTAACAATGCAGACTATGAAACTGTATCAGAACATCAGTATTGAAAAATGTTATGTTCCGGTCGATAGTCCTTAAAGAACTTTCACTTCATCTTCTTTGCTCAATGAAATAATGTCTATCATTTTGTGTTTACCTTTGCTAAAATGGATCACTAATACCTCGTAAAATTTAAATTAAGGTATGGTTATATTACAGAACTTTAAAAGACCATTTTTCTAACATTATTTTAAAATCTAGAAAATAATATTTCCATTCATATCATTTTTTATGAAGATGCAATTACTGAACAAGAATAATTCAAGTAAGAAAGTTAAAATCAGTTGAAAACAAGCAAAAATATATATGTAACCACTTAGGAAACACACAATGCAAAACAAATTAGTTAGATCATCACGGTTATTCTCTAAGCAATTGAAAATACCTACCTCTAAAGGGGAGAAACACAAAAGTGCGAATAGAATTTCTAACAGAAAGGCCATTGTTTACCCATAAGTTTCACACTGTCGGAATATGAACACCTGCCAGATAATTAAATACACCCACACGCAGAATGTTCCATCACTTTTTAAAATTTTAATTGCCTCCATTTATTATAATCACCAACAGGTAATTTTCTAAGCAACATAAGATCAGCGTTGGGATTAAGGTTAGCTAAATAGTCTAAATTAGTTTAAGCAACTACTTTTGGATAATCAGTTGCACTTGTGCCCACTCACAGGGAGAAGCTGTTGAAATTCAAGGATTTCCTCTGCATTCTCTTGCCTGCAGAGCAAAACAGCTACCACAGAGTCAAGTTCAGTAACTGCATTGGAGCAAGGAAAATTAAATCGCTCAGTGAAATTTAAGTTTAGTAGGGCGTAACACTTCATTCTGCACCCAAGACAATTTGACTTTCCATTCCTATTGTATCTCCAAGTCCAAATAGGTGATATGTATCTCTAAGCATTTAAGTTCCTCTTAAAAAGCCTTAGTCTTGGCTGGGCATGGTAGCTCACTCCTGTAATCCTAGCACTTTGGGAGGCCAAGGAGGGCAGATCATGAGGTTAAGAGATCAAGACCATCCTGGCCAACATGGTAAAACCATGTCTCTACTAAAAATACAAAATTTAGCTGGGTGTGGTGGCATGCACCTGTAATCCCAGCTACTTGGGAGGCTGAGGCAGGAGAATTGCTTGAACCTGGGAGGCAGAGGTTGCAGGGGACCAAGATAGTGCCACTGCACTCCAGCCAGCAAAAGAGCGAGACTCTGTCTCAAAAAAAAAAAAGGCTTAGTCTTTAACCCTTCACAAAGTATTGATATGATTGACAACTTATTTTCTGCAATGCCACTATCAAGTATCAAACTGTTGCCTCAGGCAGGGCAGTAATAAACTGTGCTTTGAATAAATGTTTAAAGCTGAGATTCCCCATACGGGCATTTCTTAACTCAGAAATATTTCACATCAAAATGCACTACTCATATAATATGTGCATATATACACATGTAGAAACACATATTGAAAACATACAAATACATAGAAAATGTTTCACGAAACATGTGTTACCCGGTTACTGTATGATACTCTCCAATATTTTATATTCTATTGCTTTATTTACATTGCTCATTGTCCTTAATTTGGTTTCACCAACCCAATGATGCAGTAGCAACCACAGTTTGGAAAATACAGCTCTCTCTCTCTCTCTCTGCAAACACCAATTCATAGTTCTTCATAAAATCTACTCCTGCCAATCAGGATCAGTGTGACATCCTGTGCAGGTGGGACTAAAAACACACTCCAAAGAGGTGACTGATTTGTAAATGAGTCTGCTTTTGATACATGAATGAAAGAGGCAGCAGAGAATCCAGAGCAGATGAGTACAAACTGCATATCTAAGAGCAAATTAATCATTATCATGAAACTGAAGGTACTCTGTTGCAGACTTTTTTGGATGGGAAAATGGAAATGTAAACATGACTTTATTTTTTCTTATTATGCTTGCAAAATATATTAACTGATACTATCATGTTGAAAAACGTGGGAAAATGTGTATGCTGTTATTAGGACTGCAGTTTTGTAAAGTCATTGTGGAGAGTGATTTGGGAGCATCGGTAAATTTTGAACATGCATATCCTTTGACCCAGCAATTCTTCTAGTTTGTGCTATGCTCTTGCACATGCAGACCAGTAGATGTTTAAAGACACTGGCCATTGATGAGAAAATACTTCGGGTACAATCATATTTTTTTAATTATTTCAATTTTTTAAGGGAGTACTAAACACTGGGGTCTATTGGGGGGAAAAGGGGAGGGCCAGTGGGAGGGGGAGGTGGGGAGGGATAGCCTGGGGAGAAATGCCAAACGTGGGTGAAGGGGAAAAGGAAAGCAAAGCACACTGCCATGTGAGTACCTATGCAACTGTCTTGCATGCTCTGCTCATGTACCCCAAAACCTAAAATCCAATAAAAAATTAAAAAAAAAAAAAAAAGAAATATTAAAAACAACAGGTATTTCCATATCATTTTCTTTTGTGAAAAATTCAGTTTCTTGTCAGTACACATATCACTGTTTCTCAATGAGATGTTATTAGTATTCTGGGCCAACTATTTCTTCATAAAATGCTCCTGTGTGTGTGTGTGTGTGTGTGTGTGTGTGTGTGTGTGTGTATTTTAATCCCGAGGTAAGGGTGGTACCAGCCTTGACTGAAAAAACAAAACAAAAACCCACTATTCCATGTGTAATGAGGAGAAAAGAATTTTTAAAAGATGTTATGAGGTGGGGAAAAGCCAGTTGCAGAACAATATGTATAGTATGATTCTAATTATGTGAAAAGAAACCAGCCACAATCTGTGGGTGTGCACATGAATGTTATGAGTCAGAGGATGTGTGGAACGGGATTGACAATGTCTGCTCTATGAGCTTCGATTTTTTTTAAGAATTTTTTCCATACTGGTGGATAATTTGATTAGGTTACAGTATTTTATTTGGGGAAACTAAAATCCATAACATATTCACACACCTTAAGTGGTTATTTTAAGCACTGGAAGTTGGCAGAGCTCTAGAACAAGGAGGGAAAGAGACTAAGGAATTAACATGTTTCTAATGACATCCTTGACTCATAAAGTCCCTTTTCCTTCCTCACTAAAGTGACAAGATTGTTCTGTAATATACAAATTCAGTTTCATAAAAATACAATTAAAAACGTGGATATCAAACAATAACACTACCTTAATTTTATGTCCCCAATGTCACCCGCTTCCCACAGGACTTGTAGAAATGTTTCCTCTAACCTCTAACCTCCATATCTAGCTTGTATTTCATGCTTCCTTTCATTATAGTTAGCAACTGCTCTCCCCACTTGGCCCAGCAGATTAGAAGCTCTAATATTTCTTATCATTCTCATCCACTGATCTCTTGCTGTCCATTCTTCCTAGAAAAGTAGTTGCTTTATAAGAGGCTATGGAATGATGTTTTAAAAATCTGAGAAATAGACACTTAACTTGGCATGACTTTTAAGTAGTTTACAACACTAAGATGAATCAGAGAAAAATGGATCACATTCAATGGCAATAGTTGAAAACAAAATTACAATTGTCCTTTACTTTCTAATACAATGAGTACTAAGTTTATGTTCATAACTTTGAAACTAAACAAAGTTAAGCAAAGCCACATAAAGTACTACTATTTTAATGGGAGCAATTATTTCAAAACAATTATATCCAAATAAAATCAGCAAAATAATAACAGCATACTGTGGCATATACTCTGTGCCAATCCAGTATCCATTGGCCTCTCTTTCTTACTAATACAACACCAATTACTTCCTAGGGCAGCCTTGTGTCCTGTAAAAAAAAAATACAAGACCCCCTCAGGCAGGCAGAAGTAGACATGCACAGTACCAATGTGATAAAAGCAGAAGTCACCAGAAAGAGTTTACCTCCCAAAAAAAAACCTCACTCAGAGAAAGCCCTCCCTCTTTCCTCTTCTTTCTACCTTGAATAGGTCCTGGAGATGCAGCAGGCAACTCGTGACTGTGAGGAGGAACCCATGTGACAAAGACACAAACTGTAGATCTAAAATGTTCAATTGTCCTCAATGAAAGGAATGACTTCTGGTATCTTTATAAAGAGGAATCTTTGGCACTGAGTTTCTAACATCATCCGAGGCCTCTGATAATTTGCTTATAAAACTTTTCTGAAAACTTATGAGTTTCTTTTACAAAATTATAGAAAAGATCAAATGTGAATTAAAAACACATTAACTCCAATTTTTAAAAATCTGGTTTTTCAACAGAAGAAAATCTGTGTTGATTTTCCAGGTGCCTCGATATAGGCTCCTTCCTGCCTAAGATGTTGTTCTGGCTGTAAATCATGTAGCCCTCTCAGAGCAATGCATTTGTGAGTGTGATTGCCCAATTATGCATGAGTGCGGTCAGCATGGAAATCCAGTTCGAACTGCAGATCGCCACCTGTGAGTTGAAATGTGCATGTGTATTTTATGGGGGGGAGGATAGTGAAACAGATTAAAGCAATAATATGTCAGGTTTAAATCTTCTATAAATGAGAATTGATTAGTGCAGCTGATAAACATGGAAATAAGTAATTAAACATGGTGTGTAAGGAAGGGTAAGTTTTCTCTGTGGTTGTCCTCACAGGATAATTTCTGGTGTTGAGAACCTGCCTCGGGTTTCTTAATAATGTTTTCCTAGCTGGATAATTAGGATGTGCTATTGATGTGATCTAAAAAAGCATTCAGCTTCAAAAGAAGCTGCCAAAAAAGGGAAGCCTAAGTACATCCAAGCCTGGAGATGGAATGTCAGTTTTATTTAGGGGTCAACTGAAAACGCCAGTCCTCAGTGCGCCTGTGTCTATCACCTCATTACACATTAGCAACTTTTGTTTCTCCCTTCTCATTCCTACGCGGATTTATTATCTAGATCACAGCTTCCATTTCCCCATAATATTCTAGATGCTCTTTAAATCTCAGTAACAGAATCAATGTGGAGTGTGGTGCTAATTTTTCCCCATAGATAACGTATCCTTAGGAATGCTTTCACCCACAACAAAAAGATCCTGCACTGGGGTAAACAGACATTTTTTCCCCTCATGTAATAGAATGTCCAGTCTGCAGTCAGTCCATCCATCCAGGATTAGCGCAGCTGCTCAATGACGTCATTCAGAACCTGGCTCCTCCTATTTTAGAAGACCCACAGTTCCTGGCAGACTGTCAGCCCTAAAACCAATGCTTTTTCTTTTTTTTAAAAAAAAAAAAACAAGAATGATCAAACATGGAAACATTCATATTTCATTTCTCCTATGACAGATTTACCTTTTATTACACTTGTTAACACAGAAGAGAGAGAGAAGCAACGCTAGGGCTGATTCACCTTGTCTACATGAAACACGTCTTCAATTTCTGTCTGGAAATTGGGTGCTTCTACAATATCCCTAAACTATTTGAAAAATGAACTACATATAAGTAATGAAAAAGAGTCTATAAATAATTTCAATGAGAAAACAACTCCCCCCAAAAAAAGTTTTAAGATATAACTAAATATAAGATTAAATATTTTAAAATATTAAAAGAAGGGCTGGGCGCAGTGGCTCACGCCTTGTAATCCCAGCACTTTGGGAGACTGAGGCAGCAGATCACAAGGTCAAGAGATCAAGACCATCCTGGCCAACATGGTGAAACTCCGTCTCTACTAAAAATACAAAAATTAGCCGGGTGTGGTGGGACTCGCCTGTGGTCCCAGCTACTCGGGAGGCTGCAGAAGAATCTCTTGAACCCAGCAGGCAGAGGTTGCAGTGAGCCGAGATTGTGCCACTGCACTCCAGCCTGGCGACAGAGCAAGACTCCATCTCAAAAAATATATATATATATATTAAAAGAAAAAAACTGCTGAACATGTTCTTAGTTTTTGAAAGAATAAAATAATAAAACTAATGATGAGGAAATTGTAAAATGATCTTGGCAGAAACCTTTTGCTATCTACAGCCATCTCCTAAAAGTGAAGTCTCTAGCTGTCACTGAGTTCTATTATGGTCCATAAATGAGGCTGTAAGAGTCTGTAACTCTCCACCTCCTCCCCTGCCCCCAGCTTTACTGAATTGACAAATAAAAATTGTATATATTTAAGGTGTACAACGCGATGATTTTATATACATTTGTATATAAAAGAAATGATTACCACAATCAAGCTAATTAACATAGCCAACACCTCCCATAGTTACTTTTTCTGTTTATGTGTGTAATGGAAACACTTCAGATGTAATCTCTTAACAAATTTCATACGTTATCATGTATAGTCACCAGGCTGTATGTTAGACCCCCCCAGAATGTATTCCTCCTGCATAATCAAACTGTATACCCTTCAACCAACATCTCCTATGTCTCCCACAACCTACCCCCCCCGACACCCGAGTCCTTGGTAACACCACTGTACTCTCTGTAGAAGTTCAACTCTTTAAAAATTCCACATATAAGTGCTAATGTGCAGTATATGCCTCTATGTCTAGCTGATTTCACTTTGCAAAACATCCTCTCCAGCCTCATCCATATTGTAGCAAATAGCAGGCTTTCCTTATTCTTAAGGCTGGATAATATTCCATTATAGATAAATACCACATTTTCTTTATCCGTGTATCCACTGACAGACCCAGGTTGTTTCCACATCTTGGTATTGCAAATAATGCTCTAATGAACATGGGAGTGCAGATATCTCTTTGACATGGTATGTTTTAATTTCCTTTGGATATACCCTGTAGTAGGATTGCTGGGTCCATAAATGAGACTATCCAAATCCTTCTAATTTTAAATTGAGATTAAAATAATTACAAATAACAAAATCCACTCGACAAAAGGACTTTCTTGGTGCTAGCAGGAAGGAGAATGACTTTTTAATGTTTTGTTTCTTTTAAATTTATAGTTGTACCCCTGTTTCCCCCATACCTGTTATGTCTACAGCCTAGTCAAGTGACCTGTACTCATACCAAGACAGGGCTGGACACCAACCAAACATTGACATACGCTGACAAAGGGGAAGGGAACAAGGAAGTCACTACGTATAACATGCTTGAGATGTGGACTATAATTCTTTTTTTTTTTTTTGAGATAGAGTCTTGCTCTTTTGCCCAGGCTGGAGTAGTAGAGTGGCACGATCTTGGTTCACTGCAACCCAGGTTCAAGTGATTCTCCTGCCTCAGCCTCCTGAGTTGCTGGGATTACAGGCACCCGCCACAACATCCAGCTAATTTTTGTATTTTTAGTAGAGACGGGGTTTCACCATGTTGGCCAGGCTCAAACTTTTGACCTCAGGTGATCCACCCACCTCAGCCTCCCAAAGTGCAGATTACAGGTGTAAGCCATGGCACCCGGCCTGGACTATAATTCTTAACATTTGTAAAAATCACCCTTACACTCCTCTTGACTACCAATGAACACATTTTAAAATTTAAGATATGTCTGAATGTCAGCTGTAAAGGAGAATTAATATTTCTCCACAACCAAAGAATAGCCAAGAAAACACTGGGCACCTCCTGCCAAGTTATGCATCCGGGGTTAAAAGAATGACGTTCTAACATCTAACAGTTGACTCTTTGGGGATGGAAGAGCACGGGAATTAAAAAAATACCCAGTGGTAAGAATACTTCATGATGTTTTGCTTATTACATTAATTGAATATAATCTAAATCCGGCAACTAACATAATGAGCTAATTAAGAGTTATTTTTCCTACAACTTTTTTTTTTTTTTTTTCCTGAGACAGAGTCTCACTCTGTCATCCAGGCTGGAATGCAGTGGAGTGATCTCAGCTCACTGCAACCTCCTCCTCCCAGGTTCAAGCAATTCTCACCTCAGCCTCTGAGTAACTGGAATTATAGGCATGCACCACCACAACCAACTAATTTTTGTGTTTTTTGGTAGAGATAGGGTTTCATCATGTTGGCGAGGCTGGTCTCAAACTCCTGACCTCAAGTGATCCACCCGCCTGGGCATTCCTACCACAGCTTTTCTAAAACACTTGTATGATGTCCTTTCTTCAAATAACACTTCACATTCCTCCTACTCCTTGGCTGATTCAAAACACTGTATCTCTGAAGACCCATGAGCCCCAGTGACTTAACCTAGCAGTTTTAACTCCAGCTAGCAGGAAGAACTACACCTACATAGTTCCTTTTCTGCAGTAGCATACCCAGCATCAGCACTGCTTTTAAATCATTTATTCATTTTATATACTTCCTCTACTTAATTGAGCTGTGTTGGGACATCTAAGGTGTCAGTGATCTACAACTTGAGTCTAAGGTTAACATATGTCTCAGTACTTCCACTTGAATATTTAAGGAATCCAACTCAGACTTGATTATATAGAACCTTTTTTATTTTTTTGTGACGGAGTTTCACTCTTGTTGCCCAGCCTGGAGTGCACTGGTGTGATCTCAGCTCACTGCAACCTCCACCTTCTGGGGTCAAGCAATTCTCCTGCCTCAGCTTCTCGAGTAGCTGGGACTACAGGCCTGCGTCACCATGCCTGGCTAATTTTGTATTTTAGTAGAAACGGGTTTTCTCCATGTTGGTCGGGCTGGTCTTGAACTTCCAACCTCAGGTGATCCACCTGCCTCAGCCTCCCAAAGTGTTAAGATTACAGGCGTGAGCCACTACTCCCAGTTGAGAACCATTTTTATAATAAAAGTACTCCTTCCTTGAAATCTGGGAGAGAAAAATATGAAACCTGACCGAAGACACAGAAAGCAATATTTATTCCATCTCCTATACCTCCTTAATTTAACAGCAGTAAAGACAGATAAGAAATACTACCACCAGGCTGGGCACGGCGGCTCACACCTATAATCCCAGCACTTTGGGAGGCCTAGGAAAATAGATTGCTTAAGCCCAGGAATTTGAGACCAGCCTGAGCAACATGGTGAAACCCTATCTCTACAAACAATACAAAAATTAGCTGGGCATGGTGGCCCAGGCCTGTAGTCCCAGATACTCAGGAGGCTGAGGTGAGACGATCGCTAGAGCCCAGAAAGTCAAGGCTGCAGTGAACCGTGATTGTGCCACTGCCCTCTAGACTAAGTGACAGAGTGAGACCTTGTCTCAAAAAAAAAAGAAACACCACAACAAATTCTGTCAAAGCATGTCTTCATTAAATAGAGAATGAAGTAAATCTAAGTAGGAAAAAGATTCTTGAATAATTTCAGCTTGGGACAGGCAGGTGGCTCATGCTTATTATCCCAGCACTTTGAGAGGCTAAGGTGGGAGGACTGCTTGAGGCCAAGAGTTTCAAGACCAGTCTGAGTAACAAAGTGAGACTCTGCGTCTCTCCAAAAAATTAGAAAATAACTAGCCAGACGTGGTGGCACACACACTTTTAGCCTCAGCTACTTGAGAGGCTGAGGCAGAAGGATCACTTGAGCCCAGAAGTTCGAGGCTGCAGTGAGATATGACTGCACCACTGCACTACAGCCTGGACAACAGATGGAGACTCATCTCTAAAAATAATAATAAAAATAATAATTTCACTTCAGTTACAACAAATTTAATTCTAGAATAAGCCCATTTTTTAGAGAAAAAAAAATCTTAGAAAAAAACAAGAATAAGCACAAGTACCATAGCTTTCACAGATTCCTTTCTGTTCTAAAAGATTCCTGGATTATCATTAAATAACATTACAAGTGTAGTTTAACCATAATCCATGAGAAAAATCCAATGAGCCTACAATATTACTCTTTTAACATTTCTTCTCAGAGGCACACTGAAGTACAAACTGAAAGGTTAGGATCCCGGCCTTTGGGAAGCCGTTACCTTTACGGATAGTTGTATCATTTGTTTTAGTTTGCAATTCTATGGCAATAAATATAACATGATTGAATGTGCAATACTATATCCCCCAAAGGCTTGGATTGGGGCTAGTCCTCTGGTCTTACATACTGTATTATAGCTCCTTTAAAGAAAATTCATAGTCATTTGACTTGCCCCCTCCCATGTTTTCTCATTTCAAACAAACAAGTGAGTCATTCACAAATGCTGCAAGACTAGCTACTCATATTCTGGATGCTTGAGTATTTTGTTCAAACAAGCATGGATATATGATGACTATTAATTTATCCCGGTAAAATCACTAATAGGCTTAACAGGTTGAACAAGATATGATGCAGAATATTCAAGACTTAGGAAAAAACAACCTGTCTCAGAAAAAAAAGATATTAGTCATGTACCTACATCTGTTGTCAGAACATGTTTCAATTCTCCTATGCTACTGGAATTAATGTATATTGGTAAAACATTTCTGGAGGGCACTTAGGTATCAAATAGCAAAAAAACCCTTTCAAAAAATTGGTTACCTGTGACCCAGGAATTCTATTTTTTAACAATCAATTTTCAGGAAATAATAGCCAAGTACACAAAGCTACATGTGCAAATATGTTCACCAAACTCACATTTAGAATAGCAAAAAAAAAAAGAAAAATATTAAATGTCTAATAATTAGATATTTGTCAAATAATGTATATTTCCCTGTAGTGAAATACTAAGCAGGTATTCAAATAATGTATAGTTAATAACAATAAAAGGTCTTACAACATTTACTTGAAAAAAGCAAGTAACACGACAGCATATATGATATGCTATCACTGTATATATCTATGTATATTAAAAATTCTAGGCCAGGCGCAGTGGCTCATGCCTGCAATCTCAACACTGGGAGGCTGAGGTGGGTGGATCACCTGAGGTCAGGAGTCCAAGACCAACCTGGTCAATATTGTGAAACCCCATCTCTACTAAAAAATACAAAAATTAGCCAGGTGTGGTGGTATGTACTTGCAGTCCCAGCTACTTGGGAGGCCAAGGCAGGAGAATTGCTTGAACCTGGGAGGCAGAGGTTGCAGTTAGCTGAGATTGCACCACTGCACTCCAGCCTGGGTGACAGAGCAAGATTCCGACTCAAAAAATTTTTTTAGAAAAATCTACACAAAAAATGTTCATAGTTAACAATGGCTAATGAGGTCACAAGCATTTCTTTGTCCTTCTTGATACTTCTGTGTTTTCTTGAAAATATCTCTGACATATTTTAAAGTCTGACTTTATCTGGCCATCACTGGGCAAAGTCAAGTCTTGATGAAGATTGACAACTTGAAAAATAAACAAATGCTGATTAGATAATGGTCACTGCAGTGTTCCAGAGATCACGCAATACATTTATTTTGGAAACAGAAGTTCTATGCCACAAAGAAAAATCAGGACTGAAACAAAGGATCTCTCAGCAAAGCGATTTTTGCTTCCTGGACTGCAAGAAGAGTACCCTCGCTAGCCATCTTGCCACAAGAGTACGATGAACAACGGAAAAGAAACATATTTATTCCTTGTACATTTGGGGTTGTCCTTACTGCTGTGTCTGATCTCCCTTGGTTGGAGCCAGACCTTACAATCTAAACTAAAACCTTACAATCTAACCTAAAACCTGATTGGCTATCAACTTAAAAATTTTTAAAACAGGTAAGGGGCATAGGCTGAGAGCTGGGACATGCCTGTGAGCATGTCCAGCACAGATATCTTGGTTAAAGTACAAGGACACAGAATGTACTACGTGCACGTAAGCATGGCATGTTTAACAGCTACATAGAATAGGGCTTAACAAAAAGTTATTAGTAAATTTATTCTTTAACAAGAAAGGAAACTCTGAAGAGAAACTTTTCTACTTTCCACAATTTCACACCTTTACTCCAGGGTAATATCCAGAAGATATTCACCATGTGCTTGCTAACCTCTCCTGGCTTTTTGGTCACATTAACTTTACATTTTAATGTTTCTCCTTTTCATTCTTTCCTAGTATCATCTTTCCTAGTACCAATAGACACACAGTGACAAATTCTTACCTGTGTGTCTATTTGTCACTGTGTGTCTATTGGTACCAGTAAAGAAATATCATTTCTTTCTATGTGAAATATCATTTCTTTCTATGTGTCTATTTGTCACAGTGACAAATTCTTACATGCCAAGTAGGCTGGGTACCCAAGCTACACAAGCTAGTAGGAGCAAGTCCTAGTTTGCAAGAAGTTCACAGATTAGTTTGAGGGAAAAAGCACATATGCTAAGAATGACAATATGATAATGACATAAGAGAGAGACACACAGGGCACTTACTGAACAAAAGGAAAATCAGATAATTGCCTGGAAAGAGAAGAACTGTCTGTCAAAGGACTCAAAGAATCAGGAATGGAGCTAAATCCTAAAGAACAAGCTCAATAAATAGAAAACACAGCTCTGACTCTAGTTATGTGAAAATCTGTAGTAGTCAAGGTCTTCCAGAGAAACACAACCAATATGATACATATCAACAGATGGATACAGGCAAACATAGAAATCAATCTATAGCTACATCTTTATCTACTCATCAGTCTAGAAAAAGATTTATTTTTAAAATTGGCTCATGCAATTGTGGGAGCTGGTTAATCCAAAATCTGCAAAGCAGGTCAGCAGGCTGGAGCCCCAGGAAAGAGCTGAAGTCACAGATCAATTCAGAAGGCAGTGTGGAGACAGAATTTCTCCCTGGGGTCAGGGTGTGGGGAATCTTCACTTTGTATCTTAAGACATTCAACTGATTAGACGAGGTCTACCCAGCTTTACTCAAAGTCTACTGATTTAAATGCTAATCACATCTGAAAAAAATAATTCCTTCACAGAAACAAGTTTTCTGTGAAAACTTCACAGAAACTTGGTAGGCCCAGATGTTTGGTCAAACATCAGATTAGATGATCTGGGCACTATCGCCCAGCAAGCAGACACATATCAACCATCACAGAAGCCAAGTCAGAAAAGTGAAGTAAGAGGAAGATAAAATTAGGAGTTATTTGGCCCTTCATCTTCATTCATTTTGTCTATTTTCCATTCTTCTCTTCTTTCACCCAAATTCAGTGTTAACTGCTCAGTTTTTATTTCCATTTTTAGTAATGCTTGGCTTATATGCTGTCATAACGCAAATCAACTTAACCTTCCAATAACTCTAAATCTAATTCTTTGCCATTTTTCACTTCTGTGGCTTCAACCATCTTCAACCACACAGACGAAACTCAAAATCTATTTCAAAAAAATTCATATTGCCAACATCCTGCTGAATATCCCCAGGGAGTTTAACATCTATGAGTCTAAAAGCTAAAAAAAAAAAAAAAAATGTCGGACAAAACCAGTTCCTTCTTCCTGACTTTACAACTTCTGTAGATGGTATTCTCTTCACAGAGGCCACCTACTCTCCTTCCTGCTCAGCACGTTTGGTTTACGCCTGTCCTTTGCATTTTACTATCAATGGTCAGCACACTGCTTGACTCAGTGCTGCTCAGCCTGTTAGCAAGATAGATGGATGAATGAATGAATGCTGAACACAATCACTTGTCAATTGTGGTAAATTCTATTCCAAATTATTAATACTAGCTCCCCTTTTTTCCATTATCACTACACAAATATACGCCAGACCACTTTCATCATATCCCAATTTGTTTTTCAACTTCTGTCTCAGTTCTCTATTGCATATAATTACAGCTATAATCCTATCACCCCTCTAATAAAAAACCTTTATTTTCCCACTGAATTAACCACAAGCTTTACTCCCTAGTGATTAAGTTCCTCCCCAGTTTAAGCCCCAGGCTCTCTCTGTAGTTAAGCCCACTACTATATTCAGTCACGTATTTGACATTCACTTTGTCTACTGAAAATAAAATTATCCATAAAACAATGCTAGCTCTTGAGGCACTTAATCCATAAGGACATACACAGTAAAGAAAGAACCACAATACAACCTTCAGATACTCTAGAGCAGGTAGGCACAAGACACCATGAAGACCACACAGGAGACTGACGAGGGACAGGAACAGGCAAGAGTTCACAACTGAGCTCAGGTGCAACTTCCTTGAAAGAGTAAGTAGGCTTATCCAGACTGACAAACTGGAAGACAGGCAACCCAGTCAAAAGCAATTAGAACTTGGGGGAAAAAGACAATGAGGAATAGAAATAAGCTTATTTAACTAAAGCTTCAGAAAAATCATCTATTATAACTGAATAAAATTCACAAGTTATATCTAATATGGTTGACTATAAAATAAGGAGATAAACTGACAACACATACACACACACCATTTACTGCTAGACATTTACTGCTGGACATTTATGACTTATGTATCATCATTCAAGTTAATAATCTTGAGAAACTTATTCCGGCAATAAATCTGAAAACTCTCCTTCTATGCCAAAATTAGAATTCCCGAAGAGCTTGATTACCAGAATAGTTGCCCTATACAGGCTGTTCCCAATCATCAAATCTACACTCCTCAAAGGACAGCTTTATGGTAATGCTAGATGTCTTTATGACAGTGCCACATGATGAGGTACGTACAAGGATGTTCACTGCAACAAGATTTGAAATGGCCAAAACCTAAAAGCAATCCAAATGTCTACTCAGTAGGAGGACAACACAAATGATGACAATCATACAGTGGAAAACTAGGTAATCATAAAAGAAGATAATGACAAATTCGTACGAACAGACACAGAAAACTGAGAGACATTGTTAAAAGAATAAATAGACACAGAAAACTGAGAGACATATTGTTAAAAGGAAAATCACTCAAGTCACAATTTATATATAATATGATCCTGGTCATTTTTTTAAAGAAAGGAATGTATATATATGTACTGATATACAGGAGGGGAACAGTAACATAGAATGTGAGGATGGACACCCTAATGTTGACAATGACTCACTCTGAAGAGAGGAGCAGGACTGGGGAGTGCAGAGCATAGCTTCTGTAACACTGGAATCTTTTCCATGGGAATTTAATCACACCACTAATAAGAGTATGAACTAAAAATATAAATGTATTAACAGATTCCACATTCAATTTTTTTTTAATCCAATAATGTTTTTAGCAACACCAACAATACTGAATTAAACACATACTCTCTCTTATGAAAAAAATGCTTTCACTGAAATGTATAGAATATGTCAGGTTTTTCTTTAATGTCCAATTGCATCTTTCCACTTGCAACCATTAGTGTTCCAGAGTTGTGTTCCACCAGATAATTTGGGGCCCTCAATACCACCTGCTGTCAATATTCCTAAAATATGGCAATTCCTTAGCAAAGGCAAACGACTAGAATTGCAACCCCAGTAGCAGCTCTAAATGTAGAAAGACAAGGAGTCCCATTTCTAACTTTAATAATAGAATAAGCATAACAAGAAAAACCAAAGTAAAAATTTTTCAGTATTGGCTGGGCACAGTGGCTCACGCCCATAATCCCAATACTTTGGGAGGCCGAGGTGGGTGGATCACAAGGTCAAGAGATCAAGACCATCCTCGTCAACAAGGTGAAACCCCGTCTCTACTAAAAATACAAAAATTAGCTGGGCATGGTGGTGCATGCCTGTAGTCCCAGCTACTCGGGAGGCTGAAGCAGGAGAATTGCTTAAACCCAGGAGGTGGAGGTTGCGGTGAGCCGAGATCGTGCCATTGCACTCCAGTCTGGGTAACAACAGCGAAACTCCGTATCAAAATAAAAAAAAAAATTTTTTCAGTACTAAAAGATAACCTGAAGTCGCAGAAAACTTCAACTAAGAACTGCTTTCTAGTCTACACCAAACCTTGAATTTTTATATATTATACCATAATCTGAGACAATGCAGAAATCATGTCAGTGAAACCACTGTTGAGCTGTATATAAAAAATTAAGGAGGACAACATAACCATCACTCAGCATAACATAGTTTCTCTAGAAAAGACTGAATGGAAATGCATATACTTGAGACATTATTCTACAGAGAGAAAGAAACGGAGGATAAAATGTCAATGTTTGTTCAACCACAATGTTTTCAGTTCTCTTCTAGAATTTCATTCACTCACCAAATTCCAAGTAAATCAAAATGCAGAACAGCTAACAGAAAGAATTTCAGACTCTTTAACTGCCTGCTTGAGGAATGTATATTTTGTTCATTATCTTCTCTTCTTTCATGTCCTTTCCATTTCCTCACTAACATTCATGTAGACAAGGAAATATCAAATTAAGTGTTGATACTTAGAAAATAGACTTGATTTTCAAATGTATCTGTTATGTACAAATTGCTAACAGTAACTACAGCTGAGGGTTAGGACTATGAAAAAAGTTCATGACTTTCTTCATAGTTCTAGAATTTTATACAGTCCTATAATTTTAACAGTTAATATTAAACTTCCTTTGAAATGAGAAAAAAATATTCTAACATATTTGTTTTTAACTGTGGGGCACACTTAGGACCACTCAGAAAGAATTTATTTTAGTGGACATACACACCACAGGTTAAACCAGCATCGGCAGCCCCTCCAGAAACATGAGGACCTGGTGATTTATCAGACAGAGAGACCTTGTTGGAAAAGAACTTGTGGCTGGGTGCAGTGACTCATGCCCGTAATCCCAACACTTTAAGAGGCTGAGGTGGATGGATCACCTGATGTCAGGGATTTGTCTCTACTAAAAATACAGAATGCCCCATCTCTACTAAAAATATAAAATTAGCTGGGCATGGTGGTACATGCCTGTAATCCCAGCTACCAGGGAGGCTAAGGCAGGAGAATCACTTGAACCTGGGAGGTGAAGACTGCAGTGAGCCGAGAACGTGCCATTGCACTCCACCCTGGCCAACAAGAGTGAAACTCCATCTCAAGTAAAAGAAAGAAAAGAAATTATTTTGCTAACTAGCCTGAGTCCATCATTCTACAATATACACATGTATCAAAACATCACATTGCACCCCATAAATATATGCAATTATTATCTGTCAATTTAAAATGAAGTAAACTTTTTTAAAAGGAAAGAAAAAAAGAATTTAAAAACAAGAAAAAATGTTCACTGGCTGGATATACAATGAGGAAAGCAAGGGAAATGGAAAAGTCAAAGCTGACTCTTACATTCTGGTCTGATGGCTAAAATCATGGTGGTACCCTTCACAGAACAGGACAGGCAGGAAAGCAGAGGAAAGGCATTCTGCTTGAGATAGGAAAACACACATAAAAAGTGTCCTGGAGTTCTAGCAAAGGGGGCAAAATGAACACAGATGTCGAACCTAGACCCCTTTCAAAGCCCCACTGAAACTGCAGCAAAGATATTGTTTTAAGAAGATAGAGAGAATGGGGAAGAGGTGACAAGAAAATTTTTGGAAGATGGAGAACAAAAGGTTGAGTCACAAGAGACTGGTGACTTGATGAAGCCAATCCTAAATCAGCTCAGGGGAAAGCTAAGAACCTCTGCCCTTCATGCTGCCCAGTTCCCAAAGCACAGGTATTGGACTTCTGAAAGTAAAGGTGAATTAATTTTCCTGGGGAAGAAGAAACAGCTAAAATAAGAATTGGCTGAAAATGTTAAGCAGTTTGAACCCTACATCTCCTGACCACAATCCAAGCCACCAGTGGCCACCCTTCCCATCCTGGCAGAAAACTGGATGTTAACTCTCAGAAAAGGTTAAAACAGAAGATTTCTGGTCTGAGAATACGAAGCATAGTTGAGAACCTACCAAACATAGAGGAATTAAGTAAAAAGATGCATTCTGATTGCTGAGACCCAGGCTTCTTTCCAGGAGACACAGCTTCTGGAAAGTTGACAGCAGGGCCTTACCAGCCAGCTAAGAGATTAAAAGAATCTTCTTTGGTGAAACTGAGCAGCCTAAGATGACCTAAATAAAGTTACTGACAGGCCGGGCATGGTGGCTCACACCTGTAATCCCAGCACTTTGGGAGGCCAAAGTGGGTGTATTACCTGAGGTCAGGAGTTCGAGACCAGCCTGGCCAACATGGTCAAATCCCGTCTCTATTAAAAATACAAAATTTAGCTAGGCATGGTGGCATGTGCCTGTAATCCCAGCTACTTGGGAGGCTGAGGCAGGAGAATTGCTTGAACCTGGGAGGTGGAGGTTGCAATGAGCAGAAATTGTGCCACTACACTCCAACCTAAGTGACAGAGCGAGACACCATCTCAAAATATAAAATAAAAATAAAATCAATCAATCAAATTACTGACAGGTGCTCTTCCCCACAACGCTGCTCACCCAGCCAAAAGCTTCCTTCAAACACTCAGACTTTCCAAGCAGCCTTTGAGTGCCCCACTCTCTTATATGAATAGAGAAGCCAGAGGCTACTAGACACCTCAGAAAATCATTCAAATGGAAGAGAGATCCAAGCAGAAAAAAAAAAAAAAAAACTTGCAGCAAACACCTGGGAAGGTAAAAAGTAAACTTTAAAAACTCACTAGTCTCAGAGATAAGAAGAGAAAGTACATCAATAAACTAAAAGCAGGATGTTATATAAAAGAATACCCAGAACAACAACAGAAAAAGCTCTTGCATATGGAAAAACCTGATAGCAGAAATGAAAAGCTCAGTAGAAAGACTGAAAAAGAAAGAATAAGAAATGGACCAGATAGGCCAAGCACAGTGGCTCAATGCCTGTAATCCCAGCATCCTGAGAGGCTGAGGAGAGAGGATCACTTAGGCCAGGAGTTCGAGATGAGCAGCATAGTGAGACTCCTACCTCTACCAAAAAGTTTTAAAAATTAGCCAGGCATGGTGGTGCATGTCTGGAGTCCCACTCAGGAAGCTGAGGCAGGAGCAGCACTTGAGGCTAGGAGTTTGAGGCTGCAGTGCACTATGAACGTGCCACTATATTCCATACTGAGTGACAGAGCAAGATTCTGTCTCTAAAAAATAAAATAAAAATAAATATCAATGCTTTTGCTATGTAAACAAAAATAATTTTTTTTAATGGCCCAGAAAGTAAAACTAAAAGACAGTGAGACAGAAAAGCATAGAGAAAAGGAAATTTAAGTATCAGTCCAGAAGATCTAACATCTGAAAATACAAAAAGAAAAATAATTATAAACTAAGAATTAAATAAGAAAAAAATTTCAGCACTAAAGAAAAACAGCTTCTAGATTCAAAGAACTCATCAAGTACCCAACAAAGGACACCCCAAAGGACATCACTGTGAAATTTCAAAACGCTGGGATTAAAAAGCTGATCACAAAAGCTTTTATCAAGGAAAAGAAAGTTACATACAAATGATCAGGAATCAGAACATCTTGAGCTTTTCAATACCAACACTGGAAACTAAATGGTTAAAGAAGCTAAAGGAACAATGTCTTCAAAATAGAAAGGGTAAAGGATTTTTAATCTAGAATTTCTTAGCCAGTAAAACTATCCATTAAATGAGAGAGAAGACATATACAAAATATGCATCTACTAATCTTTCTTAGATATCAGAGGGCTGGTGGCTCAAGCCTGTAATCCCAGCACTTTGAGAAGCCCAGACAGAAAGACTGTTTGAGCTCACCAGTTTGAGCCCAGCCTGGCCAACATGATGAAATCCCATCTCTACTAAAAAAAACACAAAAATTAGCCAGGTGTGGGAGTGCATAGCTGTAATCCCAGCTACTCAGCAGGCTGAGGCAGAAGAATCGCTTGAACCCAGGAGGCAGAGGTTGAGCTGAGATCCCACCACTGCATTCCAGCCTGGGCAACAGAGCTAGACTCTGTCTCAAAACAAAAACAAAAACAAAAAAGATATCAGAGGCAGGTCTCCATCAAATGAAGAAGTAAACCAAGAAAGTTATCAGGGGAGACAGGCATCAGAAGAGAAAGGAAGTCTCTAGGATGAGAGGAACTTTCATATAGATTAGATTAAATCAGATTGGAAGGCTCTGGGAGATAAAACTGACTGAGTTCTTAAGGTAAAAAGAAGATACTGATAGGGTAGAGGTGGAAGTTGAAACAACAACAAACACACAAAAACATACACACCCCAAAAAGCCATTATTTAGGTCAGGAGAGACAAAAGTTGTAAAATAAAGGAAAAGCCATCATGTTTGATGATGTGTCTCTGCTTGAAGGGTGGACGCTGCCTTAACGCTATACACAGGGAAGGCTGAACTAAACAAAGCAATATAAGTGGATAGAGAAGAAATGGGATGGGAGGTATACCTATGCGGGGGTGGGTGCAGGGAAGGAAAAAAGGGCTAAATCCTCAACTTGAAGTCAATAGATAACAATACCTAAAACTAAAAAAACACAAAAGAGCAAAAGCAGCATGATGTTAGGAGACACGGAAGAAAATTTCTTTAAAATCAGCTAAAATTTCTGAGTGACTACTCACGACCATAGGTTTTTCGCACTGGCTAATGCCCAGGGCTCATGTCCATGGCCATGAAGTCAGCTCATTCATCAAGAGAAATTGTATACAGTGTAAAATGAAAACTTTTTCATCATAAATCCTCTATAGCCAAAGGGGAAAAAGTCAAAGAAGGCAGTTTAACAATCTCGTAACAGTTACATCTTTGAATGCTCAGGTTTTTTTTTTTTTTTAAGTGTGCAATAACTATCAGTCAAGAAGGAATTTCATCACTCCTCCTCCCTACGGTTTTCTTTTGCCTTCATAGTCATTCCTCTGACCACCCACCACTCAACAATAAGACTTAAAATGGAATTAGGTAAATATTCTCTATAACTCAGGGAAAAAAATATTTTAAAAAGCCATAGAATACTGAAAGAATACTTCAGCTTGGTTTAGATCTGTGAAGCCATCTGAGGGGCAATATGATCTAATTCTAACATGAAATCAAGTACAAGCAGAATATCTGAGCAAAAGGAACATAATAGGTAATTAAGAACACTTTCCAGTTCTTTCTGAAATAGATATTGACCATATCTCAATTTGAAATACTACACTGTCTCCTAAAACATGAAATATATTCCTTTTCAAGGACTTCTAATAAAAATATTTCCAGATTATGTCTATTATCTCTTCTCCATTAGCTCGAATATCAAGAACAAATGAATAACCAACTGGAATTCCTATAACTTGGAATCCAGTAACTTGATTGGAATTTCACTGTAAAAACTGTGTATTTTCTAATCATGCTAAATACTCATTTTTAGCTATTCATATGTTTTCAATGAGAAAGTCTGAGGAATTTGCAAAGGAATATTTGGGCAGGGGGTGGCATTTGGAATTTGCAAAGGAATATTTGGGCAGGGGGTGGCATTTAACAAAAAAAAAAAAAACAAAAAAAAACTCTTATTTTGCCCTGCCCCATGAATATAAACACACATTCATGCAGCTAAGATTTAAGTGACTAGAACAGTTTCTAGACTCGGCATTCTTTACTCTTATTTCTTCATTTTTATAGCTACCAAAAAAAAATCAAGTTTCATTTCTGCTGACAGAGATAGGGAAGCCCAGCTCCATATAACAGAGTCATTGCACAACGCTAAAGGCTCTCGTTGAATTTTTTTTAAGTTTAAATTAAGAAACAGAAGTTCATCTTCACTTTGAAAATCGAACTTGAAAGAAAAATGTGACCTCTCATTATTTAATTCCTTCCAAGAAACTCCTTCTGGAACATAAATTGTTAAGAAATGGCCACTTGGGAAAAACATTATCAAGTTACGTTTGACATGTGAAGCTACATGGCACTTGACAGGAATAATTTTTAACAAGCTCAAGACTCTCTTTTCTTTACACAATTAACACGATTTAAAAACATGTACTTTACCAAAAGCTTGAAGTATTCTATAAACAATTCAGTTCCTTTTACAAAGACTGCAGAGTGCAAGTGGGAAGTGCTATTAAAGGTTACTGTACTGTTTGTTAAAACACACACCACAAGCTTTAAACAGAAATTAAAGGTAAATGCATGCCCTCATAAAATTGAATGTTTTCTGTCAGGCATGGTAGCTCATGCCTGTAATCCCAGCATTTTAGGAGGCCAAGATGAGCAGATCATGAGGTCTAGATATCGAGACCATCCTGGTCAATATGGTGAAACCTTGTCTCGAAAAATACAAAAATTAGCTGGACGTGGTCTCATGTGTCTATAGTCCCAGCTACTCAGGAGGCTAAGGCAGGAGAATCACTTGAACCCTGGAGGCAGAGGTTGCAGCGAGCTGAGAGCACACCACTGCACTCCAGCCTGGGAACAGAGCAAGACTGTCTCAAAAAAAAAAAAAAAAAAAATTGAATGCCTTCTTGCATTTTATCAGTAGATAAATAGGATTATAGATACAAAGTTATAGACTAAGGTATGGTATTCAAAGTAAGGATAAAACTACATACACATGAAAATAACCATTTCTAGCATAGAGCTAGATATAAAAAAGCAAAAAAAAAATTCAATTTTTAAAATATATCCTTTATTAGGTAAAAATTCTTTTAATTTACTGAGAGTTATTATGAGAAAAGGATGTTGAATTGTACTTAATGCTCTTTCTGCATCTGTTGATATGATAATTTTTTTTTAATTTTAAAAGAGTATAATTTTTTAAATCATTTTATTGTGTTTTTTTTTAGGTTCCACGGTACATGTGCAGGATGTGCAGGTTTGTTACATAGGTAGGCACGTACCATGGTGGTTTGCTGCATCTAACAACCCATGACCTAGGTATTAAGCCCAGCATGCATTAGCTCTTTTCCCTAATGTTCTCCCCTACCCCACCTTGTAAGGCCCCAGTAAGTGTTGTTCCCCTCCCTATGTCCATGTGTTCTCATTGCTCAGTTCCCACTTATAAGTGAGAACATGCAGCATTTGGTTTTCCACTCCTCTGCTAGTTTGCTGAAGATAATGGCTTCCAGTTTCATCCATGTCCCTGCAAAAGATACGATCTTATTTCTTTTTATGGCTGCATAGTATTCCACTGTGTATAAATACCATATTTTCTTTAACCAGTCTATCATTGATGGGCATTTGGGTTGACTCCACGTCTTTGCTGTTGTGAATAGTGCTGCAATGAACACACATGTGTATGTATCTTTATAACAGAATGATTTATATTCCTTTGGGTATATACCCAGTAATGGGATTGCTGGGTAAAGACTGATAAAACTTCTGGCCCTTGACCATTTAAAGTTCCCCAGAAGCTCGGCAAGGTAGCACACATCTGTAAGTCCCAGCTACTTCAGAAGCTTAGGTGAGAGGATAGCTTGAGCCCAGAAGTTCAAGGTTAAGTGAGCTATGAGATCTACCATCCTAACATTGTCCTCCGACCTAGACCACCAGTCTCTTAAAAAAAACTAAACAAAACAAAAAGTCTCCCAGGAAATAAATTAAAAGAAGCATTACAACCAGCCTCCTATTTACAAACGCTCAGATAGAAATGCTCTGCATATAGTCGCCAATTGCCTCACAGTGGATCTGCAGGCTGCTGGTGGCTCACCTTCCCTCTTCTGGCCTGGGGCTCTCCTCTATAATGAATACCCACAACTGAGAATCTAAGACTTAAAGCTCTGAGTTCCATAAGCCCAAGCACCCTAGAAACTTCCCTATCTCCTGCTTCCAAAGCTTCACACCTACATATCTTGCCACCACAATACCACAGGAAGCCCCTTCACACTCCAAAAGCCAAGTGGAGGCCTAACCCAAATCACTCATGTTATAGATGAAGTCAGGGTCACACAGCTTAGGGAAGGGGGTGAGAGGAGTAGGAACACATCATCTTGGTATCCTGATTGTCACCTATAATTCATTCCCACAGAAAATTCTTACATACTTTTTTTTTTTAAGACAGAGTCTCACTCTGTCGCCCTGATTGGAGTGCAGTGGTACGATCACAGCTCACTGCAATCTTCATCTCCTGGGTTCAAGTGATTCTCCTGCCTCAGCCTCCCAAGTAGCTAGGATTATAAGCACATGCCACCACACCAGCTGATTTTTGTATTTTTAGTAGAGATGGGGTTTCACCATGTTGGCCAAGCTGGTCTCAAACTCCTGACAAGTGATCCACCTGCCTCAGCCTCCCAAAGTGGTGGGATTACAGGCATGCGCCACCGCACCTGGTCTAGAATTTTCACATGATTATATCTCATTGCACTATAGGTCTACATATCTATATTTGAGGTTGAACAGGCTTTTGGGGGTTGCCCTATGCCTGGTCATGCCTTGGAAACATGGTTTTTAAGAGGAACAATGTTACAAGTTCAAAATAACTGACAAATTAAATTCTGTATCTCAACAGGTTTCTAAATTAGAGATTACCTGCATATAATAAAACTAATTGGAACCCAACTAAGCAAAATCCTAACTAACTTGATTTTACTAAATCTCAATTTAAAAAGAAGAAAATGACATCAAACTAAATTCAAATCAAAGACGTAATCAAAACACCATTTTAGAAAACATGCCAAATAAATTTAATCCAATATACTATGCTTTCAGAATGGAGTATCATGATATCAAAAAAAAGATCCAAAAACCTCAAAATAACCCAACTAACAAATCTAACCATCAGCTATCTAGAAAACTCAATTATCCAGAACATAAGGACACTCACTAGGAAACCTTACATTATCGAGGTCCAATCCTAGGCTGGGCCTGGTGGCTCAGGCCTTTAATTCCCAGCACTTTGAGAGGCCTAGGTGAGTGGATCACGAGGTCAGGAGCTCAAGACCAGCCTGACCAACATGATGAAACTCTGTCTCTATTTAAAATACAAAAATTAGCCGGGTGTGGTGGCATGTGCCTGTAATCCCAGCTTCTCAGGAGGCTGAGGCAGAAGAATCACTTGAACCCGGGAGGCAGAGGCAGTGAGCCAAGATCGCACCACTGCACTCCAGCCTGGGTGACAGAGTGAAGACTTTGTCTCAAAAAAAAAAAAGGTCCAATCCTTTATTCTAACATCTTTATTTACACTTAGGTTTTAAAATACACTAAGAAAAAAAATAAAACTAGTCTAAAAAAATAGTGAGGCCCAATCCAAAATATCAGCTAATATTTATTGTTTATTATAGACCAGACACTGTTCTATATCTCATTTTACTCACACAATTAGCATTTCAGGTATTAGTACAATGCCCATTTTACAGAGGAGAAAACTTAAGCAGAGAGATTAAGTAATATATTCACGGTCACACCGATAGTAAATTTTATCTCTTACATGCCATGCTCTGCTGCCCCTCCCTCCCCACTTTATTTTGAGACAGAGTCTCGCTCTGTCACCCAGGCTAGAGTGCAGTGGCACAATCTCAGCTCACTACAACCTCTACCTCCTGCGTTCAAGTGATTCTCCTGCCTCAGCCTCCCAACTAGCTGGGACTACAGGCACACGACATCACACCCAGCTAATTTCTATATTTTTAGTACACATGGAGTTTCACCATGTTGGCCAGGCTGGTCTCAAACTCCTGACCTCAGTTGATCCACGTGCCTGAGACTCCCAAAGTGCTGGGATTACAGGAATGAGCCACTGCACCCGGCAATCTGCTGCCTTTTATCAAACTGCTTCAATTATGCTTGATCTCTCCAAATTACAGTACATATACAGTACTAACAGCTAATTGATGGACACATTACAGAATTAAGTAATAAACTATTAAGCTGAATTATATTAGGTAAAGCAAAACAGGATTCCACTAAAGGCAAACAAACACCAACTGCTCAGTAAATTTTGTGCTTGTAAATTTTTCTCATGTTTATTCAAATACTTTTATGCCCATCCACAAGCAAAATTTCCTATGTCTGCCTCAAGTTTTCCTAGCTACATTTTTTAGGAGGCATTTTCTCTACAATATCAAAATGAGGGTTTTATATAATCAGTATTTAGAGAACATAATCTTCTCTCCTCTAATTTTGTTTATGTCCCTACCCTGTGATTGTGTTGAGTCACCTCCCAGCTCTGGATGCTGTTTAAAGTTCTAGGAAAAAGGAAATCAAGAGAGGTGGCCCTAAACCCGGAGGCCCATGAACAAGCCAGTGGCCATGTTACTAATCTCCAGTGAAGGCCTGCTACCAAGTGTACCTCTGAAGAACAAATGGGTTCTTAAAGCAAGACTCACTGTTGCAAGGTAATGAAGCATTAGTTCATAAGCATTTAAAGTACTGTCCTGACCAGAAGCAAAAGCTTTTTAAAGAACCCTCTGGAAATTTAGTGTTGGCAACTCCAATCACTGTTCATGCCCAAGCAGAGCCCACATGCTAAGGTGTCTACACAAATTCACTCCTCTCGCCCTGGCCCAGTGGATACTGCAAACAGCATTCTCAAACTGCAGCATGTGTTAGAATCACCTGGAGGACTCTTTACACCAAGTCTGCTGGGCCCACCCCCAGTGATTCTGATTTAGTAGGTCTGTGGTGGGGGAAAAGATTTTGCATTTCTTTTCCCCCACCACAAGTTCCCAGGAGATGCTTATGATGCTGGTCCTGAGGCCACATTTTGAGAACCACTGATGTAAGTTAAGGGGTATGGGACACAATTCTCTTGGCTAGTGCCACCACCAAGCACCACAGAATTAAAGGTACTTGCTATCGGTAAAGAGAGAGCTGAGTGTTGGAGAGTAGAGTAACAACTAGCTAGTTTCATTGCTGCTCTCATCCTCCACTCATTAGCAAGGAAAACTCAGCAATTTTCTTGAAATGTAGGCTTGAGATGGCATTTTACGGTGTCACAGTATTTAAATATAGCAAATTTAGGGAAAAGAGGAAAAAAGAAAAGAACATTTTTTTCCCCTAACATACCACTAAATAAAAATAAGCCAAAAATTTAATTTGTTCCTATCTCACCTATCTTCTAACACTGATCATGAATGTCTGACAAAAGAGGCCAGAATGATAGGCCACACTAACAAAAAGACTTTATATTTAGAGACTAGATGACCTTTTATCGGTGAAGCTCAAACAACCAGAGAAACTTTCCGAATTCTCTATAGATTCCTAATAGCATTGTCACACGGGCCATTAACTCCATGACTCATCCCATTGGCCTAGCAGCACAATGATTTAAAATAACCAAAATAAGACAGAAAACACCCACTAACCTCTATCCAAACTCAGAAATTTTCAATATTAAAATGAATTTAAAGTTCACAAACATTAAAACAGATGAAGTGTTTCAACACATTACAGAGGCAAGAACTCACCTATACCATATTTTATCTCTATCACTGACCAGCTGTGTGATCTGGGGCAAATTACTTTGCCTATCTGTGCCACTGTTTCCTCATCAGTAAAATGAAGGGTTGGTAATGTGCCTCTCTTACATAGTTTTTGTGAGGACTAAATAAAATGGGCACATAATAAGTATCCTATAAGTGTTAGTTACAAATGTTATCCCATAAATATTGCTATAAATTATTAATATTATTAATCAGGGGCCGGGCGCAGTGGCTCATGCCTATAATCCCAGCACTTTGGGAGGCCGAGGCGGTAGATCACAACGTCAAGAGATCGAGACCAACCTGGTCAACATGATGAAACCCCGTCTCTACTAAAAAATGCAAAAATTAGCTGGGCATGGCCGGGCACGGTGGCTCAAGCCTGTAATCCCAGCACTTTGGGAGGCCGAGGCGGGTGGATCACAAGGTCAGGAGATCGAGACCATCCTGATCAACATGGTGAAACCCCGTCTCTACTAAAAAATATACAAAAAATTAGCTGGGCATGGTGGCGCGTGCCTGTAATCCCAGCTACTCAGGAGGCTGAGGCAGGAGAATTGCCTGAACCCAGGAGGCGGAGGTTGCCGTGAGCCGAGATCGCACCATTGCACTCCAGCCTGGGTAACAAGAGCAAAACTCCGTCTCAAAAAAAAAAAAATTAGCTGGGCATGGTGGTGCGCGCCTGTAGTCCCAGCTACTCGGGAGGCTGAGGCAGGAGAATTGCTTGAACCCAGGAGGCGGAGGTTGCAGTGAGCCAAGATCACGCCATTGCACTCCAGCCTGGGTAACAAGAGCAAAACTCCGTCTCAAAAAAAAAAAAAAAATTAATCAGAACTTGCAAATTTGTAAAACAATGTTTAGATTATGTAAAAAGTACTAAAAGCACTCAAAGACATTTTTCTCACTCCATTTCACACCTTCATCACCTGCCACCTTTCTCATGAGTGAATTAGCCCAGAGTCCCCCAATTCTTCTACACACTATGTTTTTTAATTAAACCATCCGACATTTAGAATAAGAGGAACAGATCTAAGCTTAATCCTCATCTTTCCACAAGACAAGAACCACATTTGCAGTAAAAGATGCAACAGATCTTTGTTTTAAAATCTTGTTGGGCTAAATCTAAACAGACCCCATATGTTGCCAAAAGCAGGCACCCACCAAGGTGAGAAAAGCTGAGACAGATGTCTGATTGCCATTTTGGTGAAGGGGAAAGGGAAAACTCCACATGCTTTTTAAGGGGAAAAGAGAAACATAACTTCAAAGAAAAAAAACAACATAATAATTTATGAGTCCAATAGTCATGCTGCTCAACTAAAGAACCACAATAAGGAGGCAACTATCTTTTTTGACTCTAGTCTGTTAGCTATGACAATAGAGAACTGTTCTTGCAGGTAAATAATCTTATGCATAAAATATGGGTTTGTTTTTTTTTTTTTAAGATGATGGTGGTCACTTCTAAGTCTTAGCAATATATTAGTACTACACTAATTGATGGAAAAACACATCTACTCCTAAATACCACATCATGACTAAAATTTAAAGGTTCACAAAAAACTAAATCCTTGAAGAAGAGACCCTAGGAAATCCCAGAAGAATAACAAACTTCCGTTTACTTGATAACTCTTTGGTGAGCACACAGACCCCTGAAAACATCAAAAGGGCTTTACTGGACATTCAAAACAAAATCGATTGTCAGAGAGATGCACCCCAATGCCTCTCCTATTTAAAACAGCTCTAGATATTTACAACATGGGGGAAATGCTCATGATATAAGCTACATTTTCAAAATTCAGGACACAAATTTCTCTGTTCTCATGAACAGAGTTTGGAATTTAGGATGAATATACCTTAATTTTATCATCAGAAAGATTTTACGGCATACTTTGTAAGTCTGAAAACTTGTTGATGTATTTTTATTTATACAACACTTATATGGTGGGTTATGTAATTCAAAGACTATGTGTCAGAGTCTATACTCATGAATAATGCTCTAGTTAAGTCATTTCTGTAGTAATTCAGCACATATCTTTGGTCTTAAACAGGCTAACAACCAGAGAAAAACAGCTCCACTGACCACGGCTGCTCTATTCAAATGTCTGTCAGAGGCACTCTGCACTGGTGCAGCACCTCCTAGTACACTGCAGTCAGGTAGTTAAAACCAACCCAGTGAAATTAAATACACCAAACAGACCTCATGACCAGTTGCATTTACTTAGCAAATGAAGTCACCATCTCAGAGTAAAACAGTCCACACTAAAATTCAAACATAGGCCTAGATATGAACATCCTCCAAGTCAGAAAGTCACAGTTAGCATGTAAATATCCAGATTAAAAGGCAGAAAATGCCTACTTTTAAATAAACTCAACTATGTTATTACAGACATTTAACAGAAGCCTCTCCTCTTTTTTTTTTTTTTTTTTTTTTTTTTTTTTGAGACAGGGTCTTGCTCTGTTGCCCAGGCTGGAGTGCAGTGGTGCAATCTTGGCTTACGGCAACCTCCACCTCCCAGGTTCAATGATTCTCCCGGTTCAGCTTCCCGAGTAGCTGGTATTACAGACACATGCCATCACACCCGGATAATTTTTGTATTTTTAGCAGAGACAGGGTTTCACTGTGTTCCCCAGGAGGTCGAGAACTCCTGAGCTCAGGCAATCCATCTGCCTCGGCCTCCCAAGGTGCTAGGATTACAGGTGTGAGCCACCGCGCCCAGCCATGTATGTACATTTTTTTAACAATGTAAATTATTGCCTATTCAATAAATTACATGAAAATTTATGCTGAGGTTACTTGGGCAGCATCATGATTTTTCCACTGACCCTGGTCCTCATGTAATATAAAGGTAAGGAACACAGGCTACAGAGTCAGGCAGGCTGGAGCTCTCTGAGGGCCCACCAACTAGCTAATGAGCACACCTGGAATATCCTGGGAGAAGCAGCCGCGTGCCCTCGCCTGGATGGTGGTCCCAGCAGCTAGACCATTAGCTGAGAAACCACAGTGCACCTCGACAGCAATTCTCAGATGCCAACATAATCAAGTATAACTGGATTATGCATAACATGCCCTCGCTTAATTCTATTACCTTTTTTTTATACCTCGTGGTCTCTGAATCCTCAGAGCATTTTATCAGATGTGTAATGTTGTCATGCAGGAAGCCCTCATATTTTACTGTGTGTTATTGTAATTTAACACAGCCCTCTGCATATTACTGATAATGCCTTTATCAATTTTTAATCATAACAGTGGGGGGAGGAAGTAAAGTATAATAAAGGATTTCTCTGCAGAAATAATCTGAAACTATTGTCTATCCTTCCAAAGTAACACACTGCTTCTCTATTTTTATGTATTTATTTGAGACAGAGTTTTGATCTTGTTGCCCAGGCTAGAGTGCAGTGGCGTGATCTCAGCTCACTACAACCTCCACCTCCCAGGTTCCAGCAATACTCCTGCCTCAGCCTCCCAAGTAGCTGGCATTACAGGCACCCACCACCATACCCAGTTAATTTTTGTATTTTTAATAGAGACGGGGTTTCACCATGTTGGCCAGGCTGGTAACACTGCTTTTCTACATGGGTAGAAATGTCTTGTGAAACTGATCGGAAGAGCAAATGAAAATAAAACAGAAGAAAATTTCCACCATCCCAAAGGAAAAATAAAATTATTCCATAAGGGTTTATATTTGTTTCCCAGTGTTTAATTTTTAAATAAAATGTGCTGTAAACATTTAAAATCATTATTTTATGTGTGTAGGAGTGCCACCAGCTCAGAAACTTACACACAGATTTTCTAAGTTTGATGTCTTCTCAAAATGCAATTTAAATTGGCGATTTGGAATTCAAAACAGATTTTCTTCTAGAAACGGTGTTATAAATGGTCATTCTATCCCTTATTATTATATTATATTATATTATTATCTAATCATCCACATGAAACTGTCATTGAGTACCTCAAAGAAGGACCCTGTGTAATACTCAGCACTTAGCACTAACAGAATAACTCAAAATACACTTCAGGAATTTTGAGTGGATGAATGTCCTGCTTCCCTGAATAAACAAGCTGCCCCACACATGGTGTAGACGGGTGTTTCCCAAATTCACCTCATCAGAATCACCTGGGGGCTGTGCTGACTCAGAATCTCCAGCGGCAGGGCCACCTGGGAATGTTTTTTACCAAGCCCCCAGCGACTCCGATGATTCACAAAGTGTGGGTAACCCAGAGATGAACAGCTGCAACGGGTTCCAAGACGCCCGAGGAAAACCAAAGTCCAGGCTGAGCCCATCAAGTTCTGGGTGAAAATGTGACACTGGGGGCTCGGACAGCCATCCCCAGGGCAAGTGAGGCAAAAGGGACAGCTCTCCCATTGCTAGGAAGCGAGGTGGGAGCTGAGCAGCCGACCAGTTCCCACAGCAGGAGGAAATGGGGGCAAGGACTCTGAGAAAGCAAGCCCGTGTCCATGTCCATAAAAAGGCCCCGGGAGCATTCCTGGCCCCCCTGCCCCAGTGAGGCAGAGAGAAACAGCCCTCCACACACTGCCGCCGGGAACCGCACAGACTTTCAAATGCCTGTGCAGAACTCGCTGGTTTTCCAACCAGAGGTATTTTGGGTTTATCTCTGATACCAGCTCTTATCTAGCTATGGTCAGCTTTCATCTTCCAGGCTTCAGGGGCACAGCCTCCTGTGGACTGGCCATCTGTGGTGATACAGGGACACACATGCTAAGGCAGCCTTCAGTGTCACCAAAACAACAGCAACAAATGTTAAATAAATGTTAGCTATGTGCCAGGCACTGTGCTAAGTAAGTACTTTTGATGCATGTCTCAAATTTCTTGGCCATCTGCTAGTAGTTTGAGAGGTTTCTAAACAAAGAGAAGGAAAAGGGAAAAGCCCAAAGCCTTCTTGTTTTTCTCTCAGGTATTTGACAGGTTTTCACTGTATCTTCCTGGCATCCTTTTCCCTCATATGAGTATGGGAAGGTCATAATTTGAAGTTAGATCAGGTAACAGACAGACAGTGACACACGGTGTTTGGGCAGACTAACCCTGGAGACAGCCCTGGCCTGGGTCAAAGCCCAGTTCCATTGCTTATTAGCTGTGAATGTGGGAAACAAGTTATTTCCGCCTTCACTGTATCACTGTCACACAGAAATAATATTCACCTCATATTAAGGTGGTCGGCGTATGGCAAATGTCCAGCATTTGTTGACAACATCATCAGGCAATACAAAATCCCTGGAAAGGGCTGAGCACGGTGGCTCAGGCCTGTAATCCTGGCACTTTGGGAGCCCAAGGCAGAAAGATCACTTGAGGCCAGGAGTTTGAGACCAGCCTGGCCAACATGGCAAAACCCCATCTCTACTAAAAATATAAAAAATTAGCCAGGTATGGTGGCGCACACCTGTAGTCCCAGCTACTCAGGAGGCTGAGGCAGGAGAATTACTTGAACCAGGAGGCGGAGGTTGCAGTGAGCTGAGATTGTACCACTGCACTCCAGCCTGGGCAACAGAGCAAGACTCCCTCTCAAAAAAAAAAAAAAAAAAAATCCCTGTAAAGACAGTCTGACATCAGAAAGCAGAATTATGCTACTGCCTTGATATTGGTTACAGTAATGACATTTTGTTTGAACAATGCCAAAGGCTTTCACAGACACATCATTTTTCCAAAGAAAAGGGGAAGCCTATAGGCGCAGTGACTCACATCTGTAATCCCAGCACTTTGGGAGGCCGAGGCAGATCGACCACCTGAGGTCAGGAGTTCGAGACCAGCCTGGTCAACATGGTGAAACCCCCATCTCTACAAAAAATACAAAATTAGCCAGGTGTGGTGGCAGGCACCCGTAATCCCAGCTATTCAGAAGGCGAGGCAGGAGAATCTGGGAGGCAGAGGTTGCGGTGAGCCAAGATCATGCCACTGCACTCCAGCCTGAGCAACAGAGTAAAAAAAAAAAAAAGTGGGGGGCTTGAAAGCTCCTTTTCTCAGAGAGTTCCTCAAAGACAGAAGCTCCCATTCTAATTTTGCACGAGGTGACACTGAAGTGCGCGCTATGAGAAGCAGAGACCACCAATGAAACCGGCATGTGGAACAAGATGGCCATCAGCACTCTCCTGCTGCATCTGAACTTCAGTTCCCTCAGGAGTCATTCATTCCAGGATATATACCAATTTGAGGAGAATCAGAATTAAGTAAGTTACTAGGGGCCTAGTTAGGCGGTAGCCATTTTATTTTACACTTAAAACCTGATTTTTTTTTTCTTTCTACACCTTCACTGCTGGAAAAACTTGGTTTTTTAAAGATATTAAAATGACTCCCAGAGGCAAACATTGCATATTTTTGTTTCTGAATTCTCTCTCCAAAATATTAAAGAACTCAAATGTTTCTCTTTTGTTATTTTTCTTCATTTTGCTGGTCTCCATTTTAAAATTTATACAGCTGAAATATTAATATTAGGGTTTTCTCTAATGTAGCAGAAAACCAGATTACTGCTAGATAAATAATTTCAACCTAAATGTAGGTAGCTTCTTAAACCAGGTTATTATTTTCCTAATACCCAAGAATCAATGAGGAGACTGATGTTTTGATTTAAAGGATATACTCTCATAATTCAAGAAATAACTGTCCTAGCAATCTGAATGTTTGACAAATGCATTTAAACACAGTTCTCTTTCCATAATGACATGGCACTTTTTAAAGATGAGGGAGCTATGAATGTATTGTGGGCAGAATATACACAAATTAGAAACAAGTACCTGCCTGATCTGTTTAGCAAGTGACTAATCCCTCAACATGTAACGATCCATGCACTCTATGCGAATAAAATATTAGCTAAAAGAGTCCATACAGTCCGGGTGTGCTGGCTCACCCCTACAATCCTAGTACTTTTAGAGGCCAAGGTAGGAAGATGGCTTGAGGCCAGAGTTCGAGATGAGCCTAGGCAACATAGTGAGATGGTGAGATGCCAATTTCTTAAAATAAGTAAATAAACAAATAGTTTTTTTAAATGTAAGAAGAGTCCACATGGTCACAAAGAGTTCATTTCAGACACAAAGTTTTTTTCAATCCCCCATCAAGAGAACCACAGGGATTATTTATCAAAGGTGTATTTACAAATTCATCTGAACTTGAACCCTATCTGGGTTTAAAGCCCAGCTCCATTGCTTACCAGATGTCAACGTGGGCCAACAAATTATTTGTGCCTTAGTGTTATATCATCTGTCACACAGAAGAGTATCCACCTCAAATATCATTAGCAAATAGTCAAAACGAAACTCACAGAAGTACAGAGTAGAATGGTGGTTACCAAGGGCTACAGAAAGAAGGTACTGGAGAGATATTGGTCAAAAGATACAAAATTTCTGTTAAGAGGAGTAAGTTCAAGAGACCTATAATCTATATGGGGACCATAGCTAATAACAATGTACTGTATACTTGTAAGCGTTCTTACCACAAAAAAAGTATGTGAGGTAATGCACATATGTTAATTAGCTTGATTTAGCCATGCCACAATATATATCCATCTATCTAAATATCTTGTTTGTGAGGCAGAGAGGCTCACACCTGGAATCCCAGCATTTTGGGAGACCAAAACAGGCTGATGCTTGAGGTCAGGTATTTGAAATCAGCCTGGAAACATGGTGAAACCCTGTCTCTATCAAAAATATAAAGATTAGCTTGGCGTGGTGGCACGTGCCTGTAATCCAGGCTACTAGGGAGGCTGAGGTGAGAAAATCACTTGAGTCATTGAACTCCAGCCTGGGCAACAGCCAGACCCTGATGGGGGTGGGGGAGCGGGAATGTTTACCATAAGTATATGCAACTTTAATTTTCCTATTTTGTCAAAATAAATAAAAAACTTTTTAAATCCCTCAGTGGAATCACAAAATGCCAAAACTGTAAAGGCTAGTAGAGATTATTTTTGTCAAAGTCTCTGTTTACAGATAAGAAAACTAAGGCCCTAAGATGTTGAATAAATTGCTCAAAATTTGTGTTAGGAAATGGCAGAGGTGAAGCCAAGCTCAGGTTTCCCAATTCCCAATCCAATGAGCTTTCTAGATTACGGCAGTTCTCCTCAATTTGCCTGGCCGATGGACAGCATGGCACTTGTTAAACACACTGGAGACTGGCTCAACAGGGCTCTGGAAGGGTCTCAGAATCTCTAATTTTAACAAAAGTTCCAAGTTCTTAAAGTTAGTCAAGTATAGGAATCACCTGGCCTCCTTAACCTGAGGGTGCAATCTGACCACTCAGCTACCTATCCGTTTCTCTTAATAAATTGAGGGACTGGGACTGGGGGAGTGCAGGGCCACACCGCCACCAACATCCTCTCTAGTGTGTGGTATGTGTCAATGAAAGCAACTATTACGCCAATTTCACCAAACATTTCTGAGCAGTCAGGCACAAAAACAGCCACACAGCCTATTCTTAGAAGTGTAGTCAGTCGGGCACAGTGGCTCACACCTGTAATCCCAGCTCTTTTAGGAGGCCAAGGAGGGAGGATCACTTGAGCCCAGGAGTTCCAGACCAGCCTGGGCGACATATGGAAACCTCATCTCTTTTTTAATTAAAAAAAAAAAGTACAGGGAAGTCTCTGTCTTTAGAACTCTGACAAGTGCCTTGCATCTGAGGAAAAAGCAAAGATACTCTGACATCAGGACCAGCCAACCCTCTGGTTAGGTGAGGGGACAGTCTGTTGTGAGATATGAGAATGCATCTCAACACCTAAAGTACTACTTAGAAGTATGAGCTACAGTGTCTGCCAAATTCTCAGACTTGTTTATGCAAAGACTATATTCACAAATGTACAATGATCAATATGTACAATTGTTACCCATCAATTAAAAAGAGTAATAAATGTGTATAACACAACCTGCCCTTCCCTCCTACCTCATGAGGTTTTTAATCAATATGAATACTTTCTCAATCATAAAATAGTGCTATTAATTATAAAAAGAAACAAATTATGAACTTTGAAAAGTTCACTGTGCTAAGTAAAAAAAGCCAGCCACCTGTATGAAATGTCCAGAAAAGTCAAATCTAGAGAGGCAGAAAGTGGATTAGTGGTTGCCTAGGGGTGAGAGGGTTCATAGGAAATGAGGAATAACTGCTTATGATCGTGGGGTTTCTTTTGGGGTGACAAAAATGTTCTAAAATTGGCCAGGAGCGGTGGCTCACGCCTGTAATCGCAGCGCTTTGGGAGAACCGAGGCGGGCAGATCACGAGGTCAAGAGTTCGAGACCAGCCTGGGCAACATGATGAAACCCCATTTCTACTAAAAATACAAGTTAGCCAGGCATGGTGGTGCATGTCTGTAATCTCAGCCACTCAGGAGGCTGAGGTAGGAGAATTGCTTGAACCTGGGAGGTGGAGGTTGCAGTGAGCCAAGATTGCACCACCACACTCCAGCCTGGGTGACAGAGCAAGACTATCCCAAAAAAAAAAGTTCTAAAACTGTGGTAATGGTTGCACAACTCTGTGAATACACTAAAAAATCCCTCAACTGTATACTTTTTTTTTTTTTGACACGGAGTCTTGCTTTGTCTCCCAGGCTGGGGTGCAATTTGCCATCTCAGCTCCCTGAAATCTCCACCTCCTACGTTCAAGTGATTCTCATGCCTCGGCATCCCAAGTAGCTGGGATTTCAGGCATGTACCACCATACCCAGCTAATTTTTGTATTTTTAGTAGGGACATGATTTTGCCATGTTGGCCAGGCTGGTATTGAACTCCTAGCCTCAAGTTATCCACCCACCTTAACCTTTCCAAATGCTGGAATTACAGGTGTGAGCCGCCCACCCAGCCAAATAGTACACTTTAAGTGGGTGAACTGTATGGTGTGTAAATTTTATTTCAACAAAACTGCTTTTAAAGAGAAAGGAAGCTTGAAAATAAAAACAGGACTATTAGGTTGAGTGTCTACTGATTTCTGCTTAGCAAAGTCTGTTTTGATGTTTACAGAGCCAAGATGTAACTATGCCACTGCTAGCTGTTGTCACTATTTTCCATGAGAACTTAGTATGTCAGCAAAATTAATGACATGTCTGTAAAAGTTACAGACAGGAGCAGAGACTGGTAGTTAAGCATTAAACATTAAAGGTAGAAAGTTTACACTTTCATTTACTTAAAGTAATTGTCTTGATCACTTACCATGGTAATAGTATTGTATTTTTAGTAGGGATGGGGTTTTGACATATAGGCCAGGCTGGTCTTGAACTCCTGGCCTCAACTGACCCACCAGCCTCAAAGGATGTGTCCGCCTTCCTCCCTAAGGTTTTTATAGTTATTCTTCCTGACAGTAGGCACTAAGTCACTATTAATTCAATTCAAACATCTACTGAGCTATCATATCCAGGCACTGTTCTAAGCTCTAGAAAAACAAAGACTCAGCCATCCTGGACCTGAAAGGTCCTCCTATCTGGCCAAGGGGTACAGAAGTCCCCTTGGTAAATGCAGTGACAGAGGTGAACCAAGGCCATGGGAGCATCCCCTCAACCTGGGGGCATCAGGGAAAGAAAGTAACAGGGGAGTCTTCAATGAACATAAGAGTAATAACATGTACTCTCCCCAAAGCATGACAAATTATTTTGGATCACTTTCTACCCATCAGATTTTGAGGAATGGCAAATTTAATGAAATACTTCTCAGAATCATTGAGGACAGCAGGGCCAGCCCACAGGACTAAAATACTGTCTCTGTATTGCAAAGAGTGTCTACACAAATATATATATATTTTTTGAGACGGAGTCTCACACTGTCGCCCAGGCTCTAGTGAGTGCAGTGGCACAATCTCGGCTCACTGCAATCTCAGCCTCCTAGGTTCAAGCAATTCTCCTGCCTCAGCCTCCCAAGTCACTGGGACTACAGGCACGCACCACCATGCCCAGCTAATTTTTTTTTTTGTATTTTTAGTAGAGATGGCGTTTCACCATGTTGGCCAGGATGGTCTCAATCTCCTGACCTTGTGATCCACCCGCCTCAGCCTCCCAAAGTGCAGGGATTACAGACGTGAGCCACCACAACCAGCCACATTTTTTTTTAATTGTTCCACTGACATTCTCACATCCTTTCTTATGGTAGAGAGCCATCCGTCACTAAAATATGCTGTCCCCAATTGCTAGAGGTTTTTTGGTAAACTGCTGGATTCTGTTAATTACTCCTGGGGAGACTCATTAAAAGGTTTATCTAACAAGAAAGATGGAAGTAACAGTCACAGTTATCCTTAGGACTGTTTAAGGAATGTATCTAAACTTTGCCCCCCATTTCCACAAGTCTTTTTTTTTTTTTTTGAGACAGTCTCGGTAATTTTTGTATTTTTGGTAGAGATGAGATTTCGCCATGTTGGCCAGGCTGATCTTGAACTCCTGGCCTCAGTGATCCGCCCACCTCAGTCTCCCAAAGTGCCGCGATTACAGGCGTGAGCCACTGTGCCTGGCCCCACACTCCTCCAAAGGGAAGAAACACAGGCAGTGGGACAACAGGCAAGCCAATCAGAAGGTTTGGGCTTCAGGCCCAGATGTGTCATTAACCCAAAGCCTAACCTGGGGTGAATTACTGCAATGCTCTTGGACTCGATTTCCTCTCTGGGTAAGAGTTCACAAAATGGATGGCCTTTACGGTCAATTCCAAGTCCAAAAGTCTAGGGGTCCATACTAATGAAGTATGTTAATCTGAAGACCTGCCTCAAATGGTACCAAAATGACTTCAAACTGTAGCTTTTATACAGCAACAAGGTTTGAAGCATTGTTTTAAAAGAATCCTAACAGATGGTAATGCATAGGCATTTCACTGCTTTTTAGCATATAAAAAAGTGAAATGTGTGAAGGTGAAAGAAACCACAAAAATTAATGTCTTTATAGTCAGCTTTCTTCTCTACTTGTGCACTTAGGCAGAATTCTATTCAATAAAAAGCCTTCTTGCATGATTTTAAAAAAAAAAAAAAAAAGGAAAATGGGGCGGGACACACCTGTAGTCCCAGTACTTTGGGAGGTGGGGGCAGGTGGATCACCTGAGGTCAGAAGTTCAAGATCAGCCTGGCCAACATGGTGAAACCTCGTCTCTACTAAAAATACAAAAATTAGCTGGGCATAGCGGCATGCACCTGTAATCCCAGCCTCTCGGGAGTCTGAGGCAGGAGAGTAGCTTAAACCCAGGAGGCGAAGGGTGCAGTGAGCTGAGATCACACCCCAGTGCTCCAGCCTGGACGACAGATATTAAATCACAGCCATTTAAGATTCAAACGAACTTGTCAGAAGTTTTGAAAAGAGTTACTTCAGTCACTGTAATTAGAACAACCGTAGTTAATCTGGAGAATTTGGGGGACTTCTGGCTATGGACAGTAGCCTATTGGGGCATAGGTACTAAATAGAGAAAAGTGGTACATTTAAATATAAAAACCAAACTAGTAAAGGAAGTAGCTCTTGACCTTCAGGGAGTTTTCTCTTGTTTTTCTTTCATTCCCACAACAGATCAGTTCACCTATCAGTCAGATCTCTCATCACATTCTTTGCCAAGGGTGAAATTCTGGTTCTCCCACGCACCTACACCCTACACAGAAGCAACTCGTGATTGCCATGTACACCGTGACATCCTACTAGGACAGTATATCCTAGTATATACATGAAGTCATTAGTCACGTTAAGTAGCTATATCCTGATTACGTCAACAACTTTTTATTTTGAGATGGAGTCTCACTCTGTCACCCAGGCTGTAGTGTGGTGGCAGGATCTCAGCTCACTGCAACCTCCACCTCACAGGTTCAAGCAATTCTCCTGCCTCAACCTCCCGAGCAGCTGGGACTATAGGCACACACAGCACACACCACCACACCCAGCTAATTTTTGTATTTTTAGTAGAGGCAGGGTTTCACCATATTGGCCAGGCTGGTCTCGAACTCCTGACCTCATGATCCATCGACCTCAGCCTCCCAAACTGCTGGGATTACAGGCGTGAGCCACCGCACCCGGCCCTATGTTAACAACTTTATGAAATCACTTTGATTTCTCCCCACTGACTTTTTTTTTCTTGGAGGGGGAGGCTCTCCCAGGCTGGGAACTGTCCACAATTGTGCTGACAGCACAATCAAAGAGATGAACCCAAAAAATGTAAAACTGCCACATGATAATTACACAACTTGAAGATGTATTATAGCAAACAATCTCACTGGAATTAAATAATTGAAAATTTGAACTCCAGTTGTAAGGTGGTTAAAATATAGCTAAGTGTTTCTAGCTAGCTGAAAAATGAGCTATTTGAGATTGCATACGAAGTGATTCTAGGAGAAAGTCATTTCCTCCAGAGGTTCTGAAATCTATGCGTGTGTTACACCAACATCTCCCCTCCCACCCAGCAACCCATCAACTATCTCCAATTTATTCTTAACACATAAGATGACCAAGTTCACGGACTTAAAAGGGAGAAACCACATAGACATCTCATTGAAAGTTTCTCTGCTTTAGGCCAGCAGGAAATTCCAGTTGCTTCATTCACCCGAGCCAGTTAAGCTGCTTCAATGAAATGGGTGATAGGAGAGATCACGAAGTCAGGACAGAGACTTGACTTTCAGGGTTGGAGGAAGCGAGACAAAGATGAATGGGATTCTGAGCCTCAACTCAAGGTCAAGGTCTTCTGAATCACAAAGAGTTGGTGGGTCAGTCTAGGGGAAGAAAGAAGATTCAGGCCAAAGGGAAAACCCTTAACTCAAAGTCTACATAGTTCTGCTTGAAGGTAAGAAGACAGGTAGGCGGCGGGAAGAGAGGGGGCAAGCAGCCTCAACACTTGCTGAGATCCCCAGGCTTTCACAAACGGATCCTCCTGAAGTCTCCAAAACTATAACTACTCAGTGCCCAGATGTATATTCCCCCCTGGCTTTTCCAACAGGCTACCTGCCTGTGACCCTTTTCCCACGATCTTGGCTCCTCCTCTGTCGACAGCGCCCTGTGGTCTCCTCTCTGCCTCCCACACACGGACAGACAGAAGGAACGAACAGGGGACTAGGCCAGCCCAATTCCCACCCTCCGCGCCCGCTCCCTCGAGGCAGCCAAGACCCTCCAGGAGTCCGAAAGTCACAGAGCGCTCCGAGCGCCTGCCACCTGCCCAGCCTCCCGCCGGGGTCCGGCCGTCCCCACTCGAGACCCAGACATCGCGGGGCGCCGCGTCCCCCGCGCCGACCCGGGGCCGCCAGGGGGCAGGCGGGAGCAGCTGTCCGGGTGCCTCCCCCGCCGGTTCCCCTCCCCCGGCCCGCCCGCCACTCACGGATTTTCACTCGGCGGTGGTCCAGGCGCGCGGCGGTGGCGTGCAGGGTGTCGAGGCGGCGGTGCAGCGCGGCGGTGCGGTGGCCCAGCGCGGCCGCCTGGCCCTCGAGCTCGCCAAAGATGTCCCCGGCACAGCGCGACAGGTCGGCCAGCTGCCCCAGCAGGCAACCCAGGGCGTGCGAGCTGACCTGCTCCAGCGAGCGGAAGAGCGGCGCGCCCGCGGCCCCGGCCCCCGCCGCCTCGGGCCGGCGCAGCCGCGCGGGCTCCAGGGTCCTCTGGTGGAAGGGCATGGCGGGGGCCGCCTGGGCGAGCGCAGCCCTCAGTACGCCCCTCGTCGGCGCGGGGCGCGAGCCTGCATCCAACACACAAAGGAAGTCCCGGGCAGCGGCTGGGCGCCGAGGGAAGCCTGGCGGCCCTTGCCCACGGGGGAGAGGCCGGCCGGGCAGGAAGGACCGACGGACGGACGGACGGACAGGAGCGCGGGCAGGCGGGCGGGCACCCGGCGGCGCGGGGCAGGACTGGGATCCGAGGCGCGGCTGCCTGGCGCCCAGCGGCGTCCCTCCACCCGCGGGGCTTCCCGGGCCGCGCGGCGAGAGGAAGTTCCAGGGGCAGCTCCGGGCAGCGGCGGCGAGGGGAGCCGCGAGTCCCGCTGAAGTTTGCAGGCGGGCAGGAAAGCGCCAGCGACTCCTTCCCTCCCTCTGGATTGGAGAGGGAGGAGGAAGCGGGGGAAGTGCCGCCGACACCGGGCGAGAGGGAGGGGAGGCGAAAGAAAGGAAAGGGGGAGGAGAAAAGGGCCGGCCCGGGAACCACCTGCGGCTCCCGCGGCCGCCGCGCCCAGCGCCCGCAGCCAGTGGCTGTCCCGGCGCCTCAGCGCACCCTGCCGGGGCGGGCGCGAGCGCACAGTCCCGGGGCGCCCAAGTCGCTGCCGCACTCCCCTTGGCAGCCCCCGAGCTGTAGGGCCGAGCCCTCGCCCGCCCCCTGGGCCGGGGTGGAGCGCAGCGCGGGCGCCGCGAAGGCGGAGGCGTCAGGACAGCTGCGGCCAGCCCCGCTCGCGCTGCTCACCTGCGCCCCTGCCCACGGCGCTCCGCAGTCAGGCGCGCCCCGCCCCTCGAGGTCCCCCTGGTCTCTCCCAATTCCCTTCTGGAAGGTGGCCAAGACTCCTGGGCCGCTTCGGTGGACCTAAAAGAGAACGTCTTTAAATCGTCCAGTGGCCAGGGGTTCTGTCGCCGAGCGGAAGTCCACGTCCCAATCGGAACAACTTCTTAAGACCTCTTTTCAGGGGGTGTCCAGTGAGTTTATTTCAGCAAGATGACGCCTCTGTGGCTACCTGCCACTACAGCTGGAAAGGTCCAAGCTGAAATGTGCCTCAGCTGAGTTTCTTCCCCCAAGCTTGTGAGTTGGGGGTGGGGGACTAGAACCTAGAACCCTGAATTCGGAGCCTGGAAGACATGTAATCTACATGCTATTGAGATCGTGGTCATGGGACACCCGCTAACTCAAACCTTCTGGTAGGAAGTATTTGAGAAGACTGGGTCCAATATCCCGAAGCTAAAATCCCACTGGCCCATCGCAATGTTTGCTCAGAAAAGGAATCTGGGTTCTTTGGTTTCTTTCCAGTCGACCCTGGTTTCTCCTTTGTTTAGTGGCAGTTTGGGAATCAGTCTCCCAGAGCAGCGCGGATTGTAATGAGAAGTGCATTGGGGGACAGGAACAGTGGGAGACAAATGGGCCTGGACAGAGCTCCTCCAGATAAAACTTAGTAGATGCGGTTTTGTTTGTTTGTTTTGGTCTTTACCCTGTTGTACAGCGGCTTAATTTTTACAATGTAGGCCACTAACAATTTCTTATCACCTACTCTGACCACGTTCAGGGTTGTTATGAGGCACAAAGGAACTGCTGCTGTCTGTGCAAAACAACCTGCTTTGCAATTTATGACGCACTTGATAAACACCTGGAACAGTATAAAATCATGCTACTTCCTCAAGAAATACTAGTTGAGTGGCTCTGTGTTGGGCACTGGCTACAGATAAGGTAATGTGCAAAGCTGGCTCTGTCCTTGCCATCTTGAGACTCCCATGTAGTGGACCATGCATATCATTTTGAAATTGTATGCAATATGGCCGCGCGCCGTGGCTCACGCCTGTAATCTCTACTCTTTGGGGGGCCGAGGAGGGCAGATCGCCTGAGGTCGGGAGTTCGAGACCAGCCTGGCCAACATGGCGAAACCCAGTCTCTACTAAAAATAAAAATTAGCTGGGCATGCATAGTGGTGGGCGCCTGTAATCCCAGATACTCAGGAGGCTAAGGCAGAAGAATCGCTTGAACTCGGAAAGCGGAGGTTGCAGTGAGCCGAGATCATGCCATTGCACTCCAGCCTGGGTGACAGAGCCAGGCTCTGTCTTAAAAAAAAAAAAAATTTACAATATAATTTGCCTATTTAAAGTATATAACTCAGTGCTTTTTAGTATATTTACAATATTGTGGAAATATCACCATAATCACTTTTAGGACATTGTAATCACACCAGTCTCAAAAACCAGTGCTCTTTAGTATTCAGCTCTCTCCCTCCCAAATCATCATCACTAGCCAATTGCAACCACTCATATATCTATGGATTTTCCCATTCAGGAGGTTTCATATCAATGAAATCATACAATGTGTGATTGTTTGTGACTGCCTTCTTTCACTTAGTGTAATGTTTTCAAAGTTTATCCATGGAGTAGCATGGATCAGTTTTGATTCTTTTTTTAAGGCTGCATAATATTCCTTTGTTTGGATATGCCATATTTTGTTTATCCATTCATCAGTTAATGGACATTTGGGTATCCACTTTTGAGCTATTATGAGTAATGCTGCTATGAACATGTATATACAAGCTTTTGTGGGACGTGTGTGTTTTCATTTCTCTTGGGTATATACCGAGAAGTGGAACTGATGAGTCATGGTAACCCTATGTTTAACTTTCTTAGGGATTGCCAATCTGTTTTCCAAAGTGACTACACCATTTTGCCACCCAACCAGCAATGTCTGAGGGTTCCAGTTTCTTCACATCCTCAGCAACACTAATTTTTATGTCTTTTTTTATTACAGCCATTCCAGTGGGTATATTATCTCATTGTGGATTTGATTTGGATTTTCCTGATAGCTAGTGATAATGAGCATCTTTTCATGACCTTAGCAGCTACCTGTGGAAAAATATAACATTGTAGAATGTCTGTTCAGATTCTTGACCATTATTAAATAAAATTGTTGTCCATTTTTTATCATTAAGATATAATGGTTCCTTGAATGTTCTAGATACAAGTACCTTAGGTGTAACATTTCCTTCCTAATTGCTTTAACAGTCTGTTGTGGTCTAGCATTGTTCTGCAGTTTATTCCATCTTCTGTCCCCTTGAGACTTACCCATTGGTTGAAAAAGAATTAAGGTTTAGCCACATAGACTAATAAAAAGAGGGTAAGCATATTTTTGTAAATTTGTAATCCTGGGGCACTATCAATAAAATTTTTTTGATAAAATGATTTCAGTACTCCAGAAGCTGAATGTAAACTATACATAACCAGAACATGGAATTAATAGGACTCTTGGTGTAGCCATAAAAGCAACTTAATTTTTAGTCTTCTACTGCCCCTTTATAGTCTGTTCCATGAGGATAGGGAGGATAGTTCTTCCTCTTCCACAGAATGAAACTCAGCAGTCCCATAACTTTATTCTCTCAGATAATAGAAAATCCTGTTATTTTAAGAGAAAAACCCTGCTCTCTTAATTCAGCAATTAAAATCTTGTCCCATTCCCCAGCAGGGGCCTCCTGTGGGCAAAGAGCTTTGCTCCTCCCCCCATGTCACCCTCCCTCAGCCCACTTGCTAACCATGGTAAGGGGAGGTAGGGGTAGAGGCCTGCAGGAAGGCAGGTACTAAACTGGTCCTCTGGTGGAAAGGTGTCACCCACACTGGGCTTGGTGGGTATTTGAAAGTGACTCTTTCGTGAACACTGTCATGAGCCCTCTCTGGGAATTGTCTGGCCATGCTTCCTGACGCTAGCGATGAATTTTCTCTAGCTGCTTATTCTCCCCCAACCTTGGTTTTCCTTCTGTCCCCTCCACACAGACTCTCACCATCAGGGTCCTGTCAACCCTCCAGTGAGACTTTTTCAGAAGAATCCCTTTTAAAATGACCTCAGGCTGACCTTCCTGCTGCAGATTTCACATATGGTATCTGAGTCTCACACAGTGTGGTTGGAAGATAGCACAGTGACCTCCCAGGCACAGCCCTCCACCAGCTGCCCTAGAATGCTGGCTCTCCTCCGATGAGAGTTGGGCCCAGTAGTCTGCTGTTGGCCAGAAGCAGCCAGCAAGCTCCCTGGGAGGCCTGGAGAAGCCCTTCTCACTCAGCTTGGTGTTCCATGCCAGTGCCCCCACCCATTGTGGGGTGAGGGTAGGACTCTCAGGGCAGCCCTGTCCAAATCCTCAAAGCCCTCTTACATTTGAGTCTTTTGTAGCTTATATGATTGAGCATCTAAGCAGTCCTCAACTGTTTACTTGAAATATCATAAGTGATTTTGGTATCTGTCATTTCTTGGTTCATCAGTCACAACTTCCCATCTAACATCCCATTAAGTAATATATAAAACAGAACAAAAACATTGTTCCAGCTTCTTCCAAGAAGAATTTAATGTCACTTCCTAAGTGCAGTGGCTGGGCCCTGTCCCATGCCTGTTCATCTCTGGTCAATGGTCATCAAGATCTAAGAAAGAAGAAAGGAGCCCTGAGGGCCTACGCCGTGTGTGTGTGTGTGTGTGTGTGTGTGTGTGTGTGTGTGTAATTATGAGGAACCCTCTCCATTCTGTTTTTCATTAACATCTAAAGGGAAATTCTGTTAAATCAATGCCAAGACCAAAAGTTATGGACATTTGTGTCTTTTTTAGAGACTCTAAAAACAAGTGGAACATTCAGATAGACTATATGATTTCCCAGGTTTTTTATATATAGTACAAATTGTTCCTGAATTAAAAGTCTAATGATTGATACATTTTTTGTATTATCTTACTGCTAGGGAAAAAAAAATTACCACGAAGTGAAAAAGATGCAACAGGCACCTCAGGGTATAGTGTGTAACAGTCTTCTGTTCATGACATACTGTGGTTTATATGGGGGATTAGCCAAGTGGTAGAAACCTCAGTCCAGCCAGTCTGGAGACCAGTAAACCAAAAAGAGACTTCTGCTTCTAACCGACATAGGCAAGTGCTAATTTCTCACCAACTTAAAAATAACCCTAGTCTGGCCAGGCACTGTGGCTCACGCCTGTAACCCCAGCACTTTGGGAGGCCAAAGTGGGTGGATCACGAGGCCAGGAGTTTGAGACCAGCCTGACCAACATGGTAAAACCCTGTCTCTACTAAAAATACAAAAAAATTAGCCTGATGTGGTGGCACTTGCCTGTAATCCCAGCTACTCCGGAGGCTGAGGCAGGAAAATCACTTGAATCCAGGAGGCAGAGGTTGCAGTAAGCTGAGATTGCACCACTGCACTCCAGCATGGGTGACAGAGTGAGACTCTGTCACAAAAAACAAAACAAAAAATAACCCTAGTCTTTGATTAGCCAGAGAGAGCTTCTTAAAATGCATATCTGAATGTGTCCCCCTCCCCCAGCTCAAAAATCTGCAAAGCTTTTCCACTACTTTTTGGATTACCAAAAATGAAGTCCACAAAGCCCAGAGAGTGTTGTCCCTACCTTTCTCTCCAGCCCTGTTTCCTGTCTCCCTCCTCCTCTATTGCCTCCCCCACCGTGTTATCCAGGCCATATGGAATCAGTGCTTCCTCTATTCTCCCTTCTCTCCTTTGTTAAGTTAGCTTTTCAGATTTTGGTTCAAATGTCACTTCCTTGGCAAAACCTGCCCTCCCCTCCTAGGCCAGATCAAATCTCCCTATTCTAGACTACTAAACTTGAACCCATATAGGTGTTTGTATTTATATGTTTATATAATTTTTATTATTAATCCATATTAGGGCCCTGAAAAGAAAGAAATCAACTTAGATGGTTCAATTAAGAGAATTTAATGAAGAAACAAAAACCAGAGGTGCTGAAGCACTCAGGAACTAGCAACAGCAGGAAATCTTTATGACCCCTTGGTTCAAAGGGGTGGAAGGGAGCGCCACCTCAATTCCCCCCCAGGCTTGGAGCAGTCATCCACTAGCAGTTGGAAGTGCTGGGGCCAACAGGTCTCAACCAAATTCCTCTCTGGGACCTGTCCCTGACTAAGGGGAACTTCCTCACCCAAAAGCATGCCCCCTTTCCCTGGGGCAGCCTCCTGCAATGACTGGTCTACACAGAGGTGTGAAAATCCAGCTCACTTGCCCCAAATTGGGACAACTAACTGCAGGGCCATACTAGCCCACTCTGCTACATTCTGATTCCCTCACTCCCCCACCCCAAGTGGTCATCCCAAGAACACTCCCCAGCCAACCTATGGCACAGTATCAGGGCCTGCTTCATACAGAACTTGCCTGGAGAAAGAGCCAAGGTGAAGAAAGTGTCATCCAAGCCCTGTAAGGGCTTCCACTTTGAGCAAGCAGTGAGTCGGGAAGAAAGATCTTAGCCTCTCGTCTCCCACTTCTCTATCTCCTGCTAAGACTTTCTATTGGTGGTAGCCATTGGGTGATGTAACCCACAGGAATCAGCCTTCTGGGGTAAAACACAGCAGAAAATGGATGTAGTGGTGAGAAGAGGGCAGAAACAAAAATTTCCCCTTAGTAATCTGCCAGTACAGCAAAAGAAGCCCCAAATAACTAAGAGACTTAGCTTTCGATTTAATAGAACTATGAGGACAGGGCGTGGTGGCTCATGCCTGTAACCCAGCACTTTGGGAGGCCAAGGCAGGCAAATCACAAGGTCAGGAATTCGAAAGCAGCCTGGCCAACGTAATGAAACCCCATCTCTACTAAAAATACAAAACATTAGCTGGGCATAGTGGCGGGCATCTGTAATCCCAGCTACTCAGGAGGCTGAGGCAGGAGAATTGCTTGAACTGTGAAGCGGGGCCGAGATCATGCCAACTGCACTCCAGCCCAAGCGACAGAGTGAGACTCCATCTCAAGAAAAAAAAAAAGAACTATGGCTATCGAGCTATTGATATAGTTTGGATGTATGTCCCTGCCCACACCTCTTGTTGACATGTAATCCCCAATGTTGGAGGTTGGACCTGGTGGGAAGTGATTGAATCATGAAGGCAGATATCTCATGAATGGTTTAGTATCATCTCTTTGGTACTATCCTGGCAACCGTGAGTGAATCCTCACAAGATCTGGTTGTTTAAACGTGTGGCACCTTGTGCCCAGGTCAGGCACCAAGATCCTTATTGTTTAACTACACCACACTGCAAGGGAGCCCAGAATATATTTAAAGGAAAGAGAAGGAAGATGCAGAAAAAGAAATGGAAAAGAGTTGCTCAAAGACAGAAGGGTCACCTGAGGTCAAGAGTTCGAGACCAGACTGGCCAACATGGTGAAACCCCATCTCTAGACAGATGTGGTGGTGGGTGCCTATAATCCCAGCTACTAGGGAGACTGAGGCAGGACAATCACTTGAACCCAGGAGGCAGAGGTTGCAGTGAGCTGAGATCACACCACTGCATTCCAGCCTGGGTGATAGAGCACGACTCCATCTCAAAAAACAAAAACAAAAAAAGTATGAGGCGGTCCAAAATAACAAAGCCAAGCAAAGAGAGTTTTTCACTGGGAGAGGGTATTATGTCATGGAAAACACAGTGGGTTCTAGTTCCAGAACTGCTATAAAGGGCTGTGAGACTGACCCGACATCAATTCATTAGCTTGTCTGGGCCTCCATTTCCGCATGATGAAAAGCATAAAGTTTTCTCCTCTACCTATACATTAATTTCTGGGTTTTGTTTTGTTTTGTTTTTTGAGACAGAGTCTCACTCCATCACCAGGTGCCAGGCTGGAGTGCAATGGCACGATCTTGGCTCACTGCAACCTCTGCCTCCCAGGTTCAAGCAATTCTCCTGCCTCAGCCTCCTGAGTAGCTGGGATTATAGGCACGCGCCACCATGCCCAGCTAATTTTTGTATTTTTAGTAGAGATGGGGTTTCACCATGTTGGCCAAGATAGTCTCAATCTCTTGACCTTGTGATCTGCCCGCCTCGGCCTCCCAAATTGCTGGGATTACAGGCATGAGCCACCACATCCGGCCTCAATTTCTGTTTTTAGTTGTCAGAAGCATGGGCACTCTACCTATACATTTAGCTGTGTTCATACATTCATCATGACCTCCTTCCTCCATCCTAAAGCAGAACACAAGTCCATACAAGATGTTCTCGGCACCTGGGCTTAGGAGTCCATCTGTTCCTGCACCCTCCACAACCTTTCACCAAGTTATTACCCTCTTTTTTTGCATCCTCACCTTTTCTTTCTCCATTTGCCACTCAATATTTAAAATACACTCAAGCCTCCTTCATTGAAAGATTAAAACTTGGCCGGAAGCAGTGACTCATGCCTATAATCCCAACACTTTGGGAGGCCAAGGAGGATGGATCACAAGGTCAGGAGTTCAAGATCAGCCTGAGCAACATGGTGAAACCCCATCTCTACTAAAAATACAAAAATTAGCCAGGTGTGGTGGTGTGTGCCTGTAATTCCAGCTACTCAAAACCCAGGAAGCATAGGTCACAGTGAGCTGAGATTGTGCCACTGCACTCCGGCCTGGGTGACAGAGCAAGACTCAGAGAAAGGGGAAAAAAAAAGAAGAAAGGAAGATTACAACTCTTCTCTTTATTTTGGTTCAATACTTTCTCCTTTCCCTTTATGGTCAAGCTTCTAAAATAGACTGCATTGAAAGTTTCCAGGTGCACAGACATCCACTGCCATCTGCTTTCTCACCCTCCCTTGCTTTGAAATGGTTCTGCTGCTGTCTCTGGGGCCTTCTTACTTGGTCACTGGATGTCAATTGCATCCCCACTTTCTTGAAACTTCGTTCCCAGGGGTCTGCCATGCTCTTATTTACCCACTCCATATCACATTTTCCAAGCTTTGGAGACTAAAGGCTATGAACACAGTCTCTAAAAATATGGCCTTTATTTTTTCTATACCTCTAAAGTCAACACATGGGTCCTCTAGGAACTGATGTACCTCAGTTCATTCAGGCGACGTGAGCAACTCAGCCATGCCTATGACTTCAGCTATTACTTACTTACCGATAATGGCCAAAAATCCCTATCTTCAAGCTGGGTTCATATCTCAGTTCTTACCACTTACCAGCTTGGGAAAAGTAGTTCACCACTCATATCTCAGTTCCTCATCTGTGAAATGGAGACTGTAATGAGATAACCCTGACTTGGTTGTGAGGGTCTCATGAGTTACAACACGTAAAGTGCTTAGATACCACCTGCTACATAATTGGATTATATTTAATAAATGTTTGTTATATCAATAGATATCTTCCTCTCCCCCTTTCCCTCCCTTCCCCTCTTACCCCTTCTCTCTCTCTCTCTCTCTCTCTCTCTCTCTCTCTCTCTCTCTGTCCCCAAATCAATATATTCAACCAATAAAGGGCATTTCAACCTGAACCTCCAACATATATATGGAAAATTTAGCTCTATTTGCTCCACTACCCTTCCTTCTGCATTTTATTTATTTATTTATTTATTTATTTTTGAGACAGAGTCTTGGCCTCACTCTGTCACCCAGGCTGGAGTGCAGTGGCACAGTCTTGGCTCACTGCAACCTCTGCCTCCCAGGTTCAAGCAATTCTCCTGCCTCAGTCTCCCGAGTAGTCAGGATTATAGGTGCATGCCACCGTGCCCGGCTAGTTTTTATATTTTTAGTAGAGACGGGTTTTCACTATGTTACCCAAGATGGTCTTGACATCCTGACTTCGTGATCCACTACCTCGGCCTCCCAAATTGCTGGGATTACAGGCATGAGCCACTATACCCGGCCTCCTTCTGCATTTCTTATACTTGAACTAATCCTCACAGCATACCAGAGTCCTCCATGCAGAATGACATCCTACATCCTTGGAATAGAGTTATTCAACTGGTTACAAATCAGCTGCCCAAGTTATATTCCTCCATCTTATCTATAAAAGTATTGGGAGTCAGCCAGGCGCGGTGGCTCATGCCTATAATCCCAGCACTTTGGGAGGCCAAGAGATAGAGACCATCCTGGTCAACAAGGTGAAACCCCATCTCTACCAAAAATACAAAAATTAGCTGGGCATGGTGGAGCACACCTGTAGTCCCAGCTACTCGGGAGGCTGAGGCAGGAGAATTGCTTGGACCCAGAAGGTGGAGGTTGCGGTGAGCCGAGATTGTGCCATTATACTCCAGTCTGGGTAACAACAGCAAAACTGCGCCTCAAAAAAAAAAAAAAAAAAGTATTGAGAGTCAATTAACCTTGCTGAAATCATGTTGCCATTTTCTACAAGTTAGAGAACAAAAAGAAACTAAGGTCTGTGATCCACAGAGAGAAAATAGCTATAGAAAATGAAATGCAAGCTGGGCATGGTGGCTCACACCTGTAATTCTAGCACTTTGGCAGGCCTAAGTGGGAGGATCCCTTGAGCTCAGCAGTTCAAGACCAGCCTGAGCAACATGACGAAACCCCATCTCTACAAAAAATATAAAACAGCAGCTGGGCGTGGTGGCACATGCCTGGGGTCCCAGCTACTCAGGAGGCTGAGGTAGGAGGTTTCACCATGTTGACCAGGCTGGTCTCAAAGCCCTGACCTCAAGTGATCCACCCACCTTGGCTTCCCAAAGTGCTGGGATGACAGGCATGAGCCACTGCATCCAGCCTAGACCCTGTCTTAAAAAAATAAATAAAGGGCTAGGAATGATGGCTCATGCCTATAATCCCAGCACTTTGGGAGGCCGAGGTGGGCGGATCACCTGAGGTCAGGAGTTCAAGACCAGCCTGACCAACACGGTGAAACCCCTCTCTACTAAAAATACAAAAAAATTAGCTGGGCATGGTGGCACATACCTGTGATCCCAGCTACTCGAGAGGCTGAGGCAGGAGAATCACTTGAACCCAGGAGGCGGAGGTTGCAGTGGGCCGAGACTGCACCATTGCACTCCAGCCTGGGCAATAAGAGCAAAACTCTGTCTCTAAATAAATAAATAAATAAATAAAATGTAGCCAATAAGTATCCTTTAAAATCTCAACTCTAACAATTAGAAACAAATTTTCTATAGTTATTCAACTGTGATACCTAATGTTTATAAAGAACACGGACAAAAAGAAAAGAAAACCTGAATCAGAATTAGGGCAGAAGCATTTCTCTTAGTCAATTTTACCAGCACCATATTCAAAAGGAATCAGAAGTATCAGAATTACAGTACGTGTTCTTTTTAGTTCGTTGTTTTCCCACGTATGCTTGGGTGAACTGTTTAGTAAACTGTGTCTAGTTCATGTCATAGTATGGATTATTTCCTGAAGAGCTGTTTTTACCCAGAAGCCTTTTCGAAACTCAGCTGGCCTTTGTCAATTGACAATACAAGAAACACTTAGAAATCTATTGTTTTGTTTACTATGAAAATTTCCTTGATAAATTCCTTTTTAAAATAATAACAGGAACAGCATTCCTTCCTAGAATAAGTATCTTTTTTCCTCTCATGATTAACTAAACTTTTTAATTAACCCTAGTTCTCTTATCACTGGTTTTGATGACAAATTTGGTTTCTGAGTCAAATTCATGGTATTTTAGTGACTTGGCCGGCCCTCCTGGATGGGATGTTCATGTTATATTTGCCCAATACCCAATACCCCGCCAGCATGCTTACTAACGTACTATTGTATTTTCCATCGCCACGCTCTTTAAAATTTTTATTTATTTTCTTACAAGTGTATCTGGCGAGCTGCCTCAAATCCTTGGTGAAAAAGGTGAAGTCTACATTACATTTAGTTTACTGGTGAATCAATTATTTATTATGCATACCATTATTCCCAATTAACCTCTCAGATTGTTTTTAATGATCGAAGGGTGCAAACATTGTTCACGCATTATCAACAGGAGGCAGCTGAACTGATTAAGCCCACTGACAAATGCAGTGACCACCCTACTGCCCAGACGGGACAGACCAAGCAAGTCCCTGAATGATACCTGAGCATCTTATCCAAACAGTAGGCCTCTCTCTCCCAGGATCCATATTCCAAAGACAGTTTGAAAAGATGATGGGGCAGGCCAGATGTATTAGTTCTCTAGAGGGATGGGACTAATAGGATAGATGCATACATGAAAGGGAGTTTATTAAGGAGTATTGACTCACATGATCACAAAGTGAAGTCCCACAATAGGCCGAGTGCAAGCTGAGGAGCAAGGATGTCACTCTGAGTCCCAAAACCTCAAAATTAAGGACGCCAGGCCAGGCATGGTGGCTCATGCCTGTAATCCCAGCACTTTGGGAGGCCAAGGCAGGCAGATCATCTGAGGTCGGGAGTTCAAGACCAGCATAACCAACATGGAAAAACCCCATCTCTACTAAAAATACAAAGTTAGCCAGGCATGGTGGTGGATGCCTGTAATCCCAGGTGCTCTGGAGGCTGAGGCAGGAGAATCACTTGAACCTGGGAGGTGAAGGTTGTGGTGAGCTGAGATTGAGCCACTGCACTCCAGCCTGGGCGACAAGAGCAAGACTCCCTCGCACAAAACACACACACACACCCCCACAGGGGAAGCCGATAGTACAAACTTGAGTCTGTGGCTGAAGGACTGAGAACCCCTGGCAAGCCTCTGGTCTAAGTCCAAAAGTCTAAAAGCTGAAGAACTTGGAGTCTGATGTTCAAGGGCAGGAAGCATCTAGCATGGGAGAAAGATGAGGGCCGAAAGACTCAGCAAGTCTGTTCTTTCCATTCCTGCTTTTATGGTGGCAGCTGATTAGATGGTGCTCACCCAGACTGCGGGTGTCTGTCTGCCTGTCCCAGTCCACTGACTCAAATGTGAATCTCCTTTGACAACACCCTCACGGACACACCCAGGAACAATACTTTACATCCTTCAATCCAATCAAGTGGACAATATTAACCATCACACCAAACAAATTTATTATTCCACAAATTCATATTATCTTTCTTCTCCAATTTCTCTTGAGAGTCCTCATTCTGTACCTCTCCTCCATCCCTGTTTTGGCCACTTAATTATTTCATGCTTTATCCTCAGAAAGAAGTGGGGTAAACATGGCCAAATATTAGACTGCTAAAATTGTACACCTGAGACAGGTAAAAAATCAAAGACCAATGCTCTGTAGTTAAAGCAGAAAATTAAGGAAATTCTCTTTTTGATTTGTCAAGTTCTTAAAAAAGAAGTTTCTTCTAGAATTATCTATAGAGACCATTTGTATTTCCTACCTTCAGTAATTATCTAAATGGTATACTTCTTACTGACCATGGAGATCTAAGCAAGGCATGAAAAATGGCTTTTTCTTAGTTTTGGAGAAGTTATTCTAATGAGTTTAGGTTCCTTGCTTTACTATTTTTTTCCCTTATTTTCAACTACCAATTAAACCTAATATTTGTATGTAATTTTCTTGGAGAAACTACACAAACACAAGTAAGATACAATTTTCTTACTTATTAAGTCCCCAGGAGAAAATTTTACATTGGGAAAGAAAAAATGCTTTCAGATAAGTATAATCCTTTGTTTCCATTTCTCACACCCCGTGAAAGTGGCTAATTGTAATTTGGGCTATTTCTTTTGAACAATGCAAACTGTTGGAATTTTTAAAGGATCATGCTTCAACAAATGAAACTTGAAAAGGGAATGCTGCTAGTAACAGAATAATCCATCATCTTGTGCAGGTACTTGATTGTTTGTAATATTACCCATCTCCAAGTATCAAACCTAAAAAGCTTTTTAATTAATTTGAGAAACGAGCATTCTCAGAAAAGTCCTCAATACTATTCCTTAGCCAGAAGTGGGTTTACTGCGAAGATGATGAAGATGAAGCCTCAGAGCACTTCAATTTTTTTTTCTTAGGCCCTGCAAGGAGGCCCTATCACTGTAACACACATTTTTATAAAATTTACAAAAGTCAACTGTTTGGGGTTTTGTTGTTGTTGTTGTTGTTGTTGTTTTTCTAGAGACTGGGTCTCACTATTTTGGCCAGGCTGATCTTGAACTCTTGGTCTCAAGCAGTCCTCCTGCCTCAGCAGGCTAGTATTACAGGCATGAGCCACAATGCTCGGCTTCTTTTTTCTTTTTTTTCGGTGTGTGTGAGACAAGGTCTTGCCATGTCACTCAGGCTGGAGTGCAGTGGCTCAAACACAGCACACTGCAGCCTTCCACTTCTTGGGCCCAAGTGATCCTCTCACCTCAGCCTACCAAGTAGCTGGGACTACAGGTGTGTGCCACGATGTCTGGCTAATTTTTGTATTTTTTGTAGAGATGGGGTTTTACCATGTTGCCTAGGCTGATCTTCAACTCCTGAGCTCAAGTGATCAGCCTGCCTCAGCCTCCCAAAGTGCTGGGATTACAGGCATGAGCCACTACACTCAGCCCAGTATTCTTTTTCCTTGAAGAGGGACTCTAAAATTGCATAAGCTTCAGGCGACAAAAAAATCTAGATTTATGCCTCATCTCAAAAAGCAATTCAGCAGTGTATTTTCTCCAAAGTAAGATTGTAACTACAGCAAGCCCACTCTCATCTATAAAATACAATTTAATTGCTTAAGACTGAATAAAAAAGGAAATTGAACTTGACCACATGGAAAGAAAATGAATAAATAAAACAAAATAAAAGACTGAAGAAAAATATGCATCTATTTGGTTCATTTATATAAAGCTATTATTAAAGTAATATAAAAACTATAATTTAGAGAAAAGGCCTTTATTATTATTATTATTATTATTAATATTTTATGACAAGGTCTCACTCATTTGCCCAGGCTAGAGTCCTGTGGCCCAATCACAGCTCACTGCAGACTCAACCTCCCAGGCTCAAGCAATTCTCCTACTTCAGCTTCCCAAGTAGTTGGGACTACAGCTGTTTGGCTAATTTTTTGTATTTTTAATAGAGATGGAGCTTCACCATGTTGCCCAGGCTGGTCTCAAACTCGAGCTCAAGGGATCCGCCTGCCTCAGCCTCCCAAAGTGCTAGGATTACAGGTGTAAACCACTGTGCCCCGCCAGGATTATTTATCTATTTATTTATTATTTTATTTTATTTTATTTTATTTATGAGACAGAGTCTTGCTCTGTCACCCACACTGGAGTGCAGTGGCGTGATCTCAGCTCACTATAACCTCTACCCGCTGGGTTCAAGCAATTCTCCTGTCTCAGCCTCCTGAGTAGCTTGGATTATAGGCACCCACCACCATGCCCAGCTAATTTTTGTATTTTTGGTAGAGACAGTATTTCACCATGAGACACCATGAGTCTCAAACTCCTTACCTCAGGTGATCTGCCCACCTCAACCTCCCAGAGTGCTAGGATTACAGGCATGAGCCACCACGCTCCAGCCAGGATTTTAAAATACTCAAGCCCCACTGTAATTTCAATAATTATCTTCTAACTTCTATTAATAATTTAGCCATAATTCACATTATCTTGTAAACTAGGGGAACTTGGCTATAATTTAAATATACAACTCATCTGGTCATAGACATGCTTGGATTTGTAAAAATTTGTGCCTCTAAAGACTTGACATAATACCCCCAGCTCTTTCAGAACAAAGTATACTTTAAAAATAACCATTGTAGAAAGAACATAAAAAATTACATGTCCATTATGACCTGTTGGTAAGGACATTAAAGTATTATCAAATTAGAACATTTATGAAATATGAGAATCTTTCATCAAAGAACATTCTTTCTGTAGTTTAAATGCAGCAATTATAATCCCAGCCATGCTTGCTAATCTTAGCTACCAGGAAGTTAGAAAGAGAGAAAGGTAATTCATAAGACAGCTTGGTACCCAAAACCACCTAGGTTTTTGTGGTCTATAGTCAACAGCTCAAATTATATTGAGAAACAAAACAGGCAGCCAAAGGGAAATGTAGAATACAATTCCAGCAAGCTATAATTTCATCCCTTGTAGTTTGTGCCTCTCCACTGCAAAGTGGCTCTGGTCTACCTGGTCTACAGCTTCCAGCTGCCTTCTTAGAGTGTGTTGCAGACATCTAGCCAAAAGCTCACTATGACTATCTAGAACAGTACTCGCAGAAGCTGTCATGGGACAGCACTGTACCCATAGTGGGTGATCACTCCTAAATATCTGTTGGTAATGATACCATGATGATTATGGCAAGTCAAGACTAACTCTGGATGGTCTTGTTCATAATCCCACCCAGATCAACTTGCACAGTCACTTATACATGACTCATGGTCCTGGTTCTATTGTTGAAATAAAAGGTTTGGTGCAGTGCTTTTGTACCTTGAGAGTGAGGAGACTATGTAGAGGCCAAGTGTCTCAAACTTTCTTTTTTTTTTTTAAAGAGACAGGGTCTCACTATGTTGCCCAGGCTGGAGTGCAGTGCCTATTCACAGGTGCAATCCCACTACTGATCAACACAGGAGTTTTGACCTGCTCCATTTCCAACCTGGGCCGGTTCACCCCTCCTTGTGGTCCCCCGCTCCCAAAGGTCACTATATTGATGACAAACTTAGTGCGGACACCCAATCGGCATAGCGCACTACAGCCCAGAACTCCTGTACTCAACAGATCCGCCAGCCTCAGCCTCCCCAGTAGCTGGGACTACAGGCACGCGCCACCACGCCTGACAAGTGTCTCAAACTTGAGGGTAAGAACGGAGAGTAGAAAGCTGACAATAACAGAAAGGGCCCAGATGTTTTAGTTATAACAGTGATTTCCTGGCTTAAAAATGACTGACATTTTCAAGGCACCTACCATTTACTGGGGATTATTCCAAGGGCTTTTTATGCCTTACCTCATTTTATATATACAAACAGGCAATTCTATTACTGCTAATTTTTTACTGCTATTTTGTAGATAAGGAAACAGTTTCAGAGAGGAAGTATAGCAGCAAAAATCTAGTACATAAGGGGAACACCTGGATTTAAACTTAGCCTTCCATACTCAAGAACTTGGACTCAAGAGCTGGGAAACACCATGTCAGCATTTCCCAAAGTTTGAAACAGAATCTCTGGAAAACTGTGACAGGATGCTATTTGGTGCACAGATGCTTCATTAAATTTTGAGAAAGTTACTTTCGCTGAAGTTCTTTCCTTTTTTCTTTTAAATCTAAGTTTCAGTTTCAGAGCATCTCTTTGCTCATGCATATGAGTATATGCTGTTAGAAGCAGTCAGGGCACATCTTGAATGCTTTGCTGCTTAGAAATGTCTTCTGCCAGACACTCTAAGTCACCTCTCTCAAGTTCAAAATTCCAAAGATCCCTAGAATTGCCAGTCTCGGGTAAAGCATAGCAAGAGCGACCTTTACTCCAGTTCCCAATAAGTTCTTCATCTCTGTCTGAGACCACCTCAGCCTGAACTTCATTATCTATATCATTATCAGCATTTTGATCACAACAATTTAACAAGTCTCTAGGAAGTTCCAAACTTCCCCTCATCTTCCTGTCTTCTTCTGAGCTCTCCAAACTGGTCCAACCTCTGCCCATTACCCATTTCCAACGATGCTTCAACATTTTCAGATATCTTTATAGCAATGCCCGACTTCCTGATACCAATTTTCCATATTAATTTGTTCTCTTATTGCTATAAGGCACTAACTGAAACTGGGTAATTTATGATGAAAAGAGGTTTAATTGACTCACAATTCTGCAGGCTGTACAGGAAGCATGGCTGGGGAGGTCCTCAGGAAACTTACAATCATGGTGGAAGGTGAAGGAGAAGGAGGCACATCTTCATATGGCAAAGCACGTGAAGAAAGAGGGAAGGGAGAAGTTTACACACTTTTAACAACCATATTTTCTGAGAACGCGCTATCACGAGAACAGCAAGGGCGAAGTCCAAACCCATGAGCCAATCACCTTCCACTAGGCCTCTCTTCCAACACTGGGGATTACAATTCAACATGAGATTTGGGTGGGGACACAGACTCAAACCATATCAAGACCTGAATGGCCAAAACAACTTTGAAAAAGCAAAACAAAGTTGGAGAGCTAACTCTACCTGATTTCAATGCTTACTATAAGCATTGAATCCATAAGGATATGGTGTTCAAGAGGCACAGTTATGACAAATAATGAAACAGAAAAGAGAGTGGAGAAATACACCCACACATAAATGGAAAACTAATTTTCAACAAAGGTGCAAAGGCAATTCAGTGTAGAGGGGATCATCTTTTCAAAAAATGGTGCTGGAATAATAAAACATCCATATGCAATAATAATAACTTTTATCCATGCCATGCACCATATACAAAAATTAGCCCCAAATTGATCACTGAAATAAGTGTAAAACCTAAAGCTAAAAAAACTTCTAGGTGCTAACACAGATAAAATCTTTGTGGCCATGGGTAGGTAATGATGTCTCAGATATAACACCAAAATTATAATCTATTTTTAAAAAACTAATATATTAGACAATCAAAATTTAAAACTGCTCTTTGATGGATTACTGTTAAGAGAAATAGAAGGCAGACCACAGATTGGGAGAAAACACATATCCAATAAAAAAGCATATATCTAATAAAGGACTTGTATTAGAATATAAAGAACTCTTGAAAACAGAATTTGCCCTGCAGTAAAAGAGTGAAATTGAGAAGCAAAATGAGTCCTGGCAGCATTCTGACACTAAGTGCTGGTTGCCCTGAGATGTAGCTAGACTGGGGCTTCCCCACAGTATGGTTACATGAGCCAATAAATTACACTTTCTGTCTGGTTCATGTAAGGTTTCTATTACTTGTCACCAAAAATACATCCTCATTTAGAGGAATAGAGTATGAGAGAAAGGATCTAAAAGATAGGATGTAAAAATGATTTTCTATAAGAGTAACTGTTGAGAAACAAAAGATTTGGTGTGATCACATGGAACTGGTGTCTAACTTGATCATACACTGAAAACTATGAGTTTGGTTTTTATTTTTATTTTCTTAAGAGTCTCTGTCACCCAGGCTGGAGTGCAGTGGCACAATCTTAGCTCACTGCAACCTCCGCCTCCCAGGTTCAAGCCATTCTCCTACCTCAGTCTCCCGAGTAGATGGGATTACAGGCATGTGTCACCACGGCTGCTAATTTTTGTTTTTTAGTAGAAACAGGGTTTCACCATGTTGACTGGGCTGGTCTGGAACTCCTGACCTCAAGTGATACACCTGCTTTGGCTTCCCAAAGTGCTGGGATTATAGGCGTGAGCTACCATGCCCAGACAGGTTCATTTTTTACTATGTATTACATTAAAATTTTTTTTCCAGCTACTCAGGAGGCTGAGGCAAGAGAACTGCCTGAACGCAGGAGGCAGAAGTTGCGGTGAGCCAAGATCACGCCATTGCACTCCAGCCTGGGTAACAAGAGCGAAACTCCGTCTTAAAAAAAAAAGTTTTTCAACTTTTATTTTAGATTTGGGGGTATGTATGCAGGTCTGTCACATGGAAACACTATATGACTAAGGTTTGGGGTATGGATGATCCCATTACCCAGTCAGTGAGCACAGCACCCAACAGGCAGTCCCTCAGTCCTCAGCCCCCTCCCTTCCTTCTCCCTAAAAATTTTAAAACACACATATTTCAATTTAAAAAAAAATTAACAACTAGAATTTTACCCTAGATAAACCTGTACACTAAAAGAAATGTGTAAAGACATTGGCCACAGCTTCACTGTAAAAATAACACAATTACAAACAACTGAGTTGTCCATCAAAAGAGGACTAGTTATGTAATCCATTGTAGTTCGTACTGTAGCTGGGATAGGTGGTTCATGACTGTAATTACAGGGGTATTCTTATGTTGTCCAGGCTGGTCTTGAACTCCTGGCCTCAACCAGTCCTCCTGCATTGGCCTCCCGTCTCTACAAAAAAAAAAAAAAACTACACATACCAGTAGTCCCAGCTACTCAAGAGGCTGAGACAGAGCTTGAGCTCAGGAGTTCGAGGCTGCAGTGAGTCATGACTGTGCCACTGCACCCCAGCCTCGATGACAGAGTAAGACTCTGTCTCATAAATACATACATACATACATAAAGATTCATACCATACAATGCCTGGCAATGGTCAAAAAGAATAAGATGGATCTGTTTGTACCGATATGGAAAGAAGTCCAAGGCACTGTTATGTAAAATAAGCAAATAAAATAATTAGCATATTTGAGTTTTGTTTTGTTTTTTTTTTTTTGAGACAGAGTTTCGCGCTTGTTACCCAGGCTGGAGTGCAATGGCGCGATCTTGGCTCACGGCAACCTCCGCCTCCTGGGTTCAGGCAATTCTCCTGCCTCAGCCTCCTGAGTAGCTGGGATTACAGGCACGTGCCACCATACCCAGCTAATTTTTTGTATTTTTAGTAGAGACGGGGTTTCACCATGTTGACCAGGATGGTCTCGATCTCTCGACCTTGTGATCCACCCGCCTCGGCCTCCCAAAGTGCTGGGATTACAGGCTTGAGCCACCGCGCCCGGCCTTTTTGTATATTTTTTTAGTAGAGACGGGGTTTCACCATGTTGACCAGGATGGTCTCAATCTCTCGACCTTGTGATCCACCCACCTCGGTCTCCCAAAGTGCTGGGATTACAGGCTTGAGCCACCGCGCCCGGCCTTGAGTTTTAAAAATAAAACACACCAAAAACCCTCTGTATTTCTATATGGGGACATGCACATATAGGTAAATACATATAAAATAACTGGAAGTTTCCACCTCCAACTGTTAATTGGGTTTACCTCTGCGGGGATGGGGACTGGGAGCAGTTAAAAGGAGCCTTTCACTACATCTGTTTTGTTTGAATTTTTGCACATAAATAAACTCACTAGAATTTGTTTAACTAAAACAAATGAAAGAGTATGAATAATTTCACTGAGTGTAAATGGTGTACTAGCTATTATTTAAAATAGATAAAGTCTCTGCCAAATGGAAATGACTAAATGTACACAGTTTTAAAGTCAATATATTAGGGACTTATGCTTATAATGTCCAATAATAAAGTGATCATGTAGTACTAAAAAAAGAGACTTTTTAAAACAAGGTCAATTAGGATAGGATATAAGGAACAGACAATGCTTTATATTTATGAATGGAATATCTGACTAATCGATGGTTTTTTAGAAGCTCATCTACAGGTTCCTTGTTGGAAACTCAATGCATTTTCCCACAGAAAAGATGTTTAAATTTCCAAGTTACAAAATCTGTTGTATCGGTGTTCTTTAATAGGACACATCAGAAACATTCTGGAAAAAATTAAGGCAAAAAAAATTGTTGAATACTGCATTGGAACTGAGAAAAAAAAATTGTTGAATGCTACAGAAGAGCTCACAGAATCTAGGGATACATGAAATTTCAGCCCTTGGGAGAACAAGAACCAACATACAGGGTCTGAATACCAACAGGAAAAAAAAAAGAAAAGAAGAAGAATCAACATAACTCTCAGATATAGGCTACTAATGAATAGATGGGTTATCAGTCTTTTCTGAAAATCAGAATCTTGAATCAAGTGATACAAGAAAAGTATTGGTAAACCCTTATGTCTGTCTCCTTCAGCTTCCTAGATTCCTGAAACTGGCTGGTCAAGTTCTCAAAATGTTGAAGTTTTGAAGACTTTCTAAGTTCACATCCAGCTGTGCCACTTGCCATGTGACTCTGAGCAAATTATTTAATTGTAACTGTCTTCATCTGTAAATATGGGGACAAAACTGTACCTAGCTCCTACACTTTTTGAGAGGACTGAGTTACATGTTGCATTATTGGCATAGAATATATATTCAATTAATAATGACTCTGATTATTTTCTTTCATAAACAAAAACACATCAAAATGTTAATAACATTCATAATGTTCATAATAGGGCATGTATAATAGGATCATTTCACATCATTTACAACGTTTCTCTAATAAGAGCATTATGTTCTAACTGTAAAGAGAAATATTTTTAAAGGTCTGAGTTGCAATAATCTGATGACTAGAATGATCTGCTACTCATATTAGATTTTTTTTTTTTTTTTTTTTTTTTTAGATGGAGTTTCACTCTTGTTACCCAGCCTGGAGTGCAATGGTGCAATCTCGGCTCACTGCAACCTCTGCCTCCTGGGTTTAGGCAATTCTCCTGCCTCAGCCTCCCGAGTAGCTAGGATTACAGGCACACGCCACCACGCCCAGCTAATTTTTTTGTATTTTGAGTAGAGATGGGGTTTCAACATGTTGACCAGGATGGTCTCAATCTCTTGACCTCGTGATCCACCCACCTCGGCCTCCCAAAGTGCTGGGATTACAGGTGTGAGCCACCATGCCCGGCCTCATATTAGATATTTTTATGATTAATAGACAATGTTCAGTTGTCTTTAGTAGAGTTTAAGAACTACAATTAAGGAAATTTTACCCATGTAAATTCATACAACTTTTGCCTCCAAAGAAAAAGATAATAAAATTCTTTAATTGGAACTGACTTAGTTCAACAGATCCAAGTGAGTTTCCAAAATGTATATTTCATGCCTTGGTTCTTTTTTTGTATATTCATTATTCATGATGGTTCTATCTCGGTCTTGAACAAATAAACACCAGAATATTTCATAATACTGAACTGTCTGTCCTGGCAAGAAATAGATCCCAAATGACTAAAATGAAAAAGGTCACAAGATGTTTTCCTTCATTTTGTCATTTGATCTTAGATAGGCTGCTCTCAAAACACAAGCTACAATAAGTAGCTATTTCAAGACAAGACAGCTCAAATCTATCATTTAAAAGAGGAAATAAGTGGTGAGGACATTGCATTCCTAAACTAGAACTACTGAACTGAAAACTTTTTGTTTGTTTAAAGTAATTCCACATGACAAGAAATCAGTAAGAGAAGAATCCCACATTAGGGACGGCACATTAAGAGCTGGCTTTCTGACCACCCACTTCACTGCCTTTCTAACTAGCCTCCTCTACACATATGCAGGTTGCAAAGCGAGACACTTGATTTCCTAGATAGACTCCATGTGATGAAGGTAGAAAAGCCATGTGGCCCAGTTCTGCCCAATGAAGTATGAACAGAAGTCTCTGCTTGAGGCTTCTTAGACACACTATTTTAAAGGCTGGGCAGGCTGGGCCTGGTGGCTCACGCCTGTAATCCCAGCACTTTGAGAGGCCAAGGCAGGAGGATCACATGAGCACAAGAGTTTAAGACAAGCCTAGACAATACAGGAAGAACCCATCTCTGCAAAAAAATTTAAAAATTAGCTGGGCATGGTGGTACGAGCCTATGGTCCCAGATACTTGAAAGGCTGAGGCAAGAGGATCGTGAGAGCTTGGGAGGTGGAGACTGCAGTAAGCCATGATTGTACCACTGCACTCCAGCCTGAGTGACAGAGCAAGACTCTGTCTCAAAAACGAAACAAAACAAAACAAAAAATCAAATAAACTTTGGGCTGGCAACTCCCAGCACACTTTCTACCTTCTTCTTCCTCTTTCTTCCCACTTGGGATGCTGACATGATGCCTGAAGTAAAGCTATCTTTCACACAAATGAGAGCCACATGAAGACATGGTTGAGCCACCATCTCAGCCCTGGAAACCTGTCTCTAGATATCTTTGTCACTTGAGGCAAATAAACTCATTACTTATTTAAACCTATCTTTCTGACTGGGATTGGTAGCTCACGCCTGTAATCCCAGCACTTTGGGAGGATGAGGTGGGTGGATCACCTGAGGTTCGGAGTTTGAGACCAGCCTGGCCAACATGATGAAACCTCATCTCTACCAAAAATACAAAAATTAGCCGGGTGTGGGGGCAGGCACCTGTAATCCCAGCTACTCAGGAGGCTGAAGCAGGAGAATCGCTTGAACCTAGGTTGCGGTGAGCCAACGTTGCCATGAGCCAAGATAGTGCCATTGCACTCCAGCCTGGGTGACAAGAGTGAGATTCCATTTCAAAAAATAAATAAATAAACCTACCTTTCTTGGGTCTTCAGGTGCTTTCAGGCAAACACACTTATAACTGATAAAACTAGGCTGGGCACAGCGGCTCATGCCTGTAAATCCCAGTGCTTTGGAAGGCTGAGGTTGGAGGATCACTTGAAGACAGGAGATGAAGCCTGAGCAACATAATGGGAACTTTTTCCAAAAAAAAATTAGCTGGTGTGATGGCATGAGCCTAGCTACTCAGGAGGCTGAGGCAGGAGGATCGTTTGAGCTCAGGAAGTCAAAGCTGCAGTGAGGTATGATTGCACCACTACACTCCCAGCCTGAGTGACACAGCAACAACCTGTCGCTAAAAAAAGTAGCAATTTTGTTTTTCCGGAGACTATAAAGCACCTTAAGGAAAGATGTTTTCATCAGATTGCGCTAGGAATGCCTGAGAAACTTGATTTACATGGTGTGCAATGTGAACTTTTTTTCCCATGCTTATTACCAGAAACAACTCTAATGAAAAAACAAAGCTAAAAGTTTTTCATTTTGTTTTGTTTTGTTTTTTTGAGATGGAGTGTCACCCTTTCACCCAGGCTAGAGTGTAATAATGCGATCTCAGCTCACCACACACAACCGCTGCCTCTCAGGTTCAAGAGATTCTCCTGTCTCAGCCTCCCAAGTAGCTGACATTACAGGTATGCCCCACCACAACCAGCTAATTTTGTATTTTTAGTAGAGACAGGGTTTCTCCATGTTGGTCAGGCTGGTCTCAAACTCCTGACCTCAGGTGATCCACCAGCCTCAGTCTCCCAAAGTGCTAGGATTACAAGTGTGAGCCACTGAGCCTGGCCTAAAATTTTTTATTGACATGTAGAATGAATACAGTCATGCTTCAGTACTTGTGGAAGATGTGTCCTAGGACCCCCACTGATACCTAAATTCAGGGATGCTCGAGGCCCTGATATAAAATGCCATAGTATCATTTGTATGTAACCTACACATATCCTGTGTACATTAAATCATCTTATAATACCATTACTTATAATACCTAATTCAATGGAAATTCTATGTAAATAGTCGTTATGTTGAACTAGTTAGGGAATAATGACAAGGAAAAAAGTCTGTTACATGTTCAATACAGAAGTGATTAAAAAAACCTTTTTTTTTAATCTCCAGTTGATTGAATCGATGGGTGTAGAACTAATGAGAACAGAAGGCTGACTGCATATAATTTAAAGAGAACATCAATGAAACTGTAATCTGAACACATAATATCTTTTCAGTTTCTTTTCCTAAAGAAGGTAAAAACATTATTCACTGCTAATTTGAAATATCACATCATAACAATTACATAATGTTTTTCTTTTTGTTTGTCTTGTTTTGTTTGAGACAGAGCTTGGCTCTGTCACCCAGGCTGGAGTGCAATGGCGTAATCTCTGCTCACTGCAACCTCCACCTCCTGGGTTCAAGTGATTCTCTTGCCTCAGCTTCCCGAGTAGCTGGAACTACAGGTGCTCGCCACCACACCCAGCTAATTTTTCGTATTTTTACTAGAAACATGGTTTCACCATGTTAGCCAGGATGGTCTCCTGACCTCGTGATCCACCAGCCTTGGCCTCCCAAAGTGCTGGGATTATAAGCCCATCTGTGGGTATTTTAAAGCCTCTGTACACCTGCCAGATCAAAATTCTCATCCCCTTGGGATTAAAATAGTAGTTGATCATCACATGTATAATTTAGGGTATAGGGTGGGTCACCCAGGGGCTAACTCAGGGGAAAAAAAAAAAAACACAGAAATGGAGGAAAAAAAGACCTTGTAAGAGCATGCCACTCCCATATAACCCCCACCTCCACCCTGCACCACCACATTTGAGTTAGAGCCACCATGCAGTTATATTTAAGGGGCTTTGGAGTAAGAATTCACTGCAGCAAGTTTACACTGCTTTTCTTTTAAAAAGTAATAACGGGATTAAGATACATCCTAGTGCCAGTTAAAAGTGCAAATATATGACGTGGGAGGGGCAACACATTAATTCAGCAATATCTCATGCACTTTAAAGTTTACTTGGATTAGTAAATTAGAACAGTGGAGCAAACTATTCATCTGACTTTCAGGATGTTAATTCTTTAATTGCATTAAATAAAAACTAGTGCAACCCATGAACTTATATTTGCATCCCAAAAAGTATTATCAATCAGTCACTTAATAGTTTCATAAGTGCGGGCAAATTAACTTGTCTAGTTTGTAAAAATGGAGCTCCTACCTCACCAGGTGATTGTTCACATGAACATGTGTGAAGCACATAGAAACACAGGAAGTCTCTGATCCCAGGTATCCTGAGCACCAAGATCTGCTAACTTATTCTAGGGCAGTAGAACAATAATCTGGCATTTTCCCAAATTTTACTGTTAGCTCTGTTGAAGACCTCTGGGGCTCTCTCAGCTCTCACTGCTATACTTAACTGCAACCATCTCAGAGACACGTAACAGGTCTGTTGACTTCAAACACCAAGCCCTTAGCCATTTACTGTCACTATACTATCTTGGCATAGCTTAAAAGTCTCTAGCGAAATATGACGCAGAGCCCTTTTCAGGGAAATGCACATTTATTATAGGACTAGAGTTTCTGCCAGATATTCATCTACTCTGTAAGCTGGGTTAGACAAGATAGAAACCACAAGTATGTCTTCCCTTTAGGCCTAGAGCAAAGTCAGGGCATCTTTTCTCATAAGCTCGGGGCTTTGGGAGTAAAGTCACTGCCCAAAGAGAAAACAAACCCTCTTAAAGCTCTGCAGGGAACTTTATGAGAGGGAAGATGACTCAGCACAGAAGAAAGAGTGTGTTGATATCTTTGTTCCTCCAGAGTGATGGTCTCATTGTGTCCCTGTGTTCCTGACATCTTTGATGTGTCCTTTAATGCTGGCCAGTGCAAGATGTCAGATTATGGGGGTAGGGAGATGGGGTGCATGCTGTGGTCAACATATGCTTTCAAGGCTCCATCGACTTTCAACTCCCTCAGCACATGTTCATCCTTTCCTTTTATGAAGTCTTTTTTTGGGGGGGACAGAGTCCTCTTTGTTGCCCAGGCTGGAGTGCAGTGGCATGATCTCGGCTTGCTGCAATTTCCGCCTCCTGGGTTCAAGCAATTCTCCTGTCTCAGCCTCTCATGTAGCTGGAATTATAGGCACCTGCCACCATGCCTGGCTAATTTTTGTATTTTTAGTAGAGACAGGATTTCACCATGTTGGTCAGGTGGCTCTCGAACTCCTGACTTCAGGTGATTCACCTGCCTCGGCCTCCCAAAGTGCTGAGATTACAGGCATGAGCCACTGTGCCTGGCCCCTCCAACGAAGCCTTGTAACAAAACTATTCTTATCTTCAGCTCTCATTATTTTTATGGGAAGAGCTTTTCTCCTTAGGTTGATTACAGACTCTTTGAGGACAGGATGCACAGGTTAGAAGGAGACTGTGAAGGCAACAAATACTTGCTAAATGTTTGTCACTGATAAGACAAGAAGGGAAAAGTATTTTGATAAAAGAGGTAGCTCCTACCTGGTGTAGGAGTGTGGAAGCATTCTTACAAATCAAGAAATGTCAAAGAAAAATGTCTGGAGGTGTCACCAGACTAGGAAACTGGGTCTAGAAGCATAAGAAAAACAAGATCTTCACCAGAAGAGGAAGTGGATTTTGAGGCCAGGAATAAGGTCAAGGCTGCAGACGCTGCAGGAATAACCACAAAAGAAATTCCAGCCAGGAGGGGCCACCCACGCCTGGGGAGCAGTTAGCGGGTAGATCCACGTTTGAACTGTTCCTCGGGGCCTCTTCTGTGGCATTTGGGAATATCGACTGCAGGACTTTGGACTATTGTGATTTGTCTATTGCAAAACATATGCATACAGCTGTTTGTTTATTTCTAAATAAAACTTGATTTTATTACACTGCAATTATTGAACTTGCAAGGGGAGTTCATACCAGCTTACTACACTATCCCATGGACAGTTTTCTCAAGTTTTGGCTCAGGCCAAAGAACACGATTTTGGAGTTAAAAAAAAAAAAACTCTGTCATTTCAACTTTCTAAGCCTAGCTTTCTCTCTTCCAAAATGGGAATATTTCTTATCTCAACACCTTACCAGAGATACATAGTAGACATTGCATAAGTATTAGTTTCCTTCCTGTCTTTATGCCATAAGTATATCTTGCAAGATGATTATAACTTGAAACATTAGCGCATATTAAAGCCATAATAAATGTTTCCTAGAAGAAAGCAAAGGAAATAGCCTGAAACTTCAGAAACATTGAAGGAAACCCAAGAAGGCATTTAGTTACTTTAGTATTGCTCTTTTAAACAGATGACCTATGACACAGAGCCAACTATCTTTCAATTAAGTTCTTTTTGTTTTATGATGCATTCAGTTTTCAAAAAAATCAACTCTAGGAATTAACTTATTTCCTTTCATGAAGAAAACAGTTTTGTAAGCACTATCTATTCTTTTTACTGCCTTTCTCATGCATTATGATCCTTTTATATCTATATCATACATAATTTTAAGTGCTAAAGGTAACTTTAATTGGTATTTTCATTGGCTGATACTTACAACCTTGAAAATCTGATTTTGCTTATATTGACACATATTTCTAACTATCCATTTAGATATTCTCCTAAGGGCTCTTACCACATCAAAAGGATATATAAACAAGTATTCTTTTAAAACAAAACTGAGAATATAGTAATCATGTTACTATCTATATGTATCTCTTAAAATGATGTTGATGTTGTAAAATTCAAATATGCACAGTAAAATTTATTTTTTAAAAATACCGAAAGTGGGAAAAACAACAACCAATACCTTTTTCTTGGTCCTAAAAAAGCAAACACAAACATATCATTTTTCTATACATGCATTATAAACACCATTACTGGCCAGGTGTGGTGGCTCATGCCTATAATCCCAGCACTTTGAGAGGCTGATACTGGTGGATCACCTGAGGTCAGGAGTTCTAGCCCAGTCTGACCAACATGGTGAAACCCCATCTCTACCAAAAATACAAAAATTAGTTGGGTGTGGTGGCAGGCACCTGCAATCCCAGCTACTTGAGAGGCTAAGGCAGGAGAATTGCTTGAACACGGGAACGGAGGTTGCAGTGAGCCAAGATCGTGCCACTGCATTCCAGCCTCGGTGACAGAGCAAGACTCCCTCTCTAAATAAATAAATAAATGACTACCTTTTACCTTTTCAATATGGTTAACAGACACTAATAAAGTCAGAGGATATTGATTATATATATATATATGTGTGTGTGTGTGTGTGTGTGTATGGTGTGTGTGTGTGTATGGTGTGTGTGTGTGTGTGTGGGTGTGGGTGTGTGTGTATATGTATAATTTAAAAAGGAAATGTGTATTTCAGGCCCAAGTTATTGTCTGTTCTTCAGTAAATCATTAGTAAATAAGAAAACATACTTCAATCAACAAATATTTACTGAGCTTCTACTATATACCCAGTACTATGTGCTGGGTCCTATAAATCTAGGTGTGACTGAGACCCCTTATTTCTTACTAGTTATATTGTATATTTACGGATGGTAGCATAAATCATATATGCTTTATTTTTTACTGCATTAAACCCATTTACTTCATTAAAGCTTAATATTTATAAATATGAATTTTATCAGAAAAATAAATCAACAAAGAAGCCAGAGGGTTGGGTTAAAATGTTTCTCAGCTGTAACAGCTCCTAGACTGATGGCCAGTAAGCTATCTGGAAGTCATTCTCTTCCTTTAAAATTCAGCCTAGTTATAGAAAGCCCTCTCGCTCCCACAGGGCATATTAGCAACAGCAATTGAGATCAGAGGGTTGGAGGAGTACAGATAGGGTTCATACAAATTGAAGCCATATGTACTAGATGGGATTATTGTCCAAAATTCTTCCCTCCACCCCTTAGCCATGTAAACTGAAAGCTCACTGGAGTGGGTGGGGTGTATTTCTGCCCTCTACTCATGATCCACCCATGTGGCTGGTTCTGGACGGAATATCAGTGAACATGACATACACAAAAGACTTAAACATGCTTGCATCCTTTGGCTCAGCCTCTCGCACCCCTGTGATTGCCATGAAGACAGCATGCACCAGCTAGCTGCTATCCCTTCAGTCTGGGCCCCAGAGTGAGACACACAAACAGTCTTACAGCCGGGTGCAGTGGCTCACACCTTTAATCCCAGCACTTTGGGAGGCTGAGGCGGGTGGATCACGAGGTCAGGGGTTCGAGACCAGCCTGACCAACATGATGAAACCCTGTCTCTACTTAAAAATACAAAAATCAGCCGGGTGTGGTGGCACACAACTGTAATCCTAGCTACTTGGGAGGGTGAGGCAGGAGAACTGCTTGACCCCAGGACGTGGAGGTTGCAGTGCGCCGAGAGCGTGCCATTGCACTCCAGCCTGGGTGACAGAGCAAGACTCTGACTCAAAAAAAAAACAAACAGTCTTACATTTAAACTAAAATCCACCAAGCCAAGATGACCCACAGGCTGAAGCAGAGCTACCCCAGCTGACCCACAGACTGGTAAGAAAAAAAAATGCTTCATGTTGTAAGCTACTGTTTTTTTGAGATTTGGGAGATAAATAGGTAACTAAAACACCACTGTTGGTTAAAATGAACAGCACATTTGTTCACTTGTTCAGGTTGGCAGGTCCACATTACAGCATTCTAATAGTAGGAAGACTTTTATGTATTTTACACAAAGAGACTCTAACAAGTTGCACAATAAGTTTCAGATCCCTATTAGAAGTAATAAACCACACCAATGTAGAGAATTATGAAACACAGGTGGGAGTCAGTAGAAAGTGAAGAAAAGGGCCACAAATGAGTAAAGAAGGTCTAATAGGCTTGCCTGTTGAGTTACTGAGCACTGGCATGTCCCAATGGCATTGACACAACCATCACGCTTGAATTCTTTTCCTGTTAATAACACAAAGCTTCCCTTTTCCATTCATAATTGAAACATGCTTTCATAGGTCAAAGACTTTGGCTTCAGAAATCTAATAAAATGAGACTTTAATTAGATATCAAATGTAATTTGAAAGGCAAGCATGGTGAGTGATGGTCTTCTTTGTTTAAGTTACCAAGGAAAGTACAGAGGCAACGATCATGTAAATTACACACTTGTACCTAGACAAGGTTGAATGCCGTCACAGTGAGCTCTGTGAATGGAGGTGATGCAACCATTCAAGCTGAGAAAAATGATAAAGAAACGATTCATCACATAGCACACACACTACGTGTAGAACACAAAGGCATGCAGAATCAACACGCAACATTTCGCCAACAGCACACTCACACTGGAGGAGAAATGCAGTTTCAGTCAAACATTATCCATGAATGACTTGTTGATTTGAACTTTTCTGCTTTGGTAGTTGTGTTGCGATCCAAGTTTAAGTGTTGTTTCTGTTTTACGGGTGAAATGAGTGTAAGAGGTAAGAAGTGTTGCTTCAGTTAGTATCCGGTTGTTTTGAGTGTTAAAGAGGCCAACACAAACTCACTTTAGCAGGAAAGAAAAAGTATTTATTAATGTAGCAGAAAAGCCTCAGTGTCATGAACTGCTTGACCCAGGAACTCCAAAACTGTAATCCAAATTTGTTTCCTTTTAGTTTCTTGGCACTGCCTTTGACTGCGTCAGCTTCGTTGTTAGCATTCATGTGCTAGCTTCTGTATCCCCAGGTTCACGTCTTCCTTATCACCACAGGTTCCTGTGGAAAAAGAAAAACAAGGCGGGGTGCAGGGTGGCTGAGCCTGTCATCTCAGCACTTTGAGAGGCTGAGGCAGTTGGATTGCTTGAGCCCAGGAATTTGAGAACAGCCTGGGCAACCTAGAAAGATCTTGTCTCTACCCAAAATTTTAAAAATTAGCCAGGTACAGCAGCATGTGTCTGTGGTCCTAGCTACTCGGGAGGCTGAGGTGGGAGGATTGCTTGAGCCTCAGACGTCAAGGCTACACTGAGCCATGATCTTGCCACTGCATACCAGCCTGGGCAAAAGAGAAAGACCCTGTCTCAAAAAAAAAAAAAAAAAAGAAGGCGGGCAGATCACGAGGTTAAGAGATTGAGAACATCCTGGCCAACATGGTGAAACCTCGTCTCTACTAAAAATACAAAAAAATTAGCTGGGCATGGTGGCGTGCACCTGTAGTCCCAGCTACTTGGGAAGCTGAGGCAGGAGAATTGCTTGAACCTGGGAGGTGGAGGTTGCAGTGAGCCGAGGTTGTGCCACTGCACTCCAGCCTGGCGCCTGGTGATGGAGTGAGACTCTGTCTCGAAAAAAAAAAAAAAAAAGAAGAAAAGAAAAAGAAAAAGTAGATACCATGTAACTGTAATATTCACTCGGAGCCAATCACCATAGCGAGGGCCCCATGCTTCTGTGGCATTATTGCAAGTGTGCACACTGATCATTTTCAACGACAGGTGGGACTAGGGGAAAGGTTCCCAAAAGGAAATTAGTGTCCTATTTGGAAAATAAGATTGATTTTTGGTGAATAAGCAACAACAAGTCTTTTCTATAGCAGGGGTTGGCAAACTATGGTGCATGGGCTAGACTGATCCTACTGCCTATTCCTTTTTTTTTTTTTTTTTTTTTTTTTGAGATAGAGTCTTGCTCTTTTGTCAGGCTGGAGTGCAGCGGCATGATATCGGCTCACTGCAACCTCCATCTCCCGGATTCAAGTGATTCCCCTGCCTCAGCCTCCCGAGTAGCTGGGACTACAGGCACCACCACATCCAGCTAATTTCTTGTATTTTAGTAGAGACAGGGTTTTGCCATGGCCAGGATGGTCTTGATATCCTAACCTCATGATCTGCCCATCTCAGCCTCCCAAAGTGTTGGGATTACAGGTGTGAGCCACCACACCTGGCCCCTACTGTCTGTTCTTATACAGCCCACTAATTTTCAGGCTCAAATTGCTATCAGTTAATCAGCAATAATCATTAGTAAATAAGAAAATAATGTATGTCAATCTATAAATATTTATCGTAACATATTAAATTATTTATGGTAAATGAGTCAGTTGGTTAGCAGAAAGTGATGCAATAAAGATTGGGTTTTAGGCCGGGTGCAAAGGATCACACTTGTAATCCCAGCACACTGAGAGGCCAAGTGGGGAGGACTGCTTGAGCCCAGGAGTTCAAGACCATCCTGGGCAACACAGTGAGATTCCATTTATACAAAAAATATAAAAATAAGCCGGGTGTCATGGCATGTGCCTATAGTCTCAGCTACTCAGGAGGCTGAGGTGGGAGGATTGCTTGAGCCCAGGAGGTCAAGGCTGCAGTGAGATGTGATCTCACCACTGTACTCCAGCCTGGATGATGAGAGAGACTGTCTCAAAACAAACAAACATATGAAACAAAACAAAACAAAAAAATCCCCATTCTGAGGCTCCAAGTGGACATGAATATTGGAGGGAGAGACTATTTAACCCACTAGAGCTGGGTTCAACAAAATCATACTCTCAGGAATTTGAAATGGGAGAGTATACATGAGGCAATTAATCGTGGGAGTTGAAGTTTAAAGGATATCCCAGGCCAGACGCGGTGGGTCACGCCTATAATCCCAGCACTTTGGGAGGCCAAGGCAGGCCAATCAGGAGGTCAAGATATCGGGACCATCCTGACCAACATAGTGAAACCCCGTCTCTACTAAAAATACAAAAATTAGCTGGGCATGGTGGCTCTGACCTGTAGTCCCAGCTTGGGAGGCTGAGGCAGGAAAATCACTTGAACCCAGGAGGCAGAGGTTGCAGGAGCCGAGATCATGCCACTGTACTCCAGCCAGGATGACAGAATAAGACTCCGAAGAAATGAAGCTGGCAAGCCACTTTTCAGCCTCAAGCTTTACACAGCTGTCCTTACTTCCTAATATTATTGTGTTGCCTTCTTGTTTCTCACTTTGATATTTAAGATTCAATACACTGTTGTTTGAATGTGTTGGTAACTGCTTTGCTTCCTGAGTTGAGCCACCACCAAGATAGCCCAGCCTGATGAGTGCTCTGTGGACCCACAGCCTCAGCTGTGTGTGACCCCAGAAGCCACAGTGTGCTGTGTATCCAGAACACACTTGGCAGATGGAAGCATCTGAGATTAAGACCATGGCTGTTACAGGGATCATGTAAACTTGCTTTTATTTTTTTCTGCCAGGTGTTGTATGTAGGTGACTTGTGGATTTATGTTTCAGTGTACTGGAAGCTTTCCATTTTATTCAAGAAATCTGTTCATGTTATAAACCTTGATTAAACAGGAAGTTTTTATAATCTAAAAAAAAAAAAGATATCCTAGAAGAAGGGAAGGGGCAGGAGGAGCCTGGAACAAACCAAATTTACGAGCAAGATAAAGGTACTAAAAATCAGAAATGGTAGTTAGAGCAGAAGCTTTGAAGAAGGGGAAGGGTGCAGAATAAACCGTAAGGAAGTCAGCTGGGAGCAGAAAGAGAAGCAAAAAGACACTAAGAGGAACAGAGATCAAGAGTATCCGAGCCATGTTAATAATACCACAGCACTCAAGTGACAGTGATAAAGCACTGTCCCTTAGCTACCGTGGAATCGGTCCAGATTCTGAAGATATCTGTTGGTCTTAAGTTTCTTTAAGATTCTGTGTCTCTTTTTGCCAAATATATATTTATAATAATCACTGTTGCTAGGTCTTGCTGAAGGATGTCTCTTTTACTTACAACCTAAAGAGCTTAACAGCTTGACTATATATACATATGTATTTTGAGACGGAGTTTCGCTCTTGCTGCCCAGACTGAAGTGCAATGGCGCGGTTCTCGCCTCACCGCAACCCCCTGCCTCCTGGATTCAAGTGATTCTCCTGCCTCAGCTTTTGAGTAGCTGGGATTACAGGCATGCACCATCATGCATGGCTAATTTTGCATTTTTAGTAGAGACAGGGTTTCTCTATGTTGGTCAGGCTGGTCTCAAACTCCCAACCTTAGGTGATCTGCCCGCCTCGGCCTCCTAAAGTGCTAGGATTACAGGCATGAGGCACTGCGCCCAGCCAGCTTGACTCTATTTAAGAAAATTGTTGAGTAAAATTTATGTGCTGTATGCCCACTGAGGACTCAGTTACTCTAATTAACTTTTTTTTTTTTTTTTGCTACATTTATAAGAAGTCTTGAGTTAACAAACTGCTTTGGGTTATTATAAAAGATAGCTATGTCAGCCAGATTGACCCAAATGATAACTGCAGTCAAAATGCGACTGTCACAGTGAGCACGCCAGGTGTCATCGTCAGTGTTTACTAGGAAGGTTGCAGTAACGACCCCCAAATCACCATGGTTTTAACCAATGAAGGATGGTTTCTCATTCATATTGCTCATCAGTTATGGGCTGATAGCAATTCTTCTCTTGCTCTATGTGTGTTCTTCAGTATCTGAGATGTACCATTCTCAGAGCACAGGGAAAAGAGGAGAGAATTGGCAAAAACACACAAGAACATACAACACTTTTATTTTGACATAATGCAAGTCACATCTGCTCACATGCCATTAGCCAAGACAAGCCACATGGCTAAGACCAGTATCAATGGAGAAGGAATGTGTGGTTTTTCCATAGAAGGCTATATTAGTCTGTTTTCATGCTGCTAATAAAGACTGCCTCTATGATTCAAATTATCTCCCACCAGGTGCCTCCCACAACACACGGGAATTATGGGAGTATAATTCAAGATGAGATTTGGGTGGGGACATAGCTAAACCATATCATTCCACTCCTGGCCCCTCCAAATCTCATGTCCTCACATTTCAAAACCAATCATGCCTTCCCAACAGTCCTTCAAAGTCTTAGCGCATTTCGGCATTAACCCCAAAGTCCACAGTCCAAAGTCTCATCTGAGACAAGGTAAGTCCGTTTCACCTATGGCCTGTAAAATCAAAAGCAAGCTAGTTACTTCCTAAATACAATGAGAGTACGGGTATTGGGTAAATACACCCATTCCAAACAAGAGAAATTGGCCAAAACAAAGGGGTTACAGGGCCCATTCAAGTCTGAAATCCAGTGGGGGAGTCAAATTTTAAAGCTCCAAAATGATCTCCTTTGACTCCAGGCCTCACATCCAGGTAATACTGATGCAAGAGGTGGGTTCCCATGGTCTTGGGCACCTCCGCCCCAGTGGTTTTACAAGCACAGCCTCCCTCCCAGCTGCTTTCACCAGCTGGCATCAAATGTCTGCAGCTTTTCCAGGTGTACAGTACAAGCTGTTGGTCAATCTACCATTCGGGGATCTGGAGGACAGCGGCCTTCTTCTCACAGCTCCACTAGGTGGTGCCCCAGGAAGGACTCTGTGTGGGGGCTCTGACTGCTTATTTCCCTCTGGACTGCCCTAGCAGAGGCACCCCTGCAGCAAACTTCTGTCTGGGCATCCAGGTGTTTCTATACATTTTCTGTAACCTAGGCAGAGGTTCCCACATCCCAATTCTTGACACACAGGCTCAACACCACATGGAAGCTGCCAAGGCCTGGGGCTTGTACCCTCTGAAGCCATGGCCCACGCTCTATGTTGGCCCCTTTCAGCCACGGCTGGAGCAGCTGGGACACAAGGCACCAAGTCCCTAGGCTGCACGCAGCACAGGGACCCTGGGCCTGGGCCACAAAACAATTTTCTCCCAGGCCTCTGGGCCTGTGATGGGAGGGGCTGCTGTGAAGACCCCTGATATTCCCTAGAAACATTTTCCCCATTGTCTGGGGGATTAACATTTGGCTCCTCCTTACTTATGCAAATTTCTGCAGCTGGCTTGAATTTCTCCTCAGAAAATGAGTTTTTCTTTTCTATCATATTGTCAGGCTGCAAATTTTTCAAACATTTATGCTCTGCTTCCCTTATAAAACTGAATACCTTTAACAGCACTCAAGTCACCCTCTTGAATGCTTTGCTGCTTAGAAATTTCTTCCTCTACCGGGTGTAGTGGTTCACACCTGTAATCCCAGAACTATGTGAGGCCGAAGTGGACAGATCACAAGGTCAGGAGCTCAAGAGCAGCCTGGCCAACATGGTGAAACCCCGTCTCTGCTGGAAATACAAAAATTAGCTGGGTGTCATCATGCATGCCTGTAATCCCAGCTACTCTGGAGGCTGAGGTAGGAGAATTGCTTAAACCCAGGAGGTAGAGGTTGCAGTGAGCTGAGATGGCACTACTGCATTCCAGCTTGGGTGACTCTGTCTCGAAGGAGAAAAAAAAAAGAAATTTCTTCCTCCAGATACCCTAAATCACCTCTTTCAAGTTCAAAGTTCCACAAATCTCTAGGACAGGGGCAAAATGCCACCAGTTTCTTTGCTAAAACATAAGAGTCACCTTCACTCCAGTTCCCAACGAGTTCCACATCTCCATCTGAGACCACCACAGGCTGGATCTTATTGTCCGTATCACTTTAGGCTTTTGGTCAAAGCCATTCAACAACTCTCTAGGAAGTTCCAAACTTTCCCATATTTTCCTATCTTCTTCTGAGTCCTCCAAGCTGTTCCAACCTCTCTGTTACCCAGTTCCAAAGTTGCTTCGACATTTTCAGGTATCTTCTCAGCAATGCCCTACTCTACTGGTACCAATGTACTGTATTAGTCCATTTTCACACTGCTGATAAAGACACATCTGAGACAGGGAAGAAAAAGAGGTTTAATTGGACTTACAGTTCCACATGGCTGTGGAGGCCTCAGATTCATGGCGGGGGTGAAAGGCACGTCTTACATGGCCGTGGCAAGAAAAAATAAGAAAGATGCAAAAGTGGAAACCCCTGATAAAACCATAAGATCTCACGAGACTTACTCACTACCATGAGAACAGTACAGGGGATATCGCGTGCATGATTCAAATTACCTCCCACTGGGTCCCTCCCACAACACATGGGAATTATGAGAGTACAATTCAAGATGAGATGTGGGTGGGGACACAGCCAAACCTTATCAAAGGCACTGTGAGTTATTTTGGGCAGAGATATATGTAATCCTCTCTCGGGAAGAGAAATTACTTAAAACAATAATAAAAGCTACCATGGTTACCATGGAAACTATCAAACAGAAACATGTATCGATAGATCGATATAATCTTTTCCAGATGATATGCAATTTATGAAAGCTATAAAGTAATATATATCTTATATTTAACCATGCATCTGTATTCTTATATATAAACTATAATCATTATCATTGTCTAGTATGCATAAGAGACTGCTAGATTACGTGTGTGTGTGTGTGTGTGTGTGTGTAAGTTGTTCCTCTAAAAGAATTTTTAAAATTTTTTTGAGACAGGGTTTTGCTCTGTCACCCAGGTTGGATACAATGGTGCAATTGTAACTCACTGCAGCCTTGACTTCCCAGGCTCAAGCAAATAGCTGGGGCTACAGGTGTGCCACCCCACCTAACTAATTTTTGAATTTTTTGTAGAGACGAGGTTTTGCCATGTTGCCCAGGCTGGTCTCCTGAGCTCAAAGAATACTCCTGCTTCAATTTCCCAAAGTGATGGGATTACAGGTGTGAGCCACAATGCCCGGCCCTCTAAAGAAATTTAAAACCAGTGGGAGTACTTGTTTTCAAACTAGTTATGAAGTATTACTAGTTATATGAAATATATATTTAAAGCAGTAATGAAGTAAGCAGTGGAAAAGATCAGAAGTAGTATTACCCACACACTGCCACATGCATGCATGTGTGAGTGAGTGTGTGTGTGTGTGTGTATATATATATAATTTGGTGTATTAAAAAATTGGGGATTTTGGGCCGGGCACGGTGGCTCATGCCTGTAATCCCAGCACTTTGGGAGGCCGAGGCAGGTGGATCATGAGGTCAAGAGATCAAGACCATCCTGGTCAACATGGTGAAACCCCGTCTCTACTAAAAATACAAAAAAAATCAGCTGGGCATGGTAGCACGTGCCTGTAATCCCAGCTACTCAGGAGGCTGAGACAGGAGAACTGCCTAAACCCAGGAGGCGGAGGTTTGCAGTGAGCCGAGATCGCGCCATTGTACTTCAGCCTGGGTAACAAGCGTGAAACTCCATCTCAAAAAAAAAAAAAAATTGGGGATTTTAAATCAGTGGGAAGAAAATGAATTATTAAATAATTGGTGGTGAGATAACTAATCATATTTTCAAAAGTTGGGTCCTTATTTTATAATTTGTACCTAAATAGATTCCAGATGGATTAAATACTTAAAAAAATCATAAAAATATTAGAAGGCTGAGCACAGTGGCTCACACCTATAATCCCAACACTTTGGGAGGCTGATGCAGGAGGATGACTTGAGACCAGCCTGGACAACATACAGCAAGACCCTGTCCCTACAAAAAATTTCTAAAAATAGCCTGGTGTGGTGGTGGCACCTGAAATCCTAGCTATGCAGGAGGCTGAAGCAGGAGGATTGCTTGAGATTAGGAGTTTGAGGCTGCAGTAAGCCATGATCAACCCACTGTACGCTAGCCTGAGTGACAGAGCAAGATTCTGTCTCAAAAAATAAACACACACACACACACACACACACACACGAAGAAAATGTAAAATGAATGTTTATACAATCATGGAGTAGAGTAAGACTTTCTTAGCATTACACTAAAGATAGAAAGAATAAGGTTTTGACGAGCTTAATTAATGTAGTGGGTACCTTAAAAGGCAGTTCCCCTGCCAAGGGAGTTAGCACAGGAGCCAAAAACCCTGACCTATACGCAATCCATGGAACCACACTCTTAGCAACTGTGTTAGAATGACATGATTCTACTCCATTAGCCCTTGATACCAGACCCAACCTGAAGCAAGCAGATTTCCTTTACAGGGTATTTGGACTTGGAACACAGAGCTCTGGTTCTGCTCAGTTGCTGTATTCAGTAGGAAACAGGTAAACACAAAAGAGATGAAATGGTCGTTTTCCACCCATCTTGTACTTGTGAAGCAAAGAAAGCTGTATTGTCAAGAAAGAAACATGAAGCAGAAACACACGGAAATACAGATGTGGAGAGAGCACCTGATGGGATTTCAGGTACTTGACTTCAGATACTTTTCGATGTCTGGCTGCATTGTTGTCCTTGAGTGGAAGGAGCTGGAAAGCATTGGAAAGCTTTTGCGTACTTCTCCTTTCTCACATCTGACTGTGATGCAAATGATTCCACATAGGCTTTTACTCATTTTCTCTCTCCGTATCTCACCTCAAGAGTGGGCAGGTTGGGCAAGGTGGCTCACACCTGTAATCCCAGCACTTTGGGAGGCCAAGGCGGGTGGATCACTTGAGGTTAGGTGTTCGAGACCAGCCTGGTCAACATGGCGAAATCCCATCTCTACTAAAAATACAAAATTAGCTGGGTGTGATGGTAGGTGCCTGTAGTCCCAGTTCATCAGGAGGCCAAGGAACTAGAATCACTTGAACCCAGGAGTCAGAGGATGCAGTGAGCCGAGATTGTGCCACTGCACTCCAGCCTGGGTGACAGAGTACAATTGCATCTCAAGAAAAAAGAGAGAGTGGGTCACACGCTCTTGCTTCCTGCCCATGGGCTTCAGTGGTGCGTGGTGTAGTATAACACAGGAGCCCTCTGGGACTGACTGAGATACCAGAAGTGTTCACCACCAGTGGGGAGAATGCTTCCTATTTTATCCCTCAGATAGAGGTCTGCAGGTGTTGGCAGAAACAAACACCAACCCCACAATGCAGTCTAGCAGTGCCTGTCTCTCCTTCCCTACTTTCCTTTCCTTGGCTCCTCACTCCTGTTCCCTGGAATCGCATACCAAATCAAGCATCTGCACGCAACCCTAGGCCCAGGCTCTGCTCTGGGGGAAACCCAGAAGAAGCAAGTGTAGCCATAGAAAGAACACCCTCAAGACAGGATTCAAAACCGGGATTAACCACTGGTCAGGCAGCAAAAAAGCTCTATCACTCACTGATAGCATGTGAGAGGGTTACACTCTCTGGTTGATTCATAAAATGGCTTCCATGATTGCCATTGTCTACGTTTGATTGGAATGTGATGGAGGCAGAAGGCAAAGGATGGGTTATACAGTATTCTAGCACTGGAAGAGGTAGCAAGAGTAATTATAAAAATTACTTTTAAAAGGAATTATAGAATGGCGTGGCTTTGGTTAGCTGCTTTTAAAGTCTTGATAAAAGAAATCAACATACTCACGTCATGTAGCTAACAACTCACTGCCCACTAGAGAAATAAAGAGTCCTCCATGGCAGTGAATACTCCTAGGTCTGGTGCAGTGGTTCACATCTGTAATCCCAGCACTTTGGGAGGCCAAGGCAGGCAGATCACCTGAGGTCAGGAGTTCGAGACCCTCCTGGCCAACATGGCAAAATGCCATCTTTACTGAAAATACAAAAATTAGCCAGATGTGGTGGTGCTTGCCTGTTATCACAGCTACTCAGGAAGTTGAGGCAGGAGAATTGCTTGAACCTGGGAGGCAGAAGTTGCAGTGAGCTGAGATCATGCCACTATACTTCAGCCTGGGTGACAGAGTGAGACTTTGTCTCAAAAAAAAAAAAGACACTTCCAAATAAAGACAGTCTTTTTGATAATTGGTGCTAGAGAACCATATGAAAACAAACAAACTTTGACCTCTACTTCCTCTATACGGCCAAATTAATTCTACATGGATCATGGACATAAATGCAGATGGCAAAACAAGCTTCTAGGAGAAAACACAGGAGAACCTATTTATGACCTTGCTGAGAGCAAATGGAACAAAGGGCACTAGCCATAAGAGAAGGCTGATAAATTGGACTTCATTAAAATGAAGAACTTTCATTAAAAGTTCATCGAAAGACACTACCGGAAGAGTTAAAAGGCAAGACGAAAACCTGGAACACAGATCAGCACAATACTTAGATCTAGAATATAAAAAAATTCTTATAGATCACTAAATTTAAAAATCCACATTTTTCTAAGAAAAAGCCCAATTTTAAAAAATCTGTCCCCAAAATGCTTTTCACAAGGAGGATAAACAAATGGCCGAATGCATAGGAAAAGGCAAATAGGTCATTACTCATCAAGGAAATGCACATTCAAACTGTAATTTGATGCTATTACACTCTCATGAGAATGACTTGAATTCAAAAGACTGTCAACAAGAAGTAAGTACTCAATGATGTGGAGCATCTGGAACATTGTATGTTGTGGAGGGGGAGTTTAAGTTAGTACAACCACTTTGGAAAACTGGCCATTTTAATCTAAAATTATATGCGCATGACTCAGCAAATTCTACTCCTAGAAAATTATGCTCCCAAAAGAAATGAGTATTTATATACACCAGAAGTTGCATATCAGAATTTTCACCAACCTAGGCAACATGGTGAAACCCTGTCTCTACTAAAAAATACAAAAAGTAGGCCCGGTGGCTCATGTCTATAATCCCAGCACTTTGGAAGGCCGAGTTGGGTAGATCGCGAGGTCAAGAGATGGAGACCATCCTGGTCAACAAGGTGAAACCCCGTCTCTACTAAAAATACAAAAATTAGCTGGGCATGGTGGTGGCATGCCTGTAGTCCCAGCTACTCGGGAGGCTGAGGCAGGAGAATTGCTTGAACCCAGGAGACAGAGGTTGTGGTGAGCTGAGATCATGCCATTGCACTCCAGTCTGGGTAACAATAGCGAAACTCCATCTCAAAAAAAAAAAAAAAATACACAAAGTAGCTGAGTGTAGTGGTGAGCACCTGTAGTTTTAGTTACTCAGGAGGCTGAAGTGAGAGAATTGCTTGAACCCATGAGGCAGAGGTTGCAATGAGCCAAGATTGTGCCACTACACTCTAGCCTAAGCGACAGGGTGAGACCCTGTCTCAAAAAAGAAAAGGAATTTTCATAGTCGTTTTATCATAATAGCACAAACTGAAAATAACCCAAATGTCCATCAGTAGGAGAATGAATAAATAAATAGTGATATACCATGTAATGCTAAACAGCAATTAACAAGTACTACTGCTTTGGGCCAGGCATGGTGGCTCATGCCTGTAATCCCAGGACTTTGGGAGACCAAGGTGGGTGGATCACTTTAAGTCAGGAGTTAAAGACCAGCCTAGTCCACATGGTGAAACCCTGTCTCTACTAAAAATACAAAAATTAGCTGGGTGTGGTGGTGTGCACCTGTCATCCCAGCTACTCAGGAGGCTGACGCAGGGGAATCACTTGAACCCAGGTGGTGAAGGTTGCAGTGAGCTGAGATCACGCCACTGCTCTCCAATCTGGGTGACAGAGCGAGACTCTGTCTCAGAAGGAAAAAAAAAAAAGAACTACTGCTTTGTACAAAAACATGCATGTGTCTCCCAGGCATAATGATGAGCAAAAGATCCCAAGCCATGAATCCATTTAGATAAGGTTAAATGATAGGGAAAATGAATTTATGGTGAAAGAAGTAAAACAGTGATACTGTTGTGGGGGGAATGTTGATTTTGGAGAGGCATGAAGAAGCGTTTTGAAATGCTGGAAATGGTCTGCATATTGATTGAGCAGTAAGCTATAAGGGCGTATAAGTTTGTCATAAACATATATCAACTCAAGACGTAGATGTGTGTACTTTGCTGCATGTGAGTTGTACTTTGTGGGGGGGAAAGTAAATCAACCAAAAAAGGGGGAAAAATGAAAAGAAAATGATCCTCATTTCCTGTAGCTGTAGGGGAATATGTGCTGAAAAACCAGGCCCAAGATTCAATGGTAAGAGCAGCAAAAGTGCGAAGCAGACTGAATGCATAGCCTCAAAAAGTCTATGCCAAAGCTGAGGCCCTGAGAGGAAAAGTGACTTCCTGAAAGCTGACATGGTGACATTTGGGTAGATAAACCTCAGTATCTGGAACCCACAAATTCCCCTGAATTTTCTGCCAGAAGAAGATGTCCTCTCCTTCTTGTTACAGACGAAAATTTCGCCAATCCCTGGAAGCTTTGCAGAAACCTCATCTGAGTCAGGTGTCCTGGAAGACAATGCTTGTCTTCTGTCCAGGATCTGCCATCACATCCTTCATTGCCTTAGGAATAGCAAGGGTCTGAAACAGCTTACACAGTCAAAACAATTACAGAACCAAAATAAGAAGTATTAGCAACGATGGACAAACGTGTGAGAGTGAATCTCAAGGGTATCAAACCAGGAGAGTGATGAGGGGATGAAATATAAATCTGTATAGTGGCTGGGTGTGGTGGCTCACACCTGTAATCCCAGCACTTTGGGAGGCTGACACAGGTGGATCACTTGAGGTTAGGAGTTCGAGACCAGCCTGGTCAACCTGGTGAAATTCTCTCTACTAAAAATACGAAAAACAAAAATTAGCTGGGCATGGTGGTAGGTGCCTGTAAACCTGGCTGAGGCATGAGAATCTCTTGAACCTGGGAGACAGCGGTTGTAGTTAGCTGAGATTGCACTGCTGCACTCCCGCCTGGGTGACAGAGTAAGACTCCATCTCAAAAAAAAAAAAAAAATGAAAAGCTTGTGGACACTGGAGCACTCTCTTGTGACTTGGGGGTTAACCTCCCGAAAAAAAATGTGGAGTCATCCTTTCCTTATTTTTAATTAGTATGTTTTTGAGGCAGGGTCTCACTCTGTCATTAAGGCTGGAGTGCAGAGGTATGATCACAGCTCTCGCTTCAACCTCCATCTCCCGGGCTCAAGCAACGCTCCCACCTCAGCCTTTCAGGTAGCTGGGACCACAGAAGTGCACCACCACACTCGGCTAATTACTTTCTTATTTTTTGTTGAAAAAAGCAATCCTCCTGCCTCGGCCTCCCAAAGTGCTGGAATGACAGGTGTGAGCCACTGCATCCCACCAGAGTCATTCTAATCTGCTGCTCTTGACTTTTGGCCATGCTGATGTCCTGCAGCAAATGAGGTGGAGATGCCAGAACCACTTTGGCAGAGTATTGAGGAAGGCATAATAAGGCTCGTGGCAGTGAAAATGTTAAAATATATGTATTACACTTATTACATATGATCAGAAAACCCACTATCTTGACTATATTTCCCAGGAATCCCTGAAAGGTATTTGCTTCACTAAAGCAATAAGGAACCAATCCAGAAAGTTTGCACTGGGATCTTTGAGAGACTCAATGTCACATTTCTTCCATATGGTTGAAGAGACGCAGCCTTGACACTGGTCCTCTAGTATCAATGGACATAATAAGATTCTGGAATGGCAGAGGTCAGGGAGTGGCACCTAACTGACAGAGGCAACACAGACATCACTGGTATTAGACAGCAAGGGTGGAATGGTGATCTGAGTGGCTTAACCTACAAACATCTGTGGTGATGGTTAAGAGATCATGCTGTTCCTAGGAACAAGAGAGATGGGTACCCATCAATCAGGATGCTACTTATTTATTATTTTTTTTTGAGACAGAGTTTCCTTCTATTGCCCAAGCTTGAGTGCAGTGGCGCAATCTCGGCTCACTGCAGCCTCTGCCTCCCAGGTTCAAGTGGTTCTTTTGCCTCAGCCTCCCGAGTAGCTGGGATTACAGGCATGTGCCACTATGCCTGGCTAATTTTTGTATTTTTAGTAGAGATGGGGTTTCTCCATGTTGGCCAGGCTGGTCTTCAACTCCTGACTTTGTGATCCTCCCACCTTGGCCTCCCAAAGTGCTGGGATTACAGGCATGAGCCACTGTACCCAGCCAGAATGTTACTTATTTACCTTATAAAATAAAACACAAAACAACTGAAGAAAAGACTGACATCAGCTGCAAAATGGAAACATATTGTGGTCTCTCATCAAGTTTTCAGCCAGTTCATAGGTGAGAGCCCATGATTAAAGGGGAGTATATGTTTCCTTGAGAAAGAACCATCTAAAACCTGCTCAAGTATGTACCATAAACACTCCCCCAGTCATTCCCCAGAAGCTCTCGCAGTCATTTACTAAAAAAACTGTACACTGAGGAAAGGCATTTTCCAGGCATTTTGAGGACTGTTACATAACAGGGTCTGAACTGCCACCAAAACAAGCCAACCCAAAATGCCATCATAGACCGCTCAGTAGAAGACGGACTTACGGAGGCCAGGTGATAAATGCAGTTCCAGCCCTAGTCCTCATGACTGTGTGCAATAGTCCATTTTAACTGCTGATAAAGACATATCTGAGACTAGACAATTTACACAAGAAAGAGGTTTCATGACTTACAGTTCTACATGGTTGGGGAGGCCTCACAATCATGGCAGAAGGCAAGGAGGAGGAGGTCACATCCCATGTGGAGGGGGACAGGCAAAGAGAGAGATTGGGCAGGGAAATTCTCGCTTATAATACCATCAGATCTTGTGAGACTTATTCACTATCAGGAGAACAGCATGGGAAACACCTGCCCCCATGACTCAATTACCTCCCACCAGGTCCCTCCCACAACACATGGGAATTCAAGACAAGAACACATCTGTGGGGACACAGCCAAGCCATATCATTGTGCATCCAAAAATTCTGCAAACTAGAATCCTGAGAACAAGAAATAACCTGTTCTGTGGCTGTATTCCCAGGTCTCAGATGTGAAGCTTGAATAGACACACTTAACAGCTGGCCAAACTTTCACAGGCCCTGCCCTATTGTATAGAACTTATTATGGTAAGAATAGCTAGAAAACGACCCTGAAAAATGCCCTCCTGCCACCAGAGTGCCAAGATAGTAAATTAGAAGCTTATCCCAAGAGGAATGTCGGGAATAAGCGCAAGTCAGGTATTTAAAGGATGCAGAGGTGTTGGTTTCCATCATATCCCTGTTGAATTTACCTACATGACTCCTGCAAATACAGGATGGATCATGATGGTTAATGGTGATAAATTTTTTTCATTTTTATTTTATCCATCCCCAGTTCCCCAGCCAGGGTTTCCATCTTCCCTCCCCATCCCTGCTTAACCTCACTCAGAGCAGCTAAGCCCTCTGTTCCCAGCCCCCACTCTCAGCTTTCCTCCCTCATGACTTTGGGGTCTGCATGGCTCAGTCCTTTCCTACATCTCAGCAGCTTCTGACATCAAGAACTACATCCCTGCTCCTTGATGCTTCTCCTTTTTCCATTGCGAGGACACCATCCTTACCCAGTTCACCTTCTATCCCTGTGGCCTGTGTTCTCTGCCTGCCTCTGTCCCAGGGGTCAGTCTCAGGATTTGTTCTCCACTGTGTTCTGGGGAGACTTCATCCTCTCTGCCAGTTTCAGTGTCTCCACTCCCCACCACACACTGATGCTTCCTAGGCCATCTTTGTCTTTAGCCCATAAGATGCCCCCAAGGTCCAGCCCCCTTGGAGTGAACATGTCCCAAGCCTGCCTTTGTACTTTCCCTGTGTATCTGCTCCACCCAGTTGCCTGGACTTGAGCCCCATTTTTTACGGCCTGGACCATGCTCATCCTCCTTTGAGACCTCCCCACCCTCAATCTTCCCCATCTAGTCCAGCCCTCTCACTAGTCCCTATGCAATATTCCGGATATACAGGTCTGTCTCACACCTTCCCTTACTGGCATTTGAAGACCTTCACAATCCCACATTTTCCTTTCCCAAATTTCACCCATGCATGGGAGGCTTCGTGGGTCAGAGCACAGCTTTGCAAGGTTCAGGTCTAAGACCATCTCCTCCAGCTGGGTGCAGTGACTCACATCTGTAATCCCAGCACTCTGGGAGGCCGAGGTGGGCAAATCATGAGGTCAGGAGTTCAAGATCAGCCTGGCCAATATGGTGAAACCACATCTCTACTAAAAAATACAAAAATCAGCTGAGCGTGGTGGTGTGTGCCTATAGTCCCAGCTACTCAGGAGGCTGAAACAGGAGAATCACTTAAAACCAGGAGGCAGAGGTTGAAGTGAGCTGAGATTGCACCACTGCACTCCAGCGTGGGTAACAGAGTGAGATTCCATCTCAAAAAAAAAAAAAAAGACCATCTCCTCCAAGGAGCCTTCCCTTTCTCCTCCCAGGTAAGTGCCCCTCCCCAGTTACTCATTCTACCAGGTCCTGACCACAGCCTGCTGGCAGTGTCTGTACCTAGCTCTGTCTCCCCCACCCCTCCTCTGATGCTGGGCCAGCCATGTAGAGCTGGTGGCAGGAACAGATGAATGGATGGATGAGTGAACGAATGATGGAAAATGGTCTGGACGCAGGGGCTCAGAGCAGGGAGAGAGATAGGCCAGTCCTTGGAGGAGCTCTCCTAGCCCTTGAGGTACCTACTTCCACCTGAAGCAATGGTGACATATTAAATTGAACCACCTGGTGGCTTCAACTGCAGTTGACAGAGCTGAATGTAGTATCTTTATTAGAAAAAAATCAACACAAGCTCTGGCTCATAGTGTATAGTTCTTGATCTTACAAACGTGTGCTTTTTAATATCTCCCTATAAAGAAGATCAAAAATCTTTACTTTTACATAAGAAAGTCAGAAGTACGGAGGAGGACTCAAGATGGTGCTGTGAGAACAACCCAGGATTGAAGCTCTCGCTGGATTTGCGGAGAGGGTGAGTCAGGGACGCATTTCCAGACGGATCTTAGTTGCCCACAGAACGGGGAAATTCCCAGGTATAAAAGAGATGCGGGACGCCAGGCAGACGTCTTGGCTGGTGTAGCCGGCAGCTGGTGCGGCTGCGGCCCGCGCCGGAGCGCAGAGGCGCTCCACAGCGCTCCATACAAAAGCGCACTGTTACGGGTGCCCTGTTGAACTGGCAAATTGAGACCTGAGAGGGCTGAACTTGAGACTGAACGGGACTTGGACAGTGAGCCAGCCCAGGAAATCCCAGGGACACAGCGTTTGGGGTAGCGCAGTGTGACAAACAAAACGGCGATTCCAAACGCTCCCGGTGAGGAGGTTTTCTTAAAGCACAGCTCCGTGGGGGAGGGGCGTCTGCCATTACCGAGGCAATCAGCCCCTACTGAGGTACACGCCCATTGCTGATGCAGCCTGCCGTTGCCGAGGCAACCCGGTACAACAGAGAGACTCCGCTGCAGGGCATAGCCCGTGGCAACAGGGCGGAGACCAAGCAGAAGGGCAGAGTCTGCAGCAACAGGGCGAACCTCACACCAGCAGGGCGGAGCCTCGGCAATCAAATAGTGACTAGACTGCCTCCTAGCTGGGCAGGACAGCGAGGCGGACCCTCACAAGGAAAGCCCCAACTCCCCACCAGACAGAGCATCTGAGAAAAAAAAGGGTTTTTTTATGAGCTATGTTGCAGCAGAATTAAACATAGCAGCCTAACAGCCCTGAATGAACAACAGAGCTCACAGCTCAGCACTTGAGCTCCTACAAAGTACAGACTGTCTCCTCAAGCAACTCCCTGACCCCTCTTTATCCAAAAGACTGACATTTGGCAGGCATCATTCTGGGACAAAGATAGCAGAAAAAGAAACTGGTAGCATCCCTCGCTGTTCCGCAGCTGCTATAGGTGCACCCCAGACAAGCAGGGCCTGGAGTGGACCTCAGCAGTCGTACAGCGAAGGGGCTAGACTGGTAGAAGGAAAACCAAGTAACAGAAATACTTCATCATCAACAATCTGGGTGTCCACTCAGAGACCCAATCGAAAAGTCAGCAACTACACAGACGACAGCTGGATAAATCCACAAAGATGGGAAGAAACCAGCGCAAAAAGGAGGAAAACACCCAAAACCAGAACACCCCGCCACCAAGAAAGGACCAAAACTCCTCACCAGCAAGGGAACAAAGCTGGATGGAGAAAGACTGTGACGAAATGATGGAATTAGACTTCAGAAGGTGGATAATGAGAAACTTTTGTGAGCTAAAAGAACGTTTTAAATCAATGCAAAGAAACTAAGAACCTTGAAAAAAGATTTGAGGAATTGATAACAAGAATGGATACCTTAGAGAGGAATATGAATGAATTGAAAGAGCTGAAAAACACAATACGAGAACTTCACGAAGCATGCACAAGTTTCAATAGCTGAATTGACCAAGCAGAAGAAAGAATATCAGAAGTTGAAGATCAACTCAATGAAATAAAATGAGAAACCAAGATCAGAGAAAAAAGCGCAAAAAGGAATGAACAAAGTCTCCAAGAAATGTGGGACTATGTGAAGAGACCTAACCTACGTTTGATAGGCGTACCAGAATGTGACGAAGAGAATAAATCCAAGCTAAAAAATACTCTTCAGGACATTATCCAGGAAAATTTCCCCCACCTAGCAAGACAGGCCAACACTCAATTGCAGGAAATACAGAGAACACCACAAAGATATTCCGCAAGAAGAGCAACCCCAAGGCACATAATCGTCAGATTCAACAGGGTTGAAGTAAAGGAGAAAATACTAAGGGCAGCCAGGGAGAAAGGTCGGGTCACCCACAAAGGGAAGCCCATCAGACTCACAGCAGATCTCTCGGCAGAAACTCTACAAGCCAGAAGAGAGTGGGGGCCAATATTCAACATCCTTAAAGAAAAGAACTTTCAACCCAGAATTTCATATCCAGTCAAACTGAGCTTCAGAAGTGAGGGAAAAATAAAATCCTTTGTGAACAAGCAAGTACTCAGAGATTTTGTCACCACCAGGCCTGCTTTACAAGAGCTCCTGAAAGAGGCACTACACATAGAAAGGAATAACCAGTACCAGCCATTCCAAAATCACACTAAAGAACATCAACATAATGAAGAATCTACAACAACTAACGGGCAGAACAGCCAGCTGGCATCAAAATGGCAGTATCAAATTCACACATAACAATATTAACCCTAAATGTAAATGGACTAAATGCACCAATCAAAAGACACAGACTGGCAAATTGGATAAAAAGCTAAAACCCATCAGTGTGCTGTATCCAGGAAACCCATCTCACATGCAAGGATACACAAAGGCTCAAAATAAAGGGATGGAGGAAGATTTACCAAGCAAATGGACAGCAAAAAAAAGCAGGAGTTGCAATTCTCAACTCTGATAAAGTAGACTTTAAAGCAACAAAGATCAAAAGAGACAAAGAAGGCCATTACATAATGGTAAAAGGATCGATACAACAACAAGAGCTAACGATCCTAAACATATATGGACCCAATGCAGGAGCACCCAGATACATAAGGCAAGTTCTTAACAACTTACAAAGAGACTTAGACTCCCACACAATAGTAGTGGGAGACTTTAACACTCCACTGTCAATATTAGACAGATCAACCAGACAGAAAAATCAACAAGGATATCCAGGGCTTGAACTCAGACCTGGAGCAAGCAAACCTGATAGACATTTACAGAACTCTCCACCCCAAATCCACAGAATATACATTCTTCTCAGCACCACATCATACCTACTCTAAAATTGACCACATAATTGGAAGCAAAGCACTGCTCAGCAAATGCAAAACAACTGAAATCATAACAAACAGTCTCTCAGACCATAGTGCAATCAAGTTAGAACTCAGAATTCAGAAACCAACCCAGAACCGCACAGCTTCATGGAAACTGAACAACTGGCTCTTGAATGTTGACTGGATAAACAACGAAATGAAGGCAGAAATAAAGAAGTTCTTCGAAACCGATGAGAACCAAGACACAACATGCCAGAATCTCTGGGACACATTTAAAGCAGTCTCTAGAGGAAAGTATATAGCAATAAGTGCCCATATGAGAAGAATGGAGAGATCCAAAATTGACACCCTATCGTCAAAATTGAAAGAGCTAGAGGAGCAAGATCAAAAAAACTCAAAACCCAGCAGAAGAGAAGAAATAACTAAGATCAGAGCTGAACTAGAGACAGAGACACGAAAAACCCTCCAAAAAATCAATAAATCCAAGAGCTGGTTTTTTGAAAAGATCAACAAAATAGACAGACCACTAGCCAGATTGATTAAAAAGAAAAGAGAGAACAACCAAATAGATGCAATAAAAAATGATAAAGGGGAAATCACCACAGATTCCACAGAAATTCAAACCATCATCAGAGAATATTACAAACAACTCTATGCACATAAACTAGTAAACCTGGAAGAAATGGATAAATTCCTGGACTCCTGTGTCCTCCCAAGCCTACACCAGGAGGAAGCTGAAACTATGAATAGACCAAAACAAGGGCAGAAGTCGAGACAGCAATCAAGAGCCTACCACACAAAAAAAGCCCAGGTCCAGACGGGTTCACAGCCGAATTCTACCAGACACACAAAGAGGAGCTGGTACCACTTCTTCTGAAACTATTCCAAATAATCCAAAAAGAAGGAATCCTTCCCAAATCATTCTATGAGACCAATATCATCCTGATACCAAAACCCGGCAGAGACCCAACGAGAAAAGAAAACTTCAGGCCAATATCCATGATGAACATAGATGCAAAAATCTTCAATAAAATATTGGCAAGCCGACTGCAACAGCAAATCAAAAAACTTATTCATCATGATCAAGTAGGATTCATCCCAGGGATGCAAGGCTGGTTCAACATGCGCAAGTCTATAAACGTAATTCACCACATAAACAGAACCAAAAACAAAAACCACATGATTATCTCAATTGATGCAGAGAAGGCATTTGACAAAATTCAACAGCCCTTTATGCTAAAAACCCTCAATAAACTCAGTATTGATGGAACGTATCTCAAAGTAATAAAAGCTATTTATGACAAACCAACAGCCAATATCATACTTAATGGGCAAAAACTGGAAGCATTCCCTTTGAAATCCGGCACTAGACAAGGATGCCCTCTTTCACCACTCCTATTCAATATAGTACTGGAAGTTCTAGCCACAGCAATCAGGCAAGAAAAAGAAATGAAGGGTATTCAAATAGGAAAGGAGGAAGCCAAATTGTCTCTATTTGCAGACGACATGATAGTATACCTAGAAGACCCCATCGCCTCAGCCCAAAAACTCCTGAAACTGATAAGCAACTTCAGCAAAGTCTCAGGATATAAAATCAATGTGCAAAAATCACAAGCCTTCCTCTACACCAATAACAGACTTAAAGAGAGCCAAATCAAGAACGAACTGCCATTCACAATTGCTACAAAAAGAATAAAATACCTTGGAATACAACTCACAAGGAACGTAAGGGACCTCTTCAGGGAAAACTACAAACCACTGCTCAACGAAATCAGAGAGGACACAAACAGATGGAGAAACATTCCATGTTCATGGTTAGGAAGAATTAATATCGTAAAAATAGCTATACTGCCCAAAGTAATTTACAGAATCAATGCTATACCCATCAAGCTACCATTGACTTTCTTCACAGAACTGGAAAAAACCACCATGAACTTCATATGGAACCAAAAGAGAGCCCGCATAGCCAAGTCAATTCTAAGAAAAAAGAACACAGCAGGGGGCATCACACTACCAGACTTCAAACTATACTACAAGGCTACAGTAATCAAAACAGCATGGTACTGGTACCAAAACAGAGATATAGACCAATGGAACAGAACAGAGGCAACACAACATAGCTACAACCATACAATCTTTGATAAACCCGACAAAAACAAGCAATAGGGAAAGGATTCCCTGTTCAACAAATGGTGCTGGGAAAACTGGCTAGCCATGTGCAGAAAGCAGAAACTGGACCCCTTCCTGACACCTTACACCAAAATTAACTCCAGATGGATTAAAGATTTAAACATAAGACCTGGCACCATAAAAACCGTAGAAGGAAATCTAGGCAAAACCATCCAGGACATAGGAGTAGGCAAGGACTTCATGAACAAAACACCAAAAGCATTGGCAACAAAAGCCAAAATAGACAAATGGGACCTAATCAAACTCCACAGCTTCTGCACAGCAAAAGAAACAGTCTCTAGTGTGAATCGGCAACCAACAGAATGGGAAAAAAATTTTGCAGTTTACCCATCTGACAAAGGGCTGATATCCAGAATTTACAAAGAACTCAAACACATTTACAGGAAAAAAACAAGCCCATTCAAAATTGGGCAAAGGATATGAACAGACACTTTACGAAAGAAGACATATATGAGGCCAACAATCATATGAAAAAATGCTCATCGTCACTGGTCATCAGAGAGATGCAAATCAAAACCACATTGAGATACCATCTCACGCCAGTTAGAATGGCGATCATTAAAAAATCTGGAGACAACAGATGCTGGAGAGGATGTGGAGAAAAAGGAACACTTTTACACTGTTGGTGGGAGTGTAAATTAGTCCAACCATTGTGGAAGACAGTGTGGCGATTCCTCAAGGCCTTAGAAATAGAAATTCCATTTGACCCAGCAATCCCATTACTGGGTATATATCCAAAGGACTATAAATCGTTCTACTATAAGGACACATGCACACGAATGTTCATTGCAGCACTGTTTACAATAGCAAAGACCTGGAATCAACCCAAATGCCCATTGATGATAGACTGGAATGGGAAAATGTGGCACATATACACACCATGGAATATTATACAGCAATCAGAAATGATGAGTTCGTGTCGTTTGTAGGGACATGGATGAATCTGGAGAGCATCATTCTCAGCAAACTGACACAAGAACAGAAAATGAAACACCACATATTCTCACTCATAGGCGGGTGATGAAAAATGAGAACACATGGACACAGAGAGGGGAGTACTAAACACTGGGGTCTATTGGGGGGAAAAGGGGAGGGCCAGTGGGAGGGGGAGGTGGGGAGGGATAGCCTGGGGAGAAATGCCAAATGTGGCTGAAGGGGAGAAAGCAAACAAAACACACTGCCATTTGTGTACCTATGCAATTATCTTGCAAGTTCTGCACATGTACCCCAAAACCTAAAATGCAATAAAAAATAAAAATAAAAAAAAGAAAGTCAGAAGTACATTTTACTATCTCAACCCAGGATCAATTAACTCTTCTACTTTCTTCATAATACAGTCCACAAAGTTCTTGGTGATCTTGATATTTTCTAGGAAATTAAGCTGGTTCACTATGATGTCATACTAGGTAGACCCGGTGAATAAAAAGTGACAAGTTAGCCGGGCATGGTGGCATGTGCCTGTAATCTCAGCTACTTGGGAGGCTGAGGTGAGAGGATCACTTGAATCTGGGAGACTGAGGCTGCAGTGAGCCATGATTGTGCTACCGCACTCCAGCCTGGGTGACAGAGCAAGACCCTGTTTCAAAAAAAAGAAAAAAAAGTGACAAGTACTCTGGATGCCCAAGTAGGACTCATGTATGCCAGAGGATGGCAGATAAATAGTATGAAGGTTTTCGGGGTCCACAATTCTGAGAAGTCATGGAGAGTCCTAAGGAAAACGTGTTGCACTTTACACAACTACCACTAAGAAAGAGGCACAGAGCTCGGTGGGCCTTTTTAGATTTCAGCATATACTGGATTTGGGAATATTGATCCAACCCATTCATTAAGTGATTAAGAAGGCTGCCAGCTTTGAGTGGGTCCAAGAGGAAGAGAAGGCACCTCAGCAGTTTTAGGTCACTTGGGTCATATGTTAACTATGGATCAATGATATTAGCTGTACCCTTGATAGTAAGGATTTAAGGATATTGTGGATTGCAGGCAAACTTTAATAAAAGAGATACAACCCATACCCTAGGATTCTCACAAAATGTGATGCCTTATGGGGGCAGAAAACATGATGCTTCATTTGGAAAGCAACTTCTGGTGTGCTACTAGGCCCTAATAGAGACTGAGCCCATGTGAGGAGACATGGGACACCAAATGACGATGTGACCAGAGCTACCCAAAATGGATATGATACGAGCCATTAAACTATATATTCAGATGAGTGAAACAGCAATTCCTTATAAAATGTAAATGGTGCATACAAAATAAAGTCCAGGATGTCCATGGGGCACAAGCAAATTACATAAGCAGGTGGCCCAAGTTCCCATGTCTCCTATTTATTTTTCTTTTCTTTTTTTTTGAGATGGAGTTTTGCTCTGTTGCCCATGCTGGATTGTGCAATGGCACAATCTTGGCTTACTGCAACCTCCACCTCTTGGGTTCAAGCTATTCTCCTGCCTCAGCCTCCTCAGTAGCTGGAATTACAGTCACCTGCCACCACACCCAGCTAATTTTTGGATTTTTAGTAGAGACGGGGACTCACCATGTTGGCCAAGCTGGTCTCAAACTCCTGACCTCAGGTGATCCATCCAACCCAACCTCCCAAAGTGCTGGGATTCCAGGCATGAACCACAGCACCCGGTCCTATGTCTCCTATTTCTATTGCAACAAGCCTCACTTTGCCATCTATGACCAACTGATGGGGGAAGATATGACTTAGGATTCATTGTCAGATGGGTTCATTCAAGATGTTGTTGTGAGCCACAAATGGACTACTGGAACACACGACTCTACTCAAGAATGGTGCCAAAAGGTAGCAGCAAGGATAAGTCCTTCCAGAGGCAGAGCTATGTGTGCTAATGAAATTTAGCATTTTCTTTAATTATATAGGTAGACAATAAACCACAGTAATACTGACATTGTGATGAACAGAAATCATAAATATTTTCAATTTACATTATTACTTATGGCTACTATTATTTTGAAATTGTCACAGTGATGTTATCTTGTTATTTAATAAACATTTACTATATATTAATATAAATTATTGCTTTTGTAATTCTATATATTTTATCTTATGCTTTTAAGAATGTTATTTTGCAAAAGAGTTTTACAAAATGGCTAAATTTAATAGAAAAGATCAGTACAAGCTCTGGCACACAATGTATAACTATTGATGTTACAAACTTTTTTTTTTTTTTGAGATGGAGTCTGGCTCTGTCGCCAGGTTGGAGTGCAGTGGTGCAATCTCAGCTCACTGCAACCTCCAACTCTCAGATTCAAGCAATTCTCCTGCTTCAGCCTCCCAAGTAGCTGGGACTATGGGCATGCACTGCCATGCCCAGCTAATTTTTGTATTTTTAGTAGAAATGGGGTTTCACCATGTTGGTCAGGATGGCCTCCATCTCTTGACTTCGTGATCTGCCCATTTCAGCCTCCCAAAGTGCTGGGATTACAGGCATGAGCCACCGCACCCGCCCCAAACATATTCTTTCAATACCAGTAATAAAGAGGGTTCACTAAGTGGTTAAGTTGAATATGTCACCGTTACCCAGCAAGATCCATCTGGTTTTTGCAGACTGCTAAAGGAGTCAAAGCACAAACGTGGTTGAGAAACTTGTCCCAAAGAAATTCATATAGGGGTGCCTAGACACATGCAGGGATGTTTATGCCAATGTTGTCAATCACAGAGGGGAGTTAGTGATAAACTGTGTTCATCATTAGAATGAATAAGTTACATGCTAACGTTTATTCTATATTATGAAATACTATACACATATATCTAAAACATGGATTCATCTTAAAATGACACATTGGGTAAAAACAAAAAGAATGCAGCAAGATCTACAGCATGGTATAATTTATGAATATGTGAAGGGTATGCCCATAAAACACTATCTATATATATTTTATATGTATATATTTAAAGAATATATACATGTTCAAGGATGTGTATTGATGGTATCACATTTAGAGCAGGAACCCGACTGGGAGTAGGTAAAGGACAAGAGAACTTCCTAGAAGAGGATATTAGAAAAATACCAAAAAAAATGTATAACATATGAGAGGTGCCTTAAATGAAACAGTGATAATAGTGCATCATAAACCAAGAAGAATATGTAGTCCATTTATCTGATCCAAGACCAAACAAATAAACCAAAAAACTCTACCATGAACAGAATGCAAAGGCAATTTTTTTTTGCGACAGGGTTTCACTCCACCTAGGCTAGAGTGCAATGGCCAGATCACAGCTCACTGTAGCTTCAACCTTCCAAGGTTCAAGTAATCCTCCTGCCTCAGCCTCCCAAGTAGCTGGGATCACAGGTGCACATCGCTACATCCAGCTATTTTTCTTTTTTCATTTTTAGCAGAGATGAAGACACACTATGTTGCCCAGGCTGATCTCAAATTTCTGGACTCAAGCGATCCTCCTGCCTCAGCCTCCCAAAGTGCTTGGACTACAGGTATGAGCCACCACACCTGGCCACAAAGGCAAATTTAAAACTCTGGAAAATAACTATTTTAAAAGACAAAAACAAAACAAACAGGTGAGGCACAGTGACTCAGACCTGTAATCTCAACACTTTGGGAAGCCGAGGCAGGCGGATCACTTGAGTTCAGGAGTTTGAGACCAGCCTGGGTGACATAGTAAAATGCTGTCTCTACTAAAAATACAAAAATTAGCCAGGCACGGCAGCGCATACCTTTAGTCCCAGGTACTTGGGCGGCTAAAGCGGGAGGATTGCTTGAACCCTGCATAGAGAAACCGTGTCTCAAAAAAAAAAAAAAAAAAAAAAAGGAGTGGGGGACTAATATCTTCAATATATAATAAGATTTTATTAATTAATAAGAAAAATATTTTAAAGTAAGAAACTCAAAGCAGGTAATTAATAAGACATGAATACATGAAAAGAAAATGTTTAGATACACAAGTAAAATAAAATATCAGGTATTATCATGGGAGAGGAAAGTCTAACCTCTCAAACACCACTAGTGGGAAAAAAATGTGGTACAAACTTTCTGAAGGAAAATTTAGCATGTATTAAAAATGCCATAAAAATCTGCTCTAAATACCTACAAATCTTTGGCACAGCATTTTCATGTCCAGAAATATATCTTAAGGAACATTTAAAAGTACATGGATATTTAGTTACAAGGATATTTACAGTGACATTGCTTCTCACAACTGAAATGTGGGGGAAATATGATTAGATATTGGCAAAGAAAATTGTAACATACTCATAAAATAGGAGTGTCACTGAGGTAGTATTAATAAGATGGGAATGTGTTTATAATATAGCAAGGTGGAAAACAAACAAAATTTACACAGTATGACCCATTTTGTGATTTAACACTTTAATAGGTTTTTTTTTTTGAGATGAAGTCTCACTCTGTCACCCAGGCTAGAGTATAGTGGCACGATCTGGGCTCACTGTAACCTCCATGCGTCCCAGGTTCAAGTGAATCCCCTGCCTCAGCCTCCCAAGTAGCTAGGACTATAGGTGCGCACCACCACACCCGGCTAATTTTTGTATTTTTAGTAGAGACGGGGTTTCACCATATTGCTCAGGCTGGTCTTGAACTCCTGACCTTGTGATCTGCCCACCTCAGCCTCCCAAAGTGCTGGATTACAGGCATGAGCCACTGTGCGCGGCCTTTTTCTTTTTTTGAGACAGGGTCTCGCTTTGTTGCCCAGGTTGGAGTACAGTGACATGATCACAGCTCATGCAGCCTCTACCTCCCAGGCTCAAGCAATCCTACCACTTCAGCTTCCTGAGTACCTGAGACTACAGATGCACAGCACCACACCCAGCTAATTTTTGTATTTTTTGTAGAGAAGGTTAAGTATTTTATGTTGCCCAGGCTGGTCTCAAATTTCTGGGCTCAAGTAATCCACCCACCTTGGCCTCCCAAAGTACTGAGATTACAGGCGTAAGCCACCGTTCCCAGCCCTTTAATAGCATTTTTAATCATAAAAGTTTCACATTCATTGAAAAAATCTGGAAAATAAAGGTCAAAGAACACAAAAGTCACCCACAATTTCACCAACCAGACATATAATGTATTTTATATAGATGAGAATCTAATGTTAACGAATGGAATAAAACATACTCTTTGGGAATCCAGATGTCAAACGTAATTTCTAATCCAAATGTTCATGAAGGAGTAGTTTTTGAAAAGAGCAAATTATGCAGAAAGGATAGAGATGTAAATTGAGTAAATTTTCCAAATTCTGATCAGGAAACAAGTCTGACTGGAAAGAAGTGGGAAAAATGAATGGATCAAGAGCCACCTATACTGAACACTTGTTGACCCTTTACGAAACACTACAGGCCTGAGGCATAAAACAATTTATGATCCACTGCCAGGAGAGCACAAGTTAAAATTCAAAGCTGGGGTTCTGAAGACAGGCTGCCTGGCATTGAATCACAGCTCCACTACTCACAAGCTCTATGTCACTGGGCAATGTAATCTCTCTATCCCTCAGATTCCTCAGAATGGGGATGATATAACCCTACCTTTTGGGATGTAATACATGTAGAGCACTCTGAACCACACTTGGCTTGTAATAAGCTTGCAGTAAATGCTAGTTATGAGCTTTGCAAACATCAGTGCAGAAATGGAACCACATCCTTAAAAGCAATCTGAAGCCCTGCATATCAATGTGCATTGATAAATGACTCAGCCTGAAGCTGCGCACGTGCTACATTCCTCTCCTTCAGGTTTGGCTCAGTAGACTCTGTCCTACAAGTACAAATACCATGACTAATATTAGAACCATTAAAGCTGAGAATGACCGCCCTCCTGGGTAGCCTGTGTGTACAGATACAATATTTAAAAATCAGTATACGATCTCTTAGGGGGTTAACTCTCACCTCTCCTTCCTGATTCTTAGAATCAGATTGCAATACTTGTTATGCTCAGCACACTGCTACGATATTGGCCTATAAAGATATGTAAGGCTTGGTATCCATCTTCTCAGAATTTAAAATCACTTAAGAAGATGATGTCAAAATACCTAAGATAACTAGGTGATTCTAGTATATTAGTTTTCTATTGCTGCTATAACAAATTACCACAAATCTAGTGGCTTAAAAAAAACACACTTCTTATCTTACAGTTTGGGAGGTCAGAAGTCTGAAATGAAACTCATTGGGTTAAAATCAAAGAAGCAGCAGGACTGCATATGTTCTGGAGGCTTGCAGCCTGTCTGTTTTCTGGATTTTTACAACTTCTGCAGGCCACCCACATTCCTTGGCTTGTGGCCCCCTTCAAAGCCAGCAATGTTGTGCCAAGTCCTCTCATGCTGCATCTTTCTGGTTCTGTCTTCTGCCTCCCTCTTCCAGTTTTAAGAACTCTTGTGACTACATTAGGGAGCCTGGATAATTCAGGATAATCTCCCTACCTTAAGATCAGCTGATCAGCAACTCTGGCTTGAGCTGCAATCTTAATTTCTCTTTACCATGTAAGCTAACATACCCACAGGTTCTGGGAAACAGGATGTGGACATCTTTGGGGGGTACTATGGACCGGATGTTTTTGTCCCCCAAAATCCATCTATTTATCAAAACGTAATCTTCCAATGTGATGGTATTAGGAGGTGGGGCCTTTGGGAGGTGATGCGGTAATGAGGGCAAAGCTCTCATGAAGGGGATAAACAGGGAGCCAGAGAGCTCCCTTCTCCCTTCTGCCATATAAGGACACAGCAAGAAGACGGCTATGAAGCAGAAGCTGTGCCCTCACCACATGCTGAATCTGCCAGTGCCTTGATGTTGGACTTCCCAGCTTCCAGAACCGCAAGAAAGACATTTCTGTTGTTTACAATCCACTCAGTCTATACTATTTTTGTTATGACAGCCCAAATGGACTATGACGAGGACCATTACTCTGCATACTTCACCTAGTACATGATAAAGACCAAGTGAGATCAGGAAACGGTACATGAAGGTTCTGTGGATTTTAATGTCACTGTAGGCAATTCTCCTGCCTCAGCATCCTGAGTAGCTGAGACTACAGGTGCGCACACCACGGTGGGCCAGGTTCTCATAACAAGATGTCAGGGAATGCTGAAAGAGAAAGGTAGATTTACTCTGGCCCTTAAAGGATAGATTCAGTTTTAAAAGTCAAATATGGGGAAAAGGGGGTATTCAGGTGAGAGAAGGTATAAGAAACAAGGCCTGGAAAATGTAAGGTGTGAAGTAAGACTAGGGGACAAAGAGCAGAATAGGAAGAAGTGTGAATGGGAGCCAGAATAAGGGCTGGGGAATTGGATCCCTATCCCTTTTCAAAACTAACTGACCCCAGAATGGTTTGAAACTTTAGAATGTACTGATTGGAGGATCATTAGAAATTAAAACCTTTTGAATATAACATCTCGATGAAACACCATCAGAAGATTAGTACATACAGTGCCTGCCTGGATTAAAGCAAGCAGCCAAAAATGTCCCCTCAGATAATGATCAAAATTTGGTTTTTCCCCAGTTTTAACACACCTAACCCACACAAAAATCAAAACACTTATTTTAGTAATAACAAATTAAATATAATGCTAAATCTCACCCATTTTGCATTTTGATTATACAAACAACAAGCAAAAATATTTTTACCATTTTTACTTGAGAAGGGGATCTCTTTCCCCATAATGTGACCACTTGATGTGAAGAGTAATGTTGAGGGCGAGGTTCTTTTTTTTTGAGACGGAGTTTCGCTCTTGTTACCCAGGCTGGAGTGCAATGGCTCGATCTCAGCTCACTACAACCTCTGCCTCCTGGGTTCAGGCAATTCTCCTGCCTCAGCCTCCCAAGTAGCTGGGATTACAGGCACACACCACCACAGCAGGCCAGGTTCTTCTATCAAGCACTGTATCAGGCCTCCTCCTTCAATTTCTTTTCACTGCTGTATAGTATAAAAATTGCATTTTATAAGGTTCATTGTACCAAAGGGAAAAAGCAAAAAGCATATTTTGCAATATTTAAGTACTTCTGAAATAGGCTGTTCCAAAAATTACTGTAATATTTTCAATAGCTCACTTCAAGAATGTTAATTTGAGTTTTCTATTACCTTTTTTTGAAAAATGTATTATGTATAATAATGGTAAACAAAACAAACAAAAAAACCCCTAAATGTCTAATTGTACAGAAAGTAAAGAGTAAACAGCAAGTTTCCCTTTCTCCTCCCCTCGAGCTGTAATATCTTAGTTCAAGTCCCCAGAGACAACCGCTGCTCTCTGTGTCTCAGGTGTCCTTCAGAGAGAATATCCACATACCCAAATGGGGGCACGGGCCATAAACACCACTCTGGGCCTTGTGTTGTCACTTCCCTCCCAGCTTTTTAGAAACTACTGGGGCCATTGTTCAACCTCACTTTCAAGTATGCAGAGCTCTGCCTTTGGATTCAGGCATAACATAAGAAATCCAAGAAGGCTTTTCTTTGAAAATTGGCTTCTTTCAGCCACAGATTCATGGGGAATGAGTGTGGCCACAAAAGTTTAAGTTATAATAGAAATAGAATAACATCATAAACCTGTGGTGGAAGAAAGACGAAAACACGACTGCTACCAAAGCAGGAGGAAAAGAACTAGTGAGTTAAAATAATTTAATCAAGTTTGAAGCTCAAGCCCAGATAATAAAAAATCCACAGAAGGAGGAGCTTAAAAGGAGGGGTACAAACAAGCTATCTTAACATTCTCCTATTAAAAATAGTGAAAGTACTCAGCAGGGACCCTCTTCCTGTAATGGCCTAAGTCATCTCGGCTCACTGCAGCCTCCACCTCCTGGGTTCAAGCGATTCTCCTGCCTCAGCCTCCCGAATAGCTGGGACTACCAGCATGCACCACCATGCCCGGCCAATTTTTGTATTTTTAGTTCAGACGGGGTTTCACCCATGTTGGCTAGGATGGTCTTGATCTCTTGACTTCATGATCCACCCGTCTCAGCCCCCAAAGTGCTAGGATAACAGGTGTGAGCCACCGCTCCCAGCCAACGGCCTACGTCTTAATCTGCCTTCTCTTTTGACACTCAAGAGAAAGTCTGACTTGGTTGAATTCCTTTGTGAAATTGCTCCAGTTCTTCATCAAGGAAATCTGCAGAGACCTGTACAGCCTGCTGTACAGCCTATTGGAAGGCCAGGGAAAAGAAGGTCTGTCCCACCTCATCTCTTCCAAGATTCCCAAGAAGAAGGTGCTATGGTTTGAATGTCTCCTCCAAAACTCATTGATATTTCATCGTCATTGTGATGGTATTACGAAGTGATTAGGAGATGAATGGATTCGTGCTGTTACCACTGGAGTAGGTTCCTAATACAAAGCGAGTCCGCCCCCTCTGCTCTTGCGCTGTTGTGAACTCTTGCTCTTCTACCTTCCACCACGGGGAGAGGGGGCGGTGGAGACAGCACAAAGGCCTTCACCAGGTGCTGGCACCATGCTGCTGGACCTCCCAGTCTCCAGAACTGGGAGCCAAATAAATTTCTGTTCCCTATAAATTACCCAGAGTATGGCAATCTGTCATAGCAACATAAGACAGACTCAGACAGAAGGTTACCCAAACTCTATGTGACAACGGTGGACAGAGCCAGTAGGTGACCCCAGGCATAGCTTGGGATGGTGGGAAAGACAGATGGCATAGGAGGAACACTCCAGAGAGAACAAATGCAACAGGCAGCTCACCAGTAACTAACAGATTTGCCTATGGAGTCAGATGCCTTTGAATCAGCACACTACAGTATACTGATCTGGAATGAGTTACTCTGTGACTCAGTTTCTTATCTATGACATGAAGCTAAATATTAGTGCCTAAGCATTAACTAAAAAATATGGGCCAGGTGCAGTGGCTCATGCCTATAATCCCAGCACTTTGGGAGGCCAGGCGAGCAGATCGCCTGAGGTCTTAAGTTCAAGACCAGCCTGACCAACACGGAGAAACCCCGTCTCTACTAAAATACAAAAAATTAGCCAGGTGAGGTGACACATGCCTGTGATCCCAGCTACTTGGGAGGCTGAAGCAGGAGAATCGCTTGAACCCAGGAGGTGGAGGTTGTGGTGAGCCAAGATCGTGCCATTGTACTCTAGCCTGGTCAATTAGAGCGAAACTCTGTCTCAAAGAAAAACACACACACACACACACACACACACACAAATTAGCTGGGTGTGGCGGCACATGCCTGTAGTCCCAGCTACTCAGGAGACTGAAGTGGGATAATCACTTGTATCCAGGAGGCAGAGGCTGGAGTGAAAAGAAAGAAAAAACATGTGTAAAAAAGGGTTTAGAATGATGTGTGGCATATTGTGAGTACTCAATAAATGTTTGCCCCATGGATTACAGAAGTGGTCTTCAAAATGGGCTAAGGCCTACCTGGCTCGAGGCACCTACCCGCTTGCTTTTTCTCAACCATGTCAGGAATCCTCCTGCCTCAAATCTTTGTACACGCCGCTTCCTAGGTCCCCAGTGCTCTTCCCGTTATCAGCATGGCTGGCTCCCTCACCACTCCAGGGCCTGCTCAGATGCCACCTTCACGGTGGGATCTTCCATTACCACCAAGAACTGCTCCCTCTTCCTCCTCCTCTGTCTTTCCTTTCTCCGTATCACATGTCACCATCTCATAAGTCATAGTTTTCTTTTTCTTTTTATGAGACAGGGTCTGGCTCTGTCACCCAGGCTGGAATTCAGTGACATGATCTCTCATGAACTCACTGTGACCTTGACCTTCCAGGTTCAAGTGATTCTCCCACCACAGCCTCCCAAATAGCTGGGACTACAGGTACATACCACCATACCTGGCTAATTTTTTTATATTTTTGGTAGAGATGGAGTCTCGCCATGTTGCCCAGGCTGGTCTCCAACTCCTGAGCTCAGCAATCTACCTGCTTTGGCCTCCCAAAGAGCTAGGATTACAGGCGTGAGCCACCACAACCAGCCTGAATTGTCTACCCACCCATCACTCTCTTTCCCCTATCAATAACACAAGCTCTACAAGGGCAGACATTTTATTTACTGATATATTTCTAATACTCAGAGAGCACTAGCATACTGCAGGTGCTCAATAAATATCCATTGAATCAACAAATGACTATTTCACAGTATACCCATTCCCCTGTTTAGGTACATTTACACATGTTATTGCTTCCAATTTTTGCTGTTACAAACAATGATGTGATGAACATTTTTGTATATATTCCCTTGTGCACATGTGAGTTTACCTAGAAGTAGAACTTCTGTATCACGGACTAAGCACATCTTTAATTTACTAGTTATTACCAATCGATTCTCCAAAGTGGTACTTACTTGTTTTTCCACCTGCAAGTTATGTGACTCCTGTTTCAACTTAACATTACTTAACATTATCAAACTTACCTTTTTGCCAATCTGAATAAAACATGGTATTTCATTTTAGTTTTAATTTGCATTGACCCAGTTACTAGTGAGTTTGAACACTGTGTTTTTTGGTCATTTTGACTTTCTTCCCTATGAATTGCCTGCTCATATTTTTTGCCAGCATTTTTAATATATTCTGGATACCAACATTTTGTAGGTTTTCTGTGTAGCACATACCTTCTAAAGTGTTTATTATTGTCTCTTATAACTTTTTAAAAGTGGTCTTTTAATGCACAGTAGCTCCACTTCTTAAAGACAAATTATCTCATGTTAATTAGATGGAGTCTTACTCTGATGCCCAGGCTGGAGTGCAGTGGCATGATCTCGACTCACTGCAACCTCTGTCTCCCAGGTTCAAGTGATTCTCCTGCCTCAGCCTTTTGAATAGCTGGGATTACAGGTGCCCGCCACCATGCCCAGCTAATTTTTGTATTTTTAGTAGAGACGGGGTTTCACCATATTGGCCAGACTGGTTTCGAACTCCTGATCTTGTGATTTGCCCACCTCTTCTTCTCAAAGTGCTGGGATTACAGGCGTGAGCTACCATGCCTGGCTTGTTAATTACTTCTTAAAGGTGTTTAGAATTTTTCTTACATAGATTTAAAAATACATTTTGGAAAAACTACACAGGCATTTATTTTTCAGCAAGATCTGTTACTATCTTATAGAATGCATGCCTTCCATGCACAGATTTGGGGACATGCTTCTCTAAAACAGAGGGATGGACAGAAGAGTTTTTAGGGTGTTTTTTGTTTGTCTAAATTTTATTTTTAGAGACAAAGTCTCACTATATTACTCAGGCTGGCCTCGAACTCCTGGCTCAGGCAATTCTCCCACCTCATCCTCCCAGGTAGGTGGGAGTCCAGGCATATGGCACCACACTGCAGCTCAGGACAGGAGGTTTCTGAGCAGAGTACAGATATGATGGAAGCAGAGTAAAGAGCAGAGAATACCTCTTCTTGTTCTCTTAATGTTTTATGTGGAGGATTTTGCCTCCACCATCTTGAGCTTAGATAGTTGTTTTAAAAAGTCTTGACTGATTTATACAACAGCGGAATTTATTCCATTTGAAGATTCTGTTTTATCCAAACATTAGATGAGGCTGAAGTCATTCTGCAGACTACTCCACAGAGCCTATGAAATCCCTTTACTGAAATACATCACTTCACATATGAAAGGCTTAATGTTGTTGCAATGTTCTGGTTATTACAAAAGATTTAACATCTGAAATGAAGTAATGGGAATCAGGCAGATATATTCATTTTTGTTCCCCAAATGCCTGATGATTATCAATGGATTATTAAATGCCTAAACTCTAGCATGACAGAGTAGGCCAGGAGCCCACGGTTCCTTCCTTCAGATTGTCAAGGAAACACTCTAGATTCCTTATCAAGTTTGATCCTTTAAAGATAGGAAAAGTAAGAGGCTGCTTCTTGAAACTCAATTCTGATCCTCTTTTTTCCGTCTCATTTACAGTCTCAGGTGGACACACTGATCACTTAAATGATGTTTAATTTCTTCATTGATTCCCACCTTCTATTTCTTTTAACCTCTATTTATCTCAACAGAATTCTACGTCCCAGATTACTAGAGTAACTAGTGAGGTTGTCTAGACATTGTTAGCCAGGTAACATAACTTACTCAGAGCCACAAAAAATGTGCTGTGAGTACATAAACTAATTTCACTTCAAAGAGAGAATATATTACCTTTTCAAATATCATATTATTATTAATGTCTTAATGAAAGAAAGTACTGAATAATTTCTAAGTAATCTAACTAAGACAATATGAGAAATTACTAGATGTGAGAAAAAACTAAAGATGATTTTAAAGCATGCAACTTAAATGTCTATAACTCTGCATGTGTATAGAGGAAAAATAATTTTATGGTAAACTACCTGATGAACAATCAGGAACAATGTTTTGCTTCATTAAGAAATGCTTCTTTTAATTTTATCAGCCTCCTGTTAATTATCTCTTTTACGTAATAAGGTAGCATCAATTATTTCCCTCTTCTAATAGATTTAGCTATTAAGAGATTCACTGCAGGCTGGATGCAGAAATCCCAGCACTTTGGGAGGCCAAGGCAGGAGAATTGCTTGAGGCCAGGAGTTGGAGGCACGCCTGTGCAACATAGTGAGACTGTCTCTACAAATAATTAAAAACAGCCGGGCATGGTGGCAGCACCTATGGTCCCAGCTACCCAGGAGGCTGAAGCGAGAGGATCACTTGAGCCTAGGAGGTTGCAGCTGCCTTGAGCCATGATCATGCCCCTGCACTCTAGCCTGGACCACTGAGCCAGACCCTGTCTCTTTAAAAAAAGGAAGGAAGGGAGGGAGGGAGGGAGGGAGGGAGGGAGGGAGAAAGGAAGGAAGGAAGAGAGAGAGGGAGGGAGAGAGGGAGAGAGGAAGGAAGGAAGGAAGGAAGGAAGGAAGGAAGGAAGGAAGGAAGGAAGGAAGGAAGGAAGGAAGGAAAAAAGATAAGAGAAAAGAAAGGAGAAAGAAAGAAAGAAAACAGACCAAAGGGTAAGAGTAATAGTTCTAGTGAATAATACTACATGTCTTTTTTCACCATATCTAATAACACCTTTTTAAAACTCAATTGAGACTATTCACCAGAAATTATAAATTCTAAACTTTTTACTACTGATAGCTGGCAAAAGATACATGGAAGAATTCAATTCTGCAAAACAAAAAAACAAATTTGTTTTTAATTTGTATAAAATAAATATAAATAGACAGTGATCTCACCACACCACGACAGCCTGGGAGACAGAGTGTGAACCTGTCTCAATCAATCAATCAATCAATCAATAGATTCATCATAGGCCATAAAAAGGCCACAAATGAATTTTAACACTGCAGAACTTCTTACTCCAGAAACATGCCTGGCTCTTCGAATTTCTCTTTATCATGTCCTAGTGTAGAGTATGCTCTCTTTTTTATCATTTTGCAAATTTGTGAAAAAATGTTGTTTTAGGTAGCAGGAACCAAGTTCTGTCTTACAAGTGGGGGCCTAATCTCTGTTAGGCCAGATGGGAGGAACAGTAAGGGCATCCCACACTCCAGGGAGGGAGTAAATGATAACTGGCAGGGGTGTGGAACCTCTGCAAAGCACATACGGGAATTCTTAATATGAAGTGTACTCTAAACAGAGTCCCCTTGAAAAAATCCCCCACTGAAAATTGAAAAATTTAACAATTACTGAATTACCATCAGCATTCCAAGAACATTTTTCTTTTTTCAGACCCTACTAAATGAATCAACTTTGCCATACTGGAAAATATAACTAAAATATTTAGTATAAAAACACATATTCCTTTTCTTTTTCCCCGAGATGGAGTTTCGCTCTTGTTGCCCAGCCTGGAGTGCAATGGCATGATCTTGGCTCACTGTAAACTCCACCCGCCCCCCCCCGGCCAGATTCAAGTGATTCTCCTGCCTCAGAGTCCCAAGTAGTTGGGATTACAGGTGCCCGCCACCGTGCCAAGCTAATTTTTTGTATTTTTAGTAGAGACGGGGTTTCATCATGTTGGCCAGGCTGGTCTTGAACTCCTGATCTCAGGTGATCAACACACCTCGGCCTCTCAAAGTGCTGGGATTACAGATGTGAGCCACTACACCAGGCCAAAAACATATATTCCTTTTCCATACTGTTTCAATGTATCACATTTCCGGTGATACACTGAAAATAATTTATCACTCTTCTGGTGATAAGTTGAAAAAGTAACATTTATCACTATCTGAGTATAACAAATCTATACATGACATCAAGATTTAGGAAGAGCAAAGCATGTAGAAGAAGAGAAAGTCAACATTTTATACGAAAATATATAAATAAAATATTGGGGAAGTGTACAGGAAGAAAACAATGAAATTTTGGCAGCCATGACTGAAAATAAGCAAGGTGACATATCTAAGATGGTATTGACAGAAAGAAGGAAAACAGCAAAATATCTGAAAATCACAACTGTACCTAATTGTTTCAAAAAGCTGTGAGAGAGAATACACGAATGGCATTACAGCTTAAAGGGACTACAAGGTGATCCTCCCTTTCAGAGCTGTTCAAACAAATCCCTAGTTATTGTTCTTGCTATTTGAGGAAAATGGTAAGATCCTGTTTACCTTCTTTTGGTCTAGTGCAGATTCCTCTGGTACCTGGTCTGAAGCTCACACTAGTAGCGCCACCCCTTCAGATTACATAACACATATGGGGCACTGGCCTAGAAGGATATAATTGCACCCTGTGATGGTGAAAACTCTTCCTCTCCCCAGCATGAATTATCTTGTCAGATCACACAATCGTTCTTGGATTCAGGCCCTCCCCCTCTCTCTTGCTCCCTCTCTCCCTTCGGCTGAGTGCCTATTTCTTTCAGGCAGTAACTTAGACTCTAGGTATCTGAAAATGAATAGGATATAGTCTTTCTCCTTTAGGATCTCACTATCTGGAAGAAGATACTGAGAGGAAAACAATTAAATACAATGCAACACAATACATTTCTGTACTACAATTAGCAAAGCTTGAAATGAAAAATAATATCCAGTATTAGCTAGAATTAGAGGAAACAGAGCACTGAGTAGGTAACAATTTTTCTGGAGGACAATTTAGTACTTACCATGTACCAAAAGCCCTTTAAAAACAAAGTGAATGCAGTTTGCTTCAGTCACTCTACATCACTCAGGATTATCTAATAAAACAATTAGACAATTGTGACGATCATGGGCAATACAGCAAGACCCCATCTCTATAAAACATATTTAAAAACGTAGCCCAGTGGCTGGGTGTGGTGGCTCACACGGATCACCTGAGGTCAGGAGTTCAAGACCAGCCAGACCAACATAGAGAAACTCTGTCTCTCCCAAAAATACAAAATTAGTTGGATGTGGTGGCACATGCCTGTAATCCCAGCTACTCGGGAGTCTGAGGCAGGAGAACCACTTGAACCTGGGAGACGGAGGCTGCGGTGAGCCAGGATCACACCATTACACTCCAACCTGGGCAACAAGAGCGAAACTCTGTCCTCCCAAAAAAGTAGCCAGGCATAGTGGAATGTACCTGTAAGCCCAGCTACTTGGGAAGCTGAGGGGGAGGATTACTTGAGCCCAGCAGTTTAAGGCCACGGTGGGCTTTGATCACTATTGCACTCCAGCTGGGGTGACAAAGTCAGAACCTGTGTCCCAAAATAATAATAATTATTGGACAACTTTGACAAGATGTTCACACAAATATATCTATTGTAGCATTTGTTGTAATAGTGAAAATGTCACAGTGAATTGCTACGTGTCCAGTAATAGGTGATTATATGCTGCATCCATACAACATAATATGATTATCACCATCAAGAAGGCTACAGATTTATACCTATCAGGTAGAAAATATACTTTTGACATATTTTTGAGTGAAAAAAGGTTACAAAGCATAAAACAGCTATGATGAAAATGAACTTTACCTCTGTGGTCTTCCTCCCCAAAACCTATCACCCCAGTCTAACTTTGGGAAAAACGTCAGAAAAGTACATTCCAGTTAAGGGGCATCCTACAATATCCCTGACCAGTACTCATCAAAATTGCCAAGTTCTCTGTAATTAGTCTGTTTTCACTCTGCTATAAAGAAATACTTGAGACTGGGTAATTTATAAAGGAAAGAGGTTTAATCGACTCACAATGCCACATGGCTGGGGAGGCCTCAGTAAACTTACAATCATGGCCAAAGGGCATAAAGCAGGAGGGAGTGAGGGTGAGAGTGCAGGAAAAACCACCATTTATAAAACCATCAGATCTCCTGAGAACTCACTGTCATGAGAACAGCATGGGGAAAACCAACACCATAATCCAGTAACTTCCCTCCCTCTACATGTGCGGATTACAATTCAAGATGAGATTTGGATAGGGATACAAAGCCAAATTACAGCAGTCATCAACACAGGAAAGTCTAGGAACTGTCATAACCAAGAGGTCTCTAAGGAGATATGACAACAAAAAGTAATGTGGTATCCCAAATGGGATTCTAGAACAGAAAAATAACATTATGTAAACACTAAGGAAATCACAATAATCTATGGATTTCGGCTAACAGCGCATCAATATTGGCTCATTAATTAAAACATATGTATCATACTAATGTGATGTATATATTTACTGGCCAGATGCTGTGGCTCACACCTGTAATTCCAGCACTTTGGGAGGTTAAGGTGGGCGGATCACTTGAGGTCAGGAGTTCGAGAACAGTCTGGCCAACATGAAACCCTGCCTCTACAAAAAAATACAAAAATCAGCCAGGTATGGTGGTGGGCACCTGTAATCCCAGCTACTCGGGAGGCTGAGGTGCAAGAATCACTTGGACCTGGAGGTGGAGGTTGCAGTGAGCCAAGATCACACCACTGCACTCCAGTCTGGGTGACAGAGTGAGACTCTGCCTCAAAAAAAAAAAAACAAACCATATTTATTATATATGCACAGGAAAGGGTGTGGAAGGATATATGGCAAGGTATTAATTTTTTAAATCAGGTTTATTGAGGTATAATTTACATACAATAAATGTACTGTTTTTCATATACAGTTCTATTAATTTTGATAAGATACATACTCATGTAACTACCACCACAATCAGTATATAGGACATTTCCACTAGCCCTGATGCTTGCTGTGGCCCAGATCCTGGCAACCACTGTTTCTTTCCCTACAGTTTGGCTTTTTCTAGAATGTCATAAATGAAATCATACAGGACGTACCCTATTGATTAAAATTGGGGTCTTCCCCTTTAGAATGTGAAATTATGGGTAATAATTTCCTTACTCTTGTTATCTTGGTTATTTTTATTTTCTAATTTTCTATAATAAACTTTACTTTTGCAATTTAGAAAAATATAAAAAAATTATGGTGGGTATTGTAATAAGAAAGGCAATAAAACTAATAGATTACATTTTTGTTTTTGATATTTAAGTTGCAGAATTACTTCATGAAGGAGCTTTTTTTTTTTTTTTTTTTTTTAGAGAGTGTTACCCTGTCACCCAGACTGAAGTGCACTGGTGCAATCTTGGCTCACTGCAACCTCTACCTCCCAGGCTCAAACGATTCTCCTGCCTCAGCCTCCTGAGTACCAGGGACTACAGGCATGCAAGACCATGCTTGGGTAATTTTTGTATTTTTAGTAGAGATGAGGTTTTGCCATGTTGGCCAGGCTGGTCTCAAACTCCTGACTTCATGTGGTCCACACACCCCCGCCTCAGCCTCCCAAAGTGCTAGGATTACAGGTGTGTACCACAGCACCTAGCCTGAGGAGTTAATTTTAAGAGATAACAGAAGTTAAGACATGAGTTCTAGGATTAGTCAGAGCTAGGTAAAAAATCCTAGCTGTGCTACTGGCTGGTTGTGTGACTTATGAAAGGCTAGTTAGTATATTTTACCTTCAATAAGCCTCACTTTAAAATAGGGTTAAATACAGTACTTGTCTTCTACGGTTGTAACAAGGCTTAGATGATAGCCAGACATGGTGGTGGGTGTCTATAATCTCAGTGACTCAGGAGGCTGAGTCAGGAGAATCACTTGAACCTGGGATGTAGAGGTTGCAGTGAGCTGAGATTGCGCCACTACACTCCAGCCTGGACAACAAAGCGAGACTCTGTCTCAAAAAAAAAAAGAAAAGATAAAAGAAAAAACAAAAAGGCTTAAATGAGACTATGCGTGTAAATCATGAGTATTTATTAACTTTAAGATGCTGAAATTATTTGTATCATTTATTTGACTATTCTTATACTGTTGATGATATTTTTGCTTCTGTTAAGCTCTGGAGAGGTGTTTAGATACGGAAGAGCATTCCAGGTCAGAGAACAGAATGTACGAAAACAGAGAGTCATGAAGAGAGTCATGAAGTGCCTCCAAAGACAGAGAATAGCAAGTTGGGGGCAGAGTAAGGGGGCATGGAGATCACAGAGCCTATGTGTAAAGGACCTAGTCAGCCAGTTTAGCTTCAGCCTTAGGCCTGAAGACAGGAACGGTTTTGTTTGGCCAAGCACGTGTATGTGTCTATACATACATATGAACGCACACACACACACATCTCACATCTCTCATTGAACCTTTATGCCAGGTTAGTCTCCCCTTTCTCCCCTCCCCCCTCCCCATGCTACCAAAGCATTTTACTCCCATCTCCATTACTGTACTTTAACCACATGGTGCCTTGTGATCACTTGTTTACAAACCTGTCTCTCCCAATAGACTATGAACTCCTACAGACTGTCTCCTACCTCACAGCTCACCTTTGAGGAAGGCCTCATTATGACTCAACTTCACAGGAAAGAAACGGGGTGAGGCTGGGCACCTGTAATCCCAGCACCTTGGGAGGCCAAGGCAGGCAGATCATCTGAGGTAGGGAGTTTGAGACCAGCCTGACCAACATGGAGAAATCCTGTCTCTACTAAAAAAACAAAATTAGCCAGGCTTGGTGGCACATGCCTGTGGTCCCAGCTACTCAGGAGGCTGAGGCAGGAGAATTGCTTGAACCCAGGAGGCAAAGATCGCAGTGAGCTGAGATCATACCATTGTATTCCAGCCTGGGCAATAAGAGAGAAACTCCATCTCAAAAAAAAAAAAGAAGAAGAGAAAAAGAAACAGGGTTGTGAGAGTTCAAATTATTTGCCCAAAATCCAGCTACAACTAGGATTTGGACCCAGACAGCCCATGTCTGAACCCAAGCTCCTGGCTGACACTAACATTCTACAGCATACATAGTAGATGGTAAATAAATATCCAGATCCTTCCCTTCGTCAACACTTACTGGTGGTTAAGTTAGAGAGGCGCCTATCATGGCCACAGATAAGTATGGATCACAGGAAGGGTCACCCTTGCCCCTCCTGACCCCCCAGTCATGCTTTGTATTCAATGCTCTCACATACAGCACCCCACCTAATGCTTACAACAAAACCATGAAGTGGGTAAAATTATCCCTGTTTTCACAGCTTAGGAAATAAAGGCTCAAAGACTTTAACTCACAAAAGGTTAGAGGACTGGTTAGGTAGCAGAGTCAGAACTCTGTGCCCCCAACAAGTGCAGGACTCTTTCTCCTGTCTTTATCCCTTATTCCCCTCCCTTATCCATCAGATAAGAGGTTCTTGACCTCTTATCTAATGCCCTGGGCGAGGAAAGAGGGTGGAAGGGGTGTTCAAAGACAACTACTTTGAGGTCGAAATCGGACTCTTTTGTTGTTGTTGTTGTTGTTGTTGTTGAAACTAAGTCTTGCTATGTCACCAGGCTGGAGTCGGCTCACTGCAACCTCCAGCTCCCGGGTTCAAGTGATTCTTCCACCTCAGTCTCTTGAGTAGTTGGGACTACAGGCTCATGCCACCACTCCTGGCTGCTTTTTGTATTTTTAGTAGAAATGGGGTTTCACCATGTTGGCCAGGGTGGTCTTGATCTCTTGACCTCGTGATCTGCCCGCCTTGGCCTCCCAAAGTGCTGCGATTACAGGCGTGGGCCATGGCACCCAGCCTGGACTCTTTCTTAAGGACATAAGACTATCATTTGGAGTAGGAGCCTGTGGTAAATCCACTATTGCCATGGCTGTGGTACATGAACCACACTGAGTTATCAGACATCTAAACAAGTTAGAACAAACCATAGTGCAGGGCAATATCCCTCCCACTTTCCCCTTCCTTTTCACGTAGGTAATTATGTAAAGTTAAATTCTTCCCTCTTTTTTCTTTTCAGGTCTCAGCTCAGTGATTTCCACCTCAGCAGTCTCCTTCTCACACCTCACAAGCATGTACTCGTTAATCCTCTTCCACCTTTTCTTAACCATTATCCAATTGCCTCAAGTAAATCTTTTTCTTTCTGACAGCCTTTGTTCCAGTTATAAACTCCAAAACAACTCCATTGCAGTTGGCGAGCACAAAAGTACCATTCGTCATTTACCTAAATTAAGGGAAAGACCAGCCATTTACCTCCATTTACCTCCAACTGTTCTAGGCTTAGAGAACAACACCATGTACCAACCTAGATGGTGATCAGATGTCCCCTTCAGAATATTCTCAGATGGTTCAGTCCTTTATCCTAAGCTACTGAAACTGTGGTGTATAGTGGTTAATGTGCCTTTGATTAGTCCAAATCCCAGTTCCACTACTCAGTAGCTGTATCATTTGGAGCAGCTATTGAATCTTTGCTCCAATTTCCCTATCTATAAAGAGGGATCATAATGGAATCTGCCTCCTAAGGTTATAAGAATTAAAAGGGCTAATTCGTATAAGCACTTAGAATGGTCAGGATCAAGGCAAGACCAAAACAAACACAGGTTATTGATTTTTTTTTCAAACACGAACATTCAATATTTAAAAAGCTTTTCAATGGGTGGATGCAGTGGCTGACACCTGTAATAACAGCCCCTTGGGAGGCTGAGGCAGGTGGATCACTTGAGGTCAGGAGTTCAAGACCAGCCTGGCCAGCATGGCAAAACCCTGTCTCTACTAAAACTACAAAAATTAGCCAGGTGTGGTGGTGCGCACCTGTAGTCCAAGCTACTTGGAAGGCTGTGGCGTGAGAACTGCTTGAATCCGGGAGGCAGGAGGTTGCAGTGAGCCCAGATGACACCACTGCACTCTTGGCTGGGCCACAGAGCGAGACTCTGTCTCAAAGAAAAAAAAAAAAAAAAGCCATTTAAATTTTCACTCTTACAAAATACTAATACAAACTTTTTTAAAAAACTGTATTTTTAACTGCAAATACAGTGAGTGTTTCAATCATATAATCAATTAATTATATCCCTTTACTAGGTAACCAAAAGACCTGACTGCCACTCATATATTGTTTCTACAGAAAATTTATTTGAGTTCAGGAATTTATTTATGAATGAAATTCTGAAGCACAGTTTACCCAGAAGATTGAATGCTTATATTAAATATCCAAATGTGTATAAATCTGTATCTCATTTGATTTACCAGAAAATCCTTTACTTTTTTGAAAGAGAATTTACGTCCTAAGCAGTTCATCTACGTATGTTGTCATAGCTGCTATGGATCAGGTACTCGTGAAAAAGATAAATCAGAGGGTGAAGGGGCCTGGGATCTTTTCAGTTGTTCACAGGGTCTGGCTTTTGCAACCAGACTCACAGGTGCTATAAAACACTGCATTTATACCAAATAATTAGGCTTTACAATCTGCACTTGCTAGAGAGCCTGGTTTGCCGAAGACAAGTTACTCAGCTGAGGGGCTTGACTCTGAATGGACTGAGTACAAAGAGCAATCAAGTTAGACTTACAAGAAAGCTGCCCCTGCCTGCTACTTCCTTTTTATCTTTCCAAATAAGAAAACACCATTTCTTGCCTTACAGACTTGAAGTTCTATTCTGTATTGATTGATTGATTGATAAAGTCTCACTCTATCACCCAGGCTGGAGTGCCTGGCACCATCGTGGTTCACTACCACTTTGAAACCCTGGGCTCAACCTCCTGCCTCAGCCTCCCAAATAGCTGTAACTACAGGTGCACACCACTGTGCCAGGCTAAATTTTTTACTTTTGGTAGAAGTGGGGTCTCCCTTGGAGTTCTGTTACTTTGGAATTCACAGTAACAACAGAATATTTGTTGGTAAAGTTGCCCGATTTAGCAAAGAAAATTACAGATATCCCAGTTAAATCTGAATTTCAGAAAAATAAGGACTACTTTTTAGTGTATGTACTACATATTGCACAAGACACACTTATATGAATAAAGTATTCCTTGTTATCTGAAATTTTGATTTGACTGGCTATTCTACTTAATCTGGTTACCCTGTTTGTTGCAAGTGAATTACTCCTTTAAGGAAAAAAAAATAGTCTCACTATGTTGCCCACTGCAGGAGTTCAAGATCAAATTGGGCAACATAGTGAGATGCTATGTTGCATCTCACAAAATGCTAGAATTATAGGCATGAGCCACCGTCCTTGGCCTGGAAGTGAATTACTTCTAAACATATTACTGCTGTCTCTGTTTCTGTCTGTCTCTCTTTCTCTTTCTTTCTCTCTCTCTCTTTCTCTCTCTCTTTCTCTCTGTCTCAGTCTCTAACACACACACACAGATTTTCATACTTTGAATACACACATTTTATAAACAAAATCCACCAACTTGTATTTACCTTCAAGGTTTAGGAAACTGGTTGAATTCAGGAACCACCAATAATTCTCATTTATATTGAAATTGGGGAATAAATCTATAATCTCATGTAATCATATTTTATCTCTTATTTAGTTCTGCACAATTATAGAAATGAGCTAAGAACTGAATTTTTATTTTAAATACATTTACGTTCTCCTTTCTCAAAAAGTAAATGGAATCTGTTGTCTCAAAACAATGTAATATGATAAAATACTGCCACCTGGAGATCAGAGGCAGACATGACTAAGATCAACCTGATTTCCAATTCTGGAATAAGAAATGTGAGTTATGTTGACACTTGATTTAATAATGTCATTCTGCCACTTGCTATCATATGAATCTAATTTTTCCTCATTTATTCATTCATTTAATGAACATTTGCTAAGTTTCTGTTACATGCCAGACACTATGCCAAGCTTGGAGAATATAAAGATGTATACGACCTACTTCCTCCCTTTGAGTGATTTGTAATTTCCCCATTTAACTTGGACTTAGTCTAAGCTCCTGCTTCATCTGACACAGCTCAGTTTTTGGACTTCCTTACTGTTAGACACATTTCATCTTCGTTCTCCACGAAGTCTCCCAAAGATGTGGAACACAACCCCTTTTCTTTGATTATCATAATGATTCATTCATGACAAGCTGTGAGCTTGTAGAGGATTTATCTTGATGTCTGGGAGCATGAGAGATGTGTGTGCATGTGCGTGTGTGCACTCACGTGCGTGGGTGTGTTGGTGTGTGCATTAACAATAACAATTGAAAACTGAATAACAGACTTTCATGCTCTTTTTAAAGTCCTCCTCCTTCCCACCATTTTGACAGGCCTTTCTCCCTCTGCCCCCCAACTTTTTTTTGGCTCTTAGCAACAATCCCCACCCCCAAACTCTACCCCAGTGAACAATTTTTCCCACTTTATTATGCAGAATAATTCAACTTTCTCAATCCCCTAGTCTTAAACTCAGCCTCCTTTCCACCTGTGCCCATCCGACTCTCAGACAACACAATGGGTCTTCTACCTAGAGTCTCATCCTTTCTCTTGACCCTATATTTAATGTTTCCCCCTGACAAGAATTGTGCCAATTTCTTACAAATTGAGTGGCAGCAGTTTGGGTTTTAAATAAATACTTTAAAATAGAAATATAAACGAAGTGTTATGGAAGCCTTTCCTTTGCTTCCCTTCATCCTTCCCCTTGCTTCCTTTCCTCCTTTCCTCTTTCTTCTTCTCCCCTCCCTGCCTTCCTCTTCCTTTGCTATATTGTAAGCTATCTGTACAAATACTTCACATCACAGCAGTCTTGTGGTTCCCCATGATAATACTGCTGAATTTGGACTAAAATTCAGGAAAAGGAGAGAAAACTGAAGGGTTATAATGCACTATTGCCAGTTTGCTGACCGATGATATACTCTCCTTTCTGGTTAAGTCTGTAACAGAAACCTTCTAAAGCTGGAGTGTTCCTGTGACAAGAACCAAGAACCTGGAGACAGGATATTGGGAGGATGAATCATCCTCATATCTCGCTGATAACCATCCCCTAATCCTGTTTACTCTTGGCCTTAAAAAGGAAGTCTGAACTTGAAATTGGATTAAAAGTAAATTTTCTAGAGTCATAACATGAAGCTATCCAAAATATTCATTTGTTTTAAAGAATCATCAGTCAATGATTCCCCTAAGTTTTAGGACTGGTTCCTAAGAGCATTTGCCTGGGCAGTAGTGATGCCATCTGATTAGCGTTAGGACTGGGCCTAGTTGGGTTTAAGGGGGATTGGTTGAATCACTTTACTTTCAGAAATAAAATCAGGAAGCTTCATTCATTCCTACCTCACACATTTATTGAGTACCTACTTTATGTCAAGTTCTATGCAATGTGCTTTGGATACAAAAATTAAATAAAACATATTTTCTTCCCTCAAGGAAGTTATAGCCTAATGATGAAGGCAAGTTTATTAAAAAAAAAATATGCATGTAGGAATGTTGTAAATGTCTGTCTGTATAACTTTTTTTTTTTTTTTGAGACGGAGTCTCGCTCTGCCGCCAGGCTGCAGTGCAGTGGTGCAATGGCGGCTCACCACAACCTCCGCCTCCCAGGTTCAAGTGATTCTCCTGCCTCAGCCTCCCGAGTAGCTGGGGCTGCAGGCACCTGCCACCACACCCAGCTAATTTTTGTGTTTTTAGTAGAGATGGGGTTTTACCATGTTGGCCAGGATAGTCTCGATCTCTTGACCTCATGATCCACCCACCTCAGCCTCCCAAAGTGCTGGGATTACAGGCATGAACCATGCCCAGCCCGTGTAACTTGTAAGGTCTATTTTTGCCCCTTGTTTTTCCAAAACCATTAACAACAACAGCCACAAAATACTTAAAACGGTAAGAGCCTCTATATTTTTAGGCCTCTCACTAATGCTTACGATGTACAGCCTAGAGTAGACAAGAGCCTGGTTTTCTCCCAGCTCCTGGTCTGGGGCACTTTCCACGCCACCATACCATGCTTCTCCAGAAATGGTGGCTCATGGCTCTTCACCAAGTCATTCTTCCTTTCAGTATTAGTGTTCCCAACAATTCCCAAAAGACTCACTCATCCACAGTAGTACAGCTCTCTGAAGACCTTCAGCGCTGGATAGTTCAGATTCAATCTCTTGGCACCCTTTTTAGAGGGTGCCTCAAAGAAGAAATCTTACCAAGCTTTATAATGTTAGTCATAGTACAGCATGGCCTTTGAAATAACTTCTCCTTTCTAATCTCAGCTGTAAAGCCAGTGTATATAACACTACACTGTGGCCTGTTTCTCTTAACTGGCCTTCCTGTTTCCATTCTTCAATAGAACAATCTTTTAAAAATGTAACTTACACCATGTCATGCCTTAAAGCTCTCCAATGCCTACTGTGCTTAGGAAAAAAATACAGATTTCTTACATTGGTTTAAAAAACTCTTCCTGGGTGAGAGCGATAACTCATGCCTGTAATTCCAGTACTTTGGGAGGCTGAGGTGGGTGAATCATGAGGTCAGGAGTTCAAGACCAGCCTGACCAATATGGTGAAACCCCAGCTCTACTGAAAATACAAAAATTAGCCAGGCATGGTGGTGCAAGCCTGTAGTCCCAGCTACTCAGGAGGCTGAGGCAGAAGAATTGCTTGAGCCCATTAGGCGGAGGTTGCAGTGAGCCAAGATCGTGCCACAGCACTCCAGCCTGGGTGACAGAGTGAGACTTCATCTTAAACAAACAAAAACACCCTTCCTGATCTGACCCCTCTGCCAACCTTGGGGACTTCATCTCATACTACCTCTCCTTGTCCCCCTGCTCTGCGGATCACTACACTGGCATTCTTTCAGTTCCGTGAACATGCCAAGCTCATTTCTGCTTTAGGACTTCTTTTCCTTTTTCTTAGCTGTTTCCTGAGCAGACATGCAAAGAAGCATTGAGCAGTGACTATCTTGTCCAAGGCATTCTGGCATCGGGGAAAATGGAGGTGGAGGCACACTTAGAAGATGATGGATAGGCTTCCAGGTAAAAACAAACAAAAACTCACACAAGAACAGAAAATTAAACACCGCATGTTCTCACTCATAGGCGGGTGCTGAACAATGAGAACACGTGGACACAGAGGGGGAGCATCACACACTGGGGTCTGTGCGAGGCAACTAGGGGAGGGGCAGTGGTGGGTGGGGAGTTGGGGAGGGATAACATGGGGAGAAATGCCAGATATAGGTGATGGGGAGGAAGGCAGCAAATCACATTGCCATGTGTGTACCTATGCAACAGTCTTGCATGTTCTTCACATGTACCCCAAAACTTAAAACGCAATAAAATGTATATATAAAAGAAAAAACAAACAAAAACAAGAAACAAACAAAAAATCTCTCTTCTCTAGAAGAACCACAAAGGACAATAAGAGGATGACTGTGCTTCAGGAACCGAGGTAGAGTATCTGTTTGCTTTGAGAAACCTGCCTTCCCCTTTATGGTCCCCAACTTTTTTGGCACCAGGGACCAGTTTCGTGGAAGACAATTTTTCCATGGATGGGGTGGGGGTAGTTTGGGGATGAAACTGAAACTGTTTCATCTGAGATCATCAGGCTTTAGTTAGATTCTCATAAAGAGCACCGCCCACATAGATCCCTCGCATGCGCAGTTCACATTAGGGGGCGGATTCCTAGGAGAATCTCATGCCACGGCTGATTTGACAGCAGGTGGTAGCTCAAGTAGTAACGCTCAGTCACTGGCCACTCACCTCCTGCTGTGTGGCCCAGTTCCTAACAGGCCACGGACCCGTCCCAGTCTACAGTGGGGGTCTAGGGACCCCTGCTTTCAGAGCACCCTAACTTTCTCAAGGGAAAGGACAATGCATGTTTGTAGCTCAACAAATGAGGCTGCACAACAGAGGCTTCCAAACCCATTCGTCACCTGAGGACCTTACAGAGAGGTTCCTGACTCAAATAAAATGTGAAAAAGCTTATGATGGCTGGGCACGGTGGCTCACGCCTGTAATCCCAGCACTTTGGGAGGCTGAGGTGGGCAGATCATGAGGTCAGGAGTTCGAGACCAGCCTAACAGACATGGTGAAACCCCGTCTCTACTAAAAATACAAAAATCAGCCGGTGTGGTGGTGCAAGCCTGTAATCCCAGCTGCTCAGGAGGCTGAGGCAGGAGTATCACTCGAACCCAGGAGGCAGAGGTTGCAATGAACCGACATCATACCACTGCACACTCCAGCTATAGTGACAGAGCGAGACTTTGTGTCAAAAAAAAAAAAGTTATGACACTTTTGATTCCAATGGAAATTTGAATATATACTGCATATTTAATAACATTAATCAACTGTTACTGGTTAGGAATAATAAAGGCATTGTGGTGAAATCTTTAAAAGTTTTAATCTTTTAGCAATCTATATTAAAATAGCAGGGATTAAATTATATCTGAGATTACTTCAAAATAATACTAGAGAGGAAAAAATATCAGGAGAGGGGCATTTTTTTTTTACAGGTTTCATGTGAATACATATTTATCAGATAAACATTACAGGTCATCACATTATCTAACTACACACAGCTTTGCAAGACTAGGAATCACAGTTTTTTGACCAAAGCACACAAATGCATTGTATATACAATGTACAAGGACAATGACAGTGTCTGCATGATTTACTTCTAGCTGCACTTGTGGGTGTGTTTACGTGTGTCCATGTGAATCACCTGAGATTATATCAGAAATTGGTAAGTATACATTGTTATAATTTTCTTCTAAAATCCCTGTGTCTTTTCTTATCTTCATAGCACCCTAAGAAATAACAGAACAAAAATTCCATTTCACAAAGGGTCACAGTCAGCATCCCTGATATCAAGGATAAGTGACATCATTGGCCAGGGGTTAATGGCTGGATGATAGGTTCATTATATTCTTCTGTCTTCCTCAGTATATATGTTTGAAATTTGCCATAAGAAAAAAATATATTGTTTTAAAATAAAGATTTCTGGGCCCCCAGCAGATTTTTCTCTCAATGGCTCTCTACTGTCATTACTAGGAAATTCTCCAATAGTACTCCTCCTTACCTACCTATACTATAGGATATATTAGTACTGGGAGGCAGGGGAAGGGGCTTTTTAATCAAAGCTCCCATTCTAAATATCATCCTTAGGAAGAAAGTATCTGATTGGAGTAATTTATACAAGGTATGCATTTAACAGTTAATCTAAAGGACGAATGTTTGCAGTTTAAAGGAATTAAAGGAAATCTAGAAAATCTGAAAGATCACTTCTTTCAGGGAGGAACTCTAGATTTTAGATTGAAGAAATCACACTTGAAATTTACCTCTACAACAACTCTAACTCACGTCACCCTGTGCCTAGTTCAGTACAATCCCACCACACTAACCTTCTGCTTCCTCAAGCATGCTAAAGTTCATTTTGCCTGACAGCTTGCATTTGTACCATATGTTTTATTCAAGGATGCTTTTCTCTTTTTTTCTTTTCTTTTCTTCTTGTGATAAGGTCTCATTTTGTAACTCAGACTGGAGCACAGTGACATGATCATAGCTCACTGGGCTCACTGAGCTTTGATCTCCTGGGTTCAGGCAGTCCTCCCACCTGAGCCTCCCAAGTAGCTGAGACTACAGGCCTGCATCACTAAGCCCAGCTAATTTTTCTATTTTTTGTAAAGACAAGGTTTTGCCATGTTGCCTAGTCTGGTCTCAACTCCTGGGTTTAAGCTATTTGTCTGCCTCAGCCTCCCAAAGTGCTGGATTACAGGCATAAGCCACTGTGCCTGGCACGCAAGGATGCTTTTCCTTCAGATCATTCCATTGCTGGCTCATACACTTCATTCTTATCTCTACCTCAAAGCTGCACTTTTGGGAAGGCCTTCCCTCATACTTCTTCAATACAAACTCCTTTTGACCTTAAGCTGTTACTTCAGGACTCTTATCTCACTACATTATTTTATTTGTTTACTACTTTATTGTCAGTCTCTTATATCAGAAATATAAGATCTCTGACTATGAAGTTCTTGTACCTTTTGTTGATAGATGCATCCTAACTTCCTATCACAGGGTCTAGCTAATATAGGTTAAAAAAATAGGTATTCAAAACCTGAATACCTATTTCTGAATATCTGAAATATGTACATTTAGAAGGGTACTTTCCTGTGTCCCTACATCATTTGCAGATTGTAAACACAAATGCTACAGGGCTCAGATGGGTACTAAAGGCAAAGAAAAATTATAGCACTTGAACTGATCTAAAGGAGGCAGATGCTTTTCAGCTTGAACCATTGTTGCCAGGCTACAATGCAGATATAATGTGGTCAGATCTTCCCATTAACTCATGAGATGCCACAGATCCATTTTTTTATTCTTTCAATTTTAACTGTTAGCAACCAATTGGAAAAAAAGTAGCATGTGAATCACCAGTTGCAAGCTCTGTTCATACAAGTAAGACAATTCGAGATTAATTAAAAGGAGAAACTGGGAAAAGACACCGAGAAGACTTTACAGTAGTATGCTTAGTGGGGAAAAATGGGAAACAACCTAACATCCATCTCTATGGGTATTCCCAAATAATTTGTGGCAAACTTATTTGATTAAGTCTAGCTATATTTATCAATATGGCTAGATCTCAAAAACAGAGTTGGGTAAAAAAAAATCAAATTGCAGATCAATACACAAAATATAATAGCATTCGTGTAAAACTTCGAATGCCCAAAACCATTCTACATATCATTTATAAGACATAATAATAGTTTAAGTATAGAAACCTAGATTGGCAAGATACGTATCAAATTCATGATCCTGGTTGCCTCTCAGGGTGGTAGAGTGGAACTGAGAATATGGGACACCTGCCTTATCTGTAATGCTCTATTTCTTTCATTCATAAATCTGTTCGTTCTGGATAGTGGGTAAGTGTTCACTCTGTGCTTTTCTTTTTAAAACATTTCAGATTAAAAAAAAAATTCGCGGGTGGTAGAAGAACACCCTATCCTAGAAGCCAGGAGACTGGAGTTGTCTTTGCTCTGCCTTTTCTAGCATGGATACAATCTCAAGATACAGTTTCCCATTAGCTAATGCGGGGGGAATATGTGGTGTTCCTTCAGTCTCTTCAATCCAAGGCCCTGTAAATCTAAAACCTTCCCACCTCCCACTCCCACACCGGGACGGCAACCCAGACCAGGCAATGAAACGTGGATTTCTTCCCTCCTTTAAGATAGAGCTCTTTCTCTCAGCCTGCAATTCCTTTTCCAGAGGCTGTAAGCATAATGGAAGTAGAACTGTCTTTGGCGACAGAGAAGACACCTGCATCAATGAGACTTTCTCAGCCTCAAATTCCCCATTTCTAAAACGGGGATTATAACACCTACCTATAAAATTCTAGAGAGGTTTAGATATAACGTTAAGTCTAGGGCCCGACCAGAGCAGCTATTAATAGTGATAGCAGACTCTCATTTAGGGGCTCAGCATCACGGTCGCTGAACAGAATCACACTTTTCCCACTGCCTTGGAGCCTAAGTTAGTTTAGCCGCGAGAATTCCGGGCAACCAATGGAAAACAATCATGGAACAGTTGAAAGGCGACACTCTGGTTCTGCCTTCCGGTTTGCTCGAACAGCATTCTGGGAATTGTAGTTCATGGGATCTGACACTCACCGAGGGGCGGAGTAGCTTCCGGGAAGGGTACTGCATTTCCCGTTTCTACCTCCACTGCACCCGTTTATTGCGTCTTGCTTCTGGGTCACAGAGACTAGAAGGACACTCCCAACCATGAGTCTTCCTTTCTATGCGCGCCGGAGTTACAGCTGAAGGCAGGACAGGAGAAGCAATGAAATGCCAAGGGCGGAGACACAAGCGACGATGGGGGAGTAGGAAAAGGCGGGGCTTCCGCCTGGGGCATGGAGGCTCCTCCTTCTCACGTCACTTCCGTAAACAAAGGGAGCTGCGGAGGCGCGGGTACCGGGATGTGATCGGGACCCTACCTGGGGCTGCTGCGGTGGCGTCTGAAGCTGTCGGGTCTTTGCGGGTTGCGGAAGGGGGCCCCAATCCCCTTCTTCTTCAGGTATGTAGTGGAAGCAAAGAAACTTACGCAACTTGCCCCTTTAGGCCTTTCCCACCGCTGTGGTCACTGCCGGGTACCCGGCGGTGAAGAGTCATCGCTTCGGCAGATTGGGGAAGGGGAATGAAGTGATGTCAAGGGGGATTCCCAGTGGTCCTGCTTGGAGGCAAGATCTGGCACTTAAAACCAACGTGTGAATAAGTAACTGTGAGCAGTTTACTTAAGCCTTCTTTAAAAAATTCTTTGCTGTTTAATATACAAGAAGGGTTTCGGTGCTCTTGTGACAGATGTGACTTTCCAAAAACGAGTAAATCGGGAGTGCTGGCTCCCCAGAACATTGTGGTTTAGAGCAACATTAGTTTGCTTTACTTCCTAGATTTTTTTTCTTCTACCACCAAGTGTGTATTAACATCGTTAAATTTCAGGCCAGCGTGTTTATGCGTATCTTAAGTTTTTACAGATCCTTGACTCTTCAGAGAACTAATAACCCATCGTCTCTATTCAGTCATCTTTCAAAGTTCTATTTAATTTGTGCTTCATGTTGGGACAACCCCAGAATTACTGTTCTGCTTCCAAAAGTGTGTGGGTTTTTTTTTTCTTTTTAATTTTGTTATGTTTTGTTTTTTTCCTGAGACGGAGTCTCGCTCTGTCGCCAGGCTGGAGTGCAGTGGCGTGATCTCGGCTCACTGCAATCTCCGCCTCCCTGGTTCAAGCGATTCCCCAGCCTCAGTCTTCTAAATAGCTAGGACTACAGGCATGCACCACCAAACCTGGCTAATTTTTTGTATTTTAGTAGAGACGGGGTTTCACCATGTTGGCCAGGATGGTCTCGATATCCTGACCTCATGATCCGCCCGCCTCAGTCCCCCAAAGTGCTGGAATTACAGGCGTGAGCCACCGCTCCCGACCCAAAAATGCTCCTTAAAAGAAAAATTGTTAACCAAGGTTTAAGTGGATTTACAATTGGTATCTGGGATTAGAGACTGGGCATTGGAGCCTTTCCCAGAAAGCTCTTCTTTGGGGGTATTGTAGCTGCAGTTGTGATTGTCTAGCGTCAGCCAATTTAAGGTCAGTGGTTTCAATTCCAGTGCCAGTGGCGCTAAGTCCAGGCAAAAGCAAAAAAAAAAAAACTATTTTCATTAAATTTCTCAAATAATTATTGTAAGCGACAGCAATGTGTTTGAATCTTTTTGAATGGTCATGGCATGCTTAAATGAAACACAACATGCAAAATACAGCCAATGTTTCTTTAGACAATTTACAGTCTGATGAGGTAGATAGCCATATAAATTCTTCATCTTATGTTACATGAAATAATGAAGAAAAATTTAACATTATGCACAAATAAAATCTGGAAGGGTATTTAAAAATAGATGGATGTTAGAAAAATAGAGCTGATTAATACATAAAGTAAGGGGACTATATAAGGATAAACAGGAGGCCTTACACATATTCCCCATGAAAGGGCCCTGCATAACTTCACATTGTTAACTTTTTTAATATGGACAAAACCAAATATATATCATAAAATTCATGTTTGTTTGGAAATGGTTAGAGAAGGCATATTCAAAATAGGCAAGGAACAAGTTTGATTTTCTAGAACTTCACTTGATTACCCAACTAGAATCAGTATTAGCGCTAGCTAGAAACTGAGTTTCTGTTTAGTAGTTGAACTAAGGCTTCTAGTTGCTTTTTAAAATGCTAGCAAAATCCCCCTGACAATTTTACGTCTGTTTGAATCTAGTTGGTTCTTCTTGAGCATACATTTTGGGAGAGAGACCTAAAGGCTATCTGAAGCTTGAATCAGGCTGGGAATATTATGTGAATCATTTGTTTATTGTTTATATATTGTTCCCCTTGTAAAATGTAAGCTTCTTGAGGGCAAGGACTTTGTTTTGTTCAGTGCCCTCTCCCCAGTACCCACAATAGGTCTGGCTTGTGGAAGAGAATTAGTAAGTATTTGTAAGATGAGGGAATAAAGAAATGGCAAAAGCAAACAAACAAAAAACTTGTCTACCAGACAATTTTGCTGGCAGCTTATGGGTACATAGTAGAGTAAACTTAAGAGACCCATTTTCTAACATCTTGTGCCCTCTGGAATTCTTGATCCTCTTTTGACCTGTGAAATGGGTCTTTGAGTTTCTTACATGTTTGTATAGTATAGTATACATATATAATCGTTGTATTTCCTTACTTAGGTCTTAAGAAGCTGGCCGTGGTGCAATAAGGAACTTAAAACAATGGAAGAGCGGAAAGTGAAGAGGAGGAGTCCTAAGTCTTTTAGTGCCCACTGTACTCAGGTTGTCAATGCCAAAAAAAATGCCATTCCAGTGAGTAAAAGCACAGGGTTTTCCAATCCTGCATCGCAGGCAGCTTCACAGCGGCCAAAATTAAAAAGGTGAATTCTCTTCTTTTTACATGTTCACAGTAAAATGTCGCTGAAGTAAATCCTGACTCAACTACTCCTTCAAACATTTTTTTGGTCTTGGCTTGACTTTTAAAACAGTTAAGGCATCTATTATGTGTGAGTTAGAAGAATAATATATGAAAGTTACTGTGTATAGAGATTGGAAAATGCAAAATGAACTATTGGTTTGAAGGCCCTTACTTTGTCTCATATTAAAATATACAGAACAAGAAAACTTGCTGACCATGTTGATGAACTAGTCAGAAATGGGAAAAGGGAAAAGGTGAAATAAAGTCAGCAGGGTTTTTTGTTCTCTCTCTCTCTCTCTCTCTCTCTCTCTCTCTCTGTCTCTCTCTTCACTAAGCTGAGTGTTTGTGCTTTGGTAGTTTTTTTAAATTTATTTTTAATTTTACATATGTATATATTTTAAATATGAGGTCTCACTGTTGCCCAGGCCAACCTTGAACTTCTGGGCTCAAGGGATCTGCCTTCCTCAGCCTTCTGAGGGGCTGTGACAGCAGGTGTGTGCCACCACACCCAGCTTGCAGTTTTTATTTCTAAAAGATAATGATGTCATTGTTTTGCATAAATAATTTGTTTTTTTATAAAAATTCAAACACAGGACAAAAGAAATTCAAAACGCAAAGATTCCAACATCTAGAAATAATCATTATTTATATTTGGTGAACATCATTTGCATCCAGGATATTTAAAGGAAATAGAAGTGACAAGTTTATATTATATGTTACTGTTACATATATGTAAGTATTTTGTAGTATTAGGTATTTGGAAGGAATGATTATAGCTTTATAGAAAAAAGTGTCATATAATGTCAATCTTTTTTTTTTTTTAAGATGGAGCCTCACTGTGTTGCCCAGGTTGGAGTGCAGTGGCACAATCTCAGCTCACTGCAACCTCTGCCTCCCGGGTTCAAGTGATTCTGCTGCCTGAGCCTCCTGAGTAGCTGGGATTACAGGTGCTGGCTACCACGCCTGGCTAATTTTTTGTATTTTTAGTAGAGATGGGGTATCACCATGTCAGCCAGGATGATCTCGATCTCCTGACCTCATGATCTGTCTGCCTTAGCCTCCCAAAGTGCTGGCATTACAGGCATGAGCCACCACACCTGACTCTTCTTTCTAATTATTAAATAAATTTTCTCACATCCAAACTCACCCTGCTGAGTTAGTTAAGGAAATGCCTGTTGCATTCTATAGCTGCTGGGTTTACACATAGTAAAAGATGAGATTACTGCCTTGATGATAATCTCTCTTTATGGAAGCAGAAAGGATATAGCCAAAGACAAGAGAACATTTGGAAGAAGTATTCCAATGAGCACCAAATGATAAACAAGAGTTTTGAGGGTTTCCTTTGAATAAAGTTTCAGAATGAAAAGGGGTTTTCCTCATGGAGGAGTTTAATTTAAAGTCAGATTTTGAATGTTTATAGTTGGTAGGAAAAGAAAACCAAGAGATTTTTAAAATAATCACTTCTTTGTCTATATTTTTAAAAGCAGTTTCTTTGTGTCGTTGTCATTTTTACTGGTGGTTGAATTTCCACACCGTCTTCTAGATGTAGACTTCCTGAGGACTGGGACTATATGCATCATCGTTGTGTGCCTGACAGCACTTATAGTGTGGCTTTGGACGTAGTACAATTTCATTATGTGCTTTTTTATTGTTGAATTGTGTTCACATAAAGTGAGAGTGTGACATAACATTGAAGCAGGAATAAACAGATTTTTTTTTTTATCTTTTGTGTTTGTTTTCTGAGAGGGTTGTTAAATGATGTACTGATGTGAAACTTTTACTTGGAGACACTTCCAAATTTGAGAGGAAAAAATACATTTGTCATGCTGAAACCTCACACTCTGTAATAGTTTATCTCAGATGTTAAATGTGAATATGAATCTCTCAGGGATTTTTTTTTAGAATACAGATTTCACATCAGTGTGGGATGAGACTTCAGATGAGTGTTTCTACGAAGCTCACAAGTGAGGTTGCTTCTATGGGTCATGGAGAGCACTTTGAGTAGCAAGGTATTACATAATGTATGTAGTATATATAAAATGCAGACCTTGCTTTGGGGAGAACTATTATTGACCTGTCAACAATGTACCTATTCTAAACTTCTTTCATGTTAGGAGTATTAGTTGCTTTGGCTGGTCACAGTGGCTCACGCCTGTAATCCTAGCACTTTGGGAGGCTGATGTGGATGGATTACCTGAGGTCAAGAGTTCAAGACCAGCCTGGCCAACATGGTGAAACCCATCACTACTAAAAATACAAAAAGAATTAGCCAGGTGCTGTGGTGCGCATCTGTAATCCCAGCTACTCTGGAGGCTGAGGCAGGAGAATTGCTTGAACCCAGAGGGCGGAGGTTCTGGTGAGCCGAGATCATGCCACTGCACTCGAGTGTGGGCAACTGAGTAAGACTTCATCTCAAAAAAAAAAAAAAAAAAAAGAATATTAGTCTCTTTCTTGTGTGCCCCCTCCCCTGCCTTCCCTGGGCATATATGTATCTATATATATATATATATACACACATATATATACACACACACCCTACTTATCCTTATTGTGGTGAGGACAGCTGTGGGAAGATGTCTTCATTCAACATTATGTTAAAACTGAGTAGTGAATATACTTCCATGTCAGGATTTGTAGCGTGCATTGGGTTATAAAGATAAATTACTCTTTCTCCCATTTTGGCTGTTTAGCCCCTTGTTCTTTAAGCTTTTGTTCACTTATCACTTGTAGGAAGCCTTCTCTGGTTGGCCCCAGGCTGAGTGAACTGCTCTTTCTCTCTCTTCCTACGTCGCAGTGTGTGTAACATCGTCACTCAAATATTTGAGAGCCTGGTATATGCCAGACATGTGTAATAAGGACTGATTTAGTCTAGGGGTTCCGAAAAGGCCTTCCTGAGGAAATAGCATTTAAACTGAGACTTGAAGATGTGTGGGAGGCAGCCTGGCAAAGATGGCAGTAAGTGGAAGGATGCTAACGTAGGCAGAGGATTAGCATGTAAGAAGATAAGAGAATGGATTTCTAGGAAACTAAAGTCATTCAGTGGCTAGAGCATAAACAGGGAGAATAGGGTTTCTTAGGGATATTAGATTATATCCAGCAGGCAATGCAAAGCTACTGAAGCTTTTTTTTTTTTTCTTTTTTTTTTTTTTTGACTGAGTCTCACTCTTTCACCCAGGCTGGAGTGCAGTGGTGTGATCTTGGCTTACTGCAACCTCCACCTCCTGGGTTCAAAGGGATTCTCCTGCCTCCACCTCCTGAGTAGCTGGGACTGCAGGTGTGCGCCACCACACCTGGCTAATTTTTGCGTTTTCAGTCGAGATAGGGTTTCACCATCTTGGCCAGGTGGTTGGTCTTGAACTCCTGACCTCAGATGATCCCCCCACCTGGGCCTCCCAGAGTGCTAGATTACAGACATGAGCCATCATGCCTGGCCTACTGAAGCATTTTAATTAAGCAAATTATATAATCTGATTTTTCTTTTTAGAAATGGACTTGGCTGCTGTGTGTGGAGAGAAGGGAGATCAGGGATCACACACAGAGATAGGGAGGCTGGTTGGGAAGCCGTTTGGTTAAGAGATGGAATGGTGGCAGGGGAGAAAGAAAACGAGAGATTAGATGTTTTGTGGGTAGAATTGATAGGACTTCATGACTGCATGTAGGAGCCCTAGGAATTCGTAGGAGTCAAGGATGATAACAAGTTTTTAGCATTCCATTACATTGTAATTATGAATTTAAATACCTTCCCTTCTTAGACTGGGCATTTGTGGATAATGTCAGCTACAGAGTAGGGACCCCATAACCACTTGTAGACTACTGATAGTTCAAGGAACAAATAACGTTTAGAAGAGAAAGGTGTACTACGGTTTACTGAGAAATGAAATGTAAAGCATAGGATAATAAAGACAAGTTTTTTTTTCTGCAGTCCAAAGAATTAGCATATTATATAAATGTATTAATCAAACTTTTTATATGCCTTCATACTAATACTTTATACATTTGTTTGCAGTTTTTCACACCTGTTTTTTTCACTCTGTTGCCCAGGTGGAGTGCAGTGACATGATCTCAGCTCACTGCATCCTCCGCCTCCTGAGTTCAAATGATTCTCCTGCCTCAGCCTCCTGAGTACAAACTGTTTTTTCTTTTGTTTTCTGGCTTGGAGTTTCTAGTTTTGTTTAGTATTGACTTTATTTGATTTATTGCTTTTAAGGGAAATTCCATTTACTTCACTAAAAATTAATCTAATGGCCTAAAAAGATAGAATTTATGTTAATTGCATCGTATTTACAGAGTGATGAAAGAGAAGACCAAACCTCAGGGTGGAGAGGGAAAAGGCACTCAGTCAACTCCGATTCAGCACTCCTTCCTCACAGATGTCTCAGATGTTCAGGAGATGGAGAGAGGCCTGCTAAGTCTTTTGAATGATTTCCACTCTGGAAAACTTCAAGCATTTGGTAAGCAATAGATGTCTCTCTACTGTATTTTTCTCTACAATGTTTGCAGCCTATTTTCTGGGTGTATTTTACTCTCCTTTTCAAAGTGTCAGTTTCTTTCTTAAGAAAAAAATAGCCCACAGGTATACAAGGCGATCATCCTAGATTTTGTCTGAGAATACAGTTTGCCTTCTAAAACTTCTGGGAAAAAGTGATTTTTAAGAGGAAGGGTTAGCTGAAAGTCAAAGCAGGATTGCTGTTATGAAATAAGTGTCTTGCAGCTTTAAGCAGTAAGAGGGACAGTCTTGGTCAGTTAAAATATTGTAGACTGAGTATCTTCATTTTGAAAGTATCAAGATTATTTTCCCTTACCCTCTTATGTTTAAACTTATTTCTTGCCCAGGATTCCTGATTGAAAGTTAGAAATTAAAAGAATCCAGTTTTCTTGTTTTTTTTCATGAAGACGTAAGAATAGTTAACTGATTGTCCCATTAAAAATTCTGAACAGGTATTTTTTGATAAACACAGAGTTCACAAAAGATATAGTCAGATTTTTCATGTGCAGTTTGAAACTTATTTGTAAGCTTTTTCTAATGATAAAATTATTTCCCAGTATTTTAAAAAGCAATTTCAATATTGTCGAATATGTATAATCTTTTAAACAAATGTTTAAACTTCTCCAATTTTTAGAAGATGCATAATCTTATACATATGCATAAATGTCCACATACATACTGAATTCTTAAAATATTTTTCCCTTCCCCATGTTTTTTTTACTTGACTTCCCTATTCCCTCCCTTATCCTTTCTGCTACTTCCACTTCCCTTCATCCCAACCATTTGTTAACAATCCAGGGTATATATCTTTTCATATTTTTATTTTCATTATTTAATACAAGTGGTATCTTATATAAGATATTCTGTATCTTGCTTTCCTGCATAAAGAGTATCTGATGGAACTCTCTCTAATGCACCTCAGATGGCTCTAGTTCTTAATGGCAATGTAATATTCCAAATTATGGATATACTCTAGTTTATTCAACCATGTCTGTATTGAAAGGCATTACTTTGTTTCTCATTTTGAGCCACCTAACACAATGGTGTAGTGAACATCCTTTTACATATATCTTTAGGCCGGTGCTTTTATTCTTTTGGGATTGAGTCTCATGAGTGAGATTGCTGGGTCAAAGCATATATATACTTTTAATGGAAGTATACAGATTGCTTGCAAAAAAAAAATACTGCACTTCTAGGTTCCATCAACAATTTATGAAAGAACATTTTTCCCTGAATTCCCACCAAGCTGTAGGTATTATTTGTCTTTTAATTTTTACCAGTCTCTTGGTGTAAAGTGAGATGTCTCTTATCATGAGTTTGAAGATCCATATGTGTTTTCTAGATTGTTTGGTAGGTCCTTTTCAGGACCTTTCCTCAGTTTTCTACTTGGTTATTTATCCTTTTGTTGTCCCTTGTAAAGAGCCCTTTGTGTTTTAGATACTAGCCCTCTGACCTCTATTATGTATTTATTTTTGTTCACTGAATTTATTCTCTCTGTGCACTTTTTTATGGTGTATTTAACCTTGTAAAAGTTTTTACTTTTTGCATTCTCAAACACGTCTGTATCTTTTCTTCATAGTTTCTGGGTTTCCAGCTTTGGTTATGTTAATATTTGAAAGGATGACATTAAAAGTACATTATTTATCTCACAAAAATACTTTATTCTACCCCTACCTCCTTGCTTTAGCCCATCCCAGAAAGGTGGTATCTTCAGAATACTTTCACTTCCCCTCTCTTCCCTTCTTCCCTCCTACCCTTGAGATGTAATCTTGGGACCACTTCCATGCCTTTGCTTTTTCCCAGCACCTTTCCTCCTCTACTCTATGTTGCCTTTGTGTTTTTGGATTGAAGTCCTTTCTTGTCTTTGTCTGTTATCCTACTGATTACTCTTTATAATAAAAGTATTGCAGATGAGAATTCCATTGCCAGTGAGATTCTTTCTTACCAGGTAATTTATATTTTTCTGTCTCAATGATTAAAAGATGTTTTTCTTTTATCTTTAAAGGTTAGGCATTTTCCAGGATATGCTTAGGACTGTCTTTTCTCATCAATCTGCCTGGGAATCAGTGAGCCCTTCATATCTGCTGACTCATCTTTCATCTCACGTAACATATTTTCTATTGTTTATTATTTCTCTTCCATCTCTTCTGTTTTCGCCTCTGAAGCTTCTGTTGTTCTCATGGTAGGTCACCTAGATCCGTCCTCTGATTCCCATTTTTTCCCCTATGATTTCTACCTCTTTTTATTTTTACTGTACATTTGCATACATACACACAAACACATATCTGGAGCTATTTCTGGTTTTTCCACTTGACCTTCCAAGTTACTAATGTTGAAAAACATTACTAAAATAGAGGAAATATGACATTTTACTGTAAAGAAAGGATGATTTTGAGAGAGCTATAACTAGCTTCAACATTAGTAGTCCTTAACATAATGTACTATATTTCATTTTATGAAGATGTTATAAAGCTGGCTAGTGGAAACTAGTATAATTTATATTAATTCATATTCAGGATATGTACCTCAACTTTAGCTGAGATATATTTTACCTTTGTAGTACCTTTAGGAAAAAGCAAAAGTTTTGTTTTTTTTTTTTTTTTTGGAAAAAAATATACTATCAAGGGATTGCAGAGTCTGTACTTAAAACTAAGGAAAAGATCATACATTTTGTGTATAAATTAGTTGCTCTGGGCAGATAATGTCATTTCAGAGGACTCTTGGTCAATACATAATGTAAGACCTATCCATTAGCAGTTAAGTCTTGACAACTGTGTAACAGTAAAAAATACTGCATTGTATTTTTCATAACATTTTGCATGCTTCATAAATCTTTTCATTTAGATTTCTTAAAGGAAGAATACGCAGTTGGTTGGCAAAATGATTCACATTTGAAGTCATTATTGAACTTTTTTTTTTTTTGAGACAGGGTCTCTTTCTGTCACCCAAGCTGGAGTGCAGTGGTATGATCACAGCTCACTGCAGTCTCGGCCTCCTTGGGATCAAGCCATCCTCCTACCTCAGACTTCCAAGTATCTGGGGCTACAGGCACATGCCACCACACTGGCTAATTTTTGTATTTTTTTTGTAGAGATGAGGTTTCACCATATTGCCCAGGCTGATCTTGACCTCCTGGACTTGAGCAGTTCTTACACCTTGGCCTCTCAAAGTGTTATGATTAGAGGCATGAGCCACTGTGCCCAGCCAGAACTCTTTTCTTTTTTTGTTTGAGACAGAGTTTCACTCTCTTACTCAAGCTGGAGTGCAGTGGTATGATCATGGTTCACGGCAGCCTCAACTTCCCCAAGCTTATGTGATCCTCCCACCTCACCCTCCCGAGTGGCTGGGATTACAGGCATGTGCCACTGTGCCTGGCTAGTTGGCTAATTTTTTGTATTTTTGTAGAGATGAGGTTTTACCATGTTGCCCAGGCTGGTGTCGAACTCATGAGTACATCAGCCTTGGCCTCCCATCATGCTAGGATTATAGGCATGAGCCACCTCACTGGGCCTAAAACTCTTCCTTTTTTTTTTTTTTTTTTTTTTTGTGAGACAGAGTCTCACTCTGTCACCAGGCTAGAGTACAATGGCATGATCTTGGCTCACTGCAACCTCCACCTTCTGGGTTCAAGCGATTCTCCTGCCTCAGCCTCCCAAGCGCTGGGATTACAGGCACCCGCCACCATGCCTGGCTGATTTTTTGTATTTTTAGTAGAGATGGGGTTTCACTATGTTGGCCAGGCTGGTGGTTTCCAGCTCCTGAGCTCAAGTGATCCACCCACCTCAGCCTCTCAAAGTGCTGGGATTTACAGGTGTGAGCCACTGTGCCCAGCCGGGCCTAGAACTCTTAATTTCACTCAAATAATTATAAAATGTTGGGTCACTCAGTTCAAACAGCAGTTGTCAAACTGGACATGATTAAATGGTGCTGTTTTGCTTTTACATATTACTGTTGAAGAAAATATATTTTCTCTACTTAAGGGATGATTTTGATTTTTCTTTTCCTTTTTTCTATTTTTTTTGAGACAGGATCTCGTTTTATCACCCAGGCTGGAGTACAGTGGCTTGAACACAGCTCACTGCCACCTTCACGTGCTGCCTGGGCTCAAGCAATCCTCCTGCCTCAGTCTTCCAAGTAGCTGTGACCAGAGGCATGTGCCACCATGCCTAGCTAATGAGTTTCTTTTTAAATTTTTTTTAGAGGTAGGGTCTTGCCATGTTGCCCAGGCTGGTCTTGAACTCCTGGGCTCAAGCAGTCCTACTGCCTCAACCTCCCAAGTGAGGGGATTTTAGGTACAAGCCACCATGCACAGCCTGATTTTGCTTTTTAAAAAGAAATATTTCCTATCTGATTTGCTTCAGTACCCAGAGTCATTTCTTAGGTTGGTCATTGTTTTCCTGGTCAGCAATTTGATTTGTTATTAAACACAGAAAATATTTATGATTAGCTAATTTACAGAAGAAAGAAAACTTGTTTCTTTTAGAGGGCCTAGAGTTTAAGTGTTTTGACTCAAGGCTGTTATTTTGAACTGTCCTAATGATTATTAATGTTCTGGAACGTTCCCAAGGAAATGAATGTTCCATTGAACAGATGGAACATGTTCGGGGAATGCAGGAGAAATTAGCTCGCTTGAATCTGGAGCTCTATGGCGAGTTAGAGGAGCTTCCTGAGGATAAGAGAAAAACAGCCAGTGACTCCAATCTGGATAGGCTGCTGTCAGATGTAAGTATCATTCTTTTGCTTTGTTCTTTTAAAAAATATGTTTTATTGCAAAAAATTTAGCTTTTGAACTATTTTAATTTATACAATTACGTGGTTTTTAGTATATTCACAATGTTGTGCAGATTGCTGTTGAACTGCCGAACATGTTCACCACCCCAAAGAGAAACCCTGTACCTCTCCATTCTCTCCTCTCCCCATCCCCTAGCAACTCCTAATCTACTTTCTGCCTTTATGGATTTGCTTACTGTGGACATTTCATATCAATGGAATTATACACTATGTGGCCTAAGTGGATAATTTTTTTTTTTTTGAGACAGAGTCTCGCTCTGTCACCAGGTGCCAGGCTGGAGTGCAGTGGCGCAATCTCGGCTCACTGCATCCTCTGCCTCCCGGGTTCAATCAATTGTCCTGCATCAGCTTCCCGAGTAGCTGGGACTACAGGCACATGCCACCACACCCAGCTAATTTTTGTATTTTTAGTAGAGACGGGATTTCACCATGTTGGCCAGGATGGTCTCAATCTCTTGACCTCGTGATCTGCCCACCTCAGCCTCCCAAAGTGCTGGGATTGCAGGCATGAACTACCACGCCCGGCCTAAGTGGATAATTTTATTTAATGATCAAGTTTCATACATGTTGTAAAAACTTTCCTCTTTTTTGAAAGAAACATAGTCCAAGGAAGTTATCATGTTTACATCTAAGCATGTATTCTCACAGTACAGATACTGGCAAATCTGAAAGCAAAACTTTTGCTTCTGTACAGATATAATAAAATCTTAAGATATAGAGGATAGTAGTCAAAAAGACCTTTTCTGACGTGACAATACATTTTGTGTTATCTACTCAGGTGGTGGTTACTTGTTTTTAAATAGAGAACTACATTTGGTGTTTCTGCTAATTTAGTTCACTGCCATATGTATAACTTTGCTAGGGCTGCCAAAACAAAGTACCACAGACTGGGTGGCTTTAACAACAGAAATTAATTTTTTTACAATTCTGGAGGCTAAAAGTTGGAGCTCAAGTTGGCAGATTTGTTTTTTCCTGAGACCTCTCAGTTTGTAGGTAGTCGTCAGGTTCACATGGCTTCTTCCTCTATGCCAAGTGTCCCACTTCGCTTTTCCTGCCAGTCACATTGGATGAGGGCCCACCCTAATGACCTCATTGTGACTTAATTACCTTTTTAAAACCTGTGTCTTCAAATCTACTCACATTCAAGCTGGGTTCGGTGGCCTCCCAAAGTGCTGGGATTACAGGTGTGAGCCACCATGCCCAGTATGATTGTTACACTGAGAAATGTTAATTGAATTTGCGTCTAAATTTTTTTTGGAACTAAAATAAATAAAAATTGAATTCAATACACTTTAGTTTTAGATTCCCTATTAACAAAAAGGGTGAATTTCTACTGTTTTTCTCTCTTCCAAATAAGTAAATGTGAGGGAACTTGTATGCCAACATTTTCACTATTTCCAGTCTATAATCTTTGTATTTCAAGTCTGTCATATTCAGTCTTGCAAGTATTTCCATTTACAGTTCATTGTTTGTTTTTTTTGAGACAGGGTCTCACGTTGTCACCCAGACTGGAGTGCAGTGGTGCCATCTCAGCTCACTGCAGCCTCAGCTTCCTGAACTCAAAGCAATCCTCCTGCCTCAGCACCCCTAAGTGGCTGGGACTATAGGCACGAGCCACCATACCTGGCAAATTTTTGTATTTTTAGTAGAGATGGGGTTTCACCATGTTGTACAGGCTGGTCTCGAACTCCTGAACTCAAGTGATCCACCCATCTTGGCCTCCCCAAGTGCTGGGATTACAAGTGTGAACCACAGTGCCCAGCCTTACCAGTTCATGTTTTATATTTTTTTCCTCTTAACAGATAGAAATATAATTTGCTATACATTTAGGAGAATAACAGTGGTATAGTGGAAAGAACACTACATTTGAAACCAGAAAGCCTTTGTTGAGTTCAGGGTCTGCATTTGGGTTATAACTGAGCAACACTGAGCCATTTAGTTAACCTTTTTTTGTAATTCAGATTTTTCCTTCTGTAAGATAAAAACGCTGTGGTCTAAATGTTTATGTCCTCCCAGAAAGCATATGTTAAAATCTTAACTTAGAAAGTAATGGTAGGAGGAGATGGGGCCTTTGGGAGGTGATTCGGGCAAGAATGTGATTAATGTCCTTATAAAAAAGGCCTGAGAGAAACCCCTTATCCCTTCTACCATGTGAGGACATGGGGAGAAAATCTTCCTGTTCCATGAACCAGGAAGAGGTTCATGCCCTCCCCAGACGCCAGATCTGCTAGCTCCTTAATTTTGGACTTTCCACCCTGTAGAACTATGAGAAGTAAATTTCTATTGTTTATAAGCCACCAGTTTATGGTGTTTGTTATAGTGGCCCAAACAGCCTAAGACAACGCAAGATAAATTCTACCTTATATAGAAAATTGAGTGACATGAAATCTTTTTGCAATCTATGATAGTTTTAAAGATTTTGATCATTTAAATTGCAACTTTTTTTCTTTTAAAAACTATTAGAGATGATTGTTATTATGCCTGGTATTTATATTTATAAGTATTTATAAGAATACTTATAAAACTCCAGTTTTTATCATCTGTCTTCATATTCTATTTTTTTGTAGAAACAGGGTTTTGTTATGTTGCTCAGGCTGGTCTTGAACTCCTGGGCTCAAGCAATACTCTCCCCTCAGCCTTCCAAAGTGTTGGGATTACAGGCAAGAGCCATCAGGCCTGGCCTCTCTTCTCATATTCTTGTTTCATACATGTTAATGCTACTTTGTAATTATTTTTGCAAAAAGGAATTTTTCGACCTGAAATTTTTTTGAAAGTTTTTTTCTTTCATACTTTGCCTTTTCATTTAAAGAAAGCTTTTTTTTTTTTTTTTCTGAGACAATCTCATTCTGTCACTCAGGCTGGAGTGCAGTGGCACTAGCAGAGTTCACTGCAGCCTTAAACTCCTGGGTCCAAACAATCTTCCCACCTCAGCCTCCTGACTAGCTGGACTACAGGTGTGCATCACCATGCCCGGCTAATTTTTTTTTTTAGACCATCTTGCCCAGGCTGGTCTGGAGCTCCTGGTCTCAAGCAATTCTCCTGCCTTGGCCTCGTGCCAGAATTATAAGCACGAGTCACTGTGTCCAACACAAGAAAGCTTAAATGAAGAATAATGTATTTAAAAACAAATAGTTAACAACTATTTATATTTGTTATAAAAATTAAAAATAAATTTGTTTCTTTGTTTTGCAGTTAGAAGAATTGAATTCTTCCATGTATCCTTTGCCTACTCTCAACAGTGAAAAGTTTACAACTTACAATTTCTGGTGAATAGTCTCAATCAAGTTTTAGAAGGTGTCTTATTTAAATATGGTGAAAAAAGAGAGTATTATTCACTAGAGGTATCACTCTTCCTCCTTGGTTTTCTTTCTTTTCTTTGCTCTTTTCTTTTCTTTCTCCTTTTTCTTTTCTTTTCTTTTTTTTTTTTTTAGAAACAGGATTTTACTCCATGGCCCAGACTGGAGTGCAGTACCATGATCATGGCTTACCACAGTCTTAGCCTCCCAGGCTCAAGCAGTCTTCCCACTGCAACCTCCCAAAGTTCTGGGATTACAGGGTGAGGCACCATTCCCTGCCCACTTTGGGTTCCAAATTGAATGTTCTTGTTGTTTTCTATGCTGAAATTATATTTCTGGTTTGTTCTTCTTTGTTTTGTACTACTTTTGAATGTTTAAGACAAATTATTATTATTTTTAATCATGAGAATTGAGGATTAGGTTCGTTGCTATATAAGTTATTCTGAAGCTTAGATTCTGAGGCTAACTGGCAGTGAGATATTCAGAGATAATCTATACCTAATTTAATATCATCACATAGGAAATTTTACGTGAATAAAATTGAAAACTAGATATTATTAAAATGAAGCCTTTGAGGGATGCTTACACAGCTTGTAAAATGACATTTCATAATTAAATGTAGTTAGTGTATTACAGGATTAGCGTAAAGAAATCACCCAGACACATGTAGAATATTCAGGTTTTGACATTTCAATTTAGAGCAATTATTTTAAGAACTTTTCAAAATATATTTTTGAACATAACAATAGGCACAATGGTAAGGTACAAAAGAACAATGAGGAATGATCTTGCCCATAAGATAATTTAATTTGAGAGGTAGGATACATTCTCTGAACCAGCTATTAAGATACAAAGGATACTGGTTGTAGAGATTGGATATTTTAAATTTGGTTCTACATTTTGATAATGTAACCTTGGGCAAACTGTTTTACATCTCAGAGGGTTCTCCGTCATATAGGGTAATTGCTACATGTGATGATGTGTATGTGAAAATTTCCAAACGATATATATATAAATTACTATTATTACTATAAGATTATATTCATACTGTTGGTAACTGCTGAATTGTGCAGTAACAACAATTAAGAAATCAGAGCCAGGCACAGTGGCTCACGCCTGTAATCCCAGCACTTTGGGAGGCGGAGGCAGGCAGATCACTTGAGGTCAGGGGTTCAAGACCAGCCTGGCCAACGTAGTGAAACCCTGTCTCTACTAAAAATAGAAAAATTATCTGGGTATGGTGGCAGGCACCTGTTATCCCAGCTACCTAGGAGGCTGAGGCAGGAGAATTGCTTGAACCTGGGAGGTGGAGGTTGCAGTGAGCCGAAGGTTGCAGTGAGCCGAGATTGTGCCATTGCACTCCAGCCTGGGCAAAAGAAATCAGGAGGTATATACAAGTTCTATAATGGCAATTAGTAGCTACTCTTCATGAATACTTACTATTTTCTCAGTACTGTATAAAGGGTTTTATGTCCATTATTTTATTTGGCCCTACTTGGAAGTAGATGGTGTTATGCCCCCATTTTGCAGAGAAAGAAAATAAGGTGTTACATAAACTGTGGGGAGAGATTAATGTAATATTTCATTGTCAAGAAAGAGTTAAAACAGGGATAAGATTTGAGGTAATCAAGGGGCTTTTCTTGCAAAAAGTTATTTTTAACTATATTCCTTCAATGTTTTATATTCTTTCTCTGCTATGACACTGAAATATCTCCTATCCTTATTTGTGTCCTTTTTTTTTTAGATGGGTCTTGCTCTGTCACCCAGGCTGGAGCAGTGGCGTGATCTCGGCTCACTGCAACCTCCTCCACCTCGTTCAAGCAATTCTTGTGCCTCAGCCTCGTAGGTAGCTGGGATTATAGGCATGCACCACCACACCCGGCTAATTCTTGTATTTTTAATAGAAATGGTGTTTCACAGTGTTGGCCAGGCTGTTCTTGAACTCCCGACCTTAGGTGATCTGCCCACCCTGGCCTCCCAAAGTGCTGGGATTACAGGTATGAGCCACCATGTCCAGCACTTTTTTGTGTGTTTTTATTAAATATTTAGAATTTTTTTTTTTAGGCCACTTTCTGTGACTCAACCTGTGGTGGAATTTACCCACCACAAACAAAGCAGCAGCATATCCTATGTAATACAGAGTGTAGGTTTTGGAATGCTTGGTAAACAGCCGTGTAACCTTGAACCAAATCTGGCCACCATAGTTTCCTCACTTGTAATAGGTGTTCTCTCAGTATGTAAACTCTCCCCTCCTAATTTCCCTCTCTGTCATGACTGCCTGTCAATTCAGTCTCCAAGAATATTTTCAAATGCTTTCAAGGACCATAGCAGACACTGCTAATCAGGCATGGCCTTCTCTGCCATTGAGCCTAGATATGGATATGAAGGCTGTTTGCCATCTCTTTGTTACAGTTGTCAGGCATCATCGGTATCATCAGTTCTGCTTTTATTCTTCCTTCATTCTCTACATAATCCAGTACCTTGTCACCTGCTTATACCTTTTCCATTTTCTGTTCCAGTTCTAGAGTTGCACTGTTCAATACGGTAGCCACTAAGCCATCTCAAAGACTTAATATTTTTAAAATAACATAAAATATCTCAATTTTTACAATGATTACATGTTGAAATAATTATTAAAATATTATATACATATATATTTTTGAGACAGAGCCTTGCTTCATCACCCAGGCTAGAGTGCAGTGACAGGATCATGGCTCACTACAGCCTCGACTTCCTGGGCTCAGTTGATCTCCCACCTCAACCTCCTGAGTAGCTAGGACTACAGGTATACTTTATGCCTGGCTAATTTGTTTTTTTAAGAGACAGGGTCTTGCCATGTTGCCAAGATTGGTCTCATACTCCTGGGTTCAAGCGGTCCTCCTGCCTCAGCCTCCCAAAGTGCTGGGATTACAGGCGTGAGTCACTGCTCCCAGCCTGCTTTGTATTTCTATTGGACAGTGTTGCTCCAAACTTTAGACCTTGCTACAAAATTAATATTCCTGAAACATCACTTTCTTCCTGTCATTTCTATTTTTTATCAATTTTTTAAAACCATGTCAACCTTTTTAAAGGTTCTTAATAATTGGATCACATTTTTTTTATTCTTTTCATTCCCCCCAGGCTGGTTTTTTGGATGCCCAAGAACACATCATGTTCATTCTCACCATAATGCCTTTGTTCAGGTCGTACCTCCTACCTAGAGTTACTTTCACCTCCTTGTTCACCTTATGTTACATTCAAGATGACCACTTTCATAAAGAATTTCATTTGTACTGCAACCTAGCATTCCACATTATTTTATTTTCTGTTGATTTTTACATGTGTTAAATCTCAGCCTTCCCACTGGACAAGAATGTCTTTGATGGCAATGCTTATGTCTGTACATTTTTGCAACCTCTGCCATACATATACTGCAAGCATTTAGTTGCTTTCAGTATATTCATATCATTGAGTTGGGTCTTGAAAAATAAGTAACAGGTGGATAAATACAGGTCAATGAGAAAAATGAAAGACGGTGATTGTAAGAAAGGACTAATACATGCAAGATTCCCATCCTATTTCCAGTCTTCTTGAGGAACAATTAAGATAATTACAGAAAAGATTTTAGACCTGTAATGATTTTATTTTTGGACCCTTACACAGAATTGTTTTCCCAAAGATGATAAAGTGATGTCTTCTCAAAATTTTTTTTAATTTGTCTCTAATCAGCTCCTTACTATGAAAATGATTATTGATGCATTAAAAATAATTCTGGATCAGTTGTGGTGGCTCACACCTGTGATCCCAGCACTTTGGGAGGCCAAGGCAGGAGGGTTGCCTGAGGCCAGGAGTTCAAGACCAGCCTAGGCAACATAGTGAGACCCCCATCTCTAACCAAGAATGGAAAAATTAGCCAGGTGTGCTGGCACATGCCTTTGGGAGGCTGAGGTGGGAGGATTGCTTGAGCCCAGGAGTTCAAGGCTGCAGTGAGATATGAACATACTACTATACTCCAGTCAGGGCAACAGAGTGAATCCTTGTCTCTAAAATAAAATTTAAAAAAAGTATTCAAATTCTAGACAGAGCATAATGTACTACATTTAAAAATTGTCTTACCACATCTTAGTGTCTCAGTAGCAACACAGAGCTTTTCCTTAGAGCATATTTGTTTTAAATACCTCTTTCTCTTTGCTTCTGAATATAATTTTCAGAAATGTAAAAGAAGTACCCCTTATAGAGTGAAAATCTTCTTAACTGATGAATCCAGACAAAAACTCCATTTGGCAGATGCACAAGATGTTCCAAATACTTCTACTAGCTAAAATGCAATGCAGTTTGCTTTCTTGTGATTTGAAGAGAAGCATCAGTCTTTACTTTTCCAGCCAAATCCAGTAGCAAAATCATCTTCCACAAGGAATTAAAGTAATTAAAGTGCAAGTGCAATGATCATTTTCACATACTTCTTTTAGTAAATGTGACTCACTGTAATTCACCGTAACTGGACGCCTAGGCCTTTTGAAGGCTTAATCAGGAAATGTGATGCAGAGATTGTGCTGCTATGCTTCATATTGTTGCCTTACGGGATTATACTTGAAATACATTGTACTAATGTTCTTGACAGGGCTGAGGGATTTGTCTTTCCCGAGCTCACCAAACTTATTCCAGTGTTGATTGCAAGTTGGTGATGCACAGGCGTCTTGTGGCAGCCCAGCTTCAGTTTATGTTAGACAATCAGCACACACGCTGGTGTGTTTGCCAATGGCCAGTGATAAGAAATTAAATACATGTTTGTGAGATTTGCTATTTTTTTAATAAAGTAATCATTTTAAGTTAGTCTCTGTTGTCTGTTTTGAAGAAATACATATAGTCTTCAATCCGGGCAATACAAGGGTTCAATCCTTAAAAGTAAACTGTGTTTGTAAAATTTGAGGTTCTAGAACTTCCTTGCAAATTTTGTGCCTTGTAGATATTTAAATACTGGTATGATGAAAGAATGTGAGCTTTAAAGTTATTTAGACCCTAACTTGAATCCCCGTTCTGCCCCTTAGCTTTGTGTTAATGTACATTTACTCAGGTTGGGTGTTTTGTTTTGTTTTGTTTTTTGGCAATCTAGCAAATGAGCCCAGTAACCAAGTTGGTAGTGGTTGTATGGGGAGTAAGTGAAAAAGTGCATATAAGATGCTTAGCACAGGCCAGGCACGGTGGCTCACACCTTTAATCCCAGCACTTTGGGAGGCTGAGGCAGGTGGATCGGGTTCAAGACCAGCCTGGCCAACATGGTAAAACCCCATCTCCAAACACACATACACACAAATTAGCTGGGTATGGTGGTAGGTGCCTGTAATCCCAGCTACTTGGGAGGCTGAGACATGTGTATCGCTTGAACCTGGGAGGCGGAGGTTGCAGTGAGCCGAGATTGTGCCAGTGCACTCTAGCCTGGGTGAACAGAACAAGACTCTATCTCAAAAAAAAAAAAAGATGCATAGCACAACAGCTGAATACCAGTAATGCTCAATAAACATTCATTTTATCACCTTTTAAAAACACCTTTATCAAAACAATAATTAGTATGTCACAAAATGTACTCTTTTAGAGTGTACAATTCAGTGATTGTTAGTAGATTCATAGAGTTATATACCCATCACCATAATCTATCTAATTCTAGAATATTCTCATCACCCTAAAAAGAATCCCATTAACAGTCACTCCTTGTTCCCCAAGCCCCCCAGCCTTTGGCAGCCACTAATCTACTTACCAGCTGTCTGAATCTTCTAGACATTTATATAAATGGAATCATACAATATGTGGCCTTTTGTGACTGGCTTCGTTTACTTAGCATGATGTTTTCAAGGTTTTAAGCTTCATGTTATTGCATGTACATCATTTTCTTTTTTTTTGGCTGAATCATACTCCATGGTATGGATAGAACACATTTTGTTTGTTGATAGCTCAGTTACCTTTGCATTGCGGAAGATGTCCATGTTCTGTCTCCTTGTTTCCAGGCCACAGAAACACAGCACCTGACTGGGGGAGGGAGAAGGACTTATTGAATATTTCTTAATTTTGATTGTAATAATCTTTGGCTTTTTGAATTCAGAGTATTTTGATCAGTTTATTTAATTGGTCTTTTTAATACCCATTTTAAAAATTACGTTACGGAGGAAACTTCATTTGGGTTGTGAGAATAGGGATTTAAGGAGAAAAAGTAGTACTCTAGGATCTGACAGGGTGAAAGGACACTTTGTCTTGTGACACATTTTTCATAGATCGGCCCTGAGAAAGAATAAAGCAAAAGCTGTTTCCTTTGGGTTATGAGAGAGCAGTGGATTGACCTTATTTATTCGCTTGGTCCGTTTTCCCTTTGTGTCACAGGGCCCCAGACGGGTCCAAGGTATCAAAATTTTAGCTTATCTAATTTGTATCCTTTCACACTCAAACACATGTTCAAGGCAACAGGAAAAAAATATGGTGCCTGGGTAACTGTAGGGGTGCAGTGGCGGGTGGGGCTGCAGGCCAGCAGGCTGGCTCCCTGTTGTTGGATCACTGTGGAGATGACCCTGTCTCTGCTCCACCTCCTCCCTCAGCCAGGAGGCGGAGGCAAGAGGATTGCTTGAGCCTAGGAGTTCTAAGCTATAGTGCACAATGATGATTTTACTGGCATACAGATGAAAAAGAAAAAGATATTTAAAATAAAAATATAGTACACAATGACCAGGCCTGTGAATAGCCACTGCACTCCAGCCTGGGCAGCATAGCAAGAGCCTATCTCTCATAAGAAATTTTACTAGAATAAAACTTAATGTTTATTATATAGATGTTGCATATTCATTGTAGAAAAAAATTGAATTACAGATGATTTTTAAAACTCTACTGGAGCAAGCCATTTCACCTATTTGTGTACATACTCCCAGATTTCTTAAACACGTTGTGAACAATAAATTATACCATTCTGATGTTTTTTTTCTAAGCTGCTTTTTGTACGTAATGTATTGTGAGCATCTTTTCCTGGCCATAATATTACATACCAAAGAAAAAAGCAGACTTCACAACAAATAATTAAAGACATTTTGACCAGAAACTAAGGAGGAAGGGTTTTTGGGGTTTGTTTTTGCGCCTTCTGTATAATGCTGAAATTGGCAATTCTGCAATAATATTAACATTTTCTGAGGATCTGCTGAAGATGCACATGACAAAGATGAAGCTGCTCCACTTTCCCCCTCACACAGCCTTAACATCGCTGGCTTTGTATGAGATCAAGCCAACGTTGGCTTCAGTGTCCAAGTCTCTTCTTGGGGTCCCACGGCCTTGCGTCTGGCACCTCTGCTGGGTGCCTCACAGGGCTTCCGGGACGTGCAGCGACCCAAGGGACCCCTTTCTCCCACCGCAAGCTCCCTGGAGGCAGGGAAAGGCGCCGGGACCTGAGCCTAGCGGGCCTCGCACTGTGACTGTGGAGAGAAGGGCAGTGACCCGCATGGGGCGGGCAGCTCTGCTCACTGCAGCCTCGGAGGTCCGGGTGGGCCGGGGGCGCGGCAGTGGGCGGGGCTGCGGGGCGGGGTGGCGACTCCGAGTGTTGTTGGATCCCTATGGAGATGACCCTCCCCACCGCTCTCCGGAGCTGCGAGCTCAGAGGGCGAGCTCGGTTTTCACTGCGCAGTTCCAAGAGGAGACAGCCGCCACTGTGCCGGACCTTGTGACCACTTCCCAGAGGTAAAACCTGTGACTTCTGGGCCGCACAATTTTTTCTTGGGGGCGCCCGGGGCACCTCGCCTGGGCCGGCTGTTTCCCAGTGCAGTCCAAGAAGACCTAAGCAGCGCTGAGGGGCGCTGGGCCCTCCCTTAGCAGCTCTGGAATTAACGAAGATTCTCAAGAGGCTCTGGGGAAAAACAAAATCCACGCGTAGGGTAGGGTTGCGCCGAGCTGTGACAAGAAAACTCTTTACCTCTCCAAATCTCCAGAGAACTGATTTGGGATTGAAGTAAAAAGTTCTTGAGTACTTTGTAAATGCTAATTTTCATAGGTTCACACCAACGCCCTTCTTCCTTCTGGCAGTTCTCACCCTCTTTCTTCCTATAAGGTCCAAAAATGTAGGGAGGAGGGTGGGGAGTAGGTTGGGGGAATGAAGGAGAAATACAAAAAATCTGTGAATACAGGTCGTGGTTATAACTATAGCTGTAAGCGTTAATATGCTAAGATTTGATAAATAGGACAAACAAAACAGGGGTACTTTAAAATATCGATTTAAAAGTACCGATGCTGCGCTTATTAATGAACTTGATGTATGTATCAGAACAGATCCTGACATCATCGGTATTAAAGTTCACTGCAACCCATGCAATTGTATCCAAGCTCGTTACAGTCTGTTCTGCAGGAACTGACGTTTGTGCTCCTCAGAAACCTCAAAAATCATGCTCTAAAAGCAATGATTGTAGTGGGAGAAAGAAGGGTTAAGGACTTGGAAGTTTCATAGCAACAATCGCTTCCTGTTTGTTACAGCTTGATTTCATAGCCTTAAGCTTGTACATCAGTGAGCACATCCAGCATTTGAAAATACCAGCCCTGAGACCCTAAGCAGCGCTGAGGGGTGCTGGGCCCTCCCTCCAGGACCCTGGAGTCCCTTAGCAGCTCTGGAATTAACCAAGACTCTCAAGAGACTCTGGAGAGAAAAAAAATCCACGCGGAGGGTACGGTTTACTCTCCGAGGTCACGGCGAGAAAACTCTTACCTCTCCAGAGAACTGATTTGGGACCGAAGTAAAGTTCTTGAACACTTTGTAAAAGCTGATTTTCATAGGTTCACACCAACGCCCTTCTTCCTTCTGACGGTTCTCACCCTCTTTCCTCCTGTAAGATCCAAACTGGTATTTTCTATCACCATCTATACTGTCAATAGCTCAGGTTTCCTCAAAACACATTATTTTCATTATCCATTGCTTAGCATGTACTTGATAAAAATTATATACTGTCATGTATTTTTACATGCTGTAAATATAGGACATTTAACTCAACTGGAATTGTCTTTCATTTCTGTTTTTTTCACCAATCACACTCACTTTTCTTCTACTCCAGTTCTTTTCTTCAGTCTTCAGAACGAGATAACCTTTTTGGAGGCATATTTCAGGAAGTAAATTTTAGATAATCCAATAAAGGAATTATTGCACAATTTGCACCCGTGAATTGCCGAAACACTTGAATGTAGGTACCTATCTCTGCCAAGTAACCATGTTTTAATTTCTAATCCACTCTGTCTACTATAGTAGAGTAGGACCAGACTAACTTACATTTCTCCAGCTGTATAACAGATCACCTGTGGAATCACAGTTAACTGACATTATGGCTCTTGTGTGTGATCCCAGTGAGGATTTAGCTCTCTGTATGGGCTGGCAATTGTTCAGTTATTTCTCTTTTAATTTGGCTCAGGCTGTTCCGAGTGGAAAAAACAAAAACAACTTTTTTTCTCTATACTCACACACAGTACAACCCTTCACCTCTTGTCACCAAAGTGTGTGGGAATTTCTTCCCACCGGCAACCAATTCTCCAGTGGCCATCAACTTGATGTCCTGTAATTTAACCCAGTTCTGACACTGTGTACCTGGAGTTAGTGTCAGATCCCAAAGGTTAAAGGCTCAGTCCCAAAAGAACCCCCCCACTTCAAATGCCAATCACAAGTTGTGACTATGTGTTGTTTAATAATTAACCAACCAGTTACAAATCTGGATTCCCACAAGCCCCTCCTCCAGTCTGATTAATTTGCTAGAGCGACTCACAGAATTCAAGGAAACACTTTACTTATCCATTTATTAAAAAGGATATTACAAAGAATACAGAAGAATAACCAGATGGAAGAGGTACACAGAGAAAGACATGTGGGCAAGGGTGCAGAGCTTCCATGCCTCCGTATGTTCAGCTATCCCAAAGATTTCTGAATCTTGTCCATTGGGATTTTAATGGAGGATTCATTACATAGGCACTATTGATTACATCTTTGGCCATTGGTGATTACTCAACTTGAGCCCTTTTCTCCTCCCTAGAGGTCAGGGGATGGAGCTGAAATATCCAGCTCTATAATCACACAGTTGGTTTCCCTGGTAACCAGCCCCCATCCTGAAGCTGCCTAGAGGTCCATTAAGATTCACTTCATCTGAACAAAAGAGTTCCTATCACCCAGGGAATTTCAAGGGATTTCGGAGCTCTGTGTCAGGAACTGGGGTCAAAGATCAAATATTAGAACAAAAGATTCACCTAGCATCCCTATCTATAAGAGTTTAGGAGCTCTATGTCAGGAACCAGGGACAAAGGCCAGAGACAAATAATATCTATTTCCTATTATGCTACCATATCACAGGTTGTAACACAACAGGCCCCCATCCTTCTTTTGACTAAGCATAGAAGTGCCAATGTCAATTGCTGAGTTCCTCATCAATATGCCAAATGGATAATCAGCCATGACGTAGAAATGTATTTCCAAATACATCCGTAGCAGTTGTTAAAGCACACTAAATATGGCTTGAGACGGACTCTGTACTTCTGTTTGAATCCTTGTGGATGAATTGCAACCTAACTTAACAGGTAGACAAGATTGAAAACCTAACTTAGGTGTATGTGCCTGTAACAATCGCTGAGTGTTGGTCAATCCCAGGAGCCAAACTTCAACCACTCATACACTGTTGAGTGTTCAAACTGCGTTCAAATAAGGCAAATGCCGAGCCGTAACCAATCCAGCTGTTTCTGTACCTCAGTTCTGATTTCTGAACATTGCTTTACTTTTTTGTTTATAAATTTCTTCTGACCATGAGACACCCCTAGAGCCTCTCTGAATCTGCTGTGATTCTGGGGGCTGCCCGATTCACAAATCGTTCATTGCTCAATTAAACTTTAAATTTAATTCAGTTGACATTCTTTTAACACAGTTTTATATCCAATTCAAGTTAAACTCACACTTCAGGAAAAATCTAGTATAACTTTGAAACTTGACAGCCAATTACTACCTGTATAACCCTGGATGATTTTCCAATTTTTTTTCCTTTTTCTTTCTTTTTTTTTTTTTGAGTGAGGGTTTCACTGTGTTGCCCAGGCTGGAGTGCAGTGGCACAATCTCGGTTCAGTGCAACCGCCCCCTCCTGGGTTCAAGGGATTCTTCTGCCTCAGCCTCCCAAGTAGCTGGGACCGCAGGCATGTGCCACCATGCCCGGCTAATTTTTTTGTATTTTTAGTAGAGACAGGATTTCACCATGTTGGCCAGGATGGTCTCGATCTCTTGACCTCATGATTTTTCTGGGATTACAGGCGTGAGCCACCTTACCCGGCCAAGATCATTCTTAAATGATCAAGGAAGGTCTTCATGGCACAGTATTCTGGCTTCTGTAGAAAAAACACCCAGAGTCAGATGCAGTGGCTCACGCCTGTAATCCCAGCACTTTGGGAGGCCAAGTCAGGCGGATCACCTGAGGCCAGGAGTTTGAGACCAGCCTGACCAACATGGAGAAATCTCATCTCTACTAAAAATACAAAATTAGACAGGAGTGGTGGTGCATGCCTGTAATCCCAGCTACTCACGGGGCTGAGGCAGGAGAATTTCTTGAACCTGGGAGGCAGAGGTGAGCTAAGATTATGCCACTGCACTCCAGCCTGGGCAACAAGAGCGAAACTCTGTCTCAAAAAAAAAAAAGAAGAAGAAAAGACACACAGAAAGGATGAAAAATAGTTCACAGTTTGGTTTTATATCCTAAGGTTTTGAGCCTCTGTTGGTGTTAGAAGATACTGGTGACTGCTGTATTGTAATCATAATGCACAATAACTATTGCTCCAGAATGAATTCGCATCTCAAATGAGTGCCTTAAAATGCTTCCATTTATTCTAATGTGCTGATGTCGTAAAGAATAATCTGTCAAATCTACATTTAATTCAATTCTAAGCTTATTTTACCATATGACTCACTTCACATAATGATGGAAATTGCTAGTAGGATGATCACAGAGAGTTGATAAATTGTCACAGTTGTGACACAGTTGTCAAACCCTAACAGTGAAGGAATTTGTTTTTTTCTTACTAATAATTTGCTTTTTAGTCCTTGAATTTGGAAAATTGGCAGATGCATGTCTCTGTTTGTGCTGCTATACTAAAATACCTGAGACTGGGTAATTTATAAAGAATAGGAGTGTATTTCTCACAGTTCTGGAGGCTGGTAAGTCCAAGGTCAATGTGATGACAGGTCTGGTTGGCTGCTGAGGGCTGTTCTCTGCTTCCAAAAGGATGCCTTGTTGTTACAAATTCTGCAGGGGAGTAATACGCTGCTCTCACGTGGCAGAAGGTGGAAGGGCAAGTGAGGTCAATGCTGTGTGAAGCCTTGTAAGGGTCTGAATTTCAGTTCACAAGGGAAGGAGCCCTCATAACCTATCTCTTAAAGGCCCAAACTCTTAATATCATTATGTTGGCCATTATGTTGAATTTTGGAGGTGACACATTGAAACCATAGCAATTATGGTTTGAATTGCAATCATAGAACAATTATCCATTTATTGATTCAGCAAATACTTGCCAAATACCTATTCTGTGGCAGACACTATTGTGGAAGGAAGTGTCCAAAATGACACCCAGTGGCCCCAGCTTCCTGGTCTTTATGCCTTTGTGAATCCCCTCCCCCTAGATGTGGGCTAGACTTGCTTATAATGCAGGAGTTGACGAACTTTTTCAGAAAGGCCCAGATAATAAATATTTTATTTTCTGAGTTATATGGTCTTTGTCCCAATTACCTAATTTTGCTATAGCAAAAAAAAAAAAAAGAAGCCAGGTGCGGAGGCTCATACCTGTAATCCCAGAACTTTGGGAGACTAGGGTGGGAGGATCACTTGAGGTCAGGAGTTTGAGACCAGCCTGGCCAACATGGTAAAACCCCATCTCTACTAAACATCCAAAAAAAATTAGCTGGGTGTGGTGGTACACACCTGTAGTCCCAGCTGCTTGTGAGGCTGAGGCAGGAGAATCACTCGAACCTGGGAGATGGAGGTTGCAATGAGCCGAGATTGTGCCACTGCACTCCGGCCTGGGCGACAGAGCAAGACTCTGTCTCAAAAAACAAAACAAAAAAGCAACTACAAATAACACATAAATAAATGAGATTGTCTGTATCCCAATTCAACTTTATAAAATCTGGTGGTGGGACAGATGTGGCCTGCTGACTGTGTTTGCTAACCCCTGTTCTGATTAATCCAAAAGTGATGATGTGTCACTTGTCACTTCTGAGGTGATGCCATGCAAGGGCCCTGGCTTCCATCTTGCCTGCCTACTCTTGCCCTCTTGCCCTCTTGCTCACTCACTTGGGTGGAAGTGAGCCGCCATTTTGTGAGCTAAACTAGAGAGAGGCCCACATAGGAGGGGAGCCTCCGGCCAACAGTCAGCCAAGAACTGAATCTCTCGCTCCAGCTGTCTGGGAGGAACTGTACCCCACCAGCAACTACTGATGTGAGCTTGGAGGTTAATTCTTCCCCAGTCCAGCTGCAGCATCCCCAGCTGACACTTAGATGGTGAGAGAACCACAGCTGGGGGACCCAACTAAGCTATGTTTACACCTGTGACTCACAGAAACTGTGAGATAATAAGTGTTTGTTATTTTAAGCCACTGAGTTTTGGGATAATTTGTTACACAGCATTAAACAGTATGATAAGCCCATTAGATAATCAATACCCACTATGATAGTCTACATATAACAATGAGCAAAGGAAAACCCTGCATATTATTTTCCCCTCTTGGAGATTCATTGTGACCATTAAGCATATTAAAACATCAAAAACATCCTACAAAAAAGAAATAAATTTAATATCCCAATCATTTAATCACCGATTCTGTTTTCAGGGGAAATAGTTATTGATATCTTATGGGACTGCTATTTGGAGGAATGTAAAATGCTAGAATAAGAAAAGAAATTATTCCACTAAAGAAGTAGTAATTGCCAGCCTGACATTTCTCCCTGGATTGAATAGCTAGTCAAAAAAATTAATGTTTTAACATAATGAAAATAATCCTGAGGCAGGCAGTGCACGGTGGCTCACACCTGTAATCCCAGCACTTTGGGAGGCCAAGGTGGGCAGATCCCTTGAGGCCAGGAGTTCAAGACCAGCCTAGCCAACATGGTGAAACCCTATATCTACCTAAAATAAAAAAATTAGCCAGGCATGGTGGTGTGCACCTGTAATCCCAGTTACTTGAAAAGCTGAGGCAGGAAAATCGCCTGAACCCGGGAGGCGGACATTGCAGTGAGCTGAGATTACACCACTTACTCCGGCCTGGGCAACAGAAAGAGACTCTGTCTCAAATTAATAATAATAACAACAATGATAATCTTGAGCTGGGAGCAGTTGGTCACACCCGTAGCCCCCAGCTACTCAGGAGGCTGAGGCCAGAGAATCACTTGAGGCAGAAGTTTGAGGCTGCAGTAAGCCATGATTGTGCCACTGCACTCCATGGCTTACTGCAGTGAAATCCCAACTGTAAAAAAAACAAAAGGAAAGAGAAAAAGAAAATAGGCCGGGCGCGGTGGCTCACGCCTGTAATCCCACCACTTTGGGAGGCTGAGGAGGGTGGATCACGAGGTCAAGAGATGGAGACCAACCCGGTCAACATGGTGAAACCCCGTCTCTACTAAAAATACAAAAAATTAGCTGTGCATGGTGGCGCGTGCCTGTAATCCCAGCTACTTAGGAGGCTGAGGCAGGAGAATTGCCTGAACCCAGGAGGCGGAGGTTGCGGTGAGCGAGATCGCGCCATTGCACTCCAGCCTGGGTAACAAGAGGGAAACTCCATCTCAGAAAAAAAAAAAAAAGAAAAGAATCCTGTTCAAATTTGTACATATATGCATGTATACACACACACCATATACTATACTATGCTCACATATTTAAGCCCACCAGCAGAGACAGCAATTATTCTTTCTGTAATGTTCAGCTCATTATATAACTCAGTAATCCCTTAACACAGAGTATAATAAGAATTTTGAGAACTTGCTAAATAAAAATCCCATATGTTGGCTCTTGGAGGGATTTCACATACCAACAGCTGGGCATCTTATGAAACTAGGAATTTGTTTTCATTTAGTGTTGATTCAGAAGGAGGTATTTAATTTCCCACATTGCCAAGAGGTTTTTGTCTGAACAACACATTATTATATATAGTTTGCCAAGATACATCACTGTCTTGCTTTACACATGAGGAAACTGAGGCCCAAATACTAAATCACTTGTAAAGCCTCAATTTTAGGGAGTCAGAACAGAGATCTAAATCTGGTGCTCACTGTTATTCTGGTCTTCTGTAACATTTCTAAAATTGTTAGGAATTCTAAAATTCCTAATATGATATATGCCTAATATATTCATTGAAAAATGTGCTTCTTCTCTTGAAGTGTAATAAGAGCAGAGGCACTGCAAATGTCTGTCATATTCTAGAATTATTCTGACTCTTTAATAAAGTTTCTGGCCAGGCACAGTGGCTCACACCTGTAATCCCAGCACTTTGGGAGGCTGAGGCGGGTGGATCATGAGGTGAGGGGCTCGAGACCAGCCTGACCAACTTGGCGAAACCCCGTCTCTACTTAAAAATACAAAAGTTAACCAGGCATGGTGGTGCACACCTGTAATCCCAGCTACTTGGGAGGCTGAGGCAGGAGAATTGCTTGAACCCAGGAAGCGGAGGTTGCAGAGAGCTGAGAGTGTGCCATTGCACTCCAGGCTAGGCGACAGAGCAAGACTCTGTCTCAAAAAATAAATAAATAAAGTTTTTTCAGCTATACCAAGCCACGCTGTACTCTCTCTCTTAGAATTTACAGCAAAGGAGGGTTGCTTAGAAACTTAGATGTTTGTGATGCTTTAATCCCAGCTACAGCATCACTGACAAGTGTTTGTCCACCTTGAGTTTTACAAACCCCAGTAATGGACAATCTCTGGAGGCAGCTAGAGCTGTCAAGTGATTTTTTTCCCACTTAGATTGAGCCAAAATCTTTCTCTCTGACATCATCCACTGTTCCTAATATTGTCTTCTGGGATTCACAGACCATGTGTAATTGATTTTATATACATGAAAAAACTTCAGATAGTTGATGTTTGTGTGTGTGTAGTGTGAGAAAGAGGTCCATTCCTCTTCTCTCTTTTTAAAAACAGATAATCTATTTTCTATAAATGAAACAAGCCACCTTCTCCTTCTGATTTGTCATCTAACAAGTGCCCCTCTATACCTGGGTCTATTTTGGAGTTTCTCTTCTGTTCCACAGGTTTATTGTCTGTCCCCAAACTGATACCTTATCATCTTATCACTACAGCTTTTTAGTAAGTCTCGACATCTAGAAACACATCTCCCTTCCTTGTTTATCCAGACTGCCTTGACTGGTTTTGGCCCTTTAAAGTTCCATAAATATTTTAGAATCAGCTTTGAAGTTTTACGCTCCCCCCGCCACCCACACACACACCTCACAATTTGTTACTGAGACTGAGTTGAATCTGTAGATCAAGTTGAGAGAGTTAATCTCTTCACTCCACTGAGTCCTCTAATCCATGAGTAAGAGATCTCTCCATTTATTTAGGACTTTAAAAATATTTTTCAATAAAGTTTTATAATTTTCTTCATAAAGTTTGCCCTTTTTAAATTTTTTCTAGGCACTTAATAGTACTTGGTGTTATTGTAAATGATATCATTTTATAAACTTCTTGATTGAAATAGAGGATGTAGAAAAACATGCGGATCATAAGTGTAGCATTCCATGAATCACAGCATGCAGGGGAGTCTAGGGCTCCCTTTCTCGGTCAGCATCAGCATGTGGAATCACCTCTTGAATCCCCTCCCAATCGTTACCCTCTCTTTCCTCCCCACATGTAAACCCTATATTGACGTCTAACACTACAGGGTAGAACTTCGCTAAATGAACCCATGCCATATGTATTATTTTGTTCCCAGCTTCCTCTGTGTAATGTGCTGTGTGTGTGACTCATCCTTACTGATTTGTGTAGCAGCAGACTGTTCATTGCATTGATGTATAGTATTCTTTTTTTTTGAGTCGGAGTTTCCCTCTTATTACCCAGGCTAGAGTGCAATGGCGCGATCTCAGCTCACCACAACCTCCGCCTCCAAGTTCAAGCAATTCTCCTGCCTCAGCCTCCCAAGTAGCTGGGATTTGTAGCCTGTAGCACACGCCACCATGCCCAGCTAATTTTTATATTTTCACTAGAGACGGGGTTTCACCATGTTGACCAGGATGGTCTCGATCTCTTGACCTCGTGATCCACCTGCCTCGGCCTCCCAAAGTGCTGGGATTATAGGCTTGAGGATGTTATAGTATTCTATCGCATGAATGTATGACAGTAGATTTCTCCACTGGACTACTGGTGGATGCTTGGGTTCTCTCCAGTTGGGAACTATCCAGTGCAGCTGTGCATATTCTTGGTGATATATTTTAGTTCGTATGTATCCTTTTTTTTCGGTCAAGTTTGGCATTCTTCAGGAAATAATGCCAAATAGTTTTTGAAAGTACATACACCAATTTGCACTTTCACCAGCTGTATGTGAGAGCTCTGGATGCTTACCAACACGTGGTGCTGTCAGTCTGTTCTGGATAACAAACCATTCCAAAGATTAGTAGCTTGAAATAGGAATCATGTGTTATTTTTCACAATTCTATGGGTTGCCTGGCCTCAGTTGGGCAGTCCTTCTGCTTTATATGTTGGGAGTTTGGGTGATTCACGTGGCTGCACTTACCTGGGAGCTTGGTTGGAACTGAAATATCCAAGATGACTTCATTTGCACATCTGATGCTTTGACGGAGGTGGCTGAAACAGCTGGCGGCTGGCTCAAGCTCTCTCCATATGGTTTCTTGTCATCCAGTATTCCAGCCCAGGCTTATTTACCTGACAGCTGGATTCCAAGAGTGCAAAAATAGAAGCTGCAAGTCTTCTTAAGGTCCATGTCCAGAAGTCATACATCATCACTTCCACAACATCCATTGGTTAAAACAAGCCAGTGCTAGTGCAGATCCAAGGGCAGGGAGAATAACAGACTTTACCTCTTGCTGGATAACTGGTCTGTGGGTACAGGGATGGGAGCAATTGTTCCTGGGCATGTGCACAGACAATATGCTGTATTCCTCCCTCTGGCCACAATTCACACGGGCAGCACACAGAATACATTTACTTCACACCAAGACACCACCAGTGTCTTCCAATTATGGTATGAGGCTTGAAGCCCAGTCTCGTGATCTCTATCAGGTCCTGTTGCAAATGAGGCTTCTGGTTCATAACTCCTCTCAATCTGGAGACCTCTGGGCTCAAAAGACATGTTTTCTGTTTCCCTCGACACTTGGCTTAAAATGGTGGCTCAGAGACTTTATATTTCAAAATTTCTTGGTCCTTCTTATTTCAAGCTGGCCATGCTTTCATGAGAACAAGCCTCTTGACAATTTTATGGGCTTTGTATGTATCTAATTGTAATTTATTATATTAGACGAAAGCTGTATCCACAGGTGGGCTGTGGATCAGCTTGCTGTGGGACAAAGACTTTCAGATTCTTTGAAACTCTCTTACAGTTGACCCTTGACCAGTGTGGGGGGTTGGGGCACAGATTCCCTGTGCAGCTGAAAATTCTTGTTTTTTTTTTTTTTTTTGAGATGAAGTCTTGCTCTGTCCCCCAGGCTGGAGTGCAGTGGTGCAATCTCGGCTCACTGCCACCTCCACCTCCCAGATTCAAGCAATTCTCCTGCCTCAGCCTCTTGATCAGCTGGGATTACAGGTGCCCACCACCATGCCTGGCTAATTTTTGTACTTTTAATAGAGATGGGGTTTCACCTTGTTGGACAGACTGTTTCAAACTCCTGATCTCATGATCTGCCCACCTCAACTACCCAGTGCTGGGATTACAATCGTGAGCCACTGTGCCCAGATTCATGTAACTTTTGACTCCCCCAAAATGTAGCTACTAATAGCCTACTGTTGACTGGAAGTCTTACTGATAACACAGTCGATTAACACATAATATACGTTATGTGTATTTCATACTGTATTCACTCAATAAAGTAGAGAAAAGAAAATGTTATTAAGAAAATCAGAAGGAAGAAAAAATACACTCACTGTTCATTAAGTGGAAGTGAATCACCATAAAGGTCTTCATCTTCATCATTTTAATGTTGAGTGGGCTGAGGAGGAAGAGAAAGGAAGGTTATTCTTGCTGTCCCAGAGGTAATTTTTCCCCCCGCTAATTGTTGTATTTTTTTTAGAGGCAGGGTTTTGCCATGTTGCCCAGGCTTGTCTCAAGCTCCTGAGCTCAAGCAATTCACCTGCCTCAGCCTCTCAAAGTGCTAGGATTATAGGCATGAGCCACCACACCTGGCCTAGGTATTCTTCATCACTAAAGTTTGCCCCAAAACTAAATAGATTTTTCAGATTAATTCATGTCTCTCACCTTGGACAACTAAAGAAGCCAATTAGCACTTTCTTTTTTTTTTTTCTCTTTGAGATGGAGTCACACTCTGTCACCCAGACTGGAGTGCAGTGGTGTGATCTCTACTCACAGCAACCTCCGCCTCCCAAGTTCAAGTGATTTCCTGCCTCAGCCTCCTGAGTAGCTGGGATTACAGGTAACTGCCACCACCACACCTGGATAATTTTTTGTATTTTTGGTAGAGATGGGGTTTCACCATGTTAGCCAGGATGGTCTCAATCTCCTGACCTCGTGATCCACCCACCTCAGCCTCCCAAAGTTCTGGGACTACACATATAAGCCACCACGCCCGATATAAGCCACCACGCCTGGCGTCCTATCAGCACTTTTTATATTCTGCTCACAATTTCTTTAGCCGGGTCTACAAATTCATTGACACATTTCTATCCTCCACATTAGTGCAGGTAACAGTGTTACTAAAATTTCCACTGCTACATAATGCCGATCATCTCACTAGCCTTTCGTAACAATGTCACTGCTTTTCTAAACTCCACTAAACTGTCTCCTCTACACCCTTTTAATTTCCACTTGCCCAGTCCCAACATCAGTGTCATATATTTTAAGTTATATTATGGCAATAATCTACTTCCAGGTACCAATTTTTTGTTACTGCTGGATAACAAACCATCCCGAAATTTAGCAGCTTCAAACAACAATTATTTATTATTTCTTATGGTTCTGAGGGTCAACTGGGCTCAGCTGGGCACTCGTTCTACCCCATGTTTTACTGACTGGAGTCATCTATCCCACTGCTCTGCAATGCCACCCTTGTCATAGGTCAAGTGTCCATATGTATGTGAGTCTGTTTCTGGACTGATTGCTCTATTCCATTGGTTTGTTTATTCTTGTGCCAATATCTCATGCTGTTATTTACACTAGCTTTATAAAAAGTAAGTCCTGATATCAAGTAGAGTATGTCTAACCACTTTGTTCTTTTTAAAGTTGTCTTTGCTAGTCTTGACTCTTTACATTTGTATACACATTTTATAATCAGTTTGTCAAACACACACATAGCCATGCGCACACACACACACACACACACACACACTACACCTGCTGCTGGGTTTTCATGAGATTGTATTGAGTAATAGATTAACTTAGAAGAATCAATATCTTTCCAGATGTATACGCTTCCTTAGATCTTTAAAACTTTTCTCTGGATAAAATTTTTAGTATTCTGTGTGGAATACTTGTCCCACCTTGATTTATATCAAATTTTGTTTTTAATTTTTGTTTTTGTCAAGACAGGATCTCATTTGGTTGCCCAGGCTGGAGTGGAGGGGCAAGATAACAGCTCAATGCAACCTCAACCTCCAGGACTCAAGTGATCCTCCTACCACAGCCTCCAGAGTAAGTGGGACTACAGGCATGAACCACCATTCTTGGCTAATTTAAAAAAAATTTTTTTTGTAGACGCATGGTCTTGCTATGTTGCACAGGCTAGTCTCAAACTCTCAGACTCAAGCAGCCCTCCTGCCTCTGCCTATATTGGATTTTGAAATGCTATTATAAATGATATATAATTGCTTATTAAATGTTGTTAGTATACAGAAGAACAATTGATTTCTGTATGGAAGCCTAGTGTGCAGCCACCTTGCCAAGCTTGTTTACAAAATCTGTGAATTTATCTGTAGATTCTTTTTTTTTTGAGACAGTGTCTCACTTCGTCACCCAGCCTGGATTGCAGTGGCATGATCTCGACTCACTGCAACCTCTGCCTCCTGGGTTCAAGAAATTCTCCTGCCTCAGTCTCCTGAATAGCTGGGACTACAGGCATGCACCACCAAGCCCAGCTACGTTTTTCTATTTTTAGTAGAGATGGGGTTTTGCTATATTGGCCAGGCTCATTTTAAACTCCTGGCCTCAAGTAATCCACCTGCCTTGGCCTCCCACAGTGCTGGAATTACAGGCATGAGCCACCACCCCTGGCCTTTTTTAAAAAAAAAAAAAAATTATACATTTTATTTTATGGTTTATCACATCAGAAAGACCCTCCAGAACAATGTTTAATAAAGATAGTGGTAGTGAACAGAGAGAAAGTTTTACCATTTTACGATTACTGTCATGTCTGCTATAGGTTGTTGTATTTGCCCTCATTCAGATTAGGAAGTTCCCTTCTCGTCCTGGTTTGCTGAGATCTTTTTGTCATCAAGGGGTATTGAGGTTTATCAAAAACACTTTTTAGGCCAGCTGCAAGGCTCTTAGCTGAAATCCCAGCACTTTGGGAGGCCGAGGCACAGTGGTGCATGCCTGTGGTCCCAGCTGAGGCTGAGGTGGGAGGCTTGCTTGAACCCAGGAGGTTGAGGCTGCAATGAGCTAAGATCAAGCCACTGTACTCCAGCCTGGGTAACAGAGCAAGATCCTGTCTAAACAAACAAACAAAAATTCTTTGTAAATTTTTCTTTGTAAAAAATTCTTATATAATACTGAGATTATCATACAATTTTCTCTCTTTTTTCTTTTCTTCATGATGAGAAGTACATTGATTTTGTAATGTCAAACAAAATTTACATAAATCCAACTTGGTGGTGATATATGATCTTTTATATATATTGCAGAGTTTTGTGTTCTAATATTTGGTAGGATTTTTGCATCCATATTTATGGTAATATACCTGTAATAATTCTTTCTTGTAAAGTTCTTTAGTTTTGGTGCTAAGATTATATAAAGGTTATACCAACTTCATCAAAGAACTTGGGAATCATTCCCTCTTTTTCTAGTCTCTGGAAGATTTTGTGGAAGTGTAGTATCATTTCTTCCTTGAATGTTTGGTAGATACAGAAATTGGTTCTAGGAGTAGGATGTTGCCGTAACAACAGAAACACATTCTAAATTATGTGGCATTAACATCCAATCTGGCAGCATGAAATTGTTGAAGACCTAAAAAGATGGCAATCCATGTTACGCAGTGGGAAAAATTTATAAAACTATAGCCTGGAGTAGATTAAAGGGCATATTATATACCTAATGAGCTTGCACTCTATGCAAAGAGGGAAAAAATGAATATTATTAGAATGAGTTTATTACTATAGGCCACATTTGCCAAAGTACTAGAAGAAATAGAGGAGCTCAGAAAATATTTGGTTTGCAATCAGAAATGTAAAAGAATTTAGAGAGGGCCTCAAGACTCAGGGATTTGCAGAGTTGGAAGGAATAACTGATTCACATCTTCAACTAGTAAAGAAAAGACTGAGAAGGCCTTTGAGCATTAAATGATGCTGAAAACTCTGCTTATTGGCAAGGACCAAGTCAAAAGTATGGTTGTCACACCATTGTTAGAAGCTCTGAATGAAACAAGGTGGTGCCCAGCAAATACTTTCAACTGGAAAAACATCTCAGGGAAGGAAGACTTAGGGTTTGGCCTTTTCTAAGGAAGCCTGATAGGCTCAAAATATCTGTAGTTAACTTTAGAGAGAGGCTTCCATCTTTAGAGAGAAACACACCAAAAATGTCTCTACACAATTGTGACACATAGCACTGCTTAGAATTAAATACGTAATTTGGGATATATTTTGAGAAGTGGCATTGTCAAGGGAATCACTGGCATGGTCTAAAAGAGAATGCGATTGTTGGAGACAAAATGATGACTGGGCCCCAGCCTTCTGTAGCTGCATTTCAGGATTGTTATGAATTGTTGAATATGTCATCCTTCTTTAAGAATGGGACTATCAGCCAGGCGTAGTGGCTCATGCCTGTAATCCAAGCACTTTGGAGGCCAAGGCCGGCCGATCACCTGAGGTCAGAAGTTGAAGACCAGCCTGACCAACATGGTGAAAGCCCGTCTTAAAAAAAAAAGAATGAGACTATCTATTGTAGTTGTCTGTCCCTGTTCTACCAGGATTTTATTGTTTACAGAAGCAAGGACCAGAAAACTTATTCTTTTAGTTCAAAGATATTTGGATCAAAGGGAGCTATGTCTGTATCTACAGAGAGACTCTTGTGAATCATTCTTAGCTCATGAACTCTGTGCTAAAAATATCGATGAGATGAAACTTTGGGGTTGTTTTCCTTAAAAATGTGTGAGTATGTTCTGCATGTGGGAAAGGAAGGGAACTGATCCAAATGGTAAACTATGATAGGTTCTATTACTATTCATGCTTCATGTAATCCTCTCCCCTTGAATGTGGGCTGGACCTGGTGACTTGCTTTTAACCAACAGTATACAGTGAAAGTAATGAAATGTCACTTCTGAGGTTAGGTTACAAAGAGACTGCGGCTTCCTTCTGCTGTGCCCTCTCTTGCTTTCTCATTCGCTCACTGTGATGGAAGCCTGCTGCCCTATGGAGAGGGCCATGTGGCAGAGAAGGCAAGGGAGGCCTCCAGCCAACAGCTGGTGAGCACTACCATCCTCAGTCCAACAGAACATGAGGAATGAAATCCTGCCAACAACCACACGGATGAGCTGCAGGGCCTTCAGTGAGACTGTGATCCCCACAAACACCTTGACCATAGCTTTCTAAGAGCCCTTGACACAGAGGTACTGGTTATGAACTGAATTGTGTCCCCTCTTCCCACAAATTCATGTTATAATCTTAACCTCTAATATTATTGTATTTGCAGATAGTGCCTATAAGGAAATAATAAAGGTTAAATAAGTCATGGGGTTTTAATCTGAAAGGACTGGTGCCTTTTTTTTTTTTTTTTGAGCCAGAGTCTCTGTTGCCAGGCACCAGGCTGGAGTGCAGTGGCATGATCTTGGCTGACTGCAACTTGTGCTTCCCGGTTCAAGCAATTCTCCTGCCTCAGCCTCTCGAGTAGCTGGGACTACAGGTGCACGCCACAATGCCCAGCTAATTTTTGTATTTTTAGTAGAGATGGGTTTTACCATGTTGGTCAAGATGGTCTCAATCTCTTGACCTCATGATCCGCCTGCCTTGGCCTCCCAAACTGCTGGGATTACAGGTATGAGCTACTGCGCCCGGCCAACTGGTGCAGCACACATCTGTAATCCCAGTGTTTTGGGAAGCCAAGGCAGGAAGAACCTCTGAGCCCAAAAGCTTAAGGTTACTGCAAGCTATGATTTTTTTTTTTTTTTGATGGAGTCTTGCTGTCATCCAGGGCTGGAGTACAGTGGCATGATCATGGCTCACTGCAACCCCCACTCCCTATTCAAGTCATTCTCCTGCCTCAGCCTCCCAAGTAGCTGGAATTACAGGCATGTGCCACTATGCCCAGATAATTTATTTTTTATTTATTTATTTTGAGATGGGGCCTCATTTCATTGCCCAGGCCGGAATGCAAGGGCATGATCTCAGCTCACTGCAACCTCTGCCTCCCAGGTTAAAGTCATTCTCCTGCCTCAGTCTCCTGAGTAGCTGGGATTACAGGAGCCTGCCACCATCCCCAGCTAATGTTTTTATTTTTAGTAGAGACGGGGTTTTACCAGGTTGGCCAGGCTGGTCTCAAACTCCTGACCTCAGGTGATCCACCTGCCTCAGCCTCCCAAAGTACTGGAATTACAGGCATGAGCCACTGTGCCTGGCCCTAATTTTTGCATTTTTAGTAGAGATGGGGTTTCATCATGTTGACCAGGCTGGTCTCAAACTCCTGGCCTCAAGTCATCTACCCACCTCAGCCTTCCAAAGTGCTAAGATCACAGGCGTGAGCCACTGCACCCAGCTCAGTAAGCTATGATTGCCCTACTGCACTCCAGCCTGAACAACAGAAGTGAGATACTGTCTCAAAAGAAGGAAAAGGAGAAGAGAAAGAAGAAGAAACACCAGAGATCTCTGTTTCTGCATGTGCGAGGAAGAAAGGCCACGTTAGGACACAGTGCAAAGGTGGCCGGGAGAGAAGCCTCCCCAAACCGACACTACTGACATCTTAGTCTTGGAATTACAGCCTCTAGAACTGTGAGAAAATAACTTTCTGTTCAAGTCACCCAGTCTGCATTAGTTAGTTATGGGAGGCCTATTAAGGCTAAGACAGTACTCCCCTAAACCGTGCCTGGATTCTTAAACCACAGCAGCTTTGAATAAGTGTTTGTTGTTTTAAGCTGAAATTTTTTGGAGTAATTTGCTATGCAGCAATAAATAATACATTAGCCTATTTTGTTTTTGTTTATATCCTTTTAGACTTCTGCCCTGAAAAGATGGGCAGGTGGAATGTCACCTTCCTGCACTTCAAATTCTTGCTTTTGGACACAGTGGCTCTCACCTGTAACCCCAGCACTTTAAGAGGCCAAGGTGGGCAATCATTTGAGGTCAAGGAGTTCGAGACCAGCCTTGCTAACATGGCAAAATCTTGTCTCTATTAAAAATACAAAAATTAGCCAAGCATGGTGGTTCCCACCTGTAATCCCAGCTACTTGGGAATCTAAGGCAGGAGAATGGATTGAACCCAGGAGGAGAGGTTACAGTGAGCCAAGATTGCGTCACTGCACTCCAGTCTGAGCAACAGAAGCGAGATTTCAGATGTGGGCGAAAGTATGTAAGAATAGAATAATTGCAATGATTTGAAGTTCATGGGATTTTTGTATATATTTGTATGGTTTATTTTATATAAATATATACACACACACACATGAATTGTTATAATTCTCTGTATTATCTATATGTTGTATGTGAATTTCTGTAGTTATGTTATTCCTATAAGGATATTAACATATTGGATATTTCTAGGTAATTTTAATTGCACACCTATTGAAATAAACCTGTAGTTTCTAGAAGTGGAAGAAAATTTGTTGAGATGTCAGCTGGGGATTCTTTCTGGAGAACCCCAGAAATGGAGAGCTTCCACATGAGATTTAGTGCCTGGACACCTTTTAACAACAAGTCATTAAATAGACAGGTAAGTTACATATTTTAGAATAGAACAAGTTTAATTTGGAAGGTTAATTTAACTGTGATATCTTGGGTCTTATGCTGCCATATCTTTAAAAGAAAATCTCTCTAAAGAATTTAGCTTTTGAGTCAGTTTAAACAAAAATAAACCTAGCTTTGTCCCAAAAACAGTCTCTTCTCACCCCAGTCCTCATCTCCTACCTTAAGGGAGGCTCCAGATGGCCTCTGTTTTCACTCAGTACCTCCAGGGATAAAATAGAGACCTCCGGGACATGGCTGCTATAGATGGGAGGAGATGGGAAGGGTGTGCTTTTGGTGGTGGAGGCTGGGACTGCTCATGCCTGTGTTCTGCGCATTTCTGTAATCCCTCTTCCCTCCTGTGCCAATTGGATGGTTCCACGTGGCCTGGGGATGCCACTCCCATTTTAAGGTAATTCAGGAAGTTGTCATTTAATGGCCTATGGTGGCTCTGGCAATAGAGAAGGCGAACTGGGTGCTCAGAGCACTCATGGGTGTTCTTGTGAGTTCAGCCTCATTTACCAAGGAAGGAGACTAGACCCAGCTGCGACTAAAGCCTGACCTATGAAAATAAGAATGAATTTGTTATCTCTATCTGAGCAAAGCTGGACCGAAACCCAGGCTTGCAGGATTCTGGTCCTTAGTGTATTTCTTCCCTAGAAACAGCCTGTCTCTGTTGGCTATGTAGCAATACTTAGCTAACTCTCATCTTGGTGGGTACTATGAAGATCCAGAGTTGTGGGTTAGTGAAGTTATACCTACCTCAGGTGGTCCTGTTTTCACAATCAAATGAGTGTAGCCTGTATATATTTCCTTTTTTTTTGAGACAGAGTTTCACTCTTGTTGCCCAGGTTGGAGTGCAATGGTGTGACCTCAGTTTACTGCCACCTCCGCCTCCCAGGTTCAAGTGATTCTCCTGCCTCAGGCTCCGGAGTAGCTGGGATTACAGGCATGCACCACTATGCCCAACTGATTTTGTATTTTTAGTAAAGACGGGGTTTCTCTATGTTGGTCAGGCTGGTCTCGAACTCCTGACCTCAGGTGATCTGCCCACCTGGGCCTCCCAAAGTGCTGGGATTACAGGTGTGAGCCACCACGCCCGGCCAGTGTTTTCAAGATGAAATGTATGGACTCTGTTTCTCTAGGCCACGTTAGCCCAGGTGGAAACAAGATCCAGGAATCATTACCTCTTTGTTTTCCAGAGGTCCTTCTTGGGCCCCTCTATAATTACAGCCCTGCCAGTCTTTCCCACCAGCCCTCCCAACAAGCCTGGGCCTGTCAGTATCCCTGGGTTAAAAATTTAACCTGAAAGGCGAGAACTTTCTGTGAAAGCGCTTTGTGTACTGTAATGCACTCTGCAAATATTAGCTGTGAAATTGCTGGTACATTGTCTAAAGATTGCTTAGCAATTAAAAACATATTGAACTGTACAGCAAAATGTCACTTCCTCCCCTCCCCCTTATAGCTCTTTCAGGAAAGAGTGGCTCTTATAAGTCATTGGTTTGACCTCTGGACTAACAAGCAACGTCAAGAATTCTTATTCGCAATTTTTTTACGATGCACTAAATCACAACTAAGGTAAATGTAGCCTAATTATGTAATTATCATTGATTTTTAAAGAAACCATATATAAATGTTTATATAACCTTTAAGAGATTTTCTTTTTTGTTCCTAGAAAAAAAAAAGCAATCAATATTTTAAGGATTATAAACAGACTCCCCCAGTGCCTGCTTCCTCCTCGAGGCTAAAGTGCAGCAGTGGGGGTGATTTAACACTTTTTTTTTTGAGATGGAGTCTCGCTCTGTCACCAAGCTAGAGTATAGTGGCGTGATCCCGGCTCACTGCAATCTTTACCTCCCAAGTTTAAGCAATTCTCCTGCCTCAGCCTCTTGAGTAGCTGGGACTACAGGCGCACACCACCATTAGCCCGGCTCCTTTTTTGTATTTTAGTAGAGATGGGGTTTCACCGTGTTGGCCAGGATGATCTCAGTCTCCTGACCTGGTGATCTCCCCATGTCAGCCTCCCAAAGTGCTGGGACACGTGAGACACCACACCTGGCCGATTTAACACTTTCATTTCATGGTGGGACTGTTGCATGTTGGCAAAAACTCAGTGGGTTCAGCCAGTGAATGTTTAACGTTTTGTTAGCATATTAAATTTTCCTTGGAACCATCAGACAGACAATATATTGTAAATGGATGTCTGGGACATAGGTAGGCATGAATAATCATTAAATGAATGGATGGATTTAAAAATATATAATGACAAGTGACACTGGTTGAAACATTTAGGAATATGGGCAAGACTTATACAGCCATAGTCAAGGATTGCCAGGAGGGTTCTTGTTCTCATTCTTTCTTATTCTCATTCTTCCCTCATGTTATGTAATTTATTTTATTTTTATTTATTTATTTATTTGAGACAGCGTTTCTCTTGTTGCCCAGGCTGGAGTGCAATGGTGCGATCTCAACTCACTGCAACCTCTGCCTCGCGAGTTCAAGCAATTCTCCTGCTTCAGCCTCCCAAGCAGCTGAGAGTACAGGCATGTGCCACCACGTCTGGCTAATTTTGTATTTTTAGTAGAGATGGGGTGTTTCCATGTTGGTCCGGCTGTTCTCAAACTCCTGACCTCAGCTGATCTGCCCACCTCAGCCTCCCAAAGTTCTGGGATTACAAGTATGAGCCACTGTGCCCAACCTGTAATTTACTTTAAAATACTCAGCATAGACGGGTATGACATCTGTGAGTTGAAGTTACACCCAGGGCAGCCTGCGTTCTGGTCAGGAATGAATATTACCTAGGGGTCATTAGCCAGCTCCAGATTGGAAGGTAGGAATACCTGAGTTGTTATCAGATACTTTGCTAACTCACTTAACAAATATCAGACATTATTCTCAAAACAACCTGTGGCTTGTTAACTAGCCAGATGAATGATGTTAGAAACGAATTCTCTTTTGCGAAATTAAAGGTATTCAAGGTATGTGTGGACTGACCGAAAGATTCTAGAGAGCCCTCCAGCTTGCCTGGGTGTGGTTGAAGAATCCAGCCAGGCTGGTAGCGGGTCCGTGGCAGGATGGTTTTCTAGCCTTCAATGCTAAATAAATAGCTTATATTAGTCTGAAGGATTTCTGGTGGCCTGCGACCAACAATGAGGGTAATAATAATAGAATACTATTTCTGAAACATCATCCTTTCTTAACTGAATAAATCTTTTACCCAGAGGAGAGAGACCTGGGACTACATCATGCCGACAGAGGAGACTGTATGAAGTTGTTTGGGCTTATTTACTAATGTTTGTTTAGAAAAACTCTATGTTTGGCATCATTTGGTGTTAGATGCCTTTACTAGAAATTAGTGGTGAGGTTGCAGGGGAGTCGAACCTTTGGATGTCTTAGCTACCGAAAGTATGTGAGAGTTGTAAGCTCGAATTGGCTTATTTTATCTTGCAATACTTTCTTCTTGTTCTTTCTTACACATTTTCCTTCCAATCCTTTTTGATCAGCCATTTTTTTCTCTTCTCTCCACCTGTCAGCTACTCCTGCATCTGTGGGTACAAAGCAAAACTTTTGTTGTTGTTTTTCAAGAGCCAAGTGCACATAGCAAAGCAGATTGTTAACGGACTCTCCCGATGGAGTCACTGGAAGGAGACAGGCATCTTCCTGGCTCTGCCGAAAGAGGCTACAAAGACAGGGAACAGATAAACAGGACCTTCAGTCAATGTTGAAAAATCAGGGACAAGGGACATTTTATGATAGTCATTGGCGAGGTTTCCTTTTGCTCCAACTTTGCAGCTTTCAAGATAAGAAAATCCCAGCTACTCAGGAGGCTGAGGCAGGAGAATCGCCTGAACCCAGGAGGCGGAGGTTGCGGTGAGCCGAGATCGCGCCATTGCACTGGGTAACAAGAGCGAAACTCCGTCACACACACACACAAAAAAAAATAGATAAGAAAATCATAGACCAGACTTCGCATTTATAACCATTTTGTGCATCGTGTTCTAGCCTGGTGTATCACAAACCCAGCAATGTCAGTCATGACCACTGGAGGTCATTAGAGATCTTGTGGCATACTTTGAAGCTTCGTAACATTAGGCCTGATATTTTGTCACTGGAAATGGCATTCTTGCTGTGGTAACTGAATCCTTTTTTTCTATGAGACAAAAACATAAAACTAATCTGTTCAGTGAAAGTACTTCGCCTTTTTTTTTTTTTTTGATGGCAGCGGCATTTCTTCAGAGAGCAGATGACTGTATTTCATAGTTCCATGAAAGTTAATGCAATCAACTTGCCTTTAAACATCTTTGAGATCTAACTCACATACAATAAAAAACATCCATTTCTGGGTACAATTCAGTGGTTCCAGTACATTCACAGAGTTGTGTGATCATCACATGTAACTTTAAACCATTTTCATCACCCCACAAAGAACCCCCGTAGCCATTAAGAGTAACTGCCCAGCTCCGTTCCTCTAGATCTGGGCAAACATGAGTCTACTTTGTCTCTATAAATTTGTCTCTTCTGGACTTTTCATATAAATGAACTTATACAGTATGCGGTCTTTTGTGACCAGCTTCTTTCACAATATTGTAATGTTCTCGAGGTTCATGCATTTTGTAGCATGTATCAGTACTTCTTTCCTTTTAACTGCCAAATATCCCATTGTATGGATATGCCATATTTATCTATTCATCAGTTGATGGACATGCAGGCTGTCTCCCGTCTTTATTTACAATAATTATTTTAAATAATTAGTATAAATAATGCTGCTATGAACATCTGTGTCCATGTTTTTGCAAAGGGATATTTTTATTTCTCTTAGATATACATATAGGAGTGAAATTGCTGGGTCCAATGGTAGTGCAATCAATTTTTAATTATTAAGTTCTTTTTTTCTGAAATGGAGTCTTGCTCTGTCACCCATGCTGGAGTGCAGTGGTACTCCAGCTCACTGCAACCTCTCAGCTCACTGCAACCTCTGCCTCCCGGGTTGAAGCATTTCTCCTGCCTCAGCCTCCGAAGTAGCTGGGACTATAGGCACGTACCACCACACTTGGCTAATTTTTGTATTTTTAGTAGAGACAGCGTTTCACCATATTGGCCAGGCTGGTCTAGAACTCCTGACCTTGTGATGTGCCCACTTCGGCCTCCCAAAGTGCTGGGATTATAGGCATGAGCCACCATGCCTAGCCCTTAAGCATTTCTTTTTAATCATTTATTCCTGGAGTCTCACTTACCCAATTACTGTAAATAAGCTTGTTAATAAATGAAAGAAATTAGTATTATTTGAATGCTTGAACTCTTTATACGTAAACTAGGCTATATTTGTGCAATACCTTTCTTTTTTTTTTTTTTGTTGTTGTTGTTGTTGAGACGGAGTTTCACTGTTGTTACCCAGACTGGAGTGCAATGGCACGATCTTGGCTCACCGCAACCTCTGCCTTCTGGGTTCAAGCAATTCTCCTGCCTCACCCTCCTGAGTAGCTGGGATTACAGGCACGCGCCACCATGCCCAGCTAATTTTTGTATATTTAGTAGAGATAGGGTTTCACCTCGTTGACCAGGATGGTCTCGATCTCTTGACCTCGTGATCCACCCGCCTCGGCCTCGCAAAGTGCTGGGATTACAGGCGTGAGCCACCGTGCCCGGCCGCAATACCTTTCTTTCAGTACTTTTTCTTTCAAGGTAGAGAAGCCATTGTTTTAGGTGTTTTATAATTTCCAAGTAATTTTAATTCAGTCAGTTATAAACAGGGTATTGCAATATTGGTGGGAACTGTTATCACAATTTTCTTTAAAAATGTCTTCTTAACTTCTGTGAGATATACTCAAATATCTTAGAGTTTCTTTTCTGTCCTAATAAATATTCCCTATTAAGTTTTAAGAAGATGTCCTAAGTGGAATTATACAATATTTAAGACAGTTTTTAAACATTCAGCTTCTTGAACCATCCTTCTGGCAAATTCTCCTTCTCACCACAACTTAAATGTCCCTTCTTCTGGGAAGCCTTCCCTGCTTGTCTTTCGTGCCCAGCAACTTTTATACCTCAATCGCGGCTTTTCCCCAGTATGTTATGGCCCCATGTCCACATGACTAAAGGTTCTCAGTGATGTCTTTCCCCTACCGCTTGACTAGGTTGACCTTTCCTATGACTCCTTAAAGGAAACTGGGCTGCTTGTGTCTGTTATACCTGGAGAAACCTCTGAGGAGTCTGAATCAGTCTCCTTGCCACACTGGTGGGACCGGTTTGGAATTGCCTCTGCTTAGTGCCTGATAATTCCTCATACAAAGGCCTTTGGTTCCAGAGGCAGAGCTGCTCAAACTTGCAGCTTTCCTGGGTGGGGCAGCATTCATATAACTGCTTTCCCTGGAGGGGGATGCATTGATCCTGGTGTGTATGTGCATGCGCGCGCGCGTGTGTGTGTGTGATCATAAACAGCCTATGAAGAATTCGCTCTCGTCACTTGTCTCCATCAGAGCAGACTGGAAATGGGGTTGGATGGAATAAGAATGTATCCACCCATGTGTATTAAGAGAGAACAGCTCCCACTCCCAGTGCAGTAACCCCTTCCCTTCTCCCCAAGCAGCCTGTGAGGGCTCACTTGAGGACATCTCACTTGTGAGACAATCTGATGTGCAGTTTTTCAGAGACAACATATTCCTAGGTTAATTTTAAACACAGAACAGCCACATCCCTCTAAGTTACTGAATGTCTATTTAAAAGGAGAGTATTTCTGTGTGGAGATGGTGAAAATGTTAAAGAAAAGAAACATTAGCCAGGTGCGGTGCCTCACGCCTGTAATCCCAGCACTTTGGGAGGCCGAGGAAGGTGGATCATGAGGTCAAGAGATCGAGACCATCCTGCCAACATGGTAAAACTCCCTCTCTACTAAAAATACAAAAATTAGCTAGGCATGGTGGCACGTGCCTGTAATCCCAGCTACTTGGGAGGCTGAAGCAGGAGAATCACTTGAACCTGGGAGGTGAAGGTTGCAGTGAGCCGAGATCACGCCACTGCACCCCAGCCTAGGGGACAGAGCAAGACTCTGTCTCAAAACAAAACAAAAGATAAAAAACATCAAATGAAACTTGCTGAAGACAGTCAAGGTTGTTGTTACTCAGAACCATGGAGCTGGGTATAGGGACTGCTGCCTGGAGTCAGGGGAGAGAGATTGGGCTCAACTCCAAATGCAGCATGGGCGAGGCAGAATGGAGAGCCCAGGAGCAGGGTGGGGCTCAGTGGATGGAAAATGACTCGTGGAAACATCAGGGGCAAGCAGGGATCTGGATACACTGACCCAACAGGACTCTTGCTGAAGCTTCATAGGCCAAGGTGCTCAAACAGCACCTGGGGTAGGGTGGAGGAGGAGGAACCTGATAAGATAAAGGGTCGGGTGTTCTTCCTACACTGACTTAGCCAGGCTCTTTACTAAAATTGAATTTTATAAGGGAGTGCACAGGTGGGCCACGGAGAAGTTTCAGAAGCCTGACTAAAGTTGGGTCAAGCAAAGAATCTTTGTCAGACAGGAGAGGGGAGTATTCAAAGCGAAAGTGTGCACTTGTATCTAAAATGACTGTTTTCTAAATATCCAAGGCAAGTCTGGAAATTCGAGCACCCTGACTTCCCTCCCCTCCGCGCGGTACTGACTTCCCTCCCCTGGGCACGGTACTGACTTCCCTCCCCTCAGCACAGTATTCTGCACACGTTCCTCGAGGTGGGTTGGTGAAGGACAACCATATGAAATATTAGGTTTTTAGAGGTGAGTGATGCTCAAAAAGAAAATTATTGAGTTTTAAAAGGAAAGGAGAAAGAAAAAGCCAAAGCTCTTTGATTGTGTGGATGGAGGGAAGATTATTGGCCTATATCAGGCAACGTCGTCCAATGTAGGCTTGAAGTTCTCATTCTCACTTTGTGAGTGCGTGGAGCTGCTCTCTCCGCCTTTCTCATGTTGAGCTTCTCTGTCTAGTGCTTGGCACCACCTCGCACAATGTGCCATGCAGGACTTGTTTATTTGCTGTCTGCCCAACCCACTAGAATCAGGGCTCCATGACAACCAAGACTTCGGTGACTCTTTTCGTCTCTAGCTCTCAGAGCCATACCAGGCACATAGCAGTCACCCAGTAAATGCTTATTGAATGAATTCAGATATCTAAAGCACTTCTAATTCCAAAAATGACAAAAAGATAATCAGAAAGTAATTTTCATTTGGTAGCTCTCTAAGAGGAAGGAGTTTTTCAAAATATTCCAAGTTTTAATTAAAAATAATTAGCCAGGCGTGGTGGCAGGCACCTCTAATCCCAGGCTACTCTGGAGGTTGAGGCAGGAGAATTGTTTGAACGCGGGAGGTGGAGGTTGCAGTGAGCTGAAATCACGCCATTGCACTCCAGCCTGGGCAACAGAGCGAGACTTAGTCTCAAAAAAAAAAAAAAAAAAAATCCAAGTGTTAGAATACAGGAGACTACTAAATACTTTGCTTCATTTCAGTTTTCATTATTTAATTCAAGGTGGCTGGAGAAATCTGTCCCCTTGTCTTTCTTCAATTCCTGCTTACAGGGTTAGACACTTGATTACTGGCCCAGCCAAGCCAGTCCACATTCCTCTCTTTCTCCCTGACACAAGCCCTGTTTCCCCACCCTCTGCCCCAGGTATTCTGTGCTTCAGGGGTGGCTGGTTACCCCACCCTACCAAGGGTGGGTCAGGGCTGGACTGAATTCATCATGATCATTGCCTCCCCTGGATGACGTCTGGTTTAGGAAAGGGCATACAGATATTAATTCTGCCCAAGGAGACATAAGGCTGGAGATTTTTCTTCTTGCTGAAAGAAACTTTACAAAGATTTGAGGAAGAACATCTCTTCCAGCCTGCTAGCAGTGGTCACTGTTATGTGAAGACCAGTGCTCACAGCAGTTAGTTATTTGAGAACTATTTTGGGACAAGCCCGAGGACCAAAGCAAACTGTTGAAGATGGCAAAATGAAAATATTAAAAAAATCCTCGGCCCTGGATGACATCACAGATTCCTCCAATTTGCTAACCCTGATGCTGCCCTTAATTGTTTACAGTAAAAGGAAGAAAAATGGGTTGAAAATGGTCCATAACAGTCCATTTATCTAGTAGTCACTTCTCTGATCATCTTAACTCTCCAAATTTTATCTGAGGACCAGGAAGGAAAAAACAAAAGCAGTGAAACATTCCTTTTAACACAGAAGAAAGGCCTTCAGACTCTCATGCATAGCCCAGATATTTCATTAATTTGGGACTTCAAGGCCAGGCACGGTGGCTCACACCTGTAATCCCAGCACATTGGGAGGCCGAGGCAAGCAGATCACCTGAGGTCAAGAATTCAAGACCAGCCTGGCCAAAATAGTGAAACCCTGTCTCTACTAAAAATACAAAAATTAGCTGGGTATGGTGGTAGGCACCTGTAATCCCAGCTACTTGGGAGGCTGAGGCAGGAGAATTGCTTGAACCCAGGAGGCCAAGGTTGCAGTGAGCTGAGATCATGCCATTGCATTCCAGCCTGGGCAACAAGAGTCAAATTCAGTCTCAAAACAAAAACAAAAACAAAACAAACAAAAACTGGGGACTTCAATGAAGTGATTCAGAAACGAGTTGTACCTGCCCCTAAGATCACAACATGTACATTCAGTGCTTTGAATCTGACATCGGTATTAGCATTAGGATCTGCTATGCTTCGACCTCCTACCAATGGGAAGTCAAGTTCACAGCTGTTGCGAAGGGAGGGTCCCTCGGAATCACTCCGAATCCTCCGAGTTCGTGAAACAGATAATGAGCCACGGAGATTTTGGCTCAACACAATGGAATGGGGTGGAGGAAGATGTTTTTACAAAGCTCCCCAGGTAATCTGGTGTACCAAGGGTCAGACACAGGCATGGGTGACCTAAAAGCCCCAAGGCTTCTTCCCTCACTCAATTCTACTCCTCCTTGGAATCAGGGATACAGACCTCATGAGCTATCTTGTCCCTTCTAGTCTCAGTGCAGTGAAATGAAATGATTTGTTCTGGTTCTGTGGGTGCCTTTTTCATCTTGCACTTGTGATGCTACTTACTGGCTTTAGAATGTGTTTCACTGTGGGCAGCCTGAAGCTTGTCATGAATAATGAAGGAAACATCTTATTCTCACATCATTGAAAACTCCAGACATGGGTCTTCCTGCAGCGGAAGCTTCTTGCACTGGTTCTGTAGTGAAACCAATGGCTTGTTTCTTTCTGTGCCTCTGCTCTGCCTCTGCTCTGCCTCTGCTCTGCCTCTGCTCTGCCTCTGTAGCCACAGCTTTATCCTGCCATTCCCTCAGATGTGTCCAGAAGAAAAAAAAAAAACCATTTGTTTGGGGTTTCCTCTGATTAGACATGTTTAGGTCCATGCCTACTTCTGGCCATTTGCTGTGGCCAGGGGAGTGGCCTGTACCTTGATCGTGTGCTTTTCAGAGCTGTGGTGTGAGCTTCTTTAGAATTATGTGCACCGCCAAATAGAAGTTGGGGTTATTTCACCTACAGAAGGGTAAGTAAATGAAGCATGACAAAAGCTAGTTTCTTTACTTAGCATTGAATAAATACTGACAGAGAGCTAACCATGAACCAAGCCCAGTTCTGGGTGCCTGGGATTCAACACTGACAGAGTGAAAAGGTCCTGTTCACTGCAGTGATATTTTAGTAGAATAAAACTAAGATAGGAAAGGGGTGAACCCTGGAAGCGGCCAGACATCAAAGCTTCTAGCCCCTTGATGGGGAGACCGAAGAGCCTCCATTGCTGGTTTTGAAGATGGAGGAAGAGGCCACAAGCCAAGGAAGGCAGGCAGCTGCCAGGAGCAGGAAAAGGCACAGGGGCTGATTGTAGCCCAGAGAAATGACTTGAGACTTCCGACCTCCAGAACCATAAGAAAATCAATCTGTGTTGCTTTAAGCCCCTATATTTTTTGTCACTTTGTGTATAAATTTGTTAGAGCAGCAACAGGAAACTTACACAAGCAGTGATTTTCTATTTTTCAACTTTTATTCTTTTTTCATTTTTTATTTTAGTTTATACACATTTATTTAGCCCCAGCCAGGCTGCAAGCACTCTGCCAGTTGCCAGGCACAGAGCAGTGAAGAAGACAGAAGTGGAGACAGACATTATATGGTGAAGGAGGCTGGGTGCAGTGGCTCGCACCTGTAATCTTAGCACTTTGGGAGGCTGAGGCTCAGGAGTTCGAGACCAGCCTGGGCAACATGGTAAAACCTCGTCCCTACTGAAAAATGCAAAAATTGTTGGGTGCTGTGGCATATGCCTGTAGTCCCAGCTACTCAGGAGGCTGACACAGGGGGATCACTTGAGCCTGGGAGGCAGAGGTTGCAGTGAACCAAGATTGTACGATTACACTCCAGCCTGGGTGACAGAGCCAGAGACCCTGTCTTTAAAAAAAAAAAAAAGGTGGAGTTTGGAAAAGGACTGAGTCAGCAAGAATAAAAACACAAAAACAGCCCTTAGATTCCACCGTAGTGGACATCAAGTGTAAAGGACACAGGTTTCAGCCACGGATATGAGATGGCATTAAGCATGAGTGCTCAGTGTCAGTCAGCCTGCCATAGGGACGTGTTTGGGCAGCAGGAATGGTTGGCTTTTTGAGATGGGGAGACTCTGGCTGTACCCTAGCGATGTCACCCTAAAACTCCATGATCAGCACCTGATCTGCTTGCCTGTGTTGTTGCCAAAATAGCTTTCACCAGCCACAGTACTCTAACCCACCATACTAGTTCCAGCTGTATCCGGCTCTACCCACCAAAACCATATCACCTCATTGGCCCTAAGTTACTCTGAAGTATCACACATAGGAAGTCAAGCTGCAATTATGCAACAACAATATGTCTGCCTGGTTCAACTCATCGGAACTGGTTGGACAGTGGATGCAGCCCAAGGAGGATGAACTGAAGCAGGATGGGGTGTCACCTCACCTGGGAAGTGCAAAGGGCTGGGGAACTCCCTCTCTTAGCCAAGGAACTCCCTCTCAAGCCATTAGGGACTGTCCCCTGCACTCTGGCCCAGACACTGTGCATTTCCTATGGTAGTCACAACCTCCAGACCAGGAGATTCCCTCCAGTGCCTATAACACCAGGGCCCTGGGTTTCTAGCACAAAACTGGGCAGCCATTTAAGAAGACACCAAACTAGCTGCAGCAGTTTTTTTCATACCCCAGTGGCACCTGGAATGCCAGCAAGACAGAACTGTTCACTCCCCTGGAAAGGTGGCCGAAGCCAGAGAGCCAAGTGATCTGGTTTGGCGAGTCCCACCCCCATGAAGACCAGCAAGCTAAGATCCACTGGCTTGAAATTCTCGCAGCCAGCAAAGCAGTCTGAGCTCAACCTGGGAGGTTCAAGATCAGTGCCAGAGGAGCATCTGCCACTGCTTAGGCTCAATTAGGCAGTTTTAACATCACAGTGTAAACAAAGTTGCCGGGAAGTTCAAACTGGGCGCAGCCCATGGCAGCTCAGCAAGACTTCTGCAGGGGAGTGCGTAGACTCCCTCCTGCTAGGCAGGGCATCTCAGAAAAAAGGCACCAGCACATCAGGGACTTATAAATAAAGCCCCCACCTTCCTGGGACAGCGCACCTAGGTAAAGCTTCAGCAGACTTAAACGTCCCTGCCTTGCAGCTCTGAGGAGAGCAACAGATCTCCCAGCACAGTGTTTGAGCTCTGATAAGGGACAGACTGCTTCCTCAAGTGGCTCACTGACCCCTGTGTATCCTAACTAAAAGACACCTTCCAGTAGGGGGGCCAATGGACACCTCATACAAGAGAGCTCTGGCTGGCATTTGGCAGGTACCCTTCTGGAACGAAGCTACCAGAGGAAGGAATAGGAAGCAATCTTTGCTGTTCTGCAGCCCCCAGTGGTGATTCCCATGCAAGCACAGTCTGGAGTGAACTTCCAGCAAACTCCAGCAGACCTGCAGCAGAGGTGCCTCACTGTTATAAAGAAAGCTAATGAACAGAAATAATAGTTGCAACATCAACAGAAAGGACGTCCACTCAGAGACCCCATCCAAAGGTCACCAACTTCAAAGACCAAAGGTAGATAAAGCCATGAAGATGGAAGAAACCAGCACAAAAAGGCTGAGAATTCCAAAAACCAGAATGCCTCTTCTCCTCCAAGGGATCATAACTCCTTACCAGCAAGGGAACAAAACTGGATAGAGAATGAGTATGATGAATTGACAGAAGCAGGCTTCAGAAAGTGGGTAATAACATACTTCTCCAAGCTAAAGGAGCATGTTCTAACCCAATTCAAGGAAGCTAAGAACCTTGAGAAAAGGTTGGATGAAATGCTAATCAGAAGAAACAGCATAGAGAACATAAATGACTTAATGGAGCTGAAAAACACAACAAGAGAACTTCATGAAGCATACACAAGTTTTAATAGCTGAATTGATCAAGTAGAAGAAAAGATATCAAAGATTGAAGTTCAACTCAATGAAATAAAGTGAGAAGACAAGATTATTTTAAAAAGGAGTGAAAAAAATGAACAAATCCTTCAAGAAATATGGAATTACATGAAAAGATCAAATCTACCTTTGATTGGTATACCTGAAAGTGACAGGGAGAATGAAACCATTCTTCAGGATATTATCCAGAAGAACTTCTCCAACCTAGCAAGGCAGGCCAACATACAAATTCAGGAAATACAGAGAATACCACAAAGATAATCCTCAAGAAGAGCAACCCCAAGTCACATAATTGTCAGATTCACAGGGTTGAAATGAAGCAAAAATTGCTAAGGGCAGCCAGAGAGAAACGTCAGGTTACCCACACAGGGAAGACCATCAGACTCACAGCAGATCTCTTGTGAGAAACCCTACAAGCTAGAAGAGAGTGGGGGCCAATATTCAACATCTTTAAAGAAAAGAATTTTCAACCCAGAATTTCATATCCAGCCAAACTAAGCTTTATAAGTGAAGGAGAAATAAAATCCTTTACAGACAAGCAACTGCTGAGAGATTTCGTTACCACCAGGCCTGCCTTACAAGAGCTTCTGAAGGAAGCACTAAACATGGAAAGGAACAATTGGTACTAGCCACTGCAAAAACATACCTAATGGTAAAGAGCATTGACACAATGAAGAAACTGCATCAACTAACGGGGAAAACCAGCTAGCCTGAAAATGCCAGGATCAAATTCACACATAGCAATATTAACCTTATATGTAAATGGATTAAGTGCCCCAATTAAAGACACAGGCCAACAAATTGAATAAAGAGTCAAGACCCACCAATGGCTGTATTCAGGAGACCCATCTCACATGCAAAGACACACATAGGCTCAAAATAAAGGGACTGAAGAAGATTTACCAAGCAAATGGAAAGCAAAAAAAAAAAGGAGGCACTGTAATCCTAGTCTCTGATAAAATAGACTTTAAGCCAACGAAGATTGAAAGAGACAAAGAAGGGCATTAAATAATGGTAAATGGATCTATGAAACAAGAAGAGCTAACTATCGTAGGTATATGTGCCCCCAATACAGGAGCACCAAGATTCATAAAGCAAGTTCTTAGAGACCTACAGAGAGACTTAGACTCCACAAAATAGTGGGAGACTTTAGCACCTAACTGTCAATGTTGGACAGATCAATGAGACAGAAAATTAACAAGGATATCAAGGACTTGAACTCAGATCTGGACCAAGCGGACCTAACAGACATCTACAGAACTCTCCACCCCAAATCAACAGAATATACATTCTTCACAGCACTACATCACACTTATTCTAAAATTGACCACATAATTGGAAGTAAAACACTCCTCAGCAAATGCAAAAGAACAGAAATCATAAACTGTCTCTCAGACCACAGTGCAATCAAATTAGAACTCAGGATTAAGAAACTCACTCAAAACCTCACAACTACATGAAAACTGAACAATTGGCTCCCGAATGAATACTGGATAAATAATGAAATGAAGGCAGAAATAAAGATTTCTTTGAAATCAATGAGAACAAAGATACAACATACCAGAGTCTCTGGGACACATTTAGAGCAGTGTGTAGAGGGAAATTTATAGCACTAAATGCCCACAAATGAAAGCAGGAAAAATCTAAAATCAACACTCTAACATCACAATTAAAAGAACTAGAGGAGCAAAAACAAACAAATTCAAAAGTTAGCAGAAGATAAGAAATAGCTAAGATTAGAGGAGAACTGAAGGAGATAGAGACTTGAAAAACCCTTCAAAAAAATTAATGAATCCAGGAGCTGCTTTTCTGAAAAGATCAACAAAATAGACTGCTAGCTAGACTAATGAAGAAAAATAGAAGAATCAAATAGATGCAATAAAAAATGATAAAGGGGATATCACCACCCATCCCACAGAAATACAAACTACCATCAGAGAATACTATAAACACCTCTATGCAAATAAACTAGAAAATCTAGAAGAAATAGATGAATTCATGGACACATACACCCTCCCAAGACTAAACCAGTAAGAAGTTGAATCCCTGAGTAGACCAATAACAACGTTTGAAATTGAGACAGCAATTAATAGCCTCCCAACCAAAAAAAGTCCAGGATCAGACAGGTTCACAGCTGAATTCCACCAGAGGTACAATGAGGAGCTGGTACCATTCCTTCTGAAACTATTCCAAACAACATAAAAAAGAAGGAATCCTTCCTAACTAATTTTATGAGGCCAACATCATCCTGATACCAAAACCTGGTAGAGACACAGCTAAAAAAGAAAATTTCAGGCCAATATCCATGATGAACATTGATGCAAAAATCCAGTAAAATACTGGCAAACCGAATCCAACAGCTTATCAAAAAGCTCACTCACCATGATTAAGTTAGCTTCATCCCTCAGATGCAAGGCTGGTTCAACATATGCAAATTAATAAATGTAATCCATCACATAAACAGAACCAAAGACAAAACCAGTTGATTATCTCAATAGATGCAGAGAAGGCCTTTGACAAAATTCAACAGCCCTTTATGCGAAAAACTCTCAATAAACTAGGTATTGATGGAACGTATCGCAAAATAATAAGAGCTATATGACAAACTCACAGCCAATATCATACTGGATGGGCAAAAACTGGAAGCATTCACTTTGAAAACCAGCACAAGACAAGGATGCCCTCTCTTACCACTCCCTCTCTCACCACACCTATTCAATAGTATTGTAAATTCTGGCCAGGGCAATCATGCAAGAAAAAAAAATAAGGAGTATTCAGTTAGGAAAAGATGAAGTCAAAATATCTCTATTTGCAGATGACATAATTGTATATTTAGAAGAACCCATCATCTCAGCCCAAAATCTCCTTAAGCTGATAAGCAGCTTCAGCAAAGTCTCAGGTACTAAATCAATGTGCAAAAATCACAAGCCTTCCTATACACTGATAACAGACAGAGAGCCGAATCATGAGTGAACTCCCATTCACAATTGCTACGAACAGAATAAAATATCTAGGAATACAACTAACAAGGGATATGAAGGACCTCTTCAAGGAGAACTACAAACCACTGCTCAAGGAAATAAGAGAAGACAAAAACAAATGGAAAACATTCCATGCTCATGGTTAGAAAGAATCAATCTTGTGAAAATGGCCATACTGCCCAAAGTAATTTATAGATTCAGTGCTATCCCCATCAAGCTACCATGGACTTTCTTCACAGAATTGGAAAAAAACACCTTAAATTTCATATGGAGCCAAAAAAAGAGCCAGCATAGCCAAGACAATCTCCTGCTTCAGCCTCCTGAGTAGCTGGGACTACAGTCACATGCCACCACGGCTGGCTAATTTTTGTATTTTTACTAGAGATGGGGTTTCGCCATGTTGACCAGGCTGGTCTTGAATTCCTGACCTCAGGTGATCCACCCACCAAAGTGCTGGGATTACAGGCATAAGCCACCATGCCCGGCCTCAGGTATTTCTTTATAGCAACACAAGAAGGGCCTAACACATGTACAAACAATATAAGGGACCCTGTATATTCAGGACCCATTTATAACAATGATCAGCTTATGGTTCATATCATTTCATCTATTTTCCCAAAGTTGTAACCACCTCATATACCCTGGGTTATTTTTGTTATTGTTTTTTTGAGATGGAGTCTCACTCTGTCCCAAAGGCTAGAGTGCAGCAGCACAATCTTGGCTCACTGCAACCTCCACCTCCCAGGTTCAAGCAGTCCTCCTGCCTGTCAGCCTCCCAAGAAGCTGGGCAAGCATGTGCCACTACACCCAGCTAATTTTTGTATTTTTAGTAGAGACAGGGTTTCACCATGTTGACCAGGCTGGTCTCGAACTCCTGACCTCAAGTGATCTGCCTGCCTCTGCCTCCCAAAGTGCTAGGATTACAGGCATAAGCCACCGCGCTCAGCTCCCTGTATTATTTTAAAGAAACTCTACACACATCGTGTCATTTTATACCTTAATATTCCAGTACATATCTTTTTTTAAAAGGACTATTTTTAAAAATCTAATCACAATTGCATTAATAGCCTGAAAAAATTAACAATAATTTCTTAGTATCATCAAATGTCTAGTCAGTAATCATTTTTCCTCAATGATCTTATAACTTCTTACTTAAAAATAATTGATTTAAGGCCAGGAGTGGTGGTTCATGTCTGTAAGCCCAGCATTTTGGGAGGCCAAGGTGGGAGGTCAAGAGATCAAGACCATCCTGTCCAACATGGTGAAACCTGGTCTCTACTAAAAATACAAAAATTAGCTGGGTGTGGTGGCGTGTGCCTGTAATCCCAACTACTGGGGAGGCTGAGGCAGGAAAATTGCTTGAACCTGGAGGCAGAGGTTGCAGTGAGCTAAGATTGCACCACTGCACTCCAGCCTGGTGGTAGAGTGAGACTCCGTCTCAAAATAATAATAATTTATTTAAATTAGGACCCAATAAGGTTTACATGTTACAATTAATATGACTTCTACATTTCTTTTAATATATAGGTTTTCTTCCCTCTTTTTCTTTTCTCTTTTGTCCTGTAGTTTCCCACAGTCTGCATTTTGCTGATTGTAGCCTTCTGCCTCTTGCATTTCCTGAAAATTGATAGTTTGAGGCCTGATGAAATTCAGGTTTGATTTTTTCGATAAGAATACTTCAAAGGTGGTGTTTTGTTCTTCTTTCAGAAGCTGAAGATTTCCAGTGAGTTTTCTGCATGCTGTTAGCTGCTGTTGACAATCTTTGCATGAATCTACTGTTTCATTAGGGGTTGCAAAATGTCGACATACTACCTTGTCATTCTTTTTTTGTTTACTAATTTGAATACTTCTATAAAGAGAGACTTTCTTTTAATAATGAGTTGCTTTCCCAAGATACAGTTCATACAGGAGAGATACATATTAATTTTCTTTACCAATTTTCTAACCAATAACTTGGTTTTATGTCATCTTCCAAAATTGATCACTGAGTTCTTTGTAGTATTATAAACTCACGAACTTAAGTATCTTGTTATGTTTCAATCCATTTCAGTTATTTTCTTATTGGTATTCAAATTGAGGGGAGTCTCCTCAAGATAACTCTTGAGTTCTTTTGACATGTGTCAATTTCTCTGCTATTTTGAGACAGAATCTCGCTCTGTCACTCAGGCTAGGGTGCTGGCTAAGTTTTTTTAAAAAAATTTTTTTTTAGAGATGTGAGTCTCACACTATGTTGCCCAAACTGGTCTCAAACTCCTGGCCTCAAATAATCTCCCCACCTTGACCTCCCAAAGTGCTAGGATTATGGAGCAAGAGCCACCACACCTGCTGGTTTCTAATAATTTCTTTTCTTTCTGGTGTGATAAAATCTTCTGGGCTTGTCTTCTCATCTTCCTGCCTCAGACTTGAGATCACCATTTCTCCAAGGAGCCCTGGTTCCTTTTGGTGGGAAATAATATTTAGTATTGCCCTAATAAAGCACTCTTATAAGTATCTTACAAGGCTGTTCATAGTTGCTAGGAATTTTTAATATGCAGAACTAGAAAAAACTTTTTTTAAAAATGGACAATGCATCATGAGTTCAGATCCATACTCTCAATTTAAATTCAAGTCAACAGGATTGGTATTGAACCTTTCTGTATCACATCCATATCTCCTTTCTCTCACATAGGAAATCTTGGTTCCCAATGACATTAACATAATTACTCCTTTTCTTTGTTCCATAACACATGCACAACATTCCCAAAATAACAAAATCATCACTACCATTCCCAATATCATTACTGAAATCAATTAAAAATAATGTTTGCAGTTCTTGTTGTCCTTAAGGCATGCCACATTTAGGGATGTGAGTCAAATTTGTGTGTTTTAAAATGGAATAATTCCAATCTGTACAGTTATGCAACTAACACCATACACAATTAGGTTTGTTTCCTTTTGCTTTTAAATTTTAGGGATTACTGTTATCAAATTCAATTTTGTTTCATAATTAAAGACCTATAGTTACAGAAGTCACATCTAGAAAACAAGGTATATTCAAAAAATCTAGCTTCTACCACTGTGTTCTGTGCTCTGTTCCCTCTTTTCAAATCTCTCTATAACAGGGCTGGATGAGCTTTTTCTAAAGGGCCAGAGAGCAGCAATCTTAGGCTTTGTGGGCTGTGTGATCCCTGCTGCAGCTACTTAACTACCGACACAGTATGAAGGTAGCCATAGGCAGTATGTAAGCAAATGGGTGTGACTGTGTTCCAGTCACATTTTGCAAAAAAGGGATGTCAAAATTACATGGATATAGTATACGAACCATACCCCTGCTCTAGAGTCATCTGCAGAGACTGTCCCCAGATCCTCAGTTTCAACTCACCACTCACCCCATCCTAAAAGTCCATATGGCTGAATCCAAAGCACTCTTGGATTTTTTCAGTTATCTTGCTTGTCCTTTCTGCAGTTTTCAGTATGATCAAGTACTCATTCCTTGAAATAACAATCTTCCTGTGAAGGCCGTGAGAGAAGATTCACCTGGCTTCCTCCTACCTCTCAGTCCTGTCCTTTCGATGCTCCCTATTTAATGACAAATACTCTATTTGTTAAATGTGGGCATTCCTCCAGCCTGTGTGAACTCTGCTTCTCTTTTCACTCTGTTCTCTCTGTAGAGCACTTAATCCATACCCAGGTTTTTATTTAATATTTCTATAACAGTGATCAGGTAATTTTTATCTCTTGTCCAGACATTGCCTTTGAGTTCCTAATTAGATATCCAGCTGCTTGGCATTTAATTTGGGATGTTTTGAAAACACCTCAAAACCAACATGTACAAGTATACATAATCATAGTAGGAAAATGTGACTATATTCTCTATTTTAATAAATGGTACCACCAGCCATCCAATTTCAAAAGTTAGAAACCCAAGAGTCATCTAACAGCCACTTCTTGATTTACCCCCAATATCTCTGATGTGTGTTCAATTTTCTACATCTCTATCAATACCCCCTTAGGCCAGCCCACCATTATATCTGGCATGGGCTATGGCCATGGCCTTCTAATTGGTCTCCCCATCATTTTGGACTCCCTCACCCCTCCCTGTACAGCCAGTGTTGGCTTCTCAAATGGCATTGCGACCATGTCATCATGCCCATTTAACATCTTTAGATTAAAAACTGTAACCTTTAACAGGGCATCCAAGGCCCTGCAGGGATATGGCTCTACCCACTCCTTCAGCTTTCTTTCTTCCTCTTTCTCCAGTTCCTGGTGCTTTAGCCCAACTCACCTTCATCCAGGTCCTCAGGGATGCCATGCTGCCTCTGCCCTTGACATTGCCATCTACATATGAGGCTCTTCTACCTCCACTGCCCTCTTCTCCCAGTTGCCTTTAATCCACCTAGCTCCTGCAGGGAAGCCTTTCCACATATGTACTTTTTCTTTAGAAGATTAACTACAGTTGTAATTTTACATTTATTAGAATTTTTAAGAAATCGGTGCTGTCTTCCTAACCATACTGTAGGCTCCATGAAGGCAGGAATTGTGCCATTTTTTGTTTTCTTTTTTGTCTCATCATAACCCCAGAATATAAGAAAAGATTCAAAATAATGTTGATTTAATAAATGAATAAGTGTACAACCACAGCAAACATGCACATACGAATTTAGTTCTTAAACAATTTTGGGTCATGAGCTCTTTGAAAAGAGCTATTCAAACTGTACCAAAAACTATAAATCACCCCAGAGAAGACACATATGTGCATAGATACAAAATTTGCCAGACATTTCAGGAACTTTGTATGCTGCATAAAGCTCTCATATGGACAATAGTGCATGAAACCAAGTGAAATGTCTTCAATTTTTTATTTTTAATGACTTTGTAATATTCAATGGTACAGATTTTGCTTAAGATTCTCTAGTTTCCCTCCTTCTGTTCTAAGTTTATTATCCAGCTCATTCAGTTTTCTTTTAATTTCAAAAACTATATATTTTTTTTACTTCAAATGTCTGTTTTATCTTCTTTTCCAAATGAACATTTTAAACATTCACTCCTGTTTTTACCTTGATTTCTCTTTGAGGATTTTCAGCATGTTTGTGTTAAAATCTCTTGGATTATTTCATTACCTTCACCTCTTGAGGTGACAGATCCCTCGTTTGTTTCATTTGCTGGCCCTCCCTCATGGTGTTTTAATCTGAGGTTATTTTCTGTGGGGAGGATAACTGCCCTGGGTTATGGAGGCACACAGGTGGTTCACATTTGTAACTTCCTCTCTGGGAACCCTTCAGATTTCTTATTTTCTCACCAGTTTTTATGTTTCTGTGGTAGCGCAAGGTCTCTAATGTGCCAGAAGATTTAATATGGACTAAAACCTATGCAAGGCCTGTTCTGATTTCCCCTAGGTCTCCCTTTTCTTTGGCAGCCCAGGAGAAGGTATGCCTCCTTGCTTCTTCCCTGCAAGGTCTGAACTCTTGTCAGTAGGAAAGTTTAGCACTAATCATCAAGACTAGGCCCAATTACCCTATGAATTTCTCAATTTCAGCTCCCACTTACTGTCCTGGTGTTTTTTAAAAAAAATTCTATTATCTTGCTGATTCCTTTTTTTCATTACTATTCCTTTTGAAGAGATTATGCTTTATAATCCCAGCGCTTTTAGCTGTTTGAAATTAGTTCATAGTGTATTAGTCCATTTTCACACTGCTATAAAGAACTGCCAAAGACTGGAAAATTTATAAAGAAAAAAGCATTAATTGACACAGTGTTCACATGGGTGGGGAGGCCTCAGGAAACTTACAATCACGACGGAATGGAGGGAAAGCAGGTACATCTTACATGGCGGCAGGCAGAGACAGAGAGAGAGAGAGAAAGAGAGAGAGAGAGAGAATGTGTGTGTGAAGGAGGAACTGTCTAATGCCAATAAAACCATCAGATCTCGTGAGAAGTCACTATCACAAGAACAGCATGTGGGAGACCACCTCCACGATGCACTCACCCACCCCCAGGTCCCTCCCTTGACATGTGGGGATTATGGAGTTTACAATTAGAGATGAGATTTGGGTGGGGATGCACAGCCAAACCGTATCACATAGATTCCCCTTTCAGCTCAGTCTACTGATTTCTAGGAAGATTAGATTTTATAGATATGCCATTACTTATCTCAGACATTTAGCTTGTTTTCCCCAACTTTTTCTACTGTAAACAACCCTTAGAAAAACATCCTTTAGCTAAATCCTTGGACAAATCTTTAATCATCGTTTTAGGAAAAACCCCTAGAAGACAGATTGTTCGATCTAAAGGCACATTTGTATGGCCATTGGTATTTGTCATGTGCCAACTTCTCTTCCTTTTTTATGCAACTCAGGAGTTACACAAATACCTATGGATGCCCTTGCTCTTGTGTCATCTCCTTTCAGCCCCATTAAAACATGCACCAGGGGATCACCTGAGGTCAGGAGTTCGAGACTACCCTGGCCAACATGGCAAAACCCCGTCTCTACTAAAAATACAAAAATTAGCCAGGCTTGGTAGTGGGTGCCTGTAATCCTAGCTACTCAGGAGGCTAAGACAGGAGAATCGCTTGAACCCAAAAGACAGAGGTTGCAGTGAGCAGAGATTGTGTCATGGCACTCCAACCTGGGCAACACAGCAAGATTCCGTCTCAAAAATAGTTAATTAATTAATTTTAAAAAAAAACCACCATGCACCAGGGACTGAAACTGGGGGGTGAACAGCACCACAGACCCTGACCAAGCCATAAAGAGTTTGCAAAGAAGCCACCAGAGAAGACTTAGAGGTGCTACCTAGGCAACCAGAAAACAAGGACCTCTGCCAGATCCACTCTCCCCTCCACAGGCCTCTCTCCAAGCTGTTCTCTAGTCATTTTCATCACAATTTGGCAGCCTCTTTCTACTTCTTATCAGAAATTTAAGAGAAGAGAATTAAATTCAAGTCCCGCATTACTAAGCTTTGTTATTTTTGCAAAGTACACGTTGTACATTCAGCGGCGCACTGCAAAGCATTATCATGAATTATTTAAATGAAGCTATCCTTGTCACAATAAATGAGCAAAGCACATTTCGTTCATTGTCTCCTTACATGTTGTCATTTCCCTTCACGGATTTCTTACTTTGCAACATTAACTAAAATGTGATGAGCCTTGCAATGTCATTGCTACAGACTACCCTACCTTAGCTCTGCTGCTCATGTATGGAGGTTTGTTTTTTTTTTAATGTGACTGAAGCATTTTCCTTTCTTCTTAAGATTCATTATACTCAAATGTGTCCTTGTAGCAGCATAAAATAGGAATATGTGAATATGTATAACTGCAGTTTGCTTTTGGAAGTAATTCATATTCAGTTCTTCTTTTTTGCTCTGTGGGGATGGAACAATAGATGCTGTAGGGTGGGAAAAGAGACACGAAAATCTAAAGCTACTGGGGCCCTTCTTTGGAAAGGAGGCTGGAAACATTTGTTTGACTCATCTTTTATAAATCTATCTTAGAATTCCAAGTAAATGAGAGTAAAACTTGCCTCAAAGGTTAGCGAAATGCCCCTGAAGTCTACGTCAGGCAATGAGGACAGTAATTCATTAGAGATTAACTGTTCTTGGCATTGTCACAGTCGGTTCAGCTTGAATGTTAATCTCTATCTAAGGAAATGACCATTTTTACCTGTGCTTTATCATTGATACTGACAAGATCAAGTGACACTTCCGTGGATACTACATGCTACCCATATAGGCCCCACTCCATTCTTTGCCCCCATTCACACAAACACACACACACACACACACACACACTCACACACACACACTCTCGCTCTCCTCACACCAGCATGCCAACAGGTTCATTTTAGGCCACCCTGTTTTGTCTCAGAATGTGACAAGGCTACATGGACAGGGATCAAAAAAGAGCAGTGACGTAAGGCCAGGGGAGGAAAACACAGAAAATAAATCAGCAATCATTAGAACTTGGAACTGAAGCAAACTTTAAAAAAATTTTTTCCTTTTCTTTTTTTTTTGAGACGGAGTCTCACTTTCTTACCCAGGCTGGAGTGCAATAGTGCAGTCCCAGCTCACTGCAACCTCCACCTCCTGGGTTCAAGCAATTCTCCTGCCTCAGCCTCCTGAGTAGCTGGGATTATAGGTATGCGCCACCAAGCCTGGCTAATTTTTTGTATCTTTAGTAGAGACAGGGTTTCACCTCGTTGGCAGGCTGGTCTTGAACTCCTGACCTCATGCTCTGCCTGCCTTGGCCTCCCAAAGTCTTGGGATTACAGCATAAGCCACCACACCTGGCCTAAAAATTATTTTAGCCACTTAAAAAAAACTTCTCATTTTGCAATAATTTTTAACTTACAGAAAAGTTGGGAGAATAGTACAAATAATGTTTTTATTCCTTGCATCTGGACTTCCCCATTTAGTTAACATTTTAGTGGTTATGACCAGGCACAGTGGTTCACACCCACAATCCCAGCACTTTGGGAGGCCAAGACAGGCAGATCACTTGAGCTAAAGAGTTCGAGACCAGCCTGGACAACATGGTGAAACCACATCTCTACTAAAAATACAAAAAAATTAGCCAGGTATGGTGGTACACACCTGTAGTCCCAGGGACTTGGGAGGCCGAAGTAGGAGGATTGCTTGAGCCTGGGAGGCGGAGGTTGCAGGAAGCTAAGATTGCGCTACTGCACTTCCCACCTGGGCAACAGAGCCAGGCTCTGTCTCAAAAAAAAAAAAAATGTTAACAGTTTATTAACTAACATCTTATCATTTTTGCCTTATTATTTAGAATCACTTGAGAGTACATTACAAACGTGACACCCATTACTTTAAGTGTGTCAATGTGTGTTTCCTAAAACACAAGGACACGCTGCTGAAAAATCAAAGTACATCCAGCATTACCAGAAATCAGCACTGATACAATACTACATCCACCTGCAGACTTCATTCCCATATTCCTGATTGCTCCAGCAATATCCTTTATAGCCACCCTTTCCTTTTTGGTCCAGAATTCAACCCAGGGTTATCTACTGTATTTAGTTTCCATGTCTCTAGATCCACCTTTGATGTGGAGCAAATGCTCAGGTTCTCCTTGCCTCTTATGACTTGACACTTGAGAAGAGCACAGGCCTGCTGCTTTGTCGAATGACCCTCGATTTCTGGTTGGGTGATGCTTCCTCAAGATTATGTTCAGGTTATACTTCCTTGGCAGGAATAGCCCGGAAATGATGCTGCATTCTTCTCAGTGGACTGCATCGGGGGACATAGCGTGTCAATTTGTCCCATAGCTGGTGATGACTATATCCCTTAAGATAATTATTATTTTGTACTTAATTTATATTTGATAAACAACTTAAAAGTATTTGATTAATTTTAAAGTAATCCAAAACGATTTTAATATATGTAAATATTCTCTTTCTTATCAAGCCTTCACCCCTATTTTAGCATTCATTGATTTTTTTTTGAGATGGCGTTTTGCTCTTGTCACCCAGACTGGAGTGCAGTGGCACAATCTTTGCTCATTGCAACCTCTGTTCCCTGGGTTCAAGTGATTCTTCTGCCTCAGCCTCCTGAGTAGCTGGGATTACAAGCACGCACCACCATGCCTAGCTAGCTTTTGTATTTTTAATAGAGATGGGGTTTCATCACATTGGCTACGCTGCTCTCAAACTCCTGACCTCAGGTGATTCACCCACCTTGGCCTCCCCACGTGCTGTGATTACAGGCATGAGCCACTCATTGATAATTCTTATTTAAAGCAGTTATTACTATGATGGCCTCCAAGCAGTGATTTCCTAATTTCTTAATTATTAATTGTATTAATTGGTATTCTTTTGTGAGATAGTTTTCCTTCTCCCCTACTTACTTATTTATTCATTCATAGGTATGTTTACATCAGTACGGACTCAGGGATGCCTATTTTATTCAATAGGCTATATTACATTAATTATTTGATACTCAAATTATTCCATATTTTGCCAGTGGGAGCATTTTTATTAATAAATTGCCTTCTGTATTTAGTATGTCCATGATTCTTTAAGTATTTCCTTATTTTCTGGTGTCCAAGATGTTCCAGACCCGTCTTATACTTTCCTTGCCCCTGCCCTGGCATCAGCCATTTCTCCAGTAAGCTCTGACTTATTAGTATTATTTTTTTGAGATGGAGTTTTGCTCTTGTTGCCCAGGCTGGAGTGCAAAGATACGATCTCAGCTCACTGCAACCTCCACCACCCAAGTTCAAGCAATTCTCCACCCTCAGCCTCCTGAGTAGCAGGCATTACAAGCATGTGCCACCATATCTGGCTAATTTTTGTATTTTTTAGTAGGGACGGTGTTTCACCATGTTGGTCAGGTTGGTCTCAAACTCCTGACCTCGTGATCCACCCACCTCAGCCTCCCAAAGTGCTGGGATTATAGGCACAGGCCACACTCGGGCTTATTTTATTAGGGAATGGAATTGAGAAACCAAGATCTGAGTTGATGGTGTGTTCATTGCTTCAGGGAAGTCATTGCTTTTAGGTGCCCTAAGTGAAGATGAAATACATGTACACACATGTACATATACAGCCATCTGTCTCTATTTGTATATCATTTATATACATATTTTAAAACATGAGATTTTACAGTGATATCTCCAATTTCTCTCCAACTCCATCTGGATTAGTCTAGCCTTCCTCCTTTACATATTTGTAGATCCCTTTTCCACAAGTTAGAAACCTGGTTCCCACAATCTTTAGATTTTTTTTCCCTAACCCGCTGTAAACAACCAATCTTCCAGCCATTCAGAAGCCACCACCTCTTCTTTCTCCCCTTCTGCACATGGCTATTGCCCTACTGAGTATCTCCACACTCTTCCCATAGCCACGCCAGGCTGAGCCAACCCTGTTACTGACCCATAACAGCAGACTAGTTAGACGTTTCCAGACTAGACTAGCACACTAGAGCAGTCTCTTCTATACCTACTACCCGATCAGGAGAAATGATTGGCATTTCAGAATGTGGCCAGCTTTGTGTCAAAAGGAGGATTAAATAAATCACATAATATAGTGTGTTAGCTCCAGTGGGGAAGAGAATTTAGTCTTGTAATAGAAGTAGCCACTTAAAAGGAAAAAGAAATTTATTCTAGAAGCACTGGTCTCAAAAGAAAAAAAATACACGTACAAGAAAATCTCAGTGAATATATCTTTGCTTTGAATTTCAACTCCATTAAAAATCTTGAGTTGTTTTAAATTGATAGTGAAAAGATTTTATAGCCTTTTCTCTTGAAAATCACAGCAAACTAGATTTACTCCAAGATTTTTTATTCCTGTGAATTTTAGATATTCTTATTTGTCTTCCTTTTTATAATGAATGATTCAAAGTGAATACAATTATTTTTTTTTTTTTTTTGAGACGGAGTCTCACTTTGTTGTCCAGGCTGGAGTACAGTAGTGTGATCTTGGCTCGCTATAACCTCAGCCTCCCAGGTTCAAGTGATTCTCCTGCCTCAGCTTCCCGAGTAGCTGGGATTACAGGCACATACCACGATGCCCGGCTGATTTTTTTGTATTTTTAGTAGAGACGGGGTTTCATCATGTTGGCCAGGCTAGTCTTGAACTCCTGACCTCAAATGATCTGCCTGCCTTGGCCTCCCAGTGTTGGGATTACAGGCCTGAGCCACTGTACCCAGCCTGAATATATTTTCTAAAATCTAGATTTGTGGTTTTTTGGGATTTAATTATTTTTTATAGGTATAACTTTGGAGAAAGAACAATGACCAATATTTATGCTGGCTTTTTAGTCAATTTTAGACATTAGTGTTCTAAACTAAATTTCTCTTTCTTTTTAGGTTTGTCCAAGACTGGTTTTCAGAAAGGAAGCAAGTGGCCAAATTGGATTTCTCTACGGTGTTACCACGCTTCATTTCTCTATACATCTTTTCCTTTCTGAGTCCCAAAGATCTGTGTGCAGCCGCCCAAGTCAGCTGGGCCTGGAAGTTTTTAACTGAACAGGTTTACTACCTGTCACTTCCTAGTAATAGGGCACGAGTACAGCTGTAATCTGTAATGAGGGTTCCAGGGTAGCTCCCTTCCCTGAAGACAATAGCTGAGGATACCCGATCCATCATTAACTTACCCTTGAGAGAAAAAAATGGGGATACGTGAAAAACATTAATATATTTCTGAAAATAAAGAAGGAACATAGACTAGTCCAAAAATTCATGTTACTTTAAAAAATCTTTAGTCAGGTGTGGGCGCTCAGGCCTGTAATCCAAACACTTTGGGAGGCTGAGGCAGGTGGATCACGAGGTCAGGAGTTTGAGGCCAGCCTGGCCAAGATGGTGAAACCCTGTCTCTACTAAAAATACAAAAATTAGCTGGGCGCGGTGGCAGGCACCTGTTAATCCCAGCTATTTGGGAGGCTGAGGCAGGAGAATTGCTTCAACCCGGGAGGTGGAGGTTGCAGCGAGCCAAGATGGCGCCACTGCACTCCAGCCTGAGCGACAGAGCAAGACTCTGTCTCAAAAAAAAAAATCTTTACTCAGAATAATTATTTAGAGAACATTTTATCTTGGTTAAAAAAGTTCACTTTTCTTCATGAAAAATTATTTATGCTTTAGGTTTTGTATATTATTTTATCTCTAATAACTCAGCTCTAGAAACTGCTGCCCGACCACTGCCTCAGCTGATCCCTTACTGTCTAACACCTGTCAAAGAACAGACATTGAGATCGGTTCACAGCAGTTGAAAGCCAGGAACAGCAGCAGCTCTTTAAAATCAACGTCCTTTGCCATTAATTTGCCTCTGGTGTCTTTGTTTCTTCATTTTCTTGCAGAATATTTTTAAACATGTAATGATACACATACTTTTTTCTGAGACAGGATCTCATTCTATTGCCCAGGCTGGAATGCAGTGGTGCTGTCTGGCTCACTGCAACCTCTGCCTCCCAGGCTCAAGCAATCCTCCCACCTCAGCCTCCCGAGTAGTTGGAATTATAGACATGCACCACAACACCCAGCTAATTTTTGTATTGTTAGTAGAGATGGAGTTTTGCCATGTTGGCCAGGCTGGCGAACTCCCGGGCTCAAGAGATCAACCATCTCCGCCTCCCAAAGTGCTGGGATTACAGGTGTGAGCCACTGTGCCTGGCCTAGTCTGTTTATACTTCTGTTAACACTGATATATTTGTGCTTAATTCATCCTTTTACTAGTTTTTGTTTGTCCTATTTATGTTTTTTTCCCCTCTGTCTTCCTTTGCATGAATTAATTTTTTTTCAATTGTTAGTTATAGATTCTTTAACAGTTCTTTCATGGTTACCATAGAGATTGCAACATATAGCCTTGTATTAATATCTTACCATAGAGATTACAACATACAGCCTTGTATTAATATCTTACCATAGAGATTACAACATACAGCCTTGTATTAATATCTTACCATAGAGATTGCAACATATAGCCTTGTATTAATATCTTACCATAGAGATTACAACATATAGCCTTGTATTAATATCATCTTACCATTTCTAAGACAATGCAAGGAGCATAGAACCCTTTACATTCATTTACCCTCCTCTCAGTTTCTGTGAATTTTTTATTTAAAATTTTTTATTTTACATATACTAATAACTACCGATAGCCTACTGCTGACCAGAGGACTCTGACAACACTAACAGTCACACACATTTTATATGATATATGTATTATATACCGTATTCTTCAATATGGTAAGCTAGAGAACAGAGATTATTTAAAAATTCATAAAATATATTTACTGTTAAGTGGAAGTGGATCATTGTAAAAATCTTCATCCTTATCGTCACGTTGAGTAGGCTGAGAAAGAGGAGGGGTTGGCCTTGCAGTTTTGAGGGTGGCAGAATGGAAGAAACTGTGTACAAATGCACCCATGCAATTCAAACCATTGTTCAAGGGTTAAGTGTATAAACAACACAAACACATAGCTCGCAAATCTTTATTACTATTTATGTAGTCAATATTTATATGTAACCATATTTTTATTTTCTCTGTAGCCCCCTTTCTTCTGTTCCTGCATCTCTGAATTTCCATTTGGGATCATTTTCCTTCTGCATTCTATTTCATATTACCTCTAGTACGAGTGTGCTGCTGATCAATTCTCTTAGTTGTGCGTCTAAGAAAGTATTTCATCTTCATACTTAGAGGATATTTTAATAAGAAGTTTGAATTATAGGTTGGCACCTAATTTTTTTTAACAGAACTTTGAAATTATTCCATTGGTTTTTTTTTCTTGAGAAGTCAGAAGTTTTATTGTTGGTCCTCTAAAGATAACATTTCTATCATCTCTAGCTGCTTTTCAGACTTTTTCTTTAATTTTCAGTAATGCCATTGTGATATACCCAGGGGCGTGTGTGTGTGTCTGTGTGTGTGCGTGCCCATCTATCTTGTTTTGTGTTTTGCAGTGATTTTTGAGTCTGAGATTTACTATCTTTCATCAGTTTTGAAATGTTCTCAGATGTTATTTCTTCATATTGATTCTGCCCCATTCTCTTTTTCCTAGGATTCTAATACTCATAGGTTGGAAAGATTCTCTATGTCCCATAACTTTCACATTCTTTTATACACATTTTCCATTTCCGTGACCTTCACTATTTCAGTCTGGGTTTTCTTTGGACCTATCTTTCAGTTTACTATTTCTTTAGCTAGATTCTAATATGATCTTAAATCCATCCATTGAGTTATATATTTCAGTCATTATATTTTTCAGTTTTAGGATACTGATTTAATTCTTTTGCCAAAATCTTCTACCTAGTCATTTATTTTAGATATATTAGTTATAGAGTATTTATTTCTCCAAAGTTCATGTCTGATAATTACAACATTTGGATTACCTGAGGATCTCTCTACAGTTACTAAAAACCAAAGAGAAGGAACAAAAGATTCTTGTCTATTGTGTGTTCTAGTTGATTTTGATTGAGTACCAGATACTGAGTTTACAAAATTGATGTAATCCTTTGAGTCTCTGGGTGATGTTATCTTCCTCCAGAGAGAATTTCCTTTTGCTTCTGGCCCGTCTAAATGCTAGGAACAGATCATGCAAATCCAGTCAAGGAATGAGATATTTCAAAGCTGGCTTCAGTCTCTGTGAGAGTTTGTCTAATTCAGTATTATCCTTCCTGAAAAGAATCTTTTTTTTTTTTTTTTAATTCAAGACAGAGTCTTGCTCTGTTGCCCAGGCTGGAGTGCAATGGCATGATCTCAGCTCACTACAACCTCTGCCTCCTGGGGTCAAGCGATTCTCCTGCCTTGGCCTCCTGAGTTGCTGGGATGACAGGCATGCACCACCATGCCTGGCTAATTTTTTGGATTTTTAGTAGAGACTGGGTTTCACGATGTTAGCCAGGATGGTCTTGATCTTCTGACCTCGAAATCTGCCCACCTTGGCCTCCCAAAGCAGAAAAGAATCTTAGCTGAAAGCTGGTATGATTACCAAGGCTCTCCTTAATGGGCCCTAAATTTCCATTTGTGTCCTCTCTTCCCTGTGAGAATGCCTAAGATTCTTTTTTAGCATCTAAGTCTTTTAGCCATAAATTTCTGTTCTGCTTCTCAGGATAACAAGCTTTACTTTGGAACTGACAAATCCTTTGAAATAAAAAGTGATACCAAGTATCAGGCTCTTACTCTCTGGATTTCCCTTCTTTCTGGGGTCTTGGTTGAACAAGTCCTTATTGCATTGAGAGCTCTATAATATAGCCTTAAAATAACTGTTTTTATAATATTTGGTCTAGATATTTCATTAGATCAAACCACATGAAATTTTCTGTCTTCATATATCAAAATGGTAGCATACTGGCAATATCGTATGGTTCAGTCAAAATTATTGTCAATGAGAGGGTTAATCTGAAATAAACTATTCCACTATTGCTAGAAGCTAAATTATCAGAATCTAGGGTCAATGTAACCAAATGCTATTGGAATATTGGATAAGTGTCACAACAATGACTAATATATACATTTACATATAATATATATATTCGTCAAATAGTATTTTTTCTTCAAAGTCAAGTTCAGATAGTAAGTCAGTAACAGCATTTAAAAACCTTGTATCTGGGCTGGGTGTGGTGGCTCACGCCTATAATCCCTGCATTTTGGGAGGCTGAGGTGGGTGGATCATGAGGTCAAGAGATCGAAACCATCCTGGCCAACATGGTGAAACCCTGTCTCTACTAAAATACAACAACAACAACAAAAATTAGCCGGACATGGTGGTGAGCATCTGTAATCCCAGCTACTTGGGAGGCTGAGGCAAGAGAATTGCTTGAACCTGGGAGGCGGAGGTAGCAGTGAACCAAGATTGCGTCACTGCACTCCATTCTGGTGACAGAGTGTGACTCTGTCTCTGTCTATATATATATATAATTAAATAAATAAAAACCTTGTATCTAGCCAGGCACAGTGACTCATACCTGTAAACCTAGCACTTTGGAAGGCTGAAGTGGGCAGATCACCTGAGGTCAGGAGTTCCAGACCAACATGGCAAAACTCCATCTCTACTAAAAATATAAAAATATGGCCAGGCGCAGTGGCTCATGCCTGTAATCCCAGCACTTTGGGAGACCAAGGTGGGCAGATCACGATGTCAGGAGACCAAGACCATTCTGGCCAACATGGTGAAACCCCATTTCTACTAAAAATACAAAAATTACCTGGGTGTGGTGGTGCATGCCTGTAATCCCAGCTACTCAGATGCCGAGGCAGGAGAATCACTTGAACCAGGGAGTTGGAGGTTGCAGTGAGCCGAGATCACGCCACTGCATTCCAGCCTGGTGACAAAGCACAACTCTGTCTCAAAAAAAAAAAAAACAAATTAGCCAGAGGTGGTAGCACATAAGTGTAATCACAGATACTTGGGAGGCTAAGGCAAGAGAATTGCTTGAACTCGGGAGGCAGAGGTTTGTAGTAAGCTGAGGCTGCACCACTGCACTCCAGCCTGAGTGATGGAGTGGGACTCCATCTCAAAAAATAAATAAATAAAAACCTTATATCTTATATAAACATTATAGAAACAAATGAATTTGCATACAAATTTGCACAGAGGAGATTTTAGTACCAGAAATCTCAGTGTAATGAAAAAGGTATCTGTGTACCTGAAAATATTATTGCTGGAAAACTGTCTGAAAACAATTTGTGACTCCTCTTCCTCTTGTTTCTGAAGGATTGCTTATGGATGCCCAAATGCGTTAAGTTCGGATGGTTTCTGCCCTATACTCCAACAGATAACGAGTACGGTGCTTGGAAGCACCATTACATTGCTTGTGTGTCCCACTTAGACTGGCTGACACCCAGGGAGGCTGCTGCTACTTATGGGACGCTGAATGAACCCAAAACAGAAGATGAGGAACTACTGGAGAGACATAGAGAAAAGTGCCTAAGAAAAAGAATTTGGGAGAAAATTGCACTGCGTAGGAGTAAGTAGCATTTTAAAACTTTGTATCTTATATAAATATTGTAGAAACAAATGGATTCACATACAGATTCCCACAGAGGAAGACAGCCCTATCTTTCAGAATACTCTGTGGGTGGCAGTCTTTAAAGTATTTTCAGGATGAGCTCTTTTTTATTGTGTATTTCAAGTTAATTGACAAGAAAAACAGATTTCAGACAAAATAAGGTTAAATATCAGTGCCTCCATTGCTATTCTGGCTCCTCTGAGGCTCATAAGACCAAAAACGAGGAGGGGAAAGATGTTTGAACATGGGCAAAAAGCAAATAAATAGGTCCAAAACAGAGGAATTGGGAGTGGTGAAAGGAGGAGGAGAAATAAAATGAGAATGGAAGCAGGAAAAATGGCATTTAAAAAAGGGAGGAAAGAGAGGACAGCTCTTTCCATTTTTTTTTTTTTTTGAGACAAAGTCTCACCCAGGCTACAGTGCAATGGCGTGATCTCGGCTCACCGCAGCCTCCGCTTCCCAGGAGGCTATTAAGCTATTCTCTTGCCTCAGCCTCCCACGTAGCTGGGATAACAGGCATGTGCCACCACACCCAACTAATTTTTGTAGTTTTAGTAGAGATGAGGTTTCGCCACATTGGCCAGGCTGGTCTTGAACTCCTGACCTCAGACAATCCATCTGCCTCAGCCTCCCAAAGTGCTGGGATTACAGGTGTGAGCCACCATACCCAGCCATTTCCTCTCTCTTTTTAAAGCCTCTTTCTTTCAGTTAAGCCTCCTTTTCATATTTTTTTGAGACAGGGTCTCACTCTGTCACCCAGGCTGTGCAGTGGTGTGATCGCTGGCTCACTGCAGCCTCAACTTCTGAGGCTCAAGTGATCCTCCACCTCGGCCTCCCGAGTATCTGGGACCGCAGGTGCATACCACCATGCCCAGCCAATTTGTTGTATTTTTAGTAGAGATGGGGTTTCACCATGCTGGTCATGCTGGTCCTGAACTCCTGGGCTCAAGTGACCTACCCACCCTGGCCTCCCAAGGTGCTGTGATTACAGGTGTGAGCCACGACGCCCAGCCTTGGCTAGGCCTTATGCTTTACGCAGTGCATAAAAGAAAACGGCAAAACTGATTTGAGTTCTCCCATGCCTTTTTCCCATTAACTCACCCTCTGGTGAGATTGCGATACATAGGAAATTGCTTGAAGACAAGAAGGGCACAAACGAATGTGACACTTATCAATTGAGTAACTGGTCTCCACAAAAAAAGAGTTACTTGTTCTCTGAGCTTTGTTTCTTGACCTGAAATGACTGGTAGCTCGCAGCCACAGTGCCGAGAGGATGAGAAATCCAAACCAAGCGTGTGAAAATGGCTATAATTATTGTCATTTGGAACCTTGCCCTGGTACAGCTTTATTTCTGATGCCTTTTTCTGTGTGGACTTGGCTAGAAATATGAAGTAACCAGCCCCGCTGCTGCTCTTTGTTTTGCAGAGGAGTTATTCAAAGTTCGACCCCCTTGGGTCAGTGGAACGGGCTGCTCTAGCGTGCTAAAGCCCAGATGCCAACCACGCCTCTCCCAGACTGTAAGGGAGCGAGCAGGATCACATGAAGCTTTGGAGAAACAGCTTGTTTTGACATCATTAGAAACCTTGCCCAAGCAGTATGTAAAATTCCATCTACTGAAGGCTCAGCACCATCCCCTGATACCAATAATTCATTCTACCATAATTTAGCTAACATGCAGAAATCTTGTGTGGCTCATATCCTATGAAATACTGGTAGAGATAATTAATTTTCTTTTTTTTTTTTTTTGAGATGGAGTTTTGCTCTGTCACCCAGGCTAGAGTGCAGTGGAGTGATCTCAGCTCACTGCAACCTCCAACTCCCTGGTTCAAGCAATTCTACTGCCTCAGCCTCCCAAGTAGCTAGGATTACAGGCATGTGCTAACATACTCGGCTAATTTTTGTATTTTTAGTAGAGACGGGGTTTCACGATGTTTGCCAGGATGGTCTTGATCTCCTGACCTCGTGATCCATCCACCTCAGCCTCCCAGAGTGCTAGGATTACAGGCATGAGCCACCACACCTGGCTGAGATAATTAATTTTCTAGAACAGTGGTCTTAAACATGCTTTCTGAAGAGGTAAACATATAACATCCAAAACTTACATTTTAAATATTCTTTTTGTTTGTTTTTAAGATGAAGTCTTGCCACATTGCTTAGGCTAGTGTCAAACTTGTAGGCTCAAGCCATCCTCCCACTGGCCTCCCAAGTAGCTGCAATTACATGCGTGCCACTGAGCCTGACTTCACATATTCTCAATCTGCCATGAAGCTATATTGTGGATGTGGTATATTTTCTGAATAAAGTGATTGAGCAAAAATTGCATTTTTCCACAAGTGTTTTTTATGAAGTAAGAGTATCCAAATGGTATGCAAATATAACTTCCATTTATATTTGTATGTACAAATATAATTTTATTACCCAAAATAGAGAAACATCAGCTGCATTCAGTTACCAAATCATATTATACAGTGAAATTACCGGAAATTCAATTCCATCTGACTCTCACAACCATCACAATTGTGCATCTACTTAGAATTGCTTTTTAACTTTTAACTTTGGATTCTAGAGATCATGTAATCTCACTTACCTATGTTTCAAAGGAGGAAACTGAGGCCTAGAGAGGTGACATGACTTACCCACATGTCAAAGTGTCAAACACTAGAATCTAAAACTCTAAAATTCCAACAGTCTTTCAACTTCACCCACTGATGCTACATAGGATCTCTATGTGTCTGAACATTTGTGAATGTGTGCACTTACATTTACTTGTCCAAGGCACCTAAAGAATTTTAAGAAGCCAGGCGTGGTGGCTCAGCCTACATTCCCAGCACTTTGGGAGGCCAAGGTGGGAGGATCACTTGAACTCAGGAGTTGGAGACCAGCCTAGGCAATATGGTGAGACCTCATCTCTATAAAAAAATCATAAATAGCTGGGTGTAATGGCACACACCTGTGGTCCCAGCTACCTGGGAGGCTGAGATGGGAAAGATTGCTTGAGCCTGGGAGGTTGAGGCTACAGAGAACTATGATCACACAACTGCACTCCAGCCTGGGTGACAGAGCAGGACCCTGTCACTTAATATATATATATTTTTATATATACTTATATTTCTATATATACACTCCTGAGTATCTGGGACCATATACACACACACACTTCATATATATACATATGAAGTGTATACACACACATTAAAAAGTGTATATGTGAGTGTGTGTGTGTGTGTGTGTGTATGTGTGTATGAAGAGATTATTCAGGAAAAACTGAGGCCTAGAAGGAAATTCAAAATCTCCCAGCTACTTTTTAAATATCTTTTGAACCCCCAAATATGTTATTACATTCATTTAAGTGCCCAATAAGAGCTAAGTAAGTTCCAAGAGACTGTTGCATCCCACACGTGGCAGAGGAGAGGCTCAGAGAGCAGATTTGGCCTACCCCACCCAGGAGCTCCATTTGCTACTGGCCCCACAAAACACAGGGAGAAGCTAAGGCATGGAGGCCACGTGCCTTGTAGAGTAGAGCTGATGCCCACAGCACACATGCTGCTCACTTACCAGAACTCAAGGTAAAAGAAAATTAAAACTTCATGTATTTCCTTTTTCTCCTTAGAAGCAATATTTCTGGAAGCCATTCCTACCCTTTATTATCAAAGAAAAATTGGCATGGACTGTATAAAAATGACAACAGCTCTTCATTTGCTCTCCGGCCACACGTCATATTAATATCCTCTCGGATTCCTGCATACGAGGTAGAGTATGTTATGAGACCAGTACTGTCCTGATTGGTTTTTTTAATCTAGACTAGAGGGTGTGTGACAGTCTTTTGGCCACCACATATATGAAAAATGATTCATCTTCTAAAAGGAAAATCAAGCCAGGTGTGGTGGCACATACCGGTAGTCCCAGCTACTTGGGAAGCTGAGGTGGGAGGATCACTGGAGCCCAGGAGGTGGAGGCTGCAGTGAGCTGTGATTGCACCACTGCACTCCAGCCTGGGCAACAGAGTAAGACTCTGTTTCTATCAAAAAAAAAAAAAAAAAAAAAAAAAAAAAGCTGGGCGCAGTGGCTCATGCCTATAATCCCAGCACTTTGGGAGGCCGAGGAGGGCGGGTCATGAGGTCAAGAGATCGAGACCATCCTGACCAACATGGTGAAACCCTGTCTCTACTAAAAATACAAAAATTAGTTGGGTGTGGTGGCCCGCGTCTGTAGTCCCAGTTTCTCAGGAGGCTGAAGCAGGAGAATTGCTTGAACCCGGGAGGTGGAGGTTGCAGTGAGCCAAGATCGTGCCACTGTACTCCAGCCTAGTGCCTGGCAACAGAGCAAGACTCTGTCTCAAAAAGAAAAAAAAAAAAAGAAGAAGAAGTAAAATCTTCATTTTAGGCTGGGCGTGGTGGCTCACGCCTGTAATCCAGGTACTTTGGAGGCCAAGGCGGGGGGATCGCCTGAGGTCAGGAGTTCAAGACCAGCCTGACCAACATGGTGAAACCCCCGTCTATAACAAAATAAAAAATAAATAAATAAATAAATATTTTTTTAAAAAAGGAAAGAAAAAGGAAAATTAAAGCCCAGGCACAGTGGCTCACGTCTGTAATCCCAGCACTTTGGGAGGTCAAGGTGGGTGGATCACCTGAGGTCAGGAGTTCAAAACCAGCCTGGCCAACATGGCCAAACCCCATCTCTACTAAAAGTACAAAAAAAATAGCTAAGTGTGGTGGCACAGGCCTGTGGTCCCAGCTACTCAGGAGGCAGAGGCATGAGAATTGCTTGAACCTAGGAAGTGGAGGTTGCACTGACCTAAGATCAGGCTACTGCACTCCAGCCTGGGTGACAGAGTGAGACTGTTTAAAATAAAATAAAAATAAATAAATAACGTAAATTAAACATTAATAAAATCATCTAAGTGAAAATGTATAGACCTGAAATAGTTTTTAAAGTCAGAATGAAGGTAATCATAAATCAAAATTATTTGGAGAAGTATTAAAGGCTCAGACTTTTAACTGAAGCCTCTTGAAAGGTGACAACTTACTCAAGTGTCAAAGTTTCAAACACTAGAACCTAAAATCCTAAAATTTCTAAACTCTTAGCTTCACCCATTGATGCTATGTGTGGATCTCTGTGTGTCTGAGCATTTGTGAGTGTGTCTGTATATTAGTCTGTTCTCGCACTTCTATAAAGAAATACTCAAGACTGGGTAATTTATAAAGGAAAGAGATTTAATTGACTAAGTTTCACATGACTGGGGAGGCCTCAGGAAACTTACAATCATGGCAGAAGGCTAAGGGGAAGCAAGGACCTTCTTCATATGACAGCAGGAGAGAGAGAATGAGCAAGAGAAATGCCAGATACTTATGAAACCATCGGATCTCATGAAAACTCACTCAGTGTCACGAGAACAGCATGAGGGAAACCGCCCTCATGATCTAATCACCTCCCACCTGTTCCCTCTCTTGACACATGGGGTTGATGGGGATTACAAATCAAGATGAGATTTGGGTGGGAACACAAAGCCACACCGTGTGTGCATGTCCAATACATATTTGAATTTTTTGCACTTAATCAAAAAAAGGAGCATGCTGATTAAGAATTACTTTAAAACTTCTCTGGAATTCTCAAATAATTTAATAGTACTATGTAACCACCGTCTCACAAAAGAATGTCAGAAATCCTGTTTTATGATTTAATTAAGGTACCATTAAACTAAAATATGCTTTCTCTATAATGAAGTTATAGATTTTAATTTTATATGAATAATATGAAGTTATAGATTTTAATTTTAATATGAATAATATAAATTTAAAGGAAGTACAAAGAAGACCTTGGAAGACAATAGTATTTATATATGTGGGTGTATATGTTGTATATACGTGTACCTGTATGTATTAATATGCACACATAGGGACATTTACTTAGAAAAGTTTCTATTTGTAACAAAATGGCTCCTTTCAAGATATGAACTCACTTCTTCTGGGCATCTAGGAGTCAGCTCTGATCATTGACAACTGGTGAGCTCAGTGGATCCACATGAAAGCAAGATCAGAGCCTTGATCTCCATGTGGGCCATAGTTTCCCCAGTGCTCAACAGTGCATCATGCTGGCTGTGTATGGTGGTTCACACCTATAATCCCACCATGCTGGGAGGCCAAGGCAGGAGGATTGCTGGCACTACAGGTGAACACCGCCACCACCATACCCACCTAATTTTTTTTTTTTTTTTTGAGACCGAGTTTCGCTCTTGTTACCCAGGCTGGAGTGCAATGGCATGATCTCAGCTCACCGCAACCTCCGCCTCCTGGGTTCAGGCAATTCTCCTGCCTCAGCCTCCTGAGTAGCTGGGATTACAGGCATGCACCACCATGCCCAGCTAATTTTTTGTATTTTTAGTAGAGACGGGGTTTCACCATGTTGACCAAGATGGTCTCGATCTCTTGACCTCGTGATCCACCCGCCTTGGCCTCCCAAAGTGCTGGGATTACAGGCTTGAGCCACCGCGCCCGGCCACTAATTTTTGTATTTTTTATAGAGATGGGTTTCACCATGTTGCCCAGGCTGGTCTCAAACTCCTGAGCTCAAGTGATCTGCCAGCCTTGGCCTCTCAGAGTGCTGGGATTACAGGTATGAGCCATCATGCTTGGCTTCTATTACTTTTTAAAAGTTATTTGTCCTTTCTGCCCCCTAGCACTGCTGGGCCTGCAGGTCTCTGTCAAACCGCATATATGGGTCTTGTTTTGCAGGATGGGGTTTCTTGAAGTTGTTCATGAGGTCAAGAGATCGAGACCATCCTGGTCAACATGGTGAAACCCCGTCTCTACTAAAAATAAAAAAATTAGCTGGGCGTGGTGGCACACACCTGTAATCCCAGCTACTCGGGAGGCTGAGGCAGGAGAATCGCTTGAACCCGGGAGGTGGAGGTTGCAGTGAGCTGAGATCGAGCCGTTGCACTCCAGCCTGGGCAATGAGCGAAACTCTGTTTCAAAAAAAAAAAAAAGAAGAATAAGGCCTACTTTAAGAGATACCAGGTGAAATTTAGAGGATGACCAGAGGGTAAACGTGATTACTATGCTGGGAAACGCTTGGTGATACAAGATAAAAATAAATGCAACACACCCAAATACAGGATAAGTCATGTAACAAACAGAGATATCATTTGTCATATTGCTTTTTCCCATATAGAGGGGGACAGTCTGCACAGTATATGCACACAAACTGCCAAATTATGGTATGAAGTTTGGCCTGACAAATTCTGCTGCAGCGTATTGTACTGGCCTGCTGCTGGCCTGCAGGCTTCTCAATAGGCTTGGCATAAACAAGATCTATGAAGGCCAAGTGGAGGTCACTGGTGATGAATACAATGTGGAAAGCACTGATGCCTTTATCTGCTATTTGGATGCAAGCCTTGCCAGAACTACCACTGGCAATAATTTTGGCGCCCTGAAGGGAGCTGTGGATGGAGGCTTGTCTATCACTCACAGTACCAAATGATTCTCTGGTTATGATTCTAAAAGCAGGAAGTTTAATGCAGGAAATACAGCAGAAGCATATCATGGGCCAGAATGTTGCAGATTACATGCGCTACTTAACGGAAGACGAAGATGCTTACAAGAAACAGTTCTCTCAATGCATAAAGAACAGCGTTAACTCCAGACATGATGGAGGAAATGTATAAGAAAGGTCATGCTGCTATACGAGGGAATCCAGTCTATGAAAAGAAGCCCAAGAAAGAAGTTAAAGAGAAGAGGTGGAACCGGCGCAAAATGTCCCTTGCTCAGGAGAAAGACGGGGTAGCTCTAAAGGTGGCAAGCTTCCTCAGAGCTCAGGAGCGGGCTGCTGAGAGCTAAACCAAACAATTTTCTATGACGATTTTTCCGATAAAGACAGTAAACTATGGACAGCAAAAAGAAAAGAAAAGGTTATTTCTATGTCTTTGTGCATGGTGTACACAAAGATAAACAGGTTGGAAGAAAATGATCTAATTTTTTTTTTTTTTAGATGGAGTCTCGCTCTGCCACCCAGGCTGGAGTGCAGTAGTGCCCTCTCAGCTCACTGCAACCTCCACATCCCAGGTTCAGTGATTCTCCTGCCTCAGCTTCCCGAGTAGCTGGGATTATAGGCACGTGCCACCACACCCAGCTAATTTTTGTATTTTTAGTAGAGACGGGGTTTCATCATGTTGGCCAGGATGGTCTCGATCTCTTGACTTTGTGATCTGACCACCTCAGCCTCCCAGAGTCCTGGGATTACAGGCATGAGCCACCATTCTGGGCCTAAATTGTTAATAGTATTTATCTCTGAGTGGAGTTACATGTGTACTTAATTTTCTCCTCTTATAATTAGAAATAAACTAATTTTAATAGAAACCAAGAAAGGAGGAAACTTATCTTCTTACATAATCTCTGAAAATTCTTTAGAAATCATGGCATATTTTGTATCCATTCTATTTCTTTCATTAATAAATATTCTAAAATGGTGGGTCTCAGCTCCTACAGCTTTGGTTTCATTTTCCAGATGGTGGTGGAGAGCGTGAAGTCTGGTGTCATTTCTGTGGTATATGAACACAGCGTAACCTTGGAGAGCCTGCTTTATCTCATAGAAAAAGCTCTGGATGGGCAGAAGGCACAGAGCATGGGAATATTTAGCGATGGAGATAGCAGAGATATCAATTTACTCCAAGGTAGGCCTGGGGATTGGTGACAAACAGCCATGCAACTTCGTGCTATGCAGCGTTTGTCCACAGTGTGACTTTCGGAGGACTGTTTCAGTTCCAAGTTGCTAAGATGTATTGATTTGAGTTTATGAACAAAGTGAAGCTTTTTTTGTTTTTTTTCTCTTCTTTTTTTTTTTTTTTTTTTTGAGACAGAGTTTCGCTCTTGTTACCCAGGCTGGAGTGCAATGGCGTGATCTCGGCTCACCACCACCTCCACCTCCTGGGTTCAGGCAATTCTCCTGCCTCAGCCTCCTGAGTAGCTGGGATTATAGGCACATGCCACCATGCCCAGCTAATTTTTTTTTTTTTTTTTTGTATTTTTAGTAGAGACGGGGTTTCACCATGTTGACCAGGATGGTCTCGATCTCTTGACCTCATGATCCACCCACCTCGGCCTCCCAAAGTGCTGGGATTACAGGCTTGAGCCACCATGCCCGGCCCCCTTTTTCTTCTTTTTTGATTCAGGGTCTTGCTCTCTCACCCAGGCTGGAGTGCAGTGGTGTGATCACGGCTCACTGGTGCCTGGACTTCCCAGGTTCAAGTGATCCACCTACTTCAGCCTCCCAAGCAGCTGGGACCACAGGCATATGCCACCACAATGAGCTAACTTTTGTATTTTTTGTAGAGATGGGGTTTTTCCATGTTGCCCACGCTGGTCTCAAACTCCTGGGCTCAAGTGATTCTCCTGCCTTAGCCTCTCAAAGTGCTGGGATTACAGGCATGAACCACCACGCCCAGCCTGTTGGTTTTTTTTGGAGACAGAGTCTCACTCTGTTGCCCAATGTGAAGTGCACTGGTGTGATCATAGCTCACTACAGCCTCAAACTCCTGAGCTCAAGTGATTTGTCCTCAGTATCCTGAGCAGCGGATGCATACAATCATATCAAGCTAATTTCTATTTTTATTTTTTAGAGATGGGGTCCCACTATATTGACCAGGCTGGTCTGGAACTCCTAGCCTCAAGCAATCCTTCCATCTCAGCCCCCAATGTGTTGGGATTACAGGTGTGAGCCACGTGCCTGGCCTTCTTTTTAAAATAGTAGCCATTCTAATGGATGTCATATCTCATTGTGGTTTTGATTTGCATTGATCTGATGATTAGTGATGTCAAGCATCTTTTCATATGCTTGTTGGCCATTTGGATATCTTCTTTAGAGAAATGTCTATTCAAGTCCTTTGCCCATTTTAAAAAATTGAGTTTTTTCACTGTCGAGTTATAGGAGTTCATATATTCCAGCTATTAACCCATTATCAAATATATGATTTGCAAATATTTTCTCCCATTCCACAGGCTTTGTTTTCACTCTGTTGATTGTCTGCTTTGATGCACAAAAGTTTTAAGTTTGATGGAAGTACAGCAATTTTAATAGCAAATACCAAGATCTATAAATTTGTGCATACTAACAACATTTATTATATTCCTACTTGACTTACACTACAAAGGAAAGAAATGGCTGATACCAGCAACTTGCTACAGGGCAGCTATCAAAAACCTCAATGGGGTGGAGCATAGTGGTTCACACCTGCAATCCCAGCATTTTGGGAGGCTGAGGTAGGTGGCTCTCTTGAGCCCAGGAACCCACACCAGCTTGGACAACATGGCAAAACCCTGTCTCTATAAAAAATATTAAAAAATTAGCTGGCTCTGATGGCACACACCTGTAGTCCCAGCTACTCCTTGGAAGGCTGAGGTGGGAGGATACCTGGATACTGGGGTGGGACGGGGAGGTGGGTGGAGGTTGCAGTGAGCCATTGAGCCTCTGTACTCCAGCCTGGGCTACAGAGAAAAACCCTACCTAAAAAAAAAAAAAAAAAAAATCCACCAAATCCCCCCCAAAACCAACCTCAATTGTTACCCTTTTTTGGGGGAAAGAGATGATAAATGTTTTAGAAGTAAACTTCTAGTTTCTATTTTTTTCTTAAAACTTGCATTCTTCCTTTTTTTATACTTAAAGTAAAATTGTTTTAAAACTTACTCAAATGAAATCTTCCACCATTGTGGGATGAGGGGAGAGAAGGAATAAGATGGTCCCGGATATGGCTGGAGTAAACCAGCAAAACGGCAGAGTGAGTCCCTGAGTCACCCATCAACTTGCCATCTCTGTGGCTGGGACTTCATGTACTTGGAAAGTTTCAGTGAAATTTCTCATTGGCAGAAATGAATTGCCTTTTGTTTCACTTAACCTTACTTCTGGTTTTCCTTATTTAGCTTACCTTTGCCTGGGGCAAGCTGTGTTCATATCAGTTTCCAATGTCCTCCCAAAGTAAAGCACAGATACTATTTATCTGGGGTTTAAATTTACAGTTAATTACATGGTAACTCTTCTCTAAATGGTGCAGAGATATTGGCAAGTTTATACAGTGGGAGTAAGTTTCTCTCATGTGGAATGTCCTATTAGGGTTTCTTGATCTCTGCCTTCATGTTCTCCAGGTAAGAAAGTTTTCAAACTCTGCCTTTTCTCCATTCTGGTTTTTTGTTTTGATTTTTTGAGATGGAGTCTCGCTCTGCCGCCCAGGCTGGAGTGCAGTGGCAAAATCACCCAGGCTGGAGTGCAGTGGCACAATCTCAGCTCACTGCAGCCTCCACCTCCTTGGTTCAATCAATTCTTTTGCGTCAGTCTCCCGAGTAGCTGGGACTACAGGCACACGCCACAACGCTCAGCTAATTTTTATATTTTTAGTAGAGATGGAATTTCACCATATTGGCCAGGCTGGTCTTGAACTCCTGACCTTGTGATCCACCTGCCTCAGCCTTCTAAAATGCTGGGATTACAGGCATGAGCCACCGTGCCTGCTCCTTATTCTGTTTTTTGTTTTGTTTTGTTTTGTTTTGTTTTAAGCAGCAGTAACAATAACAAAATACCTCAAACAACCAGTTTCCTTCGATATAATTGTGGTGTTTTCCCAAAAGCTTTTGCTTTAAAATCATCATCAGAACAAAGTTTGCTACTCTGTCACATGAAAAAGTCCTTTCTAGCTATTTAGAAAACATCTAGACTTCCCAGTGGGAATATCTAGACTTCCCAGAATTCTGTGCCTGTTTTCATTTCATCACCGGAGCCTAGGATTGTGGAGTTTCCAGGACTCCTTTAGAAATGGGTCCAGACCCATACAGCTTAGTGGAATCATCACACAGAATTGTCGGGAAGTGAGAGAAAAGGAGTTTCCATTGATGTTTACCATCTCTGGGAGCCTTACTGCTGCTCTGCGCTACTTATTTTTTGATTGACAATCATGGGAAACATTTCTACTTTGGAACTTGGTTGCAAAATCCCAGGACTTTCTGGCCAGCCATCCTAAACCCTGTGTGTGCGTGGTATCTTACCCTGCTGCATAGCGGAGGGAGAAATGCAGTGTCGTAAACCTGAGTGCACAGAGTCCAATGTACCCAGGATGTGAAGGATGGTGCAGGAGGGAGCAGAGATGCCTCGGGTATCTTGGTCTTAAGGCAGATGGCATTTTGATTTTGTGCTTACATTTTCACAATCTGCTAATAATTTCTGTTCGGGATTATGTCACAAACTAACATGACATTTTGATTTTTTTTTCCCTCAGGGTATAAAATTGGTGTTAAAAATTTACTGAAGCCTGAAGTGAGAGATTTCTGGGAGAAATTAGGAAGCTACGTGGCCACTGAAGAAGAAGGGGGCCACGTGGACTTCTTCGCGCCCCTTGGAGCATCAGGTCAGCTCAGACACCTTATAGAGAGACAGCGGCCAATGCCACTTCATGAGTACACATTATGAATTATTGAAGTTCCCCCGGGCCAAATGATTCAGTCACATTTCGCCCTTCAATTTCTTTTTTCTTTATACTTCCCATATCCAGGTATTTCAGGAATGTAGGAATGAGGGATAGTGATGAGAGTGACCTGTGTCTGCAGAAATACAGTCCCTAAATGGCAAGACCCAGCAGCATGATTTATATTTATCCTGGAAAACACAATAAAACCAGCCTCCAGGATATAAGGGAAGGTGCCTGACCATCATAGGAACCATAATCATTCAATCTAAGAAAACACTCCCTACCGCCTTCTGAACCTGGAGTAGGCATGAACTTTGGTGACCAGGAACCTGAACTTGAGTCCCATCCATGTCATTGTTTAGCTTTGTGGCATTAGGCAAACTTGTGGACCTCCATTTGCTCATATGAAATTTAGAACAACAGTACCTTAGCGTATCTTTTTTTTTTTTTGAGATGAAGTCTCACTCCTTCACCCAGGCTGGAGTGCAGTGGCACAAACTTGGCTCACTGCAACCTCTGCTTCCCAGGTTCAAGTGATTCTCCTGCTTCAGCCTCTCAAGTAGCTGGGACTACAGGCACATACCACCATGCCTGGCAAATTTTTTGTATATTTAGTAGAGACGGGGTTTCACCATACTGGCCAGGCTGGTCTCTAACTCCTGACCTCGTGATCCACCCACCTCGGCCTCCCAAAGTGCTGGGATTACACGTGAGCCACCACGCCCAGCCAACTTTAGCATGTCTTAAATATGCTAAGGTGAGAATCAAGATGGCATAAGTATTTAAATACTAAAAATAGTGTAAATTCTTAGATAATATTAAAGACAGTGAAGTGCTTTGTAAAGATGAGTATGGCTGATGATGACTGAGGTTGCTGCTGTCATTTTATAAGTGCCTGCCTGTCTAGGATCAGCAACTGTGATTCAAAGTTGATTTCTAGGCTTGAAGAGAAACTCCAGCAGCATTAAGTCAAATTCACTCTTTGGAGATCTATTCAATAAAAGTTCTGCATTCATGGGCGACGTTTTACCAGGCAGAGCAGGGGAGTATGAAATTAAATTTTCTCACACTGTTTTCTTTTTGTTGTTGTTAGCTATTCCTTGGGGAACTGTGAGTTTAAAATTCTTTCTATTCCTCAAATTTCACCAGACTGTTCAACATGTGCAAAGCAAGGCCCTGGCAGGCTTCAACCAGGGGACAGGAAAAAACAAAAAAGGATGGGAAAGAACTTTTTTAAATGTGTAAATAATTTTACCAAGTTATTCCAATTATATTTATATACAAACATATATTTATTAAATCTCAGCTGTGTAGAAAATATGCTGGCCAGACGCAGTGGCTCACAACTGTAATCTCAGTGCTTTGGGAGGCCGAGATGGGAGGATCAACTGAGTTTAGGACTTTGAGACTAGCCTGGCCAATATGGCAAAACCCCATCTCTACTAAAAATAGAAAAAAAATAGCCAGGCATGGTGGTGGGCGCCTGTAATCCCAGCTACTTGGGAGGCTGAGACAGGAGAATCGCTTGAACCTGGGAGGTGGAGTCTGCAGTGAGCTGAGATCGTGTCACTGCACTCCAGCCTGGGTGACAGAGTGAGACTCTGCCTCAGAAAAAAAAAATATGCATAGAAAAATGTAGGAGGAAATATACCAAAATATTAACAACATCTGTTCTAGATGTGTTTTATGTTTTTTTCTACTTTTGAAATTGGTTTTAAAAGACTAGGTTATAAAGAGTGTGGATAGTGTAATCTCATTTAAAACATGCATATGTGTGAGGTGCTGTATGTATTTATAGAAAAAGATTTGGAAGGATGTACACCAAGGTATCGACACTAGTTGTCAAAAACTCACTTACAAGTGAGTTTTCCTTTCTTTTTTCCTCTCTTTTAAAAAATTTCTTTTGTTTGCCTCAATTTCCTGTAATGAACTAATATTACTTTTATAATAAGAACAAAGCAAATATTTTAAGTAGAGTAGAAGAAAGGACTTGGGAAAGTATTGAAGGCAGAATAAGAATAAGGGAAGAAAAGAACAGTGGGTTTGGTGACATAAAAATCGTCTCAAGCGAAACGTAATGACACTCAAATAACAGACTTCCTGTCAACATTCTGGGCCCCAAAATTCTCATCAAATGTAATATCCAGCTGGATGCATCAAAGATCACTGACTTCTCAGTCCAAATACCTCTTTTCCACCACTTCGGGCATCCCTCTTAGGCTTGTCAGCCCAGTAGCTGTATTACCCCTAAAATCTTGATTTCAAGCATTTATCTTTGAGAACCATTTTCAAATCATGTACTCAGATAACCCCACTATGGCAGTTCCTTGTCTAAGACCTCCAGTCTACACACTCCCACTTTTTCACTGTCTATCACCACATCTCCATTTTTTGCTCCCTTGTTAAACTTGAATTTAATGGCCCAACTGTGTCACCACTCCCTGGCAAAGAATCTGAACTTTCTTTTCTCCGTTTTTTGGCTAAATCCCAGTGTTGGTTAAAACACAACTCTCTGTACAGGCTATACCTGTGGGTACTAGAGCAGCTAAAGACTGTTGGAATAAGTGATAGAACTGCTCTGATTAGTCTAACTTTACTTTGGTGACAGAACTGTCAAATTCTAATGCAACACTGATGACCATCCTACCACATTTCCTTGGTAAATTCACTTTCACACTCTTAGAGATGACAATTTTATCTCTTCTCTTTAGACAGTCTTTCAATAACCCTGTCTCTCAGCTTTGACCTCACCTTTTACTTCCCTGAGAAAACAGAATCACACGGAAACTCCCTAACTGTCCTCCCACCATCCAATTCACACTTTCTATTCGCTATCTTCCCTTCTGCCCAGGTGGAAGAAGCACCCCTGCTCAAACAAGATCAGATGCTGCACTTGGAATCTATCCCATTGCCTTTCATCTTCTCCACACTTCTCTACATCTAATCCTCTCTTGTGGCCTCGTTTCTCTCTTCATTGTGTTGTTTCTATCAAATCAGGAACACCTGTAGGAGTATCTCCCGTCTTAAAAAAAAAAAAAAAAAAAGGACAATAAACTTTCCCTCACCGCTTTTTAATTGGATAAGACTTGAGCATGCATCCATATCACTGGAGGGCTGGTTAAACTACACATTGCTGGGTCCCACCTTGAGTTTCAGACTCAAGTCTGGGGTGGGCCTGAAGAATTTTCCTTTCTAACAAATTTCCAGGTGATGTTGATGCTGCTGCTTCTAGACCTTCCTTCCTTACCTCCCACTCTCTCCTCAAGCTCCTCCAACTGGTTTGTCTCTACTGTCACTGTTTTTGGAAGACTGTAAGTGACTTCCATGTGCTCAAATCCAGTGGTCCCTGCTCCATTCCCACCTCACTTTGACCTGTGACTTCTTGGAAGCATCTGATGCAGAGGAAAGCCCCTTCTGGAAATGCTCCTTCTCTTGGTGTCCCTAATACCACACTCTCCCTGTTTCCTCCTGCCTCAGTGCCCTCTTCTCAGTCTCCTTTGCAGGCTCTTCTTTCTCTGCAAGATCCTTAAATATTCCCCAGGGCTTGATCCTAGCCTCTCTTCTTTTCCACATATGCACTCTCCCCACTAGCCAGTCTTATTTTCCTATGTGTATTAGTCCATTCTCACACTGCTATAAATAACTGCCAAGACTGGGTAATTTATAAAGGAAAGAGATTTAATTGACTCACAGTTCTGCATGGCTGGAAAGCCTCCGGAAATTCACAATAACGGCAAAAGGGGAAGCAAATAAGTCCTTCTTCATGTGGTGGCAGGAGGGAGAAGAATGAGAGCCCAGCAGAGGAGGAAGCCACTTATAAAACCATCAGATCTCATGAGAAGTCTACTCACTATCACAAGAAGAGGATGGGGGAGAGTGCCCCTTAATGAAATTATCTCCACCTGGTCCCACCCTTGACACGTGAGGATTATTACAATTCAAGATGAGATTTTGGGTGGGGACACAGCCAAACCATATCGATGACTATACACGTAATTTATATGCTGAGGACTCCCAAATTTATGTCTCCAATGCTGAAATCTCTGAGCTGCAGATGCATATCGAATTCCCACTTACTATCTTCATACTGGATGTTTAATTTTCATGTCTAATAGGCATCTCAAAGTTAAATCAAACCCTTGATTGCCTCCCCAGCACCAAACCTACCCCTTCCCCAAATTCCTTAGTAAAAATATCATCATTCAGGCCGGGCGCGGTGGCTCACGCCTGTAATTCCAGCACTTTGGGAGGCCAAGGCGGGTGGATCACGAGGTCAAGAGCTCGAGACCATCCTGGTCAACATGGTGAAACCCCATCTCTACTAAAATACAAAAAATTAGCTGGGCATGGTGGCGCATGCCTGTAATCCCAGCTACTCAGGAAGCTGAGGCAGAAGAATTGCCTGAACCCAGGAGGCGGAGGTTGCGGTGAGCCGAAATCGCGCCATTGCACTCCAGCCTGGGTAATGAGCGAAACTCCGTCTCAAAAAAAAAAAAAAAATTATCATTCAACAGTTATTGCATAAGCCAAGAATCTAAGATTTATTCTTTTTGGCATTAAAAACATTTTTAAACAGTATTATTGAAATATAATTAATATACAATAAACTGTACATAAAGTGTACAATTGACTAAATTTTGACATATATATGCCTACCCCATAAGACCATTAAAAAAAATCCAGAAAATGAACATATTCATTAATCCCAAAAGTTTCCTCATGCCATTCTGTAATTCTGTAATTTCTCTCTCCTGCTTCTCCCCACCCGCAAATTGAGCAACCACTGATCTTTCTTATTTCACATATATTAGTTTTCATCTTCTAGAATTTTCCTTTTTTTTTTTTTGAGACAAGGTCTGCTTTGTTGTGCAGGCTGGGGTGCAGTGGTGAAATCATGGCTCAGTGCAGCCTCAACTTCCTGGGGACAAGGGATCCTCCCACCTCAGCCTCCTGAGTAGCTGGGACTGCAGGCACATATGCTCAGCTAATTTTTTTTTTTTTTTTTTTTTTAGTAGAGACAGGGTTGCCCTAGGTTTCCCAGGCTGGTCTTGAGCTCCTAGGCTCAAGCAATTCTCCTTCCTCCGCCTGGTGGGATCACAGGTATGTGCCATCCCAACTGATTTTCCTCTTTTTCTTTCTTTTTTTCTCTGAGATGGAGTTTTACTCTTGTTGCCCAGGCTAGAGTGCAATGGCACGATCTCAGCTCACTGCAACCTCCGCCTCCTGGGTTCAAGCAATTCTTCTGCCTCAGCCTCCCAAGTAGCTGGGATTACAGGCACGCACCACCACACCCAGCTAATTTTGTATTTTTATTAGAGACAGGATTTCACCATGTTGGCCAGGATGTTCTCAATCACCTGAGCTCATGATCTGGCTGCCTCAGCCTCCCAAAGTGCTGGGATTACAGGTGTGAGCCACCACGCCTGGCCTTCCTTTTTTTCTTTTTTAATATGGAATAATTCAAAAATTTGCATGTCATGCTTGTGCAGAGGCCATACTAATCTTCTCTGTATTGTTCCAATTTTAGTATATGTGCTGCCAAAGTGAGCACTGGCCTCAAGTCTTCTATAAATGGCATCATACAGTACGGATTCTCTGTCTGACTTTCTCCACTCAATCATTATTTTAGGGTTAGCCATCTGATGTATGTATCAATATCTCCTTTTTACTACTGGGAATTATTACATTGTACACATATACCACAATTTGTTTATCCATTAATTTGTTGATAGATATTTGAGTTCTTTCTGGTTTCTGCTTTTACAAATAAAGCTGCTTGCTGTAACAGACTACCTGAGGAAAAAAAAAACGACAACAACAACAAAAAAACAAAGCTGCTATGAACTTATGCTTTCATTTCTCTTGGATGAATTCCTGGGCGTAGAGTGGCAAGGTTATATGTAGGTGTATGTTTAACTTTATAAAAACACCAGCTAAACTGATTTCCAAAGTGACTTTACCTTTCACACTTTCACAAGCAGTATCTGAGAACTCCACTTGTCTATCATTCTATCACTTGGTATGGTCAACCTTTTTAATTTTAGCCATTCGGGTGGACATGTGGTGGTATCTCATTGTGGTTTTTATTTGCATTTTCCTAATGACTAACGAGGCTCAAGATCTTTTCATATGCTTATTTGCCATTCTTTTGCCCATCTTAAAAACTAAGTTGTTTTCTTATTCAGCTTTTGAAAGCTTTTTATATTTACTGGATAAGTAATTTGCAAATATTTTCTCCAGTCTATGACATATTTTCCTTCACTGAAGAGTTTCTTTTAAAGCACAGTTCCTTTTTCTGAGACGGAGTTTCGCTCTTGTTGCCCAAGCTAGAGTGCAATGGTGTGATCTCGGCTCACTGCAACCTCTGCCTCCAGGGTTCAAGTGATTCTCCTGCTTCAGCCTCCTGAGTAGCTGGGATTACAGGATTACAGGTGCCTGCCACCATGTCCGACCAATTTTTTTGTATTTTTAGAGACAGGGTTTCAGCATGTTGGCCAGGCTGGTCTTGAACCCCTCACCTCAGATGATCTGCCCACCTCGGCCTCCTAAAGTGCTGGGATTACAGGCATGAGCCACTGCACCTGGCCTGAAGCATAGTTCTTAATTTTGATGAAATCAAATATGTCACGTTTTCCTGTATAGATCATGCTTTTACATCATATCTAAAAACTATTTACCTAACCAAAGGCCGCTAAGATTTTCTCCTATGTTTTTTCTAAATGGTTCATAGTTTTAAGTTTGACTTTTAAGTTTGTGATCCACTTGACTATTTTTTAAATGTGATACATGAGATATGGATAGAGGTTAATTTTTTTTAAATATATGGCTAATTGTTTCATCACTATTCTTTGTAACTACTATCCTTTTTCTGATGAATTTCACGTGCACCTTTGTTGAAACCTATCAATTATGTATGTGTAAGTTCACCTTTGGACTCTCTATTTGATTCCATTGATTAATTTGTCAGTGAAAGTACTATAGACATCAGTAAGTGAGAGACATCCAAACTTTCAGCTGCTGTCATCCTGTTTCATGCAGTAATTGAAGCATTTTGGAGTATCTATTCTTGGACCACAAATAGTTAAAATATACTACCCATTTCATTCCAAGTAATACAATTTGTATGCTGAATTAATAATTCAATCTATATGTTGTGTCACTGAAGGGGCTAATTTTTTTTTTTTTTTTTTACTTTAAGTTCCTGGTTACAAGTGCAGTGTGTGTAGGTTTGTTATATAGGTATACATGTGCCATGGTGGTTCGCTACACCTTTCAACCCATCATCTAGGTTTTAAGCCCTGCATGCATTAGCTATTTGTCCTAATGCTCTCTCTCCCCTTTCTCCCCATCCCACAACAGGCCCTGGTGTATGATGTTCCCCTCCCTGTGTCCATGTGTTCTCATTGTTCAACTCCCACTTATGAGTGAGAATATGCGGTGTTTGATTTTCTGTTCCTATATTAGTTTGCTGAAGATGATGGTTTCTGGCTTCATCCATGTCCCCACAAAGGACATGAACTCATTCTTTTTTATGGCTGTCTAGTATTCCATGGTGTATATGTGCCACATTTTCTTTATCCAGTCTATCACTGATGGGCATTTAGGTTGGTTCCAAGTCTTTGCTATTATAAATTGTGCTGCAACTAACATGCATGTGCATGTATCTTTATAGTAGAATGATTTATCATCCTTTGGGTCTATACCCAGTAATGGGATTGTGAGGTCACATGGTATTTCTGGTTCTAGGTCTTTGAGGAATCGCCACACTGTCTTCCACAATGGTTGAACTAATTTACCCTCCCACCAACAGTGTAAAAGCATTCCTATTACTCTACAGCCTCGCCAGCATGTTTGTTTCCTGACTTTTTAATAATCACCATTCTAACTGGTATGAGATGGCGTCTTATTGTGGTTTTGATTTGCATTTCTCTAATGACCAGTGATGATGAGCTTTTTTTTTTTTTCATGTTTGTTGCTGGCATAAATGTCTTCTTTTGAGAAGTGTCTGTTCACATCCTTTGCCCACTTTTTGATGTGATTGGTTTTATCTTGTAAATTTGTTTCAGTTCCTTTGAATAATATTAGCCCTTTGTCAGATGGGTAGATTGCAAAAATGTTCTTCTATTCTGTAGGTTTCCTGTTCACTCTGATGATAGTTTCTTTTGCTGTGCAGAAGCTCTTCAGTTTAATTAGATCCCACTTGTGAATTCTGGCTTTTGTTGCAATCACTTTTGGTGTTTTAGTCATGAAGTCTTTGCCCATGGAAGGGGCTAAATTTTAACCATCATAGTCCATCCTATGTTTAATCTTTTAAAATCTGTCCTCTTACAGTGAGACTCCTCCTTTAAGTGAGACTATCTTTGAAAATATATATAGATTTTTCTCTATGTTTAGGCTGAGTATTCAAAATCTGGAAGAAGCCCTAGTTCAAACTCCATGTTCTCCTTTTGCATCCTATTGTTTAGTCCTCAGACTGTTTCACCTTCAGTATTTAGGGGTGAACTATAAAGTGTTCATGAACTGTTCAGTGGAAAGATCTGAACAGAAGATGAGTGGCTAGTGGCCTTTCTTGACCATCTCTCTAGTGCCCCTAAGTAATATTTAACTGTTCTGTATTAGTCTGTTCTTGCAGTGCTATAAAGAAATACCTGAGGGTGGGCAATTTATAAAGAAAAGAGTTTTAATTACTTCATGGTTCTTCAGGCTGTGTAGTAACCACAGCACTGGCATCTGCTTGGCTTCTGGTGAGGCCTCAGGGAGCTTATAATCATGGCAGAAGGTGAAGGGGCAGCTGGTGTGTCACATGGCAAGAGTGGGAATGAGAGAGGGAGGAGGTGCCACACACTTTTAAACAACCAGATGTTGTGTGAACTCAGGGTGAGAACTCACTCTTCACTAAGGGGATGGCATTAGCCATTCAGGAAGGATCTGACCCCATGATCCAAATACCACCTTCTAGGCCCCACCTCCAACACTGGGGATTCAATTTCAACATGAGATTTGGAGGGAACAGATATCCAAATAATATCATGTTCCATGGCAAAACATATGAGTAAACTAACAAAAGTATTTTTGACTATGCAGAGGCAGGAACTGAAGTTCTTTCTCAGCTGTCTCAACTAACTGGCACATTCTTCACGGCCCCCACCGGGATTGCGACTGGCTCCTACCAGCACAGTAAGTGTTACGGGAGCTGACGGCCATGTCCAATGACACAGGCCAGCTCCAGGACCTCCAAAGGACAAAATCCAGTTAATAGTACTGGTACAGCTGATATTATTGCTCCCTTTCATTCCTCTCCTGAAGGGATGCCATTACTTCCCAAACTAGGTAATCTCATATCATGCAGTCATTTGCTTAGAAGATTATTTATTGTACATATTTGCCTCAAACCATCATTTACAAAACTCTGTTGAAAACATAATCTTTAACAGTTAAGCAAAGCTGGTAATATAGAAAAAGAATAAGTACGAAGAATAACTTTTCTTAGTAAAATATAGGTTTTGTTTGGATAAAGAAATTGTAGCTATGAAGAGATGGCAAAGAGGCTCGCTTAGTTTCCATTTCAGTAGCATTATCTGCAAGGGAAAACAATCAGAGAAAATACACCTGCAAGCAAACTTTCATTTAGATACTAATGCTGCAGATTTGGATTAAAATGTGACATGGGCTGACCAACGAGAGAACCAAATTGCTTTGTTACACTGAGGCCAGTCATTTTCCCCTTGCACACACCCTTGATTCCTATCAACGAGGGCTGAGAGGGATGCAGAAACTGTATAAATCATTGCTTCTCTAATCCTAAATGCCAAGGGCCTTTTAGAATTTGGGAAAACTGGTACGATTGTGAAACTGGTAAGGGAAAAGATTCTTTGTAGATATAACAAAGTGCATTGACCTAATACAGTTTTGAAGCAGAGGTCACTTGCTAATTTTTAGTTAATATAGCAATATCACCAAATGATAGCATATTTGGCTCTGTGGAGAGAGGAACTGGCCTTGCAGAGCAGGGCAGGGCATAGACACTGCTGCTGGTAATAGGGGACAGGTTTTCTTCTTTTTCTCCTCCTCTGCCTTCCCTTTCTCCTGTTCATCCTCCTTTCCCCCTCTCTTCTTCTAATTCTCCTTATTTAAAAAAAAAATGCTGTGGCCGGATGCAGTGGCTCATGCCTATAATCTCAACACTTTGGGAGATTGAGTTGAGCAGATCATTTGAGGTCCAGAGTTCGAGACCAGCCTGGCCAACGTGGTGAAACACCGTGTCTACTAAAAATACAAAATTTAGTTGGGCAGTAGTGGCGCGCATCTGTAATCCCAGCTACTAGGGAGGCTGAGGCACGAGAATTGCTTGAACCCAGGAGGCAGAGGTTGCCGTGAGTTGAAATCACGCCACTGTACTCCAGCCTGGGTGACAGAGCAAGACTTGGTCTCAAACAAAAACAAAAACAAAAACATGTTATAAAGCTTTTCACGTCTATCTTTTCCTCTACAAAAAGTAGAGGAAATGAAGCAAACAAAGCTCTCTCTCCATTTAGGACAGAAAATCAAATTTAACATACCACTGCATCATTCAGTAATTGCTTTTTTTTTTGAGACGGAGTCTCTCAGCTCATGGTAACCTCTGCTTCCCAGGTTCCAGCAATTCTCCTGCCTCAGCCTCCCAAATAGCTAGGACTACAGGTGTGTGCCACCACGCCCAGCTAATTTTTTGTATTTTTAGTAGAGACAGCTTTCATTGTGTTAGCCAGGATGATCTCGATCTCCTGACCTTGTGATCTGCCAGCCACAGCAGTAATTGCTTTTTAAGAAGAGAAACTTTCTGTAAGCACCTGCTATGGTCACATAGATGATTTGTACAGCAAGGTAGCAGTTTGACATAATTTAAGAAAGATACAGATTTGGCTATGATGGGGTTGCCTTTCAATGGTTTAATGGGGAAGCTGTGTACCATGGGATTTCTTGTGTTTTCACTTTTAGACTGGAAAGGTAAAGCAGAGCATTCTTCCTTAGGTGACTGCTCAGCTCCCAATGCAGAGTCCAGCAGCTGCTTTTTTAAACTTTGAATGGAATATGTCAGCCTCATCTATTAAAGAGTAGAGATGCATTTGAAATGATTCGTTGACTCATTTTTGAGTTTCTAACTTTTACCTTTGAAAACAGACGATGGGTGTTTGTCTTAGTCTTCTAACGAGAAATGATAATAAACTCAATACAAATGCAACCACGTTTCTGTTGTACTTTAAACAAGACAGAATTCTTTCATTTGAGCTAAAGACTGCAGGAATAACAGAAGAAAATCATGTCAGTTCTTAGTGACTGGCTGGGAGCCCAATGGGGAAAGGCCCCCTCTTCCATCTACTTCAGTGAATCGAAGCTACAGACATGGTCCAGCTTCACAGACTTCCTAGAAGACACCTTGAAAGAGGTAAGGAAGCAGCTGTGTCCTCTCTTCAAGGAACTGCAGAAGAGCATCAGTGGCAGGATGATAGGTAAGCAGTTCTGCTACTTCTGTTGCAGGTTAATTATGAAGTTGCCTTCATATCCTGAGTGAATACAAGTTTAGTTACGGCACAAGTAAAATTTAACTCTTGAACATTTCAGTAAAACTTTTTCTCCTAGGTTGCTCACATTGCCTTTTAAATATAATGAATACCCCCTAAGAACAAATATATTTAGGTTCAAAATGTTGAATCTGGTTCTTATTTTAAAATTTTACCACCTTGAGCCGGGTGCTGTGGCTCACGCCTGTAATTCCAGAACTTTGGGAGGCTGAGGCAGGTGGATCACCTGAGGTCAGGGGTTCGAAACCAGCCTGGCCAACATGGTGAAACCCTGTCTCTACTAAAATATATATAAGCTGGGTGTAGTGGTGGGTACCTGTAATCCCAGATACTCGGGAAGCTAAGGCAGGAGAATTGCTTGAACCGAGGAGACGGAGGTTGCAGTGAACAAATACAGTGCCACTGCACTCCAGCCTGGGTCACAGAGTGATACTGTGGCTCAAAAAAATAAAAAATTTACCACCTTATTAATTCTCGTTCATCAATTATTTGCCTAGACACAATTTGCTGTTTGCTAAGCCAGAGAGCTGTGTACTTTTCCCACTAGAATTTGCTCTAAAAGTTAAGCACCTCTTAAACCCCAGCACTTATTACATAAATTCTTCTACAATTTAGGTTATATTTATTTTCTATCTAAAATATATAATTTAGTGATGGGTTCCATGGGCCTGCTGAGCCTACTGGACATGGCTGAATGAATTTTTCCATTCACACCCCATCCCCATGATCGAATGAATGAGCACAGCAGAGCCCTTTGAGAACAACTTACTGCCTCAACTTTGCATCTTTACTAAAGTAGTCCATTCTTTAAAATTAAGTATATTTCACCCTCTGGGTAAAAAGTTTTTCTTTTTCTCTTCTGCAACTATTAATATGTATTAAATTTTTCCCCTAATACTTTCCACCTGACTAAAACACCATATCAATCAAATCATCCTCTATCTATGCCTTTCTTCTTTTCCTCTGCCCAGTTCCATATGTAAGGTCTGTTTACACAGTTACCATCTACACAACAGCTGCAACACACAAGTGTGCATGCAGATATCATCTGTCAATGTATGTCCTACATCTCTTTACATAAATGCCTCCAAAACAGGGATTTGCCTTCCTACTAATTTGTCTAACCCATTCTGTCACATTTAGGAGGTGTTCATCCATTATTTAAAAATAGTTATGAAGTTATAAACAGGGAGAAATTATTTCTCCTAGTTCTTTGTGTTTTTATTTATTTTTTTTTTTTGAGACGGAGTTTCTCTCTTGTCCCCTAGGCTGGAGTGCAATGGTGTGATCTTGGCTTACTGCAACCTCCGCCTCCTGGGTTCAAGGGATTCTCCTGCCTCAGCCTCCCGAGTAACTGGGATTACAGGCATGCACCACCACACCAGGCTAATTTTTTTTTTAACAGAGTCTCGCTCTGTTGCTCAGGCTGTAGTGCAGTGGTGTAATCTCGGCTCACTGCAACTTCTGCCTCCCAGGTTCAAGCAATTCTCCTGCCTCAGCCTCCCAAGTAGCTGGGATTACAGGCATCCACCACCACACCCCACTAATTTCTGTATTTCTAGTGGAGGCGAAGTTTCACAATGTTGGCCAGGTTGGTCTCAAACTCCTGACCTGAAGTGATCCACCCACCTCAGCCTTCCAAAGCGCTGGGATTACAGGTACAAGCCACTGGCGCCCAGCCTAATTTTTGTATTTTTAGTAGAGACAGGGTTTCACCACGTTGGCCAGGTTGGTCTTGAACTTCTGACCTCAAGTGATCCACCTGCCTCAGCTTCTCAAAGTGCTGGGATTACAGACATGAGCCACTGTGCCTGGCTCTCCTAGTTCTTTCATAGATATGAAGGACCAGAAAGAAAATTGGAAAGGTAAATTTTTAAAGATATAATTTTTGTGTTTTGTTTTTTTTACAGACAGGCTCTCACTCTGTCACCCAGGCTGGAGTGCAGCAGCAAAATCATAGCTCACTGCAGCCTCGAACTCGAGTTTGAGCTATCTTCCTGCCTCAGCCTCCCCAATATAATATATGTAGACAATGAGAAGTTGATGGAAAAACAATTTTTTATATAACTGCATGGTATTAAAAATATTTTTTAAATTAACAGATGTCTTTGTATGTATGTTTGCATGTTATTTACTTTGGACTTTAAAATATTTATATATTTGAAGCCTAGTGTGGTGGCTCATGCCTGTAATCCCAGCGCTTTGAGAAGCCGAGACAGGTGGATTGCTTGAGCTCAGGAGTTTGAGACCAGCCTGGGCAACATGGCCAAACACTGTCTCCACAGAAAAATATAAAAGTTAGCTGGGCACGGTGACACATGCTACTGAGGAGGCTGAAGCATGAGAATTGCTTGAGCTGGGGAGGAAGAGATTGCAGTAAGCCAAGATCACGTCACTGCACTCCAGCCTGGGTGACAGGAAAAAAAAAAAATTGAGCACAAAGATAAAGGAAAACATAGAGGAACTTTTGGTAGGATTGAGAGTCTCACATTTAAACTTACTGAGCTCCTTTTCTCGTGTTCTCTCCTTATTGTCCAATTTATACATTTCATTCAATATCAGTTTTGCCAGAGTGGGCACTTTTTATATCTAGACATTTAAATTACTTTGGTTCATTTTATATTTTATCATAAAGAAATCTTCATGGTGTAATAGAATTTTTACTGCTATTCTTTGCATTTTTATCCACTAAAAGACAACTGTGGGTCCAGTACGGTGGCTCACGTCTGTAGTCCCAGTGCTTTGGGAGGCTTAGGTGGGCAGTTTGCTTGAGGCCAAGAGTTTGAGACCAGCCTGGGAAACATAGAAAGACCCCATCTCTACAAAAAGTTAAAAAATTGGCCAGGCGCAGTGGCTCATGCCTGTAATCCCAGCACTTTGGGAGGACGAGGTTGGCAGATCACTTGAGGTCAGGAGTTCGAGACCAGCCTGGCCAACATGATGAAACCCCATCTCTACTAAAACTAAAAAAAAAAAAAAAAATTAGTTGGGCATGGTGGTGAGGGCCTATAATCCCAGCTATTTGGGAGGCTGGGGCAGAAGAATTGCTTGAACTTGGGAGGCGGAGGTTGCAGTGAGCCCAGATAGCACCACTGCACTCCAGCCTGGCAGATAAGACCGAGACTCCATCTCAAAAAAAAAAGTTAAAAAATTAAGCAGGCATGGTGGTGCATGCCTGTAGTTCCAGTTACTTCAGCACCTGAGGTGGGAGGATCACTTGAGCTCAGGGAATCAAGGCTGCAGTGAGCTATCATTTTGCCACTGCACTCCAGCCTGGGCAACAGAGTAAGACCCTGCCTCAAAAAAAAAAAAAAAGAACCGAGTTGTTGTTTTTAAATCACATTTCTTCCATCAATTGATGACAGGGCATGTGGCCTTCTATTGACAGGGCAGTTTATGTTTGAAACCATGGGTATGAGCGACATTCTGAACAACCAAGAGATTGCACAAGCGCTGGCAGATGGGCTGATGGAATTGTCAAAAGAAGATTCTGTAAGTGTTTCTTTGAATAAAGTAAACTACGAAAACCAACATGTAAATCAATTCTGTTTGCAGTTATTATTAATTTTTTTGACCCGTTTATCCCTTTCAGGCGCAATCCCTCAGATAAATTACATCAGTTTCTAGTAACAGCCACTGAGAGATTCTGGGCCCAAGATGTGTTAAGTACACAAAACGGACAAGTAGGAAAATCTTCTAGGTTATTTCAAGTTTATTACGTCGTGCCCTGTTTTCTGGCTTGTGCTTAATTTCAGTCAGAAGTGACTTTTTTTTATATATAAAACATGTTAGTGGCTTTATATTTCACATAAACTTTATTCAACAGTGAAACCAATTCCTAATTTGAGGAGAAGCCTGAGAAAGTGTGATCGCGATGTGAAAAGATGAAGGGAAAGGGGGCTAGATGAGAGGGGAAGGGAAAGAGAACACAACAGAACAGAAAGAAGGAAATCAGTCATTCAGTTGGGGATGGCTGTAGGAGAAGCCCCATGAAACAATTTCATCAGACACAGATCCAAGGTACCCTCTCATTAAGGTCAGTCCACATTTCAGAAAACGGTGAGGAGAGGCCAGGCTCCAGACAGCTCTCCCAGCCCCAAAGAGGCCAGCATAGCTATAGGAAAACTGCGATGTGGCCGGGTTGCAGTGCTTCACGCCTGTAATCCCAGCACTTTGGGAGGCTGAGGCGCATGGATCACTTGAGGTCAGGAGTTGGAGACCATCCTGGCCAACATGGTGAAACCCTGTCACTACTAAAAATACAAAAATTAGCTGGGCGTGGTGGCAGGCACCTGTAATCCCAGCTACTTGGGGGACTGAGGCAGTAGAAAACCTGGGAGGTGGAGGTCACAGTGAACCGAGATTGCACCACTGCACTCCAGATTGGGTGACAGAGTGAGACTGTCTCAAAAAAAAAAAAAGGAAAAGAAAAGAAAATGCAGCATGCAGCTCTCTATCTGAGGTAAGTCAGGAATAAGATGGAGATAGGGTTGATGTTAACATATTCAATAATCTAAATTCTCTAGTTTTCCAAGGAATTCTCAAGGAGGTTCTCAAATCTTTCTTTTCCACCATCATAGTTCTACTTTGTGTGTGAATTTAACATTGTCTCTGCACACATCTCTCTCTCCTTATCATCGAGTACCTGCTCTTGCTTCAACGTGGCTTCCTGGGTCTGCACCAGGCATCTCTGGGCTTAGCTGTCCTGCACTGGGTGTGGGCTGCGAAGTTGCATTAGCTGTAGTTTGTCTTCTGTGAAGTCTCAGCTCTGCAGTGAGACTCAGGCAGCCTAATGACGAAACCCCTTTGGTTAGCCTTGCTGATAAAATGAACAGGGATAGGCTGGGCGTGGTGGTTCACTGCTGTAATCTCAGCACTTTGGAAGGCCAAGGTGGGCAGATCACCTGAGGTCGGGAGTTCGAGACCCGCCTGACCAACATAGAGAAACCCCATTTCTATTAAAAATACAAAATTAGCCAGGCATGGTGGTGCATGCCTGCAATCCCAGCTACTCGGGAGGCTGAGGCCGGGAGAATCACTTGAACCCAGGAGGTGGAGCTTGCAGTGACCTGAGATCATGCCATTACACTTCAGCCCATGCAACAAGAGTGGAATTTGTCTCAAAAAAAAAAAAAAAAAAAAAAACTAGAGCAGGGATATTCACAGAGATGCTCCTGCACTGTCTCCCAAAACACCAAAGGATTACTCAATGTGCTTGGTGTAGGTTCAGTGTACTTACTTCCACCTAATTATTTAAAAATAACCAGGTATGATATAATTTGGATGGTGCTCAAATCCGTAGCCTGAGGGAACCAAATTTGAGAGCCTCAGCATGCTTTTGCCAGCAATTCTACTACTGCAGCCTCTCTCCCAGGCCTTCTTCTTTCCCATGAAAGACAGTAAGATCCTGCCTGTCCCCTTTCCTCATTCGGCCAAGAGGCTGGTGTGGGCCACTTTGGTTCCAAAGATCTTGAGAGACCCTCCTATCAGACTCTGGTGTCTTAACTGGATGGGGACGAATGTATGGCAACTGGGATATGAGATTAACTAGAAAGTCTTGTGTACCGACTCAAATTGAGTACTAGTCACTTTGTTTTCTGGACATGTAAATTCGTTAAGTAGAAAGCTGAAATCCCTGCTAAAAAGTCTCTTTTCTCTTCTGCTGCACTATTGACACCTGTATTTCAGATGAATGTTTTAAACAGGAATTTTTCTTGGGGGGGTGGCATTTTTTCAGGACAAACCTCTGGAATTTTTGTCATATTTTCTGCTGAAGAAATGCGGTAAAAAGGTCAAAGATTTTGAAGAAAATGTTATTCCAACAAAATGTGACCCAAAGACAGCATTCGGCTTATTGATGCAGGTAAAGATGCTGCTGAATTTTCATGCCATTGCTTTTCTGTAGAGTCAGGCACATGTGATGAAGAAATTCATAAACCATAATACGAGCTCTACTGGGAAGCTTTAATGTACCATTTCTCCTAAGAATTTTGTTTTCATGACGTGTTATGAAAAAGGGTGTTTCAGCCAGGCGCAGTGGCTCACACCTGTAATCCCATAATTTTGGGAGGCTGAGGCGGGCAGATCACAAGATGAGGATTTCAAGACCAGCCTGGCCAACATGGTGAAACCCTGTCTCTACTAAAAACACAAAAATTAGCCAGGCATAGTGGCATGCACCTGTAATCCCAGCTACTCAGGTGGCTAAGGCAGGAGAATTGCTTGAATCAGGGAGTTGGAGGTTGCAGTGAGCCAAAATCACGCCATTGTACTCCAGCCTGGGTGGAGGTTGCAGTGAGCCAAGATCGAGCCACTGCACTCCAGCCCAGGCGACAGAGTGAGACTCCGTCTCAAAACAAAGAGTGTTTCACCGTTTTGAAATATGAGCAACATTTAAGACACTTAAAAGCATAAAATTACACCATGTTAACTTGAGTAACACTATTGGATTAAGGGAGAACATTAGAAATTTGCATTTTGCTTTGCCATTTATACAGTTGAGCCACCGTACCCAGTGAGACACTTTCGTTCCTGGACGTTCCTCAATTTTCTCTGCCAAGTAAAATTCACACTGAATGAAATCTTTTTAACAGGCTGTTGACCTGAACAGCTAATCGTGTTCAAAAAATAATGCATGAAATGGCCAAGTGCAGTGGCTCACACCTGTAATCACAGCATTTTGGGAAGCCGAAGCAGGTGGATCACCTGAGGTTGGGAGTTTGAGACCAGCCTGATCAACGTGGAGAAACCCGGTCTCTACTAAAAATACAAAAACTTAGCCGGGCGTGGTGGCACATCCCTGTAATCCCAGCTACTCAGGAGGCTGAGGCAGGAGAATTGCTTTAACCTGGGAGGCAGAGGTTGTGGTGAGCCAAGATTGCGCCACTGCACTCCAGCCTGGGCTACGAGAGTGAGACTCTGTTTAAAATAATAATAATAATAATAATAATGCAGGAAATGTGGTCTTAAAGTTTCTCATTGCTGGAAAGCAGGCCCTCTATTGCTCCACTGTCTGCCTGTAATAAAACTGGAGAAATGTAAAACTCCTTAATGCCTGGAAATTTCTTTGATCTTTTTTTTAAATCAAATTAGGAAAAAATATGTATTGGATTCTCATTTGGTTCTCTACTATTTAACACTAGAGACCTTAGGCACAAAGCCCACAAAACAATCGCAGAGACCTCTAGATGAAAAACCACGGCTAAATGTCAGTGTTGAATTAGGATAAAAATAGAAAAGCCGATTTTCCTCACATCAGGGTTTTTTTTTTTAAACTGGATATTCATTCAGAAGACTCAGGAGACAAAAGAGGGGCAAGTAAAAAATTCTCTGAGATAATTGTTTTAAAGACCCTTCCACCAGGCGTGGTGGCTCATGCCTATAATCCTAGCACTTTAGGAGGCCGAGGTGGGTAGATCACCTGAGGTCAGGAATTCGAGAGCAGCCTGGTCAACATGGTGAAACCTTGTCCCTACTAAAAATACAAAAATTAGCCAGGTATGGTGGTGGGTGCCTGGAATCCCAGCTACTCGGGAGGCTGAGGCAGGAGAATTGCTTGAACCCAGGAGGTGGAGGTTGCAGTAAGCCAAGATTACACCATTGCACTCCAGCCTGGGTAACAAGAGCAAAACTCACTCTTAAAAAAACAAACAACAACAAAAAAACCCTTCCAGAGACGCTTGTGTGTGTGTGTGTGTGTGTGTGTGTACGTGTGTGTGTGTGTGGTGTGTGTGTGTGTGTGCGTTTCCATCCATGTATCTATCCATCCACCTACCTACCTACCTACCTATCATCTTGCTGCCCAATCATTATTTACTTTTGATCTCTGTCTGCCTATAATGTTTACACTGATACCATGCAACCATGGTGATGGCTGGTAGCCAGAATTATAGTTGTTCCTGAACTCTACCTGTCATTTTCACAACTATTTCTGTCCCCTTATCTAGGCAGCTCAGTGTTTGCTGGCAGAAGCATCAGCAATGACTAGACCATCTCTGGAAAACAGTGTCTGCCTAGAGAGCAATTCCTAACATGTGATCAAAGCCTGGTTCTGCGAGCTTAATTTTTTATGGTCTTCTTCATACGTCCTGTGTAGCCAAGGCAAAGACCCATCAACCCAAAATAACAGTTGTCTTATAAATGTCCAAAGTTTCTGCCCTGTTACTTTATCTGAATTCATCCATTAAAAACAAGTAAGAGATAGCATCTGAATCTAAAATTAAGCTGTAAAAATTCTGGCAATTAAACATATAATATAAAATGAATGAACTTGGCAGTTTTAGGTTCAAACAAAATTACTCTGCCAAATCAATGTCCTCTCCACAAAGAAAAAAAATATAATTTAAAAAAGTAAGTTGCTGCTGAGCCAGAATGTGAAACAAAGCCCAATTGTAAGCAAGCAGATTCTAAAATAGTGAAGGTGGTCAGGGTTCCATGCTGACACCTGGATTTTAATGCATAAATTTTCATGTGAGCCTGTGCAGTCAGGTGATCTCCCAGAGAAAGACGGCTCCTTTATCTGTGAGATTCATGATACAATTCTGTACTGTTTGGGTTATCCTAATCTTGGCCCAAACTGAGAGTTTTTGTTTTTGTTTTTTGAGACAGCCTTACTCCATCAGGCTGAAGTGCAAGAAACTGGTTGGGCACAGTGGCTCATGCCTGTAATCCCATCACTTTGGGATCCCAAGGCAGGAGGATCACTTGAATTTGAGATCAGCCTGGGCAACATAGTGAGACCTTGTCTCTAAAAGAAATGAACAAAATTAGCCAGGCATTGTGGCTTGTGCCTGTAGTCCCAGCTACTTGAGAGGCTGAGGTGGGAGGTCGAGGTTGCAGTGAGCCAATATTGTACCACTGCACTCCAGCATGGGTGAGAGAGTGAGACCCTGTCTCAAATAAAAAAAAAAAGAACAAAAAAAAAAAAAGACAAAACAAAGTAGATCTCTTCCCCTTGCCCAAGCTGTACTTATGGATACATGCCAGGCTGGTCTGAGACAGCCACAAGTGTAGAGGACTATTAGAAGACTCCCTGGAGCAGACATGAAGCACTTGGGGTCAGGCAGGACCTCCTGCCATCTAGGACTAGAGCTAGCTGGCAGCAGCTTTGCAGATCAGGGGTTTTCTGCAGAGGCTCAGGCTAACATAGCAATGTGGCATCTCAAAAAAAAATCGTTTTTGCCTCAGTAAAGTAAGATAAAAGGAGTCTTGGTTACAAATTGAAGTTATTCTTCCAGCCAAAACCCTGGACATCTGAGGGTTGCCACTGATAGTTTCATCTTTGATTAGGAAGGCAGCAGTAACAACGACTAACCATCATCATCCCTCAACATAACCATAGGACCAGGACCATTGCTCCTTGCTAGCATGGACCCTGGGGTGCTGCAGGCATCAGGGGTAGGGAAGGAGGGCTTTTTAAACAAATGTGCTGTTTTAGGGAGGCTACAGCAAGAATAGTTAACAAGGTAAGTAAAGCCTTATTTAAATGTGCAAGTCTAGAAAGGGTATGTGAACTGTTTATGACACATTTTCACTTGGTGAAAATAAAAAGGAGTGAGTTTTGTGAGCTTTTCCTTCGAGCATCTTAAAAGTAAAATAACCTATTTGTCCTCAACTGAGAAGGAACAGAGCAGAGCTGAGGGAGAAGCCTGTTACTCAGCTGGGGGTGGTGGCTCATGCCTGTCATCTCAGCACTTTGGGAGGCCGAGGCGAGCAGATTACCTCAGGTCAGGAGATCTAGACCAGCCTGGCCAACATGGCAAAACCCCGTCTCTACTAAAAATATAAAAATTAGCAGGGCATGGTAGCAGGTGCCTGTAAGCCAGCTACTCAGGTGGTTGAGGCAGGAGAATTGCTTGAACCCAGGAGGTGGAGGTTGCAGTGAGCCGAGATTGTGCCACTGCACTCCAGCCTGGGCAACAGAGCAAGACTCTGTCTCAAGAAAAATAAAAATAAAAGAAACCTGCACTTTGGGAGGCCGAGGCAGGTGGATCACGAGGTCAAGAGATCGAGACCATCCTGGTCAACATGGTGAAACCCCGTCTCTACTAAAAATGCAAAAAATTAGCTGGGTACGGTGGCGCGTGCCTGTAATCCCAGCTACTCAGGAGGTCGAGGCAGGAGAATTGCCTGAACCCAGGAGGCGGAGGTTACAGTGAGCCGAGATCACGCCATTGCACTCCAGCCTGGGTGAAAAGAGCGAAACCCCATCTCAAAAAAAAAAAGAAAAAAAGAAAAAAGAAAAAGAAAAGAAGCCTGATACCCAAGAATGTATGCAAGCCTCTAAGCCTGGGAGGAGCCCTGGTACACTGTCACTCCCCTGGCCCCCAGGGAAGAGGGAACTTCACTGAATTTAGTTCTCAAGTATAATGTTCTTCAAAGGAAGCAAAGGCTATTTTTAAAAAACATAAAATTTAATTTGAGTGGCATCCCATTTGCAAGCACTTAACTCATTGTTTCAAGGAACATTGTGGCTGGGGCTAGAGGCAGATAGCTTCTGAGGGCCTCCTGTGGGCACAGTATTGAGTTTTCAGAGATGCCAAGACCTGCCTGCAATAACCAAGTTTCCATTCAATCTTCAGGAAAGAAATGGTATAGAAGACAATTCTTGGGACACAAAGTCAAGACTTAGCAAAAATGATTTAAATTTTGAAGCACTGATTAATCTGGTAAGCTAATTATTACATAATGTCAATTTACCAGTGGTTTTGCTCCTGACAATGAAATTTCAGCCTTTATTCTGGTTAGTTTTTCATTTTCCTTGAAAATTTGTCTTTGGGGGATTAAAAAAAAACCCTCCAATATAATTAGGGAGAATCCAGCCAGCAGACTTTTCTTTTAAATAAGCCCCAGACTGAAAAGTTGAGCCACAAGGATAGCGGTGTAACATATTCGAGCAAAACCAATCTGTATGTTACTCCCTGACTTTCCTGTATGATACCAGGATGGCTTTTAAAGAAATGGCACATGGACAAAGGCTCACAGTTCTAATTAATCTAGCAACTTACAGTCTGACTTCAGAAGCTGAGTCTAATGAATCCAATGTCTAGGGCTCCATCTTTCTGTGTAGAGTGTGGCGGAAGCTGCTGCCTGAGCAGAGGCTGGTCCCATCCTGTGTCATCCACGGCACTGCATGTGGTTTTATTTTCTTCAACACACAAACACATTTATTATCACCTTTCATTCTCAGAATCTATAAAGGAGACATTCCCAGCCACATTACAGAGAACTAGAGTTAAGAAAAGTTACATGGGGGAAGAAAAAGTTAAATGGTTTCCCTAAGGCCAGACAATTGGGCAAGACAAATCTCAAGTCCTGCAGCCCTGAGCTCAGACTTGGGGCTCTATCCCAGCCCCAGACATCCTGGCTATGTCCATCTGCTGCAGACAGTGCAGGCTGTGAACCCCAGGGCATGGGTCTTCACTTGCCCCAAACCCATCTCTAGGAACACCAAGGAAGAGCATGTTTCCATCGAGCAGTGAATATGAGAGTTTCTCATCTATCAGTAATAATACCGGACAGTGGCTTTAAGATAACAGTAAAAGTCTTGACAATGAAAACCTTAGTCCAAAATGGTTATAAATGCTGGATAAGTCCAATATTTAAAAATATATACATACAGAAATACGCATACAATATTTAAAAATACATGAACTGCAAGCCAACTGCTAAGTGGGATGCAGATGTATTTTTTACTTCATTATATATGTCTAAATAGGTATTCTATACAGACCATGTGTTTGGAAAATAAACAAGAAGAGTTTGGTAGCTCATGCTTGTAATCCCAGCACTTTGGGTGGCCAAGGCGGGTGCATTGCTTGAGCAGAGGAGTTAGAGACCAGCCTGGGCAACATGGCAGAACTCTGTCTCTACAAAAAAAAAAAAAGCAAAATACAAAAATTAGCTTGTTGTGGTGGCTATTCTGGTGGCCGAGGCAGAAGGATTGCTTGAGCCCAGGAGGTTGAGGCTGCAGTGAACTATGATTGTACCACTGCACTTCAGCCTGGGTGACAGAGGGATATCCTGTCTCAAAAAAAAAGAAAGAAAAAGAAGAGTGCATTTATAACATTTCAAATACAGTGAGTTCTTATTTGCCTCTTATTTTTACATTATAATTCCAGTGAATGAAATTATGGTTAATTCATCTTGGTGAAGCTCACATAGCATTACACATTTTTTTCATTTTAAACAAGACACTTATTTAAACAACAGGGTGTTTTACTTGAAGGAAAAACTATCTGGGAATCATTTTTATCAACTAATTGATCCTCACTTAAAGACAGATTGCCCTACATATAGGAGGTGTATGAAAATGCTATAAAATTGCCCTTTGTGTTACCATGATAAATGAGAAACATGAGCATTCTCCAGTCGAAAAAGGTATGCAAGGATTTATATATGCGGATATAGTATTGCTGTTGTTAAAACAGTGAGAGCAAAATAACAGATTGGAATGTAAAGATAACAGCTGAATCAGTATGCCATGGAGGGAGAAAGGAGGCTTTTTTCTTTTTTTTTTTTTGAGAGGGAGTCTCACTCTGTTGCCCCTGGCTGGAGTGCAGTGGCATGATCTCAGCTCACTGCAACCTCCGCCTCCCAGGTTCAAGTGATTCTCCTGCCTCAGCCTCCTGAGTAGCTGGGATTACAGGTGTGTGCTACCATGCCCAGCTAAGTTTTGTATTTTTAGTAGAGATAGGATTTCACCATGTTGGTCAGGCGGGTCTCAAACTCCTGACCTCAAATGATCTGCCCGCCTTGGCCTCCCAAAGTGCTGAGATCACAGGCATGAGCCACTGTGCCTGGACAAGGAGGTCTTTTCACAGAAGCATTTTTCCCCTTCTAATCTCCGTTTGATGTTGATCAACACATATCATTGGCCACTACTTTTTTTAATATGCTTGTGCACATTCATCAGTTACCTTATATACAATGAAGGAATAGGGAAGGAAATGAAAGAATAGAGAGAACTATACTGTAGTAGATAGGATGTAGTGGAGCCAAATAGCAGTCTCTAGTTGAGAATGCACTCTTGATCTGTTAGAAGAGCCTGTGGCCTAGAGTAGCAGGTTCTCTTTTTAGTGGACCCCTCCTGTCTGCTGCTGAAACACATCAATTGTATCTCCAGCCTCCACTTCTAACTCTGCAGGTGTGTCTGTTTCATTGATTGGCCATCTGACAAATTGGAATCTGATCTGCCTCATTGACAAGCCCTGTTATTCCCGATAGGCTTTCATTCATTTACTAAGTGATGTTGTCTGTTAATCTTAAATTGCACCAAGGAGCCACCTTAAAATTAATGTGGGCAGTTCTGACTCCTTCCTCGAGCTTTTTGTTCACCAAGTTGAGTGATGGAGTCGCCTCAGGTCCACACTGAATGAACACACAAGTAGCACCAGGAGTGGCAGAAGCAGTATTGTCATATTTTACTGGGAGCAGTGTGGGGTATACTTAGGGCTGGAGGGAAAATATTAATTATTCTAGGCTCAAATTGAAGGATATTATGTTTTTAAAACTTAGGTATTATAAATTTTCTGGTATAAAGATGCTCATTGTATAGCTTTTGAAATATACAGATAAAAGAAAAAAATTACCTAGTACCAGCAATAAAAATGAATTTATCTCTCTATATGAACATAACACACACAACATCAGGGTATGGAATTTCTTTAGGCCAGTGTATGGTTTTTGCCTCTGCATTAAAAAATAAAACGAGAGTTGGAAACATAGGAAAGTGGCACAACTGGCAACCCGGCTAGACAGGAGAGATGGGCTTACAGCTCAAAGCCAATCCTCAATACTGAAGTTAGATCCTAATACTGAAAGAAGAGCATATGCTTCAGTTTTTTCATATGTCAGTTGGGGAAGCAAATTAGCTAATAATAAGAAGGCATCTTCACTGGTTCTTGCTGTTGCAACAGAATACTTGAGACTGGGTAATTTACAAAGAACAGAAATTCTCTATGGAGTCTGGGAAGTCCAAGATCAAGGTGCTGGCATCTGTCAAGGGCCTTCTCTTGGAGTCCTCACATGGTGGAAGGCAAGAGAGGACCAACTGCCTCTGCCAAGCCCCTTTATAAGGATACCTGATCCCATTCATGAAGGAGGAGTCCTCATGACCCAGTCACCTTTTCACGGCTCCACTTCTTAATACTATCACATTGGCAACACCTGAATTTTAGAAGGGAACCATTCAAACTGTAGCAGAGGGCTAGCTCATTTCAGTTCTTCTGTCTGCAGGATAATCAATAAAACACTATTGGGAAAAAGAAATAGGAAAACAAACAAGGGTAGACAAGCCAAAGGCTTCCTCACTAGGCTGCACCCTCCATGAAGACAGGACTCCATCTTGTTCCCATCATTACATGGCCAGCACCAGCATAAGATACCTAATATGGATTTGCATGGACAGATGGATAAAAATAAAGTTTCAAACTGCCTTCCTTTAGATCCAAGATTAAAAATCTCCTCTCTACTTGGGCATCAGGCTGTCCTGATGGGAGGGGCTCTTTGGTGATCCTGGGGACAAGTGATGAACAGCAGGGTCCTCCACAGCCCCCTGTGAAGTCCCTGCATAGCACAAACCAGCAAAAGGGGATCTCCATGGAGCTGCCTGACTGCTCAGCACTTCCACTTCTCTGTCACTGACTCTCAGGCTTCTTGAGGCTGTAAGCCTGAGAAGAATCACTGTGCTTCTTCTGAGTTCTTAATGCTTCTCTACAGGAGAGAATGCTCCAGAGAGACTCAGATGAAAAGCGAACTAGAGTTGTCAGGGAACTCTTACAGAGTGAGAGAAAATATGTACAGATGCTGGAAATTGTGAGAGATGTTTATGTCACACCACTGAAAGCAGCACTGTCATCAAACAGAGCAATTCTGAGTGCTGCCAATATCCAGATCCTCTTCTCTGATATTCTGCGAATTTTAAGTCTCAACAGGTAAACTCTGAATATATACTTTTAAAAATATTCACTGTGCTCTGAGAAGCCCATGCTTTGTTGTTTCAAAAGCAGCCTGGAGGTGCAGTGATTCTCTGCCCCTCTTGGGGACCCTGAATACAGTGGAGAGATACTCATTACATTACCTACTGGGCTGCGACCAGTATTGATTCCCAAGGACAGCCCTTCCCCCGTTCATAGCCATGGTGCAGGGAGTGGAGTTCAGGACCTAGGCATTTTATAACCCAGTGGTTCCCAACCTTTTTGGCACTAGGAGCCAGTTTCGTGGAAGACAATATTTACACAGACCAGGGCTGGGGAGAATGGTTTCAGGATGATTCAAGCACATTATGTTTATTGTGTACTTTATTTCTATTATTATTATATTGTACTATATAATGAAATAATTATACAACTCATCATAATGTAAACTAGTGGGAGCCCTGAGCCTGTTCTCCTGCAACTAGATGATCTCATCTTGGGGTGGTGGGAGACAGTGACAGATCATCAGGCATTAGATTCTCATAAGGAGCACACAACCAACCTAGATCCCTCGAATGTGCAGTTCACAATAGTGTTTACACTCCTGTGAGAATCTAATGCCACTGCTGATCTGACAGGAGGTGGAGCTCAAGCAGTAATGCAAGTAATAGGGAGTGGTTGTAAGTATCAGTGAAGCTGCTATAACAGACTACCTGAGACTGGATTAAAAAAAAAAAAAATATATATATATATATATATATATATATATATATATATATATATATATATATATAAATGAAGCTTTGCTCACTCAACTGCCACTCACCTCCTGCTATGCAGCCTGGTTCCTAACAGGTCATGGACCAGTACCGGTCCATGGCCTGGGGGTTGGGAACCCTTGCTGTAACCAATAGACTCTTCATGCAAAAGACAGCAGGAAGGAGGAAAGCCATATGTTCATTCTTAATCAGCAATGTTCAGTTAAGCAATGGGAAAAAAACCTGAAAGATTTAACGGGATTAAGCCACCAGGACACATAGCTTAGAAAGCCCAAGGCTGGGGGGTCAGTTTAATAACAACGTATTTTTTTTTTTTTGAGACAGAGTCTTGTTCTGTCACCAGGTGCCAGGCTGGAGTGGAGTGGCGCAATCTTGGCTCACTACAACCTCTGCCTCCCGGGTTCAAGCAATTCTCCTGCCTCAGCCTCCCAAGTAGCTGGGACTACAGAAGCATGCCACCATGCCCAGCTAATTTTTTTTTTTTGTATTTTCAGTAGAGACAGGGTTTCACCATGTTGGCCAGGATGGTCTCGATCTCTTGACCTTGTGATCTGATCTGCCTGCCTCGGCCTCCCAAAGTGCTGGGATTACAGGCTTGAGCCACCGCACCCAGCCAATAACAGCGTATTTTCAAGTTCATAACATGAGAGAAAAAGTGATCATTTCTCCCTGTGGTAAAGGAAGGCAACCTGAGTATGTGCTTCTCGGATGGTAATTCTCTAGGTAACTTGGAACAAGTTCCTTCTTCTCAGTGGGTCCCAGCTCCTACCAAGTGAAGAGATTGAACTAGGCCTCTTCCAATGTTCACAGCCTGTGATGGATGAATGGGGGATTTTCTTAGAGCTATGGGGAAATGGGCCAAGCAGGGGTTATGGCATTCAGCTGTTGAAGACAGTGGCGCACTCTGCTCTAAATACTGTAAGAGCTTTCACCCACCTGCCTCTCTGGAGACAAGAGAATGGGACATTAGGCAGCAGCTGTATTGTGGCCAGTGTGTGGTTCTGACCCAAGGAGAGGTGAAGAGGTGAGATTCTACCCAGCCAACCTACTCCTTTATGTCCCAGTTGCCCTTTCCTGTCAAATCTGCATTTCTCTGTGTTAAGAAGGAATGACTTGACCAAAACCCTCCTGTAAAGGACTAAGCTGAAAATGCTTGCACTAATGACAATGGACATTTGGGTTTATAAGTTATCACAAATTAATATTTTATACTTATGCTTTTCTCATACCGCAGGCAGTTTCTAGATAACCTGAGAGACAGACTGCAGGAATGGGGCCCAGCTCACTGTATTGGAGAAATAGTCACAAAGTTTGGAAGCCAGTTGAACACATACACCAATTTCTTCAACAATTACCCTGTCGTTCTGAAAACTATTGACAAGGTAAATGAGTTTCAATCCCATCATTCTATGAGATCTGAGCTAGAAACGAAGTTATGTGTGGGACCCAAAAGACTAGCGTTAATAAGAAAGGCTTCTCTGCTCTTAGCTCCCAGCTCTCTTCCCATATACTGTGACCTCTGAGGACAGGAGCCCTCAGAGGACAAGTTCACTCTCTCATGTAGAAAATAAATGAATTATCCACATATTTATTGAAAGAACAATCAATTTATGAAGTGTCACTATGAAGTAAGAAGTGTCTTGGTCTTACATTTCCTAGAGAGTAAATTATTAACAGTTTTCTTTGTTGCGATTTCTGCCATTATTTATTTATTATTTATTTTTGAATTGAAGTTTCACTCTTATTGCCCAGGCTGGAGTGCAATGGTGCGATCAGCTTACCACAACCTCCGCCTCCCGAGTTCAAGCAATTCTCGTGCCTCAGCCTCCCAAGTAGTTGGGATTACAGGCATATGCTACCATGCCCAGCTAATTTTTGTATTATTAGTAGAGACAGGGTTTCTCCATGTTGGTGAAGCTGGTCTTGAACTCCTGACCTCAGGTGATCCACCCGCCTTGGCCTCCCAAAGTGTTGGGATTATAGGTGTGAGCCACCATGCCTGGCTAATTTCTGCCATTATTTAATCTGAGCAGGAATATGCAATTCCCTTCTCTACCACTTGCTGCTCTTGTTGGGATATCTTCTGATGGGAATAAAATCCCTCTTTCTTCCCTCCTCAGTTGATATCAAAAGCCTAGAAAAGGCTACCTTGTCACATGGCAGCCCACTTCTGCCAGAGTCCACTGTGACCTTGTCTTCACTGAGGCCCTGCAGGAAAGGCCTGCGGGCTGGGAGGCCTCTGGAGGGCTCTGCCCTTGGACAGCTTCCTTTGTAGTATTCCTTCTACCCTACCCAGGGAGTCTAGTCACTGCTGGACAACTTCAAGATTAAAAAGTTAGATAAATAAGGTAATTTCTTACAACTTACTTCGAAGACAAGAATTGGAGCAAAGCATCACATGGTATCAGGGACAAATTGACGCCCGAATTTTTATAGCTATAGATAATGATGCCTATTTCACTAGCACAGCATGTGCATACAAGTAAGTACTTAGCTTAAATGTTAGCTATTTGGCTGTGGGTTTTTTTTTTGAGACATGGTCTCCCTCTGTCACCTAGGCTGAAGTGCAGTGGTGTGATCACAGCTCACTGCAGCCTTGACTTCCCCAGACTTAGGTTATCCTCCCACCTCAGCCTCCCACGTAGATAGGACTACCTGTGTTTGCCACTACACCCGGCTAATTTTTTTTGTATTTTCTTGTAGAGACAGGATTTCATCAGGTTGCCCAGGCTGGTCTTAAACTCCTAGGCTCAAGCAATCCATCTAACTCTGCCTCCTAAAGTGCTGGGATTATAGAGGTAAACCACCATGCCAGCCAATGTTAGCTATTAATATGACTGAAATCCATGAATATTTACTTAGTCTAATCCATGAATATTTACTTGGTCTTAGCCAAAAGTCTGAGAATGAAATCAGTGAATATTTGATTTCTAGAAGTTAGCATTGTCGACATCTTTTAAGCATGGGAAAAAAGGTAACTTCAGAGGTGTTCTAATAGTGATAAATGAATACCTTTTAAAATAGATATTAAGCATATCTGAGTCACAGCACCAAAGAAAATAAAAATAAAAGATAGATATTAAGGCTGGGTTTGGTGGTGGCTCACGCCTGTCATCCCAGCACTTTGGGATGCTGAAGCAGGCAGATCACCTGAGGTCAGGAGTTCGAGACTAGCCTGGCCAACATGGCAAAACCCTGTCTTACTAAAAATACAAAATTAGCCAGGCATGGCGGTGGGCACCTGTAATCCCACCTACTTGGGAGGCTGAGGCAGGATAATCACTTAAACTTGGGAGGCAGCGGTTGCAGTGAGCCAAGATCACACTACTGCACTCCAGCCTGGGTGACAGAGCAAGGACTCTGTCTCAAAAACAAACAAACCAAAACAGATATTAAGTACAGTGAAACACCTGTATAATAAACATTACTATGGAAAACATAACAGAAATATTAAAAGCAAACACCATTAATAGTTAAGATCTTACTACACTGAAATAACATTTATTGTGTGACAGGCACTTTATGGGTAGGATTTTTTTTCCCCACACCACAAGCATTAGAGATGGTATCCATGTTACAGAAGAGAAAGCTGAGGCTCAGAAAAGTTAAGTAATTTGACAAGGTTATATACTCAATGTATTCTAATTCAAATCCAGGGCCACCTGTTTGTAAAGTACATTCTTATTTGTCTATGCTGATTAAGTTCAATGGATAGGGTCAGGTCTATGCATAATTAACACACATTCTTATTAGGAAGACACCAATGGCACTAATAATAGTTTAACTGGTTAGACATAGATGCTGCCCTTTTGCTTCATGAATTTCATAGATCACACTTGCTCAGTCAAACAGTGGACTTTACAACTCTATCATAAAGTTTTGACAATATAATCCTCACCTTTTAGTGCAGAGAAATGATACCAGCCTTCCGAACTTTCCTGAAGAGGCATGATAAGACCATTGCTACAAAAATGCTGAGGTATGTTCTGAGGAAGAGCAGAGTAGGTCTCCCCCGCCCCTCCCCCAGACAGGGTATTCCTGGGCCTTCAGAGACCAGAGTTCTCTTCTCTATGCCTTGTATAGTCTGCCAGAGCTGCTGCTGTACCCATCACGAAGATTTGAAGAATACCTTAATCTTCTCTATGCTGTCAGGCTTCATACTCCTGCTGAGCATGTTGACCGTGGGGATTTGACCACTGCAATTGACCAAATCAAAAAATATAAAGGTTATATAGATCAGGTTGGTTGCTGATAAGAATCTGTGTCCTTAAAAGTGTTACAGTGCTTCTGTGGTACTCCCACTCAGAGATCCTAGATACCTTATCTTCTTGTGGTGTTCTTTGCTTTGAAGTCTTTCATCCTTTTAATGCTAAATCAATAGTTGTGTTCAGTGATTTTCAACACTAAGGGTATCTATTCTAAGCCAAGCAACATGAGACAATGTTTTCAGATCTTTGTACAATTTTTTTTTTTTGAGATGGAGTCTCGCTCTGTCACCAGGCTGGAGTACAGTGGTGAGATCTCCGCTCACTGCAACCTCTGCATCCTGCATTCAAGCAATTCTCCTGCTTCTGCCTCCCAAGTAGCTGGGACTACATGCATGCACCATCACGCTCAGCTATTTTTTGTATTTTTAGTAGAGACATGTATTCACCATGTTGGCTAGGATGGTCTTGATCTCCTAACCTTGTGATCCACCCACCTCAGCCTCACAAAGTGCTGTGATTACAGGCATGAGCCACTGTACCCAGCCTATAATAAAATTTTTATGTAAGTTTGAAGAATGAAATACTTGGACTGATTTTTTTTTACATAACTAAAAGGCAAAAAAAAAAAAATCCTTTGTTTCTGAAAGTACTTTCTTTTTTTTTTTTTTAGACGGAGTTTCACTCTTGTTACCCAGGCTGGAGTGCAATGGCACGGTCTCGGCTCACCGCAACCTCCGCCTCCTGGGTTCAGGCAATTCTCCTGCCTCAGCCTCCTGAGTAGCTGGGATTACAGGCACTCGCCACTATGCCCAGCTAATTTTTTTGTATTTTTTTTAGTAGAGACGGGGTTTCACCATGTTGATCAGGATGGTCTCGATCTCTTGACCTCGTGATCCACCCGCCTCGGCCTCCCAAAGTGCTGGGATTACAGGCGTGAGCCACCATGCCCGGCCTCTGAAAGTACTTTCAATGCATTAATTAGCTTTCCTGCCTTAGTGAGTGCAATGGTCATAATTATTCTCTGAGGAAGTAATTAAGTACTTTGGAGTACAGTACTATCGTTCTGAAAATATCATTTTATTGTGCATACTTTAAACAGACATCTGGGCTGAATGTAAACTACTAACATATTTTTTCCGTGAAGATACTTTTTTGCATGGTTTTGTCTCTTGCCTTTGTTTTAAAACACTGGGTACAAAATACTGGATTGTTTTTTTTTTTTTTTTTGAGACAGGTTCTGGCTCTGTTACCAAGGTTTGAGTATAGTGGTGCTATCTCGGCTCACTGCAACCTCTGCCTCCATGGTACAAGCAATCCTCCCATCTCAGCCCCCAAGTAGCTGGGACCATAGGCACACACCACCATGCTTGGCTTTTTTTTTTTTTTCCGTAGAGACAGGTTTTCACCACGTTGCTGAGGCTGTTCTTGAAATCTTGAGCTCAAGCTATCCACCCACCTTGGCCTCCCAAAGTGCTAGGATTACAGGTGTGAGCCACCACACCTGGCCCAGAAACTTGAGACTTTCTATTATAACATGAAAATACCAAGCCCTATATCAAGTGCCATAAAATATTTTTATATATTTCTTTTCTGAATAAAAATGTCACAATTTTAGTTTGCCTAAAAGTACTTTTTTCCCCTAGATGAAGCAAAACATCAATATGAAGGATCGTCTGTCAGATATACAGAGAATCATCTGGGGATGCCCTGTATGTATTCTTAGGAACTTGCTGTATCTCATGCTCATGAATACAACCTCCAGTCATTGGCAAAAGAAGACCTACAGATCCCAAGGCAGCTACCATTTGTGGAATGCCTGCTCTGTGCCAGGCACTACCATGCTCTTCCATTTCACATTCTTATCTGCAAGATTGCTTTATAAAAAGAGGCACAGTGAGCTTGCCCCGATCCCATAACTTTTCAGCATTCTTTGCTCCTTTATTACTGTGATTACGATGCCCTTTGAGGAAAGGGGCCATGTGTTCTACTTGTTTTCTATCTCCCTGCATATGGTACCTGGTGCAGGATTCTGCCCACTGATGGTATCTGAAGAAGCTGTAGAAGGCCTGTATTAGCTACCTGTTAACCTACAGAATATCATCTGGCCCCACCCTCCCTTATCACTTACAGTTTCCGACTTCCTTATAACCATACCACACAGATCTACTCATGATTGTCTAATGTTAACCTCTCCTCACACATCTGTGCTTTGCACATACTCTTTCTTCTTTGAAATTGCCTTTCCTATTCCACTGGCTAAACTCCTATTCATTCTATAAAAATCTAGGTCAATCATCATCTCCTTTGCAAAGTTTCCCCCAGCATTTCCATCTGTGAGCGGCTTCTTCCTAGGGATTTTGCATCCTGAATAACCCTGTTACATTCTACTGCAATCCTTTATTCATGAAACTAGGAGCTCCATCATGTTGGAGCTATGATTTACTTGCCTTCTTGTGTCTGGCACATAAGAGGAGCTCAGGGTGTGAGTTATGTTGAATTAAAGAATCAATTGATTAGAAATGTTAGTTTTATTTGGTCAAACTGGGGAAGCAAGATGAAGTTGTTTTGTCATAATTTTCGCCTGCACATTTTGTAGGGAAAGATAATTGAGGTTCATTGGATTGCAAAGATCCAAATTCTTGGAATTCTCAGAGTCTACAAAACTCTCTCTCAATCACAGTTCATACTAAGAGATCATCCCCATGACTAGGTCAATATAAAGGCTTGACTTCTATTCTGTACCAATTCATTCACTTCTTTTCCTTTTCTTTTTTCTTTTTGAGATGGAGTCTCACTCTGTTGCCCAGGCTGGAGTGCAGGGGCACGATCTCAGCTCCCTGCAACTTCCGCCTCCAATCAATTCTCCTGCCTCAGCCTCCCAAGTAGCTGGGACTACAGGTGCGCACCAACACGCCTGGCTAATTTTTTAATATTTTTACTAAAGACAGGGTTTCACCATGTTGGCCAGACTGGTCTCCAACTCCTGAGCTCAGGTGATCCACCTGCTTCAGCCTCCTAAAGTGCTGGGATTAAAGGCATGAGCCACGGAGCCTGATCACTTCTTTTGCTTAATCGCTCCCTTCTTTTTGTTTGGGACAGAGTCTTGCTCCGTTGCCAGCCACCATGCTGGAGTGCAATGGCGTGATATCGGCTCACTGCAACCTCCGCCTCCTGGGTTCAAGCAATTCTCCTGCCTCAGCCTCCCAAGTAGCTGGGATTACAGGCACGCGCCACCATGCCCAGCTAATTTGTGTATGTTTAGTAGAGATGGTGTTTCACCATGTTGGCCAGGATGGTCTTGATCTCTTGACCTCGTGATCCACCCGCCTCGGCCTCCCAAAGTGCTGGGATTACAGGCATAAGCCTGGCCAATAGCTCCCTTCTTTCTTATCCCCCAACCCCCAACTTTGTTTTTGATATTAGGAAAGCATTTACTGCCCCCCACCAACAAAGGAAAGCACTTACAACTAAAACTATAAATTCAGTAGTTTTAAAACTTTGAAAAAAAGTATTTTTTCCTTAAGTATAGTTTTCTTCGTCAATATTCTAAGAAAGCCTGTTTCATAAACAGTGAAAACATTAACTTCTTCATACTTGAACTGTGTTTTAGTTAACATTTGCATATTATGGGTATAAAATGATTCGTAGTGAGATTTTTTATTTAAAAGAAATTTATATGTGCTTCTAATTTTGTTTTTGATTTTATAGACTCTATCAGAAGTAAACAGATATTTGATTAGGGTCCAAGATGTAGCCCAACTTCATTGCTGTGATGAAGAAATAAGTTTCTCTTTAAGGTAAACAGCAGTTAATTATCCTAAACCTGTGAACACCTTACAAGCAATGACTGTCTTACTCATCCTGTAGCACCACATTCAGTACAATGACACAGTAGGTTTGAGATAAATCTATGCATTGGACTGAAAAGTTACAAACAACTCCCTCCTGGATACTGTAGGATATTTTATCACCATGTTCACATTCTAGCCAGCTGCTGGGTAGAATGGGACAAATAAATTGTTCCTGCCAGAACCACAAACTCCACATAAGCAAGCATTCTGAAGGTTGGTCACTCTTTTTTTTTTTTTTTTTGAGAGGGAGTCTCACTCACTGCTGCCCAGGCTGGATTGTTGTGGTACAATCTGGGCTCACTGCAACCTCCACCTCCAAGCAATTCTCCTGCCTCAGCCTCCCAAGTAGTGGGATTACAGGCACTCGCCACCACAATCAGCTAATTTTTGTATTTTTATTAGAGACAGGGTTTCACCATGTTGGCCAGGTTGGTCTCAAACGACTGATCTCAAGTGGTCCACCTGCCTCAGCCTCCCAAAGTGCTGTGATTACAGGCATGAGCCACAACACCTGGCCACTTTTCTACTTTCGTAAGCTCCAAGTGTTGTGGGATTTTAACACCAATGATCTGCTCAACTGTAAGAAAAAGACAACCAATTTATTATCCTCAGACAGTTATTGAGGTCAGTTTTTAAAATGACCTTACACTACTTAGTTTGTACAATGCTCAGAGTAGCATAAGAAAAAAAGATGGAAGGATGCTGATTTTTATAAATTAGTATCCCCTTTACTGCTTTAGAACAAGGATGGGCAGACTTTTCTATAGAGGTTCATGTAGTAAATATTTCAGATTTTGCTGGCCAAATGATGCCTGTGATAACTACCCAACTTTGCTATCGTATAACAAAAGCAGCTATATCAATGACACAACACGTAACAAGTAAAACACTATTCATAAACAGTACAAGATCTAAATGAACAAACATGACTATGTTCCAATTAAACCTCATTTACAAAAACAGGGGAGGGCCACAGTGTGCTAATAATCTCTGCTTTAGAAAACTGTTCATCAAACTATGAATAAAATAATAGAATTAAATAACTAAACAATTAACAGAATAAAATTCTATTCTCAAACATTCTTCCTTTCTTTACATAAGTTTGATTTTCAGTATTAATGACAGAGTGACTCAACCAACAGCAATCAAAGGGAGGGAATTAACTAATTTGTTCAACTCCAATAAATGTAATAAAAATTGATTTGTTATTTCAATGAATATTTAAATAAATGTTCCTCAAAGGCACAGGATAGCAGGGTGGGTGGAAGAAATCAGTCCCCTCACCTCCATCTTCACCTAAACTAGATCTTAAATGAAAATCAAATCACACAATGTGTCCCTTTTCTCACTGTCATGACATTTTTGTTTTCTTTGATCTTGTTTTTTTGGTTAGTAGCAAGAAAAGAGAGCTACAATGATGGAAAGAAACTAGCCACCAAACTCAATTCTAAACATGCTGGTTTGGTAGAAGACATTCTATGGTGATTCCAGTTTTTGATTATTAGATTATTCTACCTTCGTGTATTCCTTCTCAAACACCCTTCCTTTCTTTACATCAGTTTGATTTTCTATATCATTTTCCTTCTCTCTGCAGAACTTCTTTTAACCTTTCTTAATGTTCTAACTAAGGTCTATTGGCAATAAATTTCCTCAATTTTTTTGTGTGTAAAAAAGTTATTCTCAGGCCGGGCACGGTGGCTCACGCCTGTAATCCCAGCACTTTGGGAGGCTGAGGCGGGTGGATCACGAGGTCAACAGATTGAGACCATCCTGGTCAACAAAGTGAAACCCCGTCTCTACTAAAAATACAAAAATTAGCTGGGTATGGTGGCGCGTGCCTGTAGTCCCAGCTACTCGGGAGGCTGAGGCAGGAGAATTGCTTGAACCCAGAAGGCGGAGGTTGCGGTGAGCCGAGATAGTGCCATCGCACTCCAGTCTGGGTAACAAAAGCGAAACTCCGTCTCAAAAAAAAAAAAAATTTATTCTTCATGTTTGAAGGAAATTTGGCTGGATACAGAATTCTAGGTTGCTGTTTTTTTTTTTTTTTCTTTTAACACGGTGCTTATTTCATTCCACACTTTTCTTACTTACATGGTTTCTGAAGAGAAGTCCAATGTAATTTTTATCCTTGTTCCTCTATAGGTAATATAAACCAACCATAAAATTCTAAGCTCCCCCAGCCAACTGAATGGACTCCTCTACGCCGGGAGAATTCCAAAGTAAACCTGAAAAACTAGTTCAGGCCATGATAGGAAGTGGGGATTGGACATACCTCATTATATTCTCCTCCCTTAAAAATTCAGGAGCTCTCCTCCCCCTATCCTTCCCCCCAAATTCCCCGCCTAGGAAAAAAAAAAGAATTCAGGCACAACTTACCCATATTAACATTAAAACAGAGATCTTAAGACTGATAAAATGAAATCCCTGTAGAAATAAGATACCAAATTCCAACCCAACTCTAGTATAGTATCACATGACAGATAACAGACCCTGAAATAAATCAGAGTATTTTATCTCAAAATATATTTCTCTGACATATTTTGAAATGGCCCTGAAAAGTCATCTCTTTTGGAGAAAATCTCCATTCTGTAGTGAATATCCTCTTTCCAGGTCTTTTTCTGATCCAGGAGATTCAACTAAGAATATGGTATCTATCTGATAAGAGACATTTACGTCTATTCTCCCTGAAGCCTGCTACCTGGAGCCTTCATCTACATAAGAACTTAGTCTCCACAGTCCCTTATCTAAAGCTAGACACTCCTTTCAACACTGATTCCAGACCTTTAGATAATAACTTTCAACCCATTACTAGTCAAAAAAGCTTTTGAATCTGCCCATGACCTGAAAGGCTTTACTTCAAGTTGTCCCATCTTTCTGGAACGAATGAATGTAGACCTTACATGTATTAATTGATGTTTCCTTGTAACTTCTGTCTCCCTAAAATGTATAAAATCAAGCTGTAACCCAACTATCTTGGGCACATTTTCTCAGGACTTCCTGAGACTGTGACTCAGGCCATGGTCACTCATATTTGGCTCAGAATAAATCTGTTTGTTTTACAGAGTTTGACTTTTTGTTGTAAGGTGGGTTTTTATTTTTTTATTCTCTGAAATGACAAAGATTTTCTCTTTGTCATTTCAGAGTATTTATCCTTAGTGTTCTTTGAGTATTTATCCTTAGTGTTCTTTGAGCTTCTTGGACCTAAGGTTTCCTGTCAATTATTCTGTAAAATCTCCAGCCATTATTACTACAAATATTTCTTCTTTCTTCATCTGGTATTACCATTATGCATATGATTTGCCTTTTGTTACTGTCTCTATTACCTGGATATTCTGTTCCTTTCCCTGGTGGTCCCTACCCGTTACCCCTACTTTGTCCCTAGTCTTTTTTCTCTGATTTTCAGCTTGGGAAGTTTCTACTGACATATCTTCAAGCTCACTGATTCTTTCCTCAGCTGTGTCCAGTGTATTAATGAGCCTACCAAAGGCATTCATTTCTGTTACACTTATTTCCGGTATTATCTTTTCTTTCTTTGAGTTTTGGTCTCTATTCTTACATTACCTATCTGTTCTTGTATGTTGTCCACTTTTTCCATTAAAGCCCTTAAGTTTCTGGTCTGAATAATTCCAAAACCTCTACTATATCTGAGTCTGGTTTTGATGCTTGCCCTGTCTCTTCAGTCTATGTATTTTGCTTCTTAGCACCCTTGATAATTTTTTTTTGAAAGGAGCCTCTGTCACCCAGGCTGGAGTGCAGTGGTGTGAACTCAGCTCACTGCAGCCTCCGCCTCCTGGGTTCCAGCAATTCTTCTGCCTCAGGCACTTGGGTAGCTGGGATTACAGTCATGCACCATTATGCTGGCTAATTTTTAAAATTTCAGTAGAGATGGGGTTTCACCATGTTGGCCAGGCTCATCTCGAACTCCTGACCTCAAATGATCCATCTGCTGTGGCCTCCTAAAGTGCTGGGATTACAGGTGTGAGCAACCATGCCTGGCCAGAATAAGGATATATATATTTTTTTTTAATCAGGTCTTCATTGCAAGAATCTAGTGGGCTCCTAGAGGCAAAACTCATACCAGTGAGCAAGCCCAAAGGTATTAAATTCTAAAGCTAGTCCACATTCTATCTCTAGCAACTAATCCAATACCCTTAAAGTATCCCTTCTCCATGCAGGCAATTCCTGTTTCTGATAAGCCTTGATTCTTTGTAGCAGCCTATCATTTCAGCTTTTGGGATGACAGTTTACCCTGCCACTTCAATTCTGTGATGGATTCTGAGTTTTTTTTTTTTTTTTGAGATGGAGTTTCGCTCATATTACCCAGGCTGGAGCGCAATGGTGCGATCTCGGCTCACTGCAACCCCCGCCTCCTGGGTTCAAGCAATTCTCCTGCCTCAGCCTCCCGAGTAGCTGGGACTACAGGCTGCACCACCATGCCCAGCTAAGTTTTGTATTTTTAGTAGAGACAGGATTTCACCATGTTGACCAGGATGGTCTTGATCTCTTGACCTCATGATCCACCCACCTCAGCCTCCCAAAGTGCTGGGATTATAGGCGTGAGCCACCGCGCCCAGCCTGTATTCTGAGTTCTTTAGCTCCTTTTAGTTGTTGTTGTGAGGACAGGACTGACAACTTCCAAGTTTTTGTGTGTCTTTTTTCATTTTTATTTATTTTTTGTTTTTCTGAGGCGAAGTCTTGCTCTGTCACCAGGCTGGAGTGCAGTGGCACAATCTCAAATCACTGCAACTTCTGCCTCCAGGGTTCAAACGATTCTCCTGCTTCAGCCTCCTGGTAGCTGGGAATACAGGCGACCACCACCACACCCAGCTAATTTTTGTATTTTTAGTAGAGATAGGGTTTCACCATGTTGGCCAGGATGGTATTGATCTGTTGACCTCGTGATCCACTCGCCTTGGCATCCCAAAGTGCTGGGACTACAGGTGTGAGCCATAGCACCCAGGCTACAACTTCCAAGCTCTTTACATGTGGACTGGAAGCTGGAGGTCTAGTTATTAGAAATTAGACTTCTGTCTTCAGTATTTGGACAACAAATGAGAGTACTTTGAAGATTTAGGATAATCCAAAAATTACTTTACACTCTAATTGTGAGGTACCTTTATATTTAAATAGGCACTGCTCTGAGCTATGAGAGGCCCAGAGAGACAAGAGTATAGGACTTCAGTCACACCTCCCAGCCATGCCTGCCTGGGGGCAACTGTTCCTGGGTGGCCTCATCCATTATCTTTACATTCCTGGAATTTGTGGACAAAGAACAATTATAGTCAATCAACAGCTTGTGCTATTTTAGTGTTAAATCTTGATAAACTCTGGAATTGCCTCTTTAAAAATCCACTTGTAAATGCTACTTATTGGAGGGTATATTCCTGGTAACTGAGTTTATGCTCCAGGGTTGCAGTCCCCAAGCTTGGCCCAACTAAACTCTCCTTATATTGATTTTTGCCTCAGCTTCTTCCTTTTAGGTCAACAACACTGTCTCAGGGATTATGTTTATATTATTTGCTAATAAATTTAAATATAATTTCAAATTAATTGGCTGGGTGTGGTGACTTGTTCCTGTAATCTCAGCACTTGGGGAGGCTGAGGTGGGAGGATCACTTGAGGCCAGGAGTTCTAGAGCAGCCTAGGCAACATAGTAAGACCCTATCTCTATGAGGTGAAAAGAAATTTTTTTTTGAAATTAGGTAAATGCAAACAGGCTCATATTCCAAAAGCTATCACACAATACTTAGCCTGCAACCTTGTTTTCTGTCATTTTAGAAAATCACATAAAACCCAAGGAATGCTATCCCCATGATTTCTACCACGAATTCTTACTTAGAGTAAACATACTCTGCTTGTATTTATACATACAGTACCAACTTATATAAGGCTTTACTCTTTACCATATATGTTAACTTCTCTCATTTGATAAATTTAATTACAATTACCTGATAAGGCAGGTAGGACAGGAACCACGTTAGGTAAATTGCCTAAAGTCAGCATAAGTGCTGGTCTGGAATTTAGAACCAGGTATCTCAGTGCACAGGCAGTGGTGTTTCCTGTGATTGGACCAGAAGGTAGAAAGGTGAACCAAGCCTTCCTCATGATAATCTAACTAACACAGTAACAGTTACTAAACAAATATCTTTTCTTTTTCTGAAACAGTCTTGCTCTGTCACCCAGCTGGAGTGCAGTGGTGCGATCTCTGCTCACTGCAACCTCTGCCTCCTGGGTTCAAGCAATTCTTGTGCCTCAGCATTCCAAAATAGCTGGCAGTACAGGGATGGGCCACCATGCCCAGCTAACTTTTTTGTATTTTGAGTAGAGATGGTGTTTTACCATGTTGGCCAGGCTCATCTCAAACTCCTGGCCTCCACCCATCTTGGCCATGCATGAGCCATTGCACCTGGCCACAAATAACAAACAAGAACTATGACACAGAAAGAAGGAGTGTTTGCATTCTAAATCAAAAAAATTTAAAATAGAGATGAAGTCATACAATCATTTTAAGAGCTGGGAAATTCAAAGGGCAATTTGTTCCTCTGGGGACATGGGCCATTATTTCAAGCATTTTAAGCTTTTTATAATATATTATGTATCTTGGAACTTCTGTATTATTGTTTTTTTCATAAACACTGATTTTCATGTCTGTGATTTTAAACTTGATGTTTTTTTTTTCTTAATGAGATGGGGTCTTGCCATGCTGTCCAGGCTGGTCTTGAACTCCTGGGCCCAGATGATACTAACTTGGCCTCCTAAAGTGCTGGGATTACAGGAGTGAGACACTGCATGTGGCCAAAACTTGCTGACTTTTAAGCATGCTTTTTTTCTTCCAGTGGAGTCTTGCCAAAGGTACAAAACTGGTGCCTTCAGGACTGGTAAATACAGGCCTGGCCTTGATCATCAAATAGAGCCATCGACTTCCTTGACTAATTTTCCTTGGGGAAATACCCTATTACACTGCCAAAAAGACATACTGTAAACTTTCCTCTTAGCTCTCCCCAAAGGGATCTGCAGTGATTTAGCACTGGAGAAAATGTACCCAGGTTTCTCAGGGATACTAGACTTTGGTCCAGAATTGACACATTTTGGGGACCCCCAAATGCTGATAAAACAGTTTTGACTCAGGTCAACTCACAGTGGAGCTGATGACCTGCTGTTGTCTGTGTACTGTAGTATTTTTTTTTTTTTTGAGACAGAGTTTCACTCTGTTGCCCAGGCTGGAATGCAATGGTACGATCTCCACTCACTGCAACCTCCACCTCCTGGGTTCAAGCGATTCTCCTGCCTAAGCCTCCCAAGTAGCTGGGACTACAGGCATGTGCCACCACACCCAGCTCAGTTTTGTATTTTTAGTAGAGATGGAGTTTCACCATTCTGGCCAGACTAGTCTCAAACTCCTGACCTCATGATCTGCCCGCCTTGGCCTCCCAAAATGCTGGAATTACAGGTGTGAGCCACCATGCCCAACCTAAAACTTTCTTTTAAAGTTTTATATATTTATATAAATTGGGTACTTCCTGTCTTTCTGTGTCTCTTGGGCTGGCTAATACAGTAGTTTAATAACAATAACAAAACACTTCTAGAATGGAGTTAAGAATTTACATTATAGTAGCTGTGTTCCATTGTGTGGAATCACAGAACCTATTTGTAAATAGACAAAGAAACTCTATTCAAATTCAGAACAAAACCCACCATTGAAGTTGGTTCTGAGTGTGAGCAGAGGCAGATTTCTGAAACACTAGTAGGGGCCACTTCAGCTGCTCCATTATGTCAATGCTAAAGGTGAAATTACAGCCGTATCTGAAGGCTCCTCACTGATGGGTTCAACTGAGGATGGAAAATATTAAAAAATAAACAAATACAATTAAAAAAACAAAACCCCAATATAGTATAAGTATTTATGTGGTATTAGATACCATAAGTAATCTAGAGATAATATGCAGGTTATATGCAAATACCAAGCATCCCCAGATTTTGATATTTTCAAGAGGTCCTGGAACATATTCCCCATGGATATCAAGGGATGACTGTATTTGCTTTTGCCTATCTAGAGGAACTGCTAAATTTTTAAGAGTTTCTGGTGTTTTGTCTATGGATAATAATGGTTGGAGATCTTGAGGGGCTTAATTTAGTAAATGGCTTTTGAAAAGTTTTTTTTCCAGATAAAAATCATATATAAAATAACCCTCTCAGAAACAGATTGAAATAACAACCTCTTTGTGTGTTTCTTTCCCTCACTCATGTCCTCAGATTACAAAAGGCTCAATTCTAAGCTCCAGTTAGTGTGGCTGCTTCATCCTTTCCTGGGCCTACCATCTACCAGGTCCAAGTGGGTCACAAAACTGGAATTCTCTGTCATTTACCTCTAATATTGGTGTTCTCCCTTCTAAAGGAAAAAACTGAACATCAATTTACCAAAACAAGTACCTTTTAAAATGCTACTCTTTCAAACCACTCTGTTGGCATATTCCCTGATAATTCGGATACAGCAAAGTTCTATTACAGATTTAAACAGTTATCTAAACTTTTTTCCTTTTTTTGAGATAGAGTTTCGCTCTTTTCACCCAGGCTGGAGTGTAGTGGTGCAATCTCAGCTCACTAACCTCTGCCTCCCAGGTTCAAGCGATTCTCCGGTCTCAGCCTCCGGAATAGCTGAGACTACAGGCATGTGTTCCCCACCTAATTTTTGTATTTTTAGTAACAGGGTTTCACCATGTTGGCCAAGATGTTCTTGATCTCCTGACCTTGTGATCTACCCACCTTGGCCTCCCAAAGGTGGATCAAATCCCAGTCTGGATCAAAGTGCTGGGATTATAGGCATGAGCCACCATGCCCGGCCCAGTTTTCTAAACTTTTATGATAGGAGAAATAATTATGGGTTAAAATATATATATATATATATACATATATATATATATATATATATATATATGTATATATATATGTATGTATACATATATTTTGCTCCTCCTTCCCCCAAAAAAGCAAGATCATGGTAGAATTCTTTTGCCTATTCAAAATGGCCACTCACCACATACTGCCCATCACACACCTTCTGCCTTTCTTGCTTCCTCTCTTTCTCATCCTTAGTTCTATTCACTCCTTTAGTCTCAGAAGAACCTATTGACTTGATCTAGAACAATATATCTGGCAAGATATCAGTAAATGTGAAAAGCACCCCACTCCAGCTTGGGCAATGAGTGAAACTGTCTAAAATAAAAAAAAGTTTCAGTACGTGGATAATAGCCATCAGCTCCACTGTGAGTTGACCTGAGTCAAAACTGTTTATCACACCTAGACTGATGGATCACAGTGGCCTCTGGGGTCCCGAAAATAATCAATTCTGGATCAAAGTCTAGTATCCTTCAAAAGCCTAGGAACATTTTCTCCAATGCACATGCTGCTAACTGACCGTATATTCCTTTGGGGAAAACTAAGAGGAACACTCCTACAGGACAGATAACCCATACTAGAATACAGTGAGGCCTGCTAAACACAGCAATTAGGCTCCAATGACAGAAAAGCAAAGAGGATAACAGATGTGAGGCTGAGGACACCAAATTTTGCCCCTTGATAAATAACGCCTACAGTTGACCATAGTAGCAACCTCAGTGAAAACAAAGAACAGTTTAATTTTTTTTTCTTTTTTTGAGATGGAGTTTCGCTCTTGTCACCCAGGCTGGAGTGCAATGGCGCAATCTCGGCTCACCGCAACCTCCGCCTCCTGGGTTCAAGCAATTCTCCTGCCTCAGCCTCCTGAGTAGCTGGGACTATAGGCATGCGCCACCATGCCCAGCTAATTTTTGTATTTTTAGTAGAGACAGGGTTTCACCATGTTGACCAGGATGGTCTCGATCTCTTGACCTTGTGGATCCACCCACCTCGGCCTCCCAAAGTGCTGGGATTACAGTTGTGAGCCACCACGCCCGGCCCAGAACTGTTTAATTTTTACCTTTCAAACTGATGAACTGTATTGGGTTATCTACTAGTTACTTTTTAATCAAAAGTAAAATTTTAATATTTACTTCTACATAGTAGCTAAATGCTTTTTCTCCCTTCTATTAATATACCTCATACTACATCAGTTCTTATCTTTCTCTCTACTCCAACTTATCCCTTTTTTTTGTGGTGGGTGGGGGGGGACAAGGGATGGAATCTCAATCTGTCACCCAGGCTGGAGTGCAGTGGTGTGATCTCGACTCACTGCAACCTCTGCCTCCCAGTTCAAGTGATTCTCTTGCCTCAGCCTCCCTAGTAGCTGGGACTACAGGTGTGCACCAGCATGCCTGCTCATTTTTGTATTTTTAGTAGAGATGGGGTTTCACTATGTTGGCCAGGCTAGTCTCGGAACTCCTGACCTTGTAATCCGCCTGCCTCAGCCTCCCAAAGTGCTAGGATTACAGTGAGCCAATGCGCCCAGTCTTGTTATCCTTAAAGGTGAAACAAAAAGGTCAGGAGTTTGAGACCAGCCTGGCCAACATGTGAAACCTCATCTCTACTGCAAATACAAAAATCAGCCGGGCGTGGTGGTATGTGCCTGTAATCCCAGCTACTCAGGAGGCTGAAGCAGAATTGCTTGAGGGAGGTGGAGGATTCAGTGAGCTAAGATCGCACCACTGCTGTCCAGCCTGGGTGACAAGAGTGAGACTCCAACTATTAAAAAAATAAAATAAAATAAGGGAAACAAAACAAATAATTTCTTTAGATTGCCCAAATACTTCAAAATACCAACACTGACAAAAATTTAACAGCACAGATAAAGTAAATCATTTCATAAAGAAGGGAAAGTCAGTGTTCATTTTTCCCACATGGATTATGAAATACTTGTCCCATGAACAAACTCAAAGTACTTCACCAGGAGTATAGTACTGACCTCAGAGACACAGGAGGGACGAATCACATCAGAAGTAATACTATACTGAGAACTTCAACCAGCCATTCAAAATGTCAGTAGTGAGGTAAAAATCAATTTCAAGATGATTAACTATGTAACAAAGCACCTATATATGTATTAAAACTGCACCTTCTCCATTTTAACACAGGCTCTATGAACACATCTGCGACCTCAGCCTTTTCCTCTTCAATGATGCACTGCTCGTTTCTAGTCGGGGCACATCTCATACTCCATTTGAGAGGACTTCAAAAACAACCTACCAGTTCATTGCATCAGTGGCCCTTCATAGGTTACTCATAGAAAATATTCCAGATTCCAAGTGTATGTATTCTTTTCCTTCCAAGAGACAGATACCTTCAAAAAGCTACATAATGTAAAGCTTATTAATAGAAAAGTAGGAAAAGAACTGGAATTATAATTTACCAGGATGCAAATCCCCCAATATTAGAATTTCCTTAAGCAATGTAAACTTTCATCTACCTCTGAAATAGTTAAAGACAGGGCTTCTGGCATTCAGACTTGCACCTTAGGAAAGCAGCACCCACCCCCCCACCTTCTTTTTTTTTGAGATAGAGTTTTGTTCTTGTTGCTCAGGCTGGAGTGCAATGGCACAATCTTGGCTCACTGCAGCTTCCACCTCCAGGGTTCAAGTGATTCTCCTGCTTCAGCCTCCCGAGTAGCTGGGATTACAGGCATGTGCCACCATGACCACCTGATTTTGTATTTTTAGTAGAGACGGGGTTTTTCCATGTTGGTCAGGCTGGTATTTAACTCCCAACCTCAGGTGATCTGCCTGTCTCAGCCTCCCAAAGTGCTGGGATTACAGGAGTGAGCCACCGCGCTCGGGCAGGAAAACAGCTTTCAAAAATTACAAAGGGAAGCAAGGCTCCACACTACTGTGAGTTCTTTGAAGATCTGGAGCTCTTAACCACTATTCTATACTGTCTGAAGACGCTACAGTCTCAAAGCATATTTTAAATTTTTATTACTTTCCCATTCTACTAGGATTAAGTGATTATTACATATTTGACACATACCTTTTTTTCCTTAAGTTTGCATCTAACCGGGGAGTTGTTAAATAAACGAATCAACAGATATGCAAAGGATGCTTAGTAAATTAAACGTTTCACTCACAGTAATTCCAATAGAAATATCATTTGTCATGAAAACGATTTTCTACTTAAACTCTATTGTACATATTTATAGTTATTATCTTATACTTTACTTCCCAAGTTTAAAAGGATCTATATCTTAGTCCTGTATTTCTTAGGCAAGACAATCTGAATGTAACATCTCTCATTCTCAAGTCTTAAGGTTAAAGCTGGAACCCAAGACCTTAGAGAAGTACCAAACTAAATAAAAGGGCTATTTCCCAATGGCTTCAGCCCCATTCCAAATCTGAGCCTGAGAAAAAATTATCACCTAGAATACAAACTCAGGTTAAAAAGGCTTAGTTACCTATAATCATTGGGTATGGTTTGTGTACGAAACATGTCTCCTCCAGTACCCCTCCCACCAGAACAATCAGCTATGAGCTGTGTCAAAATAGTGTTATGTAATCTAATAGTGGGCATTCAACTAGGTAGTTGGCTTGATTCTGTCACTGGCTCTCATTCTGAGGTCATCTAGTCTAGCTCTTAGCATATTTATTTAAAATAACTATCAGTAAAGACTGTTATTGATTTCAGTTCTTTCTGGAGTAGTTGAGACAAGTAATTAAACAACATTATATCATGGTATCATCTATCCTTTAGTTTTTAAAATAATTGCTATTACACTAACTATAATATAAAGACATTATTTTACATTGTATTCGAATTATTCAGTAATTTTAGGAAGTTATATTCTACACTGGATATGTATTTTTTTAGGTTTTAAAAAATTCTTAAAGATGGTGATTATTAAAATTTTTTCTCAGCCAGGCGCGGTGGCTCACACCTGTAATCCTAGCACTTTGGGAGGCCGAGGTGGGTGGATCACCTGAGGTCAGGAGTTCAAGAACCAGCCTGGCCATCATGGTGAAACCCCATCTTACAAAAGAAGAGAGAAAAAAAAAAGTTAAAAAAAAAAACATTTTTTTTTCTCATTTTGATTGTTACCTGCAAAGATTAATTAGTATACCTCAAATGCTTTTACAGATGTCAAGAATGCATTTATTCTTCAAGGTCCAAAATATAAATGGATTTGTGCTACAGAAGCAGAGGATGATAAGTTCCTATGGCTATCAGTACTTCAAAATGCAATCAAAAGTAGGATGGAGAAGTGAGACTGAACTTGAAAACATCAAGGGTACCAAATCTCCCCAGCAAAGACAGACAACATGTATTTTCTGTTCCAAAATATCCAGTAAGAAACAGAATAACTGTCATGGACCAAGATGACCCATAGAATCCTTCCAACTTTTAAACTTTATCATTTGTGCTCACTTATGAAGATGTATAAGAACACTCTGAGTCCAAAATTTTGAACTACTTCTTTTGGTAGCTATATTTCATGGGTAATATTATTTAGAGTAATCTGGTGTGACGAAACCTAAGACAGAGCAAGCACATTGTGTAAAGCTTTGTTTTGTGATCTAATGAAAAAAGCAGAATTAAAGTGTTTCTTAAGTGATCAGTCTAGAAAAATATTTTGTTGGTGATTTACCATTTTTAATATTTTCATGAAATTATTAAGATATGGATAACAGGGCAAGGCATGGTGGCTGACACCTGTAATCTCAGCACTTTGGGAGGTTGAGGCAGGCAAATCCCCTGAGGTCAGGAGTTCGAAAGACCAGCCTGAACAACATGGAGAAACCCAGTCTCTACAAAAAATGCAGAATTAGCTGGATGTAGTGGCGTATTCCTGTAATCCCAGCTACTCGGGAGGCTGAGGCAGGAGAACTACTTGAACCAGGGAGGCAGAAGTTCTGGAGACCCGAGATGGCCCATTATACTCCAGCCTGGGCAACAAGAGTGAAATTCTGCCTTAAAAAAACAAAACAAAACAAAAAGGATAAGAGGCTGGATGCAGTGGCTCATGCCTGTAATCCCAGCCCTTTGGGAGGCTGAGGTGGGTGGACCACCTAAAGTCAGGAGTTCCAGACCAGTCTGGACAACCCTATCTCTACTAAAAATACAAAAACTTAGCCAGGCATAGTGGCACACGCTTGTAGCCCCGGCTACTTGGGAGGCTGAGGCAGGCAGGCAGAATTGCTTGAACCCAGGAAGCAGAGGTTGTTGTGAGCTGAGATTGCACCATTGCACTCCAGCCTGGTTGACGAGTGAACCTCTGTCTCCAAAAAAAAAAAAAAAAGACAAGAAATACAAATGGCAATTTACTCAAAAACTTGTATATCCTTAATATGAATGTACTCCTCTAGAGCGCATTAAAGATACACCACTACAAAGTACTAAAAATTTTTCTGGCCGGGCGCAGTAGCTCAAGCCTGTAATCCCAGCACTTTGGGAGGCCAAGGCGGGTGGATCACGAGGTCAACAGATCGAGACCATCCTGGTCAACATGGTTAAACCCTGTCTCTAGAAAAAATACAAAAAATTATCTGGGCATGGTGGCACATGCCTGTAATCCCAGCTACTCAGGAGGCTGAGGCTGCGGTGAGCCAAGATCGCGCTATTGCACTCCAACCTGGGTACCAAGAGTGAAACTCCGCCTCAAAAAAAAAAAAATTTTTTTTTCTATAATTTTTAAGTGTTATTTATTGCAAGACTAAGAAGCTTTAAAAATATTTTTGACATTGTTACATTATAAGGCTATTTTTAAAAAGCAACTTTTAACAAAACAAAAATAAATGGAAACAGCAAAACTTGCTTGTAATGAAATGTAGCTGTAAAAATGTTTCTTTTAAAACAAAGAAACATCAAAATAGGTATTGAGTAATTTCCTGGGCCTTTAAACTGATTATTTAACAACTAAAGGCATACTGATAGCCACTTGGAAACTTTAGCTGATGTATATTTTTACCTAGATATTGCTAGATAAAAATTACATTAATCTTAGAAGCTTAAGGTTGTCAGTTTCCTTTGTTCATCATATTCTTGTTTCCAGTAACACAGTCTATTGAAACAGTTCAGGATAGTGAACCTACAGTATTTAAACATTTTTTCTTTTGGAAATGAAAATACAAAATCCTCTATTTCTTAAAACTTTAAATGCTTATTTAAAAAATGAACAAAAGTTAAAATATTATGCTGTTTTATTTGTGTAAAACCACACTTCTGATTCTGTTAAGATATAGCCATGTAGTTTAACAACTGATTCTATAGACAGAATAAATCTTAAAGGAAATATCTGCTGTTAGCAATGGGTCAAAATGTATATTTAATATTAAACAAAATCTAAAAGAGTGTATTGTCCTGAATAAGGCATACTCCAGAAATTAATAGGAAAAACTTGTCTATATAGCAAAAGAAGGACAAGATGGCTGAAGGTAAACTAGAAATCTTAAGGAATTCCCCTTTATTTTGTGAATAATCGATATCCTCAGAAGTTTTAAAACAATACTTAAAAATAATTAAGAAAGGTCATTATTCATTCATACCTATTTCATAAGTTTACAAGACTAATGAATTATTCAGTCTCACACAAAATAGTTCTAAGTCACTGATGAAGTTGATCACATTTCCACAAGGAAAATATAAAATCTAACATGTTTATATTTGTCACAAGTTGACACGTAAAAGAGGCCTGAACGTACCACATGATTCGTGAAGAATGCATATTACTGCAGAGAGTAAATTAGCTTATGGTGAAAACTGCCTTATCCAATATAATTATTTAAAATAAAAAATTAAATGGAAAACTTTTTAAAGATTTTTTATGGAATACAGATGCTTTATGTAAAATATTAAACATAAAATAGGACAAATTGACAATTTATTTCTGAGTATGTGACTGAGATGTAAATGAGCCCATTGTATAAATCAAATCGGTGTGTGTTTTTAGCCACAGAAGTATTATGTATCCTGGTTGCTATGGAACAGAAAAGGTGGGTGTCCCAACAAACACAATATACCCTCCAGAAAACGTCATCCTGACCTTTTTATTGTTGAAATTAAAAAATAAAAGATACTTAAATACAATGGTGAACATATAGGGCAAAACAGAATCATAAAATTTAATGTTGAATTAAGCAATGAGCTGAATGTTTGGGTCTCCAAATTGGCTCTGAACCCAAAATCACTTAAAAATGACTATGTTCACAGTTAACGGCAATTGGCTTATAGGTGAGAGAATGGTCGAAGTTGTTCCAGTTGAACTTCCAGGGAAATTCTCTCCTCAAGAACATCCTGAAAAAGAGGCAAAGGCCAAGTTATATTTCAAAGTATATAAAAATGAAGGAACATCTAACATCTCTGCTTCAAGAAAGCAATTTAAATTTGTCAAGAAGATTAAGGGAGAGCTTATTCATATTGTAAAAGTATACTTTAGAAAGGTAGATACTTTATATATTTTTAATATTAAAGTAAGATCCTGGTAATTTCAAACTATTACATAAATCAGGATAACAGAATGTCTAGTTATTAGAAAAGTCAATGTTTGCAACAAATGGGTATTAACAACTTAATTTGGAATAAGCCTGTGCCCTGAATTAACTGTAGATTAATCTGTGAATACAGCTTCTTTTCCCTAGTGATGACATCTGGCTACATCGACTCCTAGATCTCATTTTGAGCTTTAGTTTCACAAAGAGTAACTCTGCATTCAGAATTTTAAATCAATGCTGATTTTGGATGGTCTTTCTAGTTAGCCACCAAATTCTAACTTACTTTCCTTTTTTTGTTTTCTCTATCATACTGACAGTATCTTATTTTAACCAGAACTACCTCTTTCTATTTTGTACCTTACTTCCTATTTTCTGTTCTCAGAAGTAATAAAAAGGGAATTTTTCAAAATAGTTTCTATATACTTATGTTAATGGTTTTCCCTGGTTCAGAAAAACATACATTACCCCAGATTAATATGAGCCCAGGTTACCTGTATATGAATTAAGGTTTGAGAACCACTTTTTTTTTTTTTTTTTTTGGTAAGACATGAGTACCTAATAATGTTGGGGAACCATAAGTGATTCTGGGAGTAATTTTTTTTTTGACCCAGTAAGGAAGGAGTAAGTAGGAGTAATTTTATTTCTAGGGATGCAAAGAAATCACAATTAATAGAAAATACACACATTCCTCTCAGGTATTAGATGATAAGCTTGCCTTTTCTCTTTCCACATGCAAGATGACTGAAATTGCTGCCATCTCTCTTCTTTAGATCTGTTTAAATCTCTTTAATGGAATCTGAGTTGTCTTTGATAAAAGGACAAACTACAACCTGGATGCAATGGCTTACGCCTGTAATCCCAGCTACTCAGGAGGCTGAGGTGGGAGGACAGTTTGAGCTTGAGCCCAGGCTGCAGGATGACAGAGCAAGATCTCTTTAAAAAAAAAAAAAAGGAGGCAGGTAAGGGCAGGTAAACTAACCACAGTCAAAGCATCTAGAAAATTAGAGTGGAGAACCATGTATATGATCTTGGAGGTTACGTGAGGTCACATTTCTTCTCTTTAGGCTTCTTTACTAAGATAAGGAACATTAAAGATTCAGAAACTATATTACCTTTAACTGTTGCTGCAATTCGCTATTCAATCTGGCCAAAACTGTGTTGGTTTCCTTATTGCGTCTAATTGATGCCTGAATAGCTTTCTTATCTTTCCCAATAGATCTGAGAAGACAAAGAAGGCAAAAAAAATCCATAACCTTCGTTTCTTATCTTAAATCCTGTCTATTCCTCCCTGATCTATTTTTAAACATGAAAAGTTAAAAAGGAGCATCTTTTTCCTTACTAGTATAACTCAACCTCACTTGCTCAGTTGCAGTGATAAACCAAAAAATAAATTCTTCTTCTGTAGAATCACCTGAATTTAAGAAGAGTCTAAAGTAGGTATTGGCAAACCTTTTCTGTAAAAGACCAGATAGTAAATATTTTAGGCTCTGTGGGCCACAGAGTTTCTGTCTCGTATTCTAGTTTTTTATTTTTTCTCTTCTATTCTTTCTCCTCCCTTCTACAAAAAAGAACAAGTCATTCTTAGCTCACGGGCTATACAAAAATAGGCCATAGGCCAAATTTGGCCTGTAAGACTTAACTTGCTGATTCCTGATCTAGAACACCGTAACACCAGTTTGACTATAAACTATCAAGTTTAAAAAATATACTGCTACAGGGTTTGAAACAGGATGTTAAAATGGAGTTGGAATTCAATTTAATAAAGGGGAAAAAATGGGACGAATACCTACCTATACATGACAAGGTTCTGCTTAACTAAAGAACTAGTCTGACCATAATTTCTTTCAGTCTGATTATTGTTATTATTATTTTCTAGACGGAGTCTTGCTCTGTTGCCCAGGCTAGAGTGCAGTGGCACGATATTGGTTCACTGCAACCTCTGCATCCTGGGTTCAAGCAATTCTCCTGCCTCAGCCTCCCAAGTAGCTGGGACTACAGGTGTGCACCACCACACCCGGCTAATTTTCTTGTATTTTTAGTAGAGACGGGGTTTCACTATGTTAGTCAGGCTGGTCTCCAACTCCTAACCACAAATGATCCGCCCAGCTTGGCCTCCCAAAGTGCTGGGATTACAGGCGTGAGCCACCATGCCTGGCCCATTTGATTATTTTTATTGCTGTGCTTTTTCTTCCCAGTAATTAAATGAGTCTAAGAATAGCTTTGATTACCTGGGAATAGAAGGCTGTGATGCAAGAACAGCAGCTAAGACACCTGTCTTTTGTGTATGTTCATCAACTTCTGGCCTTAATTCATCTTCTGATTTTAATCTTCTTCGAACAGGTTTAGGTGGTGGAGCAAGAGGTGTTGTGCCTTTGCTCTTTAAGACAAGAATTCCATTAATAATGAGCACTTCTGAAGACATTCATAGTTAGCACTTTGCAACAACATTTGCTTTCCTTAGGCCATTTGCTCTTGGAAAATCAAAGTTACTTGTCCTACTTTAAAGCCATGTATTTGTGGCAAGAACCAACTTAAATTACAGTGGGAAAGGATGTCTCTAGTTGACACCACAATCATGAATGTACCTGCAATATAAAATTTTTTAGAGTAACATACTGATGCAAGACTGTAACATTCAGTTTTAAGATAAATATGATACAGAATCCTGTTCAACAATAAACAAAGGCAGTCTCCAGAAATATCTATCCATTATCACCACAGGATTTCTTACTCAAAAATACTAACATACATCTTGATGAATATATTGACATTATAAAGTAATGGAAAGCTAGGCAATTCTTTTAAAAAAAAAAAAAGCATCACTGTTAATATGCACAGTAATTATAACTTTTGAAAATGAATTGACATTTTGTTGGAGATTATGAATCTGCCCCAGCAGAATAAAAAATGGTGTTTTGGCATTTACTTGGTTTTTAATTAAATAAAAACCATCTCTTTAGTTAAGTGCTATTTTTAATTTGTTGCTGTTGAGTTGATAAAAAATAAAGTTCTTTACTTAAAAACTTACAGTAATACAACATAGTGATACAGTTTGGCTCTGTGTCCCCAAATCTCACCTCAAATTGTAATCTCCATGTGTCAAGGGAAGGACCTGGAAGGAGGTGACTGGGTCATGGGCGGTTTCCCCCATTCTGTTCTTATGAGAGTAAGGGAGTTCTCAAGAGAGCTAATGGTTTTAAAGTGAGGCACTTCCTCACTTTTTCTCTATCCTGCCACCTGCTTCCCCTTTACCTTCCGCCATGATTGTCAATTTCCTGAGGCCTCCCCAGCCACACAGAATTGTGAGTCAGTTAAATCTCTTTTGTTTATAAATTACCCAGTCTCAGGTGGTATCTTTATTGCAGTGTGAAAATGGACTAATACACAGAGAGTGTCCAGAAAGCAGAATTTAAGCACTTCAGAAACACATGCTGTTTTTATACCTACTGGAATGTCCAGATAACAGGAAAAAAAAGTTACCAAAATTCTTCCCTCAAGGGGAAAATGTACTGATAGTTGCAATCTGAAGTACAATGATATAATTTAGGTATTTATCCCCTCCAAACCTCATGTTGAAATGTGACCTCTAATGCTGGAAGTGGGCCTAGAGGGAGGTCTTTGGGTCATGGAGGTAGATTCCTTGTGAATGGCTTGGTGCCCTTCTCATGGTAATGAATGAGTTCTCACTCTGAGTTCACGAAAGAACTGGCTGTTTAAGAGTCTGGTACCTCTCCTTGCTCCCTCTATTGCCATGTGACACACTTGCTCCCACTTTGCCTTCTCCCATGATTCTAAGTTTCCCAAGTCTTCACAAGAAGCAGATGCTGCCACCATGCTTCCTGTATAGTCTGCGGAACCATGAGGCAAAATAAACCTGTTTGCTTTTTTTTGAGACAGGGTCTCACTCTGTCACCCAGGCTGGAGTGTAGGACAGACACTATCTCAGCTCACCGCAACCTCCACCTCCCAGGCTCAAGCAATCCCCCAACTTCGGCCTCCTGAGTAGCTGGGGCTATAGGCATGCATCACCACACCTGGCTAATATTTTTACTTTTTGTAGAGACAGGGTTTGCCGTGTTGCCCAGGCTGGTCTTGAACTCCTGAGCTCAAGTGATTCATATGCCTTAGCCTCCCAAAGTGCTGGGATTACAGGTGTGAGCCACTGTGCCTGGCATAACCTCTTTTCTTTACAAATTACCCAGCTTCGCCTATTCCTTTATAGCAATGCAGGCGGGCTAACACATACATAAAACAGATAAGGATTGACAGATGAATGGAAGGCATGGAGAGATATGTAGTAAAGCAAGTATAATAAAATAATAATGGTATATAAGGTAGTGGATTTACTGATATACAATGAAAAATTGCTTCAATTTTTCTGTATGCTTAAACGTTTTCATAATAAAATGTTGGGGAAAAATTATCCCTAAAACAGTTAAAGAAAAAGTTAAGAGCACAGAGAATAACAATAACAGGGTTGATAATTTTCCTCTATTATATTCAAGACTACAATAAAAGAAACTGAATTTCACCTATAAAGAAGTCCTACTTTATATAGTGGGAAGAATGTGATAACCACTTAAGATTCTGAGAACCTGTGACAAATATTTAACGTAAGATTACAGAATATCTCCATTAAATAGTCAGACTTTGTTCTGAGATTGACTGACTATCCTACAGGGAAAAGCAGAGAAATGGGTTAGATGATTTCTGGTTGACCTTATTTCTTTCTATTTATGTATTTATTTATTTTGAGACGGAGTTTCGCTCTTGTTACCCAGGCTGAAGTGCAATGGCACGATCTCGGCTCACCGCAACCTCCGCCTCCTGGGTTCAGGCAATTCTCCTGCCTCAGCCTCCTGAGTAGCTGGGATTACAGGCACGCGCCACCATGCCCAGCTAATTTTTTGTATTTTTAGTAGAGACGGGGTTTCACCATGTTGACCAGGATGGTCTTGATCTATTGACCTCGTGATCCACCCGCCTTGGTCTCCCAAAGTGCTGGGATTATAGACTTGAGCCGCTGCGCCCGGCCAGTTGACCTTATTTCTAAAAATTATTTCACGTAACCTATGAGGTACAAAATTATTATTATAAAAGACATTTTGCATACCACATTGGCGGGAGCACTAGCAGCTGTCTTTTCTTCAGTTTTACTATCTGTTTTGGCAACTCGAAGAGAACCTGCAGGATCAGAAGCTTTTTCAACCTAGAAATGAATGTTATCACTATTAATCATATACAATATATAATTATGCATAAATGTAGAATATGTAACAAACCAGAGCAAAATGTCAAAAAAAATATTCTGACAAGAAATCTGAGATGATAAGGAACCTGAAGGAATCTAATTAAATGAGCTTTCTCTGCTGCTGAAAGGCAGAGGGGAGGACAGGTAATAGGGTGTGAGGGAGAGGAGGACAAGGTGAGGATGCAGCTACTGCACTGAATCTCTAAGTGGTTAGTCTGGGAAGTCTTCATGGTTGGGAGAGGGGAGGCATCCATCCAGGGGAGTGAGTCTGGTACCCTCTGCACACCTCTACATGCCCACCCCAACCCTCCTAGATGCAGCCCAGTCCCCTAATGGGCCTGGCAGAAAGTTGTAGGTTTGAAAAGGGAGCTAGTAGGGAATTTTCCATGGCTATGATCTATATGACAGAGATTTCAGAATTCCTCAGGTTTCTCCAACTCCACATTTATGCTCAGCGATTTATGTCAGAGATTCCTAGAGAAGTTCTTGCCATTGGAACTACAATAGAATCTCCTAGAACACTGTAAATATTAAATTTTGGTATCCTGTAGTCTTTGCTTAACTAAGGAAACTTACTCTCATACAAATTTTAAATGCTTCAATTAGAAGTCTGGCTAAGATTTAGTTCTAGTTAAAGTTGTAATTAGATACAGAAGTTACGTCTAGAGAAATTATCCTTGGGAAAAAGTTGCAATGAGTGGAGCTATGGTAACCACGGCCTCTTATCACATGGAAATCTTCACCAAATCATGCAGTCAGATGCTTAGCATTAAGACAGAAATCCCCAAAGCAGTGTTTTAGCAATGGCCAGGTTGTGGTATCTTTTCCTGTCGTAACAATCCCCCACCCCACCAGACTCTAATACTTATTAAGCATTACACTACAACCAGCAAATATTGGAGGCCAATAAAAAAGGTGAAAAGCACTGACCTAGGGAATATGAAGTGCAATGGCACGATCTCGGCTCACCGCCGAGATCCCCTCTAATATCTGCTAGGTTGACAGCGCATGGTATGGGAAGAGACTACCTGCAGAAAATTAGCCAAGCCCTTGAAAACTGACCGGCAGAACTTCTGGATGTTTCTCAGCTTCATCATCTTGTTCTTCATTTACATTTGATGCAGCAAATACTTCAAATTGGCTGAAATCCGCAAAATTTGGTTGCTCCGGTATCTGCTGAGGTGAGGTACTAGTGTGAGTCATGAGGCCATCGGCATCCACTGGGCGATGCACAGCGGGACCAGGAGCCTGTGCAATGGTTCAGAACAGAGAAACACACATTTTATCAGCCTATCAGTGTCACAGAGTACTCTTCCTCTCTTTGAAAATTTAGTATATAAAGATGCCCGGTTTTATTATCTGTAAGTTCAGAGAGGTGTATTACAGTAACCTTTAGCTCTAAATAAATGATTAAGCCATAAGTGAAAAGCTAAGACACTAACAAAAATTTAAGATAATAAACCTCCAATAAAAAGATATTTTTTCAAAAACTTTATTGCAAAGAACGTACACTGAAGGAGAGGGTGGGTCTGGCCTACCATCACTCTCCACTTGCAAGTATTTTTTTCTTAATTGGGCTAATGCACAATAGGTTTGTTCCTTTATTTTTTTTAAAATGTTTCACTATGTTTCTTAAAAAGGTTGCTCTTTTTAAAGTATGAAAAACACTATTCTAACTATTCTCTGAACATGTCAGAGCACTTCCCTTCAATTCATCTACCACTCCTTTGCCAGACCAAGGCTGCTACATTTTCAGTCTAAAAACTTGTTTACTGAATATCTACTTGTGAACAAAACAAGTAAGGCCCACTCACATCCTAATAAAGCTGACAGTCCATAGCAGAATAAAAGAATAAGTACCTAAGATATTAAAATAGTGTGAGATGTTTTATGACAAAGGAAGTAAAGGATACTAAAGAAATAAATTTGAAGTCTCTTCCCTTTAAAAAATTCTTTATCCCCTCTAAGAAAAACTCTATCCTTCTTACCATGATATGGGAGATGCTCTGCCTCCTCCCTCCCTCTCTAGTTTCATTTCCCATCACTCCACACATCTAATCCTGTTGTGCTGAACTAATTTGTTTTCCCCTGAGGAATGTACCAGGCTTAACACATACCTCCATGGCTTTGTGGATGTCACCACCTTCAGTTTGGAATGCCTTCTCCCCAATAAATTTCACTTTATCTTTCAAGTCCCTGCTAAATCTCACTTCCTTCATTTTACATATGATGTGATCCTTAACTTTAGCCACTAAGGCTGTCCCAAAGGATTTTATAAACAGGTCTACAACAACACTGTAATATTGACCTGGAAGGGATGCAGAGGTCATTATACTTCCTTAACTCATGTAGTAACACATCCAGAGAGATGCAGTGAGGTTATTTTGGGGTATTTTATTTTGAGATAGGGTCTCAGTCTGTCACCCAGGCTGGAGTGCAGTGGTATAATCACAGCTTACTGCAGCCTCCTAGGCTCAAGAGATCCTCCCATCTCAGCCTCTCAAGCAATTGGGATTACAGGTGTACACCACTATGGCCAGCTAATTAAGTATTTTGTTGTTGTTTTTAGAGACAGAGTCTCACTATGTTGCCCAGGCTGGTCTGCAACTCCTGGGCTTGAGAAATCCTACTGCCTCAGCCTCCCAAAATGCTGCAATTACAGGTGTGAGCCACTGCACCCAGCCCAGTGAAGTTATTTTGCGAGCCACTGCTAGACCCAGGACATTAATGGATATCTCCTATCTCCCAATCCATTGTCATTTCTGCTAAACCCTTCTCTGTCAAGACATTATCATTTGTTTCACTTTTAAGTTTCCTTCAAAAAATAACTGAGATCATTCTTGAAATGTGTATCTTTCAAAATAATATTTAGCCTCACTGAACTAAATGCTCATTAAGGATTGCCATCAGATCATTTCTGACCTTCCAAATAATTTGAGAATAGAATTAAAGACCTAGCAGACAAACTGATTATGGGACATTTAGTAATAAATACCTTGGAGAATTACCTGTGAGGGCTGTGGTCTTGGAGGCACTGCAGGAGGATGGGCAACAACTCCAGCCTGTTGTTGTCCTGCATGAATACAAAAGTCTTCTTTTTAGTAACTGTATAATCACTTCGTTAATAGAAGAAATAGGCTGAATGAATGTGACTACATGATAAAGATTTCTAAGAATGTCTGGTAAGTATTGGAAGGCAGATACTACCTGGTTACACAGTCTGTATGTAACCTAAAGACCAAATCCCACAGCATTTCATCAGATCTCATTTTGCTTCTTACCTCTATTACATAAAGCCCTCCTGGCATACTCCTGCCTGTTTCAGTTACAGTATATAATCTTGATTTTCTTCCCATATCTCTGACTGCTTTCAGGTATCAAACGAAAACTTCCAAATTTTCCCTTTCACTTAACACTTCACTCTCACATTTGTATGTAAATGAATTCCAAATAATACATCAATCTTTCTTAGCCAATGGTGTTATTTAGCCTTTTCCTCAGCACTCTAAACTCAGTGACTAAAACATAACATCATCATCCTCTGCCCTAACTTTTCTATTTTAACTAATGTAATAACAAAAAATTTCCAAAAATTTAAAACTTGAGGTAAGTTATGACTTCTTCATCAGCCAAATTGAGACCTATCAGTTTTCCCCTCTTGATATCACAACGTCGTTCTTTCAAAATTTCCTGTGACATCTCTCAGGTTCCCATCTTCATCATTTGTATTTAAACACAGTTTAAGTAGTCATTAAAGAAAAAAACTGCCTCTTGTCTGCTATCTTTTTAATCTAAAATTTATCTTCAGATAATTTTTTCTTTTTTTTTGAGACAGAGTCTTACTCTGTCGCCCAGGCTGGAGTGCAATGATGCAATTTCGGCTCACTGCAACCTCAGCCTCCCAAGTAGCTGGAACCACAGATGTGCATCACCACACCCGGCTAATTTTTGTTATTTTTAGTAGAGATGGGAGTTTTACCATGTTGGCCAGGCTGATCTCGAACTCTTCACCTCAAGTGATCTGCCTGCCTCTGAAAGTGCTGAGATTAAAGGCGTGAGCAACCACACCCAGCCAGATAAATATTTTTTTAAAAGACATATTAAGATAAACAAAAATAAAACGTGTATGTGTCTTGGATTAACTTTAAAATTAAATGATCATGTATATTATGGTTCTCTAGCCCCTACCTGTGGTGACTGTAAAGGTCCGATTCATATCTAAAGATGATGATCTAGAATGAGAGGGCTGTGGCCTTGGAGGGGGAGGTGGTGGTGCAGTGTTATCAGGCGACGTTCCTGAATGAGACCTGCAAAATTCACCCCATTATATTTGGTCATACTACTGATACTGGAGCTTTTTTCTTTTTAAGCATTCAAACTTGGCTAAGCAGCAAAGGATCTTATTAGCATGACATTTTCTCAAGTAGGTATGTAAGTGTTACAATAAATTAAGATAGCACTGTTTATGATGTACCCTAAACAACTGATTATTTTATATGGCAAATAATTTTTAAAATAGTTATATGCAAAATTTCAAAAAAATCTTTTTTCTTTTCTTTTTTTTTTTTTTTTGAGACAGTCTCACTCTGTTGCTCAGGCTGGAGTACAGTGGCGTGATCTCAGCTCACTGCAACCTCCACCTCCTGGGTTCAAGCAATTCTCCTGCTTCAGCCGCCAGAGTAGCTGGGATTACAGGTGTCTGCCACCACACCTGGCTTATTTCTGTATTTTTAGTAGAGACACCGTTTCACCATCTTGGCCAGCTGATTTCGAACTCCTGACCTCAGGTGATCTGCCCACCTCAGCCTCCCAAAGTGCTAGGATTACAGGTGTGAGCCACCGTGCCCAGCCTCAAAATTTTGAAAAGAAACTTAGTTGTCAACATGATACCATAATAGACTACGTATTTAGTGTAATGCTTTCCCATTCAATCAAAGGTAATAATAGTCTGAAAAACTAACTATAAAAAGAGAAAGTCTACTTTCAGGAACGGTTAGGTTTCAATCTATTAAGGTCTGGAGTTTAGTAAGTTGAAATACCCTTTCACGTGTCCGCACAGGCCATCTCATTTTAGAGGTGACTATACTCAAACTCAACTCATCCTAGAGATTCACTTCTTTGCTACAAAGTCTTTCATATTCTGAAAAGAGTCTCAAGGACTCTGGTAATCTGATCTTCACATATGGGAATAAACAGCAGAGTAAAACCCAAGATTATTGAGAATGCTGAGAAACACAGGAAGAACTAGAAGAGGACTCAGAAAGGAAGATAAGCAGCCTTCTGACTCTAAGCTCTTTGGAGAATCTGCATCCTCGCTAAAACCTCCAGGCATATAGCAAAATGATACTTACCATGTGCAAAATGTGAGGAGAGAAAGATGTTTCTGTCTTGCACACAGCTTTTAAAGGATGGTAAAGCCCTTGGAGACAAATCTCTTGCCATCCTCCACTCTATCCCATCCCTTTCTTGTTTGTGTCTGAAAGGTTATTATGTAACATAGAACTTCAAGGTGGGGACATGGCCCACCACTGGGCTGTGCTTTTGGATGGTGTTTTAAAACACAGAATTCTTTTGGTACTTGCTATAAGGTGTATTACTTAATGGACTCTCACTGTTTAGGTACAAAAAAGGACTATATAAAACTTCTATCACCAAGAAGTTATCACCTCTTTTTAGACCTTCCACAAAATACTACTTAGACAATCAGGGTTCTTTTTGTTTTTCTATTCAAGTTGGAAAGGATCAAAATTACTGTCTTTTACATAAATCGAAAAGTAACCTAACAGCTTTTAGAGAACAAAATCATTTGTGCTTGGTTCTAAATAGTTTTAAACATTAAAATGCAGCAAGATATTTTAACATGCTTTTCATTGACAGAAATACTGACCTTTGACGAGTTACATTGCTCCCGATCTGTTCTGGGTCAGAAGTAAAAGAGTCTGAACTACTGTAACCATCTGCTGATAAATGGGATATGTCCTATTTAATAATAATCATTTCTTTACTTTTTTGCTCTATCTACTCCAAACAAATATAACTGATATGCTGTTTCAAGCCAGAGATATTCAAAGATTGGCTAGTAGGTTAACAGTTCATCCCAGTTGTTATTAACTGTAAAAACTACAAATCAAATAAATCATGGCATATTTACACAGTAGACAAAGCAAGTTATAGTCTAGAAAAAATAATACTTAATGATGCAGAAATATTCCAAATAAGTCACAAAAATGGTACATATACAATCTGGCCCTCCAAATCTGTGGTATGTATCTGTAGATTACACAGCTGAGGATTCAACCAACCGCAGACAGAAAATATCAGAAAATAAAGTAACAATACAACAATAAAAATAACACAAAATAAAAAAACCGTACAGTATGACAATTTTTTTTTCAAATATAGTGTGTGTGTGTGTGTGTGTGTGTGTGTATGTTTTGGTAGAAATGAGGTCTTGCTATGCTCTAACTTCTGAATTTAAGCAATCCTCCTGCCTTGACTTCCTAAAGTGCTAAGATTATAGGGTGTGAGCCACCAAACCTGGCCCAATAAAACAACTATTTACATTGTATTAGGTATTATAAGTAGTCTAGAGATGATTTAAATTTGCATGTGCGCAGGCTACATGCAAATACTACACCATTCTACATATCAGAGTTGAGCATTCACAGATTTTGGTATCCATGGGGGTCCTGGAACCAATTCCCTACACATATTGAGGGATGACTGTATTACAAGTTCACATTACATGCAAACATAATTTCTGTATGTGCAGAATGAAAACTAACCTTAACAATGAATCTGTTAACCATAGACTTTAATGGAATAGCAAGAATATGATTATTTCATTTTTATCGATTACACATTTATAGAATAAATAAGTTACTTTTGTAATGGACAAAAAGGTCACTTTTAAAGAACAAATTAGAAATATTTTAAATAAAGAAAAGTAATTTAAAAATTATTAATGTGAAAATTAAAAATTTGACACGGGAATAAAATGTGCTTATACAGTAATAAAATTTATGAAATTAGCCAAGGAAACCAGATTTTTCTGCAGAGGAAACATTCATTTTCAGTTTCCTCAAAGTCATGAAGCAGATGAGAATCCCAGAAATAGACTAAGAGTTGTGACAGAAAAAAGAAATTTTAAAATAGAAACTCTAGGGACAATCTGAAGGAATATTACTACATAAGTTGAAGAGTCATAAGCTGAAGGGATTATTTTAGTTTTATTTCAAAATGTATCTCTTTCCTTTTTCTTGTAAATCACAGAATCATCTAGTTGATATAAGAATGACATTAAAATGAACATATTCCCATCTGGATGTTTTAATAGGCACCTCAAGTTTAATGTATCTAAAACTGAACTTGATTTTTTCCCTACAAACCGCTGCTATCAGTTTTCCTCATTTCCCTGTTGCCCAGGCCAAAAACCCTGGAATCACCCTTGACTCTTCTCTCTCTTACATCCTGTATCACACAGGTAAAAGCAACTCCTGAGGTCTTTTCCTACACAAGGTACACAATATAGCCAGAGTCCAGCCACTTCTCAGCACTTCCACTGCTTGGACCCTAAACACCAAGCTGTCACCATCTTCACTTGCCTGATTACCCCATCCCCTAAATTGCATGCTGTTTTCTCTCACCTTCTTCTGGCCTATCATCATTAGGACAGCCAGAGTGACCCAATTAAAAAGGAGGCTCAGATCATGTCACTACTCCATTCAAACCTTTGATTGGCTTTTCCTTTCAATAAGTCAAAGAAAGTCTGACACTGCCTTCTGTTACTGTTCTACCACTGCTACCTTTCCCTGCCAAACTCGCCAACCAATTCTATTCCAGGTATTTGTTTGCTATTCTAGTACAAGCAGTCCCTACTTTACATTTGGTGCTTGCTGTGCCTTGATTTTCCTTCTGAATTCACATAGCTGAATTCGTCTCATTCAAGTCCACTCAAATGACATTTTTTGGTAAGGCCTTCTTTGACCATCCTATTTAAAATGGCACTCCTCCTACACTTCCCCGGATTTATTTTTATCTACAATGTTAATTACTTTCTGAGTTACATTTTATCCCCCTTTTATGTCCCATACAGAATGTAAACTCTATAGCAGCAAAGACTTTTTTATTGTTAAATCCCCAATACCTAGAACAGATCCTGGCATACTGTATCCAATTAACACTGGCTGAATGAATGTATACAGAATTTCTTGTGAGCGAGAAAAGGAAGGAACTCACTGGGGAAGAGCCGTAAGACCAAACCTGGCTACACTGAAAGGGATGGCAAACACGAGGCCTGCCTTGAAGCAGGTGTCAATGGGCAACCATTTATTCACTGATAGGACAAAGTGTCCAAAAGGGGTCTCTCTCCTCTACTTTATCTAGTGAAGACAGTATTAAATGGGTACACATCTGAAATAGCCTCTAAATCCAGATTTGGTAAACTTCAAATGAAAGATGTAATACTTCACTTACCTACAGTATTACCAGAAGCAAATTTCACTGATGAATTTATCTTATTTTCTTCTGAAAGGTCAGATGGTTTCACAAGTAATGGGCTAGTGGGATTTGTATGATCTAATAGAGAATTAATAGGTAAAAATACAAGATATAGGTATTTGAATCGATAAATTCATAAAGCTCAGACTATAAGATTTCATTTAAATATCCAAAGAAGTGGCGGGTAAATCAATAAAATGTAAGACAAAATAATATTTTTAATAAAAACAAATGTAAAACTGTTTATTTAGAATTCTGTTTTCTGCCATAATAGAAGCTAGTTTATAATGAAAGTTTATTTGCATGTTCACACTTAATTTTATTCCTGTAGCACACTTATCTAAATACTACATATATAAGCTGTAAAATAAATTAATTTATAATGCTGACTTTTACAGAAAATAAATCTATGTTTGAGAAACCCTAAAACATTTCGTCTACAATGAGACATTCCAAAAGTTCAAGCAAGATATATAATTTCAAAGCCAACATGTAACTCTTCGGTTAAAGTTTTAACATATTTTAAATGTAAATTTACAAGGGTGACCATAAAAACCCACAGGGTATTAGAAATGACACATTTTCAAATGCCCTTATTTTAAAACTTTATAATTTAAAATTAACACATTCCTTTTAAAAACTGTAACATAAATAAATATGCATGAAAATAGACTTAATTGTAGAAAGTACTAGCTTAAAAAATAAGCAATGATGAAATAAATTTGTACCTTAACAGAATAATTACTTACGTATTTTAGTTTGATGCAAAACTAAAATACAAACCAGCAACAACTTCCTTACTTACCACTGCCAGTTCTTTTAAGTTCCATTTCCTGCATGTGGATTTTGCTTGGAGTCATACGAATGGGAACTGGATGAACAATAGCAGTATCCTAGAGACAAATGTGAGGAAATACAGAATTTGTATTAAAGTGTCAAGCTAATGCCATGCAATAATCAAAACTAACAAAACTGTTAAAACCAGTGGACAGGCTTTCCCATTTTCACTAAGGCAGGCATGAAAATAAACTTTTTAAATTAAAAGCTCTAAAACTGTATTTAAAAATCAAGCTCACTATACATGCCTAACAACCTGTTTAATTTTTAAAAACCACATTTTAAATGGAATGATTAAAGATTTATGTGAAGGCTGGGCACAGAGTCTCACACTTGTAATGCCAGTACTTTGGGGGCCAAGGCAGGAGAATCACTTCAGCCCAGAGAATCCCTAAGAAACAGTGAAATTCTGTCTATTCAAAAAATATAAAAATTATCTGGGCATGGCCCATGACTTACAGTCCTAGCTAATGGGGATGCTAAAGTAGGAGAATCCTTTTTCTTTTTTTTTGAAAGAGTCCGCTCTGTCGTCCAGGCTGAAGTGCAATGGCATGATCTCAGTTCACTGCAACCTGTGCCTCCTGGGTTCAAGTGATTCTCCTGCCTCACCCTCCTGAGTAACTGGAATTACAGTGGCCCACAACCACGCCCGACTAATTTTCATATTTTTAGTAGGGATGGGGTTTCACCATGCTGGCCAGGCTGATCTGGAACCCCTGACTTCATGATCTGCCCGCCTTGGCTTTCCAAAGTGCTGGGATTATAGGAATGAGCCACTATGCTCTGCTAGTTAGGAGGATCCTTGAGCCTGGGAAGTAGAACCTGCAGTGAGCTGTGATCATGCCACCTCACTCCGACCTAGGTGACAAAGCTAGACTCCATCTCAAAAAGTGTCTCGTGTGTGTGTGAAAGATTTAAATTTTAAAAGTGCTCTTATAAAAGCACAGTTCAAGACAATATTCGTTAAGTGAGGAACAGGCCAGGTGCGATGGCTCATGCCTATAATCCTGGCACTTTGGGAGGCTGAGGTGAGCAGATCACGAGGTCAGGAGTTCGAGACCAGCCTGGCCAACATGGTGAAACCCTGTCTCTACTAAAAATACAAAATTTAGCCAGGTGTGGTGGCATGTACCTGTATTCCTAGCTACTCGGGAGGCTGAGGCAGAAACATTGCTTGAACACAGGAGGTGGAGGTTGCAGTGAGCCAAGATTGCACCACTGCACTCCAGCCTGGGTGACAGAGCAACATTCTATCAGGATGGGGGGGGAGGGGAGTGAGGAATTATATGATAAAATTATGCAAATGTGAGCCTTGATGTTAAACTATTTCCTGAGAATCCAAGAACTAAGAGACTGAAGACTCATTTTTAGTAAACTGCTCAATAAACTTTCATACTTTTTAAAACCTGTAACACAGAGTTAATGAGATGCCTATTACATTGCAATAGTAGGCACAATACATACTTCCTACAGATTAGTTCAAAGTGGTTAAATTTGATTGTCTCAAAATTTAGCATGAAACTGCCAAAAAGGAATCCATTTTTTTTAAAGCAGAACAAGTAAAATTCTCATTCTAAAACGCTAATACTGTTCTTAAACCTTTTCATGACTGTAATACAGCTAATATTTCTAAACTTCATGAGAGTCTAATCCTTAGAGAAGTAAAGGAACGGACAGTAAAGACCTGAAAAGAATGAAAGCACAAAAGCAAGGATGAGAGAATGAAGACAATGGTAGCCTGTCAGAAAAAGAAGGAAAAGGGAGGTGTCCTGGGGACTGAGACTCCCAGGGTAGAAACCAGACCAGATCAAGCATCCGGCTTAACAGCAATAGATTGGCTGAAAAACATCACCAAGGGAGCTCAACTCCTTCTATGAGGGGCCAGTTCACACTCTGTATGTGCTGCTACTAAAAACTGAACTTGAGGTCCTAAATTTTGAATATATATATATATTTGAGACAGAGTCTCGCTCTGTCACCAAGCTGGAGTGTAATGGCGGGATCTCGGCTCACTGCAACCTCCGATTCCCTGGTTCAAGCGATTGTCTTACCTCAGCCTCTCAAGTAGCTGGGACTACAGGCACGCACCACCATGCCCAGCTAATTTTTGTATTTTTAGTAGAGACGGGGTTTTACCATGTTGGTCAGGATGGTCTCCATCTCCTGACCTTGTGATGCACCTGCCTTGGCGTCCCAAAGTGCTGGGATTACAGGCATAGGCCACTGAGCCTGACTAATTTGAATATTTAGTAATCAATTAAGTTTATAATTTAGTGAGGAGGATACTGTCCTTTCAGTTTAAGTTGGAAACTGTTTTGGTGAGACAGTACTGGGTTAACACCAAGCTCTTGCTAGAGAAAGTTAAGTTCCAGCATACCCTCTCCTATCTGACACATCTCCTTGGCTTATGCTCATAATCTCTGAATTCTAACAATTTATAACAAATTCTTTACATCTATTATACTAACAAGTTCATTCAAAGTAATTTCTTTCCTCTGGGAGAATCTGGACAGGGTTCATGTACTTAACCAATCAACTTAACATTTGCCCTATAACTCTAAAATTATAGTTACAAGAAATATTAACATTATAGATGGAAGTTTAGATTTATCATTTAATAATGAGTCATTTTCAGGAAAATATTTGTAAGAATGCCTTAAGAGATTAAGTTATATTTTCGTTATAAAAACATGGCTTTAGGAGCAACTCTACTATTTTCTTAATTTACAGTTAATATCAGAAATAACAATTATGAAAATCATAATTTACCTTTATAAGGCAAGATCAAAGTAGGAAAATATGATGGTTCATGAGAAAGTAAGTTCTTATTCCAAATATAAAGCAAATTAGGAATTAAAAACAGGAAAACTTTTTAGATGCTTTAATTCGTAACATTCATCTAATCTGTATTCTATGTATGTATATGTGTACATAAAATCAGATTTATAAAGCCTGGAACAGCTGGGAATGTTAACCAGCATTTTCATATATTTGCAGTACAATAAATCATGGCAAAAACTAATACATTACACTTCTCATCCATCTACAATTTTCCTAGTGTTTCGATTCATATATACCCTAGCAGAAGCAGATTCTATCAAAGGCTATTAACTGACAAGCAGTTCAAGAAAAGAGATCAAGTTTCTGGAAACAAGACCATCAAAATCTCAATTTCATCAGAACTATGAAAGCTTAATAACTAACCATCTGGTCTGCAAATGGGGTCACTGCACTGTGCAGTGGCTGTCTCTAAATGCTACAGACCAGTTTGGAACCTTTTTACAGACTTTTACTGAGCAAATGACTAATTATTATAATTTGGTTTCTTTTTAATAGTCCGTTAAATATTTCAAATACTCTAAGAAATGTTAAATTCATTTTAGAAGTGTAGTTCCTCCCTTCCCCTGGCCAGGTGATTCCCTTCTAATCTGAAAGTGCCTTATTTCCATACTTATAATCCTCATCTCTATGAAGCCTTGCGAAGGATCATGTGAGATTGTGGCTACAGCCTGTGTGGGTCTGTAGATGGGTAACACTTCAGGTAAGTATTAAATGCAGGTTAAGAAACTTAGACAACGTAGAACAAAAAGCAGGCTACTCTTCTAACTGAAAATTTAAACTAAGAATACGGGTTGGGAAACAAAGTTCAGATTTAAGTTTGCCACCATAAAAGAAGTAAGGTATTTCTAGGTATTAGATTATAAATATAAATATTTAAAAATGACAATTTTATTTATCAAATTCAGAGGTCTAAACTGAAATTTTAAACGCAAATTAACCACCCTGTTTTCCTAGAGTCTCCTGACACACTAGAGGTAACAAAGGAAAGTACTGAGCCACATAATTTTAAATATAGAGCTGGCATTCCTAAACTGGGATATTATTTCCAACAAGTATGGAGAATATCACTGCTATTCAACCAACTATTTGTTTACATTTCTTGTCAGTCACAGGTCAATTTATTTTGTTTCTGAGTTCTAGATTTTTATGCATAATGTTCTTGCCTGGCCTGACAAAGAATCATAATACTATGGGTGATTATCATCACTATTTTTTAGGGTTATTGAATAGTTTCTTTATTGTTACAGCAAACCTTCCTTCCCATATAAAGTACTTTCATATTAACTGTATAATAATGAGACAGGAATAATATAGAGAAGCAAAACTTTAAACTTAAAAAGAAAAACATAAAGGTAAAACTTTTAGTTTACAGAACTTGTCATATCCTAAGAGATCTTAATTATAGCTACTAGTAGCAGCAAAGTTTTCAAGCATTGCCTTGTATTTTCTCTTACATTTTTCAGAGAGTAAAATAAAAAATAAATGCCTTAAATGTAGCAAGAAATGAGAAGCAAAAGGCAGAAATAATCTACATATCAACTGGTCCTTGAATACTTAATATGCTATAAAATAAACATTTTAAAAACATATTATCTGCCTGAATTCAATAAATACAACAGCAGCATCTATATTTCACATAAATTCTTTAAAGTGATAAAACACATCAGCCTGGATGTGGTGGCTCACACCTATAATCCCAGCACTTTGGGAAGCCAAGGTGGGTGGATCATTTGAGGTCAGGAGTTTGAGACCAGACTGGATGAAATGGTAAAACCCCACCTCTACTTAAAAAAAAAAAACCACAGCCAGCTTGGTGGTGGGTGCTGTAGTCCCAGCTACTCAGGAGGCTGAGGTAGGAGAATCAGTTGAACCTGGGAGGCTGGGATTGCAGTGAGCTGAGATCTTACACTACACTCCAACCTGGGCGACAGTCTTGAGACTACACTCAGTCTTAAAATACAAACACAAACAAACACACATCTAAGGTTCATTAATTTAAACTGTTGAAGATACTTTATCTTTAAATGCCACTTCTTCAAAAATGACAAGACCATTTTTACATTTAATTAATAAATGCTGGCTGTCTTTGATCAGAAACATCCAAAAAGAATGTCTTACGTCATTTTTTCCATATCTTTCTACTCAGCTCATTTTTAAAATCCTGCCTTTACACTCTTCTTCACTTCCTACTTACTCCCTCTTTTCATTTTTGCAAAGTGCTTATTAGCATGTCCTTGTCTTTAAAAGAAAAAAAAAAAAGAAAAAGCAGAGAAGTGAACAGGGAGAATGATTAACAACTAAGGTTTTCAAAAACCCCAAGGGACAGGTGGAGCATACATAAAATTAACTCTGTGGAGACAATGTTTTTTTTTTTTAAAATCAGGATGTGAACTTTGTAGCATTTTCAACGCAACACAGTAAATCACAAGAAGACAAGACAGAGGCTCCTTTGCAAAAGGGGAATTTTGACCAACATCTTGTATTGCTGAACTTGATTCTCTCTAACAGAACTCAACATACTAATTAAATAAAAGCTACGTCATTTGGCATGTCAAAATAAAAGATGACATTGCATAAATAGTTACATATGTAGTATATATTACATGATATGTAAGTATACAAATAAAATAGTATTTACATAAATTGTCACTACACTGAAATAAATAGTATGTATATAAAATATATACTTAATTAGTAAATGACAAGGTTAACCAAATAGATTGTCACAAAAAATGCTTTTCTAGACACATATGCCAGATTTTAAAAACGTAGTTTTCTCTCAACAAAATAACTGAAAAAAAGGAATGGCAAAAAATGTTTTTCCCACCATTAAGCACAAAAAAACTGAAAAGCCTGCTGCCACTTCCCTCTAAGTACTCCACTGAATCATGCATATCAGCTAAAAACGATAATGAATGGAAATTTGGGTTAATAAAATTAATCTCAAACAAGCAAGCTAAGTGATTGACTTACAGGATCAGCTGGTGCAATGTTAGAATCAAATTGGGTCAGAGTTTGTGAGCTTGAAGAGCGTTCACTAAATGTCTCCCACTGCTGAACAGACAGAGGAGAGACAAGTCAGCATGATGAGAAAGATGGAGTAAAAGATCACTGGAGAAGATTTAGCAAAGTAATTCAGAGGTTGCACTGCAAGTTGTGTTTCATAGGTTTAACAAAATTCCATAATTTCTATTTTTCCATCAACATTTTATATTTATCTATTCTGAGTCATCTCGTAAGGTGAGGACCTTCACAATCAAAAGTATAGTCATAATTTATTGCAATCTCTATGGAAGAGACTTAAAGCTTGACAGAATTAAAATAAAACAAATACAGGAAGAAACTCTAAACATCTACCAAGTAAAAATGTTAAAGAGGCATCAAATCCTTCTTTGAATATTCAAATATTAATGTACTGATTTTATGATCCTAAAGAATCAAAATTTTGGTCAAAACAAAGCAAGTCAGTGTGACTTGCCAGTGCGACCCCTGAAAGATGATTCTATTATGTACGTGCATATATTTTACACGTATGTATATTTAATAAAATATAATTGAGATAAAATGCAAAGAATTCTGGAATTAATATATGTTGAGCTTATGTCAATCTGTAGCAAGTCAACCCCAGCAATCAGCACTACAAACAGGGCCATGCTAGACCACAAGACAGAACTGCCAATCAGGCACCCCCACTTCCCCACTCCCCACCCCATGCTAGAAAAATCAGAATGCGGCCACAATGAGAGCAAATCAAGCATCTGAGCATGAGTTATATACAGAAGATGTATTTTGATATGAAATACTACTCTTCTAAAAGAGGTACACACAAAAAAAATCATACCTCTTAAAACAGGTGGAGTGATAAGTCAACATTAATTATAGTAAATTCCATTTGTTTTAGAGATCTTAGTAATAAAATGGTATAGAATTTTTACATGAAAATTATATTAAAATTATCATTTAAATCTGATTCTTAAGAATTATCAGTTATCCTCTAAAGAGGAAAAAACATCTACACACATACAATGTATACACACAAATATTCACACAAAGACAAAACTACCCCATAAACCAAAATCCTCTTTGGGCAAGTATACATTTTTATGCTTCAAAGTTCAACGTACTATTTAAATTAGTGACATTTAAATTTAGAAGATACATAAAAATGAAATATTAGCAAATGACCACACTGGTGAAAATTACCTACATAAACGGCTAACAGTAATTCAACAATTTTTCCTACAGATCAGTTTTCATATTAAAATTAAGATATTCTGAGAAATATTACTGCATTCAAAGTATTTCATGAATTAAAAATCCCACAATTACTTTTATCATGTGGCATCACCTCAGCCAAGTGACTTATCAGTATCTCTTAATATAATTAGTTTTTTCCTCAATAATTATTGTTACAGGGACACAGAGCAAATTTTAAAATCCTAATTATCTAACTGCGGAGAAAAGTTTAGATACAGAAGATTCTTGCCAAAAAGAAAGTATTTACTTGTTTACCTCATTTGGATGGCATGAAGTTTTAGTTTCACAAGACTGCATGGAAGCTACCTGGAGGGCAAAGGGACACTCTCTAACATCTTCATGACTTAATTTTTAAGGGCTCACAGCTGTGGAACCAGACTACTGGAATGCCAGTTATGATATGCAAACTTGGGCAAGTTACATAACTTCTCTGTGCTTCAGTTTCTCCAACTATATCACGATTATCTACTGCATAGGATTGTTCAGAGGACTAAAGGAGTTAATATACATAGTTTGTCTTTTTTTAAAAAAAAACAGAACTGACATATCAAAAGTGCTCCATAAAGGTTAGAGATTATCAGTGTCATCTCCTGTACTGTCTCATCCATAACCACAAGTTCGGAATAAATCTACGTTGAAAGATTACTAGTGCTTTGTGGAAGACAATTAAAATGTAACCTAAATTCCATATCCTAACTAGATATTTTTAGAAAGATCATAAAAAAGCATTTTGATTTTTCACATATAGAAAATAATTATGCTATTCATGACATCATTACCGAATACTATAAACTTGATATGAATATTTCAGTAGGGAAAATGCAACTACTAAAATCTGAATTTAGAAGGGACTTCCATCTCTACTCTCTAATGATCACATGATTTTATTTAGCATGAACATGGGCTTTAGATCTGAGATGCTTTAGAAAGAATTGCTTTTATTTACAAACTGATATCAATAGGATAAAAATATTCTTTTAATGTAAGACCATTTTTAAAAAAACGACAGAAAATAAATAGATGCAGCATAAATAGCAGTGTCTCAAGAACAATTACCTTACTTTCCATAAACCCTCTCTATTAGCAAATTCTTTCAAGGTTTAATCCCCTTATCTAGAAAAACACTTATATTGATGGTTTTGCATCCAATGGTAGGATGGATGGTATGATGTTATTAATGTCTCAGACACAAGTATCTTGGCTTTGATTGTCATAAAGCAGGAAGCAGTGTAAAACCACTAGTTACTTTTGTTTTCCAGCTATCCAAAATTATTAATAACTAGCATGCTCTTTAATCCAGCACTTTTAAGACATGGAAAGGATAGAAGCTTAGAACTTCTTCCTGAAAGTGAACAAACTTTTATATTTTTAGCATTTCCTACATGCTACAAAAAGAAAAAAAAATGTAACTTGTTCACAAAGAAAACTGCTCTAATAGGCTAGAGCAGTGGTTTCCAAATGGAGTTCTCCAGAGCAGTAAAATTTAACAATGGGGCCTAAGCAGGTATTTTCGCGGAGGCCTCGGGTCCTCTTCACTTATTCTAATCAGTGGCTTTTTTGTTATTTTAGATATTGGAGTTCTAAAGAAATTGCAGAACAGTGCATTTGTCCCAAATTCCACATTCCATTGTGCTTGGTCATATATGACACATTTAGCATGGTGAAACATTCTATATTGAATAAAACTAATTATACAGATTTTGGGTTTGTAAAACATATTTTCTTCACACGGAAACTGAATTAGTCACTTCTCTTATCATTTCCAGTGCTAAAATTCCAAATGTATTATTATTACATACCTTGTTTACAGGACTGAGAAGGCAGTGTGACACGGTGGATGTGGCAGTTCATTAGGTATTAAAGGACTTACGTACAAATCTTAGCTCTTGTCCCTCACTGGATATGAGATCTTGGCCAAGTTTAACCTTTTGATGGTTAAACTTTCTGAATCTGCCTCTTTAAACTCATAAGATTTTAATGGGGATAAGTGGTGGAAATCAAATGACAGAATATATACTTTGAAAACCTCAAAAAAGTCACATAATTACTAACATTTGTCATAGTATAATTGATATGGTCTTCTCTCAATTATGCATGCAGATATAGATTGAAATCACCCTCTTTGGAAAAGAGTTACTTTCAATGAAAGAAAAGGAAAGCTTTGCTAACCTCACTGCTCTGATTCAGCTCAGGCCAAGTCTGGTTTAGTGACGGCATCGATGGTGACTTGCTTGGAGGAGCTTCAGCAGGAGAGCCTGAATAACCTACCTCACCTGGCTGATCCCCAACATCTGCAATTTAAAAATAGAGAAATTCTCTATAAAGAATAAACTGTAGTTAATTTTAGGCATATTTACTTATTTAAAAAAGCTAAAAGATGACTTTCACAAGTAGTAATATATAATCTAAATCTCCTTTCCTTATGTTCTCAGAGTCAGCATTTTAACAATCAGACACTACTTATTCCTGCTACTTATGGTCTACCCAAAACCATAGCTTTTCATGAAAATGAAATCTATTTTATTTAGAAATAAATAGAAAAAGGTTATACATGGTAATAATGTAATAGGTCACATGCTTTAAAGATTTCTGATAAGAGAAATAGATTTATAACAGTTTCCAAAGTGCATGCTACTCCATGGAATACTAATCAGTAAGGTGGCTTTGAAAAATTAGGTTTTCTGCTCAAATAAGTTTGGGGAAACATTAATTCTCTGCTGGAGCATCCGTACGCATATTTGTATATCAAGACTTGTGATGTCTCAAAGTAAATAAGCTTTGTTTAAATCATTTTTTTTTTCCAGACACACATCTTTTTCATCAAATAGAATCCCTCAGTATTCTCCTGGAATATGCTGATTTATACTAATTCACTCACATTTTCTCTACAAATCTCCCTTGTTAACAAAAAGCAGCACATACTTGCAAGGCACACAGCAAAAGGAGAGTCCCCAGCCACAGGAAAAAAGCAAAGTCGACAAGCCCGTATGAAACTTAACTTTTATCATTAACCTCACTGGCACTTACAGACTTAACTGAGATAGTTACTAATCCATGATACTATTTCAAAATGGTTTTTGAAGTATTTTGAGGTATCGTATTCTACTTTTAAGCATAGTTACACCATTCCAATATCACTGTCTGATCATGGGCAAGTTGAATAAAACAGCACCTGAGTTTCTCCATGAGAAAGCTGCCATTAATTGTTAGTTAGCACTATACTTAAGATTTCTAAATACTCAGCCATATAACCAAGCAATGTATAGCTTTCAACTTTTCAGCTATTCATTAGTAAACCCTTTAAGTTTTAGTGCCTAACATAGGACTTAATACATAGGAGCACTCATATATTTACTGAATAAGCTGCCTTGTGTATTCTTTTTTATTTAAATTCATTCTCCTTTACTGCCATTTTCCTAGAACCACAATTAAGTACTGATAGTTGAAAAAGTTCTCAAAATGTCCCTTCTGCTTATTCTGTTACATGCCTCCCTCAAAATATTTCCTTTTTACTTACCCAGATGTTATACTTTTATAATTATACCAAATTGCAAGTTCTAGTCTGCAGTACAGAATTGTCATCTAATTTTTGTTTTCTAAGATCAGAAATTATTTCTTTCTTAAGTCCTATATCTTCTCAATAGAAGCATCCGGGTAGTATAGAGGTAGGAAGCCTTCAGCTATTATCCTATGAAGACCTCAACTCAAAGTTCTTAGAGAAGAACTTACAAAAAAATTATTTAGTATAGACAGTAGTAGCAAATTCCTCACTGGATAGTTTTCAGTGGGGGAAAAAATTATGACCCTTTATCCCCAATGATAACAAGGGGAAAGGAGGACAGTAGCTATAAATTTGACAATTTACTGAAAGACTACTAGAAGAATAATAAAGAAGTATCTTTAAGGGATTCCCCAAAGCAGGTGAATGTGGAAGAAAATAAAAATACTCAGAATTAAAACAGTATTAGCTACAGGATGACTAATTCTCAAAAGAACTTATTTAAAGCACGACTCTATTACTTTATTTTTAAACATCAATCGTAGGGCAATCTGGAGGTCCTGATTGGGCTTTCAAGTTCACGGTTCTTATGATTTTTTCTACTGATAAATTTAGGGCCAGGCTGTACCACACCCCCACCTCAGGGCAGTTACAATTTGGGACAGATTCCGGGAATATTTCGGGTTCACTGGTACAAAGCTGCAGTGGGTCTAGCCACTTGAAGCTAAGAAATGAATTGCTAGTCACCCAAATAATTGTACTTTATAACTATTCCAATACAGTTATTTTCCAAGAGTTGTAATCCTCAAACTGTGGACCACAGACTCCTCCCTGAGAGTCCCCAAGACTTTATTTTAGAGATCTGAAAAGTCAAAATTATTCTTGTAATAATGCTTTTCCCGTGTTGACATCTGCACTAAATACAGTGGCAACACAATATAGTTATTATACTCCTCACTTAGTTATTGTATCCCCTGCCCCCCCACTTACATAAGTATTAAATATAAATAAATGAAAATAAACATGCAAGCTGATCTCACTGATGAATGTTCATGAAGCAGTAAAAATTAATTTTATTAAATCTCAGCCCTAAAAACACATCTTCCTCTATATGTCAAAATGGGAAATTATATACACAGCATTTCTGCTGTATAAGAAAGTACAAGCCTGTAATCCCAGCACTTTGGGAGGCCGAGACGGGTGGATCACGAGGTCAACAGATCGAGACCATCCTGGTCTACATGGTGAAACCCCGTCTCTACTAAAAATTACAAAAAGTTAGCTGGGCACGGTGGCGCGTGCCTGTAATCCCAGCTACTCAGGAGGCTGAGGCAGGAGAATTGCCTGAACCCAGGGGGCAGAGGTTGCAGTGAGCCGAGATTGCGCCATTGCACTCCAGCCTGGGTAACAAGAGCAAAACTCCGTCTCAAAAAAAAAAAAGAAAGTACAATGGTTGTCTCACAGAAAAGTACTTGTGTGATTCAGTTGTAAGCTGAACAAGTCACTTTTTTCATGGAATACCATTTTTCCTGAAAGATTATAATAATTATAATCTTTCAGCTGATTATAATAATTCAGACTTGGGTACTGAGCGGGCATTTTCTCAAAAACAAAGTAAGCTTGTCGTTTCAAGGAAAGAATCATTTTCAGTATTTGTTTCTAATGTTTACTAATGACAATGCTCCAGCTTTCAAGGTAAAACTCAAAATTTTTGAAAATGTATATCCAACACTTAAAGGCTTCTTTGATAAGATAGGTTATGAAATCAGCAAATATACTTAAATATTTTATAATAAAATACATCAACATCTGAAAGATGTGTATAACTCAATGAACTAATACTTTACAAATACCCAATGCATTATGGCATAAAACCAAGTAACTGTACAAAAATGCCTTAAGTGGCTTCAGCTTCCACACTGCAACTAAGCTTTAACAAAGTTTCTTTGTGCTTTGATATAGTACGTAAGAATATCTACTTTATCTGACAATGCCACGAAATAGTCCTTCCTTTTATTGTGTGGGCTAGGCTTTATTTGGAAACTTTTTTCTATTTAAGGCCGGATAGTAACTATTTTAGCTTTTATGGCTATAAGGTACCTGTTGCAACAATCCAACTCCACCATTTTGGTGCAAAGGCAGTCCTAGACAATTCATAAATGATGAGCATGGCTGTGTTTGAAAACAATTTTTACAGACACTGAAATCTGAATTTCATATAATTTTCCATGTGTAATAAAATATTACTCTTTTCCACAGTTAAAAAAAAATTCTTAGCTTATAGGCTAATCAAAAATGGGCAGTAGGCTGGATCTATCCCATAGGCCTTAGTTTTTAGACCCCTGATATACCTCAAAGAAAACAACATAAACAACAGACAATGTAGAAGCAAATATGACAATTTAGCTGTCTTCTATTAAGCCAGATGTAAAAGAAATTTGCAAAAATATAAAATAAGATTACCCCTTTTATATTTTTTTCTTTAATCTTGGGAGAATACAGTTATTTTCCTAAAAATATTTATGCCAATATGTAATAGATTTACTTTATTACATAAAGTAAAAACATACAAATTAATCGGTTTTAATTTCTAGTAATGTAACTATTGATAGAGATAACCATGTAAACAAAGGCTCTTGGGGTCCACAATTTTTATGAATGTTTAAAGGGGTTTTAAGATTTAAAAGATTGTTCCACATTGAAACAAAAAACAACAAAAACAACCAAGCAAACAAAAAATGATTTAAAAGTCTGAAAAATTACTGTCCTAGAACATCCAAAAACTATTTCTGGGATAAATTAGCAAAATTACACATTGCTTCTTTCTTATATTCTAGAAACCAAAAGTCTGTAGACAAGCATTCAGTCTGCAAATAAGCTATACTTCCTTCAACTCTGCTCCATGTAAGTACTCCAACAAAGAGCTTCCTGCCCACACACAAATGTTAGTCTTTAAGACTGTATTTTTCCGGAGGCAGGGGTGTAGTTTTACTCTTACCTGATGCAGTGTTCCAACCTAGCCTCCTGCTGGAACACTGTGTCAACCCTGCCTCCCTCCTGTGGGTTCTGCTCTGCCCCTGACATCATCAGAGCATCAGGGCTGAAAAAGAAGAGCATGAGCCTAAATTATTCGTTAAAGTTAACCCCAAAAGGGCTGTTATGCAAAAAGTATTTCCACGTATAAAAATGTGTCTGAAAGAGACAACCCAGGATGATCACACTGATCTATGGCTTATTCTACATGTATTCTACGTTTGCAAACACTGGAAGAAGTTTTCATTTCTCTATCCTTTCAAAGAATCTGGAAAGTTCCTAGATTCAATTCAGTACAGTATACCTGCTAAACAACCTCTTTTTCAAAGAGCTTTAGTTTTATTCTATCCTTGTAACCTATCCATCCTAAATTTCTCCTATTTTCTTAGTATTATACATGACATAGTAAAAAACTTATCTCAAAAGTTGACTGCCATCTGTTATTAATCTTACAGAAATATATATACTTCCTTAAAGTCTTACAGTTTAAAACTTATTTTGCTTTAAGCAGCAAACAAATCTAGGAAGTTATTCAATAATGAAGGTTCAATGTTCCAACCTCATTAAATAACTTCATCAAGGCAAAAGTAACTTTTGTTTAAAGAGTATTATTCTTCTAAGAAAAAAATATGTAAAATAAAAAACAAACAGGTGTGGATAAATTTTAAGTCTTCAAGGAAAACTACAAATGGTAACTTTTTCATTCATATTTAAAAGACAAGCATAGCAATGCATATGCAGAAAGACAACGTTTAAGATATGCTTTGTTTTTTCTTATTATATGCATCAAAAAACTAGTAAGTTTTATTTCCAAAATGAACTCCACTTTTCCCCAACACTTCACAAAATGGAAACATACTGAGTAAGACCACCTTAAAAGAGGGTCTATGTAGAAGACTGTTTTCAATTAAAACCAAAGGTTTAAAAAAAAAACAAAGTAAAAATGTGTCCAACAAGGTTTGAAAAGAAACAAAACTATTCACCCAAAATTCTAATTAACCTGAACATGCTGACTTCTTACAGTACTGATCAACATCTGACTCATCTATTACAGTTCAAAGAATATTACCTACAATATATAGGAGGTTCCCATTATCCAAAGACAGGTAAACATGGGGGGAAAATCCATTTAAAGTTAATCCATTCAAAATAAAAACTAGAATTCTCTAAGGAGAAAAACAGTTAATTGGAGCTTTATCTTAAAAACTTACAGAGAAAATAGTGGAAATGGAGCATAAAGAACAAAGAATGAAAGATAAAGGTTGGGCATAGTGGCTCATGCCTGTAATCCCAACAGTTTGGGAGGCTAAGGCAGGTGGATCACAAGGTCAGGAGTTTGAGACCAGCCTGGCCAACATGGTGAAACCCCATGTCTACTAAATTAGCCAGGCGTGGTGGTGCATGCCTTGGGAGACTGAGGTAGGAGAACTGCTTGAACCCGGGAGGCAGAGGTTGCAGTGAGCTGAGATCGTGCCACAGCACTTCAGTCTGGGAAACAGAGCAAGACTGTCTCAGGGGAAAGAAAAAGGAAAGATAATGCTACTTTTTGGGGGGATATAATTTTGCGGCAAAATTAAACAGCACTAATTGGATCAATGAACATTTACTGAGGGCCTACAGGGTTCCAAGCTATCGAGATCCCGCAAGACAAGGGTCCCAATCTCATGGAGTTCTCTTTCTAACAGAGGGAGACAGAGACGTTCATCTTTTGTTCACTTTTGACTTTCACAGCACAGCTGCAAAGGAAAAAGGTCACTTCTGTAAAAAATAATTATGAGTATCATTAATTACTCCCAAGGACATTTACTAATCCACTGAATGTGAAATAATTTTTTTTTCTTTTTTTTAAGAGACAGGGTCTCACTTAGTCACCTAGGCTAAAGTGCAGTAGTGGATCATAGCTCACTATAACCTCAAACTCCTGGCCTCCAGTGATCCTCCCACCTTGGCCTACCAAAGTGCTACTGGGAGCCACTATGCCCGGTCAAAACTGTAATCTTTTAAAGCCTCCACTATTGTCATCATCCTCAGAGTTTTTGCCCTTCAAGTATTATCTGCCCTTACTTGTCAATGTCTCTGTGAGGATTTGAATTCTATTTACTCTGACCAATTTCATTAAATGGTACATCTTTACTAATATCTGTAATTCAACTGTACTGATTTATCAGCTACAATACCCGGATTATCTGGAAAGAAATGCCACATAACAGAGATGGGGGGTGGGGGGGAAGACAGACAGGGACAGAGTATGTTTGGGGTGGAGGGGTAGTTTGAGAAGTAATTTCTTAATTAGAAAGTTAATGACAAGCATTAGTGCATATTTTCATTATTTTTTCCTCTGCAACTAAAGGTACCTGGATAATGAATTTTCAAAAACAAAGATTCTGGGTTATTCATTCAAAACAAAGATAGGTAGATATATATATATAAGCATATTCACTGCAGCAGTGTTTTAAAGGCAAAGCCAGAAAACAATCCCAAAATCTATCAATAAGAAATGGTTAAATTAAGGTACACATCGTATTATGGAATACCTTGAATGATAAATGTGATAGCTCTATATATTATTGTATTAGTCCATTTTCACACTGCTGATAAAGACATACTCAAGACCGGGCAATTTACAAAAGAAAGAGGTTTAATGGGCTTACAGTTACATGGCTAGGGAGGCCTCACAATCACAGCGGAAGGCAAGGACGAGTAAGTCATATCTTACATGGACAGCAGCAGGCAAAGAGAGAGCTTATTCAGGGCAACTCCCTTTATAATACCATCAGATCTTATGAGACTTATTTACTACCACAAGAACATCATGGTAAAGACCTGACCCCATAATTCAGTTACCTCCCACCAGGTCTCTCCCACAACACGTGAGAATTCAAGATGAGATCTGGGTGGGGACATAGCCAAAGTGCATCAATTATACAGTAAAAACATGTCCAACATTATACGAAAAAAAAAAATCAAGGATGTATAGTATGATTGTATCTGTATATACATCAATACCTGTGCATACGTTTTTATATATATGGTAAAAATTTATGGATGAATGTAACAGAAACTCTCAAGAGTAATTTACTTGCACCAAGGTAGTCTCAAATCTGAATTTACATGGTTTCTAGTAAACTATTCATGGAAAGACCCATGTGCCTTCTCTTCTCTGGGTTAAAAAAAATTCATGTTGGAAATAGTTTTAGAGATTGTGGATCCATGCAATGCACCTTATAAACAGCAGTGAAACATGTGCCCAAATCTACTGTGTTAAAATAGTGATTATGCAGAAGGAGATGTAGACAGGGAGCTCACATCCCTTTCCTTCTTTCTGCATCTCAAACAGAGATTGCCGAGTTGCATATGTTAGCAGTGTGGTGTAGAGCTAGAAAATAGTTAAAAATCACTGGCTCAGTCACTTAATCATTTCAACAATCTGAATGTCTGTCTATTCCTATACTCAATTTGCACCTTGCCAGGCACTGAGATACAATGAACAAAACTGATCCAGTTCCTACCTTCCTAGAAGGCTCTAGTCTAGTTTGAGAGAAAGATACGTATCAAACAATCACAAAGTCCATGTAAGATTGCAACTGTGCTTCAAAGGAGAAGATTCTTTGGACATTAAAATGTATAGCACCTCAACCTGTTTGTAGCAGGTCATCTTAATCTTTTATTATTTATTTATTTATTATTTTGAGATGGAGTCATGCTCTGCCACCAAGCTGGAGTGCAATGGCGCCATCTCGGCTCACTGCACCCTCTGCCTCCTGGGTTCAAGCGATTCTCCTGCCTCAGCCTTCCGCGTAGCTGGAACTATAGGCACCTGCCACTGAGCCCAGTTAATTTTTTGTATTTTTAGTAGAGATGGGGTTTCACCACTAGCCAGGAAGGTCTCAATCTCCTGACCTCATGATAGGCCCACCTCGGCCTCCCAAAGTGCTGAGATTACAGGCGTTGAGCCACAGCGCCTGGCCAATCTTCTTTTTTTTTATTGTTAAGAAGATAAATATTCTTAAAAAGATAAATATTCTTCAATTCAGCTTCAGAAAGCTCATTCTGCAGATGAATTTTTGTATGCTTTCTTCTATGAGACAACAAAAATCAAGTTTCCCTTTCTATTTATTTTAGCTGCCAAATTCAGTGCTGACGTTATTTATTAAATATTCGAATTCAGGTCTACAGAAGTATTTCTACCTATAATCCTTAATAGTTCTATTTTATCTATGATTTAACCCTGTATACCTGGTTCAAGTAATTTTGGAAAAAATGCACATTTACCCACTCATGTTTTCATGTCTATAAAAAGCCAAGCATGTTACTCAAAGGAGTTGTACCTCAAGTGACCACTGCTCACCATCTATTTGCCTTTAAGAGTTAAACTGTAAGTAATATTTGTAGAACTAATGCTTTAGTATGTCCCAACATCATAAATTTAGGATAACAAATCGCTATATTTTTAAAGGTACCTTTAAAAGATACCTTTCTTTGAAAATGGCACACATGTAGAATTAATTCATCCAATATTAGTGCAGTGCCTGGCAAGGTGATAGGTTTTGAGCATACTACAATAAATAGGATCCATTTCCCTTGTTTCAAGGAATTCAGAGTATAGCGACCAAAAGGGGGAAGAAACAGGATTTAGTGTGGTAAGTTTCAGTGATTAGCATGTAGAAGATGCTATGAGAGATCAGAAAAGAGAGAAACTGCCTCTGCCATAGTCAGAAAGGCTCTACAGAGGGAATATTTACAACAAATTATATTATCAGTCAAAAGAAACTATTTGAGCATTACCCTCTTAACTGTGACCTTTAAAAACACAGCTATTTTTACAATGACTTTTATGACTGACCCACAGTGTCACAAGACAATTTCTATACTCAAAGGACTTTTTGTCATGTGAATCTCAGGTTTATGATAGGTGAAAGAATAATGATAATTTATATTGGCTCATCCCAGAATCAAGAGAATTCCAAAATTTATCATTTGTAAATATGTAGAGCAGATTTCAATGTAATACTGCATGATCCCAAAGTATACAGTAAGTTTGGTCAGAAAACCATATGTTGGGAGGGGGAAAATACAATCTGGGACTGTGATACATTTAAAATTATATGTGGAACAACAGTACACAGATATAAACAGGCAATAAAATCAGTCTCTCTTTGTTAAACAGATATAACAGGTGTAAAATTAGACAAAAAGAGAAATGCCCAGAAAAAAACTTCTTGAACCATCAACCTTATAGGTCAAATTTACAAAGACCTTGATTTTTATTTAAATTAAATAAAGGAAAAAGAAACCCATTAGATATATGCAAAAAGCAGATTCGTCAATGAATATAACAGACGACAGAATCAGACAAGCCTCTACAAAATCACCTACAATATATTAAACTTTGTTTAAGTTATTTTCTTGTATTATTATGCTATCAGTTTTCAAAGGCTTGAAGTCATATAAAAGCTGTAGGTGCAAGTCCAATTTTTAAGTCAGGGATACTGAAAGTGTGAATTACCACATTTTCTTCTTTTGGTTATTATCATAGTGTAAACAACAAAGAAGTTGTTATTATTTCTTAAGTAGGTAAAACAAAGTACTTTGAAGCAAAATTACCTAATAAAGATACTTAGCTTTCAGCTCAAGTTAGAGGATGACACTTCACAACTACCTGAAATGATCCCCAAATCCTAGGACTCTCATAGAAAAAGTGGCTTAAAAAATTAAAATCAATGCTATATTTTTAGAATCAACCTACTGGTTGATAGAACATCAGTGTGCAATTCAGGTCCTGAAATGTGAATGGCATCAAATCCACATTTCAGGTGGAGAAACAGAAGGGGAAAATACAGTAAATGATCAGAACTTGCCCAAAGTCACAGGCAAAATTAGCAAAACTGGAAGAACACTGGACTCCAATGAGGCTGTTCTCTTTGTGACAGTAAATTTATGCATCTGATTCCTTCTGTGTAATTTAGACAACTGAGTCAGACCATGTACATTTTTAAAGACATACTGCCTGATAGATAAATGCCCCTTTCAGAGCCAAATTCTATTTAAACTTCCACTTTAAAAGTATAAAATTCCTTCCATCATTATATCCAAAAGAGAGTTTAGATAGAAACACTGAAGACAATAATTTATTTTAATTAGGCTCATTAAGAATTAAACATTATATTTCCTTTTATTTGCTAAGAATTTAAGAAAAATTTACTAATTTTTAAGCCCTGATTTTCCTTTTCTTTTTAAAGAAAGGTCCAGGCCGGGCATGGTGGCTCACACCTGTAATCCCAGCACTTTGGGAGGCCGAGGAGGGTGAATCACAAGCTCAAAGGATCGAGACCATCCTGGCCAATATGGTGAAATCCCATCACTACTAAACCCACAAAAATTAGCTGGGTGTAGTGGCATGCACCTGTAGTCCCAGCTGTTCAGGAGGCTGAGGCAGGAGAATCACTTAAACCCAGGAGGCGGAGGTTGCAATGGGCCAGCATCTCACCACTGCACTCCAGCCTGGAAACAGAGTGAGACTCTGTCTCACCAAAAAAAAAAAAAAAGAAAAAAAAAGGTCGCAATAAATATGAACATTTAGCATTCTTATTAACAACACAGCACTCTCTAAAATCAAACACAAAAAGTCCAGATTTCTTTAGAGTCTGTAGAAGAGAGCTCGGCATTTTAAAGGAAAATGCTCACAGCAAGAAAGGTCTAATGATGAACCAAGTAATTTCCCTTCAACAAATTAAGATGTATTAAAGAGAAAAATGTTTATAATGAAGATGGGCTACTTTACCCACTTGATACAATATATATCACAATTAAAGAATAGCAAAGTAAGACAACGAAATGCTCTTCGAATCTCAGCAAGTCACAAGTATAAAGGTGAAACAGTGGTACATATTACTTATCTTTATTTTTTAAAGTAGACTGCATAAGACAAATCCAAATTTAGCCCATATATCCTATTCTGATGACAAATCTATGTACACTTGATGAAAATATCTAAGCTGTTAAGCTAAGGCTGACCTCTATATTGATGCTTTCAGAATCAAGCATTATATTTATCAAGGCATGCAAATAGCTCTCTTCAGCTCCCAATCTTACCTGCTGAATCTTCCAAATCAATCAGTTTGGGCATTAAGCTTTCAGGAAGTTTTTCTGGTAAATCATAGCCATTCTTCCTAGCAACCACCAGATGAAAAGCAGCACAAAACTCATCTAGTGTCAATGCACCATCTTTATCAAAGTCTGAGAGTTCCCTAGAAGATAAGTTTATTGTGAATATAATCACATTCCACTTTGGATCCTTTTATTTCTCAAAAAAAGAAAAAAAGCAAGAGAAATATCTTCCATGAGAAAGTGTAAAAAGTCAGTAATTCTAAAAATCCCATACATGAAAAGATATGTAATACAGCAAATGCAGCAAAATGTTAACTGCAGAATCTAGGTGGTGGCATATGAGTGTTCACAGTACTTTTCTTTAAACTTTCCTGTGTGTTTGAAATTCTCTAAAAAGTGGCCCCAATAATTAAGGTCATCAAAAAGGATGACCTATAACTCACATGCATTTTTAGAAGTAAGGCATATGTAGTAAGTTAGTGACATTTTAAAAATGTTTTTATGTTATCAAAATTCAACATGTGTGTAATTTATCTCATTTTCATTTTTATTTTTTTGACATGGGGTCTTCCTGTGGCCCAGGTTGGAGTGCAATGGTGCGATCTCTGCTCACTGCAACCTCCACTTCCTGGGTTCAAGTGATTTCCTTGCTTCAGCCTCCTGAGTAGCTGGAATTATAGGCATGCGCCACCATACCTGGCTAATTTTTATATTTTTAGTAGAGATGGGTTTTCACCATGTTGGCCAGCCTGGTCTTGAACTACAGACCTCAAGTGATCCACCCACCTGTCTCCCAAAGTGTTGGGATTACAGGTGTGAGCCACTGCACCTGGCCAGTATGTATGTACTTTAAATAACTGAGTAGAACTGCAAGACTTCGGTGGCTCACGCCTGTAATCCCAACACTTTGGGAGGCCGAGGCGGGTGGATCACAAGTTCAAGAGATCAAGACCATCCTGGTCAACATGGTGAAACCCCGTCTCTACTAAAAAAACAATACAAAAAATTAGCTGGGCATGGTGGCACGTGCCTGTAATCCCAGCTACTCAGGAGGCTGAGGCGGGAGAATTGCCTGAACCCAGGAGGCGGAGGTTGCAGTGAGCCGAGATCGCGCCATTGCACTCTAGCCTGGGTAAGAAGAGCGAAACTCCATCTCAAAAAAAAAACAAACAAAAAACTGCAAGGCTTAAAACAAAAACACAGCCTCTCCACCTTGCTGTCTATACCCTTTCCTAGCTACACAGACAACCACTTTTGTCTTTATTGCCTTAAACCATAAATAGCATACATAATATTACTAGTTTTTGAGTTTTCAGTTTTAGGTGTTAGATACCTACCTCATATTACAGCATGCTATGGTACCAAAAACCTATTAAAAATGATTTAGAATATAGAGAAATACATTTATATACAGTGGAATTAACATATATATTTATCTGATAACCATTTATTTGTTTTTGAGACAGAGTCTTGCTCTGCTGCCCAGGCTAGAGTGCTGTAGCATGATCTCAGCTCACTGCAAACTCTGCCTGCTGGACTCCAGCAATCCTCCCACGTAAGCCTCCCAAGTAGCCAGGACTACAGGCGTGCACCACCACATCTTGCTAATTTTATTTTTTGTAGAGACGGGGCTTCGCCATGTTGCTCAAGCTGGTCTTAAACTCCTGGGCTCAAGCAATCCATGTGCCTCGGCCTCTCAAAGTGCAGGAATTACAGGCTTGAGCCACCACACCCAGCCTTTTTCTTTTTTGAGACAGTCTCATTCTGTCACCCTGGTTAGAGTGAAGTGGCACAATCTCAGTTCACTGCAACCTCGACCTAACAGGTTTAAGCGATTCTCATGCTTCAGCCTCCCCAACAGTTGGGATTACAGGCATACGCCACCACACCCAGCTAATTTTTTGTATTGTTAGTAGAGACAGGGTTTCACTATGTTGCCCAGGCTAGTCTCAAACTCCTGGGCTCATGCAATCTGCCTGCCTCGGTCTCCCAAAGTGCTAAGATTACAGGTGTGAGCCACTGCACCCAGCCCCAGCCTCTTTTTTTGTGATTGCACTTTGTGTTCTGTGGCCAATTCCAACAACATTCCAACACAGCTATTCTCAGTATCTGTTTAAATGGAAGCTAATCTTATGGCATGGTATAGGACTTACTAAACATGACAAAAAAACCAAATGGGATAATATAACCATGTATGTGCAAACTAACTTTTATCTCATGCATTATGCTAGCAACGAAAAAACACCTGATACAGCTTAAAGAATTTTAGCTCTTTATAAAAGTACTACTTTATCAGTATCACTTACTTCTTCTGCAGAATAAGAGAGAAGCTGGCTATTGTAAGGCAATACTAAGTTCTTTGACAGCATTCTAGAAGGGGTTAGTCGTTTATTTTTCAAGGCTCTAAAATCTGTCTATTATAAACTCCTTGGAAGCAAACCCAGTTACCCAACTAATGATATACCACACTTACCAAATATGAGAAAGTTCAAGAATAGGAAGTTTTGATTTTGTAAAAAACTCTTTAGCTGCAGATCCTGAAATATTAAAACAGTTTTGTTTAATGTTATTCTGAATTTATGGATCCATGAACAGAATATAAAAGTCTTAGACTTTTTCAGTTGGGGAAAGATATTTTTAATATGTGAATATGTCATGTTTTTGGCCCCCAGTGATTATAAATTTTTAGAAAATTATTTGATCATTATCTTGTATAATTAAAATCTATGACCAATAAAACAATGTCTTTGGGATTATGAAATTGAGACTTTGTCCTGTCCCATCTAGAAGAACTTCTGTTTTCAAAAACTCACCTGGAATAAATCCGTTTAGATCAGGCTGAATGGTTTTAAACTGATTTACATAATACTGTCTTTGTTCATCTGTTATTTTCCAGGGATCATCATAACTACTGGATTGCCTACGAATTTCAATGGCAGTTGTAGCTGATGCTACAGTTCGTACTGTTGTCTGGTCCTGTAATGAAACATTTTTTCCTCAGTATAGTATCTACCTACATGACTATATGGACCAAGATTGCTAGGTTATTTATCTTTGAAAGTAAAACTTGCTTTTTGTGGACATTTAAAATGTAAAACCACATATTTGTTACAGTCAGATTATTGGATATGTTTTTGCACAATGATTATAGAAATGTGTAGAATGATAGCAATTATGTAAGCAACAGAAAGTTATGAAAATGTGCTAAGAAAGCCAAGCAAATATATTTCCAGACTCAGAAACCTTTCAAAACTTTACTAGGAAATCAGAAACAGAAATAAAACCAGCTGAAACATTCCAATGATAACAGACTTCAAATGCACAGAGCAGAATTTTGCTTTTTTTAAATAAATGAGTGAATTTGCATTTATAAAATCTGCAACAGCAAAATATAAAAACAATGACTGCAGCAATACTTTGAATGAAGCAAATAAAAATGCAATACCAATAAAATGTCACACCTGGACAGAAGCAGGATGCATGGTTAAAAGAGTACTGGTTGGTGGAGTATCTGCAAAACTGACCCAGTTTTCTTGAGGTGGAGGTGGGGAATGCCCTGACCACACTGCATCACCAGCAGAAGAACCTATAAGGAGAATGGGTAAACATGCTGACTCATGTTTGAAGAAAAAACTTACGTTACCAGGAAGTTGTCTTTCAAACTAACTCTGAAGAAATCCAACAACTTCCAAAATGGAATCTTTTCTGTTCAATTACAAATTACACCTCATTTAAATCTTTTCAATTATTTTGTGCTCTCCTTGTCAATACTAATAAAATTTATGTAATATATATATAATATTCTGAGAAATAATTATTTATTTTACACCTTTAGAGAATCTGGTATCCATAAATGCAATTACCACTTTTCAAAGCAATGTATTCACTTAAAAATTTCCATAGTTGGTTTTTGCTTCTATTTAACTTCATTTACAATTAAAAACTGTCTTGGAGGCCACTCTTGAAGAAATATTATCAAGTTTCCTTCAATTTACAATCCTAAATAATTGTTACTTAAAACAATTATCTCTAAGCCAGGTTCTGTGGCACAAGCCTATAATCCCCACCTACTCAGGAGGCTGAGGCAGGAGGATCATTTAAACCCAGGGGTGCAAGATCAGCCTGGGCAACACAATGACACTCTAATCAAGCAATCAATCTCTAAATAATACCTGACTGTGCTTCACCAAAGGGAAACCAAAATGGCCCAGATCCCGCAAGAGGCCTCTCACTATTCCCACCGCTGGGGTGACGGCTGTGCTTTCTCCATGTGTGTGGAGAAGTTGGTGGAGATTGCTGTGGTGAAACTACTGGGGATGCAGGTTCCTAGAAAAGAATATTATTTTAACATTTTAGTTTTAAGGAGACATTTTAATTATTAAGGTTGCAATAAACGTTTTAGTGTAAGCATCTGCAGAGGGCATCTACTGCTAATATTTACATGCATGTGATTACCTGTGCATCTGCAGATGTACGAGGCTGAACCGTATCATGGGTTACGGATCCCTTTTTCACTTGCCCCCTGCCAGGTGGTGGGGGAATCACACCAGAATATGAACCCTGATTTTCAGAATCTGAAGAATATGAGGCTGCATGGCGAGATTCCTGTTCATTCTTTGAAGCAACAAATCTTGGCAGAGGAAGGTCCTTTACTGTTAACCAAAAAATAATTATTACTTTAAAATAAAAAAGGACACATACATTAAAAACTAAAGTAAGACATGAATTAGACATTAGAATTTTTGTAAAAATGGATACAGAAACAACAGGTACAAAATGTCTATCACTACAAAATTTGGGCATCATCTCCCTTACATTATTTAGGGAGACTCTTACCTAGAAAGAAGCAATAAAACCAAATTGTCCTTCTAATGAGTGATAACAATAGCTACATTAAATGTCTACATGTTTGGCCCTATACTTGTCATTGAATACTTATTTCACCTAGTAACCACAGTATCCCTGCAAAGCCCCTATTTACAGATAAGGAAACCAAGGCTCTGTGATGCCAAGGTCCTTCTAATGCATAATAACAATAGCTACATTAAATATCTATGTATGTTTGGCCCTATACTTGTCATTGAATATTTATTTCACCTCGTAACCACAGTACCCTTGCAAAACCCCTATTTACAGATAAGGAAACTGACACTCTGTGATGCCAACCTCATGCCTGTAGTGACTGACAGTTAGTGTTAGACCCCAAAGCCTAGGCTGCTTCTACTCACACTGGGTCTCTAAAGTAAGATTTTAGAGCTCTAAGTAAAACACAGAAATGTCACTAAGTCTGAGACTAGATTTACAAATTTTCATGGCAGAAATTCCTAAACATATCTTACTGTTCACCTACCAAAAACATGATACAGAGTATTCTATCTATCCACTGTAGTCTGGCTTATGGCTCTCCTACAGTCAGATATTCTACATTCAATTTCAAATAGAGGAGAAAGATGAAAGACTGAGAAATTCTTTGCAAGTAAACCGTTAAATCATACTTTTAGCCCAGAACAAATACAGGTACAGAATTATTTCAGAGGAAAGCGTACTTACCTCCATTACATGATTACCTTTGTCTCTCTTTAGAACCTCCATATGAAGGAGGTAAACTATTAAGCTTATTCAATATACATGTAAAAGAATTCAAAATTACCTGAAAAGAATGTAAACTCCCAACACTAGAAGAATGATGTGTGGCAAACTGGAGGTCTACAATGAAAACCTCCATTGACCAATAAACTAAAATGGTACTTAAAACTATTTCTACAAATTATATTTACAGAATTTTTACAAAATTTTTTTGTAATTCACAGATTTTAAAAATCTTAATTTTTGTCTTTCCCCTTTACTCTATGAAAACAAAAGAACCCCCTGCCTTTAAATGCCTATCTTTATAGAATTTCTATCTTCTTTCACATCAACGAGCCACTAAATACTTGAAAACAAATTATCTGATATAATACTTTGATATGGTTTGGCTCTGTGTTCCCACCCAAATCTCATCTTGAATTGTAATTCCCACACAGGAGGTGATTAGATCATGGGGGGCCGTTTCCCGTGGGAGTGAGTTCTCATGAGATCTGATAGTTTAAATGTCTATAGCAGTCTCTCCTCTCTCTCTCTCTCTCCTCTCTCTCCTCTCTCTCTCTCTCTCTCTCTCTCTCTCTCTCTCTCTCTCTCTCTCTCGGCAGTGTAAGATGTGCCTTGCTTCCCTCCACCTTCTGCCACTATTGTAGGTTTCCTGTGGCCTCCCAAGCCATGTGGACATGAGTCAATTAAACCTCTCTTGTTAATTATTGTAGGTTTCCTGTGGCCTCCTGAGCCATGTAGAAGTGAGTCAATTAAACCTCTTTTGTTTATAAATTACCAGGTCTCAAGGATTTCTTTATAGCAATGTAAAAATAGACTTATACAAACTTGTAATGTGGTCAGATGTCTATAACTAGATTTTAGTCTGCCAATATTTTAATACTGTCTCTATCAACCAGAAAGTTTAGGTTAACCATTACTTCTTTATTTTAACTGGAGCCTCCAAAGGCTTCCCAAACAAAAAAAATACAAAGTATAATGTTGTTTTACCAGAAATGAAGAAAATAGGGAAGCTATAGATGAAGATGGTAGCTATAATTTATTATTTACCTTAATAAAACCATTCACCTAAAATATTTTTAAACAACTTCTAGTAATTCTTTAAAAAAATTGCCATTTCAACAGTGAATATAGTCAAATATGGATGAAGTATATATACTATGTCATAATAGAAGACAGACTTTTTTTTTTTTGAGACGGAGTTTTGCTGTTGCCCAGAGTAGAGTGCAATGGAGCATCTCGGATCACTACAACCTCCATCTCCCGGGTTCAAGCAATTCCCTTGCCTGAGCCTCCAGCTGGGATTACAGGTATATGCCACCATACCTGGCTAATTTTGTATTTTTAGTGGAGACAAGGTTTCACATATTGGTCAGGCTGGTTTCAAACTCCTGACCTCCGATGATCCACCCGCTTCAGCCTCCCAAAGTGCTGGGATTACAGGGATGAGCCACTGCACTCATATTTTTCTAATGTTTTCAAGTGAGAAATGCAAGGTGGTAGTGGAAATAACGTCATGACACTTCACTCAATGTCACACAAGCCATTATAAGACCAGAAAGACACGGGTTCTACTGACTTGACTTCATTTGTAATAGAAGCCTATTTTCTTTCAGTTACTAGTATACTCCATATTTACCTGTATTTATACTTTCCACTCTTAAAGGGAAACCAGACTGGGCAACAGCTACAAGTTTCAAAGCAATGTAGAACTGACTTCTTCCAAAATAACCAAGTCTTGTTGCACCACAAAGCTCCATGATCTACAAAAGAACATAATGTTAACGTTAAGATTCATGACAAAATTCTCCCTTCAAAAATAAGCAGCTACCCAACTTGTTTGTAACTTCTAAATATCTATCTAATAGACGGTATAATTCTTTCAACTGACAACTAACTTCCTCAAATTTCAGGTTCATATGTTTAGAAACAAAGTCACTGCTTTACAATAAGGTCATCATTTTCCTATTTATCAAAATCTATATAATTAGCAATTTTCTTAAAATAATTACTTTTTGTTACGAGTCACATTCTTAAAGAAACAACGTACCATCCACTCTTCTTCATAAGCACTGCACATAAAATAGGATCATGTGACTAAGAGATTATTATGCAGCCATTTAAAGTGGTAGCCTTTAAATGATATAACAACACGGTAAAATGCTAAGGATATATCGAGTGGGGAAGAAGAGAAAAATACATAATTTTTACCACATAAATACAAATTTGGAAACTATTAAAGTCTATCATCGTTTTTTAGGTGAGATCAAGAGTTGGATGTTTCCCTTTTATTTTCCAAATGTATTTAATATGGTTACACTACTCTTCTTTAAAACAAACAAAATTTGTCTTTTATTTTAAAGCATGAAAGTGTTCAAGGATCTACATTAATCATTCCAGTCTTTCAACAAGCATTTCTAGACTTGCTAGCACAAGTAAATATTAGACTCAAAACAGAGGATTTCAGATTACAGAATTGTAACTCAAACCTGGAGATTTCTACTATGCAGATATTACAATCTTATCTTAAAATAAGCACCAGGCATCCCTGTTACATCGTTTCAAAGAATACCACTTTTTGTATAGAAAGAACAGTTTTAGTCTAATTTTCCAAAACATTCAAAGGAAGATAAGGTATCAGAGATGCTGTGGTATTGTCTGAAGAAAAGTATTCATAGAACTTCCAAAAAAAGGGGCACCATTAATGATTAAGTTGTTGTATCACAACAGTAATAACCATTTGTTTACATGCACAAAAAGAATCATTTTTGCTGACTGACCAGCACTGGAATAAGTTCCTGTTCCTGCCACTAAGGGGCATGTTCTTCTGAAGAAATTTTTTAAAAGGGCAAAGAGAATAAAGGAGGCAGGTTAATACCATTAAGGGAACTATGAGGAAAAGGAGAATTAAAAAAGGAAGGCTACACTACACAGCCCCAATCCTCTACTCTTTTCTTCCCACTTGACACCTCTTAGAGGATCATTACACATCTTAGATACTTCTGTTTACATAACAATGCATCTAATATACGCCAGGTATATGCTAGACAAAGGGAAGACCTAAAAGGAGAGCGCAGTTTGTTGACATTTCAGGAAGATATCAAGGAAATTGATAGAAATGAGGAGGTAGTGTTCAAGAAGGGAGACAGAATCTCAATGCTGTTTTAATTGGTATTTATTAAAAGTTTTATATTTGTTAGGCACTTGCATTTCTTTTCCTGACTTGCCCAACTTTAAATGGAATGTTAGTCTTCATTCATTTTAAGAAGTTTTATTGGGAGCCGCAGTGGCTCTGGCCAGTTGTCCTGGCGCTTGAGGAGGCGAGGCTATGAGTTCAAGGCCAACCTGAGCAACATAAGAAGCTCTCATTGATTAAAAAAGAAAAAAAAAAAGAAGTTTTATTATGGCCGGGGGCGGTGGCTCACACGTGTAATCACAGCACTTTGGGAGGCCAAGGCAGGCAGATCACCTGAGGTCATGAGTGCAGGACCAGTCTGGTCAACACAGTGAAACCCAACTCTACTAAGAACACAAAATTAGCCAGGTGTGGTGTGCACTGGTAATTCCAACTATTTAGGAGGCTGAAGTGGGAGGTTCACTTGAATCCTGGAGATGGAGGTTGCAGTGAGCCAAGGTAGCGCCACTGCCCTCCAGATTGGGTGACAGACTGAAACTGCATCTCCAAAAAAAAAAAAAAAGTTTTATTACATTATAGATGTTGTCCTGCAAAATGTCATGCAATTAATTCTTTTAATCAATGACTATATACCAAGCACTCTCAGGAAGGAAAGACCGGAATGTAGCTCTTAGTGTGTATATGGGTATGGAGCTGATGGATGACTTAGGCAGAATCCAGATCATATTGTACATGTTGTTTTCCTAATTATCTGTTTTTCATAAAAAGCTGTTTTGGTGGTACAGAATTTACCAATTTTATACAAGTTTGTCATTTATCCCTTTAGGACTTTTGGGTTTGCTGTACTTAGAAAGAAAGGTCTTTATATAAGTTTTCTTCTAGAATGTCTATGATTAATATTGAAAACATACAAGTCTGACCAAACTGGAATTGGAATGAGAAGCAAATTAGGTATCCTTTTGATCCTCCTCAATAGTTAACTACTGAGGCCAGGTGCAGTGGCTCATGCCTGTAATCTCAACACTCTGAAGGCCAAAGTAGGAGGACTGCTTGAGGCCAGGAGTTCAAGACCAGCCCTGGCAACATGGTAAGATCTCACCTATATAAAAAACTAAATTAAATGTAAAAGTAGCTGGATGTGGTGACACATGCCTATAGTCCCAACTACTCAGGAGGCTGAGGTGGGAGGATCACTTTTGCCTAGGAGCTCTAGTGAGGCTGCAGTGAGCTATGATGGTGCTACTTCACTTCAGCTTGGGGAACAGAGCAAGACTCTGTCTCCCTCCCAATAACAAAAAAAAGAAAAAGTTAACCATTTATTTAAAAAAATTCATCTTTTCACCATTAACTTGAAAAGCCACTCCTATATTTATATGTGCTTATTTCTGGGCTCCTTATGTTACAGTTTTATATGCTATTCCTGGACCTGTAACCAGTGTTTTAGTTACTTTAGCTTCAAAATATTTAAATATCTGATAGGATGAGTCCACCCCTCAATTTTTTTCCTGTTTAGAAATTTCTCTCATATACTTATTCTTCTAAATAATCCTAAGAATCATTTGTAGAATAAACTGGGATTTTACATTGGGAAGCAACCGATTTATGGTCTTGTTCCAAACTTTAACAAGATCATTTCTAGTATTTTATCATTAAGCATGATACTGGCTAACACTCTGCCAACACCTTTGTTAAAGAAACTATTAAGCTAGTTCTGTTCTTTTAAGAACCTTGTTTTGGATTTTATATTGTCAAAAACCACATAAAGATGTTAATTTTATCATATCTGGATTTTGGGCAGAAAACGAAATATCATAATTTTTCTCTGATTGATATTAGTAATTACATTAACAGATTTCCTAACACAGAACCATTCTTTGATTCCTGGAATGAATTTCATTTAGACATGGTATATTACTTTTCAAATAATATTTATAAAATATTTTAACCACAATCTTAGAACAATTCAATTTTAAAGCATATATAATCTTTGCCATGCTTTGGAGTTGGTGTTATATTGGCTTTTTCAGCAGAACTAGCAAACTACTTTTTTCTCTCTGCTTTAAAATACTTTAAATAGATTAGGAATTAATGTGTTTCATGATGATTTGAAATAATTCATCTGTGATACAGGTGAGGCAATAGCTCTCATAGGTTTCTCAGTTTCTTCCATTCTATTTGAAATAAACTAGGTTTTCTATCTCTTGGATTTTTTTTTTTTAAGACAGAGTTCTGCTTTTGTTACCCAGACTGGAGTGCAATGGCACGATCTTGGCTCACCGCAACCTCCGCCATCTGGGTTCAAGCAATTCTCCTGCCTCATCCTCCCGAGTAGCTGGGATTACAGGCACGCGCCACCATGTCCAGCTAATTTTTGTATTTTTAGTAGAGATGGGGTTTCACCTCGTTGACCAGGATGGTCTCAATCTCTTGACCTCATGATCCACCCGCCTTGGCCTCCCAAAGTGCTGGGATTATAGGCGTGAGCCGCCGCACCTGGCCTATCTCTAAGATTTGATAATTTCCTAGAGAAACATTTATCATCTCCAAATTTGATAATTTCTTAGTTGAGCATCATTCAAAGCAGTCTTACTTTTAAAATTTTTCTATGATAACTTCCTCTTAATCTTAATTATGAATATTTGTATGCAGTTCACTCTTTCTCTAGTACAGTTATCTGACCATGGGGACCACTTGAAACATCTGTTAGGATACAGATTCCCAAACTGCTCCCATTAGATTTCTAACTCACCAAGGAAATCTAAATCACCAAAGGCCAGTTACTGATTGCTGCTATAATACTGGTAATTACTGAAAACTATCATGCTTTGTTTTCTTAACATTATAGAATGCACATGCTCAGGTAAAATAAATAAAATGGTAGTTGAGGATATAGAATTAAAAGACCCTACATTCCCCATCAGATGTAACAATTCAGCAAGGGCAGTTAGGTAAGAGAAAGAAAGAAAGGGCATTCAAACTGAAAGGAAGAAGTCAAACTGTCCCTGTTTGCAGATGAAATGATCTTATATAAATGGAAAAATCTAAAGACTTTACAAAAAAACTCTCAGATCTGATAAACAAATTCAGTAAAGTTGCAAGATACAAAACCAACATACAAAAATCAGTAGCATTTCTATACACAAACCAGAAAGTAGCTTAAAAAGAAATCAAAACAACACCATTTATAATAGCTACAAAAAACCCCACAAACTTAGGAAAAATTTAACCAAGTAGGTGAAAGATGTCTACAAGGAAAACTTCAAAACACTGACAAAAGAAAATGTAGAGGATACAAGCAACTGAAAAAACATCCTATGCTCATGAATTGAAAAATTAATATTGTTCAAATGAGAATACTATCTAAAGCAATCTACAGATTTAATGCAATTTCTATCAAAACACCAAAGACATTCTTCAGAGAAAAAAAAAAAAATCCTAACATTTGTATGGAACCACAAAAGACCCCAAATAGCCAAAGCAGTCCTAAACAAAAAGAACAAAGCTGGAGGTATTGCACTACCAGAACTCAAAATATACTATGAAGCTCTAGTAACCAAAACAGCATGATACAGGCATTAAAAAAAAACACATAGATGAATGGAACAGAAAGGAGAACCCAGAAATTAATCTACATATCTACAGCCAACTAATATATATATTTCTTGAGACAGAGTTTCACTCTTGTTTCCCAGGCTGGGTGCAATGGCATAATCTAGGCTCACTGCAACCTCTACCCTCACACCCCCACCAGGTTCAAGCGATTCTCCTGTCTCAGCCTCCTGATTAGAGAGGATTACAGGCATCCACCAAACACCTGGCTAATTTTTGTATTTTTAGTAGAGATGGAGTTTCACCAAGTTAGCCTGCCTAAACCTCCTGAAGTGCTGGGTTTAGAGGCATGAGCCACTGCCCTCAGCCTACAGCCAAGTGATTTTTGACAAAGGTACCCGGAACACTCATTGAGGAAAGGACAGCCTCTTCAATAAACAGTGCTGGGAAAACTGGATATCCATATGAATTATATATTATATGAATGAAATTAGATGCCTACCTCTCACCCTATATAAAAATCAACTCAAAATGGACAAATACCTAAATATAATCCAAAATAATAAAACTACTAGAAGAAAACATATAGGAAATGCTTCAGTACATCAGTGTGGGCAAATATTTTATAAAAAAGATCTCAAAAGCAGAGGCAACAAAAGCAAAAATAAACAAATGGGATTGTATCAAACTTCTGCATAGCAAAGAATGCAATCAACAGAGTAAAAGACAAACTATAGAAAGGGAGAAAGTATCTGAACACTAACCATCCAACAGGAGATTAATACCTAAAATATATAAGAAGCTGAAATATCTCAAAAGCAAAAAAAAAAAAAATCTGATTTAAAAATGGGCAAATGATCTCAAAAGACATTTCTCAAAGGAAGTCAGACACACAGTCAACAAATACATGAAAAAATGCTCACCACTACTAATCATCAGGGAAATGCAAATCAAAACCACAATAAGATACCATCTCACCCCAAGTAGGTTGGCTATTATCAAAACAAAACAAAACAAAACAAAAACAAATGCTGGCAAGGATGCAGAAAAAAGGGAACTCATTCTGTTGGTGGGAATGCAAACTAGTTGAAGAACACTATGAGGTCCCTCAAAAAGCTATGAAAAGAACTACCGTATGCTCCAGCAATCCTACTACTGAGAATTTATCCAAAGGAAAGGAAATCATTATGTCAGAGAGGCACCGCACGCCCATGTTTACTGTGGCACTATTCACAAGAGCCAAGATATGAAATTAACCCAGGTGTCCAACAATAGATGAATGGACAAAGAAAATGTGCTATATAATACACACCATGGAATACTATTCAGCCATAAAAAAGAATGAAATACTGTCATTCATAGCAACATGGATGGAACTGGAGGACATTATGTTAGGTGAAATAAAAGCCAGTAACAGAAAGTTAAACTCATATATGGAAGTTTAAAAAAAAAAGTTGATCTCATAGAAGTAAAAAGGAAAACAGAGTATACCAGAGGCTAGGAAGGGTAGACCGAAGGGAGGAATAAGGTCTACCACTCTAGGATGATGACAGTTAATAATATATAGTTTCACATAGCTAGAAGGAGGATATTGAATGTTCCTAACACAAAGAAATGATAAATGTTTGAGATGATGGATATGCTAATTACCCTGATTTTATCACTATAGATTATCATTAGGGGTGTTCAATCTTTTGGCTTCTCTGGGCCACACTGGAAGAAGAACTGTCTTGGGCCACATATAAAATACACTAAAGATAATAACAGCTGATGAGATTTAAAAACATCTCATGATGTTTTAAAAAAGTTTACAAATTTGTATTGGGCTGCAGGCTGGACAAGCTCACATTACATATTCGAAACATCACTATGCATCCCAGAATATGTACAATTATTGACCAATTCTTTTTTTTTTTTTTTTTTGAGACAGAGTTTCGCTCTTGTTACCCAGACTGGAGTGCAATGGCGCGATCTCGGCTCACCGCAACCTCCGCCTCCTGGGTTCAGGCAATTCCCTGCCTCAGCCTCCTGAGTAGCTGGGATTACAGGCACGTGCCACTATGCCCAGCTAAGTTTTTGTATTTTTAGTAGAGACGGGGTTTCACCATGTTGACCAGGATGGTCTCGATCTCTTGACCTCGTGATCCACCCGTCTCGGCCTCCCAAAGTGCTGGGATTACAGGTGTGAGCCACCGCGCCCGGACTGAACAATTCTTTTAAATAAAATTCTAAAAAGGTTATTACATAGACAGGTTAACTTTTTAATCCCAAGGTATCCTATTAGCTATGCAATATAAATCTGAAAGCAACTTTTAATAAAGCTACCACACTGGTAAACTTAACACTTCCTTTCATATATTCTAATTTTTTCTACATGTATACAAACACGCAAGCACACATAATACATAAATCTTACACAAGTAGGGTCATTGTACATGATTTTTTCATATATTACTCAAAGATCTTTCCATATCCACATTGTTAAATATAGTAAGAAGTTCTTCAAAGGTTTAGCTTGTTTGAGTTTCCCCATTCTTTGTTTCCTGCTTTCAAGGCCAGAATTTCTTACTCTGTGTCTCCCTGCCCCTCATCTCAGTAAGCAACTTCCCCTCCAGTCTGCATCTATAGGACCCACATTCCACTCACTCTGCAAATCACCCCTCCTGCTGCGACAGTTCCTCCCTCCAAAACTGTCCTTCCTGCCAGTATAACCCCCACCCTGCACCCTTCAAATTAGCCATTGTGTGGTCCAGTTCCAGCCAATGGAAATAAGACACAGTAGTGGAAACCCACTTCATTGGGAATACAAACCTCTGCTTTCCTTTGTCCATGGTACTCTCACCACTGCTCCATCCACAAGATACACTCTTCTATAGAAGTAAATTCGCCTTGCTGAAAAGATTTATGTTCAAGTGCTATTTCTTTTGTAGCACTGAAAATTTGTTTCTAACACACATACATCTCATTTTTTAAATAAAACATTTTGTAGTGTAGACGGATGTGTCTATCACAAATTAACCAATCCCCTACTGATGGTTTTTTCCAGTGTTCTATTACAAATAATATCATAAACATTTTTGTGCACGTCTTTGTACACTTGTACAACTATAGAACAAATCTCTAGAAATGGAATATGCTTTAAATATATAATATAGCCCACCAGGTATGATGGCTCACACCTGTAATCCTAATATTTTGAGAGGCTGAGGCAGGAGGATTGCTTGTGGCCACCATTTCAAGATCAGCCAGGGCAATGTGGTGAGACCTTGTTTCTACAATACATACACACACAGGCATACATATACACACATACCTGTGTGTGTGTGTGTGTGTGTGTGTGTGTGTGTGTGTGTGTGTGTGTGTTGGGTGTGATGGCATATCTGTAGTGCTAGCTACTGGGGAAGCTGAGGTGGGCATATCACTTGAGCCCAGGAGCTCAGTCTGGGCAACAGAATGAAACCCTGTCATTTTTTTTTTTTAGGTGTGTGTTTGTGTGTGTGTGTGTGTGTGTATGTAAGTAAATAACAGTGAGGTACTAAAAACTATGAGTGACAATTATATCTTAAATCATGGTCTGAGAAGAGAGGGAAGTTAATGTTTTCCTTAACTTTACTGGCTTTACCAAGGAATATCAGCCTAGAGAAGTCAGTACTGACTTCTTTTCTAAATGTTTCATTCCACAATATTTACCAAAAAGCCAGTAACTTCTAGGAAAAAAGATAGACTGTAGTTCATATAATACCTGTACAGATCAACACAGATAAAAATCATGGTTTATGCCATTCATATAGCACTTGAGCAAGAACTCAACTTTATTGTGCCTCAGTTTCCTCATATGTTAACTGAGGAAAAAAATATAATACATTATCTCATTCAGTTGCTGTGAGCATTCAATGAAAACTGTATTCAATAAAACACTTCAACAAGTATCTGGTCCAGAAATATTATTACTTTCCATTTACTTCCCTGATCATAGTGAACTTTATATAGTCAGAAACTTCAAAGACTATGTCATTCTTGAAAACCACATTTTATTGAGAGCCAAGAGTTAATGCCTGTAAGCACTAAGATGAGTGTTATAATTTCTGATGGAAAGCCTTCTAAAATAATAGGATGCTCTCATGTCTTCCTAAGTATTTGCAACCTCTGATTTAAGATGACACTTTGAGCCGAGGATTTTACTTGCTCTCCTTTCAGGACTCTCATTAAAATGACAGTAAGGGAATAACCCACAACAATAAAGGGGAAATCAGCTGACAGAAAATTTCAATAAACTCTTGCAATTAGAAAACAGAATAATGACTAATGAAGTAAGGTGGAAGAAATGAGTGCCAAGAATACTCATGGAGAAAAACCAATATGCCCAACAAAATCCAGACTCACCCAGAAATGCTAGTTATGATTAGGGATGGAACTGGGACAGAGAATGAAGATCCGCATCTCTGCTGCTGCTCACAGATACTAACAACCAGACCCTACCCTCCAAACAAAAGCAAACAAACAAACGAGCACTGGGAAAGGTATCTAAAAGAATGAAATACTAGAGAAAAACTAGGACAGCTGGTATAGACACCTGCTGTTGCCCCTGTTAAGTCTTTCCAAAATTTATCAATCCCAATTAAGAATCAGCACCCACGCAGCCCACCTAAAGACTGCCTTTTAAGAAGCTATTTCCCAACCCATCGAAAAAAGATAAGCTACACCCAAGTACACAGAACTTAAGTCAGTTTTTCTATTGCCTCATCTTTAAATATGAACAGCTTACCAAAGATCAATAAGCACCTAGGGAAAGCCTATAAAGTTAAAATGGACTGCCAAATTTTCAAACAGAAAACACACACACACACGGAAAGAACCTTAATACTCTAGCGTGTATTAAGATTTTAGAAAATACTCCATTCGTAAAAGGAGAATGAGATATACATTAAAAGAACAATCAGAGAACAAGATATCTTGAAATATACAAAGCTCGATAGAAGTATTAAACGATAAAAATGAGAAAAACGTCTCCAGAAGTAGGAAGATTAAAGGTAAATTAGAAAAAATACAAAAAAAAGTCATCTAGAAGGACCAAATTTTAATTAAAATAAGGTCTACAAAGAATACAGAGAGAACAGACGAGTAAATAATTAAAGTAAGAGGTTTTGCCCAAGGCTAAAGGACACATTTTCAGATTGTAAAGCTCCATTGAGTGTTCAACCCAATGGGAAAAAAATTCCTAAACACATTACTGTGAACTTCAGAACAGCAAGGAGAAAACAAAGATCCTAAAAGGATCCAGAATAGCAGTGAGAGAAAGGAATTTCAACAGACTTAGTAATAACACTGAATATTAGAAAACAATAAAGCAATATCCAGAATGTTCAAAGAAAAAATAGTTTTCAACCTAGAATTCTATATCCAAACTATCATCAAGATCATGGAAAGAAAGGACACTTACAACCAGCCAGAAATTTTTAAAAGTTTATCTCCTATGAACCTGTTCTTGGAAAAATATTGAAGGATGTCATTCAGCAAAATGTGAAGATGGAGCATCCAGGAAAAAGTAGAGACACGCCAAGAAAGCAAAGGAATAAAGTTGCAGTATGTCAGCTATGCAACGGTCTACAGAGCAGCTAGTCCAGATCAAAGGACAATGCCAGAAGTCTCCAGGAGGAATCTTTCATGAAAAAGAAAGAACTCAACGACTATTAAGGCAAACACTGAGGAAAGAAGGAAAGTCCGTTAAGAAACCCCAGAGGAAAAGCTGTAATCATAGTACAATACTGAATACTTGGCTCTGCTGTGAAAATATTTACATAGTCAGCACATGAATTTTATTGGTTCATTTTCAACTTTTAGATTCAACCTGAAGTCAAAACATATTACACAATTAATTATGGTTACAGATTATAAATGTTATTAATATTAAATATGTGAAAGTACTGCTAAGAAACCAAGAGGGCGAAATATAAGAAAGGTGAAAGGAAAATGCATTGGGTCACATTCTCAACTTAGAAAAGTGTTAACAGGATGAGAAGTAAGGAAAGTTTCCGAACACAGAAACTGACATGAAATTTGAGGGAATACAGAGAAGTAACTTGAATGAAATCTTCATTTATTGTTTATATTTGGATAATGTCTATAACCTAGATAACTTGAGGTTTTAAGAGATATGGAAGTAATTACTGAAGAAAGAGTTTAATAACTTTGAAGTGCTTTTTGCCAGAAACAACATTAAGTAATACAGGAAAGGGGACGGTAGAGGACATTGCTACTTTTTATTGTAAGTTCTTGTGACCTGTTTGATTTTTTTAAAACCATGAGCAGAAATTATTTTTATGAAAACCATTTTTACTTTAAGTTCCAGGATACACGTGCAGAACATGCAGGTTTGTCACATAGGTTATATGTGTGCCATGGTGGCTTGCTGCCCCTGTTGACCCGTCCTCTAAGTTCCCTCCCCTCACCCCGGAATCCCCAACGGGCCCTGGTATGTACTGTTCCCCTCCCTGTGTCCAGTGTTCTCAGGGTTAAACTCCCACTTACCAGTGAGAATAAAAGCATATATATTTTTGACAATGCAAATTTTGGAAACATATTAGTACACTGATCTATACCGCAATTATGTATTCAGGGCCTTTAAAAAAAGCAGAATGTTTCTCTTTCACATAATTAAATAACATTATTAACAGAGTTTTTCTTTTGTTCTTTGTAATAATCTGTGACTTTTTTCTTGTTGCCAAACTATCATTTTTTGCTCTATCAGCAGTCTCTAGTTGTTGCCCTTTTGCCTTGTACGCCATAGGCTTAGAAACAGAAATAAGTTTTTAATACTATAAAACAAGAATAGTTCTTTTATAAAGACCCAAAGAACTCTCCAAGGAGCAAATTACATAAGCATCTATGTTTACTTCCAAATATACAATTATTGGGGGAGGTCAACATTCATCGAGCATACACAATGCTAAACACTCAAGGTATTCCCATCTAATTCTTAAAAATAATGGAGTAGAATTGGTATTATCATTTTACAGAGGGAAAAAGAGAAAAGTAACTCACCTATGGCCAGAGGGCCCAATGGAGGGCAGTTGTAATTCAAATGTATGCCTTTCTTTTTCCAAACGTGACATGCTGTACCTGGTCTTTCTGCCAGGATAACGTCGGCTTCCTCAGGGGGAGTACCCTCAGAAAGTCCTGAAGCATGTTTTTATTTTCCACAGTGCCTAGCACATAGTGACAGCAAGAGTAGTTAAGTGCATAGGGAGGCTCTCTAGTCCTACGCTCATAATGAGGCTTTAGGGAATGCTAAGAACAATAAAGGTACAAGGAAGTTACTTCTTATTCCAGGTGAGAAAAGACCAAAGTCAAGTAGACACCCAATTACATGTATGCACCTGAATCCATGAGCTGAATCACCAAACAAAAAACCTCAAAAGACACAATGATGAATGCATTGGAACTATACATATTACTGAGATAAGCTGTATATCGTCGCCAAAATGAAATTTTATAAATGACTTTAATATAAAATGTAATCAAAATTAGGATCTTCCCTATTCAGTTATTAACAGATTAAAAATGAGAAGCTGATTTCACTGCTTTCATTTTTGTAAAAATTCTTCAGTGTAAATGGAACTGGGTCAGTGGGCATGCTACATTGTTTGGAGGCTTCAAAGGCTAGTTTGACCTACCTATAAATGTACAACACTGGCTAGCCAGTCACTATAACTTCTATTGTTCTAACTTGTTAGACTAGGCCCCATGATTCTGACTCACTAGCTTAAGTAACATGGGAATTGTTGTAATGAAGATTCACATCTACAATAAAGGAGAAAACAATTATAGCAAGAACCTATCATTAGGAGTGTTTATACTTGTTATTCTACTTAATGCTCAGAACAATCCTCTAATGCCGGCTAGCATTATTCCCAGTTCATAGGAAAGAAAACTGAGGCTAGTGAGTGGCAGAGTTAGGGTTCAATGCCAGGGTAGTCTGAAGACTCCCTGTTCCCACATGCCTCCAAGACGTAGCTACACAGAACTTCAACCATGGCTTGCTTATGGAGTAGTAGTTTCAAAATGAATTCTGAACACCACCAGTTCAGTTAAAGGTTCTGCAGTCAAGTAAGTTGAGGTATATAACAGCCTCTCTGGAGAGTTCAGAATGTATTTTTAGCCCATAAGAGGTAATAAAAAAAAAATATCCTACCATCTAGAAACAAACCTCCTTGTGGTTTAATACCTACAAAAATGCTTTGGAGCCAGTGGTCCATGTATCAGATGCTCTACATAAAACACTCTGGGGGGCCGGGCGCGGTGGCTCAAGCCTGTAATCCCAGCACTTTGGGAGACCGCGGCGGGTGGATCACGAGGTCAAGAGATCGAGACCATCGGGGTCAACATGGTGAAACCCCGTCTCTACTAAAAATACAAAAAATTAGCTGGGCATGGTGGCACGTGCCTATAATCCCAGCTACTCAGGAGGCTGAGGCAGGAGAATTGCCTGAACCCAGGAGGCGGAGGTTGCAGTGAGCCGAGATCGCGCCATTGCACTCCAGCCTGGGTAACGAACGAAACTCCGTCTAAAAAAAAAAAAAACACTTTGGAATTCAATGTTGTAGGCTCTAGAGCAGTGATTCTTAGTACTTCTGGCTGCAGGATCCCTTATACATGCTTTAAAAAACTACTGAGAACCCCTTTAAGTTTTTGTTTTTGTGTTATATTTATTAATATTACCATATGAGATTTAAAATGGGAAATAAAAAACGTATCCATAAATTCATGTGAAATAATCCTATCACATATAACATAGTTTTATACAAACAACTGTTTTCCAAAAATTAAAAGAAAATCAACTAAGAAGAATGTATTATTTCACAAATATGCTAATTTCCTTAATTAATGTCTAGCTTAGTTAAGGTTCTCTTATCTGCCTTTGTATTCAATTTATTGTGATATGCTGCTCGTTTAAAATATAGAGGAAAACTCACACTTCACACAGATTTATGCTGGAAAAGGAGTCTTTAGACAGCTTTTTAGGTCATTTTGATAATTATTCTTTAATACTACATCAAAATTCAACAAGTGGCAGTTACTTAAAGGTTAGCTTCAATATAAAATCTGAAACCACATTAAAAAACGTTTCTAAATGTGACATATTTTGCTTATAAAATATTTTAAATATCACATTTCTTAATATCACCACTGATCTCACCAGAAAAGTCATTAAGTATTGGGAAGTATCTGTACATGGTAGCAGATACTTGTTCTTTAAAATTATAATTTTCATTGGAAAGCTTGAATTTTATCATTAGCAACAAAGAGCATCAGCTGTTTACCTTCAATTGCAGGCCCACTTCCTTCATATCAAGAAACTATCTGCCCAATACCTAAGTCAGCTATTCTTTCAAGAAAAATGATGTTCATGAAAAAAGTGGTTACTTTAGCTCTCAACACAAACAATAATATAAGTACCTCTCAAGATAGGCATTATGGAACCAAAGTGTTTTATGCACACTTAGCATTTTATGACACAAAGTATTAAAAAGATGTATGCTTAGGGTCAAGTTTTAACAAAATTAGTAATTTTTATTGCTATTCAAAGGGCACTCAAGTGAAACTGCTTGGCAGTCCAGTATACAATACTAGCACAGTCTGGTACTACTTCCACAAATTCTGTCATGTTCTTGAACCACTTGCACCATTATGTATTTAGTATTTTTTCTTTAAATGAGATGCTTTAGATTAATACACTTATTCTAAAAGAAACTTTGTATGATGTATAAATGGAAAATTCTACTTCACTTGAAATAGAGATAAAAAAATAATATATTCAATGAAAACAAAACTGTAATTTCAGCCAAATACTACTGTCTGCTATATGTGCTTACAGCCACTCACAGCCTACCTGTCTGTTATTAAAAGAAGAGAGCAAATAATATGAGAACAGTGTTTAAAAAAAAAATCTACTAGCTCCAAGCTGAAACTTTTTCCATAAATAATCATATGTGAAAAAAAACAAAAAAGAGCACAGCTTCTTCCCTATGTGCATTCACGTCTTGTTGGGTACATATCTCACACTTGGGGAACAAAACATAAGGCTGCTCTACTGCCTCTCCTTGATTTAAGTACATAGCCATATCTGCAGTCTTTCATGTATTCTCAATATTGTACAGAATGTGCTAACACTGAGGGGCAGACTGGTTAATATACTTAGTAGGATTATAAAACCATCTCATCAAAATCTTCTCCTCTTAAGTACTATTATACAATGTTGAAAATATATACCTGGCCCTGGGACCAAAACAAAATTTTAACACACAACTCTTTTTCTCAAGAACTTTCTGTTCTAGCTGCAAAAAACACACAATCTATGATATAAAGCTGTAATTTTTTTTTTTTTTTTGAGATGGGTCTCACTCTCTCCCAGATCTGTTTTCCAGGCTGGAGTGCAGTGGGCATGATCTTGGCTCACTGCATCCTCAACCTCCTGGGTTCAAGCAATCTTCCTGCCTTAGCCTCCTGAGGAGCTAGCAGGCATGGGCCACTGTACCCAGCCAATTTTTTTTTTTTTTGGTAGAGAGAGGAGTCTATGTTGCTGAGACTGGTCTCAAATTCCTGGGCTCAAGTGATCCTCCTGCCTCAGCTTCCCAAAGTGCTGGAATTACAGGCATGGGCCACTGTACCCAGCAAGGCTGTAATTTTAAGCATCAAAATAGTTGGGAATCTGACCATAAGTTTTGCCATTACATAAAACTGAATTTTAATTCTAACTCATGTTGTACATGTAGCCTCTCTGGAGCGCCAGGTTTCTCAGTTGAAAAACTGAAATAACACCTATCTCTAAATGTAAAGTTAAATATATGTCAAATAGCTCGATGCCTGGCCAATTGTAGGTGCTATATAATTAGCACTTGGCCACTATAAGAATTAAAGAGACAGGTTACTGTGGGTTAGGATTTTTTTTTTTAATAAGTACCTAATCTCTAGACCTTAAAGAATGGGCAGGTTTTTGATCAGTTAAAGCAAAAGAGGCCATCCAATTCAGGGTGTCAACTGGGCAATGCAAGGACTATAGTGGTGGCTAAGTGGTACGCTGGAGCTAGATGGTGAAGGCTGTAAATGCCACATTCATTTTCAGTGAACATTACTAAAGAGTATCATATAATTTTTAATTCACTAATCTACTCTTTAGCAATTACAGAAAAGCTTGTTAAGATTTAGGAGGCTACTATAGTAGTTTATCAACAAGGCATTCAGAGCTGGGATAAGAGTAACACTAAGAACAAAAAAGAATGATTGGCTAAGACCTTTCAAAGAGAAACTGGAAAACTTTGTAAGTTGGATAAATGGAAAGGATGAGTCAAAGTGAACTCCAAACAAGACAGTAGGAAGACAATCAGGCTTTTAAAGACAATATTTCAGCACCATGATGAACAAGAAGAGACAATATCCACCAAGAAGTGATTCATTGCCAATTGCAAGGAAAGTGATATAACAGAGTAAGACCTAAGAAAAGGTCACTGGATTTGGTGATTAGAATTAAAATGAACTTTAAGAATATCTTTTTTTTAAAAAAAGGTGGGGGATATAAAAGTTAAATTACACCAAGCACAGTGGTTCACACCTAAAATCCCAGTAATTTGGGAGGCCAAGGCAGGCAGATTGCTTTTAAGCGGAGGAGTGCGAGGCCAGCCTGGCCAACACGGCGAAACCCTGTCTCTAATAAAAATACCAAAAGAAGGCTGGGTATGGTGGTACACACCTGTAGTCCCAGCTACTCAGGAGGCTGAAGTGGGAGGATCACTTGAGCCCAGGGGATAGAGCTGCAGTGAGCCAAGATCGTGTGCCACTGCACTCCAGCTTGCATGACAGAGCAAGACCCTATCTCAAAAAATAAATAAGCAAATAAAAATAAAAGTTAGATTACTAGTGCTTAAAGAGAATAGGCCAGGGTACAGGCAGTAGAGAAGAAATCAGATCATTTGTTATTTGGCAGTAAAAGGAAAAAGAAAATAGGAAGGCAGCTAGATGGGTGTGCAAGGTCAAATGAGTAACACCAGAAGCAAAAAGGAAAAACCATGATGCAATACATTTACTAACTATGACATTCCCTTTTTGCCATTTGTTAGGTGCTAGTGAGAAACACTAAGTTTGGATCCACTCCAGAATCAAATCTTAGAGGGAAATGTACTTAGGGAAGTAAAAGATTTCTCTCTCTCAGGGTTCTAAATTGTGGATGGTAAACAGAAAATCTAACCATAAGCTCCCTTCTGCCAGCCATTAAATCTTCGGTGTTCTGAATGAAGGCAGAGAATACAGTGGGCCATTAGCTTTCAAAGGTTTAAGAACTGCAGTTTCTACTATTCCTATGAGATAATGACAAGTAGTACCATCTGTAATTCTGATGTGGCATGTCTCAGTGCCTGTGCTAGGGAATGTGTGAAATCCTGTGAGTGCCAACCCAGCACCCTCATCTCTAAATTGACTGTGGGCCTCCACTTGCAGCCAGGCATACTGGAACTCTGCAGAAGTTGTGCTTTGTTAAATTTTATGAAAAAAAAAAAAAAAAAAAAAAAAAAAAGCATATGCTATAGGGCCAAGGCATCCAGATTCTACTATAATTTATTTTTTTTTAGTTGCCAATAAATTCCCAGTTTTTAAAAATTTTCTTACAATTACTCTGCTATATATTTAAAAAGTGGGGTAGATAAGGGAAAAAGATCCTGAAAGGGAGGAAGGGGAAAGCAGCAATGTCTTGTCAGCAGAACAGCAAAGTCAGAGCTCAGAGAATTCTGTGCTATTGTTCCTGTTCTTACCACCTCCTTCTCTTCTCATGCCCAGAATGTTGATTGAGGTGGGGAGAGAGTACTCATAATGCTAGGCAGTGGAACATCCAAGGCTTCAAGCTTCACTACCCCCACTTTTCACTTCCCTGAGTGAGGAGCCCAGAACTGCCTTAAGTCATCATCCCAATCACATCTATGAATGCACAGCGAAGCAGGGCTAAGCAAACAGCTTGCCCTAAAAAGTTGCCTATGTTTTCTAAACATCTATTATGTGTTTTTGCTGTTCTGTATGTAGTGAAAAGAAAGAAATCTGAGTTTTATTCACAATTCGCTTATAATATTGCTGGGATATAGATATACTAGAGAAGCAGCCAAGCAATGGCATAAACGTGCCAAGCAATAGCATAAATGAGCAAAAATCAATATGGTGCAAATCATATATAAAAGGATAGGCAGGAAGGAAATCAATCTCAGTGAGAGTGAAGTTGTTCAAATGAATTTCCAAAACCTGCAAAAGTCAATTAAGCCATGTTTTGAAAAGGGGGGAGGAATAAGCATGGAAGTAAGGAGAGAATCCTGCAGATGAAGGAATTAACATGATGAAAAAGAACAGATAAAGAACAAGTAAGCTGTGTGAGAAACAGAAAAACAGATTTGCTGGGATGCAACACAAAGTCCCTATTAGGAGAAGAATCAGCAACAAGCCAGTGACATGTGTGGGTTGGAGAAGCTTTTAAGGCTGGTTAGGTATGACCACTCAGATTTGAAATGCTCTCTGTATCACCAGCGTTAACTAAATTAAATGAGAAACTCCACTGACCTGTTTTCTTATTTAAATAAGATGTCTTTCTACCACTACTTGCTCACTGTCAAGTTCAACAATGGAAAATTATGCCTCTGCATGGCAGAGAAACTCATGAGTTTACTACTAAAGTCCATGATACCACTAAAAAAAAATTAAATAAAATAAAAAAGAGAACAGCCTTGATCTACCAATTCCTTAGAGTTATTAGCATGCAGCCGGGCATGGTGGCTCATGCCTGTAACTCAGCCCCTTCGGAGGTCGACACAGGCGGATCACCTGATGTTGAGAGTTTGAGACCAGCCTGACCAACATGGAGAAACCCTGTCTCTATTAAAAACAGAAAATTAGCCAGGCATAGTGGTCCATGTCTGTAATCCCAGCTACTCCGTAGGCTGAGGTAGGAGAATAGCTTGAACCAGGGAGGCAAGGTTGCCGTGAGCCTGCGATGAGCCGAGATCATGCCGCTGCACTCCAGCCTGGGCAACAAGAGCAAAACTCCATCTCAAAAAAAAAGTTATTTTATATAATATATATTATATATAGCATGCATGGTCAATGTATTTGACTAATGTCACCTGACCAACTTTAAAAGTATTAACGAGAATATTCAGTCTAATTTAAAGCACTAGGCAATCCGGTCTCAGAGTTTCTCTACTATTCAAAAAAACTCATTAATTTATCATTTGGAATTTTTTAACTGGTAATGATAAAATGAAGAGGCTAGGCTAGGATCCATCAATGTACTGATGAGGAATGATGTCCTAAACCACCAACTAACCAGTTTAATAGGTTTTGAGTGAGTACCTAACATGAACAAAGTGCTAATCAGGGAAACAAACAAGGCCAAGTTAAAACTTGCCCTCAAGTTGTTTGCCACCTGTCAAAGGAAACACATACACAGGAAGAATAACAAAGTACAGATTGTATAGAAGTGCAAACATACAGAACACTGTTGGAAGACTACAGGAGGGGTTATCTGGTTGGGATGATCAGAAAAAAGTTCAAGTAAGATGTCAAACTAAAAAACAAAAAAACACAAGGTATTTTATGTGAAAGTTTAAAAATTATTTCAAAGACCTTTCTAATTCCATGAAAGATGATACAACATTCTAGAGATATAACTTGATGATTCAGATTTAGATAAGTAAGCCTGTGATAAAAATTAGAAAGGAAACCAAAGGACTGTAAAATAAATTAGTCTGTAAATATCTTAATATAGAAAAGAATTCATCATAGGAAGGATTAGCTCTGGATCCCAAGAATAAAATACAGTAAGTTTAATAAAACCTGAGCAATAATGTAGAGACTGTAAAACAAAATTCTACTGGGAATCGGTCAAAGTCTGAATATAAACGTTTTTGAAGGTGTAATACACAAGCTTCTCAGAAAGTAATCTGACTTTCACTCTTAAGCCTCCATGAAAGAGTATAGTAGTTAAAAGCAGGACTACTTAAGTCCCAGCTCTACCACTTTCTAGCTATGTAATCTTAGAAAAGTTACTTATCTTGTATCATTTTAAAAATAGGAATAATAAACTGTATCCACTGTATCAGCCACAAACAATGCTGATACAGTAGGCACTACATCAGCATTAATTATAACTATCATTTGAATTGGCTGGCAATGTATATTAAGGTTAGAGATAAGCAAACATATTTTTGGGAGAAAAAAGATAAACCATGTTCAATCATTCAACAAATATTCACTACTGACAGTGTGCCAGGAACACAGTCATGAACCAGCAGGTACAGTGACCCCCGCTAGATTCTTGGAGCTTAGGAGATTCGGTTTTCCAGTAGGACAGGAACCATGTCTTCACTCATCTCTGAATATCCAGTGCCCTTCATGCATACCCTGTGGCACAGCAGGTGTTTAATGGTGTTTGTTGAATTAATTAAAGGTGTAATTAGAGGACAGTAAATTGAAAACAAATTCTGACTATATGGAGAACAGGAATTCAATGGGACCATCCCCTGAACAAATGGTACAGCAATGCCACAGGATAACTAAATCTCAAGGAATCTGTCTATAACCCGTCAAGAATCTATTAATTCTTGAGTATCATAAGAATATACATTTTCCTATTAATGAAATAGAGATAACAATACCTGGCACACTCATTACCAGGATTAAATGAGATCCTGTGTTAAATGCAAATCACGAAGCTGCAATGAGATGCTGATGTCAAGAGGTAGGCTAGATTCTTCAGTTCCTAGGCTCACTCTTCAGCTACATACAATTACTATGTGTCCAGGTGTTTAGGGGTTGCATCTACAAATAGCTAAAACCTCTTACATTAAATGTGCAAATGTGTTTTGGGTTTAAAATGTAAGGTGCCTTTGGGTTTAACATGCAAGATTCAAGTCTTTAGAGGCTGGCCTAATTTCAGGTGAAGAGATATTGTATTTCCACACCCACAAGTCCTTCCTAACAGTTTCAAGAAAAGTTTCAGAAAACTCCTGAGGTCTGAAGTGAAAACAGAAACCTAAATCTCTGGGACAATTTTAGAGTTAATTTAGTATTAACTCTGAAAGGACATTTCAAATATAAAGAAGTTAAAGCTGGACGTGGTGGTTCACACCTGTAATCCTCACTTGAGTCCAGGAGTTTAACAGCTAAAAAATACAGAAATTAGCTGGGCATGGTGGCATGTGCCTATAGTCCTAGCTACTTGGGAAGCTGAGGTGGGAGTATCCCTTGAGCCTGGGAGGTCGAGGCTGCAGTGAGCCATAATCATGCCATGCCACTGCACTCCAGCCTGGGTGACAGAGTAAGACCCCCTCTCAATTAAAAAAAAAAAAATGTTAAGCTTGCACTCCTCATTTTTAGTGAATGGCCTCATTCAGGTACCACCAAGTCTGCAAATGCTTCTAAAGCCACACAGCTGCTACTCTCAAACTTTCAAATGCCCACCTAACTCTGCTGCCCAGAAGGAATGAACATGGCATCATATGGCACATCCAAAATCCACCACATTATCTTCTCCCCAAACCCCCCACCCTGCCCTCTGCTTCTTTATTTCCATGTTAATGGCATCACCATTCTGCAGGCTCAAAACCTCAGAATCATTCTTTGAGTCCTCTAGCGGTAAACTCACTTTAAGAGAGCAAACCCCCAAATTAATTATCCAGTAACAGGACAAAAGAAAAGGCTTACGGACAGAATCAAACAGTTGGGAAAGCATTATCAAGTTCACACAAAAAGAACAACAAAAAGGTATAAAGCTAGGTTTGAAGAACAACAGATAATTTTCTCTAGTACTAAAGCCAAGATTCTACGAATTCTGAGTTTTCTCATATACAGCAGAGCTTGTGTGAGGGAAACTTATTTGATCACCTTCTAAAAACCAGGCACTATCAGTTTGGTATTATTAAAACTTCAGAAATGGCTGAGGTGGGTGGACTGCCTGAGGTCAGGAGTTCGAGACCAGCCTGGCCAACATGGTGAAACGCTGTCTCTACTAAAAAATATAAAAATTAGCAGGGTGCAGTGGCAGGTGCCTGTAATCCCAGCTACTTGGAAGGCTGAGTGAGGAGAATCGCTAGAACCCGGGAAGTGGAGATTGCAGTGAGCCGAGATTGCGCTATTGCACTCCAGCCTAGGAAACAGAGCAAGACTCTGTCTCAAAAAAAAAAAAAAAAAAAAAAAAAAACTACTTCAGAAATGATACTAGCTTCAGTTTACAGCTGCGGAACTCAAGAGAGGTTAAGTACATGCAAACGGTGAGAAATTAATATGCAGCAACTGGAGATTCAAAATCTGGAACTGTCATATTCTATCTATGCTATTTTGACTAAACTCAATACTTGCTGACACAGAAAATTACTAGGGTGTTGTAATTACTTCTCTATGAAATATAATAAAGTGCTTTAGAAAAAATATGTATTATTCTAAATCAGCTGTTAATAATATACAATATCAATAAACACTCTGAAGACAAACCTCTGATCCTTCTAGTCACAAATGAGATACCAAGAAAAACTAGTATACTCTTAAGTTTCTAGACAATGATTTCTTGTTTCAAGGATATAGCTATTTCTATTTCCACATATCACATTATATATAACCCATGGGCAAAAAGCAGCAATAATCACTCTATACAACCTTTTTTTTTTCTCCAAAGGAACATGCTATTATAATTGTAAAGACTGTCCCAACATCTAGCTACTTAGGCAAACCCAGATTGACTACAGCTATTTCAAAATACAAAGACAGCAAATCAGTCCCTTTAAGTAACATGAGAATAGCCCACAAAAAGATTTATGATAGTGACAGTGATTATTCCAGTGGACAAAGCAACCCAAAATAGTCCTGTAGATTGAAAATGCTATTTCGTTAAAATTATTATTTGTCAGGCAAGACCACTTCAAACTCGCATTATTTTCTAAGGTATTATATTTCTTTAATTTCCCATAATGTTAATTAAGATATCTGAGTTAAGTGTACATAAATTCAGCATACCACCCAAGGTCAGTAGATGGAAACTGGTCTTCATTCTAAATCATATTATTTTTAGCCCCTTCTAAGGTCAACAAATAATGTACTTGTAAAATAAGTTAACAGATATAAAGTATGCAGAGCAGCCCCCTTCACACAGAACAGTGAATAAACGTTAGCCTGATTCTTCATGTAAATATAGTCAGTTCTAATAGTCAGTTCTAATGAATCCTGGAAAACGAGATCTAGGAATCTCCTCTACACATAAAAATCTATCATTATATCATCTTTCAAAACTTAAGTCCCTTATCATATGCCAGATTACATTATGTTGAAGTTTTGTAATTAAACTGTATAAGCAGTACACAGTCCATTCTGTACCACTCTCAACCTTTACATTCTCCAAGATGACTATTTTATAATTTTTAATTTGTAGCTCTGAGGTATAATTTATACACCATAAAATTCAACCATGGTACATGTACAATTCATTGACTTTTAAGAAAATTATAGAGTGTATAGAGCACTATCACTACAATCTAATTTCAGAATTTTTTCTAAGACCCAAGCATTTTCCTCCAGACCCGTTTCTCTTGCTTTGGCCTCAGGCATCCACTAATCTGCTGTGTCTATAGTCCATATAAATGTAACCACACAATACATACTCTTTTGTATTTGGTTTGACTGTTAGCATGTTGTTATTACAGATAAGGTCTTGCTCTGTCACACAGGCTGGAGTGCAGTGGCATGAGCCCAGCTCACTGCCGCCTCAAACACCTGGGCTTAAGCTATCCTCTTTCCTCGGCATTCCAAGAGTAGCTGGAACTGTATGCAGGTGCCATCACACTCAGCTAATTTTATTAATTAATTTTATGAGATGGGGTCTTGCTATGTTGCCCAGAGCCATGTTTTTGACATTGATGTTTGTTCCAACATTTATCACTAATTTGTTCCTTTTTATTGCAGGACAGTATTCCATATTTTATATATTCAAATACCATTTGATGGATATTTGAATTGCCTTTCAGTTTTTGACTATTACGAATAACACTAACAGACATATACATACCATTCTTTATTTGTACACGTATTTTCATTTCTCTTGGGCAGATTCCTAAAAGTGGAAATACCAAATTTATGCTTAACTTTTTGTAATTTTTTTTTTTTTTTTGTCTTTTTAGTAGAGACGAGGTTTCACCATTTGGGCCAGGCTGGTCTCAAACTCCTGACCTCGTGATCCACCCACCTCAGCCTCCCAAAGAGCTGGTATTACAGGCGTGAGCCACCTCGCCCTAACTTTTTTTTTTTTTTTTTTTTGAGACGGAGTTTCACTCTTGTTGCCCAGGCTGGAGTGCAATGGCGCGATCTCAGCTCACCGCAACCTCCGCCTCCTGGGTTCAGGCAATTCTCCTGCCTCAGCCTCCTGAGTAGCTGGGATTACAGGTGTGCACCACCATGCCCAGCTAATTTTTGTATTTTTAATAGAGACGGGGTTTCACCATGTTGACCAGGGTGGTCTCGATCTCTTGACCTCGTGATCCACCCGCCTCAGCCTCCCAAAGTGCTAGGATTACAGGCGTGAGCCACCGCGCCCGGCCCCTAACTTTTTAAGAAAAAGCCAAACTGCTTTCCATAGTGGCTGTGCCATTTACATTCCCGAGAGAAGTGCCTAAGCGTTCCAGTTTCTCAACAATGTAAATACTAGGTATTGTCAGTCTTTTAAAATATAGCCATTCTGATCAGTGTGTGATAGTGTATCACTGTGATTTAATTTGCATTTCCCTAATAACTAATGATGTTGACATCTTTCATATAGCTTATTGGTCATTCTTATTACTGTATTTGGTGAAATACCTATTTAACGGCTTAAGACTAAGAATGAGCTTTTGCCTATTCTTAATTTTTTTTCCCTTTTTAAGTAAGTGTAAGATTTTTAAAATGTATTCTAAAGACCTTTACCACATTAATAATATGAAAATATTTCTCCCCAGTCTGTGGCTTTTCTTTTCACACTTTCTTAAGTATCCTCTGAAGTGTAAAAGTTTTTTAAATGTTTAATAAAGTCCAATTACTTCTTTCTTTTCTTTCTTTTTTTTTTTTTGAGACATGGTCTCACTGTGCTGCCCAGGCTGGAGTCCATTGGTGCAATGTCAGGTCTCTCTAACCTCTGTCTCCCAGGCTTAGGCCATCTTCCTGCCTCAGCCTCCCAAGTAGCTGGGACCACAGGGGCACACCACCACACACAGCTAATTTATTTCTTTTTTTTTTTTTTTACAGGCAGGGGTCTCCCTATATTGCCCAGACTGGTCTCAAACTCCTGGGCTCAAGTGATCTGCCTGCCTCGACCTCACAAAGTGCTAGGATTACAGGCATAAGTCACTGTGCCCAGCCCTGTTTTGTAGTTTTTAACATAAAAATCTTGGTGAATCTTAAGTTTATTCCTAAGTATGTTAAGCCTCTTTGAAGCTAACGTTGAATGTATTTTTTCTTACTTTCATATTAAGATTTTTACATCACTACTAAACTGTTAATCTTGCCTCAATTTGTAGGGAAAAATAAAAGCCATTAGCCCAGAACATCCTCCCACTAAATCTATATTCTGCCCACTAAATCTATATTCCTACTTGCCTCTGTAACCATGTTCTTTATTCCCTATTGTTAAAACTGTTCAATCAAAGGACTCTGTGCAGTCAGGATCCTGACCATTCCTGCTTTCTCAAGGACTTCTTATCTCCCTTCCTTATCTTAGCAATCCTAACAACTAAAATCATTTTGCAGAATGTCTCACACTCAAAAAGAAACGAAAATATTTTCTTTATATTCCCATACACCTGTAGCTTCCACACTGTACTATTCCCCTTCATAGGCAAACTTCTTTACAAGCTATCTGTATACCCTATCTCTCATTCCTCAGCCACCATTTATCCCTAAAACCACTCAAATCTGGCATCCATCTACACTAGGCCATGAAACTGGCTCACTGAAGTTACTAATAAACTCCAGGCTGCCAAATCCAATGGCCACATTCCTGCCCACATCTTCTCAGCCACTCAGTGAAACTCAATACAGTTGACTACCCCCGCCTTGAAATACTTGCATTATTTGGCATCTACAACATAATACTGTACATTACACATTCCCAATTTGTACTACTCTGGCTGTTGGCTTCTTAGCCTTCTTCCAAGAGGCCTTCCAGTTTAACCAACTTAAGAAATGCTCAGCATTCCTAAGGATTCCAACTCTAGCCAATCTTTCATCTTTATAATCTCTTCTTCAATTATTTCATTTATTTTCATTACCTTAAATATCACTAATATAGTGATAATCTTCAAAATGACATCTCTAAGCCAAGTATCTGAATCCCTCAAGACTTACAGATCTCTCTAACAGGCCTACCTGACAATCTCACAGGCTTCTGAGAACTAAGACAGACAAAAGGTGAAAAAATTCCTGAATTCACCCTTACCCCTCCCACCGAAACAATATCCCCAAAATTCATTCCTCTACCAACCATCCAATAGTGGCAACTTTCAGCAACATCCTTGAGTTCTTTCCCCTCCCTTACGTTCCATATCCGACCCATTACTATGCCTTCCTATTTCTACCACCTCAAAACATTCTCAGGTACGTCCACTGCTCTCAATCCTACTGCCACCTTGTTAATCTAATCCACTGCTGTCTCCTGCCTTGAGTGCTGTATACCCACTGGCCTATCTGCTTCTACTTGCTCCCAGTATTCTTTTTGCTGATATATCATTCAGGGTGATCTTTAAAAATATAATTCAGGTGATACTACATCCTCAAATAAAAAATTTTAGTATATTTCCACTAAAATCCAAATTCCTTAGCACTGAGTACAAGGGCCTGCCTTATGCAGTCCCTGCCATTCTCCCCTCTTGTCCATTTTTCAGTTCCTTAAACACAATGCGCTCTTCAGAGCCTCAGGTCCTTCCCAGTTCTCTCTATATGAAACATCTTATTCCTCCCCAACCCCCATCCAGGCCTCCTCTAGGTCCCCACTATCTCCTCACCCAATAATTCTCTATTATTGTACACAGTTCTTTTTCTTTCTCTTTCCTTTTTGGAGACTCACTCTGTTGCCCAGGCTAGAGTGTAGTGGCACTACTATGTCTCACTGCAGCCTTGATTTCCCAGGCTCAAGTGATCCTCCTGTTTCTCGAGTAGCTGAGACTACGAGTGTGGGCCACCATACCTGGCCAGTTCTTTCTGACACTGGCACAAGTCAGAGAAGATGTCTTGATCCTTCACCACTGTATATATCCCCAATACAAAGAACAGCCACAAGGAAGTCTTTGTTGAAAGTATTTAAAACTAATTTAAGACAGAGAAATGTTTAGAATTTCACAGGTCAGCATGCTCTTCCTTAAAACTGAACTAATGCAGAAGTCCATAAGATAGGCTTGACTCAATCAGGGGAAGGCTAGAGACCACAAATTAAGTGCAAAATTCTGTGGAATTATGTTTTCTTAGCAGATGTCCAGTATGTGCACCAGAATCTCAAAAGAATCAACAACCCAAAAGAGACAGACTAATAAATTCTTCATTATTTAATGAGACAGACCCCAAATTCAACACATGGCTAATTCTTGAAACAAAATGAAGAAGAAATGTATTTTTAATTTTAAAAAGCCTTAGTCTTAGAATTTATCAAATCTCAATGAAATGTGGTATATGGTTTAACTTCCATTAGAAAAATCTCTTACACAGAGGGAAAAGATGAGTGAAGATGCATCTATAACAGAAAAGGTTACAGAAAATAAAACATATATAAGAGAAAACATCAGAAATGACAAGTCTTATCGCCCATCCCAAATTCTCATGGCCTTGAAGAACTAAGCACCCATGGATTTATGACCTTTTCATCAGTTTCCTCTTGTATATATCTCTTCTTTAGGCTCCTCAAAGAATGTAAAATACTCCAGTTCCAGTGTCAAGATAGTGGAGCTATTAACCACAAGACTGTGCTACTTTTTAAGGGTTGTGGCTGGAATAGATTAGCTACTCCTACAAAAAGATACTCTCGTTTGAGTCAGAAATCATGAAAACCCAATCCCATAGCAAAATCAGACATTCTGTGATTTGTTCAGGGTCACAAAGTTAGCGAACGCCAGGACTGAAACTTGCCTCCCACAGTTAGTGCTCTTCATACCAGCTTCTCGTGCTCTCGTGTCACGCCATCAAATGTTTGGCATGAATTCCCAATACACTAAAACTCTAACTCTGGGCTATTGATTAATCAAATAAACAAAATGACTAAAACTAGCATAAGAAACTCAAGAAGACAGAAATTTTATAAGTAAATAAATAGGACACTACAGAAAGACATTAACTGTGACTTCTTTCACGAACAGTATCTTTTTCAACTGTGTATAGATAAGTGATTAATGCAAGATTATTTCTGTAGTTCATTACAATTATTTTAGTGACTCAGAAATCACAATAAAAACCACTACTCTAGAATAACAAACCTGAGATTAATTAAGTTTATAGCTTTCAACACACAAATGAGTCCTGCTTTCCTATTTTTAAACTTAACACTAATGCCAGATCTTGTAATTGATTTAAACAAGTTTTGAGAGAAAAACAAAATGCTTTGTTTCACTGTAGTTGCTTTTCCTCATTAAATTTATGTGTGTTATTCAAATATTCTACCAAGATATTGCTCAACACAAATGATTTAAAGATTTTCAGCTTCATTAATAGGGTACATTGCTTACAAACCTAAATGAAAGAACAGTTAGTACTAGAACTTTTTTATTAACCTATTATGCATTCAAAGTCTGTATGAAGTGTTCAGAGATTTCCCAAAACAGAAATATCTGTTCGGTGAAAGCTAAGAAAACATTCTGATCCGTGTGGTAAAGAGTATATCTTTCCTAATCTTCAAAAAATAAAACAAACTGCCTCACGAAGAGCTGACTATTAAGCCACAATACTGAATATTTTCTTGCTCAGCAGATAGCAAAATTCCTCGTGATTAAATCCTAGGAGCCAGATTTTTCTCCCCCTAGTCTTGTTCTTATGTGGCATGGAGAAAATTTTACAAAGCATCCACTTCTTCACTTTGTCTGTTGACATTCTGTCTTCAAAAACAGACTCGGAAGAGATTTTCCTCTGCTATTCCAAAGCAAGCGTAATGGAACACACCTTAAAATCTGACAGTTGTAATAAAGAAAAATTGTATCTGTGTGTGCCCTGGATACCAACTACAAGAAATATCCCTCTTTCTCTGGAGTGGCTGTGTTTCAGGGCATCATCATACATTAAACTACTTACTATGCAAAGGAGGAAGTTGATACATAACTCAAAATCAAATATTCTAAAATCCCTACTGTTCATAAGAACTATGGGCAAGTCAAAATCAGACCAATTAAATTTTATTCCTCGACTGGCCCCTCAACCACATGAACAGTGAAGGTAAGAGCTGGGACGGGAGAGATGCGAACTATTCACAAATTATTTTTAACTTCTCTGCTATCAAGATCTTAGTTAATAAACAAGAATAATACCCATTTCACAAGGTTGTTGCAAGGATCAAATGAGTTCTTCCATAAAAATGATTTGCCTGGTCAAAGGAACATGATAGGCTACTATGCCCAAAACCAAACTCTTCATTTTCTCTTTAAAAAAGTAAGCCCTCGGGCCAGGCACGGTGGCTCATGCCTGCAATCCCAGCACTTTGGGAGGCTGAGGTGGGCAGATCGAAAGGTCAGGAAATCGAGAGTATCCTGGCCAACATGGTGAAACCCTATCTCTACTTAAAATACAAAAATTAGTCACCCGTGGTGGTGGCACTTGTAGTCCCAGCTACTCAGGAGGCTGAGGCAGGAGAATGGCTTGAACCCGGGAGGCACAGGCTGCAGTGAGCTGAGATCACAACACTGCACTCCAACCTGGGTGACAGAGTGAGACTCTGTCTCAAAGAAACAAACAAAAAGTAAGTCCTTTTCCTGCCCCTTTTCTAATTATGAGTGGTGTCCAACAAAGAGTAATCCTTGCCCCATTATACTCTCACCAAAACGCTGCCAAGTAACCCAGGCCTATCAAGTTTACCTTCATAATTTCTACCATATCTCTTTTTTGGGGGGCAGGTGGGGGACGGAGAACCAGAGTTTTGCTCTGTCACCCAGGATGGAGTGCAGTGGCATGATCTCGATTCACTGCAACTTCCTCCTCCCAGGTTCTAATTGATTCTCTTGTCTCAGCCTCCGGAGTAGCTGAGATTACAGGCATGTGCTGTCACACCCAACCCATATCTCATTTTTTGTCCCACTGCCACCACTATAGTCCAGGTTAGGGTTTCTCAGTCTCAGCGCATCTTGGGCACATAATTCTTGTGGAAGTTGTCCTGTGCACTGCAGGGTATTTAGCAGCATTTCTGGCCGCTACTCACTAGATGCCAGTAAAATCACTCTCTCCCCCCTGGTTATGACAACCAAAAATGTCTCTAGACACTGCCAAATGCCACTTCTCCATTGTCACCCTCATTCCCATGTTTTAGTACCACTGGCCCAGTTTCTCACTTCATATCTGCCATACAAAATCAGCCCCCAAGTTAAGACTACAGTTTTATTCCTCTAACTCCTGTGGCCCTGACAAAGGACTCCTAAAGCACTGCCTTATGAGTCATTTCTCTGAAATCTACTACTCCCTGTTACTTTCATAATTAGTTCAAAGCTCTCCATCCAACCTAGATAATCTGGCCACAATTAAACATTATTCCACAAAGCACCTGATACAGTGGCTACCCAGCAGTCCTTCAATAACATATCCAGTCTCTCCCTTTCTGATCTACTGCTGTCATCCTGGTTAGATGTCCACGACTTAGTATCCAATCCAAATCACTGAATGAGTCTCCTTCCCTACCCTCTCTGCCACTTGAACATTTTTCAATGGGTCTCCGTTGCCTGCTGAAATATCTTATCTGCTGCCCTTCTTCAGGTCTTTCCTAATATGGCCTCTTTCTAGTTCTATGTTCCGTTATCTTGAAAACATTAGTCCTTGAAAAGGCTCCTATATGGTCCACTTTTTTTCTCTGCTTGGAAGCCGTCATAAATCCACTCCCCTCACTCCACCCTAATTTAAAGTCCATTTCAATTAAGTCAAAAAGCCTTTCTTGATCATACCTCTTTTGTATTTACATAACACTTGGCACCTCTCCTATGGCATACAATCTACCTTATGATATACATGAGTACTCCTATAATTGACACAAGATCCTTAAGAGCTTCTTACTCCTCTTCTGATGCCTGCAATGCCTAGCCCAGTGTTAAGCAGAGCACGCAGCATTAGATATGAGTTGCCTCAAATGTTTCCTGTTTAGAAAGCAATAGAGGATTGTGTTTTCAGACAATCCCAAACTGCCTTAAGGGAATTAAGCACATATTCTCCTTTTGTCTCTTATTTATATATCTTAGACCAATTTTTAAGTAAACTGCCTTCAAGATATCTAAATTGGCCGAGTACGGTGGCTCACACCTGTTATCCCAGCATTTTGGGAGGCCAAGGCGGGCAGATTACCTAAGGTCGGGAGGTACACCAGCCTAACCAACATGAAGAAACCCTGTCTCTACTAAAAATACAAAATTAGCCGGGCGTAGTGGTAGGTGCCTGTAATCCCAGGTACTCAGGAGGCTGAGGCAGAATTGCTGGAACCCAGGAGGCAGAGAGGTTGCAGTGAGCTGAGATCGCGCCATTGCATTCCAGTCTGAGCAACAAGAGTGAAACTCCATCTCAAAAAAAAAAAAAAAAAAGATACCTAGATTGCTATTTAGTACACATTACTGTAAGAGTTCTGTTTCTGGGAGTCCCAGCAGCTTCTAACTTGTAGCTAAACCCTGAATATTTAAGTTCTTTATGCCAAAAGACAATAGAAATTTATTTTTTGAATGTTAGTAAAATTGAGGAAAACATAAAAATAACTTGCATTGGATTAAACATGTTTGAAGTAAAGATTCATTAATGCTTATGTGTCTGTCCTAAAAATTACATTTAAAGTTCTAAAGTCTTCTTATATCATTAAAAAGATTGTCAGTTTTATTTCAACTCTTTCTCACCTCAAAGACAAACCAAAATAGAACAGAGAAGACTTTTCCTTAATTTTATTTAGATCTTAACTTGAAGGTACGTTTTGTTACTTCTTCAAAAGGAGCAAAAAAAGAGTATCACTAATGAGCATGTTCCGACCAGATCTTTAAGTCCTACCCCAAAGCTATATACGAGGCAGCCCACACCACCAGCACCCTTCTTTAGCTACAAACTCTGTTTTGTATGTCCCTGAGCTAAGAATGGTTTCACATTTTTGTGTTTTGTAAACACAAAAACAAAGGAAAATACGCAACAGAGAGCATATACAGCCAGCAAAGCCTGAAATATTTACTATCTGTCTCTTTCCAACAGGATGAATTTGGGACTCCTCGTTGCCCTTCACTGGCACATAGACACCCACCTTTCCTCCCAAGGTTTTAAAAAAGCAATATAAAACACAAGAGCGTGTAAAAAGATCGAACTCGTTGAACTCAGTCATAGTTTATGCAGACGTAACTCCTAACAGAGGTCCATGTGTGGACATTTTCATATTCACCAAATTCTTGTTAGAAGAAACTTGCCTTCATTCTGTAGATGAACATACTTAGGCTTGAAGAGGGAAAGTGCCTGATCCCAAGTGACACTGCTGGTTTACAGCAGAGTAGGGTCAAGGATTCAGCCCTCAAAGCCCTGGTCCAATGCTCTGCAATCCACTGCATAGGCTGTTATGTGTGCCTTTAAGTTTTGGAGATGTGGATAACTAGCTTGGATCAGTATAAAAGATGAAAGCTTAAAACCTGTTCCCAATACGCTGTTTAGATAGACTCCTACTAGCAGCCATGAATCATTAAACAGAGTAGCATTAATGCTCACCATATACATGAGATAAGAACTTCTAGGAAGTCTTCTGTTTTAAAAGAAGATATGATAAAGAAGGCTTGAAACCGATAGGGCTTGCTCCTCCAGGGCTTTAGATTCGGGCAAACACGCACGTTTGCCTTCCAGCTGTTCAATGCTCATCGCCCAACCCAAATCCACAAGTTCCACAAATGCTTTCGAATGACCGGTGAAAAACACTGTTCAGTCTCATTTCACACACACGTTCTATAAAAAATTACAAGTTCCTGGGTTCTACTTGTAAAACTACTAACCAGTTCACATTTTTTAAAATGTCCCTACGAATTTTGCTTCTTTTCAGGAAAAAAAAAAAAAAAGAAAAAAAACCTGCTTCTTCGATTCCTAAATCTATAAAACTCACTTTATCGCGTCTTCTCGGTTAATTCAAGAATTAAAAAAAAAAAATTTTTGCCCATACTGATAACTTCACTACTCTGCAGGATCCCAAGAGCTCTGTGTATACCAGGTTCTAGAATTCATACACATTAACAACGTAAGATCCTTCACATGAGGTAGCTCTTGCAGGGTAGAGCACGGATGCTCAGGGTGGTGGGGGATGCCGGCTGAAGCTCCTCAGACCCCCACCACAGGAGCTCCGTCCTCTAAAAGCGACCCCCTCCCCTCGCCCGCGGCGCGAGTCCAGGCCGCCCCGGCACCTGCGGCCCGGGCCCGCAGCGGGGACCCCGGGGAACCAGCCCCGCGCCGGGCCCCAAGGAGTCGGCTCCCACTCCCACTCCCACTCCCGGAGGCCGGCTACTGCAGGCCTGAGCCGCCCGCCGACCCCGGACGCGGCGTTACCTGGAGGACCACGTCGTTGGGCAGCTGCGCGGCCCGGAACAGCTCCAGCACCCGCCCGTTGACCACCACCTTCTTGGTGCTCTCAATGTCGCAGTAGGAGAAGAGATCTGAATAGTATTTCTGCTCCGCATCGCTCAGCGTTAAGCCTTCCATCTTCGCCTCCGGCTCACGGCCACCCCGCCCCGCATACACTACCAGGGGCCCGGCCCCAGGACGCTGGGCCGGTGGGGGCTGTGCGTGGCCCGGCCTCCTCCTCGCTTCCCGAAGCCGTCGGCCCGGGCCTCACACGCGCCAGGTGCGCCCGAGCAACAGGGCCAAGAGGTCGCGAGGAGAGGGCCCCGCCGAGCTCCGCGCGCCGCCGCCTGCGAGGCCCGGCGCAGTCCTGGGGTCCGCGCGGAGTGCGGCGGCGGCGGCGGCTGCGGCTGCGGCTGCGGCTCAGGCCCCAGCCCCGGCCCCGGCGGCGGCCGCCGGGAGGGTGGAGAAAGAGGCGGGGGCCGCGGAGGCGCGAGGCACTGGCGGACTCCGCCCCCGCCGCGGGTTCGAGTCTCCCCGGCTCCCCGCCGCGTCCCCCAGACTTCCCGCCTCAGCTTCCCCTTCTGTCCACGCCTCCGGAGCGGCAGCGCTTCCCGGAAAGTTCCCGGGTTTGAACCTAAAGTTTCGGAGGCTCTGGGCTGAGCGTGGCCGCCGCTCCGCCTCCTTCCGCCGCCATTTACAGCGCCCCGGCCCGGCCCTGACGCGCTCGCACCAACAGTGACAGCGGCGGCCGCGCTCCAGACCCGGATGTGAGGCCGGGAGGAGAGAGCGCGAGAGGGAGAGAGAAACACCCACCGGGCTGGCTTGGCCGCTCCCGGGAGAGGGAGGGGGCCGCAGCGCCCCCTGGTGGCCGGCGCCCGACGACGGGATGACCGCGCCGCCCTCTGCGCGAAGACCTGGGCAGCAAGACCCCCGGAAAGCGGGGTGCAGCGGGGAACAGCCAGCCAGCAGCTCACTAACACCGAGATAACTTAGATACATACGGGTTGCAGTTTTTGTGTTTCGCAGTTTCTGGTCCTAAGAGTCTAAAACAAATATTGGATTGAAAGGGGAGCCTTGTTCAGGTTATTACCATTCTATCTGTACCTTTTTGGTGTCAGGTGTGACTGAAGGTAAATGCAGTATTTCCACCTGCTCTGGAAGGCTCTGGACATCCAGTCTATCCGGGAACCCTCCACGCAGAGACATCAACTTTGATGCCTCATCTCATTCGTGCTTCAAGCCTACTTACCTCTGACACAAAATTCGCTGAGTAGAGGGGAAAATTGGCAAAGTTGTCCTCTTTGTTCACAAAGTCATTCTGGTCACGAAACTTAACACTACGCTTTTTTTTTTTTTTTTGAGACGGAGTCTCGCTCTGTCGCCAGGCTGGAGTGCAGTGGCACGATCTCAGCTCACGGCAACCTCTGCCTCCCAGGTTCAAGCGATTCTCCTACTTAGCCTCCCGTGTAGCTGGGACTACAGGCGCCCGCCACCACGCCTGGCTAATTTTTTGTATTTTTAGTAAAGACGGGATTTCACCGTGTTAGCCAGAATGGTCTCTATCTCCTGACCTCGTGATCTCCCCGCCTCGGTCTCCCAAAGTGCTGGGATTACAGGTGAGAGACACCGCGCCCGGGCAATACTTTACATTTATATCATCAACTCTATCAACTTATGTAGGCCCAGGCTGCCCACAGGGGCTACCATCCCTTATTTCCTCCTTTATGAAAATCATGGAGTGGCACTCTTAATCTACACTTGTCTCAGACAGGGGGTTTTTAAGCTATTTCAAGTAGAATATCTACTCCCGGCGCGGTGGCTCACGCCTGTAATCACAGCACTTTAGGAGTCTGAGGTGAGCGAATCACGAGATCAGGAGATCGAGACCATCCTGGCTAACACAGTGAAACCCCGTTTCTACTAAAAATACGAAAATTAGCCGGGCGTGGTGGCGCACACCTACAGTCCCAGCTGCTCTGGAGGCTGAGGGAGGAGAATCGCTTGAACCCAGGAGGTGGAGGTTGCAGTGAGCAGAGGAAGTCCCACTGCACTCCAACCTTGGTGACAGAGCAAGACTCAGTCTCAAATAATAATAATAATAATAATAATAGTAATAATATATACCTTAAGAATTTACACTTAGCAAATATCAAATATTTCAAAGACAGTAGCTAAGGCAGAATTACACAGATTTTTGGTTCTTATTTTGTCTTCTACAAGTTGTTTTCCAGAGTGCGGTTCCTATAGACGGCACATGTGAGGACATTATTATAGGTAATAGCAAATTTAAAGAGCACTGAAAACCCAAAGACTTTTTTGTAACCTTTTGGAAGTAAAACCTGCCCTGCCTCATTTGGAGGCAAAATCTAAGCTAAGCTTTCATGAAGCTATTTCTAGTCTTTGTGGATGCTGCTTAGTGTCAATATTTATTCATTTCACTCCAGGCCTTCACAGAATGTTAATATGTGCACAGTCACAGGCAATGTATTATCTATTTTTAAAAAAGATAAGAGATTGTGGACCTGTCAATATCTTCTGACCTGACTAGTAGCATTTGATAAAGGTAAGTATACACTATCCATTAAGCTTATTTTCCATCTCTAAGACTTTCAGTTTGCTACAGCCAGCCCCTCATATGTCCTTTTAGGGTACCTGCAGGAAGTGATCAGAGCCCTCCAGACAGCTGCCTTCCAAAGTTGTAAACGGGAAGAGCACAGTGAGGTAGGGACTGGCTCACAACTGTCTTTGCATCTTTTTCTCTGCCACCGTTGCTAGGCCTTGCAGCTCTTGTCTGCCCCAGGGCCTTTGCTTCCACCATCTAAAATAGTTCTTCCACAAACCATGGCATAGTGTATTCACTCACATGATTTCAGGTCCCTGTTCATGTGTCACCTCCTAAGAGCAGCCTTCCTGCAACAGCTGCTCTAAAATAGTCCCACCACATATTAGCCCCTTATCTGAATTCTTTTTTTTTTCTTTTGAGGCAGGGTCCCCCACTGTCACCCAGGCTGGAGTGCAGTGGCATAATCTTGGCTCACTGTAGCCTCAACCTCCCAGGCTCAGGTGATTCTCCCACCTCAGTCTCCCAGGTAGTTGGGACCACAGCTGCTCTAAAATAGTCCCACCACACATTAGCCCCTTATCTGAATTTTTTTTTTTTCTTTTGAGGCAGGGTCCCCCACTGTCACCCAGGCTGGAGTGCAGTGGCATAATCTTGGCTCACTGTAGCTGCAACCTCCCAGGCTCAGGTGATTCTCCCACCTCAGTCTCCCAGGTAGTTGGGACCATAGGCCCAGGCCACCATGCCTAGCTAAATTGTGTGTGTGTGTGTTTTTTGTAGAGACAGAGTTTTGCCATGTTGCCCAGGCTGGTCTCGAACTCTTGGGCTCACCCACCTCAGCCTCCCAAAGTGCTGAGATTACAGGCATGAGCCACCACACCCAGCCTGAATTCTTTTTCTTTATAACACTTCTCACTACCTGACATTACATATATGTCTGTTACATTTCTAATAACTATTGAATACTTCCTAAGTTTCAGGCATTGTTCTAAAACTTTATGCTAATTACCACATTAATCACAACCCTATTAAGTAGGTACTATTAGGTTGTTTTCTTTGACAGATTAGGAAACTGAGGCAAAATGGGTTAAATATTATGTAAGTCATGTTGCTATTAAATATCCGTATCTGGGATTCAAACTCCAGGCTGTCTCAACTCTAAAATCACTACCCTATATTGCCTTTCTTATTTCCTTATTAAGTTTGTTATTAAGAAAATATTTCTTGGCCAGGCATGGTGGTTCGTGCCTGTATCCCAGCACTTTGGGAGGCCAAGGTGAATGGATTGCTTGAGCTCAGGAGTTCGAGACCAGGCTGGGTAAAATGGTGAAACATCATCTCCACCAAAAATACAAAAATAGCCAGATATGATGGTGTGTACCTGTGGTCCCAGCTGTTCGGAATGCTGAGATGGGAGGAGCACTGAAACCCAGGAAATAGAGGCTGCAGTGAGCAGTGAACATACCACTGAACTCCAACCTGGGTAACAGAGCAAGACTCTGTATCAAAGAAAAAGAAAAGAAAAGAAAAAGAGAAAGAAAAGAAAAGAGAAAGGAAGGAAGAGAGGGCAGGAGGGAGGGAGGGAGGGAAAATATTTCTTCATTGCCACAGTGCCAAACCCCAGTATGTGACTCATAATGTGTATCAACAATAATTTGTTGAATGAATGAAAGTGTGAATTTCAACATTGATGTGATAAGCCATTCAATACAGTTAGTCCTCAATTAATGTTATTGTTGATAAGTCCTTGAAAACTGATTTTAAGCAAAATAAGGTATTGTAACCAAGTAGTTTTGCTTCAAAACAAAACTTTTTTTCTTTTCTCCTTTCTTCCCAGCCTAAAGATGGAAACTTGAAACAAACTGTAGAAACCTTTTCTCTTTACTCTTAAACTATAGCCTTGAAGCATACTTTGCAACTCCACTCCCTTCCATTTCCCACAATGTACCCTTACCCAATACACATTCATCTAACTGTATGCTTCTTAAAAATTCCAGGGGCTAATTTAAAATTAACTAGGCACAAAGGCCCAGCTGCAGAATTGTCCCCCATTTAAAGATTGCCTCAAAATTGTTAATCTGCAGCCTGGCCACAGGTGAGCTGACACCAGCCTGTATGTTTAGGTGGACCATAACTCAAGATAGCCATTAAAGCAAGACTCACAGCCCCTGCTCTCTGCACAACTCCTGCACGTCTCCCATATCGAGCTTCCCTTTTTTAAACCTCTGCCTTCAGCCCAGACTTTTGAAACAGTTTCCAGAGGTGTAAGCTGACTATTTCCCCACTGCTAGCTTTGAAAAGTAAAGTAAAATCCCAACACTTTGGAAGACCTAGGTGGGCGGATCACCTGAGGTCAGGAGGAGTTCAAGACCAGCCTGGCCAACATGGCTAAACCCCATCTATACTAAAAATACCAAAAAAAATTTAGCCGGACATGGTAGTGTACGCCTGTAATCCCAGCTATTCAGGAGGCTCAGGCAGGGAATCGCTTGAACCTGGGAGGTGGAGGTCACAGCAAGCCGAGATTTCACCACAGCACTCCAGCCTGGGAAACAAAGCGAGACTTCATCTAAAAAAAAAATTACTCCTTGATATGGTTTGGCCGTGTCCTCCCCCAAATCTCATATTGAATTGTTTCCATAATTCCCACGTGTCGTGGGAAGAACCCGTTGGGAAGTAAGAGAATCATGGAGCAGTTACCCCTGCTGTTCTCCTGTTAGTGAGTTCTCGGGAGCTCTTAATGGTTTCTTAAAGGGGTTTTCCCCTTTTGCTCAGCAGTTCTCCTTACTGCCACCATGTGAAGAAGGACATGATTGCTTCCCCTTCTGCCAAGACTGTAAGTTTCCTGTGGCCTCCCCAGCCATAATGGGAGTCAATTAAACCTCTTTCCTTTATAAACTACCCAGTCTTGGGTATGTCTTTATTAGCAGCCTGAGAACAGACTAATACAATAAATTGGTACTGCAAAGAGTGGGGTGCTGCTGTAAAGATACCTGAAAATGTGGAAGTGACTTTGGAACTGGGTAACAGGATGAGGCTGGAAAAGTTTGGAGGATTCATAAGAAAGTAGGAAAATGTGGGAAAGTTTAGAACTTCCTAGATATTTGGAAGGCTAAGCACACTGATGTGGGAAAGTTTGGAACTTCCTAGAGACTTGTTGAATGGCTTTGATCAAAATGCTGACAGTAATCTGGACAATGAATTCCAGGCTGAGGTGGTCTCAGATGGAGGTGAAGAACTTTTTGGCAACTACAGTAAAGGTAACTCTTCCTATACAGAGAGACTTGTGGCATTTTGCCCCTGCCCTAGAGATTTGTGGAACTTTGAACGTGAGCTAGATGATTTATAAGCATCTGGCAGCAGAAATTTGTAAGTGGCAAAGTGTTCAAGAGGAAACAAAGCATAAAAGTTTGGAAAATTTGCAGCCTGATGATGCAATAGAAAAGAAAACCCCATTTCCTGGGAAGAAGTTTGCATATGTAACAAGGAGCTGAATGTTAATCACCAAGACAATGGGGAATATGTCTCCAGGGCATGAGAGAGATCTTTGCAGCAGCCCCTCTCATCACAGGCCCAGAAACCTAGGAGGAAAAAATGGTTTCACGGGCCAGGCCTAGGGCTCCCCTGCTGTGTGCAGCCTAGAAACTTGGTGCCTTGCGTCCCAGCCACTCTAGCCGTGGCTAGAAGAGGCCAAGGTACAGCTCGGGCTGTGGTTTCAGAGGGTGTAAAAACCAAACCTTGGCATCTTTCACATGGTGTTGAGCCTGCAGGTGCACAGAAGCCAAGAATTGAGGTTTGAAAACCTCTGCCTAAATTTCAGAGGGTGTATAGAAATGCCTGGATGTCCAGGCAGAATTTTGCTGCAGAGGTGATGCCCTCATGGAGAACCTCTGCTATGGCAATGCAGAAGGGAAATGTGGGGTGGGAGCCCCCACACAGAGACCCCACTGGGGCACTGTCTAAGGGAGCTGTGAGAAGACGGCCACCATCCTGCAGACCCCAGCATGGTAGATTCACTGACAGCTTGCACCATGTGCCTGGAAAAGCCACAGACACTCAATGCCAGCACATGAAAGCAGCCAGGAGGGGGGCTGGACCCTGCAAAGCCACAGGGCAGAGCTGCCCAAGACCATGGGAACTCACCTCTTGTATCAGCGTGACCTGGATGTGAGATGTGGAGTCAAAGGAGATCATTTTGGAGCTTTAAGATTTGACTGCTCTCCTGGATTTCGGACTTGCATGGGGCCTGTAGCCCCTTTGTTTTGGCCAATTTCTCTCATTTAGAATGACTATATTTAGCCAATGCCTGTACCCCCATTGTATCTAGGAAGTAACTAACTTGCTTTTGATTTTACAGGCTCATAGACAGAAGGTACTTGCCTTGCTTCAGATGTGACTTTGGACTGTGGACTTTTGGGTTAACACTGGAATGAGTTAAGACTTTGGGAGACTGTTGGAAAGACATGATTGTGTTTTGAAATGTAAAGACATGAGATTTGGGAGAGGCCAGCAATAGAATGATAAGGTTTGGCTGTGTCCCCACCCAAATCTAATCTAGAATTGTAGTTCTCATAATCCCCACATGTTGCCGGAGGGACCCTGTGGGAGGTAATTGAATCATGGGGGCAGTTACCTCCATGCTGTTCTTGTCATAGTGAGTTAGTTCTCGCAAGATCTAATGATTTTATAAAGTGGTTTTCCCCTTTGGCTTGGCACTTCTTGCTGCCACCGTGTGAAGAAAGACATGTATGTTTGCTTTCCCTTTTGCCATGACTGTAAGTTTCCTGAGGTCTCCCCAGCCATGCTAAACTGTGAATAAATTAAAGCTCTTTCCATTATTAATTACCCAGTCTTGGTTATGTCTTTATTAGCAGCATGAGAATGAACTAATACGCTCCTTATAACCTTCAGGTTCTCCTCAACACCAGCACATAGTGTATTCAAAAATATACTTTGAGCATCTTGTGCCAGTGTAAAACAAACTTCATAGTCTTGTCCTTGGGGATCATACAGTTCAGGGACCTTGTTGTCATTTTGTCCAAGGTACTTTGCTAGCACCCCTGATTCCTTCATGCACTCCTACCCCCTACCCGGGGCCAAATAACTGAATTGGCCACAACATGTGCATTATCAGATTTTGATAGGGACTCTTCCAGTGGTTCTATTGCTCTATGAGGCTTTCCTAATGTAACAGGACATGGATTAGTTTTCTCATTGACAACCAAGCCCAAGCTGAAGACCAAAAGTCATGAGAATCACACATTCCAAAGAAAAAAATAAAGTCAGACCCCTTTCCTTATGGGCTTACTAAGAAGCAATTGAATGAACCCTACTGCCAGCAACCACTGCCTCAGCCTGCAGACACACTTCCCTGCATGGAGGCAGAGTCCTAGACATCATCGATCTATGAGAAGCAATGTGTCTGTGTGAGAGCCCTCCAAACAAATATATCCTCCCCCATGGAAGCAGGAGCTCAAAAAGACAAGACGCCTGAAGAGGTGGAGGCTGCCTTCTCGGTTCCCAGATGAATACTGGGTGGGTTGAGTGGTAGAGGGCTTAACAGTTTCACAATGAATGAAAAATTTTTTCTATATCTGTCACTTAAATTTATATTTCCAAATATAAAGGAAAAGAAATACAATGTAACACATTGGCCCTTTGAGTTCAAGTCTAATTTCTTTCCTATACATTTTTAGTAATATCAGTTTTTAAAAGTGACATAATGAGAATGCTATTTTAATACAGGTGGTCTACAGTATATAGCTGCAGATTTTAAAATGCTGGTTTTCAGGCAAAACCAACTAGTTGGTTACTGTCATCAAATGCATCAGCTTTTTAATCAAAATTCTCTAATACAGTTTTTAAGATAAACAAGTTAGATACAGTAAAATTTGACCAATGCAAACAGTCATGCAGCCACCGCCAAAATCAAGATATAGAATTCCATGATCCAGAAACATTCCTTTGTGCTGCCCTTCTGTACTCAGCTCCGCTCTCCACCCTCGGTGCCCCGGCAACCACTGACTTGTTTTCTGTTCCTATTCTTCTGCCAAAAATGTCATATACATGGAATCATGTAGGACGTAGCCTCTGAAGTCTGGATTTTTTTTTCACGTAGATGAATGCATTTGAGATTCTTCCATGTTCTTACTTGTATCAGTGGTTTAAGCACCGAATAGTATTCTGTTGTATGGACGATTACAGTTTGTTTATCCATTCACTGGTTAAAGGACTTTGGGGTTACTTCCAATTTGGGGTGATTATTAATAAAATATGTAGGAGTAGGATTGTTTAGTGAATGCTTAACATGTCTATTTAAAAAATGCTATTTGTTCAAAATGGCTATAGCATTTGGCATTTCCACCAGAAAAACATCCAAATTTTAGTTTTGTTCCACAATCTCTTAAACCATTCTAATATCATTCTAATAGGTGTGTAGTGGCATCTCACTGTAATTTAAATTTGCATTTCCCTAAGACAAATGATCACCACTTCATGTACTTACTTGCCATCTGAATATCTTCTTTGGTTAAGGGTCTGTTCAAACTGTTTCCCATTTTATGTTGAGGATTTGTTTTGTTTTGGTTTTGGTTGTTTGTTTTGAGACAATGTTTCACTCTGTCACCCAGGCTGAACCGCAGTGGTGCAGTTTCAGCTCACTGTAACCTCTGCCTCCCGGGTTCAAGAGATTCTCTTCCCTCAACCTCCCAAAAAGCTGGGATAACAGGCATGTACCACTAAGCGTGGCTGATTTTTTGTATTTTTAGTAGAGACAGATTTCACCATGTTGGCCTGGCTGGTCTTGAACTCCTGACCTCAAGGGATCCACCTGCCTTGGCCTCCCAAAGTGCTGGTGTGAGCCAGCTGTGCCTGGCCTGTATTGAGTTCTTTGTTTTTTTATTGTTGAGTCTTGAAAATTCTTTTTTTATTTTGAGACAGAGTCTTGCGTTGTTGCCCAGGCTGTAGTGTAGTGGCACAATCTCAGCTCACTGCAGCCTCTGCCTCCTGGATTCAAGTGATTCTCCTGCCTCAGCCTCCTGAGTATCTGGGACTACAGGTGCATGCCACTACACCAAGTTAATTTTTTGTACTTTTAGTAGAGACAGGTTTCGCCATGGTGGCCAGGATGGTCTCGACCTCCTGACCTCTTGATCCGCCAACCTCAGCCTCCCAAAGTGTTGGGATTACAGGCGTGAGCCACCGCGCCTGGCTTTGAAAATTCTTTATATATTGTTGATACAAGTATTTTTGTCAGACATGTGGTTTGCAAGTATTTTCTAACATCTGTGGCTTGCCTTTTTATTCACTTAGAAGTGTCTTCTACAGAACAGAACAGTTAAAATTTGGGTTAGCCTAAAAAACATTAGTGAGGGGAAATTTACTGGGGAGGGTTTGAGTTAAGGCACCTAGTCATTCACTTTGTGTATGAGAGGTGGCCCAAGATAAGAATATATATTAAACCCAGGGACAGGAACAAAGGGTTTGGCTGGTTGGTCAAGGGCTTGGAAGGAGACAGTTTGGAAGATCAGAGAGGAGGATGTCTGGGGAAAAGCATGCAGTTGAGCCTATGGAAGGGACCGGAGTGGGAATATCTTTGTACTACATGTTCACACCCAACAGAAAACATCCACTATAGAGAAGGCACAAGACAACCAAGTAGAGAAGATGATCTGGCCAGTTGCTGTCAGCCCCTGCAATCCGCCACCCCCAAGTTGGCACGCTGGGTTCAGGACTGAATGGTTTTTGCAGTAGCAATGGAAGCTACGCATGAACCCCACACCATAGATTCCCACTTACCAAGGCCACATGTCCAACCTGCCAGCAATGGGACCGAAGTTCAGTTCCTGATACAGCATATTCCTCAAGGAGACCAACTGGATACTTGGTGACAAGTTGATTTATCTTTACTGTAATCAAATATATTCTGAGCATATGTCTTTCTGCCCACTGGGCCTCGGCCGGCACCAGTATGGGAGGGTGTTTCACCAGAATGTTTATATTACCAACCTGAAATCTGTGTAATATTGCTTCAGAACAAGAGACCTCATTCACATCAATGAGAGGTGGCACAAGATGAGAATATATTTTAAACCCAGGGACAGTAACAAAGAGTCTGTGGCTGGGTAGTCGGGGGCTTGGATGGAGACAGTTTGGAAGGTCATGGCAAGACCACAGGTGATCCTCGTTGTCTCCTTTTTTCTTCTCATCCCCTTGCCCTCAGCCAACATCTCTGCTGCTCAGTGGACACATGACCATGGGACCTCTCACATACTATAGCATCCGGAAGTGGCTGACCAGAGAGAGTGATACAATGATCTTAAGAAGGTGTAGCTATGTGCCAGTTTGAAGATGATACTCTGCCCAGAGAGGACCCTGAATGAATGACTGTATATGCTACAATGTCCCTGATCAGTGGGCTCTCTATGAGACAGGGAACCAACGGGTGAAAGTTAGATTGGCCCCACTTGCCTTTGTTAGGAGTGATCCACTTGGAGACCCCTTCTTGTCCCCTCAGTCTTAGGCTTTGGGCCTCTAGAGGTCCTGGTTGTCAAAGAGGAGTGCTTCCACTATGAGGCTTATTATTAGTCCCATTAAACTTTCAGCCACAAATGCAGTCCAGTTACTAAGGGCTCCTTAGTAGGGAACCAAAATAATTAACATACCTGAGGGTAATTGAACTTACTCATAGGAAGGAAATACACTTATTTTATACAATTGAGGCAGGAAAGAATAAGTTAAACACCAGAGAGATCTATTGTGGGTATCTCTTATTACCACTGACAAAAATTTTTGGCTTGGCCAAACTTTAGTCAGACTCCTAAGACTTCTCCTAGGCCCATCTGTGCACTTCCTTGTAAAATCCAGTTTTAGCAAAGAACCTGCCAAGTCTGTTTAGCAAGAAGCCCCCACCCTCAATATCCGATCAACCTGGAAAATCCGACCAACCTGGGGAGCTGACCCTGATCAATCTGATCAACCTGGAAAGCTGATCCTGATCGATCTGATCAACCTGGGGAGCTGATCCTGATCGATCTGATCAACCTGGGGAGCTGATCCTGATCGATCTGATCAACCTAGGGAGCTGATCCTGATCGATCTGATCAACCTGGGGAGCTGATCCTGATCGATCTGATCAACCTGGGGAGCTGATCCCGATCGATCTGATCAACCTGGAAAGCTGATCCCGATCGATCTGATCAACCTGGAGAGCTGATCCCGATCGATCTGATCAACCTGGAGAGCTGATCCCGATCGATCTGATCAACCTGGGGAGCTGATCCCGATCGATCTGATCAACCCGGAAAGCTGATCCTGATCGATCTGATCAACCTGGAAAGCTGATCCTGATCGATCTGATCAACCTGGGGAGCTGATCCTGATCGATCTGATCAACCTGGAAAGCTGATCCTGTTCCTCATCTTCTACTTTCTCCCCAGGTGATGTCTAATCATCCTGCTCTGTCTTCAGCAAGAATCCTGTTCGATCAGTTGAACCAGAGTCCCCCTGACCCCTCATGTTTCCTCTAAGTAATTTCCCTCCACTGAGCCCCACCCTGCTTCTTGGCTATAAATTCCCACTTGCCCATGCTGCATTTGGAGTTGAGCCCAATCTCTGCCTTAATGCAAAATCTGATTGCAGTAGTTCCTATGCCTCTCTCAGTGGTCCCGAATAAAGTCCTCCTGACTTTAACAAATGTCATTGAATCATTCTTTCTTTAACACTCCCTTGTTCAGTATTGATGGCAAATGGATAAGTGTAACTGCCAAAGTCTGAGAAGGGCCTGGTGACAAGGAACTCAGACCACCAGGGGTACGAGAGTCTGTGTCACCCTGCAAGGTGAGCCACCTAGAGCAGCATAGGTGTTGGCTGAGGACAAGGGGGATCTAGAATGAGAAGTAGAAAGGAGACAATGAGGATCAGATGTGGCCTTGCCATGAGCTGCAGGGGTGGCAAATGTAGTTCATTCCACTAACCTTCCTCTTGTAAAATTTTCCGGGAAATGGGATCAATTAGAATGCTAGAAGAGTTGTTCCCATATGGGGTGAATCTATAAAAGCATGTGGATCTGTGTGGTGTAAGCACTGGTTGTGTTGGCTGCTGGCTGTGGCATGCAACCCACATTACCACACCTGCCAGGAACGGAGCCATTCATATTTTTAGCCAAAAAGTGTTGAGATGTCAAGGACCCATAGCTGACTCCCTCTCCAGGAATTGCCCTTGGGAGCAGGAAGTTGTCTAATTCAAGTTCTACCCCTGCCACAGGGCCAGTCCGCATCCAATAACTAGTCAGTGGATTTAGGACCTTCAAGGTCCTTGCATTGTTTTGGGACAACTTTGAAGAGTCATTTCAGCTTCGGAGATCTTCCGGAGATTCATGGGGGCCTCCATTGCTACCACATTAGATTTCCCTCTGCCCAATTCTGGGCTTTCTTAACTTCCTTATGAGTGTTGTTCCTGACAATTACCAGTGAACCTCCTATCTCCAAATCTCCATCAGATTTCCTGGGAAACCCCATCTAAGCCACCTACACACTTCCGCTCCCATTAGTTGAGTTAGCTGGTGCTTACCAGCCTCTTATTATTGTAGTTATTATAATTGTATTAAATATTACATAAACAAATTAAGTGTGCAAGCAGAAAGATGATTTTTGTTTCTATACAAATCAAGAATGATGCTTAGGGAAGACACCACGATGGTAAATTGCTAAGAATAGTTTCTATTTAATTGTCTGTGGCATTTTCTCATAAAGAAAGACTTGGAGTTGGGGCCAGGCACAGTGGCTCATGTCTGTAATCCCAGCACTTTGGGAGGCTGAGGAAGGCGGATCCCCTGAGGTCAGGGGTTCGAGACCAGCCTGGCCAACACGGTGAGACCAAGTCTCTATTAAAAATATAAAAATTAGCCAGGTGTGGTGGTGGCAGGCACCTGTAATTCCAGTTACTTGGGAGGCTGAGGCAGAAAATTGCTTGAACCTGGGAGGCAGAGGTTACAGTGAGCCAAGATCGCACCACTGCACTCCAGCCTGGGTGACAGAGTGAGACTCCATCTCAAAAAAAAAAAAAGAAAGACTTGAAATTGGGAAGAACGATATGGTGTCTCGGTGTTTAATGTATGCTTCCTGTTTGATTGAGGTAGAATTTAGGATGGAATGTAATTTCTTACCTGTAATTATAATTTCTGTTTTTTATTTTTGAGAAATCTATTACTTTTGTAAAAACAAACATGTTTATTGTAAAATCTCAAAATAACTTATCAAATAAAAAATAAAAATTACCTATAATCCCGTAATCCACAGCAACCTCTATTAACATTTCAATGAATATCCTTCTTAACACCATTTATTTAAAATACGAAAAAAGATATACACATACAATGTCAAATAAATGGATATGTTATACATATAAATAGATACACATTACATCCCATATACCTGTATGTATTGCTGTATATCATATAATCAAATATGTCAAAATGCATTGTATATATTACTATATATAGGTATTACATGTTATATAAATATATTTGTATATAAAATGCATCCATTTATTTGACATTAGATGCTTATTGCTTTGTTACATCTTTTGTAGCAAGTCTTGTGTTCTCAACTGTGAATCTCACTTATTTTCCTCTTCTGAAGTCATGAATATAAATGATACAATATGATTAACTTAAGAAAAACCACTCTATTCTCTAGAAACCACATGAGGCAAATTATACTATATTAGTAATAGGATATATTTTTATTACCTAACTACAAGAGAACCATAAAATTATTATTTTTTGGATGTTGTAGTTGTAAATCAGTGGTTTAATCATGAAACAGAAAACGCCAGATAAAGTTAAGATCTCATATTAGCATTAGGTTCATCAGGAGCAAAGGCATGGAAAGCTTTATGAAACTGTTGGTAAAGCAAAAATAAATCAACTTTTCATATAAATAAAATTATCAGGAGAGATTAACCAAATATTAAAAAAAAATTTTCCTTCCAATAAAAATCAAACCAACAAATGTTTATGACTGATCTAATCTATACAAGGCAGTTTTCCTCTAAGTTTCCTTTGTAAATATTCTCAATTGAGTGTGCTTTAAGGACTTTGAATATTTATTCATTTATTTATTTAGAGACAGAGTTTTGCTCTTGTTGCCCTGGCTGGAGTGCAATGGCGTGATCTCGGCTCACCACAACCTTCAACTCCCAGGTTCAATCAATTTTTGTGCCTCAGCCTTCCGAGTAGCTGGGATTACAGGCATGTGCCACCACACTAGGCTAATTTTTTGTATTTTTAGTGCAGACAGGGTTTCTCCATGTTGGTCAGGCTAGTCTTGAACTTCCAACCTCAGGTAATCAGCCCACTTTGGCCACCCAAGGTGCTGGGATTACAGGCTGAGCCACCACTCCTGGCCAGGACTTCGAAGTTTTAACCTGAAAAACATCGAATTGGTTTTTCTTAGTCTTTCTGATATTGGGACTGAAACATGCAGAAGTAGTAGTAGGAAAAGCTAAATGCATGTTGCTTACCATTAGTTGTGCCTTCGAAAGCAAAAAATTTGCACTTGGAAAGGATCATCTCCAAACAACGAAACGTATCAAACTATTAACTACAGCAAAAAGTAACCTGACCTTTGTGCCACTTCTATAACCTTCACTATATTCTTTAACTCCCCATGGTCCTGCCATGAAAATATTTACACTGTGATGCGTTTCATAACCCTTTGTGGTGCTTAGAGCTGTAAGTTATTTGCTTTGTAAAGTCTATTTCCATTTTAATCTATGGCATGCTTTGCTGTTGTCTACATTTCAATTTCCAAGGACTCTTGGCAGTGTCTCTGCAATCTTAAAAACTAAAACGGTGGAAAGTAAAAACAAATGTAAATCTTGGTTGGCTGTAACAATAAGAAGGCAACAAGTTGAAAGAGAAACAGAATGGTCTTAGTTTGAGGTAAAATGCACCTAGTTTGAAGCCTGATTCTGGACATTATTAGCTGAGTAATTAGGGCAAGTTTAATCTCTCTTAGTGTCAGTTTCTTCTTCTGTAAAAAGGGATGCCTTTGGTCAGAGTTAGCATAAGAGACAATGTGTGTCAAAACTGTTATCTGACTGCTGTTTAACAACTGGCAGCTATCATCAAAGACAAACTCTGGATTCTTTATATTTGTTCTTGCTTATTGTTGAAATAATTTAAACAACTAAGAGGAGATCCTCTATTAAGACAAACAATTATTTACAACATGTCATCTTCATCTATAATACCTATTTTCTCCTAGTCTTTAAGTTGTTATTGTTCTGTAAAACCACCACACGAAGAAAGCCTGATGACATCTAGCAATTCGGGTGCTATCAACAAGTGTTACAGCCTGTAAGCATTTAGTGCTTAAAATCTACTTGTCTTTTTTTAATAATTATTTCGATGCAGGTACATAAATGTGATGGGACCAAACATTTTAAACACTATGTAGCTGTAAAAACCTTCTCTAGGAAATAGAATCTTCCTCAGTAGCAGAAACCCAGTAGAACTTAATTTTGTCACTAATCTTATCTCAGGATCTTTCTGTTAACTTGTAATCATTTAAGTAATACACTATCTTTCACTTATAGCTCAGCCTCCAGCACTTCCTCTTTTCCTTGCTCCTCTCCCAGATGTCATGGGGGTCAATGGAGGTTAGGGGTTCAGATCAGCTTACATGATTTCTTTATTGGGAGGGAGAAAGGGACATACAATAAAGACACTTAAGGTATCAACCCAATAAGAAGCCAATAAGCATCTTTAGTCTCTGTGGCCCCAGGATTCACAATACCCATGTTTCCTGGAACAATATTTTAATTTAAAGGCAGAAAGTTATTTATTTTACGAAAGTATTTTTGGGGCATAGGGGAGGGTGGAAATCTCTTCTAATTCAATAAATCAGTTTACTTATTTAAAGTGAATCATTTTCTTTTTTTGTCCATGAGGCATTTTATTTGTGAATATATATATTACATCCCTAGAAAAAGAGTCCCAGGATTTTCCCTCCTGTGTGTTTTTGTCTTGCTTCTTCGTGGTCCATGATGCCAGCTGAGGTTGTCAGTACAATGAAACCAAACTGGTGGGATGGAAGCAGATTATTCTGCCATTTTTCTAGAGCTTTGAGTTGCCCATCAAATCTGGGGCTGATCACGCCATGCTTGTTTAGCCTGCCTGTGAGGTTCACAATAATTTTCCCAGCTCTGTGATCATCAATGATTTCAAATTCACCAACGTAACCACGCTTCATTATCGCAGTGGGAAACCGGAAGATGACTTTGGAGCACGGCCTAATAAGCACCTGGCGTTTGCCTCTTTTTTCGGCATTGTTGTTGCTCTTGAGAGCATCAGCCAGGACATTCATGTGCACTCCTGTGGCGGCGCCGAAAGATGGCGGAAAGAGAAAGTGAATAATTTTCTTTTTTTTTTTTTTCTTTTTTTCTTTTTTGAGACTGAGTCGCCCAGACTGGGGTGCAGGAGCTCAATCTCCGCTCACCGCAACCTCCGCCTCCCAGGTTCAAGCTATTCTTCTGCCTCAGCTCCAAATAGCTGGGACTACAGGTGCATGCCACCACGCCCGGCTTATTTTTGTATTTTTAGTAGAGCCGGGTTTTTGCCATATTGGCCAGGCTGGTCTCGAACTCCTGACCTCAGATGATCCACCTGCCTCGGCCTCCCAAGGTGCTGGGATTACAGGTGTGAGCCACCGTGCCTGGCCTAAAGTGAATCATTTTCAAAGAATTATTTGTGAGGAAAACAGTCATTAAGATAACCATTATTATGTGCAAAGAGAGAAAGAGGAATAGAGAAATGCAGCTACAAAGTCAAAAATAAAATTTCCCTTAAGTTGCTTGAAAACCAAAATGTTTGTTATTTGGTTAGTTCGGCTTAGTGTTTGTTGTTGATGGTTGTATTTGTAGAATTGAGGAACCTTCAAAAACAAAAATTAATAATTGCTTAAATTTCCTACCTTACTCTGCAGGCTGCAACATATTGTGATCTTACAATGTTGGTCTCTCCCACGTAACTCAAGACATGCTCCCTAATTAGCCAGGTCACTTCCAGTGACCAGATGGAGAAGTTGTTACTGTGATTTCGTTGTAAGAGTGCCCATCAGTAATGGTTTTCCACAAATCTAGTATCGGATTTTATTCTCTTTTTTTTTTAATAGAATTTCCCAACTAACTTCTTTCCTCTTCCATTGTTCCTTCCTTTTTTCTTTGCGTCCTCCTTCTCTCTTCCCCCATCCCTTTTACTCATCATTTATTAAATACTTACTATATGTTAGACACTGCTAAATTTGAAGATTAAAAAAAAATTTTCTTGTCTTTAATAGCAGAGAAGCGAATGATGGTGACATTCACTATGAGTAAACAAGCAATTACAATATTGCATGGTGCATGGTCTAATAGAGGGAAACAGAGTACTCTTAGAATTTACAGAAAAGTTGTCCTGTGCAGACCTGGAATGGTGAGAAGTAGGTCAGTTTCATCTTTTGACTCCTCCTTCTGGAAGGAAGTGCAGGATGACTATCTATATAAACTCTGACAGATTAAACAGGACATGTGAGAGTTAACAAGATTAAAGTGATGACATTTCATATTGGGTCACCGAAGATGGGGAAGTGGAGAATAGAACTAGAGGTGGCCTTGGAAGCAAAGGGAAATGGAAGAGAGTGAGAAAAATGGACAGAAGGATGAAAGAAAGAGAAAAGCAAACAATATTCCCACAACATAAATCCTTATGCTGACCAGACTGAGCCTTAGCAAAGTGATTGATTCTCCACACCAGTCAGACCCCAGAACCTATGTGACAGTTTCTTTTTTGTAGTTTCTGTCCCATTGCCTTCATCATTTTGATTAAAAAAGCTTTTGGGACATAAGCATTATTTATTCCATACTCCTTGCTCTGCTCCAGTTAGCTCAAGCAGAGTTGAATTAAAAGGCAAATGCCTGGTGCCTATAATCCTAGTTACTCGGGAGACTGAGGCCCAAGAATCACTTGAACCTGGCAGGTGGAGATTGCAGTGAGCTGAGAATGTGCCACTGCATTCCAGCCTGAGCAACAGAGTCAGACTTTGTCTCGGAAAAAAAAAAAAAAAAAAAAAAAGACAACTGACTTTGGAATAAAAAAGTCATCACTTTATTTTTCTACATCAAGGTACTTTTCTGCCTATTTCCTTTTGTCTTTCTCCTAGTTCTCAGGACCTTCATTGATATACATTCATTTAAGGATTCAACATATTTTTGAATCCCCAAAAGGTTGGGGAATCCCAAGTAATGTTTCAAGATGTATTGAAACAGTAAATGAATGTTTATTAGGTGACTCACACCTGTAATCTCAGCACTTTGGAAGGCTGAGGCAGGTGGAACACTTGAGGTCAGGAGTTTGAGACCACACTGGCCAAAATGGTGAAACCTTGTCTTTACTAAAAATACAAAAATTAGCCAGGCATGGTGGTGTGCGCCTGTAATCCCAGCTACTCGGGAGGCTGAGGCATGAGAATTGCTTTGGCCTGGGAGGTGGAGGTTGCAGTGAGATGAGATTGTACCGCTGCACTCTAGCCTGAGCGATAGAGAGTGACTCTGTCTCAAAAATAATAATAAATAAAATGTATATCAATAAACTCTTCAATCCCTGAAAGTTATCTGAGATGCTAGAAATTTTAAGGCAGCCTGGGGCTTTGAACATATGTATACATTCCTACCATGAAAATAGTTCGGTCAATTTAATTAATTTCACAAATATTTATTAAGCATTTATTATGTGTTTTGTTTGTTTGTCTGATTGTTTTTGCCTAATACCAATACTCATAATACTGTGTGTTAATAACTACTAGATGCTGAGAACAGAAGGCCAAATAACATGATCCCTGCCACTGAGGAACTTATAATACAGTGGAGAAGACAAATGCATGCTATTGAACTTTTCTCTGTGTTGCACTTCCTATCTATGCAGCTCCCCACCCCTGCTTCCAGTTCTGAGTCCTAACTTGGTTTGTTCCTGGTTTGAGGATGTCTGGTTCCCCGCTAAAGGCCTTAGATCCCCTTTCATGTGAACATTTTACAGTAGCTTATGAACTTTCAGACTGCTTCCTATGGAAACCTGTCTTCCCTTGCTTATCTGCAGTAGAAAGATGGAATGCCAATGTTTAACCTCACTGTCAGGGAGGATGTGGGGTTAAGCTCTCCCTTCCCTCAAGGAAAGTGAAGTTTTCAGTTTTTAATTAGTAAACTGATTTCTAAATTATCAAGATCTATTATGAAAGTGTCACAGGCAGAAAAGGCAACATGAAGGAAGATAAGCAATGCCTCTGAGGCACTTCTGCACTTCTTACTTGGCGTCAGCAAGAGAAAATGAGGAATAAGCAAAAGCAGAAACCCCTGATAAACCCATCAGATCTCATGAGACTTATTCACTATCACGAGAACAGCACGGGAAAGACTGGCCCCCAGGATTTAATTACTTCCCACTCACTGCGTCCCTCCCACAACATGATGGAATTCTGGGAGATACAACTCAAATTGAGATTTAGGTGGGGACACACCCATACCATATCAGCCATCCTGCATAATTTTGACTTTTTCTGCTCCCATAGCCTCTGTGTTTCCTGCCCAGTGAAGCCCCAGCTTACCTTGTGCTCCCTGGTCAGCATCCTAATCGGGCTAAGTTCTCCCTCCATTTCCCCAAAGGGAAGGGAGAGATTCAGGCTCTATCCCTGAGCTTTAGGACAAAGTCAAGGTTATCTGTCCCAGTATCCTGTTTCCAGGTAAGCCTACCTGTAGGGTCCACCTGTCAAGTTCCTTTGAGTTACTATGCTCATTACTTTCCTGATCCATACTTGCTTTCTAGCGATTTCTGAGGAAGAGCTTCGCGCATTCTGCTGTACAGGTAGAAAACCAGGCTGTGACTAAGCTGCTCTGGCACACAAGAATGAGAGCTCAAACTTGTGAGCTTAAGACACACTCTTACTTATCCCCTAGAGCACCTGATATTATTTGAAAGGGCTTCTTTGCAAGTCCTGGAATGTCTTGTCCAGTTGAAGAGGCGGCCGAGGGAGTTCCTATATACACCACATTAGCTAAATAGAAAATTGGGTTACCATGTCTGTGTAAGATCAGAAGTTCCTGCTGTGACAGCATGGCAATTTCCTTCAGCTTCCTGGATCGCTAAAACATGCAAGTCAGTACAAGGAGCATGGCACCAACATTCCTGTGTTGGACCTAGGCTGTAACAAACAATCCCACCCGCCAATCCCATAACAGTCTGCCTGATCTCACCCTAGACCAGGTGGGCAGGCAAAGTTTATCTTTTTTAATTTTATTTTTGAGACAGGGCATTGCTCTCTCACATAGGCTGGAGCACAGCAGTGTGCTCTCACTGCAGCCTCAAACTCCCAGTCTCAAGCAATCCTCCCATCTCAGCCTTCCAAGTCGATGAGACTACAGTCACACACTGCTACACCTGGCTAATTTTAAATTTTTTGTAGGGACAGGGGTCTCACTCACTATGTTGCCCAGGTTGATTTCGAACTCTTGATCTGAAGCAATACACCCACCTTGGCCTCCATAAGTGCTGGGATTACAGGTGTGAGGTTAGCTTCATCATTTAATCACAAAGTACATAATAATGGCTACCATTTATTGAATAATTGCTTTGAAGGTCAAGGTACACTTAAGCCTTACGAGTACTATATACAGAAGGTGTTATTATTCCCATTTTATATATGAGGGATATGGGAAATTGAGCCCAAGGACACACATTAAGTGGTAGAGCTGGAATTTTATTAATGGCCTGTTAGGCACCAAAGTGTGTGTTTCATAAGTGTTGGATGAAGGCATCAGCTTCTCTGGACCTACTTTTTCTTGTTGGGGAAAAAACCAAAAAACTTTTTGATAATAAAAACTTGAAGAGGGCTGGGCGCAGTGGCTCACGCCTATAATCCCAGCACTTTGGAAGGCCGAGGCGGGTGGATCACAAGGTCAAGAGATCAAAACCATCCTGGTCAACAAGGTGAATCCCCGTCTCTACTAAAAATATAAAACTTAGCTGGGCATGGTGGTGCGCGCCTGTAGTTCCAGCTACTCGGGAGGCTGAGGCAGGAGAATTGCTTGAACCCAGGAGGCGGAGGTTGCGGTGAGCCGAGATCATGCCATTGCACTCCAGTCTGGGTAAACAACAGTGAAACTCCGTCTCAAAAAAAAAAAAAAAAACTTGAAGGGAATAAAAAAGCTACAGTAAACTTTTAGCTTGAAACATTTAGCTTACTTTATAGTAGGAATAAGGACATCTATACATTTTATATGTCTTAAAACAATATCTACAAATGGCAAAATCGCACAGTAAGTTACTGTATTTCATTTCAGAATGATAAGTAAGTATGTAAGTATGATGAAAGTTAATTCAATAGTATAGATCCATTGGGAGGGAGCATATGATGGATTAAATGTTACCATACAGCAAATTTGAGGTGTTTTTCAATATATGTCATTTGGCAGTGGCTTATTGGAAAATTACGGGCCACAAATAAAACTGATACAAATATACAATGATATACAACCAATTAATAATGATGTACTTACAGTCATTTATAATTCATTATAAACATAGTTAAATAGACATTTTGATCATTAAAAAGTAACTGAAAACAATATTATAAGAGTAACTGAAAACAATAATTATCACAGGATAATACTGATATCTCACTGATAACAAAACGGCCTCTTTGGAATGGTCAGAGTTCCAACTCTATGCCTGTGGGAATGCAAATAGGTGCATGGCAGCCAGTATTCTTTTTTTTTTTCTTTGAGATGAAGTCTTGCTCTGTTTCCCATGCTAAAGTGCAGTTGTACAATCCAGGCTCACTGAAACTTTGATCTCCTGGGCTCAAGTGCTCTTCCAAACCTCAGTCCCTCAAGCAGCTAGGAATTCAGGTGCACTCCAACAATCCAGGTTAATTTTTTTTCTTAATTTTTTGGAGAGATAGAATCGCATTATGATGTCCAGGCTGGTCTCAAACTCCTGGGCTCAAGCAATTCTCCTGTCTTGGCCTCCCAGAAGGCTGGGATTGTAGGCTTAAACCAAGGCACTCAGCCAGCAACTGGTATTCTTAGTAGAAGATCTTTCGTAAGAAAGCTTTATCAGCTCTATCCACACAAATGGCTGCCTCACCCCATATGTATTCAAGGCATCTCTAGCCTTGATTGGTTTGCAAATTAGCTTGGATTTAGCTAGCTATCAGAGGTTCTCTATTCTTGAGAGGGACAGAACAATAGTTTAACAGCCTGACATAACCTTCTGAAGATCATTGGAAAGTATTGAAAAGAGAGAATTTAATAAGGGACTTAGACAATTTTAGGTCAAGCATTATCTAGTAGATACCAGAGAGTGAATGGTCCTGGATATCAGACTAAAAACCCCTTACTAGGGAGAAAAAGTGACTTACTAAGTTTACAGCAGGTACTCAATAAATATTTGTTTAATAAATGGCTGTTTAATGGTTATAATTATCCCTGACAAATATAACTGAACTGCCAAAATACTAGTATTAAATTTTGCATTACTATAACATACCTACTCATCTTCCTTCTTTTCTCTCATAAGCTTTAAATCTTATTAATGTGCTAGGAATTAGATTAACCACTAGGAAATCCAAGTTATTCTGTTTTTAATTCTATGATTATTAAAACCACTTTGGTGAAAACAGTCTGATTTTGCATGTACGACAATGCTGTTTATAGATCATAGATGACCCTAGGTGGATAACGTATAATTTTTCATACAGTTGAAGTTCTTACTGTATAGTAATATTAATGTTTCAAAGACAATCTTCTGGCTGTGTGCAGTGGCTCACACCTGTAATCCCAGCACTTTGGGAGGCCAAGGTGGGCGAATCACTTCAGCCCAGGAGTTTGAAACCAGCCTGGCCAACAGAGCGGAAACCCTGTCTCTACCAAAAAAAAAAAAAAAAAAATTTAGCTGGGTGTGGTGGAATGCACCTGTAGTTCCAGCTACTCAGGAGGCTGAGGTGGGAGGATCACTTAAACCTGAGGTTCACTTAAGCCCAGGAAGCAAAGGTTGCAGTGAGCTGAAATCGCACCACTGCACTCCAGCTTGGGCAACAGAGTGAGACCTTGTCTCAATAAATAGATAAATAAATAAAGACAATCTTCTATACACTTGGTTAACATTAATCAGTCTTCTTGATATGTGTCATATGCAAAGGAGCACCTCAAAGGCACCTAAATACTTAGAAGAGAAAGCCATCTAGAAACATCTAGATGTTTGAATTTTTAAATTGAAATCTAAATGTTTGAGTGATAACCTGTCAAACCCAATTGAACTTCATAAGCCCAAGGAAGGTAACCAGCTATTTTAAGGAAGTTTGTGGTAATGAAAACCATGTTGTATTTAAGAAATCAGTGAAGAAATTGGAATTAGTTCTAGAAAAAAAAATCTCTATCAAATAATTCCAGGGGCTTATTTAGAACACTCTAAACAGCTTTAATCAACACTGCTAAGACCAAGAAGAAAAGAATGTGGGCTATGTTCCTCCCACACGTTTTTGTTGTTTTATCCCTTGATTAAATATATAGAAAAGACTGCCGAAAACCTAAGAAATTTACTCTTGTAGATCCTTTAAATTTATGCTCACAAAATATCGACCCATAATTCTGTTGTCTCTGTAATTTCTCTCAAAAAGAGTTAATAAATATGTATTATGACCCACGTACTAATAACTGGTAGCTAAAAGGCAGCTGTTATGAAGGATTTTACATGCAATTAATGATATTCAAAATTCACATCATATTGGAAATTAGAATATCAACAAAACTGGTAGTGATTGCTTGCCACTTTAGCCCATTAAAAATGTATACAACTAGTTTTTACAAATTTTAGTGGCTTCTTCAATTGAGTATGATCCAGAGACAGCATGGGCAGAGATATTAGACATGGATCTCACTAAAAAGACAATGGAAATGGAATATAAATGCAGATAATTATATGTGTTCAATACATACTAAATTCTAAAACATTACCTCTTCCCTAGAAATTTGTCTAAATTTTGGTGAAAATTTAAAAAGATATTTGGTCTATAATGGCTAAGATAATTGATTCATACATTTTTTTTTTCTTTGAGTTGGAGTCTCACCCTGTTGCCCAGGCTGGAGGGCACTGGTGCAATATCGGTTCACTGCAACCTCCGCCTCCCAGGTTCAATCGATTCTCCTGCTTCAGCCTCCCGAGTAGCTGGGACTACAGGGGCATGCCTACCTTGGCCTCTCAAAGTGCTGAGATTGCAGGCGTGAGCTATGGCACCTGGGCTGATAATTGATTTATACATCTAATCTTTCATTTCAAATAGCTCTGAGAAGGGTCAAGAGGTTAGACAGTCAATCCTCAAGTCTATATTCAACTAGTTATTGAGCACCATTCCGTGCCAGGCATGGGGCCAAGCGTTGCAAAGACACAACATGAATAAGACACTGTTCACCTTCAGAACGTTAGTCTGCTAAGGGGAAATGACTATGGTACAAGTTCCAGTAGAAGCCTAAATAAATGTTATTTAAGACAACACATTTAGCACCTTTGTCTTCTAAGAGGGTTATCGTAATTCATATCACTGAGAAAATAAGTTGCTATAAATCTTACTTTCACTGATAGAGATTTAGTGCTGAAGACAGGCAAGAAAAAAGAAGAAAGAAAAATGAAATAAAGAGAAACAAGGCAAATTATAAAGCCTCTGCTAGGTCGGCCAATCTGCCCAAGGGTCAGAGGCAAAAGTGTTTGGTTTTTGTTTGTTTTTGTTTTCCCAGCAGAGCACATTAATGAGGCTTTGGATTTTGGACTAGAAAACTAAACCGCTCTCTGTAACAAAGGAGAGAACTGGAGGTTCTGGTGCCTGAGGAGTAAGAACTTGGAAACAGACAGGGATAGGTGAGGACAGGGCTTGGCAGCAGGTAGGACTCTGGAACCGGGAGGTGGGGCGGGGGAGGGGCCTGAACCAGTCCACAGGTGGCGCAGCTGAAGGGATTTGAAATAGGACAGCTCTGTTTCTCTCTCTTTCTTTCTTTTCTTTCTTTCTTTTTCTTTCTTCCTTTTGCCTTCCCTCCCTTCCCTTCCTTCCTTCCCTCTTTTTTTTGAGACAAGGTTTCACTCTGTGGCGCAGGCTGGAGAGCAGTGGTGCAATCACAGCTCACTGCAACCTCAACCTCCTGGGTTTAAGAGATCCACTCACCTCAGCCTCCCAAAGTGCTGGGATTACAGGTGTGAGCCACTGCGCCTGGCTGAAACAGGACATCTCATATTCCATTATGAGTTGTTTGTTTTGTTCTAATGTAAATTGCCTTCATCCTTAAACCTTTGGGAAAGTCCGATATTCACCACACACGGACAAATGCTAGTTTTTTGTTTGTTTTATTTTGTTTGTTTGAGATGGAGTCTCGCTCTGTTGCCCAGGCTGGAGTGCAGAGGTGCAATCTCAGCTCATTGCAACCTCTGCCTCTCGGGTGCAAATGATTCTCCTGCCTCAGCCTCCTGAGTAGCCGGGATTACAGGGGCCTGTCACCACACTCGGCTAATTTTTGTTTTTTTGGTAGAGACAGGTTTTCGCCATGTTGGCCGGGCTCGTCTCGAACTCCTGACCTCAGGTGGTCCGTCCACTTCGACCTCCCAAAGTGCTGGAATTACAGGCTTGAGCCACTGAGCTCAGCTCCAAATGCTAGTTGTTTTATTGGGTGGGTGGGGGGAGGCTGATATGGGGAATAAATTAAGAAATGGAGCTCTTCCATGCTGACTTTTTGGGGGGGAAATTGTTGAACATTGTGAAATGTGAGAAGTAACTGGAATTAGAGAACTTAGAACCAGCAGAAAGCATGAGAACATACATCCCAAGAATTTCCAAAAATATAAGGAAGAGCCCTGAACTTCCTAGAGGATATGGAACCACGAACTTGAGTACAGTCAAGGTGAGGGTGACATTTGCATTACATTAAGTGGTATGAGATGGGAGGCTAAGGCAGGAGAATCACTTGAACCCAGGAGGCAGAGGTTGAAATGATCCAAGATTATGCGACTGCACTCCAGCTTGGGTGACAGAGGGAGACTCCATCTCAAAAAAAAAAAAAAAAAAAAAAGGGACATGAGATAACTGTTCCAAAAGAAGTTGAGAGTGCTGTAAAACTTCCAGGAGGGGCATATGACACCAAGGGGGATGGCAGGAGGAAGAGGAGCAGGGCTGGGTATGCTTTGTATATTAGTTCATTTCTCTTCAAACCCTTTTGCAATGAGAAGGACGCTTTAAATAAGAAACACAATTTTGGCTGGGCCCGGTGGCTCACGCCTGTCATCCTAGCACTTTGGATTTGGTGGATCATGAGATCAGGAGTTCAAGACCAGCCTGGCCAACATAATGAAACCCTGTCTCTACTAAAAATACAAAAATTAGCCGAGCATGGTGGCACATGCCTGTAGTTTCAGCTACTTGGGAGGCTGAGGTAGGAGAATCGCTTGAACCTGGGAGGTGGAGATTGCAGTGAGCTGAGATCATGCCACTGTACTCCAGCTTGGGAAACAAAGTAAAACTTCATCTCCAAGAAAAAGAGACACAATTTTGTTTCTCCATTACTACAACTCTGCAAGCAAATTTCGTTATCTCTGATTTTTAGAATAGAAAACTGAGGCCCATAGAGGTTTGTAATTTTTCCAAGAACATACACAAACAGAACTACATCCAGCCTGAGTGACTGGGTCGCCTCTGCTTTGTACATACACATGGAGCTTTATGCCAGAGCTGGCATTGAAGTTTGGCCTTGGATTTCAGTAGGCGAAAGTAGGGTGGGAAGGGAGGATTCAGCAGGCAGAGAGAATAATCAGAGCAAAGGCAGGAAGGCAAGAAGGGACTAAATAAACATTTACAGAACTAATCTGATCTCCACCCCATGCCCTCACTACACTCTGGACCAGATGCAGGAATAGGATGTAGGGTAGTTTGATAGATCCACAGTTTATCTCAGATGGCACTGGAGGGTCAGGACTCTGGAAGGTAACAGTAGTCAAGTTGCAGAAGGTTTTAAAAGACAGTGAAAAGCTTATATTTGATTTAATAGACCACGTGGATACTTCGAAGGTTTGGAAGCTGTACTTTCAGAAAATTAACCCAGCATTAGACTGAAGGATGGCCCAGAACAGAGCATCTTACACTTCGTATAATGTGGACTTTTGTATTTCTAGGTCTACCACTTTGTATTTCTCTCTTTTTTTTTTTTTTTTGAGACGGAATCTCACTTTGTTGCCCAGGCTGGAGTGCAGTGGCGCCATCTTGGCTCACTGCAACCTCTTCCTCCTGGTTTCAAGTGATTCTCCTGCCGCAGCCTCCCGAGTAGCTGGGATTACAGGCGCATGCCACCACGCCAAGCTAATTTTTGTATTTTTAGTAGAGACGGGGTTTCACCATTTTGGTCAGGTTGGTCTTGAACTCCTGAACTGGTGATCCGCCTGCCTTGACCTCCCAAAGTGCTGGGATTACAGCCGTGAGCCACCATGCCCATCCTAACATTCTGCATTCCGATGCACGGAAGCTGGAATGGGCTCAGGAGACTTAAATTTAGAGCTGCAAGGATTTCGTTTAGGGCCTCAGGGTAGGAAAGGAACTAGTGAAGGAATGAGGGAAGAAATAGCTCACTGCAACCTCCGCCTCCTAGGTTCAAGTGATTCTCCTGCTTCAGCCTCCCTAGTAGCTGGGACTGCAGATGTGCGCCACAAAGCTAGCTAAATTTTGTATTTTTAGTAGAGACAGGGTTTCACCATGTTGGCCAGGCTGGTCTCGAACTCCTGAACTCAAGCGATCCACCAGCCTCAGCCTCCCAAAGTGCTGGGATTACAGGAGTGAGCCACTGTGCCCGGCCCTCGGTCCTTCTTTTTATGTTTGGCAGGTGATCCTAATGGGCAGTCAGATTAATTGCCACTGCAATGCTTTGTGACATTAACCCCTTCCACTCTAGGCTTTGTAGACTCCCTAGTCAGCACCTTGGATATTTGGTTAGAAATTGTGTTTCTTGGTGCCCTACTTGACCCCTGACTCCACTGTGATCAACACAGCTGCCTGTCTGGCTGCTCTTTGCACCTAGCACTTAAGCCCTCATGACAGAATTTAATGATCTGGAAATTTTATTCTCAGTTGGCAGCACTGACCATTTGGCTGAAGCTCAGTAAAGGATAATGTAGCCTCTCTAACTGGAGCTACAACAAAGACTCAGAAAAAAGAAAGTGGAAGGACTGTATACTGAAAGAAAAACATTTACAAAAAAGAAGGGTGAACCACGGGTGGGGTGACTAGTTGTTCCAAACTGACGAGGGCTGTCCTAGATTTTGGCTTTTTGATTGATTATTTGGGGTGATAGTTTAGATTTCTTATTAGAAGATTAGGAGGCCTAGAACAAAGGTTATTTGTAAATTTGATACTGGTGGATGAATTGGAAAAATAGTGGTTATCATCTTAGAGTTCTTAGCAATTTTTCAGATTTTGTTTCTGTTTCTTTTTTTTTTTTTTTTTAACTATAACAACTCTGTCCAGTAGAACTTTCTGAGATGGTAGAAAATTTCTGTGCTATCCAATACAGTTGTCATTAATCCCCTGTGGCAACTGAGCACTTGAAATGTGGTTAGTGTGACTGAGGACCTGAATTTTTAATATCATTTGATTTTAACTAATTTAAATGAAAATTAGAGTCAGCTGTGATGTATCTCACCTGTAGTCCCAGTTACTCCGGAGGCTAAGATGGGAGGATCACTTGAGGCTAGAGTTTGAGACCAACCTGGGCAACAGAACAAGACCCTGTCTCTAAAAAGTTAAAAAGAAATTAAAAAGAAAATATCCACGTGGGTCTGGTAACTACTTATTGAACAAAGTAGACTTAGAAAGTTGCTGTTATCTATGTTAGACATACGTAGGGGCGACACCTCTCCCATAGCTCCTTCACAGAGAAACTATCTCATGCACCTCTTTTGGAAGGAGCAGTACTAGCAGTGGGCATAGCAGATCTGACAGGGGGTAAGGGAGTGTGACTAGTAATCCATCTAAACTAGATCAGTTAGGTTCTCTCTTTAAAGAATCTGGAGGCCAAGCCTGGTGGCTCATGCTGTAATCTGAACATTTTGGGAGGCCATGGTGAGATTATTGCTTGAGCCCAGGAGTTTAAGACCAGCCTGGTCAACATAGTAAGTCCTCATTTCTACCAAAAATAAAAAAATTAGCCAGGCATGATGGTGCACCTGTAGTCTTAGCTACTGGGGAGGCTGAGGCAGGAGCACTGCTTGAGCCCAGGGCTGCAGTGAACTATGATTGTGCTGTTGTTGCACTCCAACTTGGGTGACAGAGTGAGACCCTGTCTCAAAAAAAAAAAAAAAAAAAAAGTCTAGAATTAAGATTCTAAAAGACTGTATTCATTTGGTAATGGTGAGTTGAACCATTACCAGCAAGGTTGTCAGTAGAGACTGTGTCATAGCAGGCCAAGGCCATTTGAAACATCAGTTATGGGGGAGCAGGTGGGGCTTAGAAACCATGTAGCAAAAGAAGGATCCGAGGGAAGGGGGGGGAGAGAGAGAGAGAGAGAGAGAGAGAGAGAGAGCGCCAGCGCGCGCGAGCGGGCTGTCTCATGAGAGATAATAATGCTTTGGTCTGAACGTTTCCATTCTAAGGCCAAGGTCACTTGCAGGTTTTTGTTTACTATTCTTGGATGTCCATGAGGATTTCTGGTGTAATCTTTCAATAACTCAATTACTGGAGCTAGTTTAATGTGTTTCCAAGTCTTACAGTTAAAGGGCTTTGTTGAAGACATTGTTTCCAATTTGGGAGTTAGAGAAGAGGAAAAAAAATAATAAAGCAAGATATGGAGGAAGGATAAAAGAAAAATAAGAAAAATTCCACAAAAATTCTACAAATAATGGTGATATATATATTGTATAGTAAGACAGTTTAGAAGAGTCCTTGTCTTCATTTGACAAAGAATGATCCTCCTTCATATGAGGTTGTTGTCTTTGACCAAGCTTTGGGAGAGAGACACATGAGTGAACAATATTTGATGAATGAGTGAACAAATGAATGAATGAATAAAGCAGCAGTGGGACATGCAACACCTTCCTAGAACAATCTGATCAATCCTTTTTACAAGACTTTTTTTCAGCTAAATTATCTTTATTTTCTCTCTCATTTAGCTTTCAATCATTAATCATATATTAGTCTTGTCTTCCCACTGTTTCTTTAAAAAAAGATCAAATTGAGATATAATTCACATATAATAAAATTTATAATTTTAAACTGTGAAATTCAGTGGTTTTTAGTGTACTCACAAGATTGTGTAACCTTTGCCTGTATCTAATTCCAGAACTTTTAAAATCACTACACACACATACACACTCACACACACACTCTCACACTCACACACACACACACACACACACACCCCAACTCTGCACCCAGTAACTGCTTACCTTCCCTTGGCCCCTGAAAACCACAAATCCACCTGCTTTTTCTGTGGATTTGCTTGGTCTGAATTTATCTGTTATCATATAAATAAAACTATACAATATGTGGCCTTTTGGTTCTGGCTTTTTTCTTTTAGCATGATGGTTTTGTGTTATAGCAGGTATCAGCATTCATTCCTTTTTATGGCGGAATAATAGACCATTGTATAAATGTACCACATTCTGTTTATTTCTTCACCAGCTGGCTTGTTTCTACCTTTTGGCCATTCTGAAGAATGCTGTTATGAACATTTATGTACAAGTTTTGTGTGTGCATATGCTTTTATTTTATTTATTAATTTATTTAGAGACAGGATCTCACTTTGTTGCCTAGGCTGAAGCATAGCAGTGTAATCACAGCTTAATGGCCTCCCTCAGCTCAGGTGATCCTCCCATCTCAGCCTCCCATGCCACCATGCCTAGCTAATTTTTGTATTTTTTGCAGAGACAGGGTTTCACCATGTTGCCCAAGCTTGTCTTGAGCTCCTGGGCTCAAGTGATCTGCCGGCCTTGGTCTCCCAAAGTGTTGGGATTACAGGCGTGAGCCACTGCCTGCAGCCCATATGCTTTTAGTACTCTTGTGTATATAACCAGGAATGGAAATCCTGGATCAAAGAATCTAAAATATAGGCTGGGCACAGTGGCTCATGTGGGTAGTTTCAGTGCTTTGGGAGGCCAAAGTGAGAGGGTTGCTTGAGGCCAGTAGTTCGAGACCAGCCTGGACAAGCAAAGAAGACCCTGGATGTGGTGGACAGTGCCTGTAGTCCTAGCTACTTGGGGGAGGAGGAGGTGGCACTATGACAGAATAATCACTTGAATCCAAGCGTTGGAGGCTGCAGTGAGCTATGATCATACCATTGCATTCCAGCCTGGGCCACAGAGCAAGATCCTATATATTATATATATATATATATGTATATAACATTTTAAAAAGTATGTAAAATATATATTTAACTTGTTGAGGAACTGCCAAACTGTTTTCCACAGAAGCTGTACCATTTTAATGCTCACCAGTAATGCATGAGGGTTCAACTTTTTCCGCATCCTCATCAGAACTCATTGTTTTTCATTTTTGTTATTATACCCATTCTAGTGGATGTGAAGTCGTATCTTACTGTGGTTTTGATTTGCTTTTCTCTGATCTTTCATGATGACAAGTGTTTTCATGTGCTTATTGGGCATTTGTATATCTCCCTTGGAGAAATGTCTGTTTAAATTATTTGCCAATTTTTAAATTGGATTTTTTTTTACTGTTGAGTTTTAAGAGTTCTTTACACATTCTGAATATGTGATCTTTATCAGTTATATGATTTGCAAATATTTTCTTTCATTCTGTAAGTTGACTTTTCACTTTATTGTCCTTTGAGGCACAGATGTTTTAATTTTAACGAAATCTAATTTATCTGTTTTTTCTTTGGTTGCTTGAGTTTTGGTGTCATATCTGAGAAAATATTGCCTAAACCAAAGTCTCAAAGCTTACACCTGTGTCTCCTAACAGTTTTATCATTTTTACGCTTACATTTAGGTTTTTGATCCATTTTGAGTTTTCATATAATAGTATGAGATAGGGGTTCAATCTATTCTTTTCCATGTGAATATCCAGTGACCCACAACCATTTGTTGAAAATACCATCTTTTCCCATGAAATGGTCTTGGCATCCTTGTGAAAAATCAGTTGATTATCAATGAATGGGTTTATTACTGGACTCTCAATTCTATCCTGTTATCTACATGTTCATTCTTATGGCAGTAGCACTGATTGTAGCTTTGTAGCAAACTGGGGGAGTGTGAGTCCTATAACTTTGTTTTTTTCAAGATTGTTTTGGCTTTCTGGGTCCCCTTCATCTCTATATAAATTTTAGGGTCAGCTTGTCAATTTCTCCAAAAAGGAAATTAGAATTTTGATAGGGATTACATCAAACCTGTAGATAATTTGAAGGAGTATTGCCATCATCACAATATTAAGTGTTTCAGTCTATGAACATGAGAAATCATTCTATTTAATTAGGTTTTCTAAATAAAGTTTTCTTTCAACAATATTTTCTAGTCTTCAGTGTACAAATTTTGCACTCCTTTAATTAAACTTATTACTAAGCATTTTATTCTTTCTTCTGAGTATTAAAAATTTTTATTAAGACATAATTGACAAAAACTGTATTTAGGTGAACAATGTGATTTTTTGGTTATGTATACATTGTAAAATGATTATATCAGGCTCATTAACATGTCATCACCTTACATACTTATTATTTTTTTGTTGTAAGAAACTTAAAGATCTAATTGTTCCTGAAGTTGTTAGAAAAAAAATCTAATCATTTAGCAATTTTCAAATATACAACACATTGTTATTAACTATAGTCACCACACCGTATAATGAATCTTCAGAACTTATTCATTCTGTCTAACTAAAACTTTGAACCCTTTAACCAACATCTTTCCATCCCCCCCACTACTCCCAGCCCCTGATAACCACTATTCTACTCTTTGCTTCTGTGAGTTCAACTTTTTTAGATTCTGCATATAATGAGATCATGTAGTATTTGTCTTTCTCTGCTGGGCTTACTTCACTTAACATAATGTCCTCCAGGTTAATCCATACCATCATAAATGGTGATTAGTATTTCATTAGGGACGTGTGTGTGTGTGTGTGTGTGTGTGTGTGTGATATTAGTCTGTTTTCATACTGCTATAAAGACATACCCAAGATTGGGAAATTTATGAAGAAAAGAGGCTTAATTGACTCATAGTTCCAAATGGCTGGAAAGGCCTCAGGAAACTTACAATCATAGCGGAAGGGAAAGCAGGCACATCTTACAAGGCAGCAGTCAAGTGAAAGTGAAGGAGGAACTCCCAAAAAACCATCAGATCTTATGAGAATTCACTCACTATCATGAGAACAGCATGGGGGAAATTGCCCCAAGATCCAGTCACCTCCATCAGGTCCCTCCTTCGGCATGTGGGGATTACAAGGATTATAATTTGAGAAGAGATTTGGGCGGAAACACAGTGCCAAATCATATAATGTGCATACTATATTTTCTTTATTCATGCTTCTGTTGATTAACACTTGTATTCCATACATTGGCTACTGTGAATAGTGCTGTAATGAATATGGGAATGTAGATATTTCTTTTTTGTGTGTGTGAGGGAGTTTCACTCTTGTTGCCCAGGCTGAAGTGCAATGGCATGATGTCTGCTCACTGCAGCCTTTGCCTCCTGGGTTCAAGTGATTCTCCTGCCTCAGCCTCCTGAGTAGCTGGGATTACAGGCATGCACCACCATACCCAGCTAAATTTTTTGTATTTTTAGTAGAGACGGGGTTTCTCCATGTTGGTCAGGCTGGTCTTGAACTCCCAACCTCAGGTGATTCACCAGCCTTGGCCTCCCAAAGTGCTGGGATTACAGGTGTGAGCCACCGCGCCCAGACCTGTAGATATTTCTTTTCTTCTTCTTCTTCTTTTTTTTTTTTTTGAAATGAAGTCTTACTCTGTTGCCCAAGCTGGAGTGCAGTGGCACAATCTCTGCTCACTGCAACCTGCACCTCCCAGGTTCAAGCAACTCTCCTGCCTCAGCCTTCCAAGTAGCTGGGATTGTAGGCACATGCCACCAAGTCCAGCTAATTTTTTATTTTTAATAGAGATGGTTTCACTACGTTGGCCAGGCTGGTTTTGAACCCCTGATCTTGTGATCCACCTGCCAATGTGCTGGGATTACAGGCATAAACCACTGCATCTGGCCTGATATTTCTTCAAGATACTGATTTCCTTTGGATGTATACCCAAAAGTGACATTGCTGGATCACATGATACCTCTATTTTAAATTTTTTGAGGAACCACCATACTCTTTTTCATAATGGCTGTACCAATTTACATTCCCACCAACAGTGTATGAGGGTTCCCTTTTCTCCACATCCTCAGAACACTTGCTATTTTTTGCCTTTCTGAAAATTACCATTCTAACAGGTGTGAGGTGATATCTCACTGTGATTTTAATTTGCTTTTCCCTGATGATGAGTGATGTTGAGCATTTTTTCATATGCCTGTTGGTCATTTATATGGCTTCTTTTGAGAAATAAATGTCTGCTCAGGTTCTTTGCCTTTTTTTTTTTTTGAGACAGTATCTCCCTTTGTCACCCAGGCTGGAGTGTGCTGGCATGATCTTGGCTCACTGCAACCTCTGCCTCCCAAGCTCGAGCAATTCTCCCACCTCATCCTCCTGAGTAACAGGGACTACAGGCACGTACCACCACACACAGCCAATTTTTGCATTTTTTTTTTTTTTTTTTTTTTGTGGAGAATGGGTTTCACAGTGTTGCCCAGGCTGGTCTTGAATTCCTGGGCTCAAGCTATCAGTCTGCCTGGGCATCCCAAAGTGCTTGGATTACAGACATGCGATTAAAGGCATGCCCAATGCCTTTGCCCATTTTAAAATCAGATTATTTGTTTTCTTGCTATTGAGTTGTATGAATTTCTTACACATTCTGGATCTTAACCCCTGATCAGATGCATGGTCTGCAAATATTTTCTCCCAATCTACAGGTTGTCTCTTCGCTCTGTAGGTTGTTTCTGTTGCTGTGCAAAAGCTTTTTAGTTTGATGCCATTTCATTTGTCCATTTTTGCTTTTGTTGCCTGTGCAAAAATTCTTTTTGATGTTATTGGAATAGAATTAAAATTTTTCTCATTTCAGATTTTTCACTGCTAGTATTTAAAAATAATCTGCTATTTGTATATTGATATTATATCCTGCAATCTTTATAAACTAGTTTATTTGTTCTATTAGCTTTTTCATGGATTATTTTGCAGGCATCCATGTCTTGTTCTTCATTTTAGGGGAAAAGTTTTCAGTCTTTACCATTAAGTATGATGTGATTGTGTTTATTTGTAGCAGCCCTTCATTAGGTTGAGGAAATTCCCTTCCATTTCTAGTTCCCTTCTATTCCCAGTTAATCACGAAAGGATAATGAATTTTGTCAAATGCTCTTTTGGGGTCTAATAAAATGATTATGTGGATTTTTCTATTTATTTTATTTATATATATTAATATAATTAAGGATTTAACAATTTTTGTAAGTTGAACCAACTGTGCATTCCTGGGATAAATTCCACTTGCTCGTGGTGTATAATTCTTTTTACATTATTTCTTATGGGCACAGAGTTTACTTTTATTTCTGTGTATCATCCAAAGCACTCAAGCCATACTACAATTGGATCAAGAACTAGTGCCCAAGACATGTAACCATCATTATTATCGCTATCATCATAAATATTAATGAGAGCCCAAGGTGATGACATTCTGAACTAGAATGACAAGTCCAAACGAGAAAACTCATTTTAAGGAATAAGATAAAAGTTGGAGATAAGGCCATCTGGGATAATTACATTTCTCAATGTTGTTGAATAATCCCTACATTCCTGGAATATGCCTTGCTTGATCATGATACTCCATTCTTCATTTTTATTTTCTATATTTCTTAAGCATAGCCTGAGAACTACACTTTATTTTAAAAAGAACATATCAACAGAAAAAAATACATATATATGTGTACACACATATATATACATATACATGTATATTTATCAAAAGTATTTGGCTTAATAATTCTTAAAAATAAAACACTAGTGTAACCAGTACACAGGTCAAGAAGCAGAACATTATCAGCCCCTCATAATGCCACTATTGTGCCCCCTCTCAGTCACTACTCTTCACTACCCAACAAGAATAACCACTATCCTAACTACCAACACTGCTGATTAGTTTAACCTGCTTTTTTCTTTTTCTTTTTTTGAGACAGTCTCGCCCTGTCCCCCAGGATGGAGTACAATGGCGCAAACTCGGCTCACTGCCACCTCCACCTCTTGGGTTCAAACTATTCTTCTGCCTCAGCCTCCCTAGTAGCTGGGGTTGCAGGTGCCCACCACCATGCCCAGCTAACTTTTGTATTTGTAGTAGAGACAGAGTTTTACCATGTTGGCCAGGCTGGTCTCAAATTCCTAACCTTGTGATTGCCCGCCTTGCCCTCCCAAAGTGCTGGGATTACAGGCGTGAGCCACCACGCCCGGCCAGTTTAACCGGCTTTTAAAACTTTGTGTAAAGGCTCACTTCACTCAACACTGTATTTATGAAATTCATCATGTTGTGTCCAGCTGTTAGTTGTTTGTTCTCCTTGGTGGATAACAGCCCATTATATGAATATACTGCATTTATCAACTTACTCTGATGTTATTTGGGGATTAAGTCGCTGTATTTTAGAAATACTATGCACATCTGGGTGAGGTGACTCACCTGAGATCAGGAGTTCGAGACCAGCCTGACCAACATGGCAAAACTAAAAATACAAAGAGTACAAAGAATCTACTAAAATATAAAGAATAGCTGGACATGGTGGTGCATGCCTGTAACCCCAACTACTCTGGAGGCTGAGGCAGGAGAATTGTTTGAACCTGGGAGGCTGAGAGGTTTCAGTGAGCCGAGATCATGCCACTGCACTCCAGCCTGGGCAACAAGAAGGAAACTTCGTCTCAGAAAAAAAAAAAAAAGAAAGAAAAGAAGAAAGAAATATTATGCACAGTCAGTGCTGCTGGGAATATTTGGTACATGTCTCTTGGTGAATATATCTCGTTCTTCTGTTGGGTATGTACCCAGGAGAAAGTTGCCATCGTAGAGATTCTTTAGGGATAGAAGAGAAAATAGAAGAGTTTTTTTCTATTCATTACAGTGGAGATAACTACATTTTAAAAATCATGACTTAGATTTTCCATAAGCCTTTAAATATCATAGTGTTATTTTTCTAATTCCAGGAACACGTAATAAATTTTTAAGTAAAAGTATTAGCATATAATATAATGCTTTATTCGGGAACTGTCTATAGCTACACTGTCTAACACATTAGCCACATGCTGTAGAAGGCTATCAGATACCTGAAATGTGAGGTAAATGTAAAATACAGAATAGACTTACAAGATTTAGTATGAAATAAAAAATGTACAATATCTTATTAATAATTTTAAAGTATCCATTACAGGTTGAAATGATAGTACTTTGGATACACTGGGTGAAACAAAACATATTATTAAAATAAATCTAACCTGTTTTTTTAAAAAATGTGGCTACTAGAAAATTTTAAATTGGATGTGTGGTTCACAAAATTCTTTTGGACAATGCTGGTCTATACTATGCAATTAAATTCATAGATAAGGATTGTCTTAATATTTCAAATGTACATTACTTTCAATTCTGTTTGACAAAGAACATGTCAGGGCTACTTTGCATCATCTAGTATTGGTGCTTTGTGGCTGGCACATTCATTTAAAAGATACTAAATATTCTCTAATTTGATAAATTTTATTATTTTCTTTTTAGGTTAAATTTCCACATTGCTTACATTATACATGATGATATTCGTCAGAGAATAAGAAAATATAACAAAAGTCTGTATGGAAATCGAAGGAATAGGATTGGATATGAAAAACAGGTAAAATTTTTAAATATTTATTTTATTTTATTTTTATTTTTGAGATGGAGCCTCACTCCTGTTGCACAGGCTGGAGTGCAGTGGCACAATCTCAGCTCACTGCAACCTCGGCTCACTGCAACCGCCACCTCCTGGCTTCAAGCAATTCTCCTTCCTCAGCCTCCTGAGTAGTGGGGATTACAGGCGTGTGCCACCACGTTGGCTAATTTTTGTAATTTTAGTAAAGACGGGGTTTCGCCATGTTGGCCAGGCTGGTCTCAAACTCCTGACCTCAGGTGAGCCACCCACCTTGGCCTCCCAAAGTACTAGGATTATATATGTGAGCCACCATGCCCAGCCAATATTTCTTTTATTAAAACAACTTTCTTAAATTGTAATTCCTTATAGATGAACATAAAGCTTCTGTTATACTTAGTTTAGCATATGTGTATACAAAGTATTTTTTGGGTGAGTTTATGTTAACAAGGATGCTTACTTCTTTAGTTAACCCATTTCTTTTTCTTTGGTTGGCAGTTAGGGCAATACTAATTGCTTAATCATAACAGAAGTGGTACGCTACAGACTCATTATTCCTAACATCTGACTGATGAATTGTGATCCCTGTCACAGGCCTAAATAGCTAGGTCCTGCTTGGATAATTGCTAAATATATTTTTCTTGAATTATATATTTTTTGCATTATGTCGACTTCGAAAGATATAAGCTAGAATTTCTCAGCCTCCTTTTGGTGAGAAAAAAAAAGCCTCGATCCTTTTGGTAACAAGTAATATAAAAAAAAATAGGCCTTAAAAGATGTTGGAGTCGCCTTAAAAGATGTTGGAGTCACCTTAAACTTTATCTGCCATGAGACGCTTAGAAGAATCAGACCTTTGTTGAAGATAACAGAACAGAGACTCATTGAGTCACACCCAAGGAACAGGTGTTCACTGTTCACTAGAACGCAGCGTGGGAAATGGATGGATCCAGTGCAGCCCAGGGAACTGGACACTCACATGCCCCTGGGAAGCAGGTCTTTGTTGCTCTCCTTCCACCACTGGGTCTCAGCTTGTCTTTGACTAGCTTCTACCACTTGTGCCTCCACCTAACCTGCTGCTACATTCTGCTGGTTTCTGCTTACTCAGATGTTTTGCATCCTGAAGCCCATTTCGGCCCCTCTGCCTTGGCCTTTCTTAGCTCCAGCCTTTCTATTATATCAGATGGCTCCGTATCTGCATTCTCCGTTCCATTTCCAAGGGAGAGTCTGACTGGCTAATTATCAGAGTCCGTGTTTGATGAGAGCTGTTTGTTCCAGGTCACCTCACAGGATGATGACTACCTGAAAGATTGTAGCTCTTGGGTCACGTCTTAATTCAATTAACTGGGCTGGGGGTGAGGAGGGGGTAAGGAACGTTTTTTTTCAGTTATTTGTGCAACTCCTGCTCTAGAAATAGTTTGGGTAACTGTTTCCTTTCCAAAGGGACTCTGGGTACGCTAAGCATCTTTCTTTCATACAGGAATATATTAAAATAACAGTGATTAAAACAAAGGGAGTATGAATAAATTGACTGAATTATGAAGTTAAAGGAAATAAGGAACAAGGAAAGAAACATACTGACCCAGGGTCAACAACTAGCTATGTGCAAGTGAAATTTTTTCGTAATCGAATAAACTGGCTTTCAAGATTGCATTTTGTTTTGCGAATTAAACCATTTTCAAGTCATGAGTCGTAGTTTTCTAGAGGCCCCCGGCATCCGGAACCCCTGAATGCCCCGTTCTTTCTAGGAGACCCCAGCGTTCAGCAATTTGGGGGCTCTGTTTCTTACGTAGGGAGCGAAATTCTGCAGGAAATAGACGCCCGGAATCCGATGCAGAACCTGGGGACCCCTGGCTCTGGTGGAAAGGTGGGGTAATCGAGGCTCTGGGCCCGTTTACCTGGAAGCCCGGGGCGCCGCGCCACCTGTCTGGAGTCAGCCCCTTTCCCGGACGTCTCCTCCCCTGAGTTTCCTCCTCATAGGCTTGTCCCTGGGAGTGTGGGCGGCCCCTTACGTGAGCGCAGAAACTCTTACTGTTCCCCCTACCCTGCTCCTCCCCAACAGCGGTCTTTCTCTTAGCTCAGCCACTTCCTTCCTTGGCCTCACACTCCCCGGTGTACTGAAGAAGGTAGCCGGGTCCGAACCCAGCGGCGCCAGTTCTCCCGCAGGAAGGAAAACGGGGCAGAGAGGTGCGTGAGCGCCGGGCAGACGCAGCTTAGGTAGCAGGGATGGACGGGGTGGGTGTCCCGGGTGCAGCCGCTGGGGACCGCGGGCTGCGGTGGGAGCCGGGCCCGGGGTGGGGGTCCGGGGGCGCGCGCAGAGGCTGCGACTGGCGGGGCAGAGAACTAGCGGACTGGGGTCCCGGGGGGCGCGCGTCGCCCACGCCCCCGCCTCTCGGGCCGACTTCCGCACTCGGCTCACGTGATGTTTCGCCGGTCGGGGGCGGACTGGGAAGCCGGCAGAAATGGAACGATTTTTACCGCGGCGCGACGTGTCAGCTTTGCACTTGGCGGTGGTTCAGGAGCCAGTTCCGCAGAGCTGGGTGGGGACGGGCTGGGGGCGAGGGGAGAGGCTGCCCCGAGAAACGTGGTGGCCTCGGGGCGGTGGACTATGCAGCGCCGGAGGTGGGTGCGGCTCTGTGCGCTCCAGGTTAGGGGGTGCGGAGTCGTGAGTTGACTCCAGGGGCTCGTGGGGCCCGGGGTAGGGTCCGTTTTCTTCGCCGGGTTTGGGCGCTCGCTCTCGCGGCGCGCCGGGACGCCCGGGTCTCGTGGAGGAGGCGGACTCGCGGAGCTGCGGAGACAAAAGGCTTCCGGGACTCGGCCCTTCCCGGGCGCTGGCAGTGCCGCCCCGCAACTGGGGGCCCAGCCCGGCGCTCCCCAGCCCTGCGCTCCCCAGCCCTGCACTGGTGCCGGCGGTGACCTTGTGATGACGGGCTACAGGGCAGGAGCGTTGGGGGCCCTCTACCAGGAGAACCCCAATCTGGGAGCAGGATGGCCAGATACCGAGTGAGCGCGCGCCAGCCCGGAGGGAGGAAGGAGCCCATCCTTTGACCCGCGCCGGCTGCCTGTCCGCGATTGCGAAGGCGGGCTGGGAAAACGTGCCCAGCCCGAGTGTGTGAAGTTGGTTCCTGATCCCACACATGCCCGTTCCAGTAGGCTTTACTTCCTTGGACATTCGAAAACCTCCATGCATTGCCTCCAAACTTTTGTAAAATAACAATGCCCCGAGGGTCCTTAAATACATTCTAAAGTGTGTGTTGTTGGTGGGTTTCGGGTTCTGCCCAGTCTTCCGACATTCTGCTTCCTTTGTGATTCCCACGCACAAAGCCTAAATCGATTCTGCGACAATTAGAGTGCGGGCCAGCATTTGCCTCGCCTTCCCTGGAGCCTTTTCCTGGCTTCTGGTCCAGTCGCTCACACATAAGCAGTTACCCTTAGACTTTTTCTGCTTCTCACCTCTTCTCATTGTTCTTTTTTTTCCTGGCTAGATAGACATAGTTTCATGGAACACGTGAGAATTTGTTACATTCATATAATCAAATCAGGGTGTTTGGGATAGCCATGACTTTAAACGTTTATCTCTTCTTTATGCTAGGAACATTCAGCTTACTTGCTTCTCGCCATTTGGAATTGTATGATCCGTTAATGTGAACTGTAGTCACCCCACTGATCATGCAACACTGATCAGTGCAACACCGGGTCTTATTTCTTCTGTGTATTTGTACCCATCAACCTTCCTTCATCCCTCTGCCCCCTTCATTGTTCTTCATCTTGCTCACTGCAGTCCTGGGATTCTGTCCTTTTCCTAAAAGGCCACGTGTCTTTCAAGGATTGTGTCATAATCAATATTTTTTTCCCCAATAGTCCCTCTCCCTCCTAAATAATAAATAAATAAAACATGTCAAATTATGTATGCTAGCAATTGTTTCTAAACCTGTTATTTTTCTATTTATAGTGTTCTGGGCAGGGAGCCTTTCTTGCTTTGTAAGTGTTTTGCGTTTGTAAGAGCTCAGCATGTCACATTTCATACAAATACCACCCATTATATTTAGCATATCTGTATAATGGCGGAAGAGGAAGAGGGGGAAAGAAGAGCCAGCAAGATGTGGTAGAAACAGCATTTAATTGTGAGGTATTAACCCCTGTTGCATTATTCTTAAAATGGGGATAAATAAATGCCAAGGTTCTTAGAATTTGCAAGGTTCTTAGAATTACATGAATTAACATGGATAAGGAACCTGATATGTAATTAATTATAAAGAAATACTGGTTGCCTTCCGTGCTTAAAATTAGATGAATGTACGTCTGCTTAATATAATGCAAGTATGTGTGTTATATATGATAGATGGATTTCCCTTTTGATTCTCATTATTCAATGAGAGCTAAGTCTGAAAAGTGTGTTGCTGGTGAAGGGAGAAGGAATGAAGAAAGGTGTTAAAGAGGTACATTTTTCCAGGGGTTCAAGAATCAGAGAATTGGAGAGGTCCTTAATTTCTTTGGACATTTTCATTCTCCCTCTGTCCAGCACAAGCTAATTTCCTCCTCATTCCTCACAGATCCTTACTGCTTCTGTATTAATGTTTCTAGGAAAAAGAGTACAAACTTTATTCATTGTTAGGCAATTTTAATTGCTAGAGAACTTTTTTATTTGGCTCTCGAATCTGCCTTTCTATTACCATCCTACCCAGTAGAGTAGCACAAAGAAAGATTATTCATAGAAGTACATAAAAAAGAGCTTTAGTTGTTTTGTTTTTAAAGCAGCAGTTCTTCTCTAAGCTAACTTTATAGATCAAGATTATTTAGAGTGTAAGTAATAGAAATTTAATCAAACCAACACAAGCAAAAAGAGGAAAGATGTTGGTTCGTGTAGCTGGAAAGGGTCATATATGGGCTCAAGTCATTGTTGTATGGCTGGACATTTCTTTGTCTTAGCTTTATTCCTGGCAAGCTCTTCCCACGTGGTGGCCATTGACATCAGGGGCCATAAACTAGTATCTTAGAGCCCAGTGGAAGGAGAGTGTCGTTTTATAATAGTTCCAGCAAAATCACAGGGCTGAACCTCATTGTTCTGGATGGGCTCAGCTACCTCATGCCGCAACCATCATTCTGGCCCTGAGCTGCTTCTGGAGCCCAGGATAAGGCTCTACCCAGGATACGTGGGTTTAGCGTAAGGAGGGAAAGGCTTTATCCAGACAAGACTTAGACTGCTGGTGCCAGAATGGGGAATGGGTGCTAGGCAGATAAAACAACAGTTGCCCATTGCACTGCTGTTAATAATTTTTTCCTACTATTATCATGGCGTGGTGTTTAGGCCTTCAGCATCGTGGCTGTGTACTCTGAGTATATTCTAGCTTTTTAGATCTCTCTTAAACTTTGTCTTGAATTATATATAATGTTATAGATTATATGCAATTAATTATATGACTTTACCAGTACAAAGTCCCCAATATTTGAACACTATAAATTTTTGTATTTTTTAAAGATATCTTTAATTGAATATTTTACATTTTATTGCAATGCAAGCTTCTTAAATTAGAATCACATAAGCAACAGCGCAGATGGTAATGGCACTTTTAATAATTAGCAGATAGAAGATCTAGTATCCCAATCAATATCCTGTAAGCAGGTGGTATATAGTCATAGGTGTCACTCTGGTTTTTAAAAGCTAGCAAGGATTAGTTACAATCCATCTGGATAAAGTTGTTTCTTCCAAATTATCATGCCAAAGGAAACCATACACACAAGGCCACCTTTTAGGTCCTTTAGTTGATTTGAAAAATGTATGATTTGAGAACAGAACGAACTGGGTATCTTCTACCCAGTTGCTCATACCTTCTGACATCCTTCAGGTATTCTTCCAATGCCTCTCATGCCTTTGCGTGTTCTTTTCAGTTCATGAGGTTAATAGTTCTTTACCCTCTGCTTTTAGTTCCAGATATGATACAGCAGTGAGTATTACAGTCAGATCCCTGCAGAGGAGAGCTTACCCTGTAGTAGTGAAAGTCCAGAAATGTAATTCAAATTGAATGAAATGAGGAGGGGTACACAGTGCTATGGGAACGAACACACAGTGACGGAGAGCTCCTCCTCCAGGGTTTTGGGGAAGGCTTTTATTTTTTTTTATTTTCTGAGATGGACTCTTGCTCTGTCACCCAGGCTGGAGGGCAGTGGTGTGATCTTGGCTCACTGCAACCTCCGCCTCCCAGGTTCAAGGAATTCCCTGCCTCAGCCTCCTCAGTAGCTAGGATTACAGGCACCCACCACCACCCTCGGCTAATTGTTTTTTGTATTTTTAGTAGAGATGGGGTTTCACCATCTTGGCCAGGCTGGTCTTGAACTCTTGACCTCGTGATCCGCCTGCCTCAGCCTCCCAAAGAGCTGAGATTATAGGCGTGAGCCACCGCGCTGGGCCGGGGAAGGCTTTTATTTAACCTGGGGCAGGATGTATGTGAATTAGCCCCTGGAAGAAGGAATAACTAATTGAGTTGAAGTCACAGTATGTATGAAGGCTGGAAGTGAGAGAACAAGGGAGCATTTGAGAGATTAAAAAGTCCTATGTGGTTACAGCCTAGAGTTCAAATGGGTGGAGTGGAGGAGGCTGGGATGGTGTGCAGAACCCAGCTCATGGAAGACTCAGTGAGCCAAGATAAGGCTCTGCTTCTGTTCCATTCTGAACTCCTCCTTATCTGAAGATGATCTTCACTGCAAGCTATTTATTGCAATTGGATTTACTTGGCACTGCCCAGAGAAGAACACGATGCCCCTGAATGTCATTGCATTGACTGGACGGTATTACAATTGTTGTATTGATCTGCCTCCCGCACTAGACTACAGGCTCCCGAAGGGCAGGGAGCGTGTGCCAATTTGTCCTGGGGTGCCCAGCCCCTAGCTTAGGCCTGCCTCTAGCGTGTTCTGCGTTTTCTCCTTTGCTTCCTTGCTTTGCGTATGCACTTCCTCCTGTATAGAATGCCCTTCACCTGCCTGGCTGGTCCACTTCTCCCCAGTGACCTCCAGGAAGCCTCCTGCTGCTTCCTCCTTTGTGCTTCCATATGCCGGGGACCCACCACTCAAAGAGTATTTGTCACATTGCTCTTCATCGCAGGCCTTTGTCTGCCTTTAGAAGATGAGCTCCCTGAGGGCAGATCCTGTGCTACGCACCTTTTAAAAAAATTTTTGCCTAGCAGGGCACCGTGAATAAGACCTGCTCACAGTGAATCGTGGGTGCAAGGAGAATGGCTGTATTCTCCTCCACAGACATGGAGAACAGGAGTGCAGGCAGCCAAGGGGGTGGTCACAAAGGTGGAGGGAAAATGGGGACACTTCAGTGTCACATGCATCACACAAATATTTTTAGGAAAAGAGACAGGGTAAATTAATAGTGACAAGTGCGACATGAACAAGACAAAGGGCCCTTGGATTTGGATGTGCTTAATGGAAGGTAATGGTGATAATTTACACTTCTTTTTTCTATTCCAGGCAGCAATGAATGTGGATCATGAGGTTAACCTCTTAGTGGAGGAAATTCATCGTTTGGGTTCAAAAAGTAAGTATCTAACAGAGACAGAGTATTTCTCCTGGCTTTACCTTGGAACTGGTGAGACTGGCATACTGGAGAAGCCTAGGAAGGTCACGCAGGGCTTCAGGACACAGGTATGGCAGCTCTGCCCACAGCCCCAGGTGGTAACTGCCCTTAGCCAAGAAGTGACATCTGGAGACATGGGGCTATCAGGGTGTTGTGATTCCGATGCAGAGAATGATTGAGATATTTCATTATTTTTTCAATAGAAAGCAAATTACCAAGCTTCTTCTGACTGCATTGAAATTTGGTAATTGAATCATGTTCGAATTTTTACTTGTCATGCTATAAAAATTCATGTTTCCTGCCTTGTTCCGCCATCATTTTACAAACTTCTTTTTCTTATCATCTTGTCTAAAATGTCATCATTTTACAAACTTCTAAATGACTAGGGACTTGAAATTATACTAAATTGTCTTTATTTTCTCCAGATTCTTGAGTTTTGTATAATCAGGTATTTAAGTACATATAACTAAAATAAATTAACCTTTAGGTAGTATTTAAGAAAAATTATCTTTTTTTTTTCAGCAATAACTAGACAGCTTCCTTGAAGATAGTGACATGCAGAATTGGTAATATTAGTGTCTTATTCCTAACTCATAATGAAAATTACTGTTATACTTGTGGCTTTAGGTATTCGGTACATCTCAGACGAGATATGCAAGAATTTGGGGAGTATTTTGAAAATAATAAGAATAATAGACATTCAGCAACAACTAGAATAATGGAACTCAAAATTACATCATGTAAGTGAAAAACAGTTCTAGAAAGTATCTCACAAGCTCTCAAGACTTGTGTCATTATAGTTTGATTCTTCTTAAAGCTCTGTTTATGAATCACAAATCCTTTGACGTAACAGGACACATGGAAAATTCCATTAAGCCGTCAATATCAAATGTCCTCTGCAGTGGTTTTCTGTTCCTTCTGTAACAGACTGCCACAAATTTCATGATGGAAAACAACACATTTAATATCTTAAGAGTTCTGTAGGTCAGGAGTTTGACAAAGGTCTTGCTGGGGTAAGATTAAGGTGTTGGCAGGGGACTCCTTTCAATAGGTTCCAGGAGGGAATCAGTTTCCTTGCCTTTCCCTTGCCTTGGCTCATGGCCCCCTTTCTCTGTCTTCAAAGCCAGCAACAGCTGATGGAGTTCACACATTGCATCATTCTGACCTCCTCCACTTTTTCCTTTTATGTTTCTTTTGAGACAGAGTCTCACTCTGTCACTCAGGCTAGAGTGCAGTGGTGCAACCTTGGCTTACTGCAACTTCCACCTCCTGGGTTTAAGCGATTCTCCTGCCTCAGCCTCCCTAGTAGCTGAGATGATAGGTATCTGCCACCTTGCCTGGCTAATTTTTGTGTTTTTAGTAGAGATGGGGTTTCACCATGTTGGCCAGCCTGGTCTCAAACTCCTGACCTCAGGTCATCCAACACCTCACTTCCCAAAGTGCTAGGATTACAGGTGTGAGCCACCGCACCTGGCCTAATTTCTCGTATTTTTAATAGAGATGGTGTTCCATGGGCTGGGCATGGTGGCACATGCCTGTAATCTCAGCACTTTGGGAGGCTGAGGTGGGAAGATCACGAGGTTAGGACTTCGAGACCAGCCTGGCCAACATGGTGAAACCCCGTCTCTACTAAAGATACAGGAAAAAAAAAAAAATTAGCCAGGCCTGGTGGCCCATTCCTGTAATCCCAGTTACTTAGGAGGCTGAGGCAGGAGAATCGCTTGAACCTGAGAGGCAGAGGCTGCAGTGAGCCAAGATTGTGCCATTGCACTCCAGCTTGGGCAACAGGGAGAGACTCTGTCTCAAAAACAAACAGAAAAAGAGATGGAGTTTCGCCACATTGCCCAGGCTGGTCTTGAACTCCTGGTCTCGAGTGATCCACCTGCCTCAGCCTCCCAAAGTGCTGGGATTACAGGTGTGAGCCACTGTGCCTGCCCTTCCTCCCTCTGCTGTTTTAAGGTCTTTTTGGATTACACTGGGCTCACCCAGATAATCTAGGATACTCTCCCTGTTATAGGGTCCTTACTTGAATTGCATCTGAAAAGTCCCTTTTGCCATGTAAGGTAACATACTCACAGATTCTAGGGATTGGGACATGGATATCTTCGGGGGCCTTTATTCTTCCTACCACTCCCTCTTTTTTGTCTTAGTCACTCTATATCAAACCCGAGTCATCATTACTGAAATGTACCAAGAAAAGATAAATGAGGCATATTAAATTTGGTGTGGACTTAACAACCAAGTAAGTCAAATCATATGATAAGTTAATATTTATTGAGTATCTATATATGCTAATCACTGTATAGCACAAGTGGTATAAAGTATGTTCCTTTTCCTCAATAATTTTACTACTTAGTTGATGAAAATAGATAAAATCTCATAGGCCAGATGTCATGGCTCATGCCTGTAATCCTACCACATCGGGAGGCCGAGGTAGGAGGATCACTTAAGCCCAGCAATTCAAGACCAGCCTGGGCAACAAAGTGGGATCCCGTCTCTACAAGAAAATAAAAATTTAGCCAGGCATGGTGGCATGCAACTGCGGTCCCAGCTATACTGGAGGCTGAGGCAGGAGGATTGCACGAGCTCAGGAGGTCAAGGCTGGAGTGAGCCATGTTCAAGCTGTTGCACTCCAGCCTGGAAGACAGAGTGAGACCTTGTTTCAAAACAAAAACAATAAAAAACTGATGAGGCGATTATCAGGGAAAAAAAGGTATGCTGAACTATAAAGTGCTGACATGCAGTGTGGTCTCATCAAAATCAGTTATTGGAAGTTGTAGCAGTTAGGGGCACTCAGTTAAGCCTTGCATCTCAGGTAGGACTTTGAAGTGTAAGGCAGGTCAGTTTAGGGGGAAATGCATGAGTTGATTTTGGAATGGGAATGAATGTGTTGTTTGTAGAGAACACCGAGAAGACATTGGAAAATGTAATTTATTCAGTTTCTTTCTTTTTTTTTTTTTTTTGAGATGGAGTTTCGCTCTTGTTACCCAGGCCGGAGTGCAGTGGCGCAATCTCGGCTCACCGCAACCTCCGCCTCCTGGGTTCAGGCAATTCTCCTGCCTCAGCCTCCTGAGTAGCTGGGATTACAGGCACATGCCACCATGCCCAGCTAATTTTTTGTATTTTTAGTAGAGACGGGGTTTCACCATGTTGACCAGGATGGTCTCGATCTGTTGACCTCGTGATTCCACCCGCCTCGGCCTCCCAAAGTGCTGGGATTACAGGCTTGAGCCACCGCGCCCGGCCAGTTTCTTTTTTTCTTCTTTGAGACGGAGACTCGCTCTGTCGCCCGGGCTGGAGTGCAGTGGCACCATCTTGGCTCACGGTAACCTCTTGTCTCCTGGGTTCAGGCGATTCTTATGCCTCAGCCACCCTGGTAGCTGGTATTACAGGCATCCGCCACCACGCCTGGCTAATTTTTGTATTTTTAGTAGAAATGGGGTTTTACCATGGTGGTCAGGCTTGTCTCAAACTCCTTTTCTCAAGTGATCTGCCTGCCTCAGTGCACCCAAAGTGCTAGGATTACAGGCGTGAGCCACTTCGTCTGGCCATAATATATTTAGTTTCCTAATCAAACAAATCAACAATCTTCCCTAACTCAATTTTTCTCCCACCCTCTTCACCACATCCACTTGATAGAGTCCTGATGAGTGTTATTTTCAATAGCGATGCCCTTCCTTGGGTTCCTCCTCCCACGTTCCTGATTCTTCCTGAGCTCAGTGAGGTCATCATACTCTTGGCAGCATTATTATTGTTTTTTTCTTTTTTCTTTTTTTTTTTAAATTTCCTTTTTTTTGTTGTTTGAGACAGAGTCTTGCTCTGTCTCCCAGGCTGGAGTGCAGTGGCGTGATCTTGGCTCTCTGCAACCTCTGCCTCCCGGGTTCAAGCGATTCTCCTGTCTTAGCTTTCTGAGTAGCTGGGATTACAGGTATCCGCCATCATGCCTGGCTAATTTTTGTATTTTCAGTAGAGATAGGGTTTCATCATGTTGGCCAGATTGGTCTCGAACTTCTGGCCTCATGTGATCCACCCGCTTTGGCCTCCCAAAGTGCTGGGATTACAGGCGTAAACCAGCAGACCCGGCTGAGCATTGCTATTGTTTGGATCATTCTAGGTGTTAAAGGCATATTTCCAAAGATCTGTAGGATTTTGTTTTCTTTATCCATGTCAGCCTTGTGTTTATTGGTCATATTCAATTAGTTTTAAAATTCTAATCTTTATACTGCTAAGAGAGTGTCATCATTCTGGCAAGGCAAACTGAAATTCCACTTCAAAATTAGCAGCTTTCACATTAGAAGACTTAAGGTAATTATCGTAACTTCTATAAGCATGGAAATAACTTTTAATTTTGCAGCTTCATCAGGACAGCTTGACTTTCTCATTACTGGCAAAAGATAACTTACTGATTTGGAAAGCATATAGAGAGATGTGTTATCTTTGGACATGTTATGGTTAATTATTGAAGTAGTATCTGGAGTCATTTTGCTTTAATCTACATATGATATATGAGCTCGAGATGAAAACTGATGAATTAAGTTTTGTCTGTTTCATTCAACGTCAAATTCTTTAACGTATCATTTTTCATATAGTGAAAAAAGATTAAATGGAGAGAGATCACTTGGATATTTAAATTCTTTCATTCACAAATTTTTCTTGAGTTTCCCCTTTGTGCTCAAGTGCTGGCGATGCAAAAATGAACAAAATGCCATCTCTGTCCTCGAGGTCCTCTTTAGGTAGCTGAAAGACAGACAAACTGGAAGTACCTAGTGGAAAGTCATTTTTCATATTAAAAAGTCTCTAAAATGGGCCAGGTGCAGTGGCTCATGCCTGTAATCCCAGCACTTTGGGAGGCCAAGATGCATAGATTGCCTGAAGTCAGGAGTTTAAGACCAGCCTGGCCAACAAGGTGAAACCCTGCCTTTACTAAAAATACAAAAATTAGCTGGACTTCATGGTGGGTGCCTGTAATCCCAGCTACTTGGGAGGCTGAGGCAGGAGAATCACTTGAACCTCTGAGGCAGAGGTTACAGCGAGCCACTCCAACCTGGACAATAAGAATGAAACTCTGTCTCAAAAAAAAAAAAAATCTCTAAAATAAAAATGCATCTTACAGTACATGGCATGCTATGGTTAAATTGGCAGTTTAATTATAATATAAAATAATGATACTTCTTGCAATCAATTGTGTCTTATCTTCCATGAAATACAGAATAAGTGAATTTTAATGACTGTAAAATGCATTGAACAGTTCTAGGATCATAGCAAGTACTCAATAAATGTTAGCTATTAATACTGTAATTGATGGTGAGTGCTTTGATAGATATGTACTCAGTTTTTTAAGAAGAGCTATTCACTCAACTGACGGGCTCATGAAGGACTTCTAGAAAAGGTGGCATTTGAATTCATTCCTGAAGAAAAAGAATTTAGGAAAAAATGTCTGGGTTTCTGGGCAGACAGCTAAACATGGGCATTGTTACAAAGAAGGGATCCATCATGTCATCTTGGGCACAGCAAGCAGGTCATTGTGACTGGATCAGAGGGTACATGGAGTGACATGGCAGAAGACCAGGCAAGCGATGGATGCAAGGCCAGAGGATGAAGAGCTTCTTCTTTGGGGCCATGGAGTTTCCTTTATTTATAAAGTCATAGGGAGCCATTGACATATTAAAGTAGACTTGATAAGGTAGCTCATGCCCATAATCCCAGCACTTTGGGAGGCCGAGGTGGGAGGATTGCTTGAGCCCAGGAGTTCAAGACCTCGTCTCTACTAAAAATAATAAATTAGGTGTGGTGGCGCGTGCTTGTAGTCCCAGCTACGTGGGAGACTTGGAAGGCTCAAGAGCATCTCTTGAGTCCAGCAGTTCAAGGTTGCAGTGTGCTATGATCACACCACTGTACTCCAGCCTGGGCAACAGATTGAGACCCTTTCTCAAAGAAAAAGAGGGATTAAAGTAGAAGACTAGCAGTGAGCTTTGCATCTCATAAAGTTTCTTCCACATTTTTTCTTTCACACCCATGTGGAGGATGTATTGAGAGGCAAAAATGCAGAAAAGGAGGCTGGTACGGAGTTCTCAGCAGCTTGCAGTGATGCAGGTGAGAAACACTTAGGCCTGAGCCAGGGGATTAACTGTCACTGGAGAGGAGAGGCAGTAGCTACCCGAGGCACAAAGAAGGTGGAATCACCCAAACATTTGTCAGATTGAGGGTGAGGGGGCTTTAGAACTCCAAGATTATCCTCAGGTTTCTGCCTTTGGTGCCTTTAAAAATTTTAATCAAAGTTGAGAATTTACTCTATGCGGGGCACTCTATAAAAGGCTTTATCCTTACTGTGTCTGTTAATCCTTGCAACAACCCTATGAGATGTATTTTTACCCTCATTTGATGAATACCTGAAACTCAGAGAGCTCGGAGGCCTTGCCTGAGGTTACCAGCAGCTCCACTTCTGTCTGTAATCAGTGACAGGTTCCCATTGCACACAGCGTGTCGTGCAGGTAGAAGTTTAAAAATCCAGAGCTGCATCTTTGCTTTCCAGGCCAGACATGGTCAGATTCCCTGTTTTCCCTTTACAACATCTTTCATCCTCCTTCTCATCTTAGATGATCTACTTCAGGTAAGTAAACTATTCATGCTGGTCACTGTTCCCTCAGTCACCTTACTCGTTTTCAGCTTTGCCTGTGGCTTTGCACACGCACCCCATTTGTCTCAGTCACATCAGAGCCCCTGGTTGCTGATGGTGCGCTCAGTGTGTGCCAGGCATGGTGCTGAGTGCTCAGTGTGTGCCAGGCATGGTCCTGGGTGCTCGGTGTGTGCCAGACATGGTGCTGGGTGCTCAGTGTGTGCCAGGCATGGTCCTGGGTGCTCGGTGTGTGCCAGACATGGTGCTGGGTGCTCAGTGTGTGCCACGTACAGTGCTGAATGCTCAGTATATGCCAGGCACGGTGCTGGGTGCTCAGTGTGTGCCAGGCATGATCCTGGGTGCTCAGTGTGTGCCAGGTACAGTGCTGGATGCTCAGCAAGTGCCAGGCACGGTGCTGAATGCTCAGTATATGCCAGGCACGGTGCTGAGTGCTTTCCAACTGTGTCTCCTGGCAGCACTGAGAAGAGGATGTTCAGGTTCCCATTTTACACAAGAGGAAGCCAAGGCTTAGGGAGCTTTAAACAAGTTGCCCAAGGCCAGACAACTAGTAGGTGGCAGAGATTTCAACTGAGGACTGTTAGGTTTTCAAAAAGCTCCATGTATATCATCACAATGAAGATGAGGAAAAAGAAAAAAGCTCCAGGTTTTTGTCTCCTTTAAAGTCCAGAAGAAGTACTGCCTCCTCCATGAGGCATTTTCTTACCATTCTTGCCAAAGATGTCTTGTGCTCCTCCAAACTATAAAAAAGTATATATATTTAAAATATATTTAAAAACATATATATATGTTTTTCGTCTTTTTTTATTGAGACAGGGTTTCACTCCGTTGCCCAGGCTGAAGTGCACTAGCATGATCGTGGCTCACTGCAGCTTTGAACACCTCAGCTCAAAAAATCCTCTGCCTCAGCCTCCTGAGTAGCTGGGATCACAGGTGCACTCCACCACACCGAGCTATTTACATGGTCTCACTATGTTGCTCAGGCTGGTCTCAAACTTCTGGGCCTGAGGTATCCTCCGACCTTGGCTTCCCAAAGTGCTGGGATGACAGGCATGAACCACTGCACTCGGCCAGGATGTATTTTCTTTGCTACTCATTTGGTATCCAGCCATATACTGCTTTGTGCTGTTGCTTTACTTGTTATGTGTACATTTCTTATTTCTCCATGGGAATCAAAGTCATTGCTTTGAAAGCTAGAAAGTGATTCTCTGCTTCCTTATATCTGCCTCTAGTGTCTAACAGTGCTGTGCTCACAGTAGGAGTTTGCCAAGCATCCAGTTGGAAGTTCTAGCCATGGGAACTCAAGAGCCTTTGGGCAAGGAATGATTCTCCCCTCACTGGATGATCATCCTCCTGACAGTGGGTGTAGCTTTGGAAGGGAAGAACCTGCAGTAGAGGGGGAGGAAGAGGTCAGGGATTCTGTCAAGTGATCAGAGGAATCACCTGAGGATATGTCTCCCAGATTACTCTTGTCTCCAAGTTTTCAGGTTATTGATTGTTAACAGCAGATCCACTTTTGGTCTATCTTAACTTTCAATGTCTGTGTTCAAAACTGGCTTCCAAATAAGATAGTCTAGGGCTCATATTAAATACAGATTTCTGAGTCTACTAGCAAGGAATTCAGATTTGTTGGTCCTGATGAAGGATTGACGATTATGCGTTTTTAAGGCACCTCCACTCCTGCCCTGGGGATTCCGAGTGTTCAGAACACACTTAGACAAGCACTGCTCTTGATCCTGGTTTTCTCTTTTATTTGTAGTCTTTATTGATTCAAAAACTCACATAAAATTAATAAATACAAAGAGATAAATTCATCTGCAGTATTAGCACTGTAGCACATCCAAATTTCATAAATGTTTCTTGGTTCTCAGTCTTCGTCTGGATAATCCAAAGGCTAAGAGGTGTATAACATGTTGTATTTATTCCATTACTTTTTGGGTCTGGGAAGATAATATGTGGGTTTTTTTGTTTGTTTTGTTTCATTTTTGAGATGGTGTTTCACTCTTGTTGCCCAGGCTGGAGAGCAATAGCACGATCTTAGCTCACCACAACCTCTCCCTTTCAGGTTCAAGTGATTCTTCTGCCTCAGCCTCCTGAGTAGCTGGGATTACAGGCGTGCACCACCATGCCTGGCTAATTTTGTATATTTAGTAGAGATGGAATTTTTCGTCGGTCAGGCTGGTCTCGAACTCAGGTGATCCACCTGCCTCAGCCTCCCAAAGTGCTGGGATTACAGGTGTTAGTCACCACCTCCGGCCAAGAATATGTTGAATTTATGACTGTTAAGTGTTAAACTGTAATCTTGCATAGCCCATCGTTAGAAGTGTAGTAAAGACTTTGTAAATATGCCAAACTTGAGGGTAAGAAACAGACTTTGCATTTGCTAACAATGTCTTTTCTCAAATTAGATGCTGACGGAAAGTTAAGTGTGAAATTTGGGGTCCTCTTCCGAGACGACAAATGTGCCAACCTCTTTGAAGCATTGGTCGGAACTCTCAAAGCCGCAAAACGAAGGAAGATTGTAACGTATCCAGGAGAGCTGCTTCTGCAGGGTGTTCATGATGATGTTGACATTGTATTGCTGCAAGATTAATGTGGCTCACCTGTCTCGATGTACTGCCATTTTTCGTGTCTGGTAAACTGGATATAAAGTGAAAGAACAAACATTTGAGCATACTTAATGTGTTTTTATAGAACTTTGTAAGCAAAAGGAGACTCATGTTTTAGAAGTCTGGTTTTTTTTATATCTTGAAAGAAAATTTATGTATGGCACTATAAAATAAACAAATCCTATTATTTTTCTCAGGAATCTGGTTGGGAATTGTAGGGAGTGAGATTTTTTGGAGGGGGGACAGGGGAATGTTTGTTTCATATATAATTAGACATTTTCTATAGATACTTGACATTCTGCAAAAGCAACAAGCAAACCGAAGACCAACTCCTATGAGAAATATTATTGTAATCAAGACATGTAACTGTCTTAAAATTGCCTTATTGCCTTATTTTGTCATTTAAGTATTTGGGTGCTTCTCAGAATTGAGTTTTTGAATTAAGATTAGGTAACTACAGTAAAAGTTATGTTAATCTGAAACAAATTCTCTCAAAACTACCAAATTTAAGTAACAGGAATGGCTGGGTGCAGTGGCTCACACCTGTAATCCCAGCACTTTGGGAGATCAAGGTGGGCAGATCACCTGAGGTCAGGAGTTCGAGACAGCCTGGCCAACATGGTGAAACCCTGTCGCTACTAAAAATGCAAAAATTAGCCAGGCATGATGGCACACATCTGTAATGCCTGCTACTCAGGAGGCTGAGGCACAAGAATAACTTGAACCCAGGAAGCGGAGGTTGCAGTGAGCAGAGATCATACCACTGCACTCCAGCCTGGGTGACAGAGCAGGACTCGGTCTCACACAAAAAAAGAATGGTTAGCATTACGGTTGGACTTTATAAAAAATATTTATTTTGAGGCTGAGTTAGGAGACATGCCAAAAAAATCTAACCTGAAAACTTCACATTCTAGTTGGGTTACGCCCATCTGAATATGGGTTAATCTGTGATTGCATGTTACAGAATTTAAGATGACTTGGAATAAAAGGAGAATAAAAGCAGTGACAGCCACAATGGCCAGGGAGATATGGAGGGGGCAGAACTTGCATCAAGGAATAATTGCAGCTGATTATCTACAGGGAAAAAAAGATGGGCTGATAGGGTGATGACTGAAGGAAAGGCAGGACGTGAATTGGCAAGGCATGATCTTGTAAAAGGCGGGATATCAGGCTGGCCAGAATGCTAGGGAGAGAAGTGGTTCGTTGGACAATTAAAGTGGGATCTGGGAAACCAGGAAGAGGAATCTGAACAGAAATTGGAGCAAGGACATTCCATGATGAGTGATGCATAGTGCAGATTGTCCTGACACTAGTGATTCAGGTGGATTGTAGAGTGTGAAGTGGTCAGACAAGCCAGCTGAAATGTTGCTCCAGGAATCTCATGGGGGTGATAACGCAAAGGCAGGGGAAGAATGACCTCCAAGCATGTTTTTAAAATCGAAGCCCTCTTATCTGTACTCTTTCTGCTGTGACAAGACCCCAATTCAAAGTAGATCAAATACCATTAGAATTCACTGGCAGCAGGTCACAGTGGCTCATGCCTGTAATCCCAGTGCTTTGGGAGTCCAAGGGGAGTGGATCACGAGGAGTTCAAGAGCAGCCTGGCCAACATGGTGAAACCCTGTCTCTACTAAAAATACAAAAAATTAGCTGGGCATGGTGGCTTGTGCCTGTAATCCCAGCTACTCAGGAGGCTGAGGCAGGAGAATCACTTGAATCTAAGAGGTGGAGGTTGCAGTGAGCTGAGACCATGCCACTGCACTTCGGCCTAGGCAACGGAGAGAGACTCTGTTTCAAAAAATAAATAACAATTAACTGGCGCTTAATGGTTATTGCTCATATTTTTTGAACATTTACAATGCTAATTCTCATGTAACTCTCTGTGAGGTAGGTACTAATGTACCTTCCATTTTATAGATGAGGTAAGTGAGGCACAGAAAGGTTAAGTAGCTTGTAGAGTCTGAATTTTGAAATTTGACTCATCTAACTGGCAATTCCAGGGATGGCGTAGACTTTGAGCCTGTCTGGCTCCAGGGACTCAACAATGTCAAAACTCTCCGTCTTTCCATATTGGCTCTCATGCCTTCTCTGGTTTGATCTCTTTCTACTCTAAATAGATTCCCCACATATAACTGGGAAGATGCTGCTGGTAGTTGCAAATTCAGTTATTCCTGGATTAGCAATTCTAGTAGAGTATTTATTCTAATATCTAATTATGAATTTCAAGAAGGGAATTCTGATTGGTCCCACTGCAGTATAAACCTACCCCTTTAACCAATGGCATTTACTAAAGGGATCAGACACTGTGAACTGACAGGCCACAGGTCACATGCTGGTTTCTCAGTGGGGATGGGGTGAGATACTGTGCTTGACAACCTCATTTCAAATCCAAAAGGGGTAGTTTCCCAAAGGAAATGATGCTGGCTACCTGGGAGCAAGATAGGTTTGCTGTAGAAATAGATCTGTTGGCTGGGTGCAGTGGCTCATACCTGTAATCCCAGCACTTTGTGAGGCTGAGGCGGGTGGATCACCTGAGGTCAGGAGTGTAAGACCAGCCTGACCATGGAGAAACCCTGTCTCTACTAAAAATACAAAATTAGCTGGGTGTGGTGGTGTATGCCTGTAATCCCAGCTACTCAGGAGGCTGAAGCAGGAGAATCACTTGAACATGGGAGGTGGAGGTTGCAGTGAGCTGAGATCGTGCCATTGCACTCTAGACTGGGTGACAAGAGCAAGACGCCATCTCAAAAATAAATAAATAAAATAAAATAAAGAAGAGAACTTTTGAAGATGAACCCTAACGATTATGTGGCAAAAAATGAAAAGGTAAATGAGAATTGATGGTCACAACTACCATTATACATGCCCTCTGTGACTGAGAGACTAATGAACTAATTAACCAATTATTTGGGCACAATGGCATGACCAACTACTTGGGAAGCTTTCACGAATACCTAGGAATTCAAGACTGGTGTGAGCCATAATCATGCCACTGCACGCCAGCCTGGGTGTCAGAGTGAAATCCTGCCTCTAAGTAAATTCTGCGAGAAAATTGGATGGAGAAGGAGGGCTTGTTTCAGGGAGTGTCATCTGGGCATGGTGAACTTGGCGTAGTTAAAGTAGAAATGTGTAGTTAGTAGGTGAGGATTTTCTTCTAGAACCCAGGTAAAGGCTTAGGAGTGTAGACAGAGACTTGAGAATTATGAATCATGGTTAATTTTCACCTTAGTTTTGCTTTGTATAGATTAATTCTACTTCTGCCTCTCATTACCATTACATTGAAAATTTGATTATCAGGCACTTAGAAAATACAAAAGACAAACAATCTTCAGGCTTTGTAAAAGTCTAGTCTGAGAAATTGAAGCAACCTTTAGATGGAAGCAATATAGAAAGCCCAAAGAGGTCTAATAGAATTTTATGAGGCGGCTGACGTTGTGTAATCAAAAAGACTCTTAAAAAGTCTATAGAAGTTGAAATTGTTACTCACTTTGTCACGATTTGTTTAATGTCTTCTTGGTGAGCATCAGATGAAGTTTAGTTTCAAGCCCTTGATGATTCAATATTTAATGAATATCTTCAGAAAAGGTATGTTCATGTGATTGTTCAGTTATTTTAAGAAAACTGACAGAATATCATTTCTATCTACCATTGATATTCATGATACAATTTTATGTATTTTCCTTTAGAATCAAGATGATCAGTCCTTTGTCTTAACTTCACACATGGATAGTTCTTTTATTTGGATTATGGTCTTAACATTTAAAATCATAGATTTGGTTATTTTGAGCTATATTCACCGTGAAAATACTCTTTCTGGCCATAAGCTGCATTCCAGTTAATTATCTCAGTAATAAGTGCCATTGGCTACTGTTGGCTGGAGATTATCGACAGGTATACACCAACCCTCCTTTACTCGTGCAATGAAAATGTGGAACATCTCCTTTGTTCAAGTCACTGTTCTAGGCATTAGGAAAGACTAAAGCAAAGTAAAATAAGAATAAACAAAATTCAATTCTAGTTTTCAAAACTCTCCGATTAGTACTATATATTATTAATAAATAGTATTAAAGAAACTTTGGGTAAATGATATAGGGATATGGGTGCAAAGATGATGAATCATTCCTGGGGGGACCTGGGAGCTTTTATGGATGAAGTGAAGTTTCCTGGGGCTTTAAAGCAACAGAATAATAGGGGAGGACTTTAGGGGTAGCATTGCTACTGCATAGAAAATCAGAGAAAGGCAAGTAATTTGAGGTATGGAAGCAAAGAGGCTTAACAACAGTTGAGGCTAGAAGGGAAGGTTGAGACATTATTTTGAACCTTTAGGACAGAAGAAACAATTCTAAGTATATGTCTTAATAATGGTGAATTACAAAGAACTATAAAAAAACTTATGTAAAATAATTTGATAAGTACTACTAATAATAAAGAAACTTTAATTATTAAACATTGTAACATTGCTACTTTGTGTGTTGAGATTATATAAGGCAATGTGTAATTATAGCTTATCATCTTCATAGTGAATGACTGTTCATTGAAAACTGATTAAAGTTACCACATTTGCATACTTGAATTCTCTTACATTCCTATCATAGAAAGTCCAAGTATACCCTAGTCTCCTGGAATTACAATTTAAAAATAAATTACTGACTGAGTACAGTGGGTCATGCTTATTCCACCACTTTGGGAGGCCAAGGCAGGAGGAGCACTTGAGTGCCAGAGTTCAGACCAGGCTGGACAACATAACAAAACCGCATCTCTAGGAGAAATTTTAAAAAGTAGCTGGGCTTGGTGGTATGACCCACTACAGTCTCCACTACTTGGGAGGCTTTCATGGATACCTAGGAGTTCAAGGTTGCTGTGAGCCATGACTGTGCCACTGCATGCCAGCCTGGGTGTCAGAGTGAAATTCTGCCTCTATATAAATAAATAAATAATGGCTGTGCACGGTGGCTCACGCCTGTAACCCCAACACTTTAGAAGGCTGAGGTGGGCAGATCATGATGTCAAGAGATCAAGACCGTCCTGGTCAACATGGTAAAACCCCATCTCTACTAAAAATACAAAATTTAGCTGGGCGTGATGGCGTGCACCTGTAGTCCCAGCTACTTGGGAGGCTGAGGCATGAGAATAGCTTGAACCCAGGAGGCGGAGGTTACGGTGAGCCAAGATTGTGCCACTGCACTCCAGCCTGGCAACCGAGCGAGACTATGTCTCAATAAATAAATGAATAGATTACAGGCCAGGTAACTTAATATATTGGTGCAATTGTCTTTTCCTTTCATCAGCTGATAGTTGTCCATATGCCATTACAATAGCCAAAATTAGAAAAGAGGAGGGAGCAAATGATTGAGCAGGGTTGAAAAGGTGGAATGGATTAGATAATTTCCAAACTGGATAAACTGAGGCTTCAACAAATGCCTATTTAACATAATTTAAAGATGACTGATATTGTTATTTCATTTTCAATACAATGGCTGAGTCACTGAAGCTACCATGGCAAAATGTAAAATTAACTTTTGAAAGAAAATTATTTCAGAATCCAGGATTCCACCATCAACAGCAGTTATAACATTTATGAGCCGGGAAAAAAAATTACGGAAATGTGGATCTGAGGAATTTGTCATAAGGAAACACTAATATCCCAGATTTCCCTGGTGTCTGAGCACAGTTCTTACAATTCCAGACAATAAGGAGGAAAAGTTCAATGAATTGACAGACACTATACAAACACATCACGCCAAAGGAACAAGCTGGCTTCTTTGTGGCATGAGTAATTTATAGCCTCATAAACCTAGAAAAAGTCGAGAGGAATGCATGTACCTTTAATTTATTTATAGGTAAATAATCTCCAGTTTTCACTTTCTTAGGTTATAAATAACTCTTCAAAGAAAACCAGCTCCTCAGGAGGCTTTTATGAGGAGAAATCTAAAACAACCACACTTTTATGGAAGACGGATCTATCTGAAAATTTCTCTCCTGTCGTTTTTATCTCTAGCAGCCTCAACAAAAGGTTCCTCTGTAGTCCTTCTTTTATGGAATGTTTTGGTTAGACACTTTGGGCTAGAAGGAATGGAGATTCACTTAGCCAAGTAAAAGGGGTTAACCATCATACAGGGCAACTAGGAAGATATGGGACTCCACTGAAAGCCAACAGAGGGCCATTTACCATGATAGGACCTCTACAGACTGAGGACTCAAACAGAACGTGGCAGAATGGGTTCGGTAGCTCTTTGAACATCTAAATACCGTGGTTGCTGGGTGTGGTGGCTCAGACCTGTAATCCCAGCACTTTGGGATGCTGAGGCAGGCAGATTGCTTGAGATGAGAAGTTGCAGACCAGTCTGGCTAATATGGTAAAACCCCATCTCTAATAAAAATGCAAAAATTAGCTGAGCATGGTGCTGATTGTATTCCCAGCTACTCAGGAGGCCGAGGCAGGAAAATTGCTTCAACCTGGGAGGAGGAGGTTGCAGTGAGCTGAGATCATGCCACTGCACTCCAGCCTGGGTGACAGAGCCAGACTCCATCTCAAAAATAAAATAAAATAAAATAAAATAATATGGAGATTCTGATTCAGTAGATCTCGATGGGGCCCAAGCATTTCCATGAAGAAGCGTCTCCGTAGGTGGCTCTGGAGAAGAACCAGCCTTTACTGCACTGGGGCCCCCTGGTTAACACCACTCTGTTCTTTTCACAGATCCAGTTTGATTTGGTTTGGCTGTGTTCCCACCCAAATCTCATCTTGAATTGTGGCCCCCATGATTCCCACGTGTTGTGGGAGGGACCTGGTGGGAGATAATTGAATCATGGGGCTATTTTCCCTCATACTGTTCTCATGGTAGTGAATAAGACTCACAAGATCTGATGGTTTGATAAGGGGAAACCCCTTTCACTTGGCTTTCATTCTCTCTTTTGTCTGCTGCCATGTAAGACATGACTTTCACCTTCTACCATGATTGTGAGGCCTCCCTGAGAGGCAAGATCCCCTCCCCTCCTCCTGCTTCCTGACCTCCTCCCTTCCCTCCCCTCCAGATGAGAAGGAGGATGAAAAAGAGAAAAAAACAAATAAAATAACAAAGAGCTGGGAAGTTGACTCTCTTTTCGGTTTCCAGCTCTCTGCTATCTGTAAACCTTGAAAGAGTTGTGAATGAATGTTATCCCTACCAGCTGGAGCCTGGCACTGGGTCATGCCCCCATGTCTGCATGGCCCAGGCTCCCTTCTGGAAATACCTCTGCCAGCTAATAGTTTACCGCCTTTGTCTTGACTCCGTAAGCCCTCTCCCCTGCCTGTTCCTGCTCACATTGCATATGAACTAGCACCAAGCCACCTCACAGGTCATTGACCAGCCCAAGGACTGGCTGGATCAGCTGCCTACCCCTGATCCAACCAGTTATGGCTGTGGTTAGGGGACAGAAGAGGTGGGAAAATGGCATAAAACATGGCGGCCTAGAGTTCCTGCAACAGGATCAGGGAGCTGACCTGCCTCCACAGTGCCTGGACCCGCAAGCATTGTGTTTGCATTCTAATAAGCCTCTTCTCAGATGTTTTCTGGGATTTATGGTAGAAAATGAAGACAGTAACTTTCAATTTGGAAGATATGACCACCCTTTTTAAAAATAAAAAATGTCCCCACCACCTGTTTGATGTACTTATAGTATCCATGATGAGTAAAATACATACTATAATACAAAAAGCTAATTTACTTTTAGCAGAGGGTAGAGGGTTCTTTTTGTTGTTGTTGTTTTGTTTTTGTTTTTTTGGTTTTTTTTTTGTTTGTTTGTTTTGTTTTGACAGAGTTTTGCTCTTGTTGCCCAGGCTGGAGTGCAGTGGTACAGTCTTGGATCACTGCAACCTCTGCCTCCCAGGTTTAAGCAATTCTCCTGCCTCAGCCTCCTGAGTAGTTGAGACTACAGGCACATGTCACCATGCCCAGCTAATTTTTTGTATTTTTAGTAGAGACAGGGTGTCATCATGTTGGCCAGGCTGGTCTCGAACTCCTGACCTCAGGTGATTCACCCATCTCAGCCTCCCAAAATGCAGGAATTACAGGCATGAGCCACTGTGCCCGGCCTAGCAAAGATTTTACATGAGTTGCTAATCATAAGGTTAATACTTACACTTTAAAGAAAATAATACATTTATTTATGTATAAAAGGTACATTATTTATTCAATCTACAGAAAATGTATAAACCAAAAATAAAATCCTAAACCTCCCACTGACCTAATGAACTCCCTCTTGGGAGGGTGGGCCATAAATTGCTATAGAGTAACTATTTGGCACATGTAATATAGTGTTGAGAGAAACAGAGGACCTTGGGATGATCTGATCATGCAAGTCAATGATGTCAGCCCCAAATCCTGATTTTCTTCTTTCTCCATTCTGCCATCCGTAATACGTTTTCTTTCTTTCTTTCTAAGTCTGGCCTTCTTCCTGGTCAAAAAATAGCTGCCAACAACTTCTGGGATAGCATGACTCCTTGGAAAAAGAGGGAGTGAGGAAAAGAGATTTGAGAGAGAAAGAAAAAGAGATTTGAGAGAGAAAGAAAAGTTCTAGGAGGAAAAAGGAGCAATCGTAGATTAATCCATTGTCAACTAGCTCCCAGTGCTAATGCTGAGAAGTCAGGTAGCATTCTAATTCCTCGTCATTTTTATATGACTTTTAAAAATTGTGGGAAATTTTGGAATCTTTTAATCCCTAGGTTCAAATGTCCTGCCATATTATACCTGGGCATGCATCATTTTTTATCTTCAATTTTTATCTTTTATTTATACGGAACTTATGTTCTTTAGTTTAGGGATGTTTTCTTGTGTTATTTCCTTGATAATTTACTTCTCTCCAGTTTCTTCTTCCTCTTCTTTTTTTTTTTCTCCCTGGAACTCTTAATAGTCGGATGTTGACACTTCTGAATAGGGACTTTAATATTCGAAGTTTTCCCTCTTGCGGTGGTTGTTTTCTTTTCTAAGAGTTTTACTTTGCTTTCTTGTTAAAAAGTAAGAGTTAATTTCATTTTTGGATTTTAATTTCCATCACTTTTATTAAAGGATAGCATTCTGTTCCTGTTTCATGAATATAATACTTTGTTTCATCTCCCTGAGGATATTAATCATGACTACATTGATGTTTTCTGCTGCCTCCTGTCTGTTCAAATGAGGTCCTTTTTTGTCAATTTATTTGTTTGTATCTCTATTTTTGTGTGTTTATGCTGAAGTATTTCCTCGAATATCTAGAGATCTTTGACTAGCTCTTGGTATTTAACAGTGAGTCACTAGGAAACTGATCAGAGGCTCTGTACTGGTGGGCAGTTTTTGCCAACAGATACTAGTGAGCTTTGTTATATGATAATCAGTTGGTAAGTAAGCTTTTCATCGTGGAAATTCCAAACATCAAAATTGTAGGATTTTGGGGTTGTTTCTGAAGCCATTCAGTTTCTTCTGATAAGAGCTCTGCTAATTTCTGCTTGGTTGTATCTCATGGGTGCTGCCATTCTAGAAGCAGATGGGAAGAAACTGGAGCTCAACTGTTCAATCAGCAAAGTTTATTCACTCCTCTGTTTGCAGCTTTGCTCCCCACCCTTGCTGTGTACTATACCTTGAATCCTCTGGTATAGAAATACTTCCTCTCCATTTCTGTGGAGACCATGATCTCTGTGTGTAGTCAGGAGGAGGAGGAGTTGCCTGGATTCAAGAGAAGGGTGATGGGACCCAGGGGAAGTCTACCAGTGTGGTGTACAGATGAGCAACCAACCCCCCTAATTCTGATCACAGACATTTTTCCTGCCTTCAGGGCTCCCTGAAAATACCAGGGATACAAGGGTTCTGAGCCTCTCCGGGCCTCTGTGAGGGTAGATTGGTTCAATTCCCACTGGGCCATAGGTGCTTAGGTGGTAGCTTTCTTAAGTCTATTCCTACTCTTCTGTCTGCTTTCCTATCTTCAAAAGATTATTGATGTTGCTCATCAGCTATTGTTGCCTCACGTGTTTTCTTTGTCCTTGTGAATTTGTGACTTTCTTCATGTATTTGCTGCATTTAAAAATGGTTCAGGAAAAGGAGAATATTAAAATGACAATTGATTTGCCATACTTATCTAGAAAACCTCTTTCCTTTTTGAAGTCCAAAATGTTTTCTCTAATCTTTTTGCTTGTTGACTCCCAGATGGCAAATGCAGACAATCCAGAGTTCATTTTCAGCTCTACGTTGTCATCATCGTTGGTGGAGATCACTGTCACGTGACTCTCCAGCGTACTAAACATCTGTAGCCCTCTCAAGGCAAGCTCTGCCTGGCCTCTGCTGTTTCTCAATCCTTTGGCCTCCAGGGCATCCTGGCAGAGATGAGGATAAGAAAGAAGGCATAGTGTGCCAGGAGGAACCCAGGAAGATCTCGTCACTGGGAAATGTGGGATTTAGACCACTTGGAAATATAACCTAGGCTCGTTATGTTTTATTTATTTCACGTGAGTGTGTTCTGAAGCAACAGAAGAAGAGGACATGTAGGAAGAAAAGGTAAAGAAATTGCACGTGATAGCAGAAAGATAATAGATCTTGCAATTTAAAAAAATGGGACTAAAAACACAAGACAATTATTTAGGGGCCGATTACAGAATTTATTGGCATAGCTTTATCTAATTGCCAAGAATTCAGTACCAATTATGTGTCTCCTTATATAGGTACCAAATTAACTTTGAGGAATGCACCATTTCATTAGAATAGTAAACAGTCTACATGTATATTCAATATTTATTGTCTCTTGATGTAATCAAAAGAAAAGGAGCTTATTGACAGCTGGATGCAAGGAGAAGCAAAGAGTATTAGTACAAAGGATGCTGATAGCGATGAAGTATTTTTGGAGCTGGAGTCAACCACAGAAATCAGCACTCTCCATACCAGCCAGGAAGCATTGAGCAGATCAAGGAAATAGGTCCTTGGCTTGGAATGGTGGTTACATCTAAGTCTTGGTCTCTTCTTATCTATAAAGTAGAGAAAATAATTACTCCTAACTTTTAGGATTATTATAGGGATTAAATGTCTAAAATATAGTAATTGCTCAATAAATGTTAGTTGTTATTATTTCTTTTGGTAGGAAAATTGTTGCTAGAGTTGTAATTGTTACTATTACTTGTTTCATGAAGTTCTGAAGGTAACCTGAGCCTTGAGGGTGACTTATAATAAACAGAGGAGGTAGTCACTGGCCAAGGTCTAAGTCACATTAGCCTTCAAGGGGAGGAAACAAAGGTTACTGAAAGTCATGGGACTACGTTCAGAGACAGATTTACAGTTGTTAGTTTCTCCTTTGGTGGATTTTTGTTTGAAGGCCAAATCTCTGTCTCTTATAACTCACTGTACTTTTGTCCATCCTACAAAGACTATTTGTTCACTGACGATCTCCAATGACTGCAACAGCGCTAGAAATACTAGGTGCTTAATAAATAGTGGTTGAATGAATGGTTAAATGAACGGAGGAATGGATGTATGTAGAAAGTGTGGTTGCTGAGGTTGCTGTTTTGCTCATCAGAAGCTCATGTGCCATGATTACTTCCAGCGTGAAATAACAAGAGGGCATATGGATTGGCAATCATTTTTTGTTGATTGGGGGTGTGCTGTTGTTTTTTTTAAAATTATCAGTGTTTTGGCACCTTTTATCATACAATGGATGATAAATGACTACTTTGTTGCAGAAAGGTAACACATGTCTCCTACACTTTATGAAATAACAAACTTTTCATCTTATTGCTGAATTTTGAGAGCAATGTTTTATAGTTAGAGAAATAAAAATAAACCTTTGCCAAAAGTGAAGTTTAGGGGTGAATACAGAACTATCTAGTCTTAGGTATGTGCGTATCAGGGAACAAGAGCCATACACACACAGAGTGTGATGCAGGGGGAGAAAGGATGGTAGCTCTTTTCCCAGAGAGCTGTAGCTGATAGGGGGTTCTACCACGGACAGCTCTGGCTGAAGAGGCTGTTGTTGAGCAGAACATTCCCCAGGTAAATAAAGAATAAGAGTAAGGAATGGTAGATTTGGATAAAAGTGGAAGTTTAGAGAGGTTTCAAACTCTGGGTTGAGAGAGATTAGATAACAAAAAGAGAACTAGATAGTGAATTAAGAAAGGGGAGTTTGGCCGGGGGCCGGGCACAGTGGCTCACACCTGTAATCCCAGCACTTTGGGAGGCCGAAGCAGGAGGATCACGAGGGTAGGAGTTTGAGACCAGCCTGGCCAACATACCAAAAATACAGAAATATACTAAAAATACAAAAATTAGCCAGGCATGGTGGCATGCACCTGTAATCCCAGCTACTTGGGAGGCTAAGGCCGGAAAATTGCTTGAAGCCAGAAGGAGGAGGTTGCAGTCAGCTGAGAGAGCACCACTGCACTCCAGCCTGGGTGAAAGAATGAAACTCAGTCTCAAAAAAAAAGGAAAGAAAGAAAGGGGAGTTTATGTAGTAGGTTTGGAGCAGAGATAAAGGAGGAACAGTGCAGCAGGTGGCCTCAAGGAATCATTTTTGCATATTCTAAGTTAGTACCATGGTTTTCAAAATGGGATCCACTGTAGGGTCCTTTTGAGGAGCTCAAAACTGATCAAAATATGCCAGGTATTTCTTTGGTGCTTAGGGACAAGTCACTTTCATTTTACTTAGGGCAAAGAGATGCTCACTAGTAACCTACTAAGAAAGCTAAGGATTGCTAAACATAGCTATTTATAAGCTAAAAGTAATGTACTATTAGAGTTGATGAAGAACTTAATTCAGTAGACTACTGACAAGTCTGGTTGACTCCCAATACCACATGTGTACATGTTGTGGAGCTTACATTGCATATGCAAATGATGATGCTTGGAATTCTCACACTTTTTTGAAGGAGTACTTTTTCAATGGTATATCAACATTTTCTTGAATTGGTCATGATTTTCAGTTGCTACCATTGCGGCTATTTAATGACTAACTGAATTGAGTTTTGTTACTATAAATTTGTTGGTTGTTTGATTAGACATTTGGAAGTAGTGACACATATTTGTAGCAGTGCTGTTTGGGGTCTAATTTTTCCCAAAACTAGAATTCGAAATTTAAGTAATTCATACTCTATTGCTACAGTAGATGTATAGAGAAAATTGACTACATTTGCTTATAGAGTGATGGTTTATTTTTATCTCTCAGTTCTTTCTCTTACTGAAAATTGGATTTGGTGGAGAATGGGGTCATTTTCCTTACTTGAATGAACTATAGTCCAAATAGTTTGAGATACAATGTTTGGGCTGGGTGTGGTGGCTGATGCCTGTAATCCCAGCACTTTGGGATGCCGAGGTGGGAGGATTTCTTGAGACCAGGAGTTCAAGACCAGCATATGCAACATGGTGAGACCTTCTCTCTACAAAAAAAAAAAAAAATTGAAAATTATTAGGTTACTATAAAAGTCTTAACTTCACTCTTATTATCAAATACTTGGAAGTGTGGGTGTTATGATTCAGGAAGACTCGACTGCAAAGCACGCAGATAGACCAGTGTGAGGCAGGAGGGAAAGCGAGAAAGCAAGGATCTGGTAAGTCTGAGGCCAAGGAAGCAAACAACCCTTGTATCTTGGGTTTCTAAGAAGTGGCCATGACATCTGGGTGGGTGGAAATTCCAAACTGAGATAATTAGGTTATAAATTCCTGTATTCCAGATAGTCTGGCTTTGGAGGTTATTTGAATCCAAAATTTGAGTCCAGATTCCTAGATTGTTAACTAAGCAAAAACATAGATGGCCCTAGACTATATTCCAGATCTAACTACTTCCTGCTGTTAGCTTTTCTACAGGGCTCAACCCAACCCAAATCTAAATGTGACAACATGAGAAAAGAGGGACAAGAATGTTGGGAATGAAGGTCTGAGCCCAGGAATGATTTTCTGGACAGGTTTAGGTGTTCTCAGTGGCTTTTGATGCAGCGACTCATGTAATAAGAGACAGGGGAGGGGTGACGGGCAGGGAGGAGAGAGTATAAAAAGGCCCTCCAGAGCAACTTACTAGCCTCTCTTTTAGGAGCTGCCAAAATCCAAGATGACTCTTCATTTTGGGCTAGACTACAGGTTTCCTTCAAATACAAAAATTGAAGAATTGCAAGAGATAGAGAAGTGTGAAGGAGTGTCTTCTCCTTTATTCCCCATCAAATCAAATGCTAAATATTCAAGTATTACCTGCCTTGCTTTCAGCCCTCTTCCAGAGGAGGATAGCTGTGATAGGCTGGCATCCCTGAGTAGGTGTGGTTTATTTAGACAGGAAGTGAACACAGGGTAGTTCTGCCCACCTGGGCAACTGTTCCAGCTGTGCAGGGAGGATTAGGATGCTGTTATCACCTCCTTGGGGCAGAAATCATGGGCCCATATGACATTCTATCATTATTTTTCTTTATTTGAGATACAAAATGGAGACATTTCTTCCCAATTTATTTATAGAGACATAAATATCAAAAGAACAAGAAAGTTTTATTTAAAAAGAATTTTTAAGCCAGAGATTTGCAGGTGCTACATTTTCTTTCATTGGTGCAGCCTGTCTCTAGGGAAGGTGTGAAAAGATCTTGGCACACTTCTTTTACTAACGGTGGTCACAGCCCATCTGGGAGGAAAAATCAGTACACAGTGATGCCAGATATCTCAAGGCTCAATTGGGAGATTTTCCTGAGAATCTCCTATATTTCTCTCTGGAAGATCCCATCTGCTGCACACCACCACCCTTCACACCAGAACAGGAGCCCCAACAATGCAGGGCTTTTCTTGGTCTATTTTGTTCAGAGTTGTGTCTTCAGTGGCTAAAACAATGCCAGGCACATAATAGGTGCTAAATAAAAGTTGTTGAATAAATGAACAAATGTCCTTCACCTCATTCATCATGAATGGAGGTGATAATAATAGCTAACATTTATTAATATTTTACTATGTACTTGAAAATGTGCTAAATACAAACTTTTTTTTTTTAAATATGGAGTCTCGCTCTGTCGCCAGGCTGGAGTACAGTGGCTCGATCTCGTCTCACTGCAACTTTCGCCTCCAAGGTTCAAGTGATTCTCCTGACTCAGCCTCCAGAGTAGCTGAGACTACAGGTGCACGCCACCACCCCCAGCTAATTTTTGTATGTTTAGTAGAGATGGGGTTTTACCATGTTGGCCAGGATGGTCTTGATCCCTTGACCTTGTGATCTGCCTGGCTTGGCCTCCCAAAGTGCTGGGATTACAGGCACACGCCACCACGCCCGGCCACAGACAGAATTTTATTTAATCTTTACAATGCCCAATGAAGTATGTATTAATAATGATACTATTATTATTATTCCCACTTTATATTCTGAGACTAAGGGAATCTAGTAAACCCCGAAGTTATTCTGCTAGGAAGAAGCATAACTGGGAGTCTGAGTTCCCCAATCCTGTTCACTGCTGTCCTCAAGAAGTTTACAATCCAGTCAGGAAGATAAAATTGATAAAAGTGAAACAATTAGTCTTCCTACTGTCTCTATCAGTGCTTTGTTTTCCATCCAGGGCAGATGAATCATCTGAGGAGCTTGTTAAAGTGGAAGTTCTGTTTCACTATGTATGAAACGAGCCACAAAATACTGCAGGTCTAAAAAGCTCCCACGTGATGCCAATGCTGCTGGCCCCTAGACTATGCTTTGAGAAACAAGTTTACATCCCCTTTCCTCTTCTCAGGCATTGCTGTTGCTAGAGGCTGCTGTGGTCTAAGACAATGGGTCCCAAATACCTCTTACAAAGTGACTCTCATCTTCCTAATTCTTATAATACTTATAGAACACTGGAAGTATTCTTTATTTAGGGTTTTGATTAAGTAGATTCACTTGTTAAGAATGGAAATCGGCTAAGGCGGGTGGATCATGAGGTCAAGAGATCGAGACCATCCTAGTCAACATGGTGAAACCCCGTCTCTACTAAAAATACAAAAAATTAGCTGGGCATGGTGGCGTGTACCTGTAATCCCAGCTACTCAGGAGGCTGAGGCAGGAGAATTGCCTGAAGCCAGAAGGCGGAGGTTGTGGTGAGCCGAGATCGTGCCATTGCACTCCAGCCTGGGTAACAAGAGCGAAACTCCGTCTCAGAAAAAAAAAAAAGAATGGAAATCAACTCAAGATGTATTAAAGACTTAAATGTAAAATCTAATACTCTAAAATCCTGGAAGAAAACCTAGGAAATACCTTCTGGACATAGGAATTGTCAAAGGTTTCATGACAAAGACACCAGAAGCAATAGCAACAAAAGTGAACATTGATCAATGGGTCTAATTAAATGAAAGAGCTTCTGTACAGCAAAAGAAACTATCAACAGAGTAAACAGACAACCTATAGAATGGGAGAAAATATTTGCAAAGTATGCATCTGACAAAGGTCTAATATCCAGAATCTATAAGGAACTTAAACAAATTTACAAGCAAAAAACAACCCCATTAAAAAGTGGGCAAAGGACACAAACAGACACTTTTCAAAAGAAGACATACATGCAGCCAACAAAAATATGAAAAAATGCTCAATATTACTAATTGTTAGAGAAAGTCAAAACCACAGTGAGATACCATCTCGAACCAGTCAGGATGGCTGTTATTAAAAAGTTAAAACAAACAAACAAACAAACAGAGGCTGGCGAGGTTTCAGAGAAAAAGAAATGCACACCACTGGTGGGAGTGGATGTCCATTCAACCATTGTGGAAAGCAGGGTGGTGATTCCTCAAAGAACTAAAAACAGAACTATTGTTCCACCCGGCTGTCCTATTACTGGGTATCTATCTAAAGAAATAGAAATCATTCTATCGTAGAGACACATGCACGTGAATGTTCACTGAAGCACTACTCACAATAGCAAAGACATGGAATCAACCTAAATGCCCATCACTGGCAGACTGGATAAAGAAAATGTGGTACATATACACCACGGAATACTATACTATGCAGTCATAAAAAAGAACAAGATTATGTCCTTTGCAGGAACATGGATGGAGCGGCAAGCCGTCATCCTTAGCAAACTAAATCAGGAACAAAAAACAAACTACCACATGTTCTCACCTTAATATAAGCGGGAGCTAAATATTGAGACACATGGACACAAAGAGGGGAACAACAGACACCCAGGCCTATTTGCGGGTGGAGGGTGGGATGAGGGAGAGGATCAGAAAAATAACTATCTAGGCCAGGGGTGGTAGCTCACACCTGTTATCAGCACTTTTGGAGGCGGAGGCGGGCGGATCACCTGAGGTCAGAAAGTCTAGACAAGCCTGGCTAACATGGTGAAACCCCGTCTCTACTGAAAATACAAAAATTAGCAGGAATAGTGGTGGGCACCTGTAATACCAGCCACTGGGGAGGCTGAGCCAGGAGAATCGCTTGAGCGCGGTAGGTGGAGGTTGCAGTGAGCTGAGATCGCCCCACTGCACTCCAGACTGGCAACAAGAGGGAGACTCCCTCTCAATTAAGAAGAAGGAGAAGGAAAAGGAGAAGGAGAAGAAGAAAGAACTATCTGTTGCTATGCTTAGCACCTGGGTGACAAAATCTGTACACCAAGCCCCCGTGTCACCCCCATAGTTTACCTATATAACAAACGTGCACATGTACCCCTGAACCTAAAAGTTAAAAATTAAAACAAATTTAAAAGAGAAGTGGAAATGCACTTACTTGTTTCGAATTGTACTGATTTTTCTAGAATATGTGATATTACGTATGTAGCTCCATGAATTTTTTTTTTTTTTTTTTTTTTTTGAGACAGTCTCACTCTGTAGCCAGACTGGAGTGCAATGATCTCTGCTCACTGCAACCTCCGCCTTCCGGGTTCAGGCAATTCTCCTGCCTCAGCCTTCCAAATAGCTGGGATTATAGGTGCGCACCACCACGCCCAGCTAAATTTTGTATTTTTAGCAGAGATGGGGTTTCACCATATTGGTCAGGCTGGTCTCAAACTCCTGACCTCATGATCCGCCCACTTCGGCCTCCTGAAGTGCTGGGACTACAGGCATGAGCCACATGACATGGCACACACACACACACACACACACACACACACACACACAGATAACTACTACCCTTATCAAGAGAGAAAACATTTCTTAGCTCCAGAACCCTTCCCAGTGACTATCACTCTCTCACTTGATCATTGTTGCGCCATCTGTCACACACATTAGTTTTTTGCTCTTTTGAACTTCATAGAAATGGAACTGTAAGGCTGGCCGCGGTGGCTGACATCTGTAATCCCAGCGCTGTGGGAGGATGAGGTAGGTGGATCACTTGAGGACAGGAGTTCAAGACCAGCCTGGCCAGCATGATGAAGCCCCATCTCTACTAAAAATACAAAAATTAGCCAAGGGTGGTGGCTCATGCCTGTAATCTCAGTACTTTGGGAGGTCGAGGCAGGCGGGTCATGAGGTCAAGAGATCAAGACCATCCTGGTCAACATGGTGAAACACCATCTCTACTAAAAATACAGAAATTACTTGGGCATGGTGGCACACAACTGTAGTCCCAGCTACTCTGGAGGCGGAGGCAGGAGAATCATTTGAACCCAGGAGGTGGAGGTCGCAGTGAGCCAAGATCTCCACTGCACTCCAGCCTGGCAACAGAGCGAGACTCCATCTCAAAAACAAACAAACAAAAAAGTTAGCTGGGCATGGTGGCAGGCAGCTATAATCCCAGCTACTTGGGAGGCTGAGGCAGGAGAATCCCTTGAAGCTGGGAGGCGGAGGTTGCAGTGAGCCGAGATCATGCCATTGCACTCCAGCCTGGGCAACAGAGTAAGACTCTGTCTCAAAAAAGAAAAAAGAAAGAAAGAAAGAAAAAGAAAAGCATAACTATTAATCTTCACTCATGTACCACCTAAAACTATTTCCCATTTGCTACTTTGGGAAACATTGGTGCAGCAGAACAAAGCCATGGACTTTGGCATAAGACACTCCTGGGTTGGAATCTTGGCTCTGTTGCTTACTACAGCTGTATGATCTTGGTTAAATAAGTTACTTATATGATTTAAGTGGTGGTTTGCAATCTCTGAGGCTGAGCTTAATGAACTACAATTTTATGTTAACAACATAAATGAATCCTAAAATGAGGCTGAGGGAAAGAAGCTGGTTCCAAAACGGGTACACCCGCTGTATAATTCTGTGTATAAATAGTATAAAAACAAGCAAAACTAATATTTGCTGTTGGAAGTGAGGATCATGATTACCTTTGAGAGGAGGTAGTGACTAGGAGAGATTCTAGGGACCTTTCTGGAGTTCTGGAAATAATAATAACAACTATTATTATTATTTCGAGACAGAGCCTTACTCCATCTCTCAGGACTGAGTGCAGTGGTGCAATCAGGACTCACTGTAGCTTCAATCTCCCTGGTTCAAGCAATCCTCCCACCTTAGCCTCCCAAAGTTTGGGATGACAGGTGTAAGCCATTGTGCCTGGTCTGGAAAGATTTTCAATCTTTATCTGGGTAGCAGTTACACCACCTGAGGATCCTGTTAAAATGCAGGTTTTCTGTGGGTATCTGTATGTGTATATATATATATATATATATACACACACACACACACATTCATATACATACCTACATTTTTATATGCACACATGCACATACACAATGTAGTACTTGAGGACACTTTTGGGGTACTGGTCCCATTCTGTTCCTTGATCTAGGTGCTTGCTATGCATGTGCTCACACTGAAAATTCATCAGGCTGTGAATATATGTGCACTAGAAATGGGTTTCTTCTCTGTAAAAATGGAGATGATAATAATAATAATAACGTCTACTTCAGAAGTTTGCTTGACTAGAGTAGAAAAAGTTATCTGCTGAATAAAGATTAGGTCCTTTGCTCTTATTTTACCACAGACTAAGAGATACAGACAATGGTAAAATTTGAACTTATAATGCAACATGTAAACAGCCACATTACAAACTATTAACTTCATCATGTTCGCATTGTGTCTGAGACCAAAGCCTTACACTAGAAAAATAATGCTTTAGAGTAGAACTGACGAATAGGTTGGAGAAATTAACTCGAGGAAGTACCCTTTCCAGACCTCACTGGTGGGCATTTTGCCAGTAAAGGTGCTTCAGGGAAATAGAACCAATAAGTTTGTGTGTGTGTGTGTGTGTGTGTGTGCGTGCGTGTGTGTTACATGTATGTGTGTCTATATGTAGACACTATGTGTGTCTTTATGTGTATGTCTATATGTATAGATACATACATACATATACACACATATGTAGACATATATAGACACACAAAAGTATATACACACAAACATATATACACATATACATACATATATATGAGATGTTATGTAACAAGATTTTGGAGAATTCTTGAAAATGTAGCTAGCTATCCGATGTTGTTGTATAAATATCTAGTCTCCTTTATAGCTAAGATACATTTTATATTTATGGCTAAGATATGAAATATATACATATGGAGATCATATATATATGGAGATGGAGGAAGAGAGAGAGATAATGAATTGGTTCACGTGACTGTCAGGGCTGGTGAGTCTGAAATTTCTAGGACAGACATGCAGGCTGGAACTCAGGCAGGAATTCTAACAATCTTGAGGCAGAATTCCTTCTTCTCTGGGAAACCTTATTTTTTGCCCTTAAGGCCTTCAACTGATTGGGTGAGGCCCACACACATCACGGAGGGCAATCTTTTTTACTGAAGCCAAATGATTATAAAAATTAATCACATCTAAAAAATACCTTCATAGCAATATCTACTTGGGTACCATAGCCTAGCCATGTTGACACATAAAATTAACCATCACAGCATCTATAAAGCCTCCTTAGAGTTAAAATAGCTTTGTACCCAGCTTAAATGGCCTTCACAATATATTTAGGCAGAACACATCAATCTTCTGGAAGATATTTATATCCTGTTCCAAGTGATGTGTGATCTTATGGTTTAGTGTTGCATGTGCCACGGGCAATGATACTAATCTTGGCTGAAGTATATTAGTTATAGCAGAGACTAGATATTTATGTTATATCAAGAACATCAGATAGCAAGCTAAGTCCTCAGGAATTCTCCAAAATGTCTTTAGATCATATCACAGAGCAAACCCTCTCTTATATCAAACTACTGGATATAAAAGTATCCTTCAATCAATGAAAGGGTTGAATTCCAAAAATTTGTTTCTTTTTGTCATTGCTATTGGAAGTTGAAAAATGGTTTTCTCCCCCTCCAAAATAACACTATAAATTGGAGCTATTATGTTCCCAGGTGCACAGAAAGACCTAGATGGTGTCTTTATTTATATAATTTTGACAATTTCCTAGGGTAATTGTTTTCACAATTAATTTCCTGATTGCCTATTTCCCTTTCCCAGACTTCTTGAAAATATAAAAAATGGGTGATCAGGTCTTTTGCCACAAAGTTATATGAACAGAAAAAGATTTTTAGCTGACATTGAACCTATTTATTATGTATGGCCCATAGAAGTATTTCATTTTGATCCATATGTTTAAAAACAAGAATGAGTTGTTGACATGTAAAAATCAGGATATTTCTAAGAAAAACTATGGATTCCTGGATTCTTTTAAAAAAATAAAACAGGAAGCCAGGTGTGGTGGCTCACACCTGTAAGCCCAGCACTTTGGGAGGCTGAGGCAGGCGGATCACGAGGTCAGGAGATCAAGACCCTCCTGGCCAACAGGGTGAAATCCTGTCTCTACTAAAAATACAAAAAATTAGCCAGGCATGATGGCACACGCCTGTAGTCCCAGCTACTCGGGAGGCTGAGGCGGGAGAATTGCTTAAACCTGGGAGGTAGAGGTTGCAGTGAGCCGGAGGTTGCAGTGGACCGAGATTGCACCACTGCACCAGGTGACAGAGTAAGACTCCATTTCAAAAGAAAATAAGTAAGTAAATAAATAAAACAAGAGATCTAGAAGAAGGAAAGTAACAACAGCTGTGGCTTGGGCTCCCTGGTCACCAGAGCTGCCCCTTGGCTGGCTTTAGTGTCATATGTTAACAGCCTGGCCCTGTAGGCATTTGAACTGTGACCTCTGTCATAGCCTGTAGCTGTCACTTTGCAAGGGCTCCTGTCACAGATCTAGTGTCTGCTATTGGCTTTAAGGACTTTATTTCCTCCTCCTGCCAGTCAAGATGAAACCATCTATGTAGTGGGCTGAAGCCACTACCCTAAGGGACATACACCCAGCACATGAGTTGCCAAATCCCTTTCCACAAGGTCTGGAGGAAGAAGGCCTCCTTCCTCAAACCCCCTTGCCCCTGGAGGAAGAAGTCCTCGTTCCTCAAACCTCCTTCCCCCTGGAGGAAGGAGGCCTTATTCCTCAAACCCCCTTCTCCCTAGAAGAAGGCCTCATTCCTTAAACCTCTTTCCCCCTGGAGGAAGAAGGCCTCATTCCTTAAACCTCCTGGGATCCCTTCCTTTCCTTGCCCATCTGCCTACCTGTCTTTTTTTCTCCCTCCCTTCTTTTCTCCATTTTCCATTCCTTCTTCCTTCCTTCCTTTTTCCCTTTTCTTTTCCCTTTCATTTTCTTCTCCTCCCCTTCCCCCTTTCCCTGTCTTTATCTCTGTTGTTCTCTCCTTCCTGCCATCCTGGCTGCAAGTTTTTTCACCAGCAAGGTGGCTAGAGAAGGTCTTCCCTGCCTCCATCTCCTGGTGAGAGTTTACACTTACACTTAGGTGGCAAGAGGCTGGGACTAGGGCTTTGGGCCAGTGTTTAGAGTAGTGGCTCTGGGATGCAGTCCTGAAAGAGGGTGTTGGGGAAAAGCCAGGAGCCGCTATTCCTGATCCCATGTATATTTTTTTTTTTTTGAGATAAAGCCTTGCTCTGTCGCCCAGGCTGGAGTGTGGAGGCATGATCTCGGCTCACTGCAACCTCTGCCTCCTGGGTTCAAGCACTTCTGTCTCAGCCTCCCAAGTAGCCGGGACTATAGGTATGTGCTACCATGCCCAGCTAATTTTTGTGATTTTTAGTAGAGACGGGGTATCACTATATTGGTCGGGCTGGTCTTGAACTCATGACCTTAGGTGATCTGCCCGCTTTGGCCTCCCAAAGTGGTGGGATTACAGGCGTGAGCCACCGTGCCTGTCCTTTTTTTTTTTTTTTATTGGTACATTATACCAGGGTTTTTAGACATTATAGAAAGGGCCTTTAAAAATAGTTACTAATTGATGTATATTATAGAAAAACAAAGACCGGCCAGATGTTTCAAACTCTGTTTATTTTAATACAGTCAAAAAAAAAATCTGACACAGTCTTTGAGCTGAAGCCAAGATGGTCGTTTTTAGCGCAGCCTCCCCATAGCCACGGATCCCTGCTTAAGCCTCCTGTGGAAGCCCGGGCCTGCTTTGTAGCTTTCTCCCTTTGTCTCATAACTATGTCCACCAACAAGAATGCACCTACACCTGCTGCCCATCTTAACAGATTGAAGAACAAGGGAAAAGACAGTACAGAAATGAGGCGTCACAGAATAGAAGTCAATGTGGAGCTGAGGAAAGCTAAGAAGGATGATCAGATGCTGAAGAGGAGAAATGTAAGCTCATTTCCTGATGATGCTACTTCTCCACTGCAGGAAAACCGCAACAACCAGGGCACTGTAAATTGGTCTGTTGATGACATTGTCAAAGGCATAAATAGCAACAACGTGGAAAATCAGCTCCAAGCTACTCAAGCTGCCAGGAAACTACTTTCTAGAGAAAAACAGCCCCCCATAGACAACATAATCCAGGCTGGTTTGATTCCAAAATTTGTGTCCTTCTTGGGCAGAACTGATTGTAGTCCCATTCAGTTTGAATCTGCTTGGGCACTCACTAACATTGCTTCTGGGACATCAGAACAAACCAAGGCTGTGGTAGATGGAGGTGCCATCCCAGTGTTCATTTCTCTGTTGGCATCTCCCCATGCTCACATCAGTGAACAAGCTGTATGGGCTCTAGGAAACATTGCAGGTGATGGCTCAGTGTTCCGAGACTTGGTTATTAAGTACAGTGCAGTTGACCCACTCTTGGCTCTTCTTGCAGTTCCTGATATGTCATCTTTGGCATGTGGTTACTTACGTCATCTTACCTGGACACTTTCAAATCTTTGCCACAACAAGAATCCTGCACCCCCGTTAGATGCTGTTGAGCTGATTCTTCCTACCTTAGTTCGGCTCCTGCATCATGATGATCTAGAAGTATTAGCAGATACCTGCTGGGCTAGTTCCTACCTTACTGATGGTCCAAATGAACAAATTGACCTGGTCGTGAAAACAGGAGTTGTGCCCCAACTTGTGAAGCTTCTAGGAGCTTCTGAATTGCCAATTGTGACTCCTGCACTACGAGCCATAGGGAATATTGTGACTGGTACAGATGAACAGACTCAGGTTGCGATCGATGCAGAAGCGCTTGCCATCTTTCCCAGCCTGCTCACCAACCCCAAAACTAACATTCAGAAGGAAGCCACATGGACAATGTCAAACATCACGGCTGGCCGTCAGGACCAGATAGAGCAAGTTGTGAATCATGGATTAGTCCCATTCCTTGTCAGTGTTCTTTCTAAGGCAGATTTTAAGACACAAAAGGAAGCTGTATGGGCTGTGACCAACTATACCAGTGGTGGAACAGTTGAACAGATTGTGTACGTTGTTCATTGTGGCGTAATAGAACCATTGATGAACCTCTTAACTGCAAAAGATACCAAGATTATTCTGGTTATCCTGGATGCCATTCAAATATCTTTCAGGCTGCTGAGAAACTAGGTGAAACTGAGAATCTTAGTATAATGATTGAAGGATGTGGAGGCTTAGACAAAATTGAAGCTCTACAAAACCATGAAAATGAGTCTGTGTATAAGGCTTCATTAAACTTAATTGAGAAGTATTGCTCTGTAGAGGAAGAGGAAGATCAAAATGTTGTGCCAGAAACTACCTCTGAAGGTTATACCTTCCAAGTTCAGGATGGGACTCCTGGGACCTTTAACTTTTAGATCATGTAGCTGAGGTATAAATTTGTTGTGTACTGTTTGGTATTTTGTCTTCCTGTTTCTCTACGAAGAACTCTTTCTAAATGTGGTTTATTATCGTAGCACTTTTTACACTGAAACTATACTTGAACAGTTCCAACTGTACATACTGTATGAAGCTTGTCCTCTGGCTACATTTCCTATTTCTATGTGGAATTTCATATCTTGCAGCCTCCTGTAAATAAACATTAAAACCCACCCTTTAAAAAAAAATCTGGGTATCATTCTCCCTCCTCAATTCTGAGTACATAATCAACACATAAAGCATGATGGTGTCTGTATTGTGATGGCTAAATGAAAGATTGACATTGTTGGTATACAATTGTCATCCCCATGTTTATTAAATGCTGATATATTGGTGGAGTTGTGATCAGGCCCTACGTAAAGTAAATTAATAAGCAGGTAACCACCCAGGCGTCATTCACTATCCAACATTAAAAGCAATGCTAATAAGCTATACAAAATAATGATGTTAGTCTAAGAGGCAATTTTTTGGAACTACTTGGCTGATTCTGTCTTACCATTAGCTTCTATGTAAATGTTAATTTTGACTATTAAAAAGGATAAAAAATGGAGGCCACAGTTTAGATATAACTCAAGGCCATCTATCCACAGTCATGTAGCCAACACTTCAGGTTATCCTGATTTTCCCAAATGCTAGCTCTATTTATAAATAAAACACAAAATATTAAACTTTACATCCTTGTCAACATGATTCAGTGAAATTAAACCAATTAGCTAAGACAAATAAGCTTAAATAGCTCTGCTTGCCTTAAAAAAATGTTAAAGTCTGGGCATGGAGGCTCATGCCTGTAATCCCAGCACTTTGGGAGGCTGAGGAAGGCGGATCACAAGGTCAGGAGTTCGAGATCAGCCCAGCCAACATGGTGAAACCCTACCTCTACTAAAAATACAAAAATTAGCCAGGCGTGGTGGGGGGCACCTATAATCCCTGCTGCTCAGAAGACTGAGGCAGGAGAATCACTTGAAACCGGAAGGTGGAGTTTGCAGTGAACAGAGGTTGTGCTACTGCACTCCAGCCTGGGCAAAAGAGTGAAACTCCAGCTAAAAAAAGAATGTTAATGTCTAACGGCCATTCATGAAAAAAGTCAAAATACTTGCTCCTTTAATGCTCTATAAACTCATCTGCAACTGCCGCGCACAGGACGTTTTTCCGTGTTCCGCTTGAGGTCTTCTTGTGCTCCAGTGTTCTTTTTTCTGCACGATAAACTTCTACAGTTAGTTTTTTTTTCTTTCATCTTTTAGGTTTATTATTCAACAAAGCAAATGAAGTCATGAGTTAAGGGGGAAAATATTTAAAGAAAACAGGACAATATTATCTGTGCAAGTTGCCTTATACAAGAAATTCCAAAAGAACCAAACATCCAAAGTGAACGTGCACACCGCACATGATTTCCAGTGAAACTGTGCCAGTGACAGAAACTGTTCTGACAGTCAGCTATGGTTGATAAGGGGAGAGTTGAATAGACACTTTCCCTAGGAATAATTTTGAACTGATTTTATTTCTAACACAGTAAAACGGTGAAATCCGTAACCAATTATGTCAGCTATAATTAGGGAAGAATTCAAAGGGCACAGTTTGAATTTAAATCAATGTACATTAAGTGATAGATTCATATATTTACAAATTCTTTAAAATTTCATATATGTTAACTGATATATTTTAATAATTAAGTAATATCACATAAAATTCTGGCTGGGTGGATGTCCACGTTTCTCCATAAAGTAGGAGAATGACTTTTGGGAAGGAGGATGACAATGAAGAACCTTCCTCAACGTGGCAGCGGTTCTCAGGCAGATCAGTTTAAGGTAGGAGTATATATGGATTTGAGAACCTAGAAACTGATTCCATTAAAACTATCTGTGCTTACATGATCCTTGGAAAGTCTTCAGGTACACCCAGGAGTACTCAAGTTTGAAGACCACTGCTGTTAAGAAACAAATAACCAAACCGCCTTGACATTTAAAAAAGCCAGGTGCATAATCAGTAACAATTTTAATTATGCTGAGAAGGTCCAACTGTCATTTACAGGCATGCAGAGATAGATAGATGATAAATAGATAGATAGATATACAATAGATATAGATAACAATACTTTTTCTACACCCATATAGTAGATTGTGGCATTTTAAATTCCCATGTCTCAGAATGAATGCAATAATAAAATCATTTTATTAATCCCATAATTATTGTTATGTGTTTAAACAGGGAAGGAGTGAATCTGGGAAAGGCTTCAAGAGTGATATAACTTGAGTTACACACACCTGTAATTCCAACACTTCGGGAGGCCAAGGTAGGGAGGACTGTTTGAGCCCAGGAGTTTGAAACCAGCCTGGGCAAAATAGGGAGACTATGTCTCTGCAGAAAATTTTTTAAAAATTATTGGGGCATGGTTGCATGTGCCTGCAATCCCAGCTACCTGAGAGGCTGAGGTGGGAAGATCACTTGAGCCTGGGAGGTCAAGGCTGCAGTGAGCTCCGATCATGCTTACTTCACTATAGCCTGGGCAACAGAGTGAGACCCTGTCTCTAAAAAAAAGAAGAGTAGGTATTTGCCATGATGAAGTGAGGGAGTAAAGTTACTTCAGGGGACAGAGGAGAGAGAGAAAAGGTCCAAAGACAAAGGACAACTTAGTGTAGCTCAGTTTGTCTGGAGTGAAGGATGGAAGAAATATGGTCAAAAATCAGTCTAACAAGGCAAACAAGAGTCAGAGCTTATGCTAAGATCTAGTGTTTCTCTTGAAGAAGTTGGTGCTTCATGACATAGGCAACAAAAGTTATTTAAAGCTTTGGCACAAGCTGAGAGTCCAATAAGAAAACCTTGCCATCAGAAAAATGGGAAAACCAGAAAGCAAGGTCTCAAACTAAGGCAGTTAGCTACAGGGTTAGAGAAAGCAGGAATGATAGTAGGAATGTCAGGGATATAAAAGAATCAAGGTTTGGCTACTAGGTAGATGTGGGGGGTGAGAGAGAAGGAGCCGTGGAGAACGGTCCAGGTTTCTGGGTTAGTTATGATGTCAGGATTGTGCTTGGCTAAAAAAGTTGTCTGTTCTGCAGATTTGTGATGCCTCTCCTAGCTTTCTGCTCAACCTTCTTTAGAATGTCTTTTCATCCTCATGCTTGTCATCTTGTTAATTTAAGTAGCATGTGCTACCTTCACCATTACATTGGTCCAAGCTGGATGAAGGTATGTGTTGAAGGGCAAAAGGCAGAGACAGCCCTCTTTAAAAGAGCCTTCCTGGGCCAGGCACAGTGACTCATGCCTGTAATCCCAGCACTTTGGGAGACTGAGGCAGGTGGATCACCTGAGGTCAGGAGTTCGTGACCAGCCTGGCCAACATGGTAAAACCCCATCTCTCCTAAAAATACAAAAATTAGCTGGGGATGGTGGTACATGCCTATGATCCCAGCTACTTGGGAGGCTGAGGCAGAAGAGTTGCTTGAACCCAGGAGGTGGAAGTTGCAGTGAGCTGAGGTCACGCCACTATACTTCAGCATGAGCAACAAAATGAGACTCTCTCTCAAAAAACAAAACAAAACAAAACCTTCCTGGATGTCCCACCTATGTTGTTATGATATGCAATAGCCTGAGCAGTTTGTATTACTATCCCTAGTTGCAAGGGAGATTCTTTATTTTTATTTGGCCATTGAATTATTTTATTTTTTATAGATGTCTTTGTTTACCTTATTATTATTTTAAATAAAACTTGCATATATTTGCAAGAAAGTTTTTAAGCTGAGTAGACTGCCTCTCTGAATGAATGAAACAGTGGTTCTGTTAGTGAAGAACGGATGCTGAGCAGCCAGCAACAGCATTTTCCACAGATCATTATGGAGATGCTAGTTTCATGCTCTGAGACAGGAAATACCGGATGAGAAGCAGGCTTCCGTGGAAAGACAAATGAATTCAGTTATGTACATGTTGTGTTTGAGGTTACTGTGAGTTATCCAGCTGAGATATTCAGTTGAACAAGTATGACTAATGATAATCTGGGGGGGTTCTTGACCTATAAATGACAGTTGGACCTTCTCAATAATAATTGTTACTGATTATGTGTCTGGCATTTTTTAGGTATTGAAGCAGGTGGGTTATTTGGTTCTTAATAGCAGTGCTCTTCAAACTAGAATATTCCTGGGGGTACCTGAAGACTTTCCAAGGATCATGTGAGCACAGACTGTTTTAACGAAATCAATTTCTAGGTTTTCAAATTCCATACATACTCTTACTTGAAACTGATCTGCCTGAGAACCGGCTGCCATATTTAGGAAGGGTCTTCATTGTCATCCACTTCACAGAACTCCTTCTCCCACTTTAGGGACCTCTACCAAGCTAGAATTTTATATCACTTAACTATAGATTTGTTGTAAGAAATCACATTATTTTCTTGTTTTATAATTTATTATAAAAATGAAAAAATCCTATTACTTCTACATAATGACTTTATGACTTCTAGCAATAGACTTTATAAAGTGTGCTTCATCATTTAATAAATTTAAATGATTAAATTTAAATTTTATGTTTTTTAAAAATGTTCCTTAAAATCCATATCAACCTATTTACTTGAATTGGAAACTGAAGTCTTTCTGAAGAATGTTAGACTAATGTTGCCTTTGCCAATCAGGTTAGACGGCAAACAATTTCCACAGATTCAGTGAGCTAAATCTGTTGTCTTAGCTCATCAAAGTTTTGACATAAAATATATTGAAAACATGTGAGAAGACAAAAATAATTTTATTAAACATTGTGAATTGACTAAGGTACATTAAAAGAAGGAATTTTTATTTTCCCAACCCCTTTGAATATATCTTACTTTAGAAAATGCCTTGAGCCAAAAATAACATACATAAGTCTTGGCAAGCTTTTCTTGGAGAAAACCATGATACCTGGATAAAAACCTCTTTTGCAAGCCAGGTGGTTTCCAACTCTTTTCTTCCAACAAAGTTGAAGACAAGCTTAATCAAGTTGTCATTTGCCAGAACATGAAAAATAATGTTATGATAGATCACTAGGTGATTTTTGACATAAAATTTAGAACGAGTTGAAAGAATTGACTGATTTTTGTTTCACTAAAACCTTTTCTATCCCCATTTATTCACATAAGCAAGATTTCTTAGCCCTGACATTTATAAAATGAAAAATGAAAACAAATATGATGTCAAATCATTTTCATATTATTGATTAAAAAAACAGAGCATATTCATCTCCTTAAGAGATACACTCCCAACAAAAATTTTCTTTTATGTTTAATAATTATCTATTAAAAGTGTCAGCATGTTGATCTGTTTTGAGCAACTGTGTATTCACAATTGTAATGACAGAAAACATTAATTAGAGCATTATGGGCACATAAAGTAAAAAATGTTCAATGTATATACACAGTTATGCAGATCATATAATGTGATCTATAAAAGATTTTAAAGCGTAGAATGATACATTTGATTAATTTATGTGGAGGAGGTAGAATGGAGTTAGCAGGGAACAAAGTAGAATATCTGACAGCTAAAAGCAACTTCTTGTTCAGTTTTTTAAAAACATATACGTATGGGTATCAAACTTCTAGGGCAGCAGTCAACGTTTTAGGCACCAGGGACCAGTTTCCTGGAAGACAATTTTTCCATGAACGCGGGGAGGGGATAGTTTCAGGATGACTCAAGTGCGTTACATTTATTGTCCACTTTATTTCTATTATTATTACATTGTAATATATAACGAAATAATTATATAACTCACCATAATGTAGAATCAGTGGGAGCCCTGAGCTTGTTTTCCTGCAACTAGACAGTTCCATCTGGGGGTGATGGGAGACAGTGACAGATTATCAGGCTTTAGATTCTCATAAGAAACATGCAACCTAGATCCCTTGCATACACAGTTCACAGCAGGGGTAGCACTTCTATGAGAATCTAATGCCACCACTGATCTGACAGGGGCGGAGCTCAGGCGGGAAAGCGAGTGATGGGGAGTGGCTGTAAATACAGATGAAGCTTTACTCGCTTGTCCCCCGCTCACCTCCTGTTGTGCGGCCCTGTTCCTAAATGACCATAGCCTGGTCCTGGTCCTGGTCTGTGGCCTGAGAATTGGGGACACCTGTGCTAGGATATTTATATTCTTTTGCTACTTTAAAAAGAGCAATGCAAGCCAGAAATTACCTCCATTTCAAGTATTTAAAGTTATAATAATAAGTACTTCTGGAGTCCAGGCACTCATGCCTGTAATCTCAGGACTTTGGAAGGTCAAGGCAGACAGATCACGAGGTCAAGAGACTGAGACCATCCTGGCCAACACGGTAAAACCCTGTCTTTACTAAAAATACAAAAATTAGCTGAGCTTGGTGGCCTGTGCCTGTAGTCCCAGCTGCTTGAGAGGTTGAGGCAGGAGAATCACTTGAACCCAGGAGGCAGAGATTGCAGTGAGCCAAGATTGTGCCACTGCACCCTAGCCTGGTAACAGAGCAAGACTCCATCTCAAAAAACAATTTTTTTTTTCTTTTTAGAGAATGGCCTCAAGTGATCTTCTTGCCTTAGCCACACAAAGTGCTGGGATTACAGGTGTGAGCTGTGGGGTCCTGCTGAAGCTGGCCTTTTAGATGCCCCTGGGCACAGGTCCTCATGTCAGTTTGCCATGCTCAACACACACGTCACTCTTGTGTGCTTGGTTCCTCCCCCAGAGCTGGAATCAGTGCCCAGGCTCCACGCTTTCCCTAGGAGGGGATGTTATTGTGGCGAGCCCTTCTGGGGCTCCCCAAGAGCTGATCCAGAAGACATTTTGAGACTATGAGGACTAACCAGATTGCTGGAGAGAACCCAGGACCTCCCTGGATGCCACTCCACAATGGGAACTTCAGCCTAAGTCTTCTGGTGAAATTGAAGACTATGTGACATCAAAGGCCAGAGAACAGGTTAGGAAGATTCAGGAGCTTTGAAAACAGAACCCAGCAGCCACTGAGTTGAGGCCTTGAGGCATGAATAAGCAAAATGATATCGTTTGGCACAACTCATTTCTTTAAAAATGAAAGACAAAAATGTTTTTAGCATACAGAAAAATATGGAGAATATGATGGGAAATATCCATGCTCTCCTCACCAAAATTGGATGTTATCATTCTGCTATATTTGCTTCAGCTCTTCCCAGTGAACTTCTAACTGTATCAGCAATATATCAGAAATGTTTTAGTTTAGGAAAACATGATATTATGGTGTGAAAGAGATTTTTTAAAATAAGCACAAACATTGCTCATCATATCCTTGAAATTTACCAGTTTCTGGTCCTTGGTCGTGTGGGTTTCATAATAATATACTGTTAAAACTTTCTATGTTTACGTTATGACTACCCTGAAGTTTGAAATCCTTGAAGTATTGTCAGTATACTCGAGAAACTCATTTCTAGGTTACCAGTTCAAATTTGGCTTGAAATCACTGGAGTGGCTGCAAAATAATTATGATTCATCATGTTCAATGACATTATAAAGACTATCATTAGAGTAATTTAGACATCATCTGTTTCCAAAATTTTATGATGAGTTCCACTCATTGATCCAGACAACCACATATCTATTGCCAAATAAATGTGAAAGTGGGTGTTAAGTTGAGCCTACACATGGCTCAGTTCACTTGTCTACTTGGCATCCTCTTAGGACTTATATGATCAATATGTGTGGTTGGAGTTTGCTAATATTGTGATAAGTGGATGCCATGTTCCTTTCAACTAGAGTCAAAGGACTTCATACTTGTGATCAGGACTCACAGGAAGAATTACATTTTTTATTGGCTCAGTAGATATACATACATGTTATATTTAAAAAGCATATATAAAATTAAAAAGCATATATATATTTAAAAAGTGTATATATACATTTTTCTTTTGGTTTTGCTTGGTTGAATTGTGTACCCCCAAAATGCATGTTCACCTGGACTCTCAGGATGGGGCCTTTTTTTGGAAATAGGGTTATTACAGATATAATTAGTTAAGATGAGGCCATACAGAAGTGGAGTGGGCCCTGAATCTAATATGATTGTTGTGCTTATAAGAAGAGGAGAAGAGACACAGAGACAGACACACACAGGGAAGAAGGCCATGTGGAAACAAGGACAGAGATTGCAGTTATACAACTGCAAGCCAAAGACCAAGGATTGCCAGCAACTACAGAGGCCAGGAAGAAGCAAGCAAAGATTCTCCCCTAGAGGCTTCAGGGAGAACATGTCCCTACCAGCATCACCCAGTTTGCAATATTTTGTTATGGCAGCCCTAGGACACTATATCTATGTATCTGTCTGTCTATCTTTCTTTCTTTCTATCTGTCTATCTATCTATCTATCTATCTATCTACCAATTTTTCTATCTAATCTATTTTTCTATTTTCCTATTGATCAATTTTTCTATCATCTATCTATCTGTCTGTATTGTGTGTGTGTACATTACAATGTTTCCCTAAAATAATGCTTACCTATATTGTTCACAATACATTCTAATATTTTATTTCTGGGTGTAGTCAATTCTATTCTGTTCAATTTTTTAAAGATTGCACTATGTAAAAAAAGAAAAAAATCTTGAGTCCTGGCAATGAAGTGAAGTTCTTGATTAGGCCCTAGATCTGCTTCCTGGAAGGCGCATTCCTGTCCACTGTCCTCCACAGCTCATGTCTTTGCTCTCTTGGTCCACTAGTCTCACTGGCTGCCTCTGAGTGGGGTGCTGGAGAGTGTGCCTTTCCTGTGGCAGACAACTTTTATGGCTGCCTCTGTTAATGCAGGATTAAAGGCTTGGGTTGCTTTACAGGTTCAAGAAAAATATGGATCTGACACCCTGGGGAGGTACTCTTCTTGAGACTGCCACTAGAGACATGAGTTCAAGAGTGCAGCTTCGCAGCTGTGTTGCAGTGGTCAGGAAGCTGGAATCAAGGTATGACCATTGCTGCTCAACTGCCCTCCACACCTAGAAGCTGAGAACAGGCCCTGGGATGTTGCTGCAGAAAAAAAATGACCAAAACATTGGCAGCAATATGGACTCCATCTCATTTCTGCCTTCTACTTCACACAAGATTCATATACTGGGCAGAGTATAATGCATATCCAGAACCCCAGCTATAACGGAGTTTTGGAAAGATTATTTTCAAATGTCCAATCTTTCTCCCCCCCTCCTTTTTTTTTTAAGATGGAGTCTCACTCTGTTGCCCACGCTGGAGTACGGTGGCATGATTCCAGCTCACTGCAACCTCTGCATCCTGGGTTTGAGTGATTCTACTGCCTCAGCCTCCCAAGAAGCTGGGATTACAGGTGCACATCACCACGCCCAGCTAATTTTGTACTTTTAGTAGAGATGGGGTTTCACTATGTTGGCCAGGTTGATCTCAAACTCTCAACCTCAGGTTATCTGCCCTCTTCAGCCTCCCAAAGCGCTGGGATTATAGGCGTGAACCACCGCGCCTGGCCTAGATGTCCAGTCTTTCTAAATAGAAGGAGGAGGGGTTGCATGTTGACGTAGCCAAATCACAGTCTCCATCACAATGTTTATAAGGGAGTGTCTATATTGATAAGTAAGTTCACTGTAAGTCTCAGTGATGTTGATTTAGGAGATCTTGCTGTCTAGTTAGAAGGCCTTACTTCCTATAACTTAAGGAAAAGTGTGGGGGGTGTGTGTGTGTGTGTGTGTGTGTGTGTGTGTTTAAATCCCAGAGCTCAGTATGCAATAGTTGATGCCCCCAAGTCCTCCTGCAAGGGCAGGCAATACAGACTGTGCCAGCACAACTCTCGAGGGCCAGCATTGACTGAAATGGCAAAATGGGGAAGGGATTAAAGAGACCCTGACATATTATCATCAATCTAGGGACAAATTAGAACTTCTTGGACCTACTCTGGGGCTGAACTGGAGTCATTTGCTTTTCTCCAGATTAATGGCAAGATGACGAGATGAGAAATGGCACGTTCTGGTTTTGTAACACCATCTCCCTGTAATGAATACAGTACCATGACTGCGGCGGCTGCTGCTGTTGCCACAATGACTCAGTGAGTCATTAACACCACAACTCCCTTAACAATGAAATCTGGGTAAAGTGGTTGCCTATTTGTCACTCTAAAGTGGCAGTGTACCAAATGGTAACTTCGTAGGCTGAAAGACAGAAAAATTTAATTCAACTTCCTGTGCACCTTACCGTTAACCATTGGACTTCAGGAATTAGCTGACTCATTTGCTGTTTGTTTCTCATGAGGCACATTTAAACAATGAAAATAAATGTGATTGTTAGTACTATGCCTTAAGAAATTTTCTGCCACACCATAAAACTGTATGAATGACAGGCTATGTATAATAAAAATACTGTCGTGTTTTTAGCTTACTCTACGTAAGTGTTCTGAATCCAGAATGAGGATTTCTTCCCAGTAAACTATTCTGGTGAGACCCTGCAATTTGTTATGTTTTGAGTATCTTATTTCCTCTCTCTAACACACACACACACACACACACACACACACCCCAGATACACAAGTATAACTTTTATTTATCTAGTTTGGGGAGCCAATATCACTTGACAGTTAAGGTTTGGTCTTTGGAGTTACGCTCCACAGCGGCCTTGTTCTGCGACTCTAAGGTGATTTAACTCCTCTGGGTGTCAGCTAGCTCACTGACAATTAGTAGTGAGCTAGCTTCTTGTTGTTGAGCAACTAAATGAGATAATGTCTGTAAAGTGCTTAGCTCAGAGCATGGCGTATAGTAAATGCTCATCAAATGTAATTCCTTTTATTTTTAGCCATGTTGTGAAATTTTATTGTACTAGATTTGGGTTTAAATTTTTAAAGAGTTTATTTTGGAGGAAATGGCATGAGTAATAAACATATGCCAATATGTTATTATCAGAGCATTGGTAACTATCTCATGACAAAATAACAGAAAATGGTATTTACTATCAGCCCCAAAGTTCAAGTCTACATGTGTGTGTATGTGTATTTTGAGACAGAGTCTCGCTCTGTTGCCAGGCACAAGGCTGGAGTGCAGTGGTGGGATCTCGGCTCACTGCAACATCCACCTCCCAGGTTCAAGCAATTCTCCTGCCTCAGCCTCCCAAGTAGCTGGGACTACAGGCACATGCCACCACACCCAGCTAATTTTTGTATTTTTGTAGAGGCGGTTTCACCATGTTTGCCAGGATGGTCTTGATCTCTTGACCTTGTGATCCGCCTGCCTCGGCCTCCCAAAGTGCTGGAATTACAGGTGTGAGCCACCATGCCCAGCCTCAAGTCTATATTTTATAGCTTAACTTAGATGCTTAAAGAGCAGCATCAGCTCTTTTAGTATATTGTACTTATATTAATTATATTAAAAAGTACATTACATAATTTATAACATGGTGATAAAAATGTGTAACCTATGTGCAAGGGGGACAGAACACAAAATAGTAAAATAATTTTTAGGTACTGTAAGGGTTTCCTGCAGGAAAAGCAGTTGCAAGGCTGGTTGCAAGGTCTGCATATTAAATACAAATCTTTTTGTCCCTTCCCCTGAAGCTGTGGAAGAGATCTTTTCAAAGAGGATCCAGGAAGCAACTATACAGAAAAGAGCCATGTATTTAAGGAACTTAATCCTCTCCACCAAAAACCGCAGGGCTGGTAGAAATGGCTCTTCCAAGCACAATATGAGCAGAGACCCAAGATTCAGGTGGACAATAGGAGCATGAGAGCTGAGAAGCAGAGTGAACAGTAGACACCCAGCAAGAGACCAGATGTCTACTGAGCCTGAGAGTAAGGATGGACTAGAGTGTGCAGAGAGCCAGAAAGGCTTTACTGACCTTGTGGTACTGGAGCCAAGGTGCATTTCCTTGGAAGATCGTCTGCAGGTGTTGGTGGGCACAGAGAAATCACTGGTTTGAGAAGAGAGAGCAAAGAACAAAAAATTACAGAACAAATCAGGAGTCCAAAAATCTTCAGGACCTGACAGCGAAGGATCCTGCACTCAGTGATGGATTTAAAACTGTAGATGAATGAACACAAATGTCAAGAGTGATAGGAACTGCAAGATAATAGCCCTGCAGTTACTATCGTCACTGATAGAAGGCAAAAGGCCTAAGGAAATTGTGGGGAGGATCTTGCAAAGTCAGAGCTACTTCAAAAGAGTAATCTGGCAAAGTCAGGCCTAGAAGTGAGGAAAGGGTGAGGCTAGGGACTGGGACAAAGACAAGGCTCTGGCCCTGCTCAGCTGGGGCTGGAAACAGTTACCAGTCCTTTAATGAGAAAGCATGTAGTGACTGCATGGAAATCACCCCGCATGTTACTCCTTATAAATAGCAGGACACAAATATTTGTCCAGGCTAACAGCATGGCAAATCCGTAGCATAGCCTGGATTCTTACCAATTAATCTCTTTATGCTCTCAATCTCCAAGATAAAGAATTCTATTCAGTTGTTATAAAAGGAAACTGAATGAAAATAAATAAGCAAATCTCAATAGAACCAGAGGACCATTTGCTTGAAAAAACAGTATGGTTAAATTGCAGGGGGGTTTTCTGAGTGTGTTTTTGAGATGGAGTCTCACTCTGTCACCCAGGCTGGAGTGCAATGGCATCATCTTGAACCTCCCAGGTTCAAGCAATTCTCCTGCCTCAGCCTCCTGAGTAGCTGGGACTACAGGCATGCACCACCATGCCCAGCCAATTCCTTGTATTTTTAGTAGAGACGGGGTTTCACTGTGTTGGCCAGGATGGTCTCAATCTCTTGACCTCGTGATTCACCTGCCTCAGCCTCCCAAAGTGCTGGAATTACAGGCATGAGCCACCGCACCTGACCCTAAATTGCAGTTTTAACAAGAATGCATGTTTTGGATTCAGTCAGATTCAGGTCTGAGACCTATCTCTAGTGCTAAGTGAAGGACTGCGGGCTCATTGATTAAACTGTACTGGCATTAATTCCACCTGTGCAAATTGGGAACCATGCTGTCCACCTTGCAGGTTTAAACAATTTTAAGATTAAATAAACTTATACAAAAAAATCATATGTCAAGCCTGTAATCCCAGCACTTTGGGAGGCCAAGGCGGGTGGATCACGAGGTCAAGAGATCAAGACCATCCCGGTCAACATGGTGAAGCCCTGTCTCTACTAAAAATATAAAAAATTAGCTGGGCATGGTGGCACGTGCCTGTAATCCCAGCTACTCAGGAGGCTGAGGCAGGAGAATTGCCTGAACCCAGGAGGCGGCGGTTGTGGTGAGCCGAGATTGCACCATTGCACTCCAGCCTGGGTAACAAGAGCAAAACTCCGTCTCAAAAAAAAAAAAAAAAAAAAAATCATTTGGAATAAGGTAGGTGGCCAATACATGTTAGTTTCTTTTCTCTTGATTTTGACATTGCAGAACCACAGACTCAAAGTCTGATAGGCACCCTGACAGGTGTGACCATGGGCCAAGTATTGCTAATTGTGCAGGCTTCCAAAGGGACTGCACAGGTCTCTGGAGTCAGACTGCCTGGGCTCAGAACCACTCAATAGCTTTCTGAGCTGGGAGAAGTTACTTATTCTCTCTGTGACTCATATTTCTTACCTATCAAAGAAGATAGCAATGTCCATGCACAGGGGTTTTGGAGTGCTAAGTGAAAAAATCCACATAAGGCATTTGGGATGATCTGAGAAGGGCAGGACTGAGGTGAAGTTCATGGAGATAAAGTTTCAGGGACATTAAGATAGTCATCTCTGGAGTTACCTGGCTAGGTTTTGGTCAATGGTAGCACCAGAGGGCAGCATGGTGATTGCAAGGCCCTCCCAGGCTCTGTGGATGATTTTAAATGAGCCACAGCAGCCTTCTAAGGAGACTTTGTGGCATAAGTATGGAACCTGGGAATGGCCCCTTCTGCTTAAATAAAATGCCCATCCAACCCAGTTCACTCCCTTAGGGCTAGCTTTGGATGGGGAGCCTTTACTTCAAATTCTACTGTTTATTTTCTTATTTGCTTATTTTCTTATTCCATCATCAAAATGTAGCCTAGTTGGGTACAGTGGCTCACACTTGTAATCCCAGCACTTTGAGAGGGGATGGTGGGTGGATCTCTTGAACACAGGAGTTCGAGACTAGCCTGGGCAACATGGAGAAACCCTATCTCTACAAAAAACACAAAAATTAGCTGGGCATGGTGGTACATGCTAATAGTCTCAGTTACTCAAGAGGCTGAGGTGGGAGGATGGTTTAAGCCTGGAGGCAGAGGTTGCAGTGAGCCGAGACAGTGTCACTGCACTCTAGCCTTTGTGACAGAACAAGATCCTGCCTCATGGTGGATCATGAGGTCAGGAGATCAAGACCATCCTGGCCAACAGGGTGAAACTCTGTCTCTACTAAAAATACAAAAAATTGGCCAGGCGTGGTGGTGTGCACCTGTAGTCCCAGCTACTCAAGAGGCTGAGGCAGGGGAATCTCTCAAACTCAGGAGGCAGAGGTTGTAGTGAGCCAAGATTGCACCATTGTACTCCAGCCTGGCGACAGAGCAAGACTCCATTTCAAAAAAAAAAGGTCCTGCCTCAAAATAAATAAGTAAAATAAAAAATAGAAAGAAATGTATTGGCTCGTATAGCCAAGAGGTGCCAGGGTTGAATCCATAGCCTCAGAGAAGTAATCAGGATCCCATAATGCCACTTTCCTCTGTGCTGGTGTCATAGGTTTGAGATGAAGATTTCGAATGCAGCGAGTCTGCTGGGGAGTGCTCTCAATAGAAGCACGGCTAAGAAGGGTAAAGGAAGCAAGACTGTGCAGTGGGAGGCAGCTGATTCTGTGATGAGCTCTGGTTTCAAATAACCCTATCAAAGGTTGTCTGGTCTTGAGGGAAGGGGACTGGGCCTTTATAAGCTCTAAGCCCCACAGCCATCAATCCTTGGGTGAGGTGGCTTTTCTGGCTGAGGGCAATTCATGGAGAACAACTCAGCTGAGGGCCATCAGCTGCCAATATTTCAAGCAGCTGAGAAAATCAGTGCCTCTGTCCAGAGGGAGTGATTTGGGTAGCAAGCCATGCATCCAGTACAGTTGTCTTTATTTTCAGGCAGCGTCTGTCCATGTGCCCCCCAAGATGGCTGCCCGCAGTTAGGCTTACATGGTGGTTCTCAGCCCCTGCAGTCTTTCCTGATCTTAACAGTGAAAGTCCTAGTGAGGATTTTGATTAGCTTGATTTGAGTCATGTGGCCATCCCTAAACCAATCATAATGCCGGGGCAACAGGCTTCTCTGATTGTTTAAGTCTGGATTGTATGTCTGTTCCTGGAAGTCGTGGTGATTACTGGAAAAGATTACTGAAACGAGGTTTTCAGTTCAAAACTAACAGTTGCTTATACAAGCTATGTTATGGGTTAAGTAGCAGAGCCATGCACAAATTCCTCTCTTGAAGTCCCACCCTCACTCCCACAGAATGTGATCTTATTTGGAAACAAGGTTTTTATAGAGGTAGTCAAGTTAAAATGAGGTCATTGGGGTGAGCTCGAATCCAACTCCTCATGCAGGAGGTGAAATTTGGACACAGCCAGCCATGCAGGGAGAATGCCATGGGCACATGAAGATGGCCGTCTACAAGGCAGAGAGAAAGAGAGGCCTGGAATAGCTCTTCACTTCACAGCCCTAGAAGAAAGAAACCCTGCCAAAACTTTGATTTCAGACTTTCTAGTCTCCAGAACTGTGACATAATACATTTGTGTCAGACGCTCTCTTTGTGGTACTTTGTTACAGCAACCCCAGCAAACTAATAAGAATCTGATGAGATTAAAGTTTTTAGGCCACAGGATTTCCTGAGGCCATAATGTGGATGTTAAAATAGGTTATTTGTCTTATTAATTTTGCCTGTCTAGTACTTAGTGGATTTGTCAGAGGTGTTTGAACCAAAGCAACTCCATCTTGAATAGGGGCCGGGTAAAATAAGGCTGAGACCTACTGGGCATTCTAAGTTACAGGCTGAGACAGGAGGTTGGCACAAGACACAGGTCACAAAGACCTCGCTGACAAAACAGCTTGCTGTAAAGAAGCCAGCCAAAACCCACCAAGACCAAGATGACAACAAGTGTGACCTCTGGTCAACCTCACTGCTACATTCCCACCAGTACCATGGCAGTTTACCAGTACCATGGCAGTTTACCAGTGCCATGGCAACATCAGGAAGTTATCCTATATGGTCTAAAAAGGGGAGGCATGAATAATCCGCTCCTTGTTTAGCATAGCATCAAAAAATAACCATAAAAGTGGGGAGCCATCAGCCCTTGGATTTGCTCTGTCTATGGAGAAGCCATTCTTTTATTCCTTTACTTTCTTAATAAACTTGTTTTCACTTTACTGTATGGACTTGCCCTGAATTTTTTCTTGTGTGAGATCCAAGAAGGCTCTGTTGGGGTCCGAATTGGGATCCCTTTCCAGTAACTTTGTTCTGGCGACCACGAAAGGGACAATACTGAGGAAAGCCCCAAGCTGACGGCTAGCTTTGGGTAAGTGGTGGGGTCCAGTAACAGGTTGAAACATCAAATTGCCCAAAGAAAGTGGCCCATTTTGCTCTGCTCAAGTGTAATCTATGTTACCTCTTCTCAAGTAAGATTTCATGAGAGGATTAAGCTAGGAAGCATTCAATGTACACAATGAATTAACTTCTTTCTTTCTTTTTTTGTTTTGAGTCAATCTCACTCTATTGCCCAGGCCAGAGTGCAGTGGCACAATCTCGGCTCACTGCAACCTCCACCTCCGGGTTCAAGTGATTCTCCTGCCTCAGCCTCCCAAGTAGCTGGGATTACAGGCACCCACCACCACACCTGGCTAATTTTTGTATTTTCAGTAGGGACGGAGTTTCACCATGTTGGCCAGGCTGATCTTGAACTCCTGACCTCAGGTGATCCACCTGCCTTGGCCTCCCAAAGTGCTGGGATTACAGGTGTGAGCCACCGCACCCGGCTGCATTAACTTCTTTCTTATGTGTCTGTAATGGCAGTAGCAGTGTATCATTTGGAGGGAAGGGTGCAATTGAGACATAATCAAAATCATTTTCTCACAGAACTCCAATTGAGAAAGGTCAGTAGGCTCTAGTGGTACCAAACACATCTAACTCATACATTTCTACTTGGATTTGCACCAGTTATCATTTACGCACATGGCAGTTATCGTGGCCTGACAAGCCAACATCACTGAGTAGAAGCAATTGGGAAGGGTAGCCTGTGGACACAAAAATAAAAAATTTCATGTCATCTTGAGTTCATAAGAAGGGGAAATCCCTAAATGGCAGAGACTGAGAGCAATATGCACAAGCTAAAAAAAACTTTGACAGTCCCAAGTTGAGGTATTATCAGATTCAGTACTGGCTTAATAACTTAAAAGTAATTTTAATTTTAATAGCCCAGAGACATTCTGTGCTATTCGCCTATTCTTGTCTATCTGTTTTGTACATTGCTCTCTCATGATCTGTTTATTCTTATGCCAGCCCAGATACAATGGGATATATAATAAGTCCTCAATGTCATGGATGGGAAACTGTAACTTTAAGCCCAATAATATGGAACAGATCCTTGTATAATATCATTTCCTTCAATGTCGCTAGTAATAAAGTTGATGAGAAAAAAAATTGTTTGTTTGAGACAGTCTCACTCTGTCACCCAGACTGGAGTGCAATGTCATGATTTCCGCTCACTGCAACCTCTGCCTTCACCTCCCAGGTTTAAGTGATTCTTCTGTCTCAGCCTCCGGGGTAGCTAGGATTACAGGCATGCTACACCACATCTGACTAATTTTTGTATTTTTAGTAGAAACGGGGTTTTGCCATGTTGGCCAGGCTGATCTTGAACTCCTGACCTCAAGTGATCTGCCTGCTTCAGCCTCCCAAAGTGCTGGGATTACAGGCATGAGCCACTGCGCCCAGCCAAAATTGTTTTTTTTTATACATTGTTTCACGCAAAGTCACAGTTTCCAAGAACCTATCCAAGTCCTTAAGTGAAGACTGACTTTTTTAACAGCTGGAATGTCTAATTTCTTTATATTACCCTTGATTTTCATTTTAAAAGTTTAATCTCACTCATTTCTCCAGCTAAAAATAAAACTTTTTTAGATCCTCTTCCAAATTCCGTGCAACGGTGATTGGGTCATGATAAATCCATAAATTAATTTGAAAATACTGACATCTTCATAACAGCTGGGCTTCCATCAACTCACACAATGTGTTCCCTCCAGTTATTTGTTTCTTTTTATTTGAAACTTAGATTCAGAGAGTTGAGTCAAGCATGCTCCTCATCATCTTTAGTTTGTACAAAGCTACTCTCTTATTTTGCTTGTTTTAAATCACTTTTCACGTCTGAGGAATTCCATCTGTAGCCATAGAGAATCAAGGTGACCTTGACTGTGGACACCTGACATTGAGAGAGGCGCAACAAGAGAAACGAGAAACAGGGGCAGCTCTGCTCTTCCTGGATCTCAGTCGCTGGATTTGCTTTATTAGAGAGTCCTGACTCCATCCTGAACTCTGATTCAGATACCTCTAAAGTGAACTTCAGGCTGGGTGCGGTGGCTCACACCTGTAATCCTGGCACTTTGGGAGGCTGAGGTGCATGGATCACCTGAGGTCAGGAGTTTGAGACCAGCCTGACCAACATGGTGAAACCCTGTCTCTACTAAAAATACAAAAAAATTACCCAGGTGTGGTGATGGGTGCCTGTAACCTTAGCTACTTGGGAGGCTGAGTCAGGAGAATCACTTGAACTCGGGAGGCGGAGGTAGCAGTGAGCCGAGACTGCGCCACCGCACTCCAGCCTGGGTGACAGAGAGACACTCTGTCTCAAAAACAAAAAGGAAAACTAACTAACTAAATAAATAAATAAAGTGCACTTCAGAACCTTTCACCACTGCTTGTCTCAAGAATCTTTGGCTTATTGTCGTTGCGACCAACAAGTAAGGGGTTCTAGGTGGGCTTTTTCTTGTATGCACAATTGGACAGGGCCCTGCTCCCAACACCACTTGCCTCTCCCCTTCCCTGTCACCTCCTTTCTGGGGCTTCCCTTCTGATTCTAAAGTATTGATAAATTTCAGAATCTGCGTGGTGCCCATTTATGATGGTGCAACTTAAAAGTACGAAGAAGTCAGCTCCTTGTGGGGCCGTCCACTGTCCAGTGGAGTTAGGAGCTGTTGGATAGGCTGTCCTGATATTCAATCATTTAAAAAGCTCCCTGGAAAACGGAGGCTCCTGTCAGATCTGGTAGTCTATCTCTTTGGATACCAAAGGATGACACGCCTGGTAATTCACTCTATTGTTGCTCTCCCTCCTTCCCATCTTGGCTCTTTGTCCGTTCTCTTCTTCCTAGGCTTGTATGTTCTAATAAAATAGTAGCACATGAACTTTTGCTTCAGGCTTTGGTTTCTAGGGGATCCAATCTAAGACAGATTTTGTAAAGTAGCTTTTTTTTTTTTGAGATAGAGTATTGCTCTGATGCCCAGGCTGGAGTGCAGTGGCACAATCTTGGCTCACTGCAACCTCCACCTCCTGGGTTCAAGTGATTTTCTTGCCTCAGCCTCCTGAGTATCTGGGATTACAGGCATCCACCACCATGCCTGGCTAATTTTTGTATCTCAGTAGAGACGGGGTTTCACCATGTTGGGCAGTCTGGTCTTAAACTCCTGATCTCAAGTGATCTGCCTGCCTCGGCTTCCCGAAGTGCTGGGATTATAGGCATGAGCCACCTTGCTGGGCCACATAGATTTGTTTCCTTATAAAAACTCACCTTTTTGCCTAGCTAGTTTACATAGATTTCTGTTACTTGCAAACAAACAAAATAATTAATATGTCTTTTATGATTATTTATTTTCCATTTTTCTGGAGAAAATACTTAGGATTTTTTTTCCCCAAAAGTTGATGTGGCAGGATAGCTCTTTGATTCCGTGTATATGTATCATTTTTCCCTTTAAGAAATACAGTTTGAGTATAGACCTATGGCATAGTCACAAAATCTGTTATCCTTAAAAGTTTGCGGAAATATTATTTTCAACAACCTGTCTAGCAGCTGAGAAGTCTGATGCCACTATGATTCTTCTCTTTTCCAGTATGTTTTTGGATTTAAAAGAAATAATTTGAGGTCAGAAATTTCGTGATCATATGTACAACTGTGCCTTTGTGTCCTCTGGGAAACAGATGCTGAGAAGCTATTTTAAATGCAGGAGATTTATTAGTGTATAAAGCTTGGTAAAAATAAAATGAGTGGGGAAAAAGGTTGGTTAGGGAAATCATAGATTCCAAAACAGAGCTGATACTTCTCAATCAACTGTGTCAATTTGGTTTTATCTGTTCTCTCTTTTCCAATAAGTTTTGAAAATTTGTGGTCAGCCAATGATACTCATCCATATTTTCTTTTTCATTTACCTTTTAAAAGAATTCAATGGACTATGTGGTAAAAGGATGGTAAACGTGCACTCAGTCTGCCATTTAAAAGTATTCAAGAACTTTCTGTGTGTGTGTGTGTGTGTGTGTGTGTGTAAAACAAACTTGCTTTCCATGAAAAGCTTTACAAAGTTACATTTCCACAATCTGAGTATCAGTGAGAATATTTCACTGTAACATATCCACAGTTGGGTTTTATTAGACAAACAAATAAAATATTTAATTTTATAGACATATATGCTTAAAATGTGCAATCGTCTTTAGTAAGGTGAAACTTTTATCTTTCTAATATGGAAAAATTTCTAGCATATCCAAAAGTAGGGAGAATTGTATGAAGAATCCCGTGTGCTCATTACCCAGTTTCACCAATTATCAGTTGCTCCAGGAACCAAGGTAAATGTTTTGCTAAATATGTATTAGCTATTGTATTTCTTTCTTTGTAAATTTTTTAATGCTTCTAACTAGCTGTTTTCTTGGATTTTGGGGTTTTTCCTGTAAAAAAGTATACACTACTTAGAAATTAATGTTATTTTCTCTCTGTCATAATATTGTTGCAAATATTTTTATCACATATTTTTCTTTTGATTTTCTGTTGTGTTATATTGAATTTTTAATTTGTTTGCTAAATGGAATAATGTAGGGTTGTTATGATTTTTAAAAATTGTTATTTAATTATCCAGCACCACATATTTAAAAAAACTAACAGTCCTTATTTCAGAATAATAATATTGCAGGTTAGGAAAAAGTTCTAATTATAAAAGGAAAGAAAAAAAAAGAAAAATGTTCTAATTATTTTCTAGATTTTGAGATTTTCCATTAGCGTTTTTTTCATAAAAGGAAGTTTATTGCAACATTATCTTTTTAAAAAAAGCCTGTATTTTTAGAACAAATCTAGATTTACAGAAAAATTGGAAAGACTACACAGAGTTCCCATGAATGCCATACCCAGTTCCTCCTACTTCTACCAACTGACATTAGTATTCATACAACTAACGAACCAATCCTCACATATTAACAAATGCATTTACTCACATTTTATGTAATGTTGTTTTTCTGTCCCAGGGTTCCATCCAGGAGACTGTGTTACATTTAGGCATCATCTCCTTAGCTCCATTTGGCTATGATCATATTTCTCAGAATTTATTTGTTTTTGATGATCTTGGCAGGTTTGAGAAGTGGTCAGATATTTTGTGTAATGTCCTTCTACTGGGATTTGTCTGATGCATGTCTCAACTGGGGTTTTGGGTTTGGGGGAGGAAAACTGTAGAGGTCAAGTGCTATTTCATCACATTATCTCAAGGACACATAGCAGCACGACTTATCCCTGTTGATTATGACTGATCAGCTGGCTGAGGGAGTGTTTGTCAGGTTTCTCTACTATGAAGATGCTTTTGTTTCCCTCTCCGTATTACATTCTCTAAGAGGGAGTCACTTTATGCAGCCCACACTTGAAGGCTGGGGAGTTATGCTCCCCCACAGGGGTGCAGCTTCTACACAAATTATTTGGAATTGTTCTCCCTAGAATTTTATCTTTTCTCCCCCCAATTTATTTATTTAATCATTTATTTATGTAGTATCGGTAGTGACAGGAGGTAGCCAAATGATTAGGTGGATAGCGACAGGTTCCCAGTGAAATCCCACCTCCAAGCCAAAGAGAGTTTAAAGCCTGAAAGCCAAACTACAAATTAAATCCCCAGGTTTGGTTGAGAACTTGTCCTCCTGTTTGGCACCCTTTCCTCTAATCCCCACCCCTCACCTATTTTACATATACTTACCCTTTCCTAATTTGTTTTCTACACTGTCATGCCCACCTTTGAATGGTGTCTTCACTTTAACCTTTTTTGCATACTCACAAGCCAATCAGCATGCATGCCCCATCCTGTGCCTATAAAGACCCCAGACTCAGTCAGTGGAGGTGGAAGTGGCCTGACTTCGGTGAAGATGACCTGACCTTCCTGGCCCCTTTGTAGCTCCCCTGGCTGCTGACAGCCATTTTCATCACTCAAAATTCTCTGTCTTCACTATCCTTCAGTTATCTATGTGGCCTCATTCTTCTTGGATGCTGGACAAGAGCTCGGGATCCACTGAGTACGGGTACCCTGAAAATGTTGTCACACTGGCCCTTTACCCTCACTGGCAAAGGGCAGTCACCCTATGCAATGAGGCAAGAGGCAAACTGAGCTGCTATCACAGTGCTGTCCATCAGACTGCAGATGGTGGAACTAAAAGAGCACCGTGACACCCCCTCTGGGGCTTCAGGGTCATAATCGGACACTGTCACCTGGGCATGACCATGTTCCCTTCAAGGCAACACACCTGGTCTGATCACAGGCCCCCACGGAGCTTGCTCCTGTGTTGACACCCAGAGCAGTCATTTGGAGCAGTCATCACCTGCTCACATGCTCCCTGCTGCAAGGGGCTGAGCGTGGTGGGCCAAGTAGAGGCAGTGCCCCTGCCACAAGTCTGGTGAAGGGGCCTAGAAAAATCTCGCATCAGTATGGATTCATAAAGATTTATTGTATATTTTGTGTTATAATCCAATGTTATTTCTTTTAGTTGCTGTTGTTGAAGAAATTGTTCCAGCTTTGGCCATTGGAAGCTCTTTCCTTTGACTCCTGGGTCCTTTTGACTACTCTCATTGTTTATGTGTGTTGGGAGGCAGGCAGGGGCTGCCTAATTTAATGCTTTCTGGCACTACAAGATGTTCCAGGTCCATCTTGTATATTTCCTGTTTCAATCTTAGAATCAGCCATTTCACCAAGGTGCTCTGGTTACTTTTATTGGAAAATGATATTAGAAACCAAGATGTGGGTGCTAAGTGTGCTTGTTACTCCAGTTTTATTGTTTCTAGCCCTCTTAGCCAATAATGCAAGAAAATATATGTGTGTATATTTCCTGTATATACACATACACACACCCCTATACATATTTCTATATGTAACCATCTGTAGCTATATTAAGCTAAAAATGAATTCATATTGATGCCTCCAACTTTATTCCTTTACCACTAAGATCACACTAGACTCTCCCCTTGCTTATCTGTAACCTCCAACTTCAACAGTGAGAAATCTGGCTCCTACCATCTGCCATGTGTTTACTTCATTGTTCAAATACAGTATACATGTAGAATAGTAGCAGAATTGGTAAACTGTGTGGGAAACAACTTTCTCAGCTAGAGGTCTAGTGCCTATGTAGTTTCTTTCATCTTTAGTTTTGCAGACTTTGCTCATTTCCAAAGTTTGAGGTCAGCACCTGAAACATTTGTAAAGCTGTTTCATGCATTTGTTGTATAGTTAGATTGTTTTGTCACATTCTGGATTCCATCCCGGGATTCCCCTGAACTCCCAGTTTTGTTTTAATTTTCTTACATAATTTCACTCTTTAACAAAATAATTCTTTTCCTCAACATCTAATTTGTAAGGCTTTATCACACATTAAAATCTTGTGTCTACTAATATCTGTAGTTCTTTGCTTACTGTGCGTGTGGTACATAAACCTCCTATCTAGCAGTTAAATAAAAATTGATTTCAAGTTAGAGGAGAGAAAAATATGAAAATTCCTTGGAAGCACTATCCTACAATCCAGGCTGATAGGATTCCTAGAGAATAAAACAAGTTTATTGGCATACACAGAAAGTTACAAAACATATCGTTAACTATGGGTGAGAGAAGATACAACAAAGATTTATACCCCCAGGAATTTGAAATATAAAGTAAACAAGGAAATAAAATATTAAAAAGTAAGTAAAACACAAATAGTGATGATTTTGGGGGGAGTTAACAAAAAATAGCTACATGTTAAACTAGTTACATGAGAGATGAGAGAGTGTTTGCGAATATAGGTAGCTCAGGTTCTCCTATTGTCATGTGTGAGGTCCCAAGTTACTAACGAATTTATATATTTTTTATACTTTAAGTTCTGCGGTACATGTGCAGATTGTGCAGGATTGTTACATAGGTATACATATGCCATGGTGGTTTGTTGCATCCATCCCCCTGTCATCTACATTAGGTATTTCTCCCAATGTTATCCTTCCCCAATCCCCCCACCACCTGCTATCCCTCGCCTAGCTCTCCCAGTCCCCAACAGACCCCAGTATGTGATGTTTCCCTCCCTGTGTCCATGTGTTCTCCTTGTTCAACACCCACTTATGAGTGAGAACATGCAGGGTTTGGTTTTCTGGTCTTGGCTCAGTTTGCTGTGAATGATGGTTTCCAGCTTCATCCATGTCCCTGCAAAAGACATGAACTCATCCTTTTTTATGGCTGCATAGTATTCCATGGTGTATATGTGCCACATTTTCTTTATCCAGTCTGTCACTGATGGGCATTTGGGTTGGTTCCAAGTCTTGGCTATTGAAAACAGTGCCACAATGAACATATGTGTGCCTGTGCCTTTATAACAGAATGATTTATAATCCTTTGGGTATATACCCAGTAATAGGATTGCTGGGTCAAATGGTATTTCTAATTCTAGATCCTTGAGGAAGTGCCACACTGTCTTCCACAAGAGTTGAACTAATTTACACTCCCACCAACAGTGTAAAAGTGTTCCTGTTTCTCCACATCCTCTCCGGCATCTGTGGTCTTCAGATTTTTTAATGGGGTTATTTGGTTTTTTTTTTTTTTTGCAAATTTGTTTAAGTTCTTTGTAGGTTCTGGATATTAGCCCTTTGTCAGATGGGTAGATTGCAAAAAAATTTTTCCCATTCTATTGATTACTGGTTCACTCTAATAAGAGTTTCTTTTGCTATGCAGAAGCTCTTAAGTTTAATTAGATCCCATTTGTGTATTTTTGTTGCCATTGCTTTTAGTGTTTTAGTCATGAAGTCCTTGACTATGCCTATGTCCTGAATGGTATTGCCTAGGTTTTCTTCTAGGGTTTTTATGGTATTAGGTCTTATGTTTAAATCTTTAATCCATCTGGAGTTAATTTTTGTATAAGGTATAAGGAATGGGTCCAGTTTCTGCTTTCCACACATGGCTAGCCAGTTTTCCCAACACCATTTATTAAATAGGAAATCCTTTCCCCATTGCTTGATTTTGTCAGGTTTGTCAAAGATCAGATGGTTGTAGATGTGTGGTGTTACTTCTGAGGACTCTGTTCTGTTCCATTGGTCTGTATCTCTGTTTTGGTACCAATACCATGCTGCTTTGATTACTGTAGCCTTGTAGTATAGTTTGAAATCATGTAGCATGATGCCTCCAGCTTTGTCTTTTTTTTTTGCTTAGGATTGTCTTGGCCATGCAGGCTCTTTTTTTGGTTTCATATAAAGTTTAAGGTGGTTTTTTCCAGTTCTGTGAAGAAAGTCAATGGTAGCTTGATGGGGATAGCATTGAATCTATGAGTTATTTGGGCAGTATGGCCATTTTCATGATATTGATTCTTCCTAACCATGAGCATGAAATGTTTTTCCATCTGTTTGTGTCCTCTCTTATTTCCTTGAGCAGTGGTTTGTATCATGATCATGTCAGCTTCATCCCAGGGATGCAAGACTGGTTCAACATATGTAAATCTATAAACGTAATCCATCACATAAACAGAACCAAAGACAAAAACCACATGATTATCTCAATAGATGCAGAGAAGGTCTTCGACAAAATTCAACAGCCCTTTATGCTAAAAACTCTCAATAAACTAGGTATTGATAGAACGTATCTCAAAATAATAAAAGCTATTTATGACAAACCCACAGCCAATACCATACTGAACAGGCAAAAACTGGAAGCATTCCATTTGAAAACTGGTGCGAGACAAGGATGCCCTCTCTCACCACTCCTATTCAACATAGTATTGGAAGTTCTAGCCAGAGCAATCAGGCAAGAAAAAGAAATAAAGGGTATTCAAATAGGAAAGGAGGAAGTCAAATTGCCTCTGTTTGCAGATGACATGATTGTATATCTAGAAGACCCCATTGTCTCAGCCCAAAATCTCCTTAAACTGATAAGCAACTTCAGCAAAGTCTCAGGATACAAAATCAATGTGCAGAAATCACAAGCATTCCTATACACCAATAACAGACAGAGAGTCACATCAAGAACGAACTCCCATTCACAATTGTTACAAAGAGAATAAAATACCTAGGAATACAACTAACAAGGGTTGTGAAGGACCTCTTCAAGGAGACCTACAAACCACTGCTCAATGAATTTAGATTTTGTTAAATGTCTGGGCAAAGTAGTTCCACCAAGGGCTGATTCTAGGTCTTAATGAAAATGAGCACTTTGACAAATAAATTGTGTACTGTTGCATTTTACTGTGTTAAGCTCTAAGCATTACAGAGAACATCAGACAGGCAGATGTGTAGTGAGCATGGTTTTCTAGTTCCTCCAAAGATTCACAGACGTGCCTGAGTGGGCAGAGGTTTTCCACCATTTTAGGATAAGGTAATGTTTACCATGCCTCTTGTACACCAGTTTCTAATGCTACAACATAATTACCTTTTATGTTTGCAAATGCTGCCGTTAGGTAGCTGTATCATTGAACTTCCGTTTCTGGGTACACAAGTTATGAATAATGTCTAGGCTATGATTGTATGCAACTAGTTATCTCCTGGGTTGCAAAGCTGAAGAGTGATTGGGTAAGACAAGCTTGGCCAGAACTTATCATAGCCTGTTGCAAATCTAAGAACAAAATGAAACTAATTGGAATACTATAAAGTAAGATTTCTAAAACAGTTGAAGAATAAAAGGAAATGTAGAAAACGAAATTCACCAAAAAGAAGTCAGGAAAGAAGAAAGAGAAAAAGGAGGAAGAAGAAGAAATGAAAAAGGCATATTAAAAGCACAAAATAAGAGGCTAAAATTAAATCGAAATATATAATGTATTAAAACACATTGAATATAAATGAATTAATAGAGTATTTAAAAACCAGAGATTGTCAGATTGAATTTTAAAAGCCCAGTTAAATGGGCAAGGCTCAGTGGTTCACGCCTGTAATCCCAGCACTTTGGGAGGCTGAGGCAAGTGGATCACTTGAGGTCAGGAGTTCAAAACCAGGCTGGACATCATGGCAAAATTCTGTCTCTGCTAAAGATACAAAAATCAGTGGGGAGTGATGGTGGGCACCTGTAATCCCAGCTACTCAGGGTTGAGGCATGAGAATCACTGGAATCTAGGAGGTAGAGGTTGCAATGAGCTGAGATTGAGCCACTGCACAATAGACATGGTGACAGATTGAGACTGTCCCAAAAAAAAAAAAAAATGCTGTTACACACTTATTACACTGAACACAGGATAGCATGGAGACACTGTAAATAAATAAATAGAAAAATCATACCAGAAAAATCTCAATCCAAAAAAAACTGGTATAACTGTAGTAATTCCAGAGAAATAGACTGTAAAGAAAAAAAGAGTGTTATTAGTTACAAAGAGGATCATTACATAATAATACAATGAACCATTCATTAGGAAGCTTACCAACTCTAAATCTATACCTCATACAATATAGCCTTAAAATAAATATCCAAAATCTGACAGAATTACAAGAAATAGATAAATTCCTATAATTCCCTCAGTAATAAATGAAGCAGTCTAAAAGAAATAAGTAAAGTTATAGAAGGTTCATATCACACAATTTAAAAACTTGGTTTAATGGATATAAATGGAATTCTGCACACATTTAGAAAATGCTTTTCAGCCAGGTGCAGTGGCTCACGGCTATAAACCTAGCACTTTGGGAGGCTGAGGCCAGTGGATCATCTGAGGTCAGGAGTTCGAGACCAGTATGGCCAATAAGGTGAAACCCCATCTCTATAAGAATTAAAAAAATAGGCTGGGTATAGTGGTGCATGCCTGTAATCCCAACTGCTTAGGAGGCTGAGGCAGAAGAATCACTGGAACCTGGGAGGTGGGGATTTCAATGAGCCAAGATCGCGCCACTGCACTCCAGCCTGAGCAACAGAGTGAAACTCCACCTCAAAAAAAAAAAAAAAAGAAGAAAGAAAAGAAAAAGAAAATATACATGCTTTTCAAATTGTCAATATTTGAAATTATACATGCTTGAAATTTTGAATTGAAAATATACATGCTTTTCAATAGCACTGTTACAAAAATTGGATGACTACCAACTACAAAACATATTTCAACAAAAACCAAAGAATAAGTGTCATGCAGGCTACACGATCTGATGTAAGTTCAATAAAATTAGAAATTAACAAAAGATCATCAAAATCTCCATTCAATTAAAAATAAAATAATGTACCTGTGTAAGCTTAAATTATATTGATTTTTTTTTTTTGAGACAGAATCTTGCTCTGTCACCCAGGCTGGAGTGCAGTGGTGTGATCTCAGCTCACTGCAACCTCTGCCTCCCAGGTTCAAGCAATTCTCCAGCCTCAGCCTCCCAAGTAGCTAGGATTACAGATGCGTGCCACCATGCAGGGCTAATTGTATTTTTAGTAGAGATAAGGTTTCATTGTGTCAGTCAGATGGTCTTGATCTCCTGACCTCGTGATCCACCCGCGTCGGCCTATATATTTTAAAAAATTATTTATTTATTTTGAGATGGAATTTCACTCTGGTGGCCCAGGCTGGAGTGCAGTGGCACGATCTTGCCTCACTGCAACCTCTGCCTCCTGGGTTCAAGCGATTCTCCTGCCTCAGTCTCCCGAGTAGCTAGGATTATAAGCACCTGCCACCATACCTAGCTAAGTTTTGTATTTTCAGTAGAGATGGGGTTTTGCCACGTTGGCCAGGCTTGTCTTGAACTCCTGATCTCAGGTGATCCATGTGTGTCTCAAAGTGCTGGGATTACAGGTATGAGTCACCACGCCTGGCCCAAGTAATATATTTTTTTTAAAAAGAACAATGATGGCATGAATTAAACTTGCGTGTGCAATCATTTGGGAAAGAAAGTAGCCTTGAATGCACATATTAAAAAAGACAAATGTTTCAAAATGAATGTTCCAAGTATTACTCTTAAAATGTTAGAAAGGAACAAAATAGTAAACCCGAAAAATAAAAGTAGAAGGAGCCAAATAATAAAAATGAAGACTAAAATTAAGAAGTTTTAAAAATGAGTAATAAAGAGGACTAACAAAAATTAGATACTGGTTCTTTGAAAAGGTTAACAAAATAGATAAATTACTGGTGAGAAAGACAAGTAGAGTCACACCAAAAAGTTAAATGCAAAAGAGGATATAACCAACATATAATTGGTATTTTAAATTATAATAGAATATCAAGAAAAAATGTGTGCATAATTATGAGAACATACGTGAAATGTCCATTTTCTTGAAAAACATAATGTAAAAAAATTAAATAAAAAAGAAACACAACCTCCAAAGAGACCTTAGACTATTTAAGAAATTGAAACAGCAGTTTTTAAAAGTCTGGAGCTGGGTCGGGAGTGGTGGCTCACATCTATAATCCCAGCACTTTGGTAGGCTGAGGCAGGCGGATCACCTGAGGTCAGGAGTTCGAGACCAGCCTGACCAACGTGGTGAAACCCCATCTCTACAAAAAATACAAAAATTAGCTGGGCATGGTGCCGTAAGCCTGTAATCCCAGAATTGCTTGAACCCGGGAGGCAGAGGTTGTGGTGAGCTGAGATCACACTACTGCACTTCAGCCTGGGTGACACAGCGAGACTCCATCTCAAAAAAAAAGTTTGGGGCTAGAAAAATTGATCACATGGAGGTACAGAGGTTCTGTCTGAAGGACCAGAGACTGGGAAGAGTAAATGGTGTGGAGTGGAGGGAAGGGTGGATAAAGAGGGGCTGGTTAATGGGTACAAAACATGCAGTTAGATAAAGTAGGGTGTCTATAGTAAACAACAATGTATTATATTTTTCTTTTCTCTTTCTTTTTTTTTTGAGACAGAGTCTCGCTCTGTCACCAGGATGGAGTGTAGTGGTGTGATCTCAACTCACTGCAAACTCTGCCTCCTAGATTCAAGCAGTTCTCTTGCCTCAGCCTCCTGAGTAGCTGGGACTATAAGCACGTGCCACCACGCCCAGCTAATTTTTTTGTATTTTTAGCAGAGACAAGGTTTCACCATGTGGACCAGGATGGTCTCAATCTCTTGATCTCATGATCCACCCACCTTGGCCTCCTAAAGTGCTTGGATTATAGGCATGAACCACTGCACACTTGGCCAATGTATTATATTTTTCTAAAGAGCTAGAAGAGTGGACATGAAACATACCCAATACGTAGACAAGATAAATACTTGGGTGATGAACTCCCCAAATACCCTGACTTGATCATTACACATTACATGCATGTAACAAATTTCACATGTACCCCATAATGTACAAGTGTAACATGTCAAGAAAAGAAGTTTGCCTACAAACAAAAGTAAACATCCTAAGGCCGAGGTGGTTTTCTAAGCAAGTTCTACTTAATCTTCAAGCAACAGAACAGATAATCCTCATCTTATACATATAATTCCCAGAGAATAGTGAAGTAGGGACAATCCCGCCCCACCCTCCTTGGTTCATGGTATGCCAATAATATAACCTTGATTCCAAGGGCCAAATAAGGAAGGAAAATTACTGGGTAATTTTAGCTAGGGATGTAGGTACAAATGCAGCTACATGAGACTGGTTTCACTACATCATTGACTTTTCCAGCAGGGGGAGTGCATGCACAGCCTCCCTCCTGGCAGCTTTTGAGTGGTTGAGTAGATGGGCCTCCAGGATCAGGTTCTGTTTTTGAGACAGAGTCTGACTCTGTCATCCAGGATGGAGTGCAGTGGCGCTATCTCGGCTCACTGCAACCTCTGCCTCTTGGGTTCAACTGATTCTCCTCCCTCAACCTCCCGAGTAGCTGGGATTACAGGCATGCACCACCACACATGGCTAATTTTTTTTTTTCATTCTTTTAGTAGAGATGGAGTTTCACCATGTTGGCCAGACTGGTCTCGAACTCAGGTGATCCACTTGCCTCAGCCTCCCAGATTGCTGGGATTACAGGTTTGAGCCACCGCTCCCAGCCTTCAGGACCAGGTTCTGATCCAAGAACCTCCCTGATGCTCCTGAGTCTCTCACAGTATCGATAGTCAAGTTGGTACTTGTTACAGGCTGAATTATGAACCCCCCCACAGCAAACGTGTTGAAGTTCTAACCTCTAGTATCTGTGAATATGACCTTATTTGAAAATAGGGTCTTTGCAGGTGATCAAGTTAAGATAAAGTCATTAGGATGGGCCCTGATCCAATATAACTGATGTCCATAGTAAGAAGGGAAATTTGGGCTGGGCATGATGGAGCCCAAATTTCCCCTCCCCTTTGGGAGGCTGAGGCGGGTGGATCATGAGGTCAGGAGTTAAAGACTAGCCTGGCCAAGATGGTGAAACCTCATTTCTACTAAAAACAAAAAAACAAAATTTTAGCCCAGCATGGTGGTGGGTACCCGTAATCCCAGCTACTTGGGAGGCTGAGACAGAGAATTACTTGAACCTGAGAGGTGGAGTTTGCAGTGAGCCAAGATCGTGCCACTGCCCTCCAGCCTGAGCAACATGAGACTCTGTCTTAAAAACAAAAACAAAACAAAAATCTCCAAAACCAAAACCAAAACAAAACAAAATACAAAAGTTAGCCGGGTGTGGTGGCATGTACTTGTAATCCCAGCTACTCAGGAGGCTGAGGCAGTAGAATCACTTGAACCCAAGAGGCAGAGGTTGCAGTGAGTTGAGATCGAACCACTGAACTCCAGCCTGGGCAACAGAGTGAGACTGTCTTAAAAAACAAAAAAAGTAGAAGCAAGGAAGTTTCTTTTCCATTTGTTTTGAAATTTCAAATAGAATAGTTGGGTTATGTATTAGTTTGCTCTGGCTGCCATGACAAACCAGCATGAAGGGGATACTACTTTGGATGGCTTAAAACAAGAGACATGTATTGTCTGATGGTTCTTGGGGCTGGAAGTCCAACATCAAGATATTAGCAGTGCTGGTTCTGCCTGAGGGAGAATCTGTTCCACGCCTCTTGCTGAGCTTCTTCTGGTTTGCTGGCAGCCTTTGGCATTCCTTGACTTGTCAATCATCACCTTGCCTTGAACTTTACATGGCATTCTCCTTATCTGTCCAGATTTCCTCCCTCTGCCTTTTTTTTTTGCGACAGAGTCTCGTTTTTTCACCCAGGCTGGAGTTCAGTGGCATGATCTTGGCACACTGAAGCCTCTGCCTTGCAGGTTCCAGCAATTCTCCTGCCTCAGCCTTCTGAGTAGCTGGGACTACAGGTACATGCCACCACACCTGGCTAATTTTTGTAATTTTGATAGAAATGGGGTTTCACCATGTTGGCCAAGATGGTCTTGATCTCCTGACCTTGTGATCTGCCCGCCTTGGCCACCCAAAGTGTTGGGATTACAGGTGTAAGCCACAGCACCTGGCCAGATTTCCCCTTTTTATAAGGATGTAGTCATATTGAATTAGGGCCCACCCTAATGACCTCAACTTAGCTTGATCATCTAAAAGATTCTATTTCCAAATGAGGTCAAATTCACAAATACTGGGGGCTAGAACTTCAACATATTTTTGGTGGGACACAATTCAGCTTATAACAGAGTGTATGAATTTCTTATGTATATAAAAAGGGGTGTTGGTTTTAAAAAGCTAAGGACTTCAAAGCTAAATAGTGTAGCCACAGCTGATGTCTTGTCACATAGGTCCTCCTGAGATGTTCCCTAACTTGCTGGCATGAATCACATACTTAAAAGCTCTTGTTATAGAATTTCTATTCCCTACCCCTACTTACCTCAAAGAGTTAGTGTGTCAGAGGGTCCACAGGCCTTTCTGAAGTGGCTTCCACACTGTCAGTGTGTTTGGCCTTTCTGGCAAGCAATGTGAAGAATAATCACCCATTTAGTTTTCTTAAAAAATTGTTTGTGGCTAGGCACAGTGGCTCACATCTGTCTGCCCAGCACTTTGCGAGGCCAAGGCGGGCAGATCACAAGGTAAGAAGATTGAGACCATACTGGCTAACATGGTGAAACCCCATCTCTACTAAAAATACAAAAAATTAGCTGGGCGTAGTGGTGCATGCCTGTAGTCCCAGCTACCTGGGAGGCTGAGGCAGGAGAATCACTTGAACCCAGGAGGCAGAGGTTGCAGTGAGCTGAGATCATGCCACTGCACTCCAGCCTGGGCAACAGAGCAAGGCTCTGTCTCAAAACAAAAAAAAAATAATAATTTTGTAGCTACAGGAAAAAAAATAATAAGTAACTTTATTTTTTTAAAATGCTGAGGCTGGGTGCAGTGGCTTATGTCTATAATCCCAGTCAACACTCTGGGAGGCTCAGGTGGGAGGATCACTTGAGTTCAGGAGTTCAAGAGCAGCCTGGGCCACACAGTGAGACCCTGTCTCTATGAAAAAAAAGAAAATCTTTAATTAGCTGGGTGTGGTGGCACACACCTGTGCTCCCAGCTACTTGGGAGGCTGAAGCAGGGGAATCACGTGAGTGTGGCGGGTCAAGGCTGCACTGAGCCATGATTGCAATGCTGCATTCTGGCCTGGGAGGCAGAGTGAGGCTGTCTCAAAAAGAAAAATTAAAAATAAGTAACATAAATTTAAAACTGTGAATTATGCTAGCAATATGTACCCCCACCAACACACAGAGACACATGGAGAAACAAACCCACACCCCGCCCCTGCTCCACCCACACCCCTGACAGAAGCATGCATGCATATAAAACACAAGGCTGAGTCTGCTGCGGGAGAATCTTCACCAAGGAGACAGGAAGGCACCAGCTCAGTTTGGACTCTGTAGAAGGTGTCCTTGGCTCGTCTCAGCTCCTGGTGCTGGGCAGCAGATAGGATCCAAGCTGAATAGAAAAGACGTCTGTAAAACCTGGCTGTGACCACCTTCCTCTTCAGCCTCATCTACAGCCTTCTCTCCATGTGCAGAGTTGATTCCTTCTTACACATCTCTCATATAATCCATTGTTAATTACCTTCATACCATTTATGTTTCTGTTTTTAATGATAATTTTTATTTGTTTAACTCTTAATTGCTAGTTGTCCTCACTAGACCCTATGAAAGCAGAGAATAGCCTGTCTTGCTTAGTGTCTAGCGTGTAGTGCTGCCTCAGGAAGTGTTTGTTGAATGAATGACTTTGTGAATGAATTATGATTGAGAGATGGTGGCACTAAAGACAAACTGTGACTGTTTACATGTTTTTCAAGATCAGATATTACACTATTTTCACAAATCATATTAATGAGTCCAGCATACCTTATGACATTTCCACCTAAAGACAGTTAGGACCTTTTGTTCTGCCATGCCTTGCTACTTGTGAATTGTAACTGCTGGTAAAAGCTTGTTGCGTTGATTGGATGCTGGTCTACCATTTACTGATCTTTATGCATTGATTGCACAGTCCCCAAGGGAAGACAGGATAACATAGTTTGGCTGTGTCCCCACCCAAATCTCATCTTGATTTGTAGTTCCCATAATCCCCATGTGTCAGGAGAGAGACCAGTGGGAGGTAATTAAATCACAGGGGCGGTTACCTCCATGCTGTTATTGTGATAGTGAGTTCTCAGGAGATCTGATGCTTTTATAAGAAGCTTTTACCCCTTTGCTCAGCACCTGTCTCTTGTGCCACCATATGAAGAGGGACGTGTTTGCTTCCCCTTCTGCCATGATCATAGGTTTCCTGAGGCCTCCCCAGCCATGCTGAACTGTGAGTCAATTAAATCTCTTTCCTTTATAAATTACCGAGTCTCAGGAAGTTCTTTATAGCAGTGTGAGAACAGATTAATATATAGGACAAACATAACAGGAAGGTCATGTTTGATTTTCAGGTAAGTATTAAAATTTCACTCTAAATTCATTAGCTAATGAATAGTTCCTTTACATATTTTATAAACTATCCATATTTTGACTTACCTCTCTATTGAACAAAAAAGTAATATTTAAAATAGGTTGGAAAATATTTTACAATTTTTTTGAAGGAACTAGACATAATTCTTGGGCTGGGCACAGTGGCTCACGCCTGTAATCCCAGCACTTTAGGAGGCTGAGGCAGGTGGATCACAAGGTTAGGAGTTTGAGACCAGCCTGGCCAACATGATGAAACTCCGTCTCTACTAAAAATACAAAAATTAGCTGGGTGTGGTAGCGAGCACCTGTAATCCTAGCTACTCGGGAAGCTGAGACAGGAGAATCACTTGAACCTGGGAGGCAGAGGTTGCAGTGAGCCAAGATCGAGCCATTGCACTCCAGCCTGGGCAAGACTCCATCAAAAAGAAAAAAGGAACTAGACATAATCCTTAAGGTAATATTAAATTATAAAATTCAGTGGAAATGTTTTGTTAAAATGTAATCTTTCTCTCCTGCAGTCATGGGACCATCATCACAAGGACCCTTAAGAGCAATGATGCACTATTTTTGTGGATATTGGGACATTTTAAAGATCTCATTATCTTTCATTGAATGGAGTTAGAGGATCTGCTCAAGACAGGAAGTGGAAGTTGCTAGTAGTATCTATTTCCATTCATTGTGCTGCTGCAAAGTTGACATGCCATGGAAAGAGCAGATGAACAGAATCATTCCTGGGTTTTAGTATTTCTGAATCTGAGAGAGCAGACCCAGGATTAAATGGATACAGTGATAAATACAAAAAGGTAATCTGAGCCACTTGATGGCTTTGCACTAAGAGTATTTCAATTCAACTACAGTGAAATTTAATTACTACTTACTGAGTGCCTAAAGGAAACCAAGTAGGGGTCATGGGTTTCTTGGTATTCTTTAACTGCTCTCAGCTTAAAGCTTTGTTCCAACTCTGAACATAATTCACTCTTACACGTCTAAGTTTCTGACCTAATTTTGCCTCATTTTTCTTGTAATAAAATTATGCCCTGTTCTCTTTCAAAACTCTGCCCAAGCTTCATCTCCTTTAATTGGCCTCTGCAGACAAGGCAGATGAATGCCTGTTGTGGTGGAAATGTAGACCCTCAAGAGGGCCATCCTCGGTCCAGATCCTGTTCCCCAACACCTCGCACCACAGGCCCTCCCTGTACATCCTAAATCAGTGGCTCTCAATTTTGGCTGCACAATAAAATTCCCTGGGGAGCTCTGAAAAGCTTAATTTAGGAAGCCAAAGAAGAATTTTTAATCTGGTATCCCTCCGTAGCTGTAAAACAAAAACAAAAGCAAAACAAAATAAAAGAACAAAATTGGGAAAATGGAAGCTGTTAAAAAAAAAAATGGGGAGCCCAATAATCAAAAATTATGATTTAATTGGGCTAATTAAATCATAATCTCTGAAGACAAGTCTCCCACAATTTGTTTTTTAAAGTTCTTAGGGTACATAAATATTTGTTCACAGGTGAGGCTTGTCTTACACAAAGCAGGACTCTTACCTTAATATGTCTATACTTAAGTATATGTTTCTTTATTTCTCTTTGCTTTTTTGTTACATGTAATCTCACAAAATCACATGTTTTAAAGTTGTATGTGGGTACTCCAAAGAAACAGAACAATAGGGGATACACAGACATATATATGTAAAGATTTATCATGGGAGTTGGCTTTATCCCTCACAACCTGCTGTCTATAAGCTAGAGAACCAGGCAAGCTGGTGCTGTGAGTTTCAGTCGGAGTTTGAAAGCTTGAGAATCAGGTGGATGGTGCAAGTCCTGGTCTGAGCCTAGAACTCCAAGAACCAGGAATGCGGATGTCCAGGGGCAGGAGAGAAACGGAAGTCCTAGCTGAAGGAGAAAGAACAAATTCACCTTTCCTCTACCTGTTTGTTCTATTTGAGCCCTCCATGGATTAGATGGTACCCACCCACATTGCTGTGGATGGTCTTCCTTACTTGGTTTACAGATTCAAACGCTAATCTTTTCAGGAGGTACCCTCATAGACACACCTGAAACAGTGTTTTACCATGTCTCCGGGCATTCCTTAGCCCAGTGAAGTTGACATAAAACTAACCTTCATAGGAGTTGAAACATGTCATTTCTTCCAATTTACCTGTGGAAATCTCCAGCAAAGGACATATCTTACCCAGCCCATAGATTGAGAACAAAAATATCAAGATTTACTAGGCTAAAGATGTTTGGGAGATTATTGTTACGATGATGATGATTATTATTTTGGACAGAGTCTTGTTCTGTTGCCCAGGCTGGAGTGCAGAAGTAAGATCACAGCTCACTGCAGCCTCAGCCTCCCAGGCTCAAGCGATCCTCCCACCTCAGCCTCTGGGGTAGCTGGGACTACAGGTGTGTGCCACAATGCTAGCCAATTTTGTATTTTTTGTAGAGACAAAGTCTCACTATGTTACTCAGGCTGGTCTCAAACTCCTGGGCTCATATAATCTCTTGTCTCAGCCTCCCAAAGTGATAGAATTACAGCTCTGAGCCACAGTGCCTGGCCTGAAGACAGTTATTTAGAAAGCAAATTCAAAGGTCTGTTTTATTTGTAATAGCGGACCAAACTGAGCCCACAGATCACTGGAATAGTCATGATAGAGTGAACACACCTGGGCTCTGAAGTCCCGAGACTCCTTCAACTTCAGCTCCTGGGATTGTCAGGCATGTCTCAACTCTTCCTCTTTAAGTCAGTTTCCTTATTTTCAAAAATGCAGACAGTAATGCCTCGAGGCTTATTTAAGTATTAAATTGGGTAAATATTTACGAAAGTGGGTGACATATAGTTAAATTTTTTAGCAGTTATAAAATTGTGAGAACCTTCTTTCACTGACTTTAAAAGGTAAAGAGAAAAAGAACTATTTTGTATTTGAATAGGTGTTTATTATTTTGTCAGTTCTGAAGATTTTTAATATCTCAAAATTTCTCAGCATAACCTGGCTTGACCCAGCCATTTGGATTCAAACGTGTTTCTGGCATGCTTCCTAGAGCTTACATTTTTATATTCTTTGAAGCATCTGAAAGAAATATAAGCTCCACTCTTGTCCAGAAGGAATTCAGCATATTAGTTACCTATAAAAGAACAAACCTATAATGTTTACAATATATTCCTTTCAAAAATCTGTTTAGAGGAAGAAAGCAAAAGTATGAATCTATAATGTTTACAATATATTTTTTTCAAAAATTTGTTTAGAGGAAGAAGAAAATCCCCAAAGCACAAAGAAGACATGGTGATTCATCCATCACCAAGGAAGAAGGAGACTCAGCAATGCAGTGAGAGGCCAGGCACAGTGGCTCATGCCTGTAATCCCAGCACTTTCGGAGGCTGAGGTGGGTGGATCACCTGAAGTCAGAAGTTCAAGGCCAGTCTGAGCAACATGGCAAAAACCCATCTCTACTAAAAACACAAAATTAGCCAGGTGTGGTGGCGCATACCTGTAATCCCAGCTACTTGGGAGGCTGAGGCAAGAGAATCACTTGAACCTGGGAGGCAGAGGTTGCAGTGAGCCAAGATCGTGCCACTGCACTCCAGCCTGGGCAACAAGAGTAAAACTCCATCTCCAAAAAAGAAGAAAGAAAGAAAGAAAAAGAAAGAAAGAAAGAAAGAAAGAAAGAGAAAGAAAGAAAGAAAGAAAGAGAGAGAGAGAGAGGGAGGGAGGGAGGGAGGGGAGGGGAGGGGGGGGGAGGGGAGGGGAGGAGAGGAGAGGAGCGGAGAGGGGAGGGGAGGGGAGGGGAGGGGAGGGGAGGGGAGGGGAGGGGAGGGGAGGGGAGGGGAGGGGAGGGGAGGGGAGGGGAGGGGAGAGGAGAGGAGAGGAGAGGAGAGGAGAGGAGAGGAGAGGAGAGGAGAGGAGAAGAGAAGAGAAGAGAAGAGAAGAGAAGAGAAGAGAAGAGAAGAGAAGAGAAGAAATGCAGTGACAGTGTGGGCCTCAAGTCCCCAGGGCGCTTATTGCTTGTGTGTGTATATATGCGTGCATGCATGCCTGTGTGTGTGTGTTTTCTGCATGTTCCTGATGATCTTTCAGTTTGAGCCATGAAGAAAGTAAATATCAACCACTTTTCTGTTTTGCCTCCAGGAAAAATACCAGAACAGCCCAGCAGAGGTAGAAAAACAAGAGAAGATAAGATCTTAACTATCATAATGAGGACAGGCACTTGCTTTTAACCTCAGAAGCAGGGGAAGTGGCAGAGTTTGAGTGCTGCTTGCAGAATCCGGAAGCTCTACCCAAGGCTGGAGCAATGCAGATGTCTACCAAGACCTCTGATTATAAGTGACAATTTCAACATCAACGTTTTTGGACTGAAAAAGTAAATTCCATTCACTAATGGACTTTGGGGGAAAATTCTTCAAAAAATTATTTCCCTTACCTCTCCTACTCCCAAAACTTTTAACCTGCTTAACCTTAGGCTGGGGAGATTACAGAAATTAGATCAACATCAAAAATTAAATGATGAGAAAGTATTGCATTCTACTTACATGTTACAGGTCTTTAAATCTTAAATATATATGCTTAACTCTGAATATACCTTAAATAAAAGTTATAATAATGACCTATGTTATTTACTTAGGCCCAAAAATAATTGTTGGATTTAAAAGTATGTACTTATTTCACCTCTGTTAATTCCCTACTCTTTGGATCTAGGATATCTTAAATCATCACCCTATCTAATCTAAGCAACCTAAGGGATCTCCATAAATTATATTACAGCATCTTCCAGATAGCAAAACCACGATCAATGGACAGAAATTATAGAAATGCAAGATTCATCTCAACATAAAAATGAACTTTCTGGGAACCAAAAATGTCCAATAATATAGTAGACTGCCTTACAGAGTGCTTAGCTCACTGTTATAGGAGGAGCTCAAGCTATGTCTAAATGATCAGGTTAAGTCCAGAGTCAAACTAAGACTAAATGACCATCTGCTTGGGCTATTGTGGAAGGAATTCTAGTGCTTGATGAAAGGCTGGATTGCAAGGTCTCTTCCCAATATAAAACGATATGACTTTGAATAACATGAATCTGACACTGAATACTTTGGTTGGTACTGCATTTGTGATTTTAGATAATTCAGCTCATCAAGAATAAAGAGTATAGCTAATAAGCTGGAGCCCATCACATTTCATTGGGGGTCCCTTAGATGACTCTTAGTAACTTTCAAAAACTGAAATATTACCTAGTTTATGGTTTTGGATTCCATTTACATGTGTTCCTCTGGTCCCCCTTACCTCTTACCTGCCAATGTGTTCTTCTGTTTCATGTTTTACCCATTCATTATGTCAATTATACCTGATTACAGGGTACTTTCATGGAAGATTGATCTCCCTTGTAGACCTGAGTGAAATCACATATATCATTTCCACCAATAATCTTTGTGGCTGGAAGTCCTGTGCTCTGTATATGCCTCAAACATAAGGAGGGCCCTAAAAGGGTCTGTCATTAGTCCCTTGAGTCAAAAATATATTGCATAAAACATAATTTATTTCTTTTAACTCATTAGGAGCCATTTAAAAGTTGATAGCAAAGTTTATTCTTTACCGGAAAAAAAAAAAAAAAAGGTGAGGGAGGCTGCAGATAAAAGTGTCCTCCCCCTCAGCACCCAGGTGTTGCACGTCTACTAGGCATAACAGCTGGCACGGGGATATTAATAGGCAGCCATTGTTTTTGCACCTGGCTGGGGATCACAGTCTGAGACTATAACCAGTGCAGCTGCAGAGGTTCTTGTGAGATTTTTCTGAACCACAGAAATGAGAAAACAATCATTTTGATCTATGACATACTAGTCTTCATGAAATACCTCAGATATTAAAGAAGGATAAATGAAGTTAAGAGTAAAATATGATTATTTTGAACAGTCTCCAAACTATTAGTGAGCTTTTCTATTATCTTAAGAATAAAGAACATTGATTCTAAAGAAAAACAAAATAGAAGAGATATTTGAGTAAGAGAAAAATACAGCACTAGCTATTGGTATTTGGTTATGTGTAAATGTTGTGTGACTTCAGTTCTGAGAAGGTACAACTAAGACACTCATTCCAAAGGAAATGAGGATCAGGTTATGGAAAAATAAAGATATGAAAAATCTTATTTTGAACAGGAATAAAATTAGACTTTTTCTGAAAGTCTATTACATACTCCACATAAAAAGACACTGTGGAATTTCTTCCATTCCCTTCCATTCTCTCCTCTTCCATGCTGTTCCTTCCTGTGTCCTTCTGGTTTCCTTTTCCTCCCCTTTGTCCTTTTTTCTCCTTTCCTTTCTCATAGATTTCCTAAAACACTTAAAATCCTCATATAAGGTCATCTCAATCTACAAAGGTGAGAAAAAGCAGCTCTTACATAGCAGCTGCTGCACTAAGGGATACAGCATCTTCATATATTATTCAAATATAAGCTGGAATGGGCACAACAGGGTAAGTGAAGTAGAGAATAGTGTGATGGGTATTGAGAGGTAAAGAGACCACATTCTGCCAGGAGCCAGGGAAGTTCACATTGGGGAACTGGCAATGGAAACGGAACAGAGGGCAGTCCACATGTGAGGGAGTGTGGACACAGAATCCACAGGGCCTGGGCTTTCCATGGCTAAAGTTGGCAAGAGTGAGGTGAAGCCAAAGAGGACAGCCATTTTTCAATTATTTTTACTAGTTTGCCAGAGTTAAGAAAACATAAAGGAAGAATGTGTCTCTCCTCGCACATAGTTTAGGATTGAACATTACTATCGATTCCTAAAAGAAAATCTACTTCATAAGCCAGTGTTGAGAAGTTGGTATTTGACTTGCGATTTTATATACGTATGTGTGAGTAGGTGGAGACTGGGTGGGTAGAAAGTGGTTACAGGGCAATATGTTTCACTACTGGAGATTGGTCTCCTCCTCCAAATCCATTTACTCCCCCAGATCTCTCTGTCCCCCACCTGCAATGATGGGACTCTTATTCTCTTTCATCCTCCCTCCCCCTCATACAATCTCCAGCTTCTTTCTTTTTTCCTGGTTTTCTCTCCACCTACCTTTGCATTCTCATATGCAGAGAAATGTGTCTTATCCCATCTCCTCCTCACTCATCACTTAATACTGTCTTCAAGTGTCTACAGTCCTGAGGATGACTTCATGTGTGTTCAGCAAACAAAAGATCCTTTCACTAAATGGTCCACCCCCTTTATGGAGTGACAGATGAATTTTAAACACTTATTTATTTCTGGAATTTATTTCTGGGACACCCCCAAATGTTGTCAACCTTGGCATCTAAAGTACTGCTGGGTAAAGATATTAAATACAATTTTGTCATCTCAGAAAATAATTACAAGTACTCTGAGACAGAGGAGCCTATGTAAACGTTTCCAAAGGTCCTCAGGTGGTCAGCAAGGGAGATCTTAGCTTTCTCAACTGTGCCATTCATTCTCATTTTGTGCATTTTTAATTTTTAATTCTTTTGAGACAAAGTCTAGCTCTGTTGCCTAGGCTAGAGTGCAGTGGTGCAATCTTGCCACTGCAACCTCCACCTTCTAGGTTCAAGTGATTCTCCTGCCTCAGCCTCCCAAGTAGCTGGGATTACAGGCGCCTACCTACCACCATGCCCAGCTAATTTTTGTATTTTTAGTAGAGATAGATTTCACTGTGTTGGCCAGGCTGGTCCCAAACTCCTGACCTCATGATCCACCTGACTCAGCCTCCCCAAGTGCTGGGATTAAAAGCGTGAGCCACCACACCCAGCCATTTTGTGCATTTTCATCTGTGGGAACCTAACATTATCCTTAGTTATCTGGTGTTAGTGCCAATCACATTGCTGTGGAGGTCCCTTCTGCCACATACCTGCACTGAGCACAGAGGCTCCTCTGTTTCTGTTGATGAGGAAGCTAGTCATGCTACGAAAAGATTGGAACATGCTACTTTCCTTTCATACCTGGCTGAATGCTGAAGAAACCAACTATAGAAGCATATTACCTTCCTTTTATTTTTCTTTTGCTTGAAGGCAAATCTTGTTACCCCTTTTTATTAAATGAGTTGGAAAACTAAGACTTTTTCTTTGACGCCAGATATGTGGGTTATTTTATGTTTAAAATTCCCCTTTCTGTTTTACTCTTCTCTTTCTATTATTAGGTAGAAATATAACTCTTGACCATATCATTTTTTTAAAATGCAATTCTACATGGAACCAAAACCATTCTCCAAACAACATCTGTCATTTTGTGGTCTTGGATTTCTGAGGAAATCTGCTTTCACTTACTATAACTCTAACACCTTATTGATTCTTTAGACAATGACTTCTCAGATGGATAGACTCTACTTTCTTAATTTATTATTTCTTATATTTAATATCAAGGGAAAGCCAAGATATGCAAAGTAAAAAGAGAGAATCTTTCAGTTAAAATCTGCTTCGATTTTTTTTTCAAGTCAAGCTTGTTTGTTGTGATGGAATAGCCTGTTAAACACAATATCCCATCCATAATAAATATTTGCAGAAAGTTAGGTGTTTACAACAAAATGTATATATTTCCTTTAGAAACCGAATAGAAGTTTCCGGAAACTCTTCTCAATGAGATTTCTGCTTCAACCCTGAAAAATAGAAACACAGTTGTGTCCTGTTATCTCATAGCACCTTCAGCATATTTTTTGTCATTGTACTTGCCACATTATAATGAAATTGTCTTCTTAAGTAAACCTTGTAGAGTTGCTTTTACTGAATTGGGGTTTGGTTTCAAGCCATCAGCCCATTCTGAGATATAATGCAATGAAATGTAAGAGGTGAAACTATAAAAATACTAGAAGAAAACTCTTCTGGATATTGGTTTTGGCAAAGAATTCATGAGTAAGACCTTAAAAGCACAAGCAACAAAAACAAAGCAGGCAAATGGGTTTTAATTAAACAAAAGCTTCTGCACAGCAAAATAAATAATCAACACAGCGAACAGACAGCCTCCAGAATGGGAGAAAATATTTGCAAACAATGTATCCAGCAGGGGGCAAATATCCAGAATACACAAGGAACTCAAACAACTCAACCACAGCAAACCAAATAACCTCATTAAAAAGTGAGCAAAAAACATGAATAGACATTTTTCAAAAGAAGACATACAAATGGCTAACAAGCATATGAAAAAAAATGCTCAACATCACTAATCATCAGAGAAATGCAAATTAAAACTACAATAAGATACCATCATATATCAGTCAGAATGGCTATTATTAAAAAGTAAAGGCAGGATGTAGTGGCTCATGCATTCTAGTATATTGGGAGGCCAAGGCAGGTAGATCACTTGAGGCCAGGAGTTTAAGACGAGCCTGGCAAATATGGTGAAACCCCATTCCCTACCAAAATACAAAAAATTAGTTGGGTGTGTTGGCATATGATAACACCCAATTGCCTGTAATCCTAGCTACTCAGGAGGCTGAAGCATGAGAATTGCTTGAACCCAGGATGCAGAGATTGCAGGGAGCCGAGACTGTACGAGTGCATTCCAGCCTGGGAGACAGAGTGAGACTCTGTCTTAAAAACAAAAATAAAGGTAAAAATATAACAGATGTTGGCAAGGATGTGGGGTAAAAGGAATATTTATACACTGTTGGTGGGAATGTAAATTAGTACAATGTCTATAGAGAACAGTATGAAGATTTCTCAAGGAACTAAAAATAGCATTACCATTGGATCCAGTAATCCCACTGGTATCTACCCAATGAAAAGGAAATCATTATATCAAAAAGACACCTGCACAAATATGTTTATCACAACACTGTTTACGATAGCAAAGATATGGAATCAACCTAAAGTCCATTGATGGATGATAAAGAAAAGATTATATATATTTATATATACTACTCAGCCATAACAAAGAATGAAATCATATATTTTGCAGCAAGATGGCTGGAACTAGAGGGCATTATCTTAAGTGAAATAACTCAGAAATAGAAAATCAAATGCCACATATTCTCAACTATAAGTGAGAGCTAAATGATGTGTTCACATAGGCACAGAGTGTGGAATGATAGACATTGGAAACTCAGAAGGCTGGGAAGGTGGGAAAGGCACAAGTGATTACTTAATGGGTAAAATGTACCTTATTTAGGTAATAGAATAATAAACAATAAAAACCCAGACTTCACCATTACTAAATATATCCATGTAATACAATTGCATTGTACACCTTACATTTATACCAAAAAAAAGAGGTCAAAAGAAAGAAAAGAAAAAAAGCCCCACAACATTTACCATAAGGATAGTGTTGAAAATGTTCTTCAGTATATCACATACTATTTGCCTTTGGGCTGGATGCAGTGGCTCCTGCCTGTAATCCAAGCAATCTGGGAGGTCGAGGTGGGCAGATCACCTGAGGTCAGGAGTTAGAGACCAGGCTGGCCAAGGTGGTAAACCCCATCTCTACTAAAAATGCAGAAAAATAGCTGGGTGTGGTGGCATGTGTTTGTAGTTCCAGCTATTTGGGAGGCTGTAGCACAAGAATTGTTTCAATTCAGGGAGGTGGAGGTTGCAGTGGGCCCAGTTGCATTCCAGCCTGAGCAACAGAGTGAGACTTTGTCTCAAACAAACAAACAAAGAAAACAAAACAAAGCAAAAAAAGAGGGTATTTGCCTTTGAATGATCGTTGAGGGTTTTGTTTGTTTGTTTGGCCTTATGTCAGGAATAGGTATGCTATTCCTGAGCCATTGGTCTGCTTTTATCTGGTGGAACTGAAACTGTCCCAATTGTCACATGGAACTGATGTTTATGGTTTCTTTGAATAAAGGTAAAAATTAACCTCCCTTAAAACTTTCGAGAAAGTTAACATTTGTCTTATCTGAGTTCCTTTCTCAGGAAACTAACCATGAGGCCTCCCAGATAGTATCAAGGAACTGAAACTTATCAGATCACCACATCTGAACAATGAGACGCAGGACCCTTCACTCATGATCATTGGCCTAACTGACCACCTGCTTCCTGTGAACCAACTCCCTTTCCTTATCCCTTCCTAATTCCTGTTTTTCCACAACTGGTTAAAATTCTTCCCTGCTGTATAAACCCTTAGTTTTAGTCAGTCAGGGAGATGGATTTAAGACTGATCTCCTATCTTCTTGGCCATAGCACCTAATTAAAGCCTTCTTCCCTGACAATACTCATTGTCTCAGTGACTGGGTTTCTGTGTGGCAAGTAGCAAGACCTAGACTAAAACCCCAGCGTTTTGGTAACAGAACCTGTGGATTTTCTCTCCCTTGACAGAGATTGTCAAGCTTACAGCCAAATTCCTGGTGGATCCTTAGCAAATACATGCAGATCTTCATTGCATTTATTTTGTGTATTACCCTGCCTCTAGTTGTATCTGTATCTTTCTCTCACCAGGCTATGAGCTCCTTGAGAATGTACTGGGACTGTTTCTCTATCACTTTGCATTTGGATGTGGCACAGATTTCACTGTATGCTCAGTAAATATTTTTGAAGGTAAACTAAATGAAGTTGCCATTGGAAAATAAGAAGGAATCATCTGGTAATTTGAACAATGCCAGTTTTCTCTTTCATAGAAGACAAAAGGCAAAGACTGAGAATCCAATTGTCACCTACAAACAAGAAGGCAGAAGATATTCCTTACTTAAGTTGATGATAAATAAATGAATTCAATAAAACAATTCCTTGTTTTTTAACCTGTTGTGTTGTGATCATGACAATTTTGTGGCGTAAAAACCAAGGAAAATGAAAGATGCTTGTTATCTATCACAGAGCTTTGCACGTAGTTGGTACTGGATAAATACATGGTGTACCCAGTTTCTCTGAATACTAGTTTGGAAAACAGAGTCACTTAGAACACTTAACAGGAAATGTCTGGTACTTCTTTGATCTCAGATTGAAACCTAAAAACATCTCAGGAAACCATTGACACAGGATTGTCAACTTAATCCAGAGTCATACAAAAGACATCTAGCTCACTGGGCAATGTTTTTTAATGACAAAATGCCCCATTTCACCTAGAACTTTCAAGTCTTAATTTATAGTAGATTAATTTTGTCCTTTAAAAGAAAACAAACCAACATAGCAAATATTGGGTTATTTTTTCCACTTACAGGCTTTACTAGAATAGAAAATGCTAGCAATTTATTTGTGGGTACTAAAACTTATGGTAATCTTTTTTTTTCTTTTTATTTTTTTGAGATGGAGTCTCGTTCTGTCACCCAGGATGGAGTGCAACAGTGTGATATTGGCCCACTGCAACCTTCAGCTCCTGGGTTCAAGTGATTCTCCTGTCTCAGCCTCCCAAGTAGCTTGGATTACAGGCGCCTGCCACCACACCTAGCTAATTTTTGTATTTTCAGTAAAAACAGAGTTTCACCAGGTTGGCCAGGCTGGTCTTGAACTCCTGACCTCAGGTGATCCACCTGCCTCGGCCTTCCGAAGTGCTGGGATTACAGGCCCATGAGCCACTGCACCAGGCCCAGCTTTTCTTAAGATCAAATTTTTGTCTTTAAGTCCTATGATTCTTTTTTTCCCCTTAAAATGTCTCTGATATGCATCCTTTTCTTTGGTTCTCCTTTTAACTCCCTAACCCCAAATTCTCATCATCTCATCCCAACAATGATATGATAGATTTGCAGCTGGCTTCCATGTCACCGCTTTTTCTATCAAATCAATACTGAATGTTACTATCAGAGTATTTTTCCAAAATGATGTTTTCATCATATTATTCTTACCTAGTAACTTACAATAACTTCTTAGAGCTGGACAAATCAACTTCAAACTTGGGCAAAGCACTGCTTCTCGCGATCTCCTCCCATCCTGGCTCCCAGCTTTGTACACCAGAGTGCGCTCTGTTGCAATCTTAGCATCCTGCACAGGTCCTTGATACAAACTCTCCCTTTAAGGTATCTGTATCTGCATGCAACAGGAAGTGGGTTGTGGTTTGTTCTGGGATGAGGCTACAGTTGTATGTCAAAAAGGGTTTATCCTTGACCTAGAACTAGTATTGCTTTTAGAAAAAAAAAACAAAAAAAAAACTTGTTTACAGTTAAAAAGGAGACAGTTAAATAGCACTTACAGTTAAAAGGAAGAAAGGCAAATAGCAATAGGCAAAGAATATAAAATTTAAATGCTCCTGGTAATAACAACTACTACTGAGAGCCTACAATGTACTAGGCACTACACATAGGTTATCAATCTTAACTCTGAAACAGATACCATTATCCCCATTTCACAAATATCTTGCCCAAGATCACACAGCTAGCAAGCCAGAACTGCAACCCGGGAAGTCTGGCTCCATACACAGGCCCCTAACCAAAAAACTAAATAACTCTTCATTGGATCTAAAGCTGGCATCTACCCTGAAACCCGAGAAGTGCCTGCTGTAGGAAGTAACAAATGTTTTCTGCTTCTGTGCTGGAAGGAATTTCCCCTATCTTGAAGGGAAGGTTTTTTTGTTTGTTTGTTTTTTACTTAACAAAAGCACACTATACTGTGGGTCCAAACAAGACCATGTACTCGTATTACCCTTGCTTCCACTTTTGAGCAGCCCCTTTAGTTATTGCTCAGGTGTTTCATTTTACAAAGAAACCCCACAGATTAGCGAGGACAACGTTTTAACCCAAACAAGACCATTCAATACAATATTACAAATTGGAGAGTGTGGTAGGATTGGTTCAGAGTAGGGTTCATGCTGTGATCCTCTGAGGGAGACTCTTGACTAAACCCAACTTGGCAATTTTAATGGTGCAAAAAAAAAAAAATGGCTCAAGCCAGGAAAACTGGAGAATCAATATCTTGGCATTTAAAATAGAATCTTCTAGTGGAAATGTTAACACAATATACAAGTAGAGAACTATGACTAGGTGATCAATAGCATATAGGAAATGGCCATACCTAGATTTTCAGGCATAAGAAGATTTGTACATGGACGTTGCCTCCGTTGCCTATTTAATGTAACAACTTATTCATTTCCCATTGGCTCAGAAGAGCTAGTTGTGCACATCTATTCCCAACCTTGAGTTCAGTGGCTTGTGTTGATAACCTAAAATTGGCCACAGAAGGAGCATTTATACCATGGGCAACTGGAAATGCTACAAATCAGGGTTCCCTTCCACCTCCCTTCCCAGCCAGTTTAGCAACAGCACGGCACTAAAACTACCCCAAGAGTTGCTTAAAACAGCAACTATTTATTATTTCTCACAATTCTGTGGGTTGACTAGGCTCATCCGGGCAATCTGTTCCATGTGGTAAAGCCATGGTGACTCATACAGCTATATTCAGCTAAGATAGGATTTCTCAAGCTTGGCACTAGATTTGGGGCTGGATGATTGTTTGTTGTTGTGTCCTGTGCTGGGGACTGTTTAGAAGCATCTCTGGCCTCAACTTACGAGATGCTAGAAGTGACAACCAAAAATATCTCTGAACATTGCTAAATGTCCCTGAAGGCAAAGTTGCTAGGGATTGAGAACCACTGAGCTAAGAGCTTGGCTGGGGTTGGAACATGAATATACCTTCTTATCTTCCATGTGTCCATGATCTTTATTAAAGAAAAATGTTATTCATGACACTAGCTAGAGATGATAAGACAAACTTTTTTCAGGGGAACTACTACCGTGGAGTTTTATATTAGGAGAGAGAAATTGGCTCAACTCCAAACACAAGGAAAAGTGGGAATTTGTAGCCAAAGAGCAGGGATGGGAGTTAGTGGATGGAAAATTACTAAGAGGAAACATCAAGGTTGCGGGGTTGTGGCCAAACACTTGAGAGGATTCTTGCTGAAGGCAGGCCAGGCTGATCTTTGGGGATTTTTATGAAATTGGCCCCACAAGATTCTTGCTAAAATGGAACTAAGCAGGCCAAGGACAAAGCAAGGTTGGGGCCTAGTCAAAAAGAGGAATCAGAGAGGCCTGACTCAAGTTTGGCCAACAAGAGAGTCTTTGTTACCTTCTTCATGTGGCCTCTCATCATTCCGTAGTCTGGTTCAAGTTTCTTTGCGGCATAGTGGCTGGCTTTTGGGAGAGCAAAAGCAAATTGAGGGTCCAAACTAGAGCAGTTGCACTTTTGCTGCATTTCTAATTGGTCAAAGCAAGTCACAAGGCCAGGTTAGATTTAAGGGGAAGGCAAATAGACTCCACCTTTAGAAGAGAGGAGTAGCAAATTTGTGGTCATCTTTAATACATACAGTACCATGTTTGCATTTTAAGGACTTAGAACAAATATTCTGCAGGAGGAAAGGAAATCTTAAGACATAATTCTATTCAATATTGACTGAAATTAACTCCAGAACCAGACATAGCAGTCCTTATTACTGGACTAAAGGTGAAACTGTAATCAGTGATGGTAAATTTTTGTTCCATATAACAATTATAGGATAATTTAAATTTCTTAAAATGGAAGCATTATCATGAATGTTTAACTGTTTACATTATTTAGAATTAGTAATTAATGTATTATATCTTCTGACAGTTTCCGTTTTATGGTTTTGAAGATATTTCCCAAGTTTTCCAAAGAACTGGTTGTTTACTAAAGGGATCCAAGATCTGTCTTTTCACCATTGTATCAATACTCACCTGATTGCTAGTGTCAAAAGTAGACTTTTTTCTTTTCTTTTCTTTCTTTTTTTTTTTTTGAGATGGAGTCTCACTCTGTTGCCCCGGTTGGAGCGCAGTGGTGCCATCTGGGCTGACTATAACCTCTGCCTCTCAGGTTCAAGAGATTCTCCTGCCTCAGCCTCCCAAGTAGCTGGGATTACAGGCATGCACCACCACGCCCAGCTAATTCTTATATTTTTGGTAGAGATGGGGATTCACCATGTTGGTCAGGCTGGTCTCAAACTCCTGACCTCAAGTGATCCAACTGCCTCAGTCTCCCAAAGTGCTGGGATTACAGCTGTGAGCCACTGCGCCCAGCTAGAAGTAGATTTTTTAGTTGTTGTTGTTCCAACGCATTATTTCCCAAAAAAATATTGAGCAGGACTCCACTTCCACAGAATGTTAATGGGCATTACGTGTAAAAGGATTTATAGGTTATGTAAACTTGGGAAATTCTAAGTTGAGAGTAAACAGATTTCTTTACTGCTGGACTTGTTAGGTTCTTTACTATGCTAATATATATTGTGACTCATACAATATACAGTGTTTCCTAGACTTATTTTACCACAGAAATAGAGGCATGTCTTATATAACTAGTGTTCCTCAGAATATTCTTGGTAGAAATCATTCCAAGTAGAAATAAAGGAGGACGCAGAATCTTGAGAGAAAATTCTAGCCAAGATCAATCAAAATTAACTCCCAAAACCAGCCAAGCAGTAGCCTTAGCACTTAGAAGAAAATAGGTGTCCTTGAAGTAGATCCTCAGATCCAACAATGTACTAACTACACTGATTGTGTTTGTTCTAAAAGTCAATAGTTCTTTAACTACAGAGGCCTGAAACACTTAAGAATCTTTTGCAAAAGTTATTGTAAATTCATGAAATTTTATCATCCAAGATCATCAAAGATTCATGAGTTGAACCGCAGTGTGAAAAAGAAGAACTGGAATAAGTTCCTACCTTTTCCCATGCTTTTTGTCTTAGAAACTGAACTTGAAGCCCTTGAAAAGGAGAACTTAGAGTGCAAGCAGTATATTAACATATTTGTGGTAGGCAGCTTCTAAGCTGGGTTTAATGATCCTCACCCCTTCGTGTTCATGCCCTTGTGTAATCTCCACCACTTGAGCTTGGGCTAAACCTGGTTACTTGCTTCTGAGAAACAGAGTACAGCAAAAATGATGGATGTTACTTGTGAGATTAGATTACAAAAAAGATTGGCATTTGTCTTGTTTACTCTCTCACGCTCCTTGGCTTGCTCTGTTGATGAAGCTAGCTGCTCTGTTGTGAGCTGCCCCAGGCTGAGGCTCCTGTGGTAAAGAACTGAGGGGAGGTCTGGGGCCAGAAGCCCACAGGGAATTGAATCCTGCTCACAACCCTAGGAGTGAGTTTGTAAATGAATCCTCCCCCAGTTGGCTGACTGTAGCCTTGTGAGGACTCAGCTAAGCCATACCTAGATTACTGATTCACAGCAACTGTGAGGTAACAAATGTTTGTTGTTTTAAGCTGTTAAATTGTGGGGTCATTTGTTATTCAGCAATAGATAACTTGCTCCTATCAAGAGGCATTTAGAAAGGGCCAATGCTGTATAATCTAAGCCAAATCCTGCAGATAGCCTACAGAAGCACTCTTGTGGTTAAGTCATGCTTTAGAATGGCAGAATAGAAAAGTACTGATTTTAATTGGGAAGAAACAGGGGATATTGATAAAAACTAGGTGACAAAAATCTTTGAGTTTTTCAGTGCTATGCCAGAGGAGATATCAGAAATACAAGGTGTAGAAATTGGTAATTCTATGGCCACTACAATTGCTGATAAAGGTATTGCTATTATATGGCTCCTTGTTATGCAAATCTAGATCAAAATGAGTCATCCCTTTTTGGTTTAAATATTATGGTAGCTGAACATAGAAATGTAGTTTTAGAAGAATTTTTTTCTTCTTGAGGTCTGGCTGGAATTATTCCTTTTAGGTGCTCCTCTTCATTATATTTTATTGAATGAATATGCATTAAATAAACACTATATGGCAGGTCCTGCTTTAGATATAGAAGATTAACAAAGAAATCCTCACCCTCTTGAAACTTACATCCTAGTGTGGAAGGACAGAAAATAAACAAAGTTAATAAACATAAAAATAAATCTCTTAAGCTGAAAGCTGTGTCTCATGCCTGTAATCCTTTGGATTACACTTTGGGAGGCTGAGGTGGGCAGATCACGAAGTCAGGAGTTCAAGGTCAGCCTGGCCAATATGGTGAAACCCTGTCTCTACTAAAAATACAAAAATTATCTGGGCGTGGTGGTGGGTGCCTGTAATCCCAGCTACTTGGGAGGCTGAGGCAGGAGATTCACTTGAATCTGGGAGGTAGAGGTTGCAGTGAGCCGAGATGGCGCCAGTGCACTCCAGCCTGGGGGATAGAGTGAGATTCGTCTCAAAAATAAATAAATAAATCTCTTGGAGGAAGCATCCTTTTGGGGATACTGGGGTCTCAGACAGCATTGATGCTGAACTAGGACAATAGTATGAGCAAGGAAGGCACAGAGGTTTGAGTAAGCAGCAAGATCAGGGGTCACTGAGAACAAAATTCTGACTCTATTATGACTGCTTTTCTAGATCACGAAAATAATGCAAAAGTCACAACTAAAGGATGGAGAAGAGATTTTAAGGGGAAATATTTGAAAAAACTATTAATATTGGTAATCAGGAACAGCCTAAAGGGAGAGTCTATGGAATTTATTAATCAATATTATTATTTGCTTTAATATTCCATTTTTTCAAAGTTTTTTTTTTTTTTTTTTTTTTGAGATGGAGTTTCGCTGTTGTTACCCAGGCTGGAGTGCAATGGCGCGATCTTGGCTGTCCGCAACCTCCGCCTTCTGGGTTCAAGCAATTCTCCTGCCTCAGCCTCCCGAGTAGCTGGGACTACAGGCACACGCCACCATGCCCAGCAAATTTTTGTATTTTTAGTACAGACGGGGTTTCACCATGTTGACCAGGATGGTCTCGATCTCTTGACCTTGTGATCCACCCACCTCGGCCTCCCAAAGTGCTGGGATTATAGGCGTGAGCCACTGTACCCGGCCTTCAAAGTTTTTATAATCACAATTGTCATTATTCCTCAAAGAAAGCCTGTGGCCATAGAAGAAGCTATTTCCATAGGAAAAAAAACTGATGCATAAAGACAATACATTGCTCCAGGTATATTTATTTGAAGTGACTTTTTGGCAGATCAGGCATTAGTACCTTTCAACTTACCTTTCAATTGTGGACATATTCTTGTGTGCACTACTGTATTATCTGCAGAATTCCTTCTGAGTTCCTATATGATTTTTTGGATCAAGGTGTATGTTGATATTTGGGTTCTTACCTATGTTCTATGTCTTCAAGTATCCTTAACACATATATTTTGTACTTTAAACCTGAACCAAACTTAGCTGACCCCAGGAGCTCTGAAGACAGGCACAATATGTCAAATGAACAAAACTAGGGCACAGAAACAATGTCTGCTTATTTCCGTTTCAGCCCTGAAGATTAGCCCACCCCTTTCTCAAAGGTGTAAACTGTTTGCTTTTGATGCCCTTGATTTGTTGCTGTGCTTTATTTTGTTTTTCCAGAGAAGGGAGCGATAGGGTGGGTGAGGTTTGGGGGAAAGAAACCTAGGATAGAGGTATAATGTTTCTGAAGTTTATTTCAGAGCATGAGTTAATCAGGGAAATTGAAGAATTAGAAGGCAAGTGTAGATGTACAGAACAGAGTGGCTTCTTCAGTTCTTCGGAGTTCTTTATATTTCTGGAAGCTTCTGAGGGGAAGTTTCCATTGTGCCACCTGCCACCTTTTGTCCTTTGGTATGCTCTCTCTCTCTCTCTCACCTTCAGAAATGGTGGGAAAAGAGGTAGGACAGCAGGATTCCTGAGAAATTCCACACCTTACATAGAACATAGGAAATGAAGTCCTTTAACGTCACCTAAATTTTGTTCCTAACAACTTAATTTTAGTATATTGTCTTTGTAGCAATAAAATCGGAACTATTGACTCTCCATCAAATTTGACTAAAGCTAAAAATAGATTAGCGAGGTTGAGCATGGAAGAAGTGGCAAGCTTCTCCTTCCTCCTTTTCATTTTGTTTCAGTTTGAATAGAAGGAGGTGGCTCACACAATTAATCAGAACAGCAACTGGCTGGATGTCTGGGTGCTTTGAGCCAATTAGGATATTTTTGTGGAAAGTTTCCAATTCTTAAGTCTCAGTTATGTAGAGGTGGGAGGCAGCTGGTGTGAATGTCTGTCTGCAGGGTACATGCATACTAACTCTGATCCAATGGCATGATCGCAATGTGCTTATTCAAGAAAATAATTATCTCAATTTTCTTGTACTCTAACCTAAAATGTCATCATCTTCACAACTTATAAAACAACAACAAACAGAAAAAGAAAAAAAAAAAGAAACACCAAAGCTAACATCACCAACATATTTTAAGACCTCTAGTGGTATCAATAATGAAATTAAGCTAAGTCTGAATGGGCAACAGTAACTCATTATCTTCCTCCACAACTCCACTGTCCTCCCTCAGAAGTCTCCCTTTAATGAACTACCATCATCATTTCCTCTCATTTTCAGAATTTCTTGACTTCACTCTTTCATCCCTCATTTTTGGTGTCCAAGTGGCCACCAAAGCAATATCCCAGTGTGTAAGCTGTTGTGAGGAAGGTGCAGGGAGCGTATGGAGACAAGTCTAGTTTTGGGTTGTCAGAAATTTCCTAGAGAATTGACGATTTAGCTGAGACTTTAAGGTTCTAAAAAATGTAGCCAGAAAAAGAGTGCTTTAGGTATCTTCCATGCAACAAATTTTTATTGAATACTTACTGTGGGTCAGGTTTTATGTTAGACTCTGCAGCATTAGAAAGCTAGGCACAATCCCTGCTATCTTAGCACTTAGAGGATTTCAAGATAGGGGGAGAAATAGACATGAAAATATAAGCACAAAATATCCATCAATAAGGGCCTTCTAAATGCTCACTATTTTCTAACATATATTAGACAATTAAAAGTTTCATCATTTTTTTCCTATTAAACAGTCCAACCTATCCAGGGCTCCTGCTTGCTGCTCCAGGCTCTGTAATGCACTCTGCTACGGTTGCCCAGAGCTCCCAGTCAGAATTCCCTCTCCATTACCTGAATGTGGAGAGGGTACTGTGTCTTGTACTTTCCTGTCTGTATCTCTATAGTTCACAATGCAGCAGGTGAAGAGGGTCTGGAAGCAGGGAATCTAAGGCCTTTTCGTCCCCCACTTCCTACAAATACATTGAAAGGAAAACCCTAATTTTCCACACCAAAGTAACAAAAGGGCCAGAAGCTACTCCCTTTGCAAACCCTCACCTTCTTGCAACCGATCAGATGTTTGCACAGAAGTGTAACCTTTTTAACTCCACTTCAGCCTTGTGGGCAACCACTTCATTTACTTGAGGCGAGCATGAAGTGGCCAGTGGGAAACCTCCAGGGGTTATTTGGACCCGAGATGATTCTGTGTCCGGGTCCTTGAGCCACTGCTGGGGCCGCTTCCACATTGTGGAGTGTCCTTTCATTCTCAGTAAATCCCTGCTTTCTTCTTTCTGTACTTTGCTGGGCGTTTCGTCCAGCTGTTTGTTCAAAACGCCAAGAACCGGACAATTTGCAGTCAATACTCTCTAATGGTAACGACACCACCATGACAGAGCCTTTACTGAAGAGGTGAATTAAAGATTACACTATAAAAGGGGACACTGCAAAACTGTCAGCTAAACTAGTCTTTCCTCCACAGTTCGTGAGGAAAAGAACCTAATTTATACATTCAACAAATTCATGCTAGCTGTTCTCTGACGTGCCCAAGGCAGATAAAATCTATCTATGGAGGTTTCATTTGAGTGAGAGGGAGATATACAAGAAATAAGTAAACACGTACATTGCCCACATAATTAAGAGATGGAGGAGGTACACCACAGGGTGGAACTTCTGACAGGTCTCCTGGGATGGTCTCTGTGGAAGTGATGTATCTGAGCTGAGACCTGAGGGAAGGGAAGGAGTTGGGCAAAAAGGCAGAACAGAATTGCAGAAAGAGATCAAGTGGAGCTCTTCCCAGGGGTCCACTGCCCTCAGGTCACTGCCTGTCTTCACAGGTGTCACCTCATCACCTCCTGTCATAACGTGGCCACCTATCTTTCAGGACCACTCAGTCCTACCCACAGGAATGGGTTCCCCCCAAGCAGGGACTGCTTCATAGTCCAGGCATCTAGCTACATCCTTGGTGGGTCTTGCTTGAATGAACTGTTTTCATGACCAGACTGTGAAGGCTTCACATCTTCACATTCAGGGCCCTGCTGTTTATCCCCATCGTCTGGGAACTCCACCCTGTTATTTTTGTTTGTTTTTCAGACAGAGTTTTGCTCTTGTTGCCCAGGCTGGAGTGCAATGGCACGATCTGGGCTCACCACAACCTCCGCCTCCCAGGTTCAAGTGATTCTCCTGCCTCAGCCTCCCGACTAGCTGGGATTACAAGCATGGGCCACCGCGCCCGGCTTACCCTGTTTCTTTAATTACTGATACTGAATGGCATAACCTTTGAATAGGTTATTAATCCAAAATCCTTTGTTTTCCATTCTTGCTCTAATCACACAGCTTATTTTTCCAGACCATACTGTTCTAAGCCTCAATTACATTAAGGTCAGGAGGCCACCGAAAAACTCCACATGCCACCGCACTAGCGCGTGGAGCAAGTCAACAAGAGCAGCCATGATCGCCAGGGAGCCCAGGAGGCCCGGGGTGGAAACGCCTGTATGACGTCACTCGAGGTGGGCCAGCCCCGCGCATGGCGTGACGTCACGCGGGCGGTGCCGCCGGCCGTGAGGTCACCTGGTGGGCGCGGCCAGGCTGAATCCCCAGTGTCGTCACGAGACGGGGTGGGCCCAGAGCGTGTCAGCGCAGCCGAATCAAAACAAGCCGGAGACCCGCCTTTTCTCTCCGGCTCGGGAGCGTCTAGCTCGTGCCCCGGGCCCGCGGCGCCCGCGCGGCTGCGAGCCTCGGGTGGCCGCGCGCCGGCTCCAGGAAGCCGGAGAGGGCGCGGCGGCCCGTATGGCGCGGCACGGGCCGCGGGGCTAGACGGGCGCTGAGGGACCGCAGGCTTGCGTCCTCCGTTCTTTCCCGGAGCCGGCTCCACGTAGGGCCGGGAGCGGCCGCGCCGCTGGGAGCCGCCTTCGTTGACGCCGGGCACCTACCTGGACGCCCGGGAGCGAGATGCCCAACCCCAAAAACAGCAAAGGGGGCCGCAAAAACAAACGCGCCAACAGCAGCGGCGACGAGCAGGAAAATGGAGCCGGGGCCCTGGCAGCGGCGGGCGCGGCAGGAGCGGCGGCCGGGGGGGCCCTGGCGGCGGCGGCTGCAGGCTGCGGGGCGGCGGCGGCAGGCGCGCCGGGCACCGGGGGCGCGGCGGGCGCCGGGGGCGCGGGGACTGGAGCCGCGAACGCCGCGGCCGCCGCGGGGGCTGCAGCCGCGGGCGATGCTAGGAACGGTAAGAAGGGGCTGGCGGGGCGAGCGCCAACTTCCTCCCCGACGGGGACGGCGCGGTGGCGGGGCCCTGGGTGGCGCGGGTGGTGCGTGGACAATGCGAGAGTCAGGAAGTGCTCACCCCGCCCCTCCGCCCCGCCGCGGCTGCCCCTTCGTAGTCCCCACGCCTGGCGGCGGGGAAGGATCTGCGGCCCCTGCCCAGTGTCCGCGCGGGGGGCAGCCCGCGACCCACACTCCGAGGGGCGCCCGGCGGCGGCAGCGCTGCCCTGGGGCCCAGCCTACTGCCCGCGCTGGCACTGCCCCGCCTTGTGTGCCGGGCCGAAGGGAGGAAGGAAGGGAGGAAAGAGCCGCCCAAGTTGAGAAGAATGATCCGATTGAAAACTTAGGCACCGGTTCGTTCTTCCTGATGCTCCCAGGCCGCCCGTAACCCGCTGAGAGAAGGAGATCCTTAATTCTCCGCACACCCAGGCTTGCTGCGTCGATTGCCCCAGGTGAAGAGGCCTCGAGACATTTAGGGCCTGTGTGTTTGCTCTTTAATTCTCTGGCTTGCTTGAGGAAGGAAGAGAATCTGAACTTGACTTCCGTTCCCAGCCCGGAGTTAAAAAAAAATCTTTCTCTGTGTCATTCTGCTTAACATTTTCAGAAGGAAGCCTCATAGTCTTAGGTAGTGCCTGAATGCCCCTTTTGAGGGGGCACTTAAGAGCTAGCCAGGATGTGACAGGATTTGTTTTCTCACTACAGAGACACGGTTTTCGTTATAAGGTGCTGGGCAAACACTTTTACTTATTTGGACAGTTCTTTGAATTCCTTTAGTCAGGCACTTTTTCCAGGAAGACGATGTAGGTATTTTAATGAAGGTAGATTTGAATTTTTATATCTGGTTTTTAATTTACAGCCTCAGCTTTTGAAACCATTCTTTGTGTAGATGAGGCACTTTTTAAACAGGGCACCTGCCCTTATAAGCAGCCCACAGTGCTCTGAACAGAGGCGGCTGAATGTAGCCTGTTAGAACTGTAGGCCCCGTTGGCTGTGCCTCGGCAATATTGAAGTAGGGAGATTCATTTATTTATTTTCAGGAACAAACTTGTCGCATTTGAGTATGTTTGAGAATACAAGTTTTGGGCAGCCTGTGTTCTTCAGGTTCTTTTGTTTTTCTCCTGACTTTAACCTTCATTTTGGTATTGATGTGGCAGAGAGAAAGGTGCTCACACTCTGGGTGGGACAGACTTGTGGCTCAGCCATTTAGAGCTTTGTCATCTTGGAAAGGTCAGTCTTCTGAGCCTCAATTTCCTTGTTTGTAAACTTGAAAATAAATTACCCTGGCTCTCTCCTAGTGTTATTGAGAGGCTTGGAGTGCCCCTTCCCTATTATGCTCCTAGTTCTTGTTATTTTAAAGGTTACTTATATAATGAGCTTAAAGTTTCTCACAGAGTGCATGAACATTGATGACAGCTTTCATTTATTCATTCAAAAAAGATTAACCAACTGCAGTGTTACAGGTACCGTGTTCAATACTAAGGGATCCAGCGGTAATCAGGAGGACACATCCTGGTCCTCAGGGAGCTTGCCTTCCCGTTCTGGTGGTGGTTTTGGTTTGCTCTGCCCGCTTTTTCTTTGGCCTGTGTGAAGCTTCAAGTTTGCCCTTTCCTTTTTTTCTTGCTCCAAAAGATTAGACCACTTTAGGGTGGCCTGAGGAAATTTTTTTCTTAGGGTACTTGTACTTTCTAGTTTGTACATATCAAACTGGGTAAGGGTTATTCTCTGAAGTGGCCAACTCAAGAATATTTAGCAGCACAGCAAGTGTATGTCTGTGATGCTATGTTTCTGATTAGGAGCTTATTTTATCAAGCGAAAGTGGGGGAGAAAAAGGAATGGGCCCAAATTCCCATAGTCAAGATCAGAGAATATAACTTACATCAAGAGGGGTGAGCCAAATTTTATGATGCCCAGTTCTTGATTCTGACATTGTGTGAAGTCTTCGTGAATGATTCACCTTAATTTGAAGAACCCCTCACTGCAATTCTGCAGTTAATGATAACTGAACTTGGATGCTGAGGACTCCTGTGTGCAAGATCAATGAATAAGGAAATTACACATCCCTTTGTTTCTGTTTGGCTCTTTAAAGCTATACTTTATAAGGGGGAGGTGTGGGAGAGGTATTATTGGTAAATTTTTAAAGGAAGGCGCAATATTCATAATTACAATTGAACTGGTTGCAGTTATGTATCTTAAGTTACTGTTAATTATAAGGATATTGTACCTCTAATAAGAGATTTATTAGATACTAGTTTATGAGGCTTTTTTTCAGGAATTGGAGATGTATAAACCTTCAAAATTAACTAAGGACCAGCGTTTGAATTTTTAGTGTTAACATTATTATTAGTAGCATTTTAAGTGTATTTCAGTTTTTTACTTAACTGTGACATTAGATTTTGTAATTATGAATATTGCAAACAAATCAAGTAATTATTCCCAGAAAGGAGGTACTTAGTATTCTTTGAAAACTTTTGAATAGTTTGTTTTCACTGTTCAAGTCAGCTATCTATATCTGCAAACATGCAAACTTAATGATTTCAGTTAAAATTAATAGTGTTTATTTGCAGTTGTTTGGAGTTTATAGAATGGTTTTGTGTCTTGTAGCTCTTGGGCGGTGTGGCCACCAGGGCAGGGCAATATTAGCTCTTAGCTGTTCAGTTTGTCTAGTGAGCATAAACAAATACTCTATAAAAGAATATGACTAGCTAGGGAGAGCTTGGGGAAGCTATGGTATAGTTGTAGTTGAAGAAGTTGAACTGGTTGCAGTTATGTATCTTAAGTTACTATTAATTATAAGGATACTGTACCTCTAATAAGAAATTTATTAGATACTAGTTTATGAGGCTTTTTTTCAGGGATTGGAGTAAAAGAGCACTCCATCCTCTTCCTACATGGTAAACATCTGTCTGCCCATATTGTTTGCATTTTCACTGTAGGTAGACAAGATTGCCAATGGTTATATTTAGAATCTAATAATCAAAAGGTAGATACGTAGATTCATGGTGGTTCCATTAGGCCTCTACATTTTTGCTTCAGGCCTAAAAATATTTGAAACCCTGATTATAGTATATCTAGTTTTCGATGGGCCTGGATCGTAAGTACTTTTATAAATTCCCGTTATTGGATGACCATGGTTCATCACTCCACTCATTCCTGACTTGCCACCAGAACCTGTGGGCTGTAGTCTGCCTTAATTCATGGAACTGTTTCTACAGATGGAGTTCATTTACATAGTGATTGGCTTTGCATTTGGTGGACCTAGATTCAAATCTTGGCTCCTCAAATTACTTGCCACATGACCTTGGGCAAGTCATTTAGCTTTTCTGAACCTTTGTTTCTGCTTATGTAAAATGGGATTAGTGTACTTACTCATACAGATGTAGTAAAATATATCTATCTAGTAAATATATTTAAAATAAATAGATTGCATACATTAGAACAGTGTCTAACTTACACTACCAGCTTATGAAGTGTTAGCTATTTGTCTTAGATCCTGGAGATAGTGTGAGCAGAGATACATGTGCTGGAGGTTTACTGGAGGGTGCTCTTAGCATCATTCCTAGTGGAGGAGGGAAGGAAGCAGGATTGGGCAGAGGCAGGAGTTGAACTGTGATGCTTCTGTAACAGAGACCCCAGCTGATCCTCTCTTGGGGAGCTCTGGAGGTGGGATGGCCTTTCAGAGTTATCTCACCTTAAATAATAGGGGCAGGGCCTTCTTCTACACTCTCCCCTGACTCCCAGTGGACTGGTCATTTGGACTTGGGCTACCCCAAGGAAGAGAGTATGACCTTGAGGATGGCATCTCTTTACGTGGAAACCTTTATGGAAAGGGACTCAGCTGAGAGGCTTCAGCTCTGAGTGAAAGAGCCATACTTATTCCCCTAGCATTTTGGGTGTCTTCACTTAGACCACCAGTACCATTCACATAAAACTCAGATGTGGGATAAATGTTTCTCACTAACAACTAAATAAGCATTGTGGAGGAAACTGGGAATTATCCACCACTGTAACAATGTTTCTATGGGAAAATGCATTCTGAATTCCATATATCTGTTTACAAGTAGATTTTTTTTGGCATACCACCTGTTCCCTATGCACAGGATTTGTATTCTGTTACATATTTAGGCCACTAAATACACTTTTTATAACCTAGATTTGTAGTATATTTTAAATAGTTTCTTTTTAGATGTTTAATTCTACTACATTTAAATTATGTATATCCATCAGAAGGAAAATGAAAAAATGTTTGCTGTTTATTTTCAAATCAAGGAGCATCTGTTGAGGATATAAGGTATATAGAGCACCATTGTCATCTTAAAAACATTTTCTTTCCTTACCTAGAAGTCAGTTTTTTGGGTCTCAAGAAGTATTTGCCACCTTCAGATGTTGTCTATTGAAAATGCTGCCTCATGCATCAAAGATTCTTCCTGTACACTTTGCATATTAAAGTGAAGAACTCTCTGTGCTCTGCTCATGGTGCTCTACGCTCGGTCTTTTCTTTCTCTCATTCTTTACTTGTTATAGGACCTGTGACCTGCCCTTAAGTTCTAGAAACTAAACCTTCAATGTCAGTTTTTCTGTAAGTCCAAGAATATATTTTATTCCATGGAGAATTGAAAATGGGAGATAAAATGGGAAAATCTCTTGCAGCTTAATCCTCCTATGAGTTTACTTCAGGCTTTTAGCTATGAATAATTTAAAACACTTGAAGGTATCAGAAGAGATTCTTTACAGAAAAAAAAAAAATCTGTCCTAATTTTGATCACCAGCTTTTTGGCATTTTAAGTACTTTATTTATTTGAAAATATTATGTTATTTTATTATTTTGCCGGTAATAAAATAAGCATTGTAGAAAAAAGTTTTCTTTGCCTTTCTGGTTAAACACATAATTCCACCACTTAGAGATCAGCATTATTAATATTTTGATATATATTCTTGCAGCCTTTAAATTTTTTTCTCACAAGACTTTTCAAAGTACATGTATAGTTTCTGCAAAAAGAAGATCATATTTTTATATGATTTTTACACTTAGAATACTTCATGGACATTTTAGCAGAGCAATAAAATATTCTGTGCCTTGGAAATTTGATCATTCCACTATTGTTTACTTTTAGGTTCTTATTCATATATCTCTGGGCATTTGTCCACTTACTTAGTTCATGTTTTAGTTTGTTTCTGCTGCTTCAACAAAATGCCTCAGTCTGGATAATTTATAAATAATAGAAATGTATTTCTCACAGTTCTAGAAGCTGGGAAGTCCAGGGTCACAACGCCAGCAGATTCTGTAGCCGGTGAGAGCCTATTCCGTGGATGGTGTTTTCTCACAGCATCCTCACATGGCCGAAAAGTTGAAAGGGATGAACTTGTTCCCTTAAGCACTTTATGAAGGCTCTAATCCCATTCATGGGAACACTTATGGCCTAAATACCTTCTAAAGGCTCCACCTCTTAAAACTGTTGCACTGGGGAAGAAATTTCAGCATGAATCATGGAGGGACACAAACATTCAAACCATAGCATGCACTTAGGAAAAAATTCTTCCCTTTGGACTTGCTGTGTCAAAGGATATGCATATTTTTTATGACTTTTAATACATGCTGACAGATTGCTCTGTAGAAAGGCTGTACCAGTTTGACATTGCTGTGGTCAGAGTGCTTTTCCCCATGGCTTCATCATTTCCTGGTTGTTTTAAAGGCATGCTGGAGAATTGCTGGTACCCCAAAATGTCTCAGCAACTGGAGGGCCCCATTTGCATCCAGAATCTGGAGCAGATGCTGTCATACCTAGGGGGAGTTTGCAAGGCTGGTTGTATTTCTGCTGGAGACTTTACGTGGTCTTTAGTGATTTGGTGGTAAACAGATTTTAAAAAGTAGTAATGGATGCCGGGCATAGTGGCTCACACCTGTAATTCCAGCACTTTGGGAGGCCTAGGCAGGTGGATTATGAGATCAAGAGTTCGAGACCAGCCTGACCAATGTGGTGAAATCCCGTCTCTACTAGAAATATAGAAATTAGCCAGGTGTGGTGGTGGATGCCTGTAATCCCAGCTACTCAGGAGGCTGAGGCAGGAGAATCGCTTGAACCCAGGAGGCAGAGGTTGCAGGGAGCTGAGATCACGCCGTTGTATTCCAGCCTGGGTGACAGAGTGAGACTTTGTCTCAAAAAAAGAAATAGTACTAATGGTAAACAATATTTTAGTAACTGGTGATAGAGTTAGTGAAGATGAAAGCATAGACCTTTGAAATTCTGTCTGTATCATGATTCTAATCTAATGAAGTAAGGTCTGGAGTTTTTAAAGATATAGTGAAAAAGACTGGTTACTTCAGGTCTGGGTGTAAACCTAGTTGCCATACTTACTAGCAAAGTGGCTTTGGGGCAAGTTATTTAAGCTTTCTCCTCCTCCATTTTCTAAATGCAATCCTTTGGGGTGGTTTTTTTTTTTTGAAGGAAAATAATATATCTGAAAGACCTTGGCACAGGGCCTGGCAGAAATGAGCCCTGTCAACAACAGCTTTGTAAATTTTGTGGTTTGTTCAGCTTTATCCAGCTAAAAAACTTGTTAAGCCATTGTGCTGTTAACAGACTGTGAGAGACATTAGGTTAATGTGGAAAAAGACTATAGTATGGTGCAAGTTTTTATTCAAGGACTGCTTTGACTCAAAATGATTATCTACTCTTCTCTCATCTTCTCTTTCTTATCATAGTTTACTGGGAAAAAAATCAGATGCTTTAGCTAAAAATCAGCAAACAAAAAGCAACCTGTAAAAATGGGTACATCTTCCTTATGTAGAAATAAATATAAATAAGTTATTACATGTATCAAACAAGGACTGCTGTGAAAGAGCAGGAGTGTATGAGTGGCAAAATATTGGGTTAAGTGTAAGTATTGGATTTGAAGATGGAGAAGTCAAATGAGTATGTGGAGTTGTGTAGCTGAAAGGAGGTGAGGAGCCTAGGATATACTTTGGGGGATCAGCCAGGGCTTAGTGTTACTGAGAATTAAGCAAAAGACCCTTCCCTTTCTCTAGACAACTACTGGAGAGTTCATCCATTAGATCATCATTCATTGTTTAAGCACGCCTCCATTTACTACACATTTATTATGTACCTACTGTCTCCTATGACTGAGAAGTACAATGTTAAATTATACTTGGGGCATCAAAATCCACACCCTCAAGGACTCACTGTGAAGCTGGCAAAGAGATATGAGAACAACAGTAGCCATGATAATAGACTGTGGGCACCCATTGGAGAAAATGATGTCTCCTGGAGGAGGGATTTTTGGGCTGAATCTTAAAGGAAGAGAGACAGTCAATTCTAAAGATCGAGGAAGGATGTTCCAAACACAGGGAGATGAGAGAGGACCTTGAGGTTTGGTTGGTCCAGGAGTTTGTTGTGGCCAGTGTGAGGTGCCATGGTAGGACTAGAGGCTGGAAAGGGGGCTGGGCCAGTCAAATCTGGATGTTTTGTAGCAAGTGGAGAACCATCCACTTAGGTTTATAAGCAAGGACACGGTCAGCTGAATTTGAAAAGGGAGTAATCGTAGGTTGTTGACAAGTTTGTAAAATTATATATTTTTACACAATGAGTATCTTTTAATACAGCTAATAAAGGATTGGAGGTGGAGCCTACCATGGACCCTCAATTGTGGTTTTTCAGTGAAGCAGTGGGCACATGGAACATGCTGCTTTTCTGCCCAGCAGGTTGACAGTATTGCAGGATGCAAGACTGATGTATGGAAAGCCTGTCTTAATTGTGGGCAGCAGCAGCCCTCGGACAGCAGTGCTGTCTGAGCCAGTGTGATTACTAATTGAGGTTAACATCAGACAACTAGATGCCAAGGGGAGGGATTGGGACCATTTGAGCAGATGAGATTTTCTCTAGAGGTAGGGACTTCACCCTGTGGTTTATTTTTCATACCGTGATAGAAAGTATACATCTCTGTGCCTAGTTGTACTAATTATCTTGTTTTGTCATTTTATTTTTGTTAACATCTTATCAGTTTTTAAAACAATAAATTCTGGTGAAGGGAGATGCTATTATTTTGTACAGAGTGACTGTGTGTATTTTGTGTATTTCAGAAAACTTCCAGTTTTCAGTGGTTACTGAAATAACAACTTTATTTGATCAACGGGATGTTTCAGCTTAATTGTACTTGAGATCTTTTTATAAACTAGCAAAAAGTGAGTAGCATTTCTAATACTTTAAAATGTTATGATTTTTCAGACAAATTATTTTTGCTAGATTATACAGATGAGGATAATACTTGAAAGGTCTAAGAGTGAGAAATAAGATATTAAGCAGAAGTGTAAAATGTGCAAAGAGGAAGATGGAGTGTTAAATGTAGTCATATAATTGCTTAGATTGCATTTAATAAGGAATTTAGCATTGTTCTCATATACTCATAATACAGTGTATTTCATAGATTTAAATTGTCAGGGAGGAAAAAACTTTCTCTGCTCTCTTAGGCTTAGTGATTGAGGGTTTTGCAAATTAAATTGACAGGAGACAGATTACAAGATAAATGACATTTAATCACAGAAAAATGTGACTCAAAGGAGTGGTTAGAAGTGGGGGCTTGTATGTTATTTTAATAGGGGAAGGGGAGGGGAGAAAAGAACTTATGGGAAAATAGAGGACTTTTTGGAAAGATAAATGGGCCTTTAGGAGAATAGATGGAAGATACGGTAGTTTTGTGGTAATAGCAGTTTAGTGTGGTATAAAGACTTCTCATCTCTAGTGATGAGTCAGTTTTCCTTGGTTGCTCTTGGGGAGGGGATTTATGTTAATTGAATTCTTTTTGGGAGCATCTGCTTTTAGGCCAGTAAGAGATTTCAGGAGCTTAAACACTTTTGGGTCTTTAATTTTTATGCCACAGCGGCATATTCTGGACCCCTTCAAAATATATTGCCATTCAAATCATATTACTCCCACCCTCCCCCAGCCCAAGAACAATTACAGATAGATAGGAAAAGATGGCCTAGGTGTTATAATTCACATTTCTTTTTGTTTCATTTTATTGGAAATTAAAAATAGAATGCCTTAAGGTCTGTTCCTTCATAACACTGATCAAGAGGATGAATTCAGATGAAAGTTAGTAAGGTATCAAATTGCTCATGTAAGTTAAGTAGCTACTTGCCACATTTAAAATATATGTTTGTCCCTAGGGGTCAGCATAGGTTTGATTAGATCATGTCCCTTCAAGTTATAAAGTCATCTCAGGAGAGTCTTTTGACACTCATGTTGAAACTGAATCACAAGCTTTGTTTTTGTTTTATAAATGAGCACTCCTGAGTGTGGTGCTTATTTCAGTATAATATTTGAGCACTCCTGAGTGTGGTGCTTATTTCAGTATAATACTTAGTATAACACAACTTTTTATTAAAGTAACACGCTAGTTGTTATGCCTAACACAGCTGTGGGCAGAAGTGGAAACAGAAATGTACAAAAACAAGTTCTGGCTATTTTTTTTTCTTTTTTTTTTTTTTTTTTTTTGAGATGGAGTCTTGCACTGGCGCCCAGGCTATAGTGCAGTGGCTCAGTCTCAGCTCATTGCAATCTCCACCTCCTGGTTTCAAGCAGTTCTCCTGCCTCAACCTCCGAAGTAGCTGGGAATACAGTTGTGCGCCACCATGCTCATCTAATGCTTTTGTATTTTTAGTAGAGATGGGGTTTCATCATGTTGGCCAGGATGGTTTCAATCTCCCGGCCTTGTGATCCACCCACCTCGGCCTCCCAAAGTGCTGGGATTACAGGCGTGAGCCACTGTGGCCGGCCTAAGTTTTGGCTATTTTTGATTGGCAGTGGGTACAGTCTGTAATCTGAGAGTGGGAACCTGAGATGGCTGGTGATGGGTGTCAATGAACAGACACAGAGAGCCTAGAGCAGTGCTGCCAGCAGCCATGAAGAGGGCCTGGCATTGAGAAATAAGAATTGCCCTGCAGAGGCAGAGCTGTACATGCCTGAAACACAGGGAAACTCAAATAATTCTTCCATATGGTTTCCAGCTCCTTGGATCTGTTCTTACTAGGCAGTGCCTACCTGCCACAGTGACTTTCTTTACCTCAGTAATGATACAGTTCCACTATGTTAGGCATTTACTTTTAGTAGTGAAGGTGATGTGCTACAGTGCAGAGGCAAATTAGGGAAGATTCCTGGGTGATGGGTGTGTTGGGGCTGTAGAACTCACAGAAGGGAGAAGCAGCCATTCCTGGTGACAGGAACAGTAAAGATGCCATAACTCCCCTTTTTGAGAGCTTAATAGGAGTCACGTGTGACATCTGCAGTCTGCAGTCTACATTTGAGTATGAGGACTCTAAGCTTCAGAGATGGCCTTCCCTTCTTGCAGAAAAAGCTTGCCTGTAGGGAAGTATACCTGACCCCCATGCTATATAGTTGGATTTTTGTTGATGTTGGGTCTATTTTGACTCACACACACGTACATAAATAATGAAAAACTATATGCAGGTTTTCAAAGGAGAGGACTTAAATTCAGTATAAAAACATCAATACTGTTTTTATTACACCAATACTGTTTTTATACTGAATAGGGACATTTACATTACTTTTAAAAGGTCTTATGGATCGGGCATAGTGTCTCACGCCTGTAATCCCAGCACTTGGGGAAGCTAAGGTGGGTGAAACGCTTGAGTCCAGGAGTTCGAGACCAGCCTGGGCAACATGGCGAAACCCTACCTCTGCACAAATACAAAAATTAGCCAGACATGGTGGTGCATGCCTGTAGTCCCAGCTCTCGGGAGGCTGGGGTGTGGAGGATCACTTGAGCCTAGGAGGAAGGGGTTGCAGTGAGCTGTGTCTAGCCTGGGAGACAGAGCAAGATGCTGTCTAAAAAAATGAAAAAAGCTCTCTGGGCACAGTAACTCATGCCTATAATCCCAGCACTTTGGGAGACCGAAACTGGTGGATTACCTGAGGTCAGGAGTTCGAGACCAGCCTGGCCAACATGGTGAAACCCCATCTCTACCAAAAATACGAAAATTAGCTGGGTGTGGTGGTGAAAACCTGTAATCCCAGCTACTCGGGAAGTTGAGGCATGAGAATCGCTTCAACCCAAAAGGCAGAGGTTGCAGTGAGCCGAGATCATGCCACTGCACTCCAGCCTGGGCAAGAGCAAAACTCCATCTCAAAAAAAGAAAAGAAAAAAGCCTTATGCTTGTCATTCTGGTACTTGAACTGAAATTAAATTTGTAAAACAAGAAAATATTTGACAAGGGAAGCACTTTACTCACACATTGTACACGTATGTTGATCTAATCCTTCTATCACAGAAGGACCTCCTGGTGTCAGCTTGGGAGATTGTGAACATTTGAACTAGCACTTCCTGTTCTTAATGGACCAGAGTTCATAACTAGCATGTGATTATCTTTAGAATAAAGTCTTAGAAGTAGGATTACTGATTTGATACATATTGTCAAACTGCTCCTAAGGACGAGGTTTGCCAGTTTACACCATTAGTGGTGACGCAGTTTCCTCACATTCTGTAATGTAAATTTCTATACCATTTTAATCTTTGCCAATCAGATGGATGAAAAAATCACATCTCATTGTTATATGTGCATTTGTTGGATTGTCAGTGAATATCTTTTTTTTTAATTTTTTATTGCATTTTAGGTTTTGGGGTACGTGTGCAGAACATGCAAGACAGTTGCATAGGTACACACATGGCACTGTGTTTTGCTTCCTTTCTTTCCTTCACCCATTTGGCATTTCTCCCCAGGCTATCCCTCCCCAGTTCCCCCCCGGCTGGCCCTCCCCTTTTCCCCCCAATAGACCCTAGTGATTAGTACTCCCCTCCCTGGGTTCTCGTTTTTCATCACCCACCTATGAGTGAGAATATGCGGTGTTTCATTTTCTGTTCTTGTGTCAGTTTGCTGAGAATGATGTTCTCCAGATTCATCCATGTCCCTACAAACGACACAAACTCATCATTTCTGATTGCTGCATAATATTCCATGGTGTATATGTGCCACATTTTCCCAATCCAGTCTATCATCAATGGGCATTTGGGTTGGTTCCAGGTCTTTGCTATTGTAAACAGTGCTGCAGTGAACATTCGTGTGCATTTGTCCTTATAGTAGAACGATTTATAGTCCTTTGGATATATACCCAGTAATGGGATTGCTGGGTCAAATGGAATTTCTATTTCTAAGGCCTTGAGGAATCGCCACACTGTCCTCCACAATGGTTGAACTAATTTACACTCCCACCAACAGTGTAAAAGTGTTCCTTTTTCTCCACATCCTCTTCAGCATCTGTTGTCTCCAGATTTTTTAATGATCGCCATTCTAACTGGTGTGAGATGGTATCTCAGTGTGGTTTTGATTTGCATCTCTCTGATGACCAGTGACGATGAGCATTTTTTCATATGATTGTTGGCCTCATATATGTCTTCTTTTGTAAAGTGTCTGTTCATATCCTTTGCCCATTTTTGAGTGGGCTTGTTTGTTTTTTTCCTGTAAATCTGTTTGAGTTCTTTGTAAATTCTGGATATCAGCCCTTTGTCAGATGGGTAAACTGCAAAATTTTTTTCCCATTCTGTTGGTTGCCGATTCACTCTAGTGACTGTTTCTTTTGCCATGCAGAAGCTGTGGAGTTTCATTAGGTCCCATTTGTCTATTTTGGCTTTTGTTGCCAATGCTTTTAGTGTTTTGTTCATGAAGTCCTTGCCTACTCCTATGTCCTGGATGGTTTTGCCTAGATTTCCTTCTAGGGTTTTTATGGTGCCAGGTCTTATGTTTAAGTCTTTAATCCATCTGGAGTTAATTTTAGTGTAAGGTGTCAGGAAGGGGTCCAGTTTCTGCTTTCTGCACATGGCTAGCCAGTTTTCCCAACACCATTTGTTAAACAGGGAGTCCTTTCCCCATTGCTTGTTTTTGTCAGGTTTATCAAAGATTGTATGGTTGTAGATATGTTGTGTTGCCTCTGATGCCTCTGTTTTGTTCCATTGGTCTATATCTCTGTTTTGGTACCAGTACCATGCTGTTTTGATTACTGTAGCCTTGTAGTATAGTTTGAAATCCAGTAGTGTGATGCTCCCCACTGTGTTCTTTTTGCTTAGAATTGACTTGGCTATACCGGCTCTCTTTTGGTTCCATATGAAGTTCATGGTGGTTTTTTCCAGTTCTGTGAAGAAAGTCAATGGTAGCTTGATGGGGATAGTGTTGATTCTGTAAATTACTTTGGGAAGTATAGCCATTTTCACGATATTAGTTCTTCCTAACCATGAACGTGGAATGTTTCTCCATCTGTTTGTGTCCTCTCTTATTTCGTTGAGCAGTGGTTTGTAGTTCTCCTTGAAGAGGTCCCTTACGTTCCTTGTGAGTTGTATTCCTAGGTATTTTATTCTCTTTGTAGCAGTTGTGAATGGCAGTTCGTTCTTGATTTGGCTTTCTTTAAGTCTGTTATTAGTGTAGAGGAATGCTTGTGATTTTTGCACATTGATTTTATATCCTGAGACTTTGCTGAAGTTGCTTATCAGTTTCAGGAGTTTTTGGGCTGAGGCGATGGGGTCTTCTAGGTATACTATCATGTCATCTACAAATAGAGACAATTTGGCTTCCTCCTTTCCTATTTGAATACCCTTTATTTATTTTTCTTGCCTGATTGCTCTGGCTAGAACTTCCAGTACTATATTGAATAGGAGTGGTGAAAGAGGGCATCCTTGTCTAGTGCCGGATTTCAAAGGGAATGCTTCCAGTTTTTGCCCATTCAGTATGATATTGGCTGTTGGTTTGTCTTAAATAGCTTTTATTACTTTGAGATACGTTCCATCGATACTGAGTTTATTGAGGGTTTTTAGCATAAAGGGCTGTTGAATTTTGTCAAAGGCCTTCTCTGCGTCAGTTGAGATAATCATGTGGTTTTTGTTTTTGGTTCTGTTTATGTGGTGAATTACATTTATAGACTTGCGTATGTTGAACCAGCCTTGCATCCCCGGGATGAATCCTACTTGATCATGATGGATAAGTTTTTTGATTTGCTGTTGCAATCGGCTTGCCAATATTTTATTGAAGATTTTTGCATCTATGTTCATCATGGATATTGGCCTGAAGTTTTCTTTTCTTGTTGGGTTTCTGCCGGGTTTTGGTATCAGGATGATACTGGTCTCATAAAGTGATTTGGGAAGGATTCCCTCTTTTTGGATTATTTGGAATAGTTCAGAAGGAATGGTACCAGCTCTTCTTTGTGTGTCTGGTAGAATTCGGCTGTGAACCCATCTGGACCTGGGCTTTTTTTGTGTGGTAGGCTCTTAATTGCTGCCTTGACTTCTGACCTTGTTATTGGTCTATTCATAGTTTCAGCTTCCTCCTGGTTTAGGCTTGGGAGGACACAGGAGTCCAGGAATTTATCCATTTCTTCCAGGTTTACTAGTTTATGTGCATAGAGTTGTTTGTAATATTCTCTGATGATGGTTTGAATTTCTGTGGAATCTGTGGTGATTTCCCCTTTATCACTTTTTATTGCATCTATTTGGTTGTTCTCTCTTTTCTTTTTAATCAATCTGGCTAGTGGTCTGTCTATTTTGTTGATCTTTTCAAAAAACCAGCTCTTGGATTTATTGATTTTTTGAAGTGTTTTTCTTGTCTCTATCTCCTTCAGTTCAGCTCTGATCTTAGTTATTTCTTGTCTTCTGCTGGGTTTTGAGTTTTTTTGATCTTGCTCCTCTAGCTCTTTTAATTTTGATGATAGGGTGTCAATTTTGGATCTCTCCCTTCTCCTCATATGGGCACTTATTGCTATATATTTTCCTCTAGAGACTGCTTTAAATGTGTCCCAGAGATTCTGGCATGTTGTGTCTTTGTTCTCGTTGGTTTTGAAGAACTTCTTTATTTCTGCCTTCATTTCATTGTTTATCCAGTCAACATTCAAGAGCCAGTTGTTCAGTTTCCATGAAGCTGTGTGGTTCTGGGTTGGTTTCTGAATTCTGAGTTCTAACTTGATTGCACTATGGTCTGAGAGACTGTTATGATTTCAGTTGTTTTGCATTTGCTGAGGAGTGCTTTACTTCCAATTATTGGTCAATTTTAGAGTAGGTGTGATGTGTTGCTGAGAAGAATGTATATTCTGTGGATTTGGGGTGGAGAGTTCTGTAAATGTCTATCAGGTTTGCTTGCTCCAGGTCTGAGTTCAAGCCCTGGATATCCTTGTTGATTTTCTGTCTGGTTGATCTGTCTAATATTGACAGTGGAGTGTTAAAGTCTCCCACTATTATTGGGTGGGAGTCTAAGTCTCTTTGTAAGTCATTAAGAACTTGCCTTATGTATCTGGGTGCTTCTGTATTGGGTCCATATATGTTTAGGATCGTTAGCTCTTCTTGTTGTATCGATCCTTTTACCATTATGTAATGGCCTTCTTTGTCTCTTTCGATTTTTGTTGCTTTAAAGTCTATTTTATCAGAGATGAGAATTGCAACTCCTGCTTTTTTTTGCTGTCCATTTGCCTGGTAAATCTTCCTCCATCCCTTTATTTTGAGCCTTTGTGTATCCTTGCATGTGAGATGGGTTTCCTGGATACAGCACACTGATGGGTTTTGGATTTTTATCCAATTTGCCAGTCTGTGTCTTTTGATTGGTGCATTTAGTCCATTTACATTTAGGGTTAATATTGTTATGTGTGAATTTGATACTGCCATTTTGATGCTAGCTGGCTGTTTTGCCCGTTTGTTGTTGTAGATTCTTCATTATGTTGATGCTCTTTAGTATTTAGTGTGATTTTGGAATGGCTGGTACTGGTTGTTCCTTTCTATGTGTAGTGCCTCTTTCAGGAGCTCTTGTAAAGCAGGCCTGGTGGTGACAAAATCTCTGAGTACTTGCTTGTTCGCAAAGGATTTTATTTTTCCTTCACTTATGAAGCTCAGTTTGGCTGGATATGAAATTCTGGGTTGAAAGTTTTTTTCTTTAAGGATGTTGAATATTGGCCCCCACTCTCTTCTGGCTTGTAGTGAATATCTTTTTATATGTATATGGATCATTTGTGTTTTTTTCTTGTTTGTGATTTTTGTCTATCTTACTTATAGTATGTTTGTGTTCTTACTGATTTTCACAAAGTGTATATTCAGGATACTTTTTGACATATGCTTTCCCTAGTTTATTGTTTGTTTTTCAGCCTTGTTTATCGTTGTCTTTACTGGTTATAAATTTTATAGTTTTGTATTATTACGTTAACATCCACATAGAAGTAGAACCTCAATAAAGGTACGGGGGCGTGAGGAAAGTTGTAAAATTACTTGTAGGCAAAGCAGTTTGGGCAGCTTTGAGTTATAAAGTTAAAAGTTAGCAGCTTTGAGTGCATTTGTATACCAGTATACAGTAATACTATTATATTTATGAGGTTGTGTTTACTTTTTCATTTGGAAGGCTCTGTTTCTCAAAATTGGTTGCAACTGGCTGGGCATAGTGGCTCACGCCTGTAATCCCAGCACTTTGGGAGGGCGAGGCAGGCGGATCACTTGAGATCAAGAGTTTGAGACCAACCTGGCCAACATGATTAAACCCCATGTCTCTACTAAAAATACAAAAATTAGCTGGGCATAGTGGAGCATGCCTGTAATCCCAGCTACTCAGGAGGCTGAGGTGGGAGAATTGCTTGAACCCGGGAGGCAGAGGTTGCAGTGAGCTGAGATCACACCTCTGAACTCCAGCCTGGGTGTTAGAGCAAGACTGTTTCTCAAAAAGAAAAAAAAACTGGTTGCAACTCTTGCTGCCCTCCCTTACCTCCTCTCTGAGTCTCTGCCCACTCACTGCTGTCCAGTCAAAAGCTGAGCTCCAGGGCTCAATACCCGTTTCTTGCACATTTATAAAATCCCTTGTAGTTTTTTCCCAGCTATATAGGACTTTGACACTTGTAGATAAATACTTATTATTTACTTGTAATTACCTCTTCTCAAGAACCAGGCTGCAAACTGAGGTCTCTGAAGGCTAAACTGCCCGTAACTTGCTCATGATAACAAACTTAAATGCTGAATCATAAGAAAGTTCTCATTTTCCTCCTTCTGGCACTTGAACTGAAATTACATGTGTATATTAATAAAATGAGAACATAGCACTCAATTGAAGCAAGAGTTTATTCACACACCATGCATCATGCTGATTCAGCCAGCCTCTGTGCCTTCTCAGATGTCTGATTTGGAAAAGTCTTCCAAACTCATTCCTGTTCTAAAGAGTGTGAGATTTGGGAGACAGGTTTTACAAGACCGCTGAACCTTGTTAAGCCCAAGTTGTATCTGCAGAAAGTAAAGATAACATGATATTGTTTGTGACAAGCTCTTTGCAAACCATAGAGCTGTTTGGAAAAGCAAATCGTCGTGCCATCATTTGGGGATTTTAGTTTTTTTCTAGGTGAGTTTTTTGGTTCTCTGTGATGTGGTAGTGTGACTGCTTCCCAGCCAGTGATGAATGCACACACTGATTTGTTGGAAGAACCAGTGCAGACCTTGGCTTTCCCCCAGGGAATTTGCAGTGAATGCTGGTCTTCCAAATCTGTATTCTGCTGCTTTTGGGGAGCCTTTGGTTTCTCTGCAAGTTTGGATCTGGGAGCTCTTGCTGTGCAAATTTTGCCCAGGGAATCTATAGTATTCATTCTCCTGCTGGTCTCAGGGCAAGCCCAGTTTTTTGAATGAGACCTTCTGGAGCTGCTGCTGCAAACAGCCTTTCTGACCCCATAGTGGGGAGAAACCGAGGCAACAGAAGCCTGGGGGAGGGTTCTTTCACCAGTGTGAGTATAGCTGACTTTGGGATTGTTTCGTTGTGATCTATGGATCAATCCTATCCCGAAGCTCTCCTGATTTTGTTATAACAGCAGAGTTCACTTAGATTTTAACCATTTGATTAGCAGAGCCTTGCTTTTGGCCTGTTGTACTGCATGATTTACAGTGTGCGTCTGGATTTGTAATTATGCTTCACATAGTTTATATTTTGATTCACTTTAGGCTTTTCTGCTTTCTCCTCTTTACCTGCCTCTAGGACCATGTGGAGTAGAAGTTTGCATGTTGTCGTAAAAGCATTTTGAAATGTTCATGATTTCCTTACTTCCCTTTTAGGTTTTGCATTTTAAATTAGGTGATAGAATTGTGAATTTATCAAACTGTATTGTGGATTTTATCCAAACAGTTTCTGTGGGTATGAAATACCAGTCATGTGTATGTATCAATATTTTATATGGAATCATGATCTTTCTTGGGGTTAGGTTGGCAAAAATCAATTTGTTAGCTTCATCCATGAGAGATACATTCAAATTTCACATTTTTGACTTTGGAATAAATCAGTTTTCCTCAACTTATGTTTTAATGTTCTGTGATATATGTGATCTAAAGATAACTTTTAGGGTGGGAGTGGGACTGAAAAAAACGATGATCAAAAGATGACTTCGAATAATTTTTATAGAATTAATTTTAAGTATTTTTTTCTTGATGAATTTTGGCCATATGAGTTAGAATTCATTTAGGATATAATTACATATGTTGAGTATAATCATATTTAACAAATTCTCTTATGGTAGGAAATTCATTTTAGATTTTTTTTGGTGATTCTTTTCTCAAATGTTACATTATTCTTCCCTTCTGGTTTTGAAATGAATAGCTTTGAGTCTTTTAGAATGGTCATACTATAAAATTATAATTGTGTGCCACAAAAGTTAGTAATTGGAAAAGGAATGAATGTTTAGTTAAAATATCACTAGCTTTAACTATCAATGGGAGTAATTGTAAGTTTACTTAGTTTTCCTTAGAAAATTTTATGAGATAGTCTCTTGAAATCAAATCATATTATAGCAAGTTGCTTCAAGTTTGTATATGTGGTGAACTGCTAGGCTAAGACGTAGTCATGACTGACTGTTGAGTCTAGTTTTCATTTTTACTGAGGTCTGGATAAGACTTAGACACGCCCTCTTCTTTGACAAGTTTTTCCTTGTTGCTTGTTGCAACAGATTCTCTAACTTGCCTGTTGGTTGCTGATGCAGCTTTTCTGAAATAGGCTGGGCACTGTGGCCCCAGGCAAAAGCTTTGTCTTTTCTCCTCAGAACCTAGCAGAATGACTGCCAGGGTAATCACTATAAAGCATTTTACCAGGTTATTTGGAAGGAAAGCAGGGAGCAGAAAGAGTACATTTCAGGAAGTTCAGTAGGGCCGAAAAGGCCTGTGGAAAACAAAGGAGTATAAGGATTTAATTTATTTTAGGGTATGGATAGGGTAAAGAAGTGAATTTAGCTACCTTGTGCTGAGATTTTGTTGATTTAAATACAGTGTTCTTAAAATCATCTTGGGAGTTGGTATGTTAACTCAATCCGTTGACCCAAACAGAATACAGGCAAGGCAGGCTGAACTTCTGTTTCTCCCTGGCAGTGGTTTTTCTGCTACTTAGTATCTCCATACTGAGAGAATGCTGTTTCTTTACATTCTTTCCAAGGAAAATCCTCCTCTTTTGAGTTTAGCAGTTCTCTTAACTAAAGCAGATTGACCTCCTTGTCGTTATTTTTAAGGAGTGCAAAGATTGGGGTCAGGAAACCTTTATACTATAATTGAGTTTAAGTAATTTTTAAAGTACTTATATTAGGTTGGTGCAAAAGTAATTTTCAGTTTTTGCTAGTTTTTACCTACTTTTTAAGTACTCTTAAGGATTAATATGAGTATTGAACATTTTGAATAAGACACTATTCTTATACTACAATCTGGTTACACAAAGCTGTGGGGTCACTATCTCTCCAAATAAGCTGCCTCTGTGCTCTTGATTGTCCTATGTGCAGTATGAGTGGAAATACAAAAGAGAAGACCACTTACTGGCTACATAGTCTTAGACACATCACGGAAGGAGCCTTCCTGTGCTCAAAAAGAGTTTGTGGAATCTGGACCAAAGTGATTGTGCTATTTCTATTCTGTGAAACATTGATACTTTTAAGAAACATTTAGGATAAACTATGACACCATTGTCTTCATCCTGATGTTCAGCCTAAACCAGGCATATTCTGGGTCCATGTTCTTTTGGGTGTTGACATGGCTTCTATTAGACGAGGAAATTATGACTCTTCTACTTTATAGCCATTAATGATGTCATTTCTTACTGATATCAGAGTATCAGAACCAGAATGGAAAAAGCAGGTAAAATAGAAGCCTGTAATTTTTTTTTTTTTTTTTTTGTTACAGAGTCTTGCTTTTTTGCCCAGGCTGGAGTGCAGTGACATGATCTCGGCTCACTGCAACCTCAGCCTCCCAGGTTCAAGCGATTCTCCTGCCTCAGGCTTCTGAGTAACTGGGGACCACAGGTGCACACCACCATGCTTGGGTAATTTTTGTATTTTTAGTACAGAAGGGGTTTCACCGTGTTGGGCAGGATGGTCTTGATCTGCGACCTCATGATCTACCACCCTTGCCCTCCCAAAGTCCTGTGATTACAGACAGGAGCCACCGCAGCCAGCCAGAAGCCTGTAATTTTTTATTAGTTTGAATCTGTGGCTGGGTAGACTTTGGGGTTTTAATTCAAAGTAAGGAAAGGGTGGGTCTAGGAGAATAGACTAAATATATTAAGAGAATGTTAAAAAGCCCAAGTTGTTAAATATAGTTGAAGAACTGTGTGTGTGTGTGTGTGTGTGTGTGTGTGTGTGTGTGAAGCTTCCATGTTTATTTTGACAGAGTGGTTTGCCTAAGTAAAAGTTTTGTGTTTAAATCCTAATCTAAGCAAAGAAAAACGTGTTTAACTGAATGTAATTGCCTTGTGTTCAATTTGCTACTCACTTTGTAGCAGTTTCACACACTAAAATAACATAAGGGAGGTTAAATTAAATCAAAGGTTAAGACAGATAAGCTTAAGTGAGCTTATTGTAGCTCCTATACTAATTAAAACAAGTAGACAAAATATTTTTAAGTACTAGCCTTTATGTGTAGTGCTTAGTGTCTTTATTTTTCATAGAGAAAAGGTCTTAAAAATATTTAAGGACATTTACATTAAAATCTTTTGAGTTTTCATTTAAATAATACTTGCCAGTTAATCAGGAAATGATTCTTAAAACAATTTTTTAAAATTTTTAAGTTTTGTGGGTACATAGTTGTGTATAGTAAATGATTCTTAAATACCCTGTGAATTTGAGGTACAGTGTGGAGCATCAGTGGGCTGCAGTTAGTCTCTTTGTCTGCTCCTGTCTCTTCTCATCTAATTTCCATGTTACAGTCACAGGGATGGGCCAAGGCTGAAGCAGAGACTTTACTTGTGGCCTACCCAGTGATCAGATGGAAAAGCAAGGCTGGAGCCTAATTATGAAGCTCCTTGAAGATGATCCAAGAACTTGGAGCATTAGTCTGAGTTTCTGAGGTTTCTGAATGTGTATATGACATGATCATAGTCAAGTTTTCAGAATGTCCTTTTGAAGGTTTCAATCAAACTTTTTTGCTGTGTATCTCCTAAGAGAGTTAGGAAAAAAAAAAAAAAGCATTCTTGTACATTTTTAAGTTGTCACACCCGGTTTTTAAAAGGCTTTAAATAGATGCTGAGGATATAGTTTCCAGTTTATTGTAAACATTGTCATTTACTTTTATGCAAACAGAATCCTAACTATCATAGTAACTTGGTAACCATTATCATCCATTTAAAAAAATAGAATTTTTTTTTTTCCAAGATGGAATTTTGCTTTCTTGTCACCCAGGCTGGAGTGCAGTGGCACAATCCCAGCTCACTGCAATCTCCACCTCTCAGGTTCAAGCGATTCTCCTACCTTAGCCTCCAAGTAGCTGGGATTACCATGGCATGTGCCACCATGCCCAGCTAATTTTTGTATTTTTAGTAGAGGTAGGATTTCACCATGTTGGTCAGGCTGGTTACTCCTGACCTCAGGTGATCCTCCTGCCTCAGCCTCCCACACTGCTGGGATTAACAGGCATGAGCCATTATTTCCATTCAGTTTGTACTCAGAATTTGATCCTAAGACAGGGTATTGTCCTTTTATTAATCATGGTTTATTTTTCTATAACTATATATATATATATATATATATATGCTTAAATTTTTATTAAGATGAACTTCTGGGATGGTAGAGTAAGGGCCTCCAGAAATTCACTCTTCAATAAAAGCAATGAGAACACTGATGAGAATTAACAACATCAACTGTTTCACAACTTTAGAAATTAACCAAAGGCTTGTAGTAATTCTAAGAGTCTTCCTTCAAGAAAAATGACTACATAATAACAAGTGAACTGTGGTATTTTAACTTGTGTTGGTCCCACCCCCTTTCCCTAGCTCCTGGTATCTTTCAAAGGAGTGTAATGTTATGTAAATAGTTGTTATACTGTATTTAGGGAATAATGACAAGAAAAATAAGTCTGTGTATGTTCAATACAGAAACAACCATCTATTTTTTTTTCCCTGAATATTTTCCATTGACAGTTGGCTGAGTCCATGGATGTGGAACCCACAGTTATGGAAGACAGACTGCATATGAATGGGGTTGAGAGGGAGTCCTAGCTACCTAGAGAATGTGTGCTGCACCAAAACAGAGTTGTTCTGATTCACATTCCATAACAAAAACTCTTGACTGGTTTAATAAGATGTAGTGCAGGCCAAACTGCCCCATTGGAACTCTGATCTAGGGGATATGTAGACATCATATCACCTATTAGTTGAGCTTTTAGAAGATTTTGAAAGCAGGGAGTTGTGGGTTGTATTTTCTAACAGGTGGTCTACAGATGACTCATATTGCCAGTTAATCATGCAGTCATATCCTTTACCTGTTGGGTGGACTAGAGAAGGGGTAAAGTCATTAGTCTTTTCAGCAGAGGTAAGGGGAAGGGGCCAAATCAGCCAGGGCCTTTGGCCTCCAAGCACCATTTTGGGCCTCATCAAGAGAGAAGAAGCAGGTCCAACATTTGGGGACACTGCATTGTAACTTACATGGTGAATGGAAATCACATAGATAAAATGTAAATAAAGGAGGTTTGACTATTGCCACAATTTTGTGCTGACAAAAGAGGATATTAATATGTATAATCAAAATCAAGCTTATTTTACAAAATCAAGCAAGGATAATATTGGAATACAATGCTAAAGACTGACACGAAGTTTTTAAAAATAATATCATTTAATAACTGGTTGGACAGTTTCTTTGTAGTTGTACATATACAGTCATGCATTGCTTAATGACAGGGATACATTCTAAGAAGTATGTTATTTGGTGATTTCATCATTGGGCATACATCATACAGTATACCTGTACTAAAGTATAACCTACTACACACCTAGGCCAGATGGTATACCCTGTTGCTTCTATGCTACAAACCTGTAAACAGGTTTGTACTGAATACTGTAGGCAGTTGGAACACAATGGTATTTCTGCATCTAAACATACAGAAACATAGAAAAGGCTCAGTAAAAATACAGCACAAAAGATAAACAGTGGTACGCCTATGTAGGACACTTACACATGGAAGGAGCTTGCAGGACTGGAAGGTACTCTGGGTGAGTCAGTGAGTAAATCTGAAGGCCTAGGACATTACAAAACTGTAGACTTTTATAAACACTGTATACTTAGGCTACCCTAAATGTGGGGAAAAATGAGGTATGTATACTAGGACGTCACTATGCAATAGGAATTCGGTCAGTTCAGTTATAATCTGATGGGACCACTGTTGTGAATGGAGTTCATTGTTGAATCAAACATCATTATATGGCACATGACTATATATGCACACATACATATACACACATATATACTGACACGTATGCTTCATCTGGACTCCTCTTCCCATTTTATGATAGTGTGATTTGGTTCCAAGAACTCCTGGATCTACATTTCCTTTGGAGCATGTTATGCAGTGCATGTATGTACATGCTAGGAGGCTGTGTAGTTTTCAATGATTTAGTACCCTCAAGATCTAAATCTTCAAACAAGAGATAAATAAATAAATAAATCTTCACATAAAAAGGCAGCCTGCTAATTTGTTTTCTAGTACACTGTGATCCCATTATATGCAAATTGTATTATGCAAATTTCAACTAATCCCATATAAATAATATTAATAAAAGCTTCACATTGTGTGCAAAATTTCAATAAGCATGTTTTCCCAAATGAGGCATGAAGCAATTTCATATTTTCAAAGCTGTCAGGTCACCTAAATTATAAAAATGCTTTCTTACCCAGTGGACCATTTATATCTTTATATTTTAATATTTTATAAATATGTTTATATTTTCTTAGAAATATCTACTAACTTGTGGCAATATTATATGAACTCTTGTTGCTAGAATTTCTGTAAGGATTTTGGTGATGTTTGTAGTACTATTTTTACATTCAGTGTTATAATTTAAAATCTTTCATTATAGCTTTTTCTTTTTTTTTTAATTTGACAGGGTCTGGCTCTGTTGTACGGGCTGGATGTGGTAGCATGATCTTGGCTCACCGCAGCCTCTGCCTCCCAGGCTCAAGCGATGCTTTCACCTTAGCCTCCCGAGTAGCTGGGACTGCAGGCCGGTACCACTACACCAGGCTAATTTTTGTATTTTCTTTTTGTTTGATTGAGATGGGATCTTACCATGTTGCCCAGGCTGGTTTTGAATTCCTGGGCTCAAGTGACCTTCCTGCCTCGGCCTCTTAAAATGCTGGACTTACAGGTGTGAGCCATTGTACCCAGCCTATAGCTTTCAAAGTGTCATCTAAGTGTGCTGATACTGATGCTGAAAAGCATCCTGAAAATCAGTAACTTCAGAACAGAAATTAGATGTGATAAAAGATACTGTGACATGACATGCTATTTATGAATTAAAACTCAGAAGTATTCGAGTTAATGCTGATAGAATTGAAAAGTATGAGTAAAGCAAAAATACAGCACAATAACTGAATGTGTATGTGTTCTGAGTGTACATTCCCAAACTCTACCCTTAGACTGGAATAATCTGTTCTGAATTATGTAAGTTCTTCAAGACCATGTCCCATGAATAAAATGCAGCCATGCTTTGTGAATCTCTGTTACCCATGTTAGGGAAAGACGGCTTAGGATTAAAAATACATATTGTTACAGAACAGGGTCCCAGTCCAGACCCCAAGAGAGGGTTCTTGGATCTTGTGCAAGAAAGAATTCAGGGCAAGTCTGCAGTGCAAAGTGGAAGTAAGTTTATTAAGAAAATAAAGGAATAAAAGATTAGCTACTTCATAGAGCCAGCCCCAAGGGCTGCTGGTTGCCCACTTCATGGTTATTTCTTGATGATATGCTAAACAAGTAGTGGATTATTCATGCCTCTTCTTTTTAGACTATATAAGGCAACTTTCTGACGTTGCCATGGTATTTGTAAACTCATGGCACTGGTGAGAGTGTGGCAGTGAGAACGACCAGAGGTCACTCTTGTTGCCATTTTGGGATTGGTGGGTTTGGCCGGCTCCTTTACTGCCACCTGTTTTTATCAGCAAGGTCTTTATGATATGTATTTTGTGCCGACCTCCTATCTAATCTTGTGACTTAGAATGCCTTAACTGTCTGGGAATGCAGCCCAGTAGGTTTCAGCCTCATTTTACCCAGCTCCTATTTAAGATAGAGTTGCTCTGGTTCACACGCCTCTGACAGTATTTGTCTGACAAATTTGTCTGACACTGGGAAGAACATCTTTACAGGGTTAAAAGAAGATACTTTTGAAGGTCTCCTTTTCCTTTACTTCTTTGAAACTGGTCAGTAAGTATTGAGTGAATTGTTTTATGCATGCCACAGTACTGCTTTGTGGTGAAGAAGAAATCGACTTCTTGCCCTTCAAAAGCTTAAAGTACACATAAAAAGTAATGACTGACAAAAGTGTAAGTTGGGAGAGCATGCAAGTGGCAACATTTGGCCCAAGAGTTGATATAGAGGGCAATAGAGAGGAATGGTACTTTTCCAGCTAAGAGAGGCTGTCACCTCTCTGGGCTTGGGATGGTGTGGAAGGGATTTGGGCTTGGGACAGGATTGAGGAGAGGCACAGGTGAAGGAGGGTGTGTGCCTGTATGTAGTGAAAGGAGCAAATGAGATGGGGTAAATATAACACTGAAGTGCTCATCTCCTGGTGGCTTGGCCAGCGTTGCACTTAACGTGAAGAAAGGAGGATGGATGGTCACTTCCTGGTTGTGGCTTTCCTCTGAACTTGTTCAGAAATCCCTTGATTTTTATGACAAGTAATCTGAAGTGATATGGCACTTATTAACAATTGCTTATAGTTAAATAGTGCTCGGCTAGGTACAGTGGCTCACACCTGTGATCCCAGGACTTTTGGAGGCCAAGTCAGGATCACATAAGCCCAGGAATTAAGACCAGCCTAGGTAACAGAGTGAGACCCCACCTCTACAAATTTTTTTTTTAAGTCAGCTGGATGTGATGGCATGCACCTGTAGTCCCATGCTGAGGTGGGAGGAAGGCTGGAGCCTGGCAGATTGAAGCTGCAGTAAGCCATGACCATACCACTGCACTCTAGTGTGAGCAATGGAGTGAGATCCTGGCTCAAAAAAAAAAAAAAAAAAAAAAAAATTGGTTCTTAGGTGTCAAGCACTGTTCAAACTACCTTAATAACTTTTCTTTCTCACTCTCTTTTATTTTGAGATGGAGTCTTGCTCTGTTCCCCAGCTGGAGTGCAGTGGAGCGATCTCGACTCACTGCAGCCTCCACCTGCCAGGTTCAAGCGATTCTCCTTCCTTAGCCTCCCGAGCAGCTAGGACTGAAGGTACATGCTACCATGCCCAGCTAATTTTTATTTTTTTAGTAGATACGTGATTTCACCATGTTGGCCAGGATGGTCTTGATCTCATGACCTCGTGATCTGCATGCCTCAGCCTCCCAAAGTGCTGGGATTACAGGCATGAGCCACCACATCTGGCCACTTTAATAACTTACTTATTCCTCATGGCAACCCTTTGGGGGTAGGTATTAATACTATTATTTTTGCCATTTTACAGGTACAGAAACAGAGGCACAGGGAAGTTAGGCGATTTGTCAAAGGTCTTTAATAAGTTGCAGAGCTGAGTCACATCCAGGCAGGCTGGCTGTATGTCATATACCACAATCTGGGTCGGGAAGCTGGAGATGGAGGACACTGGCCAGAAATTCATACCCTAATGAGGCCATGCTCTCTGCAAACAAGGGGATTTGTTCCCACATAAGAGGAATAATCAGCGATATAATAGTTTTGAAACCCTACATTTTTGTTTGTGACCTTAGATGCCAAAAGGAGGGTAGCAGGGATGATGTTAGTTTGAGGAAGTGAGGGTAAGGGTCAGGCTCTGCCCTGACAGAGGAGGCCTGGATGAATCTAGGAGACCTGGCTGGAGCTCTGTGGCTGCCTCCCCAGCAGCTGGGCTGGTTCTCCCCAGGGGTTCACCCTCTCTAGCACTATGGTCACCATCAAAAGACTAAGTCTGGTTGGATCATTCTTTTCTTCAACAGAAGATTTATTAAACACTTATTTACATAGAGTGGTTTATAAGGATGAATGTGACTAAGTCTCTAATTTAGATTTTGCCTGGAAAACCTCTTAGGACTTAAAAAGACTCTCCTTACCTTCATTCCACCCAACTCCCCACATGCTTATGATGCAACTATTTTAAGAAGGATAAAAATATTTAATTCACAGTTAAAAAGCTGCAAATAGCAATGTCTGGTTTATGTGTGAGGGGCTCCTCAGTGTGAGTGAGTTTGTCAGGGGGCTTGGGCTCATTGGGCAGTCAGTGTGTAAATGACTGCTGTCAGATCCTCTTTCAATAGATGGCGAGCACAGAGTTCTGAAGTGAGGGTAGGATGCAAGGCAAGAAAGCTGGAGAGACAAGATAGGCTTGGCCCAGGTGACCTCAGCCTGGTTACCCTGTTGTCCAGACTTGAAACTCTGAGATTTGTGCCCAGAATCACATAAACCCTGTTTATTTTAACTTGAGCAGGAAAATATAGAAGCTGGGTACTGAATACTTGATGATGAACCTAAAATATAGGCCTTGGAGGATTTATATACTTTTTAAAAACAATGCTAACTCTGTGTAAAGGAGCATTTTTCTGTTTTGCTTATTAGATTATCACAGTTGAGATTATTGCCCCAAGGGAAGTTGGTGGCCCCAGTGTGGGATACCCTTCTCCCATCTCTCCTGTTGAAGATTTAGTTGTGTCAGATCAGTCTGTGTTCCATTTATACCTTTGTGGGACTGCTGTTCTCTTTTTTCTTTGGAGATAAGGTTTTGCTCTATTGCCTAGGTTCACTGCAGCCTCAGTTTCCTGGACTCACTTGATCCTTCCACCTCAGCCTCTTGAGTAGCTGGGACTATAGGCACATGCCACTGAGCCCAACTAATTTTTAAAAATTTTTGTGGAGACAGGGTCTCACTATGTTGTCCAGGCTTTTCTCTAACTCCTGGCCTCAAGCGATTCTCCTGCCTCAGCCTCCCAAGTGCTAGAATTACAGACGTGAGCCACTGTGCCCAGCCATACTTACTTATTTTCTAAACACCTACTGTATGGCTGTTCAAAACATTAGAAAAAGTAGAAAACATTGCAGTAGTTCGCATTTATCTGGGAAGTGAAAAACACAGGTTTAAAATTGTGGTAGAAGTAGCATATGAGAGTAAACATTTTTATGGAACTTTACTCTTTATAAAGTGTTTCCATGTACATGAGCTGAATAGGGCAGCATTTTATCTCCACTTTACAGATGAGGAAACCTACTCAGTCAAACAACTAATCAGGAGCAGAACTGGCACCAAACACCTCTCTTCTGTTGTTCCCTGCTGCTTTTCCAGTTTGGACAGTGTGTGTGTGTGGTGGCGGGGGGTGTGAATGAGGGAGGAAAGTATGTTTGAACCGAGCCTTGAAGGAAATCATGTCCGAGTTTAGAGGCCAACACACCTTGGCAAAAGCATTGTCAGACATTCTCTGACTGTTCCCCAGACCCACCCTGTTATCCATTTTGTCTGCCTCCCTGGGCGCCTCGCCCTGCTGGTGTGTAATAGGGTGAGTTGTCAGTTGTGCATGTTACTGGGTATTTCACATACTCTTGGCCTTGTATTTGTTTTTGAAGCCTACCCGCAAGGCCACATCAAAGTGGCTGACTGTAAACAAGCAGGGCAGGCAAGTTGGAGTGAGGATTCTTTATACAAGGAAGAAGCTTGCTGGTTAAGAAACAGTGGAGCATAGCTGTGAACATGACACTGTTAAAGCGACAGGAACAGGGCACAGCTGTGGTTCGTCGCATGTGTTCCATGCATGCACTTCTGTTAGATCATTAGGGCTCTTAGCTTAAGACCTGGTATGTAGGAAGTGCTCAATATTGGTTCAGTGCTGTATTTGCTGCTTTTTGAAAAGATACAGAATTTTTCCTCTTAATCTACCTTTCTTTAATGTGAAAATACTTTTCTTTCTTTTTTTTTTTTTGAGATGGAGTTTCGCTGTATAGTCCAGGCTGGAGTACAGTGGCGCGATCTTGGTTCACTGCAACCTCTGCCTCCCAGGTCCCTGTTGAAGCAGTTCTCCTACCTCAGCCTCCCGAGTAGGTGGGATTACAGGCACGAGCCACCATACCCAGCTAATTTTTGTATTTTTTAGTAGAGACAGGGTTTCACCATGTTGTCCAGTCTGGTCTTGAACTCCTGACCTCATGATCTGCCTGCCTTGGCCTCCCGAAGAGCTGGGATTACAGGCATGAGCCACTGCGCCCAGCTGTGAAAATACTTTTCAAATAAATACCAAGTCTCTCAGCATTTACACTTGGAATATTGTGAATGCAAAGATTAGTTAGGTCTTCCTTTGATCTAATTTGATTTCATTATTCTTGGGTTAGTAAAATTTGGTTACTGTGGTTACATTTCAGTGATGTTCACTTCAAGGCTCTTCATATGAAGGATCAAGATTAAAAACAACTAAACTTAATAATTGACCAGTTAACATTTTAAACGACTCTAAAGGTCACACTCTAGGTGACTGGTTAATTTACTCAGTTTCAAACCACTCTTCTACTTCTTCTTGGTGTGCTTCAGTACATTCAAGTCTTTCTGTCCAGGATGACAGCTCTCTTTTTCCCTTCTGCTCCTCTTGTCATGTGTGGGTTTGGTGAGCCAGTGTCTTTAATGCGACTTTATTCAATACTGGAGTTGTACAAAGCTGGGGCCCAGTGGTTCCAGGAACACTAAGATGAGTGAGAGGTTTCCTCTCCTGAGTCGTCAGCTGGTGGGGATCCATGATGGGGCAATCTGGTAAAATTGGTGTGTGGAGAGGTGAGCCTTGAAGGATCAGAGTGGGGAGGAAGTTGACTAGATGCCTGGTGCTGTTTTCAGCACTTCATGCATATAGTTTTTTTCGTTTCATTCTTCTGAACCATTTAAGGTACATTCTGTTGTTTTCTGCATTTTATACAGAAGAAACTGACACAAAGAGAAGTTAAGTAACTTATCCAAGAGCACTCAGCTCATAAATGATCCTGCCTGGATTCTAACTCAGGCGGTCTGGTTGCGGAGTCTGAACTGTGAATGGCTCAATGGGATTTGGTCAAATGAAGATTAAGGGGAAGCCACGGTGATCAAATATTAACATGGAGGTAGACAAATTAGTTTAGGGCCATTTTGCTGAGGCTCTGGAATCCCATACCTGAAGGGGGGATAATTGTAATACATGACAGAACTAATATTTGTACAGGTTTTATGGGTCCACATTACCACCACCTCTGCTGATTGATTTGGTGGAATGTTGTGTCTGTGGTTCAGTGTGCAGGATAAGGTTGGGAAGGTTGTTAAGTAGAGGAGTCCCATGGTTTGTTCCCTCTCCTCTATGTTTTTTTTTTTTTTTGAGACAGAGTCTTGCTCTGTCTACAGGCGCCAGGCTGGAGTGCAGTGGCGCAAGTCTCGGCTCACTGCAACCTCCGCCTCCCGCGTTCAAGCAGTTCACCTGCCTCAGCCTCCCGAGTAGCTGGGACTACAGGCATGCGCCACCACGCCCAGCTAATTTTTTTGTATTTTTAGTAGAGGTGGGGTTTCACTGTATTGGCCAGGATGGTCTCGATCTCTTGACCTAGTGATCTGCCCGTCTCGGCTTCCCAAAGTGCCGGGATTACAGGCATGAGCCACCACGCCCAGCCTGTCTTTAAGCTGTCCTGAGGTTTTGGCCTGCATTCCCTGTTCATGGTTAAGGCTTAGCCTCTGCTGCTTCTGTACCCTGCCCATGCTCTTTCCCTGCCCTACTCTTTCCAGAGAATAACTTTCCCCAGTTATTCTCTGGAAAGTTTCCTGGAATCTCCCTGTTTTTGCCTTTTCACCTCACTGTCCACCTCTAACCTGCCCTCCAGCATCCCGCTGGAGCTGTTCTCCCTGAGGAGACAGTACCTGGCTCACTGCTTATTTTGACTGGGACTTTTCAGACTTATCGCATCCAGTTTGTTCTCAACCAGGGGTGATTTTTGCCCCCTGGGGGCTACCTGTCAGTGCCTAGAGACATTGAGAGGGGCTGGCCTCTACTGGATAGACAATGAAGTTGCTGCTAGACATATTATAGGATGGCCATTTTGCAGTTCTGCATTCTTTTTGTTTGTTTGTCTGTTTGTTTTGAAAGGAAGTCTCGCTGTGTCACCCAGGTTGGAGTGCTATAGCACAATCTTGAACTCAGTACAACCTCCATCTCCTGATTCAGGTGATTCTCCCACCTCAGCCTCCAAGTAGCTGGGATTACAGGTGTGCACCACTACACCCAGCTAAGTTTTGTATTTTTAGTAGAGAAGGGCTTTCACCATGTTGGCCAGACTGATATTGAACTCCTGTTCTCGTGATCCCGCCTGCCTTGGCCTCTCAAAATGCTGGTATTACAGGCGTGACCTACCATGCCCGGTCACAGTTCTCCATTCCTAAAACTGTCCTCTGACTGCCTGCGCATAATTCTCTCCTGACTTGTTTTTCAGTAAATTCTCAGTTCATTTCTTACCAGTCTCTAGGGGGATCTTCTCCTCCAGCCTTGGTTCCAATCCGTGCATCCCAGGATTCTTTCCCTGGCCTCTGGTCTCTGCCCACTCCTCACATTCCTCTTGGGCATCTCATTAGTCCTAGGGATTTAACTTTCATCTCTGGGTGAATGACCCCACATCTGTATTCACAGCTCTAGCTCGCTTGAGCTACAGTAAAATTCATATCTTCTCCACCTCAGTGGTGCACAGGCACTTCCAACTCAGTGGTTCCTAAATAGAGCAGCCAAAAGTCTTCCATCCTCCCTGCCCCTCTCCCACATTGCTGTCCATCAGCATGGACACACACACACACACACACACACACACACACACTAGTGCGCACGCACTCTCCCTCTCTCATCACAGTCAACTAACGACAAGAACAGCAGCAACATTAATGATCCTTTATGTGCCAGGTACTGTGCTAAACTCTTTATAAGCATTTTTTATTTAATCTTCAAAAAATGTCTACAGGGTAGCTACTATAATCATGCCCATTTGTGGTTGAGAAAATTGAGGGTTAAACAGATGAAATAACCAGTTCACTTTTACATAGCTAGTGTCGCATGGAACTGGGACTTAACACATACATGTCCTTTTTTTCCTAATTTAAAACAGATTTTATTTTTTAGAACAGATTTAAGTTCACAGAAAAACTGGAAGTATAGAGTGTTCTCATACACCTCCTACCCTCCTCCAGCCTCCCCCACTATGAACGCAAAATGGTACATATGTTACAGTCGATGAACCTGCATTGACACATCGTTGTCAATTCTGTAGTTGACATTAGGGTTCCCTTTGGGTGTTATAGATCCTATGGATTTTGACAAATGTGTAACGGCATGTATCTACCATTATAGTATCATAAGAATGGGTTTGGTGCCCTAAAAATCATCTGTGCTTCACCTGTTCATCCCCCACACCCCATGGCAATCACTTGTTTTTTTTTTTTTTTGTTTGTTTGTTTGTTTTTAACTGGCTCTATCATGTCTTTTTGACATTTTAGAAATAAATTCTAAGCTCAGATGTTCAGTTATCATTGAATAGCTATAAGGAATCAGTAGAGTTCCCATATCCATGAATCATGTTTAATTCTTAAGAATTGGGTTAGTGGATTCTAGTTTCTGTCACCATGTTTTCTGTCCTTTCTGGGAACACGCTTGGTTATTTGCACTGTGTGGGGGGGGACATGTACTTAAGATAGAGTACAAATATGTTGTTGTCCCACTTCCTGTCCTGCTAGCTTTGGAAGAATTCTGGTTTTTTCCTTCACAGCCTGGCTTTGTAATTCTGTATAGACCAACAATTAGTTTGATCCAATATCCCTGCCATTAGCTGTCAGACCACCTTTGAAGAGAACGGGGCATGAGGCCCCGACTATGTTCCAGCTTCTTTCTGGCATTCAGAACAACCTAAAGCTTTTGATGAAGGACTTTGAAGGCCCTTTTTAGAGATTCCACCAGGACTGATTGGTTAAGTACCTTCATCATATTGTTCCCTGGTTCACTGGAGTGGTTCATCTTTAAAGGAACCCAGGAACTGCCTTTCATTATATCCATGTCTTAGAAAAACCTCATACCATACTGATGCAAGTACAGTTGAGAGTATCTAATCCAGACATCTGAAATCTGCTATCTCTCTCTCTTCCTCCCCCAGAAGCCCCATGTGCCACTCCCCTGATCTGCAGCTTTGGGAGGCCAGTGGACCTGGAGAAGGATGACTACCAGAAGGTGGTGTGCAACAATGAGCACTGCCCCTGCAGCACCTGGATGCACCTGCAGTGCTTCTATGAGTGGGAGAGCAGCATCCTCGTTCAGTTCAACTGCATCGGCCGTGCACGCAGCTGGAACGAGAAGCAGTGCCGCCAGAACATGTGGACAAAGAAGGGCTATGACCTGGCCTTCCGCTTCTGCTCCTGTCGCTGTGGCCAGGGCCATTTGAAGAAGGACACAGACTGGTACCAGGTGAAGCGGATGCAAGACGAGAAAAAGAAGAAGTCTGGCTCTGAGAAGAACACAGGGCGGCCTCCTGGTGAGGCAGCGGAGGAGGCAAAAAAGTGCAGGCCCCCAAATAAGCCCCAGAAAGGGCTGAGCCATGACCTCCCCCGCCGGCATTCCATGGACCGGCAGAACTCCCAGGAGAAGGCAGTGGGTGCCTCGGCCTATGGTGCCCGCTCCCCCGGTGGTTCCCCAGGCCAGTCACCACCCACAGGCTACTCCATCCTCTCTCCTGCCCACTTCAGCGGCCCCCGCTCCTCCAGATACCTCGGGGAGTTCTTAAAGAACGCCATCCATCTGGAGCCTCACAAGAAGGCCATGGCTGGGGGCCATGTGTTCAGAAATGCCCACTTTGATTACAGCCCCTCGGGGTTGTCAGTTCACAGGGGGGGACACTTTGACACCCCCGTGCAGTTCCTGCGGCGGCTGGACCTTTCCGAGCTCCTCACTCACATCCCCAGGCATAAGCTGAACACTTTCCACGTGCGCATGGAAGATGATGCCCAAGTGGGCCAGGGGGAGGACCTGCGGAAGTTCATTCTGGCCGCGCTCAGTGCCAGCCACAGAAATGTGGTAAACTGTGCCCTGTGCCACCGGGCACTCCCGGTGTTTGAACAGTTCCCACTGGTGGATGGAACTCTGTTCCTAAGCCCGTCGAGACACGATGAGATCGAATATGATGTTCCTTGTCACCTTCAAGGTATAGGTGTTACTTCACCTTGCCTGCTTTACATTTGTTAAAACCAGACAGCAAACAAGATGGATTGCTTTATTTGGCTTAGTTTTCACCAAGTTGTTTTTTTGTTCTAGTCAGGTGCTAGGTAACGTTTGAATATTTCACCTTTGCCCAGTGAGGTGGTGATTTTTACTCTGATGTTGCTGTACCAAGTACAATTATCCAAGTGAATAATTTTGTGTGCTTGTTCTGTGTAATTTGAAGAGAGGATTGCTGGTGTATCATTTTGCATAATGGGGAAGGAAATTAGAGGAGTTGTTGTATATTTGTCACTTAACTGTAAACCTGTTTAATGGGCCCAGCTTGCCATGTATTCTCTTTGATCCTTATAAACATAACAATGAGGAAAAGCAGGGGTCAGAAAGGGCCAAGGTATTTTTAGATTAGTTGAGTTAATTTTGAAGTTTATGAAAGATGAGACTGTCTTGATAGCAGCAAAAAGAAAACAGGATTATTGAAAGCTCAGGCGTTAGCCCAGTGGTGGAGGTGGAAGGCGGGATGATGCGATATAAGGACTTGGTACATTTCAGCCATAAATTGAATGACAAGAGGTTGGTTAGTATAGGTGAGAAATTTGTCAGCTCATGTACAACTACTGAACTTCCATAAAGATGAGGCATGTCATATATAACATGTTTATACTTTAAATGTGTGCTAAAAAGCTTGTTGTAAAAATGATATATCCCCACCTGTCTCCTTCCCACCAACCCTGCTGTGTCAGTACCCAAACATTTCAAATCTCAGCCGATGCTTCATGTTTTTAACATCATTATTGTAGATACTGCTGTCTTCATTCTCCAGTTTTACATATTGTCTGTTTTTTGACTGGCTTTGAGGTGGATGACTGTCCATCACCCTTCTTCCTCAAGATGACATATCACAATTCTTGATTAAATCCTTAATGTTTACTATCATGAATACATATTAATATTGAACCAAGAAGTATAGGGGTTTTTCTTGTTAAATAGAACAGGATATCCTAGAACACCTTTTGTTTTTATTAGGGTTAATTGATTATTGTTTTCATTTGCATAGTTTTTTTTTTTTTTTTTTTTTAACTTTGGCTAGTTGTCTGACTCTCCAGCAGCTTTACAAACCAGCTTTAAGAAGATGGCAGTGGCTCACGCCTGTAATCCCAACACTTTGGGAGGCTGAGGCAGGCAGATCACCTGAGGTCAGGAGTTCAAGACCAGCCTGGACAACATGTTGAAACCTCGTCTGTACTAAAAACACAAAAAAATTTTGCCAGGCTGGTGGCGGGCACCTGCAGTCCCGGCTACTTGGGAGGCTGAGGCAGGAGAATCACTGTAAACCCAGGAGGCAGAGGTTGTAGTGAGCCAAGATCATGCCATTGCACTCAAGCCTGGTATCAGAGTGAGACTTTGTCTTAAACACACACACACACACACTCTTCCACATACCTGTCAGTTTTTTTTGGAAGAAAAATTTTTCCCCTGAAAATGTCTGTTGTAGAGACTGTTAACCTCTTGCTTCTACCTGTCCTGGTGCACTCAGGACCTGGTATACCACATAGCTGTCCTAGGAATGCCTTTATTTCTGTCGTATTTTTAAAAATCTTTTTTTCCTAGATCTCATATTTTATTTTTTCTTAGTTTATTCTCTCCGTTTTTAGGAAACATCCCCCAGGAGCTTTTTGAGAAAGGGAGCGTGGGAATAGATGATTTGAGACTTTGAACGTCTGAGAATATCTTGATTTTTATCTTCACATTCCATTGCTGTTTAGCTGGGTCTAGTCTTCTAAGTTATACATATTTCCCCTTGGCATTTTGAAGGCATTTCTTTACTGTCTCCCATCTTACAATGCCTCTGTTTTGAGAAGTCTGATATTACTCTTATGCCTGTCTTGGCCTCCACCTCCACCCCTCTATGAAGGTTTTAAGATTTTCTTTATATATCCCTAATGTTCTGAAATTTCACCATGATGTGGCCTTTTACAAAGTTTTCTCTATTTGTTATGCTTTCTCTACTCTTTTGGCTCTTTGGCTTTGTAAACTTACCATCTTCCATTTGGAGACAGAGTCTTACTCTGTCACCAGGCTGGAGTACAGTGGTGCAATCTCGGCTCACTGCAACCTCTGCCTCCCAAGTTCAAGCAATTCTCCTGCCTCAGTCTCCTGAGTAGCTGGGATTACAGGCATGCGCCACCACGCCCAGCTAATTTTTGTATTTTTAGTAGAGATGGGGTTTCACCATGTTGGCCAGGGTGGTCTCGATTTCTTGGCCTTGTGAACTGCCTGCCTGGGCCTCCAAAGTGCTGGGATTACAGGCGTGGGTCACTGTGCCTGGCCAGAAATTTACTTTTGTGTTATTTCTTTGATCATTTCCTCCACCCTATTTTCACTTTTAAAAAAGTCTGTCAAACTCTGATTAATCAGATATTAGACCTCTTAGATTATTTTTTTGTTGGAGTAGAGAACGCCTTTATTTTATATATAATAAAGGATGTCTAATAAATATATACATGGACCTTTTCATCTTTATATTTTTATTCTGCTTTATGGAAAATTTCCTTGACTTTTTATTCTGGTGTTTTTATAGAGTTTAAAATTTTCTGTTCTTACATTTTTAATTTACAAGAGCTCTGCTTAATGGCATTATTTTCTTGTTTCATGTATATAATTTCTTGTGCTACCTTTCTGAGCAAGGAAAGGGAGCTGAAATTTCAGAGAGTAGTCTCATTCATTTTGAGAATTGTACCTAACTCTCTATAAGCATTTGTTATAAAGGAGAGCATCACAAAACTTAGTGATTTAAAAGGATAATTTAATGACTTTTCGTAATTCTATGGGTAGATTGATTAGGACAGTTAGGTTGGCTTAGGGGACCTCAGCCAGAATGGCTTGTCTGTGTTCGTTCACCTTCTAATAAGCTAGCTTGGGCTTTTTCACGTGGTGCTCTCAGAATCGCCTTTAAGAGATGTGAGTGGAAGTTGCAGAGTCTCTATCTAGAGGCTTAAGCTTGGAACTGAGTAACATCACTCTTACCACATTTTGTTCATTAGCATAAGTCGGAAGACTAGCCGAGATTCAGATGATGCTGAAATACTCTGCTTTTTGATGGAAAGTGTTGTATAAAATTTATGGTGGTTTGAAATGTATTGCTCCCTATGATCTCCCTTTCCACACTCTCTAGTGCTTGTCCAGTTTCAGAGCTTAACCATTTACTATTCATCAGTCTGCTTTCTGACCTCATAATTTGATTCAGGGTTGAAATAACCTCATTATTTCATGGAATATGGAGGGTTTTTTTTTTCTGTTTAGGGATAATTTTAGAGTGAAGTGGATGGAAACACCTTTATTTCTCCATTGTAAAACTTGAAACATTTTTTATGAAGATAATATGGGTACATCATATATGAGAATAGTAGTGTTCTTTTTCTATCTATGGTGGACAAATTCTTTTCATGTAATCAGTTGATCAAACTTAACGGATTTTACACATGCTGAGTACTGTCAGTTCTTGCTTGTCATCAATTTATAATCTTAGGATAAGATGCTTTTATAAAATGTAACTAACCAGGCTTAAGGTTCTAGTATCACACCTGGATATGATGTATGTTAAGTATCATGTAATTTCCAGAGGAAGGGACCACTTTGGCTTGGATCGTACAAAGAGGCAGCATGAAGACTGATGTCAAAAGGTGGGCTGGATCTTGGTAAGCAGAGGGTCTACCCAGGTCAGATGTTTGTCGAGGAGGAGGTAGTGCCTGCAAGCAAAGGAAGGATGGTTAAAAAGAAAAAGAATGGCAGGTTGTGATCAGGAGATAGGGAGAGGACTGTTTGGTTGGAGACAAGGTTGTTCTAGAGGGGGAAAGGAGTAGGATAGGGAGAGAACAGATAGCAGACATACTTTCAAGCCATAATAAAGAGCTTTGCTACATGTTCTTCATGAATGTGAATGGAAAGATTTTCAACCTTTTTTTTAAAGCAGGTAATCACATGGAGGAAAGGGGTGGAATCTGGAGACAGAGTTGAGACTTTACAGTCTGTAGTCTAGATGCAAGGAGAAAAGAATGCTAAGGTGGAGACAGAATGGAAGGGAGGGGATATTGTCAAGAGGTTATTTCAAAGAAAAATTACAGCTTGTGAATTAAAAACAAAATTCACTTTACTTCTAGACCAGATAAATGGTGCAAGAGTAGAGAAAGGAGATGGGTAGATAAAGGTGGGGAAAGGAAGGGCCTGACTTTAGGGGACAGAAGATGAGGTTTGTGTGTGTTGGGTTTGAAGGGATGTTGAGACTTGTGTGGAGATATCTAGCAAACACAGTTAAAAATAAGCATTTGGGTTGAACACTGAGGAGTTTATAACAGTTGTGGTTAAAATCCTAAGGGTGGAAGAGCTCTTGGATATGAAGAAAAGAGAAAGAAAGGAAGGCGGATATGATAAACCTACGAGTAAATCTTGAGGGTACCTTTCAGGGAGCAGATGGAGAAAGGTGAAAATTAGGCCTGAGTACTTGAGTGTGTGTGTATACACATCAAAACATAGACATAGAAATGGATAATGTGCGCATTAGATGTGCACCACAAAGATACTGAGAAGTTGAATGTTTGATATAAAATCTGAAGATCAGGGTGTTTAATCATTACAGAGAAGTCATCGTTGCCACAAGTGGGACCTTGACCACATATCAACATTTTTATTGCCACATCTTTGAGTAACCCATGCTATCTTATTTGTAGTAAGAAAGTGTAAATCATGTCTTTAATCACCAATTACTGATCAGGCATTCTTCTATTTTTCTTTCCCTTTTTTTATGTTTATTTTTGAGTATGTTGCTCTGTTACCCTGGCTGGAAAGCAGTGGAGTGATCAAAGCTCACTGCAGCCTTGTACTGTTGTGATCAAGCAGTCCTCCTGCCCCAGCTTTTCCAGTAGCTAGGAATATAGGCTCAAGCCACCACTCGGCTTATCTTTTTCAAACTTTTTAAAGAGATGGGGTCTCACTGTATTGCCCAGGCTGGTCTTGACCTCCTGGCCTCAAACAATTATCCCATTTCAGCCTCTCAAAGTGCTGGGCTTATAGGCATGAATCACTGTGCTTAGCCTGGCTATGTGTTTTTTAAAGTATTTTCAACTCTTAATAGAAGGACCACACTGCAGGCCATAGGATTGTACAGCATTCAGGCTGACCTGTTGCTGCAGTACTTGCTATATTGAGTGGCCCTCTCTGGAGTATTACTCCCTCGCCCTGCCCTTACCTCTCACTGCCCTTTCCAGACTCTGTCTCTGGACTCTTGTTTGCTCTCGTTTCCTCTGAAAATAGGAAATTTCCTCTGAAAATAGTTTTTTTTAGCTTTAATAATTTATTAAGATTGATCTAATTAGGAAGTTCTTACTGGGCTTCTTTACCACTTTGACTCACATGTGATTGTTCTCCCGGAATCGATTTTTTTGTTTCAATTCACAAAGGGTTTAGAAATTCAAAATTCTCTATGCTCAGGACAATGTGTAGTAGAACTGAAACAAATCTAGACTCAGTCCAGACCAGGTGTTCCAGTGAGTTTGCCTGTAGGTTATGGATGAGAGAGACATGAATCAGTCTGGACTTGCTACTTAATTATCTTATGAACTTGGGCAAGCTGCTCCACTCTCTAAACCTCACTTTCTGCTATCAGAAGTCAGAGCAACAGTAATGCCTATTTTGTAATGTTGCTTTTAGGGTTAAATGAAGTGATTCATAGGGAGCTGGTAGCATAGTGCCTTGCATAACCCTTGGTTAACCCTTTGTAAAAGTTATTCTGTCTTCATCACTATGGTCATTGTTAGCAACACATGACTTTTGTGTCTATGGCTGCTGGTACCCTTCTCAGCTGTGGCCTCTGTACCTGTGAATGTTTGGGAATTGCACTAAGTAAGCAGGATGGAGAGTGCAACTCAAGTTTTTTCCAGTGGTTCCTGGATCTTTGAACAGACTTCCTGACATGCCCCGAGGCCCCAGTAGATGTGGCATGTGAGACCCTTTTATTTTCAGTGTCCTAGAGCAGAGGTGGGCAGGCAGTATTTCAAGAAGCTCTTGTCATCCTTCCCCTTTTTGCTATAAAGGCCCCCAAGGTTATGCTGTCTTTGGCTGTTAACATGCCCCATCCATTTACACTTATAAAATGCTTTCTACATCCCAGACAATGTGTTAGTCAGCTAGTCTACAAGGATGAATAAGACATAGTTCTTGCCCTCAAGGAGGAAGAGGGTCATACAAGCAAATGCAAATGAAGGGCTCCCCTAAGTACTGTAGATAGAACACAAGCCCTTCCATCGGGTAGGGAGCAGGTTGGCCCTTACCACTGAGTGCTCAGACCCATTGTCTGACTGATGGCAGTGAGCAGCACATTCTAAATAGAAGGCTACTTAGGATTATGTGTTCTCCTGATGGTAGTTTTTAATATTGGGGGTCACCCTGGGTCCCACACACAGCAGAAATGTTGCTGTTTTATATGTCGCCTGGGCAGATTCTGGACATTTTGACTAATTATTTGAACTGTGATGCTTCCAAACACACTAGACATCTTTTCTTTATAAACATTAAGATGTTATCAAATAATGGAGGGGAATCGTGTTGTAACTTTTAAGGGCCCAGTGAATAAGAAGACATTGAACTTCTTTTAAAAAGTTACTTAGAAGTGAAATACAATTCTGTTTCCCAAATTAGATGTGGTAATGGCTGAACATTTTGAGAACAAGGACAGTTAACATGGTAATTTTGGTTGTGTTGTAATTCTGGGCTATCCATCCCCAAGACAGATTTTTGACTTTTTTATGTTGGGACTTGGGATGAGAGAGCTTGTGACAAGACCAGTGTTGCTGGTTAGGTCTCCATATGCTAAACCTAAACTTCTGATCAGGAAGTCCTGCATGAATATAGTACAGGCTGGTTTTGAGTATATGTGACTTTGTTATTTGAATTTGGATGGACCTATAATGTAAAGCCAGCAGGACTTTTTGGAAAAGTGAATTGAAGACAAGTTTTTACTATTCTTGAACTTAAAATACATGTTTTATTGAAAATAGTAATTCATCATTATCCTGAAAGGGCAGCTTGTGTACTAAATATTGATTTTTCTTTTTATATTTATCCAAATGACAAAATGTTTGCTTATAATTTGTAGATGAAACACTTTTTATCCCCTTAGAGATGAAACGTGATTTCCATGATGGCCACTCTGAGCCTTGTGTCTTCTGTGCACAGGGAGACTCATGCACCTGTATGCAGTATGCGTGGACTGCCTGGAGGGGGTTCACAAGATCATCTGCATCAAGTGTAAGTCACGGTGGGATGGCAGCTGGCACCAGCTGGGCACTATGTACACCTACGACATCCTGGCTGCCTCTCCATGTTGTCAGGTAGGTATTGAACACACTGAGAGAGCAGTGGGTGATATTAGGCCTCCGTCCCCAAGTGAATGTAGGGAAGATGCTTCCAATAATAAAGAAGAAATTCAGTCCAGCAATGATGGCTGAGTTACCACTTGTAATGTAGTCATTCGGTGGAATATTATACAGTCATTAAAAGGGATGGTGTAGAATAATACATAATTATGTGGGAAGCATTTCTAGTATATTAGGTCAAAAGAACAGGTTATAAAATGGCACAATAATATGCTTGCATTTGTAAGTAAGTGAGCATGAAAAGTGAACTACTAACCTGTTACCAGATGGTCTCAGTGGTAGGAGGCTGAATGGCTCCTTTAGTTTTCTTTTTGCTTGAGTATATTTTCATTTTTTTCTTTTTTCTTTTTTTTTGAGACTGAGTCTCACTCTGTCGCCAAACTGGAGTGCAGTGGTGCGATCCCGGCTCACTGCAACCTCTGCCTTCCCAGTTCAAGCAATTCTCCTGCCTCAGCCTCCCGAGTAGCTAGGACTACAGATACGTATCACCACGCCCAGCTAATTTTTGTATTTTTAGTAGACACAAGGTTTCACCATGTTGGCCAGGATGGTCTCGATCTCTCTACCTCATGATCCACCCGCCTCAGCCTCCCAAAGTGCTGGGATTATAGGCATGAGCCACTGTGTCCAGCTACTTGAATATATTGTCTAAGATTCTGTATGATTAGCTTATACTAAATTTCTAATAAGAAAAAAGTTACTTAACAGGAAGAAAGTCACTTTCTTAGACAGGATTTTCTTGTTGATTTCTTTCTGTGGGATAGTATAATTACTCAGGAATTGCCTGTCTTGTAAAGTGTTAGAGGTTGTTGTAATCCTTAAAGCATTACCAAAAGGAGGCATTGTCTCATGCTATGAGAACATCTGAAATTCAGCTGTCATCATAAACAGAGGAAGTATTCACATATGCAGACACGAATAACCTGTAGCATCACAGGAGACAAAATCCTTGGAAATATCTTTCTGTACTTCCAAGTGCTGGGGAAGAGAACATCTTGTTATATAATTCCTTGATACTCATGGGCAGTAGAGAAATTTTTCTTTGCTCTAAAGTGTTCCAGCCTGTTTTTTTTTAAATACAAATAGCTGATACATACTTTATTAGCTACTGTATAGTTTTATGTCTTTAGCATTATGGCTTGATTTTTGTAAAGAGAATATTTTTTACTATTAGTAGATGTTCACTGTAACATTTTATGATAGTTATTGTTCCTTAATGCCAGCTCTTGAGAGAAACCAGAGGAAGTAGCTTCCCTCTGCATACACACCACGGAGGATTATCTTTTAAATTAAATAAGGAAGTGAAAGAATGTTTGAACCTGTTAACTCAGAAGATTAGCACTGCAAAGGACCTGGGATCTAGACCAACCTCCTCATTTCCTCATACAATGGAGGCTAAAACTTTGGGATGTTTTATCCAGGTCTGCATACATAGTGTCACAGCCATGCCTGCACCCTGTGATTCCTGTTGTGTTCTTTCTAATACACCACTAAAAGGTAATGAGTTTATTTCCATATCTTTAGGAAGAAAAACAGAACAGCATCCTGAGTGCAGCCTCTTCACCATGCACTATATTTTTTCCTTAAAATAATTGGAGCCCAGACCTTTGTTATCTGGCCCCCTACTGAAATGGAAAACATATTTGATTACATGTTTAAATTTAAAAGTTTGATTACATTTTTAAATTTAAAAAAAATCTGTGACAATATTCACTGTGAGGTTACAAGTTTTAGACATTACTAATGAATCAAGAGAAATCTTCAATAAGATGGAGCCAAAAATAAGCAATTATTGATTCTTAGAAAAGCATAACAGGGTGAAGATGGGTTTGTTCAGAATCACACTTTTAATGTTGTTCAGATCTCTCTTGATTTTGTTAAAGGATTTATTTCAGGTTACAGAAAAGTAGTTCCTGCCATGGGTGAGGGTGAACAGGCTGCTTTGGTTCACTCCCTGCTTTGCTGCTTTATAACTGTGGTCTCGAGCATGGTGCTTTATCACATGTGCCTCAGTTGCATTATCTAAAAGTCAGCTAATACTATCTACCTCCTAGGAATATTTTGAGAACAAATTGAGATTATACTTTCTAAGTACATTTTAGAAATGTGTCTAAACTGAGTCTATTTTATTCATAATTTCTGGTTATTCACTTAAGTCCTAGACCCATTGCTGACAGGTTCCAGGACTGTGCTGTTAAGGAGAGGCCAGGCATAAGTGAAGCTGGGAACTCCAAAAGCCTCAGACCGGCACCACACTTCCTGGATTGCTAACTTTACTTATGTATTTTGGGAAATTTTCTTTTTACATCCAAATGCAGTTGTTGTATAGAGTAGAATGAAAATATGTATGAATTTTGAAAATAAGCCCAGAATCTTCAAAGAGGTTTGGGTGAAGGAAGTCAGCTTCTGGAGGGGAGGGGTTTCTTATTGTTAGGGAACTTCAGTGGAGAGTGTTTAGGCAGTACCAGTTTAGAATTTTCTTCTCATAAGTAGGTGAAACAGCTAGCAGTGCTGCATCTCAGGAGAGAAGTTGGGAGTCTTTCAGGCATACCCTGTTTCTCTGTTTCTGGTAATAAAATGGATGCTTTATGAAGCTCTTGCTCAGTTTCCCAGCATTTTGGTTTGGATGATTTTGACAAGTGTTGGGAAGTTAAGGGGTGTTGTGGTTGATGGTGTCTGTTTCCCCCAGGCCCGCCTGAACTGTAAGCACTGTGGGAAGCCAGTGATCGACGTGAGGATCGGGATGCAGTACTTCTCCGAGTATAGCAACGTCCAGCAGTGTCCACACTGTGGGAACCTGGACTACCATTTCGTGAAGCCATTTTCCTCCTTCAAAGTTCTCGAAGCTTATTGATGAAAGCTTTGCTTTAGTAATAGCTATTTTATTGATATTATTACTTTATTACATATCTTTTATAGGGAAGCATTCTGTGACATTAATTTCTTTTCTAATTTAAAGGAGAGTTACTTTGTTGTATGTGTGCCACTAAAATAGGGGCCCTTGCCCTGTGTTGATTCCCGAGTGTTAGTCTGTGGTTTTGACAAGAGCCCAAATGGGTAATCCTGTGCATTTCAGTCGGGGTTCACTCTTACCAAGAATGTTCGATGCAGCTTTAAGATGATGGGGGCGATGGGGTGAACTTAGGAAAGGAATTATGTGGCTGTAAACTAAAGGCTTGATGGGAGTTGGAAGGAAATGCTTACTACAATGTTAACTTTCTAAAAACCTACTTTGAGATCTTCCTTGGGTCTTTGAAAGAATATGTGACAAGTGAATGTAAGTCTGTGCCTGGAGAGCCATTAGTCTATCTCAGCCTAGTGTTCTGCAGCACACGTGGGCAAGCAGTTTACTCACACTGACAGATGACCTGAAAGTGGTACCAGTGCTGTTTCTATCACTATTGTAATTTGCCAATCCATTTTTCATGCTGAAAATAATATCCAAATTGTAAGACATATGAAAGATATTAGTGTTGCAGGTATTGGTAAACTGACCTATAGCAGAATATGTGAAATGGATTTGGAAATAATGCAAGAAGGCAGAACTCAATCATTTGAATTGTGTCTTTGAAGTTGGTAAAATAGCTCTTAAGGAGAATCCATGAATAACATGATGTAGGCAATGATGATTTATTACAGGTTGCCCTGTCGAAGTGTCATTTGGTGTCAGATTCTTCTCACAGGTAAATCTCTCAGCCACAGACTCTAACTGGTGAGCTTCAGAACCAATAGTTGCACACTTACTGTCCTCAGAATTACTTAGGGCCATTTTTAACCCATTTAATTCTGAGTTTCCAAAAGCAAAGATTTGACCTTAAGAGGGAAGGAAAAAAAATGTGAAAGGATGATGAAGAAAATAATCATTTTACTATTTCTTTTAAAAGTTTGTTTTATTTGGGAAAAATCAGTGATTGTAATGTACACCAGTATGTTTGAAAAATAGACCATTCTAAAAAGCCCAAGATACCTTACTCTTGATGAAAAAAGATGATCATATATATATAGAACTTGATTAGTCAAAGATTGGGCATTCCAGAATACAGCCTTTGGTTCAGTAGATTTTGATGCATTAAATAGACTGACATGCCATACCCTTATAGAATTGGAATATGATTTCTCAAAAGTGAATTTGATAATTTCATGTATGATATGCATAGAGAATGCTAAAAGAATGCTGAAAATAATTTTATGAATAGCCAAATTTGGGGTTGATGTGAACATTTTATATTACTCATTTACCTTTTTTTTATTGTGTGGTTTTTCTTTTCAGAAGCATTTAGGCAATATTGCAAGTGAGCTTCAGTTCCATATGAAGTATTTGATGTTTTGTTTGAAACAACACAGCATTAACCAATGTATTGACTAATACTTTTCATCTTTCAGTTTGGATGATTGGGTTTGCTACATCTAGGTTGGTATTTGATCATCTGAAAAATATTTCAGTAGGAAGAAATGCATAAAATGCCTATAAGAAGTAGAAGGTCATTGAACTGACAGTGTTTGATGTAACTAAAAGAGCACTGTAGGACATAGCTTCCTGCAAACTTGTTTTTAATGCACAAAGCTGTAGTTGTGAATTAACTATTTCCTTATTGATTCTCTCATGTACCCAGATACAAAAAGTGTTAAGTTTCTCTTGTCCTCGTAATACCATTTGGATTTTATTTCTGAATTTAAAATAAATAGTAAAATATTTACAGTGCTGATCTTTAACCCACCTAAAATTTTATAGTGAAACCTGCTTTATATTGTTGTTCTGAAGCTTACAGTTGACCTATACAAACTCCTGAATTTAGAACTGCTGTCGGTGTAGTATATGCTGTGTTCCATGTTGCCTTTTTAGATGGCTTTCTATCCCCTGAAAAATAAATATGATGAGGTTTTATGGTCATTGGGTAAAATTTACTCTTGGACATTATTTCGTTGATAAAGTTAGGATTCTGTGGATATATTCAGTTACATAAAGAGAAAAGCATGAAGAGCATGAAGCATATCTGAGAATATCTTTTGCCTTTAAGACGATTCATTCTTGTCTAGAGGGAAAATTTGGCTGATGTGGGAATAAAATATAATTGAGTATTCAACACCATGAAGGTAAATCTTATTTTGCACATCTACTGACCTTAATACCCCAGACACTTCTTGAATACTTTGATTGGAATTGGAATATATAAAAAAAGAATATTATTTTTGTTGTGCTTAGGATACTAAAAGGATATTAGTTACCCAAGAGATCCAATTTCTGTTTTTCTGATGAATAGTGTTCAGTAACATGAAGCGGTCTTAAGAGTGACTAATAATTTCAAAGTGATTTTTCTTCTACTCTTAGTATTTTTTAATTATTTATTTTTAAGAGTTTTATACCTTGAACAAGTACAATGATTTGCTTTAGTTTAGTGAGAGGACAATTTCTGATTGATAGTTTTCTCTTCAGGCCATCTCACCTCTTCATTCTCTTGTTACATTTGGAACAGTCAATATAATGGGTTTATACTTTAAAAGATGGTGCCATGAAGTTGAGGAGTTGAGTAAATTATCCTGTTCTAATTGCAGAGGAGCTTTCCTCAGATGCCCTGTAACTTCTAGTTTTTGTGCAAGAAGTTCATTTTCTGAGTAAAAGTTATTTTCATATACGTTGGTGGAAAATTAACTCATCAAAAAATAATCTTATTAGGTATTTGAACTCTAAAACTAACAGATAAGACTGATACGTACCTTATCAGAGCACCAAAACTAATTTGCTAAAGTCTTCTGTTTAATTCTGCAAGACCGATGCCTAACACGCAGTCTGTTCTCCTCCTGTGTCTAGGTCGAGAACTCAGGTTTGCTTTTCTGTTTAGTGTCCTGGTAGCGCTGTTGAGTAACTTTCATTGGAGGTTGGGAAGGAAGTGAGGAGAAAGTGTTCTTGTTTAGTGTTTATTTCCCTTAATAGGATGTTGCCCAACCCTGTTCATCTCTGTGTCCTGTTGACTGAATATTCCAGGTAATTGAAAGTAAATATAACGGATGGGCTCCATTAAAACCAGCTCAAAAATAAGTTCCTGTCAGTAAAGATTTCTTGTCAAGATGTCTTGGATTGCACTTTTGTTGAGGAGGGACAGTGTAAATAGTTAAAGAGTGTTGATAAAGTTGAAACATTTGGTTGTGGAATTGTATGTGGTTTTAGAGGGTTTCTGTTTGTGAAATGTATGTATTAAAAATAATAAAATTCCAGAAACTTAACATTTTACTCTGTTGTTACTTTGTCACTTTATTTTTGGTTGAGATTTTTGAGCGGTGGGATTGTCTGGTCAGAAAAAATGAAGAGAAAGCTTTCACGGGTTTTGATCCGTATTCAGGTAACCATTTCAGAGTCGCTCCTGCAGCTGTTAAAAACAACTTTTTGTGCTGCTTGCAATTCATGTATCACAAGTAAACTCGCCTTGCAACAAAAGCTTTCTGTAGGACAAAGTTGATTCTATATGGATAGTCCAAAATTATGGTTCTGGTTTTAGGGAATTCTATTGGATAGATAGTATATGTTAAAGAAAAGTAAAAACAGAGGCCACCATTTAGATATATCCCAAGGCCAACCACCCATAGTCACATAGCTGAAACTTAAGTCATCCTGATGTCCCTGAAGTGCTAGTTCTAATCAAACAAAACACAAAATGTAAGACCTTGTCAGCATGGTTTAGTGAAATCAAACTTGTTAGCTATAGTAGTCACCCCTTATTTGCGATTTTGCTTTCTGTAGTTTCAGTAACCCATCCATGGTCAACCTCAGGCTAAGAATATTAAATGGAAAATTCTAGAAACAATTCAATGATTTAAGATATGCACCATTCTGAGTAGCATCATGAAATCTCAAGTCCTGTGCCATCCTGTCCAGCAGGCAAATCATCCCTTTGTCCAGTGGATCCATGCTATAGACGTCACCTATTAGTCACTTAGGAGGCTACTAGATGAGTCCTGTTATTGCAGTGCTTGTATTCAAGTCACCTTTATTTTACCTAAAAATGACCCCAAAAGGTGACCGGGTGCAGTGGCTTACACCTGTAATCCCAGCACTTTGTGAGGCCAAGGTGGGTGGATCACCTGAGGTCAGTAGTTTTCTACCAGCTTGGCCAACATGGTGAAACGCCATCTCTAGTAAAAATACAAATAATTACCTGGGTGTGGTGGCGGGCGCCTGTAATCCCCGCTATTCGGGAGGCTGAGGCAGGAGAATCTCTTGAACCTGGGAGGCAGAAGTTGGAGTGAGCGAAGGTCATGCCACTGTGCTCCAGCCTGAGCAAAAAAAGCAAAACTGTCTCAAACAAACAAACAAAAAACCAAAGTGCAAGAGTAATGCTGGTGTACTGTTAGACTTGTTCTGTTATTACTAGTCATTGGTGTTCATCTCTTATTGTGCTTAATTTATAAACTTTATCAGAAGCATGAATATATAGGAAAGGTCTTGGAAAGGATTCCCCAAGGATAAGGGAGGGCCTACTGTATAGACAAATCAACAACTGGTCTGCTTTCCTTTTAAAGAATGTTAACATGTAATAGCCAGTCACAAAAGGGCAAAAATACTGTCTCCCTTATGCTTTATAAATGGTGCTATAACTGCTTTGCACAGACTTCTAACCATTTTGGTTTGACATCTCCAGGTTTGCCAGCTGTTCTTTTGTATGCACAATAAACTTTGATCTGATTTTATTTTTGACAATAGATTATTCTACAGATGTTTTCTTTGTTTCCTAGGTCTGTAACAGTTTTCCTAATGAAAATACTTGATCTTATGCATCTTCATTATAAGCAAAGAGAAAAGTAGTCTAATTGAATGTCTTGCTGACTTCATATATGGTGATCAAGAATAGTTTATCCTTAAATCTCCTTGTCCTCTTCAATTCAAATATCATTCTTGTCCAATGTATTAAAATCCACAAACACTAGAACACAAGATAAGTTGGGAAAACCTGAGTAAAGAAAATCTTTAGTCTGCCAGTGGATTCAAAGCCTGTGTTGTCATTTATTAATGCAGATATCTGAGTCATAAATTTTGTTTAAAGCCTTGTAAAGGTCTTGGGATATGATTTCTACCAATATAACTTATGGTCAAGAAATAGTTTGCAATTTTAAGGAAAGTACAGTTCTTACTGCAGAAGGAAAAAAAGTTGCAGGAAAAAAATAAATGGTAATTGGTAAGCATTACATTTAATGGAAGAAAATTCTTATTTCTTCTTAGTGGTTTCCGTTACTTTAGATCTTGCTTATACTGTTTTGACTTAAATTTGGCAAATTCAGTAGCAATTAGATTGCTAATTATGAAGGCTGTTTAAAGGGTTACATTTTCAAAGGGGGAAAAATTCTTGCCTTGAGCTTTTCTTCTTTTTCTGTTCTCTCAACTCTCCACAGTGGGGTAAACCTTACCTATTGAATGTGAAATACCTTTGAGGACAATAAGGTGCTGTACAGGTGTAATATTTGAAATAGCAATGTATTTTTAAGGCGTATTTGTCTTTAGTAGAATCTTTTAGCATTGTAATAATTATGCTAGCTCTATCTGGCATTGCTAAGCCTCAAACAGCAAAAGTAAAAATAATGCAGTTTGTCTCACCAAGTTCAGTAGACAGACACTGGTTTCATTCATCAGTGTTCAAATGGAATTGGCTACCATAACACCATGTTTTGGTGATGGGCACCATGTCAAGCGGTTCTGTTACACTTGATTAAAAATTTAGATATCTAAATCAAGTATAGAACTGTCTAATTATAATTCCTGATAAACCCTGTTATTTTAAGAATGAGAAAGTCATAACCATAACAGTGATAGAATTTAGATGTGTCAGAATTTGGAACAAGGGCTATGGTGTTTCTTTTACTCACATGGTAAATGTTTGTTAAATTTCATTGACAATTATACTCATTTTAGAGGTAAACTGAGGCTCAGAGAACTTTCAATAAGTTCACATAGTTAATGACTAACTAGGAATTAAACCTGGATCCTCACTCCTAGTCCTCACCATGAGATTTGGTAACATATTCAGCTAGCTAACTGTTGTTCAGAGTAGAGAATCCAAGCACTTTCTTTCTCTTTTGTTTTCTGTTACCATTTGCATACTGGCCACCTTTAGCATATTAATTGTCAGATATAGACATTAGTAGCCTAAAGAGATCATTGTCAGTTGTCCATGTTACTTTTGAAACTGTTTTAAATGTGAACTTAAGACTCTGAAGTTTATTTTTTTGTTGTTGCTTTTATTTTGTGTTTCCTGATTTCATTTTCTGATGCTAAGGGTAACAAATCTGGGGGCATAGATGAATGGCACTTCCACTTGCTGTAAAGGAGAGAAAATGTCAATTACAGGCATGTATACTTTTACCAGGTATGTAAATAAGATCTCTATCTAACTTAATGTTGACTAAAGAAAAAATATCAAGCTTTTAAAGAATTAAAGTTAGTTTTATTCAGAGGTCTTACTGAACACTTGTAGGCTGAGGCCTGTAGCCCAGGAGTAGCCTTTGAGAGGTGTTTTGTCCGGCTGCTCCAGCACAGATACTTCATCCCACTGCTGATATACCGATGCTGGAGGTTGGTGCATGCAAAATCACATCAATATTTGGGTGTAAGAGTACATCTGGTTATAGATTACAGAAGCATAATCACTAAGCCTGTTAGACATTTTATGTTAGAAAAGACAAGGATTAGGGTCATTTATCTTTTAAATAATAGAGTGACAAGGCAAGAGATATGGGGACCGTTTGCTAACACTGCATCGTCTTCAAAGCATCCTTTCGAAGAGCTGCACATTGTTGTGGAGTCAGGGGCTTTGTGAAATTATGTTAGCAAGCAGAAATGAGCAGACATGGCTGCTGATGTTTGCTACTTTCTCTCCTAGGAGGTTGGGTGTAATACACAACAAACATAGGAGAGGTGTTTGGACATTGTACAGAGCAGCGAGTCCCCAGAAGTAAGTGAGAGGAACCTTGTGATGTGGAAGCTACAGAAATGATAAATATATGTATCAGTGGATGGGCACCCTGTTTTCAGTTGAGGAATAATTTGGGCTTAAGACAAGGCAGTAGATTTAAAAGCTATAGTAGCCCTTGCTTTAGCAACACAGGTGCCAACATAGAAGTAATCCTGTGAGGCCTAGCTGGGCCCTCTGCATAGGGGTGACGAGCACATTGGAAGCATCCCGTTTTAGAAGAAGAAACAACACTTTCTAAAAAAGAAAAAGTTAGAAATCAATAGTTGTGTCTTTTCACCTCATTTTTAAATGCACTAATTTGTTAGCATCTGTTTTGTTAAGATAAATGATTGCTTGAGGAGAACTCAAACTCAAGAGTTCTGGTTATAAGGTGACATTTTCAGTCTACACCAAGAATTCATTTTATTCTTGGGGATCTAGCTTTGAGTTATTTTTAGATTGAAACATGTCAAGCTGTCAGATTTTAGAGAATTGATCTATCCAGTTGGGCTGGGTTTTCTTTTTGACTAACGTTTCTAACAGTTTCTCTAGGTATGTTTAATTTTCAATTTCTCACAATCTTGTTAGAAGCTCTTCCCAGACTTTTCAGAGTTGCTTAACTTGATCAGGGTTTATTGGAATTCCATATAGTCTTAGAGGGAAAAAGTGTTGGTTACATGTTTCTCTTAAGGAATTACAATTTTTTATGGTTTAGGGGCTGTCCCTTGCTAATTAGCAGTATTCTGAGTTCCTGCCAAACCATTGGTTGAATAAGTGCTCTATGCCTTTTTGTTATTTTCATTACATTAACAAATTGCGTATTTTTCTAAAGTTCTGGTAACACTGCAGGTGACTGAGGAAGGAAGTAAAGCCGGGTGAAGCCTACAGGCTTGTGTTGTTCTGAGGCTCCAGAACCCCATGGTTCTAAAAAGAGAATGATTTGGACAGAGAGTCGGGTAGTAGGAGTCCTGGGCTACTGTGAATATTTCAGAAAACTTAATGGAGATCATAAAGTCACTCACCACAAGGCTGCACAGGATACCTAAAAGGTCAGTTTACTTTTGGCAGGAGTCATGGCAACCTTGGTTATCAAGCTGCTCAGAAACACTGGCAGTAGCATATGCCTTTGATGAATAATATATGAAAACAAATGAGTTATTATTTAATGTAGTTTAGTTTAAATAAATAAGTTTTCAAAACATAGGATAGAGTCATATTGGGTTGAGGGTGGTCTTTGGTGATGGGAAAATGCAATTTTAAAAAATCTGCACTTTTTTTCTAGTCCTTTTTCTTCTATCTGTTGTGATAGTTTTGCCTATCTTATTTATCCTCACTTGCTCATCTCTCTCTTTCCTACTTTGGCCTTTCTCTTGCCCTTCTTGTTGCAACAAGTTTTTTAACCACCAGGATATAGTAAAAGGTCCTTGACAAACCCGGACATTAGTTAGTCAGCAAATCAAATAAGAAGTTAGTTAAGAAAACAGTTACCTACAATCAGCAAAATCGACAAGTTGACTGGTCAGTTGATTTTCAGCAAAGGTGCAAAGAGAATTCATTGAATAAAGGATAGTGTAACAAATGGAATTGGAACACTTTGATATCCATATGCAAAAATATATAAATAGCCAAATCTGGATCCATATTTACACCATATTTTTAAAACTAAAAATGGATCATAGATAAAATGTAAAATCCAAAAATGGATAGATTAGATGCCATTAAAATTAAGAGTTTCTCAAAAGACATTAAGAGAATAAAAAGACAAGCCACAGACTGGAAGAAAAGGACTTTATCCAGAATATATAAAAAGTTCACCCCATATATGTTAGTTATAAGACAAATGACCCACTTAAGAAAGGGGGCAAAAATATTTGAACAAACACATTACCAACAAAATAAGGGAATGAGGAATACATAAGGTACTCAGTATTGTTAGTCATTACGGAAATGCAAATTAAAACCACAGTGAGGTACCACTTCACACCCATTTTAATGACTGAAATTAAAAAGAATATGAAGTGCTGGCAAAGATAGGAAGTAACTGGAACTCTGTTATACTGCTGGTGGAACACAGCTTCACAGTTTTCTTGAAAAGTTAACATGTGCCTATCCTATATCCCATCCATTCCACCCCTGTGCATTTATTCAAGAAATGAAAGTATACATCTACTCAGGGACTCATTCATGAATGTTTATAGCAGCTTTATTTGTAATAGCCCCAAACAGAAACAATCCAAATGCCCATCAACAGAAGAATGAACAAAAGTACAAGATGCAAATGTAGACCACTATCCAGCAATGAAACATTCCTATGCAACACCATGGACGGACCTCAAAATAATTACATTGAAGTGAAAGAAGCCAGAGAAAAAGACTATACCGTGTATGATTCCATTTATGTAAAGCTCTAGCAAATGCAAATGAATCTGGTGACCGGTGGATGGTTGCCTGGAAATGGGTGGAGGAATATTAATGAGAAAAAGAAAATGATTACAAAGGGGCATGAGAGAATTTGGGGGTGACTGATGTGTTCATCGTCTTGATTGTAGTGATGGTTTCTCAGATGTAAACATCTGTCAGAACATTAAATTGTATACTTTAAGTATGTTTAGTTTATTCTATGGCAATTATACCTCCATCAGCCAGAAAAAAATACCGTCTTCTCTCCCCCTGCACCTCTCCACCTAGGATAACTTGTATATCATAAATATTTTATTTATATTTAAGTCAGTAATACACTTTCATTTGACAGATTTGGTTCTTTGTTTTAGTTGCAGGACTACACTCTCTACAAAACCATCATTTATGATACACTCTAAGAATATTTCCCGTTTGGTTCTCTTTAAAGTGGAATAAGAACTTAATGACACGTGAGAAATACTATAAATACAGACCCTCTCTAGACTTGTAGGATTTCCATTTTTTAATCTTTTGCTGTTTTTTCTTCCATGTTTAATTCAGTATTTTTTGTGTATGTGATTCGTCTCATCTGCTGAAAGCATCCTACTGAGTTACTGAAACAGTATTTTTCTTTTAATAATTATATTTCATTGGTTTATGCACTATTTTATTAAATTACATCACTGCAATGGCAAACATAACTGTGGCATAAGCAAGTTTGGGAATAAACCTGAGTAACTTCTGGTAAGTACACAGCTCTGCTGAAAGAAACCATATACAGATGGTGCCTGAGAGAGAGGAGGCTCCCAGCTCCCAGCATTCATCTAGCTGGGGTTATTCATCACAGTGTGGCTTTACAAAGTGATTTCGAGGCAGTTAATTGCTGAATTGGTTAAGGTGAGGTTGATTAAGACAGGATTCTACTGCACAAGCTTGTTTAAATCCTTAGTTCCCTCATCTGTAAATATTGAGGGTCTCTATCTGGGGATGTTAAATGAAATCATGTAAATAAAGTGTTCAGTGAAGTCACTGGTGTAGAGTAAGTGCCAAGATGTTCCATGTTAGGATCATTTATGTTATTTCTGGAAGCATTCTTGTAATGTTAGGGCAAGATTGTCTGACTCAACACGTTTATTTTACAGATGAGAAACATGGCTCAATATTAGATGGCCTTTTCCATCACCAACCAGTTGGTAACCCCTAAGAAAGCTTCCCAGGGGCCTTCTTACTAAGAGGTTCCTGAAGACCTGAAGAGTTCTCTAATGGCAGTGGAGGACTTGCAGACCCTATGTCATGGATACAGGAGCTTCTGAGAGCAGTTTTACTTTGTATCTCTCAAATCGATAGGTGTGTTTACGGAAAGGGAGTTTCAACCAGGCCTCAGTGAGGCAGTGAGATGAGAAGAAGGTTGAGAAGGTTGTGCAACTGGTAGGCAGATAAAATCCATCTTAAAAAGGAGGGACAGAAATTTTGTGAAAGCCACATTTGTTTTTTCCTACTTGGGTCAGCTTCAAACTGAGACCTATGCTCAAAAACCTGTTTCTTCTTTGGTTGGAAAAATGACCCATTTGTTTCTTTTATGTAGAAAAAATAACTGCCCATCAGTTATACTGGTTTGTTTTTTTCATCTGAAGTATGCCCTTGAAGTATGGCGTCTGCACTCCTGACAGTGCAGTGAATGTCACTTACCAATGATAATGCAGTCATTCTGTCCTGGCCAGGATAATGCCTTTTAGCGTTATCCTGGTCTTATGTGTCTTAGGGAGTGTTAGAGTCTCAATGTTTGTGTCTCTTCCAAATTCTTATGTTGAAATACCCAAAAGGTGATGGTATTAAGAGGTGAGACCTTTTGGAAGTGATTAGATCATGAGGGCAAAGCCCTTATGGATGGAATTAGTACCCTTCTGAAAGAGACCCAAATAAGCTTGTTTGCACCTTCCACCATGTGAGGACACAGCTAGAAGGTGCACCTATGAGAAGATGCAACTCACCAGACATCAAATCTGCCAGCACCTTGAGCATGGACTTCCCAGGTTCTAGAACTGTGATCAACAAATTTCTATTGTTTATGAATTATTTATTCAAAAGTATCTTACAGCAGTCTGAATGGATTGAGACAAGGGCTCTCACTTGCAAGACACACCTGCTGAAGTGCCACAGGCTTGCTAATCCCTGGCAGGCATCTGAACTCACTTAGCCAACTAGGGCCAGTGCAATGCATGGCCACAGTGCTGAACTCAGACAGGAAGTCTGGGTTTGAATTGTGATTCACACACTGAAGCAAATCACTTAGCCTTTGGATCATGTTTTCTATTACAGGTTGAGAAACCATGTTTTCTATTACAGGTTGAATATTAGAATGTATTCATAGGGAAATTTAATGAATTATTCATCTAAAAGAATTTATCAACTTTTCAATAAGAAACAGGCACAAGCAATTAAGATACCTTTAATCTTTGGTGTTAAAGAGCTGTCTCAGTCTGGGTGTGGTGGCTCACACCTGTAATCCCAGTACTTTAGGAGGCCAAGGTGGGCAGATCACCTAAGGTCAGGAGTTAGAGACCAGCCTGGCCAACATGGTGAAACCCCCTCTCTACTAAAAACACAAAAATTAGCCCGGCATGGTGGCACACACGTGTAATCTCAGCTATTTGGGAGGCTGAGGCAGGAGAATCACTTGAACCCGGGAGGTGAGGTTGCAGTGAGCTGAGATAGTGCCACTACACTCCAGCCTGGATGACAGAGCAAGACTCCATCTCAAAAAAAAAGAAAAAGCTGTCTCACCAAATTTAGTCTTTTCATGTGCCATGCTTGACATGCTAAATGCTATTCAATTCAGCATTTATTGAGCACATGAGCACGTTATATGCAGGAGATAAAAGGTGCCATGATTATTTGTCCAGAAATCTGATTATCTTCGATAACTATGAACCTCTTTTAAAAAAAAGTTTACCAGCCGGGCGTGGTGGCTCACGCCTATAAACCCAGCACTTTGGGAGGCCGAAGCGGGTGGATCACGAGGTCAAGAGATCGAGACCATCCTGGTCAACGAAGTGAAACCCCGTCTCTATGAAAAATACAAAAATTAGCTGGGCAGGTGGCGCGTGCCTGTAATCCCAGCTACTCGGGAGGGTGAGGCAGGAGAATTGCTTGAACCCAGAAGGCGGAGGTTGTGGTGAGCCGAGATCGTGTCATTGCACTCCAGTCTGGGTAACAACAGGGAAACTCCATCTCAAAAAAAAAAGAAGTTTACCAAGGAGAGAAATCCAAGATGGCCCTTTAGGAGCAGCTCAGGATTGCAGCTCCCAGTAAAAGCGCAGAGGGTGAGTGGACATTGCATTTCCAGATGGATCTTTATTGCCCACAGACCAGGAGATTCCCAGGTGGAGGAACCCCACGGGTTGCCAGTGCGGCTGTTTTGGACAGCACGGCTGTTTCGGCTGGTGCAGCAACTCTCTGTACAAAATACACTGGTCTGGTTGCCCTTTTAAGCTGGCAGTTGGAACTCTGGGAAGGCATATTAGCCCATTCATCTGATTTAGCGGGACTGAAAAAGACAGGCCAGGAGATTCCCAGGCAGTGCTGTTGTTTTAGCCGGTGCAGTGGGTTGCCATACGTGAAATCACACAGATCCTGGGGCCCTTTCAGCAGATGACTGGAACACCTGGGAGAGAGTCAACCGTTTAACTTTAAAAAAAAGGCACTGAGGCAGGGAGCCAGGTGATCAGGCTTGGCAGGTCCCACCCCACAAAAAAACAAAAAAACAGGAATTGGAAACGCTCGGGGTTGAGAGTTTCATGGCAAGCACAGCTGAACCCAGGACAGTGCAGCTCAGTGGGGGAGGAGCGTCCGCCATTACTGAAGCATTCCACCCCTATGGAGGTAGTCCGCCATTGCTCAGGCAGCCTGCCATTGCTGAGGCAACCCACCATAACAGAGAGAGTCTGCCATTATAGAGGCGGGCCACCATTGCTGAGGCAGTTCTAACCACACCCATATAAACAGGACTGCAGGGAAGCTAACATGGCAGCAGGGCGGAGCCAGCAGCAGGGCGGAGCCCACATCAGCTCAGCAAAGCCTCTGCAGGCAGACAGTGAGGAGGCTGCCTCCTTGCTGGGCAGGGCAGCCCTCAAAAAAAAAAGGCAGCAGCGTAACGGATACTCATAAATAAAGCCCTAACTCCCCAGGACAGAGCACCTGGGGAACAAAAAGGGGGTTTATGAGTTCTGCTGCAGCAGACAAACATACCCGCCTAGCAGCTCTGAATGAACAACAGAGCTCACAGCTCAGCACTTGAGCTCCTATAAAGAACAAACTGTCTCCTCAAGCAGCTCCCTGACCCCCGTATATTCCAAAGAGTCACCTCACAAAGGACTGATCAGACAGACATTTGGCGGGCATCATTCTGGGACAAAGATAGCAGAAGAAGAAACTGGTAGCAACCCTTACTGTTCTGCAGCTGCTGCAGGTGATCCCCAGGCAAGCAGGGCCTGGAGCAGACCTCAGCAGTCCTACATCAGAGGGGCCAGACTGTTAGAAGGAAAACTAAGAAACAGAAATAACTTCATCATCAACAATCTGGACATCCACTCAGAGACACAATCTGAAAATCAGCAACTACACAGACGACAGGTGGATAAATCCACAAAGATGGGAAGAAACCAGCGCAAAAAGGAGGAAAACACCCGAAACCAGAACACCTCTCCTCCTACAAGGGATCACGACACCTCACCAGCAAGGGAACAAACCTGGATAGAGAATGAGTGTGATGAAATGACAGAATCAGACTTCAGAAGGTGGGTAATGAGAAACTTCCGTGAGCTAAAAGAACATGTTCTAACTCAATGCAAAGAAACTAAGAACCTTGAGAAAAGATTTGACGAAATGATAACAAGAATGGACAACTTAGGAATATGAGTGAATTGATGGAGCTGGAAAACACAACACAAGAACTTTGTGAAGCATGCACAAGTTTCAACAGCTGAATTGACCAAGCTGAAGAAAGGATATCAGAGGTTGAAGATCAACTCAATGAAATAAAACGACAAGGCAAGATAAGAGAAAAAAGCTCAAAAAGGAATGAACAAAGTCTCCAAGAAATGTGGGACTATGTGAAAAGACCTGATCTACGTTTGATAGGTGTACCTGAATATGAGGAAGAGAATGAATCCAAGCTGGAAAATACTCTTCAGGATATTATCCAGAAAAACTTCCCCAACCTAGCAAAGCAAGCCAATATTCAAGTCCAGGAAATACAGAGAACACCACAAAGATATTCCTCAAGAAGAGCAACCCCAAGGCACATAATCGTCATATTTACCAGGGTTAAAATGAAGGAGAGAATGCTAAGGGCAGCCAGAGAGAAAGGTCAGGTTACCCAGAAAGGGAAACCCATCAGACTCACAGCAGATCTCGGCAGAAACCCTACAAGCCAGAAGAGAGTGGGGGCCAATATTCAACATCCTTAAAGAAAGGAACTTTCAACACAGAATTTCATATCCAGCCACACTAAGCTTCATAAGTGAAGGAAAAATAAAATTATTTGCGAACAAGCAAGTACTCAGAGATTTTGTCACCACCAGGCCTGCTTTACAAGAGCTCCTGAAAGAGGCACTACACATAAAAAGGAACAACCAGTACCATCCACTCCAAAAACATACCAAATACTAAAGAGCATCAACAAAATGAAGAATCTGCATCAACTAATGTGCAAAACAGTCAACTAGCATCAAAATGGTAGGATCAAATTCACACATAACAATATTAACCCTAAATGTAAATGGGCTAAATGCACCAATCAAAAGACACAGACTGGCAAATTGGATAAAAAGCCAAAACCCATCAGTGTGCTGTATCCAGGAAACCCATCTCACATGCAAGGATACACAAAGGCTCAAAATAAAGGGATGGAGGAAGATTTACCAAGCAAATGGAGACCCAAAAAAAAAAAAAAAAAAAAAAAGCAGGAGTTGCAATTCTCATCTCTGATAAAATAGACTTTAAAACAACAAAGATCAAAAGAGACAAAGAAGAACATTACATAATGGTAAAAGGATCGATACAACAAGAAGAGCTAATGATCCTAAATATATACGCACACAATACAGGAGCACCCAGAAACATAAGACAAGTTCTTAATGACTTACAAAGAGACTTAGACTCCCACCCAATAATAGTGGGAGACTTTAACACTCCACTGTCAATATTAGACAGATCAACCAGACAGAAAATTAACAAGGATATCCAGGACTTGAACTCAGACCTGGAACAAGCAAACCTGATAGACATTTACAGAACTTTCCATCCCAAATCCACAGAATATACATTCTTCTCAGCACCACATCACACCTACTCTAAAATTGACCACACATTTGGAAGTAAATCACTCCTCAGCAAATGCAAAAGAATGGAAATCATAACAACCAGACTCTCAGACCACAGTGCAATCAAGTTAGAACTCAGAATTCAGAAACTAACTCAGAACTGCAGAGCTTCATGCAAACTGAACAACTGGCTTTTGAATGTTGACTGGATAAACAATGAAATGAAGGCAGAAATAAAGAAGTTCTTCGAAACCAACGAGAATGAAGACACAACATACCAGAATCTCTGGGACACATTTAAAGCAGTCTCTAGAGGAAAATATATAGCAATAAGTGCCCACATGAGAAGAGTGGAGAGATCCAAAATTGACACCCTATCGTCAAAATTGAAAGAACTAGAGGAGCAAGATAAAAAAAACTCAAAACCTAGCAGAAGACAAGAAATAACTAAGATCAGAGCAGAACTGAAGGAGATAGAGACACAAAAAACCCTTCAAAAAATCAATAAATCCAAGAGCTGGTTTTTTGAAAAGATCAACAAAATAGACCACTAGCCAGACTGATAAAAAAGAAAAGAGAGAATAACCAAATAGATGCAATAAAAAACGATAAAGGGGAAATCACCACAGAACCCATAGAAATTCAAACCATCATCAGAGAATATTACAAACAACTCTATGCACATAAACTAGTAAACCTGGAAGAAATGGATAAATTCCTGGACACTTGTGTCCTCCCAAGCCTAAACCAGGAAGAAGTCGAAATCATGAATAGACCAATAAAAAGATCTGAAGTTGAGGCAGCAATTAAGAGCCTACCACACAAAAAAAGCCCAGGTCCAGATGGGTTCACAGCTGAATTCTACCAGACACACAAAGAGGAACTGTTACAATTCCTCTGGAAACTATTCCAAATAATCCAAAAAGAGGAAATCCTTCCCAAATCATTTTATGAGACCAACATCATCCTGATACCAAAACCTGGCAGAGACCCAACAAGAAACGAAAACTTCAGGTCAATATCCATGATGAACATAGACGCAAAAATCTTCAATAAAATACTGGCAAGCTGATTGCAACAGCACATCAAAAAGCTTATCCACCATGATCAAGTAGGATTCATCACGGGGATGCAAGGCTGGTTCAACATATGCAAGTCTATAAACATAATTCACCACATAAACAGAACCAAAAACAAAAACCACATGATTATCTCAATTGATGCAGAGAAGGCCTTTGACAAAATTCAACACCCCTTTATGCTAAAAACCCTCAATAAACTCGGTATTGACAGAACGTATCTCAAAATAATAAAAGCTATTTATGACAAACCAACAGCCAATATCATACTGAATGGGCAAAAACTGGAAGCATTCCCTTTGAAATCTGGCACTAGACAAGGGTGCCCTCTCTCACCACTTCTATTCAATATAGTATTGGAAGTTCTAGCTAGAGCAATCAGGCAAGAAAAAGAAATAAAGGGTATTCAAATAGGAAAGGAGGAAGCCAAATTGTCTCTATTTGCAGACGACATGATAATATATCTACAAGACCCCATTGTCTCAGCCCAAAATCTCCTGAAACTGATAAGCAACTTCAGCAAAGTCTCAGAATACAAAATCAATGTGCAGAAATCACAAGCATTCCTATACACCAATAACAGACTTAAAGAGAGCCCAATCAAGAATGAACTGCCATTCACAATTGCTACAAAGAGAATAAAATACCTATGAATACAACTAACAAGAAATGTAAAGGACCTCTTCAAGGAGAACCACAAAACCGCTGCTCAACGAAATAAGAGAGGACACAAACAGATGGAGAAACATTCCACACTCATGGTTAGGAAGAATCAATATCATGAAAATGGCCATACTGCCCAAAGTAATTTACAGATTCAACGCTATCCCTATCAAGCTACCAATGACCTTCTTCACAGAACTGGAAAAAAACCACCTTAAACTTCATATGGAACCAAAAGAGAGCCCACATAGCCAAGTCAATTCTAAGCAAAAAGAACACAGCGGGAGGCATCACACTACCAGACTTCAAACTATACTACAAGGCTACAGTAATCAAAACAGCATAGTCCTGGTACCAAAACAGAGATATAGACCAATGGAACAGAACAGAGGCATCAGAGGCAACACAACATATCTGCAACCATACAATCTTGGATAAACCTGACAAAAACAAGTAATGGGGAAAGGATTCCCTGTTTAATAAATGGTGTTGGGGGAATTGGCTAGCTATCTGTAGAAAGCAGAAACTGGACCCCTTCCTGACACCTTACACTAAAATTAACTCCAGATGGATTAAAGACTTAAACATAAGACCTAACACCATAAAAACCATAGAAGAAAATCTAGGCAAAACCATTCAGGACATAGGAGTAGGCAAGGACTTCATGACCAAAACACCAAAAGCATTGGCAACAAAAGCTAAAATAGACAAATGGGACCTAATCAAACTCCACAGCTTCTGCACGGCAAAAGAAGCAGTCATTAGAGTGAATCGGCAACCAACAGAATGGGAAAAAATTTTTGCAGTTTACCCATCTGACAAAGGGCTGATATCCAGAATTTACAAAGAACTCAAACAGATTTCCAAGAAAAAAACAAGCTCATTCAAAAGTGGGCAAAGGATATGAACAGACAGTTTACAAAAGAAGACATACATGAGGCCAACAAACATATGAAAAAATGCTCATCGTCACTGGTCATCAGAGAGATGCAAATCAAAACTACATTGAGATACCATCTCACGCCAGTTAGAATGGCGATCATTAAAAAATTTGGAGACAACAGATGCTGGAGACGATGTGGAGAAACAGGAACACTTTTACACTGCTGGTGGGAGTGTAAATTAGTTCAACCTTTGTGGAAGACAGTGTGTCGATTCGTCAAGGACCTAAAAATAAAAATTCCATTTGACCCAGCAATCCCATTACTGGGTATATATCCAAAGGACTATAAATCTTTCTACTATAGGGACACATGCACACAAATGTTCATTGCAGCACTGTTTACAACAGCAAAGACCTGGAACCAACCCAAATGCCCATCAATGATAGCCTGGACAGGGAAAATGTGGCACATATACACCATGGAATATTATGCAGCAATCAAAAACAATGAGTTCGTGTCCTTTGTAGGGACATGGATGAACCTGGAGAACATAATTCTCAGCAAACTGACACAAGAACAGAAAGTGAAATACCACACGTTCTCACTCATAGTGAACAATGAGAACACATGGACACAGGGAGGGGAGCACTACACACCAGGGTCTGTTGGGGGGGAATAGGGGAGGGACAGTGGGGGGTGGGGAGCTGGGGGGAGATAGCATGGGGAGAAATGCCAGATATAGCTGAAGGGGAGGAAGGCAGCAAATCACACTGCCACGTGTGTACCTATGCAACTATCTTGCATGTTCTTCACATGTACCCCAAAACCTAAAATGCAATTAAAAAAAAGTTTATTCCAAATTCAATTTTTTTTTTTTAGGCAGAGTCTCCCACTGTTACCTAGGCTGAAGTGCAGTGGCATAATCTTGGCTCACTGCAACCTCTGTCTCCTGGTTTCAATAATTATCTCTGCCTTAACCTCTTGAGTAGCTGGGATTACAGGCATGCGCCACCATGCCTAGCTAATTTTTGTATTTTTAGTAGAGAAGAGTTTTGCCATGTTGCCCAGGCTGGTCTCAAACTCCTGGTCTCAGGTAATCTGCCCACCTCGGACTCCCAAAGTGCTGGAATTAGAGGCATGAGCCACTATACTGAGCCCCAAATTCTAATTTTGAAGTGACAGTGGTGTTCCAGGAGAGGTGACAAGACTCCTGGTGGTATAGACACCAAAAATAGTTCTTGCTGAGAATTGCTGGCTCCTCTGTGATCTACCCTGACATGAAATTTTAAATGGATTATTTTTTTAAAAATCTAATTGAAATTCTGAGAAAGCATTTGACTTAAAAGGTTTGCATTTTTACATTAAGAATTTTATTGAACTGAAACAAATTCTAAAAGAGAAATTTCACTCCTAATGTCTCTTTTCCAGATTTTTTTTTTCTTTTTTTGAGACAAAGTCTTGCTCTGTTGCACAGGCTGGAATACAATGGCATGATCTTAGCTCACTGCAACCTTGGCCTCCAGGGTTCAAGTGATTCTCCTGGTCTCCTGATTAGCTGGGATTACAGGCATGAGCCACCACACTTGGCTAATTTTTTTTGTATCTTTAGTAGAGACAGGGTTTCACCACCTTGGCCAGGCTGGTCTCGAACTCCTGACCTCAAGTGATCCACCTGCCTTTGGCTCCCAAAGTGCTGGGATTACAGGCATGAGCCACCACATCCAGCCCAGAGTTCTTTAACCTGGTATTCTATGTAGGTGAGATATAACCTGTGGTTCTTTTGGAATTGGAGTTTTAACAGTAAGCAATTATATGATGTGTAGTGTAAGAAGCACTAATGTTTTATTATAGCTTTCAGGGTAAAAGAATTGCAAAGGAGATAACAGGCATATTCTGTTGCTAAAAAGTTTATGATTTCTCTTAATGTTTTTCATGTTGCATGTTTGGATTTGCATTAGTTGAAAGTTTTAAGAAAATATCTAGCAAATTAAGCTACATGAGAAAGCTTATTCAAAACTGCTAAGCATTAAAATTCAAAAGTGATTTTATCTAAGAAGAATATTTAAAATAGTCAAATTGATGTTTTTATTATTAGAACTGCCTCTTTTGAGGTTAGAGCAAGTACGTTGGCACTTAGTTTTCTTGGTTTACATATAATTTTAATTAACAAGATACTATGAGTCTGAGGATTACAGAATTTATTATTAAACCCGAAGGAAAAGAAATAAGAAAAGTCTTAAATAAATGGAGTTCTCAACTTGTAGAGATGTGCTCTTTTTGAAAATACAAACTTCCAGGTCAGATTTCTAGTTCTGGCCAAGGAAGTAAGCTTTTAACTCTTCAAAGACAATATTGTCTTTAGAGCTGTGAGGGTTTGGGAGTAGAGAGGTCAGAGCCAGATGAAAACAGCTTTACAGGATCTATGTCAGTATTTAGCAATGTTGATCTTGTTGGCATGAAGTCACTCAGATGGGATACAGAGATATTGCTAAGCTGTTGTACAGTGGAAATCATGTGATGGGATTCCATGTAAATATCACTCCAAATAGGCCCTCCTCTAGGGCAGGGACTATGTCTTGGACAACTTGTATCCAAAATGCCTATTATAGGGCTGTGCCCATTAGCTATCTGTCAAACAAATGTGCTGGCAGCTGTGGGGAATTCAGACAATTTTCTTTCCTAGTTTTGTGTTTTTGATGCCTGCTTCTTTGGGGATATCTTTCAGAAAACCGAGTGTCAAAACATTAACAGTAAAGAAAATCCCTGGATCATAAGAACTAACTTCTTAGCTTACACGTTTAGAATAAAAGTGATTGTCTTAGTCTGTTCAGGCTGCTATAACAGAATACTTTAGACTGGGTAATTCATAAACAAGAGAAATGTATTATTTACTGTTACAGAGGCTGGGGAGTCTAAGATCAAGGTGCCAGCAGATTTGGTGTCTGGTGAGGGGCTGTTTCTTATAGATGATGTCTTCTGGCTATGTTCTCACATGGCAAAGGTGTGAACAAAGCATGCTTGGACTTTTAAGGGCACTAATCTCATTCTGATCATCTAATTGCCACCCCAAAGGCCCCACCCCTTCCATTGTTTTTTGTTTTTTTCTCTTCACAGGTGTTGGAGGCCCCATCTCTTAAAACCTTAGGGCTTAGAGTTTCAATATAAGAATTTGGAAGGAGTTGGGGAGGCACAAACATTCAGACCATAGCAGTGTTCCTGTGTGGGATTATTTAAGTAGTTAAGATTAAAAAGTTAGAAAACATCGGAAAAAGAAGTCACCTTAAAAATCCTGTTTCCCAATCCCTGTACTGTATAGAAGGGGGAACAGATATAAGAATTGCTTAGAATCAAGACCTCTAGAGCTGTGCTTCATTCATTCAAATGAAGTTGTTTTTTTTTTAAATTAAAAATCCAGTTTCTCAATCACACTAACCGTATTTCCAATTCTCAGCCGTTGCGTGTCGCTAGTGGCTACCATATGGGACAGCACCAATTATATAACATTTCGATTTCTGGAGAAAGTTCTGTTGGGCTAGATATTTTCCACCAAAATCTTTCCTCTCCTCTGTGAAAACCTTAATGAGTGGGTTCCTAATAATTAGCCCTTTACACTGTTTCACATATTTCAATACATGATTTAAAATTAGAAACCATGGGTGGAATGTTTGTTACTTACTCATTTCTGGTTATCCTTTTTGTGGGGTGGTGTGCGTGGGAGACTCAGGGAGTTGTGCTGAGTTCATTCAGACATCAACAGCCTTAAATGAGCAACCACAGTGATGTGAGACAGAACAGAAAAGGGCGCTCTCGGCCTTGTCTGTCTCCTAAGAAACACAAGGCTAATTTCAGGTCTGTGTCAAGTGAAAGTAACTTCCCAAAGCTGGAGTTCTTAACATCCCTGCTCAATTTAGCCTCTTCTGTGAGCAGCTAAGCATACAGTTAATTCAGTTTTTAATAACTTAACATTAATGACTTTTTTGAGTTGATAATCCCTTATGAACTTCATTGGACCTAATCGAAGATGATTTTTCTTTGTTCAATGGTTCTCATAGATCACAGTACTAATTTAATTATTCTAAGTATAACAGTGAAATAAGTGGAGGCTGAATCTTAGGTTTTTTACTTCTGATTTATTTATTCAACCATCTAACAATTTGGGAAGCCTCTGGAGTCACAAGTCTTGCAGACATACTTGATGGCTTAATGCCAGCTGAGGACTGTAAAGTGAGGGAATTGAGGAAAATAAAAGCCTTGAAAAAGGTCTTGGATCAAGGAGTCAGCTCTTTAAAGCTGTTAATTAAACGTCACCATCTTTATGAAGCCTACCCTGCCTCACACTGTTTAAATTGCAACCCTTTTGGCTCCTTTTCAATCACACTTAACACCTTTCGTTGCATTTAGCATGCTTATTGTTTATTGTGTGTCTCTCCCCACTGAAATCTAAGCCTGTTGAAGACATGGGTATTTGTTTGATTTGGGGGAATCTATTTCACTGATACATACCAAGTGTCTAGAATAGTGCTTGTCACAAAGGAGATGCTCAGGAAATAGTCATTGAATGTATTAAATAATAAATGAGTATGACCACAAAGAGTGACTGTTTTCACTTGATCACTCTATTAAAACTGTTGTGAAGATCACCGGTGATCTCCATGTGTTAAAAACTGATCGTTTCTCAGTCCTCATCATACTTATATTCTTAAAAGCCTTTAATACAATAACTTTCTCTTCCAGGACTCCACGTGTTTCAGGTTTTCCTCCTACCTTGCTGGCTAGCTCCTTCTCAATTCCTCCTTAACTGTCCTTCTTCCTCTTCCAGTCTCAACAATACCCCAGTGCCCAGTCTTTGACCCTCTCCTCTTCTTATCATTGTCTTGGTGATCTCAGTCTGTCTCATGGCTTCAATCACAACCATATACTGAAGACTTCTAAATTGATATATCTAGCCTAGAGCTCTCCTCTAAACCCTAGACTGCATTATTTTGAAAACAACCTCCAAATGTCAGTGGCTGCAACAAACACATATTGCTTGCTCATGGGTTTTCAGTTCGGCTGCGAGTTAGCTCCAGGCTGTGAATTGGGTTTACATTTTCTCCCTGTTTCATAAGTGGATTTTTTTGCTGGTCTTCTCATTCTAGGACCCCAGGCTGAAGACACTATCTGTATCTGGTCTGTACAATTCTCTTGCAACAGAGAGCAAGAACAAGAGGGCAAGCGGAAGTTTTTGATGCTTTTAAACATGGCATATGTCACATCTTCTCACATTCTATTGGTCAAATCATGTCCATGGCTAAGACCAAAGTCAATGAAACAGGAGTATACTCCATCAGCTGGAAAGGGAGTGAATGGTTTTGTAACAACAATACAGCCTCAGAATATCTATTAGCCATTTCAGACTTAGTATGTCCAACATTGAGTTCTTGATCTCTCTCCAAACTTGCTCCACCTACATTCTCCCCCATTTCAATTACTGACAACTCCAATTGCTTACATCAAAATTTTTAGAATCATCCTATATTATTCTTTTTTATATTCCATACCCAATGTTTTAGAATATCCTGTCAACTCAGTCACCAAAATCTGTTTCGAATTCAACCACCTCACACAACTCAGCACTACTGCTTGATACAAGTCATTGTCTCTTGCTTATCTTATTGCAAAAGACTTTCAGTTGATCCAGCTGCTTCTGCCTTGGCCTCAATGTATTTCCATCACGACAGCCCTGTCTGTGCAAAACTGCATAATGTGTTCCTTTCAGAGTAAAAGTCAAAATCCTGGAAATGGCCAATTAGAATCCACATGATCTGGCCCCCAATTACTTGTGTAAACTCTTAGAGAAGTGTTACTACTCTTCCTTTGCTCGCTCTGTCTCAGTGAAGTCCCTGCTCTTCTTCTAACATACCAGGCATGTTGGCCCTTGCATTTGTTTTCTCTCACTGCTGTAACAAATTACCACAAACCCTGTGGCTTAAAACAACACAAATTTATTACCTTACGGTTCTGCAGTCAGAAGTCTGATGCAGGCCAGGTCTTGCTGTACTAAAAATCACAGTGTTAGCTGGGCTTCATTCCTTTCTCAAGGGCCTTCAGGGAGAATTTGTTTCCTTGCCCTTTCCAATGCCTAGCGGCCATCTGTGTTTCTCGGTTCATGACCCCTTTCCTTGTCTTGCATGCCAGCAAGGGTGGATGGAGTCCTCACATTGCATCACTCTAACCTCGTTTTCTGCCTCCTATCTCCACTTCTTTAAAAAAATTTTTAAACATTTATTTTGTAAGTTTTATAGAAACAACATGAATTATTCCTTTCACTTGGTAGTTTTATGATAGTTATATAATATAAATAAAACACAATGATTATTTTCACCTAGGCCCATGTGAGATGTCTCTAAAATTCCTCAAAATTACCCCAGTGTACCACATAAGTATTTTTATTTTCTATATGTGACATTGATGGGAAGAAGTCTCTGAGAAGCCTTGTGCATAGCTAGAGTGTCTAACATGGAATTCTCCAGAATATGTACAGTACATTTGAATACGGTTCAAGAGATACCTTCATCCAAATATAGTGAAAATTTAAAAAAAAAAACCAGAAAACTGTGACAGATTTACATGAGGCCCATCTTTTTTTTTTTTTTTTTTGAGACGGAGTTTCGCTCTTGTTACCCAGGCTGGAGTGCAATGGTGCGATCTCGGCTCACCGCAACCTCCGCCTCCGGGGTTCAGGCAATTCTCCTGCCTCAGCCTCCTGAGTAGCTGGGATTACAGGCATGCGCCACCATGCCCAGTTAATTTTTTGTATTTTTGGTAGAGACGGGGTTTCACCATGTTGACCAGGATGGTCTCGATCTCTTGACCTCGTGATCCACCCGCCTCGGCCTCCCAAAGTGCTGGGATTACAGGCTTGAGCCACCGCGCCCGGCCCACATGAGGCCCATCTTTACAAAATTGTATTGAAAAATAATTCTATCACATTAAAAAATTAAACGACAAAACTGAAGACAACCTAAAGTAAACGAAGTCATCACAAATGATAAACTTCAAGCTGATGCCATAATTGTAGTTGTATGGTTAACTTAAGAAAAATTGACTATTAAAAGCCCAATGATTACTATGTATGCTCACCTGAGTTATTTCCTTGAATAATGGTTATATTGAAGAGGTGTTCAATTTTCCCTTTGTTCTTCTGCTTGTTTTGTTGTTTTCCCCAAATATGTCTGCTGAGATGAACTAAAGAGGACATTTTTCCATCACGTTCTCTAAAAATCTACCAGATGGGATCTCCTAAAGAATCCAACAGAAAGTATACTCTTCCAGGAAATCGCTGATGGTCCCTAACTGCTCTGTTATGAATGACACCAGACCTCAAAACTAGAATTGAAAGTGCACAGGTAAGACATAATAATTGTCAGCAGCAACTATTTTCTTTGGGGAGGAAAGGGTGAGATAATAAAAAAAAGGAAAGGAATCTACCATATAGGCTGCAGAAATCTTAAATGCTCCAATTAAGCCATATAATAAGTCTTCCATGTATTAGAGAAACATTAAAACATATTTGAAACAAGATTTCCAGCAACTGAGTGCTTCAGACATGCGAGTTTAAAAAATATTTGTAGCAATAATGATTATTGCTATTGTTGTTAATCCTTATCATACTATTTTTATAATACAGGAAGTCATAGCCGCTGTATCTCCAGATCTCTTTATACCTTAATAAATATATAGCACTTAGAAAAATTTTTTATTTCAATATCCCTTATATTCACTTAAAAGGTAAATTAAAACCTCAGCCAAGATAGCAGTTTCTAAGACATCAGAAACACTTATTACATTGTATACTATCTGTGGTTATTAATTTCAATGCTGAAAAAAAAATAAATGAATTCAAGCCATATTCACTTTTAAGGACTTTTGTGAGTAGATTCGGCCCACCTAATAATCCAGAATAATTCCCTTCAAATAAGAGCTGCTGACTAGTAACCTTGATTCTGTCTGCAACTTTCATTAACCTTTGCCCTATAACATGTTCGCAGTTAGGGATTAGGGGATGTAGGGATTGCAGGGATTAGGGGATGGACATCTTGGAGAGTGGGGGTTTATTATTCTGCCCATTATATCCCTTCAGGGAACTACCCTTGCTATTCTCTTTTCCTATTCTACTCTCTCTTCAATGATCTCCAGATCATGCACTCTTAAAGGGTTTTACTGAGATGTGTTTTTCTCCATTAGGTCTTTTCTAACCTGAAAATCCGAACTGCTGCCTTACCTCCTATTTCCCTTACTAATTTTATTTTTATCCAAGGCATTTATGACCAACTAACATCCTGTATGTTGTATTTATGTATCAAATTTGTTGTCTGTTTTTTCCACTAGAATGTAAGCTCCATGTAGACACAGACTTTTGTCTGTTTGTTCACTGCTATATTCCCAGCATCTAGAGCAGTACCTGGCACCTAGTAAGCAGTACCTGGCACTCAGTAAATATTTGTTGAGTGAATGAATGAAGACTTTTCATCTTTCACTAGTTGGAGGTATGATATATTACAATCAGTTATAGAAATCAATCATTGATGGACAAATATTCCTTGAGAATTATGTGACTAACAAGATGTAAAGAAAATGGTCTCTGTAGTCTAAGAAAGTTATACAGAGGAATCAGGAATCTGAGGAACCCAAGCATATGTTAGGTTATTCCGTTAGCATCTCAGTCCATTTGTGCTGCTATCACAGAATATCTGAGACTGGATAATTCAAAATGAACATAATGGTTTTTTTTTTTTGAAGTGGAGTTTCGCTCTTGTTACCCAGGCTGGAGTGCAATGGCGTGATCTTGGCTCACCACAACCTCCACCTTCTGGGTTCAGGCAATTCTCCTGCCTCAGCCTCCTGAGCAGCTGGGATTACAGGCATGCATCACCGTGCCCAGCTAATTTTTTTGTATTTTTAGTAGAGACAGGGTTTCACCATGTTGACCAGGATGGTCTCGATCTCTTGACCTCGTGATGCACCCGCCTCGGCCTCCCAAAGTGCTGGGATTACAGGCTTGAGTCACCGCGCCCAGCGCAGAAATTTATTGACTCATATTTCTGAAGGCTGAGAAGTCTAAGGTCGGAGCTCCAGCAACTTCTGGTGAAGCCATTCTCTTTTTCCAAGATGGTGCCTTACATGCTGCATCCTCTGGATGGTAGGGAGGCTGGATTCTCACATGGCAGAAGGCAGAAGGATTAAGAGGTAAGAGTGGGCTGAACTCTCCTTTTATATGGCATTAATCCCACCCATGAGGCCAGAACTCTTGTGGCCTAATCATCTCTTAAGGTCTCACCTGTGAATACTGTTAGATTGGCAAGTACATTTCAACATGAGTTGTGGAGGGGACAAACATTCAAAGCATAGCAGTTGGTATATGAGGCAACATAAGAAAAATTCCTAAGAAAACTCCTACCATCTTTCGGTAAAACTATTTCTGGCAATGTTTCCTCAAGCATTGTTTTAGGAGGGCCTACTCAATATCCACTGTACTTTTTTTTTTTTTAACTAATAAACCCAGATTTTGTTCTGGGAAGCAACATGCCCAGAGAAAATAATCTATGTGGAAGTCCTGGGTAGCACTGCTGGAGAACTCCTTAAAAAGGCCCTACTCAACTGGAAGGTACCCCTCCCCTTTCTCCTTCTTCCTTCCTGGAAAAAAAGTGAGAAATCAGGAGCTCCAGAAGTCATCTTGGAATGGGAGGTGACTGTAAGGAAGGCGGCTTGGGCTCCTGCGGACCCTGGAGCCAGCATCTCAGTCCAGGGGTGCCTACCTCCAGATTGCTATCATGCAAGACAGATAAACTACTGCATTGGTTATTTTCCTTTTGCAGCCCTCTCCACAAGACCCCTCCTCCATTCTGTCTTCCATAATCTGTGCCCTAGGAGGCTCCATTGCTCTCTGGCTTCCAATTGGGTTTGGCCAATTGAGGTACATGGCAGATCAATGCAGGAGAAGGGAAGGATTATTTTCCCCACTCCCTGCTTGCATTGTCTTGGGTCTAGCAGAGGCTCTGTTCCTCTATGGTCATAGCACCTGCTCAGCAACTCCTCCTTTCAGGCTGCAGCTCTTGATGGGCTCCATTCACACCGTCCATCCGCTCAGCCTAAGGTGGTAATGGTCTCCCACTGCTGCTAACCTCAGGGAGCGTCCTCACTCCTTTTTGTTTCCTTAACCCTGTCCACACCTCTATAAATAGTGGCTTCTTTCAACTTTGTTTCAGCTAAACTCTTTCGAATATGCCATCTGTTTCTTTCATAATTTTTTTTTTTTCAGATCAGCCAGCCCAAAATGTCAATGTGCCATCTCTTTCATGCTGGGATCCCTAACTGATAAAGGTTCATATTTAGGTTTCCTGCTGTATGCAGCTAAATTTAATCCTGACTGGTACAGCCTACAGAGGCCGTGTTGTTAGAAAAATAGCTATATTTAGATCCTAGATTCACACTCAGTTCAGCAAAATGATCACATTGTTAGTATGATCTTTACCTTAATTTTTTTTGCAAACTAAATTATTTAAAAAATTTTTCTTTCTAATCTTCTTGTTCTACGTTTTTCACTAAGTTCTTTCTCCTAAGCTTCAAGTGTATCCAGCCTTCTAAGCTCACAACTCTACCAATTTCTTGCTAACAGCTGCCTTGTACCTGATATCCTTTTACCAGTCAGTCAAATGTGTTATTGAACATTTCTTGAGCATCACCCTGGGTTTGGCTCTGGGGTCCAGTGGTGAGTCAGCAGGCAGGCTCTTCTGCTGTGGAGCCACCTTATCTGGCAGGAAAGTCAGATGCCAAACAGACCACTGCTCATCTGACTTATCTATGAAGAAGAACTTAACACTGCAAGTGCACATAACAGTGCATTGAACCCAGTCTGGGGAGATAGGCAGAGGAGTTGGGGAGATGGCATCTAAAGATATGAGCAAAGACCAAGTAAAAATATAGCCATGCATAGGTGGAGATGGGATCAGAATGAGCTTTCTTGGTAAGGGGTGCTGAAATAATAAAGGCCTTGACTGGGGAGACTGAGCATGGTGCATTTATGGAATTGAGAGAAGCCTGGTATGGCTGGAGCAGTAAAAAAGTGGGGTGGGGTAAGGTTGGAGTGCTAGGTGGAGACTAAAATTTATAGGGTTCATGATGCTTTTTTAAGGATTTAAGACTCTACCCAAAGGCTAATGGGAAGTGATTTCTTGTGGCGCTAAGAATGGGCCTCACAGACCTCCAGCGACAGGAAGCAAAATCATCCCCAGGCCCAGCAGCAGTGCTCTGAAATCTATCAAAGTGTTTGCTCCGAGACTTTCACAGGTAGCTACAGCCAATGCCTGAGCACAGCCAGGTGATCAAGGCAGACCCATTCCTGGAAGACACGGGAGTTCTTTGAAGTCCATACTTAGCTGAGAACTCCCCTGCCACCTTTTCAGGTTTTCCTCAGGCTCCCTGGGAATCCGGGGCATTCCCACCTTCCTTCCCTCTCTTCTATACTTGGGGTCAGATCTATATTGTGTACTGACAGCTCTTCCGGTGTCTTCTGTTTCTCTATTTTCTCTCACAGCTCACAGATAACACCACTGCATATTTAATCCTGTCTTGGTGTCTAGGATCTGGGAGATGTGTGTGTGTGTGTGTGTGTGTGTGTGTGTGTGTGTAATTTATATAATTTTTTTTCTTGAGACAGAGTCACTCTGTCGCCCAGGTTGGAATGAGCTCACAGCAACCTCCACCTCCCGGGTTCAAGTGATTCTTCTGCTTCAGCCTCCCAAGTAGCTGGGACTACAGGTGCCTGCCACTTTGCCCAGCTAATTTTTGCATTTTTAGTAGAGATGGGGTTTCACCATATTGGCCAGGCTGGTCTCAAACTCCTGACCTCATGATCCTCCCACCTCGGCCTCCCAAAGTGCTGGTACTACAGGCATGAGTGACTGCCCGGCCTGGGCTATATGTTTTAAGAGGGACATTTGCTACCTGGTAGGATGAGAGAAATAAAAGACCATGCCACATGCAGCATGGTCAGATGACCTCCATGTTTGTAGGGTGGTTGAATGATCTCCATATCTGTGCAGCATGGTCAAATGAACTCCATATTTAGTGAGTACCCTGTCTAGCACACCATGGAAAAATAATGAGCAGGCAAAAGCCATGCAGAAATTTAGGGATGCTGTGATCAATAGTGGATGTGGGGAGATGAGTCAGGAGGTAAGAGATGCTGGTGAGAGTGGAAGTGGAGAGAGGTAGAGAGAATGGAGAGAGATTAAGGTGTTAAAATCAATAGGGCTTAGTGATTAGGTTGGTGTGATGTCTCTATTAGGTTTTTAGTTTCCAATTTTCTTTTATTTCCCTGTTAACAGAGATTTATTGAGAGATTGATACCCCAGCCCAGCCTTAACTTCATGTCCTAGTGTTTCAATTCCCATCTTGTCAATATTTTTCTTGTTACCCCGTGTAACTTCAGTGATAAAACACCAACTTTAAGCTGCCTTCTCTGAGCCTACTCATGGCCTGGAGAATACCCCACACCATGCATTTGGGTCATTTTATCTTCCTGGTCTCAATCCGGTCTCGAAGATCTACAGTCTTATGCTCTTTTAATCATTTTTCCTTCCCCCTATTCTTCCTGGCAGCTTTTATTTTATTTAAATCTCTTTTTTCTTTAAACCCAGCTCACTAACTCCTCCTCAGCCACGGGAGATAACCTTGCTTTTTACTTTACATGGAAATAAATTAAAAATTCTTTCAGCTTCTTGCCACTAAATTACCAAACTTCACACTATCTGGAACTTTATTCCATCTTTCTCATCTTTAGAGTTGTCCAATTTCCTGTTAAGTGAAATTGATGGAGGCCAGTGTTTTGGAATGAGCTCCTGCATTAGGCCCCAATAGAACAGACCTCAAAATGGAGCCACTCACACTGAAGCTCCACATCACCAAACGGAGGCTAAACTGTTAAGCTGACCTTCCAAAAAATCAGGGGAGTTGATAGCCAGATCCCCAAATAGGCCAGTGTTAGCTGGCATGATAAAGAAATCCCCTCTGCTTTAACCCTTATAAGGAAAGTAACCTGATGTTAACTAATCCACTTGTAGTAAGTTGTCTCTTTTTTTCCTGCTCAAGCTACCTTACAAAAACTGACTGCTCCAACATGTCCAGCATATTGCCTCTCTATTTCTAGGTGAGATGCTGCCCAATTCATGAATTACAAGTAAATGCCAATTAAATCATTTAACTAAATTTGTTGAGATTTTTGTCTTTTGACACTTCTCTAATGCTAGTACCTTTTACCTATTTCCGCTGCATTATCAGAGATTCTCTCTGTCCTGATTCCTCCTCAATTCCCTCTCTACTGGTTCATCCATGCTTCTTTGGTTGGTTGGTCTGTGTTTTTATTCGTCAGTGTGAAAGAAGAAATGGAAGACAGAAGGCATGACCCTGCTCACACTGGCTGACTCAAACACTTTGTGATAAACACTGGCCAGCCATGTTGGAGAAAGGCCTTAGACTGGCCTCAAAGCTGAAAGCACTGGGGAAAATCAACTGCTTCCTGCTCATTTCAACATTACCTTCCTAGCATGCTATGTCCAGTCAGCCGCTGCAGTCCCCACACTGTAACCACTCTGTGTCCTCTAACAGTAATAGATATTCTTAGTTTTATTTTCTTTTGATTGAAAGGATACCGTATGAAATTTCTATTTGTAAGTTTCTCAGTTGTGTCTACTTACACAGTACAGTTTAAAAACCTGTCCCAGACTGATTTATCAGGAACCTAACTGGCATAGATCATATCCATGTATACATGGTTATACATCTTTTCTATTTGACTAACCCAGAACCATTTCAGTGATGCAAATCATGTGACCTCTGGTTTCGCTGAAAAAGTCCTGGACTTCTCAGAAACCTTGATCAAATTTTGCACTATTGTACAAGTTGGCCATTTTAGGAATTTCAAACTTTAAACATTTGATTTCCTTTGTATTTTGTTTTGATTAGTGTAATGGAACTTAAACAAATAAACTTTGATATTTGTTTTAAAGGTTATTACAAAGTTACATGTATGTACATATAGGTCTTAAAGACCTGCACCTTTCACTATGCTATATGATATTGTCTCTGTGTAGTACATATAACATTGCAGGTTAATTTTCCTTGAATGCTTTATACTCTTATTTTTCTAGTCAATCTTTTAAAATTGACATGTAATAATTGTACATATTTATAAAGTACATTGTGATATTTTGGTACATGTATACAATGTGTAATAATCAATTCAGGGTAATTAGCATATCCATCACCTCCAACATTTATCATTTCTTTGTGTTGGGAACATTCAAAATCCACTCTTCTAGTTGTTTGAAAATATACAATAAATTATTGTTAACTGGTCACCTTACAGTGGTATAGAACACTAGAACTTCTTCCATCTATCTAGCTGTAATTTTGTGTCTGTAAACCTTCGCTTCTTATCCTCCCTCCCTGCCTTCCCAGCTTCTAGTAACTATCATTCTATTCTCTACTTCTATGAGCACAACTTTTTAAGCTCCCACATATGAGTGAGAACATGCAGTAATTATCTTTCTGTGCCAGGCTCTTTTCACTTAATATCTTCTAGGCTCATTCATGTTGCTGTGAATGACTGGATTTCATTCTTTTTTATGGCTGAATAGGATGCCATTATTTGTATATAAGTACCACATTTTCTTTATCCTGTCATCTGTTGATGGACACTTACTTTGATTCTATGTAATGGCAATTATGAATAGTGCTGCAATAAACATGGGGGTGCAGATACCTCTTTGCTATACATATTTTCTTTCCTTTGGATAAATATACTCTTAATTTTCAATCTTAAAAATTCTTCCCTGGAATGTACTTGTACCTCCAGTTACTATCTTTCTCTCTCCTTTCACAGTCTAATTCGAAGAATTGTGCGGATTTTCTCTCATTAGCACTTCACCTACTGCAGTCTCACTTCCACCCTTACCACTCTGGGGAAAATTGCTCTAATCAAGGAAGCCAATGTCCCATAATTGCTAAATACAATAAATGCTTTTCATTTCTTAGCTTAACCTAACAGCAGCACTTGGTAAAGCTGCCTACTCCCTTTTTCTGGAAACACTTTCTTCCCTTGGTTCCCATGACAATGTACCCTTCTGGCTTTTCCCCCCTACCTCTCTGGATGCTTTTTAGTTTTTCTCTACCAGTCTCTTAAGTCTTCTTATACTATACAGACTGTCAAAGGAAGAAGGGAGAAACTGCTCAGCAGTCTAACAGTTATTTTCAAAGACATCCTCACCCATCAGTGTTTCCCCTCTTCATCATTCCAGTTTTCTCAAATATAAGCTAAAGGTGGATGACAGACCACTGATGGTGATTTGAGGCCACTTCCTAAAATTTCTGCAGAGATAGTCCAGTTCCACTCTAGAATATGAGGTACCTTAGCACTTATACTTAGTCTTGGGACTTGAGTTGAAATTGGGGCAAGAGGAAGAAAAATTCATTGGTGTACATATGAATTTTAAAAAAGCTTCTTATTTAAATTCTTGTTTTAAAGCAAACTGTGCTTTTCTCAACTTCAAGTGCATCTCTCTACTCTCTGACATGTTAGACAGATTGCTGAAATGAAGTTTCCATTAATGTCCTAATTTTTTTTTCGAGACAGTCTTGCTCTGTCGCCCAGGCTGGAGTGCAGCTCACTGCAACCTCTGCCTCCTGGGTTCGAGCAATTCTCCTGCCTTAGCCTCACAAGTAACTGGGATTATGGGCACCTGCCACCATGCCTGGCTAATTTTTGTGTTTTTAGTAGAGTCAGGTTTTCACCATGTTGGCCAGGCTGGTCTCGAACTCCTGACCTTATGATTTGCTTGCCATGGCCTCTCAAAGTGCTGAGATTACAGGCGTGAGCCACCGCACTCGGCCTGATGTCCTATTTTTTATATTCTTCTTGATGGAGGCACTCCCATTCGTCAGCACTCCCATTTTCTAGCTCAAGCCCAGGAAAGCCATCCCTGACTATATCTCATAGGGGGCTTTGGAGAAGGCAGCCAGTGAACCCAGAGAGAGGTCACAGAGTGAAAGAAGCTCCCAACTGAATTTTGTGATACAATTTTGAGTGGGCATGAATGCCCTTGATCAGAATATGGGGGGCACGTGGGAAGTGTGCTGACATGAGCACAGGAGCTAAGCTCCTGGCTTTATGGGCAGATGGGAGGGGTGAGGCCTAAAAGCTCTGCTTGCTTTCTCAGTGCAGAAGCTTATGGCTAGGGTCTGAGTTGTGTGTGCATGTTGCCTGGATCTAAACCCAGCACTGTTAGCAGGACACTGCAGGATTGAGACCAGCCTTGCCAACTGCATGGGAGCTAGATGAGGTCTATCACTGCTGGCTAGTCCCCACTCCTCTTGTAAACTCTACTGTACAACAGAGTCAGTTGTACTCCCCTCTGGAACATTACCCCAGTGGCCTGAGAGCCACCCTCATCCCCACAGTGGCTGTGGCAAGCCCTGCCCAAGGAGAGTCTGAGCTCAGATCCACCCAACCCTGCCCTCACCTGATTCTATTTCTCTACCTGCCCTGATAGCTTAACACAAAGGAAATAAACTCTTGGGAGCCCATTGCCTGCGAAAGCAGAATACTTCCCCTGGACAACTTAGGGCAAGCTGAAATCCCATTGTTACTACCATGGCTGGTGGTCTCTTGCAAGTGCTACCTCCTGCCTGGAGGCCAACCAACTGGCCATTACAGCAACTCTTGGCAGCATAACATGGCTCCCAGGAAGGAGAAGACAGCTGCAAACACCACTGCCTGCAACACCCTGGCTAATCAGAGGTCCTGAGTTTGTCCATGTGACAACTTCACCACTAGCATACCAACATTCAAGAAAGCCAGCACACTAAGCCTGTCAAGAACCAAGGAACTCATGGAGTCTACATGACTCCCCTGCCACTTCCATCAGAGCAGGTGCTGGTATCAATGGCTGGGAGACCTGTAGACAGGTCATATCACTGGACTCTGCAGATATTTCCCAGCACCAGCCTGGAGCCTGGTAGCCTCACTGAGTGGCTAGACCCAGAAAACAATAACAATCACTGCAGACTGACTCTCAGGAAGCCCCATCCCTAGAGCAAGGGGGGAGCACTACAAGGGATCAACCCATGGGTCAGAATAATCTGAACAGCAGGCTTTGCATTCCAGATCTTTTCACTGGTGGGAAGTTTCTCATAGCAGAGACAAAATTGCAGTGCAGGGAGCAGTAGGGAAAATCTGCACTTAACCCCAACAGGCATGTAGACTCTGTGTTCATGAATAGCCTTGTAGAGGGGTCTTTGTTCCCTGCTGGCACTCCACCACAGACACAGCCAGAGCTTCCCTTGCAGGAATACAGCATGAATGAACCTTTAGACAGCCTTCCTGGAACAATCCGGTATGAATGCAGCCCCACAGGAGGAGTACCCCCTTGATTTAGGCTTGCACAAGAGGCAGGGTCACAATTCCTCCCTACTTGGAATATCAGCATTCCTGCAGATGAGAAGAGGTGCCTATCTGATCTGGAGAGCCACAATATTTGGATAGGAGTGAGGCTATGAGATAAATACCTTTCCTGCTGCCTTGGCAGGGGAGCTGAGGTAGCTCCTACTCTTTACCCTGATAAAACTTCAGCACATCTAATTGAGAACTCCCTCAGCCACCCTCATCAAGGTTAGGACCTTGATCCACCATTGGGTATTATACTACCCACCTGTCTTAGCTACAACTGGTGCCTATCTAGGTATAGCTCCCCTACTGGTCTGAATCCATAATTATTAACTCAGTAAATAAAATACTGGGGGGAAATTAAATAAGTAAATAAACTGTACATTATGTGAGAACAAGATAAGCTTGGAGAGATCTCTGTCATTCCAACCCCATAGGAGACAGTGAACTTGCCCACACCAAGAACATAACTATTACAGCCAGCATCTGGGAAAGCCAGTGCACAAAACTTTATATAACTAAGGAACTCATACAGAGTCTTCACCCCTAAAAGCACCAAGAATCAAATTAGGCTAAAATGACCACTAAAGTCTAATTCTTAAGAGGGGAAAAAATTAAACATTTAAAAATTTCATTAAAATGAAAACCTAGTCCAGTCAAAAATAAAATCAAGAACAATCTGAAGAAATAGTCTACCCAAATGAGAAGGAACCAGAAAAGTAATTTTGGTAATAGGACAAAACAGGGTTCTATAACACCCCCAAAAGATCACACTAGCTCCCAAGCAATGGATCCAAACCAAGAAAAAAAATCTCTGAATTGCCAGATAAATCAGGAGGTTGATTATTAAGCTACTCAAGGAGATACAAGAGAAAGATGAAAACCTAAAGATTTTTAAATTTTTATTTACTTATTTATTTATTTTTGAGATACAGTCTTACTCTCTCACCCAGGCTGCAGTGCAGTGGTATGATCTTGACTTATGGCAACATCTGCTTCCCCAGTGTTCAAGTGATTCTCTTGCCTCAGACTCCCAAGTAAATGGGATTATAGGCATGTACCACCACACCTGACTAATTTTATATTTTTAGTAGAGAGGAAGTTTCACCATGTTGACCAGGCTGGTCCCAAACTGCTGACCTTGAGTGATCCACCCACCTCAGCCTCCCAAAGTGCTGGGATTACAGACTACTTAAAGGAATTTAAAAAATTATCCAGGATATGGATGAAAAATTTTCCAGAGAAATAGATATCATAGAAAAAGAAACAATCAGAACTTCTGGAAATGAAAGACACACATAGTGAAATACAAAATGCAGTGGAAAGTTTCTACAATAGACTAGAACAAGTAGAAGAAAGAATTTCAGAGCTGAAAGAAAATGCTTTTGAATTAACCCAATCAAAGACAAGGGAAAAAGAACAAAATGTCTTCAAGAAATATGGGACTACGTAAAATGTCCAAATGTAAGAATATATGGTGTTGTGGATGAAGAAGAGAAATCTATAAGTTCGGAAAACCCTATTTGAGGGAATAACTGAGAAAAACTTCCCTGGCTTTGCTAGGAATCTAGACATGCAACTATAAGAAGCTCTCCTGGAAAAGTCATTGCAAGAAGACCATCACCAAGGAATATAGTCGTCAGGTTATCTAAAGTCAAGATGAAGGAAAGAATCTAAAGAGCTATGACACAAAAGCATCAGGTAACCTATACAGGGAAACCTATCAGATTAGCAGCAGATTCCTCAGCAGAAACCTTACAAGTCAAGGAATTGAGGTCCTGTCTTTAACCTCCTGAAACAAAATAACTGTCAGCCAAGAATTTTGTATCCAGTAAAACTAAGCTTCATAAATGAAGGAGAAATAGTCTTTTGCAGACAAACAAATGCTGAGAGAATTTGCCACTACCAAACCAGCACTACAAGAAATGCTAAAAGGAGTTCTAAGTCTTGAAACAAAACCTGAAAATACACCAAAATAGAGCCTTCTTAAAGCATAAATCTCACAGGGCCTACAAAATAGTAGAACAATGATAAAAACAAGGTATTTAGGCAACAACTAACATGATGAATAGAATAGTTTCTCACATCTCAATACTAACATTGAATGTAAATGGCCTAAATGCTCCACTTAAAAGATACAGAATGGCAGAATAGATAAAAAAAAAAAAAAAAACCTACCAACCAAGTATCAGCTGTCTTCAAGAGACTTACCTAACACATAAGGCCTCACATAAACGTAAGGTAAAGCAGTGGAAAAAGATATTCCACACAAATGGAAACCAAAAGCAAGCAGGAGTAGCTATTCTTATATCAGAAAAAAACAGAGTTTAAATCAATAGTAAAAATAGACAAAGAAGCACATTATATAATTATAAAAGGATTTGTCCAACAGGAAGATACTACATATGCACTTAAATATGTATGTACTATGTGCCTAACACTGGAGTTCCCAAATTTATAAAATGACCACTACTAGACCTAAGAAATGAAACAGACAGCAACTCATTAACAGTGCGGGACTTCAATACTCCACTGATGGCACTAGATAGATATCAAGAAAGAAAGTCCACAAAGAAAAAATATACTTAAACTACACCCTAGAACAAATGGATCTAATAGATATTTACAGAACATTCTACCCAATAACAGCAGAATATGCATTATTCTCATCACCACATGGAACATTCTCCAAGACAAACCATACGATAGGCCACAAAACAAGTCTTAATACCTTTAGGAAAACCAAAATTATATCAAGGATCTTCTCAGACCAAAATGGAATAAAAGTGGAAGTTAACTCCAAAAGGACCTTCAAAACTATACCAATAAATGGAAATTAAATAATCTGCTCTTGAATGATCTTTGGGTTAATAATGAAATCAAGATGGATATTAAACAGTTCTTTGAAATGAATGATAATAGTGACACAACTTATTAAAACCTCTGGGATACAGCAAATGTATTAAATGCATCAAAAAGTTTGAAAGAGCACAAATAGACAACCCAATCTCACACCTCAAGGAACTAGAGAAACAAGAACAAACTGAATATAAACCCAGCAGAAGAAAAGAAATAGCAAAGATCAGCAAACAACAGACTGAAATAAAATTGAAACAAAAAGAACTACAAACAATAAATGAAACAAAAAGCTGGTTCTTTGAAAAGATCAACAAAATCAATAGATCATCAGTGAGAATAACTGAGAAAAGAAGAGAGAAGATTCAAACAAGTTCAATTAGAAATGAAATGGAGCCAGTGGCTCACACCTGCAATTCCAGCAATTTGTGAGGCTGAGGTGGGTAGATCACTTGAGGCCAGGAATTTGAGACCAGCCTAGCCGACATGACCAAACCCTGTTTTCAGTAAAAATACAAAAATTAGCCAGGCATGGTGGTGCACACCTGCAATTCCAGCTACCCAGGAGGCTGAGGTATGAGAATTGCTTGAGCCTGGCAGGTGGAGCTTGCAGTGAGCTGAGATTGCACCACTGCACTCCAGCCTGAGTGACAGAGTGAGACTGTCTCAAAAAAAAAAAAAAAAAGAAATGGAAGATATTGCAACTGATACCACAGAAATACAAAAGATCATTCAAGCCTACTATGAACACCTTTATGCACACAAACTAGGAAATCTAGAGGAGATGGATAAATTTCTGAAAAATATACAACCCTTCTAGATTAAATCAGGAAAAATGGAATCTCTAAATAAACCAATAACAAGCAATGAGATTGAATCAGTAATTTTTAAAATTACCAACAAAAAACAGTATAGGACCAGATGGATTCACAGCTGATTTCTACCAGACATCTAAAAAAGAATTCGTGCCAATCTTACTGAAACTATTCCAAAAGAGAGACAGAGTGAATCCTTCCTAAATTATTCTATGAAGCCAATATCACCCTAATACCAAAACCAGGAAAGGACATAACAAAAAAAGAAAACTGTAGACCAATATCCCTGATGAACATAGACATGAAAATCCTCAACACAATACTAGCTAACCAAAGTCAACAGCCCTTCAAAAAGATAATCCACCATGATCACCATGGGTTTCATACCCAGGATACAGGAATGGTTTAACATATACAAGTCAGTAAATGTGATACATCACACAAACATAATTAAAAACAAAAATCATATGATTATCTCAACAGACATAGAAAAAGCATTTGACAAAATCCAGCATTCCTTTATTATAAAAACCTTCAGCAAAATTGGCATAGAAGGGACATAGCTGAAGGTAGTAAAAGCCATATATGACAACCCACAGCCAACATTATACTGAATGGGGAAAAGTTGAAAACATTCCCCTTGAGAACTGGAACAAGATAAGGATGCCCACTTTTACCACTTCTATAAACATAGTACTGGAAGTCCTAGTCAGAGTAATCAGACAAGAGAAAGAAATAAAGGACATCCAAATCTGTAAAGAGGAAGTCAAACTGTAGCTGTTTGCCAATGACATGATCATATATCTAGAAACCCTAACAACTCATTCATAAAGCTCCTAGAACTGGTAAATGAATTCAGCAACATTTCAGGATACAAAATTAATGTACACAAATCAGTAACCCTGCTATACACCAACAATGACCAAGATGAGAATCAAATCAAGAACTCAACCTCTTTTACAATAGCTGCAAAAAAAAAAAAAAAACCAAAAAAAAAAACTTAGGAATATACCTAATCAAGGAGGTGAAAGATCTCTACAAGAAAAACTACGAAACACTACTGAAAGAAATCATAGATGGCATGAACAAATGGAAACATATCCCATGTTCATGGATGGGTAGAATCAATATTATGAAAATGATCATACTGCCAAAAGCAATCTACAGATTCAATGCAATTCCCATCATAAAACTATCATCATACTTCACAGAACTAGGAGAAACACACCTAAAAATCATATGGAACCAAAAAAGAGCCCAGCTAGCCAAAGCAAGACTAAGCAAAAAGAACAAATCGGGTACATAGACCAGTAGAACAGAATAGAGAATCCAGAAATAAAGCCACACACTAATAGCCAGTTGATCTTTGACAAAGCTTACAAAAAGGTAGAGTGGGTAAAGGATACCCTATTCAATAAAAAGTGCTGGGAAAACTAGCAAGCTACATATAGAAGAAAGAAACTGGATCATCGTCTTTCACCTTATACAAAAATCAACTCAGGATGGATCGAAGACTTAGATGTAAGACCTGAAACCATAAAAATTCTCGAAGATAACACTGGAAAAACTCTTTTAGATACAAAAGCAAATGCAACAAAAACAAATGAAATGGGACCTAATTAAACCAAAAAGATTTTGCACAGAAACATAAATATTCAATATTGGAAACAGCCCACAGAATGGGAGAAAATATTTGTAAACTATACATCTGACAAAGGACTAATATCCAGAATCTACAAGGAACTGAAATCAGCAAGAAAAAAAATTACCATCAAAAAGCAGGCAAAGGACATGAACAGACAATTGTCAAAACAAGATATACAAACAGCCAAAAAAAAAGAATGAATAAATGCTCAACATTACTAATTGTCAGGAAAATGCAAATTAAAACCACAGTGAGATACCACCTTATCTCACTGTGTGGCTATAAATAAAAATTTTAAAAAAACAGATGGTGGAGTGGGTGTGGTGAGAGGGAACACTTTTATGCTGCTGGTGCGAATGTAAACCAGTTCAACCACTATGGAAAACAGTATGGTGAATCCTTAAAGAACAAAAAGTAGAACTACCATCCAATCTAGCAACCCTACTACTAAGTATCTACCCAAAGGAAAATAAGTCATTATATGAAAAAGACACATGCACGCACATGTTTATAGCAGCACAATTCACAATTGCAAAAACCTAAATGCCCATTAACCAACAAGTGGATAAAGAAAATGTGGTAATTAGACACCATGGAATACTATTCAGCCATAAAACAGAATGAAATAATGGCCTTTGCAGCAACGTGGGTGGAGCTGGAGGCTATTATTCTCAGTGAAGTAACTCAGGAATGAAAAAACAATTATCATATGTTCTCATCTATAAGTGTGAGCTAAGCTATAAGGATGCAAAGGCATGAGAATGATATAATGGACTTTGGGGGGTTACAGGGAAGAGTGGGAGTAGGGTGAGAGATAAAGGACTACATATTAGAGGGATCAAAGACTACGTATTCAGTATTGTAAACAGACAACCCAAAGAATGGGAGAAAATATTCATAAACTATGCATCTGACCAAGGACTAACATCCAGAATCTACTAGGAACTCACATAAGTCAGCAAGAAGATATACAAACAGCCAATGAACATTTGAAACTCTCTCTGTCAAAAAAATAAAAAAAAGATTCCAAATTTTGGGTACACATTTTGGGTACAATGTGCGTTGCCAAAGTGATAGGTACACCAAAATCTCGGAAATCACCACTAAAGAACTTATTCATGTAACAAAAAAATCACCTGTACTCCGAAAACTATTGAAATAAAATAAAAATTAAAATAAAGGGACTTAGATAAGCTACAATGCCTATCCTTAGTGCAGATATTTTGGCGAGAATGAGGCTTGGAGTGGCCTCAGAATTTAAGGAAGGTTCTGAGAGATGTCCAGGGTGGTATGTGCCTGTTCTCCTAGCAGTACACTTAATGGCTAAATGTGGACTTGTAGCAGCCAACAGCAGCCTAGCACTTATAAAGTTAGTACTTGAAGACCTCCCTTTTGACTACATCATGAGAATTAAAGAATAAGTCATATAAGAAAAGTCTGGCCAGGCATGGTGGCTAACGCCTGTAATCTTAGCACTTTGGGAGGCTGAGGCTGTGTATCACGAGGTCAGGAGTTCAAGGCCAGCCTGGCCAATATGGTGAAACCCTGTCTCTAATAAAAATACAAAAAAAGTTTGCCAGGTGTGGTGGTGGGTGCCTGTAGTGCCAGCTTCTCAGGAGGCTGAAGCAGAAGAATTGCTTGAACCCGGGAGGTGAAAGTTGCAGCAGAGAACTGAGTTGAGCCGAGATTGCAACACTGCACTCCAGCCTGGGCAACAGAGCCAGACTCTGTCTCAAAAAAAAGAAAAGAAAAGTCTATGAAGTCAGCAGCTGAAAGATTGAGCGGAAACATGTTTGCAAAGCCACTTTGCACAGAAGCTTGCAAAAAGAAGGGCATGGGGATGGGTAGGAAACATAACTGAATATTTATGGGTGAAAATAAAAGCTAATATAAATATTTAATGCATAATATTTAAATTATTGCCCACCTGAACTGTATTTAAAAGTAAAATCATAGTAAAATACCAAAAACTTTAGCAGGATTAACGTCTGCCTCATCCTACTTCACATATAATTTTCACGGTAGTAGCTTAAAAATTTTTAGCTTAAGCCGGCTGCATTGGCTCATTCGTGTAATCCAAGCACTTTGGGTGGCCAAGGCAGGCAGATCAGAAGGTCAGGAAATCAAGGCCTCCTGGCTAACATGGTGAAACTCCATCTTTACTAAAAAATACAAAAATTAGCTGGGTGTGGTGGCACACAGCTGTAGTCCCAGCTACTCAGGAGGCTGAGGCAGGAGAATTGCTTGAAACTGGGAGGTGGAGGTTGCAGTGAGTCGAGATCACACCACTGCACTCCAGCCTGGGTGATAGAGCGAGACTCGGTCTCAGAAAAAAAAAAAAAAAAGAAAAAAAGAAATTTTAGCTTGGTTTGTGAATATTGCAATCAGTCTTAACACTATGAATATTATGTCCAACATGACACTGCTTTGCCCATTTCCAATAATATTTATTTACCTGGTCTCTCCTTTTAGAGGAGGATTCACACCTGTATAACTCCTTAGAGTATGCTTGGATGGCAGCTGTACATGGTGGCTGAAGCATTAGTGTCTTTCAGTAGGGTAGGGTTCCCTTCAGGGCGTTCAGCTCCTGTTGCTCAGCAGCAAATGTGTGACAAATTCAGTGTGTGTTGTGTTCTTGACTTAATAGGGTGCTTAATTACTAACTTATATGAGTAAGTACAAGCATGTTTGTATGTATGCACATATTTAAGTAAGGTTTTCTGATGTCATTAGATATTGAAAACATATAAACTATATTTTATTAATAATTGTCAGAAATGTGCTATTAACACATAGATGAGTTTGTCAATACCTTGAAAAGATTTAGCACTTTGAGAGCTGTCCTGGCAAGATTTTCCAAGGGGCAGGCCAAGTAGATACTTAGAGCATCTGCAAAGCAGCAATTTTGTGAAGAAGATTCCAAATATATGCCAGGCATGGTGGCTCACGCCCGTAATCCCAGCTTTTTAGGAGACCAAGGTGGGTGGATCACCTGAGGTCAGGAGTTCAAGACCAGCCTGACCAACATGGTGAAACCCTATCTCTGTTGAACACAAAAAATTAGCCAGGCATGGTGGTGCAATGCCTGTAATCCCAGCCACTTGGGAGGCGGAGGCAGGAGAATTGCTTGAACCTGGGAGGCAGAGGTTGCAGTAAGCTGAGATTGCACCACTGCACTCCAACCTGGGCAGCAGAGCGAAACTCTGTCTCAAAAAAAAAAAAAAAAAAAGAAAGAAAGAAAGAAAAAGAAAAAAGAGAAGATTCCAAATATATTATTTTTTAACTGATGAGTTTTATAAAACCAGTGAAGAAGTCATCATGACTTCTGGATCTCAGCTTGGTGACAGCAGCAATGGAACCCACAGGAAAATAGAAATCTGGTTCCCCCAGATTCTATCCTTGGAGACATGCTCTCTGTGGAGTAAATTGTGGCTGTGTTCTTTGAGCGTATTTTGTCAATTGTGGAATACTGGTATAGGTTCATCATCTTTCTATTGCTTCTCTAGTGTAGTTCATTCATGCTTCTATCCCAAGTGCCTCCCGCAGTGTCTAGCACAGGGTAAGTACTCACTAACAGTATTCAGTGTTCAATTCCACAACTGCTGGCTCGCCCAGTTCTCACTGAAGTGGGATATAGCCTGGATCCCAACTGCAATTCGGTTTTATTTGTTCAGAGAAAAATAAACTTCCTTGAGACTTTGTTCACCTAACGGTGGCAAACAATCACTCAAGTTGGCAGAAGAGGAGGCCTACCTAATCACTGTACAAAGGTGGTTTTCAGTCGGGTTGCTGGGTACACAGTCCTGCCAGATTTAATGACAAGCAGGCCTGGGCTGACCGAGTCACTGGCTACACCTCCAGCAGTTCAGTAGGTGGCACTGCTGTTCTCTCTGTGCAGAAGCTGGCGGCCACACGGAGGCTGTCTGTTTGGGCAAGCAGGAATGCAAATCATCAGCTCAAAGCAGCCTTCCTGGGCCAGCAGCAGCACAAACCCATTATCAGTGCGGTGGCAGCTGCTGCTGTTTGTCCCTGCGTGCAGGCAGTTTCAGAGTGAGGGCCTTTAGAATGTGGCCATGAGACTGAAGACGTCAAGAAGCGAAGCCACTGGGCTAAAATAAGCAGGTTAGGAGTCAGTTATCTGGTTCCCCACACATGTGTCTGGGAGCAGCTGGAAGGCTGAAAGGGCAGGCAGGCCTTTCCTTCTTCTAACTCTGGTCTGGAAAATCTCATCAACATGGTCAGTTCTCTAAAGCCCCATCTTGGAACCAAGTCAGCAAAAATCTAGAATATCTTGAACTGGTGGCAGAATTATATTTGTTATACCTATGAGCTAGCTTTTCCTGGTCAGTCTGGATTTCTAATGTTCTGGTTTCTTTTTTTGCTGATAGAAGAGTATTAGGCTTCGTCCAATAGGATTTCAACTTGTGGTTTAGAAAATATGGTCACCATAATTACCCTTCATTTCCTGAAAGCTGAATCTCAACTGATATTATAGGCTGACTGTGTCCCCCTCAAAATCTTATGTTGAAATGCTTACTCTCAAACTGATGTTATTAGGAAGTGGGGCCTTTGGGTGATAATTAGATCATGGGGGTGGACCCCTCATGAACGGGATTAATGCTCTTATAGAAGAAACCTCAGAGAGATCTTTTGCCCCTTCTGCCATGTGAGGTCACGGTGAGAAGACGGCTGACTGTGGAGAAGCAGACCTCCCATACACTGAGTCTGCTGGTGTCTTTATCTTGGACTTCTCAGCCTCTAGTACCACAAGAAATATATTTCTGTTGTTTGTAAGCCACCCAGTCTATGGTATTTTGTTATAGAAGCCTGAACAGGCAAAGACAACCAACAATGCACCCTCCCTTTCTATTTAATTCAAACTTCTCAAACTCTTACACTAAGTGGTGGCAAACCCCAAGTCACTGGGATTTGTTTTTTGCTAGTTCCTTAGTTTATGGGTGATTATCTGCCATTTTAGCAAATCCTTGTATACTATCCAAAGAGAAGCAGGAGTGAGATATAGCCACGAGTCTCCAACATTTAAGTGGATACAAAGCAACTTCTCAGAGAGCTGGTACTTATGTGTGTCATTATATTTGTGTTTGACAAACGCCTGGCATATGTGCTGTCCCTTTCTCTCCTTCTGGGGTTGGCATTATTAACTTATCGTGGTAAATTTCCTCCCAGACCAGTTTTGGCCTCAGACAGACTCTGGGATATAGGTTAAAATTTACTTGCCCAGTTTCAACTGTGGTTGACCTTTAATGTTCCTATTTTATCAGATAATGATAAAGGTCAAAATCTTAGCTAAAATAACAACCCAATCCCCCATAGCCAGCTCTTAAATAAAATAGAAACTCAGAGGAGCCCAAATCATAGAGCCCAAATACTAGAGCTCAAAGAAAATATGATGCATCTTCAGAATCTCAACATAATGAAATTGATGCTCAAGAGACAAGCTGGATGGGAATTCTGCTTCTTGTAAGGGTAGAATCAGATGTTGCAAGGTAACTCTGCACCCAAGAATAAACTAGAATAACTTGGTAAGACACTTAGAATGTCTGTTGGAAGGCACATGTCTGTTGGAGAGATACCTAGTCAGCAAAAATGTGAAGGGTCAAGAAAAGGAAAAAGAGAAATGAAGTAACACTCAGACTTGTTTTCCCCTTCAAGACACTTGCAAATATGCAACCTGTGACTGAGAGGATCAGATGCTAAGCAAAGCATCCTACAGTTTCATGGGGCATCAGAAACAAAAATCGAATTTTAGAGATAATTAATGGTTTAGGGCCCTGGCAAACGCTCCAGGCTTTTAGTTGGGACCCTCAAATGACTACACTACAGAAAATAATGCTCCCTAAAAAGTGTGACGCTCAACTTCAAATCACTCAGTTTATGTTTGGGTAAGATAATTAGTTCCATCTTAACTGCCCACTGGAAGCAAAAATAAGTACTCTCTTCAGGAAGATAACATATTCAGAGATTTAAAACATCTCAATTTTTCTTTCTCTTTCTCCCCCCACCCCCCAGAAACTGCCCTGCATTCAAACAAAAAGTATTTAGTATATCTCTAGGTAAAATTGTTGAAAACCAAGAAAAAAAACACTTAAGATATCCAGATATTGCAATGAATGGACGTGGGCTTTAAAATAATCGTGATTTGTACAGTCAACAAATGAAAAATGATGAGAGAGATTTGTACAAGAAAACTGGAAAGTATAAAAATAAAATTAATGTCTAAAACTGGAAAATACAATATCTGAAATTAAGAACTCAGTGGATTGGTATAACAGTGGCTTAGATATGAATGAATAGAGAATGATCATAAACTGGATGATGAATCAGAAGATAGGAGAAAAGGATTAGATGGAATTAAAATGTTCTAAGGCCTTCCTTCGGCCAGGAAGTGGCAAAATAATATTATTCATTAGACTTTAATAAGTCAAAGATGAATGTTGAAATTTCTATGGTAACCACTAAAAGCTTAAGGAAAGGCTGAATAACTAAAACGAGCTAACAGAAAGGGGAATCGGATAATAAAAATAATAAAAATGGATAATCCAAAGTCCAAAAGAATTTAAAAAGAACGGAATAAAAATAAACATGAAACAGTTGGCACAAGTATGAAATAAATAGCAAGGTGGTGAGTTTAATTTTATACATATGAATCAAAATCTCTAATTAGAAGAAAAAATTGTCAGTCTAGATAAAGCAAACAACAGAAGACTGTTTTGTACAGAAGTACATACTGCAAATTAAAAGAATTTGGGAAAATTGAAAATAAAAGTGTGGAAAAAGACACAGTATGAAAATAATAAACACAAGAAAGCTTGTGTACCTACACTTCTATCAGACAAGGTAGACTTTAAGGCAATAAACAATACTACAGATAAAATAGATATTTCACAATAAAGTGGTCAATCCAACATAAAGATATCACAAGTAAAAATTTTTATACACGTAATAATAAGACAATACCTCATAGAACAAAATAGGGACATAGAAAAATCTACAGTAGGCCAGGTGTTGTGGCTCATGCCTGTGATCCCAGCACTTTGGGAGGCTGAGGTGGGCAGATCACCTGAGGTTGGTAATTTGAGATCAGCCTGACCAACATGGAGAAACCCTCTCTCTACTAAAAATACAAAATTAGCTGGGCGTGGTGGCGTGTACCTGTGATCTCAGCTACTCAAGAGGCCGAGGCAAGAGAATCTCTTAGAACCCAGGAAGTGGAGGTTGCGGTGAGCTGAGATTGTGCCACTGCGCTCCAGCCTGGGCGACAAAGTGAGACTCTGTCTCCAAAAAAGAACTACAATGATAGTCAGAGCTTTAACTGACAGGACCAAATTTATTGGTCAAGGGACCAAAAAATGGTCAATATTTTAGTCAATGGACCAAAAATAAATAAGTAAATAAATAAACAATCAGTTGGGTTAAAGAAGATTTGAACAACAGGATTAATAAGATGACCTAACTAATACATATAGAACATTGCCTGCACTCAGCGACTGCAGGTGGAACATTTACCGAAATTGACTATATGCAAAACTGTAAATATAGTTTCAACATGTTTCAAATGATTTATATCATATAGTATGGCCCATGACTGTAACGGAATTAAACTAATAATTAAAAGCTAAAAGATAAGTAGAACATTTCAAACGTTTAGAAATGAATTAATATACTCTTAAACATGTATGAAAGAAGAAATCACAGAGAAAATTTAAAAATATTTTGAATGGAGTGATAATAAATATAATAGATCAAAACTTGTGGGATGCAGTTAAAGGCATTCTTAGGTGGGCTTAAATGCATTTATTGGGATGGGTGAAGGAAGAAAATGAATGACTTAACACTCTAGCTCAAGAAGTGAGAAAAAGAACAACAAATTAAGTATTAAGAAATTAACACAATGAATGAAATAGAAAACAAATGTACAATAAAGAAAATAAAATAGAGAAAACCAAAGGCCAATAGTTGGTCTGTGAACAATATAATATTACTGATAACTTTCTTATAAGACTAATAAAAGACATAGGAAGAAGACATAACCACTATCAGAAGTGGAAAATACTGCAGGTATTACAGGATTTTTAAAAATCAAGAGAATATCATAAACAATGATTTTGTGCCAATAAATATGAAAATTTAAATGCAATAGGTTGATTTCTTGAAAAATACAGCATACCACAACTGACAGAGAAAACAGAAAATATATTAAAGAAAATTAAATCCAAACTTCAAATCCTTTCCACAAAAAACTCCAGGTCTAGATAACCAAATAATTCTTCTAAATATTTAAGAAGAACACTCAACATATACAAACATTTCCCCCAAATAGAAAAATATGGCATACTTCCCAACTTATGACAAGAACATTAGAAAAAAAGAGAAAATTACAAATAATCTCTCTCATGGACATAGATGTAAGAATCCTAAATACCAGTAAACCAAATCCAGTTATGTAAAAAGAATATTACTTCTTACCAACCTGAATTTGTTCCAGAAATGTAAAGTTAGCTTGACCTTTGAAAATCAGTCACTTAACCCACCATGTTAACAGAAGAAGAGAAAAATCATGATTATCTAAATAGATACAGGAAGTGCACTTGGTAAAATTCACACCTATTTATGACAAACACTCATAGGAAACTAGGAATAAAAGTGAATGTCCAAAGAAAATGTGGTACATATACACCATGGAATACTATGCAGCCATAAAAAATGATGAGTTCATGTCCTTTGTAGGGACTTGGAAGAATCTGGAAACCATCATTCTCAGCAAACTAACACAAGAACAGAAAGCCAAACATCTTATGTTCTCATTCATAGGTGGGTGTTGAACAACGAGAACATGTGGACTCAGGGAGAGGAGCATCACACACTGGGGACAGTTGGGGGTGGATAGGGGAGAGACAGTGGGGGGCGGGGAGGGAGGGGACAGTGGGGAGAGATAACATGGGGAGAAATGCCAGATATGGTATGCACATAAAGTAAAATAATTTTTTTTTTTTGAGACGGAGTTCGCTCTTGTTACCCAAGCTGGAGTGCAATGGCATGATCTCGGCTCACCATAACCTTCGCCTTCTGGGTTCAGGCAATTCTCCTGCCTCAGCCTCCCGAGTAGCTGGGATTACAGGCATGCGCCACCATGCCCAGCTAATATTTTTTGTATTTTTAGTAGAGACGGGGTTTCACCATGTTGACCAGGATGGTCTCGATCTCTTGACCTCATGATCCACCCTCCACGGCCTCCCAAAGTGCTGGGATTACAGGTGTGAGCCACCGCGCCAGGCCCAAAATAAATTTTTTAAAAAAGGGAATGACCTTAATCTGATAGAAAATGTCTACAGATACCATATAGTAAACATTCTATTTGATAGCAAAATATAAAAGCTTTCACTTGAGATCAGGAATAAGCTAAGAAGCCCACTATCACCATAAATATTCAAATTGTACAAGAGGTCCTTGTAAGTACAATAATGCAAGAAAAATTAATAAAAGCGACAGGGAGTGGAAAGGGAGAAAAAAATGCCATTATTTCTAGATGACATGATTGTGTGCTTAGAATATCCAAAAACATCTACAAATAGCCTATTGTAATTAGCTAGTGGATCTGATGCGGTTGCTAACTACAAAGCCAGCACATGAAAAATTTACATTTCTGTATATCAGCAGCAAACAATTAGGAAGTGAAATGTAAGTAACTGTCATTTTCAATTGTATCATAAAATATCAAACACCTAGAATTAAACCTAATGCAAAATGAACACAGACACCAAGACAATATAAAATGTTACTGAAAATAGTCAAAGAAGAACAAATAAATTGAGATATTTACCACATTCCTGGATTGGAAAACTTGATATTGTAAAAACCTCAAATCTCTTCAACTTGATTTACATATTAAATTCAATCCACAAGAAAACCCCAGTGTGTGTGTGTGTGTGTGTGTGTGTGTGTGTGTGTGTGTGATTGACAAGCTAATTCTAAATTATATATGATGGTAAAAAGGCTAAGAAGTTAAGACTACTTTGAAGAATGGCAAAGCAGGAAGACTTACATTATCAGCTATAAAGATTTTTTATGAAGCTACAGTAATTAAGATGATGTAGTATTGTTGCAAGGATAAACAAATCAACTGAACAGAATAGAGTTTAGAAAAAAGACACACATAGGTCAGGTGTGGTGTCTCACATCTGTAATCCAAGCACTTTGGGAGGCTGAGGCATGTGGATCACTAGAGCCCAAGAAGAGTTCGAGACCAACCTGGGGAACATGGAGAAATCCTATCTGTACTAAAAATACAAAAATTAGCCAGGCTGGTGATGTGTGCCAGTTGTCCCAGCTACTCAGGAGGCTGAGGTGGAAGGATCACTTGAGCCCAGGATGCAGGGGCTGCAGAGAGCTGTGATCACCCCACACCACTGCAGTCCAGTCTGGGCCACAGAGTGAGACCCTGTCTCAAAAAAAAAAAAAAAAGGAAAAAAAAAGAAAAAAGAGAGAGAAAGACACACATATGCATGAACATTCAATTTATGACTAAGACAGCACAAAGATGACAAAGGATACAAATGTATTTGTGAAAAAGGTAAAAGATTAATAGATTGGACACTATTAAAATTAAAAAATTCTTTTTATCAAAGTATATCATTAAGAGAATAAAAAAACCACAGGAGAACTGATTTGCAGTTGTAATAAAGTACTAGTTTATTTAAGTAGTAGAGTAGTACTTTCCAGAAATGTAAAGCATTACTAGAAATGAACAAGAAAAAACAGATAAGCCAAAAGGAAATGTGGGAAAAAAATAATGAATATGCATGCCACAAAAGAGGCTATACACTTGACCAATAATTGTACAAAATGGTGCTCAGCCTTACTAGTCATCAGGGAAAGACCAATTAAAACTACAATGAGGGTCATGAACGTGGCTCATGCCTGTAATCCCAGCACTTTGGGAGGCCAAGACAGGTGGATCATTTGAGGTCAGAAGCTCAAGAACAGCCTGAGCAACATGGCGAAACCCAGTCTGTACAAAAAATACAAAAATTAGCCGGGCGTGGTGGTGCATGCCCATAGTTCCAGCTACTTAGGAGGCTGAGGCACGAACATTGCTGGAGCCCAGAAGGCAGAGGTTGCCATGAGCCAAGATCGAACCACTGAACTCCAGCTGGGGTGACAGAGCAAGACTGTGTCTCAAAACAAAACAAAACAAAAAAACTACAGGGAGATACTACTATACACTTCCAAATAGCTAAAATGAAAACAACTGATACACTATGTGTGGGGAGAACATAGAGCAGCGGGAACTCTCATACACTGGTAGTTGAAATCATTGTTGCAATCTCTTTGGAAAACTAATTGGTAGTATCTCCTATAGATATTCAGATAATAGATACATGCCATGTAACCCACCAATTTATCTCCTATGTATACACATAGGACACGTCATAGCAACATTATTTGTAGTGGACACTAACTGGAAACAATTTCAGTGTCAGTCAACATTGGAACAGATAAGTTGTGGTACATACTATAGATCACGATGTGAAATGAAAATCAATGAAATACTCCACAAACCACAACATGGATGAATTACACATATATAGTTTTGAGCAAAAAAAGCCAGACATAAAAAGATACCTTCACAAAGTAAAAATATATATAAAGCTCCCTTATACACACAAATGCACACACGCACACACACCCATGTACACACATAGGCAAAACAAATGTGATTTCCTTTAAGGAGGAGGAAGGGATAACTTTTAGGATACTTGACTATGCTCTATTTCTTGACTCAGGTGGTGGGTTACATGAGAGAATTCACTTTTTAATAAATCATCATTTTTGCAATAAAGAGTTTTTAAAGATATGTTGAAAACTTAAAGTGAGAAAAGGCAGTTTGAAAATATTTCCATAGAAGTTAACTATTATAATTTTGACCCTTTTCTTTTGGTGTGCCACCATGGTATAGCCATTCATGCTTCTTTTCATCTCTGCTACTCATTGCTGTTTGGATGCAGATGACAGCAACCCAACCAGCAACTACATCCTCCTGAAAAGGGAAACTAGGCTGAGTGCAGTGGCTCATGCCTGTAATCCCAGCACTTTGGGAGGCCAAGGCAGGTGAATCATGAGGTCAGGAGATCGAGACCAACCTGGCCAACATGGTGAAACCCCGTCTCTACTAAAAAAAAAAAAAAAAATTAGCCAGGCGTAGTGGTGGGTTCCTGTAATCCCAGCTCCTGGGAAGGCTGACGCAGGAGAATCGATGGAACCTGTGAGGCAGAGGTTGCAGTGAGCTGAAATCACGCCACTGCATTCCAGCCTGAACGGCAGAGCAAGGCTCCCTCTCGAAAAAAAAAAAAATTTTGGCTGGGCATGGCGCCTCCTGTAATCCCAGCACTTTGGGAGGCCGAGGCAGGATCATCTGAGGTCAGGAATTCAAGACCAGTCTGGTCAACATGGTGAAAATAGAAAATTAGCTGGGCATGGTGGCACCTGCCTATAATCCTAGCTACTTGGGAGGCTGAGGCAGGAGACTTGCTTGAACCTGGGAGGCGGAGGTTGCAGTGAGCCGAGACCACACCATTGCACTGAAGTCTGGGCAACAAGAGTGAAACTCCATCTCAAAAAAAAATTTTAAATGGCATGCAATCACTTTTGCTCATTAGCCCAAAAAACTTTAATACTGATAATACTCAGTATTAGCAAGGATGAGGGCAAATGGGGAAACTCACAAACTGTCAATATGGTATTGGGTCATCTGTCCTTTTCTTGTATATTTGTAGGAGTTCATTCAAAGGGCAATTCGGAAGTATTGATTATCTTTTCCTAATACACAAAAATAAAGTGTTTTTAGCACAGAGCAAACATATCACTTTGCCTGCCCAAGTCCTTTCCTTGGAAAAAACACTTTGTCCTGGATACATGCAGTCTGGATGGGGCCTTTAAGCACAGAGCCCTACCCACTCACCCAGCCCTGGCATCGGGACAGGCCTAAAGCTGTGTTAACACTTGATATACTATTCAGTTTGAAGACAGTGGCAGCTTCAGAATTGCCATAGAAAAGGGGCTTATGGGCTGCGCCTTTTCTACGAGGCAAAAAAAAAAAGCGGGGAAGGAGACTATTTGGCTTGTCATGGAGCTGCACTTTCACACTGATTTTATCCATATGTTATCTGGGGGTTCGTGTGAACTGAAGCTCCTCCAATCCAGTGTGCCCACATGTGCCAAGGTGGGGTCCAATCTAACCTAGCTACTGAGTTTTTCCTGCTGGAATTCTGCCTACCGAGAGGAATAACCTGCATGTAGAATCAAGTGAAGAGGAAGCGAGTGGAGTTGCAAGATGAGAATCTTAATTCTGATAACCATATTTGAGCCCCTGGAACATGTTGATCATTTTAGATCAGTTAGTTTCCCTTTTTTTTTTTTTGGAGACGCAGTTTCACTCTTGTTGCCCAGGCTGGAGTGTAGTGGTGCGATCTTGACTTACTACAACCTCTGCCTCCTGGGTTCAAGCGATTCTCCTGCCTCAGCCTCCCAAGTAGCTAGGATTATAGGCATGCGCTATCCCCTCCCAGGTTCAAGTGATCCTCCTGCCTCAGCCTCCCAAGTAGCTAGGATTACAGGCACCTGTCACTACGCCCAGCTAATTTTTGTATTTTTAGTAGAGACAGGGCTTCATCATGTTGGCTAGGCTGGTCTTGAACTTTTGACCTCAGGTGATCAGCCCGCGTAAGCCTCCCAAAGTGCGCGGATTACACACATGAGCCACCACACCTGGCCTGTTTTATTTTATTTTTTTAATTTATCTGATGTGTTTTAGTTAATTGCATTTCTTCTATAAACTGTCCATTCATATGCAATGCAGGGCTTACAAATGGGAGTGAGACACACAGTAGGAGTGATCATCTCTGGCAGGGAGAAAAACTACCACTCACATTATTTAGGACTGCTGTGCATGATGACAATAAAAGCTTGTGGTTGGTTTTATTGCTATTAAACATTCTCTGATAGACAATGCACCTCCCACCCCATCTTCCATTGCCCTTGCCCACTTTCTTCTGAGTTGTCTTTTTTATTGCTTTGGAGTATTTGTTTTCTGGACATTAATGCTTTGTTGTATTTACTGTGGCTATATTCTCCCATTCTATCTTTGGCTTTTATTTATGTTTACTTGCTCCCTTTAACTTCTGAAGATTATTAATTAACTAGTGTGCCAGGTAATCAATTTGTTATAAAAAGCTCTTCTGGCTAGGCACAGTGGCTCATGCCTATAATCCCAGCACTTTGAGAGGCTGAGACAGGCAGATCACAAGGTCAGGAGTTCGAGAACAGCCTGACCAACATGTTGAAACCCTTTCTCTACTAAAAATAAAAAAATTAGCTGGGCATGATGGTGCATGCCTGTAATCCCAGCTACTCAGGAAGCTGAGGCAGGAGAATTGCTTGAACCCAGGAGGCAGAGGTTGCAGTGAGCTGAGATTGCACCACTGCACTCTAGCCTGGGTGACAGAGTGAGTCTCTGTCTAAAAAAAAAAAAAAAGCTCTCATTCTCCTTCCTCTGGGTATTGCTTTAAATTACTCCCAGATGAATTGAAGGACTTCAGTATTGGTTTTCTTATAAGGGGCAAGGGAGAAGCCAGATGGTCCACCTAAAACTATATGGCTAGTCAGTGCTAAATATTTTGAGGAGATGAATTGTATCACAGCAAAAAATCTCTTGGCATAAAGACTGAGTTACGGGCATGGCTGATGGACCAGTAGGGTCCGCAATCAGCCCTGGTTTGCTACCTTCTGACTCACTGATTAAAACATAAATGGATTAGGCACTATTTCTCTTTGGCTTTTGGTTCAGGGAAACTATTCAGAGGTTTGATTTCAGCTGGATAACAGCAGAGAAAAAGGAGACTGGAACTCTGCCTCCAAGGACGCCACCCTAGTTAAAGATAGTAACCATGTGAAGAGCTCCTCCCCTGCTGAGGCAGGCTGGAATCAATTTAGCCTGTTTGCTACCATGTCGTGTGCTCCAAGCTCTGCAGCTGGTCTCTGCGAGGAATGGCATGGAGAATTTCTCAAGGCATACTCCTTGCCTTGCCTGGGGATGGAGCTGTGAGTCCATGGAGCTGTGAGTCCATGACAACTGTCATATTGGCTGATGGTGCATGCAATTATTTCATGAATAGCTGATACTATATTTGCAGCCTCGCACACCTGCCTGTTTGTTCAGAAGCCAAAAAAATGTGAGCCTTGTGACATTGTAAGCAAAAGAGGATTAGTCGAGCAAACAAAAGTCTGCAGCAAGATGTGATCCTATGAAAGAGTACCTAGCCACGTGACTCAAATTACGTCTGCAGTGTTTCAGCTTTTCAGTACCCAGCCCCAACACACACACACATTGTAAACTTGCACATAACCATCACCCTTACAAGGGCTGTATCACTTTATCATGCATAAATACAGTCACATGCAACTGTAAGCCTTCACATAGAACTACATACATACAATGCACTCCCACAAGACTACACATACTGGCACGTCTTACACACAAATACTCATACATACCCTCACACACAAGTACACACTGACACATAAATACATGAACACACAAACAACCACACACACATTTCATAAAACCACTATTGTCTAGCAAGAACTTATGCTTTCTACTTGGAGATCTGGATATAATGTGTAATAAAAATGCTCTCAGACGTTTTCTTCTTGTTTTTTAGTTGCTAAACATTTAGGGGTGAACGAGACAGCTTGAAGTCTCTTCCCAAGCCCTTCCCATGGTACCTAGTTCCTATCACTGGTAGTGGGAGGAGGCCTCAGGCCTGAGTCACACAACAAGGTGCTCTGATCCAGAGCAGACAGGGTCCTGAAACCCTTTGCTTGGCCTTGTAACCACTGTCACTCCAGGGGCTAGCACAGATGCAGGGAAGGCCCTCAATGTACGTCGAATAAATCCTTCATCCTCCCTATTTAATTTTTAAACTTAAAAAAAGTAATAAGAGTAATTTCTTTTCTCTTCTTTCTTGCCTGACTTAACAGAAGTAACCCAAATGATATGCAGGTCTTGTAGAATAAAACCCTCCCTGGAAGGGGGGAACTTCATAATCTCTTGAGATTTTAATCAGGCACCAAAATCCTTACATATATAGTAAGGAATCTCTAGTCCAAGGTTCTCATTTTATAGGTGAGTGAACTGAGGCCCAGAGATGTTAAGTAATTTATCCAAAGCCACCAAGCTAGCTGGCCGCAGAGCAGGGACTAGGCATTCAATAACCTGATTCCTGGATGAGTACTATCCTTGATTAAACTTGGATCATTTTATTCCAGGAATAACTTGTTGATAAGAATGGTAAGAAGACAAAGGAACTGAATGTGAATTTCTTTACTCAGAGCATTACAATAGTCTGACTGAGGAATTATACTGGTTTGGGTAGAGCATTTACTACAGTCTAATAAGTCTGGCCTATGGTATCACACTATGTATTAATCTGTTCTCACACTGCTATAAAGAACTGCCCATTAAACCTCTTTCCTTTATAAAGAGATTTAAAGACTCACCGTTCCATATGGCTGGAACTGGATATGGGGAGGCCTCAGGAAACTTACAATCATGGCGGAAGTGGAAGCAGACACATCTTACATGGCAGCAGGCCAGAGACAGCATGTATGAAGGAGGAGCTGTCAAACACTTATAGAACCATCAGATCGGCTGAGCACGGTGGCTTACACCTGTAATCCCAGCACTTTGGGAAGCCAAGGTGGGCAGATCACAAGGTCAAGAGATTGAGACCATCCTGACCAACATGGTAAAACCTAATCTCTACTAATAAAGTACAAAAATTAGTTGGGTGTGATGGCGTTCACCTGTAGTCCCAGCTACTCAGGAGGCTGAGCCAGGATAATTGCTTGAACCTGGGAGGCAGAGGTTGCAGTGAGCCAAGATCTTGTCTCTGCGCTCCAGCCTGGGTGACAGAGTGAGATTTTGTCTCTAAAGAAAAGCAACCCATCAGATCTCATAAGAACTCACTCACTATCATGAGAACAGCACAGGAGAAACTGCTGCCATGATTTAATCACCTTCCATCCAGTCCCTCCCTCAACACATGGGGATTTTAGGGATAACAATTCAAGATGAGATTTGGGTGGGGACACAGAGCCAAATCATGTTATACTGGTAGTACTCTCATCTAATATATATTTAATCTCATGACTTTAGATATGATTAAAGTAGGCTGGGCGTGGCTCACATATGTAATCCCAGCACTTTAGGAGGCCAAGGCAGGAAAATCATGAGGTCAAGATATTGAGACCATCCTGGCCAAGATAGTGAAACCCCATCTCTACTAAAATACAAAAATTAGCTGGGTGTGATGGCATGTACCTCCAGCTACTCGGAAGACTGAGGCAGGAGAACTGCTTAAAGCTGGGAGGCAAAGGTTGCAGTGAGCCAAGATCATGCCACTGCACTTCAGCCTGGTGCCTAGCAAAAGAGCAAGACTCTGTCTCAAAAAAAAAAAAAAAAAAGAAAGATGTGATTAAAGTATTCCTATTGTACTAGCTTTATATGCTTGAACTCTGAGTTTGAAATTTTGTTAGTAAATGGATTTCTAAATGCTCTGTGGCTTGTTATATTTGCCTGGTAGGTATATTAGAGCAACCACAGGTTCATGACAGTTTTTATTCTTGCTGTAATTAATAGATATAATACTGGTGACCATCATTTCCCTAGAGCAACAAAACCACTAACTGTCTCATCAATTTTGAAATGTTTACTTTTGTTTTAGAACCTTGACCTTTAGCCAATGCTGATTTATGGTATTACCATATCTTTCCTGTCACTTCATAAACAGTTTGACTTTTTCTCTTGTTTTGTTATTTACCACACTTTTATTTTTCCTGAGTTGGTTATTTATTTGCAATGGAGTTTCACAGGCTGGAGTGCAATGGCACAATTGCAGCTCACTGCGACCTCTGCCTTCTGGTTTCAAGTGATTCTCTTGCCTCAGCCTCCCAAGTAGCTGGGATTACAGTCATATGCCACCATGCCTGGCTAATTTTTTGTATTTTCGGTAAAGACAGGGTTTCTCCATGTTGGTCAGGCTGGTCTTGGACTCCTGACCTCCAGTGATCTGCCCACCTTGGCCTCCCAAAGTGCTGCGATTACAGGCATGAGCCACCCTGCCCAACCTATTTATTTTTTTAAGCTGCATTGAGTTTATACGTCTTGCTCTACCCAAGTCCAGGAGGTTTATGTGGAAACCTGTATATGTGTGGTGGAATATTTAAGTCCAATGTGTGGCAAAGCTTTGTAACAACAAACATGAATGATGCATATTTGTACTTACATAGGCATGTTTATTCTATAAATAATGTAATATGCTTCCATGTTTTATGACAAAGTGGAATATATAAAATTTTACCACACAGTGTAAACATTCAAATCTGGTACCTATTAATAGCTATCATTCTCACCTATACTACTGTGCCCTCCCTAAAAGCCAACCTAACATAATGTTAAATTTAAAAACACATTCAAATACTTTAAAAACACACTCAAGGCCAAGCATTGTGGCTCATGCCTGTAATCTTAGCACTTTGGGAGGCTGAGGCAGGCAGATCATGAGGTCAAGAGATCAAGACCATCCTGGCCAACATGCTGAAACCCTGTCTCTACTAAAAATATAAAAATTAGCTGGGCATGGTGGCATGCACTTGTAGTCCCAGCTACTTAGGAGGCTGAGGCAGGAGAATCGCTTGAACCTGGGAGGCAGAGGCTGCAGTTAGCAGAGATCGCACCACTGCACTCCAGCCTGGTGGCAGAGTGATGCTCTGTCTCAAAAAAAAAAAAAAAACAAAAAACCACACACATTAAAATAATTTAAAATATACTATTTTATATACTGGATGCTGACAGTGGTTAAATTAGGGTGATAGAATTATAAGTAAGTTTTCTCTATTTTCTGAATGTTTATTACATAATTTTATTACTTTTATAGAAGAGAGTGCCTTTACTGTGTGTGTGTGTGTGTGTGTGTGCGTGCGTGCACGTGTGTGTGTGTGTTTTGAGACTGTTTCACTGTCACCCAGGCTAGAGTACAGTGGCACAAACATGGCTCATTGCAGCACTGACCTTGTGGACTGAGTGAAGTCTCATGGGATCTGATGGTTTTATAAATGTCTGGTGTTTTCCCTGCTTGCACTCACTCACTCTGTCCTGCCACTCTGTGAAGAAGATGTCTACTTCTTCTTCACCTTCTGCCATGATTGTAAGTTTCCTGAGGCCTCCCCAGCCATGCAGAACTATGAGTCAATTAAACTTCTTTTCTTTATAAATTACCCAGTCACAGGTATTTCTTCATAGCAGTGTGAGAATGGACTAATACAGTCAATTGGTACCAAGATAGTGGGGTGCTGCTATAAGGATACACAAAAACGTGGAAGTGACTTTGGAACTGGGTAACAGGCAGAAGTTGGAACAGTTTGGAGGGGTTGGAAGATGTGGGAAAGTTTGGAACTTCCTAAAGACTTGTTGAATGGCTTTGACCAAAATTGCTGATAATCGTATGGACAATAAAGTGGCTGAGGTGGCCTCAGATGGAGATGAGAAACTTGTTGGGAACTAGAGCAAATGCCACTCTTGCTATGCTTTAGCAAAGAGACTGGCAGGCTTTTTTCCCTGCCCTAGAGACCTGTGGAACTTTGAACTTGGGAGAGATGATTTAGGGTATCTAGCAGAAGAAATTTCTAAGGGCAAAGCATTCAAGAGGAAGCAGAGCATAAAAGTCTGGAAAATTTGCAGCCAGATGATATGAAATAAAATAAAAACCCATTTTCTGGGGAGAATTCAAGCCTACTCTGCAGAAATTTGCATAGTTTATGAGGAGCTGAATGTTAATCACCAGTACAATAGAGAAAATGTCTCCAGGGCATGTCAGAGACCTTCACAGAAGCACCTCCTATCACAGGCCTGGAGGCCTTGGAGGAAAAAATGTTTTTATGGACCAAGTCCAGGGCCCCACTCCTCTGTGCCTTGGGACATGGTGCTCTGCATCCCAGCTGCTTCAGCTCCAGCAGTGGCTAAAAGGGGCCAAGATACAGCTCAGGCCATTGCTTCAGAAGGTGCAAGCCCCAAGCCTTGATGGCTTCTATGTGGTGTTGGGCCTGTGGGTACACAGAAGTCAAGAATGGAAGTATGGAAGGAAACCTCTGCCAAGATTTCAAAGGATATATGGAAATGCCTGGATTTCCAGGCAGAAATTTGATTTGGGGAAGAGCCCTCATGGAGAACCTCTGCTAGGGCAGTAAAGAAGAGAAATGTGGGGTCAGACCCCCACATAGAGTCCCCACTGAGGCATTACCTAGTGGAGCTGTGAGAAGAGAGTCACTGTCCTCCACACCCCAGAATGGTAGATCCACCAACAGCTTGCACTGTGTGCTTGGAAAAGCCACAGACACTCAATGCCAGCCTGTGTAAATAGCTGGGAGGGGTGCTGCACCCTGAAAAGCCATAGGATTGGAGCTGTCCAAGGCCATGGGAGCCCACCTCTATCATCAGCATGACCTTGATGTGAGACATGGAGTCAAAGGAGTTCATTTTGGAACTTTAAGGTTTAATGACTGCCCAGTTGGATTTCAGGCTTGCAAGAGGCCTGTAGCCCTTTTGTTTTGGCCAATTTTTTCCATTTGGAATGGATATATTTATGCAATGCCTGTATCCACATTGTGTCTAGGGAGTAACTAACTTGTTTTTGATTTTACAGACTCATAGGCAGAAGGGACTTGCCTTGTCTCGTATAAGACTTTGGACTTGGACTTTTGGGTTAATGCTGGAATGAATTAAGACTTTGAGGGACTGCTGGGAAGGCATAATTATGTTTTAAAATGTGAGGATATGAGATTTGGGAGGGGTCAGGGGCAGAATGATATGTTTAGGCTCTGTGTCCCCACCCAGATCTCACCTTGAATTGTAATCCCCATAATCCCTATGTGTCAAGGGTGGGATTGGAGGGAGGTAATTGGATTACAGGGGTGGTTTCCCCCATGCTGTTCTCATAAGAGTGATATGAGATGTGGGCAGGGAAGTGCTTTGTAGAGAAAGATGGTGTCCCTGGTGAGAGCTCCACCCTTGGGCCTATGCCCATGGACCTGGGTGAGGACAGGCACTCCTGTTTTTATGTCCAAATGTTGCATTTTCCAAGACCACCCTGGCCTGCCACATCCCCAGTCCTGTACCTATGCAAACCACGAGACCCTAGCAGGCACAGACACAGTGGCCGGATGTCAAGAAGAACATACCAGTGGAAGAACACATAGGCAGCTGGACATCGAGGGGAGCAGAGGAGCAGAAGAGCACACTGACCAGCACTAGCAAAAGCTGTGAGGCCATCAACAGTGGGACAATGTGGAATTTGGCCAGGGGTGGCCAGAGGAGAGTTCGGATGCTGGGCAGCAGACTCCAAGGGAAGACTACCTCCCCACTCCATCCCCCTTTTGGCCTCCCCATTCACCTTGCTGAGAGCTACCTCTACTCAGTAAAACCTTGTACTTATTCTCTAAGCCCACATGAGATCCAATTTTTCTGGTACACTAAGGCAAGAACCCAGGAGACAGAAAGCCCTCTGTCCTTGTGATAAGGCAGAGGGTCTAATTGAGCTGATTAATATAAGCTAAACTGAAAGAGTGCACTGTAACACATGCCCACTGGGGCTTCTGGAGCTGTAAACACTCAGCCCTAGATGCAGAGGGTTTGGCGCTCTCCACCACTTGCCTGTCTGCATGCTCCCCCTGGGGGTATGAGCAGTGGGGCACCAAAGAAGCCAGTCACACTTCCATCACATGCTTTGCGATGCGGATAAGGGATTTCCCATTTCAGTAGTGAGTGAGTTCTCACAAGATCTGATGGTTTTATAAGCATCCGGCATTTCCCCTGCTTGCACTCATTCCATCCTGCTGCTCTGTGAAGAAGGCACCTGCTTCTCCTTTGCCTTTGGCCATGATTGTAAGTTTTCTGAGGCCTCCCAAGCCATGAAGAACTGTGAGTCAAGTTTCTTTCTTTTATAAATTACCCAGTCTTGAGTATTTCTTCATAGCAGTGAGAAAATAGACTAATACACAGGCTCAAGCGATCCTCCTGCCTAAGCCTCTCAAGTAACTGGGACCACAGGTGCCTTCCACCATACCTGGCTAATTTTTGTAATTTTTGTGGAGATGGCATTTTGCCATGTTGCCCAGGCTGATCTACAACTGCTGAGCACAAGTGATCCCCCTGATCTGCCTGCCTTGGCCTCCCAAGGTCATGGAATTACAGACCTGAGCCACTGTGCCTGATCACCTTTATTATTCTAAGAGAAACACAAATAAGAATTCTAAAAAATAAGGCAGGAACCCTGAAAACCATGTTTGTAAAAATTCCCCAGGTTGGAATTGTGGTGTTAAAGTATATTAAGGTCATCAGGGATTGGGCTTTTTATTGCTATTCTGCTTCCACGAAAGGGTTCACCAGTTTATATGCCTCTTCCTTTCATTGTTCTTAATAGTCCTAAGTATTATCTTATATGTCATATCTTATCTTAAGGTCTTACCCTCTATATAATAACTTATTTGAGCTCTCACTTTCACATTTTTTTGAAAACATGCAATGTATTGGCCAGGCACAGTGGCTCACACCTATAATCCCAGCATTTTGGGAGGCCAAGGTGGGCAGATCATGAGGTCAGGAGATTGAGAACATCCTGGCCAACATGGTGAAACCCCATTTCTACTAAAAATACAAAAAATTAGCCAGGCATGGTGGCACCACCAGTAGTCCCAGCCACTTGGGAGGCTGAGGCAGGAGAATCGCTTGAACCCAGTAGGCAGGTGGCAGTGAGCCAAGATCATGCCATTGCAGTCCAGTCTGGGCAACAGAGAAAGAGACTCTGTCTCAAAAAAAAAATGTAATGTGTCTATTCTAGATATTTTACCTATAACATATATACATATGTAATAGATACGATAGCTATCAGATTGAAAGTGTTTTCTTTTTTTCCACCCTTGTAACATAATGTCTTCATGCTTGGCTTCTAGCAAGAATAGTTTTTGTGTTATTTGATATAAAGTGTCATTAATTGACTGTCAGTTCTGAAATAATGAGTTTTACACATCGGTATGTTTTAGTTATGACATGAGGTGATTGAACATTATATCATTTAAAAAAAAAAGTCAAAGTGGGATAGATGCTGTCATGAATAGAAATCTTGGGCTCTAAAATCCAGCACGAAGGGCTTGCATTTGGATTTAACCAAGCTTGATTGTGCTGTTGAAATAATTTATTCCTTTTGTTATCTCCTGGCAAGGTGAAGTCGCTTCTGTGAATAATTTTTGTGTCATAGATCAGTGAATTTCTAAGTTTATGTTGCTAGTTTAATGTTTCTACCAAATATCCTTATTCACACAGTAAATTATTCTTTTTTATAGTTTGTTTTTATCAGGAAAGCTAATATTAAGTATCTTTTGAAAATACTGGTGTAAGCCTGGGCACGGTGGCTCATGCCTGTAATCCTAGCATTTTGGGAGGCTAAGGCGGGTGGATCCCTTGAGGTCAGGAGTTTGAGACCAGTCTGGCCAACATGGTGAAACCCATGAAAAATACAGAAATTAGCTGGGCATGGTGGCAGATGCATGTAATCTCAGCTACTCAAGAGGCTGAGGCAGGAGAATCGTTTAAATCCAGGAGGTGGAGGTTGCAGTGAACTGAGATAGTGCCACTGCACTCTAGCCTGGACAATAGAGTGAGACTCAGTCTCAGGAAAAAAAAAAAGAGAGAGAGAGAGAAAATATTGGTGTAAATACTCATGTATGAGACCACAATTAAACTTAGGTCAAATTTTATACCTCTGTATTATGGGTGTGTGTGTGTGTGTGTGTGTGTGTGTGCATTCACACATACACACACACGTGACAGAAGCTAGCATTTGTAGAACTTCTCTCCAGAGATACCACCAAAGAGATTTAACTTTAATATTGAGGATACAACTTAATAGGGTTGAGAAAAATCTTCATTATTATCACATGAAAGCTTCTGTTCCATCAGAGTGCTCTCATGGTTGATGTAATGATAACTTTAATTTTCAAGTTCTAAAATACAGAAATGGGAATTATTTAAACCTTGTGAAAATTGAACCCTTATGTCTCACTTGCCTGTGAAACCCTCCTCGCCAGTTTAGGATGAGAATGAACTTTGGAGGCCAGAATCCTTATTTTCATTTCATATCTTTCATTAGCAAATTCTTTACATTTTAAATTATTTTACTTTCTGTAAATACTGGATTTAACTGCTGGTTAGAGGAGAATGGGCTGAGAAACTTGTTCTGAAGCCATCTCCCTCTCCTGTTCCTTGTTAGTCTTATTGAAAAGCAGCGTCAGTTTTACAACGAACACACATTATTTTATAATCTCAAAAAAGGCGGTATTTAAAAAGTGTACATCAATACCAGGCCAAAAGGAGCACAATCAGCCTTATGAGCAGGTCTTACCTTTCCTGCCCCCCTGGCTCACAGTCCTCTTCTCACAGCATGCTAGGAAACAGGATGTTTGAGAAGCCCCTCCCAAGTCAGTATGGACTGAGAGAGAGAAGAATCAATCAAAAGGCAGAGCAGCTGGGCCTCTTTGAGTCTTGTTTGATGACAGTCAAAAGAACTGGAGAGAGGAAAAGCACACTGACACCTCTATGCTTCCTCCCTTCCTCCAAGAGGATGCATGGCAGAGAAGCCTGTGGAAATGTGCTCTCATGGGAGACTGGTACTGAGAAACATATTGGCCATGTGAGAACTGCCACCCACAGCTGCATGGCCAGGCAGAGGAGTCTCGGTTTTGTTTTCTTATCAGCCTGGGCACTCCGTTTCCAGTGCTTCTCTCCTGCAGGCCTCAGTGACATTTTTTTCTTTTTTTGAGACAGGGTCTCACTCTGTCATCCAGGCTGGAGTACAGTGGCATGATCTTGGCTCACTGCAGCCTCAACCTTCCAGGCTCAAGTGATCCTCCTGCCTCAGCCTCCCAAGTAGTTGGGAGCACAGGCATGTGCCACTATGTCTGGCTAATTTTTTAAAATAATTTTTGTGGAGATGGGGGTTTCGCCGTGTTGCCCAGACTGGTCTTGAACTCCCACCTTGGCTTTCCAAAGTGTTGGGATTACAGGCGTGAGCCACCACACCTGGCCTCAGTGATTTTTAACTGTAGCTTCATTATATTAGTTCTCTCTCTCTCTCTCTCTCTCTCTCTCACACACACACACACACACACACACACCAATGTTTTCAAAGTGTTGACTACATGTAGTTCTACTCAGTGACCCAAAACTCAATTAACCACAGAATAAAACCATAATTTTCATTAGGTATTGTTGAAACACAGAAGTAACAAAAATAAAAATAGATGAAAGTTAGAAAAATAAAATAGCTACTAGAGAAGTTGGGAAGAGAAGTATCTTTTTAATAGATATGTAAATTATAGTTATTTAATTTAGAAGACACCAATAACTTTAGAGTTTCTAGAAAGTAGATGGCATTTCTAAAAAATGGTTACATGCATTTGATAAAGAACAGATATTCCTTCAGCATTTAAGCCTTTATGATTTATTGCCATAATTAGTAATGCTAAATTCTAACACAAAGGACTATAATAAAACATTCTTTGAATATTAAAATAATTCTCCCAAAACCTAGATTAAGCTTTACAAATTTCAGGCAAGTCATTTCATCTGAAACTCTGTCCAAGATATACATGGTTGTGAGCAATGTGTCACTATGAAAGTCTTTTGGATGAAAATAATGAACTTTGGGTTTTAGAACATTTGATTTACTGCCTTTGGATTTCTCTCCTGCCTGTCTGTCTTGCTAAACATTCAGACTAAGACTTTGCTATGACTAATCTTACTCCGTTCTTGGATGTTCTGCCTTTATAAATAGTGGGGAAGGAGACCCTCCTGGATTATGGTGAATATTTAGCTCTGAATCAAATGAATGTTTAAATCTCTAAGACTTGCAGTAATGTTGAATTTGGCTGGATACCCTGTGGTTATAATATTTTAAGCCTTTAAAAATACACAGATTCTCAAATAGCGACAAGCTTTTTCCTGATTTTTTTTTACTGCCTAGCAACTTTGTTATTATCCTCAATGTCTACCTCAAACAAATTGTATGCAGTTTACAATTCTTGTAGCATATGGTTGCTGCCTACAGGCGCTTTGTGTGCCTTGGCAAACAGCCACATGCAACATTAAAGAATGATTTCCTGGATGAGTACTAGAGAATTTTGTTTCTATCCATTTTTCTACTTGAGCTCAACTTTTAAGATAGGGTTGGGTTAGACATTGTTTCTTTCTTCCCTTCTCCCTCCTTCCTTCTTTCCTTTCTCTCCCTCTCTTTTCTGTTTCATTATTGCAGTTACCCTTTACCTTAGGTAGAGTAATTTATGCTTTCAGTATCATTAGGGGTTCTTATCAAACAATGTTAACGTAATACTCATGTAGACAACCCCAGGTATTTCTAGCTTTTGCCTTCTCTTGAATCCTCACCTATACTTCAAATCATTTTGATTAAAATCCATTGGTTTTGTTGTTTTGTACTTCTGGCCTAAGTAGAAATCCTCATGGCAAAAATTATATTGAGACCCAGTGTAGATTTGTTTTGGAAAAACAACAGGTTTATTTAGCATTAATTGAGATGAGAGCTAGGTGTAATTTCCTGCTGCAAAAGAGAAATTTTGAAGAAAGGAGCAGAAGCTTTTAGAAATAGGCTGCATCTGAAAGAAGAGACATTCTGTCTTGAGACATTAGTAGTGCAAAAGGTAGGGGATCAAAGCACAGCCCCTTCTTAGTGTGAGGACCCTTAACCCCTTAATCCCGAGCTCTCTTTCCCACCACCAGCCCTTTCCTTGCAGGAAGCCTGGAATGGGATGCCTCCGCACATGATGGGGTGGCAAAGCAATGGGCTGAGAAGTGTAGGAGACGCAGCTGCCAAGAGGTGAGCTTGTGTTTCTCTTTTCTGTTTTGGGTCCCTTGTGGCCATCTTTGTGTCCATGCTGTCTGCACAGATTGTAGTCTAATTGCTTTTCTGCCATTTAATCAACGGGTTGAATTCATTTATCTCCCATTGGGTTACTTATTTTTGCCCAGCATAATGATAGCCTAAATACTTACAGTCTGAACTCAGTTCGGATTTACAAAGCCTTAGTCTACCACAGTCCCAAGTGCAAGTAAGAGATCTTTTTTTGATAAGCATCTAAATATTCTACTTGAGAAAAATGCATTAAGGGGTGACAGAAATGTATGTGTAATGATGAATTTATATATACATATATAAAATATATACATGTATATATTCACATATCTATATATAAACATATACTAAATATGCATATATTATGTATATGTATAGTTGAAATGTAACGTGGACATCCATAAATTACCATGGAACTTATTACACTATATATCCAAATTAAGCAGAACATCACATTTTCAGTATTTACATATTGCAGTGGAAGTCTTTAAACATCAAATCTTATGGTGATTAAGAAACTTAATTAAGTATCATCTTAATGGAAAAGTAATATAAATTTGCTATCTGTATGTTTTGCTGCCATGTGTGAAAATTATACTGTCAACCAGTGTTAAACAGAAAAGCTTTAAATCAGTTACAAATTGAGAACAAATAGCAAAGCCTGAATCAATGTGCTCTACATAACATTAAAAAATGTCTTGATCCTAATTCTCTTTCATTTGACATCTCTAGTCCTTAATGCCTTTTTCAGAAGACAATCTGTTATGCTGAAGATGCAAAGAGTCAGGAAGAAGCCTCAGAAAGCATAGTGAGGCTTAGTTGACGCCTTCCAGATTGGTGTCAGCCACGTTGGGCAGCTGGGGCCCAGCTGAGGCCCCTACTGGCAGCTCCTCTGCTGCTGCTGGTGGAGGCTGCCTACTGGGCTTACATGCAGGCACCATGGCTGCAACGTGCTCTTCTGCTGTGCAAGCTGGAGCAGGCACATCTGCCTCCATCTCCGGTAGGGAGGCCTCGGTGGGAGCCTGTGGCGCCTGACCGGAACCTTGTGCCTCTGGCTTCCGGGACTGCTGATCAACCTGTGTGCCATTGGGGAGACCCTGGCATTGGGCTTCTGCTCCCAACCCGACAGGGGAATTACTGGCTTTGGAGGGAGGTTCAGCCTCACTGCCTCCTTCGGCTTCAGCCCGAGGAGTTAGGGGAGGCAGAGGAGACTCTGAAACCCCTGAAGGGTTAAGAGGGGGCTGCTCTGGCTCCTTGAGGGTGGCGTCACCACTCTCCTGAGAACTGCCGATTGCCGACTGGGTTCTGCATATTTCCGGTTGGGTTTCTTTGGACTGGTGCGGGGCTGACTCTGGATGATGAATTATCATGAAGGCTGTGGCCAGATTTTTCACAGCGTTTTGAACACTATGAACTTCCTCTGCGTCGATCTCTTGATCCACAGAGACATTTGACTCTGGCTCTTCATCAGAGGTGTGCTGACTCTCGTCATCTTTTTCAGATATTTTTGCTTCTCTGATTTTTTTGTAGAGCTCGTTTCTCTCTTCTTGTAAAGCACGGCAGAGGTTCTCTAGCCTCCCAATTTTCATCACGAAGCACTCATATTCTTTAGCTCTCAGTGCTTTCTGTGATGTGAAAACACACACACACAAACACACACACACATACACACACAGATGAAATGACATGATAAGTAAAATGTCCAGGACGCTCTCTGGAAACAAGCAAACCCATTTGTCCCAGAATTTGTCTACTAGGCTCTGGGACCTGGCCACAGAGTAGTGGTTTGATCATGGATATCAGTTCCTTTTTCTGGTTTCTTTCTTTCTTTTGTATTGTGTACTAGCCTGGTAGCTGCTTTGTTTTTTTTTTTTGTTTGTTTGTTTGTTTTGTTTTGGTTTGGTTTTTTTTTTAGATGGGCTCTGTAGCCAAGGCTGGAATGCAGTGGCGTGATCTCGACTCACTGCAACCTCTGCCTCCCGGGTCAGTACCTCCTCAGCCTCCCAAGTAGCTGGGATTACAGGCATGAGCCACCATGCCCAGCTAAATTTTGTATTTTTTAGTAGAGTCAGGGTTCTACTATTGTTGTATTTTTTAGTAGAGTCAGGTTCAACAAGGTTTCACCATGTTGGCTAGTCTGGTCTTGGAACTCCTGACCTTGTGATCCGCCCGCCTCGGCCTCCCAAAGTGCTGAGATTACAGGCATGAGCCACCGCGCCCGGCCCACTGGTAGCTTTTTAATCATCATAGCCTGCTCATTGGGAAAGAAAGATGGTGAGGCTTCCTTCTGCTTTGGTCCATAACCTCTCAAACCTTACAGTGGATGAATTTTCTGCCTCTGAGACTTAGAAGGCAGAAACAAGACTTTTGGCAAGATAAATGAGATGGATTGGGACATGGGTCTCAGCAATGCCTTCTTTATCTATTCTATGAATAAACTGCTATGTGCTAATCCCAGCAGCCATTTGATTTATGTTGATGAGTAATAAGTATATTTCTCTGGAATTGGTTGCAATTTCGGATGAATTGTTAGAACAGTAATTATAACCATAGAAATCCACCACATACTAATTCATGACGCTGGCTGCTCATACTGTTTAATTTTTTCTCTAGAAATGTTGTTCTATTTGTGCATGAAAATGTTCCTAATTATCTCACTCCTTCACCTCACCTTCGAGCTACTCTGTCCCTTTCAGACCTTTTTCTCCCACTCATTATACATGAAGAGACCTTCACCTGTAAGCCCTACCTCTGAGATCAGGGGTCGTGTATCTTTGCCTTTAGACTCTCAAAACCTACTTGGAACCTAGCATGAGGTCAGTATTTAAATGTTTGTTGGAGGAATTCAAAAGAGATATCTCCATATCTGTTTATATTATGAAGTAGCACATGAACTGGACACGTGGGCTGGTGTCTTCTTGCAGTATATTGAAATCAACTAATTAATTTATTCAGCACCTGTTATGTGTCAGGCACTGGGAAAATTCAAAGTAAAATAAGACACTCATCCTACCTTTAAGAAATTCACAGCCCTTAAAGGGGACAGCTGCTCTGGGTACAGCTATTGAATCAACAAGTAAGCTTGTGACAGGGTCACAAAGCTCTTGATTAGTCTGGATTCATCAAGATTCCAAATGACCTTTGCTCTTACTATATTTGTTACCATTTAAAATGTCACATCCCCCCACCCCAGACTCATCTCCTTTCCAAACATTACCATTTATACTATTATCAGGTAATAATTGTATCATGCGTATGAATATTTTGACTAGACAGAGGGTATTAAAGCTAAGGGAAAAACTTCCTTACCTCTTCAATCATGTCCAATAGAGCTTTGTTACAGTTTTCAAACCGGGCTTTCCACGTGGCTGTGTCCTTTTCCAGCTTCTTCATTTTCTTAGTTGTCTACAGAAATTAGAGTGTGTGAGTGTTAATCTTGAATTGTTTGTAAACTTCTTAAGGTCATCAATCTTTTTTTTTTTTTTTTTTTTGATGAGTCTCACTCTGTGGCCCGAGATAGAGCGCAGTGGCGTGATCTCAGTTCACTGCAACCTCTGCCTGGGGTTCAAGTGATTCTCCTGCCTCAGCCTCCCAAGTAGCTGGGATTACAGGCCTGTGCCACTATGCCTGGCTAATTTTTTGTATTTTCAGTAGAGATGGGGTTTCACTGTGTTACCCAGGATGGTCTCGATCTCCTGATCTTGTGATCCACCCGCCTCAGTCTTCCAGAGTGCTAGGATTACAGGCGTGAGCCATCACGCCTGGCCAGGTCATCAGTCATTTTCAGGATGTGGCAAAATCTATGGGACCACACTTCACAAAAATGTATACATGTGCATCGTTTTTTTTGTGTGTGCTAATTTCTAGGGAGTTCTCAGGCCAACTAATAAAGTCCATAAATGGACCCCAGACTAAGAACTCCTGATTTAACATTTATTTCATGCTTAAAACTATGTAATTTTGAAGTAAAAACATTTTTTCCTGTTCTATTTATTCCAGTTTTAAAATGCTAGAATTAAAAAAAAAAATTAAGAAAATGGATAGCTCCATTCTGGAGTGGAAAAACTGTAACATTTAACTAATGTCAGTATTCTTCAGGTTGCTCATTTAATTGTAAAATTTATCATAGTATTTTTAAAATATATTTTAAAAGGATGTTTTCTACACTTCAAAACCGTTAATACCAATCCCTGTTCAGAAACACAGTTCTGATGCTGATTCTGTACTGGGAAAACACTGAACAGCTTTAAACATTACATTCAATAATGATACTGGCACCTTGTGTTTGAAAAATATTTGTAAAGAGTTAAATTCCTTCCAATATACATTAATTTAATTTCACAGTCTTGTGAGTTAGGCAGGGAAAGTAATATCTGCATAGATTAAAACAAATTAGAGGCTGGGCGTGGTGGTTCATGCCTGTAATTCCATCACTTTGAGAGGCTGAGGTGGATGGATCACATAAGGTCAGGAGTTTGAGATCAGCCTGACCAACAAGGTGAAACCCGTTCTCTATTAAAAATATAAAATTAGCCAGGGATGGTGGTGCATGTCTGTAATCCCAGCTACTCAGGAGGCTGAGGCAGGAGAATTGCTTGAACCTGGGAAGCAGAAGTTGTGGTGAGCCAAGATCGCACCATTGCACTCCAGTCTTGGCAACAAGAGCAAAACTACATCCCAAAAAAAAAAAAAAAATAGCTTCAGGAAGTTAGGTGAATTGTCCAACACTACCTGATGAGTAAGAACACACCAGAGTTGAATTTAGAGTTTTCATCTGCTTATTCAAGGCTCTGTCAGTTAAATCATATTATATAAGTTATTTTCTAAGAAGGCTCATATAAGATGGTATTTCCTATTTTAACATTCCACTTTTTTATATTTGTATAAAAGTTGTTCTTGTTTTTTTTAAAATTCTTACAAGGGTATTTTTTTGACTTCAGTATATGCAGCATAATGTTAAGTTGCTAGCTCTGGTTTGTTTTTTCTTTTTTAATCCATGGGGTTAGATAAAGAACTATTCTTCCTCAGAGTGGAAGTGTATCTTTGAAATTTTGGACTCTTGCTAAGATTCATTCACTAGATACTTACCAATTAAAAAATATGGCCCTAACCTCATTCCTAACCTATAAATGTTTCACTACTTCATGACATGCACCAAAATAACTTAGTGAGAGAAAAAGGAAACCGAAGGAAATTTGCCTGTCAAAACAGAAAACGTCAATATTTTGTTGGTGATAAGCAATACTCACTTTGTCCATTTCCTGTTTGAAAGTGGCAAACACCTCGTTGCTTTTTGTTAATGTGCTCTGGAATTCTTCAAACCGTCCTGAGTAGAGAGTGAGCTGTAAACAGAGGAAAGACTGGATCCTTCAGAATTTTTTCAGAAGAAAACAACAAATCATTGTTCATTATTTAAAGGAATTCTTAATATAGTATTAGTAATATATTTAGTTATTTTATTTATTACAAGATTAACCTAGGTCAGTGAGCCTAATTGAAATGTTTCTTTAAAGAAAAATGAAAAAATAGTCTGGGTGTGGTGGCTCATGCCTGTAATCCCAGCACTTTGGGAGGCCAAGCCAGGTGGATCACCTGAGGTCAGGTGTTTGAGACCAGCCTGGCCAACATGGTGAAACCCTGTCTCTGCTAAAAATGCAAAAATTAGCTGGGCATGGTGGTGGGTGTCTGTTATCCCAGCTACATAGGTGACTGAGACAGGATAATCGCTTGAACCTGGGAGTCGGAGGTTGCAGTGAGCTGGGATAGTGCCATTGCACTCTAGCCTGGGCAATAAGAGTGAAACTCCATCTCAAAAAAAAAAAGAAAATATGTTATTACTGTTTCATTATTTTACCAACGTTTATTGAGTACTACGTGCATGAACTGTATGTGCAAAAGTATTTAACACATGGATCTGCATTTGGGGGACCTGCACTTCTAATGAGAAGACAGTTTCAAAGACAACTTGACTACAGGACAATGGCTACAGAGTCAAGTCAGTTAAGGTCAGTGGGTGATCATGTGAGCCACATGTTTATGGAGAAGGTGAACCTTGAACTTGGTCTTGAAGGAAGGGCAAAAATAGACAAATGAAAAGACGTGATAAAGAAAATGTGTCCTGGACATAGACAAGAGCTGTTGCCATGATGCAGGTTTACACCACTCTAAGCAGGTGCCATTTCTGTTTCAGACATCAGAGTTTTGTATGTTGATGAATACAGCATTCTAGCCAATAGCATTTAAATGTCCCTTTTCATCAATATCAGTTTATGTTATGTATAACATTTTTCTTCTTGGTGCCACAAAAAAGAAATTAGTACTGGGACAAAGGATTTCTTAGCAAAGCAATTCTTTTTACTTCTGGCAGAAAGGGTACTCCTGTTTGCAATCTTGCCATGAGAGTAAAATGAACAAAGGAGAGCAGACATATTTGTTTCTTATGCATTTGGGGTTGTCCTTACTGCTGTGTCTGATCTCTGTTGGCTGGGGCCAGACTTCATAATCTAAACTAAAACCCAATTGGCTAATAACTTGAAACTTTTCTAAACAGGTAAAAGCAATGGAGAGCAAAAAAGGAAGTCCAAATAAGGAAGGGGCATAGGCAATGAGCTGGGACATGCCTGTGAGCATGTCCAGCACAAGTATCTTGGTTAAAGTACAAAGACATAGAATGTACTACATGCCCGTAAGCATGTCTAACAGCTACATAAGATAGGGCTTCTAACAAAAAGCAAGAAGGCTTTCGAATAAAGTGTTTTAAACAAACTATTATTTTAACACTTATGAATTTTTCTTAAACAAGATAGGAAACTTTGAAGAGGAACTCTTCTACCTCCTGCAGTTTATTACACCAGTTTTCCACAGATGGAAGTAATAGGTCTTAAGGAGGAGATGCCTTTTTCTAACTTGCAGAGAAGCATTGTATGGGTTAGCATTGCCAAGTATGTGGCTCACCAGAGAGACAGGGAGAGGAGCATTTGTATTGCCAAGTCCTTGATTCCAGTGCTTGCATTCAGGTTGGAAACGGGTAACACAGTGAAGGAAAGTGTGTAAATACTTGATTGTTAGTTACAGTGAGAAAATAATAAAATCTTTTCTTTGAAAATAATATTAGGATAGCATGTTTTGAATGGATGAGGATTTAGTATGGATGATTCAGGTTGGTCAAGCCATAATTTTCAAATGAATCTTTGGTACTCGGGTGTCCAGAATAGTCCCAAGTCCTCAAATGGGTACCATATTTTCATACATCGCATTTTTTGTATGAAGAAGCAGACTTGCAGCATCCATCAACAAACGAGCCCCAGCTGCGTTATCAGTTGGGTTATCAGCTGGAAGAAGGCACCGACTGGCCAGCTGCTGTTATCAGTGAGACTGTCTTTTTTAAAGTACAGAAAGCACCCTAAATGAAAGCTGGCAGTTGGAAAGCTGGCAGTCTTGGGGGGTGGGAGGAGAGAGGGAGTATGTATGAATCAAACAACCTCTAGAGCCCAGAAAATTGCTTATCTAGAATGGGTTTTTCCCAATAATTTGGAGTAGTAGAGATTTTACTGCAGTAGACAGGTATGATAACAAAAGGATAACATAAATCATTGCCGTAGAATATTGATTATCTGAAGTCAAATGACAGCTGATCATCATTTTGAAATAACTCATTAGTACTGCAAGTATGTGACAGAACTGAAATTTGTTTCTCATGATTCCTTAACACACAGATTGAAGAGTACAGGGGCATCAGGGAATTCGTGGTCAAGAAGGTGCTCTAGAGTTTTACACACACACACACACACACACACACACACACACACACGGTGCCTAAGACAAGATTTACTGTTCTTTTTTTTTCTTTTAAGAGACAGTCTGACTTTGTCACCCAGGGTGGCGTACAATTGTGTGATCCTAGCTCACTGCAGCCTCGACCTCCTGGGCTTAAGGGATCCTCCTGCATCAGCCCAGAATATCAAGGCTATGGACACATGGCATCATGCCTGGCTATTTTTTTTTTAACTCAGGCTGGTCCCAAACTCCTAGCCTCAAGCAATCCTCCTGCCTCATCCTCCCAAAATGTTGTGATTACAGGCATGAGCCACTGTGCTCAGACAATATTTACTCATTATGTGCAATGTACTCTGACATTTTCTGTTCAATTGCATTTTCATTTTTTTCAAAATATTGGCTGGAATCCACTGTGGGCTGGAATTGACTTCAGGGCCCACAAATGGGTCAGACCTTTTAGTCTGAGACACTCTACCCTAGGGTTAGCTCTTGGGACTGGCTACCTACCCTGTACATCATCCACTGGCCTAGGGTGGGAACAGCTACCCCCAGCAGATCCTGGTCACCTTCTATCACAAAATATTTTCATTTGTATTCTCAGCCAGACCCCTTCTATTAACATTTTTCCTTAATTTCTCCCCATTCTTTTCCCAACTTAATCAGTAACTCTAGCAGAGTTTCATAGAGGCCTCCGATACTGTGGTCTCCTGAGCTGGTCATTCCAATCCCTCTTGCAGCCCTGTAGTTGCAGGTTGCAGACAGATGGGTGCAGGAGTGAGCGCATGTCTGGTCCATCTCACAAATGCAGCCTTGATGGAATCAGCACGAATAACCACCCCCAGGACTTCAGCCCCAGCATGAGCTAACAGAAACATTAAAAGCACTCAGGTTAGATTGTCTTCACTTAACTGGGTAAGAGTGTCATCATGTCTTACTTTTCCATGTGTACCTGTTATATTTTTTCATCATGTCTCAAAGTAAAGGCTTTAAAAAAGAAAAAGGTAGAATGTTCTTTTTGGTGTATTAATTGAGCAGATTTTGTTTCTTTTCTTATATTTTCTTGTTGCTGGCTCATGAGCATGGAGAAGACAGACACACCCAGAGTTCTAAGAAGTAGTGTCTTGATTCATCACCAGCTCTTCTGTGCTTTTTCTAGTTTTGGTTTTCCTTCAATTAAAAAAATTAATTGTAGTAAAATACACATAACGCGAAAGTTACCATCCTAACCATTTTTAAGTGTATAGTCCAGAACTGCTAAGTATGTTTCCAATGTGGTGCAACCAATCTGCAGAACATTTTCCATCTTGCAAAATGGAAATTTATACACATTAAATAACAATTCCCCATTTCTCCTTTCAGTGATCAGTCTTTAATATTGTGCTTTTTTTCCTATTTGACCTCTATGTCGGGTAGCAAAAACTGTGGATTTCTGAGATAACTCTAACACTCTCTTCTTCTACTTACTAAACGTCTGTACTTCTTGTTTACTGAATGGATGTTTATTTGGTAGTGTCTTCCCTCTCACCGTCATGCTGACATGATGCAAGTCTGGTTTCATGTGTCATGTTCCCAGTCTCACTTTGGTATTTCAGAAAACCATGGAAGGACAGCAGAGGTCATGCATAGCATTTCTCCTGCCAGAGGCAGAAATAAAAACAAACTCTCTATGATTAGAACAACAACAAACATTGCCTCAATAGTTCACTTTTTTTTTTTTTGAGACAAGAGTTTCACTCATTCACCCTGGCTGGAGTGCAGTGGTGCAATCTCAGCTCACTTCAACCTCTGCTTCCCGGGTTCAAGCACTTCTCGTGTCTCAGCTTCACAAGTAGCTGGGACTACAGATGCCCGCAACCATGCCCAGCTAATTTTTGTATTTTTAGTAGAGACAGGGTTTCGCCAGGTTGGCCAGAACTCCTGATCTCGTGATCCTCCCACCTCAGCCTCCCAAAGTGCTGGGATTACAGGCGTGATTCAAATGGGCCAAGTGACAAACACAGTCTTTTAACTGAGCACCAAATTTTAATTAGACATTCAAAGAGTATGGGAAACAACTGTGTCCAGGAAGTGTCTTGGTAAACCTGTGAGACTTGGTTTGGGAGTAAGTCCAAGACAAGCATAGGTGCAGTAGTGCTCTCCTCTCACCCTGCAGAGGCATGGAGAGGATTTCAGACCTTAAAGACTCTGATTACATGCTTTTAACAATTACCCACTGATCTTTCCCCTTGGGTAGTATTTTGTGTCCACATCAGATATTGCTGACTTCCCACATCTACTACCGTCTTATCCTTATTGATCCAATGAACACTCTATTTGTAGTGACAATTGTATCCCATTGATCATCTGTGACATTTATTCTGTTGCCTTGGCTTGTATAATTGAAAGCCAGACATTGCTTCCCTAAGTGAGAGGCCTGCCACCAATTGGTGAGCGGTTGTCTTATGACTGAAAAGTGACTTCTCTAGGAAAATAACACAATCTGTCCTTGATAATCCTCTTGCTCAGAACTTAGAAATGGGGCCTTGGCTTTATGCTACTCCCACTTCTTTTCATGACAGTTTAAAGCCAAAGGAAGTGTGGGAGTGCTATGCAAAAGAATCTGTGATAGAGTTTGTTTTCAAAGTTTTAAAAATCTAATGCTGATACTTTTTAATGAGGAGCTTGTTTAAACATGATTACACATAGGGATTTGAGACCTCTATTTTCTTCTTGAGGTTTAAGTAATTATTAGAATTTCAAAGGTAACTTGGAGACAAAAAAAAAAAGGCAAAGGAGAGTTTTCGCAACTAGTGAGGGAGACCGCCTGCACCATGGAACACTGTGGGCATTGGGTAAGAAGCGCGGGTCAGCTTAGCTTAGGGCCACACTTCTTCAGCTCTGGAAGTTCTCTGTGCTCAGGAACTAGAGCTGAAGAGCATCTTGGGATCATCTTTTCCAGTGGTTCTTCAATCATAGGCATAATTTCCATCCATGGTTGCTGAGCAAGAGCTGATGTACTATCAGAAACAACTACATTTTAGATAATCGCTGCTACCTTATGTTCTGATGTTTTGGAAATGCTTAAAAGTCACAGACCTTTCAAGGGTTGCAGGCCTCCAGCTTGGGGTCATTGATTCCTTATAGCATTTTCATTTTTCAGACAAGGTAACTTAGGTCCGCAGAGGGTTAGGTGAGTTGCACAGGGTCATTCAGCTTCTCAGGAAAAGAGCCAGGACTCAATCAGGTGTGGTGGCTCATGCCTGTAATTCCAGCACTTTGGGAGGCCGAGGCAGGTAGATCACGAGGTCAGAAGTTCAAGACCAGCCTGGCCAAGATGATGAAAACCCATCTCTACTAAAAATACCAAAATTAGCTGGGCACAGTGGCAAGTGCCTGTAATCCTAGCTACTTAGGAGGCTGAGGCAGAGAATTGCTTGAATCTGGGAAGCGGAGGTTGCAGTAAGCTGGGATCACACCACCACACTCCAGACTCGGCCACAGGATGAGACTCCACCTCAAAAAAAAAAAAAAGAGCCAGGACTCTGGCCCAGTGCCTGGACTCACAGGTGAATGAGGAACAATAGAGAATCTAGAACCCCTGGTTGATGCTTTTCTAAGTTTGAGGGACTGTGGGTGGGAAATTAGATCAAAACCTTTATATTTTTATTGTACAAGTCATTAAAGGCCTGAATTGTAATGCCAGATGAGTGAATCACTCTGCAGCCCAGATAGCCCAGAGTTTAACAACATAATCTACTCTGCTCAGGTTGATTATCTTCCTTTTGCATGGAGGAGTAGAGACTGCGTGTAGCAGATGATGTGAATAATGCACAGCTTCAAGTATTGTTTATTGTTCCCTCAAGGCTCTGTGCGGTGAATGAGGCAGAGATAGAATGAGAGGCCTTGGCTTGATTCCTTGGGCTCCCCCAAGCCCTAGACAGTGAGGTCACACCCCTTTCCTTCTGCTAGACAGCCAGCAGTTGGCCACCCACCCTGCACCATGCTGGGATGAGTTCCGTGACTGCCTCAAGGATGATGTTGAGTTTGTAACTCTGAGCCCTTTAATTCAGACACATTATGGTTCTAACCTCTATGTACTTAGTGTATTAAAACAGTTCTTCATTATCAGAGAGTAGTTCATACTGGAGAAAATAATTTATTCTTGCATTGCTATATACACATTGCAGAAATATGCTTTAAAAGAAGGCTAGATATGAAAATGTTCCCTGTATTTTTGTCTATGTAGTGGTATAATTTGTGATTTTAAGTTTCTTATTCGCTTTTTTCTTTTACAATGAACATAATTTTGTGTGTTGGTGTGTGTGTGTGTTTACAATAAACAAGTACTCAGCTGTCAGCACATAAGCATTTACAAATCTTAAATTAATGCTGCCCAACTTGGATTTCTGATTTCTTTGCCTTCAGTGAATTTCTCCCTGTGACCTCACCGTCCCTTTAGCACTTGGGTGTTTCCCGAGGCAGCAGTGCTAGAGTCCTTCTGTGGCCTGTGGCAGGACAGTACTCCTGGAACCCAAAGGGACCATTATTTAGGAGATGGGCAGAGCCCCAAGGCAGGGGGAAGGTAGATGGGTCTGGCTTTCTTCCAGAGTCAGCTGTGGCATGAGTGTCCAGAATGGTCCCTCCTTTTTTTGAGTCTGAAATAGGAACTCCCAGAATCGAATAGAAGCACATAAAAGGTGTCACACAGCCAAATCAAAACACTTCCTGATTTACCTGCCACTTCTACCTATTCACCACTGATAAGGCCAACCTCTGATGGCACAGAAACTTCAGTGGTGAATATTTTTCTCCTTTTCCCCTTCTTTCCCTCCTTCCCTCCTTCCTTCCTTCCTTCCTTCCTTCCTTCCTTCCTTCCTTCCTTCCTTCCTTTCTTCCTTCCTTCCTTCCTTCCTGCCTTCCTTCTCTCCCTCCCTCCCTCCCTCCCTCCCTTTCTCTCTCTCTCTCTCTCTCTCTCTCTCTCTCTCTCTCTCCTTTCTTTCTGACAGAGACTCACTCTGCCGCCCAGCTTGGAGGTGCAGTGACATGATCTCAGCTCACTGCAACCTCTGCCTCCCTGCAACCTCTGCTTCCCAAGTTCCAGTGATTCTCCTACCTCAGCCTCCTGGGCAGTTGTAATTATAGGCACGTGCCACCACGCCTGGCTAATTTTGGTATTTTTAAAGTAGAGACAGGGTTTTACCATGTGGGCCAGGCTGTTCTCAAACTCCTGCCCTCAGGTGATCTGCTTGCCTGGGCCTCCCAAAGTGCTGGGATTACAGGTGTGAGCCAATGTGCCCGGCCTCATTTTCTTTTTGTGACAAATAATATCAAAACATGAGGACATTTTAAGAATTGCCATTCATAGATGGTGCATCTGAGGAGTTTAAGTTTTCTTCTTACCTTAACAGGACAATGAGAGGGAGACAGGGAAAATAAGAAGCGCTAGGTGGGAACCTGGACAGTGGCTGACTCTGCTGACCACTGTGCTGTCATCCTTTGTCTGTCAGCAAATCTTTGACTGGATGCTGCTGGCGCAGAACATTTCTTTTTCATACATATAATATTGTGCTTTTATTTTTACTTAAAAATAGTAATACATGTGAAGTTGTTCTTCATTTCCAACTCCCATCCCCCATCCCCTGCCACAGATGAGGCCTTCTGCCACCCACCTTTGGCCCCGGCCTTTGTATCTGGGCACAGTCAGGACAGCGCCCCCATGCCTTGTCCCCCTGGCCTCACCTGAGCCTGCAGGACTGTCTCTTGTTCCTTCAGCACTTTGGCCTGAAGTTTCCACTCTGCCGCCTGGTTCAGCAACTATGAGAAGAGTGTGTGGAAAGATGGTCAGATTTGCCTTTTAGATACCATTTGGCTGTAACTTGCCTATAAAACTTCATAACCTGCTCAGTCACCTCCTTAAGTAATTTTTTGGAACTTTGAAAACAATTTTAGAAAGCTTAAAAAAAAAAACAAAAAAAACAGGCCCAGCATAGCAGCTCATGCCTGTAATCCCAGCAATTTGAGAGGCCAATCTGGGAGGATTGCTGGAGGCCAGGAATTTGAGACCAGCTGGACTACATAGGGAGACCCTGTCACTAAAAAAAAAAAAACTACAAAAATTAGTCAGGGGTGGTAGCCCATGCCTGCAGTCCCAGGAACTCAAGAGGCTGAGGCAGGAGGATTACTTGAGCCCAGGAATCTCAGGTTGCAATGAGCTTTGATGGCACTGCTGCACTCTAGCCTGGGCAACAGAGAGAGACTCCATTTCTAAAAGAAAGAAAAAGCCAAGAAAACAATTGGTCTAAAAGAGTTGGATTCTCAACTATAAACTAGCAGTTCTAATGAAAAAGTAAAAAAGAAAAATATGAATCACACAAAATTCAACTTCCCACCACATTCTAGAACCTTCTCTAGCAATCCTGGCCAACAGTCATTCAGCCTCTGCTTGACCTCTCCAGAACATCCCCACTTGGGGCACTTTTGTCAGCAACCTTTTTTTTGGCAGGGGTGGGGGGGCGGGGGGACTGAGTTTCGCTTTTATCGCCCAGGCTAGAATGCAGTGGTGTGATCTCAGCTCACTGCAGCCTCCACCTCCTCAAGCGATTCACCTGCCTCAGCCTCCTCAGTAGCTGGAATTACAGGCACCTGCCACCATGCCTGGCTAATTTTTGAATTTTTAATAGAGACAGGGTTTTGCCATGTTGACTAGGCTGGTCGTGAACTTCTGACCTCAGGTGATCCACTGCCTCAGCCTCACAAAGTGCTGGGATTACAGGCGTGAGCCACCGTGCCTGGCCAACAACTGTTTCTTTGTAGTAAACCCAGAATTGTTCTCCTAGACCACCACTGTTGTCTACCATAGCACATGTGATATAATAAATATGTATGTCCTTGGTCTTTGTCCCTAATTCCTGACACAGAGCTTCTAACATGCATCAGAATCTCCTACAGAACATACTGAAATGCAGACACCTCTCAGATAATAGGATTTAGGAAGTGCAGGGTGTGACTGAAATCTGTGCTTAGAGAAAATGCCCAGGATGGTGTGGATATTGGTGGTCTGTAGATTACATTTTGAGAAACATGGGTTAGAAATTTGACCTATTGGTCTAAATCCTGGCCCCTGAGAGCTGATGGCTTAGATTGAAAAGGTGATTTGGGCATCAAATGACACACTCATATTAAGCTTGTAATTTTAACTTAAGATGAATGTCCACTTATTTATCAATTTTGAGGTAGGGCTGTGGTCTTTGTTTTGGGTATGTATTTTCTGATTGGAGTCCAGAGGTTTTTTTTGTTTTGTTTTGTTTTATCTTTTTTAAAAAATATCACAGGTTGTTGAGTTTGTGTATGTGCGTGTGTGTCTGTGTGTGTGTTTAGCAATAATGCTAGAACCTAAATATACTTGTGAAACAGCTTGACTGGATAATTCTCTAGAGTTTTCCACTTTCCGCCCAGTCTTTGACAGATACTCATATCTAGTTTGACAGTTGTTTTTTGCCATTTGCTTGCATTTAGTCTTTCAAAGCACTAAGCATAATTTGCACAAGCAGTTTTTTGTTTTCATACATATATTTCATCAGTTTATGTAACATCCTGTTGATTTACACAAAAGCAAGTGCAATTGGAAAGAAAAGGTTTGTGCAAAGAGCTGATTCTTGGTAAGCTCCACCTTGCTAAATGGGAGCAAGTATTTGTAGTCCTTCTAGAGAGTGGCTTGGTAGACCTGTGAGTCAACATGTTGTGGGCATCTGTCACTGTGTTTTACAGAGACCATAGTGAACATCAGAAATCAATTCGGCTAGTCAGTCTGGTGTCAACCAATTAAGAAGTTTCTTGGCCGGGCATGGTGGCTCACCCCTATAATCCCAGCACTTTGGGAGGCTGAGGCAGGCAGATCACCTGAGGTCAGGAAATCAAGACCAGCCTGGCCAATATGGCGAAACCCCATCTCTACTAAAAATATAAAAAATTAGCCAGGTGTGGTGGCGGGCACCTGTAATCTTAGCTACTGGGGAGGGTGAGGCAGGAAAATCACTTGAACCCAGGAGGTAGAGGTTGCAGTGAGCTGACATTGTGCCATTGCACTCCAGCCTGGGCAACAAGATTGAAATTTCGCCTCAAAAAGAAAAAAAAAGAAGTTTCTCTTGTATTTGGAGATAGGCTGATTTAAATTTTCAACTTTTAGTTTATCCCTGTTGTAAAAACTGTCCATGAGGTCTATGTATTACTTACTTAATCAGAACCAAAAGAACAATAAAATCATTATTTTTAAAAACTTGAAAGCATCTCTTTCCTCATCTAAGTCTGTCTTCTTCCCATGACCCAACCTCTCCATTTGTAAAATGGGTTGTATTTGTTCCTCTATGCCTCCCAGCATGCAAGGAAGGTTGATTCTCATAGAAGTGCAACTAACTGTTCCTGTGAGGGGACTGAGGCAGCTGCAGAACAGAAGCTTTACGATGTCCCCTCTGGCCATCTGAGAGGAGTGGTGGCACTGTGCCTGCTTATTGTGAGCTGGCTATGCAGCCTTGTGACTAGTGACCCCTGATCTCAAGGGAGGCTGGTGGCTGCCTGTTCTGCCTGGGTGACCTGATATCTCATCACTTCCAAAAAGAAGTGCCAAGCTGCCACCCGGGTAGGTGGTGAGCTTCAAAGAACTGAGGGGAGCTCTCTCTCTTTGACTCAAATCTGTTTTGCTGAACCAGGGCAGGGTGCTAGTTTCTTGCTAAGGCTGGGTCGTCTCAAACCTGCTCTCCAATGTCTGTCATGTGCATCTTTATCTAGTTCTTTCTCTGTCACATCTCATATGTTATATAACCAAGTACTGATATCCTATGGGAAGCATATTTTACCCAAAGGGTAATTACACCAGTGGTGGAATTTCTATTCTCTTGGATTGTGAATAATAATTGAATGTTTTATTTTTTGCTTTGAGAGCTAGGTTGTAGATGGATTTAATAAATTAATCTGTTTCTTAAGAGAACATGACTTCTGATTTGAAATTATCCAATGTCCACCAGGTTATGTTGCCCAAAATTTGTCTTTTTGCTGCCATATTTGAAAAGCTATTTAAAATTACGATTCTAACCAATTGAATTGATTCTAGTCTGATTTTAGGTAAATGAAAAGCTCAAGATCAAAATGTGAAATGGCCAAGTGTGAATAATTGGTCCACGGACTATGATTTACCTCTCTCTCACCCCAGCAACAGATACACGCTTCAACTCATATTTCTGAAACACACATCTGAGTGTGATGCACCGTCAGAGAGAATGTGGGCTTTGGGAACAGAGGCACATAAGATCGAAACACATCTTGCTTAGTCAGCAGTGTGTGACCTTAACAAGTTGCATTTCTTCTTGAAGCGTCAATTATCTCATCCGTAGAACGGCCCTACAGCTTTTTCGGGGTTGCTTGAGATTAACGAAATATCAATAAACACCACCTCTCAGTTTCCTCAGCCCTAAACTCAGGAGTCATCCTTGACTTTCTCCTTTTCTCTTTGTCACCAGCCTCAGGTCTGCAGCGCTGCCTGTTGATTTTACATTGGAAACAACTTTCATCCATCCCCACCCCTCTTCTCTGCTGCCATGTCCCTAAACCAAGTCATTGCCATATTTCATGTGGATTGCTATAGTAGCCTCCTGTCTTCTTGCTCTCTTGTCCCTCCGCAGTCTGTTTTCCACCCAGGGGCCAAATTGGTCTTAGCAGATGCAGAGCAGATTGTGTTATCACTTCCTTTGCAGAAGTACCCAGTAGTTTCCCATTATATTTAGAATGAAATCCAAATGACATTTTCAGCCCTACAAAGCTACACCATTTGGCTCCTGCTTACCTCTCCAACTTCATTTTGAACCTTTTCCCCATGCTCTTGCTTCCCTGACCTTTTCCTGTTTCTGGAGCACACCAAACTGGTTTCAGCATCAGGGCCTTTGTTGCTCCAAGTGGCTGCTCCTCATTGGGCAAGGCTTAGTTCAAGCATTCTTCCCTCCAGGAGGCCTTCTTGGTCACTCAGTCTAAAGTACCTCCCCTTCTTTAGCCTCTTCTCAGCTTCTCCTTATTTCCTTAGTAGCAGTAATTATTGTCTGAAATGACCCTTCCTTGTTTGTTTGTTTATTGCCTGTCTCTTTCCAGTTAGACTCTAATCTCCACAGTGGAGATGGCCCTTCTCTGTCTTGTTCACTGCTATATCCCGTGTTGCTTAGCAGATATCAGGCACTTGAAAAACATGTGTTGAATGGATGAATGACTATTTTATGTAAAAAGTAGTGTAGATACAGTGCCTTAGACTTGGGTGGCTAATTTAGTTTTCCATAGAAGCTGGGGCTCTTTCTCCATCAGTCTAGTGTTCTTTGATCACCATAAAAACAACTTGCTCATGCCTGTAATCCCAGCACTTTGGGAGGCCAAGGTGGGCAGATCGTGAAGTCAAAAGATCAAGACCATCCTGACCAACATGGTGAAAATCCGTCTCTACTAAAAATACAAAAATTAGCTGGGTGTGGCAGTGCATGCCTATACTCTCAACCACTTGGGAGGCTGAGGCAGGAGAGTTGCTTGAACCTGGGAGGCGGAGATTGCAGTGAGCTGAGGTCACACCACTGCACTCCAGCCTGGGCGACAGAGCGAAAGTCCATCTCAAAACAAACAAACAAACAACAACAAAAAGCAACTTGCTCAGACAGTCTCTGACACCGAGGTAGACCAGATATGCACAGAGACTAAAGTGATAAGTACATATTCCTTTTCTCGTTTGTGTTGCTCCTCTGCTTCCTTCATCATTTCCTGTGCCTGCTCGAGCTTTGCATCCACCAGCTTCTGCTGTAGTTCTCTGTGCTTAAATATTTTGTCCAGATGCTAAGAAAAATAGAGCATACATAGAAAGTTTGGTTTATTATTGGTGCTTAAAAACACAAAATAAATTCACATTAATACATATTCTCCAGGTTTTAAGATTTAAAAGAAGAGAGGGATAAATGCACTGGCATCACTTACGGCTTTATACTAAAGCTGTAGATTGGTGAACCACCCCTCCCCCCAACTTTGCACCACACACACAAAGGTAGCTACAAAAGGTAGAGGCACCAGAGTTCAGCAGTATCAATGCCAAAAGGTCGATACAATATTTTTATAAATGTGGTAACTATTAGATATGATGCTATTTATTATGCTAGACAGCACAGACAATGATGTTTCAGTATACAATATACAGGGGCTGCAGTTGTATCATTCGGTATTTTGGGTCTGTCTGTGAATATAAAACCACTTTTAATCACAACATTAGTGCAATTTATCATGATGCATTCTCCACGTTCTCGCCTCCGGAGTTGTGAGAAAGCCTTGGAGTGCCTGCATGTGGTCTGAGGTCTGGGAGTGAGACCTGAGCCCTCTGAATTCTACTCTGTTGCTCTGGTGGGGATGACAAGCCAAGGGTCACAGACAAATCGATTTGCCAGTGTCCAGCGCTCGCCACAACTTTTGACCTCTAGATTTGTTTGGTGAAGAGAAACCTCCAACTCTTCTTCAGTATGAACAACTTCCTGGTTGCTGGGAGGTCCCGTCAGAACAGGACATGGAATTCTACCCTTGAACCAGTCCCAGGAATATACAACCAGTATACCAGTCCATTCCCATCTGAGATCTCTCTGAAGTGTATGGACAGTTTCCTTTCACTCCTTCCTTTCTTCTTCAGTCTGAACCTCCATTCTGGAGCTGGATTGATCCTCGTGACAAGATAAAATGGTAGCATGGCATTCTGGCTTCCTGAGAGGAGTTTCTTGATTTACCTAACCACTGCGACCATATGCTATTGGCTCAGTTTTGTGCTTGATAAAGTCTTAGCATGTTGCCAACAGAGCCGCTTTGACTGTGTTATGTTACATTTTAAAGCAGAGATTTAAAATTTGGGTGGGATAGGGAAGGGCATATGATATATCAAAATCCCAAGAGGTTATCTGGAATCTTAAAAACACAGTAAATATTAAAATATAATTTTGGGATAACAAAAGACCTTGATTGTCACCCTAATATAACCTATTCAAAGTAAAAGGCTTTTGGCTCTTGTGACTGTGGGTAAGTGGTTTAATCTCTTAGCTTCTGCTTCCCATCTATGAGATATGGATACTATATTATTATCTAGTACATAAGATTGTTGAGGCAATTAATGCCATATGGTATGTCAAGTACAGCACTTAGCACTTTGCCTGATAACCAACTAAGCACTGAATAAATGACATCATTATTATTACAATGATTACATTATTATACGATTATTGGTCTGGTGGGGTTCGTTGAATACAGACTTAATTTAGATGACATGGCAATTCTTAAGAGTGCATGAGTTATTTTTGGCTACACAAGAGGGTTTTTAAAAGGCTGAGAAATATTATTTTCAAGGAAAACTTTGCCCACAGCCTATCACTTTCTATTTATTGCCTTTACTTTGCAGTGATGCCAGTTTTGAAGAAATCCCATGTGACTTTCAGTCAGGTATTTTGTAAGACCATCTGTCTTCATTCTGGCTAGTCAAGGAAATCCAGTCCTAAGTATTGATCGGTTGAGAGGGCTGTCTTATTAACCAAGCTCCCACCTTCACCACCCAGATCCCGATCTGTGTACTGTTCTAAGTTGTTTGATGTGGTTCTCACCTCCTCTCTGAGCTCATACTGATCGATGATGCTTTTCAGCTTTTCTGCAAGCTCTGTGTTCTCCTGACAGAGCTTCATATTTCGCTCACTCTGCTGCTCAATCTGGCCCTGGATGTCCGTGAGGGTACTCTGGAAATGACTTGTGATTTCCTTCCTTTTCTCTTCTTCCTCACGTGCCCGCTGAAGGGCCTCTTCCTGTGGATAAAAAGCAAAACATTTTGTTTAAATGCACCCTGGGTTTATAGAACTCAGGATTAGGTCACCAAAAGGAGATTAGTGTGCAGAGTAGGTGGGACTTTTTTTTCCTCAGTTCTCTAGAACGAAAGCTGCTCAGCCCCAAAATAAATGTATGAGTAAAGGTTTCAGCTGTGAGTACATAGTTACTCAGAGCAGGTGCTGTGAAGGCCTTGAATTTGTAGTCGGTGATGAATAGACTTGTTTTAAAGATGACAGGGCTCTTGCTGAGTGAATGAACGGCAGTGATTTCTAACAAACACACAGTCACACGATTTTGATCTCTTGGTTGTGGCCTGAGAAAACAGCCCCTTGAGTTTACTGATTGATGAGACAGATCATGTGTTTCTTTGGGTTGGTAAAGGAAGAATCATAGATCTTATATTTCCCTATAAAAACATGGCATATTAACCACATAATTGTATTACCCAGGTTTTGTAAATATAAGTGATCACAATAAAAATTTTCTCTTCATGAGAAAAAAACTTTCATCAAAAACCTTTTAAAAAGGAAACTAAGATAGCATAGCTCACTTACAGCCATTCAAGAAGATAAAAGGGAATATTTCCAAATATGCTAGATATTATTTTGTTTTTGAAAGAACAATCATTAAATGTGTCACGAAGGGTAATTAAAATGTTCAATGTAAATTTTGAATCTGAAAGCAATATTAAGTTTCAAATCTTCTTTAACTCTAAAGTGAAACATCTAATTTTCCTTCTTCTGCCTTGTTAACATTGAAGAATTGCAAATTAACTTTTATATCATTTCTGTTCTCTTTTCTCCTAGATCAAAACTCTCCATTCATTGCTAACCACTGACAATGAGCTCCAATTTCCTTCATATCTATATTGGGAATTGCTTTGTGATTGTTATTCTCGTTCTTTTTGAATAAAAGGGTTTAATCTTGCTACATCCTACCAAAGATAGAGACACTTATGTGGCTGACAAATGATACAGACATTTTAGGATTCCTTTCGGTTCTGATGAATTGTTAATATGAAAGTTTGCTTTGTTGTTGGCAAGTAAAATTATACTGCATTTGATTGCCTACCAAGTTCAAATTATGTAACAGGATTTTTAAAAAGAAATAATAATTTTTAACAGAAGTAATTGTACAGACCTTTATCATAACAGAATAATGTGATCAAAATAGAAACTGATGCTGAAAGTATATGCTCTAAAAATATTTTAATTTGCTGGGCACGGTGGCTCACTCCTGTAATTCCAGCACTTTGGGAGGCTGAGGCAGGCAGATCACCTGAGGTCAGGAGTTCGAGACCAGCCTGGCCAACGTGGTGAAACCCCGCCTCTACTAAAAATACAAAATTAGCTGGGCACGGTGGCACACACCTGTGATCCCAGCTACTTGGGAGGCTGAGGCAGGAGAATTGCTTGAACCCGGGAGGCCGAGGTTGCAGTGAGTGTAGACCTTGCCATTGCACCCCAGCCTAGGCAAACGAGAGCGAAACTTCATCTCAAAAAGAAAAGATTTATATATATATATATTTAAATTTATCATTAGGTTTCTTCTTTTGTCTATAATAACACATTTTCTAACTCTAATGTGACTCCTGATGTCAGAATCATAACTTATTCATGTTATAAACGTTTGTTAAGCAACATCTCAGGGGTATTGAAGATATCTGTACTTCCTAAACTGAAGAAATAAACTATCCAAGATGTTATTTTCCCTGAACTTTGTATACCAACCCTTACTATATGTGTTTTGCTAAAAATAATTATGGCTACCAGCTAAGATCAACTAAATACATATGTATGATTGTGATTGTTTCCTCACTGGTCATGATTAGCTTGGAAGTCAGCAAGTTTGGAATCAGAACTACAGACCATGATTTGAATTCCATTTGCATTTATAAACATTCTGTGAATGAATGAATGAACCATCCCATGCAAGTCTGAGGTTTTTTTACTGGGAACTGGCTATAGAAAGAAGGTACAGATGTTAGGATGGCGCTAAATAAATGTCAAACTAACAATCATAACCCCCAATCCTAGCCCAAAAAATGGCATTTTGCATTTTACATTAAATTGGGTTTTTTGTTGTTTGAAACGAAGTCTCACTCTGTCACCCGGGCTGGAGTGCAGTGGTGCAAACTCATCTCACTGCAACCTCTGCCTCACAAGTTCAAGTGATTCTCCTGCCTCAGCCCTCCAAGTAGCTGGGATTACAGGCAGGCATCACCACACCTAGCTAATTTTTTTTATTTTTAGTAGAGATGAGGTTTCACCATGTTGGCCAGGCTGGTCTCAATCTCCTGACCTCAGGTGATCGATCTGCCCACTTTGTCATCCCGAAGTGCCGGAATTACAGGCGTTGAGACGCTGCGCCTGGCCTATATTGTTTTTCAATGAGACAGAAAGAAATCTAGCAAAATCTTATAAAATTATTCCATTGATAAAGGATTTTCAATCATTTGGACAGTGTCTGAGATAAAATGATCTTTTCTTTATCTAATACATTATTCGAGGTCAAAATAATGTCAATAAAGTTGAGGGATGAAGTCTGAGACAACAAAGGAAAAAACCTGCCAGCATCACTGTGTATCTCCCAGCTGGCGCTGTGCCTGGCACGTAATCCATAGGTATTCTGTAAATGTTTATTTAATGAATCAATGAGTTATTAATTTATGTACAGACATGTGAGTAGCTTGGACTAGATCATTCCTACAGTCCTTTCCACATTAAAATTCTGTGACACTCTGATAACAAACACTTCTTATTTCTTTAGGAAAATCATGCTCCCTGAGACACTTATCCCTTTCTAACTAGGCAGTTCTTTTTCAGTATAGTTTGAGGCTGAGATTTATCACTTCAGATATATGTAGCATTTTGTTGAAACAAGCCCATGTCTCAGACTTTCATCAGTCCTTTCTTAAATTATCCTAAACTGTGAGGTTGTGTGTGTTTGACTCATTAAAGAAGCAGTTTTAATAAAGAAAAGTAAAAGCTAAAATTCGCGATGGTGGAAAGACCTAGTCACACATTGTCTTTCTGTATCTTCCCAAACTCCCAGCACATGGATTTTAGATTCAGGTATACTTAAGCTGTTTCACTAGTATGGCCAAGGAAGCTCGAATCCAGTCAACCCTTCTGCAAATAACAACTATAAACTGTGGATGAAATGCAAGAAACAATGATGACACCAAAGAGTAAACAAAATCAGACAGACTCTGGAGGGAAGTTGGCACTTGTATATAAGTTTCCCATTTTTATAGCTTTCAGTTTGAGAGAAAACTGTAGTTGATGGAAGCATGAGGTGGGCAAAATTCTCATGTAAGAAGTACGATTTTTCATGTTGGAAGAATAAGAATACAGAGCTCTGGACAACTATCGTCCCTGAACAGTTAGGGGGAGATGATCCAAAAACAGAGAGTCAGAGAAATAGAGCCCAGATCCTGTGAATAAACTTTACTCAAATCTGACTGGCCTTGAGCCACACATTTGTAAAGTAGTCTAGCTAAGTGAAAAAGGACTGAACTAAGATTTCAGTTGCTGCTCAAGAGACAAAGTTTGTGGTTTTCATCTAACAAATTAAGTGACTGCTTAAAAAATAAACACTATTCAGCATATAGTAGAATCCAGATTCTCCACAACATCATAGTCACAACATCCAGGATCCAATAGACAATGGCTTGACATATGAAGAACCAAGAAAATGTGGCCTATTCTCAAAAGAAAAGACAATTCTAGTAGGCCTGTTCTACGATGCTGCAAATGTGGAATTAGCAGGCAGGTATTTAAAAACACGTATTATAACTATGGTAAATGATGTAAAGGAAAATATTCTCTCAATGAATGAAAAGGTAGAAAATAGGTGAGAGATGATCTATAAAAAAATGAAAATTCTGAAATTAAAAATTGCAAAATCTGAAATGTAAAAATCAGTGGATGAATATAGAACAGGATGAAAATGAGAGAGAAAAAAGAATCAGTGAATGTGAAGACAGACGAATCAAATGATATAATCTAAAAACAAAAGAGAAAAAGTATTGGTGAAGGATGTGAAGACTGGCTTGAAGACCTGTGGGACAATATCAAAAGATGTAACACACATAGAGTATCTTAGAAAGAAGGAAGATGGAGAGAAAATGGAGCAGAAAAAATATCTGAAGAAATAATGGCTGAAAAAAATTCAAATTTGGTAAAATACATATATAACTACAGATACAAAAAAGCTTAGCAAATACCAAGTAGGATACATATGAAAAAAACACTCCTGGCCATAAGGCAGTAAAAGTTCTGAAAAACAAAGATCAATAGAAAGACATTGAAAAGGGCAGAGAAAAAGGTCTTATCACATATGGGGGAAAAATAATTCAAATAATGGTAGATTTTCATCAGAAATTTTAAAGGCCAGTATAGTAGAATATTTATATAAGGCTAAAAGGAAAAAAAATACCCATGAATAGGTTCTCTCCATGCAAAATTCTATATCCAATGAATATAGCCTTCAATTAAAAGAAAACAAAGATGCGGCCAGGCGCGGTGGCTCAAGCCTGTAATCCCAGCACTTTGGGAGGCCGAGGCAGGTGGATCACGAGGTCAACAGATCGAGACCATCCTGGTCAACATGGTGAAACCCCGTCTCTACTAAAAATACAAAAAATTAGTTGGGCATGGTGGCACATGCCTGTAATCCCAGCTACTCAGGAGGCTGAGGCAGGAGAATTGCCTGAACCCAGGAGGCGGAGATTGCGGTGAGCCGAGATCGCGCCATTGCACTCCAGCCTGGGTAACAAGAGTGAAACTCCGTCTCAAAAAAAAAAGAGAAAACAAAGATGCTTTGAAGATAAAAGGCTACTAAGAGAATTGATTGCCAGCAAATCTGTACTATAAGAAATACTAGGCCTGGCATGGTGGCTCATGCCTGTAATCCCAGCACTTTGGGAGGCTGAAGTGGGAGGTGGGAGGATCACAAGGTCAAGAGATCAAGACCATCCTGGAACATGGTGATACCCCAACTCTACTAAAAATACAAAAATTTGCTTTTTTTTTGGTGCACGCCTATAGTCCCAGCTACTCAGGGGGGTGAGGCAGGAGAATCACTTGAACCCAGGAGGTGGAGGTTGAAGTGAGCTGAGATTGCATTGTTGCAGTCCAGCCTGGTGACAGAGCAAGACTCCATCGAAAGAAAGAAAGAAAGAGAAAGAAAGAAAGAAAGAGAAAGAAAAGAAAGAAAGAAAGAAAGAAAGAGAAAAAAAGAAATACTGAAGGAAGTACTTCAGGCTGAGGGAAAATGACATTAGATAAAAATGTGAAGCTACAGAATGAGTAAGTGTCAGGGATGGTAAACATCTGGGTAAATAAAAGGGATAGTTTTTGCCTTTAATTTAAAAAGAAATCCATGTAATTGTTTAAATTAAAATTTATAATAATGTCTCATTGGCTTGACGAAAGTATGTAAATATAATATATATAGTAATGATAGCTTAAAGGCTGAGGGAGTAAATTGCTCTATTCAGTTGCAGTGTTTCTTCAGTTATGTGAACTAATAATACAACATTAACTCCAGGAAGGCTATGAAAAATTAAGCATGCATATTGTAATCACAGAACAACGACTAAAGATAATGCAAAGTGTTATAATTTAAAAATATGAGATAAATTAAAATGTAATTTTAAAATATTCAAATAATCCAAAGGAAGGCAGGAAAAGAAAAGAAGCAGCAGAAAGTAGAGGTGACAAATAGTAAACAAATAATAAAATGGAGGCATATATCAAACCACATCCGTAAGTACATTATATGTTAATGGGCTAGTACTGCAATTAAAAGGCAGATACTGTAGGAACGAAAGGAAGCAAGATCCAGCTATACGGTATCTTAAGAGCATGCACTTTAAATATAAAGACACAGGCTGAAAGTGAATGGATGAAAAGAGATACACCATGCAAACAGTAAGAGTAAGAAACTAGAGTGGCTAAATTAGTATCAGATAATGTAGACATCAAGGTAAAGATTATTACTAACAGACATTTCATAATGGTAAAATGACCGATTCATCAAGAGGACATAATCATAAATGTATACACACCTAATGTTAATGCTTCAAAGTACATGAAGCAGAAATAGACATAATTAAAACAAGTAGACAATTCCACAATTATATGAGGAGATTTTTAACTCTCATTTCTCAGCAACTGATAGATAAAAAATTCAAAAAAGACCTAAATAATTTAAAGCTAATTGTTACTTATGGAATACTACACCCAATGTCTGAAAAACGTTCTTTTGAAGTCCATATGGCATCAAGATAGACCGTGTATGATACGTTATAAAAATTAAATAACACTTCTAAATAGTCCCTGGGTCAAAAAAAAATTAGAAAGTCTGAACACATTTTGAATTTGAATTTTGATTTTGACATTTAAAATATGCTTGACCTTAGACAACCGATTTGGATTGCTGAGTGTCAGTTTCTTCATCAATCAAGTGGAGATCTTAATCCTCACTGAGTTACCGTGAAGATTAAATAAAATAATGCACATAAAGCACTTAGCACAACTTCTGGCATAATAATGATACTTACTGTCATTGTTCATAACAGGAAGCCATTACTGAGGGTATATGGGCACACTTACAAGGTTTCTTGCCACTTTGATCATTCTGTTTTTTTGGTGGGGAAGGGTCTCTAGCTGGTTGGATGGTATTAATAAGATCTCTCTCTCTCTCTTTTTTCTGAGACGCTGGTCTGTCACTGAGGCTGGAGCGTAGTGGTATAATCATAGGTTACTGCAGGCTCTAACTTCTGGGCTCAAATGATCCTCCTGCCTCAGCCTCCCAAGTAGCTTGAGACTGCAGGGATGTGCCACACTCAGCTAATTTTCTTGATTTTTGGTAGAGATGACGTCTCACTATCATAAATGTTGCCAGGCTGGTCTCGAATTCCCAAGCTCAAGTGATCATCCTGCCTTCGCCTCCCAAAATGCTTTGATTACAGGTGTGAGCCACTGTGACCAGCTGATCTTTCTTTTAATACTACCCAAGAAGACCACGCTGTGTCATTCCACTCTTCATATCACTTTGTTGATAAATGATTCCACCCTATCTGATTTAATTTTTATCTCCTTACTATGTAACATTACTGAGAGCCAGGGGATTTATGTAGACACACAGGAGATTTATGCATCCTTTGAATCCAGATCTTGAGTTGAGGACAATGCTTCCATCCTCAGGCCGCCATTCAGCCCGGTTGTCTATCTTCAGTGCCATTGTTGACAAGATGCCAGTAGCCCACCTCCTAAACCTTGCAATTTGAGACTTCGACTTCGTCACCCCACTTCTCCATTTCCCAGATATCAAAAAACAATTTGGAGTATGAGGAACCATGATTCTGTTGTGTTTTTCTTTCTAACTCAATTATACAAATTCAGCAATGATTTTCATGTATTCTGTTTCTTGAAGTATCTCCTTTTAAACACTTATAATAATAACTACCTCATGGGAATATTGGTGTCTAACTAATTATTGTTTGTCAAAAGCTTTAGGATCTTCAGCTGAAAAGGGGATTGGGGCTGTGCACAGTATCATCTTGGAGAGCCCTGCATCTTGCTATATTGAATGCAGCTAGTGTCTCTGTGTAATCAAATTAACTACACTGCTAGGGCTTATGCTGTAATTAATGAAACCCGGGTGGACCAAATGAAGTGATCAGTCTATTATTTGTAGATTGAATAATTAAGCCTGAAGAGCTTCAGTGCTTTTTCCAATAGCTTCTTTTTTTTTTCAAATGACTATTGACATTTTGGCTCTCAATCTCACTTCATTTTGTCAATTGGGTTTGTGTCCAGTTATCTCACATCATGCAGAATGCCAAAAATGTTGAATCTTTACAAATGTATTTTTTATAAAGAGCTAAGGCCTACCTTAGATACAAACTCAACATAATAAAAAGGTAAGGGGAATGCTATGCATCTGATTAAGGGCCTGCACTCTATCAGGTACCATGTGGGTACCTTACATATTCAAATTCATCTAATTTTTTCCCAACCACACAGTGAAGCTGGTCTAATCTCCATTTTATAAATGAGGGAAGTAGCTCGAGGAGGTAAAATGATTTAAGGTTACTAGCAAGCAAGGGGCAGAGCCAGTATTTGAACCCAAGCCTCTCTGATTCTAAAATTCACACTCAGCCGGGTGCAGTGGCTCACACCTGTAATCCCAGCACTTTGGGAGGCCGAGGCGGAAGGATCACGAGGTCAAGAGATCAAGACCATCCTGACCAACATGGTGAAACCCTGTCTCTACTAAAAATACAAAAATTAGCGGTGCATGGTGGTGTGTGCCTATAGTCCCAGCTACTTGGGAGGCTGAGGCAGGAGAATCGTTTCAACCTGGGAGGCAGAGGTTGCAGTGAGCCGAGATCGCACCACTGCACTCTAGCCTGGTGACAGAGCGAGACTCCGTCTTAAGATAAAATAAAATAAAATAAAATTTACACTCTTTCCACGAGTAGCAGAGGCCTATCTCTGTGCCCCATGAAAGAAAGTCTGTTATTCTGAGTCAAGGGGACACATACCTTCAGAGTCTTGTTGTGTCTCTGCAGTTCCCGGCATAGACTCTCCAATTTGCTTCGAGCGAGGATAGCTCTGCTGTGTTCACCTTGTAACTGGTCCTTTTCTTTTTGAATTTGTATCTGTTTCTTTTGGAGGAGTTTTAACTTCTTTTGCTCAGTACGATGTTCATCCAACTGTACACATGGAGATACAAAATGGAAGAAGATGGCAGAGATCTCCTTGGAGTCGATAGAAAAATAGCAAACCTAAAGATTACTCTATGGTTGTTTGGAAACATGTTTTCCAATTTCCAATTCCAATACATGAAATTAACAAATGTCACCTTTGTAGCATTTATAGGTATAGTTTTTAAAGCATGGCATTTATAGGTTTTTTGTTATTATTAGTCTCTTTTTACTTGGATCTATTTTGGGAGAGTCTAAAAATATTTTAAATATTTTTCCTGAGTCTATCTGACCAATATTGAATAGCCAGACAAAATTGAAAGGCACGTCTCAGAATCTGTAAGCTGCCAGGGTTCATGACGATGCCTTGCACTGAGGCAATGATCAACAGGCTGTCTGCTTGGGTTTCATTCAGTTCTCATCATTCTTCCTTGAAACAAGCTTATAGCACTATTTTTAAAAATAGGAAATAGAAAAGCAGCCTCCCAGTAAACAGAAAATGAAGTCCTCTTTATAATTTTGGCTCTGAGTGTGGATTGTTTGTGTGTGGGAAAGGAGAAGAGAAAGTACCCTTCCACTACCTAACCATTGACGGGTTTTCACCAAAGCATCAAAAATAGCTACTGCACGATTCAACAGCATGAATAGCAAATATCCGTAACCTGCCTTGCTGCACCCCACCCGCACCCGCTCTGTGCTTACAACAAATAAATCATTTTGCTGGTTTCTGCTGAGCCCAGGTGAACTCTTCTCATGTTCCTCCAGCAGCTGTAACTCAAGTATTGTATCAGGACTGGTGTGGAACATGAAACCAACTTACCACGTACTTTCCATCTCGGATGCTGAAGTTCTAGGGTAGGGTTGTCAGTAAAATGCAGGACACCAAGTTCAATTTAAATTTCAAATAAATAAGAAATAATGTTTAGCATAGGTATTAATATACTCCATATATTGCATGAGACATTTTTTCTGAAAAATTATCTATTGTTTGCTGAAACGTAAACTTAACTGCATGTAATGTATTTTTATTTCTTACATCAGGGAATATTATTATGAAGTTCTAGATCTGGTGAGGTTCTAGATCTGGCTTCTAGATCAACCTCAGAAGCCTCCAGAGAGAGATCAGTGGACTCTCAAGAGTGTCAATCTCAGACTGACCATCACTGGGGCCACATTCAAGCAGTAGCCCCTTGTCCAGAGCCATTTCCTCCACTGACCTCAGTTCCTGTAGTGCCTGGACGGTGCCTAAGCCAGGTAAATACTAGTCCTAATAATGACTTTGTTGGTGAACAGAAGGAAAAGCCCTGGTGCTTCTGGACCTCAGGTGTTTGGTGCCTCACCGAGCCTAATGCAAATGGATATAGATGCCACATAAGCCCTGACATGTGCCTCAGTTTCTCCATTTTAAAAAAGCCATCGGGGCCGGGCGTGGTGGCTCACGCCTGCAATCCCAGCACTTTGGGAGGCTGAAGCGGGCAGATCACAAGGTCAGGAGATCAAGAGCCTCCTGGCCAACACGGTGAAATGCCGTCTATTAAAAATACAAAATTAGTGGGGCGTGGTGGTTCACACCTGTAATCCCGGTTACTTGGAAGGCAGAGGCAGGAGAATCGCTTGAACCTGGGAGGCGGAGGTTTCAGTGAGCCAAGATCATGCTACTGCACTCCAGCCTGGGTGACAGAGTGAAACTCCATCTCAAATAAATAAATAAATAAAATAAAAATTAAAAAGCAGTTGTTCTTTCTGAGCGAGATGAACAACTGTCACACTTTCTTCAGTTCACATTTTCTTTCTTTCCTCTCTCCCTCCTGCCACCCTAAAATAAACATTTTAAGTCATTGCCAGGTAAAGCTAAGGATATGTATATATGATATTCTATCTTCATACTTACATGCAATTTCTAGCTACTGGTGGAAATTAGCATTGGAAAAACAAGACCTACATTACTAAAAATATTGATTGAAACAGATTCCTCCTTAGAAAATAAGTAATCTGTTATTAAATATCTCTCATGCAAAGCTGCTCATAGAATAGATGTGGTCCTTCATTTTGCACAATAGTTATTAGATAGGAGTGAAATTTCTTGTACTTATGTTTGGATTTTAAATGACCATTGTCGGCTCTTGAAATTTTTATATTGTAGCCCCGGTACAGTGGCTCATGCCTGTAATCTCAGCACTTTGGGAGGCTGAGGAGGGCAGGTCACCTGAAGTCAAGAGGTCGAGACCAGACTGACCAAAACAGTGAAACCTTGTCTCTATCAAAAATACAAAAATTAGCTGGGTATAATGGCAGGCACCTGTAATCCCAGCTACTTGGGAGGCTGAGGCAGGAGTATCACTTGAACCCAGGTGGTGGAGGTTGCAGTGAGCTCAGATCACACTATTGCACTCCAGTCCGGAGGACAAGAGCAAGACTCCATGTCAAAAAAAGAAATTTATATATTGCTATTATTGTTGCCATTCTGGTTTAGACTTTACCTTCTGAAGATTAAACCACATGTCAGGGCTTCTGAACCCCAGTACAAGTGACATATTGGGCCAGATAATTTTTGTCGTTGGGGCCACCGTATGTCTTGTAGGTTGTTCAGCACTGTCCCTGGCCCCTACCTGGTATATGCCAGTAGCACTGCCCACTTGTGACACCCCAAAGTATCTCCAGACAGACATGCCTATTGTCACCTGGTGGACAAAACTGCCCCTGTTTAGGGAACACTGGAGAATGTGGCTTTATCTAAGTGTCAGGAGGAAAACACCCTATAGGTGTTTCATAAGTTGAAAAGAGAAATGATTTGTGCTTGCTCATTGTCCATTTAATGTTTTATTTTGATTTTTAATTTTAATTTTTTTTTTTTTTGAGATGGAGTTTCGCTCTTGTTATCTGGGCTGGAGTGCAATGGCGCAATCTCAGCTCACCGCAACCTCCGCCTCCTGGGTTCAGGCAATTCTCCTGCCTCAGCCTCCTGAGTAGCTGGGATTACAGGCACGCGCCACCATGCCCAGCTAATTTTTTGTATTTTTAGTAGAGACGGGGTTTCACCTTGTTGACCAGGATGGTCTCAATCTGTTGACCTCATGATCCACCCACCTCGGCCTCCCAAAGTAATTTTAATTTTTTAAGAGACAAGAGTCTTGCTCAGTCAGCCGGGCTGGAGTGCAGTGGCACAATTATTCATAGTTCACTGAAGCCTCGAACACCTAGCTTAAGGCACCCTCCTGCCTCAGCCTCCTGAGTAGCTGGGACTACAGATGTGCGCCAGCATGCCCAGCTAAATTTTTTTGTGAAGATGGATTCTCACCAAGCTGTCCAAGCTCATCTTGAGATCCTGAGCTCAAGCAATCCACCTGCCTTGGCCTCCCAAAGTCCTGGGATTACAGGCACAAGCCACTGCACTTGGTCTGTTTATTTTGTTTTTAATATTAAGCCAGATAATACACCAGTACTGTCCTTTACATTTAAAATTTTTTAAATTATTAATGAAGTAATTCAGCCAATATTCAAGTGATTCTTGGCATCAGGGACAATGAACAATACACATTCCCTGCCCTCTAGGTTCTTACCGCCTAGCACAAGAAAGCAGACAGCTGTACAGCACTGTGGTAGGCAACACAGAGAAGGGGTTACTAACCAGCGCTCGAATATTCTAGAGAACTTCCAAGAGGAGGTAACATCTGAACTGAGTCTTGTAAGTCTAATCTAAACATTAGGTTGAAGGAACAGGGGAGAAGCAGACATTCCTTCAAGGCAGAGGGTCCCGGCACACGCAAAGGAAGGTGAACATGAATGGGGAATGTGGATGGGGAAACAGGCGTGCACCATCACACACAGCTAATTCTGATTTTTTTTTGTTTGCTTTTTAGACACAGGGTCTTGCTATGTTGCCCAGCCTGGTCTCAAATTCCTGGTGTCAGGTGATCTTCCTGCCTCAGCCTCTCCCAAAGTGTTAGAATTACAGGTAGGAGCCACCACACCATGCCCGGCCTTTAATGTTTTGCTTTTACTGCAAGATCACCCAAATTTAGAATTTAGTTAGATCTATCTTACCTTGCTATAAAATAAAAATCCTTAACTTTCTGGCTTTTCTTTTGTGGTATGTGGATAATTTTGTTCACAAATGTAAATGTGAAGTATGTGAATGTGTGGGGTTTCTTAATGAATGAAAGCAAACCTTGCAACCGAGTCAACAGGGTTTGTGATTTATCTTAGGCACAGTTCTGTACAATGGTAATAGGCATATAGAATTTTTGTCTGTAATTTCTCTTGTTTTCTTTGTCTTTTTTTACCAAGTTAAAAAGCAAAATTAATGCTAAGTACTAAATTAAAATCCTATTACTGATGTTGCTTTAACTACATATGAGGAAGTTAAATGCAAAAAAATATTTCTCCCAGGCCATTTCCTAATTTAGTCATGAAGTGTCCTTATTTATTAATGAGCTGATCCTTATTTATTAATGAATACAATGTCAGATAATATTACAGGATTTAGACTCTGCAAGGATAAGTGAGCTAGAGTGGCAGTTTGATTCACAGCTTTGAATTTGATGATTTATTCCTTGCAAACACTTATATTTTAGACATTTTCTATATTAATATCCAAATCAGTGAGCAAGGAAATAGGCTTTTGTCTCCACATAAATAATTGAAATTCCTCATAATTTTTCTTTTCTGAAAAGGAAATGTAATAGGTTTTTTTGGGTCATTTTTCTCCTATTCATTTTTTTCTAGGATGATCTCTCAGGTTTGAAAGTTTAGTACAAGAGATGATATAAATGCTGAAGTATAGCAAGTAAGGTTTGAATTGAATATGGTCTCTGTAAAAATAATCTCTTGTTTACTGGGGGCGACTGCTTTGCTAGGAGGATGAGAAGCTACAGGGAGTTCCCTGAGAACAGGGTGAGCAACCCTGGCTCATGGAGAAAATACTGGTAAGTCTCGAAAAGTGATCCTTCCACAATGTACTGCCTTGGGACTGCAGCGCCATCAGTCATGTCCTGTATTAGTCTAGAATGCTGCCTGGTGCCCTTAAGTACAGAACGTGGCGCTGGGAATCAAACATGAATGGCCTTGGTATGAGTTGATAAATTGAAGGGGCAAAGGAAAAATGACTCAGAAAATACTGAAAAGAGCCAGGATGGATGGGTGAGAATCACATGGAAAGGTGAGAGTAGGGGCCAGATTTGGGGGGAAAATATTATTTTTGACATTTAACTCATTTTATGTATGAAATTGTTGGTAGCCAATGCAATACAAGTTGCAAGAAAACTGATATGCTGATACTTGCTTTGTGAGTTTCTACTGTTCTTTTTGAAAGCAATATGGCCGTAAAGTTGAAGAATCAGAAAGTGCTCATCTTACTTAATTTAGTAATCCTATTTCTGGAAATTTTTCTTAAGGAGAAAAAAAGCAAAGCTAATGCATGATGATATTCATTGCAGAAATATTTGGTAAAGCAAAATAGTGAGGATTTAATTATCTTCAAATTATTGAATAAGTAGATACAGTTAATGAAATATGGTACAACTTTTACAGAATATATTTATGAAGACTGTATATTATATGGAAAAATGTCTGTCATGTAAGAAAACCATATATCAACTTATATGTACCTTGTGACTATAATTATAATAAAAAGTATCTCTGCATACACAGTAGAACAGTAAAATAATATGCATAAAACCAAATTTGTATTTTACACGAGAGAGTAGAGATATTTTTGTTTATTTTGTGTATTCAGCATTAGGTATCTTCATGATGTCATTTGTGTGTCTAAAAAACAATTTTAAAATATTGTTGGCCGAGTTAAGCAATCAGCCAGGCACTTCGAGTTTCAGAATTTTTCTGGATCTATTGCACAATAACTCAGCATAACAGGATGCATCAGGTAGAAGGACAGTAAGATTACAGGACTAGATTCAGAGTGAAAACAAAGGAAACAAGTCACTCACGGAAGTGTACTCCGGCAACAGGGCGGAGAGTTTGTGGGCCTGAAGCTTATTCCATTTTGGAGGCTCTCTTTTAAAAAAAATTAAAGAGAATTTGGCCCGAGCCTCAAAGGTACCCATGTAAGTGAGACCCCCTGAAGTTCAAGCTTTTATAGCCACAATGGTAAATCTACTGTTGGGGGCGGTTCAACCTACTGCCTGGATGAATTTTTTTGCTATATGTAGTCTTAAGTTTCATTCTCCTGTCACTGTTTCTTCAAAAGAAATAAGTGAAAGAATTTTTGTTTTGCCTCAAACTACTTTTTATATGCAACTACATGATTTCATGCAATTCTTCTAAACAACAGTGACATAAAATAGATTTCCTTGTGTATAAATAACTTACATATGCCCCATATAGGACATGCTCAAAGTTGCTAGAACAGCTTGTCCACTCCTATAGTGTTCTGATAGCCAACAGAGTTGATGCACAATATATAAATGCCAAGTCCAATATTAAGAACTCAAGGAGCTGACTAACTTTAATAAAGTTTCCCAAACTATGTCAATTTATCTAAAATGCATATATCTATATTTTAAGAAAGATTATTCTCAACAACTTCTATAAAAATAAGTCTGTTTGGTCCATCTAACTTCACTACTATTAGTGTGAACTTTTAATGTATAGTAAGATTTATTTTACTTCATGATTAACATGATACCTACATAATCAAAAGGAGCTAGTGAGGTGCTAACATGTGGGAATTAACCCAGTGACTCTGGTCACAGTGCATTTCAGGAAGAGGTATGTCACTGGGATTGGGTAATATGGTTTATTTTCCTTCCCTGATTTGGATAACCAAGTGGAACAGATAGAGATTCTGATGGCCATTCCTTCAAAAGATTTTTTTTTATTTAAGAAAAGCCGGAAATAAAGGAGAAGGCCACTGCCTAGGTTTGCTAGAGAGGATGCCACATCTTAGCTGCAGGTCTCATAATCTGAAGGGTTAGCACCTCAGATGCTGCTGTTTACAATTCATTCTCAGATTGGCAGGCGTTTGTTGTTCCTTGAAACTAGAGGCACTAGGCTTACTAAACCTTCCCCTTTTCTCCAACTGGCCAATTCTAGAGTTACTGATAAGGAGACAGTCCACTATGAAGATTCTCTGATGGTTCGGAGTGGCTTCCTTTGCTCCTAGGCTCAATTTATTGAGAAGGGGGCTGCCTAGGAGCACCTACAACCAGGTACAAAACAATCCACATGAAATGCTTTGCTATTGTAGGCAAGGGGGAGAAGAATGAGGATCAAAGATAATAAATACAGAAATGGACCAGACTAGAATGTGCCATGAACTGAAGGGTGGCATTGACTGAACCCCTTACTGTGTTCCCTTTGTGGCTCTCAAAAACCCTAGGTAGGAGAACGGAATGAAAGTGAAGATATATTATCTATCTTTCTAGCTAGCTATTACTATGTATGTATGTATGTATTTATTTATTTATATTTAGAGACAGGGTCTTGCTGTCACCAGGTTGGAGTACAGCGGCAGAATTTGCAGCTCATTGTAACCTCAAACTCCTGGGTTCAAACAATCCTCCTGCCACAGTCTCCTGAGAAACTAGGACTACAGGTGCGCATTACCATGCACAGCTAATTTTAAAAACTTTTTGTGGAGATGGGAGCTCACTAAGTTATCCAGGTTGGTCTCGAACTCCTGGGCACAGGCGATCCTCTTATCCTGGCCTCCCAAGGTGTTGGGATTACAGGTGCGAGCCACTGCACCTGGCCTGTTTATCTTTGCACTGAGTATATTTCTCAATGTAATATAGTTTTGTGCCAAAGCTAAAAAGAACTTTAAAATATCTACAATTTTCAATCATGTATACTTCAGTCTCCTACTCCCAAAATTACACACATAATTGGAGGTGGAGGAACTCCAATTCTAGTCTCTTTCTCCCTCTTGCTGTTATTTCTCAGCATTTCTTTTCTTTTTTCTCCTTAAGAAATTCTTCTTTTATGAATTCTAGCTCAGGCTTGTTCAAAGTTACCAGCCATGCTCTTTAATGATGTACACGAAAAACTAAGTCTCCTTTTCTGAGCTCTAACCAGAGCCTGAATCATTCTGACAAAAGAAGCTAATGAGAGATCTTACCAATTCAGCATACTTCTTGAATAAAAAATCAAACTTTTCTTCAGGTGTTTGCAACTTGTTCAGATTTTGCATTAGCAGGTTGGCTTCTTTGCCTTAAAGAAAAGACATGAAATGATATCATTTTATAAATTCTTATAAATATGTTAATGTATACAGGAAGAAAGTGTGCAACTTTAACAGCATATCTGTAATATGTGATAAATAAGACACTGTTATTATATATACTTATATATACATAAAAAAGGCGTGAAAAAATAAGTGTTGAATTTGCAGTCAGGTGATAAGGGCTGGATTCTCAGATTGACCACTTGTTAATTATTCCCAACCGTGGCCAAGCCATTCATCTTATCAGATATAATTTTCTTTCCTATGGAAAGGATGACACCTACCTTATGGAGTGAATGTCAGTTGGGCAGTTTGTGAATGTGTGTTACGGTGTGAGGCTCATGGCGGACTCTCAATAAATGTTTGCTCTAACAGAAGTCCCCCAGATTTCATCACAAGAATCCATTCTTATCACTCCTCCTTCTATTCTTCAGAATCAAAAGATTTTATGCATCAAAATACTGACTTTCCGGAAGAATACTTCACCTGTTTTCCAACTTGAATTAACAAAAAGGAAGCAAAACAGCCAATCAAAATTTATGACTAGTATGAAACAGCAACCCGAAGTTGCTAGGATTCCAGCCAAATGCAGAGAAGCTTGATGAAGTCGTCTGCCCATTTTTTTCCATGTTTTTTGTTCTTTTGGTCCTGCTTTCCTCTCTTTTGTGGGGGAGCCAAGTCTCTCTTTTTTGTACATAAACCCATTCCCTGGGGTTGGAGTGGGAATAACTCTGATCCTCTTTCCTACCAAACAGAATAAAATCAATATAGAAAGAAAATCAAGCAAAGACATGGAGGGCTTTCCACAAGCTTTTTGTGTCTCTGTGATCATGGACTCAGCCGTCTGGGCCTTCCTCTATCCCACCTGGGCCTTCATATCGGTTGGCAGTTTCATTTTGTTTCCAGTTGAGTTTATGTTACATTAAAACAATTAATCTGTTCATGATTATTTAACAGGGAGCCTCAGGTTCTTCCTTCTCTTTTCCTTTTGTTCTTGCTTTTGTCTTACTAAGCTCAAAGGGCCCATTTGCCCTTTTGTGGTGCCTGGAAATTTTGTCTTCAAGCCACCATTGAGCTGAGCTGGGAGAGAAAGCGGGTGGAAGGCTGAGGCCCACATTGGCCACTAATTATATCTCTTCCAACAGTCCAAGCAAGGTGGGGCATTTTCCCATCCCTATCTATCTATGAAAACCACTCTGTTTAATCAGAGTAGGGTGGTCAAGTCATACAACACGGCCCACATTTCCTGATACAAATCTGCCTAAGAATAGATAGATAAATATTTTTTGAGATGGAATCTCACTCTTGTTGCCCAGGCTGGAATGCAGTGGTGCAATCTGGGCTCACCGCAAGCTCCGCCTCCTGGGTTCAAGCCATTCTCCTGCCTCAGCCTCCCGAGTAGCTGGGATTACAGGCATGTGCCACCACACCTGGCAAATTTTGTATTTTTAGTAGAGATGGGTTTTTCTGTGTTGGTCAAGCTGGTCTTGAACTCCCAGCCTCAGGTAATCCGCCTACCTCGGCCTCCCAAAGTGCTGAGATTACAGGCGTGAGCCACAGCACCCGGTCTGCTTAAGAATATTAACAACCTTGACAACCTTTCCCCCAAGAACAGGCATTTGCCCTTGGAGTACTTGCTTTCATCTTGGAGAGGCACATACGTCATGAAATTAGGGTTGCCAGATGAAATACAGGACATGGGGGTACCTGTACTAAAAAATGATTCGTTGTTTACCTGAAATTCAAGTTTTTCTAGGCATCCTGTATTTTCCTTTGCTAAATCTGGCAACCTTATATGGAACCAAGAAATCTTAGATCTAGAAGGAATTTCAAAGAGCATCCAGACTAACTGGTTAATTTTATGGATTTTAGTATTTAAAGGCCCAGAAATGGCCAAAGTTACGATTAGTGCTGGCAGAGCCAAGGCTTGAATCCAAGGCTGCCTTACTTGTTCTAAGTCACTGCACTCTCACGCGGAATTCTGATACCAGAGAAACGTTGAGGAATAGAAGGAAACTTTTTTGTTGTTGAAAAACTGACCTCATTCCCAACAGTTAGTTTTGTCTATCTGCTCAGTGAGTCAGTTCAGATTAGAGACACCGCCCAAGACAGGGGAAGGTGGGTGTGAGTAGGGTCCCGCCTAGCTTTTCAGTTATGGCCGTGGCGATACGTGCTGCCCTCTGCAGCTGAGAATCACTGCTGCCTCAGCCCTGCCAAACATGTGCTTTGAGTTTTTTCTCTAGTGACAGGGATGGATTTGCATCGGTCAGGCCGTCCCTTCACCCTTGTCTTCAGTCCAGGGAAGGTGCCCACCACATGAAGACCGCTATCCCAAGTTAGAGTGTCATCTATTGTAAGTCAAGAGACTGCTCTTGACCATTCTTGGCCCAGGACATAAAACAGTGTTTAGCCCATGGTGAGTGCTCAGTAAACGACCATAATAATAGAATAAAACAAAGCCAAGTAGCTCAAACTGGTATCATGTGAATCAAATAAACACTGTCATGAAAACTACTTTCAGTGACAGACTAAAGAAAAGACAGGTGTTACTCTCATCTGTGATGTTTTACGTATGCTGGGATAGCACTCAGTGTGTGTACTGACATATAAAATCATTGCAAGTCTTGTTTGGGAGAGATAGAAACGAGGGAGTCCAAAGGTTCTTGCTTTCTTCCCACATTAAGTGCCTTCTCTCCTTAGGTTTGTTTTCGGTAACTGTGAGAAGAGGTTTCTTTTTGTTTTGTTTGTTTTGTTTTTTAATCTTCACACTCACTGACATCTCTTTCTGCTCTAGCCTGTTATTTTGCATAGAAGGTTGACATTCAGGTGCATCAATATGCCTTCAAAAATTATTCTTCCCTTCAACAAAATACCCAGGGAACTGGAGATGGGCATGTGCAGAATTCATAAATTTACGACATCATTGACCTCAGTTCTTCAACTTCCACTGTTTTTGTTGGACTAGGGTGCTATGTGGAGTAATCACGGAGGAGGGGAAGAGAGAGACTTGCTCGTCATCTACGAAAGGCTGTCACTACATCTCCACGGAAATAGGGTCATTTGATGACAGTGTCAAATACAAAAGGAAAACTGACTTCATTCAGGGACGTTTTATCAGGAGGGAATCACCTGCCTTCTTCCTAACATGTCCTTCCAAAGCAAGCTTCATTTCTTCCTCATTAAAGCTGGGAAGGCACCCATACTCCGAAATGCTCAGCATGGTAGGAAGTCGACATGAAAGTGGAGCCACCTGTGTAGCAGACACAGCGCTGTCACATATGGCTGTGGTCACTGGCACAGTTTTATTAGAAGATAGAGCAATTATTTTTACATCAAAGAAACAAAGAACCTGAAATTAAAGGCAACTAAGCCAGCTGCAGAAATGTGGACCAGGATTTTTCTGAAACTTTTAGCATAGTAATGATTGTTTATAGTAAGTTTGGTGACAACTTATGCAGATTTAATGTGTTCAAAACTATGCCTTTTCTGGCCGGGTGCTGTGGCTCACACCTGTAATCCCAGCACTTGCTGAGGTGGGCAAATCACCAGAGATCAGAAGTTCAAGACCAGCCTGGCCAACATATAATGAAACCCTGTCTCTACTAAAAAATACAAAAATTAGCTGGGTGAGGTGGCGCATGCCTGTATTTCCAGCTACTTGGGAAACTGAGGCAGGAGACTCAGAGCTTGAACCCGAGAGACAGAGGTTGCAGTGAGCAGAGATAGGCCACTCTACCTGGGTGACAGAGCAAGACTCCATCTCTCAAAAACAAAACAAACATACATACAAACAAACAAAACCAAAAACAAAATTATGCCTTTTCTCTTCCAAAATTATTTTATTTTTAGAAGTTCGGGGTTAAATTTAGTCATGAATATGTACTTGTGTACCTCTCTACCCACCTTCCTGATTTCCATGTATTGTGGCAGAAACTTAAAGCCAGAAAGGCTGTTGATGTCCTTTTCCCAAATGTTAGACCTAGATTCATATTTCACTGTTAGTTGTGTTTTTTCTATGATTTCTAAAAATAAGCATGAGATAAATCCTGAGCATCTATAGGTATCTTTTAAGGGAAGTAAGATTTATGTATCCATACATTCACACTGGACTAAGAATAGGAGACCTGGGTTCCAGAACTGACTCTGCCATCAACTAGTTGAGTGATTTTTTTTTTTGTAGACTCTCAAACTCTCTGGTTTAATTACCCTGTCTATAAAATTAGTGGCTTGACTAAATGGATTCTGAGTTCAACCTTTAAGATTTGGTCATTTCACAACTAAAATAGCTTTCACCATTCTTAGCTTGATTTAGATAACAACAAAAACAAAAGCAACATTATTTGGATGGATATTGGTTATCTGAGACTATTATGGTTCACTTTTTAGATTTACAAAGATTCTCTTACTCCTCACTGTCACCTCCCATTGTTTCATTTGGTTTGACGGCCTCTATCAGTTTTGGAAATACCACCCAGCCTATGTTTTTTGTGAGATTTTTTTCTCTTTGGCTGACAGTTTCTCTCTCTTATCTTTTAGTGGCCTTTTCAAATTTATATGGGAACTTTGGCCTCTACTCAGTAGGAGAGTGGATCTGGAGTTCTTATTAGGTCAACTGATGATGTGTATACACTATTAGCAATAACAAAAATAAAAATATTAGTAAAACAGTAAACTATCCATCTATCCAATCCCTACCTTGGTTAGAATAGAGTACTGATAATTTTCCTCACAACACAGTTTTCTCTTCCCTTCCATCTGCTTCTGTAAACCCTCCTACCTGTCAGGGTCCGGTCTAGGTTCTAGCTTCTCCATGAATCTACTTGTGAAGTTTTATGTCTCTGTTTATTCTTCTTACCCTTGAATTTCTCTAGTCTTCTTACCATCTCCTTCAGAAAATTTAGCATTTATATCAATGCAGTAGGTTATTACTCTCTCAGAGAAACTAGAAATCTGGCTAAAATGGCTGAAATAGACTATCTAGGAAAGTGACCATTCAAAGGAAGACTATGGGCTGGGCGTGGTGGCTCATATCTGGAATCCCAGCACTTTGGGAGGCTGAAGTGGGCAAATCACTTGAGGTCAGGAGTTTGAGACCAGCCTAGCCAATACAGTGAAACCCTGTCTCTACTAAAAATATAAAAATTAGCCATGCATGGTGGTACACAGCTGTAATCCCAACTACATGGGAGGCTGAGGCAGGAGAATTGCTTGAACCTGGGAGGTGGAGGTTGCAGTGAGCTGAGCTCGCACCACTGTACTCTAGCCTGGGTGACAAGGCAAGACTCCTTCTCAAAAAGGAATACTATGTAAACGGGTGTCCGAAGACATTTCAGAATACTGATGTCCTAGTCAGAGGCCTCTCAGAAGGTACCACTGAAGCTCATTGAAACTAGAAAGACAAAGTTTATTAACTGAGCTGTAATAAATGCTCCTTAACCAATATGATGCTTACTTTGTACGCTTTTGGTCCTGTGATGTCAGTGACGCAAGATCCGTCACTTGCTTTATGACTAATGTCACAATCACATCAACTAGATGAGTAACATTTTTTGGCAGACTCTGAAACTCCCTAGGCTTCAGTTTCTCTGTCTGTAAAATTAGTAGGTTGATTAGATGGATTCAGAGCTCAGAATAGCCCTATAAATGAGCTTTGTTTTCCCCTCAGCCCACGTAATGTTGTCAAAGAAGTGACAAATGAGAGATACTTCAATCTGGAGGATGCGAGTAGGAGAGCAAGGGGGTACTTCAGATGTGAACGTGGCATGGTGCTGCATAATGGGAAATCTGTTTTCATTTCTTTCATTTGAGATGCCAAGGGGAAAGTGACTTTACCTTCTAGAGAGATTTCTAAATATTTCCACAGCTGCTCTGGTATGTCGTGTGTTTATTGTAGGAGAATATGCAACCTCAAAAGGAAAAATAAGTCCTGGGTGCTTGAGTTGTAGAGATATTTTCCAAATATTCAAGGTGTTCTGTACAAAAAAAGGCTCTCACTGATCCAATAAGTTTTGGAAGTGATGGAAACTATGCCCATCACTATTTTCGATTTTCATTGTGTATGCATTAAAGGTCAGAAAATTCTGGCAGCAAAGGAACTGTTTAACTTTGTGAAATCCCAAACATTCCAAAGTGGACACACTTTGGAAAATGTTGGAGTAGAGAATCAAAACATTTTGGCATCTCAGATGTACCAATAAAGCAAATAGCATCTGATAAATTCATTGATTAAAGGCATCTTTGATCAAGTATATAAGCAAAATCTAGAATATGTCTTCAGATATGGGTTGAATGATTTATTAAAATTCTATGAATGTTCTAAAAAGGTTATAAAAGGAGACCACAGCCACATTTTTATGTTTTCTCCAAAAGAGTGGAGAAAACACTTTGTGAAGAATCGTAACCATTGCTTCCACAGTCTGTTTGTGTCAAAACTGACCAGGATGAACATCTCCCATGCTCTCCTAAAAATGTTCCCGTTCCTGGTCTTGCACTTACTGTATATGACAATTTGCTTATGTGTCGTCCTTCTCCTCTCTACCTAGAGATCCTTGACCAAAGGGCCATGACTTACTTATCTTTGTGCACCTAGCACAGTGCCTCATAAAGACGAGGCATTAATAAAAACTCATTGGGGATTTAAGGATAGGTAGAAATTTCTAGGTAAAGAAACTAGAATGTGCACAGGCCTTGTGGGAGATGGGAGTATAGCATGTTCAAAGAACTGAGAGACCAGATCAGGCCTATAAATGCCACACAAATGTCTGTGTGTGGGAGCTCAGGAGCAACATTTTTCACAGATTTTGCAACTGATTCTAGTAAACAGTTAAGGTGAAAAACCGTTGATCTAAACGATAGCATAATACCATTTAATTGAAAAGTAGCTAAGAAGGCTGCCAAAGCCACTTGCAGAAAACTGAAAGTTTAAAATGGTGGTTACAAGTTGAGGTTAGCCTAAAAATGTCATTTTCATGCATAATGTAGCTGTTAAATTGTACAGTGTTTACAACAATATGCTAATGATGCTGAGTGGGAAGGCACAGAAACTCATGAGCCCACACACACTCAGTTACAGTGGACAAACCTAGATACTCTAATCTACAGAGTTGATTTTGGTAAAACACAGTTGGAATTTCATAATATTTAAATAGTGGCAGAATTAGAGAGCTGGAATGTTTAAAAACATCATCCTGATTATTTGATCATTTTAAGGTTAATTCAGATTATGAAATAACTCATGGAAGAAAGTAGAAACCCAAATTGGTTATTTTAACTTTGTCCCTACTTTCTTCATATCTTTCCACTCAATACAACACACACACGCACACAACACACACACACAGACACATACACACACACACAAATTGCTATGTAAAAGTTTTAGGGTGATTTTAAAATAACATTTCCGGTTAGAAACACCTGAAGTTGTTTATCTCTGGAATGAAATTTTGTTATTGTCTTATGGACACTTGAATAAAACTAACTTTGCAAAGGGACACATTTGAGATGTTTGGTCAGATGCTCTGTAACACAGAGCAATTTTATTATGCTTTTCCATGTTCCAAAACACTACAGTGATTCCAACCCTGCACTTTGGAACTTGAAGATACTTTAAAGTTATTATCTGGGTTCTTTTAATTTTATACTAGTTGGGTCAAGTATGCTACCTGAATGTGTTATTTAGCCCTTCCTGAAAGCATTGTAGCAATGGGTTTTAGCATCATAGCAATATCTGCAGGGAAACAGCCTGTGACATGGCAAGATTGACACCATCTTGAAGCAAACCTGCCATGATGACTAATGTTTGACTCCTCCATACAAAGGTGTTCTACAGCAGGGATCTCCAACCCTGGAAATTGGTGCTGGTTAGACTGATGCCAGTCCATGACCTGTTAGGAACTGGGCTGCACAGCAGAAGATGAGTGGCAGGTGATGGAGCAAAGCTTCATCTGATTTACAGCTGCTCCCCATCACCTGCATTACCACCTGAGCTCCACCTCCTGTTAGATCAGCGGTGGCATTAGATTCTCACAGGAGCTCGAACCCTATTGTGAACTGCGCAAGTGAGGGATGTAGGTTGCATGCTCCCTGTGAGGACCTAATGCCTGATGATCTGTCACTGTCTCCCATCATCCCCAGATGGGACTGTCTAGTTGTAGAAAAACAAGCTCAGGACTCCCATTGATACTCACGTTATGGTGAGAATCATTTCATTGTATGTTGCAATGTAATAATAATGAAATAAAGAGCACAATAAATGTAAGTGCTTTAATCATCCTGAAACCATCCCTTCCTAGTGCATGGAAAAACTGTCTTCCCTGGTGCCAAAAAGGTTGACCGCTGTTCTTTAGCAAGGTCATTAAACAATGCCTGTAGCATAGATAATCCCTCAGAAAGATGCTTATCTAACGTACCCAGTGGTCATGAGTTTTTGCAAGAAAGTCCGAGATGTGACCAGCTGCACTTGACTTTACCCTGAAAGCTTGCTATATAAAAGATGCTTTCTGGAGGGAGGATGCAGGCATCCACTGTCTCACTGCGGCCCAAGACAGCACTATTGTTTGTAAGAGCCTGTGAAATATTTCTCTTGGAGAAACTGGACTTTTCAGCCTCTTTTTATGGCCTTCAGCCCCCTTGGCCTTTGTGGGTAGGTTTGGATATACCTCCTCACTGCAGAAAAAGTTCTACTTCAGTATAGGCATATTTTCGGGTTTATAGATAATCTGGTAACTGGAGTTTGAGCCCAGTTCTGATTCCAGTGCTCATGGTCTTTCACTCTACCACACAGCCTTCCAGAAACAAATAAGATGTGGTCTCTGCCCTTGATAGAGTCTCCATCTAGCATGGTATATAAAGAAATGATTGCTGCCGAAAATTTAATGGAAAACTAAGGAAGGTGATGCTAACTGCCTGGGCATGTCAGGGAAGTATCACATAGGAGGGGGTATTTGTAGCGAGTGTTTCCACCAGGAAAGACAAGCCGAGGGACTTTCCTATGTAAGTAACATGCTTTCACTCATAGTTAAAAAAATTAACATTCTCACCCTCTTTTCACAGCCATCATTGGTGTTACTAAACTCCCATGCTCTCCTAAAAAATTTTCCTGTTCCTGTTTTTGCACTTCTCCTATATAATTAGTTTCCATGTCTTCTGTTTTCTCTACATCTAGAGCTCCCTGACCAAAGGGCCATGACTTATTTATCTTTGTGCGCCTACACAGGGCCTCACAAAGACTAGGCATTAATAAACATTCACTGGGCACTGGAGGATAGGTAGAGATTTCTAGGTAAAGAAACTAGGATGTGCACATGCCTTGTGGGAGATGGAGTATAGCATGTTCAAAGACCCAAAAGACAAGATCAGGACGACTGGCTATTAGGCAGTAGTGGTGGTGGTAGTAATACAGGCAGAGTGTAGTAATACAGGAAGGTGATGTTGTGGGTTAGAGTAATGTGAAATAAAACTAGGACTGGTTGGAGTTAGACCATTAGGATCTTAGAGAACATGTTAAAGATTTTGGTCTTCATCCTAAGAGCAATAGGAAGCCATGGAACAGAGGGTGGGTGGGTAACATGCTGAAAATTTCACCTGAGCTCTATTGAGGGGAAAGGGCTAGGGACAAATACAGCAAGGGAAAATGTAGCTAACCTAGTTGCTACATATCAATGCTGCATTTAAATGGTAAGGATATCCCCCAAGTGATTACCAACTAATTGTGGTTTCTAACATAGAGTGAATGTCCTTTTGCAAGCCATTGATGTTACAATTATTAAAGTGTAACTACTATAGTAATCCAAATATTATTTGTGGCTTTTAGTGAAGGTTGAAAGATGTGCCCCGTTTTTAGGAATACTACACAGAAAAGTAATATATTTGAACATAACTACTTGCCTAATCCTTTTAGGATTTTCTTTTCCAATTTTTGCTCTTTATTGCTGACAGGCTCTTTCACAGCAGGCGGCTCTCCAGAAGCAACAGGTTCTCTTCCAGCCCCTTCAGTTGTTTCCTCACTGTCCCCATCCTCATTGTCAGGTGACTCCGCATTCTCAGGCTGCTCACTGGCCTTGGTGGAGCCCTCTTTCCCTGCTGTGCCGGCAGCAGACCCGTAAGTGTTAATGATGTCTTCCAGCTGTCGATTCAGCTCTTCAGAGATATCCGGGTGTGCACTTGCCTCTTTCTCTGGTGATTGTACTGCGGTTGAAGAATCCTGGCCATGTTCCTTCTCCAGACCATTGTGACTGGGTAATGATGAGCTGTCCCCTGGAGGTGTTGACTGTTGTTCAGCTGCAAGCTGTTCAGAGTGATTAGCCTCCATCTTGGGAGTAGTATCTAGAGGTAAGCACAGTTAGGCTTTATGTAGCGAACCTAGTTGCTGCATATCAATGCTACATTTCAATGGCAGGGATATCCCCCAAGTGAATACCAACTAATTATGCTTTCTACCATAGAGTGAATGTCCTTTCACAAACCATTCATGTTACAATTATTAAAGTAGAAACAGTGGAAGTTCTTTTACCAAGTCAAGTTATACTACTGGCATATTTTTGGTTTTGATCTTCAATTTTCAGTGGTATTCCTTATTATTCACATTGAGAAATTAATTCATTCTGTTGTTTTTTTGTGACCATATTTTGTCATTTTGCCTACACTAGCCAGTTTGCATTATAATTTTCCTTTATAATTCTATAGATTAATAATCACTGGAGACACATGACTGCATATATTTAAAATATTTAAATCTAAAATGGCATTAGTTTTCTTTCAAAGTTAAAATATTTAATAGAAGACCCATTGAATTTATTTAAACGATTCATAACATCTGTAAGCTCTATTTGATCCATAATTCAATATTCTGCTTAGTATGAATATTTTGATGTAAATGCATTATTACACTGGAAACAAGAGTGCTTTCTCACTTTTCTGGCATTTTCTTTTTCAGAAAAGCAACACGAATACTTTTTCTGAGGTTAGAACTGGCATCATTTTTGGAATAAGACAGAGAATAAGGGAAGACATAAATAAATAAACCAAGTAGTCTGTAAACATGGGCTAGGCATGGGGGCTCATGTCTGTCATCCCAGCACTTTGGGAGGCCGAGATAGGTGGATCACTTGAGGCCAGGAGACCTGCCTGGCCAACATGGTGAAACCCCGTCTCTACTAAAAGTACAAATATTAGCTGGGTGTGGTGGCAGGCACTGGTATACCCAGCTTGGGAGGCTGAGGCATGAGAATTGCTTGAACCTGGGAAGTAGAGGTTGTAGTGAGCCAAGACTGCGACAGTGCACTCCAGCCTGGGCAAGACAGAGCAAGATTTCATCTCAAAAAAAAAAAAAAGAGGAAGAAAGAAAAATAGAAAAGAAACATGGTGATGCTTATACCAACAATTCCTTAAACTTCTATAATACTCTTTTATTGCAATATATAAACCAACTTTTAAAAAGAAAAAGCAGATTACAATTTTCTCTAAGTCAGGAAGCTCTAGAAAAACAATAATTGTTAAGAAGTAGCAATGTTTCATAAACAAGGAGGAAACCAACTGGAGAAATAATTCAACTAATAATGGCTCTTAGGAAAGGGTTAGAGATGGAAGTGAGTCAGAGATTCCAGGGTTTCTGACTATTATGACTTCTAGGGTTGCAATAGATTTGGTTTAGCCCTTTAAGTTATGGTGCATTTTATTTGTAAATAATATTTAGCAATAACGCTGCCAATTAGCAACATAAAAATATGGCAAGATCCTCATAACTCACAGATTTTGCTGTTGTGGTAACATGAAAGTGAAAACAAAAACATACAGTTTTACAAACTGCACAGCTTCCTTTTCCTGTTCTCAGGGCAGTAGATGTCAATCAAATGCTCGGACACCAACAAGAACAGAAAACTCAACACAGAGACGTTGCCACCGACTCGTGATGCTCACCAAGCACTCATAACTTGGAGGAAGTACTTTTTCCTTTCACTGATTTGAATTCACCAACTTGATTACCAAATAATGCAGCACACAGTTTCATTATCTTCGTCACTGGGATTTTCTCACCCTGACCTCTGCTTGTTGATTGCGCTCATCTATATATAACTTATCCCCCGCCCCAACCCCAAACTCAGAGAAAGACACATGGCACCTGCTGTCCAGCCAGAAGCTATTTTAAGCTCTTCTAAAATGAGTCATGGCATTTAGCACTTCATCCTTGAAAATCAAGAGAATAATTTTTCAATCAAATTGAAAACAGTAAACATTTACTGGCTTAAATCCGCACGTGGGTTTTAATGCTCAGGAGACTACCATGGGAAGAAATAAAATCTCATGTAAAACAAACTTCAAAATAATTAATTGAAAGTAGACTGTCCATAGGAGTTTCACTTTGGTTAGTCTAAATCCAAGTGGTTGTTTGTATTTGATTCATTCTTTATCAGATGCCACAGTCATTAATGTTTTTAATTCTTAACTCCAGGGCTACTCTTTAAACTCCTGTTCCACATTTACTTTAAAACAGAATAGTCAGTATAAACCCCGGGACAACTCAATTTCTACAAGTAGCCTCAAGACAAGTTCATAAGAGGGGAAAAAAACAACATAGTCAAAGAACTTTGTTACTTTCAAATCATTAGTTTTATATTATGTAGCAAAGAAATTATTTCTAATTTTTTTCTTAAATAAACTTAATTGCCTTATTTTCCCCTCCCCAGGGAGAGAACTTTTCACTTGTGTTGGCTATTCCAGATGACTATCACAGACACATCCCGCCCTGAGGAACACACTTTATTTATAAATACAACAATGAAAAGTTCTCCAACAGTTCACTGACAATCTCAAAGTTGCAAGTTCTGAACACCACAAACCGCACACTACGTCTTCTCACAGGGCTTGGGGGAGTGTTTGTCATACTTACCAGAAGGCAAGGAGCTAAGCAAGAAGAGAGAGGAGAGGAAAGAGGCAGGAAAAAGCAAGTCAGAGCTGCAGCAACAGCAGGAGGGGCGGGCTGGTGGTGTTCTTACAAGGGAGAGAGAAACCCGATACACACACACACACACACACACACATGCACACACACAAACACACGCACGCCACAGGCACTGATGGAGGCAGCAGTCTGGAGGAGGTGGGGGTAGGGAAAGGCACATCGTATGACACAGCAAGGGGAAAATACACCCAAGCTTCCCTAGCTGTCGCCAGGGGAAACGTCTTAGCAGAGAGAAGCAGCTGGTAGAGCTCATCGGACTCTCCATGTTGTTTGTCTCTTTGGAAATTTAAGCTCTGAGTATATCACCCCCTTTGCGAATGCAATCTTTCACCATTATCCTTTTGGGTAGAGATCAGTTTTTCTTACTTCTTGGTTTATCTGCAGAGTGGTGGATGATTCATCTTTTTTCTTCTGCTGCTTCTTGCGCTAGCTTAATTAGTGTCAGGTTTCTTATAGGAATCATGGAAAAAGAAAAACAATGGCATCAGCACAGGGAGGTGGTGGAACCATTTTAATTATGATGTCATTGTTTGGTTTGTCTGCAAAGTTTGAAATAAAAATGTAGATGGTGATTTTGGAACTGAACTAAGTATAATCTTCATGCATGCTGTAATTGGTGTGACCTCGCAGCCGTCTTTCCCAGGTAACTGTGTTCAAACAAACCCGTAGGGAAGCAGTCTGCTTTTTCTTCCTTAGTTTGTGGCTTTCCCCGGCTTTGTAAATTCTCAAAATGCTTCTTGATCCCCCTCAGAAAAAGAACCTCTTTCTGATTCACCATGAAATGCCTCTCTGTTAATTTCCATCCATTCCTCTTTTCTTTTTCTTTCTGAGCTTGTGTTCTCATACTTCCAAAGCAGATTCCTCCATCAGTTTCTGCTCTGGGGACAGGCTGGACATAGTGGCATCCCTTGTGGTAAGCAGAATAATGCCACACAAAAGATCTGTCCCATTCCCTGGAACCTGAGTATGTTACTTTACATGACAAAAGAGGCTTTGCAGATGTGATTAAGGACCCTGATGTAGGGAGATTATCTTGAACTATCTGGGTGGGCTCAGTGTAATCACAAGGGTCTTTATAAATGAGCGAGGAAGGCAGTAGGATTGCAGGCGAAAAAAAGAGATTTGATGACCTCAGCGTAGGTCAGGAAGCTTCTAGAAGCTGGGAAAGGCAAGGAAACAGATTCTAGAGCGTCCAGAGGGATGCAATCCTGTGATATTGATTTTAGCCGGGTGAAATTCCTTTTGGATTTCTGACCTCCAGAAATATAAAATAACAAACCTACGTTGTTCTTAAGCTGCTAAATTTGTGATAAGATGTTATGGCAGCAAAAGGAAATGAAAACATCCCACCCCCCAATATTTTCCTACTTATTTCTCTGAGTTTATGGGAGGCATAAGTTATATATTAATGAGTGCACCCAACAAGCAGAAGTCAGGATAAAGAAATTCCAATGCTGGCCGGGCGCGGTGGCTCATGCCTGTAATCCCAGCACTTTGGGAGGCCGAGGCCGGCGGATCACGAGGTCAAGAGATAGAGACCATCCTGGCCAACATGGTGAAACCCCATCTCTACTAAAAATACAAAAATTAGCTGGGCGTGGTGGCGCACACCTGTAGTCCCGGCTACTGGGGAGGCTGAGGCAGGAGAATTGCTTGAACCCGGGAGGCGGAGGTTGCTTGCAGTGAGCCGAGATTGTGCCACTGCACTCCAGCCTGGCGTCTGGCAATGGAGCAAGACTCTGTCTCAAAAAAAAAAAAAAAAGAAAAGGAAATTCCAGTGTTGAAGACAATGAAGCTGTTCACTATATCATCTGATAATTAAATTGGTGAATTAAAATTGATGAAAGAGAAAAGTACTTTCTTCTAAGTTAATGAATACTTGGGAAGTGCTACAAATTGGGTGACATTCCATCCTGGATTGTAGCAAACTGACCCGATCAGATCTCTCAGTAAATATAAACAAGTGAGTGCTGCTCAAATTTAAATAACGTACAGATTCACTTACAGAATAACTTAAATAATGTGGAAATTATTTGAAGGATTGTATTATTATTTGAACCCATATGTACTAATATGAAAATGGGATAAACTCCTTATGCTTACAGTAGTTATATAATATAAATTTTTAAATGTATATATTTTAAAGCCTTACAAAATCAGTACATGTAATTCAAATTAATAACACTACTTTTATGTGACAGATATTGTTTCGCTGAACTTAAATTGCTACTTTGCAACATGAATATTATACTGACTGCTGGATTTTTTTGAGTTTCTGGTACTCTTCTATACAATGTGGTTTGGGAATTTCCTCAACACTTGATTTTTTCAAATTATTGCGTAGGTTTTTCTGTTTTTATTTTGTTTTTGTTTTGTTTGAGACAAAGTTTCACTCTTTCTCCCCATGCTGGAGTGCAATGGCGCGATCTCGGCTCACCACAACCTCCACCTCCTGGGTTCAAGCGATTCTTCTGCCTCGGCTTACTGAGTAGCTGGGATTACATGCATGCGCCTACACACCCAGCTAATTTTGTATTTTTAGTAGAGATGGGGTTTCTTTCTGTTGGTTAGGCTGGTCTTGAACTTCTGACCTCAAGTGATCTGCCTGTCTCAGCCTCCCAAAGTGCCAGGATTACAGGTGTGAGCCACTATGCCTGGCCTATTACATGGTTTTTATTCATGGGCCTGCTATGATTTCATGTGCTATGATTTTCATTTGATGTACAACTGCATCATTGACTGCTTGCTATGGTCTGAATTTTGTGTTCCTCCAAAATTCATGTGTTGAAATCATAAACCCCAAGGTGATGGTATGAGGAGGTGGGGCCTTTGGGAAGTGATTAGATTATGAGGGTAGAGCTTTTATGAATGGAATTTGTGTTCTCATAAAAGAGGTCTGAGAGGCTGGGTGCAGTGGCTCATGCCTGTAATCCCCGCACTTTGGGAGGCAAGGCAGGCAGATCATGAGGTCAGGAGATGGAGACCATCCTAGCCAACATGATGAAACCCCTCTATTGAAAATTCAAAAAAATTAGCTGAGCATGGTGGTGCAGCTACTCCTGAGGCTGAGGCAGGAGAATTGCTTGAACCCAGGAGGCAGAGATTGCAGTGAGCTAAGATTACGCCATTGCACTACAGCCTGGGCAACAGTGCATGACTCCATTTCAAAAAATAAAAAATAAAAAGAAGTCTGAGAGAAACACCCTACCCCTCTACCATGCTGAGAGAAACCCCCTTATCCTTCTACCATTTGAGATTTTAGAGAGAAGATGGCTTTGTATGAGGTCACCAGACACAGAATTTTCCTGTACCTTGATCTTAGACCTTCCAGCCTACAAAACTATGAGAAATAAATTTCTATTGTTGGCTCAGCATGATGGCTTACACCTGTAATCTCAGCACTTTAGGAGGCCAAGGCAGGTGGATCACTCGAGGTTAAGAGTTTGAGACCAGCCTGGCTATCATGGTGAAACCTCGTCTCTACTAAAAATACAAAAATTAGCCGATCATGGTGGCGCATGCCTGTAATCCCAGCAAATTGGGAGACTGAGGCAGGAGAATCACTTGAATCTGGGAAGCGAAGGTTGCAATGAGCCGAGATTGCACCACTGCACTCCAGCCTGGGCGACAGAGCAGGACTCTGTCTCAAAAAAAAAAAAAAAAAAAAAATCCGTTGTTTATAAGCCACTCAGTTTATGGCATTTTGGTATAGCAGCCTGTATAGATGAAAACCCTATTCTTTTTCATTGTCCTGCGATTATTAGAGTAGTGCTAATTGGCTCTAACTTGAATAGATACACACATGATAGTGGAAGTATCAAAATGACACTTACACAGTGATTACCCAGATCCAAAATAGGCTATGCAGTTTCAATTATAATTGAAATGAATACAAACATGCAAAACTGTGACTCCCAAGAATTTACCTGTGGCCTGACAAGGGCCCAAAAAACTGGGATAGGTTAGTAAAGACAGCAAATTAATAGAGCACAGTGTTTTGTTGTTAATTAACCTTAAGAGAACACAGATTACACATCTAAGGCTTTGAGCTATTATAAATAATACATTTAAAAAAATACATTTAAATTTTTATGCAAATATCACAGGAAAATAATTTGAAAATTTAAATGATGCTAAAAAGCTTATCTCAAGAAACAATAACTACTTGTTCCTCTACCTTCCTCCAGTAGATATTTTTTATTCTGGGATTTACTTTATCATTTGTAAATAAAATGCCTTGATTGCTATCTGTCAACTTATTCATTTTTGACATTACTTATTGCCTTCTCATAATGGTAAATGAAGATTTCATTATGTACACTCCCCTTTTTCTCCTCTCTTCATTTTCCCCATAAAATTTGCATCTCAAAGTTTAATTGATATTCTATATTGTCTTTATTGAAATAATGTTTACTGTTAAACCAGGTAGAGCATTGTGATTATAGTTCTATTCATATGCAACTTTCTGTTTTTCCTGGTTGATAATTTCCTTTTCTTTTCATGTGCCTAGTATTGGGAATACTCTGTCTTCCCAAATAGCGTAAGAGACCTCTAAATCTCTCTATACAGTATTACCAAGGTCAAATCTGTCAAATAATTTATGTATTCTGAGATTTTTTTTTTTTTTGGAGATATTATCCCCACATACAAACACCCTCAGAACCCTGACCCCTCTCCTCTAGCCTGGGCTGGTGGCTTCTACACCTGCTACACAGCTGTGGTCCTGGCACTTTCCCAGCTGTCATTCTGGGAATCCCCTTTACCTCTCTGCTGTTTTCTGGCTCCCATTCTTCCTCTTTCTTGGTTTAATTCTTCATTTAGGAAAACATATCCTCTAGTGACTTCCTGAGAAAGCATTTATGGGAGACTGTGTGTGTGCCTGAAATGTCTTTTTGATACCCTTATACTTACTTGATTGATAGTTTGGCTAGATGTAACCTTTTAGGTTGAAAATAATTTTTATCGAAAATCTTAAAACATATTATTTTCCCCTGTCTTTTAGTTTTTAATAGGTTTCTTAAAAATGCAAGGTTAATCTTATTCCTTATCCTTTGGATATATCTCTGGAATCCTTTGGCATCTTCTCTTTACCATGATGTTCTGAAGTTTCACAAAGATTAAATTTGATGTGGATTTTTTTATTCATTTATTATTTTGGATGCCTACTGGGTTTTAAAGTCTGGAGACTCAGATGCTTAACCTCTTTTCTTTTTTGTCATTGTTGCTCACTCTTGTCCGCCTCCGAGCCTCATATCCCTCAATTCAGAGCCTTTCTGGTTAAACTTCAGAGAACAATCCTCAGGTATCCTGAAAGGGACTTGATTTTGAATGGTGGCATTTAGGACCCTTTGTTCTAACTGTTCCTTCTCCTAACTGAAAACAAACAAACAAGCCAGGTATGATGGTGTACTCCTGGTAGTCCCAGAAACTTGGAAGACTGGGTCGAGAGGATGATTTTCATGCAGGAGTTCAAACCCAGCCTGAGCAACACAGTAAGACCCCCATCTCTGAAAACAAACAAACCCAACAACCAGCAAACCATCCTAGTATTTATAGGCTCCTGCTTTACTGCCACTTTCAATTGTATCTCCACTTGCAGAATATTAACCTCAAATTCCTTAGTCTTTTCAGTCTACCAGGCGAACTAGCTAGCCTCTCACTGCTAGCCTGTCTCACTTACGTCCAGCCCCATCCCTATGAAGCACACTTCCTGTTGAATCATTTACCACTGTTAATTGTGTTCTAGTCCTCATCCATTGTGGTTTGGGGTTTATGGATTCAATTCTTCTGGCTTCCCTAACATTAGAGCTTCCCTTTTTTGCTTTTTGTTCTTGTTTACTGGTGAATTTTATAGGAGAAAGAGGTCAGAATTGTCTTCATTACCATGAAGATGTGTTTAACAATTATAGCAGTCCAGTAATGAAATGACCTATCCTTCCAAATAAAAAATGTCAGCATTGGAAATACCCAGTAGAGACTTGGTTATTCTTTCTTTCAGGAATTCTAATGAAGAAACGTCTGGAAAGGGGCTAGGGACAAACTAAATGACTCATTTAAGATCTTTTGCAAGTATACAAGTTTATAAATTCTGTACTATCTACCACAGGCTGAATGGAAGCAGAAATCATTAAATAATTAAGATCATGAGCCTCAAAATCAAATGGCTTCCATGTGAATTCCAGATCTGTCTTTTACTTATGCTATATTTTCATTTCTTTAGCTTCAATATCCTATGTCATGGAATGGGGACTACCTATTGTACATGATTGTTATGAAATTAACACAGTAAATGTGGTCTAATATAAACACATAATCTTTGTTAACTAATTCCAATAATCATGTGTTTAAATCAAGCCTGTGAATGGGAATTAATATTTTCTTTTCTTTTTTTTTTTTTTTTTTCAGGCAGAGTCTCACTCTGTCACCAGGCTGAAGTGCAGTGGTGTGATCTCAGCTCACTGCAACCTCCGCCTCCCAGGTTCAAGCGACTCTTCTGCCTCAGCCTCCTGTGTACCTGGGACTACAGGTGTGCGCCATCATGCTCAGCTAATGTTTTTTATTTTTAGTAGAGATGGGTTTTCACCATGTTGGCCAGGATGGTCTCCATCTATTGACCTTGTGATCCTCCTGCCTTGGCTTCCCAAAGTGCCAGGATTACAAGTGTGAGCCACTGCACCCAGCAGGGAATTAGTATTTTCTACATTAATAACATTTTTGAATTGTTACTGCCTAGAACCAAGCTGAAGAATCTATTGTATCATCTCTTGGCTGTGGTGATTCTTGATCTAGGCTAGATCTGGCTTGGGGTGGTGAGGGCATATCGTTTTACATTGCTTTTACTCAGCAGGCATCTCCTTCATCTTTCTAAAAAGAAGGGAAATGTGAGCTTGTGATCAAACAGAGATTATTTTGTATTAATCCAAATTCAAAACCAAACAGCAAGTTACAATAATCAGTTTCCATGGTGACAACTCTTTAATTAATACGAGGGGTTTACAATTGATCTCTAGAAGTGAAATATGATTCCCACCCTATGAAAGAATTTGGTTTAATCACTTTTCAGCAAAATTAGGCAAGCAAAGATTATTTCTAGTAAAGAGTAGAGTGGACTAACTTTCACAAATAAAATAAATATTGGGTGCTACACTTGTAAAGAACTCCACTTCTTAAGTAGCCTTATTACTCTTAATTTTATCATGAAATTCTTTTTATCAATCATGCAGACAGATTCTAGGCTAGGCTTCTTTATACCAATTCTGTTGAATTCAAATTAATAAGACATTGCTGCATGCATTCTACAGGGGACATTTGACTCATGCCAATATTTTCGTCAAGGAAGATCAGAATAAGGTGTGTTCTGTTGCAGGAATATTAGACCTCCACATCTTTGAAGATCTCCTCCTTGTCCTCTTGCTGGATGTAGTAGAGATTCAGAAGCATAGGACCGTATGTTGACTTGTTCATCCAGAGTGTCCACTGAGGGTACAGTGGTATTTTAGTGGCTCCTATAGGCTGCAGCAATGACATTCCCCTAAAGCAGACTCCACTGTTCCAACCCCCACATACTAGAAAGAGGGCTTGAAGGTCAAGTGATTGGTCCTGATTAAAATATGTGACAGTTTGGATATTTGTCCCCTCAGAGTCTCATGTTGAAATTTGATCCCCAGTGCTGGAGGTGGGGCCTAGTGGGAGGCGTTTGGGTCATGGCAGCGGATCTCTCATGAACAGCTGGGTGCCATTCTCCTGGGATTGAGTTCTTGCTCTATTAATTTCCACGAGAACCGATTGCTAAAAAGAACCTGGTACCTTCCTCCCCTCTCTCTCCTTCTTCCTCCCTCTTGCCATGTGATGCCTGTTCCCCTTCACCTTCCACCATGAGTGGAAGCTTCCTGAAACCCTCCCCAGAAGGAGATGCTGGCACCATGCTTCTTGTACAGCCTGCAGAACTGTGAACCAAATGAATATCTTTTCTTTTTTAATAAGTAACCCAGTCTCAGGTGTCCCTTTATTGCAGCATAAACAGACTAAGACAATCTCTGTTGCCATTGGCTTGCCCCCATTGGCTTGCCCCCGGCTGTTCCTGGAGAGGCATCTCCTTGTTGCTGCGCATGGGTAGGGGAGCCCAGCTGGCATGTACATACTCAACAACCCTGGGGAAAAAGGTTGCTGAACTCTAAGGGCTCAGGTCACCTTTTGGTGGCATCCTGCTTCCTTTGGCTCATGTTCCCTAAAGGAAATTTGGGAAATATGTCCCACCTGAAAGAACTCTGGCCACAAGATACCCAAATGCACCTCATTAATGACAAGAAGAAGGCAATGATGCAGATGAAATGATATGTCGAATGTTAATCATCCCAACGTTGAAGTCCTGAAGCCACCCATGGTTTTGGACTGCGATCTCCTGGATGGGGATATTTCTTCCCTTCTTCCCTTCTTCTCATTCCTCCTTGTCCTGGGGTTTGCCAGCTATCATGGGGTCTGCAGAATTTTGGTGAGGGAAGGGACCTCACAGATCATCTCTCCACCTCCCTCAGACTCAGAGGTCCTGTCTAGAGCCACCCTGATCTGTCCTTAGGTAGATGACATTTGATGAAAAAAATAATCGGCTGTACTTGCCAACAGTTAAGTCTTTCAAGATAATAGATCCATGATGTTTTACCATACAAGGAGTGAGACTCCTTTCAAAGGTTTGATAAAACATCCCTTTCAAATCGCCTTTTTGAGGTTTTCTAACTAAGTACAAGGTTCATTTTTCTCTTCTCTGTCTAGTATCGTAGGTTCTTTTGATTCCCCTCTCTAAGGGTCAGGAGTTCTTCTCTCCCCTATGCGAGTGTCATGCAGCCCCTCCTCCCCTGCTGATCATAAAGCAATTTTCAGGAGGGGTTTAAGGTTGAACTTGTGTTGAAAGGAAAGCCTGTCATTTTGATGTGACAGAAAACAGGTGTGTGGTGGTCTCCTGGTTCTGAGCTGGTGGACACTCCTTCCTTCTTGCAATACAGTTCTTATCAAAGATCAGGGACTGATTTTTAAATTCTGTGTGTGGTCTTTTTTCTCTGTAATCATTTGGTGTGGCTTTGAGAGGATCTAGAACAACACAAACCCTGGGAGTGGCAGAGATCGTCAGCAGGCTTGGGACTGAGTGAGCAATTGCTTAGACTCCTATTACCTTGCCCCTTTATCTTCCCAATTATGTCTCTTTATTGCCTCCCTTTCATGGTGAGGGGATGCCTAGTCTAAGTGTCCACTGATAGGCTTCATTGTCTTAAAGAGAGCCTATTACCTGAACCTATCTGCATTTCTAAAGGCTTTCAGAGCCTTTCTGCTTCCAATATCTCTTATATGACTGGTTTGTCCTCAGAAGAGAAGAACTGCAGCCAGGTGTGGTGGCTCACACCTGTAATCCCAGCACTGGGAGGCTGACATGAGTGGATCACAAGGTCAGGAGTTCAAGACCAGCACAACCACCATGATGAAACTCTGTCTCTACTAAAAATACAAAAATTAGCTGGTGTTGTGGTGCGCACCTGTAATCCAGCTACTTGGGGCTAAGGCAAGAGAATTGCTGCTAATATATTACATGTTCTTAGAATTCTAAATTTTAAATTCAGAGATCTTAGGATCTAAAGAATGAATGAACCTGGGAGGCAGAGGTTGCAGTGAGCTGAGATCACACCACTGCACTCCAGCTGGGCGACACAGCGAGACTCAGTCTCAAAACAAAAAAGAAAAATAATAATTTCCCTTGTGTGTTCCTTAATTCTAGCTCAAAGACTGCAAAGGAAGCACCACATGTCTTCCATTCTTCTTTAAACTGTTCCAGGGCCCCTGTCCTATATAAATTTGGAATTGTGCCAGGAATTGGAATTTGGAATTAGGAGCCCAAACTGTAGTTGGACCCTGGCTGGGATGCCTTGTTACCTACTCCAGGGGTCACTGCTCAAACAGAATATGTGTGGGACCCCCGGGGTTTGTGGAACATGGTGTTCCTGGACTCAGCTTGGGACCTTGATACCAGAAACTACGGCTAGATGAAATCATGGTCTCTGTGGGAAGGACAAACTCCTAGTTGCCTTTCTCATGCATACCCAAGAGAGGTTGCAAAATCATTAACAAAAATGAAGGAAAAATTGCAGGGAAATTTTCCTGGGTATCTGTATAGTGCCACTAAATACAAAAGATGACATCTTAGTCGACCTTATTGGGGTGAAAATATTACTATTATTAAAAGTAGTAATACCTGCTACTGGGGACGTGAATGTCTGAGTGAACTTCTGCCTCCACTGTTTTCCCTGAGTCCCAAGCTACCTCTCTATGAGGAACCCGCAAACCTCCATATATAACATATATTTATATATATATATAAACCTCCACTGTTTTCCCTGAGTCCCAAGCTACCTCTCTATGAGGAACCCACAAACCTCCATATATAACATATATAACATATATATATATATAAACCTCCACTGTTTTCCCTGAGTCCCAAGCTACCTCTCTATGAGGAACCCACAAACCTCCATATAAAACATATATAACATATATTTATATAAATATATATAAACCTCCACTGTTTTCCCTGAGTCCCAAGCTACCTCTCTATGAGGAACCCGCAAACCTCCATATATAACATATATATATATATATATATATGAACCTCCACTGTTTTCCCCGAGTCCCAAGCTACCTCTCTATGAGGAACCCACAAACCTCCATATATATAAAATATGTATATACTATATAGATAATATATTATATATTATATAGAACATATATTTCCTCCAGGACTACCAGGAAATCTTCTATACGTGGTCTGGAAAAAAGAGTAAGCCCGTGAGGTGTGATCACTAAGTCTTCCATGGGTTAGAAGAGCACACCCAAGATAGGATGGGTTTGGAATGATCAGAGTCCTCACCAAAGAAAGTGCTGTACTCTAGTGCCCCACACCGAAAGGGGCAATGAGCCCCCAGCAGACTCTATGCACAGAAATCAGTGCTCCTGCTGCCTAAACTTTACTTTCAAGCTAACTTAATATAGAATAAAATGAACTAATCCCCACCCCTGACCAAGGTACAAATTTTAATGTTTATTTAGTACTTAGCAAGCAACTCTGTATGTATTAATTAAAAAAAGACTTGTCCCTTCCCCTGAAACAAAACGAAACAAAAACAAAGAAAAGCAAGCAACCCTTGACAGGCTGCTGACATATTACAGGTTCCTAGAACTCAAAATTTTAAATTCAGAGACCTTAGGATCTAAAGAATAAATGTCTTTTTGGGGGGTGAAGCAAACAAACAAACAAACATATACATATATATATATATATATATATATATGCTTAATTGAAACTATGATGCTTTATTGGATAAAAGCATTTCATAAAAATGTATTTTGAATTTTTGTATATTTAGCTAAAAATAGGATGACAGTATACATGTAGTATACAAAGTTGAATATTATGTGATTTAAGCAGTTTTAAAAAATACTTTTTAAGGCTGGGCATGGTGGCTCATGCCTGTAATACCAGCACTTTGGGAGACCGAGGCAGACAGATCTCCTGAGGTGTTCCAAGTCCAGCCTGACCAACATGGAGAAACCCTGTGTCTACTGAAAATACAAAATCAGCTGAGTGTGGTAGTACATGCCTATAATTCCCGCTACTTGGGAGGCTGAGGCAGGGGAATCACTTGCACCCGGGAAGCAGAGGTTGCAGTGAGCCGAAATCATGCCATTGCACTCCAGCCTGGACAACAAGAGCAAAACTCCATCTCAAAAATGAATAAATAAATAAAATAAAAAGTGCAATTTGATTCTCTTGATGACTCCATCAGAGAGATCATGCCATTGCACTCTAGTCTGGGCAATAAGAGCGAAACTCCATCTCAAAACAAACAAACAAAAGCTGTTAAGCTTTGAAAGGTAACTACATCTATATTGTGTAATAAAACTGAAAAAGTAACGTGATTTTGTGGTTTTTCTGTAGAAGGATAAGTGACACAAATTCAGATTTCTGCATAAAAATTGACAGAGAAATATGCAATCACCTTATGTAAATGCACATAATATTTCTAACAAACTGTCTTATTTTGACATATTCTGCTTATTTTCTGATATTCCAAAGTGGTTTTTGAAAGTTTGAATTCATAAAATCTTAAAGTAATAGATATATTGCTTTATCCAAAGACTGCTGAAAAATTAGAGTTCTATTGTAGTGTCATTGGTAATTAACTAATGTGTTTTGATAGGTGATAATTCATCAGATAACATATTTAAAATATATGAATTTTGGATCTTGGGTCAAAGAAGTGATTTTCAGTCTAAACTTCAAAAGCCCGAGTTTGCATGTAGTGTTATTTGCTTACAAAGTCTTTCCTTGATCTTCCTGCAAGAAAATGAGACACTTTGAACTGGCCTAGCACTGGCTGGAAGTACACATATACATAGTACTCACTGGGCAAATCACGTGGATTCATGAAATGCAAATAAAACATTCCGTGATATATTAGGTTCCCGAGAGAATAAGGAAATACTGCGTGCTATATATAAGGGAATGTTTATGGCTCAGGAAAGGGAGCAAGATACATTTAAAAATTTTTGAGATAAAGACAAAGTTTAAGAGAACCAAAATTTAATTGAATGTGTGAAATAGAAATTACTAGAAATTGGCCAGGCATGGTGGCTCACGCCTGTAATTCCAGCACTTTGTGAGGCCCAGGTGGGTGGATCACAAGGTCAGGAGATCGGGACCATCATGGCTAACATGGTGAAACCCCATCTCTACTAAAAAAAAAAAAAATTAGCCAGGTGTGGTGGCGCCTGTCTGTTGTCTCAGCTACTCAGGAGGCTGAGGCAGGAGAATTGCTTGAACCTGAGAGGTAGAGATTGCAGTGAGCCAAGATGGCATCACCGTACTACAGCCTGGACTACAAAGCAAGACTCCATCTCAAAAAAAAGAAAGAAAGAAAGAAAAAGAAATTACTAGAAATTAAAGAGGAGTGGGAAGAATCAATGTGCTTATCGTGGGCCACAGGCACACTCATTCTGTCCTCTCAAAGAGGACAGACTGGCTCTTGGATGCTTTTCTATTAGCTGTTAATGCAAGCAAAAGGAGTAGCCCTATGCCTCCACCTAATGAGAGTGCAAAACTAGCAGCTGCAAGGATGCCAAAGATCTCAGACTCACAATTGATTTAAACAAGTAAAACAAACTGTTTGTCAAATAAGCACCTACATAACTCGGAGAATGAAGGTTGAAGAACTAACCTAGAACTGAGTACTAGGGTGGAATGCACGTTTTTTCTGGAAAACCTGAAAACAAAAGTAACTATGTAGAAAAGGTTAAACTTAGTACTTTACTGTACGCACTGATATTGGTGTTAGCGTCTTGGCGCTTTTAGGCAAATGAAGAATATAAGTAATGATAAATTACTAAACATTTATATAAAGTAAATATAGGTAATTATTCTTACATAAGAGAAAATATGCTATAATTATAGAATTCCTCAATTTAAGGAGGACTGTTGTAATTTTAGAACAGGATTAGAAGTATTAACATAAATACAAAATTTCAAAGAAAATATTTGTAGTTTTGACACAAATAATCTAGGAATGACATCAATCCATGTTGCACCCAACCATCCAGTTCCTGGTCTTTTTTTTTTTTTTTTTTAACTTAAAGAAACTAAGGATTCTTAAGAGAAACATCTCAGTCTTTGCTTGGCCCAGAGATGCACAAGATAGTTTAAATCGCCTTGTGCTAGAAAGCAAGAAAGCTTTCTAAAGTAATATCAAAAAGACATGAGAACCTACCTAAAAGAAGCTACCACTAGCCAAAGTTGTATCATGAAAAGTTATAATAAATCTTCCAGTCAACTGAAATCTATTAAATCTATTAGACAGCCATGATTCCCTAGCAATGAATGATAAATAAATAAATAAACAAATAACAGGAAGTCTTTGAGAAGAAGGTGCAGAAGTTATTACTGCTGAGCTTTCTTGTTTATTTGGCATTATTGGCTCATCTATTGTATCCATAAAGAATACAGAAATGAATAATGCTCTAAACATAACAGTTAAAGGCATTTTCTGACACAAGCTGAGAATATCAGTGGAAAGACTCCATAATTTGTGACTACAAGTCAGACAAAAGGCATGAAAAGTATCCAAAATTTGCTTATATCAGTTTTTAAATGAATAAGAAGAAATGTATCCCGTACAGATGTCTTTAGAGATAATTGGAAAAGGCAGTCACCACCATGATGCACAAAAGGGGATCATTTCCACTAAAAGAGCAGTAAGCAGCAAGAGGTGATGAGCAAGGTTATCAACCCAGCCTGCTCATGCAAGTTGAAATCAGTGACAACAGGCAACAGGACGGAACCAACCTTCAGACAAGAATGAGTGAAAACAAAACAGAAGAGGCAAACAAAGGTAAAACAGGCAGAGATGGTTATCCAAGAACCTAAGACGCCTCTGCAGAAACCAGAGAAATCAACAACGAAGAGAGTCAGCCTCTAATGAAGCCAAATGAAAAAGAAGCAAAGTCCAATTCGTGTCATACACCAACTCTCACTGCTGGTCTCCGTATATCTCTTTGTATCCATCCAGAGGTATTTGTGTCCACTCTTTTATAAATGCAAGTTTTTGGTAACTCTAGGAAAACAATTTAAAGGAGAAGATACTACCTCATTCCTTTTTTTTTTTTTTTTTTTAATATTAAGCCAGACATGGTGACTCACGCCTGTAATCCCAGCACTTTGGGAGGCCAAGGCAGGCGGATCACAAGGTCAGGAGATCGAGACCATCCTGGCCAACATGATGAAACACCATCTCTACTAAAATACAAAAAATTACCTGGGTGTGATGTTGAGCACCTGTAATCCCAGCTACTTGGGAGCCTCAGGCAGGGGAATCACTTGAACCCAGGAAGCAGAGATTGCAGTGAGCCAAGATCACGACACTGCACTCCAGCCTGGTGACAGAGCAAGACGCCATCTCAAAATAAATAAAAAAAAAATAAAATAAAAAGATTTAGGTGGGTGCTTTTCTGTGTGTAAATTCTGTTTTTAAAGAGGTAATAATTGTCTTGTATGTTAACTTATCCCACAGCCTGCAGAAGGGCAATTTTGATAGCCTATAATATGTAATTAACTAAATAGCAATTTGAGATCATAATCATGAAATCAGTATAACTTAAACATTTTTAATTACCTTTTCCACTCACTTTTAAGTAGAATTGTTCCCCCAAAAGCCTCCCCATTGTTTATAACCCTCCCACTGAAACTTTAACATTTGGTAGTGGTGGTCCAGTTTTTCTTATTACTTGATTGATATGTTGTGAAAGACTGGAAATGTTTGAGCATATGGTGTGTATGGATTAAGTCATAAATTGGAGGGAAATTAGATCTAATAGCTTACCAATATTTTAAAATATTGGTATTTACAGGCATCTGTTTAAGGACCATTTGCCTACAAGTTTTAAGATAGAAAGGAAGGCACCAGAAAAATTGCTATGGATTATAACTGTATGTATTTACAATTTTTTGGTATTTGTATTAAGAATTGCCTCCACATAGTTATATAACATCTGTATATTGACTATGGAACAAAGTCTCAGTTATAAAAAACAGTTCAATGAGAAGGCATCTAAATCTTTTACAATGTTATCAGTTTATAAATTGTTAGAGTCAGAAAGATATTCATATATTTTTAAAATCCCAAACACATTGAATGGACCATCTGAACAGGAGCTGTCGATTTCTACAAGAAGATAGAATTAGGTACTATGTATAACGTTAAGTCCACGGAAGTGGGCTGAGTGATAGCTTCTATCAGAGTTGTGGAATTATTAACATAATAACTTAAGTAGGCTTTCGCATGTATCATTAGGTCTTGGGATGGGCTCCAGATCCTCCATCTGTCTCTGATAGTAAATAATCTAAATTAATTAGGAAGATATTTATCTTCCTTAATGAGTATGCATTTTTTAATACTCAGAAGATTTGGAATTAAGTATAGAACAGTTTAAAAGAATCAAAATGATTTATTAATATTTGTGTCAAGTGGGGAACTGAAGATCTACCTAGGAAAATAGCCCTGATTGTAGCATTTCATCCATTTTCATTGCAATGATGTATTTGCCTACATCCCCACAAAACTGTGAGTTCCCTGGGAACGAGAATGGTTTATTTTATCTCAGTATACTCAACACAGTGCCTGGCCCAGTGTCAGTTCCCAGTAACTATAAATGAATGCATAAGATCCTTAAGGTTGTAATGAGATTTGGTTTCCATCAGTGTCTCCTTCCACAGAGATCAGAGAAAAGTCTGCCTCCTCCAGTCCTACTGAGCTGCTCCTATTTTTGAAGGCTCTCTCCTGCAGCCGTATCAGAATGTAGTAGAGACAGAGGAAAAGTTTTCTCTCATGTCTTTGATGTTTATTCCAGGGCATGCTAACAGATGGAAAGGGTCAAACTTCTGGGATCCTTCAGGGACATAGCCCTTGACATTCTCTGTGAAAGGATGTGCTATACATAATGTGCCTGACAGCAACTGAGCTTGATGGCACATGGTCGAGGCAAGAAGACAGTTTTTCTTTCAGACTCAGCCTAAGCATTTGTAATCAGGAGTCACAGACAAGATATTTCAAACCACTTCCTCATGACTGCCCGTTGAATGTTTGAAAACGATATGGGCCTTTGATCTAAATATTCCCGCTTTCTTCAATTGTTCCTCATAGGACATAGCCTCCAAACTTTCCTCAGCCTGATTTTCCTGCTCCAGTTCATCTCTGTGTTGTTGCAAAGATGCAGAAGTGAGCACAGCAGGTGCGATGTAGCCTGACCAAGGTAGGCATCAGGGGACCCTCCTCCGCTTCTGGGCACTGCGTCTCCACAGCAGCTAACAGCCGTCATCTGCCTGGTGGCCTTATCATGTTCTTGACTCTCACCATACTTGCAGCCAACTCAAATCCCGGTGTTCTGCTTTATGCTATTGTTTCTTTCTGTGATTTTTTTTTTTTTTTTTTGAGACGGAGTCTCGCTTTGTCACCCAGGCTGGAGTGCAGTGGTGTGATCTTGGTTCACTGCAACCTCTGACGCCTGGGTTCAAGCAATTCTCAGCCTCAGCCTCTCGAGTAACTGGGATCACAGGCACCCACCACCATGCCCTGCTAATTTTTTTGTATTTTTACTAGAGATGGGGTTTCACCATCTTGGCCAGGCTGGTCTTGAACTCCTGACCTCTTGATCCACCAGCCTCTCGAAGTGCTGGGATTGCAGGCATGAGCCACCATAGCCGGCCCTCTTTCCGTGATGTTTTAAAAACATGATTCTGTAATTCTGTGCTTATGTAATTGCTATTTTGAACCTAACAATTTAACTGGTATCTCTATTTGGATCATTATTCCAGCTTATTATGACATTTTGGAATTGTGATTCTATTATTAAATGTTTTAAATCTCACACTGTTGCCACCTATACCTTTGATAAGCCTATTGCCACATCTTCACTGATAAAAGTATTGATCAAGACAGGTTGAACAGAGAACCCAGAGCACACTACTAGTTCTCAACAAATGATTGGGGGTTTTTGTTTGTTTTTTAGAGAGAGGGTCTCGCTTTGCCCAGGCTGGCACAATCACAGGTCATTGCAGCTTCAAACCTGGGCTCAAGCAATCCTCCTGCCTCAGCTTCTTGAGTAGCTGGAACTACAGGTGTGTGCTAATTTTTTATTTTTATAGAAACAAGGTCTTGCTATGTTGCTCACTCTGGTTTCCAACTCCTGGCCTCCAGTCATCCTCCTTCCTCAGCTTCCCAAACTGCTGGGATTACAGGAATGAGCCACTTTCCTGGCCTCAACACATATTTATGAATTAAATCATAAATTTGGCTGAGAAAAATAGGAAATATTACGAAATAGCAATTTGAAAGCATAATCATGAATTCACTGTAACTTAAATATTTTTAATTACCTTTTCCATTCACTTTTAAGAATTGTTCCCCCAAAATTCTACTTATACCAACATCATAGTTTTTGCCTACAGTAACATACTCAGGTGACCTTATGCCCTTTCAATTATTTTCATAAGAGAATGAAACATACTTTTCCAAATGATAGTTTTCTTGCCTATATAGAGATTTCCAGAACAATCTTATTATTCCCATTCATTTTTTTTCCCCTCTTCTATTCATTTTTGTTCAACATAGTATTGGGCATTCTTTGGATATCTAAACAAATGGCTTTTTAAAGGCAATATTGAATTTATTCTTAAATGTTGGCTTCATTACGAAAGACTAAGAAATAATTATATAATTTTATCTGTTTAAATATCTTAAAAACAATTTTGCTAAATTGATTTTTATCCAGACACGTTTTAACACAAATTTGCTCCTGATTAATTAAAATGCATGGGTCTAGGAACCCAGAGTGGAAGCGGGGGATCACATTGACACCTGGGTTCTTTTGTGTTCAAGATCTCAGAAGCCAAGTGATCAATGCTTCCACACAGCTGCAATGGCTCTTTTAAAATGAAACCTAGGCTGGGCGTGGTGGCTCATGCCTATAATCCCAGCACTTTGGGAGGCCAAGGCGGGTGGATCACAAGGACAAGAGAGCAAGACCATCCTGGTTAATAAGGTGAAACCCCGTCTCTACTAAAAATGCAAAAAATTAGCTGGGCATGGTGGTGCGCGCCTGTAGTCCCAGCTACTCAGGAGACTGAGGCAGGAGAATTGCTTGAACCCAGAAGGCGGAGGTTGCAATGAGCCGAGATCATGCCATTGCACTCCAGTCTGGGTAACTATAGCGAAACTCTGTCTCAAAAAAAAAAAAGTGAAACCTATTACCAGACACCAAGCTCCTTAGAGCTCTAGATGCTATTAAACGAAGAGGCAAATAGGCAGAGCATTAGGGCTGATGGTTGTCAAGAAACTGTTTGGAGTCATTGACTCTGGCTACTATGGGCATATATGGTTATTGCTATATAAGAAGGACAGAGAAAAGTATGGATGGAACTTAAGTGATACAGCTACCTGCCTGGCTGCAGAAATTAATGAAGACCATTGCATCATTATATTGGAAGGACTTCCAAAGCCAAAACCTGACCAGCTCAGATGCTGTCTAAAAGCAAAGACAAGACGCCGTAGATAGTGGAAGAGGGAAGGTGTAAATACTACACACATCAGGAATACCTTGTGAAGAGTTACAGTGTGACTACTGTAGCCTTTACTTGGGTTCACTTCCTTGTTTTGCTATATATTCCAACTAATACTTCTTTTAAAAGTTTTTGGTTGTTTTCCAGCCACGCTGTTGTGTATGGACTATGTTGTTAGTTTACTTTTCAATTCAGTCCATACTTACATTACATGAAGATGGGTTTCTATGGCCACTGGAGGAGAAATGACTATCACCCAGAGATCTTAGATTGGAATCGAAGGTAGAAACTATTGAGACTTTAGGTCATTTCCCTTTAAGAAAGTGTGTAAATTTTCCACTAGGTAATGAGTCATCATACTATGTAAAACAGGAACATTTATTTTAACGTGCAAATTTGTACCATAAAGGGCAAGTGACAAATATAGAAATTAGGAAACCGCAGTAGTAAAACAACAGTGAATGCTTGCCATTGTGTTGACTGCCCAGTGTCCAAGTCTTCTTTCCATTTCGAACCTTGATTAAGGATAAGTCTTGGTGATGGGCAGGGTTCTGTCTACTCCTGTGAAAGGTAAAGAGGGGCATACATTCCATTCTCTATTTGACAGCTAGGAGGAGCATATGGCCTAGCCTTGTCCAATCACACTTCCAGCTAGGCAGTTATGCAATGATTCAGGGAGCAGAGGTTATTTCCTGGGGCATTAGTGAGTGTCCAGTGGGGTGGAGAGTTTCCAGCAGCTCCAGTACCATGGGAAGAGGTTTCAGCAGCAAAAGTTAGTCAGAGTATTTCTGGGCCAGGACTCTTCTGCTTAGATTTATTTGACTCCTTACCATTTCCCAAACCTGATTTTTTATATTTCTTAGACTCAGTAGGCTAGCTATGAATTCTCTTTCTGTTTAAATATGCCCAAATCAGTTTCTCTTGTTTGCAACACGATCTCTGAATAGTAGATCTTGTGCACATCCACCAGGTACCCAGCAGAGGCCTTTGCAGATACATATTAAATGTTAATTGCTTTTCTTTCTTCCTACCTTTCCCAGTTGCATTACAGGCCCTTGAGGGGCCTATTTGTCCTCACTGACATAAGCATAAAGGTGCTCAGCTTGTGACCTTGTACAAAGAGAGTAGTCAATATTGCCTCTTGTCCAAACTACACACTTAGTAATTTGGAATTCCTCATTAACTCCTCAAAGATTCTAGACATTAAAATACAAAAAGGGCCAGGCACAGTGGCTCATGCCTATAATCCCAAAACTTTGGGAGGCTGAGGAGGGAGGATTGCTTGAGCCCTGGAGTTTGTTGGGCAACATAGTGAGACTTTGTCTCTATTTAGATAAATAAGTTAATTAATTGACATAAATAAAATATAAAAGGGCCCCACAACCCAGAAATAAAATCAAACACACATGGACAGCTAATTTCTAAAAAGGGCATCAAGAAGACACAATGGGGAAAGAACAGTCTCTTCAATAAATGGTGCTGGAAAAACTAGATTGCCATATGCAAAAGAATGAAATTGGGCTTTTTTCTTCCACCGCACATAAAAATCAACTCAAGATAGATAAAAGACCTAGATGTAAGACCTGAAACCATAAAGCTTCTAGGCGAGAACAGAAGGGAAAAGCTTCTTGACACTGGCCTTGGCAATGATATTTGGATAACACACCAAGAGTTCAGGTTCCAAAAACAAAAGTAAATAAATGGGGATCCATCAAATGAAAACCTTCTGTCCAGAAAAGGCAACAGCTGACAGGATGAAAGAGCAACCTACAGACTCAGAAAAAAGTAATTGCTAACCGCTGTGTGATGAGGGGTTAAGACCCAAAATTTATAAAGAATTCTTACAACTCAATAGCAGAAAAACAAATAATCTGATTTATAAAAATAGGCACTGGATCTGAGCAGATATTTCCACAAAGAAGACATAGAATGGCCAACAGGGGTATGAAAAGGTGTGCAACATCACTAATCATAGGAATAACTTTACACACTCACTAAGTGATACCTTCCAAAACAGAAAGTATCTATCCTAAACACGAATGTTGTCTTCCATAATTCACACAGTACCACCTATTAGAAGGAAATTTCTGGCAGTTTAAGGATAGCTAGTCTATCTCTCTGTCTAATTATGAAGCCTTCGTATTAAGTTCAGAGCACCAGCTACTTAATGAAGAAGAGTTTTAATTATTTAAAATGACATGTAGATGTCTTTTGGGTAAATTTTAATATTGTTGCACTGTAGACTATCATGTCATTCTGGTTTGTTTTGATTTGATTTGGTTTGGCTTGTTTCTTTTGAGATAGAGTCTCACTCTGTCACCCCAGCTGGAGTGCAATGGTGCCATCCTGGCTCACTGCAACCTCTGCCTCCCAGGTTCAAGCGATTCTCCTGCCTTAGCCTCCCGAGTAGCTGGGATTACAGGTGCCTGCCACCACGCTCAGCTAATTTTTGTATTTTTAGTAGAGATGAGGTTTCACCATATTGGCCAGGCTGATCTCGAACTCCTGACCTCAGGTGATCCACCTGCCTTGGTCTCCCAAAGTGCTGGGATTACAGACATGAGCCACTGCCCCTGCCTATTCTGTTTCAGTACCACAGAATTGTTAAATGTTATTGTGTTTCTATTTAAGTACTAGGATATAATAATTGATGAAATAATGACTTAAATGTCAGTTTTTTCATCTGGAGCTGAGGCAAACACACAAGCTTTCCAGCCTCCAGTTTGGAGCTGGTTTGGCCAGGCTGTACCCTCTCTGCCTGTGCTGCATTTTGTATAAATGCTGGTTGAAAATGTGGCCCTAATACTTTTTGACATCTTGATCAGTGGAGGCTGGAGATACTTTTCAGAAAGCGGAAAGCAAGTCTGCTTGCTAAAATAGAGACTTCAGCCTATCTCTGAGCCACATCGTTCTTTTATTTCGCATGAAACCTCTTGAATGGGTAATTTAGTTATACAAACGTAAATGAAGAATCTGTGGGCAGATCTGAATGCAGGACCTGTGCTGCAGAGTGTTCTATTTGGTGATGAAACTATAACTTGTCCATAAGCCCGAGCCATGCTTCTGAGACTTTGCTGCTTCACTTGGTGATTTTTGTTGTGCATGTGTGTTGAGGGGGTGGGGAGGGCGGATTAAATTTAGCGTCTATTGCTGAAACAGCCTCTAGCTGACCTTGTGATGCTGCACACTTTCTGCTTTAAGCAGTTTATTGTTGTTAGTTTGGGTTTTACAGGAGACGTACTAAACTGGAGAACCCGAAGGAAGGACATTCAGAAGGAATCTTCCCCTCTTGTAGAGGAAAAACAATCAAGGGAATAGGACCACGTCGCCTGCAGCTTCACCTGAACTGGACTGTTTGTGTCCTGTCTTAGTCAGCTCTGGCAGCAATGACAAAGTACCGTAGGCCAGGTGGCTTAAACCACAGACATTTATTTCTCTCAGTTCTGGAAATCCGAGAGCAGCGGGACTAGGATGGCCAGGTTCTTGGTGAAGGCTCACTTCCTGGTTTATAAAAGGTGTGTTACATGGTAGAGAGACCGAACTCTGGTCTCTCTCCTTCTTATGAGGGCACTAATCTCATAACCTCATGACCTAATCACCTCCCAAAGACCCCACCTCCTAATACCATGTCACTGGGGGTTAGGATTTCAGCATACGAATTTTGAAGGTACAGAAACATGTAGTCCCTAATATGTCCTATATGCTATGTGAGTTAAGAGTGAATAATCCCAGACGATAAACACTACACTATTATGTTTTGGTGTCGTAGTTTTGAAGCCGTCATAATGCAACGTGACACTCCAATGAGTAGGGGGTAGGCTTTCCTGTGAAGGAGACATCTCTTCTCCTTGAATAAGAAGAGGGAATCTTAGGACTTTAGACTTGAGGAAAGGTAAAAATCAATCTCTTTTTTTCTCTCAACCTGTCTTAGGTGATCTGGACTCTTAGGCACAGTTATAGTCAAAGAATTAATTCCTGTTAGTTGGAATAACCTGACCCTTACTCTGTTTAAGCTGGCTGGGGGCAACCCTATAAGGATTGTGAAGTTAGGTTGAGATTAAACTGTGAGGGTTGCCGCCTCTCGCAGTGTTGGCAAGACACCTTTCCATTTGGGGTCCTTGCCTCAAAACAACAGTGTAATTGTGTTAAGTGCTACAACTCGAACTTAGCTGCATGACGTAGACTGAAGGGAAGAGGCTGACCCCTAGACCTGATTGGAGTTAGCAATGGCCATCATCCCTGGAGTTGTAGGAGACCTGAATATGAGCCCCAAAATATGCCCCTGGCATCAGGAGTACTTTGAGCTGATTATTTTGAGAAATAGCATATACAGGAGAAGCTCTGAAAACAGAGTATGTTACCCTTTTGTAAGGAAAACTTATATTTTATAGAGGAACTATCCATGTGAGGGTTTCTGCCTCCCTGTACTACGGAAAAGATGAATGTAAGTCCTGAGAGACTCGGATAAGTGAAGAAGGCACTGACTTCAATCTGCACAACAAATCTTACTTTTGTTTACTTTTACGGGTCATATACTTCATGTTGGGCAGGCTGATGTTGAACTCTTGACTTCAGGTGATCCACCCACCTTGGTGTCCCAAAGTGCTGGGATTACAGGCATGAGCCATCGTACCTGGCACATTCTGTTTCAATACCACGCAATTGTTAAATCTTATTGTGTTTGTGTATAAGCACTAAGGTATAATAATTGATTAAATAATGACTTAAATGTCAGTCATTTCATCTGGAGCTGAGGCAAACACACAGCTTTCCAGCCTCCAATGTGGAGCTGGTTACGCCAGCCTGTATCATCTCTGCCTGTGCTGCAGAGGGGCAGCATAGGTAACAATGACAAAGTACCATAGCCTGGGTGGCTTGCTTTTCTTCCAATAACTTGCCTCTTGCACAACATTTGTTTTAACTGAAGATGATATTTAAGCCCAAATTCTAGCCACCTCTTTGAGTTACTCATCCCTGAGTTCCTCCAATGTATATATATGTGATGTACGTGTTCATAAACTTCTATTTGTCTTTCTCTTTAAATCTATCTTTCGTTACATGGGCTTTAGCCAAGAACCTAGGAATGCAGGAAGAAAAAAAATGTTCCCCTCCCCTCTAGAGTTTAGCTGCTCTTGCATCACAGCAATTTCAGCATGTGTATCAGGTAAGGAGACAAGAAAAGCGTGCCTGGACCAGGAGTTTGGGGCAGAAGAACCAGGTGCAGGAGGTGCTGCTGAACACCTGTGAGAAAGAGCACTGTGTAATTTCAGAAACCACTGAGGGCAGTTTGCTACTGGAGAGTCTACGCTGGGAAGGTAAACTGTAATTATCAAATGAGCTGCTATGTTATTTTTTAAGTCACCCTGTGGCAGGCAGCCCCAGTATTCACTTATATGATTTTATTTTTTTCACAAAACAGGATTTCAAACGTTGTGATGTAAACCAAAAATAAAACTCTAAGCCCCCCAACCAACTGAATGAACGCTCCTCTCAGCCAAGGGCATTCCACAGAAAACCTGAAAAACTAAAACTAGTTTAGGCCATAATGGAAAGAGGGGGTCCAGTTGTGCCTCTTTCTACTCTCATCCCTTTGGTATTCAGGTACAACCGACCAGCATTAATATTAAAACAGATCTTAAGCCTGACAAAGGGCCGGGTGCCATGGCTCACACCTATAATCCCAGCACTTTGGGAGGCCGAGATGAGTGGATCACCTGAGGTCAGGAGTTTGAGATTAGCCTGACCAACACAGAGAAACCCCATCTCTACTAAAAATACAAAATTACCTGGGCATAGTGGCACTTGCCTGTAATCCCAGCTACTCAGGAGGCTGAGGCAGGAGAATCGCTTGAACCCAGGAGGCAGAGGTCGCAGTGAGCCAAGATCACACCATTGCACTCCAGCCTGGGCAACAAGAGTGAAACTCCATCTCATAAAACAAACCAAAACAACAACAACAAAAGACAAAGAGAATTCCTTGTAGCAATAAGATACCAAATTCCAACCTGGCTCCAGTCGAGCATCACATGACAGAGAGCAGGTCTTGAAAGAAATCGAAGTATTTTACCCCAAAATATGTTGCTTAGACATAGTTTGAAATGGCCCTGCAAAGCTCTCTCTTGTGGAGAAAATCTACATTCTGTAGAGAATTTGCTTCCTTTTCCAGGTCTTTTCCTGATGCAGAAGAGATTTAACTAAGAGTCTGGGACCTTTTAGGTCCATTTACCATATGTGGTAAATAAGAGACATTTACCACATATTCCTCTGAAGCCTATTACCTGGAAGTTTCATCTGTGTAACGAGAACCTTGGCTTCCACAACCCCCGACCCCCGGCTTTGTCTTAACTACAAACATGTCTTTCTGCTGACTTCCATTCTTCAGGCTGAGCTTAACTCTTTCACCCAATTGCCAATCAAGAAATCTTTAATGTACCGGTGAACTGTAAGTTCCTGCTTTGAGTTGTCCTGCCTTTCCAGATGAAGCCAATGTGTACCTTACATGCATTGATGGCTATCTTGTATCTCCCTACACTCTATAAAACCAAGCTGTAAACCCCACCACCTTGGGCACATGTTCTCAGGACCTCTTGAGACTGTGCCTTGGGCCTTGGCCACTCACATTTGGCTTGGAGTAAGTCCTTTCAAATATTCCACAGAGTTTGACTCTTTTCCATTGACAGTGATTACTTGTATCTGGAACAATACTAAGTAGTTTTGAAACTGCCTTTGCAAAATTATAACTGAGGAAATTAGGACAGTGAAAGAAATCAGAACTAACTGACTCCATTTTGCTTCTAACCCTTAAGCTGTTCTTGTTCATTCCTGGGCGTAGGCCGAGCTAACTTTGAGAAGGAAATCAATTCATGGTTTGACTCTGATACAAAATTGGTAACAGCCCTTTCCCAAAAAGACCCTCTTCTTGCCTGGGGTCCAGTCATCCTTTGCAGGATTAACACAAATGAGCTACAAGATGAGAAATTACAACGTAGAGGTCATGTAGCCTTTGGTTCCAAAAGTCTGAAACTCCCCAAATTGCTCCCGGGGACCTAAGATCAGTGCTTGAGACATTGTGCAGACCATTCACTTGACGGATCAGCTGACACCACCCAGACCGGTAATCTGGCTCAACCACTTCTGCCATCCCACCCAGGAAGAGAAGACAGCAAGAAAGCCTCATTTCGACCCCCTATGATTCCATCTCCAACCTGACCAATCAGCACTCGCCACTTCCCAAGCTCCTACCTACCAAATTATTTTTTAAAACTCTGATCCCCAAAAGCTTGGAGAGGCTGATTTGAGTAATAAAAAGCTCCAGTCTCCCACACAGATGGCTCTGTGTGAATTACTCTTTCACTATTGCAATTGCCCTGTCTTGATAAATCGGCTCTATCTAGGCTGCGGACAAGGTGAACCCACTGGGCGGTTACCTTTTTTTTCCTCCACTTGTTACTGATGTAAAAGAGAATGTTATGAGTAAAAATCATGGATTTGAATGAAATCTGCATCCATGTAATTATTTGTTAGACCTCTGGCTGAGAATATGAATGTTGTAATGAAGAAACAACTATTTGAATACAGATAGAATATTTATAATATTCCAGACAAGCTTGAGTTTCAGATTCTCTTTAAGTAGAATATATCATAAAAATTGTGAGAGGCAGGGATGAATATTCAGGCAAGGGAGTTTGAAATTCTTCATGAGAATAAAGTAAATGATAAAAGAAAAAGAATGTATACTGAGATGAATAAAATGACTGTGGGCCAGCTTTTTAGAAAATCACAATTATTTTCTTATAAGTTTAAAAATAAAGCCATTTAATCAAGAGACTTAGAATGGATGTTATTTCAGACACAGAGAACTTACAGAGAGACTTTGGACTCTGAAGTCAAGTTATAAGCCAAAAAGAAACAGAATTTAAAGTAATACAGATTTTAATAAATAAAAACTGTGAAAACTAAGTTATATAGTATAGTGATAATAGTAAAATTTCATTATGTTTAAATCATAAGTGAAAAAAATGACAGGGAGAAAAAGTATTTGATAAGAATATACAGAGAAGAATGCCAAAATCTTGTTAGGAAATTTCCACTTCGATCTGTGATGCAGTAGGTCATACTGGTCTAACTCCTCTCCTCTGACAAGGGACAAAGATTCTTTGCTTGACTAAGCTTTAGTCAGGGTTCTGAACCTTCTCTTAGACCCACCTGTGCACATTTTTATAAAACCCAGCTTTAGTAAAGAACACTATTAAGTCATTTTACCAGGAACCCCCCACCTTTAATATCTGATCACCCTTGATATGTGATCAGGTTTCTTATCTTCTCCGCTCCTACCCCAGGTAAGGTTTGATCGACCTGGCCTGTCTTCAGCAAGAGTCCTGTTAGGTTGGTTTAGTCAGAATTCCCTTACCCCTGAGTTTCCTGCTAGTAATTTTTTTTTTTTTAAATCACAGACCCCTCACCCTGTTCCTTAGCTATAAATTCCTGCTTTCCCAGGCTGTCTTTGGAATTGACCCCAATCTTTTGTACTACAAGACCTCATTACAGTGGTCCCTAAATGTATGCTGCGGATCTTGAGTAAAGTCTTCCTTACTGTGCTTTAACAAGTATCACTGAACAATCTTCTTTAACACAAGAAAAACAAAAAAGCCAGTAAAAAGTATTTTTAAAAAACAGCCCTTGGAGACATCTGAAAACATCTAAGACTATTGCAATTAATGGTGTACAAATTCTGGAGTCAAGGGAAATGCATTGAGGTAAACCTCACATTCTTTGTGGGTTGTCCTTTCAAGCCATTTTTCTATATGTAAGTGGCCCAGGTGAGAGGAAAAGCAGAAGGAAAGGCTTCGAATAGTTAAGGCTCACTTGGCTAGGGAGGCAAACCTTGGAGTTCAATATTAGCCAGGTACTTGAGGAGCCAAGACTGGAGAAAAGGGAATTGCAGAAAAGTGGGCTTGATATTCTGCAACTCTTTTTCCCTCAGGGAATTTGATTATGCCTGAGCTTCCATTGTGAGAATATAAGCAATAAAGCAGAAAGTGGAAGCTAAGAGGCTAAGAAACCAAGCAGAACTTGAGATAGTTTCACAGTGTTTCAGAGAGACAAAAATTGGGTTCAGACATTTCCAAGGACCTCTTATATTTTAGTCAGTTAAGTCACTGATTGGATCATCTAGCTTCTCTGTCTTTTAGAGGAAAAAATTATCTCTAAAAGAAGATATTATCCAGTGATCTTATAACTCATGATACACAATGATTGGCATTAAATAAAAAATTACCAGACATCCTGAGAAATAGGAAAAATAAATGGGCAAATACTAAAGCAGAAACAATAGATGACCTATATATTAGAGTTATAAGACAGAGGCCTTTAAATAGTAATAATAGATTTAGGGAAATAGATGTATAAATATAAAATTTTGCCAGATAACTGGAATCCATAAAAATGATCCAATTAAAGTTATTGTTGAGAAACACAAATAATCAAAATTACAATCTCATCAGATGACTGAGGCAAAAGGATCACTTGAGGTCAGGAGTTTGAGACCAGCCTGGGCAACATTGTGCGACCCCATCTCTACAAAAAATTTAAAGAAAGAAAAAAGATATCATCAGATGAGTTAAATGGCACATTAGACAGTAAAAGAGAGGACATGGAACGGCTAAATAGGAAATTAAAAGGATGAAAAATATAAGAGAAGAAGAGATATATGAAAAACGGTGAGAATTCTTGCATATGTGTAATTAGTTCCCCAAAACAAGAGAAAGAGAGAGAAGCAATAATTGAAGGGATATTGGCTGAGAAACTTCCAAAACTGACACAAGATATCAAGGTCAAACATTCAAGAATCTCTATAAAACCCAAGCACATGTAGACACACCTTAGTAAAACTGCTTAACACCAAAGACAAAGAGAAAATGTTAAAAGCATCCAGAGAACAAAGCACATTATTTCCAAGCGGAAACAAAGTGATGAAAGTTATATGACAATGGACTGATATTTTTAGCATACCAACCAACTTAGAATTCTATAAGCTGTGCAAACATCTGAAGGCAAAAAAATTTTTTCAGGTAAACAAAATATGAGTGTATTTGTTGCCAACAGATCCATATTAAAATTGATTGATGTACCAATCTCTACAAATATTAGTTTATGTAAATGAATAAACAACTAAAATGATGAATTCACAAATGGTAGCCTTTTTTTCTAGTTTAAGAAAGTAGAGGTTTGTTCAGGATATTAGATTGTCTTCCTTACTTTTCTCGTTTTCTTTTTTTAAATTTTGAGATGGAGTCTCACTCCGTTGCCCAGACTGGAGTGCAGTGGTGCAATCTCAGCTCACTGCAGCCTCTACCTGCTGGGCTCAGCAATTCTCTTACTTCAGCCTCCTGAGTAGCTGGGACTACAGGTGTGTGCCACCATGCCTGGCTAAGTTTTTATACTTTTAGTAGAGATGATGATTCACCATGCTGGCCTGACTCATCTGGAAATCCTGACCCCGTGATCTGCCCATCTTGGCCTCCCAAAGTGCTGGGATTATAGGCATGAGCCACCATGCCCAGCCAATGTTTTCCTTCCTGTAAAAAAACATTTCTTTTCTTTTGCAGAAATATGGGTTTTGCCATGTTGCTCAGGCTGGTCTCAAACTCCTGGGGTCAAGCATCTGCCTGCTTTGACCTCCTCAAGTTCTGGGATTATAGGTGTGAGCCACCACACCCAGCCTTCTTTTTTTTTTTTTTTTTTTTTTTTGAGACAGGGTTTCATTCTGTCACTCAGGTTGGAGTGCAGTGGTGTGATCACAGCTCCTTTGTTAAAGGAGCACCATGAGGCTAGCTGTGGTGGCTTACACCTGTAACCCCAGCACTTTGGGAGGCTGAGCTGGGAGGATCACTTGAGATCAGGAGTCTGAGACCAGCCTGGGCAACACAGTGAGACCCTATCTCTATAAAAACATTAAAAATTAGCTGGTCATGGTGGCACGTACCTGTGTCCCAGCTATTTGGGAGGCTGAGGCAGGAGGATCACTTGAGCCTGGGAGGTCAAGGCTACAGTGAGCCATGACAATGCCATTGCACTCCAGACTGGGTGACAGAGTAAGAACCTGTCTCTAAAAAAATAAATAAGTAAAAGGAGCAACATGAGAACAAATAAATCCTTTTAAATGAGTATCTCATGTGAATTAATAAATGACAAGTCCATTTATAGTATTTAACAGTTACAACACGAAATGAGACATTTAGAAAGGCTTAGCAATACACAGCATACTGAAGTCAGTAAAAAGTAAAAAAAAAAAAAAACTTATTAAGGGTTGGGCACGTTGGCTCATGCCTGTAATCCCAGCACTTTGGGAAGCTGAGGTGGGTGGATCACAAGGTCAGGAGTTCGAGACCAGCCTAGCCAAAATAGTGAAACCACATCTCTACTAAAAATACAAAAAATTAGCTGGGCATGGTGGTGGGTGCCTGTAATCCCAGCTGCTTGGGAGGCTGAGTCAGGAGAATTACTTTAACCCAGGAGGCAGAGGTTGCAGTGAGTCGAGATCGCACCATTGCACTCCAGCCCAGCAACAGTGTCTCAAAAAAAGAAATTATTAAAAAAATACATTTCTACTACTTTATAAATATTTGACTTATGGTCATATACATATATATGTATATATATATATGTGTGTGTGTGTGTGCATATATATATGTATTTATATATGTGTGTGTGTATAAATATATATATATAAACTGAAATATCTTATAATTCATAGTGGTTATTGAATATGTACTTTATGTCTTTTGTTTTAAATTAGAATTTGTTAAAATTAGTAAAGTCTAATGTGGCATTAAATTATTAACTCTTTAAAATAAATATTAGTGCCTCATTTCTAACTTCCTTCTCTTTCCCTTAAATAGAAGTTACTTAAGTAACTTTAAGTAGTGACTAAGCCCATATGTTTTCTAAAACTTTGTGTATCACATAGGTCCTAATACATCAATTTGGGAGTAGACAATTACACTATATTCTTATTAATATTATCAGTTTTGAGCACTAATCTATTCTTCCCTTAGGTTTCTGTTTCCAGATAATTTCTGGAAGCCACAAGGAATATTTACACAATTAGTGAGACAATCGCCTTCCTTGCCAGCCAGTTATGAGCTGCTAGTTTCAGTCCTAGAGGAACACAACTGTTGCCAGTGAACTCAAGTTTCCTTCACTAAAATACTACCATCACCAAAAATCCAAATTCAGGGGACTGGGTTGGAGATGAGACACTAGAAATCAAATGGGTTCCTTTTTATTTAGATTATTGTTTACTTAACTCTTACAACTCCACTTTTGGGGCATTTTCTATGGGCAGAAAATTTTCTAAGCATATAATCTTATTTTTTCACCAACCTAGAGGTAAGCAGTGTGATTGTTTCCATTTTCAAAAAAAAAATCTGTGGCAGAGACAAGTTATGAACTTGCTCAAGGCTTACATCACTGGTAGAGACATGATTCTCACTCGCCAAGGTAACTTCAGAGTCTGTATCTCTCCTCTCCTGCTACGTAAGCACAGGTCACTGGGTAATACTTCTAAGAAAGTTCTTCCACCCTTTCCCACTTTCTCCTTCTTCCTACCTGAAGCAGATGTATTTGTTAGCGCTACAGTGGCCATATTCCACCTCTAAGGCAACTGTGAAGATGAACGCCATGGGTTTGGGATAGCAGAGCCAAGAAGTACAAGGAACCTCGATCCCTGTTAATGTCATGCACCTGCTTGCTAGGCCTGAAATACCTCCAGACTTCCACGTTCTTTGAGACAGTATTACTTGGATTTTCTACCTCATCCAGTGGATTGAATCCTAACTGATATATAGCCTGTCAGTGCAGGAGTGTCTCGGGGTTCCGTCACTGGACCTAGCTATCGTCTGAATGTTGGTGTCCCCTACAAAATCTGGGTGTTGTAATTCTAACCCCCAAGATGATAGCATTAGGAGTTCGGGTTTTTTTGGAGGTGAATGGGTCATGAAGGTGGAGCCTTCATGAATGGGATTAGTGCCCTTATGAAAGAGGCCCCAGAGGGTGGCCTTGTGCCTTCTACCATGTGAAGATAAAGTGAGAAGTCACCATCTGTGAATCAGAAAATGGGCCCTCACCAGATACTGAATCCACTGATGCCTTGGTCTTGGGTTTCCCAGCCTCCAGAAGTATGAGAAGCACATTTCTATTGTTTATAAAATACCCAGTCTATGGTACTTTGTTATCGCAGCCCAAATGGGCTACGACAGATCCCTCTTTCTTTTTTTTAATCTATGGAGACTTCATCTGCAGACTTCTGAAGACTTTTACATTTATGTCGTTAGCCCAGACTACTCTCTTGAACTACAGATTCATTAACTTTTTACTTTACATTTTTTAGAGAGGCAGAGTTTTACTATGTTGCCCGGGCTGGAGTGCAGTAGCTATTCACAGGCACGATCACAGCACATTAGACCTTGAACTCCTGGCCCCCAGCAATCCTCCGACCTCAGCCTTCCGAGGAGCTGCGGCTGCAGGCGCAGCACCGTGCCTGGCTTCCACAGCCTACTGACATCTCTGCTGCAGCATTACCGCTGTTGTTTGCACCTCTATAACAGAATACCACAGACTGGTTAACTTATAAAGAACAGGAATTTATTTCACACTGTTCTGGGGGCTGAGAAGATCAAGATCAAGGCCTTGGCATCTGATGAGGGCCTCCTTGCTGCATCCTCACATGGCGGAAGGTAGAAAGGCAAGGGTTGCGGGGACAAGTATTGTGTCCTCACATTGGCAGAAGAGAGCGAAACCACTCCTGCCAGACCTTTTCATAGTGACATTAATCCGTTATTAATCCATTCATAAAAGCAGAGCCTTCATGAAAGAAACACCTCGCATTAGCCCCCATCTCCCCTCCAGAGAAACTCCTCCTCCAATCTTCCCCATAGCAGAAAATGGCAACTCCATCCTTTAGTTACTTAGATCAAAAATCTGGAGTCATGCCGGACTCCTCTCTTTTCCATCCCGCATCTGATCCAACACAAAAGTTCCATCGGCCCCATCCTCAATACAGGGCAGGGTTCACCCACCTCTCATCCAAGTTATCTTAGTAAACCATTGCTTTTCTGGCCACGCCCCTAAAGTATCGGCCCCTCCCCAGCCCAGCTTTATAGCACCATTGTTCGTTCTTTCTCTTTAGAAAAAACACACTGCATATTTTCTGTACATTTTACTTATTTGCTTTGTTTATTCTATGCCTCCACCTCTCGCCTGTATGCTACAGGGGAGCCGGCATTTTCGTTAGGTTTTCCCAGCTGCTGAATCCCCCATAAACAGTTGATAATTGAATAGTGGCTTCCCCAGGACAGAGGCCCAAGAGGCTATCACTTTTTAAACTGTCCATTTCCCTAAATCCCTTTATCTCTTCTGGATCTGTCCTCATTGTAAAATGAGAAACTGGCATTTCTGCGAACCACTGGGAACAATTCAATTGTTATTTCAGCAAGAAGCTTCATTTTGGACCAGTGACTATGATTGTCCTTCCTTAAAGACACAGGAACTCGTTTTCTTGGTGTTGACATTTCTGCTCCTCACAAGAAGAAGAAGGGATGGGGGTCAGTGTGTGGTTAGGGCTCTTGGGTTTGCAAGAAACATCTAGAGATGTACTATAGTGACCCCAAGAAAAAGAATTCGTTTAGTTGCTTTATTGTTTGTTTTTTGAGACGGAGTTTCACTCTGTCTCCCAGGCTGGAGTGCAGTGGCATGATCTCAGCTCACTGCAACCTCTGCCTCCGGGTTCAAGTGATTCTGCTGCCTCAGCCTCCCGAGTAGCTGGGACTACAGGCGCCCGCCACCATGCCCATCTAATTTTTTGTATTTTTAGTAGAGATAAGGTTTCACCATGTTGGCCAGGGCTGGTCTGGAACTCCTGACCTCAAGTGATCCGCCCACCTTGGCCTCCCAAATAGCTGGGATTACAGGCGTGAACCACTGCGCCAGGCCTTGTTTAGTTTTTTTACTTACTTATATAATAATAAAGAAACATGTGGACCTGGGCTGGGGACAAGCAGGAAAGTCTCCAAGAATCACGAGGCACATGGTTTGTCTCTGCACATCTGCTCCATTGTCTTACCTAGGCTTACTTACCAACTTCCGCTGCTTACTCATAGTTTCTGTTTCCTCTTCGTTTTTCCGGGGCCCAAGTCTACCTCCGGGCTTCCGTTGGCATCAGCTTTCTTTCCCCCACATCTGATGGCTCAGCCCGTTTCTCAAAATCGGGTAGCTCTGGTTTCCAACAGGGGACAGTCCACAGATTGCTCCAGTCAGTGCTCACCCCTGTCCTGTCTGCTGTGGTCAGGGTTTGGAAACGGTCCCATAAAGCAAAACACACCCCCAGAAGCTTGGAGCAGGGAAGGTAGATGGGCGTCAGACCCCTCCCCCCTTGTCATCGCCATAGAAACGGGTTCCTGTTTATTCAGATGACTGTCTGCTTAAATGTTTCAACTCCACTTTGACTTTGAAAAGTGTTCTAGGATACTGACATTGTTTTACGATTCCCATCTCTGACCACCTTATCCTAGCCCTAAATGTTAAACATGCAGCCCATTGATGCTTGAGCTTAGCTTTGTTTTCAGAACCCTCTGCCTGAAGCTTCTAGCTTCCTTCCAAGCTTTGGGGACAGAGAGGAGCCTCCTCTTCTGTGGAGTGTACTCAGTGTTGATATATCTGTATCTATCTATCTATCTATCTATCTATCTATATATATATATATATACACACACACACCTATATAGATAGATATAGATATATCTACACTGAATATATATGTATATATGTGTATACACACATACATATATAGATATAGATATATCCACATTGAATATATATATGTATATATGTGTATATACACACACACACTCATATATTTACTATGACTAGTGATGACATTTTTATAAAATCCCTTTTTTGTCTGATATTGTTTCTAAAAGGAAAGTTTTATTTCCTTGTTTATTCTGTCTTCTCCTCTTGCCTGTATGTTGCAGGGGGGCAGGAATTTTTGTTAGGTTTTTCTCCCTGTTGAATCCCCTATAAACAGTTGCTAATTGAATAGTGGTTTTCCCAGGACAGGGGCACATGAAGCTACATTCAATGGTTTTAACTTGAATGTAGAAATAATTTTTTTTAAGAGATTAGATTTTTTTTAATCTTAAGTTTAGTTCCAATGTATGCCAATACTTTTCCAAGCCAGGTGATATAAAGAGACTGTTGTTCTCAATCACCTGGCATAGAGAAAGTCTGGAATATTCATATTTCGTTGTTCATCTGAACCACTGCAGGAGTCTTGTCTTCTGCCGCCATAAAGAAACAGAGATGAAGTCATACGTGGTTAAGAGCAGAGCCACACTAATTTGATATCTGAGCATTAGTCACATGCCATTTTGATTCCGAACGTCATCTGTGACTGGAAGATAAAATTAGTTCCTTTTTTTTCTCTGCTTTTATAATATTGTGTTTGGTTCCTAATGTTCTGAAAAATGCTAATCTGTGTTTTTCATAGAGCAAACGAAAATATATTTCCTTTAAGAAAACAACAGGCTCAGACCAACTGTAGAAATTCTATTTACTCTGTAAATCAAATTTGTTGCCAGCCTCTGCTTCTGTGGTCAGAAAAGGAAACAATTTACTAACTGCAGTCGTTACTTCCTCATTTTTCAAGGGGTGTTAATTTTATGCATGCTGATGGCTACGATTTTTCTCAAATGCAGACACACAGTCAAATGAGTTGACATTTGTCAACTATTTTATACTGTAGTTAGAAAACATAAATAGTTTTCTTTTAAAAACACCTCTAAGCTTCCTGTTTCTCCAAGTCAGTAGTACCTTCATTTTATGAAGGAAATAAAATCGATCATTCATGAATAATCAAGAATTAGGGCAGAATTGCTCCTGACAACCCTGACATGGTAACACCAAAACAGCTCCTGCCCGACAGCTGGCTAAAGTTTGGGGGGATCAGCCTGGGTCCGTGTCTCTTGGCTGGGGAATATTTCCTGTGCCACAGCACGTTGGGCCCCTGCTCAGTCTTCACCACTGCTTTCCTTACCCACATTGCCGTGGCCACTGTCTGCCTTTACTTTCTCCCTTCCTTCTGTGGAGTGGCTGACTCTACTACCACGCTGACCTGTGAATAAGTCCCATGTGTTTGTCTTTATTTGCCTTAGACTCCAGGTTGCATGAAGGCAGGAGAGGTGTCTCTCTTATTCACCTTTGTATAGCCAGTACCAAACAGGTGCTCAATAAATGATTATTGACTAATGAGGGAATAACTCACCATAAATTAGCAGCAAGCAGTCATGTATTTTTTTTCTTTTATTAAAATGCACTTTAAAAAAATCAGCACCATAGGCTCATATATTAATTTCTCATGCAGTAGTCTAACAATGAGCGTCTAAGGGTAATTGCTTCACCATATCTATTGCTTCTTATAGGGGCTCAGAAAATGATACCTTAGAATGAAGGCCTCAGAAGCAAAGTTTCTCTCTGACCTTCTCTTGCCCTTCTTCCTATGTCTCTCATCCTTCATAGTCCTCTGACGCAAGTCATAGAAACTAGAAGAAACTAGAATTTCTCTCCCTCATGGTGGGCTATAGAAACCAGAACTCCCTTTCCCCGAAGTAAGCATAAAGACTAAAAATGTTACTCTAACCTTCTCCCACTTTTCTGTGTAACAGCTGGTCATAAAGAAATTAAGACCCGGCCAGGTACAGTGGCTCATACCTGTAATCCCCGCACTTTGGGAGGCCAAGACAGGTAGATCTGAGGTAAGGAGTTCGACACCAGCCTGACCCACATGGAGAAAGCCCCTTTTTACTAAAAATACAAAAATTAGCTGGGCGTAGTGGTGCACACATGTAGTCCCAGTTACTCGGAAGGCTGAGGCAGGAGAATCACTTGAACCTGGGAAGTGAAGGTTACAGTGAGCTGAGATCATGCCACTGCACTCCCGCCTGGGTGACAGACTGAGACTCTGCCTCAAAAAAAAAGAAAGAAAGAAAGAAAGAAATTAAGACCCTCATTCCGGAGGGGTCCTGCCTTATACATGGCAGAAGGAATGCCACACAGAGAAGCCAAGAATCTGAGCCCACAGGCCTTCCTGGGATTCCCTTCAGTTCATCACGTTAGTCTTTGGGGGAAACCCTTTGGTCCAATCATATTTCTACATAGCCATCCATTTTTTGTCCAACCTAAGCATAAAAATAGATAATTTCCCCTGTATTTTTGGGTCTTCATCCCAAAGGCTCTAAAACTACGATCAAACACATTTGTTATGCTTTTCTCTTGTTCACCCTTTTAGCCCCTGTACTGCCCGCCCCGCTGTTGACTATATTTGACTGATCTGGCAGTTTAAACAGGTGTTCATTTCGAGACCATGTTTCTGCCACCTCCCCCTCACTCCTCAAGCTGCAGCCATAATGGCCTTTCAGTTCCGCAAACGTCCCCAGCCTCTTTCTTGCCTCTGGCTCTTCCGGCTGCTTTTTCCTCAGCTTGGACGTTTTCTCCTTGCCTTCCTTGTCTTGGTTAACTCTCACCATTCTTTCAGAATTCAGCCTAAATGTCAATTCCTCAGAGTTGCTTTCTCTGATGCTCTGATATAAATGATCTCCCCTGCTTCCCCACTAACACTCTGTTTTTGAATTCGGCATAGCACTAATTATCTTATCACTATATAGTTAGCTGACTATTTCATGCTTGTCTCCTTCATTTGGCTGGAAGTTTCATAAGAACGGGGTTGAAAATTTAGTGCCTCTTACCTAGTGAGTGCTTAATAAATATCTGTTGAACGAATGAATTAGTGACTGAATAAATAAAATGAATAAATGACTGAACAGTTCAATGTATGTTAAAGGTGTTTGTTTGTTTGTTTGTTTATTTGGATGGCAGTATAGATACAATGTAAATTAAGCAAAGGATACATTGGAGAAAAATTTAGAGTTTCAATATCAAGAGACATAGAATTTCATTTCCCGTTCTCTCACTTGTTATTAATCACTACTTAGTTGGGAGTTGTGTTTCCTCATCAGTTTTTAGAAAAAAGTTTAAACCTATGCTTTATGATTTGTGAACCTTCACAGTATTCTCCATTTCCACAATGCTTTTGGCTTTAGCATCAAAAACTTTGTGTATATAACTTTTCTTCAGCTTTAACTATGTGTGAATTCAGAAATTAATGTATATTTAAAATTTATTATCATACTTTTACTTCCAAGTAAAATTGAGGCCACTATCATAGTACTAACACATTTTTCAAACATCAGACAAATAAGTTCATATAAAGATTAAAGCAATAGTTAGACTTTAAAGAAAAGAAAATCGATTGCTACAGAAATCTAATGTTGAGGCCAGGCACCCTGGCTGATGCCTGTAATCCCAACACTTTGGCAGGCTGAGGTGAGTGGATCAACTGAGGTCATGAGTTCGAGACCATTCTGGCCAACATGGTGAAGCCCTGTCCACTAAAAATACAAAAAATTAGCCGGGCATGGTGGCATGTGCCTCTAATCCCAGCTACTTGGGAGGCTGAGGCTGAAGAATTGCTTAAACCAGGGAGGTGGAGGTTGCAGTGAGCTGTGATCACACCACTGCACTCCAGCCCGGGCAGCAGAGTAAGATTCTGTCTCAAAAAAAAAAAAAACTTTAATGTTGAATCATTAATGTAACTTTGCATGTAATTATGATTTAGATTTAACATAAATTTAGCAATATAGATAAATATTTTAGTTTCCTTGTAGACAAGACCAAAAAGAAAACATAATGGGTTCTAGAGGTCTCTTTAGATATTATAAAAGAAACATACAAACAACAAACAAAACCCCTCAGTATTCCTAACCTTTTGTGCCAGGCAGGAATTCTGTTCCAGGAGGAATTCCTTGCATGGATTCACAGAGAGCAGGGAAGCAATTGATAACACAGTAAGCAGTACCTTTAAATGTTGTTTTATGGAAGATATTAGGTTGGTGCAAAAAGGTCTATGAGGATAAAGAAAATGTGACATATATACACTATGGAATACTATGCAGCCATAAAAAAGAATGAGATCATGCCCTTTGCAGGGACATGGATGGAGCTGGAAGCCATCATTCTCAGAAAACTAATGCAGGAACAGAAAACCAAATGCTGCATGTTCTCACTCATAAGTGGGGGTTGAACAATGAGAACACATGGACAGAGAGAGGGGAACATCACACACTAGGGCCTGTTGGGGGTGGGGGGTGAGAGGAGGGAGAGCATCAGGACAAATATGTAATGTATGCAGGTCTTAAAACCTAGATGATGGGTTGATAGTTGCAGCAAACCACTATGGCATGTGTATACCTATGTAAAAAACCTGCACATTCTGCACATGTATCCCAGAGCTTAAAGTAAGGTGAAATTTTTTAAAAAGGTCTATGAATGGCCATTTTCTGCATTAACCTTTGTTGGATTCTGAGACAATAATATTAAACTTTCATGAAGGCATTTGGGGAAGAGTTAAGATAGTATATTCACGTTGCTTTCTGGTGAATTAGTCTAAAAGAAAGGCAAAGTTTATTAAGAAAAGAGATAAATAGACCCTGCAGTGGCTCACGCCAGTAATCCCAGGAGTTTGGGAGGCTAAGGCGGGTGAATCACCTTATGTCAGGAGTTTGAGACCAGCCTGGTCAACATGGTGAAACCCCGTTTCTACTAAAAATACAAAAATTAACTGGGCGTGGTGGCATGTGCCTGCAATTCCAGCTACTCAGGAGGCTGAGGCAGGAAAATCGCTTGAACCCGGGAGGTGGAGGTTGCAGTGAGCCGAGATCACGCCATTGCACTCCAGTGACAGAGCAAGACTCCAGCTAAAGAAAAAAAAAAAAAAGAAGAAGAAGAAACAAATAGAGGTCAACATGTCCTTATCAAATATCATGTATGGTAATAGAATGAAAATAAAACAGAAAAAGTTATTTCCCCTATGCCTCCTACTCAAGTTTCCAACTTGGGTTAAGTAGGGCATTACTCAAATCCAATTTTGGTTATAATTACATTCTGAGAATTATTTGCAAAATATACCAACACCTGCACCATAAACTGACCCATTAAGTGGAGTTTTTAATTAATTTTTCCTGTAGATTTGAAATATGTCCCAAAATATTTTAGGACAGCTTATCCTAAGCTGGATCTTCAGACTGTAAGTAGATAGTGCAGTTGCTTTCTAACTGCCCTCATAGATTTTAACAAAAATACTTCAAAAATGAAAGAAAATTCTTATGTCCTATAATGGACTTTTCATAGAAGAAGGTTGTTTTTCTGGCTTCCTATCATTCATGCATCATTGTGGTAACAGGAATTTGTGGAACCAATCTCCACACTGCGTTCTCTGATTGGTTCAGACACTGGCCAGCCACCCAACCTGAGTCAAGCAGGTATGCTGACGTTTTTTGATTTCTGGGAAAAAGTCTGCTTCCCAGCTGAACAAGAAGCCTCGTGAAATGGAAGGTTGAGAGCTGCTGCCCAGTTTTGCTTCCATGAAAAGCCAAAGACAGAGAGCTGTGCAGGGGAAGTCTAAGTAAAGAGACAGCCTGATAACAGCTTTTGAGCCCTGAATCCAGCCATGTTTGGAGAAATATCATTTTTGTTTAGGCCAATTTAGGTCCATTTTTCTGTTACATGCAAGCAACATATATATAACTAAACATCTAACTAAAACATCTTCCTACTCAGAAGGTAGGAATACTTATGTTTAAGATCTGAATACTATCTTTTACGCATGCACATATACACACATAAGTTGAAAGGACTAAAATATACTCAAGTTCTAAAACACTTAAAATTAAAATGCTGTCTGTCACAATGTCACTCTTATTCATTCTCATCCTGCCAGAATGTCAGATACTGACTGGAAAAAAAATTCAAGGGCTGGTTTCTATACCAAGATCCCACACATGGAAAAAAAAAGCACACACACCGTAAAAACGTGTGAATGCTAACATGATTATGACATTAATTTGACTACTGCATGAGACCGAAAGAAAAAATAAAAGAGTCCAGTGGTCAGAGGGTTGTGTCTTGTGTTTTATTTCCCCCTTGTAAAAGATTGAGAAATCCAGACCCAAAGTCTGAAATCTGTCCTACACTGTCAAAGGAAGAGAGAACAGATGTATGCATTTGTAACTTAGAGGAACAACAGAGTTCTTTTTTTGCGGAGATTGAGGCTACACAGAATCCAACTTGAAGAAACTGCCTAAGATATTAACGAGAGTGAGCAGGCGATCGGGATTGAGATTTGCCACTCAGAGTAGTTTCTAAAGAATTGTAGACAGACTGTCTCTTGAGTCTCTATGCCTTTTCAGATGACTGAGTAGATACCATCATCCAGCTAAAAGTGTTTGTTCCAATAAATTATTGACTGGGAAGAGTTCTTGGAGTTATACAATAAGCAGAGATTGTTGTGAGCCTGCGAAGTTGAGTAGAATAGCTCAGCTGGTCAGAATTGGAATTTGTACTTTCATGGTGCTCTTATAAAAGCCACAGCATAGGCAACCATGTCCCCAAATCTATACTCATTACTGATTCTATTCTCTGTATCCAAGACATTTCTTTCTAGTTCTTTTTAAGGAAAATGTAGATCAAATATCCGAATTTAATACATTTTAATTTAACTATAAAATTGATAGTCATCTATATAATTTATAAATTGTACACACAGGTATCTATCTATACCTTTAAGCTGTTTTGTTTTTTCTCAGATGAATGAAAGTTCCTTCTGAAAACTTGTCTTTAGGCTGGGCTGGGTGACTCACGCCTATAATCCCAGCACTCTGGTAGGCCAAGGAGGGTGAATCATCTGAGGTCAGGAGTTCGAGAACAGCCTGACCAACATGACAAAACCCCGTCTCTACTAAAACTACAAAATTAGCCAGACCTGGTGGCACATGTCTGTAATCTCAGCTACTTGGGAGGCTGAGGCAGGAGAATCTCTTGCATCTGGGAGGCTGAGGTTGCAGTGAACTGAGATTGTGCCATTGCACTCCCAGCCTGGGCAACAAGAGTGAGCCTCTGTCTCAAAAAACAAGCGAACAAAAAAGAAAACACAAAAACTTGTCTTTTTTTTTAGATGAAGTCTCTCTCTGTTGCTCAGGCTGAAGTGCAGTGGTACAATCTCAGCTCAACCTCTGCCTCCCAGGTTCAAGCAACTCTCCTGCCTCAGCCTCTGGAGTAGCTGGGACTACAGGCTCATGCCACCATGTCTGGCTACTTTTTTGTGTTTTTAGTAGAGATGGGGTTTCACCGTGTTAACCAGGATGGTCTCAATCTCCTGACCTTGTGATCCACCCACCTCGGCCTCCCAAAGTGCTGGGATTACAGGCAAGAGCCACCGTGCCCAACCAAAAACTTTCTTTAACAATAATTTAATTGAGACATAAAATGTTACTTCTTGAATAGTGGAGAAGCTCAAATGCCAATTTGGATTTTTTAAATTGCAGCCATTTAAAAATTGAACTCTAACTTAATATTTGATGCTCTTCGGGATTAAATGAAATCATCCAGGAAGAGAGCTAGTTTTAGATACTGCTTGATTCTGTGCTTACACAATACCACGGGGGTTTGTTTCTAGGCTCTGCACTGTGGCCCATAGCACATTCAAATTTATATTATTCTACTTTCAAGTTCTGCAGAGGGAGAATTGTCTCCTGCAGCTTCTTTATAATTCTAGGGATTTCCACACTCCTTCTGTCTGGCTCAGATTGGGTCAATGTACTCATCCCATCCTTTAAACAATCATTTGGCAGGGGGCTGGGTGGGTGGAGGATGGTGGCCAGGTGAGCTTCTTCGATTAGGCTCCACCTCAAAGTAAAGAGGAGTCACCTTTTCCTAAGCACATGAATGGGAGGTGCAGTTGTTCATCCTAAGCAAAATTGGGGTATTTTATCCTCATAAGGAAGAGTGGATGCCCAGGGCAAAAAGAACAAATATTCACCCTAAGATAGAACTCAGCAGTAGAGCTGGTCAGAATTTGAGGTCAACAATCTCTTGGGCTCTTCATGAAATTCTTTTTTCTGATATAGAACTTTAGAAAAGAAGGGCATTTATATTAGTTGAGACATTATTGTCATACTAACGCTATAGACTAAATTACATTATCTCTCCTGTCGTCCTTATTTATATGATGAAGCTCTAACCCCCAATATGATGGAATTTATAGGTGAGGATTTGGAGGTAATTAGGATTAGATGAGGTCATAAGAGTGGGATTAGTGGCTTTTTTTTTTTTTTTTTTTTATCAAGTCTTGCTCTGCTGCCCAGGCTGGAGTGCAGTGGCACAATCTCGGCTCTCTGTAACCTCCGCCTCCCGAGTTCAAGCAATTCTCCTGCCTCCCTCCTGAGTAGCTGGGACTACTGGTGCGTGCCACCACGCCCAGCTAATTTTTTTGTATTTTTAGTAGAGACGAGGTTTCACTGTGTTGGCCAGGATGGTCTCCATTTCTTGACCTCGTGATGTGCCCACCTCAGCCTCACAAAGTGCTGGGATTACAGGCATGAGACACTGCGCCCGGTCAGGATTAGTGGCTTTTTAAGAAGTAGAAGAGGAAAAACTTTTACTCTCTGTCATGTGAGGACCCGGGAGAAGGCAGTTGACCACAAGCCAGGCAGTGAACCCTCACCAGACACTGAATCTATTGGCACCTTGATCTTGGACTTCCCACCCTCCAAAACTGTGAGAATTAAATGCCTCTGATTTAAGTCACCCCATCTCTAGTTTATTATATACTCCCAGCAGACTAATACAATTATGTCCAGGAAATGAATGATTCAAAGAACTTACCTTCATAGCCCAGATATTCTTTTGCTACATAAAGAGTTATTCTAGAAACTGTCATCAAGTGTTTCTATTGTAAGAACTTTAAAATGTAAAATAGCCTGACACAGTGGCTCATGCTCATAATCCCAACACTTTGGGAGGCCGAGGCGGGTGGATCGCCTGAGATCAGGAGTTCGAAACCAGCCTGAACAACATGGTGAAACACCGTCTCTACTAAAAATGAAAAATTAGCCAAGTGTGGTGGCACGCACCTGTAGTCCCAGCTATTCGGGAGGCTAAGGCAAGAGACTCTCTTGAGCCTGGGAGGTGGAGGTTGCAGTGAGCCAAGATTGTGCCACTGTACTCTAGCCTGGGTGACAGAGTGAGACTCTGTCTTAAAAAGAAAAAAAAATGTTCTTCAGTGTTCAATATGTTTTCTCACATATCTATCTAACAGTGGTATCATGCAACCCATCTGCCTTTTATGGACAACCACAAAGCATCTTGATTTGGAAATATATATACCACATATTCATATTGACAAGATTATCCAATCATTTGTAACTATATTTTATGAGGAATATAGAGGTCCTGCATTTCAACCGTTTTGTCAACAAAGTCTCTACCTCAAGTAGCTTACTAATGAGGAGAGAGATTTATTTTTCAGTATCAAGTTTATAACATAAGCGTTTGCTTTACAGTCAATATTTACCCAGGTTTTTTTTTAATTGTTGATTCTTGGACCTTAGATGACAAGGACAAAGTAAATCACATAATCAAATTGGCTGATTCTGCATAAGCTCAGAGAGAAGAGTTCTGTTTCAGAAAAATAATTTAATTCTAAATCTGTATACAGAAAAAATATTATCTCTAAACTTTAGCTAGAAAGTGTTCTAAGAATATAGAGATATTCCCCATGGTTTTGATTGTGTTCATCCTGAAAGATTCAGTTTAGAAAGAGAAAGGTTTGGGTCTTTTGAAAACAGTAAGAAAATCAATTATCATAGTTTCCATTTTCTCTGGGCAATTTTCACCATTTCAGCATGCCCGAGAGAAATGACATATAATTTTGTTATGCTGAAGAATTTGGCAAGCTGGCTAAAGCTCTTACTAAAAGTGAAGAAATTCCTTTGGTGGCAGATGCAGGAAGTTATGTCTGAATCATTTGGAATGATTGTAGAGAAGCCTTTGTTCTAAAAGAGATGTGTGGGGATTTTCTTGGGAAGAAAAGGTGTCTGAATATTCTTCAACCTCGAACAGATTTATCAATCTTGCTGCTTCATTTAATCCTTTGCCAAATGTGACTCATCTTCCATCTCCTAGTCATCTTCATCTTAAAAACAGTCACCCTCAAAAATCATCCTGTGTTTCTTTCAGTGCTGTGATGATGAAATCTGCCTCAAAAGAAGCATATTGGTGTTGATTTCATAACCTTATGGGCTGTAACATACAGGTAGGGCTGTTACTTAGAAACGTACTCTCAGAAAGGTTTCTTGGAATTGTTTTTGGGAGGGGGCAGAGAAAAACTAGGGAAAGGTGGATGGTGAATAGAATAGCCTGAAAGTATGAATCAAGGTCAACGGCAGCAATAAGTCAAAGAAACATCTCTGAACATTGGTAACAATAAAAAGAAACGGAATCAGACTACAGAGGAAAAGAAGTAAATTTCGTATCCAGAAATACTCTTAATGGGAAGTTCTATTACCTTTTCTCCCATTAGAGTTAGGGGAAGTAATAATCTCCAAAAGGTGGGGCCGTTGCTTCTGCAGGCGTTTAGAACTGGTCTGAACAAAGCACTTGCAAGCTTTTTGTGGTACAGGAATGCTGTAGAACGGAGCTTCGAAAGCAGGTATAATTTCTCTTCTGACTCTCTCTGACTTTCACTGAATCATGTACAGGCAGTTCAAAAATCCTGCTGCCACTTTCTTGCCAATTTCAATACAAATTCTCTCTGGCCAGAAAACTTATCGTTTGTATATAACAACATTTTTTTAAATTGGTTCCTCAGATTCTCCACAACATCACCTGACATTTTGTTACACAAATAGTTATAATTTTAAATAAGATGAATCAAACACTAGTGTCAGGCATTTCTCTCACCCTTTCAAGTCGCTATAACCCCTCTTTTATTTAAGAGGCAATAACGCTCAGACTCTAGGCTAGTGAGTTGAAACTCAAAACTCTGAACCCTCTCATCAGAAGAAAACAACTTGGGTTTAGATTCAAATGAACTGTGTGAATGCTGGCTTAGCATGCTCATTTCTGTCTCAATCTAGTCTATAATCTCCTTTATCCTTGTAGTGGAATTATTTTAAATTCTAGCTAAGACCCTTGTCTGGGAGCTTACATGATTCATTCCATCATTACCCAAATGAGATAGACCAGGAGGCTGGATCCTCCTCTTAGTAGGGTGGATGCTTTTTTAGTGGATGTAAGTGGATCAATCTATGACTTAATTATGCATGAAATAGAGATTTTTAAAATTTTTCTATAATCAAATTTAATCTCTGTCATAAATGCTAAATTTCTACCTGGTAACAACAAATTTAATTCATATAATTCAGGATAAACCTAGTCAAATTAGGATTTTTAAGACATTATTTCAGAGCAAAATCATTCAATTCAGGCTTCTTCCCCCAAATTTCAATTTGCCCAAGTGGCATCTAACTTTAGGAAGGTGTCATGAATTTGGCAACCCCAACTTATATGCATTTCTTCTTTTTCTGAGAATGAAAGCAGCAAGGTATAAAGTGTTATGATAATGGCTAGTAATTTGCAAAGAGGTAAGACGATCCTACAGGGGTAACCCAGCTTTCTGGAAATATGCATTTTCAATTAAGTGCCAAAATTGTGTAGCATTAGCTCCCAGGAAGCCCCTGGAATTGTGCCAGCAGAAGCGGCCATGAACTTGGCAGTGGCTGCTGTAACCTTGAGGCAAGGTAGGTCTTTGCTACAGGACCAAAGGAAAGACTGGAATAAGCTATGGATTTGGGGTGCTTTCCTTGTAATTAAAGCTATTATAGAATTGGAATTTTATTTAGAAGTTTCTTTATCTTAATAAAGACAGTACATTCAACGTTAGGACCTTACTGTCCTAATGAAGAGCTATTTCATTTGCTCTAAGAACACTGTAAGATGGACAATTTTGGAAATATGCAGAATTCTCCCAAAGTGGCCACTATAATTCCAAATCATCATTGGTGAAATAGTGCCAGTTTGTGAGATGTGTGCAAGCATTTGGGTGATAAGAAGCAGGTGTCTGAACTGGCAGATGCACACACTTGAACTGAGACCACCCCTGGAGAAATGATCACAGTCCGTTGCATGAGTTGGTTCTGCCTCTTGTGTCTTGAGTCCCTAACCAGTGGTTGGCCACTCGTGACAAGAGACTTGATAATTTGTGCACCTCAGCAGATGGAATTTTTGGAGATTGCGTCTCTCATATTAACTCTTAACTGTAAACACAGAACAGAGGAAAAATAAGCCTTGTAAGGTTTTTGGTTGGTGACGTGAAGTAAATTTCATTTCCTGGGGAACATCAGCTTGACAGAATGTTTTATTAATAAACAGCTTTATTGAAGTGAAACTGACATACAGTAAATTAACATACAATAAAATTGAAATACAGTAAAATGCACATAATTAAAATATAAGCCTTGAAAATCTTTGACATTTCTATGCACCCAACGTAAAAATCATGATAATGAAAATGCACATCATGAGAGGTGCCTACTAATTGTGGACATGTGATGAAGAAAGAGGCAGTTGCTGGCTCATTATCCTCAGGTCATAGAAACTCAGCTTCATTATCCTTAAAGCAAACTTACAGGTCAGCCAAGAACCTAGCTCCGGGTGTGAGGCCAAAAAACAAGAAAAGGGGGAAGAACTCTAAGTTTCTCAGATGTAAATTCTCATGCAGCCATAAAAAAGCATTGTGGGGGAACAATCCAAGATGGCTGATCGCTAATATCTCAGGATTGCAGCTCCCAGTGAAAGCGCAGAGAACGAGAGGACGCCACACTTTCAGACAAATTTTGGTCGCTCACGGAGCAGAAGATTCCCAGTGGAGGAGCCGCACAGGTCACCAGCGCGACTCTTGTGGCCAGTGCAGCGGTTTTGCCAGCACCTCGGCATGGCAGCTCTTGGTGCAGAGTAAACGGGACTGGTTCCCCTTCTGACCAAGGTTTGGAGCTCTGGGAAGGCAGAGTTGCCTATTACAGACTCAAGAAGGAAGCCAGACTGGAGCTTCCCAGGCAGAAAAGCACCATCAGTCTTAACGCCGCTGTTTTGGCCGGCGCAGTGGGTTGCTCATATTTCAGCCCTGGGAATCAACAACTTGGATGTCCACTCAGAGACCTACTTTGAAAGTTGTAATTACAAAGACGACAGGTGGATAAATTTACAATGATGGGAAGAAACCAGCATAAAAAGGCTGAGAATACTCAAAATCAGAATGCCTCTCCCTCTAAAGAAGATCACAGTTCCTCATCAACAAGGGAACAAGGCTTGATGGAGAACGAGTGCATCCCATTAACAGAATCAGGCTTCAGAAGATGGATAATAAGAAACTTCTGTGAGTTAAAAGAACATGTTGTAGCCCAATGTAAAGAAACTAAGAACTTTGAAAAAAGGTTTGACGAAATCCTAATGAGAATAGACAACGTAGAGAGTAATATAAGTGAATTAATGGAACTGAAGAATACAATACAGGAACTCTGAGAAGTATGCGCAGGTTTAAACACTCGAATTGTTCAAGCAGAAGAAGGATATCAGAGGTCGAAGTCCAACTTAATGAAATAAAACAAGAAGACAAGATTAGAGATAAAAGGATAAAAAGGAATGAGCAAAGTCTCCAAGAAATCTGAGACTATGTGAAAAGACCAAATTTACTTTTGATAGGTGTACCTGAATGCAATGGAGAGAATGAATCCAAGCTGGAAAATATTCTTTAGGTTATTATTCAGGAAAATTTTCCTAAACTAGCAAAGCAGGACAATATTCAACCCCAGGTAATACAGAGAACACCATAAAGATATTCCTCATGAAGCGCAACCCCAAGGCACATAATTGTTAGATTCACCAGGGTTGAAACAAAGGAGAAAATACTAAGGGCAGCCAGAGAGAAAGGTCAGGTTACCCACAAAGGGATACCCACAGCATATCTCTCAGCAGAAACTCTACAAGCCAGAAGAGAGTGGGGGCCAATATTCAACATCCTTAAAAACAGAACTTTCAGCCCAGAATTTTATATCCAGCCAAACTAAGCTTCACAACTGAAGGAAAAATAAATTCTTTTATGAACAAGCAAGTACTCAGAGATTTTATTACCACCAGGCCTGCTTTACAAGAGGTTCTGAAAGAAGCATTACACACAGAAAGAAACAACCAGTATTAGCCTTTCTAAAAATATACCAAAAAGTAAAGAGCATCAACATAAAGAAGAATTTACATCAACGAATGGATAAAACAGCCAGTTAACATCAAATGGCAGTAATCCTAAATTTAAATCGACTAAATCCCCTAATCAAAAGATACAGCCAAAACCCAATGGTATGCTACATCCAGACCCATTTCACATGCAAGGATACACAAAGACTCAAAACAAAGGGATGGAGAAAGATTTACCAACCAAATGGAAAGCAAAAATAAATAAATAAATAAATAAAAAGCAGGAGTTGCAATTCTCATATCTGATAAAATAGATTTTTAAAGCAACAAAGATGTAGTGGTAAAAGGATCAATGCAACAACAAGAGCTAATGCTCCTAACACCCAGATACATAGAGACTTAGACTCAATGAGACAGAAAATTAACAAGGATATAAGGACTCGAACTCAGATCCGGAACAAGTAAATTTAATAAATATTTATAGAGCTCTCCACTTCAAATACACAAAATATACATTCTTGTCAATACCACATCACACCTAATCATAGGTTTAAATGAAATATTGATTGGCCATTATTAATACTCATTTTTTTTAGAATAAAGCAACATTTCCATTCTCTCTCCCTCTTTTTCTTCCTCTTTCTTCCTCTCCTTCACTCCTTTTTTTTCTTTCCTTCTCTCAAAAAAAGAAAAAAGAAATCAACTTGTAGACCTCTAGATCCAGGTTGGCAATGTCTCTCTCATTGCCTGATTTCCTTCCTTCCCTTCTCTCCCTCCCTCCCTCCCTCCCTTCCTCCTTTCCTCCCTTCCTGCCTTCCTCCCTTCCTACAAAAAAAAAAAAAAGAAAAAAGAAAATGCACATCATAAGTTTCCTCCTGCCTCTTGGTGATACCTCCATCTCCCTGCTCCCCATACCTCTGAGTCCCCAGGCAATCACTGATCTGCTCTCTAACACTGTACATTAGTTGGTGTTCTAGAATTTTATATACATGAACTATAGTATGCATTTTGAGAAAAAAAATATATCATTTTTCACTCAGCATAATTATTTTGAGATTCTTCCATGTGGCATAGAGTCAATAGTTCACTTTTCACATTGATTTGTATTCTGTTATAAGGGCATACCAAAAATCATTTATCCACTCACCTGAACATAAACATTGAAGCTTTTTTCCCCATGTTTCTGCTGTTATAAAGAAAGCTGCCATAAATATTCATCTATAAGTTTGTGTGTACAGATATATGTTTGTTTTCCTTTGAGTAAATACCTAGGAGTGGAATTGCTGCATCATATGGCAGGGATATCATTAGTCTTTTAAGAAACTGTCAGTCACCCTAAAGTGCAATGCGGTAATGGTGGCAACCAAGCCAGAGCTGCTCCATGAAGAGGAAGTGAAGAGGGCTTGCCAGGGCAGTGACGGAGAAGAACAAGAAGGCAGGATCATCTTAATAAAAGGAGGGTATCTTTGCCAGTTTGTAATTTAAAATGCTGAAGCAGAGTCTTTGAAGCAACAAGGAAATGCATGCTATGCCAAGAAAGATTACAACGAAGCTTATAACTATTACACAAAAGGCACAGATATGTGCCCTAAATGCTATAGTAGGAGAGCAGTCACATTGATCATGCTTGGAAGGTTCTGGGAAGCACTTGGAGATGCACAACAGTCAGTGAAATTGGATGACTGTTTCTTTTGGGGACATCTACGAGAGGACAGGGGCCACCTCTCTCCAGGGAATGCCATGGCACCCCATTGTAGTTTTCAGAGAGCCTTAAAACCAGATCACAACAATGCTCATTCACAGCAGGAGTTCGCAAATGCTAATGCAGTCATGGAATAGCAGAAAATCACAGAAACGGGTTTTGAGAAGTGAGCTTTTCAGAAGGTAGTTTTCTGCATGGACTGTGCCCTAGAATTTGCCCCTGTCTGCTATCATTTCAATATCCTCAAAGCAGAATGTTTAGCAATGCTGGGTCATTACTCAGAAGCACAGTCTGTGGTCAGTGACACTTTATGAATGGATTCTACCAGTGCGGATGCTCGGTATGTACACGCCACAAGGTCTTTGCCTTCCTTATGAAGACTGTGTTGATCAGGCCGTTCAGTTTTGTGTTCAGGCTCTCAGAATGACTCCTGACCATAAGAAGCCTTGCCTTGCTTGCAGAAATGCCAGACCACTTAACACAAAGAAAGAAGACTGGAATAAAGCATTTAGGGAAAGACATTACAAACTAGCTGATGAACTGTACCCAGAAACCCCAGGATAGACCCCCGACAACATAAAAACAATTGCCTAACTCTACTGTAACCAGGATACGGTTAATTCCAAGCTTAGGAAACTAGATGACGCAATAGACGGCTGCACAAATGCAGCGAAGCTCACAACACTTATTTAAACGCCTGTTTGAGAAGAGCTCAGTGTTCCATGGACACAGAACAGTATGAAGAAACAGTGCGAGACTATGGAAACGTATGTCAGATGAGGAAAACAAAAGAATGCAAATAGCTCCTAAAAAATGCACAGGTGGAACTGAGGAAAGAGTAAGAGGGAAAATTACTGCAAGGTTCTGGGAGTGGACAAGAATGCCTCTGAGGACAAGATCAAGAAAGCATATTGGAAACAGGCCTTGATGCACCATCCACATCAAGCACTGGTGGGGCCAGTGCTGGGGTCCAGAAGGAGGAGAAGATCAAGGAAGCGGCAAGGTCTTTACCATCCTCTTTGATCCCAAGAAAATGGCTCATTATCACAGTGGATAGGACCTGGATAAGGAGGACATGAAATTGGGTGATTTTGATGCAAACAGTATCTTCAAGGTATTCTTTCACGGTCCTGGGGGCTTCAGCTTTGAAGCATCTGGTCCAAGGAGTTTCTTTCTTCAATTTGGCTAATGAAGGGCAACCACCCAGAATCCAGAAAATGCAGAGTCACTCAGTTTAATCCTGCATGTGGACACAATTCACCTCCTCCCTTCCTCATGTTTCCATGTCCTCAGAACAGTTTTTCTTTCTCAGTTGGATACCCTGTTTCTGTGTGAGCGGGGTGAAGGAAAGAAGCCAGTGCCAAGGATTGCGGGCAGGGGAGGGAGGCCAGGGTGGACAGGGAGCCAGCTTGTCAAGTTTTGTTTTACTGTTTAACTTTGTTTTAAAAGAAAAGAAGAAGAAGAAGAAGAAAATAAATTGTCAAGCTGTTTTTCAAAGTGGTTATACCATTTTATGTTTTCAGCAACAGTGTGTGAGAGTGTATAAGAGCTCTAATTCCTCCACATTCTTGTCAATACTTGCATGGCCTAGCTGTTAACTTTAGTTACCTTAACAGGTGTGTGGTATCACATTGTGGTTTAATTTGCATTTCTCTAATGACTAATGATATTGAACATCCTTTGGAGCTCATTTGCCATCTATATATCTTCTTTGGTGGCATGTCTGTTCCATGGAGTCTTATGTCCACTTTTAAAGTGGGTTGTTAGGGGAGTACTTTGTATAATCTGAACACAAGTCCTTTATCAGAAATGTGCTTTACAGTTAGTTTCTTCCAGTCTGTGGCTTCTCTTTTCATTCTCTTAACTGTCTTTCAAATAGCAGAATGTCTCAAATATCTATTTAATGCTTTATACTTTTGGGGTTATACCAAAGAAATCTCTGCCTAAATTCAGGAAGATTTTTCTCTATATTTTCCTGTACAAGCTACATAATTGTAACATTTATATTTAGATCTTATCCATTTGCATTTGAGTTAATTTTTTTTTTTTTTTGAGACAGAGTCTCACTCTTTTGCCCAGGTTGGAGTACAGTGGCACAGTCTTGGCTCACTGCAACCTTTGTCTCCTGGGTTCAAGCAGTTCTCCTACCTCAGCCTCCCAAGTAGCTGGGATTATAGGTGGCCACCACGCCCAACTAATTTTTGCATTTTTAATAGAGACGGGGTTTCACCACCTTGCCAGGCTGGTGTTGAACTCCTGACCTCAGGTGATCCACCTGCCTTGGCCTCCCAAAGTGCTGGGATTACAGGCATGAGCCACCATGCCCAGCCTGAGTTAATTTTTGTATACAGTGAGACATATACAAAAGTTCATATTTTGCATATGGATATCCAATTATTTCAGCCTAATTTGTTAAAAGATTATCCTTTCTCTTTTGCATCTATGTTGAAAATCAGTTTTCCATATGTTTGTAGATCATTTCCACTAAGAGAGGAATATTTAAATCTCCAACCATAATCTGTCTGCCTCTCTTGTAGTTCTGTCAGTTTTTGCTTAATGTATTTTACTGTTAGGCATATAAATATTTAGATTTGTTTATGACCACCTTATGAATTAACCATTTTATCACTATGAAATAAACTTGAAAAATTTCATATAATATTCTTTGCTGTGAAATCTATCATGTCTGATGGTCATAGTCACTACAACTTTCTTTTATTAAGGTTAGCAAGATGGTCTTTTTGAGAAGATCAGTAAAATTGGTCAATCTTTAGCTAAACTGATTAAGAAATATATAAAGATAGATAGATAGATGATAGATAGATAGATAGATAGATAGATAGATAGATAGATAGATATAGAGAGAGAACATTTATTTACTTAGTTAGCTATTTATTTTTGTGGAGACAGTCTTGCTGTGTCACCCAGGCTGGAATATAGTGGCACAAACTTGGCTCACTGCAACCTCCACCTCCCAGGTTCAAGCAATTATTCTGCCTTGGTCTCCTGAGTAGTTGGAATTACAGGCACATGCCACCATGCCTGGCTAATTTTTGTATTTTAGTAGAGACAGGGTTGGCCAGGCTGGTCTCGAACTCCTGACCTCAGGTGATCTGTCCACTTTGGCCTCCCATAGTGTTGGGATTACAGGTGTGAGCCACCATGCCCAGCCTACAGTTTTTTTTAAATTAGCTTGACATAGTGGCATGTGTCTGTGGTACCAGCTACATGGGAGGTTGAGGTGGGATATTGTTTGAGCTTGGGAGGTGGAGGTTGCAGTGAGCCATGGCCGTGCCACTATACTCCAGCCTGGGTGACAGAGTGAGATCTTATCTCAAAAAAAATTATTGTGGTAAAAGACACTATATAAAATTTTCCATTTTATCCATTTTTAAGTGTACAGTTCAGCAGAGTTAAGTATAATCACATTGTTGTGAAACATTTAATTTACTCCTAATTTTATCCAATGAATTTTTCATCTCATTTCTAAAGTTTTCATCACTTGAGTTTGATTTAGGTCTCTTCTATATCTTCCATGTCTTTACTTAACTTTTGATCATATGAAACACAGTTAAGTGTCTTAATGTCCCTATCTGCTAATTCTAATATCTAGGTTGTTTTCAATTGACTGGCTTTTCTCTTCATTAAGGGTGGTATTTTGCTTCCTTCATGACTGGTAATCTTTTCTTACTTTAAGTTGTGTTTTATTAGATTTGAGATCCTAATGTATGGTAATCCTTGATTGAATGCTGGACACTTTAGATTTTTTCCTTGTTTGGTGCTGGATAGTTTTATATTCCTAAAAAGACTCTGGGTCTCTTCTTGGATGGTAGATTGGAGACATTGTTAGCATGCTCCTTCCCAATGGAAAGACACAATAGCATGTAATGTTTCACACTGTGAACTTTTCTCCAAGAAGCAGAACAGGAACTAAACAGAAAAACTGAAAGAAACCGCAGGCCCTCTGAAAGAAGTGGTGGGTTGCAGCCTACACCATGAGTCAGATGGAAAACTAAGTCTGCAGAATCTGAGGGGAATAAACTGCCTCCAGGTTATACACTTCCACTGGGGAGCCAGTTAGTCCAGGCCATGGGGGAAGGCCATAACCCCACTGAGTGCTGGAATTGATTTAGGGAGTGATGGGGAGTATAAAAGTAGGACCAGCAGTGAGAGGACCCTTGTGTGCACTCCCAGTCTTCAGCACAGACTAAGGGAAGTCATGAAAGAAGCGGTGGGTTGCAGCCTACACTCACCAGGTAGGTTGGGCCTACCTCACAAGGGACCTCCCAGAAGTCTGCCAACTAACTCAAGTGGTGGTTACAGGTTGAGAGAAGCTCCCAGCTGAAATTCGTGATATAATTTCAAGTGGGGACAGATTCCCTTGGCCAGAATTGGGGGCAAGTGGGAAGTATGCTACAGCCACACGTACAGGAACTGGGACTAGGAGCATGGCCTGAAAGCCGCTGTGGCTGTCTCCACAGGGAAGGTTTATGGCCTGGGGCAGTTTTGAGTTTTAAGTGCAGATTGCCTGGAACTTAGCTGGCTGCTACTAGTGTAACACTGCCGGTATGAGAGACTGGACTTTCTTTCTTTCCTTTTTTTTTTTTTTTTTTTTTTTTATGATGGAGACCCTGTCTTCCAGGCTGGAGTGCAGTGGAGTAACCTTGGCTCACTGCAACCTCTGCCTCCTGGGTTCAAGCAATTCTCCTGCTTCAGCTGGGACTACAGGCATGTGCCACCATGCCCAGCTAATTTTTGTATTTTTAGTAGAGATGGGGGTTTCATCATGTTGACCAGGCTGTTCTCAAACTAATGACCTCAAGTGATTTGCCCACCTCAGCCTCCCAAAGTATTGGGATTACAGGTGTGAGCCACTGTACCTGGCCTGCGACCTGCCTTTCTAAGTGTGTGGGAGATGGGTCAGCTTACGGTTGCCTGCTATTCCCCACTGACTGTCAAACTCTTCTGTGCAACATAGGCAGCTGCACTTCTTCCTGGAACATTACCTGAGCAGCGAGAGAACTGGCCCCCAGCCACTACTGGGGTTACTTGCCCTGCATGTGGAGAGCCAGAGCATGGACCTGCCTGACCCAGCCCCCACCTGGCTTTGCTCCACCACCCGCTCTGGCAGCTTAACACGAGGGATACAAACTTTTGGGAGCTCTATGGACCCACCTATTGCCTAAGATTCTAGAATACCTTTCCTGAGTGACATAAGGCAAGTACAAATCCCACCCACTACTACCACAGCTGACACTCTTTTGCAAGCATCACCTGGCTGGAGGCCAACTGATACAGACAATTACGGCATTCTCAGGTAGAATAAGACAGAGCCCAGGAAGGAGAAAATTTGTGTGTTACCTCAGCTATCACCACTGCCTGCAGCACCCTGGCTAACCAGAAGGCTCTGAGTTTGTCCACATTACCAATTCATTATGATTACTACTACATTAGCATTTGAGAAAAAATCAACACACTAAGGCTATTTATAACCAAGGAATCTCACAATCTATGTCACTCCCCTGCCCATCCCCATCAGAGCTGGTGCTGGTGCCTGCTGGGAGACATGAGGACAGATTATATCATTGGATCCCTTGGAGACATGCCCCCACACCAGCCTGGAGTGTGGCAGCCCCACTGGGTGGCTAGACCCAGAGGAGCAACAGCATTCACAGTAGTCTGACTCTCAGGGACCTCTACCTCTGGGGGAAAAGGGAGTGCATCACAAAAAGGAAATACCCTGTGGGACAAAATAATTCAGACAGCAGGCCTTGAGTCCCAGAATTCTCTGCTGGCAAGAAGTTTCTTTCAGAAAGGCACAGGTGCAGCACTGGGCTTAGCGGGGAAGTCTACAGCTTTCCCCTAGTAGTCAGGCAGCCCTGGCACTTGTGAAAGGTCTTGGAGAAGGGTACTTCTTTTCCCCCTAGTCCATCACTGCAGACACATCTGGGTTTTCTCCCATGGGAGCTTAGCATGGGTGCACCTATAGACAGCCTTTCTAGAAAACTTCAGGGTGACTGCATCACTACAGGAAGAGTACCCTCGAGGTTCAGGCTTGCGTGAGAGGTAGAGTTACAACCTTCCTCTACTTGGAACATCAACATTCCTGCAGATGAAAATAGATGTCTGCCTGATTTGAATGTCTGAAACACTGGATCAGGAGAGTGACTGGGAGGCGAAGGGCTTTCCTGCTGGCCCTGCAGTCGAGCTGAGGTGGCTCCTGCTCTTCCCCCGATAAGACCTCAGTGCATTTCACTGAGAGCTACCCCAGCCACCTCTGCCAAAGCTGAAACCTCTACTCACCACTGGGTATTGCATTTACCTACTTGCTTTAGCCATAACCAGTTTCTACCCAGAAACACCTCCTCTACTGGCCTGAAGCCTGAACTATTCAACCCAGTAAATAAAATACTGGAGTAAACAATGAATTTTAAAAGTGCACACCATGGGGGAATGAGAAAGCCTCAAGAGACCTCTGCGCCATTCCAACCTCATGGGAGACAGTAAACTTGCTCACATAAGCACACTGCTGCCACGACCAGCGTCTGAGAAAGCCGTCATACAAAGACTCTCTATAACCAAGAAACAAGAGTCTTTATCCCTAAAGCACCAAGAGCCATATTAGGCTACAGTAAGCTATAAACATTAAAGTCACATTGCTAATGGGGGGAGAAAGAAATTTTTAAAAAGAGTAATGTCAAAAATAAATTCAATAATAATTACAAGAAATAGTCTACCCAAATGAGAAGAAACCAGAAAAATAATTCTGGCAATACGACAAAATGAAGTTCTATAACACTGCCCTCTACCAAAAGATCACACGAGCTCTCCAGCAATGGATCTAAACCAAGGTAAACTCTTTGAAATACTTTTTCAAAAAGTTGACTATTAAGCTACTCAAGGAGATGTAAGAGAAAGGTGAAAATCAACATAAATGATTTTTTTAAATTCAGGATATGAATTTAAAATTTTCCTTTTTTTTTTTTGACAAGTCTCACACTGTTGCTCAGGCTAGAGTGCAGTGGCACAATCTCGGCTCACTGCCACCTCTGCCTCCCAGATTCAAGTGATTCTCCTGCCTCAGCCTCCTGAGTAGCTGGGATTACAGGCATGTGCCATCAAGCCCAGATAATTGTTGTATTTGTACTAGAGATGGCGTTTCACCATGTGGTTGGGCTGGTCTCAAACTCCTGACCTCGTGATCCACCTACCTCAGCCTCCCAAAGCCCTGGGATTACAGACTTAAGCCACTGCACCCAGCCGAATTAAAAAATTTCTAAATACATACTTTAAAGAAAAACCAAATGTGGAAATGAATGACACATTTGGGGAATTACAGAATGTAGTGGAAAGCTTTAACAATAGACTAGACCAAGTAGAAAAAAGAATTTCAGAGCTTCAAGATAAGGTTTTCAAATTAACCCAATCAGACAAAAAAATTTTTTAAAAAAATAATCAAAAGAAATTAACAAAGTCTCTAAGAAATATGGGATTATGTATTGAAAACCTCCCTTATACCATCAATTGTGCTTAATAATGGCCAACCAATATTTCATTTAAACCTGTGAGTAGGTGTGATGTGGTACTGATAAGAGTGCACATCTTGTGTGTTTAAAGTGGAGAGTTCTATAAATGTTTATTAAGTTTACTTGTTCCGGATCTGAGTTCAAGTCCAGGATATCCTTCTTAATTTTCTGTCTAATTGATCTATCTAATATTGTTGTTGAAATCTCCCACTACTACTGGGTGGGAGTCCAAGTCTCTTTACAAGACTTATGTATCCTGTATTGGGTGGGTACACGTCCAGGATCGTCAGCTCTTCTTGTTGTATTGATCCTTTTACCATTATGTCCTCTTTTGATCTTGGTTGCTTTAAAATCCATTCCATCAGAGGTGAGAATTGCAACCTCTTCTTTTTATTTATTTATTTATTTTTGCTCTCCATTTGGTTGACAAATCTTTCTCCATCCTTTTGTTTTGACTCTTTATGTATCCTTGCATGTAAGATGGGTCTGGATGCAGCATACTGATGGGTTTTGGCTGTATCTTTTGATTGGGGGATTTAGTCAATTCAAATTTAAAATTATTGCCATTTGATGTTAGCTGGCTATTTTGCCCATTTGTTGATATAAATTCTTTATTATGTTGATACTCTTTACTTTTTGGTATATTTTTAGAAAGGTTAATACTGGTTGTTCCTTTCTATGTGTAATGCTTCTTTCAGAAGCACTTGTAAAGCAGGCCTGGTGGTAATGAAATCTCTGAGTGTAATGCTTCTTTCAGAAGCACTTGTAAAGCAGGCCTGGTGGTAATGAAATCTCTGAGTACTTGCTTATTCATAAAAGATTTTATTTTTCCTTCAATTGTAAAGCGTAGTTTGGCTGGATGTGAAATTCTGGGTTGAAAGTTCTTTTCTTTAAGAATGTTAAATATTGGCCCCCACTCTCTTCTGGCTTGTAGAGTTTCTGCTGAGAGATCTGCTGTAAGTCTGATAGGCTTCCCTTTGTGGATAACCTGACCTTTCTCTCTAGCTGCCCTTAGTATTTTCTCCTTCATTTCAACCCTGGTGAATCTAACGATTATGTGCCTTGGGGTTGCTCTTCTTGAGGAATATCTTTGTGATGTTCTCTGTATTACCTGGAGTTGAATGTTGTCCTGCCTTGCAAGGTTGGGAAAGTTCTCCTGAATAATATTATGAAGAGTATTTTCCAGCTTGGATTCATTCTCTTTGTCACATTCAGGTACACCTATCAAATGTAGATTAGGTCTTTTCACATAGTCCCATATTTCTTGGAGACTTTGCTCATTCATTTTTATCCTTTTTACTCTATTCTTGTCTTCTCATTTTATTTCATTAAGTTGGTCTTCAACCTCTGATATCCTTTCTTCTGCTAGATCAAGTCGGCTGTTAAAACTTGTGCATACTTCACAAAGTTCTCGTGTTGTATTTTTCAACTCCGTTAATTCACTTATATTCCTCTCTATATTATCTATTCTTGTTAGAATTTCATCAAACCTTTTTTCAAAGTTCTTAGTTTCTTTGCATTGTGTTAGAGCAAGTTCCTTCAACTCCCAGAAGTTTCTTATCATCCACCTTCTGAAGCCTACTTCTGTTAATGGAACACAGTCTTTCTCCATCAGGCCTTATTCCATTGCTGATGAGGAACTGTAATCCCCTGTAGAGGGAGAGGCATTCTGATTTTGGGTGTTCTCAGCCTTTTTAGGCTGATTTCTTCCCTTCATTATAAATTTATCCATCTGTCGTGTTTGTAATTACCGCCTTTCTAATTAGGTTTCTGAGTGGATGTCCAATTTATTGATTCCCAGTGCCAAAATCTGAGCAACCCACTGCACCAGCTAAAACAGTGGTGTTAAGATTGATGGTGCTTTTCTGCACCAAAAACCACCATGCCAAGGGCCAGTAAAACAGCCGCGCTGGCCACAAAAGTTGCAGTGGCAACCTGTGGGGCTCCTCTGCTGGGAATCTCCTGGTCCGTGAGCAACAAAAATTCATCTAAAAGTGTGGCTTCCTCTCATTTTCTGCACTTTCACTGGGAGCCACAATCCCGAGCTGCTAATGATCAGCCATCTTGGATCTCTCCCCCTAATTTTGTATTTTTAGTAGACACGGGGTTTCTCCATGTTGGTCAGGCTAGTGTTGAACTCTCGACCTCAGGTGATCCTCCCACCTTGGCCTCCCAAAATGCTGGGATTACAGGCATGAGCCACCATGCCCAGCCAGAATTTCTAAGACCCCAAAAGCAAATGCAGCAAAAACAAAAATAAATATATGGGACCTAATTAAATGAAAAAGCTTCTGTACAGCAAAATAAATACTCATGAGAGTTACCAGACAACACAGAATAGGAGAAAATATTTGCAAACTATGTATTAAGCAAACGACTAATATCTAAAACCTATGAGGAACTCAAACCAACAATTTTTTTAAAATGCCATCAAAAAGTAGGCAAATGATGTGAATAGACATTTTTTTATGAATAGACATTTCTTAGAAGAAGATATAAAATGGTCAAGAAGCATGAAAAAATGCTCAACATCACAAATCAGTAGAGAAATTCAGATTAAAACCACAATGAGATAGGACATCATCCCTGCAACAATGGCCCTTATTAAAAAGTCAGAAACAATAGATGCTGGCATGGATGTGGGCAAAAGGGAACAATTATAAACTGCTGGTCAGAATATAAATTAGTACAACCTCTATGGAGATTCCTTCCTTCTTCCCTCCCTCCCTTCCTTCCTTCCTTCCCCACTTTCTTTCTCCCTTCCCTTCCCTTCCCTTCCCTTCCCTTCCCTTCCCTTCCCTTCCCTTCCCTTCCCTTCCCTTCCCTTCCCTTCCCTTCCCTTCCCTTCCCTTCCCTTCCCTTCCCTTCCCTTCCCTTCCCTTCCCTTCCCTTCCCTTCCCTTCCCTTCCCTTCCCTTCCCTTCCCTTCCCTTCCCTTCCCTTCCCTTCTTCCCTTCCCTTCCCTTCCCTTCCCTTCCCTTCTTCCCTTCCCTTCCCTTCCCTTCCCTTCCCTTCTTCCCTTCCCTTCCCTTCCCTTCCCTTCCCTTCCCTTCCCTTCCCTTCCCTTCCCTTCTTCCCTTCCCTTCCCTTCCCTTCTTCCCTTCCCTTCCCTTCCCTTCCCTTCCCTTCCCTTCTTCCCTTCCCTTCCCTTCCCTTCCCTTCCCTTCTTCCCTTCCCTTCCCTTCCCTTCCCTTCCCTTCTTCCCTTCCCTTCCCTTCCCTTCCCTTCCCTTCCCTTCTTCCCTTCCCTTCCCTTCCCTTCCCTTCCCTTCCCTTCCCTTCCCTTCCCTTCCCTTCCCTTCCCTTCCCTTCCCTTCCCTTCCCTTCCCTTCCCTTCCCTTCCCTTCCCTTCCCTTCCCTTCCCTTCCCTTCCCTTCCCTTCCCTTCCCTTCCCTTCCCTTCCCTTCCCTTCCCTTCCCTTCCCTTCCCTTCCCTTCCCTTCCCTTCCCTTCCCTTCCCTTCCCTTCCTTCCCTTCCCTCCCTCCCTCCATCCCTCTCTTTCTTCCTGTCTTCCTTCCTTTTTGAGAAAAAGTCTTGCTCTGTTGCCCAGGCTGGAGTGCAGTTGCATGATCTCAACTCACTGCAACTTCCACCTCCCAGGTTCAAGAGATTCTCCTGCCTCGGCCTCTCAAGTAGCTGTGATTACAGGCACCTTCCACCCCATGCGACTAATTTTTTTTTTTTTTGTATTTTTAGTAGAGGTGGGGTTTCACCATGTTGGCCAGTCTGGTCTCGAACTCCTGACCTCGTGATCCACGTGCCTTGGCCTCCCAAAGTGCTGGGATTACAGATGTGAGCCACCGTGCCTGGCCAGATTTCTTAAATAAATCAAAGTTGATCTACCATTCCAGCAATCCTATTACTGTGTATTTACCCAAAGGAAAAGAAGGCATTATATCAAAAAGATACCTTGTATGGTAATACAACAAGGTATGTTTATTGCAGCACAGTTTGCAGTTGCAAAGACATGGAACCAACTAAAGCACCCACTGACTGTGAGTAAATAAAAAAAATGTGGGCTATATACCATGGAATACTACCTAGTGATAAAATGGAATGAAATCATGTCTTTGTTGCAACTGGATAGAGCTGGAGTCCACTATTCTAAGTGAAGTAACTCAGGAATAGAAAACCAGATAATACCATATGTTCTGTCTTATAAGTGAGAGCTAAGTTATGGGTACACAAAGGCAGACAGAGTGGCATAATAGGACTTTGGAGAGTCAGAAGAAGGAAGGCAGGAGTGGGATGAGGAATAAAAAATTACATATTGGGTACAGTGAATAATACTTGGGTGATGGGTACACAAAAATCTCAGACTCTACCACTATGCAATTCATCATATCACAAAAAAACACTTGTACCCCCAAAGCTATTAAAATAAAAATATTAAATAATAATAGCTTCTTGAGCATTTTTCCGGGATGTAGTTAAATTAGTTGAACACAGTCTGATCCTTTCACAGCTTACTTTTAAGATTTGTTAATTGGTATTAGGGCAGGGTTAATTTATTCATCACAACTAAGGCCAGACACTTTACCAAATGCTTTGTCAATTATAAGGGTTTTCAGGTTAACTAGTGGGAGTGGGCGCTATTCCCCATCCTGTGTAAGTACCAACGATTAATATTAGCTCTAATTATTTTGGATGGGTCCTTCCTTGCATCCGTCTTCGGTACTCTGTCCTGTAAACTCTAGCTACCTTGTTTTCTCCAGATTCTCAGCTCCATCTCCTCAACTCAGGGATGCTTTGAAGCTCTTCTTCGGTTCTGTTTTCTGCGCTGTGGCCTGAAGCTGAGGCAACCATTGCACACCTTATTTGTTTCCCATCTGCCAGCAACCAGTGTTTATTGCTGCCTGATACCTAGTAACCCAAAATATGTTGTTTCATCTATTTCGTCCCTTTGTGTTGGTTGTTTCAGGCAAGAGGGTCAATCTGTTCTTATGACTCCATCTTGGCCATAAGCACAAATTTTGGGGGGCTACTTTTTGTCATGGACTTAGATTCATTAGGACTCCATCTGTAGATCATTCTCTATTGTTTTTCCTATTATTGACAAATAATATTTATGAGATGACAGAACAAGATCAAGTTGAGTTTGGATGAAGACTACTATACCACCAAGATCTTTTAGTGACAGAAGTCTAATCAGAAAGTTCAAAGATATCAATCAGTACAATATCATTTTCTCCAGAAAAAAATCAAATTCAGTGCTTAGAAGCTTCCATGAAATCATATCTCAGACCCAGAATACAATTCATCTCTCCATTATAAGGCAGGAATCACAGACAGAAGAGGCGTACAGGGCCCTCAGATATGCACGCCAAAGTCGTTTGGCTCAAGGGTCCTGGTTGGTAGCAGCTGAACCTTGTTGGGTTCTCTAAACTGTGGACAAGCCAGCTTCTCACATTAAAAAAAAAAAAAGGATTATGATATAAACAAATGAACTTCATAACTTACAGACCCAAGAGAATACATTTCAGTTCTGAAACATTAAAGAAAATGACTGCGTAACTTTTATTGTTCAGTGGTTGATCTTGAACTATCAAAAGTGGGGAAAGTCTTTGGATTGATTGGTTTCTTAATGTGGGGATTGACTCTGGTTCTGAATGAAGATGGAAGTGTTTTTGTGAGTGCTTTTCTTTTTCATCTTTTTTTATTTTATTGTTTATTTTTCTGCTTTAAAATTTTTTTATTAGTAGTATTTTGTTTGTTTGTTTTTTAGAGGGAGAGAGAGGGGAGGGGAGGGCTTATGTGAATCCTAAAACATTTGCAGTTGGAATCGGAAGTAGTTCTTCCAGTTCTGAGTTTGGCATGAGGCATGGAGGTGGTTGGTCTGGTTCTAACCTGCTAACACCCAGTATGCCCTATATAATATTAGCTGTTATTACAGATGCAGACAGGTAGAACTAGCATAACCGACTGTAATCTGTGCTCACAGCAAAGCATATGTGGGTAGCATACCCCAAATGCTCACTGCTGTACTCGTCCGAGTTTGATTGACTGTGTGTCACAAGCGTGGTATTTTTCCCCCCTGTGGTTTCTTTTTATGTTGTTTATTTTGTGTTTGGCAAGCATAGTTGATGACAGGGTTTAAGGAAAGTGTAGCAGAGAAACCTCATGCTGGATATTAACATGCAATTTTTACATTAACAGGAGCCTTCAAAGAAAGAGTTGTGGAAATAGGGAGTTAGGGATTGGTGGCAGTCTACTGAGAAGTATAGTCTATTTATTCAGCCCGGGAGGGAAAACTGACCAGAAATGGAATAAATGGGGCTGAGAAAAACATGTTTCCAGAGGTGTGCAATGGGGAGATTTGAGATCAGGTAAGTGAGTGTCAACTTAAAATGCTGTGAAATGCATCTCCATAGGGACCCTGTCATAATGATATCAGCCATAGCCGATGCAATTAAAATTGTCATTTCTAGATGCACACTTCTTCTATGAAACAAGGCACACACAGAAATGTATCTCTTGTCAATACAGTCTACTGCAGGTCTAGGCAGCTTTCCAAGGTGATGCTATCTATATGGTGACTCCATGATATAGCCTGCACCCTCTAGAAAGCATGGACCCCTCAGTTAAAGGTCAGGAAAGGAAAGAGACTGCCTTAACCTTGGAATTGCTGTATATTTCAGTGTATTTCACATTTTAGTGGACATAAACAGTCACATAACCCGCCCAAGTACAAAGGGACTGAGAAGTAGAGCCCTCTGTAAGCAAGCAAAGGAAAAAGACCTGGCTGTTGGAGAACACTAGGTACTCACCTTCTTGCCTCCAGAGTTGGGGCGTATATGGCCTCATGCTTTATCTACCAAACGTGGCTTAGCGAACACTCACTCATCATTTTGGCTTTGGGTCAAATGATAAATCACTTCATATTTACCTCTCTCATTAGACTGTAACCTTGTGCTACTTACTCTGTCTTGCTTCCCAACCCGTAACACATACAGTACCAAGTGTTTAGTTAGACGGGAATTTGTAAATTAACCACTACTTTAGGTAATGACAGAAGGCTTTTGGGAATTTTTTTTTCTAGATCTTGTCAATAACATGTTTTGCTCACTAAAGAAATGTTTAAAAGTTATAGACCAGGTGTGGTGACTCACCCTTGTAATCCTAGCACTTTGAGAGGCTGAGGTGGGTGGATCACTTGAGGTCAGGAGTTCAAGACCAGCCTGGCCAACATGGTGAAACACCATCTCTACTAAGAATACAAAAATTAGCTGGGCATGGTGGCGGGTGCCTGTAACCCTCCCTACTAGAGAGGCTGAGACAGGAGAATTGCTTGAACCCCAAAGGTGGAAGTTGCAGTGAGCTGAGGTCACACCACTGCAATCTAGCCTAGGCGACAAGAGAGAAACTCCATCTCAAAAAACAAAAAAGTTATAGACAGCCTGATTTCACAGGTGGTAGACAAGAAGTTGCAAGACATTTACATGATATGGTATAGGTGCTACAGATTATCAATACCTACTCTAGTTTCTGATATTGGGTTATTGGCTTGTTCATGGCACAAAATTCCGCCAGATAATATTAATTATTAGAAAGATAGATTATTGAAAATAGGCTGGGCACAGTGGCTCATGCCTATAATCCAAGCACTTTGAGGGGCCGAGGTGGGCAGTTCAGGAAGTCGGGAGATCGAGACCATCCTGGCTAACATGGTGAAACCCCATCTTTACTAAAAATACAAAAAATTACCTGGGTGTGGTGGCACGTGCCTGTAGTTCCAGTTACTCAGGAGGGTGAGGCAGGAGAATCACTCTAACCAGGGAGGCAGGGGTTGCAATGAGCTAAGATCCCACCACTGTGCTCCAGCCTGGGTGACAGAGTGAGACTCTGTCCCAAAAAATAAAAATAAAAAATAACAGTAATACTCCATGTCTTTAAAATTTTCTTCAATTTTTTTCTGACTCGAAATATAATATGTATGGATTCTAGAACAATTCTGAAGTAAATTTATAAACAGGTCTTAATTTCATTGTTCAAAAACTATTGTATTGTATTATCATTGTGGCATACCTATTTTCAGACCTTTATCAACATGCGTAACATCGCATAGTCGAGTTCCGAAAGTAAAATCGATTTTTATCTAGAATGTTTTTTAACATTTTGTCATGGCATTTTCATTTTTAACTAAAGTTTTTTAAAACATTTTTTTAAACAGCAACATAACTTATCTCTCTATGTTTAAATAATAATTTACTAAACCATCTTTTTAATAGTGGACACTTAGATTGTTTGCAAAAGCTTTTGACTACATATAAAGCTGCAATAAATATTGTAATGCACAAACATTTTCAAACATTTTTCTATATTTTGGACTATTATTATTTCATAGAAGGAAAACATCGATTAAAGGTTATGAGCATTTACCCAGGCACCTTTAAGTGAGTTGAGAGTTTTGGGGTTTTTTTGAAATTGAGTCTCTCTCTGTTGCCTAAACTGGAGTGCAGTGGAGTGATTTTGGCTCACTGTGGCTTTTATCTTCCAGGTTCAAGAGATTTTCATGTCTCTGCCTCCCCAGTAGCTGGGATTATAGGCACACTCCCCCATGTATGGCTAGTGTGTGTGTGTGTGTGTGTGTGTGTGTGTGTGTATGTATGTTTTTAATAGAGGTGGCATTTCACCATGTTGGCCAGGCTGGTCTCAAACTCCTGACCTCAAATGAACCACCCACCTTGGCCTCCCAAAGTGCTGGAATTACAGTTGTGAGCCACCATGCCTGGCCCCTACGTGAGTCAATATTTTTAAACAAATTATCCAACCTGCTTACCTCTTTCTCAAGCATAAGTATGGAGTATGAGCTCCAGGGAGTTTAAAATACTTACTCTTTTTTTTTTTTTTTTTTCTTTTTTCTTTTAAAGACAGAGTTTTACTCTGTTGCCCAGGTTGGAGTACAGGCCTGGTTTCAGCTCACTGCAGCCTTGACCTTCCCGGACTCAGGCGATCCTTTTATCTCAGCCTCCTGAGTAGCTGGGACTACAGGTGCCTGCCAACATGCCCGGCTAATTTTTGTATTTTTTGTAGACACAGGGTTTTTCCATGTTGCCCACACTGGTCTCAAACTCCTGGGCTCAAGCAATCCCATTGCCTCAGGCTCCCAAAGTGCTGGGACTACAGGATGAGCCACGACGCTGGCCTAAAATACACAGTTGTTTTATGTAGGAATCAAAACAATATTATAAAGTATTAATAACTCCTATGCAATCAGCAGAACCTCATCCAATGAAACAATAGTAACACAGCCAGCGTTTCCACACTGCCTTCTGTAGCAGGTTCTTAACATTCAGGAGAGAAACATCTAACCCATCTAGAATCCTCCAAGTTACAGAAGGACTTCAACATACAGTTTTCCCCCATAAATTTCCATATTTGCATTGCCTAAAGCACTGCAGAAACAATTTTTTTCAGTCATCCTTTGTTCCTTTCAAATTGAATAAATATGGCAGAATTATTCACATAGCAGAGTCACTGCCCAATTCAATATTCTTTTATTCTTTCATTTATCCAAAACCAAATTTTTCTGGCTAGTAATGGTTACTTTATTTGCTCTTTACTTTTTCAACACTAGCTTGCTTTTGGAGTCTATGTTAAATAAACATGTTTTTATTTTTCATTGTGAGTTTTCACTGATGAGAAGGGAACCACAAGAAACAATTATTGGACAGTCCCATAGCTCCAGCATCAGCTGAATGAGTCTCTCAGGTACCATCTTTAAACATCCACTAATCCAAAATGACAATCTATCCTCTATGTCAGGGGCTTCCAGGAATTATGTGTGAATGCACAACCATGAACAATAAATCCACACCTCTCAAGGATCTATTGTGATTTTTTTTCAAAGCATATTAAGAAGCGGGACAGTTATAATTGTCCCCTTTGTGCAGAGAAGGAAGATAAGACCAGTAAGTAGATAATTGTCTTGGGCGAGGTCATATTGTCCATAAGTGGGACTGCTGTGATGAGTCTCAGACTCAGGAATAGAATGCATTAGAAACAGAATCTTCATTATATACATGAGCAGATGGAATGAAGCTGAGTAAGACATTATTCCTGAGAATCAATGAGATGTAAATATAGGTGGAAATAAGAGTAGACAAGAGAATAGGAAATCAAATCATCCTACAGAGCAATCCTTACAGAATAATAACTGCACAAGAGATGACCTCAATTCACTCATGAAGGGAAGGGAAAATGAACTGATATTTTTGCCATATGCTGGCTGAAGACATGTGGAGGAAATTGCAAGCCAATTTGAGTTGAAGGCGCATCGCAGGAGCTGACAGCACAATTTCTTTTCCCATCAATTTTCACCCCCGCCCCACCTCCACCTCACAAGGGACCTGCCAATGTAGACATCCAAAAAAAAGTGTATCTCCAGTTAAGAGTAGAATGTTATGTTGTGCAGCAGCATAGAAATAAAAAAGAAGTTTCCCATACAATCTGGTTTTTGTCTCTTGGAAATTGTATGATTGAAAATAGTACCCTGCACAAAAGTTAAAGCTATTTATTTTAGAATGTAATGTACATATTTGTTCAAATATGGATGTAATCAACTGGACAAACTTCTCTCTGCTTTTTAATTCAAGATTTCTATTCAAATACATTATTTCTCTTTTAATTTAACTTTTTTTAAAAGTTCAGGCGTACACGTGCAGTTTGTTAAATAGGTGAATTTGCATGATGGGAGTTTCTTTCACAGATTATTTCATCACCCAGGTATTAAGCCTAGTACCCATGAGTCATTTTTCCTGATCCTCTACCTCCTCTCACCCTCTACCCTCTGATATGCCCCAGTGTGTGTTGTTCCCCTCTATGTGTCCATGTGTTCTCATCATTTAGCTCCCACTCATAAGTGAAAACATGAGGTATTCAGTTTTTTGTTCCTGTGTTAGTTTGCTAAGGATAATGGCCTCTAGCTCCATCCATGTTCCTGCAAAGAACATGATCTCATTCTTTTTTATGACTGTATAGTATTCCATGGTATATGTGTACCACATTTTTTAAATCAAGTCTACCACGGATGGACTTTTAGGTTGATTCCTTGTCTTTGCTATTGTCAATAGTGTTTCAAATGCATCATCTCTTAGTAATGTATAAGATAATACAAATTCAGTTTTGTTAAGCTTGATTAATGTTTATTGAGTCCAAAACTAATTGTGCTACTAGAACTAAAGACATAAATTCCCTTATTACTGACATAAACCGTAACTCTCAGTTGAGGGAGAGCCATAAGAAACAGAACTCCAAGAATACAGTATATGTAGAAACTAGGAGTGGTAGGGTTGCAATAGGAGTAAGTTTGCAGTAGGAGTTAGAAGACCTCAATAGAGCCCAGCTCTAACATGTAAGATCTCTGAACCTCAGTTTCTTTCTCTGTGAAAGGGGGATACAACAATATCTATTCTTTCTGCCTCTCAGGATGATGTGAGGATCAAGCAAGGCAAGCTCAGAGACAATAAAATACTCTATTGATGTAAGATATTATTACCAATATTACAATCATTACTGGCTGTAGAATGGCTCTCTTAGCTTTGGTCCACCTTGGCCATTCAGACAGTGAATAAGAGGTGAGATTGTGGAACATGGGGAAAGGGCAGACCCTTATTTTGGAGACCTGTCCCAAATCAAAGCAGAGCTTCTAGTAGGATCTTGTGTTTGCTTGGGTTGGTTATTTTTATATTTTGTTGTGAAAAGAAAGCAATGATAAAGTGGGCACAAAGCAGGCTCACCATGTGCTGGCTTCTGCTTCAGCCCACTACATCTTGGACCGTGCTTTTACTGCTTACCTGGGTCCAGCAAGACAGAACACTTGGATGCACAAGTTCTATGAAGAGAACTGCCTATCTTATTACTCACAGATAGGCAGCAAGGGAAAACAGATGCCTAGGATTCAGGACAAGCTGGTCTCTTGAGACTTAGGAAAGTTACCTAGGGCAGATGGACTCTCATCTGCATGCATCCAACCTGCATCACAGCTGAGGAAGTCTGGACAGCAACCGCCTTGGGTTTTATACTTCAGGGTATTATGACTTGTTGGGCTAAAGCATTTTAAAACATCCTATGTCAAAGAGGGAGGGGGAAGGAACAGAGACTGAGCTGTTCTGGCCAGTTCTTCCTTGCCTCAGGATGTGCACTCCCAGTGCATTCTACAGTTATTGCTATTATTATTTTAAATAATGTGGTCTCATTCTGCTACCCAGGCTCACTGCAGCCTGGAATTCCTAGGCTCAAGCAATCCTCCCACCTCGGCCTCCCTAGTAGCTGGGATTCCAGGTGTGAGCCACTGCACCTGGCTTCTACTGTTGTTCTTAAGAACTACAAGTGAGAAAGTGGGGTGGGAGAACTGTACTACACTGGGTTAATGAATAAAAGAAAAATGGCAGTGGTAAATGCAGCTTGGTCTCAAATAAATGTTAAGGTCTATCTGAGCTCACATAGATCTCTTCCTATTAAGTAATTAACACATTCATTCATTCAATATTTATGTATGACCTACTCTGTACTAATTTTGGCTTCCTCTTAGCCTTCTTTATCTGAGCACACTGCTGAGCTGTATGAAGATGGCTGCTTAAGCTATATGTCTCCAGTGAGACTTGAGCTCCTTAAGGGCAGGCAAGGGACATACCTCATACCTCTATTCTGTCCTCTGGAATGCTTAGCAGAGTGCTAAGAAAATTTAAGGAGCCATTCTTAGAAGACCTCATAATATTTTCATAGTTTGATTTTTTTTTTTTTTTTTTTGAGACAGAATCTTGCTCTGTGGCCAGGCAGGAGTGCAATGGTGTGATCTCGGCTCACTGCAATTTCCGCCTCCCTGCAACTTCCGCCTCCTGGGTTCAAGTGATTCTACTGCCTCAGCCTCCTGAGTAGCTGGGAGTAGCTGAGAGTATAGGCACATGCCACTATGCCCAGCTAATTTTTGTATTTTTAGTAGAGAAGGGGGTTTACCATGTCGTTAAGGCTGATCTCAAACTCCTGACCTCATAATCCACCCGCCTTGGCCTTCCAAAGTGCTGGGATTACAGGCATGAGCCACTGTGCCTGGCCTACAGTTTGACGATTTTTAAAGTACTGTGCTACCAGGTGAGTTCTTTAGAAGGGGGTGTCCCTGAGATGGAGATTAGAATGCTGGGAGTGGATTGGGAGTGGTCTTGGGAGCAATGCCTGTGGAATGAAGGAGAAAGATAGATTGGGCAGGAGAAGATGAACTTCAGTGGAGCCTCAAGAAACTCCTCAGTTCATCCATGGGAAGCTCTGAAGCTAGGATGGCCTCCCAGAGTTGTCCCGAGTTGATGAGAGAGTCAGGCCTCTACTCCAGACACTGGAGGCAGGTTGCCTCCAGAAGAGGTGTGACTTTGAGCAAGGTGGTGAGGAAATTCCGAAATAAGTTGTCAGCTCAAGAACAGATAACCAAACACTACATGTTCTCACTCATAAGTGGGTGTTGAACAGTGAGAACACATGGACACAAGGAGGGGAACATCACACACCAGGGCCTGTCAGGGGTAGGGGGATAGGGGAGGGAAGCATTATTAGGAGAAATACCTAATGTAGATGATGGGGTGCCAAACCATCATGGCAAATGTATACCTATGTAACAAACCTGCACGTTCTGCACATGTACCCCAGAATTTAAAGTAGAATTTAAAAAATAATAGCTCTTCCAGTTCTAGGCACTTTGGAAGCTACGGCTCAGGTGCAGACATGGCCAAGTCCAAGAACCACACCAGACACAACCAGTCTCGAAAATGGTACAGAAACGGTATCAAGAAACCCCGATCACAAAGATATGAATCTCTTAAAGAGATGGACCCCAAGTTCCTGAGGAACATGCACTTTTCCAAAAAACCCAAAAAGAAGGGCCTAAAGAAGACGCAGGCCAGCAAGGCCAAGACCATGAGTGCACGTGCTGAGGCCATCATGGCCCTCGTAAAGCCCAAGGAGGTTAAGCCCAGGATCCCAAAGGGTGTCAGCCACAAGCTCGATTGACTTGCCTACGTTGCCCGCCCCAAGCTGGGGAAGCGTGCTCATGTCCGCATTACCAAGGGGCTCAGGCTGTGCCGGCCAAAGGCCAAGAATCAAACCAAGGCCCAGTCTGCAGCTCCAGCTTCAGTTCCAGCTCAGGCTCCCAAAGGTGCCCAGGACCCTATAAAGGCTTCATAGTAGAGAGCTCTGTCTGCCACCATGAGGACAGAAGGACTGGTGGGACCCCCCGGATTGCCATCTGCATGAGGCTGGGGTCCTCCTATGCTATTTGTACAAATAAACCTCAGAGAGGAAAAAATAAACAAATAAGTAAATAAAAATAACATCTTTTATTTGACATCATTCTTTCAAGATTGTCTGCCAGGGCAAAAGAGAAGTCAAGTTCCTTGCCATTCCCAGTGTAAGAATAACAAGAGTAAAAAACACAGTATAACCTGCTGGGACTCTCAAAAAAAAAAAAAAAAAGAAGAAGAAGATGTTTGCTGGCACTATTCCCAGTAACGGAGGGAAAAACTTCTTCAGTCCTGAAGGGGGATTTGGGCAGCACTTCAAATGTTCATTACTCATTGTAATATAGGTGCAAGACGATGCTAGAAGCCTTATCCAAGGAGGAAAAACAGTGCATTTTAATGCTGACATGTTATATCTCTCTTGTTTCCTGAAAAGATTATATACATATTTTGTGAGACAGAGTCTCACTCTGTCTCCCAGGCTGGAGTGCAGTGGCACAATCTCTGCTCACTGCAACATCCACCTCCCAGGTTCAAGTGATTCTCCTGCCTCAGCCCCCCCAAGTAGCTGGGATTACAGGTGCCTGCCACCATGTCTGGCTAACTTTTTGAATTTTTAGTAGAGACAGGGTTTCACCATGTTGGGCAAGCTGGTTTCAAACTCCTGACCTCAGGTGATCCACCCGCCTTGGCCTCCCAAAGTGCTGGGATTACAGGCGTGAGCCACCGTGCGCAGCCGAAAAGATCATTTTTAAGTCACCCCCCAAAATATACCTAAAATAGAAGTTCCTCCCAAACATATACTTTAGGGAAATATTTAAAAGCAAGCACACAAATTACAGTGGAAATGAAATTTTTGTTAGTATTAGTATGTATTAGTCAAGATGATTTGTTTCATGTGTTTGACCACAGTTCAAATCAGTTCTGGAAGAGGAAATTGTATTGTCTCTTGTAGCCATACTTCAGGAAGGGCAAGGTTGCCCCTAGACCTCAGTGACTCAGATGGTAACAGATCACCTTTTAGTCTCTGCTTCTGTCTTCACATTGTCTGGTGATATGGTTTGGCTGCATCCCCACCCAAAACTCATCTAGAATCGTAGTTCCCATAATCCCCAGGGGTTGTAGGAGGGAGCTGGTGGGAGGTAATTGAATCATGGGGGCAGTTACTTCCATGCTATTCTTGTGATATGAGTTCTCACAAGATCTGATGTTTTTATAAGGGGGTTTCCCCTACTTCAGTCTACACTTCTCTCTGCAACCATGTGAAGCAGGATGTGTTTGCTTCTCCTTCTGCCATGATTGTAGGTTTCCCGAGGCCTCTCCAGCCATGCTGAACAATGAGTCAATTAAACCTCTTTCCTTTATAAATTACCCAGGCTTGGGTATGTCTTCATAGCAGTGTGAAAATGGATGAACAGAGTCTGTATTCTCCCACATTCACTTCTTCCACACTGCTGGAAATATTGCTAGCAGCAGTTTCCAGGCTCATAGTTTCATCACTAGAGAGGACCTAAAACTCGATATCTCTGTCGTCAATTTAAAAACTCCTGGGGGAGGGGGAGAAATGCATATTAAAACTACAGTGCAATACCATTTTACTCCTTCAAGAATGGCCATCAGTAAAAAGTCAAAAAGCAAGGTTATAAATTAGTGGAACCTCTATGAAAAACAGTATGGAGAGTACTTAAAGAACGAAATGTAGATCTACCATTTGATCCAGCAACCCCTCTACTGAGTATCTAACCAGAGGAAAATGAGTCATTAAAGGAAAAGACTCTTTGCACGTGCAGCCCAATTCGCAATTGCAAAGATGTGGAACCAAACTAAGTGCCCACTGACCAATGAGTGGATAAAGAAAACGTGGTATATATACACCATGGAATACTACTCAGAACTGAAAAAAATGAAATAATGTCTTTGCACCAACTTGGATGAAGCTGGAGTCATTATTCTAAGTGAAGTGACACAGGAGTGGAAAACCAAAAATTATATGTTCTCACTTATGTGAGTGTGGAGAGGCATGCAGGGTGATATATTGGCCTTTACATACTCAGAACAGGAAGGGTGGAAGAGGAATTAGGGATAAAATAAACTACACATTGGCCAGGCACAGTGGCTCACGCCTGTAATCCCAGCACTTTGGGAGGCCGAGGTGGGTGGATCACCTGAAGTCAGGAGTTCGAGACCAGCCTACCCAACATGGTGAAACACCGTCTCTACTAAAGATACAAGAAATTATCCAGGCGTGGTGGTGCGTGCCTGTAATCCCAGCTACTCTGGAAGCTGAGACAAGAGAATCACTTGAACCCAGGAGGTGTAGGTTGCAGTGAGGTGAGATTGTGCCACTCACTGCACTCCAGCCTGGGCGACAAGAGAGAAACTCCATCTCAACAACAACAAAAAACAAAGAAAAACAAAGAAACTACACATTAGGTACAACATAGATGACTTGGGTGATAAGAGCACTAAAATCGCAATTCTCTGCTATATAATTCATCCATGTAACAAAAAACTACATGAGCCCCAAAATCTATAAATGAAAAAAAAAAAAAAAAAAGCTAACTCCTGTGGGAAGGTTTCTGTTGGGTCAGTGTTATCCACAGACCAGTTAGCTGCAGCCAGGAGGGTAAGGTATGATGAATGCCTCAACTGGGCCCATTTGGGTACCCCTAGCCAATCACTATGCAGAGGGCACATAGGATTATGGGAATTCTCACGTAAACATACGTAACTAAAGTGGAAAAAGTGGCATTTTGTGGAAGGGTAGGGCAAGCAATGAGTAGACAGAACAAAAGATGTTCACTGCCATGTATTAGAGTTTTCTTATCTTCCATGTTAGAATCTTGCCAAGCTAATTTTATATTCTTTTTTGGCTTTGCCATATGGACCAGTGCATTTATTGTGGAAATAGATTATATAACTGTCAGTAACTTGTTCATAAATTTTAGATTCTGTTCATTTTGCACAGAGATTAATCACCTGCCAAAATGTACATGATTTTTTTGGTGCAGAGAAATCATTTATTAGTAATATTAATAAGGGAATATCAAACATATTTTTGAAGGGCCAGAAATGAAGACATAATGACCGTATATTTCTTTTTAATAGGATATTTATTTATATTAACAAATGTCACTTTATAGAAGACATTTCAACCTTTATCAAATAAACCCTCTTTGAGTGATTTATTACATAATTTTAATAGCTATATGTCTTTATTATATGAAGAAGATTTGAAAAAAAACTTTAAAAATAATTCCTGTCAATTCAGCTTAAAATCTATGCCTTGAAACAAAAATTTTAGAAAAGGTCCGCTTAGCTGTTAACTCTTCTGGTGATGGAGTTGCCAGTTTAATATCCACTTCACCCCTGGGTGATTAACTTACGTCAATTGTGATCATTCCACCCCATGGTAAAACCAATCCCAGTGGCTGTTTGCTTCGGGAACTGGTCCATGACATGATACATGAAGAAAGGAACAGTTCTGAAGAAAGTTTTCTCTTTGCTGCATGTCATGTGAGCTCTGTTCATGCCACCTGTCACTGGTCCAAGGTGAGGCCAACGCTGACAACAGCCCAGGAGAGAGACGAGAGAAGCCTGAGTCTCTGTGAACATCACTGACCAGTGAATTACTCAACCCTGAACCCTGCCCTTACCTTCTTGTCTTTTGACAGATAATAAATGTATTTCTCATGGTTTAAGCCAAAAATCAGGATTTCTGTTATTTGCAGCTGAAATTTTCTTTCTTTCTTTCTTTTTTCTTTTTGAGACAGTCTTGCTCTGTCACCCAGGCTGGGTTCAGCAGGAGAGTGGAACACACGAGTGGAAACCCTCGACTTCCCAGGTTCAAATGATCCTCTTGCCTCAGCCTCCTGAGTAGCTGGGATTACAGGTGTACGCCACCATGCCCAGCTAATTTTTATATTTTTAGTAGAGATGGGGTTTCACCATGTTGGTCAGACTGGTCTCGAACTCCTGACCTCATGATCTGCCTGCTTCAGCCTCCCAAAGTGCTGGGATTGCAGATGTGAGCCACCATGCCCGGCCTGAAAATTTCTTAATAGATATGATTACAAAGTAGAAAAGAGAAGCTTATTACCAAATAATTGTAATACTGTGTACATAATCATACATAATCCATACAAACAGAGGTATATATAAGGTATGGGGTGCTGCAAAGTAGGGAGGCACGTGAGGAAGCTTCTCAGAGAAGATGCTTGAGATGAATATTGCAGGACATTTCAGCAAAAGAATGAAGATGAAGAAGTGTCTTTCAGGCAGAGGGAACAGCATGAGCAAGAGCAAGAGTAATAGATGGTCTCAAGTTAGACAAATTACAAAAGGCATAGAGACATCTTACAAGAACTGTGGGTATGTTGGGTACTAATCAGGAAACCAGGACACTGCCTGGGACAGATGTGTCTTCCCTCTCTATCTTGATTCAGCATCAGATGGTCTCTTAGTATTGCTTTGTTCAGAACGTGTGTTCCACTCTCCTGCTGACTTCTGCAAGCCAGTCTCTCTGCTCTTCAGTATGAGTGCATGGCTCCCAAAGGTCATCACAGGTTCAATTTTAGATAATTTCACTAAAAACACCTCCATGATATGACTATAGTTTCTCTGTCTCTCTGTTGGCACTTTCCAGGCCAGCCAAGGTGCTAGCCTTTCCTGACAGCGACTTGCCCATAGTCCGATCTGCTGTATCACTGGGAGACAGCCGTAAACATGGCTGCCCAGATTCACCATTTCAGTTGGCTTCAGCAATAGTATCGAATCTATATTTCAGAACAACTCTTTCGAAAGTTTGAAGCATGGATGGCAGGGGGTAAGCTGGGAGGAAGTAAGACCAGATAGGAAGTTATTGCAGTCTAGACAAGAAATAAAGAAACAGGAGAGGGATGAAAAGAAGAATGATACAAAAAAAGGCGAAATTCATGTACTCATTCATTCAACAATATTTATTGAGAATATACAATACAGTGAACAAAGTAGACAAAAATTCATGTCCTTGTGGAGCTTGTATTTTAAAGAAGGGACAGTAATCAAGAAATAATTTGAGTAACTAAAATACGTATTATGTGAAATGGTGATAAGTGCTATTCAAGTGCTCTTGCTATTTATCCAAATGTCCCCCAAATTTACCATTTTATTATGCTCATGGATTCCATGGATCAGGAATTCAGAGCTGGTGCGAGAGCTTGGTTTTTCTCTGTGCAATAGTGTCTGATACGTAGGGACTCCACAGGGAGGATGCTACAGCTGCTGGCACTCAAAGCAATGGAGGCAGTTGATAGTGGCTGTCACCCGGGAACCTTGGCTGCTGCTGGTGGTGGATGCACCTACACATGGCCTTTCCCTGTGGTCCGGCTTCCTCACAGCATGGCTGTGTCGGATAGCTGGACTTGGAAGAAATGGAAGAGAGTTCTAGATTCCTGGTTTGGATGTCTGGATGAACAGCACTTCCACTAACCGGGAATCAGAACACAGGAAGTGAATGAGAGAAGATTGAATGCAGTCTTGGACATACTCTACTTCAATGTGTATCAGGTGTGTGTGTGTGTGTGTGTGTGCATGCACGCAGGTGCACGTGTTCAATAGTAAGCAGAGCTTGGAGAGATCTGGCCTGGAGATCTAGGTTTTGAAGTGCTCAAAATCTAGGTAGTATCAGAGCCCTTTAGAAACAGATGAAATCGACTAGTAAGGTGAGTTAAGAAATGTGGCAAACAACAATATTTAAGGTAGGAGCAAAGGGCCTCCTATAAGACTTCAATCAACACTGGCTTGAAAGGTAGGAAAAACAGGGAAAAGGAATGATTTCAGGGTCAGAAAAAGGTAGAGAAAGGCTTAGGGACCTTCAAATATCTTTCTGAGTGGTGCGCAAAATCTTACCAATCAAAACTTCTTCCTTTAGTTTTAAACGTTCTCTCTCTAGAATTTCTCTATTAGGTATAAACGTCCCAGCAGGGCAGAGAACTGAGCCACTAATACCTGAGCAAATGGAAGGCAGGAAAGCACTTCAGAAAGGGAAAGGGATAAAAAGGGGAGAAAAGTGGAGGGTTGCTCAAAGGCATCTTTTGTCAATTTCTTCCTTCCTTTTTTTTTTGAAATGGGACCTCGCTCTGTCACCAGTCTGGAGTGCAGTGGCGCAATCTCGGCTCACTGCAACCTCTGCCTCCCGGGTTCAAGTGATTCTCCGGCCTCAGCCTCCCGAGTAGTTGGGTCTACAGGCCCCCACCACCACAGCCGGCTAATTTTCTGTATTTTTAGTAGATATGGGGTTTTGCCCTGCTGGCCAGGATGGTTTTGATCTCCTGACCTCGTGATCCGCCCGCCTTGGCCTCCCAAAGTGCTGGGATTACAGGCGTGAGCCACCGTGCCCGGCCCCAATTTCCTATTTTTATTAGACTGTAGTGAGCAATGGTGCCTGGGCAGAGAGTATTTGAGTGACCTTGACATATCTTTAATTTTAATGGTTTAAAATAGGTCTCATAGGTACAGTGAACAAAGTAGACAAAAATGTATGTCCTCAATACAAACAGGAAATGGTAAGTGGGGATAGGGTCAAGTTCTTTAAGGAAATAACCGTCTAGCAGCTCAGGAGGAAAGTGTAAATATGAATTTACAGACCTTTAGCTCCACCTAGTGGCTAGGTGATGAACAAATTTTTGTAACATTTTATCATGGTTCTTTAGCTGCCTTACTTGTACGTGTCAGTCTATATTTCCTGGATTGTTATGTATTATGATACACAGTTCCTTTTGTTTAACAATTTTCAGCTCATCTATTAGTTTGTCATCTAGCTAAATAATTGGTTTCCCAAACAGGTGGAATGTGGTGTTGAAAAGTTGGGGAAGGAGAAATAGATAAATGGATGTGGACAATTGCGTCTTAACTGCTTGAAAACTCTTGCGTATCTGCTTATTATAGTGTTCAACACATGCTAGCTTCTTCTGATTTAACATTGTATATAAGATTGCCTCTGAGAAAGTAAATAATACTAACAGTCATGCCAATAATGATGGTAATGATTGCCGCCCAGGAAGAGATGTTTGAAGGGAAGAGAGTTCAAATAGTTATAGTTTGTTATTTATGAGGTTGGAAAAGTGAAATTAATCTCTAAGAAAATAGAACAGGGCCGGGTACAGTGGCTCACAGCTGTAATCCCAGCACTTTGGGAGGCCGAGGCAGGTGCATCACTTGAGGTCAGGAGTTCGAGACCAGCTTGACCAACATGAAGAAACTCCATCTCTACTAAAAATATAAAATTAGCCTGGCGAGGTGTTGGTGCCTGTAATCGCAGCTACTCTGGAGGCTGAGGCAGGGAATTGCTTCAACTCTGGAGGGGAAAGTTGCAGTAAGTCGAGATTGTGCCATTGCAGGGAAAACGAGTAAAACTCCATCAAGAGAAAGAAAAAGAAGGAAAGAAGAAAGAAAGAAAGAGAGAGAGAGAAAGAAACAAAGGAAAAGTAGAAAAGAAGAAAAGAAAATAGAACAGAACCTGAAATAAAGTTACACACTTACACATCATAAACACAAACACACATGTAATTTAAATAACTGCATCAGCAAATTTGAAATGTTATGTCCTAGAAATATTTCCTAAAGTGACAAGTTTTTCTGGTATTTGCTTGCAGACTGATAAATCTCAGTAGCCAAAATTTGGGCTTATTATGGCAATGAAAGGGAATATTTACAGAGACAATTCCAACCGTCAGAAAGTTGACACAACTGGGTCAGGTCTATGGCACATCCACAGGCTCACGGTGAGCTTGGAAAAATAATGGTAAGAATGACGGAACAGGTTTTGAGTGGTCTTATAATATCATACTCCCTCTTTTCAGAGGAGAAGTGATAGGAACGGGCTTATGTTTTCTTCATGAGAATTTGAATACAAGATGTATTAATTAAACATCTTCATTTTACTGATGGAGAAACTTGAGTCAACAACGATTAAATTACACAGCTATTTGGTTGCAGAGTTAAGACTAGATCTATGTTTTTTATTCCTGATCTACTATTCTTTTCAGCACAACTATTAATAGAAGAGCTCTCCATTTCCATAGAAGACCAAAGTAAGAGAAAGTGAGCTTACATCTGCATCAAGAAAGTTTGGACAGATTGAGGAAGATTAGTTAAGTGTAAAGTGACTAAATACTGTATTTCCTTTATCCTAACATGTACTTTTAAAAAAACATATTAACATTATGAAATCAGCCTGAATCTTATAATCAATATTAAAACATAATTGCTGGCAGGCAGTGGGGCAAGTTGTAAAGTGGTCAGAATTATGTGCCAGAATTTAGTAACTAATATTCCCATTTAATAGAGTATGGAATTGGCAAGGGTAAGGCATTGGCTTAGTTTCTGAAAGAAACTTTATTTTCAGCAATATGGAATTCAATTAAGGAAAAAAACTAAAATTGTAAGTTAAATCACTGGTACTCTTTCATTTGACTTGAAGTGCTAACGAGTTCAAAATGTTAAGAAGGAGAAAGCAGCTAACCAAGATGCTACCCACGAACTTTCAGGGGTCAAACTTAATTTGGAAGAATATTTATAGTGAATTTGAAAAAGCATAGACCCAAATCTTGTGAATCCCAAAAAAAGACGATGTGTGATTGTACAGATAAATACACGTTATAGTTGTGTTCATATATTTTAGAACTTGTGTATATGTAATGTAATGGGTTTTTTTCTAAATTACTTATTAAATTGATGATTTGACAATCAGTGGCATCTAAGAATAGATGTTATTTGGTGTATTACAGCAGCATTGCACCTCAGAAAAAGCACTGACTCAGCCGGGCGCGGTGGTTCACGCCTGTAATCCCAGCACTTTGGGAGGCCGAGGTGGGTGGATCACAAGGTCTGGAGTTCTAGACTGTCCTGGCCAACACGGTGAAACCCCATTTCTACTACAAATACAAAAATTAGCCAGCTATGGTGGTACACGCCTGTAATCCCAGCTACTCAGGAGGTTGAGGCAGAAGAATCGCTTGAATCCAGGAGGCAGAGGTTGCAGAGTTGACATTGTGCCACTGCCTGAGTGACAGAGCAAGAGTCCGTCTCAAAAAAAAAAAAAAAAGGAGCACTGACTCAGAAGCTAGGTTTGTCTGGAAACCACTCTGTTCCTCGGTCTGCCACTGTGTTGTCCTTGAGCAGTTGACTTCCTCTCTAAATGTCAGTTTCCTTATATAAATTTGGGAAAGTGTCATGAATCTTGCAAGCGTACTACAAGCATTAAATGAGATTATGTATATAAAGTGCCTACCGCAATATCTGTCACATAGTAAGTGCTCAACCAAGGCAGACACAGAAACGTAGGGTCAACAAAGGGATTTGTTAAGAGATGTTGACTGAAGGGTAAATTTCTCCAATGTGATCCCATGCAGTCTAAACAGTGTTTCTTACCATTTAATAATCTCTGCCCTATCAGTCAAGAAGATTTTGAAATGCCTTTCTACATTTTGTTTTACTAAAAGAATGTGTATTAAAACATCTGTCCAAATACGGTATGGAATATGTCTGCGTAAGTTAGTTTTCCTCTCCCTTCTCCCCATTCTGAGAGGTACCTGTACCTAGCTGAGGATCACTGATCCACACAATGGTGTCAGAAGGGGATCTTAGAAACATTTAGATATTTAAGTTCATATTAGGAACGTAACGGTCAGTTCAATCATTTTTCACCTACTGGCCTCATTGTCCTTATGTTTGCTAAACACATCGGGTAAAGAGAGATACAGGAAACTGGTCATCGCCTTGCTTATCCTCCTTTCAAGAGTTATCAAAAATACATGTAACAGGGCCATATTAACAAGGTCATCTAAGAATTTGAATGCATGGTTTAAATGTACTGTACATTTGTCATTAATGAGATGGCAACTGTCGTGAAGGAAAAAACCCACCCGAACCCAAACCAAAGCCCCAAACCAGTGGCTTATGAGAGTAAATCACCACCACTAACAGCAATAAAATTCTATGGCCTAGTGACTAAGGAAATCACAAGGCCAAATTTTATACCAATCCATAGAGAAACCCAAAGAGAAAAGACTCCAACAGCCTCCAATCCCATTTTCTTCACTGTAGCATATGTTCGTAGAAACAGTTTTGACAACCTGGAGTTGGCTGACTTTTCCTGATTTTATGCTAGTTTGACTTGCACTCAAGCCTACATTTTGCTCCCCACTCAGCTTTCAAGACTGGACAGGCAGAATTCTTTGAGCATTACTAAGTTTTCAAAAGCCACTCGGCTATGTGCATATCTGCTGCAAAGTGCACCACACTAACCTTGCCTTGCTGCAGGCTCCTCAGGAGACAGATTCCCCTGTCAGCTTTGTTCAGCAACCCAAAATGTAATCAAGTAACCACTCTACTGTAGAGGGAAGAAAGGGAAGGATTTCAGGGCTGAGCACAATGGTGATGCCATGGGAAAATTCCAAGAATTCCGTGATCCATGGTCCTCACCCCTGGTTGCACCCCTGCCTCACTAATCTTTCAGATTAGTTCAGCCTAATGAAAACTAGTAACATATAAAGCAAGTAATAATACTCATCGTCCATCTTTCTTTCATGTGCTTTTTGCTCACTCTGCAAGTCCTGATTTAGCCAAGCTGAATTCTCAAAAAGCCCCACCAACTGCCTCCTGGGGCAGATTCATTTAGTGCTCACCTAGGGAAAGGAAGTAACTGATAAGAATCCAGCCGCTAAAAGGAATTTGTTCATAGATGGTATGGAAAAGGTTGGTCTGATAGTTTCTCTTTCCCAAGGATCATGGATTCAATTCCTCAACGCAACAGACTTATTTTCTTCCCTTTTCTTTCATTGTGTTTACAAATGTCAAAATATGACAGAAATTCACGCTAGCCACTCTTAGAGATTTTTTTTCACAATTTAGCATTATTTATGAGTTTAATTTCTTCCTGAGAAGGAAAGTTCTTTATTTCAGATGTCTTACTATTTTTCAAAAATATAGGTGGGTCTTACTACAAGGCGAACTAAAATTGTTAGCAGTATTTGATAGAAAATATTCTTATGTTTCCTTTTCCAGTTTAAATTAAAAGTATGACTACCAGGAAAAAAAAAAAAAAAGAATCACTTTTCTCCTTGCTGCATAAAAATAGGTCAAGTAATTTAAGCCAGTCCATTGCAATTAAAATTCTGACATTGCCATTGTTCCTTCTATTCTAGAGGGAAAAGACAACCAGAACCCATGATAATAGGGGTTCATTGGCTAAGTCATTTGATGTGCTACCTATTGTTCTCCTGTGGAGGCTCAGCCTCAACCTGCCTGGGAGCGCTGATTTTGATGATAGCGGTACAGTACCAAAATGATAAATACCAGCTCTCAAGCATGCATTTCTGAAGAAGTGTAATACGGCTTTCATGCTAGCAAAACAGTACCATTGCAGAGAAAAAAATCGCCACTGGCATGGGTCCTAAATTCCTTGAATTCTATATTTATTTATTTTTTGGAGACAATGTTATCTGCCCAGTTTATTTTAAAGTAAATTTTCCTGACTCAATTAGACAGCAAGACTCATCCTCATTAAAGATCCTGCAGTCCTTTCACGAGATTAGGGCCCGGTGGCTTGGTCACATTCCAGTGTGGATAATTACATTCTGCATTCTTGGATACTTCCCTCCACCTTTCCAACCTCATACCGTCAAATGCATTGTTATCTACCCTTCCAGCGAAGCAACAGTCCTGTTGTGGGGTGCCGAGGATTTGCCGTCCCCTCATAGTTTACAGGCTAAAGCATTGGCCCAAACCACTGCTCATTACACTTTTAAAAGAAAATCCCTTAGGTAATGCATATTTTCAGCTAAGAGGCAAATCTCATTGATGCACACTTAATCATAGGATAAGCTTTTTGGTAAATAAAATATTCTTATTTTATAAAGGATGTTTATTTTGGAATCTTCTTGGGTTAAAAAAAAATGTGTTGCTCGAATATGTGCTGTTTGCTCCAAGGAGAAAACAAAGTCTTCAGAAATGGCAACAAAACAACAATAAAGAGAAAAACCTCTTGAGGAAACAGGTTTTCATTGACCTTCCAAATAAATTCCACAAGGGGGCGAAAACACCTAATGGTCTGGGACTGTAAAGTTTCTATTTCAGAGCTGGCCACCCATAATAGATTAGTGGATTAATATTTTTCTCTAAAGGATCTGGCCTTTAATGTTGACATCAATTTATAGCCATCCCAGGCGTTTACAGTAGTAAAAGTCATGGAGACCATAAACTTCACAATGGATGTCAGCCTTCTGCTACTAGTGCTCTAGCCCAGCACCCCCATAAACAGTGGTGATTAGGTAACCGTTCTTCAAAGACCCATCCATAGCTCTAACGTCTTTATCAGCTCCTGCAAAGATACTGTCACGAGGATTTTATCAGGCACAAGACAGAGGTACACGTTTTTATTAATGTGGACTTGTTTTTCTGACATGTAGCTATGAGGTTGTGCTGTGGCTTATCATTGATCTCTTCTTGAAAAATCAAGCATGGAGTGTCTATTTTTGGGCAAAGCTTAAAGAACAGAAGCTCTCTTGTATCATATTAGAACTTTTTGACAAACAGCCAAGGTACAGAGGTCAAATTTCCCCATATGCTATAAGCAACTTAGTAGGAAGCAAGACCACAAAAGGTTTTGCAAATGTCTGCCAGTAGCCGGGTGATCTAGGTCACTGTACAGGTTTCATTAATCAGGTTGTTCAAACAAGGAGTTATTTTTCTCTGCTTAAGAGACCTGCAGATATCACATAGAATCTGCTCAATTGTTGATCAAGAAAGAGTTTTTAATGAAACAGAGATCATTCAAGTGAATGGGGGTGGGGGAGCATTTGTATTTGCACTGAAGACAAATTGTGCTTTTTAGCCCAGCTCCTCTGTTTGAGTCCTCTGTTCTGGTAGGGATGGGCTCAAGCTCTAATAATAGTTCCCTGGGCTCTGCAGCTCTACATACGTGTTCCGGCGTTTGAGCAGCAGGAGGAATTTAGTGACAGAGCAGGTGTTGTGGCTTATTCCCTGGCAGAATAAATGGTGAAGGGTGGTGGCAAGACAATTCTTTTGCTTCTTTATGCAAAAAACAATGCCTTTAATCGCTTTCCTTTTTTCCTGGCACTAGTGAAAAAGGACTGGAATTGCTGGATTAATACGTATGCAAACATATTTTTTCACTTGAACCTCTGGAAAAAAGAAAAACTTACTGTGAAAATGCTTAGCCAGAAAGATTTATTGCTGATTGCAGATTTAGTATTGACATGTCTTAGCTGAAGAAAACTTCAGCTTTAACTATTAATGTGGAAATCTGGATCAGCTTTTAAAGCGGGTTAAAAAAGAGTTTTGGATGATTCAGTGTATTTTCAGAAATTATTTATTTGAACATAATTTTAAATAAGAAAGTGTCAGTTACAGAGGTATAAAAAACCCAGTGGAGTGTGTACATTTTAATTTTACATGGCCTGCCTTGGAAATAGAATTACAGAATGTAGGTGATCTGAATTCCACTTAAAGCAGCCTTTATGCCCAACTTACTCTCTCAGAATACTTCTAAATACCCAGTCCTCCTGACTTCTTATAAAATATGCAATTTAAGATGAGAATCTAAGTTTAAATGTTCTTTTAAAGCATTATTTATAAAATTTTTCTCAATCTACATTTTTGACTTCCCTTAGTAAGTTACGTCCAAAAGTCTGCATTTTTTTTTCTTTAAGGTGGGTGTGTTGCTCTTATAAACATGAGGTAAGCCATGAAAACATGAAAGAGAAAACAAAATAAAATTCCTTCTCCTTCCACCTGGGATAATCTGATTTTTAAAATATTTCTTTTTCCTTCGCTGGATTATATAAGGCAAAACTTGACACCCACTTACTTAATTGTAGCTATGGTCTTGGTAAATCATCTCTCTAAGTAAAATTAAAATATTTTAGGTGTTTGCATCCCGTTCATCTAACAGGAAAGGCTCAGAATTCAGGAAAACGGGGCATGCTTAAGAGGGAACATCTTGTAAAGATTGTAATTTGACCTTTGAGTCAACCTGAGTAAATTTTAAATATTGCAGGACAAAATAGAAAGCCTCAAGGCGGAATTCTGCTCCTTCTTCCTCTTAAAACTATGAACCAGTCAGATACTATTTCAGAGATTACACTAGAAAATGTGTACCTATCCTTGGCACTTTTGCTGCGTAAACTCTCATCACTGGAGATAAAGGTAGATTTATATTTAATGCCACCCCCATCCATCAGTATATTATTCTAATCTACCTCCATTTAAGTAGTTCAATCAGGTATAAACAGAAACACTTCATTTTTCCCTCCTGCCCATTGAAAAAGATAATGTTGAGTATTGCAAACCTTTCTAACTCTGGAGTACACTTGAATATGATGGCAATTAAGAAAAAAAAAAGCACTATGACAACTTTGCAGCTTTTGATTAAAGCACACCAAGAGGCATGTTACAATGATAACAATGAAGCATTATGCCAATTATGTTAAATCCTGCTCTCCGCTTAAGCTCATCATGACCTGTTTTAGTGTCCTGTAATTTATCCTTTGGAATGCTTACTCTCATCAATAAAGTGTTCAACTTGGGGGGGGGGAAAAAGCCACCAAAGAGAACCACCACCCCCCAAATGACTTCTAGAAAACGAGTTATTTCTTAACTTTTTATTGACATTGGCAAATTAAAATAGAATAAATTAACAAGTATTTTTTCAAAAAAATGTTTTGTACAAAAATACTGTCAAAATTTCCTAAAAAGCTTTCAACACAGTAGTATCTTTTCATGTACTGAATATAACTATTAGCACAGTGTCAAAAATGTTGAAGACAGAAACAAAATAAAAATCTGTGAAATGTTTGCCACTGACGACATTCCACACCCTATTATCATCTGTACATATGGGGGGGGAGGGAGAGACAGCCAACTTGAAAGTGAACAGTATGACTTTTCCTGATCCAGAACAGTTTGGCCCACATCTGTTTAATCTTCCAGTTTAGCATATTTTAAAAATTAGTCTGTACTCAAATGCATAGTTAAAAAAATGAAGCGAGATGGCAGAGTTTGTGCAGTAATATCTGCCCTTCAAAGTTCATGCAACCAACTAATGCAATTTTTCCTTTCACTCGTAAATCTGAATGCAGTTCAGTCATTTGAAACCATCTACAAAATCCACAAGATTAAGAAGTTTGCCAAGATTAATATCTAACAGTTGAGCACTGAAGAAAGTGAGGGAAAGGAGTAAAAACAAACAACGAAAAAGACCAAGTTAGCTAGATATTTCAACTACATAAGGGAGGTGAATGTCAAGGCTGCAAAAACGAAACAAAAACAGGGAAAAAAAGTGGCAGCAATTTTTTTTTAAACCAATTTGTACAAGTTTATAGTTTACTTTGTTTCCAAGTTCTCAAACCTTTCAAGATCTGAAAAGTGAGATACTGTGTCTAAGGGAATGTTTCTTTTAATTCACACCGAAGAAGTTGGGGGTTTGATTTCTTTCGCCGGGGTTTCGATCGAGTCAACAGCTCACTCTGCTGGGCTGCTGTTTGCACACGAAGTCCGTCATAAAATCAAACTCGTTTTGCCCCAGCCAGAGTTCGGGCAGCTCCTTGATGCGGTCCAAACCCATTTCTATCACCAAGGACATAAGAACTTCCTCGTCGATGAAATCAGTGTCTATGACATTGGGCGGCAGCATTGCAGCAGGGACGTGGGCCACGGAGGCGGGCATGTTGCTGCTGCCGCTGCCGCCGCTGCCGCCGCCGCTGTTGCTGCTGCCCGCGCCGCCGCCCGCGCTGCCGCCCGAGCCGCCGGGGGTGCTGCTGCCGCCGGAGCCGCCGGGGGTGCTGCTGCCGCCGCTGTGCTTGGGGTTGCAATCTCGGAAGTGCTGGTTTGTCCCGTTCATCTGGTGGCCTGCAGCAGGGTGCAAATCCGGCATGTAGTGGTTGTGGGGGTAGGGGTGATGGTTGAAATACTGGTTGTTGAGCTTCTGCAGCTGCATGCTGGCCGGCAGGGAGCCTCCCTGGCTGGCCACCGGGGGGGCCATGAACTGGGAGTTGTTAAACCTGGCCGCGGGGGCCAGTGCGCTCGGGGGGTGCCCTCCGTTCACAGTCCCCGGTCCCATGGCGTGCCTGATGCCGCTCGTGGCATTCATGTTGCCCGCGCCGTAGTGTATGTGTTCGCCCATCAGGGCGTTGAAGGCGTGCTGGGGCTGCTGCTGCTGGTGGTGATGGGGGCTTGGGAACTGCCCCATGCCCATGCGGTGGGCAGGGTGGTGGTGCAGCCCATTGGTGCCGTCGGGGAAGCGCCCGTGGTTCATGGCCATCATATGGTCTGCCATTTCCAGTCCTGGAAGTGAAAAGGGCAGACGATGAGACCCGCGCCACACGTGTCGCCCACCACAGCGCACCCCACTGTTGCCCGCCTCTGATTCCCGGGCGCACGTCGGCTGCGAACCAACACCCCCAAATCCCACTAGCAGCCTGTGCACCCGGGCTCGCCACCAAGGAGGACCTGCCACTCGAAACACAGCCGGGCACTACACAAACAGCCCCTTCCCCTGAGATCGGGCGGGAGGACCCTAGCCCACACCCCCCTCTGCTCCCCGAAGTGGCCTAATAAAGGAAGTGCCCCGTAGCCCTGCCGCGAACTTCAGGCATTGAATCAGCCCTCCTCATCCTGTTGTTGCACATCCTGTTGTTATTCCCCAGCTTCGCCTCACGCTCTTCCTCCGGGCAAACCCTGCCCTCGGAGGACTGGGCTGGCAGGAGCCCCAGCCAGCTTCGCCCGTCGCGCTTACCTTCCGTTTTTGCGATTTCTGCTCCGAAGACAGAGGGCGGGATCGTCGGGTCCAGGACCGGCTCAGCAGCACATAGAGGGGGCCTTCCTGGCGTGCAGGGCGCTTCGCTGTCGCGATGTCGGCGCCGAGGTCTCGCAGCGGCTGCTGGGGCAGATTCGGAGCCGTTCCCTTTTATTTCCCCTCCGCTGCTCTCACAGCTCGGTAGGAGCGCCCGGCAGCTGCCAACAATGAGCTGTGTTTCTTAGGGCTTTGGCCACAGTTAATATAGCATTTCTTGAAGGGCGGAGCGAGAACCTCCAGGGCGGGCGGCGCGAAGACGCGGATTCCGGAACAACACGGACACCTGGACCGGGTCCGGTGGCCGCGGCCCCGCTGCCCGCGGCACGTGCGCAGAGCCTGCGGGCCCGTCGCCCCCTGGCTCTGGTTTCTTCCCGGCCCAGAAACGCGAGGTCGGCTCAGCCACCCCCGGGGCAGCGGGGAAATCCTCCCCGGCCGCCCCGCCCGAAGGTAGCGCCTGCCCGGAGTGGAACGAGGAGAGCTCACCGCCCGCCTCTGGCCGGATCTCCCCACCCCCAGCTCTCCCACTCCGCTCACCTAGCGATCTGTCTGGCCCTCTACGGGAAAAGGGGACTCGCCCAGCGCCCCCGCCCTCCGGAGTGCCCTTCTGCCTCGCCGGCTTTGCCAAAGCTTTCCCAGGCTGCGAAGAATGGCTGTGCGTCCTCGTAGTTGGGTTTTAAAGACCCGGACAAATAATGCGCCCTTTCTTGAGCGCGCTTTCCTGGACTGTGCCTTTGTGTTTTCATAAGGGCAGTGGGTAGACCTACTCTAGATCACTGCATGTAGATGCCTTTTTTTCCTCCACTCCTTTCAAGGACAGGAGCTGGGGGCGGGGAGCGGCAGCGGCTGCGGCTGCAGGTGGACCGAGCGCGCTCGCGGGCCCGGCCACCCCAGATCCCGCACCCTGGAACTCCAGCCCGCGCTTTTGGGCCCGCCCGCCGCTCCCGGGGTACGTGTGCTTCTGCTAAGTTTGCGTTTGCTGCTTTGGTAGCTTTGGCATCCGAGCTGAGGCGTCTCTGCTCTGTAAACAAACTCAGCGATCCTCGTCCCCAGATCCACCTTTTTGCACATACACAGTTACTTGCTTCTGCTGTTGCCCTGGATCCGGGAGGTGGGGGTGTGTGCAAACTTGCACAGCTTCCCTCTGGGCTCTGCTTGACGGTTTGGGGTTGATTTAGAAGCAAACGGGTTTGTAATTAAGAAATTCGAGGGCTGAGTAAGGCTGCTGTTGCTGGAAAAGGAAAACAAATAGATAACATGGTAATCACTTTGTAAATAAAGTCGTTCTGGAGGTGGGCACGTAGCTGCAAGTCCCGTATGGCACCGCGCGCACACACACGGCTGGGACTCTTCCTTTTCAGTGAAACTGTTCAGTGGGGCAATAGGCGATAATAATAACCTTGCTTCCAGAACGCGGCACACGGAGACTGGTCTCCCGTTTGGTTCATTGATTTGCAAATAAAACCCTTAACGCAGATCTGGGCTCTTACCCCGTCGGAGCTCTCTGGCTTTCTCATTTGGGGAAGCCGAGTAGTTTCCCCAACACCATGATAGGGCTGCTCTGAGCTTTTATATTGCTCTTTACGTGGTAAAATCGAGTTCAGCGTTCCGAATAAGGACTTCTGGGCAGTTGTTTCTTCCTGACTCGATAGCCATTGAGGACTTCCTGCTGCGAAAAGCGAGTCCGCCTCCCCGCCCCCCCTTGTCCTTTTCCCCCTTCTTGCACACAAGACTTTTTAAGGCCCTATTCCTTGAGGACTGGAAATTCTGATACATTTCTCCATTCAGGAATTTGCAAAAGAGACCCAATCCTGATTATTTTCGTCTATGACCCTTCTGTCTTTTCCTAGTGAGGCATTTTTTTACATGTTGTTACTTTTTGTCTCTTCTTCTTTCCTCTTGCAGGCTCTCCAGCAAACCACGTATGCAAATAATTTTTAAGCCTCAAAAATATTTACTTTTTGGAGATACTGGCACAGGACATATTGCATTGTTAGTTGCAACAATTCGTTATTCTCCTGACCTCCCACCACCTTTACCTGTAGGTCAGGACATGCAGTTGACTGAATCAGAGGCTTGGGTACCTGAAGCGGCCACTTCCTATCAAAAAGTAGATTCTAAAATATTGGTCAACCCCAGCCTCAAAAATTGCGGGACTGTTTACTTCCCTTGTTTATGCTGCAAGTGTCTTTCGACACAAGGACAGCTTTTGAATGTCTAATCTAAATTCCTCTTGCAACCACGAAGGAAAGGTGCAGCTCCAACCAGCTCCAGTGGTTCTACATACTATTGGGAAATCCTGGAAAGGTCACCTGCCCATCCCCCGTGCCTTAAAGGAGAACAAAATAGCTCTGGGACCAGCTGCTAGGAACATGGTATGCTTTGTTCATTTATTCTCTTCCATCCATTGACTGTGCTTCAAGTGCCAAATGCTTTCTTGGTGCTGGAGATAAAAACAAGATAGGAACTCATGGTCACAGGGAGAAGACTGACAAACAGGCCTTGAACACTCTATGATAAATGCCACAGCAGCATTGAAGGGAAGGTCTTTGGAGAGCACACAGGAGGGACACCTACTCCTGTCCTGGGGGCATTGGGAAGGCTTTCCAGTGGCGAGGGTGACTAAGTGGAGGCCTCAGGATGAATGAAGTTTGATCCTGCTAGAAGTGTGGTAGAAAACTTAAGGCTAAGGAGTTAATGCAAAGAATGAGAGAAACAAGGTTGGAGAGATATACAGGGGCCAGATGCCAAGGGCACTGTGTCCTCAAACTGAGAAATTTTACTGTATTCCAAAGACAGTGAGAGGCAGGCAAAAGCTTGCAAAGCCACAAGATAGGAACAGTATTGGGCTTTAGAAAGATCAAAGCGGTACTGTGGAGAATGGTTAGAGAAAGTAAGACAGGAAACAGAGTCCAGTTGGGGGCACTTGCGGTAACCCAGGGCTCCCAGAAGTCTCGGGTAACCAGGGTTTACTCTGTGAACCTGGGTGAGCCAGTGGGTGTTCTCTTTGTGGCCCTCACAGTGCTGGATGGTTGTATTTGTTTCCCAGAGCTGCAATAACACAGTACTATTTCGGTTGGTGAAAAAGTCATTGCGATTTTTGCCATTGAAAGTAATGGCGAAAATCATAATTACTTTTGCACCAATCTAATACAAACTTAAGGCTGATTGCCCTTCAAACAACAAAACATTATTGTCTCACAGTTCTGGAGGCTAGAAGTGCAAGATCATTGGCAGGGTTGGTTCCGAAGGCCATGAGGGAGAATCTATTTGTGTCACTTACCTGGCTTTTGATGGTTTTCTGGCAATCTTTGGTTCCCTTGAATGGTAGATGCATCGCTTTGATCCCCGCCTTCATCTTCATGTGACGGTTTCCACCCCCCTCCCTCCTGTATGTGTATCTTTGTGTCCAAAGTTCCCTTTTTGCAAGGACTTTAGTCCTTTTGGATTAGGCCTTCTACTGGCTTCATTTTAACTTGATTGCCTCTACAAGCTCCTGACTCCAAAGAAGGTCATACTCTGGAGTACTGGCGGGTGGAACTCCAACATATCTGCAACATATTTTTGTGGGGACACAATTCCACCCATAACAGTGGTAAATAAACTGAGTAATACAGGCCGGGCGCGGTGGCTCATACCTCTAATCCCAGCACTTTGGGAGGCCAAGGCGGGCAGATCACAAGATCAGGAGATCAAGACCATCTGGCTAACACAGTGAAACCCCACCTGTACTAAAAATACAAAAAATTAACTGGGTGTGGTGGCGGGTGCCTGTAGTCCCAGCTACTCCTGAGGCTGAGGCAGGACAGTTGCTTGAACCTGGGAGGCAGAGGTTGCAGTGAGCTGAGATGACGCCACTGCACTCCAGCCTGGGCGACAGAGCCAGACTCCATGTCTAAATAAATAAATAAATAAATAACTGGGTAATACAAGACCCCTGCTACCGACAAAGACAGTTGCCACCTGGAACTCTCTTCGCAGATGTCCTACTGGCCCATATTCTAATTTCTTCATGTCTCTGCTCAAATATCACCTCAATGAGCTCTTCCTGACTATCCTGCCCAAATAACAGTATCCCTCTTGTTTCCTTGCCCGGCTTTAGGTTTCGTCTTAGCACATCTTCCTACCTGACATGCTGCATGGTAAATTGACTGTTTACTGTCTTCTCCACTAGGATGGCAGCTCCATGAGAGCAGAGACCTAGCCTGGTGTTCATTCAGTGTTTGAAACAAGTCCTGGCAGGTGTTAGACTTTTACTGATTGATGGGTGAATGCTATGAATAAAATATGGCATTGGCACTACAGGAACACCAGTGAGGGGTCAGAGAAGACTTTCTGCAGAAGGTTACTCTCAAGGCTGGGGGTAGGCCAGGTATAGTGCCTCATAGCTGTAATCCCAGAACTTTGGGAAGTTGAAGTGGGAGGATCACTTGAGCCCTGGAGTTCAAGACCAAACTGAACTATCTTGAGACCCTGTCTCTGCAAAATAAAGTTAGAAAATGAGCCGGGTGTGGTAGTGCATGCCTGTAGTCCTAGATACTAAGGAGGCTGAGGTGAGGATCGCTTAAGCCCAGGAGTTCAAGGTTGCAGTGAGCTACGATCATGCCACTGCACTCCAGCCTCAGCAATAGAGTGAGATCTCCATCCCTTCTAGCCCTGTCCCCCCTCAAAGAAAGGCTGGAGGTAGAAAAATCCAGTGGAAAAGGAGAACTACAGCTTACCTTTGTCTGCATCGTGGCAGCCACTTGGGCAAAACTGTTATCTGCTTGGGAAGATGACTCACCTGGGCATCACTGGCTGCCGAGTAATGGACAAAGGTCCCTGTTGGTGTGAACTTTTGATTGAAACAAGCTTTTAGAGATTAGTCTCTGGCTTTACCTAAAATCTGAATTGAGAAAAGGCTGACTGAAGGGCCTAGCTTCAAAAAATATATTGAAAGAGCTCATACTTGTGTGGTGGGGCTGGGCTGGGGAAGGGGGTAGGGTGAGATTTAGCACTGTATTTCCTACTTTATTTAAATTCTCTCAGCTGGCTACGGTGACTCAAGCTTGCAATCACCAGCACTTTAGGAGGCCAAAGGAGAATTGCTTGAGCCCAGGAGTTTGAGACCAGCCTGGGCAACATGGCAAAACCACTGTGTCTACAAAAAACATAAAAATTAGTGAATATGGTGTCACGTGACTGTGGCCCAGCAACTTGGGAAGCTGGGAAGCTGAGGTGGGAGTATTACTTGAGCCCAGGAGGTCAAGGTCACAGGTCTAGGTCATGTCACTGCACTCCAGCCTGGGTGACAGAGCAAGACCTTGTCTCAAAAAAAAAATAAAACCCGAAAAACAAAACAACGAAATGAAACAAAACTCCAAAGCTCACTTAATCCTCAATCTAAGGAGTAGGGATTACTTTCATCACTTTAGCAAGGAGGACTTTGAGTCTCAGAGAATGTTTTAAAAAAAAAAAAAAAAAAAAAACGATGAAACACATGGCCAGCTCCTCAGAGAGAGAGGAATAGGGAAAAGAGGAGAGAAAGAGAGAGAGTCTGAAACACAGGATTAATAGTGACAGAGAGCGTATGTGCAACCTGGTGTTATCTGCAAATTGAATAAGTAATGTCTTACATGTGGTGTATATGTCAAACTGAGATGTGAATATTAGTTTTAAACATGTAGACTTGGTTCTAATTCATAAAACCCAAATTCACTTGAAATTATTACCAAACTCACAATAGTTTTTCTGTCTCTAGTTACTTTCTCATTTGAGATAAATATAGCCCTTACCATGTAGAGGTCAATGAAATGTTTGTATTAAGGGGTCTTTAAATGGATGAAGTTGGTACTATCCCACTTGAGAATTTGATTAAAATAAACATTTTAGGATGTCATTCCTGGAGCGTTTGATTCAGCAGGCTGGGAGGAGGGCCTGAGGAGCTATACGTTCTTTAAAAGCTCCCAGTTGGTTCTGATGTTTAGCTAGGTTTGCAAACAGCTAACCTTGTTTATAGGTTGATGACAACGGGGGTCATTCTCACAGGATTCATGGGTATATTATGAACCTGGTTCACACTCATAATGTCCAGTTTCCCTGGATTGCCACCCATTTCCTCCCCACCTCCCGCCCATAACTGGAATTTTGCCCATTTTTGAAGGCCCAGTTTAGATGACATCTCCTCTTTCAAGTCTCCCCTGATCCCCTAGATGGAAAGAATTCTGGCTCCTCCGTGCTTCCAGGGCAGTTTACTCAGATCTTCCTTTATGACCTATTTTGACTTGAGTTATGGGTATCTGAATTCTCCTGTAGCCTTCTCTGTGTTCGCAGAGGTTCCCGTGAGCTCCAAGGGGCCGAAAAATGGCATGCACAGAATAAAGTCAACCTTCAACAGACACCTCTCGGCTTACCGTGGGGTCATGCTCTGATTAACCCCATTTCTATAGGTTGAAAACATCGTCAGTCAAACCATCATAAGCCAGGAGCATGTGTGTAAGTTTGCTAGGGCTGCCATAACGAAGTATCAGACTGCGAGGCTTCCATAACAGAAATGTATTTTCTCACTGTTCTGGAGGCTGAAAGTCCACCATCCAAGTGTCAGGAAGTCTGATGTCTTCGGAGGCCCCTCTCCTTGGCTTGCAGATGACTGCTTCTCCTGTGTCTTCACATGGTCTCTCCTCAGTGTACAGGAAACCCTGTTGTTTCTTTCATGTGTCCAAATTTCCTCTTCTTATGAGGACATCAGTCAGATTGGTTTGGGACCCCCCCTATTGTCCTTGTTTTAATGGAATCACCTCTTTAAAGACCTTATCTCTAGTTATGATTATATTCTTAGGTACTGGGAGTTAGCCGTCAACAGAGGAATTTTCGTGGGGGTACAATTCAGCCTATATAACACACGTCACATATAGATTCTTTTTTAGGTGATTGGCATTTTCTTAGTCTGCACTTTTAACAATAAGCAAGAGAACATTCACATTGGTTTTGAAGTTGGATGAGGTATGTTGGAGAGCAGAAGAAAAATTCAGTGACCTTAAATAATTAGAAAAACACTCTATCAAAAACAAGATTATGTTCAATAAGAAAAACTGCAGAGGCTTCACAAGGACAATAACAAATTACATGGGTATTGGATGGGAAATTATTGACTAGATATAACAAGTTCAGCCAAAAATCAAACCAAAACAGAACTGCGGGTCCTCTTAAGCTATTGGTTGAATCAGAGGCAGCCATGGAATGCTGTTATTGAAAAGGAAACAACTTGGGAGTGTATCAGGAACGAGAACCACGTGACAGAGCTGGAAGTAATCCTTTTGTTACACTGGGCTCTTCTGCGAGATCATGGTTGGTTTGCAACTTTACCTTTTAATAAAGAGTTACCAAAACCAAAGATGATTTATAAAAAGAAAAAAGGAAATATATTTTTAAAGGGATGGGAAATGAGACTTATAATGTCTGTTTAATCTGGAGCAGAAAAAGCTGACAGGTGACTTAATCCATATGTTCTGGTCTACATATAGGAAAACTAATATGGTGGATCCTTTCCAGATGTTTTCTTTTTCCACTGAGACAAAGAAAAAAGGAAGACATTTTTAAAAAGAGAGCTTTATATCAGTGGTTTCCAAATCTGTGTTCTGTAGACATTGTGTATTCTCAGCTTCTCTTTTAAGTGCTTTATATATTAAGGGTTTCTGTTTGATTTTGTTTTAAAAACATATTGTTCAGATGTTAAGCAGTTATGAAAACGAATGCCTTGGATAATACATAAAAATCATAGAATTCTAGTGTGGGTAGGACTTAAAAAAATAATCCTACCCAAACTCCTTCCTTTTCTAGATGAGAAATCTGAGGTCCTGAGAGGTTAAGTGACTTGCTCATAAAGGACTTCCTAACCATCAGGATTTAAAAACACGAGTGTGGATTATCAGAGCAGAACAAGTCTTTATGAAGACTTCATTGAAGTGGAATAGAGATGTGTTGAGTGGTTTTTTAGATCAGCATTTCCCAGCTGATTTTTTGTATTATAGGTGGGTAGGATTGCAGAAGACAGTCATAGAATCTATATAAATTTCTACTTTTAAAGCAGTGGGAATTAAAATCATTTAAAAGTAGTTTTCCAGTTCAAAATGGAAGTTTGGGGCTGGGCACAGTGGCTCATGTCTGTAATCCCAGCACTTTGGGAGGCCAAGGCAAGAGGATGGCTTAATCCCAAGAGTTCAAGACCAGCCTGGGCAACATGGAGAGACCTTGTTTCTACAAAAAAAATTTTAAGACCGGAAACGGTGGCTCAAGCCTGTAATCCCAGCATTTTGGGAGACCGAGGTGGGCAAATCATGAGGTCAGGAGATTGAGACTATCCTGGCTAACACGGTGAAACCCCATCTCTACTAAATATACAAAAAATTAGCCAGGCATGGTGGCACACGACTGTAATCCCAGCAACTTGAGAGGCTGAGGCAGGAGAATTACTTGAACCCAAGAGGCAGAGGTTGTAGTGAGTCGAGATTGTGCCACTGCACTCCAACGGGGGGACAGAGCAAAACTCGTCTCAAAAAAAAAAAAATTAAAATTAGCCTGGCATGTGGCACACTGAGAGGCTGGGGTGTAAGGATCACTTGAGCCCAGGAGATTGAGGCTGCAATGAACTGTGATTGTGCCACTGCACTCCAGCCTGGATGACAGAACGAGACCCTGTCTCAAAACACAATAACAAAACAAAACAAAACTAACAAGATGGAAGTTTGAGAGTCTGAGTTGTGCTGAGTGAGCCCACAGCGGAGGTTGCAGACATCAACTGCAAGCATTAAGTAACTTAGTTACAAGGCCGGACGCGGTGGCTCACTCCTATAATCCCAGCACTTTGGGAGGCCGAGGTGGGTGGATAACAAGGTCAAGAGATCCATCCTGGTCAACATGGTGAAACCTCGTCTCTACTAAAAATACAAAAATTAGCTGGGTATGGTGGCACGCGCCTGTAGTCCCAGCTACTCAGGAGACTGAGGCAGGAGAATTGCTTGAACCCAGGAGTTGGAGGTTGCGAGGAGCCGAGATCGCGCCATTGCACTCCCGCCTGGGTAACAAGGGTGAAACTCCGTCTCAAAAAAAAAAAAAAGTAACTTAGTTACTCTCTCAGCTAAATACTCCTGTCAGAGTGGTGGTTGCACTATTTAACAACTTTAAGTTGCTTTTAATTCTTTTTCACATATGGATTTTTTTTTAAGATAAAAGACTAATGGCTCTGAATAAAACCAGTGAGAAATGTAATTGTTTTATATATATATATATATATATATATATATATATATATATATATATATATATATTTGAGACGGGGTCTCACTGTGACATCCATGCTGGAGCTCAGTGGTGTGACCACAGCTCATGTAACCTTGAACTCCTGGACTCAAGTGGTCCTCTTGCCTTGACCTCCCAAAGCACTGGGATTACAGGCATGACCCATGGTGCCCAGCCAAATTGTGATAATTATTTCACAACTTGTGATGATGGTCATCTCACCCAGAAGTTGCATACATATCATGAAAACTTTAATATAGCACAAATACGTAGCTCTAGGACCAAAAAAATCAATCCAAAAAAGAGAAGACATAGTGATGACTACACTCAAATTGTCTGTCAGTTTATTAGAAAGATTCAGCTGCTGTATTTAATAATTATGGAAGTATGTTTGCAAATAATAGCCTGAAACTATTCCTCTGATCTCATTACTTACAAACAAAGCACAAACATTATTTTTTTAAATCCCAGTTGATTTTTATGTACAAAATTCAAAAACTAAAAACATCAGGAAATGGAAGTATTTTGTGCCAATTTGTAATGTCATAATATGTAGTTGTATTTCAATATGTTTAAATATGTATTTAGTTCTAGATCCACAGAGAATATTGTCAATTTTGAATTTGTTAACAAGCTATGCTTTACTTTATACAATTAATTGAAAATAAATCTTATTTTTTTTTTTTAGATGGGGTTTCATCATGATGGCCAGGCTGGTTTTGAACTCCTGACCTCAGGTGATCCACTCACTTTGACCTCCCAAAGTGCTAGGATTACAGGCATAAGCCACTGCACCCGGCCTTGAAAATAAATCTTAATAAGTGTACTCTATAACAAAAAATAATTTGTTTTCATAGTCTTTGTAATAAATATTATTTACAATAAATTTCACAAAACAAACTTCCATTATACATTGCATTTATCTAAAACGTAATATTTTCTGCGAACTCCCTTCTTATGTGCCATACAAAAATTTTTTAAATGACCTGAAAATGCCTAAGTGGTTCGTGAGGTAATAATGAAGGAGACTCACAGGACAAAAATGTTGAAAAATACTTGTTTAAGTCAGTGTTTCTCAAGAATAATAAAGCTCTCTTTCTGAATAAAGAATAATAAAGCTCTCCTTCAAAACAAAAAATTATCTAAGGTTTCAAATGTTTACTTATATTATTTTATTATATTTCCTAAGCATGTAAAGATAGGGAACAACACGTGATATTCTCATGTTTTTAGCTCCTCTACAACCATAATACTAGAACACATGTCCATGTTAAATAAAAATTCAGAACCAATAAAAATAGAAATTAACATTTCCCTGGCAGATTTTGTTAAAACAAAGCCACCCCTTGCAGTATGGATCTAGTAACAAGAACTGCTGTATCTGTTTTTTGCTACTGAGTTTGGCCTGCTGATGCTATAGCATGCTATGCAATGGAAGTTTTATTGGAACCACCGTGAAAACGTCTATACTTTGCACCACGACTTTGTCTGATCTGCACATGGTGTGACCATTTCATGTTTGCTAAAGCCAACTCTGTTCTTTCCTGATTCATGTTCAACACTTTAAAGTCATGCTATTTGGCATCATCACAGTTACAATCACAGATCTAAATAATGAAAGATGATCATTGGATGATCATAATATGCTTTTAATAATTTGTTAGAAATTGATCAACAAAATGAAAACATAAAATTAAAGAATTCTTGAAAAGAAAAAGAGAACACCCAAGACTATTTTAAGATGTGTGAGGTATTTATGAACTCCAATTAAAGAATCCCTGGCTTTGGTGGTATACAGTCTTCATTATTACCAATACTTTGGGTCACATAACTATGTATTATAATAAGTGATTTGGATCTATGGTTGAGGCAGAGAAGAAAATAGAAAGGTTAAATTATTGAAAAGTCTCAGTGTTATAAGCCAATTCGTTAAAAAAGAAAATGCAGGTTTCTTTCCTATATCAAATAAATGTATGACCCCAAAGTTGTCTGTGAGTTCAATCTTTTTTAGTCGTTGGTTCATTAGTTCCCGCTTCTATTCTTTCAAACACCAGCTTTACGGAAATGCTTAGGCGAGCTGGGTAATAACTAGAAAAGAATGATTTATATTCATGTCAATTTTTTATATTTGAAATGGTTTTTTCTGGAGTGCTTGTAGGTGCTTCATGCCTTTTAAGTATTTTAGACAATCTTGTTTACACCATTAATTTGTAGTGAGCAAGGGATTTCTAGGCTAATTTCAAGGGCAGCCTTGCTTCTGGAATCAGTGTGTGGGGGCACCAGAGAAACATCCTCAGAAGTCTGAGATAAGATTATCTTCCCTGAGTGCATTAAAGGAGCATAAACATGCTCAAGATAAGATCAGCATCTGTAGCAGGAACATCTCAGCTTCCTGGGTTCTTGGGTACCTTGCGAGTTAGTAGGCACAACAATTCCAGGTACTGGAATTGTAAATGAATCAACTGTTCTTCATCAATCTCTCGTGAATCTGACGAGTATGGGAGTCAGTTGAACTCGGGATGAACAGAGCAGCTGAGCTGAAGAGACTTGATCTGTGGTGGTGTCACCAAGGGAAGCGTACAGCGACAGTGTGGGGATCCTTCGGCCTCCCTCCCTTCCCGTAACTGCAGTGGGTCTGTTGAAATAATTTGAAATTCTAAAGTGGTACACTCCTACCTACTGATATCTCATAATGCTCTGGCATTCTTCCATGAAGGAACCTGTGATTTTGCTCCAGACCGGTCAGGTCTCCCATTATTGCCTCTATTAAATACAGTTGCCTTCAGAGTTTCTTTCACAGTCCCTCTCAAAATGTACAGTGAATAAATTGTTGTGGTTCCCTGAATACTGTCCCCATGAAGAGAGGGTCTAGCCTTCAATCTTGTGCCCAGTGTCACCTCATCGCTTCTCCAGTGCAGAAATAGTACCTGACTCAGAGTAGGTGATCATGAAGCTAAAAAATGCAAATTCCTTTAACACTTACAGTTAAGCAATCTCCTTTAAAAAAAAAAAAAAAAAAGAAATGAAAACATTTTCCAGTCTTCTAGTTTGCTCCTCTGTTGACCCTTGAGTTGTTCTCCTTACATGCTAAATGATGCTAAATAATTTAGAAAGATTATTTATAAAACTAGTTATTGTTTAGATTTAAAATTTTTTTTTCAATCTTTCTTTTCTTCGCCACCTTTTCAATGTTTTAACTTCTTTCCAGTAATTTAAGCTCTTCTTGAGGCCAACATTTCCTGTATTTTTAACTGGCTTTGTGGCTCCTTCATAACACATCATCAAGAGGAAGAGTATTTGGAGAAAGAATCAGTTCTCTACCTGGAGGTAGGGACCACTCACACATTTAAGGGGATATGATAGAAACAGATGCCTCAGGATGAACCCACATGTAGTTCCCTCTGATCCCAACATGGTCACGCATTTTCAAATGACCTGCTGCCATAGAGGAGTTTAAGGATGCTTCTTTTGAAATATTAATTTAGATATAAGTTCCAGAGCAACATGATGGCAACAAGCCATCCTTTTCTTTTCCTTTTTTTTTTTTTTGAGAAGGAGTCTTGCTGTGTTGCCAGGCTGGAATGCAGTGGCATGATCTCAGCTCACTGCAACCTTCACCTCCCGTGTTCAAGTGATTCTCCTGCCTCAGCCTCCCGAGTAGCTGGGACTACAGGCACACACCACATGCCCAGCTAATTTTTGTCTTTTTTTAGTAGAGGTGGGGTTTCACCATGTTGGCCAGGATGGTCTCGATCTCTTGACCTCCTGATCCGCCTGCCTTGGCCTCCCAAAGTGCTGGGATTGCAAGCGTGAGCCACTGCGCCAGGCCGCCATCCTTTTCATGGTCTTTGTTGCTTACCAGGGAGAATTCCATGAAAAGAAGGCAGGATAAACTAATGCAGACAGAGAGAAAGGTTCAGAGTTCATGAGGCTAGATGAACTCTGCTATCAGAGATCTCAGGAGATTAGATAAAAGGTGCAAGATCAGAACCCAGGGAGCATAATAACTCTTCCAACTTGCACTAACAAAGAATAGTTTTCTTACATGTCACCTTTCCCCTACCCCACCGCAGCTGCCACCCCCACAAGCTCCTCCAGGCTGGAGTGTAACTTATTTTTCCTTGTCTCCTAACACCTAACATCTGTGTGACCCCCAAACCCATTCTCTTGTCACTGGATGATAGAGGGACATTAATTCAGGGATAACACCTTTTCATAAATAAAATTATTCTCAGGAGATAAATATAGGTCCAATAATAGACTGGCAACCATTTTATCTCTTTAAATAGAGGCTTAAATTAAATGGAAGGCAGAAGCTATGTTATGGTATATATTCATTTGGTAAACAACAAACTGGATTCAGTAGCTTTACAAAACTTTTAGAGTGTGTGTGTTTTGGTTTTGTTTTTGCGGACAGGGACTCTTGCAATCACTGAATGTATTACTCAGATAGTACAGAAGTTCACTGAGGTTCAAGTCTGTGCCATGATCTGTAATTCTCTGGTTATCACTATTGGTTATTCTCTGTTGAATCCCTTCTTTTTTTTTTTTTTTTTTTTTTGAAACAGGGTCTCACTCTGTCTCTCAGGCTGAAGTGTAGTGGCGTGATCATCTCTCACCGCAGTCTCAACCTCCAAGGCTCAGGCAATCCTTCCACCTCAGCTCCCCGAGTAGCTGAGACTACAGGTACATGCCACCACACCCAGCTAATTTTTAAATTTTTTCACAGAAATGAGGTCTCACTGTGTTGCCCAAGCTGGTGTCAAACTTCTGGGCTCAAGCGATCCTCCCGCCTCAGCCTCACAAAGTGTTGGGATTATAGGTGTGAGCCACTGAGCTCAGCCTGGATTCCTTCTTTATCATCAAGAATGTACAACCGAAACATAATGGTAGTCATTCAACCTATTTGATGTGTCTATCCTCTTACAAGTGAAAAGGCCTAGGCAACCACAGCTAGAAAGTTGTCTGTAAACATCAAGTTACAAAGGCCATCAGAACTCTAAGAGGAGTTTATCTAGTAGTTGGTGCACAAAGTGTGACTACAGAGTTGTGGAGAAGATTTCACAAGCACATGTAAAAATGTGCCTGAGTCTACCTATACCTTGAAAGTGGATGATGGAGTTTCTTATTAGATTTAAAAGAATCACAGAATTGTAGTCAGTTGCAGATGGCAAGGCCCATGTAAAGCATCTTATCCAATCCACTTTATTTAGAGAGAGAGAAATTCAGGCTGAAGGAGGTAAAGTGACTTGCCCAAGGACATAGACAATAAAGAGCAAAACTTGAAAGAGTTGCAGAAGATTATGAAACTGTCATGTGAAGTTCACACCCTGTTGTTTATGTCCTGCTGACAATCCTGAAGGGATCAACTGTGCACCAGCTGCCACCACAGAAAACCTATGTGTAGCCAAGGACTTTGCTCAAAGTACAGACCAAAAACAGCAGTCACAAGAGATGGGCTGGTGGTTAGGAAAATGAGCAGAGTTGTTCTTAGCTCTCTGGAATCTTTGGAAAGCCAATTTCATATCAGAACTTGGACTGCACCATATGTGCAAGTCAAGCTGGTAACTAGCAGGCTTCTCTGAGGCATAAAAGGTCAGCGCCCCTTGCTCAGCCAAACGCACAGACCTTGTTCATTGCTAAAATCTTACGTTTCGCTTTCAGATTATTTCATGAAAACTGTTGATCATAGGCAGAAGCATTGGTTTGAAGAATGCGGGGAGCAAAAGTGGTGCTGTTGAAGGTGCGAACCGGGTCCATAACTAGCAGTTTGGGACATCTGGAGGCACCATTATGTTTCTGACTCAGGTGAAAACTGCTTGGTGAGCAAATCGAGTCTGAAAAAGGGAAATGCCTACTGTGGATTCTACAGACCAATTAACCAGGCACCTCTCTTAACCCAACCATGCCCCTTTATCAGTGCTAAAGAGATGTTTGATCACCTTTCTTTCCAGTGTCTTCTGTTTATTACAAGGCTCTTTTAATTTCCGGAATGTAGAGATGAATTTCACTGGAATTTTGAGGTGTGAATAGATCTATGGTCCACCCTCTGAAAGTGAGTTAAACTGGAATGAACCATGCCCCTGAGATTAGCTATCTAGAGAAATAACCCAAGAGTCTGTCAATACAGGCATAGCTGGGACAACAGGAGGCACCCATATCTAATCAACAGCTGGGCTGCGAGCTTCAGGAGGCACTCTGGTGACAGTAGAGCAATGAAACCACGTTCGAAAAGTTGCAGAGCAGCCATCAATGATCAGAATCTTAGCTATGAAAGCTGAAGTCCCGTGAAGTGTCTGAAGGAAGAGGCATTAACCAAAGGCAGATGGTCAGCATGGAATCCACGTTAAATGGGATCGAAAGAGCAAGACTTAGCTTGCTCCCAGGAATTCAAGACTGTAGTGAGCTATGATAGTGACACTGCACTCCAGTCTGGACAACAAACTGAGATGCTGTCTCTGAAAACAAACAAACCAACCACACACACACACAAAACTGATAAAAGAACAAAACTTTGGGCTGGGCATGGTGGCTCACACCTGTAATCTTAGCACTGTGGGGGCCGCGGCAGGCAGATCACTTGAGGTCATGAGTTTGAAACCAGCCTGGCCAACATGGTGAAACCCCATCTCTACTAAAAATACAAAAAAATTAGCTAGGTGTGGTGGTGGGCTCCTGTAATCCCAGCTACTCAAGAGGCTGAGGCAGGAAAATCACTTGAACCCAGGAGGCAGAGGTTATAGTGAGTCGAGATGGAGATATTGCACTCCAGCCTGGTGACAGAGCAAGACTCTGTCTCAAAAAAATAAAATAAAATAAAAAAAGGACTAGACTTTGGCTGTGTTTATCGTCCAGCCAAAAGAGACAAGGGTTTGCTCCCTGGAGACGTGTCCTCCTCTCTGTGTGAGAGCAACTTCCTGGTGACTTCACCACGGCCTCTGTCAGTTACCTCCCGTGATCAGTCTTTTCCCTGCTCTGATTCTGTGTCCACCAGGGAAGTTTCTGATAAATAATTCAACTTCTAAGAATCAGAATACGGTGATAAATGCAAGAAGACATTCTACTTGGTAGCTGTGAGTATTTCAGTCACAGAAAAAGCATGTTCTTTTCTTGTTAAAAATTAATACATTAAAAAAATTAATACATCTAGAGATGAATATATATTTTATCTTAATTTTGGTTAAGATATATCAGACTACAAAGTTTGCTGAGCACTTTAATATATCAAATTTCTATACCTGAAAGCTAAGAATTGTATTGTGCAACATGATGACGCCACAGAAGTGTTGCCACCTGATGACGAATGGGACTCTCTCCAAGGCACAGAAAGACAGCTCATTCTCTGACAAACTACACCCTTTGCTTCTGATGCCATTAATATTAGTTTACCTCAAATCAGGTAGATTTCATCAAAAAGAGCTACCATGTTAGCCACCGTCCTAGAGGTTACCCACTGAGAGCTTCCGGACTCTTGCAAGTGAGCCAAAGTAATAAGATAAGCTTTCTAGTTCCTGGCTGGGCGAGGTGGCTCACACCTGTGATCCCAGCACTTTGGGAGGCCAAGGCAGGCGGATCATGAGGTCAAGAGACCGACACCATCCTGGCCAACATAGTGAAATCCCATCTCTACTAAAAATACAAAAATTAGCTGGGCGTGGTGGTGCGTGCCTGTAGTCCCAGCTACTTGGGAGGCTGAGGCAGGAGAATTGGTTGAATCTATGAGGCAGAGGTTGCAGTGAGCTGAGATGGCACCATCGCACTCCAGTCTGGCAACAGAACGAGACTCCATGACAAAAAAAAAAAAAAAAAAGATAAGCTTTCTAGTTCCTTTTGGTACTTGGGAAGCCTAAGGCTGTTCATGCTATTAAATGTTGTTTTGCTTTTGACTAAAATTATTTCAACTGATGTTAATAAGAATGGGAACCTCAAGTTGATCAGGAACTCAAATTGGCAATTATATATTATTTAATAAGAATATGACCCCATCTCTACAAAAAAATACCAAAAAATTAGCCAGCTACTAGGAAGGCTGAGGCAGTAAAATCGCCTGAGCCTGGGAGGGAAAGGCAGCAGTCAGCCGTGATTGCATCACTGCACTCCATAGACTCCAGCCTGGGCAACAGAGTAAGATCCAGTTTCAAAAAATAGAATAGGAAAGTCCATTATTAATTAATTCAATTGGCTAAGAATCCTTCACTCCCTAAAACATAGAATCTAAGGGGTGAAAAAAAGTGGTCTTTAGTGATGGGTTTTGGCTGGTATCAACTACATTGCATTCTTTACTTAGCACTGTGCCTAATGACTCAGAAACAGAAAAACAGTATACCACTGGGGGAAGTAAAAGAAGGAAGAAAGGAGAGACTACACTTGCTGAATGACTGGATGAACCTTAGAGTATGTCATTGGCTCGCATATACATTGTCTTATTGAATCTCAACGTCAACTCTGCTCAAATGGCGTTACTAAGGCCAGAGAGGATAAGTGACTTGACTGAAGTCACTCAGCTCCCAAGTGGCACAGCGGGGGTGTCAGGTGAAATCGACCTGACTTCAACACTGAAAGGCTTTCTATTCTTGTTTATTTCTTTTGAAAGACAGGAGAGTAGAAGAGGACTTTGGACAGAAGTTAAGTTTTTCAAAGCAAGGGTTGTGTTTTATTTCTCCAAATCTAGAGACACTGCTCCCAAATTCTTTGGCCTTTCATGCCTCTTTTCTCCATTTTAAGGACAGGGCATAATAATCAGCATTATGTTAGACGGAAAAGTGAAAAATACTCTTCGTCCCACTCTCCCTTTCCAACTTTGAATAAAATAACAGCTTTTCAAAACATATAATTAAGGAATCTTAACACAAAAACAAAACAGCAAAAGACAAACTACAAAAGAAGAGGAACAATGGATAATGGTTTCAGTGAACTCTGGGGGATGCAAATTTTCTTAGAGCTTCCTGGTAGCCAAGGCAAAGGAAGAAATATATTGCATTACGTAGCTTTCATTGTCTAATAAGGAAAGGACTGCTAGTTTATTAGGAAAGATAAACTATTTTTTTTACTCTTAGCTGAGAGAAATTCATCGTATGAGTTATCCTAAAAGGGCATTGAGTGACATAAGTGAAAAAGTACTAGAGAACAGTTTTAATGTTTAAAACAAAAACAAAAACAAAAAAAAGTAAAATACTGAGATCTTTTTTACTTGCTACAATATCCCTTTGATGGACAACTCAGGTAGAGGGATACATTTTTATGTTGCAGTTGCTTATTCAATTTGAAACAATAACTTTTCACGTGCTGATCAAAGAAAATCTTCCCTTGAGGGTCTTCGATTGAATTTCTTCCTCTTATATTTCACTCAGGCTATTTCTCCAGTAAGTTTTTTTTTTAAGTGTAGGTCTCTTTAGTCCTGTCCTTCCACATTTTAGATAGAAAATTACTGTGAAGATATTCCATGCTGGCTTACTATGCTTTGTATAAAATATACACACACATCCCCCACACCATACACACACACACACGTGCATACCAAACACATACAAACACGCACGCATGCACGCATGCACACACACACACACACACACAAAGCACATACAATTTCTTTCCATGGAGATGAGGTTTTCATAATGTTTTGCACTTTTAAAAAATCTATTCGGCCGGGTGCAGTGGCTCACGCCTGTAATCCCAGCACTTTGGGAGGTCGAGGCGGGTGGATCACGAGGTCAAGAGATCGAGACCATCCTGGTAAACATGGTGAAACCCCGTCTCTACTAAAAATACAAAAAATTAGCTGGGCATGGTGGCGCGTGCCTGTAATCCCAGCCACTAGGGAGGCTGAGGCAGGAGAATTGCCTGTTCCCAGGAGGCGGAGGGTGCGGTGAGCCGAGATTGTGCCATTGCACTCCAGCCTGGGTAACAAGAGCGAAACTCCGTCTCAAAAAAAAAAAAAAAAATCTATTCTCAGTGCCTACTTAGGAAACAGCCATAGCACAAGTCATCTTAGCGTTAGCTATTAAACCTTGTCTCTTACATCTGACCTGTGATCCATGGATGTATTTTTTTTCTCCTGTTTATACTTCCAGATTGAACCATTCACAAGTGTTCCCCTCTCTGTGTGTTTCTTTACTTTTCCTTTTTTTTTGAGATAGAGTCTTGCTGTGTCACCCAGTCTGGAGTGCAGTGGCACAATTTCGGCCCACCACAACCTCTGCCTCTCAGGTTCAAGTGATTCTCCTGCCTCAGCCTCCCGAGTAGTTAGGATTGCAGATGTGCTCCACTATGCCTGGCTAATTTTTTGTATTCTTAGTAGAGATGGGGTTTCGCCATGTTGGCCAGGCTGGTCTCAAATTCCTGACCTCAGGTGATCAGCCCGCCTCCACCTCCCAAAGCGCTGGGATTACAGATGTGAGCCACTGCACCCAGCCCTCTCTCTATTTTGTCTCTGGTTGCAGTGTCAGAAAGAGAAACTTCCTACAGTGTACTTACTTTTGGACTTGAATAATCCATTTATTTAAATTAATTATTTAATAATTTATTAAAATTATAGGGTAGTTTTAGTTATTTTTTTCAATTTTCTTCTATTAATAACAACTCATCAGTTGCATTTCTACACACACTTTCTTTGAGGACAGCTCTGTGTCCATACGTTTGTGTATCTCTAGCACTATAAAGGTGTATAATTTTTTTTCTGGCATGTAGAGTAAACTTTACTAAAGTTCCCCAAACCAAAGAGGAGATTGTAATCGTGCAAATAAGTTTTCAGCTGATTTGTAGTAAATTCTGTATAACTGTGATGAAAGTGGCTGATACAAATACAAATTAGAGAGGACTGAAATTTTGTACCTTTGTAGGAAAATAACTTTCAGGGAAAATACAAGAAAATATATTCTTTAAAGGGGACAAAAATTGTCCAGATTCTCTGTGTTTGACAGTTAAGCATTTTTTCTTTCAGTGTTTTTCAGAAGAACTTTCCAAGGACTCCGGAGGGAGTTGGGGGTTGGAGGAGAGATACATATATCTCTCTCCAGCAGCATTGCTTGCAAGGTCATGTACCTCGAACTTGCATTTGACTGAAATTGCTCTGTGGGTTGCTTCTAACTCCCTGGGCTCTAGGCAGCTGCCATTATAAATGCCAAGAAGATGAGTCCACCACCAAGTTATCACATCTGGGTGGTCTTTAATATGGGAAAGAGCCTCAGCTGTTAACAAACTGTGAAGAAACCTTTTGGGCAAAACACACTACCTTAAAATATGGCACTCTGCTCTTGGCTCTAAGGGACCTCTTCTTCCCTCTCTAAATATTTTCTCATTTCTCCACCCCCTGGCTAGGAGCTTTTATTTAAAGCTATTCAGTTTTCCCTTTCTATGCAGCACAATTATGTGTTCATAGTACGCTTTTTTAGAGGAAGGGAAGGACCGATGGTGAAGTTATATTCCTGGCAGAGCAGAATTCCATTAGCATCACCCTTTAAGAGTCCCTAGCTTTGGCAGTCCCCATTTTCTGGCCTACAGCTCTCAAGTACCCCACCTCCCTTGGCAGTCTTGCAGTTAGCCTGATGTCAATATGTACCGTAATGAAAGCCCAGCTGCTGGGGGCTAGAGGCTGAGCTGTGAAGACATCGCTCTGCTGGTGTTCTCACCTGGCTTGAAGAATTGTCTTTCACGGATCCCCAAGGCAGCACTGGGAGAAGGAAACTATTTTTCAAGATGTGTGTGCATATCAAATACGACTTCCTGGAGGCTCCTTCTAAGCCACTTCTGCATTTCAAAGAGGGTTTATTTATCCATTAGTTAAGTCATCACGTTGAAGGCAAAAGAGGCTTTTTACAGGTGTCTTTAGAAAGGACTTTCTACACATTGCCCTGTGTTGAGCTGACAATAAAGTTCCCACATTGGTTGCTATGCTAATTTAAAATATGCTTTGTTGCTCTTAGGAGAAAGACAAACACTTCAGGAAGAGAAATTTTCAGAGTATTGTAGACCTGGTGTGAGTGCATAAAACAGTTCTCCCCTTAGCAGATTCGTCTTTGGCAATCACAGTTATAACTATCACTTAGTGATGTTAAGCTTTAAAAAACATTTTTAATTTTTTATTTTAGAGACAAGGTCTTACTCTGTTGCTCAGTCTGAAGTGCAGTGGCATGACCATAGCTCACTGAAGCCTCGAAACCCTGGCTGGGATCAAGTGATCTTCCTTGTTTAGCCTCTTGAGTATCTAGGACTATAGGTGTACATGCCACCATCCCTGGCTAATTTTTTTTTTTTTTTTTTTTGAGGTGGAGTTTTGCTCTTGTCACCCAGGCTGGAGCGCAGTGGTGGGATTTTGGCTCACTTCAACCTCTGCCTGCTGGTTCAAGCGAGTCTCCTGCCTCAGCCTCCCGAGTAGCTGGGATTACAGAAGCCTGCCACCAAACCCAGCTAATTTTTGTATTTTTAGTAGAGACAGGGTTTCACCATGTTGGCCAGGCTGGTCTTTAAAGTTTTTTTTCTTCCTTTTAATTTTTTGTAGAGACTGGATCTCACTGTATTTCCCAAGTTGGTCTGGAACTCCCGGCCTCAAGAGATCCTCCTGCCTCAGCCTCCCAGAGTGCTGGGATTACAGGTGTGAGCCATCGTGCCTGGCCCAACATTTCGATAGTTTCCTAGTTAGCCCTACACCTCCAGTTCCCATTTATCCAAACCATTCTACATGCTATAGCCAAAGTGTTCTTTCTAACTTACAAATGCTATCATGTTGCTCCCTATTCCAGAGCTTAAAATTATTCAAGGATCCGCAGATAGTGATGCCACCTTCTTAGCGTGGCAGAAAAATCCTTCATGCCCTGGTCCCTGCCAATATGTCCAATTTTATTCTCACACAAGGAGCATGTTTCCTAAAGAGCAATAGAGAGGCCAGGTGCAGTGGCTCAAGCCTGTAATCCCAGCACTTTGGGAGGCCGAGGCAGGTGGATCACCAGGTCAAGAGATCAAGACCATTCTGGCCAACATGGTGAAACCCTGTCTCTAATAAAAATTCAAAAATTAGCTGGGTGTGGTGGTGTGCGCCTGTAGTCCCAGCTACTTGGGAGGCTGAGGCAGGAGAATCACCAGGTCAAGAGATCAAGACCATTCTGGCCAACATGGTGAAACCCTGTCTCTAATAAAAATTCAAAAATTAGCTGGGTGTGGTGGTGTGCGCCTGTAGTCCCAGCTACTTGGGAGGCTGAGGCAGGAGAATTGCTTGAACCCGGGAGGTGGAGGTTGCAGTGAGCCAAGATTGTGCCACTGCACTCCAGCCTGGCACCTGGCAACAGAGCAAGACTCTGTCTCCAAAAAAAAAAAAAAGCAATAGAGAGCCAGCATGTATAAACACTAATTACTAACTACCAAACACAGGGCTATATGCTTTAAAGAGTGCAATCTGGCTGGTCGTGGTGGCTCACATGTGTAATCTGAACACTTTGGGAGGCTGAGGCGGGTGGATGGCCTGAGGTTAGGAGCTCGAGACCAGCCTGGCCAACATGGTGAAACCCCGTCTCTACTAAAAATCCAAAAATTAGCCAGGCATGATGGTGGTCGCCTGTAATTCCAGCTACTCGGGAGACTGAGGTAGGAGAATCACCTGAATCTGGGAGGCTGAGGTTGCAGTGCACACCACTGCACTCCAGCCTGGGTGACAGAGCAAGACTCCGACTCAAAATAAAGAAATATAAAAACTAAAAAACAAATAAAAAGTGCAATTCAACTCTCTTGATTACTCCAGGTAGATGCTGTTATAATCTCCATCTTATAGATGTGGAAACAGAGGCTTAGAGAGCTTAGGTAACTTGTGGGAAGGCTCCAGTTTTTAAGTGGTGAAGCCTAGAGACCCTTCCTGGTGATCTGGCATCAAAGCCTGTGTGTTTAACCACTACACTATGCTATTTCTCCTGCTGAATTGCTAGCTGTTTCTGAACATCCCAGTCATTCTCTCTCATGACTTATGCCTTTGTACATACTGTTCTTGTTTCCTGGGAAGATCAATCACATTTGTTCAACTGCTGGCTCTTTCTCCATCCTGACATCTCCACTCAGTTGTTAATTTCTCCAGAAGCCTTTCCAGGCTCTCCAAAGCATAGTTAGGACACAATGCTCTGCAGCCATAGAGCCAAATTGCCATGTGCAATCAAGCTGTTAATAGCTTGTCTTGGGTTTACTTACAGCTTTCTTCTCTAGTTCTGTGAGTAGACTGTGGGCCTTTTGAGGGCAAGGACTTTTATTTATGTATCCCTAATGCTGATTTCAGTATTTAATACATGACTAGTTGATGCTCAGTAAATTCTTGTTGAATGGTATATATGTAAGAATGAATTGATAGGAGCTGGGGAAATATAATGTGAACATGAGTTGCTTATTTTTAATAGAATCTTCTCTATTCTCTGGTGCAAAAGTTTCCCATCTGCGGATTCTACATCCCTCAGGGTCCTTGAACATTGTAATAGCTCGTTGAGTTATTTTCAATATTTCAAAAGGCTAACAGAAACCATTACATTTACTTGTGATAAGTCCCTAGAGGCTAAATAAAATGTCAAGTTCCTTTGCTCTTGGCTAAAATCATATCAACTTGTTGTGGTAACAGAGATTCTCTCCTAATGATCAAAAACTCTGATTGGCAGGAAGGGCTAGGTGTGATTAATAACACAATAAGAAAATAAATGATTGGTTATTTAAATACTGCTTGTTTAGTGGAAGAAATTCCTCAAGGATGAGAATTACAGGGAGAAAACTCCTAATAAAAGTAAAACCTGGTTGGGAGTGGTGGCTCATGCCTGTAATCTCAACACTTTGGGAGGTCGAGGCAGGTGAATCGCCTGAGTGCGAAAGTTCAAGACCAGCCTGGGCAACAGAGTGGAACCCCATCTCTATAAAAATTACAAAAAACTAGCTGGGCACAGTGGTGGCTAACGTGTATAGTCTCAGCTATTTGGGAGGCTGAGATCAGTTGAGCTGGGGAGGTTGAGACTGCAGTGAACGTAAATCACAACAGAGTAAGACTTTGTTTAAAAAAAAAGTGGATCTTTCATGATACAAATATGGGGAAGTTTCCACTTTAATTAATGGATTCATGTAGCCCACAAGCTCCTAATCTGCACAGAATCTCCTTTTCAAATAGCCAAGATGGGGCAAATATGGCTTTTCTATTGAACATTATTTTTTTAAACTTCTCTATTGACAATTGTATGTCAGGATGATCTGGTTTCTTTATCTGCTATCCATTGATCATTAGGTTTAATGTGGCTTATTGAGTTGGATGTATGTTCTTTTCAAAAATTTCATTGTTAGTTTCTTTCCAAAAAAAGAAAAGATAAGAGAGCCAAGGAGACAAACGGGTTTTTCTCATTTCTCCCTGTGGCTTCTGGCCTATGTATTTTAATTATTAAAACTGTCAGCAGGCAACTTTATTGAAATAAATTCCAAATATCCAATTTGTCAGATTTTTTCACTGACTTGGTCTGGAATACACCAGCACGGTTATAAATGATTTCATCCCTGTCAGTGAAGGCAAAAGGTCCTTCATTAGCAGTTCTGGCTCTGTCACAAACCTTTCCGTGGGTTCATTTGGTCTCATGATTTGTTGTAAAATTTATAGTGTGTAAACATTGCCATAACCTTTGGGGTAGTAAACTCATCAAACCTTTTACAACATCTCCTCCTATTCCCTTGTATTTTTTGGTCCACACATCTTCCTAGAATTGTAAATATTCTTCCATTTCTTGCTTACCCTCATTCGTAGATCAGAGTACTCTTTTCTTCATTTCTGGACCCTGAAGCATCATACTCATCAAGCTTCATAGAAGACAGCAATCAGGCTCTGATATCTGTAGTGCCAAATTCCATTCCATCTGAAGTGCAGCCATTATCTCCTCCCTCTATTCATCCTCCAGAGAAGCTGGAGTTATCTGTTCAAAAGGGAGATTGAATCCCATCTCCTGATTAGAAATCTTTCAGGAATCCTCATTGCTGACATTATCAACTCCATATATTCAGCTGATTGCCCAAAGTTGAAGAATTTTGGCTATTCAAGGCCCTTGACGATTTGTCTTCAAGGCTAACTTTTCAGTTTCAACTGTACCGGAGCCGTGAGGTTCTCTCTCCTTCAACCTCCTCGGATGCGAGCCTTTCTACAACATGACATGACCATTCATCCCCAAATGGTCTGGCATTCCTGTTCAACTCCCACTTGTCCTTCAAAGCCCTGCTTAAATGTCATACTGTTTGGAAATGTTTACTCATTCTTACAGAGCATATCATCTTTTGATATATATTACAATTAGGTCTTTCTGTGTCTGTCTGCCTTTCCATTTTTTTTTCTTTTCTTTTTTTGAGACAAGGTATCTCTCAGTTGCCCAGACCTGAGTGCGGCCGTGGTGTGATCACAACTCGCTGCAGCCTTGACCTTCCGGGGTCAAGCAATCTTCCTGTCTCAGCTTCCCAAAGTGCTGGGAGTACAGATGTGAGCCACCACACCCAGTCCTTGTCTTTTCCATTTCTAGGAGCTCTTTGAGGACCCTGGTCAGGTTTTATTTATATTTGTATTCATAATGGCTTCTAATCACCAGGAAGACCATGCAGGTTATCCATCAATCTGGGACACTTGTGAGAGTGCATAGGAGCACTGTTAATAAGTACAAATGCTTCATACCACTCTCATTAAATTGTCTTGGGTTCCACGAGGGTGTCTGCCATCACCATCCCTCTGACATATCCACTGGAAAATTTCTTTTCACCTTTCAGGATTCTCTTATGCATAGTTCTTCAAAGAAATTTCCCTTAAGTCTCTCCAGATGAGATTAGGAGCTCTTTCTGGGGTGCTGGCCAGCTCTAAGCAGTGTGAACTTGTTCTCATCAGAAGGCCACAAAATGCTCCATAGACTTTTTACATTTCTGCAAGTTAAAGAATAAATTAAAGTTATGAATCACATCCATACATCTTTTTTCCTGGAAAAAGACACCTACGTCATCTACTTCTTCCTCTCTTCTCACTTCAATCCAGGGCCAGGAAATGACAGCCTTGCCACAGAGACACCGGAAAAACAGGTTCGAGGTGGAACCAGGCCCAGGAATAGGGCCTTTCGAGAGCACTTGATGGACTTCTCCCATTGCCTCTTCCTGGCCTGTGGTTTCTCTCGTCCGCTAAGAACACTCCTGGTGGATGAATGGGAAGAATGACTAACATCGGTCACAATCTTTGAGCACTTAACGCTGTGCATGTTGCACTCTGACCTGCTGACAAATGTGCAATGAAAATAGAATGAAAGAGTACTTTGCAATTTTAGTAATGAATTACATCTGGTTGAGGTATTTAGAGTTCACAAACCTTGGCCCAAAGCTGAGAGTGAGGGGGTGGTGGGGGTATGGCGGGGGAAGAGAATATATCAGGATAAGGCACTCAGAGAATGAAGACTGGCTTGAAAAGAAAGTTTTGTGACTTCGGTTTGTAATTGCTATAATGACAGCTGCTTGGATTTTCAGGATGTTGCTTCTGCTCCTGTTTCTTTAACCATCTTGTTCTTTCGTTCAATTTATTCACCAAACAGCTGGGGAGCACTCACTGTGTCTAGGCCAATAGCAGAGGTACTGGGCAAACAGATAGATAGGAGATAGGCCCCTGGCATGGGAGCCTCTGTTCTGCTGATCCAGATACCTGCTTTGAGACACTTCCATTCGGGTTCCTGCCTCTGTGCAGCTGCTTCCAGTGCAGGGTATCCTGCCTGCCCAGGATATGCGATGAGCTAGTTTATCCCAAAGAGTATAAGGAACAACTAGTTGGGAGATTGATAGTATGTTCTAGGTGCTGTGCTAGACACTGCACAAATGTTATTTTAGGCATGCAGGTAGAATAGGGTCATGACTGAGAAACTGGCTTCAGAGACCCAGAGACCCCAGCTCTGCCATCAGCAGTCTTAATACTCATCAGGACCCAACTAGCATGCTTACTAGTTGAGTGCCTGCCTGTTTTAGTTTCCTCATTTAAAAATAATCTTTACCTTAGGTTGACAGGAGGATTAATGAAAGGAAATTATTTTTTGGTTGATTCTCAAATTCATAGTTTATGCCAAAATTCATTTCTCCACCCCAACTAACCCCACTTGCATTTACAAGATCTTTGGACACCCTGAATTATTTTGAAAATTTGGGGGACATTGTGTTGCTACTGTGGGCAAGAGGTTCCTGGGAAATTACTCCAAGTGCAGCTCAAGCAAGCAACAGGTCTTATTGAGCTGTCAAACAACCTCCTCAACCAATCTACATCATAATGCTGCCTTAGCATTTTTCAAACAAACATTTAACTGCAGGATTTATATAACAAGCAACTGAACACTGCTTACATTAGCCATGCTTCATGTTGAGGTCTTTGAGAAGGTGCTATGGATATGATGCTTGTAGGCTCCAGGTCATAGGTTCAAATGCAACCCAATCTACAATAGATTAGCAACTATCATGGGATATTTATCTCTGTAAAACCTGTATCTTAAACTCAAAATCTAAGATATGGCTGGATACATTTAAAAAATGGCCATCACCTCTGACACTTTGTTGGGGTCTTAATAGAAAGACCAGTCATAGTGAGCCGGGCAGAATGAACATAAAATATTAATCTTAAAATAATAAAAAAGAAGTGTTCAAATTTTATTAGACTAAATCATCTTAAATCAAACACATACGATGGGGTTTTTTTTTTGCTTTTATATTGCATATGCTAATAAGTGTTCTACTTAGATAAACATATCAACAATTGTATATTTTTTTATAATCTACCATTTTAGGAAATTACCAATTTATTTTATTGATTTAAATTTCTTTTACTATTATTGCCAATTATTATAAAGTACAGCTGTATATGCTATAAACCCAGTCAATAACAGCTTTATAATTTTTTCTTAATGCAGTTTTTTTAAACAAATGAGAATTACAAGCAAAAATTCATTAATACTGTCATTTATATTTTTCTATGTAGTTACCTTTATTGATGATCTTTATTTCTTCATATGGATTTATGTTACTAGCTTGTGTAATTTTGGCCTGAAAGACTCCCTTTAGTGGTTAGGGCAGATCTACTAGAGATAAAATTTCTGCTTTTGTTAATTTGAAAGTTTCTTAATTTCTTCTTTCTTTATATTTGCTTTTTTAAATTAACAAATAAAAACTGTATATATGGCTGAGTGTGGTGCTTCACCCCTGTAATGCCTCCATTTGGGGAGGCTGAAGTAGGTGGATCACCTGAGGTCAGAAGTTTGAGACCAGCCTGGCCAATATGGAGAAACCCCTTCTCCACCAAAAAATACAACAATTAGCCAGGCGTGGGGGCACACACCTGTAATCCCAGCTACTCCAGAGGCTGGGGCATGAGAATTGCTTGAACCCAAGAGGCAGAGGTTGCAGTGAGCTGAGATGGAGCCACTGCACTCCAGCCTAGGTAACAGAGCAAGATTTTGTTTCCAAAAAAGAAAACAAAGTATATATTATGATGTATAACAAATTTTTGAAATGCCATTGGTTTATTGGTAAAGCTGTGACTATTACAGCTTGCAGGAGAGTTACCTGGACATAGAATTCTTGATAGACAAAAATTTTTGCTTCCATTTTTGTTGATGAGAAGCCAAGTATTAATCATTGTTTTTTCAATTTTAACTTTTATTTTAGATTCAGAAGTATGTACTGGTTTGTTACATGGGTATATTGTGTGATGCTGAGGTTTGGGTATGATGGATCCTCTCACCCAGATACTGACCATAGTTCCCAATAGATTTTCTACCCTCTCCCCCCATTCTCCCTCCCACCTTTAATAGTCCCCCGTGTCCATGAGTATCCACTGTTTAGTTCCCACTTATAAGTGAGAACTTGCCGTATTTGGTATTCTTTTCCTGTGAGGAATTGTATAATTTAATATTTCCTATATATAAACAGACATTGTGATTGTTTTATTGGATTTTATAATGTTGACATCTACTTTTCCCACCAAAAATTTATGAAATGTGGTTTTTCCCTGAATCGGATTTTATTTTCTCATGAAGTAGTCTCTCCTTAGAAACAGTTTTCCAAGGTAGAGGGTGACGTTTCCAGATCGAATTTACTCTAAACATTCTCCTTAATCATTCATTCATTCATTCATCAAGCAAGAAATAATCTAGTCCCTACCATGAGCAGAGTACATCACTTGCTGAGTTAGGTGCTGTAAAAACAAAACAGTTTAACACATAATCCTCACTCTAAAGAGCTCCTGGCCTAGGTGATAGTATAGTGTAGACACATCGTAAATGTTAAGTGGTGATTCAACATTACCTGAGATGTCACAAGGCTGAGTGTGACTATGTATCAAGTGAATGACTAGTAAACAAATGCTCTGAGTTCCTAAGAAGGAGAAATTGCCATGACTAGGAGAGGTCAGACAAGCTCCATAAGAGGTGGAACTGTATCCAGCCTGGAAAAGTAGGGAGTTCTTAGGAGGGTGATGAAAGGATATATTGTGCGTTTCAGACCAGAGCCCAAGGTTTGAGCAAAAGCCCAGTGATGGGAATGAGCAAAAGTGAAATCTCAGGGGAATCAGGCTGCATCCCACCTTAGAGCTGCTGAAGGGCTTGGGGTGTGTGTGTGTGCGTGTGTTTTTCAGAGCTCAATATTACCTGCAAAGTGACCATCCCTGAAACAAAACAGCCAAGAATCCAAGCAATGCAGCACTTAGACCTGGGAAGCAAGAGTGAGTGATGGGGCTTGAGCTGTCGAGAGTCTGATTAAGGAAGTGAGGGTCCTGAAACCCTCGATGGTTCTTCCTCTTCCTTCCCTCCCCTGCTTTCTTTGTCAGGTAGAAGGGAGACAAACCAGATAAACAGGATACACAGAGATTTTGGTTTTGATTTTACTCTCCCATGTAGTTTAGTCTTCTGTCTACACATAAAGCTATTCCCAACTGAAGCCCAATTTTTGAAGTTTTCAGTGAGGGATATCTGGTTTTCTACAGTGTTTTTTTTTGTTTTGTTTTGTTTTGTTTTTTGGTGGGGGATGACGGAGTCTTGCTCTGTCATCCAGGCTGGAGTACAGTGATGCGATCTCGGGCTCACTGCGACATCCACCTCCTGAGTTCGAGCAATTCTCCTGCTGCAGCCTCCCAAGCAGCTGGGACTACAGGCTCTCACCACCACGCCTGGTTAATTTTTGCATTTTTAGTAGAGATGGGATTTGAACTCCTGACTTTGTGATCCACCCACCTCGGCCTCCCAAAGTGCTGGGATTACAGGCGTGAACCACCATGCCCAGCCTTCTACACCTTTTTTAAAAGAAAAATCAGAAGAAAATTTCAAATTAGATTTAAAAATTTTAAATCTAATATGAAACTGATATTCTTCCACTGTCTTATTCCTGAGGTTGAAAATGGGTAAGTCCTTTTCACAATCTTCTCTAGGCCAAATAGCTTTATGATTTTAGTTGTTTCTCTAAGGACTATTTCTTCAACATGTAACCAATTTAAAAAGCTGATTTTTTCTTAAACACCCTCACATTCTCCATATTCCACTTTAAAATGCAAACTTAAAGATGTCACAGAGCATTCTAGGACAGCCTATATAGCCGGTACTGAGCATTAAGGAAAGACCACCTGTTTTTCTTCTACTAAATCAAACGTGCTTTTAAAGCTCAAGCATGAACCCTAAAACTTGTATTGTCCATGATCTCCAGAGCGTTTTCTGTGTGACATCACAGAATGAACCCTGCAGCTGTGTGGTTTGTTTTTCTTCCCATGTGAATGACACTACAGAACCTCAATCTGTTTATGTCCGCCCACTTCTCCAACTTATCAAGATCATTTGCGCTTCTATCCAGTTTTCCAAAGTGGAATGTACCACACCTGGTTTGATGTCATCACTGAATTTAATAACCACATTCTCTCCCATCATCTAAGTCACTACTAAAAATAGCACCAAGACCAACCTCTCTGGAATTCCATGAGGTATGCATCTCTGGGCTGACACTGGATCATTAATAATTACTTAGTGAGAAAGGCCTTCTAATCACTTATGAATCTACCTGCTGAGAAGATGATTTCAGGATGCAGTTCTGAATTGCCCAATAGCCAGACAACGCTTAAAACTGCGCAATAGTCAAAACTATTTCATATCTTTGCCTTCGACTTGATTTTCACCCGACTTGTCATACTTCTGAGGAATAGCAGTTGACTAATGTGATGTCAAATGCTAATTAAAAAGAAACTGATTAAGACAATTTTTTTTTAAACAAAACTGTGTTTAATTTTTTTCCAGTAAGCTATTTTGTGTGTGTGTGTGTGTGTGTATCTATAGGTTTGCAATATATTTCTGGATTTGAATGTTAATACATTGGGTCCAATTTTTTGAGTTTCTCTTCCTTTTTTTTTTTTTTTTGAGACGGAGTCTCACTCTTGCTGCCCAGGCCGGAGTGCAATGGTACGATCTCGGCTCACCACAACCTCCGCCTCCTAAGTTCAAGTGATTCTTCTGCCTCAGCCTCCTGAATAGCGATTACAGGCATGCACCACCACGCCCGACTTATTTTGTATTTTTAGTAGAGATGGGGTTTCTCCACATTGGTCAGGCTGGTCTCGAACTCCCAACCTCAGCTGATCCACCTTTCTCGTCCTCCCAAAGTTCTGGGATTACAGGCATAAGTCACTGCACCTGACCTTATTTTTCTTTTAGAAACACATTCAAATTGGCCCAGTGCATTGGCTCACACCTGTAATCCCAGCACTTTGGGAGGCCAAGGCGGGTGAATCATGAGGTCAGAAGTTCAAGACCAGCCTAGTGAAGATGGTGAAACCCCATCTCTACTAAAAATACAAAAATCACCTGGGCATGGCAGCGGGCACCTGTAATGCCAACTACTTGAGAGGCTGAGGCAGAGAATTGCTTGAACCTGGGGGCGGAGTTTGCAGTGAGCCAAGTTTGTGCCACTATATTCCAGTCTGGGTGACAGAGTGAGACTCCGTTTCAAAAAAAGAAACACACACACACACACACACACACACACACACACACACACATATGTGTTTGTCTCTTTAAGTCCATAGATACCTCACCTTAAGTTTGCAAAGATAATTGCCGGTGATTCTGTGATGACTTCCTTGAAATGCCATACCCTGGTGTTTACCAGTAATTGTTTATTCATTCTGCCACTGCAGCTTCCAGGTCACGCATTAGCATAAGCGTTTATATATAATAATGATTTTCAATTTATTGAGTGGAGTATTCATTTGAAGTACTATAAAAACACAAGGATTAAAGCAATTCCTACCTCATGTTTGTCACCTAACTGGGGTAGACATTACAATTAAACAATAATAAAAACATGCAGGAAGAAAAGGCCGATCATACTGTGAGACTTTGCTGGAAATCAGCTGAATTTTTCTTTGGTACAACCTTTGGACTGTAGCCATTTTGATTTAGAGAAGACCCATTGTCAGAAAGGCCATCCTGGGAATGTGGAATGTGGGAGTTTTGAGAAGAGGTCTGAAAGAGAAAAGGGAACTAGCTAGGATAGTTGGAGGGTGAGCCTAGGTTCATACAAAAACAAACGAATTGTTCTCATCTCTGTTTTGGGAAAGGGATTTTCGGTGGCTTCGAAAGGAATTCTGTGTATGAAGGGTATGTAGGGGAAGGGAGACTGTTTAAAGGAGTCGGCCCTTGTTTTACCTGGCTGCCAAACAAAAGAGCCTCCTAGTCACATGAAATTGGTTGCACAACTCACAACAGCTTGGTTATGACAAGGGCTGTTGTAGAGACTGGTGTTACTGGTGCTGGCATTCTAAAAGCTTGTTTTCTACAAGCCATCCACATGTGTTGGGTATTATGACTCAAATGTGGATTGTGGTTAGCCTGCACAGAGATGGGAGTAGAAGTGATTCCTCCAGGAAGGCTAGCTGGATTGCAGCTAGTCCATCTGCATACTGTCAGGGAACATGCAGACTGATGAGGCCAGGTGTAGCCCTGTGATCTCCCCTCACTCATTCCTCATTCAGGCCTCGGCAGCCCAGTGGCCAAAGATGAAGCCTGACATGGTATAATCCTTCCTATAGTCTGGGCTGGGATCCCCACCCCTGGGATCAGTCTTGGGGTGAGTCATTAAAAGAGTGGCCATCACTTCTGGGAAGCCCTGGTAGCAGTTAGAATGGACCTACACGAGGTGGCGAAATGAGGGGTGTCTTCTACTTTATCCTATACTATTAGTTGAAAGGACTCATTTATTGTACTTCCTAACAACCAAGCCTGGCCCGAAGACAGGAGATTCCAAATGTCTGACCTGCACAGTGGGGTGTGAGGGGAGTGGAAACAGGACGAAGAGAACAGGGCATGAAAATGGTTGGGCTAGAATGCTGTGATGCCCAGGAAAGCCAGTGCCAAGCCATCCGTAGTGAGTGGATATGGGTGCCAAAGATGTAGGCTGTGGAAAAGGGGGCGAGGCATTCCCAGACTTTGCCCATTGGTTCCTTCTTCTCATCTCCTCCGCTCTTATTCTCTCACATGTCTACTACTAAGCCTATCATAGTACTAATATTAAGTGTCTAAAGCATCCTGCTTCGTACCAAAGATCTCTGAATGAGGCTACTGATTATTGTATTCCTTGTCCAGGTGAAAGGTTAAAAAAAAAGTGCATGTTTTTTTATCCGGTTCATTCAGGTTTGAATATAGAGCAGAGCAAATATACAATGAGGAGTATTGTACATCAACAGTCCTGGTTTCTTGAGAGATTGAGAGAATATAGCTTAGTGTTCTCACCATAAATTAAAAGGAGACATTCTAAAGACTTGACTGATATCCTTCTTAGAGTTTTGTAGTATTGGAGTCTGTGGGCATGGCTATGTGGTGGGATTTGAGTCTTGGCTAGTATAAGTTTGGTTGCTGAATTGCCTGTTCTTCTTACCAAACAAGCACACAACCGCGGCTTCCATGACAGAGTAATGTGTTCCACAGCAGGTGCCAGATAGAGCAAAGGGAATGTGTTAGCCCATGGTAGATCCACCCACCTTTTTGATACTGGCTGAAAACAGAAGTTGAAACTTGCCACTGATTGCATAAGTGATTCCTTCTACGTGATGTGTCTAATTACATTTTTAATTAATTAATTTATTTATTTTTTGAGATGGAGTCTCACTGTGTCTCCCAGGCTGGAGTACAATGGCATGATCTCAGCTCACTACAACTTCCACCTCCTGGGTTCAAGGGATTCTTGTGCCTAAGCTTCCCAAATAGCTGGGATTACAGCAAGTGCCACCACACCCAGCTAATTTTTATATTTTTAGTAGAGACAGGATCTCACCGTATTGGCCAGACTGGTCTTGAACTCCTGACCTCAGGTGATCCACGTTTCTTGGCCTCCCAAATTGGTGGGATTACAGGTGTGAGCCACCGTGCCTGGCCTAATTACAAATTTTTAAGTATAGTAATTGTATTAGTCAGGGTTCTCTAGAGGGCCAGAATTAATGAAATATATATATGTAAAGGGGAGTTGATTAAGTATTAATTCACATGATCACAAGGTCCCACAATAGGCCATCTTGCAGGCTGAGGAGCAAGGAGAGCCAGTCTGAACTCCAAAACTGAAGAACCTGGAGTCTGATGTTTGAGGGCAGGAAGCCTCCAGCATGGGAGAAAGATGTAGCCTGGGAGGCTAGGCCAATCTCTCTTTTTATCTTTTTCTGCCTGCATTTTATTCTAGCCACTCTAGCAGCTGATTAGCTCGTGCCCACCCAGATTAAGGGTGGGTCTGCCTTCCCCAGTTCACAGATTCAAATGTTAATCTCCTTTGGCAACACCCTCACAGACACACCCAGGATCAATATTATGCATCCTTCAGTCCAATCAAGTTGACACTATTAACCATCCCAGTAGTCATTAGCATCTGGGTGGAGAATTTGGTGTTTTATTTGAATAGAATCTTGGTGATGTTCAGTCCCAAGGTATACTTTCTTTGCTTTCAAAAAGTAGGGTTAGGTGTTAGTTTGGTTTTTGTCCATAATACACGTAGAGGGGAATATGGTTACGTACTATAAGCTGAAACAGAATTTCTCTCATTTTGCCATAAGGTTGTTAAGGTGTGTTAATGCCCTTACTTTGCATGCGTGAACGCACACACTAGGGCATTTAGAACTGGTGGATGAGTCCCTTGCTGGGCCCTTGATGACTTGGAGCTGCTTTCTATACTGCTGGCATGTGCTGGGAAGCTTTGTTTGCAAATTCCTGCTTGACTTTAGCTGTTTCACTGATCAGTCCTCTGCAATTCTTTTTTCTGGTGAAGCTGCTATTAGCTGTTTCAGGAAGAAATATCTATGTCTCAGCACCTCACTTGCGCATTGATGCCAAGGCCTGTAGTGTTACAAATAAGTATAATTTCAGAATAATGGATGACATTCCTTCAGAAGTGCCTTTTAAACCCATTTAAGAATTGTTCTGGCTGGGGACAGTGGCTCACGCTTGTAATCCCAGCACTTTGGGAGGCCAAAGCGGGTGGATCATTTGAAGTCAGGAGTTTGAGACTAGCCTGGCCAACATGGAGAAAGCCCACCTCTACTAAGAATATAAAAAATTAGCTGGGCATGGTGGTGCATGCCTGTAATCTCAGCTACTCGGGAGTCTGAGGCAGGAGAATCACTTGTGCCTAAGAGGTAGAGGTTGCAGTGAGCCGAGATTGTACCACTGCACTCCAGTCTGGCAACAGAGTGAGACCCTGTCTTAAAAAAAAAAAAGAGTTGTTCTCAGCACACTTTTACAAATGAGGAATTGGTTTGCTGTACTAGAAAGAATGCTCTTTGGAGAGAACATCATGGCAATACCTGGCTGTGTCTCCCTGGACACATTTGTGAACCTTTCTGAGCCTTAGTCTACTTCTGTGTAAAAGGGGAATGAATACCCCTATTTCTTCTTTGAGGTTGTTGAGCACAGTAAATGAGGTAATGTGTCTTGGTCTGTTCCTGCCGCTATCACAAACTACCTGAGATTAGGTAATTTACAAAAAAAAAAAGTTTTCTAAATCATGCATGGTGGCTCACCCCCACAATCCCAGCATTGTGGGAGGCCAAAGTGGGCAGGTCACTTGAGGTCAGGAGTTCGAGACCAGCCTGGTCAAAATGGTGAAATCCTCTCTCAATGAAAAATACAAAAGTTAGTTGCATGTGGTGGCACATGCATGTAGTCTCAGCTACTCAGAGACAGAGGCAGGAGAATCCCTTGAACCTAGGAGGTGGAGGTTGCAGTGAGCCCAGATTGTGCAACTGTACCCCAGCCTGGATAAGAGTTAGATTCCATCCTAAAAAAAAAAAAAAGAAAGAAAAAGAAAGAACAAACATTTTCTAAAGTTCTAGAGACTGGAAAGTCCATGGTCAAGGCAATGGCAGGTTCAGATCTGGTGAGGGCTGCTCTCTGCTTCCAAGATGGCACCTTGGATGCTATGTCCTCACATGGTGGAAGGGAAGGAAGTGCAAAAAAGAAAAAAAAAAACAAAAAACAGACAACGTAGCTCATTCCCTCCAGAGCTTTTATTAGAGCACAAATTCATTCATGAGAGCAGAGCCCTTGGGGTCTAATCACCTCCCAAATCCATACCTTTTAATAATGTTGCACTGAGGATTAAGTTTCAACATCAATTTTGGAAGAGATGTAAACATTCAAACTACAGTAGTATGTAAGGAGAGAAACACAGTGACCAGCTGGTAAAAGTCACAAATTCAGCTATAATAAGTCTGAGCTGGTTACTATTAGTTTGGGGGCTGATGGTTGAATTTTCTGGAAGTTTTTGAGCAGGTTGACCTAATTTAGTAGTTTGAAATCAGTTATGGTGAAAATGTGAATCAGATGTTTTCTTCCCTTTGGAGAGTTTGGTTGAAACATTTAGGAGTACACCATTGATATAACTATCAATTCCCCTTCAGCATAGCTCTAAATTTTTTTTTTTTTTTTTTTTTTTTGAGACGGAGTTTTACTCTTGTTACCCAGTCTGGAGTGCAATGGCGTGATCTCGGCTCACCACAGCCTCCGCCTTCTGGGTTCAGGCAATTCTCCTGCCTCAGCCTCCTGAGTAGCTGGGACTACAGGCACGCGCCACTGTGCCCAGCTAATTTTTTGTACTCTTAGTAGAGACGGGGTTTCACCATGTTGACCAGGATGGTCTTGATCTCTTGACCTCGTGATCCACCCGCCTCGGCCTCCTAAAGTGCTGGGATTACAGGCGTGAGCCACCGCGCCCGACTATAGCTCTAAATTATATTATAATCCTCCTAGCCTTTCAAAAAAACGAACAAACAAATAGAATTTAAAATGATCCTATAAAGAGGATTTAAGATAAACACAGTAAACTTCAGTCACTGCCATATTATAGCACAGAGATGCGGCCAGGGCCCACTGACGTTGTCTTTATAGGACTAGAGAATGCTCTGTTTTTTGAGGTTTTATCTTTCCTCTCTATAATTTTTTCTTTCTCTCATTATACCAAGTTATTTGGTGTGTCTGTCTCTAATAGCTCCTTCCCACTTCTTATTTGCTATTTCTCATCATTTCTTTTTTTTTTTTTGAGACGGGTTTCGCTCTTATTACCCAGGCTGGAGTGCAATGGTGCAATCTCGGCTCACCGCAGCCTCCGCCTCCTGGGTTTCAGGCAATTCTCCTGCCTCAGCCTTCCGAGTAGCTGGGATTACAGGCATGCACCATCATGCCCAGCTACCATAATTTCATTAGCTGAAAAATCAGCTTTAACATTATCTGTAAAGTAAAAGTAACTGGTTCCCAATTAAAAAATGGGCAAGGGATCTGAATAGACCATTCTCCAAGGAAAATATACAAAGGGTCGATAAGCACATGAAAAGGTGTACCAGATCATTAGTAGTCAGGGAAATGCAAATCAAAACCACAAGGAGATACCCACTTCACACCCACTGGCTACAGTCAAAAAGCCCAATAATAAGAAGTTGATGAGGATGTGGAGAAATTGGGATTCTTGTCACTGTTGGCAGAATGGTAAAATGGTACAACAATGTTGGAAAATAGTCTGGCAGTTTTTCAAATGATTGCACAGTTAGTATATGACCCAGCACTTCCGCCCCTCAGCATATATCCAAGAGCAATAAAAACATATGTCCACACAGAAGTGTGAGTATAAGAATGTTTACAGCAGGATTATTCACAATAGCCAGAGCGGAAACAACCTAAATGTCCATCAGCTGACAAACGAAGAGTAAAAATGTAATATATCCAATCAATGGAATATTATTTGGCCATAAAAAGGCATGAAGTACTGATACATGCTACAGTATGGATCAACTTTGTTTTATTTGTTTATTTATTTATTTAGAGACAAGGTCTCACTCTGTCACCCAGGCTGGAGTGCAGAGGTCCAGTCCTGGCTCACTGAAACCTCCCGTCACTGATAGCCTGAGCTCAAGCTATCTTCCCACCTCAGCCTCCTAAGCAGCTGGGACTACAGGCTTGCACCATGACACCCTGCTAATTTTTGTATTTTTTGTAGAGACAGGGTTTCACCATGTTGCCCAAGTTGGCTGGTCTCTTAACTCCCAAGTTCAGTGATCCCTCAACCTTGGCCTCCCCAAATGCTGGGATTACAGGCATGAGCCACCATGCCCAGCCTGGATAAACTTTAAACCTATTATGCTAAGTGAAAGAAACACCATGTATTCTATGACCCCATTCACATGAAAGTCCAGACAGAAAAATCTATAGAGACAGAAAGTAGGTTAGTGGTGGGAATGCAGATAGGGAGGCAGGAGAGTAATAGCTAAAGGTTATGAGATTTCTCTTTGAGGTGATGAAAATGTTCTAAAATGGTCTGTGGTGATAAGTACACATATCAGTAAATGTCTTAAATACCGTTGAGTAGAACACTTTAATGGATGCATTTTATACCATGTGAATTGCATCTTAATAAAGTTGTTAAGATTTTTAAAATACTATGTAATGAACTATCATCAAATTCATAAATAGTAAACATGATCTAAACTGAAGAAAAATATTCTTATGCAATGAATACCTTAATGATTACCTTTAAAAAGTAAACTGACTTTGAGGAATAATCTGAAGAGTTCATGAGAAAGGGAAGTGCATGGGTTTTTGACATCAGCCTTCACTGTTCAGGAACTCTTTTGTATTTTGGCTATATTCTGGAGAGTTGTTGTCTCAGGTAAGTAATGTCCATCTGAATGAGTTGTTAATAAGAATTTTAATTCCCTTTTCGGTGACCAATACTGAAGGGACTGAAGATGTTTCTCTCTGTCTCTCTGCATTTGTGTATATGTGGAAGTTTAACAGTTTCGGATGATGGTGGTGATATTAAAGATACAAAAGATTCTTTAATATCTGGGCTCTGTAGAGACTGGGGGATGGTGAGGTATGAGTGGAAGCTGAGAGGGCAATAGTGATATGTTGATATCTACAAGTCGTCATTGGTAGAACTGGAGATAAATGATGAGTAGGGGTTTCCTAAAATAGCAAGTGATTCAACAGCTGTGTATATATTTTTTTCTTTTGAAAAGAAGCTTGTAAGACATCTGATACAAAGATTGGAGAGGTAAAGATACTTATGTAAACACTGACCCATGCCAGTCACTTTCCACTAGGTATAACCCTCTTAGGTGATGCCAACACTTAGCAAAATGTCTGCCTTTTATGATTTGCAGAGTTGCTGTAGAAAACGTTACCTTGTGCCCTCTTTTGAAAGAATCTACATATTTGAAGACGAAAATATCTATACATCACTTGAAATCTTTCATTAAGCATTTAAATGCTTGTCTAAAATGTCATTTCTTAAGGGTAAGCCGATCCTTTACAGAATACTTATGCACCACTTGCAAGATTTAAAAAAGAATTGCTATTCTACGAGTTGTTGCAATGAAATTCAAATTTTAGTTTCTATTAATGCTGTTTTTACATCCATATTTGGTTTGTTCTTGCTCGTGTTTTATTGCTATTCATTCTTAATTTATATTTGTTTACCATAGTGCTCAAGGATTAGATTTGGGAAGGAAAACACACAGAGAAAGGTACTTCTTAAGTCCCTTATCCACATCCATTGCTTGAACATAGTAAATAGTAAATATAGGCTAAGAAGCACCGAAGACTCCAACAGCTTGGCTCCAGTCTTCTGGCGAGGTCTAAGTGCTGCAGGAAGGGAATTAATCAGTAGTTGTCCTCGCCTTTCACCTCACCCATTGCTTCCCTCACCCTCCATGCACCTGCCCACTTGTGCAATCCTTAGCTTGAGTGTGAGGATATCATTTTCTCAACAAGCTGGGTCCACTGTAAAGCACTTTGTCACTGGGGGAGAGTATTTCTTTCTGGCCTCCATCAGTGGATGCTTAATCTCTGGAAGTCTGGGGTTTGGTTCCTCCTGACTTCAGTAAGCATGGCTGCCAATCTCAGCTGAACATTTGAGGAGAAGGAAAAGGCAGAGAGGCAGACAGATCTTACTGCTCCTGGTGGTCAAGTCCATGGAAAAATTGCCTCCTGGAGAAGTGGGAAGAAGGAGAAAGTGTGCAACGACTTGTGTATCTGGGAACTTACAGGATAAGGTGAATGCAATGACTTAACTGTTGAGTGAACCTGGCACTTGCCTTTATTTCATTGGAGTTGATACATAACATCGATGTGAAATCAATATGCAACTTCATGGCTTAGAAGAAGAGACAAAATATAGTAAATTATTTTAGAAATAACATCTATGAAACTTGACTTTTTGTTAGTTTAATTTTTGAGACTGAAGTCACACTCTGTCACCCAGGCTAAAGTGCAGTGGCACCATCACGGCTCACTGCAATCTTGACCTCCCAGGCTCAAGGGATCCTCCCACTTCAGCTTCCTGAGTAGCTGGGACCACAGGCACACATCCCCACTCCCAGTTGTTTTTTTTTTTTATTTTTTTTGAGCTGGAGTCTCGCACTGTCACCCAGGTTGGAGGCTCATTGCAACCTCCGCCTCCCAGGTTCAAGTGATTCTCCTGCCTCATCCTCCTGAGTAGCTGGAGTTATAGGTACCCACCACCATGCCCAGCTAAATTTTTTGTATTTTTAGTAGAGATGGGGTTTCACTATATTGGCCAGGCTGGTCTCGTACTCCTGACCTCATGATCAGCCCGCCTTGGCCTCCCAAAGTTCTGGGATTACAGGCGTGAGCCACCATGCCTCGCCTAAAATGGGGTCTTTTTATGTTGCCCGGGCTGGTCTCAAATTCTTGTCCTCAAGTGATTCTCCCACCTTGGCCTCCCAAATTGCTGGAATTGCAGGCATCAGCCACCACACCCATCCTGAAACTTTATAATGGGCATATGTCCTTATTTCCCATCTTGGAACAAATGAAATATGGCTACTGTAGGTTGGAAGATGGACTGGCTTTCATGAGGAAAAACTAAGCTTCATTAGCGCACAACATCTCACATCAGAAGAAAATCCAGGTTATCTTTGATGCCATTTACAGACAGTTTCTAGTCTACCTACAATCTAAGTTGCAAAATTATTACTATACCTTTTCCCTATAAAATTTTGCCTGTCCTTTCCCACTGCTCCTAATTATTTTCCTGGATGTTATCAGATGCTGCTTTCTATTTTCACCATCTTCCTTTGGAAATAGGTGATTTTTTTTTTTTTTTTTTTTTTTTTTTGAGATGGAGTTTCACTTTCTTTTCCAGGCTGGAGTACAATGGCTCGACCTCAGCTCACTGCAAACTCTGCCGCCCGGTTTCAAGCGATTCTCTTGCCTCAGCCTCCTGAGTAGCTGGGATTACAGACATGTGCCACTACACCCAGATAATTTTTGTATTTTTAGTACAGACGGGGGTTTTACCATGTTGCCCGGGATGGTCTCAAACTCCTGACCTCAGATGACCCACCAGCCTCAGCCTCCCAAAGTGCTGGGATTACAGGTGTAAGCCACCATGTCCAGCCTAGAAATAAGGTGAATTTAACTGAATGTGGGACAAAGGGTTTCAATGATCTTGTAGCAACATTGGAATGTATTCTCTGTCATTTTTACCACAATTTAACAGTATATTTGTTTTTCTGTTTTAAAATTCTGTTGAGCATCATGCATACATCTTCATTAAGACATCTTTTGTGAGCCTACATCTTTTTCCTGTAAGGTTAGAACTAATTCAGAATTTACCCAAGCGGATGAGTAATTTAAGTTGCTACTTCCAATGTGCGTGACTTTGCACTTGTCTGTTCTGAGCTTCATCTGCCACTGTTTTGCCCAATTACTGAATTTGGATTCTGTGTTTTTCACATCCATCTGTGTAAACTTAGGGAACCAAAATAGTATTGTGTAGTCAGCAAATCTCAGCACCTCATTATTTAGTCCATTTTCTAGGATGTTACTACGTATCCTGGAGGGCAGCGTTCTTGCATCGATCTCTGACACCCCACAATTAACTCCTTTCCATGCTGAGAGCTGGTCATTTATTCTTTTGCTTTCCCTCTATCTCTTAGCCCACTTTAACCCATGATTGACAGCTTTTTACCTCTTGCCCAATGGTTACCAAGTTTCCTTAATAGTCTCCTGTGTAGGACTTTATCAAAAGCCCTTTGAGAGTTTAAATAAATTACATCCACTAGTTTTCCTTTACCCACCATTTTGTGGCCTCCATAAAATTCTGCATTAAAAATACCAAAGACACATAAAGAAAATAACAACTTCCAAATGTTCTTCTCTTCTTTTTGGATATGCTGGTTTATCACCTAGTGCTGCTTTTTTTCTCCTTGCCTTTAAAATTAATTGTCTGTTTGTGTCAACCCCAGCCTGTCACCGAACCTCCGCAAAGCAAACATGCATTCCCTGTCTCATATTAATGCTGCAACATAACTGATAAGATTTTGAGCGACTTTACGAGGTAAATCAATTCCACTGGTTGGCTCCTTCTCCATTGTGAGAAACACGGCTTCCTAACTCTTTCACTTATTTACCAGCTTGTCAGAAATTTCAAGAAAGCTAAATTTCCCTTTGGGAGCAAACATTTCAACATTTTGGTTTCAGGGGCATGATACCTTGTCATTACTTTTTTTTTCTGTAAAGATATTTATTTTGACTACGTACAACCTACACCAATAATGCCTCACCTTAAACAGACAAAAAAAAAAGGAATTAAAAAAAGAACTTTCAGGCTGGGCATGGTGGCTCATACCTATAATCCCAGCACTTTGGGAGGCCAAGGGGTGCGGATCACCTGAGGTCAAGAGTTCGAGACCAGCCAGGCTAACATGGTGAAACCCCATTTCTACTAAAAATACAAAAAATTAGCCGAGCTTGTTGGCACACACCTGTAATCCCAGCTACTCGGGAGGCCGAGGCAGGAGAATCACTTGAACCTAGGAGGTGGAGGTTGCGGTGAGCCCAGATCACGCCATTGCACTCCAGCTTGGGCAACAAGCACGAAACTCTGTCTCAATAAAAAAAGAAGGAATTTTGAAAATGTGTAGTAAGTAACACAGCAAAGAGTCTCCTTTGTCATAATTCCTGGTTTGATCCTAACTCTGTTTGCCAGGAGTGGTTGCTCTTCGTATTCATGAGAGCTTGATCACACTGGTATGGGAACTGTAAGGAAATACAGATGGGAGGCTGAGCACTGGCATTTCACTTATATACCTTTTGAGTCTTGCAACAACCTTATGAAGTTGGTAAGGTGTGCATTATTATTATTATTATGTTTTATTTTTAGAAAGACGTGTTTCACTCTGTTGCCCAGGTTGGAGTGCAGTGGCACAATCTTAGCTTACTGCAACTGTGAACTCCTTGGTTTAAGTGATTTTCCTGCCTCAGCCTCTGAGTAGCTGGGACTACTGGTGCTCATCACCATATCTGGCTAATTTTTAATTTTTTGTAGAGATGAAGTGAGTCTTGCTATGTTGCCCAAACTGATCTGGAACTCCTGGCCTCAAGCTATGTTCCCCTCTTGACCTCCTCCCAAAGCTCAGGGATTATTGAGCCACTGAGCCTAGCCAAGTCACATATCATTATTATTATTATATATATTTTTTGAGATGGAGTTTCGCTCTTGATGCTTAGGCTGGAGTGCAATGGCACAATCTCGGCTCACTGCAACCTCCTCCTCCCAGGTTCAAGCAAATCTCTCACCTCAGACTCCCAAGTAGCTGGGATTACAGGCATGCACCACCACACCCAGCTAATCTCGTATTTTCAGTAGAGACAGGGTTTCTCCATGTTGACCAGGCTGGTCTTAAACTCCCGGCCTCAGATGATCCACCCACCTCAGCCTCCCAAAGTGCTGAGATTACAGGAGTGAGCCACTACGCCTGGCCAATATTATTACTATTATTTAGAGTAAATGAAAATGTAAGTGATAGATCATTGCCCAAGGCCATGGAACATTTTAACTATCCTGAATAAAACCAAGTTTTCAGGTCCTTCATCCACCACCCATTCTCTTCTTCTATGCTGCCATTGTGAGTTTCTCTGTTTCTTTGAGGTGAACGTGTAAAAGATTTAAGCCATTTAAAAAATTACTTGTAGCTCCTTACACACTATTTCTTTCAAAGTCTTTTCAAGAAACGCGCAGTTGTCAATGTGGGGAGACTCTCATTGCCCTCTTGTATCTCATATCTGCCAAATCTTACCCTTTCAAGGTGAAGGACATGTTCGTTTTTGATTAATATTACAACTACATAAAAAAGCATTTTGCTCTCTGAGGCAAGCTTTTCTTTAGTGTTTCAACAAACGATTTATATTTTTTTTTATCATTTTTTTTCCCTATAAAAAAGTCTCCCTCATTTAGATTGTCACAGCTTGGGAACCCTGCCTGGAATACATAATAACTGCTTGTAACACTTAAAATGAAAACAAATTTACCAAGGATGGTGGAATGACAACAAAGAAGAAGAAAAATATAAGTACATGGAAAATAGTCTCTCCTACGCATACATTTTCAGTGCTAAGTATTTTTATTGAAATTGCTGTTTCCTGTTCTGCTTAGCTCCTCTTCATCGAGAGTTTTTTTGGAGGGGAAGTGGGGGAAGTTTAAAATCTAAGGATCTAAGAGAGAGAATGAACCATTATAATTGTTATTTGATTTCTTGGGTTCGGAAAGTAACATTTGATGAAGCAGTACTTGAGTCTTCGCAGAACACTGCTGGATAGGTAGGAAGAGCAAGGCTTCTTTCTCAACCTTGGCACTATTGACAGGTGGATGCTTTTTGGCAGAGCGGTAGCCTGTGATTTTTCACAGTATCCCTGGCATCTAGGCACTAGATGGGGGTAGTGCCACCTTCCCCAGTTGTGACAACCAAAAGATCTTCGGACATTCCCAAGGTCTCCAGGTTTCGAACCATAGACTTAGAGGCAGGACTCTTAGAAACCTACTTGTAGATGCTGGTGGGGGCTTTGGCAGACAGCCCACTCCCGCTCATGGGCAATCTCTCCTCATCTGGGGAAGTCTTGAGTTCTGGAAGTAAATTCACCTCCAAGAAGGCCTGTTTGCTTACCTAGCCTCAGCTCATGCTCTATGTCCAGTGATTCTGAAAGATGAATTTGTTCTTTTGCCTGAACTGGCTGGAGTTGACAAAAGTAGTTTGAGAGCTTCCCTATTGGTAGGGAGGAACTCCTGACATTTCCTGAGAGTTCCATACTCCTCTCTGGTCTTACCTTACGACTCCCTTGGTCTACACAGTGCAGAACCCCACTGGGAACCAGCTGACCTCTCTGACCTTGGATGAGTCAGTCTCTGCTCTGGGCTTTTGTTTTCTTATCCAACTGTGAAATAGTTGGACTACACCTTCAATTCTACTTTAATTCAATTCTAGAGCAGAGCAGAGCTCTAGAATATTATAACCTGAATGTTCTTGTTTCTCTTGGTTTCTTTAATCTGTCGATTCAGACTTTAGAGGCAACCCTCCGCTCCCCACAAGGGCACCAATCTATAACTTGCTTTTTGCGAAAATGTTGTTTACGGTTGATCTACCTGCTTGATTTCACCTGCACTTACTTCTCCCCAACCCCCACCCCAAAGCCTAACTTTATTAACCCATAAATAAGAATTTGGAAAACTTAGCCACATCTCTTGAAAAAGACAACTCATGTGTCATAATGATTATTTCAAGAAGTTGTGAGTTCCATCACACCTTAAAGGACTACGCTTGCATTGAGATTAAGCAGCCAAGTGTGTGAATGAAACCACATATTTCAAACATATTGTGGGAACAGGTTATTTTAAGTAACCTGCTGGGAAAGCCTTTTAGAAAAAAAGATGAATACTCTAAAAAAAAATAAATCAAGTAAATATTACTGGATTTATCTGGCTATAGCATTTCAAAAATTATGAAAATCTGATTCATTCCTACAAAGATATACAACATTTTGCAGCTACTCTTAACACACTGCTACTATCGACTCTTGTCAAAGCCACACCTGACTTTCCCCAGACATACCTGGTGCTGCAGGGACAGGCGTGGTCAAGGTGGTGAAGGCTTCTCTGCCTCTGACTTGCTAGTTGTATGACCTTAGGCAAGTCAGTTTTCCTTCTCTAAGCTTCAGTTTTCTTACTTCTAAAATGAGGAAGTTGAATTTTATTTCTAAGTTTACCCTAAAATTTTAAGAACTAAATAAGAAACATTGGTTAATGACAAGGCTGGCTTGGGAACACAGATGTCAGAACGGCTGGGGAGCCGGTTCCCAGCAGAACGGGCTCCCCTGTGTAAGTAAACCCTGGGCTCTTCCTACTACCCAAAAGGGAGAGGTGGGCTGGAACTTCCACCCTTCCATCAAAGAGTCTGGAGGGCTGCACATCACAACCTGCTCCCTGCCCCTAGCTCCAGACCTTTAGATAATAGGTAATGGTTCTAGGAAAATGGGTAGAACTCCGCTAACAACAGGCCTGGGGGGAAGAGAGAGGAAGACACCATGGAGGATTCAGATGTTATTTCGAGTGGAGGAGCCCAAAGCGGATGTACCAGCATGTTGTTAGCACACACACCCTACTTGGGAAGAGGAGCAGCTGAGGTGACTGGGAGGTGACTGGGATGCTCTCTCTCTTCATCATGAAATATTCAGAGAGCACCATCCCAGCTCCTTGAGATCTATAGAATCCAGAGCAACCCCAAACTCCTCCATGATCATAAATCCCTGACTAAAAGTAAGCAGCCAGAAGGTTTTCCCCTGTGAAACGCCCAAAGTCCCAAAGTGGTTTCATCAGTCTTTCTTTCTTTCTTTTTTTAAAAGGAGTTTCGCTGTTGTTACCCAGACTGGAGTGCAATGGCACGATCTCAGCTCACCGCAACCTCCGCCTTCTGGGTTCAAGCAATTCTCCTGCCTCAGCCTCCCGAGTAGCTGGGACTACAGGCGTGCACCACCATGCCCAGCTAATTTTTGTATTTTTAGTAATGGCGGGGTTTCACCTTGTTGACCAGGATGGTCTCGATCTCTTGACCTTGGGATCCACCCACCTCGGCCTCCCAAAGTGCTGGGATTATAGGCGTGAGCCACCGCGCCCAGCCCTCATCAGTCTTTCTTGAAGGTGAACCAGGCACCTGTCATCATCATCATATTGTAAAGGAAATCCCAGCACTTTGGGAGGCCGAGGCGGGTGGATCACGAGGTCAAGAGATCGAGACCATCTTGGTCAACAAGGTGAAACCCCATCTCTACTAAAAATTACAAAAAATTAGCTGGGTATGGTGGCACGTGCCTGTAATCCCAGCTACTCGGGAGGCTGAGGCAGGAGAATTGCTTGAACCCAGGAGGCAGAGGTTGCGGTGAGCCGAGATCACGCCATTGCACTCCAGCCTGGGTAACAAGAGCAAAACTCCGTCTCAAAAAAAAAAAAAGAAGTGTGCGTTTACTGACTACAATGTGCCAGTCACTGTGCTAGATGCTTGGGGTGTAGCAAGGAATGAACAAACCGATGGAGATTTCTGACCTCAGGGAGGGTACAGTCTCGTAGGGGAGACAGACACACAATAAAGACAATAAGTAAATTAAATGGCATGTTAGAAGGTGATGGAACTAAGGAAAGGAAAGGAAAGCAAGCAGAGAAGAGAAGAGAAAAGAGAAGAGGAAAAGAAGAGTCGTCATTTCCTTCATCATTTGGTTCTTAGTTTTTCTTTAGCTCCAACATTCAGAATACCCCCAAATATTTTCTCCATATTATAATTTCTTATTCTTCAGGTGTGACTAAAGTATTGCTGAGACTGATTTCATTCTATATGAATACACTTTATGCATTGTGTAAAGTCTCTGTCCAGTGAAACATTTTCTAAATTTTCCATTTGATACTTCCATGAGATGGGCAGAAAGAGCATCATTACCCCCATTTCACAGACAAAAAGCCTAAGGTTCAAAGAGTCTTTGAAAAGCTGGGTGTCTTGATTTTTTTCTCAGAATTCTTTTGCAGACTTCCTTAGGAAGTATTTTTGGTATTTTTCTCTGTGGAAAAAAGTGAGAAATTTCAAACAATGGACTTCAAGCAATTATTTGGAACAAACCTGGCTAGTTGTTGGCAACTTCTTTTTTTTTTTTTCCCTGAGACGGAGTCTCACTTTGTCACCCAGGCTGAAGTGCAGTGGCATGATCTTGGCTCATTGCAACTTCTGCCTCCTGGGTTCAAGTAATTCTCCTGCCTCAGCCTCCCGAGTAGCCGGGATTACAGGTGCACACCACCATGTCTGGCTGATTTTTGTATTTTTAGTAGAGACAGGGTTTCACCATGTTGGCCAGGCTGGTCTCAAACTGACTGGTTTTAAACTCCTGACCTCGTGATCTGCCCTCCTTAGCCTCCCAAAGTGCTGGGATTACAGGAGTGAGCCATCACACCCAGTTGGCAACTTCTAATATAGTGATTAAGTAAGTTCACACCTGATGGCATATTTCCAGTTCTGGAAAGTGATGGTTAAAAAGAAATATACTTACATTGTGTGTTTGATTGTCACCACTGCGGTTCCTGACAACAGCTTATCCTTACAGGCCACCTGTAGTTTCTTTAGAGAGCTAGCAGCTTGCCCTGCTCATCATGGTGGGGGGACATCTTTGTCCACAGCATAAAAGTGGTGAAGTGTAAGATCTTTTCTGGTTCCTCCCTAGCCTCTAATGATGCTGGTAGATACCAATGTGTGCACAGCTCCATTCTTGCTGCTTTCCTTCTGGGATTTAGCATCAGTTGCATCTTCTGGAAGTGGGTTGCATCCTTGGATGTAATCTAGTTAAGCCTTCTTCAGAGGGCAAATGGGACACATAGAGACACACACATACACAGGGGCATACCCACATGCGATTCCTAAAGTGCCTAAGGAATCTGTCTGTGTACATGCAGTGTATATAATTTGACGGGTTATAAAGGTGAAAGTTTTATCTCTGAATTTCTTTGGTCCCCTATCCCTGCCGCCAGGCAGTTTCTTCCTAACATTGCAATCTGTGACAAAGCTTTTGTCCCTAGATTGGCTTTCAATGAAAGCCATTGGGTGCCTTTTAATCAGTTGCTATGTGGTCGGTATCGGTGGTCCAATTTCAGTATTAGTACAACCAGAACATATTAAGGAAGGTAACTACTTCTGCTGCTGTAGCAAAAATATGTTTACGTAATGCATTTTAATGTCAAATATAAATGATTATTTTTCTGTACCCTATCCACAATCACCTAGAGTCTTGCTCTTACTGTAACCAGGTGACAGGAGCAGGGCTGCGGGGGTGTCCCAAAGATGCTCACTGTTCCCTGATAGGAAGTGTCCTCGCTCTTTTCCCAGGTCCTCGGGCCTCACTCACCCAAGAATGGGGAGGGAGCTCTGGTGGTGGTGAGCCTGTTCAAGTACATATCAGACCCAAAGAGCTTTGAGAAAATCGATTTATTAGGCAGAGAGAGAAAAAGAGAAAGGGAGAGAGAGAGAGAGACCCCACGCTGCTGTGGGAGGGGATCTAGAGATGGAGTCCATATAGGTAAGGGAGTAGGTGAGATTTTAACTCCGGAGTTACTCCCACCCAATTCAAGTTCTTGTCCAGTGAGAGGAGCTTTTCCAAACGTCTTCTGGAGTGATTGATTTTCGACTCTGATATTGGATTGGTTGCCTGGCCTGCAATTAAAGTCTCCTCCCTCGGAGCTTTTGGCAGGCTTATTAAACAAAGGATGCTCTCCTGGACTGTCTACCTTTCCTGCACGCATGGGAAAATTAGGCAAAGAACTTTAGGCTCCCGGATGGGGAGGCGAATGGAGGCATGGCACTGGGAAGTTCTTGCCTTTGAAAACACGCCCCTTGTGGACCCCGGAAGAGAAGTTAACAATAGTCCCTGGTTACCAGTGATGTGCAAGACGGGGGAATTTCTAGCTTAGTGTCTTTCCACCTGCTGCTCTTTTTTAGAGTATGCTTTTTAGAGTATGTTGTAATTTAGTACTACTACTATTCAGTACTAATACTGAATTACAACAGGTTAAAATGCAGTGTGATTCCTTAAAGGGACGATGGGCTTTCAGATAAAGGAATCTTGGGTGTGGAACCTGATATAATATTTTATTAATTCTGTGACTGTAGCCTATTTAGCTTACTCTCTGAAACTTAGTTTCTTTTTCTGTAAAATGGGAGGAAAAGTTACCTCTTAAAAACTTTTTAGGGATATAAAAGGGATCATGGAGAAAGTGGTTGAAATTTAGATAGAATATACTCAGAATATGTCAGTTTCCATCTTTCTCTTCTACCCTCTCCCTTTTCGTTTGGTGATGATGCTTCCTTGCGAATGAAGTTCGTAAGGTTTACTTCTCCATCAGAACAATCTCACACAGTCTGCCGTGTGTCCCGGAAGTGTTGTCTCCCATGTGTTTCATGGTGGAAAATGTATTCTCTTTCCCACTGTGTGGATTCCAAGACACGCTCGTTTAAACCTGTGGCTAAAAATGACAAGTCTGCCCTGTGGGCTCATCTCTTTCAGTATTGTGGTGTGACTGTTTTGCCCTTTGAAATCCATTGGTTTGGGAATTAGGAGATCAGGTATGTTCATCTAATTTGAAAATGTGCTGGAGAAATAGCTGGTACTCTTCTGACTTGGTCTCTCAGGAAACCTGTCCTTCAGTTTGAAACTCTGGTGCCAAAACTTCCTTTGCCATCACCACCACAGGCGTGAGTTTCTGACAAGTAACCCGTCCTATAGTCAACTGCTTCTCTCTTATTTCAGTGCCTGAGAAAAGCACAGTGATTTCAGTAATGAGAAAATCAAGCTACGGTATGGAGGACCAGAGGGCACTTTGAGAAAGTATGAGAGTGCCACCAAGATCCTACCTCTGTCCTCTGAATCAGGTGAAACAGGTAGTATTTGATATCTCTAGAGAAGAGCTTCTCTAGGTGACAAGTACAAATTACTCTCCTTGTTTTTGTAATCTGAGCGGTCAGCACCTGGTCCCAAACAAGCACTCTGTATTAGAGAACATTCCAAAACCACATCTCACACTCCACATGTTGCCTCCCTCTGAAATAAAGAATGACTCTGCAAAGAAAATAAAACAGAGGTGAGGAGAGCTTACAAATAATTAGGAAAGGAAGGTGGGAGTCAGATTCAACATGCTGTGCTATCAAAAAAAAAAAAAAAGTGGTATGGAGTGGCTCCATTAACTGTGTGAATAACTAGATGAAATATGCTCATAGGACTTACATTACAAGCGAAGTGGAAATTGCCCAAAGATGTAAATAACTTCTTGATAGAGCATTTCATAAATAATCATGGTCTGTCTCTGCTGGGTATTTCATGTCTAAATTGTCATCAACAAAGTTTTGATTTGACCAAAAAGACATGGGATTGTTTTTCATAATATAAAAGAAAGCTAAGTACTTAATAGCATCCCTTTGGAATTATTTTTAACTCCTATTTGCATCCCGAATAGGCAGAGGAAACCCAGTAAACCAAGTGAAAACCAAACAGGAACAATGTCGCAGATAGTTCCAAGGGCTTGTGCCACTGCGATGGTAATAATGACCCTTTGGTATTGAAGGCTAGCGTTCCAAGTGCCAGGAACACATGGGCAATAAAATCTCTAAGCGAAAAGTTGATCTGGTCTGGTAGGGCCCCACAAAGCAGGGGTGAGGGGACCCCCTACAGTGCAGCTGTGGAGAGTAAATGCATATTCAGGAATAAATACTTGCTGGAAGGGCGGGTCGTTGATTTGCATGTGTGATCACTTTTCCAAATAGCAGGAAAGAAACAAAAAACATATGCAAAGATACGCTTTTCAGTTCTCTACCTGATTCCAATTCATTGTTGATACATGGGGCAAAGTTGTCTTTGAATTTAAAAGCAGACTTGAAATGTTCAAAAAACCTAAGGAGTCAAGTCCAAGGTCCTTGGACATTCAAAACCTCCCCATCCCCGACCCCCACTGGCTGAGCTGCTGCCACACCCAAGCAGGGCCCAATTCCTCCCCACACCCTGTCTTGGCCTCTCTCAGCCGCCTCTGTTCTTGCTGCTCCTCTCAGGATCCTGCTGTCTTTCCAAAACCCAGATGGAGGGCCCTCCCTTCTCTTCTGGGAAACCTTATCCCCCTCCCCTGAAGCCTGGAGTTATCTGCCCCTGCTGTCCTTCACTTTTATATAACCTTGGGCACGTCCCATACTAAGGCATGTGTTTGAGTTACCTGCCAGCCTTCCCAACCAGGTACAGGCTCCTCAAGGGCCAGGACTTGTCTTATTCATCTTTGTAAGAGAGCGCTGCAGGCACTAGGGGAGTTTTTCAGCCCAGGGGAGGCAAGGTAAATGCTGGCTGATACACCTCTTCCTCTCTATTTAGATTCCGGTGATTCACAGTTTGGAAATTGGAGTGAGTCCTTTAATGTTTAAATCCCTTGCTACCCTTGAGTGCTTGCTTAGGTATCATATTGTGTCCTGGTCTTAGATTCCACAAAGTGTTTATGCTTCTGCCAAGAGCTTAGGCTCTGGAAGCTTGAGCCACATTTTGTCTTTCATTTCAAATCCTATCCATGGGATTATATTTTCCACATTGGCTTTTTCCCTTACAGCCAAAACTAATTCCAAGTGTGTTCATATTCAGTGCTCACTTTATAAGAAGGGCCTCCTTTGTGCGGGAGGCCTGGACTGGAGTCTGCCAGAGGATTCCAGATTTGTCACCGCTCAGGACTGGGCTTCTGGTTGGTGCCTAGCGAGGGTGGTTGCTCCTGCCAGCCAAGGACCCTGCTGGAGAGCTTCCCAGGGGAAGTATTTGCTCTTCTTAGGATTTTTACAAATGGATTTTTTATGTAGTTCGGGGTGGATCAGTGATTTTCCACAGTCAGAATTTCTCCACCAGGTAGGCAGTTTCCCTTAGGTTGGTGGAATGCCTTCTGATAAGATACAGGGGCAAATAAATTTCCTACCCATTCAGGATGTTTCTGTATCAACCACAGAAGAAGAGGGGTCCCAGGGTGTAGCAGAAGACCCAAGAGAGCCAGAGAACCCAAAGAGATAGGTGAAACAGAGTTCCAACCAAGAAGTTACCTACCAAACACCCAGGGGCCCATGGTTGCTACACATACTAATGCTCCAATTCATAATGTGAAGGACTGAGGGTTCCTTGAAAACATACTTGTTTTTATACTGAAGTTAGGGTGATCTTTTTTTTTTTTTTTTTTTTTGAGACGGACTCTCGCTCTGTTGCCCAAGCTGGAGTGCAGTGGCATGATCTCGGCTCACTGCAACCTCTACCTCCCGGGTTCAAGCAATTCTTGTGCCTTAGTCTCCCAAGTAGCTGGGACTACAGGCATCCACCACCATGCCTGGCTAATTTTTGTATTAGTTTTAGTAGAGATGAGGTTTCATCATGTTGGCCAGGCTGGCCTCAAACTCCTGACCTCAAGTGATCCACCCACCTCGATCTCCCAGCATTAGGGGGCTCTTGCTGGTGTACTTCTTAGCAAGGCAATAAACCTTAATGGAAGACAATGTATGTACTCACATACACACCGCATACACAACTACAGTACATAGTCATTAAGCTCTTTCGAGGCGAGATGCGTTGTGCTTTACATTCGATATTTCCACAGCCCTAAGATATAGATATAATTATCACCACTTTATGAATAATCAAAATGAGTCTTCAGGATGTTACATACTTTAACTTGTATATATATATTTTATTTCTTTCTTTATTTTTAAACAAGGTCTCACTCTGTCACCCAGGCTGGAGTGCAATGGCATGACCATCAGAGCTCACTGCAAGACCTCGTGGGCTCAAGCAGTCCTCCCACCTCAGCCTCCTGAGTAGCTAAGATCACAAGTGCACACCACCACAGCCAGCTTTTTTTTTTTTTTTTTTGTAGAGATGGAGTTTCATTATGTTGCCCAACCTGATCTTGAACTCCTGAGCTCAAGCAATCCTCCCACCTCAGCCTCTCAAAGTTCTGGGATTGCTGGCGTGAGCCACCGCGCCGGCCTATATATCAATTTTACCAATTGGTAAAATGCCAATATTTTACCTGATGACTTCTCCAAATGTTCTTTTTCCTTTGTTTTTCCAGAGCTGGAAAAGCAGAAATAAAAATTGTTGAAGCACTTCAACAATTTCTATTTCTACTTTTGATCAAGGAAAAGGGTATTTTGAAGGTTTGCAAGAGAAAATCTTATCAGTTGGGAGCACTGAGATCCTTTGACAGAGATACAGGTGTGTGAGCTGGAAGCATTCTTTTAAAGAAAGAGCTGGTGTTTTAGGATGCCATAGGTACAAATTAAGGTGGTGCCATCATTGACAGAAATTTGCAAGATGTCCATCTCTATATTAACCCTTTGTTCCTATTGGCTGACCGGTCCAGGAACTCTTGACCCAAGCTTGATATATAAGCTTCTCTCTCCTATGAAGGTGGCACTGAGAAACACAAGATTAGAAACCCTGGGTGCTGATCAAACTCACAGCATGGAAGAGGGGTGGCCAGAGACTGCCTGCTCCTGAGACTTCTGAGAAGGGTGTCTCTCATCTGTGTGGATGTCTGATGCTTCTGGTATTTCACAAATCTTAAGCCTGACCAGGAGTTTGCTAGCAGGCAACCCTGTGTCATCTGAACAAGGCATGTTCAGCTCTCTGTTTTGATCCCTCTTCTGCCTTGAACCTCCCTGTCCACAGAAAGAGGCAGAAATCCATTCCGTCTTTGTGTGTTGCAGGGTGAGCACAGAGGCCCAGAAGAGTCTTATAGACTTGTTCATGTGACTATGCTCTGTGCTCTGCAACTGCCGGCCCCCCTTCCCTATCTGTTGTTGGTTGCTGCGAGGCCTAAGGCTGAAATAATGAGGAGGAAGTGAGGCTGAAAGCAATGGTAGCTGCAAACACAAGTTGCAAGGTGGGGATATTCTCTTCATGGCTCCCTGTTGGGTGTGAAAGGAAAAAGAGGAAGGCCAGTATACTGCAGAGGGAGAGAGTGTGTACACCAGGAGTGTGGTGGTGGTGAAGGGGGTGGGGGCGCTCATGCCCTAAAGACTGAAAAGCTCCTTTCAGCCTTGGTGAGACCGCATAACCACCTGGGAATAAAAAATAGATGATTAGGAGAAACACCTTGTAAAAATATCTGCTCATTAAAAGTAGGTGTCTGAAATGTAAATGTTCTGAAAAATCTGCAAGTCTAGAAGATAAACTTTCTGAGTTTATTATCCTTTGCAATGCACCATAGAGCCAGGGGAAGATTCAGGAATACATTTTGCAATGGCTGGAAAAAGAGTGACTGGAAATGACCTCCTGGTAAATTAGATACAATGCTTTCAGAAGAGAATGTAAGAAAAAGTGAGGGAAACAACAGCAGTACTGAACACCTAGCTAGTCAGGAGGCTGAGTCAGGAGGATTGCTTGAGTTCAGGAAGTCAAGGCTGCAGCTAGCTGAGATTGCACCACTGTACTGCAGCCCGGGTGACAGAGCAAAATTCTGTCTCAGAAAAAAAGAGGCTGGGCACGGTGGCTCACACGTATAATCCCAGCACTTTGGGAGGCCGAGGCGGGTGGATCCCAAGGTCAAGAGATCAAGACCATCCTGGTCAACATGGTGAAACCCCATCTCTACTAAAAATACAAAAATTAGCTGGGCATGGTGGTGTGCACCTGTAGTCCCAGCTACTCAGGAGGCTGAGGCAGGAGAATTGCCTGAACCCAGGAGGCGGAGGTTGCGGTGAGCTGAGATCGCGCCATTGCACTCCAGACTGGGTAACAAGAGCAAAACTCTGTCTCAAAAAAGAAAAAAGAAAAAGGTCCCCCCACCACCCACAAAAACAGTTCAGAACACCTGTGATGATGTAATCAAGGGCAATAAATAGCGTAGATTTGGAAGTGATCAGTTGTGGCAAGCCACACTGGTGGATTTAAGGAGGTTTACAACACTAACAATTGAGCCAGGCTGAGCAGGTGTCAAATATTCAGAACTTAGGAGAGCACTTTGGGTCAGCTCTCAAAACATTTTACTTGCAAAATGAGTTCAGATCGATTTGGATATGAACATGCTGAAAATTAGGCGACAAGCATGGGCTTTGTTGGTGAGATCCAGGGTGCCCAGCAGAAGGAGAGAGAGGAGGAGGAGGGCAAGGCCCTCCACAAGGAATACTTCTTAGATCTACCTTTATTTAATAATTATAAGGAGCTGATTCAATTTTCCTAAACTCTGAAGGTGTAAAATAAAACAGAAACAAAGATACGCCCAGAAAAAGAATTCAGCACATTGGATTCTGTTTTTTAAACAGCAGTCTGGATCTGTATATTTTCCATGTTGAAGGGAATCATGGGATGCAGTCAGGCAATCCTAGTCCTCCATGAGCACATGTTCCCTGCCTCCTGGAAGCCAGGCACCTTTCTAGTGCTAGGCACAGGCCAAGTAAACACAGCCACTGCCCTGAGCTGCCTTGGTCCTGAGGAACCTCAGTGGGGTGTCTTGGAGGGACAGTGAGGCTCTCCAGAGTAGGTGGGGCCTGAGTTGAGTCTCAAGTTATAATAATAATAACTGCTTATGTTGTATCATATTTTCTATTTTAGAAAGCACCCTTATATATGATATGTTATTTGGTCCTTGTCACAGCTATGTGGGGCAGTGCAGACAGTGTCAATCCTTTTGCGTCTAATTCACATAACCTCTTTACTGTATTTGACATGACTGGCCATGCCCTCGTTGCTGACATCCTCTCCTGGAGTCTGTGAGACTTTGAATCAATAGTTTCTTACTGCTATGATCTGAATGTGTCTGCCCCATCTTCCCTGACCCCGTCACTCACATGGTGAAGTCCTCACCCCCAAAGTGATGACATGAGGAGGCAAGGCTTTTGAAAGATGATTAGGGCATGAGACTGGAGCCCTCGGAAGTTAGTGCCCTTATAAGAAAGGCTCTAGAGACATTTCTTACCCCTTCTGCCATGTGAGGTTAGAGTAAGAAGACAGCTGTCAATGAGAAAGTGGGCCCTCACCACCAGACATGGAATCTGCCTTGATCTTGGACTTCCCAGCCTCTAGAACTGTGAGAAATAAATTTTTGTTGTTTATAAGGTAACCAGTTTATGGCATTTTGCTATAGTGGCCCAGACAGGCTAAGACATTCACTATCTTTTTGGATGCTCCTTGGAATCTATTGCCACTTTTCATCCTTTATCCTATCCCTTAAATATCAATGTCCCTAAGGGGGCTGTCTCCTGGTCTTCATCACTGGTGCTAATGTACTCTGCTGATGGCTGACAAGCCCAAGAATTGGAATGGCTTACAGTTAGGGGAGGGGAGGAAAGGCACTGGAGAGTTTCAAAGGCTTGGTAGATGTAGTTGGAAAAAGTTTCCCAGGTAAATCTCCTCTCTGTTTTGGGAACCACTTGCCTATAGATGCCAATGGTTACAGTCTTAGCCAATCTCTTTGTTGAACTCTGGATCTGCTACTCGGTCTTCTGCTGGAACTTTAGGCTTAGCTGTTTTACTAGAACCTCAGTCAAATGTCCCAAACAAAGCCCACTAGTTCCTGCTCCCTCTACCATGGCCAGGATCATGGCTGCATCCTCCGCTCCTTTTCCCCTCACATCCCTCATTCCCCATGGCTTATAATCCACCTCAAAATCTTTCAACTCTACTTTAAAAAATCTCTAGAATATGCCTACTTTTCTCTGGCCCCACTACCACCACATCAGGCTCTGAACTTGCCTTTGTGGTTGTAAGCTCTCCATGGACATTCTCTATACTGCCATTGGAATAACTGTTCTAAAATAAAAACCTGCCTGCATTACTCATTGCCAACAGCCAGATAGAGAGGATGCTGTGTGCAGTTCTTTGTTACTAGGCCTGTGCTTACTTACCAGCCTCATCTCTTGCCATTCCCACTCTACCTTATTCTTGACATCTGTGCTTGTTTCCCCGATGCCCCATGCTGTCACTCGTCTGCCTGCCTAGCCCCACTCTCTGCTTGGCTAACTCTTCCTCTACCTGCACCTTTACATTTCTAATGTCCATCTGTCAAGCTTTCCCTGACCTTTTATATCTAGGCAGAGTAAGTTTTCTTCTCTTTATTTGCCACCACAATTCCTTGGGTGTTGCAGCTATTTTATACCCCTTACTAAAGTAGAAAAGCTTTTTTAAAAACATATAAGACAGTTGCTTATACACTTAGAGCCCAGGACATCGCAGATGTTCAGTTAATGTCTGTTAGATACATTTGTGTTGCATAATGAATTATTTCTCATATGAAGAAATGAAGGTTAATTCACATGTCTAAGAGGAACAGAGTGTGTCCTCTAATCTAGGATTATTTCTACTAAATCATTTATCTATGGTTAGAGAGACTCTGTACATATACATGAATTGGGGTTGAACCTTAATATGAGATACTATTTTATAGGCTTTTCTAGTTTTCTTTTAAAATTTTGCTACAGAACAATAGCACTCTCAAAGACAGCAAGGGAATAAAGAGCAAATGTGACTGCTCAAGAAGTAGACTGAAAATTGGGAGCCCACCGCTAACTCTCTGTGTGCTGGCTAGTCCCAGGCCAGGCTCCCTCTCCATAATATATGTGCATATAACAGATGATGTCTCAAGGTCTGCCACCGCTAACTCTCTGTGTGCTGGCTAGTCCCAGGCCAGGCTCCCTCTCCATAATATATGTGCATATAACAGATGATGTCTCAAGGTCTGTCACCGCTAACTCTGTGTGCTAGCTAGTCCCAGGCCAGGCTCCCTCTCCATAATATATATGCATATAATAGATGATGTCTCAAGGTCTAACTCTGTAATTCTGTTACGCTGTGTGTATCATAGTGCCCTTTGAGCTACTTCCTCCTTAAAAGGCTCACTGAGCAGCCCAGTGAAATATACCAGGAAGTATGATGTATCCTGAAGCTTGACACAAAAATCCCTTGGCACAAGTATCCTGGACAACATGCAACTGATGGGCACACCTGGCCGGTCTTAGCTCCAGATGTTTTCCTTAATCCCTGGCCTTTCATCAGGAATGTGAATTTCTACTGCCATTTAATCCCCATCTAAACATACACCCATCTAAATGGTATGGAGGTCTGGATAGTAGATGGAATTCGTTCAATGTGTACATGGCGGCATGGTGTTTTTCACAGAGTATCCTGAGGGTCTGTACTAGATATTTTCTCCCTATACTTATGTACAGGAAATTCTCCAACCCATGAGGAAAGGACCCTGGGCTGGTCTAGCATAGGGGCACATTCAATTCCCTGGAGGCGTCCCCTACCTTCTTTGCCACCAGCTGCTGCTGATTGGATTAGGGGTAGCATCTGTCATAAGCACAGTCAGACTATGAACTGGTTAAAAACCCGTGGCCTGATCTCATACAAAAGACATCAACTGCAACCAGACTCTTGAATTGAGAAATACTGAGAGAATAGGACAATTAACCCCAATAATTCCAGAGGAAGAAACAGTAGCTGTGCAGATGCAAGAGAGAAACACAGGTAAAGTTAGAACCATGAAGCGTCTTGGTAACCTGAAGTTATGAAGAAGCAGAAACTGAAATTTTTAAGAATTCAGAGGTTGCACTTCCACATGGGAGTCCCCAAGGTGTGAACCATACAATCTGGAGGAAAGAATAGGTCAATCAAAAGAAAACCAAGTGGATGAGCAGAGACAGATCACAGGGGTCCTACCACATACTCCTGCTGCTGCTGGCAGAGAATTATCTCTGGACCGGCATGATATTCTTGTCCAACTTCACTTTCAGAAAGGTCTGGCCCTATCACAGTGCTTGTTCTTATTTCTATGAGATTCTTCCCCAGTGTGTATTCCTACAACCACCATTCCTTCCTAATTTCTTGCAGTAACTGGAAGAGCCTAACACAGACACCTGTAGGGCAGCGCTCCTTATTTTCTGACTCACTGACTCTGGCCACTGGTTGGCCATTCAGGTGTCCAAGTATCTGGGTTCCTCTTTCCATACATTCATGTAACGTTTTTATTCACATAGTACAGGTCTTTAGACAGTCAGCCATCAAATCCCTATACCCTAATACTTAAGAAAATATTTATATTGGAGTGCCATAATTTAGAGCTTATGGATACCAAGAATCCTGGATGGTTTTTAGGGGGTTCTAGAAACCCTATGAAACTGTATATATAGTGAAAATGTGTGTGTGGATGTGTTGGGGGGTGCATTCTCCTGGTGAGAGGGCACATAACTTTAACCAGATTATCAGAGCACTGTAACCCTCCATCCCCCTTAAACTGAAGATTACTAGTTTTTGTGGCACAAGCAAAGACTCTAGAATCAGACCTGTGACTGATATCCCAGTTGTACCACTTACCAGCTGGGTAGCCTTGTATATTTACTTTACCTCTCTACAGCATGCGTTATTTATTACGAAATGGGTCTAATACTCATAGTACTCACACAAAGGAGTTTTATAAGGATTAGAGGAGATAACCCACATAATGTGCTTAGCATACACCTGGCATATAGCGAATTCCTAGTGATGGTAGATATTACATTTTTATTATATTTAATAAATGTAAATGTGACCAATTCTTTACTGTGATATGTTTTCAAATTCTGAATATTTATGTTTTATTGTGGAGGGTGTTTTTTGGCAGAGAATTATAAGACAAGAGAGAAAGACTAGTAACCAAATATAAATTTTCAAAAATATAAATTTTATTTTCTAACAAGGCACATCAGAAAATACTATGAAAATGTTACTCATATTTTATAAAATTTATAAATATATAAAATATTGATGAGCTAAATGGATCCATTTTGTACTGATGAGCATGATTTTATATATCATTGTAATCATTAATAAAAATTAGATGAATTTAAAAGTCAATTGCTTGTCAGTGAAATATTGAAATGATTGAAGTTGAAAATTTATTATCACTTAACGTATACATATTTAATACCAAATGTTTCACTGTGGAGGAATAGCTGAGAAACCAAATGTATTGACTAAAGTTTACATGAATGTTTCAATATAGCTGCTCTTAATTATGTATTCTTTAATTTTGTTATTATTTTTTGTTTGTAAAATAGAAACAGAGTCTCATTATGTTGCCCCGGCTGTTCTCAAACTCCTGGGCTCAAGTGATCCTCCCACCTTTGCCTTCCAAAGTGCTGGGATTACAGGCATGAGCCACTGTGCCTGGCCAATTATATTTTTTTAATGCCTAGTAAAAATCCATTATGAGATACATTTTTGGCATTACCAATTAACTTGCATGGGAAAATGTGTGATCCACAGCAGGGCAAGAACTTCAACTAGCTATTTTAGAATAAAAGCAGATACAGTCAAATGAACCTTACTGGAATGAATAGGAAGGATATTATTATGATACTCTGCATCCAAATGATGAGAGATGACACTGTTTTCTGAATTTACTTCAAATAAATATCCCGCAATGGAATCAGCCTTCCTAGGGACCTCCCTGGACTCTTAGAAGGATTAAAGGGACTATGTGGCAGTCATGGGCATGCAAGCAGCTGTGGCCATCGAGCTGGTTCTAACAAGTCAGTCCTGATGAGAACTCCACGGCGGAGAAAATAGATCCTCTAAATTCCTGATGGGAAGCCTTTGACTTTTAATGTGACAAGTGATTAGTCAGGTGTATGTGAATAATCATTATACAGGAAACAACACCAGCAAAACAAAACCCAACCCAACTCACAAATGCAAAAAATGTCATGTTTTCAAAATAATGATGTCCAGCCTGCCTTTTGGAAAGGGAAGAAGCATAGGAGTGGGTTTTGCCAAAGCAACACAGTGTTCTTATTTCACTGAGTGGAAGAAATAAAAGTAAGGAATTTTCTGGCCCTCATCCAATCACTCAACCTCTGTTGACTGGGTGCATAATCTGTAGATGCCTCAGGCCGCAGAGGTATTTGACTGGACTCCACATCTGTGTAGAAGGACAAAAGTCTTGCTATTCGCAGATTGTGTAGGTAGCAGGAGTCATGACAATAATGATGATGGTGATGATGATCATGATGCTTTTAGTTGAGTGTTCTCTGACTTTCTGAAAGCTTTTTGTAATCTATCAGATAATTTTTAATCTAAGGATCTCAGGTAGAACTGGTAGTGGGGCCTCCAGGGGCTGTCTTGTCTCTGAGAGAACGTCCTTGGTGTCAGTTGTCTCTACCTTGGCCATGCCCAGGCTGAAGGCCAGTGGCCAGCATTTTGCTTAGGTGCAAGGCTGTTGCATAGCAACTTTCTGTTCAAACGTGCTGAAAATGGATTCTGATCCTTTTCCCGATCCTCCCTAAGACAGTCCTCATGTAGAACCTGTATTAACACAGTGCCCAGCCTGCCTCAGTAACTGGGTAGGTACTCTGTAAATGCTTGTCTGCTTCTTCTTGTTAATGAACACATGAATGACTTCTTCATACAAAGAGCAATTACTACTTTTATCTTTCTCTCTTTTTTCCTTTTTTTGGAGGGGAACAGAGAGGATTAAGGAGTTTGGAATATTTCTTAGTACATTACTGGTAGTTGCTTTTTATTCAATAGAAGACATGATCATTAGTATAATTTCAAATTGTTCCCAGTTCCAATACTTCATTTCTATCTTGTTTCTATAAGGATCTCCTATTTAGTTGACTTCTCCATTCCTAAATTTAGACATGAGAATGAGACCCTTACGCAAGTTTTCCAGAAATTCCAGGACCTTGGGATTTGGTGCCAAGCCTAGGATTAAATTGAATTTAGAATGATTATAGCTGTTGTTTCTACAAACTCATTCCAGGGAAAGAAATGGAGACGTCTGTTGTGTGACTTTGTACTGGGTCATCTTAGTTAAACTCCGTTTCTTGTAATCCTTTTCGTTGTGGCTCCAGGTTACCTTTAGGCACAAAAAAGATTTGAACAAGATCTGCAAGGTGAAAGTAAAGCAGCAGCCATATTTTACCCACTGAAGGTGGATGTAGAACTCCAGATGCAGTGGCAGATTATGCACACTGACGCTGATCCTGAGCTCACATTGTGGATCACCCAGACCACAGCTCCTCCAGCAACCATGAATCCTCCTTTGGCTTCTCTGAATCCCTAGCCTGATATATGCACAGCTCCACGGTAAAGTGTGTTGGCTTTACCATGCAGAGTCACTCATAACTGAGGCTGAAGGGGATGAAAGACAGACATGAATTCCAATTTGTCCTCATGGGTTCCACTTTACTTCCCCCACCCCCTGCCCTCGATACGGAGTCTCACTCTGTCACTCAGGCTGGAGTGCAGTGGCGTGATTTCGGTTCACTGCAACCTCTGCCTCTCAGGTTCAAGTGATTCTCATGCCTCAGCTTCCTGAGTAGCTAGGATTACAGGCATGAGCTACCATGCCCAGCTAATTTTTGTAATTTTAGTAAAGATGGGGTTTCACCATGTTGGTCAGGCTGGTCTCGAACTCCTGACCTCAAGCGATCCACCCACCTTGGCCTCCCAAAGTGCTGGAATTACAGGCGTGAGCCACCATGCTCAGCCCAGTGAGAAATATATATTTCTTTTAAGCTGTGGTTTGTCCTTGCGCTCCTGCACTGGTGACCAGCTTTCCTTCCTGACTGCTAGCTCAGGTCCACAACCACTTCATGCCCATACCAGTCACAGAAGCCACAGCCTCATGTAGACATTTCCACTAGCTCCCATACTAGTGTTAAGACTTAAATCCCTATTTTACATCACTCAAGGTGGTTCTGCTTCTCTCATTGAACCTTGATTGATACACCCATTCTTCTCCTAAATGAATACCAGCATCCCTTTTAAAACAGTGGCCCTGGTCTTCAGGTGTTCTTTGGGGACCACTGACCCTAGTGGGGGAAGGCATGAAGATCCTTTTCTGCATTTTAGCTGGTATGTTAGCTGAACTTGTAAACTTGAACTTGTTTCGTGTAACTCAAGTATACTATCCACAGAAGAGAAGTATCAGAAGTTTACAGGGAAAAAAAACAAACAATCCGTTGCCATCAAAGAGCCTGAGTGGGGAGAGAAAGCATATACACAGGTGCAAATATTAAAGGACTGATTAAACACCTGAAGGCATAGGAGATGGCAAGGAAAAGATGAAGGGAGGGCGAGGTAAACAAAGGTAAACACAAGTTGTGAGTACAATAAATGTTTGTTGAATGAATATATGAGAGATGCTTTGACATTTTTATAAAAAACAAATATAACAAGAATATACAATTATTTTTTAATCTCCTGCATTCATAATACCCCAATAAAACTATTTTCATTTTCAGCTATTGTTCTTTATCTCTGTATACATATTTTAAATACTTAGAATTGCAGTGCAACAGCTTTTTATAGTTTGTTTTTCCCCATTTATTTTTTTCATATATATATATATATATATTTTTTTTTTTTTTCCATTGACCTGGAAAAAATGACTTTTAAGAAGATTTTAAACCTCTGTTGAAAAAGGTTTTATGTTTTCCACTTCAACTCCTGCTTAGAATGTTTAATTCTGAGAGGTATCTGAGCTGTTTTGGAAATCAGTCTGACGAACGATTGCTAAAGCAGTGTGCAGCCAAGGTGAGTTGTAAAAGTAAGAGCTGTTGCTAAGGGAACCGCTGGAGAAATGTTGAGGGTATAAACTTTGCTATCATATTTAAATTTCTTGCCACAGTCCTTGTTTATTGTACTTGGAAATTTAAACAGCTCCAGTTAAGACAGAAATGACTTAGGGGTGATGGACGTGGTCTGGCAGAGGGCATTGTCACAGAAGACAGTGCAGTCTGCTGGGAAGAAGGGAAGGAAGCCAGCCGTTCATGCCCACAGACCAAGAAGAGGACTTTCTGGACCCAGGGATCTGTGAATTTGAATGAGAATTTACTTTACAATTGGGAAAAATCACTTTTTTGTGGCTTCCCAGGTCCCTCTCTACCTGGGTGCAAGTGTTTTGTTAAGGTAACTAGGCACAAGTTATATATATGTGTGTGTGTATATATATATATGTGTGTGTGTGTGTGTGTGTATTTAAGAGTAAGAACACAATTAAATGCAACATAACCCTGAACTCCAGTGCCTTGAATTGGCACAAATGGAGCTGCTTTGGTTGAGTTTTGAGTGAGGTGACAAAATCTCTCACTCTTGGCCTTCACCACACCCTTACTTCCACCTCTACTTCTTTGCCACTGCAGTCCCTGAGGCTGATGAGGCTATCGGAAAAATTGCTTGAAAAATGTTAGTTTAGGACCACTTGTGTTCACACTTATAAGGACATTGGAAGCTTGAATTTGTGATCAGAGATTCTGTATTTCTTTTTTCTTTTCATTAATCTCTCAGTAATAATAAAGATACTAAATAGCCAAATCTTCCATCATTCCTGCAATGCACCAGGCATCGTGCTAAGCACCTCACAGATAGCAGCTCTTTTGATCTTTCCAACAACCCTGTGTGGAAGGTGCTACCATAATTGATGGATTCTAAAACACTTTTCTCTCACATTTTAGCATTTGTGAAGTTAGAATGTATCTTACTTTTGGTGTTGTGATATAGTTTAATGGGCAGCATTTTAAAATTTCTTACTGGACCATAATATAATGGTATGTTTTACCATGACAGCTTAAATTCCATGAAATGCAGTATGAATATTCCCACTTTGCAAATGAAGAATGAAGGCACAGAGAAGTCCCCTAACTTGCCCAATAACACACCTTGGTATCCCGGCTCAGGAGTATGCTGTTTTTTGTTTTTTGAGATCGAGTCTGGCTCTGTCGCCAGGCTGCAGTGCAGTGGCACAATCTCGGCTCACGGCAACCTCCACCTCCAGGGTTCCAGCTATTCTTCTGCCTCAGCCTCTCAAGTAACTGGGACTACAGGCGTGCACTACCACACCCAGCAAATTTTTCAGTTTTTAGTAGAGATGGAGTTTCACCATGTTGGCCAGGATGGTCTTGATCTCCTGACCTTGTGATCTGCCTGCTTCGGCCTCCCAAAGTGCTGGGATTACAGGCGTGAGCCACTGCGCCTGGCCCAGGAGTATGCTCTTTTCCAGACATTTGGCCTGAACTTTTCCCTGTTTCTCTGTGAATTGACATTGAGGGTTGCTCCCTGGGCCTCAGAAGTCCCCTGAAGTTCTGACACTGGATGTCATCCATTGGGTGGAGGGCCTCCTGCAGGCAGACACCCCTGGCAGGGTTAACATTTCAAGGATTTTTCATTCAGTCATTAACACTGCTGAAATTTGCTTATTATATTGCTTTTCCAAATGAAAACCAATTTCAGAACAGTCCTTTGGAGATGAGGCACAGATCAAGTTTTGACAAGAGAAAAGACTGGAAAGATAGATGGTGTACTAGAACCAATTTCAACTGACTTGGAAGAGCTCTTGCCAGCTGGTTCAGCTCGTTGGTTGAAATCATTCTGCCTATGAAATTGACCATGGCGGAACTATTTTACATCATAGAAATTGTCAAATGTTATGAATCGAGACTTCTTGGTTTGTCTATTCTTTTAGCTTAAAAAACATTTTTTTTGGAGGGTACAGCCATCTAATGTCTGTCCTTTTTAGAGAGCAGATTCAGAAGCACATCACTAGATAGGTGTTCAACCATCGGATCCCCGCAGAAAACCTCTTTGGTCAAAACACAATAGTGGGAGAAAAGCAGGTGGAGTGAATGTGAGAAAATGAGCAGAATGTGAAGTTTTCAAAATAGTCTTAATGCCAAATAACTTCATTATTATTAGAGTTAGATCTTGTGCATGTGTGTATATGTCAATTTAATTCATGCTATCATCTTAATGTCTTTATAGGTAGGAGAACATTGACACATATGCTATCCATATATGTGGTGCCGTAGAGAAATAAAAATTATCCAAGGAGCAGCCAGGCGCGGTGGCTCACACCTGTAATCCCAGCACTTTGGGAGGCTGAGGAGGGCAGATCACAAGGTCAAGAGATCAAGACCATCCTGGCCAACATGGTGAAATCCTATCTCTACAGAAAATACAAAAATTAGCTGGGTGTGGTGGCACACACCTGTACTTCCAACTACTCAGGAGGTTGAGGCAGGAGAATTGCTTGAACCCAGGAGGTGGAGGTTGCTGTGAGCTGAGATCATGCCACTGCACTTCAGCCTGGTGACAGAGTAAGACTGTCTCAAAAAAAAAAAAAAAAAAAAATCCAAGGAGAGAGCACCACTCACTTTTAATTTTGCCCTCATTGCTAAGAGAAGAAAGGCTAGGGAGCTATTTGCCAAGGGCAGTGAGTGGCCAACAGGGCTTCTAGGATCATCCACGTGTAGCCCAGAAACAATAAATATGAGCTCCCAGAGGGCAGTGATCACCATATAAAAGGGATCAGTGTATGTTCGTTGCTGAGTTGAGCAATTATATGAGTTCCCATACAGTCACATCTCTTCCATATAAATTATTTTGTTACTTTCTTTTTCCTCCTTGGTAATTCTCAGTGAAACTCACAAAATGAAAAGAGCTGTGGCCTTATCGTGAGAAGGAGAAAGGGAGTGAGCAGAAGCACAGGCAGCCTCACTCTTTTCAGCCTGAAGAGAGAAAACTCCAGGGAACAGGGTGGATAAGGTTAGAAAGAGACCCAAAGCGAACTGAGATCTCAGGTGTTTGGGAAAAAGGAAAGGAAGAGCCTGGGAATTGGCTGGGGTTTGAGAAGAGGCCGTTGGGGCCAAGAGTGAGGGGAGGGAGCTTGGGTCCCCACACCGGAGCTCTTTGGTCATTTTGGGGCCACAGAAGTCACAAGACACTGTTGGGTATTGGGGGTGGGGGAACAAGACGAGGACAGGTGACCCCAAAAGCTGGCTGGGGGAAGGAGTGGGGATTATGGTTGCCTTACAAATGGCAAAGGGCCTGCCCAGTTCTCATTTTCCAATTGGGCTATTTTAGAAAGAAATATCATTGTGATTCTCTTCTGCTTAGAGCTGCCAAGGATTCAGTTCAAGAAAGGTATCTTTATAGATTTTAGGATGGAAATTGGGCTCTTGGCTCACTCAGAAGGAGGGGCTTGGCTTTTTAGGGTATCATGTGAGGCTGGACAGCAACTTCTGAAATAACCTTCCCCGATACCTGCCCCCACTCGTGGAAAAGGGCTGCGCCCAATTTATTAACAAATATGCCTCTTATTAATAATTCTCTGAGCTAGCAGAGCAATCCTAGCTGATTGAAAATAATTACCAGCCTCTCCAGTTGATTAAACAGCACGTTTGGATTTTCATTTATATCATCATTTTGATTGAATGATGTGTGTGTACGTGGGACTGTGTATTAACAAGGTGTCTCTTAAAAGTAGTAATAAGTACTTAATGAAAAAGAGTTGAACACTGCTCAGGATAAAAGCACAAACAAGTCTAAGGCAGGTGAGCCAAAAACAAAACTGGGACCTCAAATAAATTATGAAAGACAGACTGTGACAGAGATAACGTTTCATGGGACATAAGTGATAAACACATAGAAAAATACTTACGACGTTCCAAGCATAGCATCAGGGGATTGAAAATTCTGGTCAGCATCAACAAACAAGCAGTGTAATTAATCTGGAACAGAAAGAATACCACAGATGTTTAAAATTATTTTTTTTTCTACTGACTCAGTCTCCTGCATATTTACAGATTGAAGCGTGTAGATTAATAGCTCCTGAGGCTCACGCCCAACGGGCCCAGCTCCAGAACTGTGTTTGCACTCAATGATATGACATCCTTTTGGATTCAAACTATTTCCCCTAATCAGAATATAAGAATAATTAAAGCCTAAACTTGCTTTGTCTCACATTGGTCTCCCAAGTGTATTCTGTTAGGGATTCAGTCAACAAGAATAGCAAACAAAAACTCCTGTCTGAAACTGCAGCATCTCACAGAAGCGGGTGCAGGCTGCTCTTCTTTGCTCACATAACTTAGTTTGGAGCAGCCTCATTCATCACACCATAGTGCTAACTTGCTTCCACCTGGTTCATTTGAATTCGGATTTTGCTGCAGGTCTCCATCTGGATGAGTTCAACCACTTTAAATGCTAGAGAAAAGATTACGCAAAAGTGGAAGTTCATAACACCCTGAGGCCATTTTATTTCACAACCTCGAGGAGTAGGCAAATGTTTTCCTGGAGAGGTAAACCAAGTCACCAAGCTGTTCTGCTGGTGGCTTAAGATCTCCTATCAGGTCAGAGGCAAAACAAACATGAGAATCTTGGCCAGAATTGAAAATTCAGCAGGTTTGTTAGAGCACTGCCCTCTTGTAAGCTGGCCTTTTGTTGTTTACCTGTAGTGCTGGTTCAACATGAAATTTTTCTGAAAGGACAGGGAAAGGCGGAGCAGCCCATATGGATTAGAAAGAGCCAAGTCTGCTGAGAAAGAGCTCATCTTAGACCTGGCGGACCTTCCTTTAAAGAGTGCTAGCTCGGGTGCGGTGGTCAAGAGATCAAGACCATCCTGGCCAACATGGTGAAACCCTGTCTCTACTAAAATTACAAAAATTAGCAGGGCGTGGTGGTGCATGCCTGTAGTCCCAGCTACTTGGGAGGTTGAGGCAGGAAAATCACTTGAACCTGGGAAGCAGAGGTTGCGGTGAGCCGAGATCACGCCAATGCACTCCAGCACTCCAGCCGGGTGACAGAGTGAGACTGTCTCAAAAAATAAAAATAAAAAGTGCTGGCTTACAGAGCTCCAGGTTAACCTCATCATAGATTGTGCAAATCTCTGAGTGTCCCAAGTCAGAAACATGGCCACCCCGCCAGACCCCTTTTAAGTGCGAGAGTTCAGTCCCCCTCTCTGGTTGGACCCACCAAGTCTCATGTGGGGTCGACATAGACAACAGCTATCTCACGAACACTGAAATTAGATGTAATTTACCAAACGGTGAGTTCCTGGATAAGGCCTTATACTCCTTTGCTATGAGTTTAATCAGGAGCAAAATCTTTAGTTCTGTCTCCGTTTGAGCTTTGATAGAAAAAATAACCTTCGTGATTCTCTTCTGTTTGGAGCTGCCAAGGATTCCGCTCAAGAAAGGTATCTTTATAACTCTTCAGGAGATTTTAGGAGTCAGGCTCCTGGTTTACTCAGAAGGAGGGTCTTGGCTATTTTACTAAATAGGTGAGTAAAATAGAATATGGAGAGAAGAGATGAAACCGTTCATGTTCTCATCTCTAAAAATTGTGTATTCACAATACACAAAAAGAAAATGTTCTCATCTCTAAACATTGTGAATTCACAATTTAAATGTTATTTTAACTTAGAAAGGCATTTCGGTCCACATTTACGTTCAAGATGCAAAAGGTATTCTGACATACATACTCACACACACAAAGAAAAAAGTACTCAAAGAGAGCCTGAGAAGTCATCTGTCCACTTAGTAACCAGAATAGAAATAGAAATAGAAAGCAGATATAAAAATAATTTCTCAGAGTCTTTGGCCTACAAAAGATATATTTGGTTGTTCTATAAACTAGCCTTTCCCCCATTGCCTGTGTATTCCCTGTTAATATTTCCCATCTCTTTTTATTCTTCCCCAAGTCACTAGGCTAAGAGAATGTTTGTAATTATCTCTAACAAACCCACTTAGGTTACGTTTACTTAACAATAAGAAAATGTTTCAGGGAGGAATTAACTATTGCACTGGGGCATAGGCATGAATTTCTTCATGTAAGATCCAGTTCTTCTTCACTGAATGTTTCATCAAAATGTTTATTTCAGAGTAGTAGGCTCAGCCTGCTTAAGGGGTGTTTTCCACATAAAAGCCTCCTGATTGGACAAAAACTGGCCTCACCCAGGGTGTCCTAAGATGGTCTTATCTGTTAACACAGTTTCTAACTCCTTTTAGACAAAAGAAGGAAACTAAAACAAAATTGGAGCTAACAATATGGTTAGGAAGATAGGACATTCGTATTAAACCAGGAACAGATATGCTTGTGTAAATGAAAGAAATGTAAAGGAGAGAATCATTAAAGTTCATAATGTTCAGAGCTGGAAGGTCTTAACGCTAATCTAATCTTCGTTATTCTACAGATGTGGAAACGGAGAACCACATAGACCAAAGTGACTGATCACATTTTCTTTTTTTTTTTTTGAGACGAAGTCTCACTCTGTTGTCTATGCCGGAGTGCAGTTGAGCGATCTCAGCTCATTGCAACTTCTGCCTCCCAGGTTTAAGCAATTCTCCTGCCTCAGCCTCCTGAGTACCTGGGATTACAGATGCCCGCCACCTCACCCGGCTAATTTTTGTATTTTCAGTAGAGACGGAGTTTTGAATGTTGGCCAGGCTGATCTGGAACGCCTGACCTCATGACAGATCACATTTTCTAAAAGGACTGGCCTATGGTCCATGAGTTAACATAAACATTTCAAGGCAAATTTTTCTAGATATTCCAGAAAAAAAACATCCAATATTCTCTTTTATCCAAAAATTCAATCATTCATATTGCAGTTTCTTCCCATATTTCTCTCAAATTTCTCATGCTGACTAGTAGTTCAGGACAGGTCTAATATTTGGTAAACTGCCTTAGGTGGGCAAATATTCCAAGGGAAGGACCTAGAGTCTGCCCCTGACTAGAGGGAACCATAACTGCAGCTAGAGATAAACCGTTATAGCTGCCAACATAGGCCTTCGTGCTTAGCAGTTTGCCCATGACTTATAGCTGAGGCTTCTTTAGCACACAGGAGACAGAATTCTCATCAGGACCGACCATGTTTTCAGATTCACCATACTGCAGCTCAGCCTGCGGGACAGAGAGGAGTGGTTTGGTTTTGATCACTTTTATTCGCGGCAGTCTGTGCCTGCCTCTGCTCTTTCAACAAATCCATGAATTCCTCATTCTCCTCTTTCCTCTTTTTTTAAAATCTTAATTTCCTAATCATTTCAAGTTTTTTAATTTTCCACTTCATCCCTCCTTCACCTTAATCGCCTAATCTCATTCTAGCAAAGTACTAAGTTCTTTTTCTCCCATGTTTTCTCCCTGTAGTATTTACTTTATTTTATTTTATTTTGAGACAGGGTCTTGCTCTATCGCCAGGCTGGAGTGCGGTGTAGTGGCGCGATCTCGATTCACTGCAACCTCTGCCTTCCAGGTTGGAGCGATTCTCCTGCCTCAGCCTCCCAAGTAGCTGGGACTGCAGGGATGCACCACCACCCCCAGCTAATTTTTGTATTTCTTAGTAGAGGCAGTTTTACTGTGTTGGCCAGGATTGTCTTGATCTCCTGACCTCATGACCCGCCTGCCTCAGCCTCCCAACATGCTGGGATTACAGGCGTGAGCCACTGCCTGGCAAATGTAGTTTTTGTTTTGTTTTGTTTTTTTAAATATCTTGGGAAGTTTACCTTTTTTGGAAATATGAATTATGCTCATTTGTACATTTAAAAATTCACCTTCTAGTTTTGATGAGGCTAAAAGACTATGGTTTCTTTCACTTCACTCTTTTAATCACTAAACTTCTTAAAAGAGGTGTACACTTGGTCTATACTTAGTGTCTTCACATCTCATTAATTCCTCAACCCAATACTGTCTGGCTTCCACCAACACCACTCAATTAAAAATACTCTCTCACTAGCATCCTCCCAAGTGGCCAGTTGAATGGCCTTGCTTTCCCTTGTTATCCTACTTGACATTTATGCAACATTTGACACGGTTGACCAGCCGCTCCTTATTGAAACGCTCTCCTTTCTCCACCTCTTTTATTCCACAAGCTTCTGCCTCTCTAAGCTTTCTTCTTGGGCTTCCTTTGCTGGCTTCTCCCACCCTTTGATGTTGTTTTTCTAGGGGATCTATTTATGGTCTGTTCAGGCTACACACTCCAGCCCTACTCTAATTTCTTGAATAGTTCTATAAGCATTGATAAAGTTCTCTGGCTCATAACTTCCCAGCTGAAGTTCAGCTCATATCTCCTAAAGTCTATAGGACAGCTCTGATTTTCTCTGAACAGGGTGTATTATTATTAATACCATTATCACGATCTTCACAATTACATTCTCCACCAGCTGACACATGCTGTTTTCTTCCTAAGTCCTTCCCTCACCACACAGGCTTGGAGCACTCCTGCTACTTATTCAAGACCAGCTCTTCTACTGTTAGTTCTCTGTCACTCGTAGGAAGAGTTAGTTGTTACTTCCTTTCTCCTTTTTGAAGCATTTTCATAGAGTTAATGACTCACATTAATGGAATTCTTAGGTGCCAATTGCTGATCTAAATTTTTCACACGGATTATCTCATTCATTCTGCCTGGTAGCCTCTGACAAAGGTACTCTACCAATTTTGAATGAGGAATCTGAAACTCCACGTGGTAACTTGGCCAGGGTCCCATAATAAATTTTCAATACCAAGCAGTCTGAATCCAGAGTCTGTGCTGTGAATCATAACCTGCCGGAATAATAGTAGCTAACTTTTACTGACTGCTTACTTTGTGTGTGGATTTTCTGTGTTACCTCATTTAGTCCCTGGAACAGTTAGGAAGGAGTATAGTCATTATACCTATTTTATAAATGAGGAAATTGAGGCGTAACCTGCTCAAAACTGCATAGCCTTGTCTCTGACAAAACTTCCCAAATTGTTCTATGACTAACCACTTAGGTGCTTCCATCCTGCACTCTTCCTTCAGCTCCTTGACCGCGCTGCGGATGATGTCACTTTCAACTTTTTAAAAACTTTCATCTAGTCACAAAATGCAAGTTTGATAAATGTGTAGAGAAAGAGGGACTGATAGGCCATTGTTGTCTGGGTCATTTTTCTAGGGCAACTGATATGCACCCACTTCCACTTTGTTCTATATGTTCCGTTGGAAATCATGTTTTTTATGTAGCATTATGAAATCTAACATGAAAATGCTGTCTCTGCAAACTTTCTTTTTGAGTAAAAATAGTTCCAGTTCCCAAAGGTAAAATAACTGCTGCCCCGACAATCTGTATCTGCTTCTCTCTCCCTTTAGCAGTTTTTTAGCTGTTGTGTCCAGATGGAAAGTTTACTTGAAAAGACCCTTATCTAATCAGAGATAAATACCACATTTCACAGAATATATGCTGACAACAAATTCAAGTCATGTCTTGGTTTGAAAGAGCTCGTTTTTTTGTTGAGTGAGACTGTGCCCATCTCAGGTACTTGACAGCTCTATTAGTGTTCTTCCTCCGGCCTTCCCTCCCTCTCTCTTTTCCTCCCATCCTCCTTCCCTTCCTACCTTTCTTCTCTCTCAGCTGGGTTTTACTGTGTGCTGATATTGTTACACAAAATCTGATATGCATCCCATTTCTAACAATATGATCTCCATCTCTACCCTGTCCAAAACAGTTTGGCTTTATAGTTTTTAAACCATAAAATACAATGCTTTGCATCAGTGAAACACAAAATGTATAAGCATTTTCCTTTCTTTGTATGTGAAATTACAAAAGTAATGCATTATGTTGTAGAAAATATCCAAAATACAAAATTATATATGGTAAAATTTAAAATCCTCTTTTGCTATGTATCCTCAATTCTTTGTCTTCATTCATTTTGCGTACTGTACTTTTATAAACATAAATGTGCATATATACATACATTTTGAATTTTTTAATTTCATAGATTAAGATCACAGCATACATACTTTCTTTAGCACATTTTTCTTATAACAATATATCTTCCCATGTCTGCATTAATAAATCTACTTTAATCTTTTTAATGGCTACATAGTGTTCTATGTTAAGGAATACATACCCTGTAAACAAATACCATTTAGGAGAACGCATGGGTTGGTTTCCACAATGCTAACTATACACATATCTTTGTGAACATATGCAAGATTTCTGAGGCTCAACTCCTCGAAGTAGAGCTGCTGGGTCACTTGGATAGACTCTTCCTGTGGTGGCTGGCCTCCAATGGCTGCCTGCACCACACCACACTTTCCAGATTCACATTCTAATATGGAAGCTGCCCACATGAGTCTGGGATACCCATCTTTACAATCCTAACAAACATAGTAAAATCTACCTACCGTATGTTAATCAACATTGAGAATTTATCTGAATCTATAACCTCCCCTTTCTTCTGAACATGGTCAAACAGGTAGCCTGCTTTTATTTTTCCCTCTCCTCCCCCATTTGCTGTATTTAATGAAATCATTTCAGATTTTCTAATTTCTAAACCCTATGCTTTTGTTTCTTATAACTTGTTTTTTTTGAGACAGAGTCTCACTCTGTCACCCAGGCTGTAGTGCAGTGGCGCAATCTCCGCTCACCGCCACCTCCACCTCCAAGGTCCAAGCGATTCTCCTACCTCTCAGCCTCCCAAGTAGCTGGGACCACAGGCGCATGCTACCACACCCGGATAATTTTTTGTATTTTTAGTAGTGGCGGGGCTTCACGGTGTTAACCAGGATGTGGTCTCCATCTCCTGACCTCGTGATCCGCCTGCCTCAGTCTCCCAAAGTGCTGGGATCGTCGCGCCCGGCAACTTATTTCTTAGTAATTATAATAAGTTTCGTAGCTACGTTCTCATAAATAATTTAGGTTTAGCTGTGTTAGTTTTTTTTTTTCCTTCCTCCTCCTCTTGTACCATGTCCTTTCTTTTTAAATTCCTCTTTTGTAATTTTAATTCTTTCCACTGGAATAGATGCCCTAGTGGTAAGGACTATAAATCATTGCATGTGTAACAGTATCTTTACATTTTCCGACCTGTAGATTGATATTTTCTCAATATCAGGAATTCTAGGTTCAAGAGAGTTTTCTCTTCTCTTTTTAAAGCAGTTTGTTATGTAGTACTTGCTGATATAAAATGTGATGGCAAACTGATCTTGGTTCTTTTAGGTTACCCATGTCTTTTTCTCCTTGGAAAATTTTTAGATTTTTTTTTTCCCCTTTGTCCTTGTAACTCAATAATCTCACTAAGACTCATCTCTGTTTTTGTTTGCTTTTTAACATTTTCTGACTCAGCAGTTTGTCGGCCATTATCAGGAAGGACATTCAGATTCTGGAATCCTAATGCTCTCATAGCAAGGAGACTGAATTTTCTTTTATGATTATTTCCTGCCTGATACTCTTTAAAAAAAAAACAACTGACAGGCTGTGAGAAAAACCAAAACAATGTGTAGAAGAAAAATAAAAATCAGATGTGCATGATTTTTAAAAAATCTTCAACAGTTACACTATTTGATAACAGCTTATCATGACCAATCATTCTGTTTTTTCCCAGTGAACAGGCTATCTGGGAATAAAATATGTTATCATTCTTTTTTGTTATTAAGGCTGCATAGTTACAGCCAGGCAGGAGAAATTTATATTACAGAATTGATGTATTCCCAGGGGTAGGGGTGGGGAGAATCTGCTTTCAGTGTCCCAAAGTCTATGTGCTCACTCATTTTCTTGATAAAATTGGAGATGGGCTTTTCTGGAATAGTAATTTGGCCCCATTCATTATAAAATCATTTTGAATAGTTTAACAAGTGCATTTAGATTACGTATTTAGATTGCATGAATTTCTACAGAAATATTTATAATATATAAAACTATGCAAGCTATCAAAAAGGAAAGTCCCTGGTTTAAGTAAATAGCTTAAATGTATTGAAGGAAAAACGGTGGATCTAACTGAATATCCATGGGCTAATCTTCAATGAACCTTGCTCTCTGCCATGTACCTCTGCTATTTTGTATAAGCATCTCTTCCTTCAATCTTCTCAGCAGCCCAATGAGGCAAGCACTGTTATTACCCCATTTTACACAGGAGGAAACTAAAGTTGAGAGAACTTGCCTAGGGTTGTGCAATTAACAAACAACTGGTTGGAATTTGAATCCATGCTGCCTAATTACTCAGAAGTGTTTTCTTATAGTGCACTGTGATGTGGAGAGTGTTCAGGGGCCACGCATGGTGCCTCACACCTGTAATCCCAGTACTTTGGGAGGCGGATGTGGGAGGATCACTTGATGTCCGGAGTTTGAGACCAGCCAGGCCAACATGGTGAAACTTCATCTCTACTAAAAATACAAAAATTAGCCGGGTGTGGTGGCAGTGCCTGTAGTACCAGCTTTAAATCACATACAAAAAAACAATGTGAGCAATGATCCAGTATGAGAGCATGCTTTTCACATAGATTACTCTTGAGATCCCTGTCAATAGCAGATTGCATCAAAAGGCAGGAGACTCACTTGAAACCCGGAGGTGGAGGCTGCAGTGAGCTGCGATCATGCCACTGAATTCCATCCTGGGCTACAGAGCAAGACTCCCTCTCACAAAAAAAGAAAGAAAGAAAGAAAGAAAGAAAGAAAGAAAGAGAGAGAGAGAGAGAGAGAGAGAGAGAGAGAGAGAGAGGGAGGGAGGGAGGGAGGGAGGGAGGGAGGGAGGGAGGGAGGGAGGGAGGGAAAGAGAGAGAAGAAGGAAGGAAGGAGGAAGGAGAAAGCAAAGAAAGACAGAAAAAAGAGAAAGAGGAAGGAAGGAAGAAAAGAAAGAAAAAGAAAAAGAAAGAAGAAAAAAGAAAGAGAAAGGAAGGAAGGAAGGAGGGAAGAAAAAGAGTTCAGGAGCTCAATCTCTGCATCTCACAATCAGAAAAGACATCCTGGAGGTGGTGGCTCCTGAAGGGAGCAGCAGGTGAAGAAAAGAAGGGCATTCTAGGAAAGGGCAATTTTTATGATACCCAAGAGTGAAGGGTGTGGCCCATTGGGGAGGTTTGTAGGTTGTTGTGTATGGTTTTAAGCATCCCTCTATAAGCTATCAACTTTTCTGAGGCGTGGCTGGTTTGGTACTTTGACTTTTATCAACATTTTGTCTTTTGTCTGCACAATTGTCTGTTCGGTGATACTCATCAGTGAATAAGGTGGCTGAAATAATGGAGTGAATGAAGATCTGGTTATTTCAATCACATAGTACAGACATAGCTGTAAGATTCAGTTTCCTCTATTTAGACTTGGAATCTAAATTACCATGATTTCAGATAAAATTTATTATAAAAGCATGATGATTTACTTATCAAAACAACTGACAGTATGAGATCTTCCTGATTCTGGACCATAAGCATTCAAAATAGGCTATTCACTTATGAGTAGACCTGTGACAAGGATGTGTGAGAATAAATGCCAGAGAAAAATTTTTGGTAAGTAATGTACTTTCAATTTTAAGATGTACTTTCAATTTTAAGTTTTCAGAGCATTTCTGTGCACATGAATGAATCAAGAGCCAGTGGATGGTTAGGAAAATGCTTTTCACAGAGCCCTTTAAAATTTAACAGGTGCCAAAGAAATTCTACCAAAGAAGCTGAAGAGCATTTTAAGTGTGTTTTATGTTCAGTGTTATTGCCTGACACAAGGACAGAATGTGAGACCAGGTATCTCTATCCAGGGAATGCATAAATTCCAACTCTGGGTTATATTTCATTATGCTCCAGAAATATTCCAGATGATTAAAGTAATTCATTGTAAAAAATGCAAGAAATCCTGTAGATTTTTGGTTTTCATATGACGTAACAAATTTGCAGTAATGAGTTTTATTGTGATTGCATTAAGTCAACCTACTACTGGTTGTTCTATGTCATGTCTATCTGTGGGATCCACTGTAATTGTGTATGTTAGGCTAAATTCCTTCTGTAATTTGAACCCTCTCTATTGGAGTGATCTCTGAGCACTTTAAGGCCTTGGTAGCCCTTCAAAAACAAAGGCCTTATCTCTTCAGATTTTACCCTGAATTCCATTTGCCTCTGAATCTCAGTCAAAGACAACAGAATAATCCAATTCCCTTTGAAATTTTTGATGCAATCCGATATTGACATGGATCTCAAGAGTAGTCTATGTGAAAAGCATGCTCTCACACTGGATCACTGCCTACATTGTTTTTTTGTATGTGATTCAAAGCTGTTTAGACCGAAGTTTCTCTAAGTCCCTTATACTATCACAGCTTGGATAAATTCACTTTAGTGTAAAAACATCTTGGTATATCAGCTTCATGAATTTAGGAAATACAAGGGTGCTGTCAGGGAAAAGTGGTATGATGAATCCTTGATATGAGAAAAAGAAAAATGTCATTTGAGACCAAGCTATTGTTCCATAGATGGGCTATTTCTAAGGGCTGACTTCTAGCTTGGAGATGGGCTTGCCTGTAGGACTTGTGATTCTTGTGCAACATCAAAGAGGGAACGGAGGATGTAGGGATGAACTTACAAGTCACAACATGTTTCCTGGGGCATGAACATTCTTCTTTCTACTCTAGCCCTTAAATTTTATCCTTCAGTAGCCTTCTATTACACCAATTCACTGAGCCTCTCATATGGGCACTTAATCTATTTATTCTTTTGTCTTGTTTTCAAATTGTTCACGTGTTATCTTGCCTTCACAACCAGATTGAAAGGCCCCGGAGATCAGGGGCCATGTTTGACGCTGCTTTTGTGGCCATTGCAGCATCTGATAGTGCTCTGAGTTCACAGGAGACTTCTCTCAATCCTTGTAAAATGGATTTCAATTGAGTAAGGGGCCTTGAAAATCTTGACCCAGGGCCAGTACAGATTCCACAAAATGTATTCCTTCTCATTGGCAGCCACCTCACCTCTCACTGTCTGCCCAAGTGCTCTCCTGCCTCAACTACCCACAGGCGTTCTTCTCCTCAAAAAACGTCCTCATGTTGGCACGTTATCAGTGCTTTTCACATCTCTCCTCATTTTCTTCTTCTTGAATGCCAAATTCTGGTAGAGGGCATTAAATGGTTTTTAAAATAAATAAATAATTAACAGACTAATAGTTGACAAACACAGATTAACAAGTTAATATTTAACAAGTATGATAGATTATACCTGTGTGATTGCCTCGTCTCAACACAGGATTTAATAATGATATGTTTAAAAGACTTGTAAGTGGATTTTCAATGTATCAGTACAGTTTTTGTTGATCATGGCAAAATTCTCATCTTCCTTTGCAAAGCCCTAGCTATTCCTTTTTTTTAATTTCCTCTTTTTTCTTAAAAACCTATATTGTCTCTAATTCTAAAATTAATAAATAGTTACCGTAAAGATTTTGGCAAATGCGGGAGGACAACAGCAACAAAAATCTACCCATTAGCCCATCACCCAGAGATAAACATGACTGAAATAAGTTTCTTCCAGGCTTTACTTATGCATGTGTCTATGCATGACCCCTAAGCTTGGATATAAGTCATGTTTTCCAATTTCCTTAAATCCAAATGAGATCTGGCCTCATCCTTCCAGAAGATACCACAATCACCTTGCCAACTTTCAGAAAAACTTCACCGATGTTTTTATTATAATTGACTGGAAATTGTAAACCAATCCATGAAAGGTAGATATTTTGATATTTATTTAGTCTTCCATCCAAGGATATGGCATGTGAACTTACTCAAGTTTTCTTTTGTCTCTCAGTAAGTTGTTGTAGGTGTTTTGTGTATGGGAGTGTGGGGAAATACAGAAGTCCTACCCTTTGCTAAGTTATTTCTAGACATTTAATATTTTTTAAAACTGCAATTGTGAAAAGAATCTGTTTATCCTTACGTTTACTGCTATTGCTGAAATTATTTAAGAAGGTATTGATTTTTGGGGCATGTCCTTTTTTGATCATATTGGTGAACTTCCTGATTAGTTCTATTATAACACTTTTTCAGTGTATTCCTTGACAGTCCTAAGTAGACCACAGCATCATTTATGAATAATAATAGCTATAACTCTTATTTCCATTTCATGTCTTATCGCATTGACTAGAATGTGTAGAACAAGATTAATGATACTGGCATCCCTGTTTTAAAGAGAATGTGTTGAGTGTTTTATGAACATATGTTAGCTGCTGCTTGAGATAAACATTTTTTTTTCATGCTGAGTAATCAATAGTTGCTTTTAAAATACGTTGTTTGGATTCAGAGTTTCTTAGAATTTTGCAGCTACCTGTTTCAAAAAAATCCATTGTCTTGACAGTAAAAGTATGAACTTAAGCACAATTTACTAAATTATTGATCACTAATGGATAGTAAGGTAATTAAAATAATTCTTAACACTTGTAACATTCGTTTACATTATTCCACTTAACTTAGACTTTATTATACTATTTATATTTTTGTTTTTATAAGTTATATTTGTATTTTTCTTTCTTCTTCCACTGCATCATAGTCTTCTTGCAAGTCATATTTTTCCTTTGTAAAATCTACAGTGTCTTCTAAAGTATTCACAATTCATGATTACGTGTTATTGATGACCTATTTACTTAGCATGATAAAACAATAATAGCAACTTAATATTTATTGAGCACTTAGTATGTACCAGACAGTTCTAAACAGTTTATACACTAGCTTCTTAACGCACACAGTAATCCCTAAAAGTAGATATTACTATATACTTTTTTTTCCATATGAGGGAACTGAGAGAGATTAAGCAGGTTGCTTGAGATGTGCACCTAGGAAATTACAGAGCCTGAATTTGAATCCAGACAACCTAACCCCAGAGCGATGTTCCCTTCCATAGATGGCCATGTTATTGTATAAATTATGCAATTTTAACAAAATTTTAATCCTGCTTTGTAACTATGCAACACTGAGCAACCGATATGGTAGGGTAAGACTCAAAATATATTTCTCTGGAAGAGCATTTAATTTTGGCTTTTGTTTGTACTTCTCAAGATTGAATTTTCTTTGTGAAATGGCCCTAAGAATGTCTTATTCTGTAATCTTTATGGTTTAAGATAAATTAATCCACAAACCTGAAGCTATAAAGTTACCTCTTTACTAAATAATTATCTCTAAAATCTCTGTTTGGCAAAATTCTTTATTTATTTTTATTTATTTATTTATTTTGAAATGGAGTTTTGCTCTTGTTCCCCAGGCTGGAGTGCAATGGTGTGATCTCGGCTCACACAACCTCCACCTCCCAGGTTCAGGCAATTTTCCTGCCTCACAGCCTGCCGAATAGCTGAGATTACAGGTATGTGCCACAATGCCTGGCTAATTTTTTGTCTTTTTAGTAGAGACGGGGTTTCTTCATGTTGGTCAGACTGATCTTGAACTCCCGACCTCAGGTGATCCGCCTGCCTCGGCCTCCCAAAGTGCTGGGATTACAGGCGTGAGCTACTGTGCCTGGCCTAAAATTATTTTTATTGAAAGCAAAGATTATTTTATCTTTGTGGCAGAATCAATATTCACTGTTAGTAAGTTACAACGATGCACAAATGCTTTGAATAGTCTACACTGAGACAGTTTTCTCAGGATTTGCTGGCTAACAACTTGAACTGTCTGTACTCTGTTGAGTGCAGGGTGGACTCAGAGAGACCTGGAGGAAATGTGGGTGATGGGGCTCAGGTCCAACTATCACCAGTCACTTTCATGATCACTGGAAGACAAGCAAACTGTTCTTGTGTATGAAAGAGTATGTCCAACCAAGTAAAATAGGATTAAATCTTCTTCTAGGGCTTGATGTTTATTGTCTATATGATTGAGAAATTCAGAAATTTCAAAAATATATTTTGATGCATGTAAAGACAATTATACTTTTTGGCCATTTGAAGTCTCTCTATATCTTGCTTAATCATACACACTATTTGAAAATCTTAAACATCCCAGCACTTTGGGAGGCCGAGGCGGTGGATCACGAGGTCAAGAGATCAAGACCATCCTGGTCAACATGGTGAAACCCCGTCTCTACTAAAAATACAAAAAAATTAGCTGGGCATGGTGGCGCGTGTCTGTAATCCCAGCTACTCAGGAGGCTGAGGCAGGAGAATTGCCTGAACCCAGGACGTGGAGGTTGCGGTGAGCCGAGATCGCGCCATTGCACTCCAGCCTGGGTAACAAGAGCGAAACTCCGTCTTAAAAAAAAAAGAAAATCTTAAACATAACCAATTTATGATATACATTAAACAATTGAGTAACAGAATCATTTTTATGCTCCTTTAGAACATGAATTTGATTGACTCTTCCAGATATACTTTAGCTGCAATCACATTTATGTTCCTTCTCTTTATCCCATATGTTCGCAAACAATTAAAATAATAACAAAATAATAGTTACCTCTGGTTCCACTATAAAAATAGTGCTTTAGAAAGAGTTTATTTCAGATTATCAAACACTCTACTTATTGTCAGTTTCAAGTCTATCGACAAAATTCTGTTTTTCCATAATTTTAATTTCTACCAGCTTAGACTACAGTCGTCCTTGGAGTTGATGTTTTTCAAAATAATCATGCTTCTTTATTGAAAAAGAACTTTTTCCCACATTTATTTTGTATCTCCCAGTTGTGTCTACCTTCAGTGTTTTAATTGCAGGTTAGTTGGGGGCTATCTGCATAAAGATGAATTAGCTTGGAAACCAAATTTCATTACTCCTACTACAAAGATAGGCTCAATAACAGATGCAACAAATTTTAACTATCATTTCCGTCGGGATCACAGATGGTATTGACATGGAAGGCATCTGTGGCACAGGCCAGCGGAGAGATGGTTGGCTTCCTCTTAGAGTAAACGGATGTGGAAAAAAGATCTAAGGATGCCATGAGGAATTCCATGTGTGCAAGCATGTCATGGTGAGTCAATTATAACAGATTCAGAGCTCATCTGTGGGGAACCTGGGGAAAGGCTGGGTCCTGGGTGAACCACAGTGTTTCTACTCTATTTCTGGCAGAATCTAGAATAAAGCAAACATGTGATAAAGTGTTTACAGTCAAAGAATAGATAGAAAAGACTTTTAAGTGGGACAGGTGTTTTACCAAGCAGGAATATGGTCACAGTAAGTTTCAATCCCCTTGCACTGTTGACAAGGAGAGTTATGTATCCAGAGATAAATGACGTGGCAAGGTAAATAGATAAAACCTATATGTGAAAGGTATCAAGTAAAATAAATGTAGGGCAGGATTGTACTATTGAGTATATAATGGAGTGTACAGACAGGGCTATACAAGTGGGCTTAGATTTGCCATTTGTTAATTTAACAAATACTACTGAAACCTACTATGTGCTAGAAACTGTGACAGTTCCCAAGAGACAACAACGTGCAAACTAAACATGGTCCTTAATTTTCCAGAGTTTACTGTCTTTTCAGGGAGACTTTATGAATGGTAAAACACTAGCACCAATGTAAAGGATAAATATATCATTAAAACACTCTTTTTCTTTTCTTTTCTTTTCTTTTTCTTTCTTTTTGAGTCTTGCTCTGTTGCCAGGCTGGGGTGCAGTGGTGTGATTGCAGCTCATGGCAACCTCCACCTCCCGGGTTCAAGCAATTCTCCTGACTCAGCCTCCTGAGTAGCTGGGATTACAGGTGCGTGCCACCACTCCCGGCTAATTTTTGTATTTTTTTTTTAAGTAGAGATAGGTTTCACCACGTTGGCCAGGATGGTCTCGATCTCCTGACCTCATGATCCGCCCATGTTGGCCTCCCAAAGCGCTGCAATTACAGGCGTGAGCCACCGCAGCCGGCCCAATCTTATTCTTTTTATCATTCTCAATATTTGTACTTGTACAGTTCATCCTTTTCACTATCATAAGCTGTTAGTACAACAGTAAGCATTTTACCTATATTAACTATTTAATATTGTAATAGTTTCTGCAGCAGAATTAGAATTATTAACATTCTCATTTTTACAAATGAAAATGCTGAAGTATAGAAAGATTGGAGTTATCTGCTAAAAAAGGTTAAATTGCTTTTAGCTGGGGGGCTGGGAACCAAACCCTGGCCGTCTAGAGGTCCAGAGTCTGTGCTCTTAATCATGACTGTATTGCAATGATGCAATTCTTCAAGCTAAACTTCTTGTAAAACTTTATCCAGAGCGCTACTATTTATTAGTTTCTCTTTCACAGGATCACAGTGTTCCTGTGCCATTTGTGTTTTCTGGAGTGCTCTTCACACAGTGAGCCTGTGGAATATGTTATTGATAAGCAGCCTCACCAGCCAGGCTGAGAGGGCCATTTTGTTGCATAAATGATGGTGACAAACTTTATTAAATGTTGTTTTAATCCTGCTTTGTAGCTGTCAGGTGACCTCAGTTAACAGGCTTTTAAGTAAGAATAAAACTTACCTCCCAGGGGAAGTAAGGAGGACTTACCTCAGGAAAGTTCCTGGCATGTGCCATACAGTGATGCTTCAAGCAGGCTGAGAGGACACTTGGTGACCAACAGCATCTCTCTGAGGAGGCTATTCTGGGGACAGAACTTCTCGACCTGTTTTTTTTTTTTTTTGAAACAGGGTCTCACTATATCGCCCAGGCTGGAGTGCAGTGGCCTAATCTCGGCTCATTGCAACCTCTGCCTCTCTGGTTCAAGCGATTCTCATGTCTCAGCCTCCCCAGTAGCTGGTACTACAGCCGCCCGCTACCATGCTTGGATAATTTTTGTATTTTTTGGTAGAGTTGGATTTCACTGTGTTGTCCAGGCTGGTCTTGAACTCCTGGCCTGAAGTGATCCACCCACCTCGGCTTCCTAAAGTGTTGGAATTACAGGCATGAGTCACTGTGCCCAGCCTACCTGTTTTATCTCCATAGTGCAATTCCCTCTCCACTTTTCTTCTCCTCAGAACATGCCTTCTTCTCACACTCTGCCTCTATTGCATCATGGCATTGACTGCACGCTTACTTCCACAGCACTTTGTACTTGCTGACGTACTTTTGAGCCTCCAATTTTAATTTCCCATGAGATGGTATCCTTTGGGATGCAGTTTAAAGCACCTGGTTTAGGGCAGAGGTTTAGTGCTGGTGTTCCCATGAGTTGATGACTAGTCCGGAGCCAGGTGCCCTTGAATTGGAAGTCGACCCCTGTCCACTAATCTGTGGCCAGGTTGCGATATGTCAGGAGCTTCTGCACGGAGAATCTGGGATGTGAGTAGTGAAATCGTCAAACAATTTGTGTAGCTTTTTCTTTATAAACACATTATTAATGTATTTTCCCATTGAATACCTGACTTACAATCCATGTCAGTAATCTGTGTGGCTGGTGGGACAAGGAACAGAGAAAGAATCTGTAGAATGAAAAGAGAATGCAGAAAGATGGACCATGAAACTGTTAGAATTGCAAATATTAAATTTTGAACACATTTGTAAAAACGGAGTTGTTAATAATGTGGTTAATCATGACGTTGTTGATAATAAAGTGATTAAGACAGAATGGAACCTTAGGAGATTATGCAGATCATTGCTACTCTAAGAAACTAAAACAGGTGGATGCCAATTATTTAAACATTTATATCCTGAGGAAAACCCCCTAAAAACTGTGGAACAACATACTCTTGAGAAGCCACTAAAATACGTGGCCTGTGCTTCCTCTCAATCTCTTCATCTCCATTACTTCATTTAAATGTTCTTCTTTGCACCTATCACTTCTTGCACACTACGTATCTGTGTGTTTACTTGTGCTTGTCTCTCCTGCTAGAATATAAGTTTCTTCTAGCTGCTTGGTCTCTTTGACTCACCACTCTATTTCCAGTACCTAGAAAGTACCTGTCCTGTGGTAGATGTTTATAAATGTTTGTTGAGGCCGGGTGCAGTGGCTTACACCTGTAACCCCAGTACTTTGGGAGGCGGAGGCAGGCAGATCACTTGAGGTCAGGAGTTCGAGACCAGCTTGGCCAACACAGTGAAACCCTGTCTCTACTAAAAATACAAAAATTAGCCAGGCATGGTGGCAGGTGCCTATAATCCCAGCTACTGGAGAGGCTGAGGCGGGGAGAATTGTTTGAACCTGGGAGGCGGAGGTGGCGGTGAGCCAAGATCACACCACTGCACTCCAGTCTGGACAACAGAGCGAGACTCCATCTCAAAAAAAATAAATAAATAAAAAGAAAATATTTTAGATATAATAATTGTATACATTTACTGAGGGTAAGAATATCAACATGGATTGAAGCACAGCATTAATTATTTCTCTACCTTTTTAGTGCAGGACTCCTTTTCACAACAACGTATAACATCACTGGTCAAGTTATTAATTCTTTATCTCTGCATTATTTTAGCAACATATTACGGCATCAAAAATAAACATATTTCTTTACTCACTCGATGTTAGAAGTTTTTGTATGTGTGCTCAAAAAGTCAAAGTTTTAAAAATATATATATTTTTATTTGTTTCTAATTGGTGAACTAAGTGAGAGACTTTATGACTCTATTTGTAAACATTTCTTGTAAAAATATCTTCTTTCCCCCACCCTCCCAAAAATAGATTAAATGCCACTTAGACATAATTGTCATTATACTTTTATTTTTCTAACTTTGGCTTTTGAAATATCGAAGGCATTTCAATGTACTATGTAGGAATTTAAATTAAATACATGAACCTTGTGGACCTGTTGAGAATCATCTTGAGGTGAATTTGTACAATTATTATCATTTATTGCTTTTCATCAACTATATAATTGAGAAGGTTTTCCCAATGATTTATACCACCATAAAACACCTGGTCTTATTTCTATTAATTATGATTTAGAAGATATAGTGAGTATAATGTTAATGAATGTGTTGAATGATGTTAGATTAATTGGAATGACAAAAACGCCTTAAGCAAAGAGTAATAGTTTGAGAGTATTGGCCAATCCAAAGATACACTATTATTGACTTTGTGTCCTGCCCTGTCCTTAGAAATCTGGTCCTGAGCAAGAAGTCAGAGTCAATCACTGATCACCATTTCTCATATATTTTCTTTAAAAACGTTTTCTTATGGAAATTTCAGACATACACAAAAAAACTCCAAGTATTATTCATCCAACCTCAACCATGATCAACTCATGACCAGTCTTGTTTTCATATATATTCCCATCCAACCCCTTTCTCTCTCTATCTGAACTCCACTGGATCATTTTAAATACAATCCAAGACATCATATCACTTCATTCCCAGTTTTAATGAGCCTTTTCTTGGGAGAGAAAGTGGGAGGAGAACTAGTAGCATTCTATGTAGCAGTGTGGTAGGAGGATCAGCATAAAGTTTGTCTGTTTCCCAAAATGCCTGACGTTGGTGGGCCACAGTGTCAGAAATTACCAGAGAGTTACATCACTTTGGCTATTGCTCTAAACATAAGAACTAGCTAAATGACCTTGCAAAATGCACATATTTCTGAGAATGGGAAATACATTAATTTTCAGGAATTATAGGTATGCATTTTAAAATCAGATTCACATACAATCATCAGATCCAAGGTATAACCATAATGAAGCAGAATTTTGGACAGACATATTTCAGCGATAATTAGAAATGGCACAAAAAATGTCAGAACCTAGAACTTGACAACAGTACACTAGAATTTGTGTTGGGGCGCAGTAAGGGAAAGAGGAGAGAACTTTGCACAGAAATATGCAGGAGGAAGATTCTCTTCTCACTTTACACAACCTTCTTGGCAAATATTAAATCATATCTTTGTCTATAGCATCGACTATTCTCTGTGTCGGTGATTCCTAGGTCTGTGTTTCTGTAACTTTCCTTAGCTGTTGTCCAAATATATAACTCCTTTGGTCCAAATATATAAATAACTCTTTCTACATAGTTGTATACGAGGTTCCTCATATTCAACATGTCTGGAAGGGACCATTCTGACTCCAAAGGCCTATTTTCCCTTTCTTTCTTTCTTTCCTTTTTTTTTTTTTTTTTTTTGAGATGGGGTCTCTCTCTGTCACCCAGGCTGGAGTGCAGTGGCATGATGTTGGCTCTGCAACCTTTGCCAACTGGGTTCAAATTATTTTCCTGCCTCAGTCTCCCAAGTAGCTGGGATTACAGGCAACTGCGACCACGCCTGGCTAATTTTTGCAGATTTCAGTAGAGATGGAGTTTCACTGTCTAGGCTGGTCTCAAACTCCTGACCTCATGATCCACCTGCCTCAGCCTCCCAAAGTGCTGGGATTACAGGCATGAGACACCGCGCCCGGACTCTGTCCCATTTCTTTCATCTGTATGACCAGTATCATCATCCAAGTAAGGATCCAAGTCAGAAACAAGAATCTCAGTCTTCTCCGTCCCCTCCCTCACTCTTCAGATGAATCAGTCCTTAGTTCGTGTCCTGTCTGCCTCTCAAAAAACTCTTACTCTTACTGGATCTGCCTTCTTTTTTTTTTTTTTTTGGTTAGAGCTAGTAAACATATCTTAGATCGAATCCATTCTTCACCCTTCTGTTAGGCTTAATTTTAGCCAAAAGCCTGAGAAGTGATCACCCTGCTATTAGAGACAATATTGAATATAAACACTTGTTCTCTCTCCACTCTGCGATTCTTAAACTTACCCCTTTATTTATTTTATTTTTCTTTATTTATTTATTTTGTGACAGAATCTTGCTCTGTCACTTAGGCTGGGGTGCAGTAGTGTGATCTTGTCTCACTGCAGCCTCTGCCTCCTGGGTTCAAGCGATTTTCCTGCCTCAGCCTCCCAAGTAGCTGGGATTACAGATGCCTGTCACCACACCTGGTGAATTTTCGTATTTTTAGTAAAGACAGGGTTTCACCACGTTGCCCAGGCTGGTCTCAGTCTCTAACTCCTGACCTCAAGTGATCCACCCACCTCGGCCTCCCAAAGTACTGGGATTACAGGTGTGAGCCACCACATCCAGCCAAACTTAACCCTTTACCTGGCAATATGACCCTTTATAATCTAGCCCTCCCTTATATTTTAGGTTCATCTCTGGCTATTTTTTAATGACTTTGCCTTCTAACAATATGAAAAGACATGTCATTCTCTAAACATGCCACAATACGAATTCTGATTTAGATGGGGCCGTAAATTCTATTCAGACACTCCTCAATTGACAATGGGGTTATATCCAGATACATTTACAATATTTTCATCATTTACAAAAATTTCATCAATTTACAACATTTTCAATTTACAATAGATTTCTCCAGACCTAACTTCATCATCAGTCAAGGAGCAAACAGAATGCATATTGCTTTCTTTTTTTTTGAGACAGAGTCTCACTCTGTTGCCCAGGCTGGAGTGCAGTGGCACAATCTCGGCTCACCACAACCTCTGCTTCCTGGGTTCAAGCAATTCTCCTGCCTCAGCCTCCTGAGTAGCTGGGACTACAGGCGGGCATCACCAGGCCCAGCTAATTTTTGTATTTTTAGTAGAGATAGGGTTTCACCATGTTGGTCACATTGGTCTTGAACTCCTGACCTCGTGATCCACCCAACTCAGCCTTGTGTGAGCCACTGTGCCTGGCCAGAATCCACACTGCTGTTGTACTATAGTGAAGTAGAAATATTCTAAGGAGAACCATCATAAATTGGGGACCATCTGTATTTCTTATAAGATCTCAGCTGATGCGTCTGGTCCACAAACCACATTGTAGTAGCAAGGGCTACAGGATCTATGCTCATCCCATCTCTTTGTTTTTGAAATGGAGTTTTGCTCTTGCTACCCAGGCTGGAGTGCAATGGCACAATCTCGGCTCACCACAACCTCTGCCTCCTGGGTTCAAGCAGTTCTCCTGCCTCAGCCTCCTGAGTAGCTGGGACTACAGGCACACACCACCATGCCCAGCTAATTTTTTGTATTTTTAGTAGAGATGAGGTTTCACCATGTTGACCAGGATGGTCTCGATCTCTTGGCCTCGTGATCCACTCGCCTCGGACTCCCAAAGTGCTGGGATTACAGGCGTGAGCCACCATGCCTGGCCCACTACATCTCTTAATTACCAGAGGAGTTGTGGTTGTTTCTTCGTGCCGTTCATTCTGTTTTAACTGCTTTCTGGTTTCAGCCATTTTATTTTGCAGATCAGCCAGTTTCTCTCCCCAGATCACCAACTTGGCCAAATTCTACTTTCTCTTTAAGTCTCAACTCAAATACAATTTCATTTAGAAAACTGCCCCATTCTATTATTACACTAGCACATTGCATTGTGGATTCTTGCCTGTTGATTTCCCCATTCAAATTGTTCTCAGAATTACTCACAATGCCAGGCACATGGGAGAAACACAGAAAATATTTGTTGAAAAATTGACAGGTGAATTTCCCCTTGATGACTTTATGGTTGTGCTTTGACATTCCCATGGTATTCCCAGCATTCTATGGGAGAGTAAGTAAATATTTCTAAAGAGTCCTGAAAGTGGCTGGGCATAGAGGCTCATGCCTGTAATCCCAGCACTTTGGGAGGTGGAGGTGGGCGGATCACCTGAGGTCAGGAGTTCAAGGCCAGCCTGACCAACATGGTGAAACCCCATCTCTTAAAAATACAAAATAGGCTGGGCACGGTGGCTCACGCCTGTAATCCCAGCACGCCGAGGCAGGTGGATCATGAGGTCAAGAGATTAAGACCATCCTGGTCAACATGGTGAAACCCTGTCTCTTCTAAAGATACAAAAAATTAGCTGGGTATGGTGGCACATGCCTGTAATCCCAGCTACTCAGGAGGCTGAGGCAGGTGAATCAGTTGAACCCAGGCGGCAGAGGTTGCAATGAATCAAGATCGCGACATTGCACTCCAGCCTGGGTGACAAGAGCAAAACTCCATCTCAAAAACAAATAAGTAACAACAAAATGAAAAAAAAAGTCCTGAAAGTTTCACGAACCACAAACCTTAGAAGTTTATTTGCAATCCCATTTTCATAATACTATGGTCAACACAAACGAAGAGCTAAGGGTTATCTCTGGTCAAGCTGCATAGAACAGCCATTTGGGCTTTGATTTATCAAAGTTTGTCTTTAGCTCCAAGACTCGTAGGCCCAAAAAGCGGATGTGTCAGCATCTTGAACGAGTGTTGTTTCTCAGCGGAAAGACTCACACTAACCCAGCTTTTAAGATTGATGTATAATTTAGAAAATCAACCCACTCACTGATAGTGATAAGTTATGGCATTAAGAACCGGAATACTGGAACCTGCATGATTAGCCCTTTTCTTGAGTACTCCGACTTTAAGGCAAGTCGACCCATACTTCAAATTTGTTTTGTAGGGCAGAGTCTGAAAAGTAGGATTTAGATACATTGGATATATAGTGGTATCAGGTTAAGTTGGCTTGAAACATCTAAACAGCATCGGAATAATCTTGCCAATAGGACCAGAAATTGTTACCATCTAGCAGCATGTTTTGCATTCATTTCTACTAAAAGAATGAATTTTCAGTGGGCCCAAAAATGCTGCACCTCGAGTCTGACGATGGAGCGGACATTTCCAGGGTGCTGGAATCGCCCTGTCACTGTCTGCCGCTTAGAGTCTTCATTGACCGTCCTTCCATGGAAATGAGCCCCGTTTAGGGTGGATTTACTTTCTTCACAGAGCAATTCTCCCTTTTTAAAGCTGACTTTGCATAATTCTGCTCCGATCCTCCATGTTGTCTTTTCCATCATAAGTCCTAAGAAGCACTTTCCAATAAACTCCCAAGAGAGGCCTCTGCAGTGAGGGCAGGGCTGGCCTTGTGAATAAGGTTGATGCTTGTAAGACTTGATAAAGGGAATGTCCTCCAGCCCAGCTTCTTAGCATGAAAAGGAAAAAATAACATTTCTTCTCCTCAGCCAAATACTATAGATTCAGTCATTTATTTTAGTCAAATAAAAATGCCTGGGAGGGTAATATGATTCTCACCTTTCTCTCTCTCTCTGTGAGTAGGTTTTACTGGGAGTGGTGGAGAGCGAAGCACCCATCACAATATTCAATATCTGAATGGGTAGAGAGTATTGGGGCCTTAGGTCTTTGTTCCAACGCCCACTGTTTTAGACTGTAGTTATCCTTTGTTTTTTGTTTGTTTGTTTTGTTTTGTTTGAGAAAGGGTCTTACCCTGTCACCCAGGCTGGAGTGCACTGGAGCAATCTCGGCTCACTGCAACCTTCACCTCCCCAGTTCAAACTATTCTCCTGCCTCAGGCTAAGTAAGTGGGATTACAGATGTGTGCCACCATGGCCAGCTAAGTTTTTTTTTTTCTTTTTTAATTTTTAGTAGACACTAAACTGGGTTTCACTATGTTGGCCAGACTGGTCTTGAACTCCTGACCTCAAGTGATATGCCTGCCTCGGCCTCCCAAAGTGCTGAGATTACAGGCGTGAGCCACCATGTCCGGCCAGACTGTGGTTATTTTACACTGCCATGAAGTTGTTGGGAGAATAGGAATCTGCACATAGAGAAAACGAACAAACAAACCAAAAAACCGCAATAAATTATGAGAAGGCAGATGGGTGAAGGGTGAGGAGTGTAGCTGCATCTTGATTTCTTAGGCAAATAGTTCTTGGAATATGTGCCAAGGGAAGTTACGAGTTTTCTCCCAATTGGATATAAATATTTAAATCATTGACAAGTGTCTTTAGTTGCCTGATGGTAGGAGACTGACACAGTGAGACATTTCTGTCTTTAATGTGCACTCAGTAGGTCTGATGCACAGTAGGCATTTTTCTTTTTCTGGAGATGGGGTCTCCCTATATTGCCCAGCCTGGTGTCAAACTCCTGGGCTCCAGTGTTCCTCTCACTTCAGCTTCTTGAGGAGCTGGGACTACAGGTGTGTGCTACCACATCTGGCTAATTTTTAATTTTTAATTCTTTGTAGAGATGAGGTTTCTCTATGTTGTCCAGGCTGGTCTCAAACTGCTGGGCTCAAGAGAACCTAATGGGGTGCAGTGTACACTATCTCAAAAAAAAATCTCAAAAATCACCACTAAAGAACTAATGCATGCAACCAAAACCATGTATTCCCCCAAAACTACTGAAATAATCATAATAAAGAAATCCTCTGGCCTTAACCTCCCAGCTGGGATTATGTTTGTAGCCCCCATGCCCAGCTGAGAGTCTATATTTTTTTGACAAGCTCCCAGATGATGCTGTGGGTCCAAGGATTGCATGTTGAGTAGCAAGGTCTACAAGATCCCCTGAGGTCTATTCCCACCCTCTGAATGACCAGCCAAGTTAAAGTGCTTCCTTTTTCTTGCCATTTGTTCTGTTTTACCTGCTCTACAGCTATTTTATTCTGCAGAATCAACCGTGTCATATGGTAGAAAACCTTTCTCAGGCATATGGATCTGCATGGCCTTGGAAACATTTAGTAATTGGGGAGTGTTGAACAACAAGGAAAAAATACTAGAGGGGGATGGTACTGTGTGGGTGGAAAAGGAGAGAGAGTGGGGTGTGCGTGTGTGCAAGCTGCAAGGGTGGGGTAGGGAGGAAAAGGATATAATAGGTCTCGTTGGAATGTGGAAATGTGTGTATGTAAAGAGACCTGTTAACTCATGTCTAAAATAGCATAACACCCCAGCATGGTTGGGCAAGTACACTAGAGAAATGGAAAAAAAAAAATCTAGGGAATGTCAAAGAATATTTTGGAATAATATAACCCTACAGCATGGTTTCTTTTCTCTTCTTTGCTGTTGTTGGTTGGATGTAGTCCTCTGCTGTTAAGAATTTGCTCCATTCCCTACCCTGTTTTGCAGGGATGAGGTGGAAGCCATTACAAAGGGAGAAATTTCTACTGTTTATGGCCAAACAATATTCAGGATGTCACTATTCCAGTTTCACTTAAGACATCTATCCAAAGCGTTATTATATAATTTCTCTGTGCAAATCCGATTTAACACCCTGACCTTCCTCACTTTGCTCTTCCTTTTTTTTAAACCCTTGTCTTTGTGCAGATTACACATTAATGGTGGAGAATTTTTTTCCCGTTAAAAATAAAACTGCTTGAAATTTCACTTGTCAACTTTTCTCTTCATTTTAATCACCCTCTCCCCATTTCAATTCTTCGCAGTCAGGAATTTCATATGTATGTTACATCGTTATTGTTAGTTTTCTCTTATTTATTAAATTGTTTTCCACAATTATGCATCCTTTTACCAGGCTTTAGAGAACAAAGACATTTCAAAATAATGCAAATAACAAAATTTTAACTGATCAAATGGCAGTAAAAATACTTCAAAGAGTTTCCCTTGGAGAAGTTTTTTGAAAATACAATCTTTCACCAGAAAACTCAGAAAGCGTATGTTAGGCCTGTCTTTAACATCATTTTCTGTGATATCTTTTCTTCATGATGGTAAGAAAAATAACATATAGTAACTAGAACAAGGAAGACTGTTAGATGTGCTGCAATTGTGACAAAACTCCAATTTTCAAATGCATATTTTGTCTCGTTTCTCTGTTTCTCAATAGGGTTTCATGTCTGCCTGTGCTGTTCTGTGGCTTAGACATCTCTTTGGAAAGTTTGTATTTGCTCAGAAGAAACTGGCTTTTATGGAGGTGTCACTGGGAAATGTTACTTTTGATTGCTTGGACTACTTAGATTTTATGTGTGTAAAGTGCCATATAATCCCACCAGTGGTTATTCCTCATAAATAATTTCATGACTTAGTTTATTATTGCTACATCCATTTTATGGATGGTAATACCGAGGAATGGGTTACAGGAGAGTTGAAATTAGCATCTACAATCACATAAGTCTCCCAGACAGTTGTTTAGTTTAAACTATAGACTGCAAAAGTGTTTCTTTGTGCCAAATATCTGATAAAAAGTGAAGTATCTGGGGGCTCGGCCTCCCTGGGGTTTTGTCTGGGTATGTAAAGGAAAAATGAGATCTGCATCAATTATATAATGTCATTGAGAGAAAAATATCCCTTGCAGTGGGAAAACTGTGGATCTCACTGGCTCCATGGTCCTCCCTGGCAAACAAAATCTGCCGGATCATTGCTCAACTTGAATCTGTTTCCGTAAACATGGCTGGCTGTTACAGTGCCACAAACAACTCCCTTCCACATTCTTTTAATTTTACTTTAAATCCTGAAAATGTGTCAATCAGATCTTAAAGGTCACCTTAAGATTACACTGCTGTGACCTCAGAGAACCAGACAGTCTGTCTGTAGAATGAACTGGGTAGAGTTATCATGATAATCCTGCTTCATTTGCCTACAGCCATGAATACTGGCTTTAGAAAGTGTATTCTAAATGAATGAGCTGGTAGGATCAATGTGAATTGCTGCTCTCAGGGGAGTTTTTCATAGCTCTTCATCAAATGGTGCAGTACCAGAGGTTCCCAATGACAGCCGGACTCTTAACTTCCATAAGGAAATAAGCAGCATGGGGCAGAGGACATACAGAGGCAAAGGAGGGTTATATCTACTGCGGTGCTCTTGCTGCTCCCAGAAGGATATGGGATCCTCGGTTCTTCCTCCCTGTCCACATCTGGATTTTAGCCATGTAAGACCCATTTTGGACTTCTGACTGCCAGAACTGTAAGATAATGAAGTCACCAAGTGTCTTGGTAACTTGTAACAACAGTGATAAGTAACTAAGGAAAGTAACCCAGGCAATTCCTGCTTTCATGGGCTCTTACCTCCAGTGAAAAAGTAAAAATTGTATTTTATGATCATGTTGGTATAAAGATGAATATGGTACATATATACAGTTTTCTTTATTTTGAGACAGACTCACTCTGTCACCCAGGCTGGAATGCAATGGTATGATCTCAGCTCACTGCAACCTCTGCCTCCCCAGTTCAAGGGACTCTCCTGTCTCAGCCTCCTGAGTAGCTGGGATTACAGGTGTGCAGCACTACACCCGGCTAATTTTTGTATTTTTAGTAGAGACGGGGTTTCACCATGTTGGTCAGGCTGTTCTCAAACTCTTTACCTTGTGATCCATCTGCCTTGGCCTCCCAAAGTGTTGGGATTACAGGTGTGAGCCACCGTGCCTGGCTGATATATGATATGTTTAAAAGTTTTCTTTGACCTAAAAGTCCCCTTTTTTCTTCTGATTTTAAAAGAAATTAAAACATTTTCATGGGCACCTAAAGGGATCATGACCTCTGAGCACGATGTCAGGTGAGCCTCATGGATGGGTCCGCTCTGCGTAGGAGTCACTGTATCCAAATCTTCCCCTTCATTCATTACTCTGGATCTAGCATATCCAGGTGCATGCCAGCTGAGGGATTTCAGAGATCCTGGCCTCTCATCCTGTTGTCTAGTTTCCCGACATTTGAATGGGAGAGCATCTTACATGGGTAGAGATGGATATGTTGAGAAGGAAGAAGTTACACAGAGTGTGTCTTCAGTCAAGTGACATCAGAATAGCCCCCCTGCCTTACTATACACACAATAAATAGACAATACATACTAGTTGAGTGAAGAATTGTTACGAGATTTTTGTCTTTTAGTTCTGTGTCTTGGAAGATTTTGCATAATAAATATACCTTTGTTTACCCATCTTGCAAGTAAAAGATAGAATAGATTTTTTCTTTTTTGAGAAGGAGTCTCACTCCATCACCCAGGCTTGAGTGCAGTGGCATGATCGAGATCTTGGCTCACTGCAACCTCCACCTCCTAAGTTTGAGCAATTCTCCTGCCTCTCCTCCCAAGTAGGAGTAGCAGGCGTGTGCCACCATGCCTAGCTATTTTTATTTTTAATTTTTTCATAGAGATGGGGTTTCCCTATGTTGCCCAGGCTGGTCTCAAACTCCTGGGTTCAAGCAGTCCTCCCATCTCAGCCTCCAAAAGTGCTGGGGTTACAGGTGTGAGCCACCACACCAGCCCTTAGAATAGATTACTGGTTAAAATTTGGAGACAGACGTGATAATAATGTCAATAATCCTTATGTTTAAACAGCATCCATAGTTTGCAAAACATTTTCATGTACATTACCTCTTTTGATAATCCATAAAGTCACAGAAGATCTTAGGAGAAAAAAATATTGTATATTCATATAAAAATATATTCATAGTAACTGGTATCAATTTTAGATAAATCATTTGTCATTTATAATTCTATGATGAAAAATGCGATGAAAGATAATTATATGACTTTAGTCACTCTATAATTTGGCCTATGCTCTCATATGTAAGCAAAAAATGCAAAACAACATTTGTGCTCCTTAGTCACATCTATTACTTTCCACACTTTGCCTCTGTGAAAAATGCTACATTTCAAGCTCATGACTACAAGCCTTAATGCTGTGAATTGGAAATTACAACATACCTCATTGCATACTCCATTAACTGTTTCCACTACTTCAACAATGGGAAGCCAGAAAGGCTTGGTTTCTGGCTGAACAGCAAAGCTAGATGGAGGAAGTTCAGAGACGTGATGAAGAAACCTGTGACCAGAGTGCCTTGCTGCTTCTGGAGCCCACAAGAGCAACAATAACCACTTTTGCGAATTATGATTCTAATTCAGGATTTGTGGAGTTCAATATGGTGCTGTTCTGGAAAAGGTTATGTCGAAAAGGATTTGTTTCTAGAGATTTTCAGGAAAGGAGCCAATTCAAACTGCTCAACCCTGTGAGATCATTCCTGGCTGGTAGCAAGAACTTTCTGTCATGTGGGGTTTGCTCGAGAGTGAAGAATACCCGCATATCCACCCCTTCTGAGTTCATACCTGTGCCCTCTGTGGGCGCTTACACGCACACGTCCATACCAGCATCTGGATCTTCATACCCGCTTTCTCACTGATCATGTGAACTGATTCACAAGCCTTCAAGTGTCCTAGTTAGACCAGTTTAGTCCAGCTCTGAAAGAATAGATAGGTAAGACGGACCATCACATTCCATCAAATTACTTTCTAATTTCAAAATTGAGGTTTTGATAGGATGTCTGGCCACTTATGGCAAGAAGGTCTTTCACTCTGTTCAAGAGCAACCGAACACCGCTGCCAATTCTATCATTAAGAAGAGCGAGCTGCTGTTTAGTGACACTCCCCTCGGCTGCCCTTCCATCTTGGGCCCTTCCCCACCTGCCTATGTATGGTTACGTGCCTTTTAAAAGTTGCACTCATTCTAGTTACACACCTCCAAGCCTGAGGATGCTTTCGTCTGAGTTCCCAGCAGTCTTAAAGCTTTGCCAACAGCAGACGGAGGTATCACGCTGAGCCCTGTGGAGAGAAAGCCTTGCACTGTGCAAGTGACCCATTTGGCACTGGAGAGGGGGAGGGGAAGAGGAATCCTGATGGGTTCCAGGCACTCTTCATCCATCTCCCTCCCTGGGAGCCTCTCCTGGAGGGCTCTTGCAAACACAGTTACCCTGAAATCCACAAAACAAGGCCATGCCTCATGGCATTCTGAGTCAGTCCCACAGCGTGATTTACCAGCTGTCTGAAAAAAGAAATCTGCTAGGACCTGGGCTGGGACCTCAGATGTAAAGGTGTCAAGTTGAAAAACCTAGGGTGGGTCTAAACCTCCACCTCCCCAACCCTCCTTCCCACCCTAGGAAAATCATTCCAGTGTAAACATTTCTTTTTACATTTAGGATATCTGTGCAAGAAAAACTACTTTATTACTCAATATTAGTAACATTCACTTTGAACCTTAATTCTGAAAACCACAGAATTTTAAAAATGCTGTAAATAGCTGCCATGGGTGTTCTTCCCCTGCTTTCAAAGGAATTGCTTTTGTAATTACTGAGTAGGGTGAAGCTGAATTTCCCCTGCAGTAAACAGGAGAGTGTGTAACAAGATATCTTAACCAAAAACATTAATTATATTGAGATTAATTAATAATAGAAACTTTCAGGACATTCCTAATGCTTTTTTAAAAAATATTTTATTTTTTGAAGTTGTTAGGTCTCCATTCTAGTTCTGAGTACAAATAAATGCCTGACATATGGTCTAAGCCAAATTCCAAAATGTAGCAAAAACAGTGCCTGCATATTTGGCAGGAATTTAAACCAGTTCAGGTCAGTGTCTGTTTCTGCCCAAAGAAGAGTTTCTGCATTTACACTGAGCTGGGAAAATAACACAGGAAAACACGGGGAACAACACGTAATATTGCAAGCTCCAGTGCCCGGCCTGGCCAAAGAATAATGTTTGGGGCAACTCTGAAATTACCGCCCAAGCTGCAGTTTGGGTTTGCACACGTTTTGCAGGAGGGTGAGCAAGAGAGAAAGTACCGACTGCATTGTTGTAAGGAAATTGCCTTCCCCCTTCTAAGCTCTCACCTTGCAAATCACCCCCTCTTAGTAAAAGCACATCTTACTTGTTAACTCTTCCCCTGCTACTAACCTTTTCAATCATCCCCCTTCATCATTGCAGAATGGCCTTTGGAACAAAGCCGCGCTTTAAAGCCTTTCCCACTAAAAGTTTGCCCCTCCCCCCCTTTTAAAGCGGCAGTGTGGGGGTAATTTTCTTTCTTCCTTTCTTCCTTTTTTTTTTTTGATTTGTTTTTCTGCAGTCTACTCTTGTGAGGCTGTCGTTGTTTGGGGCCTGATGGATATTTCTTCAGAGATACCATCATATCGCTTGTTATTCTAACACTTATTGGTGATAAAGTTCAGACTAAAAATTAAGCAGCTGCAATGTAGCAGCACAAATTAGTTTAATGTAAGCAGTCAGGAGCAGCTGGCTGGCTCAGGACTTCAATTTAGCTGTGGGGGGAAGGGTTGTGTGACGCTGACAGTGTTTTTTTCCTCTACATAAACATTTTTGGCTGTTGCAGCTTTTGTGCTGATCATGTGACAGTGTCCCTAGGCAGATAATTTATTTCTGTGGCTTTCATGAGCAATCATTAACCTTCAGACACCGAGTTTGCTTTTTGCTTTGTGGCATTTGTTATTATTATTATTATTTTATTATTGTTATTATTTTTGGTATACTAACTAGTTTAATTCAGAAAGTGTCAGGAGAAAATTACAACCAATTTACAATAGACTGCAGTGCATAATACTTATGTTTCTATTAAGGCAGACCTGGCTCATAAGACCATTCTCATAGCTTTGCTTGTGTTTGTGGATCAGGATAATTATTTTCAGTGTGTTTGTCATTGAGATGCTCCTTCAGTATCCTCTTCTGATTGCCAGGCCTCTGCAAGCTGGCCTTGGAGAAACTCAATTTGGAGATCAATCTTTGGCAGTCTTCATCTACTTGCTAGGAGGCTGGAACCCCAAAGGGGTTGGAAATTGGGCTTCTGGAGACAGCTTTGCTTGGGTCCCTTCTTCCTTCAAGAACTGACACATCAGCCTTCAGTAAACAGTGTGGCCATTTGTAGTGAATAACTGGAGCTGGAATATATTGGGGTTGAAAAACAAAGGAAATCAGAAACAGTGTCCTGCATAAATCAGAAGGGGGTGGGGGACAGAAAAGTATCATTTCTGACATCTACTAATCACGCTGACCCTGTTTTTTGAATTTATCTGTTTTGTCCTTCTCAGATCTGTTTGTGCTGCTCAGCCATTTCTGCCAACCAGTAATTCAGGAGTGAAACGCACAGGGTCACTCTTTGGTGTCTATCATACATGATATCTTCAGACACTTTCAGAATGCCGATTATCTCGTGGGTATTGTGTGGGCCCTGTTAGATATTCATTTATTCATTCTCTCATGGTTCGGGGTTGGTAGGGGGAGCACTTGGGACTACTTGCACAGAGGGATTTGATAAAGTGTATTTATAAGCCCCAGTGAACTGTGTTTGGTGAAAAATAACAGGAAGACATAACTGTTTTTCTGTTTTCCTCATTTACAATATTCCAAGGATGAGAGTTATTTCATAATTAATACATAGAATGCAGCATGAAAATTCAGTGTTTCCAAATGTATGATTCAAAAGCTTAAAAAAAAAAATAGGAGAAATTGATCATTGTCATTCTTCAAACATTTTAAAGCACCCTCAACGGACTAGGTACTATGTAGGCTGAAAGGGAAGAAGAGCTTGACCACTGAATGATAAAAATGAGGATCCTGAAGAAGTCAGACGATCTTTGATGAGTGAATGGGTCCCGTAGGTGTCCTGAGTGTGAGAGTGCACAGAGTGTTCTATGCGTTGCATTGTTGCTGAGGTGGGACAGGAGAGTGGTAGGATAGGAACTTCTTTGTCCTCACCCAAAAGAGAGATTTCTTTCCCAAATATAGGGCGCTAGTGTTCTGGACTTTTCTGTACTTCTTCTTCCTATTTTCTTGCACCCTGGATTCCAGCTCACAAAATTGTCAGGGCTGCGTTATGACTGTGGTGACTTATCTGGTGGTAAATGGTTCACTTACTTTGCTTTTGCCTTCCTGGGCCCCTTCCTCCATAAAAACATTGATAATCATATTTTACGACCGTACCGGTGTAAGAGCATAGAATCCAGGCTGGATTCACTTTTACATATTCAGTATTATTATGTAGTTCTTATGATTTGAAGTGAAATTAAAGTGAAAACATTGTTGTAAACCCCCAAAAATATTATGGGCCCTGGGCGCTGTGCTTCCTGTGCCTAAGGGAGAATTCAGCCCTAAGCCTGGGCACAGAGACACAACTGACCTTTGCCCCAGATGAAGACACCCTGGGGGAACAAACCAAATAGGGGAGAAAAGTCACAGTCTCTTTTCCTCTGGTTAAAGCATTCACAGTTCATTCCAGACACTCCCAGGTTCAACTTCCTATGGGTGGCCCTTTTTGGGGAGCTCACCCTTATCCTGCCCTCTTCCCCCCAGTGGTGGAAGCCACTCTTAAGAGGTCCAGAAAATACAGCAGTAAGAGGTTCGGGTTAATGGGAAGGTAGCTGGGAAGGCACTTTGGAGAAGAAGTTTAGACCTTAAAGGAAGGATACATTGTAGATAATGGAAAAAAAGCAGGAGGGAGTTTCCATGTCAAAGGTTGGGCAAAAGGCCAAATATTTTTCTGGTTTCAACCATAAGCTTTAAAACAGTCAACACCTGGCAATTGTAGAATGGCCCCAAAACCACTGCTCTCTTCATGGGTGGATAGTTACTAAATCATAATGACTTTAAGCAGGTAGAGAGCCAGGGCCAAAGATGAGGTTCAACTAAGACACAGGAGAAAATGTCAAAGTGACGTCTGTGGGAATCATGCTGTTCATTCGTTCACACATTAGATTTTGCACCATCCCTATTGAATGTCATTTTCCAAACCATATAGGAAACTTCTCATGAGATCAAACTTGAAAAGCCAGCCCTTGTTTTCAAGAAGCTCAGTCTAGTAAGGCAAAGGAGTGGGAAAATGTAAATGGTTTTAAGTATGACCAAGGCAATTAGAAAATTATGTACCAGGGCAGAAGTCGCGCTGAGCATGGAGCTCCTGCCTCTTTCTTAGGATCAGAGAAAGTTTCACTTTGAAGTTGTGAGTTGAGTCGTGTCTCAATAGATGAATAGGTATTCCCCAACTTAAAAAGGTAAGAAAAGACATCTTAGGTAGGGAGATCAACATATGCAAAGAAGAGGTGAGAAGCTTGACAAAGGCAGAGAACTTCAACAGTTTATTATCGCTAGACATTTAAGTTTTCCCCTGAGGAATCTGGAGTAGAGGTGTGGTCTCAGGCACCTTATATTTTTAGTAGAGATGGGGTTTCCCTGTGTTGGCTGGGATGATCTTGATCTCTTGACCTTGTGATCTGCCCACCTTGGCCTCCCAACGTGCAGTACAGGCTTGAGCCACCACGCCTGGCCTCAAAATTATTACTGCAAAAGTCACTTTCAGAGCTATGCTTCATGGGGAACAGTCTTCTAGAAGAGGAACATGGGTCAGAATTCAGCGGAGAGGAAGCTCTGGGAGGTGACCACATCTCATGCTCTGGATTGCTGCCTTGATAGGGAAAACGAGTGTGTCAGCTGCTCTGTCCTGGATCCCTTGTGTGCCCTTCACACTCACATTAACACAACATCTTTGAGACATGTGACTTCAGAGAGCTACACTTTGGGACTAGACGTCCTGCCGTGATGTTCTTTCTTCAGTTGTAAGTTTCTGGTATTTCAAGCCAAACCCCATCTTTCTCTGCAGACCTCATAACCCACTCTCCAAGTGGTCCTTTTGTCTGAGTCTATATTTTCTCCACCATAATCTCATTCTCATAGATCCCTCTAAATAAACTAAAATATTTAAGACAAAAAGATGAGTTCGATTTGGAACTCAACTGTTAAATACGCTTTCTTTCTTCCCTTTCCTCTGTGTTACGTTTTAGACACTGTGCTAGAATCTGTGTTATGTGGCGACAAGTGAACTAGGTGCAGTCCCTGCATTCCTGCACCCTACAGTGTCGGCCCTATGATACAGGGAGGCAGGCTGAAGCCAGTTACACCAGGGGTCAAGGCCCTGGTCATGTCAGTATGTGTTGATATAAGATTGCACAAGTCAGGCAGGGCGCGGTGGCTCACACCTGTAATCCCAGCACTTTGGGAGGCCGAGGTGGGTGAATCATGAGGTCAAGATATCGAGATCATCCTGGTCAACATGGTGAAACCCCGTCTCTACTAAAAATACAAAAAATTAACTGGGCGTGGTGGCACGTGCCTGTAATCCCAGATACTCAGGAGGCCGAGGCAGGAGAATTGCCTGAACCCAGGAGGCGGAGGTTGCGGTGAGCCGAGATCGCGCCATTGCACTCCAACCTGGGTAAAAAGAGCAAAACTCTGTCTCAAAATATATATATATATATATATATAAAAGATTGCACAAGTCATTTTAGCTCTTAGAATCTTTCTCTCATTTGTAAAACACTGGGTTTTGGTTTCTAGGTTCTTTTCTGCCCCTTTAAGTTAAATGATTCTATAAAGTAAAATACTCTCACATTGTGTGACAGGGTGATGGCAAATGTTATCTTTGAACCTGATTGTTGTAGGGAAACAAGACTCAATCAAGATTGTCCAGGTTGTTGAAAGCTTTGAGCCACCAGCACTGTGTATGCGTATCCCCTGGGGAAAGTACAAGGTGATTGTCAATGCTTACCATGCAACTGTTGAACCCTGAAGTATTGGATTCTGTAGAGAAATATACTGAATAGAAGAGAAGATGCCAGCCTTAGGAAAATGATTGGATGACACCTTGCGCAATTTGACACCAGCTGAAGAGTGGCTCCACCATTCCCACTGTTATGCTCTGGCTTATCTGAATGATTCCATTTGAAAGCCAGTGCTGTGCTGTTGTGAACAGTAGCAAGAGCTCCTGTATTGTTTAGGGTCCCCAAGAACATCATAGGAGGAGAAGACTGTTTTCGAAATACAGAAGTTGAGTTACTTTACCAGAGGTGAACACAGAGCTGAAAATCTGTCTCATATGCAGTAATTTCTGCATCACACGCCCTGCTTTTTCAGATGCAGATCTAGTGAAAGCATGAATCCTAACAAAAATGTTGTTTGTTTTTTTGAGGGGGAGTCTTGCTCTGTTGCCCAGGCTGGAGTGCAATGGCGCGATCTTGGCTCACTGCAATCTCCGCCTCCTGGATTGAAGTGATTCTCATGCCTTGGCTTCCTGAGTAGCTGGGACTGCAGGCATGCGCCACCACACCTGGCTAATTTTTGTATCTATTTATTTTTGAGATGGAGTTTCGCTCTTGTCACCCAGGCTAGAGTGCAGTGGGGTGATCTTAGCTCTCTGCTACCTCCACCTCCCAGTTTCAAGTGATTCTTCTGCCTCAGCCTTCCGAGTAGCTGGGATTACAGGCACCTCTCAACATGCCCAGCTAATTTTTGCATTTTTGGTAGAGATGGGGTTTCACCGTGTTGGCCAGGCTGGTCTTAAACTCCTGACCTCAGGTGATCCGCCTACGCCAGCCTCCCCACGTGCTGGGATTATAGGCGTGAACCACCGTGCCCAGACAATTTTTGTATTTTTAGTAGAGAAAGGTTTCACCATGTTGGTCAGACTGGTCTCCAACGCCCAGCCTCGTGATCTGCCTGCCTCGGCCTCCCAAATTGCTGGGATTACAGACATGAGCCATTGTGCCTGGCCTAAAAATTGTTTTTCAAATAAATACTAGATAATACCCCAGCAGAGGCGGGTGGTTCTTCTACTATACAATATGTACCTGTGGTTCAGATTTTCACTCTCAGCAAAAAGAGAGCTTAGAGAGATATCATATGTGAAAGAACCTCACATCTGCAATGAATGGCCCAAAAACTTAGAGGAAGAGTTTTACTGCACTCTGTTGTGTAAATATATTCCTTCTGCAAAGGGTATCTGTTTTTAAGGAAAAAAATTACACCCATCACAAAAGATCCTTGTTTTGTTGTTTGATGACTAAAGAATATGATTCTATTTAAATTAATAATCTATGACAAGACACTGAGTGGGCATGGCTTTGGGCTTGGCATTGCCCTTGATTGGTCATGTGATCTTAGGCATTAGAATAATTTCTTTGGCGCTTTCCCTGACTGCTGTATGCAGACAGGAGCAATTTCTATCCTTTTCTTACCTTGGTATGTTGATTAATATGTAGTAAGGTGGATGCAGTTCTTCAAGAGAGAGGCTTGCTTTTAGCACAGGCCCACTGGGTCATACTGATGGGGTACACCCGTATATTTAGAACTGTCATCAGAACTGAATTGAGTAAATGCAAGGCATTTAGACTCTTGGGAGTACTTGATCATTATAAAATGTGGCCAAAACTGTAATGAAATTACTGCTTAAGCTTTTTGGACTTCAGAAACTGGTCGCCTACCAACAAAGAAGGGGCTCAAGTTCATGGGCATTCTCTTCTCCTGGCTGTTTTCTATAGTAAACAGAACCTTTTCTTCCTTTTCTTTCTTTCTCTCTGTCTTTCTTTTCTGAGACAGAGTCTCACTTTGTTGCCAGGCTGGTCGTGAACTCCTGAGCTCAGGAACTCCGCCCGCCCGGGTCTCCCAAAGTGCTGGTATTACAGGAGTGAGCCACCGCGCCCAGCCTGTTCTACCTTTTTTCTTTCCAGACCTCTTGTTTCTTTCTTTCCTCTTGTTCTCTGCTTCCTCCACTTCTGGCTTCTTGTTCTTCTTTACTCAGTGTTCCTCTGCTACTCACACATGGAGGGAATCAGTATTTAAACTCCAACACTTGGGTTGTAAGGAGTCTGTGGGAGTCAAGTGACACAGTCTTTGGTTGGGACCCAGAGAAGGATTATATTACAACATTCCGGTTCCCCATGGAAAAGACGCTTTTGCTATCCAGCAGTTTAATTAAGAAAGAGCTGGTACCGAAGCTCCTGTCTGAAGAGACAACAAACAAAAGCCCAACATGTACGTCCTCTAGAATGCCCAGCCATTGTAAAGAGCCTACTATCAAAGTTGCGACACTCAGGAAATACTGAGATAGTGTGGTTTCCGTTATTAGCATTATTTTTTAAACAGGATATAGGATATCTATCATAAGGCCCGTATGTACAACTGGGCCTCTTGAGATTCAGCAGTTGAGAGCTGCTACATTTAAAACGTTCGACAGAGGCCAGGCGAGGTGGCTCACGCCTGTAATCCCAGCACTTTGGGAGGCTGAGTTGAGCAGATCATGAGGTCAGGAGATTGAGAACATCCTGGTCATGGTGAAACCCCATCTCTACTAAAATACAAAAATTAGCGGGGTGTGGTGGCAGCTGCCTGTAGTTCCAGCTACTCAGGAAGCGGAAGCAGGGGAATCGCTTGAATCCAGGAGATGGAGGTTGCAGTGAGCCGAGATCATACCGCCACACTCCAGCCTGGTGAAAGAGCAAGACTCCATATCAAAAAAAAAAAAAGGTTGACTGAAATGTAAGCATGGAGTTTTAAGAGAACACACTTTCATTGAGTTGAGAAAAACAGCGAGTTGTAAAAATATTAAATGAAGTAATACTGAATCACTTGGATTTGCTTTTAAAGTGACATGAAAGTACTGTTTGGCATAGTCATTTAAATGTAGGTGTAATTCAACTTATTTCCCTTCTAAAAGACGTTTTCAGGTTTATATGGTCACATGCTCTCTGTCTCCTTCAAAGGCCTCCCTCGCACTCTGTTCTCCTTCAAGGCCCTCCCAGGCTCTGCCACATTTGCTGGCAAAATAATCCTCTCCGGTCAGCCATCCTGTAGCTTTTGCTGAGGCTGCTATTGTAGCACTTCCCATAGCGCATATGTCCAGTTACATGCCACTTCCGCAGGAGGCCTCCTTTGAAGTTAATGGCCCATTCTGGCATTGTCTTACCTCTTTGTCCTAGCCCCTTTACCAGGATTTGCTGGTCCTTCTTGTAATGGTCTGGCAACCTCCTCTTCTGGCTGAACTGCAAGCTCCCCTGCCACCTCGGGGTGCGGGAGTAGGTAACAGTATCTGTCTCACCTGGTATTAACACCTACCATGATGGTTGATCCTTAGTAGAATACATATGTCACTGTCAAACCAAAAAGGGTACTTTCTTACTGTTTATGAAGTAAGCAATTTTTTTTTTTTGAGATGGAGTATCACTCTGTCACCCAGGCTGGGGTACAGTGGCACAATCTCAGCTCACTGCAACCTCCGCCTACTGGGTTCAAGCAATTCTCCTGCCTCAGCCTCCTGTGTAGCTGGGATTACAGGTGTGCACCGCCACACCCAGCTAATTTTTGTGTTTTTAGTAGCGATGGGGTTACACCATGTTGGCCAGGCTGGTCTTCAACTCCTGATCTCAGGTGATCTGCCCTCTTCGGCTTCCCAAAGTGCTCGGATTACAGGTGTGAGCCACTGCACCCAGCCTTTAGGAATATTTCTAAGAGGAGAGAAAAGACTCAAAGGATAGTTGAGAGGATTCAAGGATTTGTTGAATTCTAGTGCTGGTGGCATTTAAGTATGCCCCTTAATTTTGTATTGTTTAAAACGTTTCATCTTCCTTTTCAAGACTTTCTGGATTAATTTTAAATACTCTTTAAATAACCAGCGGTTGCTCCGGCATGTGTTCACTGATGACCTTATTTAGTTAAGACAACACTGTTCTTCTCTATTTGCTTTAAGCTCTGATAGACAATATGGAAATAAGCACTTTAAAGTACAACAATCCAAGGCATTATGTAATAGGTAGAAGCAAACACATAATCAGATAAATGCATAAATACTTATAGAGTTTAGCTGCATCGGGCATTAAAACAAATAAACAAAAAACCACACTGTCACCCTTCTTTCCAAATTTTAGTCAGGCGGCCTTTGGGTAAAGCAAAGAGATCTTCTAGGCGATGAAACTGATGTCAGAGCTAATACTGACCTTGGGCTGAAATAAGTGATTTATAGGTATTCATGTAGTGCCTAAACTAACTGTAATGGATACTGTAGTGTGTCACACAGGTGTCCCCCCACAGGCCCAAGGCATTGCTCCCATTTCCTGAAGTGTTGTTTGCTGACAGCTCACAGCTAAATCCTTCCCTAGAAACTGCTCTTGGCAGGGAGGAGCTGCCTGTCCAAGGCTACACACTTTGCCAGCCCTGTATGCAGTCACTGGTCAATATCTACTCAGGGCCACTCCAGCTTTGGAGCTGGAATTAATGGGATCAGCTGAGGCCTCTGTTGCCACTCCTTCACCATTCACCTTTTCTCTCTCTCTTCAATCTTACTTTTCTTTTTTTGGTCATGAGACAGAGTCTTGCTCTGTCACCAGGCTGTAGTGCAGAGGCACAATCTTGGCTCACTGCAATCTCCACCTCCATGGTTGAAGCAGTTCTCCTGCCTCAGCCTCCTGAATGGAACTACAGGTGTGTGCCACCACCCCCAGCTAATTTTTGTATTTTTTAGTAGAGATGGGTTCACCATGTTGGCCAGGATGGTCTCTATCTCTTAATCTCGTGATCTGCCTGCCTTGGCCTCCCCAAGTACTGAGATTATAGGCATGATCCACCACCACGCTTGGCCCAGTCTTGCTTCTCTTACTGCCTTACCGGTGTTTGTCCTGAGAGCATGCCCTCCACAAATTTAACATGTCTCGAGTGCTATTATCAGGATTTATGAGAAAGTTGAGGTGCAGAGAGGTCAGATAACTTGTTGCAGCTCACTGAACTGGTGAGTTGCAGAGCTAGCACCTGAACCCAGAGTATGTGACCTGAACTACCATCTTTTGGAACACTAGGTTTGTGGTGGTATAGTAGATCACGTGATGAGGCTATTCAAATTGGAGGTTGGAAGAGTTTTGATAGATCTATCAGGTAATTGAGGGCCTCCGTAATCAGGGGAAAGCAAGAGTTTGGAAGTTGAACTGATGAGAATTCTAATTTGAGATCTAGTCATTCCTGGAAAAGTTGCTTATTTATTTTGTCTTGGTTTTCCCTATTATAAAATGACAATAATAGCCGGGCGAAGTAGCTCACTCCTGTAATCCCAGCACTTTGGGAGGCTAAGGCGGGTGGATCACAAGGTCAAGAGATCAAGACCATCCTGGCCAACATGCGGAAACCCCAACTCTACTAAAAATACAAAAATTAGCTGCGCATGTGACTCACACCTGTAGTCTCAGCTACTTGGGAAGCTGAGGCAAGGAAATTGCTTGAACTCAGGAAGCGGAGGTTGCAGTGAGCCAAGATCATGCCACTGTACTCCAGCCTGGTGACAGAGCAAGACTTCGTCTCAAAAAAATAAAATAAAATATAAAATGGCAATAACAAAACCAAATTTATAGGCTGATAGTGAGGATTAAATATAATATATGAAAAGCAACTTGTATAGCCCCTAATATGATTGCAGCAGGTACCCAGCTAATGCATGGTCATTGCTGTTGTTTTAGGGTATGTTCTTAAGCTAGGGTGGAAATTCCTGGAGAAGATGGGAACAGAAGTCAAAATACTGAAAAGGGTATTTTAGAAAGGTAGAAATGGCTGCATGATGCTTGATGGTGTATGATGGGATGGAAGAACTAGATGTGGGTATGTTAAGTACCAATAATCAGAATTTTCTAGCAATATAAAGATATATGGTAAACAGGGTCAAACCTTGGGCAGTGGCTAAACACAGAGGAAACACAGAGGAAAGAGTAAACCTGGGCGATATCTTAAAGAATTGGCCAGGCGCGGTGGCTCACACCTATAATCCCAGCACTTTGGGAGGCCGAGGCGGGTGGATCACGAGGTCAAGAGATCGAGACCATCCTGGTCAACATGGTGAAACCCTGTCTCTACTAAAAATACAAAAAATTAGCTGGGCATGGTGGCGCATGCCTGTAGTCCCAGCTATCGGGAGGCTGAGGCAGGAGAATTGCTTGAACCCAGAAGGCGGAGGTTGCAGTGAGCCGAGATCGTGCCATTTCACTCCAGTCTGGGTAACAACAGCAAAACTCTGTCTCAAAAAAAAAAAAAGAATTGGCAAGATCAGTGGTTGATGCCTGTAATCCCAGTGCTTTGGGAGGCGAGGCGGGTGGATCACCAGGTCAGTAGTTCAAGACCAGCCTGGCCAACATGCTGAAACGCTGTCTCTACTAAAAATACAAAAAATTAGCTGGGCGTGGTGGCACACACCTGTAATTCCAGCTACTCAGGAGGCTGAGGCAGGAGAATTGCTTAAACCTGGGAGACAGAGATTGCAGCCAGCTGCATGCCACTGCACGCCAGCCTGGGCAACAGAGCGAGACTCCGTCTCAAAAAAAAAAAAAATTGGCAAGATTCTGTGCATAGAGGGCAAACAAAGAGGCAGTGAAAAGCAGTCAGGTGATTTGAAGAACAAAAGGCTGAGGAAAGTAATACCATTGAGGGAAAATATAGGGAAACTGAGGGAGGTGCAGTAGTTGGGGCCGTGGTGAAAAATTCTCATGTTGAGGTGAAGGTAAGTAACAGATGTGAAAAAGATTGACAATAATTTGAACAATGAAAAAGAAATTTTTTTAGAAAGCCAATGGCTGTATTAATTTCGAGCTTTAAAAGGTAGGATTTCTGGTGGTAGCTTTTTTGGCTAAAATTTGAGGGACAGAGAGACAAGATATGTGGCTCTGGAACAGGTGCCATCCTTGCATAAAAGGAAGACAAAGTCATCAGAATGAGGAAGGGCATCAGAGGTTGGCTTTCCAAAGAAAAGGATCAAGATAGATTCATGCATGGAGATCACATGAGGGCGGATTCTCTCTTTTTACAAACGAAATCCCTTTCTATGGGTCCTCTGGGAGGGATTCTTTAGCAAAACCTACCAATTTTAAAACTGACTCAGTGATTTTGCTATGTTTTCACTTTCGGGGGTTGTTTTAGAATGAAGTTTCAAGGGCATTGTGTCTCTTCTGTTCTTTTGCTTAAGAGCGACACGGTAGAATGCCCAGGCAACACCAAGGGGTTCAGAAGAACGATTTCTATTTTTCCACAGGGCTTAATAAGGAAGCAGCATATTCTCCCTGAGGAAAAATGACAGTTCATGAAGACCAAATATATTTCTGTAAATTGTGAAAGATAATAATATTGTTTCAATTAAGCTCTTCATGCTCACAGTGTAGAGGCCAACCTGACCTTATACAAAAGGGACAGTAGGAAAATAAAGAGGTGTGATTGCCAAAATGCTCTCACCTGAAAGATGAATGTCTCAAATAAGCAGTTGCCAAAACACCCTAGAGAAGTTAGGAGCATGATTTTGTTGTTTCAAACAGATAAACAGATGAATTTTTAAATTGAGAAACTATAGGGAGCTGGAATCAGAGAATTTGAAAGTATCAGCCATGCTGAGCCAAGTGGCCTTTCTCAGGGTCTAGGATTTCTTATGTTCTAATAACAAAGCCGAAATCCTGCAGGCAAACAGCCCTAGAAAAAAATTTTATTATCGGCTCACTAGATGAATTTAACTTTGAGCTCCTAAAGTACATTTATTTTACTCACTGAGTATTGGTGATGTTTTCTAGGAGGAGGTTTCCCTATAATTTATTTGCCCTAAAAATGGTCAAAGCCAAATTTTAATGAAGGTCCACCTTTTCTTTTCTTGCAGACTTTGTAAGATGAAGAACAAAAACCTGAGAAGTAGCCTTTCCTTAGTTCATCTGTGAGCAATAATGTTGTCTATTCATGTACTTTTAAATATACAGTAAAAAAATTATCTCTACAGTCAGTATAATATACTAGAGGTAGGAGAAGGAAGAACTCACAACCGTACTTAAAATTCACTTAGATTGGCTGTAGGCTTAGTGTAAGATTAGCTTGCATACTGATTTTTCTCTCCCCTTAAACGCTTACATTTTATTCTCAACCAGTAATATAAATGTTCATGCTGAAGGATCAATACATGCCCTGGAAGCCATTTTTTTTTTTTTGAGATTGAGTTTCGCTCTTGTTACCCAGGCTGGAGTACAATGGTGCGATCTCGGCTCACCGCAACCTCTGCCTCCTGGGTTCAGGCAATTCTCCTGCCTCAGCCTGCTGAGCAGCTGGGATTACAGGCACGCGCCACCGTGCCCAGCTAGTTTTTTGTATTTTTAGTAAAGACGGGGTTTCACCATGTTGACCAGGATGGTCTCGATCTCTTGACCTCGTGATCCACCCGCCTCGGCCTCCCAAAGTGCTGGGATTACAGGTGTGAGCCACTGCACCCGGCCCAGAAGCCATGTTTTTTAAAAGTGAATTTTTGCTTTATTTAAGGAAAACAAATGCATTTGGGAAAGAAAGTACAATTGCATGCCCATTGAGCAGATATACTTGAACAACCTGTGGCTCTTTTGGGAAAAGCCTCCCTTTTGAAGATTCCCAGTTCTTATTCTGTAATATATTATGCTATGCTTGACTGTCAAGAGCAAAATGTAGCTATATGGCTTTTTCTCATTGATCATTCAAATGTATGCCAGTCAAGTCTATGGTGGTAAAAACCATTGATCTATCATTTTATAAGGCCACTTTCTCAAGTGACACCATCACACTACAGCTGTTTTCAATGGAGACTTACTCCTCCAACTTCTTCCTTTCCAGGGGAAAAACTTCAAGATGGTTCATTTGATTGTCTAGAATTTCTTAAACATGGTTACTTGGGGGTCTATCATCAGTCCAAATGTTTAGTCCCCAGAATTCTTTTTAAAAATGACATCTGGCCAGGCATGGTGGCTCATGCCTATAATCTCAGTACTTTGCTGAGATGGGAGGATTGCTTGATGCCAGGAGATCAAGACCAGCCTGGGCAACATAAGACTTGTCTCTAGCCGGGCGCGGTGGCGCCTGCCTGTAGTCCCAGCTACTCGGGAGGCTGAGGTGGGAGGATCGCTTGAGCCCAAGAGTTCTGGGCTGTAGTGCAATATGCTGATTGGGTATCCGCACTAAGTTCGGCGTCAATATGGTGACCTCCCAGGAGCAGGGGACCACCAGGTTGCCTAAGGAGGGGTGAACTGGCACAGGTCGGAAATGGAGCAGGTCAAAATTCCCGTGCTGATGAGTAGTGGGATGGCGCCTGTGAATAGCCACTGCACTCCAGCCTGGGCAACATAGTGAGACACCCGTCTATTTAAAAAAAAAAAAAGACTTGTCTCTACAAAAAAATTTTAAAGTTAGCCAAACATGGTGTGGTAGGCACCTGTAGTCCCAGCTACTTGCGAGGCTGAGGTGAGAGGATTGCTTGGGCCCAGGAGTTTGAGGCTGCCTTGAGTTACGACTGCACCTCTCCTCTTCAGCGTGGGTGGCGGATTGAAACTCTGTCTCTATTTAAAAAACAACAACCTCTTATAGAGGGCTCCACAGAAAAATGAGCTTATGATGCTGGGGGTGATGAAAGGATGGAGGGGTGAGGAGGTAGGGAGAATAGAGTTAAACTTTTGCTGATTTTAAGGCCCAATTAGTGCTATACTATACTGCTGTTATCAGGGAAACAGGAAAAATATCACCCAAATTCTTCTTGCCTCATGGGTTTCTGTTTATGAAACGTGAAGAATGATTGCAACTCTGAGAACAGTCTTTACCTTGCAGGCATTATGCTAGGAATGGTGGTAAAAACCATTGATCTATTCTTTCATTTGCTTTGATGCTAGCTGAAAGGCAGTTTCATTCCCACATATATTTGTTATTTATGTATATAATTATTTACTTAGCAATTTGGTTAAGAAATGTTATTTTCGTTTCATAACTCTGGTTTCTTTCTCTACCTGTGCATGCCCCAAGTCTCTTATGCCTGGAATGAATTAGCAGCAATCCCTGGCTCTAGTCAGTTACTACGCTGTATGAAAAATATCCTGCTCTTACGGAGAGTAACTAAGCTATCGGACATGGTGTTCTTTCTTTAGAGACAATAAAAAGCACATTTATTTCTTATGTTAAAAGAAAAACTTTAGACTAATTAAATGTAACAGAATTTAATTGAGCAAAGAATAGTTCAAGAATCAGGCAGCCTCCTGAACCAGAATAGACTGTGGCACTGCCACATGGTGAAACAAAATTTATGTACAGAAAAAGGAAAGTGACAGACAGAAAGCGGAAGTGAGGTACGGAAACAGCTGAATTGGTTACAGCTTGGCATTTACCTTATTTGAACACAGTTTGAACAGTTGGCTCCCTGTGATTGGCTGAAACTCATGATTAGTACAAGAGCAGGTTAAAGTCTGTTTACACATCCAGTTAGATCACAGTTCACTATGTATGGAGAACCTTTATAGCAAACTTAAAATATGTAAGGAAGCAGCTTTGGGCCAAATTTAATTTAACACTTTTGAAAGGGCCAATAGTTTTGAAAGGGTTGACTAGGATGCTACTTATAAATATTCTAGTTATTTAAATGTAGAATACTGAAAAGAGACCAATCTTAAAAAACTCCTTTGTTGTCAAACTATTTCTTTTCACCACATTGTGAATTGGACACTATTTTTGTTGTTTCCTTTAAGCTTTTGTATTTTATTTTGCTTTTCCAACTTGGTTCTTCGATGAAAATAATCACGTCACACCTGAAGACTCTTTTTTCCTTCATGCTCTCTTTCATTTCCTTTGATGCTAGCTGAAAAGCAGTTTCATTCCCACATATATTTGTAATTTATTTATATAATTATTTAATTAGCAGTTTGGTTAAGAAATGTTATTTTCATATACTATTTTTCCCTTCAGTCACTTAGCTGGTCTATTTTTTATTTATATATAGGCCTGCACTTTCTTACTGATATTTCTTTTAAAATGAAAATGTCCAAGGATTATATGAGCTTTTTCTTAAATCTTGCTTAAGTTTATGAATGTATTTACTTATATGTTTATTTTTGTGGAGTGGGGAGAGAGCTAGGTTGTGTTTTTATTTTAAGGAAAAATTTATTGTTTTATTTGTTAAAAATGTCGGTTTGAAAAATTAGCAAAATAGTAATTACTTGTTGAAAAAATTATCAAAAATATAAAAGTGTAAACAAAGGTATAGAGTGAAACTCTTCTAATAGGTTCTTAATCCCACTCTCCAGAGGTAACTGCTGTTAATAGCTTAGTTTATATACTTCCAGATATTTTGCTATGTCTACAGAAATCTATCTATAACTGTGGCTGTATCTATTATATCTATTATATATACATACATATTTTAACAAATGTAACATCTATGTACAGTCAATTCTTACTACTTGCAGTAGTTATGTTTTATAAAATTGCCATGAACACTGAATTAGTTAATACTAAAACATTGCTCCTAGGGGAAATACAGAGTTAGGTTCCTGTGAGCCTATGGTTACATTTTTGTCAACTATATTAATCTGTTTTCATACTGCTATGAAGAACTGCCCAAGACTGGATAATTTATAAAGGAAAGAGGTTTAATTGACTTACAGTTCAGCAAGGCTGGGGAGGCCTCAGGACACTTAAAATCATGGCTGGAAGGTAAAGGGGAAGCAAGGCATCTTCTTGATAATGGGGCAGGAAAGGGAAGTGAACATAGGAGGAACTACCAAGCACTTATAAAACCATCAGATAGGCCAGGCATGGTGGCTCACGCCTGTAATCCCAGCACTTTGGGAGGCTGAGGTGGGTGAATCACCTGAGGTCAGGAGTTCAAGACCAACTTGGCCAACACAGTGAAACCCCATCTCTACTAAAAATACAAAAATCAGCCAGGTGTGGTGGCACGCACCTGTAATCCCAACTACTGGGGAGGGTGAGGCAGGAGAATTGCTTGAACCCAGGAGGCAGAGGTTTCAGTGAGCTGAGATCGTGCCACTGCATTCCAGCCTGGGCAACAGAGTAAGACTCCATCTCAAAAAAGAAAAAAAACCCATTGGATCTCATGAGAACTTACTATCACGGGAAGAGCATGGGGGCTTATGGTGGGGACTACCATTCAAGATGAGATTTTTGGAGGGGGACATAGCCAAACTGTTATCACCAACCTATCAATATATAATCTTGTTCTATGTATATTTCTGTTTAAAGACACCTTATTCAGTGTATATCATTAATTCATTGACATTGAACATTAATTCATTAACATTGAACTCACAGCCAACGGTACTGTAACTCGTGTCTGAAAAAAGCTTACCAAACACACGTTTTTTGTTTTTTGAGATGAAATCTTACTCTGTTGCCAGGCTGGAGTGCAATGGCACGATCTCAGCTCACTGCAAGCTCTGCCTCCTGGGTTCAAGTGATTCCCTCACCTCAGCCTCCTAAGTAGCTGGGACTACAGGTGTGCGCCCACACCCAGCTAATTTTTTTGTGTGTTTTAGTAGAGACGGGGTTTCGCCATACTGGCCAGGATGGTCTTCATCTCCTGACCTCGTGATCTGACTGCCTTGGCCTCCCGAAGTGCTTTTACAGGTGTGAGCCACCGTGCCTGGCCCAAGCATACATATTTGCTCCAATGGCACAAATGATCCTTTTCTCCATAAGGCATATCGCAGCCTTCTTGCCCTTAAAAACGGTAGTTAGCACTTCAGCACTATGTTTGGCGACATTTTAAAAAGCAAAAGCAAATACAAAAACATGGCGCTAAATAGACTGCGAAAAGGACACTTGTTTACAGTATGAGAGCTGAAACAAGAAGGCAGAGTGTCACTTTCTTCTTCAGCCTCAGCTAGGAATGCACACAGTTGTGTATACCAGAGAAAGGATTATGAGTGTTGCTTGTGGGGTTACAAATAGGCTTAGTGAGTAGGTGAATTGACAAATATAGAATCAATGAATAATGAGGATTTTTTTTTTTTTTGAGACAAAGTCTTACTCCCTCACCAGGCGCCAGGCTGGAGTGCAGTGGTGTGATCTCGGATCACTGCAACCTCTGCTTCCTGGGTTCAAGCAATTATCCTGCCTCAGCCTCCTGAGTAGTTGGGACTACAGGTGCGCGCCACCACACCCAGCTAATTTTTTTGTATTTTTAGTAAATAAGTATTTTCACCATATTGGCCAAGATGGTCTTGATCTCTTGACCTTGTGATCCGTCTGCCTCAGCCTCCCAAAGTGCTGGGATTACAGGTGTGAGCCACCGCGCCAGGTCAAGGATCAACTTTTTTTTTGGAGACGGAGACTGACTCTGTCTCCTAAGATGGAGTGCAGTGTCTTGATCTCAGCTTACTCTAACATCCGCCCCTCATGTTCAAGCAATTCTCCTGTCTCAGCCTCCAGAATAGCTGGGATTACAGGCTCATGCCACCACGCCCAGCTAATTTTTGCATTATTAGTAGAGATGGGGGTTTCACCATGTTGGCCAGGCTGGTCTTGAACTCCTAACCTCAGGTGATCCGCCCACCTCAGCCTCTCATAGTGCTGGGATTACAGGTGTGAGCCACCATACTTGGCCCAACTCTATATCTTTCTGTAAAGTGTTTTCTTTTCCCTTCTCAACAGTAACTTAGGCACATTTTTCCATATCATTGCCTATGGTGTTTCATTTATTCATCCCATTTGTTGAGCACCTACCAGGCACTGTGCATAGTACTGGGACACTGTGAAAAACAGAACAGAATCTGTGCTCATGGAGCCTAAATTCATTATGAATAGAAAGCATATTGTTATAATAGAGAGTGGTAAGTACCCTGAAGAAAAATGAAACAGTATTAAGTGTAGAGAATGACAAAGAGAGCAATTAGCTGGAGTGGTTATGCAAGGCTTTTCTGATGAGTTGACATTTGCACAAGATTTGAATGACCTGAAAGAAGCAGCCAAGCAGACCAAGAAGCTAATGAGGATTGTTTCAAGGCCTCCTCACTAGCAGTGGCCTTTGGTCTTTTTAAGATTGCAAATTAAGACATTTGAACGGCAATTGGTGAAGACCAATTGCAATCTGGACTTTGCTCTTTTCTCTTCAATTTCCCCTCTGGCCTGCTCCTCCGTGTATTGGGTGGTATTGGCTGTGGGCATTTTTGGGAATTGACAAAGGCTGTGGTATGCCGGTAAATGTTTAACCATCAGCTCTCAGGAAATAAAAACCTTAGACTGCAGCGTTTGTCATTTTCTATGGTGTAGGCATTCCCATCCTGGCCAGTTCCAAGCTACCAGCATGAGGTTACATATGCGAAATTGGGAAGAGATTTGCAGTAGCACATCATGATGTAGCATTTCCACCATACTGATACTTAACATGCTCCGTTGATCCTTGAATTTTCTAGAAATTGGTAGCTAGATTTGGAAGCTTGATGAGACTAAGTCTTGATTTTTTTTTTAATATCACGCACACCCATCGAGAGATCTGTAATGTAATAGTCTTATCTTAAATAATGCAATTATTTACCACCCTGCAGTCAAAGGAGAGATGTCAGGGATTTATTGAAAATCCTATCAGAAAAATGGCTATAAAAAAGGTACACCTGGTTTGCATTTGTGAAGATGACCGTGGAAAAAAATGTTTATACCATGGCTGTAATCTTTTCAATAAGACATTACTGACCACAGTACTGAATTCCAACTCTGGAATCTTGGCAGCACAGGTAAGTTAAATGATATCATTTCTAGTCGTTGGCGAATTAAGTCCTAGTAGAATAATTTGGAGTCTTTTATGCTAATCAATGTTGAGGTTAAGGGATTGAAGCCATTTCGTACAGATTTTTTTTTTAAGGTTAAAAAAGCTCTGCATTTCCCAATGCTATATAGTAGGAAAAACTTTGAGGCTTCAAGATTTTAGATGAGTGTTTTCACCCTTCGAGTATCTGTGGGATCGCCTCTCTGGCTCGAGCTTGGTGTCTTTATGAGTATAATTTTTGGCTGTAGTCATTTTAGTTCCTGGGAATCTCCATTTCCCCTTTATCCTGTATGCTCCTGAGGTATTATTGCCCATTTTATCTGTGGCTGTGATCTGACGGATAAATTAGATAATTCTTTCTCCTTTGCCTTCCAGGATTAGGACAACCTCAGCCCCTGTTACCCATTCTGGAAAAATACATGCAAACCAGCACATTCTCATACTTTGGTTATCACAAATTCCTCTAATTTCTTATGTAAAAGTCCATAGGCCTAATGTGAAGGACTCTTGTTTATTATTATTATTATTTGAGACAAAGTCTTGCTTTTCTGCCCAGGCTGCAGTGCCATGGCGTGATCTAGGCTCACTGCAAACTCTGCCTTCCAGGTTCAAGCTATTCTCCTGCCTCAGTCTCCCAAATAGTTGTCATTACAGGCATGTGCCACTGTGCCTGGCTAATTTTTGTATTTTTAGTAGAGATGGGGTTTTACCATTGTGGCCAGGCTGGTCTTGAATTCCTGACCTCATGTTCCCCCGCCTTGGCCTCCCAAAGTGCTGGGATTATAGGCCTGAACCACCATGCCTGGCTGGTTCCTGTAGTTCTTTCAGTATAATCTCATTGGTCTTTGAGCACTTTCTTGCTTTCTGGCACAGCTAGATATTCTGACTCATCTTGTCCCTTAGCCCTTGAGTTAGCAGCTTCCGAAGGAGACCTGGCAATATTTTGCAAACAATGGTATTTAGAAACCATGATCTGAATACTAAGTGTGCTATGGCTACTGAGGTATAAAGTCATTACTTTATACCTTTTTAGTGGGAAAAACTAGGAGATCTCTTTATTTTTGTTAAATCAGGAGTTCATACTCGGCAATCACAGGATTCCTCATCTTCCTCTGTTCCCTAGTTATAGCTTCCTCCTCTTACAGTGAGAACCTTGGTTCTCAACAGTGTTAACACATTTGCTCATTTGTGCTATTCTGTAATTTACACAAAATTGTTTGAGTGATTATATCAGTACTTCTCCCAACAATGAAACTATAGTAAAGTTAAAAAATTTCATCATAATTTTTGTGTTTCAATTTTTAGATTTACTAAGATAGCTTTTTCAACCTCAGCACTATTTGACGTTTTGGGTTGGATCATTCTTTGTTGTAGGAGGCTGCCCTGTGCATTGTTGAATGTTTAGCACCCTCCCTGGCTTCTAGTACTGGAGGTGCCCGGTATTCCCACCCTCAAGTTATGGCAATTAAGAATGTCTCAAACATAATAAAATGTCCCCTGTCCTCTGTTGAGAATCTCTCCACTAAGAGAGTATGTACAGCCTGACTATTGTTTTCAAAAGCTACTTGAATTATTTTTATTGTGCTATTCAATTTTATATATTTAATCATTTATTTGTTTATATTCAATCATAGAATTTACTTTCCTTTTATAGCTTTAAATTAAATTTTATTTTTTCTGAATAAATGAAACATCTACCTGGTTCTAATGTAAGAAAAAACAAGAAGTATTCGAAAAAGATATACTCAGTGAAGTCTTATTCTCATCCCTATTGCTGCCACCCTGTTCCAAACCCACCATCTACAGGTAACTATTTTCATGAATTTTCTTACATAAAATGTAAGATGCTATATATTCACTTTCAACTTTGATTTCTCTGCTTAAAACTATACCCTGGAAATCACTCCAAAATAATTCACAGAGATTTTCCTAACTTTTTAGAAACAGTTGCTTAGTATTCCATTGTGTGGCTCTTCCATAGTTTATTCCACTATCTCTTAGGAATGGGAAGTTAGGTTTTTTCTACTACTTTGCCAATACAAATAATTCCACAATGAATATGTTTGTGCATATGTTGTTTTGGATTTGTGAAGGCGCATCTTTGAGGTAAATTCCTAGAAATGGGATTGTTAGGTTGAAGGGTAAATGCTTATGTAGTTTTATTAAATATTGCTAAATTCTCACCCATAGGGTAAACCATTTTGCACCCTCAACCGCATGATGTAAGAAAGTGTGTTGTTAGTTAGGTGTGGTGGTTCACACCTGTAATCCCAGCACTTTGGGAGGCCAAGGTGGGTGAATCACCCACTCACGTGGTCAGGAGTTGGAGACCAGCCTGGCCAATATAGTGAAACCCTGTCTCTACTAAAAATACAAAAAATAAGCTGGGCGTGGTGGTGGGTGCCTGTAATCTCATCTACTCTGATAGCTGAGGCAGGAGAATCGCTTGAACCCAGGGGGTGGAGGTTACAATGAGCCAAGATTGTGCCACTGAACTCTAGCCTGGGTGACAGTGCAAGACTCCATATATAAAAAAAAAAAAAGCGCCGGGTATGGTGGCTCAAGCCTGTAATCCCAGCACTTTGGGAGGCCGAGGCGGGTGGATCACGAGGTCAAGAGATCGAGACCATCCTGGCCAACATGGTGAAACCCCATCTCTACTAAAAATACTGTAGTCCCAGCTACTCAGGAGGCTGAGGCAGGAGAATTGCTTGAACCCGGGAGGCGGAGGTTGCAGTGAGCCGAGATTGTGCCACTACCCGGGAGGTGGAGGTTGCAGTGAGCCGAGATTGTGCCACTGCACTCCAGCCTGGTGCCTGGTGACAAAGTGAGACTCTGTCTCAAAAAAAAAAAAGAAAAGAGAATGTGTTGTTAAACTTTGAATTTATGCCAGTTTGATAAGTAAGAGAGAAGTATCTCAGTAAAAGTTTAGCATAGTTTTGACTTACATTTCTTTTATTATGAATAAAATTGAACATCTTTACATATGTGTGTATCCTTTTATATATATATATATATATTTTGGTGAACTGTTTGTGCATGCCTTTTGCTCATTTTCCCGTTAGGTTTTTGATTATTTCCTTACTGACATTTTTAAGAGATATTAATATATTGGGCAGATTAGGTCTTTATCTGTGATATATGTTTTAAATATTTTCTCTCAATTTGTCACTTGTCTTTTAATCTTGCTCATGACTTTTTGTCATGCCGAGCTATTTTGAACATTTTTATTGAGATCCACTTAGCGTAATAAGTTTTTAACATATCTGGATTTGAATCATTTAGATTTTCTCTACACCATATTTTAAAGATATTTACTTCTGTTTTCTTCTACTACTTAAATTATTTCATCTTTTATGATTAAATCTGTAATTATTGAAGTTTATTCTGATGTATGGATCTAGCTTTATCTTTTTCCAAATAGGGTTACATTTTTCTTAGCACCATTTAATGAGTCCTTCTTTTCTCTAATAAATTGCAATGCCATCTTTCTTATCTCTTTGGGTCTATCTTCCATTCTATTCCGTGGCCTGTCTCTCTATTCATATTCTAGTATCACAGTTTTTTAATTACAGTAGGGCTGACATAAAAGCGCAGTTACATTTTTTTAAGGATTTTCCTAGTTCTTTTTAGAATCTACTTGACTAACTCCAGCAAAGTTTTATTGGTATTCTTATTAAGATTTCATTAAATTTATGTATTAATTTGAGATGAAATGGCCAATATCTTTGACTATATATATATATATATATATATATGTAAAGTGTATATATATATATACACTTAAGTTTATTCCTAATTATCTTACCTATTTTTGTGGCTCTTACAAAGAAATTATATTTTCTAATTGACTACAGCTTGTATATTTGAATGTTATTGATTTTTGTATATTAATTTTGTATCCTGATATATTACTGGATTCTTTTATTGTTTGCATTTTTTACTGAATGGCTAAAGGTTTCCCAGAGATTCTATCATATCATCTACAGACAGAGATAATTTAATTTGTACTTTCCAATTTTTGTCACATGTATCTGGAATCCCTTCTCACTTTTTGCCCTGTTCCATGCGGCCCTTGCTGTTAATATAATCCTTAAGGTATCTCTGTCTTTTATCTTTTATTAAGGTACGCAAATGAACACAAGTGTGAACCCAGAAAATCTGAGACAGATCTCAACAATTTGGAAAGTTTATTTTGCCAAGGTCGAGGATGCACCTGTGACACAGCCTCAGGAAGCCCCGACAACATGTGCCCAAGGTGGTCCAGCACAGTTTAGTTTTATAGATTTTAGGGACATGTGAGGCATCAATCAATATGTGTAAGAAGTACATTGGTTTGGTCTGGAAAGGCGGGACAACTTGAAGCAAAGGCAGGAAGACTTGAAGCAGAGAGGAAGTTCCAGGTCACAAATAGGTGAGAGACAAATGGTTGTATTCTTTTGAGTTCTGATTAGCCTTTCCAAAGGAGGCAATCAGATATGCATCTGTATCAACAGCAGAGGGGTGACTTTGAATAGAAGAGGAGGCACGTTTGCCCTCTGCAGTTCCCAGCTTGACTTTTCCCTTTAGCTTAGTGACTTGGGGGGGCCCCAAGATTTACTTTCCTTTCACACAAGCATGATGCATTACAGGATTACACCCTTTTAGGTATGATCCTAGTGAGAGCATTACCTAAAACAAGGAAGATATCATTGTGTCCCAAATGACATTGTCACATTCACCTCCAAACTAGGTCTTCCACCTTATTCCTAGGTATTTCCTGCTTGTTCCTAAACCTTGGCTTTTGCTCTCCTTTCTCCTTCCACTTGTAAATCATATCAGCTGGTATTTCATGCAGATTTTTTTTTTTTTTTGAGACAGAGTCTTGCTCTGTCACCAGGCTAGAGTGCAGTGGCGGGATCTCGGTTCACTGAAACCTCTGCCTCCTGGGTTCAAGCAATTCACCTGCCTCAGCCTCCTGAGTAGCTGGGACTACAGGTGCATGCCACCATGACCAGCTAATTTTTGTATTTTTAGTAGAAACAGGATTTCACCACGTTGGCCAGGTCGGTCTCTATCTCTTGACCTTGTGATCAGCCTGCATTGACCTCCCAAAGCGCTGGGATTACAGGTGTGTGCCACCCTGCCCAGTCTCATACAGATTTTAATTCAGCAAACTTTTCCCCAATATTCAGTGGGTGGTCTACTTGTGGGTACAAAGGCCCAGACCCATTGTTTCTATTGGAGACCTGTGAAGGGCGATCCCAGCCTCAGACCCTCACATGGTATTGACTCAGCACTCTGCTCCAACTCCATGTCAGTTTAACTTCTCCCTCTACCCAGTCCTAACTTCCTTATTCCCTAAAAGATGTTTCTGAGAGTGCTCCTCAGTAAACTTCATGCATAAATACCTCAGAGGCTCATAGATGGAATTCCTGGAGCATTCCACCTATGGCATTTTCTCTTCATGCTTACTGCCACTCATCCAGGTTAGGCCCCCATTATTGCTTACCTGGAACATTGCAGAAGCTTTATCACTGTTCTCTTTGCTTACTGGCTCCCCCTCTACAATCAGTCTACACAACAACCGACAAATTATTTATCCCAGATCATAGCTCTTACGTTGTTTTCCTGCTCAAAAATTTTGGTGGCTTCCCAGTCTATTTAATTAGGTTCTTACTCCTTATTGTAATTCTCAAGACCCTTCCCAATTTAGTCCTCACTATTTTCAGCTCTCATCTTCTACTCCAGTATAAGTATGCTATGCTCCACTTAAACTGGACTATTTGCAATCCTCCAACTCCACTGTCAAAGTGTATTCTCCCTACATTTGTTTCAAATTTCCTCTTCTATTATCTTCTTTATAAAATTGAACCATATTTCCAGGTCCGTTTTAAATATTCATTCTTAGCATACCTGTATCAATGTAACGTATGTACCCCATAAATATATATGCCTACTATGTACCGACAAAAATTGAAAATAAAATTTAAAAAACCCTCACATTCTCCATGCAGATTTTCCTTGTACTTCAATCCAATATCATCTCTTCTTCATTAGTTATCTCAATGCATTTTGAACTTCTCCTTGGTATCTACTGATTATATTTATGGTTTGTTAATTTCACCATTTTACCATTTTACCTCTTCACTATCCTTACACCTGCACTGATAGAACATAATCATGAAAGCAAGATTTTACCTCGGTTATCTTTGTATCACTTGAAGCAAGAAGCATCATCCTTCATCCCGGAGTTTAATAAATCCAATTGAATGCAAGCTGCCAATTTGTTTGACATTTTCATGAATGCTTTCTGTCTTTCTAGCTTCTCAAGTTTGGGATAGGAGGGTTTCATATGTAAACAAATATTTAACTATGGTTTTTTGATGAAATCATTTATGTTGTTTCCCAGCACAATTTTCACTGGAAGATCTTTGAAGATTCCTTGAATAAGTTTCTAAAACTAAAGATGGAATGTGCCCCTATAAGGAAATGGCCATATCCTGTGAGACATAGGAATTCCTCAGGGTGGAGAGGAGAACCGTGGCACATGTAATCAGATGATGTGACATCAAATCCATGGTGTAATTCAAAACACAGCTGTGGGGCAGGAATCTGGAACAAACCATAAGCCTTTTTTTTCCATTCTACAATGGAGGCAGCATGGGTTTTAGCTTCCTTATTCTATGCAGGCAGCTTCACTCTTATCAAGATGTAGCTTCTCTTTTTCCATGTACCTTAGCCTCATTTCGGTAACTAATATCCTCTTTTCAGTCAAGTCAAATGAGAACAGTGGTGCTTTCCAAAGCACTGTTGATTGATGTTTGATATTGCCTGTAACCCTTGAATTAGAACTGTGAAAATAGGTCACTAATTAAAAATAAGCTTTTGGTGTTAAAAATTATATATATATATGGGCAATCTGTGGAGAAAGAAATGAATTGAATGATATATCACACCTCAAGATATAGTTTTAATTTTACCCATCCGTTTATATTATCCTATTTCTCAGAGCAAGCTAACTACAGATAGAACAGTACTAGAAATGGGACTTCTCCTTCTTGGGGTATATGGAATTTTCAACAAGCAGAGTGTGGTTATGTTTAGATAGAATAGTACAAGGTTGTGTTTACATAGAATCTTTCATTGAAAGAACTTTGAGTGCTTCATAAACATTGCCTCACGAATGCTTTCAACATCCTTAGGAGGTGAATGGAGTTATTGTCCCCATTTAACTAATGGGAAAATTGAAAAAAAGAGGGCTTGAACTTCGTATTCACCAGTCAATGGTTTTTGTGACCATAAAAATATATTCTACGTAGCCTTGAATTAATGATATATATCTGTTCTGATTTTATGCTGTTGCCATTTTTTCTTTGCATTAAACCATTAAAAAGTTCTATTGAAACTTTTGTAAATATTCTGTATTATGAGATATATTCTGGATCATTCTTTAAACTTCCACCAAACTTCCATCACAGAAATTTTATTGGAATAGGGCTTTGTTTTACTTTATTTGTTTATCTATATTTTTAGAGACAGGGTCTCTCTCACTCGGTTGCTCAAGCTGGAGTGCTGTGGTGCAACCCTAGCTCACTGTAGCTGCAACCTCTGGGTTCAAGCAATCCTTGTGCCTCCGCCTCCTGAGTAGCTGGTACTACAGGTATGTCATCACCCCTGGCTAATTTTAAAATTTTCATAGAGATGGGGTCTTACTATGTTGCCCAGGCTGGTTTTGAACTCCTGGGCTCAAGTAATCCTCCTGCCTCAGCCTCCTAAAGTGTTGGGATCACAGGCATGGCCCACCACACCCAGCCTACCTCATTTATTTAGAGGTTACATTTCCCTAAATAAATCACAGTAGTGGCTGTGCATGGTGGCTCACACCTGTAATCCCAGCACTTTGGGAGGCCTAGGCGGGTGGATCAAGAGGTCAAGAGATCGAGACCATCCTGGCCAACATGGTGAAACCCTGTCTCTACTAAAAAAAAAAATACAAAAATTGGCTGGGCATGGTGGCGCACGCCTGTAGTCCCAGCTACTCAGGAGGCTGAGGCAGGAGAATTGCTTGAACCCGGATGCGTAGGTTGCGGAAAGCCAAGATCGCGCCACTGCACTCCAGCCTGGTGGCTGGCGACAGAGCGAGACTTTGTCTTCAAAAAAAAAAAAAGGTATCTGTAACTGTATTTTAAAGACGAATATCACAAATGGTTAAAAACAAGTCTTGTTTTTTTTTTGAGATGGAATCTTGCACTGTAGCCCCGGCTGTATGTAGTGCAGTGGTGCGATCTTGGCTCACTGCAACCTCCGTCTCTTGGGTTCAAGCAATTCTTCTGCCTCAACCTCCCAAGTAGCTGGGACTACAGGCATGTACCACCATGCCCGGCTAACTTTTTTGTGTTTTTAGGGGAGACTGGGTTTCACCATGTTAGCTGAGATGTCTCCATCTCCTGACCTCGTGATCCACCCACCCCGGCCTTCCAAAGTGCTGGGATTACAGGAGTGAGCCACCGTGCCTGGCCAAAAAGTCCTTGAAGCAATATATACCAGAAAATGAAGAGCGCTTCATCTCCTCCAAAAGAGAATGAATTGTCTTTTATACAGTATACGTATGGAGCCAATCCGTGAGTGAGATACATACAGGCCCTCTGACAATTGTCAGAACGTCTTGACGTAGCTGCTAATGATCTGTTGACAGGAACAGCTGGTGATAGGAACGGAGGTGAGTGTTACTAGAGAAGAAGGCATGAAGCCCTCACTGCGGTGGTGCAGTGAGAGAACAGTAGACTGGGTGCCAGCCACAGCCCCATTAACCAGCCCTTAGTAAATTCCAGGATATAAATTTTATGGTCTCTACTTGGCACAGAATGAAGATAAAAAAGGTTTCTGTTTGACCATCTCCTTAATATCCATACGTAAACATATTCCAAGGAGAAAACCTGGTTGTACCCGTTTTGCAATCCTGCACCTGAGTCTTAAAAAAAAAAAGGCACAGAATATTCTGGACCTGATGTTCATTGGATCATTTGTCAATGTGCCAAATAAACTTTAGCTCCCAGAGCACTTGGAAAACATGTTTTGGAGAGTCCGTGTAACATTCTGGGTGGGGCAGTTTCTAAACGGCTCAATCTTAAACACAAAACAGAGCAGTAAGACCAGTGATTAGTATTGATGCAACAATTTTACAGCTATGCTGAATGTGCACTGTGTTAGGAATGCTCTAAACCCATGCTGGGTCAACACGTTTTTCAACAGATGTTGACAGAAGAGTGCTAAATAGTGTGTGTTACACATTTTTAATCTTTATCCAAATAAACTCAGTTTCTGCAAAAGTGTTTTGAGAATGAGAATTTACATACATATATATTTCTCTTTTGCGTTTGCAAAATTATGAAATATTTTATAGATATAAAATAATAAAGTAAGTATAAATGATGACAGCAAAATGTGTATTTTTGTTTTTATCACCTAGTGTAAGAAAGAAAACTTTTCTAATGCCTTTGGCACTCGTATGAGTTATTTCTCACTCTCCCTCGCTTCAGAGCTAGCAACTGCCTTGACTTTTTGCGTTTATCATTCTCATCCTTTTCCTTAAGTTTTACTACATATACTGGCCTGGCGCGGTGGCTCACGCCTATAATCCCAGCACTTTGGGAGGCCGAGGCGGGTGGATCACGAGGTCAAGAGATCGAGACTATCCTGGTCAACAAGGTGAAACCCCGTCTCTACTAAAAATACAAAAATTAGCTGGGCATGGTGGTGTGCGCCTGTAGTCCCAGCTACTCGGGAGGCTGAGGCAGGAGAATTGCTTGAACCCAGAAGGCAGAGGATGCGGTGAGCCGAGATCGTGCCATTGCACTCCAGTCTGGGTGACAACAGTGAAACTCCGTCTCAGAAAAAAAAAATACAAAAAAAGTTGTACTACATATAGATATAGGTAGACAGAGATACATGCGCACACGCACATGCTCCTTATGTATATGAATCCCTAACAAAATAGAATCAGTTTTACAAGTTTTTGAACTTTATGTGAAAGGTACACTATTTATGCCTTCTGTTATATGCTTGTTCAGAATTTTATTTGTGAGATTCATTCATATGCATGTAGTTTATTCTCTGTTGCAGAGTATTCAATTGTATAAATAGACCACAAGTTATCTATTTACTCCCGTTACCACTGACAGCCAGGTTGTTTCCAAGCTATCAGGAACATTCTTTTGTATGTCTCCTGCTGTTCCCAAGCAAGGCTTTCTAGAGGATGTAGAAAGTGGAATTGTAGAATAGTGCTATATATGCATCGACTTTACTACGTAATGCCAAATTGTTTTCCAGAATCTATGAACCAATTCACACTCTCACCAACAGTGGATCATAGTTGTCATTGCTCCACATTCTCTCCAACATTTGGGATAGTCAGACTTTCAAATTCTTGCCAATTCAGTGGAAATGAAATGGTAATTTGTTTATTTAGTATTATTTTCCCTGGTTACTAAAAAGGTTGAGCTTTGGATTATGTTTTTCAGTCATTCATGTTTCTGCTTTGGTTAAATGTCTATTTGCTTTAAATGGCCATTTTGTTACTGGGTTGTTGATGTTTTCTTATGTGTTTTTAGGAGTTCTTTATAGGTATTTTCAGGATGCAAATGCTTTTTTGGTTATTTATATTTCAAACATCTGCTCCCAGATGATCTTTTCAATTTAGTCTGTTATTTCTTTAAAATTTTTACCAGGGTAAACAAATATTCTCTGATCACTATTTAAAGAGAGATAAAACTCAATTAATTATACTACTCAGAATGTTAATTCAAACATAAGAATCAGAAATGGTACAATACATTTGTGTTAATTATTTTAAAATGCAAAATGGCAGAGATGTGTTTCCTGACAGACTCTCCTGGGAAATCTATTGAGATGATTATATCTAATCTTAACCAGATGGATTCCTTTATTTATTTTACTGAATCTTGCCATCATTACAGGCACATCTAAAAAGTCTGTAAAAAATCAAATAGCAACACATCTCTTTCTTTCCTTCTAGCATCCAATTTCTGGAAAAAGTAGTCTACACTTGTCTCTGCTTCCTTGTAATCGCTTCTTATCCTCGGGTGATCTGGCTTTCTCCAGCACTCGCTTGGAAACTGATCTTTCAAAGGTTGCCATGACCTTGTAATTTCCAAATTCAATGGCTTCTTAATTAGAGTTTCCAGATTTAGCATTAAAAAATACAGAATTTGCAGTTACATTAGAATTTTAGATAAGCAAAGAATAACTTTTGAGTATAAGTAGGTCCCAAATGTCCCAATATATCTTTGTTCCAAATATTTGCCCCACGTCCCCTCTGCAAATACAATCAAGCACAAAGTGCTTTCAATGCCCCAAGTATTTCTATTAATAACTCCTTCGTAATGATTATGATGTTGGAGTGAAACAAAGATAGAGAAATTTTGGTATTTAGTTTTTGTGGTACATTTACGGAACAGTGGTCTGTGATTATATTTCCATCTAACCAAATGTTTTTCCACCAGTCTCCAGACCTGAGATTTCACCCGCTTCTGCTAGAGATTCTCCGTAGGCAGTATGAAGAGAGAAGATGCTCACTGACATAAATGGTCTTAGTGGGGAGAAGGAGTCTCAAAGAATGGCTCTGCCCAAGAGAATCTAACTCTGAGAGAAAAGAGAAGGTCAGGCTTGGCAAAGCACGGGTTGGGGCCGAGCTTGGAATTGGGGTTTAGGGTTCTTCTTCCTCTTCATCTTATAATTCCACATTTTTTCCACTCTCCTCTCTTAATCTCCCATAATACACTCCTACCTTTCCCAAACTTCTGTCTTCTAGAAGGACATGCAAGACACTAATAAACGTAAATCCCAACAATGAAAATTAAGCCAATAATAAAATGTCTTAGAAGAATTTTAAACAGGTGAGGGATGTGGTCAAAAATCTCTAAATAAATGTATTTTTGTTTGAGTTGAATTTTTATTTGCAGCAATAGTCTTAAGATGCAAATGATTTGAAATTAGAGACTTTCAATAACTTGGAAATAGTATACCACAAATAATGGCAATATTTAGCACTTAAAAATAGCATAGCACAACAAAAAACAATTCCTAAAACCAGAAATCACTACTTCCTTCAAGAGTCTAAGCCTTGGCTGGGCGCAGCGGCTGACGCCTGTAACCCAGTGCTTTGGAAGGCGGAGGTGGATAAATCGCCTGAGGTCAGGAGTTTGAGAGCAGACTGGCTAACATGCCGAAACCCTCTCTCTACTAAAAATACAAAAATTAGCTGGGCATGGTGGCGGGCGCCTGTAATCCCAGTTACTTGGGCACCTGTAATACCAGCTACTGAGGAAGCTGAGGCAGGAGAATCACTTGAACCTGGGAGGCAGAGATTGAAGTGAGCTGAGATTGCGCAATCGCACTCCAGACTGAGTGACAAGAGCAAAACTCTGTCTAAAAAAAAAGTCTAAGCCTTTAGTCATTGCTTTCCATATTAAAACGCAATTTTTCATTCGGGGTCCATATTAAAAGTCATTGTCTTCTTGAAGCCTTCTCAGTCTCAATAATCTCAATCCCTGGCTCGGAGTTAAGTGTCTATTTCAATTTAGTGTTTACTTATGGGGCTGTAATCTTTTAGAAGTCCCTGTCCCTCCTGGATCATCACCTCCTTCAGAGAAGAGACAAAGCCTTGTTTGTGTTTATAGTTCCACTATCGTTTACACTGCGTTGTGCTTAAAAACTGTTGACTTGAACCTCATCCTTAAAGCAATGAGTAAACTTTCATTTTGCTCACGTAGAACAATAAATTATATATGCATTAGTAAATTGGTAATGTATTCTATCTCCAAAATTATGCCTTGTTACAATGCTTTTGAGTACACATACATTCACGTTTTGGAAAATATTTAAAAGTTTCAGGAGACAGTTGTGTATTTGAGAGAGAAAGTATTTAAAGAGTAAGGATCTGACAATGCTTGACCCACTAGGCAAAAGGCCATTTAAAAATGGTGGGTCTTTCTCTTGTCTGCAAAGTCCCCTGCAAGAAGAGTTTGAGAAACAAGGAATGTGGCCTTTCCTCCAAAGACCTCAGATATATCATACATGGATCCCAGTTGATACATGTGGAAATTGACGTTAAGCAACTTGCCTAAAGGGAGTCATTGACTAGAGCTAGGAAAAATCTCCAGCTTGTGCTGGAAGACAGACTGTGTGGACAAAAGTCAGGCTCCACAGGCTGTTTTGTGAGTGTAACGTTAGCATGATGTTAGCAAACAGTAAAGCAACATCTGCTTCAGACGGGGCCAGAGAAATCAGTTTTGATAAAAGCACACAATGACCTGGGAGAAAAGAGGTAAATCTCAGAAAGATGAGCCCTGTGGTTGCTAACATTTTAATTCGAGACTTTACAGAAACGAATCTTCAACCCCCTAAGAGTTACTCAGGGAACATCTGAGCTACCACAATTATTCCTGCACAAACCTCCTGTATTCCTTGACTCTCAATACCTTTGTTTTCTTGTATCTGACATGAACAGAGCTCTACGGAAATGATGTGGAGGGGGAGTGAAGGAGCTGAGCTTCATACGTGGGAAAAATGTGTTGAAATAGACTGTGAAATTAAAAAAATAAGCATGGCAACAAGAGAGTGGTTAAAGAGTGTTCCCTGTAATGTCTCTACGAAAAATGTAAGCATTTCATTTAGATCATTGCTAGACTATTGAATGGCTACCATCAGCTTGTCACAGTTTGGATAAAACATGTAACCAAATCCTAACACTCATTATGAAAACACATATGGAAAATCCCTTTTCATTCAGAGCAGACGACCTAGAAGCACTGTTTTAGCCACAGAAATGTGTCCCTGTGAACATGACACCAGAGACCCAGAATGTGGGGCTGCTTTAAAGTGCCACACAAGAGCTAGGATTTTTATTTTGCTTCACATTCCTCACAGGGCTCTATTTTGAAGCTCTTAGGCAAGAGGTAATCTGGGAACAGCATTGTATTCATAAAGATTTCAAAGATGGGGAGGTTCCCACCATTTGACCTATTTTGCCACTGATAAATTATCCTGATGCAGAAAGTCTCACGTATACAGCAAACTCATTAAGGCTTAATATATTCTTACGTATGTGCATTTCTCTGATGTGTCTGCATACACATATATGTTTTTGGTGCAAAGACATACTTTTTCTAGACAACAAGATGAATACTTTGAATTTCAATTATATATATATGTTTCTTGAAATGGGGGTCTCACTCTGTCACCCAGGCTGGAGTGCAGTGCTGTGATCACAGCTCACTGCAGCCTCAATTTCCTGGGCTCAAGTGATCCTCCCACCTCAGCCTCCTGAGTAGCCTGGACAACAAGCGTGTACCACCATGCCTGGCTAATTTTTGTATTTTTTGTAGAACAGGGTTTTGCCATGCTGCCCATGCTAATCTTGAACTCCTGAGCTCAAGCGATCTACCTGCCTCAGCCTATTTATGCATTTTGGTATAAGATTATGGCCAAGTAACTTTAAGAAACGACTTTTCAAATCCAGAATTTTTTAGGCTAAGAGAACTAGGTTTAAAATCCAAGAAAAAAGCCAACATTTAATTATGTAAAATACAATGTGCCAATTCTGTCATCAGCAATAATAGCCATATCAGTATCTCGCTAGTCATAAGAAAGATACCCTGGAAGCTTTGCCAGTTGTTTCAAGCCACTGATACATTAGGGTATTAAGATCCTAAGAATTGATGTGACTAATAAAAGTGCCTGATTTACAACTGGGAGTAAGTTACACAGTGGCAAAACCTAACCCAATGTAGCGTCATCGCCTGAATCTCAGAGTTGGACAATTGTTTTCTTGAAGAATTAAGGCAGTAATAGGGGAATGAGCTTCACTCTTTCATCTCTCAGTCATTTGTTGATTTCTTTGTGAGACACATTTTTATTGAATGTCTACTCTGCACTGGGCACTGTTTTATTTGCTGGTATGGAATCTTGTGTAAGTCAGACATGTCCTTTTGGGAACCTATATTTTAGTGAGGGAGACAGAACAATGAACAGTTACATAGACAAATCGAAGATGATTCCCACTAGTGATGAATGACATAACAATGAGACGGGGTGACTTGTGGCAAGGGTTGGGGGTGTCAAAGAAGCCTTCTTAGGATATCATATTTGAGCTGAGCTCTTATTGGTAAACATAACCAGCTTTGTGAAGGATTGAGAGGTGAGAATTCCAGGTGGTAGACGGGAAGTTTAAGGCCTGAGGCAAAGATAGTCCTGAAAAGACAGCCAGGCCAGAGGAGTGGGGAGCCAGATAGGGGCTGAGGACAGGGAGAAGGGCAGGGATTCAGCTTTGTGAACCATGGTCAGGAGTCTGAACTTCTGTGACCAAAAGCGGTTTGAAGGGCTGACCGTGGTGGTTCACACCTGTAATCCCAGGACTTTGGGAGACGGATGGATTGCTCGAGGTCAGAAGTTCAAGACCAGGCCGGCCAACATGGTGAAACCCCATCTTTACTAAAAATACAAAAAATTAGCTGGGTATGGTGGTGCACGCCTACAGTCCTAGCTACTTAGGAGGCTGAGGCAGGAGAAGCACTTGAATCCAGGAGGCAGAGGTTACAGTAAGCCGAGATCGTGCCACTGCACTCTAGCCTGGGCAACAGAGCTAGACTCTGTCACAAACAAGCCATAGGAGGGTTTGAAGTAGGCCACTGCCACGGGCCTGATTTATGTTTTGAAAGGCCACTCTGGGGCTGGGCACGGTGGCTCACACCTGTAATCCTAGCATTTTGGGAGGCTGAGGTGGGTGGATCACCTGAGGTCAGGAGTTCAAGACCAGCCTGGCCATCATGGTGAAACCCCATCTTAAAAAAAAAAAAAGAAAAGAAAAGAAAGGCCACTCTGATTATCATGTGGAGAAAGCATTGTTAAGGGATGGAACTGGAAATAAGCTTTCTAGATGAGAGCCTATTAAGGCTTACATGGGGGTGATGGCAGTGGAGGGAAAAGGATGCAATGATCAATGGATGCAATAGGGATGAGTTTTGGAGGGAAAGCCTACAGGATGTTGGGAGCAGGGAAAAAACGGAATCTTGGATGGCTTGTCCATGCAGGTGCCATTTGCTAACATTGTCAGTTGCATAGGGGGGTGACTATGAGCTGGACCAGAACCCAAGATTCTGTTGATTAATTTATATTGGAGATGCAGGTGAGACACTCAGGTCATGGTTAGTGATGGGGGAGAAAGCAGGGCTGTTTGTTGATCAGCTGATCAATAAACAGAGCTCTGAAGAAAGCTGAAGAAGCTCCCAGAGGCTAAAATTGTTCTTAACCAAAGTTTACAAAGTCTGGAGTCAGCATTCCTTAGTCAACTTTTTCCCGTGTCTTATTTAAAATCCTCTTGACTTCTCCCCCTACTCCCCCTACTCCCCCTACTCTCCCTACTCCCCCTTTTCCCCCTACTCCCCCTTTTTCCCCAGGGACAAGTGTCTGGGGGGAAAGAATTAAGGACAATTTGGAAATGTTTGTAGCACAACAATACAATTTCAGCAACAACCCCACCTCCATCTTCTAGAGCACCTTTCCACCAGTCTGGTTTCCTCTAATCCATTTTGAACTACATTCCAGTGAGGACTGCGTAAGCAAAGGAGGGGGTTGTCTTTGTATTACTCATTCCACTCATCCTTCCAGAACAGGCTACATGTTTGTAACAAACCGGAGAACTTTGGGTGGAAGATATTTTTTTTTGTTTGTTTTTTGTTTTTTCCTTGTTATCAGAATGTAGCCAGACTTAAAGAAGACTGGTTATCTATTAGTCATTTGGTATTCTAAACACGCGGGTGTGGACTCCAAACCTGCCTGTGGCTTGCCTGAATTGTAACCAAGTTTGTCCCACACAGGATACCTAAATGCCAGAAAGACTGTGCTTTTTGGCACTTTAACCAAAAGCCCAGTGCGTGGGCCAGAATATTCATAATATCGTAGATTCATAAAGGACAGAACTGACATCTTCGAAGAATGTAACAAGGAAGTAAAGCAAGTGCTTTAGGAAGAAATAGAACAAAACATAAACTCAGAAATGAGCTTGATCCTTGGAAGATCCTAGGGAAACAATGCAAACCCTAAGTGTTTTTTAACTCCTTTAAAAAAACGTCTTTCATGAATAGTTTTGGTTGCCTGTGTGAAAATTCTTTATTGATATTTCTCATTTTCCATCAAACTTAATTTATCATATTGGGGGAAAAAGACCCCACAGGCTTTAGAGTCAAAGACCTACACCAAATCCGACCTCTGCTACGTTGCATATTTATGATCTTGGCATGTGCTTCGTGGGTTTTCATTTATTCCTCCAAAAAATGGGAACCTTATAACAAAAATATTCATGTCCCGGATCTAGTGGTCCTACTTCTAGGAAATTATCTGATGGGAGCAATCACAAAAATCCACAAAGATTTATCTATAAAGAATATTCCTTTGCAGCATTGAAATATTGGAATTGTGTGAGTAGACTATGATATATCCACATACAAGAATATCAAATAGGGAGTAAAGATTTTTGTGGAAGAAATTTAGTGACATGAAAAATTGTTCACAATATACTATTAAGTGAAAAATTATAAAGTTATGCACATTGTTACTAATTTTGGGGGGAAATGTATTCTTATGCTTACCCATAGAAGAAAGACTAGATAGATGAGCGCAGTAGTATCACTGGTGATTTGATCTGGGTAAGTGGCACACTGAGGCAGCTTTGGTCTCTACTCTTCAAGATTTTCCAACCTTCCTTCAATGACATGTACTAATTTTATAATTATTAAAGATACGTTAAATAAGGGCATTAATATTCACCTCATAGATTTGTGTTAAGAATTAAATTAGGTGAGATGAATTATAGAAAAACACTTAGTTCAGTGTCTGACATTTAATTGTTGTTTTTTATTATTTTTATCCAATTTAAATAAAAGTCCAGGAGGCTGAGGCAGGGGAATCACTTGAACCTGGGAGACAGAGGTTGCAGTGAGCTGAAATGGTGCCACTGCACTCCAGCCTGGCGACAAAGCAAGACCCTGTCTCAAAAAAAAAAAAAGTCATCCTGGCCTTAGCTCAAAATGATTTTTTTGACTGGAAACAAAACCAAAAGTATTACCCTTTATCTGGTGAAGATTTATCACTATTAAGGATACTCAAAACAATGCACTGAAAGCTATGAAAGCAATTTCAAAAGAGATGTTTCTGAAATGCCTTGAGCAATGACAGAGGCGATGAAATAAGCAATTAAACTTCAGGTGACTATTTTGCAGCATTTATTTGGCCCCGGAAGCTTTGGTTTGTTTAAAAAACCTGTCATTACTATAGCCACATTGGGTACACAGATAGATGGAACAATATCTAACTCAAAGCGAGCAATTAGTCTGTCAAGATAAATGCCCCCTCTTCTTCAAGCTGATAAGAAGTATCTCGTCAGTGCCTCTTATGTCATCCCTGAAACACTGTCCATGAGCCCTGCTGTGTGCTCTCCCCACGCTCTTCATCTTGCAGAAATTCAGAGGGAAGCTTTTTGTGAGGATGGTTGAAAGACGGTTCATATTTTCATGTTACCCCTGTCTCTCTTCCTGGAATATATATCTTTGGGGTGCTATGCCCTTCTACCCCCACCCAGGGCACTTGTGTGTGCGCACACACACAGAAACATGTATACCCACTCACACGCAGACATACACGGGCACACATTCCCCCCCCCACACTCCCGCAGAGAGTTACATTATCTCTCTCTCTCTCTCACACACACTCCTACTTTCTTCTGTCCCCGCCTATCCATCTCCCTTCCCTTGTGCTGAGTTAGATGCTCCTCCTCTTCTTTTTGTAATCTCTGTTTTAGCATTTCCCATAGAATACTGCACACAGGGAGTGCTTATCTCGCTCTCACACTGGAGCTCCTTGGCCATCTGCTACTTGTATTAGCCTCTCAGAACCCTGCTTTCTTCATCTTAGTGTTCCATTGACAAACGGGAACATATGCCTCATTTAGAAGTTCGTTGTGGGCATTCCATTGCGTAACGGAGGTAGAATTCCTGGCACATACTAGCCACCCAATAATGGAAGCTATTATTATGATTAATTGGATTATTTATTCACTTTTATATCCTGAGGGCCTGGCATAGTGTCTGATGTTTGAGGAGTACAAAATAAATTTCTGGAGAATTAATGAATTAGCTCACAAGCATACAGAATGTGGCTTCAAAATAAAAGAAGAATGTTGTCTTGTAGCATTTATAGGACATGTGAGTGACAAACCCACGTTCTTCCCCTTCTTACCCCTTTCCCCAAACAACTTACTGGTGCCAATCCTTGGGAAAAGGAACTTACCATCTAGATATAGAAAGCCTAGTGACTGTTATTTTCATGTAGATATGGCTTAGCAAGGATAAGAGGACTTTTCTCCCATTATTATCATCTCCCTGTGCAGTTTCTTTCCCAGAGACCAGTCTTCCTTCGCCTTGTTGACCTTTATATTCTCTCTAAACCCAACAAACAATTCTTGGCTGCAACAATCAGCTTCACGGCTGACTCCAGACTCCATCCGATCTGTTAGCTCTAATCTATTCACCTCTCAGTGTTCACAAAACCTGTTAGCTGATTTGCATTCCACCTCCTATCTTTTCCCTACTTCCTTTGAGGAAGATGTTTGTGAATTATTTTAAGCCAGTTGAATCACTCTGGGAGTTAAGTGCTATTTTTAAGCTTTTGAGGAACAGTTGAGAAGGAATGATTTAGGGATGTGAAGCATTTCCCAATAATATCCCACAGAAACTTCAATTTACCACCAAGTCTGTGGTGAATTTCAGGGTATTAAGACACTAGAGGCCGGGCGCGGTGGCTCACCCCTGTAATCTCAGCACTTTGGGAGGCTGAGGCAGGTGGATCACGAGGTCGGGAGTTCAAGACCAGACTGGTCAACACGGTGAAATCCCATCTCTACTAAAAAACACAAAAATTAGCTGGGCATGGTGGCTCGTACCTGTAATCCCAGCTACTTGGGAGACTGAGATAGAAGAATTGCTTGAATTGGGACCCAGCAGGAGGAGGTTGCGGTGAGCTGACGTGCCACTGCACTCCAGCCCGGGCTACAGGGTGAGACTCCATCTCAAAAAAAAAAAAAAAAAAAAAAAGACACTAGAGGGAAATGGGTCACTGTTCTTGGATGCCAGATTCTAAGCTACCCAGTAGCAAAATGTCTTATTAAAACCATGGTGTAAGGGTGCGAGTGAGATCCACGGGAGGCCATCTGCTGCTTGAGAGAATGTCTTCCTTTCCAACATCTGAATGTACTGCTTTCATTGCTGTCTGCCTAGATGCAGAACCTCGTCTTCTTTCAGCAGGACCACTGTCTCTGTGTCTTTGTCAATTTCTTGGCCCCTACCAGCATCCTCTCCCTCAAATATTGTGCAACATATTCAGGTCCCAGGTGAGTAGACCTCTGTAAGCAGATCACAAGGTGAGAGTTCTCTTGAATAATTATCCCACTTGCTTTTATGAACCTTTTCTGAGGCCCCAGCCCACCAACCAAGGCACATTTTCCTACTTAAAAACTCCTACCAGTTCCAGGAAGTCTTCCCAGAGTGATAAGAACACATGCTTTATCTTATCTCAACTTTTCTAGGCCTCTACATTGATTGCCTCAGCTCACGTTGCCCCTGCTGGCTCCTTGTTGGTCTCCCTTACATAGAAATCTATGCCTTTGTGGTCAACCATGAGGTTGCATTTTGCCGTCTGTATGTCCCTGTCGTACTGGTTCAGGACATTATTTCTAGTCATAGAATGTACACAGTTAGAATGGAAGGACCATATTTCCTTTTCTTCCTTTCTTATAGATTGATTGATTGATTGATTGAGACAGAGTCTTGCTCTGTCACCCCGACTGGAGTGCAGTGGCTTGATCTCGGCTCACTGCAACGTCCGCTGCCTGGGTTCAGGCGATTCTCCTGCCTCAGCCTCCTGAGTAGCTGGCGTGCACCACCATGCCCTGCTAATTTTTGCATTTTTAGTAGTGACAGGGTTTTAACACGTTGGTCAGGCTGGCCTCGAACTCCTGACGAACTCGTGATCCGACATGTGTTTGTGTATACGGCACACACATACTGGCGTGTAAGGTTACTGACGTGCTTGCCTTGGCCTCCCAAAGTGCTGGGATTACAGGCCTGAGCCTCCACACCTGGCCTCTTTCCTTTCCTTTTTTTTTTGACTAATGAAACATCAAGTTATATAATTATGACTTAATAAATACTTTTCGTTGTTGCTGATGATAAAATGTTCTTTCATATTCAGACTGTACCGTCCTATAACCCGGGTACAGTGGGTCATGGGGAAACAATGATGGGATGTTACAGTGATGAAATCTGGAGTCAAATCTTTGTCACTAACAAACTGAAAACTTGGATAGAATTTTAAACGATTTGTTTATATACATGGAACCAGCTATCTTTCATTCATTAGGAGTAAAAATAAGTCCACAGTTTATGGATTATGGAGTTAGGATAAAGATAAGTAATTTTTTTTTCGATACGCAATGTTTTAAATTGCCAAGTCTACTCCAAACTTCAGGGAAACCACCACTCCATGCATGAGAGTGATTTTTTGCACTCGTTTTTCTACATTGATGTTTTTTGCAGTTAGATTACCACATTTATATATTTATATGTATATATATTCAAACTCTTTTTCCTTTGACAGGGAATGCTGAGAAAAATCTAACACTACATTTTGGAGCTGTTGCCGTAATCTCTAATTTTTTGGGAAAGAAAGATGATTGCAGGAATATCTTTGTCACTTTATTGCTGTCATTCCTGTAATAATTATCAATGTAGGGGTTTATATTTATTCAGATTTATCAGTGGGAATATGGGCATAGAGAATTTAAAATTAAGAACTAGGAGAAACCCCAGAGCACTTTCATATCCTAAGTAAGGAAACAGACCCTTAGAAAGGTATGGTGGCTCACGCCTGTAATCCCAGCACTTTGGAAGGCCGAGGTGGACGGATCACGAGGTCAAGAGATCGAGACCATCCTGGCCAACATAGTGAAACCCCATCTCTACTAAAAATACAAAAAATTAGCTGGGCATGGTGGCACGCGCCTGTGGTCCCAGCTACTCAGGAGGCTGAGGCAGGAGAACTGCCTGAACCCAGGAGGCGGAGGTTGCAGTGAGCGGAGATCGCGCCATTGCACTCCAGCCTGGGTAACAAGAGCGAAACTCCGTCTCAAAAATAAATAAATAAATAAATAAAATAAAAATAACAGCCTGGCTTGGTGGCTCATGCCTGTAATCCCAGCACTTTGGGAGGCCGAGGTGGGCGGATCACAAGGTCAGGAGTTTGAGACCAGCCTGGCCAACATAATGAAACCCCATCTCTACAAAAAATACAAAAGTTAACCGGGCATGGTGGCAGTTGCCTGTAATCCCATCTACTGGGGAGGCTGAGGCAGGAGAATCACTTGAACTCAGGAGGCGAATGTTGTAGTAAGCCAACATCGCACCACTGCACTCCAGCCTGGGCGACAGAGCAAGACTTCGTGTCAAAAGAAAGAAAAAAAAAAGAGAAACAAAAATTAAATCCCTAAATCTTTTGTAACCCCTCTCTCCTTCTTTATACCTTCCTTGGAGTAAATCCCACTGGGTCTTGGCTGTGTTCCTCAGGCACATTGTCATGTGTGACGTTCCTCTTTTAAACTGTCACAGAATTACTAAAGTGAGGGTGACCCCTGGTCCCCTGGTCACCAGCATTATGGCAGGTCCTCTTCTTTTGTTCCACTTTTTGAGAAAATTAGTTGCCTTCAGGCACAGGTCTTCCCTTCCCAAAATACTTTAAACTGAATATGTCTCTTCCAAAATTATGCAAATCTTCATGAATGAGTTGTGGTAAGTTTTTTGGCAAGATTTAGAAAATAATGGTTTCATTTAAACATGATTCACTAAAACACTACTTCCTTAACACGATTAACTCAAAGCAGCCCTTATTGCTGGAATTAAGAGATTTCCTTCACAAAGCTCCCTGCCTTATACCAACTTCCAGTATAGAGACCTAGGCATCGTAAGCACAGAAATTCACCTTAACAAATCATCTTCATTTCTCTAAAAGATAGGAATGTTCTCCTAAAAATGTGTTCCTTCTCATTACCTTCCTGAAGAGATCTCAGGTTTCCAGAATATTCGTAGGCTGATTAAGACATGGATAAGTAAATATACCAAAGGAAAAAAAAAAGGAAAAGTTGAGGACTGTCATTTCCCCTGAAGGAGATTTTCCAATAAGCAGGTGAGAGGTATGGGAATGTGTTTAGAATGTGTAGTAAGATCCTTTTGTTCTAAACAGGACTGGGGTAGAGTATATATAGTGATGGTGAGACCAACGACCCCTTGGCAGTATGAAGGTTTAATGAAATATCCATGAGAGTTTTGCTTGGCTGAATCATTGTTACACAATGTTGCTCCTGAGTGACAGAAAGGAAAAACGACATTATTGTTAAACAATATTTGTTTTTAAACATAGGTGGACATGGCAATGTTTAAGATGCTAAAGAAAACTCAAAACCTTTCCTTTTAGGGAAATTAAACTTTGAAAGACAACATGATTGGCAACCTGACAGTAATTTTTATTTCTATTTTTTAAATAAAATAAATTAAAAGACTTTACCTTTTTATTCTCTGCCCTCTGACACTGATCTTTTCTTTCTTTCTGTGGCAAGTCAGTGTTTGGTGATGAGGAGAGGTAAGGACGTGTATGGCCATGCTTTCATTGAAAAGGAGTTGAGGCAGCTGCTTAGAGAAACAAAGCTGATTGGAGAAGAGGGGTGGGAAAGTTCATTCATTACGTTTTTTAATTTTTATTTTGAGATAGAGTCTCACTCTGTTGCCAGGCTGGAGTGCAGTGGAATGTTCTTGGCTCACTGTAACCTCCGCCTCCCGAGTTCAAGCGATTCTCCTGCCTCAGCCTCCTGAGTAGCTGGGATTACAGGCATGCACCACCGTGCCTGGCTAATTTTTTTTTTTTTTTTTTTTTAAATTTTTAGTAGAAACAAGGTTTCATCGTGTTGGTCAGGCTGGTCTCGAACTTCTTACTTGAAGTGATCTGCCCACCTTGGCCTCCCAAAGTTCTGGGATTACAGGTATAAGCCACTGTGCCCAGGCTCATTCGTTACATTTTTAAAAATAGGATATAATGGGCTAATTATAAAATGTCAGGATTTCAGATAACACATTCCATGTTTCTTTTCTATTAAGAGAAAGTGAATTGCTGAGCTTGCTTCCTCTTTTAAGTAGGAAACTATGATCTTCTCATCTTCGTGTGGGATGCCTTTTATGTTGAATGATGTCTGAGGAGCAGAATTGGGCTCTAAGTCACTATTAACCCTATAATAAAGATGAACATAAAATTATGGGTTTTGAAGCTACTTTAGAAAATTACATTTTATTTATTTATTGTTTCACTAGGTTAAAACACACAATACCCAATATTAAAACATAGTGAGAAGCCCATTTTCCTTCAGTCTGCTGCCTACAACCACCTAGCTTTTCTCCCCAAAGACAATCATCTTTATCATTTGTTTTTCTAGAGATAGTTTATTAGAGACTTCTTTTAAAAATATTCTTTGAATGCTTCTGATGACATGGGGTTATTAGGCTTAACCTTCCCCCACCAGAGAAAACCCTTCCTTCTTCCCTCCCTCCCTCCATCTGTCCTGCCCTTTCTCCCTTGCTTCCTCTCTCCCTCCCTTTCTCCCTTTTTCCTCCCTCCCTCCCTCCCTCCCTCCCTTCCTTCCTTCCTTTGTCTTTCTCTCTCTCTTTCTTTCTTTCTTGAGATAGGGTCTTACTGTCACCCAGGTTTCAGTGGTACTATCTTGGCTAACTGCAATCTTCACCTTCCAGGCTCAAGCAATTCTCCTGCCTCAGCCTCCCAAGCAGCTGGGCCACAGGTGTGCACCACCACACCTGTCTAATTTTTTGCATTTTTGGTAGAGACAAGATTTTACCATGTTGCCCAGGCTAGTCTTGAACTCCTGAGCTCAGCCCATCTATTTGTCTTGGCCTTCCAAAGTGCTGGGATTATAGGTGTGAGCCACTGTGCCCAGCCTCATATTTTCTTTAGAGAGCAACTGCCTCACAACAACCCTGGAAGGTAGCTAGAGCCAACTCCACTTTCCATATAAGGAAAACTGTGATGCCCAGAGATGATGTGATTTGCCCAGTCCAACAAGTTGTTACTGGTAGAGCCAGGGTTCCCACCCAGGGGTTTAGAGCCCCATCCTCATTTTCTCTGTGTTGCATTGGTGCTCAGCCAACCCACAGGGCTTCTCTGGCACCAGCTCGATGGCTCCAGTGTAGGTGCAAATTGGGTTTTCCTGTTTTGAAACCATGTTCCAAAATAGCTTGTAAGGAACCCGAAAACGTCAATATTATACTAACACTATCCAGAGTTCCAACAGATTTCTGGGTACGCGAAGACAAGTAAGCACATGACCTCCTCATGTCTCCCTGTCCAAGTCTGATAGCAGCTTTAATGGGATCCACAATTCATAAAAACTCTCAGGAGGAGAGGTTAGGCTCATTTCTTCTATTCAGCCACAGTAAAACATTAAGACCGGTGGTGATTCAAGGCACACTTGCTGGAAGTGTCCGGCGATTGTTCATCATTGTTGATGCTTTTTATCTACAAAGTTTTGGCCATCCTTGCCCCCATCCCCCAGTGTACCCCATGTCATTCTTGAGCGGGCACTTCTGGCAGCAGCAGCCATGAGGCATCTGAGGTGGTCAGCTGCTCTCTCAGTTACCAGTGGAATTTCACTTGTTTGAGTTTTCTCACTTGTGCACATCTTGATTTGGTTATACATGCCCCAATTTCTTTCAAGCCTTTGCAGATTTGGCCATGATGGACTTATAGCATTTATTTTAGAATTGCTTTTAAAATAGGGATCATAAATAGTTTCTGAAGCATTCAACAGAAGGACATGTTGTTCCCTGTTTGTATCACGATGTCATGTTGGATTGTCATTAATAATTGGTTTGCATCATCCATGTTCTACTACCCCCACTTTCCAAGGGTAATAATTTTGACATTATTTTTAGTCCATGTACATAGTTCTGAAAACAACCAAGAAGAGGAGGAGTATTCTTTTAAATGATATTCTTTCTGAGCAGGGGCTTATCATCCATCTGTGTTCACAAAGAATGAAGTGTTCTGCTGTTTATCCCTGATCCTGCAACACTGAAACGTTCTTCATAGCTCTGTAAGCACCTAAGAATCAAAGCCCATAAATATCAACGTATGTAGGATGCACTTTTTTCCCCCTTGATATATTAAAAGCACAGCAACATGTCTGACCCAGATTAGTATTTCTTTTTTCTTTCTTTCTTTCTTTTTTTAGATGGAGTTTCCCTCTTGTTGCCCAGGCTGGAGTACAAAGGCATGATCTCAGTTTACCGCAATTTCTGCCTCCTGGGTTCAAGTGATTCTCCTGCCTCAGCCTCTGGAATTACAGGCATGCACCACCATGCCTGGCTAATTTTGTATTTTTAGTAGAGACAGGATTTCTCCATGTTGGTCAGGCTGGTCTCAAACTCCTGACCTCAGGTGATCCACCCGCCTTGGCCTCCCAAAGTGCTGGGATTATAGGCGTGAGCCACCACTCCAGGCCTCAGATTCGTATCTTTTAGGATTAGAATGAATAGGCTTTTAGATTGCTTTGCAACTATATCAGGGTTCATTGGAATACACTCTTAATTTCTTCTCTCAGTCACGTAATAAATAATGTTCTTAAGAGGAATATTCCTTATTTGCAATATTAAAAGAAAAATTATGTGTAGCACTTCACTCACCTCTCACTCCAGGAATCATACCAGAAGGTGACAAGAAAATTGTCACAGAAACTTGGGACCACAAGTGCATTGGTAGTTGAGGCGGGACAACATTGGAGACCCATTTGCATGATTCCGTGGGAGTGGAGACCTGGAGGAGAGGCAAAGACCACTTTTACCACTGGAGCAAATGTTGCTGGCAGCATGGAAGCTGTAGTGTCTAAACATAGGACAAGGTGTTTCCAAGCATGTTCTGGTAGGGTTTTCACATCTGCTGTTATGGACTGAATGTTTGTGTCCTCCCTCCAAACTCATATGTTGAAGTTTTAATCTGTAATGTGATAGTATTTGGAAGTGGGGCCTTTGGGAAGTAATTAAACTTAGATGAAGTCATGAGGGTGGGACCCCCATGTTGGGATTAGTGTCCTTATAAGAATAGGAAGAAGCCAGGCATGGTGGCTCACACCTGTAATCCTAGCACTTTGGGAGGCTGAGGCAGGCAGATCATGAGATTGAGACCATCCTGGCCGACATGGTGAAACCCTGTCTCTATTAAAAATACAAAAATTTGCTGGGTATGGTGGCATACACCTGTAGCTGGGATTCAGCTACTCAGGAGACTGATGTGGGATAATCGCTTGAACCTGGGAGGCAGAGGTTTCAGTGAGCCAAGATCGTGCCACTGCACTTCAGCCTGTTGACAGAGCAAGCCACCATCTCAAAAAAAAAAAAAAAAAAAGAAAAAGAAAAAGAAAAAGAAAAAATGTATAGGAAGAGACACTAGAGCTCATTTTCTGTCTGCCATGTAAGGACACAGTGAGAAGGTGGCCATCTACAAGCCAGGATGAAGTTCTTCAGTGGGGAACTGAATTGGCAGTCACCTTGATCCTGGACTTCCTGGCCTCCAGAACTACAAGAAATGCATTACTGTTATTGAAGCCACCTGGCCTATGGTATTTTGTTACGGCAGCCCAAGCTAGGACACCTGTAAACTCAAATGCTGCTGAGTCGCTAAAATTTTATCAACCACTAACTTACCATTTTAGACTTAGTGCTGCTGTTTGCTTTGATCTGGTCCAGTTTTTTGCTGGTGACCTAGGAAGTCTATCAGGGCAAAAGTTCTTTTATTGTTCGCTGGAGATAGATGCTCCTTCAACATTTCCAAATTCAAAGGCTGGTGGCAGATTTTCCTATCCAGGAGTATTTAGTTTTACTTATTACATGTTCCTGATAATTATGCATAGCACTTAATCACCAATAATGTCTTAAAATGATTTCTTTTCTTCTCCTTTGTCTGTATTTTTTCACTGGAATCTTAGCTCTCGGAGGGTCAGGACTAATTTTCTTTTCCTCTTCAGCACTTAGCACAGTACCCAGCCCCAAAGGGTGCTGAATGGATGATGGAGTAAGGAACATTCTGGGGTGTGATGAGAGCCACTAGGTAACAGCACCTATATTTCATTGCTAGCTTAGTTGCTGAAAAGAGCTAAGAAATGCCTCCATAAAAACCTGTAGGTGGGGTGGGTGCAGTGACTCATGCTTGTAATCCCAGTACTTTGGGAGGGCAAGGCAGGTGGATCACTTGAGGTCAGGAGTACGAAACCAGCCTGGCCAACACAGTTAAACCCCGTCTCTACTAAAAATACAAAAATTAGCCAGGCATGTTGGCAGGTGCCTGTAGTCCCAGCTACTTGTGAGGCAGAGGTGAAGAATCACTTGAATCCAGGAGGCAGAGGTTGCAGTGAGCTGAGATTGCACCACAGCACTCCAGCCAGGGCGACAGAGGGAGTCTCAAAAAAAAAAAAAAACCTGTACATGGATGCTTATAGTAGCTTTATTCATAATTTCAAAAATTTGAGGGCAACCAAGCTGTTCTTCAGGAGATGAATAAATAAACTGTGGTACATCTAGGCAATGGAATATTATTCAGCACTAAAGAGAAGCAAGCTGTTAAGCCATGATAATACATAGAGGATATTTAAATTCACATTACTGGGTGGAAGAAGCCAATCTGTATGTGTGATTCTGACTATATGCCTTTGGAAAAGGCAAAACTATTGAGAGTAAAATGATCACCATTTGCCAGGGGTTGAGGATGCGGAGGGATGACTACATGGACCACAGAGGATTTTTGGGGCGGTGAAACTACTCTGAATGATGTAATAATAGTGAATATATGTCATTATATATTTGTCCAAGTCAATTGAACGTATAATACCACAATTGACCATTAGTGTATACTGTGGTTACTTGTAATAGTGACATGTCAATGTAGGTTTATTGGTTGGAAACCATGTACCACTCTGGTGGGGAATGTTGATGATGGATGAGGAGGGGAGGCTATGTATGTGTGGGGGGAAATAGGTAGATGGGAAATCTCTTTATTTTCCTCTCAATTTTGCTGTGAACCTGAAAATGCTCTTAAAATATAGTCTTAAAAAAGGGAGCTAAGGAATTCTTTGGATAATGTTTTTCCCAGGGTATTTGTTTCCTCCCTCTGTTTCTTGTCTAGATAGTATCAAATTCATTTCCTTGCTCTCCCTTAAAGTCACCATTCTAAGCTGACCAGTAACAAGAAGACTGAGTTGGCAAAAGGGACTCCTTGAAGCTTTGAAGGAAGAATTGGGAAACTGCCTGGTCAGATCTGTAATCGCGAACAAATTATAATTTATGCTCAGAGCTAAGAACTCCAGCACAGAACCCAAGAAATTATAATCTTCAACTATCCTCTGTTTAGGCAGACTAAAGCTAGGATCACCGAACACTTATATACAGAACAAAGGAAGAAAAGATTTTTCCAGTAGGCAACCAGAGGCCCTGAACACTTGCTTTCATTATGATGTAAATTTTCATCCAAATACAGAGAAAACCGTGGGTGGAGTATATAAAGATTTTCATAATGTATTTGATCATTCAGTTTTTAGTGGAATATCCCAGTGATTCTCACTGGTGAGAGAATGGTGAGTCACAGTTGAGAAACCAACTTAAAAACAGGAAATGAAGGGCATGGTAAATAGGTAATCTCACTGTGGGGAAATGCGAAGAGAACAGTGTTCGAGGCTTTGTTTTAACCAAATTCTTTATACATGATTTTTGGTTTAGGATAAAAATGTACAGCAAACTTCACAATGTGTGATTGACACAAAACTCTTTTTGAGTTGAGAGACAAGCCAAAAAAAGAGATAAATGCAGGAAGTTAATGAATCTGTGTAAGTGGGTTTAAAAATGGTAACTAGCACATTTGAGAGGTTTTAGGTAAGAGTAAAAACTAATATTTATCAAGAGCTTACCATGTGCAGGCTGCTGTTCAAAGCACTTGGCATCTATTATTTATACTTAGCCTCATAATGACTATATGAAGTCAGTACTATTATTATTATTATTGTTTTTCAGACAGAGTCTCCCTCTGTTGCCCAGACTGGAGTGCAGTGTCAAGACCTTGGCTCACTGCAACCTTTGCCTCCCAGGCTGAAGTGATCTTCTCAGCTCAAACGCCCTCTTAATTGGAACCACAGGGGTGTGCCACTGTGCTCAGGCCAGGCTAATTTTTTTGTGGGATTTTTGTAGAGACGGGGTTTCACCATGTTACCCAGTCTTGTCTCAAACTCCTGATGTGAAATGATCCTCCTGCCTCAGCCTCCCAAAGTGTTGGGATGATAGGCGTGAGCAGCGCATCCGCCTAATTGGTACTATTATCACTGGTTTCATGAATGCTGAAACTGAAATAGTGAGAGGTTCACTTGCCTAAGATCACACACGAATAGTACATGGTGGAGCTGGATTTATACATAGGGAGCTTGACTGAGAGCTTGTGTGCCTTATCACTTCCCTATGGGGTCTCATCAAATACACAGAACATGAAGGGACTAGAAACCAAGAAAGAAACGAAAGATCTGGAGCATTGTTCAAAGAGGAAACTCTTCCAGGAAGAACACAAAGAAAAAAGCTGAGCACCAGGTAAGGAAAAACCAAACCAAATATTGCCTATTGGTTTATAGTTTGGATGTCTTTACACCTGTATTCTTGCGGGCAGTTCTGTCTGGTCAAAGCAAGTTTAGAAAGAATCAGTAGAAGGAGATTGGCAATGAAAATGGCAGAATGTGCAGTCAGTTGCTGTCCACTGGGGAGAAAAATGAGAGACCAGATGAAAATGGAAGTTTGTGAGAAAGACTTACTTTAAGAATAAAGGGGCTGGGCACGATGGCTCACACCTGTAATCCCAGCACTTTGGGAGGCCGAGGTGGGTGAATCATGAGGTCAGTAGTTCAAGACCAGACTGGCCAACGTGGTGAAACCCCATCTCTACTAAAAATACTAAATGTAGCTGGGCGTAGTGGCGTGCACCTGTAATCCCAGCTACTCTGGAGGCTGAAACAGGAGAATTGCTTGAACCAGGACCTGGAGGTGGGGGTTGCAGTGAGCTGAGATCGCACCACTATCCTCCAGCCTGGGCTACGGAACAAGACTGCATTTCAAAAAAAAAAAACCCATAAAAACAATAAAGGTTGAAAACAGGCTGAGATGAACATCTATGAAATCATAACTGGCATGGCTAATGTGGACACAAAAGTTATTCATGAAATAGCTGACAAAGTAAATTCAGGATATAAAAGGAAAATAGTTATGAACTCATTTAGTAATAAATACATGGCATGACTAAGAGTTAGTATGGGCAGGCATGATACATTTTGCTGTGTTTAATGAATTGTTAGAAATAATTATAAATAATTCTTGAAGATAAAGATGGATCCACCTTTCAAGAGTGGTGCCAGGGAGGGCAGTTATGTCCTTTACCCAGACAAGTGTTTCTAAAAAACAAAGAGAAAACATACTGAAGTCATCCAACGTGGCTTTGAAATCAGACAGACCCAGGTTCAAATTCCAGCTCTACAGTTCACTGAGTAGCTATTTATGCGCTACTGTTTCAGTTTCATCTGGGCTTCAGTTTCATCACCTGCCAACTGCAGATAACCATCCTTCCCTGGGCAATTGGGCCTGGCATATAACTGGCAGTCAAAAAATGTCGGCTGTTATTATAATTAAGATGACCCCACATGCCTTCCGAGGTGCTCAGAAAAAGTGCTTCTCTTCCGTTAGACTGAAGGATGTTGAGGGTTTCAATTTTATTTTCCTCTGAGCTACAATTCTCAGGCTCAAGCTCTAAGTTTATGTTCATTTCTTTATATCCGGGGGGTTGGGGAATGTTACTGTGACTTCGCTGGATCTCATAAACTACATTGTTTGTTTCATGGCTGCTCACATATTATTTCTTGATTACATTTTCTTAATAGCTTACAATGATATAGTTATCTCCCGTATATCTCTTTTGAATTTTGTTTTGGTTGCTTGATTTGTTTTTGAAGATCCTTGACTCCCATAGGATGAGGAGAGATGTGTTTTTTTTTGCCATTTCTGATCTCCTAGATTGCGAACCCTTGAGTCCAGGGAATCAGACATACTGTAAGTAAAAACAATTGCACAACAATTCTCAAATAAACCTTCTGCAGTGGAAATGACTAGCTGAATAAAAGACGAAGTAGAATGTGTTTGTTATGACTCACATATTGCCTAGAACTTCAGAGTCCCTGCTCATTTTGTTTAAATCAGACATGTCAGATGACCTGGCCACAAACACTGAGTGTGACACTGATGTGCGTTTTGCTAAAACAAGGTCAACAGTCAGAGCTGGAGAGCTCACCCTGGTGAATTCAGCTACGACAGTTGCTCCGAAGATTATAATTTAGGAAATTATTTTCTAAATTTCATGGCAATGCCATTTTAAAAAATCTTATTTTTTTGCCATTTGCCTTATAAGTAAGTGACAAGTTTTCAGTGACAACAGTGAAAGTGGAAGACTGACCTAAGAGAGAAACAGGAAGAAAGAAATTGTCCAGAATTTTGAAATGATGTATTACCACTTCCATTATATTTATAGTTTCAAAGAAATAAACAGAGAAATAATTTTAAAAAGAAGGCACCAGCCAAAAATAATTTATAATGGAAGGCAAATATTTGATTAGAATCTGAGATTGTGACTATGACTTTGTTATTTTTGTAAACTGACATCCACCTTCAAGACATAGCTTTGGAAAAACGTATCAAATTGGAAACACATTTACCATAAAACATAGTCACCCCATCCTCCTCTTATTTTCACCTCAGCCTCAGATTTTCTGGCTAGTCACAAGAAGGAATGAAAAGGTCAGTGAAGAACAACATAGTCTTGTTTAATCTTTAAAGCTTGGGTACTTTAAACTGCACCTAACTGGAGGCTCAGCCGCTTGGCTGCCGGCTCCTTTGAGTGGTTGTTTCTGCACGTCTCTCAATGATGGTTATTGAGATGGAATCTACTCAGAAATGCAGTCAACACCACGTCTGCTTTAGATTAAAAAAGAGAGAGAGAGAGAGATTTTTAATCAACCAGGTAAATAAATTACAGAGAATTTCAACTACAAATTAAAATGTACTTTGACAGAGAGAGAGAGAGAGAGACATGACTAGAACTGAATGTCTACATTAAAGTCACGAACCTTCAGACAGCTACCTTTTCATGACCATGGCTTCTGTGTTACCCAAGATAGATATTTCCCCCCTTATTCTCCAAAATTATCAATGAAATTGCAGTTTCCTTGCATTGCATTGCATCTTGCCTTTTTTTTTTTTTTTTTTTTTTTTTTTTTTTCAGAGTCTCGCTCTAGGTAGGCTGGAGTGCAATGGCGGGATCTCAGCTCACTGTAACCTCCGCCTTCCGGGTTCAAGCATTTCTCCTCTCTCAGCCTTTCGAGTAGCTGGGACTAGAGACGCGCGCCACCACACCCAGCTAATTTTTGTATTTTTAGTAGAGATGGGGTTTCACCATGTTGGCCAGGATGGTCTCGATCTCTCAACTTCGTGATCCGGCTGCCTCACCCTCCCAAATGCTGGGATTATAGGTGTGAGCCACCGCAGCCGGCCCATTTAATCTGGTCTTTTTAAGGCAGGTTTTGAAGCATATTTGGTATGAGAATGAAGGGTAGTGTGAATAAAAAGGAATAAGGGCTCTCCATTCAGAGGGACTAAATCTAGGCTTTGGTAATAGCTGCATTTTGGGTGAAATCTTTGTAAAACTGAGACAAAAATGTCTGTTTGACTTAAACATTTTTACATTTATTCTTAAAAATTCACCTCAATATTGGAAAAGATACAAGTGTTAAAGTGTATTCCACCAGTGAGGGAAGGTTCTAGAATGCTCCCTGGTTGTTGTCCTCAGAGAGAGCACCTACTTTGGGATGTTAAGCTGATCCCTGCACCTTAAGTTCAAATTCCAGTTTCCTTGCTCAACTTGAACAACGTGTAGGGGTTGGCTGTAAGGGCTGCTTTTTTTTATTTTTCTGCTTGGTTTTGTTTTGCTTTGTTTTTTAACCACCTAATTACAGAATTCTGGATCTAGATTAACTTCTCGCCCACTCTATCCCCTCCCCTCCCGTCTTAATTGACAGGGACTAAGCACCATAGTCCTTTGATGGATTTCCTATTTTGATGGTAAAACCCGTGTTTTCTGCTTCTTACAAAACTCTACTCTTGCCCTTCTGACTCTGAGTCTCCGCATGCCTTTCTTCCATGTTTCAGGAAGGAACAATTAGGCAATCCTGCCATGTTTCTTCTGAAAGCAGCAAAAACAGTGGCTTCGAGAGCCCTTATGCTGAATCATGACATAGATACTTTTTTCTACACCACCCGGCACACTTTGAATTAGAGCAGGAAGCCTGATTCTAAGCCACGACTGAACTAAGCCCTGGAAAAAAAGAAGTGTGGAAGAAGGAAAGAGGGTGGAAGAAAAACAATCTTCTCTGAGTAAAAAGTTTAGTCTTTCTTCCAGTGTACAGTTTAAAAATGTGAATTCATTAGAATGAATTTGAAGGTTAGGTTACAATTTGCTTACAGCAGATTTTGCGATTAAACTCAATGAATCAGCATTTTTTTTAACCCTTAAGTGACGTATACATGGGATTAAACAGAATGAAATACAGTTGTTTTTCAACCCACTCTCCTAGCCTCACATCTGTCACAATCATTGCTGTATAATTTTCTGTTCTGCAAAGGCCCCCAAGACACATTTGCCTTTAAGCACTTGGGCACTGGTGGGAGCTGCGTGTTCTGTGTGTCCTTCGGTGCAGTGCCCTGGGCTGGGCTAGGCGACGCAGCTCTTGTGTTGGGAACGCTACAGTCTGCTGAGTGTAAGATACACACCCAGGCCACACCTTCAGAGCCATGCAAAGCTGGAAGGAGACAGAGATAAGGTACACACAAAGGAAGAAAGAAACTCCTCACTCCAACCTGCATCTCCTTGCTCAGGTGAGAGTGCATTATATTTTTCTTCTGATGGAAGAAAAGTGGCACTTGGCCTGCTCCTCTCCGTAAAGGGTTAAGAGCCATTTCTTCCTAGAGAGGTTTCCTGGTCCCCCACTCCTATCCAACTCCGACTTCCTGACACCCCCTCAATGGGCTGCTCCTGGTCTTCTTTCTTTGTAGCCAGCTAGTGTACCACCTTCTCAGTCTCTCTCTGGACTGGGGAGTCCTCCTCCTCACACTGAACTCTAGGAGTCTTGGAATATCTTTGCAGCCTCACATCTAGCACTTAGTAGATGCATGATTGTTAATCGAATGAGCAAACAAACTGTGGGAACCCACAAAGCTCTTCTGACTTCCTGACTGCCCTAGTAAGCTACATTTGTTGCACCAGATAGGTCAAGCCTAACACTTTTAGAATAGGAGATTCTTTAAAAAAGCAGGGCGGGGCAGTGGGGAGAGGAAAACAATAATAGAATTGGTCTCCTGGTAAACAGAAGAGCCTTTGAAAGGATCAACAAATAAAAACAATACTGTATTGGCCGCAAGTACAGTATTCTAAATCCAGATTCGGTGCTACCCTGCTTCATCAGTGTGGAGCAGTCACAAATTCAGTTGTGCCAGTTTCTGCACGTATTTTTTCCCCTTTCAGTTAGGTGGTATGGTTGAAGCCATCAAAATGCTGGTATGATCTATACTAGTTGTCTGGAAAGTTTTTAACTGCATATCCTATAAGTAAACAATTTATTGGCCCGCATCTTCTTTTTCTGTAGAGCCATCAATGATAAAACATTTTATATATATATAAATTAAAAGGGTATGATAGAAAAACAGAAATAGAAATTCCATTATTTTCTCCCCAAGCCTGAACAAAGCACTGTTGCACCTATGTGGGTGAGCTGGAGGCATGACTTTTCCCACCTATAACTTAATGATTTGGGCAAAATCAGAGCTCCCCTCCTTTGAACTCTTGCGGGGGGAATAAATGGGATCGTGTTGTGACTGTGAGCTACTCATTATGCTTCTCCTTTCCTCAGTTTACCTCTCCTGATTCGTTTATCTTGCAGAAATGTAGAGATTAATGGATGATATACCTCATTCTGGACTTCAAGAGTGAGGTCATTCATTTGACATATTGTATATTAACTCCTTCTAATCTCTTCTATTTTCTGGGAAAATTATATTATTTCATGAAATAGTATTGATTCTTCATGAATGGTGGGTAATATTGCCAACTTCATCTTTGAATGTGGACTTTTAGCAGGAGGAGGAATCTTAGAGGGCAACTCTAGTCTAGTTTGTACCCAGTGACATAAGGAAACTGAGCCACAAAAAAGGTGATAGTTCCTTGGTGTGGCAGAGCACCTCGTTGACCGCAAAACTGACCTCTCCTCTTTTCCTCTAACTTTGTTCCCGTCCTCTGAGTGCCAGGTGCCTGAAGTCTGGCTGGGCTCCCTCTTCAGCATCAGGGGGGTGCATCTTGAGTAGGTAAGTTAATTATGGAGATACTATCTATCTGCCTTGCTAAAGGATCGGGTTTACGTTTAGGTAGGTAATATGGCCTGACCAAGCTTTTTGGAACGTTTCCTTAGCTTTCCAAAGAGACATGACTAGTGGACTTTCCCTCCCCACCTCTGGACCTCATTATCTCTGTGTGGTGTGGATATTTCAGTAATGGCCTTCGGGCCATGGAGGAAGCCGGCCTAAAAGGACAACCTGTCCATGAGGCATGATGGACTAGAAAGATGGTCACAGATCATGGAGCTGCCAACCTAATTGTCCTGGAACTTCCATAACTCCGGCCCTCAGCCGTCAAAAATGGTAAGTGCTCTCATTGTTTAAACTACTTTTAGTTGCATTTTTCTGTAATTTGTAGCCAAAATGCATCCTAACTGATACACTTATCCAAGGAGGCCGGGGGTGGCAGAAATGGAACAAGAATCTGGAGCTCTAAAATAGCAAGTACTGTACTGCTTGGGCCTTATTTATAAATGATGGCTTGAGAGAATTCATTCATCCTGCTCAGTAAGAGCAGTTTGTTCCTTTCACTTCAGGAACTTTGGTCCCTGTGTACCTCGAAGCCTCTGAAAGAATGACATTATTGGATGATAGGAATGTTCTGCTTCCTTGCTTCCGTTGCGTGTTCAACTCTGATGACACCTTGATGGGCTTCTTCCGGGAATGCATATTTACTTTTTCATATTCAGCTTCTCATCCAGGGAAATTCAGTTACACTGGACCAACAGTTCCTCAGTGAATTAGCGACAAAACACCTGGGTGTGGAATCAGGGTAGTCGTATGTTCAAATCAAAACTCCCCACTGCTGGTCCAAGCTGCCTCTGCTGTTGCCAATGAGCCAGGACACCCAGAACTAACCCAGGAGCTTATAAAGGTAGTGAGTGGTTTCAACTCACCCACAGACACCCATGGTAAATGGAAAAGCTTTTGTCAACATCTTTAATGGTTTCAGTTGGTAAATTATTAACAGAATGTATGTGGCGTCCTCAGCATTTCAAATACATTTGCTTTCTGAACAAGAACATTGAAGAACAGTCTCTCCTGCCAAGTTCCAAGTTGCAGGTGCCCACTCTCCTGCCCTCCCTCTGTCTCCCGCCCCAGGCTGCGTTAGGATCCTCCTTCTCTTGCTAAAGGGGTTTTCTCTCCACACTGCTGAGAGCTCTTAGCGTCCTGTGCACACTTAGCTTTGTCCAGGCCCTGTCGTGTGAATAGTTTTGTTTCATTTGACTCTTCGTCTCCAGACGTGTGTGGGAAAGACGACAATTTGAAAAACACAGGCCAGCTGTGGTGGCTCATGCCTGTAATCCAGCACTTTGGGAGGCTGAGGTGGAGGGATCGCTCTAGCCCAGGAGTTCAAGACCAGCCTGGGCAACATAGTGAGACACCATCTTTACAAAAAACAAAAAATTAGCTGGGTGTGGTGGCACATGCCTGTAGTCCCAGCTACTTGGGAGGCTGAGGTAGGAGGATCACTTGATTCCGGGGCGTGTGAGGTTACAGTGAGCTGAGATTGTGCCACTGCACTACAGCCTGGCTGACAAAGTGACACCCTGTCTTATACATAATAAATGTAAAAACCTTAAAAAAAAAACAAAAAACAAACCCTGGGCCGGGCACAGTGGCTCGTGCCTGTAATCCCAGCACTTTGGGAGGCCAAGGCAGGCGGATCACTTGAGGTCAGGAGTTTGAGACCAGCCTGGTCAACATAGTGAAACCCCATCACTACTAAAAATACAAAAATTAGCCACGTGTGGTGGTGCATGCCTGTAATCCCAGATACTTGGGAGGCTGAGGCCAGAGAATCATTTGAACCCAGGAGGCGGAGGTTGCAGTGAGCAGAGATCGGGCCACTGCACTCCAGCCTGAACAGCAGAGCGAGACTCTGTCTCAAACAACAATGACAAAACAATAAAAACAACCCTGGTTCTAGAAGAGGCTCTGCTACTTGCTAACTTACTCACCTTGCGTAAATCACTCACCTTCCCTCAACCTTGGTGTCTTTCACCTGTCAACTGGCGATTGTCACACTCTTTGTGGTATCTGGCTCAGAAGCTTCAGAATCAAGCAGTATAATCTTCGTTGAGAGCCTGAGAACCTTGTAGTTCTCACTATTGGGTATTGTTTATGTTGATATTTTTTTTCACAGTAGGTTCAGAACACATCCGTTCAAATGCTGTGATTGTGACTGAGTTAGGCAGGAAGAACAAGTCCTCAAGTCAATGAGTGGAAGGATGACATATTTGCTGGAAAATACAGTGTGTTGTCGTATTCGCACTAACACCACTGAGAAGTTGATCCTGTTATTATTATTCACAGCAGCATTTCCTGGCTTAGACCTAGCATACTGGGTAATGTCCACATTCAATACTGCAATGGAGAAAGGGAAAAGCTGGGGGTGGGGGTGAGGCGGGGCTAGAGGAAGGGTGGATGGGAGAGACAGATTATACTTTTATCAAGATTTTTCTTTTTTTAAAGAGCATTAGCTATTACATTGTTATGATTACATCTGTGGGTCAGGAGACATGGACCAGAGTTAGAAAGCAATAAAGATTATTGGCTAGTCAGGTGTGGTGGCTCACACCTATAATCCTAGCATTTTGGGAGTCCGAGGCGGGTGGATCATGAGCTCAGGAGTTCAAGACCAGCCTGACCAACATAGTGAAACCCCGTCTCTACTAAAAATACAAAAATTACCCAGTTGTGGTGGCACATGCCCAATCCCAGCTACTTGGGAGGCTGAGGCAGAAGAATCATTTGAACCCGGGAGGTGGAGGTTACAGTGAGCCGAGATCGCTCCACTGCACTCCAGACAGAGTGAGACTCCATCTCAAAATAAAGGAGGGAGAGAGAGAGAGACAGAGAGAGAGAGAGAGAGAGAGAGAGAGAAGGCTATCACTGTCCCTAATACAGTGACTCTGGGCAAAATAGGTAGCTTCCCTAGATTTTTCTCATTAATTAAATGGAATTGGGCTGCTGTGAGTATTAAATGAGATAACACACAAAGTAACTAGCACATGATGAAACTGTGTGCATGGCTAGCATCACACAAGTGAGGGTGCACTTGAATATTACCCAGTTTCTGGTTCACTGAGGAGCCACCCATTCCACCAATCGTTTATTGATCCCATATAAACATAATGTAATGCTGCAAGGCAATGAGCTCCCAAGGTAGAATCTAGACAGAAAATAAGGCCGGGCATGGTGGCTTACACCTGTAATCCCGGCACTTTGGGAGGCAGAGGCAGGTGGATCACCTGAGGTCAGGAGTTCGAGACCAGCCTGGCCAACATGGTAAAACCCCATCTCTACTAAAGATACAAAAATTAGCTGGGCGTGATGATGGGCTCCTATAATCCCAGCTACTTGGGAGGCTGAGGCAGGAGAATCACTTGAGCCCAGGAGGCGTAGGTTGCAGTGAGCCGAGATCACTCCACTGCACTCCAGACTGGGTGACAGAGTGAGACTCCGTCTCAAGCAAGGAAGAAAGGAAAGAAAGAAAGTGAAGACAAGGACAGAGAAAACAAGGAAAAGTACAGATGGAAAGTAAATAAATTAAGATGCCAAGTACAGACCATTTCCGATTATAGGTACTGAGAAAAGTATTAGTTACTTGAGACCTGAAAAATTCACAGAAGTTTTTCACAGATAGGCTATCATGGAGAATGACTACGTTTTAAACTAGGGGAAAAATTCCAGGTGTAGAACAGGAAAAGCAAAGCCACGCTGAGGAAGGAGAAGAAATTCTGGCTAGCCAGAATGGCCAACCAGTGGGAACTGGCCTGATTGCAAGGCAAGGTCCGGCATCCTTTCCAGGGATGCAGCCATCGGCTCTAAAACCAATAGGGTCTGCTCAGTCATTGCTCAGGAATTCTTGCTTCTGCAGGGAGCAGCTGTGATGAGCAATGCCTGGGGACACATTATTAACTCACAATACACAGCAGTGGCCTGCTCTTTCATTTTGTAAATAGTTACTTGTTGATCAACAACATCTACTGAGTGGTTTGGTTTGCTAGGCATTAAGAAAGGTTATGAAGCAAGTTGAAATCATGCAAGACACCTGGGAAGATCCTTCTCAGTACGGACGTAGGATAAAACACCCAGGTCAGGAGAATAAATGTTTACAGAATAGTAGAGCTACACATTTTAAGAAAGAACATACAAACCAGCATAATATAAATAGAAAATGCGGTGACGTGGCCCATTTGTTGACAAGGGTAGGGGAGTTGCGAGGTTGGTGTGTGTGCAGAGCAGCATTGGGCAAATCTGAAATCACAATTTGACTCTGCTTCCCCTGATGCAGCAGAGGCCCACTCAGTCTTGGGGGAGCAGGCTGCTCACCACAGTATTTCCTGTTTGCTTGTCAGGTTGCCCATTGTATTTGATCTTGCTCCATCAAAGTGGTGGTGATGTGTTCAATCATTTTTTCTTAATCCTCTCGCTCATTTTCTTTTTTATTCATTGATCTTGTGTCTCCACTCATTCCACCTCACCCTGATGCTTGGTGGAATTTGAACAATTTCCTCCCTCACGTGCTGACAATTCTTTCTTGTCCTGCAACACTTTAAGAATGTTCTGGAATTGTGGGTATCTCTGGATGTGTTCGGCTTCTTGCTAAGTGTTGAGGCAAGTGAAACTCTGGCAGGTGAGTTGACTGCATTTGTAATTTAGAATGAGAGTGAGAAAAAATATAAATGTGGGTATTAAAAGATGGTGTTAGTCTTGGAAAATGAGGTTCAATCCTAGCTATCTAAGGTTTGTATATGCTCATAAACACAACTGATAGAAACTAAGAACAACACTTCCAGTCAGACACCCTCCAAGTCTTTGGGAAGTTGAGGCAGAAAAGATGATAAGAATGGCTAGGATGGGTTCTCCTGTCAGCTTGATCTCCTGGGGGCAGTGACCGGCTCTCTTTTTCCTCTCTGCTGGATGCATTGTAAATGCTCACTTACAGCCTTGCATGCATGAATAAACGAACAAACTCTAAAATGTTTCCATGGCTAAGAAGTAGCTTTGAGCCAAGCCATAGTCTTCTGAGGCTTAACTTCTAGGTTTAGCAGAAAATCACTGTGGCTCTGAATTGTTGCTGGACTAATTGCAAGTTTTGGTAATTTGGTGTTTCCTTTGCAATAAAACCACCTTGTGAGACCTGAGATCAAGTGCCTCTGCAGCTTTTCTTGGAGAAATACCGTTGGTGGTTGCAGGGTCTTTTTGTTTCTTGAGTTTTATTTTCTGAGAACCCTTGCCATTAATATTAGACTTAATTTTAAAATATCCTTTCTGCAGAAGAAGGAGTGAGTAAAAAAAAAATAGCTGTAGAATTTCAACACTTAAATTATATATATGCATACATATATATATATAAAATAGCATTTAACATGTGAGTATTCAAAATCCACAACCATTTACTTTCTAAGTAAAATACACATTATTTTGCACAAGAATGAATAGCAAAAACTATCACGTAAGAGAAAATCCACATTGTAACTTTGTCATAATAATGTCCTTGGATCTATGATTATTTTTAAGAAAAAAAGAAAGAACTATTTGTTTCATGGACTAGGGGAAAATGGGTGGGGGATACAGGCTCCTTCTTTGACAAAAAAGGGAATTATATTTTGTGTCATTCCATATTTTTCTCTCTCCTTTTTCTACCAACCAAAGATCCAAACAAAACAAAAACTCAAACAACAACAACAACAACAAAGAAATCACTGCACCAATAGCAGCAACAGCAAAAGCAATTAATAAGAGGATTTAGGTGGAATGCTATAAAAATTCGATCAGCAAATAAGATTATAGCATTTCATGTGGCTTCTATAATTCTAGGAAAGATGTTTTATGTGTTGCTACTAAAGGAAAGTGGGATATAGAAGAAAACAAGAAGAAAAGAGAAGAAAGAAAAGAAACAAAAAAAGCTCTGTGTCATGGTCAGCGTTTTCCACAGGGCACTATTAGCATTTGGGGTAAGGTGATTACTCATATTTCTTAAACCTGAAGAAGAATTCTGATAGGAACTTAAACATGGGTTGTACTCCTCTTGATTAATTGTACATTTGATTTCCACTTCCAAAATCCCTAATGTTTTAAACTTTTTTTGAAAGAGGATTTCTTCCTGTTACAGTTTATAAATGTCTCAAAGTGTGGGTGTATGGCAAACCATTCCAAATTTACCCTCAGAGAAGTATTCTTTACTTTTTTGACTGTTCTGGTTCTCTATTTGACTTTTGCATGAGAATCCTCAGCTCACTCTGCTCTTCTGTCTTTAAATTCACCCTCTCGGGTGAACTAATTCATTCTCACGGCTTCAGTTGCTGTTGATGGCCTAGTTTTACACCCATCACTGACATTCCAACTATTCTTCAGCCCTAAGTCTTACGCAAGGGTGAGAATTTGCACTTAGATCTGTTTTCCTCGTCTAAAAAACAGATAAAAATCAAACTCATCTACTTCTCTTTTGCAATATCGTTGACACCAGCATTTACTGAGTTTTTAAATTTCACAAATATTTGAGTGTCTATTATACGCTTATTACCCTAAGTTCTAGTGATATGATGGTGAGCAAAGAGGCAAAGCCCTTAAGTCATGGAACTTTATAATATAGGGGTGGAACATTATTAGTAAAATAATCACACAAATATTTATAATAGAGATAACAGTCATGAGAAAAAATATAGACTCCCACAAATACACAATATAGAGACCTCACAGAGCCTGATCAATGAAAAAAGAAAACTTTTTAGGCTGCATTTCCTTTAAATCCCCAACGCCCTCAATCACTAAGACCTATTGCCTACACACCCTTTTTTTGTTTGTCTGTTTTTTGACAGAGTCTTGCTCTGTCGAGGCTGGAGTACACTGGCGGAATCTTGGCTTACTGCAACCTCCGCCTCCCAGGTTCAAGCAATACTCTTTACTCAGGCTCCTGAGTAGCTGGGACTACAGGTGCGCACCACACCCAGCTAATTTTTGTATTTTGTAAATAGAGACGGGGGGTTTCATCTTGTTGGCCAGGATGGTCTCGATCTCTTGACCTCGCGATCCGCCCTCCTTGGCCTCCCAAAGTGCTGGGATTATAGGCATGAGCCACCGCGTCCAGCCTTTTTTGAAAATTTTTTGAGACGGAGTCTTGCTCTGTCACCAGGCTGGAGTGCAGTGGCACAATCTCAGCTCACTGCAACCTCTGCCTCCTGGGTTCAAGAGATTCTTCTGCCTCAGCCTCCGGAGTAGCTGGGACCACAGGCGCATGCCACCACACCTGGCTAATTTTTGTATTTTTAGTAGAGACCGGGTTTCACCATGCTGGCCAGGATGGTCTTGATCTCTTGACCTCGTGATCCGCCCGCCTTGGCCTCCCAAAGTGCTGGGATTACAGGCGTGAGCCACCGCGCCTGGTCATGCACCCCTATTTTTATAGCTGCAGCTCTATGGGAGGATTCTCCATTTCTGCCCTCCAATTAGTGTGTATTACTGTAATTAGATCCTCACTGGACTCTGTCTGTTGTAGACCGTCAGCACCGGCTGTCATGTTAGTGTTCTTAAATGTTCATTTTTTTTCACATTACTCCTCAGCTTAATCTCCAGTGATCCCCCCAACAGTCTACCGAAGTTACTTCAGCAGATTCCTTTGCCTAGATGTGTTCATTGTGCTAACAGAAAATCTGTCACCACCTCCTATTCAGCATTACACATGCTGTTCCCCACATTCAGAATGCTGCTGTTCTTTCTTCTGTACCCCACACCTTCTATATTTCAGTGATTTTCAAGCCCTCAACACTTGGAGAGTGGGGCATGACGGGAAAAATAATGAAGGCGGAGAAGAGGTGGGCTCGGGTCTTAGAACCCTCTGCACTGGATTTCCATGTTAAGATTTTATTTGAAGGGCTGGGCACAGTGGCTCACATCAGCAATTCTAGCACTTTGGGAGGCCGAGGTGGATCCTGAGGTCAGGAGTTTGAGACCAGCCTGGCCAACATGGTGAAATTCCATCTCTACTAAAAATACAAAAATTAGGGGACCAGGCGTGGTGGCTCACGCCTGTAATCCCAGCACTTTGGGAGGCTGAGGTGGGTGAATCATGAGGTCAGGAGATCAAGACCTGCCTGGCCAACATGGTGAAACCCCATATCTACTAAAATACAAAAAATCAGCCGGGTTTGGTGGCAGGCACCTTAGCTACTCCACAGGCTGAGGCAGGGGAATTGCTTGAACCCAGGCAGCAGAGGTTGCAATGAGCTGAGATTGCGCCACTGCATTCCAGCTTGGTGACAGAGCAAGACTCAAAAAAAAAAAAAAAATTAGCTGGGCATGGTGGCGGGCACCTGTAATCCCAGCTACCCGGGAAGCTGAGGCAGGAGAATTGCTTGAACTGGACCTGGGAGCAGAGGTTGCAGGGAGCTGAGCTTGTGCCACTGCACTCCAGCCTGGGCTACAGAGTGGGAAAAAAAAAAAAAGAAAGATTTCATTGGAGGAAAGGCGTTCAAGGCAAAACAACAACAACTTGAAAAGGAATGTGCTGTTGAAGTCTCCGGTTAAGATTCATCTACCCTCATCACTCCCTTCCCCGCAAGACTGACGTTTCTCCTCGTCTTCAGTCTCTAGAGTGGTGAAACTGTACTCCCAGATGAGATGCGGTTGTTTAGCTTTTGCCTTGCCTAGAACTCTTAATCAATTTGCCTCCTTGAGTCTTGTTTTTCTACTTCTTTTGCATTCCCTAAAGTGCTTTACTATTGCATAAACTAATGAACAAATTGATGAACACATGAATGCTCTGTGGTAGTTTTAACTAGTGAGAAATTTCTGTTTACAAAATTATGGTTTTAATCTATCCTTAGCCATTTTCAGCAATGAGATAAATAGAAATAATCAATATATCATAAGTGACGTTCTGTTTGGGTTTCCCTGCCAGATGAGGGTGAATCCACACACCAGGCCAAAAAATAAGGGAAAGGGTGGATGAGAAGTGATGAGAATATTCTCTCTGAAACTCCTTATTCACTGGGATTGGCCGCCTGCCTTGTTCTCCCTCCTTCAATGCCCCCGAGGTTGCCTTTGCTAATCTGTGACATCGAGATTCAGATGTTATATCTGACATCTTTTAGGGCAGAATGGAAATCTCTTTAAGACTAAGGTCCACTTTGTTAAGTTAGAGTAATGTGAGTTTAATTGCATCACAAATATTGTTAGCACTTATTATTCAAGCTTGTTCCTGAATTATAACAGGACACTGATTTATCCCAAATTCCCAACTGGGAACAAAGAACAAAGACAAGTCCCTGCAGTGGTTTCTCCACTGAGCCCAAAAAACCACATCTGATAAGCTATGTAATTTGCTATAGCAATTTGTGCCAAAAATAAAGGCACACTTTTGCAGAGTCGCACATTTCTAAGAAAAACCCAACTCCGCCCCATGCTAATCCAGCTCCTTTCTTTCTTTTTCAAACTTGATGTTTATGGATAGAAAATACCAGGCTGCATCTTAGGTACCATACCATTGTCCCTACGCCTAATGGCTAGGCCCATTGGCCTCTAGTCACCCCGGCCTCTCTTGCTGTCACACTGAAACCTGAAGGGTGAGTGTAGGCAACAGCAGTAGTCTGCTTTACAACACCTCAATAATATGATGTCTTTATAACAGCACAGCTGATTCCTGGCTGATGGCCCTAGTTAAAGGAAGGGGGCACAGAATCTTCGAAGTCATCAATTTTAATGAGCACTGCAACTATTCCAGTAAACTAGATCCCTTTATTTTTGTTTGCTTGACAAAGAAACTAGATACATCTAAGACATTTATTTCTTTTTAGTTCAACACCAGGACAGGAACTCGCTTTTTCACCACCAGTATGAGGCCCCCAGTGGTGCTAAAAATTCCTGTGCAGTCTTTTGGAAGGGGAAGAAGAAAAGAGGCTACAAGAAAAAGAAAAACAAAAGAACAAAACCAAGCAAACACAAACTTTTGAAAAATTCAGGCTTTCTTTGGCTCAGAGGTTAAACATGAATTGTTAGAATTCCCTTTCAAAGTTGGAGTTGGCCAAGGAATCTCATAAGCTTGCATGGTTTTGTGGAAGTTACAAGAGAAGAAATTTCATCTGCATATTCAAAGGCAAGGAATACTTAGTTTTGTGTGTGTGTGTGTGTGTGTGTGTGTGCACGTGAGTCTGTATCTGTGCCTGTGTATGAGTGAGAGTGAGAGAGAGAGACGGATAGACAGATAAATACAGCCAGAAGCCAAGGAAAATTCAACTACTTTATTTACAACATAATGAATTGTAATATTTGGAGGAATATTTCTGAGCTCTATGAGAAGGACACATTAGAGGTAGTAAGTAATTTCTGTGGTTTGTAGTGAGATAAACGAAGAGGTAAGTTGCTTGAGATGCTTGTGTATCAGAGAAAACAACAACCCAGGCTTTGCTTCTAATCCTTTGTGTCTTTGTGCAAATTCAGTGAACTCTTATTCAAGAACTGAAGGCAACAGGCAGGCATTGGTTTTAACTTTTTAAGGAAACTCAAGTTCTAGAATCATTAAAATCCAAAGTCCTTGTACAAGTCACTAAATACTTTCCTTATTATAAGGAATTCATAGCACAGGGCAAAGTGTGTCATCGCTTATGAATTTTTCAATCAAAACAAATTTCTCCTTTTTTATGTTAAAAAATTCTTTTAATGGAAGAAGAGGGGGAAAATAGCCCAGAAAAAAATTACGCAAATGGCAAGGTAGTGACAAGGCATCTATCAAAGTGGCTCTGGAAATTCCAATTTTTAAAGTGCTATAAAAATATCATTATTAATGATGATTGACTGGGTTTTCAGAGCCAAGATATTTCAAGGCTGCTAAGTTAGAGTTGAGTGCAAAAGCGGGGGTGCTAAAATGGCTTCAGGGTTCCTTCACTTTGTTTCTTCATTGATTTTTAAATAACATGTGAACACAGTCAAATTGATGATTTTCATTTTGAATTAGTTTGCCCTCTGTCATGCAGAGCCTTCTATCTTTTCCTGACTGTCAGTGTCTAATTCATCTTCATCAAGTCCCCAGCAGGAAGATTCAGATCTTATTACTCTTTGTTTTACAGTTTTATCGTTTACAGGAAATTGGGACACAGAGAAAAACAGAGAGGAATCTACCAAAGCTTTAAGTAGAACTACTCCAGGGGAGAAGGCACAACTCCACTTCTGGGCCTGGATGTACAGAAACTCCTTTATTGCAGCAGCTGCCGTAGGTGAAACAAGGGACCATAATCAAATACTCCCTTGAGTTATTTTTCGTTTGTTGACTTTTTTTGCTTTTGTTTCAGATTCCCGACATATATGCAGTGTTGGTCTGTGTAAATCTCATACTTTGTATCTGAAGCCTTCATGAACCTAGAATTGCTCTCCCTTTTGCAGATGGAGAAACTAAGGCTAAAGGAAAACATGTACAGAGTAAGCGATAACCATGTTAGATTTCAGTATGATCAACTGTTACCGTGAAAATCTTGTATTTTGCTCTATTTTCAGTCACTGCCAAGGCTGGGAAGAATGACAAGTATGGTTTTTTAAAGTGTAACAAAAATGTGCTTGAAAACATCACAAAAATATTGTTTAGGTAAGGCCCAAGGCCCAGGTTAGAGGACTTCTTTAAGGACACAGAGGGAAAAAGAAAAAAATGTCAACACCGACAAAACCTATCATTTGCTGAGCAAAAATCTCCTTCCTACCCCCTGAAGCTCCTTAACTCTCCAGTTTCTGTTTCTAACAGCTAGAGCTGCTGCAGCTTCTGAAGATTCACTTTTGCAGTCCTATGGGAAGTCACCAGTTTGTCCTTTCAACAGTGTGCCAAAAGTGGAAAAACGAAGAGTTTAAGCAACTGTCAAGCAGGAAACTTTTTGTTTGTTTATTTTAAAAAAAGAAGACTTATCAACCCAGCCAAGAAATTTTGTCAAAGTTACAGGCTGTCATTCTTTATAATCGCTCTACTTTCTTTTTCTTTCTGAATCCTGCATTTTCATGGAGGATAGATAATTTTTGGCATTATCCCCATTGGCTCGACTTAGCTCTGTTCCTTGGGGTCCTGCTGACTTTATAAATTTTCGACTCCTAAATCCAATGCTGGCTCACCCAGGAAAGAAAAAAGTAAACTGAACAATAAAATTCAAGCTGTAGCTTCCGTTGTGACTCAAGAATAGAAAATGTTGTTAATGGCCAACAGCACAGAAAGTGCCATTAATCACCAATAATTTATTATTTCCCAGTGGGGTCCCCAAACACACACCATTTTGCCTAACTGCATTACTGTCCAGGATTGGAAAAGCTTTTCAAAGGTAATTATCAGATGGAATCTTCACCTAGGGTTGAGCAGTTTGAAAATTTTTCATAAAAATTAAATATATCAAAAAGGGGAATGTAACTTTTCTTTCTTTCTGTGCCCCCCTCTTGTCTCCCTTCCTTTCCTTAGCAAGTCTTCTATGCATGATTAGTTTGCTGTGATCTATGGAAAACTCTTACTTCAGGAATTTTATTTTGTTGGGTTTAGGCTGTAGGGTTTTTGTTTTGAGAAAGCCTTAAAAGCTTATGTTCTAGCCGAAACCTTTTATTCCTGAAGCTGCACAGATAAATTAGACCATTTGGGGAAGGACCTTTGCCAGGAAGTTTGCTAGTATATCCCAAAACATTAAGTATGATTTGGGTGTTCACACAATAGGTTGATAGGATATTGTCTTTTTTCCTCTGCTGTTCTTAATGCGGTATATAAGTGGTTGAAAGAACAGTATAAATTCATTTATTGATAATTCTAGGAATGGATAGAGTCCTTGATTTGGAGAGCCCAAGTAAGTACCTATCATAACAAATTCCTAATATCGTATGGAAGAGAGCTTCATTCTCCTTCATGTACAAAAGCTACTTCAAAAGCTCGTGTTGAAGACCATGTGTGGTTGCTCACGCCTATAATCCCAGCACTTTGGGAGGCCGCGGTGGGTGGATTGCTTGAGGTCAGAAGTTCAAAACCAGCCGGGCCAATGTAGCAAAACCCTGTCTCTACCAATAATGCAAAAATTAGCTGGCTATGGTGGTGCATGCCTGTAATCTTTGCTACTTGGGAGGCTGAGGCAGGAGCAGGAGAATTGCTTGAACCTGGGAGGCAGAGGAGGCTGCAGTGAGCTGAGATTGTGCTATTGAACTCCAGTCTAGGCGACAGAGGAAGACTCCGTCTCAAATAAATAAGTGAATAAATAAATAAATAATTTTAAAAGTTTGTGTTGAGTAAGAAGAGCCCCAAATGCATTCTCTGGTGGGCATGCCCACTGGGCTAGCTGCACTGGAGTTTAACTAAAATATTTGGGTTCTAAATAAGAATTTAAATAATTACTCATTTTCTGTGTTGGAGTAACAACTTTAATGGTGCAAAACATTGTAATTTCATATGCTGCATTCAAGTAGGGAATTAATGGGAAGAGAACTGCATTTATTTCGAGCCACCTGTGTGCCGGGCTCCCAGTATATTCTCCTCACCACCCTGTATGGGGGGGTATCAGTATCTCCATCTCACAGATGAAGAAATAAAGGCCTGGAGGGGTTAGGTGACCTAACCAATGTCAAAAATGTAACAGCTGGCAGCTCTAGGAAGGTCTGTGTTACTTCAAATCCATAATAACCTGTTGCCTCCAAAGGGTGAAAAGGCTAATTTGATATCCACCATTACTGCCTATGTAGACAGGCAAATTTCACAGAGAATACTATCCCTTCCAATGGTCTGTCAACAAGAGGTGGGGAAGGCCATTGCCTTTCATTGCCTTTGGAGAACGTGTCTCTTCAGGAATTTCCAGGATGAGCAGAGTTTCTCCTCCTCCTCCTCCTCCTCCTCCTCCTCATTGTGTTGTCTAACAGAAATGGGCAGCTTGGAGGGGCACTGGGAATTTTTGCCAATGGTGAACTATTTGAGGTGAGGGAGGGTGAAGCATGTACTGGTACGGTAGTATCAGGAATAGTAACATAATCCTGAATTAGCCTGAGCTTTCCTATGATCTTCAGTTTGTGGTCTTTCCTATGGGGCTTTGAGAGTTAGATGATCTCAACCCCACGGTCAGAACAGGTTCATGGTTGGATGGGAGTGGTTCCAACTCCATCTATAATTGTGAAACATGTAGGCTCATTTTCTGGGATACGTGCTTCTCCAGTTATCAACACCTTGATTGTTGAATGACTAAAATTACTTTCATATTAAAGACTTAATTCTATAAGGATCATTTTCAGGAGAATGAGACGTACTGTGAGTCATCTCTGAGAATTTAGGGGGTAGCAGAGCCAATAACTTGACCTGAATAGGGCTAGATTATTAACTAGTCAAAGAGAGGTCAGCCTTTCCTACTGCAGATTCATCCAATTTGAAACATGAATATGGTGAAGTTAGCCAAAGAGGGTACCCTGAGGCAAAGAGGATCATACAAGTTTGAAGACAATTAGAAGAACAGGATTCCAGAAAGATATGCTTCAAGTAGGGCTTTGTGGGAGTGCAAACCTGTGCAGTCACATAGACTCCTGTATCTTGTTTAATGCTGTAATCTTGCTGTCTAGAAAATTTTCTTTCTTTCTTTCTTTCTTTCTTTTCTGAGATGGAGTCTTGCTCTGTTGCCCAGGCTGGAGTGCAGTGGCGTGATCTCAGCTCACTGCAACCTCTGCCGCCTGGGTTCAAGCAATTCTCCTGCCTTAGCCTCCTAAGTAGCTGCGATTACAGGCACCCACTACCACGCCCAGCTAATTTTTGTATTTTTAGTAGAGATGAGGTTTCACCATGTCAGCCAGGCTGGTCTTGAACTCTCTACCTCAGAATGATTCCCTCTCCTCAGATCCCTAAAGTGCTGGGATTACAGGCGTGGGCCACCTCACCTGACCACTATCTGGAAATTTTTAACACTCTTTGAGTAAGAGGCTATCATGTTTTCATTCTGCACTGGGCCTGCAAATTAAGTAGCTGGTCTTAGCTGCTAGTAAAATGATGAGAACCACCAGTGATAAGATCAGTGCAGTTGCACCCAGACGATGCCTCAGAACAATGGGTGAAAAAACAAGCATTGGCTGTAAGTAGAACTCGCCTCACCTGGTTGGTGAGTTTGCTGCCAGCACTGCATGGGGCAGATTTCACAGAATGGGGAATTGCAGGTCAGGGAAGAACAGGTATACCAGGGAAGAGTCTTCAGGGAGCAAGTTAGTAAGGCCCTTTTCCCTCTGGGGTAAGAAACTAGACACAAAGAACTCCCAGGGTCAGAAGACTGGCTAGGCTTAGGAAGAATGAGGACATACCTGCAAATTCAGAGCAGAATATCCTTAAGTGCAGAAAATAAATCTTTAGTTATTTATCGTCTTTTTCCCCAAATAGGGGTCCCATAGGAATGCCAGATTGGCCAAGCTGGAAAACCCCACACCAGGGACAAATATTATAGACTAATATCTTGTAGAAGATACTAAAAATTGATAAGTCTTCACCCTGAGTATATTAGATCAAAAAGGAGTCAGTAATTACCTGCCAAAGAACATAACTAGGATAACTCTTCAATTACTTATTTTTGGGGGGTAACTTTTTAATATTTAATATTGGGGTAACTTTAATATTTAATATGGGGGTAACTTTTTAATATTTAATATTTGTCATGATCTCCATCTAGTTTTCCATACTATCTTAAATAGAAGAACCTGTGTGCTTATTCTGGGGTAGAACAAGAAAGGGAGGAGATGGGAGAATCATATTCTACTTTGCAGTCTACCCTGGGGAGAGCCTGCCTTGGAGAGAAACAAGTCATGGGACATAGAGTAGGAGGGGACAGCTTTTTTTTTTTTTTTTTTTAAAGAGGTTAAATACCCAGGGTGTATCAGGAGGAAGAAAAGACTTATCAAACTCCCCTATCCCCACTACTCTGTGACCTTTGTGACACAGCTGGGGATGAGCAAGAGGAAATTAGGGGGTATGGAGCAGCCCTTCCCTTGAGCAGTGATTTCAGACATACTCAAGAGAAGGCATTATCCTAGTCTCCAAGAGATTCGAAGAGATTCCTCAGCATTTAAATGATGGCACTCTGTTGTCTCAATCAACTAAAAACACACTTCCTAAGGATTTGTAGCTCTCTGCTGGCTGGGTGAAGAGGCCTGTCTACAGACCTCCTGTGGTCATCAGTCTGTGCTGTCTTCTTGGAGATGTGAGGATGTGCCTTGGGATAGCACAGAGAACCTGCCAAGACTTATCAAACTCCCATATCCCCACGACTCTGATGGTTCACGAGGGAACAAACGCTACAGTCATAGGATTTGCAGTGAACTAGGTAGAAGCGTGAAAAAGCTGGGGGATGGGTGGGATTTTTTTTTTTTTTGCTTCCAGTTTGTGGTCATGATTGGAACAGAAAGGAGAAAGGAGGGTAATAGCTGGTTACATAGAAGACATCTAAAGGAAATAATTTGTCTTCTGGATCCTGACAGCAATGTCAGGAAGATGGACTACTGAAGATGGAAAAGGGCAACAGATCAAACTGGAGAGCATATTTAACAGGGATAAATGGATGAAGGGGAGGGAAAAAAATCAAGACCAACTATCAGCCAGGTAACAAGGACAGTGAGCATGACAGAGAAAGAATCTGTACAGTGGAGGTGGTCCCCGGTAAATTATGATTCTTTCCTTCATTCAACAAATAACAGAGTTCACTTGGAGTAATCCTTATGTCCTTAGGAAACTATCTTATGTTAACAGAATGGAGGTGACAAAATGAGCTCAAAGTTTTAAAGCAAAAAGCAAATATAATGTTATTGAGAGCACCAAGACTGAATGGGATAAAACTCAGCCTAAAAAAATATTAACAGAGGCTGGGCATGGTGGCTCACACCTGTAATCTCAGCCCTTTGGAAGGCTGAGGTGGGAGGATCACTTGAGGTCAGGAGTTAGAGACCAGTCTGGCCAACATGGCGAAACAAACCCCCGACTCTACAAAAAAACTGCAAAAATTAGCCAGGCATAGTGCCGTGCACCTGTAATCCCAGCTACACAAGAGGCTGAGGCAGGAGAATCGTTTGAACTCAGGAGGCGAAGGTTGCAGTGAGCTGAGATTGTGCCTCTGCACTCCAGCCTGGGCATCAGAGCAAGACCCTGTCTCCAAAAAAAAAAAAAAAAAGAAAAGTAAAAGAAAAGACATACTTTATTAAAAAATTTACCCTATAGGAGAAACAACAGATTAGTGTCATGCATAAATAAGATATATATCTAGCTGGAGACGAAGGTAAAGCAAATAAACAAACGAGAAATTAATTATACTGCTCTATACACCTCAAGACCATGATGGAGGACGGAAGATATGGATATTGTGGTTTTGGTGTTACATCCTGGTATGAAATACCCCTTTGCAGTAAGGGGAGAATTTGGTTATCTTTGGATAAGTTAATTTTGCTCAAATTAAAGTATTTGGTAAATGCTTAACTTTTAATGTTGACATTTTAAATTTCTATAAAAGAGAGCACATAAGAGACTGAAATGTCAATGTGGAGATTTTTTTTTTTTTTTGAGACAGAGTCTTGCTCTGTTGCTAGGCTGGAGTGCAGTGGCGCAGTCTTGGCTCACTGCAACCTCCACCTCCTGGGTTCAGGCAGTTCTTCTGCCTCAGCCTCCCAAGTAGCTGGGACTATAGGCGCGTGCCAAACGCTTGCTTAATTTTTGTATTTTTAGTAAAGACGGGTTTTCACCATGTTGGCCAGGATGGTCTCAATCTCCTGACCTCGTGGTCCACCTGCCTCGGCCTCCCAAAGTGCTGGGATTACAGGCGTGAGTCACCATGCCTGGCCTCAATGTGGGGATTCTAAGGGGTAATACGGAGGAAGTAACCAGAATCTTGGAGCCTAGACTATAATGGAAATCACATATGTGCTCCTCCTCTGCTTCTTGAAATGAAGTTCTTGGACAGGGTGTTTCCACAGATTGTTACTGGTCTGCAACAAGGTGAAAGTATCGGAAACTTTTGCAGTGATTTTTATCACCACAACATTTTATTTTATTTTATGAGACTAAAACAGATCCCTCGCCACAGATATTTGAGAGGCACTCTCCTAGTTCATAATAAAATAGAATTTGAAAACTTTACTGCCTTTTGTCCTGAACATAAATACAGCTTGAGAAAAGGAAAGAGAGGGAGAATGTGAATATATATTTGAGCATTATTCCAATAGAACAAATGAGGAAACTCATTTTAAAAACAGTGTGATTGTACTAGAAGCTCTCTTGATGAGAAAAAGGGGTGAAAACCTTTCTATTGAGCACTGTTGTATCTAAGCACTTTTATTGAGATGATTTTTTTTTTTTTTTTTTTTGGAGACAAGGTCTTTCTCAGGCGCCCCCTCTGGAGTGCAGTGGTACAGTCTCAGCTCACTGCAGCTTTGACTTCCCAGACTCAAGTGCCCCTCCCATCTCAACCTCCGGAGTAGCTGGGACTACAGGTGCACGCCACCACACCCGGCTAATTGTTTTGACTTTTTGTAGACAGAGTCTCTCTGTGTTGCCAGGCTGGTCTCAAACTCCGGGGCTCAAGTGATCCTCCCACCTTGATTTCCCAAAGTCCTTGGATTATAGGCATGAGTCACTGCACCTGGCCTATTGAGATGATCTTAAGTAATGAAATTCTAATTTTCAAGGAAGGTGGGGCATAACTGAAGCTCAGTTAGTTTAGTATGTTGAACGTGGCCCCCAAAAGATATATCCATATTCCAATCCCTCGAACCTGTGACTCTTATCATATATGAGAAAAGATGTGATTAAGTTAAAGATCTTATCCTAAAGAGGTCCTAAATGCCATCACACATATTCTTTATTTTTTTTGAGACAGAGTCTCACTCTGGTGTCTAGTCTGGGGTGCACTGGCACAGTCTCGGCTCACTGCAACCTCCACCTCTCAGGTTCAAGAGATTCTCCTGCCTCAGCTTCCCAAGTAGCTGGGATTACAGGCGTGCACCACCAAGCCCAGCTAATATTTGTATTTTTAGTAGCGATGGCGTTTCACCATCTTGACCAGGCTGGTCTTGAACACCTGACCTTGTGATCCACCTGCCTTGGCCTCTTAAAAGTGCTGAGATTACAGGCATGAGCCACCACCTCCAGCCTATCACACATATTCTTATGACATAGTTACACAGAGGAGAAGACACATAGCGAAAAGGAAGAGGTGATGTGACTAAGAAGCAGAGATTGGCGGGATGCAGCCACACCAGGGAGTGTCCAGTCACCAGAAGCTGGAAGAGGCAAGGAAGGGATTTTCTCCCAAAGCCTTTGGAGAGTGTGTGTCCCTGCCGACACTTTGGTTTCAGACTTGACTGGCCTCCAGAACTGTGAGAGAATAAATTGCTGTTGTTCTGAGCTCCTCAGGTTGTGGGAATTTGTTACAGCAGCCTTAGGGAACTAATGCAGTGACCTAAAGTAACTTCTAGAAAATGAAAAATCTGATGTTTAATCTTGAGTGTCACTCCAAAGCCTTTTATGATGACCATCACATTGCAGGCTTCTAGACTTTATCAGAGCTGGATCAGATTATTAGAAACAGGTTGAAGGGCTGGGGAAGCTCTGAGAAAGCAGATACACTGCAGCCTCATAGACTAGTTTTCAATCCTGGTTCCTCTGCTCACTTTCCTTGTCTTCTGGAAGTCTCAGTTCCTTCCAATGTAAACTATTATAAGTGTTATAAACCAAATTAACAGGGTATTATAAGGATTCAGAAGCTGTCTATATAAACTGCTTTGCAAACTGTAGACACTATTCAAATGCTAATTCCTAAGACCCCTCCCCCCTCCCCACCCTCTGCCTCCTAAGAGAGATTGAAGAGATAGGGCCAGGCAGTGGCTCACGCCTGTAATCCCAGCACTTTGGGAGGCCAAGGCAGGCAGATCATGAGGTCAAGAGATTGAGACCATCCTGGCCAACACGGTGAAACCCAGTCTCTAATATAAATACAAAAATTAGCTGGGCGTGGTGGTGTGCACCTGTAGTCCCAGCTATTCGGGAGGCTGAGGCAGGAGAATTGCTTGAATCCGGGAGGTGGAGGTTGCAGCAAGCTGAGAGGGCACCACTGCACTCCAGCCTGGCGCCTGTGACAGAGCGAGACTCTGTCTCAAAAAAAAAAAAAAAAAATTAAAGAAAAGAGAGATTGAAGAGATGAGGTATGCAGCAATGTTTTTACTCTGTATCTCATCTGTTGCAGCTGCAGTGGGTAGCCCACTTCCCTGCCACAGCAGAGGTGAACATCTTCCTCTCTCTCACTGTACAGTCCGAATATCACGTGTCTGTGGAAGCAACAAGAAGCCCCTGAACCTGTCGAGCAATTTTGCTTGAAAGAAAACCTCAGCAGCTATCAAGCCAAAACAAAATAGTTGTTTTTGGCAGATTTTTTTTTTCAGTGTTCAGATGGACAATACTAAATAACTCTATTCAACAGGCCAGTTCATTTCTACTTGTTTACTTATACCCTGCCTTGTTCCAGAAAGGATTTAAGATGGATTACCTATTAATACCAGGCAAGATAAAATAAAGTGAAAAATAAGTGGGTGAGGAAAGTAGGACACCAGGAAAATGAGACTCAGAAAAATAAGTGGAACCAGGAGTGAGTTAGATTCGTTGTGTTTTGTGAGGGCTGTGTGCTCACTGAGGCTCAGGACAGTGTCCCTATGCTTTCTTGCTGTTAATACAGAAAAGGCTCTAAAGTCAAGGTCCCCAACAATGTCCTCTTTTTTTTTTGAGGCAGGGTCTCACTCTGTCACCCAAGCTGGAATGCAGTGGCACGATATTGGCTCACTGCAATCTCTGCTTCCTGGGTTCAAGCCATTCTCCTGCCTCAGACTCCTGAGTAGCTGGGATTACAGGCATGTGCCACCATGCCCAGCTAATTTTTGTATTTTTAGTAGTGATGAGGGCCTCGTCATGTTGTCCAGGCTGGTCTTGAACTCCTGGTCTCAAGTGATCTGCCCACCTCGGCCTCCCAAAGTGGTGGGATTACAGGTGTGAGCCACTGTGCCCAACCACAGTGTCCTCTTTGGGAAGTAATTTCTGTCTGCCCGGAGCATGGGCTACAGGAGATAAAGACCTCAAAGATCTTAACACTGAGCATGACCATACTCATTTTAGCCTGGATTTTTTAAAAAAAGGATCAATGCAATTTTTGTTTTTGAGAAACATATTATCCTGATATACTGGCTAGTATACTGGCCACCAAATTTTTATTTATACAACTGATGACTAGCTACATAGGATGATTAACCATAAATCAGGTAAGTAAAAGGGGATGCCTACCAAAACGGTTGCCTTTGGTTCTAAAACTATCCATTTGTTGTCTTTTTTTGGCACTGGTCAGGGAAAGCTTGACCTGCAGCCACTTTCTGTTCATGGCAATTAACTTGGTATCTCCTTATAAGAGAATGTCTGTTTTTCGATTCTCTACAACAGGAAGAAATGAGTAGAATTTATAGAAAAGTATCATTAAACTATTGATTCATATTAGAAGGAAACTATTGATTAGATGAAGCACAGTCTGTTTTTATTTGGAAATCACTACCTGAAGATGAATTCCCTTAGCTTTTTTGGGTGTGAATTTCACATCTAATTCACAGTGGGAGCCCATAACAATGTTGCAACACTTAAACCAAAGGCTATATTAAAGAACATTAAAGTGGAAATTGATGATGGGGAAGCAACAACAGCCCTCAAACCCCTTCAGAATTGGATACCTCTTTGCTCTCTGGCAGGGGTTGGCAAATTTTTTTGATAAAGGGCCAGGAAGTAAATATTTCAGGTTTTTTGGGCCAAGGTAAGAAGCTTTGATTTTTGAAACAGATCATTGCCACCTGCATACCAGTTATCTAAAACATGAAGCTCTCCATTTTATCAACAACACAGAAAAGCTACATTCTCGGCTCCCCATACGACCTCAACCACTATAACTGAACACTATAGCTATTTGTAAAGGTCTGGCTGAAGCAGAGAGATAAGATAGGTAACAATGTGCATGAAAATTCATTACTCTAGATTTTTAAATGTTCAGACTTGTATGAAGCCACATGACTAAGAATACATATACATTTATCATGTATCACGTTACCTTCCCTCCTCTAGAAATATCCTCGAAGAATTGCAGTTTGTCACCACCCCATCATCTTTTATTTAATTTAATTATTTTATTTTCGAGACAGTCTTACTCTGTCACCCAGGCTGGAGTGCAATGGCAATCTTGGTTCACTGCAACTTCCACCTCCTGGGTTTAAGTGATTCTCCTGGCTCAGCCTCCAGAGTAGCTGGGACTACAGGTGCATGCCACCATGCCCGGCTAATTTTTGTAGTTTTATTAGAGATGGGGTTTCCCCATGTTGGCCAGGCTGGTCTTGAACTCTTGGGCTCAAGCCATCCTCTTGCCTCAGCCTCCCAAAGTGCTGGGATTACAGACGTGAGCCACCGTACCTGACCCATCTTTTATTAAGGATTGTATATAAGAGTGATCATTTGGGCCAGGCATGGTGGCTCACACCTGTAATCATGCCTATAATCCCAGCACGTTTGGGAGGCTGAGGTGGTGGATCATGAGATCAAGAGATCGAGGCCATCCTGGCCAACATGGTGAAATCCCATCTCTACTAAACATACAAAATAATCCTAGCTACTCAGGAGGCTTAGGCAGGAGAAGCACTGGAACCCAGGAGAGCCAAAATCTTGCCACAGCACTCCAGCCTGGCAACAGAGTGAGACAAAAAAAAAAAAAAAAAAAGAGACCATTTGGTGAACACTTTTTTCCTCTTGAAAAACTATGGTTGAACACTTTTCATTAGATTGTTTTATGTCCTTTAGGAAGTAAGGCTGTGTGTGACCCTTAGAATTTAGTGGACAATGGAAGTGTATCTCTTGTGCTTCCTGTTGTTAACCAGGGAGTGCAATTTAACTCCTCCTATGCTACCTCTTGTATATATTTTTAAGCTCTGTTTCCAAAAAGTGAAACTAAGTATATGTTCAATTGCACAGTTTGTATTCAGCCTAGGTTTAGAAGCCCCTAGCAGAAGTAATGGTCAGCACTCATTTCTATACCATGCACTGGCTGGCTTCTGGTTCCCAGGCAGAATTTTTTTTTTTAAAGGTAGAGTCTCACTCTGTTACCCAGGCCAGAGTGCGGTGGCACATCTCAGCTCATGGCAGCCTCTGCCTCAGTCTCCCCAGTAGCTGGGATTACAGGTGCATGCCATCACACCTGGCTACTTTATGTATTTTTAGTAGAAACTTAGGCAGGAGAAGTCTCAGTCTAGGCAACATGGCAATACCTGTCTCTACTTTTTAAAAAAAAAAAAAAGTAGAGACAGGTATTGCCATGTTGCCTAGACTGGGCTGAAGCTCAGCTGCCTCAAGGAGTTTTTTTTGTTTTTGTTTTTGTTTTTTTTGAGATGGAGTCTCACTCTGTCACTGTGCTGGAGTGCAATGGTGAGATTTCGGCCCGCTGCAACTTCTACCTCCAGGGTTGGACTACAGGTGCATGTTACCATGCCCAGCTAATTTTTGTATTTTTAATAGAGCCGGGGTTTCACTATGTTGGCCAGGCTGGTTTCAAACTCCTGACCTTATGATTCACCTGCCTCAGCCTCCCAAAGTCCTGGGATTACAGGCGTGAGCCACCCACCACACTTGGCCAAGAATTTAAAAAATTTTTAATTTTATTTTTAATTTTTGTAGGTACATGGTAGGTGTGTATATTTATGGGCAATGAGATATTTTGATACAGGTATATAATGCATAATAATCAAATCAGGATATATGGGGTATTCCTCACCACAAGCATTTATCTCTCATGTTACAGAGATAAAAATAATTTCATTGATCCTTTACTGATTTTTTAAAAATCCAGGCTAAAATGGGTATGGCTATGCTTAGTGTTAAGATCTTTGAGGCTTTGACCTCCCATAGCCAGTGCTCTGGGCAGACAGAAATTACTTCCTAAAGAAAATATTGTTGGGGACCTTGTATGCCAGCCAGTACCATGCTCTTTTAGTTACTGTAGCTCTGTAGTATCATTTGAAGTCAGGTAGTTTGATGCCTTCAGTTTCGTTCATTTTTCTTAGGATAGGTTTGTTTTTTGTGGGTCTTTTGTAATTCCATATAAATTTTTGGATTGTTTTGTATTTCATTATATCTGTGGATTGCTTTGGATAGTATGGACATTTAAACAATATTGATTCTTCCAATTAATGAACATGGAACATCTTTCCTTTTTTGTGTGTCTTCTTGATCATGTCACCTGCAAACAAAGGTAATTTGAATTCTTTCTTTCCAGTCTGGATGCCTTTTATTTCTCTTGTCTGATTGCACTAGCCAGGATTTCCAGTACTATTTTGAATAACAGTGGTAAAAATCGGCATCCTTGTCATGTTCCCCATCTTAGAGGAAAGGCTTTCAGTTTTTCCTTATTCAGTATGATACTAGCTTTGGGTCTGTCATATGTGGCTTTTATTGTGTTGAAGTTTGTTTCTTCTGTACTCAGTCTTCTGATTACAGGGCTACATCCCACCTGGTCATAATGAACAATCTTTTTAATGTGTTGTTGAGTTCAATTTGCTAGTTTTTTGTTGAGGATTTTTCTATCAAGTGTTTCTGTGGGTTTTTATCAGAAATGGATGGTGAATTTTGTCAAATGCCTTTTCTAGCATCAACTAGACCGTATGGTTTTTGCCTTTCATTGATGTATCACACTGATTGATTTGGATATGTTAATCCATTCCTTGCATCCCAGGGCTACATCCCACCTGGTCATAATGAACAATCTTTTTAATGTGTTGTTGAGTTCAGTTTGCTAGTGTTTTGTTGAGGACTTTTGTATCAAGGGTTTCATGAGGATTTTTATATCAGTGTTCATCAGGGATATTGACTTGTAGTTTTCCTTTTTGATGTGTCTGTCTGGTTTTGGTATCAGAGTAATACCAGCTTCATAGAATGAATTAGATAATACTTTTTCCACTTTTATTTTTTTGGAATAGTTTCAGTAGAATTGGTATTAGTTCTTCTTTAAATGTCTGGAAAAATTCAACAGTGAAGCCATCGAGTCATGGGGTTTTCTTTCCTGAGAAACATTTTATTATGGTTTCAAATCTCATTACTTGTTATTGGTCTGTTCAGGATTTGGATTTCTTCTTGGTTCAATCTTGATAGGTTGTATGTGTTTAGGAATTTTTCATTTCTTACGGGTTTTCCAACTCATTGGCATATAGGTGCTCATTAGTGGCTTCTAACGATCCTTTGAATTTCTGCAGCATTAGTTGTAATGTCTCCTTTTTCATCTCTGATTTAATGTGTTTGGGTCTTTTCTATTTGTTTTTTAATTAGTTAGGCTTAGGCTAAACGTTTGTTGATTTTATCTTTTCAAAAACCCACTTTTAATTTCATTGATATTTTATATTTTTAAAATTTCAGTTTCATTTATTTCTGCTCTAATCTTTATTATTTCTTTTCTTCTACTAATTTTGGGTTTTGTTTGCTCTTCTTTTCTAGTTCTTTTAGATGCATCATTAGGTTGTTTAAAGTTTTTCTACTTTTTGATATAGGTCCTTATTGCTATAACGTTTTCTCTTATTGGTGCTCTCATAGTATCCTATAGGTTTTGATATGTTGGGTTTCCATTTTCATTTGTTTCAAGAAATTTTTAAATTTTCTTCTTAATTTTGTCTTTGACCTACTGGTCATTCTGGAGCATATTGTTCAATTTCCATGTGTTTTATGGTTCCAAAATTCCTGTTGCTACTGATTTCCAGTTTTATTCCATTGTGATCACAGAAGATACCTGACATTATTTCAATTTTTCTTTGAATTTTTAAAGACTGGTTTTGTTACCTAACATATATATTTAGTTTGTCCTTTAGGATAACCCATGTGCTGAGGAGAAGAAAGTGTATTCTACAGCCATTGGATGAAATGTGAATATCTATTACATCCATTTGGTCTGTAGTGCAGATTAAGTGCAATGTTTCTTTATTGATTTTCTGTCTGGATGATCTGTCCAATGCTGAAAGTGGTATGCTGCTGTCTCCAGCTATTACTGTACTGGGGTCTTTCTCTCTCTTTAGCTCTAATAATATTTTTATATATGCTTTATATATCTCCATGCTCCACGATTGGGTGCATACATATTTACAATTGTTATATCCTCTTGCTGAATCAGCCCCTTTATCATTATATAATATCTCTTTTGTTGCTTTTTTATAGTTTTTGCCTTGAAATCTCTTTTGTCTGATGTAAGTATAGCAACTCCTGCTCTTTTCTGGTGTCTGTTTGCATACAATACCATATTCCAACCTCTTATTTTCAGTTTATATGTATCTTTTTAGGTGAAGTGTGTTTCTGATAGGCAGCAGATCATTAGGTTTTTGTTTTTTTTTAACTTATTCAGGTACTCTGTGCCTTTTGATTGGAGAGTTTAGCCCATTTACATTAAATGTTACTACTGGTAACCAAGAACTCGTCTTCTGCCATTTTACTATTTGTTTTCTGGATGGTTTTTGGTCTCCCCTTTCTTCTTTTCTTCCTTAATATATTTCTTTAAGTGTAGGTGGTGGTATATTTTCTCTGGTGGTATATTTTAATTTTTTGCATTTTATTTTCTGTGTATCCATTATGTTTTTTTTGATTGGAGGCTATGATATTGTATGATATATTTTGTATGATACTTTGATGAGGTTTGCAAATAATATCTTATAATCCATTAAACTGATGACAGCTTAACACTTGATTGTGTAAACAAACAAGCAATGAGAAAAGTGATAAAAATTCTATAATTTAACTTCATCTCCCCACTTTTAAACTTCCTGTTATTTCTATTTATATCTTTTTGTACTGTATATACTTGAAAAATTGTAGCTATCATTTTTGGTAGGGTCATCTTTTAGTGTTTCTACTCAGGATATAGTAATTCACATTCCACAATTACAGTGTTATAATATTCTGTTTTTTCCTGGGTACTTATGTTGAGTTTTGTACCTTTAGATGATTTGTTACTGCTCATTAACATCCTTTTATTTCAAACTGAGGAACTCCCTTTAGCATTTCTTGTAGGACAGATCCCATGTTGATGAAATCTCTCAGCTTTTATTTGCCTGGAGATTATTTATTTCCCCTTTATGTTTGAAGGATATTCTCACTGGATATACTATTCTAGGGTAAAGGTTTTTCTCCTTCAGCACATCAAATATATAATGATACTTCCTCCTGGCCTGTAAGGTTTCCACTGAGAAGTCTGCTGACAGATGTGTTAGAGCGCCTTTGTATATTATTTGTTTCTTTTCTCTTGCTGCTTTCGGGATACTTTCTTTTTCCTTGATCTCTGGGAGTTCGATTATTAAATATGCTGATGTCCTATTTGGGTTAAATCTGCTTGGTGTTCTATAACCTTCTCGTACTGCAATTTTGATAACTTTCTCTAGATTTGGGAAATTCTTTTTTATTATCCCTTATTTTCTTTCCCTATCTGTCTCTCTACCTCCTCTTTAAGACCAATAACTCTTCGATTTATCTTTTTGAGGCTATTTTCTATATTTTGTATGTGTGCTGCATTCTTTATTTCTGCTTTTTGCTTTTGACTCCTCTGATTGTATTTTCAAATAAACTGTCTTTAAGCGTACAAATTTTTTCTTCTGCTTGATCAATTTTGCTGTTAGTAGACTCTGATGCATTCAGATCAGTTGCATTTTTCAGCTCCAGAATTTCTATTTGATTTTTTAAAGTTATTTCAATCCCTTTGTTACATTTATCTGATAGGATTCTGAATTCCTTCTTGGTGTTATCTTGGATTTTGTTGAATTACTCAGAACAGCTCTTCTGAATTCTCTGTTGAAAGGTCACATACATGTCTCTCTGGGATTGGTCTCCGGCAGCTTATTTAGTTCATTTGGTGACGTCATATTTTCCTGGATGGTCTTGATGCTTGTGGATGTTCGTCAGTGTCTGGGCATTGAAGAGTTAGGAATTTATTGTAGTCTTTGCAGTCTGGGCTTGTTTTAACCATCCTGCTGGGAAAGGCTTTCCAGGTATTCGAAGGGATTTAGGTGCTGTGATCTATGTCTTTGGTTGCTGCAGCCATATCTGCTTTAGGGGACACTCCAAGCTCAGTGAGGCTGTGGCTTTTTCCAACTTGTAGAGGTACCACATTGGTGGTCTTGGGTAAGATCTGGAAGTATTCCTTAGGCAGACTCTTGTTTTCATCCCTCATTTTCCTCCAAACAAACAGAATCTCTCTCTCTCTGTGGCTGAGTTGCCTGTGGGAGGCAAGATCTATCCCTGCAGGAGGGATAAAACAGGCACCCCTGTGGCCATCACCACCGAGACTATTGGGTCAGACCTGAAGCTAGTATAGCACTGAGTCTCGCCCAAGGCCCATGGTGACCAATGCTTGGGAACCACCTATGTTCACTCAAGGCCCTACAGTTAGCAGGTGGCAAATCCCGCCAGGCTTGTATCCTTCCTTCAGGCCAGTGTGTTCCCCCCAGCCCTGGCTTTTGTTCTTGCACTGCCATGAAAAAAATATCTAAGACTGGATAATTTATAAAGAAAGAGGTTTAATTGGCTCACGGTTCCTCAGGCTGTACAGGAAGCATGGCTAGGGAGACCTCAGGAAACTTACAATCATGGCAGAAGGTGAAGGGGAAGCAGGCATCTCTTACGTGGCCAGAGCAGGAGGAAGTAGGGTGGGGAGATGCTACACACTTTAGACAACACCACCTTGTGATAACTCACTCACTATCATGAGAACAGCACCAAAGGGGAAATTTGCCCTCATGATTCAGTCACCTCCCATCAGGCTCCACCTCCAACACCGGGGATTACTGTTTGACATGAAATTTTAGTGGGAACACAAACCCAAACCGTATCACCAGGGATGCTGTCTAGGAGCCAGGGCCTGCAGTTGGGAGTCTCAGGAATTTACCTGGTGTTCTGTTCTGTAGCAGCTGAGTTGGAACCCAAGCTGCAAGGCAAAGTCCTTTCCACCCTTTTCTCCCCCCACCCGCTTTTTCTGAGATGGAATCTCGCTCTGTCGCCGGGCTGGAGTGCAGTGGCACGATCTTGGCTCACTGCAACCTCTGCCTCCTGGGTTCAAGAGATTCTTGTGACTCAGCCTCTTGAGTAGCTGGGATTACAGGCAAGCACCACCATGCCCAGCTAATTTTTGTATTTTTTTTTTGAGACAGTCTCACTTTGTCGCTCAGATTGGAGTGCAGTGGTGCAATCATAGCTCACTGCAACCTCTGCCTCCTGGGTTCAAGCAATTCCCCAGCCTCAGCTGCCTGAGTAGCTGGGATTACAGGTGCCTGCCACCTTGCCCGGCTAATTTTTGTATTTTTAGTAGATACAACATCCACTATGTTGGCCAGGATGGTTGCAATGTCTTGACCTGGTGATCCAGCTGCCTCTGCCTCCCGAAGTGTTGTGATTACAGGCATGAGCCACTGCGCCTGGCTTCCTCCCTTTTTAAGTAGAGGAGTCTCTCTGCATGGCCACCAGTATCCCTAACCTGGCTACCACCAATGTTCACTCAAGCTCAAGGGCTCTTCAGTCAGCTTGTGAATGCTGCTAGTCCTGAGTCTCTCCCTAGAGTGTAGTGGGCTCCCTTCTGGCCCAGGGAAGGTCCAGAAATGCCCTCCAGGAATCAAGGCCTGGAAATGAGGACTCTAGGAGTCCACTTGGTGCACTATATTACTGTGGCCAAGCCAGTACCCAAGCTGCAAGATGAAATCCCATTTTCTCTTCCTCTCCTTCCCTCAAGCAGAAGGATTCTCTCCCCATAGCCGCCACAGCTGGAAATGGTTCTGGCCCAGCTTGTGTTTAGAAATGTCATCCAGGAGCTACTGCCTGGAATGAGGGTCTCAGGACCCTGTGTAGTGTCCTAGTGTACTGTGGCTGAGGTGGTACCCAAGCAGCAAGACAAAGTCTCCTTTACTCTTTTATTTCAAGTGGAGGGAGAGAGTCTCTTTCAGAGCTGCAGGCTGCACTGCCTGTGGCTGGAGGAGAGGCGGTGCAAGCACTCCCTTCCCACCCCCCACCGGTGTCTTGCTAGGTCACGTGCCCCCTAAGTCCACTGGATCTGAGCCCAGCAGAGCACCAGGACTTGCCCAGGAATTGCTGTCTTTATGGCGTAGTCTACTAACTAAAAAACCTTTCAAGTTTATTTAGATCCCCAGAGTACTCTAGCCTGCAGTGGTGGGGCTTGCCGGAACTCAGATTCCAACTGCTAGGACGAATGATTTGCCTGTGGCTAGGGCTGGTCTAAACACTCCCTCCAAGGTCACAAGCTGAGTGCAGCCCCGTGTTGCTTTCCACTGCGACAAGCCAGCACTGAGTTCCAAGTGAAGGCCCACAATCACTGTGCTCTTCCTTCCCCAAGCACACGGATTCTGCCTCTGTGCCATGCAGCCACTGCCATGGCATGGAGGAAGGGTGGTGCCAACAGTTCTAGACTGTCTTTCCTACTCCCTTCAGTGCATCTTTCCTTAATATGATGTTATAGTGTGGGCTGGGCGCGGTGGCTCACGTCTGTAATCCCAGCACTTTGGGAAGCCGAGGCGAGCAGGTCGCAAGATCAGGAGAAACGGACCATCCTGGACTACATCGGTCTATACTGAAAATACAAAAATTAGTCAGGCATGGTGGCGTGTGCCTGTAATCCCAGCTACTCTGGAGGCTGAGGCGGGAGAATTGCTTGAACCAGGGAGTCAGAGGTTGTTGTGAGCCGAGATCGTGCCACTGGACATCAGCCTGGCAACCGAACGAGACTGTCTCAAAAAAACAAAACAAAACAACCTGGCACTATGATTGCTTACCTGACTTTGGGTTCTAATGAAAGTGCTTTTTTGTTTCGATAGCCATACAGTTTGATGCTCCTTCAAGGAAGAGGGGCAGTGAACACTAGAGGCTTCTATTCTGCCATCTTGCTCCCAGGCAGGTTGATAATCCAGTCAGAGCAAGGCTCTCTGTCTTGTATTTTAATACAGAATATCACAGGACACTACACAGGGTCCCGCAACCCTCATTCTAGGCACTAGCTCCCAGATGACATTTCTAAACACATGCTGGGCCAGGACCATTTCCAGCTGTGGTGTCTATGGAGGGACAATCCTTCTGCTTGAGGGAAGGAGAGGAAGAGTAAATAAATAACATATACACAAATAAAAAAATTTGGGTTTAATGAAAACGTTTTAACCCAAAATTAAATAACCACAAAAAGTCATTTTCATCTGTGTTTGAGACTAGAAGAACAAGGAATGATCTCCAAACTGCTTGGGGGAGATGGTGTAATAATAACAGATAACAGAACTAGTAAATTCATATTCTGTTTTTACATTCAGTAGCAAGGAAAGTGGTCTGTTGGCTGGAAGGAAAAAAGCAAATAATCCCTTGAATTAATTTTCAGGGGTGCTTTGTGTTTCGGGGACTTTTTTTTTTCCACTTCGTCTCATTTATTTTTGCTCTGTGAGGTAGTCACAGTAGCTATTATTATCCTGCTTTACTGGGGAGGAAATTGTGACTCAGCGTTAAATGACTTGTCCATATTCGCAGACAATGTAAAGAGGGAGTTGACTGCAATTCTACATAGATAAGTGGACAGTAAGACAAGCCTGGCCCCTTTAAATGAGTTCTTGTTGCCAGAACGCGTTCAAGTTATGCTAGGCTGCTGAGAAAACTGGAATGTTGGGCAAATAGTAGATACTCAGAATATTCATTTTGAATAAATGAATATGAACAGAGGATTAGATCTTTCAGAGACCAAGAGATGAATGTCAATTAATTTTTTAAAAAAGGGATATAGATTCCATAATTCACAAAAAGATCAGCTATTCTCAGATGGTGAACCTAGAAAAAGTCAAGAATGGATTTTTAAACGAATGGTTTCTGACTTAACAAAGGAATGTGGGGTTTACTGGGAGTGAACATAGGTTCTCCAGGAATGTCATGTCATGCTAGCTTAATTTATTTTATTGTTTGTGAACTTGAGCTACTTCATAAGATCAGAGGATTGATTAGGATGACTTAATTTTCATAATATCGTAAAAATTACAAGCATTGTTGAACACTTACTCCATGCTAGGCTCTGCTTGCTTTATTTTATTTATTCCCTCACAATAGTTGTAGTAGGTAAGTACTTTGTTTATCTCCCCTTTTAAAGATAAGAAACAGAATCAGTAAGATCAAGTAATTTACACAAATTACTTGCCAGTGAGTGGCTGAGCTGGAATTGAGGCTAAATTTGTCGCACTCAAAGCAGTTGATGGTAACACCATATTGTGTTGACACCCAGCCAGGCTGATGAGATCTTTGAGGTTAAGGCAAACTATGAATATACAAATAGGGTCACAATACCTTTAGATAGAGTCACAACAAGTTGTAAACAAACCTAAAGCACATTGATTAATATTTTGGTCTTAATTTGCCTGCCATTTGAATTAATGAGTTGGCTAAAGACATAGTTGTCACTTCTGCAGTTGACAAAATCAAGAAAAGCCAATCCTATCACTGCTATGAACAAATATTTGCATAGTGTTTCTCATGTTAAAGAATACTTTTGCCTAGCTTGTCATATTTGATTCCCACAACTCTACAAAAGAGACTCATTGCTAGATCCCAGCCCTCTTTCATTTTTACAGTGAGCAGAACTAAGGTGCAGGAAAATCAAGTGACTCAGTCGAAGTTATACAGTGAATAATCTGAGGACTTCTGTTTTCTGTCACATCGCAATAGATATGGAGTCATGATTAGAAAAAGGATCAAGGCATGCATATGCGAGATCCAGACCCGTAAGATGAAATACAAGGGTGAGGAATGTAAAATCTAACACTGAAGTAAAAATATGTTTATTTGAATGTTTAAGCCAACATTTCATTATGATTACAAATAATGCTGACTTAATCTTGGGCTGGATTCATGGAAGCATAGCATCTACATCGCAATAATCAACACTCCCACTGAATACGGAAATGTTCGCAACCTCCATGTGACCCATATTCTCTGGGCCCAGCAGTCAGTGAAAACTTGTACCCAGAGGCAAATAACTATTTCAGGGACTGTGGGCTACATACAGAGTGAAAGACGATGAGGAAATAAATAAAAATTCTAGTTTTCCTTAAAATTTTAAGAATTACCCCACAGAACAAAAAAAGTGTTTGTTCTCTGTTGATCTACATCCAGTAGGTTTAAGTATCAGAAAGTTAGAGTTTACTTTGAGATAAAAGACAATTCCAACAATTGAGCAGCTGCCGGTGGAATGAGTCTTGTGAAGTTTTAACACCCCATCATGGGAAAAATTCCCTCAGAGTCTATTTGGTCTTTCTCTTAGAAGTGAGGTGAAAAGTAAAATTATAATGAGTTATCATGGTTTGTCCAATCTAATATTATGCAGGTAGTTTAAAACCTTATTCCAAGAAGACAAGAATCACTCCCATTTTGATTTTCACTTAGCTCCAAGCAGGCTGGAGTATAGCAGGTGCTCAAAAAATACTGAAATAAGTCTTCAAAAGGGAGAGAAAAGTACCAAGGGCTGGCACTGAAGTATCTCCTGGGACATATTCCTGACACAATTAACACTTCCTAGACCATTTTGCAGTGAGAGGCAGCAATGAGAGGTTCTAGTCCAGACTATCTGCACTCACTATGCTCTTCGCTTGGACCGTGCTTCCACTTGGATTTTCAAAGGGTCCAGCTTCTGGCTTTATTCAGGTCTGCTCAAAAGGCACTTCATCAGAGAGGATCTTAAGTAACAACCCCTTAAACTCTGTCACTGCTGTAGTACTTGCGGGCATTTTCCACTGCCTCCTAATCACACACAAATACACGCATACATACAAAGTCTCCTGACATTTGAATGTAAGTTTTTTGGCAGCAGGGAATTTCTTTTGTTCCTGCATGTTATGATTTGAATTGCATTCCGCTGAAATTCATATTTTAAAGTCTAATCCTCAATACCTTAGAACAGGGGTCCCCAACTCCCAGGCCACGGACCAGTACCAGTCGGTGGCCTGTTAGGAAACAGGATGCACAGCAGGAGGTGAGCGGTGGGCAAGGGAGTGAGGGAAGCTTCATCTGTATTTACGGCCATTACCTATCGCTCACATTACAGCCTGAGCTCCGCCCGCCTCCTGTCAGATCAGTGGTGGCATTAGATTCTCATAGGAGCACGAACCCTACTCCGAATGAGAGGGATCTAGGTTGTATGTTCTGTATGAGAATTTAATGCCTGATGATCTTTCACTGTCTCCCATCACCCCCAGAAGGGGCCGTCTAGTTTTCCTGCAGGAAAACAAGCTCAGGGTTCTCACTGATTCTACATTATGGTCAGTTGTATTTCATTATATGTTACAGTGTAGCAATAACAAAAATAAAGTGCACAATAAATGTAATGCCCTTGAATTATCTTGAAACCCCCCCACCCACCCCAAGTCTGTGGGAAAATGATCTTTCCTGAAACAGGTCCCTGGTGCCAAAAAGGTTGGCGACCACTGCCTTAGAACATGACCTTATTTGGAAACATGGTGACTGCAGATGTAATTGGCTATGATGTGATCATACTGCATTGGGTTCAGTCCCTAGTCCAGTAGAACTGGTGTTCTCGTAAAAGGGGAAATTTGGACACAAAGACATACACACAGGGGAAATTCCATGTGAAGAAGGCAGAGATTGGGGCCATGCTTTAATTTTTTTTTTTTTTTTTAATTTGAGGCTGAGTCTTGCTCTGTTGCCCAGGCTGGAGTGCAGTGGTGTGATCTCAGCTCACTGCAATCTCTGCCTCCCAGGTTTAAGCAATTCTCCTGCCTCAGCCTCCTGAGTACCTGGGACTACAGGTGCACGCCACCACGCCCAGCTAATTTTTTCTTTTTGTGTTTTTACTAGAGACTGGACTTCACCATATTGGCCAGGCTGGTCTTGAACTCCTGATTCTGTGATCTACTTGCCTCGGTCTCCCAAAGTTCTGGGATCTCAGGCATGAGCCACTGCACCTGATGGAGGTCACACTTTCCTATAAGCCAAGGGATGTGAAAGATTGCCAGCAAACCACCAGAGTCTAAGAAAGAGGCATAGAACAGATTCTCACTCTCAGCTCTCAGAAGGAACCAACACTATGAAACCTTGAGCTCAGCTTTTCAGCTTCCAGAAGTAGGAGAAGACCAATTTCTGTTGTTCAAGTCAACCGGTTTGTGGTATTTTGTTACAGCAGCCCTGGTAAACATTTTGCTTATCCCTCTATCTATCTACAGCTGTGACTAAATAGAGTAGGCATTCGATCAATAGATTTTTTGAGGGAATGTTGAATGAATGAATACATGGAAGAATATATGTTACATCAGGAAAGCCATATTTTTTTATAGTCCTCAGTGTTGTCATTTGTGAAATGACATTCACTACCATCTAGATTTATCTAGTTCTTGTCTATTCTGCTACATTCATAAAAAAGGACTCAATGACAGAAAAATTAATCATATATTAGAAGTTATCACGGAAGCTTATTTAATCTGAATTCCTGTTAAAAAAAAGTACAGACAGACATGGGTTTTAGGGAGGCTGGAATTTTAATTTGACCTGAGGCAAATATCTGAAATGAGTAATTTCCTGAGATGGCTTTTAGATTTTGATCCTGTGTTTCTCCTTGATGAGCTTATCTATTTATGGAAATCAGGTCGGTGAGACTGTGTGAGTTCTAGGCAGTAAGGTTTCACTGCAGAGCTGAATCTTCCTCAATGAGGAAACAGAATGACAAAGAGACGATATAGGAGTCAAATCTGAATGGAATGCTGAAAATCGACTTCATGGTTAGGAAATTTGGGTGCACCATTACCTGAGATGATATTAGGTTTATCCATGGGTTCCCAGATAATGACCCTTGACAAAGGACCCGGAGTAAGAGACACTGAACAGCATTGCAGACTTAGTTATCTGAATATAACTAGATTCGTTAGTCTGGATTCTATGTGGAAAACCCCAGTCAGCCAAAGTGAGCTTACATTTTCAGTCCTTTAAGTCTGGCCTAGGTGAGTTCTCTAGGACTGATGTCCACAGAGAACTAGGCCACCTTATAAAGAAATCTAGGCCACCTTATAAAGCTTTGTCCATTTCCCTAGCTAGGTCCCTTACCTTCCCATGAACCAGCAGATTCATGATCTCAGTCTCCTGCCATTTAAAGCCTTTGATTTCTTCTACGTCACACTTCCCGCGTATCCTGTTGCTGAAAGTTAACATCCTTCACTTGGCTCTTCTCCTCTTCCTAAATTCACATTTACTGAGGTGGATCTTCACTCCAATCAAACAAGTAATACCTCAGTGTATAAAGCTCAAAGATTCACTGGGGATGGGCAAGAAGGGCACAGAATTTACGCATTCAACGGAGTTAGATTTATCTCCCATTGGTGCTCCGCTGGGTTCTGTGGGTAAGTCATTCTGAGCTGGAATTCTGGTGCTTTAGCCTTCACTAGGTCCCTGTTTTTTCCTTTTTAGCTTTTATTTTATGTTCAGGGGTACATGTGCAGGTTTGTTAGATAAGTAAACTCATGTCATGATGGGGGCTCGTTATACAGATTCTTCTTCCTTTTTTTTTTTTTTTTTTTTGAGACGGAGTTTCGCTCTTGTTACCCAGGCTGGAGTGCAATGGCGCGATCTTGGCTCACCGCAACCTCCGCCTCCTGGGTTCAGGCAATTCTCCTGCCTCAGCCTCCTGAGTAGCTGGGATTATAGGCATGCACCACCATGCCCAGCTAATTTTTTTTATTTTTAGTAAAGACGGGGTTTCACCATGTTGACCAGGATGGTCTCGATCTCTTGACCACCTGCCTCGGCCTCTCAAAGTGCTATACAGATTATTCTATCACCAAGGTACTAAGCCTAGTACCCATTAGTTAATTTTCCGGATCCTCTCTCTCCTTCCATTCTCCCCCCTTTGTTAGGCCCCAATGTCTGTTGTTCTCTATGAGTCCATGAGTTCTCATCATTTAGGTCCCACTTATAAGTAAGAACAGGCAATATTTGGTTTTCTGTTCTTATATTAGTTTGCTATGGATAATGGCCTGTAGCTCCACCCATGTTCCTGCAAAGGACATGATCTTGTTCTTTTTTATAGCTGCATAATATTCCATGGTATATAGGTACCACGATTTCTTTATCCAGTCTACTGTTGATGGGCATTTAGGTTGATTCCATGTTTTTACTATTGTGAATAGTGATGCAATGAATATAACATGTATGAGTCTTTGTAACAGAATGATTGATATTCCTTTGAGTATATACCCAGTAATGGGATGGCTGGGCTGAATGGTAATTCTGTTTTTTAGGTCTTTGAGGAGCCACCACACTGGTTTCCACAGTGGTTGGGCTACTTTGCACTCACATGAACAGCATATAAGCATTCCTTTTTCTCTGCAACCTTGCCAGTATCTGTTAATTTTTAATGTTTTTTTTTTGAGACGGAGTTTTGCTCTTGTTGGAGTGCAATGGTGAGGTAGGAGAATTGCTTGAACCCGCCTCCTGGGTTCAAGCAATTCTCCTACCTCAACCTCCTGAGTAGCTGGGACTACAGGCGTGCACCACCATGCCCAGCAAATTTTCCACCTCGGCCTCCCAAAGTGCTGGGATTATAGGTGAGAGCCACCGCACCCAGCCTTTTTTTTTTTTTTTTACTTTTTAATAATTGGCTTCACTAAGTCTTAACTTCCTCTTGCTATCTAATGTAGCTCAAGTCCAAGAAGCCCATGAAAGTGCTAAATATACTGAATCAAAATCAGCAAAGAGCAGAGAATGTCTCTTACTTTCCCATCTTCCACGGTCTGAATGTTGGTTTATCCTCCTTTACCCCCCCAATCTACGTGTTGAATTCTAATATCCAACGTGATAGTATTAAGAGGTGTAGCCTCATGAACTGGGTTACTGTTTTTGTAAAAGAAGCTCCAGTGAGCTCCCTTGCCCCACTTTTACCATGGGAGGGCACAGCAACAAAGCTCCATCTATAAAGCAGAGAGCCTTCGCTAGACACTGAATCTGCTGGTGCCTTGATCTTGAACTTCCCAGCATCCAGAGCAGCAAGATATAAATTTCTGTTGTTTATAAATTACCAAGTCTAAAGTGTTTTGTTATAGCAGCCCGGATGGACTAAGATGCCACCCCTACTTCAGTTTTGCAAATGGGTCAGTAAAAATAGTGTCCTTGGTGTGGGCAAGAGTGTAAATTAGTACAGTGAAGACTCATGTAGAAAACAAATCCTTGGAATAGAGGCAATTTATTTTCAAATCTTTGGATTATAGTGAGCAGTTAGAAGAAATCTTAAATGTCACATAATTAAACTCAGTTATTTCTCAGATTAGGGAACAGGATGCTCTGAGTGAGACATCTCCTGACTTGCAGACCCTATATTTTTCATGCAGTTCTGTTTTTATGTCCTTAGGATTTTTAAATGTATTCTTTGAATTATCTCTGCCCAAACCAGGGCAAAAAGTTTATAGAGTAAGAGAGTGGGTGAATAAACCAAGACTATAGAGCTAGCAAAGGAAAAGGACTCAGACAAGAGACCATGTCCCCCGGTTCCTGATTCAGTGCTCTGTGATTCAGTTGAACATTAAAGCAAACGAAGGCTGCATAAGAATTAAAATCTGTGGTCCCTAGACTCTTATGGAAAATAGGCTCCTGTCTTATTCTCTTAAGTCCAGTGGTATCAATCTTCATAACAATGATTCTAATTTCCTTTAGACAGTGGAGTAATTGCCCCCACTTGAGTCTGGGGATCCAAGACTCTCATGGATCCTCTTCTCAGAAAAAGGTACATACAACACAATTTGTATACAATTTCAGTTGATTCACATAACACCTCAATATAAGGGCAAGACCCTAGGCTATGAATGAATGTTCTAAATACTAATGTCAGTTGTGTTTGTTTGTTAAGGGTTTGCTATGCTCCAGGTATTATTCTGAAAACTCTGCAGGTGCTACATCATGTAATTCCTGCAGTGCCACTTGAAGTAGGTACTATTATCATCTTTTTTTTTTTTTTTTTTAGACAGAGTTTTATGTTGTCCATGCTGGAGTGCTATAGCACGATCTTGGTTCACTGCAACCTGCTCCTCCTGGGTTCAAGCGATTCTCCTGCCTCAGCCTCCTATGTAGCTGGGATTACAGGCATGTGGCACCATGCCCTGCTAATTTTGTATCTTTAGTAGACGAGTTTCACCACGCTGGCCAGGCTACTCTTGAACTCCTGACCTCAAATGATCCACCTGCTTTGGCCCCCCAAAGTGCTGGAATACAGGCATGAGCCACCGTGCCTGGCCTATCATTTCTATTTTATAGAGAAAACAGCTTTAGAGTGCATCTGTTTATTTAACACTATTTCTTCCATACTGACTGATGTCAGACAAGATGCTAGGTGCTGAGCATAGAGTGATGCACAAACATGGACACAGTTCCTTCTCTCACCGAGCTTGGAATCCAGTGAAGCAAAGTGATTACCTGTGTACACAGAAACATGCCATGAGGGAAACGGACATGGGGAGTGTGTCAGGCAGTGATAATAACGCGGACCCGCGGAGTTTTGGGAAAATCTGAAGAAGGAAGTTATACCTGGACCACTATGCAAAATAGGTGCAAGAACTATCTGTGAGGGGAGAGGTGTCTGACCGTGTGCGGGAGTTAAATCGTGTGCTAGAGGTTAACGTCAAAGGACAGAGACTGAGCTCAAACCAAGTTCATCTGTCCCCAAGGTCAGACCGTGCCCTATTGTCACCACAGCTCAGTTCCTCTGAATTGATGACTCCTAGTGATGTATAATATATAATATCTCATGCTGGTGTCCTTCATGTCCTTGGGAAACACACCTTCCTAAAGTGCCCAATTTGTGGTGAAGGACAAAGTTTCAGAATTTTCAATCTGTCATGCTGAGTTCCTATACTTCTACCCTCATTTTCTGCATGGTTACCCTCTCCCCAAATCCTTGTTGCCCAGCCTGCTCCTTAAGCCTGGGAGTGCTCTTGGTGGAAGCACGGAGCATTCTGGGTAACCACCAATTCATTATGATTAACTAGAGAGGAATTAAGCATCTGGACTGCTGACTCTGGTGAAAAATAATGTCTCTGATCTCTATGTCTAAAAACTTACCTACATGCTTTCACTATTGCCCTCCCTCACATCTGCATAGCCCTGCCCCAAACAATTGAGCCTATGTTTCTTCTTTCCAAAGCAGCAGCTTGCTGACGCATGTGATTGCCAGGCCTGGGGCTGGACCCTCTCCCAGGAGTGGCAAGGATAGGTACCCAGGCCACATATGACTCTTGTGCAGCTGATGTACTTGGCTGGCCACCACCGGTGAGTATGCTGTGCACCACAAACAGAAACACAGTGCTAATTTCAAGGTCTATTAGAATCACAAGGCAGTAGAAATAATGGTCAAGAGGCAGAAATGGTCAGAATTGGCAGATTAAGGAGTTCTAAAAGCTTCTGGGAGATGTCGACAAACAATGGGAAACAAGTAGATACACTTTCTGATAATAAAAATGTACTTGACAGTGTGCTTTTGAATGAGCACAGTGAGGGACTGAAGTGGACAATATGTGACCATGGGTTTTAGCCCACACCATGCAGAACTGCTGATTGGGTCAGGCTGAGAACACACATTTGTGCGTTAATGTAAAAGCTATTGGAATGCAGTGTTCCCAGCAAATACATTAATAACTTTCAACAACCTTCACTTCTGGACATTATGTAATTAACTTTTGAATCAGGGAAGCAAGATGGTCTGTGGTCTGATATTTTCATTTGAGAGCAAGTGGGAAGACGAAAGCAAACAGGATTTTTGGCTATGAGAGAATGAGTGACCTTCCAAGTAAGGAATTCAAACTGGAGCTTTCAACTTCAACGGGGAGTGAGGCTGGAGAACCTTTTTGTAGCAGAAATGGAAGGTGGAGGAATGGTTGGGGGCGACAATGCCCTCCACTGCCCTCTGAGTACACACACCCTTTCCCACTTTGAAGGGCTCTGATGTCCCCGAACTGCTATTTAACAGGGAAACATGATTGCTAACAGCTTTTAGATTTTTTTAAACATAGGGCTGGCATGCCAACACATGCTTGAATGCTCTCACGGTTACATATAAACTTTAAAAAGAGGCCCCCTTTCCCCCGAGCCTGACTCATACTCCATGCATCATATAACCAGGCTTTGGAAAGGCTCTGAAGAATGCACATGGCAACTGGATCTATTTTGTCCGATCGTGGGAGTGATAAAAGCAGGTGATGGAGTAGGTGGTGGGAATGTAAAGCTGGGGGGTCCAGGGTGGGGTGGGAGGGGTCATGAAGAATAATGGGAAAGTTGTTCATACTTTTTCATGTTCTTTATAACATTTAGGATAACAGAACCATCACATTTTAAAGACAGAAGAGACCTCGGAAGCATGCAATGACAATTCAGAGCTACTAACTGCAGTGCAGAATCACAGAGTCAACTTCTGAACAGCCCAGGCTGTATTTTGGACCCCCAAACCCACTGGAGAAGCCAATAAGGGCTAGATCATTTCTCCTGAAAGGCAAAACTATACATAATATTTTCTATAGAGTTTCAAAGGATTTAGGTACTCCTTAAGTTAGTCCATGAAACTGAGCATCTGATGAATTTTCTGTTATACTGGTAGTACAGGTTCTTGATTAAGCATATAAATAACGTTCAGACAGACTAAGGTTTAAATTCCTCCTTGTTTTCACCTACTTGCTGTTTAAGCACAAGCAAGCATGTAAAAAAAAATTTTTTTTTTTTTTTGGTGAGATGGAGTCTCACTCTGTCACTCAGGTTGGAGTGCAATGGCACAATCGTGACTCACTGCAACCTCTGCCCCCTTCCCTGGGTTCAAGCGATTCTTCTGCTTCAGCCTCCCAAGTAGCTGGGATTACAGGCACCTGCCACTATGCCTGGCTAATTTTTTTTTTTTTTGTATTTTTAGTAGAAATGGGGTTTCACCATCTTGGCCAGGCTGATCTTGAACTCCTGACCTCGTGATCCACCCACCTTGGCCTCCCAAAGTGCTGGGATTATAGGTGTGAGCCACCGCTTGGCCTGCATGTAATGTTTTAAAGCCTCAGATTCCTGATATTTGTAATACGTATAATAATAGCACTGACTCATAGGTTATCATGCAGATTAAATGTGATAATGGGTTTAAAGAAGTTAGGTTAACATGAAGCCTGGCACACGGGACGGACACCATCATGTTGTTTTTGTTGATGCCACTTTTTCCTACTGGCCTCAGGACCTTCATGGTTGGCTATTGGTGGGCTGCTGCAGACCCAGGTCTCCTGAATTTCTTCCTGGTTCTTTGCCTTTTGCTTGCTTCCAGCCTACATTTATTTACTTCCTGGACATTCTCCTTTCCTTAAGGGTCTCTCCATCTCACCACATAAAAGGCAGCTTATGGTAAAATGTCCTGATAAATTCGTTGTGCAGAAATCCATTAGAAGGAAGTGCCAGGAAAATAAGATTACTTGAGAGAAAGGTAGGCCTCTGAAGTGCTTCCTCACTGCAGTGGAGATCAAAGTGTACATCAAGTGGAAATACCAGGTCTGCAAGAATGATTTTGAGCCCATATTATTATTTCGCTTTCCCTCTACAGCAGGAGAAAAATGGCTTGCTTTTCCTATATTCTTTATTTTTAAAAAATCTAGACTTTCAGTTGTTTGGAATACTTATTATTATTATTATACATATTATTATTATTATTTTGAGACACGTTCTTGACTCTGTCACCCAGACTAGAGCACAGTGGCATGATCTTGGCTCACTGCAACCTCTGGCTCCCATGTCAAGCGATTCTCCAGCCTCAGCCTCCCGAGTAGCTGGGATTACTGGTGTAAGCCACCATGTTCAGGGGTAGCCACCATGCTCGGTTAACTTTTGTATTTTTGTAGAGACAGGGTTTCACCATGTTGGCCAGGCTGGTCTCAAACTCCTGGCCTCAAATGATCTGCCCACCTCAGCCTCCCAATGTGTTGGGATTACAGGCGTGAGCCAATGCGCCCAACCTATTTTTAACATTAAAGTTTCTCTGGTTGATGTGGTGTTTAAACCTTGCAACTTCTTACCAGCCTCCCTCCATGCACCCAACTTCCTTTGGATCTGTGTGGAAAAACATAAAGATAGATGCAGGAGGAGGAGCAGAAATGTTAGAATGCTGAGCAGAGAGAAAGCTGCTCCCACCACTCTCCTTCTGGTTCAAGTTAACCATTTTTTGTAGTTTTGGAAGTTTTCATGGGGACGGTGCAGGATGAATTATATGAAGTTTTGGAAACTGAGTCTCCAAGGACAGTTTAGTGTAAGCCTCTGAGCTTCTCTTCTACCAGGCGAAGGTAGATAGGAAGACTGATAAGATCTCTTGGTTTTTTTGTGCCAATTCAACTCCCACCCACTTATACTTGAAAGTAGGACTTCAAGGTACTTTACCACAGAAACCAGAAAGCAACCTTTAAATAGTCCCAGAACAGCAAATTCTGCATTCTTGTTAGGCCCACTACTGACTTTAACTTCACCCACACAAGAATTACATGATTGGAGCCAGGAGAATGAATTTTTGGCTTTCTGACACTTTACCGGGAGAGACAGTCACTCCCTTCTATGTTCTCCTTTCCCCACTGCCCCGGTGGGAATAAAAGTCAAGCGCTAGTGATGATGTTAGTGACCAAGTTTTTCTCTTGAAGTAGGGATAGTGGTCATGTGACAGTTTCCACAAAAAGCTGCAAACTGAGGGGGCATAACATGAGGCCGCTTTGGCCGGGCAGGGAGGCTCACGCCTGTAATCGCAGCACTTTGGAAGGCTGAGGTGGGTGGATCATGAGGTCAGGAATTCAAGACCAGCCTGGCCAACATGGTGAAACCCCCGTCTCTACTGAAAATACAAAAAATTAGCCATGCCTGGTGGTGGGTACCTGTAATCCCAGCTACTCCGGAGGCTGAGGCAGAGGGTGCAGTGATCTGAGATCACATCACTGCACTTCAGCCTGGGCGACAGAGTGAGACTCCGTCTGACTCCATCTCAATAAAAAAATATGAGCTATGAAGGATGATTCTGTCACTCTGTTTCTGCTCTTAGATTTGAGTACAGAGCTTTTCTTTATCATAGTCTAGCTATAGGGCCTGGGAAAATTACATCTAGCTTGTGTGCTTTGTTTCTTTCTCTGTAAGTGGAGACATAGATCCTCTGCCTGAGCCTGTCCGTATATAACGTCTGGCCCCTAGCAACCCTTCCCTCACCTTGGGACAGGCAGAGTCATCTTCCGTAGTGATTAAGTGCACTGGAGGAAGAGAATATGATTTTTGGATAATGGCTTAATGTCAAGAAATAGTGGAGACAGCAGGTCTTGGAGGTGGAGACTGTATATTTTGGGGAATTGTGTTTGTAGTCATTGAAGATAGTGAACTTTAACTTGTTAGAAATATTCTAGAGCTTTTCTTCTCTCCTTTTTAAAACTGTCTCATAAGAGTGTGTAAAGAAATCAATTAAGCTGGTGCAGCACCAGCTCATCACCTCTGCCATCCAGCTGACTTGCCGACAGAATCTCATCAATTTCTTAGTAATGTCAGCATGTTATCCTGGAAAGAGAACTGAACTGGGTGCCACAAGGAGAAGCATCAATTCCACAAATTTACATTCACACCTCCTCTGTTCCAGCCACTGGGCTGCATGCAATAGAGACAAAGATGAGAAATCCAAGATCACACTGCAGAGTGAGCCTCGTACAGTATTTCTCAATGGAGAATTCCAAAAATTCTCAGGGATAGCAAGTTCCAGAAGAAGTCTAATTTGTTTTTGGCTTTTGTTTCAATAATATATACATATGTATGTGTATGTGTGCATATATGTGTGTGTGTGTGTGTGTGTGTGTGTGTGTATTTCATCTTTACTCTGTCACCCCGACTGGAGTGCAATGGCATGATCTTGGCTCACTGCAACCTCTGCCTACCGGCTTCAAGCGAATCTCTTGTCTCAGCCTCCTGAGTAGCTGGGATTAGAGGCACACACCACCACGTCCAGCTAATTTTTGTATTTTCAGTAGAGACAGCGTTTTGCCATGTTGGCCAGGCTAGTCTCAAACTCCTGACCTCAGATGATCCACCTGCCTCAGCTTCCCAAAGTGCTGGGATTACAGGCGTGAGCCACTGCACCTGGTCCAATAATATTTTTAATGGCCTTTTTACTAGTTATAAAGAAAAAATTTAGTGGAGCAATAGCTCATATCTGAAAGATACCTTCAACGATTAAAGATTAAATTTCTTAACCTGATGTGTAGGGATATGCCTACATATTCTTAGACTCTTCAAGAGACTTCCTTTCATTCAGGATCCATATAGTATCAAAGTTGAAAACCATGGCATAAAGGAGCTGAGTTTTTCTCTTCCTTAACCCCTAACTTGGTGTGTGGTCTTAGCCAGTACACCCATTTAAACCCACTGGGCCTCAGAGTCTTGCTCTAAAATAAGGTGCCTGGACCAGATGGGCTCTGACACTCTTCCAGCTTTAGTAGTCTATGTCTCTCTGACTTTTCCTCTAATTGGAATTGTAACCTGGATTTCTTTGTAATTTCTCTTTCAGAAGACAGAGCACTGGGTAGACATTAGACCTGTTCTGATTTTTCCTTTAGAAGTGATTGCGGGCCGGGCGCGGTGGCTCAAGCCTGTAATCCCAGCACTTTGGGAGGCCGAGGCAGGTGGATCATGAGGTCAAGAAATCGAGACCATCCTGGTCAACATGGTGAAACCCCGTCTTTACTAAAAATACAAAAAACTAGCTGGGCACGGTGGCGTGTGCCTGTAATCCCAGCTGCTCAGCAGGCTGAGGCAGGAGAATTGCCTGAACCCAGGAGGCAGAGGTTGCGGTGAGCCCAGATCACGCCATTGCACTCCAGCCTGGGTAACAAGAGCAAAACTTCGTCTCAAAAAAATAAAAAAAAAAAAGAAGCGATTGCTAGGAAAAGCTGATGAAATCATTCTTCTTTGCATCTTAGGCTTTATCTGAGATACAGGAAATGTTAACAACAACAACAACAACAATAAAACCAAAGGTGAAAATATGTGAGAACATAAGTCTGAAAAGCTTTGGAATACAGCAGACGTTTTATCACAAAGATGAGCCCTGCAGTGACACTAAGTGAAAGGGAAAATTAATTAGGTTAATTAGTCAGGAATACAGGTATACTATGGCCACAAACAACCCCAAAGATTCACAGCACAGGTGATTGCAGGTTGGCAGGGGCTCTGCTCATAACAGTCAGCAAAGGACCAGGCTGCTGGGAACTCCATCTAGACTCACTGTTTCAATATCCCTAGCAGAGGGAAAAGAGGATGCTGCAAACTGCACACTGTCTCAGAATCACATTTCATTGGCTAATGCAGGTTACGTGATTATGATTAAGCTCACAGGGGTTGGGGTGGGATGGAGAATAGCAATGCTACTTGAGACAAAAATGAGAATATCTTGCATATTTGTAACACTAGGTCTTCAAAAACATACTATGATTAGCATGCTCATTTTTAAATTTAGGGACTAAAATCATCATTCTAAAATGCAAAACAGTGAACACACTCAGGTCGATTTTGGATTTGACTATACACATTTCTCAGAAGAGGGAGCTTTCCTGGAGATGGTGAAGGAAGAGAAGGATATTTGGCAGTGCTAATTGGTGAGTTGCTCATGATAGAAAAACTGGCACGTAAGAATTCTTAGCAGTGAGAATGCACAAAAGGAATGAAGCAAAAGTAACTGGTGTTAAAGGTCAGGGAGCACGCAAGAACGCAGGTAGAGCTGTGATCAAAGGAACAAGTGGCTTATGACTGAACTTTACTAAGGACTCTGAACTCAAAGTCATATTTGTTTTTAATACAGAGGATCCTATATGAGTCAACAGGTATGGAATGAAAGAAATGCGTTCAGATGTGAAGAGATGGGACAAACAACAAGAAAGGCTATAGAGACACTACAGTGAACATTGGAAATTTTTTTTGGGACTGAGTTTCACTCTTGTTACCCAGGCTGGAGTGCAATGGCACGATCTCGGCTCACCGCAACCTCCACCTCCTGGGTTCAGGCAATTCTCTTGCCTCAGCCTCCTGAGTAGCTGGGATTACATGCACGTGCCACCATGCCCAGCTAATTTTTTGTATTTTTAGTAGAGACAGGGTTTCACTATGTTGGCCAGGATGGTCTCGATCTCTTGACCTCATGATCCACCTGCCTCAGCCTCCCAAAGTGCTGGGATTACAGGCTTGAACCACCGCGCCTGGCCTACATTTGAATTTTTATGTTGGGTCATACAAATTGGTTTTGCTAGTGGCACACCTTAACAGTTAGTACTTACTGAGATTGTCACTGTGCATTTCACTTTAACCCAGCAGAACACATGAAAATTCTGTAAGAGACAGATAGTTTAATCAAAGCATGTAATTAGTTGATTACCTGCTTTGTAGAGGTAACAACAACTTTGCTTTAATGTGGTATTACGTCATCAGTCTGGAAGGTGAGGAGTCCCAAATAGAGTGGCTTTATTGGCCCTTTGAATTTAATGCTCTTAGAATGACATCATGACTTAGGGTAAAACATTATTAATTTCTAATAGTCAAAACCATATATTCAGATATAAGCATAAAAAGTATTCAAAATGTCAACTATAATTTCAAAATATATATGCAGATGACCCTTGAATGTTGTGGAGACTGGGGATGGTGATCTCTCCTACAGCCAAAAATCCATGTACAATTTCTGACTGCCCCACATCTGAACTACTAATAGCCTACTGTTGACCGGAAGCCATACTGACCACATAAATAGTCCATTAACATACATTTTGTACGTTATTTGTATAATGTACTGTATTATTAAAATAACAAAAGCTACGGAAAAGAAAATGTTATTAAGAAAATCATAAGAAGCAGACCTGGTACGGTGGCTCATGCCTGTAATCTCAGCACTTTGGGAGGCCGAGGTGGGCAGATCATGAGGTCAGGAGATCAAGACCATCCTGGTCAGGAGATGGAGACCATCCTGGCCAACATGGTGGAACCTTGTCTCTACTATAATACAAAAAATTAGCTGGGCGTGGTGTGTGCACCTGTAGTCCCAGCTGCTCAGGAGGCTGAGGCAGGGGAACCACTTGAACCTGGGAGGCAGAGGCTGCAGTGAGCCAAGATCGGGCCACTGCACTCTAGCCTGGCGACACAGAAAGACTTTGTCTTAAAAAAAATAAAGCACAAGGAAGAGACAATATGTTTACTAAGTGGAAGTGGCTCATCATAAAAGCCTTCATTCTAATCATCTTCACATTGAGTAGGCTGAGGAGGAGGAAGTAGTGAGGTTGCTTCTGTTGTCTCAGGGGTGGCAGAGGCAGAAGAGGTAGAAGGGGAGGCAGGACACTGAATCTTAACTTTTTTGGTTTTGAACCTCTACCTCCTGTGTTCAAGCGATTCTCCTGCCTCAGCTTCCTGAGTACCCAGGACTACAGGTGCGCACCATCATGCCCAGCTAATTTTTGTATTTTTTAGAAGAGACGGGGTTTCACCATGTTGGCCAGGATGGTCTTGATCTCTTGATCTTGTGATCCACCTGCCTTGGCCTTCCAAAGTACTAGGATTACAGGCGTGAACCACTGTGTTTAGCCCTCAATGTAACTTTTATTGAAAAAATCCTCATGTAAGTGGACCCACACAGTTCAAATTCTTGTTGTTCAAGGGTCAAATATGTATGTATATATATTAGCTGTTCAGTGATGGCTGACTAATGATGTTTGAATTTATCTCCACTTTAAAATATTTTTTCGGCTGGGCACAGTGGCTCACACTTATAATCCCAGGACTTTGGGAGGCTGAGGTGGGCGAATCACTTGAGGTCATGAGTTTGAGACCAGCCGGGCCAATATGGTGACAACATGTCTCTACTAAAATTAAAAAAATTAGCCAGGCATGGTGGCAGGTGCCTGTAGTCCCAGCTACTTGGGAGGCTGAGGCAGAAGAAATCCCTTGAATCCGGGAGGCAGAGGTTGCAATGAGCCGAGATTGTGCCTGGGCAACAGAACAAGACTTTGTCTCAAAAAATAAAATAATAAAATAAAATATTTCTTCCCTATTGTCCTTTATATTATAAATCTAGAGAGAAAATTGGCTACCACACAAATAAAGGAGAAAGGAGAAAAATTCCTTATGTGTGATATAAATCTTCTGAAATAACTGTTCATGATTTTGGGGCAGCAAAATTTAGGGAAAAAAAACACCTGATATTTAAAAAAATAATATAGTGATGCTTAAATCTGTAACAGATACTGGTAATGCAGGTAAAAATGAACTTTGTGTGCAGAAAGAGCACCTCAAAAGACCTTACTCACAAGTCCATGCATGTTACTTGACATCCAGTGTCATTTCGTGAATCACTTTCACGCTTGAGAAATTCATTATGTACATACATAATATTGATGCAGATAGCAGTAATAGTAAGTTCCTCGTCTTGCCTGCTGCACTCATGTGTCTCTGCTGCAAAGGCCGTTCTGGGATTCCACAGCACTAAAGAACTGGATTAAACGATCGGAAAAAATGTTCTCCGGCGTTTGTCTAAGATAAATATGGTCTTAGACTTTAGGTTCTGCTTCTGCCCATCTCATGGACCATAAATAGTGAAAAGCCAGCCAAAATATAGTTAGTAATATTAATTCTGATCAAAATGGACTAGTAACATCCTGGGATGATAGGGAAGAAAGGAGAAGTAAAAGAAAGCACTATAATTCTAGAGAGAAAGGTCTTTGGTTATTCTCTCCCTTTTGCTTGCCACCACCAAGTTCAAATCTTGGGAACTTATAATTGTTTTATGAGCCTGAAGTAAGTCATGTTGCTTGCATTCCTCATAGCCATATCCGTTTTTTTTTTTTTTTTTTGAGACAGAGTTTTGCTGTTGGTACCCAGGCTGGAGGGCAATGGCACGATCTCGGCTCACCGCAACCTCCACCTCCTGGGTTCAGGCAATTTTCCTGTCTCAGCCTCCTGAGTAGCTGGGATTACAGGCATGCGCCACCATGCCCAGCTAATTTTTTGTATTTTTAGTAGAGACGGGGTTTCACCATGTTGACCAGGATAGTCTCGATCTCTTGACCTCATGATCCACCCACCTCAGCCTCCCAAAGTCCTGGGATTACAGGCCTGAGCCACCGCGCCTGGCCAGCCATATCTTAATAGAAAAATATTCACATGGTTGATAGGCCTATAACTTTTAGAAAGAGTATGACATTTTCAAGAATGGGGTGAAAAACTTGGGGAACCATGCATTTCTTGCTTGGCGTGTGTCTCTGCATGTGTGTGTGCAATGCACATTTGTTCATGGACACCATATTGACAAAGGTAGCAAAGATGTGAAAGGACTGAGTGACTCTAGGTCATGGATGGCTGAAGGATGAGCCTTTCTCCCCTGAAGCCTGAGAGGGCCTGGTTGTTGCTTAGTAAGTTCTAGACAAGAATTCAGGTTATTATATAACTTGTTTTCAAAACATTCTTGTGTGTTAGGAAGGTTGCAGCGATTTCTGGCCCCTCTTGCCAGGGAAGCACTCTAGCACTTACGGGTTTGATACCCACTGTGGTGGGACAGGCTTATCAGGTTGCCCAAGCTTGTAGATCCTGTTGTGCATAGAATATCTTTTTCTCTCTCCACTTTGTTGTTTACTTAGCAAAAGACACTCCACCCTTGCTGCAAGTTTTACACTCTCTCTAATACACTGTATGGCTACTGTACCTTGACTTTCAATTACGTTAAATCCTATCATAATCATTTTCGTACAACACATCCTCTTTAACACCTGAAAAGCTCAGCTCCCAGGGGTGTAGGGTTATGCTGTCAAAAATAAAAAACAGAAGAGTCCTACTGGAATTGCAGGAGCTATTGCATGCGCTATAAAATAAGATCAGCGTAAAAGTCCTCCCCACTTTGCATTCAATTCTGGTAGCAAAAAAGAAAAAAGTTATTCAAGCCATTCAAATATGGCTTGACCTATAAACCAGTGGCCTTAATTCAGTGATTTTAAATCAATACATCATGCTAAAATACTTTTTCTGGGAAAGCATTTCTTTTGGAAGTGAGGTCTGGATTTCCTAATTATTACTATTACAATGATTAAGGTAGAACAGAATATTCTTCACTAATACCTAACAAAAACACATTGTATGGGGAGGTTTTCATTTGTTTGCTTTATTTTAATGATCCTACTTTATTGGTTCAATCACAAGCAAGTTTCAAAATTTCGGGGGTCATGGTGGTGTCACCTGTCACCCTTTCTGCCTGGATTATTTTTGGTCAGCATCCATAAGTGTAGCTCAGAAGCCTAGTTTTATTGTTTCATTTATTTAGGTTGTATTCCTTGTGGTTTGCTGCTACTTTGGGCTAATATTCTGAGGAACATTCTTAGGGTCAAAGGAGAGGAATGGGTATTTGAGAAATGCAACAGATTTTTGTCAGCAGTGTCTTTCTGTATTAGTCACGCCTGTTGATTCTTCAAACTGATAGATACTCTGAGCTCCATCCTGGGCAATGATAGCGCTTTGTGGATTAGCTGGTTGGAGGATGTCTCCGCAGTTATTCAAATCTCACCACAATCACTCTATTCCACCTCGACCCAAGAAGTTATCTCGACTTCCATCATTTTTCCACTGTGTTAGGAAAATGAGTAGCTCAACATTATATATCAATCAGAATTGAAAAATATCTTCTTTCCTTTTTGAGTTGTTACTTCTAATTGGCAGGTTAGTAAAATCTTACCCATTCTGGCAATGAGGGTGTGCCACATTTTATTTCCTTTTTTTCAGGAACAAGAGTAAGATTAGTGACTCTTGGTCTTTTGCTATGAACTCGGAGAGGTAAAGTTCTCTGCTTTCATAATGTAACTTTGGTACAGGCCCATCTTTCCAGCCAAAGGTAATGTGAGCTGGAATTGGTCACAGAGGCCCTGGCAGCTGGCTTAACCTGTTTATATAAAGACGGAACACAGCCACTGATTAGGAGAGCCACCTCCTACTGATTGGTTTTGGAGTGGAGCCCAGAATTTTCCATGGCGATAGCTTTTAAAAGTTAGGTCAGCATCTCAGTGAAAGATAAGGCCACACAAGAAAGCCCTTGTGGGTTGCTCTGTCTTGAGAACCCCCACCGTTCAGCAAGGATCGGAATAGATATATGTGACCAATAAAATGCTTCCACTAGGTTTATCTCCATGAAAAGATCACTTTTCCTGGAGTGATCTTGTGGACTGAGGATTAAGTTCGTAAGCTTGAGCCAAGCTTAGCATTTAGCAACTTACTTATGTATTTCCTTGTCTCTTCAGTTCTGAAACCCTTCAGGGTGGACTGCTCAGTGATAAGATCAATTTGGTGTCAGGGCATTTTATATGGGGGATGTTTTTAAAAGGTGGGTACAATGTTGTAAATAATGAAAGACTACTGCTTCTAGATTTAAATCAGGGAATAAGGTGAAGAGGAACAAAAGAGGGATGGGTAGGAAGATGAGTGAGGGGGAAAAAAGAGTTGATAAAAGAATTCCAGAGAATCAGTAGAGAAACTACAGGGCTTCAATGGTCCCATGAATTTCTCCACCTTTATGGCTGATCAAACATACTTGAAGGAGTAATGTTCCTACAAAACAGAGAAAAATGATCTCATGCCACGATGTGATTTGTGGATGCAAAGGAATCTTTTTCTTTTTTGAAACGTAGTCTCACTCCTCTGTTGCCAGGCTGGAGTGCAGTGGTGTGATCTTGGCTCACTGCCACTTCCACCTCCCAGGTTCAAGTGATTCCCCTGCCTCAGCCTCCTGAGTAGCTGAGACTACAGAAGCGCACCACTACTCCCAGCTAAATTTTGTATTTTTAGTACAGACAGGGTTTCACCGTGTTGGCCAGGATGGTCTTGATCTCTTGACTTCGTGATCTGCCCGCCTTGGCCTCCCAAAGTGCTGGGATTACAGGTGTGATGCAAAATAATCTTTATACTGAATTGGAATTTGACCCTATAGATTTGTTTACTTATAAGCAGAGATGATTTCTTTATTAAGTTTTCTATCTGTGTGTTTAGAAATAAATGTGTGTGGTAATGCCAAAACACTACTTGAATTGAAGTCTTTAGTAGCTGGAGTATATGCTACTAAAAGCAGTGACTAGAGGGTATTCCTGCCCTCTATTCTGCAACTTCCAGAGGTTAAAAAAAAGAACATCCCACTTTTATAAAAGGATGAAAAAAAATCTTTCGCATAGATTATTATATAAATAAATCTTCTTAACAAGCACTGCGGTTCTTTTTTTTTTTTCAAAGCACAAAGAGTTATTGTGTGATTTATGTGAAAAGGTTATATAACTGTACTCTGTTACTTTAAATAGTGTTTTTTATTTAAACTGCCAACTTCTTCATCACCAGCAAAGAAAAAAAATGCATATTTGCTAAGCACAAAGGTAATTTTCAAGGACTGTAATTAGCTCATGATAACTCTATCTTTTGTGATGTCTTTCCTGCTGAACTAGAAACGAAATGGACTTTTTTTTCATTGTTAAATCTAAACTGTGGCACCTGCAATGTGTCAGTTCTATGAGAACAAGGGAGGAAAAAAGTTTGAAGTATTACACTCGGTCAGGGGAAAATTACAGATGTAATAAAGTAACAGATCTTGCAATTTTCATTTGGCTTCATCTTTTTACAAACATGACAAGGCTCTATTTCCTCCTGTTTCTATTGCCCAGCTGACCCTTTATTTCCAAGATACATGGTATTGAAAATGAAAACAATAATGACATTATGACAAAATAGGTAGAAAAAAGTCAGGAGTACAAATCTTTGTGTCTTAAACACAGGTAACAGGACAGAATGCTGGCAAGAGAAATAAAAGCAAATGAAACAAACATTGGAAGAAGAGAATGCTAATTAATTTAATTCATTCCAGGAAAATCAATCACTAAGAAAAATCTTATTTCCATGAAAAATTCTACCTTTGATGGCGGTCAAAGTGTATGTGCACGCTGGGTGTGTGTGTCTACAGTGTTACCAAATATATTTATGTCATCGATTAAGACAACTTTATGGAGGCATTCAGGGGGCAGAGACAGAAAATTTTCCCCACGAGGAATATCTCCAAAGAAAATCTAGGAGTTTCTTTCCTAGGAAGATAAGCTGTTGTAGGTAGTAGAATTCCCTGAAGGTCACAAATGTACTACATTCTGGGATTTGGAGCTCTGTTTCTTTCTGAGAAGTAAAATCTACCTTTGTAGGCTGAGACCTGGGATTCTAGGGCTTGTTTTTCACAGTGTTGGACTATAACCACATGAGAAACAGGAAAATCCATAAAGCACTTAAAGTCAAGGAACTGCAGTGTGGCAGTGTTACTTCTGGGTGCATTTTCTGTGAAACTGTGAGAGCATTATCACCTGTTTGGTCACCAACCTGGTTGTCCAGGTGGCAGTTTGGCAAACAACCAGCATGAAAAACAACAACCTCTTGTAAGGAATGGGCTGTGACAATATTTGGGCATAGTTGTTCTCAGATGTTGTTGATCTTTTTCAGTTCAAACATTAGATTTCAATTTTCACTGAAATCATTAAAAACAACAGAAATAAGACTGAAAGTGAATAAATATGCTTATAGTTCAGGCATCAGATATCCACTTCTGGCAAATCTGCACAGGGAGAAGGCAATTGATTTTTAAAGAGTGCCTTGCAACTGGCAGAGAGGAGCAAGACAAAGGCTGACTGTTTCAATATATTATGGACAATGATGTCAATCAATATGTTTTGCAGCTAGAATTCAATTGCAAGTTTGATTGTTGTATCTTTAAAAGTTAGGTGGGAATGTTGAGCCTCTATCAGGTGAAGTCTTTGGCATTTAGGATCTCATTAAAGCTTCCTGTCTGGAAGGTGTTACAAACCCCGTTTAACAGATCAAATAAGGGAGGAATGAAAGTTAATTTCCTAGTCAGGAAGGAGGAAGTCAATTAAAAACTTACAACTGAAGAATGATCAATTTCACTTCAATTACCCAAAGGAAGTGTTTTGAAATGTGTGTTTAAACTAAGAAACAGAGTATATATCAAAGGGGAAAAAAATAAACTGAAAGGAAAGCCCAAAGTTAGCAGCAATGGTATATACAATAACAGGTGCCACCTTTTCCAAGTCCACAGCTACACTCTCTGACTTCAGCATGTGACAGGAGAATCTCTTCAAACAGGAGCTGCTTTCTCTGACACTTAAAGACTATCTTAGGCTTCTAGCAAAGGTTGATGAATAATATAAATTCTTCCATGTGCTCAACAGGAGGATCAGGCTAAAATTAACCCCACTTGTAGACAGAAGGTCTACAGAAGCCAAGATGACACTATTATCCATTGTGCTGAAAAAGAAATGCTTCTCTTTAAATCTGGAGGAAAAATGCCGAGACAAAAACTCCTTTAAATGAATTGTATGCCTGGTTTTATACAAGCTAGGTCATTTAGAGAGACACCTCTATTTCTGTTCTCTTCTATGGACTACATTTAGACCTTAAAAAATTAACTGTCTTTACATTTTTTTAAAAAGTCACCTGCTATAGAAACTCCAGCATTTTGTATTTTTAGATGCTAGGGTCAGGGCAAGTGCAAAAATGGTGACATTTTCTGCCCTTACAAGCAATTCTTTTTTACTTTAGCAGGACACAAGGAAGTGAGTACTGAACAAGTTTGCTACATTCTGTGTTAACCCCTTAGGGTAAGAAGCACAAAACACAAATACAAGTATATTCTTAGGAGGCTAACCCTATTAGAGTCAATACCATTTAAGAAGACTAGTGCTCCTGTCATGAAACCCTTCCAGGTCCTGCAAACTTTATAATTAGGTGTATTTATTTTCCTGGTCTGTTATTTAATTGTAACCATGAAAGTAAGGCAAAGAGGCTACTTTCTGATTTGATTCTTTTTTTATTTCCTGACAATTCTAAATCGAGTGTTCTGTGAACAGTTTAGCTTTCTAAAGTATTTTTCTGTTTTAAGGAGAGGAAGTATGTGTTCTATTGAAGAACCTCCTGTCTTCTGAATTACACTCAAAAATTCAGTCCAAGGCTCTTAGAATAAATCTCATATGAAAGGAAAGGAGGATAGCTGGAGAGAAAGGATGGAAAAACACACTGAATTGCATGAACATTTTAGTTTTCAAATGAACACAGGGAATTCTTCGCTTGTGGTCATTCCTTGTTTGTGAACAGCTGGATGTACACATAAATATCACTGCTCCCATACTCATGGAGGATTAACCCCTAAAATACCTTATCTGGAGCCCTACAGACCCACTTCCCACGTATTTCATTCATGTATTCATTCACTCACATCTATTTAGTGAATATCTGTTATGTGCCACTCACTAGACAGGGCGTTAAGAACCCAGTTGTGAGCAGAAACTAACTTGGAACAGGCCTCCGGAGCTGACAGACTAGACTTAGGGAGAAACAGCCTTTAATCAAACAATTATATGAATAGATGTAAAATCACAGCTCTGATCAGTGCAATGAGGTAAAAGCACACGATGCTATGAGTACAGATAACAGGAGAGATTGAACTTAATCCAGGGTTCAAGGTGAATTTTCCTGAGGAAGTGATAAATGCTGAAATGTGAAGGTTGAGAGGAAGCAAAATCACTCAGGAAGGAAATGAAGAAAATTCCAGGTTAAGTAGCAGATTTGGAGACCTGAGGTGGGATAAGCATGGGAATGACAGAAAGAGAGCCAGGGGAGCAGAGGAGAAGATGCCAAGAGCAGCTTGGTGACAGCTGGGGAAGGAGAGAGCCAGACACATGAGCCTTGAGGTTATAGTAGGACTCTTGTCTTTATCTTGGGAGGCTGAGAAGTTACCTAAGGCTTTTATCACAGTGCTGGGCAGCATTTGGGCAGGCAGAATTCGAGTGGAATTCTCCCATTACTTCCCATTTCCCCACCACTGCCTCTTAACTTCTGCATCTCCTAGATGCCCTATTTCTGCTCCTCACCCTTTGCTCATCCAGAACTCCTGCCACCTTTTCACCTTGGCTCCCTGCTTCCTTGGGCTTCTTGCTCTCTTGGCCCAAGGCCACAAAACCCCCATCACTAATTCAGAGTTAAGGCAGGCAGGGATAGATAGGTTGGGTATTCTTGTGAAAGGATCCAGGCACCATGAATTAGAATTTTGAATGCATTTGCCCATCGAATCAGGGGTACGCACAGCCTTAAGATTCTAACTCATCTATGGGGTGGTTGACGTTGGCTTTAGAAGGCTGTCCTTGAGCCTCACATCATAGGATGTGTTTTGTTTCTATGGGAATCATTATTTTAACAAACTTCTAAGCCAAATGGATTTTCTTATTAGGAACTGCCTTTATATAAATACGTTTTTGTGTGGTGGGTGACTTAATAATATCTTTCTCATTATCTTTTCTTTCATCTTTTGCATACTGAACTCAAGCAAATGTTGAATGACTAGAGAATTTTTTTTTTTTTTTTTGACAGTGTCACATCATTGCCCAGGCTGGAGTGCAGTGGTGCCATCTCAGCTCACTGCAACTTCTGCCTCCTGGGTTGAAGCAATTCTCTGCCTCAGCCTCCAAGTAGCTGAGATTATGGGCACCCACCACCATGCCTGGCTAATTTTTGTATTTTTCACAGAGATGGGGTTTCACCATCTTGGCCAAGCTGGTCTTGAACTCTTGATCTCATGATCCATCCACCTCGGTCTCCCGGCCATGACAGGAGAACTAACTTCTTTAGCCCCAGTGACATGTATTTTTGTTTCACCTCTGGCACGGTGATGGTTAGAACAGTGCTTCCAATTGCTAGTTTTGGTAAAATGGACACATGTAAACATTTTGTAAACTTCAGTGCCAAATGGAAATCTAACTCATTGTGAACCATGAATCTCTTTGTAGTTACTGAACAGGCACAAGCTTATGTTTATGCTATGTCCATTATTCTTGCCCACATTTTACTTCAGACTTTCACCTTTTTGTTCTTTGCTTCCAATGAGGGATTCTTTTTAAAGTCCCATTCTCTGTCTTCCCATATTGCAAACAGTGAGACATCTTCCTGGATAGATTATTTATTCAACAAATATTGTAGTGTGCTTACTATATACCCAACACTCAAGGCCCTGTGATACCACAGGAAAGACACATACGGGAAACTTATGCGTCATACAGTCAACAGTAGTACCGTGATGATAATGCCCTATGTCTGCACTGTCCAGTGTACTAGTCACTAGCCACATGTGGCTATGAGCACTAAAGATGTGACCAGTGAACTGAAAATCTGAAATTTTAGTTTAATTTTAATTAATTCAAATTTATTTGTAATTAATTAATTAAAAAAATTTTTTTGAGTTGGAGTCTCACTCTGTTGCCCAGACTGGAGTGGAGTGGCACACTCTCTGGTCACTGCAACCTCCGCCTCCCAGGTTCAAGCATTCTCCTGCCTTAGCCTCCTGAGTAGCTGGGATTAGAGGTGCACGCCACCTTGCCTGGCTAACTTTTTTTGTATTTTTTAAAAAATATATTTTATTGCACTTTAGGTTCTGGGGTACACGTGCAGAACATGCAGGATTGTTGCATAGGTACATACATGGCAATGTGGTTTGCTGCCTCCATCCTCGTCACCTATATTTGGCATTTCTCCCCAGGTTATCCCTCCCCAAATCCCTACCCCCCACTGTCCCTCTCCTAATCCCCCCCACAACAGACCCCAGTGTGTGATGCTCCCCTCCCTGTGTCCATGTGTTCTCATTGTTCAACACCCGCCTATGAGTGAGAACATGCAGTGTTTGATTTTCTGTTCTTGTGTCAGTTTGCTAAGAATGATGGTTTCCAGGTTCATCCATGTCCTTACAAAGGACACTAACTCATCCTTTTTTATGGCTGCATAGTATTCCATGGTGTATATGTGCCACATTTTCCTTGTCCAGTCTATCAAGCATTTGGATTGGTTCCAGGTCTTTGCTATCGTTAACAGTGCTGCAATGAACATACGTGTTCATATGTCTTTATAATAGAATGATTTATAATCCTTTGAATATATACCCAGTAATTGGATTGCTGGGTCCGGTGGAATTTGTATTTCTAGGTCCTTGAGAAATTGCCACCCTGTCTTCCACAATGGTTAAACTAATTTACACTCCCACCAACAGTGTAAAACTGTTCCTATTTCTCCACATCCTCTCCAGCATCTGTGGTCTCCAGAGTTTTTAATGTTCACCATTCTATCTGGCATGAGATGGTATCTCAATGTGGCTTTGATTTACATTTCTTTAATGCCTAGTGATGATGAGCATTTTTTCATATGTTTGTTGGCTTCATGTATGTCTTCTTTTGAAAAGTGTCTGTTCATATCCTTTGCCCACTTATGAATGTGTTTGCTTGTTTGTTTCTTGTAAATCTGTTTTAGTTCTTTGTAGATTCTGGTTATTAGCCCTTTGTCAGATGGGTAGATTACAAAATTTTTTTCCCATTCTGTTGGTGGCCGGTTCACTGTAATGATTTTTTATTTTGCTGTGCAGAAGCTGTGAAGTTTACTTAGATCTCATTTGTCTGTTTTGGCTTTTGTTGCCAATGCTTTTGGTGTTTTAGTTATGAAGCCCTTGCCTATGTCTGTGTCCTGAATGGTTTTGGCTAGGTTGTATTCTAGGGTTTTTACAGTGTTAGGCCTTATGTTTAAGTTTTTTTTTTTTTTTTGAGACGGAGTTTTGCTCTTGTTACCCAGGCTGGAGTGCAATGGCGTGATCTCAGCTCACTGCAACCTCCGCCTACTGGGTTCAGGCAATTCTCCTGCCTCAGCCTCCTGAGTAGCTGGGCATGCACCACCATGCCCAGTTAATTTTTTGTATTTTTAGTAGAGACGGGGTTTCACCATGTTGACCAGATGGTCTTGAACTCCTGACCTTGTGATCCACCCGCCTTGGTCTCCCAAAGTGCTGGGATTACAGGGGTGAGCCACCGCGCCCGGCCATGTTTAAGTTTTTAATCCATCTGGAGGTAATTTTAGTGTAAGGTGTCAGAAGGGGTCCAGATTCTGCTTTCTGCACATGGCTAGCCAGTTTTCCCAACACCATTTATTAAACAGGGACTCCTTTCCCTATTGCTTGTTTTCATCAGGTTTGTCAAAGATCAGATGGTTGTAGATATGTTGTGTCACCTCTGAGGCCTCTCTTCTGTTCCATTGGTCTATATCTCTGTTTTTGTACCAGTACAATGCTGTTTTGATTACTGTAGCCTTGTAGTATAGTTTGAAGTCCGATAGTATGATGCCTCCCGCTTTGTTCTTTTTGCTTAGAATTGACTTGGCTATGTGGACTCTCTTTTGGTTCCATATGAAGTTTAAGATGTTTTTTTCCAGTTCTGTGAAGAGGGTCAATGGTAGCTTGATGGGAATAGCATTGAATCTATGATTAACTTTGGGGAGTATGGCCATTTTCACATTGATTCTTCCTAACCATGAGCATGGAATGTTTCTCCATCTCTTTGTGTCTTCTTTTATTTCCTTGAGCAGTGATTTCTAGTTCTCCTTGAAGAGGCCCTTTACATCCTTTGTTAGTTGTATTCCTAGGTATTTTATTCTCTTTGTAGCAATTGTGAATGGCAGTTCATTCTTGATTTGGTTCTCTTTAAGTCTCCTATTGGTGTATAGGAATGCTTGTGATTCCTACAGATTGATTTTGTATCCTGAGACTTTGCTGAAGTTGCTTATCAGTTTCAGGAGATTTTGGGCCGAGATGATGGGGTCTTCTAAATATACAATCACGTCATCTGCAAATAGAGACAATTTGACTTCTTCCTTTCCTGATTGAATATCCTATATTTCTTTTTCTTGCCTGATTGCTCTGGCTAGAGCTTCCAATACTATATTGAATAGAAGTGGTGAGAGAGGGCATCCTTGTCTAGTGCCAGATTTTAAAGGGAATGCTTCCAGTTTTTTCCCATTCAGTATGATACTGGCTGTTGGTTTGTCATAAATAGCTTTGATTATTTTGAGATATGTTCCGTCAATACCTAGTTTATTGAGAGTTTTTACCATAAAGGGCTGTTGAATTTTGTTGAAGGCCGTCTCTGCATCTATTGAAATAATCATGTGGTTTTTGTTGTTGGTTTTGTTTATGTGGTGTATTACGTTTACAGACTTGCATATGTTTAACCAGCCTTGCATCCCCGGGATGAATCCTACTTGATCGTGATGGATAAGCTTTTTGATGTGCTGTTGCAGTTAATTTGCCTGTATTTTATTGAAAATTTTTGCATCTATGTTTATCATGGATATTGGCCCGAATTTTTCTTTTCTTGTTGAGTCTCTGCTGGTTTTTGGTATCATGATGATGTTGGTCTCATAAAATGATCTGGGAAGGATTCCCTCTTTTTGTATTGTTTGTAATAGTTTCAGAAGGAGTGTTACCACCTCCTCTTTGTATGTCTGGTAGAATTCAGATGTGAACCCATCTGGACTTTGCCTTTTTTTGGTTGGTAGGCTATTAATTACTGCCTCAACTTCAGCCCTTGTTTGGTCTATTTAGGGTTTCAACTTCTTTCTAGTTTAGGCTTGGGAGAGTGCAAGTGTCCAGGAATTTCTCCATTTCTTCCAGGTTTACTGGTTTATGTACATAGAGTTGTTTGTAGTGATCTCTGATGGTAGTTTGTATTTCTGTGGAATCTGTGCTGATATCCCCTTTATCATTTTTTATTGCATCTATTTGATTCTTCTCTTTTCTTTTTTATTAATCTGGCTAGTGGTCTGTTTATTTTGTTGATCTTTTCAAAAAACCAGCTCCTGGATTTATTAATTTTTGGAAGGGGTTTTTGTGTCTCTGTCTCCTTCAGTTTTGCTCTGATCTTAGTTTCTTCTTGTTTTCTGCTAGCTTTTGAGTTTTTTTGATCTTCCTCCTCTAGCTCTTTCAATTTTGATGATAGGATGTCGATTTTACATCTTTCCTTGCTTCTCATGTGGGCATTTACTGCTATAACTTTTCCTCTATACACTGCTTAAAATGTGTCCCAGAAATTCTGGTACATTGTATCATCATTCTCATTGGTTTCAAAGAAGGTCTTTATTTCTGCCTTCATTCCATTGTTTATGCACTCAACATTCAAAATCCAATTGTTCAGTTTCCATGAAGTTGTGTGGTTCTGAGTTACTTTCTTAATCCTGAGTTCTAATTTGATTGCACTGTGGTCTGAGAGACTGTTTGTTACGATTTCCATTCTTTTGCATTTGCTAAGGAGTGATTTACTTCTAATTATGTTGTCAGTTTTAGAGTAGATATGATGTGGTGCTGAGAAGAATGTGTATTCTGTGGATTTGGGGTGGAGAGTTCTGTAAATGTCTATTAGGTTTGCTTGATCCAGATCTGAGTTCAAGTCCTGGATATCCTTGTTAATTTTCTGTCTTGTTGATCTGTCTAACATTGACAGTGGAGTGGTAAAGTCTCCTACTGTTGTTGTGTGGGAGTCTAAGTCTCTTTGTGGTCCTTAAGAACTTGCTTTATGTATCTGGGTGCTTCTATATTGGGTGCATATATATTTAGGATTGTGAGCTCTTCTTGGTGCATTGATCCTTTTACCATTATGTAATGCCCTTCTTTGTCTCTTTTGATCTTTGTTGGTTTAAAGTCTATTTTATCAAAGACTAGGATTGCAACTCCTGCTTTTTGTTTTGCTCTCCATTTGCTTGGTAAATCTTCCTCCATCCCTTTACTTTGAGCCTATGTGTATCCCTGCACGTTAGATGTGTTTCCTGAATACAGGATACCGATGGGTTTTGACTTTTTATCCAATTTGCCAGTCTGTGTCTTTTGATTGGGGCATTTAGCCCATTTACATTTAAGGTTAAAATTTTTATGTGTGCATTTGATCCTGCCATTTTGATGCTAGCTGGTTGTTTTGCCCATTAGTTGATGCAGTTTCTTCATTGTTTTGATGCTCTTTACCATTCGGTACATTTTAGAGTGACTGGTACTGGTTGTTTCTTCCTATATTTAGTGCTTCTTTCAAGAGCTCTTGTAAGGCAAGTCTGGTGGTGATGAAATCTCTGAGGAATTGCTTGTTCATAAAGGATTTTATTTCTCCGTTGTTTATGAAGCATAGTTTAGCTGGATATGAAATTCTAGGTAGAAGGTTCTTTTCTTTAAGGATGTTGAATATTGGCCCCCACTCTCTTCTGGCTTATAAGGTTTCTGCCAAGAGAACCACTGTGAATCTGATGGGCTTCCCTTTGAGGGTAACCGACCTTTCTCTCTGGCTGCCCTTAGCATTTTTTTCTTCATTTCAACCCTGGTGAATCTGATGATTATGTGCCTTGGGGTTGCTTTTCTTGAGGAATACCTTTGTGGTGTTCTCTGTATTTCCTGGACTTGAATATTGGCCTGCCTTTCTAGGTTGGGGAAGTTCTCCTGGATAATAACCTGAAGAGTGTTTTCCAGCTTGGATTCATTCTCTCCATCACATTTAGGTACACCTATCAAACATAGATTAGGTCTTTTCACATAATCCCATATTTCTTGGAGGCTTTGTTCTTTTCACTCTTTTTTTCTCTAATCTTGCCTTCTTGTTTTATTTCATTGAGTTGATCTTCAATCTCTGATATCCTTTCTTCTGCTTGGTCGATTTGGCTACTGAAACTTGTGTATGCTTCATGAAGTTCTCATGTTGTGCTTTTCAGCTCCATCAGTTCATTGATATTCTTCTGTAAGCTGTTTATTCTCATTAGCATTTTGTTGAACCTTTTTTCAATGTTCTTAGTTTCTTTCCATTGGGTTAGAACATGTTCTTTTAGCTCAGAGAAGTTTGTTATTACCCACTTTCTGAAGCCTGTTTCTGTCAATTCATCAGACTCATTCTCCATCCCGCCTTGTTCTCTTGCTGGTGAGGAGTTGTGATCCCTTGGAGGAAGAGAGGTGTTCTGGTTTTGGGTGTTTTCATCCTTTTTGCACTGGTTTCTTCCCATCTTTGTGGATTTATTTACCTGTGGTCTTTGTAGTCGGTGACTTTCGAATGGAGTCTCTGAGTGGACATCCTTTCTGTTGATGATGAAGTTATTTCTTTCTGTTTTTTAGTTTTCCTTCTAACAGCCAGGCCTCTCTGCTGTAGGACTGCTGGAGGTCCACTCCAGACCCTGCTTGCCTAGGGATCAGCTGTGGTGACTGCAGAACACTAAGGGTTGCTGCCGGTTTCTTCTTCTGTCACCTTTGTCCCAGAAGGATACCCACCAGATGTCAGCATGAGCTCTCCTTTATGAGGTGTCTCTTTTGATATACAGGGGTCAGGGAGCTGCTTGAGGAGACAGCCTGTCCCTTATAGGAGCTCAAATGCTGAGCTGTGAGCTCTGGTGTTCCGTTCAGAGCTGCTGGGCAGGTATGTTTAAGTCTGCTGCAGCAGAACTCATAACCACCGTTTTTTCCCCCAGTGCTCTCTCCTGGGAAGGTGGGGTTTTATTTAGAAATTCCTGACATGCTGCTGCCTTTTTTTCAGAGATACCCTACCCAGCGAGGAGGTAGCGTAGTCACTTTCTGCCAGCAGAGGTGTTGCTGAGCTGCTGTGGGCTCTGCCCAGCTGCTGTGTGAACTTCTTGTGGTTTTGTTTATAGAGGTATAGTTAGAACTGCCTTGGTAATGGTGGTCTGCCTCAGTAATGGTGGACTGCCTCAGTAATGGTGGATTGCCTTGGTAATTGAAGATGCCCATCCCCCCACAGAGCTCGACCATCCGCGTCCAGCTGTGTTTTCTGTGAAACTCTCATTCCAGAGCATTTCAAATTGCTGATCTTTGTGGGGGTGGGAATCCTTGAGCCAGATTATCTGGCTCCCTGTTTCAGCCCCCTTTTTTCCAGTTGAACGGGCGACTCTGTCTCCCAGGAGTTCTGGGTGCCAGTTGAAATGGCCGCCCAGATTTGTGTGAGTTCTGGTGCGGAGACCCACTGCGCCAGCTGAGACTCGTGGCACTTTTCCACCTGGGAAGCTCCTAGTCTGTGGGCAGTGAAAACTCATTTGGTAACGTGGTGATCACTCACCCTCTGCATTCTCACTGGGAACTGCACTCCAGAGCTGTTCCTATTTGGCCATCTTGGATCTCTTTTTTTGTATTTTTAGTAGAGATGGGGTTTTATCATACTGGTCACGCTGGTCTCGAACTCCTGGCCTGGTGATCCACCTGCTTCAGCCTCCCAAGTGTTGGGATTATAGGTATGAGCCACCATGCCCGGCCAAAATGTTTTTGGGTCAAGGTTGCACTCTGCTGCTCAAGCCAGAGTGCCATGCACCATCTCAGCTTATTGCAACCTCCATCACCTGGATTTAAGTGATCCTCCCATCTTAGCCTCCTATGCTCCCACCTCAGCCTCCCAAGGAGCTGGGGCAACAGCTGGGCTAATTTTCATATTTTCTGGTAGATAAGAGATTTTGCCATGTCATCCAGGCTGGTCTTGAACTCCTGAGCTCAAGCGATCCACTGGTCTCAGCCTCCAAAATGGTGGGATCACAGGCGTGAGCCACTGCGCCCAGCAAACTTAAATTTAAATAGCTATATGTGGTCACATAATTGCATAGTACAGCTCTAGGAGGCCAGAAGAGATGGGCCTAGTGAGATATAAAGAAGGTAAATAGATGGAGCTTGGGAAAATAATTAACTAACACGTTTTGGAACTAAAGGAAGAAGTCACTGAGTCTCAGACAAATGCAGTTTTAACACAGGGAAAATGTAGGGTAAACACACAATCTTCTAGAAAGATAAATTTAAAAGTCTTAACAAAGTTAAAATCTGTGAAAAAGAATGTTTAACCCTCTACTGGCTTCTCTCCAAAATGACACAGATACATCTACCTATACCTTTTCCCTTATAAAGGACCCTGTGATGACTTCCAATATCAAATACACAAGTACGTTCAGCTTTTTGGAAGTAACAAGAGACCCTTACATTATTTAATTGTGCTAGAAATCATTATTTAATTGACTGCACCACAGGAAAGAAGTTGAGCTTTTAAAGATAAATGGGTCATGCGATGATTTAAATCACCATTGAAAAAAAATCTTGCATAAAATGTTTTGTTCTGGAAGAATATCACCTATTTTAGAAATCAGTTCAGAGGAGCTCCTTGGCTGGAACCGCTTGTATTAGACAGAGTCGTTTAAAAGTCATATGTTGTGTTACTGTTAGCAACAGGCTTCTGAGATGTTTTGTGGTTAAAAGTCATCATACCTAACTTGCAGCTGCTAATCAAAGACGGAATTAAGAAAAAGAGGAAAAACTTTCCCTCATATTCCAAAAAGAACAATGCCAAGGAAACATTCTTGGTTGGGAAGACTTGGTAATGTGGCAGGGCTCTCAGAATAGAGGGATGCTCTAAATGGCAGCGATCAATCTGTGCTCCATCCTTCCTGGGAGACCCAGTTCAAGAGAGAACAGAGCCCTTGCAGCTAATGCACAAGGGCTATAAAGGAAACTAAAGCTGTGTATTTGATTGTTTCTATAAAGCTAATAGAAAGCTAATAATAAAGAGACCACATACAGATAAAGAGAGGTGCAGCTAGAGATAAGCCTAGGAGGAATTTAGCTTCAAGGCAGTGGATACAGTGTGGATTAAAAAAGCAGCCTATGGGCCAGGCACCGTGGCTCATGCCTGCAATCCCAGCATTTTGGGAGGCCAAGGTGGGCAGATCACGAGGTGAAGAAATCGAGACCATCCTGGTCAACATGGTGAAAACTGGTCTCTACTAAAAATACAAAAATTATCTGGATGTGGTGGTGCATGCCTGTAGTCCCAGCTACTCGGGAGGCTGAGGCAGGAAAATCACTTGAACCCGGGAGGTGGAGGTTATAGTGAGCAGAAATTGCACCACTACACTCCAGCCTGAGTGACAGAGTGAGACTCTGTCTCAAAAACAAAAACAAACAAACCAGAAAAAGAACAACAACAACAAACCAGCTTAGACTGGATGCGGTGGCTCACACCTGTAATCCCAGCATTTTGGGAGGCTGAGGTGGGTGGATCACCTGAGGTCAGGAGTTCGAGACCAGCCTAGATAGCATGCTAAAACCCCATTTCTACCAAAAATACAAAAAAGTTAGCCGGGCAGGGTGGCGGCCGCTTCTAATCCCAGCTACTTAGGAGGCTGAGGCAGAAGAATCACTTGAACCCGGGAGACGGAGGTTGCAGTGAGCTGAGATTGCGCCATTGCACTCCAACTTGGGCAACAAGAGTGAAACTCCATCTCAAAAACAAACAAAAACAAACAAACAAACAAACAAACAAAACAGCCCAAACCTTTAGATGGAAGACCAAGTTTAAATTAGATAGTGATAAATAAATACAGATTTCTGAGAAAGGTAAATTCAAAAGATGATAAACTCAAATTTGTGCTCTTTAAAGATGGTTCAAAATTCACTGTAACTGAAATAATGAGATATAGATTTTAAATCGCATTAATCTTGGCCCATTTATAGCTATGTAGGAATCTCAGTTAAAAAGGAGCATGTCACCCAGTTGCCTTCCATCACTTGATGACAGTCTACTTGAAATGTGTTTCCCTGAGACATTTTACACTGCTATCACAGTCCCCTTATCATTAGAATAAAGTCAATAATAGCTATATTTATCTCAGCACCTTTCACAGAAGTGACAAGCAAGAAAACAGGTATAAACTCTTGAACATATGCAAATACAGCAATTTTATTTCTTATTTGAGTGGCAAATGATGTTCCTATAAGTTAAATCTATAAACTGAGACACAGGGAATTATTACAACTAGTATTGAGACAGGGCTTACTCTTCCTACTGGTTAGCTGGAGGGAAGTACAAGCGGGAAGACAGAGAATGTGCCCATCCTGCTGGTTTGCTCAGTACCTGAACTTCTAAGTATTTCAGGGTTTGTGAGAGGAAGGGCTGGAATGAGAGCATCGAGTAAAGTCCAAATTCTTTTCTGCCCATTATAGTGGAAATTACAAATATGTGTATGTTTTCATTATGGTACAACTTCCAATGTGTGCATCCAGTTAATTCCAGACACATATATAATATCTTGTCCCTTCACAAAGCACCTCTAACTCTTGTGGAAAGTATAACTAACTAACTAAAAGCATAGAGGGCCACTGCTGTTTAAATCATAAGATTAGAATGAGGCTTTGGTTATGTGACTTTGAATAATTCACTTACTCCTTCTGGGGCATCGTATTCTCAGTTTTAAAATAAAATTCATCTAAGGTCTTGGGGTCTAGGATCCTGAGGTTAAGGATCACAGAAAGATCTTATTTTCTTAGGGCTTACTGGAGCCACTTTTTTTCTCTTCTTTTCTTTTTTGAGATGAAATCTTGCTCTGTCACCAGGCTGGAGTGCAGTGGCGCAATCTCGGCTCACTGCAACCTCCGCCTCCAGTTCAAGTGATTCTTCTGCCTCAGCCTCCTGAGTAGCTGGAACTACAAGGGCGCACCACCACGCCCACCTAATTTTTTTTTTATTTTTATTTTTGGTAAGGACGGGGTTTTACCATGTTGGCCAGTATGGTCTCTATCTCTTGACCTCGTGATCCGCCCGCCTTGGCCTTCCAAAGTGCTGGGATTACAGGCGTGAACCACTGTGCCCGGCTGAGATTCTTTTTCTTAGTGACTATAGGTCTCAGGAAAGAGGATGAAGCTATGGAAGGTGCTTGAAGGAAGAAGGAGGCCCTGTAGAGCTGTGGTGAACGTGATATGCATTTAAGGGCTGGCAAAGGGCCTCTGGAAGAGGGAGCTCAAAGCAAATCTGCTTGACCAGGGAGGAACAAACTCATATATGTATTAAGTGCCAATCATGTGCAGCAACTCTACTAAGCATGTTATATGTTATCATTTTGTTGAATTAGCAAGGAATAGGAAGATTTGAATAATGTCCTTATTTATGCAGTTTGGCTGTAAAGTAGAATTCTGCCTGGTGAATTCTGATTTCCTGTTGACTTTTGTGTCACGTTAGAGATTGTCCCTGTGGCTATGGCTGCTCCAGTGATCTTTCTTTCCTGGAAGTTTCAGTTTTTACAGGCTCAATTTTCATAACAAATTTGTGTCATCTCAGTTATAATTAGGCTTACTTAAAGGGATGTTTTCATCATTGGTGTTGCTCCAAATACATATTTTCCCCCTAAGTATGTTGGAATTAAAATATTGTCAGTATTCAAGGGCTGAACACATAAGGTCATGCTGGTGTTTTAAACCTTTAGACCTTGGTCCCTGAACTCCATACATTGGATCCTTGCTGTTGGAGTTTCCATAGGGAACGAGGCTCCCCAAGGCCTCTGAAAGAAATGGAGCCCAGCCAGCTGAGTCAGGCTGGGTCCCACGCCTCTGTAGGGCCGAAGTCCAAAGCAACAGGCAGGCGGTTCTTGCAGGCTTTTTCTCTGCAGAGTTATTAGAATACTTTATTGTTTTGTTTTTTTTTTTACTATTTCAGCAGCTCCCTCTATGAGGACATATTCTCCTCATCCACAGAAGCCCTTTTCAAACATTACTAAGAAGTCTGATAAGAAGAAAAAACATCCACTGATGGGTTCTCAGAAAGAAAGCATTAGATTTAACTACAGGGCAACACTGCCCTGATTACCGCAGGCCCAGCTGACGGCAAGGTTGCCAGGCAGCTCTCGCCCTGCCAAGAATGGTGGTGGAATGAAGCAAGCATGTGGTTTGTATTACCATTTTTCAGCTTTTTAAGGTTTAGAAAAGAGAACGTCACCAACAATGATAATTCAGTTTGGAATGAATACATTTTCAATGCAGTGTTCAGCAACTGCTGATGTGTCTTAAATCCTAGAGTTCATATGCAGCATTTTACAATGTGAACAAGATAAAGCACAGGATATGTCAAGATCCTACTATATGCAAATAACTAAGTTTCTGGCCAAATCCTTCTTTTAGAAAAAGAACGAAAAAATGAAAAACCCTTTCCAGCATTTCTAAGCCGCTACTTACAGCCTTTATAAAGATAGCACAGGAAAAAGACTAAAGCCAGACAGTAAGCTCAATTCTGCCTTCCATTTACTGGCACCATCTTCTTTAAAGTTGGGGTTGATTTCTTTTTAAATGTTTCAAGTCATAATTTGCCACAAATGAAACAATATGTAAGCTTAAGTTAAATCATAAAATATAAATGTTTTAATTTGTCTTTTATTATCTAATTTTTTTTAAAAGGGGAGACAGAGATGGGATTATTCCTACTTTGCATTCTCCTGGATGTTCTTGGAAATACTATTCTCAGAAAGTCAGAAACACTAAATTGGAACAAATCATTTGATTCTTAGACAAATTTGCAAAGTCATATGGTTTGAGGATCTGCATTGAGTTTAGTGAAATACCTTATGAATTAAGCCCCTTCCTCAAAGAGGCACATCTACTTCCCTATCAGTGAAGCAAATCAGTATCTCCATGACATTGCTTCCAGCCTGATCCCTTAAAGAAACAAATTTTAAGAAACTCATTGTTGAAAGCCATTTTCACAGAATTCAGGTGTCACTTAGAAAACTATTGCCCCTCTGGCCGGGTGTGGTGGTTCACGCCTGTAATCCCAGCACTTTGGGAGGCCAAGGTGGGCGAATCATGAGGTCAAGAGATTGAGACCATCGCGGCCAGTGTGGAGAAACCCTTTCTCTACTAAAAATACAAAAATTAGCTGGGCGTGGTGGCATGCCTGAAGTCCCAGCTGCTCAGGAGGCTGAGGCAGGAGAATCAGTTATATCAGGGAGGCAGAGGTTACAGTGAGCGAAGATCATGCCACTACACTCCAGCCTGGTGACAGAGAAAGATTCTATCTAAAAAAAAACAAAGAAAAAAATCTATTGCCTTCTTATGACATTTAAAAGATTCTGGGAAACGCACTAAGACATTGTGCCTCCTGCAAGCAGGATCTTTCTGTTGGAGGTTATAGGGCAGCAGAAACCAGAAAGAACCCAGAGCTGGTGCAGTCATACATTTCTGCAAAGACCTTCAAACAAACAAACGAACAATATAGAACTTGTCAGTCATGAGGCCTTGGCCTAAACAAAATACAGCCCTGCTTAACAAAATTCCGTCAAATGTAGTCATTTGGGCTCTAAAATTATGCTTTGCAAAACAGTAAATTAGTTTTGTCAAAACATAACCTTGGTTCTCAAAACATTGTCAGAACTTCTAAAGTTCAACAACAGGGGCCAGCATTTGTGGTTTAGGTGACATTAATCCTCTATATTTATTCTATGTAACATCCATTGAGTTATCCATCTGCCTGTCTCTCCATCCATTCATCTCACCATTTCATTCAGTTTCATCATGCAGCGCCACATTTTTCCTATGTGCCAGGCAAGGTGCTGGACCCTGAACACAAAGATAAAAAGACACAACTATAGACTCAAAGCTGGTATCCTAATGAAGAGATAGATGTGAGAAATTGTTATAATCAAGTAAAATGACCACTGCAGGGGACAGGCCATGACAGCATGCGGGAAATGATCGCTGTAATACTGCATTAGTTCAGGATTCTCTAGGAGCTCAGCTGAAGACAGACCGTTCTTTTCAAGTACTCTAAAATTAATGGAAGATTTAATGTCTGAGATCACTTTACTTTTTTCTTTTGAGATGCACGTGATTGATGACACTGTCACAAGGTATATACCATCATAGAGATACCCAAGTAAGGTGTTCGAACACACATTTCTCAGAGGAGGAAGAGTTCCTGGAGAGGGTGAGGGAAGAGTGGAAGATATTTGGCAGCTGTTGATTGGTAGGTTGCCCTCCCACTGGCTGTAATGACGTATCCTATCCTTCTTCTCTCTTGAGGAAACTTCTAAGAATGCAAATAAGTGAGCGTGATATTGTATGGGATCATCCAAATTTGACATAATTTACTTAAAAAACAGATATTTTGAAACTTTTATGCTGAGTTACACCTGATAAGTGACAGATTTCGTAGATATTGATGGTTGTGTTGATTCACTGCAGTTGACCACGACTTGATGAAAAAGCTTGCAAAGGCATCCTTAGGGTGTTTACATTCTCCCAAGGTAAGATTGTTGGCATTTTGACACATCACTTCAAAAAAAAAAAAAAATCATAGAAAATGAATTTAATTTTTTTTTTTTTTTGAGACAAAGTCTTGCTTGGTCGCTAGATGCCAGGCTGGAGTGCAGTGGTACAATCTTGGCTCATTGCAACCTCTGCCTCCCGGATTCAAGCAATTCTCCTGCCTCAGCCTCCCAAGTAGCTGGGACTACAGGCACTTGCCCCCAAGCCCAGCTAATTTTTGTATTTCTTTAGTAGAGACAGGGTTTCACCATGTTGGCCAAGATGGTCTCCATCTCTTGACCTTGTGATCCGCCCGCCTCGGCCTCCCAAAGTTCTGGGATTACAGGCGTGAGCCACTATGCCTGGCAATGAATTTAATTTTATAATATTGTTCTTAGTGACTCTAGGTGTCACCAGCTACATGCAGGCTAACACCCACAACTGCCCTCCTACTTTTCCAACATTAATAATGAGAAAGCACGGTTGGACTCAACATTTATTTATGGCTGGCGAAGTACCCTCTCTGTCACACAGCGCTTTAATAGAGCCCCAGAGGTGAATTTAGAAGGGAAGCCTGATGGCCTTACAGCAATTCTTCTGAAGGCTTTTGAGTTCCAACAGAACATGTCAAGAGGATGTAGCTGAGTAATTAAGAGGTGGTGGCGGTAGGGGTGGAGTATTGCTTATTCTGGAGTCTGTAGGCCTGGGTGATAAGATTAGAGCATGTGCTAGACTAGGCAATATTCCCTTTGCTCTGTAGGTTGAAAGGACTGTGTCTGGTCATAGCACGGACTATGCTGTTATAAAACCAACTAATAATTCAGAATTTTTCATTTTTATCTTTGCACAGTCCATTCAGTAACAATTGTTTGGGGACACAGTTTGCTGATCTTTTTCAGTCACTAAGACTAGATCCATTTAGTCCGTTTCTTTCAGTGATTGAGATGCCACTGATATTTCTGCTAAACAAATAAAGTATACTAAAGCCACTGAGAGGCTTTATAGCTTAGTACATAAAAGGCAGGGAATGAATTCATTGTGCATTTCTCAAAAATTTGACTCTCTGAATTTATTTGTCATCTATCTTAAACTTTGTACTGAATATCGTTTGATGTGGGCCCTTTCAGCTGACTCAGGTTGTGAAGGAGTGCTCAGCAACTTGGTGCAGACCCACACTTGGAGCTGCTGAAGAAAGGGAGCAGCTTCCCTGGGAGTGCCAGCAAGTGTTTAGGAAGCCACGTGTGTCCCTAACGCATGCTGCAATGCTCTTCTTGGCTACTTTGTTCCCAAGTCCATAATCAGTATTTATTCATTGAACTTTCTTTTCATGAGACAGAGTCTCATTCTGTTGCTGGGGCTGGCGTGCAATGATGTGATCTTGGCTCACTGCAACCTCCACCCCCACCCAACCCTGGGTTCAAGTGATTCTCCTGCCTCAGCCTCCCAGGTAGCTGGGGTGACAGGCATCTGCCACCGCGCTTGGCTAATATTTGTATTTTTAGTAGAGACAGGGTTTCACCATCTTGGCCAGGCTGGTCTTGAACTCCTTACATGGTGATACACCAGCCTTGGCCTCCCAAAGTGCTGGGATTACAGGCGTGAACCACCACACAACAATCAATAAACTGAAGTTTCTCAGTCATTTTAGGATATGCACCTCTGAGCCAGTCCCAAGCCTTAGCCTGATAACTGATGATATAAATACTTAACCATCTATAGCTATCCCAATGGAACCATAGTAAGGACATCTGGACAAGACCACCAGAGCTTCCCCTGGCCATGCGCTGCTGAGAACAGGCTTCCATGCTCTTAGAGTGAGAGGAAGCCCATGGAGAGGGTGAATCTATTGAGCCCTAGATAAAAGGGCCCCTCTTCCTTCATCTGGAGTTTCTCTATTTCCTCTAATTTTCTGGCATCCAGAGGCGGGCCTACTCTTCACTGAAACTTACTATCTGGGGGCTCTTTATCTTGCCCTATTCCTGCAGCTTCTTTTTCTCAATGCCAGACCATGCCTTCTATTCCTTATCTCATTCACATCAGACAGGCATTCTCACAGTCTAGCTTTGCAACAGACACTTCTGATTGCACCCTATGGCTTGGAAGCGGTGTCTGTTTCTCATTTCCTTGGATTAGGAGGGTTGCTGGGCAGGGTCTGAACTAGCCCCACTGCCCTCTCCCTTATCCTTTGCCTCCCACCCCTCATTACCGTTTGACTCCAGCATAGGCAGCTCTCACCTGGCCTCTCTTCTGTCCTGGGTTTTTGTCTGCTTAACCGGCTCATTTCCTCTACCTCCATTTCCCTCCAGGGCGTCCCTACAGGGTGGGACAATAAGCACCTCAGTGTGAGTTACTTTATTTGACCCTTTGTTGCCAGTGAGTATTGACAAGCCAGGAAAACAGAGATAAGGGATTTGGAAACTTTTAAGGGAAAGCAGGGAGAAAGAGGAAGGCTACTTTTGACCGAGAGGTGAAAGGGCAAGAGGCACCAGGAATTGTGGGACATAAACGGTAAACTTGATGATCTGTCTTAATACTTATTTGTACGGCCTTCCAGCTCTGGTCACTCCAAACATGGCGATTTTTGCCTTACATTATTGTGGTTCCTGTGTACATCTTACGTTTATTAATTTTATTCATCCATTCGACAAATTTTTGTTGGCTGCCACCTCCCTGCCAGTCATTATTACAGGTACTAGGGATTCAGTGGTGGGCAAATGGAACTCTCATGACGTCCACAGAGGAGGAAATAGAAACCAAATGATCACATGATTAATGTAAATGGAGTGGAGGAGTTACATGAGGCAGAGAAAGGTTGTAATAGATGAGTTCATACAGTTCACTAATACCTGGAAAAATATCCATGGAAAAGTAACAAGTGAAGATTAAGTGGAAATATAGACTCTAGTGTGGTGAAGACAGAAAGAAATACTTTATTGTGAAATCAGAAGATAATGAGCAAAAGTTCTGTGGTAGAAAGGAACATGGTGTGTGCAAAGGACCTAAAGAAGGTCTGCATGTCTGGGAGGCAGAGAGTGGTAGGAAATGTTATGGGATGTGTGGCTGGAGAAGGGGGTTAAGCATTCTGCTCTTTCTCCTGAGAGGAATGGGAAGTTATCTATATTGCGTAACAATTTATCCTCACACTTGGTGGCTTAAAACAATAATAAACATTTGGTATCTCAGTTTCTGTGGTCAGGAATCCAGGAGCAGCTTAGCCAGGCAGCTCTGGCTCCAGGTCTCTCATGAAGTTGTTGACAAGATATCTTGCAGGGCTGAAGTCATCTGAAGTCTTGACTAGGGCGAAGCATCTGCTTATAAGGTGACGCATCTTTGGAAAATTAGTTTTCACTGTTGGGGAGAAGCTTGAGCCCCTTCTCCATAGGGCTGCTTGAGTTTTTATGCATGGTAGCTGTCTTCTCTGAGAGTAAGTAATGTGAGAGAGAGAGAGAGAGAGAGAGAGAGAGAGAGAGAGAGAGAGAGGGGCAAAGTTATCCTTTTAAAAATGTAGCCTCAGAAGTCACATTGCACTTCTATCACATCTATTTGTTAAAAATAAGTAACTCGGGCTGGGTGAGGTGGCTTACACCTGTAATCCCAGCACTTTGGGAGACCGAGGAGGGCCCATCACCTGAGGTCAGGAGTTTGAGACCAGTCTGGCCAACATGGGGAAACCTTATATCGACTAAAAATACAAAAATTAGCTGGGCATGGTGGCAGGTGCTTGTAGTCCCAGCTACTGGGGAGGCTGAGGTATGAGAATTGCTTGAAGCCTGGAGGCAGAAGTTGCAGTGAGTTGAGATTGCACCATTGCACTCCAGCCTGGGTGACAAGGGTTAGACTTCATCTCAAGAAAAACAAACAAAAAAAAAGTAATTCCTTTCCACATTCAAAGAGAGGAGAATTAGGCTTCACTTTTTAAAAGAAGTAGTATCAAATAATTTAGGGCATATTTTAAAACCACAAAACCATTAAAGAGAGTTAAGCAGGAATGATGACATGATTGGATTTGCTTTTCAAAAATGATATTCTAAATGGAAAACAAATTAAATAGGACCAGTATGAAAGTAGGTACTCCGGTTAATAGGTGTTAAGTGATATCAGGTGTGCGATGCTGATAGGGTAGAGTAGGATGCTGATAAAGATGAAGAGAAGAGTTCAAGCTTAGAAGGTAAAATAGGTCTTAGAGAGCAATTGGATTTGAAAGTTGGAGGGGGAATAGTATAGATTCCTGGATTTCTGGTTTGTATAGACAATGAGGCACCCAATGACATGGAGAATACTAGGAGAATACCACATTGGTCTATGATAGATAGGGGGGTGAGCATGAGTTTTATTTGAAACATTAAGTTTGGAGTATCTTTGAGATATCCCAGTACAATTATCAAGGAGTTTTTTGGTTATAAAACTGGAATTAAGAAGAAAGTTCTTGGCTGGGTGTGGTGGCTCTTGTCTGTAATCCCAGCACCTTGGGAGGCCAAGGTGGGTGGATCACCTGAGGTCAGCAGTTTGAGACTAGCCTGGCCTACATGCCTTGGATAGCCACTGCCTCTACTAAAAATACAAAAATTAGCCGGCTGTGGTGGCAGGTGCCGGTAATCCTAGCTACTCAGGAGGCTGAGGCAGGAGAATCACTTGAACCTGGGAGGCGGAGATTGTAGTGAGCTGTGATGGCACTATTGCATTGCACTCCAGCTGGGCAACAAGAGCAAAACTCCAGGCTGGGCATGTGTGATCCAGGTACTTTGGGAGGCCGAGGCAGGTGGATCACAAGGTCAAGAGATTGAGAACATCCTGGCCAACATGGTGAAACCTTGTCTCTACTAAAAATACAAAAATTAGCTGGGCATGGTGGCACATGCCTGTAGTCTCAGCTACTTGGGAGGCTGAGGCAAGAGAATCACTTGAACCCAGGAGGTGGAGGTTGCAGCAAGCCGAGATTGTGCCACCGCACTCCAGCCTGGTGACAGAGTGAGACTCTGTCTCAAAAAAAAAAAAAAGTGAAACTCCATCTCAAAAAAACAAAAACCAAACCAAAACAAAAAACCCAGTGTTCTCAGCTGTAGATATAAATTGGTGAATTATTCATACATACATAGGAAGGAAATCTCTGGATTTGATGAGATCTCTTAGAGAAAGAATGATGTGAAAAGAGAAGAGGGTTTCGGGGAGATTGGAATTTTTCCAGCAAGTAGTCACTCTCTTCTGTCTTTATTATTGCCTTCATTTCCTATGGAGTATATTTCCCTGTCCCATTGGTGCTGGTCTTGGCCATGTGATTCATTTTGGCCAGTGAGATGTTAGCAGATGTGACAGGAGCAGATGTTTGAATTGTGCAGTGGAACTTTCCCTTTTGTGCTCTTTGCTTTTGCTTCGTAAAGAACATGCCTTGGATAGCCACTGGTTCATGGAGGAATGAGCACACCTGGACTCAATTCAAAGTTTGGAGCCAAGTACAGCTGACTCAAGCCTACATCAGCTGAACCCGATCCACAGATAGTGAGCAAGAGAGAAATGCTTACTTTTGTAAGGCACTGAAATGTCAAGCTTTTGTTATTGTTATGCAGCATTGTGGTAACAGCCAACTGATGCAAAGGCCTAGGATCTAGTGGCAAGAAGCAGTATTCTTTTTTTTTTTTTTTTTTTTTTCTGAGATGGAGTCTCACTCTGTTGCCCAGGCTGGAGTATAGTGGTGTGATCTTGGCTCATTGCAACTTCCACCTCCTGGGTTCAAGTGATTCTCCTGCCCCTCCCCAGCCTCCCAAGTAGCTGGGACTACAGGTGCGTACTACCACACCAAGCTAATTTTTGTATTTTTAGTAGAGGTGGGGTTTCGCCATGTTGGCCAGATTGGTCTCGAACTCCTGACCTCAAATGATCCATCCACCTTGGCCAAAGTGCTGGGATTACAGGCATGAGCCACCACACCTGGCCAAGAAACAGTAATTTTTAAAGTTCTTAGTGGATTGCATGCAAATTAAGAGAGTATTTATGTCTGATACACGGTTGTAGTGGCAAAACCTAGCATAAAGGCTTGGTTAAATACTTGGTGAATGTATGAAAGCATGCACGGGCACTGTCTAATTTATCATAGACAGTTTATCATAGATGTCTATAAGTCACATACATATATTCTTAGAATAGCTCTTCCAAGCAGTGCGTCCTCAAAACATAAGATGTTCTAAGAAACCTCGATGCTGCAATCTGCAAGATCGACACCTGCACCCCCTTCCCTGAGTACATTTTCCTTACGTGTTGTAAAGAAATGTTCAGGAAAATGGATGTTCTATCCAAATACTACGTGAATATTTTAGAATATATTTTTTTGTTGTTGTTAAAGCAGATTTCAAGTGAACCAATTTTAAAATTAAAAAAGAAAGTTATTAGTGGCAGTGAACATGCCTGCAAATAGTGTGTCAATGGAATGAAGGCAATCAAAGTGGCTCTTTTGGCTACTAACGTTTTCATAAAAGCTTTGATTAGTTATGAGGTAATTGTGAGAGATGATGAGTTGGAATCCAGGAAAGAAAAAATAGTTTCTCTGGTTGAACAGCTGTGGAATCTTTTGGTAATTGCTGGAATATTCCTTTTCAGTAATCTTAAAGTTTGCCTTTTTTGTATTACAGTAGAATGCTTGATGTGAAATATGTATTTTAACTTTTTCTTATTTACAACTTTCTTCTTCAGTGTGATTCTAAATTACAGTTGAGAAGGAGAGAAAGACAGCCTTTGGGTTTATATGTTATCTCCATTAAATAGAAAAACTGTCGGCAAAGCAAAAAAAAAAAAATAGTGGCATTGAAAATATTTGCTCTTTCACGTTCTGGTTGTTAATTAAAATGTGATTTTTTCCCCAGATGTCTACATAAAAATTGTGTGCCTGTGTGCCTGCAGGCAAGTGCAGTTGTCCGGTGTTTATAAGGGACATGTTAAATTATACCTTGCTTAGTTTGACCACAGTGTGAAATTTTAAAGTATAAACATGATCAAAAAGAAGAGTGGTTTCAAAAATGAAGGAACAACAACATTCCATTCTCCCAGAACCTTTTCAATCTCTCAAACAGCTGCCCCCTACTCTCTTCTCCCAGCAGTCAACAGAAACAACATCCCATTCCCCACACCACCCTCCACCCAAGAGTAAAGAGTACCATCAACTTTGAGAAAGAAACTGCCGCAATAACAAAACTTACTGGAGTGGATAATTTCTCACAGAAACTGCCAATCAGCTATAGACGCAAATCTGCCTTCCTTATCCCTCCCCCACCCTTTAGTTGGGCAAACAACCTAACCCTCAGGAGAAACTTCGCCTTTTAGCCAAAGAAAAATACAGACGACACTGCCAACCTGGAATATTTTGCTTGTACTTCCCTTCTTTCTTCTTTATTATGCAGCTGAGTGTGTAGCTGTGTGTCTTTTTCCCTTTTCATTTTGTTCAGGGTTCAGAAAAGTTATTTTACCCAAAAAGACTGACGTAAACATGGTTAAAAAAGCAAACAGTGCAGAAAGTAAATGTCTCCCTCTCCTCACCACTCCTTCCTCCTTTCCCCAATTCTCTTAGACTTCCCAACAACAGAAGTGTTGTGAGGGGAGGAGGGAGTGTGTGTGTGTGTGTGTGTGCACGTGTGCGTGAGATAGACAAAAATTGGAGAGAAAGTCTTGATAGCTTATATTTGATTAAAGAAGAAAATATGTATCACACACAGAGAGCCCTTCATTTCCCCTCCCCCCACCAAAAAAACCTCTGCTGTTTAGAATTCTAAGAGAATTGCTGGTCAAAAATCTTTCAGATTAGGCTCACTGCAAAGACATTTCCAGTATAACCAAATACCAAGAAACACTGGTATCCAGCCAGGCACAGCCCCTGCCATCTCTGATTTAGTGCAATTTGATGATGATTAACTCAAAGACAGGATGGAGATGGGTTCATGAAATAGGAAAACAAACAAAAAAAATCCTCCATTTATTTATATTTAAAATATTCTCTTTCTTGATTATTTTAGATAATAAGCTTATATACATTTAGGATGACTTTGCTGATAAGGAAAAGTCTCTTGGGCCTTGTATTTTCTTCTTAATTATAAAGGTTTGTGGAATGTTTTTCTGAGAACAGAAACCCTTCCTTAAAGAGTTATTCTTCCTAGATGGCCAGGAGGGTCTCTACTAGGTAAACAATGATGTCAGTGCAAATGTTTGAGTACTCTTCTCTTCCATCCAAATTGGCTTGGGTTTTTTTAGTTCTATTACTTGACTGTTTTTAAAACAGATTGAAAATTTGCTCACCAAGAGAACAATGATTAACAAAATCTGTAAATTGCGATTTCACTTGCTTGTCAGTAGGACCAAAGAAACTCTATATGCATGACTAATGGCTCAGAAGTGAACTACTTGCTTAGAAGAGACTCTTTAGGTCAAAGTGTTCTTTTAGAAATCTTTAGGGTGTTTTTATTCTTCTGTTGCCTATGTTATTATTCTACATTTTTAAAAACTTACACACTCTATAAATAATAAGGAAATGTATTCTCAGGCCTCATTCTCTTTTTAAATATACACTTGAGTATCTAGCATCAGTTTTCCTCTGAATTTTCCTGGATTTTCCATGAGACAGTGTAGAATATTGGTTAAGAGTGTGGGCTTTGGAAGCAACTGTCCTGACTCAAGACCTTACCAGCTATATGGTTTAGATTAACATTCTTAATTTCCCTATACCTCAGTTTTCTAAGTTGTAAAATGGGGATAAAATTTATAATTGTAGTGTGAACTTGATAGGATTGTTATAAAGTTTGAATGAAGAAATGTAAGCCAGTCTCATATCATAGTTATTATAGTTCTACCCCATAATAAGTCTCAATGAAGGGTGGCTTAAAAAAAATAAGTGGTTCATGCCTGTAACCCCAGCACTTTGTGAGGCTGAGGTGGGTGGATCACCAGAGGTCAGGAGTTCAAGACAAGCCTGATCAACATAGTGAAACCCTGCCTCTGCTAAAATACAAATAAATTAGTTGGGCATGGTGGTGCGTGCCTGTAGTCCCAGCTACTCGGGAGGTTAAGGCAGGGGAATTACTTGAATCTGGGAGGTGAAGATTGCAGTGAGCCAAGATTTTGCCACCAAAAAAAAAAAAAAAAAAAAAATCACCAAAATATATCTATGATCTTGGATAAATTGAGCTTATTTATTTCTCCGGATCATTCTGTGTTTCCAGTTTTATGATAGTGGGTAAGAAAGTATGCATAGACAGAAAAAACTAAGTGACAGTCCAGGGATGCCCAGGGCAGTGTGCTGGTCTGTGTATGGAATATCTAGAGTATAGACTCTAGAGGGAAAAAGGCAAGAGAAGTTATGTAAGTCATAGAAAGATGAGACCAAATGGCCCAGGGAAAAATATGTGTTCTCAATTGTATTACTGATCGGAGAGCACCAAGACTATGGCTAGTATTTCCATGTGGGAGATTACACATTTTTGCCTACACAAAATTCAGGGCCAAAGAGATTACTGACTATTGGCCTTATTCATCTGAAAAACTTTAAATTCCAGTAACAAAATGTACCTATCAAGGTTAGAACATATAATCACATTAGTTCTTTTTCATATGCGTTTGTCTAGAATTGGGGCATCCATTCATTCCCTAAGGAATCAATGTGTATCTCTTTCTCTTCTGTAGGCCAAGATTCATAGGCCTACTCTCAAGCCTGTTGAGGTAAACTGATAATACCAATAGAGTATTCGGGGTAATTCTGTGCGACAAGGAATATTGACTACTCTTATTGGGGCTCGGGAGGTGGATGGTGTCACAACTAGGAAACAATTCTAAAAGAAGGAGTAAATGTCTGCAGAGTGAAAGGGAAGAGGAGAGAGATATTCTGTAAGAACAGAGATGCAGAAGTGAGAAACTGGTTGGTAGCAGGAGTTGGATTCAAGGTCAAAGGAGGGTTTGTAGTGAATGTGAAGCATGTGGCAATATTTGCAGGTTGAAGTGGTAAAGTCGGAAAGGAGAGGAAGGTTAAAGGTATAGGAAGCGGGTACAGATTCTCAAAGGTGGGGGTGGCTGTTAACTGAAAGAATACCCCACCATTTGGGGAGGTAGAGTAAATGAGGTAAGGTTAGATGTGGGGACAAACTCTGATAATTGTCATTGATTTTCCTTTGATCAGAACATGAATTTTCCTTTGAACACTAGGGTGAAAAACTGTTTATTATAATTTTCCTGAATGCAAAAGAAATAGAGAAAGAAGAAAATAGAGAAACATATTTTATAGTGGAATACCTATTAATTCTCTACTTCAAAAATACGAACTTCAAATTAGTTTTTCGCTGTTATCCATCTTGTAGAAAGACTTGTTTTGTGTGGATGTCAGTTGACTAAAAACATTTTATACTTTTTACGAAATTCTCAGTGCTTAAAATCTGTGTGTACACAAGGCAGGGACATTCTTTGTATTATCAAATATTTGATTTCCTGTGAGGTTAACATATTTTTATTTCCCTGTTTTGTGAATTGTCAGTTTTGTCATCTGAAAGAAAGCTTTTTTTATGAAACGCCTTCAAGCTAAAGAAAAAAAAAATGCCTACGATCAAGAGAATTCAAGATTCTCTGATCTGGGGTGGATGAATGGCAGAAACAGTAAGAAAATAACCAAGACAGAAACGATGCATAGAAATATAGACTCTCATATATGAAAGGGACTTTATGCACTCCTGGTTCAATCCATATTGAATGAATGTGATGTGCACTTTCTCCATGGAGCATCCCTCTAGTATCAGTTTGATCACTTCTAGAGATAGGAAGATCATTATCTCGAGGCTACCCACTCCATTTTGGGTCTCAAAAAGTATGTATGGAAGGGTCAAAGTTATTAATATATATATGAATATTAAGTACTAGCTTAGAGAGCTTTGTCTGTGCCAGTGTAATTCTAAGAACCTCACATGTATTCAATCATTTAATGCTCAAAGAGTCATCTTAGGAAGTAATTATTATTATCCCCATTTTATGGATAAGACAAATGAAGCTCAGAAAGGTTAGATAAACTTATCAATGTCACACAGCTGGTAAATAATGGAGCCTGACACAGGACCCTAGAATTCTAGCTCTAAAGCTTACGATTTTAACCACATCAGTGTTCTTCCTTTCAATGCATGAATGTTCCAGATTTTCCTCATCCTTTAATTGGTCAAAGGATTCTGGTGTTGCCCGCTCGGGTTTACCCCTTTCTTCGACTCCCATGGACAGATCTGCTGTTGCCAGATGATTTGGTTAGTCTTTTGTGATGCCGAATCAGGAACAACAAGGGAAAAGGTAACAAGCAGATGGGCCAGGGGAAGAATTTCTGTACAAGGTGGCACAAAACCAACATAGTAGGAGAAAAGTGTTGGAAGGAAAATGGAAATTGTGAGAAGCCTTTCTGGAGACTATACAATTCATGGCATTCAGGAAACTCAAGGGAGGACATTGAACTATTATTAAGTACTACGGCTAGCTAGCCTGCCCCTTGATTACATCACCAATCTTACACTGGACAACATAGGTCACGGATTTAGCTTGGTTACGTACATTTCTGTAAGAATCTGTTGCTTCCTTGATCTTGGACTTCCCAACATCCAGATCTGTGAGAATAAATCTTTATTGTTTATAAGCTACCCAGTTTACGGTGTTTTGTTACAGCATGCTGAACAAACTAAAGATACTTCATAAATTCACTATTAGGTCCAGCAGGTTTTTTTTGTACGTTTCCTGGCATATTTTTACACAATGTTGTTTCACAATAGAGTTTTACTACTTCTATTCAAATCTGAATGCCTTTTATTCCTTTTTCTTTTCTTATTTCACTAGCTGGAAACTTCACTACAATGTTAACTAGATATACAAACTCAGATATCTTTGTATTTTTTTCTGGTCTTAAGGGGAAAATATCCACTTTCCTTATTAAGTACAATGTTAGCTGTAGTTTTTCATAGATATCTTTTATGAAGTTGATAAAGTTTTCTTCTTTTCCTATTTTACTGAGAGTTTTTTTATCAGAAATTTATGTTAGATTTTTGTCAAATGCTTTTATTCTTCTACTGAGATGATCATTTGGATTTTATTTTCTAGTTAATTAATAAGATAAATTAAGTTGATTGATCAAATGTTAAGCCAAAATTATTTACCAACACTGTTTTCATGAGATAAATCCCACTCGTTCATGGTGTATTACCATTTTTAATATATTGTTGGATTTTGATCTGTTACATTTAAAAAACTGCATTTTTGTCCACGAGGAATATGGGTATAGATTTTTCTTTTCTTTCTTTCTATTTTTTTTTGAGAAAGAGTCTCGCTCTGTTGCCAGGCACCAGGCTGGAGTACAGTGGTGCGATCTCGGCTCACTGCAACCTCCGCTTCCCTGCAACCTCTGCATCCCGGGTTCAAGCAATTCTCCTGCCTCAGCCTCCCGAGTAGCTGGGAGTACAGGCACCCACCACCAAGCCCAGCTAATTTTTGTATTTTAGTAGAGATGGGGTTTCACCATGTTGGCCAGGATGATCTCATCTCTTGACCTTGTGATCCACCTGCCTTGGCCTCCCAAAGTGCTGGGATTACAGGTGTGAGCCACCACACCCAGCAAATATGGATATAGAGTTTTCTTGTGTTATGTTTTTGTCTGGTTTTGGTATCAGGGTAATGCTAACCTTGTAAGTTGAGATGGGGGGAATCCAAACTCTTCAATTTTTTTGGAAGAATTTATGTAACAATACATATTATTTCTTCCTTAAATTTTGGAAAGACATGTTGGCATGGGATTTTCTTTGTGAGAAGAGCTTTTAGTTACACATTCATTTTCTTTAATAAATATAAAATTGTTCAGATTATTTCTTCAGTGAGTTTTGGTCATTTATGTCTTTCAAGAAATTTATTTCATCTAAGTTGAATTTATTAGCAAGAAGTTCATATTATTTTCATATTTTTCTTTTATAGGTAGTTTCTGTGGGTAGGTCTGCTCTATCATTTCTCATATTGATCATCTGTATTGTTCTGATTAGTATCACTTTTATATATTTTTCTCAGTGAATCATAGCTTTTCTGTATTCATTCTGTATTTTCTAAATTACACTGAACTCTGTTGTAATCTTTATTTTTTTTCTTCCATAGACTTTGGGTTTAATTTGCTCTTCTTTTTCCAGTTCAGGGGTGAGTAAACTTCTCATGCAAAGGATGACATGGCAATATTTTAGCTTTGTGAGCTATGCAATCTCTGTACAACAACTCAACTCTGCAATTGATGTATGTATGCCATTATAGGATGTAAAAGAATGAGCAAGACTGTTCCAATACAATTTTATCTATAAAAATGAGCAACAGGGCCGGGCACGGTGGCTCAAGCCTGTAATCCCAGCACTTTGGGAGGCCAAGGCGGGTGGATCACGAGGTCAACATGGTGAAACCCCGTCTCTACTAAAAATGACAAAAAATAAGCTGGGCACGGTGGCGCGTGCCTGTAATCCCAGCTACTCAGGAGGCTGAGGCAGGAGAATTGCCTGAACCCAGGGGGCGGAGGTTGCGGTGAGCCGAGATCACGCCATTGCACTCCAGCCTGGGTAACAGGAGCGAAACTCCGTCTCAAAAAAAAGAGCAATGGTCTTGGTTTGATCCAAGGGCTGTAGTTTGCCAAGCCCTATTCTGTTTTCTTATAGTTGAAGCTGAGTTAATTGATTTGAGACCCAATTTTCTAATATAATCATGTAGTGCTGTAAGTCTTTCCATTTAAAACTATTTTTGGGGTATTCTACAAGTTTAAGTATGTTGCCTTCTCATTTTCATTCAGTTTATTATACTTTCCAATTCAATTTGCCTTTTTTCATTTAATTATCACTATGTTACAAGACGGTAGAATTAATTACAAGTTTAAACTATAACTTGGCAATCTTGAGTTAGGCAGCAAGTTTTTTGTTGTTGTTTGTTGTTGTTGTTTGAGATGGAGTTGTGCTCTGTCACCATACTGGAGTGCAGTGGTGTGATCTTCGCTCACTGCAACCTCTGCCTCCTGGGTTCAAGTGATTCTCCTGCCCCAGCCTCCTGATTAGCTGGGACTACAGGCACATACCAACAAGCCCAGCTAATTTTTGTATTTTTAGTAGAGATGGGGTTCCACCATGTTGGCCAGGATGGTCTTGATCTCTTGACCTCGTGAGCTGCCCGCCTCCTTGGCCCCCCATAGTGCTGGGATTATGAACATGAGTCACTGCTCCTGGTCAGCACAGTTTAATAAAAGCAAACTGCTTATTCAACAGTGATCATGGAATAACTGAAATGCAGAGTAAGAAGGATGAGAAACATCTGACTGGCCAATAGATTTAGTTCTCTTACTATATGAAACAAACTTTTTGTTTTTAGGAGAGGAACTTCTACTGAAGTTATAGTTTACCTCTCCTAAAAATACAGAATACAGAATAAAAAATACAGCAATACAGAAAGATTTTGTCACATAGACTAGTTTTCATTTAGTCAATCAATCATTTCTAGCTGTCTCAACTGGGCTAGATACATTACATAACTGGCTGTCCTGAAGCCTTCTTTGCCAGAAGCTTTAGGTCGGCCACACACTTGGCAGTTTTCTCCTTTTCCTGCTGTGCAGAGATGCTCTGCACCACGTGCTTCTCCACCCAATTTATCATGTGTTGTTATTTCTTTTAAAGCATCATATTCTGCACAGATATATGATAGTCCATGTGATTCTTTACTTCCTTGTATACTCTATGCAGTTGTTCCCAGTAACCTCCAAAGCCATGGCAATGTTATTTTTCTGCACGTCAAAAAGGTAATGGCGCTTCTGAATGAGTGCCTGCTGTGACTTCTCCAAATCAATTGCATCCTGGATTTGTTTGATAGAAGCCTGCTTCACCTCTTTCAGTTGGACAATTTTTTGCTCATCAAATTTTTCAGCAAAATCTCCCATAAAGGCACCATATTTTAAAATTATATAGATAAGAAACCGTACTATTGATGTGGTAGAGAGGTCTCTGGGATAATCACATATATTTCTTTGGATAAAGCATACAAAATAAGCCCAGTTCTGAGCACTTACCATCCTGTTTTAGGATAAAGAAACTGGAAGAATTCCTCAGGGATCAGCCTCAAATGATCATTTCCTCCATATTCAGGAAGAGGTGATAGAGCCTCAAGTGAACTTTTTCCCCATATTTAGGAAGGCTCTGGCTGCTCTTTGTGAAAGGTCTTTGTTGCCTGCAATACCACTGGACTTAGGAAGGGTATATTCTTCAGAGAAGAGGCCATTGTAGTGGTGGCAGAATGTACTACCTGGGACAGTATGGACAGCGAAGGCCCAGGCAGTGGTCTTAGCATCCCTGTGACCCTAAGCAGAGCCAATTTGCCTTTCGAATTCTTTAATCTTTGGGTTATATAGATGTGTGTTGTTTGGTTTCTAGAAATTTCTGTTACTGATTTTAAAAGTTTTATTCCTCTGTAGTTACAGAATAGCCTTTGTATGACCCAGAATATGGTCTATGTTTTACATGCACATGAATGTTTCCATGCACATGAGAAGAATGCGTATTCTGTTGTTGGGTGAAATGTTCTATAAGTGTCAATTAGGTCAACTTAGTTGATAGTGTTGTTCAAGTATTCCATGTTTGAGATAATTTTCTGTCTACTTCTATCAAATATTGAGAGAGGTGAGTTTAAATTTCCAACCATAATTGTGGATTTGTGCATTTCTTTTTACAGTTGTGTTAGGTTTGGGTTCCTATGTTTTATTTATATTTATTTAATTTTTAATTTTTTAAATAGGTTTTGAGAAAACAGGTGGTGTTTGGTTACATGAATAAGTTCTTTAGTGATGATTTCCGAAATTATGGTGCACCCATCACCTGAGCAGTGTACACTGTACCCAATGTGTAGTCTTTTGTCCCTTGCCATTACCTTATCTTTCCCCCCGAGTCCCTCAAGTCCAGTGTATCATTCTTATGCTTTTGGGTCTTCATTGCTTAGCTTCCACATATGAGTGAGAACATGCGATGTTTAGTGTTCCATTCCCGAGTTACTTAGAATCTAACAGTCTCTAATTCCATCCAGGTTGCTGTGAATGCCATTACTTCGGTCCTTTTTGTGGCTGAGTAGTATTCCATTGTGTATCTATCTATATCTATATCTATATCTATATCTATATCTATATCTATATCTATATCTATCTATCATATTTGCTTTATTTTTAATTTTTTTGAGATGGAGTTTCGCTCCCGTTTACCCAGGCTGGAGTGCAATGGCGCCATCTTGGCTCACCACAACCTCCGCCTCCTTGGTTCAGACAATTCTTCTGCCCCAGCCTCCTGAGTAGCTGGGATTACAGGCATGTGCCACTATGCCCAGCTAATTTTTTGTATTTTTGTAGAGATGCGGTTTCATCATGTTGATCAGGATGGTCTCCATCTCTTGACCTTGTGATCCACCCACCTCGGCCTCCCAAAGTGCTGGGATTACAGGCGTGAGCCACTGCGCCCAGCCCCTAGATCTATCATATTTTCTTTAAACACTCATTGATTGATGGGCATTTGGGCTGATTTCATATTTTTTGCAATTGCAAATTCTGCTATAAACATGCGTGTGGAAGTATGTTTTTTGTATAATCACTTCTTTTCCTCTTAGTAGATATATAGTAATGGTATTACTAAATCAAATGGTAGATCTACTTTTAGTTCTTTAGGGAATCTTCATACCGTTTTCCACAGTGGTTGTACTAGTTTATGTTCCCACCGGCAGTGTAAAACTGTTTCCTTTTCACCACATCCATGCCAACATCTATTATTTTTTGATTTTTTGATTATGGCCATTCTTAAATAAGTGAGGGGGTATTGTACTGTGGTTTTGATTTGCCTTTCCCTGATAATTCGTGATGTTGAGCATTTTTCCATATATTAGTACTTGTTGGCCGTTTGTATATCTTCTTTTGAGAATTGTCTATTTATGTCCTTAGCCCACTTTTTGATGGGATTATCTGTTTTTCTTTCTTTTTTTCTTTTTCTGCTTTTGTTGCCAAGGCTAGAGTGCAATGGCATGATCTCGGCTCACCTCAACCTCTGCCTCCCAGGTTCAAGCAATTCTCCTGCCTCAGCCTCCTGAGTAGCTAGCTGGAATTACAGGCATGTGCCACCACTCCCAGCTAATTTTGTATTTTTAGTAGAGACGGGGTTTCTCCATAGTGGTCAGACTGGTCTCAAACTCCTAACCTCAGGTGATCCATTTGCCTTGGCCTCCCAAAGTACTAGAATTACAGGCCTGAGCCACTGCACCCGGCTGTGTTTTTTTCCTTGCTGATTTGAGTTCTTTGTAGATTCCTTTGTCAGCTGTACAGATTGTGAAGTTTTTTCTCCCACTCTGTGGCTTGTCTATTAACTCTGATGATTACTTCTTTTGCTGTGCTGAAGCTTTTTAGTTTAATTAAGTCCCACCTATATATCTTTGTTTTTGTTGCATTTCCTTTTGGGTTGTTGGTCATGAAGTCTTTGCCTAAGCCAAAGTCTAGGAGGGTTTTTCTGATGTAATCTCCTAGAATCTTTATGGTTTCAGGTCCTAGATTTAAATCTTTGATCCATCCTGAGTTGATTTTTGTATAAGGTGAGAGATGAGGATCCAGTTTCATTCTTTTCTACATATGGCTTCCCAATTATTCCAGCACCATTTGTTGAATAGGGTGACCTTTCTCTACTTTGTTTTTGTTTGCCTTGTGGAAGGTTAGTTAGCTGTAAATATTTATTTATGTGTTCTCTATTCTGTTGCATTGGTCGATGTGCCTATTTTTATACCAGTACCATGCTGTTTTGGTGATTATGGCATTATAGTATAGTTTGAAGTCATGTAATGTGATGCCTCCAGATTTGTTCTTTTTGCTTAGTCTTGCTTTGGCTATGTGGAATCTTTTTTGGTTACATATGAATTTTAGGATTTTATTTTTCTATTTCTGTGAAGAATGATGATGGTATTTTGATGGGAATTGTATTGAATTTGTAGATTGTTTTTGGCAGTATGGTCATTTTCACAATATTGATTCCACCCATCCAAGAGCAGGGATATGTTTCCTTTTATTTGTGTTGTCTATGATTTCTTTCAGCAGTGTTTTGTAGTTTTCCTTGTAGAGGTCTTTTACCTCCTTGGTTAGGTATTTTCGTAAGTATTTTATTTTTATTTTTTTGCAGCTATTGTGAAAGGGATTGAGTTATTGATTTGATTCTCAGCTTGACTGCCATTGGTATATAACAGAGCTACTGATTTGTGTACATTAATTTTGTATCCTAAAACTTTGCTGAATTCATTTACCAGTTCTAGGATGTTTTTGGATGAATCTTTAGGGTTTTCTAGGTATACCATCATATTCTCAGCAAACCGTGACAGGGTGACTTCCTCTTTACTGTTTTGGATGCCCTTTATTTCTTTCTGTTGTCTGATTGCTCTGGCTAGGACTTCTAGTACTATGTTGAATAGAAGTGCTGAAAGTGGGCATCCTTGTCTTGTTTCCTTTCTCAGGAGGAATGCTTTCAACTTTTCCCTCTTCAGTACAATGTAGGCTCTGGGTTTGTTGTAGATGATTTTTATTACTTTAAGGTATGTCCCTTTTTTGCCAGTTTTGCTGACAGTTTTGATCATAAATGGATGCTAGATTTTTGTCAAATGCTTTTTCTGCATCTATTGAGATGATCATGTGATTTTTGTTTTTAATTCTGTTTTTGTAGTATATCACATTTACTGACTTCTGTATGTGAAACTATCCCTGTATCCCTGGTACAAAACTCACTTGATCACGGTGGATTATCTTTTTGTTATGCTGTTGGATTTGGTTACCTAGTATTTTGTTGAAGATTTTTGTATCTGTGTTCATCAGGCATATTGATCTGTAGTTTTCTTCTTTTTGTTGTGTCCTTTTCTGGTTTTGATATTAGGGTGATACTGGCTTCAAAGGATGATGTAGGGAGGATTCCCTTTTTGTCTATAGGATTGGTAGCAATTCTTTGAATGTCTAATAGAATTCAACTGTGAGTCTGTCTGGTCCTGTATTTTTGTTGTTGTTGTTGGTAATTTTTTTCATTACCATTTATATCTTGGGTTGTATATTTCCAGGAATTTATCTGTCTCCTCCATCATGTTTTCTAGTTTATGTGCATAAAGGTGTTCATGGTAGCCTTGAATAATCTTTTATATTTCTGTAGTATCCATTGTAATAGCTCCCATTTCATTTCTAATTGAGCTTATTTTGATCGTCTCTCTTCTTTTCTTGGTTAATCTTGCTAATGGTCTATCAATTTTATTTATCCTTTCAAAGAACCTGCTTTTTGTTTCATTTATCTTTTTTATTTTTTGTTTGTTTGTTTCAGTTTCATTTAGTTTTGCTCTGATCATAATTATTTCTTTTCTTCTGCTGAGTTTGGGTTTTGATTGTTCTTGTTTCTCCAGTTCCGTGAGGTACAACCTTACATTGTCTATTTGTGCTCTTTAGACTTTTTGATGTAGATACTTAATGCTATGAATTTTCCTCTTAGCATCACTTTTTCTATATCCCAGAAGTTTTGATAGGTTGTGTCACTATTATTTTTCAGTTCAAAGAATTTTTAAATTTCCATCTTGATTTTATTATTGCCCAACAATCTTTGAGGAGCAGGTTATTTAATTTTCATGTATTTGCATGGTTTTGAAGGTTCCTTTTGGGGTTGATTTCCATTTTTTTTCCACTGTGATCTGAAAGAGTACTTGATATGATTTTAATTTTCTTAAATTTACCAAGACTTGTTTTGTGGTCTATCTTGGAGAATGTTCTGTGTGCTGATGAATACAATGTTATTCTGCAGTTGTTGGGTAGAATGTTCTGTAAATATCTATTAAGTCCATTTGTTTTAGGGTGCAGTTTGAGTCCATTGTTTCATTGTTGACTTTCTGTCTTGATGACCTGGCTACTGCTGTCAGTGGAGTATTCAAGTCCCTCACTATTACTGTGTTGCTGTCTATCTCATTTCTTAAGTCTAGTAGTAATTGTCTTATACATTTGGGAGCTCCAGTGTTAGGTGCATATGTATTTATAATTGTGATATTTTCCTGTTGGATTAGTCTTTTTACTATTATATAGTGTCTCTCCTTGTCTGTTTCAACTGCTGTTGCTTTAAAGTTTGTTTTGTCTGATAAAAGAATAGCTACTCCTACTCATTTTTGGTTTCCATTTGAATGGGAAGTGTTTTTCTACCTCTTTACTTTAAGTTTATGTGAGTCCTTATGTGTTAGATGAGTTTTCTGAAGATAGCAGAAACTTGGTTGGTGAATTCTTATCTATTCTGCCATTCTGTATCTTTTAAGTGGAGCATTTAGGCCATTTACATTCAATGTTAATATTGAGATGTGAGGTACTATTCTATTCATCATGCTATTTTTGCCTGAATACCTTGGATTTTTTTCATTGTGTTACTCTTATATAGGTCCTGTGAATTTTATGCTTTAAGGAAGTTCTATGTTGGTGTATTTTGGGGTTTAATTTCAAGATTTAGAACTTTTTTAAGCAGTTTCTTGTAGTGCTAGCTTGGTAGTGGTGAATTCTCTCAGCATTTGTTTGTCTGGAAAACACCGTATCTTTTTTGGTAAAGCTTACTTTTTCTGGGTTCAAAATTCTTGGCTGATAATTATTTTGTTTAAGGAGGCTAAAAAGAGGACCCCAAACCTTTCCAGCTTGTATGATTTTCTGTGGAGGAATTTGCTGTTAATCTGATAGGTTTTCCTTTTTTTTTTGAGACAGAGTTTTGCTCTGTTGCCCAGGCTGGAGTGCAGTAACATGATCTTGGCTCACTGCAACCTCTGCCTCCTGGGTTTAAGTGATTCTCCTGCCTCAGTTTCCTGAGTAGTTGGGACTACAGGTGTATGTCATCCCACTTGACTATTTTTTGTATTTTTTTTTTTTTTTTTAGTAGAGACAGGGTTTCACTGTGTTAGCCAGGATGGCCTCAATCTCCTGACCTCATGATCTGCCTGCCTTGGCCTCCCAAAGTGCTGGGATTACAGGCCTGAATCATGGTGCTTGGCCTAGGTTTTCCTTTATAGTTTGCCTGATGCTTCTTCCTCATAGCTATTAAGATTCTTTCTTTTATCTTGAGTTTAGATAACCTAATGACTATGTGCCTAGGTGATGATCCTTTTGTAATGAATTTCCCAGGTTTTCTTTGGACTTCTTGTATTTGGCTGTCAGGATCTCTAACAGGGCTAGGAAAGTTTTTCTTGATTATTCCCTCAAATATATTTTCCAAATTTTAGAATTTTCTCCTTTCTTAGGAACGCCAACTACTTTTAGGTTTGGACATTTAACATAGTCCCAAACTTCTTGGAGGCTTTGTTCACTTTTAAAATTCTTTTTTTATTTGTCTTTGATGGATTGGGCTAATTTAAAAGCCTTGTCTTCGAGTTCTAAAATTCTTTCTTCTTCTTGTCTGGTTTTATTGCTGAGACTTTCCAGTGCATTTTGTATTTCTCTAAGTGTGTTCTTGATTTCCAGAAGTTGTATTGTTTTTAATTTATGATATCTATTTCACTGAAGAATTTTTCTTTCATATCCTGTATCATGTTTTTGATTTCTTTAAGTTGGACTTTACCTTTCTCTGGTATCTCCTTGATTAGCTTAATAAGTGATCTTCTGAATTCTTTTCCTGGAAATTAAGAGATTTTGTCTTGATTTGGATCTCTTGTTGGTGAACTGGTAAGAAGTTTTGGGGGTGTTAAAGAACTTAGTTTTGTTATATTATTAAAGTTGTTTTTCTGTTTTCTTCTCAATTGGGTAGATTATGTCAAAGGGAGATCTGGGATTCAAGGGTTGCCATTCAGATTCTTTTGTCCCGTGGGGTGCTCTCTTGATGTGGTGCTCTCTCCCTTCCCCTAGGAATGGGGCATCTTGAGAGCCAAACAGTAGTGTTTATTTTTTTGCTCTTCTGTATTTAGCCACCCAGTGGAGGTACCAGGCTCTGGGCTGGTACTGGTGAGTGTTTGCAAAGAGTCCTGTGATGGGATCTGTTTTCAGGTCTTACAGCTGTGGATACCAACACCTGCTCCCGTGGAGGTACCAGGGGACTGAAGTGGAATCTGTGAGGGTTCTTGGTTGTGTTTTTGTTTAGTGCACTGGTTTTGTGTTGTTTGGCCTCCAGCCAGGAGGTGGTGCTTTCAAGAGTGCATCAGCTGCCATCCTACAAGGAGGATTTAAACTTGTACTAGGGACACCTGGTTAAAATTAAGCATTCAGGTGTCTCAAGTGGTGGGCAGGGCCATAGAACTCCCAAGATTATGACCTTTGTCTTCAGCTACAAGAGCAGGTGAAGAAAGACCACCAGGTGGAGGCAGGGTTAGGTGTGTTTGAGCTCAGCCTCTCCTTGGGTGGAGCTTGCTGTGGCAGCTGTGGAGAATGGGAATGTGATTCCCAGTGCAATGGAGTTATATTCCCAGGAGGATTATGGCTGCCTCTGCTGAGTCATACAGGCCACCAGGGAGTGGGAGAAAGTTGGCAGTCACAGGCCTCACCCCACTCCCATATAGCCCATGGTCCTAAAATCCAGTCTTACTCCCACTGTGCTCCCTCAATAGCACTGAGTCTATTTTCAAGCAGCCAGTGACCAGGGCTGAGAACTTGCCCCATAACATGAGGCTCTGTGTTGAAAAAGCAAGCCAGCTCACAGTTTTTCAACATCTCAGAGAGGCTGCAGTGGTGATCCAGTTCCTTCAAATGGTCTGTGGAAGCTCTCAGCTTTCCTGGTATGTTCCTACGGTAGTTCTTGGAGCAAAAGTTCATGATCTGACTCTCCACATGCTTTTCTGTCCATCTGAGCAGGAGCTGCAAGCTAGTCCTGTCTTCTCTCTGCCATCTTCATCCCCTACTGGTTCCTGTATTTTAAAGCTCTGTTATTAGATGCATACATGTTTAGCACTATTATATCCTCTGGATAAACTGACCTCTATGTCATTATAAGATGAACATTTTTATTTCTAGAAATATTGTTTGGATTGATACCTACTTTTTCTGACATTAACATAGTAGCCACTTCACTTTTCTTTTTGACTGGTGTCACCATATTATGCTTTTTATATTAGTCCATTTTCTTTTTCTTTTCTTTTCTTTTTTTTTTTTTTGAGACAGAGTCTCATTCTGTTGCTCAGGCTGGACTGCAGTGGCACAATCTCAGCTCACTGCAACCTCCGCCTCCTGAGTTCAAGTAATTCTCCTGCCTCAGCCTCCCAAGTAGCTGGGATTATAGGTGGCCACCACCATGCCTGGCTAATTTTTTGTATTTTTAGTAGAGACAGGGTTTCACCATGTTGGTCAGGCTGGTCTTGAACTCCTAACCTTGTGATCCGCCCACCTTGGCCTCCCAAAGTGCTGGGATTACAGGTGTGAGCCACCATGCCTGGCCTATTAGTCCATTTTCATGCTGCTGATAGAAACATGCCTAAGACTGGGAAGAAAAAGAGGTTTATTGAACTTTCAATTCTACATGGCAGGGAGGCCTCACAATCATGGTGGAAGGCAAGGAAGAGCAAGTCACATCTTATATGGATGGTGGCAGGCAAAGAGATAGAGAGCTTGTGGAGGGGAACTCCTGTTTATAAAACCATCAGATCTTGTGAGACTTATTCACTATCATAAGAAAAGCATGGGAAAGACCCACACCCATGATTCAATTATCTCCCACTGGGTCCCTCCCATGACACGTGGGAACTGTGGGTGTTACAATTCAAGATGAGATTTGGGTAGGGAAACAGCCAAACCATATCATTCCACCCCTGGTCTCTCCCAAATCTCATGTCCTCACATTTCAAAACTAATGCCTTCTCAACAGTCCCCCAAATCTTAACTCATTTCAGCATTTGCTTAAAGTCCACAGTTCAAAGTCTCATCTGAGACAAGGCATGTCCCTTTCACCTATGAACCTGTAAAATTGAAAGCAAGTTAGTTACTTCCTAGATACAATGGGGTACTGGCATTGGGTAAATATAGCCATTCCAAGTGGGAGAAATTGGCTAAAACAGAGGGGCTGCAGGTCCCATGCAAGTGTGAAATCCTGCGAGGCAGTCAAATATTAAAGATCCAAAATGATCTCCTTTGACTCCATGTCTCACATCCAGGTCATGCTGATTCAAGAGGTGGGTTCCCATGATCTTGGGCAGCTTCAACCCTGTGGCTTTTCAGCTGCTTTCATAGGCTGGTATTGAGTATCAGCAGCTTTTCCAGGCACATGGTGTAAGCTGTAGGTGAACCTACCATTCTGGGGTTTGGAGGATGGTGGCTCTTTTCTCACAGCTCCATTAGGTGGTGCCCCAGTAGGGACTCTGTGTGGGGTCTCTGACCCCACATTTTCCTTCTGCAAGGACCTAGCAGAAATTCAGCATGAGTGGCCCTCGCCTGCAACAAACTTCTGCCTGGATATCCAGGCATTTTCATATATCCTTTGAAATCTAGGAGAAAATTCCCAAATCTCAGTTCTTGACTTCTGTACATCCATAGGCTTAACACCACCACATAGAAGCTGCTAAGGCTTGGCGCTTGCACCCTCTGAAGCCATGGACTGAGCTGTACCTTGGCCTCTTTTAGTCATGGCTGGAGTGGATGGGACACAGGGTACCAAGTCCCTAGACTGCACACAGCATCGGACCCTGAACCCAGCCCATGAAACCGTTTTTCCTCCTAGCCTCTGGGCCTGGGATTGGAGGGGTTGCCATAACGACCTCTGACATGCCCTGGGGACATTTTCCCTAGGGGATTAACATTCAGCTCCTTATTACTTATGCAAATTTCTTTGGAAGGACCCAGTGAAAGGTAACTGAACCATCAGGTTGAGTCTTTCTCATACATTTTTTTACAATAGTGAAGAATAAGTCTCATGAAATCCAATGGTTTTATAAAGAGAATTTCCCCTCCACAAGCTCTTCTCTCTTTCCCTGCTGCCATCTATGTAAGACATAACTTGCTCCTCTTTGCCTTCCACCATGATTGTGAGGCTGCCCCACCCATGCAGAACTGTAGTTTATTAAACCCCTTTTTCTTCCCAGTCTCGGGTATGTATTTATCAGCAGCATGAAAATGGACTAATACAGTAAATTGGTACCAGTAGAGTGAGACATTGCTGAAAAGATAGCTGAAAATGTGGAAATGACTTTGGAACTGGGTAACAGGCAGAGGTTGGAACAGTTTGTAGGGCTCAGAAGAAAACAGAAAAATATGGGAAAGTTTGGAGCTTCCTAGAGACTTGTTGTATGGCTTTGCCCAAGATGCTAATAGCAATATATACAATAAAGTCTGGGCTGAGGTGGTCTCAGATGGAAATGAGGGACTTGTTGGGACCTGGAGCAAAGATGACTCTTATTAAATTTTAGCCAAGAGACTGGTGGCATTTTGCCCTTGCCATAGATATTTGCAAAACTTTGAACTGGAGAGAGATGATTTAGGGTATCTGACAGAAGAAATTTCTAGGCAGCAAAGCATTCAAAATGTGACTTGGGTGCTGTTAAAGGTATTCAGTTTTATAAGGGAAGAAGAGCATAAAAGTTTGGAAATTTTGCAGTCTGACAATGAGATAGAAAAGAAAATCCTATTTTCTGAAGAGAAATTCAAGCCTGCTGCAGAAATTTGCATAAGTAACAAGGAACTGAATGTTAATCCCCTAGGGAAAATGTCTTGAAATAAATTCCCAAGACATGTGGAAATTATGGGAGTTACAGTTCAAGATGAGATTTCAGTGGGGACACAGCAAACCGTATAATCTTCCTCATATTTATAATCTATTTGTGTCTTTATATTTAAAGAGCATTTCTTGTAGGTGGCATATAAGTAGATATTATTTTGAATAATCTGACCATCTCTACCTTTAAAATGGGGAAATTATGCCATTTACATTTAATATAATAATATTATTGGGTTTGAGTTATTTGTTTTCTATTTTGGCATTGATCCCATGTTTTCTTTTTCTCTGTTTTATCTTCTTTTGTATTTAGTATTTTTCATGATTCTATTTTATTTCCTTTGTGGCTGTATTAGTTATAAATGTTTTATTATTTAACTAGTTGCCTAATGATTTATAGAATACAAGTTAATTTATTTCAGTGTACCTTTAAGTAATTTTATGCCATTTAATAAATAGTATAAAGACCTTAAAATAGTATGTTTCCATTTCTCTTGTGACCTTTGTTCTGTTGTTGTCATATATTTTATTTTACATGTGTTTTTACCTCATTGTACATTGTTATTATTTTTGTTTATTAAATTGTCTTTTAAATAAATTTAAATAATAAATAAACATCATGGATATTTATCCATGTAGTTGCCATTTTTGGTGTTCTTTATTTTTTGTATAGATTCACGTTTCCATGTCATGTCATTCTTTTTTTCTGCCTAAAGGATTTCCTATAACTTATTTTTGTATTGTGAGTTGGCTGGTGATGAATTATTTCAGCATTTGTATGTCTAAAAAACTATTTATTATTTCTGTATTTCTTTTGCTAGGTATAAAATTCTAGATTAAAAGTCTCCCGTCCGTGCAATATTTTAAATATGTTGCTCTAGTGTTACTATATTGCTTTTGATGAGAATCTCACAGTCTTACCTTTGTTCCTCTAGATATAAGATGCTTTTTTTCTCTAGTTGTTTTTAAGACTTTCCCTTTGTCCTTGCCCTTTGTCTTTTCCCTATTTCTATCTTTTGTTAATTTTTGTTTTTTTCTCAAAACCAATGCAATTATTACGTACCATGGTGTAATTTTCTTCGTGTGTCTTCTGCTTGGGGTTTGTTGAGCTTCTTTAATCTGTGTGTTTATTGATCTTATCAAGTTTGAAATATTTTGTTTTAATTTCTTCAATTTTCCTTTTTACTCTCTGACTTGAGGACTTCAGTTATCTGTAAGCTAGGTTACCTGAAACTGCTGCACAGCTCGCTGATGCTCTTTTTGTTTTTCAAAATTTTTTCTCTCTGTGCCTTCTTCTTTTTTTCTTTTCTTAAGATGGAGTTTTGCTCTTGTTGACCACGCTGGAGTACAAAGGCACAATCTCAACTTTCTGTAACTTCTGCCTCTTGGATTCAAGAGAATCTCCTGCCTCAGCCTCTGGAGTATCTGGGATTACAGATGTGGGCCACCATGCCTGGCTAATTTTGTATTTTTAGTAGAAACAGCATTTCACCTTGTTGGTTAGGTTGGTCTCGAACTCCTGACCTCAGATGATCCACCTGCCTTGGCCGCCTCCCAAAGTGCTGGAATTACAAGTGTGAGCCACTGGCCCAGCCTCTGTGCCTTCTTTTACAGTGCCTATTCCTATTTCTACAAGTTTGCCAATCTTTTCTTTTTAAAATATATAATTTGTCATTAATCTCATCTATTGTATTTTTATCAAAGACATTATAATGTATAATGTTCTCCTCTCAAAGTTTGATTATGCCTCCACATAATTTTTAAAAATCTATAAATAAATGCAGTTATAATGACTGTTTTAATGTTCTCTTTTGTTAATTCCAACTTCTTTATCAGTTCTGGGTCTGTTTCAATTAGTTCTTTCCCTCATTTTGTTTCCTGTTTTCCTTTTCTTTATGCCTGTTAATCTTTGGTAATATTTGTTAGTCTTTGACATTGTGAATTTCACTCATTGGGTGCTAGACATTTTTGTGTTCCTGACAATATTCTTGAGCATTCTTTTGGGATGCAACTAAGTAGCTTAAGAAGATAGCATTTTTCTAGACTTTCTTTTAACATGTTAGTCATAACTAGCACAGTGTTTTCTCTTGGTCTAATTATCCCTGCTACTGAGTCAAGACCCTCTGAATTTACCCATGCCCAGTGAATCATAGGGTTTTGTAGTCTGACTTGTGGGAACAGGCACTATTCCCAGCCTCATGTGAGCACCAGGTTCTGTTTTCTCTAATCCTTTTAGGTGGTTCTTTTTCCGACATCAACTAGTCTCATCGCATGTATACTCTGATCAGAACTCTGCTGTGTATTTGAAGGAGATCCTCTGGAGATCTTTAGGGTGTTTTCTCTATTCATTACTTTCCTGTGAACTCTGGCTGCCTTGGTCTCACTGGATTCTCAGTTCTGTTATCCCAACTCAGGAAATTCACACTTTCCAGCTGGCTTTTTCCTCCCTTCATCACAACCTAGTATCTCTCTGAAGACAGTAACCCAGAGTAATCATAGAGTCTACCTGTCTTCCATCTCGCAGGAATTACGTCTTTCTTGCCTGATGGCTCATGTCTTGAAAGTTGTTGTTTCATATATTTTGTTTAGGTTTTTGTGTGTTTGTTTGATTTTAGGTAGGGATGGTAATTCTATTCCTTATCATTTCATCTTAGTCAGGACAGAAGTTTAGCAGCTTTTTTTTTTTTGAGACAGAGTCTTGCTCTGTTGCCAGGTGCCAGGCTGGAGTGCAGTGGCATGATCTTGGCTCACTGCAACCTCCGCCTGCTGGGTTCAAGCAATTCCCCTGCCTCAGCCTCCCTAATAGCTGGGATTACCAGCGCGCACCACCACGCCCAACTAATTTTTGTAATTTTTAGTAGAGGTGGGGTTTCACCATGTTAGCCAGGATGGTCTCCATCTCTTGACCTTGTGATCCACCCGCCTCAGCCTCCCAAAGTGCTGGGATTATAGACGTGAGCCACCGTGCCCGGCCAGCAGCAATTTTTTTTTATCCATTACTTCTCTGCTCTGGAAATTTTCTAGTTTGCCTTTCAACTGTGTTTCTTACATGTCCCAGAATTCTCGGTAAATTCTGAGACATGGAGAGGAAAGCAGAAAAATCTTCATTATAATCTATACTCGATCCTCCCATGTGTACAGCATAAGAACACATTATAAAATTCAGTCTCATTATATTGTATCCTGTCAACGTACATGTAAACAAGCAGAACATCCGAATATTCCTAACTTATATAACTATAAGGTGTTTTCCCTATCTTGTATTTGTACAACTGTTTATATTTTTTTTCTTTCTAGTTATGAGATTTTTTTTTTTTTGAGATGGAGTTTCACTTTGTCACCGAGGCTGCAGTGCAGTTGCGTGATCTCGGCTCACTGTAGCCTCTGCCTCCTGGGTTCAACAGATTCTCCTGCCTCAGCCTCCTGAGTAGCTGGGATTACAGGCACATGCCACCATGCTACCACCTCTAATTTTTGTATTCTTAGTAGAGATGGGGTTTTGCCAAGTTGGTCAGGCTTGTCTTGAAATCCTGACCTTATGATCAGCCTGCCTCAGCCTCCCAAAGTGCTGGGATTATAGGTGTGACACAAGATTTTTAATTTTTTTTTTTTGAGATAGTCTCACTCTGTTGCCCAGGCTGGAATGCAGTGGCATGATCTTGCAATCTCTGCGTCCCGGGTTCAAGCTACTCTCCTGCCTCAGCCTCCGGAGCAGCTGGGTTTGCAGGCACATGCCACGATGCTCAGCTAATTTTTGTATTTTTAATAGAGATGGGGTTTCACCATGTTGACCAGGCTGGTCTTGAACTCGTGACTTCAAGTGATCCACCCACCTTGACCTCCCAAAGTACTGGGATTATAGATGTGAGCCACCATGCCTGGCTATATTTTTAATTTTTTAAAACTGAATTTCATTGGGTTAGATTTCAACTAGAACTTGCTAATTCACCATAGAAGAACAGATTTTAGGAAGTACCTAGAATCAAAGGCTAGAGGAAGGTGTACAGAGAAAATCAGATTGTTAGGAACAGGGCTCAGGAAAGATTAATCAAGTTGATGATCTAGAGGGAACATATGGTGGTTGTAATCAGGAAGCAAAAAATAGTGAGATAAAAGCCTCCAAATGGAATGTACTAGTCTGCAGAATCTGGAACAAGGACCCAGAAACTCCCTGAGCTAATATTGAAGTCATGAAAAATAATTTCTAGAAATAGTTGTTGATGTTTTGAACCTGTGACAAGATGATTGCATACCTGTGAAGGATGCAGTTAGGATTTTCTACATTTTATCTTTGATGATTATTTCAGTGTTATTCAACTGAACTAACATATATGTGTACATTTGAAGCTGCTGTTTGTGATGGTTGGCAGCATGTGTTATGCCGGTGGAGACAGAGTGAAAAAACGGTAAGACCCAGGTATATCATCCTAATGCAAGCAGTGCCATTCTTTACATTAGTCTGGATAATGTCTGTGCAAAGTTGACCATGAACAGGCAGAATAAAGTAGAGGCTTTATCTAAATGTTAGATCAGGGTCTTTACTGAGGTTGCTTGGTCATTTGGAGGCAAGAATTTTACCTCTTTGGGAGACGGCTATCAGTTTTTATTACAGCTGTATCTGAGAAAGCCTGATTTAGGGAGTAAGATGGATGTGGTGCTCTTGATCATAGCAAAGGCTGGAAGTACTACTCTAAGGAAAGTAAACGGCCTTCTTTTTCCCCTGAGGTATGTCCCATTCTTCTTTATTTTTGCTTGTTAAAAACCACTTTGTATAATTTTTGTTTCTTCGTTTCCTTGCCCAATATTTTGAATGCTTTATGTCTTTTTTTCTTTGTCTTTTCTTTTAATTTTAATGTTTCCCTGAGTATTTATTTCCTTCTAATCATGTTTTGCTTGCTGCTTTTGCAGACAGTACCATTGTGGGAGCAAAGAGGGTTTCATATACGGAGAAGAAGAGGGAATAACAGGCCAGGAACTAACCTGCTTTCCCTCCAGCAACCAACGTGCACTGCACGGAATGGGGAGAGATGTCTGTTGTGTTCAGTTAGGCCTAGTCATGATGGGGCCATTGGAAAGAATGGTAAACAGGAGCTGGAAGAAAAAAGCTGTGCCTGCTGCAGTGTAGGCTCCCTCCTTGCTCACACAGCAGAAATATGAGACCACAAGTGATAACCCGGTGGCCTTATGTTTTGAGTCATGGTCTCCTCCACCTTTGGGAATATTCCTGTCCACATGTCCACAGCAACCTCCTCCCACCCTTCTCTGTGGGCTGACAGAGACATAATTTGCAAACACATGATATTCTCATCCAAATACAGAACTGAACCGATTTTTGATTCAATTCAACACACACCTTTTGAACAATGACTGCACACCAAGAACTGTAAGGAATGGTTGAGTTTAAAGTTGCACAAGACATGATATTTGATTTTTAGGAGCCATAATCTAGAGAAACGCATAAAAAAACCATACGGGAGGTGACAAAAAAAGAGTAAGGGTCAGAAGAGGAGCACAAAATAAGGGGGGAGCTCAGAGGAGTGAAAAATGATTTCATGCTATGAGGTTAAGAGGAGCATCATGAAGCCTGGAATTTCATCTTGGTTCTCAACAGTGAGAAAGCTTGAGGCAGGGAATGTTATGTAAAAGCATAGAGATGGCCAGGTGCGGAGGCTCACGCCTATAATCCCAAAACTTTGGGAGGCCAAGGAGGGAGGATCATCTGAGTTCGGGAGTTTCAGACCAGCCTGACCAACATGGAGAAACCCTGTCTCTACTAAAAATGCAAAATTAGCTGGGTGTGGTGGTGCATGCCTGTAATGTCAGCTACTTGGTAGGCTGAGGCAGGAGAATCGCCTGAGCCTGGGAGGCAGAGGCTGCAGTGAGCTGAGATCTCACTATTGCACTCCAGCCTGGGCAACAAGAGGGAAACTCCATTTTAAAAAAAAAGCATAGAGATAAGATAATACGGAGGACACTTGTAAAGAAAGTGATGGAAGAACAATGAAATTGAATAGACATTTCAGATGAGAATATGTGACACGCTGGGATCCATACTAAGCAGGTTGGATGTTATTATGTAGACAAAAGGCAATCATTGACGGACTTCAGTAGGGGTGATAATGTGAATTATTATGCATGTAAATAATTGCATTGGCAGCTGTATAATGATGGAATAGGAAGTCAGCAGGCTAGGAGACCAATCAGAAAAGAGGAGAAAAAAGGAAGAGACAAATCTGAGGGTTAAGCGTAGGGGTTACGAGTGAAGCCATAGAAGCTAGATGACCTCATGCATTCATAGAATCCTTGGCTGGGTGAGGTGGCTCATGCCTGTAATCCCAGTATTTTGGGAGGCCAAGGTGGGTGGATCACGAGGTCAGGAGTTCAAGACCAGCCTAGCCAAAGTGGTGAAATCCCATCTATACTAAAAATACAAAAATTACCTGGGGATGGTGGTGGACGCCTGTACTCCTAGCTGCTCAGGAGGCTGAGGCAGAGAATTGCTTAAACCTGGGAGGCGGAGGTTGCAGTGAGCCAAGGTCGTGCCACTACATTCCAGCCTGGGTGACAGAGCAAGACTCCATCACAAAAAAAAGAAAAGAAAGAATAAAAGAATTCTTGGGTGAGCCATGACCTTGGCAGAAGTTACTTAATTTTTCCATGATTCAGCTTCCTCCTCTGTAAATCAAGGATCAGAATGGGAGTTACTTCACAGAATTGTAAGGATTAAATTAGTTAACAGGTATAAGGGAATTAGATCTACACCCAACAGATAGTAATCACTCAATAATACATATTATTAGTAAGGCAGTGATAAGAGACAATAAGGAGTCAGTTTGAAAGTTATTCTATATAATTGTGTCATTTATTATGGAGTTATTTTCAGCTATTTGCCTATTAAACATAATTCTGTCATTTAGTAAGCAAGGCAAGAAATCAATTTGTTACCATAATACGTATTACATTTTGTTTATTTCTTGTGATTTCTTCTGGAACCTGTCTCAGACTTTGAGATGATATATTAGGTTGCCCCAATATAAATTAGTTTTGAAAAGAAGCTTGAAAATATAAGAGGGCTATTTGAGCTATGTGGTCAGACTTAGTTGTAACTGAGTTTTATCTATAATATCTATCATGTTATTATCTATAGCTACTATCTCTATATCAATGTATCCATCACGTATTTATGTATCTGTCTAATAAATATGGATACTTCTTGTTTGTTCATTTCTACTTTCTTGCATAGCACCTACCTTGTGGGAACTTAAATATTCTTTGCAGATACAATCGTGTAAACTTCCTAACCCTTGAGAGGCAGAAAAAGCCATATTAACAGAGATTTAGAACCATAGTTCCACCAATCCCTGCCTGGGTTTTCTTTCCTCCCTCTGCTCTACCCCTACTGCTTAAACCACCACTGCAGAACAGAGGGAGCTCCCCTCCAAGAGCTGTCACCCAGAAGCAGCCAGGGGACTGGGAGGGCCTCGTCCAGTTGCCCTGTGTACTCCTTGATAAATTATCTCCCTGGAGACTTTGGGAGAAAGGTATGAGGCAGAATAAGGCTGAACAAGAGAAAACAGAGGGACAGCTCTCATTATTAGGGTCAAGGCAAAGAGAAAAACAAGGGGTGGTGAGTGATTCTCCTTTACTGTTTCCTGTGCAGTCTGAGTTTGATGTGGACTTATCTATGGTCTAGACCACATTGAAAATGTGAAGGTCACGATAACAGACATCGGTAGTCCACAGCTAACTGCAGAATATTTATCTTGATCTACTTTGGGCTTTAGTAATAATCTAAGACCTAGGAAAGAAGCCATATGTAAGTGTCAATGTGATGGCAAAGACCATCTGTGAATAGCTAAAGCACAGTTAAGGGAAGAGCAGAGTGCGGGTTTTCCTATGGCTCCTAGCCTACTACCTCTTTCTTGGTGGACCCTTGACCTTCCTGCTTCAGCGCCCTCTCTTCAGCAACAAACACTAGGCTGGCTGAAGGAGCAGAGACCCGCCTTAGTTCTCACCCTCCATATACTTTTGACTCCGGTAAGTCAACAGCAGAGGCAAAAGCAATGATGGAGTTTAAGACATGTCATTGTCTCAGCCCTGGAGAGGAGAAGTTATCCAGCATTAAAAAGAGATGAACTGACAGCTTGACTTTTATTTTATTTTATTTTTTTGAGATGGAGTTTCGCTCTTGTTACCCAGGCTAAAGTGCAATGGCATGATCTTGGCTCACCGCAACCTCTGCCTCCTGGGTTCAGGCAATTCTCCTGCCTCAGCCTCCCGAGTAGCTGGGATTACAGGCATGCACCACCATGCCCAACTACTTTTTTGTATTTTTAGTAGAGATGGGGTTTCACCATGTTGACCAGGATGGTCTCGATCTCTTGACCTCGCGTGATCCACCTGCCTCGGCCTCCCAAAGTGCTGGGATTACAGGTGTGAGCCACCGCGCCCAGCCTCATCCTGTCTTTTAAAAACAAGTTTTAATGAATATTTCCTGGCATGAAAATGTGTTCATGAAATGCTGTTAAAAGCATACAGTAATCATTATGTACAGTATGAGGTTTCCTTGCAAGCCAAACCAAATTAACCATAAACATCACACATGTGCTTACAGGGAGGCTTCCCAAAGTCTAATCAGGGCCACCTCTGATGGGAAGGGAATGTGAATTTTGCTTCGTGTGTGTGTGAGCGTGTGTGTGTGTATGTGTATGTGTGTGTGCATTTATTTTTTTCTATCAATGAAAATCATTTTTAATTTTCATAATAAGAAATGTATCAACCCATGACAGCAGCTAAGTGGTGCAGCTTCCATGGAGATCTCTGGGAAATAATACAGTACCTGTTCCCTTTCTCTTTCTATTGTAGTCTCTTACTTTTTTTTGCACAGAAAGCATGGAGTAGCATCCTCCTACTTTCCTAATAAGGATCCTGGAGTGTGGGTGAGGGAACAGTGCATAAAAGAAGAGGTTGAGCAGGCTTCTTCCCCACATTTCCATGTGTCAATCAGCTTCCTGCAGAAACCACTCCTCCCCCAGCTTCCTGCCAACATCCCTTTGGCAAGAAGAGAAAGATGGGCTGAACTCCCAACACTTGGCAAAAGATCCCCTTTCCTGAAAGTGTTGGGTGGAGGTGGGGGTGCTGGGAGAATCTGTCCTCAGTATGTATCCTGTTCTATCCTATGCACTTTCAATCAATAGTGCCACCGTGTTGGGTCAGGTTCCAAGCTCTCCCTCTCCCTGGCTGTCTATGCCCAGCGGCCTGCGTACTGGCCCTGATAACTTTCTCTTCATAAGGCTGACTTTGAAACTGACAACAAAAGTAGCAGTTAACAGTTACACAAGAGATGATGAAGAAACCTCGGGCTGGTGACTGTGTTTGTTAATCAACTGACATTTGGGCGCCTTCTGAAGAAGGAAAGAAACAGCAGCCACGGTGTAATTTGAACAAGAGAGACAAGCTGCTGGTGAAAGCAAGAAAATCCTAACTGGGGTGGGATGAAGTGTGGGAAACTCTCTCTAGAATTTCACTGATTCACCACTGATAAAATAACAGAAGTCTATTTTTCACCTCTCAGGGCCCCCTTTATTCACATGCTGAATGTGAAAAGTAAGACATCCAACTTACCGAAGCTTTACACTGTGCTAATTGTGTGTGAGAGGCTGTCATTTGAGAGTATAGCCTCAAATCTCTTTTCTGAAGGACTTGGTGCAGAGCACATGCCCTGTCACCTTCTGTCTCCTTTGAGGAGGTGCTGATGAGCACAACAGTTGATTCTTTCATTCTTACTGTTTGTTTTTCAGGAGGTATGTGGTATTTGGTTTTTGGTCTCATCTTCCTCAGCTCCTGTACCAGCAGGGTTCCTCCCCTCCCATTCTCTTCAGGAGGCATATTTCCATGTCAAAGACCTCTCTGGAGAGAAAGCCTCTTTTTCTTCCACCCTCTGCCTTGTTTGTGCCCCAATCACCTTAACTCCATCCTTCCCAGCCCTGTTCCACAATAACCATGGCAAGGAACAGAACCTGAGTTAGAAATTGAAACCCCAGAAAAAGCCAGCTCTATTCTGTGAGGGATAAGAACAGTTAAATTGCCCTCGAAATTGGGAGGCCGAGGCGGGCGGATCACGAGGTCAAGAGATCAAGACCATCCTGGCCAACATGGTGAAACCCCATCGCTGCTAAAAATACAAAAATTAGCTGGGCGTGGTGGCACGTGCCTGTAGTCCCAGCTACTCGGGAGGCTGAGGCAGGAGAATTGCTTGAACCTGGGAGGCAGAGGTTGCAGTGAGCCGGGATCCCGCCACCCACTGCACTCCAGCCTGGCACCTACCTGGTGATGGAGCAAAACTGTCTCAAAAAAAAAATTGCCCTTGAAAATCTCAACTTTGTTGTAAGGAGTGACTGCTATCTCTTGCTGTAAACATAGAAATAAGAATTCTTCTTTGGTGAAACTGTAGATTTTCCTAAGGAAAAATGGAAATTCTGAGACCGCTACACACAGCTAGGTACATTCATGATAGGCTAATGGAAGAATTTCTATGGGGGCGGTGAGCATAGTTGAACTTGTCTTCTACCTATAGACAGTCTCCTGATATACTCATCCAACAGAATGAATGGGTCATTCAATAGACACGAAGAAGGCTCTTTTATTCCATGTTCCTGTTCTTCTAGGGTTGGAGAACCTTGGACTTTATTCCTACGCTTGCACTTTGGGAAGATCTTAGGAACTCAAATACATTTATTCCCTGTAAATTGTGCCAAGATTAGAAAGCAGTTATGAAAGGGCTTCATTTGGGAGTGGGTTTTGGTGGTTTTGCTAAATGCTGTTTGGACCCACTAAGGCATTTTCCTCAAGCCATCAAAAGCCCAAGAAATCTTCTGCACTAATCACCCATTCGTAATGAACTCAAGCTTATTAGCTCTTATCTGGTACCAGAATGCATACCCCAGTGGTCTTTGGATGACAGCCCTCGGGGCTTCCCACAGTAAAAGGTAGTCTTAGAACCAGAGGAATATCAAAGTCTCCTGGTTCCTATTTATTTCTCATGTCCCAGGGCTTGCCCTCCTATACTAGACTTGCTTGAGTCATACAGAAACACTGGAAGTTCTTGGACAAAAAGCCTACTTTCTTCTTTCCCTAGATAGTTCACAAAATATTCCTTTAGTTTGCAATGCTCTCCTCCTCTTTGATCTTGGCTGACTTCCACTTGGCTGACTGTTACATCCAATTAACTCTGAAGTCTTCGAAAACTCTGTTAGATGCTCTTCCTATATAATGTCACAACTGGCAGAATGAACAAATAAAGCAATCACAAGGAAGATAAAAGCTTCACAAAACCTTCCAATTCCTTGCCCCTTACCTCTTTTTTTTTTTTTGAGACGGAGTTTCACTCTTGTTCTCTTGTTGCCCAGGCTGGAGTGCAATGGCGCGATCTTGGCTCACCGCAACCTCCGCCTCCTGGGTTCAGGCAATTCTCCTGCCTCAACCTCCTGAGTAGCTGGGATTACAGGCACGCGCCACCATGCCCAGCTAATTTTTTTTATTTTTAGTAGAGTCGGGGTTTCACCGTGTTGACCAGGATGGTCTCGATCTCTTGACCTCGTGATCCACCCGCCTCGGCCTCCCAAAGTGCTGGGATTACAGGCTTGAGCCACCGCGCCCGGCCCCTTTACCTCTTTTTTTATGTGGGACTTGGGAGCAGTAATGACCTCTTCTCTTTTATTCTTGAAAATGTTGCCTATGTCTCTCTTTGAAACCGAAAAAAGAATACATTTCTAAAAGTAATGAGTCTATGCCAGCAGGACTCATTTAAATATCTTTTATATATGCCAATTGAGGAAACATAGAAAGTATTTTCGCTGGAGAGGTCAACCTGGAACATTTATTTCCAAAGTTACCTAAAGATTATACAGAAATAGACATAACTTTAGTTTTTCAGATAGCTTACCATCAAGTACTCAGATAAGGCACTAATATTTTCTTTCTTTCTTTTTTTTTTTTTGAGATAGAGTTTCACTGTTGTTACCTAGACTGGAGTGCAATGGCATGATCTCGGCTCACCGCTACCTCCACCTTCTGGGTTCAAGCAATTCTTCTGCCTCAGCCTCCCGAGTAGCTGGGACTACAGGTGCACACCACCATGCCCAGCTAATTTTTGTATTTTTAGTAGATACGGGTTTTCACCTTGTTGACCAGGATGGTCTCGATCTCTTTACCTTGTGATCCACCTGCCTTGGCCTCCCAAAGTGCTGGGATTATAGGCGTGAGCCACCGCGCCAGGCCAAGGCACTAATATTAATTTTCTGTTGTTGTAACAAATTAACACAACTTTAGTGGTTTAAAACAACACAGTTGTATTAGCTCATAGTTCTGTAATTCAGAGGTTTGGGCATGGTGCAACTTTGTTCTCTGCTCAGGGTCTCACATTCAAGTATTGGTTGAGCTGAGTTCTTTTTCTTTCTTTATTATTTTAATGTTTAATTTTTGGTGGTGCATAGGAGGTGTATATATTTATGGGTTACATGAGATATTTTGATACAGGCATGCAATGTGTAATAACCAAGTTAGGGTAAATGGTATATCCTTCCCCTCAAGCATTTATCCTTTGTGTTACAAAAAATCCAATTACACTCTTTCAGTTATTTTAAAATGTACAATTAAATTATTTTTGACTATAGTCACCCTGTTGTGCTAGAAAATACTACATCTTATTCATTCTATATAACTATACTTTTGTACCCATGAACTCTACCCAGTTCCTCCCCACCCTCCCCAGACTCTAGTAACCATCTGACTTTCTATCTCCCTGGGTTAAATCATTTAAATTTTTAGCTCACACAAATAAGTGAGAACATGTGAAGTTTGTCTTTCTGTGTTTGGCTTATTTCATTTGACATAGTGACCTCCAGTTCCATCTGTGTTGTTGAAAATAACAGGATCTCATTCTTTTTTATGGCTGGAGAAATGGTCCATTGTGAATATGTACCACATTTTATTCATCCATTCATCTGTTGATGGACACTTAGGTTGTTTCCAAATCTTGACTAATGTGAACAGTGCTGCAAAAACATGGGAGTGCATATATCTCTTTGATACACTGATTTCTTTTCTTTTGGGTATACACTGAGGAGTCGGATTTCTGAATCATACGATAGCTCTGTTAGTTTTTTGAGGAACCTCTGAGTTGTTCTCCATTGTGGTTGTACTATTTAACGCTCCCATGAACAGTCCCAGGCTTCCCTTTTCTCCACAACTTAGCTAGCATTCATTACTGCTTGTGTTTTTGATAAAAACCATTTGAACTGGGGTGAGATGATATCTCCTTGTAGCTTGGTTTGTGTTTCTCTGATGATCAATGATGTCGAGCACCTTTTCATATATTTGTTTGCCATTTGTATGTGTTCTTCTGAGCAATGACTATTCAGATCTTTTGCCCATTTTTCATTGGATCACTAGATTTCTTTTCCTATAGAGTTGTTTGAGCTCCTTATACATTCTGGTTATAATTCCTTGCCAGATGGGTAATTTGTACATATTTTCTCCCATTCTGGGGGTTGTCTCTTCACTTTGTTGATTGTATACTTTGATGTGCAGAAACTTTTTAACTTGCTGTGATCACATTTGTCCATTTTTGCTTTGGTTGCTTGTGATAATGGAGTATTGCTCAAGAAATCTTTGCCCAATCTAATGTCTTAGAGGTTTTCCCTGATGTTTTCTTGTAGTAGTTTCATAGTTTTAGGTTTTAGATTTAAGTCTAATCCACTCTGATTTGATTTTTGTATATGGAGAGAGGTAGGGAACTAGTTTCATTCTTTTGCATATAGATATCTATTTTCCCCAGCACCATTTATTGAAGACTATCCTTTCCCCAATGTGTGCTCTCAGCACCTTTGTCAAAAATGCGTTCACTGCAGATGTATGTATATATATCTGAGTTCTCTATTCTGTTCCACTGATCTGTGTGTCTGTTTTTATGTAAGTACCATACTGTTTTGGTTACTATAGCTCTATAGTATAATTTGAAGTCAGGTAATATGATTTCTCCAGTTTTGTTCTTTTTGCTTAGGATAGCTTTGGCTATTCTTGATCTTTTGTGGTTCTATATAAATCTTAGATTTTTTTTTTCTATTTATGTGAAGGATGTCATTGGTATTTTGATAGCAATTGCATTAAACTTGTAAATTATTTTGGGTAGTGTGTGTATTTTAACAATATTGATTCTTCCAATCCATACACACAGAATATCTTTCCATTTTTTTAATTTGTCACCTTTGTTTCTTGCATCAATGTTTTATCGCTTTCATTGGAGAGATCTTTCACTTTTTTGGGATTTAATTTTATTTGTGCCTATTGTAAATGGGATTCCTTTCTCGATTTATTTTTAAGTTTATTTGCTCTTGGAATATAGAAATGCTACTGATTTTCGTATGTTGATTTTGTATCCTGCAATTTTACTGAATTTGTTTATCAGTTCTAATAGTTTTTTTTGGTAGCGTCTTTAGGTTTTCCCAAGCATAAGATTATATTATCAGCAAACAAAGATAATTTGAATTTTTTCTTTCCAGTTTGGATGCCCTTTATTGGTTTCTTGTGTCTGATTGCTCTAGCTGAGATTTTCAGTACTATGTTGAATAACAATGGTGAAAGTGGGCATTCTTGTCGTGTTCCAGATCTTAGAGGAAAGACTTTCAGATTTTCCCCATTTAGTATGATACTAGCTATGGGTTTGTCCTAAATGGCTTTTTATTATATTGAGGTATATGCCTTCTATACCAAGTTTTTTGGGGAATTTTTATCATGAGGGATGTTAAATATTGTCAGTTTTTTTCAGTATCAATTGAAATGATCATATGTTTGTTGCCCTTAATTCTGTTGATATAATGTATCACATTGATTGATTTGCATATGTGTAACCATCTTTGCATCCCAGGGATATATCCCACTTGGTCATAATGAATGATCACCTTAATATGTTGTAGAATTCAGTTTTCTAATATTTTGTTGTGGATTTTTGCATTACTGTTCATCAGGGATATTGGCTTGTAGTTTTATTTTTTGATGTGTCTTTGCTTTTGTTATCAGGGTAATACTAGCTTCATAGATTAAGTTTGGAAGTATTCCCTCCTCCTCTATTTTTCATTATATTTTGAGTAGCACTGGCATTAGTTCTTTAAATGTTTGATAGAATAGAGCAATGAAGCCATTGGGTCTTGGCTTTTCCTTGCTTGGGGACCTTTTTTTAATGGCTTCAATCTTATTATTTGTGATTGTTCTGTTCAGGTTTTGGATTTCTTTCTTTTTATTTGGAGAAAGTGATTTATTTAGAGAGAGAAACAGGAGAAGGAAAGAGAAAGAAACAGCTAACTCTCACACTGAGTGAGAGAATCCAGAACGACGGAATCCAGGAGAGAAAAGCAGCTTCCACACTGAGTGGAAGGGATTAGAGAGAGATGGAGTTTAGGAGGAGAAGACAGGCTTCTTCCTGAAGGGAGTGTTCATGGAAGGGGACTCCAGAGGGAAAATCCAGGAGAGAGAAAGATGGCTTCCATGAAGGGAGTGTTCATGGAAGGGGATCCAAACATGGAGTTCAAAGGGGTGTGGAAGAAGGGGACTTTTAACCTGGGAGGAACCCCCACCTTGTCTAAGACTTCAGGCCAATGAAAGGAGTTCCTTAGAACTTCCACTGGGGTGATTGACTCTTAGTTTTTTCCCATGCCACAAAATTTAAACATAGAGCATTAAGTCTCCCAGATGGAGAGAGATGGGAGGGAGGCATGTGCTAGGAAGTTATTGCCCTTAAAACTATGCCCCCTTGTGGACCTGGAAAAAGAATACCTTCCCTCATTTCTCCCCCGACCCCCGCCGAACAGGAAAGCGCAACTTCTGTTGGAATTACGGACGTCGATCCTCTTTAACTACTTCCGGCTGAAATGGGGCCTAGAAAGGGCCCTGCAGTTGAGGTTTCCTCCAGAGGGGAGCCTTTCAGGGGTGCAGGTTGATCCTGAGGTCCACGATACAGCCCACAAGCGAAGGACATCCAGGGTTCCAGCAGCAGGATTTGTGACCTTATGGTTCTATAAGAAATGAATGTGACAACGTGGCTAAAGATGAGAGGCCCAGAAGCCAAGAAATATAGACTGGTTATAAACAAGACTAGGAGAGCAGAGCCAGGACAGTCAGTTGTTAAACGAGCTTCATAATACCTAACTGGTTTACAAAATAGCAGCATTTTTCCCATAAAGAGACAGGTTCCCTTCCCACTAAGAAAAGGATAATCGGAGTTTGAGAGATATCAAAGTTGAGGGGTTATAGTCCTTTAATGCCAGGATATAAATTAGACTTATGTGTGGTTGCTTCCCTGAGGATCTTGTTGGAAGAGCAGATGTAGATCCTCTAAAGGCTTGCAGAGGTATGAAGGGTTGTCCCCTGAAACTTCAGGCTGCGGAGTGGAGGTTCTATGACTTTCCTCAGGAGGTATCCAAGGCTTCAGCCAAGTGTGATGAATCCATGAGTTAATTTCCACTACCTTAACTGCCATTGGAGTGGACAGAATGACCGAAAATGGTCCTTCTCAGGATGGGCCTGGAGAAGGAGAGTCTGAGGGGAGAGAATTAACAAGCACCAAGTCTCCAGGGCAGGAGAGAAATACTGAGAAGGCCATGCAGTGTCCAGGAGAAGATGAACTTCCTGGACATCTATGGTCAGCTTTACCTGGGGCTCTGTGAGGGTGACGGCTCCTGCTGGTACTTGTTCCAGGCACCTTCAGTCCTGCCGTTGGGTCATCTGGTCAGACACCTCAGGCCCTGGGGACCTTCACCTGCTGGGACAGTGTGCTTTCTAGTGATTCCCTTGGCACAGAAGGCATGGAAGAGCTGGTGGTCCATTCCTCTGCGGATAATTTCTTACAAAATGTCCCTTCAGATTGCACTGGTAACAAGTTCTGCCAGACTGGTGGCTAACCCAAGCCTTTCCCTCATTCAAGCCCCTGGGATCTGCTTGCCCAAAAGTGATGATTAAGGCAGCAGCCTTACTCTGATCTCGCTTGTTCCTTTCAGCCTGTTCCTTCTGGTCTCTATTATAAAACACCGAGGTTGCCTGATTCAGTAATGATTCTAGTCTCTGTTCTGGTCCCAAAGTCAGCTTCCGAAGCTTCCTCCGATATTTGCTGCTGACTGAATACTAGACTTGTCCTTTAGTATTAACTGACCCTCTATGGAGTCTGGTGACAGGTGGGTATACTTCCTTAAAGCCACGTGCAATTGCTCAAGGAAAGCTGTTGGATCTTCTTCCCTTCCCTTCCCTTTGGGAAATTACCCTCTGCAGAGGGTAATTTGGCCACACTGTTCGGCAGAAAAGAATAAACCACTTCCTCCTTAAAGACTGTGTGCTAAATTGGTCCCAATTTTCCAGCATACACGTTAATGGGGACTTGAGCTTGGGAAGATTGGCATCTATCTGAAATTGAACACAAGGAATGCCAGCATTCCCGGTTAAAGAAATTACAGCCACTTCGACCTAAGGTGTCCCCCAGGTAAAATGGGTACTAAAATGAAACGTCTTTCAGTCAGCACCCTGAAATTTCGTGTGACCCAGATGCGTGATCCAGCTGTCAGAGGACCTCCTGGATTTGAGTCACGACCTACCATCGTCATAGGACCACTCTCACTGCCTGCATGACCTCCAGTGACTACCATAGCGGCATGGAACGAGAGGAGCTATTGGGTTGGGTATTCACATACCAATGAGCCCTGACCAGGCCATTGAGGCTCAGGAAATGGGTACCAATATTTCCCATCAACCACCTAATTTACACAGGCCAATTTATAAAACTGCCCCAGAAGGGTAAAACTGGCTCTAGGGAGGGGCCATTAGAGCACATGGTTCAAAGAAGGCAGGCCACGTGGCTGAGGCTGGAACAACACTCTCAGGACCCAGGTCTCCTCTCTCATAACCCATCTTCCCTTGTAGGAAAATGCTCTTAAGGTTGTGAGACCTGCCATTGACTATTTGGGCCTGGAACTGATTTAACTATGATCTTCTAGATGGAAAAGTTCTGCCAGAGAGAGCCAATCCTAAGCAAGACAAATTATACACCAAACAAGTCCCATAGCCTTCAGCTTCTCAATTTCCCCAAAAGATTTCATCAAGTCAAGAGTGGCTTCATCAGGGATTTAAACCAGCAAGCTTGCAGTTGCAGACCCTACACCTTAACCAACTGTGCAAAAACAGGTAACTTGCATCAAGAGAAAGCAGAAAACTTTCTTAAGCCGTATTTTGAATGAGAATGCTGTGTCCTGAAGAGGTGTGTTCTTGGGGCTGATGGCCAGCAGCTGCTTCCTTTTCCTCAGCCTCACCTGTAGAGGAAAAAAGCCGCTTGCCGCGTCAGTTTAAAAGTGGCATTTGCAGCCATTACTGGGCCTACGGTGAGTTCCTCCGCCCCCTTGGCTTTCAGTTGCCTTGTTGACCCTGCCAGAACCATGTGTGTGGTTGGGCCACTCCTGGAGCCACTGCCCACAAAGGGACCCATGGCAGGTAGGAGAACGTCCTCAGGAGACTTTTTATCCCTGCTGCCTGGGAGTGGGGAATGCTGGAGAGGCCTGCCAGAGCCATGCCCCAGGCCGCCGTGCTCCCTGGTCCCTCGCAGGCTCCTGTTGTACCTTGCCCCTCCCTGCTGTTTTCTCCAGTCCACGGCTGCACACTGGGTTCTGCCCCTGGGGCTGGGCTGTTCCCTGCCAAAAGGAGCAAAAGGCCAGAGGGCAGTGCTTGCCCACTCTGCCCCACAGGCTGCCTCAGGTTTTGGTCCCAGAGATAGTATCTGAAGGATAGAGAAGGAGACGGAAAGCAGAGAGAAAGCTTGAAGGTAAAAAAAAAACTGCTTTTAATTCTGGCTGGCCCGCCTCACTTAAGACGGGCTGGGCCATGCTGCTGCTCTGGGTACCCAGCTGTGGCCATTTCAGGTGTTCTTAAAGAGACAGGACAGAATGGGACCGGTTTTACTCATGATTTTGGTCTTGTTCTTTGGCTGTACCCCCTTCCTGGCTGTGCTCCTCTTCTGGTGTACCCCTCTCCTGGCTGGCTCACCAAAATGTAATATCGGGGTTCAGGGTGTCCTCAGCTCCCCTGAGAGGACGTTTCTCCAGGTTCTTGGTCTCCTGCCCTCTCAAGGATGAAAGAGGGGACCATGGTGCAGTGCTTGGTAAATGCCGGACTTGGAAGTGTTTGTAGAAAGTGATTTATTTAGAGAAACAGCTAACTCACTGTGTGAGAGAATCCAGAAAGATGGAATCCAGAAGAGAAAAGCAGCTTCCACACTGAGTGGAAGGGAATAGAGAGAGATGGAATTTAGGAGGAGAAGACAGGCTTCCACGAAGGGAGTGTTTGTGGCAAGGGGACGCCAGAGGGAAAATCCAGGAAAGAGAAAGATGGCTTCCATGAAGGGAGTGTTCATGGAAGGGGACCCAAACATGGAGTCTTAATGGTTTTGGACTTCTTAATGGTTCAGTGTTGGTAGGTTGTATGTATCTAGAAATTTATCCATTTCGTCTAGATTTTCCAATTTATTGGCATACGGTTGCTCATGATAACTACTTTGAATTTGATAAGATCCTTTGCATTTCTGCAGTATCAATTGTAATGTCTCCTTTTTAATCTCTGATTTTATTTATTTGGTTCTTCTCTTTCATAGTCAGGATAAAGGCTTGCCAATTTTATTTATCTTTTTGAAAAACCAACTTTTTGTTTCACTGATCTTTTTTTGTTGTTCATTTCAACTTTATTTCTGCTCTAATCTTTATTATTTCTTTTCTATTAATTTTGGGTTTGGTTTGCTCTGGTTTTCTAGTTCTTTAAGATGCATCACTAGGCTGTTCAGTAGTTTTTCTTCTTTTTTTGATACATGCACTTATAGCTATAAAGCTCCGTCTCTGTACTGCATTTGCTGTATCACATAGGCTTTGGTGTGTTGCACTTCTTTTATCACTTATTTCAAGAGATTTTTCACTTTCAATCTTGATTTTTTCATTGACCCACGGGTCATTCAGGAGTGTATTATTTAGTTTCTGTGTGTTTATACAGTTTCCAAAATTTCTCTTCTCATTTATTTTTAGTTTTGTTTCATTTTGGTCAGTGCTTGATACCGTTTCACTTTTCTTGAACATTTGAAGACTTGTTTGTGACCTAGCATGTGGTCTGTCCTGGAGAAAGATCACGTGCTGAGAAAAAGACTGTGTATTCTGCAACCACTGGATGAAATGTTCTGTAAATATCTCTGAGGTCCATTTGGTCTATAGCGCAGATTAAGTCCGATGTTTATTTGTTAATTTGATGTCTGGATGATAGTGGGGTGCTGAAGTTGTTAGTCATTATTGTATTGGGGCCTCTCTGTCTCTTTAGCTGTAACAGTATTTGCTATTAGAGCTATAGCAAACTGGGAGCTCCAGTTTTGGGTTTCATATATGTTTAAAATTTTTGTTATATCCTTTTGCTGAATTGACTCCTTTATCATTATATAAGGAGCTTCATCACTTACTATAATTTTTGTCTTGCAGTCTATTTTGTCTAATGTACGTATAGCTACCCCTGCTCTTTTTTGGTTTCCATTGCCATGGGATATCTTTTTTCATGCCCTTATTTTCAGTGCATGTTTTTTTTTTCTTTTACTTTTCTTTCTTTTTTTTTTTTTTTTTAACAGAGGAAGTGTGTTTCTTATGGGTAATGGATTGTTTGGTCTTTTTTTTTTGAGACGAAGTTTCACTCCTGTTACCCAGGCTGGAGTGCAATGGTGCAATCTCGGCTCACCGCAACCTCCTCCTCCTGGGTTCACGCAATTCTCCTGCCTCAGCCTCCTGAGTAGCTGGGATTACAGGCACGTTCCACCATGCCCAGCCAATTTTTTGTATTTTTAGTAGAGACGGGGTTTCACCATGTTGACCAGGATGGTCTTGATCTCTTGACCTCATGATCCACCTGCCTCGGCCTCCCAAAGTGCTGGGATTACAGGCTTGAGTCACCGCGCCTGGCTGGTCTTTTTTTTTTTTTTTAAATTCTTTCAGTTACTCCATTTCTTTTGATTGGAGAGTTTAGTTAACTTACATTCAGTGTTATTATTGATAAATAAGGACTTATTCCTCCCAGTTTAAATTTGTTTTCTTAGTGTTTTTTGATCTTCTCTCCCCTCCTTTCTTCTTTCCTGTCTTTCTTTCAGTGATGATGGTTTTCTCTGGTGGTATGATTTAATTTCTTGCTGTTTATTTTCTGTGTATCGATAGTATGTTTTTTGATTTGAGATTATCATGAGGCTTGCGAATACTATCTTATAGCTCATTATTTTAAGTTGATAGCAACTTAATACTGTTTGCATAAAATAACAGGCAGAAGAAAACTAATACACAAAACTCTACCCCTTGACTTCATTCCCCCTTTTAAACTTTTTGTTGTTTCTTTTATATTTTATAGTTCTGTCTGTGTCTTTAAAAGTTACTTTTGATTGACTCATTGTTAAATCTTTCTATTCAAGATAAGAGTAGTTTACACACCATAGTTACAGTGTTATAACACTCTGTGTTTGTGCACTTACTATTACCAGTGGGTGTTACACTTTCCAGTGATTTGTTACTGATAGTTAATGTCTTTTCTTTCCAATTGAAGAACTCTCTTTAGCATTTCTTCTAGGACAAGTCTGGTGTTTATGAAATCCTTCAGCTTTTGTTTGTCTGGGAAAGTTTTTATTTCTCCTTCATGTTTGAAGGATATTTTTTCTGGATATACTATTCTAGGGTAAAAGTTTTTTCTTTCAGGCATATTTAAATATGTCATGCCACTCACTCCTAGCCTGTAAGGCTTCCACTGAGAAGTCTGCTATCAGATGTAATGGAGCTCCTTTTTATGAGCTTATTTGTTGGTTTTTCTCTTGCTCCTTTTAGGATTATTTCCTTATCCTTGATCTTTGGGACTTTCATTATTAAATGCCTAAGGTTAAATCTGCCTGGTGTTCTGTAACCTTCTCATGCTTGGATATTGGTATCTTTCTCTAAGTTTGGGACATTCTCTGTTATTTTCTCTGTGAATAACATTTTACTCCATCTCTTTTAAGTCCAATAACTCTTTTTTTTTTTTTTTTTTTTTTAAATTAGAAAGAGTCTCTCTGTCACCCAGGCTGGAGTGCAGTGGCACAATCTTGACTCATTGAAGCCTCCACCTCCTGGGTTCAAGCGATTGTCCTGCCTCAGCCTCCAAATAGCTGTAATTACAGGCATGAGCCACTATACCCTGCCTAAGGCCAACAACTCTTAAATTTGCCATGTTGAAGATATTTTCTATATCTTGTAGGCATACTTCATTGTTTATATTTTTTCGTTTGTCTCCTCTGTGTATTTTTAAATATCTTGTCTTCAAGCTCACTAATTCTTTATTCTGCTTGATCAACTATGCTGTTAAAAGACTTTGCTGCATTCTTCATATGTCAGTTGCATTCTTCAACTTCAGAGTTTTTTAATTCTTTTGATTTGATTCTTTTTAATTGCTTTATTTGTTTATTTCCTAGAGGCTGGGCACAGTGGCTCATGCCTATAACCCCAGCACTTTGGGAGGTAGAGGTGGGCAGATCACGAGGTCAGGAGATCGAGACCATCCTGGCCAACATCGTGAAACCCTGTCTCTACTAAAAATACAAAAAATTAGTTGGGTGTGGTGGTGAGCACCTGTAACCCAAGCACTTGGGAGGCTGAGGCAGGGGAGTCGCTTGAACATGGGAGGTGGAGATTGTAGTGAGCCAAGATTGCGCCACTGCACTCCAGCCTGGTGACAGAGCAAGACTCTGTCTCAAAAAAAATTTATCTCCTAGAATTCTGAACTCCTTCTCTGTGTTATCTTTGAATTTCTTTGAGTTTCCTCAAAAGAACTACTTTGAATTCTCTGTTTGGAAGGTCACATATCTCTGTTTTTTCCAGGATTGGTCCCTGGTGCCTTATTTAGTTTATTTGGTGAGACCATGTTATTGTGGATCATCTTGATACTTGTAGATGTTCATCTGTGTCTGGGCATTGAAGAGTGGGTTATTTATTGTAGTCTTTGCAGTCTAGGCTTATTTGTACCTATCCTTCCTTGGAAGACTTCAGGTGTTTGAAAGGACTTGGGTGTTGTGATCTAAGCCATATCTGCATTAGGGGACATCTCAAACCCAGCAATGTTGTGGTTCTGGCAGATTCTCAGAGGTACCATTTTGATTATCTTGAATAAGATCTGGAAGAAATCTCTGTATTACTAGACAAAGACTCTTGTTCTCTTCCCTTATTTCCCCTAAACAAATGGAATCTCTCTCTCTCATTCTCTTCTGATCTGTATGGAGCTAGGGGTGGGATGACATAAGCAACCCTGCAGCCACCAGCACTGGGACTGTACTGAGTCAGATCTGAAGACCCAGCATAGCACTGGGTCTTGCTCCAGGTCTGCTCTAACCACTACGTGCCCACCCCCCATGTAAGGCCCTGAGGCCCTACACTCAGCAGGTGGCAAATCCAGTCAGGCCTGTTTCCTTCCCTTCAGGGAGGCGAGTTCTTCCAGAGCCCAGGTGGGTCCAGAGGTGCTGGTTGGAGCAAGGGACTGGAGTCCACAGAAGTCTACCTGGTACTCAGACTACAAGATGCAGTCCTCACTTTTTCTCCCCTTTCCACAGGTAGAAGAGGATCACCCTGTGGTCACAACCACTGCAGGCCCACAGGAAGTACTGCCAGACTATTGCCAATATTCCTGTCAGGCCCCAGGATTCTTTTTTTGTTTTGTTTTGTTTTGTTTTTTGAGACGGAGTTTCGCTCTTGTTACCCAGGCTGGAGTGCAATGGCGCGATCTTGGCTCACCGCAACCTCCGCCTCCTGGGTTCAGGCAATTCTCCTGCCTCAGCCTCCTGAGTAGCTGGGATTACAGGCACGCGCCACCGTGCCCAGCTAATTTTTTGTATTTTTAGTAGAGATGGGGTTTCACCATGTTGACCAGGATGGTCTCGATCTCTTGACCTCGTGATCTACCCGCCTCGGCCTCCCAAAGTGCTGGGATTACAGGCATGAGCCACCACACCCGGCCGGCCCCAGGATTCTTTAGTCAGCTTGTGGTGAATGTTGCCTGGTCTGGGAATCACCCTTTTGGGCAGTGGGCTCCTCTCTGGCCCAGGGCAGGTCCAGAAATGCTGTGCAAGAGCAAGGCCTGGAACTGGGGACTCCAAGAGCCTGCAAGTTGCTGTAACCCTCTGCTGCTGAGTTGGTACCTAAGGTGCAAAACAAACTCCCCTTACTTTCCCCTCCACTTTTCTTAAGCAGGAGACTCTTCCTGTAGCTATCACAGCTGGGAATGTGCTGAGTGTCACTGAAGCCAGCAAGCTTCAGAGTCTCACCCAAGGCCCACAGCATACTACCTGGGTGTCACTGCTGGTTATTCAGGGCCCAAGGGCTTTTTAGTCAGTAGGTGATGTGTCCTACCAGGACTGCATCCTTCCCTTCAAGGTAGTGGATTTCCTTCTGTCTCAGAGTGCATCTAGAAATGTCATCTTGGAGCTAGGGCCTGGAAAGAGGGCCTCGTGGTTCTGAACAGTGCTTTATGTTATGTGGCTTAGGTGGTATCCAACATGCAAGACAAAGGCCTTCTTACTCATCACTCTCCTCTCTTTAAGCAGAAGGAAGGAGTCCCTTTCATTGCCGTGAGCTTCACTGACTGTGGTTGGGAGAGAGATGGCTCAACCACTCCCTTAGCCAGCCCAGCTGATGGCTCAGTGCGTCAAGTGTCTCCCAAGCCCACTGTCTGTGAGCTCACTTTAGCACTAGGACTTGCTTCAGAGTTGTAGTCCTTGTGGCCTCGACTTCCTTTCAAGTTTATATAGAGCCCAGAACACTTTAGCCTGTGGTGGCAATACTTGCCAGAACTCAAGTTCTGACTTCTAGGATGAACAATTGCACTGTGGCTAGGGCTGATTTATAGACACCCTAGGTGGCCAAGCATCAGTTGAGTGGAGCCAAGATTTGCTTTCTGCTGTGTCAGGGCGGCACTTAATTCAATGCAGGTTTTCACAGTTGCTACACTCTCCCTTATTTAAGTGCACAGATTCCTTCTTTGTGCCATGTAGTCTCTACTGTGGGATGGGGAAGGGGTAGCATTAGTAATTCAAGACTGTCTTTCCTACACTCTTCCAGTGTTTATTCTAGCTATATGAAGTTAAAATCAACTACTGTGAGTGCTCACTTGATTTTAGATTCTTATGATGGTGCTTTTTTTTGTGTGTGCAAAGGGATGTTTTACATGGCAGCAGGCAAGAGAGCCTGTGTAAGGGAACTCATGAGGCTTATTTATTATCATGCGAAAATCATAGGAAAGATCTGTTCCCATGATTCAATTACCTCCCATCTGGACTCTCCCATGACACATGGAAATTATCAGAGCTGCAGTTTAAAATGAGATTTGAGTGGGGACACAGCTAAACCATATCAGGGTGTGAGCCACTGTGCTTGGCCTGAGCTGGGTTCTTAGCTGGGGGTTTTGGGTCCTTTTCCAAGCTCACTCAGTTCTATGCAATGTAGGACTATGGCTGTTCTCAGCTCCTAGAAGCCACTCAGGTCTTTGCCATGTTCTTCTTCCATGTTCAAAGCCAGCAATGGCAAATCCCTCTGAAACTTTGAATCCCTTTCACTAGGAAGAGCCCTGTTATTTTTAAGATCTCACTGATTAAGTCAGGTTAGGTTTACTATGCCAAAAAATGTGACCTCATCATGGGAGTGACATCCCGTAGTATTTATAGGTTCTTTCCCTGCTCAAGGGGAAAGGATCATATGACAGTGAGGGTCTCTGGGTCATATTAGAATTCTGTTTACCACAACACTCAATGGATAAGGCAGAAAAATAGAAATTCTACTGGAAAGATAGAAAGTGTTATATGGAGGCATCGTAGGGAGACAACCTTACTCTATAATGGTAAATGCTTAGCATGTGGTAGATGCTCAATCAGGATTTGTTAACCTGTGGCAAATCCATATATACTAATAACACAATAATGCATTGGATGTATGAGTCAGAATGAGCTTTATTTGTCAAATAAGAAAACCCATTTGATCTACAAATTGGATAGTTTGATTGTCAACTTTCTGTGTAGGGGAAAATAAACTCCAGAAGGAGGGACTGGGGTAGATAAATGGCCTTCACACATTTAAGCATTTTGAGCTATTCTCGGGGAAGAAGCCAGAAGAGTTTTGGTGAAAAGCCGGCTCAGGAACCACAGCAGGTAGTTTGATGTCAAAGGCAAGAAAACAGGATCAGACACGAGTTGCCCTTTAGTGGCCCAGTGTTTGTCTTGTTTGCTGAGGCTCCTGAAAGAGTGTACTTTCTCACACGGGTTACCAAGTTCCCATTCAATATATTATTTCCCCTGAAAGAGTCAGGGCACTTCCCTGAGAAGTGCTCTGATAACCTGGCAACAAATGAGATAGACCTGCCCAGACTGCAGTTCAATACTCGTTTGTGTTGACACTATCTCCCAGTGTCTAACAAGAGATTGAATTGTAGTCATAAAAAGTGCTTCTTAGGGGTCATCTAATAAAAACAGCACCACTAGGGGGGCTTTCTGATTATGTGACTCCTTCATTTGAAGTAATTTCTGAGCTTTATGGACAGATATGTTTACAGCTGTTTCCCATTCCTGTTTCACAAATGGAAATAAGTTGCCTCTGAAGAAAACTGACTTGCCCAAGGTCTTAGTAAATCAGTTGAAGCAAAGAAAAGCTAATGCAATACCCTAGTTTTAAAAATTTTTTAATGGAGATGCCTGGGCATGCTAGCTCATACCTGAATTCCCAGCACTTTGGGAGGCCAAGACAAGAGGATTGCTGAAGGCCAAGAGTTTTAGACCAGCCTGGTCAACATAGCAAGACTCAATTTTTACAAAAAAATTTAAAAATTGGCTGAGCGTGGTGGTGTGCACCTGTAGTCCTGGTTGGAGGCTGAGGCAGAAGGATCCCTTAAGCCCAGGAGTTTGGGGCTGCAGCGAGGTATGACCGTGCCACTGCACTCCAGCCTGGGCTACAGAGTGAGACCCTATCAATTCAGATAGATACTTTAAACTGATGTCTGAGTTTCTAATTTTCTAATTTGGATATTCACTTATAACATTTATTTTTAAATGCCCTATTGCTCTCACAATTCTCTAGTCTTAAAACGATTGCATCTTTTCCTAGGCTGTAAATCTGGATATTTTATAAAGCAACATAATTATTGAAGATTCAGATAAAGTCTGTTTGATCAAGGATGTGTGTTTGTAAATATAGTTTTATATATTTTTATTTAATTGCTAAACACAAAATTAAATTACCTGACTGAAGTGACAGTCTATTTCAATGTTATGCAAGAAGCCTTTACGTTTCCTGTGAAGTTCTCAGAAAGAATGATGAAGACACGGCTACTTCTTACATAAAGTCCAGTTCTAAGTACTCCAGAGTAGATTTAGAAAGCGTTTGCCGCTGCTTATCACACATTAGCTGCTCAAGGCAGAGTCAGAGAGGCACATAAGTAAGGAAGGATGACTTATATAACTGATGCAGGGACAAGTGGAGGCCTACCAAAATTTCAGTTCACGATGGTTGAAGCTCTAATGAAGAGTAAACACAATGATACCTTGTTATGTAGAAGTAAAGGATGAATGTACAGAAGAACTTGGAGGTTTATGGCCTATTATCTGGTAACATAGAGTCTTAGAATGGTTTGATCATTCTAATGAGAGTGGCTAATTCCCATCAGAATATCACTCTTGTAGAGGTTTGTGTAAGGTGAATTCATTTCATCACACGTTAATATGATAGTAACAATGTCCTAGACAAGTGACCACAATTGATGAAGATGTGGGATGTTTGTGAAGCCTCTAAACTATGAGTTTGAATTTTTTTTTAACAACAAATTGGTGTTAAACTAGAACACTTGGGGTATTTTCCTACACTTAGTAGGAAAACACAGAACGTTTTCAGATGTTGAGTTTTAAATTAGGAAACAACAGCAAAGTATCTAGAGACACAGAATACACCAAAGGAAACCCACAAACCACAGGCTAAGACATTGTTACTGTGTGGACTGACCTTGACAAAATACTCACTCCCTTTCCTCTCACCAGGGCTGGTTTTAGCTCAATACTGGATATTATTGACATAAAAAACTCAGAGCACTAAAAATGTATCTACTCTGTTTTCCTACTATTTGTTTTTCTTCCTTGTCTCCTGCAATTTTATGTGAGAAATGAGAACTCAGTGTGACCCCAGTTATTAAAATCCTGAGGCTAGAACCTGGATAAAGAATATCTACTAAAGGATGGCACGAAAACTCGATAGTTTTTGCTTCCTTTTGGTACTGCTGTGAGGACCAAGAGTTAGTGAAAGAACAAAAATCTAATCAAGCAAGTCTTTCCTCGTTCAGAAACTTAAATGCATATTTGAGAATCAATGGCCAGTATCAACATTTTGCTAGATGCCTTGGAACTGATTTGGCTTCAGGCCAAGCTTTTAAGGCTATTGGTGGAGGAGGGAGGAGTTTAACAACAGGAAAAAAGCCAAAGAATATGCACTTCTCTTTTACCATCTTAATCATCTATCATATATAATATTAAGTTGGCAAATAATATGGGAAAATTGCTCTGTCTCAGTTTTAGTTTCCAGGGATGGAAGCTATATCCAGATAGCCAGACTCAACAGACATCTAAAATTCAGGCTCTTACTCTTCAAAGTTCTAGAGAATATCTATAATGCAATTTCTGCCTATAGAAAGCTCTGTGAAATTCTCACAAGTGGAAGATGTTTAGCATAATAGATAGATGTATGATTTGCACCAGATGTATCCTTTGTTTGAAATGCTGTTTTCCATGACTCACATATAGCTATTTCCACCTTGCTATGTAGGGCTCAGTTTATACATCATTCCCTCAGAGAGGATTCTTCTGACCACTCTACCCAATCACTCCATAAGACATGTTTTATTTTTATCAGAGCACTTGCCACTTCCTCCTATTTTATTTTGTTTTGTTTGTGGTCTGTTTCCCTGCTTCTCTATTGAATTTAAGGTCCATGGAAGCAGAGACTTTGTCTGTCTTGTTCATTTCTATTTCCCTGTGTCTAGAACATGTCTAGCCAATATTAGGTTCATAACAGATGCCTGTGGAATGACAAATGAGCAAATGAATGAGCAATAAAGTATAGATATATTCTACCAGTATTGAATTCTTTGTTTCCCAGGGAAAGTTATTTGGTCTTAATATTCTGCCTCTCATATTCTTCCTGTTCACCAATGATGTTAAAATGCATACTGTTGCCAGTATATAAGGGTTTATATGAGCCTTTTTCTAAAAGTGTGGAAAGCTTTCTCTAAGAGAAAAACAAGATTATCAGAAAATTTACTTTTAAGATAAACAAACGATAGAAAAAAACTGAGAAAGGAAGTTACCTAAGTAGAGCAAAGTGGCTCCTAGGTCTATAAGATTTGATTGAAATGAGACAAAAATGTATTATCATACATAAGAGACAAAAAAGACAACTAAAAGCGTTGGTCAGCCATGAGAGTAGAATAGAAGAATTTTAGATACAACCTTGCCAGTGCCTGTCCGCACATCCAAGGACTGTGCATCCTGGAAGGGAGAGCCTCCGCCAACACACTACTCTGCTGTGGAATGCTTGCATCTGGTCATCTCAGCCTGATGCAATTATTTGCTTTTTGAACTTTCTTTGTTCTGATTTCCAGGCCACCAAGCAAACCTTGCAGTGTGATTTGGCACACATTTCTCCCTCCATGAGAAATGTACCTGTGAACTTGAAGTCCTTCAATCCCAGTGATGATCACTGCCCATTACACATAATAAGTTGGCATCAGGTTTATGTATCTATCCCATAAGCTTGGTAAATGGAGTTGTTCCTAAAAGAGATGTGCTGACAATTCATACATCTGAGCTGGCTAGGTTCCCAGCAATGTGCTGGATCCTGATAAATTCACCAGGATGAGAAACTGAAGACCTTGTAAGGGAGGTGCAAGAACCGAGCCAAAAATTTTATTTGAATTTTTGAATTGGTGTCCATCTACCACCAATTAAACAGGTTGGTGACTTAACTGAGGACAATGTTTTGAATCTTTCTAACCTGAAGGGATGGAGGTAAGTGAGGTCCAAGTCACCATCTCCATATCTCAGCACGAAGGAAAGAATTTGGGACGAATTATTTGGAAATTCAGATCTTAGCATCATTTGTTTCTTTAGAGCCTCTCCCTAGAGAAAGTCTTTTTTTTTTAAACAAAAACAAATTTTTTTTGAGATAGAGCTTTGCTCTGTTGCCCAGTCTTGAGTGCTGTGTCGTTGTCTTGGCTCACTGCAACTTCTGCCTCCCGGGTTCAAGCAATTCTCCTACCTCAGTCTCCCAAGTAGCTGGGACTACAGGAGCATGCCACCACACTGGGCTAATTTTTTGTATTTTCTTATCAGAGACAGGGTCTCACCATGTTGCCCAGGCTGGTTGCGAACTCTTGAGCTCAGGCAGTCCACCCACCTCGGCCTCCCAAAGTGCTGGGATTACAGGCATGAGCCACCGCACACTGCCTAAAGCAAGTCTTAACATGGTGAAAAGGAAAAAGGGGGATTGTCTTCTCTTCCTTGGGAAACCTCCCTATGCCTAATGCTTACCCCAATGTCTAAAGCCAAGTTCCTCAGCAGGGGTTCTGTACCAGTGTTTGAGGCCCAGGATCCCCGATGAGGCATGAAGATCCCATGGATCCAGCCTCTAATTTCCTCTGTTTGGCTGCATATAAATAACACGGGCATTGGTAAAAGGGTCAGCTCAGTGACTTGTGTCTTTGGCATTGCTGATCTCCTTTTTGATTTCTTTTCACTAGAGATGGCATCCCTCCTGCTTTCAGTGACCTTCCCTCTCAACATTTATATTTAGATGAAATCTCATTCACATGGAAGCTTTTACTTCTTTCTCCTTTCTTCTTTCTTTTACGTAAAGTGTTCTTTCTTTAATTGTATTATAAGAACCTGAAAGCAAGTGATAAGGAAGGGGTGTCATATCTTTGTGTCTAAAGTCATGCTAGGGTTTGGTGTAAGTTTAAGCAAGATATCCAGCAAGATCTGGTGTCTTTCACCCAGAGAGGAGAGTGAAGCAGTTAAGAACTTTGGGCTTGACTTTGGGAAGACCTGCTTTCAAACCCTTGTTTTGCCACTCACTTGCTGCTTGATTTTGGTTGTTTTTAAATCTTGGCTTTCTCATCTGCTAAATAGCAGTAGTAACTCCTCAGCGTGGTGATGACGATTAAACAGAATAATGGATTTGGGGCTCAGCAAACTCCTAGTACACACTACTATTTGTTTTATCATCTCTGCCCTCACTGCTGGATTCTTTCCAGTGCTGCTCAGGAGGAAGAACCCTCCTAACCCCTGCCCAGAGGGACTTGCCAAAGCCATGTTAAGAGAGGGCTGGGCTTGGCGGCTCATGCCTGTAATCCCAACACTTTAAGAGGCCGAGGCGGGCAGATCATGAGGTCAAGAGATTGACACCATCCTGGACAACGTGGTGAAACCCCATCTCTATTAAATATACAAAAATTGGCTGGGCCTGGTGGTGCGCACCTGTACTCCCAGCTACATGGGAGGCTGAGGCAGGAGAATCGCTTGAACCCAGGAGGTGGAGGTTGCAGTGAGCTGAGATCATGCTACTGTACTCCAGCCTGGATGACAAAGCAAACCTCCATCTCAGAAAGAGAGAGAGAGAGAGAGAGAGAGAGAGAGGAGACAAGCTTCCCTTCTCCTGTCCCATGCCTGCTCTTTGCTATTCTCATAGCCCTGCCCCATCTCTTGTGTACTTTCCACCCAGAATTGTCTGAAGCTCTTTCACTGAGCCTTGTTTTATTTATGCATTTATTTATTTTTGTGTGTGTTTGTGTGCTGGATCCTGAAAGCACTGCAGTAACAGTTTTGCTGGCACCCTGCCTTACCTAGCAGATAAGCTGTGGGCATATGAGCCACAATTTCTATAGCCTTGAGGCCTTAGGCTGGACTTTGGGGACAGAGACCATGAGCTACTGTGCAGGGGAATGTTCTGATGAAGGCAGAGTCTGGCAGTGAGAGAACTGGGAAGACGGGAGAGTGGAATCCAGAAATGTTGAGGCCCAGGTGCAGGGGCTGGGAGTGAAAATCCAGATTGCCTGGTGACGGAGACCATGTTGTCATTTTCCCTGTGTCTCCAGCATCTAGCACAGTGCTTGGCATAAAATAGGCCCTCAAATGTAGGTGGGTGATAATGACTGAGGAGTAAAATTTAAGAACTTTGTTGTTTAAATTGTGTGTGATTGGGGGAATTGTTGATTTGCCTGAATACTGATTACAGCCTCTCTAAAAGGAGCATAAAACGACATATTTATGTTGCCCATGTAAAAAGTATTGAATGGCGTTTATGTGACTTGCTTAGATTAACACATAGCAAGCTAATACTTAGTATACTTGTCATTATATTTGTGTCACATTACCTTTGCTGTAAGTTTTATTTGATTGCAGTCGTAAACTCTATGTATGCTTAAGATACGTTTGCAGAATCTGAGGCTTAATCCACCAGTAACAGCAGATACCCTTCTTGGTGCTTTAGAGTCCTACCTTGTGAGCTCAGACTTCATAGAATGTTACCACATGTCCTACGTTTGTTCACTCACATATTTAAAAAAGAAAAAAAAGGACAGAAAGAACATTGCTCAGGACAGTCAGGGGAGGGGGGTGGCCTGAATGAAAACAGTCAGTGCAGAACATTGTGCAGGCCCATTCCTGGGGAGTAAAGAATCCGAGACATTTGGAGAAGACCCAGGGAACACAAGGAAGGGGAGGGGGAATCGCAAAAGGCAGGCAGTGAGGAAGCAGCCCGGGGATCTGGCTGGGATTCCAATCCATTCTTAGCTGCTTGATACAAACGCTATTATATTAAAATTCTTTTAAAGAAGTATGAATTTCCACAGCACCCTATTTGTGTCCTAAATTTAGAGTAACGAAGCTTGAGCAATTGAATGATGTAAAAACTCTTTTTTCCCGCAGAGTCAAAGGAAAAGTAAAAATTAGAGTTACTAAGTTAAATTTTTACTTGAGTAGTGTTTGTCCTTTTGGTTCTCAAATACTTGTTTGTAAACACAGTTTGAGTTTCACTGAATATATTTTCTTTTAGTTAATAATAATAACTTCCCACGTCTAGTAGTCACTTACTAAGCTCTGGACACCTCTAGGTTCTTCAGTAGCTCCCGATCTTGTATCTTAGTGCAGGTTCATCTGAAGGATATCTCAGGGGAAGGCTTCATGTGTTAAGTGATTTAGTGAGGGAAGCAAGACAGGGAAGGGGGCAGTTTCAGGCAGCGTGCCCCAGAGAGTAGCTTCAGCCTGAGCCCATGGAGAACACTGGAATGTAACTTAGGCCTGGGGATTTGTCCCAGGTGTGATCAAAGCAACTGGGCTTTAAGATTTTATATTTTATAATCCCTGTCTAAAGGCTGTGGGATTTGAGGTGGTAGTGGTGGTGGGGGTGGTGTGTAGAAAGTGAACTTTTCGTCACTTTAGGCTTTTTTATGCCTGTGGGAAAGGCACTCCAGTAGTCAAGAAGTGTTCGCCAAAGGACAGTTGCAGATGTGAGGTGGATGTGGGCACACAAGTGCGGCTGGAGGATGGTGCACAGAAGATGTCACCAAGGATGCCAGGGGATCTCAGTGGAGCTCAGAGAGTGTTCGCAGCCTCTCTTGATTCTTTCTGTCCCTACTGTGTATCTTCAGCACAAGTCCCTGTGATTCTTTCTTTTCTGGGTTGCATGATATGTTCCTAACTGATATCCTCTGATCCACAGATTCTTACTGTAGTCTGTGATCTTTCTAAATCACAGATCTGGCAGTGTTAGTCCAGTGCTCAAAAGCCTTCAGTTTCTGCCTAAAGTCCAAGCTCCTTAGTGTGACTTGCCTGATACTCTTGATCTGACCCCAGACTCTTAGGGCTATACTCACATAGCACAGTGGTTGTTATGGACTGAATATTTGTGATCCATAGCCATATATTGCAATCCTAATGCCAGCCCCACAGTGATGTATCAGGAGACGGAGACTTTGAGAGTGATTAAGTCATGAGGGTGAAATCCCCATGAATGAGATTAGTGCCCTTATAAAAGACACTCCAGAGAGCTCTCTCACCCCTTCAGCCATGTGGGGATGTGGCAATAAAATCCTGGGCCTTCTAGGAACCAGGAAGTGGGCCCTCAACAGACCCCGAATTTGTTGACACCTTGATCTTGAACTTCCCAACCTCAAGAACTTTGAGAAGCAAATATTTATCATTTAAACCACCCATGTGATGTTTTTGTTATAGTAGCCCAAATGGACTAAGACACTGGTATGGCTTGCTGCTCTCTGACTTCTGGAATTCTGTAACACTATGCCTACTACCTGGAAAAATCTTTGCCCACCTCCTCACCTGGCTCGCTGTTCCTTATCTTTGAAGATCCAGCTCAATCTTTATGGCGTCTGGCTTTCCACTGTACTCTGGGCTCATGCCATTGTAATGTTTGCCACACTCGTTTTCCCACCAGACTGTGAGCCTCTTTAAGAGAGGCTTGTGCCCTGTTCACATCTGCATTGCATGATTCTTGAATTCTATTAGAGGATAAGGTGAAATGAAGGAGGAGCAGGAAGTCTGTCTTTGCAGGGATCTGCAGAATGAATGTGATTTCAGCTACATGGGCCTCATTCTCCAAGAGGTAGGCTGGCTGAGCATGGTGGCTTGGCATGGTGGCTCATGCCTATAATCCCAGCAATTTGGGAGGCTAAGTGGGCAGATGGCCAGAGTTCAGGAGTTCAATATTATCCTGGGCAACACGGTGAAACCCTGTCTCTACTAATATAGAAAAAATTAGCAGGGCATGGTGGTATGAGCCTGTAGTCCCAGCTGCTCGGAAGGCTGAGGTAGGAGAATTGCTTTAACCTAGAAAAGGGAGGTTGCAGTAAGCTGTGACAACACCACTGCACTCCAGTCTGGGAGACAGAGCAAGTCTCTGTCTTTAAAAAAAAAAAAAAAAAAAAAAAGGTAGGCTAAAGGAACCAAAGTAAGAGGTTGGTCCCCTACTGTGCACCAGACAATGGGCTGGATGTACATCAACACATTTAGGAGACTAAATGTACATCGAGCCCATTATCTGGCACATAACAGGTGACCACCCTTACTTTTGAAGATCCGGCTCAATCTTTATGGCCTCTGGCTTCCCACTGTACTGAGGGCTCATGCCATTGTAATATTTGCCACACTAATTTTCTAAGAGGTAGCACCATCAAGAAACCATAAAATAGAGTACGTCTCTTGAGATCAGAGACTTTTCTGGTTTCCTGATGGTGCTACCTCTGAGAAAGAAAATTTAACTCATACACTCAATTTGGCCTGCATCTATACTGAAAGTGGTAGAGATATGTAAAGTAAGCCAATTAAATGCACATTTTTGAGGGCCTGGCATTTCAGGTGAAGATACGGCAGTGCAGTAGATGTATCTTCAAGTATGACATGAATTAAACATGGAGTCTGATTGCTATGGGTTGAATATTGTCTCCCCAAAATGTGTATGTTGAAGTCCTCACCTCCAGCATCATGACTTTATTGGAAATCAGGTCATTGCAGTTATAATTCAAGACGAGGTATTACCGGAGTGGGGTAAGCCCCTATATCTGTACAAAAAGAATGCCACAAAAAGATTCAGATATGCACATCAGGAAAATGCCATGTGAAGATGATGGCAGCGATCAGGGTGATGCCTCTAGAAGCCAAGAATGTCAAAGATTGCCAGCAAACCACCAGAAGCGAGGAGAGCGCCACGGGACAGATTCTTCCTCCCAGTCCTCAGAAAAAGACAACCCTGCTCACACCTTGATCTGGACTTGTTGCTTCCAGAACTGTGAGACTGTACATTTCTGTTGTTTAAGCCACCTGCTTCGTGGAAATTTGTTGTAACAGCTTTAGCAAATTCACACACTAATTAGTCAACGAAGAGACAGGCATAAAAAAAACAGTGTATTTTGTAGTGTGATGAGGTTAATAGTGGCATATGTGCAACATACAGGTGCAGCACAGAGAAGAGAGGGATTGGCTGTGAGTTTTGGGAAGGAGTTCTTTACAAGTGGTGGGTACTGGTGAAAGGAAGGTTGCGTAGAAGAGTTGCATGAGCCAGGTTTTGAAAGCTAAAGATAATGAAGACTGATCTTTCTTTATGGCGGTTATGGCATTCATAGATAAAGCCAACTACTGTCTAATATTACCCCTATTTTCTCTTAAAAAATCTTTGGTGGGATCTGTGCAGAGAGGCCTTAGCAGATACGGGAGCAAACAAGTGGATTTGGGCCTAACAGTGGCATGTGGTAAGCAGCCTGTGATCTCGCACCAGTGGGTGTCATTCCACTCCCATCCCCCACCTCTGAGGCAGCACACCCTTTGTTCTCCCTTCTTTTTTCCTTTGAGTAAATCTGTTTACTACCCAGAAAAACTAGGAAGGAATAGGCGGGTTGCCCAGGGCAGATGGTGCAATGTTAACAGATGACACACAGAAAGCAGAACTCCTCAGCTCCTATTTTCCTTTTACATTCTCCAGCAAGGCTCTTCAATTGAAATGGCATAAAAGAAACATCATTAAGAGGAAATTGAAACACAAGGTCCATGAGAGATAGTGAGGGAACCCACTGTCTGGTTGATTTAAATGGTTTTATGTCTTCAGATCCTAGTGAGTTACACCCAGATAATGAAATAACTTACAGAAAAGACCAATGAGCCAAGAAGGAGACATTATTTTCAGTGATTTTTCAAAAAGAAGTTCTGGATTATTTAAAATGTTGGGCTTCAAGCCTGGAGAAAGGCAAATATTGCTCTCATATTCAAAGAAATATGAAAGATAAACTCACAGAAAATAGCAGTTCATACTGATTCTCTGCAAAGATTTTTTTGTTATTTTATTTTACTTATGCACATACAAACATACACAGAGGAAAGGAGGTAGCAAGGTGAAGGGAGAAAATGAAGGAATGAGAGAGAGAAGGAGGGAGAGAAAACAGAGCAGGAAAGATAGAAAACGGAGAATAAGTTTCTTTATGAAAATTACTTTAAGTTTGCAGCATTCAGTTTACCTATGGTTGTGACTTCACTAATGCAGCAAGATTTTATAACAATCTATTAAGTAAGCATGATGTGTGCCATGAGAAAATAAAGGAGATGACTATTAAGAACCAAAGAAAGTTAATAAGAAAAAGTCATGCTAAACTTGGAGCTTTTTTCCTTCCCAGTTTCCTTTGCCTTGTCTTTTCTCATTTCCCCAGTGTGAGAAATCCCCCCTCTACTTTTATTTCACCCAGAGATGCAGCACCGCCTAACATCAAACAGAACATGAACATCTGCACGTTCTACACAATATTTCCCGGGAGCTAATTGGACCAGAAGAAAAGGCAGTGCTGATCACAGAGTTTGCCTCTCAGTCCCCTAATTGTATTTTCTGTTTTCCAAGTTCCTCATCTTGAGGCCTTCCTCCCTTTTTTCTTTTCTGAGTACCCACAAATCCTGGGCTTCTTCCTTATCCACTTCCCTCTTGTGCCTGTTCTCATAACCTTCCCAGTACATTTGTCCATCCAAGAGCTGGCTGCTGGCTTGCTTTGGTCAGATGACTCCTCTTAGGGTCTGGATCCTTGATTGACAGCTGGGACCAGGAACCTCTGAGCAATCCACGCCTCTGATGCAGACTGTCTCTATGAACTACACTTACTGTAAATGTCAGTTCCCTTCTCACACATTGGGCTCATTTCTCCTTCTTGAGCTATGTCATTGTTATTCCTTTATTCCATATTAATCAGAAACTCACTCTTCAAAAGACATCATTACCCCAGGATTAAGAGCATGGGCTCTGGAGTAAGACTGGGATTGTTATCACTAAAAAGTAAAAATCAGTTCATTTTTTCTCTCTTGTTTCAAATCTTCCACAAAATTTTCACCATGTTTAGAATAAAATCCCAACTCTTTACCGTGACGTGTAAGGATTTAGATAGTCTGGCCCCTGCCTACCTCTGTCATCGCTGCACACCACTCTTTCCCTTTTTTTTCTTTTAAATATTCCTTCTTTCTGTTTTTTAAACATGTCAGGTCTCTTCCTGCCTCCCGGCCTTTATACTTGCACGTACTTTTCCCTCAGATCATCACATTCCTGGTTCATTCTATTCATGAAATTTTTAGCTAAAATTTTTCTTCTTGGCAGAAATCTTCCTGACTACCCTGTCTAAATCAGCCCTCTTCTCTGACTACCAGTTAGTTTCTGGCACTTTATGGTGCTGTTTTGCCTTTGTGACACTTGATGTCCTCTAGAATTACCTTATGCATTGATGTAGTGACTTTGTTTATTTCCCTTGCCTTGACCTCCACAGAATGTAAGCTCGGTGAGAGCCAGGACTCTATCCCCAGTCCCCAGTTTCTGGTATGTATTAGGTACTCAATAAATAAAATGAATCAGTAAATGCTTGCTCCATACTTCCTGGGCTACACAGTCATGAACTAATTGTTCCCATGGGCTTTAGTTCCTTATCTTTATGATGTGGTTAGCAAACCCTGTCTCATTGGAATGTTGTGAGCGTTGAATGGGATCACACAGGTAAGGTGGCTAGAGCGCAGTGGGGAATAGAAAAGGCACACAATAACATGAAGGGTTATTATAATATACCACTCTCCATGGGCGGCCATGGGACACACAGATGAGTCTAACAAAGACCTTTTCCCAGAAGTGCCCATTCATTTTGAGCAGACATTAGAGTTGCTGCAGGCCTTGGACACCACACCCCACTTTCCCTGCTGAACCTCTCCTGGGAGCCAGACTGTCCCCAGGCCCTGTCACATCTGATTGTTAGGTCATGTTCTTAGGCCTGCTTATCCATATTGCCTTGCTTTATGGTGAATAAACAACCAAGATGCACTGATAATCCCGAGATTACAAAACTAATCCAATTCCCTTTTATGGGTGAAGCTACTAGACAAGTATTTCTAGGTATAACACAGGGTCTGAGTGTCTCTGCATTTTAGCAGAGAATATGACAGACATTTAGATATTATAGATGATTATGGGAATATGCTTCTTTGACATTAATGACTATTTAATCAGATAAACCTGAAAAACTCCCAATTTTTTTCAAGTTTAAAAAGCACTCTTAAGATTACAAACAGTAATGAAGATTCATAGGTAGAAGACTGGATCTTTGAATTATAATTTGACTTGATTATGTAGGGGGTGTATAATTTATTCACTCCTCTACCAGTCTCTTATTAGAGTATCCTGAAAGGCGATGAGCCTAGTATCTCTGTCTTCTAATTATTTGAACATAGTTCAATGATGTCTATAACATGATACCATTTTGCTGAAAAATACGTATTCATGCATGGAAGAAAAACAGCAGAAGGACATGCACCAACATGTTAATACTAGATAAAATATGTCAGACTTTTTTTCTTTATGTTTTTCAAACTGTGCTGCTGCTTTGACTCCTTATGACTTTTGTAGGTGGAAAAAAAACTAATACAAATCAACTGCACACTTTTACAGAATGGGAGAAAGATGACCTGTAGGTCTTTCTTGTTAGGAAAGACTTGAGGACTGAGGTGATTGCCAGTCTCAGAGCAGGCATGTTTGAGATGAGGACCAAGGACCAAGGACCAAGTAGCTGTGTCTGAGACAAGGATGACTTCCAGAACAGGTGGGAAGTGGTTCCCAATGGTGCATCATGGCAGGTCTCAGTCTCACCTTTTAAGAGGCTTATTTTGAAGTTAGGGTGAAGTAAACTTTGGCTTAATTTTAAGAATAAATTTCTCATAAGCATAGCTATGGAGAGAATGGCCGTTTTGTTAGATTGTACAGTTCATCTTCAGCAGGTGGCCTTTCTTGAACAGAGATGCTGGGTGGACAGCTGGATGAGATGATATTTTATATTTTCTTCTAGGCTAGTAGACGACATTATCAAACCTGCCACTCTTTCTTCTTTATTACTTATGCTATCTCTATGAGATGGATATCACTTTTATTAGTGAAGAAATTGATGCTCAGACAGGTGAAATAATTTGCTGAATAATCAGGATCTTGCAAGTTTCTTAGCTGGGATTTGAGCTTAGATCTACTTGTCCTCCAAGCCCAAAATGTTCTATGATGTTCTGCTGCTTTCTAATCTGTGATTCCGTACCCATTTCCTCACTTTCTTTTCTCTTCTTTCTGTAGATCTCCACATTGCTTTCTTTCTGTTTCCATGACAGACAATAATGGCATCTGTAATATGTCTGGCTTTGATTTGGTTCTTGGTATTGATGTTTAAGCTAAAGAAATAAATGGCTGACTCTTGGGTAGCAGAGCCATTATCTATTACTGTTATTATTTTTAATTATTGTTTTCAGTGTAGTTGAAGAGATATTAGTTTATAATTTTAAAACTTCCAATGAAGAGTGTCTAGAAAAAACAGTCTTAAGTGTTTCAAGATTATTCTTTTTTAATACTGGAACGTATACTATGAGGCTTTCAGTAGAAAAGTAACAGGAGACAAATTGACAGCAAATTGAAAATAAAAGCATCTGATTCAGTGCTGTTCTCATCCTGGGTTCCCCACATTTCTTTTATTTGCAGTGTACCTTTTCCCTTTTGTGTGGAGTTGCCAATTCTTCTACATGGGTTAATCCTAAGGAGTAGTTTCTCTGCACATTGTCCACGAGGCGGTAGCTCATAATTAGGATGCCTTGATACTCTGGTGTGGTCTACCTCATGTAAGTTACACTGAACTCCCTGGGACTTGCAGAAGCAGGGCCCTTTCTGCATATGCTTCAGCCCCACTGTCAAAATCTTCGTAGTTGTGGCTCCCCCCTACACTTGAATTCTGTTGCTGCAGCAACGAGCTCAAGAAGAGCCTCTGTATGGGAATAGAGCTAAGGACGATGTTAAGGCTCAGGCGAACTGACCCCTTGACAGCCTAACATGGAGGCTTTTATCTTTGAATTTAACACATTTGTCAACTTGACAGGAAGCTTGGGCTGCAGATTCCTGCCCTTGGGAGACTCTGAGGCCCTGCGGAAAGAGCCCGGGCATGGGAGTCAGACACATGGGAGGGTGTGGGGGTAAATCCTTGCCATGCAACTTACTGTGCTAGAATCTTATTTCCCCTGTAGAATTCCATCATCTATAAAATGGGGTAATAATAACTGTTCATGGGGTTTTGGAGAAAATTAAAAAGTTAATGATGCAGAAACAAGGATGTGAAGATAAACAGGGAAATACAAGCAAAACTATGGGTTAAAAAAAAAAGCAAATCATGACCCTGCTTCACAAATCTTTATGTCTGATTTTTACCCTAGTCAAATATTTGTGAACTGTCATGGAGATAAAGTCTTGGCCTCAGTATTTTGCCAGCCTCAAAAGAACTATGTTTCAATCCGAACAGCTTGATAATAATGGCCAAAACCACTGTGGGATTACACATGAAAATGAATGCCAAGGAAAATAAATAAATTGATTAACAAAGAGTAATTGCTATTTACTCACAATTCGGGAAACACATTTTGGCCTTTTATTACAGCCATTCTGTCTTTAAACTATTGTATTTTGTCAAAAGAACACACTCTTGTAGTGCTCGAGAGTGAAAAATAATACATTTTTCAAGTGTTCACCATGTCAGTGTCAGGCCATGAAAGTAGTTATTGAAAACTTCAGCTGCACTTTCAAGCAAGAAATAAAGTAAAACACAAACTGCTTTCGTGAAATGAAGCTGGTTACAACGATCGATGCTCAATAATAGTATATGTTATTTCCTCTACCGTGGAGCAGGAGGCAAAGAGGTTTGAAAATGACTGGTTAAATATCAGTCTATTTTGTTTAATAAGTGATAGCGATTTCCTACATGAAACAAAACTCACTCTACTTATGCAGAGTTCACGTTTCAGTCTCATATTCAGCATTGGCTGAATAATCAGAAGCCATCATTGTGGGCCAAAGCTGGGAGATTTTTGGTAAGGATTCTGTGACGTGGTTATGTAGAAGACCAAATGGATTTGGTGAAGGCTGGATTACTTACACAAAGTCCAAAGATAAATTTAGTTGAAAACTGGTCACGGGTAGCCTTGCAGTCTCAAAGGGCATTTCTGACTAGACAAACAGCGTCTACCAACATCCCCTCCACTGAAATAAACAGCCGAGTGTTCCCTTGCCACAGGCTGGGTAAATACTAACTAAACTGTCTGCCTGTATGCCAGTCGGAGCAACACTCCCTATTTTTTAGCAAAATATTTTTCCACTCTGGCCATCCAAGAAACTCTCCAAATCCAATACATTTCAATGGACTTTTTAGGCTTGTCTATTTTTCTCACTATTTATAGCTTTCAGATGTTGGCAGGTAGGGGACTATATTTTCTTCAGAATAAAGTTAGAAACGGCAGCAGGGTGGTTTCATCATCTGCCACACAATATTAAGTCAGTATTAAAACAATCCTTCTTCTTTAGGAGTGTCAACAGTGACAAAGGCTGGAGAACAAAATGAATGCCTCACCAATATTGTGTCAATGGTCATACTGATATTGTGCAGAGTTCTGTGGCGTGAGGAACTGGGAATGGGATCCTGAGGGAAAGCCCAGTCTGTTCAGGGGTAATGTGTGGGAATAGCATTTGCGAGGCTGAAGTACAAAAGTCCAGGAGGCCAGATTTGCCCCTTCCGTGGAGCTTAAGGCTGAGCAGGGCATAAAGGGAATGTAAGAGTGCCTCAAGGCATGTAGTATTTAATAAATTACGAACTGCTTGCAAACACAACATCTTACTAGTCCTTAGAACAACCCTGGGCAATAGAAGAGGTAATTATTCACCCCATTTTATGGATGAGGAAACTCAGTTTTATAGAGATGACTTAACTGGGGTTACCTGGCTAGCATGTGGCACAGCCAGAACTGGCGGCCCAATCTTCTGATGGCTAACCTTGTTTTCTTCCCCAACTCACACTGCTCCTCCAAGGATTCAGCCTGTGGAGCTTTCCCAGGCTCACTGGGAAGAAAGTCTATTCAAATGAAAAGGCCAGTGAATAAAGAGAAAAAGTCAGTAAAGGTTTGGGTTAGAGAATAAAACCCAGTATTCTAGTTCCTAGAAAAGGATTATAGTGGGCAGATTAGGAGGTGATAGTCTGACACATCTGAAATGTGGAAAAGTTGAGTTTAAATAGTCAGTTTTGTCACTAACCAGCTACGTGACCTTCAGTGTCCTCATCTGTAGAGCTTTAAGGACTCCCTGGGGATTGTGGTAAAATCACCACAATGAAGCCCTTCTGGGGTCACTTGAGAGACAACCTTTAAGATTTTGCCCTAGGTCACCTGTGGCAGGATTCATCAAGGAGGCATGATTCGAACTAAGAAACTGTAGCAACAGAGAGGGAAAGGAGAAGAGAAATATGGACAGGGAAATAGTTGAGTCCAGTTATGGTGACAAGGGTGGGTGTGCTGCTTATGTGGGATAGTAAGGAGACATTTGATGGATAGGTGATATAAAAACAAAATATGTGCAAAGTTCAACCATTATCAAGTCAGTTTTATCCACGGAATTAACAGTTTGGACATTTCAGATCAAAATGTATTCCTTTGCCCTTTAACCAATTATCAAGATAGTTGTCCTAAGTCTTCCTTCCTTCTTTTCCTCTCCCCTCCCTCCCTCCCTCCCTCCCTCCTTCCTTCCTTCCTCCTACCTACCATCCTTCCTTTTTTTCTGCCTCTCACCCTTGCTTCCTTTCTCCCTTCTTCCCTCCCACCTTTTCCTTCCTCTCCTTTTCTTTCCTCTTTCCTCCCTCCCTCCCTTCTACTTTACCAGCTTGTAGACAGAGACTTCTTTGGAGTATATTTCCAGAGGGGTGGATTTGTTTGTCTAGGGCAGGGTTGTCAAATACCGGTCATGCATGCTGCCACGCCCCTGCCATGACAGACAATGCTAATCAATCACTGCTCTCTGGGCTTGATCTCAGGATTCATTTCAAGGTGCATGGGTTGGTTAGAGTTGGCTCAAGTGACAGGAGCTGTTTGCCAACATAAATCTAAGACACAAGTGGATCAAATATGGCTTTCCATTTTAAAAAAGGTTAAAGTATACTAGAAAATATACTTCCTTTAACCTTTTAAAACATTCCACCCCACCCCCCACTGTTTTAATCTCAGCAAGAGCCTCAAGCAAAAATAGACAAATGTTATTTGAAGTCACAATCTAGTGAAGTGAGAGTCTGGCAAAGATTTTTTAGAAGCCTGAATGTGTTTCATGAATGAATATCACCTTTTGAATATTTTGTCATACAAATTGGCTTCTGGACATTTTGATGTTTGCCTCATGCAAATTTGAATTTCCCTAGTGCTAAAATTTGGTTTCGCTGCTTTAATGCAAATATGTTATATATGTACATAGACATAGAAGTTATGAGCTTAGTTTCTGAAGCCTATGTTGGAACCCCAGCGCTGTCTGTTTCTAGCTGAGTGCCCTTGAACAAGTTAATGTTATCTTTCTGAGCTTGAATTTTCTCATACTAAAAATGGTAGTAATCATCATTGTTATCTCACAAGCTTATGGTGAAGAGTAAATGAGATAATTCATGTATAACATTTAGCATAGTATCCTACACAAAATAATACTCAACAAATGTTAAGTTTGTGCGTGTGTTGTATGTAGCTACTACTATCTATCCAGGGTGAATTAAGGACTTTGATGCTTATTGAATTGTTTGGCTAAATGTTATATTTCTTTGCCTTTGTGGGTTTAAGTCAGAGTTTTAATGCTATTTGAATTGTTTTGTGATTCCAGCATGATTTTTGTGTGCGTGTTTGAACTTCAAGAAAAATGTCCTCTTTTTTGGTCGCTGATATATTCAAACCACTGGTGCTGGAAGAAAAATAATCTGTCATTGAAGTAGATGCGAGTTGACATGACAGACTGCGCGCTCTATCTTAAACATTCATAAGATGCATAATATGGTCCCTATGGAATGAAATAACTCCTTTAGAGTCTTCTCAGTCCCTTGTATCATGGCTTTCCTAGAGCGAAGCCATTATAATTTGAAAGCAGCCATGCCTGTTTGGGGAAAAAAAGATCAAGGAAAAAAAGGCATTTCACATATCAAACAATTTACATTTATATATTGTTTAGATGTGTGTGCATACATGTGCACAAGAGTATGTGGGTGGTGTGGCTGGGAGTGGTGGCTCACACATGTAATCCCAGCACTTTGGGAGGCCGAGGAGGTAGGATCACCTGAAGTTGAGAGTTTGAGACCAGCCTGACCATCATGGAAAAACCTCGTCTCTAGTTAAAAATACGAAATTATCTGGGCGTGGTGGCGGATGCCTGTAATCCCAGCTACTCAGGAGTCTGAGACAGGAGAATCTCTTGACCCCACGAGGTGGAGGTTGTGGTGAGCTGAGATCGCGCCACTGCACTCCAGCCTGGGCAGCAAGTGCGAAACTCCCTCTCAAAAGCAAAAGGAGTATGTGGATGGTGCACATAGGTGTGTGGTGTTTGAAACTCTGGTGTTTGATATATTATTTCTACTAACTAGAAGTAATTTCTTCAGAATCCAAAACACTTGAAATCCTGATTTTATTGGCCATGTGATTTTGAATAAGCTCCTTGCTAAATCTTAGGTAACTCATATTTAGAATGTGGATAATGATATCTTCATACTCTTTCATAGGAAGGATAAAATCATGTGAGATAATATATGTAAAATGTATAGTAAAATATTTGGCACATTTCAGTCTCCCAAATAATAGAGCTATTAATAATAATAAATAAGTAAAACAAGTAATTAAAATAATGTCTATGGCAAGGCAAACTGGTTTTCAACTTCATTATTCAATGTCCTGCTTTGATTTTTATTTTATAGGATAATCATTTGCTAGCTTAGGTAATGCATCATTCCTTAATTATAACTGTCAAGTGAAGACGTCACTAATCTATACCTCTTCTGAGAAATACAAGCACTTGAGCAAATAACTAATTTCCTGACCCTGAGTTTCCTAATCTAAGAGGAAAGTCTATCTCAGTGGCTGCACTCTGTCATAGCCATTCTTATTGAAAGAATAAAATGAAATAATGGATTTTACAGGTCTGTGTAAGGCACAAACTGGCCATACAACTGGAGAAAGGATACAAAATTGTACATATTTATGAAATACTCAAATATTGATAGGCAGTGTCTAAAGAAGACCAGAGTATTAGAATAAACAAATAGCCCAATAGCAAGTGGAGATGATTACCTTTTCTAAGGATTCTTCTCAAGAGAAAGAGTTGGCTTGTGCAATCATTCACTGTATAATGACATTTTGGTCACAAAGACTGAATATATGACAGTGGTCTCATAAGATTATAATACTGGCTTTTTACTCTACCATTTTATGTTTATATATGTTTAGATACACAAGTATGTCCATTTGTTACAGTTGCCTACAGGATTCAGTATTTAGTATAGTGACATGCCTTATAGCATTGTAGCCTTGGAGCAATAGGCTATACTATCTAGGTTTGTGTAAGTACACTCTGATGTTTGCACAATGATGAAATTGCCTAATGATGCATTTTTTAAGAATGGCTCCCTGTCATTAAGTGACACATGTCTGTGTTTGTTTTTAATAAGAAATTACAGGACATGCTAACTTTTGCCTTTAAAATTTGTTTTTGGAAATAAATAGCATTCCCAAAAGGCCTCTTGGGTTTGTAACTGTGCTATATTTCCATGTTAGATACATCAAGATAATAACATTTGATCAAACACAATCTACATGGAGTGACCAGATACTACTGAGTCTCTGTTGATCACTACTGTGGATATGAGACAACAAACAGGTTTTGCCAGATGTTCCAGGATAAACAGCTTCTCTGCTGTCAAAACCTAGAGTTGAAGTGCAGAAGAGGGATTATTTCAACCTCCTTCATACTCCAGTAGAGGAGGAGCCATTATTATTTACTCAACTTGTCAAAGATAAACATTAAATCAATTTAATGATTTAAGAAGAGTGAATGTGAAATTGGGAGGCAAATTTACCATTTACTTCCATGTATTTTTTCTGACATCTGTAAAACAAGGCTAATGATATCCACATCACAAGACTCTTATAAAACATTAAAAATTTTTCCTTTGTACATGAAAAAATACTATAACTATATAAATTAGTAAGGTATTATCCTGGTCTTTTTAAATTCTCACTGAGATTGTGCTTAATTTGTGAGGTTTGGAAATTAACTTGAATTGTTAACTCACTCAGGTTAAAATTTGGCCTCTGGAGCAAAACAACTCTTTATTAGCACTCAATTATGTCAAAAAATAAGTGTTGAGCCCAGCTGGTTCTGTCTGGGGAAGATGGCAGTGGCTGGGGCAGCATCCACAGAGCCACTGGTGTAATGGTCCACTTAGCAGTTGGGGAAATCTCTTAGTCTGGATGTCAGCAAGGAGATCATGCACAGTGCTTCCAAAAAAATCAAACTTTAGATGGGCAGAAATCAAGGGACCAGCTAAAGCTCGGTAGGAGGAAAGGGAGAAATAGGCAGGGAGTTCCTGTATTTGCTGAACCTGATGTGACTGCAGAGGTGAAACACCTTTTGATTTGCCCAAGGGACAAGAGAACAACAACTCTTGGAAGAAGAAGACAAAGTTTGTCAATTTACACACAAGAGAGGGACCCACAGGCTTGCAGTCTGCTCCCCCAGTTGCCACCCTTGTGATTGCCTGGGCCAGAAGCACAAGCTCATCAATAGCTGTCTGATTGGTGGGCTTGTTGTTTGTGAATAAGAGGGCTCCAGCTCTTGATTATTCTGTGTCACGCTGATATGTACTCATGAAGAACAGGATATTTTACAGAATGACTCAAATGAAAGCCAGAAACTGCTAAAGAAGCTCATGCCATTGATGGGGAATTCTGGAAAAGTGGACATCTCTGCCAAGGACTTTCTGTGTCATCGAGAATTTCAAATTAAGTCTGGTCTGGTGAAGGCTATCAAGCACAAACTGTTGGAGTTGGACCAGGCTAGTTTTCAAAGGAATCACCCAAGTCGTTGGTGATGATCAGATTACTTTGCCAGTGATTCTAACCTGTGGTTGTCCAAACTTAAGCGGGAAACCAAACAAGAAGCGAGAAGAGGTGCTGAGAGAACTTCGACATGCTTCTCTACTCTCTAAGAAGGTCACCATTAATTTTACAGGCAGGGAAGATCCCGGAAAAAGAAAATCCATTAGCAGAATATCACAGCAGAATACATGAGACAATATAGGCCTTTGCCAAGGAAACCTTGAATCAGACACTGACCACATTTGATATATCTCCTGAAGAGCCTTTGGGAATTCTGATAAATCTCAACATGTACCAGACCCCTCGCCAGTGGGTTGACCACACAGGTGCAGCCTCATATAATAAGGCTTCCCATTCAGCAGGATTGGGACTAGAGTTCAGCTCATTTCAGTACCACTTGTGAATGCAGGATTAAGACTTTCAGGGAGGTTTGACAGTGTGTCATGCCTCTCTATACATCATCCCTGGGTTTCTCAGCTTGTTAGAGGGATTAGAAAAGAATGGAGTGCAGATCCTGGTACATCTTCCACAAAGGACAACTTTGGAGAGCAGTCGTAGCCAAAACCTCCCTCTGCCTTTAAGAAGTCTCAGAACTCCAGGCTACATATCATCTTCTTCATGGGAAAGATGTGGAATTTCCCAGGAACTATCCATCAGGTTGTCTTCTGGGCTGTCTGGACCTAACTGGTTGTTTCAGAAGCAATTTAAGGAGCAGTTTCCAGACGTCAGTCAAGAATCACGTTCTCCACTTGTTTTCATCTCCAAAAATCCTCAGGAAATGGTTGTGGAGTTTCCTATTAAAGAAAATAAAAAAATCTGGAAACTGGATTCCAAGATCCACCAAGGAGCAAAGAAGGGGTAAATGAAGCAGAATACAGCTTTCTGAATCAGGAGAAAAGAAACTATACAGCACAGTGGAGTCTGGTACACTAAAATTGCCATCCACTCGTTTTTTGGAATTGAAGCAGTAGAAATCTAAAGGTGTGGCATCAGGCTTGAATCTCTCAGAATTTTAACTCTTACCAAAATCTGTATTTTTCTTAAGGAGTAGGATTCTTACTTATGTAGTGGCTCGAAATCTTTGAATACATTATTTATAAAAAACTATTTGAAAAAAAGTTCAGGAGTATTTCCTATTATTTGGAGGTTACTGAGGCTACAAACTTGCAGGTTTCTATATAAAACATTTCCTCTCTCATCTTTCTTTTGACATGGGAAAATACAATGAGATCATGGTAAAATATGAAAAGTGGAAGAGGAGTGTGGTGTATGAGACACTGGTTGAGTGCAAAAGGTATATAGTCAGATAGACCCAAGTTTTAATATAACCTCTAATACTCACTAAACCTGTTATTGTTTATAGATTAAATTAGGCATTACTTCTTAAATACCTTATCAAATCTGTGCTAAGATGATACCATACTACAGATATCAGAAATACATGAAAAAATATTAATATTCAAATTGGCATTCAGGTAGTAGGGGAATCCCCTTTTTCTTATGAAAGGGAGATGCCTCAACTTTAAAGTGGATGAAGTGGATCAGGCTGTAGAGAAATGAAAGAGTACAGTGATAGCTGTTGTCATGAGTCTTTGAAGGGGCTCAAGATACAGAATTAGAAGTGCAGGGTATAGAATGTCTAAAATTTACCTTCGGATAATGTGAAAACCTAAAAGTCGTTAGCAAACTATGAATACACACACACACACACACACACACACACGACCCTTGAACAATGTGGGGGTTAGGGACACCAAGGTCCTGTGCAGTCAAAAATCTGTATAACTTTTGATTTCCCCAGAACTTAGCTACCAATAATTTACTGTTGATTGGAAGCCTTACTAATAACACGAAGAGTCCATTAACAAATATTTGTATGTTATGTGTATTGTTTTCTTACAATCAAGTAAGCTAGAGAAAAGAAAATGTTATGGAGAAAATTGTAAGGAAGAGAAAATGTATTTGCTAATAAAGGTCTTTGTTCTCATTGTCTTCATGTTGAATGGGCTGAGGAAGAGAAGGTAGAGGAGGCGCTGGTCTTGCTGTCTCAGGGATGGCAGAGGCAGAAGAGGTGTAGGAGGTGGGAAAGGAGGCAGAAGGAGCAGTCACACTCAGTGTAACTTTTATTGGAAACTTTTGTATTAGTGAACCTGTGTAATCCAAATCCATGTTATTGAAGGGCCAACTGTGTATACATAGCTTTATGGAAGTACACAATTTAATACACCATTTACTCACTATATGTACAGGTTTACTCACTCTAAGTATGGCTTAGTGATTTCCAGGAATTTTATGAACTGTATGACAATCACAACAATTCAGTTTTGTTTTTCTTTCTTTCTCTCTTTTTTTTTTTTTGAGACAGAGTCTTATTCTGTTGCCCAGGCTGGAGTGCAGTGGCATGATCTCAGCTCACTGCAACCTCCGCCTCCCAGGTTCAAGTGATTCTCCCGTCTCAGCCTCCTAAGCAGCTGGGATTACAGGCGTGTATCACCATGACTGGCTAATATTTGTATTTTTAGTTGAGGTGGAGTTTCACTACATTGGCCAAGCTGGTCTCAAACTCTTGACCTCAGGTGATCCCACCTCGGCCTCCCAAAATGCTGGGATTACAGGCATGAGCCACCTTGCTCAGCCAACAATTCAGTTTTAAAGTACTTCTATCACCAAAAAATTATTAATATCTTGCTTCCTTTTGTAATCAGTCACCACTCCAAAATTAAGCCCCAAGCAACCAATATTTGCTTTCTAGTTTTGTCTTTTTCAAAAATTTTATATAAGAGAAATCTTATACTGTATATTTTTCATGCATGGCTTCTTTAACTTGGTGTAATTTTTAAAAGTTCATTCATAGTGTAGATATATCAAAAGTTGATTCATTTATATTGCTGTATAATATTTCATTGTATAGATATACCAGATTTTGTTCATCTGTTCACCAAATGATGAACGTTTATATTATTTCTAGCTTTTGGCTATTATTAATAGTGCACTATGAATTTTCACAGATAAGTATTTGTATGGACATATGTCTTCTATTCTCTTAGATATGTATCTAGAAGTAAAATTGCTAGATTATATGGCGTCGGTTTATTTTCTGTTGCTATAACAGAATACGTGAGACTGGGTGATTTCTTAAAAACGAAGAGAGATTTGTTTTGGTTAATGTTTATGAAGCTGGGATATCCAAAATTGGGTGGCCACATCTGGTCAAGTTTAGGTGAAGGCCTTGTGCTGCGTCAGAAAATGATGGAGAAGAGGAAAGATAAGTGGGTACACGTAAATGGTAAAAACACTAGAGGCAGCCTCTCTTTATAATAACTTGCTCTTGTGGTTACTATTGCTGTGCCTCAAATTCACTCAGTCCCTGGAGAATTAATCTACTCCTCTGAGAGTGGTATTAATCCTTCTTAATGACCTGATCACTTCTTAAAGACCCCACCTCCCAACACTACCACACTGGGGACCAAATTTCCAACACTTGAATTCTGGGCAACCCACTTAAATCAGCGTATGGTAAGTGTGATTAACTAAGAAACTATCAAACTGTTTTCTGATGCATCTATGCCATTTGCATTACTGTCAGCAATCAGTGAAGGCTTCTGTTTTTCCACATCCTCATCAATGCTTGGTATTATTAGTCTGTTGGATTACAGCCATTCCAGTAGATGTGCAGTGTATTTCATTGTGGTTTTAATTGGCATTTCTCTAATGACTAATGATGTTGAGCATTTTTTCATGAGCTAATTTGTCATTTGAATGTCTTCTTTGTTAAAATATCTACTTATCTTAAACTTTTTTTCTCTTTGTATTATTGAGTTGGAAGAGGTATTTATGTTTCCTGAATATATACAACTCTTTTATAGGATATATGATTTGCAAATAATGAAATTATATATCTATGGCTTGTCTTTTTACTTTCTTAATGATGTCCTTTGAAAAACAGTTTTTAGTTGTTGATGTCACAGTTTATTTATATTTCTCTTTTATGGATCATGCTTTTGGTATCATATCTAAGAAGTCTTTGCCTAATGAAAGATCACAGAGATCATAGGGTTAGCTCTTACATTTTTCATCAACTTTTTTTTTTTTTTGAGATAGAGCGTCGCTGTGTTGCTATGCCAGAGTGCATTGGCACCATCTCGGCTCACTTCAACCTCCACCTCCTGGGTTCAAGTGATTCTTCTGCCTCAGCCTCCCCAGTAGCTGAGATTACAGGTGTGCACCACCATGCCCAACTAATTTTTGTATTTTTGGTAGAGACAGAGTTTTAACATTTGGTCAGGCTGGTCTTGGACTCCTGAATTTGTGATCTGCCTGCCTTGGCCTCCCAAAGTACTGGGACTAAAGGTGTGATCCACTGCATCCAGGCTGTAGTTAATTTTTGTCTAAGGTTTACATTTACTTTTTTCTATTTTCAAAAATTTTTATTTAATATGTTTGGACTGCAGGTAACTGAAACTGTAGAATGTGAAACTGCATATAAGGGAAGCCTTCTGTACATACAAAATCTATCTGTAATACGTTGTAATTATCTGTGTAGAGGGCTTCATGCATTTTTTAAATTGCATTTTAGGTTTTGGGGTACATGTGAAGAATATGCAAGATTGTTGCATAGGTACACACATGGCAACGTGATGTGCTGCCTTCCTCCCCATCACCTACATCTGGCATTTCTCCCCATGCTATCTCTCCCCAACTCCCCACCCCCCACTCTTCCTCCCCTATTTCCCCCCTACAGACCCCATTGTGTGATGTTCTCCTCCCTGTGTCCATGTGTTCTCATTGTTCAACACCCACCTGTGAGTGAGAACATGCAGTGTTTGATTTTCTGTTCTTGTGTCAGTTTGCTGAGAATGATGTTCTCCAGGTTCATCCATGTCCTTACAAAGGACACGAACTCATCATTTTTGATGGCTGCATAGTGTTCCATGTTGTATATGTGCCACATTTTCCTTGTCCAGTCTATCATTGATGGGAATTTGGGTTTGTTCCAGGTCTTTGCTATTGTAAACAGTGCTGCACTGAACATTTGTGTGCATGTGTCTTTATAGTAGAATGATTTATAATCCTTTGGATATATACCCAGTAATGGGATTGCTGGGTCAAACGGAATTTCTATGTCTAGGTCCTTGAGGAATTGACACACTGTCTTCCACAATGGTTGAACTAATTTACACTCCCACCAGCAGTGTAAAAGTGTTCCTATTTCTCCACATCCTCTCCAGCATCTGTTGTCTCCAGATTTTTTAATGATCGCCATTCTAACTGGCATGAGATGGTATCTCAGTGTGGTTTTGATTTGCATTTCTTTGATGACCAGTGATGATGAGCATTTTTTCATGTTTATTGGCCTCACGTATGTCTTCTTTTTAAAGTGTCTGTTTTGTCCTCTGCCCACTTTTGAATGGGCTTGTTTGGTTTTTTTTTGTAAATCTATTTTAGTTCTTTGTAGATTCTGGATATCAGCCCTTTGTCAGATGAGTAGATTGCAAAAATTTTTTCCCATTCTGTTGGTTGCCAATTAACTCTAATGACTGTTTCTTTTGCTGTGCAGAAGCTGTGGAGTTTGGTTACGTTCCATTTGTCTATTTTGGCTTTTGTTGCCAATGCTTTTGGTGTTTTGGTCATGAAGTCCTTGACTACCCCATGTCCTGAATGGTTTTGCCTAGGTTTTCTTCTAGGGGTTTTATGGTGTTAGGTCTTATGTTTAAGTCTTTAATCCATCTGGAGTTAATTTTAGTGTAAGTTGTCAGGAAGGGGTCCAGTTTCTGCTTTCTGCACATGGCTAGCCAGTTTTCCCAACACCATTTATTAAACAGGGAATCCTTTCCCCATTGCTTGTTTTTGTCAGGTTTGTCAAAGATCAGATGGTTGTAGATGTGTGGTGTTGCCTCCGAGGCCTCTGTTCTGTTCCATTGTTCTATATCTCTGTTTTGGTACCAGGACCATGCTGTTTTGATTACTGTAGCCTTGTAGTATGGTTTGAAGTCCAGTAGTGTGATGCCTCCCGCTTTGTTCTTTTTGCTTAGAATTGACTTGGCTATGCGGGCTCTCTTTTGGTTCCATATGACGTTTAAGGTGGTTTTTTCCAGTTCTGTGAAGAAGGTCATTGGTCGCTTGATGGGGATAGTGGTTGGATCTGTAAATTACTTTGGACAGTATGTCCATTTTCACAAAATTAATTCTTCCTAATCATGAACATAGAATGTTTCTCCATCTGTTTGTGCCCTCTCTTACTTTGTTGAGCAGTGGTTTATAGTTCTCCTTGAAGAGGTCCTTTACATCCTTTGTTAGTTGTATTCCTAGGAATTTTATTCTCTTTTTAGCAATTGTGAATGGCAGTTCGTTCTTGATTTGGCTCTCTTTATTGGTGTATAGGAATGCTTGTGATTCCTGCACATTGATTTTGTATCCTGAGACTTTGCTGAAGTTGCTTATCAGTTTCAGGGGATTTTGGGCTGAGACAATGGGGTCTTCTAGATATATTATCATGTCATCTGCAGATAGAGACAATTTGGCTTCCTCCTTTTCTATTTGAATGCCCTTTATTTCTTTTTCTTGCCTGATTGCTCTGGCTAGAACTTCCAGTACTATATTGAATAGGAGTGGTGAGAGAGGGCATCCTTGTCTACTGCCAGATTTCAAAGGGAATGCTTCCAATTTTTGCCAATTCAGTATGATATTGGCTGTTGGTTTGTTGTAAATAGCTTTGATTATTTTGAGATACATTCCGTCAATACCGAGTTTATTGAGGGTTTTTAGCATAAAGGGCTGTTCAATTTTGTCGAATGCCTTCTCTGCGTCAATTGAGATAATCATGTGGTTTTCGTCCTTGGTTCTGTTTATGTGGTGAATTACGTTTATAGACTTGTGTGTGTTGAACCAGCCTTGCATCCCCGGGATGAATCCTACTTGATCACAGTGGATAAGGTTTTTGATATGCTGTTGTAATCGGTTTGCCAGTATTTTATTGAAGATTTTTGCATCTATGTTCACCATGGATATTGGCCTGAAGTTTTCTTTTCTTGTTGAGTCTCTGCTGGGTTTTGGTATCAGGGTGATGTTGGTTTCATAAAATGATTTGGGAAAGATTCCCAAATCTTTGGATTGTTTGGAATCATTTCAGAAGGAGTGGTACCAGCTCCTCTTTGTATGTCTAGTAGAATTTGGCTGTGAACCCATCTGGACCTGGGCTTTTTTTGGGTGGAAGGCTCTTAATTGCTGCCTCAACTTCAGACATTGTTATTGGTCTATTCAGGGTTTCAGCATCTTCCTGGTTTAGGTTTGGGAGGATGCAAGTGTCCAGGAATTTATCCATTTCTTCTAGGTTTACTAGTTTATGTCCATAGAGATATTTGTAATAAACTCTGATGATGGTTTGTATTTCTGTGCAATCTGTGGTGATATCCCCTTTGTCTTTTTTTATTGCATCTATTTGATTATTCTCTCTTTTCTTTTTTATTAACCTGGCTAGTGGTCTGTTTATTTTGTTGATCTTTTCGAGAAACCAGCTCCTGGATTTATTGATTTATTGAAGGGTTTTTTTTTTGTCTCTATCTCCTTCAGTTCTGCTCTGATCTTCGTTATTTCTTGTCTTCTGCTAGGTTTTGCGTTTTTTTGATCTTGCTCCTCTAGCATTTTCAATTATTTGGAGTGGCTGGTACTTGTTGTGCCTTTCTATGTTTTGTGCCTCTTTCGCTTTACACGCCTGTGTAAAGTGCTTTACACGCCTGTGTAAAGCAGGCGTGGTGGTGATGAAATCTCTGAGTACTTGCTTGTTCACAAAGGATTTTATTTTTCCTTGACTTATGAAGCTTAGTTTGGCTGGATATGAAATTCTGGGTTAAAAGTTTCTTTCTTTAAGGATGTTGAATATTGGCCCCCACTCTCTTTTGGCTTGTAGGGTTTCTGCTGAGAGATATTCTGTAAGTCTGATGGGCTTCCCTTTGTGGGTAACCCGACCTTTCTCTCTGGCTGCCCTTAGCATTTTCTCCTTCATTTCAACCCTGGTGAATCTGATGATTATGTGCCTTGGGGTTGCTCTTCTTGAGGAATATCTCTGTGGTGTTCTCTGTATTTCCTGGACTTGAGTATTATCCTGCCTTGCTAGGTTGGGGAAGTTTTCCTGGATAATATCCTGAAGAGTATTTTCCGGGTTGGATTGATTCTCTCCGTCACATTCACGTACACCTATCAAACGTAGATTAGGTCTTTTCACATAGTCCCATATTTCTTGGAGACTTTGTTCATTCCTTTTGACCCTTTTTTCTCTAATCTTACCTTCTTCATTTCATTGAGTTGATATTCAACCTCTGATACCCTTTCTTCTGCTTGGTCAATTCAGCTGTTGAAACTTGCGTATGCTTCGCAAAGTTCTCGTGTTGTGTTTTTCAGCTCCATCAATTCACTTATATTCTGCTCTAAGTTGTTTATTCTCGTTAGCATTTCCTCAAATCTTTTTTCAAGGTTCTTAGTTTCTTTGCATTGAGTTAGAACATGTTCTTTTAGCTCACAGAAGCTTCTTATTACCCACCTTCTGAAGCCTGATTCTGTCAATTCATCACACTCATTAATAGAATAAAAGACAGAAACCACAATTATCTCAGTTGATGCAGAAAAACTATTTGACAAAATCCAATACACTTTCATGATAAAAACACTTAACAAACTAAGAACAGAAGGAAATTACCTCAATGTAATAAAGGCTCTATATGAAAAGCCTACAGCTAACTTCTTACTTAATGTTGAATAATTGAAACCTTTTTTTCTAAGCTTAAGCCAAGGTTGCCCGCTCTCACCACTTTTATTCAACATATTACTGAAAGTCTTAGGCAGAGCAATTGATTAAGAAAAAATAATAAAAGTATACAAATTGTAAAGGAAAAAGTAAAACTATTTGCTGTTAACAGATAACATAATCTCATGAGTAAAATCCCTAAAGATTCTATAAAATAACTGTTAGAAGTAATAAAAAATTCTTTAAAGTAGCAGGATATGAAATCAGCATTGGCATGCAGAAATCAGGTGTGCTTTTATACACTATCAATGAATCATCAGTAAAGAAAATTAAGAAAATGATCTCATTTATGATAGCATCAAAAAGAATGCTTATAATTGAATAAAATGCTTATAATTGAATTTAACCAAAGAAGTGAATGATATATACATGAAAAACTAAGACATTGCTGAAAGAAATTAAAAAGGACATAAATAAATGAAAAATATATATTGTGTTCATTAATTAAAATAATTAATATTGTTAAAATGTTTATACTGCCAAAAGTAATGCACAAGCTCTGTGCAACTCTTATCAAAATGCCAGTGGCATTTTTTTTTTCAGAAGTAGAGAAAAATCCTAAAATTCATATGGAGTTTTAAAGAACTTTAAGAAACCAAAACAAGTTTATAAAGAAAAATAAAGGTATATATAGGTCTGACACTTCCTGATTTCAAAATATATTACAAAGATATAGTAATAAAAAGTATGGTATTGGCATAAAGACAGATATATAGACCAATGAACAAAATGGAGAGTTAATAAATGAACTCTCAAATATATGATCAGATAATCTTCAATAGGGGGACCAAGGTTACATAATGGGAAAGGCTAGTTTCTTCGAAAAATGATGTTAGAAAAACTGAAATATCCACATGCAAAGCATAAAGCTGGACGTTTTCCTTACAACATACAAAAATTAACTCAAAATATATAAATGACCTAAATGTAAGACATGAAACTATAAAACTCCTAGGAGAAAACACGGGAGAGAACTTCATGACTTTGGATTTGGCATTGATTTCTTGGTTATAACACCCACAGATAATGTAAGTAAGAATAGATAAACAGGACTATATTAAACTGAAAAAGTTTGCACAAGAAAGGAAGAAATCAACAGAGTGAAAAGCAACATATTGAATGGAAAAAAATATTGAAAATAAAAAAAATCATGTATCTGGTGAGGGGTTAATGTTCAGAAAATATAAAGAACTCCTACAACTCAACAACAAAAAACAAGCAATCCAATTTTAAAATAGGAAAAGGACATGAATAGAGATTTCTCCAAAACAGATAAAAAGATGTCCAACAACAGATCTTCCAGACAGAAAATCATCAAAGAAACATTAGACTTAATCTGGATCTAATAGATATTTACAGAACATTTCATGCAAGAGATGCAGAATACACATTGTTTTCCTCAACACATGGATTATACTCAAGGATAGACCATACGCTAGGTCACAAAACACATCTTAAAACTTTAAAAAAGGTTGGGCATGGTGGCTCACTCCTGTAATCCCAGCACTTTAGGAGGCCAAGGTGGGCAGATCAGAAGGTCAAAAGATTGAGACCATTCTGGCCAACAGTGAAACCCCATCTCTACTAAAATAGAAAAATTAGCTGGGTGTGATGGTGCGCACCTGTAGTCCCAGCTCCTTGGGAGACTGAGGCAGGAGAATTGCCTGAACCCAGGAAGTGGAGGTTGCAGTGAGCTGAGATCACATCACTGCTCTCCAGCCTGGCGTCTGGTGACAAAGTGAGACTCTGTCTAAAAAAAAAAAAAATTCAGAAAATTGAAATAATATCAAACATGTTTTCTGACCAAAATGGAATAATACTAGAAATTAGTAACAAGAGAAATTTTATGAATACATAGAAATTAAACAATATGCTCCTGAATGACCAGTAGCTTAATGAAAAAAAATTTTTCTTTTTTTTGTGAGACAGAGTCTCACTCCCTCACCAGGGGCCAGGCTGGAGTGCAGTGGTGTGACCTTGGCTCGCTGCAACCTCCGCCTCCTGGGTTCAAGCAATTCTCCTGCCTCAGCCTCCCAAGTAGCTGGGACTACAGGCGTGCGCCACCACACCCAGCCAATTTTTTGTTTTTGTATTTTTAGTAAGATGGGGTTTCACCATGTTGGCCAGGATGGTCTCGATCTCTTGACCTTGTGTTCTACCCGCCTCAGCTTCCCAAAGTGCTGGGATTACAGGTGTGAGCCACCGCACCCGGCCTAATGAAAAATTAAGAATAAAATTGGGCCAGAAGTAGTGGCTCACACCTGCGATCCCAGCCCTTTGGGAGGCTGAAGCAGACAGATTACGAGGTCAGCAGATCGAGACCATCCTGGCTAACATGGGGAAACCCTGTCTCTACTGAAAATACAAAAAATCAGCTAGGCATGGTGGTACACACCTGTAGTCCCAGCTTCTCGGGAGGCTGAGGCTGGAGAATTGCTTGAACCGGGGAGGTAGAGGTTGCAGAGATTGTGTCATTGCACTACAGCCTGGGCAACAGAGAGAGACTTCATTTTTTTTTTTAAAAAAGAATAAAATTGAAAAATTTCTTGAAACAAATGATAATGGAAATACAGTATACTAAAACCTATGGGATACAACAAAACCAGAAGTAAGAGGGAAGTGTGTAGCTATAAGTGCAAACATCAAAAAAGAGGAAAAACTTCAAATAAACAATCTAATAATGCATCTTAACTAGAAAAGCAAGTGCAAACAAAACCCAAAATTAGAAAAAAATAGTAGAAAGTAGTAGAAAAAAATAGTAAAAGGCAATAAAAAAATAAATGAGATTAGAAATACAAAAGATCAATGAAATAAAACGTTGTGTTTTTTTTGGAAGTTAAAATGGACAAGCCTTTAGCTTATGAACAAATAAAGGAGAGAGAAGACTCAAATAAATAAAATCAGAGATGACAAAAGACATTACAACTGATACTGCAGAAATTTGAAGGATCATTAGTGACTATTATGAGCAACTATATGCCAATAAATTGGAAAATCTAGAAAAAATAGACTAATTTTTAGACACATGCAACCTTCAAAGATTGAACCAGGATGAAATTCAAAACCTGAACAGACCAATAACAAGTAAGGAGATTGATGCCATAATAAAAAGTCTTCTAGTAAAGAAAAGTCCAGGACTTCACTACTTCACTACTAAATTCTACCAAACATTTAAAAAAGAACTAATAGCAATCCTATTCTAACTATTCCAAAATATAGAGAAGAAGATAATACTTCCAAACTCATTCTGCAAGACCAGTATTACCTTGATACCAAAACCAGACAAAACACATAAAAAAAAAGAAATCTACGGGTCAGTATCTCTGATGAATATTAATGCAAAAATTCTCAACAAAATGCTAGCAAACCAAATTCAACAATGCATTAGGAAGATCATTCATCATGAGCAAGTGGGATTTATCCCTAGGATGCAAGGATGGTTCAACATATGCAAATCAATCGAGTGATACATCATATCAACAGAATAAAGGATTAAAAACAATACAGTCATTTCAATTGATACTAAAAAAGCATTTGATAAAATTCAACATCCATCATGGTTTAAAAAACTCACAAAAATCTGGGTATGGAAGGAACATAACTCAACATAATAAAAGCCATATATGATAGACACACAGATAGTATCATACCAAATGGGGAAAAGCTTAAAGCCTTTCCTTTAAGATCTGGAACATGACAAGAATGCCCACTGACACCTCTGTTAAGTAAAGTTAACTTTACTTAACTAAATTTGTTTATCAGTTCTAATAGCATTTTCACACCAAGAGTGAACTATGTGAAAAGTAAATTTAAAAGGCAATATCATTTACAATAGCCACACATAAAATTAACTATGTAGAGATTAACCAAAAAAGTGAAAGATCTTTGTAATGCAAACTATAAAACACTGATCAAGGAAATTGAAGAGGACACCAAAAAAAAAAAAAGGAAAAATATTCCATGTTAATGGATTGGAATAGTCAATATTGTTAAAATGTTCATCCTTCCCAAAGTATTAATAATCTACAGGTTTAATGCAATCCCTACCAAAATAGAAATGACATTCCTCACAGAAACAGAAAAAAAATTATAAAATATATACAGAAACACACAAGACCCAGAATAGCCAAAGCAAAAAGAACAAAACTGGAGGCATCACATTACCTGACTTCAAGTTATACAACGGAGCTATAATAATCAAAACAGCATGATACTGGCATAAAAACAGACACATAGACAAATAGAACAGAAGAGGGAACCCAGAAACAAATCAATACACCTACAGTGAACTCATATTTGCCGAGGTATGAAGAACATACACTGGAGAAAAAAAGTCCCTTCAATAAACAGTTTTGGGAAAACTAGATGTCCAGATGCAAAAGGATGAAACTAGATACCTATCTCTTGCTATATATAAAAATCAAATAAAAATGGATTAAAGGCTTAAATCTGAGACCTAAAACGATGAAGCTACTACAAGGAAACACTGGGGAAAATCTCTCGGATATTGGTCTGGGCAAAATTTTCTTGAGCAATGCCTCATAAGCATAGGCAACTGAAGCAAAAATGGACAAATGGATCACATTGAGTTAAAAAGCTTATTTACAGCAAAGTATACAGTCAACAAAGTGAAGAGAGAACCCACAGAATGGGAGAAGATATTTGCAAATTACCTTTCCCCGAAAGGGATTAATAATCAGAATATATAAGGAGCTCAAACAACTCTATAGGAAAACAAATCTAACTATTCAATTAAAAATGGGCAAAAGATCTGTATAGACATTGTTCAAAAGAACACATACAAATGGCAAACAGGCACATGAAAGGGTTCTCAACAACACTTCATCAGAGAAATGCAAACCAAAACTGCAATGAGACAACATCTCATCCCAGTTAAAATGGCTTATATCCAAAAGACAGGCAATGACGAGTGCTGCAAAGGATGTGGAGGAAAGGGAACAGTTGTACACTGTTGTGGGAATGTAAATTAATATAACCACTAAGGAGAACAGTTTGGAGATTCCTCAAAACACTAAACATTGAGCTGCTCTATGATCCAGTAATCCCACTGCTGGGTAAATACCCCACAGGAAGGAAATCAGTATATGGAAGAGATATCTGTAGTACTGTGTTTGTTGCAGCACTGTTTACTAAGGTTTGGACGCAACCTAAGTGTTCATCGATAGATGAATGGATAAAGAAAATATGGCACATAAACATCATGGAGTACTAATCAGCTGTAAAAAAGAATAAGATCCAGTCATTTGCAACAACATGGTTTGAACTGGAGACCATCATGTTAACTGAAATAAGCCAGGCAACCGAAAGGCAAGCATCACATGTTCCCACTTATTTGTGGGTCTAAAAATCAAATCAACTGGACTCATGGATATAAAGAATAGAAGGATAGTTACCAGAGCTTCGGAAGGACAGTAGGGGGTGGGGAGGAGGTGAAGATAGTTAATGGATACAAAAAAGATGGAAAGAATGAATAAGACCTACTGTTTAATGGCACAATAAGGTGACTATAGTCAATAATAACTTAATTGTATAGTTAAAAATAAAGAATGTAATTTGATTGCTTGTAACTCAAAAGATAAATGCTTGAAGGAATGTATACCCCATTCTCCATGATGTGCTTATTTCACATTGCATGCCTGTATCAAAACATTCATGTACCCCATAGATATATACACCTACTATGTACCCATAAACATTTAGAAACAATAATTTAAACATTTGGAAAAAGATGTCCAGCAAGCATATGAAAAGATGCTCCCCTGTGTGTTAATCATCATGGAAATGCAGCTCAAAACCACAGTGAGATATCACCTTACATCTGTTACAAGGTTACTGTCAAACAAATGGTTAATGACAAGTGTTAGAGAGGATATGAAGGAATTGGAATTCTTGTGCACTGTTAGTGAAAATGTAAAATAGTACAACTGCAATGGGAAGCAATATGGAGGTTCCTCAAAAAATGAAAAGCTATCTATCGTACGATCAAACAATTCCACTTCTGAATCTATAGCCAAAAGTACTGAAAACAGGATCTTGAAGTGATATGCGCACACTCATATACATTGCACTGTTATTCTCAATATCCAAGAGGTGAAAGCAACCTAATGATATCAATGACAGATGAATGCATAAAGCGAATGTGTTATATACATGCAATGGGATTTTATTCAACCTTTAAAAAGTTCTGTCATAAGCTACAACATGGAGGAACCTTCAGGACGTTATGATAAGTGGTATACACCACTCATAAAAGGATCAATAGTGCATAATTCCACTTAAATGGGGTATCTAAAATAGTCAAACTGTTAGAAAATAAAATGATAGTTTCTAGGGGCTGTTGATAGGGGGAAAGCAGGAACTGTTTAACAGATGAAGAATTTTACTTTTGCAAGATAAAAAAGTTCTAGAGATCTGTTTTACAATGTGCATGCAGTTCTCACAGTGATGATCCAAGAAAGATCCCTTTATGGCACTGTCAGAAGGAGGGAGAGAGTGTCTATTCTAAAACATACCCAGAGCATTCTTCATACCAAAGGGCTACTCTCCAGGTGAGAGGAATTTTCTAGAGCACAATTTTGAAATCTTATCCCAGATGTAGAAAATAATTTTTCCCCATACTTACCCCTGCTTGTCCAACTTATGACCGGTGGGCCACATGCAGCACAGGGTGGCTTTGGATGCGGCCCAACACCAATTTATAAACTTTCTTAAAACATTATGAAATATTTTTGTGATTTTTTTTTTTTTAGCTCATCAGTTATCACTAGTGTTAGTATATTTTTTGTGTGGCTCAAGACAATTCTTCTTCCAGAGTGGCCCAGGAAAGCCAAAATATTGGATATCCTTGATCTCAGATAGAAAACAAAATTTTTTTTTTTTTTTTTTTTTTTTTTTGAGACAGAGTCTCACACTGTCACCAGGGCTGGAGTGCAATGGCGTGATCTCCGCTTGCTGCAACCTCTGCCTCACGGCTTCATGCGATTCTCCTGCCTCAGCCTCCTGAGTAACTGGGATTACAGGTGTGCACCACCACGCCCAGCTAATTTTTTGTATATTTAGTAGAGATAAGGTTTCACTATACTGGCCAGACTGGTCTCAAACTTTTGACCTTGTGATCCACCCACCTCAGCCTCCCAAAGTGCTGGGATTACAGGCATGAGCCACCGTGCCCGGCCAGAAAACAAATCTTTAAAAAACAAAAACAAAAACAAACAAAAAACCTGTTTTGGCCAATAAGGGGCAGAGCTTCAGGAACATGGATTTGGAACACTGCATCCAGAGAAGAAAGAGGTGGATACTGGGGAAGCATCAACCTCTTCCTCACAGAGGTTCTCTCACAGAGAGAAGAGAAAATGGCTAATATGTATACAAAGAGATGTCCAATCTCATTAATAACCTGGAAAATTAAAAAAACACAATGAGATTATATGCCATACCCACAAAATTGATAAAACTAAACACTGGATAATTAAAAATGTTTATAAGAATGTGAAATTATCTGAACTCTACTGCTAGTATGAGTGTAAAAAGTTGTGCAACCATTTAGATAATTAACCTGGTAATACCTAAGAAAGCCGAAGATATGTCCTCTCTCTAGTCCAGTTATTCCACTTCTAAGAAGAAATCTTAGAGAATCTATTGCACCATATATAGGTACATTTATATATAGGTGCATCCATATATAGGTGCACCATAATATGCAGCATGTATATTTAGGAATGTTCACTGAAACATTGGTTGGAATAGCAAAGATTTGGAAATAATCTAAATGTATATCGGTATTTGAATGGATAAATGATGGTCTATAAGCAGAAAAATGAACAAACTAGACACATCAAAACATTGATCTCAAAGATAATTTTAAATAGTAAAAACCAGTCTCAGAAGACTCTGTACAATATGATTCCATTTATAGAACAGAGAGGCATGCCAAAAGTAAACAGAAATTTTGTTTGGAGATATATAGACATTATGTGCATACTGGAACATTGAGGTAATCAAGTGTTATATAAACAAACTTTTTTTTGTGTTTTCTTTGAGGACTTGTAGCTAAATATTATAGTTTTTCTCTTTTCCAGTTTTTAGAATGTTAGCTTGCATTTTTTATTATGTTGAGTATGCATGCTTCTAGCAGCACTCCCCCATGTCCCTGTAATTTGCTTCTTTTTATTTTTGGTGGCCTAGGAAACAAGATAACTAAACTTGTTAGAATCTTGCATAAGACAAACAGTCTCCAGATCTGGGCCTAGGGAACTCTCCTATGAGCAAATTGCATGACCTTTTGTGCATAGGCAATTTAACAGTCATTCATTAGACAAATATTTAGCAATTTCCTATTACATGCCTGACACTATCCTTGGTTTAAGAAATACAGAAATGAACAGTAAGGCAAAGTCTCTAAACTTACGTAACTTGCAGTCTAGTGGCATATGTTTGGGCTCTTGACTCTATTTTAAACAGACAAGGCTGTTTCATAAAGATAGTTTGGGTGAACAAAGAATTTCTGAACACACAAATACATGTAATAGTCACATTTCAGTGTGTGTATGTAGAAATATAAAGCTCATAGCCCTGTAGGTGCCAGCTCTATGTATATGACTGAAGATGGTGAGGAATTGCTCATAGATCTGATAATGATGGTATGTGAAGGTATAATGGTATGGTACAATTGGACACATTTTATATCCTAGATTATGTTTGCTATAGCCTAACCAAACCATGTGTGAAAGTAAAGAAAACATTTAAACCATCCTTTTTTTTCGATAGCATTGTTTTCTTGCAAGTATACTAGGGTAATATATATTATTAGTATGCAAAATAGGTGATATTATTTCTAAAGTTGACTTGCAAAATTTTGAGAATGACACCAAGCACTTCAAAATACAAAGTGATCATCCAGTGGTATATGACATTGTGTTAATAAGACACTGGAAGTCTTTATTCTCTAAACGTATTAGTCTTTATTTCTGAAAGGCTTGTTTTCACCTACCTCTTCTGTCTTAAAATCAATAGGAAAAACAAAGAAATAAAATCTGTCCATTCATTCAGGATGGTACATTATAATCTATGCTTGTGGTATTTAACTATCTAATAGCATTATCAAGCTATCTTGCACTTAAATTCAAAATGCACCTTCATGGATTGTTGTTCTAACTCTGCTATCTGGTTCAGAGACATGAGCCAGTTTGAAATGTCCATTTCAGTTGTCATTTGAAAACAACTCTTTTCCACAATGTTCTGACGCTAATAGTAGTCTGGGAAGCATTTGAGAACAAGAGGACACTTGACTTTTCTCAGGGTATGAAGGTGCATGGCCTCTGGACCCATATTTTCATTTTGTTGGGTAAAAATAATGAGTAATCAATATGAGGGGCTAGGTGACATCACAGGTTAATTCACCAGGAGTCAGCGTCTTGACCTGGGAGTTTACATAAACATCTTGTCTCAAAATGAGTCTAGTGCATTGGATTGTGGTGGGCTGGTTTTCTGCTCTCTCCCTGGTTTAAAACAACACATATTTTAAGTAGTTTGATTCAAATCACATGATGATTGTTTCTCCTGGGTCAGCAGGTGGGTTACAGATTAGTGACGGCTGGGACGTGCTGACAGCTGTGTGTGGGGGTTGCCTGGCACCTCCTCATGGCATGGCCACTCGGGGCTTGTCAGTCACCCCCTGCAATTGCTGCTGTAATTTAGCTAGTTCACTCAAACTGTAGTTTTGAAAGACAGTAAAACAACATAGTCATCATCAACATGGAAGGTACATATAATGCAGAAGACCAGACACATCTTTTTTTTTAAAAAAGGTCTTTTATTTTATAGCTCTAAGTGATTAGTTTTATACTGCTTTACAAAGTAAACTCAATGCTGAGGTCAGAATGAATGAATCCCTAGATGTTTACCAAACCCCAAATTAAATTGCATTCTTAATTGTTTTGCAAATACATTGGCTTACCTAATTAAATAGGAATGACTCTATGTTGCTATAGAGGATAGAATATTGAAGCCTATAGGACTCATTTCAAATTAGCTATTCTGCTTGATTAACAAATTTGGCCCATTCAGGTTTTTTGGTACTGTGAAATAATGTCATGCTGTGAGATATCACTGAAACAAATGTTTTTAAAATATGCAAAATGTTATTGTTTTGGAGCGTTATAAATAAGATATACTTACTTAATTTTTTGGAATAAAGAAATAAATATGTTTTCTTAATTTATTTGGAATTTCAAATTTTGCAACTTTTAAAATCACAGTTTTTAATCTTATACATTTTGAAGAAATAAGTAAACAGAAGTTTAAAAAATTGTAGTTACATGGCCTTGCTATGTGGCCCAGGTTGGTCTCAAAATAATGCTTAAAAGTATCTTTCTACATAGAAAAATAAGAAAAATTAATCCATTTATATCTAAGTACCATAATAGAAGTAATATCAGTAAAAGCACACAAAAAAGTTTTTATTTTAAAATCTCGATAATCTTAAAGTTTTCTAAAATATTTGGACACATGCATAAATATGCTAATATCAAATTCTAAACTATGAGAAGGTAAAATATAAACAGGTCTTATTTTTATCTTCATAAATTATTAATATTTGTTTCTTTTCATGTCTAATCAAATATTATATTGGAAAACATTTTGAAAAAGAGTGGCACAAAACAGGACTTGTGAATTTTCTTTATCTAACTTGCTTTTTATAGTTTTTTTAACTCCGTGAGACCTAACCTCTACTTTTGAAAATAGTAATATTTATGGCACTGTTTACATCTCAGGAAAAGAGTTCCAGAGGTATCTTTGTTTTTAACAAAAATGTTTACAATTCAAAAATTTCTCAGAAGAAGCATGAAAAAAATTTCTCCTTTTGAAGATACCATCTATTTTTCTTGTTATTCTAGTCCCATGAGCACTTATGAGAGAGGGTTCTTGAACTGCAGTGATTGCCAGCAAACCATTGAAAATATTTTTCCCCCCGAGTTTTATTGTAAACTCTCTGGATGGCCTGACAGTGGTGTCACTAGGGTTTGGGCATCTGATAGTTATCGAGTTATTAGATGAAGGCAGCTGTTGTCTATCTCACTTGCAAAGGAGACTACAACATAATTGATTAATCATTTCATTAAGTGAAAAATATCTTAAATCACAAACAAATTTGCTTTTGTTTTTCAGACACAAGTGTCTCCACTTTGAACTCTTTTTTTTTTTGAGATGAAGTCTTGCCCTGTTGCCCAAGGCTGAAGTGCAGTTGCGTGATCTCAGCTTATGGCAACCTCCCCTCCCTGGGTTCAGGTGATTCTCCTGCCTCAGCCTCCCAAGTAGCTGGGATTACAGGTATAAGCCACCAGGCCTGGCTAAGTTTTGTGTATGTAGTAGGGACAAGGTTTCACCAAGCTAGTCTCGAACTCCTGACCTCAGGTGATCTGCCCACCCTGGGTCTCCCAAAGTGCTAGGATTTCAGGCGTGAGCCACCGTGCCCAGCCTCCAGTTTGAGCTTTTGTGATCATTTTCTAAGACTGAGGTTTCTAAAAGAAAAGCCATTGCTTTTTCCATGTTTCAATAATGAGGCTCATTGAACTTTTTCCCTCAATGGCCAACAATTCCTCGGAATTTGAAGGACTGGGAAAAAGTAGAGAGATTTTGTTGTGTTTTATTCTCACTCTAATAAAGAATCTTTAAATTTTTACAATGTTACCTCTTTATGACAATAACATGCCCTGAGAGGGAGCAGCTCAGATCACTGTAGGAAAGTCTCTTACTGCTACGGGGAATATTTCAATTGCCAGCATTCCCCAGGGGAGAATTAGGTATGTGTTTGAAAAACACCAGCACCAAACAAACAGACAAGCAAACATATACTCAAGTAACAAAATACCTAAATAAGTTTTTATTTATTATTATTATTTTTTGAGATGGAGTCTTGCTCTGTCGCTAGGCTGGAGTGCAATGGTGCCATCTCAGCTCACCACCACCTCTACCTCCTACGTTGAAGTAATTCTCCTGCCTCAGCCTCCTGGGCAGCCAGGATTACAGGTACACATCACCATGCCTGGCTAATTTTTTAAAAATTTTTAGTAGAGAAGGAGTTTCAGTATGTTGGCCAGGCTGGTCTCCAACTCTTGACCTCAGGTGATCAGCCCATTTCAGCCTCCCAAAGTGCTGGATTACAGGTGTGAGCCACTGCCTGGCCCTAAATGGCTTCTTGTGGGTACTATTAACCAGAAGCCCCTTTGTTTTGTAAAATTCCTTGATGAGTTGGATATGAAAGTTTAAAGATAGTAAGACATAGATGCATAGCTTTAAAAAAAATAGGGAATAAGTAGGAAAGGAGTAAGACCTACCCTCCCTCCCTCCCTCCCTCCCTCCCTCCCTCCCTCCCTCCCTCCCTTCCTTCCTTCCTTCCTTCCTTCCTTCCTCTCTCCCTCCCTCCCTCCCTCCCCCTGCCCCCCTCCTCTTTTTCTCTCCCTCCCTTCCTTCCTTCCTTCTGTCTTCTTTCAAGACAGACTCTCGCTCTGTCGTTTCTGGCTGGAGTGTAGTGGTGTGATCTTGACTCACTGCAACCTCCGTCTCCTGGGTTCAAGCCATTCTTCAGCCTCAGCCTCCCAATTACCTGGGATCACAGGCGTGTGCTACCATGCCCGGCTAACTTTTGTATTTTTTAGTTAGAGACGGGGTTTTGCTAGTTTGATAGTCTGGTCTCCAACTCCTGACTTCAAGTGATCCACCTGCCTTGGCCTCCCAAAGTGTTGGGATTACAGGCATGAGCCACCGTGCTTGGTAAGGCGTTCTTGAGGAAAGGGGAAATGTGGGAAGGGGAGGAGGTGAAATGAGCTTGTATTCTTTATGGGGAAAAGAAAAAAAACATCAAAACCTCTGGAGCAGCTTGCCTGAGCAGGGACTTACAAAGAATAGAAATTCTGATAAGGTTTTTGAGTTGTTTACTTAGATTATTGAGAATTAATGCACCTTCTTCCTCCCCTACATTTCTTCAACAAAGGCTGTGTTGCCTTGCTTATTAACATTAGAGTGAATACCTTCTCTTGGGTGAGATCAAATAGGTATTGAGTTCTGCATCTGGACGTGTATGAAAACAGCAGATACAGAAACCGACCTTGGGGATGTGTACAGCTGACCTTGGGGTCACACTAGAATTTACCCTTTTTATAGAGGCAGAACATTTCTAATTTAGGATGGAAGGCTTCTTTGAGAAAGTGACTTATATAAGTGATCTCAAAGTATCTTTTTCTTCACATATAGAATTACATAGCAGAGCTAGTTTCTAAATATAGACAGGCATTAAATGGCAAAGATGAGTGTCCATCTATATGGAATTCAAATCCTAAAATCTGGAAGGCTATTTACATCCCACCTGGCTCCACGACAGTGGGCTGTGAATAGCTAGGACCCTCAGTTTTGATAGGTTTGCAGTTAATTTGAAATATGACAGTTTTAGAGGAGCTGAATAAAAATAGACCCAGGTCTTGCATTGGCTCTAAGACCTCATGGAAGTCCAGTCTTAGCTTTATTATGTGCAAAATAAGAAATGTGGCTAAACGACCTCAAAGGTCCCATCCCAAGTCTAATATGATAAGTTTCTCATTAGAAAACGTTGCTCCTTAAGTGGCTATAAATGTTGCTTTGTTCTTTCTCAAGGCCTTAGTTTTTCAAATGGCTTGTACCTTCTGGAAATACTAACATAAGTCACAGGTAATCCTTAGTTTTAAAATTATCCTCTAGCCACATTATGGTACTTCTGAAGTCTTCCTATGCTCTCTTTTCAATGGGATTTGGTTTTCACAAAAACATTTTAAAATAATGGAAATATAAAATCTAAATAATTAAAGAATGTAATAATAGTTATCAAAGTGCTGAGCTACAAAGGCAATTATACTGACAATAAACCAGTTATGATAGTGATGATAATAGTAATGAACCAAATCATAACAAATCTTTATACTCAAAGCACTCCTCTTGCATGATAAAGAGTTTCATAAATTATGGCTATTTGAAAACTGATTAAACAATTGAGATATTTCTTAGTTTTTCAGGTACATAAAACATGTCTGTTGATTAATAAGTGGATTCATTCATTTACTCATTCATTTAACAAAGGAATATAATGGTAACAAAAGTCAGACATTGTCTTCATCTTCATAAAGTTTACAGTCTAATGGAAGGTCAGAAATTTATCACATAAATACCTACATAAATGTGGAATTGCCACTGTGATGTTAGAAGCATTTGATCCTTCAAGGATGATAGAGAGAAGGCCTCCCTGAGAAAGTGATGTAAGAGTCAGTGAGTGAAAGAGGAGAGGAAAGTCTTCACAGAAAAGGGACCTGTGGCAAATGGAAATACCATGAGTCAGAGGGACTGAGAAAGGGCCTCTGCCTCTTGAACAGACCAGAGGGAACCAGAGATAGACTAGACTACCCGTGGACTGGTCTGCCAGGTCTTGGTGATTTGTCTCTATCATAAGAGATTTACAAAGTCACTGAAGGTTTTAAGCAAGCTGTTTTAGTTGTTAGCAGGGAGGTGGTGGTGGGGCTGACATTATATTAACGTGGTTACAATTTAGAAAGATGACACAGGCTACAGTTTGGAAAACAAATGGGTAGAGTGCCAGTTTGGACGTGGTTAGATTAGATAAAAGATGATTGCAGAACTCCCGGGAGAAAGTTCGTAACTGACTAGAAATGTAATGGTGGATGTGAAAAGAAGTGGCCAGGTTTCCAGGGCTGAAAGAGTGATCAGATTTTCTCAGCCAATACATGGCCGGGTTTAGGTATATTTCATGAAGGCAACTATAGCAACTCCTAGACTTAAGTAGAAATATTTCCTTTTTTCTATGTTGGAACTCCAGATAGCATGGGAAATAGCAGGAGTTTGCTATAACTTTCCTTATTTTTTGCCTTCTTCATGTTGGCTTCCAGACATAGGGAGTTTAAAACCAATGGACTTTGGATCTGCATCAACGTACCTGGATTATTCAGAAGCTGCATGGCAAAGCAGGACATCACTCTCTGGAGGATTTTTGTTGGCTCCTCCTTTTTCTGAGATCCCTAGCTTTCCATTCTGATCACTACTGCCTGGGTTGGGCCTAGGCAACCAAATGTTGACATGTATTGAGGTGATGGAAAACCTTGGAGACAGTTCTCCCTTTGTGAACAAAACAAAGCTAAAGGAAACATTTGTCTACAACCTTTCTATTCCATCTTCTTTCCAGGGATGTTTTCCCTTGGCAGAGGCTCTTGATTGGCCATTAGTGTAGCACCGTCTATCTATATCTGAAAATAGGACAGTACATTACCCACAATTCTGTGAAGTAGGAAGAAGTGTGTGTGTGTGTGTGTGTGTGTGTGTGTGTGTTTGCAAAACTTTCTTCTGTTTAAACTGTTCTCCTCAGGGAGAACACTTCTCCTCCTTGCAAAAAATACCTTAATTATACTATGAATAGTGGATCAAAGGTTCTGGTGTCAGTCTAAAAGGGGGAGCATGAAAAAGAGAATCAAAATTCTCTAATACCACAGGAATTTAGAGTTTCTTTGCTGGTAGCTCTGGAAAGAGAGGAGAAGAAAGTCTAAGGAGAGTTGGAAAGAAGGGGTCCCAGCAACCTACCTGCAGTCTCGAATGTAAATTTATATAGTTGGTGAGAAATTTCTATTCACTGAGGGGAGACAAGTTTCAAGGAAAAGAAACATCTGGATTTAAAACCATGTAGAAGTTTCAGCTCTGCACTGTAATTATTCCTATTATCCCCACAACTTTCAGTAAAGTGCCCATGTCAGGGAGAATCAGATCAGAGAAGAAAGAGCAGCTTCAAGAAGAGATGGGAAGCAGTGAGCAGGCAATTGAGTTGAGAGCAGAAATTTTAATGGGCAGTGATGGAAAACATGAGTGCAGCCCTCATCCCATGCCCTAGAAATCCTGACATGTTAAAGAGGGCACTGGGATTTACATAGCATCAGTAATGAGGCTTGGGTCACTTTTCTTGGATATTAAAGAGTTACACCAGAAGACTGGGGAAGTTGAGGTTACCTTGGTTGTAATTGGCTTAGGGCTGTTGCCAGGGGTAGAATCAGCAAAGTAATGCACCCTGGGTCTTATATTACCTTGGATCAGATTGATGGGCAGTGGCTCACAGGGCACTGGATATGGGCATGAAACCTGGGACCCATGAACTTGGGTATATATATTTGGTCATTAAATTGATTCCTTCCAACTTGATTACTATAAAATTCTATGAAGTCCCTGAAGATTGCTTATCACTCTTCTCTGCTTTTGTTATTAGAGGAGGTTGTGATTTTTAAGACAAAGTAAAAAAAGCTGAGTTGATGACAACACTCAAACAACATTAAGTACCCTCTTGCCTCAGCCTCCTGAGTAGCTGGGATTACAGGCACCGGCCACCAGGCCCAGCTAATTTTTTGTATTTTTAATAGAGATGGAGTTTCACCATGTTGGCCAGGCTGGTCTCAAACTCCTAACCTCAGGTGATTCACCCGCCTTGGTCTCCCAAAGTGCTGGGATTACAGGTGTGAGCCACTGGGTCCAGCTGCAATAACTTTTTAATAGTATTTCCTTCGTTTTGCATATTTAAAAAATTTAAGGTGTAAAAAGGCTGTGATTTACTCAAAGTGACACTGCTTATGTGTTCTCAAACTCAAGACCTTTGATTCCGATCCAGTGCTCTTTTTATTATGTGACTTTCCCTAAAATTACTGTAATTTAAAAGCATTGGAGGGAACAGTTTTGTTCACTGTGATGTGATTTTCCCCAACTGCCAAACCTCATTGCATACAGCCCTGAGTAGAGAAGCATGTCAGGAGCCTGTTTTGATTACACTGCTGTATTTTATGCTAATTTCTTTATAGCCATAGAGTAACAATGAGATACAAAACCATGAGTAAGTTGGAGTTCTTTAATTGGGAATCTATTTTTATGTTCAGTTAATTTTTCTCTAGTAGGTAAATAATACACCATCTTGGAGAACCGCAAGAGTGTTCTCATCATAAGTAGTACTTAGAATGTCCGAGAGGTTAGGGAAATGGCTGTTCAATCTGGCAATTGTTTTTTATGTATTTTCACTTCCTGTCGCTCCAGAAACTCAAGTGAAATACTGTTTGTTCCTTTGATAAATTATTTCAGATCTCTATGTTGATAAGACATCACATATATGCAAGTTTTCACTTATTTAACATATTAATTTCAGAGAAACAAGAACAAAGCTATTTGAGATTTCATTAAAACTTGGCCTTAATCCTAGCTTCATGGGCTAGTGAATGACCTGAAAAATCACCGCCTCTAGCTCCTGCCTCTAGTGTGTGTGCTGTTTAAGCAATTCAAAAAGAGCATTTCTGCTATTCTTGAAATTTCACAATTTACCTTGGTATCCAAATCTCTGTAAGGCCATACGCTTTACCTCAAAGTATATCCTTCTATTTAACTTAAATCCATCTTTTCCATTCCCATCTGGTAATGTCAGTCTAGAACTCTCTGTTCTGTTCCCAGTGGAGACAAGGCTTACATGGTCAGCCACCTCTATGTAAAAATGACTCACAGATTCAATACATGTACTAGGTCAGTTCTCAACTAGACCAAATCATGTAATTTTTAAAACCTTTAGTCATCTGGGTCCAATGATCCATTCTTGAAGCCACATTAATAGATCTCTTTCTTTCTTTTCTTTTTTTCTGAGATGGAGGCTCGCTCTGTCACTAGGCTGGAGTGGAAAGGTGCGACCTCGGCTCACTATAACCTCTGCCTCTGGGTTCAAGTGAATCTCATGCCTCAGCCTCCCAAGTAGCTGGGACTACTGGTGTGTGCCACCATACCCAACTAATTTTTGTATTTTTAGTAGAGACAGGGTTTCACCATGCTGGCCAGGATAGTCTTGATCTCATGACCTCATGATCCTCCCACCTCAGTCTCCCAAAGTGCTGGGATTACAGTTGTGAGCCACCATGCCCTGCCAATAGATCTTTTTTAGAATTTTGTCATTTACTCATTTTTCCTTAAACTGTGGAGTCAAGATTATCCTTGGCTGTGAGTGGGTCTGAATACTGTTTGGTTTTGCTTTGTTGCCCAGGCTGGCTTCGAACTCCTGGGCTCAAGTGATCCTCCTGCCTCAGCATCCCAAGTAGCTGGGATTACAGGTACATGCCACTGCACCCAGATTTTTAGGACTTCATTTGGAAATTACCACATCTAGTGTTTTACGTACTGCCTTTTTTTTTTTTTTTCCGGTAATGTAAAAAGAGAAGAAGCTGCTAACAAGGTCCATATAGTATTCATTTTTATTATTTAAAAATATTTATTATTAAGTACCTACTAAGTCACACGAAGTGTCAGGTACTGTTCTAGAGACTTGGGATACATCAATGAACAAAACAAGAATCTCTGCTCTCTTAGAGCTTACATGACAGGTGTCATGTATCATATGCATCATGTACCACATGTATTTATGGTCCCTGTCAACATGTAGTTATGGCCTGTCATGTATCTGGAGCATTTACACACCTGGGAAGGTTCTTATCCTCATAAGCTGGGGTAGTTAGACAATGGGAAATATGGGCTTCTGGCTCAGCAGGAAACCATACTAGGAATATATGCTCAAATAGAACATTGTATATATGGTGGCAACCTACTTTGTGACACTTTTTGTGTTTAGTAGGCCTTTAGTGGGATATGTAATATCATACTTTCTTTGTATGACATTGTAGAAGAATGCATTTTTTGTCTCAAACAATTGACTTACAATTAAACATTTGGAACACATACATTGAAAATTGTGCACTGTATACAGCTACACAGCGTATGAATGTGTTTACTTAAATTTAAACGTAGTCACAGAAATATAGCAAAAGCAAGACAGAAGCTGTTTATGAAACACATATTTATTGTGTACCTATTTTCTATAAAAGTTGGTGATGGAGTCTTTCTCTCAGTGATAGAAATGAGAAATGCATGGTAGTTGGGATGAGACAGGCTGTTTCCAAATCTGACTTTGACATTTAGGATACAACTTGCTAGTTGTGTAATCTTGAGGAAGTCCTTTAACCTTTTGAGCTAATTTCCTTATCTGAAAATTTGGATAATAGCCTTTAAATTATAGTACCTACCATTGTTAGGATTAAATAAGATGATATTTATGAATGGCACAGAGCTCTTAATAAAGGCTGTTATTAAAAAGTAGAGACAGGGCCAGGCATGGCGGCTCACGCCTGTAATCCCAGCACTTTGGGAGGCTGAGGCAGGCAGATTACCCAAGCTCAGGAGTTCACGACCAGCCTGGGCAACATAGTGACACTCCGTTTCAAAAAAAAAGTAGAAACAGATTCTACCTCAAATGAAGAATAAAACACATGCATATGTTACTCCTGTAAGAGGCAGAAAGAGAAACAGATAAATGGATGCTGGCTGATCATCAGGATGTGTGATGGAGTAGGAATGAGGAAATTTGCTAGAGGAACAGACATTTGAGCAGGATGGGATTTATACATGAGAAGATGGATATGGTTATTCTAGACAGAAGTAAGATCATGAATAAGGTGAGCTGTCATGTAGCACATACAGGGAACTTTAAATAGTTGAGCCTCCCATGCATACCTATCCTTTATGTTGAGAATATTTTCTATGTCTTCTCAGTGTATGCTATGTGATTTAAGATACGAATTTTTGATCTGAGATTGCAGTCAGTTCACCCAATGGCCAGACTCTCAAAGGAGGTGATTTTTGAACATTTAAATTCAGAAGAATTACTGGATTTCTAATTGTCAGATATCCCATCTTTGCTTTTCACACTAATGGCATAATTTCACATACACATAACAATTAGTTTAAAAATGAAACGTATTCCAAAATATTCATCAGAATGATAGACAGTTAATAATAATCCAGTTTCTTAATGGTCATAAGAGTTTGTAAAACATGCAATAATTTCCATGGTAACCTTATGGGCTAATTCCAGGCCCAATTCATCTTAGACACATGGAGTCCTCTTTCTTTTCCACCCTCCTATGCCACGATTCCCACCTTCCCCTTCAACACACACACACAGACACAGAGACACACGCACCTCACTGGCCCCCAGCCATGCAAAGCTAGTCAGGACTCCTGGGACTCATCTGACTTGTTCATGCTTCCATGACTTTACAGATTTCCTCTCTGCCTGGAATACCACTCCACTCTTCCCTCTGCTTGCTTAAGGCACTGGCTTCTCTTTCCTGACCAGCTCAAATGCAATTTTTTTTTCTGTAAAGATGCACCAGTGCTTAAAATGAGAATAGTTCTTTATGCTACCTCTGCATCCCAGTTTCAACACTTATCACCTGATACGGTCATTAAAGTTGTTTCTGACCATCTTCCTTATTATGAGATCCCTCAGGGAAAGGCTTATGTTTTAGAAAATTCTTATAAAGCCTAGACTTATGTAGTAGATATTCAGAAACTATTTATTAATTGAATAAATAAGATTGAAATGAGAGCTGGGCACGGTGGCTTACACCTGAATCCTAGCACTTTGGGAGGCCGAGGTGGGTGGATCACCTGAGATCAGGAGTTCAAGACCAGCCTAGCCATCATGGTGAAACCTCATCTTTTAAAAAAAAAAAAAGATTGAAATGAAATGGGACCTGCCATTTCTACACCAAGAGTAATTGAATTCAGTTAAGCACACACTATGGGATATACCAACTAAAGGGGAAAAACTAGGAGGGAGGGTGAGGAGAAAAGTGGGACACTTCTGATCTGTCTTTTCCAGGCTATTTTGGAGAAAAGTTTTCCAACTCCTGAAGAGTGGATCTCAAACTGTGGCTGTATATTGGATTCACCTGGGGAGTTTTATAACCATCCTTTATAAACAGGATCCCTTGGTCTCAGTTGTGGAGACTTTGATTTAATTGGTGTTCATGGTGGGCTTTTTAGCTTCCCAGGTGATTCTAATGTACAGACAAACTAGGCTCATGGTCCTCCATCTCAGATTTTTCTTAGTACTCTGAGAATGAAAGTAATGTGGGTAGCAAGACTGTGGTATAGAGTGTGTGTATGTGCAGAATTATACAATTCCTAATCCTAGGTCAAGGGAGTGGATTAGTGGCATACAGGTTATAAAGGTGTTTTTGAAGTTATTAATATTTTAAAGTTTTGAAGTGCAAATCTAAAACAATGTTTATTAAGTACATTTACAAGTAGCCTACCCGAAGAGGTCATTTTAAAGTCAGATTCTCCTGTGAGTTTTCAAAGTCATTTAGCTTTTGCTTGAAAGTTGATTCATTTTTAAGCTTCTAATTTTGGACTAAATAAACACACAAGTAGATTATCTAGATAATTGAAGCCAAACTTATTTTAGGCTATAATTAGCCCCACTACTTCAGGTGAAAGTGAGTCTTTATTTTGAATTATTTAGCTAATTGAGGACAAAGCAGAGTTTGGTCTGCTTTCTCTGGATAACTGACAAGTATCATTGCAGCTTGAATGTCCTTATTCTCTGGAGGAAACACATCTGTAGGTAACACATTGTTGTGGTCAGAATGCCAGCTTATAGCTAGCTGGTACTTATGCTACATAATCTGGAGTTTTGCTGAAATATCAGAAGGGAATTTATAGAATTAATTTGTAAAAAGTTGCTTGTAAACAAGAACATTGGCTTCATAATCCTATATTCCAATCCTAGATTCAGTTAAATACTTTGGGCCTCATCCAAGATTGCCCAGAACCACTGATGGGCTCTGATTCTCTTCCCTTCCACAGGAGCCTGACATCTCTTGGCATCAAGAGTGGTTTAAACCAAATCAAAGGCTGGGGATTGAAATGCCCTGACAGGATAGAATTATTTTTATTTCTATTGTCGTGTCAATGTGGAATGTATGAGAACAGGTTTTTTTTCTTTATTTAAACTTTTCGCATGGTAGGAAAAGTCTGTTGGAGCAACAGTCCTCATTTCGAAGGTCATTAGTGTGCAGAGTATCTTCTTTCTTTACAGCACTCTCCACAAAAGGGGCAAAGAGCCGTGAGAACTTGTTATAATATATGTTCTGCTATTCTTAGAATGTAGTATAGAGTGGACCCATCTTATAATTGTAAGGTTCTGAGGAGTATGGCAGTCTTTGAATGGAAGTAGATAAACAGAGAAAATAGATATTTGTGGGAACAATCCACATCACAGCACAAACTACTAAATATATTCTTAGAACTGATGATACTTTAATAAAGTCTAGTAATACCATCTGAAGTTGTATTTTTAAATATCACTTTATTTAAATATACTTCCATATGTCTTTTCTAAATTCAGTATAAAAATAGGAACTGATGTAGGTTGTTTGCTCTTGCATAGTTATATTCACAATTAGCTATTTTTACCTCCATTTACTAAAAAATAATGACTCACCAAGAAGTGTGCAATCCATAGCTACATAAATCGAAATGAGGTCTTTTAAGGGGTTAAAAGAGATTATTGTTGTGGGTTACATTAATAAGTTCTCTAATATTTCAAGGCTTTCAGTCCCTTTGGGTTTTCATGTGTATATCTCTAAGAGCTTGGCTAGTGTGGCTTGTTCCTGAGAAATGAAGGCAGTCTTGGTTTCTGTAATCTTCTATCTGATTTCTGGGACTTTCTGAGTACCTCTCCCTCTTCCCCTCCAAGATAACTAAACCCATTTAAGAAATCAATATGAGTGATGTGAGTCTAAGAGTGGTTAAGTTTAGGATGTGAATGCCAGAGAAAACCCTTTCACTCTCCTTCAACACCCCCCATGTTAATTTAAAATGAAAGGAAAGAGTCCGGAGTCATCTAGGCCAATCATCATACTGTTGGTGCCCATGGCTTACCTTAAATGAGAACCTCCAGGCAGTATTTTCCAGTTTGTTTTCAAGGAAATGGGGCTTTGAAAATAGTGATTCCAGATATATCGGTGGCAGCTTGTATATGAGTGGTGAGTGATGGGCTAGTGATTATGATAAAAGCTAATTTACTGAGTAAATTGTGATAGATACTTTTAAAAGCACTTTATATACATTGACTCTTTAATCTTCATAACAACCTTATGAGGCAGATACTATTATAATCCTTATTCTACAGATGAGGAAAATGAGAGGTTAAGTAAATAGCCCAAGGTCAACAGCGAGTAAGTGGAAGAGATGGAATTCAAACCACAGATTCCGCTTTTCAGCACTTTACAGCACTACTACTGTGCCATGCTATGCTTTTCTAGAACGAGACAGACTATTTCAGTTACTGGAAATAATATTTTTCAGAGGTCTTTTTATGGTACAGATGTCTGTATAATACCTGACACCCAAGGACACTTTTAGAGCTCTCTCTGTGATTATCTGACATTGAAGCATTGTAACCCCATAGGAACACTGAAATTTGAGGAACTGCATTGAAAAATTAGAATTTGTATGCAACAATAAGAAAGTTTTCAGTTCATCAGAAGTAAATTGACTAGAAAGGAATTCAGAATCATCATTCAACTGCTGACTTCCTATAAACCAAGAAAGCATGATTTCTGAAACTCATAATAGCATGCAGAAAGCAGGTAGAGAACAAACCGAGGCCTGAACTTATGCCTGTGTTTTATTTTGTTTTATTTAAGAAATGGTACCTTCTCCAGGAAAAAACATTCTGTTAACTTAAGAAAATATGTTTTTGAGCATGGAAGTCCAGTCGGTATATTTCACTCAAATCCAGTAGAATTGTACTTATTCAACCATAAAATCTTAAAGCAGAGAGTTCAATTGAAAATACAGTCTCATGATAAATAATTAGATTGTAAAGGAGAGAAAATGTAACCTGATTGCTGAAATTTTAAAGCTTATTTTTTCCCACTATGGAGTTTTGCAATAGAGTTTTGGAAAAGCTTGCAAGATATTTGGAGAAATGTCAGGAATGATTTTAAATCATAGTTGTTAACAAATCCATGGTCTTATTGCCTAAACACATTCTGTGTTTTAATACCCATAAAAGAGATGAGCTGCATGTATAATAGTTAAAGCACTTTGATTGCGTAATGATTTTCTATCTTGGTATTTTTTTTGTGTGTGTCTTACTTAAAAGATTTTGTTTCTTGTGCTACCTAGATAGGTGGCATCCATCTATGTAACCAAGTTGAAAATTTGAGCCGCTATTATGTTATGACCATGACACACAGTTGCTGAAAAATCAGATTCCTTGTGATTTGATTGATACTAAAATCACAACATTTTCTGTTGTTTAATTCTCACGCTTTGCCCTTTTCTTTCTATAATTGATCAGTTGCTTTGGGAATATCCAACTCAGATAAAAACTTAAAGTGGTAGAAATATATGAGGTATGAAATAGAGCTGAACATTCTATGTGTCCAACAAGTTGAGGGACTCAACTTTGAAGTGTGAAAGTTTTGTTGCTCTTCACCTTGAAAAGTTAAAGACATAGGATTTTGTTCTGCTTTCACTTGGACAAGTATAATATTTCCCACTTTTGAGTCATTCCCATACTACTTTCACACATTTTTTGCTGTCTACCACCTACACTATTACTTACTAGATATTTTAAAAATTGACTTATTTTTATACTTAACCTTGTCTTAAGCAACAATATTCATGGAATCACAGGTTTGATGTACTAGCTTTATATATCTGCATTACTTACTAACATAAGTACCAAAGTACTGAAATTCAAATTGCTGTGTCTGGTGCCACCCAGTAACTACTGTAGTGCTAACACGGGTGAAAATCCATCCTGGTATAACAATGGGGCATTTAAAGCATTTTAAGTTTTTTTCTCTCTCCTTTCTTTCCCTTTTAAAACGTGGAAATGTTGCACTAATTTGTAAAGTTACCATTCAAGTATTTCTGAATCTGTTTTTCTCCACATATAAATTATGGTTATCTTTCTGTCCATTGCAAATCTCTGAGCCAACTTGGGCTTTTGGTTATTCTAGACAGGTTTTCCCTAACTCCACCACTTTCTCTCCTGCTAAGGAAGGTATAATGGAATGCAAGTGAGCTAACCTTGGTTTTCTGTATTTTTAAGGGTAAATCATTTACAAACTCAGTCCTTTAATTATGAGTAGTAAAAAACAATTTCCTTGCAACACGCCCCTCTACTGATTGCAACACCACGCTTGAGAGCCTCTGTTCTTACAAATTAAAAGGCATTGCCAGAATTTTTGTTTCTGTTTTAAATTTGCATCACGTAACAGTGTGCTTGGGATTATTTTTTAAAACTACAAAGGATTGCTTTGATTCTGTTTTTACTTTCAAAAAATTCTTTTAATCTCCTAATTTTTTTTTAAAAAGTGCTATATTGAGAACTGTATGTAACTTGACTGATTATTTTCGCAATTGTAGCACGACCATCTCATCTCAATTGACGTGGGACTTTTTTACTTTTAGCAATGAGGTTCCATATCCTAGGAAATCCTTCAGCTCTGGGCAAATGGGCCAGTTGGTCACCCTGAAGCAGGCTGACATAAATTGAGAATGTATCTGGTTAGATTTTCAGTTAGTATATAATTTGATAATCTTTATATTTGTGTAGAAATCTTAGACATTAATCTAATGACCTCAGCTAAAAATGGAGAGATCTCTCTATTGCTCAACTTGCCCATTTTCTAGGTTGCTGTTATTGTGAGCTATCGAAAACACACATCTTAATCATGCCACTGCATTGCACAACATGGCTTCCCATTCATTTCTGGATTAAGCCCAACTCTTGAAACTGGCTCATCTGGCCTTGTTTGATTTAGTCCAGTGGTTCTCAAACTGTACTCTAGTAAGGGCCAGCTAGATAATTTGTTAAAAAGGATGATTCCCGTGCCCCTGGTTGAAAGAGAATGAATCTGGATAGTAGCATTAAAAAAAAAAAAAAAAAAGATTATAGTGGGTCATTGTGTTTCAAGTGGTCTTTGAACAATGTTTTGAGAAAAACCAACCTAGTTCCTTTTTTCTTTTCTAGGTTTAATCTCTTGCACTCTCCTTTTACACTGTTTTCTTTGCGCTTACTATAATTTCTTTAGGCTTTTCAGTGTTGCAGACCCTTAACACACACACTGGGCCTGCTCTCTGAATCTCTTTCCTACATCTGTGGGCTGATCAGATTTCTACCTAGACACCCCATTTCTCATTGAAGCCTTTGATGAATCCTGTGTTAGAGTTTTCTCTCTCCCATTGCCTCCATCAGAACCCTATCTCCTCCAGCCAGGTGCACATAGCATGACATTGTACTTCCCTATTCCTTGTGTGTATCTCCTTTTAAACAAATTCAGTCCTCAGAGATACCTCTCATTTATCTTATTTATGATTGCCTCCCCAGTTTCCAGTTCATTGTTGAACACATGTTAAGAGCGTAAGATTGTTTATTGAAGAATTAAATTGCCTTGTTAATGCAGAGATTGGTGTCACACAAGGTCCTAGCTGAGCTAGAACCTAGACTTACACATCTTGTATTGGGTTACTCCCTTACTGAGTCCTATTGATTATATTTATTGATATGTTTGGGTGCTTTTATTCTTGGGCTAAAGGAATAGCAGGTAATTTGATCATGGGGAAAAATGCAGGACCACCTGAGAGGGAGACTAGGGAAAGAAAATATAAAAGGTTAGAGAAATGGCATTTTATTCCTCCCAATCTAGACATGAGGGGCTGGTCTGAAGCATGGGAAGAGAAATGGGCAGTGGTAGTTTCATTCAAGTCACTGGGTTAAGGGGTAGATGTGAAATAGCTAGTGGGCTTGGGAACAAGAAGCCATATACACCCCTGACCCCAACACACAGATGCACACATATCACATACACATACCCCCACTCCCCCCCAACAAACACACGGCTTTCCTTCCACCATCATCAAGGAGACAACTCTTCCCCCAGAGTGCTCTAGGCAGCTACCATCAAGGGCTGGTAGTGCTTTCTCAGAGGGAAATAGTAACACAATTATCCTATGTACTCAGGAACCCCTGATCCCCTGGAAATCCCATGAAAAAAACAAAAGAGATTTGGTGATGGTATTGAAGGGAAAGTCACAAGCTGAGATAGGTATTAATAAATGAAGACTGAACATTTTTGTAATTTGGACTTTGTGCAAACTGTACATTTGGATGGGGCTGAGAATGAATCATATCCAGCATTTCGGCAAAGCCCATCATGAAACATTAGCCTCAGATTGCCAAGACAAGAGTTTCTCATTATAGTGGACTGTGAGGTCTATGAAATGCGCCGGCTGAATTTTAACATTTTATTGCTTTATGGACTTTTTATATGTCATTTAACATGAAAGACACCACTATTCTTGACATCTGGTGATACTGTGGAGTATTTTTCCAGTCCTTGGAAAATTTTCATTGAGTGAGCATACAGCAGGTCTTGATATCAAATCTGTTTTTGAACAACTAGCATTGACCTTGCTGGTTGGGATACTAGTGATGAGCTGCCACATTAGACTGTGCTGAGCCCATATTTGCAGCTTGGGGAGCAGAGAAGTGTGAACACATAAGCAATTTCTGCCTGAGAGAGTCTTACAAATGTGTAGATGATAACTGGACAAAGATTCAGTGGGAACTCTACACATTTACTCAAAATGTTATTAACATCCTGTATTAGTTCAGTCTCACACTGCCATAAAGGACTACCCAAGACTGGGCAATTTATAAAGGAAAGAGGTTTAATTGACTCACAGTTTTGCATGGCTTAGGAGGCCTCAGGAAACTTACAACCATGGCAGAAGGGGGAAGCAAACACATCTTTCACATGATGCCAGGAGAAATGCTGAGCAAAAGGGGAAAAGCCCCTTATAAAACCATCAGATTTCCTGAGAACTCACTATCATGAGAATAGCACGGGGGTAACCACCCTCACGATTCAATTATTTCCCCTGGGTCCCTCCCAGGATTCATGGGGATTATGGGAAATACAATTCAAGATGAAATTTGGGTGGGGACACAGCCAAACCATATCACATTCCCTGGTAAATGCTGTTAGTATGCTACTTGGCAAAATGCATATGTACTTCCTGAGCAGTTTCTTGAGCTAAGCACCTCACTTTGTACTGGCAACAAGAGGAGAATTTAGTATTTCTATAGAGCTGCCTTGAAATGTGCCTTAAATTTTAGAAGACTGGAAAAAAAACTATAAATAAGTAGCCATGATGGGCATTTCCTAATGAAATAAAATGTAGTAGTTTAAAATTCTGAGTTCCCTATTAATGGATATAGATCAACTTAAATAATTTCCATAAAAATGTTGGTGGTCTTGATCTTTATGTACAATTGACCCTTGAACAATGGAGGGTTAGTTAGAGGCATTGACCCCCCAAACTTGTGCAGTTGCAAGTCCACATATAATTTTTGTGTTCTTGAAGCTTAGGTACTAACAGCCTACTGTTGACCAGAAGCCTACTAATAACATACAGAATTAATTAACACATATTTTGTTTGCTGTATGTATTATATACTCTATTCTTATGATAAAGTAAGCCAGAGAAAAAACATATTATTAAAGAAATCATAAGGAATAGAAAACATATTTAGATTCATTAAGTGGATCATCATAAAGGTCTTGCTCCTTGTCATCACAGTGAGTAGGCTGATAAGGAGGAGGATGAGGAGAGGTTGGTCTTGTTGTCTCAGGGATGGTAGAGGTGGGAGAAAATCTACATATAAGTGTACCCATGCAGTTCAAACCCATGTTATTCAAAGATCAGCTGCAATTGTAAACTGTTATTTTTATTGCTATTCAAAATAGAGAGTGTTATTTTGGAGGAAAAAATATCAATGTAATTAGAAAGGTGGAGAAACCAAAGGGTGACTGAGTGATAAATACATTTATTTTAAAGATCACACATTTAACAGTTTTTCAAAAGAGAAAGAGGGAGAGGGAAGTGTTAAGGCAAATTTACTGCAATTTCATAATTTTAATGCAAATTACATTGAATGTTTGAGAGATACCAGAACTCTCATAAATGTGTAAGGCCAAGGAAAGGTTATGCTTGACTTTCAACTGGGAAGCAGGAAGAGATGCCAAGTGTAATGAATGGGAATTCCAGAAAATACAGAGAATTAGATGGCTTCAAATTTTGACTAGACACTGGAGGAGGGATTGTGGCTGTCTGCATTTTAGCAGAAAAGGCAGTCACAAAATAAAGTAGTTCCTAAGACTACAAAGTAGGTAAGTTATTTTATTTATTTATTTATTCTTTAAAAATGCATCTGGTATTTGTGGACACAAAGTAGGTAAGTTATAGATGAGAGGAGCAAGCTGACAAAAGACCCCTGGGTGTAACTGGTTATATGTAAGTCAGTCAGTGAAATGGAGAAGCAGAAGCTTCTGAGATAGGGCTAATTCATGGATTTCTGCCTCTAAACTGGTACATCCAACCATTACATAATCCAGTCCAATGGAAGAAAACATGTATCTGTTTCTAAGCTCAAGCCAAGAGTTGGGGTGCATAGGCAGGATTTGGAGGCAAAAATGAAATACCCCATTAAAACTTGAACATAGGAAAATAACTCTGAGAATTACACTGTAAATGCATCTAATGAATCCCATTAGAAATATGCAAATTTACCTTAAGGTGTAATTCTTAAAATGGTGGTAGTGGTGAGATTTTTCCTCACTACGACCATAATGGAGTCATCTTGTTTTTTAATCACCCTGTTCCACCCCTACCTAGATTCACTACTATCATTTACACAAGTTATTGGTGGTAATGTATGGCTTTTTTTTTTGGGTGTGCTGGGGTGTGGGGAAAAAAAACAAAGAATCTGTGACTTCCACTGTCTCCAAGTGACTGAATGTCTATAGGTTTGCCTGGAATATGACAAAAGGTAATACATATGAAGAACGAATGTAATAGCAGTCAGCCATGGAAACTGACACTGAAAAGGTGGAGGAACAAGGAGATGCAGCAGTACTCTTCATCCATGCACTGTTCAGGACCACCTGACCTACGACTGGGTTTCTTGCAGGTCTAGCCTCATAAACAGAGATGAAAGTATACAGCTCTCAGAGCTTAATGACAGTCAGCCTAACTAAATCTTGCTTTATGTGATTCCATGCTTAACAAATGATACCATTTCTTCAAGGAATGCTTTTACTCCCATTGTAGATATATCTATGGGTGGACCATACTTAGCCTACACAGGTAACCATTTAATTAGCATTTTGGGCTACATTTAAAATACATAAATTGGCAATGTGGTTTTCTATACATTATTCTCTGTGAGCTTTATTAACATAAGCCTATCTTTGAATGATTTCTTCATGGGTTGACAAATTTAGTTTCTTTACCTTAAGGGCTAATGGTCAGACCCTTGATAAATTTCCAAGTTGATGTCAGCCTTGTGACTCTTGACTGGGTGAGTAGCCTTCCCTGAGACATAGACCTTGTAGCTTACCCTTATTCTATGCCTTAATGTGTTGAGGGGCAAAAATTCTTTTCATGGCATAAAGTTCTTAGGGATTGTACATAGAAATTTTATTTGGTAATAACATACCTGTTTGTAAGATGTAAGTGTATAGTTATATTCAACTTAGGGAAAAGGCTTAATAAGTTTTCTCTTTTGGGAGGGTGTACTGGTAGTCAGCTTCCAGTGATCATCAGTGTTCATACCGTTCTGTAGTCCCTTTCGAGTGAATGAGGGTTGGCTTGTGTGACAAATACATAGTGGAAATAATAATGTGTGACTACTATGGGTTTTTTTGACCTCATCAAAACGCATTGTGAAATTTGATTTCCAATGTGGCAGTGTTGGGAGGTGGGGCTTAGTGACAGGTGTTTGTGTCACTGGGGTGGATTCTTATCAATGGCTTGGTGCTGTTCTCAAGGTAGTAAGTTCTAGATCTCGTGAGACTGCATTAGTTCTTACAGGAATGGATTAGTTTCTGAGAGGGCAGATCGTTATAAAGCAAGGTCTGATCCCCTCTTCACACATGCCCCCTTCTCCTTTGACCTCCTCCACCATGTTTTGACATAGCACAATAGACCTCACCAGAAGCTGAGCAGATACCAGTGCCATGCTTCTTACAGAGCCTGTAGAACTTTGAAACAAATACATTCATATTCTTTATAAATTACTCGGCCTCAGGTATTCTGTTATAGTAATACAAAATGCAATAAGACAGTAACTTCCAAGACAAACTTATAAATTACATTGCAGCTTCCACCTTGCTTTCTTGGATCACTCAGTCTGGGAAGAGCCAGCATCGTATTTTGAAGCAGTCTGGTGTAGAGGCCCACGTGGAGAAGAATGTACTTGCCAGCCATATGTTTGAGCTACCTTCGAAATAGATCCTCCAGCTCTGGTCAAGCTTTCAGTTTCCTGTGACCCTAGCCAACACCTGATTACAACCTTATGGATGCCCCAAGTAGGGGCTACCTAACCAAGCTACTCTGGAATTTATGACCTAGAGAAAGCATGAGAGTTGATAAATAATAATTATTTTAAGTCTCTAAGTGTTGGGTGATTTGTTATGCAGCAATAGATAACTAATATGGAGTTTGGTACCCTTAAATTGGGGTGATGCTGTAACAAAGACAGAGATCCCAGAGGGAAAAAACAACAATCATGGGAAATCATTTTCAGGCAGAAGTAGGGCTGAGCCCCAGTCAAGAAGTTGGCAACAAGTGCCCAGCTATTATTTCAGAACTGCTATGGATCAATGACTTCTGTGTGTTTCCTGTTTCACCCTGTTTAAATGACAGTGTCTATCGGGGTTATTTTACACCTGTCCCATCATTTCATATTTGGTGTGTTTGGGGCAGATAATGTGTCCCTCTATTTCACAGGTTTTTAGATTAAGAGGAACAATACTTGAAAATTATTTGAAGAACTACACACCTGATGATCCTCATCTGTACCTGGACCTCATCTAAACATCAATATTCTGGACTTTGAGCATGATATGACGCTGTAATGGGGTTAAGAATTTTGGTGTCTATGGGCTGAGGTGAATGGTGTGTGTGTGTGTGCACGTGTGTGTATCACTGGGAGTCAGAAATGGGCTATGGCAGTTAGCCTGCAAGGAGGCCCCTAACAATCCTCATCTTTGGGTATTCAGTCCCCTTCTGCACTGAATCAGTGTTGGCCTCTGTGGCCAGTAAATTGTGACAACATAATTTAATGAAATGATGATGTGTATCTTATGAGGTTGGTCATAAAAGGCACTGTGGCTCTGAAGAAAGCCAGCTGATGCTATGTAAAGGTACTCAAGCATCCCTGTGGAAAGGCTCACATAGAAAAGACTTCCCAGCACCAACTTCATAATCATGTAAACCACATTGAAAAGAATTTCTCAATTTCCTTTGGGTGACTGCAGCCCCATATGACCTCTGACTTCAACCTTGTGAGAAAACTTGATACATAACCACCCAACTGAGCCATTTTTGAACTCCTGACCCAGAGGAATCATAAAAATTGATTAGATGAATATTGTTGTTTTAAGCTATTAAGCATCGTAGTGATTTGTTTTACACTGGTAGGGAAGTAATATAGGGTATAAAGATTAATAAATGATGCCTATACATCGTTATTTACTTAGAACAAATTCAGAATAATATACTGGAAAAGTTTGGGTCACAATCTTAAATGATACCAAGAAATACCAGCATTGCAATGTGAAAAAGGATGTCTTTTTTTGAATGAAAGAGCCCACTGATTTCACATTACCAAAGGATTAGAACTTCATTCATGCACTTACTTAGGTGTTTTATATTTGATACTTTGCTAAATACTTTGGATGCCTTGTCTCATTTATTCTTCATGACAACACAATGATACAGCTAATATGATTTTATCTTATTTTGAGACAGAGTCTCGCTCTGTCTTTCAAGCTGCAGTGCAGTGGGCGGTCTCGGCTCACTGCAACCTCCACCTCCCGGGTTCAAGTGATTCTCCTGCCTCAGCCTCCCAAGTAGCTGGGACCACAGGCGTGTGCTCGGCTAATGTTTTGTATTTTTAGTAGAGATGGGGTTTCACCAGATTAGCCAGGATGGTCTTGATCTCCTGACCCCATGATCTGCCCGCCTCGGCCTACCAAAGTGCTGGGATTATAGGCACGAGCCACTGCTCCTGGCCAGCTAATGTTATTATTCTCTCATTTTTTGGATGAGGAAGTTGTTTAATGTGTTGAATATAGTGATTCAGGGATATACAGTTATTAAAGATCAGATCTTCCTGATTACAAAACTTGTAGGCATTCTATCTTATCTCTTTATTTGAAAATTGTGCTTTGGGGAGGCTTTGAATTTAAAATATAGAACACAGGTTCCAGCTGTCTAGGGTCTATAGTCAGAGTGCCAGGGAGGTCTAAGCTAACAACATAAGATCTGTTTCATTCTTTAAACTCTTCTTATTTCAGAATTGCCATTGTTAATTTGAGTAATAGGAATCGCATAGATCACACTCTGGTGTGATAAGATAAATGAGATGAGGCCATGCTATAACTCATGACTTCTGGGCCTTGATTTCCTGCTTGCATTTCCTAACTGAACACACTTACTGGGATCGCAGGCTGTCACTACAGTTAAACAAAATAAATCATGGGTCATAAAATTAAAAACAATAACCCAATTTTATGGCTGTTTTGCTCACACTGTAAGAGCATTGAACATAATGGTCACGGCTGAACCAAGCTTAGATATTGCTAAGGCCAATTTTATGCCTTGTCATGCTTTTCATTTTCCTTTGCTTCAAGCTAATGATAAAACAATTGGAAGATTGCTTTGAATCAAACGTATCACTACAGAAGCTTTAAAGAAGAGAATATATTAGTTTAATAGCTCCATAAAGCAAAATTCAAATGTTCCTTTTGGCAAAAGTTTCACTTAATTTTAGCTCAAATTTTCCAGGATACTCTTTAAAAGGTAATGAATTGACATATTATTTGGCATTTCTAGTTGCATATTGAAGTGAAGATAAATCTTTATGGTTTTCATATCAAAGTTATGAACGACTATTCCCTTTTATTGGAAATCAAAAATCCCTCCATCAACCACAAGCAAGAATGGTATAGGCATGTCTATGTGTGACTGTGTGTGGCTAGTGGGGAGGGAGAGGAGTTGGGGGGTCATTCAGGAAGGCAGAGGTAGGGTGGGGGAAGAGTCACAGAGTGGAACCGTAAGAATATTAAAGCTCAAATTATTGTTACAGATGGAAGAAACTCAGGTATGGGAGAAAAGTCACATGTTTCTATGTCAAATTAAGTCTCCTGCCAATTGAGCAGGAGATTCTATCTCAGTCATTGAGTACTCTAGGATCATAAAAAAAAAATTCTGCCTGGAAAATTGGGCTGCTGCCGATATCCTTGTGGTCCATGCCCAACAGATCCTCAAATGTGGATGGCTCTGTTGTCCTAAAGCCAAGTAGGCTCTGAATCGTATTTGCCTGAGCTGGGAGTCTAGTTCCAAGGATCTAGCTTTCTGGATTCACCGCACAACCATGTCTTTTGAACTTTTTTGCTACCTTTCAAAGTACTGCAAGAAAGTGAGACATGTATCCTTACCACCAATGGGACCTTCCATTCTATTTCCTTCCTGGGAAAGCATCCAGCTTCCCACTGTGGCTTCCTGCCTTTCCTTCCCAAAGCACCTACTTCTTTTCTTGCCTCTCCATGAACCTTAGCTTAATCCCCTCAAGGAATCCAGAGTGTCTGTGCAAAAGTCAGGAAGGAGACAGGAATAGGACAAGGACAGGGATGTTTTCAGGAAATGTCTGTAACAAAAATCTCTGAGACCAGCAGCATAGAGTGCCTGGCTGCCTTTTTTTTTTTTTGGAATGGGACAGTGGTAGGTAGAAACAACAACAAAAAAATGCAGGGATAAACAAAACCTAAATTAAGATCTCAATTTGTTAACCTACTACACTGTAGGAGTATAGACTCCTAGCAAGAAGATGCCAGAATTGGTAACATGTCCAGATTGGCAGAAGTTCAGTTGTTGAAGACCATGTATAAAGTATTCATAAATACTTGTTGGCCGCACCCATTCATTACTCAGCATAGTTTCTTTGAGGAGTACCAAACAGTGCCCTCTTCATATTAAGAGTCAGAGAGGATGAAGTTTGATGAGGCACTTCAGGGGATTCCCCAATGGATTTGCGTGAATCTGAGAGAAAATTGTATACGCCAAACTCCTTGGAGAAGAGCTTCCTGGGATAAATGTTAAATCTGCATCAGAACAGAGCACAGCTCTGTCGCTGTTTGGTGCCTGGGTCTGTTGCTGGAAAATTCCCCTTGCCTAATGCTATCAAGTGAGCTAGCTAAATTCTGGTGAAAGTTGCTGATAAAACTGATAAGAACCCTCTCTTAAACAACCTAATTTGAGCTTTATCCCAGAGACCTTGAGAAACTGGGTCTGCACTTTTATAATCCAAGAACTGAATATGGTCCTGCACAGTTGGGTAACATTTGACCTTGAAACGTTGTTCTAAAAGTCATGTTTCCCCCTTGCTGGCTTTGCTGTTATCTGTGCATCAGTGAACACTTTATCATGGTAACGCTTCAGGAATGTGCAAAATAGTTGAGGAGCTTGAATGCCACAGCAGTTTCAAGTCTGCTGGGCTTTTGTTACCAGCTCACTGGGTCGGTTGCTAGAAGACTGCTATAGCACATATGCTACAGAACTGACGTTCATTACCAGGTCACTTTCAAAGTGTTGGCCAATAAGGCTGTAGTTAGTTCATATTTTTCTCCTTGAGTATATTGTCATTGCTACTGAGATGTGCCACAGAAAATGCCTATATTTTTATGTTGGCTTCATGGGGATCTATTAGAACTATTACAAAAGAGTGCTTGACTTTGACTTTTAAAAATGTAGTACGATAGTGCAGTGCTTAATAAGCACCTGGGCTTTCGCATCACAGTCTTGGGTTTGAATCTAGTCTGTAATTTACTAGCTGTTAGACCTAGAGTCATGATTTTCACATCTATGAGCCTCAGTTTCCTAATGTGCAAAATGGTAGAATAATACCTTTCCAGACTGTTGCTTGTTGCATGTTACATGTTAGGTTAAAAGGGAAAATCCATACCATGCCCTTCGTATAATAAGAAGTAGGAAGAACTCAATAATTCTTCTTTGGTTTTATTTGCCCTGTTTATTCTACCTGTCCAAATGGACTGCAAATTTATTGAAAGAAGAAATCATAGCTTCTCTTGCTTTACATTCTCATGCCAAGAAGAATGCCAAGGACATAGCAGGCAGTCCATAAATATTTGTTAGTTCCTGTTATTTCTTTTGAAATTATTCCACTTGCAAGCCAGTTACACAGAACACTTCTTCTTTGGTGATGATCAGACTAAGACCTTCTTTTTTTTATATTTGTTGGAAAGTCACAGAATGTAAATAACACTAGAAGATTTTTTTTTTAAGTCTCTGTGTCTGGTAGGTTTTCTTAAAAATTTGATTCTATGCATTGTAAGGACTTTTGACAGTAGTAAAAAAAAAAAGTACTCGAATGCACATAGGCATAGCGTTCTTAAATCAACATTCATTGTTTTTGTCCTTCTAGCTAATGTGAGCACTTCCTGTATCTTGATAATTTGCTTAAGGGACAATATGCACTTCTAGCCCAGCTCTGTCTTTGCAACTTCATAGTTATCAATAAGATCCTGACTGAAATTGAGCTATGCACCCATGCAGTCAACATTTTGGCAGCAGTATCTGCAGGGTGGAGTAGAAGCAAGGAAGGGGGTTGAAGAGAGGACAACCTCCAGGGCCAGTAATGTACAGCAGCCCTGTGGCTGCCACATGCAGATGTTTCTTTTTTGTCATCACTAACTAGGGAGACTGTATGAGATTTCAAGGCCAATTTAGGCTTTTTGGAAGGACAAAAAAAGCCTCCTTCATCAGATATTAATAGATGTTTATGACTGGTTCATATTTTTAATTCCCTAAGTTTCTTAACATATTAGGAGAAATGGCAGACACCATTCAGCCTTCATGGGGAGCAATATGTGACATTGACAGTGACTTTGAAGAAAATCTAACCTTTAGCGGGTTAACACTAAAAAGGAAAAGAGAAGGGACAAACATTAGCTTTATATAAAAACTTGTAACATGTATTTTTTAATTTTAGAAGAGGCTTAGGTTTACAGAAAGGTTGAAAAGACAGTATAGAGGGTTCCCATAAGCCCTGCACCCAGTTATTTACTGTATTATTAGCATCTTACATTATTATGGTATCCATGTCAAAATCAATGAGTCAATATTGATATGTTATTATTATTATTATTTTTCTTTTAAAGAAAGAGAAAAAACAAAGAAAGGAAGAAAAACAAAGAAAAGAAGAAAGAAAAAGAGAGAGAAAGAAAAAAAGAATGAAAGAGAGAAAGAAAGAGGAAGAGAGAGAGGGAGAGAGAACTGGAATCTTGCTCTATTGCCCAGGCTAGAATGCAGTCTAAAAATGGGTATTAAAAACCTCTTTTATGCCAATAAATGTGATTAACAATGGAGACAGGAAGGAATAAGGGAGGAAAATAACAAACAAGCAGCCAACCAATATTTTATTTAAACCTGTGAAATGCTATGCAATTGCTGAGGAGTGATTTACTTCCAATTTTGTGGTCACTTTTAGAATAAGTATGATGTGATACTAAGAAAAATGTATGTTTTGTGGATTTGGGGTGGAGAGTTCTGTAAATGTTTATTAAATTTACTTATTCTAGGTCTGAGTTCAAGTCCTGGATATCCTTATTAATTTTCTGTCTGGTTGATCTGTCTAATATTGACAATGTAGTGTTAAAGTCTCCCTCTATTATTATGTGGGAGTCTAAGTCTCTTTGTAAGTCATTAAGAACTTGCCTTATGTATCTGGGTGATCCTGTATTGGGTATGTATATGTTTGGGATCGTTAGCTCTTCTTGTTGCATTGATCCTTTTACCATTATGTAATGTCCTTCTTTGTCTCTTTTGGTCTTTGTTGCTTTAAAGTCTATTTTATCAGAGACAAGAATTGCAACTCCTGCTTTTTTTTTTTTTTCTCTCCATTTGGTTGGTAAATCTTGCTCCATCCCTTGATTTTGAGTCTTTGTGTATCCTTGCATGTGAGACGGGTCTGGATGCAGCATACTGATGGCTTTTGGCTTTTTATCCAACTTGCCTGTCTGTGTCTTTTGATTGGGGCATTTAGTTCATTTGAGTTTGGGATTGATATTGATATATATATGAGTTTAATGCTGCCATTTAATTCTGGCTGGCTGTTTTGCCCATTAGTTGTACTCCAGTACAATGGTATGATCTTGGCTCACTGTAACCTCTGCCTCCTGGGTTCAAGCAATTCTCCTGCCTTATCCTCCCTAATAGCTGGAATTACAGTCACCCACCACCATGCCCAACTAATTTTTGTAATTTTTTTTTTTAAAGTGAAGAAGGGGTTTCACCATGTTGGCCAGGCTGGTTTTGAACTTCTGACCTCAAATGATCTGCCTGCCTTGATCTCCGAAAGTGCTGGGATTATAGGATGAGCCATCACACCCAGCCAAGGCTCTAATATTTATACTAACAAAGAGCCAATTTAGTACCAGATGCATTTATGTCATCATTTCATTCAATTTTTACACATGGTATTTAGGTAGGTATTATTTTCTCATTTTAAGAATGACACAACTGATGTCAGAGAGAGTAATTCACTTTCTCAGAGTAACTAAGGAAGTAGTGAAGCAATGATTCAGATCCGAGCCATCTGGTCCCAATCCCAGTTTTTTTCCTTCTTGTATCATGCTATCGTGCTGTCTTTCTCACTTGCAATACAATGATAAAATTTATATTTGAAACATGTATTGCACATATAGTGTTGCATTCACATTTTGGAAAATGGTTATACAGGAGCTTCCTTACTTGCTTTAACACAAGTAGAATTGTTTGTAAGACTTTTCATCTGATTTCTCAAAGCCAGAGAGACGTATTTGAGCTGCAGGAATCTAAATTAGAGCTGCCAAAGTATAATTAATCATTGAATGATAGTGACTTATTGCTATAATATGTTTAATAATGCCTTGTTTTCTTATTGACGCTTCTATGTCACTGAAGATGCATTTCAACTTCTATTTCACTCACAAATGATTTAAAAGAATGTGAGCCATGTTTTGGGTGGAGTCATATATTATTAGAGGTTTTCTGTCTGTTTTTTTCTGAGTTAACAAGGTTACTCACAAACAATTCACACCAGAAATGAAACATACGGTCATTGGAAAGGGAATTCATGGGACTTCTCACAATCTTTAGTTATTTACATCACACTTCATTACTATTCATTTACATGAAATCCCCATTCTAGAGTTTCAGCTCTTCTCAAATATATAATATCAGTTGTCCTGTGGTTGACAGAAAAATTGAGCTTTTAAAAATTTTGACTTTGCTAGAGAAAAAGGTAAAAAATAAACCCACACAATAGGATAAACAGTTAGCTATTATTTTAAGCAGAATCTTTTTCTCTCACAGCTGTATTTCACCTGCTTAATAGTAATCATTTAAAGGATCTAAAAATAGTCCTATAGGAAGCAAAGGTTTCAATAACAGAATTGCTGGATGGCTATTTCTTGTGGTTAATAATAACAGGTCTACTTTGTTGACTTAAAACATAAAAGGGTGATTCTTTCCAACAGATACTTTTTTTTTCTTCACGTAAAACAGGAAAGTCTACAAAAAACAAAACAAAACAAAACAAAAACAGACTGTTCTTGGTAAGTAGATTTTAATTTGTATCTACATAGTGTTCTTCTCAGTTCATTAGGCTTAGAATTTGTGACTGAACAGCGCAGTTTGGGCAGCCTGCTGCCTAGTTGGCGACGTCCAAAGCAATTACTTTCACAGATTTAAAATTTTATTATCACACATATCCTGTCTTTAGTTACCTGAGTGGACGGCCCAATCAAAGACAATATGTATTTCATCATATCTTTCTTGTGCGATTTTAAAAACAGCTCAAGGCTCATCTCACTTTGCACAACAAGAATGCATCAGTTGGATGACTGGTTAAATAGAACCGTCCAAATTTAAATGTGCTTCTTTTCCTAATTTCATTTTTTTTCTATAGAATAAATGAAGAGTACATCTACCAGGTTTCTTTGTTTTGGGCTTATGGTCCCTGGAAAAAGGGGATTGATACCTCATTTTTTTTTTTTTTTTAATCTATGGCCTAGAAATCATCATAGATTTTAGCTTGGGCTTCCTCATTCAGAGACCAAATTTTGTGTAGTTTCTTCTTTGGCATGTATCATTTCACGATTTCTTAATAAGCTTCCACTCCTAGTTTAGTTTGTTTCTTACCTGAGCTATTATAATAGTGTTTGTATTGTTTTGCCTAATTCTTTCTTTCACACAGTCACTGCAAGGAAAGGTTTTGAGAAATGCAAATTTGATCACAGTTTCCCCGATTTTCAACCTTCAGAGGTGTCTTATTGCTCTCAGGCGCAAGTGCAAATTCTCCATGACCTCACTTTTCTAATGTCTTCTCTTGGGGGTATGTATACCCTGTAACATAGGCTGTTTCACACTTGCTTCTACCACATCTGTGTACACTATTTTCTGGGCTTTGGGTTTTTGAAGAACAAATAAATACACCTCCTTTAGGATGAATATTGTGTCACACTGTTTCTGAAGGTTTTTCTGACCCAATGGGAAGATCATAACCACTCTTTCGTTTGGCTCCCTGTGCACACCTTTTTCATGACCATTATGTATTATGATACAAATTGTCTACAGGTCTGTTCATATTTAATACGTAAATCAAGTGTTTTTTTTTTTTGAAATGGAGTCTTGCTCTGTCGCCAGACTGGAGTGGCGCAATCTCAGCTCACTGCAACCTCCACCTCCCAGTTCCAGGGATTCCTGTGCCTCAGCCTCTGGAGTAGCTGGAACTACAGGCATGTACCATCATGCCTAGCTAATTTTTCATATTTTAGGAGAGACAGGGTTTCACCATATTGGCCAGGATGGTCTTGATCTCCCCACCTTGTGACCCGCCTGCCTCGGCCTCCCAGAGTGCTGGGATTATAGGCGTCAGCCACTGCGCCCAGCCACGTTTTTTCTTTTTAGGCCCACTAACGTTTGAGAAATCCTGATGGTCTCAGAGATCAATAAATGTGTGAGCCGCTGTCACTGTGGCTAACCGTGTGCTTGGCTTAGGGCAGTGATACTCTAACTTATTGAACGGAAGAATTACCCAGGTGTTGGATGATATTCAAACTCTTGGAAAGCATTCCCAGGAATTTTGATTCAAAAGCAATGAGGAGGGATCCAGAAAGTCATGGTTTTTACAGGTACCCCAGGTACTTGTGACACAGGTGTATGGGGAATAAACATTGAGAAACTGACTCTTCCAGTTATCTATTGTTGCATAAGCAACTACCCTTAGGGACATAAACAAACCACTTGGAGAAAATAGAAAACAACTGTTTATTATGCTCATGGATTCTGAAGTTCTGAATTTGTACATGACACAGCCGGAATGACTTGGCTCTGCTATATGACGTCTGGGGAAGGAGAAAGGCTGGGGTGTCTGGAGGGTACTTCAGTGTCTGAGGACTGGAATAGATGGGCTGTAGGATCTCTTGTGTTACAGTTTTCTTACCTACATCCCTGACTCTTGGGCTGGGGTCAGTATCAATGGCTTGAACTTCTCAGCATGGGAGGGAGCACCCCAAGAAAGTAAGCATTCCAAAAGAAACAGGTAGGAGTTGCTTTGCCTTTTATGACTTGGCTTTACTATGCTCAAATGGCTGAGGTGGTCTCAAGTCCACCCGGATTAAAGGTATGAGCATATACCCTGCCTCTCAATGGACGGAGTTTCAAAAGGAAAAAAAAAGAATAGCAATGGTTTAAAACTGCCACGTCGATTTCGAGCTTCGATTTATCTGTTTATATCTGTTTATATATACGTTTTCTCTACTGGATCTGTGAACTGTTTGAAGATAAAGATGGTATCTTATTTAGTCTCAAGCCCTCGGGATCTGGTACAAGCCTTGGTACTTAATATAAACCCAGTAAATACTTGTTGCTTTTAACTTATCTAAAGGTCAACAACCATAACCCTTCAATTACTGGGTATTACGGAGTAGTATTGATCTAGAGATGCTTCTTCAGCAAGAAATTCTTTGCAAAAGGCAGGGACTTGCCTCATAAAAGTTGACTGAATGATCTTTTTTATTGCTGCTTGAATCCTAGTTGTACTCTTTTGTTACCAAGATCTTGGGTGAATTACTTAAATTCTCCATATTCTATTTACTCTTACTCATCTCTGATGTGGGGAAAACAGTTGTATTTACCTCAGAGGTTTGGGGTAAGGAACAAATGAAATACATAAAGTTCTTTGATAAGGACAGGTGTGAGTTTGAATAGAAAAGCTCCCTCCTTGTAAATGTACTATCATTCTTACAATAGCCATTGATGACTACAGTTATTCAATCAACTATTCATGTGAATAACAGTTAAAATTGCAAGACAACTTCATAAGCTTTATTTGTGTATGTAGGCATGCACATATATGTTGATATATAAGTAGTTTTATAAAAGTATGCTTTTTAGTGAAGCATATTTATTCAGCACATTATAAATCATAAGTAAACAGCTCAAAACATTCTTACAGTGAACATATTTATGCAAACAATATGTAAATCAAGAAAAAGAAGCTTCTGTACACCCAGAAACTTCCTTGTCATTCTACTAGTCATACTTTATCAAGAATATCTACTCTTCTGACTTTCACGACTACATTTTTTGGGCCTATTTTTGAATTTTATATACATGGAATAAGATGGTATGTAGTTTTTTGTGCCTGCCTTTTTTGTTGTTGTTGTTCAATATTATACTTGTGAGATTCATCCATGTTGTTGCATATGAGAGTATCTCTTTTATTTTCATTGTGGTATAGTATTCTATTATTTGTACTTTCCAGTGTTGACTAACATTTGGGTTATTTCCAGTTTTTGGCTACTATGAATAATGCAGCTAGGAACACCCTTGTGTATGTCTTTTGGCACACATATATATTCATCTATTGTATATATATATAGGAAAACATTTCTAAGTCATAGAGTAAGACAATTAGGTTTTCTCTTTTTCCTTGCTGTTCTGTAGGGGAAAAATGGTGTATATATACATATACACATACATATATCTGAGTATGTACATACATATGTATCTGTCTAGATGATAATCTTTTGTTGAATATATGTATTACACATATATTCTCCCTTTCTGTGGTTACCTTTTCATTAATCTAATAACTTTCAATTAATAGAAATTCTTAATTTTAATAAAGTCCAATTTATCAATCTTTCCTTTATATAATACTTAGTACTATTTGTGTCATGTTTTAAAAACATATTTTTCTCACCCAAGATTATGAACGTTCTCTTACATTTCATTCTAAAATATTTATTGCTTTAATGTGAAATTTAGGTTTATAATTGCCCAGAATTGACTTTTGTCTACAGAATATTGACAATTAGATACATAGACAATATAGAATATTGTCAATAGAGATGATTATTTAGTCTCATATGGGTAGACAACCCAGCACCAAAGTTTGAAAAGATTATCCTTTCTTCAAGTCCAGTTCGGAGGCATCATTGCCATAATCAAGTCTGGTTTTAGACTACACCGATTCATGGGTTTAATGTCTGCTCTTATCGCAAGACCTTACTGTTTACTGTCTTAATTACAGGAGTTTTATAATAAATCTCAATACATAGTAGCTTCAATTCTTCCATTTCTTTCTTTTTCAAGGTCACCTTGGTTATTCTTGCTTCTTGCATTTTCATGAATTTTAGAATCAGCTTGTTGATTTACACACACATACACACAAATCCTACTAGGATTTTGGCTGAGTTTTTATTAAATATATAAGTTAACTTGGGGAAAACGGACACTGTTACAATACTGAATGGTATCTCAAACAAAGTATATCCTCTCATTTATTTAAGATTCATTAATTTCCCTCAGTAATTATACAACTTGTAAAGACTTTTACGTATTTGATATATTAATTTCTAAGTATATGATGTTTTAATACTATTGTAAATAGTATCAATTTAAAATTTCATTTTATAATTATTTTTGTTACTATATGCAAATAATCTTTCTGTGTGTTACATAACATCGGGCAGCCTTGTTAAAATCACATAGTAGTTTTAACAGTTTACTATAGATTCTTTGGAATTTTCTAAATACACAATCATATCACCATGAATAGTGATAAATTTTTTGTTTCTTTTCTATCTATATACATTTTATTCATTTTCTCACTTTATTGTATAGTTAGGAACCATAGTTACATAATTCACAAAATTTGGCAGCAGACATTCTTTTTCTTATACTTATGCCCAAATCATACAATTCAATATTTAGCTAAGTACAGTTTTTTTTTTTTTTTTGGTTTTGCAGTAGGAGTTTTGGAGATACACTTTATCAGCTTAAGAGATTTTTAATTCTATTCCTGTTTTGCTATATTTCTGTCTTGAACATGTTGAATTTTATCAATAGAATTCTGTCAACTGAACTGGTCACATTTTTTTTCTCCTTTATTTTGTTAATGTGTGAACAACATTGATTGATTTTTAAATAGCTAAAAAAAACTGCATTCAGGGATAAAACCTTGTAGTGACTTATAATTCTTTTTATTTATAGCTGGATTTGTTTGCCAATATTTTGTTTCAGATTTTTTTTCACCCATATTCAGGAGAGAAATTGGCTTTTAATTTTTCCTTTTTCAATGTCCTTGCCAGGTGATGTTCAAGGTATGCAAGACTAATAAAAGTAATTGAGAAATGTTCTCCTTTTTTCTGCTCTCTTCACGAGTTTGAGTAAGATTTTTTTTCTTAAATGTTGGAAATAATTCAGTGGTAAAGATATCTGCACCTTGAATTTTCTTTGAAGTTTTAAATTTGGATTTATGTTATTTAATAAACTACTCAGATTTTTCTCTTCCTTTTACGTGTCAGATTTGATAAACTGTATATTCTTGTTCTACCATGTCCTAAAAGAGATGTAATGAATTGTCCAATTATTTTATGGGTTTTTCTATTTTTATATCTCATGCTATTAATATTTGCTTTATATATTTTGAATCTAAATGCATTTGGAATTATATCTTTTTGAAGGATTAAAAAATTTATTTTAACCACATGTCTCTCTTCATCTTTAGCAATTTTTGCCTTAAAGTATGCATTGGCTATAATAGTAATGTCAATTTTCATGGAATATATGTTTTTATCTTTTTATATTCAATATTTTGTATCCTTATATGTAAAATATGTCTTTTGTAAGTAGCGTACCATTGAATTTTTAAATAAAATCTCTTTTGATAATCTTTGCATTTTAACTATAGTTTCACATTTATTTATACTTTATATAATTTGATGTATTTGGGTTTAAAGGGAATATCTTTTTATTTCTAATTCATCTGTCCCATTTGTATTTTTTCCTACTTTTCTAATTTTTTGTACTAATTAATTGTCTGATTATACTTCCCTCTCTATTCATTAGTTATTCTTATTTTAGTTATGCTTCTTAATCACTTTAGTGTTTGTCTTAGAAAGTACAAAAGGCTTATTTACTTTTTTCATTGGACTTCATTTCTGTCTGCATTTCCTACTTCTGACTGAGATTATTTTTCTTTTCATATGGGTCTGCTGGAGATGAATTGCTGATTTTTTTTCCCTGAAATATGGACTTCATATTTGCTGGTATAAAATTCTAGGTTGGTACTTACCATCTTTCAGCATTTTAAAGTTGTTAATTTTTTTTTCCCCCAGTTCACTTAATTTCTGTCGAAAGTAGATTGTCAGTTTTATTATTGCTCATTTCACATGATGTGTGTTTTTCTTTGACTCCTTTCAAGATCATCTTTGTCCTCAGTATCTAGTAGTTTGAATATTACATGCCTGATTTTGGATATTCTTTGCCTATGTCCCACTTGGGGCTTCACGGATCTATGACTTTAAATATTATGTTATTATGGCAAATATTTTCTCAAATATTGCTTTGCTCATGTTCTTTGTATTCTCCTTCTAGAATTCCAGTTACAGACATGTCAGATCTTTTCATGTCTCATACACAATTTTTTTGTATTTTTCATCCTTTTCCTTACTGTGTTATATTTTACCACTCCAATTTCTAGTTTACTATTTCTTGTATCTATTGCACCTAATTTGCTATAAGATTTATGAAGTTCATTATCAATTTTAATTTTTTTATTATTTTTTATTTTTTTGCTTATACCATTTTCTTGTTTTGTTTTATTTTGTTTTTTGAGACAGAGTCTCACTCTGTTGCCCAGGCTGGAGTACAGTGGTGTGCTCTTGGCTCACTGCAACCTCCCCCTCCTGGGTTCAAGCGATTCTCCTGCCTGAGCCTCCCGAGTAGCTGGAACTACAGGTACGCAACACGATGCCCAGCTAATTTTTTGTATTTTTAGTAGAGACTGGGTTTGACTGTGTTAACTTGGATGGGATGGCCTCAATCTCTTGACCTCAGGTGATCCTCCCACCTTGGCTTACCAAAGTGCTGGGATTACAGGTGTGAGCCTCATGCCAGCCTGCTTATACCATTTTCATTTGATTCACTTTTATAAATTCTGGTTCTTTGATGAGTTTTTTCATCTTCTTATCTATTTTCTGAAATATAGTAGCCACAATTATTCTAAAACCAATGTCTAATTAACTCAGATTTTATTTTTGTCAGCAATGTGATTGTTGCTATTGTTGCTATTGTCTACCTCTTTGCTTTAGATTTTGGCTATTTGGGTCTGTCGTCTGGTATGTCTTGTAATTTTAGATTGAATAGCAGATCTTATGGGTCTAGAGTCTTTGATTTTTGACTTCCTAGCATAATACTATTGCAGAAATCCCCAATTGTATTTTTATCCTCTTAGCTGTGGAGTTTTGGGCTTCTCTGATTTTCACCTTATATAGCTTAGTATTCTTAAATGCTAAGAGAGAAAATTTAATGCATAAGGTTGAAATGTTGAACTCTTTCCTGTGATTGCATTTTTTCCAGAATCTTAGCCCTTCTTTTTTACCACCACAGTAGGCTCATAGTCCATTTTTGTCTCTACAGCTTTGTGAATTTGCTTGAACCTCCAGGCTACCATCTTCTGCTTAGTTTCTCAGCTTCATGCCACTCATTATTAGGCAAGTATTTTAAGAAGAAACATGGCAGAGAAACTCATGCTCACCTCTGTGCACTGCCTTTCTCTCTAAAATATTGTTCTCTTAAGTCTCAATGTCTTCATGAGTCTCTGATGCCTTTAAACATGGTTTTTGTCATTTTATTGATTTTTTTTCTTTTGAATAGGCGAATTAATCTGCTCCAGACAGGAGAGTTAGTCTAATAAGGTGTGCTATCACAATTGGAAGTAGAATTTCTCAGCTTTACCACTTTGGGGGGCTGTTTTAGCTCCATCTTCATGATGTTAAATATAACTTTCAGTTATATTAAGTGTAATTTTGTAGGTTTTCTTTTTTAAGCTTTCAAGATTGACAATAGTTAAGCATTTTGTTTTGTTATTTGATTTTAATGGTCAAACACTGAGATATCTAGTGTTGTGGCATATCTGAATGCAAGGACATTTTGGAACTAGGATAAGAGGTTAATGTTTTGAATTATCCATATGATTTTATGGGACACTTTTAGTTTTCAAAGGTCTTAATACAATTTTCACAGAAATTTGTGTCCAAAAAGGGCTGCAGAGTCCTCACTGTCAGTAATAGACCTGTATGTGTATATATATGTAAATGTATATATGTCTATATATGTGTGTGTGGGTGTGTATGTATATATATATATATGGAGAGAGAGAGAGCTGCATTCAGTAATACATGAGCGGTGAATGACGTGAATGACAGAGCAAGGGCTTTATGATCAGACTAGACGGCACTCAAATCCTGGCTCCTTTTCCTAACAGTTGGGTGACCTTGGAAAAAATTCTTAGTTGCTTAGACTTTTATTTTTACATTTGTAAAGTGGCTATTTCTCACAGGACTTTTGTGGGGATTAAATGAGAGCTCTATAAAAAGAAATGAGCACAATGCATGGCCCAGAGTAGATGCCTGGTAAATGAGAATTCTCCACCATCTCTTCCATTCCGAAAGCGTAGTAAGTGTGGATAGTGAAAAGCGAGCCGTGTGAAAGGCACAGTATCACTGCAAGGCTGTTTGATGTCTGGGTGGTTGGTGCAGCTAGTTTAAGCAATGTAATGAGACCAGGGTTATGGGTGAAAAAATCTGCAAATCTGCCCGAAACAGTTATCCTCTTCTCTCTCTACCATTCTTTCTCTCTCTCTTCATTATGGCTATAGTTAATAGGGTGAAACTACAGGCAAGAACCCTTGAATATCTGCCTTCACTCTAAGGAACAATAACTGTGGCTGGAAGGTGGGTTAGTAGCATTACCTTTACATGTGAGGAACATAACAACAACAAGCTGTTTGAAACTTTCTTCAACCTTGATTCTGTCCCATGGCCTTAGGTAGAAGACAAAGAGCCCATGGCACTTTTGAAAAGAAACAGAGGTGACCTTGTTGTTCTAACCCACATTAACTGTACAGTATTTTTAAAGCTTATTCTTTGAGCTAAGGGGCTGAGCAAGCTCTTGCTGAGCAGTTAATAGTTCCATATTTGCCTCCCAAATCTGTGTACTTCTGGTGCATGACTCATTGCTTTTGGGTGCAATAACTTGAACTACATAAAACCAATTTTAATTCTAAATATAATTTTGACTCTTAGGGAAATAATATATAGCATGCATCACTTGAATTACGAAGTAGATAAAAATAGTTGGAATTAGGTTATCATCTGTACTGCAAAAAGAGTGATTTCTCAGCTGCATTTTGAATTGTGGCATATAGTGATTTTACAAGTAAAGCTAATTTAAATATGGCACACAGGCATGCAATATACTCTCTAAGGTATTGAGTTAATTGGAGAATGATGTTTTCATTCTGCAGTTTTGTTCTAAGAGTTCACTATCATTCTCTTGCTCTTTGATTTTAATAAGCTTTTTATTCTTTATTCTTCAGCATAACATATTTGCTATCTTCTGGTGTCTTACGTGATTTAAGTTGTTACTTTAAATTGATGGCATTCACATTGTTAAGAAGACAAGTGACTGTTGTTTGATGGATCATTAGGTTTGATTTTAGGGTTTTCCTCTCCAGTTTACATTAATCGGTTTTATGTACCTTTTGCCTCGTTTCTTTTTCCCAGTTCACATAAATATTGATGTTATCTTCAATTGGAAGTTTCAGAAAAGAAATTAGAATGAGAAAACTGGCTCCAATAGCCATCAGTTGGAAAACCAATTTCAGGCATATCTATCAAAATTAGCTACTTTTTCAGTACATAAAATCCATTTACGCAAAAGGAAAATCAGATAAACTCTCATTAAAACAACCTATATTTTTTCCCCATTTCCATCGTTAAAAATGACTTTCCACCACTACTGGTCAAATTATAGTGTTTTTCTAATAACTCCTATAACTAATTTGTTAGTTTGTAATATAAATAATCTTTCTATGAAATTGTTAAACTGTTTGCTTCATTTTGGATTTCTTTTTGTTTTGCAGTAACTTAATTTAAAATAAGCTCATATAATAGCTTTGTTGGGTTAACCAGATTGAGATGCAAAAATGACAATTTAATAAGCATATATTGATAGGGCTCTTGTAGGAGGGTGAGCAGGAATAAAAACAGTTTCCTGGTAGCTGAGTACTCTGGAGGCCTGGTGCTCCAGAACTAATATGGCCAACCTATAAGCCTGAATTAGAAGGCAAGTTTGGGAGGCCTACCTTTATCTGCCTAGAATTTTCACACCTGTAATCCCAGCACTTTGGGAGGCCAAGCTGGGTGGATCACAAGGGCAGGAGTTTGAGACCAGCCTGACCAACATGGTGAAACCCCATCTCTACTAAAAATATAAAAATTAGCTGGGCATGGTGGCGTGCTCCTGTAGTCCCAGCTACTCAGGAGGGCTGAGGCAGGAGAATCACTTGAACCCGGGAGGTGGAGGTTGCAGTGAGCCAAAATCACGCCTCTGCACTCCCGCCTGGGTGACAGAGCAAGACTCTGTCTCAAAAAAAAAAAAAAAAAAAAAAAAAAAGCCTAGAACTGTGCTGTCCAATATGGTACCTAATTTGTGGCTATTTATCTTAGTCTGCTTTCTAGTGCTATAACCGAACACCACAGACTGGCTAATTTGTAAAGAAAAGGAAATTTATTTCTTACAGTTCTGGAGGCCAATAAGTCCAAGAAGGGCCTTCTTACTGCATCATAGTATGGGGGAAAGACATCAGACGTGTGTGCTCATGAGACCGACAGAAAAGTCAGATCAAACTCAACTTTTTATGAGAAGCCCACTCCTGCAAGAAATAATGCACTCCCGTAATGAGAGCTTTAATCCATTCGTGAGCGCCATGCCCTTGTTAACTGAGTCACCTCTTAAAAGTTCTACCTCCCGATATATTTACATTGGCAATTAATTTTCAACAGGAGTTTTGAAGGAGACATTCAAACCACAGCACTATTTGAAATTAAGTTAATTTAAATGAAATAAAATTTAAAATTCAGTTCCTCAGTCTGATTAGCCAAATTTCAGGGGCTCAGTAGTCACATGTAGCTACTGGACACCATGCTAGATGGTACATTTACAGAATATTTCCACCGTCACGGAAAATTCTATTATGTTGCCTAGCTTTAGAACATCACATGGCTCCTTCTTTTTGGCATAGAAAGGAACGATTGGGATTAGGAAAAATAGAAGAAACACCGCAACCAAAGCGTTGTCTTCATTCAGAGTATTATCTTGACTTCTTGGGAACCTAAGATTTTACCCGCTCTGTATCATTAATCTGGCTTCCACTGCTATGATTTTATTATTAATGGAGATATTCATGTTTTCCCCATTTCCTTCCCTAAAATGACATTTCTTATAGCCTCTGACTTGTTTAATAAGTGATTACTAACTTCCGAGCCTTTACATTTCCATTTGTGATATGTTGTGGCTTATCGGCACACTAGGATATTCACTTAGAATTTTGGAGTGCTTTTCAAACACCATTTTGTTGCCATTTTTTCCCTCTTTTTCAAAACAGACAAGAGGATGCCATTTTAGCTCAGTTTGTTATCAGTCTCTAATTCAGCTTGAGATATTAAATTGAGTTAGGACTTGAAAGCGAGGTTCATAATTCCTCTGCGACTTTCTGTGGGGTAGCTCTTCTCTTCACTTTTGCATCACTCTGCAGTGGGAGGGAGGTTCTTCTTGCTCCCCGTTTCAACTTCCAAATGATGATTTATCCCCAAATTAAGCATTTGAATCTCAAGTTGTTCAATGTTCTACTATCTGCTGCCCTTCTTCGTTGCATTCATCTGTAGAACCCCTGTTGACACTTGCATTTTCTTTGAGGGGTTTATCTTATTCCTATATTCTCTCTAGCACTGCTCCCATCATAAATCCTTGTGATCTTAATGCCACATAGATGATGCTTCAATTTCTGGCCTATCAGTTACTTGTCCACCTTCCAACCTCAGTAACTCACTTTCATGTTAATGCTACAGACCTTGTCATACTAATACCTCTAACCATTCCATAATCACCATTTCAAGCAACCTGCTCCCCAACTGCTAGCCCCTGTCTCCCTTCTCACTTTCTCTAACATCCTTACTTCAGCAATACTGCTAAGGACTTACTAGGACCTGAAGTCCACCTCTTTTCACTGTCCATTACTTCTTTATATTCTTACTTTTTACCTTTCACCATCAATTTTCTCATTTCTGTCTCCCTTTTACTGTTCTGGTAAAATCAACCCAGTTATCATCCAACTCTCTTGTCAACTATGCAGACAGAGTTCTCTACAGGCTTGAGGAAGACACCCAATCCTCTCATTTTAAATTCAAAGCTAGTAACTTCAACTGATTCTTCAGTTGGGCCAGACAATCTAGGGTACATTTCCCTGGTATATTTATTCTCCCCCTCCTAGGTGACCATATTACTCATGCTTTCTTCCCCTGAATAGACATATTTCCTTAAATGGCTATAGTATCTCTTTATTCTTATTATAAAGGAGATTAATAGTACCTTGAAAACATCTGGAAAAGCTTACACATATACAGAAAAGCTTACACGTACACATGCATAATATATAGATTTTCTTTCTGGAGACAATCTCTCTTGTCCTTTTGATATTTTAATGTTTCCTTCCAGTCTTTTTCCTATATTTGTGTGTATTTTTACATAGGTAGATTGTAATATGTAAACAGTTTTGCACTTTCATCTTTCCCTCTTAATATTTTATAGTAATTACCTTTGACTGTTTCCAATGTGCCAGACTTTGTACCATCTTTTATATATATTATTTCTAAATTACTGTATCTTTCTAAGTATCATTACAAATTAAGAAGGTGACATTGGTTTCATAAAGTTGAAGAAAATGTTAGAATCAGAATTCATACCCCAGTCTTTCTGTTCCAAAGCATATCCTTACAACTTTTGAAACCTTCCTAATCTACTTAATTGCTACATAGTATTTCATTGTGTGAATATAGCACAGTTTACTTGAATATTTCCTTTTATTGACAAATTTAGCTGTTTGCAATTTGTCATTCTTCTAAATAATGTCATTATAAACATCTTGGGAATGTATGTCATTGCCTGAATTTAGGACTAATGTATTACAAGAAATTCCTATTGAGCCAAATGACATAAATTCTTAGCATATGGACATTTTGCTTTCCAGAAATAAACATGGTATTTCTGCGATACTGTAAACACTTTTCTTCATTGAAAAGATTTCCTACCTTTGATTAATGGGCCATAGATATAGTGCTTTATTGATCACCTCGTAATGAATTCAATACCATTAATGATTCAGTGCAGTAAATTATTTATTCCACCTGTAATCCACAAAACAGTTACTCACCGTAAGAATAATAATTTTAAAAATGGATCTGATTGTGAGTCTAGATAAAAACCCCAGGGAAATATAAATTGTTACAAAACAATAAAATCTGTAACAACAACAATAGAAGCAAAAATCCTCTTAACAACCCATCTGAAAGTGTTTTTGTCTGTGAATCAAAAATGTGTTATCCTTTCCCAACAAAGCAAAATTTGCCCTTTTGCATTTTATGATGGCTGAATGCTACTCATAGGTGAGACTTTGATCACCCTTCCCGTTTCTAGGACACACTTTCACATTGGCAGTAACTGAAATTTATCCAAATAGACTTTCAAAGCTCCCAAGTGTTCTAAATTTATCTCACTCAATTTCGTTGGTTTAGAAACTAGCTTGGAAATTTCACAAGGCCAACTTGTCTTCAGTAATTTCTAGTGCTTCTTGTTTGGGACAGGCTAGAAAAAGCTTGGAGACGCTGCTAAATTTGGTGCTTGGCAGAAACCATTACACACAAGGAGAAATACATGAAGTGTAAAACCTAAAATATCAAAACTCTTTGACATTTTAAACTGCTTTCAAATATACAGAGATTAGAAAATCATAACATCTGCATAAATCAGCTGTGTGGACAACCTATGTAAGTGGGAACAAAAGGAGAAATATTAATGGGATAATAGATTTTGTGCTTTTAGTCTGCACCAATCATTTTATAAATCTCATGTCTACATATGAATGGGGTGATTTAGCCTAAGGAAAAAAAGTCTATATTTTTCCTACTGGTTATAAATGGTGTTAGAATTTGCCAAAAACGAACATTTAATGCACAAACCTACAAAGAAAGACTACTATTGTGATAAGGGCTTGAAATTGTTACTGGAAGACCTGGGGCTTAAAATCCTGTTTTCACACATGCTTGATGTATAATCTAGGCACAATTTACTCAAATAGTAGGAATCCTAATTTCTTCATCTGTAACATAGAAATAACAATATTTACCACCCTGAATGGCTCCAAAGATCAAAATGAGGTAATGTTCAGGAAAGCACTACAAAAAGTCCAAAGCCCTATATAAATATGAAGTGCTATTTTTGTATTTGCTAATTGCAAATTAAGAGTTCCTGGGATTCACTGAATTTGCAGGAAGTTTAAAAAATTATTTTGAGTGGCAGCATGGTTTGTAATTTTTACTTTTATTTATTTATGTATTTATTTTTTGAGACAGAGTCTCACTCTGTAGCCTAGGCTGGAGTGCAGTGGCACATGATCTCGGCTCACTGCAACCTCTACCCACCAGGGTTCAAGCAATTCTCCTGCTTCAGCCTCCCGAGTAGCTAGGATTACAGGCACGTGCCACCATGCCCAGCTAATTTTTGTATTTTTAGTAGAGACAGGGTTTCACCATCTTGGCCAGGCCGGTCTTGAACTCCTGACCTTGTGATCCACCCAGCTCCGCCTCTGAAAGTGCTGGGATTACAGGTATGAGCCACTGTGCCCGGCCAATTTTTACCTTTGTTTCTATGCCCATCACCCACCTAGCATATGTTGTACCCAATAAGCATTTCATCCCTTCCCCCATCCCATCCTCCCTCCTGTTGGAATCTCTAGTGTCTGTCGTTCTGCTCTGTATGTTTATGCATATCCAGTGTTTAGCTCCCACTTGCAAGAAAGAACATACAGGTTTTTACTTTCTGTTTAAGAAAAATTTTATCATTTAATTTTTATAGAGAGACATTGTTAATTAGATTGGGATGTTGTGTATGATTCTCTCTTAGGTGCAAAAGCTTAGGTAGCTCTTAGTGAATTTTAATTGATTCCCCCACCACTCCTACTCCCAGTCCTTCACAGAGGAAATACAAAAGTTTTCTTATCCAAGTGCTCTTTTAAAGTGAGAGGACAAGGGGGCAATGAAAAGTGCCTAATGATATGGACACTAAGAACATGGACCTCGCCATGGATTTCAGTACCAAAATGACATGTGAAGAGGTAAGAAAATGGCTGAATTCTAGTAATATATTTAGATGTACTGTTTCCTCCCCACTTCAACAAAGTGGTATCACTGTGAATACAGAGTTTGGGAGAGATGATACAATAAGAAAGTGATGGTTCAATGTTTGGGAAAATTCCAGGGAAACTGGATATTAAGGGGAAACCCATACATAGGTATATGAATCCAAGTTTATTGGTGAACTGTAGACTTCCAAGCCTACTTCCTTGGTGGGATTAGTCAACAGTGCTCTCTGATATAAAAACGTCCTTTCGGAGGCTATGTGTGCATGGCTGAGAGGAGACTTTGACCATGGTTCTTCAAGGTACTACTAGTAATAGGTTTTTATTCAAATATTTATGAATAATTATAGTCAATGGAAATTGTTAGTAACAGGGAGATGAATTTGGCATTGCATTTTGAAGAATGGAACAACTTAGTATTTACTCTACATATGAATCTGTACTTTAAGTATTTGTTAGTTATCCAAATAACTTTCAGTAGATAAATACATTTGTGGAACCAACTTTCAATATAATTTATTCATTTGTCTACTTTCAACATTTTGACCAGTCATATTAAGATCATGTTATTATTTCAAGAGTTAAATTTTCCATGCATGTATGAATTAAACATTATCTTCTTTCACATATGAATTCAAGGTTTTCCTTTTGTACTTTTTCATGTTAGCACTATATTCTTTTTTTTATCTTTTCTGAGACAGAGTCTCACTCTATCACCCAGGCTGGAGTAAAGTGGTGTGATCTCAGCTCACTGCAACCTCTCCCCCTTGACTTCAAGTGATTCTTCTGCCTCAACCTCCCTAGTAGCTGGGGCTACAGGCACATGCCACGCCCAGCTCATTTTTATATTTTTAGTAGAGACAGGGTTTCACCATATTGCCCAGGCTGGTCTCTAACTCCTGCCCTTGTCATCCACTGGCTTCAACCCCTCAAAGTGCTGGGATTACAGGCATAAGCCACCGCCTCACCCTTAGTACTACATTCCAATTGTTAAGAACTCTACCCACAAGAGCTAATGGAGAAGTTATTATTTAATGGATTTCAGGTTTTCAAGATAAAAGTTTTGGAGATTGAACAACAGTGTGAGTGTGTTGCATGCTACTAAGCTGTACATTTAAAATGGTTATGATGGTAGATTTCATGCTGTGTGTATTTGAACACAATTAAAAAATTAAAGTAATAGAATAAAAATAAAAGTCTCCCCTTTATCCACATCTCAATACTACTTTCCTTCCCAAGGTTGGTTGGTCTCTTTTTTGAGACGGAGTTTCGCTCTTGTTACCCAGGCTGGAGTGCAATGATGTAATCTCGGCTCACCGCAACCTCCACCTCCTGGATTCAAGCAATTCTCCTGCCTCAGCCTCCTGAGTAGCTGGGACTACAGGAGCGTGCCACCATGCCCAGCTAATTTTTGTATTTTTTTTTTTTTTTTTTAGTAGAGACAGGGTTTTACCATGTTGACCAGGATGGTCTCGATCTCTTGACCTCGTGATCTACCCGCCTTGGTCTCCCAAAGTGCTGGGATTATAGGAGTGAGTCACTGCGCCTGGCCCGGTTCGCCTTTTTTGATAGACTTTATTAGAGCCAAGTCAGCACCATGACCTTGAATGACATAATAGATTTTGAGAAAAAGGCAGTTGCATTTTGATAAAAATTAAACTTTCAAACAAAGAATTCCATTAGTAATAGTATTAACAACTTCATTTTTTAAGAATGTAGTCTCACAGATGATTGTGAGATGAATACATCTTCATGGTCATATTACGTTGGTGTCTGATTCAGTTTTCTTAAATGGGGACATTCAGGATCTCATGAAAGGCAGAACCACAGATACTATTACTGAGGTGTTTTCCTTCTATTAGAATTCACTCATGGGCCCAAACTTATTTTAGCTTGTCATATTATTAGTGCATATTTTACTTTATATTGTGGCCTAATGTCCATCTACCTGTTTGTTTATAGGTGGCCTCATGTCCATCTACTTGTTTGTTCCACAAAGTTATAGACAGTTGGGTGCTCATCTGCCTGGCTGGGTGGATCTGCCTTAATAACTGTTGCATGTCCTGTTCCTTGTTCTCTGAGTCATGCCTTCCCCAGGCATGTTTTTGCCAAGACGGTGCACAAACAAGTTGTTCATTGTTTAATCTGTCAGTGGGGCCAGGACTCGAAGCTTCCACAAGCTTCAGGTGTTACTCAATTCTCCTCTCTCTCTCATCCTTTCATTTTAAGCATTTTTGACCTCAGAAAAAATTTCTTTCAAATGCTTTTCTAGAAGGAAAACTCTCTGTGTGTAATTTTCCTTTAAAATAATATATCTACATTCAGGTCTCTTCATTTGTCGATAGAGCAAATAAATATTAATTGGAAGCTTTGGCACATACCTGATTCTCAGCAGTGTGCTCATTAGATGCTCAGTGTGAGTGAGAAGTACAGTGTGGCTGCTAGAGATGTAGTTTGAATGTAGAGGCATATTGGAGAGCTGTGTGAGGAATGAGGATGGGGAGAGGGAAGCAGGAAGGGGACATCACTCTTCATGGCCAGAACACACCTGGACCATGGTGGTCTTCCTTGGGCATGACCTTGATTTCAGGATGGGAAGCTTGCACTTCCAGCAGCTGGGAGAGAAAAACGTAAAACCCTGTCCTTCCTTAATTTAAACCTATGCATGGAACCCTTAATCTCTGTCTTCTTTAGGCAGTGAGGATTATAGCAGTGAAAAAACAAACAAACAGAAAAACTCTGGCATTTATGGAACTTAGATTCTAGTTGGAGCAACAGACCATAAGTAGCAAGACAAATTAAAAAATCTTGTGATTGTAAGTGCTTGTGCTAAGAAGAAAAATAAGGCAGGGTGGGGAGTTTGAGGGACTCAGGGGTGCTAGTTTTGAGATAGTGTTCAGGGAGGCCTATTCTGAGGAGGTGACATTTGAGTGGAGACTGGAATGCAGGGAGGGGCCCAGACACAGATTATCTGAGGGAGGGAAATTCCAGGTAGAAGGACAAGCAAGTAAGTGAAAAGGTCCGGAGGTGGGAACGTGGGAGCAAGACAATTTTGAGGCCAAAGTGGAGTGAGCAATTAACAGTGGCAGGAAATAGGACCAGACAGGCAGCCTAGTGGGCATGGCTTTTGCTCAGCTTCTAAGGAGCACCCCTTAGAAGGTTGTGAGCAGGGAAATGATGGATCTGTTGCATAAGATCACTGTAGCTGCTGTGCAGAGAAGGTATTGTGGGAGAGCTGGAGTGGGAGAAACCATAGATGTTTAACTGATAAGAGAAGGCGTCAGGCAGGGAGAGAGGCATGCAGTTGCTTCAAATGTTTAAAGCAATTTCATGTGTAGGAAGGATTTTTTTCTTTTATATATTGTCATGTACAAATATGCTGAAGTTATTTAAAAAATAAAGAAATTTCGGCTCAAGAAAGGACCTACACTAAACTTGCTTTTCGTCTGATTATAGAAGTAACAAATGTTTCTTTTAGAAAATCTGCAAGAGTAAAGCATAAAGAAAATATACTACTCATAATCTACTGCTCAAAAATTTTAAAAAAGAAATGACTATCAACATTTTTCTCTATTTTTCCAGACTTTTTTTTCTGTGCATGCAAATATACATTTTATAAAAGGAAGCAGACTATTTTCTGTCATGTAGATATTTTTGTTCTGTTCCACAACTTGACTTTTTCACTCACCAATGACTGTTTCTTCATTTTGTCAACTAGTATATAAAGCATCATTTTGAATGATTTCACTGTACCCGGTTATATATGTGAACCATCATTTAGTAAAACTATTTTATATGGTTGGGCAATCAGGTAATTTTCAGTTTTCTTTCTTTTTGTTATTATAAATGACACTGCAAAGAATATCCTTAAACATAGACTGTGGTGTATATCTCTGGTCACTTAGACATATTGTTAGGATTACCTGCTAGAAATGTATGCACACTTGAAAGGTTCGTGATTTATATTTTTAAGTTTGTACCAATTCACACTTCTACCAATTAGCACATTCTATTCATTTCCAGTTCCTATTTAGAGAAGTCTAAACTTCGAACAAGGTCCATCAGGAGGAAGAGAGTTTCCTGTCGCTGAAGGCATTTTAGTAGGTGCTGGAAATTCACTTGGATAAGAGATTATTGAGTAAAATTTCGTTGAGTACTTGAAGTGCCAGGTAGGTTTTAGAATTCTTTTCCAGTTTATGTTTGTGACTGCAGGGAAAGCAAGACGGAGGAATGTTGAATAATTCTGTTGCTTGTATTCTATTCTATAGAGATAAATGAGTTGTTTTTGGTGATAGTTCACATATAGCACACACACACACACACACACACACCAAAAAAACAAACAAACAAAAGTAAAACTGAAATAGGGTACTCATAGCAATTTTCTACAACTTGGAGAATGGAACTAGCAAAGGCCCAATTTAATAAATACTCAATTTAAATACATTTTATATAGATTTTAAAAAAGTGAACCATAAGTTGTTCTTAGATTTTCTCATTTGCAAAGCACAGCAGCATATAACCCCAATATCACCATCTCCATCAATTTGTCAATTAACTTACTGATTTAATTATGCAGTAATTAATGGTATTATTGAATACCCACTAATTCTTCACAGTCCACTGGGCTCTGGGGATATAATATCAAATAGAACACGATTTCTGCCCTCAATAGACTTACAGCCTGTGAGGGGAGAAAAGCAAGCAGTTCAACAGTTTCAGTGTGATGAATGCTGTGGTGAGTATTCCATAGCATACACAGCATCTATGGCAAACAGTGGAGGTGTATCACCATGCAAAGACACATGGAACAGGTTATGCCTACTTGCAAAAAGAGCATTGGACTGACGATAGAGATCTAGGTTTACATTCCGGCATGGATGAGGTTGTGTAAGTCATTAAAGCACATTTAAAATCAAAGGGAAAATTATATTTACCTAATATGGTTTTTATAAAAGTGGAATACAATAACATGTGAGAGCAACGAACACAGTACAAAGCATGCACAAAATCTGAATAAATATTAGTTGAATCATTGAGACATACGAATAGTTCACTACACTAGATATTCCCAAGAGGTAATTTCAAGGGCCATCTGCCAGAAACACAGAATGAGGCAGTATTTATCAAAACTGGAGTAGGCCGGGCGTGGTGGCTCATGCCTGTAATCCTCTCACTTTGGGAGTGCAAGGCAGGCAAATCACGTGAGGTCAGTGGTTCGAGACCAGCCTCGCTAACCCAAATGGCGAAACCCTGCCTCTACTAAAAATATAAGAATTAGCTGAGCGTGGTGGTGAGTGCCTGTAATCCCAGCTACTTGGAAGGCTGAGGCAGGAGAATTGCTTGAACCCAGGAGGCAGAGGTTACAGTAAGCCAAGATTACACCACTGCACTTTAGCCTGGGCAACAGAGCGAGACCCTGCCTCCAAAACCAAACCAAACCAAAACAAAACAAAAAAAATCCCAAAAAACTGGAATAAACTCCATTGCTGTATCGAACGCACTTTCCTCGAGTAGTATATTCTACATAAATAGGAGATCAAAATAATGTATTGTATATGAATGTTGATGAATTTAGGATATAAACTAAGATGCATAACAGTTGGACAAAACCCAGAAGTTAGATGTAATCACAGGGTACACTGGAGGGAGAAATTCCTCTTTGCTAATCATCTTCTGCCTTGAGCAGCAGCACAGAGATGACTGCTTTGTGCCTAATGATTATGAGGGTCAAATTGTACTTACAGATAAATAGAGACAAGCATTTAGAGCACCAAAATCCCTCTTCAAGGAAGGACAAAAGTGCTCCCAAGCAGTGGAAACGTAACAGAAGATGTGCTAGGTTATGGCCGTGGGGGAGGCAAAATTCAGAACGCTTTTCTCTCTGAAGATGCTCCTCTGTTGTACTCCAGAATGTCTCTTCTTTTGCATCACTCCAGGTCTGACAATTAGAGGAAGGAGATGCTGTGTCCCGAGCTCTGTAGTGTGCAATGCGGACACCACAGTGAACTTCCAAGTTCTGGCTTTCGTGGAGCATGGAATCTCTCAGAAAACACATCTGTTAAAAAACAGCACAGAGTGATGCCTCTTACGGATGTGGAAGTTTAGAAAACCATGCCAGGTTCTTCTGCAAATGGACTCAAGGCCTGGGGTACCTGGCCCAGAGTTCTTTTGAAACCTAGTGTAACTTCTGAGAAATATTCTTATTGCAAATTTGTGGTCAAAGAGATAATTTTAGTTTTCATGTGGAGTGGCGATGTAGCAATTAGCAGAAACTCAGAAGCCTTTATGCTGTTCTATTTGTAGGTGACCTAAGCTATTGATTTTGACCTAATGTCAAAATCAGCTTTAGGCCCTAAAATAAATACCAGCAAGTAACAAAAGGGAAAAATACCTAACTTCTCTAATAATCAAATATTAGATATTTGGACAATTTTCTTAAACTATCAAATCAACAAAGATTTAAGTGACAATATTTGCTGCTGTTAACAGTCAAAAACTATGGCTGGTAGAAGTGAAAATTGATATTCCTTCTGAAAAGCAATTTGGCAATATGTATTATACGCCTTTAAAACATTCCACCATTTGATCCATTCATTCTAATTCTAAGACTTGATCCTAAAATGAATCCAAAATATAGGAGGAAAAATCATTGTGTATAAACATGGTCACTGCAGAATTAGTTAGAACCTTAAAATCCTGAAAATAACCTGAATTTCTAACAACAGAATGATTGATTAAATTTTGTACATCTTATGAAATCTCCATGGCATATGGGGCCAATAAAACTGATACTTATAATGATGTTTTGTCATAATGTTAATATAAAAGCTTACTTTTGGTTTCCCATGAAAGAAGCAATTCCTAAAGTAATAATGTGCTACCATTTAATTAACAATTCAGCACACTCTGCTGTGTGACATCTAGTACTGTGGGTTTAACTTATAAAATATGCACTGTTAATTAATACCATTGCAACTATGTAAAAATGATAAATCAAAAACTTTGCAAAATAAAAAAAGACTGGAAAGAAATGCACCATTTTTATTAACAATGACTATTAGTAGTGGGATGTGTGATTTTTTTCTTTCCTTTTTCTTTATTTTTCAAAAATGCCCAAATTAGTGTGTATTACTTTTAGAATGGACATATGGACATCATGCCTGAGGGTGTTTTTTCCTTTTCTTAAAAAGCAGTCCTGTTTTCTGTTCTGTTAGTGAAGAAACATGGTCTTTGGTGAAGAGAAAGCCTGAAGCATTGACTTAATAAATAGGCCTTTAATGACTTTTAAAAGTCAGAGACCCATAGATTCTTAGGGTTGAAAGGTCACTGATTTCAAGTCAATGCTGCTTATTCCAGAACAAGTAGATAATTATTTATCAAGTGCTTACTATGTATAAAGCCCACCTGCCTTCCATCAAGAATTCCTACTCATTTGTTTTTCCAGAAAAGAAACCAGCATCACCTCCTTTACAAAGACTTCCTTGATTTTCATCTGTCTCCCCTCTCCCGTTTCAGATGATCTGGGATAGGGACCCTTCTGTCTGTTTCAGAGGTCAGTTATTTCAAGTTTTCTGAGGACAAGGACTACGTCCCCAGCTCCTGGCACAGGGTGACACATAGACGGTTCAATAAATAAGTGAAGGAATGTTTTTTTTCTTGAGACGGATTCTTGTTCTGTTGCCCAGGATAGAGTGCAGTGGCATCATCCTGGTTTAATGCAACTTCCGCCTCCTGGGTTCAAAAGATTCTCATGCCTCAGCCTCCCAGGTAGTTGGGATTACAAGCGTGTGCCACCATGCCCGGCTAATTTTTTTGGTATTTTTAGTAGAGATGAGGTTTCACCATGTTGCCCAGGCTGATCTTGAACTCCTGGCCTCAAGTGATCCACCTGCTTTGGCATCCCAAAGTGCTGGGATCAGAGGCATGAGCCCCTGTGCCCAGCCAAGTGAATGAATAATTTTTGAAGACAATAATTTAGGTGTTCTGGAAAGATGGAAAGTAGTGTGATAAATGCTGTTTGCCCTTAAAGATGTTATGAGTAACTGTAATGCAAAAAGCCAATTAACAGTGCATATTTAAAAACTAAAAAAGGACAGTAATAGATGTCACATGGTTCAGTGTACTTATTAAATAAAGAGTAGCATGATTAATGCTTTAGGGGTAGCCTTGTTCATCAGGAATAAAAAATACTGAGAAAAAAATCAAACGGCTTAAATATATTCTTTCATATGATTAAATTACTTGGTTTTATTTTATAATTTTTTAATCAGCAAGACAATAAACTAATTATATCTTCACCATACCCAAATATATGAAATTATTTAGAAATATTTTTCCTTTTTTTTTTTTTTTTTTACAATGAGTAATCTCCCAGTTGACTTATAGTTGAACAAGGGCCAGAAAATGTAATGTCTTGCCTAAAGCACGTTTCTTTTGGGTGAGATTGTGTGACTCTTAGTCTTTATTCATGATTAGGTTATCTACGACCTAAGTGAAGAACAGTTGTAAAAAGTTCAGCTCTTCAGATGGCTTGTGAATGGTAGAAAAGAACTTAGATCAGTAAGCATGAATTCCCTTTTTAATATTTTGGAATTGCATGCACTCCTGAATGGAGAGAGATGGGCCTCCTTTCCTTGTCTTCTTTTGCAAGTACTTTACATATTACTGCAGTGAGGAACCAAGAGGATCCTCTCTTGGGTTTTTCCCTTCACTGAGTGAATGACTTGGCAAATTTTCCTGCTCCCTCCTGCACTACACAGGCAGGGACACCGAGAGTATACTTTCCAACCTTTATATTGCCTTTCAAAGTAAATTATGCCAACATTTAAAATTGTGATAACTTAGAGAAATTTAATGGATAAAATGTACTCTACTTGCATATGCCCTTTAGTCTATAAACATAGACTGTTGCCTTCTGGAGCCCTGAGCAAATGGTAGTAGAATTCAGATATGCAAGATCTAGAACTTGGGTTCCTTACTATAATGGGTAGAATATGACTTAGGCTAAATATATCTGTTTATAAATATCTCTGAATAACATGGATGTAGACATTTTTCATTATGCAAAAAAGAATATTTATAACACTGTCTATCAGAAACCTACATGTTAACTCTAAATCAAGAGGAATATTGTAATTATTTCAATGCTGCCTGGGAAAATATGTTATATGGTTTGAGCAATTAGGGAGAGATATCAACAACGAAATCAGTTCTAGTAGAAAATTGTAAATATTGAATTTTATGCAAACAAGCAAGACCCTGAATTACTATAAGGTAAGCATCAATTATGCATACAGTTTAATATTTTATTAGAACATTTACATTAGGATGGCAGTAAGCTGGGCTTCAGAGCATTAATTCACATGGCATATTCGGCTTTTGGTACCTTGCCCCCCGCCCTTCAGGGGCTCTTCAGGGTGATGATGAGGTGATGTTTCTTGTCAAATCATGGGAATGTGAGGGCAGTTTCATTGTGTAGGCATCCTGAAATCTCAGAAGAGTACCATGGTTTAGTAGAAATTATTTTTACCAGAAGCCAAAGAACATCTACAGTGTTTGAAACACTGAGAAACTAGACTTCCCAGGGACACTAGCCTACCTGAGGTCAAGATGAAGAATCAGTGGCATCCTTAATACGTGTTTTCCAAACTCGGAGGAACTATTCTAAGGAAGAAGAAGCAGCCCACAAAGACTATTTTCTTCAAAAAACAGCACCCAGTTCAGTGGATGGAAAACTTAGGGAGGCAGCCTTTGAATTAATATGTATGTAGTATGTTTTTCTTTCTTTCTTTTTCTTAGAGACCAGGTCTCACTCTGTTGCCCTGGCTGGAATGCAGTGGTAAAACATTCTCCTACTTGATGTCCCTCTTGCTCTTGAGAATGTCTCATCTTCTCAGATAGTTTTGAGAATCCTCTGGACAAAGTTTCATGTTTCGAAGAAGTTTCTCAGCTACTTTGTGGGTTCTGTCAGTATAGATCTCCTCTCTAGTTCTGATTCACTGTGGCAATGTCGTTGGTTGAAGCCACTGATTGATCAAAAACCCAGAGCCACTTCATGACATACTTCTTACTTTCCCAGTCCAGGTGTAGGCTGCTACTGTTCTCTGCTCAAAGAACTCTAGCCCTGATATGCTGCCTGGAGTCGACTTGTGTCTAAACCCCAATATAAGCTGTATACAGTAGATTAGGATTAACCTGTGAGCCTAACATTTTATGTAGAGATTTGCATTATTGTTTCTTCTCTTCAGTGTACATTTCTTGTCAAAAGACTCAATACTGAGCTCATGGCGGCTAAAGGAATATATGAAAAACTGACAATGTCATGTATTCAAATTGGCCCCACCCTCTTGACACCATCTTACTGTCTTTGAGTGAAAACTGTGTTTCCTGGCGCTCTCTTCCATTGGTTAGCCTGACTCTACCACTTCCACTGGCTTGACAGACACATCTGAGTCCTAGGGTTGTCATAGTATGTGTCCTAAAATTTAGAATACTGATATTTAAAGAAAAATGTTTTAATAGAGTTAGCTTCTCAAGTGGAACGTGGTAGCTCAAGAAAGAATAAACTCCTTCCAACAGAAATATGCAGAGGCTCAGCACTTATGTGAGAGATGTTAGGGAAATAATTCTATATGAAGGAAAGGCAGAAGTGTGGACTAAGTATCTGTCATAGTCCATTTTCTGTTGTTATAACTGACTGGGTAATTTATAAAGAATCGAGGTTTATTTAATATAATCTACAAGATTCTGGAGCCTAGAAAGTCCAAGATCCAGTGGCTACATTTAGTGAGGGTCTTCTTGCTCTGTCAAGGTATCACATGGCTAAGAACAAGAGCACGTGCGTCAGTGAACTGAAGTTACAGGAGTCCGCTACCACGCCTGGCTAATTTTTGTATTTTTAGTAGAAGCAGGGTTTCATCATGTTGGCCAAGCTAATCTCAAGCTCCTGACTCAGGTGATCCACCTGCCTTGATTTGCTTCTTTCTTCAGGTTTCTCTTCTTGTAAAGCCACCAGCCCCATCATGGGGGGGGGCACCCTGATGACCTCATCTAGTCCTAAATACCTCCCAAAGTGTCCACCTCCAATCAGCATAAATAACTTTCAGGCTTAAAGTTCCAACACATAAAATTTGGAAGACACATTCAAACCATAGCAGAACCCAGTAAGGTCCTTCTCATCTATAATGAGGTGCTGTTTGGGCAATTCTGTTACTACATCAGTATCCTTGACAGGATAAGTAATTTAAATAACAGCAGCGATAGTGAGAGAAGGGAATAAATGCACCCGTGCATGCGCAGACCCATGGAACTGTATAAAACTCCTTTGTCATGAATTGGTTTCATTCTTTTATTTTTTTTTTGAGATGGAGTCTTGCTCTGTTGCCCAGGCTAGAATGCAGTGGCACAATCTCAGCTCACTGCAACCTCTCCTCTTGGGCTCAAGTGATTCTCCTGCCTCAGCCTCCTGAGTAGCTGGGATTACAGGCGCCCACCACCACGCCTGGCTAATTTTTGTATTTTTACCAGAGATAGGGTTTCACCATGTTGGCCAGGCTAATCTCAAGCTCCTGACCTCAGGTGATCCACCCGCCTCGGTTTGGCTCTTTCTGTAGTTTTCTCTTGGGGATTACTTAAGACTGTTAAGAGATGTTTAGCAGTCATTGTTACACTCAGTAACTTAAGTATAGAACATAATTAATATATGCGTTAGCAAATCTGGAGAATTGCCACTTTCTATTCACTTAGTACCTTACGCTAGGAGATGTCTTTTTAAGAGTCCATTTGCGTTGCCTCTCCAAATGGAGGGCAGGCCTCATGGCTTACCCTGTCTTGTGATCCTCAGGGATCCTAGCTTTTTCTTTGCCTTACCATAGAAGATGCTCAGTTAATCATTGAAGTCCACCATTTGTTTCATCCAGGAGAGCTTGTGATACTCACTGTGCTAGATTTAAAATGGCTGTGCTGTGATCTCTGAGACTTGGGAAGTCTATTTTTAATGTAGAAGAGAAAAGGTTTTGAGTTTTGCAGGATTTTGAATTTTTTTCCCCTGTACCATGCAGCTCAGAAGAAAAATGGTTTAGGTCAAAATAAGTTGAACAAGAAGAAAGAAGACCTTGCATTCTAGTGCTAGTCTTAGTAATTTCTAGACATATGGTCTTGGACAAATTAACTTCTTTTGAATCTCTGTTTCTTCATCTATAAAGACTATTTAAATTGAACTATAGTGGTATTATTTACTTAATGAAGGACAAAGATGTTTGCATACTGTACTCAAAAGGTCAAACAGATGGGATTATTTTAGATTGAAAGCTCATGTGTGGGAGTCATGCCTTTCATGAGCCACATAAATTCCCATGGGGTCTGGTAACTTACTGTGTGCCCAGCAGGAACCCAGAAAGTCTTGTCATGGTGATAAATATGACATCATTTAATAAGGTCACATTTAACACAAAGAGAAACTTGGGAAAGAAAACAAAACAAAAATCTAGACCTCATCCCTAGGTACTTTGTGTGACTTTGGACAGGTCACTTTACACCTTTGAACTGTTTAATTGATTCATAAAAGGAACCAAATGCTAACAAAGGGAGGACAGTTATAGAAATGGATAGTAGAAAAGATTATTGAGCTCATGAGACGGACAGCCCTGAAGCATATGACACCCTGAAATGGTTGGCTTCCTATATGTATTCTCTTCAGAGAGAGAGACTTCCCATAAAAATTACTGCTGGACAATACTTTTCAAGACATTTATGGGAGTTGCTTTGGAAACATGGTATGCTTGAATTGAGAAGAAGCTTAAAGATATTTTAGATTAACCTCTTCATTTTATACATGGAAAAAGAAAGTCTCAAATAAGTGATACGAATTCTTCAAAATTATATAGCGTGTGAGAGAGCACTAGATTTGTAAGGCTGTGAGCCATTGAGGAATTCAAGTTTGTTTGTTTTGACCTATTTTGCTTATTTTTGAGTGTAAGTGGGAGAAGGTAATCTTATTTTCTCGGTGTCTTTTCAAGAGACCTTGTCAATGCCCCCTCATTTCTTGTCTGTAGAAACAAAATAAATCAAGAAAGGAATTAATTTCAGAAATATACTATGTGCTAGCCAGGCAGTACACATTGTTGGGCATTAGTAGTGCAAACTTGCTACAAGGCACTTATTGTCCTTGGATAGATTTCTGTTTTCATTCCTTCACATTGTCAACATTGAGCAATCTGCTTAGTCAGGAAAAGGCAACACATTGTAAAGGTATGCAGATATAAAAAATAGGAGTTCAATTTATGATTCATTCCTATAGTAGCCTTGATGTAGCCCAGTCCAAAGGACAGTTTTCTCCATTAGACCTTAACTACCATCAATTTCTTCTCTCATGAAATAAACAGATTCTGTCTTAGAAATAGAAATGCTCTCTGCTAATGAGCTTTTTACTCCTTGGGAGTCTTCTTCTTTTTTTTTTTTTTTTTGATATGGAGTTTCGCTCTTGTTACCCAGGCTGAAGTGCAATGGCACGATCTCGGCTCACCGCAACCTCTGCCTCCTGGGTTCAGGCAATTCTCCTGCCTCAGCCTCCTGAGCAGCTAGTATCACAGGCACGCACCACCATGCCCAGCTAATGTTTTGTATTTTTAGTAGAGACGGGGTTTCACCATGTTGACCAGGATGGTCTCGATCTCTTGACCTCGTGATTCACCCGCCTTGGCCTCCCAAAGTGCTGGGATTACAGAACGCGAACCACCGCGCCCGGCTGGGAGTCTTCTATTTTAATATGAGACTAGAGGACAGAAAGAGAATCTTCACAGGGAGCAGGAAATAGAAATGACAGTGGACCCTAACTCCCTTGCCACCTGTGCCTGGATATGGAAAAGGGCTTTGAAAAAGGCACCACTTACAACAGCACAGACCAGGGAACTGGGTGTCAAAGTCAATACCCACATCAGGAGGGCTGCTCATGCTTCATATAGTGCCTTGAATATTCTTAATCCTTTTGCAAATACTTGCTTGGTTGTGAGACAAGTCGAAGCAGAGATGGCGATGTCTGAGCTGAGGAAGACATTGTGGTTTCTTGGATGCAGTACAGCAAGGAAGATTGTCCCTTAAGAATAAAAAAGAGTTTTTTCATTTAAGTCTGGTCTAGGAAAAATATCTTTTGAAAGTTTTTTTACTCTATTAGTTTTGTTTTCAAAAACACAGTGATTTGAACAAGATTAAATAAGCAAATCAATGGCTGAGTTTAAAGCAACTGAATTCCCACTCATCTCCCTTTATACTGAAATTTCAACATAGATTCTTGACAAGAGAAGAAAGATGAGCTAAATCCCATATGACACTCAGGAAGATGTAGGACAAGTGAATAAAAGTGGTCCCAGGAGGACAAATAATCTTCCCAGCCCTGCAAATGATTTGTTTCTGCCCTATAGTTTGACTCTTCAAAAATCTGGTTTTCAAAACAAATTAGTCCACCTCTGAAAAAGGGATGCCAACTTTCCAACTGACGATTATAAAAGTGACCCTGTCTACAAGCATCTGATGAGTGAGTGTCTAGGTTATAGAAACAGAGATACCCTCTTCCCACTGTAATATTTCTGTTGATAGGTTCTGTTTAGAAGATTAATTCTCAATGTCATCATTCATGAATTACAGGGAATGAAAAACAGGAGGAAGGAAAGCAGAGAAGGACGTGCTAGTGTTACGATGTTTTAGGAATGTTTTCAAACCCCAAGTTCTTCTACCAATCGGATCAAACCATTTAAATTTAAGGCTGTAATGACACTGGCTTACAGAAATCTTTTCACTTGTATGACTTCACTCATCCTTTTTTTTTTTGAGATGGAGTTTTGCTCTTGTTACCCAGGCTGGGTGTAATGGCACGATCTTGGCTCACCGCAACCTCTGCCTCCTGGGTTCAGGCAATTCTCCTGCCTCAGCCTCCTGAGTAGCTGGGATTACAGGCACACACCACCATGCCCAGCTATTTTTTTTTTGTGTTTTTAGTAGAGACAGGGTTTCACCATGTTGACCAGGATGGTCTCGATCTTGTGATCTCGTGATCCACCCATCTCGGGTGTATCCCAAAGTGCTGGGATTACAGGCTTGAGCCACCGCGCCTAGCCTGACTTCACTCATCCTTGATGCCAGAGTTCAAAAGGGTGGATAAATAAGATGGGTGGAGGGACGCATTATCACAGACCAATAACGACAACAAAAGCACCTCAAAGCTCTTAACAACTATAAAGCTAGAAATGATCTGAGGCTTGTGAAAAATACTGATCAACACAAAAATGATTTAAAAAGTAATATTCAGGTGGGGAGGGCAGGGAGGGATAACATGGGGAGAAATGCCAGATATAGTATGCACCTAAAGTAAAATTTAAAAAAAAAAGCAATATTCAGAGAAAGTAGAGCAATGAAGACCTGGTCCTGGCACAGATAGTGTTACCTTAAAAACATATCACAGAGAATGTATAATTATTTATTTCTTTGTATCTTCTCTATCAAGGATCTTCACATTTGAAAGGAGCAGACAAACCTGACTAGTATAATGTAACTGAAACCCAAAGTTGGTAAAGTGATGGGAGGAAAACATTCATTTTTTTTTTTAACCTCATGTTAAGTATCTAAACATAGAGAATTTCATTTTTATAACATAGAAATTTTGTATATTTGGTTTGCAAAATCTGTTTGTTCTCCAAAATATGGAAAGCTACAGAAAATGGGATATGCCTTTTCCTTACCCTTGAAAAATAGATATAAGTTAATATTGTTCCAGTTTTCTTTTTAAGTAGACTGCAGGCAAAAAAGAGATGCTAGTGACCTTAATATAATTTTTTAAAAACCTTCTAGAAAATCATATTAAGCTTATCAGCTGGTATTCATGACTGTGAGTACTGAATATAGAAAGTAGTGATAACTAGAAATCAGTAATGACTTATAAAACAATTCATGCCAAAGTAAATTCATTGAATTTTTATAGTCTTCAGTGTAGAATTTCATGGAGTATTGGGTTATACATATAGAAATATGTGGAAATAAAAGATGGCGAGTTTATGTGAATTCATAACTGGCTGAAGACCTGTATCCAAGAACCACCATAAAACAATTTGTGTCCAGTGTCAGGGGAGTCTCTCTCTGTTGGTTTGCAACAAGACTCTGTACTGGGTGGTACTGTTGAATGTTTTTATCAGTAAGTTTAATGATGAAGTACTAGTTGGGCATATCCATTGTGTTAAGTACCAAACTTGGCAAGAGGCTACACTATGTGACTGAAACAAAGAAGGGGTTGCAGCTCCTAGGCGAGTCTGAATTCCAACTCTACGCTTAGTAGCTGCCTGACTCTGGACCACCAGTCTTCTCATTTGCAAGATGGCAGCTGCCTTGCAGGACTGTGAAGATCTCATGAATTCATGGATATAAAGTGCTTAACTTAGTGCTTGGCACAAAGCAAATTCTGTTTTCCTTCTCCTTCTCCTCCTCTCCTTCTGGTAAAATGGGTTTTTAAATAAATTTAACAGAGTCACCTAGTGGTTTGGTTCACATTGAATTACAGTCTTAGACAACAAATGACCGCAGTGTATAAACCTCTATATCACTTGTATGCATGGTAAAAGAAGGCCTTATCCTTTATGAAAGATGAATTCAAACAGACTATTAGCAGGTTCTGGTTTATTCTTTCCGTGTTTGCGCTTAGCAGAAGTGCACACACATACTTATCACATGTTATTTCCTTTTCTTTCTACACAAAAGTTAATGTGATAATTTTTTTTCATGAAGGTGCCAATTTGCAGTTTTCTCACTTAATGTATCTTGGAAATCAAGATGTCAATATAATGAGTTTACACGTTCTCAGTAATAAACCTAGTCACTTGGTCCAGGTTTTGCAGGTCAGTAGGAGTTTTCCAGGCAGATGGTAGAGGGAACAGCTTTCCAATATGAGGAAACCAGATAGACCAGCACCCACTTGCTCACTTACTTAATTTGTTCAAGAAATGTTTATTGAGTACTTAAATATGCCAGGCCAGAGGCTAAATATTTTTGTTCACGTCATTGAATCCTCACCACAACCTAATGGGATAAATAATATTATTATCTTTATTGTACAGATAAGGAAGTTGAGGTTACAAAGATTGTCTGTTACCCAACGTCAGAAAAATACTTAATAGAGGAAGTCCGATCCAGAGCCAGCCTGTTTTGCGGGAGTCATGCTCACAGTCACACACGCACTTCCAGATAAAACGCAGGTTGGAGCAGAGAGGGTTCTAGATGTAGGATCAGCAATGGAATTGCCCACGGGTGCAGGAGAATCAAGAGTAAAGGAGCTGAAATTCTCCTTTGTTGAAGCAACTGTGCGTAGTACTAGTAGTTTGCAGGAACAAAGTTGGAAACAACGTGGCAAGTGGCGAGGCGGAAGATGCAGGCAGACCTGGCGTGGGTTTGCAAGTCCAGCACGGTGTGGCTTAGATCCTATTCCTTGTGCATGGGCCAGAGAGTGGTATGAGTGTCCTCAGCCCTCCATAGTAACCTCCTAGAGAAGCCTGCTGTGTCAGGCCCTCAGGCTGAGACTAGGAGAGAACACTGAGGCTTCAAGATCACAGATTGATTGGGGCAATTTGTTGCTGGAAACCCGCAGATTTAAACATGCTTTGCGCATATCTTAGAGTGGCACCTGGGATTTCCTGGGCAATTTGGTGACCGGAGTTTCTATTTTTTTTTTTAGAGATGGGATCTTGCTCTGTTGCCTAGGCTGGACTGCAGTGACACGATCTCAGCTCGGTGTAACCTCCACCTCCCAGGTTCAAGCAATTCCTTGCCTCTGCCTCCTGAGTAGCTGGGATTACAGGCGCCTGCCACCGTGGCTGACTAATTTTTGTATTTTTAGTAGAGATGGGGTTTCACCATCTTGGCCAGGCTGGTCTTGAACTCCTGACCTCGTGATCCACCCGCCTCAGGCTCCCAAAGTCCTGGGATTATAGGCGTCAGCCACCACACCCAGCCTGGAGTTTCTGAAGCTCTTACAGGTCATAGCTCTGGCTTTTGACAGGATTGGGGCAGGATACCTTGGGTGTATCTCTAGTGTGATTAACTAATGTAATCATAGAGCATCTTTAGTTTTGTTCCTCACTGTCCCTTTAAATGGATTCAGTTGGGGAAGCTCTTCCCTTTATAATGATTGGCAGCCTCCCTGAAATTCTCTGGTCATATTAAAATCATAAAGAGGACTACGTTTACTTTAAGTCTTAAGACATTGTCACATTTGAATCTGTCTGGCCAGGAAGTTCTCACTTACCTGAAACTCACCTGGTGATCGGCATCACTCTTCCGACTTGACAGATAGGTGAAGCAGACTCATTCTACCATGGGTGCTTTCATGGGTTCTTGGAAGACCCCTCCTCCTGTCTGCCCCCAGATCAGTGAGGGTCTCTCACCTGTGCTTTCCTGCTTAGGCTGATCCATTAGTCTCTGTACAGCTAGCAAAACCGTCAGCTTCTCTCAAGGTGTGAGTGATTCCCTGGGCACTCCTCTTAGAAGAACCTAGGGCAGCCTTGGCTGGCTCAGCTCTGTGTGGGCATCTCATGCACTGCCTTGTCCAGGTCCTTGCTCTATACTTACACATTCTGGGTTCCAGGGACTCCAGACCTGCTACCTTCTCAGCACATGCTTCCTTTGCATTCTGTCAGAAAAGTTAATCAGCCTGTCTCATGCTTTCTAGGTATTCAGGTGGAATTTAGACACCAATCTAAACTGCGGAGGACAAAATTAAGTTCTTGGAGTAGTCTGGTTGAAGTTGTTATCCACGGGCATGAGTTGAGGGGCCAGCACCTGCTATTGCTCTCTCCAGAAAATTCTTCCCTGAGTTTATGGGCTTGAGGTTGGGCATGTCTCCCACTCCCTTGGAGCAGAGATAGGGTAGTTGTGACTCAGAGCAAAGACCTCTTCAAATAAATCCTCTCCTCTCCAAAAATTATCTTCCAATCTCCAATCCTAGGCCCTTTTATACCTTTGATGTGGTTGAGGCATTTAATCGTCATCTAAAAGACCTTAGCCGCTCACTTTCAAACATTTTTGCTTCTTGGTCTATCTATAAACTCTGGCATGAACTGGGGCTGAAACCTCCAGTTAATAACAGATAAATCATAGATATACTGAAAATGACATCCTTTCCCTCTATTTCAGAGTGCTCTTTATGGAGTACAAATATGACCACATGACTTTGCTGGTCAAAACCCCTCAGTGAGTTCTCAGAGTCCTTGCTCAGGCAGTGCTTGCAATGTAATAAGGAAGACAGACAGCATGCAAGGACACAGACAAGCGAGGTGTTGCAAAATCAAACACATAGAATGCTGAGGTAAGGAATAAATGGGGAAGAGGTGAGGGGAGAGGAGCCAGGCTCTCTGACCTCTGGCCTGAGAGCAGCAGCATATAATCAGGAATTCTAAGAACATAAACTCTTACCTGAGAATGTCTGGGTTCGAATCCCAGTACTGCCACCTGTTAGCTATTTAAATTTTGAAGTTACTTATCCTCTTTGTGCCTTGTGTTCCTAATTTGTAAAATGGGAACAGTAATCATTCCCTCTTGCGATTGATGCATTAGAGGAGTTACTATTTTTAAGTATTTAGAAGAATGCCTGGCATATTATAAGTGGTAAGCAGAGTTTCTTCAATAAATGTAAAATTCCACTGGCTTTTTCTACAGGTTGTAGACCCTTGTCCTGGCTGACCTAAATTTGGCCTGTGCTAATCAGTTTAGCCAACTCCTCTTCTGAGAAGCTTCCAGTGATTCTTCAACATTCATTCAGGTGTCCTTTCATGCTACGACACATTGTATGCATATCAAAATCACCACAGTTATCTCACTGTGCTGTGACTGATGCTCCTTCTCTGTAGAGCATAAACACTATACTCTTGAGAGAAGGAACTATATCTTTTTTATAGTGGTATAAACAAAGGTTTGGCATATCTGATACCCACTAAATATATGATGAATGCATAAATAAGTGGATGAGCGATAGAGAAATTCTAATAAATCTGAATAAAACTACATGCTTACAATTTAATAGTTTTCTTTCTTTCACGATAAGAAAACTCTTCTCTTATTGATTAGGTTTTTCACAGGTTCTACATGAAACCATAGTCCTCCTTGTCATTTATAAGGGAAGGAAATGTAGGGATTTATCTAAAATTCGAATTTACAAAAAGCTACATTGAGTTGGATTGATTACTTCAGCTAAGTATTTACCACATTCATCCAATACATTGAAAACAGAATTTAATTTACTACATATTTATTGAGTGCCTTTCTGGGCAAAGCACTGTGAAGGTCTGCATGTGAATGAAGTAGGTCCTCTGCCATGTAGCAGCTTAGATTCTGGAAGAGAAGACAGAGACGCAGAACCCTGTGAAACAAGGGGGAGCATAACAAGAGCAAAAGGCTGAGAGATTTAAAGAAGATAGATTCAGTTTATTACCATTTCATTTTTAAGAACCTGTTTTGTAAAGTGAAGTCTTAATTTCTAGTTACTTTGTCTCTTGTTATTAACTTCCTTTCACTTCTTGAATTTACCATACTAACTGCACCAAAAGAATAACTTCTTGATTATATAATTCATGCAGAAATCAAAAAGGCTATTTTATAACAGCACTTTATTTCCTTTTAAAAAAAATTCTGTTTTCCTATCTTTTGTGTGAGCATAGATTAATTTGTGTAGCATTTGAGTGGCAATGTTTCCTGTGGTAAGATATCAGTGTTGTCAGTATAGAATTTTAGGGCTTGAAGGAAATTGAGAGATCATCAAGTATATACATTTACTATTTTATTTTATTTTACAAAAAGCAGGAGATGGAGTAACTTGATAACAAAGCTAGTTATTAGAACAGCTAAAAGGAAACCCCAACATCCAAGGCCCAGTACTGTTCTTTTTTCGCTTATACCATGCTGCTTCTAGAATAATTTTAGAGTACAGGAAATGCAGTCCTGGGGAGGATATTTATAACAAGTCTCTGGCTCATTTAGCATGCCGTTGTTTGGAGTATCCAGCTGCACACTTTGTTCTTGTCAGTAATAAATTATTTCCTGACAATTTGGTTGACAAACGAGATCCCAGCCTCAGTGATTTGCACACATCTTTTAAAAAATGATCAGGTTAACTGTTCTAAATAGCTTTTTTGTCCTTCACTTACTTTCCAGCATGGAAAAAAAGAAGATTCAAGATCTTCCATAAGAGTGTAAATCACACACACAGTCAGAACTCTGTTTATATAACATTTAAGGTGAAGGTACCCTTTTATGAGCTTTTGTAATCCAACGGAGAATCTCTGAAAGCCACAAAATCTCTCCTGTGCCCTAAACCATAACTAAGTTGGCTTTTCTAACTTCCCAGAGGGCTGGGATACAAAGTATGTGGACACTCAAATGTTTGAAAAGCAAAACAGAATCAAGAAGTGGGGGTGGGGAGGGGAATGTAGGGGTGCTCAATAAGGATTCTTTTACAACTCATATTTCTCTATTGAAAACTGAGATTTCTGGTCACATTAGGGCAGAATAATTGATAGCAGCTGCAGACGAGAAGGTTTGAACATGTATCTCCCCAGGCAATATTTTCTTTGATATTCTCAATGGTATGTTGAGTATAGCAGTTTAATATTGAGTCAGTTTCTTTAGTGAGCTGAGTGGACTAAAACAACTTATTTATTCATTTTTCTTCACAAAAGCTTGACTTATCCCATGTTTTTTTTCTTAGGCCACCACTGTGTGGTCGTGACATTTGCCTGTCATCAATGTTAGTGATTTTGGGAGACCCTCCTATATTAGGGGGTGAATGAACACAGTGCCCATGGGCTGGCACCATTTCCACTGTAAACTGGCCTCTCAAAGTGAAGAATGCTTGGCCTATTCGTGAGGAAAAATTCAGGATTATAGGAATGACTTCTCTTTCATTTCCCATTGTTAGTAATAGCAAGATAATGAAGAGGAAATTAATCTTTCAGGTATCTGAGGGTCTTCTTGGTATAGGCAACAAACAAGCTGTAATTTAAGAGACAGTAATACTTCAAAATGGCAAAAGTGAGTCCAAAATACTTCCAAACTAATGAGCTAAAAGGAAGAATGTGGGCATTTTTCAGTACAGACTTTCTTCAAAGGGCAGGTCTCTGATTCCTTTAATAAAATATTTCTTTAAAAACTTCACATCTCTTTCCTTTAGTGAAGGGTTCTCATTTTAAATGCTCCTATTAGGATACATAGAATAAAAAGGGTATGAAAAGGCTATTAAAATAATTACAGAAGTTCAGGTCATAAATTATCTGTTGATTCAGACTGTCGTCAGGTAAGTCAATTGCTTCAATGTTAAGATTAATTGGCCAGACTAGAGAATTGGCTATAAATGACTTCAGACATCTGGATCAGATCTAAGTCGTCAGCTTGGCCAGTGGGATCCCACCTACACTGAATATTCCCCTCATTTGAACAATAGACATTAAGTTTGATTGTGTTGCTGGTGTTTTGTGATATTAGTTTGCCACTCTGCCACAAAACATGACAGGATTAAATACACACAATATGGGATAATAGCAGCAGCCCAGGTGTCTCATCGAGAGAAACATGACCAAATCAAACAGCTAGTGAATGTTGACTATGGATTGGATTCATCAGCTGGCTCAATGTTTTTCAGATTGCTATGCTTAAGAAAACTCATATTTAACCAGTTTTGCATGTTTCCTAAAATATCTAGCCTAGACACTACCATCCGACTCAATCTCCTCTTTCTCTGCCCCTTGCAAAAATAGGAGACCAGAAATGGTTTACACTTCTATGTGGGCATGCGTGCATTTATGTATGAGTGAATTGTCTAAAAAGTGTAAATAGGCTTTTAAAATTAAGAATCTCCTGGGACTAGAAAAATGCCAGATCCTGACAAACAAGGAAATCAGTGTGGTAGCAAGGCATCCTCATCTGACTTAACCCCCATAACTTAGGGGTTCGCTCAGCCGTTATGCTCTCTGTGTGAACATTGTTAATTTAGTAAAATACAATGAAATCAGGACAGTTGACAAAATCTGTCCTTACTCATTGCATTTATCTGGTGACCAGGAAACATTTTCAATGTGACAACAGGCTTAGTCTCTTCTAGATAAAACTTCTCCTAGTCTTGCACATGAACTTTTGATAACTTTTTACTTCAACAAAAATAGTCAAACTTTAAAGTTATATTATGCTAATAACTCATTTAATTCTATGAAGAAGGTGTGCAGCAAAACTCAATTTCCTAAATATCTGAAAGTTACATTTTTGAATTTCAAACCTTTAAAAAGTTGAATTATTTTTATTGGAAACGTAATTATACTTGAAATTTCTCTGCTTTCTTAAATACCTTAAAGGGTATATTAAACATAACTATTTTTATGATTCAGGTATAACTATAAATATAAATGTACCAATGCACTTATGGCCCATTAAAAGTTTGAAGCATTTCTCCTTTTCAATAAATCTTTATATTATCTCAAATTACTATATTTTATTTGTCTGCTTTTAGTAGTTTTTCTGTTAGCTATTAATCCTTGGCATTCTTGGGGTGCCTACTCTATTATTCAGTTCTATCTCTTTTCCTTTCGCAGTTTCTAATCTGCTATGGTCTGGGAAGTACATAGCTAGCATTCTTAAAATTTTGTGAAAACAGGAGAAACATGCTTTATGAACTGAATGAGCTTTACCGTCTGGATGTCGGGAAAACTGTTTCTCTTGCCCAGAAGCCTTATTTGCTTATGTAGTGGAGGGACACAAATTATTTGCTTTCAGATGACACCAGACACTTTCATGGGGAAATTCTTTGATATCTGATAACTCCACCACTAATGTCCTAGGTGCTTTGATACTCTGGGGGATGTAAAATGAGCACACTCATAATAATATAGGTGATTTTAGGCATGCAAAAAGCACATCCCAGCATACATTCTCAGGAGCTTATAGTGTGAAGAAAATGTTTAGATGTCAGCAAAATGATACTCAAAGAACTGACACAGAAGTATTGTGCTGTATATGTTTTATTGTAATATAAACTTAGCTATTTTTAGTTAAAATAGGTTCCATAACAATCAATATATCTGTTTACATGTTTTAAAAAGGGGAGTTAAGCCAAACATCACTGGCAGAGAAAAAAGTAAACTAGGTGAAAACTGAGAGAGACAACTTATTGCTGTAGAGAGAGAAGTAAAAATCTCAAAATCTTATATATATTTTTTAGATGGAGTTTGTCTCTGTCGCCCAGGCTGGAGTGCAGTGGCCCGATCTCAGCTCACCGCATCCTCCACCTCCCGGGTTCAAGCAATTCTCCTGCCTCAGCCTCCTGAGTAGCTGGGGTTATAGGCATGTGCCACCATGCCCGACTAATTTTGTATTTTTAGTAGAGACGGGGTTTCACCATTTTGGCCAGGCTGGTCTCAAACTCCTGACCCTGTGATTCACCTGCCTCAGTCTCCCAAAGTGCCGGGATTACAGGCATTGAGCCATCGTGCCTGGACAAATCTCAAAATCTTTACAAGTGTGGGAGGATCAAGGAATCTCTCGCTGAGTGAAAAAAAAATTTAGACACTCTAATTAAAATGTTTCGTCCTTTGGGAGCAAATGAAAAATTTAATGTTTTTCTGACTTAGTCACACCTAATATAACAGTCTTTTCTTTATAAGAGAATTCTTCATCTTAAAATCCCAGGATGCTCTGATGTCTAAAGCATAGGCTCCATAACAAGCATTTTCATTCTCTTTTTCTGATTCCGGAAGCTGCGTTAGTAGGTCACAAATAAACTTTAATTGCATTTTGTAATTAAAAACAGGTTCAAATGATTGCTAACTTTTAAAAACCCTTAATATGAAGTACTTTTGTTCCTTTTTTTAAATAGGAGTTTTACAAAGAGTTAGGAAAGTGTGCTAGAAAAGTATATGTGAGTTTGTACTTTTTTCAAAAAATTATTCAGCCCAAATGGTTCCTCTTTAAACTTTTCTACATCTTTTCTAAGTTGTTAATTTGCTCCAATGTTGCTGGTAGTTGTGTAGTTCCATCTGCTTCTCTCTCCTCTCTCTCCCCCCTCTTTCTCTCTCTCTGTGTTGGTGGGTGACACAGCTGGAATATGAGGGGTGAGTTGTGGAGGAGAAAATTGAGACATGGAGGCATTTGGTAATGTGTTTGGGGAGTAGCATCAACCTTGAGAGCTGACTGTCTTCAGCTTGACCGGTAACAGTTATTTTTCTTTCTTCTCTTCTTTTTAAATCACTAAAATGGTTAAGTGTTTGCAGGATCAAATTAAGTACACTTGGTAGGAATTGTATTCGTGTTGCAGTGATCTCTGAGAACAGTAGATTTAGCCAGCTATGGAGTTGGGGTCCAATTCCCGCCTTGTCTTCATATACAGTAGTTTGTTTAGCTCTTTTCTATGGCTAAAAACACAAACAGTAAAGACAGAGACCATTTGGTCTGCCTTTTTCCATCTTTCTGTGTATTATGCAACAATTTGGCTAACTGGGCAGAAACTGACAGTATTTGACTCCCAGAAGAGATGCTAGTTGTGTGTTATCTCATTATAATGTTCAACTAGATCAGCTTCTCTGTAAATACTAAAGAAGTGCCCCTTTAAGGCCCTTTCTCTGACCTCTAATGCAATTCATTTCACAGAACATGAAAAACAAATCACCAGAATAAACTTCCTGAATTGTATTTGCGAGCTAATTCTCAATCTACTTATAAATATTATTAGGCGTATTGGCTAAATGCTACCATATGTGAAGGCAGAATTTGTAGAATCAAAATGCCATACATATCACAAAATAATGGAGTTCACTGCTTCTATCATCCTTAGTTATTTTAACTTTATACTTGTGGTGTATTATGAAGGCTATTTCCTCCTAAGGGACATGTGCAGTGTGTAAATTATTAACTCATTAATTCCTGAGGTCCTTAGGCTTCAAGGACACAACCACTTATTTTTTCGCTAGTTTGCTCTTTCATAAATGTGGAAACTGAAAGACTTATAGCAGGAAATTAATGCTGAGCCAGAAACAGAACTCAGGTTTTAGTTTTTAGTACAGGATTGAAGAGCTTTTGCATGGAAATAAATTTAGGCTATTTGTAGACATGCTATCAATTGAGATTAGAAAAATAGTTTCTGATTGATTGTAATATTTAATTGTTTTAAATTACTTTAAAGTATAAATATGACATTTTGGTTTGGGGAAATGTATTACCCTTAAAGCACTATCACTTAACTGGAACTTATTCTATTAAATTAGCAATGTACTCAGAGAAAGATAGTCTGATAAAGTCAACACATGCAAGATTGACTCTGCCATCACACTTATTATGAGTCCGGTTGTCATCTACCGTGTGACGCTTAGTGTATGAGGAATCAGGAGACACTTGAACCAAAAAGAGCCAGTCTTGAAAAGAAAAGAGCAAATTTATGATGGCTTTTGTTTTGTGTATTTCAGAATTCTCCAGAGGCCTTACAAGCTACTTGGCATTTATTTTTGGAAAATAATCCTTCTACTATATATGCTATAATTATATACACAATAACAGCTTATTTTAGGATCATCTGTGAAAAATGTATGACAAATACACTTTGAGAATATGACTACAATAATAACACAATGGAAGGTAGCTGAATCTAAGGATAATTTGACAAATATTAACAAAGTTTACTAAAGCAACACTGATTTAAAGGGTACAGATACATACAACTAAGGACATGAGGAGAAGAAAAAAATGAAATAGGTGTGCTTTGCATGTTCAGTAGAGTATCTCAGCAGTCATATGAGGAGTACTTTAGGAAATATTTTACACATAAGCGTTTTCTAAAGGCCTGAGAAATTCTTTTAGCAATTCCTCAGCATTATTGTTACTTTTTCCTTTTCTTACTATGCTTTGAGCATCAAAATTCCTGTATCAGTGCCATTGTAATCATACTATTTAAATTTGTTGCCCATCACATGAATTCATAAATTAGGGTGAAGTAACAAATGACAAATGGGCAAGCCACAAAGAGAGTTCAGTAATTTCATACTGGGGAGATAAAGGAGGGGGAAAAAAAATCACAGGAAACTATTTCCATTGAAGATGTTTTTCTTTTTCATGTATGCTTTTGGCATCTTCATTGTGAAAACTCATAGGCATTCATAATTATAAGAAAATCTGATGTAATGGTGATCATTTCTACAGCAGAATGTGGCTATTGACTGTTTTCTAGAAAAAAAGGAGTCTCAATTAAAACTTATTTGGAAACAAGTGGCAGAACGAGGGAACTAAGTAGTGAGGGCTACAGTGAGGATTTAATGAGGGATACTGTTGGATCCAGTGATTCTCAATGGTGGCTGTTCATGAGACTCGTTTTTGAGGAGCCTTTAAAAATATCGATGTCTGCCACAAACCCTTCTCTGCTACACCTCACCCTCCATATTCTGATTCAGTTGAGAATGGAGGACAAACAAAATATGGAAGATTTTCGGTGCACAAACGATCTGATGACTAGTCCTGAAGATTGCATAGAAATAGTGAAGATGGGGCGAAAGCGTGGAGGAAATCATAACATACAAGGGACCCAAACAGCAAAGAGAATGAACTGACAGAGACAATGAGAAAACAGGCATCCAGTTCATGGACAAACTGTCTAAGGGGCTTAACTGTGGTAAATAAAAGATGAGTAAATATTCCCAAGAGATACATACTTTCCTGTGTATGGATGTGAAGTGGATAATTGATATTTCTGGGTAGCCAAACCTGGCTTTCTCACACTAAATTTCCAACCACTGCTAACAAATTCCACTGTGCATTCATCCACAAGTTTCTGAAATTGGCACCAGACAAAGAAAGCCATCAGTCATTTACAGCAGGCCATAATATTCTGGATCAATTAAATAAGAAAGGAACAAAAGGACTAACTTGGTAAGCCAATGGTAAGATTGAGAATATCTCCGAGGTTCCTACCCTGAAACAAAGTAGTTGAAGAATTATGCAATTTGTGTGAGGTTTCTGCGGAATCTTTATTTTGCAAGATTTGTAACACTATGTTATTTTGGCTGAGGCTACTGTAAAAACAAAGTCATTTCCAACAGTGCACTGAAAATCTTTGCACTTTTTCTGTGTTCCAAGCTCAAGGGACTACCTATCATTCTACAAATATATCAGGCCAAACTACCTTTGCTTTTTTTTGACTGTCTTTGTGTCTTCCATATCATTTTTTTAGTCTCACTCTAAAAGACACATTCTCTGTTAAACATCTTGCAGTTGATGAAAGAAAGACAGTTTCCAGGTATGCTCTCAACCGGAACATACACATCTTTAATATCACTTTCATGGTGTTCTGTTTACTTATCTGCCTCGCTTTCTGGATAGACTGAGAGTAATTCAAGAGCATTCACACCCATTGCCTTGCAGAATGTCTGTTTTTAATCGCACTGGAAAGCTGACTCTTCATTGGGTAACTAGAACCCCTAATGAAAGAGAAGTATACAAATGCTTGTTGCATTAAGTTGACACCCTTCACCTACTTGGAAATGTTCTTTTTGGCCAGGCCTATTGAAACAACTTTAGTTATGTCTTGTGGTGTGTTTTTGTGTGAGTGCGTTCATCAGTCTCAAGGGGTGTATGAATCAACTAAAATATATGAAAATTTTGGTCGTTTGTGCAGCACATGTGCTTTGAGAGAAAGAAAGATTTGTTTATATTCTCAAAGCAGTCTAAGGCCTAAAACAGATGATAAAATAAAACACTATCATATGCAGTGAAATACTAGACACTTTCTCACTGAATTCCAAAATTAGATGAGCATGACCATTATGATTACATCATATATACTGGAAAATAAAGGCCTGCAGCGTTATGATAGTCTACCTAAGAACAAAGCAAAACAACAACTGAAATTTTACTAAAACTCATAGAATTCAGGAAAGTGGCTAGATATAAAATAAATTTAAATGTCAACAGATTTATATTTGCAAAATCTCTTGGTAATATAATTTTTAGCAATCCCACTTCATCAGCAACAAAAGTATATAATACATCAAAATTTAGTAAGTTATTTGCAAGATATCTATCAGAAAAATAAAATAACTTTACTAAAAATTATGAAGAAGTGTTTAATAAATACAAAGCTGTGCTGTATTCCTCAGCGAGATGACTTAGTATTGGAAAAATTCCAAGTAAATGTGTAAATTACCTCCCTGCAGCTAAAAATGCAGATGTAAATAATAATGAGATACTTTTTTTTAAATCTTTCAGATTAGCAAAGCTTAAAAATATGTGGAATAGGGTATTTTCTCATACATTGCTGATGGGATGTAAATTGTTACAACTTTTTGTGCAGCAACTTGGAACTATGTAATAAAGTTTTAAACTTCTCACTCCATAGTTCTGTTTTTAGAAATTTTTATTCTCCGGAAATATTCACCCAAGTGATATATTAGAAACACCATGAAAATTTGTCAATAGGAATTAGGTTAAAAAATTATTTTCCATCCCTTTGGGAAAATAGTGGGCAGATATTAAAAGGATGTGGCAGTTTTATCATCAGACAAAAACATTGTTCTTGTTTATAACGACAATTATGCAAAAGTGAGATGAAGCACACACCTTGATATGACTACATTTTTGTTTTTAAAGTATTTGTGTGTTTGTTTAGCGGAGTGTGTGTGTTTGTGTAGGGGTGTGTGTGTGTGGGTGTGTGTGTGTGTAGGATCTATGCAAGAAAGTTCAAGAGAGAATAGATGGATCAGTGGTTATTTCTGGGAGTAGAAGCTCAGAAACTTTTTTTTTTTGAGACGGAGTTTTGCATTTGTTACCCAGGCTGGAGTACAATGGCGCGATCTCGGCTCACTACAATCTCCGCCTCCTGGGTTCAGGCAATTCTCCTGCCTCAGCCTCCTGAGCAGCTGGGATTACAGGCACGCACCACCATGCCCAGCTAATTTTTTGTATGTTTAGTAGAGTTGGGGTTTCACCATGTTGACCAGGATGGTCTCAATCTCTTGACCTCGTGATCCACCCGCCTCGGCCTCCCAAAGTGCTGGGATTACAGGCTTGAGCCACCGCGCCTATTCCTACTTTTTGTTTTTTACATTGTCCTCATTTTTACAACTCTTCAAGACTTTTACAATAACTATATGTTATTTCTTTAATTGAAAACAAACAAAGTTTTCTTTATCTCTTCAGCCTTTCATCTTAAGATTGTTATGGCTTCATCTCTGTTTTCACTATACTTAAACTTCAGAACACAATGTTTTTTAGGGAAACTGTGTACCCAGTCCCTCAGGAGGAGAGACACCATTCACCATTTTATAGCTGAGTAGAGCTAATGATGGAAATGACAATGATAATGACAAGAGAGGGTCTGCCACATTTCTGAGCTTTTCGTCAACTTTTACTGCTCTCTCTTCACCTCACTTTGATCCCATGCCCTAAATGAGAGTTTTAGAATGTATGTCATTAAAGTTCATTTAATTTGAAGCACACATATTAAAAAGAAAAAGAATCACAAAGATCCTTCTGCTTTACCAAAAGTAAAATATATTCCTCAGATGGTCAAGGCTAGGCAGAGCTTTTTAAAGCTGGAATGTAAAATTTGGAATCTAGAGCTTTTCTTGGTAAGGCAAAAAAATTTTTAAATGGCGATAAAAATTAAATTGGAAAATCCAGAGGTATTGAGAGAGGTCTCTGTGGGTTTTCAAAGTAGTTTCTACACCCTCAGCCTTCCAGATTTTTTTATTAAAATGCTTTTGAAGAAATATCTCATCATTGTATAATCTACTAGGCACAAAGAGAATGTTCTCATTGTAATCAAATACTGAAGAACGTTGAACAAACCCCAACATTTCTTTAATTTTATTGCCATTTTGATTGTATGATTATTTACTTCAACATTAAAGAATATTTCTCTTTTAAACCCTCTAGCGATCAAGCATACAATGAGTTATTTTAAAACACATTCCAAATATTTTATTTCACCCAGCTTCCTGTTGACAGGTACAATAGTTCCATCTTAGCTTCTGTTCACACAAGAACCCATTTTGAAACCCAATTAATAAAAGGTAGAGCTACGCAAGCTCTGCAGAGCCCAGCACCTGCTGAGCAAACTGTCAAATGTTTGCCACGGTACTTAGAGCTGTATTATGGCAAAATGAAAAAAAAAATAGTCATGGGAATAAAGTTAAAAACCCACAATGAAATAGTTGATTAAGAAAATTAAGCCATTTAGTACAGACCCATGCCTCTGATTCCCGGAGAAAGCCTTGGGAGGCTGTTATGGACCAGAGTCAGTTAAAACATTTGTCCTTTATGGCAATGACTGCTTAATTTTATTCACAAAGGACTCCTTTGGCATTCATCTAAATTTTCAGACCCCTTTTCAAATTTATTCATAAGTTTCCTCTTTCCCAGTGACCCCAACATACTCGGTGCTGGGAAAGAGTCTGTCAACAAATGGCAGATCTGCACCTAAGCCAGCATGAAGCCTTAGGGGTCCTGAGGCCCAACTTCAGATAGCTCCTTGGTATGGAATAAGGCTGAGCTCTTAGTCTCCCTGAGCCAGGCATTTTAATTGCTAGATTTTTTTTTTTTTTAATGTTTAAGGGAGGAGGGGGAGGAAAGTGATAAGGGAAGCTTTGAGGGAAGAGTGATGAATAGACATGGCTCGACTTTTACCTCCTCCAGAAAGCCTCCTCCAATTAAATCTATTCTTAAACTAACCATCCCTTTATTCCACCTCTTTATTCCAAGTTTCCCCAACCCCTGAGTCCATAGTTGGCCCAGAAAAATTTTGTCTCTTCTGAGCTGTTTTTGTTTGTTGCTTTAGTTACTGAACTCCCCAGCTAGCTTACGAAAGCATTCAGAAGCCTAGGAATATGTCTTCCATCCCTTTATGGGATTTAATAATGCCTAGTTTTACTCAGTAGGACGGAGAGCTCAATTAACTATAAGAATGATATTAATTAGCTAAAAAAATTAGAACTCTGAAGGTTTTCTGGAAACAAGCAAACAAAATCTACTAAAGCAAATGCAGCTGGCAGAACTTTTTCTCTTAAGTAAGAACCTCTTCAATTTGACATGGCCATGAAGTATTCAGGGCTCAGGTTTAAGACAGCATCTTCTAAATTGTGATATTTATTAGGAGCAATTTTGATGACATGGCATAGATTGATGACATTTACGTGTTTAGAAAGAGTCAGTCACATGGCAATGATACTACTCTATAATATTTATTTATATATATTTTAAAGAACTTGAAGACATTTTTTAAGGACTTGAAAAGATTAATGAGATTAAATAAAACACATCAATTAAAAATTGTTAAAAAGGAACACAAAACTAGATTCATAAAATAGAGTTAAAATTAAGACCAAATTGAAAGCAGATCTTGCAAACAATTGCACATTCACCAAAAATTTGCGCCTAAGCTTCCTGGCAACTAACCTGAAATAGGTTAGGTACATGATCAGGTACATAACAGATAGTGTTTAAGAGACAGAAATAGTTCATGTTGTTCAGGAACACTGTAACAATTCTTAAGGCAAAATACAGGCAAAGACTTCTTGAGGATGTTCATCATTCATGACAACATTTTACTCTCATTCATGACAACATTCTTAAGTGTGGACCAGCTTGAGTTTCATGAGGCGCGTTTACAGTGTCTTTCAGTATGAACAACCTTCACAGCAAATGTAGTTCAGTAAAAGCGATTCTACTGAAATTTATACAGGAGTTCTAGGAAATTATTTCCTCTAGTCTGTCTAAATTTGGGAATAGATTTGAGAGTATCTGCCCAGATGGAAGGACTACTCTATCAATTAGGTAGGGCTAGTTTGTGCCAGAAAATGTCAGTTGCTGGAAACTACAATATTTAATTTCTGTTCATGCAACATGTTCATAATGGATTTAAAAAGGGCTCTGCTCATTGTAGTTATTCAGGAACCCTGGGTGAACAGAGGCTTCATGCTTTCGTGATCACAGAGACTTAGGGAGAGGACACAGCAAACCACATACTAGCACTTAAAACTTTGGCCCAGAATAGTCATCACATCTGCTGACTGAACAAGTCAGTCATCAGGCCAGGCCAGTCTTCTATAGAAAGGGATGTGTGATCCTCCCAGAGGGAAGTGCACTGAATATTGTAAACAACAATACAGATTATGACAACCATGTATCCTTAACAAAAAAACCCCTAAATAATGATTTTTCTCAGTTGACATTTCCCAACATATTGGGTGACAAAAATTTCCAAATTGCATTATTCCCTATTGACTCCCTGAAGTGGTAGTGTTCTCTGCTGGCAGTTAAAAATGAGAACTGTCTGCTTTCATGGATAGACCAGCTGGGGGTAGGATTTATATTCTACCAGGAAAACGCAGCAGCCTAAAGGACCCATGCCAGAATACTCTCCACCACTTAATAATTTTTATTGCTTTTGACAACTTATATTCCACGGTTTTTCCTTCTCTAGGAAAATATATTGGTAACTAGACATATACGCAGCTAGATTAGTATAATGATGATGTCTTTTATGATTCACCTTAGCCATTCTTTCGTGACCCCTCCTATCAAAAACATTCAGTGACTTCCAGTGGCATTCCTAGCATTTTTGACACCTTGACTGGATCATTTTTATAACACCCTCTACTTTGTGATTAAATTATTTTCATGTAGTAATTAGTAATCAATATATTTTTAAGTCTTCTGTTTTAAAACAACCAATGAAAAGAAGTGATTTTGATTCCAAAGATTGCTCAGATTCACAGAGTATTTTATGTATGAACTAAAATTTGCACCTTTCAAATAAAAAATGATATACATGCATTTTGCATTTAGAGAAAAATAGGAAACTCCAAGTGATCCCTTAGTAACTCAAGTTCTGTTTCTTTAACTTAGAATTGCAGCTATATCTGCTGAAGGCAATTGTCAAGGTTTCCCTATTTATCTTGAATGATTGCAGCTGAGTGGGTTACGTTTGGGGAACAATTGTTTAGGAATTTGCTGAATTAACTTCTATGTTGAACACAATGTTTAGTAAAGGATAAATAATAAAAATGTGCTAATTCAAATCATACAATGTATTATCAAAACTCAGTGCTAATAGCAGCAATTGTTTAAAACTAAGACCAGAAATGATTTGTAGTTTTTTTTTTTTGAGGAAGAGTATTTTATCACTTTATTGTTTAGAAATGTCGGCAGGAAGTGATGATTAGAATCAGAATGACTGGGTTTTATTATAGCTTTAAAATTTTTTAGAGGCAGGGTACCCCCTCATTGTCCATAACCAGAATTCCCTCATACTTGGTCAGCCACTGGTGACTCCCTAGTATTTACATAACTGAGTGCAAGATGATGATTTTTAGCGTACTTCTCCATCATATGGCCTCGACCTCCTTCCAGCTTACTTCTCCACAATTCACCTTTTGTGAAAATACCCCATCATCTAGAATTGTGAAAATATTCTGGTACCTGAGCCCTCCTCTTAAAAAAATACTTCTATGTGTGTGTTCATATTTCTCCCTCTGACAATATAAGTGTAAAGAACATAGGCTTCTGAGCCAGGATTTTCTGGGACTGGATTTTCCCTCTGCAGTTTATAAATGATGTGACCTTGGGCAAGTTATCTAACCCATCTGGGCCTTATCCTCCTCATCTGCAAAAATATTGATTACAGAGCCCATTTAACAGATACCACTGAATGAAATGAGAACATATAAAAAGTATGTTAAATTATCTTATCACTCCATATCTTTCATTATTCTCCCTTAATAAGTTTTACATGTCTAACAGTTATATGACTTTGATCAAAATAGGCCTGCATAGAGCTTGAGCAACTGAATTGAATCGATTGGGCTTCATTCATGGTATACCAGCTACCACAGTCACGTGGTCTAAGCCCAAGCTTGAGTTCTTCTACAATTGCCTCAGCTGTGAGTCTTGAGCATTGTCATAAGAAGAGAATCCAGGATATTTCTCATTTGGCTTCAGTTCCTCTTCTTCAGCTGTCCAGACCTCTTTCATTTAGAACAAACACTGTGACAAAATGAGGAGGCTGGAGAAGCACAAGTGGGAATGGCAGCTGACTACATGGGGAGGAGGTGTCCATTTCACCTTCAGGACCATCTTAGCATTTTGAGTAGCTCATAGGTCAGGAATGCTGTTGTCATCAGGGTTAGAGCTATGTCCTGAATAAATACCAAGTTAGGAGGAAGATGACTCAGAGCTGCCTAAACCTCATACTCCTCTGATATTTTAAGCAACAGAGAGTGGCAAGCAGCTGTTAGATATCTTTGCTTCTTTGTTCAGGCAAAGCTTAGCATGTTCCATTGGAAAGAAAATGGTCATAATTTCCAGTCCATTTTAAACTCTTCCTTCTTAGAATTGTTACTGCATACATAACCTGGGTCACACAACTTAGTTTTGTGCAGTCTCAACTTTAATTATTGCCTCTTCCCCAAGTGGCTATTAAATTTGTTGTGAAAAGAGAATATACCTTAGTTTCCTCATATATTCTCTCCAAACTCAAAGGTTAATCTTCGGCCCAGAGTAGGTAGTGCACATAAACACTAATTTCATTTACACAGGACTTTAAAAATGAAAAATTACCTTTATGTTCATTGTTTCATTTAAACTTCACTACAACCCTATAAAGTGATTGTTATTATCTTTATTTTATCAGCCAGGAAACTAAGGTTTAGAGAGATTAAGAATACTGGCGAGGATCACGATCATGCAACTAGTAATTAGCAATCCTGCATTTGTATGTGTGTGTGTATTCACCTCATAAGTCGTATCTGAAATGCTCATAATGAGAACTTAACTGAAAACCTTAAAAAATATATTTAATTTTTTTCTACTTATTCAATTCCTGTTCCCTAACTTTGCTTCCGTGACTCTGAAAGCAGTTAGAAAACCATTTTGGAATTTGCAAAGATGTAGATCTAGAACCTAATTATTTTACTTGTACACAGAAAAGAAATATGTACTAATGCAGAAGAAATGGCACGGAAAGTCCTCAAGTAATAAGAAACCATAAATTCATTTGTGTTTTAGATAATATGTTTATGGCAGATACTCAGAAAATTCACATTATTTTGGGGCATCATTATTTATCTGAAAGATAAGGAAGGGTGTCCAAGAGTCTGTGTGGTTAAGGAGAGCAAAAATGGTGTTAATAACATCAATTGGTAGACTCGTTTGATTAAGTCAACAGGGTTCATAAAGCACCTGTATTTTCTGTCATGGCTGGAGAGCGGTTCTGAACACATGTTGACATTCGGGTAGGTCAGTTACTCTGTGAGTTCAATCAAGATAATCCTGTTTATCCACTAAAATGACTCAGAGAGCTACTAGAGACCTAGTTTTTTCATTTTGATTTTGTGCTGCAAATGGTCATCAACTCTGAGATTGATGGAAGACACTTACCTCAACTGTTATGATTCGAAGATGCCTGCTATAGAACATAATCGAGTATTTGAGCTTCCTCTTTCAGTCAGGGAGAGTAAACAAATTTCTTATTTATATCAACAAGTCATACTTTGAGCAAGTTAAATATTAAAACCTATTGAAACAGAAAAAGAAGTTAAGTTTAGTCGTGGATAATGTCAAGCACAACTATCTAGTCTTTATTTGAGAGATGATGTGCAAAACATTTTAGGCTGCTTGCATAATTAATATCTTCAGTAATTTATACACGTTTTACTTCATTCATGAAAATTTCAAAGGATTAACTGTAAATGGATATTTGAGAAAGTTAGCTTACTGGATCGCGGAAGCAGAGAAAGAGTGGTTCAATGAGAGGTGGGGAGTAAAGTGCTCAGGAGATAGTTGTTGAAGCTGCAGAGGAATCTCTCTTTCTATCTCCCGGTTTCATCCCTGCATCCCACTCAATGTGAATTACCTGAAATATTAATAGATCACTGTGCTTCTCCCTTAAAAATAATGCACAGACATTTAGATTGATGATTACGGCTGTATTCAGGGTTCTGTAAATAATGATAACATTACTGTCTAGCATATTATATAAGATCACCTAAATTATAAGTAGAAGCTGCATCACATCATGGTCAAATCTAATATATATAATTTATGGGCTTTATTCTCACTGTTGCAAGTGTCTATTGAAGAGGACAGGAATAATGACCCTTATCCAGAAAAACATGTGAAGCCTGTATCTTTTTCTAAGTCTGGAGTTAAAGAAACTGTGCAATTCAAAGGAAAATCCCTTTTGAGGGGAAAAATTAAATCATTTAAGATCACCGCTCCTACTAGGTTCCATTAACCACATTTTGTGAACTTAGTATGTGTCTGACATGATGGTGAGTATAATGGCAGTGTTGGACACGAGCCTCACTTTCACTGTTAGCACTGTTTCTTTGAGGAAAGGATGGCAGTCTGTCTTTTTCTTCTGTTTTGAGAATATCCCAAAGAATTATTAAAAATTGTTTTAACTTTCATTTTGTCCTCAAAGTCTTATGCTTTGATTTTTTTCTCTGAACCTAATTTTATACCTTCTCATAGCTAGAAGTATTCATCTTTTAAATATTTCTTTCTCTTCCAAGACAGCTTTGTCATATCTTATCTCGCCTGTCTTCTTTCTTTTAGATTTTTGCTGAGTTTCTTCACATAACAACTTTGAACTCCATCGTGGTAATTTTTCCATCAGTTATGACTTCATAAACCTGTCTACAAACCTTGCATCATTGTCATCTATTAGTGCATAGAACTGAATTATTCCTCTTCCCAGTTCAGAGCTTATTGTACATCCACAAAAGACTCTTCTTTTGTTTAATGATATATCTTAATCCATTTCTGCATCTAGTCTCCTTTTTTCATAGACAAACATTTTCCGTTCATGCATTAAGTTGAACTTCATGAAACTGACATTATGTAGGTCAAAGCAGTCAAATGTCAACAATTTCATGTGATTCAAATTAACATGTCTTTCCAATTCCCATTTCTTTTTAATTATAATATTCACATACAACTGAAAAATATACAGTGTTTGTATATTTCCTTTCCTGACTAAATTAGTGGAGCCACCTGTATCAAATAGCTAGCTCCTACAAACATGGTGCTGTTCACGGATTCTGGATGCTCTTCCACTAGCATACACTGCTGCCTGGTTATCACGAGGTGTAATGATGTTGCTTTTCCTGCCAATATTGTTTTAGATATTTATGGGTCTTTGCAGTTATTGAAATAGTTTTAGCTGATATTTAGCAATTAATCTTGTAATTACAAAATACTTTCTCTCCTGTTCTCCAGCCCTTTGTCTGTTTGCTCTTTGTCCTTTGAATGTTCTCAACAGTATATTTAAGATCTTCCATTGCATTTTTAATGTTAACTATTGTTAAGTTTAATATCCAAGGTCTTTATCATGTTTTCTGATTATTCGTTTATAATAGCATCCTGTTCTTGATTCATGTAATATTTTATTCTATCTCTTAAAAAATATTAATCATAGTTCTGTCTCTTTTCCTCCAGCTTGTTTCTTATCTTTTCCATTCCCAGTACCTGGTCATATTTTAGAATGGAGGTTTGAAAAGTGGATTAGAGGCTTTGTGCTTATGGTTGGCACTTGTCAACTGTGGGCTTCTCTAAGGCCTAAACTGGCCTGTAATGCCATTATCTTTAGGCCTTCCTTCTTTGGTTTATCAGTATTGCCAGATAATGATCTTCTGATCTCCAGCCTAGATAGCATGAGGCTAGCTATTAGCACTCTTGTAATTAAGGGATCTCAAAATTCAGTATGTAAACTTTCACTCAATATCCTGAGTATGCTATTTCTTTTTTCCATTAGGTTTGATGTTCCCCAGGTCAGAGAGTCTGTTTTCTAAGGTCTGGAGAATGAGCTTCCGGTCCTTTTCGTGTGTGGAGTAGGAGTGCGGACAGACTGGAGGAGGCGTCTGGAGACGGGTTTTATGAACGGTTTTAACCAGTCCTCTTTGGTTTTGTTTGCTTTCACCTCACCCCCACTTTCAGAGCCACATGGTACTAAAACTTTCTGGACCTGGGAAGCTTCTGCCAAAGAGTTACTCGTTTCCAGATTTCCGCTGCCAGTGTAGGGTTCACTTTCTTAGTTCACTAAGTCATTTAATAGTCAGTCTTTTTTTTTTTAATCTTCCGAAGTTTTATTGTTATTCTCCCATTCTCTGTTCTATATGTCCTTATAAGTTTATGCTTCAAAAGCCCCATTGTTTTATGGGGCTTCTGTAGGGGGTGAATTCAAAGGCACATATCAAATCCCCATTTTTTAACTGGAAATCCCTCTGTTATTTTTTATTATTTCCTTTTTGTTTCTTTGGTTAACTTGGTTACTGTTTTATTGGTGCTTTGGGTAATCACTTAACTTGTTTATGTAAATCTCAGTTTCTGATAAATGTCTCTAAAATTAAAAATTTCCTTAGTATTACTTTATTTCCAAAATTTGACCTATAAGTTTTCATTGTTATGAAATCGCAAATACTTCACAGTTTTTCTTATGTCTTTCCCTTTAACCAAAACCACTCCTCATTTTTTAATAATACGTATTATTTTTTCCAGCAACCTGGATCACGGAATTTCTAAAGCAAGCCCTTTTTTTTAATTTCTGATTTTATTGTGTTATGATCACAGCTAAAAGTCTATATGATACTGATTTTAGGGGGATTATCGAAGTTTTTTGTGGCTTATTACATGGTAGATTTTTTTAAAAGTGTCATTTGTGTTTGTTGTGAAAAAAGATTCCTAGGCCAGGTGCAGTGGCTCACACCTCTAATCCCAGCACTTTGGGAGGCAGAGGTGGGCGGATCACTTGAGGTCTGGAGTTCAGAACCAGCCTGGCCAACACAGCAAAACCCTGTCTCTACTGAAAATACAGAAATTAGCTGGGTGTGGTGGCATGTACCTGTAATCCCAGCTACTTGGGAGGCTGAGGCAGGAATCACTTGAACCTGGGAGGCAGAGATTGCAGTGAGTTGAGATGGTACCACTGCACTCCAGCCTGGGCAACAGAGTGAAAGTAAAACTCTGTCTCCAGAAAAAAAAAAAAAAAGACATTCCTAAGTAGTATAAATTAAGCTTATTCATTCTCTATTTCTTAAAAAAAAACTTGGTATTCTTTGCAACTACTTGGTCCTTCTTCATGGTTCCTCTTTCTATGACAATTCTCACTTTGTGAGTTTATCTGATCCTTATTTCATTTTATTAATACAACAATGCACTTTTGGCCACTTATATTTTTCCAGTTGGCTGCTTGCTATAGAGGCAGAGGGCCTTTAAAGAGACTCACATGAAATATTTTTATTTTATAAGTAGAAAAACTGAGGCCTAGGGAAGTTAGTCCAATTTTCTGAAACTCTGCAACTAGTTAATCTAATTAGTTAATCACATTAGTTAATCTAGTCTATCAATGCTTTTCTTAACATGAAGTTGAAGATAAATATCTTGACAGACCTAAGGGTAAAATGTAAGTTTTATGAATGTACCTCGTAAGCAATGAACGTTTTACAAATGGAAGGAATTACTTTTGTAGTTGAGTACAACCTTTGCAATAGCAGAATTCTTCTGAATTCCTGATGCATGTATTAACTATTACTATTATGAACAATGTATCAGACACATTGTTGAGTTTCTTATTTCAGAAATGATTTCAGTTTAGTAGATAAGGCACATACATAAATGAGAGATCTAAGGTTGTGAGATAAATGCCTTAAGATAAGAAAGCTATGCGTCAGAGGTTTTCTAGTGGGGAGAGTGTTCACTCTTCCAGGAGATGAGGGGAGACTTTGCAGAGGGCAGGTCACACTCTCTGACACATCTCAGTCAACAGTGCATCCTTTACTTGAAATGATCTTTTCTCTTTTGTTCTCTGGTGAACACACACAGGGAACTGCAAGTCTTTTGGCGTTTCATCAGAATATTGTGTGTGCTTTTGAGGAAGGTTTTATAGAGTTAAGTGGTTTTTGGACAGCCTATGGATCCTGTATCTTGTAAAAAAAAGTGGGAAACCAGTGGATAGTCTTAGGCAGGGAAATGCGTATGTGTCTGTAGCATTGATGCCTTAAGTATATCGAGTCATCATTGGTGTATTCCTGCGCAGACCTGATATATTTGTTTGGACATTTACAGGAAACCTTTCATTACTGTTAGGCTTAGGGTTCCAACTTCTTTTCATTCATGATCATGCCTCATCCTTGTAGGATCATGTCCCTAATGAAGCTATTATAAAAGTAAGATGCCAAGAATCCAGGTAGGGAAAAGAAAAAAAGAGAAAAAGTTTGTAAAGATCCTTAAAGAAATTATGGGAATCACTTATGTTCTCCAGGCTTGTTAACTCCTCATCTGTCTTCCAACAATTTTTTTATCTATCTTTTCTTTTTTTCTTCCCTCTCTCCTTCCTTCCTTTCCTTTTTTTAAATCTCTCCTCCCTCCTTCTCCCTCTCCTTCTTTTCTTCTACCTTCTTTTCTTTTTCCCTTCTTTCTTCAACACAGAGCATAAATTCTGTATATTTGTTTCTTTTTGGCTAGTCTTTTTGGATGAAGATGGTGTTACAGCAGTTCACACTGTATATCCATGGAGAAGAGTTGACTGGTAAACTGTGAACAAGCCAGGGCTCATTTCAACCTGAGGCAGAGTCAAAGCTCTAAGCTTCTTGACTTAGAGTTTAGTGTATTTTAGTAGTTTATATCCTGTTTATTCAATGGGAAGAGAAGTCCATTTTTTTGAGAATAAAATAATTTTCAACCCCAAAACTGCTTAAGTACCAAAACAAAAACTTTCCATAAGCACAAAAATGTTGAAAAACAGTGATTTTTCATGTTGGTTCAAAATTGCTTGCATTTGATTTACTCTAATTATGTTTCCACCCAGAATGGTAGCCCTGGTTTATTGCTCCATGTACCTCTGTAGTTATATACAAGTGGTAGTGGCGCCTTGGTTATTGTTCACAGTTTCTATGACATTTTATATTGTGTGTTTTGTTTTGTATTGTTCCAAGTTTGTAGTGTGGTTCTTTCTTTCTAATTTTATTTTGTCTACTTTATTTGAATGAATCATACTACATTATAACATCAAATGAGTAGAAAATTTTATTCTTCCCCCAAATAATTACAGTTTTATACAGTTTAAAATTGTGAAAAATCATATTTAAATCATAGTTCCAGTTTGCTTACTTTAATACATTTGAGGCCATTCTTCTATTTTCTTTTTGAAATTCAGAAAGTTCAGCAGTACAGCTTTGTATGTGTGTATGTGTGTGTTCATGGGGGAGTCACTTAGATATTAAATAATTCATCTACCCTGTGAGTACACAGAAACAGGATGAGAATTCGGTTCTCTTGAATCTTAATATGTCTGTCCATCTTTCTTCTACTATTCAGTCCTTCATATAATTAATACAGTAGTCCCCCGTTATCCTCACAGGATACATCCCAGGACCCTCAGTGGATACCCGAGTATGTGGATTGTATACACTTTGTTGTTTCTTTTTCTTTTATTTCTTTTTCTTGCTCTGTCACCCAGGCTAGAGTGCAGTGGCACAATCTTGGCTCACTGCAACCTTCACCTTCTGGGTTCAAGCAGTTCTCCTGGCTCAATCTCCTGAGCAGCTGGGATTACAGGTGCATGCCACCATACTTCACTATTTTTTTTTACATTTTTAGTAGAGACAGGGTTTCACCATGTTGGCCAGGCTGGTCTTCAACTCCTGACCTCAGGTAATCCACCCGTTTCAGCCTCCCAAAGTGCTGGGATTACAGACATGCCTGGCCTGTTTTTTCTTATACATATATACCTGTGAGGATAATTTATAAAGTAGGCACAATAAGAGATTGACGACAATAAGTAATAATAAAATAGGACAATTATAACAATATATTCTAATGAAAGTTATGTGAATGTGGTCTCTCTGTCTCTCAAAATATCTTCTTGTACTTTAGGTAACTGAAAATCATGAAAAGCAAAATACAGATAAGGGTTGGGGGGACTGCTGTGTACCCAGTCAATTGCATTGGTCTGTGAAAGTTAAGTAAAATAATTTTAGGTTGTCAAATCTAGTCCACCATGAAAATTGCAAAGGCACAGATTGGGGCAGGTGAGTAACATTAACCATTCTATAGTTATAAGGTGGGTGTTTGTGTCTGCTTGGGCATCAAGGTATAAATCACAAAATTTATAATAACATAACTTATCAACAAATATTTTCAAATTATAGCATGTTTTATTGGGTCAGAATACTTTTTGGATAATTTGTAGGGTTGGTTTGTCCACCCTACTTCTCTCATAAATTAACTATAATAATGAAGCTTATTTTCTTTAGCTCACACAATGATGGAGATAGAAGTGTCTGAGAATGCTCATTTCTTTCACTTGCTTGAATTATGATCATACAGAACTTTTCCAAGTAAATGGATAATTACCCTGTAGTTAAGACTCCATAATTTTATAAAATGACCTTTTAATTTGATCCCAGTAGATGGATATTTAACTAACTTCCTACAAATATCAATAAGATATAGTTTTTGAATTGTCACAGCTTAAAATCTGAAGAAATAATATAATCAATACTTTTGATTATTATAGGCATGTTATGATACTGGTTATAAAGTGCATGTAAAAAATCATGTTCTGGGGAATCAAAGTGATAAAGGCATCTGTAGCTTAGGCACATCAGAAAAGCCTTCCTGGTCAAGGGAATTAAGATGACATTGATCAGGGCACCGTGGCTCATGGCTGTAGTCCCAGCATCTTGGGAGGCTGAGGTAGGAGGATCACTTGAGGCCAGGAGTTCAAGCTGGCAGTGAACTGTGATTGTGCCACTGCACTTCAGCCTGGGTGACAAGTGAGACCTTGTCTCTAAACAAAAATATGTATATATAAAAGGTGAATATTAAAGGATGTGCAGGAGTTCAAGAAGGATTGGGTTAGGGAGGGAAGGAATGGCAGTGAAGTGTATGTAAGAAGCAAAGGTCTAGAGTCATTGGAGCATGAGACCTGATCAGAATGGGAGCTCAGGTCCCAGTTAGGGAAGCCCTGTGAGGTAAACCTGCACAGACAGCAAAGGCAGAATGAAGACAACCTCACCGCCAAACTGAGGAATTTACAAATTACTTACTCTGTAGGGCAATTCTGGGGGATCAATTCATTTTTTTTTTTTTTTTTTTTTGAGACAGAATCTTGCTCTGTAGCCCAGGCTGGAGTGCAGTGGTGTGATCTTAGCTCACTGCAACCTCCACATCCCGGGTTCAAGTGATCCTCCTGCCTCAGCCTCCCAAGGTGCTGAGATTACAGGCGTGATCCATGGAATGAGGCCTGAATGCATATTTTTGAGGCAAAAAGCAACCGGATGGGAACAATACTTTAGAAAGAAAGATCTCTTGGGTGGGTTGTGTAACAGGGATTGAAAAGGGAGGGTAACTGGAAGCAGGAAGGACAGAGAAAGGAGATCTGAGGAGAGTGGTGATGGAAAGGGGTTTGGAGGGAAGTGGATGATGGCAAGGAATTTCCTGGACTTGGCCACTGATTTGACAAAAGGGGAAAAGTAGACAAAAAGTTAAAAAAGAAAATGACGCCTCCCCCTGGTCTTTCTGTCTGGTGGCTGGTAGCATGGTGGCTCCATGAGAAGAACAAAGAAGTCTGAGAAGCAGCTTTTGGGGTGGAGGTGAGGGTTATGGATGGTAAAGAAAAGATCACTTTACATCTAAACTAAATGCTTCATATGTCAGCTTAAACCACTGGACAAATAAAGGATTTAACACCTGACCCTTTGTTTTTCATGGAGCCTGTGTGATTTTTTTTTTTTTTTTTGGTGCTGCCTTTTGCTTACAGTCTATGTTAAAATAATTAGGCTTTTCTTGCAATTGAAGTAATATTATTTCTTGAGTTGGAAAATAACAATAACAGTAATAACATAAGCAGCAATCACAACAACCACCGTCACAACAAACCCAGTAAGAACAGTGATTTTGCAGCCTTCTGTTGTTCATGATTGCATGAAACTATACTCATTATATTGCTTTCCACTCTTTGACTCCATGCCAAACTTCAGCCTGCTTAGGGTCAGAGCTTGCTGGGAGTGTGCCGCCTGCTACATTGTGTGTGCTGTACTGGGATCAAAGCATTCTTTCTCGTTCCTCATCTACCTCTTCTCCCTACTGCTTGTCTGCCTTCTCCTGCAGGGGGTCAGACTGGCCACATTTGCACGTCTCAGTGCATAGTCCTTTTATACAAAGTTTTCTTTGTTAATCAGGAGAAGTAAATGCAAATCCTCTCTCTGTACAATGAACTGCTTTGAGAAGAAGGTGTGACAGTGATATAATGACCTGGTGAATTTTCAGACAAGGAGGATCAAAATATCTCGGTTTATTTTCTAAAGATTAGTATTTGAGGGTGTGTGTGTGTGTGTGTGTGTGTGTGTCCCCATTCTTGCTCCGGAAGACAATGTCATTATGCAGAAGAGTTCCTGAATTCTCTCCTTTTCCATGTTCACATCTGAATTATCCTTTATATCTGGGTGTCAGAGCAAGATTTTGCTGTTGTTGAAACTGCAGGATATGCAATCTGCATGTCTTCGGCTGGTTAATGAGCTTTAATACCTAACCTTAGTGGGTCACTCTTACAGTCCCTGATACGGCCTAGAGGGATACATGGGGCTACCTCCCCCTTATTAGCCATGAAGTCAGAGTAGACTGAAACACAAACACTACCTTCCATCTTGTTTCTCTGTAAGACATTAATAAAAACACGTTTGCTGCTCATTCCATCTTTCCCTTTTACTGGTCATTACTTCTTGCACCAATCAAGCAAGCAGTTGGTAATCATTTAATGGAAGTACAGGTAAGTTACAAGGTGGTCTTTTGACAGCCCAGCAGTCTTTGGCTATGGATTATAGTTGAAGATCTTGGAGGACACACTGGGTAGTTATTAAATGTTAAAAAACAGACACAAAATGAAGCGGTCTGTGTTGTGTTTTACTTAATTTCTTCTTTTGTTAGCATAGTAGAATCAAAAAGATGGTCGCTTCATTTGACCTCCTCTCCATGGGGATAGTAACTATAATGGGTTTAATTAACTATGTGGCATTGATGTAATTAGTTATCCTGGTGATTATACTTCTTTAATAAAAGCACTTCATTTGAGATGCATTGGTGTTCTGCAGCGGCTGAGCTCTACACCTATATTTCATAACTGTCTAGACAGTGAAACTGTGTGCATATTTTACCAACAGCCCTTGAGAGAGGTTATCTTGCATGGCTTAAGGTAATTGGGAACTAATGATTTTGCCCCTTGGTTTCAGGCTCTTGCAGCAGAGAGCAGTGACGCTGTGGGGGAGGGGTGGCCGCTCATTTTGTGTACACTGAAAGGGAGGGGGAAGGGCTGTGTTTTGGAAACCATATGCTCTTAGGAACTGTTTCTCTTTAAGCCAGCAATCAGAGAGACAGTATCACCAAGGGGAATTGAGGGTGTTTAATCCATGGGTGAACTGCATAAATACATTTCAATAAATGTACACAGTATATAGGGACATATGCTTATACTAACAGGAATTCTGACTGCACACATGTATATTAAGAAACATGCAGTACATTTCGGTATTAAAAGTAGATCACCGTTTAGATTTGGCCAGCAGGTGACTGGCAATGTCCCTTTCACACAGCTCAGTGGACAATGAAGTCAGACTGTATGGAAAAAATAGGGCAAATATAAAAGAAGAAACATATAATGCAAAAATTACCATATGAAAATGTCAATAATAGTATCACCAGAAACCCCAAAGAAGAGAACAAAAGCAAAAAGATTATCTAGCTGTGCCCAGCCCCATCCACAGCAAACATGGTGTCTGAACCCCCTTAGATTCCTTACTATTCAAACTTGGGTAATGGAAGGGGAGGGGGCAAGGATGGGGATGGGAACAGAATGGTGTGGACAGAAAGGGGGTTTAGAAGCCTAGTTGGTACAGATGCTGCTGAGAAATAATAGGCTTTGCAGATGATCTCTTTTACAGGTAGAAGTGCTATTTCTTTTCTAGTCTGCTTTCTTTGCCTCTCCTTCTTTTTTCAAAGCTGTGCTTTCCCTGTCACCTCTTCCAGCAGCTCTTTATCCTGCAGAACTGTGTAGCCTCCCATCCGCGTCTCTCCCGTTTTCTCCGTCTAGAGATGTACACTGAAATCACTGCAGGCATTTGACTGCTTCATGCAGCACGGAAAGGAACACTGTGGGTCATCCTAACAGCCAAACCCATAAACAAGCACCACTGAAAAACCAAACAAATGGAGAAGAAGTGCCTCAGTGGAGGTACCTGCCAACAAGACTTGTTCCTTTGCCACGAGGGATGCTCCGGCAAAAGCCTCCATCCCTCATTAAATCAATAAAATCAAGTGTCCTTTATTTTAATCCTCTGCACTGTAATCCAGTAGCAAGGAGAGAGGCCCAGGCTTTTCATCTCATTGTTTCAAAACAGATCGTTTGGTTGGTATTGACAAAAGGTTCATTCCTTTACCTTTGTGGAAATGTCAGTAAAAAGGCAGGTGCTGGGCATTCGGACTCTTTTGCTCAGTAGAAGAAAAAAAGGAGTGTGTAGGGGGTGGGGGTGGCTTTGGGGGTTGGGGGAGGGATCTGTGACAGGCTAACTACATGTACCAAAGCTTTCTAAGACATTTTGTTTAGCTTGATATTGTGCAACAGTGAGAAGAGAGGTGGAATCTATTGTGTGCCAGCTGCATGAATCACTGGATTGAAGTCTAACAGCCTCAGATCCTCTTTTATACAGTAGAGGGGAGATTAAAGCAGGGAGCTCATATGTCACAAAATAGAGGCACAATGCAGTTCTGGCTTGCTTAGTGCACTCAGCCAGTGTTGGATCCAAATTTAGCCAAAGGGAAAGAACGTGCGCTGCTATCAGCCAGGGAGGTGACAAATGTTGAACTGTAATATCCAAAATTCCTTTTCGGTTTCCAAAATGTCATCTCTCCTTTGTCAGCTTCATTATGATTGAATCTATGTATAGTCACAGACCAACTGGAAACAAACAAAAACACCCAAACCCTAGATAAATTATTCTACACCTGCCTCTTCCTAAGCTGTGTAATTGATACGAAGCATAGGGAAGTTTTGTCTCTGGGACTGTAAACCTCGTTTATCTAATACATATTTGTCGACAGCTATGGAAAATGCCTTCTAGAAGCTGAAAGGGATATATATATACAAGGAATTCAATATATATTCTTCTGCTGTCCAAAAGCTGGCAGTCTTCTTAAAGAGAAGATAGACAGACAAGTAGATGTAACCATATACTCATCCTTTCATGAACAAAGGCATTTTGTTAAATGACTAAATACGGGAAGATGAATAAGAGCTGTAGGAATCAGAAAAAGTGAACTTTTAGGTGAAACTTTAGAAAAAATACAATAGAGAGTGTTTGCAATACTCAGTACTTTTTGGAATCTCATATGCTCTACATCATGGAGCATAGTGTGTTTATATTTGTATAATTTCCATTTAGTAGGTAAAGAAGCTGAAGCCCAGAGAGGTAAGTAACTTTCCCAAAGTTATGGAGTTAATAAGAGGCAGAACAGGAATTTAAACTTACAACCTATTACTGTATTTTGTTTTGCTTTGTTTTGAGAGAGAGAGAGGGTTTCACTCTGTGGTCCAGGCTGGAGTGCAGTGGCATGATCTTGGCTCATGGTAGCCTTGACCTCCTGGGCTTAAGTGATCCTCCTGCCTTAGCCCCCCAGGTAGCTGGAACTAGTACTATGCACTACCACTCTAGGCTAATTTTTGTATTTTTTTGTAGAGATGGGGATCTCACCATATTGCCCAGGTTGATGTTGAACTCCTGAGCTCAAGCAGTCCGCCCCCCTTGGCCTCTCAAGTCCAGCCCCACACTGTAATATGACTCTTAAACTACATCTGCAATTCTTCTGACAAAAGGCTGAAAGGGAGACTGTCTGATGGAGCAATCAACCTGGAATCTCTCCCCTCTGTTTTACTAAGGGAATTCTCCATCTGTCCTCTATGAAACTTTCAGGTCCTTATCAAAATAGGAACAAAATGATATTTCTAGAAGATATATTACCAGTGGCTTGTCTAAGGTCAAATAGATTATTAGTTGTAAATATGAGACTACAGTTTGTCCTTGAGGCCCAGCCAGTGTCTTTCTGCCAGTTCCCACTGCCTTTCTCACCTCCGTGTGGACCCTCACCATTGATTCCTAAGACCTACCAAACTCCTACTATGTTTATCACGCATATCATACCTCTGCTATCTGCTCTTCTTTTTGCTTTGTGGAGAAAACTTCAAGGAAGATGGAGAGCCATGTAGCCCTGGCCATCTATACCATGAAGGGCTCCAATTACACTGGAGTGGTCACATCTGCTTGCTGACTGTGCTAGTCATCTCTTTCTGAGACTTCCAGGAGCCATTCCAGGCATTCTCTGTTTTCAAGCCCTCAATGCAACTGGTAAATGATCTCATATCTTAATGAGAACATCCGACATGTGATACCTCATCTTCACCTTAATAACAACTTCCAACTCCCATCTCGGCACTTCTTCACTACCCTGCCCAGAGAGGTAAGTAACTTGCTCAGAATCACACAGTTAATAAGAGGCAGGGCAATAATTTAGACTTCCCCAGAAGAGCCACCCCTCTCTGGATTTTTTACACTAAATTATAGGATCACTGAGGATTGGCTTTGGAGCTTGTGTCCTTTTTAGCCCTCAAGATTTCCCACACTGTATTTCTGAAGGTCTAGGTCTGTATACCACTGCTACAATCCTTATTCAAAATCCTTATTCAAAAATCTCAGAGAAGACCGGATAAACACAGGACAGTAAAAATCTTTAAAAAGCCTCAGTACGTTATTTTTCTCAATACAGGAGCTTAAAAATTTTTTTAATAAGTTCTCGTGTTGTATTTTTCAACTCCGTTCATTTATATTCCTCTCTATATTGTCTATTCTTTTCAGCATTTTGTCAAACCTTTTTTCAAAGTTTTAGTTTCTTTGCATTGGGTTAGAACAAGTTCTTTTAATTCCCAGAAGTTTCTTATCATCCACCCTCTGAAGCCTACTTCAGATAATGGAACACAGTCCTTTTCCATCAGGGCTTGTTCCGTTGCTGATGAGGAACTGCAATCCCCTGTAGAGGGAGAGGGGTTCTGATTTTGGGTATGCTCAGCCTTCTTAGGCTGGTTTTTTCCCTTTATTATAAATTTATCCATCTGTCGTCTTTACAATTACCGCCTTTCTAATTAGGTTTCTGAGTCGATGTCCAATTTATTGATTCCCAGTGCTGGGATTCAAGCAACCCACTGCGCTGGCCAAAACAGCAGCGATAAGACTGATGGTGCTCTTCTGCCCGGGAATCTCTGGTCTGGCTTCCTTCTTGAGTCCGCAACAAGCGGCTCTGCCTTCCCGGAGCTCCAAACACTGGTCAGTAAGGGAGCCAGTCCCGTTTACTCTGCATGAAGAGCTGCCGTGCCAAGGCGTCGGCAAAACCGCTGCGCCGACTACAAGAGTTGCGCTGGCGACACGTGGGGCTCCTCCACTAGAAATCTGCTGGTCCGTGAGTGACGAAAATTCGTCTGAAAGTGTGGCGTCCTCTCGTTCTCTGAGCTTACACTGGGAGCTACAATCCCGAGCTGTTAGTGATCAGCCATCTTGGATCTCTCTCCAGAGAGAACTTAGTGAAATATGCACAAGTTTAAATAGCAGAATGGATCAAGCAGAAGAAAGGATATCAGAGGTCAAAGACCAACTTAATGAAATAAAATGACAAGACAAGAATAGAGAAAAAAGGATGAAAAGGAATGAGCAAAGTCTCCAAGAAATATGGGACTATGTGAAAACACCCAATCTACGTTTGATTGGTGTACCTGAATGTGATGGAGAGAATGAATCCAAGCTGGAAAATACTTTTCAGGATATTATCCAGGAAAATTTTCCCAATCTAGCAAAGCAGGACACTATTCAACCCCAGGTAATATAGAGAACACCACAAAGATATTCCTCAAGAAGAGCAACCCCAAGGCACATAATCATTAGATTCACCAGGATCAAAATGAAGGAGAAAATACTAAGGGCAGCCAGAGAGAAAGGCCAGGTTACCCATAAAGGGAAGCCTATTAGACTTACAGCAGATCTCTCAGCGGAAACCCTACAAGCCAGAAGAGAGTGGGGGCCAATATTCAACATACTTAAAGAACAGAACTTTCAGCCTAGAATCTCATATCCTGCCAAACTAAGCTTCACAATTGAAGGAAATATAAAATCTTTTATGAACAAGCAAGTACTCAGAGATTTTATTACCACCAGGCCTACTTTACAAGAACTTCTGAAAAAAGCATTATACATAGAAAGGAACAACTAGTATGAGCCTTTCTAAAAATATACCAAAAGGTAAAGAGCATCAACATAAAGAAGAATTTACATCAGTGAATGGATAAAATAGCCAGTTAACATCAGATGGCAGTAACCCTAAATTTAAATCGACTAAATCCTCCAATGAAAAGATACAGCCAAAACCTAATGGTACATCCAAAGATACACAAAGACTCAAAACAAAGGTTTGGAGAAAAATTTACCAACCAAGTGGAGAGCAAAAATAAATAAATAAACAAAAAGCAGGAGTTGCAATTCTCGCATTTGATAAAATAGATTTCAAAGCAACAAAGATCCAGTAGTAAAAGGATCAATGCAACAATAAGAGATCTTAATACCCAGATACATAAGACCCATAACGAGATTTAGACTCAACGAGACAGAAAATTAATAAGGATATCCAGGACTTCAACTCAGATCCGGAACAAGTAAACTCAATAAATATTTATAGAGTTCTCCATTTTAAATACACAAAATATTGATCGGTCATTATTAATACCCATTTTTAGAATGAAGCAATATTCCTGTTCTCTCTCCCTCTTTTTCTTCCTCTTTCTCTTTCTCTCCTTCTCTCCTTTTTTAACTTTTTAACATCCTAGTTCCTCACCTCTACTCAATACATTCCTCTGAACACCTGATTCCTTGTGATTCTTCTGTCCCACTGAAACCTCCAATCCATTAAAAAAAAAAATTTTCTTTTAATAAAAAAAGAATCACATGCCAAGGGATATATTTATGATTGTGGGGCATCAGACACCAGTATGAACAACTAAGATATTTGGGGGACAATGGTCCTCAAAGCACATGGTCTCAAGGAGTACGTCACCTCCTCTGTCAACATATACAAGAGCAGCCTGCCCGATTATCACTCAGAGCTAAATCTTCAACCTGAAGAGCTTTTTCTATTCCTTTTAGCTCAGGAAAAACCTATTCTCATGTTTATCTGGCACTTTCTCTGGCTTTTAAGGAAATCTCTAGCTCTCCACTCTACATGAATACCTCCCTTTGCCTTCACTTCAGTGATACACAGGTTCACAAGACTTGATAATCCTTCATCTGACTGTGGTGCATGTCTGCACAATTCTGTTTACGTCCTCTCTTTTACTGTCCACATTTTCAAGTGCATATTTTAAATACCCAATTTCTCCATCTCTCAATTCCTGCTCATTCCTTAAAGTTTGATTAACTTCAAATCAGCAAAACTTGGGGCACTCTACTAAGTCTTTATTCTTCATGTCTTAAAAATTAAACTTTTAATGATTATTTCTTCCAGAATAATTATTCTTAATCCTATCAGTCCCTCACCCTGCTTTAAAACTAATTCTTGGAATGCTGCCCTATCACGTTGAAATAAAAGCATTGGTGATATAACAGTCCTACTCACATAATTTTATAACTCAGCATAATGCTTTATATACAAATGGATTAAAGTAATTTATCATAAAATAATATGTATCAATGCATAGAATCATCATCAATGTGATACAAATGCAGATTGATACAAATGTGACTCAAATACCATGAACAGCACTATTTTCAGAAATGTCAATTTTTGGACTTTGAAACAATGTTTGGTAAAGATTCAAACCAAGCAAACTAAAGAACTATATAGTAGTTACATTTCTGGAAAATTTGGTATATTTAATAACATGTAAAAATATTTGGATTTTTATGAATAAGTTAGGTCCTAGACTCAAGTAATTTTTTTTTTTTTTAGATAGAGTCTTGCTCTGTCACCAGGCTGGAGTGCAGTGGCATGATCTCAGCTCACTGCAACCTCCCTCTCCCGGGTTCAAGCAATTCACTTGCCTCAGCCTCCTGAGTAGTTGGGACTATAGGCAGGCACCACCATTTCTGACTAACTTTTTGTATTTTAGTAGAGATGTGGTTTCCCCATGCTGGTCAGAATGGTCTCAATCCCTGACCTCATGATCTGCCCGCCTTGGCTTGCCAAAGTGCTGGGATTGCAGGCATGAGCCACTGTGCCTGGCCTAGACTAAAGTTATTTAAAACAGATCTTTTTACGTGTATGAATGTCTGTGAGTCATTCAGAAGTTTGTTTTGATGCAAAATAATTCTACATGTGGGACTGTCTGGTATACTGCAAGATGTCCAGCATCCCTTCCTACTTCCCCAACACAAAGTGTAAAAACTTCTAGTATTGCTGTCAACCACAGACTTCTAAAATACCTCTTAGTGGGTGGTAGGGAAGTACCTCTTAAAAACTCCTCTTCTGTATTGGCTCATCATTTTTTTTCACAAAACCTTTTCCTATGTCCATATATGGACTAGTATCCCCTAGGTTATCTTCCAGGGTTACCTATAAAATTCCATTGTACAGTGCACCAAATTTAAGTGATGAATGCATCTTGAGTTGAGTTTTGTATATAGTATAAGAAGTCCAGTTTCAGTCTTCTGCAAATGGCTAGCCAGTTTCCTCAGCACCGTATATTGAATAGGGAGTTTTTCCCCGTTGCTTATTTTTGTCAACTTTGTCAGAGATGAGAGGGTCATAGGTGTGTGTCCTTATTTCTGGGCTCTCCATTCTGTTCCATTGGTCTGTGTGCCTGTTTTTGCACAGCATCATGCTGTTTTGCTTACCATAGCCCTGCAGTACAGTTTGAAGTTGGGTAATGTTATGCCTCTAGCTTTGTTCCTTTTGCTTCAGTTTGCCTTGGCTATTTGGGTCTTTTTTGTTCTATATGAATTTTAAAATAGTTTTTTTTTTCTAGCTCTCTGAATAACATCATTGGTAGTTTCACAAAAATAGCATTGAATCTGTAGATTGCTTTGGGCAATATGTGCATTTTAATGATATCAATTCTTCCTATCCATAGACAAGGAATGTTTTTCCATTTGTTTGTGTCATTTATTATTTCTTTGAGCAGTATTTATTGTTTTAGAGATGTTTTACCTCCCTGGTTGGCTGGATTCCTTGGTATTTTATTCTTTTTGTGGCTATTGTGAAGAGATTGCATTCATGATTTGGGTTTCAGCTTGGGTATTCTTGGTGTATAGCAATCCTACTGGTTTTTGTGAATTGATTTTATATTCTAAAACTTTGCTGAGGTTGTTTATCAGATCCAGGGGCTTTTAGGCAGAGACTATGGGGTTTTTAGGTATAGGATTATGTTGTCTGCAAACAGAGGCAGTTGGACTTCCACTCTTCCTATTTGGATTTCTTTTATTTCTTTCTCTTGCCTGATCGCTCCACATCGGCCTTTTAGTATATGTTGAATGGGAGTGTTGAGAATGAGCATTCTTGTATTGTGCTGGTTCTCAAAGGAAATGCTTCTAGCTTTTGCCCATTCAATATGATGTTGGTTGTAAGTCTGCCATAGATGAATGTCTCTTCTTATTTGTAGGTATGTTTTTTCAGTGACTAGTGTTGAGGGTTTTTAACATGAAAAGATGATGAATTTTATCTAAAGCCTTTTCTGCATGTAGTGAGATAATCATGTGGTTTTTGTTTTTAGTTCTGCTTATGTGGTGAATCACATTTATTGATTTGCATATGTTGAACCAACCTTGCATCCCAGGGATAAAGCCTACTTGATTATGGTGGATTATCTTTTTGATGTTCTGCTGGATTTGCTTTGCTAATATTTTGCTGAGGTTTTTACATCTATACTCATCAAGGATATTGGCCTGAAGTTTGCTTTCTTTTTTTCAAAGTAAGTTTCTGCCATGTTTTAGTATGATGATGGGCCTTATAGGATGAATTAGGGAGAAGTCCTTCTTCCTTGATTTTTTTGAAATACTTTCAGTAGGAGTGGTACCAACTCTTCCTTATACATATTGTAGAGTTTGGCTGTGAATGCATCTGGTCCTGGATTTTTTTCTAGTTGGTAGGCTTTTTATTAATGATTCAATTCTGGAAATATTATTGGTTTCTTCAGCAATTCAGTTTCTTCCTAGTTCAATCTTGGGAGGTTGTATGTTTCCAGGAATTTATCCATTTCTTCCAGGTTTTCTAGTTTGGTATGTTCATAGTAGCTTCTGAGAGTTTTTGTATTTCTGTGGCATCAGTGGTAATGTTCCCTTTGCCATTTCTGTGTGTGTTTATTTTTATTGCCTCTCTATTTTTCTTTATTAGTCTAGCTAGTGGTCTATTACTCTTGTTTATTCTTTCAAAACTCCAACTCCTGAGTTTGTTGATCTATTGTATTATTTTTTTTTAATTTTTATTTTAGATTTGGGGATACACATAACGGTTTGTTACCTAGGTGAACTCATGTCACAGGGGTTTGTTGTACAGATTTTTTCATCATGCAGGTATTAGGCAAGTACCCAATAGTTATGTTTTCTGCTCCTCTCCCTCCACCCTCAAGTAGACTCCAGTATCTGTTGTCCCCTTCTTTGAGTTCACAATTGCTCATCATTTAGCTGCCACTTACATGTGAGAACATGCAGTATTTGGTTTTCTCTTCCTGCATTAGCCTCCAGCTTCATCCGTGTTCCTGCAAGGGACATGCTCTTGTTCTTTTTTTGACTGTGTAGTATTTTATGGTGTATATGTACCACATTTTCTTTATCCAGCTTGTCACTGATGTGCATTTAGGTTGATTCCATGTCTTTGTTATTGTGAATAGTGGTGCAGTGAACATTCACATGCGTATGTCTTTACGGTACAATGATTTATATTCCTCTGGGTATATCCTCAGTAATGGGATTGCTAGCTCTGCTTTTAGTCTTTAAAGAATCACTATATTTCTTTCCACAATGGTTGAACTAATTACACTTTTACCAACAATGTATAAGTGTACCCTTTTCTCTGCAACCACACCAGCATCTATTAATTTTTGACTTTTTATTAATAGCCATCATGACTGGTATAAGATGGTATCTCATTGTGGTTTTGCTTTACATTTCTCTAATGATTAGTAATACTATGTTTTTTTCATATGCTTGTTGGCTACATGTAATTCTTCCTTTGAAAAGTGTCTGTTCATGTCTTCTGCCTACTTTTTAATGGGGCAGTCCGTTTTCCTCTTGTAAATTGTTTTACTTTCCTTATAGATGCTGGACATTAGACCTCAATTTTTGCTTTTGTTGAGATAACTTTTGGTGTCTTTGTCATGACATCTTTGCCATCGTCCAAGATGGTATTGCCTAGGTTGTCTTCCAAAGAGTTTTTATTATTTTGAGTTATTTATTTAAGTCTTTACTCCATCTTGAGTTGATTTTTGTACATTGTGGAAGGAAGGGGCATTTAGCTCATTTACATTCAAGGTTGGTACTGATATGTGCGGATTTGGTGCTGTCATTGTATTGCTAGCTGGTTATTATGCTGGCTTGTTTGCATGGTTGCTTTATAGTGTCACTCTTCTGTGTACTTAAGTGTGTTTTTGTATTGGCTGGTAACAATCTTTTCTTTCTATTTGTAGTACTGTTTTCAAGATCTCTTGTAAGGCAGGTCTGGTGGTAATAAACTCCCTCAATATTTGCTTATCCCAAAAAGGGTCATATTTCTCTTTTTCTTAGGAAGCTTAGTTTGGTTGTGTATGAATTTCTTGGTTGAATAATTTTTTTCCCTAAAAATGTTGAATACATGCTGCCAATCTCTTCTGGCTTGAAGGGTTTCAGCTGAGAGGTCCACTCTTAGCCTGATGGTGTTCCCTTTGTAGGTCACCTGCCCTTTATCTCTACCTGCTTTTTAACATTATTTTCTTTCTTTCTACCTTGGAAAATCTGATGATTATGTGTCTTAGGGATGATCTCCTTGTGTAGAATATTGTAGCAATTCTCTGTATTTCCTGAATTTGACTAATGGTCTCTCCTGCAAGGTTGGAGAAGTTTTCATGGATGATATCCTAAAATACGTTTTCCAAATTGTTTGCTTTCTCCCCATCCCTTTCAGGGATGACAATAATTCATAGATTTGGCCTATTTATATAATCCTGTAGTTCTCAGAGGTTTTGTTCCTTCCTTTTTGTCCTCTTTTCTTTACTTTTCTCTGACTGTCTTATTTCAGAGAGCTAGTCTTCAAGTTCTGAGATTCTTCTTTCTTCAGCTCAGTTAGTTTTGCTTTTTTTTTGAATCTTGCCTTGTTGCCCAGGCTGGAGTGCAGTAGTGTGATCTTGGCTTACTGCAGTCTCCACCTCCCAGATTCAAGCAATTCTCCTGCCTCAGTCTCCTGAGTAGCTGGGATTAAAGACACACACCACACCCAGCTAATATTTTGTACTTTCAGTAGAGACGGGGTTTCACTGTGTTGGGCAGGCTGGTCTTGAACTCCTGACCTCAGGTGATTTGCCTGCCTGGGCCTCCCAAAGTGCTGGCCATTTTTGCTGTTAATAGTTGTGATTGCATTGTGAAATTCTTGTACTGTGTTATTCAGCCCTGTCCAATCCATTAGGTTCCTTTTTATACCAACTATTTTATCCTTCAGATCTTGTATCATTTTATTATAGTTCTTAATCTTCATGGATTAGGTTTTGCCACTCTCTGGAATCTTAATGGTCTTTGTTTCTATCCATATTCTGAATTATATTTCTGTCATTCCAGCCAGCTCAGCCTGGTTAATAACTCTTGTGGAGAACTGGAGCAGTCATTTGGAGGACATATGACACTCCAGCCATATGAATTACCAGGGTTCTTGTAATGGTTCTTTCTCATCTCTGTGTGTGGGTGTTGCTTTAACTACAATGTTGACTGAATACATTTTTGGGATGTTTTCACAGGGCCAAGCCTTGGTGCAGGGTCTTTACTTGAAGATTACTTCTTTTCTCTGGTTTCAGAGGTATATATGTTAGCCAGAGGTATTTTTGGTGTTGAAGCTTTGGGATGTGATTTAGCAGGTGACACTCAGACATATTGGTCAGTTGGTAGATTCTTGCTTGATGGTGTGCTCCCTATGCTTCCTCATAGGTGCAGCCATGTTTGCTCTCAATGCTCTGAAAGTGTGGATTCCTCTCTTGCTTGAGTGCTGGCTGTAGATTGCGGCTTGGCACTCCTGAGCTGTCCACTGCAGCTCTGAGGTGATCTCCGAGTTATGTTCCTTCCTCAGCTTGGAGGCGGCAGAGGAAAGTAGTGGTTGTGGCCAATGGTCTTTTGCTTATTTCCTGGAGGCTCTACCCCAGAGAGTGCAGGTGAGCAATTTTTCAATACCATCTTCTCAGGATGGATGATCTATACCGTGTGCCCAAGTCAGGGTTTCCCTGTCTGGTGATGAGCAGGGCAGGACCCATAGGAGATGGACTGGCCTCCTCTTTTTGGGTCAACTGCAGTTTGTTTTAGATGTGGATAAGGCACTTAGGGTCTTTGCTCCATTGTTAGTCCAAGGGTAGCCAGGGCAGGTCCACTACAGAGGCAGTGGCAGAGTGGGTTTCAGTTGCACCTGGGAGCTCTGTCCAGAGAGTTGCAGAGCTTCTACTGGCTCAATAGCTCTGGCAGGGAGTGGCTGTAGGTCCAGGCCTAGAGGACCTGCTTGGTGAGGAGATAGGAACAGGCAGCCATGTACCAGCCTGGCTATTTTTCCACAAGGCTGCTGCAGTATGCTGGGTGCCCACTTCAGTCTCTATTCATCTTGGATTTTCCAGTACCTGGAGGTACCAACAGTGAAGGCTGCAAAACAGCCAAGATGGTGACCTGCCTCTCCCTCTTAGAGCTCCATCCCAGGGAGGTACAGACTTGTTGCTGGCCTGAACACACCTATAGGAGGTGGCTGGAGACCCCAGTTCTGAGATTGCACCCAGCAAGGAGGAACAGGATCAGGAACCTGCTTTCTAAGGTAAGCTGGCCATGTATTCATAGAACAGCTATGCTGTGCTAAGGGACTGCTTTTACTCTGGTTGAGTTGAAATCTCCAAATCCCAAAGGCTGGAATAGCTGTCAGCCAAACAGCAAAAATGGTGGCTCACCCCTTTCTTTGAAAGCTCTGTCCCACAGAGATTTCAAATCTCTGTTAGCCAGAAAATGCCAGTGGCAGTGACTGTAGACACAGATTGGGAGGTACTTCCCAGTGAGGAGGAACAAGGTCGGGGGCCCACTTTAAAAAGCAGGCTGGCCACATTTTGGTAGAGCAGCTGTGCTTTGCTGGGGAATTGCTTCCATCCCTGATTGGCTTGAATTCTCCAAAACCTGAAAACTGGAACAACTAAGTTGTGCCAACAGCAAAAATGGAAGCCTGCTCCTTACTCTGAAAGCTACATCCCAGAAGATTTCAAATCTCTGTCAGCCAGAGAACACCAGTGGGAGTACCTAGAGAGCCTGGCTGGGATAGACAATAGAGGAGGAATGAAATGGGGAACCCGCTTATTATTGTGTGATTATCTAAGGATAGATAATAGAGGAGGAATGGAATGGGGAACCCACTTATTATTGTGTGATTATCTAAGGATAGATAATAGAGGAGGAATGGAATGGGGGACCCACTTAAAAAAACAGTCTGGCCATGTTTTTGCAGAGCAGCTGTGCTGTGCCAGAGGACCACTTCTACCACCAGGTGACTTGGACTTTCCAAAGCGCAAAGGCTAGAATGGCTAAGCCACCCAAACAGCAAAGACAGCCGCCTGCCCCTCCTTCTGGGAGCTCCGTCTCAGGGAGGTGCAATGCTGCTATCAGTGGCTGTCTGAAATTCCAAACCAGTGGATCTTATCCTGTGAAATGTCATGGAAGTGGGGCCTATAGACCATCACTGTTCAGCCCCCTGAATTCAGCCCCTTTCCTAGGGGTATGTATGGAAGTCTAACCTCCTGCTTTGCCAGAGTTGGAGCTGCTTTTGCCAGGAAGCCTGGGTTCAGCTCTCCAAATGTACCTGAGTGGCTGCTCTACCAAGGTTTTACATAGCTCTCTGTGTTAGAATGAAGGCCCTTATGGAGTGAGTTTATGAGGGGATCTCCTGACCCAAGGGCTGCAAAGATCGATGGGAGAAGCATGGGTTCCTGGTGTTACACATTCACTCACCACTTCCTGGGCAGCAGAGATTCCCCTGGCTCTATGTTGCTTCTGAATGGACCATTGTTCAGCCTTGCTTTACTTAGTTCTTCCAGGGTCAAGTTGTTTCTTTGATAAGTCCCAAGGAGGTACCTGGATGTTTCAGTTGAAGGTGACATATTTACTTACCCTCTGTTCCTCTCTGTGAGAGCTGTGCACACTAGCTGCTTCTAGTGGGGTATTTTGATCACCTGTTGTATTTGTGGGGTTTTTTTTTTTTTGTATGTCAATTTCTTTTAGTTCAAGTCTCTTTTTAGTTATGGCTTTTCTTTCGCTAGCTTTGGGTTAGGTTTGCTCTTGTTTTTTAGGTCCTCTAGGTGTGATATTAGGTTGTTAGTTTTTGTTTTTGTTGTTTACCCAAAATGTCATTTTGAGTAAATGAGTCTTAGATAATCATACAATAATAGTACCCAAAAAGTTATTTTGGGTAAACCACAAAATTAAGGAGGATATCAAGAAATTCTTAGAAGCTAACAAGCAGGTTGTTTAATTATCATTGAATTGTATGCTTTTAAGTGATTTTCCCTGATAAACTGAATTCTATTTTTATTGTACTGGGGTCCAGGAATGTATTAATAGTTGATATAAATCCAAGTTTTTGAATTTGCTGAGGATTGCTTTATGGCCAATTGCGTGGCTGATTTTATAGTATGTACCATGTGCAGATGAAAAGAATGTATTTGATTTTGTTTTAGAGTGGAGAATTCTGTAGATTTCTATCAGGTCCATTTGATCAAGTGTTGAGTTAAGATCCTTAATACCTTTGCCCATTTTCTGCCTCATTGATGTGTTTGATACTGTCAGTGGGGTGTCGAAGTCTCATATGATTATCATGTGATTATCTAAGACTCTTTCTAGATCTCTAAGAATTTGTTTTATGAATCTGGGTGCTCCTGTCTTGGGTGCATATATATTTAGGATAGTTATGTCTTTTTGTTGAATTGAATCCTTTACCAATATGTAGTGTCCTTCTTTTTCTTTTTGATCATTGTTGGTTTAAAGTCCATTTTTCTTGAAGTTAGGCTAGAACCCTGCTTTTTCCTGTCTTCTGTTTGCTTGGTAGATTTTTTTTCCCACACCCTTTACTTTCAGCCTATGGGTGTCATTGCATGTGAGATGGGTTTCTTGAAGACAGTACATAATTGATTTTTGCTTCTTTATTCAACTTGCCACTCTGTGCCTTTTAATTGAGACATGCAGACCATTCACATTCAAGGTTAATGTTGATATGTATAGATTTGGTGCTGTCATTGTGTTGTTACCTAGTTATTATGTAGACTTGATTGTATGGTTTCTTTGTAGTGTCAATGGTCTGTGTACTTAAGTGTGTTTTTGTGGCCAGTAACTATTTTTCCTTTCCATTTTCAGCACTGCCTTAAGTACCTCTTGTAAGGCAGGCCTGGTGGTGACAAGTTTCCTTAGCATTTGCTTGTCTAAAAGGGAGGTTATTCCTCCTTCACTTCTAAAGCTTAGTTTGGTGGGAAATGGAAATCTTGATTGTCATTTTTAAAATTTAAGAATGCTGAATCCTGTTCCCCAGTCTCTTCTGGTTTGTAGGGTTTATGCTGAAATTTCTGCTGTTAGCCTGATGTGAACTCTTTGTAGGTGACCTGCCCCTTCTCTTTAGCTGCCTTTAACAGATTTTCTTTCATTTTGACCTTGGAGAGCCTGATAACTATATATCTTGAGGATGGTTGCCTTGTATAGTACCTTGCAGGGGTTCTCTGCTTTTCCTGAATTTGAATGTTGACCTCTCTAGTGAGAGTGGGGAAATGCTCATGGACAGCATCCTCAAATCTGCTTTCCAAGTGGCTTGCTTTCTCATACTCTCTTTCAGGGACACCTGTAAGTTGTAGATTTAGCAGAGTTACCTATTTCTTGGAGCGTTTGCCCATTTTTTCTTTATTCTTTTTTTTTTAATCTTTGTCTGACTTGTTTCAGAGAGCCATCTTCAAACTCTGAAATTCTTTCCTTAACTTGGTCAATTGGGCTATTAATACTTGCAGTTGTATTCTGAAATTCTTGAAGTGAGTTTTTCAGCTTTATAAGATCAATTTGGATCTTTCTTTCTTTCTCTCTTTCTTTTTGTTTTTGAGATGGAGTCTCACTCTGTTGCCAGACTGGAGTTCAGTGGCGCAATCTTCGTTCACTGCAACCTCTGCCTCCTGATTTCAAGCTGTTCTGCCTCAGCCTCCTGAGTAGCTGGAACTACAGGCACGTGCCATCACGCCCAGCTAATTTTTGTATTTTCAAGTAGAGATGGGGTTTCACCAAGTTGGCTAGGATGGTCTTAATCTCTTGACCTCTTGATCCACCTACCTTGGCCTCCCAAAGGGCTGGGATTACAGGTATGAGCTACCGCGCCTGCTGAATTTTTCTTTAATGGCCATTTCTTCTTCTATCTTCTGTACCATTTCATTATATTTCTTAGATTCCTTTGATTGGGTTTTGACTTTCTTCTGAGTCTCAATGATCTTTGTTTCTATCCATATTCTGAATTCTATGTCTGTCATTTCAGCCATTTCAGGCTGGTAAAGAACCATTACTGAAGAATTAGTGTGATAATTTGGAGGTGAAAAAGACACTCTGGCTTTTTGAGTTGATAGAGTTCTTCTGCTGATTCTTTCTCTTTTGTGTGGGCTTTTTTTTTTCCTTTGATCTTTGAAATTGCTATACTTTCTTTTTTTTTTTTTTGCTTTTGTCTTCCTTAATGCCCTTGGGGCTCTGATTGTATTATAAGGTAGGTTCAGTCAACTGGCTTTGTTTCTGGAAGATTTTGGTGGGGCAAGACTCAGGTCAACACTCGTGGGCTGCATATTTTAACTCTGGGGTGGGGGGCTAGTACTCCCATCTTCGTTCTCTGGTCCCTTAAGATTAGGAACCTGCTGTGCTGGAGGGGCCAATATGTTCACTCTCTGCATGTTGCAACACTCTAATGGGTGGTGCCGACCAAAGTGCTTCATCAGGGCAGTGGCAGTGGGATCCATAATTGTTTTCGTGTGCCAGCAGCTGTGGCAGCACAGCCAAATGCACCTGCATCTTCTCAGGTGGAATATCTGTGGGAGTGAGGCTGTGGCATTCCTGCATATATTCATGCTGGTGGTAGTGGCAGCATTGTAGGGTGGGGCAGTAGCAGATGTGAGGCTGCTGGCTTCTGTGCATGTGTTCATCAGCAGTGGTGGCTACATGAGAATTCATGTGCTTGATGGCAGCTGTGGTGGTGTCAGCATGGGGCAGGAAGAGTTGCTGGTATCCATGAGTGCGTTTGCACTGGTGGCAGTAATGGCATGGGGGAGCAGGGTAGCTGGTATATATGTGCATATTTACACTTGCAATGGTGACTCTGCTGGGTGCCCTCATGTTAGTGGGAGGTAGATGGTGGGATGTGCTCATGCTGGCAACAGCAATACCGTGGGTGTGTGTGTGTACATGGGTACCAGCAGGAGAGGGTAGGTGAAATCCCCCGGTACATGCACATTGGGAAAGCTCTGGGGGAATGGCCAGGGGGTGAGTATGCACCAGCAAAATGTTGCAGGGGAAGCTGCAGTTGGAAGAGGGTACAGGTGGATTGGTGTGCACAGCAGGGGCCACTCTGCTGTAGCTGTCCAATGGTCAGGCATGGTCTACTGGTGAAGGAGCTATGATGAGAGCTCCTGGGGAAGCATCCTGGTTCAGCATCTGAGGCTGCACTGCAAGTGGGCATGGCGAGGCTGGGGTCCTAGAAGAGGCCAGCAGAGAGGGGTGTTCTCATATTAGAGGCTTAAGTCCAACAGTAACACCAAGGCTAAAGTCTCCTAGAAGAGCATGGTGACCCTTGAGGGATGGGCATCCTTGACTGTGCTTCACTACAGACATTCCTACACCAATAACTCTGGGCTCTGTGCAGCCTGGAGTCTTGCCCCTACTCCCTCTTTAAGGATCTCACCCTGCCAGCTCAAGTGTCCATAGGGGGTCATGGAGTCTCCTGCTTCCAGGATTCTGGAGGTCCACAGTGAAAGCAAGATACACCTTACCTGTTCAATTCACCACTTCCCCAGGAGTCACTGTGTGGAGTTGAGAATGAGTCCTGGTGCTTGGTAGTCCTGTGCAGGGTTCCTGGCTTCCTCCCTTTTCAGCCTAGCATCTGCATCCTCTCTCTGTGTACTCTCAATGCCTTCCTTTTGAAGATATGCTTGGAGTGTTCCAGTCTTTCCAGTGTCCTGGTCTCTTGGTAGCAGATGCTTCTCCTGCCTGCATCTTGATGGCCCTGTTGGCTGAAATCCCCTTGGTGTGTACCTTAGTGGTGTCTTTGTAGAAACAAATATTTTTATGTTGATGAAGTTCTATTTATCAATTTGTTTTCTTTCTATGTTTCAAGCTTTTTGTATCTTATATGAAATTTTTGTCTACCACAAGGTCACAAAGATTTTCTCATATATTTTTTAGGCGTTTTATTATTTTAGCTCTTACATTTAGGCTTATTATCCCTTTTGAGTTGATTTTTTAAAATGATATGGGTTAAAGATTGAAATTGCTGTTGTATGTTTATGTCTGTTCATGTATGGATAGGCAACTATCATAAAGATTCTTCTTTCTCACATTGAGTTACCTTGGCCCTGTTGTGAAAAATCAATTGACACTATAGGTATGTGTCTACTCCCAGACTTTATTCAGTCCCACTGGTCTATGTGTCTGGCTTTAGTCAACAGCACAATCTCTTACTTCCTGTAGCCTTATAGTAAGACTTGAAGTTAGGTAGTATTAGTCTTCCAATTTCATTCTTTTATATAAATTTTGGAATTGACTTGCCATAGTGAAACCCTGCCTCTACTAAAAATACAAAAATTAGCTGAGCATGGTGGCACGCACCTGTAGTTCCAGATACTCGGGAGGCTGAGGCCGGAGAATTGCTTGAACCCAGGAGGCAGAAGTTGCAGTGAGCCAACATCGTGCCATTGCACTCCAGCTTGGGTAACGAGTCAAACTCCGTCTCAAAAAAAAGGAATCGACTTGCCATTTTCTACAAAATAGTCTGCATTGATTCTATTGAACAGTTTGAAAAGAACTGACATCTAAACAATCTCAAGGTTTCCAATCCATGATTATATCTCTGCATTTATTTAGGCCTTTAAAATTTTCCTTTAGCAATTACAAATTTCAGCATCCATATGTTTGCATGTATTTTGGTAAATGAATTTTCTAAATATTCATGATGATGGGTGCTATAGTAGTAAATAGTAATTTTTAAAATTTCTATTTCTAATTGCTAGTTGTCAGTACATAGAAATACAAGTAATTTTGTGTATTGATTCTGTATCACACAACCTTAATTGACAAATTTACATATTAGTTCTTGGTGATTTTTAAAAATAAAAATTTGAGGATTTTCTGTAGAAACAATCCTGTCATTTGTGAATACAGATAATCTTGGCTGGGCACGGTGTTTCAAGCCTGTAATCCCAGCACTTTGGGAGGCCGAGGCGGGTGTATCTCTCAAGAGATCCAGACCATCCCAGTCAACATGGTGAAACCCCGTCTCTACTAAAAATACAAAAATTAGCTGGGCATGGTGGTGTGTGCCTGTAATCCCAGCTACTCAGGAGGCTGAGGCAGGAGAATTGCCTAAACCCAGGAGGCGGAGGTTGTGGTGAGCCAAGATCGTGCCATTGCACTCTAGCCTGGGTAACAAGAGCGAAACTCTGTCTCAAAAAAAAAAGGTAATCTTGCATTTTTTTCCCCCCAATCTATAGGTTGTTTATTTCATTTTCTGACTTTGTCTCATTGGTTAAGACTTCTAATACTGAATGTTGAACAGATGTGGTGATAGCAAGCATCTTTGACCTGTTCCTGGTAACAGGAAGAAACCATTCATCTTTTTGCTATTGAGTATGATTTAACTGCAGGTTTTTCATAGATACCATTTATTAAGTTGAGTAGTAATTTACAGATAGTTTGTAAATCATAAATGGGTGTTGAATTTATTACTCTTTCTGCATCTATTGAGATGACTATATAGTTTTATTCTTTATATATGCCATTGGATTATAGTTAATAAAATATTGTTAAAGATTTTTCATCTATGTTAATTAGAGAGAATAGCCTGATGTTTTCCTTTTTTTTGAACATGTTACTATATTGGTAACAGAATAATACTGGTCTCACAAAATGAAATTGTTTCCTCTTTTGTCTTCTGGAAGTTTGCACAAAATTGGCATTAATTCTTTAAATGTCTTGTACAATTTCACAGTTAAATCACTTGGGTCCAGTGTTTTATTTTCTGAAAGGTTATGAACTAACAATTCAATTTCTTTAAAAGACATAGGGCTAGACAAGTTATTGATTATTTTCTCAAGTGACTCTGGTAGTTTGTGTCTTTTAAGAACTTTTGTGAAATTGGTTGGTTTGATATTGTTCCCATTATTCTTTTAGTACCATTTCCATGTTTGTTGGATCTGTAGTAATATCGTTTCTGTCTTTTACAACAACGGTAGTTTGTGTTATTTTTTCCCCTGATTTGCATTCCTCAAGGGCTATTAACGTTATTGATATTTTTGAAAAACTAGCTTTCGATTTCATTTGGTTTTGTTTACATTTTTCTATCATTTTCCTATATTTGAAATTTTTCTTTTTTGTTTTTAGTCATTTTCTTTCTTCTGCTTTCTTTTGTATAAACTTATTTTTGTTTTTCTGGTTTCTTATGATAGAAGCTAAACTCGCCAATTTGAGAAATCTCTTCTTTTCTAATATAAGCTTCTAATGCTATAAATTTCCCTCTGCTGAGAATGAATGCTGTTGCTTTATTTATATACCACAAAATGTTGCATGTATTTTTGATTTACATTGAGATCAAGTTATATTCACATTTCTCTTAAGATATCTTTATTGGCTCAGGAGGTATTTAGGATTTATTTTTCTATTACCACATATTTGTAGATTTCTTCCTGTTATATTTCTATTATTGACTTGTGCAATTCCATTGTGGTCAGAGAATATAATTTACATAACTTCAGTTGTGTTAAATTTACTGATAATTGCCTTATGGTCCAAAACATATATCCTGACTTTTCCATTTGCACCTGAAAAGCATAGTATTCTCCTCTTTGGTGGCATGTGTATAAATTTCCTTTAAGCTAAGTAGTTCCATAATGCTTGTCTAGTCTCTTCAATTATTACTTTTTCTTTACTTCTTCTATTGGTTATTGGTAGCAAAAGGTTGATATCTACAACTATATTTGTGAATTTGCCTATTTTTCTTTAAATTTGCTTCTTTTTTTGTATTTAGAAACTCTGTTCAAAACTTAAGATTATCATGCTCCCTTCATTATTATTCATTATTATGAATACTTTCTTTTTATTCCTAGTGATTCCTTTGTTCTGAAATATTTGTTTGATACTAATTTGGCCATTCAATTTTCTTTTGTTAGTGTTTGTATTGTATTGTATACCTTTTCCCTCATTTTAAATTTTAACTTATATATGTCTTTATACTTAAAGTAGGTTTTTTTTATTTTTATTTTTTATTTATTGCATTTTAGGTTTTGGGGTACATGTGAAGAACATGCAAAGATTGTTGCATAGGTACACACGTGGCAGTGTGATTTGCTGCCTTCCTCCCCTTCAACTATATCTGGCATTTCTCCCCGTGCTATCTCTCCCCAACTCCCCACCCCCCACTATCCCTCCCCTAGTTCCCTCCAACAGACCCCAGTGTGTAGTGCTCCCCTCCCTGTGTCCATGTGTTCTCATTGTTCAACACCCGCCTGTGAGTGAGAACGTGCGGTGTTTGATTTTCTGTTCTTGTGTCAATTTGCTGAGAATGATGGTATTTTTTTGTTGTTGTTTTTTTGAGACAGAGTCTCGCTCTGTCGCCAGGTGCCAGGCTGGAGTGCAGTGGTGCGATCTTGGCTCACTGCAATCTCTGCCTGCAGGGTTCAAGCAATTCTCCTGCTTCAGCCTCCGGAGTAGCTGGGACTACAGGCACACACCACCATGCCCAGCTAATTTTTGTGTTTTAGTAGAGACTGGGTTTCACTATGTTGGCCAGGATGGTCTCAATCTATTGACCTCGTGATCCACTCACCTTGGCCTCCCAAAGCATAGGGATTATAGGTGTGATAAAGTAAGTTTTTATAGACAGCATATCGTTGAGTCTTGCTCTTTAAATCCTATCTGACACATTTGCCTTTCAGTTGGCATATTTGGACCATATTACTTAATGCATTTATTAAGATGATTGGATTTAATCCATTTTACCATTGGTCCTTTTTTCTACTTTTGCTGTCTTCTATTGGAAGTGGATTATTTTTATGAATTTTTAAAATATCCAGACTTGGCTCATTAGATATATTTCTGCCTGAATAACTAAAAAATATATCTTTACTATAGTTCTGAAAATTAATTATCTCCATTTTTGTTTGTCTGGAAAAAAAGCCTTTTAGTTCTTTTTGAGACAGAATCTCTCTCTGTCACCCAGGCTGGAGTGGAGTACAAGTGGCGTGATCTCAGCTCACTGCAACCTCTGCATCCCAGATTCAAGTGATTCTCCTGACAGCCTCCCGAATAGCTGGGATTACAGGTGCCTGTCACCACACCCAGCTAATTTTTGTATTTTTTTAGTGGCAATGAGGTTTTACCATGTTGGGCAGGCTTGTCTCAAACTCTTGACCTCAAATGATTGGCCTGCTTTGAACTCCTACAGTGCGGGAATTGCAGGCGTGAGTCACTGTGCCTGGCTGAAAAGCCTTTATTTTATTATTACTTCCGGATAATGTACTTGCTGGATATGGGATTCTATATTGGCAGATTTTTTTCCCCCTTGAGTATTTTAATATTGCCATTCCTTTGTGCCCTGGGCAGTGTTGTTTTGTGAGAAGTCTGTTGTCATTATTACATTTGTTCCTCTGTACATAATGTGTCTCTTCTTCTCTGGCTGCTCTTAAGATTTTCTCTTCATCACTGTTTTTTCTTTTCCTTTTTTGTACAATTTGATTATAAAGTTCTTTGGTGTACTTTTCATATTTCTGCTTGGTGTTCATTGATTCTTAAATTTTTATAGTTTGTAGTTATCAACTTCGAAAAAATTTTGGTAATTAGTTCTTAAAATCGTTTTCCAAGACTCCACCTCTGTTTCTGATACACTATTTATATGTATGTTCATCTGCTTGATATTGTCCCTAAGTTACTAATACACTTTTTAAAATATATTTTTTAATTTTGGGGGTACATTGTAGGTATATTTGTTTATGGGGTCCATAAGATGTTTTGATATAGGGATGCAGTAATGCAATGCCAAATAATCAAATCATGGAGAAAAGAGTATCCATCTTTTCAAGCATTTAACCTTTGTGTTAGAAACAATTCAATTATACTCTTTTATTTATTTTTAAATGTGCAATTAAATTGTTATTGACTATAGTTACTCTGTTGTGTTACCAAAGAGTGAGTTTATTCATTCTTTCTATTTTTTTTTGTACCCATTAACCTTCCCATCTCCCCACACAGCCCCCAACCCAATCTTTCCCAGCCTCTGGTCACCATCCTTCTACTCTCTATGTTCATAAGTTTAATTGTTTTGATTTTCTATATCTCACAAATAAATGAGAACATACAAATGTTTGTCTTTCCGTGCCTGGCTTATTTCACTTAACATAATGACCTCCAGTTCCATCCATGTTGTTGCAGATAATTGTATCTCATTGATTTTTTATTTTTATGTCTAAATAGTATTCCTGTATATGAACCACATTTTTTTTTATCCACTCCTCTGTTAATGGACACTTAGGTTGCTTCCAAATGTTAGCTATTGTGAACAGTGCTGCAACAAACATGGGAGTGCAGGTATCTCTTTGATATACTGATTTCTTTTCTTTTGGGTATACACCTAGCAGTGGAATTACTGGACAATATGGTAGCTCAACTTTTAGTTTTCTGAGGAACCTCTAAACTATTCTCCATAGTGGTTGTGCAAATTTACATTCCCGTCAGTGATGTATGAGGCTTTCTGAATTAGGCCATTTTTATGCTGCTGATAAAGACATACCTAAGACTGGGAAACTTACGAAAAAAGAGGTTTAATGGACTTGCAGTTCCACGTAGCTGGGGAGGCCTCAAACCGTGGCAGAAGGCAAGGAGGAGGAAGTCATATCTTATGTGGATGGTGACAGGCAATGAGAGAGCTTGTGCAGAGAAATTCCTTATTATAAAGCCATCAGGTCTCCTGAGATTTATTCACTATCACAAAACAGCATGGGAAAGACCTGCCCCCATGATTCAATTGCCTCCCACTGGGTCTCTCCCACAACATATGGGAATTCAAGATGAGATTTGGGTGGGGACATAGCCAAACCATATAATTCCACCCTTGGCCCTTCCAAATCTCATGTCTTCATATTTCAAAACCAATTATGCCTTTCAACAGTCCCTCAACGTCTTAACTCATTTCAGCATTAACTCAAAAGTCCATATTCCAGAGTCTCAGCTGAGACAATGCAAGTCCCTTCTGCCTATGAGCTGTAAAATCAAATGCAAGTTGGTTACTTCCTAGATACAATGTAGGTGCAGGCATTGTGAATATAGTTATTCCACATGGGTGAAATTGGCCAAAACAAAGAGGCTACAAGCCCCATGCAAGTTCAAAATCCAGCAGGGCAGTCAAATTTTAAAGTTCCCAAATGATCTCCTTGGACTCCATGTCTCACATCCACGTCACACTGATGCAAATTGTGGGTTCCCATGGTCTTGGGCAGTTCTGCCTCTATGGCTTTGCAGGGTACAGCCTCCTTTCCAGCTGCTTTCACAGGCTGGTGTTGAGTGTCTGTGGCTTTTCCAGGTGTAGAGTGCAAGCTGTAGGTGGATCTACCATTCTTGGCTTTGGAGGATGGTGGACCTCTTCTCACAGCTCCACTCGGTGGTGCTCCAGTAGGAACTCTGTGTGGGGGTGCTGACCCCACCTTTTCCTTTGCACTGCCCTAGCAGAGATTATCCATGAGAGCCCCATCCCTGCAGCAAACCTCTACCTGGACATCCAGGTGTTTCCATACACCCCCTGAAAGCTAGGCAAAGGTTCCCAAACCCCAATTCTTGATTTCTGGTGCAGGCTCAACACCATGTGGAAAGTCCCAAGGCTTGGGGCTTGCACCCTCTGAAGTCACAGCCTGAGCTCTACATTGGCCCCTTTCATCTATAGCTGGAGCTGCTGAAATGCAGGGCACCAAGTCTGTAGGCTACACACAGTAGAGGGATGCTGGGCCCAGCCTGTGACCCCTTTTTCCTCCTAGGCCTCCAGGCCTGTAATGGGAGGGGCTGCCATGAAGCCTTCTGAAATGCCCTGAAGATATTTTCTTCATTGTTTTGGGAATTATCATTGGGCTCTTTGTTACTTATGCAAATTTCTGTAGCCAGCTTGAATTTCTTTTCAGAAAATCAGATTTTCTTTTCTATCGCACCAGGCTGCAAATTTCCAAACTTTTATGTTCTGCTTCCCTTATAAAACTGAATGCTTTTAACATCAGCCAAGTCACCTGTTCAATGCTTTGCTGCTTAGAAATTTCCTCCAACAGATACCCTAATTCATCTTCTCAAGTTCAAATTTCCACAAATCTCTAGGACAGGGGTAAAATACAGCCGAGTCCCTTTGCTAAAACACAACAAGAGTCACTTTTGTTCCAGGTCCCAAGTTTCTCATCTCATCTGAGACCACCTAGCCTAGATTTCATTGTCTGTATCATTATCAGCGTTTTGGTCAAAGCCATTCAACAAGTGTCTAGGGAGTTTAAAACTTTCCCACGTTTTCCTGTCTTCTGAGTCCTTCAAACTGTTTCAACCCCTGCCTGTTACCCAGTTCCAAAGTCACTTCCAAATTTTTGGTATCTTCTCAGCATCACCCCACTGTCAGTACCTAGTCTGTTTTCATGTTGCTGATAAAGACATACCTGAGATTGGGCAATTTACAAAAAAAAGAGGTTGAATGGGCTTACAGTTCAACATGGCTGGGGAGGCCTCCCAATTATGATGGAATGCAAGGAGGAGCAAGTCACATCTTATATGGATGGCACCAGGCAATGAGAGAGCTTGTGCAGGGAAACTCCTTCTTATAAAACCATCACGTCTTGTGAGACTTATTCACTATCACAAGAACAGCAAGGGGAAGACCTTCCCCATCATTCAGTTACCTCCCAGGGTCCCTCCCACAACACCTGGGAATCCAATAAGAAATTTGGGGGGGGACACATTGAAACCTCATCAGTTTCCTTTTCTCCACATCGTCTGCAGCATTTGTTATTGCCTGTCTTTGACTATAAGCTATTTTAAATGGGGTGAGATGATATCTCATTATAGTTTTGATTTGCATGTCTCTGATGATCAATGATGTTGAGCACCTTCACATATATTCTTGTTTGCCATTTGTACATCTTCTTTTGAGAAATGACCATTCAAACCTTTTGCCCATTTTTATATTGAATTATTAGATTTAATTTTCTATAGAGTTCTTTGAGACCCTTATATATTCTGGTTATTAATCCCCTGTCAGGTGAGTTGTTTGCAGATATTTTCTACCATCCCATGGATTGTCTCGTCACTTAGTTGATTGTTTCTTTTGCTGTATAGAAGCTTTTTAACTTGATGTTATCCCATTTTTGCTTCAGTTGTCTTTGCTTGTGGGATATTGCTCAAGAAGTTTTTGCCTAGACCAATGTCTTGGAGATTTTCCCTCAATGTTTTATTGTAGTAGTTTCATAGCTTGAGTTCTTAGACTTAAGTATTTATTCATTGCAATTTGATTTTTGTATATGGTGAGAGATAGGGGTCTAGTTTCATTTTTCTGCATATGCATATCCAGTTTTCTCAGTTCTATTTATTAAGGAGACTGTCTTTTCCCCAGTGTATGCTTTTGGTACCTTTGTCAAAAATGACTTCCCTATATGTAAATTGATTTGTTTCTGGCTCCTCCATTCTGTTCCATTGGTCCGTGTGTCTGTTTTCATGCTAGTACCATGCTGTTTTTGTTACTATAGCTCTGTAGTACAACTTGAAGTCAGGTAATATGATTCCTCCAGTTTTGTGCTTTTTGCTAAGGATATCTTGGGCTATTCTGGGTCTTTTGTGGCTCCACAAACATTTTAGAATTTTTCTTTTTCTGTGAAGAATGTCCTTGGTATTTTTATAGAGATTGCATTGAATATGTACAGTTCTTTGTGTAATATGGACATTTTAAGAGTATTGATTCTTCCAATCCATAAACATAGAATATTTTCTATTTTTTGGTATAATCTTCAATTACTTTCATCACTGTTTTATGATTTTCATTATAGAGATCCTTAATTTCTTTAATTAATTTCTAGGTATTCAATTTTATTTGTAACTATTGTACATGGGGTTACTTTCTTGATATCTTTTTCAGATTGTTCACTGTTAGCATATAGAAATGCTAATGATTTTTGTATGTTGATTGCGTACCCTGAAACTTTACTAAATTTATCTGTTCTAATAGTTTTTAGATAGAGTCTTTAGGTTTTTCACAACATAAGATCATATCATTAAAGCTCTTTTTAATGGCTTCTTAATTTTTTGATTTGTTTTAGATACTTTCTATTGCTATATCTTTCAACTTACTAGTCATTTCTTTTACAGTATTAATGGCTAATCCTATTTTTTCACCTCTGAAAGTTTTAGTTTTATTGTTTAAAATCTCCATTTTGCACCTCATCACTTTCATGCTTTCTTCCTCTTTCTTTAATATATGCAATAACATACATGAATGGATATATATGTATATATACATATATGTATGTGTGTATATACATATATACATGTGTATATACATACATATATGTGTGTGTATATATATATATATGTATGTGTGTTTGTGTGTTATTTTAACTTCCCAGTCCTTCCTGATCTATTAATTTTATTATCTGTGTCACATCTATATGTGTGTGTGTGTGTGTGTATATATATATATTTTTTTTACTTTTTGCCTCCTGATTATGGGTTACATTTTCCTACCTATTCTTCAGGTCTGGTAATTTTTGATTGATTATCAAACCTTGTGAATATTATGTTAATGGATGTTGCATGATTTGTTTGTTTGTTTTGAACTTGTCCTGGTGGGCATTTACTTGGGATCAACTTTTAGCCTTCCTTTGAAGTTTCTTGAAAGGGCGAGGTGTGATCTAGAATAACCATTAATCTAAAGTCAATATAGTCCCACTACTAAGATAATCTCCTTCCAAGAACTCACCCAGTGCTTTGTAACTTTCTACTTAGATGGCGGAAATATAAAATATGACCAATTTTGTGGGAGCCCTAAAGGTTGCTGTTTTCCCACAGTTCTTTCTCTAGACTTGGGTAGTTTCTGCTTATTTATATGCAGATCAGTACTCAGATTTGAGACATTCCCTAGTTGAGTATCACTTTACAGTTCTCTGGAGAGATCTTCTGAAGGTTTTTGGGACACTTTCTCTGTGTCCCTCCTCTCTGATATTCTATCTAAAAAACTTCAATGACTTTGGCCTCTTTGAACTATAGGTAGTGACGAGGAGGCAAATGTAAAATTCAGTTAACTTGTTTCTTTTCCTGAGTGATTATAGTCTTGTTATGTGTGCTGGAATGTTTCAAAATTTTTGCTAATTGAAGATAGGAGGGTAAACCTGAATCCATGAATCCATCATGGTCACAAAGAATTCTTGTCAATCTTTGAATGACTCATCAAGTCATACAAATATAGTATTTACATTTATGAAGCTGCTTCCCAAAGATGAACCTCAATCAATGACCTCTAATTTAGGCATATTGCCCCATTTCTGACTTTATATTGGTCAATTCCAGATAAGTTTCTTTCTTTTATGTCAAGGTTGATATTTCTAATACTTGATCTGCTTCTCAACTAGATATGGTTTGGACATTTGTTTTCTCCAAATCTCACATTGAAATTGGATCCACATTATTGAAGTTGGGGCCTGCTGGGAGGTGTATGGGTCATGGAAATGGATTCTTCGTTAATGGCTTGGTACTGTTCCTATGGCAATGAGAGGGTTTTCACTCAGTAAGTTCATGAGAGAGCTAGTGTTTTCTTTTTTTGAGATGGAGTCTCACTGTGTCACCCAAGCTGGAGTGCAATGGTGCTATCTTGGTTCACTGCAACCTCTGCCTCCCGAGTTTAAGCGATTCTCCTGCTTCAGCCTCTCGGGTAGCTGGGATTATAGGAGCCAACCACCATGATCAGCTATTTTTTGTGTTTTTAGTAGAGATGGGGTTTCACCATTTTGGCCAGGCTGATCTCGAACTCCTGTCCTTAGGTGATCTTCCTGCATTGGCCTTCCAAAGTCCTGAGATTACAGGCATAAGCCACCACACCCAGCCAAGAGAGCTAGTTGTTTTAAAGTATATGGCATCCCTCTCCTGACTTTTCCTCCCTCTCTTACCATGTGACATGCTTGCTCTCCCCTCACCTTCTGTCATGATTGCAAGCTTCCTAAGGTTCTCACCAAAACAGATGCTGATGTCATGCTTCTGTACAGCCTGCAGGACCGTGAGCCAAATAAATCTCTATTCTTTCTAAATAACCCAGACTCAGATATTTCTTTATAGCTATAGAAAGTATACTATGACACAATCTAATTCTCTTTTCGTCTTTCTTGTTTCTGCCAATGGCACTATTATATCTTACCAGATACTCAGGCTTTTAGCTTTGAAGTTACTTTAGAATCCTTACATTTCTTCCCTGTCCATATATAATCCATTAAGAAGTCCTGCAAATGCTTTAAAAATTTTACATCTTCCTTGCTGTCCCAATATCCACTGCCATGACTGTATTCAAGATCTTTCCTGTCTCATGTCTTTACTATGCAAGTATTTTGTAACGGGAACTCCTCTCTAGTTTCTCCCTACACCAATTCAATTTTCATTAAATATCACTCATTGCCTCTAGATGCTTAAAAGAAACTGCAAAATACTTATATTGGAATATTTGACAATAATCTGACTCTAACCAACTTTTAATAACTGGTCTTCCACTCCTAGCCAACACAATTCTCACAATATTATAGTGCACAGTTTCTCTTTCTTGTGAACATATCATATGAATTTAGGTTCCATATCTTTTCTCATAGTATCCTTACTGCTTTGAGTTCCAATACCCATTTCTCTCTGTTTTTCTTAATCTCTCCCATTACTGTAAATTTTGATTTAATTTCTACTTATTGTAGAAAGATTCTTATTCTGTATAAAAATTTTATGAGAATATTAAGCAAGGCTGTATAAGAATATTAAGCAAGGCTTCACTTAATATCAGGTATACATTCTGAGAAATAAATCACTAGGTGATTTTAGAATTGTGCAAACATCACAGAGTGTACTTACACAAACCTAGATGGTATAGCCTCCTACACACCTTGGCTAGATGGTATAGACTACACACCTTGGCTAGATGGTATAGCTCCTAGGCTACAAACTCATACGACATATTACGTACTGAATACTGTAGGCAATTGTGATACAACAATAAGTATTTGTATATCTAAACATAGAAAATATACAGTGAAAATACAGTATTATAATCTTGTGAAACTACCATCATATATGCAATGCATCATTGACTGAAACTTCATTATGCAGCACATGACTGTATTGATTCTTCTCTAATATTGGGACTGACTTTTTTCTTTACTACTCAAATCAACATTCAATCACATGATGATGTAGAATATGAGTCATTGATTTGGTATGATCTTCCATATATTCCCAGTCATTATGCTCAACCAACCACATTTATGCTGCTACCTAACAGCATGTACAGCAGACCAGAGGCCACGCTCTGACCTTCCAGCTTCTGTCCTTCAGTTACCCTTACTTTTCCCTTTGTCCTATGTTGCTTTCACTCTTACCTTTTTAATTAGGCTGTTTATTTGTTATGGAGGTAAATAGATCAACCTGAAAAAGAGAGGAAAGAAAATAAAAGAAAAGAGAACTTTTACTTCTTTGTAATAAGAAAGTAATGTGATTATAAACATAGATGTATATACATACAAACAATATATAATATTTATATATGTAGTTGGTATAATACTATGAATAAAAATTTTTGATGAGTTTCAAGCCCTTCTTAGGTTGTAGTACTGATTTTAATATGTATATATACTCCCAAGGAACCTATTGTTCAGCTCTTTCTTCTTGGACAATATCTATATACCTTCTTAATACACTATCTTAATATAGTGATTAAAAGCAAGAGTGTGTTCACAAACTTGCCTAGGTTCAGATCTCAGCTCCAAAGCTTATAAGATGTGTGACCGTAGGCATTTTGTTCTTTGGCTTCTGTATGTATAAGATGGAGATAATATTAATCCCTACTTTACAAAGTTGTTTTGAACCATAAGTGAGATAATCCCTGTGTCAAGTGGGCTGATGGAAGGAGAAAGTTACATTTTGGTGACATTTTCAATCTGTTCTTATTTGGCAAAATGAAAATTTTTTGATGGAGATGGAAAGAGTTTGGTTTTGTTGATTCAGAATAGGATTCAATTCTGGCCCCCATTCAAAGTTTTTGACTTTTGAAAATAACAGCTGAGTAAAGCATCAGAAATTCACTGTAACTAAGTTAGTTTTTATAACTTAGTCTAAGTTTTTGACTCAGCTTTGCCCCTCTGTTCTTTCTGTTTCCCACTCACTGTCCTCTAACTTACCTTGAGATGATCTTATCAATTGTCCAGTCCCATAAACTCCAGCAAATTTCAAATCCCCAGTGTGCCTCTCATGAAGACACACACACACACACACACACTCACACACACACACTCACAGGCACACACACAGATAGGTATGCATATACATGTGTACATTCATATATTGAAAGGAAGAGAAAGAAGAGAGAAAAATTGTTTTGATTCTCACTCATTGATACACAGATGATTGGAAAGAGAAAGAAAATCGTATAGACAGAACAGTTGTTTGGGACGTAGAAAAATTCTCCTATAGCACATTCCTTGATTTTCCTCTTACTTTTCACTGCATCCCAGCAAACATGTTTACACAGATGTTGTAATCACCTGTTTACAATGATCTATGGTATCTTCAGATTGGCCTCTGATTCTCTCATGTGTATCATAATGTCCTATCATGAAAATGAGTATTCAGCTAAGCATCTGCCCACTGATCCACTAGAAGCACCTCTACCAGATAATCATAGTTCTAAATAGGAGGACTTTAGGTAGAGGCTGTTTCAATCAAGAATTCAAAATTTTAGAGAAGCATAATGTGTACCAGAAAAGATATCAGATTTCATCTCCTCTAATTTTCATGTTCATATTTTTGTTCTCACCTCACATTGTTCCATCAAACCGTCATCAAGCCATACTTATTAAACATTCCCCCTGCCTACAGCTGTGTTAGGATTTTGATGACAGAAATTAATTGGTAAGATTTCAGTCATTTGGAAAGTTTTTGAAAGGTATTGCAACCCAGCCTTTTCATATTTTAGTGTTAAACCATGTTAAATATTAAAACATGTGGTAAAATCCCACTTAATCAGAGTTTTACTTTTATTTATTTAGTCTACAGGTAAAACTTGGGGCATATAATAATTCTACAGCTTTTTAATCAGTCAGTGACATACAGTGTGGGGACCACCGACTTTTCACAGGCAGACACTCTGGTGAATAACAGTTGATCAAAAGATGTACTGGAAGTAATACTTTTTGAAGAATAAATTGCCAAGTTTGGGACTGACCCAATTAAAGAATAAAACAGGATGGAATCAGTGGTATGTCAAAGAATTGTTATTCCTACTTTTATTCTGGTGATTTTTGTGTGTATGTGAGTAAGAGAGAATAAGTGGAGTTATAGGTAGTGTACTTGGAAAAAATCATAAAAAATATCATTTGGTTATTATTATGTGACAATCCCTATGGTTTATATGCACTCTTTCATGAAAACACATGAATTAGCTGTTATTCTTTTCTGCAGCCTTTAGAGGAAATGAAACCTTAGCAAGGATTCTGATGCAGTTCTGCCTAATCCTGAAACCTGAACATGGGAGTTCCTTAGGTATATAAGGCTCCTCCCTCTCCAACGGTACAGCAGAAACAAGGTCAAGAATGAATGTGCGGTGGCATGCATTCACAAGGCATTTCAGGCTTTACATGGCATATTCACATATTGAAAATCTTCAAACTTCTCATTATTACTGTTAGATATTATTATTATTATTACATTCATATTACAAATGAAGAATTTGAGTATCAGGGTTGTTGAATAAATTGCCTAAATTTACAGAGCTGGTAACATAGACCTGAAATGAAACCCTGATCTCTGACTCAAGGTACCCTTACTATTTCCATTACATTTTATTACTTCCAAATGTTAACATAACCGTTATCAAAATCAAGCCTTTGTGTGCCCATACATGCTAGATACAAATTTAAGCTGTCATTATTTATTTCCCTCTTGTAAATAAACAGACCAAAAGAGAATCTGGTAGACTTTGAGCTGTACAGCACCTAAAATATTCCATGACAAGATAAAAAAATCTCTGAATTATAAAAATACATTATTTATGTGTACTGAGCTTAGCATCATAAATATCAGCACCTGGCTCTTGGTCTGGCCTGGATGTCCTGATAAGAAAATTAAAATGGGGAGAGAGATTATTTGACGAGAAATTTCACAGAAGAAACTTTGACCTGAATCTCACAGAAGAGTTAGGAGAAAATGGAACTGAAAAGTAAACTATCAGATTTCCTCAGGCACAGGATTAAGCTGTGACAATGCTATCTGGAGGTAGACTAGGTATTTTTTCTCCATCGTGATTTATGAGGTACAAGAAATAACTTGCCTGTCCAGAATTACCTTTGCCATTTGCAGCAACTGCTATCCTCATCGTTAGACTTTGTTTGCATAAAGTGAAGGTGTTATCTCCATGAAACGCAATAAAATTACCATATTTCCTCCACAGAAATCTGTATTCTATATTGACCATTATCAGATTGTTTTTAGTGAAAACTGACAAAGGAGACAGAACACATAGGACTAATGTAGGGAAAGGTAGAGAGAAAAGCCAGAAAGCTATATTATTTTATTGGAAGGCTAGTTTTGGTGTTGGAAGGCAATCAGTCATTCACTTAACTATTCAACAGTGGGGGACCTTCCATATGTGAGATGCTGTCCTAGGTGCTGAGACACAGCATTACCAGCCATGAGCCTGGATTCTCACAGCTAGTGATAATAGCAGGGTAGCAGCTCATGCCAGTCTCTCTTCCCTCACCATAAAAGCTTTCTGAGAGAACGTCTTCAAGACATGAAAACCTAAACTATTTTGGATTAAATATATTTTACCCGGGCAGAGGAGCAATGAAAAGAAACAAAAACAAAAACAAAACTGAGCCTGGAAGGAAGAAATATGTTTGGAAAAAGCTTTTTCAAACATTTCTTGGCCGGGCATAGTGACTCATGCCTGTAATCCCAGCACTTTGGGAGCCCGAAGTGGGTGGATCACGAGGTCAGGAGTTTGAGACCAGCCTGGCCAACACAGTGAAACCCCATCTCTACTAAAAGTACAAAAATTAGTGGGGCATGGTGGTGGACACCTGTGGTCCCAGCTACTTGGGAGGCTGAGGCAGGAGAGTTGCTTGAATCCAGGAGGCAGAGGTTGCAGTGAGCCTAGATTGGGCCACTGCACTGCAGCCTGGGCAACAGAGCGAGATTCCGTCTCAAAAAAAAATTTTTTTTTTTTTCTTCTCCATATACCTGGGCAGAGTGGAAGTTTCAGGATAGGGAGTTGCAAATAGTGGCAGGGTAGATTCAAAACATATGAACAGGAGATGTATTTGAGAAAAGCTGTCGATGTTGATTATTTGAAATAGATGCCATGTAAGAAGACAAAGTTTAGTCAAGGGCCAAGGCAGGATTTGAAGGCAAAGAAGGTCTAGGAGTGAAGTCCAAGGTGGAACGGATGAGGACCTATGACTCAAAAAGAGAGAAATGCTTCTCCTTTTCCAGCAGCTATGATGAGGTAGTGGACATATTCATCGTGAGGTGGAAAGAGACCAGAACAGTGTAATATTCTTAATAACTGCATACAGACTACAGATCAAATGACGGTGATGTTATTTTCTTTTAGAGTTCTTCATTTCCAAACATTTTGTGGAGGCTGTGTAAGGGAGGCATGTAAGACAGTCTGCCATATCATCTCAGAAGCTGATGAGTGGGGAATGCTTGAGCCAAGCAATGTGAAAAAATGTCTCTTTCTCTTAGGAGATTCCTCGATATAGCTCAAGTTCTTGTTATGCCAAGATTGCTTCTGCATAGGAGTTTTGCACAGGTGACAAAATGTCTTCTGCTAGCAGGATTGATTATGCAATGAGAATTTTACTCTTGGTAGATTATTTCCCTGCTTTTATGATGTATCCTAGGACACACGGAAAACATAAGATGGAGAACCAGAAAGAGACACAGACTTCTTGAATTTTGAGAATGGAATTTTATGGGCTTGAAAAGAAGTGTATTATATAACAAATATAACTTGACAGAAGCAGTTCCCAAAGTGTGGTCTCGGGACTCCTGAGGGCCCTTGAGACCATTTTGGAGGTTCATGAACTATTTTCATAATACTATTAGGATGTTTTTTACACTTTCACTCATTTTCTCAAAAATGATTGGTGGAATTTTCCAATGGCTTGACAAGATGTTTGATATCACAACAGACAAAATGCAGAAGCAGATATGATAATCCAGGTATCTTTTATGATGCAAGGCATTTATATTTGTAAAAATATAAAACAATGCCACTTCTCTTACTACATATATATATCCATATATATATATATATATATATATATATATATATATATATATATTTTTTTTTTTTTTGAGATGGCGTCTCACTCTTATACAGGCTGGAGTCCAGTGGCATGATCTTGGCTCACTGCAACCTCCACCTCCCAGATTCAAGAGATTTTTGTGCCTCAGCCTCCCGAGTAGCTGAGATTGCAAGAGTAAACCACAGCCTGGCTAATTTATTTTGTATTTTTTTAGTAGAGATGGGGTTTCACCATGTTGGCCAGGCTGGTCTCAAACTTCTGACCTCAGGTGACCTGCCCACCTAAGCCTCCCAAAGTGCTGAGATTACAGGCATGAGCCACTCAGCCCAGTCAGTAATACAATTTTTTTTCACATTCTCAGTTTTAATTTCCACTATGATGGACGTAGCATATATTAATAACATACATTGGTGACCTCAATAATTTTTAAGAGCACAAAGGTCCTGAGATTGAAAAATTCGAGAACTTCTGCTTTAGAATGTTTGAAAAACAAAGTCTAGTCATTTGTTAGGATATGAGAAAAAAGATCATAAATTATTTTCCACTTTTTCACAAAAAGCAATTGGAAAATAACAAAGAGTGAGAAACACAAATGGAAGTTCTATATTCAACACAATTATGGAGTCCCTAAAATTCTGAACTAAAACATATGAGGAGGAACAACTAAGTGTAAGAAAATGTGGACTAATATAGGAGATGAGAAAATGACATCACAGTGTTGCAGGATTCTTCAGGTGTCACTTTTGCAGCTAGAAACCTTTGTGGTGGTGGTGCCTTTGCCCGAGTTTTGCTCAAGCCCACTGGGCTTGTTCTGCCCACTTGTCCTGGCAGGCTGCACTCAGCTCATGCTACTGGCCTGGATCCCATGCCTACCAAGGACAAGCCAGGCATGGAGAGGCAAAGGGTGAGTGAACAAGTGAGTGAAGGGTCTGACCACTGTGCACAGCCAGGCAGGCCAGCTGCTACAGCTAGGTGGGCAGCTCCAGGTACTGGCTCCTTGAGAGCCTGTGGCTAGATCAGATGCACTGCAAGCAGCTTCCACTGCTGGCACTTGAATCTGGATGAGTGGAATGCGGTGGTGCCCAGAAGCTTGGAGACACCAGAAACTGCAGAGCCTCAAAGAGGTTATCACAGCCCTGTCTTGGGGAGCCTCTTGGTTTGGGCTCCCAAAAGGGCCAGAACTCTTTTCTTCTGCTCATCACCTGCAACTTGGTGAGCAAGGAGGGGCATGTTTCAGCCCTGTTTGTCTTATAGCTCTTTCAGCCCCACCATTCGGCAGGTCCTGAGTTCTTGTCCTGCGTCCAGGGAGAATAAGGTATGTGGACATCTGGAGGGTGAGTAAGGCGAAAAGGTGCTTTACTGAGCAGCACTACAGCTCTCAAGAAACCCAAAGTGGGTAGCTCCTTTCCACAGGCAGGTCATCCTGTCAAGTGCAGCTCTCAGTGCAGAGAAGATCCAGAGTGGGTATATCTGCAGGCAGGTCATCCCAATGACTGTGCAGCCCCCAGTAGGGAGAAGACCTGGAGTGGGTATCTCCTATCCACAGGCAGGTCATCCTGAATCTGGCTGAGTCTGGAGTTTCTGGGCTTCAGAAGGAAGAAAGCAGGTGCTGATTAGTCCATGGACATCCATGGGTGGGCCTGAAAAAAGTACTGTTAAGTTCTCACTCTGGCACGAACTCCACTGAACTGACAGCCAGGCTCCCATACTACAGGCCTTCCCAGGCTTGAAGGTGGGGCTTAACTGGAGACTCTCTTCCACCCAGGAGCCTGCCTCCTGCCACCATCAACATGTTGTCTATGGCACCCAGGCTGTTTGTGCCAACAGGCACCTGCAGGCCTGAGCCAAGCCATCCCCAGGCCCCTCTTGGTCTCCCTCCTGTGCTCGTTGGTGCCCAAAGTATGGAGGTGGACCAAGGTGGCAGGGGGCTGGCATGTCAGTGTCACTCCTAGAGCATACACACCTGGCTGGATTGTGACAATGCTGGAGCTCAGCTTCCAATTTTGCTCTGAAATCGGGGTGGGTGCTGGGAATGGGAGAAGCCAGGCAGCAGGAGCAGGCATTCCTGAGCCTGCAGGATAGGGGCCAGGAGGGGTTTCCTGGGCCCCTGAGAATACAGGAATGCCCAGGTCAGCAGCCACAGCTGGATGGCTGCAGCTGTGCCCAAGAAGGTGGGAATTCCACCCCACCAACTTGGAAAGGGACGAGGCTCCCACACGTTCCTGGCTCCTGTGAGCTCCACGAAGCATGCAGCTCTAGCCACCCTCTCCTGTTGCAGCTGCTGGTTTCACAGTTGCTGCTCCAGTTGGGCCACAACCAGATGGTTACTGCTGAAGACTTTTTGGCATATATGACAGAATACCCAATTCTCTTAGCAGGTAGCACACTAGTTTTTTTTTCTGTCGTGATATGATACATATACCATAAAACCTACCTTTTAAAAGTGTACAATTCAGGGATTTTTAGTACATTCAATGAGTTATACTACCAGCACCACTATCTAATTCTAGAACATTTGTGTCACCTAAAAGAAACCCATGCCCATTGGCAGTCACTCCCCATTCCCCCCCAATCATTAATCTACTTTATATCTATTGATTTACCCATTCTGAACATTCTGTATAAATCATATAATGTGTGACTTTTTTGTTTGGATTATTTCACTTAGCATATTTTCAGAGTTCATCCATGTTGTAGCAAGTATCAGAACTTCATTCATTTTTATAGCCAAATGATATTCTTGTGTATGGATATATCATATTTTGTTTACCCATTCATCAATCAGTAGACATTTAGGTTATTTCTATGATTTTGCTATTATGAATAATGCTGCTATGACCATTTGAGTACAAGTGTTTACATGCACATATTTTTAATTCTCTTGTATATACATTGTGTATACACCTAAAAGGAGAATTTCTGAGTCTTATCGTAACTCTATGTTTAACTTTTTGAGGAATTGCAAAACTGTTTTCCAAAGCAGGAATGCTATTTTACATCCACCCTCCCATATAATATTGTGGTTTTGTTTTGTTTTTTCTTCTTTTCATTTGTTTATTGGCCATTTGTGTATATTCTTTAGAGAAATGCCAATTCAAATTCTTTGCACATTAAAAATCCTATAGTCTTTTTATAGTTGGGTGTGAGTTCTTTGTACATTTTAGATACTATTCAGTTACTAGATATGTGATTTGCAAATATTTTTTCCTGTTTTGTGGGTTGTCTTTTTACCTTCTTGATTGTACCTTCTAAAGTACAAATGTTATAATTTTCATGAAGTGTAATTTATCAAATTTTTCTTTTGTTGCTTGTGCTTTGGTGTCATATCTAAGTAATCATTGTCTGATCCAAGATCACAAAGTTTACGCTTAAATTTTTTCTAAGTGCTGTATACTTTTAGCTACACACTTTTAGTTACACACATTTAAGTTGTTGATCAATTTGGAGTTAATATCTGTGTATAGTGTGAGGTAGGGGTCCAACTTTATTACTTTGTCTGTGAAAATTCATTATTTTCAGCAACATTTGTTGAAAAGACAATTGTTTTCTCTGTTGAATTGTTTCAGCACCCTTGTCAAAAATCAATTGACAATCAATGCAAATGGATGCATGCATATGTGTGAGTGTGTGTGTTTCTTGACTTTCAATTCTATTCCATGAACTCATATGCCAGTGCCACACTGTCTTGATTACTGTTTTATTGTAGTGAGTCTTGAAATCAGAAAATGTGAATTCTCTAACTTAGTTCTTCTCTTTCAAGATTGTCTTGGCTATTCAGCATTTCCATATATATTTTTAAATGAGCTTATCCACTTCTAGGGAAAAGGCAGCTGGATTTTTGATTATGTTGAATTACTACTGGGCATTATTGCCATCTTATCAACTACAGATTTTTAGTCTTTTTCTATCAGTATGGTGTATTGCATTCATTAATTTTTGTATTTTGAAACAAACTTGCATTCTGAAATTAAATTACATATTTCAGAGTTCATGGATGAACTCAGAAAATATGCTAAGTGAAATTATGATGTATAATCCTTTTATATGTCCTTGGATTCACCTGTTAGTATTTTTTGAGGACTTTGTGTCTATATTAATAAGATATGTTGGTCTTTAATTTTTTTGCAGTACATTTGTCTGGTTTTGTTATCAGGATAATACTGGTTTCATAAAATGAGCTGGGAAATGTTCCCTTCTCTTGTATTTTTTGGAAGGAATTCTTTTGTATGTGTGAAGAATTAGTGTTAATTCTTCCTTAAACATTTGGTAAAATTCACCAGTAGAGCCATCTGGTCCTAGGAATTTTTGTGTGCATGTGTGAGTTTTTGATTACTGATTCAATTTAATCTCTTTACTTGTTATAGTTCTATTCAGATTTTTTATTTATATTTGATTCAGTTTCAGTAGTTTGTATCTTTCTAAGAATTTGTCTATTTCGTCTATGTTATCTAATATTTTTGTATATAATTGTTCACAGTCTTACTTTATAATGCTTGGTAATTTGGTAAGGTCAGTAGTTATGTCCCCTCTTTCATTCCTGATCTTTGTAATTGGCTGGTAAAAATACCTAAGAGTTTTCAATTTTTTTTCATTAATGTTTTCAAAGAACAGACGTTCTTTAGTCATTTTTCTCTCTCATTTTAAAAATTTTCTATTTAATGTAGTTCTCCTCTGATATTAATTTTTCTTCTGCTTTATTTGAATTTAGTTTGTTCTCCAAATATACCTCTAAAAATTAGTTTAGCTACATTCCATACCTTTTGGTTTGCTGTGTCTTTATTTTCATTCATCTCAAAGTATTTTATAATTTCTCAGTGATTTTTTTTCCTTGAGCCACTGGCTTAAAATTTAGAAGTGTATTATTTAATTTCAACATTTATAAATTCCCCCAAATGTATTGTTATTAATTCATAATTTTGGAATATACTTTATATGATTTCATTTCATTTAAATTCATTAAGATTTATTTTATGGCCTAACATGATTTATTATGGAAAATGTTCCATGTATACTTGAAAAGAATATCTATCTTGCTGTTTGGGGGCAGAGTGTTCTATTGATGTTAATTGGGTCTAGTTGCTCAAGTCTTACTTGTTGATCTTCTGTCTAGACATTCTATCTATTATTTAAAGTAAGTTACTGAAGGCCAAAACCATTATTGTTGAATTTTCTACTTCTTCCTTCAACTTTGTCAATTTTTACTTTGTGTCTCTTGGACCTCAACTGGTAAGTGAATATATGTTTACGATCGCCATTTTTTTGTTGTATTGACCCTTTTATCATTATAAAATGCCATTCCATGTCTGTAGCCACAATTTTTGTTTTAAAGTTTATTTTGTCTGATTTGTGTGTGACCATTCGGGATCATTTTTGGTTACAACTTGTATGTTCTATGTTTTTTTACCATTTTACTTTCAATTAATTTGTGTTGTTGAATCTAAAGTTTGTCTCCTCACTTCTCAAAAGAAGACATACATGTAGCCAATAAGCACATGAAAAAATGCTCAATATCACTAATCATTAAGGAAATGCAAATCAAAACTACAATGATATACCATCTCACATAAGATGGAATGGCTGTTACTAAAGTAAAAAATAACAGATGCTAGTGAGGTTGCAGAGAAAACAGGATGCTTATATGCTACTGGTGGGAAGGTAAATTAGTTCAGTCACTATGGAAAGCATTCTGGAGATTTCTCAAAGAACCTAAAATTTGACTCAGCAATCCCATTACTAGATATATACCCAAACGAATAAAAATCATTTTGCTATAAAGATATATGTGCACAGATGTTTATTACAGCACTGGTCACAATATCAAAGACATGGAATCAACCTAGAGGCTCATTGATGATTGACTGGATAAAGAAAATGTACTATTTTTGGAATAGTACACAACCATTAAAAAAAAAACAAGGTCATGTCCTTTGCAACAACTTGGATGGAGCTGGAGGCCATTATCCTAAGCAATTGTTGCAGAAACAAAAAAAAAACCAATACTGCATGTTCTTACTTATAAATGAGAACTAAACATTGAATACACATGGACACAAATTAGGTATCAACATGCACCAGGGCCTACTTGAAGGTAAAGGGTGGGAGAAGGGTAAGGATAAAAAACTACCTGTCAGGTACTCTGCTGGTTACTTGGGTGACAACATTATCTGTTCACCAAACTCCCACAACACACAATTAAGCCATGTAACAAATCTGCACATGTACCCCTTGAATCTAAAATAAAAGTCAAAAAGAAAAAAAAAATAAAAAAGAATAGTATGTATCCTGCATACTACATAGAGTTGGCCCATATTTATAATCCATTTTGTAAATCTTTGCCTTTTTATTGGAGCAGTTATTCCATTTAAATTTAATGTAATTATTGGTATAATTTATATCTACCATTTTACTTTTTACTTTATATGTCGTTTTTCTCATTCATATTTCCTTTATTACTATCTCTTTTGTTTTAATTAGGTACTTTCCTTTTTTTTGAGATGGAGTTCTACTCTTTTTGTCCAGGCTAGAGTGCTACGGTGTGATCTCGGCTTACCGCAACCTCTGCCTCCCAGGTTCAAGAAATTCTCCTGCCTCAGCCTCCCAAGTAGCTGGGATTACAGGCATGCACCACCATGCCAGGCTAATTTTGTATTTTTAGTAGAGACAGGATTTCTCCATGTTGGTCAGGCTGGTCTCAAACTTCTGACCTGAAGTGATCTGCCCACCTCAGCCTCCCAAAGTGCTAGGATTACAGGTATGAGCCACCATGCCTGGCCTTAATTAGATACTTTCTAGTGTACCATTTTAATTATCTTGTTGTTTCTGTTATTATGTATTTTGACTTGTTTTTGTAGGTTGTTTTAGAGATTGCAATTAACATCTAGTATATTGCGATTCTGTTTATCTGATAGCATACAATAACTCTGCCTATATATAGCCCCGTCCCTACCTCCCTTCTCCTTTTTGCTATTATTGTGAAGTAATTTACATTGTATACCCATCAACACAGATTTATAATTATTCTTTATTCAGTTGTCTTTTAAGTCAGATAAGAAAAAAAGAGTTACGCATAAAAAATACACTTACACTGTCTTTCATTTTAAAAATTGTTTTAGAGCTCTAGTCTTGCTCTGTCATTCAGGATGGAATGCAGTGGCAAGATCATAGCTCACTGCAGCCTCAAACTCCTGGCCTCAAACTTCTGCCTTGGCCTCCAAAGTAGCTGAGACTACAGGCACACACTAACTACCAAGTCTGACTTTACTTATTTACTTTTTTGTAAACAGAGTCTCATTTTGTTGCCCAAACTGGTCTCAAACTTCTCGTTTCAAGTAATCCTGCCACCTGGCCTTGTAAAATGCTGGGATTGTAAGCATGAGCCACGATGTCCAGCCCATACTGTCTTTTACATTTACCTATGTAGTTGCCCTCATTTCTTTATGTAGATATGATTTACTGTCTAGTATGCTGCAGGGAAGTTTTGCTAGCAACAGTTTTTATTTACCTAAGAATGTTTTAATTTCTCCTTGTTTTTAAAAGTGTACCTTTGTCAGATGTAGAATTCTTTGTGGGCAGTCTTTTTCTTTCAACACTTTTCTTTTTTGAACTGGAGTTTCACTCTTGTTGCCCAGGCTGCAGTGCAATGGCACAATCTTGGCTCACCACAACCTCTGCCTCCTAGGTTCAAGCAATTCTCCTGCCTTAGCCTCCCAAGTAGCTGGGATTACAGGCATGCACCACCAAACATGACTAATTTTGTATTTTTAATAGAGACTAGGTTTCTCCATGTTGGTCAGACTGGTCTTGAACTCACAACCATAGGGGATCCCCCCACCTTGGCCTCTCAAATTGCTGGGATTACAAGCATGAGTCACCGTGCCCGGCCTCTTTCAGCACTTCGAGTATGCCATCCTACAGCCTGCTGGCCTCCATAGTTTCATGTAAGAAATTGTTAATAGTTTATTGGGAATCCCTTATAGATTGTAAGTTATTTTTCTATTACTGCTTTTGAGATTCACTGTCTTTGTCTTTCAATAGTTCGATCAGGTGTAAATCTCTTAGAATTTATCCTATCTTAAATTCATGAAGAATTCATCTGTTGTGAAATTACCTTTTTATTAAATTTAGGAATCTTTTTACCATTGTTTCCTTAAATATTCTTTCTACCCCTTTCTTCCTCTCTGCTCATTCTGAGACTCCTATTTTGTTAGTATGTTCAACAGTGTCCTGCAGGTCTCTGTGGCTCCATGCATTTTTCTTCATTCTTTTTCTGTTTCTCAGGCAAGTTAATTTCAACTGAACTATCTTCAACTTTGCTGATTTTTTCTTCTATCAGCTCAAATCTACTGTCGTGGCCCCGTAGTAAATTTTTATTTTATTTACTCTACTTTTGAGCTCCAGATTCTCTATTTGTTCCTTTAAAAAGTCCATCATTTTATTAATATTCTTTGTTTGGTGAGACATACTTCCGATGTTTTTCTTTAGTTCTTTAAACCTGGTTTATTTAAGTTCTTCAAATGTATTTAAAATACTTGAATTTAAGCCTTAATCTAGTAAATATAATATCTGAATTTCTTTAGGAATAGTTTCTATTGGATATATTTTTCTTTTCCTGTTTATGAACCATACTTGCTCATGTCTCTGTGTACTAAAATTTTTGTTAAAAACTGGACGTTTAAAATAATTTTATGTTCAATTATGAAAATAAGATTCTGCTCTCTCCTCGGGGATTGTTGTTGGTTCTGTTTGTTTTCTGAATGACTTTCATGAACTAATTCTACAAAGATCGTATTCTCTGTTGGCTGTGACTACTAAAGTCTATGTTGGGTGAACTTAGTGGTCTTCTAATGACTGGGCAGATATTTCTATACCTAAGAATATATTTGAGAAATAAGCCCTATCTCTGTAAAGGAAAGCTGAAGGTACTCCTGAGTGACACAAGGACTCAAACGAAGAAAACTTCATAGTATTTTTAGATTGAGAGATTCAATAAAACATAAATAACCATTATTAAAAGTTAATGTGTTAACTTTAAGTGCTATTGCATAACAGCAATGAGATACTAAGATGATTTTGAGGGATCTAAACAACTGGAATTTGGGTTTCATATAAAAAATAGACAAGCAGAGAAAATTCTGAATAAGAAGAATTACATATCATCCAGTGACAAAACAAACCAGTGTGGTAATGGCAAACAAATGGATGGATAATTCAATGGAACATAAATAAAAGTCTAGAAACAGTTCAGTGCACTTGAGTAGCATCTCAAATAACTGGAGGAAAGATGTATTACTGAACAGATTGCATTAAAAAAACAGTCACATGGGCCAGGCGCGGGGGCTCAAGCCTGTAATCCCAGCACTGTGGAAGGCCGAGGCGGGTGGATCACTAGGTCAAGAGATCGAGACCATCCTGGTCAACATGGTGAAACCCTGTCTCTACTAAAAATACAAAAAATTAGCTGGGCATAGTGGCGCGTGCCTGTAATCCCAGCTACTCAGGAGGCTGAGGCAGGAGAATTGCCTGAACCCAGGAGACTGAGGTTGCGGTGAGCCAAGATCGTGCCATTGCACTCCAGCCTGGGTAAAAAGAGCGAAACTCCATCTCCAAAAAAAAAAAAAAAAGTCGCATGGAAATAAATAATAATAATATTAGAGTACCAAGAATTATTTTTAAGTAAGAGATAAATTGCAATAATCCTCAGAATATAGATTATTATTATATAATATTAAAATATATTATAATATTAAAATGTTATAATAATATACATGACAAAAAATTTGTCATGTATCATTTCCATAACATATACAGAAAGTAAAAGACCAATAACTCAATAAAAATGGGCTAGGGATATAAATAAGAATGAAAGGAAAAGAAAATACAAATCTTAAATGTGTAACTATATGCTTGACTCACACATAATATGAGAAATGCAGATACACACAACAATAAATAACATCTTTTACCTATCTGATTGGCAAAGAGTAAAAGTTTCATAATACATAGTGTTAGCATGGGCGTGAGAAAACTTGGATGCTACTGGTGGGAGCGTGAATTAGAACAGCTCTTACTGATTAGAACCTGGCAATATTTATGCAAATTACTAATGCATATACATTTTAGTTCAGCAATTATACCTGTAAGAATTTATCCAATAAACATAGGCACATGTATGAAATAACATATCTATAAAGTTATTTAGTACAATGTTGTTTATAATAACAAAGGAATAAAAATAACTTGAATATTTATCTATAAGAGGCTGAATATATTATAAAACAAAAGAATATCATGCAAGTGTGAAAGAAAAGAGAGAATAACAAAGAAAGAAGAAAATAAACTCTGTATATTAATATAAAAAGTTCTCAAGATATATTTAAATATAAAACAAAATCAAAATGTAGAATATAAAACATAGTATACATAGGATATGCCATCATTTATGTAAAAAAGGAAAATAATATTTTTGTTGCTTATACATGTAGGAAGATATAGAAGAGCATTTGTTGTTTATATGGAGGGGCACTAGAACTGGGACTGAGGGGTGTAGATCTTTTGCTGGCTAAATTTTGAAGATTATTCATGTATTATTTATTCAGCAAATGGAAAAATCATTTCCAATTACAACCACCACCCAAACTATAACCAAAGAGAAAAATAAAATCACCTTAAAAATAGTATCTTTGGAAGCAGCTGAGAACACAGGACAAAATGAGGAAAATTAAATAGGAAAAAAGAAAGTTTCAAAGAATTAGTGTGAAATGTAAAAAACTGTAAAGCCTCTGCAGATATAAAAGTAAAGCACAGTAAAAAGATTAAGATTTCACCGATGAATTCAAAGAAAACTTTCCTGGAATAATGAAAGATATTCTAACAATTGAAAGCAGAACATGTTACAGAAAAAACTGATACTAATTGATCAACTCCAGGTCTTTCCTGAGAAAAGTTATTCAACAAAATCGTATCAGAACACCCCTGTGAACTGTCAGGCAAAGAAAAGAAAAAGAACCTCATGTTTAAGCAGGAAAAAACAGTAAATTTGGATTCAGACTTCTCTAGGACCACATCCAATGCTAGTGACTGTGGAGCAGCGTCTACAAAGTTTTAATTGAGAGGCACATCATCATATTTTGTGTCCAGCTATACCACTGTGCAATAATAAAAACCAAGGAAAAATATTTTCAAACATACAAGAAATATTGTTTCCATAAACATTCTTGTAAAAACTACCAGAGGACAGACTTCAGCCAACCAAAACAGGGATTTAGAAGTGAAGATAAATGGAGTCATGGTGAGGAGCGAATCCATTTAAACATTAAACTAATGCTGAACAACTGTGGGAATTATCCTTATGGAACCAAATATGACAATTTTATACCATGAAATTGTAGAAATGTTATAATAAAAGCAGAAGGGTGAGAAAATGTAGGAAGTAGCATATGTAGTTGAAATGGCATAGAAGAGATCATATTTATAATGTTTTTAAAAGTGGACTGTGTAAATATGGTGAACTTGATGGAAGAAAATAAGCCTGGGACAGGACTTGTTTTAATATTAGCATATCGGGAAGGCTTCTCTCTGGTGCAGAGTTTTTCTTTTTTTGTTTGTTTTTTTTTTTGATAGTGTCTTGCTCTGTCACCCTGGCTGGAGTGCTGTAGTGTGATCTCTGCTCACTGCACCTCCACCTCCTGGGTGCAAACTATTCTCATTCCTCAGCTCCCAAGTAGCTGAGACTAGAGTCATGTGCCACCACACCCAGCTAATTTTTTTGTATTTTTAGTAGAGACAGGGTTTTGCCATGTTGACCAGGCTGATCTCAACTCCTGGCCTCCACTGGTCTCCCTGCCTTGGCCTGGTGCATAGTTGAAAAAGTTTTATATGTGAATCTCTAGTAGTTTCCACAGTTTCTGCCCATAATAGAAATGCAATGACTGGGGCTTCTGCTTCTGTGATGCCTAATGACCAAAAAGAAAGTTATCTCATGCAAAAAGTTCAGCGTTAGGATGTTATATTTATTAAGATTTCTAACTGGAAATAGCAAAATTCACCCTACATAGTTATACAAGAAATACTGTTCATGGAATCATGGGCAAGACTGGAATTACAAGATGTAAGCTAAGATACCAGGAAAAATTCTTAAAGCTATATCCCAATACTGGTCTGGAAAGGGAGTTGCTGCCACCATCCCCAAATTGCTGTGTGTCAGGACTACATGGCTCATTCAGAGACTGTTTTGCAGCCATGGTAAGGATGTACTTACGGCTTAGAGCTCAGTATTAATTGGTTCAGAATATTGGTGAGTATGCACCAGTGCTCATAGCAATTCCAGATGAGAGGCACAGCTGTAACTCAGGAAACCCATATGTTCTCTAATCCTCAGGGGTTACTCGTTGCTTACATATCCAAGATCCAAGATGGATCACATCTCTGTGGGAAATCTCCCTGATTTCTATATTCCTCTGGTCAGACCATCCCATAGTCTGCTTCATACATTGCTAATCCCTCTCAACAGCTGCTTTCTTCACTCACTCTTCCTCTTCTTTCGTAACTTTTATGTACCACTAACTCAAGATGTAGGATTCAGAAGAATCCTTTCTGAACGTTGGCAGAGAGTAGAGAGTAATTATAACACAGAGAAGAAAATAATTTAAACACTAATAAAAGGTTATTGGTGTAAAGTGTTTGTTTTACTAAACATTTATGGTTAGTGAGTGTATTAGTCTATTCTGACAATGCTAATAAAGGTATGACCAAGACTAGGTAATTGATGAAGCAAAGAGATTTAATTGACTCACAGTTCAGCATAGCTGGGGAGGCCTCTGGAAACTTACAATCATGTTGGAAGGGGAAGAAAACACATCTTTCTGCACACGGAGGCAGCAAGAAGAAATGCCGAGCAAAAATGGGGAAGAGCCCCTTATAAAACCATCAGATAACATGAGAACTCACTCACTATCATAAGACAGCAGCATGGGGGTAACCATCCCCATGATTCAATTACCTCCCACCAAGTCCCTCTCACATGGGGATTATGGGAACTACAATTCAAGATGAGATTTGGGTGGGGACACAGCCAAACCACATCAGTGAGTTTATGTAATCAATAAAGCATACATTAATTTCAAATTTGATGTCGAAAATTAATGTTGTAGCAATGCATTGAGCATCTCCCATCATGGAGACACTCTCAGTGGTCATATTTCTTATTGGCAATAATTTTTATTTAATTGGTGATCCTCATCTCTTTCCACAATCTTCTCACATCTTCTTATTGTTCATGTGTCCCTTCTCTTCCCTCCTGTGCTGACAACAGGATCTTAATTTTCCAACCTGACTATCTTATTATTTTGCAATATACTTTCAGATCATGTCCTAGGGAGGAGCTTTATTTTTTGGCACCCAAGTAGGTTGGTTCAATTGTTTTCTGGGTAAAAAGTATCCCCAAAACAACCCAAGAACTTCCTTACTCATACAGATTATACCCTTTTACCCTTGTAAGTGAAAGATCTAGCTTCAGAATTTTTTGTAATACAACCACTTTGCCCTCCCTGCTACAGTCATGGAAAATGTAATGGTGGAGATTGAAATGGGAAAACCAAGAACAGGAGAGCAATGATAAAATTAAGATTTGCTATTAGTAAAAAGGATGAAAACTATTTTTTGCCTATATACCCAATACTGGTGCTAAACTCACTGAAAATCATTAATCGACTTCAGTGTATATTTTATTCCTTGATTTCTGGAAATCAAAATGAAATTCATTCCTTTTAATGTTATTTTTACACAGGTCACCATCTATCTTTGATCTGATATAGTAACATCTTCAAATACAGTCCCTACTACCTTTGTTGTTATATTGGCAGATCGCTGAAGTTTCTAGAGTGAATTAAAAGAAGCGTCACCATCAGTATTTTGCTAGTTCTCTCAGACAAATGTTAAATTGGGGCACTCAGTATCCTGGCAGTGAAAAGACTGGGTCTTTTTCCGTAAAAATAGCCAAATAGTCCATGATGTTAGAAATGGTAGGTTTCAGTGTGGAGTCAGGAAACAGGATGTAGTTAATGTTTCTTAAATCTTTCTCTGTTTCCCTAAAACAGGTCCTGTAGTAGACTAAAAGCTATTGCTCAAGTATTAGTAGATTCTGGAGACTAAATTCATTCTTGATTTATTGTTTATTTGGAAATTCATTAATGAGAAGAAGATTAGAATAGCTTTGAAGGCTCATTTTCTCTTCATTTTGGGTAACTCAGCAGATTTGTTTTGGATTTACCAAAAAAACAGGACATCAGTCACAGGCTCAGTAGGTGCCCCCTTCTAACATGGTTTATTCTTCAACCAGGAAGCTTCCATTGCTATGTAAATGCATTGCAGAGTAGGGAATCCTCTCTACTCGAATGTCAGCTGTGAAACATGAAGACCATTGTTGGCTCAGATCAGCTGCAGGATTTTAGAGTTCATATGACTGCTTGCACTCTATTACTTCTGTGTTTGTAATTTTCTTCTCAATCTAATGTTTGTGTCGTGTGACACTAGTGCTTGAATCTGTCACCCTTTTGGGTGATGCTTATTTCACAAATAGTTATTGGAGGGCTACTGCATGTCTGACACTGTTTCAGCTCCTTGAGATAGCTCAGTGAATAAAACAAAAGGTCTTCTCTTCTGGAGGTTAAATTCCAGTGGCGGTGGTGAGGAGGCAAAACAATAAATATGATAAGTAACTTATATAATATGTCAAAAGATAAAAAGTGCTATTGAGAACAAAAAAGTAGAGTAGGCCAACAGGGATCAGGTTTTGATGTCAGATTTGGGAAGTGGTGATTGATGTGGCTCTTCTCTGGATACGTTGTAATATATATATAAATTCTTTAAGAAAGAATCTGTGCTTTATTCACCCATCTATCCCTATAACATCCAGCACAGTGTCCAACACTGAGTAGATGAATGAAAACTGTTGAATTAACTTGCCTGATGTAATTTAGAGCACAAAAAGCGATTTTATCAGGTTTTACATGTAAGTAACAGGACTTCAGCACTTTTATAACTCTAGGACATTCTTCTGCTTCTGCTAAAAAATACCTGGTGCATACTTATTTAAGGAAATCTCATTATAAAATGATGTTCTATGTCATCGCCTTTAATGTAGTTGCCATTGAAGACTGGGTCACTGTGCTGCTTCTAGCATCTGGCAAAGTATAGCATATATATAGTCTTAGAACAGATGACCAAGACACACCCAGGAATGGAGGATTCTACAAACCATGAGCTGTGTGTTTCAAAGTGGATGACTTCTAAAGGACAGAAAGAAAAGAAATGCAAAATCTGCAAAGAATCAGGGTACCTCTTTACATATACCATATTAGCTTTGAGGACCAAGTTTTGTTTGAATTCTGATAGTAAGTTGTAAATACTACTGCTGCTCTGAATCTTGGCCTTTTTATATTTTCCTTTATGGTGATATTAGTCATTGGCTCATCAACTTTTTAGTCAGCCTCGGTTTTAATTAGGGTAAGGGTCACGTTGCTGTAACAGAATGACCCCAAACTCAGTGTTCTAAAGAAGACAGAATTCTGTTTTGCTTTCCAGTAAAATGTGACCAGTTTAAGCTGGAGAGGCAGATCTGCAATCATGTGGGCATTTTCCATGCTTGCATGGTCAAATAAAGGTGCCCTCACATTTTGAGTTGCCAAGATTGGTTTGGCAGCCTAGAGATAGATCACCTTGGAATGAGTGGGTCAACAGCCTGAGTATAAGTAATCTTCCACTTCTTTTCAATTGTTTTTTTATTATAGAGTTCTTAAAATTTTGGTCCGAAATCACCATATAGAATTATTCATTTTGAATAACCATAAAAAGAAAAGAGAAACATCAACTTAAAAATTATGTACAGTATAAAAACAGAGATGGCACCAAAGTCCTTTTACAAACAAGTTTGTGCTTAAGAATTTATGCAAAGTATCAAAACTCTTATTTTTATATGCAATTTCATATCAGGCAGACAAAGTGCTCTTCAAAGGACTGGATACTACTAGCTAGCAGGTAGGAGGAAGAGAGGGTAGAGAAGCCATAACACATTTTTAAAATTCAGATCTAGAAATGGCAGACATCACTTCCCCTAACATCCATTTGCAGGAAATGGATATCATGGCCATATCTAGCTGCATGGGAGGCCACAAAACAGTGTAGCCATGTAGCCATGGGCTAATTTTATGCAAGAAAAAAAAATATATATATAATTATTATTTTTGAGACAGAGTCTTGCTCTCTCACCAGGCACCAGGCTGGAGTACAGTGGTGTGATCTTGGCTCCCTGCAACCTCCACCTCCCAGGTTCAAGCAATTCTCTTGCCTCAGCCTCCTGAGTAGCTAGGACTGCAAGCGCACACCACCATGCCCAGCTAATTTTTATGTTTTTAGTAGATGGGGTTTCACCATGTTGGCCAGGATGGTCTCGATCTCTTGACCTTGTGATCCCCCCACTTCAGCCTTTCAGAGATTATATATTTAGGTGGGCAATTTGCAGTTGCAATATAAGGAGAGGAGTGTTTTTGTGTTTGCTTGTAATACATTCATGCATGTGGAAAGGCCATTATAGGATTACACCAAGATAAAGCTACGTCTCTTATCCCCATCCTCAGTGTACCCTGAAAGCTCTCCTAAAGCAAATTAATTCTTCCAATTCTCCAATTCTAACAATGTAACTCTGCTTGGAAAGCCCTACTGATTCTCAAATGATTCCATAACTTGAGAAGGCTAAACACATGACAGAATAAATTCAGAAATACACCAAATAAAATACACCAAAAAAACCTTCTAATTTGACTCCATTCATCTTATTTTGAGAGGAAACAGAACTCTCTCAAAGTCCTTTGTGTTGTGTCTCAGTCAATGTGTAGGCCAGTGACTCCATTTCATGTTGTTGTTTTTTTTTCCCCACAGGAACAGGTATAATTAACTATCAACTTTATCCTGTATATATTGCTACCTATGTTGATATTTACAAGATATTTCAGGACTAAAAGCAAATCTTGAAAAAAATATTACTGGTAATCATATGGCTCATCTCAGCAAATCACACTGCCCGGCAGACAAATGATTTCCTGGTCGTAAAAGCAGTTCAGTAGACTTTTTACTCCATAAAGCTCATCCTGACAAAAAAGTGTGACTTCCTTTGATCCTTGGTGTGGAATACTTTAGATGACCTGGTTCAATAGCAAAAAGTAAGAACCGGACAAGATTGGTTTGACAGCCTAGAGATTGATCACCTTGGAATGAGTGGGTCAAGAGCCTGAGTGAAATATCATCTTCTACTTCCTTTCTATTTTTTTTCATTATAGAGTCCTTAATATTTTAATCTGAAATCACCAAATGGAATTACTCATTTTGAATAATCATACAGAAAAAAAAATCAACTTAAAAATAATGTACAGTATAAAAACAGAGATAGCACCCAAGTCCTTTTATAAACAAGTTTGGGCTTAAGAATTTCTGTAAGGAATAAAAATTCTAATTTTTTATATGCAATTTCATATCAGGCAGATGAAGTGCTCTTCAAAGAAGCAGATATTATATCTGTAGAATAAAAGAAATGTAGTGGAAAAACAACATTACTGGATTGCTCCTGATTTATGGACTTTTGTGTCATTCAAGTCTGTGGAGCCCAGTTTCCTCTTTGGTAAAATGGGAGACAATTATGTGTGTATTTTCCATAAATATCATGACAATATAATGAGATAATACAAGTGAACATGTCCCATAAAGCATAAATGCTGCATGCCTATGAAGTTAGATAATATTTATTATTTTTCAGTGATTGTGGGGCAAATGATTTCTTAATGATAGCATTGATGTTCTCTGGATTGTGATTAGCCTGAATGTGACTTTTGAACACTTTCCTTCTTTTATTCATCTGCCCCCCTCATTTTCCTCTCATCTCACATGATATTCCTGTTCTTTGTTGTATTACCCCCAAAACTTCTTTCTCTTTGTCCCCAAATGCCAGTGCTAGTACCACCACTCTGTCCACCAGATGAGGAACATGATCTATGTTCCCTTGTTAATCTATTCACCTTTAAGCTCAGTTGTGTTTTACTAAGAGAATGTGTACTTTGAGGCAAACACTTTCCACTGCTTTAATTTTAGCTGTAGGAACGAGAAATGTGTTGGATCCTAAAAGAGGTCACACACACCAAAAGGGAGAGGAAGCACTCTAGAGCACATTCCTCTTGTATCACCTGATATTTAATTTTCTATAGCAAGCAGCTAAGCTGTACGAATTTTAAGGGAAATACAGAAAAATGAAACAACACGGCATTTCAGCACTTCTCCCAGGTGGGTACAGTGCTGGGGTGTTAGGAGCACAAAATGAAAGTTGACTTTAATAGATGAATTTCACAGTTTATTTATTAGAATCCCAGTTCTCCCAGTTTTTACCTGAGTAGTTTTGGTCACGTCAAAGTTTTTGGATCCTCATTTTCCTTATCTGTTAGGAAAGGTTAACAGTGACTTTTCCATGCTTATTAAATATTGTGCTATATATGCAAGACTTGGTATAAAGTGGGTGCTTAATAAATACTATTTGCTTATAAATTTATAAACAATAAATATTTATGAGTCTATATCTCCAAGTGAATATTGGCCATGTGCCTTTGTTGAGATACAGAAATCTCAAAGAACAGGCACACTATTCATCTGCTGAAGTCAAGTTGTGGATACATAAAATCTTGAGAGTACTTTAGTCCAGACTTCCAGGAAAATGAGATTTCCTTCTGTATCATCCATGACTGGCAGAAATCCAGCCTCCAATTGAGCTGTCATAAGCTGTCAAAGTAGTTCATTCCTTTTAACAACATTTCTAACTACTAGAAAGAACTTGCGTACAATCCATTGAAATCTGCCTTTCCGTAAATTGTACCATTAATCAAAGATCTTCCTACTACAATGTTTAAGATGAAGCGGAATCATCATTATTTCATGAAACTCTTATTAAAAGAATAAAGATAATATCATGCTAGGTTGAAGTCTTTTCTTGTTTAGTTCTTAAGTGGATTTTCTACTGACATAATTCACAGCTCTTTACTAGCCTGGGTTACTCTAGTTTGTTAGTCTTTTTAGAAATGCGTAAAAACGAGGCTTGAACATAGTACTTTTTAAAAAAATCAGCATACTATGCATTTATAAATATAGTCTAAATTTATAGTCCATATTTACCATTAGCTAGGAACACCACATGCTTTTTATTTAGCTCAGGACACTTTTAAGTCTGAAAGATACTCTATTAGCAATTAATTACACTTGGAAAAAAGATATAAGACGAGATTTAAGACAACCAAGGACAAGTAGTCATTCCACATCAAAAGGATCCTCACATTGTTATTTTCTTTCTTTCCCTCTCTATTTCACATTTTCACCTAAATGGCCTTTTCTATAGTTAACTTGATAGCTAATGAAATTTTATACAACTGCATAAGTCTGGCTCTACTATACCATACTTTTACCACTTCTGATAGATCTGCTTTTGGTAAACACAATGCTCATTGCTGTATTTAAATTTTTATTAGTGCACAAGGTTTAGGTAGTCTCTTTTATAAAAATTTCAAGCTTGCTTTACTATAGCATTTTCTGTACATTAGAATTTAAGAATTCAAGACAATATTGCCTTAGTGTTATTCCCTGTCGCTTTTCTCTTGAATTAACACTTTTCATATATGATATCTTCTGCTTTCCGTTATTTCCATCTTTATCAATTTATCTGAGTAATCTCTGTTTTTCAAATTTCAGGTTAATACTTTCTCAATAAGGTCATAAAGTCTATAAGCATATCAATAACACTCCCCCACACAGCCTTTGATTATATTTTATATACAAGGTGATATGTTTCTGGGAAAAAAAGAGTGGTTATTTAACAATCTCTAAATGCTTTTCCTTACTATGCCATGAACACAAATTCAAAGAAAATTTTCAGATAGTTCATGTGTCTTCATGTTCTTAATCCTTCTCCTCAGAGAAACAAAATCACCAGGTATAGATTCTTTTTCTCTCTGAATTTTTTTTTTGCTTTATTATTTCTCTCTCTAATTATTAATTTAAATGAATAAGCAAAAATGGCGGGAGTTGGTTGGTTCAGGAAGCATAAGCAAATTCTCCTTCAGACACTGCACACTGCTGTGCTGCTACACTACAGTCATGCCAAGTCAATGCATGAGAAACTTGGACTTCCTTTCCTGAGAGTTACAATCTCTGTTACATGATGGATGCACGTTGTCTTATTTCAAGGGTATCCATAACTTGTGTAGCTTTCTTAGCATTCTATGAAGCCAGCAGTTTATTTTTTTTTTCAGAAGATCTTCATTCACCTATTTGGGAGGTTCCTTCTCATGCCCAGCATGTGAACCCAATGATACCATTTCTCTTCTCTTTGTCACAACGTTCTATTCTCCAAAGTCTTGATATTGTTTGCTCCCTTCATTTCATTTTTTTGGTCCTTATTTCTGACTTCTCAGCAGCAACGCCTTCATATTTTCTAATACACAAAAAATAGAAATTTCCCCCTTAAGTTTCTTTATGTTTTGAACTAGCAGATATTTTATCTCTAATACAAGTTGTAATGTAACTCCTCCTTTTCCTTCCTGCAGGCCTCTAGGACTAGACACTTGTAATGAGGACAAGTAGTAGAGATAACCAGACCTCCTCTGAGGAGAACTTTAATCTGAATGTTCCATAGCTTTGTCTTACCCTTACTTTTCCAACCGTTTTCTGCCACTGTTCAGTTTTGGTCCCTGACAAGGGTTGGAACTTCAGAGGGAGAAATCATATCACTTTTGGGAGTGGCACATCCATGATTGCTCAATATGGCACCCAAGTTAATTCTGACCCACAAAAACTGAGCAGTGTGTCTCTGGACTAAGGATTCCACTTCTGTCCCTCACACTAATTACTCTGTGACCTTGGACTTGCCACTTGATCATCCTGTGCATCAGATTCTTCCCCACTTACAGTGACAGTGTTGAGCTAGATGTCCTCTGAAAAATTTTCTTGTTTGACATTGGCATCTTCCAACCATGAGTACAGTATTTCCTGTGTGGCCTAGTATTTCCTGAGTATAGTATTTCCTGTATTATACAGTAGTCCTTTCCTAGGTTGGGAGTGTTGTGCTCGATGACCAGGAGATGCTAATTGGTTTTTAGTGGTATTGGTTATAAAGAAATGATTTACTTCTTCTCACTTTGTAAAAACTGCTCATGAATATCTGTCATTTTGTCTTAACATTCATTTCACATTTTCCTTTCTAGAGTACCAAATGAATAGAAAAATTACCTTGACTATATATTTTTTAAAGTTCACATTTATAACTCATCATTGCAATTCTTGAACATTAGAAGATATGGGGACTTTAATAATCTCTACTGTTCAGAGTTTATGTGTGTGAATATATTTGTCCATGATGAATTCTGGGTATCTTTAGGATACAAAATATGCAGGTTTCAAAAGTAGAAATCTGTACTAATTTTAGGTGATATATGTCTCCTATTTATGAAAGTTTTTTTTTAAATATCTCAAATACCTAGTATTTCCTATGGTCCTATATTTCACAAGCTTGGTACCATTGTGTGAGATGGGTAGCAAACCAATTTATATTTTATAGATGCTAAAACTGAAGCACAGAGAAAGTATGTGATCTGCTCCAGCATGCCAGCAGCTCAGCAAGGAATGGCAGAATAAAGACAGAGAAAAGAAATAACCTAATTTCTCTGTGATTCTCCTTTGTCAGAGCACCGTGAGACTGAAGGATTCTTTGAGAAATAGGCAGCCTGCTATCCTCTTTTTAGAGAAGCCTGTATGTGAATTTAGCCAGTAGATATGTCAAGTTCCTGACTCTAATCCATACCAATATTTAATATTCATTACTAGAATGATCTTCCTTAGCCTTCACCATCATCCACAAATAAATCCCAGCACTCATTTTGTCATGACTCGATTCCCTGTAATGGCCTTATGACGAGGCACCCTCTAGTAATTACTCTCCTCCACCCATCCTCCATTAATTCTGTGGTCTAGAGGACTGACTCAAGATGGTGCAGTGAGAACAACCCAGGATTGAAGCTCTCGGTGAACGCGTGGAGAGTGAGTCAGGGCCGCATTTCCAGACGGATCTTTGTTGTGCACAGAATGGGGAAATTCCCAGGAATAAAAGAGACGTGGGACACCAGCGCAGTGGTTTTGGCTGGTGCAGCCAGCGGCCGGCGCTACAGTGCAGCGGCGCTCCACAGCACTCCGCACAAAGCGCACTGTTCTGGGTGCCCTGTTTAACCAGCAATCTGAGACTTGAGAGGGCAGATTGGCATATCCATCTGATTGAACGGGACTTGGACAGTGAGCCAGGCCAGGAGATTTCAGGGAAACGGTATTTGGGCCAGCACAGTGGGACAAACAAAACGGCGATTCCAAATGTTCTGGGTGGAGAGTTTCACTGCGGGCACAGCTAAACCCAGGACGATGCAGCTTGGTGGGGGAGGGGGGTCCACCATTACCAAGGCAATCCGCCCCGACTGAGGTTACACTCCCATTGCTGACGCAGCCTGCCATTGCCGAGGCAACCCGCCACAACAGAGAGACTCCACCGCAGGGCATAGCCCATGGCAGCAGGGCGGAGACTGCAGCAGCAGGGCAGAGACTGTAGCAACAGGGTGGACCTCACACCAGCAGGGCAGAGCCTCGGCAGGAAAATAGTGACTAGACTGCCTCCTAGCTGGGCAGGACAGTGCAACGAACACTCATAAAGAAAGCCCCAACCCCCCAAGACAGAGCATCTGAGAAAAAAAGGGTTTTTTTTAATGAATTCTGCTGCAGGAGAATTAAATGTAGCAGCCTAACAGCCCTGAATGAACAAAAGAGCTCACAGCTCAGCACTTGAGCTCCTATAAAGTACAGACTGTCTCCTCAAGCAGCTCCCTGACCCCTCTATATTCAGAAGACTGACATTTGGCAGGCATCATTCTGGGACAAAGAGAGCAGAAAAAGAAACTGGTAGCATCCCTCACTGTTCTTCAGCTGCTATAGGTGCACCCCAGACAAGCAGGGCCTGGAGTGGACCTCCGCAGTCATACAGTGGAGGGGCTAGACTGGTAGAAAAAAAAAACAAGTAACAGAAATACTTCATCATCAACAATCTGGGCGTCCACTCAGAGACCTAATCGAAAAGTCATCAACTACTCAGACAACAGGTGGATAAATCCACAAAGATGGAAAGAAACCAGCGGAAAAAGGAGGAAAACACCTGAAACCAGAACACCGCGACTCCTACAAAGGAAGAAAACTCCTTACCAGCAAGGGAACAAAGCTGGACGGAGAATGACTGTGATGAAATGACGAAATTAGACTTCAGAAGGTGGATAATGAGAAACTTTCGTGAACTAAAAGAACATATTTTAAATCAATGCAAAGAAACTAAGAACCTTGAAAAAAGATTTGAGGAAATGATAACACAAATGGATAACTTAGAGAGGAATATGAATGAATTGAAGGAGCTGAAAAACACAAAACGAGAACTTCGCGAAGCATGCACAAGTTTCAGCAGCCAAATTGACCAATCAGAAGAAAGAATATCAGACATTGAAGATCAACTCAATAAAATAAAACAAGAAACCAAGATTAGAGAAAAAAGCGCAAAAAGGAATGAACAAAGTCTCCAAGAAATGTGGGACTATGTGAAGAGACCTAGCCTACGTTTGATAGGTGTATTAGAATGTGACCAAGAGAATGAATCCAAGGTGGAAAATACTCTTCAGGATATTATCCAGGAAAATTTCCCCCACCTAGCAAGACAGGCCAACACTCAAATGTAGGAAATACAGAGAACACCACAAAGATATTCTGCAAGAAGAGCAACCCCAAGGCACATAATCGTCAGATTCACCAGGTTTGAAATGAAGGAGAAAATACTAAGGGCAGCCAGAGAGAAAGGTCGGGTAACCCACAAAGGGAAGCCCATCAGACTCACAGCAGATCTCTCAGCAGAAACTCTACAAGCCAGAAGAGAGTGGGGGCCAATATTCAACATCCTTAAAGAAAAGAACTTTCAACCCAGAATTTCATATCCAGCCAAACTGAGCTTCATAAGTGAAGGAAAAATAAAATCCTTTGCAAGCAAGCAAGTACTCAGAGATTTTGTCACCACCAGGCCTGCTTTACAAGAGCTCCTGAAAGAGGCACTACACATAGAAAGGAACAACCAGTATCAGCCATTCCAAAATCACACTGAATGCTAAAGAGCATCAACATAATGAAGAATCTACAACAACTAATGGGCAAAACAGCCAGCTAGCATCAAAATGGCAGTATCAAATTCACACATAACAATATTAACCCTAAATGTAAATGGACTAAATGCACCAATCAAAAGACACAGACTGGCAAATTGGATAAAAATCCAAAATCCTTCAGTGTGCTGTATCCAGGAAACCCATCTCACATGGAAGGATACACAAAGGCTCAAAATAAAGGGATGGAGGAAGATTTACCAAGCAAATGGAGAGCAAAAAAAAAAACAAAAAAAAAAACAGGAGTTGAAATTTTCATCTCTGATAAAATAGACTTTAAAGTAACAAAGATCAAAAGAGACAAAGAAGGCCATTACATAATGGTAAAAGGATAGATACAACAAGAAGAGCTAACAATCCTAAACATATATGGACCCAATACAGGAGCACCCAGATACATAAGGCAAGTTCTTAATGACTTACAAAGAGACTTAGACTCCCACACAATAATAGTGGGAGACTTTAACACTCCACTGTCAATATTAGACAGATCAACCAGACAGAAAATCAACAAGAATATCTGGGGCTTGAACTCAGACCTGGAACAAGCAAACCTGATAGACATTTACAGAACTCTCCACCCAAAATCCACAGAATATACATGCTTCTCAGCACCACATCACACCTACTCTAGAATTGACCACATAATTGGAAGTAAAGCACTCCTCAGCAAATGCAAAACAACTGAAATCATAACAAACAGTCTCTCAGACCATAGTGCAATCAAGTTAGAACTCAGAATTCAGAAACCAACTCAGAACCGCACAGCTTGATGGAAACTGAACAACTGGCTCTTGAATGTTGACTGGATAAACAATGAAATGAAAGCAGAAATAAAGAAGTTCTTCGAAACCAATGAGAGTGAAGACACAACATGCCAGAATCTCTGGGACACATTTAAAGCAGTTTCTAGAGGAAAATATATAGCAATAAGTGCCCATCTGAGGAGAATGGAGAGTTCCAAAATTGACACCCTATCATCAAAATTGAAAGAGCTAGAGGAGCAAGATCAAAAAAACTCAAAACCTAGCAGAAGACAAGAAATAACTAAGATCAGAGCTGAACTGAAGGAGATAGAGACACAAAAAACCCTTCAAAAAATCAATAAATCCAAGAGCTGGTTTTTTGAAAAGATCAACAAAATAGACAAACCACTAGCCAGATTGATAAAAAAGAAAAGAGAGAACAACCAAATAGATGCAATAAAAAATGACAAAGGGGAAATCACCACAGATTCCACAGAAATTCAAACCATCATCAGAGAATATTACAAACAACTCTACGCACATAAACTAGTAAACCTGGAAGAAATGGATAAATTTCTGGACTCCTGTGACCTCCCAAGCCTAAACCAGGAGGAAGCTGAAACTATGAATAGACCAATAACAAGGTCAGAAGTCGAGGCAGCAATTAAGAGCCTACCACACAAAAAAAGCCCAGGTCCAGATGGGTTCACAGCCAAATTCTACCAGACACACAAAGAGGAGCTGCTACCATTCCTTCTGAAACTATTCCAAATAATCCAAAAAGAGGGAATCCTTCTCAAATCATTTTATGAGACCAACATCATCCTGATACCAAAACCCGGCAGAGACCCAACAGGAAAAGAAAACTTCAGGCCAATATCCATGATAAACATAGATGCAAAAATATTCAATAAAATATTGGCAAGCCAATTGCAGCAGCAAATCAAAAAACTTATCCACCATGATCAAGTAGGATTCATCCCGGGGATGCAAGGCTGGTTCAACATACGCAAGTCTATAAACGCAATTCACCACATAAACAGAACCAAAAACAAAAACCACATGATTATCTCAATTGATGCAGAGAAGGCATTTGACAAAATTCAACAGCCCTTTATGCTAAAAACCCTCAATAAACTCGGTATCGATGGAACGTATCTCAAAGTAATAAAAGCTATTTACGACAAACCAACAGCCAGTATCATACTGAATGGGCAAAAACTGGAAGCATTCCCTTTGAAATTCGGCACTAGACAAGGATGCCCTCTTTCACCACTCCTATTCAATATAGTACTGGAAGTTCTAGCCAGAGCAATCAGGCAAGAAAAAGAAATAAAGGGTATTCAAATAGGAAAGTCTCTATTTGCAGACGACATGATAGTATATCTAGAAGACCCCATCACCTCAGCCCAAAAACTCCTGAAACTGATAAGCAACTTCAGCAAAGTCTCAGGTTATAAAATCAATGTGCAAAAATCACAAGCATTCCTCTACACCAATAACAGACTTAAAGAAAGCCAAATCAAGAATGAACTACCATTCACAATGCTACAAAAAGAATAAAATACCTAGGAATACAACTCACAAAAAACATAAGGGACCTCTTCAAGGAAAACTACAAACCGCTGCTCAACGAAGTAAGAGAGGACACAAACAGATGGAGAAACATTCCATGTTCATGGTTAGGAAGAATTAATATTGTAAAAATGGCTATACTGCCCAAAGTAATTTACAGAATCAATGCTATCCCCATCAAGCTACCATTGACTTTCTTCACAGAACTGGAAAAAACCACCATGAACTTCATATGGAACCAAAAGAGAGCCTGCATAGCCAAGTCAATTCTAAGCAAAAAGAACACAGCGGGGGGCATCACACTACCGGATTTCGAACTATACTACAAGGCTACAGTAATCAAAACAGCATGGTACTGGTACCAAAACAGAGATATAGACCAATGGAACAAAACAGAGGCATCGGAGGCAACACAACATATCTACAACCATACAATCTTTGATAAACCTGCCAAAAACAAGCAATGGGGAAAGGGTTGCCTGTTTAATAAATGGTGTTGGGAAAACTGGCTAGCCATGTGCAGAAAGCAGAAACTGGACCCCTTCCTGACACCTTACACTAAAATTAACTCCAGATGGATTAAAGACTTAAACATAAGACCTGGCACCATTAAAACCCTAGAAGAAAATCTAGGCAAAACCATCCAGGACATAGGAGTAGGCAAGGACTTCATAAACAAAACACCAAAAGCATGGGCAACAAAAGCCAAAATAGACAAATGGGACCTAATCAAACTCCACAGCTTCTGCACGGCAAAAGAAACAGTCACTAGAGTGAATCGGCAACCAACAGAATGGGAAAACATTTTTGCAGTTTACCCATCTGACAAAGGGCTGATATCTAGAATTTACAAAGAACTTAAACAGATTTACAGAAAAAACAAACAAGCCCATTCAAAAGTGGGCAAAGGATATGAACAGACACTTTACAAAAGAAGACATATATGAGGCCAAAAAACATATGAAAAAATGCTCATCATCACTGGCCATTAGAGAGATGCGAATCAAAACCACATTGAGATACCATCTCACGCCAGTTAGAATGGTGATCGTTAAGAAATCTGGAGACAACAGATGCTGGAGAGGCTGTGGAGAAAAAGGAACACTTTTGCACTGTTGGTGGGAGTGTAAATTAGTTCAACCATTGTGGAAGACAGTGTGGCGATTCCTCAAGGCCCTAGAAATAGAAATTCCATTTGACCAGCAATCCCATTACTGGGTATATATCCAAAGGACTAGAAATCGTTCTACTATAAGGACACATGCACACGAATGTTCATTGCAGCACTGTTTACAATAGCAAAGACCTGGAACCAACCCAAATGCCCATCGGTGATAGACTGGACTGGGAAAATGTGGCACATATACACCATGGAATATTATGCAGCAATCAGAAATGATGAGTTTGTGTCAGTTGTAGGGACATGGATGAATCTGGAGAACATCATTCTCAGCAAACTGACACAAGAACAGAAAATGAAATACCACATTTTCTCACTCATAGGCGGGTGAGGAAAAATGAGAACACATGGACACAGGGAGGGGAGTACTAAACATGGGGTCTATTGGGGGGAAAACACTGGGGTCTATTGGAGTCTATTGGGGGGGGAGCTGGGGAGGGATAGCCTGGGGAGAAATGCCAAATGTGGGTGTAGGGGAGAAAGGAAGCAAAACACACTGCTATGTGTGTACCTATATAACTGTCTTGCATGTTCTGCGCATGTACCCCAAACCCTAAAATGCAATAAAAATTAAAAAAAAAATTCTATGGTCTATACCCAGTAACATTCCTAGGTTCTATTTAATTGTGCCCCTTAATTAAACAAGAGTGTAAATACATCCTGTTTACTAACACATTAGGTGCATGATCCTCTACCTAGCTTTTAAGGCCACATGCTATTGGACCGTGCTGCATTTTTCAACCATCATTTCTCTATCCTAATCCAAATTTTCAGATCTTGTCTTTGCCTGCATTGGGATATTGCTTTGCTTTTGCACATTCTGATTTTTATCCGGAGTTTGGTTTTCACTTCTTCATCCAGGCATCTAAGCCCTACTCCTCTCATGCCCTCCACGAAGCCTATGGACTGCTGTAGCTGTAGCAATCTCTTTACTGTGTCAACGCTAATTCCCCGGTGTGTTTGTGTTTGTACTACCTACGAATATTGTTTTATGGTATTTATGTGTGATTACAATACATCTAAACCACTAAGCTTCCTAGAGGGCAGGAATTGTGTCTTCTTTTTGTCTTACCAACAGTAAAAGGTAAGATAAATAAAAATCTTTAAAACAAAATAAAGTCCCCAGTAAGTACCAGTTGATTCTCTGGAATTTAGTGAATTAGATTTGTAAACTGTGCCTGTGCATGTGTACATGCTTTGTAAATGGACTTTGTATTTTGGGGAAAAAAAAGATCATAAATAAAGAGAGAAGTACAATTGACTTTTGAATAACTTGGGAGTTAGGAGTGCCAATCTCTCATACAGTCAAAAATCCACATGTAACTTTTGACTCACAAAACTGACCAGAATGCCTTACCCATAATGCAGTTGATGAACATGTATTTTTGTATAAGTATTCTATACTGTACCCCTTCAATAAAATGAACTAGAGAAAAGAAAATGTTAAGAAATCATGAGGAAGAGAAAATATATTTACAGTACTGTATTCCATACTATAACTTTATGTTGTCTGTTTACAAGATGAATCGTCTAAGAGGACAGTAACTGCAGCTGCTGACTTCAATCTACAGTCCATACATGTTAAGCAATTCAGCTCTTTTTTGCAATGTCATGACTTTTATCTGCTTCTTCTGGGCACTTCCAGCTTCACTGTGGGCACTTCCCATGGATTCCATGGTGTTAGTCAAGGTTTATGCTATTGTTCTAAACATGTTGGAAAATACGTGAGAACTTCAAGAGATAACTTTTTATAGCAATATGGAATTGGAGCTGCTCTTGTGGAGATGATTAGCATCACATGGTGTTTTAAGTGGATACTCACAACATGAGCTCACTGCAATAGCAATAGGAGATGGCTAGGAAGTTACTACAGTAGCACAATATGTACTACAATTAATTTTGTGCACTTATGATTTAATTTTGCATCTTTATTTTGTTTACATTTCTCTAACTTTGAATGACACCAAGTATTGTTGGTGTGTGTGTTTTGATAAATTTTAACTTTTTGTAACAGATTTGTGTATCTTTTATGGCAGTGAATGATAAAATACACTAGTGTCTGCATATATTTTATGCATTCCTGACATACATTTTTCTTAATTTCTTAGATATTTCTAGGATATGTATGTCGCTCACCTACAAGTTTTTTCAAATTGACACAAATCTCCAAAATTTTCCCAATACATTTATTGAAAAAGAATCCACGTGTGAGTGGACTGAGTAATTTAAATGCATGTTTTTCAAGGGTCAACTCTATATGTGACACTTTTTTGGGGGAGGGGAGAGTATTTCTAGAGGATAATTTAGCGTCAACTGTCACCTTAATTTCAAATGCCTTCCAGAGGACTTTTTTTTTCTTTCTTTTTTTTTTTTTTTTTGAGACAGAGTCTCACTGTATCGCCCAGGCTGGAGTGCAGTGGCATGATCTTGGCTCACTGCAACCTCTGCCATACAGGTTCAAGCGATTCTCCTGCCTCAGCCTCCCGAGTAGCTGGGATTATAGGCTCCTGCCCCCTTGCTCGACTAAGTTTTTTTGTATTATTTTTGGTAGCGACAGGGTTTCACCATCTTGGCCAGGCTGGTCTTGAACTTCTGACCTTGTGATCTACCCACCTCAGCCTCCCAAAGTGCTGAGATTACTGGCTTGAGCCACTGCGCCTGGCCAGGACTTCTTTCTTTAATTGGAAGTTGTTTTGCTACATGTAAGAGCAATAGTTTCCCTGTCAAGGTGGTGTAGTGTTTGACTTTCACTCTGATGACCCTCTCATGCTCTAAGCATCCTCAGTCCTTGTTTTTCATTTCCTAAAATAAAGAGCTAAATCTTGAGATTGGATATTGTATGAACTAAAGTGGCATATGACCAAGGTTCATATTTTATAAGTGGCTGGAATTCACTTGAGAATATTAATATAAAAATATATACTTTTTTTTTTTTTGAGACAGAGTTTCGCTCTTGTTACCCAGGCTGGAGTGCAACGGCATGATCTCGGCTCACTGCAACCTCCGCCTCCTGGGTTCAGGAAATTCTCCTGCCTCAGCCTCCCGAGTAGCCGGGATTACAGGCACGCGCCACCACGCCCAGCTAATTTTTTGTATTTTTAGTAGAGACGGGGTTTCACCATGTTGACCGGGATGGTCTTGATCACTTGACCTTGCGATCCACCTGCCTCAGCCTCCCAAAATGCTGGGATTACAGGCTTGAGCCACTGCGCCCGGCCCAAAAACATATTTCTTTTGGAAGGCAGATAAGGTGTGAACAGGTCTTACCACAGGGGAAAATTTTAAATAAGCAGTCTTTATTTTGTAAATATTGTCTTAATTGAGAAGTTATATAATATTTGAAATGTCCCAATTTTAAAATATGAATGCATTTTTCAATTTCATGGGGTTGTATTTAGAAATTGTGCAAAATTTATTATGTTGAAACATTATAAAAATTGTGCATAGGACCTTTTGAGTGTGGGCTAGAGGATTCTGTTCATCCATTGCACCAGTCTACCCAGCAAGAACTCTTTCTTTGTATCTACTTGAACCTTATTGAAGAGAATAACTGTTGCAAAGCTCCAGTGTTTAAAATTTAAAAATGTATATTTAATTGAAACTTACCTTACTGTACTTTCCACCTGTTGCCTCTGCATTCTAAGCAGCACTGGCCAAGTAGACCTTTTACCCCTGATGGAAATGTTCTTTTATTTTTTATTTTTAAAAATGTATTTTATACCATTTTAGGTTTTGGGGTACATGTGAAAAACATGCAAGATTGTTGCATAGGTACATACATGGCAATGTGGTTTGCTGCCTTCCTCCCCATCACCTATATCTGGCATTTCTCCCCATGTTATCCCTCCCCAACTCCTCATCCACTGCTGTTCCTCCGCTAGATCCCCCCCGCAAAGACCCCAGTGTGTGATGCTCCCTTCCCTGTGTCCATGTGTTCTCATTGTTCAACACCTGCCTGTGAGTGAGAACATGCAGTGTTTGATTTTTTGTTCTTGTGTTAATTGGCTGAGAATGATGGTTTCCAGGTTCATCCAAGTCCCTACAAAGGACACGAACTCATTGTTTTTGATGGCTGCATAGTATTCCATGGTGTATATGTGCCACACTTTCCCTGTCCAGTCTATCATCGATGGGCATTTGAATTGGTTCCAAGTCTTTGCTATTGTAAACAGTGCCACAGTGAAATTCGTGTGCATGTGTCCTTATAATAGAATGCTTTATAATCCTTTGTATATATACCCAGTAATGGGATTGCTGGGTCAAGTGGAATTTCTATTTCTAGGTCCTTGAGGAATTGCCATACTCTCTTCCACAATGGTTGAACTAATTTACACTGCCACCAACAGTGTAAAAGTGTTCCTATTTCTCTACATCCATTCTAGCATGTGTTGTTTCCAGATTTTTTAATGATTGCCATTCTCACTGGCATGAGATGGTATTTCCATGTGTTTTTGATTTGCATTTCTCTAATGACTGGTGATGATGAGCATTTTTTCATATGTTTGTTTGCCTCATATATGTCTTCTATTGAAAAGTGTCTGTTCATATCCTTTGCCCATTTTTGAATGGGTTCACTTGTTTTTTTCTTGTAAGTCTCTTTTTGTTCTTTGTAGATTCTGAATCTCAGCCCTTTGTCAGATGGGTAGACTGCAAAATTTTTTTTCGATTCTGTTGGTTGCTGATTCACTCTAATGACTGTTTCTTTTGCTGTGCAGAAGCTCTGGTGTTTAATCAGGTCCCATTTGTCTATTTTGGCTTTTGTTGCCAATGCTTTTGGTGTTTTAGTCATGAAGTCCTTGCCTATGCCTATGTCCTGAATGGTTTTGCCTAGGTTTTCTTCTAGGGTTTTACGGTGTTAGGTCTTATGTTTAAGTCTTTAATCCATCTGGAGTTAATTTTAGTGTAAGGTATCAGGCAGGGGTCCAGTTTCTGCTTTCTGCACATGGCTAGCCAGTTTTCCCAACATCATTTATTAAACAGGGAATCCTTTCCCCATTGCTTGTTTTTGTCAGGTTTGTCAAAGATCAGATGGTTGTAGATGTGTGGCTTTGCCTCCAAGGCCTCTGTTCTGTTCCATTGCTCTATATCTCTGTTTCGGTACCAGTACCATGCTGTTTTGATTACTGTAGCCTTGTGGTATAGTTTGAAGTCAGGTAACATGATGCCTCCAGCTTTGTTCTTTTTGCTTAGAATTGATTTGGCTATGCAGGCACTCTCTTGGTTCCATATGAACTTTAAGGTGGTTTTTTCCAGTTCTGTGAAGAAAGTCATTTGATGGGGATAGCATTTAATATATAAATTACTTTGGGCAGTATGGCCATTTTCACAATATTGATTTTTCCTAACCATGGGCATGGAATGTTTCTGCATCTGTTTGTGTCCTCTCTTATTTCGTTGAGCAGCGGTTTTGTGGTTCTCCTTGAAGAGGTCCTTTACATTCTTTGTTAGTTGATCTCCTAGGTATTTTATTCTCTTTGTAGCAATTGTGAATGGCAGTTTGTTCTTGATTTGGCTCTGTTTAAGTTTGTTATTGGTGTATAGGAATGCTTGATTTTTGCACATTGCTTTTGTGTCCGAGACTTTGCTGAAGTTGCTTATCAGTTTCAAGAGATTTTGGGCTGAGATGATGGGGTCTTTTAAATATACGATCATGTTGTCTGTAAATAGAGACAATTTGACTTCTCCTTTCCTAATTAAGTACATTTTATTTCTTTTTCTTGCCTGATTGCTCTGGCTAGGACTTTCAATACTATATTGCATACGAGTGGTGAGAGAGGGTATCCTTGTCTAGTGCCAGATTTCAAAGGGAATTCTTCCAGTTTTTGCCCATTCAGTATGATATTGGCTGTGGGTTTGTCATAAATAGCTTTTATTATTTTGAGATATGTTCAATAGGTACCTAGTTTATTAAGAGTTTTTAGCATAAAGGACTGTTGAATTTTGTCAAAGGCCTTCTCGTTATCTTGAGATAATCATGTAGTTTTTGTCTTTGTTTCTGTTTATGTGGTGAATTACGTTTATAGACTTGCGTATGTTGAACCAGTCTTGAATCCCTGGGATGAAGACTACTCAACCATGATGGATAAGTTTTTTGATGTGCTGTTGCAATTGGTTTGCCAGTATTTTATTGAAGATTTTTGCATCTATGTTCATCATGGATATTGGCCTGAAGTTTTCTTTTCTTGTTAAGTCTCTGCTGGGTTTTGGCATCAGGATGATGCTGGTTTAATAAAATGATTTGGGAAGGATTCCTTCTTTTTGGATGGTTTGGAATAGTTTCATAAGCAGTGGTAACAGCTCCTCTTTGTATGTCTTGTAGAACTCAGCTGTGAACCCATCTGGACCTGGGCTTTTTTTGGTGGGTAGGCTATTAATTTCTGCCTCAACTTCAGCCCTTGTTATTGGTCCATTCAAGGTTTTGACTTCTTCCTGGTTTAGTATTGGGAGGATGCAAGTGTCCAGGAATTTATCAATTTCTTCCAGATTTACTGGTTTATGTGCATAGAGTTGTTTGTAGTAATCTCTGATGGTCGTTTGTACTTCTGTGGAATCTGTGGTGATATCCCCTTTATTGTTTTTTTTTATTGCATCTATTTGATCCTTGTCTCTTTTCTTTTTTATTAATCTGGCTAGTTTGTTGATCTTTTCAAGAAACCAGCTCCTGGATTTGATTTTTTTGAAGGATTTTTTGTGTCTCTATCTCCTTCAGTTCTGCTCTGATCTTAGTTATTTCTTGTCTTCTGCTAGGTTTTGAGTTTTTTTGATCTTGCTCCTCTAGCTCTTTCAATTTGATGATAGGGTGTTGATTTTAGATCTTTCCTTGCTTCTCATGTGGGCATTTATTGCAATATATTTTCTTCTAGACACTGCTTTAAATGTGTCCCAGACATTCTGGTATGTTGTGTTTTCGTTCTCATTGGTTTTGAAGAGTATCTTTATTTCTGCCTTCATTTCATTGTTTATCCAGTCAACATTCAAGAGCCAGTTGTTCAGTCTCCATGAAGCTGTGTGGTTCTGAGTTAGTTTCTGAATTCTGCATTCTAACTTGATTGCACTGTGGTCTGAGAGACTGTTTGTTATGATTTCCATTATTTTGCATTTGCTGAGGAGTGCTTTACTTCCAATTATGTGGTCCATTTTAGAGTAGGTGTGATGTGGTGCTGAGAAGCATGTATGTTCTGTGGATTTGGAGTGAGAGTTCTGTAAATGTCTATTATGTTCCCTTGTTCCAGGTCTGAGTTCAAGTCCTGGATATCCTTGTTAATTTTCTGTCTCGTTGATCTGTCTAATATTGACAGTGGAGTGTTAAATCTCCCACTATTATTGTGTGGGAGTCTAAGTCTCTTTGTAAGTCATAAAGAACTAGCTTTATGTATCTGGGTGCTCCTGTATTGGTTACACATATGTTTAGGATCATTAGCTCTTCTTGTTGTATTGATAATTTTACCATTATGTAATGTCCTTCTTTGTCTCTTTTGATTTTTGTTGGCTTAAAGTCTATTTTATCAGAGACTAGGATTGCAACTCCTGGTTGTTGTTTTTTTTTTTTTGCTCTCCATTTGCTTGGCAAATCTTCCTCTATGCCTTTATTTTGAGCCCATATGCATCCATGCATGTGAGATAGGTTTCCTGCATACAGCACACCAATGGGTTTTGACTTTTTATCCAATTTGCCAGTCTGTGTCTTTTGATTGGGGCATTTAGCCCATTTACATTTAGGGTTATTATTGTTATGTGTGCCATGTTATGATCCTGCCATTTTGATGCTATTGGTTGTTTTTCCCATTAGTTGATGCAGTTTCTTCATTGTGTTGATGCTCTTTACCATTAGGTACGTTTTTGGAATGGCTGGTACTGGTTGTTCCTTTCTATGTTTGGTGCCTCCTTCAGGAGCTCTTGTAAGGCAGGCCTGGTCGTGATGAAATCTCTGAGTAATTGCTTGTTCATAAAGGATTTTATTTTTCCTTCGCTTATGAAACTTAGTTTTGCTGGATATGAAATCCTAGGTTGGAAGTTCTTTTCTTTAAGGATGTTGAATATTGGCCTTCACTCTCTTCTGGCTTGTAGGGTTTCTGCTGGGAGATCCACTGTGAGTCTGATGGGCTTCCCTTTGTGGGTGACCCAACCTTTCTCTCTGGCTGCCCTTAGCATTTTCTCCTTCATTTCAACCCTGGTGAATCTGATGATTATGTGCCTTGGGGTTGCTCTTCTTGAGGAATATTTTTGTGGTGTTCTCTGTATTTCTTGGACTCGAATGTTGGCCTGCCTTGCTAGGTTGGGGAAGTTCTCCTGGATAATATCCTGAAGAGTGTTTTCCAACTTGGATTCATTCTCTCTGTCACATTCAGGTACACCTATCAAACATAGATTAGGTCTTTTCACATAATCCCATATTTCTTGGAGGCTTTGTTCTTTTCTGTTTACTTTTTTTCGCTAATCTTGCCTTCTCTTTTTATTTCATCAAGTTGATCTTCAGCCTCTGATATCCTTTCTTCTGCTTTGTCAATTCAGCTATTGAAACTTGTATATGCTTTGTGAAGTTCTTGTGTTGTGTTTTTCAGCTCCATCAATTCATTTATGTTTCTTTCTAAGCTGTTTATTCTCTTTAGCATTTCGTCAAACCTGTTTTCAAGGTTCTTAGTTTCTTTGCATTGGGTTAGAACATGTTATTTTAGCTCAGGAACGTTTTTTATTACCCACCTTCTGAAGCCTGTTTCTGTCAATTCATCAGATTCATTCTCTATCCAGCCTTTTTCCCTTGCTGGTGAGAAGTTATGATCCCTTGGAGGAGGAGAGGTATTCTTGTTTTGGGTATTTTCATCCTTTTTGCACTGGATTCTTCCCATCTTTGTGGATTTATTTACCTGTGGTCTTTGTAGTTGGTGACTTTCAGATGGGGTCTCTGAGTGGACATCCTTTTTGTTGATGATGGAGTTATTTATTTCTGTTTCTTAGTTTTTCTTCTAACAGTCAGGCCCCTCTGCTGTAGGACTGCTAGAGGTCCATCCCAGACCCTTCTTGCCTGGGGCTCACCTGCAGTGGCTGCAGAACAGCAAGGGTAGCTGCCAGTTTCTTCTTCTGTTTTCTTTGTCCCAGAAGGATACCCGCTAGATGTCAACCTGAACTCTCCTTTATGAGGTGTCTCTTTGGATATATAGGGGTTGGGAAGCTGCTTGAGGAGGCAGTCTGTCCCTTATAGGAGCTCAGGTGCTGAGTTGTGAGCTCCGTTTTTCTGTTCAGAGCTGCTGGGCAGGTACGTTTAAGTCTGCTGCAGTGGAAATCATAACTGCTTTTTTTCCCAGGTGCTCTGTCCTGGGAAGGTGGGACTTTATTTATAAGTTCCTAACATGCTGCTGCCTTTTTTCAGAGATGCCCTGCCCAGTGAGGAGGTAGCCTCGTCACAGTCTGCCAGCAGAGGTGTTACTGTGCTGCCATGGGCTCTGCCCAGCTGCCGTGGAAATTCCCTGCAGTCCTGTTTATAGGGGTATAGTTAGAACTGCTTCAGCAATAATGGCATGCCTCTGTAACGGGGGACTCTCTCTGTAATGGCAGACTCTGTCTGTAATGGTGGCCTGCCTCAATAATGGCGGACTGCCTCATCAATGGCAGACTACCTTGATAGTGGTGGACTGCCTTGGTAATGGCAGATGCCTCTCCCTCACAGAGCTGGATTGTCCTGGGTTCAGCTGTGCTTGCTGTGAAACTCTCAATCCAGAGCATTTCAGATTGCTGGACTTTGTGGGGATGGTACCGGCTGTGCCTGATCACCTGGCTCCCTGCCTCAGACCCCTTTTTTTCAGTTGAACAGGCAACTCTGTCTCCCAGGCATTCCAGTCACCAGGTGCCTCGATTGCGCTGGAGGCTCATGGTGCTTTTTTGGCCAGGAATCTCCTGACCTGGCTTCCTGTTTCAGTCACCCTTTTTTCAGCTGAACGGGTGACTCTCTCCCAGGCATTCCATTCACCAGTTGAAAAAGTGCCCGAATTTGTGTGAGATTTTGTGTGGAGACCTGCTGCGCTGGCTGAAACAGCTGTGCTGGAGATTCGTGGCACTTTTTCACCCAGGAATCTCCTGGCCTGGCTCCCTATTTCAGTCCTGTTTTTATCAGTCGAATAGGCAACTCTGTCTCCCAGGCACTCCAGTCACCAGCTGAAACAGTGCCTGGACCTGTGTGAGATTTTCTTTGTGCGGAAACCTGCCATACCAGCTGAAACAGCCACATTGGAGACCTATGGCACTCCTCTGCCTGGGAATCTCCTGGTCTGTGGGCAATAAAAATCCATCTGGAAATACAGCAACCACTCACCCTCTGTGCTCTCACTAGGAGCTGCAATCCAGAGCTACTCCTACTCAGCCATCTTGGATCCCCTCCGGAAATATTCTTTACCTGCACCATCTGATAGGGTAGTCACTAGGTACATGTGGCTTTGAACACTTGTGACTTGAGGAACTGAAATGTTCATTTTATTTAATTTTACTTTAGATGTAAATAATCACACAATACAACATAAATAATCACAACATAATGCAATGTAAATAATCACAAAATACAATAGGCTAGTGACTATTGTACTGGACATCACAGCCATAGTAGTTTGCTGAAAAAGCTAGCAATCATTTTCACATGCTGGCCCTTCAGAAGTTTCAAGAGATTATTGATATTTGTAGTTTCTTTTTAGGGCATTTTTGTTTCCTCATTAATAGGTCCGAACTTAATTTTATTTTGTTGCTACTGTTGCTGCTGCTGTTGTTATGATCCTCTTTTTCCTATGATCTCTTCCAACTCATAGATTCCGTAACTGTTTCTAGATGTTCCTTGGAGACATTGAGCAATTATGGTCTTTATATATGTAAAGTACTCTGAATGCATGGGAAAACAAACAAACAAAACATTGACATATAAATTGCAGAATTTGGAACATTTGGAGACATAGGGCACATAAGATTTAAACAACTGGTTCTAACCGGGACAATTTTGCCTCACGGGACATTTGGCAATGTCTGGAGATGGGTATTGACTGCCGTGACTTAGGTTGGGGGAGCAGTGCTTCTGGTATCTAATGAATAGAGGGTAGCAATGCCGCTAGACATCCTACAATGCCAAGGACAGAGCCCTCCACAACAGAGACTCATCCAGCCAAAAATGTCAATAGTGCCAAGACTGAGGAAGCCTGGTTTCCACAATCATTTGAGAAATAAATATCACATGAAAACCTCATTCATTTGAAAAGAAGGAAAGAATTACAAAATGGCTTGCCTGGGTGTACTAATGTAAAATTTTGTAAGTTGCATGTTTTTCTTTTTCCCTCTTCCACATCAAGGATTCTATTGGGTCACTGAATCCACTGGTAAATTTACTAAGAACATCTTCAAAAGTTCTTCACTCCCTCCTTCTCTTCCCTCTGACGCTACTGCGGGTTTTGTTACTGTCATTATTAGACAGTCATAATATACTTTTAATCCCCATTGTGCTTCTGTTTTTCACAGAAAACTATCTGTGTTGTAACAATACCACTAGTTAAATAATAAATCCAGATAAAAGTGACATGATATTGTGAAGTCATCTTCTTCAGATACATATTTAGTTGGACTCCTTTTTCCTTGGAAATATTTTATTTAGTAGTGTGTGAGGCCAGTTAATCTTTCTCTTGCATCTTGAGGCAGGAAATAATTAATACAACCTGGGGGAAGAGCCTGGCAAGCTGGTCAAAAGGAAATCTGACACCTCGTGAAATGTGCCTCGTTTCCGGTTTGAGCACTAGTGTGAAATTTCCCGAAGTTCATAGGAAGGTTTGTCAAAACTTGGCAAATCTCTCAGTAAACTGGATAGTGTCAGATTCCAAAAGAAATATGAAAGTTTACCTGGCTTCAAATTTCAAGTGTAAAATGTTCAACAGTCCAAGCAAGAGGGCTCCTTGCAATTGAGAAAAATCCAAGTGTCTTACTTTGGATAACTTATTCGAAGAGACAATTCACGGAGAATAAAACCTCCAGGGAGACACCTTTCATAGCAACCCATCCAGCCTCTTTCAGAACATGCGCAAGTTTTCAATGGACCTGGCTGCTATCTCTGCACCAACAATTTCACATTGTTCATTATCACATTGTATCATAAGCTTCCCACATTCATAGCTGAGCTAGGAGAAAATACTCTCCCAGAGGGTTTTTCAAAGTTTGCACTAGAGGGAAGAATGCAGGGGACATTTCCTATCAAGTTCTAAAGAATCAATGGACAATTCCTAAAATATTGTTCATGAAATGAGTTCTAGCAGGCTGTGAAGGTGAAAAGTTGCATTTCCAAGTTCTAATAGCAGTGTTGGACTTTAAAAAAAAGGTTTTCTAAAACCTTGTCCTGATTTGAGCAGGTTTGAGATTTGATATTCGACACACATTTTAAAAATCTTCCTGCAAAACCTCTGTACATCCACTTAGTACTAAAGGGCTGCTTTGCTCAGTTCCCAGGGGCTCTAGCATGCATGCTGATTGCAGCTCTGCTAAGTCAGCAAAGGGAGGCCACGGGTCCAGCGTGTTGCTCGTTTTAAAGGAGCCACGTCCTGCCAGGGCCTTGGAATCATTACAACCTCATGATAAAATTTCTGGCAATTTAATTAACACAAAGACATTTGAATCGTTTCTAGTGTTTGTAATCTCCTTCTGTCTGAGTACCATATAATCAAGGACATTCAACTGGAACAGAATTAGCCTACTTTAAGGACACCCCAAACAAATTCATATAGGCTGAAGTTATTTAATCATTGGTGCTGAGAAATGGATATGGTTAAGCTGATGAACAGAGTTTCTCTGTAGTGTCTTTGATGGAAAGCAGTGCTCCTGTGGAGATATTGATCTCTGGGATAAATAAAAACACTGGGGTTTAAAATTACATTGATTATTACTAACCACTCTTTTTTCACTGAAAGCAATATTAAGTCCATCAAATAAGGTCTGCAGCCAGGAATCAAAGGCCATTTTTTTGGTGTTCAAAACATGGAAAAAAATAATGTTACCAAATCTATCTTTTCAACCAACTCACAACATAGGTAGAAATTGCTGTCAGCGCTGACATATGCTAACATGAAGAGTGATGAGAGGTTATTCTTACTTGGTCTTTTTGGTAATCAAGCAGGCTGAAATTATGATTGATTGCTGGCTCCAAATGATTTGTTTTTTTGAGGGCAAGCTTCCAAAGGATTTCCTAAGGCCAAATCTAAAATAGCAAAGAAAAATATGTAAATTTATCCTTAATAATTGATGCTAAAAACTAATTTTCAAAATATTCCCAGGAAAGTAGTATCTTTTGACTCAAATTACTAGGAAATTGTCCTAATTGTTTCAATAAAAGAACTGTTGTTAAAAATAGCCTGGAGTGTTCTGTTTTGGTTAGTGGTAAATTAAGTTTAATTCCTGGGAAAATTCAAAATTCATTCTATAATACACTGGCCCCAATATCTTTCTTTGGTCCGAAAGAAAGCTATGAATCAGAACTTGAACTGATTTGTAACACAAATACTAGAATTGGCTCCCACCAAACAGTGATGGCGCCCTTTTGCTAAGTGCAGACAAGTGGTAGCCCACTTGGGTGAACTGATTTTTTCCTTGGGGGAAGAGAATACAAGGACTCAAGAATTGTTGAGTAATGTCCATGCATGAGTGAATGAGTGATGAGACTGAGACTGTATCACTACAGGCTTTTTCTAATTCCAGGTCTCTTGTCCAGTAGAGAGGATGATGTACTTTTCTCTGGAAAGTTAGAAAGCAGCAAAACTTTGTATTTTACTAGCAATGACAGTTTAGTATTCTGCTAAGCTGACAGTAAAATGAACCTGCCAGTTCCTCCTTTTTAAACCATCCACTGACATGATACTAAAGAATTGCTCAAGGAAATTAATGGCAGACACTCTACGAAACCAAGTGGAAAGGAATTTCTGCACTGAGGGGGAGTCAGCCTGAAATTTATGGCAGTGGAAAGTACCTTAATCAAATAGTGTAGCTGTATTTTTAAAGGACTGGATAATTTTATGATCAATAACAATATTTGTATGCCTGCATGCTAAAATGGAGAAGTCAGATCTCATGCTTCCAAGCCTATGCTAGTTGCTGCAGGTGTCTAGGAGGAATGCTTTTATAACATACATCATTATAAACTAGCCTGGGTAAATTGCTGTCTTCTTCTGCCTTTACATGAAGCACGAGGAGTTGGTCACTGCAAACGGCCTAAGACTAAGTTAAATGTCTCAAATTGAGCTTGTCTGGGATCTTTTCCCACTAGCTGAATATAGAGGTGCTGGGGCCATGTGGAGTTAGGTGGGGTTCAAATGGGAAAGTTAGAATGTTATAAGGAGTTAATTGCCTCACATTTGGATAATTTGAGGCTTACAACCATATTTCCATTACACATTGGTAAAAGACTGAGAGCAGAAAGGCAAATGCCAAAGAATGATGTCGGCCAAATGCCTGAGGTTTAACCAAGTGACAGAGAGCCCAGGGGCTTGTTCTATTTCCAATACATATTTGTGTGAGCAGACAACTCACTAAAATCTCCATCATCTCAGAATGTCATGCCAGTGTTACATAGTGGAACTATGGAGTTAACTTTAAAAATGACTTATAAAATATTGGAGAAAATTTAAGGTAAAAAAGGTTCAACATTGAAAGCACCATGAATAATAGTAATTATACTCTTGGAGAGTTTCAGTATAACCAGGTCCATTTGGAGCTCAATTCAAAAAGACTTTGTTACTGAAGAGCCCAAAGAGCAGTATTATAAAGGTTTAACTCATCAGGGCATGGCATTCTAGGTATCAAGGACAGCGTAATACTAAGACTTAAGGTGATAAAATTATTACCTCTCAATTAAGACTAATTGTAAGAAAGGGCTGCTCTGATTTATAGAATAGTTTTAAGAAATGTACGCCGTGTGCAGTGGCTCACATGTGTAATCCCAGCACTTTGGGAAGTGAGGCAGGTGGTTCACTGAGGTCAGGAATTCGACACCAGCCTGGCCAACATGAAGAAACCCTGTCTCTACTGAAAATATAAAAATTAGCTGGGCATGGTGCCATGCACCTGTAATCCCAGCTACCCAGGAGGCTGAGGCAGGAGAATTGCTGGAATATGGGAGACAGAGGATGCAGTAAGCCGAGATGGTGCCACTGCACTTCAGCCTGGGCAACAGAGCAAGACTCCCTCTCAAAATAAAAAGAAAGAAACGTAGTTGAATTACTTTTAAGCAGGCTGATACTATAATTGTTTTAGCCAATGGCCTTTTTATCCTTCAAATAATGAGTTTCTAGGCAAACATGCTCTGACACTCAGTAAGGATTTCTTAACTACGAAAAGTGTGTCATAATTTGAAATAAGCATCAACACATCAGCCATTTAAAAGTAATCAATAACCCATATAACTACATATAAAGGCTTCTGGTGCATTCAATTGATATTACTATAGAAAAAAAATTGGATGCTTTCTTAAGCAAACTTCTGCCAAATTATGGTTAGATAAAAAAATGATCACCATTAGGATTATTAATATGGATGTGGCTTGATTCCTTCATTACTGTCCTGAGAGGCTTACGTAATACTAGACTGGAGCCACCGCTCACAGCAGCATCACCCAGTGCCATGTCTCTGCAGAGAAACCATGAAGTAGGGCTTCTCTCTTATAGGAACAACGTTGGTTAAGTGCTCACATTTCAGGTGAGCTGTGTGTAAATGCAAAAGTGTGACCTGATGTCTCCCACCTGGAAACAAGAAATACTCAGGAGTCATTCCCATCTGTCTCGTGCTGAGTTTTACATTAATAAGGTAATGTCTTGAAGATCTTTGAGGTTTCAGGGAGAAAGACACACTGGGAGAATGGCTGTTATTATTTCCGAGACCTCCCATCTCCAGCTAGCTTAAAGGCTAAGGGTCCCGAGGTGGTGCTGTAATAGCAGCTCTAATAATGTGCAGTTACAGCACATCTCACGTGAGGTGCTCCAAAGACATTATACACATTTATTCATTAAACCTGAACACACCCCAGAGATAGGTTAACTGCTATGATACCCCTTTATGCCAAAGTAAATGAAAACAGAAGGCGAAGCGAGTCAGTCAAGATTTTATGATGAACCTGTGGGACAATGGGAGCAGCGATGGTGCTCTCAGGTTCCCTAGTGACTCGGTGGAAAGTCTTACCACATGTGGCATGAGCCCATATATGTGCCTAGTATGCTTGCTTAATTCTGCTTCATTTTGTTCTAGAAATAACTGGAGAACATATACAGATATATTCAATACAGCTTGGTAACATAAGTGGAAAATAAGTTTTTAGGGGAAAAGACCCAAGGAAAATAAAGATATAAAAATGAGATTTGAAGGCTGGGTGTGGTGGCTCACACCTATTATCCCAGCACTTTGGGAGTCCACGGCAGGCAGATCATAAGGTCAGGAGATCAACACCATCCTGGCCAACATGGTGAAACCCCATCTCTACTAAAAATACAAAAAGTTACCTGGGTATGGTAGCACGTGCCTGTAGTCCCAGCTACTCAGGAGACTGAGGCAGGAGAATTACTTGAACCTGGGAGGCAGAGGTTGCATTGAGCCAAGGTCGCACCACTGGTGACAGAGCGAGACTCTGTCTCAAAAAAAGAAAAGAAAAAAAAAGAAAAGGAAAAGAGATGGAGCCTGGGATGAAGTACAGTTTGTGTTTTCTGTGAATGATGTTTGGCAAATGCTCTCTTTACAAATATCTTGTGTATAAAGGGAAAGAAGTAGCCTCAGTTTTGTGTGTGATGGGAAAGAAAGAGCTAGAGAAAACATCAAAGCTTGGTAAAACTAGACTTCAATTCAGTTTGCTGAGTGGTAGATCAAAACAGTATTACTAGGCCCCAAGAGCCCCTCAATCTAGTGGTACCTCTGCTAAAAGTGCAAACCTAAGAATGCACATTTCCCCACCATCTGGAGGGTAAACATCAGAGAAAATGAGAAAAGATAAGAGGAAGAATGGTCAGTGGCAGCAGAGTCTTGGCACTCTAAACCCCGAAAGGGGTCGGAGGTCATGGGTGAATTAGTGCCACAAATGAGGCAATGATCCATGATCTGGGCAGAGTTCATGGGCACAGAGGTATTTTGCAACAGCATGGACAGCAGCCCATGGGCAAACATAGTGCCTGTGGGATAGTGCTGCCTATGTGTGTGGCAGCATCAACACAGGTGAGCTAAGGGTCAGCCTGAGCCATGGCTTCAGAGCTGCAACCAGATGTGAGATGGTGCTCCCCTCTGCTACTCTCACCTTGTCTGTCACCTTCAATCTCATTCCTCAGCCCCCAGCCTCTTTCGTAATAAGGTTTTTAAAAGACACAGTATATTCTCATTGGATTGATATAGCTTAAATGCAATGCTTTCTTGAGGGTAATCACCCTCTAAACCTTTCCTTTAGTACTATACTAATATTATCAGAAGGGGTGTGTGTGTGTGTGTGTGTGTGTGTGTGTGTGTGTGTATTATTCTGTTGTAACTTGAAGTCGTAATCTAGTACATGCAGGCAGTCTCGCTTGTAGTGGTACATCCATGGACAAGACCTGGATATCAGGTGGAAACTTCAGGTCCCGTAGTATTTAGAGAAAATCAGCTTAAAGCCCTATTCTGTCCCCCCCATGAAAGTCCAAAAATGTCATAATTCTCCCTGCACATGTACGGGGCTTTATCTGCCTTCACTGGATTAGGGATGAGGGATCACCCTGTTCTGCCACATGTGCTGTCTGTCTGGCACCATTTTACCAGATGTGAAATTCAGCCTGTCTTCTCAGAACCTTCACCAACTCACAGAGAACTTTGAAAATAGTCAAGTCGGCCAATTTTTTTTTTCTTGAGAGGAATTTACATTCCAAGATCAAGCTATTTCAAATTGAACACTAAAATTTTCTACTTGTGTATTCATTCATTCATTCATTCACTCTTTTCTATTAAAAAAAATTAATGCTTACATTGTGCCAGGCACAACTCATGGTGCTTGGAAGTTACCAGGGAAAAATATTGACAAAGATCCTGCTTTCATGGAGATGGAATTATAGCAGATATTTGCACCAAGCTACCGTATATCCCCAGAGGGTTTTTCCTGGCTGCTTCCTCTGTAACAGCCTCTAATCTCCCCTAAATGTTTCTGTCTCTTCTCTTTTGTATAAAAGTAATTCCTCTCAGTTTTGTCTTAATGTGGTGCATTGACTCTTGAACCTAGGTTCTCAAGCTCCCTAAGTGATACACTAAACGCTGTGTTGAAATATTTGTCTTCTTTTTGAGACAAGGTCTTGCTCTATTGCTCAGGTTGGAGTGCACTGGCGCAATCTCAGCTCACTGCAACCTCCGCCTCCCTAGTTCAAACAATTCTTCTGCCTCAGGCTCCTGAGTAACTGGGATTACAAGCACTCACCATTGTTCCTGGGTAAGTTTTCTATTTTTTGTAGAGATGAGGTTTTGCCATGTTGGCCAGGCTGGACTTGAACTACTGACCTCAAGTGATCCACCTGCCTTGGCCTCCCAAAATGGTGGGAAATACTTTCTTAATTAAAAACAGTTGTTTCCTTATGAGTATGTCAGAAGGGGAAAAATATTTTTTTCACCTTGTTGGTGGGATATAAACAGTTTAAGTTATTAGATATTCATTAATAGGAGAAGAAATCTCTTATGGCATCCATACATAGTTTTAAATATTCTGGCAGATCAACTGCTCATCTGTAATAAAGGTTTCATGTTTGAGTCTCCCTGCTTCCCCCAGTCCAGTCAGGATGGCAAGCACACTGCATAAGAGCCCTTCCAGGGAAATGATTACGTTTACCATGTTCAGAATAGAGATCTGAGAGATGACGATCAGCCCACAGAGACTCTCTGTGAGTCATATCTATGAGACTCACACCAAGACTATTTATATGGGTCAAATACTCTGGTTTCATTTCATGTGTTTCATTCCATGTGTTGCCACTCGGCATCACCAATATTCGCTTCCTGAATAATTTTAGTAATTTAAAAAATTTTTCATAAATATATTGGCCTTTAAAAGGTGGTCCATGTATAAGCAATCCATCTTCTTTCTAATGACCCTGGTAGTTTACTATGTGAGCCACCAGAAATTTTGGTGTTCATATCCAAAAATGACTAACTTTGTCATAGATCAGTGGGATAAATGAATGTCAAACAGCAACTCACATAGAGTGAGCCCTGATTAGGAAATGTATATACCAAAATAAGCATAATTATATATATTTAAAAATGAACAGAAAAATAAATGATCTAAAAATTGTGGATATCACTTGATGGATGTTTTAAAATTTAATCCTCTGTCAACGAAATAGTTTTCCACAATCCAGAAGTCTATGAGATCCCAGAAGAAAAAAACAAAACAATAATAACTCAAGAGAACAGTTTGCTTTTAGCACAATTCACAATTACAGACATACAGAGTCAACCAAAGTGTCCAATCAATGAATGAATAAAAAAATGTGTGTGTGTGTGTATACATATATATATATACACACAATATATATATGTACAATTGTGTATGTATAAATACACAATATATACATATGCAATTCATGCATATATGTGTATACACACACACACACACACACCAAGGATTACTACTCATTCATAAAAAAAAGAATGAAATAGTGTCTTTTGCAGCAACTTGGATGGAACTAGAGGCCATTATCCTAAGTAGAGTAACTCGGGAATGAAAAACCAAAGACCACATGTTCTTACTTACAAGTGAGAACTAAGATATGGGTATATAAGGGCATACAGAGTGATATAATGGACATTGGAGACTCAGAAGGTGGGAGAGTGGGAAGGATGGTGAGATATGAAAAATTGCCTGTTTGGTACAATGTACACTTATTTGGGTAATGGGTACTCTAAAAGCCCAGAGTGCACCACTATATGATTCATCCATGTAGCCAAAAACCATTTGTACCCTTAAAGTTATTGAAAAAAAATAATTTTTTAAGCCCAGTTTGCTTTTGAAGGAAAAATTCCAGGCAAATTTACTACATCTAAAGATGTATAATTGTCAATATTCCTAGGTAAAATATCAGTTAAAAACCACTGTCCTAACTGGAGAAGGCTCACCTAGACCTGACAATTCACGCATACAATATAGGACCTTCTAGAAATGGGAAAATGCATTGAGGTGGAGTTTATCAGTGAATCAACCAAGGAAGGATTATTTGTTGCCTGAGAGTGTTGGGCAATGGTTGAAGAAGACCCAAGGGTCCAATCTTTAATGCAGGGAAAGGTAGAGGTATCAATTCCTAAAGGCTGAGGAGAAGGACATCCATTAATAATGTGACAAGAGCCCTCATAAGGAGGGAATTTCTTCTACATGGAGCATTGCAAGGATAGAGTTCTGGTGAGAGAAAATGTCTTGAGGTAGGAATATAATCAGCTCCATCTTATAGGTTATCATCCCTGTGCAGTAGATACAATGGGTCATTAGTTCTTTCTTCAGATTGACTAACGTTTCCCAACTATCTGTCTCTTAAGAAGATAGAAAGATCCTGAAGGGAACTAATCTCTGTTACTTTCTTATGTTCAAGATAAGCAAGATGGAAAACAGAAAGTTGTCTGTTTTCCATCTTGTTTATCTTGAGCATATTTGAACAATATGGGCTCTGGCATCTATGAAGGTTTTCCAGAGATGCCAGATAACTCCATAACAAAAATAAAATAAATAACAACAGCAAATCTCTTTTGAATAACTCCCACTTTCATTAGCTTTTCCTTCACTCTCCCAGTGAGGAAATGGGACTTGGGGTTCACTGAACCACAAGAGGATTCTTCTGTGACAACAACGAATGTGAGGAATCAACTTAGAAATTTTAAATTGAATTAACATATAGCAGTTACTGTATACCATGCATAGTTCTAAGGGTTTTACAAACATCAACTCTTTGAATCCTTATCAAAGTCTATGGGGTAAGCACTACTGTTTCTAAGGGCAGACTGTTTAAGCAGAGGCAGAAACTCAGCTGTGGGTTATCCACTTGGTGCCTTTTTGTGTGTCTCTGTGAAGTCTCTATGCTGGCCAACTACATAGAGCTTAGGGCAGCATTATTGCATAGTGGATGACCCTCAGGAAGGGTGCCTCCCTGGCCATTCTCTCCTGTCTGCAATGCCTACAAACTGCCAAAATCAACATAGTGTGAGGTCTCAAGAAGTGAAAACATCTCGATAAATGAGTTGTTCTTCCTGTGTAGAGAAAACAGTAATCTTGGAGCTATTGATTAAAAATTTTCCTACATTTCCTAAGGTGGGGATTTTTTTGGAGGGGAAGGAAGAACGAATTCATCTGGGGCAAACACAGAGGCCGTAAGAACCACGGAGAGAAAGAAGGCTTCTACCTGTCTCCTCTGCTACTATTATCATTCCCTCATCATTATCATTTTCACCACTTTCATACTCCTTTTGTTAATCATAATTTTTAAAATTTAAAAAGAAAAAAAAGAAAAGTCAAGGCAGTAGAGGTTCAGGGAAAAAAATTAAAATAAAAATTGAGAATAAAAGAAATGAGAGTAAAGTAAAAGTACATATAAGATAATTAAAATTCCAGTAGAATAAAATGTTAAGTTTGAAAGTAAGATTAAACAAATGAGATTTAAAAGATAAAAAAGTAGATCATTAAAATTATAAAACTATAGATGATTAAAAAATAAGATAAAATACTTAAACCCATCAGATAAAAGTTTCAATATAAAAACAGATAAAACTAAAGATTAGTAGGAATTAATCACTAAGTAGGAAAAATTAAGGCATTGAAACTAAAAATAAAGAGGATTAGAGGAAAATATGTTAAGAAGAAATTAGAGAACTATAGAGGAAAATAAGAAAAAAAAAATTTCTCTGAGCAGTTAAGAAATGAGTCTTGTTTAAAATCCAGATACATTTGGACAACATTCTTTCTGAATTAAGAGAAGAAGGAGGAAGGGGATATAGGGATGAGTTGCTCTTTGGCCAGTGATGTGGTTTGGCTGTGTCCATACCCAAATCTCATCTTGAACTGTAGCTCCCTAATTCCCATGGGTTGTGGAAGGGACCTGGTGGGAGATAACTGAATCATGGAGGGCATTTCCTCCATACTGTTCTTGTGGTAGCCAATAAGTCTCAGGAGATCTGATGAATTTATAAAGAGTTTCCCCTTTCACTTGGTTCTCATTCCCTCTTGTCTGCTGCCATGTAAGACATGCCTTTCACTTTCTACTATGATTGTGAGGCCTCCCCAGCCATGAAGAACTGTGAGTCCATTAAACCTCTTTTTCTTTATAAATTATCCAATCTTGGGTATGTCTTTATCAGCACATTGAGTACAGACTAATACAGCCAGAAAGTCAAACTCCAAAGAGACTCTTCTAAACTGCCAGATATGCCAAAAATCAAGCCCCCACCCCCCAACACACACACACGCAAAGCTGGGGCACTTTTGAGCTTTCTCTGCCTGATTCTAGGACATTTCATTTTTCTTTGTGTCACCTACTAAAGTGATCTGTTCTTTACTCAGGGCAGAGTACTTAAGTCTCATAAACAGAAATTGTAAACTACTAAAGAAAATGTTGGTGGACATCAGAGAATCTGAGTCATGAGCAACAAATAATAACAAATTATATTTTTGATTAAATCATTTTTTCTATAATTTATAAATTTACATTAGTGAAAAATATGTTTTTAATGGTCAGTGATTCAGTTTTTTTCTCACCCCTCAAACAAGACTAGAGTAGCATAGATGGCCATTCTACACAGTAGATATTTCAGATTTGCCGTTTTTACCAGGATGTCATTGATGAAGTTGTTTCATAAATTCTTAAAATATCGTGTTGCTGCGGACATGTATGCTGGCCGGCATTGACCTCAGACCTAGGGCAGGACACAGAAACTGGGGAGGCTGGCTGACTCAGACCTCCCCCATGGCTACATATGTGGTTCCTTCCCTTTTTAGGAGCTTCATTCTTTCTTCCTGGGCTGCTCTCCATTTCACAAGCATGAGAGTCAGATAGGACTCTCCACCCACCCTGCCCAACTGGCAACAGTGACTGGTTTAAGAGTAAGTACGTGACCTCTGCAGAGTCGGTCACAGAGAACCTCACCTTCCAACCTGCAGATTGGTCCAGGAAGTGAGAATGTGACCTAAACTAGGCAGTCAGAGGCTTTCCTTGAGATTTTCCTAATCTGAGCCAGAGGGGAGTAGTACTTGGAGGCCAAGCCTCCTCAAGAAGTAATTGAGGAGAGAAAATGAAACCAAACATAATGAGCCAAACCATGAGGAGTCCTTTCTAGCCTCTGAGCTGTCTGTCATGAGGTCATGACTGCTCTCCTATTTTTTGCAACCAATAAAGGCAAATACTTTCTGCCCTGTAGTAGTTATCCTCAAAGAGTGGTCTCCAAAAGCAGATGACTTAAGTCCTCATTTAATGAGAAAATTCTTTTATTAGTAGCATTTTTTAGGTCTTTTGGTAAACTAGGGGAAACTAACTTGAGTTGGTATGTGTTAAGCAGATGTACTAATCTTATAACTTACACTCTTGCTCAAACTCCAGGACCCACTGCAGAAACAAGTTTCTTATGCCAGATTTCTTTCATAAGAAATGTATTTTTTTTTCTCTCAGAGCCCCACTGTCCCCATTTAGGCTCTAGAAAATCTGAGAGATTTGCCCCGGGTATGTTTCGTTCCCAGCTGCTAACCTGGAGTTTTGTTCTAGGAGTTTGTGAAGACTGCTTTCCAACCACCTGTATAACACAGTTATTTCAAAAAGGTACTAGAGAAATTTGACTGCTTGAGTTGGGCCATGGGTCTTTGTCCTCAGACTGAGATTTACAGCATTGCCTGCCCTGGTTCTCTTGCCTTCAGACTTGCCCCCAATTATACCACTGGCTTTGCTGAGTCTCCAGTTTGCAGATGGCAGATCCTGGGACTTCCCAACTTCCATAATTGCAGGAGCCATAGATATAGATGATATAGATATAGGCAGAGATAGAGATACAGATACAGATATAGATATAGATATCTATATTATCTATCTATCAATCACATTGCTTCTGTTTCTCTGGAGACCTCAAATACAACCACTAAAAAACATAAAGTGGTGTCAATTAAAGTATAAGAATCAGCAGGCTTTATCTGTAAATGATGAAAATAAATATTTTAGGCTTTAAGGCCTACAAAATCTCTATTATAATGGCTGAATTCTGCCATCTTAGCAAGAAAGCAACCATAGGCAATATGTAAACAAATAGCAATGGCTGTGTTCCAATAAAGTTTAACTTGTGGACATGGAAATTTGAATTTCATCCAACTTTTACATCTTATAAAACTTTAATTTTCTTTTGATTTTTTTTGAACTGTAAAAAATGTACAAACCAATCTTAGCACTAAAGCCATACAAAAGCAGGTGGTCAGCTAGATTTGATTGACAGGACGTTATGGTTTCTTATCATGTAAATTACAAGACACATCCATATTTCTGTGTTATTAGAATGTAAAGAGATGTGTGTCTTAGATTGAACGTGAGTGCAGTTGAATCCTAGGTCTTTTGGATTCCCTTAGTTTTGACATTTATAACGTTTCTCCATAATGCTTTGACACTTAACCTTTGGCAATCAACAAGGATCACTGGTGAGCATATAGTCTGTCCTTTCTGGGACATAGTGAGAAGTGGACATGGAATGGAGAAGGCTGAGAAGAAAGTTACAAGGAATTGAGGTATATGGAGCAGTCTTTTGCAATCTGAATATTCAGAGAATAATAATGCATGCCATTTGTATAGCACTTAAATTCCATAAAGCATGTACACATTGTTTTATTGAATTTTCCCCATGGTTCTGTGAAGTATCCATTGTAGAAAATAGCTGCAGAACAGAAAAACATACAAGTAAGTGAATTATAACTGGGAAAAGGTAGGCATTATCTTTTGACCATACGACTCTTCTTCCTTATGTGAAAAACTTAATTCAGTGAGTATTTTTAAGGGTGAAAGTTAAACAGACATATTTCGATGAACTGGGAGAAAGAAATGAGAAAAAAAAGTAAGAACTAGTGTTTCCAGTGCTTTGGATAATGCCCACCACTTAACTTCAGCAAATCGAAGGAGGCTTTTCTCACTTATGATAATAGTTGTAAGATCACAGCCTTTCTCTTTCATTTTCCTTACAAATTGACTTCAGCAGAACCTGCTGCCTCTTAGCCAATATTAGTACAAAGGCATTTGTAAGACACAGTATGGGCATATCTGAGGCAAAATGCAGCTGGTTTGTTAATTAAATTTAAACATTTTGACATTTATCTCGATTTCACTTCCTTGTTCCGTTTTGCTTCTCTTCCTCTTTTGAGCCAAGTAATAAATGCAATGAAAGTAACATGGACTTTGAACTCAGGGATTTGAATCCAGATGTGCTGTTTATTAGTTTGTGACTCTCAGCAAACTACTTAAACATACTGAATGCTTTCATTCTTCTCATTTTAAAAAGAGGAATAGTATTACTAACATTATGGAAGTTATAATGAGGTGTTAAATATAATGCCCACAGAAACGTGCCTATTTTATAGTACTATGTGTTATATATAATTGTAAGCATTAAATGGAGTCATATATAAAATGCCCAAAAAGGAATCTGATACATAATAGATAGTCCCTTAGAGAAAGCAAAATTCTCTCTATATGGATTCTCCAGATAAAGAACGGATATTTCTTAAAAGAAGACATTCATGTGACCAACGAACACAAAAAAACCTCAACATCACTGATTCTTAGAGAAATATAAATCAAAACCCCAATGAGATACCATCTCATGCCAGTCAGAATGGCAATAATTATGAAAAAGTCCAGAAACAGATGCTGGCGAGGCTGTGGAGAAAAAGGAACAGCCTTCTGTTGGCTAGGAGTGTTCAATTCGTTCAACCATTGTGAAAGACAATGTGGAGATTCCTCAAAGATCTAGGAGCAGAAATACCATTTGACCCAGCAATCCTATTACTGGGTATATGCCCAAAGGATTATAAATCATTCTATTATAAAGACATATGCATGGGTATGTTCATTGCAGCACTATTCACAATAGAAAAGACATGGAATCAACCCAAATACCCATCAATGACAGACTGGATAAAGAAAATGTGGTACGTGTACACTATGGAATGCTATGCAGCCATAAAAAGAAATGAGATCATGTCCTTTGCAGGGACATGAATGGAGTTGGAAGCTGTTATTCTCAGCAAACGAATGCAGAAACAGGAAAACCAAACACCACATGTTCTCACTTATAAGTGGGAGCTGGATGATAACACATAGACACATAGGGGGAACAACACACACTGGGGCCTATTGGGGGTTGAGGGAGGGAGAGCATCAGGAAGAATAGCTAGTGGATTCTGGGTTTATTACCTAAGTGATAGGTTGATCTGTGCAGCAAACCGCTATGACACACGTTTACCTATGTAACAAACCTGCACATCCTACATATGTACCCTGTAACTTGAAGGGAAAAAAGCAGTCTAGTTAACTGCTTCCTAGAACTTCCAACATTCGGACCACTTTTAATGTTAGTAACATTTGTAACATTTATTGAAGGAGCAAATAAATATATATATACATCTAGATTTAAAGACTCTTCACAATCACTGTGTGGGCCCCCAAGGCTCCAAAGCTCATAGGTTTACAAGATTTCATATGTCCAACTTTCCACCTAAAGTCTTGGCAGAGAGGTTTGCTGCCGTGTACAAACCTCCAAAGACGGGGTGCCTCTGCCTTCTCATATGGCCCAATCCAATTCATCAGATTATTCTGATGAGAGGAAATTCTTTTTTAAAAAAGTACATATATGATGGTCATCAATATAGTAATTATTTCTGATTGACGGAATTATGAGTGACTTCTCATATTTTTATATTCCTATAAAATTATGCTGATAGACTATTAGAAAAACATCTATGCACATAATTAGAACATTTGTAAAATATTTTAAAAAACCTTTTATTTATCATTTAGCTATAGCTGCATTAACAACCACCAAATCTCCAGTAACATTTCTTTCTCAGGCACCAGTAGGTTGGCTGTGGGTTGGCTGAGCTCCACTGGGGGCTGTTCTTCAAGCTGTAGATCTAGCTGAGCTTGGCTCCTTGCTATGTGTTGTGCTGTGGTTGGCCTCAGATTCATCTTAGAGCTCAGGCTGAGTGGGAGGTAGTAACTCAGGGAAAGCTTTTCTCATGGCCGTCACATCCACACAAGAAAACTAGCAGAAATGCAGGAGAGCTTATGGTGGAAGCTTGAAATTGGCTCACTGTTGCTTCTATTTCCTGTGGGCCAATCAAATTACATAGCGGAGCCAAAAGTCAAAGCACAGGCAATTGCTTATCTCCTTTTGGGAAGAAATGCAAAGCTACATGGCAAAAGAATGGGACATATGGAAGGGTGAAAATTTGGGCCTGCTAATTCCATCTACCACACCTACCCCACAATAATAGAACACTCAATTTACTGTTAATTGAAAAGAAGGATTCTTGGCTGGGCACCGTGGCTCAAGCCTGTAATCCCAGCACTTTGGGAGGCCGAGGCAGGTGGATCATGAGGTCAACAGATCGAGACCATCCTGGTCAACATAGTGAAGCCCCGTCTCTACTAAAAATACAAAAAATTAGCTGGGCATGGTGGCGCGTGCCTGTAATCCCAGCTCAGGAGGCTGAGGCAGGAGAATTGCCTGAACCCAGGAGGCGGAGGTTGCGGTGAGCCGAGATCGCGCCATTGCACTCCAGCCTGGGTAACAAGAGCGAAACTCCGTCTCAAAAAAAAAAGAAAGAAAAGAAAAGAAGGATTCTTATCTTCTAAATGGGCTTCATGGTTCTGTTCCCACTCTTCCCACAGGCTTTTTCCCTATGGTTGTCCTCAGAAGATGACTTTCATGTAACAGGCGACAAATAAGAAACAGACAGGCTTGCCTTCAGCATACGTTTCTAAAAATACAATTCAAATGCTCTATACAGAAACTCTATACTATAGATTCAGAGGTGGTACTTGCCTTGTCTCAGCTGCCTGACCACCGTTTATCCTGCTGCAGACTTGGGATGGGAGTTCATTTGGAATGAGGGACTCACATAGAAAAAGGAATTGAGACTGAGTTGAATTCCTGCAATAGGTGGGGTGAGGCTTCCTGAGAAGCAGAAGGAACTTACTTAGAGGTTTTAAAGAGGTGCCTAGAAAAGAAGAAGCCCATTGGTTTTCATTGGTTTTGAATTCCAAGCAGGGGCTGCCTTTGTCCCCACAGCAGCTAATGCACTATGTCACACATAGTCGGCTTTCAGTATACGATAGAATGTGAATTAGAATAATATAAATTTCTGAGTTACCACAGCTAATATGGAGGTTGAATGCAATTAGCTGGCAGTAAATTATAACAATATACAGATTTTTGGGGGAACAAATGCCAATTCCATTAAAGCTTTTTTTTTGTCATTGGCAAGCATAGGCTTTACCGACCATTTATGAGTCATCTTGTCAGTTTTTTTCATCACTGTCAGCTTTGGAGAATCATATTGAGGCAGACTGTGGTTTAGAGAAGAGAGAGAACTTGACTGGGATCCTGCAGCCTTGGTTTCTTTTCCTGGGTCCACTGCTAGTTTGCTGTGTGACCTTGCAAAGGACATTCAGCATCTTGTCAGCCTCCATATTTCCATCTGTAGGATTAGTACTTTGAATCACATGATTGCTCTAGTTTTTAGATTTTCAGTAGATTGCCCAGGTAGTTATTACACGATAAATTTTTTCCTGGGATAGCAAGCTAACTAAGTTTAGATAGGAATTGAAGGCCAGAAATTTTTCCAAGGCAATGACATATACTTAATAACTTTATCTTTTAGGCTTTATGGCTCACAATTGGGCATAGGCATTCTAGGACTTGTAACCTGCTGGGTTAACTCCTCCTGCAGGTTGAGTTCCTCTTCCCTGGGACACACGCTACCCTTTAAGTGTGTTGAGAAAGTCAGACGAAAGTGTCATGCCTATGAGAATAGTTTTGTCATGTACCATGTGCAAGCACTTGGGGAGAGCTTTCCTTTTCCAGTACCTTCCCTCTCTCTCCACCCTTGTTGCTCGCTGAAAATGAAAAGCAATTATGTCCCTTGCACCATGGAGACAGAAGTACAGAAAATAAACAGTGACTGATTAAGGGAAGTGGCTTTATTACAGGATTTTTAAAAACACAGTACCATCAATAATCATAATAATGGAGAAAAATGATAATGAATAATGAAGCATAATAATACAGTCGTGATAATAAAAAACCAGTGAAGAATGCAATTTTATTTGTAATAATTCGACTGTTTAGCTTGATGACGTGTCCTTGGATTTGACTGTTTCCGGCAGAGGTGTAAGCACGGTGTGGCTTTTCATTTATTTCCCCTAAGAGTGTGTCTGAGGGAGCAGTGGCTCTGCTCTCTTCCCACTTCTGTCTTTGCTCTTTACCCTTGCAGTTACAGAAAATACACATTCACTTTTAGTTTCCTCTGATGTCTCTAGCCTGGAATTAGCACCAGCAATGCAACTGAATCCCCAGGAATGCTCTTGTTGTGATAGAAGGTCGGAGCAGTCAGGTGATATCAGCTGGGCTGGCAATCCCTTGGGGCTTCAGGTATCTCCCTGCCTTCCATTCCCCTGCAGAAATTTACTGGAGCAATAAACCTACTGCAATCATGGAGGAAAATTAAGGCAAATGACCCTAAATAGAGAGACACTGACGAAGTCCTAGAAACACCATAACATAGCAAACCCCATACAAAATAACAAGCCTTATTTTACCAGGCTGTTTTCTTCAGTATTTTTGTGAAATAGTACAGAGTCTCAGGCACTGAGCAGTTTAACCTGAGACATCAGTGCCAAGGAGTTACAGCATCTATGTAGGGTCCAGATTGCTCAACTGGTTAGAAAGCATTAAGTAGGTTATCTGATTTTCCAGGAGACACAAAGGTGGCAGAGTAAATGATACCTTCTCCCCAGGCTAACAAGGAGGCATAGATAATGGAGCTGCCAGCAGAGCCCCTCCTTCTCCCCCCCTCAGACAATGTGTGTCACACTGAAACAGAAATAATAAAAAACTTGGAGACCTCTGAGCATATCAAAGATAAGACCTTTGTGTTTTTGTTTCCGACAGATTTTGTGTGCTTGACTGTTATTAACTCGACCCAAAAGTGCACATGATTATTACCAAAAACTAACCCCCATCTTTGTGTTTCAAAGTCTGTCCTCCCTAGGGGTGGGGAAAGAAAGGTGTATTTTAATTCTGCACAGAAATTCAGAGAGATTGAAAAAGGACTTTAATTCAAAGGGTCAGTATATATTTAAGCAGATAGAAAGCATTAGGTAGATTCTATGTGAAGAGTCGAAAGTCCCCACCTGGTTTGTAGGGATCTTAGATTAGGTTGGAACAAATAGGCAGTTTTTCAAATAGACAGGATCACATCGCAGACGTACTAATGCATGAAATTATAGTTCAAATAATTAAAATATAGTAAAAATCAAATATTTGTCAAGTCTTAGTACAGGTGTACAGAGGAGAGTGGAAATGATGAATGCAGAAGCTTGGAAATAGCTGGACTTAAGGCAAAGTTATTTTAACTCCCAATGTTATGTAACTCCTTTCTTTAGGTTAAAAAACAAATTTTTTTAATTTTTAGTTTTTTTATTGCATTTTAGGTTTTGGGCAAAAAACAAATTTATGCGCATTTTTATTTTCTCCTCCCAATGGTCACATGAGTTACGTCCTATTATCGTTCCCATTTTATGTATGAAGTAAAGATTTGTCTCCATGTGATCCAGCTGAAAAACAAGACTTGTATTCATGGGGACCTAGGTTTGATCCTGATTTTAACATTCGCTAGTTATGTTCTCTTGTCAAATTACTTGACAAGTCAGCATGGTTTTCCCTTAAACAGGGATAATGATATGTGTCTCAGGGTGATTGGGAAGATTTTCTACATCTCTTCTCAGCACCAGTTTCCTACCACGGTAGCTACAATATCCTTACGCTTCCACATCCCTTTCTCTATACCTTGGTTTAGTCATTTGTTTGTTTCTGCTTAGACTTTTGTAATAGTCCCATGCATTGTCTCTTTGCCTTCTGTCTCAGGCCTCTTTATTGACTCTCCATAAAACTGTCAGATATGCTTTTCCAGATGGAAATCTGTTATGTTATTTCTCTGGCTTAAATCTGCAAAGAGCTCCCTATTGTCCATGGGAAAAAGTTCAAACTCCTTAGTGTGGATTTCAAGATTTCAGTGTCCACAGTCCTCACCTACCTAAACTCAGACCACTGCCTCCATCTGTGCCCCCCTGCTCTGGCTCTGACTGTTTCATATTACCTGTAGCTTCCTGAGTGTGGCCTGCCCTGTCCTGCCTCTATATTTTTGTATGGGCTGTACTGTCTGCCAGGATTGTCTATCTTTATTATGTCTTTTCTCTCCCTCCCTCCCTCCTTTCTTTCTTTCCAGGCTGGAGTGCAGTGGCACAATCTAGGCTCACTGCAACCTCCGCCTCCCCGGTTCAAGCGATTCTCTTGCCTTAGCCTCCCAAGTAGCTGGGACTGCAGGTGCACACCACCACACCCAGCTAATTTTTGTATTTTTAGTAGAGATGGGGTTTCACCATGTTGGCCAGGATGATCTCTTGACCTCATGATCTGCCTGCGTCAGCCTCCCAAAGTGCTGGGATTACAGGTGTGAGCCACCGCACCTGGCCTTAGTTATTTCTTGTTTGTAAACTACTTCTCCATAAAAATTCAACTGAAAGATAGTCTGTTGTATAAATCTCTCCAGTTGGTTAGTAGCTGGATGTCCCAAACCATAGTATAGCACTAGTTCTCTAGCTATTATCTTTTTAAAATTAAAGTTAAAAGTTATTTTTATTAGCTATACACACACAATTTTCCATATCAACTGATCCTCTAAGGCTAAACAAGAAACAGGTTTCTTGCCTCTCTCTTGTCTACATTCAGTTTCTTCTTTGAAACTGCCACCTTCTATGATTTCAGTAGTTTCTTCTAGTTACCTCTGTATTTCTAAATGGTATGCTTGTGCTACTATTTCTTGATTTTTCCATTTTAGGTCTTAACTCCCCTTTCTGTATAATGCAGGTTTGATTTCTCCTACATTTCCTTCGTTCCATCTTCCTTCCAATGTTTTCCCCATTCACCCCATACAATCAGTAGTTAGGTTAAACTAATATTCTTACACTGTACTTACATTGTCATGGCTATTTGAACCACCATCCATAGGTTGACTATACAGTGGACTGTGACTACATTTCTTATTCATACAGCTTTTTGTTAACTTGAAATTAATAAGTTAAAATTTCTGTGTACCTGCCACTGATTTCTTCCAAAATTCTTTGCCAAAGTTCATGCAAACCATCAGGTGAGCTCTCATTTCCCGACCCCCACCAACCCCGGGAGACATCCTTTCTGGAATCTTCCATCCTGTTGCTTTAACCTGGATCAGTTTCTTGCTGTCTACACCCCAATTATTATCCCATAATATCCCTTCATCCTTTTGAAGAGAATGCCCCTGGTCTTTCTTGGTCCCTTGGTCTCTTGTTTTCTGAATACCAAATGCTTCTTATCTTGGCTCACATACACATAATTGCTATACCTTTTCTATTAGTTCACTAAGAAAAGACACACAGGAATTACATTTTTTAAGACTTTGCATTTCTTAAAATATGTTTTTACTTCCACACATTTGATAGTTTGCTGAGTGTATAATTCTAAATTGAAAATAAGTTTTCAAAATTTTGAAGATATTTTCATCTTCCAAGAGTCCATTTGAGGAAACTGATGCCACTCTACTTTCTGATTCTTTCTCTGCTAAATTTGTTTTGTTGTTTGTTTAAACAATTTTTAAAAATATGGACCATTTTAGAATTGTTACTATATCCCTGGTGATCCAAAATTTCACAGTTTGCCTTGAAGTAGTTCTTTATTTTATTCATTGTGTTGGGCCATTGACAGGACCTTTTAATCTATAAACCCATGCCTTTCATTCTGGAAAATATCTACTTGAATAATTTATTAGGTAACTTTTCACTCTATTTTCTCTTCAAAATCTTCTATTATTCAGATGTTGGACCTCTTTGGCTGCTTATTATTATTATTAATTTATCTCCCATTCTCCATCTCTTTCTTTCTTTCCTATTTTATGGAACCTCATCAAAGTTATCTTCTAATCCTCTACTGAATTTTTATATTATATTTTAAATTTTTGAATAGCTCTTTTTTGTTCTCAGATTTTAAAAAATGTCTGATTTCATTAATGTAATTTTCAAATTATAAATATGATAATAGATTTTATACATCTATTTCTCTCTTTCTTTTCTTTATGACTTCCAAGTTTTAAAATTATCTTTATTTATTTTTGTCTCTGTCATTCATAAAATTTAGCTTACAGTGCATATTTGTTAACAAAACACTAAGAAGCTGACTGGGCACTCTGCATTTATGAGTGGAATTTGTTAAGTGCTAGACTTCCCAGTAGAATGACAGGATTAGGAATCTTCACTGGAGTATGTCTCCAAATGGAAGAATTTATAGAGCTTTTCTCCCAGAGTAATTCCCCCATCTTCTTGGCAGGCATAAGCCTGACAGCATTCTTACTACAACTTTGCCAAACAAGGAGACGGAAATATTTTTCAGAATATAGACTCTCACCTAACCTTTCTTTTTAAAGAAGTGAATCACATCTCTTATCTGAGACTGGTTTTCTTATGTCCAGGGCTTTTGTTATTCTGTATCATTAGAAAGTAAAATTTTAGTCTTCCATCAAGGATGGGGAAGGAGCTCTCTCTGAGTTCCTAGGGTGTAGGTCTCTATTTGTTTCTTAAACAGAATTTTAGCTAATACCTATGGACTTCTGGCTGTATACTCTACTTCCATAAGTACCTGTTGATTTTATGTTTCAAGGCTCCCCAGAATCGTAGTGTGATTTGGTTCAATTTTAAGGTTTTCTTAAAACAGGCTGGGGTTTCTGCTATGTCATTTATTACTCATTCTTCTACTTCCTGATTTTCTTGTTTAAAAAAATCCTGTTATCTCCTCTCCCTTTTTCATTTTTCTCTTAAATGTGCTTTTTTTTAAAGGTATTTTTACTGCCAATTTGAAAGAAAAACATGGTAAATGATATGTGTTCATTGTTCCATGTTTATTTGGAATGCCTTTTCTGTCTTAAATTGGTTTCGTCTATAACCACATATACCAAGGCTATACTTAATTTTATCAGCTTTGGTCAATAATTTTGTTTCTGTGTTCTTCTGACTTAATCAGTTTTTATACAAGTCAAGGTGGTTGAGTATTATAAGGTTCTATTACTATAATGATTTTATATTCAAACACTGGATAAAAAAAGTTGATTATGGGCTTGGCATCTATACAGTTCTATAGAGAGGGAAAAAATCACTTTTAGATAGTGGTATCAAAAAAGGTTGATATATAGATATTTTAATCATCTTTTCTCCTTCCTTGTTTGCAAGCTACTAACGGTCACACCCAAGGTTAAAACATTCCTGTGCATTTACAACCTTTTCGCTAGCAAAGACCAGACTACTGAACAAAGGCGGCTTGAGCAGACCACAGTTTTATGATGGGCTTGAGAGGGGCTTTATTTCACATTCTGGTTGTATTTTCAGTGGAGCTCATTCTTAACTGCTTCATGATTTGGGGAGACACATTGCTGATTTTATTGTTCAGAGCCTTTCTTCTCCTTTTTCTTATGGAATGAGTGATGTTCCACACGGAGGATTAAGATATATAATAACAAAACAGAAACTCTCACGTTTAGCTGTAGTTAGATTTATAGTTAAGTTTATGGAGATTACTTAGGGCTGGGAACACATGTCCATGAACATCTCTGCAGTTACAACTGTGCATGGGGCGAGATGCAGTTACAGGCTATGGATAGTAAACACCTCTGAGGTTGTGTGTCACTTCCTGTAGGCCCAGGAGTCTTTCTGATTTAAGTAGAAAGGTGTCTGTTAGTAATGCAAACAAAACCCTGTTTAACCTCTGATGCCCAACATCTGGAATACTTATCTCTGTGGCAATTGTGCGGTTCACTGAATGCTCACTATTCCAATGGTCCACTGAAGAAGGATTTTGGCTTGAAAAGAGACCGCCATGGGAAAAAAAAATCCAATTCAGAGCAGTTATCACTGAGAATACCAAAAGAATTTGTGATGGCAATGTCCCTCCGACTCCACAGCTGGGCTGCCTGGATTGTGCTCTAGTGAGAGCCTGTTTTCCTAATGCAATGAGAAAAGATATAGATCCTTCCTTTGGACCTTATTGCAAATGCAAGATTTTTTTTTTATTGTACTCTTGAAAGACTTTAATCTGAATACTTAGTTTCAATTTTTCATTTCTCTGTATGCTTCCGAATGGAATCCAAACAATTCAACATTGGTGTTTTTTTTTTAATTCAGAAATGGATGAGAGATTCAAGTGTACTTTTTTTGCTATCATGTACCCATCTTTGCATTTTCATATTCTTTGTTAAACATAAAACAAAGAGCTTTGGTTCTAAATACAAGGGAATATAAGTTGTTAAGACCATTAACAACTCGTTAATGATCACAGGCATTCTGGATCTTTTCCCATGGCTTCTGGGGACACACTCTTTCTCGAATGCTGGGTAGAATAAAAAGTATGGTTAAGGCTGACTTGAGAATGAAGTTGGAATTGGATGAAGCAGTTTCACAATGGCATCAAGGTCCAAGGTTAGGGAAGTAGCAAGACCTTTACCCAGCAGAGTTAACTATAAGCCATAAAAGTATCTAGGAGCAGACCTGAGGGAAGCACGTGTTCAGTTAGTTATTGAAACAAAAATATGTAGCTCGTCTCAAGTTCCTGGTAACTACTTCAGGGCTAATTGACTAGGTATTTCTATGTGCATGTAATTGCTTTTCTTGATTTGAGAATAAACTACAAGGAGCAGACACTATACAGCTTCTGGAGGTTTATTTCTTCTAGCAAGTGGCAACTTTAGTTTTTATTGGTTGAAAGCCTTGGGCACGTTTTAAAATATTGCCTTGTAAAATGTGATGAGTGTATTCCTAAAGCTCTAGTGTCCTAAGTCAGCTCTCCACAGCCCCGCATTCCTTTCACATGCAAGTCTCCTAACTGGACATTCAGGAAATGTCTTTTCTCCAAGCTCCTCATTGATGATAGAAATAACCACCACTTGTATAACATAGAAGAGCTTCCAAATACTGTCACCTGCCTGACCTCAGTGGTCCTTATTCTGCAAAACAAATATATAATTATTACTGTTTTATAAATGACAAAAGAGATGCTGAGAAAAATTGATTTGACCAGGTTGCACAGTTAATGAGTAATCAAGGTGAATTCAGAGACTTCAGACTCCCGAACACCTCATTGTTTTTGGAGCAGAGTTAAGATCTTTTGCTTTCCTCTTCATCAGAGAATAAGAGTCAAATGTAAAAATAGCTTACTTATAATTATAGGCCAAAGCAGTGGCAGAGAGCTAAAAGAATTAACTACTGCTTATTTATGGATACTTTTATTATATCCATTACTGTGTTAAGAACCATATAGCCGTGGTTTGCAAAAGCCTTTTCTTATCCCAGTTTATAAGGAAACTTTCAACAAAATGAGATAAATGAGAACTCTATTCACACATATGCACCTCTCCACACATATGTCTCCATTATGAGATGTCTAATCATCCTTCTCTGCTTTAGCTTTTCTTCTTAGCATTATCACTGTCTGACACCATAACTTATTTCTAGTAGATATGGGCTACAAATTCCAATAAAATATAAACAGAAATCAGAGCACAGATTTTTGTCTGTTGTGCTTATTGCTCTATACCCAGCAGCTACAGTTACACCTGGCACATAGTAGGCATTCCATAAATATTTGTGGAATGAATGAATGAGTGACAAAGCTAACGTACATTAAAGCCAAATAACCAAGTCTTTAATAGGGTTATATGAAATCTAGCTACAAAAAGGATTCAGAGAAGGGGGACAATTTAAAGCTAGGATTTTCAAAGAAGAGTGAAGAAAAAATGCTATTCATGCAGGGTGTGAAACCTGGATTGGATTTGAATAGTTGAGATGGAGAAGGGAGATAAAGTTGAAGCTGAAGAAAGTGAAGACGGAAGGTGAGCAGACATCAGTGAGTAACAGTGAAGACTCAGCCACGCCTGGAGTAAATTAAGGTGATCTATGTTTCCAGCTTTCCAAGGTACTCCCCAAAGGGTTTAGCTAACAAGTTATTCTTACATGTACATGTTCTTACATTTTGTAGAAAAAAATTTGTTTGGGTGCACTTTTCTTTAGTTCTGAATACAATGGATACAATAGAGGGCAGAGATCAATTATTAAATATATCAGAAAAATGACTTTTGTGAGTGGGTCAAAGAAATAGCTCTAGATGAGAGAAGAGACTTGGAAGTGAATGCAGGTTTCAGTATGCAGTGCTGTGCTGGCTGACAAGTGAACAAACACCTTCATAAATTAATAGCTCTTAATTGTAGCTTGAAAGGCAAACAAATGGGTGGTTTAGATTTTTTGTCTCATTTCATCTGCAACGTTATGAAGTATGACCCCTGTTGCGTTTTTCTTGCTGGAAAATACTGAGCTAAAATTCAGTTGGTTTTCCAATGACTTTGTCCAGGTTAATTCCTTACTTCATCGTCTCATTGCTTAAACAGGAATATAGTGACATGTTCATTAATAGTTTGCATGTACTTGGTACTTTAGAGACAGTGACCTAATTTTGATAGATCATGATATATTTTGGTATGTGACATGCCACTGGATTGCAAATAATAGCCTAGTGTGACTTCCCGCTGCATTTCCTACACTGATGCTGACATTTCTGAGGTTATTGCTAGAATGCTCTTTTCTTTTTATTCTAAGGCATTTTTTTTTATCATGGCTTATTTTAGATTCTATATAGCATCTTTCCTTCGAGGAGCTCAAGGCAAATTTTGCAAATGTGAACAATCTTCTTTGGTCAGTGTGTTTTGGTTTGGAGAAGGAAAAAAATGTAATACTAATTTCCTGCCTCTGTATGTCCTACTAAAAAATCAAACTGAATGCCCTTCTCACCTCTCCTTTTCTGTGACTTAAGGAATGTTATTTTATACAGAGGCTTAACAGAAAGAGCTTAGACTTTGAATCACCAGTGAGAAGGCTGAACCATTAAAACAAAACGCAGCAGAGAGAGCCTTCAGGAAAGGCAGTGTTAAGCAGAAGGCAGATTGTCAAAAAATGCTGTAGGTGATTGCGAAAACCCTCTGCAAGGATGTTTTCAGTCAACACAAGTGGCTCGCTTAATTTTTCAAGTGAATGCCCTTAATGGGGGGACTTAGTTGCAGTCTCACTAGCCAGAGCTGTCTCATTATAGGAGATGTGGTCCAGTCTATGAAATGTTTATTTTGTAACTAACCCCTCGGGCAGTGAAGGGAACTGTTTACTATTCCTTCTTGTTCTCTAGTGTGTGTATGTGTGTGCTTTTTTTCCTCTTAATTAAAGAAATCACTGTTGAACTTCAGAAACCTCTCCAGAAAGAAAAAAAATAAAGAAAAGGACAGAGAGAGAGAGAAAGAAAGAGACAGAGAGAGAATGAGAGAAAGAAAGAGAGAGAAGAGCAAGAGAGAGAGAGAGAAGGGCGAGAGAGAGAAGGACAGAGGGAAGAAAGAGAGAAAGAGAAGAGAAAATAGGGTTGAAAACTATGTCTTTTGCTCCTTCATTCTTGAGGATTATTTCCAGAAGAAGAATTGTAATATTCATTGGCCTCCCCAGGAGTGTGCATGCATGAGAATGTGTGTGAATGTTTGTGTGCAGCCCTGGGTGAGAAACAGTGCTGTGTAAACAGTGTCGATGTATCCCACCGGCTAACATTCAAAGTTTTCTTTGTTAATGATATTCTGAAGGAGAATTAAAGATGAAACTTGATGCTATACCATACAAACAAAAATAAATCATTTCTAAACCAGTGGGAAAACGTAAATTCTGAATTTGGTTTGGATTTCATTTGAGTTTGCAAAATTATTAGGCCATGACACCATACTGTTTGAAGGGAATGTTTTGTCTTTTCATTCTAGCCAGTAGCAAATTATCCCAAAGGAGATAAACATCTAAAAGAAGGGAACTAAAACAGGTAAGTCTGAGTAGTCTGTGATCTTAGAACATAAACCCAAGACACCTTTACAACATGTAATCATGCATATTTCCATCTGCCCCAGAGCTACCAACTTTTTAAAATATTGAAAGTAGATGGCTGATAAAAGCATATTTTTAATATTACAGAGGGCTTAGAATGATGGGAATGTGAAATGCATCTAAGAAATTGAGGTTATGACCTTAAAAACACTCAGTTATTAGACATATGAAGAAGATAAGTGAAAGAAACATTTGCAATCTTTGCTGTATGTAATAATTATGCTTCTGACAAGTCTTATCATAATTAGATGAGCAGCTTCTATTTAAAAGTGTGTTAGAAAGCTTTAAGATAGAAAATGCTCTCCTCTTTTAGATTTGGAATTTAGGATTTGTAGTTTCACATATATTATGGGAAGCTTGGTAATGTATTCTTACATTATTGGGATCATTGACTCTCTTCCAGTATAATAGAAACAGACTCAAGTTTCCTTACTCAGAGCTGCCTCGTAAGGCTGTGAAGGCTGAATAGAACTGAACTCTGTCACCATTCACACAGATGACAGTGTGATACCTAGACCTATCTAATGCTTGACATACAACAATCACAGTGAGAGGGTGCTCAAATGCCTCTTGGTTGAATACAGTGGTGTGAAATTCATATTGGTAGTAAACTGAGACTTATTATAATTTGAATAATTCAAAGAAAATGTTCTACTAAGCATTTTATGCCAGAAACCAAGAAATTGAGTAATAGTTTATTCCCAAAATACAGAGAATTTTCTGAATTTCTCTTTCTCCTCTTTTACCCTGTCCCTTAGATAAAAATAGTAATCTTGCAGTAAATTTGTTTAAAAAGCAAATAATCATTTTGAAATGCCAATATTGATGTCCCAAGGTTCTACTTCATCTTTTTAAAGAGGATTGCATTTCATATTTTGAACTGGTTTTTAATAAGGCTAACATTTTGCTAAGCAATTCTTTATGCTTTAAAAGTATTTGATATAAATTGTCTTATTGATTGTTATGACAATGCCATGAAGGAGGAAATGAGTATGATCATTCTATGTTACAGATAAGAAAGTTATTGCTCAGAAAAGTAACAGACTTATTCAAGGCCACCTGAAAGGTAAGGACAGAGCTAGGATGAGAATTTGCTCTCCTCATTTCTGTCTTTGCTACTTTCGGACTAATTATTTAAATGTTTATGTTAAATAATAAAATTTAATATGTGTATATTTATCTAACATAGCTATGATTTTTTCTTTCTTTTTTTTCTGTTTGTTAGTGTACTAGTGAAATTGGAAATATATCTATCAAGTCCTGAAAACAGAGAAAATATATTTTGCTAGGTTGGAAAAAATTTAAAAATTGGTGAAAAGGATAAAAACACTACATACTGGAAAATTAATGAACTCTCTATCAGTGGTCCCAAGTTCATTTTTCTTAAGCTAGCAAAGATTCTTTAGGATTATGCATATAAATTGTCAAATAAAATCAATAAATCCAGTAAATGTTTCTTCCCACATATACCATCAATGGCTAACAAAACTGGGTTGTGATAATTTTACTTGTTAACAGGATATTCCAATTACTGGGTATAGAGAGGTTTTGTAACTTCTGGAAATCTTAAAATGTCTCTCAACTCAGTGATTGAAGTGTGGCAATATGGATTGAATCATTTTGTCATCTTTATTTCTGATACTGACTCCAATAAGTTAAAATTGGAAGCGTTGGTAACAAGCAATCTGGAGGATTAGACAAAGTGAACCATTTGCCTGTGTCAGAACCTGTTAGTCAGGCTCTGCAGGACTGACCTACATTGCTTCTTAATGCATCTCTTTGTAGAAACGTAATTCTAATATTACCATTGACCTACCTATTACTTAACCTTATTTATTGAATATCGTCCATGTGCAGGATACTTTACTAGATAAAGAAATTAGGAGGACTAAGGGCATAGAGTAAAAAGAGAAAGAGATCTATTTTAGATGAACACTGAACTTTATATCACAGAAATAATCCACTAATATATGGTTTACTGTGAATTACTTGCTTTGAGAGCCATTAATACCTTTATTAAATAAATGCATTTATTGTACTTTATAATGAAAAATGTGTTAAATAAATATTACTAAAAGCCTACTTTAAACATACGTAAGAAAAGCTAATTTCATGAATGAAAGTGTATATTTGGTGGACACATGTAATCTTACATTGATTTCACTCAAGATTTTAAGCATTTCTTTATAGCATCTTTGTATATTATGGGACAGCATAAATTAAAGAAAAACCTGTATGCAACTGCCATCTATCTTAGAAAAAAGTAGCAAAAATTAAAATGTATCACTTTTTGCTCATGTGAAAGTGGTAAATTTTAATTTTTATTATGTCAGTAATGAAGATTATATATGGACATATTGACTTCTGTTTTGTCTCCAGGTTTTATTCATAAATGCCTCACTGTTAGAAACTGCATGAATGAAAGCTGAATCTCAGAAATCAGACACGTTGGACTTGGAATAATGTCCACATTCTGATTTCAATCTGTGCTTAAATCTGAACCACTCAGTTCTTCATGTTTGTTGGAATCCTCCTAAGACTGGAATTTCCTGGGAGATATCCAGTACTTTTTGGGCTGTAAACAGCAAAACAAACAGCCTTTCTTGTAATATGCTATGTCTAGTGCTAACTGAATTCAAGAAGTTTATGGGTGTGGGGAAAGTAACTTAATTTCTTTGCAAACTCACAAATTTGCTTCAGTTTCCATTTTGACCAAAGATTCTTCTCAGGAATAATGTTTTGGAATAATTTCTTTGCTATTGGTTATAAATGTGGTAAATATTGTTTAAACAGTAAAATGTTATTTTACACAACAACTTATGGCAACAAATTCCTTGTAGTGATAGATTTTTTAAATATTTAAATTATAGATAGGGATTTATTATGCTCCATGTCAATTATATGCATGTGAGTGTGTATGTGTGTGTTTATGTGTATGTGTGTTGTATGTATGTGTGTGTAGGTATGTGTATGTGTGTGTGTCTGTATATATTTCATTTAATCTCTAAGAACAGTCTGAATTTTCATTTCTCTATTGTATATGACTGAAAAATATAAGACAAACAGAAAGAAATCACTTATTAGTACTTTGATAGATAAATGTGTTGATGCCAAATAGACACATAAAATAAATTTAATTCTTCTATAAGAACTCTTAAACATCTATGCAAAATGTCTTATAAAATTGATTTCCCCCTTCATCCTTAGTAGAAAACTCCTGACATTTTTAGGTTGACACAGTGCCACCCAGCTAAACAATGATGTTTCCCAAACTCCTTTGCCCTTAAGTGGGGTCATATTACTAGGTTATGCCCAAAGACAATTAAGTAAAAGGTGTTGGGTATAATTTTTTTCTGAAAAGTCTCTTTAAAAATATGAGTGCTTTTGCTTCCTCTCTTTTTTTCCTTGTTATTTTGAGTATGAATATTATGTCTATCACTCCAGCAGCCATCTTGGACCAGAATATGAGGGTATGGAGAATGTAAGCCATGTGCAGAATGATACTTAAAGACAAGGGACTGTGTACTTCAATGAACCATAGAGCTGCCATACTTGCCTTGGATATTCTCCTTTTTGGCACCTTTTATGTGCAAGAGAAATAAACCCTCTTGTTTAAGCCACTGTTATTTGTAGAATTTTCATTACATGCAGTTGAACCAAGTCATAATGAATTTAGGACTATGATTGGGTTGCTCCAAAACAGAACCTAAAATATGACTTTGGCTAAGAGAGGAAGATATTAAGAGATAGAAAATGGTTGACTATGTAATGGGGTTGCAAAACATTTGGCCAAGTAATTGCCTGCTATGTCTTGAAGACCACAGGCTATCATAATGTATAGTTGGATGAATGATAGAAGACGTGAGTGTATTTTAATTGTCTTTTGTTCTTTATATCAAGAAAGCTAAACTCAGACTAAGACAAAACCATCAGAAATCCTAGATGAGAAGTGGGGATTCAGAGATGCTCAGTTTGCCTTCAGCCTACAGTCTAAGTATGACATAGAGACCTGTAATTTCAAGGCTAATAAAATTAACAAAACAAAACTACACTCATACACACCCCACCGAATTACTTTCCTTTAAGATTTCTCTACCAAAACATGGGATCCAGCCAACTGACAAAAATCCAAGTGAAGATGTTGAATTCTACTTATGTTCTTTCAAAGGGTCTCTCAGTAAATGCCAGTTATTGGTGCTGAGGCCAGCAAGTTAAGGATAGGAATCTTCAGATTAGAAACTATGTCTAAACATGATCTTCACCTATAGTTATTTTAACATGCAATTGACTACACACACCTACACAAAAACCAGAGAACTTTTCTGAGTGGACCATGATGGCATCTACTAAGGTCCAAGAGTAGAACAGGATACCAGTATTCTCCAAAAAGAGATACCATCAAAGGAAAGAAAGGACTAGGTACCAGTTTGTACAGAGCTACATAAATCAACTAACGTGTGAAATCTTAGTAAGCATGCATTTTGGCATAGTATGGTCCTTTGAGGGCTATGGTTGAACATGTGAATGTAAACCAAGATGGCTGACGTCTTTGGGGGCAAGGCAGAATAGATTACTACGGCCCATGCAGAATCACAGGTTCATGATTCTGTGCAAAGCCAGTTTTTTATATCTGTACATTGTAGTAGCAAAAAGCATCAGGAATGTCAGTCTAGTGTCTTCCAATTTCTCTCCACACTGGAAATTTGGGGAGGGGGGAAAGAAAAAAAGAAAGCCTGGCTGGGCATGGTGGCTTATGCCTGTAATCTCAGCACTTTGAAATGCCGAGGTGGGGGGATCACCTGAGGTCAGGAGTTTTAGATCAGCCTGGCCAAACTGGTGAAACCCTGTCTCTACTAAAAATACAAAAATTAGCTGGGTGTGGTGGCGCATGCCTGTAATCCCAGCTACTGGGGAGCTTGAGGCAGGCGACTCTCTTGAACCCAGGAGGCAGAGATTGCAGTGAGTCGAGATCACGCCACTGCACTCCAGCGTGGGTGATACTGCGAGATCCCATCTCAAAAAATAAAAGAAGAAGAAAGAAAGTCAATTTGGACTGAATAAGACCTGACATTAATAGCAAATGTGTAGTTGGGGAAAGAGATATTGGACTATTTTTTTTTTTCTTTTTTTTTGAGACAGAGTCTCTGTTGCCAGGCACCAGGCTGGAGTGCAGTGGCATGATCTCGGCTCACTGCAACTTCCCCCTCCCTGAACAATTCTCCTGCCTCAGCCTCCCAAGTAGCTGGCACTACAGGTGTGTGCTACCACGCCCAGCTAAGTTTTGTATTTTTTAGTAGAGACGGGGTTTCACCATGTTGGCCAGGATGGTCTCGATCTCCTGACCTCGTGATCTGCCCACCTCGGCCTCCCAAAGTACTGGGATTACAGGCGTGAGCCACCACGCCTGGCCTGGACTTTCTATTATAAAACATGTGGTAGTCCAAGAAATTACTAAAAAATGTTTTTCAAAGGTGATTTTATTTCTACCACATGTTGATAAATTTGGTTATCCTGAGTACATTAAAAAATTGATTCTACCACAAGGCAGGCTAAAAATCACTACTACACAAATAGGTTTTAACTAAGATATATGAGTTCTTGTGTAAGTAAAAAAATTATGAAAGTGATATTTTAAATAAGCCAATCTTTCTCCATTAATTTTCTCCTTTTCTGTGTTTTCTGCTGTCTCAGTTTCCTCCCACTCCTTTCCTACCTCTTCCTCCTCCTCCTGCCCTTCTCCCTTCACTCAGCATGAAGAGTTTTGGAAATGATTTAAGAATAATAATATAATAATCCTAGTGATTATAATTTGCTTGCCTTTTTAATAATTTGTTTTCTTTTTTATTTCTCAATTATTTGGCTTCTGTTAATTTTCTTTTCTTATTCTATGCCAAATAAGAGCATAGATCTGTTTTTTATTCCCTCGGCTGACATCAACTAGTTTCATCCATGGCCAGGTGCAGTGGTTCATGCCTGTAATCCCAGCACTTTGGGAGGCCCAAGTGGGAGGATAACTTGAGCCCAGGAGTTTGAAACCACCTGGGCAACATGGTGAGACCCCTGTTACTATAAAAAATACAAAAAACTGGCTGGGCATGGTGGTTATACCTGTAGTCCCACTTACTGGGGAGGCTGAGGTAGGAGGACACCTGAGCCTTGAAGGTTGAGGCTGCAGTGAGCCATGGTCATACCACTGCACTCCAGCCTCAGTAAAAGAGTAAGACCCTATCTCAAAAAAATGAAACAAAACAAAAAAACAAACAAAGTAGCTCCATTCATATTTTATATCTTGTATCTACTTCCTAGAGAAAAGTATTAGAATTTTACTGGATTCAAAATAGATGTCTCCTGTTATTTACACATATAAATCACACACACACACACACACTCGCTTTGGCATAGATTGCTTTTTCCAATAACTTCTGCTCAAAATTTCCTGATTTATTGCAAATGTACCTATACGTTAATCTTGGAGTAACCCCAAGGCAATGATCTCCCTGACCTACTTTATCCCCACAAACCTGCCTCTGAAACTCTAGTAGCCTGCTGCCATTCTTTTCTATCCATCTGTTCATTTTTAAATTTTGACTGGAGTTTGTTTTTTTGAAGAGCTGTGAACACTTAGTGATATGCGTTTTTCAAGTCTAAAACTTCCTCTAGATAAATAAACTACATGTACTTACTTTTTCGTGTTGCAGATTTTTCTTTATTAATTTTACTTTAAATTTCTCATAATTGATGAATATGAACGAACTTCACTTTATTGTGCTTTGGAGACTTGGCTTTTTTTTTTTTTTTACAAATTGAAGGTTTTTGGTAAACTCGAATTGAGAACGTCTATTTGTGTCATTCAAAAACTTGTGCTCAGTTTGTGTCTCTGTGTTACATTTTGGTAATTCTCTCAGTATTTCAAACTTTTTCATTATTGATATATCTAGTATGGTAGACTTTGATGCTTCTATTGTAATTGTTTTGGGGCACTACAAACAATGCCCATGTGAAATGGTGAACTTCATCAACAAATGTGTGTGTTCTGACTGCTCCACTGACTGGGGTTATTCCTGTTTCTCTCCCTCTCCTTAGGCTTCCATATTTGCTGAGACACAACAATATTGAAATTAGGCCAATTAATAACATGACAATTGCCTCCACGGTGGTCAAGTGAAAGGAAGAGTCACGAGTCTCTCACTTGAAATCAGAAGCTAGAAATTATAAAGCTTCATGAGCAAGGCATGTTGAAAGCTGAGACGTGCCAAAAGCTAGTCCGTTTGCACCAAAGAGTTAGCCAAATAGTGAATGCAAGAGTAAAAATCTTTAAGAAATTGAAAATGCAACTCCAATAAACACATGAATAACAAGAAAGAGAAACAGCCTTATTGCTGATATGGAGAAAGGTTTAGTGGTCTAGGTAGAAGATTAAACCAGTCACAACATTCTTTTAAACCAAAGCCTAATCCACAACAAGGCCCAAACCCTCTTTAATTCTGTGAAGGTTAAGAGAGATGAGGAAGCTGCGAGAGAAGTTTGAAGCTAGTCGAGTTTGGTTCAAGAAGTTTAAGAAAAGAAGCCATCTGCATAACATAAAAGTTTAAGGTGAAGCCACAAGTGGTGATGTAAAAGCTACAAGTTACCCAGAAAATCTGGCTAAGATAACTGTAGAAGGTAGTGATATGGTTTAGATATTGTCCCCTCTAAATCTCCTCTTGAAATGTAATCTCCCAGTGTTGGATGTGGGGCCTGGTGGGAAGTGTTTGGGTCATGGAGGTGGATACCTCATGGCTTGGTGCTGTCCTCACAATATTGAATGCGTTCTCACAAGATCTGGTTGATACCTCCCTACTATTCTTTCTCTTGCTCCCATGCAAGCAATGTGATGTGTCTACGCCTGCTTCACCTTCTGCTATGAGTAAAATCTCCCTGAGCCCTCTTCAGAATCTAAACAGACGCATTACACTTTCTGCACAGCCAGAACCATGCAACAATCAAATCTCTTTTCTTAATAAACTACCCAGTCTCAAGTGTTTCTTTAAAGTCATGCAAGAACAGCTTAACACAGGTGGCTACTCTGACAGGTTTTTAATGAAGACAACACAGACTTATTTATATTAGAAGATGCTATCTAGGATTTTCATAAAGACAAGAAGCCAATACCTGGCTTAAAATCTTCAAAGGAGAGGACCGATCCAAGATGGCCGATCGCTAACATCTCGGGACTGTAGCTCTCAGTGAAGGCGCGGAGAACTAGACGACGCCACACTTTCAGACAAATTCTGGTCGCTCACAGAGCAGAAGATCCCCAGTGGAGGAGTCACACGGGTTGCCAGTGCAACTTTTGTGGCCCGTGCAGTGGTTCTGCCGGCGCCTCAGCGCGGCAGCTCTCGGAGCAGAGTAAACAGGTTCAGAGGACCCACAAGGGCTCCCAGCATGACACCAGAGCCCGGCGCAGTGGCTGTGACAGCACTTTGGCGGGCAGCGCTCGGCGCAGAGTAAACGGGACCGGCTTCCCTTCTGACCGAGGTTTGGAGCCCAGGGAAGGCAGAGTTGCCCACTACGGACACAAGAAGGAAGCCAGACAAGAGAATCCTGGGCAGAAAAGCACCATCAGTTTTAACGCCACTGCTCTGGCCCTGGGAACTAACAACCTTGACGCCCACTCAAGAGACCTAATCTGAAAGTTGGTAAATTCAAAGACCACAGGAGGATAAACTTACAATGATGGGAAGAAACCAGTGTAAAAAAGCTGAGAATACTCAAAGTCAGAACGCCTCTCCCTCTAAAGATGATCACAGTTCCGCATCAACAATGGAACAAGGCTTGATGGAGAACAAGCGCATCCCAATGACAGAAGTACTCTTCAAGGAATGGATAATAACAAACTTCGGTGAGTTAAAAGAACATGTTGTAGCCCAACGTAAAGAAACTAGGAACTTTGAAAAAAGGTTTGATGAAATCCTATTGAGAATAGACAACTTAGAGAGGAATATAAGTGAATTAATGGAACTGAAGAATACAGTACAGGAACTCCAAGAAGTATGCATAGGTTTAAACACTCGAATTGTTTAAGCAGAAGAAGGGATATCAGAGGTCAAAGTCCAACTCAATGAAATAAAACGTGAAGAAAAGATTCAAGAACAAAGGATAAAAAAGAATGAGCAAAGTCTCCAAGAAATGTGGGACTATGTGAAAAGACCAAATCTACGTTTGATAGGTGTACCTGAATGCGACGGAGAGAATGAATCCAAGATAGAAAATACCCTTCAGGAAATTATTCAGGAAAATTTTCCTAAACTAGCAAAGCAGGTCAATATTCAACCCCAGGTAATACAGAGAACATCACAAAGATATTCCTCAAGAAGAGCAACCCCAAGGCACATAATCGTTAGATTCACTAGGGCTGAAACAAAGGAGAAAATACTAAGCACAGCCAGAGAGAAAGGTCAGGTTACCCACAAAGGCAAGCCAATCAGACTTACAGCAGATCTCTCAGCAGAAACTCTACAAGCCAGAAGAGAGTGGGGGCCAATATTCAACATCCTCAAAGAACAGAACCTTCAGCCCAGAATTTCATATCCAGCCAAACTAAGCTTCACAACTGAAGGAAAAATAAAATCTTTTATGAACAAGCAAGAACTCAGAGATTTTATTACCACCAGGCCTGCTTTACAAGAGCTTCTGAAAGAAGCATTACACACAGAAAGAAACAACCAGTATCAGCCCTTCTAAACATATACCAAAAAGTAAAGAGCACCAACATAAAGAAGAATTTTCATCAACGAATGGATAAAACAGCCAGTTAACATCAAATGGCAGTAACCCTAAATTTAAATTGACTAAATCCCCCAATCAAAAGACACAGCCAAAACCCAATGGCATGTTACATCCAGACCTGTTTCACATGCAAGGATACACAAAGACTCAAAACAAAGGGATGGAGAAAGATTTACCAACCAAATGGAGAGCAAAAATAAATAAATAAATAAAAAGCAGGAGTCGCAATTCTCGTATTGGATAAAATAGATTTTAAAGCAACAAAGATATAGTGGTAAAAGGATCAATGCAACAACAAGAGCTAACGATCCTAACACCCAGATACATAGAGACTTAGACACAATGAGACAGAAAATTAATAAGGATATCAAGGACTTGAACTCAGATCCGGAACGAGTAAACTTAATAAATATTTACAGAGCTCTCCCCTTCAAATACACAAAATAAGCATTCTAGTCAATACCACATCACACGTACTCATAGGTTTAAATGAAACATTGATTGGCCATTATTAATACCCATTTTTTTTTAAGAATAAAGCAATATTTCCACTCACTTTCCCTCTTTCTCTTCCTCTTTCTTCCTCTCCTTTACTCATTTTTTTCTTCTTTCCTTCACTCAAAAAAAAAGAAATCAACTTGTAAACCTCTAGATCCAGGTCGGCAATGTCTCTCTCATTGCTTGAATTCCTTCCTTCCCTGCCCTCCCTCCCTCCCTCCCTCCCTCCCTCCCTCCCTCCGTCCCCCCTTCCTCCCCCCGTCCCCCCTTCCTCCCCTCCCTCCCTCCCCCCTTCCTCCCTTCCTTCATCCCTCCCTAAAAAAAAAAAAACAAAAAAAAAGGGCCGGGCATGGTGGTTCACGCCTGTAATCCCAGCACTTTGGGAGGCCAAGGCGGGTGGATCACGAGGTCAAGAGATTGAGACCATCCTGGTCAACATGATGAAACCCCGTCTCTACTAAAAATACAAAAATTAGCTGGGCATGGTGGCGCGTGCCTGTAATCCCAGCTACTCGGGAGGCTGAGACAGGAGAATTGCCTGAACCCAGGAGGTGGAGGTTGGGTGAGCCGAGATCGCGCCATTGCACTCCAGCCTGGGTAACAAGAGCAAAACTCCGTCTCAAAAAAAAAAAAATCCTCAAAGGACAGGCTGACTCTCTTCTCAGGAGCTAATGGCGCTGGTGACTTTAAGTTAATGTTCATTTACCATTCTGAAAATCCTAGGGCCCTTAAGAGTGATGCTTCATCTACCCTGCCTGTGCTCTCTAAATAAAAGAACAAAGCCTGGAAGACAGCCCATCTGTTTATTGACTATTTTAAGCTCACCGTTGAGACCTACTGTTCAGAAGAAAAGATTCTGTTCAAAATATTCTTGCTCATTGACAGCCCATCTAGTCATCCAAGAGCTCTGATAGAGACCTACAAGGAGATGAATGTTGTTTGCATGTCTGCTACCACAGCACTCATTCTGCAGCCATGGATCAAGGAGAAATTTTGACTTTCAAGTTTTAGTAAGAAACACATTTTGTAAGGCCATTCCTCCCATAGATGGTGATCTCTCAATGGATTTGGGCAAAGTAAATTGAAAACCTTCTGGGAAGGATTCGCCCTTCTAGGTACCATTAAAGACATCTGTGATTCATGGGTGGAGGTCAAAATAACAACATTAACAGAAGTTTGGAAGAAGTTGATTCTAACCCTCCTGGATGATTTTGAGAGGTTCAAATACATAGTGGAGGAAAATAACTGTGTATGTGGTGGAAATAACTGTGTACGTGGTGGAAAGCTAGAACTGAAGATGTGACTGAATTGCTACAGTCTCCTCATCAAATTTTAATGAATGAGGAGTTGTTTCTTACGAATGAACAAAGAAAATATTTTCTTGAGATGGAATCTACTTTTGGTAAAGATGCTGTAAACATTGTTGAAATGACAACAAAGGATCTAGAATATTACATAAACTTATTTAATAAAGCAGCGGAAGGTTTTGAGAGGATTCCCTTCAATTTTGAAAGTTCTCTCCTGTGGTTAAAATGCCATCGAACATTGTAGCATGCTACAGAGAAATCTCTCTTGAAGCGAAGACTCAATTGATGCAGCAGACTTCATTCCTGTGGTATCTGAAGGAATTGCCACAGCCACCCTAGCCCTTAGCAACCACCACTCTGATCAGTCAGCAGCCATCAACAAGGTAAGACCTACCAGCAAAAATATTACAACCTGCCAAAAGCCGAGAAAATTGTGAGTAATATTATTTAGCAATAAAGTATTTTTTTCTAACTTTTATTTTAGGGTCAGGGGTATATGTGAAGGTTTGTTACATGAACTCGTGTCATGGGGGTTTGTTGTGCAGATGATTTCATCACCCAAGTAATAAGTCCAGTACCCAATAGTTATCTTTTCTGATCCTCTCTCACTTATACCCATCAATAAAGTATTTTTAATGAAGGTATAAACTGTATTTTTTTCAGACATAATGATGTTGCAGAGTTAACAGACTACATTATAGGGTAGTCATAACTTTTATATGTACTGGGAAAACAAAAGTTTGTGTATCACTTTATTGTGATATTCACTTTGCTGTAAGTGGTCTGGAATTGAATCTGCAGCATCTCCAAGCTATGCCTATATTGAGGTATTTTTTCAGATAAAACATTTACTATCCTACAGGCCTGGTGGCTCATGCCCGTAATCTCAGCACTTTGGGAGGCTGAGGTGGGTGGATCACCTGAGGTTGGGAGTTTGAGACCAGACTGACCAACATGGAGAACCCCTGTCTCTACTAAAAATACCAAATTAGCCAGGCGTGGTGGTGCACGCCTGTAATTCCGGAGGCTGAGGCAGGAGAATTGCTTGAACCTAGGAGGCAGAGGTTGTGGTGAGCCGAGATCGTGCCATTGCACTCCAAGCTGGGTGACGAGCAAAACTCCGTCTCAAAAAAAAATAATAATAATTACTATCTATGTTTTGTGTCTCCCAAGTATCAAAAATTATATCAGAGTGTCCGGAAGTCCTGTAAAAGTTTAAAACCATCAATATAAATCTACTTTGATGTAATAAGAAATGTTTGCCAGGGTGCTTTTTGGAAAGTATTGTAAAATTAAATAAGTAATTCCCAAGAAAGTTTTAAAAATCATAATAAAACATTTTAAAATGATTTCAATGTCTAACTTAAGTAGCTATTTTTTTGTAAACATTCTGCAATATTTTTAAAGAGAAAACTCCCATCCATCAAGTTATATTAATCATCTTATGTAGGTTATACAATATTAAAGTTATTGCATTCACCTAGAACTGTAAAGTTTTAATGGGCCTGCATTTAAAGGAGATTTAAATTCTGAAGCTATTTTCCCATTTTTATCGTTTAGTAAATATCTGACTACCACACATCAGGATGGGATTTGTGTTCCCATTTGTCTGTTACAATTTGATTTTGCTCTGATTTGAATCTTATTTACTAATTCACCTCCAAATCACACGACAATTTAAACACTCATTCCTAGGTGTAATTCACTTGTAACAAAAATGCAGTTTTCCCTCCTTCTAGAAGCACATTCCTGGAATGAATGTCTCTCCTTTGGGAAATGGTAGGAGGGAAAAAGTTCTTCAAGGGTTTTTATGGGACAGAAAAACAGAAACAATAGCTACCTATTAAGCTTGGTGTTTCTTCTTTTTTAATCTGGTTTGAATCAGTGCGTACAGAACTTTACCTTTTATAGGTTCTGAAATTATCTGTTTTCACTTCTGTTAACAGAGAACTTACTCAGAAGTTGTGGATGTGTTTAACTATTTATATTTAGGTCTACCTGTATTTAATTATATGTACCACTGTTTCTTAACATAGCATTTTGCAACAGATGTTTTAGATGGCGACTTAAGACACACTTGAGGAAAATGTTTGCATTTACTCCTTAATTTCTATGTAACTCTAAGCACCTATTGATTTATTGTAGCTTATTTCTTTAAGAGTTTCTGTTATCTCTGCTTTGAGATTTGCATTTCTGACTTTTTTGCTGTCACTATTTGTAGAAAGCAGCCACAGGGACGGTACCTGTATCCCTGAAGAGATTGAAGCAAATAAATCATTTACCATTTAGAAGAAAGGAAGGGTAAGTAATTTTCTGACCTTCTTGGATTTCTCTCTTTATTCTTTGCTTTGATATACCTAACAGCTTCTCTGTAGACTTCCTACTTCTGTAGTGCCAAAATAATTTCTCATTAGCCCGACAATCAACATGAAATTAATGCCACAGTTGCATTAGATAGGGGTAGGGGTGAGGGTTTAGGTGATTGAGCAGGCCAGTTTAAAAGAACAAGAAAGCAAAATCTTTACTCTCAAGAAGTTAAAAGATTAAGGCGATGAGGCACATAAGGAGTAATGAAACTGAGCAATGTGTCTTTGAGTGCAAATTGACATAGCACAGATTGAGAAAGCAATGCTGTGAGGGGATAATGGACGTACAAGGAGATGTTAATCCTGAAGGTTACTTTGCTGATGCTTGTCAGAGAGATATCATCATAGGTTATCGGAGGGAAGATGTGGGCATGCAAATGAGGAGTCTCACAGAAAGTCACTTGACTTGTTAGAGACACAATGGGAAATGATGCAAAGGTTCATTCTTTGGAGAGAAATAAGTAATGAGTGAAAAGAAATCAAGTGAGGAATGTCCCACACAGCTCCTTAGTGTATCATACTCTTCATGTCATGCAACCAATGAAGTCTTCATACATGACTTGGGAGGTAGATGCTATTATCACTTTATATATGATCAAATTGAGGCTATAAGAGACTGAACAATCTGACCACTGCTCATATAAGTGGCATATGGTGGGACCAGAAGTGTGTCTGACTCTTTACGGGAAGTAGCTTCTAAATGCATCACTTTTGGTATGTTTATACAAAAATTTCCATGGTTGCATTTCAGATTACCAACAGGTTAAAAACATTTCTTATATTGTTATTTAAAAGAGAAATCTCCCTACTCCATCACCTGAGAGTAAAACACTGACATCAACAGATTAGATCCGAGCAAAAAGTTCAAAATCATCTTAAAAGTAAAAAATTATACCCAGAGCATCAATTATGACTATTTTGAAAGTGCTTATAAAGAAAAACACAATGACCAGAATATTGGTCAGTTATGAAGAAACAGAAGAAGGCTGTTCATAATGGAGTCCATTCTAGCACTCTCCAAGAGAGTGAGTGTCTGGTCTGAGAAATTGGCCTGGCCTGGCTCAATGATAAACCCAACCTTGATAAGATACCTCAGGTTGTCCCATTAGACATCCTCTTTGTCTTTTGAACTCTCTTTCTGATTTCCTCCTACAAAGAGAATGAACTGGTCCCTTTAGCAGTTAAATTTCTCCTGGCATTTCTATAAATTGGGACTGAGTTTATACAGCATTCTGTAGAGAAACTTCACTCTGAATGTATGGATGGGTCAAGTTTCTGGGACTGTACTTCTGAATAGAAGATTCACCTTCAGGTGCACTTTCAGTGTGCTAAGTGGACATGCCAAGGTTGTGTTGTATTGAGAGTGACTTTTCTTCCTGAAACGTTCACAGTGACATCACAACATTTACTCATGTGCAGATTCAAATTTCAAAGTTACAACTTAATATACATTGTAGTGTCTTTATAAAAAGGATTAAAATAAATATACAACATTGAATCTATGTAGTATGCCAGAATGTAATGTATAAACACTTTAATTTAGATAATGACATGTTTGCTGATCTCTCTCATTCTTTCTTCCTTTCTCTTTCCTTCCCTCCCTCCCTCCTTCCTTCTTTCCTTCCCTCCATCCCTCCCTCCCTCCGTTTCTCTCTTTCCTTCCTTCCTCCCTCCCTCCTTTCTCTTTCTTTCTTTCTTTCTTTCTTTCTTTCTTTCTTTCTTTCTTTTTTCCTTTCTTTCTCTTATCTCTCTCTCTCTCTCTCTCTTTCTTTCCTTCTCTGTCTCTGTCTCTCTCTGTGTGTGTTTTTGAGACTGGGTCTCACTCTATTGCCCAGGCTAAAGTGCAGTGGACTAATCTCAGCCCACTGCAACTTCCCCTTTCTGGGGTCAAGCAATTTTTCAGCCTCAGCCTCCAATGTAGCTGGGACTACAGGTGCGAGCCACCAAAGCCTGGCTAACTTTTGTATCTTTTTGTAGAGCCAGGGTTTCACTACGTTGCCCGGGCTGGAATAGAACTCCTGAGTTCAAAGCGATCCGCCCACCTCAGCCTCTCAAAGTACTGGAATTACAGGCGTGAACCACTGTCGCCCAGCCTGAACTCTCTTTCTTGTAGTTTTTTTCTACATGTAGATAACTATTAAATAATAGTTTACTATTTTAATAACAAAATATTAAATTATTGAAATATTATAAATAATATTTATTTGCATCAGAATAGCTCTAAGTACTATGAGAATTTGTTCTTTTTTCTTTAAACTGTGGTTAGCTTATTTAGTAATGTGAGTGACTTGATCAATATTTAGTAATGTGAGTGACTTGATCAATATTTAGTAATGTGAGTGACTTGATCAACTGTAGTTCTATCAGGATGTACTTTTTTTGGAAAAAGTTATTTCTATTTCTGAAGAATAGATTTTGTAGAATGGAGATAGAGTGGGGGAAGGGGACACTTCAAAGTGTGGAAACATGAGGAAACTTCAGAGTTTGTCAGCAATTCAAGGGGCCCCTTAAGGGAGAGGAAATGACCAGAGGGGGATGGGGTGAAGAGAGAGAGGAGAGAGAGAGAGAGAGGAGAATACCGAGGGAAACAAGAAGAAAAAAGAAAAAAGAAAGCTTATTTTTGTGAACTGTATAATAGATGATAAAGATTTTGTGTATTTAAGTAGTCATGAAAACAGTGCATGAACTGGCGTATTGCTTTCCAGCTGTCCTGGTTCTCTCTGCCTTTCCTTGCTTGCTGAAACACTGAGTATCCTTATATCTGGGAAGTACATCTGGCAAGAAAATGTTTATGATTCTTTTGCCACTGTTCAAATTCTCAACCTGCTACTAGACCGTTTTTGGAGATGGACTTTTTCTAAGAAGGCCTTGTTGGTATTGTTCGGAACCAACTTTAGGGTCATAACTTTCCAGAAAAAGCAGTTGCCTGTTTAAACATTGATTTCACGACAGCATACTCATGTACCTTTTTGTTATCATTACTGTCATTTTATGTAGTCATTAATTATAACAAAATTGAATCCAGTTCATGTTAGAATTCTATAGCTATGATTGTCATTGTACCTATTAGAAATTTAAATGTTCCCTGTCCAATATTAGGTTTATTTTACCAGAGGCTGGAAATTCTATTCTCAAATTAATGATCTTGTCATTTAAATGATGACTATGGTCCTCAGCAGCAGAGGAAAATCAACATTTGCTGAATCTGACGACCTGATACATTATTTCTGTTTAGCCTTATTGATGAGGCTATAGAGACTTTTGGAACCTTGCAGTTGGCGGGAACCTGTGAACCCCATGGGGAGCCTCCCATCCTGCCAAGCTCTTTCCCCACCCCATTCAGAGTACAGGGAAATCAAGTGTTTGTTTAAACATACACAGACAAGCGTCTCATTATTTTATAGAGCAATCAAAGTCCATCACTGAACAACTTGATTGCTAGGCAGTTCTTTATGACAGTTAACTAAAAGCTGCTGTGAACCATTTGTCTTGTTCCTGTCCTCATCCCCTAGAGCAAAATAAAACAGAGCTGTTCAGATTTCATATAACAGTCCTGAAAGCAGAGAGGTCTACCCAAATCTTCCACCCCAATGAGGTAGACTTGGGCATGTAAATGTGAAGACTTTTGTTTCCTTGATAAGACCATGCCAACCACAACACAACTTTAGAGAATCTATTGCTTACCAGGCACTGTTAGAGTCTTCAACACATTTTTTTTTTCTTTTCTTTGAGACAGAGTTTCACTCTTGTTGCCCAGGCTGGATTGCAATAGCATGGCCTGATCTTGGCTCATTGCAACCTCTGCCTTCCGGGTACAAGCAATTCTCCTGCCTCAGCCTCCTGAGTAGCTGGGATTACCGGCATGCACCACCACAGCTGGCTAATTTTGTACTTTTATTAGAGATGGGGTTTCTCCATGTTTGATCAGGCTGGTCTCAAACTCCCAGCATCGGGTGATCTGCCCACCTCGATCTCCCAAAGTGCTAGGATTACAGGTGTGAGCCACCACACCTGGCCAACACATATTTTTTCCTATTCCTCATTCCAACTCTGCACTGTATGTATTATCTTCAAGATAGAGACATCAAAACTGAGAATCAGAGAGTTGAATAGCCATCTAAGATATCAGGACGATAAGCAGTGGAGGTGGGAGATGCTTTTAGTTCTGAATAAATTGAAGGACATCATCTTTGTCATCACATCATAGTTGCTCTCTAGTGTCTTATGCTAATTAGTATTTGCTACTAGAGGAATGATGTTTCTCATAATATAATTCCCAGGCTTGAATCGTGCTGGACATGGCTTCTTCCCCTGATCCCTTACTTATTCCAGTTGTTAATATTTCCAATAAAACATGAATGCAAATTCAAGCATGATCTATGCAGGTATGAACTGGACTAGCAGATTTTCCATGAAACATTACTGGGACACTTACTTCCCAATAAATTATATGAAAATACAGTTATCAAAAGATAACTTATGATTTAGTACTATATATGTTTATGTGTATATACACACATATATATATATGTCTTTATGAATGTATGAGTAACAAGATCTAGTGATGGACTCAATAGTTATCTTAATTTTGAAGTAGTGTAGCATAATGACCATTTTGAGATTTTCACAGAAATTATAATGTGCCCAGGAAATACCTATGTTTACTATTGTCGACATAGTTACATGTACTGCCAACACTACTGTTGTGTTTTGCCTGCATTCATAATGAAAACAAATCTTAAATTTCTGCCGAAAGTTAGTGAAAATAATGTATTTTACCCTCTAAAATTTGCAGACTCTATTCATGAACTGCTTGGACAACTGTGAATAAGTTAGCTCGTCTTTACACTCTAGTTAACTAAAACTACTAAGACTTCTTATACAAGGACTATCCCCATGGGATTTATTACTTACCCTATAAGAAAGGTGTACCATTTTTCCTTTTACATTTTGATCTTCTTATGAAGAGTGTCATTTTAGTTTATTAAGATAATTTTGCATCTTTAGCCATTGCTATTTCTCCTAGCTTTAGGATATTCATTCCATGTTTAGCCAACTAACCCATTTACAACGCATTAGGACTGGATTGTGAAATACTTCCTCAAATTAGATATTAAAAGCTTTTCTGGTTGATAAAATCCTATTAATAGTCACTTTTGTGATATAAATGACCAAGCAGCACCTAGTCCACATAATTGTAGAAACAAGCAAAGGTGTCATAAGGCCAAATACCTTTTTTTTTTTTTTTTTTGAGACGGAGTTTCGCTCTTGTTACCCAGGCTGGAGTGCAATGGCGCGATCTCGGCTCACTGCAACCTCTGCCTCCTGGGTTCAGGCAATTCTCCTGCCTCAGCCTCCTGATCAGCTGGGATTACAGGCACGCGCCATGATGCCCAGCTAATTTTTTGTATTTTTAGTAGAGACGGGGTTTCACCATGTTGACCAGGATGGTCTTGATCTCTTGACCTCGTGATCCACCCGCCTCGGCCTCCCAAAGTGCTGGGATTACAGGCTTGAGCCACCGCGCCTGGCCAGTCCCCTTCCTTTCTCCCTCTTTCCATTCTTTTCTTCCTTCTCTCCTTTCTTCCGCATAAATTCAATATAAAATTATGTCAGCTACTGGAGTTACACAGGTAAGTAAGGCATATTTCTTGAAATCAAACAGCTCACATTTTGTCTTCCATAAAAACACTGACCTGCTTGGATTTGGTAACTCAATAGCTGATGCTACTCAGAGGATTTCATCATTTTAATAATGATGATTTTCCCCCTTCAGGATGCAACCTGGTTAGTTTTTATGTTCTTATTCTTCCCAGCGTTAAACTTCTAGCATATTTGAGAGCTGACTTTGAGTTGTTTTTGATAGTTGCCTATTAACATTAAACCATTTTATTTCATTCTCAATATTTATCCTTTAGCATTTTTAGGAAGCTTCAGTTAAATCTGGTTTTAGCTTTCTAGCTTTCTGAACTAAGCTTTCCTGGTGTATACCATTCATCTTTCAGCTTTGGTATACATTCATTTCCCAACGAGTGAATTTCAGAGTTTTCAGTACAGTCAATCTTGCATTAGTTCTCCACTAATTTTATTACTGAAATTTGCTTATTTTATTACTGAAATTTGCTTAACAGTTTGTTTAGTGTGCTAAGAATCTCCTATTACAGACAGAATATATCCATTAAACAATCAAATCATAAAAGAAAACTATCAAATTCACATTGTATATGATATGGTTTGGATCTGTGTCTCTGGCCAAATCTCATGTGGAATTGTAATTCCCAATGTTACAGATGGTCTGATGGGAGGTGATTTGATCATGGGGGGCAGTTTCTCATGAATCGTTGTTTGTAGTATAGTTTGAAGTCAGGTAGTGTGATGCCTCCAGCTTTGTTCTTTTTGCTTAGAATTGATTTGGCTATGTGGGCTCTCTTTTGGTTCCATATGAAGTTTAAGGTGGTTTTTTCCAGTTCTGTGAAGAAGAACTGGTAGCTTGATGGGGGTAGCATTGAATCTATAAATTACTTTGGGCAGTATGGCCATTTTCACAATATTGATTCTTCCTAACCATGAGCATGGAATGTTTTTCCATCTGTTTGTGTCCTTTCTTGTTTCCTTGAGCAGTGGTTTGTAGTTCTCCCTGAAGAGGTCCTTTACATTCCTTGTTAGTTGTTTTTCTAGGTATTTTATTCTCTGTGTAGCAATTGTGAATGCCAATTCGTTCTTGATTTGGCTCTCTTTAAGTCTGTTATTGGTGTATAGGAATGCTTGTGATTTCTGCCCATTGATTTTGTATCCTGAGACTTTGCTGAAATTGCTTATCAGTTTCAGGAGATTTGGGGCTCAGAAGATGGGATCTTCTAAATATACAATCATATCGTCTACAAGTAGAGACAATTTGACTTCCTCCTTTCCTAATTGAATACACTTTATTTCTTCTTCTTGCCAGATTGCTCTGGCTAGAACTTCCAATACTATATTGAATAGGAGTGGTGAGAGAGGGCATCCTTGTCTAGTGCCAGATTTCAAAGGGAATGCTTCCAATTTTTGCCCATTGAGTATGATATTGGCTGTGGGTTTGTCATAAATAGCTTTTATTATTTTGAGATATGTTCAGTTGATACCTAGTTTATTGAAAGTTTTTAGCATAAAGGGCTGTTAAATTTTGTCAAAGGCCTTTTCTGCATCTATTGAGATAATCACGTGGTTTTTGTCTTTGGTTCTGTTTATGTGGTGGATTACATTTATAGATCTGCGTATGTTGAACCAGGCTTGCATTCCCGGGATGAAGCCAACTTGATCATGGTGGATATGCTTTTTAATGTGCTGTTGCAATTGGTTTGCCAATATTTTTTTGAAGATTTTTGTATCTATGTTCATCATGGTTATTGGCCTGAAGTTTTCTTTACTTGTTGAGCCTCTACTGGGTTTTGGTATCAGGATGATGTTGGTTTCATAAAATGATTTGGGAAGGATTCCCTCTTTTTGGATTATTTGGAATAGTTTCAAAAGGAGTGGTCCCAGCTCCTCTTTGTACATCTGGGAGAATTCAGCTGTGAACCCATCTGGACCTGGACTTTTTCTGGTTGGTTGGCTATTAATTTCTGCCTCAACTTCAGCCCTTGTTATTAGTCTATTCATGGTTTCAACTTCTTCCTGGTTTAGACTTAGGAGGGTGCAAGTGTCCAGGAATTCATCTATTTCTTCCAGGTTTACTAGTTTATGTGCATAGAGCTGTTTGCAGTAATCTCTGATGGTAGTTTCTATTTCTGTGAAATCTGTGGTGATATCCCTTTTATCATTTTTTATTGCATCTATTTGATTCTTCTCTCTCTGTTTTATTAATCTGGCAGTGGTCTATCTATTTCGTTGATCTTTTCAAAAAACCAGCTCCTGGATTTATTGATTTTTTGAAGGGTTTTTTGTGTCTCTATCTCCTTCAGTTCTGCTCTGATCTTAGTTATTTCTTGTCTTCTGCTAGCTTTTGAGATTTTTGATCTTGTTCCTCTAGCTCTTTCAGTTTTGATGATAGGGTGTCAATTTAAGATCTTTCCATCTTTCTCATGTGGACATTTATTGCTATAAGTTTCCCTCTAGACATTGCTTTAAATGTGTCCCAGATATTCTGGTACATTGTGTCTTTCTTCTTGTTGGTTTCAAAGCACATCTTTATTTCTGTTTTCATTTCATTGTTTATCCCATCAACATTCAAGAGCCAGTTGTTCAGTTTTGATTATGTTGTGCAGTTCTGAGTTAGTTTCTTAACCTGAGTTCTAATTTGATTGCACTGTGGTCTGAGAGACTGTTTGTTATGATTTCTGGTCTTTGCATTTGCTGAGGAGTGATTTACTTCCAATTATGTTGTCAATTTTAGAGTATGTGCGATGTGGTGCTGAGAAGAATGTATAATCTATGGATTTGGGGTGGAGAGTTCTATAAATGTATATTAGGTTTGTTTGGTCCAGATCTGAGTTCAAGTCCTGGATATCCTTGTTAATTTTCTGTCTCGTTGATCTGTCTAATATTGACAGTGGAGTGATAAAGTCTCCCACTATTATTGTGTGGGGGTTTAAGTCTCTTTGTAGGTCCTTAAGAACTTGCTTTATGTATCTGGGTGCTCCTGTATTGGGATCATTAGCTCTTCTTGTTGCATTGATCCTTTTACCATTATGTAATGCCCTTCTTTGTCTCTTTTGGTTTAAAGTCTTTGTTGGTTAAAATCTTTGTTGGTTTAAAGTCTATTTTATCTGAGACTAGGATTGCTACTCCTGCTTTGTTTTTTTTTGCTCTCCATTGCTTGGAAAATTTTCCTCTATTCCTTTTTTTGAGCCTATGTGTATCCTTGCATGTGAGATGTGTTTCCTGAATACAGCACGCCAATGGGTTTTTACTTTTTATCCAATTTGCCAGTCTGTGTCTTTTGATTGGGGCATTTAGTCCATTTACATTTAAGGTTAATATTGTTATGTGTGAATTTGATCCTGCTATTTTGATGCTAGCTGGTTGTTTTGCCCAATAGTTGATGCAGATTGTTCATTGTGTTGATGCTCTTTACCATTCAGTACATTTTTGGAGTGGCTGGTATTAGTTGCTCCTTTCCATGTTTAGTGCTTCTTTCAGGAGCTCTTGTAAGGCAGGCCTGGTAGTGACAAAATCTCTGAGCAATTGCTTGTTCATAAATGATTTTATTTCGCCTTTGCTCATGAAGCTTAGTTTGGCTGGATATGAAATTCTAGGTTGAAAGTTCTTTTCTTTAAGGATATTGAATATTGGCCTCCACTCTCTTCTGCCTTGTATGGTTTCTGCCAAGAGATCCACTGTGAGTGTGACGGGCTTCTCTTTGTGGGTAACCCAACCTTTCTCTCTGGCTGCGCTTAGCATTTTTTTCTTAATTTCACCTCTGGTGAATGTGACCATCATATGCCTTGGGATTGCTCTTCTTGAGGAATATCTTTGTAGTGTCCTCTGTATTTCCTGGACTTGAATATTGGCTTGCCTTACTAGGTTGGGGGAGTTCTCCTGGATAATATCCTGAAGAGTGCTTTTCAGGTTGGATTCATTGTCTTCATCACATTCAGGTACACCTATCAAATGTAGATTAGGTCTTTCCATGTAATCTCATATTTCTTGGAGGCTTTGTTCATTTCTTTTTATTCTTTTTTCTCTAATCTTGCCTTCTCATTTTATTTCATTGAGTTGATCTTCAATCTCTGATATCCTTTCTTCTGCTTGGTTGATTTGGCTATTGAAACTTGTGTATTTTTCGTGAAGTTCTCATGTTGTGTTTTTCAGCTCCATCAGATCATGTATATTCTTCTCTAAGCTGTTATTCTTGTTAGCATTTTATCAAATCTTTTTTCAGAGTTCTTAGTTTCTTTGCATTGGGTTAGAACATGTTCTTTTAGCTCAGAAAAGTTTGTTATTACCCACTTTCTGAAGCCTTTTTCTGTCAATTCATCAGACTCATTCTCCATCCACTTTATTTGCTTGCTGGTTAGGAGTTGTGATCCCTTGGAGGAGGAGAGGCATTCTGGTTTTGGGTGTTTTCATCCTTTTTGCACTGGTTTCTTCCCATCTTTTTAGATTTATCTACCTGTGGTCTTTGTAGCCTGTGGTCTTTGTAGTTGGTGACTTTGAGATGGGGTCTCTAAGTGGACATCCTTTTTGTTGATGATGAAGTTAATTTTTTCTGTTTTTTAGTATTCCTTCTAGCAGTCAGGCCCCTCTGCTGTAGGACTGCTGAGGTCCACTCTAGACCCTGCTTGCCTGGGATCACCTGCAGCAGCTGCAGAACAGTAAAGGTAGCTGCCAGTTTCTTCTGTTTTCTTTGTCCCAGAAGGATACCTGCTGGATGTCAGCCTGAACTCTCCTTTTTGAGGTGTCTCTTTGGATATATGAGAGTTGGGAAGCTGCTGGAGGAGACAGTCTGTCCCTTATAGGAGCTCAGGTGCTGAGTTGTGAGCTCCATTTTTCTGTTCAGAGCTGCTGGGCAGGTATGTTTAAGTCTGCTGCAGCGGAACTCATAACTGCCTTTTTTCCCAGGTGCTCTGTCCTGAGAAGGTGGAGCTTTATTTATAAGTTCCTAACATGCTGCTGCCTTTTTTCAGAGATGCCCTGCCCAGTGAGGAGGTAGCCTCATCACAGTCTGCCAGCAGAGGCGTTGCTGAGCTGCTGTGGGCTCTGCCCAGCTGCTGTGTGAACTTCCTTGTGGTTTTGTTTTTAGAGGTATAGTTAGAACTGCCTCAGTAATGGTGGTCTGCCTCAGTAATGGCAGACTGTCTCCATAATGGCAGACTGCCTCGGTAATGGTGGATTTCCTCATCAATGGCAGACTGCCTTGGTAATGGTGGACTGCCTCAGTAATGGTGGACTGCCTTGGTAATGGTGGATGCCCTTCCCCCCACAGAGCTGGACTGTCCCGGATCCAGCTGTGCTTGCTGTGAAACTCTTAATCCAGAGCGTTTCAGAGTGCTGGTCTCTGTGTTAGTGGGACCCACCAAGCCAGATCACCTGGCTTCCTGTTTCAGCCCCCTTTTTTTCAGTTGAATGGGCGACTCTGTCTCCCAGGTGTTCCAGGCACCAGTTAAAATGGCTGCCCAGATTTGTATGAGTTTTTATGCAGAAACCCATGGCGCTGGCTGAAAAAGCTGTGCTGGAAACTCCTGGTGCTTTTCAGCCAGGTCATCTCCTGGTCTGTGGGCAGTTAAAACTCGTTTGTAAATGTGATGATCACTCACCCTCTGCATTCTTGCTGAGAACTGCACTCCAGAGCTGTTCCTGCTTGGCCATCTTGCCCAGGGGATCTTTAACTCTTCTATGCTTTGCAAGAATTTTTGGTATGGCAATATGCTCCCTTAAACAGTTTGTTAGCATTACTTACTCTTCTCATTGATTTATTGTGAATGTTTAAATATTGATGAGTTGTATACAGTAATACTCCTAAAAAATCTCTCATAAGTGCAGTGTGGAAATATTAGCAAATTTGATCATTTAATGGTAAATTCATTTTTTCTTTTCCTCTTGTATTCAGTAGGAAAAGTAGTGTAACAATGTGATAGTAAGTAAACAATAAAATACATTCACAAAGATAATTTTAAAAAGTGGGTATTTTTGCCATTTCCATTTGAGATGCTCTTGGGTTTATCTTGGGTACTTTGGGTAGCTTTGAAGTTAAAAAATAAAACATTGCAATCTGTAAATACATAAAGCAAAGCAATATTTTTGTCTGTCAATTCAAAAGAATTCCTATACTTTTGCTACCTATGTGTGTAAGTCAATACATTCTATGGCCTAAGAATTGTTCTTTGACCAAATAATTTCTAAGGAATCACATATGAAAAGGAACACTCACCAAGTTGGTCAGCTTAACCTGATCATTCTGGGGTTCCACAGTGAGCATGGTGATTTCAGATGTCATAACCAGGTCACTCTCATATCTGTGTGTATGTTATATGCAACTATTTATACACACCTGTATAAACTCACTTGGTTCTCCACAGTAAACTGCAAACATTTTTCTTTGTCATTATCTGTCTTCCTGCTCCCTTTTGTTAAGTGTGATCACTAAGGAATTGCCAAGCAAAACAATTAAAACCTAAATACAGTACATTAAATATTCCCTAAAAGTATTTGTGGCATTTATATAGCATGACCACCTGGAGGGAATTTTCAACAACTGTCTCAAATCACAGTCTACTAAGTGTTCCCTTGTTGTGTCCACAAGATGAAATGAAGTGTTAAACATTTATTGGATCAATTTAAAGATACTCGATTTTGACTTCAAGCATTTCATCCTCTTTTGCTCAAATTATAGAAACCATTTTAGGCAAAGGAGCTGAATTACCTTAATCCTCACGTCTGTCTTCTATATTGATTTGAATATTCCGTTAGTTAGACATAATTTTTATTTTTCTTTAAAACGATTTCAATGCTAAATTACTTTCCTCAGTAGCCAAAAGAGCATAGGATGACATTCTGCCTTCTTCACTAGCTTAATTTTACATTTTAAAGCTACACAAGCAGAATTCTACCTACATTCCTGCTCAGGGTGATGCAGAAATTTTCTCATCCCCTTTGTCAGACTTGTGAACACTTACTCAGCTTGCCATGCTCAATCCAGCATGATGTAGCATGTAAGTGAGCAACTGTAGGACTCAGCTGGCTGCTCTCGGCACCAGCAGGAGCAACTCTGTGCAGGACCCACAGTCAGACCAGGCATGAGCGAGTGAATGCAGAACCTGGCTGGCTGCTCCAGGCGTTGGTGGGAGCAAGCACCATGCAAGGCCCAGGTGTGGGTGTCTACAACCCTGAAATCGGGAGGAGGTGTTACAGTGCTCCCTTAGTTATACAGTCTGATGGACAGCTGTGTGTTAACAGCTCATTTGGACCCTGCCTTCTCATGTGGAATGGCTGCCCTCCACTGGCAAGGGCAAAGGGTTAGTGTGACAGCCTTTCTGGGGGCATCCCTGCATTTGGTGGGTCCCAAGCTCTTATCTGGCATCTGAGAAGAATGAGGCCATATGGACACTTGAAGGAAGGTGAAGGCAGAGAATTTTATTGAGTGGTAGGAATGGCTGTCAGCAGAGAGGTGAGCTTCAAATAGGATGGGAAAGGCAAATATTCTCATTGAAGGCTGGTCATCTTTTCCTGCACTCAAGCTGTCTCTTCTTCCCCATAGTCTGGCTGTCTTCCCTCCAAAGTCAAGCCATCTCTCTCTCCCCTCCCTACTGAGTCTGGGATCTTTATAGGCACAGGATGGAGGGCTGGGGCAGGCCGTAGGTAGTTTTGAAAGAAGCAACATTCAATTGCTAAAAAGGCATTCAGAAAGAACCAGTTGGGAGAGCTTGGGCAAATAGTAATAGAAGTTCTCACTTTGGGCCATGGGTTTCAGGTTGCTTTGACTTCAGGTGGTGTTTCACTGGAGACCCATCCCTGTCTGTCTAGAATTCCTCTGACTCCTGCCTGTATCAAATGCTTATTAGACAATGATGATGCTGGCCATCTACTAAGCAGTATTTGAGAGGCTCCAAAAAAATTCTTCCAAATCTCCAAAAGCCCACGGGCAGATGCCCTATACTCCATCATTAGTTGGTTTAATCCTTCTGCAAATTTTTGTCTGAAGGAATATATTAAGCCATAAATTACCTAGTGGGAATTCATTTTGTCAAACCAGATTATATTCTCTGAAGCAGGGATGTTGGATGAGAAATCAAGTCTTGGGCACTTGAAAAGTGAAGGAATACTGGGAGAGTGACTGCGTTGAAGAAAAGACAGGACAAAGAGCAAAGGCAATTTTGAACTATGTAGTTATTTCACTATCTGCGACTTTTTACTCAATTCCTGTAAACCAGTATTACTGAGTCTTCAAAGGAGTACCGTATGAAGGAGGCAGGTTGAGGTAGGACCCCAGGGCATAGCAGAATGTACATTTTCATAGGCCATTAAATGGAATTAGAGAAGAATGGATAAATCTGAACATTTCTGCAATTGTATGTTAGAAAAAAATCTAGACAGCATGCCTTTGAGTATTACCACCTTCCAGAAGATGCAGGAGAACACTGAGACAGGCTCAGTCACACAACCTAATTCTTTCTAAGTCTACTTGAATACTTACTTAGTATCCTCTGCATATAAAGTTCCGCTAAAATTCATTTAGTTTCTGCTTGCCATTTTGTCATTAAATCTCTCCTTTGGGTCAAATTTTTCTCTCAGGTTTGCAGCCTCTGCTTCTTTTGACCTCCATAAGCAGGAAATGTCCATGTACTGCCAAGTTTTCAGAGTCTGTGCTGCCCAGAGCAATCAAATGAGATGATTGCCTCAGCCCTAAGCACTGGTCTCAGAGAAGGTTAGAGCATTCTTTGAACCAGAAAACAAAACAGAACAAAAACAAACAGCCATGTAGGTATGTGAGATGTCAGCTTCTCTTTGGAGAAACGTAAGATAGAAATCTGACTCTAAAGCTCTATCTTTGAATGAAGGTTTCTGCAAGTTGCTATTAGGGTCACACTGTCCCCTCCTTGGACTGCTGGGAATCATAGCCCCCACTAGCAAACTCAGTTTTCTCAGATCAGGTGATGAACAATGCAAATTAAACTTGCACTAAGTTCTCTTCACCTTCTCCAAAGTTACTTCAAAATAGCTTATAAACAGCAAAGCTATTTTTTAAAACACCACCTTTAAACCAATTATAAACTCTTTTGAACAGTTTGAATATTTGCTTCAAATGATGTTCAGGATGCTTTACAACACTTGGAGGACAGCACTGCACTTGAGAGTTGACTGTCTTCAGTCTTCACCTGACTTGTCTAGTGTGCTCGCCCACACGTGATAGCTTCTCAGTTGTTGCTTTAACAGCATTGACTGATTTAACAAGAGTTACAACATCACTTAGTTCTGTTGTATATTTCAGTTAATTCCGAGTTTTTCCAACTAAAACGAATGGCTGGTTGAGTGTTTTTCTTTTGCTGATTGGAATGACCAACCTTAAAATGTACAGAGATTCACTGGATTGACTTGGAAGACCACCAGTAATCCCAGAAGTGGCCAAATAATTGGGACAAAAGCATTTATGCCTTAGATGCGCTTAGAGGATGACTGGTCTATGCTATTTTTAATTCTGTCCCCTTTCTAGGAAAATGCAAAAAGTGCTTTTCTTTTCACCATTGGACAAATCACTTCAGGATAAATTGGATCCTGTTTACAGTCCAGTAGTTTTATGTAATCAATTTTTTAAACTTGAATTTCAAACAGAAACGCTTCAATCATGTCAGAAACTTGAGTATTTCTAAGAGTCCCCCTTCTTCTAAATGATACAGCTATAAAGAGCCGTGTAACTCCTGTGGGTCTAAGCTCAGGCTCTACTCTTTACTCAAATGTTGTCTTGAACAAGTCCCTAACACTCTCTTGATGTCAGTGCCTTCATTGGGCATAATAATATTTACGTTGGTTTTTTTGTTTGTTTTCTGGATGTCAAATGGCACAATATGAATGTACTTTGTATATTTCAAATGTTAGCAAACACTGAGTTGTGGTTTTAATGATTCTTGTTCTCGTCTTCGTAAAGTGGTCAACAGCCACACCAATGAGCAATCCTCTCTGTGAGCTTTATTGTATTGGCAATAAGCTGAACGATGGGAGAAGGAAGACAAAGAAGGCTGTCAAATGAGACAAAGGGAACAGTGAGGGCACAGGAAGAAAGACTGGCATATGGTGTAGAGGGGGAGGGGCAAGGCACGAAGATACCGGTCAGTGGAAGAAACACACACATGCACACACCATGATTCTCCACAAGTAGCCTTTATGTGTAAAAAAAGTGGATAGTAGGGTTAAAATGTCTCTGATCTTTTTTGCCAAATCTTGCCCTATAAAACCATCAATTTCAAATCAACAGATGGAGCCATGACTGTTTAAACAAATGTAACCTCTGTCTCATTTTGTCAGTGAAAAGAAATATTTAAATTATATCTTTTAGATTTGTTCTTAGGGCTTTACATGTAATTATCTGTAAATAGGTGGCCCCCCCATCCATCAGATGCAAGGTTTCAGGTGGTGCTCTGGAATGCTGGGTGTGTAAGCAGTTCTGGAAATGCCCTCCAGGTGGCATTATCAATAAATTTCCTAGCCTAGGACTATTGAGGTTCTGGTTAAAATGCAGATTCCTGAGACCCACTTCAAACTGACCAAATCAATGTCAGTTTGAGTATTGCCTGGGCATCTGCGTGCTGTATGAGATTTTTAGCGGATTGCTACTCACACACCAGGGTGAAGATCCCCTGGGCCCTGGGATCACCAGGTCAGCCTCAGCTGCAGCAGCTCTAGGCTGCCTGGGAAGCCCAAGACTCTTGGGTGGTTGGTAAAGAGCCTTTTCCCTGGAGGAAAGGTAAAGGGTTCTCAGCCCCTCATCTTCCTCAGTCCCTTCAAATTAAAAGATTGGAAATGCTCGTGGGCAGGTTCCTTTCTTGTTTCTTTGCCTTTTATTTATAATCTCGAACGTCACTCGAACCTCTCTGTGTCAGCTTGCTGTTTTCGTTTTTGTTACGGTCGGTGAGTCACAGAAAACACAAGCCATTTTTATCTGCAACTAGGACTATTATCTGTGCATTTGGGCTAAAGGAATCTCTTTTCACGATTTAGGAGAAATGCTGAAGAGAAAGAAAACTTGATATTTAGCGTAAGGGCTAGTGTCATGCATCAATCTACATCAAAAGACCAGAGGCTTCCGGCCCTCCCCTGCTCCCTGTCTGAAGCCTTCACAAGCCTCAGACCATGCTCAGCCAAAGGAAATGTGCGGAAGTGTGTTTTTCATAGGAATTAACCCTTGCAGATAAACAGGCAAATCAGGTTGTTTTAGATGCCTTACCTCATAAGTGGCTATGTTGTATTTGCTTGTCCACGCTGGTGTTCTGTTTTGTTTTAACTTTGCAAATTCAATGAATAGTTTCTAGGTGGGAGGGAAAGAAAAAGCCCATGGAATCTTTATTGCTTTATTTAAAAAAAAAATCCATGAAGTAAGAGAAAGAATGTGACTGCATTTTTATTTATGGTCAATAAGCCCAGATGAATATGTGGTAAAAGTTGTGCAGAGTGTCACAAAGCAAATCATCATGTCACAAAAAATATTATTAAATTCTATAATTTCCTTTTCTGAAAGTAGTTCTCCTGTATGGAGTGGGAGAAAGAAAATTACATTCAATATTCACCTTAACTGAAAAGCAGCTGAGTGTGGTGGCTGATGTCCTATAAATAGCAGATCTGTGACCTCATTCCTGTTCTCTCTCTGCCTAGCTGTTTCCAGTTGCAAGTAGAATAGAAAATTGTCAATCATCTGGGCATATAAGCCAGCTTATTTGGATAAATCTGGCCCAGTCTTTGTTTTTCTTTAGTGATGCAGGTACTGTACCTCCATTTTAGCAAAAGCCGTCTATGCTCTGTGCCTGTTGCTTTATGCCTGCACTGCCCAGGTAATTGCAGTTATGTGGAATCGGCCTAAAGTGACCTTGGAAAACTGCTTAACCTTTTGGAGCCTCAGGTTATTCATCTGTAAAGTGAATATTGTAGCTGCCTCTCGCTCATTTCAATGGAATGCTTTGAGAATTGATTAGATAGTGTGCATAAAGCAAGCTGACCTCCTCAAAAAGGAATACAATGTATGATTTTATTTCTGATCTCAAAGCTAGCAGGCCAGGCTTCTCCAGTACAACGCAGTCATTATCTGTGCTTTTGGACTGCCTGGAGAGGAAATTCACACCATTCAGGGCAAAACAATCCACTCCAGTTTCTAAATGGTGGGGATTGTCTATCTGTGGAACACAAATTCAACAGATGGTTGCCAACCTTCCACTTGATTTCGTGGCCCTTGAAACTGTGTTCATTAAAACTTCACCTTGCTGACAACTTTGTAGAGACTTGGAGGGGATGTTTGAATGACATTTGTGATATAAAGGATATATCCCATATGAGACATGAATGTCATATCTCTGATTCTCAGAAGCCGTTGCTAAATTAGCATGTAAACCAGCAAACAAATACTGCATCAGTAACTAAAAGTGCATAGGTTGTTTCTCACATGTTTGTGAATATCCTACTGATGCCAGCACTTTGGAACTTCACTAACAAGTATATTTTGAAGAATTTGAGGACAACTATGTTTCATGTTTAAGTTCAAGTTCCTTTTTCTCAGAAGGCGGAACACAAACTTTAACCAAGGTTTTGGGGAAACATAGATGGAATCTCTTTCTGTTTTGTTTTATAAACTTTACGGAGATATATAATGCCATGCCACTTTTTATTTAAGGCTGCAGAACTTGTTTATTCTCCTTTTCTTGTGTGGGCATGCATGCATACATGTATTTACTATTTAGCCTGTAGAGTTTTTATTTATTTAGCAAATGCCTTGTCTTACTGAACATTTTGGCTATTTTCTTGGACCGTTTTGTTGCAAGAAATAAATGCGGTACTTTAAATGATTTATTTCTTTTTCGATCAACTTGGGAGCCAAAATAAAACTGACATTCCCAGAAAACAAAGGTGCTGTAGAACTCAAAAACATTTACCCTGAAATAAAAATTTGTGTTTACTTAGAGCTCAGTTTCTTGAAAAACAAACATCAGAGACCCTCAGAAAAAGAAGAGAAGCCCCCCGCTGACACATTCTCTCACTGATTGATGCTGTTGTCTTGGCAGAGCAGCTTCAGAAATGCAATCAGGGAACAAATGGGCCTGGTTTTATTCAATAAAATACCCTTAAAAAAAAAAGAAAAGAAATCTTAAAATTCAAAGAATTGCATTTGAAACTGGTGAAACACAATTGTGTGAGTTTATTCTTTGAAAAATAAAGAAAATGGGATTGTGCTTTGGCCTTATCCTATGACATAAATCTGATTGGAAGGACTCTAGGCCATACCATAAAGTGTAACATTATTCGAGGGATACACGTAAATGAGAGCATGGCTCCTCAGTTTTCTACTGTATCTGCCTGTTCTGAGTTAATCAAGCCTAACACTGGCCTGAGCTGAGAAGTGTTTACTACTGAAGGGGCCACTGAGATGGGTGTACAAGGCTAAGCAGAGCCAAGGTTTATGAAAGATTCACAGAGGGCCAGATTCAGTGCCTTATAAGTATTTACTCAATTTATCCTCAGGCTGGCCTTTTATGATACACTTCATTATACTGATGAGGAAATGGCACAGAGAGGTTAAGTCACCCGTCCAAGATCACACAGCTAGGGAAGATCAAAGCTGGGATCTGAACCTCAGTAGACTGATTCTAGAGTTCATCTCTTCACAGTTAGACTTACACCACCACCTCTCTTTATTAAAATAATAAATAAACGAACCCTTAATTTATTGTAAACTTTTAGTACAAAAATAAGTTCTGAATTATCACATTATTGTTATATTTCCACTCTCCCGTTTTAGTCATTCGTTATTTTTTGCTATCCATTTCTTTAATGGGTTATATCTATTACTGTACTATAGAATGCCTTTGAATCCATATAAGTTCCTTTTTTTTTTGCTGCTGTAGAAGTTTATAAAATTATTTCCAATGTGAATCTGTCCTCTATTTAGTTTTCAGTTTTTTTCTGTCCTAAAAAAAAAGTATGTCTTACATTTTACAAATTATAATTTTAGCTTTTTATAGTCATATGTGTGTTTTCCTCTCTAGTCTAGTGTTTTGTGTTTTTTGGAGGTCACAGGGATTGGCGTGTTTTTGATGTGGTTTAACCTTCTTCACCACTACCGCCCCACCCCGCCCCGATTTGGGGAATTATGTTTACGTTTTAGTTCTTCATTCATACATTAGCAGAATTGTTTGTGATAATAAAAGGAAGTAACTTAAGAACTTCCTAACAATTTATAAAACACTAAAATTGGAGTTTTGATATTTTAAAGAACATGTGTTTGAAGATTCCATTTTTGGGGATTCTTCCTTTAGGTCCTGACAGAATTTTATATATGCGGAAGTGGGCTCTTGCTCTATTCTCTATTAGGGAATTTGACTCTCCTCTCCTCTCAAAGATTTCCAATTCAATGCTAAAAATAATTTAAAGGCTGGCACACTGATGCTTTTGTGGAGCCTAGGTGGCAAAAACTAAGAGGCAGGAGGTCTGTAGCTTTTGTATTGTTGCAACACTTTCCCTGTTTCTGCACTGTGTTAGTCAGCTTGTGCTTCTATAACAAAATACCATAGACCGGGTGGCTGAAATAGCAAGAATTTATTTCTCACGGTTCTGGAGGCTGCTAAGTCCAGGATCAAAGTGCAGGGCTGATTTGGTTCCCCAGTAATGGCTTTCTTCCCGACTTGCAGATGGCTGCCTTCTCCCTGTGTCCTCACATGGCGGAAAGACAGAAAGGAAGCTATCTGATGCTCATGAAAGCAATAATCTTACATGAGAGTCTTCTCATGTGTTTGTGACCTCATCTTAACCTAATTACTTCACAAATATCATGACATTGGAAGTTAGGACATCAATATGTGAATTCTGGGGAGTCACAATTCAGTCTGTAGCACCCACTCACTGTCTTTTCTGATGCCAGGCTGTTGATATAGAATCTTCCCTTAAATGCCCTTCTACACCGAGAATTTGATGGGTCCCTGCAAGATGGTGCTGACTCTAGTAACATTAATTTAAAAATAAAAGTCCAGCAATAAAACCCAACAAACAAATAAAAAAACCTGATTAAATGAGATAATCACATTGAGTTGCCCAGGTCCCTTCATTTGAAATTCAGAAGCTCACCTACCAGGTACAGGGACTTCCTAGAGTGCCGGGGAGCGAGCTAAGTCAGTGTGCATCCTGAGCAGCTGTGGTTTAGATCACTTCTGTTTCCTGGAGCAAAGTTTTTTCTTTTAGACAAGTAACACAATATAACTGAGGATCAAATTTATTTTTGAAGTTTTGATAAAGATTCAGAAAGCAAGACCTTTTAAAAATGCTGTACATACCATGAACTAAGATGAATTGATAGTGAGTACTCCAAAGCATTTTATCCAGAGAGTGCAGAACATTTTGAAAACCACCGTTAGGAAGAGATGCTATTACTGGAGTTTGTTTGACAACTAGAATAAAATAAGAAAATTTAGTAAATATCTCCGTGAGGACTTCTGGGCGCTTGATTCTTCTGTAGATGGCTTTTAGGTTTTCCAATTTTGTTTGCCCTTTTAGGTAAAATATCAATAGTTCATGATGACATTTTTGAAAAACAATTGAGTGACTAATTTTCAGTTTCCTGCTTTCCATCCTAGAACCATATGAATTGTTAAGACTTTCAGTTGTCTTGGTTACTTCTGCTTAGAGACAGTAAAGGTAGGTATTTCTTGGAAGTGTTTGGTAGAAGGAAAAGAGGTAGTGGCTTGAAAGAAAACTATGGTTAAGGGAAGGTTTGAATTAAAACTGGTTTTAATCAGAAGACCCAGTTCTCATTTCTTCATTTCTGTTTATTTACACGGTTCTTGTAATTAAATGAAGCTGATTGTCTACTACTTGGTAGGCATTGTTATTTATTTATATTTATACTTATTTATAATTTCTATTGTTGCACAAATGATTTGAAGTAAGAGGAATATAAACTACCTTTAGGCTGTCCTTTGAGCTCTTTAAGGGATCAAAGTTCATCAGAAGGTAGACTCAGCTATAGAAAAATGACAATACAATGTGAGTAAGTGCTGTTACAAAGAAATGGGCAAACTGCTCTAGGAACATAGTGGGTATAGTAACTCTATTAACAATCTGTAAACTTTGAGTTGCTTCTTTCATTGATTCCTTAAAATTTATGTGATTCTATTACATGTCCCAAGAGGAGTTTTAAGTTCCTGGACTAAGCAAAAAATTTGGAGTAACACAGTATATAATCTGTCTAGGGAAGAAGTCCTGCTGCATTTTCTAAATTCAGGTGCAATTTTAGCCTCTCTGAATCCCTACAGGGCAAAAGCACACATGATATAGAATCAGTCTCTAAAGATTTTGAGCTTATGTATGAGAATTGACTGTACCCAGAATTCCTGGGATAAGCAATGACTTTTCTCCTGAGATCCTGCTATTAACAGAGGAAGTATATTGATCTTTGAAACATTTCAGTTACAACAGTGGTATTTGTGTTTGTCTTCTTTAGAAAAACAAAGAAAAACTGGGGGAGGGGAGATAAGGATCCAAGGAGTGCAAACACTCGTTAGTGTTCTGCCTGTACAGAACTTTCTTTTCCCTCTTCTGTATTCATTATATGCAGTTATCTATAGTTGAGACAGAATGCGATGCCAAGTAGAGACACAGGTAATTATCTGATTTCCTTTCTTACTTTGGCAAATGAATACGTTTGGTTGAAGCTGATTGTGAACCACTTAACGTGAACAGGTGAAGTCAAATTTTGTAATGTTGGGCAATAATATTTTCTGTTGTACTAGTAGCTTTAAAACTTATAATTATGTACATTTCATATTACAGCTTCTCCTACACCTTCTGTTAAACGTAAATTCATTCTGAGTCTCAGCAAATTTGGTCTTTTGTTTTATTCCTGCAAAAGGGTAAACGATGAAAAGTTTTAAAATAGGAAACCCAGAGATGTTTCATATTCTCTTTTCCAGGGTGTGTTGTGGAGGGATTCACTGGCAAATCAACTTATTTATTATGGTAATACAGAGGTCAATATATTTCTGACTGCCTCTTCTCACTCCCAATACAACGTGTTAATCACAAGTATTTTCTGGATAGAGAGATGACAGATGTTACCAAAATATCCCTAAAAATTGTTATAAATTAGTTCTTCTTGGCACGTACGTGCACACACACAACACACAAACACACACATACACAGATGTGAAAGATGGCAGAAATGCTTCTCTTGTTTGGGTCGGAGCTCAAGGTAGCTTGAAATTTAGTAATTATCCAAGCACTTGCTAAGAAGTAGGCAGCATTTTTCAAATTCCAGAAGGAATCACTGCAAGGGGGGGACTAGAGAACTAGCTAGGAGAGTGAGAATTGTATCTTGGGGGAGGGGAAGAGAAGGAACAGCTTTTTATACCTTTCTTTTATAGGAAAAAAGAGCAGCCAGCAGAAACTAGATGAGGATCAACATGGGGTGAGGGTGGAGGGGCTAGCAACTGCTGAGACAGTCAATAGGCAGATTGTTCATCACACATTGCCAGAAGATTAGCTGAGCAAATGCACAGACAATGCTGATTAGTGACTTGAAATGCATCAGTTCTTACCGGGGAGAACAAAGACGGTCAGATCACTGCCCTACAGCCTAACGGCAATAATGGAACCCAGCTATGCTCAACATAATGTTTAGAGCTGAGAAATGTGGGCAATGTTTCTATTTGCTTGTATTCACTAAATTTCTCTTATCTCTGGAATGGCCTCAAGAGATATATATCTTATTTCTAGCAGGTTCTCAAGAGACAGCAGCCTTATAATCACACCCCTGCATATTCCAGCCCCTTGTGAGTTGTGTATTTCTTTCCCCTTAATCTGAGAAGGCAGATATCATTGAATCGTCACCACTCAGCCTCTTTTTTTACACTGACCTTGCAAATGCAGGTAATCATATTTGAAAAAAAATTTAATGCCTCTCACACTATATTATTTACTTATATAAAGAACTGCTATCAACAGTTATAACTATATTTGAATATTTTAGAGTTATACAGTAAACTGGAAAAGTTTTTAAAAAATCTTTTCTCTGAATATTTTTCAGACCAAGCCTGTGTATTGTTTGTTTTATCTTGACCTCCTTTCTTATTATGAATTCAGAGACCTTTAGTGCTTTTATTTCAACACCCCCGTTTGGAGCTTTGGTTTCAGCACCTAGGAGATAGAATATGACCTTGGGTTGGCATTAATGCTGAAATTTTCATAAGAAATTCTTTATGTGATATTACTGTACCCATCAAACACAGCCTTTCCATTTAGTTGCTTTATAATTAAACCTAATAATCGCACCCCCGTTTACATTTTCTTTACACATGTAAAAATAATCTTAGTGTTATTTATAGATTTGTGTTAGTCTTTATGAGAAGCCTTTTTTCTTTGCTAGATAAAAGAGCTTTGCTTTAGTCATAATGCTCTTAACAGGATTCATCTAGAAGAAAAGCACCATAAGGCTGATGTGTCTTTCTCAATCCTCACTGACATTTTATACCTTATTGGCTTGCAGTTTCTCTTTCTCTTTTGTTCTATCTTTTTAATTTTTTTAAATGCCTAACCCCTTCTTACTTCTTACTTGCTTTATTTTTTTTCTTACGAACACCTGATTAATTCAGGAGACTCTTCTCTAAATTAGAAAACTTTCAAAAACAAGATCATTTTCTGGGAATACATTTTCCTTTTTTCCCCCCATTCTTTTCTCTTTTTTGCAGTTAACCATGCCATTGTTAACATATAAGCAGTTTGGAAAGAATTATTCGCACCATATTTAAGAGAGGGCAGATTTTTAACCATAATATATAAAAAACTCCCACAAATGAATATTTTAGAAAAACATACAAAAATCCAATGACAAAAGCAGACCAAGGCTAGAAATAAATAATTCAGAGAGGAAGTGCAATATGTAACAAACATATTTCAAAAATGGCCACTCTTGCTGATAAACTATATTAAATGCAGATTGAAAATAAAATCCTCATCATACTGACAAAAATTGTAAAAGATGGATAATATCCAGTGTTGGCAAAAATATGGGGAACACAGTAATGGTATAATTTGTTAGTGCTAGCTGAGTGTGGTGGCTCATGCCTGTAATCCCAGAACTTTGGGAAGCTGAGGCGGGTGGATCACCCGAGGTCAGGAGTTCGAGACTGTCCTGGCCAACATGGTGAAACCCTGTCTCTACTACTGGGGAGGCTGAGGCAAGAGAATCACTTGAACCCGGAAAGAGGGGGTTGTAGTGAGCCGAGATTACGCCATTGCACTGCAGCCTGGGTGACAGAGCAAGGCTCTATCTCAAAAACAAAAAACAAAAAACAAAAAAATTTGTTAGTGCTTTATTTTTAATCAACTTGACGATATCTATCAAAATGTAAAATTGTATACTTTTTCATGTGTTAATGACTTTTCCAAAAAATTATTCTGTGGAAAACTTAAATGTGAGCATCAATACATTTTCAATATCTTTTTTTCCTCTTTCAAGATTACTTATAAAGAAAAGTTAATCAATGAAACTGATGTTACATTTACAACATGGAATACTATCTAGCAGCTAATGAGAATGATGTCCTAATGTAGAAATGTCTATATAACATATTGAATCTTAGAATGAAAAATATGCATAGAATGATCTCATAGATGTAAAAGAAAAGGAAAAAAAAACAAACTCTATGCCTTTGTGTAAAAGTATAACAAATATCTAGGATAGTAACACTAAAATGCCACACAGTTAACTCTGAGGAGAGACTGGATTGCAGCATAATAAAATGAAGGAATTACTACCTTATTCTAGATTTTTACAATTATGTTTTATTTTGGTAGCACAAACCAATGAAAAGAATGTCCTTTCAAGTGCACAGCTTAATTCACATTAAGTGAAAGGGAATGTTTGCAAATTGTGGTCTGCAGGAAATAAGCTTTAATGAATGAATGAGAACATTGTGTTACTTGTGACTAGATCATCAAAGGTAGATCTGCTCTAATGCTTGTCAATAAGATTGATAAATTAGTAATTAAGCATAACACATGTTGTGTTATGTATGATTTCATCTTTGTGTGGTTTCTCATGTATGACTTCATCCATGAGAGACACTAGGCAAGTGCTAACAACTGCACCTAATTCAGTTGAGTCACAAGAAAAATGCAAAATGTCCGCACACATCGCGAGCATCTACCATCTATCTGAATTTACCACATGGATTATGAGATGCATCATCCACATCTGTTGTTGTGATTTTCATCTGATTTTAGACACCCTCCTTTACTACTGCACAGTAACTCAAAAGTAAAACTCCTGGCATTCATTTTCACAAGCAAATGTCAAGTTTTTTTCAAAATAAAGGGCTATATTTATTGTGGTATTTGTATATTAGTTAACTGTTTAATACATATGAAATCATGCCACTGTTTTTATTAGGTTCCTATATTATGTTTAATTTGTCATTGACAAACTCTTTGAGTATTGTGTCCTAACACTATTTTTCCCAGAACCTCTAGCTTTTATTGCACAATTTCACATAGCTTGGCACTTTTATGAATAAGTATGCATTATCGTAGAACTGATTGTACTCAATACGTAATAGACCAGTAAGCTTTGGGGCCTTTCACTCTGCTGTGATGGGAGTCAAGGGAGGCATTTATTGGAAGAGAATTATCAGTAGGTCACTCATGTTTCTGCCCGTCTTCTGAGAAAAGTGGCCTTCTTCCAGAATATATTTTCAAGGATATTTGTACAGCAAACCGCTTTGGAAATTAGAGACAATATCTCCCACTGGAATAAAGGGCAGATGTGTTTACAGCCTTGATGAGAAAGTATTTCTCCCCCAGAGCAATGAGCAGGTATGTTTACTGGCTTACTGTCCAGTATAAAACATTCAGTTCTCCAAGTTCAGAATTTTTCTCATGGTGGATTCAAGTATTACTTGATGCTCTTTGTATCACCCCATGAGAACTAAGGCCTGGAGAATGAGTACAAAAATGACAATTCTCTGGCTACTACAATTGCTATGAGTAATAAACTTTCTTTTGATTTTTATACATGAGTCTCATGTCTCCTGTCAGCATTAATGAAACTGTGGCAGACCAATAGGTTGACTTGCAAATAAAGCAGAATCTCACCCCCTTCGCATTTCTTGTACACCATTCTGTGTGGTATCATGGTATTACACAGGTGTCTTCATAAAATTATTGGTCAATATAGTTCAGAACCCTAATGCAAAGATAACAATCACTAAATACTGTCTTGTTTTTCATGTTTGAGGATGATGCATGCAATAAAAGATAACAAAAGGGTGCATTGGAATACTTGAACTGAGCAGTGTTGTGGAGAATAATTCTAGTTTTCATTTTGCTTCATTGAATGAACAACTCTGTGTTCACGTTACCTGGAGTCAATTAGGGTAAATTTACTATATGTGATGGGTTATCTTTGAAATTCTTAGACTTATTCACTGAAATGTATTCACTACTTATTGTAAATGTATTCACAACTTATTCACTGAAATGTAAATAATTCTGCTACGGTTTCATTGATTTGATCAAATGATATATATTTTTTCTGTCCTATACAAAGCTCTGTGAGGGATACAAAAATGACTAAGTACTTTCTGGGCTTTCAAAGTGTGCATGCTAATAAGGGAGATAAAAGGAAACGTAAACATTATGCAAGGCAGAAAATGTTAACTACCACGTAATAGAAGCCAATGAAGGATTACCGTGTTTTGAAGAGAGAAAAATGGAGGAAGACTTCAAAAGAAAGACTTTTAAGGAGAGCATTTGAAGAGTGGGGAAGTATGTGGAGGCAGGAAAGGCAATGAGCTAGTGGAAGAAAGGCCTGGAAAGAGGAATTGGGACTAAATTCACAGACACAAAGGATCAAGAATGGTCAAGAATACCTATTTCATTTATTCTAAGATACACATTATTAAATTGGAGCATCTCTGTAATGCAATTAATAATCTATTGTATTTTACAATCTCTGACATTTTACAATTTCTCTAAGTCATGTGGCAGTCATTCTAGAGTGGTACCAAAAATTTTTTTGACACTTTCTGATAAGATCAAGGAAATGCCAGAAGGAATTCACTTTAGATTAATGTGACTATATTAATATCATTGTAGGGTAGAAATATAAAACCTTGAGAGTGACCTTTAGAATTTTTGGGACCATCTCCTGGCTAAGATACTTAGATAAAAACAAACATAATATTTGCCAGGTATTAAATAACTACTCTTTACTAGCCTTGTGCTTAGAATTTAAGCCATTGCCATATTTTGTTCTCACAAAATTCATGAGGCAGAGATCAGCTCATTCTTATGGCTAAGAATGGGGGTGACTGTGACCCCTGAAGCTCCAGAGGGCATGTTACAATGCTTTCTTAGTTCCACTGTGCATGGACAGTGATATGTTATCTGCTCAGTGGGCCCTTTGTCTTATTGCATGGGGTAGCTGCCTTCCATCAGTGAGAGCAAAGGACCAGTGTGACAGCCTTTTTTGGGGTACCGTCACTTGTTAGGTCTTGAGCTCTGGTCTAGTGTCCAAGAAGAATGAGGTCACCCAGACACCTGAAGAATGGTGAAGGTGGAGAATTTTATTAACCAATGGAAACAGTTCTCAGTGGAAAGGGGAGATAGATAGTGAGGGACAGGATGGGCAGGTAATCTTCCCCCAAAGCCTGGCTATCTCTGGCCAGCTCTTCCTTGAAGTCATTGTTTCTCCAAAGTTAAGCTATCTCTCCTCTGAAGTCCAGCCATCCATCTGAAGTCAAGTCACCTCTCTCCAGGGAAGCCACATCTCTCTCTCTACCAACTGAGACTGGGGTCTTTATAGGCACAGGATGGGGGACAGGACAGGTTGTAGGTAGTTTTGGAAAAGGCAACACTTGATTGATAAAAAGACATAATTCAGAAAGAACCAATCAGGAGAGAGTGGACAAACAGTGCTAGAAGTTCTCATTCAGGGCTACGGGTTTCAGGCTTTTCAGCTCAAAGGTGGGGTTTGCCAGGGACCTGCCCTTGTCTGCCTAGAATTTCTATGTCTCCTGCCTCTATCATTAGTAATTCATTTTAAAATTGAAAAGTACTTTTACAACTACTTTATTTCCTGCATTCTTTCCAATTAAACGTAAGAGAGATGAGACCCAGAGAGGTTGAGTGATTTGTACAAAGTCACACAGCAAGGCAATACAGCATACAAGGTTCCTATATAGCTTGAATATTCAATTCTAAGTAATCTGAGATACACCATCACTTATGCATGACAAGCTTGGTCATTTATTGGCAGATTTAATCGTTGAATTTTCACTGGTGTTCTAAGAAAGCTCTGCTTGCAGTTTTCACAAACCCAAACACTCCACCCCTGAAATTTCTTTTTCACTCCCTCTAGTGTTTAAAATATGTTGTGCATTTGCTTTTCCATCATTACTTTTTGTCCTACATCAGTGAACTCTGGGATTAGATTGTCCCAATATGACTTTACCTGAAAGCTTTGTTTTTAATTTACAGCCTTTATAGCTTGAATGTGGGCTTTGCTGAAAAACTGATTACTTTGAATGTGAAGTGAGATGACTTAGCTTGGCATACTGGAGGAAAATAACTTATTAAATGCCAATGGGATAAACCCAAATTGCATTATGAGTCAAGATGTTGGATTAGAATGTTTTTACATGGGTGAAACAGCCAACATGGTACAGTGTGTTAGAGTTTCAAGTTGGTAAACACTTAGAATTTTACATGTTAAAATATTCTTTTGATATTAGGGCTCTTTAACTCAACTATTGCTTTAACTCAACTATTGCTTTCACAGCTAAGTTTTTAAATTTTTTTTTTCAGATAATAAATTACTGAAATTTGGGGGCTTTATAAGGAAAAATCAGAAAATACATGCTTCTGACTCCTTTCTCTGAGTTTGACTTAATTTGCTGTGTTGGATTATGCACTGGATCGGTTTGAGTGGTTATGAACATTTAACCGTTCACCCTGGGCTTAAAACCATGCGTTGTTTTCTTAACATCCAGATTATATGGTAGGTTAGGATATTCATTTGAGGCTTATTTAACATGAATAAGCTAGGCCCATTTTATATGTTGGAGGAGTGAAATTTTGGATTAGTTGAGCAATGATCAACATTATTAGAACTAGTCATGATGGAACCCAACATATGTGAGGGAAAATTACAGTACCATAGCATGTGCATGAAATATCCAGCTGATTCATAATAATAGTCCTACAAACTCTCAGTAGATAAATCAGTGAGGCTTTTTTACATTAAAATTCCACTAACAGTGCTCTAATATCACAAGTAGATAAGCCAAGCATGCCTTTTCTTACAGGAACTAAAAACATTGAGACATATTTCAGTAAAGTCAGATTCTTTGTGAGGAGTTGGATTGACCCATATGTGTTAGTTGGACGTATTTCAGATTTAATAGAGAAAATGTATTGTATTCAGTGTCACTCTCAGTTTTGGCACCTGATAAAAATAAATTAGGTTTTAAAACATTACACACACATTTAAGTATACAAAAATGGTATATAATATATATAACGTAATATCGTATGAAAATATTATTTCAAACTAATCTCCTCTTCAGTTTTCTTTTACACTTTTGGGAACCAAATTTAGAGCCCCTGTGCAATACTGGCATGCCAAGGATGACTGACAGTGGTTTTGCATGGGAACCCAGTGGATCCTCACACAGATTTCCTGGCTGATCTGATGAAGGTGGTTCTCAAAAAAACAAAGATAATAATAATAGGTGTTTCTTCAACTTATGAATAGTTTCCTGCAGGGGCCGGGAAGTTAACATGGCATGGTAATTTTCTGACTTGGCCCTGTCAACTCCCAACTCCCCACATGATCACTAAATAAACTCATTGAGTAAGTGAAGATCCATTTATTAGACTTACAGCAGTATAGGAAACTTACCAGTGTCAAAGTTAAATATTGAATTAAAGTTCAGAGATAGAAAATAGCAGGTAAAATTCCAGAACCTTGAAACAGCTTAAAAGGAGAGCAAATTGCTGAGAAAATTAAAAATGAGGCGTGATGATTAATGTGACAAGTCATGGCTTGTTTTGATGGGGTTTGGCATAGAAGCTATGTACAGTCTTTTTTTTTTTCTGAGACAGAGTCTTGCTCAGTTGCCCAAGCTGGAGTGCAGTGGCACAATCTTGGCTCAGTGCAACCGCTGCCTCCCAGGTTCAAGCGATTCTCCTATCTCTGCCTCCTGAGTAGCTGGGACTACAGGTGCCTGCTGCCATGCCTGGCTAATTTTTTTGTATTTTTAGTACAGACAGGGTTTCACTGTGTTAGCCAGGATAATCTCAATCTCCTCACCTCATGATCCACCCTCCTTGGCCTCCCAAAGTGCTGGGATTGCAGGCGTGAACCACCATGCCCAGCCTACAGTCATCTTAATCCAAAATTTTTGAGTGGAAGCTTTCTTTCCCCAAATGTCATCTGCTTTTTGAAGATTCCTAAAGATGTTTCATCATCAATAATGATGGTTGAGAAGGAGTCTTGCTCTGCTGCCAGGCTAGAGTGCAGTGGTGCAATCTCAGCTCACTGCAGCCTCCACCTCCTGGGTTCAAGGAATTCTCCTACCTCAGCCTCCCGAGTAGCTGGGACTACAGGCATGTGCCACCACACTGAGCTAATATTTGTGTTTTTAGTAGAGATGGGGTTTCACCATATTGGCCAGGATGGCCTCCATCTTTTGACCTCATGATCTGCCCAGCTGCCTTGGCCTCCCAAAGTGCTGGGATTACTTAGCCACTGCACCTGGCCTGGTTGCCTTTTTAATTGAGAAAGATGGCTCTAAGAACCGACATCTTAGACTTTTACTATTGTGTTAGTTGTTCATAGTACCTGATATGCCTTTGTCAGATAAATTTTCTTCTGATCAACATTTTACATTGACAATATACTGTTAAATTTGTCATTTGAAATTATAAGCCCTTGAATTAATGTTAATATCTTTTTGTATGTTATATATATATATAGGTATTTATATAATATCTTTTTATGTATTGGTTAGACAAACCTATAATCTATGCAAAGAGAAGATAAAGTTGAAGCTTTTAATCTCATCTTCTAAGTGTAATTAACTTAATTGCTTATACATTATCAGTATGTATGTATTATTTTTACATGACCACTTTAATAAACTGAAAAATTTATCTTAGTGAACTTTCAAACCATATTTATTATCTTGCATACACGTTCCTCTTTCTCTGTAATCATTTATATTAACTACAACCTTTAACTAAAGGAGCTGACTCTGGTTTTGTGGATAATTGAAAAAACTAGAAGGTAGTAAATCAGAAATTATCTAGCTATTTTTTCATGAGTACTTATTTTATACACATTTTAAGATGACAAGATAAACACATGCAAAGTATAATTTAAAGGGATTTGCATATTTTGTTTAATATAAACCAATTCCACATATAAAATAAAAAAGAAAGAGGTTAATGACCAGTGTTTTTCAGCATTTTCTCTTTGTTCTTTTCAAAAACATTCAAATGTGTTAACCTTTGTTCGATGACTGTCTATTAAAGTATTTTTATATGTTAAATTTGTATTTTATTTTATGTGTAGGTTTGCTATATAGGTAAACTCATGTCATGGGGATTTGTTGTACATATTATTTCATTACTCAGGTATTAAGCCCAGTATCAAATGGTAACTTTTTCTGATCCTCTCCCTTCTCCCATTGTCCACTTTGAAGTAGTCCCCAGTATCTGTTCTCCTTTGTGTCCATGATTTCTCAACATTTAGCTCCCACTTTAAGTCAGACCATGCAGTATTACAGTTACTGTTCCTGTGTTAGATTGCTAAGGATAATGGCCTTCAGCTCTATCCATGTTCCGTAGAAGACATGATTGTGTTCTTTTTATAGTCAAGTAGTATTCCATGGTGTATATGTACCACATTTTCTTTATCTAATCTATCATTGATGGACCTTTAGGTTGACATCTAGGTCTTTGTTATTGTGAATAGTGCCGCAACGAGCATTCATGTGCATGCATATGTCTTTATGGTAGAATGATTTGTATTCCTCTGGTTATATGCCCAGTAACAGGATTACTGGGTTGAATGGGAGTTCTGTTTTTAGCTCTTTGAGAAATTGCCACACTGCTTTCCACAATGGTTGAACTAATTTACACTTTCACAGACAGTGTAAGTGTACTCTTTTCTCTGCAACCTCACCAGCATCTGTTATTTTTTGACTCTTTAATAATAGCCATTCTGACTGGTATGACATGGCCTCCTATTGTGGTTTTGATTTGCATTTCTTTAATGATCAGTGATATTAAGCTTTTATTCATATGCTTGTTGGCTGCATGTAGGTTTTCTTTTAAAAAATGTTCATGTCCTTTGCTTACATTTTAATGGGGTGTTTTTCTCTTGTCAATTTGTGTATGTTCCTATAGATGCCAGGAATTATACCTTTGTCAGATGCATAGTTTGCAAAAATGTTCTCCCATTTTGTAGGTTGTCTATTTACTCTGTTGATAGTTTCTATTGCTGTGTAGAAGCTCGTTAGTTTAATTAGGTCCTATTGGTCAATTTTTGCTCTTGTTTAGATTGCTTTTCAAGCGCAATCTTGACATTTTCAACAGCAATCATGATGGCATCTTCATCTTGAAAGTTTTGCCTGTTCCTATGTCCAGAATGATATTGTCTAAGGTTTTTATCATTGTGGGTTTTACATTTAAGTCTTCAATCCATCTTGAGTTGATTTCTGTATGTGGTATAAAGAAGGGATCCAGCTTCAATCTTCATATGGCTAGCCAGTTTTCCCAGTAACATTTATTGAATAGGGCATCCTTTCCCTATTGCTTGTTTGTGTCAGCTTTGTCAAAGATCAGATGATTATAGGTATGCACCCTTATTTCTGAGCTCTTTATTCTGTTTCATTGGTTTATGTATCTGTTTTTGTACTAGTACCACACTGTTTTGGTTACTGTCACTCTGTAGAATGGTTTGAAGTTGGGTTAATATGATAGCTCCAGCTTTGTTCTTTTTGCTTAGTATTACCTTGGCTATTTGGGCTCTGTTTTTGGTTTCCTATGAATTTTTAAATAGTTTTTGCTACTTCTGTGAAGAATGTCATTCGTAGTTTGATAGAAATAACATTAAATCTATAAATTACTTTGGGCAGTGACCATTTAATTATACTGAATCTTTCTATCCATGAGCAAGGAATGTTTTTCCATTTGTTTGTGTCTTCTCTGATTTCTCTGAGCAGTATTTTTTCCTATTTAGAGCTTGTCTCTCTATTCAAAAACAATTTATTAGTTAATTCAGTTTAACATAAGGCTAAAGTTTTCAAGTTGACTACAGATTTGGAAATTATGAGTTAAGTTGATATGCTAAATTTTATAACATACTAATAGCATTATGAGAATATGCAATATTAACAAGATATCTATTATTTGATTTTATTTAGTCAAACACCATTTAATACACATTGGAACCTAAATTATTGAGAGAAATAATAATTTAATATATTCATAGAATTAATGAAGGAAAAATTTAAAGTTTAAAATATGAAAAACTAAACCCATGTCATGTCTTAATGAAACTATTATACTCACATTATTTTTTTGATTAAGAATACTAGGGAGATGACTGAAATTGTTTTTAAGCTTAATCACTCTAATTTGTCTAAATAACTATTTATACTGCATGAACATTAAAAATATAAATTTACCTTTGTATTTACATATCATAAAACTATATTAAGATTCGTATGTTCATATCAAAAGGTTTATATGCCTAGCTTTCTGTTTTACTGTTATCCAAACTCATAAGTAAGCTTTTTTTTCCAATTTACAGTTTTGGCAAGGAAAAAACATACATTAGAGTAATTTCTTTTCGTTTTGGAAAATTCTTTATTGTTTACCTGGGCTACATATTCCTAGAGTGTGTACATAGTGACAAAAAGATTATTTTTTGATCAATTAATTTCTAAAATTACCCAAGAGACAAAACAAAAGAGTAGGAGAGGAAAGAAGAAAAAAGTGATAGGCAGCAGGTTTCAGACAGATATTAAAGTATTAGTGCAGATGGCAAATTATCTTGTCCTCTGCAAGGAGACAGGAGATGGCTTAGATTCATGAAAACTCATTTTGACACATATACACATGTGTGCATCCATTCATGTATACACACAACAGAGAGAAGGAGGGATTGAAAATCATCATAGTTGATTTGAACAGAGAGGAGGTGCATAGGGCAAGTAAGTCCATCCCAAGTACTGAAGAATTTAACTCAATTTTTTTACAAGTTCATCAAGTTGTATGCTTTTTTCTTTTCTTTTCTTTTTTTGAGACCGAGTCTCACTCTTTTGCCCAGGCTAGAGTGCTGTGGCATGATCTCGGCTCACTGCAGTTTTCACCTCCTGGGTTCAAGTGCTTCTCATGCCTCAGCCTCCCAAGTAGTTGGGATTACAGTTGCGAGCCACTATCACCTGGCTAATTTTTGTATTGTCAGTAGAGATTGGGTTTTTTGTTTGTTTGTTTGTTTTTTTCCTCCAAGACGGAGTTTCGCTCTTGTTACCCAGGCTGGAGTGCAATGGTGTGATCTCGGCTCACTGCAACCTCCGCCTCCTGGGATCAGGCAATTCTCCTGCCTCAACCTCCTTAGTACCTGGGATTACAGGCACACACCACCATGCCCAGCTAACTTTTTGTATTTTTAGTAGAGACGGGGTTTCACCATGTTGACCAGGATGGTCTCGATCTCTTGACCTCGTGATCGATCCACCTGCCTCGGCCTCCCAAAGTGCTGGGATTACAGGCTTGAGACACTGCACCTGGCCAAGTTGTCTGCTTTTTGTTAATCCATCTTTGGCATATGGTCATGAAAGAAGAAGCGTTTATTCTATCAAACAAAGAGGTCTCACTTTGAGACAGAGGAGTCAGACAATCTCTTTATAAGGCTTTCTTTTTATTTTAATACCTCTTTCAAATAAACATTATTGTTCATGGTAAAAGTTTCCCAAAGTAACCACTGAAATTTTAGCCCATCCTTGGTGTAATTACTTTATAGAGATATGCACATGAGTTAACATGTGATCCCTTATAGATGGTAAAAGTCAGAAAGAGGTAGTTCTACATAGTGTCTTTAGAACATGGTCAAAGATAAGTTTTCAACATCTGGGGGTGTAATGCGGTTTCACTCTGTGTCCTCACCCAAATCTCATCTTGTAGCTCCAATAATTCCCATGCATTGTGGGAGGGAAATGGTGGGAGATGATTGTATCACAGGGGTGGGTCTTTTCCTTACTGGTCTCATGATAGTGAATGGGTCTCATGAGATCTGATGGTTTTAAAAACAGGAGTCTTCCTGAACAAGCTCTCTCTTTGCCTGTTCCCACCCACATAAGATGTGACTTTCTCCTCCGTGCCTTCTGCCATGATTGTGAAGCCTCCTCAGCCATGTGGAACTGTAAGTCCAATAAACCTCTTTCTTTTGTAAATTCCCCAGTCTCGTGTTTTCATGCTCTTTATCAGCAGCATGAAAACAGACTAACACAGGGCCGAAAGAACCCTCCAGCTCAGGTGGAATAAAACTAAATAAAGCATTTCTAGGGCTATGAAGACAAGCTTCAGGAAAATCTTTAAATGTTTACTTTAAATCAAGTTATTAAAGTATAATTCATGATAGTAAACTATTAATACATCCACTCAGAGCATATGGATAATGCTTTAGAAAATGGACCCAATGCAAACTATGTCCAAAGAATGCCATTGTGATATGATCTTTTAAATTCTCAGTACTTGGGATGGACTTACTTGGCCTATGCACCTCCTTTCACTATAGGCTTCCTCTAAAAGAAACATAACAGAAAGACAGAGATGATCCAACATGTGGTGATATGGTTAGGCTTTGTGTCCCTACCCAAATCTCATCTTGAATTGTAATCCCTACATGTAGAGAGACGGAAGTAATTGGGAGCAGTTTCTCCCATGTTGTCTTCATGATAGTGAGTGAATTCTAATGAAATCTGATGGTTTTATAAATGGCTGGCATTTCCCCTCCTTATACTCTTTCTCCTGCTGCCTTGTGAAGAGATGCCTACTTCCCCTTCTGCCATGATTATAAGTTTTTTGAGGCCTCCCCAGCCATACATAACTGTGAGTCAATTAAACCTCTTTCCTTTATAAATTACCCAGTCTCAGGGAAATTCCTTTTAGCAGTGTGGGAATAGACTAATACATGTTGTTAGAAAAATGGGCAATTTTCTACTTAATAATTCATTAAAGTCTTCTTTATGTAATATGTAATACCTAAATCTTTATCTAGTATTTAAAATACTTATTTAAAATGTTAATAATTCCTAAAATGTTTCTTTATTTTTAAAAATGCCTAAATTGCTTCTTTATTCCTCCCTGGGAAAATAATCTTTGTGAATTGACAAAACCAAACTGGAGCTCAGACCCAATTCAAGTCATACCTCAATCTTGAGGTCAGAGACACTCCTTCAATCCCAATTTAGAGGATCAAGAAATCTCAGGGGAATGTATTTCTCCAGATCATCATGTACACACTAATGGAGGGATCCTGACTGGGTCTTTTGGTTTGTCAACTGTTGACTGCTTAAAAGTTCACTGGAAATACCTGTTCATGAAGGAGAAAGAATATCACCATGACAAATCTTGGTAGTGTTTCAGAAGGTTAATTTCAAGGTAAGATGTCAAATAAGCTTTTAGGGCCTGGGCTAAGACGTTTTTAAGTCAGATCTTGCAGGTTAGGGTTCTGGTTGGGATTGAAGAGATTTTATTAGATAATAGTTTTAGACAAATGGCTCAGAGAAGCCAGAGTCTTGAGGCTATTTATTATAAACAAGCTATTAGTCTTGATAAGTAGTCTTTTCAGTTGGTTCAGTCTTATCTTTAAGAAATGAGTAGTTTCTGGAGCAAGTAGCTGAGTCAAATTTGCGCTGCTCTCAGTATTGTTTCAAATAGGTACAGAAAGTTATATTGCTTTCAGTTTTCATTCCCCTTTGCTCTCCATTCCCCCAGGGAACTTGTCTCAGGTTTTTAGAGGTCGGACTGCTAGATTAGTACAATAAAAGTGTTGTGAAACTAGGGCTGTTGTAAGGACTTAGACCTCAAAGTCACTCTATTTGAGTGGCCAATAATAGGCCTTATCCTAGTGATTTCCAATTAAGTTAGCTTTTAAAAACCTGTTTATTGATTGATATACAAACATAATTATAATGGACTATTTTCCATATAGTGATGATTTTAATGTACATTTGTGTTTCATGAACACATTAGCTACCCTGACCAAATAGCAAGTCATCTTGAATTAATGTTGTAGGTTTCTTCTAGCTACCAAGTATGGAGTCTGGGATCCATTATTATAGGCTGTCAGGGGAGAAAAGATGAATTGAGTTGATGGTGATGATGATAATAAATGTGGCTTCAATGACAAAGTGGCAAATGTTAAACTCATTCACTGCATTACAAACCCACATAATTAGATACAATAGCAAGGCAGAAGGTAAATCAAGAACGGAGACAGATCACTCACAGTGCATGAGAATATCTAGAAGCTCCTTAATGCAGCATCTAGAACTTCACCATGGTTGAGGCACTAAGTAAATAGATTTCTAAGAACAGTGGCTTTAAGGAGAAAAGAAATAATGACCACCCAGTGAAATTGGAGACATCCTGGGGTCATATCCAAAGAAGTGAAAAACATAAGGTATATTAGTAAACAGGGAAGTCAGCAGTTACATTTCTTTTATCTCAGAGCTAGAGACTACTATTATTGTCACCTATAGTTATTTGAGCTCGCTGGTGCCAGATGGGTGGAAACCGGAGAGCCAAAGTCATATTCACAGGAAAAAAAAATTGGACTGTTATAAGTCTTAGGGCATGTCAAATACATTATGGTCACAATGCATTAAGAACTGGCTTATCTGACCCATGAACAAGCACCGTGGCAAAATCTGAGAGATGATTTAAGCAACGCTTGTGTTGTGGGAGTAAACCAAAATGTGGAAAGAAAGTATTTCCATGAACTCATTACAAATGACTTTTTATTTGAATTTGAATTTTGGTATCGTATCTTAAAAAAATTATATCTCAATTAATAAAATCACAAAGGCACTATAAACTTCTACTTGCTTTTCACATATTTCAGTACTTTCTAATAGAAATCACCAGCCCTAGGAATTTCAAGAATTGGGAAGGCACACTGGAGCAGGTAGCTTTATCAGTGTCAGTAAAATTGTACCTGTGCTAATCACTTTGGGCCAGTTTTACCTGGATAAAAAATATACTGTGACCCTCCAAGTGATTCCTTTCTCTGGGACTGGGAGAGCATCTGCTAATGATACCAAGTCTTGAATATCTCTCTTCTAATGCACAGAATCTTTAATGACTCTCTACCAAAATTTTTTTGGACTTTATTTCTTATGAAGGAAACAGTGGCAGTTCCTCACAGCTTTTTGGGGGAGAATAACATTTGAGTATCATCCTTGAACCTGTTAGTTTATTCCCTGGGGCTTCATTGAATTCTAGGAAAAGCACTAGCCTGCAGTCATCCAGCCTGGGGCTGTAAAATGTCAGATCTCATAAGCTCGGCACAGTGCTTGGGTCTGGCCAGGACTTGGATAGGAGAACTCAAAAGAAAGAAAAAAAAAAACTTTGTGGAACACACATCTGTTGTGCACCAGATGGCAGTTGTTATTTCATCTTCGGTGGAACTTTTTCCTATAATTCTTGTTACATTTCTTCTACTGCAGTACTTACAGGTTTTAAGAAGAAAAAAGCAAAATATTTTGGGAAAAATGAGGTGAATGTAACATTAAAACCTAGGCTTTAATTGTTCCCAAAGTCAGGATTTGCAGAGTTAAGTTTCCCACAGCAATTCTCCAACTGTGCAGGGTGTATTACAATAGGAGCCCTCATTACGTAATCACCAAACCCTGGGTAATGTTACATAGTGTTCAGCAGATAAAGGGCACAAAATAATGGAAAAGAACTGCACTTTTTCTCTAATCTTAGATGTACAGAGCATATTATGTTACTGCATAAATATTACATGATCATGTAACAAAATATACTAATGAAATACACAGATGCAAAGCAAGGTGCAAGGGTTGAGGGTGTATTGGGAACACTTAAATTGATTTTCTTATTCTTTGCTAATTCAAATTCAAACTTAATTTAGCATTTGTGTTGTTGTATGAGAATATAATATGTCATGGGAGATCTGACAGTTTTTAATAGGTTTATCGAATGGTACCTAGAGTCATCTTCTGCCATAATAATATAGACATACAACACTATTGCTGTCTTTTGTGTCTCAAACTTCTGTTCCTGTTTCTTAAGCATTAGGTTTTGACCTACAAGCTATTTTTTGCACAATGGCTTCTACTGCTTGCAAGTATAGGACCTTTTTTTTTTTGAGATGCAGTTTCACTCTTGTTGCCTGGCTGGAGTGCAATGGTGCGATCTTGGCTCACTGCAACCTCTGCTTCCCAGGTTCAAGTGATTCTCCTGTCTCAGCCTCCAGAGAAGCTGGAATTACAGGCACATGCCACCATACCCGGCTTATTTTTGTATTTTTAGTAGAGATGAGGTTTCGTCATATTGGTCAGGCTGGTGTCAAACTCCTGACCTCAGATGATCTATCTGCCTTGGCCTCCCAAAGTGCTGGGATTACAGATGTTAGCCACTGCACCTGGGCAGGTATAGCACATTTTATATTAAAGACTCAGATGTTGCCTGTTGGGTTTTGTGAGTTTCTGCCTATATTAGTCCATTCTCATGCTGCTAATAAAGACATACCTAAGACTGGGTAATTTATAAGGGAAAGAGATTTAATTGACTCACAGTTCAGCATGGCTGGGGAGGTCTCAGGAAACTTACAATCATGATGGAAAGGGAAGCAAACATGTCCCTTTTCACATGGTGGCAGCAAGAAGTGCTGAGCAAAAGTGGGGAAAACTTCTTATAAAACCATCAGATCTTGTGAGAACACTCTTTATCATGAGAACAGCATGAAGGAAACTGCCCCCATGATTCAATTATCCCCTACCAGGTAGGTCCCTCCCACAACAGGTGGGGATTATCGGAACTACAATACAAGGTGAGATTTGGGTGGGGACACAGCCCAACCATATCACTGCTTATGTTTGTCCTGTCACTTAATATCTGTGCAAATTTGTCAGCCTATTCATTTAGATGCCTTCTGCCAATTGATTAAAAACACTTACATAGCACCTGCTGTATAAAGAACTCTTCTAGATTCTTATGTAACATAAAGAAATTATTATAGTCTTCTTTTTAAGAAATTAAGACCTTCTGTTACTGATGATGGTGCTAATTATATTCACTTTGAGTCAGATTGCATTGTGTACCTTAAACAGCATCGACAGTGGTGGCATGCTATAGCTCATTACATTTGTTATTTCATTTTACCAAAGCTCTATTTCATGCAAACATCTCCAGTAATTCCTACATATTCCTATGTGATCTTCATAGCCATAATCAAGATTGCAATGCTTTGTGTGAGGTTATTTTTCAACATTGTTATTGACATACCACTAATATCAATACTTTGGCAAGCTAAACAACCATGATAAGATCACAGAATATCAGAACTTGGAAGCAAAGTTAGATTATCAAACTACTTTTAAGGTGAGAAAACAGACTCAGATGTTAAGAATCTGACCAAGGTCACAAATGTGTTAGTGGCAGATGGACTAGAATCTTTTTTTTCTCTCTATTGTGATGTATCTTCTGGACACACACACACACACACACACACACACACACTGAATATTGGGTAGTGGTTGTGCCATAGTTTGAATATTTATTCTCCAAAACCTCATGTTGAAATTTGATCCCAACGTTGGAGGTGGAGGGTAGCAGGCGGTGTTTTTGTCATGGGGGCAGAACCTTCATGAATGGCTTGGTGTCATCCTCATGCTATCAGTGAATTTTCACTCATTGCTTTCCTATGAGGGCTGGTTGTTTAAAAGGCAGCCTGGCAACTCCCTAGCTCTCTCTCTTGCTTCCTTTCTTGCCATATGATTTCTGCACATGTCAACTCTCTTTTGCTTTTTACCATGAGTGGAAGCAACCTGAAGCTTTCATCAAATGCCCAGTCTTAACAGCCAGCAGAAGTGTAAGCCAAATAAACCTTTTTTCTTTATACATTACCCAGCCTCAGTTATTCCTTTATAGCAACACTAAACTGACTAAGATAGGTTGGTTATGTGTTCACAGAATAAATTTGCTTTCAATGACATTTAGTTCTTAAGAAGATAGTCATCTTTTAAGTAAGACATATTACAAAGGGCTCAAGTGGACATCAGCATATGAAAATGTAGTAAACACAAAAGCCTAGTAGAAGAAACAAAAATAAAAGATAGAAAAATATTTCTAAATAAACATGTCTATCACTGTGTCAAGTGAAGGTTTCCTTTATGACTTAATACTATAATCTGACCTTTACAACTTTTTGTCCTTATTTGTTTTAAAATTAATGCTTTGGGAGGAGATTCAAGATGGCTGAAGAGGAACAGCTCTGGAATGCAGTTCCCAGTGAGAACAATACAGAGGGTGAGTGATCACTGCATTTCCAAATGAGTTTTTACTGCCCACAAACCAGGAGATTCCTGGGCTGAAAAATGCCATGAATTTCCAGCATGGCTGTTTCAGTCAGTGCCATGGGTTTCTGCACAAAATCTCACACAAATCTGGGCAGCCATTTCAACTGGTGCCTGGAACATCTGGGAGACAGAGTCACCCATTCAACTGGAAAAGAGGGGGCTGAAACAGGGAGCCAGGTGATCTGGCTTGGTGGGTCCCACCCCCACAAAGACCAACAATCTGAAATGCTCTGGATTGAGAGTTTTGCAGCAAGCACAGCTGGATCCAGGATGGTCCAGCTTGGTGGGGGGAAGGGCATCTGCCATTACCAAGGCAGTCTATCTCTACTGAAGCAGTCCACCATTATCCAAGGCAGTCTGCCATTACTAAGGAAGTCCGCCATTTCTGAGGCAGACTGACATTACAGAGGTAGTTCTAGCTGTACCTCTGTAAACAAATCCACAAGGAAGTTTACACAGCAGCTGGGCAGTGCCTGCGGCAGCTCAGCAATGCCTCTGCTGGCAGACTGTGAATAGACTACCTCCTTGCTGGGCAGGGAATCCTTGAAAAAAAGGCAGCAGCATGTCAGGAACTTATAAATAAAGCCTCACCTTCCCAGGACAGAGCACCTGGGAAAAGAGGCAGTTATGAGTTCCGGTGAAGCAGACTTAAATGTACCTGCCCAGCAGCTCTGAATGGAACAACAGAGCTCACAGCACAGCACTTGAGCTCCTATAAGGGACAGACTGTCTCCTCAAACAGCTCCCCAAACCTTGAATATCCAAAGAGACACCAGATAAAGGAGAGCTCAGGCTGACATCTGGCAGGTACCATTCTGGGATGAAGATAACAGAAGAAGAAACCAGCAACAACCCTTACTATTCTGCAGCCATCGCAGGTGATTCCCCAGGCAAGCAGGGTCTGGAGTGGACCTCCGGCAGTCCTACAGCAGAGGGGCCTGACTGTTAGAAGAAAAACTAAAAAACAGAAAGAAATAGCTTCAATGTCAACAAAAAGGATGTTGACTCAGAGACCCTATCTGAAAGTGACCAACTACAAAGACCACAGGTAAATAAACCCACGAAGATGGGAAGAAACCAGTGCAAAAATGATGAAAACACCAAAAGCCAAAACGCATCTCCTCCTGCAAGAGATAACAACACCTCATCAGTAAGGGAACAAAGCTGGATAGAGAATGAGTCTGATGAATTGACAGAAACAGGCTTCAGAAGGTGGGTAATAACTTCTTTGAGCTAAAAGAACATGTTCTAACCCAATGCAAAGGAACTAAGAACCTTGAGAAAAGGATAGATGAAATGCTAATTAGAATAAACAGGTTAGAGAAGAATATAAATAACTTGATGGAGCTGTAAAATAAAACATGAGAACTTTGCAAAGCATACACAAGTTTCAGTGGTCGAACTGACTAAGCAGAAGAAAGGATATCAGAGATTGAAGATCAACTCAATGAAATAAAGTGAGAAGGCAAGAAGAGAGAAAAAAGAGTAAAAAGAAATGAACAAAGCCTTCAAGAAATATGGGATTATGTGAAAATACCTAATCTACATTTGATAGGTATACCTGAGTGTGACAGAGAGAATGAATCCAAACTGAAAAGCACTCTTCAGGATATTATCCAGGAGAACTTCCCCAACCTAGCAAGGCAGACCAACATTCAGTACAGGAAATTCAGAGAACACCACAAAGATATTCCTCAAGAAGAGCAACCCCAAGGCAGATAATTGTCAGATTCACCATGGTTGAAATGAAGGAGAAAATACTAAGGGCAGCCAGAGAGAAAGGTTAGGTTACCCACAAGGGGAAGCCCATAAGACTCACTGCAGATCTCTCAGCAGAAACTCTAAAGCCAGAAGAGAGTGGGGGCCAATATTTAACGTCCTTAAGGAAAAGACTTTCAACCTAGAATTTCATATCCAGCCAAACTAAGCTTCATAAGCGAAGGAGAAATAAAATCCTTTATGAACAAGCAATTGCTCAGAGATTTTGTCACCACTAGGCCTGACTTACAAGAACTCCTGAAAGCATCACTAAACATGGACAGGAACAACCAGTACCAGCCACTTCAAAAATGTTCCAAATGGTAAAGATCATCAACACAATGAACAATCTGCATCAACTATTGGGCAAAACAACCAGCTAGCATCAAAATGGCAGGATCAAATGCACACATAACAATATTAACCTTAAATGTAAATGGGTTAAATGTCCCAATTAAAAGACACAGACTGGCAAATTTGATAAAGAGTCAAGACCCATCAGTTTGCTGTATTCAGGAAACCCATCTCATGTGCAAGGATACACATAGGCTCAAAATAAAGGGATGGAGGAAGGTTGACCAAGCATATGGAAAGAAACAAAAAGCAGGAGTAGCAATCCTAGTTTCTGGTAAAATTGACTTTAAATCAACAAAGATCAATAGAGACAAAGAAAGGCATTACATAATGGTAAAAGAATCAATGCAACAAGAAGAGCTAATAATCATAAATATATACACACCAAAAGCAGGAGCACCCAGATACATAAAGCAAATTCTTAAGGATCTACAAAGAGAATTTGACTCCCACACAATAATAGTGGGAGGCTTTACCACTCCATTGTCAATATTAGACAGATCAATGAAACAGAAAATTAACAAGGATATCCAAGACGTGAACTCAGATCTGGACCAAGCAAACCTAATAGACATCTACAGAACTCTCCACCCCAGATCCACACAATATACATTCTTCTCAGTACCACATCACACCTACTCTAAAATTGACCATATAATTGGAAGTAAATCACTCCTCAGCGAATGCAAAAGAATAGAAATCATAACAACCAGTCTCTCAGACCACACTGCAATCAAATTAGAACTCAGGATTAAGAAAATAACTCAGAACCGCACGACTTCATGAAAACTGAACAACTGGCTCCTGAATGTCAATTGGATAAACAATGAACTGAAGGCAGAAATAAAGATGTTCCTCAAAACCAACGACAATGAAGACACAATGTACCAAATCTCTGGGACACATTTAAAGCAGTGTCTAGAGGGAAATTTATAGCAATAAATGCCTACATGAGAAGGATGGAAAGATCTAAAATAGACACCCTATCATCAAAATTGAAAGAGCTAGAGAATCAAGATCAAAATAACTCAAAAGTTAGCAGAAGACAAGAAATAACTAAGATCAGAGCAGAACTGAAGGAGATAGAGACACAAAAAACCCTTCAAAAAATCAATAAATCCAGAAGCTTGTTTTTTGAAAACATCAACAAAATAGACAGACTACTAGCCAGATTAATAAAAAAGAAAAGAGAGAATAATCAAATAGATGCAATAAAAACGATAAAGGGGATATCACCACAGATTTCACAGAAATACAAACTACCATCAGAGATTACTACAAACAACTCTATGCACATAAACCAGTAAACCTGGAAGAAATGGATATATTCCTGGACACTTGCACCCTCCTAAGCCTAAACCAGAAAAGAAGTTGAAACCCTGAATAGGCTAATAAAAAGGGCTGAAGTTGAGGCAGAAATTAATAGTCTACCAACCGAAAAAGGTCCAGATCCAGATGGGTTCACAGCTGAACTCTACCACATGTGCAAAGAGGAGCTGGTACCACTCCTTTTGAAACTATTCCAAACAATCCAAAAAGAGGGAATTCTTCCCAAATCATTTTATGAAACCAACATCATCCAGGCAGCGACTCAACAAAAAAAGAAAACTTCAGGCCAATATCCATGATGAAGATAGACGCAAAAATCTTCAATAAAATACTGGCAAAACAATTGCAACAGCACATCAAAAAGCTTATCCATCATGATCAACTAGGCTTCATCCTGGGGATTCAAGGCTGGTTCAACACACACAAGTCGATAAACGTAATTCACCACATAAACAGAAACAAAGACAAAAACCACATGATTATCTCAAGATGCAGAGAAGGTCTTTGACAAAATTCAAAAGCCCTTTATGCTAAAAACTCTCAATAAACTACATATCAATGGAACTTATCTCAAAATAATAAAAGCTATTTATGACAAACCTGGAGCCAATATCATACCGAGTGGGCAAAAACTGGAAGCATTTCCTTTGAAATCTGGCACTAGGCAAGGATGCCCTCTCTCACCACTCCTATACAATATAGTACTGGAAGTTCTAGCCAGAGCAATCAGGCAAGAAAAATAAATAAAGTGTATTCAATTGGGAAAGGAGGAAGTCAAACTGTTTCTATTTGCAGATGACATGATTGTATATTTAGAAGACCCCATCATCTCAGCCCAAAATCTCTTGAAACTGATAAGCAACTTTGGCAAAGCCTCAGGATACAAAATCAATGTGCAAAAATCACAAGCATTCCTATACACCAACAATAGAGAAACAGAGAGCCTAATCAAAAGCAAACTCCCTTTCACAATTACTGCAAAGAGAATAAAATACCTAGGAATACAACTAACAAAGGAGGTAAATGACCTCTTCAAGAGAACTACAAACCACTGCTCAAGGAAAGAAGAGAGGACACAAACAGATGGAAAAACATTCCATGCTTATGGTTAGGAAGAATCAATATTGTGAAAATGGCCATACTGCCCAAAGTAATTTATAGATTCAGTGCTATCCCCATTAAGCTACCAATGACTTTCCTCACAGAACTGAAAAAAACCACCTTACACTTCATATTGAACCAGATGAGATCCTGTATAGCCAAGGCAATCCTAAGCAAAAGGAATGAAGCTGGAGACATCATGCTACCTGACTTTAAACTATACTACAAGGCTACAGTAATCAAAACAGCATGGTACTGGTACCAAAACAGAGATATAGACCAATGGAACAGAACAGAGTCCTTGGAGGCAATGCCATACATGTACAACCATCTGATATTTGAAAAACTTGATAAAAACAAGAAATAGGGTGGGTGGATCACGAGGTCAAGAGATCAAGAGCATCCTGGTCAACATGGTGAAACCCCGTCTCTACTCAAAATATTAAAACAAAATTAGCTGGGCATGGTGGCGTGTGCCTGTAATCCCACCTACTCGGGAGGCTGAGGCAGGAGAATTGCCTGAACCCAGGAGGCGGAGGTTGCAGTGAGCTGAGATAGTGCCATTGCACTCCAGCCTGGGTAACAAGAGCAAAACTCTGTCTCAAAAAACAAAAAACAAAAAAAAAAAAAAACAAGAAATGGGGAAAGGATTCCCTGTTTAATAAATGATGTTGGGAAAACTGGCTAGCCATGTGCAGAATGCAGAAACTGGACCCCTTCCTGACACCTTACACTAAAATTTCCTCCAGATGGATTAAAGGCTTAAACATAAGACCTAACACCATAAAAACCCTAGAAGAAAACATAGGCAAAACCATTCAGGACATAGGCATAGGCAAGGACTTCATGGCTAAAATACCAAAAGCATTGGCAACAAAAGCCAAAATAGACAAATTTTGGACCTAATTAAAACCAGAGCTTCTGCATAGCAAAAGAAACAATCATTAGAGTGAACCGGTAACCAACAGAATGGGAAAAAAGTTTTGCGATCTACCCATCTGACAAAGGGCTAATATTCAGAATCTACAAAGAACTAACACAGACTTACAAGAAAAAAATAATGAACCTATTTGAAAGTGGGCAAAGATATGAATGGACATTTTTCAATAGAAGACATATATGAGGCCAATAAACATATGAAAAAATGCTCATCATCACTGGTCAAATGCAAATCAAAACCACACTGAGATGCCATCTCATGCCAGTTAGAATGGGGACCATTAAAAATCTGGAGACAACAGATGCTGGAGAGGATGTGGAGAAACAGGAACACTTTTACACTGTTGGTGGGAGTGTAAATTAGTTCCCATTGTGGAAGACAGTGTGGCAACTCCTCAAGGACCTTGAAATAGAAATTCCATTTGATCCAGCAATCCCATTACTGGGTATATACCCAAAGGATTATAAATAGTTCTATTATAAATACACATGCACACATATCTTCATTGTGGCACTGTTTACAATAGCAAAGATCTGGAACCAACCCAAATGCCCATCGATGATAGACTGGACAAGGCAAATGTGGCACATATACATTATGGAATATCATGCAGCCATAAAAAATGATGAGTTTGTGTCCTTTGTAGGGACATGGATAAATCTGGAAACCACCATTCTCAGCAATCTGACATAAGAATAGAAAATCAAACACCCCATGTTCTCACTCATAGGAGAGTGTTGAACAATGAGAGCACATGGACACAGGGAGGGGAGCATCACACACTGGGGTTTGTTATTGGTGCTGGGGAGGGACAGTTGGGGGTGGAAGTTGGGGAGGAATAACAGGAGGAGAAATGCCAGATATTGGTGAGGGTGGGGCATGGAGGCAACAAACCACATTGCCATGTATGTACCTATGCAATAATCCTGCATAATCTGCACATGTACCCCAGAACCTAAAGTACAATTAAAAAAATAAAATAAATGAATAAATACATAAATAAAAATAATGCTTTGGATTTATTTTCAATATTAAAAAAATTATCGAAGTCCACGATAGAATTACAACTTGTTGCAGATCATTGTTCTTCTATACCCCATGGGATTAATTTTATAATTTAATTGTCAAATAGGATACACTTATTAATAGCTATTTTTCTAATAAGTTCAGTATCATAGGAATATGTGCTTTATTCAGAAGGATCTAAATATACAACTTTAAAATACCTCAAATAATTTTAAAAAAGAAATTGTCTCTAAATATTGTGAATGAAAACTTCATTGAAGTGCCCTTAGGTTGTTGATAAGACATAGACTGATCACTATTGACTGTGAGCTTTTGCTTAAAAATTTCCTTTATCTTTTTTAAGACAGAGTTTTGCTCTGTCACCCAGGCTGGTGTGGCCCAGTCTCGGCTCACTGCAACCTCTGCCTCCTGGGTTCAAGCAATTCTCCTGCCTCAGCCTCCTGAGTAGCTAGGATTATAGGCATGCTCCAACCTGCCCAGCTAATTTTAGTATTTTTCATAGAAATGGGGTTTCACCATGTCGGCCAGGCTGGTCTTGAAGTCCTGACCTCATGATCCACCAGCCATGGCCTTCCAAAGTGCTGGAATTACAGTCGTGAGCCACCAGGCCCTTGCTTAAAAATTTCTAAACATGGATTTGCATTTTCCTAGGTTGCAAAAAGCTACTATTTTGCCCATAAGGAAACAGTGAAATAGAGAGAGTAAATGTAAAGAGAAACACCAATTGAACCAAAATTTACTGCATTAGTTTTCAATGAAATCAATTACTAGACATCTGAGAAAAAACATCAATATTTGTAATATTTGACAAATCTACAGTAATATGTAGACAGTAATGAAGCAGTGTTATACTTTAAAATATATTTACAAAGATCCAAGTTAATATGTTATTGTGGAGAACTGGAAGGAGTGAAAATAGTGAAAACTATGTTAAATACTCTCATCTTGATTCTGTACTCATTATTAAATAGTTCTGCTTTAATAATCTGTTTACATCCTGTCACTTAAAACCAACATAAATCTACAAGCCTGCTGAGAAAGTTTTGTGCAGCAATCCACGTTAACATGAAAGAGACTTTGGATTGGTCTAAGTGAACAGGATGTTTTTGTTGTTTAAATCAGAGAACCATTTATTTTTGTCATTTTATTTTCTGCCAAATACATAAATGTTGATAGTTTTGCCTAATTTTTAGTTGTTAACACATTTACACTGATTTTTAAAATTTCATTCCACCTCATAGTTTATTTTTGTAGCCATTATTACTACGTCTGCAAAATTGGGTTCAAGCTTTTATCAAATTTGACTGGTTTATGCCTTACATTAAAATCCATCTTTACTTAATTTTGTTCAGGTCTTATGCATATTTTGGGGACTTCTTTGAAAGAACCACCTACATGACATTTCCAAATAATGTATTCGCTCAGGATCTGTTACCTTTTGTATATTTCCCAGAAACATCCATAGTAGAACAGGAATAGGCTTATTTATTCAATTGACTTCAGACTATAAACACTTTCTATGAATTAATCTAGCATTTTAAATATGTTTCCTAGGATATTTCTAGAGTAATGTTCCTATACATATTAGGTGTATTAATACCTAAGTAAAGTGCTTTTATTTGGTCTTATATTTTTATGTAAACATTGTTCCCCTTACCTAAATTATGTAAGTTTAGCTACTGACCAACAATTTGATAGAATCACATGATTCTTTGAATTCATGCTTGTTTCTCATATTGATGTCATTTATGTACTCAGTTTTGTTAATCTTCAAAGTCATTCATTGCTTAATAAGGAAAAGCATTTTCAAACACTACTAGCTATTTCATGGTAAGCATACCTCCTCTTTCTTCACTTATTTACATGCAAAGATCAAGATAAATCTGGATATGATTGCAAGATGTGTGTGATTCATTAACTGTCAATCAAAAGCTGACACAAAACCTTTGGCAGAAAGATTGAAAACAATATTTGGAAAACAACATTATTCTAAAGAAGTGTTCTGGAGAGCGGTGATGTCATTGGCCTGTAAACTCTAATGAACTTCTTACTCAAATATCGATTTCTTTTGGCTAGATACATTCACCTTATTTTTCTTGTCCAGTGGCTTAATCAACTCTGCTATGTAAGTGTGATCATCGTCTTCTGTAAACCTATGACAAACATATTTTTTCATTTTCATTTCTTAAACTAAGAATTCATTCAATACTCATCGCATAAACACTTGCCAACTATCTACATGTGATTGATGCATTGGTAGGAATGACTATTACTGTAAGTATTACAACTCTTTGATATCTTCCTTAAGATACACAATTATTTCAGAACTTCATATTTAATATAGTATTTTTCTAATCACTGAATTGATTCAAAAATTGAATAAAATCCTTTTCCTATAGGATATATTAACAATATATAGTCTATAGAAAAAAATGTAAAATATTTATCAGAATAACAGAAAAGCTATTATTTATCAAAATATAGTTTTCCCTCTAATATTTTCATTTTGAATATTTTTTCCCTGAATAGATAATTCGTCACAATCTTGATTTCTAGCCTGACAGTAGTACAATGATCAGTGACTGTCCCATTCGTTACTGTTCACCTTTCATTTGTTAACTTGTAGTCTAGAAGTTTTTTCTTGATGCTTGTTCTTTTGCCAGGATCCAGTGGTTTGGGGGTTTGGACTATAGCAAGACTCGCAGATTTTAGCACAACTCTAAATGAGAACAAACAGAATCCCCCACTCTAAACAACAAAAAAGTCCATTTAAACAAGCTAACAAACCAACTAACTATATTAACAAATATAGGCATTTTAGTGACTTTTCAGAAAATGTAGCAGAACTAAGTATCTATTTTCCTAGTAGAATATATTTGTCTTCTAGATCAAGGTGCCCAACTTTGTCCTAACAATTCTGTATTGCTATAACAGAATACCGTAGATGGAGTACAAAGAAATTGGTTTCTTGCAGTTCTAGGGGCTGGGAAATCCAAGGCAAAAATGCTGGCATCTGGTAAAGGCCTGCTTGCTGTGTCATCCAGTGGCAGGATAGCTCAAGAGAACAAGACCAAGATCAAATGAGAAAAGGGACCCAATTCATCCTTTTATCAGAAACCCAGTATCAAGATCCCTAACCTACTCCCACAATAGCGTTAATCAATTCATGAGGCAGAGCCCTCATGACCTAATCACCACTTAATGGTTTTATCTGTCAACATTGTTGCATCAGGGATTAAGTTTTGAAAGCATGAACTTTGGGGGGACTCATTCAAATTACAACAGTACCACAACCTTATTTGCCTGGAATGACATTACTGGATAAAAGTAGACATTCACTGGCCTTGGATGGTTTGAGTCAGTAAATTAAATTTTTTTTTTAAATTTGTGAAACTTCGTTTTTCAAATGAAAAACAACTGAGGCATCTCTTCTTAGAGTCTAGAAACTTTTAAGTTTGCCACCAGTTTAAACACCTGGTAAAGGCAATACTATATTTTTGTTATAATCTTCTCAGTGCCTAGTAGATAATGTGTATTTAGAGATTTACTAATCCAAATTATATTGAAAAAAGGTTTCTTACTTTGAAAGGAGGCACTAGTAAATTTTTTGCCCAAAACACTAGGTACATAGCTAGCTACTTCTTCCTGAACATAGGTTTTTGATGTAAAAAATGAGAGAATGATGTTTTTCATGTATCTGTTTGTCACTCATGTTAAAAGAACTGACTACTTTTATAATGGAAGAGAGTATTTGGAGCTATACCTTGTGAAGTAGTAAGTGAAATCATGAAAAAAATGTTTCCTATAGTAGATATTAACCTATTCCCAAAAAGTTCCCAAATGTTTCAGGCTACAAATTCCCAAAATGTTTCAGGCTAAACATTTTTATTTTAGGTTTGCCACAGAATTATCCTTTCATTTCACTTGTCATAAAGCCACTACTAAGAGTATTACTTTACTTAATATTTTTACAATGACATTTGAAAATTGTCTTGACTTACCCAGTGTTAAAGTAGCCAGGAAAAGAGCTGTTAGAAGACTCTTCCAATTCAGTGTCTATACTGAAATATGAAGCATTAATTTGGAGGTATGAAAGCAGGGTCCCAGAGACTTAGAAGTCATGTTGTAGAATTGGCCTGGAGCAGGGTTCAATAATCTGTGGTCCTCAGGCCAGCTGCTTGTTTGATGTAAATAAATTTTTATCAGAAAAAAGTCATGCCCATTTGTTTAGTTATTAGCTATGGCTGTTTTCCAGCTACAAAGGCAGAGTTGAGCAGTTGTAGCAGAGGTCATCGGGTCTGAAAGCTTTAATGATTTACTGTTGAGGAAAATTTTAAGAGAAGCATCTTGGCCCCTAGTTTAGAGAGGCACTGTCCCGTAAATACATACGATGATGGAAATGTTTTGTATCTATGCTAATATGCCACTAGCCACATGTGGATATTAAGTACTTGAAATGTGACTACTATGAATGAGGAATTAGGTTTTCATCTTATTTCATTGTAATTAATTAAAATGAAAATTTAAGTAGCCACATATGGCTATTGGCTACTGTATTAGCATAGACATAGAACAACTTCACTGAGGTCTATTGAGCTGTGCTTTCCTAGATCCACGGTCAGGAAACTATTTCTTAAAGGGCCACATGATAAGTAATGTGACTAAGAGCATTTGAAATGTGGCTAGTGAAAGTGAGAAGCTGAAGTTTTAATTTTTATATTATTGTAATTAAAATTTAAAAGCCACCTGTGGCTAGTGGCTATGGTAGCACATAGAGTGGGCTGGAGCAAGGCTTCCCACAATGTGGTACACAGATCAGTGGCATCAACATTAACTGGGAACTTGTAAGAAATGGAAATCCTTGATTCTCACAGCAGATCTACTGAATTAGAATCTCTGGGGATGGAGCTCAGGAAACTGTGATCTAACAAGTACTCCAGGGCAGTATTTCTCCAAATTCAGCATGCATCACAATTATCTGGCAGGCCTTTTAAAACCCAGATTTCTAAGATGTCCAGTGCAAAAATACTGCTGATCCATAGGCCATACTTTGAGTAGCAGGGGTCTAGGGCAGCAGTCAGCAGGTGTGTTTTAGAAAATCTGTGGAGTTGTAGGAAAACATATTAAAGTTTCTATTTCTACTTACTCTCTCACCTAAAATAAGTAATTTAGCTTTGCTAGCATGTATTATACTCTCAGTTAGTCCTTACGTCACATGCTGATCATGCTGATGTGTTGACTGTAGCCTCGTTGGCTTTTTACTTTTAATTCTATTTTTTAAATTATCATACAGTAAATGTGATTTTTTTCTGTTGGTTTACAGTTCCATAAATTACAACACATGTATAGATTCATACTACCACCACTATATTAGGATACAGAACGATTCCACCACCATAAAAAATTCCCGTTTGCCCTCTCTTCATAGTCACCTCTCTCTCCACCCATAACCCCTGGCAACCACTTGATAGATTTGTCTTTTCAAAAAAGCCATACAAATAGAATTATAAAATATGTAACCTTTGGAGACTGGCTTCTTTCAGTCAGCATAATTCTTTTGTAATTCATTCATGTTATTGTATATATCAAAAGTATCTTCTTATTTATTGCTGAATAGTATTTCATTGTGTGACTATACTATAGTTTGTCTCTCTATTGACTTATTGAAGTCCATTTGAGTTGTTTCCAGTGTGAGCAATTATACATAGGGCTGTTTGAATATGCATAAACATAGTTTGAATTTATCTGGGCCATACAGTGTATGCTTAACTTTATAAAATCTATCAAAATGTTTTTCAAAGTGATTGTACCTTTTTGCATTTTCACTAACAATACATGAGCATTCTAGTTGCTCCATATCCATGTCAGCATTTGGCATTGTCAATATTTTTAGCTTTAGTCATTCTAATAAGTATGTGTAGTATATTGTGGTTTTATTTGCATTTTCTTAATGCCTAATGACATTAAATATCTTTTCATATGCTTGTTTGCCATTCTTATATCTTTTCTTGTGAAATATATGTTCTTCTATTGGGAAAGAGTGATATTAATTTGATGAATTCATTACCAGTTTAGGTAATGGGCAAAACAGATAAATGTGTTTATAAGATCCTCGTAAAGGAAACTCTGGCTGAGAAAATATTAAGAAGGCAGGTACAAGCAAACAATACAATGGCACACCTCAGACTTTGTCCCTAAAAGAGGCATTTTATTATCCAAACTGAAAAAATTGCTTTCAGTGATAAGTGACCTGGCATATATATTTGTAAACATGTCATTTTAAATAAGGAGTGAGAAAGAAATGACATTTGAAATATATTCACGCTGTGGAAAAAGCTTTTTATAAATGAATGTTAAGAAAAATTGGGGTGATTTTGTTGCTAAAAACAATGCAAATATGTCATCTATTTATAATTCTCACATCTGAATCTTTAAAAGCTTTGAAAAAAGGATTCTCAAACCTATTTTGGTATATTCTAAGTGAGGAACTTCGATTGTGCTGTAAGTACAAAATTGCATCTCCAATTTACTCCCAAAGACAACTGAAGGACATCAGGGAAGATTAAAATTTAGTAGCCACATTTCAACAAAATTCTTTTTGTAATTAAAAAATTATGAAAAGTTAGTATTAATAATCAGTGTTGAATTTAGTATTGAAAAAATTAGGGATGAAAAAATTAGTATTGTGATTTTTATATATACAGACAATAATAGACTTCTTCCATAGAATTGTTCTTATCTTTGAGAGATATCTTTTTCAGTCATGACAAACATCAAAATCAAGAATTAAAACAAATTAAAATTATTACTCTTTGAATTAGTATCCATATAAACATTAAAGCATTATCACTATGATGCATTTTCTGAAAGCAAAATCTTTTTTACCATCAATAAACAAAATGTAAATTATTTCAAGAATATGTATTTCTTCTTCATTCCCTTATTCTAAAATATCATTGGCTGGGCATAGTTACTTCTTATGCCCGTAATCCCAGCACTTTGGGAGGTCAAGGCAGGAGGATCTGTTCAGCCAAGGAATTCAGGTCCAGCCTGGGCAGCATAGTGAGGCTCTGTCTCTACAAAAAATACAAAATTTAGCCAGGCATGGTGGTGTGGACCTGTAGTCCCAGCTACTTGGGAGGCTGAGGTGGGAGGATCTGTTGAGCCCAGAAAATAGAAATGGCAATGAGTCAGTCGTGCCACTCCACTCTAGTCTTGGGAAATAAAGTGAGACTTTGTCTCAAAAAAATGTAAAAAATGAATAAAACCTATTTGTGTATATATATGTCAATGTTTAGAATATACTTATTGATTATTGATGGGGTGGGTGATCACTCCATCACACCTAAGCAAGAGCATATCAAACCCTTGGGAAGCATATCTCTGAATGGCAGCATGCGGATTCTGTTTGAGAATTTTGGAGGGATAAAGAGTCAGAGAGAAACAGAGAGAGAGAATGAAAAAATGAGAGATAAGGTATGGGGTATAGGCAAGTATCTTAGACACTTCCTGATGTCTACTCTGTGGACAGAGGCCTTCTATTAGACTAGAAGCAATGAGGCTGAGGGTAAAGGGAAGATTGAAGAACTGCAGACTTAAACAAAATACTGAGTCTGACTTCTAGGACATTGAATTCTAATGAGACGGTCAGTGATACACAACTTAAAACATCCCTTACTCTGTAATTTTGCCAAGAGCTTACTCTTTGGCTGGGATTTCAGTATTCTCTAGAAGACTGTGCCTTGATAAGAGTGATCTGTATTATTTTAGATGGAGACAGCAGGATAAAGATATTTGTTGAGTTAAGATGTTCATAATGCTAAGGCTACCAGACATAGCGACATAGATCCCAAAGACAGATCTAGGACATTTTTTCTGCAAGGAGTAAAACAATTCTCTAAAATCGAATTTAAACAAGGCACCAAAAAATATTTGCATGATTCTCATAATAATTAAATACTAAATACTTTGAAAGTTTTGAAGTCATAAAGAGAATCACAGATAAACTATGTGAGTTAGGAAAATTATATGTATAAATTTGAAAAACAATAACCTTCATAACTTAGCCTAATTTCTAAAAAGTAGGATGCAAACATATATTGTCTCATGCAATATTGGTTATACCTTGATACTATTTATGTATATAGTTTTAAAAAGAGGAGCAATCAACATAGCAGACCTAAAACTATGTAACTAAACATCTACCGGGAAAAGTAAGAAAATTAATAAATATTCTATATACTGTATTGAGCAAAGAAGAATGGAAGACTTGAGATCTGACTAAAGATATGAAAGAAACATTAAGAACAGGACATGAATTAATTACTCTCATTAATTAATAAGGAGTTTTAATTGCAAAGGAAAACATCTTTATAAATTAATATTTAAAGCATAATAAATGTTAATTAGAAAAATCCAGAAATTTAGTAAGCTGTCAGGGAAAATGGTTAAATGACTTTTAGAGGATATATTCAGAAGATGAGAACCTCATTACTCAAATCCTGCTATTGTGTACATGGCTAGAATATCTACAGATGTGGAATCCATCCTTAACATCACTGGCAATATTTTCTTATCTGATAAGATAGCCAACCTAACTCTTTCATCTAACTTCTTAATTTGCTGGTAAAAATAAAGGAGTCAGTTGCAAATAGACATAGAACTGATGCTTGACTAGCTCTATTAAATTCATACATTTATATTACATACTCTTTAGAAATCTTGATGTGAGAGACAAAACAATGAATTATTCATTGTCCCCTTACTTTTCTCGTTATATGGTAACTCTTTCCCAAAGTTTTAAAAGTCTATTCTATATATCTATTTTAGAGGTACTTTTCAATATCTTGTTAATTCAAAATTTGATTGTTAATTTCATTTTATGATGAGAAGAGATAAAAGATCGTATTTAAGATTGAAGAGAAAAAAGAAAGAAAAGCACAGAGAACCAATGAGGAAAATAGAATGAAATATAAAACCTGTTGGCCCTTCTCTCTTTCCACAGGTCTTTTATTTATGAGGACTGTGGCCCTCCCCCATGAAGTTACGCTCAATCAGGAGAGCATTACATCCCCAATGATATTAAAAACAAGCCCTGCCCCCTCTTCTTTTCTATTCTTCCCAGTCCCAGCTCACACCTTCCAAGGCCTGTGAAAGATATTTCACTGTTCATGTGTTAGTGAATGAGGTCTCTCAGGGTGTTTGTCACTGTCATGTTTTGATTGTTTGTCTACATCACCCAGACTTTGTTTCATCTTTGGCACACAGACATTGAAACGAAATGGTATGTAGGAAAATCCAGGTTGCCTTTATAACAAAGAGCATGTTGCCTCTTTAGGGAACAATGAAACACGATGAATAGCTATTCAGTTTTTTGTAGTATTTCCAGCACTGGAGAAAGCAAAAATCTGGCCCAACATTGAGAGTGGCCATCTCTTTTGTAGCCAGTACTGGAATGGTTAATTACTTTGCCGTTCTCTAAGAAGACAACAATGAGCAGGCTCCTGCCACTGCATCACAACCTAAAACAAAACTGACAGATCGCACTCTACAGCTGAAACAGATGGTTGCTTACGGGGCTGACAAAGCGAATGTAAACTGTAGAGGCTTTCATTCTCTGCCGCAGTCCCGAAGAGGTGAAAAGAACACCTTCATTTTTGGAAGGGGCACACACACACACCCCAATATGCATGATGCACCCACAAAAGCTAAACTCTTGCACGCTGTTGCCTCCATGAACTATCGTAAAATCTTTAGCCATGAGGTATTGGATTCAGGGGAAATTGAAATGTGGCTCTGTGCCTTTCCATAAACATGAAAAATAATGGACTTTTAAAATATTGGAGTGGACCAGGTAGAGGGAGAAATGCTTCCACATAGAACCTGCTTCTGACTTCTGAATGACAGTTTTTCAAACCATTCATTTTTAGTACCTAGAAAGACAGAGAATAAGCTAGTATGTTGAAAAGTCATGAAACTAAGAGAAAGGTATTTTATAATTTTGAAAAGCAGCCCTCTTCATCTTCAGAGACGTGTCCTTTGGCTCAGAGGTATGTAAATAAATAGTATGGTAACTGGCAATGTGTCTTTTCAAGATGCTAATAAAGTGGAAGGGAGGAACATGTTCAGAGATATTCCCATAGCTCTTAAGATGAGAACAAGAATGAAAAGAAGAAAAAGAGAATATAAACTGAAAGTCAAGGAAGCCAACGCTGTTTCAACTACTATTTTATTGAAGAACATTCTATTTATTTATGTATTTATTTATTTATTGAGACAGAGTCTTGCTCTGTTGCCAAGGCTGGAGTGCAGTGGTGCCATCTTGGCTCACTGTAACCTCCATCTCCCAGGTTCAAGAGATGCTCATGCCTCAGCCTCCAGAGTAGCTGGGACTACAGGTGCCTGCTACCACACCTCGCTGATTTTTGTATTTTTAGTAGAGATAGGGTTTTACCATATAGGCCAGGATGATCTTAAACTCCTGACCTCAATTGATCCACCTGCCTCTGCCTCCCAAAGTGCTGAGATTATAGGCACGAGTCAGGGGTAGCTCTGGCACCCCCATGGCTTCAGTGTTTCAATGGTCTGTCAGTTTAACTTATAGATGGAACTCACAAACGATCATAGAAATGCTGGCCATTGTAGATTAGAAAGTTGTGTGACTGGCTTTCCAAACTATGTGAGGCTTGAACTGTGTTCTTGCTCCTCTTGTGACTTAGAAGGGTGTGTCCTATCAGATCAGGGGTAGAAAAACCTAGGAGAAAGGCACCGTTTACTTTCTGAAAATGCTGGAGCCCAAAGGAGGGAGACAACCTTCTCATTCTGTCCTGTAAACATTTTTGGCACTCAGTTGACTGGGATAATTGAATTGTCTCAAGTTTGTAGAAGTTTTGTGAAATCAGTTAAGTGTTATATTTTGTTTTGGGTCTCTTTTCCTCATCAGTTTCCTATTTTATTTTACAGGCTGATTCTTCCTCTTTCTACTAAATTTAATACTTCCTCTTTGTAACTCACGGTATAATCCAATTCTTATTTTATTACTTTAGCATTTCTTTTGGTGCCTTTCCCACCTTTTTACTTTCCCATTTGGTCTTCTTCATCTGCTATTTTTACCTGGGGGATTCTGTTAACTCACTGGGTCTCAGCTGTCAACTGCTGTGCATGTTAATAACCCCGCTAGCGTCCCCCTTCCTGGCTCTGTCCTGTTGCATTTTTCTGCCTTTCTCCTGACACTTCTCCACTTCTCAGATGCGGCCACCTTACACCAAATGAGGTCAATATGCCCCAGATGCGAGGGTGCTTCATAAAACAGTTTGTTGTTGATATTTCTTCCCAAAGCATCTCTCTCCTACCAGTTTTTCTGTTCAGAAAGCCAGTGACTCTTTTTATTCCAGCACCTCACTTAGAATTTGGGAGAGCATTTCACTTCTGCTTCTCCTTGTTTACACGGCCCCTTGGCAAACGCTTTTTGCTTTTTTTTTCCCCCCTTTTCACTGACCAGCTTCACAATTCACCTCTTCCTCTCTAATGTTCTCTTAGGACCCAATATGTTTATCACATCCTTTTCATAATATCCTCTTTGCTTTTATCTGCATTTCTTCTGATGTCTAGCCCCACAGAATTGTATTATTGTGGCATTGTTTTGCGGGGGACATAGAGTCAATCAAACTCTCTCCTTGTTATTATTAGAAGCCGGGGGACCAGACGAAGGGAAACATTGTGACATGCGATGCTCTCTCTTTTTGTCTTAAAGAGCCTGGTTCTGCCCTCTTTAACACCATCTCTCTGTGTGAATCCCTGTTTTGTTCACTCAGTTCCCTGTCCTCCAGGTTTTCCCAGAAGCTCTTTTAGTCATTTCCAGTGAAATGTTCATGTTTGAAACATGTTTCCTCCTGTGTAACTGTGTAGATCCTTTTTGTCTTTTTCATGTTCCTGCCAGGAAAATCAAGCGCTCTACGTTTGAAATGTAAACATTGCTTCTTGGTGTTCCAAACCATCAATTATCATGCCTCTAGTTATACATGAAATTTTGATTCCTCATTTTAGACTCTGTAACTAGAATGTATTACATTAACCGATGTTCGTGTCTGAAGAATCATGTAGCTATCATTCAGTGAGGAGGTGCTGCCCTGGAAGAATGGACCTGTAGAGTCTTACTTTTTTCTGGGATCTGCTGATACACCACCTCTACTCTGGTTTATTTCAAAAAGTGGGTAGGTCAGGGGAAGAGTAGAGCTCCATCCCGTGCCAGGCTTCAGAGTATTTATTTTAATGATGGATAAAAGTTCTCAGCAAATATCTTCTGTTATCCTTACCTCCCAAAAAATAAAAATGAAAAATCTTGGCAAATATTTACTCCAATTCTCTAGTGGGCATCTCCTGCAAAGCCAGGCTCCACTTTAGAGAAAAAGCATTTCTCTAAAGAGTAAGCTTCTGAAATTGCTTCTCCCAGTATTCTATAATATGTCAACATCCATAATTGGAATATCTGTCCCTCTTTCATGGATGTGAAAAGTAAAGCAGAATGAATCTGTGTTCCTTTTTAGACAGGACTTGGCTTTCCACTATGGTGGCTTATAAAAAATAAACTCAATTTTGCCTGCATGAGTGTCTATCTATGACTTAATATAGTAGCCACAGGGAAACACATTTTTTATTTAACCCAGATGTTCTAGAGGCAGTACCTTACTCTAAGGAATGAGCATGAAGCTTGGACTATTATCTTGGAAGGGAAGATGGTGGGGAGGCTGCCGTGGAGAAGGCATGGGCATTCTGAGGCTCCTGGTGGGCTTCACTGAAAGACTGCTTTCTGACTCATGGCGAATCACAACTCCAACTCTGGGACTGCCTTTTCTCTTCACTGTTCTGCTCTGAAAACTTAGCCAGTGACTCCGCTGTCATGGAATATAGCAGTGTATGAATTGCTCTGAAGAGCTTAACTCTTTCCCTGCCATCTGAAGCTCATTTGAAAACTGATAATGAACACTATGTTATTTTTAAATTACAACTTCTGCAGTTTATCTTTGCCACCTTCATACTTAACAGTTATCGTGATACAATGAGGGATTATGTTTACCTGTGGAAATTATTGAAGCAAAGTGGTCCTGTATTTTATACACACAGACACACCCACACACACACACAGACACACCCCCCCAGCATACATTTTCTCCACTGTCATAAGTATGGAAAATAAACATTAACAGTGAATTCCTGCAGCCACTAAAATTTAGATGAAATGGTTCAGTTAATCCTTATAGTCTAAATGCCTGACTAGTGTATTCACTAAGTATTTGTATGTCAAAGTAGACTGAGTTTGTGTGCTGGCTCTGAGATGGCTGATTTTATGAGCCAACTTGGCTATAGGAAGGTACCCAGTTTTGATCAAACACCAGTTTACACATCGATGTGAGGATATGTTAGATTTAAATCTGTGGACTTTGGGATGAGATCTGGTGCTTTCTGGGTGGTATGGCCATAAACGAAATATGTAGACTTTGAATAAAGCAGATTACCCTCTGTGGCATGGGTGGGTCTCATCTGATCAGTTGAAAGTCTTTCAAGAAAAGCCTTGCCCTCCCCCACGGAAGAGGGACTTCTGTCAGCAGACTGTCTTTGGACTTGAACTGCAATATCAACTCTTTTCTGGGTCTTTACCTCACCAGCCCACTCTGCAGATTTTGGACTTGCCAGCTGCCACATCATGTGAGCCCATTCCTTAAAATAACTCTTCCTTTCTCTATGTATACATACTACTGCTTGTGTTTCTCTGGAGAACGTTGACTAATGTAACTTTCATCACTTAAGAGCTGTATTACTTTGAGCAAGTTATTCAACATTCTCTGACTCAATATCTTAATTTCTTAAAAATAGAAATCACAATGGTACCTACATTACATCATAGGGGTGTCGTGAGGATTCAGTGAATCAATGTAAGATTTTTAGAATAGTGCCTGGCACATGGTTGTTATACAATTCCTAGACATTGTTTTTGTTATGATTGTATATATAATTAAACTACATATTTTTTTCAAGCTATAAAATAAAAATGATTTTTATTTTATTTTTTGAAATATAAATAACAAAATAGTTGGCAAAATCAAACCAAAACAGAACCAAAAAAAAAAAAAATGAGACATTATAGGAGTGATCATCTCCAAGCACAACTGCACTTATAAATGAATATAAAAAATAAATTTTATTATTTTTATTTTTATTTTTCCTAAGCTTTGACTACATGGATGGTTTTGGAAGCTTTATTTCCTAAGAAAACTTCACAGCTATCCTGGCTCCTTACAATGTGACTGAGTGAGGTTAAGGTCTCACTCCCACAGGGAAATAAGTTTCTATCCTTGGGAATTCTAAACAACTAGACCCCTAGGAACTTAAAAATCAGGTGCATTCATTAGGATCCTTCTAAAATGGGAAAAACACAATCCAGGCCGGGTGTGGTGGTGACTCACGCCTGTAATCCCAGAACTTTGGGAGCCTGAGGTGGGTGGATCACGAGATCAGGAGTTCAAGACCAGCCTAGCCACTATGGCAAAACTCTGTCTCTACTAAAAACAGAAAAAAATTAGTCGGGTGTGGTGGTGGCACCTGTAATCCCAGCTACTTGGGAGGCCGAGGCAGGAGAAGAGCTTGAATTTGGGAGGTAGAAATTGCAGCGAGCCAAGATTACACCACTGCACTCTAGCCTGGGTGAGAGAGCAAGACTCCATTTTGAAAAACAAACAAAACAAACCACACACAGTCCCGTTTGGGTACAGATACTCTTCAGGTTTTCTGAGTTTTCCACCTGAATACCAAGATTAGGATACCATCTTTTCTGGCAACCCAGCCTGCAGCTGCTGCCATCTTCCTAACTGGTTGTCTCCCAAGCTGCACTAAAACTGGGATTAACAAACCTGAAGATAAGGCATTTTTGACCTTTCCTTCTGGGAGTTAGAGGGCTCCTCGGGTAGGAAGGGACAGGAGGTTTTGCATCAAGCTTGCCTTCATACTCACTATTGATGCAGAAATCTACCTACTGCACACCTGTATTGAGTGTTTGAGTGTACTTGCTCATCACCATACAAGAAAGTTAGAGTAAATTAAGAAGTCACTCTGCATGAAGCCCCTCAAAACAGAGGTAAATTTGGTGAACCAAGGCCATGGGCTCCTGTGGAAATAGATTTAGTTCACTTAAGTCATTTCCTGAAGAACCATATCGATCTCCTGATTCGGGACACATCTCTGGCCAGCACAGAGCACAGAAGAAAAGCATAACTTCAGGGTAGGGTGAATTATATGTTCTTATTATTATGACTTTTAGCCAGCCATAAGTAGCAAAATGCTGCTTAAATTACTCTATCAAATTTAAATTTTTTTTTGCATATATCAGTCTTGTGATCTAGCTTTTTTGCTTTTAATCATTTTCCTACTAACAAAAGTTTGTAAGAGGTTTTGGGGTGATGTCTGTCAATGCAGTAAAAAGCGTTTATTGAGCACTTACTCTGTGCCAGGCTCTTGGCTAAGAACCAGATTTAACAGTGGTGAACAAGGCAGACAAGTCTCAGCTCAAAGGCAGCTTAAAATGTAGCAAGGAAGACTGACATTCAGCCAACACAGAAATAAATATATAACTGCAGATTTCATTGCATAATGTGCAAAAGCCCACAAAGCCAGAAGATTATGATTAGCTAGAGGGAAAAGTTAAAAAGAGCCAGGCCAACAGAAGAACTCCTCGTGTCGCCCTGCAGCAGAAAGGAGTTTAGACATTTGGAGGGAAGAGGCGAAAGTGAGTTGGGGCAGAGAAGAGGTTGCAACTGGATGTACTTTGACATTAATTTTTGAAAATCCTAAACCAATCAAGCATTGTAAAAGTCCATACCTCTTTTCATCAAAAATCTATTACTCTGAGATTACCATTATTTTTCTTCTGAAATATATTGCTGCCGTTTCTTTTTTGAATAACTCTACCTTTTTTCTTATCTGTATTACCAAATGATGGCTCTTTCCTCATATGAGGTATTATATCTCTTGACTTTCGTCTTTTTCTCTGTAATTTCTTACATGTTAATAACTCCTCTCATCGCTGTGAAGCCTGCAATGTTCTTCATGTTCTCAGCTAGCAGGGGTTCCAGTTTCCTTTTGACTGTATCATGCTTTAGGAAGGATGTCCTTGAATGTTCTTTTAATGCGTTTGTCCTTAAATCATTTCTGACAAAAGTTTGAAATCATTTCTGATTTAAGGACAAATGCAACCAAAAAAAATATATAAAAATACATATTTATATTGTACATACACATATAGACAGAGGGAGATACAGTTTAAGTCTGAGACCAAAACTAGGAAAGTTTTTCTGTCTTTATTTTGTATTTTTGTACCCAATACAGTGTTAGGCAGCTTTTAAATTAGCCTTGCTGAGTAAAGCATCTGCTGATGGAGTTTTCTTTGCGGGGGTGATGCTCAGTTTCCTACCCTGATTACTAATTATTATTGTCTTTGCTTTTCAAATCAAATATAGTTTTGAGATCATAGAGCTCTATTTAACTGCAGCCTGATGACTCCATAATAATTTTGAGGAATATTGTGTAAGAGTCTACTTTCTCCTGATTTCTGTTTGTTATGAGTTCATATTTATGAATGGAAATGTGCAGTCCAATCTGATCTACGGCTCATTACAAACACGGAATATGTATGCGTTACTTTTTCTGACTTCTTTGCAACACACCACCACTGTGATTCATGTGTAAACAGGAGGCTGATTCTCCTCCGTCCTTCCCTTCCATCTCATCTCATGTGCTTCACAATTAGAGCCAGTTGAGGAGGTGAAATAGACAGAGATCACTGAGTTATTTTACATGCTGTGAGCAGCGAGCACATTGTGAATCCCTAGGGATCCCCGAAGCCCATTACCAACCCAGTGAATCACTCTGTTTGCTTTTCTGAAAAAAAAAAAAAAAAAAAAAAAAAAAAAAGAAATGTGCAGCTGCTTACTTCTGCCACGGATTTTGGAATTTTGTTCCCTCTTCCATCTGCGTTTTGGGTAAAGAAATTCTGCCTGAATAATTACTAGTCTGTCCCCTTTGCTCATTCCCAACATAATCATTCTTCAACCTTCTGTTTCCAATTAGTTCTTATCTCAAATGGCTTATTGGCATCAATCTGTTCTCAGCATCACCAAAGTGCACAAAAGTACCCTGAAACACGGGGGAAGCTAGATAAGGCTGAGGCTCACCAATCAATCCGGTGGAGTCTCCTCATTTCACCCCAGTGCCTTCCTTTTCTGAGGAAACCTGAGATAGAAGATGGTGTTGAGACAGGCTGTGGTTACAGCACATTTTGGAGCAAAATGACATACATGAGTATTGTAGGTACTGAGCAAGGTCTGCGAACATAGGCATTGTTGGACATCTGGTATTGAAAAGAACTGTTTCAAAACAAGGTCACAGTGTTAAATCATGGTGTAGACAGCTTCTGAGCAGTGTCCAGTGCTGGAGAGGGTAACCGAGACCTGTTTGTCAATGGTTGCACTTGAAGTCTTGCTAGTTACTTTGATCTGCAAACTGTTTTGCCACGGGATCATGACTAAAAGTGGGCCGAAGAACCCTGCTGCCTTTATTAGTCAGCTAGACATAAAGAGAGAGGGGTAATAGGGTCAGGCAAGAAAAACAGCCCTTTCGAAAAGGCTAGTGAACTTGGCATGGCATGAGCAAGCCCAAGGACACATGTTTGATAACCACGTAGTTACCAATGCTCAGAAAAAAGAGGCTTTAGAACTTATGCGACCAAAGTTCTTTTTTTTTCTTTTCCAGAGAAACTGACATCCAGGGGCATGAAATGGCTTTTCCAAAATCATAACTAATTAATGGTAGAGGCCGAATTCCAATCTTTTTAACTCCTAGTAAAGTGCTCTTTCTAACAAGCTGCACTGCCAAGACCATGTCTGGAAGAACTAATTTAAAGCATAGGTCAAAGCTGGTCTTTTTATTCCCTGAGCACGTGGATTTGTCTTTCTTCGTCATTGCTTAGTTCTAGGACCAAGGCCAATACTTGCCACATAGGAGACATTCAATAAATCTGTATGTTTTGGAAGAATGGAGAAATGAATTGAACTACCTTAAGGCACTAGCAGGCATTGAGTGCCTCCTATGGGCCAGACACATTTGCACCCCTATCTTGGGAAAGGGTCTCTGGGACAAATCCCTCTTCCCGAGGTCTAAGCTTTTCCAAGGAGAAGCCATTTTATAATGAAATTTTTATCTGGACACAAAACCAGCCCCTAAGGAATTTGAAAGCTGTATGCTGAGGCAGTATACTATGCCACCACAATTTAATTTCAGATTCACTATAAATGTGGGATTGGATTTATCTATCATTTTAAAAGATCTCTTTGGGTGGGGGTGCCCTGTCTTGCTGGCACCCCTTGAAAAACTCCATCTTTGAGCATTTCCTCACTCTAGCTGTGATGAGGCTGCCCTACCCCGACTTCCCCATCTCTCCTTGCCTCAGAGGAGTCAGACTTCACTCAGTCCCATTGGACCTGTAGTGCTGGCGGGGGCTTACTTTTGCCTTTCTTTAGGACTTATTGGACCATAGCACACAAATTGTGCCTGGCAGGCTATTCATGTCCCTCTGAGGATCCCTGATAGTTCTGTTTATCTTCTGGCTTGCTAGAGGGAACAGGGTTGCTAAGGGTAAGTGACTGTCAAGATAACAGCCCCGTCCTTTGCCATTGGTGTGTCTCGTGCCTGAAGTGGTAAAAATGTACACCCCTTAACATCCCTGGCTAGCTGGAGTTCTTTCCCTTTCCTTATCTACTCTGTATTGGAGGAAAAAGTTGCCATTAAAACTCACTTGAGCTTTCATTCATACTCCAGTCAGTTTCTGTATAGTGGTACTTTCACGTACAGGGGAAGAAAAAGTTCTTTTACTTCCACTTAAAAAGAAAAATTGACTAAAATAGAAGACAGTTGTTATCAGCACTATTTACATATGGAGAAACCAAGGTTTGAAGATGTTTCTATATATGCATGTGTGTTTCAAGTTTCTCAACTGACAGGAGAAAACAGTTAAAATACAAGTTGGTCTAATTCAGAAACCCAAATTATTTCTGCCACACCACACAACCTTTACATGAGAGAAGATAAACAGATGTGAGAGTCAATACTGTCCCATTCTTATAGACAATAAACAAAATAAAAGAAAATTAATAGTTTATTTGCAGAATTATAGCTCTTCCCACTCATACAATTAACAGAGAAAGATAAATGCATTTTTCATCCATATTAAAATACACACATACACACACTCAAAACCAGCAAAATTTCATGACCAATTCATTGCAAAGGGCTCTTCTCCTAGGATGATCTCAGCTTTCTTTAATTTTCTTTACATTTTGTGGCTCTATCAGTGGTAAAAAGTGAGCTAATGGTGTCAAATGGTGACCTATTAAAAGAAGTTATTGTTAATTTGGTGCCATAGAGAAATCAGTGGGTTTCACCCATTGCCAAAGCTCCCGTATCAATTGGTTTGGCAAGTTTTCATTTAAGTAAAAACGTAACTCCACAAAAATTATCATGGAAATATTAACAGTTTTTCTTTCAAAAATTGCTCTAGATAGTTTTCATGAAATCTCTTTATCTAAACTCACTAAAAAAATTTTTTTTTAGGTTCTCTACAAGTAAGGACAGACTAAAACCCATGATTTATATGGTTCACATATTAGCCAAAGCAAGAGGTATGTTTGCAACCTCAACTATTTAAAAAAAAAAAAAAAAACAAAGCCAGTTGGTTTTTCCTCTTATTTGCATATGCATTTATTTTTATATGGTTTTTGGTATTCAGAGACCAAAAGTCCTTTAGTCAACAATTTGTGGAATGAGTTGAAGCCTCTGCTTCCTTGTAACAAAAGGAGGACCCAATTCGGAAGATTGGATTATAATATTTGAAATACTTAATAGCTATGGCTGATCAGTTGGTTGATTGACTATTTTGTACACAAGGTTTCAGGCACAGTACATTCACCATATGACCTCTCAACCCCAGACAACCTCCAAGGGAAGTGTTATCACCATTTTACAGATGAGGAAACTGAAGCTAACAAAGATTGAGGTGCTTGTCTAAGCTCACTTCCTTAATATTTGTCAGAGCTGAAATTCAAACTCAACTATAACCACAAAGCTCTTACAGTGTCCAGCTTCACTTAATATCGTAAAGGATGGTTTCAAATTTCAAGCTAATAGTTTGATAAGTGATAGGTAACCAACTCACCTTTACAGGTTGCACATCTAACACTTGTCTTTCCTCTCAGCAAGTTATAGAGCTTTGGATTACAATTTTAATGCTTTAAAAATCTCCATGAAGACAGTTAAACATATCAGCAAAAAAAGTATTTAAGTTACATACATATCAGCCTACACCACTATATGGGGTGGAATTTGATACCTCTGCCATGCACTTATTCAAAATAAAGCTATTTTTCTGAAGAGACACAAAACAAAAAAAGGACCACATTTTTCTCAGGTCTACAGACCACTTCATGTGTATATGATTTGACTATCCAATATGGCAAACATATGATAATTTATTCAATTATAATAATATACCAACTTTGTTATCTATGTGTTCGGTGGCATGAATTATCTACCAATTAACTTTCATTAGAAGCTCAGAGAGACACTGATATTCCCACAATGTATTCTGAAAGTGTTATCTATTCAGTTTCAATATTGTTTAAGCATTAAACTTGTATTGGGCCATGTTGCAGAAACATGCAGATCTGTGTCTTTTCTTCCAACTTCTCCTTTCTCTCTTTATTTTCCAACTTTACTTCCCACGTTGCCTTTATGGAACTACAATTTTTAATGTGCTTGGCTTCAGTGTCAGAGAAATATGAGGAATAGCCATGTGGAACGTATCTATATTACTTGTAAAATTGCTATGGGGGACATTATGGAGCTCCCTGTCCCTTATATAAAGATCATTTTGATAAATTCTTCTTCGAACGCAGGGATTGGAAAGTTTGTCTTTGTTGATGAACTGGTGTGCTTTCTTTTCGTAGAAAGTGATAGCTCTGTAATCCATCATGTTGTCTCTGCTTAGGCTGTTAGGAAATGATGAACTAGAACTTGACCCAATCATAGCAATGTTCCTCAGGTGGGATTTCCTGTGTAAGTTCATTCACTCGTTTTTCCTTTCAGAAATTATTTTTATTCATTATTTTGCTGTAACAGTTGCTATGTTTATGCATTTTAAAAATATGTCACCTGTTATTCTTTTTGGGATTAGGTTAGGGTGCAAATGACTTAACATGTATGTGTTTGCAGGTATGTTTGTGTATGAGGCAGGAGAAACAGACATACATTTCTGTAAAATTCACGAAGTCCATTTTATTGCTTTTCACTATGTAATCTTCATCAAATGAAGCATAACATTGTGCTAGATATATACAGAAGGAACTATAACAAAAACTGAGTTTGTGAGATGAAAGACCATGAGAACACATTTCCTCTCAAAACTGCACAAATTCTGCTTAAAAATTCAAGGTTTTTTACTAGCTATAAAGAAAGTGACAGGCAGGGTCTACTAGCCTGTTGCTGTGTATTAGATCTCATTTTTCTAAGTGTGCCTTCAGTTAAAGCAAGATTTATTTTCATTTCTCTTTGCTTCAAAAAAGGATTTGGAACAGTTATCGTAATACGAACTAAATAGGAACTAAATGTGTGTAATTAAATTATAATAAAGTTTATGTTAACATGGATAGGGCTAAAAGTTTAACGAACCTTTAATCAGTGTTACTACTTTTAATGCCTTGTGCTTTCACTTAAAAAAGGAAACCGCCTCCACTAATTTAATGTAAACATTTACTTATAGATGTTTGTTACGGTTTTAGTTAAAAATATTTTTTATTTTTGTAAATGTGGTGTATAATTTTTGCTTGGTGGCTTCACAATACAACCTCTTAAAGTGTTACCTAAGAATCTGAAATAGTTTCTAAAAGAAAAGGCGACTCAAAAGAGCCAACAGAGTCGGGCTGGGTAAAATACTTAAATTAACAGACATGATTGGGAGATTCAGGCTTCTTGTTTATACCATTTTATGATTAACTGAGGGTTGACTCTGCTGTGAAATGAGGTCGCACAAGGGAGGAGAGTCTGGCGTTTGAGGGATGCACTTTCACTTGTGTGCAATGCCATTAAACACAGTGAAATTTCAACAGTGAAGTCCGTTTCTCTCCCAGCCCTCTTCACAGCACTCCTCTCTTCTTACCTTTGTGTAATCTAGCCAACATCCTCTCTCACAACTTTGAACTTTTCAGCTAATGATGAATAAGTGGGTACAAACTTTACAGCTAATGATGAATAAGTGGGTACGAACAATAACAGCTGACATAGATTTAAAGGACTACTTTAAAGAGAAGGTTACATTTGAATAGGAAATCACATCTACATAGATGTAGGCGAACGTCTTGCAAGACTCAATGGAATAATATCTTGTGGTTGATATTTGGTCTTCGTGGTAGACTAAAGGATGATGTTTGAATGAGAGAGATGTCTATGATGAACTCATCAAAATCACACTCCAGAAATGTTCAGACCTACTCTCAGTCTGTCATTCTTGAAATGTAAATTGTTACTAACATTTAATCTAGCCATAAGAAATCATTAACATTAGAGATAAAATGTTTTGGAAAAAAGTGATAAAATACATAACATGAGTTTTGATAATTAGTGTACTCCCACAAAACCCTGTGTATTTTTCTTTAAATATTTTATAACCAGGGTCACTAATTAAAGTTTTCCAAAATTGCATATTTTTTCTACTCTTATCTTCGTAAGGACTATAACACCTTCCTGATTTTTTTAAATCGAGTTGGCAACTATGTATTTTCCTCCTGGAGTTGGAATAAATAATTAAGGGCATTTAAAAAAAAAACTCATCCATCAATTATCTTTTTTTCTTTCTTTAGAAAACTATTAACCTTTTTTTTCATTGATTTTACTGCCTCACAGTCAAATCAACTTACCTATACTTGTTTTTCATGGTTCAGTGTGCAGGAATGAGCAATGATTTCCTTCATCAACCATCCACCTAAAAATTGTTTCGCTTATTAGTCAGTATAAATTGTTTTCCTACCAAAACATAACATATCAGCATGGAAAGATTTATTGCTCAATTTCACTCTGCTAGTTTTTCCCTTGTCCAATACAGAAGCCTAAAAATACTGGTGTCTGATATGCTGTAGAGGGAGAACAGACTCTGTTACCACAGAGGTCCAAGTTCTCTGCAATTTGACATCATCCTTCCTCTGTGGGCTTATCTCCTGTTTGTCCTCCTGACATGAATGAATTCCATCCCGCTCATCTGGACCACTTCCTCAGTACGCTCTTTAAGTTTGGATTACCGTTCATAAACGTATTTCTTCAACTCCCATCTCCTAAATCCTATCCTCAATCCATTTCATAGAAGGGAACTTTTCTAGTTGTTCTTCTATAACCTTCAGTCTATTGTTCTTCTATAACTTTCAGTCAATCTATTGTTCTTCGATAACCTTCAGTCAACCACTTATATAACTTATACCAGTCAAAAGATGTTGGTAGATTTTTGCTTATGTTGGGGCTCAGAAAACAAACAATACCTCAAAATATGACATGTTGGCATGTCGAGTGCTTTGAACAAAGGAGATTGTAAGGCCTCAGAAATAAGCCCCAGAACCAAGGTCTCTCTGACTTCCCTTCCCTAGTGCAGGGATGTGTTCTCTCTGAGGTTCCCTTATTTCACTGAAGGAAGTTTTTTGAAAAGGAATGCAGTTGTCTTAAACTCTCTGCCTAGGAATCTCATCAAACAACTGGGGAATATTAATTACTGGAGAGGAGATTACAAAGTTATCACCACCCAGACAGGCTATGGCTATTCTTCTGAAGGCTGCTCTAAAAAAATGTTTTTTTAAACTTAGAGACTATATTGTCTCTAAGTTTAAAAGAAAAGATCATAAGACAACCTTTGTTTGCAATGCAGTTCTGCCCCTCATCTTCCTATAACTCGTCATCACCTCCCCCAAGCCCAGAGGAACTTTGTCTGAGGATACTACTTTGTGTTGTTCAGACCCATTCATTTTTCTGTAAAGATTATTTACTCTTCCTTTAAAATTGCCCACATTCTCCACTTTTTGGTCCCCTATGAAGGAGACATTCAAACTTCAACCATTAGTCCCTTCTTGAGTTTCATATTTTGTGTGGCTGCCATGTACATGTGCACAAGAAACTTGTTGACCTTTTCTCCTCTTAATCTATTTATTGTCTGTTTATTTCAGCAGACCCAATTACCTAACCTCTAGTGGGAAAGTTTAAACTTTCCTACACATACTTGTATACTTGTCTTATATTCCTAAATGGTTATAAGTTAATTCTCTATTCTACCACTAATATTGAGTAGCTACCATAAAGCAGATACTATATGATAAACAGAGCATGTTAAGAAGAGTAAGATAAATTCCTGCCCTTAAAAGCTTACAGTTAAGAGGTGGCCGGCTGCGGTGGCTCACGCCTATAATCCCAGCATTTTGGGAGGCCGAGGCGGGTGGATCACGAAGTCAAGAGATCGAGACCATCCTGGTCAACATGGTGAAACCCTGTCTCTACTAAAAATACAAAAAAAAAAAAAAAATTAGCTGGGCATGGTGGCGCGTGCCTGTAATCCCAGCTACTCAGGAGGCTGAGGCAGGAGAATTGCCTGAACCCAGGAGGCGGAGGTTGCGGTGAGCCGAGATTGCGCCATTGCACTCCAGCCTGGGTAATGAGCAAAACTCTGTCTCAAAAAAAAAAAAGAGAGATAGTGACACACTTATTTTAACAAATAATTAGTATATACTGGCATCAAAGCAAAGTAAGAGAGAGATCCCCAAAGTATTAATGAGATACAGAAGAGTATCATGGTTGTCATAGATTGTCTTTATCAAGATGATGATGTCTAAATTGGGCCTTGAGGAATCAATTGTGAGGGGAAGGGGAGTTAGTAACAAAGGCAATAGGTTTTACAGAAGAAGAAAGAGCATGGCATATTGGTTGACAGAAATTAACAGTCTCATTCACACTCCCAATTCTAAAAAGTTTCAAAAATTAAACATTATTTCTTAATTCATTTGGTGTTAATATTGATCTCATCTTCTCTCAGAAAATCTCACCTGAACTGACATGAGATTAGTAATTTTGTTTTATTGCAGCTATATTGATGTATTTGGTATGGTGCTGCCCCAGACTTCTGATAAATCATCTAAGTTTTATACCAAGTAACCCTCTAAAATCTGAAAAATTCTGAAATCTGTGACACATCTGTCTCTAGCACCACTGGATTTGGGATTGTGGGAAAGGCGGTGGGCACCTGTAATCCTAGCTGCTGTGGAGGCTGAGGCAGGTGAATCGCTTGAACCCAGGAGGCGGAGGTTGCAGTGGGCCAAAATCATACCATTGCACTCCAGCCTGTGTGACGAGAGCAAAACTGTCTCACAAAACAAAACAAAAACAAACAACAGCAACAACAAAAATTCTAATGGTTGTTAAGGTGGAATTAACAAGTAAAACTGGAAAAATAATTTGGGGCCGGACTTCATGGAATATTTTATTCCAAGTCTAGTCAGTTTGAACTTGAACAAACAAATATGAGAAAAAGTATGCATAAGAGATCTGGCTTAACGTGATTCTCAAGGCCTGTGTCTTTTACTGTGATTTTAGACTTTAGTGAGAGTGTCATATCCTTTCCAGGACTTTCTCTGCTTTCATAGCTGGAACAGGTCAGTTGTCTGTTTCTTCATGGCTTTATTCAGAGAATCACTGTAATACAACATATTGTGTGTAGTTTGTTTCTCTATTTAATTAGAACATAAACTATATCGAGACCATTTATTACAATTCATTCAGCAGCTCTGTTTATTTTTCATAATATTTTATTTGTTTATTGTCTTGATTGTAACTCTCTTTGTTTTATAATGATTTAAGACTGCTAGAACCATCTCTCAATCATTTTATATTGAATTCATTAATTAAAATAAAATACTACATTTAGAATGCTCTAAGTGCCAGGATCTGTTCTAAGTGCTTTACAAAAATTACAAAAAAACCACTCATAATCCTGACAACAATTCTATAATATAGGCACTGTTATCATAACCATTTGTCATGTGAGGAAACAGATGCTCAGAGAGTTCAATTAATTTACTTAAGGCAGTAGAGCTAGAGACTGTGATATGCTATGGCATTTCCTCTTAACCTGCAAGCCACACTGCTTCCCGATGAATAAACTCTACATCCCATGCATTGTCTAGCAAAGCGTCTTGCATAAAATATGTTATAAAGGTATACTTGGTAATACACTAGATAAATTAAATTTGATGTTTTAAGACGATAATTATCTGAATTTGTAAAGGTAACCTCCTTTCTTCAGTGACTTCAGTGACTCAGTTCTAAGTGCCACATTTGAGGGATGTTCATTGACATGGTGGGAGCACAGCATGCAGCTGAATTCCGTGTTTTGTATAAATAAATATGACTCTTTTTAAATACACAAGTAAGGCATGCTTATTATAAAAGTGGAAACACAAAATACAGAAAAAAAAGAAAGTCCTGTTTAATTTCTTTCTTTGATTTTTTTCCCCAGAGCAAATCTGCACTGACATTTGGCATTGAAATACACATGGATTCACATATGCAAATATAACATAATTTGATACATATGTATATAAAACTGTTGATATAGTTGTCTATAGTCATTTGTCCAGTTGATTTAATTAAAACTTATTTGTATATCAAAATTATGGTTCCATAACTGTTACAAATTTTAGCAATCCCCTGGCAAGAAACACTTGGGGATTTTTCCATTGACCAAAATGGAATGTCTACATAATTCGTGCATTTTTAAAAACATCATTCGTGACTTTGGTGTTTTGTGAGGTAAAATGCTTTGCATGATAAGACAGTGTAGGGTCCAGGAGGAGTTTGTCATGGTTTAATTTAGCACACTTTTTAATCATCTACAAGAAAAGGTGAAGAAAGTACTTAATTAAATTTACACATGATGCTAAATTGAGAGATGTTGAGAACATTCATGATAAGTGATATTCAAAGAAGTTAGAAATATGTAAAAGGAACAGCAAAACAATATTTAGATGGCCAAAAATTTAATTGAATGTGTTAAAGGCTTATTAATCAGTCCACTAATTACTTACAAGAAGTAAAAGAAGAAATAATGACTCTTTTATAAGATATGTGACTGCAAAACTAACATCCCACCCAACTAAACAATCTTTGCTCCTGTATATGCCAGAGTGCCTTGTGACTCTCTTAATAATTAACTTCATAAGTTAAGTACTGTTCTAAGTTGTTTCATGGTAGAGAAAAAGCTAGAAGAAAATGAATATTTACTCTAAACCTATCATCAATAGACATTTTATTTACATTGATTCTCTCATATAATTTTCATTATAACTGTGTGAAGAAAGCATAGTGTTCATAATTTTTTCTGTTCTTTTTTGTTTCAGCTTATATCTGAATTTGACAATATATTTTCTGATATTTGATATGAAATTTTCTCCTCAAAAATCAAAATTTCACATAAATTCATATTAAAATTTATATAAATTTAAATAGACAAAAAACTGGACACAACTTTATTTTAATTAAACTTTTAAAATTAAAATGCAGTGCTATACTAGTTACCACTCATAAGCAAATGAGTGATTTTTAAGTTAGTCTAATTATTCAGAGACAGCCATGGAGTGTTGTGCTGATGAACTACAGTAGTAATAACATGTGTCCATAGTTTGTTGTTGTATCCATGGCAGGCATTTGTGAAATATCTATTCATCAAGCAATACTTAGTGAGAATGTGTTTAGCCATTATAAAAAGGTATATGCAAATGAGCTTCCCATGAGACTTTGCAACAAACATTTAATTAGCTATACAAAGAAAACAGTTAAATATACAAACAGGCATTACAGAAAATTGGCTAGTGTGTATTGTTAACTTTGTACACATAATTCCTAAATAGCACTGTTTAATAACATTTGTCTTTTTCATATGCCTAGTAAAAGACATGTATAATTTGACTTGAAAATTAATTTTGTTGTATTTCTTCTATCTTCTCTTAATATTTAAAATCATAAATATGTTGATAACATAATTTGGATATTGGATATTGTTAGCATTGCATTTGTAAAATAAGGACAGGAAAATGTCAAAACTGAAGTATGGATTTATTAAGTTGATACAAAAAAGATAAATTCATAGAGTAGTATACATTACAGGGTAGATGTCAAACATTATTTATCATTATATACAACAAAGAATACTAATTACAGTTTTTAAATTGGCATATTTATTCTAAAATACTTGTGTTAAAGTTTTTAGTTTCTTAATTTCTCCCTAAACTAGACACACAATTTTTTATTTTAAATAAAAACTCATTAATGACATTCATAGTTTGAGCTCCTGAATGTCAAGAAAACTATTCTTTGTGAATCTGTGTCTTTAATAATACTTGCTTAATATTTTCTTGCTTGAATTCATAAAGATGTTCTATAGAAATATATTCAGATTAACATTTAAATTTTACTTCTGTGTCATCACACGTTTTTTATATTTAAAAAAATTTATGTTAATTTTCATCATTACATTTTGTTTCTTATTCACATAATAAATGACATGAAGAGTTAACAATATATTATTGTGTATCTCATAACATGGTAATAGGATGCTTAAAAACACTTTCAGAATAATCTTTTTAAAAGGATTTAAAGATTAATCACAAGTTATAACAAGGACAGTAGTTCACAATTTCAAGCAAGTCTTCTGATTTTGAGCATTAACTCCCAGCTCAGTGTGATTCAGAAATACCTCATCTAAAAAAAATATTAAATAAGAGTCATTTTATTTTTAGATAATCAAGAGGAGTTACTAGGTGTAGCAGCTGACCAGCCAGCTTTTCCAACACCATTTGCATCTCTGAAGCCCCCAAGGACAGAAAAGAGTCTTTTAATTGGTGATTCAACTTTGTAGAAACATGCATTTAGGAAATGAGGCCTCCAGTGTTGTCTTCACACCAGGCAAACCAGCTCCTGTTGTCATGGTGATCTTCTATAGCATGCTAGAGCCAGTGATGTGGAAAACAAGATGGCTTCCCCATTTATTTAGCCTTAAAGAAAGTTGCAGATATTAGCACATGATTATCAAATTTAAAGTATTTTTAATACCTGTATTAAGATATTAAAAATTTTACTTTGGATAAAATTTAGCTTTATTCCAGAATTTGAAAATAATCTATGTGTTTCAAGGTAAAGGAATTATTTTTTTTCTTTTAAATGTATGTCTTAAAACCCTGCTTTCCCATTGAGCTATGCTTCAAGGAGCAGGTCAGATTTCAGTTCATGTATGATTTCTATTTATTTTGGATTAGTATGAGGGTTATAGAATGACACATGTTATATGTAGGCTTTATTGTGTAAGAATAAGCTGCTTCAGCAATTTCAATGCTTGTAAAGGAGCTCTACATCTGAAAGAGATCCTGAGTTTTCAGAATAGAAGCCAATAAAGTAGGAAAGGAAAGATCCTAGCAATCTAAAATGAGAAAGAAGCTTCTTGTCACTCACAGATGACTTTTCAATCTCCAGTTTAAAAATGGTATTGGCAATTTTTATTGAGTGACCTATTAATAAACATTTGGACACAAAACAGTCTTTCCATTTTGGGTTCTTCTACTCATTCATTAATCTTTTAATAAAACAGAACTTATACAAATCTCTAAAATATTTTGTAAGCATTAGGAGTGATGGAAGGATTAAAATGCGAAGGCTTTACAATTAGTGAATTAATTGTTTACACTAGATTTTTTCTATGAAAACAAGCACATGGGAAGAAATGAAGACAAAATCTTCCCCTAAATTACAATATAAGTTTCTAAAGTTGATAGGAACTTTATGTGATGCTTATATTATATTGCAGAGTGCAGATGCACAATAATAAATCTGTTGTTGGCTTTTTGATTACACTTTTAGGAAAGTGATAGCTAAGTTTAGTTTTATATATGTAGCTAGTCCTATTAATTCATCATTTTGATGAATAGCCATAGTGTTCAATAAACTATGATATCAATGACTACTCAACTTCAGATGCAGCATTTTCCAAACTGTCCTTTGAGACACTTGTGTTTTGGGCAATGTTAATATGTTTTCTGTCATCAAAGAGTTTTATAATCCAATTACTTTGGAAAAAATTGCATTTATCATCCTTGTGGTGATGCAAAATGAATTTACATATTAAGGGCACACGAAAGTTCTATAGTAAAGATATCTGTTTAACCTAGTGTTTCCGAAGGCTTTTGACCATGGAATCTTCAACCCAGCCAAACCCCGCCACCCAGAAAACATTTAATTCCATCTTGTGGCACACTAGTGGTTTTGGAAACCCAGTTGGTAACCGGGGTTTTAATAGGAGGGATTCTGACATTGTCAAGGCTCTGATTTTGATTTTCTCAGATTCTGGTAATCTTTATTTGTTTACATTTAGTGTGTACCCTGAACATGCATAAGCCTGATCACCAGGCTGCTCAAGAATGTTTGCACTGCAAGTGTGAATGGAATTTGTCTACCCTGAGGCCATGCCCTGGTCTGAAGCCCTGCATGCTCATTTTCCACCCTTTTTCACCATTTTTCTTAACAAATTCCTTGGCAGAAGTGGTGACAATATTTCGTTAAGAAAAAATTAAAATTAGGCTTCGGGATATTTTGGCCCAACATATTTTTATTTTAGCATCTCCAGCTATAATTACTGTGTTGTTGCTGGACAAAGTAAACTATGTAGAGATAGAAGGTTCTATTAAGGGGATGAGGCTGTAAAATATCCTCTTAAAAAGAAAGCGAGCAATAATTAACATAAATTTATAGAGTAGTGCCCTCTTATCTGCAGTTTTGCTTTCCATGATTTCAGTTACTCATGGTAAACTGCAGTCTGAAAATATTACATGGAAAGTTTATAAAAATAATGCCTACAATTTTTTTTTTTTTTGAGATGGAGTCTTGCTCTATCACCCAGCCTAGAGTGCAGTGGTGCACTCTTGGCTCACCACAACCTCTGCCTTCTCCGTTCAAGTGATTCTGCTGCTTCAGCCTCCAGTGTAGCTGGGACTACAGGAGCGCACCGCCATGCCTGGCTAATTTTTGTATTTTTAGTGGAGACAGGGTTTCACTATCTTGGCCAGGCTGGTCTCAAACTGCTGGCCTCGTAATCCGTCCACCTCGGCCTTTCAAAGTGTTGGGATTACAGGCGTGGGCCGCCACACCTGGCCAAGTTTTAACTTGTATGTCATTCCGAGACACGGGTTGAAATCTGCTGTCCTCCTCGTTTCCTCCTGGGAATTGAATCATTGTCTTTGGGAACAACTACCTCTCATCTAAACCAGTAATCAACAACAATAGCAACACACACTCACACACACACACACACTCACACGTACACCCTCACGCACACACATACACACACAGAGCAGAGTCTTCATAGGACAGGATAAGCCTAGGAAGCTATAGACACCATCACTTAGTACTCATTTCGGTTATCAGACTGTTGCGGTATCCCAGTGTTTGTTTGTCACCTTTATTTTACTTAATAGTGGCCCCAAAGTGAAAGAGTAATGATACTGGCCATTCAGACATGCCAAAAAGAAGCCAAAGATAAATGTTTAAGTGAAAAGGCAAAATTTTTGACTTAAATAGGAAAGAAAAAAAATCGTATGCTCAGGTTGTTAAGATCTATAGTAAGAACAATTCTATCCGGGAAATTATGAAGAAGAAAAAAAGAAAAATATCTGTACTCGTTTTGCTGTCCTACCTCAAACTGCAAAGGTCCAGCCAAGGTGTGTGATAATGCTTAGTTAAGAATTAAAAGAATTAAAATTAAATTTGTGCATGGAAGACAAGAACAGAAAACATGTTCTAATTGATAGCATATTCTCTGTAGTCTCAGACATCCACTGGGGCTCTGGGAACATATCCCCCTAAGATAAGGGAGGATGACTTTGTGTGTATTATAGCAATGTTACAATAAGCTAATACAATGACACAGTATTAAAGTTGAAATATTTTATACGAAGTTTATTAGCATGTAACAAGATGTGAACACTTGGAATTGCAAAGAATTACAATTTATTGAGAACAAATATAGCTTTGTCTCCATAACATAGGATTTTACCATCCTATAAAGATACTGCTTCTTGTGTGAATGTGTGTGCTATTGTTGTTGTTAATTACTAGGTTCAGATGAGGAATAGTTGTACCCTTAGACGAAATGACCTTGGATGTATATCTTTTTCCTGCTTTAGAAAAGCGGAAGACGAAATTACAGTTAACTTTCTCCTGGTCCTTTTTGACGTACATTTAAAACAAAATCTCTTTCAATCTTTATTTTTATTTTTTTGGAATTCTTGCGTAAGTGGAATCCTCAGACACAGCTGCCTGGGCTCACCCTCGCTGATTTGGGAGGCATGTTAATTCTTTGAAGACATTCTGCTGATGTTAGGGGAACAGAGCTCAAGTCATTTGGGCAGAGGAGATGAGAGATACCAAATTAGATTACTTGATAGGTCCGAGGACACTCCGTTCTCTTCATATGACTCGTAAGCACTGAAACATTTATAGGGCACAAAGGACAGAGGGACGATGAAAAACCTAAGATGATGAGATACCTAAAACGAAAAGAAGAAATTCACCCAGGGAAGTGGACAGAAAGGCCAAAATGAAATTAGCAAGCATGCAAAGGGGACAGAGTGTGAGGAAACAGAGACAGGGAGGGGTGATAGGCACAGACAGGAAGATGGGTGTTTGCAGAGACAAATATGGGCTTCAATGTGTAAAGGAGTTTTCTGAGTTTTTGTAGTGATTTTTCTCCCCACGAGACCAGCTGAGGCCTGGCACAAAGGCACAAAGGTTTCAATTTACTGTGCAGAGGCCACTGTCACTTCCTAGCTTTTGCCCTGGCATTTGCCACCTGCCCTATGGAGGTTGTCAGCTCAGGTAATTCCTACTGAATATCCTAATTACTGTCATTTTATCCATGGCTCACTTTAGGGTCCAGGAAAAACAATATGGAAACCAGTAAAGATTTTTTTTCAACATGTGGGCGGAACTTGCCTGCCTGTATGTAAAAGTCACCTAAGCAATACTTTATACATTGTTACACGTTCTCACCAAAGTTGCTATTGCTTTGATTTTGGCTCTAAGTTCTCTACTTTCTGTAGCATCATTGCCTTTATCATATTCTGAATCTTTTTAGCTTCTCCATCATTTGTTTCTCCTAAATTTCTGTACAGATAAAGCAGTCTTCTAGAGCAATGTTTACTATTGCTATAGGTGAATATCCCCCTTTTCTGTTAAATGAAGCTGAAGTAAAAGAGAAAGAAAATGAAAATTTCTTCCTGATTTCCATTAACAAATGAACTTGCAGCAAGACTGAGTGTTCAGTTTTCTTTAAAAAAAAAAATTCCCCCTTTCCCCAAGTAACTCATGTTTTTCCAGCAGTGAGGAAATTGAGTTATGCACACAACTGTTCAAAGTTACCTCATCACATCAGAATCAGAAGGGGGTGAGGAAAGGAATTATTTTGCTATGAATAACCAGGAAGTGAGTTTTTGCAGGCAATTGCTCAGGATGAAAATGTAGCTGCAACTTAGATGGTTTTAGAAAAAATGGAAAAAGAAAATGTTGAGTTACTTGTAGAGATAAGGTTGTAACTGTTTTAGTTTTAGGTCTATTCAAAACAAGTTGAAAATATTGCATTTTTATAAATTTGTTTTTCTCCAGATTATATCCATAAATTATTTCTCAAATCCAATACGCAGAAAATACTGACTACTGATTTTTATGAAATCTACCAATTAAATTTTTTAATTACTTCGTTTTACTCCTCCCCCTGATTTCTGAACAAAAGAATATTTATTTTGCCTTTTAAATTCACTTCTAGTTTAACTGCTTGCTTCATGATGCTGTTACAGACTTAAAGTGTGACTGTTGACTCAGCTTCACCTGAACCAAACATCCAACTATAGGTCTAATTAAAAAGGTTGAATGGCATCAAGTCAAGTTGGGAAAAATTACTCAGTTTATGGCAGAGGGAAGTAAAAGCCCTCCTAGGAAAATAGGTAAACTTCAAAACCAGTCCCTTAGACTTCAGTTCAGAGAAGGGGGTTTTTCAAACCTTTTAATTTAACCCGAATACCTTGTATGTCAATGAAATGTGATATTCTTTTTAAGAGCATTAGGTTGAATATAAAGAAACTTTAAAAATCTCTAGGGAGACCTTTCATTAGTGGTTCTTTTTACAACATCTGGCTAGTGATTTATAACAGGCTGAAATTCGTGTCATTTTCTTTTCCATTTTCTATGCTAAAGCTATTAGGAAGATTACTTGTGGTCTAGAAAACTAAACTAAACAAAACTCATACTACATGTCCTTCTTAATATGTCTGTGGTAATACGTGTGGAATATAAGTGCAGTTTCTATGCCCTGAAAAAATTTGAATGTCAAACTGCAAGCAGCCCTCTCCAGGCCGGCCAGGATACTGGGATATGAACTCACCCCAGAGCTCTGCCCAGTAGGGGCATTTTTTTAAGTAGATGGGGCCTGGCTCTGTTGCCCAGCCTAGAGTACAATGGTACAGTCTTGGCTCACTGCAGCCTCTGCCTCTGGGTTCAGGTGATCCTCCTGCCTCACCCTCCTGAGTAACTCGGCCTACTAACATGCACCACCACACCTGGCTAAATTTTGTATTTTCAATAGAGATGGGGTTTCACTGCATTGGCCAGGCCAGTCTCAAACTCCTGATCTCTAGTCATCCACCTGCCTTGGACTTCCAAAGTGCTGGGATTACAGGTGTGAGCCACTGTTAATTATGTAACAGTATTAAAGTCTACTTTCTTAAAGGGTTTTGATCTAAGGTCTACAAAGATATGGGCAGAAAGGTTGACAGAGAGCTCCAGAAAGGGAAGGCAGCAGAGAGCATGAGGCAAAAGACAACAGAAGTGTTCAGTAGTCAGAATATTCTCTTTAACTGGAGACAGGTTAGGCAGTGTTGCAGAAGGAGTGGAAACAGAAGTAGGAGAGAAAGAATCAATGAATTACTATAATAATGAATCACTGAAATACAGAACAATGGGAAGTATTATAGTATACATGCTTGCTACATCTCCCAAGCTCCTTTGCAGTGAGGTATGGGTCAGATGAATACATTTTGAATCAAAACAGAAATGTCACAAGGCAACCTCTGGGGAGCTTCCTTATAAGACAGCGTGTGTAGAGTGTTAACCTCTTCTTTCTCATGCCTTTCTCTAGCCCAACTACCTAGATTGTAGATGCTGCCATTTGGACCATGCTTGATTGGGTGGTAAGAAATAAGGAGTGTGAGTTCCTTACACTGAAGAATATTATACCAGCTTTGGACAACCTGTCAAGATATTTATTTGAGAGAGGCCTAAAATTCTATTTTGTTTACACCACTGCTCCCATCCTCCACCTCACCTCTGATTCCTTCATGTGTCCAAACCTAATTGTAAGTAATATGTGGTTGAAGGACTGCTTCAAAAACACTACATGTTTGAGTAAGAGAGGAGACATACAGATTTTCAGTTACTTAATGAAGGCAATTCTAAAAAGAAATTCAAAAATAAAATAAAATGCATCTTCTTATTCCTGGATGTATTCAAATAAAGACTTCATGTCAACTTATGAGACATGTTAGAGAAGAAATGCTGGCATTTTATGAGGATATTGGACTAGATGATTACTCTGTGAATTTTCTATTGTAATACAAATCATATATATAATACAAATCAAAATACAACCTCTTATAAATAGTTGACCATGTCTTTACCACTTGACTAATTCTCTTTGGTTATGCAGTTTAGATGGGCGGGCTCTCAATCCATATTTTTTTCCCCAAGAAATTAGAAATCAGCCAAAGATGTCAACTATTACCATGTTATTCAACATCCTATCCAGTGTAATAAGGCAAGAAAAAATATAAATAAGACTGTAAAGTAAGACATAAAACTCATTTTTACATTCTTGTACACATAGGAAGCCCAGAATAATCGAAGTAATAACAGCAAAGAAACAGTGAAAAAGAGATCTTGAAAACAGTAAGAGAAAGAGAATCTCTTACCTACAGGAGGAATAAAGATAAGAACAGCCAAACATTCTCATCAGAAACAATGTAAGCAAGAAACAGTAGAAGGACATTTGAAGCTCTACAATTCCATATGCAGAATTTTGAAAATATTTTTTCCCAAGAGATTAGAAAATATTTTTCAAAATTTAAGGATACCTAAAGATTGTTATAGAACACAAGAACTGATATAATTCATGTCCCATCATCTGTGTTACAAAAAATGTTAATGTTAGCTTTTCATGAAGAATGAAAATAATGCCAGGTAGAAACTTGGAGCCAGAAAATTTAATTTTAAAATGCCATAAATGGAAAATACTAAAGACTTTTTACCCCTCAGGTTAAAAATGTTAAAAGATAATCAATTCTTTAAAGCAAAAAATAAAAGCAGGGTATTTTGGGATTTGTAAAATATGTACAAGTGAATGATATTAAAAATAGTACCAGGAATGAAAGGAAAGAAATAGAGAGGATACTTACATTGTAAGTCAAGTGATACATATTATTTGAAGGTAAATGATGAGATGTAAAAGATGCATACTTTAAATCTTAGATGAACCACGAGAACAACAACAACAACAACCCCAAAGAAATAAACTACTAATCCAATAGTGGAAATGAACTGGAATATTAAAAAGTGTACAATCCAAAAGGCGCAGAGCACAAGAAAAGAAGGAAGAAAAATAAAACATTACAATATGGCCAACATACTGTGACTTATATAAAACACAACTATATGCTGCCTATAGAAACAATTCTTTAAGTATAAAGGTTCAGATAGATGAAAATTTGTGAAAAATGTAAGAAAAGTAGAATGACTACATTAAGAGGAAATGGACTTTGGACAACAATATTAGCAGAAATGAAGAGGACTATTTTATCATAAAATACATCAATCCTATTGTGTATATTCCTCAAAAGAGCTTCAAAGCATATGAAATTTATAAAGATATACCCTGATAAGATTGAAGAAAAATAGACAAATTCATTATCACAGTAGGAGATATGACTTTCATCTTTCAATATAGATAGAAAAAATAAACAGAAAATCAATAAGGATAGAAATCATATAAGCAACATTGAACCAACTTGACCTATTTGACATTCGTGGGAAGCACTACCAATAGAATATACATCCTTTTAAATTGCATAGTGAACATTCACCAAATTAGTAGACTATAAAATAAGTCCCCCAAAACTTGGAAGAATTAAAATAATATAAAATACTTTTTGAAAGCGACAAAATATTTTCAAAAACCAATAACAAAACACTTAGAAAGCTCTAAATAGTTGGAAATTAAATGACACACTTTAAAATAACTGATAGGACAAAGAAAAGGATCACAATAAAAGAAGATATTTTTAATCAATAGTGATAATCAAAATATAATACATAAAATTGTGTGAGCTATAGATAAAGTAAGGTTTAAAGAAAAATTTATGCTTTAAATCCTTATATTAGAAAAGAAAAAAGGATTTTCAAACTTAAAAAACTAAGGTCCACTTTAAATAAATCAGAAAATGAACAAAATAACTTCAAACTAAGTAGCAAGAAAGAATTAACAAAGAACAGAGATGAATGATATAGATTCAAACAAACAATAACAAAATAAAGTTGTTAAAAAATTAACAAAATAAAGTGGTAGTTCTCTGAAAAACTCAATGATATTCATTAATCTCTAGGTTGATATAGAAAAAAAACGTTCAGGGGAGACACAAGTTACCGGTAGGAGGAATGAAACAGTGGAACCTCACTATAAACCCCATAGTGAGGATTTATAGCAATAGCCTACATACATGAATAGGCTAATATTATCAACACATTTATCTCCATACATTTGACAACTAAGAAATAAGAGTAAGAAGCAAAATGGACAAATTTCTTTAAAAAACAAATTCTCCAAGATAATACAAAACAAAAAGAGAAAATTCAATAAACGTAATTCTATAAAGAAATTTTTTTAACTAAAAAATGTTCTGTAAAGAAACCTCTAGGTCCAAAGATCAACAGCAGCATCTCAGGACACAATATCAATATCCAAAAAATCAAGAATGCATTCCTATGCATCAAGAATATCCAAGCTGAGCACCAAAAGAAGAATGCAAGCCCATTCACAATAGCCACAAAAAGAATAAAATACCTAGGAATACAGGTAACCAGGAAAGTGAAAGATACCTGAAAGAATTACAAAAAACTGCTCAAATAAATCAGAAATGACAAAAATAAATGGAAAAACATTCCACGCTCATGGATAGGAAGAATAAATATCATTAAATGGCCATACTGCCCAAAGCGATTTATAGATTCATTACTATTCCTATCAAACTACCAATGATATTCTCCATACAATTAGAAAAAAACTACTTTGTAATCATATGGAACCAAAAAAGAGCCCAAACCAAGGCATTCTTAAGGGAAAAGAACAAAGCTGGAGGCATCACATAACCCAACTTCAAACTGTACTGCAAGACTACGGTAACCAAGAGAGCATGGTATTGGTACGAAAACAGACATAAACTAATGGGACAGAATAGAGAACACTGAAATAAAGACACACACCTACAACCATCTGATCTTTGATAAGTTGACAAAAACAAGCAATGGGGAAAGGATTCCCTATTCAATAAATGATGCTGACAGAGTTCTAATATCCACAGTCTATGAGGAATTTAAACAAAATTACAAGCAAAAGCAACCCCATTAAAAAGTGGGCAAAGGACAGGAACATACAATTTTTGTGGTTTTTTTTTGTTTTTGTTTTTGAGACAGGGTCTCACTCCATCACCAGGCACCAGGCTGGAGTGCAGTGGCGCGATCTCAGCTCACTGCAACCTCCGCCTCCCGGGTTCAAGCAATTCTCCTGCCTCAGCCTCCCTAGTAGCTGTGACTACAGGCACATGCCACCACGTCCAGCTAATTTTTTTTGTATTTTTAGTAGAGACGGGGTTTCACTATGTTGGCCAGATTGGTCTCGATTTCTTGACCTCGTGATCTGCCTGCCTCAGCCTCCGAAAGTGCTGGGATTACAAGCGTGAGCCACCGTGCCTGCAATTTTCAAAAGAAGATATATATGATGGCCAACAAGCATATGAAAAAATTCTCAACACCACTAATCACTAGATAAATGAAAATCAAAACCACAAGGAGATACCATCTCACATCAGTCAAAATGACTATTATGAAAAAGTCAAAAAATAACAGATGCTGGCGAGGTTCCAGAGAAAAGGATAACCTATACACTGCACTGCTGGTGGGAAAGTAAATTAGTTCAACCACTGTGAAAAGCAGCTTGTCAATTTCTCAAAGAACTTAAAAACAGAATTACCATTTAACCCAATGATTCCATTACTAGGTATACAGCCAAAGGAATACAAATCATTCTACCACAAAGACAAATGAATGGATATGTTTATTGCAGTAATATTCACAATAGAAAGAACTAGAATCAACCTAAATATCCATCACTGGTGGACTGGACAAAGATAATGTGGTACATATACACCATGGAATACTATTCAGCCATAAAAAGAGATAAGATCATGTTCTTTGCAACAAGCAACACAGTTGGAGCTGAAGGCCATTATTGTAAGTAAACTAACACAGAAACGGAAAACGAAATGCTGCTCGTTCTCATCTGTAAGTGGGAGCTAAATATTGAGTCCACATGTATGCAAAGAAAGGAATAACAGATAGTGGATACTAGGACCTACTGGTGGGTGAAGAGTGGGAGGAGGGTGAGGATCAAAAAAACACCTGTTGGATACCATGTTGCTGATGAAATAATCTGTACACCAAATCCTCACAACATGCAATTTACCTATATGACACTTGCAAATGTACCGCTAAGTGTAAAATAAAAGTGAAAAAAAAAGCAGTTAAAAAAAAAAAGAAAATATAAGAGCAAATAGGACACTATTTAAAATAGTACCAAGGGCTATATAAAGTGTTTAGAGCTAGGCTATATAAAGTAACATATATAACTAAGTAACTGAGTGAGTGTGATGAATTAAATTCTGTCCAACCCAAGGTAAAAAAAAATGAGCAAGATTTAGACACTTCATAACAGAAAATATACAAATGATTGTTAACACATGATGAGATAATTAATATCTACATTAATCTGGGAAATCAAAATGAAAAGCAAAGTAATGCCATTACTCACCCACTATAATGACTAACATTTAAAAGACTGACAGTACCAAGTGCTGACAAAGACTAAAACTGTCTTTTGTTTTGGAGAGTGTAAAATGATACAAACACTTTGGAAGCATTTTGGCAGGTTTTTTTTTTTTTTTGAGATGGAGTCTTGTTCTGTCATTCAGGCTGGAGTGCACTGGCACAATCTCAGCTCACTGCAATCTTCACCTCCTGGGTTCAAGCAATTCTCCTGCTTCAGCCTCCCAAGTAGCTGGGATTACAGGCATGCATTACCATGCCCAGCTAATTTTTGTAGTTTTTGTAGAGACAGGGTTTCAGCATGTTGGTTAGGCTGGTCTCAAACTCCTGACCTCATGGTCCACCTGCCTCGGCCTCTTAAAGTGCTGGGATTTCAAGCATGAGCTACGGCACCTGGCCCAGCAGTTTCTTGTAAGTTAAACATAATTGTAAAATCCAGCACTTCTATTCAAAGCTATATAAACAAAAGAAATGTATATCTTTATATAAAAACTTGTACAAAAATGTTTATAGTAGATTTATTCATTTTAGATGTTGGTAATTTGTGTGTTCTCTAGTTTTTTTTTTGGTTAGCCCAAGTAAAGAAGTTTTATTAATTTTATTAATATTTTTGAATAAGCAGTTTTTGGATTTTTTGATTTATTCTGTTGTTTCCCTGATTACAATTTCGTTGATTTCTGCTCTAATTATCATTGTACATTTTCTTGTGTTTACTTTAGTGACCAAGAAAATTTTCTTTTTCCAGCTTCTAAGGTGGAAGCTTAGGTTATTGATCTTAGACCTTTCTTCTTGGCTAATATATTCACTTAATGGTATGAATTTTCCTCTCAGCGCTGATTTTACTGTATTCCACAAATTTGGCTAAGTTTTCATTAACTTAAAAATATGTATAATGCCTCTTGAGACTTCTGGTTTGACCCTGGGGTTGTTTGAAAGTGTATTGTTTAATGTCAAGTATTTGGGAATTTTCCAGCTATCTTTCTGTTACTGATTTCTACTTTAATTCGGTGGTTGTCTGATAATGTATACTTTGTATTATTTCTGTTATTTTAAATGTGTCAATATGTATTTTCTGGACTAAATGTGGTCTATCTTCGTGAATATTCCACGTGGGCTTGAGAATAATGTGTATTCTGCTGCTGTTGGAAGGAATATTCAAGTTGATGGATGGTGTGCTCAGGTCAACTACATTCTTACTGATTTTCTGCCTGCTTGATCTATCAAGACAGACAGAAAGTTGTTGAAGTGTCCAAATATGATAACAGTTTTGTCTATTTTTCCTTTCAGTTCCATCAGTTTTTGCCTCACATATTTTGATGCTGTATTATTAGCTGCATGTACACTTAGTGTTACTATGTTTTCTTGGGGAATTGACCCCTTTATCATTATGTACCGTCGTTCTTTATCCCTGATTATTTTTCTTGTATTGAAACTGCTTTGTCTAAAAGGTTACTTTCAATTAGTATTAGGATGGCATGCCTTCTGTCTCTAACTTTAACCTATCTGACTACATTTAAAATGGGTATCTTGTAGGTAAAATTAGTATTAGTCTGTTCTTGTGTCACTGTAATGAAATACCTGAGGCTGAGTAATTTTTTTCTTTTTTTCTTGGATGGAGTTTCGCTCTTGTTACCCAGGCTGGAGTGCAACGGCACGATCTCAGCTCACCGCAACCTCCGCCTCCTGGGTTCAGGCAATTCTCCTGCCGAGGCTGAGTAATTTTTAAAGGCAAGAGGTTTAATTGGCTCATAGTTCTGCAGGCTGTACAGGAAGAATGTGGCACTGGCATCTACTTCTTGTAAGGGCCTCAGGTGCATCACAAGGTGAGAACAGGAGAAAGAGAGGGGAGAAGGGTCAAAGACATTTAAAGAACCAGATCTCATGTGGACTCAGAGTCAACTCACTCATCACCAAGGCAATGGCATCAAGATATTCAGAAGAGATCTGCCTGCATGATCCCAGCACCTCCCACCAGGCACCACCTCTAATATTGTGAAGCACATTTCAACATGAGATTTAGAGGGTACAAACATTCAAGCTCTATCATTAGGTCTTGATTATTTTTTATCCTCTCTGACAATCTCTTTCTTTTAATTGGTATATTCAGACTATTTACATATAATGTGATTAATTATACATGTACACACACACACACACACACACACACACACACACACATTTAAGATGAATTCTCACTCTGTTGCCCAAGCTGGAGTGCAGTGGCACTGTCTCTGCTTACTGCAACCTCCACCTCCCAGGTTCAAGTGTTTCTTCTGCCTCAGCCTTCCAAGTAGCTGGGAATTTAGGCATGCACCACCATGCCCAGCTAATTTTTGTATTTTTAGTGCAGACAGAGTTTTACTATGTTGGCCAGGCTGGTCTTGAATTCCTGACCTCGTGATCCACCCACCTCAACTCTCAAAGTGCTGGGATTACAGGTGTGAGCCACCACACCTGGCTAATATATTTTTATTATGTCAGTGATGTTTGTAACTCTTCTCTATGTGTTGCCAGAGGGTTTTTTTTTTTTTTAATCTTAACTGTGCATTTAAAATGATTCCATTATGTCTGCTCGTTCAGTGAAACAATTACAACTTTTTCCAAAAAATGTTACTGGTTCCTCTGGAGTTTACAACATACATCTTTAACTAATGTAAATTTATTTTCAAATAACACTATACGTATTGATCTGTAGAACAAGTATGTATGAAAGAGTCTTTCCGGTTACTGCCTCTGACCCTGGCAGCATTGTTGTCTTTTGTTTCAATTATTCATGTTATGTAATCGCCAATCCAGTGTTACCATTTTAGATTTACAGTTATTTTTTGGATTAATTAAAATAAGAAAGGTAAATAATATATTTTAGTCTACTTTTATTTATTCATTTTCCAATGTTCTTTCTTTCTTTATGTACATCCAAGTTTCTAACCTATGTAATTTCCTTTTGTTTCAAGAATTTTCTTTTAAATTTCTTGCAGGGCAGGTATGTTGGTAACAAATTCCCTCAGATTTTTGTTTGTCTGAGAGCATTTTTACTTTCCCTTTACTTTTGAAGGATAATTTTGCTGGATATAGAATTCTAGGTTAGTGTTTTTTTTTTTCTGTTGACATTTACAGTATTTTACTTCACTCTCTTCTTGCTTTGATGGTTTCTGTCAAGAACTTCACTGTAATTCTTGTATGCATATAGATAAGGTTCCTCACTCACCATATGGATTCTTCATGATTTTTCTTGGCTTTAAATATGATGTCTCTAGATGTGGGGTTTTATTGTTATTGTTATTGTTACTTTTGCTGCTTGGTGTTCTTTCTGCTTCCTAAATTTGTGGTTCTTTGTCTGTCATTAGTTTTGGAAAATTCTTGGGCAATATTACTTTAAATATTTATTCTGCTTTTTTCTTTTTTATGTATATTCCAATTAAAAATGTTTCCCTTTTTCATATATTCTCATAGTTCTTGCATTTTTTCTGTTTGTTTTCCCTCATTCTTTTTCTCTTTGCATTGCAATTTGGGAAGGTTATTTTGACCTACTGTCAAGCTCATTGATTCTTTCCTAAACCATGTCAAATCAGCTTATGAGCTTATCAAACATATTCTTCATTTTAATTACAGTATTTTCGTTCTTAAATTTCTTTTTGAATTTTTCCTACAGTTTCCATATCTCCACTTTCATTATTCATCTAGTCTTGCAAGATCTGCTAGAGCCCTTAACATTAATTCTAGGTATTTTAAATTCCCTGTGTAGTAATTTCAACATCTGTGTCACATTTGAGTCTAGTCTGATGCTTGTTTTGTCTCTTCAGATCGTTTTTTTCTTGTCTTCTGGGGTGCTTCGAAAACCAGACATTTTGTATTGGGTAATAATAAAAGAAATGTATGGATTTATGTTATGTATGAAGATTTATATTAATACTGTTAGGAATTGGGCTGTGTTTAATGTGTGATATAGCTGTTGTTGCCAGAGATTCAAATTATCCTAGTATGCTTCTTTGAGTCTCCTGTTCACTTTAGACTTTCCTAAGTAATACCCATCAGAGAAAGTTTGTGTCTTACAACTCTTCCAGCTTTAATCTTCTGTTACCATACTGAAGCCTCGTTAGTGTGATGATAAGGTGGAACATTTGATTACCTTAAGGTTAAGTCTCAGTCTTTTAGAATGCTTGTCTCTTGGTGCTGTGATATTCACAAATGTTTTCCCAGTGGTATATCTGCTCTCTGCCCTTGACACCACCTGCTTACTTCCCTGGCTACACCATTCCCAGTCTATTTGTTTGAAGCCCTCACCCCTATTAACTTTGTTTTTTACCTCCTTAGGTGATCAAGGAAGACTGATGAGAACTGGAGTGGGAGGAATTCCCTTCCCTAAGCAAGCATAAAGCTCTGCACACTGGAAATGTCCTTCCCCTCTGAGAGTCTGCTTTTGTTATGAGAGGGCTCTGGGTATATTTCAGAATGATGACTCTTCCTTCTTTCTGTGAGAGCCATTAGAGAATCTTTCTCTTTATAATGAGAATCTAATAGAATTCTTGGTGATAAAAATCATGAAAATATGGGGAACCCCCTGAGCCTGCAGCCCTTTGGGGTTTCTCACTCTCATGGTAGTTCACATTCAGACTCCAGCAGTTTGTCAAAATTATTATTCAAGTGTACCTACCGGTATATGACTTGGTTGTATCTGTTCCAGGTAAACAGATCTCAGCTGTGTTTTTCTGTATGTACCTGTTGCCCCAGATTTTGAGGAGATCTCTGTTTGCCCTGTTATCTCAGTTCTCCAGTCATCAAAGATCATTTATTTTCAGCTTATTTTTTGTAATAATGTGATGACAACATCCAGTCTGTTTGTGTGTCAGAGGTGGAGCTGGAAGTCTACAGATTCAGAGTAGCTTTATTCATAATTTTCAAACATGAAAAGAGCCCAAATATCCATCCACATTTCAACAGATAAACAAGTCTTGGTAATTCCATCTAATGGAATATTACCCAGCAATGAAACATCCAACAACATTTTAATAAATAAAAGGAATCAGACACAAAAAATTATACTGTGTTTGATTTTATTTGTATATAATTTCAGAACAGACAAAAATAATTTATTGTGATAGAAAGCAGATTGGTGGATATCTGGGGCAAAGAATAGCAGAACTGATTGCAAAGGCGCCATAGGGAACTTCTTGAAGCAATGAAAAATCTTGATTGTGGTAAGGTTTATATGTATATAGATATTTGTTAAAAATTTCAAACTGCATGCATATAATTGGTACACTTTATGTTACATGAATAATACTTTAGTAAAGTTGATTTTAATTTTTAAAAATGTAACTTAAAATGGTGCTTTTATATGGTAACAGTAAACAATTTGAAAATGATATTTTAAAATATATTGCTCACAATATCTTCTAAAACACACCAAATATCTAGGAATAAATTTTATTGAAGGAGTGAAATATTTCTACATTAAAATCTATAAAATTAAAGTACTTTAATAAATGGAGGGATAGTCTATATTCAGAAATTGGATGGCTTCCTATTGTAAAGATAACAATTCTCTCCAAATGGATCAATAGACTTACTGCAGCTCCAATTAAAATCTTAGCAGGTAATTTTTTAGAAATTGAGAAATATATTATAAAATTCATAATAAAATGCAAAGAGGAATAGAAGAGAAGCTTAGTCTTGAAGAAGAGCAAGGTGGAGGTTAGAGAACTTAAATGATTCAATATCAAGCTTCATAGAGTTAAAATACTCAATACAGTATGGCGTGGAACTGATCAAAGAAAAAGATCCCCACATAGTATCCCAAATGTATAGCAAACTTTCCATGGCAATACAATGCAGAAAAGGATTGTCTTTTAAATAAGAGGTAAGGTTATCAACTAGATATCTCAATGTGGAAATATTTCATACCCTAAAATTACTTCCATACCAGCTGTAGATCTATTTGTTTACCATAAATCAATAGAACTCCTAGAAGAAAATTTTTTTTAAAATTATGTTAATTTAAAGTGAGGCAAAGAGTTTCAATTGAGGACAAAAAGGACCCCCTGAAACAATATAGAAGAAATATTGAGCATTAGAATTGTATCCAAACAAATCATTTATAATATGAAAAGGCAAACCACAAAGAATTTATCTGCAATAGATATTTCCAATAATGCACTTGTATACAGATCATATTTAGAAATTTAAAACATCAAAAATTTAAAAATCAGACTCAAGAATAAGCAAAAAATTCAAGAAGTATTTTACATAAAAGGACATACTGTCAACTAACAAGCATATAAATAGTTCTTCAACCTCATCATTCATCAAAGAAATGCAGATAATAACCATTCTGAGAATCCAATACCTACCCTTTGGAACAACTAAAATTTAACAAGGAAACAAAAGCCCTGGCAATACCAAATATAAGCAAACACAGATAAATTGGTACTCTAATAATGATGGGAGTTTAAATTGGCACAACTACTTACTTTGGACAATTCCTTGAAATTATTTACTAAGGTTAATTATACTTATATCCTGCAACCTAGCATTTTCACTTCTCAATGTATTTCTAACATAAATGTGTCTATGTATACACAAAAATATATGTACAATGATGTTGATGGTTATAGTAGTACTAATAGCTGAAAACTGGGTTCAGCAAAAATATCCACTTGGCAGTTGAGTGAGTGAAAAAATTTTGGTATATCATACAATGGGAATATGCTACATGGATTTACCTCAATGGATAATATTGTACAAATAAAGTCAGCCACACAAAAATGCATATTGTGTGATTTCATTCATATAAAGATTAAAAGCAGACCTAAATCCTTGTGGTTACTTCTTAGGTAGGGAGAACAAGGGAGATTTCTTTGATTCTGGTAATATTCTAATGCTTGATTTAGGTGTTGGTTACAGCGAGATATTCACTTAATAAAAATTTTTCAGGTTGTACATTTAAGATTTATATATTTATACTTCGATTAAACTGTTTACAAAAATATAATTTGCAAGATATATATATATATATATATATATACACAAAATGTTAAGAGGGATAAAGAATCTAAGAGTTAGGGGGCTTGAAAATGAGATTATTGATGTGGGCAGAAATCCAAAGAAATCATCCTAAAGATTTAAACTAACATTGATTTCCTGTGTAGAAGAGTCATTTAAAAATCCTCACACAGCACAGGATGGTCAAAGTTAGAAATGATTATTTTGTTATCACAGAAAGTTGATATTTTCAGAGAGCTGCCAGCATGATTTTTTTCTTCATGATCTTGGGCATCAATGGTAGTCCAGAACTTGTGCTACTAGAACTATGATTTTGAATAGTATTTTGAGAAATGCCTTATAGGTATATCAAAAGCAGTATGTTTAATTTTCATCCACTGACTTAATCTAACCAGACTTCTTTATTGCTACATCCTTGCCTTTTTCCTACATGAAAAGAGTTAGTGTAGTCCCCAGTTTGAGATTTGAGTACCTGCCTTTCAAATTAAAGGCATAATATTTCCTCTAAGTCTTCTTCCCTTTCAACGGAAAACAATATAATTAGATCACTATCAGTGTTACCACTTGTTTTCAACATGTTTACCTCCAAAGTCCAGCTTGATTTCTTTCTCTTCCATATTTTTTCCTCTTGCCTACTGCAACTCATTTAAAAATAGTCTGAGAAAGGGCTCTATGGAGAATTTGAGCTCATAATGTTGAGATGTTAACAGATCTCTGTCTTCTTTAAACTTCTGCAGCATTTAAGAGTTTCACTTAATGAATTAGCATTTAATCGTTATATTTTTCAGGGTACCTTATTTTGGTTGTGTTAAAAAATAACCAAAATATCTCAGTGCCTTCACACAAAATTGTCTTCCTCACTCATGTCACACTCTAACGCAACTCTAGGACTTTCCTTCAAGTGGTGCCTGTGTCATGCATTGTTCTCAAAGAACTCCTAACCAGGCTGGGAGTGCCTGTAATACCAGCCCTTTGGGAGATGGAGGCTGGCGGATCACCTCAGGTCAGGAGTTCGAGACCAGCCTGGCCAACATGGTGAAACCTTGTCTCTACTAAAAATACAAAATTAGCCAGGCATGGTGGCAGACACCTGTAATCTTAGCTACTTGGGAGGTTGAGGGAAGAGAATCACTTGAACTCAGGAGGTGGAGGTTGCAGTGAGCGGAGATCTTGCCATTGCACTCCAGCCTGGGCGTCGAGAGTGAAATTCTGTCTCAAAAAAAAACAAAAACAAAAACAAAAACAAACAAAAAAACCCAGAAAAAAAACTCGTAACCAGTCAGAACTTATAACAAAATAGTGTTGTAGTTTTCCATATGAAAACTTCTTTTTCTTTTTTAAAATTTAATTTAATTTAATTTGGAGATGGAGTCTTGCTCTGTCGCCCAGGCTGAAGTGCAGTGGCCTGATTTCAGCTCATTGCAACCTCTGCCTCCTGGGTTCAAGCAATTCTCCTGCCTCAGCCTCCCAAGTGGCTTGGATTACAGGCATGTGGCACCCTGCTGGCTAATTTTTTGTATTTTTAGTATAGACAGGGTTTCACTGTGTTAGCCAGGATGGCCTTGATCTCCTCACCTCATGATCTGCCAGCCTCGGTCTCCCAAAGTGCTGGGATTACAGGTGTGAGCCACTGGGCTCACCTATGAGCCTATTTTCACCTTTTACAAAATGGCTGATATATGAAATGAATAATATATGAATGTATCTTTTATCTGTTCCTTTCCTCTCCTCTGGGTCTTTTCTCTCACAATTCTTTTTTTTTTTTTTTTTTTGAGATGGAGTTTCTCTCTTTACCCAGACTGGAGTGCAATGGGGCGATCTTGGCTCACCGCAACCTCCGCCTCCTGGGTTCAGGCAATTCTCCTACCTCAGCCTCCCGAGTAGCTGAGATTACAGGCACGCGCCACCATATATTTTTAGTAGAGACGGGGTTTCATCATGTTGACCAGGATGGTCTCGATCTCTTGACCTCGTGATCCACCTGTCTCGGCTTCCCAAAGTGCTGGGATTACAGGCAAGAGCCACCGCGCCCGGCCTCTCTCACAATTCTTTAAGCTACCATCCTTCCTTTAAATTATACTTACTTTCCACAAGTTTGTTTTTTCCAATTTAAGTTTTTCATGATCAATTATTTTTAAAGACCTCTTACTTAGTGGTACAGATGAATGTAAACAAAATACATTTATTTAAACAACAGACAGGAGATAATTAGCTACTGTGTACAGGTGGTAATGACAGACTTTTGGAAGAATATAGCAAATAGCAGTTTGTGGAAATTAGTTTTCTTTCAGCTAAAATGATTTGACAATCTTTGCCAGAACATGAAAAATTTTATGAAGAGCTAAGTGAAATACTAGCCAATTCTTGCATATTTGCATATCTGACAGCTCTTATTTTCAGATTTTATTGATGAAATTAAGTACACTAAATAATAAAGTACTTCGGAGCTTTTTTTTTCTTTCTAATTTTCTCTTTATTTTTGATCTCTCAGAGCTCCAGCAATGAGTAAGAAAGCATTTGTTATAATTCTGAGAAAGTATGAAAGTAGGGCTCAAGCAGGCTGGTGCTCTGTTACCATATGTCTGGGAGGTCCACCTGTCTCTAGAATACTGAGGGATAGAGAAGACTCTGAACCATGGAATAAAATGGGTAATGTGGAAAATTTGTTTTTCCTTAGTCAGACTGCCGCAGGGTGCTGGCATTATTCAGGGTCTGAATTTCTGTTGCTTCTCACAGTATTTATGTATCGGTGTTCAGGTACAGTTACCCAAAACATTTCAAAGGCAAATGAGAATTACTGTGAAGAAATTGTACATTAGCCTCACCAATCTATGCTCCATTAATTCAATTGCTTTCTGTGTGGGTCTGTGTATTGTAAACCAACCTCCAGTTTCAGATTTTCCTGAAGGAATGCAATCTGTCAAAAATCCTGTTTGTATTTTACCCAAGGTCAAGAACATGATCTCAAGGGAAGGTATTTCAAACAACTGGGGCAGTAATAATGACCTCATGTTATTTTTTAAACCTAATAAAACCTTATAGATTAATAAAGATTTACAGCTTTCATGGCATTTCCACATCCATTTTTTAAAAAATTATATAGAAAACGAAACAGATTTGTAAACACTAAGTGTGTTGCCCAAGGTCACTCAACTATTAAACTGTAGAACACAAGTCTTTTTTTTTTTTTGGCTCCTAGTCCTGTGTTTATTCTAGTACATTAAACAGTAGCTAGAAGAAATAGAGAGGGAGAGTGAGAGGAAGGAAGAAGGTAATCAAAGGAAGAGATAAAAGGAAGAAGGAAAATATACAAAAATTTCCACTCCGCAGTACTAGATCGAGTTGGAACAGACTTCGCTTTCTTACTTGTCAAATCATTTTAGCATCAAAATAATTCTAGAAATTAAATCACTTACATAAGAAAAACTGGAGGCCTAGAGAGGTAAAATAACTAAGCCAGATTATATAGTAAGTAATTAGCAGAGCTGAATTAACACTCAGGTCTTTTGATTCAGTCTAATGCTATGAAACGCTGTCTTGTTAGCCTAGCGTAATATGCGTGTGTGGGTATATGCATATACGCCCTCCTGGATGTCTACAGGTAGGAGAATGATGACAATGAATATTTATTTGAATCATTTATAAATGTCAGTATAAATATGAGAAATAATATCTTAAAAATGTGCACATTCTTTTTTAGCACATTATCTAATATTTAGCCTTACATATGATTAGAATGTCATCTATTCATCTTTTCAGCCCCTCATTTAACTCATGTTAGGTTACCATGTGCAAGCCCATTAAAAATTATTCATTACAGGCTGGGCACGGTGTCTCAAGCCTGTAATCCCAGCACTTTGGGAGGCCGAGGAGGGTAGATCACGGGGTCAAGAGATTGAGACCATCCTGGTCAACATGGTGAAACACCATTTCTACTAAAAATACAAAAAATTAGCTGGGCATGGTGGTGTGTGCCTGTAATCCCAGCTACTCAGGAGGCTGAGGCAGGACAATTGCCTGAACCCAGGAGGTGGAGGTTGCGGTGAGCTGAGATCGTGCCATTTCACTCTAGCCTGGGTAACAAGAGCGAAACTCTGTCTCAAAAAAAAAAAAAATTATTTATTACAGATTCTTCCCACAAACTTATAGTCTAATAGAGGAGCTGAAATATCTATAGAAATTAATATAAATACAAAGCACTAATGGTCATAAAAAAGATATAGATAAAGTGCTATGCTTTAGATGATCAGAGATAATAATGCTTGAATGTTTGACTAAGTTTGGGAATGATTAGTAAATAACTGACTTTAAAGCCACTTGAGTGGTGCCGATGTCATGTTCAGTAAACCGAACAACAAGAATGGAGAAAAGTGGACAAACATGAGACATTTTTGAAGTGGAATGAAGGAGTTCAGATACTGGATATGAGTGACATGGAAGAGGAACTGGTCTAGGATAGCAGCAAAGTCCTGAATCTGAGTGCCCAGGAGAATACAGAGAAGCACAAAAGAAACATACCTTTAAATGGAAGAGTAGGAGATTAGTTTTGAGACAGATTGCATTCTATGTACTATCAGAAAACCAGATGATACTGAATCAATAAACAAATTTATTTTTAATATTACATGTTTTTAAAAATATGTTTTCCCAAACTTCTATCAGAGACTCCGACTCAAGACATCACTGTCATCTTGGAGTTCTTATCATCATTCTTCTATTGCTTTTTGAGTTTTTCCAATTCTATCTCTGCCACGTCTCATGTTGGTTCCATTCTCTTTTTTTCCGAATACTCCAGAGTATATTCTAGGTTGTGGGTACAATGAGGTACAGATGTGCATACCTGGCTTTTACTATCCGGCTATTTATCAACCATGAGTTTGCAAGGGCTCTAGCTCCACCCATCACAGTTTCTTCCTTTCTCTGATACCTTGCAGTCTAGTCTGCTTTGTAAGCAGCTCCCGGTGGTATTGCTGTCACTTTGTCACTGCTTTAGGCTGATGCTCTACTATTCCCCAGAGCCACTGTGATCACTTGGCAAGCTACTCAAGGACAAATTCTAGTTACTTTTGCTTCGGTCACTCCTTGAAGCAGTGCTGCTACACTCTAAATAGGATTGCTTCTGTAACCAGATCAGAACAATCTGGTTCAATTTTTATGTAACAAAGTTGTGAGTTGTTTTTCAGTTGCTCTGGACTCCACGGGTTGAGGGTCACATAACTCGAGCATGCCCAGATGAACCAAGTGTGCAACCACAGGGGCAACATAAGTGTTGGGACCAAGGAGGGGAGACTGAATTAAGAAGTCCCATCCTGCCACCCCATGGCAAGATCCAGGATCCAATCAGACTGAGCTGTGAAATCACTCCATGGCAGGATCCAGTCAGATCATGCCTCCCAGCATCACCTCATTGCAAGAGCCAATCAGATCACACTCATTACCCTAGGCTTATAAAAGTTGACTCAAATCCCAGCTCCGGGAGACAGATTTGAGCATTTTCTCGTATCTCCTTGCCAGTTGACTCATGTAAAGCTTTTCTTTTCTCGAAAGCCAGTGTCATGGCATTGGTCTCTATGCACATTGGGCAGCAAGCCCATTGATTGCCTGGTAACACTTGACCATCCCTCTGTAAACTGGTTGGGGCATTGGCTCTGTCTCTGCTGTGGTAGGCTCTTTCAAAGGGTCTCCACTGCATGCAGCTTGAGCCTCAAAGTGTTATTACTTTTGTTAAACTTTACTCATACTCAGTTTTACACACCACAGGGCCTTATATAATGCAGGGTGGGCAGCTATTTGTACTCTTTGCCTCTGCCGTCCTCAAATCCCATTCCAGAATCTGACTCAATGTGCTAGACCTCTTTATTTTTCGTGAACTTGCTCACTGGAGCCTCATAGAAACTCCCTTCCCTGGGCCAGGCGCGGTGGCTCACGCCTGTAATCCCAGCACTTTGGGAGGCCGAGGCGGGTGGATCACGAGTTCAAGAGATCGAGACCATCCTGGTCAACATGGTGAAACCCCGTCTCTACTGAGAATACGAAAAATTAGCTGGGCATGGTGGCGCACACCTGTAATCCCAGCTACTCGGGAGGCTGAGGCAGGAGAATTGCCTGAACCCGGGAGGCGGAGGTTGCGGTGAGCCGAGATCGTGCCATTGCACTCCAGTCTGGGTAACAAGAGCGAAACTCCGTCTCAAAAAAAAAAAAAAGAAACTCCCTTCCCTTTTCCTCACCTTCTACATTTGGCATTTGGCTTCTGTTAGGTTCCTTGTAGACAAATAAACAAAACAAGCCTGAACCCCAATTGTTGATATAGTTGAAATTCTTTTCGAAGGATGGTGCTTAGCCTTCTCACAAAGAAGTAAGATTGTATTGGAATTAGGACATGTCTGCTTATCAACGTTTCATATTCAATCTTCTTAGGGAAAATGGGGATAACTTTTTATAACTTATTAACTAAATCTAGAAGAAAAATATCACTTAAAATACTGCCACTACTGCCAGCCTGAATTGATGTTTAGTGCTTGTTTTCTGTTATATCTTGTTTAATGTTTAGAAAAATGGAATTAATTTGTCTGTTTTAAAAATATACTTCTCGCTCTCTCTCTCTCTCTGTGTGTGTATATATATGTGAAATATATATGAAATAAATTGAGACATGACTGTGTTTTTCAGTTATCTTTGTTGAAAGTCAAAAGGCTATACTAGTCTTCTCTAATGATGTCCCATTAACAACTAGTAACAGCTATCAGAGTGAAGTCTAAGTACTAGGGAAGAATTAAGAAGCCCTTCTTGAACTTGCTCTAAACTTTGTTCTCTTTTCAGCAGCTGAAATAATTATCCTTCTGTTCTTCTCCAAGTGCCTCTAACTGGAGGGGTAGAAAATAGACTGAGGTAAAAGCATAAGGTGACCCTGTGCTAGTCTAAAATTTATTCTAGTTTAAAAAAATCTTGTAAACTTTCTCTCTACAAGTTCATATGTATTTTTTAAACTAAAATAAGCTATTTAAATAGTATTAAAATACTTCACTTTTATCTCCCAGCAAAATCTGTGGTCCAGGCAATTTGACCTGTATTGATGCCAAAGCTTCAGACATCTTTTGAGGTCCAAGAACTTTAGTTTGAAAGTAATTTCAGATAACCTACAGCAAGAGGTCCATTAATGAGGGAGGACTTGGCAATATTTCGACATTTACCTATTTTGATACTTTTCCTCTGGGATTTTCTTCCTTTTCTTTTATTCTTGTACTTGGCCTCTTGATTTCCTCTTGCCTTTAACCCTGTAGATATGTATTTTTGTCTCTTATTGTATAGTTTCTATTTCTAGCCTCAACTTTTGCTACTCCTTAGTCAAAGCTTTTCTTTTCTAATAATTTGAGTTCCCCTTTGCTCCAGCCATTACCTTTTGCTGACTCCTTAGTTTTCAGATTAGACTCCTCTCTGCCACTCATGAAACCTATTGTGAGTTAAGTTTGTTTTAATGAAACTCCGGTGGCTACTGTGTCCCAGGATAAATCTGAGGAAATAATGGAAAGCCTAAGAATTCCTTCACTATGACTACTTTAATGATAATGAAAGCAATTTCTACCTGAGCATAAGGGTTTAGGGAAGATATTTTTAAACTGAGTACTTTCCTACAAGTCACACTTGACATCAAATCATCTGTTACCTTTCCTGAAGTTGCAGGCCTTGGCTTTATAGACATTTTTTTTCTAACAAATATTTAGACATTCCAACATTCACTCTGATGAATTGTCTGTGGGGTTGTACTAGTTGAAGGGAGACACCTAATTCAGCATTTAACCCATAAGGGGACTTTGACGTAAGTTCTCTAGTACATTTCAGCAGAAATAACCAGATTTAACAGAATCTGTCAATTGACAAGACCTAGCAGAAAGACTGGCTGTACAAGAGCAGAAAGCTGATATCTGAAGAACATTGCTCTTGTTCAGTGTGTAGTGTTTATAAAAATATTATCAGCAGAGCACATTTTTAATCTAGTGAAAATTTGGCAGCACCACTGAAATCCTTTCTAGCAGAGCATTCAGAATGACTTTAAATAAACAGAGCCAGCAGCCAGGAAATGCAAACTTCAGCAGATTTACTGCAGTAAGTGATAGCTACCAAAAGGCTCTTATCCCTGGTTGGAGTTAAATAATTTACTCTTCACTACCATTAAATGTTTTAAAATGATCTCTGTGCAGTTATGTGTGTGTGTTTATTTCAGTATAATTATTCCTTCTTGCCACTCTTGATGTTAAATCCTGAAAATGGATCATGGTTCTCCGCAGGTTATTAGTATACAATTTGCCCTGTGGTGAACTGCCCACTTCCAGAGTGTGTTTAACTAATTAGCAACCAGATATCACTAAATAAAAACGTTAAAATGGTGCCATTCACTTGAAGACTTCTATAAGCGTTTGCGTAAAGCTTTGTTTTATTACTTTAGGTCAAGTTTAATAGCAAATTCTAACAGTTGGACTGTTCCACGTGTTTCTCAAACAGTGAATGGCTTTCACTATCATTAAAGCAGTCATAGTGAAGGAATTCTTAGAAATATTTCTCACACATTTTCTACTTTCTTCTTCATATATTTTTGTTCTTTATTTTCTAATGAAAACTAGAAACATAACATATCCTTTCACATTTTTTTCCACCTATACGGAAATTTTACTCTCTTTCCACCTTTCCCTTCCTTATAAAGACATTTAGGTATTTTATCTCACACAGAAATAATGCCAAAATCTTACTTTTGAAATCATATTTCAGTTTTATTTATCCAACTTTTGTTCAACAGTCTGATTACTATGTGCCTAGAAATCTGCTAGGCAATGGATTATAGCTTTCACATGCATTTTGCATATTTGATGAGTTAATTTATTTGAAACACATGCAACACTCCCTGCCATGTAGTTTGTGCTATACACATATGTGATAATATTATTACTGTTCTTGTTATTTCATAAGTAAGGCCCAATGTGATGAAATCATTCACCCAATGTGATATATCCATTGGGAGCATCTGGTTAGTATTTGATTCATTTTACTTGTGATACTTATTATTGCATTTTGATTCTCCTATCTTGTTGTGAGGTTATGGCAAGGAAGAACAATTTTATTTATTTTGCAGATGAAAAAATCGTCTCTGAGAAGTTAAGTGACTAGTTAGAAATCTTGAGCTTCTAAATCAACAAGTTGGACAACAGCTTTGCATTTGAATGTCCAGTCCAGTGCTCTCACTATGATACCAGAAATAGACATATAAAAGGATAAATTTCAGCCTTTATAGTTGTTAAAATGGGACTGAGTTTTAGGCTTGACATGTGTACATTGGTTATATTTATTCTTTTAAAATTCACTCCTTAAAAACACAAAGCTCAAAGTATAATTAAGTGTGATGGGGATTGTTACCTCTTAGCAGTATTGCCCACATTAACAGTAAAAGTTCATTTCCATATTCCCTGATCCCAGAAATGCTCATGTGTGAATCAGAGCATACTGGTCAGTCTCTTTTAGGTTGATGGAATGCAGTGATATTTTGTGTTTAAAGTGTAGTAATAGATTTATACCAAATGATAGTTTTAGTTTCAAGAACGGAGATAATTTATTTGTTTAATAATTGAACTCTGTAACTGCAAAATTCACCATCTGCACATATTGTGTGAAGTACTTAGGACACTCGATTTACCTATTCACACTGCATAGGAGCGGTATCTGTATACATTAGAAAGTATATACTTCTGGGCCTTAGACTCTTTAATGGTGGAAAATTAAAGATATGGTTTTAATTTTTACGGCTTAAACAATCAATTTCCCTCTTCTGCGAACTGAAACTCAGGCTTTTTTTATATTCTAGTCAAATTTATTTTCAGGTTTCACATGCTGGCAGAATGTTGTAAAAATTTATTATGCCCTATCAATATGATAAACATCCTGATTTTTATTATTTGTTATGCTCTCCCTAAAATTCCCATACTATTCCATTAAAAATAAAACTCTGTATTTTGGCATTAAATTAAGTTGTCATAATTCTTCTTTCAAGTGTGAAATCACACTGGGTTGCTTTATCTTTTTAATTAAGTGCTAATCAATAGACTCTTATTCTATTTGAAGTGTTACAGAAGTTTCTCTAAGGAACTAGCACAACTGCTTATTTGCATCCCCCAGAAACACTGTTTTTTAATGGTCAACAGTGACCATGTTTTATTGAGCAATGGATTCATATTGATGTGAGCAACCAAATATGTTTTATTAGGTCACTTCTGAAGGAAGTAGTGATTTAATCTCTTGAAAAAGTAGGAAAAAAAGTTCTCTCTTCATAATGCCAAGCAACTGGTGAATGATGCTTTCTCCTCTGCTGGCGTATTTCTTTCACTGAGTGTGTTAAATTAATGTTTACCTGCTATCATTTAGACATAGCCATGTGCTTTTTGAAAAAATGGATTGATGATGCAAGAATATGCTTTTGCATGATAATTTAGCAACCATAATGCCAAAAAGTAAGTTAAAACATGATGTCTGAGTTTTCAGCCTGATTATTGCTTCTCTCAATGTCTTCTTCCAGGAACAACTGTCTGATGGTACCAATAAAAACTGCTCAAAAGCTCATGAGTCCATACCTCACATAAGGTATACTGTCTTTATCATATCCTCCTTCTCCCTCTATATTGCTTTGTCACCTTTTTCTGGGACAATTTAAAAAACGCTGAAGATCCTTGACTCTCTTAGATGCCCACATGAATCATACCGAGCATGTTAAATGTTCTTTTTACCCAAGTAACATAAAACTGTTACATAACTGCTGTATTCTTATAAAATACAGTTGACCAGAGGACATAATTTGTAAACTCTTATGTATCTTAAAATTTGGTTTTCCAGTTTTCTTTTTATGGTTGGGTTCAATACATTTTGTGTGCTAATTTCAGATATTCCTATTGACTCTTAAAAAGTTTTAGGGCCCTAACCTAATAATCATCTTTTTTCTTTGCTCTTCTGCCTCTACATTATATTTTAGACTCATTTTTCTATCTTGTCCATAGGGGTTTTTTTTTCACATCATTTTCATGATCTCCTGCTCCTTCCTACTCAGCCAGAAAAATCCACTTTTGACACCTCTATCTTCCCAAATCTCCACTGCTTGTCACTTCTTTGGGGACACACTTTTTTTTCTCTCTTTCCAGTTGAATTTTCTAATTTATCAGTATGAGTTAATGATGAACTCTCAGGTATCAGTGCACATGAAGTGCAATCTGTATATTTCCTTAAAGAACCATTGTCCTAATCATAGGGTTTTCTTGTCGAGCAAATATATCACCAGCAAATATTTTCTTAACTCTTTGTCCACTTTATGCTGTGGTTAATATTTGCTGATATCTATTTTAACTTTATTTTTTCCCTTCTCATTCAATAAATCAGCAAATGGCATTTCAGATACTATACTTATGCATTTTACTAAGTTTGTAAGTATAAATTGAAACATTTTAAAACAGTGTGTATTAGTTTGCTAGGGTTGCCAAAACAAAATACCATAGACTGGTTGACTTAAACAGCGTAATTTTTTTTCTCACAATTTTGGAGCCTGGAATTCTGAGATCAAGATATTTGCATGGTTGATTTCTTCTGAGGTCTCTCTCTTTGGCTTGCAAATGGCCATCTTCTTTCTGAATGTTCACATGGTCTTTCCTCTGTGTGTGTTTGTGTCCTAATCTCCTCTTCTTATGAATCCAGTCAAACTGGACTAGGGCCCTCTCCAGTAATTTTATTTAACCTTAATGTCCTTAAATAGGTCATTGTAAATACAGTAATGTTATGAGGTACTGGGAGTTAGGACTTCAACATATGAATTTTTGGGGAATACAGCAAGGTCCATTATGGAGGGCAATGAGAAATAAAATAAACATCTCAAGGCACACAACATTCATAGGATTCATGCTGGCAACTGTCATGAAGAGGTGAGATTGCAACTCTAATGATGAACTCACTTTGGTGAGTGAAGTACCTCCTGATTTACTACCTATGTGGGACCAGGCAATGTTCTCTTTCTGTTGTCACCTGTATCTTGCAAGGGATTGTGGCCTAGGGTTATATTTATACTTAATTTAAAAATATATCTTAGCACTAAGTTATTAGCTTATGCTTGAAAAAGTCTTTTTTTTTTTTTTTGCCTTGTCCACTCATGCCATTCAGTGTCTAAAATCTTGAGATGTCATCTGCTTTGGTGACAAGGGCCGAAGATAACACATCCTCAAGTTTGTACTCAATAGTGCCTTCCTATTCTTCTCCCTGCTGTTCCCCTTCTTGTTACTCCAATTCTGAACCACGTAAAAATGGAGAGTATCCTTATCTTGTGGCTACTACAGTCAGTTTGGGAAATTCTGGCATGCCTCAGTCCCGTGATGGTCTCCGTTAGTTATTCTAACACAGGAGAGGTAAAAATTTCATTGTTTCACTCATTCAAACACAGTACAAAGTTGGAAATATAGTAGTAAATGAAGGAGTCAGTATTTATTCTCATAGAAGTTTATTCTGTTGGGGAGAAAACAAATAGTAAATGGGAACATATAAGAACTATGAGAAAGAAAAGTGGCTTTTTGTGTTCAAATGACAGGATGCCCTTCGGTGATAGACTGGATAAAGTAAATATGGTACATATGCACGATGAAATACTATGCAAACATAAAAAGGAATGAGATCATGTCCTTTGCAGGGACATGGATGGCGCTGGAAGCTGTTATTCAGCAGACTAACACAGGAACAGAAAACCAAGTACTGCATGTTCTCACTTGTAAGAGGGAGCTGAAGAATGAGAACACATGGACACAGGGAGGGGAACAACACACACTGGGACCTGTCAGGGGAGGATGCAGGGGAGAGGGTATCAGGAAAAGTAGCGAATGCCTGCCGGGCTTAATACCTAGGTGATGGGTTGATAGGTGCAACAAACCATTGTGGCACATGTTTACCTGTGTAAGAAACCTGCATATCCTGCACATGTACCCTGGAACTTAAAAACAAAACAAAACAAAAACAGATGAAAGATCTGCATTGATAATTTGACAAATGCTGCTGATGGCACTGTGGGAACAAGATATGGATTTCAATAGAAAAGTATTCTAGACAGAGAAAACAACAGTAAAAGGTCAGGTATAGGAGGTTGCTTTGCTTGTTCAAGGATGGGAATAGTCATTTATTCATTCAACAAGTATTTAACAAATTTGGAAGCAGCTGCCGTGTGCTAGACAGTACCTTAGGTTCTGATTCAAAAGAGAAAAAAAAAAATAGATGTGGAAAGGGGAAATAAGTGAACTTTAATCGCATAAATATATGTAAAGTATAATTGTGGTCAATTTTGTGAAGAGGGCTACAAAAGCAATAGGAACCTCTCACAGGAAAATTTGAATAGTCAAAGCAAATTAAAATGAGCTACATGGTGGAAATGACACATAAATTTCATTCTGAAGAATGAGAAGTTGTCTAGGTGGAGAGGAAGAATACTGGTTGATATGGTAGTATGGTCAGATATGACCTGTCAATAGTTTTAGTTTTTTTTTCCCCCTTTAAAGTGGAAAATACCCTGCTGAAAGTCCCCCATTGAACATTCTAGAGACCATCCATCTTTTTTTTTTCCCTCTATCTTTCTGCATTGCTACCTACCCTTTGGGGCAGGCTGAGTTGATTTACTTCACTCTGTCATTCATAATTCTCTACTGGGCTATTAAAATTGCACTGGGTCTCCTATAATTATAATAAGAGTTGTTTGAATGAGAGACCAGGTGAAGCATTGTGTAGTCAGCATGGGGAAGGGGTTTGCCAGGGGAAGTGTGTCCTGAGCTGAGCCTGAAGATGAAGAGATTTGATATTAGGACAAGTGATGATTGCTTTGCTCACTGTGGAAAGAGGCACATGCTTAGAGGAGAGAGACTAATGGTTTAACATAATTAGCACAAAGCAAACCTGTCAGTTAGTTAGTCTTGGTCCTCGTCTTTTACAAAGGTTGTTGTTATGCCTTTCTTTTTCTGGAGTTTCTAATACTCAAGATCATCCTGCTTTCTGCTTCCATTTCTTACCTCTACTCCCCAAATCTAAATTGTTGCTGTTTTTCAGTCTTTTATACCTCAGGTGGTCCTTCGTCTTTTCCAGAGAGATTCCTTTCAGTCACACCTCAGCTATTTCTTCACTATCATTACTATAACTTGTCCGTCTGTGCTTTTTCAGTTATCTACTCTTTCCAACAGTTTCGACTTCCTTGGGCTTCTTCTGGATTGATTGGTTTAGTATAATGACTCTGTATCTCACTTCTTATAAATTCCAATTCAACTAAAGATTCTTTTAGTATTATTTTTGTAGGCTCTCATCTTGAAAGTTATCACAATTTTTTTTCAACAAAAAAGCTTATATTCTAAGAAGGAAAATACTTGGCTTTGTTTTAACTGCCACATATATTTAAAAAAACTTGACAAATGAAAGTACTAATAGTCTAGTTTTCTGTTACAGGTTTTTGTTTTCTTTTCTCTTGAAGGTAGAACAAAAAAATATATGAGTTGCCAGCGTTTTTAGGGCAAGGGATCTGTTTTATCCTGTGTCCCTACTCAGCATCCAGCCCTTATCTAGGTTTACAAAAAATGTTTAATAATTGAATGCATACATAATAAATGGGGAAAGGGTAAATGGAGAAAGGTCTATATTAAATCTCTCAGTAAAGGCTTGTTGTACCATTATGTCACAAATATCACAACATTTTATGTTAGGTTCTATTCAGATTCTTTCTTGACAAAGTTCTTTTAAATCAAGCTTTTGCATGCATCAGTATGAAAGCATAGTTTCCAGGCCCCTCACCCACCATTGCTGATTGAGTAGGTCTGGGGTGATTTATTTCTAACAAGTTACTATGTGATGCTATTGGTCTAGGGACCCCTCTTTGAGAACCTCTGTTTAAATAAAATATAACAAAAGAATAGGAAGGAAAAAAAAAGAGAAGAATGGAAACCCTGTTGGTTCTTTAAGAGTACATTTTTCTCTTGCAATTTGGTTGCTCACCCTAGTGTGGCTGCTGTATAAACTCTTTTGATATGATTTACTGATTTCTACACTTTCTTATTCACGGATTAAGATTTTTGAGGGAAGATTAATATTTAAAATTTTTTTAAAATTGAGAATACATAGACATAGATGATGAAAAGCTGCTCAACTTTAACTGCTTCCTGCACAGGGGAAATAATTACTACTCCTGGGTCCTTTAGAGACACATGAGAGAAGTGGTTATAATAATTTTACAGATTCAACTAAATAAAGAATAGTGTGTACATAATAATTTCATGAAGTAGCACATCAAATTGTGTTATAAAATCAAATCGGCAAATCAAGATGGCTTATTTAACAAATATATTGAGAATGTTCGGTAGTAACATTTTGCTTTATGCTATGTATCAACATAAATTCTAAATAAATAATGCTGCATATATATATATTAAAAAGAGGTATAAAGCCACTTGAAGAAAATAAATGTTCATCTTTAAAATATTTTTAATATATTTTACTTATTTCTATATTATTTATCTTAGGAACAATTCTTTTAATACCAACCTTTGTAAGCAACCATAAAGCAGTATTGATAGGTTCAAGTAAACAAAACAAACAAATACACAAAAGGTACTTTGTAAAAACCACAGTAAACATTGTTGTGGGCAGAAAGGAAAATTATTACAAACATTACAAAGGGCATTTTGACTCTGTTACAAAGTCTTGGGGTTTTGTTTATTTTATGACACACTTCAAGTAAGTTATTCTAAGGAAATATTTATGGGCACATAAAAAGTACAATGTAAGAGTGCACATCACAGAACTATTAATAATAGCAAAGGTTTGGTAACAAGAATATGGGGCTGGAAAACTTCATAGAGGGCTTTGATGTAGCAGAGTATCAAACAGCAATTTAAATGATGTTATAGAAAAATATTGTTATGAAAAATAGATGCACAATATGGTATGTATTGAAAAATTGCACTACACAAAATTATATATGCAAAAAGAGATTTTGTTATTAAAATATCCATTTCAGGACATAATCAGATTGGGAAAATATGAACCAACATTTTAATAGCATTTATCTCTACATTATTGGATTATATGTGGTTTATTTTCTCCTTTTGACTTACCTGTATTTTCTCAACAAACAAATTTATCTTATTCCTGAAATTGAACCATGTGAAACATTTTGAATAATTGCATTCTTTTTCTCACAAGCATTTAAATAAAATCCCTCTCAGTCCCATCCTGATCCTCAGCTTTGAAGCGATTCATTCTGCAGAGGGGGAAAAGTTGAGAATTTATCTCTAGAGTCCTTAGGAATTTTCTCTATGCAATTCATGACAGATTTGATTGGGCATCCAATATAAACTTGACTCCATGGCCCTCCTTCTCTGTCCTAGTTCTCATTATGAATACATAAAAATATGACCGTCCGGAATTATTTTACATTTCAGCAGAAAGCAATGGTTTCAGTGGAGCTACCCTAACAGTGCTCTTGTATGACTTGCTTAACAGCTCCTTAGCAACTTGCTTAATTGAAAAAGGAAAGAAAAAAAAATAAAGAATGGTGCGGTTTGGAAATACTTTTAGAGATTGCTGTCTCCAACTGTGCTTGTTCTCGCTGTCTGTTATGGTCCATTAGATAAACATGGTGTTCAACAGTCAGGCGGTTGTTGATATATTTGGCAACACTGATAATGTGATCTATGTTTAGGAGGAAGTGGATGCGTCATTCCATGGGGGCATAGGTTTTCTGAAAGTGATTGTTCTTTTACCAGAAAGAGTTAGATAGGTCACTGAACCTTAAATTCTCACTCAGAGTCTCAACATGTTTAATTTTTCTCATCTGAGGGTTTTTGGTGTTTTTTTTTGGTGCTTTTATTGGAACGTTAGATTAATCGTTGGCCTTATTCTCGGAAGCAACCAGTACCAACTGAAAAGAAATGCAAACCTGGTTGTTGCAGACTCTTGAGGGTGAAATTAGTATAACAAGAAAAATGGAGAGACTTGTTATGTGAGCATATTTCTTTACTGTTCATCAATCACAGGCTTTAGTGTTTTCATTTGTAACCTGCAAGTTTAAAAACAAACATAGGAAAGAACCTCAAATATTAAGGTTCTTTTTCTGTTTCTCTTCCTTATATTCATCAATTAATCTGCCTACTGCCTATCTACCTTTATCTCTCTACATACACGTACACACATATGTGCTATATTTAGACTATATATTTATAGTATATATGCACATTTATACATATATACAGTCTCTTTATATATGTAGTCCTGAAGAAAGGATTTGAATATATTTCATCAAATAAAATACTAAAATATTTTGGACATAAAAGGGCATAAAGTCTGAGACATGGAATGTCTTGTAGTGTCCAGCTGAGTCCTAAATATACTCAGTGATAGGATTTCAAGCATTTCTCTTGGGAAGTGATTCCATTATCTAATAGTTTTCATTGGGAGGAAATTTTTCCCGATAGGCTTAATGTTCCTCTTCTCAACTGATTCCATTAAACTTAATTACCCCTTCCTAAAGCTGAGCAATTCCCCTCCTATTGGCATTTACCCTGTTTTAATAGTGGAAGACAACAATTAGCTCTTCAGCTGTCATCAAATCAGTATATTTTAAACTCTTTTGATGTTTCTTTTTAAATGGTATACATACATGCGTATGTATGTATGCGTATCATACATACAACTAGTCACCAAATTTGTGTTAGTGTTTATGTAATACCAAAATCATATCAGTATTTCAGATGTGCTTACATGATAAGACATTATTGACTTTTCTCTAATAAATTCTTTATGTCCAAAGGTGGCCACTAACAATATAGTGGCCTTCAATCACATTTTATAAAAATGGATTATAGGTGACAAGCCGCAGCTTAGCAATCTCTAGCTTCCGTGAAAGTTTGCTTATGTCTGTAGTTCTTGGGCTGGTGAAGATTCCAAGAATAAATGCCTCCAACCCCATTCAGTTCCATCAAGAAAGGGAATTTTGTTCTATGGGGGAGATAGATGTTTTTACTTACTCTCTGGAGAGGGCTGTGTAAAATCACTTTACGTTGTTGGAATCTATAGCCTTCACTATCATGGCAGGAAGCTCAGTGATTTTTAAATTATTTACAAGTAAAATTCCCCCCGCCCCAACAACTGTAACTTTTATTTTTAGAGTGTCCAGTTTAGGATTTTAATGCTGAGAAAGTGAGACTGCTCGCTCTCATCATCGTTTTCCCTCTCTATTCCTTCCACCTTCTCTCTTCTCCCTCCCTTCCTAGTGCTCCACTCCTTCGCATTTCCTTTCCTACCTCAAATCCATTACCCACCACCACACCTTTTTTCCTTCTTTATCTCTGCTTTTTCCCAGTTCTCTCTTTATGACATTTATTTGTGAGCCTCAAGCCTCATATTATTGTTCAGTTTTTGGGTATCCGACATGCTGGGGGCTCATTCCTGGGCCCGTTAATGTTGAGCTTCAGGTCTGAAAGAAGGATCCTTCTTCTTGCCCTCAGATCACTTCTGTAGCACAGCATGCCTTGCGTACTAGATGAATCTGGACTATGTGGAAAAGATTTCCCAAAAGTGTCTTAGGACTGATTGTGTTCCTCCCAAATTCATATGTTGAGGTCCTAATCCCCATCTGGATGGTATTTGTAGGTGGGGCCTTTGGGTGGTAATTAGGCTTAGATGAGATCATTCGGTTGGGGACTATGTGATGGGATTAATGTCCTTCAAAGGAAAGGAAGAAACACCAGACCTTTCTCTTCATGCTCAGGTACTGAGGAAAGACCATGTGAGCACACAGCAAGAAGGTAGCTATCTACAAGGTAGGAAGAATACCCTCACCAAGAACCGAATCTGCTAGTACCTTTATCTGAGACTTCCCAGCCTCCAGAATTGTGAGAAAATGAATGTCTGTTGTTTATTAATTATTTATTAATTTTAAATTTTCTTTTCTTTTCTTTTTTTTTTTTTTTTTTGAGAAGGAGAAGAAGCCTTAATTGCCCAGGCTGGAGTGCAGTGGTGCAATCTTGTCTCACTGCAACCTCTGCCTCCTGGGTTCAAGCAATTCTCCTGCTTCAGCCTCCCGAGTAGCTGGGAAAACAGACACATGTCACCATGCCCAGCTAGTTTTTTTGTACTTTTAGTAGAGACAGGGTTTCAGCATATTGGCCAGGCTGGTCTTGAACTCCTGACCTCATGATCCGCCCACCTCAGCCCCCCAATGTGCTGAGATTACAGGCATGAGACACTGTGCCTGGCTCAGGTATGTTTATTTTAAGTGAAAATTGATTTGTTTTGTTTTGTTTTGAGATAGGGTCTTGCTCTGTCACCCAGGCTGCTGGAGTGCAGTGGCGCCATGTAGTGGCACAATTTCGGCTCACTGCAACCTCAATCTCCTGGGCTAAGGTGATCCTCCCACCTCAGCCTTCAAAGTAGCTCGGATTACAAGCATGCAACACCACACCAACTAAATTTTGTATCTTTTGTAGAGACAAGGTCTCAGTTTATTTTCTGGCTGGTCTTGAACTCCCGGCTTAAACCAGCCACCCATCTCTGCCTCCTAAAGTTCTAGGATTACAGGTGTAAGTCACTGTGTCTGGCTGTCATTGTTTTTAATCATGAAATATTCAACTTTGTCTAGCCATCCTGGGATACTCTAACAACTTTGTTTTATAACTTTTTAGATAATGGATTTGTGGAATCTGAAATTGAGGTCATAAGCAGAAGTCTTTCCCCTATCTTTATTCGTTCATCTAGATATTGGAAATGTATCATTAAATTTAAAGGGAGGAACTATTATTAACAATGAACTAAATTATTTCAACCAGAACTACCTAATAGGTATGTTGACTGTTAGTCATTGCCAAATCAGCTAACAAAAAATAATTTTATTTCCACTCTATTGATTCAACAAATAATTTTCATATTTGCAATTCATATTTACATTCACAGATTCCTAGGATCTCTATTATCTGATACCTTGCTTGTGTCTGTGATTATGTCTTCATCTGTGCCTGTCTTTGCCCTTTCCTAGCTGAATGTCCTTGCAAAAGTTATTTGGCCTTTTTGTGTCTGTTTCCTCATCAAGAGATGGAAGAATACATAGAATCAAATGTGTGAGGTTGTTTCCAGGAATTTATATAAGTAAGCACTTTGAATACTACCAGACAGTAGTAAGTTCTATGATGATGACGACAGATCCAGTTGAGAGCTCATTTGCGGGTGGCATCCTAAATAACTCTGCTTCACGGAAGAAAGGCTCTGCAAGTACCAAAGATTAAGTTCCTTAGTTTAAGACTCAAGGAATCTGTTTACATGGTAAGTAAGGAAAAGAACAAAAACAAAACATAGTTTATACAAGTCCCATTCAATCACAGTCTTATCTTTTCAATTTCAAGTCTATACCCTTTAAGTTTCCATGACACAAATATCAGCTGACATACACAGAAGGTGACTCATCTTCCCATTAAACAAGGTTGAGATGAAAAACAAACAAGCATACAGCTGCAATGTGGCACGTGGGTCAGAGCCTTCTGAGTCCAGTTGGGTAACTCAGCAGAGATCAGAATGATCTTCAAAAACCAACAACCAACTGGCACATACCTCCAGGCATGCTTGAAGTCTGTGACGCCAAATGGTAGAGTATTCTGGCAGAGCCAAAAGTCTTCTTTGATGGCATAGAAAGGAAAACTTTCAAAGTAGTTATGCAAGTCAGAGGAACACAATGCATCCACTGTGTGCACCCTGGGGCTGTCCACACACACATTATTTCTATATTTTTGTCTTCCGTAAACTTCAGCATTGATGATGAACATTCTTTCAGGGAATTACCCTGCTACTTTATCTTTGTAAAGACATCCATAAAGAATTGTAAGTTGTTATTTTTTATTCATGTTTCTGGTTAGAGAAGGCATTTCCATTTTAATAGTCAATTATTATATTCTGAACTTGCCACAAGTCTCCTTTTCATATTTAAATCCTAGTTTTTAAAAAATTCTTAAGATAAATAGAAAAGTCAAGGTTAGAAAATGTTCAAAACAACTGCTCACCTTGTAAAATCTCATTAGGGAAGTAGTTTTGTTCATTCTATACTGATGACATTTCTCAATTTCAGTGATCATCAATATTTTTTAAGCAGCCGGCAGATATGTAAAATATTCCTTTTAGATACTATTCCCATCAAAGACAGATTTCAATTACCTCTTTGTGTCATTTCCCTATTATTTTGAAAATATTACTATTGATTGCCTTCAAGTTCATTTGTATTCTGGAAGATTCGCCTTGTATCCAAGCAACTCCTTCTGAAAAAATAATTTTTTTTTTTTTTAACAAGAGATACATTCAGAACAAAACCCTGCATATACTTATAATTTTTGGTAATAATTTTCATGGTACTAACTCCCGGGAAAGGGATTTGCACTCTAGGAACAAACTGATTTCCTTTGAAAGCTTCTCTGCTCTTTGTCACTACAGTTATCTAAACAATTTGGATGTCCCTTTCTTGACTAAACTTTTAAAAAATGTTGATTCTGTTCTGTTTTTAGAAATGATACACATCATCAGATAATTTGCAAAATGGAAAATATATGAAAAAGTAAAAACTTCCTTAAGTAACCATGGGATAATCAAGGTGGTAGTAGACTGCCAAATGAATTATACAAACTCCAGAATTACGTCGGAATTAGGCAGATAGCCAAATAATCTGTGGGGCACTTTGATGAACTCAAGTGAATTCTTATATTCGTCTTTCCTGAAAAAACTGTTGGGAATGATTTCACTTCCATTTTTTAAAAATATAAACCATATCCTTCAGAGTGGCACATGCAGAAATATTTTTTACATATGTATGTTTACTGTAAAGTACACAATATGCCTATGAGAACAACTATATCTAATAGTTTAAAGGACTGTGCTTGGGGTGAAGGGAGGAATGTGTGGCTGGAGACTTAGTTTGGTATGACTGAGAAGTACCCGAGCAGAGTAAGGACTGGTGCATCGGCTCTAGCCAGGGGGCTGCCCTGGCACTTATCCATCATGACATTCAGAGTCAGGTGACTGAAGTCTTCTCATCGGCAGAAAGAGGATAATAATAGTGATATCTCTTTCATAATATTGTTATAAGAATTGCATATATTTATATTCACAAAATTAGTAAAATGCTTTGAATAGTGTCATGATTATGTCCTATGCAGGCGTTTTTACCATAATTGACTTTATTTTTGTTTTAGAGCAGTCTTGGGTCCACAGGAAAATTCGGTAGAAAGTAGTTTTCATATTCCCACGCTCTCACGCATGCGCCGCCTCCCCCATGATCAACATTCCCAAGTCTGGGATACAATGGGTGAATCTACATTGACACATCATTGTCACCCAGAATCCAGGTTTACATTACGCTTCACTCTTAGGTTGTACATAATGAGTTTTGACAAATGTATGATGGCATTTATTTTAATAATGAAAATGGTTTGGTTGTTAGGGACTAGATTGTGACACTTTTGTTACAAATATGAAGAAAGTTGAAAGGTTGTTAATGAAATTCCTTTCTATAAGAAAACTATAGGCTGAGCATGGGGGCTCATGCCTGTAGTCCCAGCACCTTGGGAAGCCAAAGGGGGCAGATCACGAGGTCGAGAGATCGAGACCATCCTGGCCGGCCAACATGGTGAAACTCCATCTCTACTAAAAATACAAAAATCAGCTGGACCTGGTGGTGCTCGCCTGTACTCCCAGCTACTACTCATGAGGCTGAGGCAGGAGAATTGCTTGAACCTGGGAAGCAGAGGGAGGTTGCAGTAAGCTGTGCCACTGCACTCTAGCCTGGGTGACAGAGCGAGAGTCTGTCTCCAAAAAAAAAAAACAAAAGAGAACTACAGAAAATGTGCAGGAACTGCAGACTGGTAGATCTCTCTCCAGTCCCTGGACTGCCCACTGGAAGTTATGATGAAGAGAGTCATTTGGTGGTTATACTTGCATGATCTAGTGAAGGAAAGAAAATGTGGTTTCTGTAAGAGGAAATCATGTAACTGAGCCGTGATGGTTCTTTGTCAGGTCATGACAAAGAGAGAAAGAAGTGGAAACGATTTACACTTTAGAAAAAGTAAAAAGTCTTTATGTAGTAAAAATAAAATGTTGCTGTTATGGTATCTTGTAGGAGTCACCAGTGACATTTTGCTGAATTGCTTGTGGTGAATTCTAAGAAAAAACAAAAGCTATTATTTTAAAGGAAAGGAGAATGCTGGCATGGAGCTCATTGCCTGGAAGGAAAAGAGGTTGAAAACATAAATAGAGAAAAATCACTTTGGGTAAATTAATAAATCATTGATTTAGTTTAATGTATAGAATACAGAGTGGGTAGGCTGGGAACAGTGGCTCATGCCTGTAATCCCAGCACTTTGGGAGGCTTTGGCAGGTGGATCACTTGAGGTCAGGAGTTCGAGACCAGCCTGGCTAACATGGCGAAACCCTGTCTCTACTAAAAATACGAAAGTGAGCCAGGCATGGTCGTGTGTATCTCTAGTCCCAGCTACTCAGGAGGCTGAGGCATGAGGAGAATCTCATGAACCCGGAAGGCAGAGGTTGCAGCTGAGATTGCATCACTGCACTTTGGCCAGGATAACAAAGACAGAGTCGGTTATTTGCACCCTCGTGTTGTATCTGTACAAATACAACCAATGTTTTTATCTTTCATGTAGTCACCTCTCCACAGGCTACCACGTGAGTCTACAAAATGTTCCTCAGTCCAGTCAGCCATATGAAATAGGCCTAGTTCAGACAGTGTTCTAAAAAGGAAACTACTAACAAAAGGGGCTTGGGTTCCTTGGGATATCAAAAATCAAATTAGCTTAATTCTATTGTAATTGCTTATTTAAAATGGCAGGGTCCTCCTTAGAATTGGAAATGTTCATTAATTTATTAAGCAAATATTTACTGAGCAGCTACTACATGCCGGGTGGTCACAAGTTTAAAAGTAAACAATATAGACAAAGCCCATTCCCTCTTCTAGCTAATAGAAAATAAATACTGGATGAAAGAATAAAAGAGAATTATGTGCATGTTACCCACATGACAAGCATAAATATATGTAACAGCTTTGGAATGTTCTCTGAGGAAATTCTGATATACCTTACCCATTTTTCGTCATTAAGCGTGTAGTGAAGACACAGTTTGACTAGTAAGACTGTCTGTCTTCTGATATAATCCAGGTTTCTTTACTTTTTTTTATTGACCAGTAGGTGTGAACATGTGTTGCATGGGTTGTGTATATTCGTGTGCGTGTGCATTTGTGTGTGAGAGAGCATGTACACTTTTGTGTCATTCTCAAAATGTAGCACATGAACTGGAATTGAAGAAGAATTAGAGCTTTGTATTACTATTTGCATTACTTTCTTGGTCTTTACATATGCAACTGTCGAAGGCTTAAAAAAGTTTGGTCTTTTTAGTGTAGGTTGTGCAGGAGGCTTTGCTTCCTTCTAATATGTTATGTGACATGATGCTCATTTGCTTTCCCTGTTATCCCAGGAAATGCTAGCTTCTTTCTTGTGAGTATTCTGTGTCCTGGGTTTCCTACTGTGCAGCACTGTAAGGAGAGGAGGGCGATGTAAACTTCTTTGAGAATGACTTCCTGCCTGATTGGAGTCTGAGGAGAAACAGGATCTGGAGCTTTGCACAGCACCAGGACTCGGCCTGCGAAACGTTATTAAATCCACTGTTACCTTCCTCCCTTTCACCCTTCCCCCAGGACTCCAAGGTGGTGTTCCCACTTAACTCTTTCATGCCCAATAAAAGAGTAGGGCGCACTACCAATGTCTGCAATGAATCATATGTTTTCTGAATTATTATTTTGACCACTTATATCCTTTCCTGTTAAAAATGACTGTGCAGTTCTTAAAGAGGAAAGGGGTGAGGGATGAAAGCTGCAGTTTAGAGGAACTATGTAGTTATTTACTTTTTTCTTTGATGTAATCATCACATTTAATATTTCCTTATAATTCACATTTTAAAGAAAACAAACCCAAGGCTCGGAGAGGTCAACTCATTTACACACATGGCATGGCTAAAAAGTGGCAGGGGCTGGATTAGAATCAAGGCATTTCTGACCCAGAGCCAGTGATTTTTCTGCTACATACAGTAAGTTCCACCAAGTGGAAAATTAAGGTCTTAATAATACCAGCCAAAAACACTGCATTAATTATAATGAATGTTTTATGCAGGATAGTGTTCGGGTCTGAATCATGTGCATCGTTGCCACACATTTTTATTTAATATTTTTGCTTTGTGTAGAGACATCAGGGTTTATTAACCACTGCATCCAAGACTGAAGATCAGATGGTTAAAAAAAGAGATAATGTTTAAATTCATGAATGTGTAAATATTTGTTTTAGAATACACGGAGACAGTCTTTTTTTCTTTCACCTAACCTTTCTTCCACATCTTAATTACACATTTTTTTTTTTATTGAGGCAACAAATTCCTTCCTTCTTAGATCGGTGCCCCACAACAACCCAGAGCCCAGAACATAAACAAAGACACATTTGGAAGCTCCTGCAGAGAGACCTATATCCAAAATCAGCAGATCCTGCAATTTGCTATTTCCTCCTCCCCCCTCTCCCCAGATGCAGGCTTATGTAAGCCTCCCTGAGGCAATGCATGTATGGTTTTAGGGAGAGGATTGAAACTGCGGCTAGTGCTGTTAGTATTAGATGGCTGTAAATGAATAAATGGATAATAACAGTTAGGAAGCTCACTGACGGTATTCCAAATATTAATAAATGAGTGCAATTGACACAGTTTGACACCAACACTTTGGAATTTATGACATGTAAAAGGGGAGGATATGAATCTGCTGCTTTCAACTTTTTAATATAATTGGGATGCCTGAAGCCATTATACCATCTGTAAGCTTCCCGTATTAGCCCTGATTTGCTCCTGAATGTCCACAAAGCCTGGGACTTCATATAAAAGTTTAGAAAAGAGTTCAGCATTGTAGCTTTTCTTTTAATACCTGAAACTTGTTACAGCATGTGCTGCTATTTCCAGGCAGTTTAGTATCATTAAAGCAAACACTATATAAACCTGACTTCCTATTTTAACATTGTAGAATTCTATACTAAGTGCCATGAACAAAGAAACACATCAGACGAGCACTTTCTCCTTTAAAATGAAAAACTCCCTTAACCAGGATGTTCCAAATCCTCCCAAAATGGACTTGTTTTCAGCTTGTTCATCTTTTCCACCTCCCTACAGCTTTTTAAAAGTTTCATGTCCATTTTTGGTGACAATTTATTATTTGAAGTCATCTTCCAAGGGCAGGAAATATCTTTGTAGAAGAGAGTCCGAAATAAACTTCATGTGCAAAACAAACGTATCACAGACCAGTAGAGACCGTTCCTAAGCAGATTGTGTTCTAAAAGTTCGCCTGAAAGAATGCTGTTTGGAGCCTGGAACATATTTTTCATGGAAACATTATAGATGGCTATTAAGTTCTAAGGTCAGTGCTTCGAGGCCACGTGACCTGTGAAGTAGTTGAATTGCAACGCTGGATTTTTTTTATACCACTTTGTGATAATTTAGGAAACGATTGTGGTAACATCACGTATGATAACATTGAATCTGGAGCTACTGCATAGCATCATGAGCATGATAGTTTAACCAGGGTCCAGTCACGATGATCTCCTTGTTATTTCTCAACAAGGAGGAAAGACTGGTATGGGCATACAAATGAGGATAGCATGTGAGGATCCTGTGCAAGGATCGAATCAATATCAAGTCATGCAGTTTGGAGCGCCCCTCTCCTCCCACTTTTTTAAGCGAGAGTCTTACAGCGTCAACATTTTTTGTTGGGTCTTTGTTGTGATTCATCGTCATGTTATCCTGGGACAACACATGTCTTGAGAGGAAAACATTGATAATGCACAGCTGGTACCTTCCTTCCCTACCTTTCCTTGAATTGCATTGTGCTTCTCTAGGGTTCCCTGCACCCTCTTTTTCTCTCCCTCTCTTCCCACTCAGTGATAGGGTCTAGGGTTGTAGAACGCACCTGACAACTAATCTTGATTTAAGCAGACTACTTAAGGGGTGCTGATGCACACTAAAACGTGACTCACTGGACTGGAACGTGTGCGTATAAAAGGTATCCTGGTCCCTATTGCTTCACCAACAATCAGCTAATTTGTTGTTGGCCTATTCCTCCTACATTTTCCACTGTCATAAATTCTTCGGCTGCCGTGACTGAACGTGTTGGGAGAGGAAGCTTCCTTCTCTTAGACATCCTTGTAAAGACGTACGCCTGGTTCAGAGACTGCTTTGGTCTGACTTCATTACTTGTAGTTTTCTATAGCAAAAGACCGAAAACCATCCTTTCCTATATTTGCCATCTTCACCATTTATACTCAAGATGGGGTTAGAAGCCAAAACATAGATAATGAAAAGAATGATAAACCTTAAGTGGTTGAAAACGAACACATGTTCGATTACCTTTCTAGCTGTAGTAAATCAGCAAATCTCAGTTTCTGAATAGGAGAAGGTCGAATAGCCCAGGTGAGGAAAAGCAGGCTACTGAGCATTGCTCTGGGAGTTGGATCAGTAGGAGCCCCATCATATCTCAGAACGGGACAGTAGGAGCATCAGAGTTTGTGGAGAAAAGGGCACAGGGGAAAGATATCTTACTAGTTTTTGAGCCACCTTTGACTTTTAGAGGCAATTCTGGTGATGGCTTAGAAAGAAAAGAGGAAGCTGGAGAGAAAGTTCCATCTTTTTAGAGAACATATAAATAATCATGTATGGGATGTTGGTAGAAATATGGACATTAAGGATGATTTTGATGATGTTTCAGACAGAAATGAGTTTTCCCAGAGGTCACTTTTAAAGATCCAAGGATTTTCCCTTTTGGCCATGTCTCAGCTAGTCTTAGAGCACTCTGAGTCCAGCATGTCAACAAAGAAAATTTCTGACTATTTTACCAATCGTAGAGACAATTTACGTAAAGAGGAGTCAATTATGTATTTGTAATATTTGCTTTAAACAGCGGCAGCAAAATTATTTTAGTGGATCACAGTTAACATTAAAAAGAGAATGGCATAGTAGAACATAATGAAATGTATACAAGTGGTAAAAATTAGATTTATTTTATGGATCTTTCTCCTCCCTCCCTCACTCCCTCCCTCCATCCTTCCCTCCTCCCTCCCCCATTCCTTCCTTCCTTCTTCCCTTCCTTCCCTCCCTTTCTCCTCCTTTCCTCATTCCTTCTTTCCTTCCCTCCCTCCTTCCTTTTCTCTCTTTCTGGTATAAATATGTATTCTCAATCATGACATATGATGGTTAATTTTATGTGTCTACTTGACTGGAACGCAAGATGCCCAGATATCTGGTTAAACATTATGTCTGTATGTGTCAGTGAGGGTGTTTCTGGCAGAGATGAGTATTTGAATTGGTAGAATGAGTAGAGCATATGGCCCTCCCCAAGGTATGTGGGCCTCGTGTAATTTGTTGAGGGCCTGAATAAAACAAAAAAAGATGAAATATTGAGTTAACTCTGCCTGACTGCTTGAGCAGGACATCTGTTTTCTCCTGGTTCTGGTGTTCCTGGTTCTCAGACATTCAGACTTGGGCTGGAATCTGTAGCCCTGGCTATCTAACTTCCAGGCCTTCAAACTACGCCACTAGTTTTCCTGGGTATCCAGCTTGTAGATAGCAAATCATGGGACTTCTCAGCCTCCTTAATCATGTGACCCAATGCCTTACGGTAATTATAATACAGTAACCTCCCCCTTATCCACAGGGAAATATGTTCTAAGACCCTTGGTGAATGCCTGAAATTGTGAATAATACTGAACCCCATGTACACTATGTTTTTCCTGTACTTACATACCTATGCTCAAGTTTAATTTATAAATTAAGCAGAGTAAGAAAGTAACAATAACTAATAATAAAATAATAAAATGAAAGTAAAATGAGTAAAAGATAATATACTATAAGTAGTAAGTAAATAATAAAATAAGCAAAAGATAATAAAATAAGTAAAAGAAAATATACTATAATAAAAGTTATGTTAATGTTGTCTCTCTGTCTCTCAAACTATCTTATTGTACCATATTCACCCTTCTTGTGATGATGTGAGATGACGAAATGCCTGTTTCTGAGATGAATGACTTGAATGACAGGCATTACGATGCGGCGTTTGGCTGCTACTGAAACTAAGAACTTATAAATTGTTTGTTTCTAGAATATTCTATTTAATATTTTTGAATTGCAGTAGGCTGCAGGTAATGAAAACCAAGGAAAGCAAAACCAAAGGAGAGGGGACTACTGTAATAATAGTAATAATAATAATTAATAATAATAGATTCTGGAAGAGTTTTGAGGTGCATGCAAGCAAAAGTCAATATTTTTGTGACGAGAGTTTTAAAGCCAACTCTGGTAAGACCTCAGAAACAGAAGAGGAAAGCTGAAGACAGAGGTTCATCTTCTCATAGAACACTTAAATAATAATGTAAAGAATGTTGGTAGGAATATGGTATTCATCTGCAAATCAGGAGGTGGCCTCCCCTAGAAATTGACTTGGCTGACACATTGATCTTGGACTTTCCAGCTTCCCGACTGTGAGAAATGCATTTCTGTTGTTCAAGCCATCCTGTCTATGGTATTTTTGTTATAGCAGCCTGAACTGACTACGACACAATGTAAAATGCATCTGTTACTAAAAGTCATGGTCAAAAAGTTAGAAAGCTATTGGTCTGCACTTATGGTTTATTTCAGATGTATGAAGTTGGACACATTATAGAATGGGTTAGAGAAATAGGGTGTACAGATACAGATTATATTCTCTCAGGTTATATTTCTGCAATGAGGGCTAGCCCCCTTATGGGGACAGTGGCTGCTAGATTTAGGTCATATAATTAAGTGTCTAAACTACCCACAAGCATCCGTAAGATAGAACATTTATCCTGTTATGTCGTGCTCTCTCTGTAAAAACAAAACTCTTTGTTAAATCAACAAGCAGCACTATTAAGTAATTAAATCATTATAAAAATAATACCCAATTAGAAAATACTTAAATAAATATACCAGTATAATTAGAAACCTTCTCATTAAACTTCAATTATCTTTAGCCTAATCCCAATTTTTTTTTTTTTTCCCACAAATCACAAGCTTTCGATCTGAATCAGTTCATTTCCCCTTTGGGCTTGTCTACCATTTTTGTATTTAGCTTTCTTCTTTCATGCCTTTTTTTTCCCTCAAAAATCTTCATGGTTTTCTCTTCTGCATGACCTTTTGCTATAATCAGAATAAGAGAAATTTGATTCCCTTGTGATGGCCTTTTTCTAATAATGAGTAATTTTCTTCCATATAACTACTTTTTTCCTCTCAGTCCCCTTTGATGCCTGAAGCAAGTATAAAAGCTAATTTGAAATTAGCATACAATTGGGTTCCTTATTAGCCTCTATCGTCATTTTTGCAGATGTATGTTTGGCCTGGGTCATGGACCCCTACAGAAAATTGCTTTTTCTTTTCTTTTAAAGGCCCAAGCTCATATTTCTTTAGAACATATTAAAACATTGCTCAAAGCATAACATGCTGTTTAAGCAGAGATATGAATTGATATCTTCATAGTTAATGCACTAAACAATCTTCCTTTTTATTCTACATGGCTTTCAAGGAAATAGTAAATTACTCTAAACACATGCCTTTCAAAATTAATGGTAAAATACTTCATGGTAAATATGCCTTGATCAAGTACAACCTTCTATGGGGAAGGCATTTTAAAATAGCATTGGTATGTAGAAAATGTCAGTGAATTACACCAAGCTTTTTCTTTAGAAGATTCTTCTTGAATTATCTATATACATATTTTAACGGTGACATTTAATTTTAGCCAACTCAGTCACTAGTTCCTATATCAGGAAATTTTACCCTGGGGTTCATTTACCATCTAAAATTTTAGGTGCATTGCATGAGTATTTATCTGGGGAAAGTGGCTACGGTTTCTTATGACTTCATTTTTTTAATGAGGTATAATATATAACAATGCATAGACCTTTAAAGGTGATTTCTAAGAGTGATGTCAATTGTATACATTTGTGTAGCGACAACTGAAAACAGTACATGAAAGATTTTCATCACCCAAAGTTCTCTTGGGGCCTTTTCTAATCAATTTACCATCCACCACCCAGTGCAACTGCTTACTGATTCTTACCACTATAAATTATTTTTGCCTATTCTCGAATCTTTTCTTAATGGAATCATATAGTAATACTCATTGGTGTCTAGTTCATCATATTATTGCTTCAGTCAATAGTGAACTTCTCTTTAATGTTGAGCAGTATTCTCCCACATGATTGTAACACAATTTGATTATCCTTTTGTCTACTCATGGACCTTTGGCTTGCTTTAGCATTTTATAAACAAAGTTGCTATGAACACTCTTGTCCATGTCTTTTTGTGGACATTATCTTTTAATTTGGGGGGAGTAAGTGACTAGGCGTAGAACTGCTGGGTCATCAGATAGATATTTTAACTGTATTAGAAACAGATCTGCAGCTTTTAATGAACTTTTAAAGGGACCTTGCATTTCAAAACTTGCAGAAGCCCTGCTTTTAAGACATCTATACAAGTGTTTTTATTTTTACATTTTTTTCTCATTTCTCTTTAAGCCTCTGTTACAGATTCAATTCAGTGCTAGACTTGCCGTATGTCAACAATGCATTAGGCTATCAGGACAAGTTGAATTTATTTTAAAATAGTTTTTGTAGATATTGGGATAGTAGATTAATCGCAACAGCTAAATTCCACTAGAATGTACATTTTATGAGGGTAGAGATATTTCTCTGTTCACGGATGTAACCCAAGCAACTAAGATGTTATCTGCATGGATTAGTTTAATACGTATGTGCTAAATGGAAGAATGAAGTACCAGCCACATGTTGGGAAACATTTTAATCACTTTTTATATAGTGTTTCTCTTAATCCTTAAAGCCAATCTTTGAGGTAATTCCTTTTATTATCCCTTTTAAGTGAAGAAATTGGGCACAGAAAAGTTAGGCAATATACCCATTGTCACACAGCAAATAAGCCAGGATTTGAATACAAGTAGTGTCCTTCTGTCATAACTCTTAGCCAGGGAATTCAGAAAAACTACATACTGCTCATTTGTCTCTTGCATTTAAAGTTTTATTTCAAGAAGCCAAACAACCTTTTTCTATTTTTCAGTTGTGACACTTTCGAAGGAAAAGTCCTCAGGAAGAAATTCCATGGATTGGTTTAGGATGGTGACCATCATTTTCTCTCTTACAATTAACTGGGCTTTTCTGCACATTTTGATCTGTTTCCATAACGAGAGATAAGGTCCCACTTCACTTGTGTTATAGATAAAAGCCATGGGAGTCTTATATGTACAGTCCCTGTTGTTTTACTTATTTTTATTTCATTTTCACTCACATGAGGTTAAGCTGAAAGTTCTAGTGTTTTTTAGAAGTAACTCTGAATCCAAATGCATGATTACTGTAGTAAAACCTGCCTTGTGTGGCCCTTCATGGTGTCATACAGCTTAGGACACAGAGATGGATGGCCTTGTTTTGACAATTGTTAGCCATTTCTTATTTGTAAGTATTTTGTAATGTGAGCTTGTCCTAGTCTTGTCATGAACACTGTGGTCCCTTCTAGCTAGCAGAGAAGTTGAGGACAGGCTAGTGTGTTCTAATGAGCTGGCTTAGTCAACAGAGCTGGCATTTGCTTATACTCTGAAACAAATCACCTCTCACTATCTGTGCAACATTTCCTCAGAGCTGAATTTATGCCTCTTTTTATCTTGATAGGAAAACACAAACAAAAGATTTCAATTAATATTTATCTCAGTGTAGCCAAGCCAGAGCCAAATACATCTCAAAATGGCATTTGTTGATGAAATCACTCCTCCCGGTTATATTTGAAGGAGACTCCCTTTCTAAGACACATGACCTCAAATCTCTCCGCTGTATCGTGCAATGCTCAGCAGCCTTCTGTGAGTTCGCTGGTGGCAGTTCTCTCTTTCTGGAATGAGCCAGAGGCAAACAAGCTTTTGAGGCTGGAAAACAGTGACCAGAAATTGGTTCATAAACCTACAACTGATAATCATACATGCTTTTGCCACCAGCATTGCAAATTCTAGATCACAATTTTATGTTGTCTTACATCTTTTTGGCAGCACATTTTAACCATATATGAAATATCTGTAGCAGGAAAAATGTTATCAGTCCTTATCTTTTTATCTTTGCTAATAAAGATAGTAGAACTGAGAGTCTATGAAATTACGTCCGATTTCTTTTCCGAAGGATAGAGAAGCCAAACAGCCTGGAGAGAATGAATGTATCTTCCCAAATGGCAATTACAGCAGGTCTTTCTTATGCAGCAGTCTCAGATAAAAGGTCTATGAATCAAATGAATAACTTATGTTTTAAAAAAACTAGCTACTCCCTCTTTTCTATAGAAATTTCTATAGAATTTATTTGAAAATAAAATCAGGGCTGTTCATTTTACTTAATACTGTCTAACACCAAACAAGATTACAATTCCTTGCCAGGTTATGATCCCCTGTAATTCCAACTAGCTCTGTGAAAGCACAGACCTGTTTTGGCATTTCACGTTTCTGCTGCTTCATCAAGGCCAGCTCCTTCACTGCAGGCTCTTCTGACAGCACATACTTCTCTCAACGACCATGTTTTCAGCCCTCGTTTCAGCAGAAGACTCTCATCTTGTGATTTTTCTGATGCCATACCAAATATAGATTTTGCTGACACTTCCCTGATTTTCTAGGATTTAAAACATTTCAAACAAACTTTTGAAGCAAATGATGACAATGTGTTTTTTAAGCTTGTATAACCCATCTCAGTTATTTCAGACTCAAGATGGAATCCTAGCCCTGTATCAAGTAGAAAACAAAACAAAAGCCTGTTGGTTGTTTTAGTCATTGGAGTAGTACTGTTTTCACGGATTCAGCCTTATTCTCCTACCACATAGGTAAACAGACTAGCAAAAGTGAATATGGCTGTTTTAAATGAAAGGCATTCAGTTGGTGTTTTTTTCTCGAGTTTTTGATTCTATTGTCTAATACACTGAATTTCTGTGCAGTGAAATGGAGAGACTTGATGAGAGGCTGTTGTCAGCTTTAGCCTGGGGATAGAGATGTGACCAAGTATACTTTTCTCAGGTGACTTTCCCCTTAGGGGGAGGACTGTGTGTAAGAACTGCTGAGAGCCAGAGGCAGAGATCTGAACTGGGAGATTTAAGACCATGGTTGACTACACATATAAAACAAAAACAATAATTCGCCAGGTATTTCTTCCCAACAACACAAACCTTAAAATATTTAACAACAACAAAAGCCAACATTTACATACTGGATAATTTAACTTTTGATGTGTAGATACAGGTTTTATGTCTAGAATTATTTAAATTTGTGGGATATAAGGTGATACTTTTAGTAGAGTTGTCTTAAGTGCAAATAAAACTGAGCAAAAGTTCAATAAAAGTACTTATACAGTAATTTAAGGTAATAAGTATTTTTATGTAGTTGTCTTTTCTATTCTTTCCATAAGACATTGAAGTACAGCTAAATTATTATCCCCAATTTATACCTGAGAATCCTGAGATTCACTTGTCCAGAGTACAGATAGTGGTGTTGTCAATTTCTCTAGTTAAACCCATGATTCCCTTGGAGAGGTCATATACTAAACCTCTGTGTCATTTCTTGCATTTCACAAATACTTTCTTCTATCTCTCCGAAAGTTAAAGACTTTAGATCTAGTTCCTAACAAGTTTATGGTACGTACAGCTGTATATGCTGGTGGTGATTGTGGGCATGAGACAAAAGTCTTTGTTTTCTGTGTTTGTAACATGGGCATTTTGAAGAATGGATGCAGCATAAAATGCTACTTCAGCTTTTTATGTAGAAATAATGAATTGGAGCATACATGGTTATCATGGCTATTTATAATCATCCCTTTATACCCTTTGAAAACAATCACAAAACAATAACTTACCACATATTTGACATTTTCTAATGTACTGAGTCAATGTAAGTTTTCTGAAGTCAACCAGTGTGCAATCTAATTAGAGTGCTACCCTATATCTCAACAGTTAACACAGAAACACAGAGTATATGATTATACAGCATATGCAGACTCTATGATTCTGAATGATATAAGGTGGCACTACAATTAGATTGCACACTAGTTGATTTCAGGAAATTTACATTCAAATTAAGGCCTTGTCTCTTTAAGGCCTGAGCCAGAAGGGAGCCAGGCTCTGCCACTGTCAGTCCACCTGGGCTTGCCAGGCACAGGGGACTAACACCATAATAGTGCAACTTGAGTGGTAGAGATGGTGGATGAGGTTCAAGTTTGGCACCAGGGATTTTCAGTTGGGCTAAATGAAGCACAGAGGGGTAAGCTGGACTTTAACTGTCTTGAATCTGTCAGGTTGGTTACAATTCAGGGACTCTTTAGATGGGTGTGAAGTGACACACATTTCAATTGTGGAGTAGCACCTAGAGGGCAGACTCTGAAGACAGTTTGCCTTGCTTTGCATTGTATCCTGCGACACTCAGTTACTAGTGATGTGAGCCTGGAAAAGTTCCTTGCCTTTGGGGCTTCAGTTTCCATTTTAGTAAACTTCGTAGGATTGCTATGAAGATTAAAGCATGTGGATAAGCCACGTAAAGTGCTTGAAACAGTGCTTACAAAAGAGTGAGCACTCAGCAGGGGCTATTTCTGATGATGATGATGATTGTTGTTATATTTAATTTGGAGAGGCATAAATAACTGGCAAAATTAGGAAAGCAATCAAGAGGGGTATATGCTTGAGGCAAATTGGTTCTGACCGGGTTTTGAATGCTGAGATTATCTGAAGAACAAGAGACACATCCAGTCTACCTCATTGAGCCAACATTAAAGAACAAAGGGAACAGATAAATTGGAAATATTAATACATGGACACCGTGGTTGAACCTTGGGGATGCCACTGAAAAGATTCAGAGAGCAGTGTGGTAAGTAGGAGGTTGTCTGAGTCCAGGAATTTTGGTCTGATGGGGACTTATGCTGGGTCAAGTTGCCTGAGGAATACACAGTCTGAGCCTGGGTGAGACCTGACAGCCTCTGGGCCTCAACTCTAGATTGGTCTAAAAATTGGAACAGAATAAAGCTGGGAGGCCTAGGTGTGTGGGTCTGGGAGAAATAAGACTGGGGTAGAAGGGAAGGGTTGAAAATGAGGTGCTTAATTCTTTTCTAGAAACACTAATCACTGTAAGTTCTCACAGAAGGAAGAATAAATAAAGGCTCAGGTAGATAGTTACCTGTAACTATGGTGGGAACAGAGCTGAGTCACAAATGATGCATGAGATCTATGGTATGACTAAGCCTAGGAAAAAGAGAAGAAAAAAGTGGTCAAAATCTCTGAGACTTGGATGAGAATGATGTGTATTTATGAGTTAGTGAAACTCTGGTCTGTTGAATACAGAATTGAGATGGCAGGACCCATGGGTAGGAATGAATGAATTATGGTATCTTTTACCAACCAGGCTTAGGAAAGTGGATATGAAGGGGAAGGCAGAGGGAGTCATTAATTATTCCAGACAGAGGAATGACACTGTATTAGTTTGTTTGTACTGCTATAACAGCATACCATTGACTGGGTAATTTATAAAGAACAGAAATTTATTTCTTACAGCTCTGGAGGCTGGGAAGTGCAAGATCAAGGCAATAGTAAGACTGGTATCTGGTGAGGGCCCAGTCCCCAATGCCAAAATAGTGCTTTGAATACTGTATCATATAAAATAGAAGAAGGCTGTTTCTCACTTGGCAGAACAAAAGACAGAGGGAGCCCATTTCTGCAGGTCCTTATTGTAGTGGCATTAAGTGAGGGTGGAGCGCTGAAGATCCTCCCATTAGGCTCCATCTTCCAACACTGCCGTAGTGGGAATTAAGTTTCAACATGAATTTTGGAGGGAACAAAAACATTAAAATCACAGCAAACACATAACACAAAAAACCAGGAATAACACATACATAAAATAAGTGTTCAACAAAAAATTACTTTGAGAGGCAGAAAGAGAATGGAAAAATCATTTTCAGAACACCTGCTATGGGTCGACATGACATGTTTGATGTAATTTAATTTATTATTACAGTCTTGTGTTTAGGTGTTAATGGGACTTCTTTCCTGGAAAGGAAACTGAAGCTAGGAAAAGGTAAAGTAATTTGTCCAACTCTTACTAGTGACCATTGGTAAGAGGATGAGATCAGTTTCAGATCCAGGTGTGCCTGATTCCAAAGCATGCCTTTCCTGCGCCATGCTGTTGCCCACAGTAGTGTAGAGGAGGTGGGGAGAAGCTAGAATAATCCAGGCAATTGGGAATGCAAGTCCAGAGGAAAGGAGTAGCATGAAGCAAACACAATTTTCTCAACAAAAAGTGGCTTTCTCCTCGCTTTTCTAGTATAGTTTATGCCTCTGTTGTTGCTAATCCCATTCATCATGTACTTTGGAGGTTCTTACACTTGTCTTATCCTAACTCTCCTTACTTCTGCTGTGTTTCTCATAGTTGCATTCCTGGTATTCTTTGCATAAAGTGACTTAAGACAAATTATCAAAGAATACTTTTTAAGTAGGATGAATATACCATCTGTGGAAAGCAAGCAAGGAAAACTCTGAGAGCAGATCAATCTGGTTTTATGCTGTAGATTCTTCACTTACCAACTTTGTGATTTTGGCCAAGACACACACACACACACACACACACACACACACACAACTTTGGAATCCCAGTTTCCTCATCAGTAAAAAGTATGAGAGTAAGACATCATAAAAGAATTGTGGTGAGGAATGATGCCACAGATGTCAGTCAAAGTGCTTGACTCGTGGCAAAATCACATATTTAGTTCTCTTCTCCCTTTCTTTGCACTATTCCTTTGAATTGAACTATTAAACATTTCAGAGAGTATCTCATAGAAGAATATAAGCAGATAAGGAAAAATAAAAAGTTAACTGCATTAAAAATTCAAATAAATAAGGAGAATAGTTTGATTGATGATCATTCTACAAATCATGGTTAATGATGGTTTGTCCCAAAAGCTATATGTTATTAGCTTTTAGGAGAAGCTTCAGTTCATAACCTGTACATTCATTAAACTCCAAAAAGGTAAATGGATTGCACTCAAAAGTCAATTGACTGAATAAAATCACTTTTTAAGGAACATTCTCTATTTGTTATTGGCCCATTTGGACCTCAAAGATAAAGAATACTATTTATATACTCATTTATACAATGATGAGAATGAGAGGCAATATAATGGATGAGAGAATCAAGATGAAAAATTATTTCAATAGGCTTAAATAATGGACCAAAACGAACAAGATAAAATTTAGCAGGAATCAAACTTGAGTCCTGCATTGAGGTTTATACTATTAAATTCACATTATAGAAGAAAAGAGTTATATGTAGAAAATAAATCATACGAAACCTGTAAATCACATCTTGGTATTTTAGTTGACCAACACTAAATGAGATTACACTATGAAGTGACTGTGAAAAATAAATAGAGCATGAGATGGAGAGAATAAAAATGAAACAGAATCTGGTGGAAGATTATAAAAAGAGTTTGGACTATTTTTTCTACTAGGAGTTGTCTTATTAATATCATCCAGTTGAGTACTTACATGCCAATCAAATATTTTAATTGTAATGTTTATCAATGCTCCTGCAGTTTTTGAGCTGATAGATGTGCTTTCTCTCTGTCCCTGGGCCCAAATCTACTCTCTGTCCACTTGCTGGTTTTAGCTGAATGTTCCGCTTCAGCTGCCCAGTGATGGCACAGAAGTTTGGGCTGTGAGATGCAAAGATAGTTTTTTGCATGTGTGGGTATCTAGGAGAGTGAGAGGTGCTGTCCAGGTTGCAAGCATGGAAAAGAAAATGCCTAAACGAGATTCTCCAAATGTTCCAGTCATCGCTTGACTCAGACATCTCCCTTCTCACTCAAGTCCTGGGGAATCTGTGGTTCTTTTTGGCGGCTCTTGTGTACTCAGCACTCAGCCTGGAGAGTGCAGCTGTGGTCACTGGCTGTTCCCCTGGTTAGATATGCGTTATGGAAGCTCTATGTATGCCATTGTGGTGGCAACCATCACTACCTATTTTGGTGCTCAACGCGAGGTGCCCTTAATAACTAGCTCTGGACCGTACACCAGTAACATGCTGCCATCTAGAGTTTGGTGGCTTACCAAGGAACATCTATCTACTGGTTGGGTGTAGCCACCTCTCCCCATTATCCCACTTCATGGCCTGTGGCTTTCAAAGTCAAACACACACAGAAATATATACACCAACGAAACCGTTCAACATGACTTCTGACATTTTTCAGCCTTCTGAAGAGAAATATTGGAATTTGATGAAACTCATTGATTCCTGGTTTTGGCCCTCTCGTAGGGTGCCACATCTTGTGATGAGGAGAGAAAGTCTTAGTATTATAGTGATTTTCTTCTATGCTGCTAAAACTAAATTAATATTTTTAGAATGCTGGTTGGGAAAAGATAATATTGGTATAGATGTAATTTACAGTGAAGTTTTTCTGTTGAATTTTATGTGATTATGTTTGTGGGGAGGAAGTGCGAGTGCAGAGTAGCACCAAACTCCATGTACAGCAGCAATGTAACCCAATTCTGTAGATCTTCTTCCAGAATCAAAGTATCTATCATATTCTTAAAATCATGCACTTTACTGGTGAAATGGGGCAGTGGTGGTGCTGGTGGTGGTGTGTATAATCTGTGTTTTTCGACAAGTCTTCTAGTAAAATTCCTTTGAGAAGATTTGGCCAAGATCACTCTTTTCTGCTTGCTCAGCCAATGGATGTCTGCTTTTCATTAGCAATCCTAAAATATTAGGTTAAATAAACATAGATTACATCAGTAGACACATTTTTGTATTAATTTTTTATAACTCACTCATGATAAAGCACAGGAGTATTTTCTTCTAGGGGTTAAGAACAAAGGAGCTGCCATCAAGATGATGGCATGGGGTAAAGGTGAAGCTCTCTGTCAAATATTTGGATGAACTGAGAAGTCCCTGGTAGAAGTGAAGAAGTGAAGACAAAGTAGACATAATGGCCTACTTTGCCCCCTTTTATCTGCAGTTTTGCTTTCAACGTTTTTAGTTTCCCACAGTCAACTATTGTCGGAAAATAGGTCATTTCAATAAGATAATTTCAGGACAGAAACAAAGACCATAGTTATATAACTTTTATTACAGTGTATTGTTATATTGTTTCTATAGTATACCTAATTATTGTTAATCTTTTACTGTGCATAATTTACGATGTTAACATTATTGTAGGTACATAGGCATAGGAAAAATCATAGCATATATAGGGTGGGTACCATGCATGGTTTCAGGCATTCACTAAAGGTCTTGAAACATTTCCCCTGTCTATTAGGGGAGATTACTACACAAGAAGACATGATGTGTGGATTGGATTTGTATTTAACTTTACAAGGTCCAGCTCAAACCCATAAGTAGAATTTTTAGTGAGGCAGCCAAGCAAGTTTGTCATGGCTAAAGCTCTTAAAAATAAATTCAGTTGCTCTTGTAAAGTGGTAGATACCAAAACTCTGAAATGGTAGAAACAGAATTTTATGGCTATCTAACAGAAATTTGATAATAACAAAGCAACCAGATTTGTGGAGATTTCTTTCAACTTAAAGACTCTGTGATAACCTGTGTAACATTTGGTATAGACCCAGGGGTGTTCTTTACAATATTTTTATTTTTCATTGCTTTTTAAAAGATTTGCTCTTCTTTCAACAATTCCTAGCCTTTCTTTCCAACTCTTAGGAATCCACCTTTAATGACATAAATAATTTAAATGACAGAACTGAAGAACTAATATTATGCCCCAGAGATCCATTTCTCAACCAGACCTGTTTCTTCATTTTGAAAAATTCAGCATTACTTTCAGCAATTACTTTATGACTTGACCTTCTTCCTGGGTAGGAGGATGCTGAATAGGGAAATCAAGGCATGAAAAACTTGTAAATAACACTAAAATTTTTTTATCTGTTGATTCATGAATATAGGGATAGGTAAGTTTGCTATTACAACTTGTTAATTAGAAACACTTACCATTTGTAAATGCTTTGTTATTTTAGTCACCTTGATTTACAATTACATGAAAGATAAAGATGGCCAGGGTAAATAAAGCACTGAAGTCATTCCTAACATTAAGTGCTTGTGATGATGCGCTTCTTATTTTGAATTTGAGTAATATTTTATTCTTAACCAAGAATTGATCAATAGGAATCAAGCCTCCTAAATCCATTTTAGCCTTAAACTTGTACTCAGAACTCAGCAAGTGATCGTAACAGAGGACTGTTTAGTTGTTTTTCTTTTTACTAAAACAAACTTTTATATAGAAGGATGGAAATATGTATTCCTGATAATATTATGCTAAAGATAAATAAGAAAATCTAGAGAAGACAGAGTGGAAAATTGAGTCACTTACCATTGGTAACATGAAAGAGAATATCATAGTCATATGACATATTGATGTCTTACAATCCTGACATAGCATAAATGTTATGCAGCCATTGAAAACCCCCAGAAGTAGGAGGATATCTGACACTTTGTAGACACTCAATAAATTCTGTTGAATGTTGAATAAATAAACTCAACTTTATCACAGTTGAATTTTAAATTTTTTAGGAAATTTTTGCCATTCTTGAAATTTTTAGGGTGACATTCTTTTACATGGGATGCAGAAAACAGACACAGTTGAATTTTAGACAAAAACATAATGTTAAAGTCATCACAGTAATTGGATTTATTATTGTAATTAGAGAGTTGGGAGACAGTCTTCATAGATTAATCTACCATAGTCCATGTAATTTCAGCTGTGTCTTCAGAGTTAAGTTTTATGTAGGTAAATGTTATGTAATGTTGCAGTATTTGTACTATTGCATCAAATATGAGAATTTCAGTATTCCTAGTTTTTGCCATATATAAATTACCGAGATGGATATTACATACTGTGGTATGTAATATTCCATATACCATGCTTGTATATATAATTTAAATAAAAATCTGAATTAAATAGGTGGCATGCTGTGTCTATGCAAGGTAAGCATTATTTAGAAAAAGTGGATTGTTTATTTACATCCTTAAATCAGAAATCCATTAGGTAATAATTTCTGACTGATAGTCCAAACCTAGCTTGGACCTCAGCAATGTTTGAGCTGAGTAGATAAGATAGTATAATTCTCCAAATGTGCAGTTGGCTAAGTGCCCTGACCAAGTTCAGAAAACATGTACAACTCAGGGATATAAACATGAAGAATTCTAGAAAACTGAACAGAATTGCAATCAGGCAGCATGGATATATAATTTTGTTTTCATAGATAATTCATGCAGAGAATTAAGTGACCTTAGACGTGGGATTGACTACAGCCTGAAATCATTTTTTTGTCTGTCAAAGCCTAATTCAAGATGTTGATGACAGAACATATTCCAAATAAAGAGTTATAAACAGAAAATTGTATTTTATACACAAACACATCCCCATACACACCTCTATATATTCAAATTGAAGACATTACAGTATTCTTATTTTTCTGTAGTTTTATTTATCATTTGAGTGCTCAGAGGTCATTCTGAGAAAATATCTTGGTTGTAGTTAATTTTGATTAGTGGATTGTAGACTGAAGACAAGAAAATGCTTATCTTTTGGGATGTTCAGTTTGAATCACAAACAAATGTCTTCTTTATTATCATTAATACATATCGTTGCTTCTATTCCTTAGGGCTTTACATTTAGAATAGTATGGAGCAATTTTAATTTAAAAACATCTATGTCATTGCAACAGAAATAATACATGATTTTCTGGGCACATCCAAGAAAACAGGGAGAAAAAGAGCAAGAGTGAGAAGGAAAACTTAGCAGCAGTTTAATTGTTTTCCCTTATGTATTACTTCTGGGATGTGGGGAGAGGGTTGGGGAAAGAGTGCAATTACATCAATATTATGGGCTGAAAATTCTGCCACATATCCATTGAGAGAAAAATGCCTTACAAATATTTTTCAAATGATTTAGAGTTGGCTAAATCCAATGCATGTTTTTACCATGAATTTTTCATTTAAAAGGTTTTAAAACATCATAGATTTTAAGAAAGAAAATGTAATCCATATGTTACTGATTCATTCACACTTATCATATTTTGCGTGAGTAAGTTGGTGTCCAAAAAGGTTTAGTTTTTAAAATCAGGAAGTCACATTTTTAAAGCACCAAAAAGGACCTTGGACCTGGAAAGTTTCAAATTTCAATTTAAACTCAGAACCCAAGGAATTTGAGTGGGTTCTAAACTTGGCAGTATGCCTTCCTTCATCCTAGTTAACGTATTGATGGAGTTATATATATATTCATGTACATGTGAGTTAAAAGTGAAGCTGTTAATTCTGTTTTGGTATCAATGCTAGATATATTCATTTATACGTTCTCATTTGTTTGCCATGAGGAAGCAATTGGTGACTTGTTTTATTATTTAAAAAATTTTATATATTGACCTATATCTTTAAATATACAATAAGTGTTATCAAACATGTAACAAAGTTGGTGTATGGAAAAATGCATAATTTTCCCTAAGGGCTATTTGCTAATATGGAACACAGGCCTCTAAAATGTGATGAAAGAACTGTGGAACAATGGGTCATGATGGCTAATTTTATAGGGAACACATGCATACAATATAATTTAAAACACATGCCACAGCAGTTATAGTAAAAGGCTCAGAGAATTAGAAAGGAATTCTGCTTCATAAAAAAAGAAAACAGTTCCCTCTTTATCCTGACAGAATTGCATTTCTCTTCTAGGAAAAAGATCCCATTCACTAAGGCTTTCACAATTGCAGGGCCCACCCATAAGGCTCACATATATTCTCTCAGATCTCCTCCTCCAGTTTTCCTATCCACTGTGCAAAGATGTGATATGAAATTAAAGGCAAAATAAGTCTAATATGCACCTGGCAACTTTCTAATGTAATATTTATTAGCTGCCATGCAAAACTAAATATTGTGTGTCATCTATTACTTGCTCTCTTAAACGATGGACTGTAGTTTATTAATATAGGAATTTTAAGGGAGAGGAACAGGTCATTTTGTCCGTTCCTCTGTTTCTAAGCAGACTTTAGGCTTACAGGAAAGCAAGTCAGATGTTTGAGTGTACTGTTTTGAAGAGTTTAGGAGTGGCAAGACAATAAACTTCTAAGCGAGTGGTTGCTATAATTTTATCAGAAGTTCTTTATTCATACCCTCAAAAGGAAAAGAAAGCAAAGCAAGTAAACAAACAAACAAACAAAATCCCCTCTCTCTTTGTGATGGTTAATTTTATGTGTGTCAACTTGACTGGGACACAGGGTACCTAGATATTTGGTTAAACATTTATCTGAGGATGTCTGTGAGGGTGTTTCTTAGTAAATTACCATGTGAATTGGTGGACTGAGTAAAGCAGATTGCCCTCTCCATGTGGGTGGGCCTCATGGAATCCTTTGGAGGCCTGACCAGAACAAAAGGCTGGGTAAGGGAGAATTTGCCCTCCCTGTCTGTTTTTGAGCTGGGCCATTGGACACCTGCACTCAGATTGGAACTTACACCATCCGCTCTTTTGGTTCTCAGGCCTTTGCACTCAGGCTGGAAGTACACCACTGGCTTTCCAGGGTCTCCAGGTTGCAGATGACAGGTCATGGGATTTATCAGACTCCGTAATTAGGGATTCAACTCCTTATAATAAAAAATCTCTCTCTTTTTAGATAGAAAGATAGACATCTAGGTATCAGATTGGTTCTCTTTCTCTGGGGAACTCTAATACATTTTTACTGTGACTTAAGCCTATTTCTTCTTCCCGTATTCAATCCTTTACAAAGATGAAGAACAATTTGCTAGTAACCTCATTATAAAACTCTTCATATTCTTGAAGATAAATTGTGTATATTGTTCTAAACCACAAGTCTCTAAGATCAAGCCTCTAAACCACAAGCCTCTAAACCAGAAAAAATTGTTAAGGTAAGATTTTGACATATATTTAAAATGTGCACTGTGGTTAAGATGATGCAATTTGCTTTTAGTTAAAATTAATCATATTGTGCCAATAAATTCCCCTCTAGCTGGACTGGTTTCCCCAGCATTTGATTCTCATCCATCTGACCTATGTTGTTGGTAGCTCTCTGACCAGCATGTGACTATAAGCCTCTCCTACCTCCCAAGCTCTCAATATCAATATTGTGTCTTCAAACAGGAAGTGGATTTCACGCTCACTTGCTGCTTTCTAATACTAGTCTTAAAGTCTCAGGGCTTTAACTATGACCAGACCTTTTTCTTGCAGACATGAAAGACATTGAATTTTACTCTTCTGTTAATCAACTGCATAACATGACGGAACTATTAGTATTGTTTAAGGAACTTCTTGTTAGTATAGAAGATTTACAATAAGAAAATAAAAATTACAGAATTACATATTTGAGATAATTACAGCTAAAGTTTTTAGCGTATTTCTTTTCAAGATTTTTCTATGTACATGGTTTAACTTAAAGTGATTAACGTCGTTGTAGGCTTCTTCAACATGTCAAAGTTTTTTTTAAATGAAAATTAAATATTTTAGAGAACATAATTTTTAATGGCAGTGCAATATTTCATTTACTTAAGAATTTCTTTATTGTTAAATGCTTCAATTCCTTTCTCTCTTTTTTTTATCATTTGTGGAGTTACAGGATTAAATAATATAAAGCTCTTTTGTTCTCCTTAATGTCAACAAATTTGTTTCAAAAAATGTCGCATAATTTTTACTTCTACACAACGTATATATTCATAGAGGCTCTTTTGTCACATCGTTGCCAGCACTTAGTAAAAATAAACAATATTTTAAATGAAAATGTTATATTTCTGTATATTTCTTTAATTGCTAGAGAGAGGGAATAACTTTTCATTGGCCATTTTTACTTTTCCATCAATTTTGGATTTATGTTTTTAGAAAATTTTTCTGTTCATGCTTTTATGTTTTTACTTATCTATTTGTTGGTTATTTGTGTGCATAAAATCTATATATCTTATATATATATACATATGTAATGTTTATACACACACACACACACACACACACACACACACATATATGTATGTATTAAACCCCCCAAGTGTTTTTACTGGCATTTTATTTTTTTTGAGAAATTGAGGGTCCTCATTTATATGCAGTGCAGTTTATCATCTTTTTTTTCTGTGAGTGCTTCCTTTGGTTTCATGTTTAAAAAGGCCTTTATCAGCACTTTTTCATTTTACTGGCAAACTTGTTATGGACTTGTCACTGTTGATCACAGGCTGGACATTCCCCAAGATCAAGGACATTAATTTACTTACTTTTGTGTTCCCAATACTCATTGGACTAGCAGAATGACCGGATAAATACTAATATCTAATTACATTTTTGTAAAAGGCCAAAAGCATTGCCATTGCATTTTCCTCTAGTTTTTGAAGAATGGATAGAATTTCATTATTTAAGAATTAAATGGCTGGATTTAGTGGCTAATGCCCGTTCTTCCAGCACTTTGGGAGGCCAAGGTGGGTGAATCACCTGAGGTCAGGAGTTTGAGACCAGCCTGGCCAACATGGCGAAACCTTGTCTTTACTAAAAATACAAAAATTAGCTGTGGGTAGTGGTGGGCACCTGTAATCCCAGCTACTTGGGAGGCCGAGGCAGGAGAATCACTTGAACCTGGGAGGTGGAGGTTGCAGTGATCAGAGATTGCCACAGCACTCTAGCCAGGGCAACGAGGCAAGACTCTGTCAAAAAAAAAAAAAAAATTAAATAGGTTTATTGAAAAGCTATAATAAACAGAAGGAAAGTGTTTTACTAATATTTTATTGAATGACTAACTAAAAGATAAACTAAATGGTAGAAAAAAGGAATAAATGTACTTGAGTAAATAGTGTTTATGCTTCTCTGAATTTTAATGTAATTAACGGAAGTGATTTTTAAACTGGGATTATTTAACAATTTGTAGATTTGTATTAGGGTAATGTGTTGGGGGCAGAATTCTAAGATGACCTTCAAGACCCATCCTTCCTTATCTCTCTTGCCCCCTACCTGCCCCTACCTACCCTCTGCCTCCTTGTCCTGTATAATCTCCCTCTCTTCAGTGTGGAAAAGACCTGTGAATATGATAGAAGCCACTCTCATGATTAGGTTACATTATGTGGCTATGATGAAAGAATTTTTCAGCTGGAATCAGGTCCTTAAGCAGTTTAAAAGAAGACATGCTTTCTTTGATATCAGACATGCCGTCTCCTTTACGCTTTCAAGAAAAAAGTCAATATGAACTCTACAGTTGCAAAGAAATGTATTCTACCAATACCATGTCAACTTGGAAGAGGATCCTCAAGCTTAGATGGGGCCACAGCCCCAAAAAACACGTAAATTGCAGCCATGGGGGATCGTAAGCAGAGGATCCAGATAAGACACACTCAGACTTCTGGCCCTTGGAAACTGAGATAAGTTAGCCACTAAGTTTCATAATTCTTATGCAGAAATAGAAAACAAATACACTTGGAAGTATCTATCACGTGTACTAGAAATTTTGTAAACCTTTTATCCAAGAGTTTGACTTCAAATATAACCTAAAGATTTATGATTTCTACTAGATCATGAAAATATTGAAATGTTTGAACAAGGGAGACAAATCAACAAGCAAAAACAAATAACCACATTAGAATATGAGCAGGCTGGGCACAGTGGCTCACGCCTATAATCCCAGCACTTTGGGAGACTGAGGTGGGTGGATCACCTGAGGTCAGGAATTCTAGACCAGCCTGGCCAACATAGTGAAACTGGTCTCTACTAAAAATAAAAAAATTAGCTGAATACAGTAGCACATGCCTATAATCCAAGTTACTCGGGAGGCTAAGGCTGGAGACTTGCTTGAACTTGGAAGGCAGAGGTTGCAGTGAGCCAAGATCGTGCCACTGTATTTTTGCCTAGGTGACAGAACAAGACTCCACCTCAAAACACACACACACACACACACACACACACACACACACACACACACCCCAGAGTTAGCTAGCTTCTCACACCAGTAATATAGTTCTTACTAAAAAGTTAAAAAGTTAAAAAACAATAGATGCTGGTGAGGAGAAATGGGAATGCTTATACACTGTTAGTGGGAATATAAATTACTCCAGTAACTGTGGAGAGCAGACCAGAGACTTCTCAAAGAACTTAAAACAGAACTGCCATTCAACCCAGCAATTCCATTACAGGATATATACCCAAGATAAATTAAACCATTCTACCAGGAAGACACATGCACTTGCATGCTCATTGTTGTGCTACTCACAATAGCAAAAACATGGACTCAACCCAGCTGTCCATCAGTGGTAGACAGGATACAGGAAATGTTGTACATGCATACCATGGAATACTACACAGCCATAAAAAAGAATAAAAAATCAGGTCCTTTGCAGCAACATGAATAGAGCTAGAGGCTATTATCCCAAGCAAATTAATGGAGAAACAGAAAACCAAATATCTACATGTTCTCACTTACGAGTTGGAGCTAAACATTGAACACACATAAATATAAATATGCTCAGAAAATTGGAGCACACATGGATATAAATATGGGAACAATAGACACTATGGACTATTAGACTGTGGGGAAATTAGGTTAAAAAACTACCTTTTGGGTACTATGCTTATTACCAGAGTGATGGTCTGGGCAATTCAAACCTCAGCATCTGTACATGTATCTCCTGTATCTAAAATAAAAGTTGAAAATAAAATAATTCAATAGAAGCATGATAGTTAAATGCTGGGCTTTAGGACAGAGATGGTGAACTGATATATTTATGTATTGCCTCTTCTTTTCCAGATTCCACTGCAGAAAATAGATAAAGTTTATCAAGAAAAACAGTAGATAGAATGTCATTGGAAAATAATTGCAAAAAATTTTGAAAAATATAAAACAAAGAAAGTATCTTGAGAGACAACCAAGAGGGTCACAGGTGTCAATGTGCTAGGTTCTGAAGAACCCTGCCCTTTCCAGTAGCTGCTCTGGATACTAGTAGTCAAGGAATTAATACCTTCAATAGTTGAGTAAGAGACATTTTCTATAAACAATTCTATGTTCGACCAAAATACATAGAAAGGCAGAATAAGCAGTTTAGACATCGAATGACCCTTTCTTCCACAGCAACTGGACAATGTGCTATGGAAGGAGTTAAAAAGAAAAAGCAAGTTACAGTAATTAAAGGACAGTGAACTCCAAGAGAGAGGTGAGAAGTAGACTCAAGTAGCAGCTTTCGAGAGACTTAGAGAGAAACTGGTCCAGATGGAAACCCAAGAATGGAGGGCTCTAGAAGCAAAGTCTACAGGAGAAAACACAGGAATAAGGCTTTTTAGAAAAGATAATATTAGTTGGGCGCAGTGGCTCAAGCCTGTAATCCCAGCACTTTGGGAGGCCGAGGCAGGTGGATCATGAGGTCAAGAGATTGAGACCATCCTGGTCAACATGGTGAAACCCCGTCTCTACTAAAAATACAAAAAATTAGCTGGGCGTGGTGGCGCATGCCTGTAATTCCAGCTACTCAGGAGGCTGAGGCAGGAGAATTGTCTGAACCCGGGAGGCGGAGGTTGCGGTGAGCCGAGATCGCGCCATTGCACTCCAGCCTGGGTAACAAGAGTGAAACTCTGACTCAAAAAAAAAAAAAAAAAAAATAGTATTATGGATTATGTGGAATGAAGGAAGTGTGTATGTGTACCAAATCATGTAAGTGAAAGATACATGACATTTATTGGTTAGAGAATTGATTATATAACTTATGGTAAACCCGTGACATAGAATACTATGCATCCATGTAAGAAGAATAAAACACATCTATATGTATGGATATGGTTATTTATTGAAAATACAAGGTAAGAAAGAGTACATTTTTAAAGCATTTGTTACTGGTTTTTAAAAGATGGATACATAGACTTCTATTATTAACCTCCATATACAAAGACTAACTCTGGAAGGGTATATAGTAATTTGGTAATCACTGTGGTTAGGGGAAATGGAGAACTGAGATAGGAGGGATGGGAAGAAGACTTCCTTCACCTGTAGACTTTAAAAAATCGTTTGTTTATCATGTACATGCATTACCTATTCTAAACAACCTGAATTTTTCACCATACATAAATATGATCTATTCAAAATAATGCACGCTCGCCCCATCCAGTCCTTTCAATTTCACTGTAGCTCCACTTTTTCTTTGTTTTCCATAGGACTAACATTCTGAATATAAATCCCAAGAGAGCAGAGAGTTTGGACTGCTTTGCTCTTCATCCAACCACCTAGAGTGGAACTTGGCACACAAGGAGTAATCTGCAAATATTTGTTGAATAAGCATTTAACAAATATTTTCAGAGAAAAGGAGAGACAACATTGCAATATTAGTAATGTATACACATAGGTAGTGATAATGATTTTGAGAGGAAGAGTTTGGTGTGACAGTGGGGATGAGAAAGAAGTCTATGATTTTTCTATTCTTTATAAAAGTTAAAGAGAAAGAGATGCCGTAACTCTCTAGAAACAGAAATAGAGATAAAATAGAAACAGAAATGCAAGAGTGAAGTGGTAACTGAGCACAAAGCTTTCAGCTGGCACTCAAAGCAGATATGAAAGACCCCTGTAGCAATGAACTCCGTGAATGAACTGACAAGAATAAATGTGAAAAAATTAGTAAACACATAGTGTGTTTCAATACTAAAATGATGCAACAGAAAATGATATTCTTATATAGAATAAGTAAACAAGCACATAACAAAATAGAATTCCTTGTTGTGTTTTTAAATTCAAGTTTTAGAAACATAGTCATGTATAGATAAAAAATAGGGAGATACTATATAAACAAAGTAGCAACCTTGGTTATGTCCAGGCAATAACATACTTTTAATTTTCTTCATATTACAGTGTTTTCAGTATGAGATAAAGATTTTGAAAGATTTCTTTTCCTATGACATAGGTGGAAATAACTGTTTAAATTTATTTTAAAAGCAAATTAATTAGAATGCTTGTTTTTGTAACCATCATTTTAGTCTTTGTCTTACAATATTTAAAAAATATATAAATATACAATATATTTTAAGACCTATGTTTTTAATATAACTAGAATCTTTGAGTACCAAGCCATGCATTTACAGTAGTTGAGAACAACAGACAAATGCAAAACAATTGCTGAAAGCAACATATTAAGTGTAAGTGATAGAATAGTATAGACATCAGAGTTTTCAACAAGGAGACATCACTTAGAGGGATATAGTAACCTATCCCTTACATTACCTAGAGGGATATAGTAACCCTGAGGAATGGGTAATAATCTTTTACTCTTAGATCAGAGACATGGATGATAATGGTAGAATAGTTTCAAATTTTCAGAGTGGTTTTGTATACATTGTGTCAGATGTGACATAAGCAGGGTGAAGTGATGGAGAGCAAGGGCTGTGGAGACAGATAGATAAGTTTCCAATCCTGGTTCCATCACAGCATGATGTGCCCAAGAGAAAGACAACTTTGAATTCAGTCAGCCCTACAGGAAGGGTTGCTATGAGAGAGTTCAAGAAGGGATCATGGGAATCACTTAACCCTGTTTCTGGCACAACATGGTTGCTGAATAGCAGTCAGCTCCCTGCCTCTTCCCACCCTCACAACATCCATGTGGAGGATACAGAAAGAATTATCAGTCTCTTTTTATAAGAGGAAAAACTGAGTCCCAAAGAGGTTAACTTATTTACAATTATTCACGTTTATAAGCAGTGGATTCAGATAATCTGATTTTCAGCTCAGTGACAGTGACTCTCCATGCTGACTAAATCTTTACGTGAATACCAAGAGAATAATGATGTGGGTATTTTTTTTAGTTAAGGTCATTTTTTTCATTCGCACAAGGCTTCATACAATATGAGATAATGTTTTCTTTGACAGATTTACCATGATACAAAGTCTGTTCCTCAATTTTGTAGGTTCATGAACATGATTTTCAGAGCACACAGAGTATATGTACCCTTCTGAAACAAACTCACATCCATTAATTTCACAAAGGAATTTCCTTGAGAAGACTCTTTCTTAAAGATCTCTGTAAACTCAGATAGGAACCTAGAATGAAACAGTCAGTACACTTCATTAAAACCTGAATGCTGATTTATTAATTTATCATACAAATATAAATGTCAAAAGTCCTAGATACTTGAGCTTCTTGAAAGAAAAAAAAATCAAACATACAAAACCAAATAGGACTCTGAGCGCGTCATTCAGGGCAAATAACATTGCCTGGAATTTCTGTCATACATGGCCCTGCACACTTTCTCCTACTTAAGAATGGCTTTGCATTTTCACCTTGTCTTGATTTTATGGTTTAACTTACAAACAGCATTTTTTTTTTGAAATCTCTGGTGTGTTGTGCTGTCTGCCCTCAGTCTGATGCAGTGACTTCAACCTTTTTACCCCAGAAAGCAAACAATGGGTGACATTCGCTCACCAGGATCTTACTTACAAAGCCTCCCATTCTCTCTCACTCAGAAGAGGATATCAGAAAGCAGATAAGTGGGAGTGATATTTCAGAATAACCTTGACTTTTCTCTAACTTACAAACAAAAGTAAATCATTTGCTAACTTTGAACTATTAATAGTAACAAATTACTTGCAATAGAGCTCAGGACAGATTGTGAGACACCCTTGGATCTTGACCTCAGTGCCCAGTGAAGAAAATAAGTGGTTGTTTGCATCTCTTAAATTTCTCATATTGAAGAGAATAGTAGAACACATAGCACATAAACAATTTGCTATTTGACTTTATGACAGAGAAAGCACATTTTATATCACAAGGAAGACTTCTGTCCTTAAACTTTCAAAGAAATCAAGAATTGCATCAACTTTTTGCTAGTGGGCCATTTTTTCTAGGCCTATAAAGGAAAAGAGAGGTATATATATTATTAATTAAAAAGATCATGAATCTATTTATCTTAAAAATAAAAAGAAGAAAGAAAAGGTAAAAACAAAAAATAAAAGGGAAAAGGAAAATAAATAAGCTCTAAATTCCTAGGTTCCTTAGGCTTTAGGAAGACTAAATATAAACCCATAGCTTACTTTTTTCCATTAAGTAAAGAACTTCTAATTCTAGCACAAGTTTGAGCTATGATGATTTAACTTTGAGCAACACTTTGTGCTTTCTCATCCTCTTCTTGTATTTGTGGGTCAAAAGAGAAGTCAGTAGGGACTTGTATTTCCTGTCTCATCTTTTCCTTCCTCCTTTCTTAAAACTTTGTGGGAAATCAACTTTATAAAACACTGAAGAGAGTCTTGTCCATTAACTTCTGAAGTGTCTGCCATAATTCTTATTTATTTCCAAGTAGACTTTTCTCCCTGGGCATAGATCAGGATGAATTGTAGCATATATGGGATGTATCACTATATGAAATATTTTATAATCTTTCTTTTAATTGTTCATCATATTCTGACCTATTTATAACCATTTATTTGACTACTGTTTGTTTTCTCTTCATTCCTTACACAATGATCATTCCTTTGAGAAGAAATTCAAGTGAGATTTGTTTTCTAAACCTCATCACTCTAGGTATCTGCATCTGTACCTCCTGCAGTTTCCTTTTTCTTTTTGAAATGTAAAATATTTTATTTGAATAAGGAATCTTTTCAGTCAAGAATGCAAACATTAAAATTTTTTTCATCTCAAGCACGCAGTATAAGATTTCTGCCCACGAAGCAGTTCGGATCCTTGGTCTTTTCTTCCCCTTCGAGGTTGATTTTTCTACTGCAGTGTCTGGGCAGATGTGACCGAGGGGTGCCATTCCCTCATGAATATTTTTAACAGCTAATGGAATGAAATGGGTCTTTCTAGGATTTTCTGGCACAGACACTAAAGAATAGAAGGAATGTTTCATTAGGTAAGACCACATGTTTCTCACTGATGGAATAAAAAACGTACTGATACATAATTGAAAAGGCTGAGGATTTTAATGACATTTTCCTCTTCATTATATTCTTTGTTTTTTTTTTAATAGGTAAGTGATCCCTGAGATAAATGAATAGAAAATCAAGGAAAAATTAAGAGGAAAAATCATGGAAGGCATATGATGGACCAGGATGCATTTCCATAAGGCAGGGTGAGAAGACCTATGTCTTCAGAAATTTAAGAGAAATATGTCTTCAAAGGCAAAGTCCACCAAGATGCTCAGTATAAAAAAGCAGCACCTATTGCGTAAGAAGCAGAAAAGAAGGTAAGAATACTGAGATTATGAGTTTCTTTTAAGATACTTGTAGGTTTAGATGACTATTTTCCCCTTCATTTCTAAGATAACAGAAATATATGACCTTAGAGTTCCAGGTAACCAAAGAAATTCTTTTTTTTTTTTTTTTTTTTGAGACAGAGTTTCGCTCTTGTCACCCAGGCTGGAGTGCAATGGCGCAATCTCGGCTCACCGCGACCTCCGCCTCCCGGGTTCAGGCAATTCTCCTGCCTCAGCCTCCTGAGTAGCTGGGATTACAGGCCCGCGCCACCATGCCCAGCTAGTTTTTTGTATTTTTAGTAGAGACGGGGTTCCACCATGTTGACCAGGATGGTCTCGATATCTTGACCTCATGATCCACCTGCCTCGGCCTCCCAAAGTGCTGGGATTATAGGCTTGAGTAACCAATCAACTTAGCACTTGCCACCAGAGTTTTCCTGATAGAGAACTTACCGTGACTTTAATTTAGCCTAAGGGTGGTTCTAATGAACTTGCACAGATTTGTAGGTAGCATCTGTGAAGACAAAACTTAAAACCACACTAACCCTAATTCATAACTGGTTTTAACACTATGGCAGGTTTGCTAGAAAGGTGGGGATCTTGAGGCCAATCAGTTCCTTCCCTGGCTCTCATCCAAGTCAATCTCATGCATTAATCCAAATGTAACATGTTAATCGCATGCATTAATCCAAATGTAACATATCTGACTACCAATCCTTGTTTTGCCAGTTATCTTTATCCTCCCTCTTGACTCCTCCTCTTCACTCTGCATGCAACTACTCCTAAACATTTTTGCCCTCTGCCATCTTAAATCTCCATCCTTTCATAAATAAATGGATCTCCTACCTCCACTCTTCAGATGGGACTCTCTCCTTATCCATTCTTACAGAACTCCGGCTTTCCCTCAGGCTGCTATTTCTGTTATTAGCTCTTTTGAGGGACAACTGCTTATTCTCCCAAACTTCATGCCTTTGTGGCCTCAAGAGGTAGGGTACTTATGACATGAACAGAGCTGACCAAGTTTTAATACAGTAGGAAGTAGTGGAGGACGTGACACATTGGAAAGCCCATGCCTCATGTAAATATGGCAGCTGCCTTGGAGCTAGATAGAGGAGATTTTGTCATTCAAGATTATAAGCAAACTTTTGTCAGATCTTCCATTATTTCTACAGAAGCCAGAAATTCAAGTTGTATTGGTGACATCTCTTTATTTTAAATATTGGCAACTCATTTAAAATAAATGAACACTACGGAATAAATAGAAGTTATTTATAGATTAGACATGCCATGTTGCATGCAGTTTTGTAAAGTTTATTCTATTCTTTCTCGAGCAACTCTCAATATATTCTTATTTTGCCTATAAACCAGACCTTCTTTTCGGAATGATGAAATCTGACTTTATTAACCTCAACTTTAATGTTGATACATTGAACAGCCATCTAACTACCTGCAGTTTTTGACTCCATTCATTTCATTCTTTGCATGCCATTTCCTTCCATCTGTAGCTAGGGCTAGAAAACTTGTTTTCTGGAAAAGTCCAGAGAGTAAATATTTTTGATTTTGTAGTCTATAAGATATACCAAAAAAATTCCAATATGCCATAATAGCATGAAAATGGCCATTGGCAATGTAAAAATTAATGAGGGTAGCTATGTTCCAATAAAACTTTATTTATAAAAACAGGTGGTGGGCTGAATTTGCCTGTGGGTTATACATAGTTTGCTGACCCTTAACCTGAAGAATGAAGAAGGAGTTTCTTAGCATGGAATATAAAAGCCTACATGCTTTGTCTCCTGTCTACTTTTTCAGTTTTATCTCCCATTTCTTTTCCTGTGAGTTAACCAGACATGGTAATGAATCACAATTCTCATTTATTTGGCACTTTCTATAATATGTGCCAGGTACTGTACTAAACTTTATTATATTATTCTATATTTAATTGTTTAAATAAGAACAAAAGATAGGAGCTAGACACCTTAATTTTAAAGATGAGCAAATTGAGCCACAGGGAGATTAATTAGTTTGTCCAAGATCACACAGACAATAAGTAGGAAAGCTAGAATTTGAACTCAGACAGTATAGTTTCAGTTTCATGCTCTTAACCATTATGTTGTCCAGTTTCTCTGAGGTCTTCCCCTAATCTTTGGGATGAAGGAGATCACACTATTCTCTTCTACACATACTGCATCCTATTTCCTCTCTTTGGTATTCTCCCGTCCACATCTGCCTAGAAAAACTAGATCAACTATTTCTTCTTTTGGTAACTCATCTATGGCTTCACATCTCCACACTGACAGCATTTTGATGCTCCTTGTTTTGTGTGTAATAGTTATTTCTGCATATACTTATTCAAGCACTAAAAAGAGTCAGTAGTCATCTACCTTTGGAATTAGTGATCTCTTTAGAGATCAGTTTATGTTTTATTTAGCTTTGCGTAGTTCCTGACACAGTAGGCACTCAATAATTACTTGCTGAATGGAATTGAGAGGGTAATTTATCCTAGGGTTTTTACTGTTTCTGATGTATCAATCAGTTCCTTTTTTGCTGGAGATAGAATTAGAGCCTTGATTTGGTTTATCTCAGAAATTGATCTTGAAACATGGATTCATATGCAAGTAACTTAGGAAGAAAACAGTGTTAGGAGAATGGGGAAGTGAGACAATGAAGGAAAAGCACCAGGTAAAATGTACATTATCAAGGCACCTACCACTGTGGTCCATTTGAGCTTGATCCCACTGGGCAAACTCTGAAAGTTAGTTTAGAGCAATACCTCAGAGTTATTCTCCCCAAGGAATAAGGTTGGTAGAGTTTTTATATACCAATTCTTTGAATTAATTGGTGGAAGTCTATTCCCAGAGGAAGTTAATATTCAAACATATCCAGAATGCTTCACAGGTGGGCAAAAAGTTGGCTAAAGAAAAAATCCTCAGGCAAAGAAATGCAGATGCTGGTAGCTGCAAGTCCCCGCAGTGTGCACTGAAAGGGTGAGGGCTAGTGTATACGGGCAGGGTGCCCACAGCATGTTTCCAGCTTTCCTCCAAACTTCTGAAACTAACAATAAAATGGAAAAATTATTTCTCCCTTTTTCCACTTTTGCTAAAATGAGACTTTTAAATGTATCTATAGAGGTAGAATCTTTCATAGTGATTACATTTGCTGTTATCATTTTGAGATGCATACAAAGAAGTATCATTCACATCATTTTCAAACCAGGGGACCTCTTGTGTACTCTGGCAAGTATATTCTCTGCTTATTCTCTGGGATTGTTTTCAATCAAAGATTGCCTTCAATCCCAGAACTTTGATTAGAGGAACATTTATCAATTTCCTTGACATTAGGGCTATTGGGTTGCCATTTCTCTGACATCTATTTCTTTTGTATTAGGTGAAACCTTCTGTTGCCATTCATAATAGACCTTTTATGGTTTATGCACCATCCTAGGTGTTTCGACAGATGCGTGGAAGAGTAACTCATAACAGTTTCCTTTTAGAGTGTTGAGAGTAGTGCCCAGGGTAAATATTTAGAGTGGAATGTAATAAAGGTAAGAACAAAGTCAAAGGGGATGTGGTAGGAAAATGGACCGATTACTTATGAGAAAAGATATAATGAAGGACATCCTATGATTACCCTAAAATAGAGAGTGTTCTCTGTCATTTGAGTGTCCTAAAGTCTCTCATGTTTTTAATATAGGCACATCAACTAACTCATCTCAGCTTCCATTTTCTTATAAGCAAAACAGCAGCAGGGCTGGGAGAATTGGAGATAATGTCTGTGAAGGGAATGCTCTTACCTTTATTACATTCCTCTCGTTCTCTGCGCTTTCACTGGGAGCTGCAATCCCGAGATGTTAGCGATCAGCCATCTTGGATTGTTCTCTCTAAATTTGTTCAATATTCAAGTTTTTAATATTTAAATATAAGACTGTTTGAAACAATAATCATTAACTTGTTATGTCCTCCTTAAATACTAGCAGTAGAAATACCATTAGAAGTTTTTCTTTATTTAGGACTTGAAATAAGGCAATGGCAACTGTCAGAGAGTTAAAAAAAGAAATTAGAAAGATACTTAGAAGGTTCAATAGACAAGAATAGAACACTGACTTTCAGAAGAGAGGAAAGAGAGATGGATGAGTAAAGTATGAATCTGAGGTTTTGAGCTTGGAAAACTAAGTGAATAGTATTGCAGCTAAACAAGATAGAACAGCCAGGCAGGTAGCTGCCATGTGGGAAAATGCTATGAGTTTCATTTGGATTACAGCTAAGTTTCAAGTGCTTGTGACTCTTCCAGGTAGGGTTGTACAGACGGGAAACTTGCACTACTAAATCTTCTTAGGAATTGATTGGTCAAGCAGGGAATTCACATAGTTGCAATAATGATAATAGTTGAGAAAATGACAAAAATAAATATTCCCTTTTCATAGTAGTGGGAATGCAGGTTATTATTTTTAAAATTTCTCACATAGCTTGGCAAGATTTTGGTACATGCACCAGAAGATATCCATTATTTTAGACAGCCTCATGCTCCTTCAGTCTCATCCTTTGCAAGTCCTTTTAGAACAAGAAAATTTAAACTTTAGTGGTAATAATAAAGGTATAAAAATTATTATGTCTACAGATGGCATATGCAAGCTGAAAACTGTTGAAAATCATCATTTTTTTCCCATGTATGTCTTCTCATTTATTTTAGTTGGCATGGTAGAGAACGTTTTCTTTTTGTGCATTGAGATAATTAGGGACATGATTCATTTATTACCTAATATGTGCCAGGCCCTTCACAGACGTTATAATCAATTCTCCCAGCCCTGCTGCTGTTTTGCTGATAAGAAAATGGAAGCTGAGATGAGTTAGTTGATGTGCCTACGGCCACAGTTGATTTCTTTCATCCATTCTTCTCAAACATTACAGCCAGAATCATATCTTAGCAATAGGTGATCCCAGTAGTTGACAGAGGACACAGGCAGAACCCAGACCATTCCTCTTTTCTGCTATAGTACCTGGCCTTGATGCAATGCAATCATTTGTATTCTTAGCATTTGTATTCTTCATTTCAGATCTTTTATTTTATACTCAGCTTCTAGACTTTCTGACTTTTCCCACTTTTGTTTCAGGTTCTCAATTTCTCTGACAAATAAGTTCAACTAGAAAATGTGAAAGCATTAATAATGATAGAAAAATAACAAAGTATGTGATTGCCTTTCTCTTGACATTATACCCCTTTCTTTTCTGCCTTCTTTTTTTGGAATGAACTTGGGAGAATAAAACTGTACTGCTTCTCTTTATCTCTCTGTGTCTGTTTCTCTCCTCTCTTTCTCTCTGTCTCTTATTCTCTTTCTCACTAGAAATAATCCCTTATATACACACAGATATATGTGATACTTTTTCATCAAACTCTTCTCATTTTCCTTTCAGGTTTGAATGTTGCCCCTGTTCCTTCTTGTGTTAGTCCATTCTCACACTGCTATAAAGAACTACCTGAGACTGGGTAATTTATGTAGAAAAAAGTTTTAACGAATGCATGGTTCCACAGGACGTACAGGAAGCATGCCTAGGAGGCCTTAGGAAACTTCACAATCATGGCAGAAAGTGAAGAGAAAATAAACATTTCTTACCATAGTGTAGCAGGACAGAGAGTGAGAACACTTTCAGACAACCAGATCTCATGAGAGCTCACTCACTATCAAGAGACTAGGAAAGGGAAAAAATCACTTCCCATCAGGACCCTCCCCCAACACTGAGGAATACAATTCAATATGGGATTTGGGTGGAGATACAGAGCCAAACCATATCTTTCTGTTTTTGGCTTCTCCCAAATCTCATATCTTCCTCACATTTCACAACACAATTTTGCCTTCCCAGCAGTCCACCAAGTTTTAGCTCATTTTAACATTAACTCAAAAGTCCAAGTCCAAAGTCTCATCTGGGACAAGGCAAGTCCCTTCCACCTAGGAGAGCCTGTAAAATAAAAAATAAGTTGGTTACCTCCAAGATATATGGGGGTACAGGCATTGGGTAAGTGCTCCTATTCCAAAAGGGAGAAGTTCACCAAAACAAAGGGGCCAAAGGCCCCCTGCAAGTCCAAACCCCAGCAGGATATTCATTAAATATTAAAGCTCCAAAATAATATTTGACTCCATGTCTCACACCCAGCCCACACTGAGAAAAGGGGTGGACTCCAAAGCCTTGGCCAGCTTTGCTTCTGTGGCTCTGCAGGGTACAGCCCTGGGGCTGCTTTCATGGGCGGCTGAGTTTCCTTAGCTTTTCCAGGAGCATGATGCAAGCTGTCAGTCTTTCAACCATTCTGGTGTCTGAAGGACAGTGACTCTCTTCTCATAGTTCTGCTAGGCAGTCCCCCAGTGGGAACTGTGTGTGTGGGCTCCAACCCCACGTTTTCTCTTTATACTGCCCTAACAAGTTCTCCATGAGGGCTTCACCCCTGCAGCAAACTTCTGCTTGGACATCCAGACTTTTCAATACATTTTCTGAAATCTAGGTTACCAAATTTAGGCAGAGGCTCCCAAATCTTAGGTCTTGCCTTTTACATTACCTACAAGCCCAACATCACATGGAAGCCACCAAAGGTTGGGGCTTGCACCCTTTGACACAATGGTCCAGGTGTATCTTGGCCCCCTTTAGCCATAGCTTAAGCTGAAGTGGCTAGGATGCAGGGCACTGTGTCCCAAGACTGCACCAAACAGTGGGGCCTTGGGCCTGGCCCATGAAATCATTTTCCCCTCATAGACCTCCAGGCCCATCATGGGAGGAGTTGCCATGAAGATATCTTAAATGGCCTGGAGGTATTTTCTTCATTGTCTTGGCTATTAATATTCATCTCTTTTATTTTTTACTTATGCAAATTTCTGCAGCCTTTAATTCCTTCCCAGAAAATGAGTTGTTCTTTTTACCACATGGTGGGGGCTACAAATATTCCTAACTTTTATGCTTTGCTTCCCATTTAAAGATACATTTTAGTTTCAGGTCTTTTCTTTGTTTATTCAAATAAGTGCCAGTTTTCAGAAGCAGCCAGGCCACAACTTGAACCTTTTGCTGCTTAGAAATTTATTCTGCTAGATACCCTAAATTATCTCTCCCAAGTTCAATGTTCCACAGATCTCTAGAGCAGGGGCACAATACCACCAATGTTTTTGCTAAAGCACAGCAAGAGTGACCTTTGTTTCAGTTCCTAATAAGTTGCCAATCTCCATCTGTGACCACCTCAGCCAGGGCTTCACTGTCCATATCACTGACAATATTTTGGTTGCAACTATTAAACAAGTCTCTAGGAAGTTCCAAACTTTTCCCCAACTGCCTGTCTTTTTCTGTTTACTCCAAACTGTTTAAACCGCTTCCCATTACTCAGTTCCAATGTTCCTTCCACATTTTCAGGTATCTTTAGAGCAATGCTCCAATTCTCTGATACTGATTTTCTATATAAGTCTGTTCTCACACTGCTATAAATAACTACACAAGACTGGGTAATTTATGAAGAAAAGAGTTGACTCACAGTTCCACAGGCTGTACAGGAGGTGTGGCTGGGAAGCCTCAGGAAACTTACAATCATGACAGAAGGTAAAGGGGAAGCAAGCATGTCTTACCATGGCAGAGCAGGAATGAGAGAGTAAAGGGGAAAGTGCTACACACTTTCAAACAACCATATCCAATGAGAACTCACTCACTATTACAAGAACAGCATCCACTCCATGATTTAAACAGCTCTCACCATTTCCCTCCTCCAACACTGAGAATTGCAATTCAACATGAGATTTGGATGGGGACACACAACCAAACTATGTCACTCCCATTGATGGACTCAGTGGATACCTAAAAAGTATCCAGTAAAGTTACTCCAGTATGTTTGATGTGCTTTATGTTTTATATTGAGTTTTGACATACATTTATCACATACAATTTTCAAAATAACAACTCTTTATTTACATGAATTCACAATTAAGGGAACCATATTTTTTTTCTTTGTCTGGCCATTGACAAGAAGCTGAAGAACCAGAATTGAGACTCAAGTTTTTATCTGCCTTCAGAGGCTCTGCAGTTTTCATTACATTATCTTAACAAATTATTCTATCCAGTAGTCCCAAAAGTACTTTAAAGTACTAAGAGAAATAAAATAATAATGACAGGTTGTTAAACTTCATTGTATTAGAAAATAGAAATATACTAGCATTCAAATATTGTCAATAGGGACAACACTGGACAATCAATAAAAGTATTCATCTGAAGAATCACTAGGGATTATGGGAATTCTGCCAATCTGTTACTAAATCTTAATTTTTAGAATTCAAAATGTTAGGATAGGACCAAAAATGTTAATTACAGTGCATGTATGTATCAATTATATACATATGCATGTTGTACACTATCATATAGAGTAGGGTGATATTTTGATATTAATCAAGTTGTTTTGGAAATTCCAAACTTTCTTTATTGCCACAGATTTTTTTCATTTTCATTAGTTCAAAGGTATTTCTAAAAGGGTCCAGCCAAGATACTATACACTTGGCTTTTAAAGACAGAAAGATTGGGGAAGAAAACATGGTTCCTCAGACCAGGTAAAAAGAGATTTTGGAGGCTAATCAAGGATTAGAGATAGGATGGTTTGTATTTAGATTAGAATGTACCACTCTCCCAGGCATTTCAGCTCTTGGGATTTGGAGAATTGAGAATAGAGTGAGTTTTCATTTCATTCCTTGAGTGATGTTTGGGAAGACAGAAAGAAAGCTTTATAGAAAGTTATTTCACACTATTTGGCACGGTAAAGAGTAGGGTAGAAATTGCAGAGTCATGTCCATCTGGAACACTGTGTGAAGCAAGATTTTTAATGCACCCTCCACAACAGAAGAGTAGGGTTAGTAAATAAAGCAAATGGGAATGTGAAAGGCAGCTGACAGTGATTTTAATGGAATGGGGATACATTTCAATGAATTCCAGTACAGTACTGCCACAGACTTTATGTCATCCAAATCCTCTCCAAATGGTTGGGATACTACTAGAGGAAGAAGACTGTAACCTGGAAGAAAGTAAGAGGTTCAAAAGAAGACAATACTAAATTGACTTGCTTTATTAGAGATAGTCTTATTGAAATAAAATTTACATGCCACAAAATGCCTGTATAAATGTACAATTCAATGACATTTAGTAAATAATGGAGCTGTGAAATCATGTTCATAATCTAGTTTTAGAACATTTTCTTCATATCCAAAAGTTATTTTGTACCTCATTATAGTCAATTCCCATTCTAACCTTCTCCAGGCAATGACTAAGCTGTTTATCTATAGATTCTCCTTAAAAAAAAATCATCTAAGTGGAATGATACAGTATGTTGTCTTTTGCATCTGGATATTCTCCATTAGCATAATTTTTCAGTTTCATTCATATTGTAAATGCACTAGTACTTCATTTTTATTGCTGAATAGTATTCATTATGTAGATATAATGTTTCATTTACCCATTCACCAGATGATGGACGTTTGGACTGTTTCCAGTTGCTGTGTATTAAGAATAGCATTGCTAAGAACATTCGTATACAATTACTTACATGGACATATGTTTTTTCTCTTAAATAGATACCTAGGAGTGCAATTTCTGATTGAAATGGTATGTTTATACTTGACTTTTTCAGAAATCACTAAACCATTTTCCAAGTTGTCTGTACTATTGTATGTTTTACCAGCAATGTATGAGGCTTCTAGTTTCTCCATATCTTTGTTAACACTTACTGTTGACAATAACTTTGATACATTAATTATAGCTTTTCTAGTAGGTATATAGTGATATCTCATAATGGTTTTAATTTACATTCTAATAATGTAAACATATGAGATATGTTGACTATCTTTATGTGTGCCTACTAGCTATCCTTTTAATATGCTGTTGGGTTCAGTTTGCTAACATTTTCTCATGGTATTTTTCTGCATCTATATTCATGAAATATATTTATCTGCTGCTTTTTTGTGGCATCTTTTTCTAGCTTTGGTATCAGATATTTCTGGCTTAAAGAATGAATTGTGAAGTGTTCATCCCTCTATATTTTTGAAAAGTGTTTGTGTAGGGTTGATAATATTCTCTCTTTAGGTATTTGATGGAATTCATGGTTGAAATCATTTGGGTCTTGGCTTTTCTTTGTGGAAAAACTTTTAATTGCCAATTCTATTTCTTACTTGTTATGGTGGGTGCATGTATATTATCTGCTTCTTCTTTAGTCATTTTGGGGATTAATGTCTTTTTATGGCATTGTCCATTTCATCAAAGTTGTTAAATCTGTTGGTTTTTAGTTGTTCATAACATTCCCTTATATTTTAATTTCTGGATAGTCCGTATCAATGTTCCTTCTTTTATTCCCAATTTTGATGATTTGTGGTTTCTCTTTCTCTCTCTCTCAACCAGTCTAGCTAAAGATTTTACAATATTATGATCTTTTAAAAAAAAATACAATGTTTTTTTGGTTCTCTATTTTATTGTTTTCTGCTCTGATTTTTATTATTCTCTCCCTTCTGCTTATTTTTGTATTTAATTTGCTCTTTTTTTCTCGTTTCTTAGCAAGGAAGTATAAACTATTGGGTTATAATTTTTTCCTCTTTTCTAAAACAGGTATTTAAAACTATAAATTTCTCTCTGAGAATTGATTTACCTCCATCTCATACTTTTGATGTGCTGTAGTATGTTGTTTCTGTTTTCATTCAGTTCAAAATACTTTCTAATTTCCCTTGTGATTTCTTTTTAAACCATCTGTGATTTAACTTCCAAATATTTGGAGATTTTTTAAATGTAATTATTGGTGTACCTTTCTAATTATATTCCATTTTTACAGTAGTTTATACATTAAATGATTTATAATACTTTACAACATGTTAAGATTCGTTTTATGTCCTATATTATTTGGTCTACTCTGGTGAATGTTCTATGTGTACTTAAAAGAAAGATTATTTTGCTGTTTTTGGGAGGAGTGTTTTGTAAATATCAATTAAGTCAAGTTGGTTGATATTATCCAAGTCTTTATCCATAATGACTTTCCATGTTGTTGTTATATCAATTATTGTGAAGGAGATATTGAAGTATCTAACAGCAATTGCTGAAATGTCTATTTATCTTTTCAGTTTTGTTTTGCTACAAGTATTATGGTACTCCTTTTAAGGTGCATATACATTTATAATTATTGTACAATAAATCTTCACTTAAAGTTGTCCATATGTTCTTGGATATTGTAATTTTAAATGAAATTATGTACAGCAAGTCCTCCAATATACATTGTTTCATTCAATATTGTTTCTTTATAACACTGATGAAAAAAATTGGTTTGTTACATGTCATTTTTCTCAGAGTTACAGGTTCCAAAAACTTGTCAATGATGCTAAGTGAGGACAGACTGTATCTTTCTGATATATTGACCCTTTTGCTATTATGAAATGTTCCTTTTTTTCTGCAGATTGATTATCCCTTATTTGAAATGCATGGCACCAGAAGTTGTTTCAGATTTCAGATTTTTCAGATTTGGAATACTTGCATGTACATAATGAGATATCTTGAGGATGGAACCCAAATCTCAACACAAAATTTATTTAAATTTATTTATATTTTATATATACCTCATACACATAGCCTGAAGGTAATTTCATACAATTTAAAAATAATTTTGTACAAAAGGTTGTGTTAAAGTCTTATGTGTAAAATTTTCCACTTTGGCATCATGTTGGCACTCAGAAAATTATTAGAGCATTTCAAATTTTATATTTTCAGATTAGGTGTGATCAGTCTGTAGTAATATTTCTTTTCTCAAGTGTATATTTTTACCACTCCAGTTATTTAATAAGTAAATATTTAAACTGTAAAGTTTACATAGTATATATTTTACAATTCCTGTATGTTCAATCTATCTGTGTCTTTGAATCTGAACTGTTTCTCTTGTAAATGGCACATACATAGATAATGCTTTTTTGATCAAATCTGATAATCTCTACCTTTTGATTAGTGTGTATTTAGACCATTAATATTTAATATATTTACTCACCTGTTTGGCATTTTGTCTACCTTTTATTTGTTTTCTAAATGTCTCTTGTCATTTTCTGTTCCACCTTTTGTGTTGACAAATATTCTTAGAATTCTATTTTAATTTTTCTATTGATTTTTAAAACATATTTCTGAGTTTTTTTTGGTGATTGCCATAAAAATTACAATATGCATTCTAACTTACCATGTTCTACCCAAGTGGCTAAATTTCAATTAAATATAGCAACTTAATGCCATTACATATAGCAGTTTTCCTCTCTATTCACCATCTTTTTGCAATTATTTTCAGATATATTATATATAAGTATGTTATAAATCCCAAACAGAGTTTTAATCGTTACAAGTATTGCTTGATAAAATATATGTCTTTAAATAATTATAAGAAGAAAAGAGAAAATATTTTATGCATTTCATATTTCCTCACACTTTTACCGTTTTCTGGCCTTCATTTCTCCCTATGGAATCTGGTTACCATCTGGTGTCATTTTTTTTCAGCCAGAGATACTACTATTAGCATCTTATAAGACAGGTCTCACAGCATTTATTTCTCTCAGTCTTTGTTTAAATAAGAATGTTATTTTTTGGCCTTCATTTTGAAGTTGCTGGATGTAGTGTTCCTTGTTGACTATAATTTTCTTTCAGTACTTAGAAAATTTCATTTCACCACTTTTTGGCTTCTATTATTTCTGTTGAGCAGTTACCATTTTTTGGTTTGTTTTGGTCAACTGGAAAATTAATATGAGAAAGTATTATTTTAAAAAATTCTTTATACAGTCTTCTTAGCCTTATCCAAAAATATTATCACTAAATAAGTGATATTATGACCCTGGAATTAACCATCAATGCATGGTATATAGACAACAAATTATTCAAAGACAATTTTTTTAAAGCAATTGTTTTGTACAATGTGCTTGCATGCAATTTTTTTTAACTTTTGTTTTAGGTTTTTGAACACATGTGAAGGTTTTTTATGTGTGTGAAGTCGTGTTACAGGGGGTTTTGGTATAAATTATTTCATCACCTAGGTATTAAGCAGGTACCCAATAGTTATTTTCCTGCTCTTCTCCCTCCTCCCATCCTCCAGTCTTAATTACAACCTAGTGTCTGTTGTTATACTTTTTGCATTCATGAGTTCTCATCATTTAGCTCCCACTTATAAGTGAGAACATACACTATTTGGTTTTCTCTTCCTATGTTAGTTTGCTATGGATAGTAGCCTCCAGCTCCATCGTTTTCCCATAAAAGACATATCATTCTTTGTTGATGGCTGCATAGTATTCAATGGTGTGTCTGTACCACATTTTCTTTATCCAGTTTGTCACTGATGGGCATTTTAGGTTGATTCATGTCTTTCCTATTGTGAATAGAGCTGCAATGAACATTTGTGTGCATGTGACTTTATGGTAGAATGATTTATACTTTTTTGGCTAGAATGGAATTGCTGGGTGGAATAGGTAGTTCAGCTTTTTACTCTTTGAAAGATTGTCATACTGCTTTCCACAGTGGTTGCAGTAATTTACACTCCCATTAACAGTATATAAGTGTTCCCTTTGTAACCTCTCCAGCATCTATTTTGATTTTTTAATAATGGCCATTCTAACTGGCATAAGATGGTATCTTATTTTCGTTGTTTTGATTTGCATTTCTCTAATGATCAGTAATATTAAGCTTTTTTTATATGCTTGTTGGCCACATGCCTGTCTTCTTTTGAAAAGTGTCTGTTCATGTTCTTTGCTCACTTTTTGATGAGTTTGTTTGTTTTTCTCTTGTAAATTTGTTTAAGTTTCTTATAGATCTTGGATATTAGACATTTGTCAGATGCATAGTTTGCAAATAATTTCTTCCATTTTGTAGTTGATAGTTTCTTTTGTGGCACAGAAGTTCTTAAGTTTAATTAGATCCCACTGGTCAATTTTTGCTTTTGTTGTGATTGCTTTTGGTGTCTTTGTCATGAAATCTTTGCTCATTTCTATGTCCAGGATGATATTGCCTAGGTTGTCTTCCAGGATGTTTATAGTTTTTGGTTTTAGATTTAAGTCTTTAATTCATCTTGAGTTAATTTTTGTATATGGTGGAAAAAAGAGTTCCAATTTCAGTCTTCTGCATATGGCTAGCCAGTTATCCCAGCACCATTTATTGACTAGGGAGTCTTTTTCCCATTGCTTGTTTTTGTCAGCTTTGCTGATGATTAGATGGGTCTGGGTGTGTGGCTTTTTACTTCTGAGCTCTCCATTCTGTTCCACTGATATATGTGCCTGTTTTTGTACCAGTGCTGAGCTGTTTTTGTTACTATTGTCCTGCAGTATAGTTTGAAGTCGGGTAACATGATGCCTCCAGCTTTGCTCCTTTTGCTTAAGATTGCCTTGGCTATTTGGGGTCTATTTTCCTTCCATATGAATTTTAAAATAGTTTTTCTAGTTCTGTGGATAATGTTGTTGGTAGGTTGATAGGAATAGCATTGAATGTGTAAATTGATTTGGGCAGTATAGCCATTTTAATGATATTGATTCCTCCTATTTGTGAGCATGGGATGTTTTCTATTCATTTGTGTCTTCATTGATTTCTTTGAGCACTGCTTTATAATTCTCATTGTAGAGATCTTTGATCTTCCTGATTAGCTGTATTGCCAAGTTTTTTATTCTTTTGTGGCAGTTGTGAATGGGATTGTCTTCCAGCTTTCACTCTTGGCTTGGCTGTTGGTGGTATAGGAATGCTAGTGATTTTAGTGCATTGATTTTGTATCCTGAAACTCTGCTGAGGTTGGTTCCTGACTAAAGCAGCTTTTGGGCTGAGACTATGGCATTTTCTAGATCCATGGAATCATGTTGTCTGTAAACAAGTATAGTTTGACTTCTTTTCTTCCTATTTAGACACCCTTTATTTCTTTGTCTTGCCTGATGAGCAGTTACCTATTAATCATGTATTGATGTATTGTTTTCTGTATGTGATAAGTTGCTGTTTTTTGTACTGCTTTTAATATTTTATTTCCTTCTCTGGGTTTGAACAGTTTCAGTATGATGATGATATGTCTAGGTGTGGATCTCTTTCTGCATTTTAAAATTGGGCATCATTGAGCTTCGTGAATCTATGTATTAACATTTTAAAATAAAATTTGGGAATTCCCTGTTTATTATTTCTTCAAATATTTTTACTACACATTTTCTCTCTCTCCTATCCTTATGGGAATCCCACTACAAATATTTGGTATGTTGAATGTTGTCCCTCAGGTCTCTGAGGCTCTGTTAAATTTTCTTCAATCTTTTCTTTCTCTGTTCTTCAGGGTGGATAATTTCTAATCATCCATCATCAAGTTTACTAATTTTTTCTTCATGTCAACTTTGGAAATTTCATTTTGTTTCTCTTAAAAATAATTTTAATATTTTCATTGAAATTTATTACTTCAGAATTATTGTCATTATATCTTCCTTTAAATCTTTAAACAGGGATTTCTTTAATCCTTTGAATATATTTATTATAGGTGTTATGACAGCTCTGCCAAATCAAACATCTGAGTTCACTCAGAGTTCATTTCTTTCAACTACTTTTTTCTCCTGCATATGGGTCACATTTTCTTGTTTCTTTGCATGTCTCATTTTTCTTTGTTTGAAATTAGGCATTTTGGGTAATGTATTTAAGAAATTTTGGATTCTGTTTTTCCCCTTAAGAATTTTTATTGCTTTTTGTTTGTTTCAATTTTCTGAACTTAAAAGGGCTTCTAGCATTTACTGATGGATCTTTGTATAGGTTGTTGAGTGCATTCAAAATTTAGATGTTTTTCTAATTTATTCTTACTTTTCTTTTCACTAGGTACTCCCAAATCTTTCTTACATTTATGCACATGTACAATCTTTCTTTCAGCAAAGGACTATGGAGAGCTTAACCTTTCTTAGGTCTTTCCTTTGTGTTCATACAGACTCAAAGTCATCCAAGAATGTGTGGTGAGATTTTTTTTTGGAGGGGTTTCTTCTTCATTTATGTATCACCTTAGCTAGAGTTGTATGCAGAAATTACCTTGTCTATGTATGGTTCTCTTATTTCCAGGATCTCTTTGTTAAATTCCAGGCTAGTCTTTGGTTCTGCCATCTTCCATAAGAGCAATCACAACTCAGAATAGCAAGACTGTATGCTTTTCCTTGTTCGTTTCTACCAATTTTACCATTTTTACTAATAGTCCTGCTAGAAATGGATTTTTTTGGCCTCAGTTGAAAAATAAGCCAGCCCCATCTAGCAGTGAAGTTGCCAGTTTTGATAGCCATCATACCACATGAGCCGTCAGAAGGGAATGGGACTAACAGATTCCCAGTCTTCTTAGCTGACGGTCTACAGTTTTCTATACATAAATACTTCTTAAATTGTTTTTAATCTTGCCTGATGTCCAGAGCTCTTAGATTATTGTTCTTAACAATTTTGTTTAGTTTTACAGTTTTGTGTTTGAGACAGGATTTGCTGACCTCTTTACCATCATTTAAAGATCTGCCCTTCTGACTTGTTTTTAAAGAGTAATAAACTGCAAAAGCCCTGACTTAATTTAACGGGAAATTACTAAGGTAAGTATCGTTGATTAGAGATGGCTGCAGGTTTTTTATACTTCACCTATCAAGAGGTGGTGTCTGTGTCCCTCTTCCCTTGGATTTAGGAGACTCAGTGAAAACTTTGACTTACAGAATACAGCAAATTAACTCTTAGCCAATTTCTGGTCCAGGACTTACGGGATTGATAGCTTTTCCTTTCTTTCACTTTTTAAATCGAAAAATGGCTACTATGCTGTGAGATGGAAGCAACTGTGGAAAATCCTTGTGGAAAGGCATAAGATACCTCGTGGTATCTAAGGTACCAAGACATCTGGCCAATAGTCTCAGCTGAGCACCACCTTGCCAGCCATGTAAGTAAGCCATGTTGGCAGTGCAGCTTCCAAACCTGGTTGAGCTACCACAATTAATCCAGTCTGTAGCAGAGATGAGACTTTTCTGCCCAAATTGTAAATCTGTGAGCGAAATAAATGATGATTGTTATTTTAAATCACTAAGTGTCTGGGTGGTTTGTTACATAGCCATAAATAACTGGAACATTAATTTTCTGCCTTCTTGAGAAATGGGAGTTAGGGATTAAAGCTAAGAACAGTTATTATAAAATCCATTTATCATGTACCTAGCAAGTAAGATTTTCATAGCCACAAAATTGAATTGCAAAAATATAACTTATAAAAAGAAAGTTGTATACATAATGGTTGTTATCTTTTGGAGAAGGTGACTATGATATTGAGGAACGAAGAGGTTCAGCCATGGGATTGTGGAGTAAAATGGGAAGGACATAATGAGAAAGGAAGGAGAGGAAAACAATCAGGTATTTGTCCCAGTTTCTCTTGCCTGGTTTAGCTTAGTGACAGGAGTAGTAGCTCTGAACACAGGGGTGAGAATTCTTGCTCTGCCATTAGTTTGATACCCTATGAGGAGGGCCCTGGATGGAACATTTCACACTAGCACTGGGGCTTAACTAGCAGAGTTAGGAGACAAGTGATAATAAAAGGCATAATAAAGGAGAAAAAGAGGCTCTGTTTTCACTTAAATGTCACCTCCTTTTTTTCTGCATGGCCTGACCACTGAGTCAAGAATCAGTAAGTCTCTTCCTAGTGTACAGCAAGACAATAGCAGAGGAGAAGTATGAGTGGCCCACCTAGGCCAAAGACTTGATGAAAAATATGGTAAAGTTTCAGCGGGCTGAGAGAGCCCTGGAGACCATGGTATCCAGAAACAGCCTCTGGGCTATGACCAAGCTGAGAGGGAGAGAGACCATGAGTGGCTCTTGTTCAAGAGGTCACAGGAAAATTCATATATGGGGCCAGCAACATTTCAAAGGTCTTAAGTACCGAATGGCAAGCACAGGGAAAAGCCAGGGGATTCCAAATTCTCCATACTATGAGGTCCTGTAAGCCGCTTGTCCACGTACCTTGCCCATACCCCTGTAAGACACTTGTCCAATATAATAATGACTTAAACCATAATGTAGTTGACAACATTTAATTTATACCTTCCATTTTAGAAAGGACTCAAAGAGGGAGAGTTCAGAAATAAGAGAATTTGAGTAATTAACCCAGTAGATTGAGCACAACTGAGGTGTTTATTAAATTAGGTTGTCAACTGCTTTGGATTTTGGTAACTTTCCCATCACATTATCAAGCAGGAGGAATCTTACATAGAAGACCAGAACATTTAGAGATGAAAATATAGAACATACATTTTCATTGCATATCCCAGTTATAATAGGAGCATATTTAAGGCCCTGCATGTATATGGAAAAATGATCTAACTGAAAATTTAACAGTATTTTATATTCTCCTAGAGGTATTTCATGAAAAATGAAGTATGGCAAGTATTTTCTTTCACATATTCTTTTCCCAACCACAGTTACCACTCCATAAAATCAAGCCTCAACAGATTGAAGACATAGTTCACTTATTTTACGTAGGAAAAGATTAACAGGGCTTTGTCATACTGAGAGGCAGTAAAATGTAGTAGCTAAGAGTATAGGCTCTGAGGCTAGAATGCATCAGTTAGAATTCTAGCTCTGTCACTTATTGATCAGATGCCACTTATTGATTAAATGTCACTTGACCTCTCTGTGTCTCAGTATTCCTCATCTGCAAAATAGACGCAATAAAAGTAGGTCTTAATGTTGTGATTACTAAACAAGTTAAAACATTTGAAGTGCCACATATAGTAAGCACTATAATTAAGCTTTGTTGTTACTATTATTTGTTGATTGATTCATTTAAAAACCTGGTCTCATTGAAATTGCAGCTTGACTTTTCCAATTCTGAAAGATGATGGAAAGAGTTGAATAAGAAGGACATGACCAACTTGTGAGAGAGTCCCTGAGACTGAAGAGAGAAGAGGGTAGGGAACATGTAAGTGGTAGGTAGCCTGTTTATTTCTCCTTGGTGCTGCCAGTTTGATGGCAGGACACTGATGGTGCAATGGCCTGGGGTCAAATGCTTTGTGACCTAGGCAAAGGTTCTAGTGTCAAAATGCCTATGGCGAGAGCAGAGACTGTGAGCAGCGGAGCTGCCTGCACAGCTCTGCATTATAATGGCTTAAATTGGAGAGACTGATACAGGAGCCTTCCAAACGTGAACTGTTTTCTGTTATCCAGGCTGCAGATCTTAGAGCCAGATATAATTTGATTTTATGAATAAGAATATTTAGTTTTTTTAACCTAATATCCATGAGAAAATTAATAACCATTGCTTATAATAATGACTTAAACCATAATGTAGTGGACAAAATTTAATGATGCTTTTAAGAGATCATTGAACTGTGTTCTATATACTCCTATTTTTAGACAGATCTGTTAAATATCGTTAATCAATGTTTTCTTCAAAATAGTTGATAATATAGGTTAAAACATACTGTGGCCGGGTACAGTGGGCTCACACCTGTAATTCCAGCACTTTGGGAGGTTGAGGCGGGTGAATAATTAGATCAGGAGATCGAGACCATCCTGGCCAATGTGGTGAAACCCCGTCTCTACTAAAAATACAGAAAAATTAGCTGGGTGTGGTGGCGCATGCCTGTACTCCCAGCTACTTGGGAAGCTGAGGCAGGAGAACTGCTTGAACCCAGGAGGCATAGATTGCAGTGAGCCAAGATTGTGCCTCTGCACTATAGCCTGTGTGACACTGTGAGACTCTGTCTCAAAAAAAGAAAACAAAAAAAACCAAACAACAAAAAAAACCATATTGTGACTGAATATTCTCTTAAAATCAATTCAGAAGGAAAGAGAAAGAATAAATATTTCCCTCTTTAAGACTGTAAGTGCAGCCCCTGTGCTAAGTCTCCAGAAGATGTCTGAGTCTGAAACTAAAATGACATCTGTGAAGTTGAATAAAACATCTAACTCAAGAGCTACAGAAAAAATATCATGAGGTAGGAAAAATTCATGTAAATTTGCAAATTCTTAGTGCTAATAGTCTATACTATTGGAAAAGTTTCAATCACTTGCACATTATACTGCCCTGTGCTTTCATTTCCTGGCTGGGAGTGGATTTTCATCAAACTAAGTCATATGGGAACACAGTTCCAGGGAATACAAATCCCTATCCTTATAGCAGAAATTTCTTCTTAACGTGAGAAAAAATATACGAGAAACAGATTGAGTAAGACATGCTCCCAGAGGACATTGGGAACACTATGATAACAAGTTAATACTTACTCTACTAAACTCCAGGAAAATAGTTTACGTCTCTTGAAAGATAGAGGAAAAGCCACTAGTTTCTGGAATAAAAAAACAGCCATTTTTAAGTTAATGAAAGTATAAACTCAACCATTACATTAGTTGTGTTGACAATATACATTTGCAATTACATAATAAGTTGTAAATCCCAATCACACACACACACACACACACACCCCATACACAAGTGAAAGTTCTCAGGAACTTGGTAACAGTCATTCACCAGGAACCTAAAGTAAGGACGCTCAAAGTGCTCTTATGAGCCCAGTTTGCACAAAGTAATTGTGAAATTTTTAAAAGAAAAAATAGAATCCAAGTAGGAATGAATGAGGGCTATTAGAGCATGTCTATGAAAGATCAATATTAGCTGACGATCAACAGTATAAAGTTTAGTAGGGAAATGTAATGTCACAGAACTTCAGACTGGGTTTTACTCTGATGAACATCAAAAAGAGTTTTGTTTGCATTGCATAATTGGGCATCCAAGTGCAACGCTCATACAAATGAAAACTTTGAGAAGAGTTATCGGCATTAACAAAGACGTCTTTTTATCCACTTTGTAAAAATTATCGTCATATAAAGTTATATAAAATTTGGGATAAACTGTCTCATTCTATTTCATCAAAAAACTAGATGAGAGATCATTATTAATGAATTAAGTTTGGTGAGAAAGGGGTCAAATGGTTTTATATAAAATGGTAAACAGGTAAATTATTGATAATGTCATACTGTATATATAATTCTTTATATTTACACTTATTCTTGTGGGCCATGAAATTAATGTATAGTATCTACAAATTGATATTCAGTTATGCTAACAAATAATTTTTTGTTTTTAGAAATGTGAAAGTAAGTAGAATCCTGTCATTGATACATTTTTATTTGTTTGGTTCAAAAAAGGCTTTGGCCTATAATCTGGATGCCTCTAACTACATGTTGAAAGGTATAGTTAGTGCCTAGAAGAAAACAAATAGCCTGATATACACCTATATATTGAAAATTTCAGCGAAGATTATAACAGTAAACACTACTACAAAGAAACATTCAATACAAATACTGTTTTTTTGTCTTAAAAGATGATATAAGAACAATGTTTAGTTACCTTGGTTACAGCAAATTCTGTACAGTACGCCATGTTGGTCTCTGACGGAAATTTGTGTATGTATGTTATTTCAGGAGGGAGTAGCAAAGAGAAATTGATATATTTTTACTGATTTTTTCTTCTATTATTAAGTTTTTTTTGTGTAAGCCTGCTTTCGTCGATTACATAAAAATATACTTATGCAAACATCACTGTTCTGCATAAAACTATCATTAGGCATACCTCTGCATACTTTTCAATTACCCCAGACACACAAACTTCTGCCTAAGGAAAGGAAATAAGGAGTTTGATGGTCTGCATAAACTTTGAAAGTGGCAGTAGATGATTTTTTTCCCAGCTGTGGAATATGAGAATTACCAAAATTGAGCTAGAGAGTTATTTTCTCCTTGTATTTCTTCTTGGCCTTAGAAACTGGGAGAAGTGAGTCATCCTTGTAAGACAATGAGGAAAGGAAGTGATAAAATGTAAAAACAAAAAAACCCTCAGAGTCTAGAATTCTCTTTCTTCTACCACAGCTACTTCCTTGGGAGAAGGAAAACTTACATTCTGGCTGCATTTGTCAAGAGTGGCTCCATATTGAGGAAGTAGCTAATCAATGCAATGAAAGCCTGAATTGCCAACAGTCTTGTTTCCTTATCCAAGTGATACTCTGGGTTCAATTCTCTTCACAATAGAAGGAAGCAGGAAAGTGGTTCCTTTCTTCTGCTGCTTCTCCTATCTCCTCATCTTGCAAGTAGCCTGGTGCAAAATAAACAGCAGGAATAATTAGCTGTCTTATATAGTAACCAGTCTCCAATTTTTTCTTTATTTACAGAATTCTAAATCTTACTGAATTATTATTGCGTAATTGGCCACACTGTAAGAGGACTACATTCTCCAGCCTCCCTTGCAGCTAGATGTGGCTACATAACCAAGTTTTGAACTATGGGATTTGAACAGAAGAGATGAGTATAACTTCTGGGTCACATAGTTAAAGGAAATAATTGTGTCCTCTGTGGCTATTTTCCCTCTTTGTCCTGATGAGAACAAAGGCATGATGGCAAGATCTGAAACAATGGATTTGGACCAGCAAATGGAAGTCATGCATTAAAGATGGCAGAACAACAAGTTAGGAGAGTCCTGGGTTCCTGGTAGTTGTCAGATCTCCTTCCTTGTCTTAGAATGTAATGTTCAAACTTTTCATGGGGGAGAAATAAGCTTCTAACTTACCTAATGCACTGCTGTATTGGATCTCTCTGTTACAGCAATGGAAATTTGATATCACCAAAACTTATAAACAGCAGAATCAGAGCTTCTCAAACTTTAATGGACACAAGAGTCACCTAGGGATCATGTTAAAATGCTGATTCTGATTTAGTAGATGTGATGGATATATTTTATGTATCAGCTTGGCTAACCTATTGTGCCATTTTTGTTGGTCAAACATTAGTCTGGATGTTGCTATGAAGGATGGTAGAAGTGACTAATGTATCAGTTGACTTAAGTAAGGGAGTTTGCCATCAGTGATGTGGATGGACCATTAATGGACCATGATGCACTTCCAACTGAACACCTAAAAAGCAAAAAGCAAAATTTCCCAGAGAAGAAAGACTCCTTTGTCAATACTGCTACAGAGAAATCCTGACTGAGTTTCTAGCCTGCTGGCCTTTCCTGTAAATTCCAGGGCTGCCAGCTCCCACAATTGCATGCATTGATTCCTCAAAATAAGTATCTTCAGACACACACACACACACACACACACACACACACACACACACACACAATATGTATGTATACATATATACCTGTATATGTACACACATAGACATATATACATATATTTTATGGATTTTGTTTCTTTGGATAACCTTGATTAATGCAGTAGCATAAAGCAAGTCCTGCCGGGCGCGGTGGCTCATGCCTGTAATCCCAGCCCTTTGAGAGGCCGAGGCGGGCAGATCGCAAGGTCAGGAGATCGAGACCATCCTGGCCAACATGGTGAAACCCTGTCTCTACTAAAACATAAAACAATAAGCTGGGCGTGATGGCATGCACCTGTAGTCCCAGCTACTAGGGAGGCTGAGGCAGGAGAATTGTTTGAAGCCAGGAGGCGGAGATTGCAGTGAGCTGAGTTTGTACCACTGTACTCCAGCCTGGCACCTGGCAACAGAGCAAGGCTCTGTCTCAAAAAAATAAAATGAAATAAAGCAAGTCCTGAGAGTTTCTGTTTTTAATTAGTTCCCAATGCTGCTGTTCTTAGCACTATGCTTTGCATGCAAGATTCTAGAAAACTGGTTTTCAGGAAGCATGTGTTTTAGTCTAGACTTTGACAGAAATATGCTGTGAAACCTCATGCATGCAATCCAATATGTGGCTCTCATTTCCTCATCTATGAGATAAGAATGTTGGATTATATAATCCCTGTGACCCCCTGAGGCTCTAATACATGGTAACTTTGTGATCTTGACCCTCTCGCCAAGAGGTCCAGGTGCAAAGGCAACATGGGGATAGAGCTTGTGGCAGGGCAGCCCCCAGAGCTGTATCTAGCTGTGTGGACATCATGCAAGGCTTTCTGGTGCTGTGGCACTGATTTCGTGTGCTGCTACACCTACTGGACATTTGTAAGTTATAAGAGTGGCCATTGAGCTGGTGACATCTTACATCCAGCCACTTGATGCCTGAGAAAAGAGATTCACGCCTGTAATCCCAGCCCTTTGAGAGGCCGAGGCCTAACATGTCAGATCTGGAAGAGAAATCTAAGAGCTTGATTTTCTTTCTTCCCCAGGAAACTCATTTCCCAGCACAAAGGACAGGACAGATCCAATGACATGAAACGACCTCTTTGTCTCATTACCTTACATATTATACATCTGTGTGTTATATGAGTGTAGAATAATCTTACATATTGGAGAAGTATGTCAATGAACCTACTTGTTTACTTCCCAAACCTGGAGTAGGATTTGGAAAATTTTAATAACAGCATCAGTATTTTATTTATTCTTTAAGAACAATAACAAAGAGCCTTAAAATTACAATCTGTCGAAGTTGTGCTTTTAGTTGAAAGCTTTCATGTGCTGTAAACGAGGTTGTGCTGTAGAATACAGGTATTCCTTCTGACAGTAGGATCCGAACCTATTTGTCAGCTTTACTTTCTAAAATCCTAAATTGAAAAAGGGCTTTGTTGTTATCCTTTGGCACCACAACCAAAATGGAGCTATAATCATTCTTGAATGGTGAGAATCTGTTTTCATCTATAATAGGGAACATTTAATCTTAAAACCAATACAAATACATTCAAATGTACAATATAGTCCAGTAGCCACACAGACAATCTTTACTTAAGGGTTGTGTTTCCTTCACTCTCCTGTTGTCTTAAAGCCCAATCATAACATGGCATGTAAAATGGGTTTATTGCATTGTACAAATGCTAATAGATTATTTACTGATGGTGCTTTGACTGGGCTTATATCAATACAATAGCAAAGGCTACTCTAGGAACATATCTGCTCTGGGAACATATATCTATTCATGCAAAGTAAGATTGTATATGTATATACTCCACATATCTGGGATAAATAGGGAGGGAGGCAGAAAAAGCGGAGGTTTGTGTTCATTTCAGTGAGACTACATGTGTGTAAGTGAGCTTTTGCTATGTGTGTGTGAATGTGCATATGTGATATGTACACGTGTTAAGATTGGGAATGGAAAGAAAAGAGTCAATTTCTCTTTCTTGGCATGTGAATTTGAATGTAACCAAGAACTTCAAATTATTTTCTTTTTTTTTCTCAGTGTCAAGCACTTTCTCTGCCTCCCTCTCTTAAAAAATTGCCTTAGGAGAGTCTTCTAATAGATGCTACTGTTTTTTATGCCTGAAGGACATGGTTACTAAAAAAGTAAAAAAAAAAACAACCCAGAAAGCAGCAAAGGCATGGAAGGCATTTGACCAGAAATAGGAACCTCTTGCTGCCTTGGGTGGAAGTATTCTTTCTCAACATTTGGGGTTGAGGACAGAAAAAGAAATAAGGATATGAGAAAAAAAATAAAGGAAAAAAATCTGAGTGGACAAAACTGACACTTTTCTTTATTTAAGCTCATTCGTTTCTATTTTAAATTGTCCCGGAAAGAAAAACAGGATGAAAAGCTTAAAAGAGATAGAACCTGGTGTCTGTGTATTCTACTCTTCACCTACCGTATTAATATAGACCCACTTGCTCTAAAGGAGGTTGACATACCCTTTTATGAACTATCAGTGATATATCAGAAATCCTGACATTCTTCATTCTATGAAATACAAAGAGCACCTTTCATAGTGTGACAGAAAAGCACTGTGGCTGTCTGATTAGTGGTTGTTTGGATGTTTGGTTTTTAAAATTATTTCCATTAACTTTATAAAGAGTTAAGGGTTGAATGACTGTGAAAGAACAAATACATCTAGTTTATCTTTGTTGCATTTTTCTGGCCTATTTTCATTTGTAAAGGAACGACAATATTCAGGAGCTACTGGCAATTGAAATCCCACTTTGAGAACCTTGGCTTAGCTTGAGATAGCTTATGGTAAAAACATCAGGGTTAGTTGTGTTGTTTTAAACTGGTCAGATCATTGCTAACTGATTTGGACAAGGAACTAGCTTCATTTGATGGAAGAATTTATATTCATCTACTCTTGACTGCCTTATTCCTATCTCTGCATTAGTTTACTCAGAATGTGGGATCAGCTGCATATCTCTGGCCCTCTATCGAACCCTGACAATATAATGGACCTATTCTGTAGTTAATTCATGGAGTCTGGTATGGCTCCAGCAGTTTAACAGATGGATCTTTAGTCAGTCTCTTCTCAAACTCTTTATTAAATATTCATAGAGCCAGATTGAAAATAGGCACAGCTTTGCTCCTGGAGATATGCGTACAGACCTCTGGATGAGGGAAGAGCAACCTGGACAGTTCAGGGAGGAGAGACTAAATCTTGTCTTCAGAAAGCTTCCAAAGCACATTGAATAATTGCCTTACCCATAGTAGTGAGATCATGAGTACTCCAGCAGCATTCTATATAGTAAACAGAACATTACCTTGAAAATAGGAAGCTGTTGTTAATGTGGGAAGATAAAGATGCCCACCAGGTTCACTTGTAAATCTGAGTATTTGAAGCCAGGTTTTATCCCGCCATGAGAAAATGTGGAAATGAATAACGGCACCTTTTACTTAAGTAGTATATATATACATATATGAGGAGTTGCCAGGAGAAAGTGTTAACGAGAAGAGTTCATAAAAAATGAGTAGATTTGGGGATTTAGAAACACTTAAAATATCATTCATTGGACATGTAGAGGAAGGTGTTAAAATGAAAATGCCACAGTTGTTCCTGCCTTTGACTAAACTAGGGGGTGGAGGAGGCATGGAAAGGGGTGCTGAGGATATTCCCTTTAGGGAGAGAAGAGCCTTGATGCTCTTAGAGGAGGTAACCTCTGCAGGTCAGATGCTGCTTGAATAAGAGCAAAGGTGATGCTTGTTGGTTTGTAGATCTAGGAAAGACTCTTGCATTCCAAGATGTGCTGTAGTGCTTCTAGAATAAATGCCAAGACCACAACACTCACACTGTCTTTATGTGTTACATAATCATCAGGTTAGAGAAGGCTGCAAGCTTTTGGTCCACCTCCTTGTCTTTGGACGGTTTCCTTTGAAATTGTCCCAAAGACTTAGAGACCTATCCAGGGAAATGTCATTGTGCTGGATCATAACCACATAGTTAATTTTAGTGCCACAAGATAAATTACTTGCTCCAGCTTTTAAAGGTATTTATTTCAGTGGTTCCAGGAAAATTTTCAAGATCCTTTTATTTAAAATTTCAAAGGACAGTGCTAATTTGGCAGTATACGAAACGATGAATATCATTTTCGTTTGGCTAACTTCTTGAGTTAATCAAGTTCTAACAATAAATGAACTTATGGCAAATACTCTTTACTATTATAAATACTGGACCTGATGCTTCTCCTTGAGCCAAGAAAGCTAGCAGCAATTCTTCCATGCTGAAAGGAATCTTCTTTTGTTTCTAGTTCTGTTGACTTAGCTGTTTGTCATCAAGACTCTGATATGTCCAGGCCATAGAAAGATTATAAAGAAAAATAGATTCTTGAACAGCCTATGCATTTGGAAGAGCTGATCATCTAGTAGTGCAGGGGGCAGAGGAGAAAAAACATACGTGAAAAGCCTTAAGAACATTTTCATAGAAAACTGAGTTTGGTATGCCCAAGGGCATATAAATAATGAATGAATGATTAGTAAATCAAGGTTTTTCTTAGATGTGTTGTTATTACCAAAGTACTATAAATGTGGGCTGAATTTGTGACTGGCATAATGTAGGAAAAAATGAGTATTTACCGTTGATGATGTGTATGGTAGCTTCCTTGAAAATATTCTCCTCTTGGGGTACAAGGTTAGCAATCCAGCTCTGGGGCATTGTGGGTCAGAGTAGGTGTTAACTCTGGCTGTTACTATGGAAATGATTTAAGCAGCTGCAGTGCAAGGTTAAGAGCCTCACTCAAGCACACCTACAGGAAATCTTATACTTTGGGGGAAGGTCTGAGTCAAACATGAACAATGCAACACTATACCTCAATTGACAGCATACAATTCAAAAGGCCCAGGAACAAGGTTGCTCTAGGGACATTTGCAGGGTTTTGGGGTTGCCTCACTCTAGGGGTGAGAGTGGGGGAGATAGATGCTGCTTTCTCTCTCTAACCCTCAGAGTGGAAATTACAGCAAGACCAGTCACATCATGTAGCATCAGGGCCACCCTTTCTATTGAATAGAAGCTACCTCTGAGGATTCCTTGCGATATTCGTCAATCAGAAGAAATTAATTTTTTTGATAACCCAATAATAAGGGTGCTACGAAGGACTGATGCTGAGCCTTGTTTGAAGTCTATTCTTCCAGTCTCTCAAAGGAAATCAAATAGCAAATGAAGCTGTATTATATGGCATTTGGGTAATTTCATGTAAATTCTCAGAGGTGGAAGAAATAAAAATAATCACATCTACCCACACTTGAGATGTGTAAAAAGATAATGTAAAGATACAGAGCATCTCTTAAAGTCTTTAGAAAGAAAAGCAATGGAAACTATGGTCATGTTTTGGAATTTGTTCTGGGATTACTTTGGATTTTTGTTTGTCTTTTTATAAACATAGCCTCATTACAGATAAAGTTTTGGACCTGGTTTTGAAACAGAGGTAATATTTGTCTGTTATATAGTAAGAAGACCACTCAACTTTATTGTCCACAAAATAAAAATAATAAAATTTAAAAGGTGTTTTCTTTTCTTGAGCTGTTAAAACTCGTAACTTTTTTTAAAAAAGCACACTTTTCATTATTTGTGTTTCAGAGTTCGCCAACTAAGACAGACTGAGCTGGGCCATTACCGTTCTCATCAGTGTAGATTTATATGATGCATGCATTGAAATGAACATCTGGACAGTGAGAGAATGCATTTCAATTGAAGGCCCTTGTAGCATATTTTTCCCCATATTCAGAGCATTCCTTTGGAAAACAACCCAAGTAGGAAAACAACATACAGTGAAAGAGAAATATTTTTAAAAGCAAGAATAATTAGAAATGAAATTATTGAGAATTTTTATGGCACACAATAAAGGCATAAGTGGGATGATAAAGCACCATGCAGAAATAAAACTCACTGACTCTTTGGGCTTTATCTTGAATCCAGAGAGCCAATGAACTTGAACTCATATGTGACTTCCAAGGCAACTAACTGTAACCACAGTTACTACTGTCTCCCAGGCACAAGAGAAGATTTTCAGCCTGGATAAGTATTTCATAGAGACATTTGAGCCAGGTGCTTTATGTAGTAGGATTGGTGATTCAGTGTGTGGCATTTAACAATGTGAGTCAGAATTAAATGAATGTCTTAGTATTATAGCTGGGGAGTTAATGGAAGGGCCATCTCTTGGATGAGTCATTGAACATAGATCCTGCTCTGAGCCACTTGCTAAAAATTGTGCAATCATTTTCACAAGCAGATAAGATGATAACCTTGATGTTCTGCCCTTTCTAAGTTCAGACGACCAAGCTGCTCATCTCCGTTTCCCCAGAATAGATTTGAGCTTTAAAACCACCTTTCATCTTTATTCATTACTTTTGCCACATGTGTTCTGTGCCCTATTCATTACATGTAAATAATGCAATTATTATATTTTAACTCGTACTGTATTCTTTTGAGGTAAACTGCATTCGTTATTTATAGTCTTTCTTTTCTCCAAAAATATTTGAGGCAGCTTATAAAAGACACGGATATGGTAAAACTATTCAAGCAGGGGCAAATGAATGTGATTATGGGCTATGCTAGGTCAAGAGAGAATTTATAGGCTAAAGATAGCTTCTGAAACTGAGCATCAAACTTAGCTTTGAGCTTCCTGAAAATTATTTTCAACATGCATCATTTTGCCTTTTTAATAAATGTCAATGTCTGCATTCTATTCTGGAATATTAGCTTACGAGAAAGATGGTGCTACCATTCAGTGCGGTTTGTCAATCAGATGGCAAGTTTTATTGAGGACGAGTCAGAACATAATATGAGACTGAGTAAGTAGGGTGAGATTTCAAAGAAAAGGAGAACCAATCACTTGTTACTGGCTTCAGTGAGGTAACTGGTCAGTCGAATAAAACCAGTCACACATTTGAGATGTCTCTCACCATGGAACATACAAGTTAATGAATATTCACACAATCCTAATAGGGGATACAATTGTTGGAAAAAATTACCCTTAATTAACATATAATCTGATATTTGAGCAGTTGTGGATGCGAGGCAGGAGGCTAGTTTTCAAGGGGAGACTTTCACTCCTATACCTGGCTGCTGTATGACTGCCCTAGGGCAGCAATCACAGAAATACCATGGGGCAGTCACTGTTATGATTAGGATGACTGAGACACGATCTAGTTTGATGTTAGGACTAGGCTCTATTTAACCTATTCCATCCTGTATAATCTTAGAATTAAAGAAAAAAAAAGAAAGGAAGGAAGCAGGGAAAAAGGGAGGGGAGGAAAAGGGAAAAGATCTGTTGGTCAATTTCATGGACCTCTTATTATGCCAATGTGAAAATCATTTAAGTAAATCTTTTGTGTCATTTAAAATCTTTTTTAAATCTTTTTAGGGAGTGATAATTACATACATTTTTCCTGTGCTTTAGGAAGTAATTTTTGAAAGCTAGACTTAAAAAGTTAGATAGAGAGAAATCATTAGGTTTATTGCTGTCAAAACTGGACTGAAGAGTGGCATAAATATATAGCCATACTAGGCTTTCTATAAATTCCCTCAAGCCAGATGGATCTGATAGGCCCCGCTGAAGGCCTACTGAGTCTGTGGAGAAGAAATACTTACCCAGATTTGCTGCTTTATCTACCTGCCATGTTTGGGACAGAGGGGGACACAAGTCTTCAGATCTATCTCTAGAAGACAGGCCTGACCCTGATCCACATGTTCCTCCAGTGTGGAAGCAGGAGTTTCAGAAGGTATGGCTTCATAGAGGGCAAATCCAAACATAGGGAAAGGGAGTGCCTATACCACATGTGTTCTTACAGACAAATCCCGATTAGTCATGCTTCCAACCAGGGTGAGGTGTGAATAGGGTAAGCATGAGACCCAGTGATATGCCACAAGAAGTGGGGTGTTCTTATCTTTGACTGCCCAGTAGGATTACCTGGGGAGCTAAATACACCACATACACACACACAGGCATGCAAACACACAAAGACACATACGCACATGCATGCACACACATACCATAGCACACATACACAATACACACATATATGAACAGATACATACACATACCACATACAAATGCACATATACAACACACAAATGCACACACACACACACACACACACTCTTGCCTTGGTTTCATATGTGTAGCTAGGGTGAAAAACAGAACAGGGAAAGGAACCTCCCCAAAAATAGAGGCCTTTATTAAATGTGTAACAATTGGGTTGGTATGGAGTAGATGTTCAGTTAACATTTGTTGAATGAATTACTGCAGAATGTATTGCACATTATCCATAGGTGAGGTTTTCCATATTTACCTGCCACAGTATAAGAAAAATGACATTCCTTTCATCTGTGACCTGAGAATTCTTCAGTACAAGATATCACTTTTGAAAGCATGTGCTTTGTTTGATCTCCTCAAAATTTGAGGCTAACAAGTGGTCTCCCATATTTACATGGAATTACTCTACCTAAAGACTGGGGATCTACGGGAAAGAAAGAAAAAAAGGCAGAAGGTCCAGCAAGAGAAGAAAATGCTTTGTGTTGTAAGATGTGACTTTCCATCCCGGAATCATCCAGATCTTCATTGACGTCTACAATGCCCAGGAGTACTTCTGTATGAGTAAATTTCTCATGGAAATTAGTAAAAGGGCTGAGTTCTGAATCTGGGGTCAAGGGACTAACATAGCCTTACTTCATAAAGACAGCTGTGGGTGAAATTAGGTTGTGTAAGGATCCTAAATACAATAGTCAGAACCCCTATTGATATGTAACCGCAGAATCTATTAACTCTTCTAAAAGCAAATTTTTCAACAGAGATTGTTGATAATGTAACTGATAGATAATGTAACTATCTACCCTACTCAAAACTAGGCCAATTCCTTAGGGGCCTGGTTAGTATGGCATTGCATCAGCAATGTAATAATAAGGCAATAAAGTTATCAGAACTTCCCTTCCAAAATATGGCATTTTAATCCCTGAAGCATGAATAGAAATTAAATAATACTCAGACTTTTTATCAATTTTTACAAGTGATAATGGATATTCCAATTATTTCGTGTAAATTACATTACCAATTCTAAAAGTTGCATAAATTTTTAAATTTCTGGAAGGAAGAGTGTTATAATTTGACTTGCAAATATTTTTAGCAAACAAAACAAGCTTTAGAAGTTGACAAAAATGGGTATAGGATGTATACAAATATAAAGTGTTAGCATACTGGGATAGCTAAATCTTCTGTGAAGCTGAGAGATTCGTGCATGTAAGAAAATACCAATTTAGCTGCTATTGTTTGCAAACTTTAAAAATGTGTCTCTTTCCTTCTATCTATGCTTAGAATGCCTTCATTTTATCCATCCTTCATTATTACAAAAAATTCTCTCTGGTACTCAAACTCAACTATCTTAGTCTTTTAAAATGCTCTTCTATTTAAAAAATGGGGAAAAATTTGAAGTGGATTCTAGTGGCTTATTGTAGCTTTTCCTAAGCATAAATCATTCAGATACTGTGTTCTCTGAGTTCTTACATGGTTCTGAATGTCCTTTTTATTACCTTTGAACTTCAGACTTGGTTGGATAAACAATTTATGTGACACATTTTCTCTTTCTCCAGAACTTTGTAGGTTTTAACTTCAAATATTGCTGTGAAGAGGTTTCAGGGGATCCTGATTTGTCTTCTGGTATGTGACATAGGTTTTCTGGAGGTAGCTTGAAAAAGTCTTTACCTTTGCAGTTCAATAGTAGGCCAAGATATGTTTTGGCTTTCAGTGTTGTATAATAATTTTGCCTGGGTTAGTGTGTTCTTTTTATTTTTCCCCATTACTCAGGACAATTTTCTTGTTTTATATTCTTTAATATGTTTTTGGTTTTATGGTTGGCTTTGTTTTTACAGGAATTCAGTTATTTTAAGTGGGCTTATCTGTCCTGAATGTGGTGACATTGTCTTCATTTCCCTTCCTCCCTCCCTCCCTCCCTACTTATTTCCTTCCTTCCTTCCTTCCTTCCTTCCTTCCTTCCTTCCTTCCTTCCTTCCTTCCTTCCTTCCTTCTCTGTATTCCATTAGAGGTAAACTGCTGCACATTTTATTTAGAACCCCTCCAAAATATTTGAGGCAGCTTATAAAAGACAGAGATATTCTAAAACTATTTGAGCAAGGGCAAATGAATGTGATTATGAGATTTGAGTGTTTTGTATTTATTTATTTATTTATTCTCCCCTTTTTTATATTTTTCTTCATTCTCTCTGTTTGTTGTGATTATAAAAAGCAATTTAGAGCAGGAATTTTATTTTTAGCTTTTTCTATTGTATTTCTTCTTGCTTAAAATGTATTACTATGTTTCATAATATTCTTGCTTTGGACATCAATTTTACTTTATGCTCAGTGCTCTTATTAAAACATATTTTCATTTTCTTTTTTTAAATTGAAATGATCTTCTTCTTACCTATTTTTACAGCATAATGCAATGCATTTATGGAGCTGTTTTTTCCTTCCTGTGCTATGCTTTCTTTCATACATGTTTTTTCTTGACTTCTGCATATTTTATGTTATGTTTTACTTTCCAGTTATTTATTGATTATTCCCCTCTCTTCTGTCTTTCAGTTGTTGTTGACACTCAGATTCTTTTAGCATTGCTTATACTTAATGTGAATTATTTGATGCAGATCATCTGATTTGCTAATTTTGCTGATAAAATGAAAAATAAGTCTTTTATTTATTTTCTACATGATTGCTATCTAGTTTTGTTACTTCAGCTTTGAGCTACAGGTTGAGAGTATGGGAGATGAAAAGGAGATAAGCTAAGGCTGTGCTGAACATCTGAAATCATGATTTTCTCTAAACATTAGGGTTTGCATCTTGTTCTCATTCAGTTTATCCTTAATGCGAACTTAACTATCCCCATTTCTTCTTAATTTCCTCCTTTCCACCCTCCCTCCCAGGAACTTTTTTCACTGTTTTTCAGTTAGAAAAAAAAAAATACAAGAGTACAATTTCAATTTGGTTCTGCAAAGTTTGGCAGTTGGTGAAAATCATCTGTATATTATCAACTCAGCATCATTACTTTTAGAACACTGGTGAAAGTTTAGAAGCCAGTTCTGTTGCCTACACTGCTTTGTTCTATTCTAGAATCTTTTGTTCCTTCATTTTAGTTTCTTTGCTCATTAATAAAGTTTTATATTTTCAGTTGTGCACCACTGAAAAGGAGTGCAACACCAAAAAAGTCGTTGCTGTCGATCGTGATTTATTTTATTCTGAAATTTTGTTTGTTCATTTGTGAAGGCATAATGGAAAATGGAAATGATGTGGTGTGGCTTTGTTCTTCCATTTGCTATCTTTAGTCAAACTTTCAACAATCGGGTTTTTCTTTATTATTTACACACTTATCTAAATATGTATTTATTTTTAACATTTTACTTATGAGCACTTAGACAAGTCCTATAGTTTATTACCTGCTGAATAATGTAATTTTTCTTTTTTAAATTTCATATTACAGTGTTTAATGTAAGCTGCATTTTTATATTCAGGGACTATTTTGTGTGTGTTCGGTCTGTCTATATTTTTTTTGTTTTACTGAATTTGATCAGGGACCCTCCTATTTCTGTTTTAAAAGTCTTACACCCTTTCATTTGCTGTTTTCATATGCTGATTTGCTATCATACTCCATACTCTTATGTTGTAAAGATTTTTCCATTATCAGTGAAGTAATAGAAATTAAAATGTTGTATAGAGACAGGAGATGAGGTTTTATTTAATTAAGCAAAAATTATAACCAAGACTGCACATTGAAAGGCAGAGAGCAGGGGAGAATACTATGGGAAGCTCTAATAGATAACAGGTATGCTAAGGGTTGATTTAAGAAGGAAAAATAAAGTTAAAGTCAGAATGTTTATTTTGAACTGGAGAAAATTGGTGAAATCAATTCTTTTTTGTTATGTGACTCATAAAAAGTATTAGGTTGCCTTGATTTCAGTTTCTTACCTTGTGGTCCTGGTTTGGTTTATACAAACTCATTGTCAGCATTAGCTCTCTGTAATAAGCATAATCATTACAGGTGGCCGAAGCTGGGATCTGAGCTTTTCTGTAACATCTTTAGTTCTGCACAGCAAGGACCATGCTCACGAGGGAAAGGGCAGAGGATGGGTGGAGAGGATGTCTATAGGTAGAAAATATACTTTGAGTTTGGAGAATAATTATTATGGAATTGGGGCATGTAAGTTACTTGTGCTTCTTCCTTTGTTTTTCTGATGCCTCAGATGGTTGAACACAAGTTTTTCCTGTTGCATAGCTGGTTACATTTTCCACTGAGCCTCGTAGCTCTTGTTTTTGAGAAAAAGCACTAGGAAATATGCAAAATCTCCTTGAGTGAATAATCTGAATTGTAGAAAGGATCCACTGACTTCTTTCTCAGCAGTGATTTTCCATCTGAGTGGCTCCTGGGTAGTTAGTGCATAAAGCTATGCTGGGTGCAAATTGCCTTCATCCGTAGATGCTTGCTTTTTACCATTACCTGCCTACAGCAAAACAGAGCCCCTCCAGTAAAGAAGTCTCTTTAACCAAATATCAAACAAATTAACCTTTTAGTGTGCTCCTAGGAGCCTCTCAAGAGAAGGAACACTTCAGTGACATCACTGATGGCAAAGGTTAGCCTAAAAGTAAAATGAAATCATCTGGCCAGGCAGGCCCCGCGGGAGAATCAAGCCTTGTAATTAGATTGAAGGCTCCTAGGAAACGAAGCCCTGTTGCAGGAAGAGCATTTGCAGAAGCTAATTTGGGTAAGCTTTTGCATCAGTGTCGGTGCAACACATCACTTACAGCCTTGAAAACAGCTGTAATGGTGTATGATGATTGAGTCATTTCCTAATTTTGGCAACCCAGGCTGAGCATGAATTACATGATGAATGTGCGCTTGAGTTTGTCCTGAGATTTCGATCTCCAGGAAGATTCCCAACTCCGGGAAGATTCCCGTACACAGACTGGCTAATATGACGACTGTTTCCTGGGAGTTGCAGAATTGGGAGAGCTCTGTGCAAGCAGAGCCGGAGAGTTTTGCCTTGTTGGCTCTGCCTATTTACCTTCATTCTAACTTCCGTTCTTATCTTGTCATCTGGTGGGCGTCTCCCTGCCTTTACCCTACTTTTTTTTTTTCCGAGTGTGGAATCTGTAACTGAGCTCAGTAATTGTTCTAAATTATTTCTGTGGTGAATTAGCAAAAAAGAAACTAGTTATTAATTAGGCAAATAAGGTGAGGTCACCATCCTCCTTGCTACAGTGACTCAAACCAGATACAAACCGAGGTTGGAGGTGTAAAAAGGTCAGCAGAGAAGTAATCTTATCTTGTCTCACATGTGTCTGACTTTATCCCTGCGTAATCACCATAACTTTGATATACATAGTGGAGTTCTCTTCTGGCACTTTCAAGGATACACCAACCTGAACACTTTATCTTCCAAGATTTCCTTAGGTTTTATGTGGTTGTCAGTCTTTGACAAGAGTGTCAAGGCAAGTCAGCTCCCAGGACCCACTTTCTGTGTGACAAAGGCATGGTACTTAAACTCTCTAAGAGCCTCCCATTCCTCATGTGTAAATGAGAATAGTGGAAGAGCGAGTAAGAGTATGAAACATGATATGAACTCATGCATGAAGCTTTATGTTGTAAATCTTTGTTGTATGTGGCAAAACTTTTTCCATTATCAGTGAAGTGATAGAAACTAAAATGCTGTATAGAGACAAGAGATGGGGTTTTATCTAACAAAGCACAAATGATTTAGACAATACACTAAAAGGCAGAGGGTGGGGGAGAGTATTATGGGAAGACCTAATAGATAAGAGAAACGCTAATGGTTGATTTAAGGAGGAAATATAAACAAAGTTAAGGTCAGAATGTTTATTTTGAATGATATTAGTAAATGAAATTGGTGGAATCAGGCCAGGCGCAGTGGCTCCCACCGGTAATCCCAGTATTTTGGGAGGTCAAGGTGGGTGGATTATGAGGTCAGGAGTTCGAGATCAGCCTGGCCAACATGGCCAACACCCTGTCTCTACTAAAAATACAAAAATTAGCTTGGTGTGGTGGGGGGTGCCTGTAATTCCAGCTACTCGGGAGGCTGAGGCAGGATAATCACTTGAACCCAAGAGGTGGGGAGGTTACAGTGAGCTGAGATCACACCATTGCACTCCAGCCTGGGCAACTGGGCGAGACTCCATCTCAAAAAAAGAAAGAAAGAAAGAAAGAAAAAATTGGTGGAATGAGGTGGAAGCACATAATTAGCCTTCATAAGTATTAGCTAGCATTAGCTAAAACGTAAGGGTGAAGATATGTAAGAGTGGTTTTATTTTGGTAGTCATAACTCTAAAACAACAGCTAAGATTTTTGAGCACTTACTGTATGTCAAGTACTACACAGATCACATGATGTGGTGATGACATTAAAAACTCACCCCAACCTACTCTATGCTCATTGCACAGGTTAGGAAACGGAAGCACCTGAGTAACATCATGAAGCTACTAACACAGTAAATAGCTGTTCATCAAAGAATCACAGAAAGAAGCACTCGGAGCTGGCTCATCTCAGGGAAATGTGTGTAGCAATAATGAGTCATCCATTTTCAATGCATCACTATAGCTCTTTCAAACCAAAACCCTCCTCTTGAGCTCACATTAAATCTGTTTATTTCTCATATCTGGATTGCTTTTACATTCTGCACCAGCTAATCTCTGGTCCTATTTCAAATCAGAATCTGGATATTATTTACCATCTGCCTCTAAGGGATGCACTTGCCAAGTCCCTTAATTTGCTATAATTGGCAGGTTTTCAGTGTACATAATTTATATCAAGAAAAGCTACCCTGAAAAAGAAGATTAATTAAACTGTTTCTTCTGGGTCCCTAAAAGTGCAGTGGTTTCCAGGAGGATGACTTTAAGGCCTTAAGGTCTTCTGTGTGTATATGCTGTCACAGCTGAGCACATTAAAAATGTATGTTGGGTTGCTCCCTGGTGCCTCTGAGTTGGTCAGAAAGATGTCATTGGCACCTGGGTAACATCACAAATACTCACTGAATTAAACAGCTCACATTTGCATTTGAGTCTTTTGTTCCAAGCTTTGCAGACACTGGAAACTACTAGGCTGCAGTATAATTTATGGATACCTCTGTGTTGGCAATTCTGTCACTGATATGATAGGAAACACTAGAAAAAAATACACCCAGAGGTACAGAATTCTAAATAGAGTAAGTGAGAGACCGCAACCTGATTCAGACAAGCAGCACATGTGGCTAGGAAATAGACCATTTACAGTTTTGTTTCGTTTTTCCCTTTTCCCCCTTTTTCAGTCATCCGTAGGCTCATGGTTCAATGTGGAACATGCCCCAGACTTTGTGGAGGCATCCTGGTCCTTCACAGCTTCTGGATATTGCTTCCTTGTGAGTTTGTTTCTTAATCCGTGTCTATCTAAAGTTGGCAGATTGATTCTTCATTCTAAAAATGGAAACTTCTGTATTTTCTATCTTTTTCTAGAGTGTTTTTTTTTTTTTTGAATTACCAGCCTTCAGAGGAATTATAAGGTGTAGTACAGGAATGAATGTGAAATTGCCACATATTTTCTCTCTTTCCTGGAATTCCTGTCTTCCCATTCTTGGCCATTTTTTTCCACTTACCTTCCAAATCTTAGCTCAAAAGCTGCCATGCTTACCTTGTCCCATCTTGACCTCAAGGTGTCCTCCTCTGTGCTTCAGAAACTATATCGGAAACTTAAGAAATAAGTAAAAAATGTGGACAAGCTCTTTTTGTTGTTTTTTTGAAAGAAGGCCATCTACAGATTAACTAATATACTTAGGTTACCTCACTGTTTACTATTAATTACAAATTCCAGACTTTGTAGTGTTAGTTGTTGACGTGTAACTTTTTACATGGTAGAGCTGCCAGGTGGAGCAGATAACTCCGAAGGTTTATGGTCCCGTTGGACATGAGCCACTTTTTAAATCTACCCATCAATATCATTCTAAGACGGTCTCTGTCCAGCTTATAAAACACCTTTTGATCTGGTCATAACATCTTCTTAATTAATGAGTTAAATAAAACGTTCATATGATGTGATAGTGGGAGTCACAGGTTTGAACTGCAGTAGGGCATAGCACTCTCCACATGCTCCCAGATTGAGTTTTCTCCATTTGCCACTAAATGAAAGCCCTGTGAAGGCAGGGACCTTGCCTTGCATGACTTTGGACACTCAGTACATAGCACCGTGTTTGATGCCTGAGTCACTCAATAAGAATGTGTACTATGAATAAATGATTATGTAATTTAATTCTAACCCAAATTTGTTTCTGCATCATTGTTCCAGGTCAGTGCAAGAACTCTCTATTGCTCAAAGAACAGCTTCTATTTTAGCAGAACTTATATGTGGAGTCAGAAATGTTATGAAAGTCTTTTCTATGACTTGATGACTGTATGTAGTGGCCTTAGCCATAATCCTTCTTTATTAGTCTTTTGCTTTGCAGTGTCTTTGGATTAAGAATAGACAAAATTATTCAATATTCAATATCCACCTAAGCCAGGACGCTTTGCAAGGGCAAATAGAAGTTTGAAAGACAGTTTTCCTTTTCCTTTTTTTTCCCCCGATGTTGTGACTAGTTGTTGTGGCTAGCTGAAAGCCTAAGGAAAATCTCTCTTTTATTAAGGATACTTTGAGCCTTTCAGAGAAAACCAAATTCTAAATAAAGCAGTTCCATGTCTAAACGGATCTTATCAGCCACTACTGTATGACATTAAACTGTAAGGGTATTTATCTAAACATATAAATAAACATGCAATGCACTATTATTTGTGCTGAGTTATAAATCTGGAGGATCAAACCAGAATCAAAAGGTGTATATAAAGTATAAACAAGATTATATATATAGATGTGTGTGTGTATGCATGTATATCTTTATATATATAAAACCTCAAACATCTAAAGGCAATTTCTGTGTATCGCCTTCTTGTCCTTTTCTTTTTCTTATATACACTACTATAATAATAGATTTCCCATTAAAGTACTACTTTAAAAGTCTGCTTTTCACTTTGTCTATATTTGAAAATGTACTCAAAGAGTTCTGAAGAAGAATAATGTGTAGGATGGTTTTCAGAAACTCATTTGGAAATCATATTATCTAATAGAGAATTAAATATACTTCTAGTGGGTATCCATCAAAAATTAAGATAACTTCTCATATTTAAGAGTATAAATATAACCAGATTTTTTAAGCTTAAATTCCATCTGCTGTCCAGGGATTGTCAACAAGTGAAGATTTATGGAAGGCCACAGACATTGGTCTTCAAATTGTTAGGGCTGTGCTCCTGACCAGGACTTGGCAAACTTTCTTTGTAAAGGGCTGTAGTAATTATTGATGATTTTGTGGATAACAAGTGTCTGTATTTTTAAAACTCTGCCATCTTAGTGTGAAAGCAACCTTAGACAATACATAAAAAAATGAACATAGCTATATTTCAATCAATAATTTTTTTATATAAAAATGGGTTGAGCCAGATTTGGCCCATGGGTTATAGTGTGCCTACTCTGGTTCCAGACTGTCCTCATAATTGTTTTCCTCAGCTAGTCCATAAGATTAAAAAGTCACTATTCTTGCATTTATTGTATTTTGCAGAGTTGTGAGAAAAAAAATCTCTATAAGTTGCTTTGACCACTGGAAGATAAGACACAAATTGTATGTCTAGCTTCGTTTACTGAAGAATCTAAATGCTCTTTTGAAAAAAGTAGGCACTGAAATGCTTTGAAAATATGTTTTCAAAATAAGTATTGCATGCACAAAAGTGTCACAATACTGAGGACCTGGTATGGTGCTAAGAAAGGGAATACACATCTAATGCTCCAAACGTCTCATCAATTCACAAAAGCTTATGGTAAGTTTGCTTAGGATTTTAAGCTGTAAACCTATTCTCGGGCTATGTAATTTTATCCTTTACTTCATGGTAGTAATATCTAAGACAGGGAAACTACTCACCTCTTCATTCCAGGCTGGGAGATAACTTGACTGATACTTTCTTTATATTACAAGGAGGGTAAAACCTTCGATCATTTGCTTTAGGACAGACATACCAAAACTTGCCATTCTTCTCTTGCCATTGAAACTCAGTACTAAGCTCATTAATGATGGAGAACACTGGGGATGTCCTTTATGCCAGGGATATTTAATGCATGAATTTGGGTGCACATTTCATGTCCAATTTGTAATGGAAAATTAAACAAACAAATGAACAGAATAAAACATAAACAATCTGGCTGTCCAAAGCCTCTGTCCCTGTCCCAGAAACGGAAATAATGGAAAACTGCCAGTGAATATGCTGTGAAATATGGTAGTCTGGGCAGGAGAAATACGTAATTTTTTTTCTTACATTGATCCTTTGTTTGGTATTAATCAAAAAGTGTTTACTTGCCAATTTAAAGACCATTTTAATGGAGAGATTCTTTTCATCCTCCTCCCCAAGCTGTTCCCCAAAGTGAAAAAATCCAGGACCTTCAATTAATTTAAATGGTCTTGCCTTTATCCTTATCTCAGCCTTTACCTTTAACCACGGGGTTACAGCTAAGAATTTGGTAACAGTTACTGTTACCATTACTGTCTTGTTAGTAGTTCAAGGATTGCATGGGCTCCTGGCCCCACTAAGGATCTCAGGCCAGTCTTTTCATAGAAATGATACACTTTTGGCATATGTTTTTACTGCCATTTATTAAATACCATGTATTCATGCTACAGCACTTTTCATACACTACTATTGATCCAAGGAATTCTAGAAAGTATAAATTATTGTTTCCTTTTGATAAATGCACAGCTCAGAGAGATCACATGACTTGACTAGGCCACATAGGTAGCACATAGTAGATTGGGAATTCAAGCTGAGATCTATCCAATAGGAAGTCCCCTCTCAGAGATATTCACTGTTGTCCTGTATCACTATGCAAATGAAAGACGTGCACGACATATTATTTAGGGAACATAGTGAAATCCTAATTATCACCTGGATGATATTCTCACAATTAGAGTCTCTGTTCTAGGTTATTACCTCTTCTAGGGGGGCTGGCCACAGCCATCAGAAGACGTTTGTGAAGATGCATTCATGTGAACTGGCAAAATCCTCCCAGCACTCTCTCAGTAGCCCAAGATAGTCCAGAAGATTGCATGACATTTAAGAGGAGCAAACAACAACGGAGGTTATATGTGGACACAATGTCTATAAAATAGGAAGGAGGGGATCCAGTGGACGCAAGTGGAGTGTGCTGGGAAGGCATCACTGAGCTGAAAAGTCCAGGACAATATTTCACCCTCTGAGGTTTTAGATCTTCTGCAGCAAAGTCATCTGGAGTGTTTTTCAAAAATGCAAATTTGCTGGCCTTATCCCTCAAGAATCTGATTTCAGTAATGTTTGATGTAGGTCCAGGAATCTTTGTAACTGCCATTAAAATTTAAAAACCACTGACTGGGGATAGTTGGACAAATCTGGGAGTTTATAAAGAAGAAAATTTCCAGAAAGGGGAACTAAAGGGCAATTTATGTTTTATTTGTTTATTTTTGAGACGGAGTATCTCTCTGTCGCCTAGGCTGAAGTGCAGTGGCGTGATCTCTCTGCTCACTGCAACCTCCACCTCCTGGGTTCAAGCAATTCTCCTGCCTCAGCCTCCTGAGTAGCTGGGACTACAGGTGCACACCACCATGCCTGGATTTGTTAGTAGAGACGGGGTTTCACCATGTCGCCCAGGTTGGTTTTAAACTCCTGAGCTCAGGCAATCCAGCCTCCTTGGCCTCCCAAAGTGCTGGGATTATGCGTGAGCCACTGCTCCCGGCCCTAAAGGGTAATCTCTAAAGATGTAGGCTCCTAAGAATAATTGTGTCAGTGGGTCTCCTGTGTCACAGGAGTAGGAATCTGGAGGGCATGTGAAAGATCTTGAGAATTGCTTGTGGTAGAATTGCTGTAAGGTCAGCATAGCATCTTTAAACACATCCACCATTCTCTTTTATCCGGTTTCTGCTTTCTTTTTCCTTGCAAATTTAATTAACATTCATGGGCAACAATATTAATTTGATCCAACTAAGGTCCTTTTTTAATCATTTAATGATCACAACATGAAATCACACACATTAAGAGGATAGAAGATATAAATCAACCCGAATTAGGAAAAAATTTGTAATTTAACCAGGTAACATTTCCAAGGATGTAAACAAATATATTATAGATAATGAGATGAAGGAATTAGTATGAAATTGGATTTAAAACCTTAATTTAAACAAAGTATGTTCTCTAGTTTATACCCAATCAATACACATGGCATATGAAATTTCATAAAATATGATACAGTACATTGCTTCTTCTATACACCATTCACTATTTTTATAAGCACAGAATACTATTGGATGTTAAATATAATTAAACAGAGCAAAATAATATAAATTAAAGCCATGAAGTTTTTTTTATGAAATTACAGGCTTGCTACAGAGCTCGTAGGCATTACTACTATGCTATCAGAGAAATGTATTATCCCCTGAGGGACAGATTCTTATTATCAGCTATGGATTTTGTAGTCTTTAAATTAGAAAGCAAAATGCTATAATATTTGTCTTTGAAAGCAAAAGAAGAAAACGACTGAAAATTTTAAGCAAACAATTAATGTTAACTTCAAATATAAGGGTGCTTGAGTTTGTACACAGCTTGCTCCCTGGTTAAAGCCCAAGATCTATATTGCATGCACAATTGCATGCAAATTGGACTTAATTTACTGCATGTGCTACCTCTTCAATTAAATAAAATGAGAAGATGATTTTTCCTTTGGAAGAGTAAAATTTCAATGTGTTAAAATGTTTTATCTCAATTTTTCATAAATAGCACTCAAGTGCTTATTTGAAAGAGTTCACTTAGCCTATATATTTTGAGTTTGAGTTGGCATGGAAGGCATGGGCTCTCCCCTCAAGGAGCACGTGGATCTACTGGGAACAGGAAATATATTAACATGGCTAAACTTCTAGATTTATCCTTCTAAGACACCTTTTTGTGTATGTCTTCTTGTTTAACTTCTACCTTCCAACTCATCAGTCTTCAAAGTCTGCATCATTGCATGTAATAGGCACTCCAAATCCTTTTATGAGATGAATTCGCTTCCTAAGTCTGCTGTAAAAACTGTTACAAACAGAGGTGTGACTTAAGACAAGGGAAATTTATTATCTCACAATACTTGAAGCTAGTAGTCCAAAATCAAGGTATGGAAGGAGCCATGCTCCCTCTGAAACCCATGAGGGAGAAGCCTTCTTTACCTCTTCATAGCTTCTGGTGGGTTGTCAACAATCTCTGCCATTCCTTGGCTTGCAGCTGTAGCATTACAATTGCTGTTTCTATTGCGATGGAATGTTTTTTCTTCCTGTGTCTGTGTTGAAATCTACCTGTTCTTAACAGGACATCAGTAATATTGGATTAAATGCCCACTCTATTCCAGTATGATCTTATCTTAACCTAGTTGATTACTTCTGCAATAAGTCTATTTCCAAATCAGGTCACATTCTGAGGTATTAGATGTTAGGATTTCAACATATGTTTTGGGAATCCTGTTCATCATGTGACAGGAAGCATTTAGGTTCTTCTGCTATTTTGCTTGCTCATGCTGTCTTCATTCCTCATTTATTATGGGAGAAAAAACTTGGCAGTTACTGAATTCTTTCTCTGTGGCAATTACTTTACATATGCTAACTAATTAATTCTTGGGAGAACCCTAAAGAGAAGACATTATTATCCCATTTTATTGGTGAGGGATCTGAGGCTTAGTGAGTTAAAGTGCATGTCTCAAGATTTACTCATCTTTTAGGTCTTAGTTCCAATCCTGTTACATCAAGGAAGGCTTCTTGAACACCCAGGCAAAATTAGGTTTCCATAATTCTCATGGCATCTTCTATTTTTCCTTCATAAAATTCGTATCATTTAATAATTTTTTATCATTCAATCATTTGTTTAGTATGTGCCTCTTCATCTAGATCAGAAGCTCTGTGAGGTGGGGCCCATGTGTATTTCCATCACTTCGGCACACAGGCACCGGTTAATATTTGTGGAACAAATATTTGTATGAGTAACTCTCATAATTAGTAGAATAAAGATTTGAACATTTTACCCTGAAGCTCAGAGTTGCTTTATGCATAATGATTAACAAGTATCTACTAGATATCTGTAATGTAGTAGACATTTAACTTTGCAAGATGAATGAGGCCTAGTCCCTGTCCTCAGGGAGTTTAGAGTTTAGTAGAGAAGGCACAGAAGAGGAGGGAATGATTAACTTCCTGAAGACTGTGATGGGATCAGAGAAGCTTATCACAGATACCAAAGTCATCTGAAAGGGAGGAGAATGATAGGAAAATTGGGTTAAGAGAGGCCGAGGCAGAGAAGTAGGTGTAAAGAGGACAAGTCCTTGGCAGAGGATGATATTTTTCCTCAAAGGTAGACAATTTGGTAGATGGAGGAGGAGTTTTGTTAAGTTAGACTATGAGCCTCATCTAAAAGAACTTTTATCTGAGCCAGATGGGTCTCTCATGAACTCATTAATAGATCCCACACAATTGTGACTCAGTCAATGAAAATCAGATATTTCCAAATCTGGAAAAGGCTCTCTTTGGAGGTAATGAGTTCCGAGTGCTTTGGAGTTGTTGAAACATCACATGCGCAACTATTTTAATCCTGTGTTTTAGCAGTGCTTCTCTTCCTATCTTCCTTCCTGCCACAGCACACGTGAAAAATATTTCAGTGGCACATTCAGATACAACTAGAAGCAAACTCTTCCAAGGGCTGAAGAGGTCAATACCCTATCTCCCCTCTAACTCCTTTGTGATACATACACAGTGTTCTAGAATGGGGAATTTAATCCTTCTGGAGTTTTAACTATAGAAAAAATTCAGATAACCTCTAACTTTGAGCTTCTTGAAATTGAAACACTCCTTTTCCATATTCTTCATACAGAATCCCAGAGTAATGTATTAATAGTGTAAATCAGATGATGTCACTTTGCTGCATAAAATCCTTCAATTCTTAAAACATTTCAAAGAAAATCCAGAATTCTTACCTTGAATTAACATGCTCTGCACAGTTTGGTTTCGACTTGCCTCTCTCAATTAATTTTCTACAAACTTCTCCTGTGCTTACTATAATCCAGCCCTTGGTATTTCTCTGAAGTCTTCAAATAAGCCAGACTTACTCCTGCCTCAGGGCCGTTGCATGGGCTGGTATCTCTAAAGGCAAAAATATGAGGATAACTTTCTTATACTTCAATCTAAAGTTTAAATATCATATCTCAGTAAGGCTTTTCCTTGACTGCTCTATCTAAAGAGTTATCTACTAATGGTTTATTTCCCCATCTGTTTCATCAAATGATGTATTACTTAAAAAGAAAACTACTCATTTATTATTCTCCCCCTATATATACACACTCCCTCTACAATCCATCTCTTCCCTGACCTGTGAGTTTGACAAAAGGGAAGTGCTTGCTTTGCTCGGAACCCTAGCAGTTCTCAGTGAATACAACAGTGCCCAGCACACTGTTGGGGCTCAATGCTTATAAGTCGAATGAATGAATTTGAACATTTCAAGGACAACTTGACAAATACATCAATGTGAATATTATAAGCCCAGAAAGGAAAGATGTTTAATAAATGAGATGGAGACAAAGGATGGGTTAGAGGAGTGGCCACATTGGTAGGCAGAAATTGAGAAAGGTTTGTTTCATGGAGGAAACTCTAGATGTCCCCCGAAATATTAATATGTAAAACTAAGGGGTGTGTGGGGGAGGGGGATTATGGCAGTATTTTAGAAGAAATTATTATCCGTAAAAATACATTGCTAAGTAGAAGAACTATATTATTTAGGAACAATAAATAATTCAATTTGATTTTATTATAGCGGCGGTTCTCAACTAGATGTGATTTTGCCACCTGGGGGACATTGCAAAATGTCCGAAGACAATTTTGGTTGCTGCAACTTAGAAGTTCTACTAACTTTTATTGGGTAAAGGCCAGGCATGATGCTAAACAGTGTTCAAAGCCTGGGACAACGCATCTCAGAGGATAATTATCTGCATCAAATGCTAATAGTGAGAAGATTTGAGAAATACTGGATTGGGGGAATATGTAGGACTATTGTAGAAAATAGAGCTAAAATAAGAAGGCAAGCAAAACTTTAGAAATACTTAAATATCAAAGTCAGGCATTCACTTAGTAGGGAGAGGGGAACTAATGTTGGTTTTATGCAGAGTCATGATAGGAACTTTTGGAGGCTTAACCCGGTACTTGTATAAAGGCAGCCTGGATCAAAATGAGAAAAGGCCTGTGTAGAAGCTACTTTAGTGAGGGGTCTAGGTTAGAATAGGAAGCCTTGCATTAGAAGAATGCTGAAGGAGACGGAATGGAATAGACAGATTTATGCTATTTCAGAGGTACAATATTAATGAATTGTCAAGGATAGAATGCATACATTTTGTTTCAGAAGTTTTTAAGCATAAATTCTTATGTCTCTTTGATTCAGTTCACATGGATTTTAAAGGAAAATACCACAAGTCATGACTTTTTGTCCATAAATGCTTGGAATGCCCCTGAGGTTTCTTCAGTATTTCATATCACATGTTTTCATCAGTCAGGGGAGAATTTAAAAACATGTATGGTAATAACTAAAAACTCTGCTGCTTTAGTGAAGGAATTTGTTATTGCACCATATTTGGGTGTGGGATGAGTAGAAAAGAAAAAAAGGAAGGCGGGGGGGTGGGGTGGGGAGAGAGACAGACACACCAAATCACACAATTTTAGTATTTCTCCTGTAGAATACTTGGAAGATGAGGATATTTGAAAAATAGAGTCATGGAATCTTCGAGTTAGAAGGTTATCTGGTCCAGTCATTTTTAATTCAAGCACAAAATCAAAACATGAAGTGGGATGGCTGACTACTCTTGTCTTAAAGATCCTCAGTGCTTGGCCAGCTGCCAGGTTATTCAAAGTCTGTGCTCACGTTTGCAGTGAGTTTTTAAGATTTCAAGATATTGGCAATCTGACAAAAGCCTATTTCAAAAGTAACTGGTATCTTTATTAAGGTATAGCAAATGAGATATGAATAAAAACTGTGTGAAAGAGCCAAGACAGAACTACAAGGTAATTTTTTTTCTGGGCTTCATTCACCCTTTATTGGGTGTTTCAGAGACCTCAGCAAAAAAGAAACCTCTCTGGCTGTATTTTAATCCTGGCTTCCTCTAGTTTAGGAATAGCCAATTACTGTGGTAAACAGAAATCATCTGAACCTCAGCAATATCCCTATCATCATCCTGATGCCAACCTTGGGAATTCTGACCTCTGTCTTTCATGGCATGTTCCACCCCTCAGTGGTCAATAAGCCAAGCCAGATGCTGCTCTTCCAACTCATTGATATGGGGAAGGAGCTGAGCTCTATAGCCTACTGGCTTGGGTAGGGGCTTCAAGGCACATTTGGCTCACTTATGCTATCACATATTCTTGATCATGTGTATTTTAAATTACTCATGCACTTTCATCATGGAAGTCAAGAGTATGTAAGATCCTTGCCTTTTCTGGAAGGAACATTAGACATGGAAGCTTTAACATTCCTAAAAGGACATATGTCTGGTCAACCTGATGCAATTCATGATAAATGAAGCCCAGGAGAAGGAATTGCAGAGGGCTAGGAATGAGGGAGAAGGGGAAAATTCTAGTAGGTAAATGTAGAAAAATTTTTCACGTCTGATGCCAACAAAATGTAAAACAGAGAAAGTAACCAAAGATGATTTAGTGAAAAAAAATTCTATCACAAATCAAAGATTTTCTGATCTGCCGAAATTCTTTGAGAGGTCAAATAGACTTGTCACAGTCTGTAGTTTTTTTGTTTTTGTTTTTAAATATTCACTGACGACATCATAGTCTCTTGCCAAAAATTCATTGATAATAATATCAAAACAGACTACCAGACAGAGCAAAACATAGGAGACTCGTAAATGTTTTAAGTGCTCTATTTTCTCCCTTTAAACTCCAAATCTGTGCTGCTAAATATATGTTATGCACAGAAAGAGTTGCTTCTTGAATGATTTTAAAAATATGCAATGCTCACTACTTTTATCATTTTTATGTTGTAGGTATACCTCTAAGCTATTATTTATCTAGGTGGTTTTAGACTTTTTTGCCTAATCAAAGTTATCTGATCAGGAAAGCAACGCTACATCAAAAATCATTGAGAACATATATATATATATGCTGTATATATGGAATATATATATTTTATATACATATAAAATATATATATGCTGTATATATGGAATATATATATTTTATATACATATAAAATATATATATGCTGTATATATGGAATATATATATTTTATATGTATATAAAATATATATGTCATTTTATATATACATATGTGTGTGCGAGTGTGTGTGTGTATTCCATAGCTAGAATACCGAGGAAAGCATTTAGGTTTCGTTAGTAAAAGACGATGTGTTGATAACTCTATTGTGCTTGTGTATGTGTGTGTGTGTGTGTGTGTATGTGTGTGTTAAGCTCAGTGCTTATCATCATTGTAAAACAGATTTCTACTTGGTAGTACATGTAACAACAGGAGAAATTGTAAAATCATTACAATAAAACTGCAAAGGATGTATTCTTGCAGCAAAGCACACAGAATCTTGGTTCCTACCGGAAAAACACCACGGCTGCTATTTACTTAATCAGTGACTGACTCTGTAAGAGCAAAGGCCACAAGACAGCAATGAAAAGAGAAACAAGCAGTGGCCCTGCCTGCCCGCTGATCAGATTGTGCTTGCCTTTTCAAAAAGAAATTCATCCTTTTATTCATTCATTCATTCCCAGCCGGGCTCGGTGGCTCATGCCTGTAATCCCAGCACTTTGGGAGGCCAAGGCGGGAGGATGACAACATCAGATGATCAAGACCATCCTGGCCAACATGGTGAAACCCCATCTCTACTAAAAATACAAAAAATTAGCCGGGCATGGTGGCACATGCCTGTAGTTCCAGCTACTCGGGAGGCTGAGGCAGGAGAATTGCTTGAACCAGTGTGGCAGAGGTTGCAGGGAGCTGAGATCGCACCACTGGACTCTAGCCTGAGTGACAGAGTAAGACTCCATCTCAAATAATAATAATAATATAATAATAATAATAAATTCCCTCAGGCAGCATAGCTAAGCCAAGTTAGCTCTCTAGCCAGCTCTTGTTTGTGAAGTGTAATTCTGTGGTAATGAGCTGGTGACAACGTGAGGAAAACAGTCTAAACATTATGAAAATCAATCCAAACATGACTGAAGACAGGAAGAAAGGGAAGGGAATGGAAAGGAAAAGAGAGAGAGAGGAACCAGAGGGAAGAAAGAAACGTTTAATGACCATTTCAAGAGAATTAAGAGCACCATGGACATGAACTATTATTTACCAATACAGTGAAGTCACCAAATAAACTCTATTTGGATTCCCATTCATTTATATATCACACTCAGAAAGGTGTGGTTTTGCATGTATTGCCGCTTCCTTACCCCAGAGACGTTCCATTCTGTTGTAAATGAATGCGCTTCAGTCATTCTTGAAAGACATCAATGTATTTTCATCTTTCACTAAATTTAGTATCTTCTGAATAGTTTACAGATCTCTTCCTACATATAAAACACGACCATGACAAAGAATATGCATTTTTCTTTTTTAAGATACACAAAACTCAGTAACCGTGGGAAAAACACAGGCCTACTAAGTGAAATCTCTCTTGCTTCTTTCCATTTGTCAACAGATAAACCTCTAATTGCTGGGGAGTAGCTGTGACACTATTGGTTTCTGAATGTGTTTGCCACAAGAAACAAAATAAATTTTTTTTTTTAGGTAGTAGAATACAGGCATGGGATATTGGGTTTTCTAGGAGGAAAAAAATGTGTGATTACGATGTGTAATCAGGCTGGGCATAATGGCTCACACTTGTAATCACAGAACTTTGGGGACTTGAAGCAGGAGGATTACTTGAGCCATGGAGTTTGAGACCAGCCTGGACAGCATAGTGAGACCTCATTTCTACAAAAGAAAACAAAGGGTGTAATCACAGGGGGACAAAGGCAAATGTGTTGCTCCGGTAACTCAGAGAATAGAAGGCAAGGCTTTGTGTTGTTAGTGCTTAAGAATAGAAAGGGAGTAAAAAGTTGATCTTTGATTTTGTGGTATATTTTATCTTGCACCAAATGACATGTAATATCTTGGGATACTTGTCATTCTCACTCATTTTCATGTTAAGCTGTATGAATTCTCTTTCTCTATTCTTTCTGAGGTAAAGCAGGCAAAATACTTCCAAATTGTGCCACGTTAAAAAAGAGATTCCAGGACATTTGATCTTTTCATTAAGAGCAATAAACTACTTGCTACTGCTGGCTTTTTCTATGAGTTCCAGTTGGGACCCTTTAATTTGTTAATGAAACTGTCAAAATTGAAATATGAATATATCTAATTCTATCAGAGTATACTTGGTTAATAGGCAGGTTCAGGAAAAAGGATTAAGTTCTTCCCTGCTTATCCTTCTCCCTATCAATAATTTTTCATTTCCTCAGTCTTATCAACTTTAGTGTATTGGGCAGATGAAGAACCAAGATCTCAGTTTTTGATCTTTATTGGAGATCTTGGAAAATGATGTTTTTTTTGGTTGAAGCTTTTAAGACGGAACTGCCATTTTCCTTTTATTGGTTGGACTACAAAACTGAGATGTGTGTTCACACTCAACGCCAAACTTTTTGTTTACAAAGTACACCTAGCTCGTATGCTGTTTAGAAGCTCTAAACTACCAGCTCTCTGGTGCATATTACTGACGATATTTTTCTTGTAGGCATTGATTTAAATCCTGTATTTAAAAAAAATCCAACGGATCCAAATTTCAAATGCTTCCTTTGGACTAAAAGTTGGTCTGCAACTCTTGGGGACTATTCCAGAGGCCACAGTCAACCACTGTTTGTATTCAATCTTCTCCTTCCTCAGAGCAGGCTCAGAAGACTAGAAGCTTGTTTTGCAAATCCATGGCACCAACCATTTACTATCGATGTTACATTTCTGGGAAACTTTCAAAGTCTTTCACTCTAAGTTCACCATTTAAATTGTATCTGTTAGAGTATTAATTTACTTGGATATGACCTTTTAAATTTTTTCTGTTGTTGTGAATTATGAGCAAACCACACAATTAAAACATAATTCCAGAACCAGTTAGCAGAAACTCTTTTGATTCTTAATATGTAAGCTTTTTCCTGCAGCAAAGTTAGTTTAAATGTTTAAACATAAAGCTGATTCTATGTCTTCATTTATAGATTTTTATTTTAGCTTGCACACCACAGTTAGGTTTTCTACATAGGATAAATTGGGAACTAAAGATCGGGCTACTCAGGGACTATAGAATTATATAATGATATCTAACAATCCTGAGAAAGTCTTTTATGTTTCAAAATTTATTACTTGGGAATTGTTTTTAAACTATAATTGAAAGTACAAATACCAATATATCTGGTTTTGCTCTAGGGGCCTTTTGGCAAATCTCACATCACTTCCTAGTTGGAGCAATTAAACAAAAGAGAAGATGGGTGAGATCACTCATCTTCTGGAGTAGAATTTAATGAAACTGAACTCCACTATGTATAGCAACTTTGACTGCTTAAGTGAATCTCCAGAGGATAATAGCTGGAGGCCACAGAGGCCCAAATTCAGCAGTCTGGCCATTGAAGGTCACAAGTGAACAAAAAAAAAGGACGGCAAAGACAACACCTCAATAGCTCACAGTGTGAGGGTTCATTATGACACTTTAAGCACATGCCATATTTCTGACACTGACCTAAGAATTTCATAAACATTAACTAAATTAACCTCATAATAATGCCATCAGAAGGATGTGATTTTGTACCCCCTTATACAGATGAAGAAAATAAAACAGAGAGACTTTAAGTAATTTGCCAGAAGTCTTATAACTGATGAGTAAGTTTTAGCTACTTGATCAGCTCTTAACTAGGTGATCAAAACCCAGAACCAATACTACTACTAATCAATACTTCAATCTACTTCTAAAAGTCCAAGGTAACCCTACAAAGTGCACAGGACCAAGGCAGGAAGCCATATATGAGGCAGGGTGCTACAAGACCAGGTTTTCCCAAAGCATCAGAGTTTTGTTGTTTGTCTAAAGACAGAGACTTGCTGTGTTGCCCAGGCTGAACTTGAACTCCTGAGCTCAAGTGATCGTCCTGCCTCAAGCATACCAAGTAGCTGGGACTACAGGCACATGCCTGGCTTTTTTTTTCTTCAATTTTAAGAACAGTTACTGTGATAATGCCTGAGGCTTTCTGCTAGTTTTTTCAGACTGAAGTAGTAGATTGGGTTTCCCCCTGCCTCTTTGGAGGTCCTGATAGGAACTACCTGATGTCAGTAGAACACACACAAATTGTTGGTGTAAGGGGCAAAATAGTGTCATTGAAGAAGTTTGCTCTGTCTGGAGCTTCAGTAGTTTTGATTTAAAAGGCCCAGACATGGAGCTCAATGCTCAGTCTTCCTTATTCTTTCTTTCTCTTAGGATCTTGCCGAGGCAACTCCAATGATAGTACATTAATCGTCTAACTTCTTCTCTTTAACCAGGTTCTGGAATATTTAAGTAGTCTATGTTGCAAAGCAAGCTGGCAACACCATGGTAGTCCGATTCCCTGAAAATCCAAGCCCTTGGGAGTACTTTTGCACCACATCTCACTCAGGATTCCGGCAATCCATCCGCTGTCTTTAGTAGAATGTTACTGCAGTGTGAGTCTCAAGACAGCTATCCTATTATTGTATTTTTTATTATGAAATGGAACCAGTGTTCACATAGAGAGAAAGTGCAATAAACATAGCAATCAGCTATGTTTTTGGGGAAAGAGGCTGAATCTGTGCTGTAATGACATGCAGGACATTAATGTTTGCAAAATATGATAGTCTTCCACAGAGGTTTGATTTGCTTTTGAAGATATTTCAGCACTATTTTTTTACTTCTCAAGTCTGATTTCATTCCTTGGAAATTTTCCATATGTAAGTATTCTTTATTGCTACATATAGCTCATGGAATGTTGTTTTTTCCCCCTCCCACTTCCTTAAATACTGACATATTCCAAAGAGTTTAGTTTTTTTCCAATACCAAATTTGATTCTATTGCATTTATAAAGTGCTAATACAGCTGGATTGAAACAGTGACCCACCCTAGCAGATACTACATTGAATAGGAGTGAACATTGAAAAATTTTGTACGTGCAGGGCAAAAAATATGAGCTATTTCCATTCCAGGTTTCTAATATAAGGGTAGTATGAATTGACAATAAAATACATTCAGGAATAAGTATAAATCCAGAGTCTGAGTCTCAAAATAAATTATAAAGCAATATAATTTTTTTGAGTATTTCTTTCCATGGGGGGAAAAATTGTATCTCCATGATGCTGGACATTTGAACACAGAATTTGGCAACTCCAGGACAGCTAGAAATAGTAAAATATGACATACACAGGAACCATCAGCAAGATTGTTACCCCCTTTTTTTTTTTAATCTGGAGGTTTTGTTGTTACTTAGAGTACTTAGAGCAGTAATAACATTCTCACTTTCATCTACAGATGTTTTCTGTTTTCTATTCTGGTTTGTTTTTTTAATCCACATGCCCTAAAACTAAAAATATTATAAGAAAATGTCACCAAAGCATTAAAATAATGTGAAGACTCATAAAAAGGAAACTTTACAGTTTTTAAAACCTAAAAATTATTTTCCTTAATTTGCTTCTTTCCTTGGCAGGAATTATTGCACACATAATAACAATCTGGTTCTCATCTTCTTTTTTGCCTTATCACCACATAAACCTCCATTTAATAGACTAAATTAATAAATCTTTTAAAACGTTCTTTCTTGTGTGATTTTGGACAGCAAAAAAGCAGAATCATGTGTAAGTGACAGAATACAGTATCCCTTCTTTCCTCAGTGTCAGTTTCTCGTAGTCAACTGGTATTAAAAAATAGGTGAGTACAGTACAAAAGATACTTTGAGAGTGAGAGAGAGGAGACCACATTCACATAATTTTTATTATAGAATATTGTTATAATCATTGTATTTTGTTATTAGTGACGGTTGACAATCTTTTACTTTTCCTAATTTATAATTTAAACTTTATCATAGGTATGTGTGTATAGAAACAAACATAGTGTATGTAGGATTGAATACCATCTGCAGGTTCAGGTATCCACTGGGGGTCTTGGAACATATTCCCTGAGGATAAGGGGAACTACTGTAGTATAAGTTTAATGGATGTCAGAAGACAATGGCAGCTTGACACAAACTTTCAATTCTGGATATTCTTCATGTTTCGGTGATCTCCTATGAAACCCGTGTAATTGATCAGCTGTAGAGGTCTTGAAGGCAGTCCCCCCTTCCTTTCTAATCCTTTCTCCAGCCTTTATTCTCTCTCTGTTGCCTTATTCTTTTCTATGCATAGGCAGTCAGTTTTAAGATATAAGTATCATCTAGAAAGGTAACAAATTCTGAAAATCTTCTATTTATGTCTTGCTTAACTTAGCTGAAAACCATTTCTTACCTCTCAAGGAACAACAAAGTCACATAAACTCATAAATGGATTCTAAAAATACATACTATACACTTGCAGCCAAATTTGTGTGTGTGTGTGTGTATGTGTGTGTAAACCTGGCACCTGCTGACATCTATTCAGGAACACTTACAGAACCTTCCTTATTTGTGTCCACACTCTTATCTCCTAAGAAGTTATCTTATAGAACCCCCTTTCCTGTGAAATAACTACTTAAATTCCAGTGGTTCCACTGTATATCTCTATCTTGTTCAAAACATCACTTCGAATTCTTGATCTTCATTGGTCTGTTCTAGCTTAGCCCACCTGGTTTGGCTACTGCAAGCCCTTCCATGATCCATCATGTGCACCAATGCACAGTTCTTCTATTTTTCCCTTTTTTCACATTGATGCCTTTTTAGTTATTTTAAGTTTATATTACTGAAAGACAAGCAGTATGTCTTCTGTGTGTTACATGCTAACCAGATGTCCTTGACCAAACAAAAATTCTTGCCAGGAGAAAGGAGGAGAAAAATGTATAGGAATCTTTTGCCAAATGGACAATGTGATTTTCTATACTAGCCACAGTAATACGTAGAAATTCTTTCTGCTGATTTGGATGGAGTTCTTGTCTAGATATACTGGTAAAGTCTGGCAGTTTTCTTTTCAGTTAAAGTGGCTTTTGAGTTAGGACCAAATTTGGCATTAGAATTGCAGATACACATGAGAACTTGTATGTGTAGCACAAACAATTTCTTGCTGCCTATTGCCTGTGGGATGCTTGCCAAGAAAAAACAATTTGCTTTGCTGCAAGAGCCCAGTTAGCCATTACTGGAGAATGTTTTTCTAAGATTGCTTATCAGTAATTTTAATAAGGCTCAGAGGTTTGTGTGGTTTGCACAAAATGTTAGTTACTTTTTAAAGGCCCAAATTTCTTCCCATTTTCTTCCATGAATCTGGACTCTATTCTAATTGTAAAATCATCAATGAGAAAAGCACCTCCCTAAATGAGTAGATAGGAATGGATAATTAAATGCTTATGGTAAAATGGATTTAACTATTATATTGCTGTTTCAGAAAGAAGGCTGTTCTCATTCAAAGAGGATCCTCTGGTTTTATACAGGAGTTTGAGTTGTTAGCCACTATTTTGGTTTTGTAATTGTGCACTCTGGTCATGAGAGGCTTTCTGTGGGGAAGAGATGTCCTCAGTGGCTCTTCATTGATTGATTCATTCATTGAACAAGCATTTGTTGGCACCAGTTATTCATTTAACAAGCATTATTGGGCCACATTGAGCCCCAGAGAGAGAAATGAGTAAGGCTCTATTCTTCAGTGTTTCTACTTGACTCAAAACCTCATGTAAACACTTTGATGTGAACCCTAAATTTGGCATAATGTAAATATTTATATATTTAAACTTGATAAAAGAGAACATAGGGATCTGAGAAGCTTAACCTAGTTCTTAAATCATGTTATGCAGGCAAAAATCATGATTTGATTTCTAAAACTAGAACACCTGCTTTGACTAGTAAAAAATTCCATTGAAATTTTAGGCTGATCCTGTAACTCTACTCAATGTCAAGAGTGACATGGCTTGAAATTGTGTGAGTACTTACCAGAATAAATATTAAATCGATAACTCAAAATAATTTTTTTAGCAATGGAATGTAAATAGCAGTTTCTCCCTCTCATCCTAAAGATATATGATATATAGAATTTTGCATAAATAAAATCGAAAATTTATAAGTAATATGTATGTCATTATAAGTATATGTCAGTTATTTGCTATAAGTTAGGTATTCCATAAGGAACCCATTACTGATCCAGGACTCATCCCATATCAAATGATTTTGAAGTGATAATATATACATGAAGCAATCAGAAAAGATTTAAATTCTTAGTTCTAGGAAGCCTTCGAGGGAGTGATCAATATAAAGGTGACTTGCCTTAGTGGCATTTGAGAATCATCTCCATTTCTCTTATTAAATTATATTGGGAAGGTTTCCCTCTTTGGGTTGCAGGCTACCCAAGCCCATTTCAGGATGGCCGTAGCTGGCTTGGAGTGTTGAAGGTGGATAATTGACTCTGCCCAAACTCACCTCTCAGGCGAGGAGTGGTAGGCAGTGTAATACTTGCCTTTTCTTTATTACTCTGTGTTTCCCAAATATGAATGCCCTAGGCCAGTGGAAAATACTTTGCACTTATTTTCACCTTCAGATGTCAGAAGTTAGGCTTTAATTAGACTAAAATGCAGGCATTGCTTGTAAGTTCATCTGTGTTTTCTGGTCTCGTTAGTGCTATTCTGGACTACATGATAATAAGCATAACATAATGAAAGAGTAAACACTAGGCAACTACAACCAGAGTCGGTGCTTTAGAGTACTGAGAGATCAGAGAATGAGTAACAATCAGAGAATGAGTCATTTCTGCTCAGTGAGGGTGGTCTTTCTTCAATTTGAACTCAACTTATTCTCTTTTATGCCCACAGCCAGAGACATATGTAAAAATCTCCTTACAAAGAGTCTGAGTATATTAGAGAAATCATAGTACTGAGGAGAGTGGTACAGATATGTGGTAAGTGAATATTAATACCCTAAGGAGAAAGTCAAAATACCAGGCAGATAAAAAAGACCTGGGTAGGGAAGAACTGGCAGCTGCCATTTTCAGTGAAGGAAAAACTGACTCAGAAATGTAAAAAGTGATGACTCTGCATTGAAAGCATCAGTCTGATCATTTGGAGACTGAGAGAATAAGGAAGTAAAAATTATCCTCAATGAAGATTTGATGCTATGGCAAAAGCAATATCTATTTCATAGCATACTCTGGTGGGTAAAGGTTGTGTGGGATACTGGTGATAAAAGAAAGACCCAAATGAGATGCCTCCATCAGCTGCCAGTTTCTCCAGTTCTCCAGTGAGCAAAGAGACAAGAAGTTAAAAAAAAAAAAGTTTACACAAGGTGTTTAATAATCTGTGTAAAGTAGACTATTGACTGGCATTTACAAATTAAACATGTATTTGTTTCTTCCTAAGAAATAAGACATCCATAGTAGACAGTACCTGAGATGTTTTGCATTTTACTAAGCTGTGAATGGGCTCTCATTGGTGATGTAATCAGAACACACTTCACAAAGCCTTTCTGACAAAATAAGCTTGGCTCTCAGCAGGCATCCTCTCCTCTGCAGTATTTTTGGGTGCATTGTAATAACTGGTCGGAAGTGTTGGGTACTAGGATTCTTCTTTGAAATTTACCTACATGGGAGGTGGAAGCGAGAATAAAAAGACAATGCTATAAATGAAAGCGAAAGGGGGCAAAAGACCCTTTAAATACATAAAGTTAGAAAAACTTTATGTATTTTATCAGCCCTATATTCTTAGATTCATTAAGCACTTTGAAGAGCTTGCTTAAATTTTTCAATTGTACTTTATTGCATTTTAGGAAGAGATTAGCTATAAAGGTAGTACTTGCAAATTTGGGAAATCATGGGTGCTTCAAAATATATTCATCGTAAATGGCAAAGGGCTACTATGAATCTTGTTTTCTATCATTGAGGTCCCCTGAGTGGAAAGACAAGCTCAGCAATCCTCCCCTTAGCATCAAATGGCACATTATGGGGCTGGTTTTCTGAAAAATTATCAAATGAAAAAGGGATATTCCCTGTCCCCAACCCCCACACTCAGGTCGCGTTCCATTCACAGGTATCCCCAACCACACCTGACACCCTCACTCTTGTCTCTGGCTCTGCCAGGCCAATTGTCACTGCCTGCCTATGTCCTCATTACTTCTGTCTCCAATCAACATTTCCTTGCTTTGTAATTTTCGTTCTTGGGGCCAGTATTGATTGAAATAAAGTGAAAATTAGTAAATTTCTCACATCAGCCTACATCTTTAAGCAAATGGGATAAAGCTGGGAAGAGACTTCCAGAGATTTCATTCTACTCCAGGTAGTGAGAAACCTTTTTATATGACCATAATAGACTCCCAGACAATTAACAGGAAAGATAATTTTGATAAGGTGGAGAGATCATAATTCTTTCTTATCAAAGTATCATGTAAATGGATGTCCCATTTCATCGTCTGAAGGACTTGCTCTTTTCATTAGTTTCAGATCATACTGTGCTAGAAAGCACGGGAAGAGCACGCCAATTTGTTTTCCTTGGCACCCACTGTGTCTGGATATCAATGCACTGCAGTGGAAGGCAATAAGCAACTACTGACTCTTTGCCTTTCCATCTTCAAGGTGACTGATGGCAAAAGGAAGAAATCTAGAATTCATTATTTTCAATCATTTGTTATCTAAGTGGATTTTAAGACCATGTTGTGGAACTATTATGATTCACCATCAGAGGAAAAGGGCAATTTATTTTGACCTGTGAAGATGCAGTGGATATGATCTATGTTGAAATGATTTTTTAAAAAAGATATTATTTCTGGATTAAACTTCTTTGAGTCACAGCCTAACCTTTTAAGAAATATTTTTCGATTATGCCTTGCCGACCATATATTGAGTTTTCACATTCTGCACTTCTGTCATTTTCACTAATAGTGTTTAATGTTACTCCCTGCCATCATCTTTCTACTAATTATTCTCTAGCTGATGCCTGTATTTTCCCTCTGACAGGCAGAGAAGCAAATGTTTGTAATTCCAAGTTTCTAGAATATTTGAATCTGATCAGTAGCAAAAATATGTTTCTCATTCATAAACATGATGCCTCTCAAACTAATCATGGTATAGTATATGTATGACTTTGATTCACCTGTCTTTTTCAGAGCTGTTTGTTCTGTTTTTTATTCTTCATATATTATTTGTTTGCTTATTTTAAGACTCTTTTACGGAAGAGGAAATGAACACTTACTTGTCAGCAGTATTGAAAAAAAATCATATAGCAGAACAGTATTAATTTAATCAAAACATAAAGATTAAGCATGACAACTCTTTAAAAAGCACTTACATGTCCTCATTTGAGTTTGTATGGTAGCAGACAGAAAGCCTGATAGACATTAGAGGGTTTTTCTCAAAACCCTGATAGGCATTAGAACTTGTCCTGTTTTCCTGTTTGGCGGTTTTTTTTTTTTTTTTTTTTTACATGTACTAAAGCCAAAGTTTATTTTAGAAGAAAAATTGGACAAATATAATCAAAGTATGCAAAAGAATGAGAAAAAAATCAGAACAAACTTGAAGTTTTGTATGACTAACTAGAGTTAACTTTTATTTAAAAATATTTTCTTCAAGTTTAGTTTTTGTTGCTAAGGCTAAAAAAGAGGGAAATGACCTCAACTTGCTACTTTGCATATTGAAGAATTTCCCAACTCAAAAGAGGAAATAATGCAAAATCTCTATGATGTATAAAACAAGAAGCATCCTGGTTTTTTAGGGTGAGATGGCAATTCCCTTCTCTTTATAAGAATGAGATGCAAAGGAACCACTTGTAAAGGGTTTTTCTTAATAGGATGCATGTGCCTTAGTTGAGAGAGATGATCTTCTCATAAGTATGTGTTTGGAAACTGTCTATATGGTAGGGCTTTGCATATTTTATTACCTTCCCTTACTGCTTTGAAGTTATTATGGCATCTCTAAAATGTATAAAGAACTCATTTGAAGCTCATATACTTAAAAATATACATATCTAATCTGAGCATGTAGTTATGAAGTCTTTATTATAGGAAAAGATACATTAGCTTTGTTATTATTGATTTTTCCTCTGCTATTAAAAAAATTTACTCTAAGTTCACAAAGCTGCTAAATGGTAAAAAAAATATTTGCAGAGCTTATTTGCAAGGAGTTATACATAAATGAGAAGTTAATCTTTTGGAAAATTTTCTCAGGATTTCAATGTAAAGAGCCAGTTTATGAGAATAATATAATACATTTCTGTTTACAAAGCACTGTTAAATGCATGCTCTTATTGACTCACGAAAATCCTGTGATGCTGCTGCTATCATCATCTTTGTTGAAAGATGAGGCAACAGAGACTCAGATACATGGTACTTAGGCTTCTGTTCTTTATCCTGTGTTGCAAAATCTCCACACTGTACCATACTTTTTCCCTTTGCCTTGTTGATCAATACCAAGACAGCCATGGATCTGCCCATTTTCAAGGTAGAATGCCAACATCAGCTTCTTGATTTTACATACTGTGAATTATTTTATTCAGACTTTTATTTTAAAGAAGTTAATTGGGATAACTTATAGCCACATTAGACACTGTTCATAACAATGTCTGACCCATGACTCAGATACTTGTTGAATGAATGGGTAGACCATATAAGGTATATGGAGACCCTTTTAAAGGGAGGATTCCATTTTTGACTGCACACAGAGATTTGGAAGGCAGAGGAAACAATAAGGGAAGTTTGAGTCATATGGCGTCTTGTGACTTGAAGTGTGATCCATGGATCAGCAGTATCAGCATCACCTGGGAATTGATAGTTACATGAATCATGGCCCCATTTCAGACTTAATATATTAGTCTGCCATTTTACAAGATGGTGTGGTATGATGTTTACCATTTTACCAGGTCCTGTAGTATGAGGATCACTGTACAGTGCAATAGTTCTTAACGCTGAAAACACAGAATTACCTGGGAACGTAAAAATAAAATAAAATGATCGATCCTCACTATGAATCAAATAAATATAGTCTCTGGATAAAGGCGCTAAGTATGAATTTTTTCTAAAACTCCACTAATGATGTTAGCATCCAGCTAAATTTGGGAATTACTGCTGTAGTGTAAAATCCTCAATGGGTATCAGAACACCTCAGGCTATTGCTGGTAAGGCACTGGATTTAGTATAAGATGTTTCATCACAGTGGAACACAGTTATCTGGTTTAGAATAAAGTGAGGGGTCATTGGAAGTTCTCTAATGCCTATTACATTCCTGACATTGGGCAGTTCAAAGAATGTGACCCTCTACCTATAATCTTTCTAACTATGTTTATGGTTCGTCATCTATGTGGCTTCATAGTTGGTGCTTGTACCAAATGATTGCCAGCCACTGAGAAAACTCCCTCCATACTGGGAATGTCTGGGTTCATGTTTTTCGCTATACATCCATGCCACTTTCTTCTGCGAGTGAGTAAAACCAGTCATTTTAAAGATAAATTTTGGCTCCAGGAGGAAGAGCCTGAGTGTCTTCCCTGCAAAGACTTTGACTCAACACCAGCTCAGATCCTGCTGCTGGTGATAGGATTCCACCTAGAGGTCTGTACTTTCTTGTTTTAGTTGATTGCCTTGGGTTTTTCCTCCTGACCTTTTATCTGGAGTATAGCCTCATGCAGAACAATAGTGGGAGAAAAGAAAAATGGGAGTTTGAGGTTTCCATTTAGGGCAATGGAAAGGTTCATTAAGGGCAATGTGAAGAGAATTGCTTTGTTTTGGAGGCAGTGGCAGCCACTGAAATTTTTGCAATGAACCTATTGTCTGAGTCACTGAAATGTCTGTTGAATGAATGAATGCATAAAAGGTGGTTTAGAGAGAGATACCGGGATTGATTGGTTAAAGAAGAATAAGATGGCTATTGGATTATTTCCAAAAAGGGAATCATTAATTAGATACAAAAGGTGAAAAAGGACGTAGAAAGGAAGGAATGATGAGAGACAAAGTGGCACCTAATTGAGCTCAGTAGATATATTACGTTAGAGTAGTGGTTCCCAAGCTTTAACGTGTGTAAGAATTACCAACAAACTTGAAAATACACTGATTCCTTGGCTGCTATCCCCAGAGTTTCTGATTTAGAGGTCTGAGGCGAGGCTCAAGCATTTGTATTTTACTAAGCCAGCTCCCAAGGTGATGCTGATGCTGCTGGTCTGAGGACCACACTTGCAATAACGTATTTGAGCTGGAAACCTGAAGCTAGAATATTTTGTTTTCAATTTTGGTTCTTCCATTTACTGCCTGTGATATCTTAAGCAAATTACCTTTTCTAGGACAATGCTTAAAATACTATAATGTATCCTTTACCCGGGGGTCTTGTTAAATTGCAGATTCGGATTCAGTTGGTCTGGGATCGGGGCTGAGCTTCTGCATTTCTGAAAGTCTCCCAGGTGACAGCCATGCTACTAGTTCATGAACTGGGCTACTGTTAACAAGTATCTAGGCATTATTTCTCCATGTTTCACATATTTATTACAATTAAATAAACATATATAGATAGAAACAGTTTGAAAATTGTGGAGCAAAATGTAAATGTAAGGTGATGGTAGTAAATTGATGCAGGCAGGAAATGGAAAAAGATGACTGAGTTTTAAGCTGATTAGGTAATTTTGGCACATACATAGAAATACAGAAGTCAGGAAGGAGATCTGGTTGAACAGAAATGTGGATTTTGGGGGAAGTAGTAGGCAGTAGAAAATGCAAGACAGAAATAAGCTTGAGAAATAATTAAATATTGAAATAAGAATTTTGGAGTTGTACACATGTGATTGAAAGATAGTTCTGTATATGTGGGTGTCTAGAAAAAAGAAAATAAGTAGAGAATCTAGGAAGAGATACCATTTGGAAGATGTCAGGAGGAAGAGGTACTATTGGAAGATAGATCATAGTCTAGCGCCTTGTCATAGAAATATTACTTGTCTAACCCTGGGCTGTATCAATGGATTGTATATATTCATGATTGAGGATGACAGTCTATTGAGTTTCCTAGGCATTCCCCTACTTGGAAATCATATAGAAGCATCCCATTTTTGTGGACAGCTATTCCATGTATGGTAGAAGATGCCTATCTAGGACTTTTTTTTTTCTTTTATTTTTATTAATTTATTTTTTTTTGTTTGTTTGTTTCATATCTAGGACTTATGAGTTCCTTGGACCAAGTCATAGGCATTTAGAAAATAGAGTAGTTGAGGGAGATCATGAATTGTATAGAAGTGAGAGATTCAGCAATTGAAAGTCTTTGCCTTATCAATCAATTCAGACACTTGGAATCTGTGAAACTCAAGAGAAAATGTGGTTCAGTAGCTTACTGAGAGGAGCATTTTCACAAAGATAATTTATCCACTAGGGAGAGTAAGAAGTAGATTTATCTGCCTATTAATAGTTACATAATTTTAAAAGAAAAGACCATGATATGTCTAAGTCACTAGTGTGTTTGTGTCATGACGATGTTTTGGTCATTTTCTTAAGGATGCTTCCAAATAATGTCCTCAGATACTAAAAACAGTTTATAAGAATTCTGGCTAGATGCAGTGACTCACACCTGTAATCCCAGCACTTTGGGAGGCTGAAGTGGGAGGTTCTCTGGAGGTCAGAAATTCAAGACAAAACTAGGGCAACATAGTGAGACCCCATCTCTACAGAAAACGAAAAACAATAAAACCTAGTTGGGTGTGGTCCTGCATGCCTGTAGTTCCAGTTGCCGAGATGGGAGGACAATTGAGCCTAGGAGTGCGAGGCCGCAGTGAGCTGTGATGTACTACTGCACTCCAGCCTGGGTGACAAAGCAAGACACTGTCTCAAGAAAGAAAATGTTTTTTTCTTTTTTATTTCCTATAATTCACTGGCTGGTTTGCTTTTCGGCTATTTTTATTTTCCCTCTAAATTTCAAAGTACTAGGTGTTAAATTCTGGACATTTAGAAGTTTGATTTGCAATGATCTAAACTCCAAATCAACAGAGGTCTCTTTCTAACATTGATTTACTCTCAGAGGTTCATTCATAAACATATTCATTACAGGCACACTCCACGAATATTCAATAACACATCCATCACTGAGCTGTTTATGTTAAGAGACACAATTGAAATTGAACAATATAACTCAATAAAATTACTGGTCTTTTTATTTATTCATCCAAACCCTAGGTGCTCAGTCACTGTAAACAGATCCATTGGAAACAATTCACTTTTCTATTGTTTCAGGATTGATCTTCTCAAACATATGATTATTCTTAATTCAGAAAAAATATTTCATTTCTTTAAGTACATGAGAAGGAATTAGAGCCAGCTGAATGCAATAAGGGATGAGGAAGGAAGAAGCTCAATAAAAGGAAATCCAACCTGTTTACAAGTCTGGATCTAAACACTGTGAGGTTTGTGGTTTTGGAAACTATGTTCATATGTTAGAGGAGAAAATGATGAATACTGGATAAACATGAGTTTAAATGGCCAAGGCAAGATTCTTATTCCTCTTTGCACCCTAAGTATCTCTTTTAAGCAAAGAGTTTCACTTAATTTCAAAAAGACCCCATGCAGACAAAAGATCAATGAACAGTAGAGGGAGAGAGACATTCATTTTTTCTGAGAACATTAAGCTATATCTATTAATCAGAAGACAATTTAAAATATGGAAGCATTCATAGAAACAATTAATGTATGTAGTCATCACGAGATACACCAAATTACCATCTCATACAAGTGGTAAATCTTGGTTTCCTAAATCTGTTTTTTGTTTCCAGTTCTTCCACTTTGAATATATGATACTGAAAATATGCTAAACAGTGCCCTTGGGCAAATTAGAAACAGAGGTTGGTAAAAACATTAGGAATGTTTTTTTCTTATTTCAATTTAAAATGTCTTTTTTTTTTAGAAGGTTAAAAACTAAATATGAGTGTATTTTGGAATCAAAAGGATGACCATCAACTAGATGAGGCCTGTCCTGGAGCTCTAGTGCTCTTTGGCATATGTATTTGTTTATCTGCAATTTAAACTTAATAATTTTTTTAAAGTATGAGTACAGCCTGGTTGAAACTACTCAATATGCAGTCATTTTGGATCAATGTGACTTCCATTGATGGGTTACCAGAAAAGATACTGGACTGTAAGAGCTTTTTAGTTTGTGGGCTTTGGAATTTTGATGACTGAAAAAAAAAAAGGCTAAAGGGAATTGGCATTTTAATTCCATGTGGCTGAGCTTTTTAGTTGCATTCAGACACTTCTATTTTTATTTCTTCAAGCTGGGCCTGTTTCCAAGAAGGAAGCTGTGGAATTATTGCTCTTACCCCCACACTTAGTGCAATCCCCTTTAATACTAAGGATAGGTCAGCTTTTTGCCTGTCCCCTGCATTAAACCTGGAAGTAGATCAGATTTCAGGATAAGCAACAAGCAAAAAAGGACAAAACATTTCAAGTGAAACATTGAACCAGCTTGACTTGAATTTGATTCACTTGAACTGCAGAATCTAATGTTCACAGAGTGCTTTGACCTTAGAACCTGGCTGGTTTTACACTATAACATTTAACTTATTCTTTCTTTTCTTCTTTTTCTTCTTCTTCTCTTCTTCCTTTTATTTTTATTGCCCTGCTGTGTTCTGATATATTTAAAAGGTTAGCTGTTTGTGTTTTATGCAATGGAAAAACTGTTGTTGGAGTTTTAGCCTTGAAAAGCACTGACTGTATCTAAAAACAGAAAGAAAGCACTCCTTTGCCTTGCCTCCTATTGGTTATTTGGAAACAGCTGTTTGACGCCAAGCTTGTACTTCACTCTTATCAGCTCATTTGGTGAGATCAGAATGTGCCTGAATAACTCTGAAGGTTAAAATATGTTGACTGAAGTTTCTGCTGCCACCATTCAGCAGCAGCTAGGCTGTGGCTCTCATGATCATGACATGTAGTGGAAATTTTCTTGGCTTCTGTACATCACCATCTCTGCCTGGTGTGTGTCACACTGAGGATGTGCACAGCAGGATGGCCCACCAATGCACCTGACAGGGCTGGCCTATGAACATACAGGATTGTGCTTCCGATAGAAAGCACACTATTTGCAGTGATTTGTCATCATTCAGGGATGAATTTTTTTATTTTAGTCTTTTTATCACCCACAGGTGTCTTGTTTATGGTATCTATAGCATTTCTTTTCAGAGAAAATTGGGCATTATAATTTCCTTACTTAATTTCATAATCATTTTAAGCATGCCAAAAATTACGCTCCACTGGTCCTGACTGCTACTTAAACTGTATGTGTTCTTTCTAGTCCTTGTTTACAATGTAACCCCAAATCCTTCATAATACAAACAGAAGAGTCTTTGATTTTGATAATTTTTTAATAATTCAATCTTCTCACATAATTGAATCATGCCATACTGTTTTTACTCAGAAATTAGAAAATATTCACTAACAGTCAAATAACTTTTAAATATTATAAATTCCTTTCCCATAATCTCATGTTAATAGTACAGTCTTAGTTTAGAAGCAGTTTTTGAAAGATGTTAAGTATTAACCTTGCAATTTGTGGTGTGCTTATATTTACTGCCAAATAATTTGCAGTGTTTTGTCAGTTATTTATCTAGCTATTTATATGTTTATCTGATGCCTATGCTGAAATATTCAAGGGCTTTGACAAGTGTGCTGTGTAAGCAGAAAATAACCGTTCAAGGGAGAAAAAAATATTTTTTTCTCTTGACGACTTCGATACAGCAACTACAGTAGTTACTATATGACTTACTGAACAACCATGAGAAGGAAAGAGATGAAATAGATCAGCCAATCTCCTAAGTCATAGATACTGAATATCCACTTTGTGTAGGTTTATGTTTAAGGTATCATGGGAGCTCCACAAAATATATAACTGTTATTAAAATGGCAAAATAATGAGCTTAGGATAAACATAAATTTAAAAAAGCTTGTACCTAATTATTATTCTTTTTTTTGTTCCTCAGGTTCTTCTTTTAAACTCAGAGCTTCCCTGGACCTCAACCAGCGCCATTTGGGCAAAAATTCAATAAGCTGTGTGAGGGTCATTATTGAACAAACATATTATCAGATTTAGATGGTTTGATGTTATTCTGAAGTTATTCTGAAGACCAATGAAATATCACGACGGTCATGAATATACAAAATTGTATTCTTATATGAATGATACAGCTTAGTTTCTCATATCTGTTTTTCACTTTCCAGTACATATTTTTTGCATTAATATTAAAAACCTGCCACACGGACAAACCACGCCACTGTTTCCTTTTCATCATATGCAGTTATTTGAAGAGATTGGCATTAATCTGCGAATTCTCCATCAGGCTCATTAGAAAATAGCTGCGAAGAAGGAATTATCAAGTAGTTACCTTGGTCTCTGTGGTAGGAGTGGGGCTCCTTATGGGGAAGATGGGAGAGAAATATTTAGGAAGAAGAACCGAGAATTGTCTTTTCTTCCTGATTCTTACCTACATTCAGATAACTTATTACGGATGCTATTTTAATCTTCTGAAATATCTAATCACTTTTTCAAGGACTAGGTTTAATTGGGGAGGATTTTCCCTTCTACAGGCTTGCTTCAATTCTAGACTCATTAAGATGCTGAAATATCTATTCTGGTAGTTCTTTCCTTACTGGTTTCAGGTTGAATTCTGTCTAAAGTTTTACAGGTTCAGATATTGAATCTAGTTAAGAGGCAGACATGTTCCATGATCTCCACCTAGAGCAGTCATTCAAAAACCCCAGAGTAGAGCTAAACTCCCTGTGGATGTGAAGTATAATGCACACACGAAACTCCAGTGTAGCTGAGAAATGATTATTAAGATAAAACCATGCCCTTGTGTACAAAACCCCACACATATAAAAAGAATCATCTTCAACTTTATGTAATTGTTTTTAAAAATAGATTACTTAATATTAGCTTTTTAAACAAAATATGAAAGTAAAATTTTAAAAACTGTTAATTATTTGAAATGCACGAGTGCTTTACATTAGAAAAATGGCAACTATATGCCCCTAAGCAAATCAAGTCACTTCTCTGATTGTGGTTTCCTCTTCTGCAAAGCTAGAGGATTGTACCAGCTATTTCTCATGTTTCTCTCAGGTTCAGTATTGAATAATTCTGTGGATCATTTTATGTAATTCATCACACCTTAATTTATCAACTTCTAATTACATATTTGTATACAGGCTTTTCTTAAAATGGTTTCATACCATTTGTTATGTTAATACTTGCTTAACATTTAAAGAAAAATTAAAGATAGAGGAGAATGAACAAGAGACAGGAATAAGAAATAGTTCCTAAATCCCAAAGTACTAAAAGATATTACAGGAAATACAATCTTGTGGGTGATTTGAAGAAAAGGAAAGTCACTGTAAATTTAGTTTCTATTTTGTGACATATATGTTATGGCCGCTAGTTAATCTCACAACAACTCTAAAATAGATATTAATGTCCAGTTTATACTGCTTAGTTAACTATGGCTCAGAAAACCCCAAATTCATTGAATTAGGAAGTAACACAGTCGACGTCTTTGGGTTTGAGTGACTCTTTACATGCTCTTCCCAGATCGCGATGCAGTCTTTGTTCATCCAGATGGAATAGCAAAAGGAAACTGCACATGGAAGGGTTAAGTAGCACATGAAATGTCCAGGCTCTTAAATAGTTCCAAAATAATATCTTTTATCAATATTTGAATTTGTATTAAAAATACTTACCCAGGACAAATTGAAATAAAGTATAACAAAGACTTGTATCTGCTGATGCTATACTATTCGGTGATATAATAATGCTAATCATAGCAATAAAATATTTGCCAAATAAATATATATTGAAGCTTTGAGCAAAGGCCATCATTTTTTTTTTTTTGTAACACAGAGCTACTTTCAAAGAATGATATGTGCATAAAATTTGCCCTCTTCAAGAGATTACCTAAAGAATTATTGTTATTTTGTAGAAGGTTTGTATTGCACTTCAAATCCATTAATGAATATTGAGGACTTTCTGCTCAGACCTATGAAATGAAGGATAATTTATGCTTATTCATATAATAACTAAGAAGCTATCAAATATTTATTATTGGATTGAAGCAATGGAAATGGTGAGAAGAAGGGAGAATCAATCTATTTTTAAAAGAAGAGAAATGCAATTAAGTCTTTTTGGGGTATAAGAATTTGCAGAACTATTATAAATAGAAGGGCCCATCTCAGCTTGATTACTTCAAAACAGCTTCCTGCAACCTCCCACCAAGTAGATGAGCAATTAGTATAATCACAGCAATAAGTCAAAGATGCTTGCTGTTCAAACTTGTGTTGCAACTTTTCCTTTTGGCATTGCTCGTAGCCTGTTCCAGCTTCACACACAGACACAAATGCACATATTAAATAAAAATTTCTTTGGTAAAAGGCAAAATGCCTAGGCTTGACTTCCTTTTTTGTATCAAGGTTAAGTAAAGGGTACTGAACAAGTGAAGCTGTGCTGAAAAGAACAGTGGCCAAGGCAGAGATATTCTTACACCCCAACCCGTTGTGCAGATGGAAGTCTGGCCAAAAACCCATAAAGCATCAAGTCTGACTGTGAGTCAATCTGTCAGCACAAGTACAAGGTGACTCAGGAAAAGACTGCATTTTGTTTTCTGGGAAATACTCAGGGGTTCTAGCACATTTATGTGTGTTGGATATTGTTGTCAGAAAAGGATAAAAATGACTTCTAAATAGAAAGAATGAACTTTTAATAATTGATTCTCTGCTAAAGAAAACAAAGAGTAACACAAGTGAATTCATTTTTAAAGAAATTTTCAATAGGCAGATATTAAAATCGACTACCTGTATCCACACTTCGGTTTGAGATACTTCCATATTTGTCAATCTTAGGCTAAGTTGCCTCAGTACACAAGGAATTGTTTCTAAGAAGAAACAGCACAGTAAAACAGGCTTTGCAACGCCAGTCATGTGACCTTTTAAACTATGTTTTAAGAGTACCTAATTTTAAGGTTTGCTTTAGATTTTATCTACAAATTTAACTAATTGTTACAAGTTGCCAAATTATTGGTTTGTCTGCATCTTCTATGTTAATAGGAATTAAAAGAAATGTTTAATGTTGTTGAATAATAGGGAGAAGAGAGAGCTTTATCTTTGATTTTTCAGTCTTCCTGGTATTGCTAGGTATTTTAAATACCCAGCTTATGTCTATCCTATTGTGTCAATTACGACAGCCTTGATTTTTCACTAGTTTGGGAGTTCTTCTATAGGTGCTTCTAAATGCTTCCCTTCTTTTTTCTCTAATTAAGAAATTCACCAACTTATGAGAGAAATGTCAATTTCAAGTTTTTATGAAATTCTGCTGAGAGATTACAGAAGATATATAGCAAAATACATTTAAACATTTCAACTATTAATGGCAAAGAATAGACTCCTTTTGTTGTTTTTCATTGCGGATATGCATTTTTTTATGGTCAAAAGAAATCTGACTTTTCTATTGAAATGTTATATAGGAACACCTGAACACACATAGATACTGACGCTGAGTTCTCAGGGAATAGTATTCTGTATCCCCAAAAAACTTTGCCTGCTGAACACATGATTTTAAGAAGAGACGTTATTAGTAACAGTGATAAGTATCAAGGCATAAGATCAAAATGAAAAAGAGAAAGGCCAGAAGATTGGTTTGTAATAGTGTAAATTATCCTGAAACTGGATACATGGAAAGTTTAGAACAGCAGGAAGGAGAAACTTTATAGGCAGAAATTCAAGGTCAAAGGTCATCACCATCTAGGAATTTGAATCAGCTAAAAAAGATATTTGCAAACCTTGACTTTATCTTTAAATGTCACAAAAGGAAAAGAACAGTACAAGTATTTAAATACACAACTTACCACAGATGCCATACCATGATGATACAGCTGATTGAAAGAATGCAGTTGAAATTTATCAATGTAAATATATTCTTATTTGAAATATAAAGGCAAATACCTCATAATGTTGTGGAATTTGGCTTATTTTTGAAGGATAACTCAGTTTTAAGTAATGTGTGTATTAAGGGCTGAGTTTCATTCCTCAAATTCATGTGTTGAAGTCCTAACCTTCAGCACCTCAGAATGTGACTGTATTTGAAGATAAGGTCTTTAAAGGGGTAATTAAGTTAAAATAAGGTCTTTAGGGTGGACATTAATCCAGTATAGCTGGTGTTCGTATAAAAAAAAGAAAGTTGGACACAGACGGGGACAAATACCATGTGAAGACAGGAAGAAGATGGCAATGCACAAGCCCAGAAGAGAGCTCTCTGAAGTCACCAATCCTGCCAGCATCCTGATCTCGGACTTCCATCCTCCAGAACTTCAAGGAAATACATTTCTGTTGGTTAAGGCATCCACTGTCTCCTACTTTGTTATGGCAACCCCTAGATAACTAATGCAGTGGGATAGTGTTGTATTCAAAGGAAATTAGAAGAGAGAAATTTCAGCAGAACAGGAAACACTGACAATTCCTTTGGAAGATGTAAAGAACTCCTTAGATTTCATCAGCTCAAATGCCCTTGTGATCAAGAAACTTCATGAGGGTCCACATTTGTTTTTCCTCATTTTGGAAATGAGTAGTAACTACCCAGAATGACATATTGAGAAAACACTGAAAAATCACAAGGCCTTTGGGTGAGGGTTGGTGTGGAGGGAGGGGAAGAACTCTAAATGAAGCAAGCTCTATATTGATCAGTGATGTCTTCCCTGGGTGAGGGGTAGTGAATGACCACACACATGCATGTGTTCACCCAGAATTAAACGGTAATTTTTAAATTCAAAAGTCTCTGTGTATGAGTTTGTTCATGGATCACTACTCTGGTCACCTTGGAATCAGGGTTATTTGATGTATTCCTCATTCTTTATTTTACTAAATAACAAAGCTTAGATATAAATAAAAACAGACAAATTACAAAATATAATGCATGGAAGAGTATTTTTTTGAGTGATGCAGGGAAAGGGATCCTATAGTTACTGTTTTCTAGCATGTGAGTTCTTTCAACAAAATGATAAAGCTAGAGAAGATTACTATTATACTTAGCACAGCTACTTAAAGAGTTGATATCCACATTTTCCAGATCTTACAGAGCCTTTTAATATTTAATGAATAGCAAAATATGATGGTTATTACAGTAATTATGTTGTCTGGATGCCGAGGGAGGGAAGGCAGTAATATTTTTGCCTTACTTGCCTGTTACCTCCTATTACCTGCATTCTCAGAGGTTATAGGGTTCTTCCCCCTTGCTTTTGAAAACATGATGCAAAGACATTGCATTCTTGTCATTTTTTTTCATTTTGATGCACTTTAGTGGCTGGAGTTAACTCTGCTAATACTGAGCCCCAAATGGCTTCAACTCTGTCATTGAGGAAAGACTCTAAATCTGAAAAGATCTTTCCCATTCCGGTCTGCCTGAGACCTGCTCCTCCTCGCCTTGGACAGGGATCCTAGAGAATGGGCAGCAGATCTGCTTGCTCTGGGGTCACTCTGTCAGCTTTGATGCTGACCAGCAAGGGATACTCAGCTACTGTTAGGGCAATTTTTTGAGAGGAGGAAGGAAGCTGCATAACCTGATTAAATATCAATACATCCTATTTAAAGGGATGCTCTGTTCAATTCACAACCATGCTCCTTTCTAGGAACATGCCAATTATTGGCTTATCAATATTCTCAGTACCACCCTCCAGATCTCTACAATGTTAGTGCTATTTTTAACATTGGATCTACAACAGAAGACCTATTATTCTGCCAAATATTCTGAAATTAGAGGCATAAAGATGACAGAGAAAGCAATTCAGAGATGGATCAAGAAATATTACAATATATCAGGGAGACTATTTCCATATATTCTCTATTGCATGTTCTTTTTAATTTTTCAAATTTAGTTCGTTTTTGAAAACTAAGCTACCTATAGTTAGTACTTGTAAAGCATGTATTCTTTTCTATTCTGAGGTTATTAGCCACAAATGAATCTGTTATATTAATTTATCAATATATCTTTTATTCTGTGAATTTCAGATTGTTTTGCTGTGGCTCTTTGAAATAGTCACTCTTGCCCTCATTTTAAAGACGGTGATACTAAGGCAGAAAATGGTAAGGTAAATTATTCATAGTTTCCGAGAACTCTATACCCTGTCAACTTCAAATTACAAATCATAGTGCACGCTGGGGCATATGTTGGCCTTCCCTTTGATTAATAGGGAGGAGGTTGGGCTTGATGACCTCTGCAGGAGGCTTCCAGCTCTGTAATACTAGGATCTAATTCTGATGAATGGTCCTGATGGTAACTAGAACCAATCTATTCCCCTACCCTTTAGTTCAAAACTTAAGACAAAGCACACACTCACACAAAATATTTTATACCCTACTAATTCATAGGAGAAAACATGCGTTTCTGCTAAGCATTGTTATATTCTGATCTAGTCATGAGTGTGGGTTGGTGAAAGGACCTATCTTATTTACACTGTTGTTTGGAAACTACAGGGATTTTGAATTGGGGAAAGGACACAGTGGGAGGTTTGGTTCCAGCTCAGTGAATGACATGTTTGTACTGGACGATGTAGTATAGTTTCTCCTAAGCTTCCAATCTGGACATCAGCCAACTACACTCACAAAATAAGTTGATGATATTTAGATTTTACCAAGACTAATTAAGCAAGATGCACATTTCCCAGTAGATCTCTGTGACTGAGTGTGAATTTATTTTTTTATATTAACAAAATGATTTTTTTGTAGTCTCTTTTGTTAAATTAGTTATTATTTTCATTCCAATACCTTGATTCTTGGTTCACAGGAAGAACACTAATCTCATTTGATTATAAATAAATAAGGGGGAAAATATTTTACTTTTTCTTTATTATTGTTTCTGAACTCCAAAGGAAGGAAATGGCATGCTTTAAATAAGGACAGAAGATTTTCTGAGTAGAATTATGATAGAAGTTATTGTATTTCAGCTTTTCTTGAGTATTAAGAAGGTCTTTTTTTTTTTAGAAGTATGTTTATCACTCTAGAAACATTACTGGAGGTTTAATGTAAACTTGGAGGAGCTGGCAGAGGTGTTGGGATTTGAAAGAGGTTTCTGTTCCTTTAATATTGCCTCAGTTTCTCTTGCTCATCTGACCAAAGTTTGGAATCTAGTCTCATCGTCATGTGTTTTGAAAATCTAACAAATCTAGAAGATGGTGTAAATGTGGATATATTTAAACAATTTGAAATTTTGTCAAGAACATGAAAGAAAGACATGTTTTCTAACAAGACAGATAAAAACAAAAATAAGAACAGAATCCTTTTAACATTTCTTAAAGAACTAGGAAATTATGGTGGTAAAGTGAGTATGTCATACAAGGTAGGCTATGTAAATCTAGTGTGATAACTGTGTATGATTCATTGATAGGCAATGTACTTTCAATTTGATCACATGTTCTCCTCCTAGATACCTTGCCTATGGGTAGAAAAGTATATATTATATGGGTTTAGGCTGATTCTAAGGTATACGTCTCTTAACGTGAGCTGAAGCAGAGATACACTATATTGGCAGATGCATGTGACCTTTTCATCTCAATGAATTACTGAAGGATGGACTATTAAGCCATGGAATATTGCTGAAATCAAGATTGCTATAATGCAATTAAAATTCCATAAGTCTGAGTAGAAAAAAATATCACGTGATGGGAAAGAGAACTCCTCAACAAAATATTGGACTTCCACACTATGTATGTGTATTATATGTTCTTAATAAATATTCTTAAAAATACCTGCAAAATTCATGGTTTTTTGCTTCCAGTGTTTGGCAACCTTGGACATATGTGATACCTTGGATTAGGAGCTGTAGGGATCTGACAAAAGATTCATATTATAATTCCTGCATGACTAAGGGAAAAAAGTGGAGGATAGCAATTGAAAAAAAGATTTAGAACCAGAAAGCCGACCTGAAAAGCCATAAATAATGTGTTGATGTTTTCAGAAATGGAAATTTATTTATTGAAAGTTTCTGGTATAGTATAGCAAAATATGATGGCAACTGACAAAAATATAAAGTGAAAGTTTTCCCAATGATAGCTCATTCTCCAAAAGTTTATTCTACAAAGATGAATGAAGACAAAATTTTAAATATCACAACCACTCTCTTATTTGATATTCACTGAGAAAGGAGACACTGTTTTTTTCTCTTAAGTCATCCCCAGATTGTAATAATAATGTATATTAACATGGTTAATATTATGATCTATTGATAATTTTAATAACTTTTAAAATCCATCTTGTAGGTTTCAGTATTTTTAAAACTCTGTTTTAAAATTAAAAGTCCAAGCCCATATGAAAAGATACAGATTTTAACAGACTTTTATCTGGCATTTGAAAAGGCCTTGCCACAGTTTGGCTAACTTAGACAAATTTATCTATCTGGACATTTTAAAGTGATTTGGTAGAAATATAGGCATTACACATGTGGATGCAAACCCACTTACATAGTATCATTGGTAAAACCTTTAAAGATTAGTCTTAACAGCGAAACCTTATGAGAATATGAAGCTGCCACCTTAATGAGCATTCATTATGTTTATTTTTAATAAAGAAATAGCTTCATTTTGGCATAACAAATATAGGAAATCAAGTTGAATTTGTGTTACATTGTACCGAATAGGTTAGGCATAGGACATTTAGAGCCAAAGGTTTTTAATGTAAGTCAATGTTTTACTCAAATATAAGTAATTAATCAGTATGTAATGTGATTTTTTGGGTCATAGGGTAAGTTAGTTTTTGTATCCCAAACAAACCTACATTTTTTTTGTTGCTTTCAGACAATAGGGAAATTACAAAGAAATGACCAACAACCAAGTTCAAATGGGCAAGATATTACTAGTTATTATAAAAAGAAACCTCAAATGCTGTTAGCTTGTATATGGACAACCAGATTTATGCCATAAAATAGGAAACGCTTTTATTATTGCTTATAAAACTTAAAAAATTGTTTAATTTTAAACATATAAATCATACTTGAATCTAACAATATGCACATTATATGAAAATGTCATCTCTTTGCCTTTCATGTTTGTATAATATTACAGAAAACTCAAATACTTTATCATTTTTTAAAAAATATATTCATTACCCTGTAGGTTTCAGTTAGTTAATATTGTACAGGGATTCAGGGAAGGATTCTTTTGTAAATTATTGAACAGATCTGAATGTGTTTGTAAACTGTGACAGAAATCCCAGTGGAGGAATAATGAAACCAAAAACTGAAGAAATGTGTTCGTAGAGTCCTGGAGGAGATGAACAATGGGGACAGGGGAACTGGCTGTGAAAACTATACCATCTCCAAGTGGGTGAAGAAATTTGCTCTTTCAATGCTGTGAGCATATTGCTCCTCTAATATAACCCTAGGCATGCCCAATTATCCTATTATTTGTGATGTTTATAGATATATATAATTGGTGAGATACATTTCTGAGTTTGAAATAGCTTTCAATACTGATTATTTTCATTTATTGATACTTAATATTTTACGTGTTTTTGGGGTACATGTGATTATTTGTTGATACATTATTCTTTGCATTGACTTTTATGCATGCTTTTCTCTTTTCACATTGACTCCAAGAGATGTAGAAATTAGCAAGAAAACAAAGAGCAAGTTTGATCACTGGTTAGCTGGTCGTTCGTTTTCTTTTCTTTTGTTTTCAAAATTTCAAGGAGGATCTCGAAGCATTCATCAGAAATAATTGGAGGTTGCTGGGCGTGGTGGCTCATGCTTTTAAACCCAGCAGTTTCGGAGACTGAGACAGGTGGATCACTTGAGGCCAGGAGTTCAAAACCAGCCTGGTCAACATGACAAAACCCAGTCTCTCCTAAAAATACAAAAATTAGCTAGGTGTGGTGGTGCGCTCCTGTAGTCCCAGTTGCCAGGGGGCTGAAGCAGGAGAATTACTTGAACCGGGAGGTGGAGGTTGCAGTGAGCTGAGATCCTGCCACTGCACTCCAGCCTAGAAGACATGGCCATATTTTGTCTAAAAAATAATAATTAACAATAATAATAATTGGAGGAGTAGGGAGCAATGTCTTAATTGACAAGCTGTGGAGCAGTTATTATTACTAGAAGCAGAAAACAAAGAGGGAATGGAGGCAATGCCTCAGACCACCTACTGCCTACCAGGTGAGCATCATGTCACAGCAGGGCTGGGGATTTTCACTGGCTCTTTTCTTGTTAGCTGAAGAGAGTTGCCCAATGGGAGCTCCTTGACTATTGTTTGTCAGTCATCCTAAAATATTGACGAATGTTTGTGTCCCGGAATCTCCTAAGCCCTGTTTGTATATTTCCCTTTCCATTGTGTAGTCTAGAACACTCACCAATTCCCTGGGGTTCTGAAGTGAGGTCCTTGACAGCCAAGATGAGCACTTGTCCTTCAAGAGCTTGGAAAGCAGTGACATCCGAGCTCTTTTACACGGTTATGCACTGGGGATGCATTCACTGCTTTCTACAAAGGAAACATAAAGATGGCAAGACTTCATACTTAGGTAGCAAATTACAATTTTCAAAGCCTTTTTATACCTTAAGTATTAAATTCAGTGATCTAATTATGGTAAATGACACCACCAAGGTTATAGGCTGACTTTTTGAGGCTTGAAATTGAAACCGTTTAGAGAGTGTTTGTTAGGAAAAATAATTAAAGGCTATAAATTCAAAATTAGGTTGCAACATAACTATTTCTTTTTCCTTCCTTCCTTCCTTCCTTCCTTCCTTCCTTCCTTCCTTCCTTCCTTCCTTCCTTCCTTCCTTCCTTCCTTCTTCTCTCTCTTTCTTTCTTTATTTCCCTCCCTCCCTCCCTCCCTCCCTCCCTCCCTCCCTTCCTTTCTCCTTTTGTTTCTTCTTTTCTTTCCTTCTTTAGAGTCTCACTCTGTCGCCCAGGCTGGAGTGCAGTAGAGTGATCTCAGCTCACTACAACTTCCAGTTCCTGGGTTCAAGTGATTCTCCTGCCTCAGCCTCCCAAGTAGCTGGGATTGCAGGCACCACCACCATGCCTGGCTAATTTTGTGTGTGTTTTTAGTAGAAATAGGATTTTATCATGTTAGCCAGCCTGGTATCTAACTTTTGACCTCAGATGATCCAACCGCCTGAGCTTTCCCTAGTGCTGGCATTACAGGTGTGAGCCACAGCACCCTGCCTAACTATTTCTTTAAAATGAGATATCACAACAACAAATTATAAAATTTTAAGAGCTGAAAAATACTGCAAAATCAGAAAATTCAGAAAATAACATAATATTTGAAAGAATCAACTGCCCCAACCATGTCTGTACCTTTTTTTCTATTTTTGGCCACACATTTCATATTACAGAGTTTATGTTTTCTTTTCTTTTTTGAGACGGAGTCTCCTTCTGTTGGAGTGCAGTGGTGCAATCTTGGCTAATTGCCACCTCCACCTCCCAGGTTCAAGCAATTCTCCTGCCTCAGCCTCCCGAGTAGCGGGGATTACAGGCACATGCCACCATGACCAGCTATATTTTTTTGTGTATTTTTAGTTGAGACAGGGTTTTACCATGTTGGCCAGTCTGGTCTTGACCTCCTGACCTCATGATCCATCAGCCTTGGCCTCCCAAAGTGCTGGGATTACAAGCCTGAGCCACTGTGCCTGGCTGATTTATAATATTTTCTATGAAAACAATAAAATGATATTCATTTTTGCCTCTAGTATAATCCTTTCTTTAAAAAATTAACAGTAAAAATAAAGTAAAATAAACTTAAATACTTGACAGATTAGAAAGTTTATTTCAGCTTCAGAGTAGTCATTGATGATGTCATAAAAATTTTTAAAGTTGTTATATTTAGACTCTGGTCTCATAGAAAAAATACAGGGTTTGTTGAATATGATCCTTCTCAAATATACTTACTTTATGTACTTCTGATCTGGATTTGTGCCCAAGATGCACTAATTTCTGGTAAATTTCATTGTGTGCAAGTCTCATACAAATTCTATGACAAATTTATAATTTATATACTTTTGATAACTTCCATTTTGATTCATCATTGATAAGAACCTAGCCTTCACTTAGAATTTTACACAGATAATTCTGGGAAGAATTTTCCTCATATTTTTACTGGCTCTGTACATTTCAGTATTGTTTTCTTCCACTGCTCATGTACTTTGGGTGCCAGACATTACAGGGCAGATTGATTTTGCTGTAGCATTTCTGGCCCTGTACACTGATGTCATGATGCCAGGATAGTCTGCACAATGGGAGGCATGACTATTCCTGAAGCCCAGTCCCACACGTGGAGAGAGGCAATAACCTTACCATACATATTAAAGTTACTGCAAACCACATCAATACATTCTGTTGAAATCAAACTTAATTATCCATTACCAGTAATCTGCAGCTATGCAAGAAAAAAGAAAGTCCGGCATTATAGTGGCTTAAAACAGTAAACATTTTATTACTTACAGTTTTGTTGGTTGGATATTTGGGGCTCAGTGGGAATGGCTTGTATCTATGCCATGTGATATCAGCTGTGGTGACTTGATTAGGGCTAAGAGACCAAAGATTGCTTCATTCTCAATAAATGGGGCTTTGTTTCTACTGTCAAACTGGGGCAATGTGGATCTCTTCCGTGAGCTTCCCTCTCCATATAGCAGTTTGTTCACTATGATCTTTCATTCACTATGTTCTCTGTCTCCCCAGGCTATCCTGGACCTCTTTTTGTGGAGACTGGATTCCAGGATTAAAAGTAGAAGCTACAAATTTTCTTTAAGCAGGGCTTTAAGACTTCACTTCTGCAGCACTCTATTGGTGAAAGCAAGTCACAAGACCAGTCTGATTCAAGGTGTGGAGAAATAGACCCTAATTCTTGATGAAGGGAGCAGTAGAGTTACATCACAAAGGAATCTGGACAAATAAAAAAGTTATTTATTAGGAACCATGTTTAAAAATTCACCACAACCCCCAGCTCAACTCCCTGTTAGCTGGATCCAGAAATGGCTACAATTGCTGCAATGCCACTTGACCTTAGGGGTAATGTGACACAGGGTAAAGAGACGGTGGTCTTAAACAATCATAGTTAAGGTAGCTTAGTTTTGGGAAATATAAAAGCTATGTAACAACATGAACACACTTTTAGGGTCAGCCAAGATCCTGTACAGTGAGGAGGCCTGAGGCTTAAGCCTCATGAGTGTCAGTGCTTACCTGTATGTATGTACTGGCATCCCCACTCTTGATAAGGCCAAGATTGATTGTTTTCCTTTCCTATCTATCCGATATCTAATCAATGTGCAAACACTGTTGACACAAAAACCCCTAAGTTCAACAATTTGAGAAGAAATCTGACACTATCACGTTAGCTCAAGAACCCAACATTGCTTGCTAAGACTATTGCAATAAACTCTATGATCTCTCTAATTTGATTCTTGCTCCTCTTATTTTTTTCTTATATATTTTTTTATTAACACAAGTAAGTTTATTGAGCAATTAGTAGTAAGGAATGGGTTGGGTACTTTGAGAGGCTTGAAGTGGAATCAGGCACAATCTGTCCTTGAACAAGGTAAATAAATAACTTATATCTATAGTATAATGTGGAAAGTGAATTTTCCATTAAAGAACTTTACAGAGAATGAGAAAATTTCATCGAAGGGAAGATAATACAAGGAAGTGGAACATATCCAGAGAAAATAGCATTTCACCTGGAATTTTGAAGAAAGCTTATATTTAAATAGTTATTTATGCAAAGAGGTTAGAATGATGTTTTTTTTTTTAACCAAGTTATTTCTAAATTACACCCAAGAATCCATAACCATTAAACAACACACATATTTGAGAAACTCTAAATGTCCCTGTTCCTCAATCTTCACTGACTCAACAAAGATACAGTGGTAAAAGGATCAAGCAACAATAAGAGATCTTAGTACCCAGATACATAAGACCCATAATGAGATTTAGACTCAACGAGACAGAAAATTAATAAGGATAGCCAGGACTTCAACTCAGATCCGGAACAAGTAAACTCGATAAATATTTATAGAGTTCTCCATTTTAAATACACAAAATATTGATCGGCCATTATTAATACCCATTTTTAGAATGAAGCAATATTCCTGTTCTCTCTCCCTCTTTCTCTTTCTCTCCTTCTCTCCTTTTTTTACTTTTTAACATCCTAGTTCCTCACCTCTACTCAATACATTCCTCTGAACACCTGATTCCTTGTGATTCTCCCGTACCACTGGAAAAAAAAAAGATACAGGTTTCGAAAGGTTTTGTCTAGGACATATTTTTTAGCCAATATGAAGAGTTTAATATTTGACCTAATTTTTTGGGTACTTGTCTTCTTTCTCCTACCTTGTCTCCCCTGGTACAAACTTCAAGCACATTTGGTTTCTTTAGAGTCCTCTTACTTTTTATAGTCATCAGAGTAAATCTTTTCAAAAGTAAACTGGATTATATAACTTTTCAGCTTCTAATTAGTTGCAACTAACTATCTGTACCTTAAAATAGATTTCCAAACTATTCTACACTCATCTGTCAGTAGCCACCTCTAGAATGTGATTCTTAACCAGGTTCTCTATTTTGCTATCTCCCTCTCTCTCTGCTCTATCTTTGTTATTTTTAACCACTGCTAGAATATTTTTGTCTATCATGTAATTCCCTGGGCCTAGCCCAGCACAAGGTAGTGGCACAGTAGCATTTATTAAATAAGTAGATATTATATAATTAAAATTTAGCAACAAATTCTATAAGACATATATTATCATTCAAGTTGAGTGAAAAAGTTCTGATGAAATAATCATAATCACCTTAAGCATATGAAAGAGTTAAGGCCCAGACATTATTCTTCTGCTCTCTCTACTAAACACATGCTAACACATTAAGGCTTATTTCATTGAGAGATTAACTTACAATAGTAAGGAATATTCTTACTATTATAAAGGAGTACCATGAACCCATGAAAGCTGGCTTTATTTCTGAAGCTGTTTTCTCTTTTAATTAATAGCAAAACAGGGCCGGGCGCGGTGGCTCAAGCCTGTAATCCCAGCACTTTGGGAGGCCGAGGCGGGTGGATCACGAGGTCAGCAGATCGGGACCATCCTGGTCAAGATGGTGAAACCCCGTCTCTACTAAAAATACAAAAAATTAGCTGGGCACGGTGGTGCGTGCCTGTAATCCCAGCTACTCGGGAGGCTGAGGCAGGAGAATTGCCTGAACCCAGGAGGCGGAGGTTGCGGTGAGCCGAGAGTGCGCCATTGCACCCCAGCCTGGGTAACAAGAGCGAAACTCCGTCTCAAAAAAAAAAAAAAAAAAAAATAGCAAAACATTTATAAAGGAATAGTAAATAGGCACTTACCCTTGGCATACCATGCTGGAACATGTGTTCATTAACGGTAGGGAGCATTTAGGCATGATTTTGACATCAACTCCATTGTTATCTCTCCAGAGTGAAGCTATGAGACAATTCAAAAATAATATGGTAGTCAATTCTGTTTTCTCCGACAGCTCTCACTCACAAATGGATAATGAGTGACTTTTTATTAAGCTCCAGAAAATAAATCACAGACTATCTTTTAAGAAGTCAGTGTCTCTTTTTTTACCTGTTGATGAGGCACAGGACTTGGAAACACATCCTCGGCATCAAGTAACGACAGACCTTCCAGATCTTACTGTGTTGGGTATCACACGGTTAAGCTTGTTACTGTTTTACTTTGGTTTTGTGAAGGCCATTTAGAGACAGAATTATGGGGAGATGTATGGCAGAAAGGAGAGAAGAGTGGGAACAAAGCAGAGCTAACGTTAAGACTACCATATCATAAGCATCCTGGTTAGAGACAGTGTTGATTATGCTCAATGTCAGTTTTTCTCCCTGTAGGATATGGACAGTGAAGTTTCTCAGCTATCCTGGGGAGTCAGAGCATAAATTGAAACGAGCTGCCTCAGGCTCCAGGCAGGGGAAGAAAAACAAGAACCAATTTCTTTGCCTTGAAAAAGATACAATAAGCAAATAAGCAGTAGGTTTAGTAAGGAAGTAGTGAAAGCTTTAAAATCATTTTATGAAGATTTCTAACCATACATCAGTCCTATCCTCAAGATATACTTACATCAAGAGTCAAATTTTCTGTAGAGATCTATTAGGTATGCCAACTAATTCCTTAATAAGCTTTTGAAATTAGAATATTCCTTAATAAGTTCTTTAAAAATGAACAACCGACAAATTTATCAGGTAAGAAGTGCATGCTGGGTAAATAATGTTTGTTTATTATTTACTTAGGGCATTGCTCTGATCTTTTATGAATATTGTCTGATGGTTAAGAAAAATACATATCTCTCTTCTTTTTTATATTTCTTAAGCCAAAGGCAGGATTTCTACTTCCATTAAAGATTTAATATATTCAAAAATAAGGAAATTGCATGTTTAAAAAAGCTAGCTTTCTCTTTAGGCCTTTCATATTAAAATAACATTAACAAGGATGAAAACAAAGCAAATTTAATTTGTTTCTCTGATTTCTCACTTCTTTATTCATACTCTTCTGTCTTCTATTAATTTTCACCAGAGCGAGATCTGGTTTTCTCTTAACTCTGAAATTCCCTCACTTTTGTTGGTTTAAGCGATACCCACAGGGGACATTTTTCAAAGTGGTACGCTAGGTTTTAGCTGTGGGAGGCCCATTAATACACCACATAGAATTTTACTCCCCATAATGACATTTAAAGAGAGCTATTTGTTTTGACTGTGTTCTTTGTGTAGGCCTGAAGGTTACCATAGTAAAACCCCTTTGGCAAATGTGCAGTCAGACATTTCTGGGTTAAAGTGGTAGGGGGTAAGCAAAAGGACAACTCCAAAATATTTCGTGAGCAAAATCCTGATAAAAGGGAGGGTCCCTGGGGTCTGGTTTGTTTCCATTTCCTTCTCTGAAAAACTAGAGCAAATGACTCTCATTCCCTCTTCTGTCTACCCTCAGAAACCTACACCTCAAAAGCCTCCAAATTCTAATCTGTCTGATTCTTGATTCTTGCTACAAATTGGATTTTATGGTATTGTTGGGTTAATTTTTGTTTGTGAATATTCAGTTTCTTGACTATGGTAACAAAGGATCATGAAACGCAAAGCTTCAAAGGTAGTCAACAAGGAAGGACTGTGAAATTAGCTAGGCATTCAAATTCTTTTATTTTTTGTATTTTTTTGAGACTGAGTCTCACTCTGTCGCCAAGGCTGGAGGGCAGTGGTGTGATTTTGGCTCACTGCAACCTCTGCCTTCTTGGTTCAAGTGATTCTCCTGCCTCAGCCTCCCGAGTAGCTAGGGGCACAGACACGTGTCACCACGCCCAGCTAATTTTTGTGTTTTTATTATAGACAGGATTTCACCATATTGGCCAGGCTGGTCTCTAACTCCCGACCTCAGGTGATCCACCTGCTTTGGCCTCCCAAAGTGCTGGGATTACAGGCATGAGCTACCGCGCACGGCCTGTGCATTCAAGTTCTTAATTTCCTTTGACAGATCAGCTGTTGACTGTTTAAGCTTGCACAAGGCACTTAACTTCTCTGAGCTTTGCTTTCTCTCAGCTGTAAAAATGGAATAATACTATAGCTTCCAGCAGAATTGTTATAAAAATTGCTTGAGGTGGAGGGCAATTTTCCAACACAAATCTTGGTCTGCATTAAGCACAGATAAATGGTAGCTCTCCATCTCTTAAAATTTGCTACCGTTTTGGATAGAATAACCAAAGAGAGATGTGAATTATTTTATTATAACAAATCTTTTGTAAAGTCTTATAAAGACAAGAAAACAGTAACCATCCTGGTTGCTGTAAATATGCAGCTAAGAGGATTTCATTTGACCCTGCTCAATCTGTTCTGTCTGAATTCTATTAGGTACATCCAAATAATGTAACATCCTTTTCTATTGTGGCTGAATGTTTGTCTTGATGATTCATGCATCTGAAGGGAAATTGAATTAACCAAGGAGGGAAATAAAAAATTTAAGAATAAGTTTGACAAGATCAATTCTTTTATAATTGGAACACTTGCTCTCAGCCTTGAAAAATAGCATTTAAAAAGGTGTTCATGGTCTGTGACTATCATTTGTAAAGTGAAAACTAAGTTTCTTGCCCAAAGGCTTAGCAGAAAATGATGTCTTTGAAGGGACTTTTTCATTCTAAAAAATCTCACAGCACATTTGTAGCATGTTTTCTCCTAGATCATTATTCTTGTCACTATCTTGCTTTAAACTAAGAGTTTAGTATGGAAACATAGCATACATGCAATTCCTAGCCTTTACCTTATCTCTGTCAAAACTGGAATTGTTTTTATTTTTATAAATTAGTATAATGCGCAATAGCACATCGGAAGTTGAGAAACCATCTGCTACTACTGGTTAGCTGTGTGACCTTAGCCAAACCATGTAACATTTATCAGCCTCAGTTTCTTCATTTGTCAAAAGATATAATAATTCATTCCTCATATGTTTCAGTGATGCATTGATGAGTAGAAGTTACTGAAAATATCCTATGTGCTGGTGTGGCAGTGAGACTTCAAAGCTGGTCACTTGAACAGATGCCTCCTGAAATTGACACCCTTGAATAGCCTCCTCCCGTACTGAATATGAATGGCCCCAGTGATGCACTTTGACACAACTAATATTTGAAAAGGCTGGGTGTGGTGGCTCAAGACTATATAATTCCAACACTTTGGGAGGCTGAGGCAGGCAGATCACCTGAGGTCAGGAGTTTGAGACCAGCCTGCCCAACGTGGTAAAACTCCATCTCTACTAAACATACAAAAGTTAGCTGGATGTGGTGGTGGGTCCCTGCAGTCCCAGTGACTCCAGAGGCTGAGGCAGGAGAATTGTTTGAACCCGGGAAGTGGAAGTTGCAGTGAGCTGAGATCACACCACTGCATTCCAGCCCGGGCAACAAGAGCGAAACCCTGTCTCAATAAAAAAAAAAAAAAAAAAAAAAAAAATAGAAAAGAAAAGATGGTGGCAGTAAAAAAGAAAAACATTTTAGAAAAGGCAAAGACCATCAATAAAAGCCACAGGATAATTTTGGACATGCATGCTTATGGGATACTTAGAAGACCAACTGAAGAGAAACCATGCTGGAAAACAAAAGAAATACAATTTGATAGGTGAATACTGCAGAAGTAACACTGTGTCAGGTCTAGGCCTAAACCTTAAAAAGGCCTAGAAGCATTGGGTTTTGTGCTTTTAGGCGCCCTGAGCCACCATGTACAAGTCTTTCTAACCTGCTGCAGAGAACATCTGTAGAGATGATGGAGAAATTATCATCCCTACAGTACTCACAAGGAGCAGGAGGAGAGGTTTTGCCAGTGTGTGGAGGGAGAGAGAGGCCATGCCATCCTGAGAGCTGTCCCAGTGTTCCAGCTAGTGTAGCCTTTCAGCCATTTCCACCAAGGTCTCAGGTATGTGAACCCCGTCTGCCACCTACCTGCAGCTTTGTTAGAGACCCCAAGCAAGATCAGCAGGGAAACCACAGGGCTGAGCACCAGTCAGCCCACAGAATGGTGAGAAATAAGACGGCAGTTGTTTTCCAGGATGAAGTGTCGTGAGAGTTTGCTATATCGCAACGTAAACAAAACAACTGGGTACTCTACGTATATTTCTTCCTTTTATTTTTATTCCTCTTCACTTACTCTGCGTGTTTTCCACAGTTTAGTCCTTGCTCCCTCCTTCCCCAACATACTCTCTATGGAGAGTCGGCTGCTTCTTATGGCTTCAGCAACTAAGTCTCCATTCACTACCTTGGGTTCTATTTCTCCATCCATGCCCTTTCATCTGTATTACGGAACTGCACCTTCACCAGCTTAGTGCATGTTACCTATCAGATCTTATTTCTCTCTTTTCAGCATGTGTTCTGTTCTCTCATTAGTTGTTTTTTCACTATCCCATAAACAGTGACTACTTTTATACCTTTGCTGTCAGTGCCGTTTCTGAAATGTCTCCTCAACTCACTTCTGTCTTTCAAAATATCATTCCTCCATTTTTAACATGGGTCCTATGTCTTCTGTGAATTTTTTCCTAACATCTCTTTCTTTGATTTTCTTTATCTCTGTTTCTACAGGATTGATGATATTATTATTATCACTATTTTTGAGACAGAGTCTCACCCTGTCACCCAGGCTAGAGTGCAGTGGCACAATCTCTGCTCATTGCAACCTCTGCCTCCCAGGTTCAACTGATTCTCCTGCCTCAGCCTCCTGAGTAGCAGGGACTACAGGCACCTGCCACCATGCCAGGAAAATTCTTTGTATCTTTAGTACAGATGGGGTTTTACCAGGTCTTGAACTGGTCTTGAACTCCTGACCTCATGATCCTCCAGCCTCGGCCTCCCAAAGTGCTGGGATTACAGGAGTGAGCCACCACGCCAGGCCGATTGATGATATTATTTATACCTCTATGTATATTATTTTATATGTTGACTAGTGGGTGTATGTCATTGGCTACAAATCATAAGAGATGCACATTGATTTGATATTGAAGATATTCTTTCTTGAAATCTTATTGTAAGGTCCTATTCAGATGCAGAATATAAAAGTTTGGGAAAACATTTGGAAACTGGAAGTAGCTGGTAGTTTCACTTGGCTCATGTACAAAGTACAGGGGGAACTGGGCAGGAGACTGTGATGGGAGGGTAAAAATCATGAGAAGTCTTATGCTATGCAAAAACTAGGTATTTTAACCTGTGGATACTAAGGACCATGAAAATACTTCAGCAGGAGAGGAAAACCCTCTGATTTATATTTTTGAAAAATAAAAATGCTGCTGTCAAGAGAATAGATTGAAGGGTTGTGTTTTGGTGACAGCGGGTATGGACGATTTTGAAAGTGGCTGCACTAAGATGAGTTAGGAAGCAAAAGCAATTGTTAGGTCAGGTGAGAGATGGAAAAGCCTGGATGGGAACAGTAGGAGTGCAGAGGGAGACAGAAGCAGCTCTAAGAGGTCTTTGGGGAAAACCTTTTCAGAATGTGGTGGCCAATTGGTTAAAGGAGAGAGAATAAATACGACTCCTAGATTTCTGTCTTGGAGACTTGTGGTCTCTTACACCAAGATGAGGGTACAGGATGTGAAACAAGCAAGTAGGGGTGGGGCATGATTAATTCCTCTTTGGAAGCCTTGAACTTGAATTATCTGTTGAATATACAAGGGGGATGTCTGGATCATTGTGAAAATACAGGTTTGAAGTCAAAGAGAGGAAGAGGTCTGTCTTTAAAATACAGATTTGTGAATCATTACTGTTACCATCTGTATAATAACAATATGGGAATTACTGAAATCTCTCACAGTGAGTTTTGACTGAAAATGAATCACTAGAGACCAGGAAAATTTGAAGACACGTAAGAAGAGAATCATTTTAAGAATATTGATTAGATGTAACCAGAAGAGGGGGTGATGGTGTGGAGGAAAGCAGAAGAGACGTCTGAGAAAGTGGTCACGGTCACCTGTTAAACGTCTATAGAGAGAAAAAGTTAAGACCTAAATTGCACAACAGATTTTGTTCGACTTCACTGGGGATTTTATTGAAAGGGCGATATCTTCCTGTGGAATTAAAGTGGGAGCTGCAGTGGTTTAAGAGTGAATGGAAAGCAATGAGTAAAGTATGGCTGTGAAGAAGACGAGAGGTAGATTAGCAATAGAGGCAAATGTCACAGAGCCAGACTTTTGTTTATTGACTTATTTTAAGATGGGAGAGATTTGAGTAACTAGGGGAAAGTACAGGGAGAGAGAAGAGATGTTGAATGTTTTTAATTTCTAAAATTGTGTCCAAATTTCTTCTTTGCTAATGTGCATGATTACATTTGAATTATAATTAACCTTGATAATTATCTTTTAAATTTGCTATATTAAGTAAATGTTTTTGTTATATAAACTTAGTCTTTTAGCCAAAAAGAAATTTGCTTTGAATGTGTTTCTTTCTTTTCATTAGATCAACGGATGTAAGATCCCGCTCAATCACAAAATGTTAAGAAAACAGAGAAGAACTTTATTTCACTAAGCTTCCTTTGTTTTTACAACTACCTGAAGGTGAAATTACATTGGTGTGGTTTATTGGTCATGAGTGCTGGTATACAATTATCTTGGAGTATGTAGTTATCCAATAAACTTATTTTTTTATAATGTTTATTTGTCCTACTCAAGACACTAAAATGATATATTTTGGCTTTCTGTATTGAAATCCAAATAAATTGCTGAAAAATATAGAAGTGAATAAAAATTAAATCAGATAATAAAATATCTCTACTATTTAATGTTTTTAATTGCTCAGGCCAAATAACTTTTTACTACTACAAATAGACTTCATGAAGGGACAATACAAGAGCATAGTACAATGAATATTTTCTACTTACAGTATATTTTATGAAAACTATAGCAAAACAGGTTTTAATTGTAAACTCAGTAAAGCAATGACCATGTCATTCTCATTATCTTCCTTCTAATCAGACTTTATCAGCTAAGATTTACTGAATGTCTTCTACATGCCAGGCTTACTACGAGGCACTTTATAGTTCTTTTTATTCTATGAAGTTGGGCGAACTAGACCACCTCCCTGTCAAATAGATACTGCAAAGAAGAGTTGCTCTTCTTTACCCCACAAAGAAAAATCAAAACCTTTATAGCTGAAGCCTGTTTTTTGTTCAGCTGAGGGGGCTCCACTGTTAGCTAAGTTTCAGTGGCACCCCATTCCTCTTAGCCAATCCGAAGGGGGAAGTTTTAAGTTGTGGGGCACAGGAGTGATGTACCCACTCTTCTGTGAGAGTGTAGCCTTGCAATATAAGGCAAATAAGACATTACAAGTTGTGTTAAACTGAATTCCTGTTGAGAGTTGAGTTTGTCCTTGGAAGGCAGGGGCACATGTTTGTGTTTGTGTGTGTGCATCTGTGCTCTAAAAACTATTGGCTCGGTGTGGTGGCTCACGCCTGTAATCCCAGCACTTTAGGAGGCCAAGGTGGGCTGATCACGAGGTCAAGAGATTGAGACCATCCTGGCCAACATGGTGAAACCTTGTCTCTCTACTAAAAGTCAAAAAGTTAGCTGGGCATGATGGCACGTGTCTGTAGTCCCAGCTACTCGGGAGGCTAAGGCAGGAGAATTGCTTGAACCCGGAAGGCAGAGGTTGCACTGAGCCAAGATTGTACCACTGCACTTCCGCCTGGAGACAGAGTGAGACTTTCTCTCAAAAACAAAAACCAAAAAACAAACAAAAAACCCCAGAAAACCAAAAAACTATGATATGACAATTAGAAGAATAAAAGTATGAGTCTGAATCACACAGATCGAGTGACACAGAAAGTGGTGCTACTAAAGTTCTTCCACTCTTCTCAGACTGTTTTGTGGGACGTGAAGCTTCACAAACCACAATGCTTTATGAGCGTGACTTTAGATTGAAGATTGAGTCTCATCTAAGCATCTCAGACATTAAGCAGTATTCTGCTTGACAGTTGAATGCTAAATGTAGGTAAGGACAGCCCCTCTAGGGAAACAGCAATGCTTCCTAACTGGTGAGTGAAGAGTCACCTGGGGGAATTTAGGAGGTGAGAATTCTCTCAGAGAGAATTCTCTGATCACAAAGTAAAATTTCACTCTTTGTGGAATTTTTTTCTTGGAGTCATGTCTGTATACTTTTTTACTTTCTTCATATATTATATTTCTGAGGAAAAACGATAAAATTAAAAATAGACATTAATTTAGAATAGATAATAAGCTTTAAGACTAGGCCACAAAAAATAATTATAAAGAACAGAGAAGCAAACCATCCCTCCCAGCCTAAAATTGCCTGCGGTTAGCTAAAGCAGACCCAGCATAGCCTCCTCCTTCCAAGATAAGGCACCCAAGCATATCTTTGTACCCGCAGCCCACAAGCACATTTCTGTGAAAACCTGTTTTCTTCCCCAGCTGCCAGTCGTGGGAACGAGATACCACATAGAGAGTATATGTATTCTCAAGGTTGTAAAACTTGTCTCGAGTCAATGACTATCTTTGTTTAAACCCGTTTTTTTCCTGCCTTATCTTCCCATGCCAAAAATTATATAAGCAAGGTATTTTCCTTTGTGTGGGGCTGGCGGCCATTACGTGCAGTAAGGCCACCATCAGCTGGAGCTCCAGTAAAGAGATTCTCTTGTGTCTCTTGATCTGTCATTCTTCTTGACTCAAATTTCTCTAACATTTCCACTTAGATTATTAAAACTCTTCTGATACAAGTTTATTAGAAGTTTGGAATGAAGTTACATAATGGAGAGTTCTAAATAAAATTCTAGAAAATAACAAGGGAGGAAATAGTCAAAATACAGGAAGAGGTTTTAGAGCTGAGCTGACCCTTGTGGCTACTGAGACCCACAGGTGGCTACTGAGAACTTGAACTAGGACCAGTCCCAGCTAAGAGGTGTTGTACATGAAATACACACACCAGATTTCAAGACTTAGTATGCAAAAAAAGTCTTAGTGTTTTTTTGTTATTCATTAGTTGTTGAAATACTAAGATTTTGAATATATTAGTCTAAATAGTATATTTTATTAAAATTAATTTGTTTTAAAGTTATTTTTAATGTAGCTACTAAATTACACATATGATTCATATTATATTTCCACTAGACCATGCTGTTCTAGACTGCAATTGATAGAAAGTGAACAGTGACCTACAGAGGAACAGAGAGGCATAAAAACTTTAAATAAGTGACAACTCTGGAGCAGACACATGACAAACTGCCTAACAAACTTACTGTTTCCCCATATTTCCTGGAGAGAGATTGGGAAGTTGATACTTGAGTTCCATTTATATGATTATTTAATTTTATAAATTGAATTTATAAAATTAGTAAATTAAAATACACAGAAATATAAAATATAGCAGCATACTGAAGATCAGATAATAATTTTTCTTAGCCATTCCTAATATTTTCTATATATCTTGGGAATAACTCCCAATATTAGGAATATTCATCTAATTATGTGATCATTCTCTTCTAATCATACAGGAAATAATAATCTTCTAGCCTACCAAGAGAAAAAATAATTTCTTTTTTTTTTTTTGCTACTTTGGTCAGAGAAGAAAATTTATTTTCTAAGTTTCACAAAAACTTATGGGGAGGTGTTATAGAAAAGGCTGCCACTGCCAGACTCAAATAAAGGTCATTGTGCAAATAGTGATCACAACTCAGGCTCCCCATCCCTACATCCCAACGTCCCTCAACTATGCCTATGGTTTATGCAATCAGGATCTTTGTTGAGGGGGTTATACTTTTTTCCTTCTACTAAAACATAGTAAAGGCTTCTCCCACATATTGAAAAAATACAGACAAACACATAAACAAAGAAAATCTTAAAAACATCCATTCCATCATATATTAAAGAAATGTTTTAAACCATTTTATGCATATATGTATACATTTAACTGTGTATTTTGTTTTATAACCGATTTAGTTTTTCCTTAACATTCAGTCGAAAACTCTTATTTTCCACTAAGTACTGTTCTTTTCTTTTTTTCTTTTTTTTTTTTATTGAGATGGAGTCTCTTTCTGTCACCAGGCTGGAGTGCGGTGGCGTGATCTCGGTTCATTGCAACATTTGCCTCCTGGGTTCAAGCAATTCTCCTGCCTCAGCTTCCCAAGTAACTGGGACTACAGGTGGGTGTCACCACACCCAGCTAGTTTTTTTATTTTTGGTAGAGATGGGGTTTCACGATGTTGGCTAGGATGGTATTGATCTCTTGGCTTTGTGATCTGCCAGCCTTAGCCTCCCAAAGCGCTGGGATTACAGGCATGAGCCATCCCATGCGGCCTGTTTTCCACTAAGTACTGTTCTAAAGCAGCCATTTCCAAGTATGGGTGGCTTATAGGCCACCATTAAGGGCAGATAGAGACACAGCCAAGGGAACTGGGATACTGTGGATTTGCTTATATCAGTACTCAGTTTTAGTATTCCCATATCATTGAGGTGTCGTTTGAAGACAGCGCCATTACTAATAAAATAAATTTGCTATTTTTAATTGTAAAATATAATGATTAAAGACTACTTGATATTCTATTGCTTTTATAGCCCATCCTTTATTTAACCAATCAACTTATAAAGAGGATTAAAATTTATTCTTGTTTATAATTTCATATTATAAATAACAATATAATATATAATATAAGTCTTGAGTACATGAATATTTTATGTATTTCAGATGGTTTTGATAAAATACCACCTTCAGCTAGATGATATAACCAGCCATTGCTTGTCAAATGTCTTTTCTAACTTTTGCACCCGTGCAAATTCACCAGCAGTGTGTACATTTTTATTTCATTGAAACATTGCTTACTATGGATACATTAATTTGTAAGAAAATTTTGCAATTTGCAATGTTTTTTCATTTGTTAAATGTATATTGATTTCTTTATTCATAAAATTGAACATAATTTCATATGCTATTAGTAGTTTTTGTTTCTTTTCATATGTGAAATTTCTGCTTCTTTTCTCACATCAATCTTTTCCCAATCATACCAATTTTCTAAACATTTTTATATAGCAATATTGTCTTGTTAATACTCTACATATATTTTTCCATGTTTTTATTTGATTTTAAATTTAAATTTTTTGCTTATAATGTTCTGACATATGGAAATGTTTAATTTTGTGTATATAAGTACTTCTAAGATTTCCTTAAAAGATTCTTTTCTACATTTTTGCCTAGAAAAGTCTTCGTTACTCCCAGATCAGATGCATTTTCTTCTAGTTCCTTTATTGTGTAAATTTTTGCATAGAGATGTTAACTCCATCTATATATTTGCAGCAGGGAGCATGTGCATGTAAATGACCTATGATCTAGTTATCATCACTAAATTCTACACTGATTATATTCTAAATTTTTCATTAAACTTGGATCCCTTTGATGAAATTTTTAAATTTTTCATTGGTCTTTCTATTTTTATACTTACTCATTTAAAAAGTAGTGAAGCCTCATGGTGCATATCAAAATATAAAAGAACAAGAAGTTTATTAGCTTTTTCTTTAATTTTTTTCAATAATCCATCTTCCAGTTTTTTTCTTCTGGGTAGATTTTATATTTATGTCCTTATAAATTAAATGTATCTGTTTATTTGGTGGAAACACGGCAGATAAGCTCCAATAAATTTTCTCATGCTTCCTTTGTCTGTTGACTCATGGTTTCTTTTATGCAATTTGGTTTAAAAGGATTTCCAATGGATTATTGCCTGTTTCATCCTACGTTTATTTGTGTGTGTGGGTGTGGATGTAAACAGTTTCTTACATATCAGCCATCATCAGTTGGAACATATGAAATTGGGAAATTATATTTGTTAAAATCCTTTTCACTTGATTCTTTGGATTTATAATTAGAAAACATCTGAACACAATAATATTTTTTTCTTCTTTATAGTGGTTTATATCTTATATTTATTTTTATTTTCTTTTTCCTTTGGTGAGAACTTCCAAAGAAATACTAAATATTAGTACTTTTGGTAATAGTTGTTATTTTCTGACTTTAAGGAATGCTTCCAGTGTTTCCCAATTATGCATAATATTGGCTTAGGACTTCAGATAAACATCATTCTTGTTTACTCACACTCTTTTTATTGCTTTTTAAAGTTTTTCTATCAGGGAAGAATGAAGAAATGCTTCCTTCCTTCTCCCCCTCCCTCCCTTCTTTCCTCCCTTCCTTCCTCTCTCTTTTCCTCTCTCCTTTCCTGTCTTCCTTTTGCTCTTGTTTGTCTCTTTCCCCCCACTATAGCCACAGCTTGAGTAATGCTAGCTTCACAAAATTAATTCAAAACTGTTCCATGTTTCCTATGCTCAGGAATATTTGTCTTAGCATTGGCAGCATTTCTTACTTTAAAATGCATGTTGTCTGACTTTTTTAAAGTCTTTATTTTTTAGAACAGTTTTAGGTTCACAGAAAAATTGAGAAGAAGGGACCGAGATTTCCAGCATAGCTCCTATTCCCACAAATGCACAGCCTCCCCCTTTAATAACGTCTCCCACCAGAGTTGTACGTTTGTTACAACTGATGAAGCTTTTCCTGAATGTCAGATAGTTGGAATGTTGCCTTTACCAATGTGGTGAAGTGTGTGGAGAAGACAAATTTACTATAGTTCTATGATTAGGTCTCAGTCTTTTAGTGAACCTATGCCTCTGACTGTAAATTTCATGAGTGTTTCTTAGTTTTTTCCTTGTCTCAGGTGGGAGAGGATGCCAGAGTGGGTTGGAGTTGGGTATTTTCCTTTTTCCATATGGAAGGTTAGAGCTGACTGAACTTGGGTATTTCACTTCCTCCAAGTGAGTTAGGCTCTGTTAACACCCCAGCAGGTTAGACTCTGGTTCATTACAGTCTCCTGAGGCCAGGATTTGTGAAGAGAAGGCTTTGTTAAGAACAGAATGCTCTACTGTATTTCAAAATGGTTCCTTTCCCCTCCCCCTGCTGGAAGCACAAGGGAATTTTTCTCTGATATTTACTGTGAGAACCTGGTCATGCTCCTGGAGGTAAAACACAAAAGTGTGTGGGGCCCCCTATGACTAGTTCCTGGTGGAGTGTTTTAAGTCTCAGAATTGTCTACCCTGAGCCTCAGCTGAATTGTAATCTTAATTACAATTCAGATTTTCCCACCAAGCTGCTGGTTCCCACCATTTCTCCTTGTGAACCTTTGCTATGTAGATTTTTGTCTATTTGTCTTAATGATTCAACTTTATAAGTTTGTTTGTTTTATTGCCATTTCAAGGAATTTATTTGTAGCCTTATTTATTATTTAAAAATGAGTATTTTTGCATATTATTATTTTTTATCTCTTTCTTGAATTTATCAAGTTGAATTTATTTTTAAGTAATTACATAATTTTATTTTATTTTTTCTTATTTAATAATTAAAATATTTTGAGATGTGGGATATATGACATATAATAGTCTTTTAAATTATATGCATTTTTTATTTTCCCTTTGACCCTAGGATTTCATATGAATATTAAAAAGAAAACAGCCTGTCATATCGGGTTTTTTGTTTTGTTGTTGCTATTGTTTCTATTATTGTTATTTTGCTATTTTACTGTACTTGGGACAAAGATTATTGTTGGCATTGTGTTTGCTTTCTGTGTCTTTTGTAGATTTCTTTATGCCTTATTCTGATTAGTTTTTATAAATATTCCAAAAGCTGCTTTACAAGAAGGTGATCTCTTAGAATGTAAGGCTTAATAAAAAGAAATTGTTAAATTAAATTCATTAACTATTCAGATAATTACATTTTTTCTTTTTTTAAGCCTTTCTTATGTCTACTTCCCTTACGACTTTTTCACTACCCATTCAGACATCTCATTTTTTATCTCAACTCATATTTTTATCATTTCATCATTCATCTCTTGTTTCATGGTGTCTATATCTTATTAAATTTTGCAGTCTATAATTAACATTTTTTGAAAATTATTTGGTGTATTATATCCTCATTCAGTGCTTACTGAGCACTCATGTATGTGTTTTTCCCTCTATTTGCATGCCAATACTTCTATGTGAAATGTTCTGCAATACATTGTTCAGATTCTCTTGAATTCTTACACTGTTCACCTGGGTTGCATTAGCATCATCTTACCAGATTCCAAGTTGGAAAGCTGATGTGTAATATCAATTCAGTATTGTACATTCTTAAAGAAAAGAGACAGGGCAATTTCTGGAAAGTCTGAGTCTTTACTATGATTTATTTTATATTATTTTCTTTTTTCTAGTTATACAGTTCTTTCCATTTTACTACCAAGACCTTGCTAGTCTAATCCGTATTAGTACCTCAGGCAAGAATTATGTAGCTTTAAGCATAGCATCATCGTACAGAGCCTTTAATAGCAAATTCTTCCTGTGGTGAATGAATATCCAATCCCATGCAGCCTAAGCTTACTTTTGGTGATGTGGCTTGAGGGTCCTGTGGGTGTTAGACTCTCCCCAAATCTATTGTATCTATTTTTACACATTTGAACTTCAGTTGTGGGCAGAGATTTAATTTTTCTTTTGGAGAACCTACCCCCTACGAAGCTATTGCCTACACATCTGTATATCTATTGGAAATAGTTATAAATACTCCAAAATAATTAACAAATTAGTCACTTATTCAGGTGACTTCAGTAATTGACTCGCTGATGGATATCAAGCCCAAGATTGGGTGATTAAATCTTTTTCTAAGATTCTTGGAATTTGAGTTGGCTACACCAATAAGAATATAAGACAAAACTCTGGAGACTCAAATTCTGTTCACGTAGAGAAATCCCTCTGATATGATCACAGGTGGGCACAGGTGCTCTGGCAAGTAGGATACTCTCTAATACTTATTCATCCCTCTTTCCACATGTATATTTCAACCAGGTAAATTCTATGATTACCAAGAATCCGTTGGTTTCTCCCCCCACGAATATGCCAACATTCAAGCATTTGTAATTGTACAGTTTAATGGAATATTAAGCAAATTACAGAAATTAATGTGTCATGAAGTGACATAGAGAGAGTACTTAGTCATTGTTTTATATTTTTTCTCAATTAGTAACAATTCTCCCTAATTATGCCAATTTAGCCACATTTTAACTTATAGCCTGCTTCTCTGGGCTGGAGTTATGTTTGCCTATACTTGTGTGCACTGTACCATGTGGTGAACTTCAGCCCTACTCATTAAGTTCTTTGCATTAAAGAATCCATCTTAACACATAAGCTCATTTGAATTAGGTTTCTGTAACATGAAAATAGAACTACATGACAAATACACATAGTGAGGTAACCTCATGACACAGAGAGTGACATGAGTGTGTGAGCATTATGCAGTTACATCATTCTAAACATATAGACTAACCAACTAAACATATAGACTAACCCATCTTGACACATAAGCTCATTTGAATTAGGTTTCTGTAACATGAAAATAGAACTACATGACAAATACACATAGTGAGGTAACCTCATGACACAGAGAGTGACATGAGTGTGTGAACATTATGCAGTTACATCATTCTAAACATAAAATAGACTAACCCACTATTTTTTTGAAGAATTTTGTAAATACTGAAGAAACTCTTGTCCTACACTTGAAAGGTTTTTCTGGGCCTCCAGAGATCTCCATTCCCTCTGTACCACGTGAGATGACTGATGCTTATGGAGTACTGGGTACTCATGTCTAGTAATCAACTCTCTAATGCCTACCCCTCATTTATATGTCTACTAGATATTAATCTATTTTATATTTTCTACAAACATGCCAATATTCTTATGTTAATAATTATGAAATCCAATTGAATATTAGTAAAATTATAGAAATATAAATGTAAAAATGTGTTATTTTGATACAAACTAAATTCATGGCATTTTAAGTTTGATAAAGGTAAGTGGAATTCTATGGGATTAAAACTACTGTGAACAATGAAAAATAATTTTGCCAAATTCTAGAAGATTTTGCATTTAGATATAACTAAGATTTTTTTTTGACAAGATTTGGTTATGCAAAAAAGATGAGTGGAACCATAATCAGCAGATTCAAACTCAAAGAGGACTTGTCCTAGTGTCAAAATATTAGTGAAAGAATGTGGATTAACATTTTTGAAGTTAAGGTAAGTATCTGTCATTTTTCATGATGCTTCAATCCAAATAATTTTTTTTAACTTGATTGAATAATACTTGCCAAATTCTGTTTTTGTAAAATTATCTTAAAAACCCCATTAACCTTAAGAGAATTCCATTCAATTACTTGAGTTTTTTTCTCACATATTTTTATAATATTTATTCCCTATTGTACCTCTCTTAGCTCTTTAATTTTCAAAGCCCAGAAATGGGCAAATTATTCCAATGTTAAATATTACTAAATACCAAGAAACCCTGCATTTTTTTGTGTTTAAATTAATGCAATTAAATAGAATCTTATTTCTTAGGATAGACAGTGGAGAGTCAACTTTTTAAAAGACGCTCTGTAAAGCAGAGCAGAGAATGTGCTGGGAATAATGTTATTTGCATTTAGATCCTGACCCTGCCATTTTCTTGACTGACTGTCAATTTATAGTAGTTCTCTGTGCCTCAGTTTCTAAAATAATAAAAGCTATATTGCCTACTTCGTATGGCTGTTCTGAGTAAATACAGTTAAAGCCTTTTAGAATACTGGCTCATTTTTATTAGCAAACTCTAATCTTTAAGTGTCTTCAGATCTTGAGTTCTCGGATTTTGAAAACTAAAGCTAAAACTAACAGCACCCAAAATATTTCTTCTTTTATATATATATATATATATATAATTAAAATACTCACGTTTTAAATAATATTTTGTTAATTTCTTTGAAAGACGTAAATGGGTATATGTGTGTCTCTGTGTCTCTGTGCTAAATTTAGGAGCAAATTAATTAAGAACAAGTACTTTTATATGCAGAAGGCTGCCTGATAGTCTGAAACAATATCTTCAGGAGGAAAAAAAATAAGCTCAAGGGCTGGATTATCAAATGTAGCAGTTCAGTGGTTCAATTCATACCTGACAGGCTTCAAAGACTCTATGCAAATTGATCTCCGAGCTGCAAGCATAATTAACATGGGTTTGTTTCAAGGATCTGTTCTTCTATCCATTCTCCTTCATGATTATTTTAGTAGCTTAACAATAGTCTGTAACTGCTTAATCCACTGTTAGAGCAGATATAAAATTACCTTACTCTTACATGTAAAATAAGACTTCTACTCTCTTCAAAATACCCTCTGCCTACTTGATATGCTAAAGTTGGCATACCAGGCGGAGGTGCAGGAAAACTAGATACAGGTAAAGTAGCCCTTTTTCATTCAGATACTTATTTGAACTGCTCCCTTTTGATTTTCTAAGTGTTACATACTTATTAGTGGATTTACTATTAATATTTCTTTTTGGTTCATTAACAATGAAGAATATGTGTATGCTTGCTTGTGTATGTGTGCCTGTGCGCGGTGATGGTTTTTAGGGGGAGAGCACTCCATCTATCATCTAATCCATCAAGCATGATTGTACTTTTTTCTAGCCGGGGAAAGCCACGTAAGCTCTTAGTAATGTTATAAATGATTAAATAATTAAGAATCACATTCAGTGTTACTCATAGACTCATCAAAGTTCTTTATGAGCTTACAGAAGCTGATACAAAGTGTGCATTCACACACACTGTGGCCCATTCAACACTTGAATGTAGGCATCTCTACAAAACGAATTTGTCGTAGCTCAGTACTTTAACAACAACAGAAAATAGCTCTGTTAACTATGGCGTATGGACATCCTTGTGTAGTTAAAATGTAATAAAATTAGAAATTCCACAGAACTGACTTTAATATTGTATCTAATTAGAAATGGAACAAATCCTTTGAAAGTTGGTGGCTTACTGCAACAATCCTGTATTTACTCTTAGGTATCACTGATAGAGTATTGCATTGTTTGAATATCCCAGGGTTTAACTTTTCCTTTTAACTCTTAATGGCAATTTACGTTAACTTCTGTTATTTTTCCTTATTTCAAAGAATGCTTCCATGTCTCCTTGTGTATGTGTGAGATTTTCCCTAGGGTTAAACTGCTATGTTGATGGATGTGTTTCTTCAACTTTACTGGATATTGTCAAATCGTTCCCAAGTGGCTAAACATATATACGCTCTATGGATTTAATTGTGTTCCTGCAAAATTCACATGTTGAAGCTCATGTTGCCCTTGCAAGAAGAGAAACTAGAGCTCTCTCCCCACTATGTGAGTACAGAACAAAAAGGCAGCCTTCTGAAAGCCATGAAGAATGTCTTCATAGGAATTATATCAGCTGGCAACTTGATCTGAGACTTCTCCGCTTCCAGAACTATGCAAAATAAATATCGACTGTTTACACTACCCAGCCTATAGTATTTTGTCATGACAGCTCAAACTAACCAATACGGTATACACTACCAACTGTAAATTTTTGTTTGGTCTCACCATCCACCATCTCTTGGTATTGTCTGATGTTTATTTAAAATGTTGTTCTTATAATTGCATATGAAATATCTTGCTATGTCAGTTTCTCTTTTTGTGATGATCAAGGCGGTTGAGAATCTATTTAACATTAATTGGTTTTGTAGGATTCATCTTTGGTGAATTGCTTTGTGTATCAATTGCCTTATCTTCAGTCATTTTCTTTTATATTTCTTTGTGTTAATTTCTATATTGAATACCAATCCATTTTGGTTACATGTTTTAAGTGCCTTTTGACGTACAATGATTTTTATTTTTTTAATTTTTTTGAGACGAAGTCTTGCTCTGTCACCAGGCTGGAGTGCAGTGGAATGATCTCGACTCACAGCAACCTCCGCCTCCCAGGTTCAAGCGATTCTCCTGCCTCAGCCTCTTAAGTAGCTGGGAAAATAGGTGCACGCCACCAAGCCTGGCTAATTTTTCTGTATTTTAGTAGAGATGGAGTTTGATAATTTTAACCAATATGGTCTTGATCTCCTAACCTCATCACCCTTTCGCCTCAGTCTCCCAAAGTGCTGGATTATAGGTGTTAGCCACTGTACCCAGCCAATTTTTATTTTTATTGTAGACAAATTTGTTCATCTTTTTCTTTATGGGATTTATTTTGGGGGAGTTGATTAAAAAATTTGAACATATCACCATGTTTTAAATATATTTTCTTTAATATCTTCCAAAAGTTTTAAAGTTGTACTTTTAGAAATTTATTTTCATTGCTGGGCGTGGTGGCTGACACCTGTAATCCCAGCACTTTGGGAGGCCTAGGTGGGTGGATCACCTGAGGTCAGGAGTTTGAGACTAGCCTGACCTGCAAGGTGAAACCCCATCTCTACTAAAAATGCAAAAATTAGCCAGGTGTGGTGGCAGACACCTGTAGTTCCAGATACTCGGGAGACTGAGACAGGAGAATTGCTTGAACCCAGGAGGCAGAGGATGCAGTGAGCTGAGATCGTGCCACTGTACTCCAGCCTGGGTGACAAGAGTGAGACTCCATCTAAAAAAAAAAAAAGTTTATTTTGCCTCAATTGATTCTTATACATGATATGAGGTAGTGACTTTTATTTTACCCACTATGAATAACCATTTGTTCCAGAATCATTTATTGAATAATTAATCAAAATCTTCAATTCCATCTCTTTTATACATCAAGTTTCCTTTCATATGTGGTTCACTTTCAGACTACTCTGTTTTGTAATATTGTTTTCTTTATCCCTGTACTAACCTCACAATCTTAGTGATTACTATAACTTTCAAGTAAGTCTTGAAATCATCTCATGGATTTTCAGAAAAATTTAAAATTATTTAAATAATTTTAAAAATTAACAACTTGTCAATTTCTAGTCAAAATCTTATTTAGAATGTAGTCAAAATTATAATGAATGTATAGGTTTAAGAAAAACTTTTTTCTTTTTTTAATTTGATCTTCTTATCAATGAGTATAGTTTACTTTTAAGCTTATAGATTTTTGTGTCCTTCAATAAAATTTTTTTTACTTTTTCTCTGTATTTCAACTAAATGTCTTCAATATGCCCTATTTTTGTGCCATTGTAAATGATATCCTTTATAATGTGTTGCTTTGGAGTAAAAATTATAAATTGATCTTCTATTCACCAATGTTCTTCAACTAGTATTAATTCTTACTGTTTTTCTGTTGCAGTCTTCAAGTAATGGTAGTTTTCTTACTTCTTCCTAATTTCTCATTAATACAATCATGCCTTTATTTAATCTGTGTGTACCAGCAAGATTTTCATAGCCAATGCTGGATTATGTAATGATGATGTCTGTTTTGATCCTGATGTTAAAAGCAATGTTTCTGAGAACTCTTCTTTACATGTATTTTAGCCATTGATTTTGTGTAGTCTTCATCAGATTCAGTTTTGTTTCTATAGCTCATTTTTAAGACTGTTAATTATGAATAAGTTATGGTTATTTAAACAAATACTTTGAATATATCTGTTGAGATACTTTTCTCCTTTAATCTGCTAATATAGTAAGTTATGTCAACAGTTTTATATGTAAGACATTTTATATTAATTGGATAAATCTTAGTCATGATGTATTTTTAAAATAAATTGATATTTTTGCCAAAGTTGGTTTATGATTATTGATTCTGTGTTCATGCATAAAATTGTTTGGTGATTACTCCTATTTCTTTTTTTCTGAGAGAGATTTTATAAAGATAGAATTATATGTTCTTAGTAGTTATAGTAGAACATCTTCAGTATCTTCCCTTCCCAAAGTACTCTTAACCCTATTGTTTAAAGCCTATGTCTTACTGAAAGAGTAAGATGTGTGCTTCTGGAACTAACACTTCCCATGAAGGATATTCCCATTGTTTCACTAATCCTTAGTTTCTTCTCTTAAATACATCTTTTTTTTTTTTTTTTTTTGAGACGGAGTTTCGCTCTTGTTACCCAGGCTGGAGTGCAATGGCACAATCTCGGCTCACTGCAACCTCCACCTCCTGGGTTCAGGCAATTCTCCTGCCTCAGCCTCTTGAATAGCTGGGATTACAGGCACGCGCCACCATGCCCAGCTAATTTTTTGTATTTTTAGTAGAGACGGGGTTTCACCATGTTGACCAGGATGGTCTTGATCTCTTGACCTCGTGATCCACCCGCCTCGGCCTCCCAAAGTCTGGGATTACAGGCTTGAGCCACCGCGCCCGGCCCAATACATCTTTTTTTAAAACTACATATATTATTGTTTCTGATAGTCTATTATTAACTCCATTACCTTATTTTGTTTACCACTGCTGTAACAGAATACTTGAGACTGTGTATTTATAAAGGAAACAAGTTTATTTGGCTCATGGTTTTAGAGACTGGGTAGTCTAAGAGTATGGCTGCAGCCTCTGATGAGGGTTTGAGTATTACATCCTAACATGGCAGAGAAGCAGAAGAGAAAACTGGCAGATGCAAAAGGGGCACCAATGAGGTAATTAATCCAGTCCTGAGAGAATGAGAACTCACTCCCACCAGAACTAACCCAGTGTCCTAAGAGTAGCATTACTTCCTTGTAACCACCTAATCACCTTTTAAAGGCTTCACTTCCTGACACCACCACACCAGTGACCAAATTTTCAACAAAAGAATTCTGGGTAATACTCAAACCACAGTACTCACTCTGCCTTCTCTCTATTCTATCTTAAGATCTAATTTGTTTGGTTTTTTGTTTATTGAAGGAAGCAATAAAGACATTTCTTAAATACTTCCCTTCCATCAAACTTATCCAAGTTTCAAGTCATGCCAGAATGTCTGTGGGATTGGGAGAATCAGGCCAGGGGGAAGTTGAGTTGGGTATATGTAGTTTGGGATTAATAGGTACAATTAAATAGTTTACACAGTCAATATCATTTATGTTATGTTATTGCTAGTCACTCTGGTGTAGGACTAGCTCCCCAGTATACTGCTACTACTGATTGTGCCCACCTATTCATCATTGTAAGTCAAAGGTGAGAGCTCATAAGTTATTCTATGATGTGAATGTTCCCTTCAGCAACTGGCATTGGAGGCATGTTATCAGTGAAAGGAAGGCAATATTTAAAAGCACAGAGCAAGAAGTTGATCTGTTGGAAATTATTCCCATCATTAGGTAAGCAAAATTATAATTAAATATAATTGTTTCTCCTGAATACCTAGGAAAAAATGAAGAGTTGTTTTCCCAGAATTGTAGAAGTATACGCAGTAAAGCAATTATAGATACATCACACTTTTTTACTGTTGGGAATTACACAAAATAGAAATCACTAATCTCAGTGTTTTAGTGCACAGATCTGTAGTGAGACTAGAAAGAGTCATACATTTGCATGAGAATATGTGTGTTGAATATACCTCAATGTATTAGATTGCATTTTAGCAAACTACATATTTTGTTTTGTTGAAGTCTAGTTGTCTTGAACAGAGTGGATTTCTAGAATGCCACCCACACAATAAACTGGCCTAAAGATAAATGATTTCTAGTGACCAAAATCTCATGTATACCAATTAGTGAGTCAATGTAATAAAAGAGTAACTTGATTATAACAAGCTACAGTTATTGGAATGTAGAAGCAATTTCAAAATGCACTTAAATTGCCTGTGTATGCCTTAATTTCAGGTTAAACTTATATATGACTTTTTCAAAATTATTAATCATACCAAAATGCAAATGTAAGAGAAAACCAAGAATTTACTCCCCAAAAGAAAACTTCCAACTTTAAAATATAAAATGATTCTAGTTTTTCACAATGGGTGCTAGTTATCCACAACTTTAGATGCTGTAAGAGACTCAATCTAAGAAATCCTATTATTTAAAAAAATTGATTTCCTTTTTTCAACATTTTTTTTAATAAAGCTCAACCTTACTGGAAGAAAGATGAACATATCTATCCTCTCATAGAAAATTACATGAAAATTGTTAGGTAATGGGACAGTAAAAATATATAAAGGTAAAACAGGTAGAAAAAAGTGTTACAGAGATACATTAGACAATTATGAGATATATTAGTTAATTAAGTAACTATTCTAGTTTTTATTATAGTAATTTTGATTAATTTTACTTTCTAAATTTTCACTTTCATAACTAATTTTGTTTTAAATTTTTCGTTTTAATTTCCTGGTTTGAAAAAAACTCAAATATATGTAAAGTTGCAAATAGTGCAGAAATAATTTATTTTTCCTGAATCTTTTGAGTTACTGACATTATGCTATATTATCCTCAAATACTTTAGTGTGTATTACTCATATAAAAAGACGATTTTCTACATCGTCACGATGTAATGATCAAAATCAGAAAATTAACATCATGCACTACTACAATCTAATCTTCAATCGTCACTTACTTTTTCCCATTATCCCAATAATGACTTTGGCAGCAAAAGAATCTAGTTTAGAATTATGTTTCATTTATTTATCATATGTCTTTCAATCTGTAATAATTGCTCATCTTTCTGTTTTTATAATTTTATTTTTACTTTAAAAATCTTAGCACTTTAAAAAATCATGGGGCATCCATTTTGTAGAATGTTACTTAAGTTACTTTTGCCTGATGTTCCTTTGTAATTACATTGTGACTAAGAGTCCTTGGCAGCAATGTCACAGTAGGGATCTTATTCTCATTGGGTCCTATCATGCAGGCACAATTGTGTTTTGTCTCATTACTGATGACATTAATGTTGATTACTTATGATAATGTCTACCTGGCTCCTTCATCAAAAATTAATCTTTTCTCTTTGTAATGAATAAATATTTTTGAAGAGATAATTTAAGACTCATTCCTCATGAGTATTTCAATTAATTAATTTGTTTAACCTATATGGACTCATACTTTTTTATACAATTGATTATATTCCTGTATTATTATTATTTGCTTTAGTGTTGGAATTGCCCAATATTTGGCCTGCTAGAGCCATATTTCACTGGCTTCTTTTTATCTTTATTGTGTCCTCGTTATTCTATGAGCACTTGTTTAGTTTCTTGTACAATGCGATATTCCAGGCTCATTTTCTATTTTTTTTCCTGCCATATTAGCCTAGAATAATCCATTTCCTTTTTTTTTTTTTTTTTTTGGAGACTGGTCTTGCTGTGTTGTCCAGGCTGGAGTGGAGTAGTATGATCTCTGCTCACTACAACCTCCACCTCCTGGGTTCAAGTGATTCTTTTGCCTCAGCCTGCTGAGTAGCTAAGACTACAGGCATGTGCCACCATGCCTGGCTAATTTTTGTATTTTTAGTAGAGACGGGGTTTCACCATGTTGGCCAGGCTGGTCTCCAACCTCTGACTTCAGGTGATCCACGGACCTTAGCCTCCCAAAATGCTGGGATTACAGGCATAAGACACCGTGCCACACCTCCATTTCTTTAAGGATCCCTGACTCCTTATAGTGGAAAAAAATATTTAGAAACTAGTGCCTGTGCACTAGATGTGCTCATTGTTTTTGTGTATTACTGTTACATTTCTTCCTACTCTATTCTTCTTGTGCATAATCTTTTACTTTGCTCAGTTCTACCTAATGATTTAGACTAGATTGTTCAGAAAAGGCAGGTAAGAGGATAAGAAACGGAAGAGGAAGAGCTGTCAGTTTGAATTCTTTTTCTTTAAAGAGGTTTTCCAAAATTGTATAATCTTCGGGCCCCCCAAAATTCATTTTGCTATTCTACTGTATAAATTGTTCTTAATCTTTCTTGTCTGTTTCTTTTCTTACTAGCATATTACTTCTAAGAGTGCAAGGATTATTATCTTTTTTGTTCCCTAATCTGTTCCAAGGAGATTTATAGTGAAAGGACAACATTTGCTTCCTTTTGGTGACCAAAAACGACCTTAGCAACTTACAGCTATGGAGAAAAAGAGCAAAGAAAAATAACATACAAATTATCTTGGAGTAGAGAGTGATGTTTTCAAGATTAAAAAAAATTAATTCTTCAATCTTGATTGGCTTAGCGTGTTTACTCCTTTTCGCTTAAGGAATTTTTGCCTTTCTTTCCCAGTGCTTTATAAAGATTGTCAGAAAAATTTGTACTACTCATTAAGGGATGAATCTTTATTTTATTATGAAATTATATTCACCATATATCCTAAAACCCAGCACTGGATTTATCTGAGCCAATAATCTATTCTTGGTTTCATTTGCCTAATTATTTTATGCCAGGAGAGAGGCAACACATGAAGAGTAGGCTGTTCACAAAGAAAGGCCCTGAAAAAAATGAAAGATGAAAGGTAATTGATCAAACAGAAATGATACAGTGTGAGTTACAGTTAATCATGAGCTGAATTAATTATGGTATATTATTGTTACAAAATTAGTATAGTAGTTAGGAGGCATTATTGGGATTACAATAGATACTCATTCAAGAGGCATTTATTGAAAATTTGCTTTGTTTTGAGCATTGTTCTAGAAACTGGAAATGTGTAGGCAGATTAGATATAAACTCTACATGCAACGAGCTCTAATCCAGAAGGGAAATCAGTCTATACATGAATAATTACTTGCAGTATTATAAATACTGTAGAAAGGTGTCAGAATGCTGAGGGAAATCAAGACCAATTCATCCTCTCAACACGTTGGGGTTATTTAGTTTGGAGAAAAAAATACACAGGTGCTCTAGGGTTTTATCTTGTCATCACCGGTATTGAGTAACAGGAAATGTTTCTTTATGATACTACCAGCATATTAATGTCTATGGTTTATATACAAATATCAGGCTGTACTGGAGATTGGTTTCAGGGATCTGGTTAAAGATTTTGGCCAATATATGAAGATAATGAGATAGTCAAAACCAGGAAAAGTTACAACTCATAGCAAGCTATGGAAGAATTTGCAATCATACAGAGCATATTCAGCATGAATGCTTCAGAGTGGCATTTCTCCCATCCAAGCATATCTGAAAAACCTGTCACAATCACAGTATTTCTAATGCAAAATACTATATGATAACATAGTGTTACTCACTGGAAAAATTTTGGAAAATGTTCCTGTTTTAAAAGATTTTATTTTATTTATAAATCTATTCAAAGAAGCAGTTTCTTCACTTTCTTATAATTTTTTAAGGATGAAATATATTCTGGAAGTAAATTATTTCTAAATTTGGGTTCATTGGGTAGAAATAAAAAAGGAAGTAGCTTATCTTTGTCATAGCAATTTTTCAAATGATAGTATCTTTTTACCTTACCAGTTTGTAGAATTACCTCAGTGAAAGAAAATGTCTATGCCAAACATTTTTCTGCAATCTGGACCAAATGTCTGAGATGAATTAAAATAAGAGAGGTTGGAAATAAGGGTGGAATAGCAAATTTTGGATGTTTTTGTGCATAGTTGTTTTTGAGATCATGTAATATATGATAAAAAATATAAATGCCTGTTTTTATAAAATTACATTGAACTTAGCCTAAAAGTAATATATATTTGGGGGCAGGTATTCACCTTTGCCAATATTTAAAACATTTTTATTGACTCAAGTGTTGAATTAAGCAATTGTCATTGTGTCTAGAACTAGAAATACAATGAAAAACCAAATAGACATAGTTATCTGAGCATGGAGTTCAAAGTCTAGCAGGTAAGACCAAGAAACATGAAATGGAAATAAATGCAATAAATGTCTAGATGGGGAGTGACAGTGATGTCATGGGTGGGAGAACATAGAAAGAGATCAAGTCTGGTGTGTGTGTGTGCGTTTGCATGTTTGTGGTATGTGTGTGTATGTGTACCCATGGAGATGGGCAGGTGTGTGTGAGAACTTTTCCAAGAAGAAATGATGGTTATGCTGGTATCTGAAAAATAAATACAAAATAGAATAAATAGAATATTGTTTCCATCATCCATAATGCTCGGGGATATTTGGAACAATAAGATAAATAATGCCTTTGTGAAAGCAATAATTGCTTGTGTGTCCTCAGGTAAAGGATATATATAAACTTAACAGATTATATATAATTTAAATATCTTCTTAACTTGAAATTCAATGACTTTATTAAATTAATTCTGAATGGTTAATTTTTTTTCTGTTTTGCAAATTTTATGACTGCAGATTATCTAGACACTTGATAGCTACAACTTATCCATTTTAATTCTGATGACTGTCCAACACATTAAAAAAAACTCTATCTAGGGGAAAATTGTGAATTCTGATTGAGCAGAAAACTAGAAATTCAATAGAAGGAGAGTTTTGACTTTTGAAAGATGTGTTGGCTGAAAAAATACACTCTGCCGTTTAGATTTTCTTTGTTCAGTAGAATAAATAGAGGGCATGAATTCTAGGATGATAGATGAAATGCCATTTCTTTCAAGGTCTGAGGTGGGGAAGAGTTCAGTAAGAGAGCAAGCAACGGTGATATTATAGTGAATGCCGATCACTGAGGTAAACCAACTGGCAGGAGATTTATTTCTGTCATGTTATGAGAAGCAGATCTAGGAAAAGAAGAGGAAAAATATTAAAATGTATACTTTCATTCAATATTTTTTCCACAAATATTTACTGAGTATTTTCTGTTGGGCAGATATCATGCTAGGCAAATAAGAAGCTCAAGGTCTACTGAAACTGACATATGAAAAATCAATTACTTCTTTAATAGTAATAGTTAATGCTAAACAATGGCCTACTAGGTGCAAGGCACTGTGCTAATCCCTCACATGGCTGCTCTAATTTAATAGTCAGAAAAGTACTATAGATACTTTTTAATGGGTACATTTGCTGTTTTAAATCTGGTTTTATAGAAAAGTAAAGAGGCTAGAGAAATGAGGTCCGTAGCATACCCCAGGTGATTCAAGTACTGTGGTAATTGCTATGAGAAATGTAAATGTAGTTTTCTCTGTGACTATTTTAAATAAATATTTTGTTTTGAAATACATTTAGATAATACAAAGATAGTACAGAGAGTTCCCATATTTTGCTCACCCAGTTTTAGGTATGAAATCTCCTAATGTTGCTATCTTATGTTTCCATAGTACATTTGTTAAAACCAGGAAACACACATTGGTATATTGCTATTGACCAAACTCCAAACTTTATTTGAATTTTTAGCAGTTCTTTTCTTTTTGCTGTTTCAGGATCCAATCATACAATATTATCTCATGCTATGTTTGAAGTCCTAAAATAGAGCTCAAAGAAGACTCACTAAGGTAGTATGGGTATGGCAGGAAGAACATGTGGGGAAAGGATACACAAATATATACAAAGAAGAGGTGATGCTTGCACTTGGTCTTAAACATTTAGGTGAGAACATTTAAAGAAAAAGTAAGAGAAGAGCATTAAAGACAAGGAGAAAATATGTCAAAATATGGTATAAATGGGTAAATTCCAAGTGGTTCAAAATGATTGGACTAAACCATGTATTTAGAAAAATAGCATGAGGTAAGACTAGGGGTTAAGCCAGCAAGAAAACTTAAGGGCCCTGATACCATGTTTAAGATTGTTCATTTTATGTTAAAGTTTTCAAAGCCATTGAAAGATTTGAGCAGAGGAGTACAGTCAGCTTATTCTGTTTGAAACTGAATTTGGTAGCATTATGGAAGTATAGATGATGATGGACAGAGATGATTTAGAATTTATTATCATAGCTGGATAAGATAACAGAAATAATGAAGTACTGAACAAAATCTATGCCAATAGATATGGAGGAGTTATATAAAATGTGAATGAGTTTAAATTAATATCACTTGAGAGATTAAGGATTCAAATTTATCCATTTGGTTGTCTGATGAATGGTCGTGCTATCCATTAAAATGGGAGACAAAGAAAGATAAATAGAAATGGGAATACGATTATGAGTTCAATTTTTGACATCTTTTTCTGAAAAATCTTTAATACCGTCATTAGCAGGAGTCCAAAACACAATTATAAACAAAAATATTGTGATTATATCTGAGATAATCATATACACTTGAATCTCGTTGCATCACAACCATGCTAAAGCCAAGCACTGTAAAATTGCAGGGTGACAGTAACAGAATCTAAGAACAACAAGCTACTATATCACAGAAAAATCAGACTAAGGTGAAAAAGCAATACTGATAATGGACTGATGTGAAAGAGGGAGAAAGCTGCAATAAATGATGCCAGAGAAGACAAAGAGAAAAGAATTTCACAAGGGAAATGTGGTCAACTTTGCCAAATGTTTTATAGTTGTTGAACAAAATAAGTGAAAATTAGGCATTTTTTTTGCTTTAGGTCCAACATGTGAATCATCATCCCCATTCTTACAACAAGAAAAAGGCTGAACAAAATGAAAAGCACCAACTTTCTTGGAGTCATCTTAGGGTGAATTCTACAGGGCAAAATTGTTGCTCCAAAGCTGGAGTGTTAGGTGAATACAGAAAGTGAGAGCTGCTCTGTTACCTGAAGCAGAACCCACTGGTGACATCAGCTGGTAGGAAGATTTAAATGGGAAATTTGACAAATTGAGGAAGCTGAGTGAGCTAGCCTGAGAGCAAGAAACTCCTAGAGTATATCACATTTCCCTGGTTTTCTCTAGAAACATCACCAGGTAAACAGTCACGATAGAGTCCTTCATGGCTCTGGCAGAAGAGGGGAGAAGTAACCATTGTGAAATAAGTTCAGAGCATTTTTTGTACTAAAGGCCTACTCCAGAAATGACAACACAATAACAAACAAACAAAACAAAACAAAATCCAGAACTATCCTACCTGAGGAAGACGCATTTCCCAGAATATATACCACCTAGGTTTTTTTATTTGTCTCAAATAATGGTGAAAAAATTAAGAAAAATTTGTGAAGGTAACAGATAATATTTAATTTTAAGATAATATTCAATAATAATAAGATTATAGAAAGCTCTCACACACACCCCAACCAAAATTAAGGCAGGCACTTTCTAGAGCCTGAAGGCTATTTATTTGAGGATCTGACAAGTGACTGTGTCCTCAGAAGTGGCAAAAACCTCTATGCTTTGTCCTGGGAGTGGTAAGGGAGAGCCCTTTCCCATTCTGCATACTGTCATAGCAGTTGCTACCACCAGGAACCAGACGCATATGCCTGAGATCTGACTATCTGGGGTTGGGGGCTATGACGCCACCCCAATTGGTGGAACAGTCTCTGTGCTCTGGCTTTTGAGTAGAGAGCAGGATCTCCTCTTTCCATCTCATCCTATTGCAGTTGCAGTTACTGCTGCTGTCACCAGGGGCTGAGGTGGATGAGTCAGAGGGTTACCTCTCTGAGGCTGTAAGTGGCAACCACACCCCAGTTGGTAGCATGGTCTCTGTGGTCTAGCTCATGTGCAAGGGTCGAGTCCCTTCTCCACTCTGAAGGGTGGCAGACCCACCCCTTCTTTGCATGACACTGTAGCACCACTGCACCAAAAGCAGAAGAGCCTAAAAGCTGAATTTCTGGGGTTGTGGATGGCAACCATGCTTCACAGCCACTGCCAATATCAGGAAGCACTGCTTGGGCCCCAGAGGGTTGTCCCACCACTATTGCTGTGGATTGCTCACACCACATTAGCTCCCCAGGGAGCTGAGAACATACTTTTCCAGCCAGCACACTGCTACCATGACTGACATCTGAGCAAGCTACCTGGAGGACCAAGTATCAGCCCACCTGATTGTGCTAACACCAGTGTTAGTGTATGCCAATCTGGGGCCTGTGGAAAGCATGCTCAATCCACTGCTTTTATCACTGGGACCCTAAAACTGGCCTACATGGAGCCTGTGTCTTCAACAACACTTCATCATAGCCTCCACTAATAGACACACCCCAAGCCATCTACAAAATCACAAATACCACTGACACTGTTGACATTCGAAGAAATCATACAGAAACTACACAGCAACATGCATTCAGAATCAAAGCCAAAAGTCTCTACCCAGCCAACACCACTGATACCTCTTCAGGAAAAACTCCCTATGAAAGCAAATTTTAAAACTTGGAAGAAATGACTATTATACCAGATATCAATGTGAAGACACATGAAACATAAACAAACAAGGAAATATGATACCTCCAAAGTAATGCAATGATTCCTTAACAACAGATTTCAATAAAAAAATGTTGGAAAAAGAATATAAAATTATGATACTAAAGAAGCTCAGTGAGATACAAGATAATTAAAAAAACAAAAAATTAGAAAAAAAATCAGAACACAAGTAAGAAATTTAGCAAAGATATAGATATCAGCAAAGAAAGAACAGAACAGAAGTTCTGGAATTGAAGAATTCCTTGAATTAAATACAAAATATACTCAAAAACTTCAACAATAGATTAGATCAAGCAAAAGAAACATCTCAGAATATAAAGACAACTTTTTTGAAATAACCCAGTCAGAAACAAAGAAATAAAAAAATAAAAGAAAAGAATAAGGCCGGGTGAGGTGGCTCAAGCCTGTAATCCCAGCACTTTGGGAGGCCAAGGCGGGTGGATCACGAGGTCAAGAGATCGAGACCGTCCTGGTCAACATGGTGAAACCCCATCTCTACTAAAAACACAAAAAAATTAGCTGGGCGTGGTGGTGCGTGCCTGTAATCCCAGCTACTCGGGAGGCTGAGGCAGGAGAATTGCCTGAACCCAGGAGGCAGAGGTAGCGATGAGCCGAGATTGCGCCATTGCATTCCAGCCTGGGTAACAAGAGTGAAACTCCGTCTCAAAAAAAAAAAAAGAAAGAAAAAAAAAAGAAAAGAATAAATAAGACCTTCATGATATATGACATACCACACAGCAACCAAATATATAAATTGTTGATAACCCTGAAGGCAAATAGAAAATGTTTAAAATCCTATTTAATAAAAATTTCCCAAGTCCAGCAAGAGATATATACATCCAGATATAGGAATCCCACTAATCCTCAAACAAATACAGTGTAAAAAGTTCTTTTCCACATCATAGTCAAACTGTCTGATGTTAATGACAAAATAAATTTCTGGAAATAGCAAGAGAAAAGTGTTTAGTCATCTACAAAGGAGATTTCATCAGACTAACAGTAGGTTTATGAGCAAAATCCTCACAGGCCAGAAGAGAATAGAACGATATACTTAAAATGCTGGGGATCGTGAGGGGTGGACCTCTGCCACCCAAAAATACTATAACCAGAAAAATTCCTCTTTGTCTATGAAGTAGAAATAAAGTTTTTACCAGACAAGCAAATATGGAGGGAATTCATCTCCATCAAACCAGCCTTACAAGAAATACTCAGATGAGTTCAAAACCTGGAAGCAAAAGGATGGTACCATCATGAAAATGCATAAAAAGCCTAAACCTCACTTGTAATACAAACAGACTTGTAATGCAAACACACAAAAAAGGGAGAGAAAAGATTTAAATGTTGCCAACACAGAAAACCAGCAAAACACAAGGATAAGCCATAAGCGGAAAAGGAATAAAGAATATACAAAACAGCCAGAAAACAACCAAGAATATAAGAGGAAGTAAATCTCAGATATCAATAATAACCTTGAACGTAAATGGATTAAATTCTCCACCTAAAAGATACAGACTGGCTAAATTTTGATTTAAAAATTATATGATTCAACTGTATGCTGCCTGTAAGAAACATACTTTACCTGTATAGACACATAGACTGGAAGTAAAGGAGTGGAAAAAGATATTTCATGCAAAGGGAAACCACAAGTGATCATGAGTAACTATACTTATATCAAATAAAACAGACTTTAAGTTAAAAACAGTTTAAATAGACAAAAAATGTTATTACATAATTACAAAGTTATCACTCCAGCAATAGGATACAATCCTAAAATACATATGAACCCAACACTAGAGCACCCAGATAAATAAACAAATTGCTAGATCAAAAGAAAAAGATAGACTCCAATACAGGTCCAATGGGGAACTTCAACACCCCAGTCTCAGCATTAGACATATCATCTAGACAGAAAATCAACAAAGAAATATTGAATTTAAACTGGATTTTAGAACAAATGAACCTAACAGACATTTACAGAATGTCTTATCCAATAATTGCACAATACATGTTCTTCTCATTAGCCTATTGTACATTTTTCCAGGATTACCCATATGTTAGGCCACAACATAAGTATCAACAAATTTTTAAAAATTAAAACCAAATCAAATATCTTATCAGATCACAATAGAATAAATCTAAAAATTAATAACAAGAGAAACTTTAAAACTGTACACATACAAGGAAATTAACATGCTTCTGAATAACCAGATGGAAATAAAAAAAAGTGTGAAACAAATAAAAATGGAAACAATCAAAACCAATGGGGTATGGCAAAAGCAGTGCTAAGAGAGAATTTTGCAATAATAAATGACTTCATCAAGAAAAACAGAAAGAATTCAAATAAATAATCTAATAACTCACCTCAATGTACAAGAAAATAAAAAACAAACCAAAATTCAAATTAGGAGAAGGAAAGAAATAATCAAGATTAGAGCAGAAGTAAATGAAACAGAAACAAAAAAGCAACATAAAGGATCAATGAAATAAAAAGTTGGGGTTCAAAAAGATAAGCAAAAGTGATAAACCAGCTGGACTGATCTAGAAAAGAAGAGGAAAGGCCCGAATAAAATCACAAATGAAAAAGTATACCACAGAAATGCAAAAGATCATCAGAGACTCTTATGACAAACCGTACAGTAATAAACTGGAAAGCCTAGAGAAAATGAACAAATTTCTCTAAACATGTAAAGAAAACCCTAGGCATAGATGGGCTCACAATATAATTCTGTGGAATGTATAAAGAAGAACTTATACCCATCTTTCTGAAACTATTCCGAAGAACTGAAGAGATGGGAATTCTACACAACCCATTTTACAAGGCCGGCATTACTCTGACGTCAAAATCAGACAAGGATACAACAACAACAAACTATAGGCTAACATCCCTGATGAACGTAGACATAATAAAAATCCCCAACCACATACTATCAAACTGAATCCAACAGGTCATCAAAAAGATAATACACCACAATCAAGTGGAATTTATACCAGGAATGCAAGGATGGCTCAACATATGCAAAATAATAAAAATAATATATCACATCAACAGAAGAACAAAAACCATATGATCATTTTAATAGATGCAGATAAAACATTTGACAACATTCTAAACCCCTTTATCATGAAAACTGTCAAAAAGTAGGCATAGACGGACCATACCTAAAAATAATAAAGGCCATGTATGACAATCCCACAACCAATATTGTACCAAGTTGAAGAAAAGTTGACAGCCTTTCTTCTAAGAATTGGAATAACAGAAAAATGCTCACTTTCACTACTACTATTCAGCAGAGTACTGGGTCTTAGCCAGGGCAATGAGGCAAGGGAAAAAAATCTAAAGCATCCAAATCAGAAAGAGAATGTCAATTGTCCCTCTTTTCAGATAACATAATTATATATATATAGATATATGCTTATATATCTCTCTATATATATAAACCAATGATGCCATCAAAAATGTCTTATAACTGACACATTCATTAAGTTTGCAGGATACACAATTAATATGAAAAAATAAGTAGCATTTCTACACACCAAAAATGAAGTAGCCTAGAAAGAAAGAAGATAATGACATTTACAATAGTTATAACATTAAGTAAAATTCCCAGGAATAAATTTAACCAAAAAAGTGCAAAATGTCTACAAGAAAATCTGCAAAACATGGGTGGAAGAAATTAAAGAGGACACAAATGAAACTCATCAACTTATATTCATGAGTTGGAAAAATTAATATTATTAAAGTGGCCATATTTCCCAAAGCAATCTATAGATTTAAATTTTATTAAAATTAAATTAAATTTAATTTAATACCTTTCAAAATTTTAATATTTTTCACGGAAATAGAAAAAAACATTCTAAAATTCTTGTGGGACCAAAAATGAGCCTGAATAGCCAAAGCAACCTTGAGCAAATGGAACAGATCTGGAGGTATTATACTATGTGACTTCCGAAACATATTACAAAACAACTTGGTGTTGGTATAAAAATAGACACATAGACTAATGGGACAGAATAGAGAGTCCAGAAGTAAACACACATATTGACAGCCAATTGATCTTCAACGAAGCTGTCAAGGACATACATTGAGGAAAGAACACCCTCTTCAGTAAATGGTGCTGGAGAAACTGGATAACCATATGCAGAATAGAACTGTATACCTATGTTTCATCATATTTAAAAGTCAACTCAAGATAGAAAAAGGACTTAAAGGTAAGACCTGAAACTATAAAATTAATGGAAGAAAACACAGGGAAAATTCTTCAGGACATTGATATAGGCAAAAATTTTATGGTTAAGACCTCAATAGCACAGGAAAGAAAATAAAAATAGACAAATGGAACTATTTGAAGTTAAAAAGCTTCTGCACATCAAAATAAAAAATTAACAGCAACATTTTGAATAGGAGAAAAATATTTGCAAATTACTCATCTGATAATGCACTAATATTCAATATATACAAGCAACTCAAACAACTCAGCACCAAAAAATCAAATACTTTTATTTTAAAATGGGCAAAGGACATGAATAGACATTTCTCCAAAGAAGATATAAAAGGTAAAAAGGTATATATGAAAAAAGGGTGAGCATTATTCATCAGGGAAATGCAAATTAAAAACACAAAGAAATATCATCTCACTGCAGTTAAAATGTCTCTTATTAAAAAGAATAAAAAAATACCAAATGCTGGTGAGGTTGTAGAAAAAAGGAACTCTTACGTCCTGTTGCTGTGGGTGTAAATTAGTACAACAACTATGGAAAACAGTATAGGGATTTCTAAAAAACTAAAAATAGAAATACCACATAAACTTGCAATTCCACTACTGGGTAGTTATTCAAAGAAAAGTAAATTAGTACACCAAAAGGATACCTGTGGTCACATTTTTATCACAGTACTATTCATAATAGCCAAGATATGGAATCTACCTACGTGTTCATCAATGAAAAAATGGATAAAAAACATGATATATATACACAAGAGAATACTATTCAGCTACAGAACAAGAATAAAATTCTATCATTTGCAGCAATATGGATGAAACTGGAGGTCATTGTGTTAAGTGACATTAGCCAGGCACAGAAAGAAAAAACTGCAAGTTCTAATTTATATGTAGAAATGTAAAAACTTGATCTCATGGACACAGGGAATAGAATGATAGATACTGGAGACTAGGAACAGTGGGTGGGCAGAAAGTGGGGAATGAAGAGATTGGTTACAGTTGCAAACATACAGTTAAATAAAAGATATAAATTCTAATGTTTGATAGCAGACTAGGGTAACTATACTTAGAAACGATATTATGTATATTTCAATGTACCTAGAGGAAAGGACTTGAAATGATATCAACATATACAAATAATACATACATAAGTGATGGATACTCCAAATACCCTGACTTAATCATTACACATTCTATGCATGTAATAAACACTCAAATGTGCCCTGTATATATGTAAAATATATCAATAAAAGAAAAAAATTAATATGGCATGTCTAAAAATATTTGGAACTAAATGAAAATGAAAATAGAATTTGTCAAAATTTGTAGAATGCAGTGAAAGCAGTGTTTAGAAAGAAATTTATGATGGTATATGTGTACATAGAACAGAAAATATAGGAGATTGTAGATAACTTCAGAAAGGGAGCTTTTGTTAAATAATGATGGCAGTGCTTTAAGAAGAAAGTAGATGGAAAATAATATATTCATAAGGATAAACTAATTTTTTAAGAAACATGTTTTTGAAATATAGGTTGGAAGTGTTTGGAATTCTATGATATGAGCTAGATTCAAGTAAATTAATCATCTAAAATACCTAGGCATCACCTTCTTATAATGCCTTTGTCTTTTCATCAATTTAACTCTTGGAATACTACTCCTAAAATTGAAGGAAACACTCAATAAATGACTAAGTGCTTTTGGTCCAAATAGAGTTAATTATATTGCATACATAAGTAGATTACTGAGGAAAAGAGGCAGGGCATACAATTCTAAAGTAGGCATGGCAGTTGGAGAAAGGGATGAGAAAGTGATCAGGGAAATCTGGAGTCTAAGCCACTGGCCTGGGAAGAAAATGCCAAGGCTGATACCACACAGGGATGGGGCCTGGCAGTCAGCCTTGATTCCTGCATCTTCTTTCCCAACACATGCCATGCTTTAGGAATTCCTGCCAACTTTTTTGTGAAATGTGTCTATGTGTGGGCCTGCACCTCTCTGATTTGCTGCCACTATCCTAGCCAAAATTACCATCTGGATTATTGCAGTGCCCTCCACGCAGGTTCTGCCAACTTTCTCCCTTTTTCCTCTCTAATTCACTCTCTACTCAGCAGCCAGAATGATAATTTGAAAAGTTCCCTCTCAAATTCTTTTCCAGTTGAAATATTCTCACTACTTGCCATCTCAGAAAGCATAAACCACATACAACAAACCTATACCTAATATCATACTGAACAGGGGAAATCTGAAAAGTTTTCTTCTAAGATTCAGAACAAGACAAGGATGCTGACTTTTAACACTTTTATTCAACATAGTACTGAAAGTTCTAGCCGGAGCAATGAGACAAGAGAAATGAATAAAAAGTATTCAAATTAGAAAGAAAGAAGTCAAATTATCCTTGTTTGCAGATGACAAGATCTTATATTTAGAAAATATGTAGACTCCACCAAGAAACTATTAGAAATGGTAAATAAATTCTGTAAACTTTCAGTGTATAAAATCAACATACAAAAAATCAGTAGCAGTTCTATAAGCCAATAGCAAACAATTTGAAAAAGAAACCAAGAAAGTAATTCCATTTACAATGGCTACAAATAAAATACCTAACACTTAACAAAAGAAGAGAAAGACCTTTACAATTAAAACTACTGTTATTATAACAATAAAAGTTGTAATATAAAACTATCATTATAACTTAATAAAAGTTGTTACTTTTAATAAAAGTTATTAACAATAACATTTGCTGCAATAGAGTGCATATATCTTAAAAATAAAGTTATTAACATTACTTTTAATAAAGTTATTACTTTTAATAAAAGTTATTAAGTTAATAACTTTTATCCTTAGAAAAGTTAGCATCCTTGTCTTGTAATAACAGAAGGGAAAGATCTTTACAATTGAACTATAAAACATTGATACAAGAAATTGAAGACACAAAAAAATGAAAAGATATCCCATGTTCATGGATTAGAAGCATCAATAGTGTTAAAATGGTCATCGTATCCAAAGCAATCTATAGATTCATGCAATTCCTATCAAAATAGCAATGACATTCTTCACAAAAATAAAACCTTAACATTTATATGAATTTACAAATGACCCAGAATTGCCAAAACTGCCTTTGGCAAAAATAACAAAACTGGAAAAATTACATTATCTGACTTCATATTATATTACAAAACTATAGTAACAAAAATAGCATGGTACTGGCATAAAAACAGACACATAGACCAAATGAACAGAATTTAAAAACTCAAAAATCAATCCATGCATTTCTACCAACTTGTTTTTGATAAATGTGCCATGAACATACATTGGAGAAAGGACAGTCTTCAATGAATAGTATTGGGAAAACTGGATATCCATATGCAAAAGAATGAAACTAGATTATCTCTCACCATATTAAAAAATCAACTCAAAATGGATTAAAGGCTCATATCTCAGATGTAACACTATGAACCTACTATAAAAAACATTTGGGAGCCATTACAGGGCATTCAACTAGGCAAAGATTTCTTGAGTAACACTTTGAAGGCACAGGTGCTGAAAGTGAAAATGGAAATTGCACAGCAAATGAAACAATCAACAAAATGTAGAGACAACCCACAGATTAGAAGAAAATATTTGTAAACTATCCATCTGACAAGGGGTTAAGAACCAGCATGTATAAAGAGCTCAAACAACTCAATAGTAGAAAAACAATTAATTCACTTAAAAAGGGGTAAAAGATCTGAATAGACATTTTTTAAAAGAGGACATATATATGGTCTGCAGGTAAAAGAAAAAATGCTCTTCATCACTACTCAGAGAAATACAAGTCAAAACTACAATTAGATATCATTTCACCCTTCCAAAAGACGGTCTGTAACATGCTGGTAAGGATGTGGAGAAAGGGGAACCACATACACTGTTGGTGGGAGTGTAAATTAGTAATTCGTGTGGCTACTATGGAGAACTGTACGGAGGTTCCTAAAAAAAACTGAAAATAGAACTACCATATAATACAGCAGTCCTACTGCTGAGTATATACCCACAAGAAAGGAAATCAGTATATTGAAGAGATATCTGCACTGTGATGTTTATTGCAGCACTAGTCACAATAGCTAAGATATGGATTAACCTAAGTGCCCGTCAAAGGATAAGTGGATAAAGTATAGTTCATATACACAGTAGAATATTATTCAGCCATAAAAAGAATAAAATTCTGTCATTTGCAGCCACATGGATGAAACTGGGGTTTATCATGTTAAGTAAAATAAGCCAGACACAGAAAGACAAATGTCACATGTTTTCACTAATATGTGGGAACTAAAATAAATGAATTCATGGAGAAAGAGAGTAGAATGATGGATACCAGAGGCTGAAAGTGTAGCAATGAGTGGAGGATAATGCGGGAAGGTTAGTGGGTACAACTGAGAGTTCGAATGAATAAAGTCATTCAGTAGCACAATAGAGTGACGATAGTTAACAATAATTTATTGTTTAAATAACTGAAAGTATAGAATTGGAATATTCTTAACACAAAGAAATGATAAATGCCTGAGGTGTTGGATAATCCAATTACTGTGATTTGACTGTATTAAAACATCATGTGTATTCAATAAACACATACTAATACTATATACCATAATAATTAAAAATAAGATTTTAAAAATAGTTGCTTTGGTCTATAAAATTCTGACCTAATTGAATATTTTTACAACTTTGATATCATTTTCAGCTACTGTGATTATTATTCACTCTGGGATTGGGCTTCCCTTCACTCAGCTCATTTCTCACACTTTCTTTCAAAACACTTCCCAATATGTGTCATTATATATATAACTTTTTTATCATTCACGTTTTTATCTCTCTCTACCCCACTCAATAAACTTCATGAAGCCTTATTTTATATTTGTAGCAAAAACAGTGCTCAATAATTATTTACTGATTAAATGTATGAACACCCGAGGTCACTGAGTTTGGCGAGTAGGGAAAGGGAATACTGAAATTTCTATTTCTTTTCTTTTTTTGACATGGAGTCTTGCTCTATTGTCCAGGTTGGAGTGTAGTAGTGTGATCTCGGCTCACTGCAAGCTCCGCCTCCTGGGTTCAAGCAATTCCCTGCCTCAGCCTCCTGAGTAGCTGGGATTACAGGCGTGTGCCATCACACCCAGCTAATTTTTTAGTTTTAGTAGAGATGGGGGTTCACTACCATGGCCAGGCAGGTCTTGAACTCCTGACCTCACTATCCACCCACCTCTGCCTCCCAATGTGCTGGGATTACAGGCGTGGGCCACCACGTCTGCCAGGAATACTGAAATTTATAACTTGACTGTTTGCTGACGTCATTCTGCAAACAGTCTTTTAGAACTTTTTTTTTTTTTTTTTTAATTTTTTATTGGATTTTAGGTTTTGGGGTACATGAGCAGAGCATGCAAGACAGTTGCGTAGGTACACACATGGCAGTGTGCTTTGCTTTTCTTCTCCCCTTCACCCACATTTGGCATTTCTCCCCAGGCTACCCCCTCCCACCTCCCCCTCCCACTGGCCCTCCCCTTTTCCCCCCAATAGACCCCAGTGTTTAGTACTCCCCTTTCTGTGTCCATGTGTTCTCATTTTTCATCACCCACCTATGAGTGAGAATATGCGGTGTTTCATTTTCTGTTCTTGTGTCAGTTTGCTGAGGATGATGTTCTCCAGATTCATCCATGTCCCTACAAACGACACAAACTCATCATTTCTGATTGCTGCATAATATTCCATGGTGTATATGTGCCACATTTTTCCAATCCAGTCTATTATCAATGGGCATTTGGGTTGATTCCAGGTCTTTGCTATTGTAAACAGTGCTGCAATGAACATTCGTGTACATGTGTCCTTATAGTAGAACGATTTACAGACTTTTGGATATATACCCAGTAATGGGATTGCTGGGTCAAATGGAATTTCTATTTCTAAGGCCTTGAGGAATCGCCACACTGTCTTCCACAATGGTTGAACTAATTTACACTCCCACCAACAGTGTAAAAGTGTTCCTTTTTCTCCACATCCTCTCCAGCATCTGTTGTCTCCAGATTTTTTAATGATCGCCATTCTAACTGGCGTGAGATGGTATCTCAATGTGGTTTTGATTTGCATCTCTCTGATGACCAGTGACGATGAGCATTTTTTCATATGATTGTTGGCCTCATATATGTCTTCTTTTGTAAAGTATCTGTTCATATCCTTTGCCCACTTTTGAATGGGCTTGTTTGTTTTTTTCCTGGAAATCTGTTTGAGTTCTTTGTAAATTCTGGATATCAGCCCTTTGTCAGATGGGTAGACTGCGAAAATTTTTTTCCATTCTGTTGGTTGCCGATCCACTCTAGTGACTGTTTCTTTTGCCGTGCAGAAGCTGTGGAGTTTCATTAGGTCCCATTTGTCTATTTTGGCTTTTGTTGCCAATGCTTTTGGTGTTTTGTTTATGAAGTCCTTGCCTACTCCTATGTCCTGGATAGTTTTGCCTAGATTTCCTTCTAGGGTTTTTATGGTGCCAGGTCTTATGTTTAAGTCTTTAATCCATCTGGAGTTAATTTTAGTGTAAGGTGTCAGGAAGGGGTCCAGTTTCTGCTTTCTGCACATGCTAGCCAGTTTTCCCAACACCATTTATTAAACATGGAATCCTTTCCCCATTGCTTGTTTTTGTCAGGTTTATCAAAGATTGTATAGTTGTATGTATGTTGTGTTGCCTCCGGTGCCTCTGTTTTGTTCCATTGGTCTATATCTCTGTTTTGGTACCAGTACCATGCTGTTTTGATTACTGTAGCCTTGTAGTATAGTTTGAAATCTGGTAGTGTGATGCCCCCGGCTGAGTTCTTTTTGCTTAGAATTGACTTGGCTATGCGGGCTCTCTTTTGGTTCCATATGAAGTTCATGGTGGTTTTTTCCAATTCTGTGAAGAAAGCCGATGGTAGCTTGATGGGGATAGCGTTGATTCTGTAAATTACTTTGGGCAGTATAGCCATTTTCACGATATTAATTCTTCCTAACCATGAGCATGGAATGTTTCTCCATCTGTTTGTGTCCTCTCTGATTTCGTTGAGCAGTGGTTTGTAGTTCTCCTTGAAGAGGTCTCTTACGTTCCTTGTGAGTTGTATTCCAAGGTATTTTATTCTTTTTGTAGCAATTGCGAATGGCAGTTCGCTCTTGATTTGGGTTTCTTTAAGTCTGTTATTGGTGTAAACGAATGCTTGTGATTTTTGCACATTGATTTTATAACCTGAGACTTTGCTGAAGTTGCTTACCAGTTTCAGGAGTTTTTGGGCAGAGGCGATGGGGTCTTCTAGGTATACTATCATGTCGTCTGCAAATAGAGACAATTTGGCTTCCACCTTTCCTATTTGAATACACTTTATTTCTTTTTCTTGCCTGATTGCTCTGGCTAGAACTTCCAGTACTATATTGAATAGGAGTGGTGAGAGAGGGCATCCTTGTCTAGTGCCAGATTTCAAAGGGAATGCTTCCAGTTTTTGCCCATTCAGTATGATATTGGCTGTTGGTTTGTCGTAAATAGCTTTTATTACTTTGAGATACATTCCATCGATACCGAGTTTATTGAGGGTTTTTAGCATAAAGGGCTGTTGAATTTTGTCAAATGCCTTCTCTGCGTCAATTGAGATAATCATGTGGTTTTTGTTTTTGGTTCTGTTTATGTGGTGAATTACGTTGATAGACTTGCGTATGTTGAACCAGCCTTGCATCCCTGGGATGAATCCTACTTGATCATGATGAATAAGTTTTTTGATTTGCTGTTGCAATTGGCTTGCCAATATTTTATTGAAGATTTTTGCATCTATGTTCATCATGGATATTGGCCTGAAGTTTTCTTTTCTCGTTGGGTCTCTGCCGGGTTTTGGTATCAGGATGATGTTGTTCTCATAAAATGATTTGGGAAGGATTCCCTCTTTTGGATTGTTTGAAATAGTTTTAGAAGGAATGGTACCAGCTCCTCCTTGTGTGTCTGGTAGAATTCGGCTGTGAACCCGTCTGGACCTGGGCTTTTTTTGTGTGGTAGGCTCTTAATTGCTGCTTCAACTTCAGACCTTGTTATTGGTCTATTCATAGTTTCAGCTTCCTCCTGGTTTAGGCTTGGGAGGACACAGGAGTCCAGGAATTTATCCATTTCTTCCAGGTTTACTAGTTTATGTGCATATAGTTGTTTATAATATTCTCTGATGATGGTTTGAATTTCTGTGGAATCTGTGGTGATTTCCCCTTTATCATTTTTTATTGCATCTATTTGGTTGTTCTCTCTTTTCTTTTAATCAATCTGGCTAGTGGTCTGTCTATTTTGTTGATCTTTTCAAAAAAACAGCTCTTGGATTTATTGATTTTTTGAAGGGTTTTTCGTGTCTCAATCTCCTTCAGCTCAGCTCTGATCTTAGTAATTTCTTGTCTTCTGCTGGGTTTTGAGTGTTTTTGATCTTGCTCCTCTAGCTCTTTCAATTTTGACGATAGGGTGTCAATTTTGGATCTCTCCATTCTCCTCATATGGGCACTTATTGCTATATACTTTCCTCTAGAGACTGCTTTAAATGTGTCCCAGAGGTTCTGGCACGTTGTGTCTTCGTTCTCATTGGTTTCAAAGAACTTCTTTATTTCTGCCTTCATTTCGTTGTTTACCCAGTCAACATTCAAGAGCCAGTTGTTCAGTTTCCATGAAGCTGTGCGGTTCTGGGTTGGTTTCTGAATTCTGAGTTCTAACTTGATTGCACTATGGTCTGAGAGGCTGTTTGTTATGATTTCAGTTGTTTTGCATTTGTTGAGCAGTGCTTTACTTCCAATTATGTGGTCAATTATAGAGTAGGTGTGATGTGGTGCTGAGAAGAATGTGTATTCTGTGGATTTGGGGTGGAGAGTTCTGTAAATGTCTATCAGGTTTGCTTGCTCCAGGTCTGAGTTCAAGCCCTGGATATCCTTGTTGATTTTCTGTCTGGTTGATCTGTCTAGTATTGACAGTGGAGTGTTAAAGTCTCCCACTATTATTGTGTGGGAGTCTAAGTCCTTCTGTAAGTCATTAAGAACTTGCCTTATGTATCTGGGTGCTCCTGCATTGGGTCCATATATGTTTAGGATCGTTAGCTCTTCTTGTTGTATTGATCCTTTTACCATTATGTAATGGCCTTCTTTGTCTCTTTTGATCTTTGTTGCTTTAAAGTCTATTTTATCAGAGATGAGAATTGCAACTCCTGCTTTTTCTGCTTTCCATTAGCTTGGTAAATCTTCCTCCATCCCTTTATTTTGAGCCTTTGTGTATCCTTGCATGTGAGATGGGTCTCCTGGATACAGCACACTGATGGGTTTTGGATTTTTATCCAATTTGCCAGTCTGTGTCTTTTGATTGGTGTGTTTAGTCCATTTACATTTAGGGTTAATATTGTTATGTGTGAATTTGATACTGCCATTTTGATGCTAAGTGGCTGTTTTGCCTGTTAGTTGTTGTAGATTCTTCATTATGTTGATGCTCTTTAGCATTCAGTGTGATTTTGGAATGGCTGGTACTGGTTGATCCTTTCTATGTGTAGTGCCTCTTTTAGGAGCTCTTGTAAAGCAGGCCTGGTGGTGACAAAATCTCTGAGTACTTGCTTGTTCGCAAAGGATTTTATTTTTCCTTCACTTCTGAAGCTCAGTTTGGCTGGATATGAAATTCTGGGTTGAAAGTTCTTTTCTTTAAGAATGTTGAATATTGGCCCCCACTCTCTTCTGGCTTGTAGTGTTTCTGCCGAGAGATCTGCTGTGAGTCTGATGGGCTTCCCTTTGTGGGTGACCCGACCTTTCTCTCTGGCTGCCCTTAGTATTCTCTCCTTTATTTCAACCCTGTTGAATCTGACGATTATGTGCCTTGGGGTTGCTCTTCTTGCGGAATATCTTTGTGGTGTTCTCTGTATTTCCTGCAATTGAGTGTTGGCCTGTCTTGCTAGGTGGGGGAAATTTTCCTGGATGATGTCCTGAAGAGTATTTTCCAGCTTGGATTCATTCTCTTCGTCCCCTTCTGGTACACCTATCAAACGTAGGTTAGGTCTTTTCACATAGTCCCACATTTCTTGGAGACTTTGTTCATTCCTTTTTGTGCTTTTTTCTCTAATCTTGGTTTCTCGTTTTATTTCATTGAGTTGGTCTTCGACTTCAGATATTCTTTCTTCTGCTTGGTCAATTCGGCTATTGAAACTTGTGTTTGCTTCGCGAAGTTCTCGTATTGTGTTTTTCAGCTCCTTTAATTCATTCATATTCCTCTCTAAGTTATCCATTCTTGTTATCATTTCCTCGAATCTTTTTTCAAATCTTTTTTCAAGGTTCTTAGTTTCTTTGCATTGATTTAATACATGATCTTTTAGCTCACAAAAGTTTCTCATTATCCATCTTCTGAAGTCTAATTCCGTCATTTCATCACAGTCATTCTCCGTCCAGCTTTGTTCCCTTGCTGGTGAGGAGTTTTGGTCCTTTCTAGGAGGCGAGGTGTTCTGGTTTCGGGTGTTTTCCTCCTTTTTTCGCCGGTTTCTTCCCATCTTTGTGGATTTGTCCGCTGGTCGTCTGTGTAGTTGCTGACTTTTCGATTGGGTCTCTGAGTGGACACCCAGAATGTTGATGATGAAGTATTTCTGTTGCTTGTTTTTCCTTCTACCAGTCTAGCCCCTTCGCTGTACGACTGCTGAGGTCCGCTCTAGACCCTGCTTGTCTGGGGTGCACCTCTAGCAGCTGTGGCACAGCGAGGGATGCTACCAGTTTCTTTTTCTGCTATCTTTGTCCCAGGATGATGCCTGCCTAATGTCAGTCTTTTGGATATAGAGGGGTCAGGGAGCTGCTTGAGGAGACAATTTGTACTTTATAGGGGCTTAATTGCTGAGCTGTGCGCTCTGTTGTTCATTCAGGGCTGTTAGGCTGCTATGTTTGATTCTGCAGCAACAGAGCTCATTAAAAAACCCTTTTTCTTTCTCAAATACTCTGTGTTGAGGGGTTTGGGCTTTAATTTTGGATGTCCGTTGAGGTCCTGCCCAGCTAGGACGCAGACTAGCCACTGTTTGGCTGCCGAGGCTCCGCCCTCCTGTTGTGTGATTCGCCCTGTTCCTGCAGGCTCTGCTGTGGTCTCTGCCATGCCCTGCGGCGGAGTCTCTCTGTTGTAGCGGGTTGCCTCGGCAACAGCAGGCTGCGTCAGCAGTGGGCGTGTATCTCAGTAGGGACGGGTTGCCTCGGCAATGGCAGGCTGCGTCAGCAGTGGGCGTGTATCTCAGTAGGGACATGTTGCCTCGGCACCGGCTGGCTGCGTCAGCAATGGGCGTGTATCTCAGTTGGGGCGGGTTGCCTCAGTAATGGTGGACGCCCCTCCCCCCGGCTGTCTGCCCGGGGCTTGTTTGAAATCGCGGTTTTGTTCGTCCCACTGGGCCAACCCTAACGCTCTGTCCCTGCGATCCCCTGGCTGGCCCACTGTCCAAGTCTAGCTCAGTCTCAAGTCCAGCCCTCTCACGTCTCCTGTTGCCAGTTCAACGGGGCACCCGGACAAGCACGCCCTGTGGGTAGCGCTGGGTAGGGCCGGCCACCGCCACCCTGGCTGCCGGCTTCGCCAGGCGGAGGTTCTGCCTGGCGTCCCGCGTCTCCTCTTCATTTGGGAATTTCCCTGTTCCGTGGGCAACAAAGATCAGTCTGGAAATGCAGCTCAGACTCACCTTTCCACAGACACAACGCGAGCTCCAATCCTGGGTTGTTGTCACAGCGCCATCTTGAGTCCTCCTTTTAGAACTTTTGATAACTAACAAACAAAAGCCAATCTAAATAAAAACTAATTTAATTACTATTTTATCTGTCTTTCCAAATTATTGGTACAAAATTATATGATCAAACAGCGTTAAATGTTTGCCCTAGTGCACCCTACTTTTCATTGACTGTTCATGTATTAAGTATGAAATTTTAATTCTCTTTTGTAATAGATCTATTTTTAAATTTTAGTTAATTTAATTTAATGATTTGATAATGATAATATCAATAGATATTATTTATTTGAGTGTATTTTTCTTTACAAGACACTCTTCTTGACATGTGCTATCTGAATCCTTCTACCAACATCTAGTGGACCACATTACTACCCCAAGTAAGCATATGAGGTATCTAGAGGTCAGAGAGCCTTGGTAACTTGCTGAAAATCACACAGCCAGTAGATGACAAAATCAAATCTTAAGCTCAGGAGTATCGAGCTTCAAGGTTTTTTTCTCTTTTCCCTGTACTGCCTTACCACCAACTGTTGGTTTTGGGCAGAGATGATGGTCCATTCTCAGATGGACTAGATTTTCAGCAAAGGGCTGCTTTTGATATATGATATGTAAAAAATAAATATAAATATTTTATATAAAATAAACTCTCTCCTTGTGTGAAGGTTTTCATTAGAATATTTTATTATTATTATTATTATTTGAGACGGAGTCTGGCTCTTGTCGCCCAGGCTGGAATGCAGTAGCGCAATCTCGACTCACTGTAACCTCCGCCTCTGGTTTTAAACTATTCTCCTACCACAGCCTCCTAAGTAGCTGGGATTATGTGTGCCCACCACCATGCCTGGCTAATTCTTGTACTTTTAGTAGAGATGGGGTTTCACCATGTTGGCCAGTCTGGTCTCGAACTCCTGACCTCAAGTGATCCTCCTACCTCGGCCTCTCAAAGTGCTGGGATTACAGACATGAGTCACAGCGCCTGGCCTTGGATATTTTGTTAAGATACGTGAACATATTTTCATGTTTGCTCAAGGCTGGAACACCTAATTGATTTAGCCAGATCACTCCCAGTCAAAAAGAAAATGAACCACTGGAGTGAAAACAATCACTTCATTGGAATTTCCTCTCTTTGTTTTGGCTAATGCCACGGCTATGCATTTTGGCTATTAAAAAAATCTCTTTCCTTTTGCCTTTCCAGGTTTCAGCGCCTCTCTAAGTAGACAGTCCAGTTTGGGCTCCTCCTTAGCACACCTGCCTTGCCATTATTTACTGTGTACCTGACTGCCAGCCCGATAGAAGCAGGGGACTACATGTCTTTCTTTTAAGCTCACATCACATTACGGAATGCTATAGCTGGCACTCTGGCTCTGAGGCTGCCTTGTGTCCTAACAACAAAACCTACATTCAGACACCCATCCCAGGAGTGGCCTTTGTATCTTCACACACTGGGGCACTCAATCCCGGACATTTAACTGCTCTGTTATCCATTTATGTGAAGTGACCTGAAGTCCCCTTGGAATGGTAAGGGCAAGGTCAGAGCACAATGGGGTTTCCTTGAGAACATGGCTATCTCATTGTCTCTTCCTCCTTCACTTCAGTGATCATCAGTAGGCACTTTAATTCCTACTCCAAAGAGAATTGTTTTATCTCAGTCCTTAATAAAAGTTTAATAGCAGCAGATAGAGCACTTTGGTGAGAGCTCACGTTAGTGAGATTTTATTTCACCTATATACCAGCATATTATGCACTTGAGTAATCTATGTGCCGTTGTAAATAAAGTAAACAACATATATTTACAGAACTAAGCAAACTGCTTTTTATGATGTTATCCTTGAAACTTTCACGCTCTGATCGGTAATAGCTCTCCCACTCATTAACGTGCATCAGTGAGACGCTCCTCTAATTAGCCATAAACTTACTGCTGAATAGCAGTCATTTCAAGTACCGTTTGTTATTAAAACAAATACCTGAAAATTACACTATTAGTACAAAAATCAATCCAATTTTAAGCACAACATTAAAGCAAACTTAACATCCCACTCCCACATGCAACATTCTATCAGCACATTTTCTTTATACTTGAGGGCCTCTAATAAACCAGGACCAAGTAGAAGCATACATGGAACCAAGAAGGGAATAAAGGCATTTTCTCCATTTTTATAATTACTTTGAAAGAAAGGAAAATTGACAACAAGTTTTGAAAAGATGGAAATTCTAGTCTCAGTATTCCTGCTTGGATTCAGTTTTGTCTAACTGATGAATATTTTGAAGCACTTTGCTCCAGGCACTGAAGCTCCAGAGATGATGAGGATACTTCTTGGCTGTCAAGAAACCTACCACATTGCAGGGAGTGGGTTGAGGAAAGGGGGTTGAGGTGTATTCATAAATGCAGTGCATCATGATGGTGAAAACCAAAAGATGTCCAGTGATCTCTGGCGTTGGTGGATTTAGCTTAAGAGAGAAAAGCTTGAGAAAGAAGGCTTGTAGGTTTATTTAGACTTAATGTAATTAACAAAATTTATGGCATTTGAAAGTAGCATAGTATAATGAAGGGCAATAGGATGGGAGCAAACTTTCAGTTTTAGTCTCACCACCACCATTTGTCACCTGTGTCACCATTTCTACCATTAAGTAACTGGATGGCCATGTGTCTCGGACTTACATTATTTAACATGGCAACACTGTAGCACTAAAATGGTGCAAGTGAAGTTTGAATCACAGTACCTGATGAGAGGAGGGTCTCATTAATGGCTGCTTTTCCCCCCTTTCTCTGCTTCTCTACTCCATCTTTCTTCATCCCAGATAGCACCTTTTTTTTTTTTTTAAGACAGAGCTTTGCTCTGTTGCCCAGGCTGGAGTGCAGTGGCACAATCTCAGTGCACTGCAACCTTCACCTCCTGGGTTCAAGAGATTCTTCTGCCTCAGTCTCCTGAGTAGCTGGAATTACAGGCATGCACCACCATGCTCAGCTAATCTTTGTATTTTTAGTAGAGACAAGGTTTCTCCATGTTGGTTAAGCTGGTCTCGAACTCCTGACCTTGTGATCCACCTGCCTTAGCGTCTCACAGTGCTGGGATTACAGGTGTGAATCACTGCATCTGGCCATCCCAGATATCTTTATCTAGAATTCCAGGCCTTTTCACTGCCCTCAATCTTGTGTAGTATCCGTTTTCCATGTTCAAGTCATTTCTTCTGCTAGGAATGCCCTCCTTTTCCTTACCTTGCTTGGCATGTCAGAATTCTATTCTTTCCCGTGTGTACCATAAATGCTGCTTTCTCAGCAAGGACTATCCTGATCTCTCCAACTGTTCTTTTTCCTCCTTTTGAATTTTCATTGCATTTTGCATATCTTTCTTCATTCCTGTCACATTATATTGCATGTTGTAGTTACCTATATGCACATCTTACTTCTTTTAAGCACATTAGGAATTGGGGTTGAATTGCTTGATACATCTATAGCACCTAGAACAGTATAGTAAATATTTAAAAGTTATTTCATAATTATTTTTAAGCTAGTATAAATCCTTCTGTTAAATAAATTAGTTAAATGTCATTGGATTAAAAATATTTTTACATAAAACTTACCTCACAGAATAGTATCAAAATCAAAAGACCGAAATATTAAATTTCTGTTGAACCATTGCAGGACCAACAGGTTGGCTCCATATATTCTTAAACAGATGATAAAAAAGGTCTTTGTTCAGAACCACTTTCGTATTAGACAAAGAACTCATTATATCCATCTCCTAAAATTTGACTTGGGCTCAGGAGAGTTTCCCTAAATTGAGAGAGAGAAAAAAAGAACTTGCCATGCAACTGGACACTACAAGCCATTCAAAACCATATCTTAAAAGAGTAATCAATGACATGGGGGAAATTCTATGAAATATGAAATGAAAGTCATAGGATGCTAAGTTTTAATTATATTATTTAAATTTAATATCAGAAAAAACAAAGTGTACTGAAATGTAACCAAATCTTTTAAGTAGCTACATCTGGATAAAATAAAATATTGATGATCTTATTTTGTTTTATTTTCCTGTATTTTAAACATATTTTTCAATAAATGATGATTACTTTTATAATCAGGAGAATAATAAAAGCATATTTTTAATAGATTAGTGGATTTTCAACCAGGAGCAATTTTGTCCTTAAGGGGTTTATTGCAATTTCTGGAGATATATTTGTCACACCTGGTTGTGCTATTGGCATCCAGTGGATAAGGGCTGGGGATGCTGCTATTAATATCTTCCTACAATATGCAGAGCAGCTTCCACAGCAAATAATTAGCCCCAAATGTCAATAATGCTGAAGTAGAGAACCCCTGCAATAGAGAGAGTGCAACCAAACTATACAGAATGAGGAATTGATCTACCAAACCATGGCACATCATTTAATATAATGGACTATTGTGTAGGTCTTAAAACTTATACTGCCAAAATGTTTATTGAGATGTCAGACTCACTAGGTCTTTTTCACCCTGAGCAGTTTATATTTCATCATACAGCAGCTCTTTGGTATATTCTAAGTTATGTTATCTTTTGTTACATACATGTTCTTCTTATGTTCCTAACAAAAAGACGGATTCTTTAAGAGTAAGATCCCCATTTATTCACAATTTCCTTCAACATCCCTTACACAGTGCTTATCTAAGACTATCTAGTTGTTTTAGATAATAATCATTCATAACCCTTGAGGTAAATACTCTTTCAGTTGTATATGCCTGAGCTCCAACTCAAGCAATATTCCTCAATATTATGTCAAATGGCATATATGTTATTCTCTTTGTCTATCTGTCTATATACCTGCCTATCTCTCTACCTATCACCTATTTTTTTGTCAGTCTCTCCATCTGTCTAAAAATACTGCAGTAGTTTACAGGGCAAGAGGGAAAGTTACAGAATTGAGCATAGCTCCTGGGATCTTAGGAACTCAGGAGGCAATGGAGGCCGTGTCTTTACCTCTCATCTCTGTATCTCCCAGTGTGTCAATGTAATTCTTTCAGGCTTTCCTACATAATAAAAACACAACATTTATCAGCTCTGGTGTCATATTGTATATGCTCATGACAGTGAAGGAATGAAAGATTCTTTCATGATAACTTAAAATTTCAGCAGAAAGATCTTGGAGAAAGCCAATGGATTACTTTTGTTATATATCTATCTTTCGACAAACCCTTGACAAGGATATGGGTTATCATTAATTCCAAACCATGCCAGTGTTTGTGGTAAGATAAGTTAGGGTCTATCATTTGAAGAGAGAAGAGGCAGTGGGTGGTCAAAAATAATAGTATGAAATTGTGCCAAAGATATTTCATGCATCATAAGAATGGCACTATGCACTCTAGAGTTCAATGCCCATGTGATAGATACTCCCTCAATTCCTTGAAGATGGTGTTTGGTTTCTTGAAAGGACCTTTTTGCTTTCATTTTATCTATTAGTATTTGGGAAAAAACTTAAACTTTAATGTCATCTTGTTTTAGTTCTCCATCGATAGAACACCAATAAGCCATTCAGCTTAATGTGTCAGGATTATTTTTTATTAAATATTATGTAGGATTATAAACATAAGAAAACGTGAACACTCAGTTACACTGAAGTATTATGCATTGAAATACTATGAAAGCAATTCCAGAAGGTGTACCTGTCCCTTGGTATTTCAGGAGATCATGTGAGTGTGCTGTGCAACCCCAAGCCAATTCGAGGATTTTGTATAGAGGCCTTGGTATTTCAAGAGATCATGTGAGTGTGCTGTGCAACCCCAAGCCAATTCGAGGATTTTGTATAGAGGAAGAGGACATATTTATAGTTAGTAAATCCAGACATTACCAAGAGTGAAATACAATTTCCTGAGATATTTTCTTGACATTGTTACAAGTTATGTTTAGAGGAAAATGCCAACCCGGATAATCAAAAAGCATGCTTTCAAATAGTCCTCTAGCACTGAAGCAATGCTACTTACTAGCAACGTAACTCTGATTGGTGGCGCTGAAGGACAGTAATGATGACAAGAAACCTGAATAACTGCTGTGCTGAATGTAGACATGAGGAGAAATCCTCTTATCCTGGAGGAAGAAATGCTAAGAAAGAAGGGCAGGAATCAGGCTAATCTAGAAGAAACCAGAAGTAGGGCTGATGAAGACAGAAAGATTCTTCTTGAGAAAGGCTTTGGGTAGCATATGTGACTCTGTCATTCCAGTGAATAGTCCCAGGTCACTTATGCCTGAAGTTCCCAGAGCCACCTGAACTGCACCTCAGGAGTTTCTCCAGACCTCTCCCAGGTTCTTCTATCTGCCTAACTGCCCCCAGAATTCTTTTTTCACGCTTTTGAAAGCTTTGTTGAGATATACTTCATAAGCCATAATGCGCACCCATCTATAGTATATGAATTAATGGTTTTAAGTCTACTCACAGAGATATGCAACCTTCACCATAATCCAATTTCATAATATTTTTATCATCCCACAATAAAACCCATATATATTAGAATACACTCCTCGTTTGTTCCCACACCCGTAGCCGTAGGCACTCACTAATCTACTCATTGTCTGCATAGACTTCTTGTTCTGGACATTCGATACAAATAAAATTATGTAATATGTGGCTTTTGTGACTGATTTCTTTTGCTTAGCATAACATCTCAACATGTTCAATCATGTTGCAGCATGTATCAGTACTTCATTCCTTTCTATTGCTGAATAATATTCTATTGCATGTTATTTATACATCCATGGAGGTGGGAGGTTTGGGTTGCTTCTACTTTTGGTGATTATAAATAATATTGTTATGAACATTCATGTATAAGATTGGTGTGGACGTATTGTGTGTGGCTGTGTAAGAGTTAACTGCTATATCATATGCTACGTGTAACATTTTGAGGAGATTCCAGATTGTTTTCCTAATTGGATACACCATTTTACATTTCCACCAGCACTGTATGTAAATTTTAATTTCCCTACATCTTCTTGAGAACTGCTCATTATCTATATTTCTAATTTTAGTCATTATGGTGCTGTGACTGCCATCTCATTGTGGTTTTGACTTGCATCTCCTTAATGAGTAATGACATTTACCATCATTTTGTGTGCTTATTGGCCATTTGTATATCTTTCTTGGAGAAAGAATCATTGAGTTACTTTTATTATTGGCTTGCAAGAATTCTTTATATGTTCTGAATACAAATTCCTTATTGGATGTGTTTATAGTATTTCCCCCAGTTGTCTCTTCTCTTCCTTGAAATAAATCTTCCTTGAAAAAAATATTGATAGAATATTGTTTTTCATCAAATTTGGAAAGTTTTCAGTAACTATTTTTTCAAATGCCTTTTTCTGCTTCATTCTTTCTACTCTCTCATTCTGGTATTCCCATAGGCTGTGTTTGCTGCATTTAATTGTACGCCACTCTTCTCTATGAGTCTTTTCATTTTTCTTCCTTTTCATCTCTATCTCAGAATATATAATCTTTATTAATCTAGCTGTAAATTAGATGATTGTTTCTCCTGCCAACTCAAATCTACTGTTGATTATAGCACATTTTTAATTTGAATCTTAGTTTTCTATTCTGGCATTTCCATTTTGAAAGTAATTAATGTCTTTTAATTGTTATTCTCTAGTTGATGAGACATTATTGTTATTCTTTCTCTGAATTCTGTAAGCATACTTCCCTTTAGGTTTCTGAATGTACTTATATGACAGATCTGGAAGTCTTTGTCTGTTAAGTCTTTGTCTGTTCACTCCCTCAAATGCAATTTCTATTGACTGATTTTTTCCCCCATTTTGTATGGGTCACACTTTTCTATTTCATTTTATGTCTCATAATTATTTGTTAAAATCTGGACATTTCTGATAATGTCATCTAGGAACTCTGGATATTGTTATCTCCTTGCAGATTTTTGTTATCATTTATTTGTCTGATTATTTTGTGACTTACTTATACTTGTTTAGTAAAGTTTATTTTGGATGAGATCTTCTTCCAATCTGATTTTACTGGCTGCTGAATCTACTGAAATAAGTTTTTCATCCTAGGAAGCACAGGAAGACAGGATCTGCCACTCAGCTACTGAAACCACAAGAAAAGCTCTTCTGTAATACAAAGCTATTTGGAAACGGGAAGCTGCATTCCTCAGCAACTTCCTGGCCAGAATCTTCCCTATGTACTTGGAAATTGGGTGGAATAATTGGTGCTGCCACAATTCAAAAGTATAGGGGAATAAGTGCAATCCTAGCTCAAAATGCCTTGCATTGTTCCCACTGAATTTTCCACTGATTTTGGTGAATAAATGCTTCACAATTTTTAGAAGTCATTCAATAAACCTCCAGAGTCTTTAAATATTGTCTTTGTTAATTTTGACCACTTAATAGATACCTCTCTGGGGGAAGGAACCTCTGTGAGCCACTTGCAGCATCATTCTGGAAGTTTCGCTCCGCTCTCAACTCTTTTTTTTTTTTTGAGACAGAGTCTCTCTCTCTCTCGCCCAGGCTGGAGTGCAGTGGCGTGATCTCGGTTCACTGCAACCTCCGCCTCCAGAGTTTAAGCAGTTCTCTGTCTCAGCCTGCCGAGTAGCTGGGATTACAGGCACATGCTGCCATGCCTGGCTAATTTTTTTGTATTTTTAGTAGAGACAAGGTTCTTTCATCTTGGACAGGCTGGTCTTGAACTCTTGATCTGGTGATCTCCCCACCACCACCACGTCTTGGCCCACCAAAGTGCTGGGATTACAGGTGTGAGCCATCGTGCCTGGCTCCACTCTACAGCTCTTAACATCTTGGCTGGATCTTTCTTGGACTATCTTGTTTGGATCCTACTAATCAGTTCAATCACATCCCTACTGATTTTCTGCCTGCTGGATCTATCAATTATTGAAAGAGGGGTGTTGACGTCTACAACTTACCAGAGAGCTTGTTCATTTCTCTTTAAAGTTCTATCAGTGTTTGCTTCACATATTTCGATGCTCTGTTGTTGGGTGCATATATTTTAAGAATTATTATGTCTTCTTTTTGAGTTCACCACTTTATTATTATGCAACAGCCTTCTTTATGCCTAATTGTTTTCTTCTGAAGTCTGCTTTGACTGAAATCAATATTGCTACTCCAGTTTTCTTTTCATTGCTGTTCGCATAGTACGGCTTTCATTTCTTTAACCTAATGATGTTTTATATTTAAAATGAGCTTGTTAAAATGGGTAGACAACATGTAGTTGTATAAATCTTGTATATTATACACTTTGATGAATTCTGTTTGTTAATTGGTGTATCAAAACCATTTGATTTAGAGCAGTTATTGATAGAGTTGGATTAATAACTACTTTGTTTGCAACCATTTGCTGCTTATTACACTTATTCTTTGATATATTTTCCTTCTGCTTTTTTGCTGCCACTTCTGATATTAGTTGAACATTTCATATAATTTTTTTTCTCATCTCTTAGCATATGAATTATTCTTTAAAAATTTTTAGTAGTTTTTCTAGAATGCGAAATACATATTTACGAGTAATTAGAGTCCATTTTTAAATGCTATACTGCCTTACACAGAGTGCAGGTACCGTATAATGAAGTATATACCATTTCCTACCTCCTGTGTCTTAGAATATTTCTATCATTTACTTCACTTATCCACATGCTGCAATTACCCAACTCGTTATTACTATTATTACTTTGTACAGATAGTCACCTATTAGGTCAATTATGAATAAGAAAAATAAGATTTCATGTCTCAATGGCTATGGAGGGAGGCTAAAGCTTTCAAATTCCTCTGGTGTTATTTTTGTCTCCCTTCTTGACTTCGGGGCTTACCTTCATACTGCTTCTTGAAGAGTATTGGGCTCCTTGCAGCTCTTTGAGCTATGATCCTTTGTTATCTCTTGGACTCCTGTTGATATGGTATGATACGGAGGAGAGAGATAATTTTATAATTAAATATTATTCTTTTAGCAGGCCTGTGTCCCTAGTCTATGACTTTCACAAGTATTTCTTAGTTTCCCTCCCATTCTCCAGTAGGGAGATAGGAAAGTTAGAGGGTGATCAAGGAAGTACCCATCCATCAAGTGGGTAAAGTCAAGGCTCTGGTAAAGTCTGTTACCCTGGAAAGTAGGCTTATTTGTATTTTTTTGAATACTCTGGGCCTATTTCAAAATGGTTACTTTCTCTTCCCATCAGAAAAACAAGGGATTTCTTTCTTTGTTCTTCACTGTGAAAATCTGTTGGGGTGTTTAGAATTTACATTTATGAAAGTGGGGGTGTCTCCCTATGTCTACAGCCCCACGGAGTTTCTCATTCTCATATTGTCTCACACTCACCTTTCAATAATTTATTGAGATTGTTATTTGAGAGTTCTTACCAGTTTACGGCCCCATCTGCTTTTGCTCGCTTTTTCTCTATGAGCTGATCCTACTGTGATTCTCTTGATTCATCCAACTCTTCAAATTTTGGGGTGACAATCTGCCTTACCACCACCTCACTTTTCTGATGTGTCTAAGTGAAGTGGTAAATTTCACTTTGTTCAGTTTGACTCTTGTGAAGACAGGAGTCACAACTTCCAAGTTCTTTAAATGGCAGATTTAAAACCAGAAGTCCTAAATAAACTTTAAAGGCATTTTAATGATTATTAGGTTTTTGGTTCAATATCCATTGGATTATGTGTCAAATTTGTTACCCATGGTAATTCTTACTCTATTTTAAAAAATCGTTAAACATTTAACAAAATGTTGCTTAATAACAATGTTTATTTCCCTGTATGCAATCTCCAGAGAGCTACCAGACTCTTTTTGTGATTATTGTACCCATGGTAACTCTCATTCTAGTCTCAAAAATCCTTAAGTATTCAAGAAAATGTTACTTAATGGTGACTTTAATTCCCCAAGAAGTAATCTCCAGGGAGCTATCAGCCTCTTTTTTTGAATAAAATTTTGATCACTGTTTATAAGGAGGAGGAAATTAATAAACAAAAATCTTCCCATTAGCTGAGGCTTTGAGATTTGAATCTTTCCATTGCTGAAAGTAACTCTAAATAATAAAGCTTCCTAAAATAATTTGTTGCAGCCCTCAACAGAGTACCTACTGTTTTACTTGCTTTATTTTGCAAATTATTATTACATTACTATTTTTTACTTCCCTTTCATTTAAAAATGTTCCATTTAAACAAGTCAAATATTATAAAAGTGGAGCAGAAGGAAAGAAAACTAATTTCTTAAACAATTTGTTAAGATTTATCATCAATTCACAAGATTTTTGCAATTTACTGTGCCAATTGTACTATTACTGGCATTTTAAAAAATAAATCTAAACATAGAGTTTTTTTTCTGAAATTTGTTTGCAATAAGAATTATTTGGCAATATAAATGTTAAATTTATTTTCTAAACATGCAGTGCATGGTTTTCTGTAGTTAATGGTGTGAAAAATAATTATATAACACCACTCTATGATTGTAATTTAATACTCTTATTCATATATCCTTAACATAATAAAATGGCTATTCTTTCTGGGGTATATATTCTTGGAGTTCCTTATTGCTCATGAGAAAGAATTCAGGACATGGACACATGTAGGTGGGTTAAGGAGTGGAAAGTTTAATAGAAGAAAGGAGAGAGGAGGGCAGCTCCTTCTAGGGAGAAAGAGAGACATCGACAACTGGGGAGGCAGCAGACCACAGCAGATTTCATAGGCAGGCTGGACTGGTTTGATCAGGTATGATATCTACATAGTGCATAGTGGGAGGGGAAGGCTGGTGCCCCACCCTAATTTTATTATGCAAATAGCCTTTCCAGTTGATCAGTGTCATCTTGTTGGCTTCTTAATGTACATGCTACTGACAAAGAGGAGGGAAGATGAAGCTGCCGTCTTGAGCATGATTGGCACAACTGTGGTATCTATGTCTGGAGCTCGATTTTACAGGCTACTCTTGGTTAAAAAGGAAAATAATTAGGGGTTGCTAAAGCCTTAGTGAGGACTCCCATTCCCTTACTATCTGCCTGAGTAATTTCTTCTTAAATCCTGTATTAATAAAGTTTGGCAGAGATATAAATTTTCCAATTTATAGTATTTATGATACAAGATTATACTAATTACAACATTATTTTTCTGCCATTTCTATTCTGTAAATAAATATTAAGAAGTAATAGTTAAGTGGAATATACTACATTAAATGTTTTCGTAGGTTGTAGTATTTAATTTCATTAATCTCTTCAAAACTATTTTTTTCTTTCAAAAAAAGCATTGCCAGTTACAAAGAAGTTGAAACAATTTACAAGTGATTCTTTGTACATTTTTAATTTTTTTTTTTTTTTTGAGACAGAGTCTCACTCTGACACCCAGCATGGAGTGCAGTGGCACAATCTTGGCTCACTGCAATCTTTACCTCCTGAGTTTAAGTGATTCTTCTGCCTCAGCCTCCTAAGTAGCTGGAACTACAGGCATGTGACACCATGCCTAGCTAATTTTTGTATTTTTAGTAGAGATAGAGTTTCGCCATGTTGGCCAGGCTGGTCTCGAACTGCTGACCTCAGGTGATCTACCGGCCTTGGCCTCCCAAAGTACTGGGATTACAGGTGTAAGCCACCACGCCTAGCCCTTTGTACATTTTTATATAATTTAATTGATACATTTTATCTATATTTATTATTTGCATCTATATCCACTCAGATTTACATTGAGAGCTTGAGAGTCAAGAGTTTTATAATGTTTTATCTGCTGGTTTATCTGTGGAAAATGTATATGTGAAATTCTTTCAAAATGTATACCAAGCTTTTATGAAGATAGATATACTCTGGGCCATAAAATGAGTGTCATAAACTTAAAGAGTCCATTTATACAAAGTATGTTCCCTAACCACAGAGCATTAAATTATAAATAAATCCAGAAATATTTGGAAACTAAATAACAAACTTCAACCTAACAGGTATTTCAAAGAAGAAAAGAAAAATATTTTTAAGTATATGAAAATGCAAGCATGACACATTAGAATTAAGGCATGCTATGAATGCAGTAACTAGGTAGGAATTATAACCACTAAAATCCTATAGCAGAAATTAAAAAAAAAAGCCTCAAATTAGTGTTCATAGCTTTTTCCTTGAGAAACTAGAAGAGCAAATGGAACACAAATTAATCACAGAAAGAAAACAATAATAAGGGCAGAAATCAATGAAATAGAAAACCGTAAATAAATAATGAAATCAATGTAACAGAAAGCAGTTCTGTGAAACAATCAATAAAATGGATAAACCTCTATCTAACTAGGCTAAAAGGGATATAAAGAAGGAAGACACAAAATGTCCATACCAGGATTGAGAGCGGTGGCATCAATACAAATTCTACAAGCTGTTAAAAGCACAGCAAAAGAATATTCTGAACAACTATGGCAATAAATTCAACAACTTAGTTTGTGTCTTAACTCCTAATATTTGTAAAATAAAGTCTTCTCTATGTTAACAAATAATCTGAAGAGAACTATATCCATTTATTAAATTTATAATCGCAACTTTTCCACAAACTCCAGGTTCTGATCACTTTATTGGTGAATTCTTCTAGACATTTTAAGAACAAATAATACCTAAATAAATATTTTGAGAAAATTTAAGAGAAGTTAACACTTGTTCAACACATTTTCTGAAACCAGCATTACCCCAATTCCAAAACAAAAAGACATCACAAGAAAAATAAAACTACAGAATCATATCTTTCATGAATATAAGTATAAACAATGAAAACTTAGCAATTAAATACAGTATTATATAAAAATATGACAGCATAACTATATGGGGTTTATCTCAGGAATTCAAGGTTAGTTTTATATTAAAAAATTAGTCAATATATTACTATGTCAACAAGCTGAAAAAGGAAAACAAATGAACACTACAATAAATACAGCAAAAGTATTTATCTTAAATTTGCAGCTGATCAAACATTGTTCAGAGATTAAAAAGAATGCAAAGATTAGGAAATATATATAATAAATGACTGTATGCTTATTAAAGAATTCTTTATACAAACAAAAATGGGGAAAATATTTGAACAGGCACTTTAAAAGACATATTGGTAGGTAATACACACAAAAGATACTCTTTAGTCATTGGGGAAATGTATCATTTGTCACTAGGGAAAATGGAAATTAAAACTGTACTACACTTCTCTTAGATGGCTAAAATCAAGAAAGATTGCCCATTTAAATGCTGAATTTCTCTGACACTGTGGGAATGTAAAATGGTATTACTACCTTAGAAACTGGCAATTTCTTAAAACGTTAAGCATACATCCACCATATGATCTAGACATTCTACTCTAGCACATTTATCTGAGAGTGGTAAAGCCATATATCCATACAAAGGCTTGTACATGAATGTTGATACCAGCCTTATTTGCAACAGCCAAAACCTGAAAATGACCAAAATAATTAGGTTGAGTGAAAGAAAAATCCAAATGAGTATATTATGTATAATTCATTTTTATATCAAACTCTAGAAAATACAAACTAATCTTTTGTGACTGAAAGCAGTACAGCAGTCGTCTGGGAGTGGAATGATGTTGGGAGGGGAGGAAAGGAAAGATGACAGAGAGACATGAGGAAACTTCTGATTGTGATATAGATGTTCCCTTTTTTCACCCTTCACCTTCTCTCACCCTGCCTTGTCTGCGTCTGCTATGGCCATTATACCACTTTGATTGTCTTTGGGCCATTGCCCATTTTAAAATTTAAATTAGGTTATTTGTTGTTGATTTGTAAGGGTTTTGTTTCGTTTCAGAGATAGGATCTTGTTTTGTCACCCAGGCTGGAGTGCAGTGGCGTGATTGTAGCTCACTGAAGTCTTATGTAGGCATTCTTTTTCAAAAAAAGCTTTTATTTTTGGTTTGGAATACATGTGCAGGTTTGTTATATAGGTGAATTGCATGTCATGGTGGTTTGTTGTACAGATTATTTTGTCATAAAGTAAATAAGCATAATACCCAATAGTTAGTTTTTCAATTATCTATTTCCTCCTATCCTCCACCCTCAAGTAGGCCCATGACTGTTGTTCCCTTGTTTGTGTTCATGTGTTCTCAGCTCCCACCAATAAGTAAGAATATGCAGCATTTTTTCCCTATGTTTGTTCACTTAGAATAATGGTGTCCAGCTTCACATATATAGCTGCAAAGGACATGATCTCATTCTTTTGAGATGAGATGCATGGTATTCCATGGTGTATATGTACCACATTTTCTTTATCCAGACTACCACTGATAGGCATTTCTGTTGATTGCATATCTTTGCTATTGTGAATAGTGGAGTGATGAACATATATGTGCATGTGTCTTGCTGGCAGAGGATTTATAATGGGAATACTGGGCCATGATAATTCTGTATTAGGTTCTTAGAGAAATTGCTACACTGCTTTCCACAATGGTTGAATTAATTTGCGTTCCCATCAAACGGTTACCTGTTTTCTGCACCCTCACTAGTGTCTGTTATATTTTGACTTTTTAATAATGGTTATTCTGACTTGTATGAAATTGTGTCTCATTGTGGTTTTGATTTGCATTTCTCTAATTATTAGTAATATTAAGCATTCTTTTTCATATGCTTGTTGGCCACATGTATGTCTTGTTTGAAAAGTGTTAGTTCATGTCTTTTGCCCACTTTTCAATGTCGTTTGTTTTACACTTGCTAATTTGTTTAAATTCCTTACAGATTCTGTATGCCAGATTCTTGTTGGTAGAATAGTCTGCAAATGTTTTCTTGCATTCTGTAGGTTGTATGTTTATTCAGTAGTTTCTCTTGCAGTTCAGAAAAAAAAATCTCTTTAGTTTAATTAGGCTCTTTTTTTTTTTTTAAGATGGAGTCTCGCTCTGTTGCCAGGCTGGAGTGCAGTGGCACCACCTTGGCTCACTGCAACCTCAGCCTCCCAGGTGGTTCAAGCAATTTACCTGCTTTAGCACCTCCAGTAGCTGGGACTACAGGCGTGCACCACCATGCTCAGCTAATTTTTTGTATTTTAGTAGAGACGGAGGTTTCACTATGTTGACCAGGATGGTCCCAATCTTCTGACCTTATGATCCACCCGCCTAGGACTCCCAAAGTGTTGGGATTACAGGCGCGAGCCACTGCACCCGGCCTTAATTAAGCCTTATTTATCAATTTTTGTTTTTGTTGCAATTGCTCTTGACATTTTTGTCATGAAATATTTGCCAAAGCCTATGTCCAAAATGGTATTTCCTACATTCTTTTCCAGAATATTTATAGTTTTAGGTTTTATATTTAAGTCTGTAATCAACCTTGAGTTGATATTTGTATGTGGTATAAGGAAGTGGTCCAGTTTCAATCCTCCACATATGGCTAGCCAGTTATCCCAGCTCCATTTATTGATGAGGGAGTTCTTTCCCCACAGCATCTTATGGTAGACTTTGCAAAGATCAGAGGTTTTAGGTGTCTGGTTATGTTTCTGGGTTCTCTGGTCTGCTCTATTGGTCTGTGTGTCTGTTTTTGTAATGGTACCGTGGTGTTTTGGTTACTGCAGCCCTGTAGTATAGTTTGAAGTCAGGTAGCATGATGCCTCCAGCTTTGATCTTTTTGCTTAGTATTGTGTTGGCTATTCAGGCTCTTTTTGGTTCCATGTGAATTTTAGAATAATTTATTCTAATTTGGTGAATAATGGCATTGGTAGTTTGATAGAAATAGTATTAAATCTGTAAATTGCTTTGAGTATAGCCATTTTAACAATATTGATTCTTCCTATTTGTGAATATGAAATGTTGTTTCATTTATTTATGTTATCTCCGATGTCATTAAGCAGTGTTATAATTCTGTTGTAGAGACCTTTCACCTCCCTGGTTAGCTATATTCCTAGGTATTTTATTCTTTTTGTCACTATTGTGAATAGGATTGTATTCTTGATTTGACTTTCAGCTTGGATATTTTTGATGCCTATAATGCTACTGATTTTTGTACAATGATTTATCAGAACTAGGAGCTGTTGGGCAGAAACTATGGGGTTTTCTACTTACAGAATCATATCAGCTGCAAACAGAGATAGTTTGAATTCCTCTTTTTCTACCTGGATGCCTTTTATTTCTTTCCCTTGCCTGATTGCCCTGGGTAGAACTTACAATATTCTTGTAGGAAGGACCTATAATACTATGTTGAATATAGTGGTGAGAGTGGGCATTCTTTCCTTCTTTCAGTTCTCAAGGGGAATGCTTCCAGCTTTTGCCCATTCAGTATGATGTTGGCTGTCTCTATCATATGACCCCACATGTATTTCTGTGGGGTCAGTGGTAATGTCTCTATTTGTTCTTTCTGATTGTGTTCTCATGGCTTATTATTTTGAGGTATGTTCCTTTAAAGCATTGTTTGTTGCAGGTTTTTAAACTAAAGGAATGTTGAATTTTATTGAATGCCTTTTCTGCATCTATTGAGATGATCATATGTTTTTTGTTTTTAGATCTGTTTGCCTGATGAATCACATTTATTGATTTACATATGATGAACCAATCTTTCATCCCAGTGATAAAGCCTGTTTGAGTGTGGTCTTCTTCATAGTGGATTAGCTTTTTGATGTGCTTTTTTAAAAAAGCTTTTTGATTTATTTTGCTAATATTTTGTTAAGACCTTTTGCTTCTATTTTTATTAAGGATATTGGCCTGAAGTTTTCTCTTTTTTGTTGTGTCTCTGCCAGAATTTGGTATGAGGATGTTGCTGGCCTCATAGAAGAGTTAGTGCAGAGTTCATTCTCCTCAATTTTTTGGGAATATTTTCAGTAGAAATGATATCAGGTCTTCTTTATACATCTGGTAGACGTTGGCTGTAAATCTATCTGGTCCTTGACTTTCTCTTGTTGGTAGACTTTTTATTACCGATTCAATTTCTGAACTCATTACTGATCTGTTTGGAGATTCAATTTTATCCTGGTTTAATCTTCAGAGGTTGTATATTTCCATGATTTGTCTATTTCTTCTAGGTTTTCTGGTTTGTGTGTATAAAGGCATTTGTGTTAGTTTCTGAGTGTTTTTTGTATTTCTGTGGGGTCAGTGGTAATGTCTCTATTTGTTCTTTCTGATTGTGTTTGTTTTGGATCTTCTCTTTTTTTTCTTTATTAGCCTAGCTAGTGGTCTATCAATTTTACTTATTCTTTCAAAAACTAACTCCTGGAGTTTTTAATCATTTGTATGGGTTTTTTTTTGCCTCAATTTCCTTTGGCTCAGCTCTGATTTTGATTATTTTATGTCTTCTGCTAGCTTTGGGTTTGGTTTTCTCTTATTTCCCTAGTTCTTCTAGGTGTGGTATTAGGTTGTTAATTTAAAATCTTTTTAACTTTTTTTATGTGGACATTTAGCACTATAAACTTCCCTCTTAGCCCTGCTTTAGCTGTGCCCCAAAGATTTTGGTATGCTCTATCTATGTTCTCATTAGTTTCAAATAATTTCTTGATTTCTTTCTTTATTTCATTGTTTACCCAAAATTCATTCAGGGGCAGGTTGTTTAATTTTCATGTTCTGAGCAATTGTTTTGGTATTGATTTCTATTTTTATTTTGCTGTGGTCTGAGAGTTTGTCATGATTTTGTTTATCAGTATTTGCTTAGGATTGTTTTATGCCTAATTGCACAGCTCATTTTAGAATATATGCTATATGTATAAGAGAAGAATGCATATTCTGTTGCTTTTGGGTAGAGAGGCCAATATCTGTTAGACCCATTTGGTCCAGTGTCAAGTTCAGATCCCAAATATTTTTGTTAGTTTTCAGCTTTGATGATCTTTTAATACTGTCAGTTGAGTGTTAATGTCTCCTACTATTATTGTGAAAACACTCAGAAAATGTTTTTATAGGTCTCTAAGAACTTGTTTTATGAATCTGGGTGCTCTTGTGTTGGGTGCATAAATATTTAGGATCATTAAGTCTTCTTGTTAAATTGAACCCTTTACCATTATGTAATGCGCTTGTTTTTCTTTTTTGTTTGTTGTTGGCTTAGAGTCTGTTGTGTCTGAAATTGGAATAGCAACTCCTGCTTTTTTCTGTTTTCCATTTGCTTGGTAGATTTTCTCCATTTCTTTGAGCCTATGGGTGTCACAGCATGTAAAATGGGTCTCTTGAAGACAGCATACAGTTGGGTCTTGCTTCCTTGTCCAACCTGCCACTTTGTGTCTTTTAATTGGGGCATTTATCTCATTTATATTCAAGATAACATTGACGTGAGGATTTGATCCTATCATCATGTTGTTAGCTAGCTATGCCGACTTGATCGTATGTTTGCTTTATATTGTCAATGTCCTATAAACTTACATGTGTTTTTGTGGTGGCTGGTAATGATAATGATCATTTGTTTTCATATTTAGCATTTCTTAAGTACCTCTTATAAGGCGTATCTGGTGGTAATGAATTCCCTTAACATTTGCCTGTCTGAAAGGATCTTATTTCTCCGTTGCTTCTGGGGCTACCTTTGGCTGGATAGAAAATTCTTGGTTAGAGTTTCTTTTCTTTCAGAACACTGAATACAGGCCTCTAATGTCTGTGTTTATAGAGTTTCTGCTGAAAGGTCCACTGTCAGCCTGATGGGTTCCTTTTGTTGGTGAATTGCCCCTTTAACTCTAGCTGTTTTGAATAGTTTTTCTTTCATGTTATTTTGAAGAATCTGACAATTATGTATCTTGGGGATGATCATCTTGTAGAGTATCTTGCAGGTGTTCTCTGTATTTCCTGAATTTGAATGTTTCCCCTTCTAGTGAGGTTGGGAATATTTTTATGAATGATATGCTCAAATATGTTTTCCAAGTTGCTTATTTTCTCTCATTCTCTTTCAGAGATGCCAATGAGTTGTAGATTTGGTCTCTTTACATAATTCATGTTTTTTTAAGAGGTTTATTCATTCTTTCTTTATTTTATATTCTTAATTTTTGGGTAACTGAGTTAGTTCAGAGAACCAGTCTTTGAGCTCTGAGATTCTTTCCTCAGCATGGTCTATTCTGCTGTTAATACTTGTGATCATGTTATAAAATTCTTGTAGTGCCTTTTTAACTCCATCAAATTAGTTTGTTTTTTTCTCATAATGGTCATTCCATTTATCAGCCCCTGTATCACTTTATTGTAATCCTTAGATTCCTTGGACTGGGTTTTGACTTTCTCCTGAATCTTCCTGATCTTTATTCCCATCCTTATTCTGAATTCTATGTCTGTCATTTCAGCCATTTTCAATGTGGTTAAGAATGATTTCTTAGGAACTAGTGTGGTCATTTGGTGGAAAGAAGACATCAACTTTTCAAGTTGCCAGAGGTCTTGCACTGGCTCACGGGCCAATGTTTCTTGAACTGGGGTGTGATTTGAATATATAAGTTGGCTTCATTTCTGGATGTTTTTAGAGGGTCAAGGCTTTGTGCAAGTCTTTATCTATAGTTAAATTCTTGTCCTTCATTTCATGGGGGGATAATATGAGCAACAAATTTCTGGTGTTGAATTTTGGGTTGTGATACTGTAACCAGGGTGGGTCTGTGGACTCAGCTCCCTCTCCATTCCAATTCTGAGTTCGTTGGCTTCTCTAACCCCAAGAATGGGAAAAGGGGCCCCAGAGGTGCAGTGAGGTTACCATTCAAATAAAAATTGTGGACCCAAAGAATTTAGCAGAGAGTGATTTATTAGGCAGAGAGAGAGAGAAAAAGAAAGAGAGAGAGAGAACTCCCATGCTTCCATGAGAACGGATGCAAGGAAGGAATCTATATAGGTAAGAAGCATCAGGGTTTTAATCCTGGAGTTATTCCATCCTCATTCATGTTCTCGTTCAATGAGAGGAGTTCTTCTAAACTTCCTCTGGAGTGATTGATCTTTGACTCTGATACTGGATTGGCTGCTTGGTCCGCAAAAGGGACCAAGAAAGCTCCTCCCAGAGCTTTTAGTGGGCTTTTTGAACAAAGGAGCTCACCTGGATTTTCTACCTATTCTGCTCATGGGGAAGTTAGACAAAAAACTTTACGTTCCTGGAAGAGGGCATGAAAGGAGATGTGGTGCTGGGAAGCTCCTGCCTTTGAAACCATGCCCCTTATGAACCTGGGAAGAGAAGTTTTTTTCCTTAACACAGTCCCTCAATACAATAGATGGCACTTAAACATAATGTCTTACAGGTAGGCTCTCACTCAGCCATGTGTCTCCTCCATATCTCCTCATGTTTGTAGCCATGCTTCCTCTCAGTGCTCTGAAAGTGGGTACTCCTCTCACACTCAAGTGTGGCTGTTGATCTCAATGTGGCACTCCTGGGTTGCACACCATAGTCCTGGGGAGAGCTCATGCTTTCTGATCCCTCCCCAGCTTGGAGGAAGCAGAGGAAAGGAGCTTGGCGGTGGTTGTGGCCGAGGGTCTTGCATTGTTTCTTGGGGCTCTGCTCCACAGAAACACAGAACCACTACCAATCAGTGCAGTCAGCTCTACTTGGGGCAGCTGCATTGCGGGTCCAAGGCTGGAGGCCCTGCCCAGTGATGAGCAGGTGAGGCAAGGAGATCATGGGGAGGCAGACTGAACTCCTCTCTTTAGGGTGGCCATGGCTTGCTGGAGGTGTGGGTAAAGCACTCAGGATCTTTGTTCCTTTCACAGTCTGAGGGAAGCAAAGACAGTACCATTGTAGTGACAGAGGCAGAAGGCCTTTCAGTTGCCTCTGGGAGCTCCACCTCAGAGAAAGGCAGAGCCGCTGCACTGTTGGCCCAAGTCAAGGGCCCCCACATGGTGAAGAGTAGGAAGTTAGGGGCTCACAAGGAGGAGAGACTGGGCTCCTGTTGATATGGTGACTGTGGTGTACTGGAAGCCTGAGTAAAGCCTCAGGCTCTTTATTCCTTCTTCCAGTTGGAGGGCACAAGGGCAAAACCACTGCATTGGCAGTTGTAGGGGGCAGCCTATTGTCTCTCAGAGCTTTACCCCAGGAAAACCCAGAGCCACTACTAGTATGAATGCTCAGCTGTGGGTGGTGCAGCTGCTCTGCAGTCCTGAGTTAGGGGCTCTACCTGGTAAAGAGTGCAGTGTGCGGGCTCACAGGGGAGAAACACTGGGCTCTGCATATGGTGGCTGCTGCATGTTGGATGTGTCAGTGTGGCGACCTGGCCCTTTTTACCTTCCCTAGCTCGAGGGCAGGAGTGACAATAGCAGAGGAGCTGTGGGTGTCTCTTGGATTTTCTTCCCAGAGAAAATGGAGCCACCACAGACTGAAGTGGTCAGGGGGGAGCAGGGCGGTTGTGCTGGGGGTCCAGGTCAAGAGGCCCTACCCAGTGAAGAGTAACAGGGGCAGAGACCCAACTGGAAAAAAGTCTGTCTGCTTCTCTGTAAGGCAGCTGCCTGTGCTGCGGGTCTGTCTTAGCCCTTAATCACTGTGCACTCCCTTCCAAGCTTGAGGGCAACAGGCATGAGGGCTGCAGATCACCGCAAATGGCAGAGTGCCTGCTGCTCTGGGAGCTCCGTTCTAGGAAGTGCAGAGCTGCAGCTGGAGAGTCCTGGTGTGTGGGTTGGGGGCGTGGCGGGGGTGCCAGGTAGAGAGGCCCTGCCCAGCGAGGAGTAGCAGGGGTGGAACCTACATGGAAAACAGTCTGCTACTTTTCCATGAGGCGGTACTCAGTGCTAGGGGTCTGCAGTGGTCCATAATTACTGCCTTCCCTCATGGGCCTGAAAGTAGCAGAAGGGAAGCTATGATTCCTATTTTGTTAATAATTGTGCTGATGGTTTAATGCGTATATTCATATGTCAAAACATTAAAGCGTAACTTCAAAATGTGTGTTTTTATTTTATTTCAATTATACCTAAATAAATAAATAAATATTCATAAAATCTCACCATACAAAAAACATTTAGCGTAAGAAACGTGATAATATGAAACAGAGAAAAAAGGAATCTACTCAAACGTATGGCTGTCGGTGAGGTGTGCTTTTTCCCACCTCTGAATTCACTGTGCATATTTGATTTTATGTATGTCAGTTAATTCATTATTTTTAGTAACCTATATTATGCTCCTTGAAATTTTCTTATTTATTATCTCTGGCATAGTTTTGATTTGTCTTCAGTTTGTTTCTTTAGCTCCAGGTGTATTTTCTCTCCAGGGCTTCTTTTTAAAATCCTTTCATTGTTTTAAAAATTAAATATAGGGTCAAATTAAGCCTTATCCTAGATGCAGTGAGATGTAAATTTCAGAGATTCTTTTCTATTCCTTAGTTTTATTTGTTAATGATTTTATTTTTATTTTTGCTTTACATGATGCATTTTCCTCTAACTCTTTTTTTCTCTCTTTTTCTGCTTCACAGAGTCATACACATGTGAAAATGTTTAGTACTGGCAGCTTTGTTTTTCTGATATCGTGGGGAGTAAATTATCTTGATTCCATTCTCTCTTTCTTGAGATCTATCTTCTCCTGGAGTTAGAGTGTGAGGATTTAAGTGTATCTTCTATTTTAGGAAGGTATGGCAAGGAAGAGATGACCTTAGTTGGAGTTATAGAAAGCCTTAGAAGAATTGTGTTTCTACTTTTCCTTTAGATGTTAAACTTCCTGTCATGGTTCACTTCAGTCACTGGAGCTAGCGCTTGGAGTAGGCAGTGATGTAATGTTTCATGATGTGGGGTATGTTTTAGAAGCATTTTATAAATTCAGCTTGATACTTTGTACCTTGTGTTTCAGTCAGAGAAACTTGTACCCAGGAGTTGCTTGCTTGAAAGCCATGTTTACTTCTTACTAGGTAGGTAGGTAATTTGTATGTATTATAAGAATTCTGAGGATCATTTAGATTCCACGTTATGATTTTAGGACAAAGAAAATTCAGAGCCATGTCATGCAAATCTTTTAGTATCATTTCGTGTTTCCTTGTTTTGAGTTTTTGGCAAATTATGTATATTTTCTTATTTTTAGTAGTACTTTTGTGTAGTTATTTTGTATTTTTATGGGGAGAATATTTACCATGCTTGACCTTTATCCATAAATTCCAGATATATACTCCATATTTAAATATATGAATTATTATTTAAAATAATTTTCTAATATATTAATTACTTAAAAATGTGATTTTGAATATATAAAGCAGTTTGAACTTTAACCTAAAAAGAAAGAAAGAAAGAAAGAAAAAAAAATTTTGTCTTGCGTAGATACCTCTATTAAATAAATTCCAATGGGAATTCTTAAAAATTTGTCTAAGAAAGAGCTCTAAATCCTGGACAACTGATATAAAGTTAATTTTTAAAAATGTCCTCTCTGAGCTTTCCTTATTTAAATTTTTAATTTTGGGGTGGTGGACCTAAAAAATATGTACTTTGCTATTGCTGGAGCCATGTTCTGTTAGAATGCCCTTGGCAGAGCAAACTATTTAATGAATAATGAAAATGGTGAAAAGAGGCACTGTCCAAAGATTAAGAAATTCTAAGCATGGTAACTGTCACTAATTTCCTCATTTGCTAAATCTGGCCTAAAATCATATACATTTTTTAATATTGAAATTATAACATAGTCACCTTTTATACTGTCTTGAGAATTGTGAAAAAGTTGAAGAAACAGAGTTAGATCTTATATATTGAAATATCCTAATTCTAGTGAGAAATTGATACTATTAAGACTATTTTTACATTCTTTTAAATTATGATAATCAGCATGCTTTTGCAAAGATCAAGTCTGGTGAATATCATTAATCACTGGATACATTTAATCTATAATGACTTCAATAAAGCTTTGACATATTCTTGAAAGATGCTTATCAATTAACTAGCATAATATCATATATAGGATAATGAAATATAGAGCAATAATTTTTCAGAATTGCATTTTATTTTGTTTTATGTGAGGATCCTACTTGTTTCAGCATTGAGAATTTCATTTCTTTTTTTTTTTGCTTTGGGTATTTTGGGGTTGTAATCACTTGACTTTTCAGCGGCCATGCATGAAACAGATACAGCATGATTCCAAATCAGGATTTAGGGCAGCCTCAAGAGCAAAGATTTTGAAATCATGCTCTGAAGAGCCTTTGAGTTTTTCTTGCCATCATGTTTTTATCAAAAGTGTCAAGTGGGCAGGAACATCTGTTAATGAAAACAGCTCTTTTTTCAATACCTTATATATTGGCATTCTTGGTTAAATGTGATAGCATAAAGAGTTGTGCTCCTACAAAATTAAACCTAAACTCACTGACTACACAATGTCAGTGAGAGAGACATTTATTAGATTAGATAATCATGTTTGAAGTGGACATGGATCTCATTTTTGCCTAAATTCTATTCTGGAACTGCAATATTTTAACATTAATCACCTATATGAAAATAATTAATGTTTTGAAACAAAGTAGAAGAGGTGATACTTATTAAGACAAAAGCTAACATAATTCAGAAATATTCTAAAAATATCAAGAAGAATAAGGCTGCATATGGAAACTTATATGGTAACATAACATAGAAATGAAACATTCTCAAATGAAAGATGGCTAATGATAAAGTAGGGCCAAGTGTTATCACAGCCTATGCATCAAAAAGAATCTCTGTAAAGAAGGTCTTACATTTAAGCATGATATTATGTAATCAAAATATAAACATTAAAAATAAACCAAAATTCACTAGGTATCTATTGTGGACTATATTAATCATAGGTAACTTGGTTTTTTAACTTTGGAAATTAAATTTAGGCATTGAGAAATAATTACCTAATTGGGTAATAAGACACTATATTAAGTGGTGGAACCTCAAAACAAACAAAGAATCTACACTTAGAAATTACTTATTAGGTGCTCATAGAAGTGACAGATGGGAAAACAAACTATGAGAAAAATAGTGAAGCATTTTTAAACAGATGACCAAGTTTAAGAGTAATTCCAAGTAACTTGCTAGACAAAGGGAGACAAACGAATGCTAATTTTCTCTGCTGAAAACCAAACTGACATATCCAGAAACAGACACCAAGTCTTACACACAGATATGCAGAAGGGTTGTGGGACTTAAGTTAGACATCTAAGGGATAAAATGAAAGTAAATTTACCATGCAATGGCCTAAAGCACCAAGAATATATAAAATTTTGTTTTTCTAAATTTTATTGAAATTGACTTTTTTGTTAAAAGTGGGATGATAATGCATAACCTGTTTATTGAATATAAATATATTTTTAAAAATTTATCATATTTCAGACAAAAAGCAGAGGAATAGAGAACAAGAAAGACAGCAACATGTGAATAAATAGATAGAATCATCAGTTTAGAAATTAAATCTCATTTCTAGTTGGGAGCATTTTGAGCAGCATTTGTTTTCATTCTTGGGCCTTGCCATGGGCAGTTTGGGTGGTTATTAAAAATGTACTGTAGACTGAGTGGCTTAAACGATGGTTTTTTATCTCCATGGCTCTAGAGGCAGGGAAATTCAAAATCAAGTTCCCATTGACTTGTGTGAAATTTAGGATGTCGGTCTCTTCCTACCCAGAAGACCTAGGCACCTGTTTACCTACTCACTAGTGACTAACTACATACAGCTAACTTAGTCATGTTTTATCAAAGTACTAAAAGAAAAAGCATTTTCCCTTCAAATAATAGATTTCTTCTTACCATAATTTGGCTAATAGAGTGTTTCATAGGAGGTTCATTCCAACTTGACTTGTGTCTTTTATTCTTAGACATCAGATCATGTAATTTTTTGGACCCCAGTAAAAGAATTGCTTAATCTCATTGACTCTCTGCTTCGATAGACATCCAGTTATACCAATAATATTCTCAGTGGGAGAAGCACACACAGATATACACAGAATTGGCTCTAAAATATTGTATTCGTTTGCTAGGGACGTCATAACAAAATAGTACAGACTGCATGGCCAAAACAACAGAAATTTATTTTGTCACAGCTCTGGAGTTTGGAAGTCTGACATCAAGGGGATTTTTTCTGAAGGCTCTGTGTTTGGCTATAGATGGCAATCTTCTTGCTGTGTGCTGACATGGTTGTCTCTTTGTGCATGCAAGTGTTTGGCCTCTCTCCCTCTCGCTTGTCCTCTCTCTGTTTGTGTATGTGCGTGTGTGTGTGTCCCAGTCTCCTCTTATAAAGACCTCAGTCACATTGGATTGGGGCCTATCCTAAAGACTCCGTGTTAACTTAGTTACCTCTTTAAAGCTCTAACCACCAACTGTGATTATATTTTGAGGTACTAGGATTTAGAACTTCAACACGAAATTTGTTTTGTGGCAGGAGGAGCACAATTCAGGCCATAACAGAGATAACAGAAAATATGACCAGGAAAGGCTAAGCGAGCTGGTGTCCTTAAATTACAACGTTACAATGAGAGCTCTCAGAGCTTACATGTGGAAAACCAGTCTCTGAGTCAAGCTGATGAAACAATGAATATACTTCCTGGTAGATTTTATTATTGGATACTAACTCTTGGAACTATATTGATTATATTATTTCGTTGTAGATTTGATGAGATTATTTTTGAGGGCTCTTCTTAGTCTGTGAGTACAGATGACAGGAAAAACAGTGAGGAGACAAAGGGAAGAACGGAGTGACTTAAATATGTGCTCAGCTTGATCCACTTGCTGAAATGATTATTATTTTATATCACTACTAAATTATTTGCCTTTTCTCATTTCCTCCTGTGAGTTTATTTACATGTACACATCAAATGATAGCATGAAATATCCAGGAGTCTACAACAATAAAACTAATTTGCTCTTTTCCTGAATGTCAAAGATAGACATTTGTGGGGGTGAATTATGATATACCACTGTTTTACTCATTTTATAATGTAATATATGCCTTAAACTTTTAAATGTTAATTCTGTACCAATACTGTGGAGGGATTTTTATGACATGAAATTTTAATGATCTTTCATTGTGACAAGCCAATAAAAAGAAAAAAAGGCAAAAAGCCAGTCTAAAAGTATAATACACTTCAAAGCCTCAGCGTCATGTGCCACATAATGATGTTTCAGTCAATGATAGGTTGTATAGAGGGCAGTGGTCCCATAAGATTATAATACCATATTTTACTCAACATTATTTGTGTTTAGATACACAAATACTTACCCTGTATTATACTTGCCTGCCGTATTTATCACAGTAACATGCTGTGCAGATTTGTAGCCTAGAAGCAATAGGCTATACCTTATAGCTTAAGTGTGTAGTAGGCTACACCATCTATGTTGGTATAACCTGTGATGTTCCCACAGTAACAGAATTGCCTAAGGACACGTTTCTCAGAACATATTTTAGTCATTAAGCAACACATCATACTGCAATTATGATCAGTCTTGTTAATGAGCTGATATAAGGTATTTGGTATTAAGCTTTTGTTTACTTTTAATGTAAAAAAAACTTCCATTTGCAGTCATTTAGAGGCAGAATGTATTGAGTCATATACTGTGCAATTTCATGTAGCAAATGAAAACAAAAATATATTTTGATGGGTATTTATAGCCTAAGTAATCTCATTTAAATTATGCCCTGGTTTTGTTTGGGAGGTTTTTTCTTTCATCTTTCTTTTCTTTTTACTTTGAAGGGTAGTATATGCAATGGCATATACAATAAGGTATTCCCAAAACTGAGGGAAAAGAGAGGAAAAAAGAGAATTTTTCTTTATCAATAATTCAACAGAACTCGAAGAATACAAAATTACAGAAAAAATAACGGGTCTTTTTGGTGGTTGATTTAGCAAGTAAATGGAATTTTGACATGGATGTAATTTTTTCCAAATAACAATCTGTTGCTTAAATATGTCATGGACTAAAGTATCAACCAAAATAAAATAGAATTTATAACAATAACAATAAAACATGTGTTTGATCAATGTCCTTTATGAATCAGATTTTTACATCTCCATGGTCAGTGGATTACTCTGAAGTGGGTAGTAGTCTTCATTTTATAAGGTGCAAAGACTCTGCTGAGAGGAGGCTTGTCTGAGATCATGTAAAAAGTTCATAGAATTAAAAGGATTTAGAATTTGGGCTCACAAATCAGTACATTACTCTTTAGATAATACTGTTTCCCAGCAAATCTAACTTGTCTCTTAACTAAAAATTTGCTGTTTTGAAGTTTTATTCACTGAAATAACTAACAAAATGGAAAATGCATAATAGCTCATTTACAGAACATTTTATATCCTGTAATTAAGACTCTATGAATCAAATTATACAGTGTCAGCTCTATTTCTTTTAGCAGATATCATTGAAAATGAGGCACTTAGCATCTGCCACTGACTTTGACTTGGAGGCAGCTAAATTAACCTTTTGCTTTACAACAATCTTATTGGCTAAAAATACAGATACTTTCCTATAGAGTGAGTATAAATGTCTGGCAAGAGTAACACACAATCATATTATTTTCTCATGCACTAGTTCTTTTGTGATTCAGTAATTAGTAAACATAACTGTCAACGTCTTAGAGATATGCTTGAAAATATACACAGTAGTTACCCCTTATCTATGGTTTCACTTTCCGTGGGTTCAATTAGCATGGTCAACTATAATCCAAAAATATGAAATGAAAAATTCCAGAATTAAGCAATTCATACATTTGAAATTGCATGCCGTCGTTAGTAGCATGATAAAATCTCGTGGCATCTGGCTCTATCCCACCTGGGACATGAATCATCCCTTTGTCCTGCATATTCACGCTGTATACACTTCCTGTCCCTTAGTCGCCTAGTAGCTGTCTGTGTTACAGGATCAACTGTGACAGTATCACGGTGGTTGTGTTCAAGTAACAATTATTTCACTTAATAATGTCCCCAAAGAGCAAGAGTAGTAATGCCAAAGAGAAGCCTTGAAGTGCTTCTTTAAGTGAAAAGGTGAAATTCTTGACTTAATAAGGAAAAAACATAGTGCATGTAATGCTATGGTGGGAGTGTAAATTAGTTCAGTCATTGTGGAAGACAGAGATACCATTCAACCCAGCATTCCCATTACTGGGTATATACCCAAAGGAATATAAATTGTTCTATTATAAAGATACATGCACATGTATGTTTATTACAGCACTATTCGCTATAGCAAAGATATTCAATCAACCTTAATGCCCATCAATGATAGACTGGATAAAGGAAATGTGGTACATATCCTCCATAAAATACTATGCAGCCACAAAAAGAATGAGACTGTAATCTTCGCAGGGACATGAATGGAATTGGAGGCCATTACTCCTAGCAAACTAACACAGGAACAGAAAACCAAATACTGCATGTTCTCAGTTATAGGTGGGAGCTAAATGATGAGAACACATGGACATATAGAGGGGGACAACACACACTGGGGCTTTTACAAGGGTGGAGGGTCAGCAGAAGGAGAGGATCAGGAAGAATAACTGGAAGGGACTGGGCTTAATATATGTGTGATGAAATAATCTGCACTATGAACCCTCATAACACAAGTTTACCTATGTAACACAACTCCACTTGTACCCTTGAACTTGAAATAAAAGTTAAAAAAAAAAAAAGAAAAAGACATGTTATATATAAGCTGGGCTCATGCCTGCAATCTCAGCACTTTGGGAGGCTGAGGTGGGCATACCATGAGGTCAGGAGTTTGAGACCAGACTGTCAAACATGACAAAACCCTGTATCTACTAAAAATCCAAAAATTAGCTGGGCATGGTGGTGGGTGTGTGTAATCCTAGCTACTCTGGAGGCTGAGGCAGGAGAATTGCTTGAGCCCAGGAAGGGGAGGCTGCAATGAGCTAAGACTGTGCCACTGCACTCCAGCCTAGGGGAGAGAGCTAGACTGTGTCACAAAACAAGCAAACAACTCCCAATAATAATATATATAGGATTCAGTACAATCTGGTTTCAGCCACCCCTGGAGGGTCTTGGAACATATTCCCCACAGATGAGGGGGAGCTACTATAGTTTCAAATTACTCAAGTCATTTTAACAGCATTCCTAATTTCCTATATTTTACTAAGATTTGTCACTCTGGAAGTTTTTAAAATCATGAGCAAACTGTGATATCTACTAGAGTCATGTCATATAGATGTATGAATAAGATCTGGGACAATAACAGGTAGCTGAAGAGTTTATGTCTCCTCTACCAGAAGTTTAGTTCAATTTTTATTTTTTTGAGACAAGGTCTCATTCTGTCTTCCAGGATAGAGTACAGTGGCACAATCACGGCTCATTGCAGCCTCCAACTCCCAGGCTCAAGAGATCATCCTGTCTCAGCCTCCCAAGTAGCTGGGACTACAGGTGTGGACCAATGTGCCCAGCTAATGTTTTTAGTGTTTGTAGAGACGAGGTTTTACTGCATTGCCCAGGCTGTTCTTGAACTCCTGGGCTCAAGCGAATTTCCCACCTGTGCCTCCCAAAATGCTAGTATTACAGGCCTGAGCCACCACACCTAGCCTTGATTTTTATTTAAGACTGTCAGCCTGAAAAAGTACTTGTATATATGGGCTGGGTCTTGCCTGCTAATTACCACAGGGCAGGTCCTATGGTGAGTACTTGGCATGCTGTAATTGCCACTCCAGGACATTTCTATTCTAGTGACCTGAACATTTAAAGCCATTATTTATAGTTGCCTAACTTCAAACTTAAATTGGAAGAAGCTATAACATTAATATAGAAAAGCCATTAATGTAGCAAAAAATCAATTGTTACACAATTGCTTTAGATAAAAATCCCATGCTATTTGTGTAATCCATATGAATTGGATTTGACATCAGAAAGGTGATTTGAAAAAAAATCTTTCAGACAGTGGTGTGAATCATAACTTGCTACCATTTCTCCCATCCAACTGCTAACCCGGCCCCACCCCATTTAGCTTCTAAGATTAGTCATGTTCAGGGTGGTATAACCATAGACAACTTATCACCATTTCTGTTCATCAAATTCTCTTTTTCTGCTTATTTAACAAAGCTATAGAAGCTATGAATATTCACCAGTGACACTGGGATTGGCTGGTCCCTGCATTTTAGTCTAAATGCCCTCATCAATCCAGAGTTGATAGTCTCCACAGTGGCTGAAATCCTTCCCCAGGATGTGTGTTACTGTGCATATGAAGTACATACATCCAATGCCAAGATGTCTCTGTTTGTTATCACATTGCTATACAGAACTACCTGGGACTGGGTAAATTTTAAAGAAAAGAGGTGTGATTGACTCACAGTTCCACAGGTTGTACAGTAAGCATGGTTAGGAGGCCTCAGAACACTTACAATCATAGCAGAAGGATAAAGGTGAAGCAGCCACGTATTCACATGGCAGTAGGAGAGAGAGAGAGAATCAAAGAGTGAAGTGCTACACACTTTTAAACAACCAGATCTTATGAGAACTCACTCACTATCACAAGAACAGCAATGGGAAAGCCCACCTCCATGATCCAATAACTTCCCAACATGCCCCTCCACAGTATTGGGAATTACAATTTAATGTGAGATTTGGGTGGGAACACAGAGCCAAAACACATTCTCCAAGGAAATCCTGACTCCTTAGCACTTCCACATATTAGGAAAGAAGAAAAATACCATTTAAATCCATTGTATGGTGAAAACCATGAGAAAACCTAAACAAAAGGAGGCTAAGTTTGTTTCCTAGAATCACACAATGAACACAAATTAGAATGGTAGACTTTGGTCTCCTGGTTCCTCCTTGAAGTAAGTTTTTTTTTTTTTTTCCAGGAAAATCTTTGGGAAAGTTTGTGCATAAACAACATAAAAGAAAAGAGAGACACATTTCCTAAAAAGATGGAAGCCTATCTATTATGTAAACATTAACTGAAGTAACCAGGAGTGGCCTGGTTGTTCATTCCTGTGGAATAACTGAGCATACCTTATGGCAGAGCACATTGTAGTGTATCAGAGTGTTGGCATGTTTCTTTAATAAAACAGTTTTACTTGATCTATCATGTACATCTTCCCATCTATCTAAATTTATAATCTATATCTGTATCAGTCATTTATACATATTGATCATCAATATCTCTTCATCTGTCCTCTATATCTATGAGTCATCTATCAGTCTGCATTCATCTATTCATCCATCTATGTATCCATCCCTTTATCAATCATCTATCTTTTTTAAATAGAAAAAGAAGTTTACCTTGAAGCTTTGAAAAGGGGACATGCTTTCAGTGATGGTCAAATAAATATTCCAATTTGTGTTAGAACCTTGAAATTGTGAACCTGTGAAGCTGGTGAGAGCTTTCTAGGCTACCCTCAGGTGCCATGTGGATGCTTTTCTTGCCTGGCTTGGGCTCTGACTTCCCATCAAATATCCTTTTCTCCTCCTGATATTGATGCCATCTTCACCCTGCCTGGGCTCTGATACCCTTCACAAAGTCACTCCTTTGACAAGCATCCTCCTCACCCTCTTAGACTGTAACTCCTACGTCTTCCCTTACATAGATGTCTTTAACTGATGCCCATGCAGGCTGCTCTTTTAGTGGGACATTCTCTTTGCCCTTTTGGACTCTGACTCCCTGCCAGATCATTCTCTGGAAGGATGCCCTGCTCACCTTGCTTGGACTCTGACCACCTGCTTGTAGACTCTGAAGCTATTTCCCCGTCAACCACTACTACTGACACCAGCCTTTTGTGTGCCACATGATAGCTGTAGGATGGAATTGCTTAGGAGGGAAGGAGGGAAGAAAGGATTAAAAAGAAGAGGGGGAGAAAGAGAAAAAGGAAGCTAAAATATACTTTATAAAATACTAGTTCAGATAGTTGTGAATGCCAGTATTTTATCTGCCAGCTACATTTTCACAGAAGTTTGGCTTTGGATTTAGGGCTTATCAAATATTTGCTCAGGTGCTTTGGTCTCAGTTTCAGAATTTGAAAAGCTGAAGACCAAATGCATGTTTTGCTTTCATTCTGGTACCTCTGAACCTGTGTGTGAACAATAATCATATAATTATGTTAGATCATGTTCAATCAGCATAAAAATAGTAGCCATTGAAATATGCCATCTGAATTTTGCTCAAATCTTATAGGTTAGTATCTTATAATTTCTTTAATTATAAATAAGAATTCCAGCTGTAACTTAAAATGAAAATCTCCTCAAGTGATTAATATGCCAAAATTCTGTTAGTTGGGCATATATAAATGTATATTTATTGATGATTATGAAAGTGGATAATTTCTGTATATATATTATTGGGCATATTTATTTAAAATAGTAATATTTATACATAAATTATCTACTTTCATAATCATCAATAACTAAAATAGGACATTTAAATAAATTTATTTAAAATTATTATTTAAATAAATAGGACATTGTAAAACAATGTTTTACAAAACGTTGGAAAATTATTATGCATATTATGTAGCACAGTGCTAAAATATTGTGAGGACTTTAAATCCTTTTTAGCCTTATATTCATATACTCTGACTTATCCATGGGTAATAATTTAAGCTGTACTGATGGAGATTATATTATCATCTGTATTCTAATCTTCGTGCTAATATTTATGACATCAAACAGAGTAACTTTACAATTAAGAATTAAAGTTGAGCTATTATTCTACTCTGGCCTGAAACATCAAAGAAAAAGTTCTCTATAGATATACTTCAAATTTTAAAAGAAGAAAATTTTCACCTCTCAAAAATTAATAAGAAAGAAAAACTTCAAAATCAAGTACAATGAATAGGATAACTCAATGTTGATCAAGAAATAATCAAGCATATAAGGAGTTTAGAGATTTCAGAAAATGAAAATATTACCAAAACAAAGTATTCTTCAAGTAGCTGACTCTTCCATGGCCATTAGGTAAAAATCAGCACTTGTGAGTAACATTTGTACCACAATTCTTCATCAATACTGCAGAAATCTAACAGTTGAACGTGCTGAGAAAGTATTGTTCTTGTGTTACCTGCGTTATTAAATTAAAAATCAACTTGTTAAAAAAATGCATTTCAAAATATTTAGATTTTATTTAAAATTGAATCTGTATTATATTATTACTTTCTCATTCATTCTATTCATAATGATTCAGGCTTTGTCTTCATTCAGCCATTCAACATTCATCTAAAATGTGTATTAGTAGGAGCAACTCTAAGCCATACCTTTGCTTGAAAAGAAATCTCTTTCAAAACATAGATAGTTGCTTATAATTTTCTCATATCACAGATTTGCCCCTGACTAATTTGTGTTTATTAGGACAGTGGAAATGGCATCAGATCAGTTTGGCTAAGCTACTGAAATTTCTCAGATAATCTGTTTGTTTTGCAAATTGTGAAAATGCAGATACCCTCAGAGGATTTCTGAGAATACCTGATTCTAGTCTCTTCCCAGAGCTTTGTAACTTCTGTAGAATGTATTGTTTTATGTTTTCATCAAAGCTTCACCACAATCATAGGGCACACTCAGAGTGATACTGATTCAATAACCCTTCTTTCCTTAGTACTTTATAAGAATCACTATCTTTTATTGCATTTGGTTTCTTTGAACTTTCAACAATTTCTCTTGGGCTTTCTGGAATATATTAAGATATATGAAATACTAAAATATATGTCTGAAACCTAACAAATGAGAAAGTCATACTGGCTTCCTATAATAAATGTACTCAAGATGAGTGTAAGAGTTTAGTTTAGATAACCTAAAAAAATTTAAACAGTAAATCACTTTAATATGAATTATTTTCTAAAATCTTTGTCATCATGTAATCTTGGCTAATCATTCAGCAATTGCATCCCTGAACTATTAATTTTTAAAGTGTTAAACATTTAATGAGTCAAATAACATTTATTGAGTTTCTATATGTTATCTAATTTATTCATCACAACTCTGTGGAGTCAGTACTATTAATATTACTATTTTACAAAAGAGGAAATTGGTGCCTAATTATGCCCCAAATTATGCTTGAACATGTAGAGCTGGATTTGAACTTAGAGTCTCATTTTAAAGCTTGGGCCTTTATTCATATGCTACTTAGAATATTGTTAGTGAAATCAATAAAATATAGTGGTTCTTAACTCTGAGCAATTAGATTCCTAATACCAGTAAAGACCGATAATGTGTGGCATAGGATGAACATACAGCCATGGAGGTAGTGGTTGGGACAAGGTGGGTGGTAGTAATATTGGATGAATCCCAGGAGCCTTTGTATACCTTTCACAGCTCATTTCAGTCTCTATATTTTAATCACTTTCTTGTTTTTTAATTAAAATGAAGTTTCAAATTATATCATAATAAACTATGATTAACATTAAAGTTACCATTCCAAAATTGTATAATGAAGTTTTTAGTATATTTACACTACCACCACCACTATCTAATTCCAAAACATTTTCATCACCCCTAAAGAAACCCTGGGCCCACTGAACAGCCTCTCTCCATTCCCCACTCCCTGCAGCCCCTGGTAACCTTCATTTTACTTTGTGTCTCTATGAATTTACCTATTCTAGATACCCAGTATATGTGGAATCATACAATATTTGTCCATTGATGTCTGGCTTATTTTAATTAGCATGTTTCAAGATTCATTCATGTTGCAGCATGTATCCCTTATGGCTTTTAACAGCTCAATAATATTTCATTGTGTGTGTGTCTGTGTGTGTGTGTGTGTGTGTGTGTGTGTGTACACAGTATAGTACATGTTGTTTATCCATTTACCTTTTGTTGAACACTTGGGTTGTTTCCACCTTTTAACGATTGTGAATAATGCTGCTGTGAACACTGGTATCAATTACCTGAGTCCTGTTTTCCATTCTTTGGGCATATATACCTAGGAGTGGAATAGATAGCTCCTGCAGCAATTCTATGTTCAGCTTTTTGAGGAACCTTTCCAGAATGGCTGCATCATTTTATGTTACCACCAGCTATGCAGGAGGGTTCAAATTTCTCTATATCTTTGATTACACTTATTGTTTTATATTTTTTGTAGTTATTGTATTATAGCCTTCCTAATAATAAGTAGGAAGCTTTATCTCATTGTGGTTTTGATTTGCATTTTCATTATGACTAGTGATATTGAACATCTTATCATGTGTGTAATTGCATATTTCTTTTGGAAAAATATCTGTTCAGATTTTTTCCATTTTTGAATTGTGTTGTTTTGCTGCTGTTGAGTTGTAAGAGTTTCTGTATATTCTGGACATTAATCCTTTATCAGGGATGACTGTAGTCAGCAAAGTTAACGGTAATATGCTATATAGTTTTAAAAAGCTAGAAGAGTATTGAATGTTCCCAACAGAAAGAAAGAACGCATGTTTGAGATGATGGATATGCTAATTACCCTGATCTGATCACCGTCAATTATATGTTTGGAAACATCACTATATACCCTATGAATGTACAATATGTACAGTTAGTTGTCAGTTAAAAAAATAAAATTTAAAAACACTAAACATTTTATACTTCAGAGAACACTACCAAAAGAGTAAGAGGAAAATACATGGAATGGAAGAAAATATTTGGAATTGACTAAAAAATTATATAGCCATTAATGTTTTTATTTCACTGTTGACAATTAGGATGCCCTCAGAAACTTAAATGAAAATTGAAATAACAAGTTTCAAAATACAGGTTTTGAAGCCTGTCTGGACTCAAATCTTGACTTTTCACTTTTTACTTACATGTTACTTAACCATTTTGTGCCTCAATTTCCTCACCTGTAAGAAAAAAATAATGATAGAACTTATACCACAGAATTACTTTGAGGAATAAATAAAATTAATACCCACAAAATACTGAAAATGATGCCTCCTCCATTGCAACTGGTCTACAAATATAAGCTATCATTAAATGCAGAATACATATTTATGAGGCTGGTAGAAGGTGACTCTTCTTTTGTTTATGAGTAATATATCCTCTTTTTTTTGAGACAGAGTCTCACTCCATCACCAGGCTCCAGGCTGGAATGCAGTGGCGCAGCCTCGGCTCACTGCAACCTCCACCTCCCAGGTTCAAGCAATCCTTCTGTCTCAGCCTCCTGAGTAGCTGGGACTACAGGAGTTCACCACCATGCCCAGCTAATTTTTTTGTATTTTTAGTAGAGATGGGGTTTCACCATGTTAGCCAGGATGGTCTCGATCTCTTGACCTCATGATCTGCCAGCCTTGGCCTCCCAAAGATATATCCTCTTAAAGGAACAATAGTTGATATACACAGCTGCACATCACAACAAAATGTCTCTATGAATTTGCCTATTCTAGATACCCAGTATATGTGGAATCATATGATATTTGTCCATTGATGTCTTGGACCTTAATAATCTGGTAACATCCCTGTCAGAACTATAGAAACAAATCATCTTCCAGTGTGAACCTAAGTCCAAGCAGAGATAAAGAAATGTGCCACCTAAATTTGCATATATTCATTTTACTGTAGATATCTGAATCTTGAGACTTTGAGTTCAGACATTTTATTTGTGGTGATAAAAAAAAAAAGAACATCTTTCTTGACAAGAAATATTGGAACACTGGCTGAGATTACTACACACACATATACCTTGTACTAAGTTTAGAACCTGAACTGTCGCCTTTTCACATTTTTGTCAACCATGTTATCTTTGTGCTAGCAAATTAACCCTTTTTTCACTATGCTGTAGGTGTGGACGACAAGCTGGAGAGTTTGTTTTGTTTTGCATTTTACAATTCCCAGAGGAAAGAAAGCTGGTACACTAAGCAGTTCTATAAAGCCCATAGTAACCCTCTCAAAGATGAGTTTGTCTGCCGGTTTTATAGGGTTCTGTAAATATATATGTCCATTATACCAAGCTACTTAATTACATTGTCAAATCTTGTGAATTTTCACTAATTTTTTGTTTGCTTCAAAGTTTGATTACTGAAAGGAGAATGTTAAATTCTCTCACAAATGGTAAATCAATTAAATCTTCTTTGTCTCAGTTTTTGCTTTAATATTTTGAGCCTATGTTATTACTTCAGATAAGTTTAGAAATGTTTTTGCTTCTGGTGAAGACATATTTTACATTGCTTACTGAGACTCTTGGCATTCCTCCTGATACCATACTACAACTATTTCAGCATTCCTTTCTTTAATATTTATTGCTATGTCATTTATATGCTGTTACTTAAAAACTCGTGATTTTTGTAGAGTAATTTATAAATAGCATAAAACAGAATTTTCTATTTTTAATTACAATCTGACCATCTTTGCTTATTGAAGCCTAAGTGAATTTACTGTTATTATGATATCTAATACATATTGAATTATTTTACAATATTCTGTTTGCATATGTTTTTGATCGTTTTGTTTCACTTTCTTCCTTTTTGGGATTGTTTTTATCTATTTTTGTTGCTGCTGCTGCTGCTGTTGTCACTTATTATCATTATTCTCTTAAACCAACTTTAGTTTGGAAGTTTTACTATTATTATTTAAACAAAATTATCTAAAAGCTTAAGTTCACACTCTTCTTAAGCAATGAAAAAAATTAGAAAACTCCTGCACTCTAACTATATTCTCACATATTGTATATGTTAATCTTGAGTGGGCTTCTAATCTCTTTCTGTATCTCATAAATTTAACATTGATTTTATTTTATATATTAAATAATTATTTGTGTTGCCCAAATATACGAGAACATCTTTTCTCATCATTTCTTCTTGCCACTCAGATCCTCCTTCTGGGATAATTTTCTTTGTTTATAAATTATTTTTTTTAGAATTCCCATTAGTAAGATTCTGTTGTTGGCAAGATCCTTGTTTCCTTATCTGAAAATATTTTTACTTTACTTTCAGTCTTGAAAGATAATTTACTTGGCTTTGATTTCCTTCTCTATGAATTTTGAAGATATTGTATTATTGTCTCATATCTTTGATTGTTGTTATTCAGAACTCATCTGCCATTTTAATTTGTGTTTCCTTGTTTGTAATCTGTTTTATATCTCTGCTAAGATGTTTTATTTGTCCTTTTCCTTTGTGAGCTTTGCTGATATATTTTCTTTGAGCTGCATTTATTTTTGACATAATTTATTTTTCCTCATATATTATGATCATTACATTTTCAGCTTCAGGTTTGCCATGCACTATAACCTAAATATTCATTTTTTCAATTTCTGGGAAACACTCTTTAAACATTCTATATCTGTAGATATCTGATTAAATATAAGTGTACGTGTTTATTTTCATGCTGCTGATTAAGACATACCCAAGACTGGGCAATTTACAAAAAAAAGGTTTATTGCACTTATAGTTCCATGTGGCTGGATAGACCTCACAATCATGGTGGAATGTGAAAGGCATGTTTCATATAGCACCAGACAAGAGAAGATAGCTTATGCAGAAAAACTCTCCTTTTTAAAACCATCAGATTTTCTGAAATTTATTAACCATCATGAGAACAGCATAGGAGACTTGCCCCAGTGATTCATTTATCTCCCACTGGGTTCCTCCCACAACACGTGGGAATTCAAGATGAGATTTTGTGGGGGACACTGCCAGCCCACATCATTCTGCCACTGGGCCCTCCCAAATCTCATGACCTCACATTTTGAAGCCAATCATGCCTTCCTAGTAGTCCCCCAAAGCCTTAACTCATTTCTGCGTTAACTTATAAGTCCACAGTAAAACATCTCATCTGAGACAAGGCAAGTCCCTTCCACCTAAGAGCCTGTAAAATCAAAAGCAAGTTAGTTACTTCCTAGATACAATGAGGGTACAGGAATTGGGTAAATACAATCATTTCTAATTGGAGAAATTGGCCAAAACAAATGGCCTACAGGCCCCATGCAAGTCTGATATTCATCAGGGCAGTCAAATTTTAAAGCTTCAAAATGATCGCCTTTGACTCCATGTCTTGCATCCAGGTCATGCTGATATAAGAGATGGGTTCCCATGGTCTTAGGCAACTCCACCCCTGTGACTCTACAGGGTAGAGCCTCCCTACTGGCTGCTTTCACAGGCTGGTGTTGAATGTCTGTGGCTTTCCCAAGCACATAGTGCAAGCTGTCAGTGGATATATCATTCTGGAGTCTGGAGGGTGCACAGCTCCACTAGGCAGTGCACCAATAGGGACTTTGTGTGGGGCCTCTCACATTTCCTTTCCTCACTATCCTAGCAGAGGTTCTCCATAACAGCCCCACCCCTGCAGCAAACTTCTGCCTGGACATCAAGGCATTTCCATACATCCTCTTAAATCTAGGTGGAGGTTCCCAAACCGCAATTTTTGATTTCTGTGCACCCACAGCCTCAACACCATTTGGAAGCTGCCAAGGCTTAGGGCTTCTACCCTCTGAAGCAATAGTCAGAGCTGTTCTTTGACCTTTTTAGTCATGACTGGCACAGCTGGGATGCAGGGCACCAAGTCCCTAGACTGTACACAGCAGAGGTTACCCCGGGCCTGATCCATGAAACCATTTTTGCTTTCTAAACTTCCGGGCCTGTGATGAAAGGGGCTCCCAAGCCACAAAGGTCTCTGACATGTCCTGGAGACATTTTCTTCATTGTCTTGGTGATTAATATTCAGCTCCTTGTTACTTATGCAAATTTATGCAGCTGGTTTGAGGCTTGAATTTCTTCACAGAAAATGGGAATTTTTTTCCTATGGCATTGTGAAGCTGCAAATTTTCCAAACTTTTATACCCTATTTCCCTTTTAAAACCAAATGCCTTTAACAGCACCCAAGTCACCTCTTGAATGCTTTGCTGCTTAGAAATTTCTTCTTCCATATACGCTAGATCATCTCCCTCAAGTTCAAAGTTCCACAAATCTTTAGGGCAGAGGCAAAATGCCACCAGTCTCTTTGCTAAAACAACAAGAATCACCTTTGCTCTAGTTCCAACAATTTCCTCCTCTCCATCTGAGACCACCTTAGCCTGTATTTTATTGTCCATATCATTATCAGTATTTTGATCAAAGCCATTCAACAAGTCTCTAGGAAGTTCTAAACTTTCCCATATTTTCTTGTCTTCTGAGCCCTCCAAACTGTTCCAACTTCTGCCCATTACCCTGTTCCAAAATTGCTTCCACATTTTCAGATATATTTTCAGTAATACCCCACTCTACTGGTACTAATTTACTGTATTAGTCCATTTTCACACTGCTGATAAAGACGTACCTGAGACTGGGCAATTTACAAAAGAAAGAGGTTTATTGGACTTACTGTTCCATGTGGCAGAGGAGACCTCACAATCATGGTGCAAGGTGAAAGCATGTTTCACATGGTGGCAGACAAGAGAAGAGAGCTTGTTCAGGGAAACTCCCATTTTTAAAACCATCATATCTTCTGAGACTTATTAACTATCATGAGAACAGCATGGGAAAGACCCACCCCATGATTCAATCACCTTCCACTGGGTCCCTCCCATAACATGTGGGAATTCAAAGAGATTTGGGTGGGGACACCACCAAACTATATCAATATGTTATACCCTTTCATTCCATCCTTTAGGGCTTTTAATGTTTATCACGTTGGTCTCTGTTGCATTTTACAAAATTTCAGTTAACCTATCCTTGAGTGTGACACTTGTTTTTATATACCAAATATATATCAAATCTTCCTTTTTATATATCAAATCTTCTGTTTAACATTACTTTTAATTATTTAATAGTTATTTCAATTAAATATTTTCAATGATTATATTTCTACTCCTGGAATTCTGTTTCAGTCATTAACACTAGAATTAAATGTTGCTCACAGCATGTCTGCATGTGCGTGTGTGTGTGTGTGTGTGTGTACACACAAAATGAATTGCTACATAATAATAAAAGTGAGTGTATTACAGCTGTAATGTGAACATATATGAATATCAGCAATACTAAGTTTTAGCTAAATAAGAAAATAACCAAATGAGTAAAGTACAGTTCTGTGTATGTAGAATTCAGATATAAGCAAAGCTAAATATTATACTAAGAAAACTGTGAGTAAAATTAAGGGAATAATTATTTTATAAGTCAAGGCAGTGGTTACAATGGTGAAGGAGAAAGATCTTGATTGTTAAGAATCATAGAAGGATCCTCTAAGGTTCTACAAATTTTTTTTTCTTTAAAACTAAGTGGGGGTTACATAGATATGGGCATATACATTTTATATGCTCTTATACACAGATTTTATTTTATTCTTTTAAAAGCATTTCTGATTTACTTGAAAATACCTTTCATTCTTATTCATGCTCTAGATTCATTTATTTAAAAAAAAAAAAAGTCAAATGTGCTTACTCCAAAATCCACATTTGGTAGTTGGAATATCTAAACTCCTTGGTTGTCTAATTCAATCATATATTCTTTCTGCTCACTACACCTCACATTGGCATAGTTCTTTCTGTATTGTGAGTTCATGTCTGGTTGGAGTTTGTTTTTTTGTGATGCATATGGTCTCTGGTTATGAATCCTTACAGAGAGTATTTTGGAGCCTATCAACACAGGACCAACTTAGTTTTTTAACTTGAGATTTAATTAATTGCAAGAACTATAAATTCAGATTCCTGACAGTATAAAGGCAGGCCTGAGTTATACATTTTTAGAACAGACTTTTTCTATTTTCTATTTTTCCACCAAGAGTCCTTTCTAAGACATATGTTTCCTGTGACTTCTTCCTGGAAGATGGACTTTCCTTAGTCCATCTTCACACTGAGCATGAAGGCCTTTGAATACTCCAACTTTATTCAGGCAGTATTGAATACATTGTCTGTTTGGACCACGAGGTCTTATTGTTCTTCTCTGGCTTTTCTTTTAGCATTCAACATTCTAGATTATTGGAAACAGTAAGTATCCCAGGACTGTGGTGGCTTCAGTGCAGCTTCCCAGTTTGGCATCCTAAAACCCTTTAATTTTTGATCAAAAATATTGAGATTATTTACTGTTTTCTATTTACTTAAAAAGCATGTTTATTTTTTATCTAGCATTTCTGGTTTCTTTTTCCAGGAAGACCATTAATAGGTACTCACAAATAATCAAGAAATAGAAGATACAACCAACCATGGTTGGTTCTGAATCTACCTATCAAAAGCCATTAGCCAAGTATTAGTAAACAACTGCATGATGACCACAGAATATACCGCGAAGCCAGAATGTAGGTTAAATCCGTAGCAAATATTGCCATCCTCAAGTTGTTTAGGTCAAATTAAATTTTACAGAGTCCCTGACTCACCAGACCAGATTGCTGAATAGAGCTTTGCAGTTAATATGTAAATATCTCACTATAAGATTAACTTTTTTGGCCAGGCGCTGTGACTCAGGCCTGTAATCTCAGTACTTTGGGAGGCCGAGGCAGGTGGATCACTGGAGCTCATGAGTTCAAGAACAGCCTTGGCAACATAATAAAACCCCATCTCTACAAAAAATAAAAAAGTTATCTGTGCATGGTAGTGTGTGCCTATAGTTCCAGCTACTCAGGAGGCTGAGGTTGAGCCTTGGAGGCGGAGGTTGCAGTGAGCTGAGATCATGCCTGGGCTGTAGAGCCAGACCTTGTCAAAAAAAACAAAATTCACTTTTTAAGATATGGCATTAAAGACTATATCATTATCTACAAAAGACTATCATTAGATTTCCATGGGTTACACTTGATGGGTTCAATTTTGTTTTTGTTTTTTTACTGAGATGGAGTCCCACTCTGTCACGCAGGCTGGAGTGTAGTGGTGCAATCTTGGCTCACTGCAATGTCCACCTCCCAAGTTCAAGCAATTTTCCTGCTTCTGCCACCCAAGTAGCTGAGCTTACAGGCACCTGCCACCCTAATTTTTGTATTTTTGGTAGAGACAAGGTTTCACTATGTTGACTAGGCTGGTCTTGAACTCTTGACCTCAAGTGATTCATCCGTCTTGGCCATCCAAAGTGCTGGGATTACAGGTGTGAGCCACCGTGCCCAACCTCAAGTTTGCTTTCTAGGGAAAACAGGATATATGGCCTGATTACTTTTAAGTCCAGTATATGTAAATGTAATAAGATACATATCATCTATATGCCATATAGATAAAGATGATTTTTGGTATTGATAACTTTAAACCAGCTCCTTTATATGGTTTAGGATGCTGAATTATCTGGAGGAGATGAGATGCTTGTTGGGACAGAGCCAAAGAAGTAATGAGGCCCTCGTACTTCAGTGATCTAGTTGTTAGCTTGGGCACAAATGTGCTTACTAAGGGACAGGAGACCAGTGAATGAGTTTTATTGAGCTGGGAATTGTCAGGAACAGAGAATATACCATCATGATGACTGTGAGGTGGCAGGATCTCTAGCATTTGGCAAGTCACAGCAGCACAGTTGCGGCTTCAATGACTGGCTAAACATCTGATTCCCCAAGCACATTTCTTAAAATACATTCTATTCTCTGGGATGTTAGCAGCTCTTGAACAGGGCAGGTGAAACTGTTTACTTATGACTCTCATGGAGATTTGGACACAGACTAGATAGCAAACCACCTTTGTGCCTGCAGCGCCTTGTCAATTGCCAAGTATCCCAGAACCTACTGCTTTCTATGATTCCAATGCAATAGGTTCATAGCCCTGCATTTTGGAACCCTTGAAAAGATGAACAGGACTCAGGAATCATGAGCATATCACTTATCAACAGCCCCGGGTCTGCAATTAACTACCACTACTTGGGTCTGCTGCAGTCTGGTATTTATGGGTCTGCTTCACCCTGTGTTACAGTTTGCCTCGTTTATGTTCAAGTAGGCACCTCTTTTTCTCCCTCTCCATTTGCTGAACTTGTGGAGGGCAGAATCCAGACCTTGTTAAAAATGTAATCCTCTGTAAGAATTCAAAAACTACTTTGTAAACTGAATTAAATTTTAACTGTTGTCATTTTCCCAGTTATGCTCACCCAATACCTTGATTGGTTGTTTATAATCACAATAAATCCCATCAAGCACATAATATGTAGTTGTAGGCTCTTTTTTGGAAGTAATACCACTCACTATTTTCTGTGCTTCTGCAAGCTTTGTGGAGTGGCACTGTATTTTTTTTTTTTAGTCTACATTGACAGCATACAATATAATGGTTCATTTAGGATGGGTTTTTATGGGGCCTGTCAAGATTTAGCTGTGTTTTGCATAGTAAACCTAATATTAAATGACAAAATGCATCATAGTAGATACTTCACAACCATTAAGGTGGAGGCAGCAAATGTGTAGAAGATTACTATGCATTGCAAATGGTGGAGCAGCTAAGATAATAAATAAAGTATAATTGAAATCCAGGGGGCTTTGAATATTAGTGCTGTAACAACTCTCTGATCTACAGTGTGTGCGAGAAATGCTGTAGGAAGATTGGCTGCAACTGGTGTGTGCTGGTCTCTTTGCACAGCAGGTGATGTGCTGAACTTAAGAACCCACTGTTCAATTTTTTATTTAAAAAATAAGAGGGGAGCTAAGTACAATTGCTTTGGGCAAGTGTCTTATAACCATGTTTGTGTTTAGAAGAGAGCTAATTTGATTAGAGAGCCATGAAATCTGTTCAACAGGGTAAAGGAACGTCAACTAAATCTAAACTGGCAAAAACCCAGGACCTTGAAAATTAATGAATATTCAATATTGACATGCTCTGAAAATAGATGTCTTAAATACGAGGAAGGAAAAAGTGCGAGAGAGAGATGGAGAGATTCTATAGCATTTGTGACATTTCGATTCCTGTCATAAAGTGTTGTGGCAAAACAATCACACAGGTAAGTCACCATAACAATTTGTAACTCTGTGAGATCAGGGATTATGTTTTATTTATTTTGGAAATTCCTGACCCTCCAAATCCATATCTCATGCTTTTCACCTAGAAACATTTCAAACACTTGCTACATTTTTTGCCAGATAAGGAATAACATCATCTATCAGGATGTACTTCATATTTATTGGGTAGAAAGCCAGTTGGATACAGAACAGGGAGGTAGGTTTTAATGGCAAGTAAAGGAATGACCCCTGCTTTTAAGAAAGTAAAATGAATGGGAAAGACATTACTTATATCTATAAAACCGATTGCTAAAAACATGAGAATAAGTAGACTGCTGGTGTTCACTGACGTCATTAGAGGTCAGACACTGATCTGGGTTATCAAAGTGTTATTAATACATAGAAAAAAGTCCTTCATTTATTTTTATTATTTAATTAATTTATTTATTTTTGAGATGGAGTTTTGCTCCGTCGCCTAGGCTAGAGTGGAATTGTGCGATCTTGGCTCACTGCAACCTCTGCCTCCCGGGTTCAAGCGATTCTCCCACCTTAGCCTCCAGAGTAGCTGGGATTACAGGTGTGCACCACCATCATGCCCGGCTAACTTTTGTATTTTTGTAGAGATAGGGTTTTACCATGTTGTCTAGACTGGTCTTGAACTCCTGTCCTCAGGTGATCCTCCTGCCTTGGCCTCCCAAAAGTGCTGGGATTATAGGCCTGAGCCACCACACCCAGCCCATCTATCTTATTAAAATAAAAAAAAAAAAAAAGAATATTTTCCAACACCTCAAAAATGCCTCCTCAAAAATAAATAGTTTTAAAAAATACATATCATTTAAGTATATAACACTACTTGGCCAGTGTGGCAACAAAATCGTTGTCTACTTCATTACTCAGCAAAGACATAAGACTTTTATATGTGACACAGTTAATTTAATTTATATTTTGTCTTTCTCTCTTTCTTTCTTTCTTTCTCTTTCTTTCTTTCTCTCTCTCTCTCTTTCTGTCTTTCTTTCTTTCTTTCTTTCTTTCTTTCTTTCTTTCAGACAGGGTCTTTCTCTGTCACCGAACCTGGAATGCAGTGGCACACTCAGAACTCACTACAGCCTTGCCCTCTTGGGCCTAAACAATCCTACCTCAGCTTCCTCCCTTCTAGCTGGGACTACAGGTGCATACCATCATACCTGGCTAATTAAAAGAAAGTTTTTTTTGTAGAGATGGGGCCCTTGCCATGTTGTCTAGGCTAATCTCCATCTCCTGGGCTCTCCCAAAGTGCTGGAATTACACGTGTGAGCCATTTTGCACCCGGCCTCCAGCTCACTTTCAAGCAACACAGAAATCTTACTATAGCTCAGTCCCTGGCTGACATTAATTCTCAGATTCTTCCTTATTTCTATATGGCAAACCATATTGAATAGTAGCAGGCTTTGTTTAGGCAAAGGATGAGGCATGGCAAAGCCATGGCAGGACAGAGACTATGGTAACAGATGCACTATTTAGGTGCCCTAAGTAAAAAAAAAATCTTTAACTCAACAAATATTTATTAGCATTTTTTCCACATGCAGCATTATGCTAAACCTAGTGGTTTACAAAAGTGAATCAGAAGTTGGCAATGCCCTGAAGATTCTTAGATTGCAGTGGAGAAAATAATTCACAGACATAAATAGTTAGGGAGAGTATTTCTACCAAAGAAATCATCTCCTTGGTAGAGCAGATTCTTTGTGTATGTTAACATAAACATAACATACAGATTTCAATTTATATTTGTTATCTCATGTTCTCAACTAACCATTAGTTTGGCCTTGTAGTATCAAATGCTATTTGAGCTGGGAATTTCCAATCTTAGGACCAAAAGATGGCCCTTTTATCTGTCTCGCCAACTCCCTCATACTTAACTTGATTGCTCAATTTCTTGTTTGCACCAAATGAAATCTATTTCTAAAGAATCCAAGTTTAGAATCTAAAAATAGTTTATTCCTAAACTGACTCTACATCTCTGTTTGATGGAAACCATCCTGGAATATACCTATTTTCTTAGCTTAAATATTAATGGAATTTTTTTATCACTTCCAAATGTGTTCTGCTTTGGATAAATTATATGATTACCCTATAAATCCCATCCCCTCAAGTTTCTTATGCTCCATAATTAAGAGATTCCATGTATCCCTTGTGATTTTTTTTTTTTTTGTCAACCTTATGGCTCAGGCTTGTATCAGTTTTTGCCCAGATGTCTTTAGGATTCTCTAAATGTTCTTTCAATCATTCAGTCTCTTCATCACCATTCTACTGTACAAAACAAAAGGAATAGGCTGGGCATGCTGGCTCATGCCTCTAATCCCAGCACTTTGGGAGGCCAAAGTGGGCAGATAACTTGAGGTCAGGAGTTTGAGACCAGCCTGACCAACATGGTGAAACCTCACCTCTACTAAAAATACAAAATTAGCTGGGCATGGTGGTGCATGCCTGTAACCCCAGCTACTTGGGAGACTAAGGCAGGAAAATCGCTTGAACCTGGGAGGTGGAGGTTGCAGTGGGCTGAGATTGCACCACTGCACTCCAGCCTGGGCAAGGAGAGCAAAACTCTGTCTCAAAACAAACAAAAAAACAAACAAACAAATTAACAAATGGAATATAATTAAATTTTACTTTCAACATGCTCTGATTTTACTTATAAAGCTTTTCTAATTTATTTTTTCTTATTAACCAAACTCTAAAATCCTCTGGATTTAGGGGTGTTATTAACTGGTCTTCTGCTGCACATTCCACTTTATTTTTCACTTTCCTTAATATTTCTTTTTAGTTTAGTTAGGCCAGTCCTACTTTTTGCTAAAAAATAATAAAATAGGGAGCCCCAAATCCTAGCTTTGAAATAACTAGAGACAGGAAAAGTTACTGGAACCAGAAAAGCCCTATGAGGAAGGCCTCTTTAGGCCAGAAGAGCAGTGGAATGGTATAGAGGGACACAGCCTACCCATGGTGAATTATTAGAGGAGAGAGCGCTGGGGAAAGAATTTCTGTGACATTACTCTCTACCTCCCTACTTATTTCCTGCTGGTGGCTTTTAATGGCCAGATGCAACCAGGAATCAGAAGAGCAAAGGAATAGATTCAGTCTATACAGATTAGGTACGGGAACACAGGCCAGGGTGCAGAAATGAAGGCAGTGAATCTGAAGGAACAAATGGCAAATATCCAGCAGAGCCCAAACTTTACAATAACCTCTTCTCTGTTAGGGAAGCCTTATTATGTATGATTTTGCATAGAGAACCTGAAGTCACAAACACTCTAACTCTAACTCTGCCGGGTTAGTAATTTATACCTGTTCATCTATTCACATATTTTACTTACCCACTGACTTCTATTTGGACTCATACTAATTAGTTCAGGAGCCCAATTAGAAAAACAGAGAACGCCAAGACTGAGGAACCGTTTGTTCCTCATGTTTTTGAGGTTTGCTTGTGGTTTGCTTCAGAAAGGTAAGAGAATTGTGGTATATAACTTAGTTAGTGGTGGGGCTGCATCCTTATTATCTCATATTACTATTGGATAGAAAGCCATTTAAGATTACTTTTATGAATTAAACAGTAGAGTACACGATCAAAGGGATTGTATTCAGTGACTTCTTGGGTCATTTTCCATGAATGTTGGAACTTTAAATTGGCAGGAGAAAGGGAGAAGGCAGCTTCTCGTAATAAACACATTTGATGATGGGGCTTTTCATGGAAGGACTGAGAATTGGCTTAGTAGCTTTGAAGACTGTAATTTTGACAGAAATGATTTTTCTATTAATTACCTAAAAGACAAAGGGATGATTAGTGGGAAGGTAGAAATGTTTGACACAGTTTTACAGACGTTTTCTGGTGGGCAGCCAGCATCCATTCCCCTTTCCTCTTAATCACAGCATATTCTTTGTATTGGGGTTTTACCATTTCCCCATGCAGCCCATATATTTCAGAGGAAACTGGATGCCTCCTCAGCCATGGAAGTAAGGCCTCATTGGCTGAAGATAATCTACCACATCTCTTCCTCTGTCTACAGTGATTGATTCAGGGCCTATATACTAAATGTGAGCAAGGAACTGAGGGGTAATATTTTCTGAAATTTCTGGAAAAGATGCTTTTTCACAACTCTGACAGAACCATAGTAGAGGCATTTACTCTTCTGTATGTGTCATGAATGAGAAAGAATAGAAGCTTGGGAGACACTGTGAGATGACGTAAGACCACAAGGACAGAAAGTTGCTATGGAGTGAACATCAAGGAGGAAGAACTGAGAAAGGAGAGGGTTTTGGTCAGACCCGTGAACTGCCAAAGCAAGCTTTCTCTGAATGCAGATAAAGAAGTTCAGAACATTTTACTAATGTGGGCCAATAGAATTCCTCTATAGTTTGTGCTATCCTGATGTGCGTTTCCTTTGATAGCAGCCAAAAGGTTATATGCTGATACTGAAGAATAGACCCATAATAATAACTTAATTTTTGGCATCATCCTTCCTCATTTTGGTCTACTGCTTATTTGATTTGCTTATTTTTTATTTCTTTGAATTAATCATTCTTTGCCTTTTAAAATAGTTATATGTATTAAAATTTAAATATAAGAACCATTTTGAGTTTTGTTCCAATCTCGTATTACTCTTTCCCTTATCTGCAGACAATTGTAGATACCAAGTATTCCTGTTACTCAGTATCAGAAACAGACTGAGTCTGAGCAGATTACGTTAAATAGAGCTTCACCTAACCCTAATTCCCATCTTAAATGCCACCGCATTTGAGGTTAGAGTTTCAACATATGAATTTTGGAAGAACACTAACATTCAGTCCGTAAGAGCAGGCCTGAAAAGTTTTTATTTAGTCAATGCAATTTACACTGACCCCAACTAATTTTCCTGGCACTCATCCCAATCTTTCACTGTTCATATATACAGCAGAGCAAAACTCGTGATAATGTAAGGGACTAGTGCCCATATAAGAAGAAACACTGGAGAGCTTACTCTTTCTCTCTCTTTTTTTTTTTTTTTTTTTTGTCTGTCACGGAGTTTCGCTGTTGTTACCCAGACTGGAGTGCAATGGCACGAACTCAGCTCACCGCAACCTCCGCCTTCTGGGTTCAAGCAATTCTCCCGCCTCAGCCTCCCAAGTAGCTGGGACTACAGGCTGCGCCTTGTATTTTTAGTAGAGATGGGGTTTCACCTTGTTGACCAGGATGGTCTCGATCTCCTAACGTCGTGATCCACCCACGTTGGCCTCCCAAAGTGCTGGGTTTGTAGGCGTAAGCCACTGCGCCCAGCCGCTTACTCTTTCTCTTTACCATGTAAGGACACAGCCAAAAGGTTGTTTACAAGCCTAGAAGGGAGCCCTCACCAGGAACTGAGTTGAGTTGGCCAGAACCTTGACTTTGAGCTTATCAGGCACCATTAAGAAAATCAATTTTTTTGTTGTTTAATACATTTGGTATTTTTTTGTTATGGCAGATTGAGCAGACTAGGACATCACCCTTTCTTAATGAATATTTGGCAATATTTTCACATTTTTAAATTTTAACAATCACTTTTGTATTTTTTTTTTAGCAAAGAGATGATGCATTCTTCAAGGAGGTTATATATGAGAGCAATAATTTATAGATGTTAGTTATTATGTGAAATCTGTCAGTCTTTACTGGGCTTTTCTAGTCCTTCTGATGGACAAGTTGAAAAATATGACATTTCAGTAGAAAGAAAACCTATGGATGAGCAGAAAAAAATTTAATTCACTTGTATACACTAATAAAAGTTTCAGTGTGTTAGCATAGTTGACAATCAAGATATATTAAATTCTTAATTTGAGGAATAAATATTGTTAGGATGAATAATAATCAGGAATTCTCATTTTCAACATAAAAAATTAAAAAAATTCATTTTCTCCAAATGGCCAAGCAGTTTTATGTCAACCATAACAAACTTAACATTAAAAATCTTTTAACAAATTTCATGTTTATTAAAAATGTGTAATAAAAACTTTGGTTTCCAACAAAGATCACCTTAATCTATTAAATTCAACAAAGAGTGCTAAGTATAATAATATATACGGCTCCAACAATCAACAGTTAAGGAAAACTATTTCTGAATGTTTTGTCAATTACCTGCTAATCTCCAAAGTTCTGTAATATGGGCTCCTGCCATAGTAAACTGAGGTTTCAGTGTAAAATAGATGATGCATTCTTTTGGAAATTCCTTTTATAACGCAATTAACTTCTTCACCTTTCCAAAAACACATTGTCATCATATTGGGATTTTATTTAATTTAATATGCTGAATATGGTACTGATCACTGCCAAATAACATTTTTAATTTCCCTAAAATTTATTTTACATTTGTCAGGCTTTCAGCTACTAATTACACCATATTTCAGTTTTTATATAATACTTTGATCCAGTATGTAATAATAATGTGATAAACATTAACTGCAGGGCATTCTGGCGGTGAAATCTGTTTTATCAGATGTTAGAGAGTTGTTTAATGAAAAACCAAAAGAAACTCACTAGGAATAACTACATGATGTATCTTGCATGAAACTACCATTACAAAAGACATGCCAAGCGTTTTCTCTTGCAGAAAATGTTTCATTCAAGAAGTAATAAAAGTGTTTCAGAAGCACATATGAATAATGAATAAAGAAAATCATAAACAGGAACAAAAATACTAATGCAACAGCAAGAGAATGTTTTAAGAAGGGGTTTATTTTATAGCTTTAACTGTGAACTATATTATTTTAGAGCTTGTATTAAAATTGGAAGTGCTCTTAGAAATGATTCACTGCCACTCTGTAGCCTCATATCAATCCCTGTTATAACAATGCCATTGAGTGGAAGGCCAGCCTGCGCTTGAACACCTCCAGGGAGAGGAAATTCATTACCTTGTAGGGCAGCTCATTACCTTGCCTTGATATATTCCTTCATAATCTATAAGGCTGCATATATGTATGTCACCCTTCTTTGATTGTAAGCTAGAGGTAGAGACTCTTATTCATATTGTTATCTTTTCATAATATCTAGCACAGGGCCACTTACATGAAAGGTGCTCAACTAATGTGTTACCATGATGCAGAGCTAAGAATGGATGTCTATTCTATATAGCTTTTAAAAAAGTCCTAGCTATGATCTCTTTAAAGAATCTCAGGAAGCTTGTCTAGAGTGTCACCATACATATGAGTAAAAATAATAGACAACCAACATGTGTTTTTATTTAACTCTATTGCCAGTGTGATTTTATTTCATGAATTCTCCTTTTGTTGCTTGTCTGCTGATGCTTCTATTAAATGTGTCTGAACCAGATAAACTGTATCACAAAAACTTTATTTTACCATAATTAAGAGGAAAACACAAACTGAGACACTGGTCATAAAAATTTACTGTTTCAGCAGCTGTTTGGTTATAAAATTATTGTACTAAAAGCTTATAAATATGTGCTGCACACTCATTAAGGGGGGAAGTAGCACTTTATGGCTTTTTATCACTTTTTAAATATGATATTCAGTAATGAGTTAAAACAATTTTTAGGAAAACCACTTTTATGAATTTGCTCCAGAATCATACTGTCTTGTCAGACTTAAGGCAAGGAAGAAAAGGAACACCAACCCAGAGTCCAAGGTCTGAGTTTTGAGTACTGATCTGCTACTTTGTACAAAGTGACATTGAAATATAATGTAACTTTGAAAAGATTCAGCTTTCTTATGTGTAAAATGATGAAAAGGTACATGTCTTGACTATTCAAAGGGTAGCAGCAGGATCAAACAAATCATTGTGCTGAAAATTACTTTGTAAAATAGAAAGCTCTCTATGTGCCCCTGGTGGACTAAGTCCTGCCTGCAGTGTCCCTGCTGTCCTCACTGGAGCACTTTTTCTGATAGCCTCCCATCGGTGTGTTTCCCTACACACCCCACCATCCCTCAACCACCAGTGTGCTTCCTGCCTCTGCCATCCCTACATCCCTCACTGGAGAGCTTCCCCACCACCCCTGCCACTCCCGATGGAGTACAGTTGCCAGTGATCTGGGAGCATATTGGCCCCTCCAGCCCAACTGTGACTTGACCTCAAGAGACCAAAAGACAAAGTCACAGGTCCAGTTCCAGCCACCCAGGGTTACAGCATGCATCCCAGCAGTGAGGAGTTGAGCTTTGGCCCTCTGAAATGAAGTCATTTAACTATACCCAACTTGTACTATAGTTAAACCCTTAAGTACAATAAGGAACACAAAAACAAAATGCCCCATCTAAAAAAATAGCAACTTTAAAGGATAAAGTAACATCAGTTCTCACAGATGAGAAAGGACCAATTCAAGAACTCTGGCAACTTAAAAAGCCACAGTGTTTTCTTATCTCTAAATGATTACACTAGCTTCCCAGCAATGTTTCTTTTTTTTTTTTTTTTGAGATGGAGTGTCACTCTTGTTACACAGGCTGAAGTGCAATGTTGAGATCTTGGCTCACCACAACCACCACCTCCCGGGTTCAAGTGATTCTCCTGCCTCAGCCTCCTGAATAGCTGGGATTACAGGTGCATACCACCATACCTGGCTAATTTTTTTTTTTTTTGTATTTTTGGAGATGGGGTTTCACTATGTTGGTCAGGCTAGTCTCAAACTCCTGACCTCAGGCAATCCACTCGGCCTCCCAAAGTGCTGGGATTACTGGCGTGAGCCAGAGTGCCTGGCCCAGCAATGTTTCTTAACCAGACAGAAATGGAGGAAATTCCAAAATTAGAATTCAGAATCTGGGTAGCCAGAAAGCACATCAAAATAGAATAGAAGATTGAAATCCAATCCAAGAAAACAGTAAAATGATCCAAGATTTCAAGCATGCCATAGGCATTTTAAAAAGAAACCAAACAATTTCCGGAAATAAAAAATCACCACAGGAATGTCAAAATACAATTTGAAGCATTAATAAAAGAATAGATCAAGCCGAGGAAAGAATCTCAGAACTTGAAGACAGCTCCTTCAAAGTAACACAGCAGACAAAAATAAAGAAAAAAGTATTTTTTCAAAAATTAACAAAACCTTTGAGAAATACAGGATTACACAGAGACCAAGTCTACATATCATTGGCATTTCTGAGAGAAGGGGAAAGAACAGCAATTTGAAAAACCTATTTACAGATATGGTCTCCATGAAAATTTTCCCAACATCACTATAGAGGGAAAAGTTCAAAGTCAAGAATTTCAGAGAAACCTTGTGAGATTGTATACAAGATGACTATGCCCAAGACACGTGGTCATCAGAATCTGCAAGGTCAACATGAAAGAAAAAATCTTAAAGGCAGCTAGACAGAAGGGGCAGGTCACTTGTAAGGGGAATTCATTGAACTGACAATAGACCTTTCAGAGGAACCCTTACAAGCCAGAAGAGACTGGATGCTTAATTTTGACATCCTTAAGGAAAAGAAATTCCAACCAAGAATTTCATATCTCATGAAACTAAGATTCATAAATGAAGGAGAAACGAAATTCTTGTCTCACAAGCAAATGCTAAGGAAATTTAGTACCATTAGAGAGGCTTTTCAAGAGGTCCTAAAGGAAGTGCTAAACATGGAAATGAAAGAATAATAGTTGCCATCACAAAAACACACTTAATTACACAGTCTATCGACATTATCAAACAGCTATACAATCAAATCTACATAACAACAAGGTAACAGCATGATAACGGGATTAAATCCTCACATATCAATACTGACCTTGAATATAAATGGGCTACATGCCATACTTAAAAGCCATTGAGTAGCAAGTTGGATAAAGAAGCAAGATCTAATTTCCACTGTTTTCAAGAGACCTTTCTCACAAGTAATAACACAGGTTCAAAGTAAAGGGATAGAGGAAAGATCTATCAGGCAAACAGAAAACAAAAAAGAAGAGAGGTGGCTATTCTTGTATAAAATAAAACAGACTTTAAATCATCATGATTGAATAGGGCAAAGAAGGGCATTATTACATAATGTAAAAGATCCAATCTAAAAAAAGACTTATATCTTAAATATATATGCACCCAACATTGGAGCACCTATATTCATAAAATATGTTCTTGGAGATCTATGAAGCAATTTAGATAATCAAGTCATAATAATGGGGGACTTCAACATCCCATTGATGGAAGTTGAAAGATCATCAAGAAAGATAACTAACAAAGATATTCAGGACTTAACTTCAACATTTGAGTAATTGGCCCTAATAGAGATCTACAGAACAGTTGACCCAACACCAACAGAATATACATTATTCTAGTCTGCACATGGCACATAATCTGAGATCAACCACATGCTCAGCCATAAAGCAAGTTTGAACAATTTCAGAAAAAGCAAAACTGTATCAACCACACTCTCAGCCCACAGTTTAATTAAAAAAAAAGAAATGAACACCAAGAAGATCTATCAAAACCATTAAATTACATGGAAGTTAAACAACCTGCTCCTGAATGACTTTTGGGTAAAGAACAAATTTATCACAGAAATAAAAAAATTCTTTGAAACTAATGAAAACAGACACAACAAAGGAAAATCTCTGGAACACAGCTGAAGCAGTAAGATGAAAGTTTCCACACTAAATGCCTACATCAACACATTAGAAAGATTTCAAATTAACAACCTGATGTCACACCTAGAGGAACTAGAAATATAAGAACAACCCCAAAACTAACAAAAGAAAAGAAATAACCAAAATATAAGCTGAACTGAAAGAAATTGAGAAGCAAAAATCCACGCAGAAATCAAGAATGTAAAAATGCAAAAGCTTGTTTGTCTAAAGACTGCAGAAGATGGATAGATCACTAGCCAGATTAATAAAGAAAAAAGAGAAAAATCCAATTAAACATTGATATTGTCTGGCTGCGTCTCCACCCAAATCATATTTTGAATTCCCATGTGTTGTGGGAGGCACCTGGTGAAAGGTAATTGAATCATGGAGGCAGGTCTTTCCCACTCTGTTCTCATGATAGTGAATCAATCTAATGAGATCTGATGGCTTTATAAGGCAGAGCTTCCCTGCACAAGCTCTCTTTTTGCCTGCCACCATCCACATAAGATATTACTTGCTCCTCCTTGCCTTCTGCCATGTTTGTGAGGCCTCCCCAGGTGTGTGAAACTGTAAGTCCATTCAACCCCTTTTCCTGTATAAATTACCCAGCCTCAGGCACATCTTTATTGGCAGTGTTAAAATGGACTCATACAATAAATTGGTACCAGTAGAGTGGGTGCTGCTAAAAAGATACCCAAAAATGTGGAAGTAATTTCAGAACTGGGTAACAGGCAGACGTTGGAACAGTTTGGAGGGCTCAGAAGAAGCCAGGAAAATGTGGGAAAGTTTGGAACTCCCAAGAGACTTGTTGAATGGCTTTGACCAAAATGCTGATAATGATATGGACAAAGAAATCCAGTTTGAGGTAGGCTCAGATGGAGATGAGGAACTTGTTGGAAGCTACAGCAAAGGTGACTTTTGTTATGTTTTAGCAAAGAGACTGGCAGCATTTTTTCCCTGCCCTAGAGATTTGTGGAACTTTAAGAAAGATGATTTAGGGTATCTGGTGGAAGACATTTCTAAGCAGCAAAACACTCAAGAGGTAACTTGGGCATTCAGTTTTACAAGGGAAGCAGAGCATGAAAGTTCAGAAAATTTACAGCCTGACAATGAGATAGAAAATACCATTTCCTGAGGAAAAATTCTAGCTGGCTGCATAAATTTGCATATGTAACAAGAAGCCAAATGTTAATCACCAAGACAATGGTGAAAATGTCTCCAGGACATGTCAAAGGTCTTCATGGCAGTGACTCCCATCACAGGCCCAGGGTCCCTGTGCTGTGTACAATCTAGGGGCTTGGTGCCTTGCATCCCAGCCACTCCAGCCATGTGAAAGGGGCCAACGTCAAGCTCAGGCACCCTTTTGAGGGCGCAAGCCTTAAACCTTTGGAGCTTCCATGTGGTATTAAGCCTACAGGTGCACAGAAGTCAAGAATTGGGGTTTGGGAACCTCCCCCTAGATTGCAGAGGATGTATGAAAATGCCTGGATGCCCAGGCAGAAGTTTGCTTCAGGGGTGGAGCACTCAGGGAGAACCTCTAGCAGGGAAGTGTAGAAGGGAAATGTGGGGTTGGAGTCACCACACAAAGTCCCTACTGGGGCACTGCTTAGTGGAGCTGTGAGAAGAGAGCCACTGTTTTCCAGACCCAAGAATGGTAGATCCACTGATAGTTTATACTCTTCACCTGGAAAAGTCACAGAGACTCAATGCCAGACCATGAAAACAGCCAGGAAGGAGGCTATGACCTGCAGAGTCACAGGGGTAGAGTTTCCCAAGACCTTGGGAACCCACCTCTTGCATCAACATGACCCGGATGTGAAATATGGAGTTGAAGGAGATCATTTTGGAGCTTTAAGCTTTGACTGCCCTGATGGATTTCAGACTTGCATGGGGCCTGCAGTCTCTTTGTTTTGCCAATTTTCCCCTTTGGGAATGACTGTATATATTTTTTTTTTTTGAGACAGAGTTTCGCTCTTGTTACCCAGGCTGGAGTGCAATGGCACAATCTCGGCTCACCGCAACCTCCGCCCCCTGGGTTCAGGCAATTCTCCTGCCTCAGCCTCCCGAGTAGCTGGGACTACAGGCATGCGCCACCGTGCCCAGCTAATTTTTTGTAATTTTTAGTAGAGACGGGGTTTCACCATGTTGACCAGGATGGTCTCGATCTGTTGACCTCATGATCCACCCGCCTCGGCCTCCCAAAGTGCTGGGATTACAGGCTTGAGCCACCGCGCCCGGCCCGGAAATGACTGTATTTACCCAATACTTGTGCCCCCACTGTATCTAGGAATTAACTAACCTACTTTTGATTTTGCAGACATATAAGTGGAAGGGACCTGCCTTGTCTCTGATGAGACTGTACTGTGGACTTTTGAGTTAATGCTGAAATGAGTTAAGATTTTGGGGGACTGTTGGGAAGGCATGATTGGTTTTGAAATGTGAGAACATGAGATTTGGTGGGGGGTAGGGTCTGAATGATATGGTCTGGCTGTGTCCCCACCCAAATCTCATCTTGAATTCCCACATGTTGTGGGAGGTACCTGGTGGGAAGTAATTAAATCGTGACAGCAGGGTTTTCCCATACTGTTCTCATGATAGTGAATAAGTCTCATGAGAGCTGATGGCTTTATAAGGTGGAGTTTCCCTGCACAAGCTCTCTTTTTACCTGCCAGCATCCACATAAGATGTTACTTGCTCCTCCTTGCCTTCTGCCATGATAGTTAGGTCTCCCCAGCCATGCAGAACTGTAAATCCATTAAATCATTTTTTTGGTATAAATTACCCAGTCCTGGGTATGTCTTTATCAACAGCATGAAAATGAACTAGTACAAATACAATCAGCAAAACCAATGTTACATTATAATTGACCCCACAGAAATACAAAAAAATTCCAAGAGACTACTATAGACACTTTTATGCTACAAAGTAGAAAAGCTGGAAGAGACGGATAAATTCCTAAAAAAATGAAGCCAATCAAGATTGAACCAGGAAGAAATTGAAATCCTGAACAGACCAATAACGCATTCAAAAATTGAGTCGGTAATGAAAGAAACTACCAATCAAAAAATGCTCTGATCAGTTGGATTCACAGTCAGATTCTACCATATGTGCAAGGAAGAGCTAGTATCAATTCTGCTAAAATTATTCCAAAAATCAGGAAGGCAGAACTTCTCTCTAACTCATTCTATGAAGCCAGAATCATTCTGATGTCAAAACCTGGCAGAGACACAATGAAAAAAGAAGCTCTACGTCCATCCATATCCTTGATGAACATACATGTAAAACTCCTCAACAAAATACTAGAAAAATGAATCCAGGAGCACATCAAAAAGTTAATTCACCACAATCAAGTAGGCTTTATTCCTGGGATGCAAGGCTTGGTCAATGTACACAAATCAATAAATGTGATTCACTACAGTAATAGAATTAAAAAGGAAAACCACATGATTATCTCAATAGATGCAGAAACAGCTTTCAATAAAATTCAACATCCTTTCACATTAAAAATCCTGCACAAATTAGGCATTGAGGAAAAATACTTCAAACAACAAGAGCTATATTTGGCAAATGACAGCCAATATCATTCTGAATGGGCAAAAGTTGGAAGAAGTCCCCTTGAGAATTAGAACAAGACAAGAATACTCAGTTTTACCACTTCCATTCAACATATTATAAGTCCTAGCAAGAGCAATTATGAAAGAGAAAGAAATAAAACACTTCTAAATAGGAAGAAAGGGAGTAAAACTGACTCTCTTCACAGATAATACCAAGAACACCCCATAGATTTTGCCAGAAGGCTCCTAGAACTAATACATGACTTCAGCAAAGTTTCAGTATACAAAAATCAATGTACAAAAAAATCAGTACCATTTCTATACACCAAAAACATACATGCTGATAGCAAAATCAAGAATGTAACCACATTTATCATAGCCACAAAAGGAATAAAATACCTAGGAATACAGTTTAGTAAGGAGTTGAAAGATTTCTGTAATGAGAATTATAGAACATTGCTCAAAGAATTCAAAGATGAATCTGGGTGGCCATTGTAAAATGGCAGTGCCTTTGCTGCTGAGCTACAGCACTGGGTAGTTTCTGTTGCCCTTTTCAGAAGGAGCCTAGAGTAGCCAATTTTGAGCTTACAAATGCTTTTAATTGCTCAAGATAATTTTTGGAGCAAACTATGATATGAATTCCAAAATTCCTGTTCTCCAAAAGGCAGAGACCAAGAGAAAGTACTACCATGTGATTATAAGATCAAGTTCCCAAGGATGTAGAACAGGATGAGAGGAGAACCTCATCCATTTTTTTTCAGGGGGCCTGCAGTAAAGTTTATAACTGACCAGTTCACCGGGCTGTCTTGAACAGCAGGCTATAAGGGATCCTAGGCCTGCATTCTGTTTTATGATACCCCTCTTTTATGACAGAACAACACAGAAAGACACAAAAAGTACACCAGATTTGCTACAATTTAAGACTAGCCACACAAATCCTTTTTCTAATTAATCAAAACTTTGCAAGAGATAGTGATTTTTTTTCCCCATTCATTCAATTGGTTTGCACAGAGAAAGAAAGGAAAGGGAAAAGAGAAAAGCATTGCCTATGGCGGGGTGGTGAAATTGAGGAGCTCAGGGAGGCTGGAGAAAGATCTATTTACTGCAGCTTACAGTAAATCAAAAGTTCAGACAGCTACTTGTCAGTCAGGAAGGGATATTTTCCAGCAGCCCTATAAAGTTTCCTCCTTTAGGGAGAGAAAAAACACCCCATCCTGTCCCAGCTTAGGTTTGAATTTTTTTTCTGTTTTTTTGTCTGTGTGACCTTTATCATTTGTTAATTCTCTTCCCCTCCATGAACTGTCTTGAATTTTCCTTTCTCTTAGCACAGAAATGTTACTGATTTAGCCTGGACAGAGTCTGTTAATAAGAGATTTAAGGCCAGGCGCGGTGGCTCAAGCCTGTAATCCCAGCACTTTGGGAGGCCGAGGTGGGTGGATCACGAGGTCAAGAGATCGAGACCATCCTGCTCAATATGGTGAAACACCATCTCTACTAAAAATACAAAAAAAATTAGCTGGGCATGGTGGCGCCTGCCTGTAATCCCAGCTACTCAGGAGGCTGAGGCAGGAGAATTGCCTGAACCTAGGAGGTGCCACTGCACTCCAGCCTGGGTAACAAGGGCGAAACTCCGTCTCAAAAAAAAAAAAAAAAATGAGATTTAAAAGAACTTTTTAAAGAGTTAAAAGCCAGCTTAATTAAAAGTGAATATTCAATTTCTAACTGCCTAGGGTTCCTTGGTAAAAACAGAGGAGGAACCACAGACACTGCTTTGGGAAAAATCTGTTTTCCTTATACAACCCCAGGAATTGAAAGGAAATAGATACCTCTCAAAATCTAAGGCTCTCTTCTGTTTTGTATTGTGTTAGCTGTTTTTTCCTTCTATGGGTTTCAGAAATTACTTCACACTGTGAGAGAACTTTAGTGTGAAATAAACTAGTTAGAAAAAGTACACTTGGAGATGGCTAATAGCAGTTACAGAGAGATGTTAGCCTTCTTTCATATTTGGATCAGAGAAGCATGCTCTTGACCACCAAGGAAATCTGGAAATGTCCCCACTCTCCACTGAGAGATAGGACTACCATGGTGATGGGCTTATTCCCCTTTTTTGGATCCAGGATTTATTATAAAAATGGGATACTTAAGTTTTTGGACCTACTTTGCCTTCCAACTGTGCCTGTTTATTAGGCCCAAAAAACTGTATGCTTTAAACAGAAGCTTAGAAACTGGCCAATTAAAAATATTACAACTACTGGATCTTCTGTCTATCTGTGTGTTTATATGTGTTGTGTGTATGATATGAAAGAGCTTCAATTAATTTGTTTAAAAATAATAAGTGTTTCAATCAAATATTTTGTCTGAAAGTAAAAAGTATAATGCCTTTTAGTTCATGTGACTTAAATACTTTAAAAAATAGAAACAGTGCCACATGCAAAATGTGTAAGGAAGATGAAATGTGTTTTTGATTAAAAATTACAAGAAGGCATGGGAATGTGGATTTCTTGCCTAGACTAAAGGGTAAAATGATTTTTGTGAGATAGGCAATATTCTAAAAGTTTAAAAAAGTTGTGGAAGTTTTATAAAAAACCAATTGTAAAAGAGATCCTGCATGTGAACATATTGGCTAAAAGAGTATTCAGTTTTTCTGTAAATTAAACTTTGGAATAAAAGCACAACTGGTTTTTCTTGAGCACTGACCTGCTCTTCAACAAAAACTTATAAAGGGTTATAGAAGGTTTGTGAGAATTTTACTTTATGGTCAGACATTAAAATTGGATATATTTGTCTATAAGGTTTTATTAAGAATTGGGTTTAACATGAATAGTGCAGTAATGTAAAGGGGAAATTTGGCTCATCTAGTATAAAATTTATACAGGAAGCATTGTCAAATATGAAATGGTATTTGGCTTTCTCTGGGCTATATTTATATGAATATGTTATTGGTATGTGTTTTAAAATTATGAGAAACTCATAATTCTGATATGACTCAGTGTATGTTATTAATAACTACATTTATTATGAAAAATTGTTATGTGCCACAGAAGTAACCCAAATTCCTTGTCAACTGTGGCTTTAATAGAGGTTGCCCTAAGGTATTTTGTCATCCACAGACAATTGTTTTGTCCCTCTTTAAATCGTGGTTTATAATCTGCTATAGGATTCTAGCAGGTGCTCTCTTAAATGCAGGTTTCTGATAACTTTGGAGATCCTCTCATTAAAATAGAGGAAAAAAGTTGCAGAACTCATGGAAAGTCAAAATGTTTATGAATCTCAAGTAGCACAGGAGTTAACTGCATGGGTTGAACTATTAGAAAACTGAAGTAATCTTTTTGGGTTTTGCTAAAAATGATGCTGAATTTTTTTTTTGTTTTTCAAGTTAAAAAAAAAACCACCCTGTTCTTTTGAGCCTAATGCTTTTAACAATTGAATAGAAAGTGTACTCCTGTGAAAAAAATTTGGGACATATTAATTTCTCTCTACCTGATTTCTCCAAAATGTGGAAACTACCTGTGAGTATTCTTAACTTATGGCAGTATAGTTATTTACTTATTTACATAAGTGCAATATGAATCTGTTTTCTTTCTCTTTTTTTTCCTTTTTTTTTTTAAGATGGAGTCTTGCTCTGTCACCCAGGCTATAGTGCAGTGGCACAATCTTGGCTCACTGCAACCTCTGCCTCCTAGGTTCAAGCAATTGTCCTGCCTCAGCCCCAGGAGTAGTTGGAATTACAAGTACATGTCACCACTCCTGGCTAATTTTTTAATTTTTAGTAGAGATGGGTTTTTACCATGTTGGCCAGACTGGTCTTGAACACCTGACCTCTTGATCTGCCCAAAAGAATATGTTTTCTTTTGCAACAGAACACAATTGGAGAAATTGGAAAATTATTTTCCCAAGGCTTTGATTGGAATGATGTGCTTTCTTTTAATGAATCAAATTTGATGTATAGATCCAATGAAACCCCTTGGGAAAACTAGCTTGACACCTTGTGTACACAGTCCCTGTTCAGGGTCCTAACTTGTGGTACATAAAGAATGTCACTTTTTGACAGGCCCAGGAGTCCCAAGTTATCTTAGGACCTCAAGAGGAGAGAAATTTACCTAACTCATAAGTATTTGATGGTACAAACACATTGTTGGGCTTGGCTTTTAAAAAAGTCTTATCTGAGATGACTTAAAAAATAGAGTTCCATCAAAGCCAATTCTAAAAGCCTATGTAAAAAATAATTATTCTTGTACTTTATACAAATAATCAGGCCAAGCATAATAAAGCAAATTAGTCTTACCGTGATTTGTCTGGGTAAATTAGACGAATGAGAGCCTGAAGAGAGAAAAATTATGTTTCAAGAGCTGTGGTACACCTGTTATTAAATTCTAGTCTCATCAGTTGTTTCTAAGGTGTTTTTCCTATAATTTAGACTGACTCTGCTTATTCCTGTGAACAAACCGCTGATAACTGGTTGTTGCTCAGAAGAAACAAAAGTGATAAATAATGTAAAAATCTGGATCAATATTCTAATTCTGGGCACACATTGGAATCAGCTAGCAACCTCATTATCAGCTTGGTTCCAACAGTTGCTCAGTTCATGAAAACCTTTCTTATTTAGTTTACTTAAAATAATGTTGATTATTTTGTTTTACTGTTGGGGAATATATTGCTGTTGTACTCTTTGTGTAGGAATGCAAGATAAACTTACTGGAAGTTTTCTTAAATTGAACAGGTCTTAATCTTCCAGATAACACCTTTTGCTGGAACCCAAGGGTTATGAATGGGCTTTACCCTACCGACACTTTCTTACTGAACTCCTCTCTAGCCTGAATATGAGAGACTCTAATAGTTAAGCAGGAATATCATTACTCCCATTCAGCATGAAGAAGTTACAAAAGATGGATTTTTATCCCACTGCAACCCTTAGTATTAAAGGTTATCTTATAAAAAGAAGGGGGGAAATATTAGAGGTGTTTGAACCAGAGAAATTCCATCTTGAATAAGGGATGGGTGAAATAAGGCTAAGACCTCCTGGGCTGCATTCCCAGTAACTTAAGGTATTCTTAGTTTCAGGATAAGATAGGAGGTTGGCACAAGATACAGGTCATGGAGACCTTGCTGATAAAACAGGTGCAGTAAAGAAGCTGGCTAAAACTCACCAAAAATAAAGATAGTGATGAGACCGACCTGTGGTCATTCTCACTGCTACACTCCCACCAGCACAATGACGGTGTACAAATGCCATGGCAATGTTAGAAAGCTACCCTATATGATTTAAAAAGGGGAGGCATAAATAATTCACCCCTTGTTTAACATATACTCAAGAAATAACCATAAAAATGGGCAACCAGCAGCCCTCAGGGCTGTTCTACTATGCAGTAGCCATTCTTTTGTTTCTTACTTCTCTAATAAACTTGTCTTCACTTAAAAAAAAAAAAAAAGAAATTAGAGATAACATAAAAAAATGGAAAAAGCTTTCATGCTCAAAGATAGGAAGAATCAGAATTGTTAAGATGGCCATACTGCCCAGAACAATTTACAGATTCAATTATATTTCTTTCAAACTGCCAATGCCATTATTCATCAAATTAGAATAAATTATTCTAAAATTCATACTGAACTAAAAAAGAACCTGAATCAACAAAGCAAATCCTAAGCAAAAACAACAAAGCTAGAGGCATCACACTACCCAACCTCAAACTATACTGCAGGGCTACAGTAACCAAAACAGCATGGTATCATTACAAAAACAGACACATAGACCAATGGAACAGACTAGAGAACCCAGAAATATAGCCAAAACTCACAACCATCAGACCTTTGACAAAGTCAATAATAACAAACTATGCAGAGAGGACTATTTAAACAATAAATGGTGATGGGATAACTGGTTAGCCATATGCAGAAGATTGCAACTGGACCCCTTCCTTTTACCATATATAAAAATTAACTCAAGATGGGTTAGAGAGTTGAATGTAAGAGCCAAAACAATAAAACCCCTAGAAGAAAACCTGTGAAATACCATTATGGACATTGGCCTTGGGAAATAATTTATGATTGCCTCCCCAAAAGCAATTGCAACAAAAACAAAAATTGTTGAGTGAAATCTAATTAAACAAAAGAAGTTCTGCACAGCAAAAGCAACCATCAACAGAATAAACAGACAACAGACAAAATGGGACAAAATATTCACAAACTATGCATCTGACAATGGTATGACAGCTAGAATCTGTAAAAAAACTGTAACAATTCAACAAATAAACAAAGAAACAAACACATTAAAAAATGGCAAAGAACTTTGAAGAGACGTTTCTCCAAAGAAGATATACAAATGGCCAAGAAACACATGAAAGTATCTTTAACAGAATTTGGTCATTACGTGGGTGGATCATGAGGTCAAAAGATCGAGACCATCCTGGTCAACATGGTGAAACCCCGTCTCTACTAAAAAAAATACAAAAAATTAGCTGGGCACAGTGGCGCGTGCCTGTAATCCCAGCTACTCAGGAGGCTGAGGCAGGAGAATTGCCTGAACCCAGGAGGTGGAGGTTGCGGTGAGCCAAGATCGCGCCATTGTACTCCAGCCTGGGTAACAAGAGCGAAACTCTGTCTCAAAAAAAAAAAAAGACTTCATGCCCACTAGGACAGCTATAATTATCTACATCACCCACATCATCTTATCATCATAATTATTAAGAAATAACAAGTGTTGGAGAGAATGTGGAGAAATTTGGACTCTGATGCCTTGCTGGTAGAAATGCAAAACAGTGAAGCCACTGTGGAAAATAGTTTGGCAGTTCCTCAAAATGTAAAAGATAGAATTATTATATGACCTAGCAATTCTTCTCCTAGGTATATACCCTAAAGAGTTGACAGCACAGATACTCAAGCAAATACTTGCACATGATTGTTCATAGAAACACTTTCATAATAATTAAATGGTAGAAACAACCCACATGTGTCACCAGAGAAGTGGATAAACAAAGTATGATATATACATTCATTGGGAATTATTCAGCCATGCAAAACAATGAAGTGCTGATAAATGCTACAACATGGATGATCCTTGAAAGTATTATGCTAAGCAAAGGAAGACAAACTCAACAGGTTACATGTTGAATATTTCCATTTATGTGAAATATTCAAACTAGTTAAATTCATACAGAGAGAAAGCAGATTTGCATTTGCCAGAAACTGAAATAAAAAGAAATGGGAGGTGAGTGATTGCTCAGCGGGTGCAGGGTTTCCTTTTAGGGCAGTGAAAATGTTTTGGAACTTGATAGAGTTGCCTAACTTTATGAATGTATTAAACCCACTCAATTATATGTTTTAAAATGATTCCTTTTATGTTACATGGAATTCACCTCAATAAAATAATATCGTTCTACCTGTTCCTTCTTTTTTTGCACTGGTAAAATGAAAAATTTAAAATACATGATGTCCAGTGTAATTTCCTTTCTGATTAATTCTAGTTTTGGATTTCAGTTTGGATAATAAATTGTGTTAAACACAATTAAAAGACTGTTTCATACATGCTATGATAGGGAAATAAAAGTTCTTCCTGTTTTCTGTGGTAATTAAGTTGCCATGGTGATATGAGTCCGAACCGTAAAAAGGATCTGCTATTCAAGAGCACATGTTCCTTTTTAAAAAATTCTCCTTCCCTGTTTTTTTCCAGGGGGAAATGAGTTTCTAGAAATTTAAGGAAGTTGCAGGATATGCAACTGGATTTTGAGATACTCCATATTTGAAGATAGAAAGAGATTGTGGGGTCATGACATTGAAAGAAAGAAAGGAATTACTAAAAACAAATAGGTAAATTTTCATTTTTGAAGTAAATGCCTACATTTAGGATGCAAATGAAAAGAAGTTCAGTGAATATAGTGCCAATATTTTATAGTTTTATCTTCATTTGAAGCTAACATTTTCATATGCAAAATGAAAAATAGCCTCCTAAAATTATACTGTTACCTAGTTTTTTTTCTCAAAGTTGTCAAATGACAGCAAAATTATTGAATTAAAATACTGTGTTATTAGAATGGGAGTAAATAAACTCAAAACATGGTAACAGAGAACTTAAAGATTGACGTCTATAATTCATTTAAATAAAGAACTTTTATCACTGTGATATTATGTGACAAATAATATTCTGAATCAAGCCCTCAATTTTATATTTATTTATATGGGCAAGAACAGATAGTAAGATTTCTGAAATATGATCTGTTTTAAATCTGGTAACCAACAGAAGATATTTCAAATGTTTTTCTCTAGAAAGATAATTGTCATTGGAATATTCAGGAAAATGGGATGCCAAATTTTTACAGAAAAAGGCAGGTATAAATAAATAAATCTATAAATAATAACTAACTAGATCACTAAATATATAGTGACTACTAATCAAGTTGAACTATTTTTAGAAACATATGAGATTATAATTTTTGTTGCTCAAAAATAGCAAAATAGTAGCAATTTCATATATTTAAGTTTACCTTATCCACTTTCACTATTCATGTATATAAGGTTCATAGACATCTATTATTATTTAGTTTTTCAAGTGAAAATATTATGAAAAGTGAAACTAGAATATATTTATATCTATTTTTATATATTGTTATGTTTATCAGGGCCCTGAGATATAGGTGACAGAGACTCAACCCAGACTAATTAAATAAAACATAAAGAAACAAATAGATGGATTTTTTACTCAGAAATGGTGATAGTTTAAGTCTCAGGCAAAACCTCTCCAAGTGACCAGAAGCTCCAAATCTACAAATAAATGATCAATGATAAAAAATAAACAAATATAAGAGTATTCCTTCTTTCATGGTCCATGAATTAATCTCAGAATTGATATTGACCAGTGTAAATCACAGTTTCCATCCCTAAATCATTCATTCTGGTCAAGGGAATAAAGTTCTTTTACTGGCCAGCCTAGTTCTAGGCATTAATCCTGGCAGATGGGAAGCAAGGCCCTATTTGGCTCATGTTTAGTGTAAGGAGGAAGCAGAGCATAACTTCTCTCCCCCAAATATAGCTTCCTATTGTTAGAAGAAATGGAAATGGATACAGGCAGACATAAGCAAGAGAGGTCCAGTATTACACTTAGTTTTTCAAAATACATTTAAAATTTCATCTTTAGAAAAAAGCTTGCCAAGTATACATAAAAAAATCCAAGAAATAAATAACTTTGATGAGGTTACTTTCAACCTAAAAAAATAATTTGTATATTTAAGAGGCTGGTACAGCAAAGTTACTTTATGATAAAACTTTTAAAAATATTTTTTCATTTTAAAATAATTATGAATTCATTTTGAAGTTGAGAAGATAGTACAGATAGATTCCATACATTCTTAATCCAGTTTCCCTTAATGGTTACATCTTACAGACTTATAGTTCAATATAAAATCCAGGAATCTGGCGCCGGTGCAATGTGCATGTACATTTCTGTTGTTTCAACACATATGTAGCCAGCTTTGTATAATAACTACCTCAATCAAGATACAGAACTATTTCATCACCACAAAGATCTCTCATGGTATTTGTTTTTTCTCTATCATGTTTTCATTTTGACAATGCTACGTTAGTAGAAAAATTCAGTATGTGACTTAAAAAATAGATATTGAGTGTACATGTGCTTGTTTGTAACATGGGTATATTGCATATTGCTGGGGAGTCGGCTTCTCATGTACTCATTACCCAAACAGTGAACATTGTAGGTAATCTTTAAGCCCATATACCTATTTCCCCCTCCAAACATTTGGAGTCTCAGTGTCTATTATTTCCATTTTTATGTGTATGTGACTTTTCTAAATTAGCTTGATTTTTCACTCTGTGTAATGCCCTGAGATTCATACAAGTTGTGAAGGTGTCAATAGTTCACTTCTTTTTATTGTTGGTATTCCATGGTATGAATGTGCCACAGTTTGTTTAACCATTGGCTTACTGAAGGACATTCTCATTTTTTCCAGTTTTTTGCTATTACATATGAAGCTGATATGAGCAACCATGTTCAGATTTTTTAGGGGGGCATACAAGTTTTCATTTCTCTGAGAAAAATGCATAGAAATACCATTGCTGGATTGCATAGTATGGGTATGGTTTGTTTTTCAAGAAACCACCAAATTATTTTCTACAATGACTGTATTATTTAACATTTTCACCAGCAATGATTGAGAGATGCAGTTTTCTCTACATCCTCACCAGCATTGTGTGTTGGAACTTTTTAGATTTTGCCCATTCTGATAAATATCCCGTGATATCTCATTGTGGTTTTATTGGCATTTTTTTAAAGGCTAGTGATGAACATCTTTTCATGGCCTTCCTCCTTTCATGTACTACCCATATATTCTTTTTGGTGAAACATCTATTTATTTGTTTTATTCATTCTCTGACTGAATTGGTATTTCAATGTTGAAGTTTGAGAGTTCTTTGTATAATATAGATATGAGTCATTTTTCAGGTATGTGTTTTGCAAATATTTTCTCCCAGTCTGTAGCTTGTATTTTCATCCTCTTGATAGGTTATTTTGGAGTGCAAACATTTTAAATTTTGATGACTTCCAATGTATTGCTTTTCGGAGGGCAAATATTATTAATTTTGATGAAGTCCAATTTAAAATTTTTTTCTTTTATGGATCATACTTTTGGTGTCATGTCACAGATTTGTTCACCAGGCCTTAAAACCTCAACCTAAATTTCACATCTTATACAAAAATTAATTCAAAATTTATCCGAGGTTAAAATGCAAAATTATACAACTTTTACAAGATAACATGAAAATTTTTTTCATGTGAAATTGATTTATTTTTTTAATGTAAAATTTATGTAAAATGGATTTATTTTCTCTTCAATTTAGGGTTGATTTGAGAGTGTAGGAATATAAGGAAATATTCATAATTTCTTTATGTAAATTGAAAAGGCAGTTGGTTGAGAATTATTTTGGATTTTCGAAGGGTAAGTAATAATCTTTATTTAGCCTCTTCCCTTCTTGACGCAAGTTACACAATTTTAGCAATAGTTGATGAGTTCTTTCCTGATTGCAAAAGGGCATTCAAACTGTTAGGCATCAAAGTGGTCAAGGCATTTATTTCCATTGTCATGACGTAAAAATCTTATTAATCAAAATATTTGTGTAATAAGTAGTAATTGTGATGTTTAAACTAAAGATTTCAACTTCAATTGAAAATTACTGTGATAGAAAACCACTTTTGAGATACATGGTATTTCTCAAAAATATTGGTGGAAAGCAGTTTTTTCAGTACTCTGTTTTGTGGGGGTTCTGAGTATTTTATAATAGGAGTATTTTCTACAGATTGAAGCGAATGATATCTGTCATAACAAATGGTAATAGTCAGGGACAAACTGAGAGTTGCTGAGAGGAAATGGCCTTTCCTTCCTCCTTAAGCTGTATTTAAAATTTCCTATTCATTTTTCGTTTGGCTACACTGGTGTGGAAATTTGCCTTTGACTGAGCTGTAAAGTAATACAAATTTACTTCCAACTGGTTGGTAGATAAAGTCGAGAGCACCAATTACTACAATAACAGAAAGCACTCGGAACTGAATAAGGCAACTTCTTTTTGCAAGCATCCTTAATGAAAGTTTTGGATGAGTATTCATCTGGAAATTAAGTCCTAGACTCCCTTTTAACAAAAAATGTTTAATCCATAAGAGCTATAACTTATTATAAGCAAAACATCACCTTACCTTTTGGCAGTTTTTTTAAAAGGAAAGGTATAAGTTTGTGGTACTCTATACTTTAGTTTTAAATAAAATGGGTGTGATTAAATGCAAAAGAATTTGATAACTGACAGGAGACCAGAGTTAATTGGACTTACCAGAGACCAGAGGTAAGTTCTCCAGGCTACAATACTGACAGAAATTCTAAATGAATCATTCAGAAAACTCAAAAAGGACTGGAATATGTATGAGCTGTTGCCACGCTAACCTTGGAGGCCCTTTGTTTTAAAGAATGGAATAGTAGTATCAGAGGGTAGTGCTGATAAGGTAAAGGAGAGGAGATATTCTTTATTACTGCTGTCAACCTCATGGAGATGATTGGGAGACATGTTTTTGGTTACTGTGGATATCTCTTGGGATAACAGTGACAACTACCATCCTCCAATTTATTAAATCCCAATAGGAATGTTTCCATCATCTCTTTGCAAAAAAATTGTTAGATGTAACATTTTCCAGAAGTACTGGAAAATTTATTTCTGTGCCAAAAATAAGAGTGAAATTGACTAGAGGCAGAAAGTCCCTTGTCCAAGCTAAGGAAATGCAAAAAGTAAACAAATGGTATAAATAGCAAAAGAATGTAAGTCTGTGGTTAGCAGTGACGTCTGAATGTCCAGTTTAAAATTTTATCCTTTATTCCGTTACAAAGTGAATGAAACTGACACAATATAAATATCTGAATCTTCTGATTATTCTTTAATTAACATTTCCTTAATATGTCATTCCAAAATGCTTTGAGATTTTAGTCTCAGAAATAATTGTCTGTGTCAAAAACAACTCATTCTAATTGCCCTTTTTAAATTCATGTTACAGATAATTGTATATTATCTTAACCTAGGCACCCAAAAGAGGCTTTTAATATGGGTCATAGACTCTCCAATCCTGAATTATGTTGGTTGGTGCTATTAATTACCATTTGAAAAATATTTGATGGGGATGCTTAAGGAGCCTTACTGTTGTTTAATTTAGTTTTGTTTTTGACCTTAAATCTTTAGGATACTCATTTTCAAGTGCAAATATTTATAACCTAATAGACATTAGATATTTTCAGGTTTCTTTCTACAACTTTTTTGAGTAGAAATTCTCCCAGGTACTGATTACCTTGAACGTTACTGAATAAAGATTGTTTTTAGAAAATAAACATTACTATGAATACCATTCAATTTACCTGTTAATCATGTAATATTTTGAAAGTATAGCAACTAACTATGAAAATACACTGTAATACAGGAATTTTCTTTCTAACACTATGGCAAAGAGATTAGCACTACACATCATTTAGACTCATGTTTTGATAGTAAAGGTATCTGTTGAAATACACAGCAGTTCTTTTATTTCATATCCTGTATTTGAAACTCTATGATTATATTAGCTCTCATTTTAAAATGTGTTACAAAATTCATAATACATATCTTTAATTGCAAATACTTATTATTCTATAATATCTAAAGGAAATGATCAGTTATGCTCATTTCTATATAAGGTGATATAATAAGACATAAAAATGAGTAAAACAGGTGTTAAATCTCTTTCCCTCACACTGGGGTCATCATCCGCTTTTCTGAAATGTATTTTATACAAAGAAAATGGTCTTGGAAGACAGTCATTGGTAGTCTAAAATTTCTTGCCTGGATATATTTTGGAAAATATTACACTGTTTTTTCTCCTTTCCTTTCTGTATCTCTTCTATTTATAACTATTTTACAGCTAACTATTAAAAAAATGTCTTAGAGTTCAACTGGCCTAAAATATATGAAATGTAGAGATTGATCAAATAGTTTTGCTAAACCTCTGCAATTTTATATCTGAAGAAACTGAAGTCTGAAAGTATTACACTCTTTATGTCTCTATTCTGAAATGTAGTTACAAAATTAAGACATATAACCAGCATCTACTGAATCATGGATTTTTTTTATAACTAACCAAATTACTTCTTTCTTTCCTCCAGAAAAGTTGATGGGAGGAAAAGCTTAAGAATAACACATATGTTTTTTTAAAATTCTATCTATCTATCTATCTATCTATCTATCTATCTATCTATCTATCTATCTATCTAGTCGATCAATCAGCTTTGTTTCATTGTAACCCTAACCTTTGTGAATGCCATCAATAGCATGGCTCGTTCAGAAAAAAATGATCATTTTTGGAGTCAAAAAGTCAAACGCAAACTCCATCTTTCTGATACAGAAGTGCTGGGGAGGGAAGAGCTTGGTTCCTTTAAGGGTATGGAAGGGATGAAGGGAAGCACTGGGTAGAGGAAGGGTGTGATCCCTGGATAGGTCTCCAGCCCCGTGGACCTAGGTGAGCACTCCTGCCTTCACACTCAAATGCTGTATTTCCCAAGAACACCCTAGCCTTCCAAGTCCCCATTCTGTGCCTATAAAAACCCAAAACCCAGCTGGGTGCAGTGGCTCACACCCGTAATCCCAGCACTTTGGGAGGCCAAGGTGGGCAGATAATGAGGACAAGAGATCAAGATCATCCTGCCTAACATGATGAAACCCTGTCTCTACTAAAAATACAAAAATTAGCTGAACGTGGTGGGGTGCACCTATAATCCCAGCTATTTGAAAGGCTGAGGCAGGAGAATCACTTGAACCTGGGACTCAGAGGTTGCATTGAGCTGAGATCATGCCACTGCATTCCAGCCTCACAACAGAATGAGACTCCATCTTAAAACAACAACAGCAACAACAACAACAAAACCCAAGATCCTAACAAAGCAGAGAAGAAGCAGCTGGACATGGAGAGGAGCACGTCTGAAGAGGGAACACCCAAGTGGCTGAATGTTGAGAGGACATCCAGCATGCTGGCAGGACACTGACCGGCAGAATGATGTGGAGTTTGGCTGGGGCAGTTGGAGGAGAGCCCAGGCCTCCAAGTGTCTTGCCTCCAGGGTAAAACCATCTCCCTCTGGCTGTCCCATCTGCTAAGACCTACTTCCACTCAATAAAACCTTTCATTCGTTCTTCAGGCCCACATGTGATCCAATTCTTCCAGTATACCAAGGCAGGAAACCCTGGAATACAAAAAGCCCTCTGTCCTTGTGACAAGGTAGAGGGTCTAATTGAGCTAACACAAGCCACCTATAGACAGCAAACTAAAAGAGCACCTGTGTCATACGCCCACTGGGGCTTCAGGAACTGTTAGCATTCACCCCTAGACACTGCCGTAGAGTCAGAACTTACAGCCTTCCCATCGGTATGGTCCCCTAGAGGTTTGAGCAGCAAGGCACTGGGAGGAGACAAGGGAACATTTCCTGTTTCATTACTAGATGTATGACCTTTGAAATTTACTTAAATCTTCACATTTTAAAATGAGAACTATACTGAATACCCCCAGGTGAAATGAGTGATTTTAAGTAGCCTCATTTTGCTTATTGACATGATTCAGAGATATCTGTTAGTAATTTAATGATTTGTTGATTAATTATTCCTGTTTCTAAAAAAAAAATCCCTTTTATATTTGATGAAAACTGAAAATGCATCTTCATCTTCAGTGAAAACTGGAAAAGCATCTTCATCTTCAGTTTTGGAAACTACAACGGACTGAATATTTATGTTTCTCCCAAATTTATATATTGAAATTCTAATCCCCAAAGTGATAATGATATTAGGATGTAGTCTTTGGGAGCTCTCAGGAATGAGATTAGTGCCCTTATAAAATAGACCACAGAGAGATCCCCCACTTCTCCCCCATATGAAGACACATGAAAAGGTGGCCATGTACGAATAAGGAAGCAGGTCCTCCCTCATAGCATACAAAATGTACTGGCATCCTGATCTTGGACTTCTCAGCCTCCAGAACTGTGAGAAATAGATGTTGGTTGTTTATAAGCCATCCAGTTTATGGCATTTTGTTACAGCAGCCTGAATAGTTTAAGACAGCAATTGAATAAGATTTAAAAATGCATGAGGTACTGCTGCTTAAGTATTAAAGTCAATGAGAACTCACTGGAATTTATAGATGGAAGAGGATTTTGGATTTATTTTTTAGCAATCTCACATTTTACATTACCAAGGGGGGAAAAAATGCCCTAAGAGGATGGTGGTTACACAGAAAGTTAATGTTACATCTGGGGCTAAAACACAGATCTTCTCATTTTCAGTTCTCAGCATTTTCCTCAGCATTGCCACCTTTCTTAATAAAAGGGTAATTGTGTTGGGGCCAGGAACACTGATATATTTTAACAGATATGTCTAGAACATGAGAATTGCCAGATGCATTTTGCAAAGATTTTATTAATTATGTACACATATTAGGATATGAATTTCTTCAGATGAATATTTAATTATTAATGTGACACAAGTTGGAATCAATTGTTAGGTATGTGGTTTAAGTTATCCCAAAACTAAATATTACACTGGAAATTTTTGTAGGCCATTTTCTTGTGTTAAAGCAAAGCTATAGTTTTTTTCCAATAACTCATAAAACATAATAGCGATTTTCCCTTATTCTTTATTTTATTATTTTATTTTTATTGTTTATTATTATTACTATATGCATTGGTTTATAGAAAATGCAAAGGCATATTTTCAGCCCAATTCTTGTGTATTATTGTTTTATGGCATTCAGTGGTGTATTAACTTTCCTCTGACTTTATCTCATTCATTCTCCCTTTATTTTCATCACATTTTTACCATGTCAGAATGTATGCAATTGTATAAAGAACCTTAAATCATTCTGAAAGTAAATGTTTGAATCAATAGTATTTGTTATTCAAAATGTCCATCACTGGAAAAGTGATCTGATATACAATTTTTTGCTTTACATACAGGTATCTAGTAGCTGAAATGCAACTTCTTTAAAGGATAACTGAAAAATCTTTAGAAAACAAAGGTAAGGGAATATGTCCCTGAATGTGTGAAAATGACAATGAAACCAACATTAAACCAAAAGAAGAGAAAGATGAAGGACATTGAAGAAAGGAATGAAGAAAGGAGGGAGAAAGAAGAACTTAGACTGTGCTAGGCATTGTGCCAACCAAAAACAAACAACCACAACAAAAAGTCTAACCCAATTTCACTCAGGGGGAAAGTGAATTTTAGGAGTTAAGTAACATGTTAGACAATGTGTAAGTAAAAAATTAAATCCTTTTAACTCTACTACAAAAACTTTTTTTAAAATTAAAAACATGTATTAAAATTCTGTTTTCTGCATTTACTTTCGTCTGATTCATTAATCTCACAAGTAACTTTGGACCCAACTGAGGTTTCTGATATAATCCATGCTACTACATCCTGAGAGAATTTAACTCTGTCCTGAAATGACATCTGAAGCCAATATTTATAACCCAGTCCTGTGTCCTTGCCAAGTTTCCTGTGCTAATGATCTTAAGCTTCAATAACAGCTGTCATGTAGATGAATTGCAAGGTACTTTGGGAGCTATAGGAACGTATCACATGGCTTATATCACACATACATTTCCTGCATCACCTCTGGATTAAAATGTCACCTATTTTAAGAATTCTAGCAAAGTACAAAGAAAAGCATGACTACCAATACCATAGCCAACTGAAAATTCAGAGTGAAAATTTGGGTTGACAGAATGTCATTATCACACAAATTAGATTGGACATGGAAATTAATCTTTGGAATTTAAAAATGATACAATTATCATTTCTTTGTGTTTTTATTCATTTGCTTTTAAAAAGAAAATGCTGGGAGAAAACCACTTATCAGCTTTTTATGGTTAATTAATTCAGGGGTTATTCAATGGCATAAAATGACTTGTTATAATTGAGAAATACCTAATTTAAATCTTGCCTCTACTATGGCATACTAAATAAATAATTTTTATTACAAAACATTTCTCTCCAATATGTATAATGTACCCTCAATATATTTTAAACGGTTATATAAATTTGGGGGGAAAGCTTAGCATTTGGATATATTCTTTTTTTTACAGAAGTTACTACTAAGGATAATCCATTGGGTGGGTATTTTACAAACATGTCTGATAATAAGGCTTTTGTTAAAAATCCAGATTCCTGGGCACCTCATAGACAATATTGAATCTGCTCTCAAAAGGAGGGCCTGAGAACCTAAATCTATTTTACAAATGTAGTGGATTATTATTATCAAGAAAGTGTGGAAATAATGCTTAAGATTATGTTCACAGTAAGATAGAAAAACACTAAGTGTATGAGTGTTGCTTTTATGTAATGAACTTGTTTAACTCACCATTGTAACCCCAGTGTGCAGCACAACACTGTAGTATCCACTCAAATTCTTATTGCGTTAAAGTTTTTATTGGGTCTAAGTATGTTAATAATGCCTATTACTAACATATTTGCTTGATACTTTGTTATTTATTCCTTAATTGCTAATGTGGATATTTGGCATTTCAAACTGAACTTAGCAAGCCAAAATACATGATGCTTGCTGGTCACTTTTGACAAAAAAAAAAAAATCATTTTCTAAGGTCATAAATAGTCTAGTAAAAGCAGATCCACCTATCATTTAAAAAACAACTATCAAATACATATTGCAAATCTCAGTTCATATCCCTAAAGTAAAAGCTGTAACTAAACCTCAGAAAAGACCCTCTTAAGAAGCAGATTTAGCAGGCTCAGACTCTAAGGACATTCTTTCAAAATCTTCTGCTAATATAGACCAGCTTTCCGTCTGCTCGTTCAACTTTGTGAATGTAACACCACTGTCTGATTGGTGAGAGAACCCAGATTTATTTGACCATAGAAGCTTACTTTTGTGGAATGCTTACTGTCATCTAGTACAACACTACAGCCCAGGGGATACAAGCCTGGAATAAAAGGCTTGCAGATATCTGAACTCTCTATGTATCCATCCTCATTTCTCATGCTCTCTGGCTCACACTTTTTTATTGAGCTTATAGCTTCCGTGTATGCAGTAGGTTGCTTTTCATTGCCATGTCTTTATTCTGCAAGTTCCTGGATGGTAATCTCCTTCATCTTCTTTTGTTTCCTCATCCTCACCATCTTTTCCCCTTGGTTATTTATATTCATTAAAATGTTTCACGCATCCCTTGGTCTATAGAGTCTTTCTTCACATCCTCCTCATAAGTTACTTTTCTACATCTGAGCCTTTATTAAACCCTGGACACTCCTTAACCATTATGTTTACATAGATATGATAAGATCTGCAGAGGGTTATTTTCACCCAAGTTTGAGTAGATATTTTAGACAGCCATAGTGAAAGACTGAAAGTCATTCAGATGATGGTAAGCATTCTGTATGATGCGTAATAAAAATCCATAGTTTTTGAAAGTTTTATTTATAGTATGCATTTTTGTAGGAGAGAGGTAATTGGTACAGAGTACATATTTTAGTAATGGATGAAAGTTAAATTTGTGTTAATTTATAGGGCTTTTTTCATTTTTCCAATTTACAGTAAGGATTTATTTTGGAAACTGTATTTTAACCTATGGAATCAAATTGATTTTTATTTAGGAGCATAATATATATACGTTGGTATTGTGATACAGAATAAAATTGTTCTAATGTGGTGCTATTTGCTGGATCACAATGGTATTTTTGTATTTCAAATCATTTTTTTCCTTATACGTCTTTGCACATAAAAGCTTTTCAATTCAAATATTATATGTTCTCTGTGTAATTGAATTTTATTTATCTTTTATAAACCAGAAATACTCATAGAGAAAAAATATAGTTGGGACCTTAATGAGCCCCTTTTTTCTCTTATTGTAAATATTATGAAGGCATTTGCTAGGACTTTATTCAGCTTCACATGTCTGGCAACCTCATCTGCCATGTAATAGGTGGTTAATACTTGAGAGCTGGCTGGCTAGATGAATGGATAGATACATGGGTAGATAGATAAATGAGTGAGGATGAATGGGAAGATTTTGCTCTACAAGTAGACATCATGCTAAAGCATATGGTGTTGATTCTAGGCTTCAGTGAGTTGTTAAGTAGTGCACATAGCTTCTTTAGTAAGCCAGGGCTGGGCTACAGTCAGGGAGACCCCAGGAGACTCAGCCTAAAAGCAAGCAATCGAGTGCTAGCCTTCGATTACTCATTGGAGGCTCAAGACAGGAGGCCTTGGTTCTGAAATCACCTTTCCTTACTCAGTTCTCACTCAATTGTGTGTGCGTGTGTGTGTGTGTGTGTGTGTGTTATAATCATTGCTGGTGCTGAGCCAAACTTGAACAAGATGAAGCTTCAGCGTAGCCACTTGTCCCACCTGAAAGAGCCTGGAAAGCTCACACTGATTAGTTGTAGTGCAATTGATTCTTGCTCTTTCTTCTATTCAGAGGACAAGAGTCTTGAAGGGTAGAGGGTAATTTGCTTCCCATTTGAGAAACTTGGATAAAACCTAGTTGCACAATCTCAAAACAAATTAAGTTATAAATGTATTAGGCAGAACCTTGATTCAGTGTTCCAAAGAATGGGGAAGAGGGAGGTAGGTCAGAGGGTTGAGTTCTTCTCACGTAGACTGTGAACGATATCACAGCTTGGGTCCTCTTGATTTGTAATGGAAATTAGACCCAGTAAGGGGCATCTTATCTTTTAAGCTATGACATTTTTGAAATTATACATTCTAAGTAGGTTGGATAATATTTTAAACAAAACAAAATTGAAAATTCAGTTCATTGGAGTCACTGCACATACTCAATTGCTGATTTTTATATTGCAGTATTTTTGGCTCTAAAATCATGATGAAATAACACCAAAAGCAAATGGGCCATATTATGCACAAATTGTTTGCTAAATCTAAATTGCTAAATTGAGGCTTTTTTTCCAGCTGTGTCAGAACAAAAATATATTCAGCTACAAATATATAAAATCGAGATATTTTGAAGGCAAGAAAATATGCTAGGGTTCTATTATAAAACTGATGGGAAAAAAGAAGTCTTTCCTTTAAATTATGTTTTTTAAACAGAGAAAATTCATATTTCTGAATAAATCTTTTCACATTAACATTTCCTGGTACATGTGTCCCATTTGGTCTATAAACTCCTAAAATGGGATTATGAAAGAATAAATCTGCTCATCTCATAAAGAAGGAATGGATGGCTGCATTGTAAAATTAAAACTCAATGTCTATAGCTCAGGGTAACTTAGTTTCTATGGGATGCACAATGACTGAAAAATTTGTAATTAATATCTAGATCCTTAAGGTTCCTGGAAAAGTCCTTCTTGATAAATTTATTTTAGAAATACAATGCTATAAAACTGAAGAGAAGTTAAGAGATATGTTTGAAACTCAAATGCCTAGAAGGCAGATAATGCCACTGGGTGGTGGTTTTCCAGCTCCTTATGAATTTGTAATTTGTATGAATAAGGGCCTGTTGTCATAGATACTTTTTATTTTGAAAGAGAAGTTCAAAATTCAAATTGTAAGTGGATTTATCTCATTTTTAACTGTGTGCACCAAACCATTTTCATCTATCCATGCATTGGGCCTTGAGTCACTCACTTGCCGTTTATGTTTCAGACAATGACTGCACTTTAAGGTGGTAGCAGAGCTAAACCTGCGTGATGCAAAGCTACATCCTCTGCTTCTGAATGTCTTCCCCTTTCCTTGAGGCCCACAGATTCCCCTTGACTCCCCATCCTGCTATGAAAGTTTAGAGGAAGGCTGATTCTTTCAGTATTCTTTCCTTCTTCTCAAACTTACAGTATTCTCTTTGCCTCTGTATTCCTTCAGAACTGCATTGTGTTCCGCCTGTTTGGTGGGAATTATATAGCATGGTCAGACATCTACTATGAAGTCATCTTGTACTGCCTGCTAGTTTTCACTTTTAAAAATAGAGATGAAATTCAAGTAATATAAAATTAGCCATTTTACCATTTTAAGGTATTATGATTCAGTGGCTTTTTGTACATTTGCAATATTGTACAATATCACCAAAATCGAGTTCCAGAATATTTTAGCACCTCAAAGAAAACAACTTACTCAATAAGCAGTCACTCACATTTCTCCCTCCTCCAATCCCTGGCAACCATTAAACAGTCATTCTCTGTTCCCTGCTGCAACAGACTCTGGGATCTGCCTATTCTGATATTTCATATGAATGAAATCATACAATATATTGCCCTTTGTGTCTTCCATTTCTTACTTAACATCAGGTTTTTGATTCACTCATGTTGGTAGCATGTATCATTGTTTTATTTCTTTTATGGGTGACTAATACTCCATTGTATGGGAAACACATTTTGTTTATCCATTCCTGAGCTGATGGATATTTGGGTCATTGTCAACTTTTGGCTAATTTGAATACAGCTGCTTTGAACATTTATATAAGAGTTTTTGTTTGAACACTTGCTTTCAGTTCTTTGGAGTATATAACTAGGAGTGGAATTGCTGGGTTTTATGGTAATTCTATGTTTAGCTTTTTGAAGAGTTGCCAACAATTTTCCACAGTGGCTGCACCATTTTACATTCTTACCACAATGTATGAAAGTTTCAATTTCTCCATATGCTCAACAACACCTGTCTTTTTCTTTTTTAAAATATGTTTTTATTATAGCCATCTTGGTGTGAAGTGATATCTCATTGTGGGTTTAATTTGCATTTCTCTAATGACAAAAGATGTTGAGCATCTTTTCAAGTGCTGGTTGGACATGTAGATATTATTTTAGGGGAAAATGTCTATCCAGGTCTTTTGCTCATTTTTAAATTGGCTTGCCTTTCTGTTGCTGAGTTGTAGGTGTTGTTTTATAATCTAAACAGACATCAGCAATATGCTTAGAAAATAGTTTAACCCATTTTTTTTGGGTTGTCTTTTTACTTTCTAAATGTTGTTTTTTGGTGCACAGTAGTTTTTAATTTTGATAAGGTACAATTCATCTTTTTTTTTTGCCTTCTTTTTTGGGAGTAGATGAAACCATTGCCAAATTTAAGGTCATAAGGATTTACCCTTTAGTTTATTCTAAGAGTTTTATAGCTTTAACTCTTACATTTAGGTCTTTTATTTATTTTGAATTTTCATGTGCTTCTTGGACATGTAGATATCATTTCATTCCTTTGCATGTGAATACCCAGTTTTCCAAGCACCATTTGTTGAAGAGACTGTTCTTTCTCTGAAGAATGGCACTAACATCACTGGCAAAAATGAAAGGATTATAGATATATGGGTTTATTCTTGACTCTTAATTCTATTCTACTGATGTATATGTCTGTGTAGGGAAGAAAACATAATATGTTTTCCTCACCTGTCACAAAGTTCATAGTTGATACTTCTATAACAAAAGACAGACTAACAAGAGAAAAACAAACATATTTATTTAATGTAAATTTTATGTGTCATGCGATCCTTCAGAAATTAAGCCCTAAAGAAAGATAGAAAACTGTATTTTAATGTACAGTCATGCAGAAGTGTGACTGGAGGAAAAGAAATATGATCTAATGGTAGAACACTGGGCTGAACTTAACAAGTTCTGTTTGTTCAGATTCTTCTGAGCTTTCCTATGATGTTGCTTGTCTCTGTTGTATATGAGAATACCTGTCACATGAGGGTCGCAGTGGAGAAGGTCATACAAACCTGTGAAGATCAGAGAATGACCTAGGCTCTTATGGCCTGCTTCAGGGAGAAAAGAGCGAGGGAGACTGTAGTTTCTACAGCTCATTTTAGAGGAAATCGGGCAGAAGACGGACCGAGACCTTCCTGTTTCTGTGGATTTTCTCAATTTCCTTTGGCTTAAAATATTCAGTATGCCAAATTGCCATCTTTTCAGGCAGTACTTCCCGAACCCCTTCTATCCTTATACTGGTATCATGCTGTTTTAATTACTGCATCTTTGTGATAAGTTTTGAAATTTAGAAGTACATCGTCCAACTTCATTCTTCTTTTAGAAGATTGTGTTATTTACTTGAAATCCCTTACAATTCCATGTGGATTTTAGGATTACTTTTTCCATTTCTGCAAAAAGATCAGTTGGGATTTTAATAGGGATTGCATCATGTCTTTAGATAGCTTTGATAAATATTGCCATCTTAAAAATGGGAGCTATTTAAACTCTTACTCACTAAGTTTCGTGTTTCCAAGACTCTTCATTCTCAAGCATCTTAGTCTATATATTTTTTGCAACTATTATACTTGGCTTCATGTGGTCATGGCTAATATGTTTGCATTTAAATGCATTCAACAAATACTACCTAGTTAGTTGCTTCAATCCTATGGCAGTTCTGAGGAACGTAAAACACATCAAGCTTTTGAAATGATCCTCCAGAGAACCTCCAGATAAGTAAAAATAATCACCCTGTAATCCCAGCACTTTGGGAGGCCGAGGCAGGTGGATCACGAGGTCAAGAGATCTAGACCATCCTGGTCAACAAGGTGAAACCCCGTCTCTACTAAAAAATACAAAAAATTAGCTGGGCATGGTGGTGCGTGCCTGTAATCCCAGCTACTCAGGAGGCTGAGGCAGGAGAATTGCCTGAACCCAGGAGGCGGAGGTTGCGGTGAGCCGAGATTGCGCCATTGCACTCCAGCCTGGGTAACAAGAGCGAAACTCCGTCTCAAAAAAAAAAAAAAAAATAATAATCACCCACATTTCTTTTTAAAAAACATTTAAAAATTCTGTATAAATGTATGAGATATAAGTGCAATTTTTACATGCATACATTACTTAGTGGTCAAGTCAGGACTTTTAGTGTACCCCTCACCAGAATAAAACACATTGGACCCATTAAGTAACTTCTTCTTGTCCATGTCCTTCTCATTCTTACTTCTGAGTCTTACTTCTGAGTCTCCATCATCCATCATGCCACTCTCGACAACCATGAATATCTACCTTTTAGCTCCCACTTGTAAGTGAGAACATGTGATAATTGTCTCTCTGGATCTGGTTTGCTTTGTGTAAGATAATGACCTTCAGTTCCATCTAGACTGATGCAAAAGACAAAATTCATTCTTTTGTCTGGCTGAATAGTATTCTATAGTGTACATATACAACATTTTGTTTATCCATTCATCTCCTGATGGACACTTTGGTTGATTCTACATTTTTTCGATTGTGAACAGTGCTAAAATAAATATACAAGTGCATGTATTTTCTATACTGATGTCATTTCTTTTGGGTAGATATCCAGTAGTGGGATTGCTGGATTGATGGTAGTTCTATGTTTAGTTATTCAATAAATATACATACTGTTTACCATAAAGACTGTACAAATTTCATTCCCATCAATAGTGTATAAGGGTTCTCTTGGCTGGGTGTGGTGGCTCACACCTGCAATCCCAGCACTTTGGGAGGTCAAGGCAGGCAGATCACAAGATCCGGAGATCGAGACCATCCTGGCTAACTTGGTAAAACCCTGTCTCTATTAAAAATACAAAAAATTAGCTGGTAGCTGGGCATGGTCGCATGTGCCTGTAGTCCCAGCTACTTGAGAGGCTGAGGCCAGAGAATCTCTTGAACCTGGGAGGCAGAAGTTGCAGTGAGCTGAGATCATGCCATTGCACTCAAGCCTGGGCCACAGAGCAAGACTTGGTCTCAAAAAAAAAAAAAAAAAACCTCTCTTTATATTCTCACCAACACCGTTGTTTTACACTTTTTAGTAATAGCAATTCTGACTAGGGTAAAGATGTCTTGAAGTCATTTTAATTTGCATTTTTTTGATGATTAGTGATATTCACCTTTTTTCTTCATATATCTGTTGGTCATTTGTATATTTTCTTTTGAGAAATATCTATTCATATCCTTTGTTCACATTTTAATGGCATGCTTTGTTTTGTTGAATTTGAGCTTCTTGTATATTCTGGGTATTTGTCCTCTGTTAGATGCATAGTTTGCAAATATTTTTGCCCCTTATACTCACTCTGTTCATTATTTCTTTTGCTGTGTAGAAGATTTTTAGTTTAATTAAGCCCTATTTGCTATTTTTTATTTTGATGCCTATACTTTTGAAGTTTTAATCATCATGCATTATTTGCCTAGGCCAATGTCCAGAAGATTTTTTTCTAAGTTTTCTTCTAGTATTTTTAGAGTTTTGGGTCTCATGTTTAAGTGTTTAATCCATCTTGAGTTGACTTTTGCATATGGTGAGAGATAAGAGTCTGGTTTTATTCTTCTCCATGTGGCAATGCAATTTTCCAAAACTATTTATTGAAAAGGGTTTCTTTTCCCCATTGTATGATCTTGTTGACTGTCAAAGATATGTTGGCTGTAAGCACGTGGCTTTATTTCTGGGTTTTCTGAACCCTTTACTATTAATTATATCTATCTCTTTTTTCCAGGTCCTGTAATATTGTTTTATGAATCTGGGTTCTCTGGTGTTGGTATACATTTATATATATATAATTGCTATATCCTATTGCTGAACATATCCCTTTATCATTATGTAATGACATTATTTGTCTTTTTTAAAAAACTGTTTCTTTGATTTAAAGTTTGTTTTATCTGATATAAGCATAGATACTTCTGTTCATTTTTGGTTTCTCTTTGTGTGGAATGTCTGTTATGCAATTTTATTTTTAGTTATATGTGTCTTTACAAATAAAATGAGGGTTTTTGTAAGCAACATGTAGTTAGATCATATTTTATTAGTCATTCAGCCAGTATCTGTCTTTTAAGTGGCGTATTTAATCCATTTATTTTCAAGGTTATTTCTGGTATGTGAAGTTTTGTTTGTTATATTTTTATTTGTCTTCTAATTGTTTTATAAATTCTTTGTTTCTTTCTTTTTCTCTGACTGTCTTTGGGATTTGGTGGAATTTTGCAGTGATGTCCTTTGATTTCTTTCTTTTTCTCATTTGTGTGATTATTTTACCAGCAAGTTTTATACTTTCATGTGTTTTCGTGATGGTGAGTACTGTTCTTTCCTTTCCAAGTTTAGGTTTTCATTCAACATTTCTTGTATTACTGGTTAAGTGCTGATGAATTCCCCTAACACTCACTTACCTGGGAAAGACTATTTTTCTTTCATTTAGCAAGCTTAATATTCCTGGGTATAAAATTCTTGACTGACAGCATTTTTCCTAGCACTTTGAATATGTTATCCCATTCTATTCTGGCCTTTAATGTTTCTGCTGAGAAGTACACGTTAGTCTGAGACTGCTTTATAGATGACTAGATGCTTTTCTCCTGCTGATTTTAGAATTCATTCTTCCACTTTGACTTAAGAAATTCTTATTATAATATGCTGTGATAAAGTCCTTTTTGAATTGTATTTTCTTGGATATCACTAAGTTTCCCATATTGGGATGTCTAAATCTCTTTCCAGACTAGGGAGTCTTTCTCTATTAAATAAGCTTTCACAACTTTTAAAAATATTTTTTTGCCTCTTGGGAATACTGATAATTCATAAGTTCAATGACTTTATGTAGTTCCAAGTGTCTTGAAGTCTTTGCTCATTATTTTTATTTTTTTTCTTTTTTTGTCTAACTGACTTATTTCTAAAAACCTCCCTATAAGTTGTAATTTTTTTTCTTCTGCTTGGTATAGTCTTTTAAAAAATCTTTTGAATGTATTTTATATTTCCTTAAATAAATGTTTCTGTTCCAGGATTTCTGAGTTTCTGTTTGTTTGTTATTTTAAAGATACCTATCTCATTGGTATAAATTTTCATTCACATTCTGATTTTCTGAGTTATTTGTATTGGAGTTCAGATTTCTCTTGCATCTCATCAAGCTTCTTTAAAAATCTATATTTTGAATTACTTGCCTGGATTTTGAGGACTTTATTTTGGTTAGGTTCTATTTTGGAGAGTCATTTTGCTCCCTTGATGTTGCCATATTACCTTGCTTTTTCATACTTTTAGTGTCTTCATGTTGATTTCTGTGCATCTGGTGTAGTAGCAATCACTTTTTATTTTTGAATTTATTTTTATGGAGGGGTACTGTTTTCTTGAAGACGTGGCTATGATATTGATTGGATATGGGTTGGTTGTTCCTGGGTTTGTGCAGTGGTGAGGACTCTGTAAAATTTCTTTGGTTATAAATAGTGTTATTGATATCTGTGGATTCCTTGGTGTGCTATGATGTGGTTATTGTGAAGGGTGTGGTGAAGTTTTGATGGGAAATGAAATGTCAGATGGGTCCTTCTTCACATTTTGGTGGTGGTGGTATTAGATAAGCATTCCTATACTTGTGTCTGTAAGCAGCATATGCTGACACCTTTATTGGTGGTTTCATGGAGGCCAATTCTTGGGCCTCTGAATGGCTTTCTCAGATGCCAGATATTATAGTGGCATGACAGGTAAGTGAGCAGGTTCTCAAGTTCCTGGCAGCTGGGATGGGGTGAGATGGGCAATGGTGGTAGCAGGGTGGTAAGATGCTCTTCTAGTTTCCAAGTGCTATGCTGTTTTGTTGGCAGTGATTGCAATGGAAGGTGCCAGCTCGCCCTGAAGTGACACTTGCAAGTAGAAGCCAGCTGAGGTAGTCATGGAAGGGTGTTTATGCCTGATCTCTGTCCCTTGTGGGATGTGTTCATGTGGTGGGCTGGGCTGTGGCTCCTCCAGGTGCCAAGATCCTGCACTGCATCTCAGAGGATGAGGATAAGCTATGTGAAGTCAGACCAGGCTATCTTGTTTTAAGGCCCCCACAATGGCAAGTGCATGTCTTAGCTGCACTGCGGGTAGGAGCTGGGCTGAACTATTTTTAGAACCCTGGTGAAATGCTTGGGTAAGGGGCAACTGCCTCTGCATGGAGGCCTTGCTATGGGAGTGGGGGGGGGCAGCTAGTGAGCCTGGTGGTCCCAGAAGTTGCAGCCTTGGCAAGCAAGTGGAGGACTTGTATTTTTCTCACTCCCCATCCAGGGCAGGGCTCCCTCTTCTGTCCCAACTCTTTAAGCTAATGCTGCAGTTCAGTCAGATTAGACAGTTCCCTACTATTCCATCACTCAGCCCCAGGCTGAGCAGGAGTACCCACTCGGCTCAGGACCAAGCCTTCTTGGCAATGCTCATTCTTCTTAATCCAAAGGGGGTGGCCTGGTTACAGTGTGGCCCACACCAGCTTTGCTTCTTAGTCCTGGTTGTGGGAGTCCGTTTCCCCTCAATCCTCAGTTTTACAAGCCCCAGCTCAAGCTTTCCCAGCACCTAGGACTGGCACCACCAGATCCCAGGACTGCACACACTATGTTAAGAGCTAGGATCAAGAATGACATCCTATTGTAGACGCTTAAGTCTCAGTACGGGTATGGAACTCAGGACATGTTACCTTCCTGGAGTAGTTTCTGCTCACAGTCTCCTGGCTACACCCTAAGTTAGATTCAGGGTTTAGGAGGTTCAAGATGCATATCCATGGCCTAAAATGTACAATTACACAGTGAGAAAGTGAACCACACAAATGGATTCACTCACCCCCCTCCTGTATTAGGGATTTTTCTCCCAGGTCCTGGGCAGCCTTAACCATGCAAGCTACCTGTTTTCTTTCTCCTTTATGGATTCTGGTGTTTCCTTTTTCTTTACTGTCAATCTCCCATGTCCCTTTGGGATAATGTATTCAAAGTGTGATTGTCTACACATGGTTTTTGTTCTTCTAAGTGGATGAGGCGTGCTTGAGATGTCTCTAGACAGCCATCATGGGGGGAGAAATCCACATTTCGTTAAGAATAAGGTCTGTATTATTTCCTATAATATGAATAATTCTCCTCCAAAATGTGGAGTGGCATCCTCGAGAGTGTCATTGATTATAGAAAATGGTAAGTGGGTAAATTAAAATTCCCCAAAGCTCTCTCACCATAATCCAAGCTTTTTTCTTCATTGAGCCTCCTCCTGATTGTTGTAAGATTTCGTTTTGATTCCAAAACTCACTGAAGTTGATTCTTATCTTAGTGTTTACTTTTGCAGTGTGACAGACTTTTGGAGTTCTCTATTCTGTTAATTTTTTACTAATGTCAGTCTAACTTACTTTTTAATACTGATTTTAATTTACAATTAAAATAGTCACTTCTTGCAGTGTGGACTTTTATTTCATACTACTTTTGATGGTTTTCCACTATGAAGTCCAGAATTTTACATACAGTAAATATTAAGCAGTATTTTAAGAGTGAATGCATGAATGATTCAATAAATCAATCAGTGTCCACATAAAGAAGTTTTACGACCTGCCTAAGTGACTTATTCTGCAGTATAAGAATCCTGAATGTAAGATAATTTTCCTTATACTCAAGTAAAGTATTTATGGTCACATTAATTTTCCTTTGCTCAATTGTTAGTGAAAATTGAAAACATACCATCACTATATATATTTTTATAAATCTTTGTATACACAGAATAGTTTTTAATTTAATCAGCTTATAGTTTCCTGAAATCTAAAATAAACAATCTTTTATCCCTTCCCTGTTAGTGTTATTTTCTGCCTGAATTATCCAGATAAAGATTGGAAAATAGTGACCTGTTAGTTAGCAGTCTTAAATTCACTTGGGAGTTGAGCAATCCTTTTGCAATAAACTTTGGTTTAAAATTTTTTAATTGACTGTGATAATGTTAAATAGTAACAGAAATATTACCCTTGGGGATGATATTTCTTCCACAGTGCTAGTGACTGACTTGATGTAGTTCATGGTTGTTTCATGGTTGATGCAGATGAGTAAGAGAATAACCCTTACTCAAAAGCTCTCTTACCACACCAACTTTGCTTTAAGGGAATAATCCTTACTCAACTGCAAAGGCAGATCCAGAGTTGAGACTGACAAACTTAGAATGATCCATTTTTGTTGAGTTGGAGTCTTGCTCTGTTGTCCAGGTTAGAGTGCAGTGGTGCCATCTCAGCTCACTGCAACATCTGGGGTAGCTGGAATTACGGTGTGCTCCAACACGCCCAGCTAATTTTTGTATTTTTAGTAGAGAAGAGTTTTCACCATTTTAGCCAGGCTGGTCTCAAACTCCTGACCTCAGGTTATCCACTTACCTTGGCCTCCCAAAGTGCTGGGATTACAGGTGTGAGCCACTGTGCCCAGCAGAATGATATGTTCTGAAAGACCATTTCTATACTTTATAACCATACTCTAGCAAACATCTATATGAAAGCAAAGCTTTTAAAGTGTTGAAAATAGTATTGTTTAATGCCTTACATGTATTTTCATGAAAATGCTGTTTTAGAATGCTTACATATGCCAGTCAAATTCCTTGATACTTTTTAGTAATTATTTCATGCAATATAATGCTAACACCCCAAATTATGTCCAATGCCACCATCTTAGGGAGACTAGGGATCAGAGCTGTAAAGGAGCTTACAGAAAGATAGCAGCTGTGGAGGAGCACCACTCTGATTGTCCCTTCAGGATAAATCTCACCATACAGAGATTGGTCAGCACTTAGCTGGCCATCTCCAATTACAGTGCCTTTAGAATTCCTACAGCAGTGTAGCTGAAGATATGCTCTGCTCAGGCAATGTCAGCCAATGTCCAGGTACAGTTAGAACAGCAGGGTTTGCTAGAGGAAGGATTCCTCTACTGGCAATCTTTGCTTTAGAGCTTGCCTTTGGGCTTTAGACCTTCTCAGATTCGTACCACAGTCTGAGTCTCCTCCTTCCCAGCTGTCTTCTCTTTCTTCCACAGGTATCAGACCTGATACACAGCGTGAAGGCTCTTCCTGCTCATTCCTACTCCTTCTATTGTTACCTTTCACACACATTACTCCAAATAAATATCTTGTGCTGCAAACTCTGTTTTGGCATTTCTTTCCAGAAGATTTGAACTCACATGAGCAGAACAAATGATATATTGAAAGCAAGCAAGAGCTATTTACTTATTTGGGGTAGATATGGCTATTAGGCATATCTAGGTTCCCCTCCTCTCCCCTCCCCTCCCCTCCCTTCCCTTTCCTTTCTTTCCTTTCCTCCTTTCCTTTCTTTCTTCTTTCTTGAGTTTTGCTCTTGTCACCCAGGCTGGAGTGCAATGGAATGATCTCTGCTCACTGCAACCTCGGCTTCCTGGGTTCAAGCAATTCTCCTGCCTCAGCCTCATGAATAGCTGTGCTTACAGGTGCCTTCTACCATGCCTAGCTAACTTCTGTATTTTTACTAGAGACAGGGTTTTATCACATTGGCCTGGCTGGACTAAAACTCCTGGCCTTAGGTGATGATTCACCCACCTCCGATTCCCAAAATGCTGGGATTAAAGGCATGAGTCACTGTGCCTGGACTCTGAGGATGAATTTTTAAGAAAAATAGTAAGTAGTCAAATGGATCACTATTTGCTAATAGTTTAATAAATTATATGAGACAATCAATCCTTGCATAGTTCATTTGATCTTATTTGTTCCTAAAGATTACTACAGTAGGGATACAATTAGTATTAGTAGAATTTTTAAAAATTTCACCAGAAATTACTAATGTTTTCAAAGAAATCAAACAAAAATTTTCTACAGACCCTTTCCTGAATACAGAATATCAGGAGAAACATTCACTAATTTATTCTGCTAAAGACATAACAATCTCAGATGTTAAAAACACTCAGGATATTTCTACCCAAGGTCTACAATAGAAGCTATGCTAGACTTTCTAGACTATGATTTGGTGTCATTATGAGAAATATGTTTAAGGTTTATGTGTAATAATGTCATCCAAAGCAATCTAGGTTCAGAATCTTACCCAAACTAAAGAGATTGCATTTGGCTTCTAGATCAATGATAGGCATGACATTAAAAGCCCATAGTTAACATCAATAAGTAAGAGTAGGTCACTGGTAAGGGAAATGCCACCGTGTCCAGCAATTGAAATCTCACTGCAGATGATCTGAACTCAATTAGACAAACCAGAGGGGGTAGACATAAAAACAGTTGCCTAAAGACAGGTTTGATTCAATTCAATACATGGACTCCAAATACTCATTTAGAGTCCACTATGAGCCAACAGCACGATGATAACATCTATAGATCTAAAAATGAATAAGATATGGTCCGTCCCATCAAGAAAGAATGATTTAGTAGAAACGTGAAGTTTAGTCTAGTAGTACTAATGGGCAATTGATTCAAGTTGCTGTTTCTTACTGCATAAATAGGACAAACCAAGAGTGTTAAATTTCAGTAAAGACACAAATTATTTAGTGAGTTAGTACTGTGATGTCCTGGAGATAAAGGCAGGGAGACAGACATTATAACATATCAATAATAACATTGTCAGACAGAAGCAAGTGTATCTGCTCATCTAAGGATTTGTTCTATGTGACAATGACTGTTTTGCATCTTGGTTGGCACTTAATCTTTCACAACACCGAAAGTTGAATCATCTCAGGATGAAAGAAACAAGAGTATAATACACAGATTTTTTTTCCTCCAATATCTTTCTTTCACTACACACACATATACACACACATACAGGCAGCTCAAGTGGTACAGACCCTTAATGACTTATCTTTGTGATGGTAAAAATCAATGCAGTGCTCTATTTGGAGAATGACTACCTCCAATGGCAATGATGGTTAAATAGAATTCTGTAATTGCCAGTGCTTTTAGAGTATCTGTGGAAATGGGAAACCTTCTGAACTGGATTAAACGAGAATAAAGATAGCAATATTTGATACTAAAATGGTAAATTTGATTTAAACATGATGGAATATTTTAGACAATAAAGTAATAAACTTCTCTATTCTTCACAAATCCTCTTGGTGTAAGAAAGTTAATAGAATGACAGGAATGACACTGCTGATACCATTTAAATATAACTGTCCTTAAAAATGCTTTGGGAACAAGGCAGTGTTTAGGAAGTAAAAGAAATATTTATGTGAGCCAAAGGTGCTGAGATTCAATGAATCATTTTTTTCTTTTCTTCAAGCTAATAGCAGCTATCCCTTTCAAGATCTATACAATGGTTGATTACTAGAAATTGTAGAATGTGGCTTGTTAAAAACTCATCTCTCATAGTCGCTGAGTGCTTACTATATGCAGGCCCTGGGTTAGGTGTTTCTACTTACCTTAGCTCAATTAGTTATCACAACACCACAATGAAGTATGTTCTTTCATTATTTCCATTTTCTGTGCAAGGCAGCTGAGACTGACAACCCATTCTCAGGTCATTCGTACTCTAGAACTTTCTTCTCTTGTCTTATAGACTTCAGTTGTAATAGAGTTAGGTGGTAAAATCGTGCATACAATGCTTATTTCACATGTCGGCTTTGTTGCTTTACTCTGGGGCTATATTATGGGTGCATGCTGTGTTTTCCAAGCAGAATTGACCTCTTGTCTACACCAGTCATTCAATATAACCTAAGGTAATTTGCTGCCAGCAAGTCTACATATTTTTACATTTCTCGTAGATGCAATGCCTGTTTTTAAATAGCATTTATTGATGTTATTCTAAATACTCCCTGCTTTCGGGTGGTAAAATTACACATACATTGCAAGATAAATATGTCATGTAAATATATAGTTGGCTGTTTTACTGATTCTTTATAGACAGTCTTTCCAAAGGTAAAATTCAAATGCTCTGATTAATGGCCTCCCCCCACAAAAAAAATTGAAAGGCAAATAAGGATGATGCTGTTAAATGTGAAATATTTCCCAATCATTTTTGTGGTACTCCACTTAATTCCACCTGGAAACACTAGTATGGTAATCAACTATTTAGTGCAAAACATTTAAACCTAGTATGAGAATCTGGATGAGGATAAAAAGAAATTCTAAATATGTTTCCCACACAGATCTCAGTATCATTACAATAAATTGGATGCTTTCCAATCTAATCATTAGACTGTGTGTCTTTTTATGTGTCTGTGTCCAGATCTCTATGTGTATCTATAAAATATGTTATTCCTAGCAATCTATGTCTGCTGTTTATCCACAACTTTGTAGTACACATGATCTCGAGAAAATTATTTAAGGTGTCTATATCTCCATTTCTTTTATTTGTAAAGGAAGGGGGCTGGGTCATATGACGCACGATATCCATGCCAGAACTAAAACATACTGATTCTGTAGCTAAGAATGGTGATTTACAGAAACTACCACACTGTTTAAAGCAACTATTATCAAATTGAAAACACACATTTATTCTTCTATTTTCTATAAATCTTGCTTTCACAGTTACTAGAAAAGTTATTGCTAACATTGCTGATAGGACATTCTAAATTTCTACTTGCCCTGGAATTATTAGATAGCTCATTCCTTTATACTCTGCCATTTTTAGCACAAGGCCAGAGAACAGAGGTTTCTGGCAAATCAGGATGTGATTATGAGCTAGGATTCAGGAGCCTGAAAAGCCAGCATGCTGAGGTTGAAGAGCAGAGAAGTAGAAGGGGTTTTTGATGACAATATTGAGCAGCAGAAGCAAGACAAGCAACTTCCTGGCTCGGGATATTCTGTTATGAGAGAAAAACAGGTCTTTATTTGTGCAAGGCAGTTGCTTAGATTTTTCTAGTACTTGAAGCTAAACATACTCTAGCTGATCAAAGTTGAGAGTTACCCACCCTTCAGCATCAGATGAAGTTTAAGAACTATGAAATATATTTGCTAATTGACACTGAGCTATGGTACTATTTCAGCCTTTTAATGTTTTCTTGTGATTGATGAGATATTTGTATTAAGTGCTTCCGTTTTTTGCACTTATTTGTATTATTTTTTCTTTTCACTTAGTGAGTTAGCACCTAGCATGGATAAATTTCTGCATTTAGAATTTAATAGAAATCTTTTCTGTTGGCAGATATCCCTTGATATAATTTGTTATTTATTTTCAATTCTCTCCAGGTTTACCTCTTTCACTCTTTATAGATTATGACAAATGGTCAGCAATCCCAAGTTATTTACTTGATGTGAACATTTCCAAGAGCAAAATATTTCAATACTATCATCCTGGATTATCAAATCAAAGTACCGAAAGTGCTCCAAACAAAACAGAAGCATAGTTTACTCACATCTTCCAAGTCCCTTGTTGAATCCAAGAAGATAAAAGTATCTATTTATATATAAGGATAATAATATTTAATCTCGTCCCCATCTCATCTTTCGAGAATAATATGTTAGCCATCTGAGATAATTTTGAGATATCAAGTGAATTGCATAGCATTAAAAAATGACTGATTAACTTTGTCAAAATACTAGAACTAGTTTATGAATCTTCACCTTTCATCATGTTTTCACAGGAATATTTAAAATGCCTTTCTTCAGAAATAGATGCTTTCCAACTTACATAAACACGTGAAACCAACTCAAGAATTATAGGAGGCCCTTGGAAATAGATTCTAAGACAACCTCATCCAATCTTATGAACCCTTCAATTACACACCCTATGTCAGTGTGCATTCATTCATCAACTGTTTGCATATAGATCTGGGGATAAACTTTCTACACATAGAATACAGATCTGGTAATTGATAACTCACTGAAATCTGTTTCTTGCACAAGTCAAATTAATTAAAAGTTCTTGCTTTGAGCTGACATCTGTCTCATGTAATTATAATTGCTTTTCAGCAATCTAACAAAGTAGTCACTTTTTCAGAAAGTGTTCATCTGGTTATCTGCTATTGCTTGAGCTGAGCAAACTCACGTGGCCTTCCAGTGATCGTCATTCACTTTTTTTCTATACTCATGCATCATCTCTTTAAGTTTTCTACTTACTTTCTTGCCTGGATTAGGATCAATGTCAAATAAGTATATGTAAAGATTACAGAACACCTTGCAACATATAAAGGAGTTATCAAGTCCAACAGTTCCATAAAAACTGGTGGGCTATATTTAAAAAGAAAAATAAAATTTTCATTATTTACAAAGTACATGACTTAGAATCTTAAAAATAACTTTTAGTAAGAATTTACCAATTTCATCAATTTTGTTAAAAGGAAAATGATTATTTAATGAAACAGTTAATTTAACTATACTTTGAAATTGATAAATGAAATATACTTATTATTTTATATATACATTATACAGATTTTACTATTATATGTTATGTATAATAGTAAAATCAATTCCATTTGACTAATTCTCCAATATACTTTTGTTTATATTTTTTGCCAATCTAGTGCATTTGTAGGTAATTTATGGTTGCCAAAAATGAAAGAATATAACCTGCATATGAATGTCAGTTGGTATTTAAACTTACACGAAAAAGTAGGATTAAAGTGAAAAACATGTGTATGTCAGAACTTCACTCATTTATTAGTGGTATAAGAGACATTTTTTTACTTAAGTAGATAACGGTTTTGAATACTCAGGCAACCTCATCCAATCTCATGAAAGCTTCAATTATACATCTATGTTCAGTGTACATTTATCAGTCGGTTGAATATAGAGCTGGTGGATACATACATTCCTACATATAGAATATAGATCTGGTAGTAGATAACACCCTACAAATCTATTTCTCGTACAAATCTAATTAATTGAAAGTTCTTGCTCTTGAGCTAATATAGTATATTTCCTTAATTATTTTTGTGTTAGTCACAACACATTGATAGTCACTGCCAGTAAGTTTATTCCGTATTAAACATTTTTATCCATCACTTTCTTAAGTCTAGAGTACAAAAGTGATAAGCTAAGCATTTACAGATTTTCATGGCGTTAATACTGTAACTATTAGCAATTTCATGCTACTGATATTACATCACTGAACATGGATTGGAAAGAGATGTGCAGTAATTCACCATTATATTATATTTCTGCCACACTAATACAATACACATAAATGACCCCAAGAACATAAAATAATTAGAAAGTGATGAGATTTGGGTAATTATTATCCCTGTTTTAATATAATTTATTTACTTTTACATATGTAACATTTAATTTTACTGATGGCCATGTTTAAAAATGGGGCTTGCAATATTCCTGAAAATATAACAATGGGTTCTTGCAATGCAATATATGCCAGTTCACATACATCATTAAATGTAGCACAAATTGAGGCATAATAAGAACCCTCTGGATGTATAGATGCCTTTCCCCAAGAGTAAACAGAAGCTATGGGAAATCATTGCAGAGGCCTATTAGGAATGTAAGCTTGAGTGTTAGATGTTCTGTCTCCGCTGCTCAGTCCATGAGCAAGTTTCTAGCCTCTTTGTGTTCCACCCTTCTCAGGTGAAAAAAAAAATGACAATAATAATCATAAAAATGATACTTGTGTGTAAAATGAGATAACATACATAAAATCCTTAGAGCAAGGCCTAGAGCATAGTAAATGCTTAATATACGTTAACCATATTATAATTGAATTTTAAGATAGAATATAATATGATCAGATTTACAGCTTAAAAGGTCACTCCCCTTATTGTATGGACCACTTAACTGTGGTACTCAACTATGGTAGAAAATGCAGTTAAGTATCTATTGCCACCCTAGGGAAGTTCTTGGATTCCGTTGGTGAGAATAGAGACAGCCAACTAGACAAATTTTGAAAGACATCAAAAACAAAGAACACTGGACATGTCAAGGATAACTCCTTTTTTTTTTTTTTTTTTTAAATTAGGCAATTGATAGATTTCTCCTTCACCTAGAAAGAAAATAGAGGAAAGGAATTACTTTAGAGCCAGGTGGGAGATCAGTAGTTTGATTTAAGATTATAAATTTGAAGTAGAGTTAAGGACCTGTGGAATAGGTGGAGGAGAGGTCTGGGCCGTAAATGCATCTTGCAGTTATTGACATAAAAATGAAGTTAGTTAGAGACACAAGGTCAATATTGCTTTTCAGTAGATTGGAATATGTGGTAGAAACAACACATCTTGTCTGAGGAGTATTAATGTCGTAAGTTGTATTGAAGAAGAAATGTCAGAGAAAAGCAGTTACTCAAGGCAGAGATAATAATAAGAAAACTGAGGCTCATGTGTAGATTTTAAGTAAATTTCTTCTGAAGTCATATAGCTAAAATGGAGCTGGGAGATTCATATAGTGAAGCTGGGATTAACTCAGTTTTAACCTGTTCTTGGTCTATATGCCACATTTTACTAAGAGTCTTGCTATTAACTTCAGCCTTTTGATTAAATGTCATGTGTCCAGTGCTCAGTAATTGGTAGCTGCTTCTTCCTCCATTCCCTGTCTGCACTAGAAGATCCATCAGTGTCCAACTGAGATTCTTATTCTGCAATATAGGAAAGAAAGGGAGAGAGACAGAGGAGGAGAAACAAGAGAGACAGAAATAGTCAGAGGCAGAGAGAGAGAATGAGAGAGAGACACACACACAAAGAGAGAGAAATAGTGAGAGAAAAGAGGAAAGAGAGGAAGAGCTGGGGAAAGGCTTATGAAGATCGTTTTCTGCTGAAGTAATTTGTCTAGTTCTGTAATGGTTCTATGAAAGTCTCTAAGGCATTCTGAGGGACTGTGCTTTGTTTACAATGTCCCAGGGAGGAAAAAGAACCTATTTAGATGCAAGTGAGAAGGGAAACAGATGGAACACATCATTAACCTCCATATATTTAAATATGATCTGACATGACCATATATCTTCCAAAGGACAGCCAAGGAAAGGAGAGATGAGAGGATGTGAGTTTAGAAGTGAGGGGATGAGCAGGGATAGAGGGAGGCACTCATTTCCCCTGCTGACGCTATGCATACTAGTCAGTAATCAGGGCTTCACTTTCATGCATCTCTGATCTCAAGTTAGAATTCAAAATAAAATCATATAAAACAGTGTCTAAGGAACCACAAAACAATCAACAATAGTTCAATAAAGTGTATACTTTTTAAGTACTGTGTCAAAGGTATGCATGCAAATCTGTATAATAAAGAATGGAAAAAAACAAGTAAATATTAAAATTCCTGTTAAAAAATAGGTCCCTCAAAAGCGAATAAACAAAGCACTTCCATGAATCTGAAACATTCAATTTCATAAGTGCTGCACAGTTGAAAAAGACATTAATTGCTCATTCTAACCCTGAGGCCCCTACAGTTACAGCCCTTCTACAGTAGGGGGAATAAAACCAACAACCCCGGAATATTTCATGTACAACTCAAGAGATATTCATCTAATGATGCTGTTGAAGTGGTGAAATACTACGAGCATTTTCATCTGGTATATAGCTTTATTTCAGACAATGCTGAGGAGTTAGATTGAGTAAAAACACATGAGGGATAAATTTAATTTTGGATCATTTATTATTCAGAATTTGTATTGGATTCACCATTTAAAAAAATTTAAACCGGTTTCAATATATTGACGACCTTCTTGTTAATAGACTAGTATTAATCTCAATTTTTAAATAAGAAATTTATGTTAACTCACCTTCTAAATAAGGAAACTGAGGCAGAAAGTTAAGCGGTGGCTTAGAAACTGCCAGTGGAAGCACGTTCACTTTAGTTGAGGGCTAATTCATTTGAAGTGAATTACCTATTCTCAGGAGCCCCATGATGGTCCCAGCAAGGGTAATTTATTTCCAAGAAGGGAGTTCTTTGCTTTTAAGAGGAAACATTTTTACTTATTGTATTGTAGAATTGTGTCTGTTACTAATATAATAAGAAATACATATCCTGACTACACTAACATTAAGCCAAATACTGTGTTCTGTTTTTTTCTTACCAGATGTTTTATGGCATGTAACTGTGTTAAGGAAGATTGATAAACCTAATAAACGTATATATAAACCTATCAGTAAAGGATTATAGAGAGGAAATTCTACTTCAGTTTGGAATACTTGCAAGGATTCTGACCAAAGGTTTTGTTCTACTGTAGTTCATTTCCATTTATGAGAGAACTATTTTTATCCTATCCTTTGCAGCACTTATGTTTACACTAAGAAAGAGAATATGCATAGCTTTTAACCAAATTTTGTTACTAACTCAGCTGTAATTAAAATATTCTGTACCTCAGATTTTTGCATCTTTTAAAATGGAAGTATAATTGGTTAGCTGACAATCAATTGTATCTAATCTAATTTGATTACTTTAAGAAAATTAAATTTTTGGAAATTTAAATTCTTTTATTAAAGAGGGAAAAGGAAGCTAAATAATTTTTACAGTGTAGCTATATAATTAATTTAGCTGCTGAAAGACGAAGGCATGATTTACACAGAGTAAAAAAGGAAAAAATAAAAGATCCAAGAGTTATAATCTAGAAACTGGGAGAAAGGGATTGAGATTGACTGTTACCAAAATAGCGACCTAGACTTGTTGTTTTTCAGACTTTAAAAGTTTATTCACTGTAAATATTTAAATAATATAGTAAAAACTGTGTAATTAATACATTAAAATCACTTTTATGTTGACACAGTAAAAAACATCTTAAGGTTTGTATGACTATCTTTCTAGACATTTTCCAATGATATGAATGAATAAACCTAACAGAAGTCATGAACCAAGGCAATGATTTTTCTTTAGGCCTTTATCTAGGTTCAGAATTGCTGGCTCAAAAGGTGATGGTATATCCAGCTTTGGCAAATACTCTCCAACAGACCTTCAAAGTGGTTGTAAAAGTAGGTGCTTATTTCATTCACATTCCCCTTTACCTTCTTACCCATCTGAGGTATTGTCAGTATTTTACATTTTAGCCATTCTTGTGTGTTTGTAGTAATACCGGAGTGTGCAATTGTGGTGCCCTTTTTTTTTTGTATTTCACAAGTGACTGGTGATATTAAGCAGTTTTCAAATGTTTATTAGCTACCTGCATTACCTCTTTTGTGAAATTGTCTATTGGATTATCTGACTGGTCATTATTGAATTGTGGTAGTACATTACTCTAAATATTATAGCATACATAGTTAACTTATTACAATCTAACATAGTAGGTTTTACCAATTCTGTTTATGCTCATCACCTTTTTTGTGTTGTTATGTTTATGAATATTAGTCATGCATATATTTAAAAATTTATAGAAGATACTTATTTTTATAGAACCTTACTTTCATTTGTTTCTGCATTTCTGTCTTTTCTTCTGGTATCATTTTCCTTCTGACCAAATGATTCCCCTTAGCATTTTAAAAATGAAGTTCTGCTAGTAAAAAAATTATAATTTGTATTTGTATTACAGAGACATTATTGTCATTTATAGGATTCTGAGGGGACATTTATTTGCTTTCAGCACTTTCTTTTGACTTCTATATTTTTATTTGATTTTATTTTTTGAGACGGAGTTTCGCTCTTGTTACCTAGGCTGGAATGCAATGGTGTGATGTCAGCTCACTGCAACCTCTGCCTCCTGGGTTCAAACAATTCTCCAGCCTCAGCCTCCCGAGCAGCTGGGACCACAGGCACGCGCCACCATGCCCAGCTAATTTTTGTATTTTTAGTAGAGACAAGGTTTCACCACGTTGACCAGGATGGTCTCGATCTCTTGACCTCATGATCAATCCACCTGCCTCGGCCTCCCAAAGTGCTGGGATTACAAGCTTGAGCCACTGCGCCCGGCCCACTCCTATATTTTTAAAGAAATGTCAGCTGTCAGTAGTATTGTTTCTCTTTTGAAGGTAATATGTATTTTTCCTCTTATTGCTTTATACATGTTCTATTTTTCTTTGGTTTTCAGAGTTTCGAATATGATGCAACTTCAGTATATTATTTGATTTAATTTTATCATTATTTATCATTCTTGGTGTTTGTAGAGATTCTTGGTTTTGTGACTGAACAACCTCTGTTAGTATTTTTAAATTCATCATCTCTTCAAATATTTATTCTGCCCAATTCTTTGTTACATTTTGCTAGAATTCGAGTAACAAGTAGTTTAGTTCATATATATTCCACTAGTCTCTTACAGTCTTTCCTGTGTTTTTCTGTTTTTCTCTTTGTATGGAACTGTATATATAATTCTTTTTGATCTGTCTCCCAGTCCACTAATTCTCTTGTTTTCTTATATCTAAATTAACTGTTATCATGTATTCATCTAATTTCACATATTATATTAATAGTTCCAGTTTTATAATTTCTTTTATTATATCTTGCAGAGTTCAATTTTCTTATGAAATCCTTGAAACTTTACTGTATTTTAGCCATTTTTCTGTATTTTTTTAAACGTAGTAGCTAAAGCTGTATCTTTTCTGCGAAATCTGGATCATTTACAGATCTGTTCTATTTTGTGTTACCTTGTACTTTCTCTGGAGATGAATTTAATTTAATTTGATTTAAATTTATTTATTTTTATTTTTTGAGACAGAGTTTACTCTGTCACCCAGACTTGAGTGCAGTGGTGTGATCTTTTCTTACTGCAACCTCTGCCAGGTTTAAATGATCCTCCTACCTCAGCCTCCCAAGTAGCTGGGATAACAAGTGTGCACCACCATGCCTGGCTAATTCTTTTATTTTTAGCACAGAGAGTTTCACCGTGTTGGTCAGGCTGACCTCAAACTCCTGACCTCAAGTGATCTGCCTGCCTTGGCCTCCCAAAGTGTTAGGATGGCAGGCTTGAGCCACTGTACCTGACCTTGAGATAAATTTTAAAAGTTGAACTTTAAAAATTATATTCCAGACATTGCATATAAAAACATACAGACTTTTAAGTTCTTCATGTTATAGCACATTGTATCAGAGAGTGGGTCCATGTTTTCGTTTGTGAAGTAGACACAATGGGGGCTGACCATCTCAACCTAATCAGGGATTCAGCTAAGCTGTGTCTAGGTCACTATTTTGGTAATAGTCAATCTATCTCTCTTTTTCCTCATTTCTAGATTATAACTTTCTTGGACCTTCAAGTTAGAGCACATGGTGATTAGTTATTTCCTACCTAGTGGTTTTTTTTGTTTCGTAATACCAAAAGACTGCCAAAAATTAAGATCAGTATTTCAGAGGATTGTCATTTTTTAGGATTTTATTCTACTGTTCTTTACCAACTTCATAATTAAGCAAATGCCTCATGGGAAAAAGTCATTGTGTGTTTGAAGCCCTCATGTCTTCAATTTTGTTAATGTAGTGGCATCCCTCTGCTTTGGCAAGACATGGATCTTTATCCTCTAGCTATAGCCAAAATTAGTGAAGGTGTCAGGAAGGTGTTACTATAGAAGGTCTGTATACTGCTTTTGCATAAAACGTACTGTTGTGTAATAAATTACAACAAATTTCCATAAAACTTATCATTGTGCAATAAATTACAACATATTTAACAGTTTAAACTGATATATACTTATTTTCTCTAGGAGTATCACTATGGTTGCAAAAGCTGGTCTCAAACTCCTGGTCTTAAGTGATCTTCCCACCTCAGCCTTTCAAAGTGCTGGGATTACAGGCATGAGCCATGGTACCCATCCCTGACTGATACACACTGTGTTGATGGTAATGATCATTTTTCTGCCACCAGCAATTATTATGACATAATCTACGACAGGTGTTCCTTGCTATGAAGACAGACTTATAGCAAATCTACAACTTTCCCAAAGCATATTAATGGAAGCCACTTAAAATAGTAACAAAGAAAGTGAGAGTTAAAGATGAAATTTTTTTTAGAAAAGGTCTAATTGTATAAATAATAAAACTAAGAAAAGAAGCAAGATAATTCATAAGACAAAAATAAATATAGAAGATCAAATTACATCAGGGGAAGATAACTAGAATAGAATTGCATCTTTAGTCTTTATTTTCAACATGGTTCTCAGGAAAAATTAAGAGAAAAAGTAAATAAAACCAAACTTACAGTGACACATGTAACATCATAGACAAACAAACATACTTTAAACAGTACATGGACTAAATAAAAGGAATTCAATAGGCTCAAATCAAATAAAACAGTAAGCACAGAGTTAGCAAGTGTCAAAGTCTTTTTCTAGCTCAAGGGTTCAGTCAAACATCATGTAATTCTGCGACTGGAGGTAATTTCATAAAGGTCAAAATTGAAATGCCTCAAATATGTGTCAATAGATCATCAGATTATTGCAGTGTATTTATATAAGGAAGTATAATATAGCAGTGAAAAATGTATTAGAACTGTATTCAGCTAAATGAATATGTCGGTTGATCGGATTTATTATATATTCAGTTTTTTAAAAGTATTAGTCACATGATAATACAGCGTGAATTCAGTACAGTCTACTTATACAAATTTTAAAAACAACTGGCACAAGCAATATCTTTTTAAGAGATGTATAATTAATTAAGTTGTAAAAATTATAAGTTCCAGCAAAGGCATCTTTAATACAAAATATTGGATCCTGGTTATGTATTCAGGAGGAGAGCAATGACATACATGCAGACAGCTTCTAAGGAACTACAAAGTTCTGTATTTTAACCTCTGCTTTGGTAGCTCAGGTGTTTATTATATTAACATCATAAGCTATAACTGAATATATATATATTCATGCACACACTTGTTTATACTTTTCATGCATTCCATATTTCATAACAAAATTGGTTTACCTTCTAAAATATAATCTTATTTAAGAGAGAGCATGAAAAGTTCTAAATCAATTTGATATAAAACCATCTAAACTAGTCTAAATCATTTTAATATAAAGCCCCAGTGATGCTGTTATTATTATTATTTTTTGAGACAGAGTCTTCCTGTGTCCCCCAGGCTGGACTGCAATGGCCCCATCTTGGCTCACTGCAACTTCTGCTTCCCAAGTTAAAGTGATTCACCTGTCTCAGCCTCCCAAGTGGCTGGGACTAAAGGCATGCACCACTGTGCCTAGCTATTTTTTAAATTTTTTAGAAGACACAGGGTTTCACCATATTGACCAGGCTGGTTGTGAACTCCTGATCTCAAGTGATTCACCCGCCTGGGCCTCCCAAAGTGCTGGGATTACAGGCATGAGCCACCATGCCTGGCCAGGAGATGCGAATTTTGGCTTTATATTTTACTTAACAGGTTTGTCCTATGTTTTGTGGGGTAGAGAATAACTAAGTGTAGAGATGCCCTTGAGTCACACAATAGCCAACCATGGGCATTTAAAGAGCTTTCATATGTCAGTGTGGCTTGAGTTTTTCAAGAAAGAGTAAATAGAGAAAAAAGCCATCAGTAACATAGCATTAGAAGCATCTTTCTTTCATTGGCCAATGCTACTGTGATTTGTAGCATTTTAAGACAGTGCAATCATCTTGATGTTTCAAATTTCTCAGGACTTTTAAAGTATCATTAAGTTATGTAACAGTTACAAGTTCTCTTTTAAACAAAATACTTGAAAATAATTCTTGCTGTTGCCCTTGAAATTACTTGCTTTATTATGTATTAATTAAAATGTTCTATGATTTGCACAGTGGCTTTGAACATGAGTGCATGTGTGTGTGTGTGCATAGGCACATATGTATACTTAGGAGAAGAAAAAAGCAAAAAACATAAGAATACTGAAATAATGGCTGAAGTGTTCTCTAGATAAAACTGTTAAAGCGTGGTGATTGTCATGGATAAATAGTCTAAGGAATTTGACCTTGAACTAACAAATAACATTTTATGTAAAAGTTCACAAAATTAGTTTTGTTAACAAAAGAAAACTATATATCAGAATCTATACATAGTCACAATTAAAAGTAGATAGGCTGACTATTGATTTTAAGTTTAGACTGTTGAGTTGATAGCCTCAAAGTATTTTCATTTTGTAATTCAAGGTATTTAATATTTTCTCAAATTATTCACTACATGTGATTGTCACAAGAACCATGTGACAATGGGAGTGATTGTTATTGGCAGGGGCCTGGGGTTTGGGGTTGGGGGGTGGGGAGAGAGAGAGACGAGAGAGAGAGAGAGAGAGAGAGAGAGAGAGGGAGATTATGAGAAAATCAGAAAAATATACTCAGAAAAGGTATATTTTGTTCAAGATGAGATTTTAGGTGACGGGACCTGAACTCAAGTCAAGATTTCTTGGCTTTTAGTTCATCACTTTGCCTAAAGAGTAGGATGGCATGATAATTTATTCAAGAGTAATCTGGAAAGTGTCTTCAGGTAGAAATGAAGAGAAACAACTAGAAAAGAGAGACGATTTAGAGTGCTATTAATGAATTCTGGATGGAGGTGACAAAGGCCTGGATTTAAATGATAGCTGTGAAAATGGATCCTGCTTTCAGCTTTTTAACTGTGTCCCATGTCCTTTTACACATTTTCTGTGAGAACTAGTTTGATTGAGAGTCTTTACAATCCTTTTAAAGGTCTCTCTGGTATTTTTTTTACAATGAGCTGAATGCTTTGGGATAATCTCTCTGATTTATCTGAGCTTAGTAAAATGTTCAATAAAAGTGGACTATTTGAATTCAGTGAAAGAGCACAGACTGCTGTTAGAATTTTGGACTGTTTTCTATTTTCTACATATAAAAGGATAACAAATAAAACATTCAAGGAAAAGAATATGCTCCATGGATTTCATCCCTCTGTAAAACAATGAAGCTTGAGATTTGGCCACAGAGCTTTTGCCTATTTGCAATTTCCTCTGTTTCAGCTCCACATTTCTTCCTATTGCCTTGGTTTATTTACACATGGACACATCCAACTTTAGTTAGGTGAATATTTCCTTGTGGATTACAATGTTTACTTGTGCATGGTAGCATGCAAAGGGCACTAATAAAGAACGTGAGAGGCCTGCATTCTAGATCAGGCTCTGTTACTTTCTCAAGTTGAGTCGTTAAATTACTTAAGTTAAATTGTTCATCCACATGGCTTCTGTGTCCTCAAAACGGAGTTCTAATTTTTATACTCATTTTCTTTTTCTAGCAGATATATTTAAAATAGCAAGGAAACAAACAAAAACTAAGTATATAGTTTAAGTCCTTGTAACTGATAAATCAGGGGCAAATATGTCTTATCATTTATTTATATGTTAAAAAGCATATGGCCAAATTTGATGACTGGTATGAGGTCACAACTATTGATTCATGACAGATGACTAGGGAAAGCGAACAAGTAAATTTGTGTGGCAGATTCTTCAGATTGACTCACTAAGTACTATTTCCTATCCCCTGCTACATGCTTTTCTCTTCCATAGGGGCTAGACAACTGATAAGCACATTTTCTAGATTCCTTTGCAGCTAGATTTCTGCATGTACTCTGGGATATTTTCAGCAGACAAACCCACATGAGACTTGGAAGTCAAAGATAAACAATGTGAGATGGCAGTTTCACCTAGTGTGTCAGTTTTCCAGAGAAACAAAATACGGTGTTGTACATATGTACAGTTGACCCTTGACAACACGAGTCACATGTCCACTTATATATGGACTTTTTTCAGTAAACACAGTCAGTGCTTTTTATCAGTGGGTTCCACATCCACAACTCAAAGTAAATAAAAAATGTGGGATTAGAGGGATACAAAACCTGTGTACATGGAGTACTGACTTTTTGTGTCCTTGAGTTCCACAGGGCATACTGCAGGACTTGAATATGCACAAATGTTGGTATTCTTCCTGCAGATACCAAAGGACAGCTGTGTGTGTGTGAATATATACATACACACACACATATATATGCACACACATACAGACATATGTATATATATATATATATATACAGATATATGTTTATTAAGGCATATACACACATGTAATACTATTGAGTAATTGGCTCACACAATTATGACAGTTGGCAAGTGTGAAATCTGTAAGGAAGGCTTGCAGGCTAGAAATTCAGGTTAGAGTTGTAGTATATTAACAAAATTTGTAAAGCATGCTAGCAGACTGGAAACTCAGGCAAAATTTTTATATTGCATACTTGAGGCAGAAGTTTTCTCCTTTTTGAGAAATCTCAGTCTTTGCTCATAAGGCCCTCAACTGAGGGAATGAGGCCTTATGTGGGTAAGGAGAGTAATCTCCCACATTGTGAAGGGTAATCTGCTTTACTCAAAGTTAAATGATTATAAATGGTAACTATGTTGTGAAAAATACCTTTAGGGCAACATTTAAACTAGTGTTTGATGAAACAGCTGGGCATCATAGCCTAGCCAGGTTGACACATAAATTAACCATCAGGCCAGGGAAGATTATATATTGGGAAGCTTTGTTAGCATTTCCACCATCCAGGGCTCAGTAGTATAGATGCCAAACAACATAGTACAGGACTAGTGGGGCTTTTTCAATATTCTTGTGTAAAAACCAAGCTGATTTACCCATGCTTCCAAGACAGGCGTTTTGTTGTTGTTGTTTTCATTTTTTAAGCTTAATAACATCTTGCTAGTTTAAATAAATTTTAGAATAGACACTGTTGTCTGCAATTAAGAACTCTGGCCAAAATAGAAGTGCCTTCAAGTAATATAACCTCAATTATACGGAACCTAGACTTGATTTTCTGTCCTAGATGGATCTTGGAACAGTGAGGATCTGGTTTAGCATTAGAGAATGAGGTACTGATGGTTCATGAGGGACAGAGGACTGCTTAAATTGTCCTTTTTGTCAATTCGAATTATTTTTTTCATAAAGCCAAGGCTTTTGCAGACTGAATGGATATGGTAGTAGCTCATTTTAAAAGTCAGAAAGAATATAACCTTATATCAGTTGGCTATTTCTAACTTCAGTAGCAATCTGATAGGGAAAAAATAACATGATTAAGATTTTAAATGTTTGGCTCAAATAACTGCCACCAGATGATATCTGATAATTGAAGAAGAAAAAAAAAAAAAAAGGAAAGAGAGAAGGAAGAAGAAAGAAATATTTCCCAAGATGGCAACACTGACATCACCAGAAATAAGATACAGAATTTAGTTTTTAGTATTGCTATGTTACAATGATTGGCTAATTGAATTCACAACCTTGCAAAAGTTACAGTATTGATTGGGAAAGATTGCGAAAAAGCCTGTCAAATATGAGTTGAATGGGTTTAGAGGCAGAAGAGTGAGAAATGATTATTGACAAATTTATTTGTATAGGGAACTAAAAAATGCTGGACTTTTCTTTTGTGTGCCAGAAAAAGCAGCAGTGGTTCTGTTGGCTTTATTAGTTGACTAACATTTCTCAGAAGAGGTTTATGTTCAATGAAGTTTACATAACAAAAATCTCCTTGTAAAAAAATTTCGGAAGAAGGAATGAAATGACTTTGAGCAATAGGAATATTGAAGAGCATTTAGTATGTACACCCCACTCATCGACCCTCAGATATAGTCCTTAAAACAATCCATAGAATACATTTTCTATGGCACTTGGGACAGCACTAGAATCTTTTTGTTTTTTTGAGAAGGAGTTTCGCTTTTGTTACCCAGGCTGGAGTGCAATGGCGCGATCTCGGTTCACCGCAACCTCCGCCTCCTGGGTTCAGGCAATTCACCTGGGATTATAGGCACGCGCCACCGTGCCCAGCTAATTTTTTGTAATTTTAGTAGAGACGGGGTTTCACCATGTTGACCAGGATGGTCTCGATCTGTTGACCTCGTGATCCACCTGCCTCGGCCTCCCAAAGTGCTGGGATTACAGGCTTGAGCCACCGCGTCCGGCCCCAGCACTAGAATCTTTGAAAAACAGTGTGACAGTTGTTCCCTGTTGCCTGAAGTGAAAGTAGGAGATGTTGCTATCGAAGTCGGCTTTTATTTCATGTTTGAAGAGGCTAAATATCACTATTCCACTACCAGAGAAAGTGACATGGTTGTAATGATGGGCAACAAAGAAAGAATGGTAAGCAAAATATTTTGGCCCACCTAGACCTTTGGTAAACTGCAATATGTCATAGAGGCTTTGGTACCAAAATAGATAGACAGGTTCCTAAGTTCTTCCTAATTGCTATTAGGACCTCTCTTACTTAAAAAATATTTTAAAAAGACTACTAAACTGAGGCCTAAATTGAGCAGCAAAATGGCCGATTTTATTACCAATTGCTAAACCCAAATAAGTTTATGGTATAGCACAACTTGAAAGAATGCCAAGTCAGGTCTGCTGGAAGAAAATGTCTGAAATATCCTAAGTATATAATATCAACCTTCTTTCTAGCTTTCCTCAGAAAAAAACCTATGACCATTCACCAAAATAATTGAACAGTCAGAAAGGGACATAGTCAGATTGTTTTTAGATCATTGGAAAATAGGCACTGAGTTACTGCTAATCTTCTGAGAACTCAAAAAGCTATTTTTTTCCTCGTAAGGAAAAGCTAATGAGCATAAATAATAAAGTTGAGGACTGACTTAAAAGATAGAGGAATTTTCATCTACTCCTCCCCATTTAAGTGACCTGATTGCCCATATAGAAGACAAAATGGTTTTAAATGATGCTTTTAATATCTTACAGGGTTTATGGTTCTTTAGTAAAACAAATAAGTACCAAAGGGCACCATGACACTATATATACGGTTACTGATTTTTCCAACTTTCTATTTTGATAAGTTGAGAACACTAGAAGAAATTTATTTCATCTGGTCACGCAAATACTATACCTTCAGTGTCTAACTTAAGATATATGTCATTTCTCTACCTCTGGACCATAATTATATCTACAGAGAATATTATAATTTCAACATCACCCAAAACATCACACCAGTCCTTTTCACTGATGGTGTGTGTGAATAGGATATAGGGAGCAAGAAATAAAAGGTAGCTAGATGCTTTGATAAGATACGTACATGCGGGAGGGTAATAAAATATAATATTAAGGACATTTAGAATCCCAAAAGGATATTGAATTTTCTGGAGACCCAATAGTTTGAATTACATTGGGATCTTGTTTTCAATGTAAAATCACACTATTTATAGCTGTGTCCAGCATTAAAAGTTTTAATTTTAATTTAGGAAGCAGTAGATATTTGGCATATTTGTATTCTCATTTGGTTTATCTGTAATCCCAACTTATTTATTGGATAATTAGGCTACCAGCATTTAATTGAGACCAAACACAAACACTTCTAGCTTCTTCGGCTGCAGAATAAGCAGTTCTGCCACGTAGTCTGTATGAGCAAACAGATATACTGATGTTGGACATGCCTGTGACCAACTGGGCTGCTGGAAGGAGACTGTGGGAAGCCTGAAGGAAGGAATCGTACTACCAGCTTCTAGGTTTTAAGTAAAGCTATATCCTTTAGTAAATACTATACTATACTATTTTGAAAAATTGCTCTTGCCTTTGTTAGATATTCTATGGATATTCATGAGATGCCAAGGAGTCATGTGGCCTGAGCTTACCATCATGGTTTGTGTTATTTAATCCACAAAACACATAATTTTTGGCAAGTGAGGAAGTGGTATAGACAAGAACAAACTCAAGAAGATGTTGAAAATGTGAGAAAGGGAAATAAACAGGTGATCACTTTCTCCACGTGCTTGCTCCTGCTGCATTGCCGCCTCTTCCTCAACTCATTCTTGGAGCTTCATGGAGTTCCATGTGCCTAATGACTGAGGATGATAAACTGGAAATTTAGCTGTGAATACCTCTGTAAGATGTTCAGGTACCAATCAGGAGTAGAATACTCTAGAAATACAATTTAAAATTGGACCTGGAAGACAGTTCAGTAAAGAAATCCTCTCAGTGGGCAAGACTTTGAGGAGTAGAGATACCTTTTTCTCTATGATTAGAAGGAATGATGAGCATGGTGTGTCTCTATTTAAATTTATGAGCTGTAGTTTTTGGTGTATCAGTGATTTGAAAGGACAAGTTTGGGAGATTAATGGCAAGGTTTGAGGAGAAATTACGTAAATCGGTCTCACATTTGAAATCTGTGCCCCATGTGAATGATCAGCAGGTGGTTCTGCCTACAGAGGAATCTCTCAGTAAGCAGCTAAAAGATTCACTTTTGTTTTTGTCAGGCAGTGTCTTTTTGCACTCATCCCAGGTCTTATTTTGTGTGATCGTGAACAAAGTTCCACAATGAATGTCTACAGATAGGCTTACAAACATGAGACAGCCCTTCTCAGTGGTGTTCTTCACATTGGTATTCTTGAGTATGGGATGTACATAGAACTTTTGCTATAGCACCATAATTTGGAGGAGATAACCTGACACTTTGGAGAAGGTCAACTATGTTGGAGACTTCAGTTTTGAAAGGGCAATGTTTTGTTCTCATTATAATTGACTCTTATTCTGGATATAAATTTTTCCTTTTTTCCTCTTTCTATTCCTTCTCTTTTTTTTTAGATATGAGGTCTTTCTATGTTGCCCAGGGTTGTCTCCAACTCCTGAGCTCAAGAAATCCTCCCTTTTGTTTCCCAAAGTACTGGCACTACAAGCATGAGCCACCATGTAGAGCCCCTAACTTATTTCTGCCAGAAATGTTATTCATAAACCTATTTTCTTATTCTCTGTTATAAAAACAAAATGAGCAAAACAAAATATAATTTCTCACCAGTGAATTTGTTTTGCCACAGAAGAAGTAAGGACATTTTTTATTGCTCATGGAATTTATTTTTTAGACTTTTTTACTTTTCAAAAATGTAATTTTAAAAATTCTTGTGTTTTATATACCAACTAGTCCCTTACCTTATAAAGATAAAGTGCTTCTTTAAGACTAAATAATGAACCAGATGGGGAAAATGCATTATGGAGTTTTGGTGCTTCCCTCCAGAATGCAGACCAAGCTCTTAACCAGCAAATGATATATAGTGACATTTCCCCGTAGCCAGAAGGCACAGATCTGGGAACCAAAGGGTGAAAGAGAGAGAGCTAGTTTTTTGCTTTGTATTCTTGTGACTTTATACAGTACTGGCTTAGAAATCTTATAAGACAAGAAATCAATACTTCCAACAATGGATGTGTTGTTGTCCTTGAACAAAAAGTTGAGACAATCAACTAGCCATTTTTTTTCTTGCCTTTCCTGCCACTAGATGGTCATACCAACAGGCAAAACATCTTGACTTAGTTAGCAAGTGATGTGCACACGACACAGCACAATGAGAGGAGGGAGAATCATGCTTGCAACACAGCTGATGGTAACTATTAATTAAATACTATCTCTACCCCATACAGACAGACTGCACAGGTATCTCGAGCATAAAGTTTTTTTATTTTCTCATCAGTTAAAGAACTAGTTAAGATGCATCCTGAGAGAAAATGGACTATGAAATGGACATAGGTGTAGTGATAAGAAGGTATAAATACAAACCACAGGCTTGGAAAGAATTCCGGAAATAAAAGCAATAGCAGCTACCTGTATTAATTTGTTCTCACACTGCTATGAAGAATTACCAGAGACTGGGTAATTTATGAAGCAAAGAGTTTTAACTGACTCAGAGTTCCACAGGCTGTATAAGAAGTATGGTTGATAGGCTTCTGCAAACTTAGAATCATGGCAGAAGATTAAGGAGGAGCAAACATGTCTTCACATGGTAGCAGGAGAGAGAGAGAGAGAGCTAAGGGAAAAGTGCTATACTTTTTTAAATACCCAGATCTCATGAGACCTCAGTCACTATCATGAGAACAGCAAGGGTGAAATCTTCCCCCATGATCTGATCACCTCCTACCAAATCCCTCCCCCAGCACTGGGAACTGCAATTCGACACGAGATGTTGGTGGGAATGCAGAACCAAACTATAGAACTACCTGTAGTGTTTTCTTTACTCAGTCACCTGTGTAATCAGATGCATGCACATTTTTCCAAACCCATTCCCTTATTAATTAATATAATATAGTGGATAACAATTAAATATAATTTAGTACATAAATTAGAGGGTATCTTGCCAAGATGGTGACTGAACTATGGACAGAAAAAATATCACCTAGCAATGCATGTGGTATCTGGTGAGAATATGGACCTTTTTTGTTGAGCATTGAACATATGAACAACTACTCATATGATGAATAAAATCTATTAGGTAAGATACATGATTTTTGCTAGAGTTATTTTGCTTTTGAGTGTAAGAAGATGGGTATGTTTGGGAGATGAGTAATCAAAAATTTGTGGCTAAGACTGCAGTTCAGCAGTAGGATACTTTTTAGAATAATTTCAGGAAATCGGTAGCATCTGTTTAGTGACTGTGTTATTCCTGGTTATATAGCCTCCAGACTTATTTCCCGGGCCATTCAGAATAACTGAGGGTTATCTAATTTTCTAATGAACTCCATTTGATACTGTGAATTCCGATGAATAAAACTTAGGTGAGGCTGCCAGTGCCCCACTCAAGAGACTCAATACAGAGTCAGAGGGAAAGGTACAAGAGGTAAAGTCAGATAAAGTAAGGGAAAGTCTCACCTGTCATAGAGATGTGCTATGGGGAAGACCCCACAGGTCCTGCCGAAAGAGGATCATCAGCAAGTCAATGAACACCAGCAGGGACCAACAGTGCTTAGACTTTCATTTTTATGTTGTATTCCTATAATTGTATTCCTATTTGATAAACGTTGGGCATTTTCCTGTCATTCCTCTGTCCAGATCCAAATCATAAAATAGCTAAAACCTGAAAAAGTAAAGGATAAAAGTGAAAGAGCAGATCATACTCAGTCTCACTTGAGTTCCCTTCGGCCAAAATTTGGGGGACACTGGATTTGTACTATATCACTGTGATGCAGATGGCTGCTAAACTACACATGAGTTTCAGATTTGGACTGAACCAAATATAAATGTTTTAATTACCAAAAGTAGGCAGATATAATTTTTTAATTACCAAAAGTGGCCAGAAAAAATATTGAATATGTCTGAATATTATTAAGAGAGAGGAAAAAATGATGTGACATAGCGTGATTGGCAGCCAATGATTAGAGAAAATTGTTTATGTTTTTACCCCCTTGAAGTTTACATCACTTGACAATCCAGTTGCATTTGAGAAATGGTGGTACAAACACTTCCGGTGGAATAAGCAAAGTGATTCCTTACTGAGGTATAGAATAAGGAGAATTTGATTTTCCCGGGTAAGTTGAAGAAAATTTTCAAGCAAAGGCTTGACAATGGAACTATGTCCTAAAGATAACCAGAAAATTTTCCAGTAGAAGAGAATATGGACAAGATATAAATCAGGTGGTACAGAAAGTGCTATGAGGTTGAATTTTTTTGTTTAGATTAAAACATGGAACAAAGGAAAGGTCAGGAAGTAAGAAGGAAAACGTGGGCGGAGTGATGGTAAGTTGTCTGGGTCTTTTGGACCAGGAATTACCATGATCGATGGCATATTTTTGAGATAGCTACGGTGACAGTATGGAGTTTGTTTTAGAATGGAAGAGAGTAGGAAAAAGAAGATCACCGATGAGTCTAAAGAGATATATTATAATAATTTAAACTGAGATAAGTCAGAAAATGCGGAAGAAGAGCAGTTACACATGATTTTCAGTGACTCAAGTGTTAGGACTTGCAGATAGCAATAGGTTGTATGAAAAGAGCACTATTGAGAATGATACTGAATGTTCTAATTTGGGCTTTGTTGATGGTGATAAATAAATCTTGTTTAGGTAGGGGCGTTGGATATAAACACAAGTAACTCTTCACTAAGATGAAAAATTATTTCTTTTTCTTCTTTCCTTCTTTTCCTTCTCCTGTTCTTTCTTCTTTCCTCCCTTTCTTCTTGTACCACCATCACTTCTTTGTCTTGCAGTCTTTCTGTTTCCACTTTAATCTCCAACCAATTTCAAAACAAGAATTTGAAGTGGCTAATGGTTAACGTTCTGCTTTCTGTGTTGTTCTAACATTTCTAATGCCCGAATACCATCCAATCTTCTTTTCCTTTAGTTCTGGAACTCTGTTAAATAGTACTGTGAAAGTAAGAACTGTGTTTATTTGATCTTGTTCTGCATTCATAATAGTAACATTCTCATATGCCTGTTGAAATTGTTATTAAAATAATTACATTGAGCCGTAGCCAGTAATCAATTTACGTGCCTTGCTAAAAGTTGACTTTAAAATAACTCAGTTCTATTTATCCCATTAAAATTATTTATAACCAAGATTACGTTTATGAATAATTTTAGATATAATCAAAAATGTTAACTCATAATATGCAATGAGGGAAACAAACAACAAAACAAAACTACAAATGAATTTAGGAGCAACAATTTGGTAAGAAAAAAGCTTGTGCTTTTGTGCTTTAAAACTATTGACCAAAAATTACCAAAACCAAAACCAATGAACCAAAGAAAGAAATAAACCCCCCACACAAAAAATACTGTCTTGGCCAGCTGTTTCTTGGATCCATCTAAAATGGAATTTATTTTTCTCATCTGCTATATAAAAAGGTGAAATTTGGTTTGATTTGGCCCAGTGCCATGCAAAAGAGATATGCCAATAATCTAGCTTATTCGACAGATACTTAGTATTTAAACCAGAAAAAAAATCAATACGTTTATTTTTCATCTAGCTAAGGTCAGTAGAAATATTTCTGGGTAGTGTAATACATCCTCATATGATGTCATCTCAGGAAGGTCAATTTAAATAAGAAAGAAAAATGTGTAGCCTAGGCCAAAACCACAACCAAGCCTCCAAAGAAATACAATGCTGTAAGTTGTATTCAGATGCAAGAACGCTTACTAATTGCTTTCATTAGGTAACTTCTCGGTTCTGGCAATTCTGGCATGTTTTCTTCGGGAAGGGGGTCATAGTATGTGGGGTTGAGGCTTAATTTGGTTTGCTTAAAAATAATGCCAGTCTTGCACAAAAAGAAAGCCCAATCAAAGGGACATAAACATTCTGTGAGCAACTTCATATGTGTTCCCAGAGAATGAGAACTTTACTTAGCATATCCTCACCACTCATAACTGCAGTCAGGACTAGACTCACTTAGAGAAATACTGGAAATTTTCCTGGTTACTGGTTAGCTAATTGGCTCTCCTGTGGGGATGTAGGATGAGAAGTAAAGGAAGGAAGCTCAATTTCCTGATATTCCTGAAAACTCTTTAGAAATATTGCATGATAGGAATTTATCTACTAGTCCTTTTGGGTATTGTTAAGCTTAACAGACTGATCTGGACTATTCTAATATCCAAATGATGCCATTAATATTAATTTAGCGCCAGAAGGAAGAGATATTTTCTTGTCCATATAATGTGGGTAAATGCTTAAACCAAATAATATCTTCAAAGAAGAAAGTGTAATAAATAAAGTACCTTTTCACAATGTGCAATATCTTTAAAAATAAAACACTAAGAACAAATTATGCAACATATTTTATACTTGTTCTGTACTAAAATTTAAGGAAATCATTGAGCGTTAACCTGGTGCATTAAAAATCCTGTGGTGTCAATAAAAAGTTAAAAGCAAAATCTTTTATTAATATTTCTTCCCAAGCATGTGTTATAAAAAATTAGTCAGAGATTTTAAGAAAAACAAAGAAAGTATTGTGCATAAGCATTTTATAAAATAAATGTGTTTTGTTTCAAAAAGATCTTTCATCTTCAATGGTTTTAATAGTCAAAGTGGGGTAAGAAGGTGATAGCTTTCACTTACAATCTTTTCAGATACTTAAATGTAGAGAATTTTTTTCAAAGAATCTATAAACACCCTTCATGTTTTTCACCTTGAAAGTGTGATGTATCCAGTTAAATGTCTCCAACTGGGCTGTATAGTTGTTCACAAACTGCATATCCTTAAATATTTATAAAGATCAAATATCGTATGAAGTTTTTGAGAAAATTAGTAATTTATTTCAAGGAATATTCACTGATCGTTTACTCAGAGCCAGGTACCAGGAATACAAGTTAAGAAGATGGGTAATACCTATTCTCTGCTATGAAGACGTTCATGTGACAAACCATGTAGTACAGAGTTTTACTAAATTCTAGCCTCATAGTTCAGTGTACAGCAATGAATCAGACAGTTTCCTCTGAATGTCTTGTTTATTCACATTCAAATATCTAAAACCAAACTATTCATTTCCTGCCCAACAAAAACCCTTCCTCCTTCTGTTCATATTTTTAAAAAAACTACTCAAACTCATAAATAAAAAACTTCAGATTCCTTTTGATTTCTCTTCCTCTCTATCCTTTTATCTAGCCATTTGATTCCTTTTCTATCCTTTATCTAATTATTCAAAAGACCTGATATTTTTGTTTTTAAAGTATTTATGTGCATTCTCCCATTATCATTCAAGGAGAAGCAACTTTATAGACAGAACTGAGTTCCAATCTTGGCTCATCCACTTACTAGATATGTCTTTAAGAAAGTTAGGTAACATCTCTGTAGCCCAGGTTTCCTCAGAGGCTTGCTGTGAGTATTAAGAAGATAACGTATGTAAAGCACTTAGCAGAGAAACCACCAAACATGAGGGAGAAGCGTACAGGCTTTCATTATTGTTCCCACTCCCTGCACCTAAGTTCACGCGCTCATTACTTGTGCCACTTCTGCCAAACTCTTTGAGCCTCTCTCCCTAACTGTAGTCTCTTCTTACACTCCAGTTTCACCTTTCACCAGCATTTTACCTTTCTTTTTGCAGGAATCTTTTGTATCAATGTGGTATGATTTCCTGTTTCCATTAGGATAAAGAATCTTTCAAACCTGATCTTATTTTCTCCTATTAACGCCTCCTACCTGGTAACCCCTCCCTCCATCCAGGCCAACTTCCCAGACTGGGTTTCCATGAACACATGCAGCGGAATACACTCCTGACATGCTGTACTTTCTTCCTTCTTGGCCTCTGCTTCAAAATGTGAGGGATGCAGCTAACACATAAAATGTGAGCTTGTGTGAGTGTGTAATTGAATTCGTCATTAAAAACACTTAACGAAGAAGATGTTAGTCCCGGCTGATTTCAACAATTTTGAGGAACTTTGATATCAATTTTGTAAAATCCTTTTCCAGCAAACAGAGCAGAAATAAAGTAGATATGTCACTCATTTTATGAGGCCAACATTCCCTAATACCAAATCAGAAAAGGCATGATGATATTCTATGATTTTTTCCAAGATTTTTATAGTTTCACATTTTACATGTAAGTCCATGAATACACACAGAGGATTGCTGTACTTTCTTCCTTCTTGGCCTCTGCTTGAAAACGTGAGGGATGTAGCTAACATACAAAATGTATTTCTTAAAGTGGAAACAATTTTTCTTTTCTAATATAAGTATTTAAAGCTATGTATTGCCCTCTAAGCTATTCTTTGACAGCATCTCTCAAAAACGTTTTTACATTTTGATACATTGTATTTAATATTCACTGTAAAATATTTTCTAATTTTCCTTGAAACTTCATTTGCAAATTATATAGTATGACTTTCAATTCCCAAATATTTGGGGAATTGATTTCTTGTTTATTTACTTGTTAATTCAGCTTAATTATGTTAGTGATTTTTAGTTTATTTATTTATTAATTTATTTGAGACAGAGTCTCACTGTTGCCCCAGCTAGAGTTGCAGTGGCGGGATCTCGGTTCACTGCAACCTCTGCTTTCTGAGTTGAAGTGATTCTCCCACCTCAACCTTCCAAGTAACTGGGATTACAGGCATGCATCACCACACCTGGCTACTTTTTGTATTTTTAGTAGAGATGGTGTTTCTCCATATTGGCCAGGGTGGTATCTAACTCCTCATCTCAAGTGGTCCACTCACCTTGGACTCCCAAAGTGCTGAGTTTACAGGCGTGAGCCACTGCACCTAGTCCAGTTTAATTTTTGATGATAAAAAACCTATATTGAATAATTCCTATCAGGTTTAATTTACTAGGTCTTGTTTTGTGACTCACAAATATAGTGTAACTTAGTGAATGTTTTGTGTGTACCTGAAAAGAATATGTATTGTGCTGTTGTTAGGTGGAGTTTTCTATATGATATTGTTCAAATATTCTATATCCTTACAGATTTATTTTTACCTCCTTTATCAGTTACTGAGAGAGTTGTGCTAAAGTCTCTAAGTTACCAGCTTAGTTTAGTTCTTCATTTCCTTCAATGTGTTTTGTTTTATGTATCTAGACTCTGTGCTACTAGGTATATATGCACTTAGGATTATGTCTTCTTGAAGAATTTGGCAATTTTTACCCCTATATGACATCTTTCTTTCTTCCCAGTGATTTGTTGTTGTTATTCTAAAGTCTACTTTGTCTTCACCTTTTTAGAAAAATAAATTGTGTTTGCATGTTATATCCTTATTTATCTATCTTTCATTCTAAACCCTTGTTCATCATTATGTTTCTCATGGGTTTCTTTAAATAGTATACTGTTATCTCTGGTTTTGTTTTTCATCTGACCTGAAATAGCTGTCTTCTAATTAGTATATTTAGACCATTTACTATTAATGTACTTATTTAAATGGGTTGATTTCTTACTTTCTTTTATTTTAAATAGTAAATTTTTATTTAGTTTTCTTGTTTTAAAATTTTTATTATATATATATATTTTTTATTGTACTTTAGGTTCTGGGATACATGTGCAGATCATGCAGGATTGTTGCATAGGTACATACATGACAATGTGCTTTGCTGCCTCCACTCCCCCCATCACCTATATCTGGCATTTCTCTCTGTGTTATCCCTCTGCAACCTCCCTACTCCCCCGCTGTCCCTCTGCTAGTCCCCCTCAACAGACCCCAGTGTGTGTGATGCTCCCCTCCCTGTGTCTATGTGTTCTCATTGCTCAACACTCACCTGTGAGTGAGAGCATGCAGTGTTTGATTTTCTGTTCTTACGTCAGTTTCCTGAGAATGATGGTTTCCAGATTCATCCATGCCCCTACAAAGGGCACAAACTCATCACTTTTTATGGCTGCATAGTATTCCATGGTATATATGTGCCACATTTTCCTTATCCAGTCTATCATCCATGGGAATTTGGGTTGGTTCCAAGTCTTTGCTATTGTAAACAGTGTTGCAATGAACATACATGTGCATGTGTCTTTATAATAGAATGATTTATAATCCTTTGGATATATGCCCAGTAATGGGATTGCTGGATCAAATGGAATTTCTAGTTCTAGGTTCTTGAGGAATCACCTCACTGTCTTCCACAATGGTTGAACTAATTTACACTCCCACCAACAGTGTAAAAGTGTTCTTTTTTCTCCACATCCTCTCCAGCATTCGTTGTCTCCAGATTTTTTAATGATCGCCATTCTAACTGGTGTGAGATGGTATCTCAACATGGTTTTGATTTGCATTTTTCTAATGACCAGTGATTATGAGCATTTTTTCATATGTTTTGTGGCCTCATATATGTCTCCTTTTGAAAAGTGTCTGTTCATATCCTTCACCCACTTTTGAATGGGTTTGTTTGCTTTTTTCTTGCAAATCTGTTTTAGTTCTTTGTAGATTCTGGATATTAGCCCTTTGTCAGATGGGTAGATTGCAAAATTTTTTTCCCATTCTGTTGGTTGCCAGTTCACTCTAATGATTGTTTCTTTTGCTGTACAGAAGCTTGGGAGTTTAATTAGATCCCATTTGTCTATTTTGGCTTTTGTTGTCAATGCTTTTGGTGTTTTAGTCATGAAGTCCTTGCCTATGCCTATGTCCTGAATGGTATTGCCTAGGTTTTCTTCTAGGATTTTTATGGTGTTCAGTCTTATGTTTAAGTCTTTAATCCATCTGGAGTTAATTTTAGCATAAGGTGTCATGAAGGGGTCCAGTTTCTGTTTTCTGCACATAGGTTAGCCAGTTATATCAACACCCTTTATTAAACAGGGAATCCTTTCACATTGCTTGTTTTTGTGAGGTTTATCAAAGATTAGATGGGTGTAGATGTGTGGCGTTGCCTCCAAGGCCTCTGTTCTGTTCCATTGGTCTGTTTCTATCTCTATTTTGGTACGAGTACCATGCTGTTTTGATTACTGTAGCCTTGTAGTATAGTTTGAAGTCAGGTAGCATGATGCCTCCAACTTTGTTCTTTTTGCTTAGGATTGTCTTGGCTATGCAGGCTCTCTTTTGGTTCCATATGAAGTTTATGGTGTTTTTTTTCCAGTTCTGTGAAGAGGGTGATAGGTAGATTAAATCTATAAATTACTTTGTGGGTTGATTTATTTCTATCATTTTATTATTAGTTTTCTATTTGTCAATTCACTGGTTTTTAATTCTGTAATTTTTTTCCTGCCTTTTTTTGAATTATTTGAGTTATTTTAGAATTTAAACAATGAAACAATATTTTTACTACATTTCTTTCTGTTTGTGTGTATGTAGTGTGTATGGATACTTTCTTTAGGCATTTCAGGGTATTGTAACATACATAGAAAGAAGTATACATTTATATATACAATATTTTTATCTTAAAATGTTACTCGACAACCTCTTCTTTTCTTAGAGAAGCTAAACATGCCATAAGCTGAAGCACAATATTAATGTACAGTTATTTTTTTATATAAAAAGTTTGTTTAAAGTTTTATTATGGTGATATTTATAAAACTCTTCTAACATGTACTTTGGTGATTTTACATATATATGTTTTATATATATAGGTATATATAGGGAGAATATATACACACACACACAAAGTTAATTTTAAATTCAGTGGGCATGAATCTTTACGGAGATAATTTTTCATATTTAATTTATACTTAAAAATTTTTAAATTATATTAATTTGTATTCCATACCCCAAGTGTGATCTCTATTTAATCAGCCCATAATTTTTAGGTTGTGTCCTTACTATGTTCAATTACATTATTGAGGAATATAATTTTTATTCTTACAGGGATCATTTTAGGAATGCAGAAAGACACCTGAAAAAAATAAAGAAAAAAGAAATTATTTTAAAAACATGTACTTTTCTTGAAAAAAAAAAACCGTGTTACAGTTTATACATAATAACAGAGAAACTTTTTTTCTGATTGTACCTAGAGAGATCACCAACTCTAGGAGCTCTCAGTCTTTGGAATGTACATTGTTAGTGATCCATGAATAGAAAAATAAGCATTCAAAACAGAGTTTGATTACTGAGCCCAGAGACACCGCAACAGCAAGAATAGTCTATTAATATTGAGTAAAATAGATCAGATATCCAAACATATCAGTCGAGAGATTTTACTCTTTTTCATACCCTTTCATAGTTTATTCCAATGATCTGTCCTTATCCATAAAAGAATTAGTCTGTAAATAAGTATAGAAAATAAATAGTGATTCACATATATTAAAATATATCAATAGGCTTTTTTTTTTTTTACAGAAAATGCTGTTTAAATTTTGAAAAATTAATTTTTAGGTTTTAAAATATTTGTAAATAGTCAAGCTAGTTGTATAATTGTGGTGGAACTTCCTGCCTATAATGCATTGCTAAGAATAAATCTGTAATGCCCCCCCAAAAATTGATTCTTTATATCAATCTGTTGAGTTTAGGTGTAGCTATGATTTTATTTTCAAGATCGTATCAGATTCTGATTGTAATGACCACTTGTGCTTCTGAGAATAAAACTTTATGACTCACAGAAAGCACCCAAGAAAAATAAATAATCCAACAGACATATAAATTGCCATTGCAGGCTATATATCTTCCAACCTCCCTTTTTTTTAAAACAGTTTCACTTTGAAGAGGTCTTCTGTTAAGTTGGACAAACTGACAGAGACTAAAGAGTACACTTCTATCTCTTGTTGTTCCCTCTTCTGTGTGAATCATCCTTTGTCCACAGAATCACTGTTAACACCTCAGCACCAGGGATTATTAGTTCTTTGGGAATTCTGTTCTTTCTCCTTCCTCCATAAAATAGTGCAGACATGCATTGCTAACAGAATGGTTTCAGGTGAAGCTAGGCCTGAACTGATAATCCTAGGTAGACAGAAATACAGGCACTGAGATTCAGTACTACCTTTGACTGGCTCTTGCAAATTCTTTCCTTTAGCTTTCTAGGAGCCCCCATCCCTGGCTCCCTCATTTGCCTCCCACATTAGTACCGCAGAGTTTAATACTCAAGTGTAAGGCTCTTTGAATCAGCCACCTGCTCCCTATGACTCGTACACCAAATTTTGCTAAGAACATGCTGTCTCTGTAGCGTTTTGTTTTGTTTTAAATTGCTTTTTAGGGAGATATATTTGCAGTACTGCAAGAAATCTGTAGAAAAGTTTAGCAAAGAACACAGAGTAGAACAAACTCTTCACTCTGTTATTGTTCTGAAACATGTCACCAGATACTGAATAATAAATGCCAAAAAAAGCAAACCTAAAATTTTAAGTGAAAGAAAAAAAGTCTTCTTGAAAACTGTTCTAACTTCTAGAAGAAAATTATTTACTAATTGCATTTTATATTTATACACGTTATGGGATTAAAAATGTCACAATGTTTTTATAAGAGTTACTTTAATAAATTGCCTTAAAATAGTTGCAGCTAATGTGGCCAAAATCATGTGGTTTATTTATATTTCACTCATTTTTATTGGCTTGTATTTTTAGCTGCTTGAAGAGATTGATCATGTTTTTTTGTGGTCTATAGATTGATAAGACTCTAGTCATTTTGAGTATTTATTAGTTATTGATTCATCATGATCTGATAACCGATTCTAATTTAACTCCTTGTTCTGGCTGTTCTTTTTATTATTCTCTTTTCTGGAAGCCTATGTAGAAACCAGGTCTGAAGCCTTTATTCATAAGTAGTCAATCTGTGTGCTCTGATCATCTGCATTAAAAGATCAATAGGACATGGCCCCGGGACAGTTGACTTTACTATTTCATTAACATAGTTCCAAGATGGGAGACTAATAATAATATTGTCTTGCTAATAGGTTTAAGGGGAAATAATTAGTTAATACTTGCGAAGACAATCTACATAGTCTAGCTTTTTTTCCCTCATAAAAATGCACACATCATAAAAGAAATGCAAGCATTGTTATAAACCACAAGGCAATGCCAGATTTTAAAAGCTAAGATAGCAATCTGAAGTTATCTGTCATATTTTTAATGAATAATTCAACATTTAACCCATTAATATTAACCTTTTCATTTTAAATACAGCCCAATGTCAAATATATATCAAAAAACCCTTAGACTTAGTATGCCCTTTGACCAGAAACTCAGCTTCTAGAAATTCATTCTAAGGAAATCATAATGAATATGTGCAAAGGTCTAATGAAAAGAATATAGATTAAAAACTGTATTTAGGATGGTGAAAATAAACAAATGTTCAAAAACAGGTGAAAAGCTAGGTAACTTACGTAACAGTAAAAAATTCAAATATTTTGCAATCATTATAAAATTATATGATGGAAGAATATTTTCTTCTATGAAAAACATTTTCCACATATTGTTAATCAAAATGGTTATGAAAAATCTGATCCTTTAAAAACATGTTGAGTGATATGTAGAGTCCATTTTAAAATATACTAACAAAAACAGAAAGAGGGAGCATGAAGTAAATATTGAAAAATATGATACTTGGGGCTGAGTGATGGTCACAGAGACTTTATTACAATATCCTTTCTTCTTTTCTGAATACTTTAACATAAATTCACATAATAAACAGTTAAATTTTTAAGAAAGCCTTAGTTTCTGCTTAGAAACAATTAGAGGTACATTTATAGAGTTATTTATTAATTTTAGAAAGAAAACCAAAAACCTGTTTTTGCTTAATTTTAAAGTGTAAACGTGTGTGTGTACACACACATACACACATACATGTGTGTGCATAGAAGTATGTATATGTGTTTATTTGGAATATAATAAAACTATTCATAAACTTTAACTTATGATCTTCCATATTTAAAAAACAATTACACAGTCTACCTTTATTACATTTAGAATTTGAAAAGATTAGTAATTATAACAATGTATAAATCCTGATAATAAATTTTATTTCCACATGGTATAGGGACTTTAAATGCATGGTCCTTTAGTTTATTCATTACCCAAGTCGTTAGAGATCAATGAATTTATTTATAATAGAGTATTTTAATAAACAATCCTTTCAGCAATTTCTGAATATGCTTCATTGATTGTAGAATCAATAGGCTATTTCTAATGAATCTGGCATGTTAATGAATAATGGTTTGATCCAAATATTACATTCAAAGCAGTGAGACATTTATATTCCAGTAGGCAAGATCATTTAAACCCTGATTAGTTAACAGACTGTGTTCATGAGAAAGGTGTATTGACTTCAGTGGCTTTATTGATTTTAGGTCTGTTGAACCTAGACACCTTGCAAATTTATGGGCTGGCTTCATTGACTACATTTTGATGTAATATATAGTTGTTTTTAGAAAGTGCTGTAAAAAGTTTCAGGCTTCTGACCTTTCCTATACAAGATCATTAACCTGTAACTTTTTATTATTTTCAAATGTCTTTCATAGAGGAATGATAAAATCATTAAGTTTAGCTTCTGTTATGTACAAAGGGTAAACAAAAGTTAGGTACGGTTGAAAATTGAACTGTTTAAATAAACATTATCCATAAGAATTTGTGATTACAACCTTCTACCTGAGAGATGACTAAAAGAACCTAAGTCAAGCTGTTCTTCCACAGTGCCATCTGACCACAGTGGCTTACTTGGCAAAAGGCAATAAAATGTGAGATTCACATGGATCTGATGACTGTTTTTCTTTAATTTAACAGTATTTCATAATTATTTATATTTTATATAATTATTTTAAATCAATTTGGCTGAGTTTTCTATAATATTTTGATTCTAAATCTTTTGATACTATAAATAAAATTTAAATGTCATATAGTTCCAGAGAAAAGAAACTAATTCTGCTCTTATTATTTATTATATTGTGAATAACATGAAGTCTTCAAGAATTGGAAAAATAATTGTCTCACAAGTAATATAGTTACAGATATCTAGAGTGATTAATGCAGATTATTTAAATTTCATTTCTGGATTTCACATTTCTTTGCCTAAAGCATGTAAATAGAGTTGAAATCTGTTTTAAGTGAACTTGATATAGATAATTATTCAAATTTAACCTATGAGTTCTCACCAAAGTTTTGCATCTATCTCCATTCATTACATAACTCATTGGCCATCTCAGCAATATTATTTTTACCATTCGAATAAACTTTCTTTCATTTCATGTCTTGAATATCTTTTAGTAAAATTAACTGCCTAGCCCTCTGCGCTCTTGTGTAGGTAGTTAATACAAGTGTTAAATTGGACAGAACTGTGATTGGCTGACAGATTTCCCCTTCTAGATTGACATTGATCCATAAATCAATTCAATCATGAAATAAAGACAGAACAAACAAACAAACAAACGTCTATTGACAGCCTAACATATGCCGGGGGTGATTACTAGGTGATTAGCTTAGTAGCTATGGGCTCCAATGTTGGATTTTATTACCTGAGTCAGAATTCTTTATTTGCCAGTCACCAGCTGTTTGATCAATGATTTAACTTTTCTATTCTTTGTTCCCTTGAATGTAAAATGTTTAACTACTAGTTTCAAGTAACTGCCTTTAGGATTTGTTTTACAACTAAATGAATTAATATATCTGAACCATTAGAAGACTGTCAATCATGTAAATCTCCCAATACACTAGCTATCGACATTTCATAATTGCCAGAATTTACAGTGGCATTTTCATATTTAAATATTGTGTGATTTGATTAAAGTTATTTTTTACATCTTATGCACTCTCAAAGAATAATACAAAAGGGCACGCAATGGAAAGAGAAACCCACTTACCTCTCACATCCATAGTTCTAAGTCTCCAGAAATAAACAGCTGTCTCCGGGTCTGTGGGCATAGTTTCACACATATTTGATGCATGTACATGTCTATACTTCCTCTTTTCTTTCTAACCCAAATCAGCACATACTAATGGAAACTGGCTTATACCTTATTCTTGTTTCACTTAATATATCTTGACAGTTTTATATTTCACTAAATATAGGAGAAGTTCATTCATTTTGACAGCCACCTTGTGTTAACTTAACCAGTCTCTTTATTCGTGGATTCTAAGTTCTTTCGTTTTTTAAACCATATTCAATGCTGTGATAATCACGTACATATATAAAATGATTAGATAATGTTTATATGTGTGTGTTTATACACAAACATATTCAAATACTTACATATTCACATACACACATCTATTCACAGATATATTCAAGTATGTGTAAACACACATATACTGTGTGTGTTTAATACATGGATAAATATATCTGTTGAGCAAATTCATGCAATTAGACTTTCTAGTTCAATGCGGAGTGTCTTTTAAATGTTTTATAGATATTCTTAACCTGCCGTACATACTAGTTTTGCCAATATAGATTTTCCACGAGACTATGTGCTTGTGTGTGATTCACCATATAATTATCAACACAGCCATTTAATTTCCATATCTGTGAGAGGATGTATCTCACTGTTTGCTTGGCACAATCCACTGCATCTTAGGATTTCACTTTTTGCTTTCTTTTAAAGAACAAATAGAAAATTCCATCTTAATAGTATATCAATATCATAGCTATTTTTGCTCAGTTTCTCATTTACATGCTACGATTTCTGTTATAGTAATTGGTTGCTCAAAGGCTTTTAGATTTTATGCAGTCAAATGTAACTTTTTATGGCTTCTAGATCAATAGGTATTTCTAAAATAATTGTTTATGTTTACCTTAACCCTCTTTCATTTTTATGTTTTATATTTGAGCATTTTATTCATCGAAAAGTTATTTTGGTATAAATTATAAGTTAATAATCAAGATTTTAGTTAATAAATAAAAAGCTCAGTTGACTCAAAAGAGTTAGTTAAATTAGTCATATTGTTGCCCTTCTTTAAAATGTTATTTTTATTATTTATTAAAGATTTAAATATTTGTGCTTTTCTCTATTCTGTTCAAGTAATCTATTTCTTCTAGTCTTAGTGCCACAGTTTAAGAAGTGCTGTGGCTGGGCACGGTGGCTCAAGCCTGTAATCCCAGCACTTTGGGAGGCCGAGGCAGGTACATCACGAGGTCAAGAGATAGAGACCATCCTGGTCAACATGGTGAAACCCCGTCTCTACTAAAAATACAAAAAATTAGGTGGGCATGGTGGCGCGTGCCTGTAATCCCAGCTACTCAGGAGGCTGAGGCGGGAGAATTGCATGAACTCAGGAGGCGGAGGTTGCTGTGAGCCGAGATCGCGCCATTGCACTCCAGCCTGGGTAACAAGAGCGAAACTCCGTCTCAAAAAAAAAAGAGAAGTGCTATAGCTCTTTATATTATAATATAGAATTGAATTAGTCCCCCTTTGTTACTCATCATTTTTCAAAATTTTCCTAATTTTTCTCAAACAAATCTTAGTGTTAGCTTTCTTATCTTTCCAAAAAATGCTGCTGACTTTTCAATTGAGATTTTTATAAAAGTATATTCTTTATTTTAGTATGATTCTTTAGTCTAATACAGAGCAAACATAACTATTTTAGTTTCTATATAGAAAAGTGGTTTATTTTTATATATTAATTTCATATTCAGCAGCTGCCATCATGCTATAACTTATTGTAGTTTCTAAGACTTTTTAAACCTAATTTATAAATGTTTTCCAGGTATAAAATCATGCAATCTTCGAAAACGATAGTCTTCTTCTTGTATTTCAGTTTTTACACTTATATTTTATTCTACTCTCCAGTTAAATTGTCTGATATTTATGGTATAATGTTAAATAGTAGCGGTCCTAAAGATGTCTTCATATTGTTTCTGATTTTAATGCCTCTTAGACAAATGGTCCCCAAACTTTTGCATAGAACAATCCATACAGAGGGCTTGTTGAAACACAGATTGTTGCTCTCTACACCAATCTTGATTCTGTAGGTGTGGGATGGGGCAAAGCATTTATATTTCTAACAAATTCTCAGGTGCAACTGACATACCCGGAACAAGGCCCCACTTTGAGAACTGCTGTATATTATCAGGTTCCTTAGTCTGACGCTGACTTTTGGTTTGAAATATGATGTATTTTTGATAATGTTAAGTGACTCTTTATTCTTTTTTATTAAGAGTTTTGTCAGGAATAAATGTCAGAGCTTTTCAAATGACTTTTGGGAACTCATGGAGCTTACAATTTTGTTTTATTCCCTTTTCATATTAATGTAATACATTTACTAATAGCTGTTCTAATACCGTAAAACTTTAGCATGCAACAAATATGAAAATAGCATTTTACTTTTTAATATGTTACTACTACATTATAATTAACACTCTTAAGAAGTATTTTTAAAATGTCATTGAGTTTTCATTGCTATATTTTTCTGCTTTGCATATTAATGTTAATCATTTCATAAATATAATTTAAAATATTTTATTCTCTACATATGTTCTAGAAGTAAAGTTATTATAGTAAAGTTATCTGTTTCTTGATGTTTTGATAGATTTCACTGAAGACATTATCTAGGATTGGCATTCTTTGTTATTTTCTTTTGTAGGTAAATACTGATAATTTTTACTTTTCTTACAAAACCAGTTGCTTTAGCAATTAAACACACATTTAAATAACAAATGGATTAAGAAGGAGTCTCAAGATAAGTTAAAAAATATATTGAACTAAATTAACATGAAAATAGAACATCAAAATTTGTATGATTAGCAAAAGCAGTCTTCAGAATGAAATTTACAGCATTGAATGCATGCCTTTAAAAAGAAGAAACATTTAAAACCAATAATCTAAGGAAGGGCAATATATCCCTAAAGCAGATAGAAGAACAGTAATAATAAACATTGGAGCAGAGCACAATAAAATTAAAAACAGGACATTAACAGAGAAAATCAACAACACAAAGACCTGGTTCCTTGAAAAGTTTGAATTCATAAACCTCCAGTCAGGCTAATCAAGTGAAATAGAGAAAAATGAATGTCAGAAATGAAAAAGGAGCAATGACTACTGATACCATGGACATTAAGAGGATAATAAGTGAATGTTATGAACAATTGTACACCCACAAATTTGATAATCTATACAAAGTGAATGAATTTCTCAAAAACACAATCTGCTAAAGTTTATCCAATGAGTAATAGATCATCTGAATATGCTCATGTCTATCAAAGAATAAACAGAATATTATCTTTCATGAATATTGATGTAAAATCCCCAGGAAAATATTAGCAAACCAAATTCAACAAAGTATGGAAGCTATTATACACAACAACCAAGTGAAATTTATTAGATGCAAGTCTTGTTCTACTTTTGAATATCAAATAATGTAAGCTATCATATCAATAGGCTAAAGAAGAAAAATGAAATGATAATATTAATAGGTGCTGAAAAGGCATTTGATAATATAGAATACGCATTCCTGACAAAAACCCTCTGCAAACTGGGAATAAAGGAGAAATTCCTCGACTTGATAAAGAAAATCTATAAAAAAAACTATGGCTAACATCATGCTCAACAGTCATAATTTTCTTATAAAATTAAGAACAAAGCCAGCATGTTCGTTATCACTATTTCTATTCAACATAATACTAGAAGTACTAGCTAATGCAATAAAATAAAGAAATAAAAAAAACATATTGGTAAGAATAAAATAAAACTATTTTTATTTGTACCTGATATGTTTGTCAATATAGAAAATCCCAAGGAATCAACATCAACAACAAAACTCCTGGAACTAATAGATTATAGCAAGGTTCTAGGACACAAGACTAATATACAAAAGTCAGTTCTTTTTGTATATGACAACATATTATAGAAATTTGAAATTGAAAACACAATGTGACTTATTTTCTCATGAAAATTTAAAATTAGAAAAAGAAATGCTAATATGTACATTTTTAAAATCATATACAAGATTGACATGAACAAAACTACCAACTCTAAAAGAAATCAAATAATAACTAAATAAATAGAGACACATTTTATGTTCATGAATAGAGGGACACAGTATTGTTAAAATGCCAGTTCTTCCCAACTACATCTATAGACTCAATGTAATCTTACTCAAAGCTCCAGCAAGTTGTTTTGTGGATATCAACAAGCTAATTTGAAGTTTATCTAGAAAGGCAAAGACACACACTAGCCAAAACAATAGTGAAGAAGAAAAAAGTAAGAGGATCGACACTACTCTACTTCAAGACTTGTTACAAAAATACTTTGCTAAGGACAGTCTGCTCTTGGTGAAATTACAGACAAATTAATAAAGTAGAAGAGAAAATTCAGAAACAGACCTGCATAAATATGTTAAATAATTTAGTCTTTACAAGAAATGGTGTGAGATAACCTGGACATTCAAGTACAAAAACAAAAACACGCACAAAGAAAGAAATTTATCTAGAAATAGACCTTAGACCTTTTATAAAAAATTAACTCAAATAGATCATAGAGCTAAAGATAAAACTGGAAAAGTGTAGAATTTCTAAAAGATAATATAGGAGAAAAATCTAAGTAATCTTGGGTTTGGTCATGAATTTTTAGTTATAACACCAAAAGTATCCATGAAAGAAAAAAAAAAAATAAAAACTTAGACCTCATTAAAAATAAAAAGCTTCTATTCTGTCAATCAGACTCCTTAAGAAAGTGAAAAGAGAATTCACAGATTGGGAGAAAATATTTGCAAAAGATACATCTGATAAAAGATACGTATCCAAAATATACAAAAGGACGCTTGAAACTCAACAATAAGAAAGCAAATAATGCAATTAATAATAGGCAAAAGATCTGAACAGACACATCTCCAAAGAAGATATACAGATAGCAAATAAGCATATAAAGTGTTCAACATTATATATCACTAGGGAATTTTAAGTTAAAACGAGTAACCACTACACATCTGGCAGAATGGGTACAATGCGTAAAAGTGACACATATCAACTGCTGCTAATTGTGCAGGGCAACAGGAGCTCTCATTCACCACTTTGAGATGCAAGTGGTACAGTCACTTTAGAAGGCAGTTATCTAGTTTCTTACAAAGCTATACATAGTCTTACCATACAATCCAGTAATTGAACTCAGAGGTTTTTACCCTAATGAGTTGAAAACATATATCCACATAAAACTTTGCACATGAATATTTATAGCAGTTTTGTTAATAATTGCCAAAATCTAGAAACAATAACGATTTTCCTTTAATAAGTAAATGGGTAAATAAACAGGGATACAACAGTACACCAATTAAAACACATGAGCTACTGAGCCATGAAAAGACAGGGAGGATCCCTAAATGTATATTGCTAGGTGAAAGAAGCAAATAGTCACACCTAGTTTATGACTCCTATTATATGACATTTTGGAAAAGGTGAAACTATGGTGACATTTAAAAACTCAGTGGTTGCTCAAGAGTTGCGGGAAGAAGTGACAGATGTATATGTGAAAGGGGATTTTCAGGCTGGTAAAAGTACACCACAGGATGCTATAGTGGTGAATATATAGCATATATTTGTCAAAACTCATAGAACTGTACAACACAAAAATGAAACCCTCATGTGAACTGTGGATGTTAATGTTTAGAAACTGCATTCAGTTACATTCCCATATGAACAAAAAATATATAATAATTTATGTAAAAGCACATATGTATGTACATGGGCATTTAAAAAGTACAAAAACATAGTGACTATAATCTCTACATTGAAGAGAATCACTTTTATCCATTTCCTTATACTTTTCTATATTGCTTATTTTTTCTATTATTTTATTTTTGATAATATGAATGTAATCTGAGTTCCTTAAACTATCAAAGTAAATACTAATTTTATGGACTCTAGGAAAAGATTGTAGGCATACATTCTGAATAAAATAGTTTATATGGTTTCTTCCTAGGAACCTAATATTGAATCTGTCATCTACTAATTCAAAGTGTATGTTACCCCTGCAATATTTTTCTTTCTCTTGGAGATAGATTTCACCGTATTTATAAGTGAGTTTGTTCCTAAGGGCATAGCTTTAAAAGGGGGTAAAAATGTACTCTTCTATAGTATTTTCTTATTTTGATAGGTATATTTGTTATCTGTGAACGGTCTTCATTTCACTTTTATGTGGCAGTTCAGTTGAGATTAATAAAATAACATTTTACTTTTTACTCATTATTTTATAGTCTACATAATCTGTTCAGGGTACAAGCTCTGCTAGTATTTTCTTGGTTTCTTTTGAGATGTGAAATATTTCTGCATAATTCTTATGACTTATCGTAAGAAACTGACTTCTCTGAAGAGAGTCAGTGCTGCCATATTTGTTCTTTGCCACTATTCTTACACATTAATAGCTTTCTACTACTTTTCACTTTACAAAGCATCTTTTGTTTCTGTCACATATAAGATAAAATCCAGTTAAAGCAATCCTTGGTTTCAGAATTAGTTAATTTCTAGAAACAGTAAAATCAAGTAGTTTCATCTGCAGGTGTATTTGTTTTTCACATTTTCATCACCCCTGAGGGAGGAACACAAGTGAAGTCTTGCAGCATTGCCATGGTGAGTTATTTATATTCCCACTGGGTACCATTCATCCTATTTCAGTTTCAGCCAACTATTTTCTAACACATTTAGATCGTTTTATAATTGTATTCTTACATGATTTACTACCATTCTTTGATTTAGTGGGGCTTATTTTAGGTTTGGTATCGAAGATAGAACAAAATATTCATGTTTCAGGTAACCAAAAAATGTATTTTAGCTATTTAATGTAGTTGTTTGTTATAGAGAACATGGCACCTTCTGATGCATATAATTATTGTTTCAGGATAGGATATTCTTATTTTTATGCCAGTAAGTATTTAATAACCAGCTCTTTGAAGAGAAAGCCAAATGGCTCTGGTTTGTTGCATTGGAGATTTCCCTTATGTATATCGTTCTATTCTGGCCTATTGCAAGATACCAAAGTAGCAGTAGATGATTTTGAACAATTCTGAACATTGAACAATTAGCATTCACAAGTGAGTTCCAGAATGCCACAGCGAGCTCTCATATTTCAAATGTCATCTGAATGTTGGAAAAAGTTAGACTGTTCATACTTTGGCTTGTCTGTAACCAAGAATTTCTATTTTGGAGGATCTGTTTTCCAATTTGGTATTTCTGATAGGTTTGTTTTACGCTATCCAAACTAGCAAGGCTGTTTCTTGTTTTCCTGACAGCTAGCAAATCTAATAAAACTAATTTAATAGGTTAAATATAACTTGCTATTATGTAACATATTGTTTTCTTTTTTTTTCCTCAAAAGCATGACTTGGACTAAAATCTTCATATATGGTTTTATATTTGGGTCCAAAACAACAATTGCATGAGAGCTATCTTCTTACAAATATTCTTACAAAATAATTTAAATGCATATACTAAGGAGCTTTTGGGATTAAAATAAGAAGTTGGAATTTTTACCTATATTATTTTTTATTGTTACTCCTCAGGATAAAATATGTTAATGTCAAAGTTATTCTTATTCCTCTGAAGTATAACCAATAGTGATTACTTTAGCTTTTCACATTTTCACGATTTTGTCCTTTTGCTAAGCCCTCTAAAATTAGAAACATTTGTCTGACTAAGGATTTTAAAGAGACAGGCTTAATGTGTTCAAGTTCCACGAGGCAGCATGAAGCTAAGGTTTGACTTAGAAGGAAAGAGGTACAGGTAGTAGCTGGACACTGAGTTCCCTGATAGGACCCTCAAGAATTGTCTAAGAAAACTCCTGGGTGGATGTCTGTTTTCACTTAAGGAGATGATTGCTTGTACTGGCATTACCTTTGTTGTACAAACTTTGGCTAAGAACCTTATTACAATCTTTTAATCACCTATCTGATTTTTGTCTTCTATTTCAAACTTTGTACTCCTTAAAGCAATAGTGCTGAGCTATCCACTGAATATCATCTTACAGGATTGATTAAAAAGAAATCAAAAATAATTTGGAGAGATCTCTGTTGATGTCTGATATCCCCACTTTCATTTCTGGTTCTGGGTTGTATCTATGATTTCTTTTACTCTGTACAATATTTCCATTGCATGACAAAAATCTACTTAAGTGTGACACTGAACTACACCATCACCAACAATCAAATAGCAATGTGGAGACTTGGCAAATACATTTAGAATTTCTAAATATAGTATTTTACCACAAATAATAAGGTTTATATGACCTCTCATGACAACAGAAAGTACAATATAAAATGATACTAAATAGGAAATAGATGACTCCAGGGATGTGTGATAACAATCGACAAGCCTGTAAATAATTATTTTTTGAGCTGATAAGAAAAAAGTAAATTTATTCACTTGAGTTACCAAAGAAGAACAATAAATTCATGGGTTCAAATAGAAGAAGCAGTGCCCAGGTTAAACATTATGATGGAAAATGTCAGATATTTTCAAACATTAGGAAAATAAAGGAAGATCAATAATCCACTATTTTTAATTCAGTTTGAAGGACATAATTCCCTTCCCCCTTACTTCAAGCTTAGGAAGATGCTAGCCATTAGGTCTTTTTAGGGAATTAAAAAGAAGAAACCTGCTTGATTTTCCCTTGAACCCATGTTCTTACACCAGTGTTAGAATAACATAGCAGCTGCTCTCTCAAATCATGCAAACCCCAGGAGAGGTGGTTGTACTTGGTGACTGTAGCTAACTCAGCTGCTCTGGGGTTAGAGTCGCTTCCTCCTCTTCCTGTTACCACAAATATTTGTGAATTAATGTGCTGGGAGGAGGCACAGCTAGGATCTACAGCTGTGTTGGTAACCCCATCCCTTCATGGATTGGGGCTAACAGCCTCTGACCGCCTAAGACCCTTTCTTGTAAGAAGGCAACACTTAAATACTACACACATTTCCTTTCATGTAGCGGGGTCTACATTTCTGTAACATTCCTGGCTTCTTCCAGGGAAGGAAAAGAGAGTTACTTTATACTGATGAGTTAAAAGGAAAAGAGTATACAGTCTTGTTCTCCCTCCTTTCAGCTAAACTAACACACGTTCTGTGCTGCGACACCATGCCTTAATTGTAATGTTTCATAAACAAGGGAGTTGCAGAGAAATTGTATAGTATTGCCTGTGATTGGGAGTACAGTACGGGGGAAATGTCTGTCAAATAATGCCATTTGATATTAAGAAGTCCACTGTTACAACATACACCTTTGCTATGCCCTGTAATCTAGTCTTCATTGGTAATCAATGATAGGTTGCTCTTTATATACTGGAATTCTTTTTATCATTTAACAAATGGTTTAGAACTCAGACTGAGAGAACAGTGGCTGTTATTTATTAGGTTCTGTATTTTCTAGAATAAAACATAGCTCTTTGGAAATTGAACAAACTTTCCATCCCTTCCTTCCTCCCTTCCTTCCTTCCTCCCTTCCTTCCTTCCTCCCTCCCTTCCTTCCTCCCTCCCTTCCTTCATTCCTTTCTTCGTTCCTTTGTTCCTCCCTCCTTTTCCCCCTCCTTCCCTTCCTTCCTCTTTCCTTCCTTCCCTTCCTTCCTTCCATTCCTTCTTCTCTCCTTACTTCCTTCTTCCTTCCTAAGACAGGGTCTCACTTGTCACCCAGGCTGAAGTACAGTGGTGAGATCATAGCTCACTGCAGCCTCAGACTCCTGGGCTCAAGCAATTCTCCCACCTCAGCCTCCCAAAGGGCTGAACAAACTATTTCTAAGCCTTCACCAAGCATGCAGCACCATCCTAAGTAGATGTTATTCAACTATGTCATAAATTATTGAAGGTATAAAGGATCCTTTCATCTTCAGGATTATTTTATCTAAAATGAATTTGTTTTCAAATGTAATTTCCAAGACCATTAGGGTACAGAAATGATCACTTTAAGTGATTAGGAATAAAGGTCAGGAAAAGAAAGACATTTGCAAAATGATTCATACTGTATGTGGGTGTTGTGCTTGTGTGTGTGTGTGTGTGTGTGTGTGTGTGAGAGAGAGCGAGAGAGAGCGAGAGAGAGAGAGAGAGCGAGAGAGAGAGAGAGAGAGAGAGAGAGAGAGAGATAGGGATCGTTACATAATGCCTACCATCATTGCATTTATTTTTTTCCCACTCAGGCATTCAAAGGTTGTGTTCAGACTCTGGGTAATTACCATTATGCCAGCCCCCAGGCATACAGACTGTTCTTGCCATATTCTGGATATCTTCTAATGCAATGCTAATATTTTGGAAATTGACAATGTGACTACTTCTTGATATTTTCTCAAGTAGTGATCCTGAACTTCTTTGAGAAGAATGAATACTTCTTTTCCCAGAAACAAACAAAAACTCAGAAGCATATACATAGATACAAAAATAAATTTTATATGAAATTTAAGAAAATTTATGAACCTTCTAAAATCCACAAACATGATTTAAAAATCAAGCACCTAAAAACTTAGTAACGTGTTTCTTGGATTGTGAAATATTTGATTTAAGTTTGTCACTGAGAACATAATAAGCGCTTGAGTGAGCACAAGGAGACTGACAAAATACTGATGGCTTTATTGTCTCTCCTCCACCTCCTCCAGTATTTGACCCTTCCAGATAGTTGCAGCTTGCTTTCTAGGAATGATATTCCATAGAAAACATCCTCTTTGTATAAGCATGACCCTATAATGAAGTTATGTTTTAAAGATATGCTGGTGCATATTTCACGTTTAGTTGTGAGGTAAACAAGAGTATGTTTATTATGTAGGGAATTTTCTAAAAAATATTGCCATGATTATCTCACCAGGGAAAGCAATAATTACCATGTTTATGTTCTTGAATACTGGGTGCTTGTTAAATTTTACAAATAATCAGAAATTATGTAGAACTACTGACTTTGGGCTATATTTTTTGTTTATTTCTATGTATGCATTTCATTTGCTTCATCAGCATTACATGAAACGACTAAGGAAAAACCAAACTTTTCCTTCAGATATAACAGCTTTAGTCTTTTGACATAAGTGGTGTCTTTGCTACTGTGTTACAAAGCACCAAAAAATAGTGTTTCAACTGCAATAAAGAAGGGCTATTAATATTATATCTGTCCCCTGATATAGTGCCTCTCACTTTGCTTCCAAACAAGAGGGAATAAAGAGAATGATCGAGGTGGTAAAATTCTCTCTCTTTCCCCTTTTAGAGCACGGGGTAGAGATCAAGTCTTTGAGTTAGTCATGTGATTGAGACAGAAATTATCTTTCTTGTTAAGCTGTAACTTACATTCTGTAAAATTTAACCTTTTTGTGTCAGTTCTGTGTGTTTCGTGCCAGTTCTATGTGTTTTGACAAATCAAGATACAGCATAGTTCCGTTAACTCCAAACACATTCTTCTCTGCCTATAGGTAGACAAGCACCCTCCCTTCACTTCCCAGCACCTGCAACCACTGATTTGTTTTCTGTCCCTATCATTTTGCCTTTGCAAGAACATTATTAAAATGGAATCAGCACTTAGCCTTGAGAATCTGGCTTCTTCACTTAGCATAATACATTTGGAATTTATCCGTGCTATTGTTGGGGTTCAGGGGTTCAGCGGAGCCCTCAGCTCCCCTGAGAGGACGTTCATACAGGTTCTTGGTCTATTACTCTCTCAAGAATGGGAGAAGAGACCACGGCGCAGTGTGCTCATAAATACTGGACTCCAAACAGACTTTGCAGAAAGTGATTTATTTAGATAAAGAAAGAGAAAAAGGAGAGGAAGAGAGAAAGCTTCCATACTAGGTAGAAAGGTACCCCAGAGGGGAAATCCAGGAGAGAGAAAGGCAGCTTCCAAGAAGGGAGTAGTCATGGAAGGGGATCCAAACATGGAGTCCAAAGGGGTGTGGAAGAACTTTCAACTTGGGAGAAGGAGGGGACCTTTAACCCCACCTTCTCCAAGACCCCTGGCCAATGAAAGGAGTTCCTTAGAACTTCCCCTGGAGTGATTGACTTTTTCCCTCCACCCGCACCCCCCCCCCGCCTCCACATAGGTGAAAATTAATACAGAGATGTTAATCTCCCTGATGGAGAGAGATGGGAGAGGGGCATGGCCCTGGGACGTTCTTAAAACTATGCCGCCTTGTGGACCCAAAAAGAGAACACATTCCCTCACTATTGGATATATCAGTAGTTTGTTCCATTTTATTGAAGAGTGATATTGAATTATATTGTCACTTTGAAAATAGAAGAAAGGCATGTACAATAACGTTTTTTAATAAAAACCTAGCATTTTTCAGAATTATAAATTTAGGGCCACAGACCTTTTTCCTCCATGTTAAATGAAGAGTGATGATGAATCCCTTGTGTGCCATTGCTTTATATGACTGAAGATCTAGCTTGTTTGGAGTTTCATAAAACAAAATGCCAGATACTTGTTTATCTGTAGATGTTGTATTTCTACCAAGAATCAGTCCCTGCCACATCTTTTGGTCTCACAATTCAACTAGAAATAGCAGATCCAACCTTCCAGTATTAAGAATAAAATACCATAAAGGTTAAATCAGAGATTTGTTTGTACTATGGTCTAATTATTTTTAATTAGATAGACTAGAGAGTATAAGAAAAATACAGCTGAAGAAAAACAGTTTGCAACCCTTTCAGATGAATTTGGCTTTGTAAGTCTGTTCTTCTGACCACTGGTAATTTTAACCGTACCAAAACAGGTCCTACTGATGAAGTTAGATAAACTGTTTCAATTTCATAAGATGTATCAGATCTCCGGAACTCTGTGCAATGCATATTTGAATAGAATTTGATTAAGGTAGACCATAGTGATTTACACTTATTGCGATAGGGCAAAATAGGAAGGTATCAGTACAGTTTTGAGATATTGAGGGTGCCAGTTTACCTTCTTACTGCTTTAATAAACCATAAACTGTTTTCTTAGTTTCAGATGCCCAACAGACCCGACATTCACAGGTAACAGCAGTAATAACAATAATTTGTTGCTTCCTGTAAGGGTATCTCAGTTGGGAAACATGTTAGTTAGAATGAAAGTAGCATCCACAGCAGAAGGACAAGAATAGAATAGGTTGAAAGGCCTAGAAAACACAAGACTCATCTATTCTTTCAAAAACTACATTCCTATGGGGCAAGAGGGCGCAGAATATCATTTCATTCTGGCTCTAAACTAGAAAAGTAGGTGTAGACCAGTGTGGTTTTATCAGGACCCTTCTGACCTCGGTGTAATATGATTATGGAACAACTATCATCAGTGGACATGTTCTGTTGCTTTCCCTTTGGCAATACGTTCCCATGATGCAAAAAGACAACTTTGATTAGCCGACTCTGACTGTTGCCTAAGGAATTAAAAAAATCATGATTATTGATACATCAGCTGGACTTACTTATTCATGATTTGGTAGAGGAGGCAGAAAAACTAATAGAAGGTTTTTCTTTGTTTGTTCTTACTGCCAAAAAAGTACTTAAATAGAAGGGGACAAATTTCCCATCACAGAGAAATTTTAGGGAAGACTTATATAAAAGAAACATATTAGGACATTGGACCTGCATGATAGATTATACACAGTGTTGCAACAAAATAGAATTAACAGTAAGAGAAGGATCCAGGTGGCTGACTGGAAGCATACAGCACTTGCTTTCTCCACAAAGAAGTTAAAAAATAGGAAACAATTATACTTTGAATAGAACATTAACAGAGAAAACTCAAATTCAATAGAGAAATGACAAAAAACTCCTGAAACATGCAAGGAGTGGGAAGCCAGGCAGCCAACTTTGCCTGGATTGATTAAAAACCCAAAGAGGCTCCCCTGAGTGGAGAAAGGGAGCATGAGAGAGCCTCAGTGATCTACATTCCTACCTGGGACTCCTGCAATCCTAGCCACAGGAAAGCCCCTCATCCTTTGTCATCCCTGAGACTTGCCAAGGTAGCTACTGGACACTGCATGACAGAATTGCTCTATGGAGGGAGCTCTTGCTGGGTCCCACACATACCTTGAGTCCTAAAAAGCTGCAGTGCAGTGCCGTTTTGAGAGCCTAGACCAATTAGATTATATCATTTTTTGGGACCTAACAGCCCCGGAACCTCCACATGCCTGGAACTTCAGTGACATTACCAGGTGAATACCTGGGAGGGTTGTAGTGCCACAACACTGGCTGGACCTGGCAGTGGCAAAGCCCTAGCACTCTAGCCCATGCAGAGTCCTACACCCCAGGAAATAGGTAGTCCAATGCAACAAAGAAGCAGCGCCTAAAACAAAGGAAACCAAGTTTGCACTGCCTAGATTCTGAGAGTCACTTGCCTGTGGCTGCTCCCCAACTACCCTCTCTCTACCCCCAGCAGCAGGGCCATTGAGCACTAGCATGACTCCTAAAGACAGACTTTCCCTGTGTACCCTCCCTGCTGCTGTTGGCCAAAGTACATGATCTCCAGAGCCTGAAAGCCACCTGCCTGCCTGGGGATACTCCCACTGATTGCAACCCTGTCCCCCATCAGCAGGGCTGCTGAGCATTTGCATGCACCCTGAGTAAAGACTTTCCCCACCCACTGGTATGGATCTCCCTTCTCTACTCACCATAGCCTGCAGCATTATGCACCACAGAGGGGCCTGATGACAGGCCTTCCTGGCCTGGTACTGTACCCTCAGTGTCAGAGTAGGCCATCTGAGGGCCTGAGGATCACCCTTCCCAGCTTACCACCACTGACATCTGTGTACTTCTGGTTTCCTGAGGAAGGTCTCACTTAGCCTGCCACCACCGGTGGAACCAAGCTGCACACTATCTAGGAGCTTGGATACTGACCTTCCCAGCCCACATTTTATACTACTAACACTACTGAGTGCAGTATAAGAGCCCAAGAGGGCCTTACCATCACTACTACCATTGCCCATTCTATGCATGCATCTCAGGAGCCCTAGGATATGCCCACTCATCTCCCTGACCCCTCTCTGTTGGTACCTGAGTGAGCTTCCTGGAGGCCCAAGAGCTGGCCCACCTGTACTTGCTAACACCACTGCCCATATATGCACCACCTCCTCCGCCAGAGGCCAAAGATAGGCACAATTGGACCACCACTGGCCTTGTGAAGCCTGAGTTCTGACCTACCTGGCATCCTTATCCCCAGCAAAGCCTCAACACAATCATCACTAAAAATTTCAGCTAAGCCACTGAGGAAATCATAGATCCCACTGAAGCAATTCAAAGCCAAAAACTCAGATGGAGACTACACTTCTGAACACACCCAAAATCAAAGCTAAAGTACTCTACCCAAACATCACCAAAAAAAAAAAAAAAAAATCTTCAGGAAAAGTATTCTGTGTCCCCATCCAAATCTCATCTCAAATTGTAATTTCCATGGGTTGAGGGAGGGATCTGGTGAGAGGTGATTGGATCATGGGGGAGGTTCCCCCATCCCATGCTGTTCTTGTGATAGCGAGTTTGCAAGAAAACTTACGGTTTTAAAGTGTAACACTCCTTTCTTTCTTTCTTTCTTTCTTTCTTTCTTTCTTTCTTTCTTTCTTTCTTTCTTTCTTTCTTTCTTTCTTCTTTCTTTCTCTTTCTTTCCTTCTCCTCTCTCTCCTTGTGAAGAAAGTAACTTCTTGGCCATCACCTTCTGCCATGATTCTAAGTTTCCTGAGGCCTCCCAGCCATGCAAAACTATGAGTCAATTAAATATCTTTCCTTTATAAATTATTCAGTCCTAGGCATTTCTCTATAGTAGTGTGATAATGGACTAATATACCCACAGAAGTCAAAACAAAAAACTGGAAGAAATAACCGTTACACTAAAAGCACAAAAATCAATATAAAAACACAAGAAACACAAAAAAGCAAGGAAATATGACACCTCCAAAGGAACACAATACATCTCCCACAATGGATTTTAATGAAAAACAACTTTATGTTGCCAGAGAAACCACGCAAAATAATGATATTAAAGGAGCTCCGTGAGATACAAGGGAACATGGATAAGCAATACAAATAAGTTAAAAAATTCAGGATATGAATGAGAAATTCACTAAAGAGATAAATATAAAAAAGAACCAAATGGAAATTCTGGAACTAAATAACTCAGTACATAAAATAAAAATACAAATAAGAGCTTCAAACATAGACTAGATCAAGGAAAAGAAATAATTTTAGAAATTGAATTATTTGTTCTGAGATCACCCACTCAGACAAAAAATAAGAATAAAAATAATAAATAAGAATAAGTAATGTCTACATTCATAGGGACACTGTGAAGGGACCAAATATTCAAATTTCTGTTCCAGAAAATGTGGAGAAGTCCAAAGGCACAGAAAACTTGTTTAGCAAAATAATAGCCGAAAAATTCCCAAGTCTATCAAAAAATGTAGGTCTCCAAATCAGTAAGCTCAGAGATTCCCCAAAACAATACAACCCAGGTCTCCTCAGTGGCAAATTAAATTCTCAAAAGTCAAAGGCAATAAGAAAATTCTAAACATAGCAAGAGAAAAAAGCATCTTGTTGCAAAAAAGAGAGAACCCATCAGATAAATATTGAATTTCTCAACAGAAACCTTACAGACTGGAAAGGAATGGGATAATACAGTCAAAGTGCTGAAAGAAAAGAAACTGTTAACCAGGAATACTACACCCAGCAAAACTATCCCTCCTAAATGAAGGTGAAATAAAGTCTCTCCCAGACCAGTCCTACAAGAAATGCTTGAGACACCTACACTTGGAAATGAAAGAACAATATCTATAATTGTGAAAACACAGAAAGGGACCAAACTCAGTGGTAGAGCAAACACAAAAATGAAAAAGAGAAAGGACTTGAGCACTACCACTAAAAATCAATGAAAAACAGTAAGAAAAAAAGAAAAAAAAAAGACATATAAAACAAATCAGAAAACAATTTTTAAAGTGATAGAAAAAGGTTCTCACATATTAATAATAGCCTTGGATGTAAACAAGTTTAAATTTTCCACATAAAAGATATAAACTGGCTGAATGGATTGAAACAACCATGACCCAACAATATGCTATCTATGAGAAATTCAATTCATTTGTAAGACACATATAGACTAAAAGAAAGGAATGCAAAAAGATATTCCACACAATAAATGGAAACCAAAGTTAGCAGGAGTAGTCATACCTATATTAGATAAACAGACTTTAAGTCAAAAACAATAAAAAGAAAGGAAGAAGGTCATTATATGAAGGGATCAATTAGGCAAGAGAATAAAATAATTCTAAATATATACACATTCAACACCAGAGCACCCAGATATATAAAACAAATATTAAATGTAAAGGGAAAGATATACTTCAGTACAATAATAGTGGAAGATTTTAATGTCCTACTCTTAGCATTAGATGATCTAGATTGAAAATCAACAAAAAAACATTGAATTTAAACTAGATTTTAGAGAAAATAGACCTAACAGACATTACAGAACGTTTTATCCAACAGATGCAGAATACACATTCTTCTTATCAGCACATGGAATATTCTTCAGGATAGATAATATGTTAGGCTACAAAACAAGTCTCAGTGAAATTTTTAAAATTTGAAATTATGTAATCTATTTTCTTAGACCACAGTGGAATAAAACTAGAAAGCACTAACCATGGGAGCTTCAAAAACTGTACAAATACAAGGAAATTAAACATCATTCTCTGTGAATAATCCAAGGCCAATTATTACATTAAGAAGAAAATCAAAAGGTTTCTTGAAATAAATGAAAATGGAAACACAACAAATTAAAACCTGTGAAATATAGGAAAAGCAGTGCTAAGATAGATGCCAACATAGAAAAGGCTAAAAATGTATCTCAAGGAACTAGATAACCAAAAGACAAATTAAACTTAAAGTCAGTTGAAGAAAAATAATGACTATCAGAACAGAACTAAGCAAAATATGTGATACTAAAGATCAATAAAATTAAAAATTAGGTTTTGGAAAGATAATCAAAATTGATAAAGTCTAACCAAGAATGGTATAGAAAAGATTCAAATAAAGAAAATTAGAAATAAAAAAGGAGACATCAAACTGATACCACAGAAATGCAAAGATCAGCAGAGACTATTATAAACAACTATTTTCTAACAAACTGGAAAACCTAGAGAAACAGAAAATTCCTGCACATGTACAACCTACCAAGATTGAATTAGGTAGAAATAGAAAACCTATGAGTAATGAGTTATGAGTAATGAGAATAAATCAGTAATAAAAACTCTCTATCCTCAAAGAAAAACCCTGGACTGGATGACTTCAATGCCAAACTATGCCGAACATATAAAGAAGAGTTAACCCCAGTACTCAAACTATTCCAAAATGTGAAGAGAAAGGACTTCTCCTTCTCTCATTATAAGAGGCCAGGATTACCCTCGTACTAAAAGCAGACAATGACACAACAAAGAAAACTACACACCAAAATCCCTAATTTACATAGATGTGAAAGTTGTAACTAAAATACTAGTGAACCCTAATGAAAAGGTGATGCAAATCCACATCAAAAAGATAACATATTATTATCAAGTGAGATTTATACCAGGCATGCAAGGATGGTTCAACATATGCAAATCACTAAATGTGATACAACACATCACATATGGACAAAAACCATATAATCATCTCAATAGATGCAGAAAAAGCATTTGACATAATTCAACTTCTCTTCATGATGAAAACTCTGAACAAACTAGATATAGAAGGAACATACCTTAGTAGGATGAAAGCCATATATGGCCAATCCACAGCTAACATCACATTGAATAGTGAAAAGCCAAAAGCTATTTCTCTAAGAACTAGAGAAAGGCAATAATACTCACATTCATCAGTGCTATTCAATGTAGTACTGGAAGTCCTAGCCAGAGTGATCAGGCAAAAAAAAAAAAAAGAAAGAAAGAAAGAAAGAAAGAATAAAAGAAAGAAAGAAAGAAAGAAAGAAAGAAAGAAAGAAAGAAAGAAAGAAAGAAAGTCATCCAAATTAAAAAAAAAAAAGCTGTCAACATGTTCTTCTTTGCATATTACTTATTTTTGTTTTTTTGAGACAGGGTCTTACTCTGTCACCCAGCCTGGAGTGCAGTGGGGAAATTTTGGCTCATGGCAACTTACACCTCCTGGGCTTAAGCAATCCTCCCATCTCAGCCTCCTGAGAAGATGAAACTATTGGTGTGCACCACCATGCCTGGCTAATTTTTGTATTATTTTTTAGACATAGGGTTTCTTCATGTTGCCCAGGCTGGTCTCAAACTACTGAACTCAAGCAATCCTCCCACTTCAGTGTTGATATTATCTTATATTTAGAAAATCTTAAGGACTCTACCTGAAAATTCTTAGAATTGATAAACAAATTTGGTAAAGTTGCAGGATCAAAAGTAACATACAGAAATCAGTAGCATTTCTGTATACCAATAATATACTAGCTGAAGACAAATTAAGAAAGAAGGCAATCCCATTCACAATAGCTCAAAGATTACCTAGGAATTAATTTAACCAAAGAGATAAAAGATCTCTACAAGGAAAACTACAAAACACTGATAAAACAAATTAAAGAGGACACAAATAAATGCAAAGACATCTTATGCTCATAAATTGGAAAAATTAAAAGAATTAAAATGATCATACTACACAAAGCAGTCTGCAGATTCAATGCAATCCCTGTCAAAATACCAATGACTTTCTTCACAGAAATGGGAGAAAAAGAATCCTAAAATTTGTATGAAGCCACAAAAGAGCCTGGAGAGCCAAAGCAATCCTGAGCAAAAATTACAATGCTGGAAGCATCACGCAATTTGACTTCAAAATATATTACAATGTTATAGCAACCAAAACAGCATGGTCTCAGTATAAGAGCAGACACACAGGCCAACGTAACAAGAGACAGCACTCAGAAATAAATTCACAGATTTACAGCCAACTTATTTTTGATTAAAATGCCAAGAACATGCAATAGGTAAAGAACATCCCTTTCAATAAATGATTCTGGGATAACTGGATATCCATATGCAGAAGAATGAAACAAGGCCCCTATCTCTCACTTTATACAAAAATAAACTGAAAATGAATTAAAGACTTAAATGTAAGATGGAAAGCTATAAAACTGCTAGAAGAAAACAGGGAAAACACTTCAGGATATTCATCCAAGATAAGATTTTATGGTAAAGACCTCTAAAACCCAGGCAACAAAAATAGACAAATGGGACTATTTTAAACTAAAAAGATTCTGCCCAGCTAAGAAAACAATGAACAGAGTTCAGAAGCAAATGGTTGAATGGGAGAAAATATTTGTATGTTATTCTTCTGACAAGGGACTAATCATGAGAATATATAAGAAACTCAAACAACTCAATAGCAAAATATCAAATAATCACATTTAAAAGCGACTATGAATAGATAAAAAGTGTACAAAATGACTGACAGCCATAATATCATTAATCATCAGGAAAATGTAAATCAACATGCAATGAAATATCACCTTACTCTAGCTAGACTGGCTATTACAAAAAGTATTAAAAAAACATGTGTTGGCAAGGATGTAGCAAAAAGGGAACTCTCATACTCTGTTAGTGGAAATGTAAATTACTACAGCCATTTTGAAAAATAGTATGGAGATTTCTCAAAAACAACTAAAACTGGAACTACTGTACAATCTAACAATTCCACCACTGGGAATTTATCCAAAGGATAGGAAGTCATTATATGAAAGAGATACTGGCACAACCCATGTTTACTGCAGCACTTTCCACAATGGGCAAGATAAGGAATCAATCTAATTGTCTATCAATGGATGAATGAATAAGGAAAATACGGTCTATATACACAATAAAATACTATTCAGCCATAAAAAAGAAAGAAATTCTGTCATTTGCAACAACATGGATAGAACTGAAGATCATTACATGAAGTGAAATTAAGTGAGGCACAAAAAGGCAAACATCACATATTCTCACTCATGTAGGAGGGGAAATAGTAGATCTCAGGGAGTTAGAGAGAATGATAGTTACCAGAGGGAAGGGTGTAGCCAGAGGAAGAGACATTGGTTAATGGACATAGATGTACAGTTAGATAGAACGAATAAGTTCTAACGTTCAAGAACAGAGTAGGGTGACTTTAGTTAACAATGCGTTATTTCAAAATAGCTTGAAGAGAGAACTTAACATGTTACCAACACATAGAAATGATAAATACACAAGGTGATGGACATCCTAGTTCCCTGACTTATTTATGATACATTTTATGCATGTAAGAAAATACTATGCAGTGCCCCATAAATATGTATAAATATTATTTATCAATAAAAACAACAGAATAATTAAAATAGCATAACATATAGGAGTAATGAATCAGAGAGGAGCAGGAAAAATTTACAAAGGTGGCGGAATGGGTGGACCTCATTTGGTATTACTCAGGACAAGGAATTTTTTTGTTGCTCACTCACTTTTGATATATCTAAAAATCTATATTATTCTGTTTGCTTAGCTTGATATTTATAACTATACAGTTTTTCAGATCATACAAAAAATTTCATTTTCTGCAATTTAAATCAATTGAACTCACATTAGATCACTTTTGCTTCTCTGTTTTCCAATGGAGTTTTTTAGATCCAGGCAAATAAAATATGCCTTTCAATTCTTTTAGGATATTTTCATCCATGCATTCCGGTGTAAATTACCAGTTTATGTCTAGAATCAGCAAGTTACTTTTTTCAGGTTTATGTCCTTTTTTTCAATAAGAAAACAAATTTCTTAGGAAGATATGATATTTTCTTATGTTTTTCTTGATCTTCCTGAGCATTGACATTTTGACTTTCACATCATACACATTCTGTAGGTATTAGCACATTGATTAATTGAACTCTAGGAACTGACTTGAGGTAATAGTTAAACTATGTCGAATATTATTTACCTAGTTGTTTCTCAAGACAATCTCCCTCTTTATTGATAGTCTGTGTGAATGTTATTTGACTGGTTCTCACTAGGTAATCCAAGTCCCCCCTAAAGTTAACAAATAAAAGCTAAATTGTTACATTCCAAGATACTTCTATTTGAGTATGAAAATTTATTTAAGGCCTTTAAGATCTCTAAGCCTAATTTCTAATAGTGGGATTTCAGACCATATGACAAGCCAGTGGGAGACTTATTTTTGTGCAGGTGATGCTTCCTGTTTGTTGCAATAGCTACACAACTACCTACTTACTTGCTATCATAAATGGGACTCACTTCCTTTTCTCTTTCTCCCTTTCCTCTGAATCCTTGGTTGTCATCCCCAGGGGGGAAAACACTTTTTCATTTCAATAGCTGATCATTTTAGACAACCAATTTTTAATTTGTTATAAACAGTGCAATAGGCATTCATTCTGTGATACTTATAATCTGGAAGTTAATCAAATTTGCTATTCTCTCTATAACTTACAATTACTCCATCTAATATTAAATAACAAAGTTTCCCTCTTTAGTTTAAAGTCTTTTCTGTGTGTCTGTTTTAGCAGTCCTAAGGTTTCATTTCTGTTTGATTTTTTATTAGTTTATATAAATGCTTTTATATAATTTTTCCAGGGTTAAAAACTATCTCAAAAATTTAGGTTGCATTTCATATGTATGTGCTGAATCACTGTGAGTTTTAGTTTTAGTTTTATTTATTTTTCTGAGTTCTCCATATATTTTACAAACAATAAGGTATCCTTTATATTTGTATTAAATAATTTATAATAATTTGATTTGCTAAAATTATTTAATGTAATAATATATTTAAATGATTTATATTTATTTAAAACAATCTTTGAACTATAAGATACAATTATAGTTATTTTATGAAATTACTTTCAAAAATTTTGGCATATTGTCAAGTCAGAGGAAATGCTACTTTGGCAAAATGCTTTATCAACTATTGGCATCAAGAATATTTTTTTCCGGACAAATTTGAATTTATATAATGTAACAAATTTTATTACTTAAAATTATCCATGCCTACTAATTTTTTCTTAGACAATTTTGCTCAGGTAGCTGCCACAAAAAGCCTTTATCTACAAAGGTTTTTAGTTTATTTATTCAAAAGTGAAAAACAACAGAAATGATGGAAACAAAAACCAGGGTTTGAGTCCCATTCCCCATGATTTAATATCTGTGAACTTGGGAGATACACTTAATACACTTCTTTAACCTGTTTCCAGCATCAAAGAGCTGATATAAAACCAAATGAGGCAATAAATTAGGTTGTTTAATGAATCATAAATCTAAAATCCCAGTGGCTCTTCTTAATTTCACAGTAGTTATACATGGAGCCAATGCTTCTTTGACATCTAATGGGGGTTTTGAGAATATCCAAAGAGACTAATTTTGCTGTGGAATTTGGTATCCTCATGATGCTTACTCTGGCTGGACAGGAGTATTGATTACTCTCCTTCAAGCAGCTTGTAGAGCTCGTCGTAAATGAGAGAAAAACTGGAAGTATACTATGAATTTAACATGGAAACTGTTATCGAATGACTGCTTGGTGGGCTTTTCCAAGGCATACTTTTGGTAATGCACAATCAGAACTTGGGGGCCTGTAGAGTGTATGAGTTGTTCCTGCTTGATCAAGAGAGTAATATCCACAGTATATATTTAATTACTTGTTTCTTAATGAAATTAGGTTTCCTGGTAGTAAAACTTTATTCACTATTTTATTAAAGTCAGAAGACATTGTTTGTGTCTAACAATGTCTCAGAAAAAAATAAATGTCTGTTATTTATAATCCCATCTTTAAAGGTGAATTCTCTGTCCACTAAATTGGAAAAGCAGAGAGAACAAAATTGTTCTACGTGAAAAAAAGAACGGAGAAAAGATACGGAAGATGGTATGGTGGAGAGAAGGCAGATGAATGTATGGCTCAGTAAGATAGGGATAGGGATTAAGAGATGTTGTTGTTTTTGTTGTTTTGGATAATGTGGGGCAAATAAGGGCAAAAGAGGAGCAGTCAGGTAGATAAAGAGGAGGAGAAGTGAGGCAGTGAGGAATTGGAATTGTGAAATTGGTTCTTTTTTTTGAAACAGAGTGTTGCTCTGTTGCCCAGGCTGGAGTACTAAGGTGTGGTCTTGGCTCACTGCAACCTCCACCTCCCAGGTTCAAGCAGTTCTTCTGCCTCAGCCTCTTAAGTAGCTGGGATTACAGGTGCATGCCACCATGCCCAACCAATTTTTGTATTTTTAGTAGAGAAGAGGTATCACTATGTTGGCCAGGCTGGTGTTGAACTCCTGACCTTGTGATCCACCCACCTCAGGCTCCCAAAGTGATGGGATTACAGGCATGAGGCACTGCACACAGCCAGAATTGGTTCTTAATGGATACTCCTTCTCCTTCACTTCACAGTGTGATCATTAGGGAAGTATACATTTATTGCTTTAAATTTTCATATTCAATTAAATGTCCCTTTCTTGTTTTAAAAAAAAATGTTATGTAATAGCATTGACTTTGTGGCAAACTTGAAAGCATTTTCTTCCATAGATTATTTATGGAATAAAATTAAGTATAGAGGAAAAGAAAAATTTGGTCTTAGATGATATCTTTTGACCTCCTATTATAGACAATAAGATCACATCTTGAAAGCTAGAAACAATAATGACAGCATGATCACAAATCTTTATTTCAAAGCATCTATCAGTGAGAGAGAGAAAGTAAATTGGAGTAAGGAGACTTGTTTGATCCGCCTTTGAAGGTAAAATTAGAATCGCTTATAGGAATCAAAAGGTTCAGGATTGTCAAGCTAAAACTATGATAAAGGCTCCAAGAGGAATAAAATGCTTCTTCTATTTAAGGACATACATGTAGAGAAGTCACTGAAAGCTATGTTTCTATTGAGCTACATCAGATTAGATTTTGTTTTGGTTTTTATAGATATGGTGGCTTTGGTTTTGTTTTTCCACATTAAGTTAAAAAATGGACTTAACATTTTGTTAAGTGTCACTGTGAACATAATATTTTGGATTCTAAATTACCTACCCTGATGATTAAAGAATTTCAGGAATATTGATTTAGTAGACTTTGAAAGGTAAGATTAAATGAAATTTTTTCATTTATTTTTCTCTAGTATTCCTCTTTCCTTTCTTTCATGGTTGCTTTGCATTTAATCATTTTCTAGGAGCTTACATTTTTGCTCAATTGAAGATTATCCCATAACTAAGTGATGTATATACAAATACTCTGTGCTGGGAATTATTTTTCTTTAGAAGGAACAGCAGAAATTAAATATTTAGGCTTTTGCAAAATGGTTTGTTTCTTTTGTTCAAAGTGATTATGTATCCCATCAGTATGGAACTTGGATTAGGTGTTTGAATGCTTTGTGCCTCAGGCTTTTTTACAAATACATGTTACTAAATTTAAAAATAACTTCTCTTTTTCCAAACTAATTAGTGAGATTTTAGGATACATTGTTCACTCACATTTTTTCCATGGCTAACCATTAATCTCTATCTCAGTTAGTGACTACAGCGATCAATATAGCTCAGACATGCAAGAACATTTGTACCTGGAATTTGCCTTACTATGGTTAAGGCATTTGTATTGTGAGAAAAACATTTTTTTTTTTTCACAAACACTAAATGGTTCAGTAACTGATAGCCATCTGAATGTGCTTACTTTAAGGCTTTAAGGAAACATTTAACATATGAAACTGGGGGCAAAGTGGGGGAATTCTGTTTTGTATAAATGAGTTCTTAATGCTTACTATGTAAACCCTCTCTCTATCTCTATATATTTAGTTTTAACAATCCTAGTGATGGAGGTATCATTATCTCTATTTAATAGGTAAAGAAACTACAGCTTACAGAGATTTGGTAACTTTCAAAATCCATCTAAGACACATAACATTTGAGTGATTAACTTTTATTTGAACCCATGAAGTTTTCTCATGGACCCAGAGCTCGTACCATAGTGCTATGTGATTCATTTCTTCAAGTCTTCTGAGATTCCTTTGGACCATCATTAAGCTCATAAAAAGTAAATGTAGTTAATATTCTATTATATAGGTTAAGAGATGGAAAGATTGTTATATATTATAAACCAAAAATAAAATTCTAAGGACCCCAACCATCCACATGGACTTCTTCCTCAGCCAAGGCACTCTTAAAATTTAACCAGAAAGACTGATTTGAGCCATGATAGGCAGTGGGGGTTGGATATGTATCATTATACCTCTCCATCATTAACATGAACACACACTTTAAGTCTGATAAAAAACATTTTACAACCTATTCTTTCTGAAGCCTGCTACCTGAAGGCTTCCTCTTCAAATAAGAACTTTGATCTCCACAATCCTTATCTCAACACAGGTATTTTCTTCCTATTGATCCCAGACCTTTAGATAAACGCAACCATTTGTCAACCAGAAAAAATGTAAGTATGCCTATAGCCTAGAAGCCCCCTAACTTCCAGTTGTCCCATGTTTCTGGACCAAACCAATGTATTGATTAAATGTATTTAATTGGAATCTCATTGGCCTCTTCAGTTCCTATGTGGTGGCCTGGGAGTCAATCTGCAGCGAGGTGGCGTTTGGGGTGTGGGGGGGTGGCTATAATCAGGACTCCATCTTGTTTTTCTTTTTTTGCTCTTTTTGCCCAGTAAATTCTTGCTCTTCTCACCCTTCAATGTGTCCACGTGCCTAAATTTTCCTAGTTGTGTGAAAAGAACCAGGTTTTACCAAAACTAAACAGCAAAATTCTGGAACATCATGTCTCCCTAAAATATATAAAACCAAGCTGCACTCCAACTACCCTGGGGACATGTTCTCAGGACCTCTTGAAGGGTGTGTAAAGGGCCATGCTCACTCATATTTGGCTCAGAATAAACTTCTTAAAATATTTTACAGAGCTTGACTCTTCTCAATGACAGTAATAAATGTAAAACAATAAAGAAGACGAAGTATTTTAGTTTTGTAATGCAAAACGATTTTATTACCGTTAGATTTAGATTTATTTTCTTTGTTTCTGACCAATTATTAAAAGTAACTCATCTTAGCACTCACAGGTGAGTGTAAACAAGTTCAGGTTATGTGGAGAAATGAAGAGGTCAGACAGTGACTAAAAAATTCACTGAAAGAGGGCCAGGCACTGTGGCTCACACCTGTAATCCCAGCACTTTGGGAGGCCAAGGCCAGCGGATCACCTGAAGTCCAGCCTGACCAACATGGAGAAACCCTGTCTATACTAAAAATACAAAATTAGCAGGGCGTGGCTGTGCATGCCTCTAATCGCAGCTACTCTAGAGGCTGAGGCAGGAAAATTGTTTGAACCTGGGAGGTAGAAGTTGCAGTGAGCCAAGATTGTGCCATTGTAAACGATCTTGTTGCCTGGGCAACAAGAGCAAAACTCTGTCTCAAAAAAAAAAATTTTAACTGGACGATGTCCACAAGGAACATTAACAAAAATGTGTCTTATTTTTTTTGGCCATAATGTACCTGTAATAAAATATTTTTAATTGTACAATATTTTATAGAAGAATCATTCTCATAAAGCACTCTCTTTATTGAATATCAGCACAGATTTGAGAGGAGTTTGGTATTATAAAATTATGTTGACTTATAAAGGGATAGTGAACTTGCAAATGTAGAAAACCTGACCTCAGAAAAGGAAACATTCTTGTTTTCATCCAATGGGAGAAACTAAATCAAAATGATAAAAAAGATTTCTATATAACTGGAAAGTTCATATTGAACAGACAAGAATGTTTAATCAGATGTTTCGTTGATCTGGCAATTTATCTCCTGTTACCTCTCATTCTTGCTTTTGGATTAGAATCTGCATTTCTCAGTGACAATAAAATGAAGAAACAACAGTCTCTGAAGAAAAGTTAAGAGTATCCTGAGCACTTAGTAGGTTAACCTCTGTAAATAAGTGCATTTGACCTTTGGATTTACATATCAATCTCTTCTAAGGGTGACTAAATTGACATCTTTTCTGTAGGCCCAATACCTTAAAGATATTGATTGGAAATACATTTGCAGACTTGCAGGTCAGAGTACTTGACACTGTACCACCGTGATTTCACTATGGGCAACAATCTCCTTGCTTCTCCAGGCACTTCTGTCTCAGAAGTGATTCTGTAATGATGTGTTCCCATAAAATGGGAGAGTTTCCTGACCCTCTTACAGATGTGCAACAGAGGTGTGGCTTGTTTATTCAGCTCAAACCCCTATGGGAGAGGGAGCATGCAAGGAGATCAGCCGCAGGATGGCTGAACTCCAGGAGAAGATCATCTTCCCACTCCAACCCCTCTCCAGCTACCCATCCTGTAGAGAGCCACCTCCAACACTCAATAAATTCCCTGCATTCACCATCCTTCAAGCCTGTGTGACCTGATTCTTTCTGGACACTGGACAAGAATTTGGGATACATCGGGTGCGGGAACTCAAGAAAGCCAGTGTTGAGTGTTTTGGGCTCTGGCCCTGTGGCAATGTATAGGGGTATTACAATGCTCTTTTAGTCTTGTCATCTGGGAATGGCTTAAGTGTTAACTAGCTCAGTGAGGAGTCAGTGCAATGGCCTTTTTGGGTTCCCACACCCAGTGTATTCCAAATTCTCGTCCAGTGTCCAGAAAGAATCAGATCACACAGACTTGAAGGATGGTGAATGGGGAGATTTTATTGAGTGATGGAGGTGGTTCTCAATGGGATGGGTAGCTGGAGAGGGGATGGAATGGGAAAATGATCTTCTGCCGGAGTTCAGCCATCCTGCGGCTGATCTCCTTTCTGACCAGCCCCAGCAGAACTCCTCTGGCGTTAAAACACTTCCTCTCTTCTCTCCTTCTCTGCTACTCTGCTGCTCTTCTGCTTGTGAAGCCTGGGATTTGCAGTTTATATGGGCACAGGTTGGGGTGGGGGGGCATAGCAGGCTTAAAGACAAGATTTGGGTACAAAAACAAGAATGCCTGTTTACATTTAGGGCCACAAGTCCAGGCTTGAGGGTGGATCACTCACCAGGACTTGAGGGTGGAGTGCCTCACCAGGCACAACCTCGTGCCTCCTGTCCATGTTACCAACACCTGTGAAGCAAATCATATGTCATTTGTTATTAGTAATAAAGTATTGAAGTTTGCTAAATAATTTACCTTTTACAAATTAGATTGGGTCAAAAATTACTCATATAATAACATCCTTTTTGTGTTTCAGTAAGCCATTTCTGAGTTGAAAAAATATCTGTGGAATTATACCATATTTAGAGTTGATGACACACTATACCTTGCTAGTCATACTTCTGGTCCAAATCATGAGCCATAAAATAACATAGGAAATATTTGGGACTAAGTCATATATCATAACATTTTAAAATACTGATGTCCCCTAATACTTTTATAAAAGCTTTCTTTATAACTAAAAAAAAGAGAGATAAATTCAGAGAGAGGTGTATGTGTAACCTGAAGACAGTAGCACTAATATTAAGCCTTCTAAATGACTGATGAGGACAGATTTTGTGGAAGAGATAGTGTTACACATATGCAGGGTTTCTATAGCAACAGTCTATTTCTTCTCTCATTGGTTGATTTGTTTTTGTTAGTGTTTTAATCACATCACAGATTTTTCAATAATTCCTCAAACTCGTATAGATAATGCACTACTGCTCTACAGAAATTTAAGGGTAAAGAGAAATAAATAATTCAATCATTATGAAGCCTTCATTTATTTCTCTTTTCAAAGCCTCCATTACATTTGCTCCCTTTCTTTTGTCAGTTACAATTTGTATTGCAAACCAGCCATTTATGAACTTATTTCACCTGTTCTTGAACTGTAATCTCCTTAGGGACAAGCCTTGATATCATTATTTGTATTGCCTTGTAGAGAGCTTTGCACACAATTGGCACACATTGGTACTGATTGAGAAAATGGTGTCATTCATAATAATTTAAATAGTCATCACAATAATCAGAGGCTGGGGAAATCTATTATAGTTGAATACTTTAAAATTTTAAAATAAATAACCAGAATCTCTAAGAAAACATTTTTATTTGCTTGTTTTGTTAATTTGGCAAGTGCTTTTCTTAATATAGTTAAAGTACTGCTTTGTATAAAATATACACTTGAAATAATTAGTAAATAATTATTAATGTTAAAACTGAATATATTAAAATGTATTAAACATAATTTTAAATAATCATAGAAGTCATATAGTAATAATATTTTAGATCAAATTGATTTTATATAATTTTAAAATTCAGGAATATTCAGAAAATCTTGTTAGCCAGTATTTTTAGTCATTTTTCTTTCACAATTATTGTTTGGACTGATAAGAGCTAATCAAACATGTTTTATTAAATTATAAAAGTAGTATAAAGAAAAGAAAATTATACTAGAAAGAGGACATTTGGCTTTTAATCTTTATCTTGTAATTAATGGCTATGTGATTAGGGCAGCTATTTAACATCTCTGAGACACATATTTCTAAAATGGAAGGACTGCAGATTGATAGTGTATGGTTTTGCAAAATGTGGATGTTGGTAAGTGAGGTAAAAGAATTGTCTTTGATACTGGCTGCAGTCTTCTGATGTATATAATAAATAAATAGAGTAAGACGCAGAAAACAAAGCAAGTTTTACAAAGTGATTGATTTTAATTCTAAATGGAAGCAATACAGTTGTTAAGATGTTTTATTCATTAAAATGATGTGAAATTGGGCTGGACACAGTGACTTGTGCCCATAACACCAGCACTTTGGGAGGCTAAGGTGGGTGGATCACTTGAGCTCAGGAGTTAGAAACAAGCCTGGCAACATCACAAAAGCCCATCTCTACAAAAAATTAGGTGGGTATGGTGGCCCCCAACTGTAGTCCCAGCTATGTGTGAGGCTGAAGTGGGAGGATCACTTGAGCCTGGGAGGTTGAGGCTGCAGCAAGCTGCAATCACTCCACTGCACTCCAACCTGGGTGCCTATGTGAGACCCTGTCTCAAAAAATAAAAAAGGATGTGATCCGGCCGGGCACGGTGGCTCATGCCTATAATTCCAGCACTTTGGGAGGCTGAGGCGGGTGGATCACAAGGTCAAGAGATCGAGACCATCCTGGTCAACAAGGTGAAACCCCGTCTCTATTAAAAATTCAAAACTTAGCTGGGCATGGTGGTGCGCACCTGTAGTCCCAGCTACTCGGGAGGCTGAGGCAGGAGAATTGCTTGAACCCAGGAGGCGGAGGTTGCGGTGAGCCGAGATCATGTCATTGCACTCTAGTCTGGGTAACAACAGTGAAACTCCATCTCAAAAAAAAAAAAAAAAAAAAAGAGAAATTGGTTTTTTGAACTTAGGATGAAACACCTACCTATAACACCCAAATTATGAAAGAAATTTTTGTAAATCTGATTTCTTCAACAGAGGCTTCTTCATCATCTCCTTTGGGATGAAAATAGCTTTTTTTTTTTTGACAACTCAGCTACATAAACATCTTCCTCAGTGGAAGAGACATGCCAAAGAGTTTCTGTAATGTGAATGAATACCAAACAATATTCTCCCTAATTTCCATTATGTAAGTTTTATTCCATCAGAATTAGGTTGATCTAATATGTTTCAACAAATATTTCTGGAATAATTGCATATTCATATACAAACAAAAGAACTTCAATTTATACTTGTAACATATAACAGGATTAAGTCAAATTCAGTTGTAAACCCAAATGTGACAGGTGATGGATGCAGCAAACCACCACGGTACATGTATACCTATGTAACAAGCCTGCACATTCTGTACATGTACCCCAGAACTTAAAGTATAATTTTGAAAAAGAAAAAAAAAACTTAAAATTATAAAGCTTCTAGAATAAAAAAATACAGAATATTGTGTTAAGTAATTTTTTTCAGATATAATATCAGAAGTATAATTCACAAAAGACAAATTACTTAACTTAATGTCATTATAATTAAAAACTCCTGCTCTTCTATTAAGCAAATAAGAGAAAAACCACAGAATGGAAAAAATATTTACAAAGAATAAATTTTATAAAGGACTTGTGCCACCATATATAAAGAAATTTCAAACTACACAGGAATAGTACTCAGCAATAAACATAAATGAATTTAACACACACTACAATGTTGATGAACCTCAGAATGACTAGTCTGAGTAAATGAAGCCAGGCAAAAAAGAATATCTACTAGATGATTCAATTTATATAAAATTCTAGACAATTGAAATTAAAATATAAGAACAGAAAACATCTCAGTGATTACCTGAGGATTGGTAAGGAGTGGTGAGAAGCAGGAGCTACAAAAGAACATAAGAAGTCATTTAAGAGAAATTAATATGTTCATTATCCAGATTGCAAGGGTTCCATGAATGTGTACAGACGCCAAAACTTACCAAATTGAACATTCTTATTAAGTACATTAATCTTTTTATGAAGTGAATTTAAAACATAAGAAAACTTTAAAAAAATTCCTTATATGTTTCAGCTCATTTTTATTACTCCTTGTACCACACTGTAACAAAGTTAATATTAAAAAAAAGAAGAAACCATAGTTGCTCACTGTAAAGAGCTCAAAACAATAGAGCACTTCTACTTTTGACTAGCAGATTAGCAAGCTAGATGCTTTAAAAATGTTGTCATGCTACAATGAAAATAGATTCCAGATAAATTTTAAGTTGTTTCTTACCCAGAAATGACAGATTACCACTCAATAGTGTAAATAAAACAAGTAAACACATGAATAGATAAATGAAGACACAGATGACAGTAGAGCCATGAGCTATAGATAATTTTTGAAAGCATAAAGAGATAAAGGCAAAGCTTTGAACCCCATGAATAATTGAGAATCCAAGCCCAGGACTCTTCAGTTCAACTTGTGAACTTCAGACTCCTCAAACAGACCTAGACCCTTGAAGAGAATACCCTCATAGTGATAATATGGGGTAGAAAAAAAAAATCCACTAAATAATAGATCCTATACCAAGAAATAGGCAAGTTCCAAAGTGGCTACAGGTGAAAATATTAATAATTCTCTTTAGAGAAATTTATAGCAAGTAGCTTGCTCTCAGACAGTTCCAGAGTTCAAATATTCACTATTTTTAAATTTTTATTTATTTATTTATTTTTTTTTTTGAGACAATCTCACTCTGGCCAGACTGTAGTGCAGGGGTGCAATCTCGGCTCACTGCAACCTCCGCATCCTGGGTTTAAGTGATTCTCTTGCCTCAGCTTCCCAAATAACTGGGACTACAGGCACACGCCACCACGCGCAGCTAATTTTTCATAATTTTAGTAGAGACAGAGTTTCACCATGTTGTTCAGGATGGTCTCAATTACTGTTGACTTCTTTATCCGCCCACCTCAGCTTCTCAAAGTGCTGGAATTACAGGCATAAGTCACACCACGCTTGGCCTATTTACTATTTAGTCAGGGAAACCCCAAGCTTACATGTGTTCTATGAAATATGTCTCCCAATAAGAAAACACATTACCCAACATAGGAGGGAATAAACCATCATAACTGAGCATCAGCAGAACAACACACAATTTCTCATATTGAAATTATGAGGTAAACAATAAGGTATTATTTTTCAAATGTGTAAGTTGTAAAACATAGAATGAAAAATAACCAGGGTATTGGTAACTATTTAAAATAACTAGGTAGATATTTTTCTAAAGCAACAAATATACGTTTTATATGTAAAATACACAATTAATAAACTGACAAGAAAATCAAGGGATACATTGAATAGCAGATTACAGCCCCCCGGAAAAAGGAATAATAAGCTGAAAGATAAAAGAGTATTTATCTTAGAAATGAAGACAGAAGGACAACAATATGGGAAATTTTTTTAAAAGTTGCAAGACGTAAAAGTTATGTTGAGAAAGTTTGTCATATATCCAATAAGAATTCCAGAAAAATAAGAGAATGGGAAGAAGCAATATTCAGAGTTACAAGAAATCTTATATAAAAAGTAGAAGTATAGACAAAACATAAAAATCACTATGTATACCAAGCAGAAAGAAGTAAAAGAAATCTTTATGTAGCTACATGGAGGATAAACTTCAAAATACAAAATAGAACAGAGAAGATCAAAATAAGGGTAAAAGAGCAACACATACACACACTCACATGGGAAGGGTCTTCAAAAAATTCATGGAAAATGCATATTTTGGAAAAACTAGAAATGGATTTCAAAAACTTTTCGCAATAAAATAAACTCATTCTAAAGTGCTATAACTTACCTGAACAGGATCTAGTCTGACGCAACAAAAAGAATAAGGCATCAGTTTAAAAAAGAGCCATTATCAGAGCAACATTAATTCTGCTAAAGTTGAAGCAAGAACAAATATGACATTTATGAAGCTTGGGCAGAAGAACGGTGCAATCATTGATGCCTTACAGAAAGTTTATGGGGACAATGCCCCAAAGAAATCAGTAGTTTACAAATGGCTAACTCATTTTTTTTGAAGACAGAGTCTCATTCTGTCGCCAGGTGCCAACCTGGAGTGCAGTGGCATCATCTCGGCTCACTGCAACTTCTGCCTCCTGGGTTCAAGCAATTCTCCTGCCTCAGCCTCCCGAGTAGCTGGGACTAGAGGCGTGCACCACCACGACCAGCTAATTTTTGTATTTTAGTAGAGACGGGGTTTCCCTATGTTGGCCAGGATGGTCTCGATCTTTTAGACCTTGTGATCTGCCCGCCTTGTCCTCCCGAAGTGCTGGGATTACAGGCAGGAACCACCATGCCCCGCCGGATAACTCATTTGTTTTTAAAGTGACAAGAAGTTGAAGATTAAGTCCACATAGGCAGACCATCCACATTCATTTATAAGGAAAAATTCATCTGATTTTTGCCCTAATTGAAGAGAACAGCACAATTCAAAACACCATTAGACATCTCAACTGGCTCATGTTCCACAATTCTGACTGAAAAACTAAAGTTGAACGAACTTTCTGCGTGATGGGGCCAAAACCATTGCCCCAAGATCAGCTGTAGACAAGAGCAGAACTTGCAATGGAAATTTTAAACAAGTGAAATCAAAATCATGAAGCATTTCTTCAAAGGATTTTAAAACGAGACTAAACACGGCTCTATTAGCACGATTCTGAACACAGAGCACAGTCAAAGCAATGGCTACCAGGAAGTGGAAGTGGTCCAGGCAAAGCACAAGAGCAAAAATCAAGAGTAAAGATTATGGCGAAACTGTTTTGGGATGCTCAAGGTATTTTGCTTGTAACTTCCTGAAAAGAATATCATCTGCTTAATTATGAGAGTGTTTTTAGAAAGTTAGCCTCGTATTTAGCAAAGAAATTTCCAGGAAAGCTTCACCAGAATCTTTCTTCACCATGAAAATTCTCCTGCTCATTCCTCTCAACGAAGGCAATTTTGCAAAAGTTTCTGTGGGAAATCATTAAACCTCCGGATTACAATCCTGATAATAGGTGGAATAATAGTTCTTTTTTCCACCAATCTTAAAAAAAATTTAGAAGACACCCATTTTTCTTCAGTTCATAATGTATAAAAAGACTTCATTGACATGATTAAATTCTCAGGACCCTCAGTTCTTTAGGGATGGACTAAATGTCTGGGATCATCACTTATGAAATTATTTTGAACTTGATGGACAATTGTTAATAAATTTATGTGAAGAAATAAAGTTTATATTTTTTATCTTTTAATTCCATTTTTTATGAATATTTTGAAGTTCTGTCATTTGTATATATGTGTATATATGTATGAATACATATAAACAAAATTTGAGTGACAGGTGATTTTTCAACAGCCATGAATCAAGGTAGTAGTGTTCAAGTTATGTTCCAAAAAAAAAAAAGAAGTTCCAGCCTTGTTTTCTACCCCCATAATCTATCTTTCAGAAAATAGGACAAAATACAATTATTTTCAGATAAGAATATATTAACAAATCTGACCATAATAACACTCTTGAGAAAAAGCTTCTAAAGGGTGTACTTTATTTAAAAAAAAAGACAGTGACCCTGTCTTTTTCCTAAAAGTAGGAAAAAGTTTGCAAATATATAATTAAATTGATGTAAATAGTCTCTGTAGGGTAATTAAAATAATGTCTACAAAGCAGGGAAAACACAAAATTAAATGCTAGGCAGTAGTATTTTTTTTTTTAGATATAATGTGTCCAGGGATTTCTTAACCCTACCTGAGCAACAAGGGACCTTACTATACTTCAACTGATTATACTCACTTTTATATGAAATCTGGAACAAGACTGCTTAAATTTGAAGAACTGAGTTTGCATCTACTTGATCCAGAGCAAGTTATTTAAACTTTTAGTACCTCAGATCCTCCATCTGTAAAATGGGAATAATAATAGTATGTATCAAGAGGATTTTTGTAAGTATTGAATAAATTAATATATTTAAATGACTTAGAAAAATGTCTGACATCTAGAACTATGAAAATAGGTTTATCAGTAGTATTTTTGTTGTTTTTAATATTATATATTTCCAGAGAAAACTTAGATAGGAAAAGGTCTCCAATTACTTTTAAAGGCTGCTTTTACCAGAAACAGACTCTTAAAAAGTATAAGAAAAGAAAACTATAGGCCGGTCAGATTAACAAAGATTCAGAAACTATACATAATGAAAGTATTAATATAATGCAAACTTTGGTATATAAAATATATAGTTTATAGCATGACCATGGAGTATTAGCTTTATTAATGCAAAGGTGATTTAATATTCTTAATGCAAATTATATGTAATGTAGAATAAAAGAGGAAAAGTCGTAAGATTACTCAATTGATGAAAAATAAAACCCCACTCATTTGAAATAGTTCAACACTCATTCATGCAAACATACATTTAGAAAAGTAGAAAAAGGCAGAAATTTCCCTAACCAAATAAAGGCTTTTCATCAATAATATTAAGCAAACCATCATTAGATAATGGTGAATGCTTAGAAGAAATCTATTTAATGTCAGGACCAAAACAAGGGCATCTGGTATCACTGATTCTAATCTATCACTGCAACACAAAACAAAAAGAACAAAGAACTAAAAAGAAGAGTTATAATGAGGACTGCCACAATGAATAACTCTAAGGGGAACATAATATGCAATGTGAATGATGCCTCTGGAATGTACAATAAAACAGGCCTGATTTTAAGATAGGAAAAAATTAGGTAAAATTGCCATCATTCAGAGATAAATGATTATCTATAAAACAACCCAAGCTATCCACACAAACTATTAGAAATAATAATAGGCTTTAGTCAAATCAATGCACAAAATGAATAGTATTCATACAAGCAACAATAATTAGAAATTTTATAATCAAAACAATAAAAAACAACCCATTTTCAAAATCGTATATTCCTTCAGAATATATCAAAAAGTGCAAATTTTTCTGGAAGAAGAAAACCATAACACTTAAAAGATATTTACTAAATAAAATGATAAGTCACACTTATTGGTAGGAAGTATTAATATGATAAAGATATCAGTTCTTCCAAAATTCATATATATATATATAAAATGTAGTTATTTGTAAATTTCCAACAGATCTCTTTTTCTAAATGGAGATCAGTTGATCCTACAATTTATATATAAGAGTAAATAAATCATAGCAGTGAAGACAGTTTTGGATAAGAATAGAGAAATAGAAAGCAACACTTATAAAGATGTAGTATTAGTACAAACACACACAAGTATATTTATTCTTCTATCTGTGCTATAACATACATTTGTATATACATCATATGTTAAAATACGTATGTGCATGTATTCTTACATTTTCATCCTGCTATAAAGATACTACTACCTGAGATGGAGTAATTTATAAAGAAGGGAAGTTTAATTAACTCATGGTTCTGCATGGCTGGGGAGGGCTCAGGAAACTTGTAATCATGGCAGAAGGTAAAGCAGAAGCAGAAGCAGAAGCAAGATATGTCTTACATGATGGCAGGAGAGAGAACAAGGGAGAGCCACACTGAAAACCATCAGCTCTTGTGAGAACTCCCTTATTATCATGAGAACAGAATGGGGGAAACTGCCCCCATGATCCATCAAATCACCTCCCACCAGGTCTCCCCCTTGATATGTGGGAATTACAATTCAAGATGAAATATGGGTGAAAACACAGAGCCAAAGCAAATTGATCCATTCCTTGCCCTTCCCAGAATTCCATATCATATTTACGTTTCAAAACTAATCATGCCTCCCCAGCAGTCCCCCAAAGTTTTAACTCATTCCAGCATTAACCAAAAAGTCCAAGTCCTAGCCTTCATCTGAGACAAGGCAAATTCCTTGCATCTATGAGCCTATACAATTAAAGAAAAAACCAACAAATTAGTTACTTTCAAGATATGAAGTGGGTACAGGCATTGGGTAAATGTTCCCATTCCAAAAGAAAGAAATTGGCCAAAACAAAGGAGCCACAGGCCCTATGCAAGTCCAAAACCTGGCAGGGCACTCAGTAAGTCTTAAAACTCCAAAGTAATCTCTGTTGACTCCATGTCTTACATCCAGGGCATGGTGATGTAAAGGGTGGACTCCTAAGCCTTCAACAGCCCACCTCTGTGGCTCTGCAGGGTACAGTCCCAGGGGCAGCTTTCATGAGCTGGTGTTGAGTGCTTCCAGCCTTTCCAGGTGCACAATGAAAGCTGTCAATGTATCTATTATTCTGGGTTTTGGAGAAGTGTGGCCCTCTTCTCACAACTCCACTAGGCAGTGCCACAATGGGGACTCTGTGGGGACTCCAACCCCACGTTTCCCCTTTGCATTCTTCTAGTAGAGGTTCTCCATGAGGCCTCCATCTCTGCAGCAGACTTTTGCCTGGACATTAAGGCATATTAATACATCTTCTGAAATCTAGGCAGAGGTTCCCAAAGCTCAATTTTTGTCTTCTGCGCACCCATAGACCAGACACCATGTGGCAGCTGCCAAGGCTTGAGACTTTCTCCCTTTAAGCAATGGTCTGAGTTGTACCTTGGCTCCTTGTAGCAATGTCTGGAGCCGGAGTGACTGGAATGCAGGGCACCAAGTCCCAAAGCTGCATAGAGCAGAAAAGCCATGGGCCTGACCCAAGAAGCCATTTTTCCCTTCTAGGCCTTGAGAGGGACTGCTGCAAAGATCTCTGACATGGCCTGGAGACACTTTCCCCATTGCCATAGCTATTAACATTTGGCTTCTCATTACTTGTGCAAATTTCTGTAATAGGCTTGAATTTTTCCCTGGAAAATGAAGTCTTCTTTTCTACCACATGGTCAGGCTGCAAATTTTCCAAACTTTGTGCTCTGCTTCCCTTTTAAATATAAGTTCCAATTTCAAACCATCTCTTTGTGAACACATATAACTGAATGCTTTCAGAATTAGCCAGGTCACCTCTTGAATGCTTTGTTGCTTAGAAATTTCTTCCGCCAGATACTCTGAGTTATCTCTCTCAAGTTCAAAGTTCCACAGATCTCTAGGGCAGGGCTAAAATGCTTCCATTCTCTCTTCTAAAGCATAGCATGAGTCACCTTTTACTCCAATTCCCAATAAGTTCCTCATTTTCATCTGAGACCGTGTCAGCCTGAACTTCATTGTCTATATAACTATCAGTGTTTTGATCAAAATGATTCAACAAGTCTAGGAAGTTCCAAACTTTCACTCATTTTCCTGACTTCTTCTGAGCCCTCCAAACTGTTCCAACCTCTCTGACTGTTACCCCATTCCAAAGTTACTTCCACATTTTCAGGTTATCTTTAGAGCCATACCCCACTACCTCAGTACCAATTCTCTGTGTTAGTCCATTCTCACACTGCTATAATGAACTACCCAAGACTATCTAGATTTAGGAAGAAGAGGTTTAATTCAAAGTTCCACATGACCGGGGAGGCCTCAGGGAGCTTATAATCAAGTGAAAGATGAAAGGGAAGCAAAGTATGTCTTACATGGTGGCAGGAGAAACAGAGAAAGATCAAGGTAGTACTACACTTAAGACACCAACTCTCGTGCAAACTTCCTCACTATCATGAGAACAGCAAGGGGGAAACCACCCGCATGATCCCCTCACCTCCCACCAGGTCCTTCCCTCAACATGTGGGGACTACAATTTTAGACGAGATTTGGGTGGGAACATAGAGGCAAACAATATCAGTGCATGTATGTATAAACATGTATGTGATATGTTTATATGTCATTATGTTCTTGTATGTATATAAATGTAAATGTAGAGAGATATATAGTTATAGGTATAAGTGTGTGTGCGTGTGTGTGTGTGTGTGTGTGTGTAGAGTGAAACTAAGAAAAAGAGAGAAAGAAATTGAGAGAGGAAGGAAGCAGAGTAGAGAGCTTATTGAATTCAGAACTAAATTCTACATAAATGTAATGCTTAATCATTAAATCAAAATCTGTGAGTGTTAGCATTAAGTATATTATAACTATGACTTTGAACAGAAAAATATTAAAAACTACAGGATTTATAATTCTTAAATGAAGAGACTCATATACTTTACTGTCTTTTTTTCTGTTTTGTTTTGTTTTGTTTTTTGACAGGGTTTCACTCTGTCACTCAGGCTGGAATGCAATGGTGCAATCATTGTTCACTGAAACTTTGAAATCCTGGGTACAAGCAATCTGGAACTACAGGCACATGCCACCATGCTTGGCTTTTACTACTTTTTATTTAAGGTTTAATAACAGAAAAGACACCACAAAAAACTGAAAATACAAAGAGAAAATACTTGTAATTCATGTCATTCCTAAGGAATTTATAATAAAACATATAAAGATTCCTACTGATTAATTAGTAATAAATAATATAATATAATAATAATAAGACACTATATGAATCGTTGATTTATTAAAAAGGATGCAAGAATAGAGAATGTTATATGAAAAGATACCCAACAATGATCAGGGATATGTAGATTTTGGTAGTCTTAAAAGTTTACTGCAACATCTTTGTACATTCCTTCCATCTAGATGGTGGATCTATGTTCCTTCCTCCTGACTCTGCATGGACCTTGCTGACTTCAATCATCAAAAGTATGACAAAGTTGGTGGTCTGTTGTTTCCAGGCCCAGGTCACACAAGGCCAGGTAGATTCACCCTTGGCCACTCAAATTCTTGCTCTTGGAGTTCTGAGCAATAAGTCTGACTTCCCTGAGATTGCTGTTGTGTTAAGAAGTTTGTAGGTGCTCTGGTCTTCAAGACTCACCTGCTGGTCATCCTTGGCAATCAAATCTTTCTACCTGAGGGCCTGGATGTTATGTTACAATACATTCCTTCCAGATTCTGCCTGAATTCCTGATCCATGGGAAGAATGAGCATAAAATAAAATGGTTATTCTTTTATGCCATTAAGTTTCAGAGTAGTTTGTTTTGTAGCAAAAAAAAAAAATCACAGAAACAGAGTATGAAACAAGTAAATACTTCATCATATCCTGTATGTTGCCAGAAAATAAAACCTCCCATAGTAACAGATGTCACCACAAAATGTCAATAAATATAGAACTCTTATATACTACAAGTGGAAATGTAAATGACTCCAATCTTTGGAGAACAATTCAATAATATCTAAAAAATTTAAGAAAGCTTTAAGCCAATAACCTGACAATGGTATTCCCGGAATTGCACATGTATATAAGGAGAGATGGAGAAAACAGTATATTGCAGCATAGATTTTAATAGTCAAATCTGAAAGCAGTCAATAGAGGAAATGTATAGATAAATTTGGCTTTAGTTATACAGTCAATATGTGTCTGGCATGCAGTCAGTACTCAATATTTATTGAATAAATGAATGGATTGATATAATATAATGCACTTAAATGAATAGTCTATGTTTTGGCATAGATGCTTCTTTAAAAGCATGCACTATAAAATATGATTATCATGATAATACATTTCTGAATTATCTTATGTGCTTTTAACTCTTTAATTTACAAATAAATGCAGTCTGATTGGTGCTATGATATTACAAAAAGGGGGTTGGTTCTTGATAGAGACCCAGGTGCGCAAAGCAACAGCAATTTGTTGCCCTTAGGCATTCAGATCACGGAGGCTGCACGGCATCCACAGCCTCTAGGTCTTGCCTGGCCACTGTAGCATTTCACCAAGTGAAGAACCGGATCAGCTTTACATTTTAGAAAGATCACTCTGGAAGAACTGTTTGCAAGATCACATGCAAAATTAAATGGTAGGGAACAATCACAGAAATTGGTGTTAGACCAATATAGTCAGTGTTGATTGAGAGAAAGAGATCTGATTCCAGGGGTATTTAGGCGGTAAAATTGAGACAATGTGTGACCCAGTGTATGTGGCAAGATCAGGGAGAGGGAGGATCCTGGAGAGACTGAAAGACTCCCTGACTCTGGATCTAAGTGAATATAGGTTGTGTTCACTGACTTAGCAGGATTCGAGGAAAGTACTGGTTTTGGAGTTATGAGATGATAAGCCTAGTTTTTAGATCTGCCAAGTTTGGGACATCTGTGGAGCATTTATGAGGCAATATATGGTTTGCAGAGGAATCCAAGAAAACGAAAGTGTCTTCAGAGTGAGACAAGTAAATGGGAGGGGTATTTGGGGATGTCACTGTGCTGTAAAGACTATAATGATGATGATTTTGAAGTGCCTGTATAACTCATTCAGTGTTTTTTTTTAATAGAAAGCCTCACGATTTAACTCAAACCAATTTTCATGAAGGATTTGTTCTATGCCACAATCTGGAGCTCTGAGCCTTGGTAGAGTTGAGGTGCTAACTGTGTCCCTGCAATTCTGTTTTCAAGATGTGTTCTATTATCTGCAGCACTAATAATGCATCATACTCCCTCTCACCTCTAGCACATTGTCACTTCTTTTGCCCGACCGTGCCTCACCTTGGGCCTCACCTCCCTCTGACTCGTTTTTCTCTGTCCTAAGAGCAGGTATGCTCCTCAATAAGAAGGACTGTGTCTTTGTCATTGGCATAAACCGAGTGCTCACTATGGTACCTTGTAATAGGTATTTAATAAATATTTGTTAAATATTAAATGTTGTTTTAAGACAAAGGTCATGCACACTGGGAAGTTATAATCAAATGTGAGTGGAGCACAGTTTGCTTGGAACTAATCTCTGTTGCTTTATGCATGCCACGCATCTCTTTTCAGTTAGATATAAATAAATAAGTTCAGGATAATATCTTTTTCTTTTATGCCATTGGCCATCTTTCCTGTCATAGTGTTCACATGTTTACAGCATCGCTTGAGCAATATTTTAGGGTACTAACGAGATTAGCCATTTCCCACTCTGTCCATATTAACTATTCTGCAAACCTAATGATTTGTTTATTTAACTGAGTACTGATTTCCCCATTAGGGCCTATTAACACCTCAAAATTGGCTTTGTAAACCTGGTAAAAACTGATTATTATCAGCAATTAGTAATTTGATGGATCCTTTATATAAAATTTAAGTGAAGAAGCAGATCACCTGAAGTTAATGGCTTTATCTAGCTATGAATTTGCAAAGAGGGCAAAAGTTGGCAGCATGATTTCTCAAATTCTTATGATTGAAAGAAGGCTGTTGAGTTCACCATTTCCTTACATTTTTAATGACTTTAAGTACATTTTAGTTGAATTAAAAGGGCCTGCATTTATCTGAGCATGTGGAACTTGAATTTTAAAACCTCTAACAATTTCATTCTAAATTTTTGTTTTGTTGTTACAGCTAGGGATGGGTTGACTCATTGACCTAATTTCTTTTTCTAATGTATGCCTCTGCTTCAGAAATAAATGGAGAGAAATGAGAGTGAGAGAAAAAGAAACAGAACAGTTGACTGATGACCTTTGAAATATATCAAAACAACTATCTATTTATATCCACTGGAAAATGCTTATCTCTGAAGGCATCTCACAGCCTCTTTATCCTATGTGGCCTTTTTAGGTGTTCCTTTTTAATCCTGATCTAAATAAAGCAAATGCTTCACAGTATCAAATTTACAGTGTAGCTAAATGAGAAATCCATTAGCTTGGAAACTCCTAGAAGTTGCATTGCTGTGGCCATTGATTTCTCCTCCCTGGTATCAACCTTACCTTGTATCCATTGAACACACCCTCCTGGTAGTGGGTCCATTTACTCATCTATCATCACCTCATGAAGAGCCCCAGGTGGCCCCTGCAGCACGTCTCTTTGAAGAACTATTACTTTGATGGTGAAAGACTCAGTGTGACACCAAAAGTGTCCTGAAGATTCCTGTGCTTACCCTTTTCATACCTAACAGAACGCCTGTAGTTATAGAACCTAAAACCAATGCAAAATGTGATTGATATTCGTAAACAGTACACCACTATCTTAGATGTTTAAAGTCTGTACTAGGAAAGATCAGATCAAATCAACAAACTGGCAGCAGCTTGCCTTTTCTGCGTAGGGCAGTCTGTCGGTAAAGTTTTATCTCACTAGACTGCTGTTTTTGAGGACCTACTGGAGCTGAGGAAAGCTCTTTCTTTGATTAGGTGTGGAAATAGCAAGTTAATTTGCTAAATTGTATCTTTTTCGTGTATTTGCTCACACTGATTTCAAAGATTTTTAGTTTTAACAGGCCCTAAAGACACACAAATTGATACAAGTGTAGTTATGAACTTTGGCGGACACACACTTTATTTTTCAAATTCAGGACACTTCAGAAAACGGAGCGGTCTTAAAAATAGCACCAATGAGAAGAGCATAAACCAGGACCATTGCCTGGAAAACTGGGACCTGTGGTCACCCTAATTATGAGAAGAATGCAATTAAAAATGGAATGCTAACAGAATGTATTAGGACCGAAGGACTAGGGTTTAGTTTGGCAAACTGGTATTTATTTGACAAATCTGATGAATAAATATGAAGCCAACCTCCTATATTAATGTGGAAGGTGAATAATTTGATTGGAGTTATTAAGGCCATTAAAACTGATTGCTTTAAGATTTGTTGTTATTCTGTTAGATTAAAAGATAAATCAATGTCAGCTTGTAACTGGGACCCTCCCAAGTAAATCAATCAATGACTTACTTAGTGTGTGCCTTCTGTTTCCAGTCAGTTTGGTTTCATTTTCACAGGCTGATTTTTGCCCTTGAAGGTACTATTAGTTGTATTTATGTAGACTGTGCACCAATGTCACATCTTCCAAGATAGCTGTTGAAAATTTTCATTTAAAAATATGCAGTTACTTCCTTGGTGGAATTGAGACCTTGCACATCTTTCGCAACTTAGAAGAAACGTGTACATGATTTATAGAACAAGCAAACAAAGCATGACCTTTCCTGAACTGATTAACAGTGCAATTCTTCAGAACGGCAGTTTACTATAGATTCACTCACATTGAACAATTTTATGAATGTCTGGAAAAATAGGGTAAGCCACAAATGCAAACCATGAAAATATAGTGGGATTAAAATAAAATTTGAATCGAATGCTTACATTATAATAGCATGAGAAAGAAAGCTGAAATCACTTACTCTAAACCTTGTTTTCTAGTTAAAAAATAAAAAAGCACTTTATATGGAATTTAAGAATGGTATATAAAAAACCATTCATTTTCAGTTTTAATATTAAAATTTCTTTCATCTTTAATATAGATATTTTCACACATCATAAATTAATACTCACCTTAAATGGAGCAGAATTCAACTAACTTAAAAATGATGAAAATTCAATATGATAGGGAGATTTCTTAATTTTTTCAGAAATTTTGTTTATCGTCCTGTGACCCAGAGCCACATGTGAACAGAAGAGGAGTATGATAAGGAGCCATTTGGAGATCTATTCTGGCCACTTTTGCAGTCACAGAAAGCACTTTGAAAGAGTATAAAATTCCAGTTCTTTTTTATTTTCATCTTGCACTGTCAGGCTTTTTCAAATCAAGTAGGATGGGTTTAGAATGATTGGGTTATCACACTTTTAAAAATAAAATGTGTGCCAGGATTCACACCTCTGTAACAAAAGCCTTATACTTGGATGATGAGCTCATGAACCCCAAAATACCAGTTAATTTTTGTTGAAATGTTGGTTGCCGATGGTGTTGTTTAAGAATAGGGTTCAGAAGGGGGATCATCTTTGCTTATCACTAGCACCTGGTTCTGTGAGTTGAACAACAGTGCTGGGGAGTCTTTTCTGAATGTGAATATATAAAATCAACATGTTAATATGATCCACAAGTCAGTAAAGTATTATTGCAGTTATATAATTTTTTTGCTTGCTCCCTTTTGGTTAAAAAGCAGAATTACGTGAGGTTCCTCTTTTCAAGGAAATTCTTCAGAAAACCATGTTAACTATGTTCTTCCCTACCCCTTCCCCCGCACAATATTTAACTTACCACAGCTTCACACTCATAAAGACATTGAGTAAATGTTTCTGGTCAATCATCACAAACCAAGAATTCGAAAGTCAACTCTTCCAGCACCATACACAGTTCAATTTCCTTTAACATGGAGCTAATTTGTAACTGTTTCAGCAGTTGTTTCTTGAAAGAATCTTGACTTGTTTACATGTAAGTGTACATAAGGAAATGCCTTTAATGTGAGGAGAACTATTCCTAAATAAAAATTGAGAAGTAGGCCAGGTCTCTTTTTGTGTCCTCCCTGTACTTCCTCCCAGTACTTCTTCTGTTTCCCAAGGGAGCCACTATTTCCTCATTGCCCAAGTTCCTTCCTATAACAGAAAGGAATATAGGAAATGACATATTACAGTTTTCTAAGGGATGTTATGTATTTTAAGCTAAACCATGAAACTGGCAATTTTACAACAATAGATACCACTTAACCATCCATATAAATGACTCTCAAATGAAAATATAACTTTTTAAAAAAGCAAACCTATTTACACAAATAGACAAGCTAACCTTTGAAGAAGCCTCAGTTAACGTGATCATCTTTTATTTAAAACCCTCCACAATGACCATATGAAATAAGAAAGCTAAGGTCAAGCCAAGGCCATATTTTAAATTTTCATGTTTAACCTAAGGCTATTAAAGCAAAATGATATTTAGAAACGGATCCAATTTTGTTTCAATATTCATACGTGAGAAAATTTATCTTGTAAAATAATTCAATCCAGTTTTTCTCTGGATAAGTGTGGAGAGGGATGCTGTGGATTTTTGCAAAGTAATAAGGCCAGGACTTAAAAGAAAAAGTTGGAGCTGCTGCAGCAGGTAGAGAGGAGATTTTTCACTCTGTCTTGCTTCTGTGATGTTGCTACTGACCGACTTTCCCTAATTCCAATATCCTTGAATGAGAAGCCATGAAAGCCAGTGGTCTCTCTTTATCTCATCTAGGACATGGCCTAGTTGATTTTCTTAAGATCTCAAATAACAAAATGTACTGTCATGGAATCAATGCAACTGGGAAATATTATGTTTCTAATAAAGAAAACCCCTACCTCATTTTTTTTAAAGACTGAGAATCATTTCATACTTGTATAGCCAAAGCCATTTACTACGAGAGAAGAACTCCAATAAGTAAGACAAAAAAGTGATTGGTAAGCCTTTTAAATTCACTCTGCCCAGAAATACTTCAAATAACTAAATACAAAGAAAATCCCTAAGAAGGCAAATCCAAATAAAAGGGGAAAAATCTCTTTCATGTCAGACAACACGCCACCCAAAATCACCAGAGGAAAACAATCAAGCCCTCTGTCCTTAATAGCAATAACATACTGACTTTAAACAATCCTAAACTCAGAGAAGAATGTGCAAGGTTTAAGAACAGAGAGGATTCTTCTTTCTTCATTTGTCTTACTCTTTGATATTTTTCTGAGGTGTCTCCTGTGAATCTTCTTTCTTTTAGAAACTTTGAGTGCTAACTTTCTTTATGTGAAATGAGTGTAATAAAATGTGCAGAATTGATTGCTTAGAAGATAGATGTTTTAAAAACTGATATATTCTCTGTGGCTATATGCCATGCTAACAAAAAAAAAATAGAAAAGAAAAAGAAAAGCATGCTTCTCTACTAATGATACACTGACCTTTACCACAGACTATTTCCCAGGATAATTATAGAATTTTAAAAATGTGATTTGTTATATTTTCTCCTGAGTTATGATATCTTATTTTCCCTAGGAAAAGATGCAAATAAGCTGAATGCCCATTCGCTATAAGAATTCAGAGGTGGTTTTTATAAAGTTCTTTTGCCAGTAAGGATCAGCTGCGTTACACTATAGTAATTAACTACCCTCATTTCTCAATGGCTGAACAGAGCGAACGTTATTTCTTCCTAAACTTACATGTCCCACAAGGGCCAGTTAAGGAACTGTCCTGCACAAGGTCAGTCATTGATTCAGGCTGACAAAAACTCTACCATCTTGAAATTGAAGTATATGGAACAGATGTCTTTCTCAGTCTGTGAAGTGGGATAAAAGAGGAAGGAAAAGCATTGCTTCCACAATTAGATGTTTGGCCTGGTAATGACACGCATCACTACTACCTAATGCCCATTGCCCATTTGTTACAAAGACTCAATTATTTTCCAGAGGACTGGGAAGTAGAATCCAATGAGGTACCAAGAAGGAAAGGAGAACTGAACGTGGAATTGTTCCAGAATTTTCTATCATAGAGTTTATGTTACGTCACTGTGGAAATATAAATTGGAAATTAGGCCAGGGGATTTGTACTTTATATTATAGGCAATGAAACCCATCTGTTTTTAAGCCTCAGAAGTTGCTTTTGGTACTATTATAATACTCTGAGGATTGAAGCACTAGCATTTGGAGTGAAGATAGAGTTAAAGATGGGAACAATTAATTGAAGATATGCATTTGATGCACTTTCCTCCAGGAAGCCAATACTTAACAACTCTGTTGTGACATTTTCCTAGCTTCCGCTAAATTTGGTGTGAATACTTTCTTTATTGTCCCTTGTATGTTCCTTTTCCTAATTTGACCTTGGCTCCTCATCTGCTTCCCCCACAGCCAAAATTTACTAATTTGTGACATTATTAGGGAAATTACATGTTAAATAACTGCCTTAGTAAAGTTAATCTGGCTTAGACGTGCAATATGGATACAGTGGATACAGGGTGAAATCAGGTAATTATTTTAATTATTTCTCTTTTTAAAGATAATGAAGGTTTGAAAGGTGTGACTGCAGTGGTATTAAAAATTATCTGGAGCATGCAGGAGAACCTAGAGAATAAAGATCGACTGATCTCTAGCTTAAGAGACTGAAAGGATATTTTGGGTTATCATTTTAAAAGACAAACTACTACTTTACAGGAAAATACTCAAGGAAAAACTATAGACTACTACCCTTAGTTATAATGTATGTATTTTTTTCCAAACAGCATCAAATCTATTTTTTATGTTACTGTTAGTTGTCTTTCTGCAACACAGCTCTACTTGATTCCTGATCCTTTCCTGCTAAAATGTTCATAGGCCCTCATTATGTGGAATGTCATTTTCCAAAGCCGTGCTAATCATGTTGGTTCACAATAATGTTTGATGACCAAATACTTTGGTAAATACTAGGTTACAGAAAGAGAAATAGTGTCTTTTCTAGAACTAATTGGTGGCAAATCTTTTGAAAATGGAATTGTATACAGTGTTTACCAAATTCACCTGATCATAGGATTCTTGTTTTTCTTTGCATTTTTCTTTATAGGTAGTGTAACCAGATTTTATGGAACTCAGGTTCTTGGCCTCTCCAACACTGACGAATGGGAAGGGATCCTTGGTGTCGCAGTGAGTGTTACAGCTCAAATAGAACTCGTGCACCCGAAGAGTGTGCCATAAGTGCGGTTTATTGGGCAGAGCGAAAGAATAGTTTCCATGCTGTGGAAAGGGACCCAGAGCGGGTGCTGCTACAGGCTTATACCTCTGAGTTATTCCTTCCCCCTTCTTGTTCTTGTCCAATGAAAGGGTTTTTTTTTCCTCCACTTTCTCTGGATCAGTTGATCCTTGAATCCTTTACCAGATTGGTTATTCTTGTAAAACCCCGAGTCACTGAGCCTCATTAGGAGCCAGAGGTGGGAAAATTCCTGTACTGGGAACAAAGACCCTAGCCAACCCTGGAAGTTTTTCTAACACAATCCCTTTGTAGGAAATGTTAGTTTGCTCTAAAGGAATAGAGGTATGTTCTATAGGAATACAGAGAAATGTAGGTATGCTCTATAGGAATAGAGAGGAAACAAAAGCAAAAAGTGTAGACATCTCAACGTAACTCAGCGTCTGGTAATCAAATGTGTGTGTAAAACAAAAGCAAGAAGTGTAGACATCTCAATATAACTCAGTGTCTGGTAACCAAATGTGTGTGTGTGCTTGCGTGTGTGTGTGTGTGTATGTGTGTGTGTGTGTGTGTGTGTGTGTGTGTGTGTGTGTTGGGGCAGATTTCTCCACTATGCCAAGCAAACAACTGATTCTATAGCAGACACCAGCTTGGTGTCCTCTAATTCCATTGAATTATGACATTATCTTTCTGACAGTTGGGTCAGATCCCACAGACTGAGGAATCTTTTCTACAAAGGTTCTCCTCACCTCCTGATCCCAGTCACAAGTAGCAGATTGTCACCTAAAGTTCTGACTCACCTGCTATCAATTTTGGGTTCCCATGGCCCTCCCCATAAAATTCAATTAATTTGCTAGAGCAACTTACAGAGCTGAGGGAAACACTTACATACGGAAGAAATGCATTAAGACTGGGTATCTTAGAAGGGGAGCAGAATTTCTAAGTTTCTATTTTCTTCCCAGATGTAGTACCCTCCAGGAACTTGTTTATGTCCAGCTATCTGAAACTCCCCAAATCCTCTTCTTTCTTTTTTTATGAAAGCTTCATTACATGCACCTAGTTAATTAAATATTCATTCATTGGTAATCTACTGAGTCTTCAGTCCTTCCCTTTTCCTGGAGGTTGGGGGCTAGGGCTAAAAAGTCTCAACTCCCAAACTGCAACTTGGATTTTACCATGATTCGTGCCATTCTGAAGCTACAAAGGGGCTGTCAACCACCATTCAACTCAACTCATTAGCATACAATAGACACTCATCACTATGGAGATTCCAATGATTTCAGGAGCTGTATGTCAAAAAACAGGAATGAAGACAAAATATAAGTAAATAACAATACCACAATGACATGGGAAATAAACTGAAACCACTCTAGTACAGTTTTAAAATGGAATCCTTCAGTTGGTTTCATACTGAAATGAAGACTAAGTAGATTTAATTTTCTCCAAAAGATTCTAGAAAGTAAAATTAAAACTCTGGTTTGGCAATGATATGGGGAAGTAAGTGATTTATAATGGTTGTTTGTACTACAGCAGGAATGATTAAGAGAGGATGAGATAAACACTTTTGAGAGTTCTTTAGGAGCTTAAAAATTAGGAGTTGGTGGTAGAATTGTTATGAAGGTTGGGGACTTGTACATTTCATGTATGACTCTGAGGTTTATATCTCATGTAATTAAGTGATATAGGTGAAACAGGAAATAATAGCTAATATTTATTGAATATTTACTATGTCAGATAATATTCTTAACTTTCCTTCATTTAAGTCAATTAATTCTCAAAATGAATTTGGATGCTTCACATGAGAAAGTTGAGGCAGATATTAAATAAATTAGCTAAGTGGTAGATCTGGCACCTGGCTCAGATATTTAACTAAAACCCCATGTTCTTAAACACTATGACATAAATATCTACCTATCTAAATACATCAATAAATAGAAAATTTTTAATTCTAAATTCAATGAGTTAACATATTTTCCAGTGTTTGATCAATTAAGTTCAAATTCAATCAATAGATAAAATGTAAATTTTTTTTCTATTTTTTTTAGGTTCAGATATACATAGGTAGACTCTTATCATGGGGATTTATTGTACAGATTATTTTGTCACCTATGTATTTTGTGTGGTACCCAAAATTATTTTTTCTGATTCTCTCCTTTCACCCTCCATCCTCAGGTAGGTCCCAGTGTCTGTTATTCCTTGCTTGGTATCTACATGTTCTTATTTAGCTCTCACTGTTAAGTGAGAATAGGCAGTATTTGGTTTTCTGTTCCTACATTAGTTTGTTAAGGATAACTTTTTAAAAATAAGCATGGTGATAAAGTGAGTGAGAGGTCTCAAAGACAGTACATAATTCATTATATGCCTCTATAATTCAAATAAAAAATTTGGAGACACAAATTTAGAAGTATCTGGCATAGTGATGTTCAAAGTGTTGTGGCTTTTTTGTTCTGTAGTTTGGCAAGTGGTAGAGAGTGGCATGCAGAGTGGCATATAGTGGCTTTGCTTCTTTACTGCTGTAGCTTAGAGAGCAGGACAGAGTGGTTTCAGCAGCATTGCTTCTTTACTCCCATTGCTCGGAGAGTGGGAGGGAATGGCACCTAGTAGCTTCTCTTCCCCTGTAGTTCAGCCAATGGGAAGGAGGGTTACAGCTCTTTTAATCCCACCACGCACAGTGCAGCAAGCAGGAGCATTATAGCTCTTTTTCTCCTACAGTGTGGTGAGTTCCAGGTTATTGTCCCATGACAAAGAGGAATAAGGTACACAGCAATGGAGAGAGAGAATAACACAGAGTAGAATTTTATTGAGTGACAGAAAAACTCTCAGTCAGAAGATGGGACCCATAAGCAAGTTGCCATCAGTGAGGCTGAGTCCAGGGTTTTAATGGGTCGAAAAGCACCCAGTTCATGATATGCATTTTCAGGTCACATGGTGACTTGATGACCCATAATAAAACCTTCAGTTTCTACCAAAGTAATAGGCCAAGAGCTGTCTCTCAAAAGGAGAGTAGTTATTTGCAGAAAATGGCAAGGCCTTGCTCCATAATCCTAGATGCCTCTGCTGTGATTCACCTATGGGGGTCTGCCAAAGGCTCCAAACAGCATCTTTATCTGTCACTGATACCTCAAGCACCATTGGATATTCTGGGTCATGCAGCTGAAGTAGCAGAGCAACTTGCATTTCAGCCTGGACCTGTTGAAGAGCATTCTACTCTTCTGGACTCTTCTCAAAACTGGCAGCATTTAGGGTTACTTGATAGATGGTCCAGAGTAACACACCCAAATGAGGAATGTGTTGCCTCCAAAATCCAAATAGGCCCATTAGGCATGATGCCTCTTTTATGGTTGTAAGAGGGGCCAAATGCAGCAACTTATCCTTCATCTTAGAAGAAATACAGGCCCCACACCACTAGACCTCTAGAAATGTTGCTGATGTAATTTTAGTCAGATTCATTTCCTATCCCCAGGCATGCAAATGTCTACCCAATATGTGTGTTTGCTACTTCTCGCTTACTGGGTCCAATCAGCGTAATGTCGTCAATGTAATGGACCAGTTTGATATCTTGTGGAAGGAAAAAGTGACCAAGATCTCTGTGAACAAGATTATGACACCAAGCCAGAGAGTTGATATATCCCTGATGCAGGCCTGTGAAGGTATATTGCTGGTCTTGTCAGCTGAAGGCAAATTGTTTTTGGTGAACCTTATGGACAGGAATGGAGAAAATGACATTTGCCAAATCAGTAGATGCATATCAGGTACCAGGAGATTTGTTGATTTGCTCATGCAATGAAATTACATTTGGTACAGCAGCTGCAATTGGAGTCACCACTTGGTTAAGCTTACAATAATCCATGTCATTCTCCAAGATCCATCTGTCTTCTGCACAGGCCAAATAGGAGAGTTGAATGGGAATGTTGTAGGAGTCCTTGATGGTGGCACTAATCTCTGCAATCCCTCCAGGAATGCAATATTGTTTTTGATTTATTTTTTTTAGATAGAGGCAGCTCTAATGGCTTTCATTTGGCCTTTGCACAATAATAGCTTTCACCTTACCAGTCAGGGAGTTAACATGGGGACTCTGCCAGCTGGTTAGTATGCCTATGCCAATTATGCATTCCAGCACTAGGGAAATGACCACAGGATGAGTCTGGGTACCCACCACATCCACCATAAGTTAGAACTGTGCTAAACTCCTTGCCTCTTACAAGTAAATTCAGAAACCCCAAAACCAACTAAAGAAATCCATCCTTAAAATTATTTTCCTCTAGAAGCACTTCTGGTGCCAAAATCTGTATTAGTAAGGGTTATCTAGCATGACAGAACTAGCAAGATATATGTATATATGAAATGGAATTTATTAAGGAGAATTGACTCACATGATCATAAGGTAAGGTCCCATGATAAGCCATCTGCAAGTTGAGGCACAAGAAAGCCAGCGGTGGATCAGCCCAAGTCCCAAATCCTCCAAGCAGGGAAGCTGACAGTGCAGCCTTCAGTCTGTGGCCAAAGGCTCGAGAGGCCCTGGAAAACTACTGGTGTTGGTACAAGAGTCCAAACACTGAAGAACTTGGAGTCTGAGGTTACATGGCAGGAAGCATCTAGCATGGGAGAAAGATGAAGGCTGGAAGACTCAGCAAATCTGCTCATCCATCTTCTCCTGCCCCCTTTATTCTAACCAATCAGGCAGCTGATGAGATGGTGACCACCCAGACAGAGGGTGAATCTGCCTCTCCCAGTCCACTGGCTTTAATGTTAATCTCCTTTGACAACACACTCAAAGACACACCCAGAAACAAAATTTGCATGTTTCAATCCGATCAAGTTGTCACTCAATATTAATCATCACAGAAACCTTATGTCCTCTGTTAACCAGAAAATTAAAAATAGCTTTACTGCTCTTCTGAGAAATTTATTAAGTTAAGGCACAAAGGAGAATTTCATTTACATATTGTAAAACATCAACCTGAGTATAAAAGAACTCAGACAGATCTTTTGACAATGCCTGCCCAAACAGGGGGTGCTGTCTCAGAATCCCTCAGGTAATACTGCCCAGGTTAGCTGGGCGGTCTGGTTGGAGGGACCCTCAAATGCAAACAAATATTTCCAGTCAGGATGTTGCAGTATGCAGAAAAAGGCATCCTTTAGGTCCAGGAGTGTGAACCATTTAGTTCCCTCAGATAGTTGAGTTAGCATGGTATAGCGATTGGGAATCACCTGATGAATTGAAACCACACCTCCATTAATGAGGTGGAGGTCCTTGACCAGTCTCTGTTTCCTGTTCTGTTTCTTTACCCACAATATCAAAGAATTGTAAGAATTATTGCAGGGTTTAAGGATAATATGCATCCTCAAGTAATCGATGATGGCTTCTAGTGTTTTCCTAGCTTCTGTTTTTAGAGGATATTGCCTCTGATTAGGGAAGGAGGTGGGATCTTTAAGGTAGATCTGGACTGGCATGGCAGTTGCAGCTTGGCCAATTTTCCCTTGAGTTGTGCAAACTTGTGGATTAACATCAGTCTCCAATAGGGGAAGACAAAGTGTCTGTCCTCAAGACGTAAGGATGGTGGTTCCTAGCAGAGGATTTGGGCTTTCAGGTATATAAAAGGTATGAGTAAACAAAAGGACTCCCCAACTATAACAAAGGGGTAAATGGTTGGGGAAAATATTGGCTTAAAGGCTTTTCTGAGATACCCTTCAAAGTCTTGCTAATCAGGAGGGGACGACTGGACCGGAGAGAACAGAAATGGCAGCTCTGGTATCCAGGAGCTCCTCCCTTCCTCCTCCAGAATCACCTGGAGCTCTTGGATGGTAATGGTGGTTTGAGCTGTTGGAGTTGGAGAGAGAGGGCCTGGGAGCCATCAATCCTGTTGGACCTGCTGGCTTTGGATCTGGTGACTGGCATTTCCAGGGACAGTCCACCCTCCAGTGGTTCCCTCTGCAGATTGGACAGGGTTGAGGTTACCTCCTCATGCTGGCTGGGCAGTCCTTAAAGTGCCCTGGCTTACCGCATTTTAGTAGTTAACAGGTAGATCTTAAGGATTCTGGAATTTGTAAGCCTGCAAGGCAGCCATTAGAGCCTCTGTCTTTTTCTTGTATTTCCTCTCTCTCTTGAGCCTCCTTATGATTCCTATTGTAAAAGGCCAAGGTGGCCACTTTCAGGAGGTTCTCTAAAGTACTCTTTGGTCCCATAGCCTGTTTCTGCAGCTTCCTCCTGATATCAGAGCCCACCTGACTAATAAACTTATCCTCTAGGATTAGTTATCCCTTGACTGAATCAGAGATAGAGAGGTGTGTGTTACAAAGGCCTCCCTTAGGTTTTCCAGGAAGGGAGAGGGATTCTCGTCTGATTCCTGGTTTTTCATGAAGTGTTTGGAGTAACTGAGAGGCTTAGTTTTAATCCTTCATAAGCCCTTCAATATACACATCCGAAAGTGTTTCCTCCTCAATTCTCCATGTCATCACTGGGGTCCCAGTTAGGGTCCTCCAATGGTACTGCTGTTTTTCCAATTGGATAAAGCTCTTTCCCTTTTTTGGCATTATATGAGATACAAAGCTCATCCCCAAACTTTTCTGCCACTTGCAGGGCTGCCTGTTTCTCAGCAGTAGTCAGGGTTTGATTTAAAAGTAACATAGGATTCTTCCAGAAGTCTTCAAATGCTTGTGTTAAATTCTGAAAAGCCTCTATATAACTGCCAGGGTTGTCTGAAAACTAAGCAAGATCCCCCTTAAGTTTTCTTAAATCCTGTAGAGAAAAGGGGATCTGGACTTTAATGGGTCCATATTCACAAAGCATCTCTTGCAGGGGCATGACTGAGGCTGGGGCCTACCTAAAATGAGGATTTCTTGAGCAGGACATGCTTGAGAGAAAACCTGGATAGGGAGGACAGGATGGATCAGGAAAGGCAGGACCGGAAGGGGCTGATTCCCCCTCTGGAGGCACCCCTGGGGTTTGCTTCCCTAGTCTCTTGGGATTGTCCTTCGCAGTCTGTCATGAGATGACTGCTAGGAGGGCTGGATCAATCCTACAGTGTCAGCAAAGGCCCAGATTATCCTGCAAAGAAAGCCTGCACATATAGGACCTCAAATTATTTGCTCTTGAGTTCACAGAAAAGGTCCAGCTGCAGGATAATATCAAATTAATATCTTCCTTTGGAAACTAAATATCACCATCCTGTAACTTATAACTCAGTCATGCTCTTGTGGAAAGGAACATAACGTGTTTTCTATCCAGAGTCTGAGGGTCAAAGGAGTCCCAGTGATTCAAGATGTACTCAAGAGGAGTGCAGGATGAAGATGGTTCATTACCCATCTGAAAAGAGGAAAAATGGCATCCCTTAGTTCCTTTCTCTCTTGCAGCTAAAACCTGATATATGTGAGAGAGACGAAAAAGGGTATACCCTTCTTTCTTCCCTCCTTTCCTTCCCCAAGTGCTAGAAGCCACTAGAGGAGTCACCCATGGATGAGAGGGTGACCTCCAACCATGGAGTGAGAGGACCCACAGACAAGGATATTTGCACTTACCTACACTGCACCCTGACCCTCTGCTGTCAGTAACCCTTAGCTTCCTTAGGCCTCATCTATGCCATGGATGTGAGTCCTCCACCTATAAAGCAGAAGGCCCAGTTAGCAGGGATAGTCATGCTTACCTAAACTTCTGTTGTCAAGCACCTCTGGGTCCCTCAGATCTAGTTTTCTTCTTAGGGCTCCAAACCAAAGCTTAGAAAATACATTGGAGAAATGTTAAGATAAAGCTGTGGAATGAGATCCTTCTCAAGCAAAGGGAAAAAGGAGAGTCCTGGGAATTGGGGACCTAGCCTAAGAAGATCCCTCCCAAAAGGAAAAAATTAGTCCCTTGCACAGAAAAGCTCCTAGTTATCACAGGATTATGTTGACTGCTAACAGGGTGGAAAAAACAACTTAAAAGCAGTGGAGGAAAGGTGACATGGGGAAGTAGCCTCTTGCCCTATGCAAGAGGTTTATTCAACAACTTAAAAGCAGAAGAGGAAAGAAAACTCTCTTAATTGTTACATCCCCCTGTTTAAAAGAATAGATAGAAAAAACATTATTCTGGGTTATACACCTGATGACTAAACCAAGTGCTCATTCTATCCGGTAATGTTATCCTTTGGAAGTCTTGGTCCGACACCCAAATCTGCTGTCAGGGATTGGAGGCAGTTTAAGGGCCTTTGGGTAACACCAAGGTGTGGCCTCAACCAGATATCTTCAGTTTCCCCAGGACCTTATTCTGATCCCACATGATGGCTACATGTCTGTGAAGGGAAACTGGATTTCAGCAAGGCCAACATTCCCAACATCCAAGAGTGAAGAGGGGTTAATAAAGTCCTCCCAGAAAGCCTGTCCTCTGAGTCTTTTAGCTCAGCAGCTATACTATCCTCTCCTAACTGGCTGACCAAGGCCTGGTGTTTTATTTGTTTTCAGAAAAATGTCTGATGATGAGAAGAGTTGGAATGAAAGTAAAAAGCCATAGATCTGCTCTTACTCACCCTTCCAAAGATCCTGGATGAGCCCCCAGAAATGTGTGGCATTTTTGCTCCTGTAGTTCAGTGAGCTGGAGGGAGTGGTACCCAAAGGCTTCATTCCTTCACTCCCGTAGCTTGATGAGCAGGAGGGAGTGGTGCCCAGTGGCTACTTCTCTCCCGTTGTTTGGCAGTGTTACTGCTTTTTTACTCCTGCTGTCTGCAGCTCATTGGGTATCGGTGTTACAGCTCTTTTACTCTTGCAGTGTGGTGAGTTCTGGGTTCTGGTCCCATGACTGAGAGGAGTAAGATGGACACCAGAGAGTGAGGAAGGAAGAGTAGAATTTTATTGAGCAACAGAAAGAAAGCTATCAGCCAGGACCTGAAAGCAACTTGCCATCTGTGAGGCTAAGTCCAGGGTTTTTATGGGCTTACAATGGGGAGATGTGTGCTGACTGGTCCATAGGTAGTCTTGGAAAAAGCACTATTCGATTGGTTAAAAGGCATGTTTCATAACGAACCAAGAGAGAGAGTGGGTAAGATGGGGATAGAAGTTCTCACTCTGGTCATGGACTCCATCTGGGGCTGGCAGCTCGGTTTTCAGACTTTAAACTGTCCTGGGCTTGAAGGTTGGGTTTCACCAGGGACCCATCCCTATCTGCCTAGGAATTTGTCTGTCTTATGTTGCTATCAAATGTAGCCAAATATGATAGTTATAGAAGTTCAGGAAGCTGTATGCCAGCAATAGAGTTTCATTTTAAGCAGAGAAAAAGGCTCATTGGTTTCAGGGACCCGAAGACCCTCTGTGGTCTTACTTAATGAGAGGCTGAAAGTGTAGTGCAAGAGAATCAGGGTTGAGTGCAATGAACAATGAAAGTTAAGAAGACAAATATTTTCAAAAAGAGTTTTCCAGAATTTAACTATTAATGGAAGGTAAGAGTAGGGAAAATGGAGAATAAAGGTTTTTTTTTTTTTTTTTTTTTAAAAAAAAGAAAGAAATCGGTGGCTCACGCCAGTAATCCCAGCCTTTTGGGAGGCCGAGGCAGGTGGATCACAAGGTCAAGAGATCGAGACCATCCTGGTCAACATGGTGAAACCCCGTCTCTACTAAAAATACAAAAAATTAGCTGGGCATGGTGGCACGTGCCTGTAATCCCAGCTACTCAGGAGGCTGAAGCAGGAGAATTGCCTGAACCCAGGAGGCAGAGGTTGCGGTGAGCCGAGATCGTGCCATTGCACTTCAGCCTGGGTAACAAGAGTGAAATTCCATCTCAAAATAAATAAATAAATAAAAATAAATAAATTAAGAAAATAAAAAGAGAGAAATATTTGAGTAGGTTTAAAGCTAAAGAGAAATGTCTGTTTGAGAAAGAGGTGAGAGAAAAATAAACAATCTTTTAAGCTTGTTAAGAAGTCAAGAGAGAAGTCCATCTATTAAAACGGAGGATAGTTATGTGAGGGGAGGACATCTGCTGTAATACAAAAGGAGGAAGAATGGAAGAATACATGGGTGCCCATGAATGTGGGCTTACAGGTTACATTGTGAGATGTGGAAGAGTTCCTGTCTGAGGGCTTCTATATTGATAAAGTAGAAGGTAAATCCATTTTCTGAGAAAACCGATGAGATATTTTTCATCTTACAAAACACTTTCGAAGTACTCTAGAAATTACTGAAAAAAAAAAGGAATAAGATATACCATGCAGAGTTATTAAGTCAGTTAAAATCAATAATATTGAAAAGCCAGATGGTTAATGTTTAATATATAATTTTAAATTTCCATATTTTCCTAATTTTCATAAATTAAAACCACTTCCCCCTCCATTTCATTCAAGCTTCACAACAACAATAAACTTCAAGAGCTCTATTATGTAACTACTTCATTTAAATATACTAATGATATCAATTACAATTAAATCAACAATGATCTTTCCATTAAGAGGCAATCATTGTTAACATTTTTCTATATTTGTTTCTATATATGCTATCGTAGATACCTTCCAAAGAACCCAAACTGGCCCAAACTATACATTTAGTTTTGTAATGTAATTTTAAAAATTCAATCATTAATTTTGTACATTTTCTATACTAAGATTATAATCAGAATTGCATTATATCTGTGTACTAATTTGGGAGGAATTAATATTTGCAGTGTTGAAAATTCCAATATTTTTCTCTATTTATTCAAGTATTTTTTAGGCCTCTCAGTGAATGTTAATAGGTTTCTTAATACTGTCTTGTGTAGAAGTCTTCGAGACTCTTCTTCATGGCCAACCCTATCATTTCATTCTGTATTGCACCCTTCATTTTTATAACCCACCTGTTCTTTCCCTTCTCAAACTTTTGAAGCCACATTTTTATTTGAAAGATTTGGGGAGTAGGTAGAAATTTTTTTTTCTGTTAGCCTGTTTACCTCAACTGGTGGAGTTTAATTCTGAGGTTACTGAACATGGTTATTACTCTTTGCTTGCTTTATTATAGAGGAATTTTGAGATTAGCAAGTTTCACCTGTACAGTGCCTTCCACACAGAGTAAAGAATAATTCTCATTTGTGATCATCAACTTGTTTATGCAGCCACTTTCTCAAGCCCGTTGGGAAATGATACCAAGATGACAGGAGGACGATGTTAATGAGGAATTACAAATCTATATTGTAGTGTTATGAAGAAAATATAATTTTGAGTCCTTAGATTTATGTTTCAAATAATGCCTTCTCTCTTTGTTAGCTCTTATTGTTACATTAACTCATCACGAAAAAAAAAAAAAACCAAAACGTTTGACTAGGACACTAAATGAATATTTCTTTTAAAAACTTCTAAGGACTTACAAAAATTGTAGTCTTGTTATCTTTAAAACCAACATGTTGACATAGGAAAACTGGAGTGGGGAATAGGAGGAAAAATAAAAGAAATGAAAGTAGAAATGACAAATTTTAACTTTCAGCAAATAAAACTGAAGCCAAGTTTTTGTGAGACTTAGCAAACAATCTTTATCCACTGCTCTGTTCCAGATATAGAAAAGCACACACACACTCTTCCCAGTGGGAGCTACAAGGATCCTAAGGCAAATCTTTCAGTTTGACTTTAAATTTCAGATATTCATGTGTTTTTATTGTTTATTCTCCCTTTTTTTCTGTGTTAAATAAGTGGTGATCACCATTTTCCCCCAGTCTTTCTTTTATGTGACGTTTGGATTTTCTACATATTCCATTTCTTCATGCATATTTAAAAGAACATGTGAATTAACATATATTTCAAAAGTTCCCATAGTTCTTTGTGTTTTTGTTGTTGTTGTTTTTAAAAATAATGACTATTCCTTGGGAAAAATTTTTGCAACTACCCATCTGACAAAGGGCAAATATCCAGAATCTATGAGGGACTTAAACAAATTTACAAGACAAAAACAAGCAATCCCATCAAAAAGTGAACAGAAACTTCTCAAAAGAAGACACTTATGCAGCCAACAAACATATGCAAAAAAGTTCATCATCACTGGTCATTAGAGAAATGCAAATCAAAACCACATTGATATATAATCTCAAGCCAGTTAGAATGGCAATCATTAAATAATCAGGGAGACAACAGATGCTGGAGACAATGTGGAGAAATAGGAATGCTTTTTTACACTGTTGATGGGTGTCTAAATTAGTTCAACCACTGTGGTAGACATTATGGTGATTTCTCAAGGATCTAGAACTAGAAATACCATTTGACCCAGCAATCCCATTACTGGGTACATACCCAAAGGATTACAAATCATTCTATTATAAAGACACATGCACACGTATGTTTATTGTGGCACTGTTCACAATAGCAAAGACTTGGAACCAACTCAAATGTCCGTCAGTGAGACTGGATAAAATAAATGTAGCACATATACACTATGGAATACTATGCTGCAATAAAAAAGGATAAGTTCATGTCCTTTGCAGGGACATGGATGAAGCTGGAAACCATCGTTCTCAGCAAAGTGACACAAGAACAGAAAACCAAACACCACATGTTCTCACTCATAAGTGGGTGTTGAACAATGAGACACATGGAAACAGGGAGAGGAACATCACACACCAGGGCCAGTTGGGGGGTGAGGTGCTAAGGGAGGGATAACTGAGGGGTGCGGAGCTAAGGGAGGGTTAGCATTAGGAGAAATACCTAATGTAGATGTTGGGATGATGGATGCAGCAAACCACCATGGCACGTGTATACCTATGTAACAAATTTGCATATTCTGCACATGTACCCCAGAACTTAAAGTATAATAATAAAAACACAAACAAACAAACAAATAAAAAAAGACTATTCTTTAGTAAATTCCTGGAAAATCATTGATAAATAATTGTTTAAAACCACCTACAGTAAAATTTACTGATATGTCTTCTACTTTAAATTTTTACTAACTTCATAAATTATGACCTAATTGATACAGTAATAAATGAATTAGTGAGGATAATAAATTAACATAAAACCTTATCTGATATGAGAATAATTAACTATGAATTAAAAACAAGCCATAACCTCTGGATAGAAACTTTATTGCCAGCGAATAATCTAAAATCACTGAGTTTTGTGTTAGGATACACATTCTAGAATATAGTCACGTTGCAACAGCAAGTTAGGAATGTTTACTTGTCTGTTTCTGATGTGGGAATTACCTCCTGTTCACGCTTTCTGATGGGGAAAATGAGGAAAGCTTTCGGATTTGCCATTCTGAAATGTGCCAATACAATATGTAGGATAGTTGCCCACAAAGAAATGCTTCAAGGGATATGGGAGAATACTAATGTACTTTACCTTTCATTGTAGGAGTTCCTATGTGTTCTATGTGTAATCCTTACAAATATTCAAGTGTCAGTTGCAATTGTTTAACCCAAAATGTAGATATATTTGTATTACTCCATGTACACTAACTTCCCTCTCTTTTCTGTCATCATTTGAAGACAGTGTAAAGATTAGTGCTCAGTGTGTAGTCACAGCATATTAATTTAGTCAAATTATCATTCATTTCAATAATTCAATAAAGATGTGTTGACAACCCTTAGCTGTTAGATGCCCTAAGCAAGTCCCATAGAGTGCAGAAGCAAATGAGCCTCTCCTTTAAGAAGGTTGCAGGCTGGGTGCGGTGGCTCAAGCCTGTAATCCCAGCACTTTGGGAGGCCGAGATGGGTGGATCACGAGGTCAAGAGATGGAGACCATCCTGGTCAACATGGTGAAACCCCGTCTCTACTAAAAATACAAAAAATTAGCTGGGCACTGTGGTGCATGCCTGTAATCCCAGCTACTCAGGAGGCTGAGGCAGGAGAATTGCCTGAACCCAGGAGGCGGAGGTTGCTGTGAGCCGAGATCGCGCCATTGCACTCCAGCCTGGGTAACAAGAGCGAAACTCCGTCTCAAAAAAAAAAAAAAAAAAAAGAAATTTGCAACCTGTAATATAAGTAGGAATGTACATTTATAAAGTTTCAGGATACAGGCTTGGTAGTAGATATATAAACAATTTCAGAGGAAGGTAAAAATTAATCTAGGAGAACCAGGCCTCTTGAAAGGTAAAATTTGAACTCCTGCTAAAAGTGAGTATAGACTTGCCACGTGAAACAGAGATGAGCGGTATTTCAGTATGCTGTACCATGCTATTTCCTATCTCTGATTTACCCAATGACTCAGAGTGAAGAATTAAATTGGCAGAAGTTTAGTGTCTGCGTCAGGAAGAAAGGAAAGTGACTAAAATGGTAGCTTTGGAATGTTCTTTGTGAAGTTAAGACATTTTGACTTTATTGTGTAGGTAGTGTGGAGTCAATAGGTTTATGAGCAAAAAATAACACGATCAGATACTGGTCTTAGGAAAGTACTCAGCAGTGTTGTTGTGGACTTGAGTAAAAAGAGACAGTGCAATTTGAGAGCAGTTGCAAAATCCCCTGTGAGATATAGTGAGGACTTCAGTGAAATCCTGGATGGGAAGGAGGTTACAGAAGAGGGTACTGAAACAAACAAAAAAGAGTCACTCGTTTAGTAGCTAAGAAGGCAATTTCCAGTTTTCCAGTTGAATGATGGATAATAGAACACATATATTGACTCTTTAGAATTAAAGTGATTTGAGACAATATACCAAATACAGATAAGTCTTTAAATAGAATTGATGACAAAAAGAAGAAGAAAAATGGGGAAGTAATTTAAGCAAAAGAGGAGTAAGACATTGGAAAATTTATATTGTTTGTTTAATAAATATGCTGGCTTGTCCATGGAAAGGTTAAATCTGATTTTCATCTGTGTTGTAACCATGTGGCTGATGTGACGTTTAGTCATGAAGTGAATTATGTCTGGTTTTGGACTATCCTTCTGAGACTGTTTTAAGAAGCCACCAAGTAAAATGAATGTCTATATTTTGTACTTTAGAGTGAGAAATCTCCAGCTAACGTAGAGGAATGTTTTTAGAAGTATACAATCTTATTTATGCTTTATTGCTGATTTTTTCTACAGGCAGAAAAATCTACAGTGGCTGACTCCCACCTTCCTTGAATCTGAATGGTTGTTGAACAAGAGGGGTGCCTGAGCACAAAAATAAATTGATGAATTTACATAGCATCAAATTTGTTTACTCAGAGTGAGATTTGCTAACATTTTCATTGCTGTACCTCTCCTTGAGTGAGTTGTGATTAGGCTGATCCAGGAGAAAAATACCAGTCAAATGAACTTTACTGTTGAAATCCTAGTGGATAATGGTGAACCTAACATGTGACAAGTCTGGCCATAACATAATTAAATGTTACTAATTTTTTTCATGTTCAAGTTATTTGGGTATTGTCAACACAAGCATGCTTAGTTAAACCCTAGTGGGAAATATGCAAAACTTTTCAAAACAAAGTATTACTTAAATACTTACACTATTTACCAGGGAAAGATATAAAAAAATTGTTTTTAAATTCTCAGGGAAGTCTTTTAAACATGTGGATATCAAGCTACTATTTTTGTATGTAGTCTATTCCCATCCATTTTGTTCCAGCTCTTCATTTGTGTTGTGAGATCTTGCTGGGCAAAATGCTATTCCTGTTACTGAGTACAGATGTACTAAATGCCTATAACTACACATTTAACTCCCATGTTGGGCTAATTTTACTTTCCTTACACTGGAAGCTCCTCCAGTTCCAGGCTTTCTTTATATCTCTAGACGGATATAGCTAGAACTCAATATGTGTTTAAAGGCAGTGGGTTCTTTGGTATTGCTTTTTCGAGGCTACTTTATTTGAAAGTGAAACGTCAATTTTTATGTAATACATTTTCATTTTATTGTAGAAAGTGAGAAAATCCTTTTAGTTACTCAAATCTGTCTGAGTGTTTTGTGTTACATATCATTGAGGAATTGGACGTCAGTGTAGTATAGGACTTTTTCTCACAGAGTAAAAATACTTGATGGCTGATGATTTTGCTTCATAAGATTCTACAGTCAAGCTTTCTTTCAACCTCCTATAATAAGACCTGGCACACAGAGTTCTAACTCTTAATGTTATTTCTTGCATCATTTTACACCTTTTAAAATGTCCTCGATGACTCAAATCCTTGGCCTTTGGAATGTGTTTTGTTAACTGGAAAGATGTAAACAGCTCATTTAACTTGACCTTCAAATGTTCCTTCCTTCCACCTTCTTTTGGTTTGAGCAAAGCACAGCCCTTTAGTATCTGCAAAAGCTGTGACGTGGCATCCACCTCCCCCGGCTCTTCCTCTTCACGATGCCAGTCATGCTTTGTCAATACTGACAAGCAATTATTAGTCTATGTTTCCTTTACACTGTATATTGGCAAAACAATCATTGAAAGGAATTGTAGAGGGAGAAACCATTATCTTTGCACTATTGTGGTAACACAGCTTTTAGCCTTGCTAAGAATATCCATTAGTTTTGTCCTCTTATCTAAAAATGATTTCTTCTTTGCCTTATATTGCTCTGGGAGTTGAATATTTCACCAACTTCTGCCACATTAGGGATGGATATCTTTATTTCTTCAAGAGCTGGGGTCTTTTTCCTATTGCCCTCTGTTCCATGCTTAAAGGCATTCTTAGTACATTTCAATTCCAGTTCTATTAGCTGTAATTTGGGTACTTTTAAAAAGCCTATTTGATTCTCAAGAGCTTTTTCCATCTTTTTTATTGGTATGACTTCAGTCTACTAAGACAAATTTGTCCCGAATTACATTTATATAGACTGAATGTGTACAGATAGAACAGGGACACTTAGCTAGGTGCTTTACTTTATCTTCGAAGTTTTTTATTATATCAAGCTTTGGAAGTAGGGCAAGTTTTGCTTAGTAAAATTATTCTTTCAAATTTTATCATAAACTCTCAGGATCTATCATTTCTTAAAGATTTTACCTTTTGGAAATAAAGGAAGGGCACCCAAACGACAAGAAACAAATGCGGTTATTCAGAGCTTGCTGTATCAAAGGAGTCAGCCACCATGAATTAAGTTTGGCAGAGACTCAAAGACAGGCTGCAGACAGAAGTTTTAGAGTGACAAAAATAAAAGATGTAAAAGATGTATAGTGATAAAAAATAAAGGCTTTAGGTATGCACTGTTGGAGTTTGTTGGCATGGGGAAGCTGCAGGTGAAATACCTAGAAGCAGGACATTTTATGCAATTGTCTGAGGAACATATTGGGCTTTTCCCGGTTGCTCCTGAATTGGGAGTGAGACAAAATAGTAGGAAAGCTGGCAGCTATTAACCAAGGCCTGACCATTCTGGGCCAATTGCTGCAGAGATTGTGATGTGGCTTCTAGGGCCGGTTATAGGTCGGAGTTCTATGGCCAGGATTTTTTTTTAAATCTCAAAATCTAGCAATAACAATGCATTGTACTCTGCTAAAAAGTGAAGAGGTACAATTTATAGCTAATGGATTGTGTTGCAATCTATTCTTTTTTTTAACCTATTGTCATCATTACTCTGTGAAAAAATAAAGAAAACTTAATTGAGAAAATACATTTCATGGCTAGCTCCTGTGAAAGAGTTTCACTCATTGTAATTATGGCTTTGTAGTCTACATAACCTTGAAAAGAATCGTTCTGCCTCTCCAAAATGTATTCTATTAACCAGGTTGTGGAGTATATAATCATATTATTCCTGTGCTCTCAGTCTTTAAAATTGTTAGATCATTACAGTTTTATAGAAATAGAAGTGAGAATAAATTTTTAAAAATACACCACTAAAAGTCATCAGGATTCTAAAGACTTCTCTTTTCAGAGAAGTAATGAAGCTAAGTACTTTGCAGATAGATAGGTAATTATTTTTAATCAAATATACCACAGGGACAGGATGTGGAAGAGGGTTTCTATGGATCATGACACATTGGGTAGCAGGTAGGGACTAGGAAGGGTTTGCTTATATCTATCAGTGGCATATGCAGACAGCATACTATTCATTTTGAGAAGGAAGGGCAACCACATTTTAGGGGTCATCTGTGGAGAAATGGAGTCAAGGTAAAATACTGACTATGCTAGATTGCATTTTTTTTGACCTGATCACTTTTCCTGACTTCAAGTTGATAATAAAGGTAAACTCAAAATAATTAAATTAAACATTCCTTGGCTTCCTAATTATAGCTTAGATATTTCTTGATTAATGTATTTCTGAAGATTGACTGAATTTCATGTCTTTTGTGAACTTCAAATCCTCATCCTACTCTCTTAAATAACCAATTACCTTACACTATTACAAAACTCCAGAGAGTATCAATAACGTTTTTTTAAAAAACTCAAAATGATAACCATTATATTTATCATTTTAAGTTATACCTTGTGGACTTATAGGTACAGAAAATTGTCATAAGTAATTATCCAATCTTCATAGGTGTGAAAATTCTATTACATAAAAATTAATTTTTCTACTGGAAAAAATTACTCTCAGTAGAGAATAAAACTTGGCATGGATTTTTGTATATTACATAATTTTCTAACTGAAGTTTTAGGATAGGCATAAGTTTATTCTGCAGTTTTAGACATTAGAAATATAATTATACGTGTTTGTATTATATATATTTTCAGCGGACAAATTTATAGTGACTATTGACTGGACAGTAAAGCATTAAGGAATGAACAGTTGAGGACAAGTTTAGAATCTTTTAGATAATGTTATAGAGCTAAGCTTTCAGTCACTTATGCTATAAATCTCAAATAAAATATGAGTGAATCTTGGTCATAGTGGCCTTTGTTGTTCTTTCCATTGTGTCTGATCACAATGCTAGGTAGAAATAAAATACATACTTTTTTGTTGACTGAAATGCCCTGCAGATATGAAATAAATGTTCTTAACTGAAGGCCTTTTAGTACAGAAAAAGGAGTGCCCATTGTACTCAGTATAAGGTTCTGACATTCATGGTATTTTTGCACTTGGATTGGATTATTTATTTAAAAAACAGAGAAACTAAAGGGAAAAAAATTAAAAGTGGAGTGGGAAAGATGCCCATAAAATGAACAAAATAACAAAAAGAGGCCTGATTCTGAAAAGACTGTAGCCTCTGTATGAGTCAGAGTCAAGCTGTGATGTTTAATCTAGGCCCTTTCTCTTTGTTCTCGGCTCCTTTCTCATTCTAGTCATTTTGATAAAATACTTTTTAATTATTTTGCCTTTCATATATTGCTAGCACTTGTTGTCAGAGGTAGGCACTAACGGGTGTTACCATTGTAGCTTTCTATTTAAGTGACAGGAATTCTGTCCCTGAACCCACAATATCTTCTTATCACAACCTTTAAACATACCCAGAGATTAATTGTGCATGCTAGGATTCTAAGAAATGAGAGATTTAGTTTCTATAGATTCAAACTTGCTTTTACATTATGCGAAGTTTGTTCACTGAGAGCTTGAAACCAGATCAAATGAACTGGGCAGCTTGAAAAACAGACAAACAAACAAACAAAAGCCGAACAGAGACGATCAAGGCAAAAACTTGAATGTAAATCTCTTTATCCCTCACTAGCTAATGTTCTTGGCTAGATTATCTTGTTTTCCCACGCTTGTACAAGTTCCAATTAATATTTTTATTTTGACACCAAAACCTGGCTTCCCAAGTTTCTGGAATAAATACAGGCTAATAAGAACTTTGGCCAATTATATCTGAGAATTCTTCTCTACTCTTTACTTGGGTTTTGCATCAGTGATAAAATAGCACATCCTTAAAGAGGACCTTAGTTCATACTGTCTCCCAGCTCCTTGTCTTCATTCATGTATTTATCCATTGATTAAATTAGTTTCATTTGAGGCCTTTCCTCTTCTATATGGCTACATTCTATTCTCAGGAGCAGTGACTGATGTCTTCTTAAAACATAGGTTTCTAAATATCTGCCTTGAATTCTCATGATACTCAGAAAAAATTATAATGTCTTTACCATGGAGTTAAGGTGTGAAGAGCAAATATGATCTCTGTGCCTTGACCTTTTACCTAATCTCTCTCCTTTCTTGCTCTACTTCAATGGTCACTGCCTTTTCACAATTTCTAGAATAGGCCAAACTTGTATATTCCTTAGGATTAATGCTAGTCCATTTCATAGAAAGTTCTTCCCCCAGTTTTCTATGGCTCACTCCTTCCTGTGATAATTATTTCCTTAAATGTCTCTTCTTCCAAGATGCTCTCTATGTGTCTTCAATCACTGCATTCCTTCAATATTGTACTACAGGTTGTAGCCAGTGCAAAAAGACAAGGAAAGAAAGAAAAGTTCTAAGAATTTGAAAGGGAGATACAAAACAGTCATTTAATAGCAAGTTGCTTATATGTGGGGAAAATTCGAAAGAATCTATTTGGATCAGCAAATGAATATAGCAGAGCTACTAAATTTGAGGCAATTATACAAAAAAAAGTTTATGTATTTCTGTAAACCAGCAAAACATAATGAGAAAATGAAACAATGTGAACATCTTCATTAGCATAAAAATAACCAATTATCTTGGGATGAATCTGAAAAAGAGAAATAAGACCTCCACATTAAAAAATGTAAACCATTATTTCAAAAAGTTTTTTTCTTAAAGACCTGAGTAAATGGAAGGCTATAGTATGTTCATTGGCTTGGGAGTATTCAAAAAATTTTTTAAGTATCAATTTATTTCAAGTTGATCTACATATACAATGCCAATAGAAATTTCCACATCTATATGCATATTTTTGCATGTGAATGTTTGAAAGTGGATGAGCTGTTTCAAAATGTATATAGTAGTTATTCAAAGAACCAAGGAAAGCCAACGTTCCTTTGAAGAAGGATGAAACTTTCAGTATGCTGTCAGAAGACAGGACACTAGCTGCACTTAGGGAGGAAGGTTGTGATATTGGTTGAGATGGGACAGACAGGGATGCCACACTTCTAAGGTGCTAGCCTATATCTTGGTGAGAGTCACCATTAAAAAATTGAGTTCAATTAGTAGTAATTTGTTGGTTCTATATTTACCTTTTCTGTGCAATTCAAAATTTTAAAAAACCTTTTAAGAAACATTACATGTGGATATTACATGTATTGTTTGATTTAGTTCTGGTTTGAAAAACAAGCTGCAGAAGCACTTTGATAACTAATAGGAGAAAATAAAGATTTTTGCATTCTATAAAGTTAAGACATTACATTAATTTTGTCATGTGTAACAATAGTATTGTGGTCAGATGAAAATGTCCTGATTTGTATGGCAATATATTCTAAAATATTTAGGGTTAAAAATACATAATGTTTGTAATTTTCTTTAGAATGTTTCTGCAAAACAATTTTTAGTGCACAAAATATGGCAAGATATTAACTGCTGTTTACATTCATTATGGCTGTTTTTTCATTATGCTATTCAGTATACGTTTTTGATTGCTCAAATCTTCTATAATAATAATTAAATTAGAATATAGACTAGATTTGTTCCCTGTAGAATATTTGCTTCATTTAAATGATGATTATTTACTGAATGTAGAAATAAATGAATAAATGAATGAATGAAAGCAGAATTAGCAACCAAAAGGTTATTATTTCTGAAATTCGAGATGACATTTTACCAATCAACAAATATAATAGGATTGAATACAGCAAAACTTAAGCAACTTGTTAATGAAATAGACATAATCTTTTCAACGGATTTCTACTTAACTAAAGTGTTTATAGTAGCAGTTTTTTGGACTTATACATTTTATTTTGTTTATTTTTTTTCCGTGATTCAGATTGTTCTTTTTTTTTTTGAATAAGGGGAAATGTTCATCATTTAAACATTAGTTATCAGACTTCAACTGCACATATCGTATTTATGACTGAGTCTTATCTGAGCTGCTACGGGGTTATAATTTTTAAAGAAATTAAAACCTGACATCATTTGGTTACTTTTGTTTGATTTGTCTTTTTCTTTTCTTTTTTCTTCTCTTTTCTTTCTTTTTCTCTCTCCTTCCTTCCTTCCTTCCTTCCCTCCCTCTTTCCTCTTCTTTCTTTCTTTTTTCCTTTCTTTCTTCTTTCTTTTCTCTCTCTCTTTCTTTCTTTTCCTTCCTTCCTTCCTTCCTTCCTTCCTTCCTTCCTTCCTTCCTTCCTTCCTTCCTTCCTTCCTTCCCTCCCTCCCTCCCTCCCTCCCTCCCTCCCTCCCTCCCTCCCTCCCTTCCTTCCTTCCTTCCTTCCTTCTTTCTTTCGTTGCCAGGCTGCAGTGCAGTGACATTATCTCAGCCCACTGCAACGTGCACCACCTGATTCAAGTGATTCCCCAGCCTCAGCCTCCCAAATAGCTGAGACTATAGGTGAGCGCCACCACACCTGGTTCGTTTTTTTTGTATTTTAGTAGAAACAGGGTTTCACCATCTTGCCCAGGATGGTCTCAATCTCCTGACCTTGTGATCTACCCGCCTTGGCTTTCCAAAGTGTTGGGATTATAGGCATAAGCCACTGCGTCCAGCCTGTCCTTCTCTTTTAAAATGTAGTATAATGGATGCTGGGTATACAATGGGGCAAAGAAATGCATTAGCTGGTTACTGGTTTCTGGTTACTTATGGTAATCATGTCTGTAGTAAAGGGGAGTGTTTAGGACATTAGAGGCACATTGAATGTGCCTCTTGGATGTAAACTTTCCTCTAATTCTTCCAGTTTTGGCTATCAAGGGGTCATCTTATTGAACTAACAATTCAATTTCAATACTTTTGAAAATGATCATTTTTGTTTGTTTGTTTTAGAAACTGGAGAAGAAAATCTTTTTGTGACAAGGACTTGCCTGAGGCCAAATTTGATGGAATTCTTATACAAGCTTAGTAAATAAGGGAAAGATAGACAGAAATCTAGTTTGATTTGTTTGTTTAATAGCAATCTACCAAAGTTTGTAGATGTTCCTGGAACAGATGTCTCAAAATCTTAATTATAATCCACACTAGTGTTTAGGGATTTTTTGAATTGACATTAACTTCTTTCTCCAATAAGGATAAGTGTCCATTAGAATATCGTGTTTTCTGCAGGCTGTTCTTATTTCCAGCCAAGAAGCTTTATACAATATTTACATTCAGCCTCGTTCTTGTAATCACACCTTTCCCTGAAGCCATTAGCAGTATTGAGGAAATGATTCTTTCATTCAGAATTTGTCTTCCAGCTAAGTCCCAAATTGTTACCACAGAATAGACTGCATTCTCTCCCCTCCATGTTCAGTACATTTAGATCTAAGAATTTACAGCCTGAGAAATTTCAAATGCTACACCAAATAAACAGAATCCTCAATTTAGAAACTCTTAATTATCTGTACTAATGGAGTTTTGCATAACCCAGATAAATTGAAGCCAGGGAAAACTTGTAGCTTCTCTTAGCATCTGATTTTAACTCTCAGTTTCTTATCTTTATCTCTTCCCTCCAGCTAGATTTGCAACAGTTTAAAATGAGCAGCAGAATTTAGTTTTTTTGACCTTCTCTGCCTTCCTTTCTTTTATCATCTTTTTCAGTTGAGAGTGAAAGCAAAATAGTGTAGCTACTTACTTTGGCAAACAGGGTATAATTGTTTCCAACAGATTAGGCAAAACAGGGTATAATTGTTTCATACAATTCATAATTGTATATGAATAGGCAAAATAGGCTATGATTGTTTCATACAATTCATAATTCAATACTGGATACTGGAGATTTCCTCATTTGCTTTATCTCAGCATAAAACAATTTTCCCGTTATATTATGGTATATCCCACCGATCAATAAAACTGATCTCTCTCTCTCTCTCTCTCTCTCTCTCTGTGTGTGTGTGTGTGTGTGTGTGTGTGTGTGTGTGTGTGATTGCTTTCAACATTTTGTTTGGTCAGAGAAAGAGGGCAGTACATATAGCAGGCTAGTGAACATGCTGTACGTAGCTCCAAGTGCCTTATCCAAATAATGCAATAACATTTCAGTTCTATAATAAGTAGCAGAAATCATTATCTGTTATTACTCAAGAAGATAATAAATTGTTTTGACCCCTCATTCATAGCCATCCAAACAAATATTTATATTGCACTATTTACATCATAAGGCAATAGGTAGAATATTGGATTGATTTTCTGTCTTAATAGTGGAATATTTTGCCAAGATAAACCATGACAATTATCTGAAATAGCTGATCTATAGTATGTTATTAAAGGCTACTGAGGCAGTTACTGTAAAGTCTCTATGAATAAATTTATATTTTTCAGGACTCTTCAGATATTTTAAGTCATTTTCAAGTTTGTGGACAAAGATATTTATTCTTAGAGTGATAAGTACATGCATCCATTTTTGTCTCTGGGTCATTTTCTGGTGACATATGCAAGGTCATATACAAATAACTGGGAATATCTAAGTAAGCAGTATATTAATAAATAAGATGGAAGCTCAGATGGAATCTGCAACATTTATAAAACACTGAGGTGTGCCCAACATTGATCTATAAATGATCTAACTGAGTTAACTTATTTTGTTCTCAGAGTAGGTTTATGAGGTAGGTATTAATATTAGACATATTTTAAAATGTCTAAAATTAATATTAATATTAATATTAGACATAAAATTAAGACAGCATCAGATAGTTTCATTTGTCCCCCATGTCTGCAGAAGCTATGAGGCCTGTATTCAAATCAGAGTGGATATAGAGTTTATTGCCTTTATTATGCTATGTTAACTCTCAGTGTACGTACTATGGGGCTTACATTCTAGTGTGGCAATAATAGATAAGAAAAGGAGTAAGAAGATAAACTAGATGTATAAAATGAAAACAATTCTAATTATGGTCATTTTGAATGTTTCTAACTTTCAGATAATTAGAACTGGAAAAAACAATGACCATTTGAGGGAAAAAGATTCCAGTATTATTTTGTATAATATAGGAAGACAAACCACGTAATTTCAGGACCGTTGGTGTGGTTTGATATTTTTCTATTTCAGACCCTTAAAAGTGGGAGTTTTGGCTATCTGAGGATAGATGAATGTATTTTATCCCTTCCTCTACTTTGTATCATGTTACATTTGCCAGTTTCTCAGGATGTGAAACTTCGTGAATAAAGATAATCTTCTCCATCATTACATAACTACATCACAGCAAACAGAGCTTTCTGGGTCATCTCAGCAAGGGAAAAATGCATCAAGCTCTCTTACAGCGTAGCTTAGAAGCAGCATATGCCACTCCCACCTACATACCATTGGCCAACCCTAGGTGTATGGTTCTGTCTTACTCCAAAAGGGCTAACGTAAAAGGGACATCAGAGGGCATTTTTGGTAAGAACCACGATTTCTTCCAAAGTCCATTCTTACTGTCACTAAATATCCCTTTGCTCCATTCTACATTTATAACATACTCCGTCCTCTTCAAGGGAATCTCGTCAACCTCTAGTCAACCCAGTGGATATTCTGAGCTCAAAGTCAAGGACATCTGGGTGATATGTATTGTTTTCTGACCACATTTGGAAATGGCATCTCTAGGTCTAGAAACTAATAAACCCCAGAGAGAAGCTGTCTTCCCATTGGGTAGTGAACACTATAAAGTGACAGTACAAAGTCTAGATCCACAGGAAACATTACAGTGTGGGAAGAGGAAGAATGAGATTCACGAAATAGTAACTGGTGCATAATACTTTCCAAATCCCATTGAACTAGATAATGTGAAGGCTTGTTACTCTGGGAATAGGGATTGTTCCTTAAATGTAACCTAATTGTGCTCTCTTGTCTATATTCTTAACAGTTGCTGGTTCTATTGCAGGAATATTGTTTGTTTTCTGTTATCCTCCTTGATCCCATCTGAAATAAACATTGGGGAAATGAGCTAACTGAGAGCTGAGCAGCTTTCCCAATCCACTTCAGCTTTCCCAATTGCACAAAGATTAACTTTGGAGGAGATCTAGAACTTGTTAGTCCAGACTTGTGTTTTGTTTGGCAGGTCGATTTTAAAAAATTATGATGTTTGTTATATTTATGATTCCAGTCCATTCCATGTGCTAATAACAATCCCACAGTACTCTCCTCTCCATAATTCTCAGATCATTTCCAGTCTACCTGTCTGCCTTTGTATCTGTCTCTCTTGATATAAAGAGCATTACCTTGAGAGTGTCAGGCTTTCTCTTAATCATATTTTGCCCTGAGCTAAAAATTTTGAAAAGAAGCAAAAATAATGTCTGGTATTAAAAATCAGGACAGTGGTTACTTTGGTGGGTAGAGACACAGGAAGCATGAGGGATATTTCTCAAGTGCAGGAAACATTTTATTTTTTGATCTGGTTACACAAGAACACTTACTTTGTGAAAATTAATCAGACTATATATTATTGGTATACTTGTATAGGTACATATTATATGTCAATTAAAAAATTTACTTTAAAAAATAACAAATGGAGTTAATCTTTCTTTACTAGCTAATTCAGACCGCTCTAACTTAGAACAACTTCAAGACCAAAACAAATAAGTACGCATATGTCCTTTTTGAAGAACATAAGTTAGGTAAGAAGACAATGAAGAATTGAAGACCAATATTCTGAGAAAACAAACAAAAAAACAGAGAGTTGGGTATAATAACATCTGGGCGTATTTCCCATTAAAGATGTCTATCATTTTCTAAACAGACAACAGAAGAGGGGAGAGATCTCTTTGGGTGATCTTCTCATCTTCTGTTGTATAAGAACTCAATAAGAATATGGCCAGGCTGTCTGTGAACCGGGAAACAGACCCCCACTAGACATTGAATCTGCCAGCTCCTAGATTTTGGACTTTTCAGCTCCAATAACTATAAAAATGAATTTATGTTATTTGTAAGCCACCCATTCTTTGGTGTTCTGTTATGATAGATCTAACAGTAAAGACACACGAACTAAATGTCTACAACAGGTAAATTGAATCTTCCTTGAGGAAATTAAGATTACAAGGAGCCTTAAATTATCTATAACTTTTTCGTGTGCAATGTCTATCACTTTTAAATAAAAGCATAAAAGGAGACCAAATTTAATTCTTCAAAATAAAAAGAAACAACAGACTATATAAAACTATCTAAAGAAAATTCAAGTAATTATCTGAAATAGACTTTAAAATTAACTGTGAAAACAGTGCTGAAAAGTATATGGAGCAATGGGATCTCTGGTGCAGTTTCACTTCACTGATAGGTGTTAAAATGAAGCAATCACCTTGAAAAACAACTTGGCATGATTTTATAAAATTGAGTATTAATACTCCCTTTAACTTAACGAATTAACTGCTTACTATAATACCCAAGAAATATTCAGCCAGAAGACAATCTACAATTTGTAGGGTTGAAACTTGTGTAATAATGAGAATACAAATGAATAAAATAAATATAAAATTATAAATTCAAATTAGGTGCAATTCTTTGTAAATAACTTCTTCAAGTGGAATATCCGAAACTTAATCTTCATAAACTTTACATGAACTTGACTTTAACATAATGTCTTTTAACGTAGCCTGTTAAAAGACATTAGCAGAGAAAGATTGCTAAAACAAAAGGAAACCAAACCAGTGCCGTGTAACATGGGGTGACAAGGACAAAGCAGGAGGATCCAAAGAATCAGTGAATGATGGCTTTTAAATTAAAAAAATAATAATCTCTGTAGGTATACTTACAGTGCAATAAACTCTACATATCTTTCGTGTGTACTATGAGTTGTGACATATGTATACATGTGTGAAAACTTCACCACAATCAAGATAGTGAATATATCCATTATCCCCCCATATTTTCCTCTTACAGTTTTTTAATCCTTCACTCTCACCATGCCCCCTCTCACATCTGCCTCTAGGAAACTACTGATCAACATTATTTCACTATAGATTGGATTACATTTGCTAGAATTTTTTTTTTTTTTGAGACAGAGTCTGGCACTGTTGCTCAGGCTGGAGTGCAATGCCACAATCTTGGCTGACTGCAGCCTCTGCCTCCAGGGTTCAAGCAATTCTCCTGCCTCAGCCTCCCAAGTAGCTGGGATTACAGACACCTGCCACCACACATGGCTAATTTTTTGTATTTTTATTAGAGACGGGGTTTTGCTATGTTGGCCAGGCTGGTTGTGAACTCCTGACCTTGTGATCTGCCTGCCTCGACCTCCCAAAGTGCTGGGATTACAGGCGTGAGCCACTACACCGGGCCTAGAATTTTTTATAAATGGAATTTTAGAATGTGTACCATGTTTTTACGCAATGCATTTGTTTTGAAATTTATGCATGTGATTGGGTATATCAGTAGTTTATTTCTTTCTATTGCTGAGTAATATTTTATTGTATGAACATACCATGAATGGTTGATTCTCTTACCTCTTGATGGGAATTTGGGTGTTTCCAGTTGGGGATCATTACTGATAAAGCCCTTATAAATATCTGTGTAAAAGTTATAACTTTGACTGGGAAACATTGATCACAAAAGGGAGGTGAAGTGCAGATCCCAACCGCACTGAGAAGCGGTGTGGTCTTTTTACCCAGTTCATTGGAGCGTTAGGAGGGACAGCTGAGATGCTGGGATTAGATACATGCCTTCGTTTCTCTTGGGGAAATACCTAAGAATGGAAAGACTGTGACAGATTGTTGGTGTTTAACTTTTTAAGACACTACCAAATTGTTTTTCAAGGTGATTTTAACATTTTGGAATTCCAAAAAATAATGCAAGAGAATGCTAAGTGGTTCAAATTTATCCCAACACTTTGCATTCTCAGTTGGTTTAATTTTAGCTACTTCAATAGGGCATAGTGATATCTCATTATGGTGGTTTTAATTTACATTTCCCTAATGACTGATAACATTGAACACTTTTTTTCCTGTGCTTATTTGATATCTATATATATTTTTGGTGAAATGTCTGTTCAAATATTTTGCCTATTTTCAAATTTTATTTTTAAAAATTTCAGGTTTGTCAGTTATTTATATATTATGGATACAGGATTTTTATCTGATCTCATTTGCAAATATTTCTGCTCTCACAAAGTTGTAGTATCCTCAAGAAGACTGCTTGTAGAAGATACGATAATATCTTGGGCCCATAAAGAACCATGTTTTTAAAAAGTCTATACAGATGAGCTGACTTCTGACTGACATATTCCCTCAAACTATATGCCTTGCAATAGACTGGGCCTATATAATATCATGGGTCCATGGTTTTGTCCTTGAAAATTCTGAGATCATCCATAAGACTGATTGCTACAGGGATTGCTGCAGAACCTGATAGTTCTGTGCAAGACCTTGGGCATTGATGTAACCAAGGACATTGATGACAGAAACCAGGTGAAGTAAGGAGAGCTGTCTAGCAGTCAGCAGTGGCAAGGAAACAAACCTGAGTTCTTGCATTTGCCCAGCAAATAGAAGCAGGGAACATCAAAAGGGTCTGATTTAATGGGCCGCTTTATGCAGACACAGGAGTCCTGGGAGTACTTGGATAGAAGAAAGCTGGAGAACGTTAGATTTCTGGCCATGTTGGAATAACCACTGTATACAGACTTACATTTGTATGAGAAAGTCTATAGCAACGTATGCCTGTGGGATTTAAGATCCAAGTTCTGCCATGTAATAATCATATGTCTGTGAGGAAATCACTAAGTTTCTCTGTGCCCTAGTTCACCCACATGTAAAGGATGGATATTTCTGTGAGATGAAGAAACCCCTTTAAATATGTGTATGTATATATATGTTCCTTAAGCAATCAGTGCAATCTCTGATTATTCACACACACACGCGTGCACACACACACACACGTATATTAGAGAGAGAGAGCGATTTTAGCACTGAGTTTCTTTGATTGGTGGCTATTACAAATTCAATTTTTTTGAGACAGGGTCTGGCTTTGTCACTCAGGATGGAGTGCAGTGGCACAATCTCAGTTCACTGCAGTCTCTGCCTCCAGGCTCAAGCAATCCTCCCACCTCAGCATCCTGAGCAGCTGGGACTGCAGGCATGTGCCACCATGCCACTAACATTTTTGTGTTTTTCGTAGATGCCGGGTTTCACCTTGTTGCCCAGGCCGGCCTCACATGCCTGAGCTCAAGCAATTCACCCACCTCAGCCTCCCCAAGTGCTGAGATTCCAGGAGTGAGTCACAATACCAGGCCAAAAACTTATTTTCATCTGTGATCTATTATATATTTTCCACATCTCTAATAATGGGAGCATGAAATAAATGAGAGAATATTTTCAGGGGAGTATATTATCATCATGATAGTCTGATTACCTTAGTTACTATTTCTGAGAGTATATATTGTGTGGAGTGATCAGATGTAACCTCTCAAATACTGGGTTATGCCCTTAATTTTAAAGACAAATCTGGTAGAAAGTACTGCTCTTAGCGTATCATATTCCATCATGATACAAGGAGGAAAGTCTTAAGAGCTCACACCTCCACAATCAAGGAAAATTTAGCTCCTATTAGTGCAAATTAGAAAACACTCCCAGCAAGTAACCCATCCAGCCTGTCAATCAGTAAAATGAAGTTGGGTGCTTATTAAACAATTCAAGTATCAGTTCCAAACTGTGGTTCTCTCAGAGTTTCAGTAATCCACACTTTCCCCATCATGTTTAATGTGTGGAGCTGCTGCTGCTGCTACTGCCACTGCTGCTCTGTGCCCCTCCAGCTGATTTGAAACAGAAGCTGAAGCCCTTTATGATGTAAGGCCACTTAATGATTAATTAGTACTTCTCTCATGCAGCACATTAGAAGGAGGCTTTTGCTGGAGTCCTGATTAACTTCAGAGCTGCAGATGTTGCAACAGTTACCTCGTGGCAATGCTACCTTGCCAGCTGATATGTTTAGGTATCTTCGTGTTTGGTGATTTAATTGCATTGCCAGAACATGTTTGCTTCCTTTTATCCTTAAAACAACATCATCATGGAAATCTGATAGATGCTTATGGAAAAAATAGATACAAACACATTCAGCATAAATGTACCAGAGTGCCAGTGTTATTTATATTCATGTTTATGTATATATTCATGTATTTTTCAAAGTTTTGCTAGAAATCCATTTGTAAAATCTATTTGAAAATGCAAGACATATGCAAATGTATTATATTTCTGATTTGTGTGTGTGCGTGTGTGTGTGTGAAAACTGTATTTCAAATGTATAATAAACCAAATGTATAATAAACCACAATGTATGTAAAATAAGAACTCAAAGGCAAGGTTAAAATCTTACATTCAAAAGAGCTCAGAATAGCTAAAAACAGGACTGGTTATAACCATAGGGACCTCTCTTCACTCTCTCCTAAAATTATTTATTTCAGTATGGTCTTAAACATTTGGGTTGCTGTAGACACAAATTCTAATAACCCATATGATATTGAAAATCTGACATAGTGAAAATATATTGCAATGCATATAGCTTGAGGGAATAGGTCAGTCAGAGGTCAGCTCATATGTATGGACTTTTAAAAAATATGGTTCTTTATTTTCCACCTAGCTTTAGTCACTGCATTATTCCTCAAGTTTGAAGACTTGCTTAGGATAGCATTACTAAATTTAGTGCATTGTGTATGTGGCTTCTTACATTTCTGTCAGTGCAATGATAAATTTTGTTCTTAATGCAAAAGTATTTTCCCCTAGCTGCTTTGCAAACAGTAAGAGAATAAGACATTTGATAATATCAATTAGCTTCATCCTTGTTGCTGATATTGCTATAAATCATTGTTGATGGCATGAGATTCTCTTAGATGATAGATTGCAGGGATATACCATGGAAATGAAGCTCTGGAGGCAACTTTGTTGAATTATAGCAGAATCCTGTAAAAGCACAATGAATCAGATATACCCAAATAGCCAGAGGTGTGAGGAATAAAATGACTTTGAAAGCCCTACAATATTACATAAATCTAAAGTGGTATTTTTCTTATCATCATTACTCTTATTTGTTTTTATTTTTATTACATTGATTTTACCTTATAAAAGCATGTGTCTAGAACCATAGTTGATATGTCTAAATTTCTATTTGCCTTTTTCAGAATGTCATCTTAAAATAATCATAGAGAATGTGTTTTTCTGAGACTGGCTTCTTTCACTTGGAGCAATGCATTTGAGACTCATCCATGATGTTGCTGTGTGAATCACCTGTTCATTTCTTTTTAACTGTTGAATAGTATTTATTGTTTGGCTGTAGCACATTTTATCCATTTTCCAGTTGAGGGATATTTGGGCTGTTTCTGGCTTAGAAAATGAGAAGTAAAGCCACTGTAAACAATAGCATACAGGTTTTTTAATGCACTTGGGTAATACTTAAGGGTCAGATTGCTGAGTTGTAAGGTAAGCATATGTTCAATTTTATAAGAAGCTGCCAAAATATTTTCCAAAGTAACAAATTTTACAAAGCCAACCAGAATGTGTTTCTTATCCTACTCAGTATTTACTATTGATGTTTCTTTGATTTTAGCCATTCTAACAGTTGAGTGGCAGTATCTGGTTGTGGTTTTAATTTGTACTAGCCTAATGAAATAAAAATGTGGAGCACCTTTTATGTGCATATTTGCCATTTTTGTCTAAATCATAGTTGATATGGTTTGGCTGTGTCCGCCACACAAATCTCATATTGAATTCCCATGTATTCTGGGAGGGATCTGTTAGGAGGTGAAACCTGCTGGTTTTAAAACAGGAGTTTCCCTGCACAAGCTGTCTCTTTGCCTGCTGCCATCCACATGAGACATGACTTGCTCCTCCTTGCCTTCTACCATGATTGTGAGTTCTCCCTAGCCAAATAGAACCATAAGTCCATTAAACCTCTCTTTCTTTTGTAAATTTTCCAGTCTCAGATATGTCTTTATCAGCAGCATGAAAACGAACCAATACAGAAAATTTGTACTGGTAGAGTGGGGGTACATTGCTGAAAAAATATCCCAAAATATGGAAGTGACTTTGGAACTGGGTAACAGGCAGAGGTAGGAACAGTTTGAAGGGCTCAGAAGAAGACAAAAAACTATGGGAAAGTTTGGAACTCTCTAGAGACTTGTTGAATGGCTTTGACCAAAATGCTGATAATGATATAGATAATAAGATCCAGGCAGATGTGGTCTCAGATGAAAATGGGAACTTGTTGGGAACTGAAGCAAAGGTGACTCTTGTTATGTTTTAGCAAAGAGACTGGTGGCATTTTTCCTCTTCCGTAGAGATTTGTGGAACTTTGAACTTGAGAAAGATGATGTAGGGTATTTGGTGGAAAACATTTCTAAGCAGCAAAACATTCAAGAAGTGACTTGGGTGCTGTTAAAGGCACTCAGTTTCAAAAGGGAAATAGAGCATAAAAGTTTGGAAAATTTGCAGCCTGACAATACAATAGAAAAGAAAATCCTACTTTCTGAGGTGAAATTCAAGCCAGCTGCAGATATTTGCATAAGTAATGAGGAGCTGAAGGTTAATCCCCAAGACAATGGGGAAAATGTCTCCAGGGCATTTCAGAGACCTTTGCAGCAGCCCCTCCCATCATAGGTCTGGAGGACTGGGAGGCAAAAATGATTTTATGGGCCAGGCCCAAGGTGCTTGTGCTCTGTGCAGCCTAGGGACTTGGTGCCCTGCATCCCAGCCACTCCAGCTGTGGCTGAAAGGGCCCAGTGTAGAGCTCAGGTCATGGCTTCAGATGGTGCAAGGCTTAAGCAGCTTTCACATGGTGTTGAGCCTGCAAGTGCACAGATGTCAAGAATTGAGGTTTAGGAACCTCTGCCTAGATTTGAGAAGATGTATGGAAATGCCTGGATGCCCAGGCAGAGGTTTGCTATAGGGATGGGGTCCTCATAAGAACCTTTGCTAGGGCAGTGCAAAAGGGAAATGTGGGGTGGGAGCCCTCAAAACAGAGTCCCTAATGGGGCACTACCTAGTGGAGCTGTGAGATAAGGGTCCCTGTCCTCCAGATCCAAAGCTGGTAGATCCACCAACAACTTGCACCATGCACTTGGAAAAGCCACAGACATTCAACATCAACCCATTAAAGTAGTCAGGGGAAAGGCTGTACCCTGTAAAGTCACAGGGGTGGAGCTGCCAAAGACCATGGGAACTCACCTCTTGTATCAGCATGACCTGGATGTAAAATGTGGAGTCAAAGGAGTTCATTTGGAGCTTTGAGATTTGACTGTCCTGCTTGATTTCAGACTTGATAGCCTCTGTAGTCCCTTTGTTTTGACTAATTTCTTCCATTTTGAATGACCATATTTACACAATGCCTGTTCCCCCATTGTATCTAGGAATCAACTAATTTATTTTTTATTTTACAGGCTCATAGGCAGAAGGCACTTGCCTTGTCTCAGATGAGACTTGGGATTGCGAACTTTTGAGTTAATGCTGAAATAAGTTAAGACTTTGGGGGACTGTTGGGAAGGCATGATTGGCTTCGAAATGTGAGGATGTGAGATTTTAGAGGGGCCATGGGTAGAATGACATGGTTTGGCTGTGTCACCACCCAAATCTCATCTTTAATTCCTACATGTTGTGGGAGGGAGGTAATTGAATCATGAGGGTGGGTGTTTTTTGTGCTGTTCTCAGGATAGTACATAAGTCTCACAAGAGCTGCTCATTCTAAAAATGGTAGTTTCCCTGCCCAAGGACTCTCTTTGCCTGTTGCCATCCATGTAAGATGTGACTTGCTCCTTTAGGCCTTCTGCCACAATTGTGAGACCTCCCTAGCCACATGGAGCTGTAAGTCCATTAAACCTCTCTTGCTTTTGTAATTTGCCCAGTCATGAGTATGTCTTTATCAGCAGCATGAAAATGGACTAATGTAATGGCTATAAATATTTTCTCATTTGTTTTTTCTCACACATTTTATGGTTTTCAGTTTTTAATTTTATACTTTTTTGGTTCAAGGTCAACTTTGAATTGATTTTTGTATGTGGTACATGGAATGTAGATAATTCATTTCTTTGCATATGAATATTTAATTGTTCCATTATTTGTTGAGAAGTCCGTTTCTGTTATTGACTTGTCTTTGCAATTGTGTCAAAAAATGGTGACTATATATGTGTGTGTCTACCTCTAGAATCTGTGTTCTGTTTGATTGTCTGTCTTTTTGCCATTACCACACCATGTTATTACAGTAGTTAATAGTAACTTTTGGAATCAGGTTGTGTGTCCTCAAACTCTGTTATTGTTTTTCACAGCCATTTTGGCTATTCTACTTGCTTTGCCTTTCTATCGAATTTTAGAACTGTCTTATTAATATCAAAAAATCTGCTGGAATATTTATTGCAATTGTATTGAACATACAGATTATTATTTTGGGTAAGTGACATCTTAACAATATCATGTCTTCCAATTCATCACTATATTGTGCCTTGCTCTTACTTTCTTTATATATCTTGGGCCTGGACTTTACTGAACTTTTTGGGTCCATGGAATTATGTTTTAGATTTTTTTAGAAATCAAATTTTGGCTTTTTTTTCAAATACTTTTTTTATTCCCCTACTCTCTTCTTCTTGTACACTAATTACACATACATTAGGCTGCTGAAAAATTTCACTGATTTTATGAGTTTGTTTATTCTCATCTTATGTTTCCTTCTCAGTGATTTCTGCTGCTATGTTTTCAAGTTTATTGATATTTTCTTCTGCACTATCTATTACACTATGAATCTTATGTAGTGGCTTTGTTTGTTTATTTATTTTTAACCAGAAACATTGTATTTTCATACCTAGGATTTTATTTGAGTATTTAAAAATATCTTCCATGTCTGTTCTTAATATGGTCATGTTTTCTTTATATGGCTTAAATACATGGAATACAGTCATAATCACTACAATTATTACAGGTTCATATGACTTACTATTTGAAAGAACTAGTTTCTTTTATTTCTCTTCTTTATTATAATTTCATTCACTATTATTATCTTTTTGATTTCTTAATGTAAAATGCATCATCAGCTTGTCTTTTTCTTAAAAATTCTGCTGTTATTTTTTATTGAAATCATATAATAATTATACACAGTTACATTCAACATTTTAAGTTGGTGAATTATTTTATCTGAAACCACTGGTATGTCTTTTCTTTTTTTCTACTTTCTTTTGTGTCTCCAAATACTTAAAGTTTGTTTTAGTATATATCTTTTAGATTTGTTCAAACATTTATTCATATATATCTATATGTTGGTGTATGCAATTCAGTTCTGACACTAACTACCTGGAGTTAATGTGCCTGGCCCCCAAGGAGATTGCTGTCACTTTAGATGCCAGCCAGAGCTGGGGTCCCCAACTCCACTTCTCAGCATCAGAGTACAAATCCAGGGGTTCCTGGAACCACCCTCAGGTTTGATAATTTGCTAGAGTGGCTAACAAAACTTTGCAAATTGCTTGCAATGATTGCATGAGTACATTTTTCTTAAAAAGTATAAATATTAGGAACAGCCAAATGAAATGACACATAATGCAGTATCTGGAGGGGTCCTGAACATAGAGCTTCAATACCTTCCCCTATAAACAGGGCATGTCACCTTCCTGGAACATTAATATATTAAGCAACTCAGAATCTCCCTCTGAGTTTTGGAGTATTTAGACTTTTAATTGGGATATCATTGTGTAGGCATAGTTGATTAAATAATTGGCTTTGTGATTGAACTCTATCTATAGAGATAGATAGAGTTTTGGACTGGCTCGAAATTCCAACTAACCATGTGGTTGGTTTTTCTGGTGACCAACTACAGCCTAAAGCTATCTTAGAGGCCTACTATGAGTCACCTCATTAGTATAAACTCACCTGTGATCCAAGGGGCTTAGGAATAACACAGATAAAAAGCCCCTTTCAGGAACCAGAGTCAAAAGCCAGTTAAATCCATCATTATAAAACAGCATTCTACCATCAACATTATAAAGAACTTGTTCTGTTTAAATATAGCTGTGAACAACATAAGGATGTTTCAGCCAATGATGAACCACACATATAAGACAGTGGTCCAATAAAATTATAATGCCTATTTTTATTTTTTATTTGAGGCAGAGTTTTACTTGTCACCCAGGCTAGAGTGGAACGGTGTGATCTCAGCTCACTGCAAACTCGGTCTCCAGGTTTCAAGAGATTCTCCTGCCTCAGCCTTAGAATACCTATTTTTACTGTACCTTTTCTATATTTAGATATTTTTAGATAAATATATGTTTACCATTGTCTTTACAATTGCCTGTAGTATACAGTACAGTAACATGCTGTATAGGTTTGTAGCATAGGAACAATAGGCTATGCTTTATAGACTAAGTGTAGTAGGCTATACCATCTCGGTTTGTGTAGGTATACTCAGTGATGTTAGTACAATCACAAAACAGCCTAATGATGCATATCTTAGAACATCTGCATCATTAAGTGGCATGTTACTGTATTCAAATAATGACAGAGTTAAGAAGATCAGTTTCTAAAAGTTTTACAGTGAGATTTATTAACACATTGAAGTATAAGGCAGTAAATTCTACACCATGAAACTACTGGAAATGTCAAAGGAAGAAAGTAGAACAACCCCACAAAGAAGATTCTTCATTGTCTCATTTTATTAATTCCAGGAAAGTATAATCCAATATTACTAGGATGAATTTGCAAAAAGAAAGATTTGTAAAGGTATAGAAAGTGAAAGCATGCATAATATTAATCTCATAGAGGTAGCCTCATATGTAAAGGCTAATGTGAAAATTTTGAGTGCTGTAACAAGTATTTGATATCTAAAAACAAATGAATTAATACCCCCAAAATCCTTTGATTACTTCCCATGTAATTTGTCACTAAAAAGTTAATTAACTGGGTGGGGAGCATAAGATCAAGGTGGCCCAGCAGCCTAGGTCCCCACATGAGTAAACTGAAGCCAAACTCAATATAAATGGTAACATCCTAGAAATATGAAACAGCTTTAAGCTTTACCAATCAGAAACCGCCAAGTAACCTCTAATTAGAACCTTGCAAGGCTACTGTTACACATTAACCAATCAAATATTTCCTTTGTCTTGCTTCCGTAAACACTGTATAAAAGTTTTCCCCTGGCTGGGGGCAGTGGCTCATGCCTGTAATCCCAGCACTTTGGGAGGCCGAGATGGGAAGGTCACTTGAGGTCAGGAGTTCAAGATTAGCCTGGCCAGCATGGTGAAACCCTGTCTCTACTAAAAATACAAAACTTAGCCAGGCATAGTGGCAGGCACCTGTAATCCCAGTTACTGGGGAGGCTGAGACAAGAGAATTGCTTGAACTGGGGAGGCAGAGGTTGCAGTGAGCCAAGATTGTGCCACTGCACTTGAGCCTGGGCAACAAAGAGCAAAACTCTGTCTCAAAAAAAAAAAAGTTTTCCCCTTGGTGAAGCCCCAACCACTTGATTTCTGGTATTGCCCAATTCATGAATCTATGCCTGCTCAAGTGAACTCTAGAATTTTAACATACCTAAGTTTATCTTTAGCAGTATTAACTTCTGTGTGTTTAAGCTACCTGTGGTTATATGAAGCTTCATAAAATTTTCTAGAATGACTGTCCTATAAATGTCTTTTTAAAAAGTGATGTATATTATAGTCAAGAAAAGTGAGATATTTTCTAATACAGTTAAATTGAAATCCAGTGTTTCACAATTATCATTCCTCTTTTACAAATTTCTTATGTGCAAATTCTATTTTAAAAATTTTATAAGTAAATTATTGTATTTTAAGATGTTCCTTTGCTAGTGAATACCCACAGAATGTGTTGAAAACAAATGCTGCACTAATAGGATCAAATCTAAAGCTCATCTCAGAGACAATTTCCAAGACAGTCCTCTATGATACCTGCCATGCAAATGTTGTTATACATATATTTTGTTTTCAAAAAATTACATTAATAGTTTTGCTGCAACCCAGGAACATATTTTGATTTTTCTATAGGTTCAAAAGAAAAGTTGTAGTATTCTTGACATTCTATTCCTTCCAGAGAGCAAAATCTTCACAACATTCCTTCTAGAAGTGTTTGATATAGTTACAACAATGTGATTTCTCGAAATGTGTACTGTGAGAAAAAAAAATGTGTAGTTTTAATTCCAAAAAGTCACACTGAATGTGCACCTGAATTAATCGAATTCATTACGAAAATAAGCACATATGCGAAACTGAACAGGGAAAATGGTTAACTCATTTTTTTAATTTAATGTATTTATCTATGAATTATGTAATATCTACTACGATTTTCAGAAAAATCATGTTTCCTGTTTTTAATGGATACATAGTATCTAAGGATCCAAATTCTATCTGTATTATATTTCATTAATTTGAAAATGAATTAATTCCATTCTATTTTACACATAAAATGGATTCCATCAATGTATCTGGAAATAAGACTGTGCTAACTTGTCTAATAGTTAATGCACCGCAATCTTGTAAATGTTACAGTAAAATATTATACCAAAAACAGGCATACCTTCAGATGCTTCAATATATGAGGCATGGATACCTCAATCATTTGCGAAGGTTTCTGCTCAGTAGACTGAATGAAAAAGATGATCATTGCTCTTTAATGTAATTTTGCAGCTCTCATAAAGGAAAATATCTCTATGAAATTTATTGGTAACTCTTTATCTTTGATCAGTGAAAACTGAAGTTGAATATACAAGGTAAACACACATAAAGATAAATTCAAACATTTCTGTGAATTCTCCAAATGCACACACTTCTGCAAATTCCCTAAAGTCACAAACACAAATTTGCATGCATGCAAGCATATGTACACATGTGCACACACATGATATAAAACGTGTGAGGGTGGAGATAATTTTTCTACCTTAATAGTACAGTTATCAGTGAACAAACTAGGAACAGTTTGGCTCTCTTGAGCCAAATATCTATTTTTAAGATCTTCCTTCACATAGATCATATGATGTGTGTGAACTCTAAGAATATTCTGGCTTAGTGCCTCTCTGATAATTTAATTGAAGCCACTTCTATTTTTAGGAAATAGCTTAGTCACGTATTTATGACTCTACTATATTTCAGAAGAGTTTTTTGTTTCACAGTGAAATGATCTGAGTTACATAAACCACCTTGATCTGATGGTGGTTGGTTTGTCTTTCATACAAGCAATACCTCCTTTGTAAAATCATGAGATTGTCTAAAACTTTTTTAAATGTTGTTTAAAAAGCATGTCTGTATTATCATACAAATTTTCTGCTATTTAAAGTATATTACAGTAAATATAAAAGTAGGTTAAGCATAAGTGCAGGAAAAGAAAAGACATTTTAGTAAATGAATCACATCAATTTTTTATGGTGCCAAAAGTTGCAGTGACTATGATTCTTAAGATAGACTGAAATATATTATCTATGGCACACATTTACCCCTCAGAAGATTACTCTTCCTGTGAAAGGAATTAAAGCTGTTTCTAAAAAAACATAAATTTGGAAAATTCAGATTTATCCATCCTGATGTGATTATTTAAACCTCTCAACATCAAGTGATTTTTGTTTGTTGTGGGAAAGAAGTTGGCCATTTTCTTGGGACTAATATCCACTGGAGAAGGAAGAAGAAATCACCCTGTGAAACAGCACACCCGGAAGGAGCACAATATTCACTGCTGCCTTGTTTTCAGTCTGTGACATTGGCATTTATACTTCCAACAAGAGTGATGATGAGATTTCAAATTTTTTGGTCAAACTTCATGTGGTAGAGGGAGAATCAAACGTTCTGTCACCCACTCATCTCTATAATTGTTCGAAAGATGCATTCAAGTTTTCCTTAATACCTACATCCTCTGGTCCAATCAGCACACCAGGAAGCAAGCAAATGGCAAAATTACCACATATCTCCCACCTACATCCTTTCTACACATGCACACATTTGCAGAAACAGTTATAGTCACATTTTACAAAGAAATCATTTGGTAGGTAAGAAAAACATTTGTTTTCTGATCAGAAATTGTAAGATTAAAAGGTTAAATATCTACTAGATATCATTATTCTGGAGGACTTAAGGTAAAGCTTTCTCTTTTCTGCATTGGTTTTCATAGATTCAGACTATTCACAGCACAAAACAAGATGAAATATGTATTTGCATACTTTGCAACGAGAATGAATAGAAATGAAAAGCCATTATTATGATATAAATTATTCTTCTCATTCTAAACATTAAGTATTGACTCAAAAAATATAATGAACTTGCCGGTCACTTTCATTTTCCCATATAAGACTCATGCAAATGTTTTAGTTCAGTAAACAAATTAACTGAGTGCTACTCAATTTCATCATATATCTAGAGATTCAAAGTTCTTAGCTTGGGGGCCTCTACTAATTCATTTTTATGGCTGGGAGTTCTTCAATGTAATGACTTCATTTCCTTTAGTCAAAATAATATTTTTCTTTTAATTTATGACTTCAGTGTAATCAATTTATTTAAGATGCAGTAGGATACAGTTCTTGATGTTTGAGAATCTCATAGTCTTATTTTTATTACTAGAATGTGTGGCTCTTTCTGATATACCCACATTCTTCAGGTAAGAATTTTAAATCTACCTGTAAAAATATAGTATTAAAGTCTTCAATATACATTTGTCTTCATTTGTGAAGAGCATGCTTTTGTGATTAAGTTGCATAGAATAAGTATAGACAGAATAAATGTGCAGACAGAATAGTACAGAAAAGAAAACATGGTCTGACTCATCATAAGTCGGGGGGGGGCTAGTATTGAAAATGTGGAGAAAGGTGATTTTTTCACATGAAAATTCTCAATCTTTTTGTTGAGATAATATTTATATTCACATATGGAGATAGTATTTATCTATTCAACATCCACCTGAAAGCAAAACTTAGGAAACAGTGTTACATAATGCAGCTATGTAACAGTGCAGCTCTGACTCTTGCCCTCTCCTGATCTTTTTTATTTTTGGGAGGGAGCTAGCAGAGGTTTGTGACATTCAACAAAGTGTTTCTTGACATATTTGGTGGGGAGGGGGTTTGTGATGGGGGAGTGGGTTGGAAGGATACCCATCCAGGTACTGTGCTCACTGTCTTGGTGACAGGATTATTTGTAACCAAGCCTTAGCAAAACACAATTTACCTATGCAAAAAAAAAAGAAAAAACAAAAACAAAAAAACTTGCACATGTACCCCTTAAACCTAAAATAAAAGTAGAACAAGAAACTGAAAAAATTAACATTCTTCCATACCATCATTGACCGAATAGAATTTAATAGATATAGGTTAATTTTTAAAATACTGACATATATAAAAATTATTCTCAATTTTTTCAACTTGAAATTCTGCAGGTAATATTCATAAGTCTGCCTTTTTTCTATTTCTATCTATCTAAATGATAGAGCAACTTTTATGTTACTGTTAAAAACAGAAATAATTAGAATACATAGATTTAAATAATAATATAAATAGATTCATAGTAGATAGCCACTGCTCTATGACTTTGCCTTGAATACATAATTCTAGCTTTTGAATCATTAAAGAAAACAATGAAACAGGCATCATTGTAGCTCTTGTGAAATGTAGATTTAGATGTACTATTTATCTCTTCTTTGTCCATCATTTTCTTCTTTTTCATTTACATATTATCTGTAATAACCATTCTATAAAAGTGAAAATAAGAACAGGTTGAAGACTCATAATATCTTAATAGTTGAAAATCTGAGTTGCTAATATCATAGGCTATGGCATGATGAAATTTGTTTCAGATCTTGTAAATTCCATCTCTATGGTATTGCACTGAAGTAAACATATAAAAAGTGAGTGAAAGTGGTATTATTTATTATTCTGGAGATAAACTCTAATCTGTTTTAATTTACACATTTTAAAAGACATATATGTTTTTAGTCATATATGCATTCCTTAAGAACCACTTCTTTAGTAAGAGCTTTTAAAATTTACTCTTTCCAAATTCTTATGAATTATTTTTATTATTTTACTAAATTTAAAGGCATAAATGTAATACTACTTTGTCCAGATGGCACAAACCCTAACAAACCTCCTCCTTCCCAAACCAAACCAAACCAAACCAAACCAAACCAAACCAAACCAAACCAAACCATTTTCTTCCTCCCTTTCTCCCTCCCTCCCTCCTTCCTTCTTTCTCTGTTTCCTTCCTTCCTTTCTTCTTTTTCTTTCTTTCTTCTTTCCTTCCTTCTCTTTCTTTTTCATTTCTTTCTTCCTTTCTCTCTCCTTCCTTCCTTTCTTTCTTCTTTCTCCCTCTCTCTCTTTCTTTCTTTCCCTTATTTTTCTTTCCTCCTCTCTGTCTTTGTCTCTTTCTTTCCTGTCTTTTATTTCTTCTTATCTTTTGACAGCGTCTTGCACTGGCCCATGTTGGAGTGTCGTGGCACTATCATAGCTCACTGCCCCCTCAAACTCCTGAGCACAAGTGATTCTTCCATTTCAGCCTCCTGAGTAGCCAGGACCACAGGCACATCCCACCACACCTGAGCAGTTTTTAAAATTTTTGCTTGTTTTTGCAGAGACAAGGCCTGAGCTCCAGTGATCCTCCCACTTCAAACTTTTTCATTTCCCAAATCCTTAAAGTTTTAAAAGGAAATATATAATATAGCAAAATGGAAGAAGAAACACATTGACTAAATTAGGTAAACTACCCAACTCGAATCTTATAAAGAATGACATTTTATTGAAGATCTAAAGGTGGAAGATATCTTTAGGAAAAGTGTCTGGATTTCGAGAGAATGAGGGATAAATATTAGGAAAATGTATGACAAAACAATTTCAAAACCTAGAGATCTGTCTACAATGGCCCTGCCATAAGGAAGTATTAGGGTAATGGTGTGTAGGAGAAACAAAAGTGTATGGTAAAGGCTGAAAAAGTAAGTGTTCTGTATTTCCATAAGGCAAAGTCAAGGATAGGATTCATTCACCTGGGGAGAACTCTAAAAGGAGTTAAATCTGGTGATACAAGTGGAAATTTGTATCCACTTTTATACAAGCCAAAGCAACAATAGTAAGATTTCATAAAAATAAGTGAAAAAAATTATGATTTTATACAAATTATATAGGAACCTGGAAGGGGTATTAATTTTGTGATAGTTAAAATTATATGATGTCATATTATTTGATAAAAGTAATTAACTGACAAAACTAATGTCCGGTAATATAAGTATTCTAAAATGTTTTAAACTATAATTTCACCTCTTTTTATTATATATTTCTACAATCCCTATCATGAAGTTCAGTAGAGCATTGACATTAAACCTTCATTCTGAGCATAATAAAATTTGTTCACTTTATTATACATTATACATAATAAATATAAATACATATTATATTTATTAATATCTAATATTAAAATATTAGATGATAAATTATTGTTAAATAACAGTGACAATAGCAATTATTATAATACTAATTTTTTGTTAATTCTTAAAAATTCATATTTTTTAAAAGCAGATTGTTTTATATTTTTCTGTGTTACCTGAGAACGTCCACTCTCTCTTTCAGTCAAATCGCTCCCTCCCTTTTAATAATCCTCATCATCATTCATATCATCCTCAATTTTCATATAATCATATACTGATAGACACATATATACTTTTCAAATACACAATACAGATTTTTCTTTTCATTCTAAAAATAAGATATTATTTTAAGAAATATTATCCTACTTTTCTACATCTTAGCCTCCTTACTCAACAATAGCATGTTGAAATGCTGATATGTTGAATCTAATATAGTTCCAATTAATAGAGTTTCATGTCTGTATAATATTCTATTTTAGATATGTTTCACAGTATATTTAGTGATTCCTCAAGTAAATGAAAAAAATTATTTTGCCCCTTATTTATTATAAATTATATTGTGATAGGCATCTTCGTATATACAATTTTACATTCTTCATTTTATTATTATGGGATGGACCCACAGTTGCACATTTGCTCTGTTGAAAGCATATGGAATAATTAATTTTAATGGATTCTGGTACAGTCTTAAACATATCACATACCAATACATCTTCACATCCCAACCAACAATAGGTGTGTTTGTACTTGTTTTTAAGTTTTGGACACTTTAATGGGTATAAATAAAGTAGTTATTAGATTTCTCATTGGTAGTTTATATTTGTCTTATAGAGCTAAATTCATAGTCTGTGAAATGTAGCATAATATGTTTTTCAAATTTAATTTTTGCCTGTTGACTTTATTTAAATAACTTTAGGAAAAAAAATTTTTTAAACTTGTTTTCCAGACGTAATCTTCTGGATATTCTGTATTAGTTGAAAATACGTAACATTTATCTAAGTTGTACATACTTCCAGTAAAATGTCTTGCAATAATTTTTCCTATATAAAGAAGAAGATGTAAAGATTGCTTCCCAAATTTGTATTTAATATACTCTGGTATTAATCTGAATAAATCATTAACATGGTTAGTCTTAGTTTCATTATTTGTAAAATAATGATGATAAATATCTCAACATTATTATAAAAGTCAGTTTTATTATAAAAGTCAAATATTATAATATATGTAAATTAATCACATGGCAGATTGTAAACACTTCTATATAAATGCCAGTTATTTTAATAAAGTAATAAGGTGATCAAAAAATCATAAGTAATTTTAAAGTATGTTTTTCAACTTTTATGCAGTAACTATGAAATTATAGTATAATTTCAGAAGACATTTTAGTCCTTGATATATTTCCTGACAAACTAGATTTTTCTGCATAAAGATTTATGTTTTGTTTGAGTTGTTATAAAGTTATAACTCTAAAACCTAGTTTACTTTATATGAATTTATGATCTCATTTAAAAAATATTCTAGGCCACTTCAATGTTCTCAGGCTGTGGTGAATTTAATGAGTTAATGATATATTTGCTTAAGAAGAATTTCCTGTTTTCTGTTTTGGATGCTTTGCTTTTATGCAGTATGCCTCTAATTTTATAAGAAAGTTGCATGGGGAAAAATGTGACAGCATAAGGCTATGCACAAAAATAACTTTGGAATAAAGTATATTTTAAATAATTAAAATTTTTATTCAGGAAGCAAATATTTAAGAAGAGAGGCAAGCATAAATTTTGTTTGAATTAATAAAAAGATCAGTGCTTCTAGTCATAAAACCAGAAACGTCCCCTCTGTTACTGCTAAGAGTTCACTTCATTCATGTTTTCTTATTGACTGATCAAAGTCAAAAGAGGAAATCTATTAAAAATACCCTTGTGGTGAAATTTTTGTCTTCTTAGGGTGGGAGTTATAATTTGGTATTCATCTACTCAATCTTGGAATACCGCCCTCCTGCCTGATATACCCAGAGATCAAATTCCAATATAAACTCTTAAAACCCCCTTATCCAGACACATGTTATTTCCTTGGCCTGGATTTTTCTTTCCTGCCCTGCTTTGCTTAAACATTCTTACTCTTTTTTTCTCTTCTGATCCCTAATGTAATGTCAGCTTCTCTATGACATCTTCAGAAGTTTTCTACTCTTAACCATGGCTCATTCCTCTCAGTTTCATGCTTCCTTGCCTTTTATATTTAGCTAAGTTATACCCTTCAGGTATAACTGGTGAAAAATAATTTTTTGGTTTGAGAAGTAATGCATGTACAGGCTATTTTCTTCTCCATGAATGAACTTTATACGGAAGTAGCCACACATATAGTATCAATTAAGACAGACAAATGTGAATACTCCTTTTCTTCCTCTGGAAGAAATTCCAAACCAGTGGAATAATAGAATAAAAATAGGAAGGTTTCAAGTCAAATAGGAGAAATAAGATTTTCATTTTTGACCACCCTATGCACAATAGGGTGACAATGGTGGCCGAGAAGGGGCAGGATGTGCTGTCACTACAGCAATTGCTCTGAAGAAAAATAGAATCTGTTCATTAAGTGCATTAAGAAGTGGGAGAACTTTCAACAGGGCTCAGAATGCAAAATAGCAGCAACGTGGGCCAAAGATGAGACTTGTTCCTGTAGCCTGCTCTGTTAAGAGGCCTTAATTAACTCTCCCTCTCCCCACAATCTGAGTCTCACTGGGAAAGTGATCAGACATGCAGAGGTGAGTTTACCTGCTTATTTCAATGGTGGCCAGAGAGGTACAGAGAAATTTGCATATAGAGAGTCTTTCTCCAAGTAAAAATACCATTTTTTAAAAGTTACTCTTAAGGCCAAATATATTTACATGTTAAACCATCAGCAAAGAAAGCTACATATAAGCTGTAATAAATGTCATGGCTTGCTCAAATTTCTTTTACTTTAAAAGACAGTCTCGTGATTAAAATCATAAAAAATATTGTATTAATTGATTTTTTTGTACTCAGAGGGAGAGGATACACCAAGCGACTTCATAGCAAAACAACTTCTTCTTCTGCATTTTAAAACTATTTACTTGGTTGTACATTTCTTTCTCTAACCCGGGAGCTCCTTGAGGTCAGTGGAATGGAATGAAAAACACATGGACTTTGCTACGACTTGACCATATGTTTAACTACTAGCTATGTGACCTTGGGCAAGTTATTTAACTTTTTTAGCTTTGTTTTTGTTTAATCTGTAAAACCTACTGGAAATTATTCTGCATGAGTTGGCAACATATGAGACATATGGTTCATATTTATGAAGTGAATTACTGTAATAATTAATTCATTAATGGTTCTTTGTATGAAAGGATTTACAATGCTATTTACTAGTATGTGTGTGATGGTGATTATAAATAGACTACATTTAAATGTAAAATGTGCTTTATAGAACCATGAGATGATAAAGCTGAAGGTTTAGAGAAATAATTCGAGACCAATTAATCTCAATAGGGAAGGAGGGAAGGTATTTCAGAAACATCTGGTTCTATGCATGCTAGATTGTCTCAAGAGGGTTTTAGAATTTCATCACGAGCCATTTATATACTTATTTCTCTGCTAGTTTATTGTATCACAATATTGTTAATCATTTCTCTGTAGTATCTATATCCAAGGTAAGAACAAAATTTCCAGACAAATAATTCCATTTACAAAGGAGGAGACTCAAGGTGGCATGATGTTTTAGGGCCAGCATGGTCTAACACCAGGTCTTTGATACGTAGTGCTTTCCAAACATTATGGCTTAGGAAATGCCTGGATTAGAAAGATGAGGCAAAATCGTAGGAGGAATTAAAATGGGATTGAGAAACAAAATGAAAAGAATTTATTACCTTTATAAGTAAATTTTTTCTTATTTCAAATTAATGCCCGTGATTATTCAATGTTTAGTGAGCTAATGATTCATAGTACAGAGGAATCATGACACACGGGGTAACTTTGAGTGTTTCATGATTGGCTGGTGTCTGTAGGTGGGTTAATATTTTAAAAGTAGGACTAACTGTAAGCCAGGAAGATATGTTTGCAGACAGAGCTTGTGGAAAGAGACTGACTTAAAAGGGATACTTGTTTGCAGCAAGGAAAGGTAGCTATAAAGACAAATATTGTCAGAGTGCAAGGCCTGTGGTTAGTTCAGATGAACGAACACATCGCTTTTGCAATCATAGGAAGAGAGAAGACTAAGCTGTTTTGTTTGAGAAAGAGAAAATGAAATTATGTGTGGAAAGTTTATGAAAAAGAGTGAGAGCACATTTAATGAAATTTTTACTACAAAGGTGTGTTTAAGTCTAAAAATATAGAAAATGTTTCCTTCTTTGTTACTAGATGTGGTGAAGCATTTTAATCATTAAGAACTTGGCACTTCCCCCAAGTTCTATCAAGTGGGGTGGCTGCAGAGAGTAATCACGACTTCATATGTATTGCATGATTTTAATGAATAGAATCATATTTTGTTACTGGCTATGCTAAATTAATGATATACATTTTCTTATCTTTAATTTTGTGGCCTATACTCTCTCAGGCCAGGGAAAGTCACACACACACACACAAACACACACAAGTAGAAATCTGTCTGTATAATTTTTTAAAGGCCTACTCTGAACTCTTCCTCCTATTTTAAATTTGCACCATGCTCATTTTGATGTATGCAAAGTTGCCAAGGCAATTACTGAAAGCAATTTGATTTTTAAATTTTCTTATCTGACATTACACAAAAAGAGCTGCCTCATTAAACATAAAACTTCACTATTTCTTTACATCTAATGATAAATGATGTATCACTGAGAGAAAGTGTCATGATTTTTTGCATTACAAAATTAGATGGATTTTAAACTTTTATTCCTAAAAATAAAATGATTAGATTATAATAATTGTCTCATAAATTTTAGATAACATCCTCAAATGGCAAATCTGTCATTGTTTGATACTTAGCATCCAAATCCTTCTATGGAACAATTAGGAAGCAGGAATTCTTATTTTTTTCCCATTATATCATCTTGCATGGTATGAGAACTGAGTGCTGAATATATTCCTCTAGTTGAAAAGAGTAATGAAATAGAAGAGTCATGTGCTATTCCTTTCAGGATTAGACAAACAGCTTTAAAACTTTGGGCAAATCACTTAAGATCTATCTGCTTTAATTATAAAATAAAGGGGTTGTACTAAAATGACCCACTCTATATCTAAAACCAAGTCATCCTTTATCACTTAGGTCAAATTCCCAGGCATCAAACTCAGGAACCTGGTAGTCATTGCGGACGCCAAATAAAATATATCACTATGATCTGCTGGTGTTGACTCCTTTTACTTATACCCTAAGTACAATAATCTCTTGGTTTCCCCAGTTCATTGGTTTAGACATTCATCTCTTGCTTGCAATGATTTCTGGCTTTTTTTTTTCTGCTGCTTCCTTTGAGTTGCCTATCTCCACCATATCTTTTTCAGTGCAACTTGGGTGATCTCTCTAAAACAGAAAGCTAATATTATTCAAAACAATGTAACAGCCCCACCCACATCCGTAGCATGCTCTTCAAAACCTTTCATAATCAGTCTTCCTCTGCTTCTCTTTCTAGTTTCTAGTCTCACCACTATCGTAGCCTATGACCTGATCGCTTTAACTCCTTTTCCCTGAATGCTGATTTTCACTTTTCTGAAGCTACTAGGGAGACATCTTTGTTGAAGTAGCTTTAACTCCCTGGGCTACCCTGATTCATTTGGTAAATCTTAGGAATTTTCCTTTAACAATCTTAAACATTAATGCATTCTTGCCCCCGCCTCACTTTATATTGTTATATTGCCTCTTCAAAGCAGAATTGCTTGCTGTGCTGTGTTCATTGCTTTGTACAGGTCTAATTTTATTTTATTCCTATACATGTTGTTATGCATAACTATATACAAATTTATACCATTTTAAATTTATTCTCAAATCCTTGATAATGAAAACTAAGTTGTGTTTGATATGTACATTAAAATTCATAAAAACTGCCTTTGTAAAAGGTAAATCATTCTTTAATTCAGAGACAGACTTTGAAAGTGCCATGCACTTATTAATATTTTATTGACTTAACTTTTCATTTTTTAGGGAAAACCGTTTTGTGATTTTAATATTTGTGTCTGAGATATTAATATCTGTATTTTAATATCTGAGTCTGAAAACAGATAAAATGTACATGGAGATATGTATCCAGTGATTTAAAGAAGCAGTGTTCCTACCGGATTTATCTCAATGATCAAGTCTTGTAAAACTTGAGGTAAATTTAGGTTGTTCTAGGGGCTGATATTCCATGTAAAACTTTAAAATATTTTTATACTAGGTGTTAATATAAGAGATCTAATGTTTTCCTACAGTATACTTGAAGCATATTGTATATGTGTTAATTTTATGGTAAGTTCGTTTCTCATGTTTATGGCTTAGGATCCCAGACTCAAACTATCTCTCTGCATTCTTTCTTTGTTCTCTACTAAACATTCATTTTTTTAATCTGTTAAAATGTTTTTATTGTTTTGGTTGGATTATACATTATCATAACCATTAAAATATAAAATTAAAATTGAGTACTGTATATAATTATACACACCAGAATTTGAAGACTAAACAAGTTAATGTGATATCTCATTAATAAGTTTTAATTAGATTCATGTTAAAATAATATTTTGCATATATATTTTATGTAAACATTTATTAAGTATCAATGCTGTCACTCACCATACCTGTAATTAAGCAAAAATATGCACACACATGTGCACACACACACATACACACACACACACACACACACGCAAAGGGCCTGAACTTCCAGGAATTTATAGTCTAAGAAAAATAAATAAATAAAATTCATTGCAATGTGGTAATTCTTAGAATACAAAAGAAGATGCAGAAATCTTTCTTGAGGTAATGTTTTTTGGGGGACTTTTAAGGCCATTCTAATTCACAAGGCAGAAAAATGGAAGAAGGAAGAAGGCATTCCTAAAATAGAAAAGAGTATATACAAAGATTCAAATGTAAGAGATTACCACTGTTTCGTGGGCAGTGGTAGAACATTGAAGCAGAATAGTTCACAGGCGAGCTTATGAAAGACCCTATCTTATGCTAGGAAGCATTAGAACTTTATACAGTTTAGAGGAGAGCCATTGAAAATATATTGTATTAGTCCATTTGCACACTTCTCTAAAGATATTGCCTGAGGCTGGGTAATTTATAAAGAAAGAAAGTTTAATTGGCTCACAGTTCCTCAGGACTGTGGAGGTTTCAGGAAGCTTACAATTATGGTGCAAGGCAAAGGAAGCAGGCATCCTTTTCACAAGGCTGCAGGAGAGAGAGAGAAAGTACCACACTTTAAAACCATGAGCTCACATGAGAACTCATTCTCACGAGAAGAGGATTAGAAAAACCATGTTCATGATGCCATCACAACCCACCAGGTTTCCCCTTTGAAACATAGGAGGACATTTGACATGAGATTTGGGTGGGGACACAGAGCCAAACCATATCAATCACTCCTGACCCCTACCAAATCTCATATCCTTTTCACATTTTAAAACCAATTATGCCTTTGCAATAGTCCCTTCAAGTCTTAACTCATTCTGGCATTAACTCAAAAGTCCGAAGTTCCATCTGAGACAAGGGAATTACCTTTTACCTATGAGCCTGCAAAATCATAAACAAGTAGTTACTTCCAAGATAAAGTGGGATAATATGGACATTGGGTAAATGCTCCCATTCCAAATGGGAGAAATTGGTCAAAACAAAGCACTACAGTTCTGATGCAAGTCTGAAATCCAGTGGGGCAGTCATTACATCTTAAAGCTCCAAAATAATCTCCGGGGCATGCTGATGCAAGGTGCAGTCTCCCAAGGCCTTAAACAGCTCTATCCCTTTGGCTCTGCAGGGTAAAGACCCTGTGGTTACTTTCATGGACTGCCATTAAGTGCCTGTGGCTTTTCCAGGTTCACAGTGCAAGCCGTCAGTAGATCTACTAGTCTGTGGCCTGGAGGATGGTGGCCCTCTTCTCACAGCTCCACTACACAGTGCCAAAGTGGGGACTCAGTATGCAGAATCCAACCCCATATCTCTCTTCCACACTGCCCTAGCAGAAGTTCTCCATGAGGACTGCAGCAGGCATTTCCATAAATATTCTGAAATCTAAGCAGAGGCTCCCAAAACTCAACTCTTCTCCTCTGCACACCCACAGACCCAACACCACCCAGAAGCCACCAAGACTTACACCACCCAGGAGTCACCAAGTCTTAGGGCTTACACCCTCTGAAGCCATGGTCCAAGCTGTACCTTGGCCCCTTTTAACCATGGTTGGAGCTGAAGTGGCTCAGACACAGGGCACCAGGTCCCAAAACTGTACAGAGCAGCAAGGCCTGGGCCTGGCCCACAAAACCAATTTTTCCTCCTAAGTCTCTGGGCCTGTGATGGGAGGAGCTGCCACCAAGATCTCTGACATGCCCTGGACACAATTTTTCTATTGTCTTGCTAATAACATTCAGCTCATTGTTATTGAAGCAAATTTCTGAAGCAGGCTTGAATGGAAATTGGTTTTTCTCTTCTACCATATGGTCAGGCTTCAAATTTTCTAAACCTTTATGCTCTGCTTCCCTTTAAACATAAATTCCAATTTGGAACCATCTCTTTGTGAATGAATATAACTGAATGCTTTCAGAATAAGCCAAGTCACTTCTTTCATGCTTTGCTGCTTAGAAATTTCTTCTGCCAGATACCCCACCTTTCTCAAGTTGAAAGTTCTACAGATCATTAGAGTAGGGCAAAATGCTGCCAGTGTCTTTGCTTAAGTATAGCAAAAATGACCTTTACTCCAGTTCTCAATATATTCCTCATCACCATCTGACACCATCTTAGCCTGGACTTCATTGTCCATATCACTATGAGCACTTTGATTGAAATCATTCAACAAGTATCTAGGAAGTTCCCAACTTTCCCATACCTTTCTGCCTTCTTCTGAGCCCTCCAAACTGCTTCAACCTCTGCCCATTTCCCAGTTGCAAAGATGCTTCCACATTTTCTGGTTATCTTTATAACCAGTGAGAGCAATACCCATCTCTGCCACTACCAATTCTCTGTATTAATCTGTTTTCATACTGCTATGAAGATGCTAACTGAAACTGGGTAATTTATAAAGAAAGGAGTCTTAGTTGACTCACAGTTCCACATGGCTGGGGAGGTCTCAGAAAACTTACAATCATGGCAGAAGATGAAGAGAAGTAGGGCATGTCTTACCATGGCAAATCATGAGAGAGAGAAAAAGGAAGAGCCATACTTTAAAACCATTAGTTCTCATGAGAACTCATTCACTATTATGAGAACAAAAATGGGGAAACTGCCCTTATGATCCAATCACCTAAAACCAGGCCCCTCCTTCAACATGTGAGGATTACAATTTGAGATGAGACACCAAGCCAAATCAATTATATTTTAATAGAGAAGAGATAGGTTAAAAGTGCATTTTTAAATGGTTACTTTTAAAAAATAATTGCTGCTGAGTGTGGTGGCTCACACCTGTAATCCCAGAACTTTGAGGAGCCAAGTCAGGTGGATTACCTAAGGTCAGGAGTTTGAGACCAGCCTGAACAATGTGGTGAAACCCTGTCTTTACTAAAAATACAAAAATTAGGCCAGTGTGTAGGCACATGCCTGTAATCCCTGCTACTCAGGATGTAGAGGCAGGGGAATTGCTTGAACCCAGGAGTCAGGGCTTGCAGTGAGCTGAGATCGTTTCATTGCACTCCCTCCTGGGTGAGAGGAGTGAAACTCAGTCTCAAAAAATAATGATTACTGACAATGAATTGCATGGAAACTGAAGAAACAAAGAACAGTGAAGATACTCCTGCAGTAATTCAAGTGATTTTCCTGAAGGCTTACATTCTGCCAATGGTGATAGAAAAGAAAACAAAAGGAATACCTAAGGGGTTTTTAAGAAGTAAAAATAAAATTTAGTGGTTCATTAGATAGCGAGGATGAAAGAATATAAAATATGTTAGCTTTGGGCTGGCAAGATTCTCTGGATGTTTATGCCAGTAAGAAAGCCACAGTAAAACAAAGAAATGGGATTGAAGGGAGAAGAATTTGGGTTTGTTTACTCTAAGTTTGGGATGACTTTAAGGCACATGAGCTATTTTCTGACAAAAATGTTAAATGTGGGTGTGTATCACTTAATATTGTTTTTCATGGTTTAATAGAAAATCCACAATCTATGGCTTAAGCACATGGTGGCTTATTTTTCTTACATAACATTAATCTAGAGATGAGCTGCTGTTTATTGCTTCAACTGACCAACAATGTTAGGACCCATATCTCTTTTACTAAGTTAGTTTTAATAACATTCTATTTACCCAGTGGTCACAAAATAGCTGTTCCATTTCTATTCGACATGCATGTTCTAAGCAAGATTAAGAGGAAAATAACAAAACCAGAAACAAAATATCATATATATATGTGTGTGTGTGTGTGTGTGTGTGTGTGTATATGTGTGTCTGTGTGTGTGTGTGTCTCTCTCTCTCTATATATATATATACATATTTGAACCCTCAGCTCACTCTGATGGAAGCTCTACTCAGGTGCATATGACCAAGAAGATGGTGTTTCCTTTGTCCCAAGCTACAGTCAGGGGCTACAGTACATCCTCATGCAAGGCAGTCCACCAGCATTTCTCATTCTCCCTAGTGCTAGGTTGCAGAACCTAATTCCACAAAAGTGCATGAGTTCCACTTATTATCTTAATCTCACTAGTGAGAAAAAAGCTGTACCTAAGTGATGGTAGACCAAGAATTGTGGAGGTTCCAGTCACCCTTGCTCCAGTTCATGTTTAGAGTTAAGGTTCAATGCTGGGAAATACAAGCTCAGAAAACTAGAGACTGCTACCCCAATAAAGACTCCTTCTCTTGAAAGAGGACTGTTACTCTAACAGAATTGACTTCCAGTTCAGAAGTGGTGCTTCAGAGATTTTGCTCAGGGAGAGAAGCAGACTACAAGAAAAGAAAGCTACAAAGCTCTTCCCAAAGTAACTAAATTTATTTAGAATAGAGTGTGGGAAAGCTCAAGTCTTAGGTTACTTCTAAAAATAAAAGAGACTGGTGATACACAATTTTAAAAGAGCTAGAAGCTCCATGAAAAACAAGATCAATTGTAAGCACACTAGTTTAACAGAGAGAACAGGAGGAAAGACAAGAAAAGTCATCCTGAAGTCACAACAAGCCCCATAGATCAAAATCATTGTCATCAAAGGCATCCATTCCTCAACAGTCTGATCCAATTAAATTGGGTCCCTTTTTTAAGGCATGAAAAATACCTTACAAAGGAAATCCAGTTTAATTGGATCTGTCTGTTGAGCAATGGATGCCTTAAGGCATTGTAAAAACAAGAGGGCAATTGCTGGTATTACTAGAGGCTACCAACCAGGTATGATAACAAAAAGGAGACATGTTACCATAGAAAAATGGAATGAAACAGTCAACAAGAGCCTGCTAAGCACTGTCATCTCAGGATAGTTGTGTGCATGCCCTGCACTACGACGTTACAAGTTTCCTGCTTTGGGAGATATTGACTTTGTTGAAATACTGAACCACTGAGTTAATTACTGAGTAAATATACATGCAAATGATAACATCAAGCTCCACAGAAAATGTGAGCCAGACATGGGGAAAATATTAGGCATCAGAAACTACCAATAAGAAGGCCTAGATGACAGACTTATCAGATAAAGACTTCAAAACAACCATCATAAATATAGTCAAAGAGAAAAAGAAAAACACGTTTAAAGTAATAGAAAAAATATGATGAAAATGTGATATCAAATAAGGAATATGAATAAAATGATTGAAATTATTTTAAAAATTCAAAAGTAAATTTAGAAGTGGGCTGTTACAATAATATAAGTGAAATTTACTAGAAGGGAATGGGTATATTTGAACAAGAAAAAAGAATCAACAAACTTGAAGGCATATTATTAACAGAGATTATACAATATGAAGAACAAAGAGAAAGCAAAATGAAAATTAAAAAATGAAAGAGCTTCAGAGAAATATGGGACATTATTAAAAGTATGAAAGATACAAAAAAAGAGATAGGGAAGGAAGAAATTACAGCTAACATTTTATTAATGTTTGATGAAAACATTAATCTATACATCCAAGTGTCTCAACAAACTCCAAATAGAATAAATGTAAAGATCTACACTGTATCAGTCCATTTTCATGCTGCTGGTAAAGATGTACCCAAGACTGTGCAATTTACAAAAGAAGGAGGTTTAAGTGGACTCACAGTTCCATACGGCTGGGGAAGCCGCACAATCATGGTAGAAGGCAAGGAGGAGCAAGTCACATTGTAAGTGGATGGCAGCAGGCAAAAAGAGAAAACTTGCACAGACAAACTCCTGTTTTAAAGCCATCAGATGTCATAAGACTTATTTGCTATCACGAGAAGAGCACAGGAAAGCCCTTCCTCATGATTCAGTCATCTCCCACCACGTCTCTCCCACAATATGTGGGAGTTATGGGAGCTACGAGATGAGATTTGGGAACAAACTTGTATTAGATTAAGGAAATGATATTATATGGTAATTCAAATAAATAAGAACAGTTCAAGAGAATAAGATACTGTAAAGAAGAAGTTTGATATTACAAACTCTATAAATACATTATTGTTCTTTTTTCTCAGCTTATTTAAGGATATCAAAAACATTAAATAATTTTGACAACAAATTGATGCATTTTTAATAGTTATATGCAATGTATGTATATAACAATAATCACACAAAAAGGGAACAAGAGAGAGCTAAAGAGGAGCAAATTTTTCTATAACTTACTAGAATTAAAATAATATATATCTGAAGTAGATTCTGAAAAGTTAATATATATGCTACTTCTAGCAAAACCACTAAGAAAATAACTCAAAAATAGAAAAAGAAACTATTAAGCAATTAAAATATTAAAGTAGAAACATATATTTAATGCAGAAAAAAAAAGCACTAGAGTTAAAAAAAAAGAGACAAAAAAGTAAGATGGCAGACCAAAATTTAGCTCTGTCAATAATAACGTTAAGTGAAAATAATTTAATCCAATTAAAAGACAAGGATTGGCAGAGCAAACACAAAACAGAAAGAAAAAGAAACACATGATCTGTGTGCTGTGTAAAGGAGACACTTTAGATTCCGAGATAGAAACAAGTTTATAGTAAAAGAATGGGAAAACATGTATTATGCAAACAGCACTCATAAGACAGCTGGAGGGCTACCCTAGCAGACAAAATAAACTTTAAAACAAAAATATATAACTAGAGATGAGAGATATTTCACTATGATAAAAGTGGTCAATTTTATGAGGAATGTATATGAGTTCAAAGCATAAATGCAGCCTACAGCAGAGCCCTGAAATACATGAAACAAAAAAGAAAGGAAAAAGGCATAATATGGCAATGATAGTTAAAGAAGGTAATACTTTGCTTTCAATAATGAATAAAGGATGAATCAGGATATAGAATATTTGAACAAAAAAATAAAACTATGAAATCCAAAATACCTAACAGATATCAATAGAACACACCACCCAAAATCAAGAGAATATCCATTCTTCTAAAGTAAACATGGAACATTTTTTCCAGATAGACAGCATTCTAGGCCATTAAAGAAGCCTCAATAAATATAACTGGACTGAAATAATGTGAAGCATTTTCTTTGACCTCAATACAATGACATTAGAAATCAATAACATAAAGAAATCTGGAAAATTCAGAAATATATAAAAAATTAAACAATGTACCTTTAATTAACCAATGGGTCAAAGACGCATTGTCAGGGAAATTGGAAAATACTTTGAAATGAACAAAAATGAAAACACAACATCGTATATATTATGGAATGCAATTAAATAAATTTATTTAAGCGAAATGTATAACTGTAAATGCCTATATTAAAAAAGAATAATTTCAAATTGATAATCTAATGTTCCATGTTAAGACACTAGTAAAAGAAAAGGCAAAGTAAAGCAAGCAGAAGGAAGGAAATAATCAAGATTACAGTGACAATAAATTAATTAGGGAATAGGAAAAAATAGAATTAAAAAAATTGCTTTAATATGAAAATCAGCTAATGTGATACATTACGATGTATCATAATGTAAAAGACCAAAGTACATAATCTCTATAGACTCTAGAATAGCTTTTGACAATATTTAACTCAATTTCATGCAAAAAAAAAAACTCTCGGTAAACTAGGAAATAAAGGGAACTTTGTAAACCTCATACGGGGCATCAATAAAAATCTCTAGAAAATATTATTTACAATAGTGAAAGTCTGAGTGCTTTCACCTGATGGTCAGAAATAAGACATGAATTTATGCTCTTTCCAATTCTCTTAACTTGTATTCATAAATATAAAGTCAGGGAGATTAGGCAAAATTAAAAATGACATCCAGATTTGAAAGGAAAAAGTAAAGCTGTCTCTGTTTAGAGATGATAATACTTTGTGAATAGAATATTCAAGGAATTGGCTAAAAGCTATTAGAACTAACAAATAGTTTAGTAAGGTTGCAGAGTAGCAGACAAATATAAACATCAATTGTATTTTTTATTAGCAGAGAAGGATCCAAAAGGAAGTTAGAAAATAATTCCACTAACAAAGGAAAAAATAACAAAATATTCTATTTTTAAAGAATTGCAATTTTATACTCTAAATTCAACCATATTGAAGAAATAAAGTGAGACTCAAGTAAAAGTAAAGACTTCCTGAATCATGAATTGGAAGACTTAATAATGATAAAATGATAAATTGATCTACAGATTCAATGTAATCCCTCCCTGTCAAAACACTAGCCTTCTCAAACTGATCTACAGATTCAGCGTAATGCCTGATTATCAAAACCCTAGGTGACTTTTTCTAGAAATCGACACTATAATTCATATGAGAACTCAACAGATTCAGTACAGCCTCTTTTTAACTGGTATTGCAAAGAACAGCACAAACAAAGCTACAGTAGTCAAGACAGTATGTTACTAACATAAACACAGACAGCTTTACAGAATCGGTGGTCCAGAAATACATCATATTTACAGTCAATTTATTTATAACAAAAGGTTCCAAGATAATTCAGCGGAAGAAATTGTGCTCAATTAGATATCAATATGCAAAAAATAAAGTTGGACCTTTCCACATATACCATACACTAAAATTAAATAAAAATGAATTAAATGCCTAAATGTAAAAGCTAAAACTGTAAAAACACTTAGAAGAAAATATAGAAGTCAATCATTGTGATCTAAGGTTAGGAAAAGCTTCTTAGATATGCCACCAAAAGCATAAGTGATAAAAGGAAATAAATAATAAATGTAATTGCATCAAAACTAAAAACTTTTTTGTTTAAAAGGGCACCTTTTTAAATGATAAGATAATCCAACAGAATGGGAGAAAATACTTGCAACTTAAATATCTGCTAAGATACTTTCTTACTGAATACATAAAATAACCCATACAATTCAATAATACAAGGAAAATGACCCAATTTAAATAAAATAGGCAAATAATATTGTTGTTGGAATTCTCAGGACCACCTTCAGTTTCCATGATTCATTAGAAAAACTCACAGAACTCAGAAAACTTGTTATACCTGCAGTTATGGTTTACTCTTGTACAAAATACAGATTACATTTAGTAAAAAATAAAGGCACATAAAACATATTCCACAAGGTACCAGACAAAAACTTTCAATTCACCTCTCTCGATGTGGCCATACAGACAACATTTAATTCTCCCAGCAATGTGTGACAGCAGCACAAAATATTGCTGACTAGGAAAGATTACCTGATGAGCCTAGGTGTCGAGGGTTTTATTGGGAATCAGTCAAGTAGCCATAAAATGCAAAAATGATTGATTATTTACTCAATGTTCAGACCCTGCAGAGGTAAAACTGGCATGTGCCCTGATGCATGCACCAAAAATCACATTGTTAGCATAAACATGGCACACACAAAAAGTTGGACATGAATCTTCCAAGCATTACTTATAATAGTTGGAAAGAGGAAATGGCACGCATGTCTATTTGCTGATGAATGGGTAGATAAATATGGTCAATTCCTACGATACAATATTATCAGCAATAGAAAGGAAAAACGCTACAACATGGATGCCTTGAAAACACGATGCTAGATGAAACACGCTTGTCACAAAAGACCACATATTACATAATTCCATCTATACAAAATGTCCGGATGGTCAATTCTATGAAGAAAGAGACTAATGTTTGTCTAGGACATATAAGATTGAGGGGATAATGAGAACAGAGTTTTATGGAGGGTTGATAAAAGAAATCTACAACTGACTGTGATGATTGCACAACTTTGTGAATATACCAAAAGGCATTTAATCTGATGCTTTAAATATGTGAATTTTAGGGTATGTGAATTATATCGCAATAAAACTCATATAAAAAGTCTTTACAGAAGACATCTGTTTATACCTCACTGATGGGAAATTCAGTCAGATGGTCATTCCTTGCTGCAAGAGGTGGAGTGCCCAAAGAATAAAAGATACTTTTAGATTCTCTCTTTTTTAGTCAGACTATCAAAAAGTTTGTTGATCTTGTTTATCTTTCAAAAAAAAATCCTCTCGTTTGTTTATCATTTCTATCAATTTTCCTAGGATTTATTTTATTTCTTTCTGCTCTGACATTATTTCCCTCTTGCTGTTAACTCTGGGCCTAGTTGTTCTCTTTCTATTTTTTTGAGGTTTAATATCAGGTTGATTATTTGTGATCTTTCTTCTTTTCAGATGTGTTTATTGCTGTAAACCTCCCTCTGAGAACTATTTTAACTGCATCCTGTAAGTTTTGATATGTTGTATTTCCATTCTCATTTTTCTCAATATATTATTAAATTTTGCTTTTAATTTCTTCCTTGACTGTTTAGGAGCATTTGTACATATTTACAAATTTTCCAAATTTTTTTTCTGTTACTGACTTCTAGTTTCTGTCATTGTGTTCAGAAAAGATACTTGATATGATTTCAATTTTCTTAAATTTGTTAAGATTTGTTTTGTGACCTAAAATATAATCTATGCTGGAGAATGTTCTTGAGAAGAACATGTATGCTATAGCTATTGAATGGAATGTTCTAGATATGTCTGTTAGGTCCATTTGGTCTGGTCTAAAGTGTAGTTCAAGTCCATTGCTTCCATATTGATTTTCTGCCTCCCCCAAGCAATAGAATCTACTCCCCTCTCATTATAGGCATTAAGGAGTATTTTTAAAGTGACCACATCTATCATCACACTCTTATGGTATTTTTAAAGGGGTTAATTTTCTCCTTATTTAAAGTAAACTGCTATCTACACTCTCTGAGCAATCCATGTATATGTATTGAATGTCAGTGTGCATGTGTGTCACACAGAAATGTAGTGGGGAAAGTATGCCTCTTGAAAAAGCCTGGAAAGCTGTGAGTAAAAATTACTAGTTGTACTTAGTAAATAAATATTAACATGTTACTTGTTCACCACTATCCTGAACTAGTTACTTGTACAGTCTAAGATTGGCCAATCTTTATTACCCTTCAGGTTAGGGTAGTTTATAGAACTTAGGGAGAAAAAAGAGAAGCTATACATCCCATATCACTCTCTGCTAATTTTTTTTATGTCAGATTATACTTCCTAAAGTGCATATGGAACCATATTGGGCCCCTTCTTATATATCATTATTTAAATTTCATTGCTTATCTGAATATTCTGAATAAATTTTGTAGCCAGGCATTTTCCAGTAGTAATATTTTTCGAATATTCCTATGTAAACATGCCTCCCTCCTGCTGCTCACCGCTGTATCTCCAGATTTAAAGTTATGTTACTTTTACTGCTTTCAGTAGGACTCTGATAAACTCTTATGGATTTTTTTCATGTTATTTCTACCTGGAATTCCCTGACTCCCAACTTTCTGTATTAATATTACTTCATTATTTCAGGTACACAATTGATTACATATCTGCCACATTGTGTTTTCTTAAGCTGTCAACATTCTCTTTCCTTTCAATCTTTGAATGTTGTTTGATTTGCATTTTAATCTGGCCTTTATGTTACTTCACCTTGGGTTATGAATATTTGAGTAACTTTCTATATGTAGCTAAAGATTTCAAGCGCTTTGATGGAAGTTACTGTGTCCTAATTTATATTTCCAACATCTAAATTTGCATAAGGAAGGGGTTCAAGGTATCGAATTGAGAGAGTCTGAGTGACCTGTAATGGAGAGACACTACACATATTTCTTGAATATAATTATACATTAACAACTGGTGTTATACCAATACTCAGCAACAAAACACATTTCCATACAACAGAAAACAGAGCATGTAGAAAGAGATGACTTTGGGAAGACAAGAGTTCCTCAGGGGCCAGATGGGCACCAAGAAAATAAACATACATTATTCGGCAAAATGGTAAGCTATCTCATGAGAAACAAATTCAAGGTCTTATTACCCTATTTGAACTCCTGAGGTTTTTTAGAGCTCTGCTTATTTTCAAAATGAAAGACTCTCAAACACAGGCTGCTGCCACCTTTAGGGATTAAAATATTCATCACAGTGAGAGAATAGAGCAGCTTTGAACAAAATCAGCCACTTGTGGTTAGCAGAGAGGATGCTGAGGTCTTGACCTTGTTTGCTTCAAGTACCATGTTCAGCTTTCCAAATATACAAAACAGGAAAATTGTCAATTATATGTATGTTTAAGAAATTAGTTGACATCTGCCACCTGGGACCAGTATTTTTCCAGTTATTTAATGTTTATAAAAAATATCTACAATGTTCTAAAATTCTGCTATACCCAGGATTTTTTCTTGCTCACAGCCCTAGAACTCATATCTGGAGAGCTATAGGATGTTGGAAGTCTTTAGAACCCTTTTTTTTTTCTAGAAAACATGCAGTTATGGTACTTACAGCACTACATTGCTTATCTAAAACATGGGAAACAGGAACTGTTTAAAGTCATATGACAGGTTATTATTTTGGTTAATGTGGAACATTCATTTGACAGGCTTACTGAGTTTGATCTGTACGCCTAACTCCACAGCAAATCTACAGCTTATCTGATATCCCTTCCCCCAACACACTGTCAAATGTACCATCTGAAAAAACAAAAACAAACAAAAAAACCCACCTGGAGTATTAAAGTGATTTAACCAGTATGATTTATGTTAATGGTACAGAAGAGAATATTTTTTGGTTCTCAAAAACATAACAGGCAATTGATGTGCCATATTGCAGTATGGTTTTAGCTATCAACATGTCAAGATTTAGTTTTGCTGTTAACATTTTACGATTTAGAAGGCTCTAAGAATATGTGCAGTGTAGCAACAACACAGTCTTCATTCCCTCAGCTATATTTATTGGGAGCACATTTTTCCCTCTTTTATAGAAGAAATTGAAAGAGAGAGTAGGAGAGAAGAGACAGGAATCCACTCGGTATTTCATTTTCTTTATTATGTCAAGTAATGAGAAATAAAGAGAGAAAAAACTGAATTCTTAATAGCTTATGCTTAGACCAAAGAGGATTGGAGGCAGAGAAATCCATCATACATTTTTATTGGTTTAATATCTCCCACAGATAACTTAACCATGTGAAGGAATGTACCACTTGATCCTAGACCCTCATCAATTACAAAAGTCTCAAGATTAAGGATATATTGTGTCTGCTGCTGGAATGAGAGTTCCTGGTGATGTTGCCATACATGAGAGTAATACAGTGAGTAAGAAGCAGGGGAAAATTACCAGAAAGTTTGATGTTGTACTTCAAGTTTATTACTGCCAGGCTGCGGCTTGAAATGAAAGGGCAAGGCTGCAGGGTTGCAGCAAACATTGCTAAGTTACTGGATAAAAAGAAAATTAGAGTAAAATATAAATTATTACCTCATCAGGACTTAATCAGTAACATTAAGGACAAGACCATCTCTGGCTAGTAATCATTTTCTGGCTCTACATAGATAACATATATCTAATATTGAGCTTTTGAGGCTGCTATCAATATTGGTATTTCTATAACCATCAAGTCTTAAGCGTAATAACCAGACACAAAGACTTAGATAAACGAGATATGTAGTATATTCACAGATATTTATTTCATGACCAAATAAAATAACTTTAAGGTCTGAATATATTTTTGAAATTATAGTTCACAATGAGACAGATGGAGTTATTTTTAAGGTAATTCTATTTTACCGAATTTTGAAAGAAAGGATTTTCCTTTTAAAATAAACTCAACTATTCATCAAAAAGAGAGAACATTATGTTCTTGGCTATGGTTTTCTTTAAAGAACTCAACATAAACAAAAGAAAGAAATTATAGAATGTGTGTTTTATTTCTCATTTATGCCAGATTGAAGTCATATAGACTTGAGAGAAAAATTGGTTTTTATATGTATGTGTATGTGTGTGCATAATGGTGTTATTGACAGCATTTTCACATAAGAAATTAACATGTTACTGATCAGCAATGTAGCTGGCTCTTTTAGGTTGTTTACATCTGCTTCTTTTTCAGCATATGAGAGAATGTATTTTAGAGCACTTATATTAAGGTGAATGGCGACTACTTCAGTTATCATTGTGTTAGTCTCAAAAGAAACCTAACAATAAGCAGGAAAACTCATGTGCATGTCTGCTTCTTAGCAAAAAGGTTAGGGGATGAGAAAATGCAGGTAAGGCAGTGCTGGAATATTTTTTACAGTAGTTTTAGGGTCATAGTAAAATTGAGAGGAAGGCACAGAGATTTCCCATGTACTCACTACCCCCACACATGAATAGCCTCCTTCATTATCAATATCCCTCACCAGAGTAGGACATTTGTTACAACTGATGAACTGACATTAACATATCATTATCACCCAAGTTCATAATAGGGTTCCCTGTGGGTGTTGTACATTTTTGGAGTTTGGACAATTGTAAAATGGCATTTATTCTTCATGTCTTTACTCCCCTAGGGCTATTTTTAAAGTATGATCAAATATTTTCTACCACATATGAGACAGAATAAATAGGACAAAATGTCAGCCTTTATTTGGCAAGTCATTCAGCCAAGAATATTACTGTATTTTAGGTAGAGATTGCTCCAAACATTTTTAAGTGTTTCATGGCAAATTGTTAATTTTTAAATTATGTCATTCTAAACATTGGTGAGTTGATAACACCAACTTGATCACCTCCTCCATTGAGTGAATAATTCAAAATAATTTTTTAAATAGGTGAAGAGTGTAACCACTATGTTTATGTTTGTGAATCGTCAGAACCTGACTGACAATGTGTATCACCCCAGAACCAGTTCATTCAAAGGCTCCATTTAACTTAAGGCACAGATGGTTTTTCAGCCTCTCAGGCAGTGTTAATATTCTTCCCAAGATGTTTGCATTGAGTATTTTCTTTGTGTTAAAACAGCAAAATTTACCTTCTTGTTTCAAATTGTACCATAATTTTGGCTGGTTTGTAGTTAGTTTATGAGCTTCTGGAGCTTTGGGACCATGTCTTTTTCATGTTTGTATAAATGAGATAAGAAATGTGAAAGTGCCTGGTTCATACAAAGAATGAAGCAAATATGTTACTTTAAAATCTTACTGAGAACAAATCAGATATAAATAAAACAAAACACTGGCATATATTTTAGGCTCAACTGAAAATGATGTCAAATTATATAAAGTCCCAAGGTAGTGACTCCTGAGCTGGGTTGAAGAATACAGACAGCTATAAGGCAAACTATCTTCAAGTACGGAGATTAAATTCGTACCTGGACAGATCTGAGCAATTTTATAGAGTGCCCATACTACAGTACATAAAACAGGTCATTGTTAAATTATTTACAAAAGATAAGCCATTAAAAACCAATGTAGTATAAGAACATATTATTCCAATGTAAAACAAAATTTTTCAAAGTGGCTATAATGAAAGGCCTTGCAATAGCCATTTCATAAAATGAATTCTATCTAACAGCATAGCAGCCCATAAAATGAAATTATATTCACTCTGTATATGTCAGCACTGATGATGTATAATCGATAACTTTGTTGTTGTCAAGCTCAGGTTGAATTTGCTGGGGGAAAGACATGTTACATAGTACTCCTATACAATTTCATACAGACACATTTATTTATTTTAACCAAAATATCCTTTCAAAAAAGTTTGAGAAGAAGCAGTTATGTATTTAGGTTGCTTATACATTTAGTGACAAAGTATTTTTAATACCTCTTAAGATAGGCTGTTGGAGAATTGAAATATTTACATTATGGTCTTAATAAACATTTAATAGTCTTTATCTTTTTGTTGTGTTTACATATAAAATAAGGAAAAAATAGTGCAGGGAGAATTTTTGTTAAGTATATGGTTACTATAGTCAATTAGAAAGATTAATTCTGGTATTTCTTAAAATTTGAGAGCAATGAGTTTTTAGAAATCTATGGTTTCTTATTAGACCCAAAATCTTTAATGTGTTAATAACAAAAATACCATCTGTTACTGGTTTTAAAATTCATGCTTTTATATAATTACAGTTATAAAACTTAGTGTTCCCTGTGTGACATGTATAAGATATGCATTATTGTCCCGTGACTGTATTAGAAAATCAAGATTTTACAAACTTAAGGCTCTTTCTCAAATTAAAAAATTGCAAGTAAAATCTTAATTTGTATGTAAGTCTATTTCACTCCATAGCTCGTGTCCTATAACCTAAATGGCATGTTCTATAAGAATTGTTTCATTAATTTTTATGAGAATGATTCACTGTCCTGCAAACATGTCTTAGTTCTTGTTTACCATGTACATTTTGACTACAGTCCATTTACCCTAACATCCCACTCATCCTTGAAGAACCAACTAAAGTCACTATTTTTGTTTAAAAAAAATGACATAGGATATCCCCAAGTAAATGGCATCTAACTCTTTTTTTTGTCATAATATTTAAATTTTTCTTAAGGAACACTCCTTCAGAAGTATATTCTGTCCTGAATTTGAGTAATTTTTTATATCCCCCTATAGGAAACATAATATATTCAACTGATGTGTTATTTGCTAATAATAATACCTTACATCCTGCATATTTGAAGCCTTTTTTAGTCACATGCCACACATCCTAACAATTCAAGATATGACAATCCTACTATTAAATGTCTCTCTAATATTCTCCCTAATCCTCCTCCCTTTACTAGTTAAATTCTACCAAATTTGTAAACTGTTTTCTATTGCTGATACATTGCAGGGAGAGACTGTCTCCAGTCTCATTTTACCCTTCAATGTATTATCTAAATTGATGCCAGACTTACCATTGGAAATTATCACCATCTGGCTACAACTGTTCAACAGCTCTCTGGAAATTCTGAGATCTCTGATATGATATGCGAAGCCCTCGTTATCTGGCTCATGTGTTGTCACCACCCTCTCATCTTCTCATTATTTCTTTTTTTTTCCAGTCTCCTCATTTGATATGTCAAATCTGTTTGTGGCTTTCAAAAATAAAGAGTCATTTTCCAAAAAGGCCAAGGGACTAGGTTATTCCAACCAGAAGAAACAACATGAGTAACAGATCATGATTAGAAGTGTCACAGCATGTACAGATAATCAATACAATTGAGAAGTGTAATTTGGTAAAATGTGAGAGTTGCTTTCATGTTGAGTTGCCTTTCCTGATGTTGTTTTGATAAAATTAATGATTCCTGGCCAGGCACGGTGGCTCATGCCTGTAATCTCACCACTTTGGGAGGCTGAAGTGGGTAGATCATGAGGTCGGGAGATCGAGACCATCCTGGACAACATGGTGAAATCCCACCTCTACTAAAAACATTAAAAAAAATAGCTGAGTGTGGTGGCTGTAATCCAAGCTACTTGGGAGGCTGAGGCACGAGAATTGTTTGAACCCAGGATGTGGAGGTTGCACTGAGCAAGATCACTCCAGCCTGGTGACAGAGAGAGATTCCATCTCAAAGAAAGAGAGTTAATCATTCCTTTCTTTGTATCATATTGTGTTGTAGTCATTTGTTTAGCTACTAAAAATGTACCATCAGGGTTTGATATTTGTCTTTTCAGAACTAGAAACAAGCACAGTGTTTGACTCATAGTAGGCACTTACATGTTTGTTAAACAATTGAACATTTAATAAATAATTTAAAAATTTATGAACCAATTTCAGGATTTTAGATCATGGAAATTATTAGAAAATTATTTGTAAAAATTTAAATACCACAAGATGGTATGTCCTGATATTTCAACAATGGTGATATGTCTCTGAAATGTTTATACTGGACTTTGTAATCCCATTGGCTACAGAAACAGGGATTTTAATAAATATTAAGTTTTAAAATACAAAGCTAATCATTGACATCTTTGGCAAGTGACCATGACAAGGAAATAGAGCAAGAATCAGACCCTCTGGGCAGTCAAAATGGAAGGTGTCCCATAACACCAGTACAAGGACACTGCTGGCAGAAAACTAGGTGTTTTCTTACTGAAATCGGGGAGAAGAACGTATTTTATAATAATACTAAATGGGATCTTTTCCCCCTAGAATTCTTCTGCTGTTAGCCTTTTACATTTACATGAAACTGGAAACTCGATTAGTGGTCAATTGAAAAAATAAGACATTGAAACAAAACAAGATGGTTAATAAATAAGTAAATAAATAAGTAAGTTCTGGACATAGGCATGCATCATGGAAAAGGTCAGTTAGACAATGGTCAAGTGTAATTAGGGGTAAAAGATATTTAGGCAGATAATCAAAATTGAGAAATAAATAGGAGCCTGGAATATACAGGAGGGTAAAAGATTGCATTGTTAAACAGTGTTTAATATTCAAATTCCATATTTATAATGGATAAGAAAAGCAGAAGTCACAGAAGTAAAATAGAAAGAAGCAGAAACATAAGTACTTTCAGTACATATCTCCAAATTACTTTATATGTGAAATGTTCATTTATGGAACAGTATCTAATTTAAATTTTGTGTAGTAATAATAGCTTTGCTTTCTTGGATCTCATTAAATTATGCCAAATAACTGAAATTATTTACTTTATAGTATTATATAGCTTTTTGTCTGAAAAAGTATCAAAGTGTATTTAATTTTTATAAAAACTATTATTGGATTAAAACTCATCTTTCTTGCCATACTGGACATTCAATGTAGATAGGGGAATTATCTATTTTTTTCTAATTGTTTTGGATCAAATATCTAACACAGTGCCTGGTAAACAGACAAAAAAGTTTAATATTTTCTAAACAAATGAAATTTATGCTTAAAAATCCTAAATGAAGACATACAAATTGCCAAACTAAATGGTATCAATATTGTGATTTTACTAGAAACTCTTATTTTCTATATATTTCATTATGAAGAAATGTTAATATACATGTCTCTCTGTGTTATAGTGAACTAATTTATTAATCAAAAATAATTGTCCTAACTTGTATATTGTTAACCCATAAGGGGAAAAAAGGCTACCTGTGATGAGACTTACATTTTGTTTAAATGTAGAATTTTCATTAAAAATATTATAACAGTTTAAAATAATAATATCAGGTGGAAATTACATTAGTTTGTTTTACAGTTTTAAATTAATAAATTTCTAGAATGCTTACCATTACATAGTGGTTACTTAAAGTGAAATTAAAAGATGAGCTGATGCTTGTGTATGTGTTTTATTTATGCAAATGAAGATTTAAAACTGTTAAGATCAAGATGTAAGCTTATCCATGATCAAATGGGATTTATTCCTGAGATGCAAGGATGGTTCAGCAAATGCAAGTCAATAAATGTGACACACCACATTAATAGAATGAAGGACAAAATACATAATCATCTAAATAGAAGAAGAATATGCATTTGACACAATTCAGTATCTTTTCATGATAAAAACTCAACACATTAGGTATAAGAGGAATGTACTTCAACACAATAAAAGCTAGATATAAAAAGCCTATAGCTAGCATCATACTCAACCACAATTCTACTTTCTACTTTTATGAACTTGACTTTTTTAGATTCCACATATGGGTAAGATCATATGGAGTTTATCTTTCTGTGCCTGGCTATTTTATTTAGCATAATGTTCTTAATGTTCATCCATATTGCTGCCAATGACAGGATTGCCCATTTTTAAGTTGGGTTACTTGTTTTCTTGTTATTGAATTGTTTGAGTTCCTTATATACAGTCATGTGTTGCTTAATGAGAGGTATTTTTTTCTGAGGAATGTGTCCTTAGGTGATTTTTGCCATTGTATAAACATCATAGTATGCTTATACAAACCTAGGTAGTATAGTCTACTACACACCTTGGCTATATGGTACAGCCTATTACTACATACCTAGGCTATATGTTACAGCCTAGGCTACAAACCTATACTGCACGCTATAGGCAATTATAACACAATGGTTAAGTATTTGTGTATCTAAATATATCTAAACCTAGAAAAGGTGATGTGTTGCATTTGACATAAGGACAGCTATCACGTCACTAGGTGGTAGGAATTTTTCAGCTCCACTATAATTTTATAAGATCACTATTGTATGTGGGGTCTGTCATCGATGGACATGTCATCACGTGGCACATAACTATATTTTGTATCTTAATCCTTTATCAGACATATTATTTGCAAATATTTTCTCCCATTTTATGGGTTTTCTCTTTTCTTTGCTAATTATTTCATTTTCTGTGCAGAAGGCTTCCAGTCTGATGCAATCTCATTTGTTTATTTTTGTTTTTGTTGCCTGTGCTTTCAGGATCAGATAAAAAAAATACTGCCCAAGTCAATGTCACAGAGTTTTTTCCCCGTGTTTTTTATACTAGTTTTACTGTTGCAAGTCTTATATTTAAACCTTTAATCTATTTGGAATTGATTTTTGTGTAAGGTATGAGATAAAAATCCAATTTTATCCTTCTGCATATAGATATTCCATTTTCTAGAACCATTCGTTGAAGAAACTATCTTTTATCTGTTGTGTGTTCTTGGCAACTTTATTGAAAATCAATTGTCTGTAAGTGCATTGGTTTATTTCTGGATTCCATCCTGTTCCATTAGTAGATGTGTCTATTTTTATGCCAAAATCATGCTGTTTTGATTACTATAGCTTTGTAGCATGTTTTCATGTTGTAGTTCACTTCATAGATAATATGATGCCTCTAGCTTTGTTCCTTTTGCCCAAGATAATTTTGGCTATTGGGGATCTTTTATTGCTTCATACAACTCAATTAAAAATAGACAAAGGATTTGGGTACGCATTTTCCCAAAGAAGGCATAAGCACAGGAAAAGATGCTCAATGTCACAAGTCAGCCAATGAAAACCAAAACTACAGTATCACCATATTCATCAGGATGGCTACTATGAAAAATAGAAAATAATGAGTATTGGTGAGAATGTGGAGGAAGTGGAACATTTGTACAGAGTTGGTAGAAATGTAAATGGTGCAGTCACTATGAAATACAGTATGGCAATTTCTCGAAAAATTAAACATAGACTATGTCACCCAGAAATTCTTAGTATGTATTAAAAAGAATTAAAATCAGGACCTGAAAGAGGTAGCTGTACTTCCATGCTCATTTCAGCACTATTCACAGTAGAAAGACACAGAAACAATTTAAATGTCCATTGACAGATGAATGGGAAAAGGACATGTGGTATACAATGGAATGTTTGAGTTGTTATATTTTTCTTGTCTTTGAGTTATAGGAGATTACTATATATTCTGGATATTGACCTCTTATCAGAAATGCTATTTACAGATATGTTTTCCCAATCTGTGTGTGGCCTGTGTATTTTATTAGGCTTTTTAAACTATTTTTTTCTAAGGGTTTTGTTACTTTAGGTTTTGCATTTAGGTCTCTGATGTTAAATTTAGTTTGTTGAGTTTGTGTGTGTGTGTGTGTGTGTGTGTATGTGTTATTGTATTAAGTAGGAGTACAACTTCATTCTTTTGCATATTAATACCTAGTTCCAAACACCATTGGTTGAAAAGTCTGTTCTTTTCCAATTGAATGGTTTTGAATCCTTGTCAAAAAACATTTAACCATGTATGTGATAATCCATTTTTAGGATCTGTATTTTATTTCAATTGCCTATATATCTGTCTTTATGCCAGTGTCACATTGCTTTGGTTACTGTCACTTTGTAGTAAAATTTGAAATGAGAAAATATGAGTCCTTTATCTTTGTCCTTTTTCACTATTATTTTGACCATTCAGGGTCCCTTGACATTTCATATGATTTTTTGGATAGGATTTTCTATTTATGAAAAGACATCATTGGGATAGTGATAGGGATTGCAGTGAGTCTATAGGTGGCTTTGAGTAATGCTGATATCTTAATACTATTAATTCTTTCAGTCTGTGATCATAGGCTATGTTTTTATTTATTCATGTCCTTGTAATTTAACAATGTTCTAAAGTTGTCCTTATACATGTTTTTTTACTTATTTGGTTAATTTCTAAACATCTTATTAATTTTCATACCACTCTAAATTAAATTGTTTTTATAATTTCTTTTGTAGGTGGTTCACTGTCAATGTATAAAAATGCAACTGATTTGAGTGTGCTATTTCTATATACTTTAGAGTTTCTTGTGTGCCTAATTTTCTCCATTGCTATCTTCATTTGTGTTTTGTTGATTTTTTGCAGTGAAATGGTTTTAATTTTTTCTTATTTCCTTTTTGTGTATATTCCATAAATATTTTCTTTGTGGTTATAATATGGATTACATTTAGTATCCTAAAATTATAACACTCTGAATTAACATATACCAGCTGATGTGGTTTGGCTCTGTGTCCCTACCCCGTATAATCCCCATGTGTCAGGGGAAGTGTCTCCTGGGAGGTGACTGAATCATGGCATCAGATTTCCTGTTTGCTGTTCTCATGATACTGAGTGATTTCTCATGAGATCTGATAGTTTAAAAGTGTGTGGTACTTCTGCCTTTGCTCTCTCTCTCTCATGCTGCCATTAAAAGGTGCTTGCCTCCCCATCACCTTCTGCCATAATTGCAAGTTTCCTGAGGCCTTTCCGTTATGCATCCTGTTAAGTCTGGAGAACTGTGAATCAATTAAATCTCTTTTCTTAATAAATTACTCAGTCTCAGGTAGTTCTTTAAAACAGTGTGAGAACAAACTAATATAGAAAATTGGTACCAGAGTTGTGGGACATTACCATAGAGATCCCTGAAAATGTGGAAGCAATTTTGGAACTGGCTAATAATGAGCGAGGTTGGAAAAATTTGAAGGGCTTAGAAAAAGACAGGAAGATGTAGGGAAGTTTGGAACTTTGGGCCGACAGGCAGCATTTTGGCTTTAACCAAAATGCTATAGTGATATAAGTGAAGTCCAGTTTGTGGTGGTCTGAGATGGAGATGAAGAATTTATTGGGAACTGGAGTAAAGGTCACTCTTGCTATGCTTTAGCAAAGAGACTGCCCCAACCTACAGATCTGTGAAACTTTAAACTTGGGAGAGATGATTTAGGATATCTGGCAGAAGAATTTCTAAGCAGCAAAGTATTTAAGAGGTGACTTGCTGTTTCTAAATGTGTGATCATATGTGTGAACAAAGAGATTAGCTGAAGCTGGAACTTATATTTAAAAGGGAAGCACAGTATAAAAATTTGGAAAATTTGTAGCCTGAACATGTGGTAGAAAAAAAAAAACATTTTGTGGGGAGAAATTCAAGCCTGCTACAGAAAGTTGCATAAGTAAAGAGAAGCTGAATGTTAATAGCCAGGACAATGGGAAAAACATCTCTATGGCATTTCAGAGACCTTCATGGAAGTCCCTCCTGTCATGGGCCTGGGGAGAATAATGGTTTCATGGGCCAGGCCCAGGGTCTTGCTGCTCTGTGCAGCTTTGGTACGTGGTTCCCTGTATACTAGCCACCATAGCTCCAGGTGTGGCTAACAGAGGCCAAGGTACAGCTCAGGCTGTTGCTTCAGGGAGTGCAAGCCTGAAACCTTGGAGGCTTCCATTTGGTGTTAAGCCTGTAGGTGCACAGAAAGCAGGAGCTGATGTTTGGGAACCCCCACCTAGATTTCAGAAGATGTATGAAAATGTCTGGATGTCCAGGAAGAAGTGTGATGAAGGGGAGGAGCACTCATGGAGAACCTCTACTAGGGCAATGCAGAGGGGAAACTAGGGTTGGATCCCACACAGAGTTCTCACTGGGTCACTGCTTAGTGGAGCTGTGAAAAGAGGGCCACTGTTCTCCAGACCCCAGAATGGTAGATAAACCAACAGCTTGCACCGTGTGCCTAGAAAAGCCACAGGCACTCAACGCCAGCCTGTAAAAGTAGCCACAGGAGTTTGCCCTGCAAAGCCACAGTAACAGAATTTCCCAAGGCCTTGGGAGCCCATTCCTTGCATCAGCAAGCCTGGATATGAGACATAGAGTCAAAGGAGACTTGGAGCTTCAAGTTTTAATGACTGTCCTGCTGAGTTTTGGACTTGCATGGGAACTGTAGTCTTTTTGTTTTGTCTAATTTTTCCTCTTTGGAATGAGAGCATTTACCCAATTCCTGCACCCCCCATCATATCTTGGAAGTAACTAACTTGTCTTATTTATTTTTACAGATTCATAGGCAGAAAGGACTTGCCTTGTCTCAGATGAGACTTTGGGCTTATAATTTTGGGTTAATGCTGAATGAGTTAAGACTGTGGGGGACTATTCAGAAGGCATGACTGGTTTCAAAATGTGAGAAGAGCATGAGATTTGAGAGTTGCCAGTAGAGAAATAATATGGTTTGGCATTGTTTCCCTTACCAAATCTCATGTTGAATTGTAATCCCAACATGTCAAAGGAGCTGTCTGGTTGGAGGTGATTGAATCATGGCAGTGGACTTCCCTCTGGCTGTTCTTATGATAGTGAGTGGGTTCTCACGAGATCTGGTTGCTTAAAAGTGTGTGTTACCTTTCATGCTCCCTCTCTCCTGCCATCAGTAGAAGGTGCTTTTTTCATCTTTTCCTTCTGCCATGATTGTATATTTCCTGAGGCCTCCCAGTCATGCTTTTCTTCATAAATAACCCAGGCTCAGTTAGTTCCTTATAGCAGTATGAGAATACACTAATACAGCAATCTAACTTAAATAGTACACAAAATCTCTGCTTCTTTCTAGATCTGTCCACACCAATCTGGGTTGCTGATGTCACAAGATTGTATCTTTATACATTGCATTCCCCAAAAACAATCTAATAATAATCTTAGATACATTATCTCTTAAATATATGAAAACAAAGTGAAGTTAAAATCCAAAATAGTGATAATACTGGCTTTTAAACAAATCATTGCTTTTTTTAAAAAAATGCTTTAATCTCTTAAATCATGTAGAAAACAAGAAGTGTCATTATAAAATAGTGTTACAGTAATACTAGATTCTATAACTGCTCAAGTATATACCTTTTTTTGAGATCTTTACTTCTTCATATGTCTTCAAGTTACTGCCAAGAATTCTTCAGTTTCACCCTGCAAACCTCCCTTGATTATTTTTTGCAGGGAAGGTCAAATGGTAACAAGTTTCCTCAGCTTTTTATTATCTTAGATTATCAATGTATGCCTCACTTTTGAGGGACCATTTGCCCTATATAAGATTCTCAGTTGACAATTTTTTCTTTCAACACTTTGAACAGATTGTCCCACTGCTTTCCAGCTTCCAAAGTTTCTTATATGAAATCTACTAATAATCATACTAAAAACCTCTTAAATGAGACAAGATGCTTCTCTCTTGCTGTTTTCAAAATTCCCTCTATGTCTTATGCTTTCAAAAGTTTTATTACAACATATCTCAGTGTGAGTCTCTTAGAGTTTATTTACTTGAAGTTTGTTGAGCTTCTTGGATGTTGCATCCAAGGTAAGAGTTTTATGTACTTCATCAAATTTGGAAAGTTTTTTCTATTGCTTCAGTTATTCTCTCTGTGCCTTTTTTTCTTTTTTCTTTGTATTTATTTTAGGTGCTGTTCATTTGCTTCAACCTTTTTTCTTTCTATTCCTCATACTTTATAATTTATATTATTCTGTTTTCAAGTTCACTGATTGATTTCTTCTGCCTGCTGAAATCTGCCTTTAAATCTCCCTAGAAACATTTTTGTTTCAGTTATTGTACTTTTTAGCTTCATAGTTTTAGTTTTTTAATATTTTTGTTGATGTTTCCATTTTGTTTATATATCACTTCTTGTCTTCTCTCTACATTTCTTTTGTTATTTGAGCATCTTTAATACAGTTACTTTAAAGTCTTCAGTCTATCTGCCAATAGAATCTTTTTGTAATTTTTTGTTGAAAACTAGACATTTGTAATGTAGTAACTCTTGATATTTTTCCGTTAACTCCAAATTTTCTGAATTTGGTTACTTTTGTTATTGATCTAGGCTGTCTCTCTGATGAGGATTAGCCTGATGTGTAAACTTAAGCTCTTATATGGTCTTTCCCAAGTCTTTACTTAAGCCTGTGGCATAACTTTCTAATTTATACCATATATGTAGTTGTTCTAGTCTTCTTATCTGATTTCCAAAGAGGAAAACAGAAAAGGAAAGAAAAATGAATGGCTCTGATTCTTTAAACACCCTAGAAGTCACTTTAGCCAGGGCAGGGAGGGTATGTAACAATACCGGGTGGAAGTACAACAATGATCACTTTCCTCTTTGTCTGCATCCCTGTCATTAGAATCAGAAATAAGTGATCAGAGCACAGACCACTGATATTTGGAGGATAGGCTCCTTTCTGCCCTTGCCAGCTCCTACATCTGTTTACAAATGAATCCAGAAACACATATACAACAACCTGCTATGTGCCTGAAGTGAAGGAGGGTTAGCTACTACTGTGTTAAATGCTAAACTTGATAAAGTTAATCACAATTTACTGGACAATGCTTCTCCTGGAAGTGGCAAACCTTCAATGAACTCCAGAGTTCAAAAATAGTTACATTAGACAGATTTTGTAGGTGGAATTTTTGTCTAGGTTGGGATGTTACAGTAGGTAACATGAGCTAGGCATGAGCAAGGTTGGAGATGGCTGCCCCCCCTTGAAATATAATTTGGCTGTGTCCCCACCCAATTCTCTTCTTGAATTGTAGCTCACATAATCCCCATGTGTCATGAAAAAGGAGGCGGGTTTTTCCTATGCTTGTCTTAGGATAGTAAGTCTCATGAGATCTCATGGTTTTATAAGAGCAGTCCCCCAGCACACAGTCTTGCCTGCTGCCGTATAAGATGTGCCCTTGCTACTCATTCACATTCCGCCATGATTGTGAAGCTTCCCCAGCCATGTGGAACTTTGAGTCTATTAAATCTCCTTGTCTTTATAAATTAACCAGTCTCAGGTATTTCATCACAGCAGTGTGAAAATGAACTAATATTCTCCCATACCAGGGATATTACGGTGACCATCACATGATGGGTGGGTGGTTATTAACTGTCTCTTTAAAATAATAGTTGGACACAGCCAGTGCAAGGGAAAGGCATTCTCCCAACAGACATTAAAAAACCTGAAACTGGTGATCAGCAGTTCCCAATAAGATCTCAGGAGGTGGATGAGTGGGCTTAAGCATGCACATTAAGAACCAAGATGGTGGAGTTTAACTGGCTTATGACCTTCTAGGGACATTTGACTGGTAAAGGAAGAAGCCTCAAGTGAGCACGTATATAACTCCAGTAACCGTACTGAGCATACTAACCTACCAATTGCTAGCAGGCCACTGAGCATGTGGACAGCTCAGCCAAAGAAAAAGTTAGGGGAGAAAGTATGTAAGAGAGAAGTATGTCAACATATAAAACTCTAAATCGAAGGTTAATCAGGGCATTAATCTCTCAAGTCTCCCATTTGGCCCTCCTCCAAGTTTACTTCCTCTCATTCCTGTTCTAAAACTTGCCTCAGTCTCTTCTTCTGCCTTATGCCCCTCAGTCAAATTCTTTCTTCAGAGAAGGCAAGAATTGAGGTTGCTGCAGATCTGTATGGATTTGCTGCCAGTGACAGGGAGACAAATTTTTGATGCTTGACATAGTTTAACAACATTTTCCACACATTTTATATATATATATATATGTATATATATATATATATATATATATATATATATATATACATATGTATATATATACACATACATATACCAAAGAATAAAACTATACTTTATTTCTTCTTACTCTATTTGTCTTTATTTGTTTATTCATTTTTTTTCTCTGCACAACTTTTTTTTTTCTAATTACCTCCCACAGCCCTCTGTCCCTTGGTCTTTTGTGGACTCACTGCTTTCTAGTTCCACTTTATCACTGATATCTTCGGACCTCTTTCTATTTTTATTCTCATGTTTGGATAAACTGTTTCTTCTACCCTGCTTTATTATGACTAATTTCCACATTTGTTGAAGCACCTTACCAGAAGAGAGCAATGAGTACATATTCTGAATTTTTCACTATAAAAGTGAACCACAGAAGTAAGGAGAAGTTTTATCTCCACTATGTAACAAGGCAGATTAGTGCTTTGTCAGAAAGCTACATTGCTTTCTGGGGAGCAGGAAGTATTTGTAAATTGAAAGAAAACATCAAAGTATGGAAGAAGAATCCAGTGGGAGACAAAATGAACTTATTGAAGACCTTTTAAAGTCAGAAGATTGTTTTTCTGGCCACAGTTACATAAGTATTGCAATAAATGTACACCCCATGCCCCCCACCCCACACGACCACACCATGAATGTCCATACCATTACTCATATTACTTCACCTTGCCCAATAATACCTCAAGTGGTGTGTTTGAATACAGCATAGGAATATAGCAAATTCACACACTCCACTTGAGGTATTAGTGGGCAAAGTGAAGATATAACTTAGGTTTCTGATAAAGCAAAGATCTAACGTAAGTTGCCCTGTTGTCTGGTACTTTAAGACAAGCCCTCCCGTAACTTAATGAGGAACAAATGTTTATCTGTATGCTATCACCATCTCCAGAGTTCATCTAGACATACTCTCCCAGCCTTGACAAATGTCCCATCTCAATCTATTTCTCCTTCCTTCCATCAACATTCTTGTCCTGTGTTTCAGTTTTTCCATGCCTGGTGGTCAGCTTTTCAAAATAAAAACTGTTAATTTCTGTAATTAATTTCACTGAGGAGGTAGCCACTTAAAGTTCCACTTCTATCAGCATATTGGACACGTTGTCAGGGTCTCTCAGAAATCGCACATCCTACACCAAAGGGATGCATATTATAACTGCTCTAAAAATAATTTACAAGCACCTAGGATTTGGGTTGGAAGAAATTCTCAGCTGTTACTTGAAAATCATATCACATATTAACTAACACTTACATATGTGCCTGGCCTCGACTAAAGTCAAGGCTACCAGCAAACGTTGTTAAGTCATGTCTTACTTTGTTATTACATTTGCCCTCCACCTACTATGTTTAAAATAACAACCACAACGGTGACAATATAAACTAAAGAAGACAATAGGACTAATGACCGTTTTAGAAGCACTATATGCCAATAAAGACAGTGAATACCAACAGCCATACTTTGGATGACATTGTGGACCACTTTGTACTTTGAAACATTACACTTGAGAAACAGTGAATTATAATTAATATATTGATTTTGAATTTCAAATTCTAATTTAGACTACTGATAGTAGGAGCCTTAAGTGAAATTGAATTTGGATGTCAATTCAAAGTAATTTTAAAAAAGCATATTTATTGGGACCTCAAAGCTACACACATTTCTGGCCCGGGAATTGAGGAAGGTGGAGGTGGAGATTGGTAAAGTTGTAGGAACTGTGGATCTAACTGCTGCCCTGCACCTACAAAATGAGCAAGCATATCAGTGATATTTTGTGTGAGATGCAGTAGCCAAGGTATCTTGTAAAGACCCTCAAAGTGTAATGACAGCTGGTTTATTTCTGTTTGTATGTAACATATCTTGCGTTAATAATTCTTGTGGCAAACCCTAACCAGGAATTATAAAAGGAAGGGAAGTGTAGTTGCAGCTTGGCAAAGCTGAAACAGTACAAAAACCACTATAATTAGTAATAGTGAAAGTTTGCAAAATTGCACAAAATGTACCTTCTCCCCTATTTATGCAGTTGCCCTACTGAGCAGTAGCTGAGTAATTAAAATCTTACTGTCAGAGGTGTCATTGTTACAACCTAGTGGTGCTCTCGGATGTGAAGTCAAGCACGGTACTTTATTTCATAGCATCCTGTGAATTCCTGTACCTTATCAACAGCTAGCGATTCTTTTGATGGCATAGTAATAAAATTATACATTTTATAGCTATAAAATGAAAAATACACCCATATCTATAAAAACTATTAAGTCCTCCCTCCTTCATCCAGTCCTTCTCTACTGCATTTGTGTGCTCACTTGTGTCTGTGCATACACACACACACGCACACACACACACACAGCACGTAGCCTGAGGTAACACCGTAAATTACCTCAACATTAAAGAGAAAAATTGTTCTGGTTGAGTGTATTTAAGGAAAGTCCTGAGAATGTGCACAGAGATGACACATGTGCAAATAAATAAAAGGAACTTGGTTTCTAGCTAATGGTTTCATTGATTTTGTCCTAAGCAGGATTGTAATTACCTGAACAGGAGCTTAAAATAATATGGGCAGTAAGTTTCAGGAGTTGTTATAAAATGAATATGTTATTTGTATTCTATATGGAAATTAGCTTGTGTGTTTTGACTTTATGCATGAGGCTTGGACCCCCTGGGGTCCTGTGGGGACCAGGCGCAGCTGATTTTTTCATCTGCAAGGCAGAATCCTGACAGTCACAGATGTGAGCTGCTCCAGCTTTAGGTGTGAAAGCTGCTTTGTGAAGCCAGAATTCAGGCAATTAAGCAAGTCCTCCTCCCGGTAAGCTGGTAGTTAGCCAGGGCATTGGCAATGCTACCCACACCGCTCCAGGCAGAGGGCTTGGTGAGATGAAACACCTGAAGCTACTTGCTGGAAAAGAACAAAGACTCAAAAACTACAATGTTAAGAACTTCTGTTTTAAAATTATTTTAGCCTTTAACTCTGCATTCTGCAGACAGATTCAAATAAAATATAAAGAACTCAACAGGATCATTAGTAATTATGCATAACTCCTTAGAGTTGCTAAGCATGTTTATTATGCATTGCATATGACAGATATTAATAATATAGTCTGGCAGATCTTGATTTTTACAAAAAAACAATGAAGTAAAATCTCTATCATTATTGTTATTTGGAGACCAGGAAACCGTGGCTCAAAGTAAATCAGTGAATTACTGCAGCTCATACAGCCCATTAAGTGGCCAACCCAGGACTGAAACGCAAATTCTCCTAGTTCAATCCCAGGGTCCACTTTAAATATTTTATAAGCAGACAGGACACACATGAGTTAGTAAAATAAATAGCCAATTTTACCAGCCTCTTCAGCACCGGTCTCTTAGCTTTTGCCATGGTTTTAGTGTGTTGCTTATAAAACTAGTTCTACCTTGTCTTTATCCATTAGTTTGAGTTACTAATAATTGTGAATTTTGACCTAGGCCTTTGCCAAATATTTGAAGTAAAAGTTAAAACTGTGATAAGTCATTATAATACAAATATTGGTTGGTATTCTAGATGAGGAGGAAGTAAAGGAAAAATAAATTTTGATCAGCCAGTTTATCACAGATTTTGGTAGGTGCTTGCAAATTTTATCACTAAATTATATTAAAACATGAGAATCTGACATTGAACTTATCTGTGCTCCTTTCTCAGGAAACAAACCATCAGGCCTCCCAAATATTAGGTTGGTGTCAAAGTAATTGCAGTTTTATCATTACTTTTAATGGCAAAAAACCCATAATTACTCACAATTAAAATTTCCTAATAGTATCAGGGAACTGAAACTTACCAGACCACCATATCTGGACACTAAGATGCTAGACCCTTCACTCATCATCTGTTTAGTCCATTGCCTAACTGACCACCTGCTGCCTATTGACAACTCCTCTTCCTTACCCCTCCCTAATTCTTGTTTTCCCACATGTAGTTCCACTTCTTCCCTACTATGCAAAACCCAAATTTTAGTCAGTCAAGGAGATGGAGGTGAGACGTATTTCTCATCTCTTTGGCTGCAGTACCCAATTAAAATCTTCTTCCCTGACAATACTTTCTGTTCAGTGAGCAGCAGACCTAGGCTGAACCCCCGGTGTCTCTGTAAAAAAGGGAGAAGACCCAAAGAATATATTAAGTATCTATTCTTCATCATGCACTCCACTCAGTACTTTGCAAGCATCATCGTTTTTCTCTTTATAACAAATGTATAAATTAGTCACTATTCTACTCTTTTTTTAGATTTCACATATGTGAGATTATGCAAATATATTTTCCTTCTTCCCTGGCTTATTTCTCTTAGTGTAATGCCCTCCAGGGTCATTCTTGTTGTGGCAAATGGCAGGATCTTCTTTTTTAAAGCTGAGTAATATTTCATTGTGTACCCATACCACAGCTTCTTTGTGCATTGAACTCTTTTCTTTTCTTTTTTTTTTTTTTTGAGACGGAGTTTCGCTCTTGTTACCCAGCCTGGAGTGCAATGGTGCGATCTCGGCTCACCACAACCTCCGCCTCCCGGGTTCAGGCAATTCTCCTGCCTCAGCCTCCTGAGTAGCTGGGATTACAGGCACGTGCCACCATGCCCAGCTAATTTTTTGTATTTTTTTTAGTAGAGACGGGGTTTCACCTTGTTGACCAGGATGGTCTCTATCTCTTGACCTCGTGATCCACCCGCCTCGGCCTCCCAAAGTGCTGGGATTACAGGCTTGAGCCATCTCGCCCGGCCTGCATTGAACTCTTGACGCATACTTAATTTTCAAATCTTGGCTGTTGTGAATAATGCTACAAGAAGCATGGGAGTGCAGACATCTTTACATGCATTTCTTTTGTATACATACCGAGAAGAAGGATTGCTGGGTCATATGGTTCTATTTTTTAATTTCTTGAGGAACCTCTGCACACTTTTTCCCTTAATGGCTGCACCAATCTGCATTCCAACCAACTGCGTACGGGGCTTCTTTTCTTCATAATCTTGCCAACATCTGTTATCACTTGACTTTCTTATTCAATTCATTTTGCAAATGAGGAACAGGATACAAATTAACTTAAGTTACCTAAAATCCCAAAACTAGTAATTGGCAGAGAAGGAAATTGAATGTCTGACTTCAATGCTTGTGCTACTTCTATAAACAGATGCTCCTGATTTCTGAGTATATACATGAAAATTTAAACAACACACAGGAAGTAAATCACCTTTTTAAAATAATTGAGTAAAAACAAGTCTTAAAGTAATAAAAGGCTACTGAATCTTCCTAGACCTGCTAGTAAGGTAGTATAAAGTTTGGTAAGTTCTTTTTTATTAAGCTTCCGATAGTGCAGTTTAAGATTTTTCATCTAATTTTTTGCCAATATTCTTGCAAACATAAACTTTCATGAAATACTCAGAAGAAAAGACATTATTTGTAGCAAACACGAAATGTAGTTAGGTATAGTGTATTGTGAATTGCATGCTGAGTTACAACAAATGAAACAAACCTCACGGAGAATCAGATTAAATATACACATCACTAGAAACAAAAGTAAATGGAATAACACGTTTACTTTAAAATGTCATTCAAAAAAAACTCTACATTTATTGAAATTAGTTTTTCTTACCCAGTATTATGATAGTTAATATTTAACAGTTTATGACTTCAATTGCTCCACATGAACTACAAGTTGAATAAATATTAATTCAATACATTAATTCTACTGATGATAACAAACTCTAATTAATATAAAGTATTCAACTTTACTATGTAATAACTCTGTTGCTTTAATTTTAAAAATCTCTAAGGAGGAATAATATATATGGAGATACTCACTGCTACAGGAGGTGAAATTCAATTCCCTGCACAGATAACTCGAAAGAACAAAGTAGGGAAAGGCAAAAAGAGTAATTTGTATAGTGGAGAAATCTATGAAAAGGTGCCTGAACTGAGAGATAAACAAACTAAATGAATCAGTGATGTTATATGAGTATCATGTGATCTATGATATGAGGTCAAGAGAAGAGCACTTCACCTCTACTGTATTATATCCAAAATCCCAGAGCATAAGAAAACATCCAAAAAAGCCCAGATTGAAGGGCATTATGAAGGATGTCTGCTCAGTACTCCTCAAGGCTGCCAAGTTCATTAAAACTAAAGAAAGGCTGAGAAACTGTAACTGGCCAGAAGAAACCAAGGAGAGATGACAAATAATAGCAAAGCAGCACCTAAAAATGAATCTCCAAATAGAAAGAGGACATTATGGAAAAACTGGTAAAATTAAAATAAAGCTGAGTTTGTGAATGATACTGTACCAATTTCAGATTCTTAGTTTTGAGAAATGTAACACAGTGTTCATCACTCATAATGAATATAGCTAAAGCACCATGTTTGTTCCTCCCCAACCGCATCTTTCTTCATTTCATTATAGTATGTGTTAAAATTAAGTGTCTTTATTGTTTCCATCTTTATACCTTCATCAAAAGTATATTGTCTTGTCAAATAGTCTTGTATTACATTTTTAAACTTGATATAAATGGTAAACTATTTCTACAATTTTATTTTGTACGGCGTGCGATGTTAAATGTGTCTGTAGTTATAGGCAAAGCCTTAGTTCATTTAATTCACTATTGTAGTAATCCAGTATAGTAAAGTGTATTTTTGCATGTAAAATAACATGCCTGTTAATGGATATTTACAGGATCTCTGATTTTCTAGTATTATTTATAAGCAATAATCCATATGTATACATTTCATTATGTTCTCTAGAACAAGTGTTGGCAATTTTTTTCTTAATAGGCCAGATACTAAATATTTTCGATTTTCCTGGCTAAAAGGCAACATCAAGGATATTGTATGGCTATTCAAATAGTGCTTTAAAATGTAACCATTTAAAAATGGAAAAATCATTCTTAGCTCCCAGGTGACAAACAAATAGGCAACTGGTCAAATTTCTGCCAGAGGCCGTAGTGAATATTCTCTGACTCTAGAATATATAGTGGTTTTAGAACTATTCTTCAGTTGCAATTATACAAGGTATTGATCCAAATCTCAAAACTGGGTGATAGTTTACCATCTATATTAGTCTGTTCTCATGCTGCTGTAAAGAATTGCCCAAAACTGGGTAATTTATAAAGAGAAGAGGTTTAATTGATTCACAGTTCCACACAGCTGGGAGGCCTCAAAAAACTTAACAATCATGGTAGAAGGGGAAGCATGCACATCCCTCTTCACATGACAACGGGAGAGAGAAGAGAAGTGAAGAGCACAGTAGGGAAAAGTGATCACATCTCATGAGAACTCACTCAGTATCACAAGAACAGCATGGGGGAACTGTCCTCAAGATCTAATCACCTCCCATGATGTCCCTCCCCCAACACATGGGGATTATAATTCAGGTTATAATTCAAGATGAGACTTTGGGTGGGGACACAGCCAAACCATGTCACCATCCCAACAGCATTACATATGATTTCAAGTTGTTCTACAGTCTCCTCAACAATTAGGAATAATATTTTACCAATTAAATGTGTATGGAAAGTTGTCACTGTGGGTTTGTTTTAAAGGACACTGTATATCACTATGCTGCCCAGACTGGATTTGAAATTCTGGGCTCAATGAACCTCTCACCTTGGCCTCCTAAGAAGCTGAGACTATAGGTGCATGCCATTATGGCTGATTTATCATTGTGGTTTTACTTAATATTTTCCTCATTATGATTGATATTGGCCATTTTTTTTTTTTTTGAGATGAAGTTTCGCTCTTGTTACCCAGGCTGGAGTGCAATGGCGCGATCTCGGCTCACAGCAACCTCCGCCTACTGGGTTCAGGCAATTCTCCTGCCTCAGCCTCCTGAGTAGCTGGGATTACAGGCACATGCCACCATGCCCAGCTAATTTTTTGTATTTTTAGTAGAGATGGGGTTTCACCATGTTGACCGGGATGGTCTCCATCTCTTGACCTTGTGATCCACCAGCCTCGGCCTCCCAAAGTGCTGGGATTACAGGCATGAGCCACTGCGCCCAGCTGTATTGGCCATATTTTATATCTATTTCTTTATCATTAATGTTTTGTTTCTACAAAATTGTCTGGTAATATCTTTTTCCCATTTTTAGAAAGGGATATTCCTCTTTTCTTATTGATATTGAGGTCATCTGTGTTCCATATACTAATCATCTTTTGTTTATGATTATGTGAGTAATAAGTATCCTCTCATTTTTATCTTTCTTATATTTTATAGTACTCATTATGCACAGATGTTTTCAATTTCCACATAATTTAATCTATTAATCTTTCCTATGACCATGTCATGCAATTATTTCTTATAATTTATTCTAAGTTTTGAAATATTTACTTTTCACATTTAGATAGTTCATGTATCCTAGGTTACTTATATATGATAGGGGTCAGAAATCCAATTATATGCTTTTACAAGTACAACCATTTTCATACCATCATTTATTGAATAACCCAATGTTTCCTAATTAAGGTTTAATGCAATCTCTTTAAAAAATCAAATGCTATAAATATACAGATGATTCATCCTGCTTTTTCTGTGCTTAAGCCTTTTGTTTATTCCTGATTCAGTTCCACAATGTTATAGCTATAATAACTTTATTGTAACACTTGATTTTAGTAAGGCAAAATTTTAAACTGTGATTTCTTCCTCAAAATTGTCTTGTCTATTGTCTTTCCATTTGCCATTTCATATACATTTTTCTCTCTTTTTTTGCAATTTCATATACATTTAACAGTCAGGCTGGTATGTCACCCACTTTGAATGTATTACTTGGATAGAAATGACATGTTTAACATATTAATTTATTCTGTCCATAACCATGAGGGAGTTTACATTGGTCTTTTAAAAGTTATTCAAAAGTTTCCAAATTTTTTGAATAAAACTTTTAAATACCTTTCACTTGTTTTTAAAACTCTGTTATCATTTCTGTTGCTATTTTAAATAGTATTTTTTAAATAACACTATGACATTGTGACTAATGTTAAGGAATACAACTAATTTTAGTGTAATTATTTAGTGTAGTAAATGTTTTTTTTTAATTTGTGAGTGCATAATAGGTGTATATATTTATGGGGTACAAGAGATGTTTTGATACATCTATGCCATGTGAAATAAGCACACCATGAAGAATGCGGCATTTATCCCTTCAAGCATTTATCCTTTGAGTTACAAACAATTCAGTGACAGTCTTTATTTTAAAACATACGGTTTAGTCATTATTGACTATAGTAGCCCTGTTGTGCTATCAAATAGTTGGTCTTATTCATTCTTTCTATTTGTTTGTACCTGTTACTCATGCCCACCTTCCAGCCAAGCTCCCACTGTTCTTTTTAGCCACTGGTAATCATTCTTCTCTCTCTACACCCAGGAGTTCAATTGTTTTGAATTTTAGACACCACAAATGAGTGAGAATATGCAATGTTTGTCTTTCTGTGCTTGGCTTATTTCATTCACCATAATGACCTCCAGTTTTATCCATGTTGCTGCAAATGACTGGATCTCATTCTTTTTATGGTTGAATAGTACTCTATTGTGTATATGCACCACATTTACCTTATCTACTAATCTGCTGATGAACACTTGGGTTGCTTCCAAATCTTAGCTATTATAAACATTGCTGCAACAAGCATAGAAGTGCAGATATCTCTTTAATATACTGATGTCCTTTCTTTTGGGTATATATCCAGCAGTGGGATTGCTGGTTCATATGATGGGTTCAGTTTTAGAGTTTTGAGAAACCTCCAAACTGTTCTCCATAGTGGTTGTATCAATTTACATTCCCACCAGCAGTGTATAAGCATTCCCTTTTCTTACATCCTCACCACCATGAGTTATTACCTGTCTTGGATTTAAGCCATTTTAACTGGGGTGAGATGATATCTCATTGTAGTTTTGATTTGCATGTCTCTGATGATCAATAATGTTGAGCATGTCCTCATATGCCTGTTTGCCATTTGTATGTCTCCTTCTGAGAAATATCTATCAAATCTTTTGCTTGTCTTTTGATCAGATTATAAGATGTTTTTCCAGAGTTGTTTGATCGCCCTGTAAATTCTTTGTTAGATGGGTAGTTGCAAATATTTATTCCGTTCTGTGGGTTGTCTCTTTATTTTGTTGATTGGATACTTTGCTAAGGAAAAGCCTTTAACTTGATGTGATCCCATTTATCTATGTGTGCTTTGGTTGCCTGTTCTTGTGGGGTATCGCTCAAGAAATTTTTGCCCAGGCCAATGACCTAGAGATGTTTGCCAACATTTTCTCATAGAAATTTTATGGTTTGAGATTTTAGATTTAAGTCTTTAATTCATTTTGACTTTACTTTTTTTTTTATATGGCAAGAGATAGGGGTCTAGTTTTACTCTTCTGCTTACGGATATCCAGTTTCCCCAGCACTGTCTATTGAAGAGACTGTCTTTTATCCAGCATATGTTATTGGCACCTTTGTCAAAAATCAGTTCACTGTAGGTGTGCACATTTGTTTCTGGGTTCTCTAGTTTGTTCCACTGATCTATGAGCCTTTTGTGCCAATATCATATTTTGGTTACTATATCTTGGTAGTATAATTTGAAGTCAGAAAATATGATTTCTCCGGTTTTGTTCTTTTTGCTTAGAATACCATCAGCTATTCTGTGTCTTTTGTGGTTCCATATACTTAAGACTGGTTTTTTATTTCTGTAGAGAATGCAATTGGTATTTTGATAGAGGTTTTATTGAATCCGTAGATTGTTTTGGGTAGTATGAACCTGTTAACAATATTAATTCCTCCAATCCATAAACTTAGAATATTTTTTCCATTTTTTGGTATACTCTTCAATTTTTTTGTAAGTGTTTTATAGATTTTGTTATAGAGATTTTTCACTTCTTTGGTTAAGTTAATTCTTAGGCATTTAATTGTATATATAGCTATTGTAAATAGGATTACTATTTAAGTTTCTTTTTCAGATTGTTCACTGTTGACATATAGAAATGTTACTTATTTTTTGTTGATTTTGTATCTAGCAACTTTACTGAATTCATCAGTTCTAATAGTTTTCTCTTGGAGTCTTTAGGGTTTTTTTTCATATGTAATAACACATCATCTGCAAGCAAGGATAGTTTTACTTCTTCCTTTTTTTATTTGGAGGCCCCTTATATCTTCCCCTTGTCTGATTGCTGTAGCTAGGATTTCCAGAACTATGTTGAATAACAGTGGTGACAGTGCGAATCCTTGTCATGTTCCAGATTTTAGAGGAAAGGCTTTCAGTTTTTCCCCATTCAGTATGTTACTAGATGTGGGTCTGTCATATATGGCTTTTATTATGTTGAGGTATGTTCCTTCTATCCTCAGTTATTTTAGGGTTTTTTTTTAATCATGAAGCAACATAGAATTTTTTCAAATGCTTTTTCAGTATCAATGAAATGCTCATATGTTTTTTGTCCTTCATTCTGTTGATATGATGTATTATATTGAGGGATTTACATATTGTATTAGTCTACTCTCACATTTTTATAAAGAACTGCCTGAGACGGGTAATTTATAAAACAAGGTTTCATTGACTCACAATTCTACATGGCTGGGGAGACCTCAGGAAACTTGCAATCATGGCAGAAGGTACCTCTTCACAGGGCAGCAGGAGAGAGTGAGTGCAAGCAGGGGAAGTACTAGATGCTTATCAAACCATCGGATCTCATAAGAACTCACTATCATGAGAACAGTTTGGGGAAAACTGCCCCATAATCCAATCACTTCCCACCAGTTCCCTTCCACAACATGTGGGGAATATGGAGGTTATAATTCAAGATGAGATCTGGGTGGTGATACAGGAAAACCATATCATATATGTTGAATCATCCTTGCATCCCAGGGAAAAGTCCCACTTGGTCATAATGAATCATCTTTCTAATGTATTATTGAATTCAGATGGCAAGTATTCGTTGTTGATTTTTATATCAATATTTATCAGCGATACTGGCCTATAGTTTTCTTTTTTTTAAATTTTTTTTCTGGTTTCATTATCAGGGTAAAATTGACCTTGTAGAATGAATTTTGAAGTATGCACTTCTCTTCAGTTTGTTGGAATTAGTTTGAGATAAATTGGTATTAGCTCTTATTTAAATGTTTGGTAGAATTCAGCAGTGAAGCCATTATGTCACAGGCTTTTCTTTGTGGGAAGATTTCTGTTATGGCTTCGACCTTTCTACTTGTTACTGGTCTGTTCAGGTTTTGGAATTCTTCTTGGTTCAATCTCAGAAGATTGTATGTATCTAGGAATTTGTCCACTTTTTCTCAATTTTCCAATGTATTAGCATTTTTGTTTGTCACAACTGGGATGGTGGTACTGGAATAGAGTGGGTGGAGGCAACAGATGCTGCCTCACATCCTTCAGTGAACATGATAGGCCCCCAACAAAGAATCATGTAGCTCCAAATGTTATATAGTACTGCTGAGGTTACAAAGCCCTGATCAAATTTTTTTTTGTATGATAAATTTCAATATTTGCCTCTTTTTTCTCTTACCAATGTCTTCTGTAGAGCAGACACTTTAATCAAATTATCTTTTTATTTTTCTTTCATGGATCATGCTTTCGGTTTTCTATTTAACATTGAATCACCAAACCCAGAGTAAAACCCATTGTTTCCTCTGCTGCAAGAAATTGTATAGAACTACAACTTATATTAGAGCCTACGTTCTACTTATAAGTAACTTTTTGTAAAAGGTATAAGGTCTCTGTCCATGTTCATTTTATTGTTCATATGATTGTCCCAAATTTCCAGCACCATTTGTTGAAATCATCATACTTTATACATTGAATTGCCTTTGCATCTTTGTCAAAGATTAGTTGAGTACTTCTGGGTTCTCTATGCTTTTCCATTACCTATGTGCCTATTTTTTGGCCAATATTATACTCGCTTAATTAATTTAGTCTTACATTAAGTCTTGAAATTAAGTTATGTGAACTCTTCAACCTTCTTCTTCTTCAGTCTACTTGGCTATCTGATTCCATAGACTTTCCATGTAAACCTTATGACAAGTATGTCCATATCTCCAAAATAAATTGAGATTTTATTAATATTGAATTGAAGATATGTAGTTGGGAAGGTTTGTTATCTTCACAATATTGAGTCTTTCAGTCACCAAACAAATAATATGTCTTGATTTACATAGATTTTCTTACATTTTTTTAAAGCAAGTATTTGCACTTTATACACACACACACACATATATATGTCCTATACATATTTTGTTTGATATATACCTACTTACATTATTTTGGAGGTAACTTAGTAAATTACATTGCTTTCATTTGAATTTCAAATCCCATGTGTTTATTCCTGGAAGATACAACAATTGAGTTTTGTGTATTGGCCATTACAACCTGTGAACTTGCTCTACTCTTTTATTAGTTCTGGGAACTTTTTAGTGATTCTTTGGAATTTTTCAAGTAAATATTTATGTTACCTACAACTAGAACATTTTATTTCTTCCTTTCAAATTTAAATACTTTCATTTCCTCCTCTTGTCTTATTGGACTAGTTAGGGCTATGGCTTCCAGTACAATGTTAAATATAAGTGGGGAGGGAGACAATTCTTGACTTTTTGCTGATCTTATGGGAAATATGATCAGTTTCTCATCATTAAGCATAATGTTGATTGTACATTTTTTGTAGATTTTTAAATTTAAATTATGGCAGTTTACCTCATTCCTAGTTTGTTGACAGTCTTTTCCCAAATAGCTGTTGGATTTTTGTTAAATGCATTTTTGCATTAATTAATATGATTATATGATTTTCCTTTGTTAATCTATTGATGAGGTATTGATTGATTTTCAATTGTTGAACCAGAGTTAGATAGGTGGAGTAGATCTTTCTTGGTGGTGGCATATAACCCAGTTTATACATTTTTGGATTTGAATTGTTGATATTCTGTTGGATTTTTCTTGTAGAAAACAAATCTTGTCCAGGCTGGTCTGAAATTCCTGTTCTCAAGTGATCCTCTCACCTCTGACTCCCAAAGCTCTGGGATAACAGGCCTGAGCCACTGGGCCTGGCCAGAGAGTATTTGTTAACAACTTTTGCTAATATTTTCTTGAGAAATTTGACATCTATGTTCATAAGAAAAAAAAGCATTTCTGTACGGAAAAACATTTCTTTTCCATAATGCCTTTATCTGATTTTGGTATTAGGATAATGCTGGCCTCACTGAATCAGGTAGGAATTATTTATTTGACTTCTATTTCCTGGAAGAGGTTCTGGAGATTTGGTAACATTTTTAAATTAAATATTTAGTAGAATTCACTGTGTCATCATCTGTCCTTGATATTTCTTTTTTAGAAGATAATCCTTTACTAATTAAATTACTGTAATTATAAAGCTATTCAAATTATTTATTTCTACTTTCATGAGTTTTTATAGTTCATCTTTCATGAAATTGTTTGTTTCAACCAAATAAATCAAATTTGTGGGCATATAGTTATACATCATATTTCCTGATTTTCCTTTTAATGTCCATGGGGTCAGTAGTGATGACCTTTCTTCAATGGTGGTCATTTATCTTATGAATTTAATTTAATTTTATTATTATTATTTTTTGGTGAGACTGGCTAGAGGGTTATCAATTTGATTAATCTTTGCCAAAACTCATCTTTTGGTCTTGCTGATTTTATTGTTTTGCTATTTTCAATTTCATTTATTTCCTCTCTGATTCTTGCTATTTATTTTTTTCTGCTTACTTTAGGTTTGAATTTCTCTTCTGTCTCTAGTTTCTTAAATTGAATGTTTAGGTCATTGATTTTTAGGTATTTTTAGCTTTCTAATATATGCATTTATTAGTATAAATATCTATAAGTACTGCTTTGATACATTCTACAAATTTTGGTGTTTTCATTTTCATTTAGTTCAAAATATTTTTACATGTTTTGGAGATTATTTGATCTTGGGTTATTTAAAAATATGTTGTTTGTTCTCCAAATATTTGGAATTTTCTAACTATCTTTCTGTTATTGGCATCTTTTTAAATTATGTTATGAGAACATACCTGTAGGATTTGTATACTTTTAAATTTGTTAAGGTGTGTTTTATGTACCTAATGTGATTAATCGTGGTATGTGCTCCATGTGAGCTTGAGAAGAATGTGGCTTCTACTGGTTTTAGATGGAGTCTTCTATAAAAGTTAATTAGATAAAATTGCCTGGCAATGCCATTCAGGTCAACTCTATTTTTAGTAAATTTTTTTCTCCTTGATTTAACAATTACTGATTGTCAGGTGTTGAAGTTTCCAACTAAAACAGCAGATTTGCCTGTTTTTCTTTTAAATTTTATTTATTATTGCTTCATGTGTTTAGATGGGTGGGTGAAAATGCATTTAGGATTTGTATGTGTTCTTGGAGAAGTAACTTCTTTATCATTATGTAGTTCTAATATTTATACCTAACAATGTTTTATACTCTGAAGTCTGTTTTGTCTGAAATTAACAGTTACTCAAAGTTACATCATTTTGATTTGTGTTAGCATGCTATTTTTTACACCTTTTACTCCAAACCTATTAAATACTTCATATTTAAATTACAGTTTTTAAATAAATAGTATACAATTTGAATTTGCTTTTACTCACTCTCTATATCTCTGTCTTTAAATTAGTGTATTTACACCATTCACATTTAAAGTGATTATTTATATATTTGCATTAATATCAACTGTATGCTAAAATATTGTGCATCTATTGACAAAGGTTATTTTCTTGCATGTTCTGGTTTTGAGTACTTTTTGTGATTAATTTTTATGTTCTCTCAGCATAGTAATTTTTACCTCTTCTTTGAAAATTTTAGTACTTCTTCTACAGTTTACATTATACACTTACTATAAACATTTCCTACTAGCCTAAGTCCACTTTCAAAGAATCATATTCTGCTCCAGTGCAGGTGTCTTATATCAGAATGTTCCCAATTTTTCTCTTCTATCCCTATGCACTATCACAATTTTAGTTTTATTTATTTATTCTCTGAAGATATTCTTTTCCTGTGTAGAGATGAGTTTCTGAATTTGTATCATCTTTCTTCTGCCTGAAGAATATTTTTTAATATTTCCTTCATCACCTGTGGTATGGTTTCTTCTGTGTCCCCACCCAAATCTCATGTTGAGTTGTAATTCTCAGATTTTGGGGAGAGATCTGGTAGAAGGTGATTGGATCATGGGAGCAGATTCCCCCCATGCTGTTCTCATGAGAGTGAGTGATTTCTCACAAGATCTAATATTTTAAAAGTGTGGGCATTTCTTCCCCCGCCCCACTCTCTCTCTAGTTATGACATGTGAAGATGAGTTTGCTTCTCTTTTACCATAATTATATTTCCTGATGCCTCCCAATCATGCTTCCTGTTAAGCCTCTAGAACTATGAGCCAATTAAACCTTTTTTCTTCATAAATTATCCAGTCTCACGTAGTTCTTTATAGCAATGAGAGATGAACTAATACAGAAAATTGGCACCAGAAGTGGGGTACTGCTATAAAGATACCTAAAAAGGTGAAAACGACTTTGGAACTGGTTAACAGGCAGACTTTGGAACAGTTTGGAGGGCTCAGAAGAGGAGGGGAAGATGAGTGAAAGTTTGGAACTTCCTAGAGATTTGTTGAATGGTTGTGACCAAATGCTGATAGTGATACAAACAATAAAGTCCAGGTTGAGGTGGTCTCAGATGAAGATGAAGAACTTAATGAGGACTAGAGTAAAGGTCACTCTTGCTATGCTTTAGCAAAGAGATTGGTGGCATTTGACTTCTTCCCTAGAGATCTGTGAAACTTTGAACTTGAACTTGAGAGAGATTATTTAGCATATCTGGTTTAAGAAATTTCTAAGCAGCAAAGCATTCAAGAGGTAATATGCCATTTTCTAAAAGTGTACAGTCATATGCATTTACAAAGAGATAGTTTGAAATAGGAACTTTTGTTTAAAAGGATAATAAAAGGCCGGGCGCGGTGGCTCAAGCCTGTAATCCCAGCACTTTGGGAGGCCGAGGCGGGTGAATCACAAGGTCAACAGATCGAGACCATCCTGGTCAACATGGTGAAACCCCGTCTCTACTAAAAATACAAAAAATTAGCTGGGCATGGTGGCGCATGCCTGTAATCCCAGCTACTCAGGAGGCTGAGGCAGGAGAATTGCTTGAACCCAGGAGGCGGAGGTTGTGGTGAGCCGAGATCGCGGCATTGCACTCCAGCCTGGATAACAAGAGCGAAACTCCATCTCAAAAAAAAAAAAAAAAAGAAAAAAAAAAAAAAAGGATAATAAAGGATTAATGTTTGAAAAGTACACAACCTGACCATGTGGTAGAAAAGAAGAACCCATTTTGTGGGAGGAATTCAAGCCTGCTGCAGAAATTTGCCTAAGTAACAAGGATCTGAATGTTAATCACCAAGACAATGGGAAAAATGTCTCCAGGGCATTTCAGAGGCCTTCACAGCAACCCCTCCCATCACAGACCAGAGGCCTAGGAGGAAAAAATGGGTTCATGTGCCAGGCCTAGGGCCCAGCTGCTCTGTGCAGCCTCAATACATGGAATAGCATCCTGTATCTCAGTCATTCTAGCTGCAGCTAAGGCTCAAAGGGACTACAAAACAGCTTAGACTGTTTCTTCAGAGAGTGCAAGGCCCAAGCTTTGGTAGCTGGAAGTGTGGATGTGCAGAAGGCAAGATTTGAGGTTTGGGAACATCTGCCTAGATTCTAGAGGGTGTATGGAAATGCCTGGATGTCCAGGCAGAAGTCTGCTACAGGTGAGGAGCACTCATGGAGAACCTCTACTAGGGAAGTGCAGAGGGAAAATGTGGGGTAGGAGCACTCATGGAGAACCTCTACTAGGGAAGTGCAGAGGGGAAAATGTGGGGTATGCAGGGGGCACTTCCTGGTGGAAATGTGAGAAGAGGGCCACTGTCCTCCAGACCCCAGAATGGTAGAACCACCAACAGCTTGCACTGTATGTCTGGAAAAGCCACAATCAATGCCAGCTAATGAAAGCAGATACAGAGGCTGTACTCTGCAAAGCCACAGAGATGGAGCTTCCCAAGGCTATCGGTGCTCACCTCTTGCATCAGTGTGCCCTGGATGTGAGACATGGAGTCAAAAAGATTATTTTGCAGTTTTAGAATTTAATGACTGTCCTACCGGGTTTCAGACTTGCATGGGGCCTGTAGCCCCTTTCCATGGCCAATTTCTTGCTTTTGATGTGGAGCATTTAGCCAATGCTACATGTTGGAAATAGCCAACATGGTTTTGATTTTACAGAAACATAGGCAGAAGGTAGTTGCCTTGTCTCAGATGAGACTTTAGATTTGGACTTTTGGATTAATGCTAGAATGAATTAAGACTTTGGGGGATTGTTGAGAAAGCATGATTTGTTTTGAAATTTGAGAACAACATGAGATTTGGGAAGGACCAGGGTCATAATGATATGGTTTGGCTTTGTTTCCTCACCCAATCTCATGTTTAGTTATAATCCCCACATGTCAGTGGAGGAACTTGGTGAGAAGTGATTGAATCATGGGTGCAGATATCCCCCATGCTGTTCTCATGAGCTCTGATGATTCAGTAGTGTGTGGCACTTCTTCCTTCTTTGTCTTTCTCTTCCTTTCTCCTGCTTTGAAATGTGAAGATGTGCTCATCTTCCAATATGATTGTAAGTGTCCTGAGGCCTTCTAGTCATGCTTCCTGTTAAGCCTGCAGAACAATGTATCAATTAAAGCTCCTTTCTTCATAAATTACCCAGTCTCAGGTAGTTCTTTATAGCAGTGTAAAAACAGACCAATGCAACTCAACTGGTCTTCTGGTAACGGATCCTTTTAGTGTTTGTTTGAGAAAGTCTTTATTTTTCCTTTAATTTTTTGAGGATAATTTTGTTGGATATAGAATTATAGGTTGGTGATTTCTTTCTTTTAACAGTTAAACCTTGATCGGATAAGTTTTTACTCCATTCTTCTGCTTGCATAGTTTCTTACCTGAGTTCCAATTTAATTTTATGCTTGTACATTTATAGGTAGTATTTTTTTTCTTCTAGAGTATTTTAAGATCGTTTCTTTGTCATTGGTTTACTAAAATGTGATTGTCCTTTGCCTAGATATAGTTTTGTTTATTTGTATTTATTCAATTAGACATTCTCTGAAATTATAGTCTGTGGTTTTGTGTTTTCCACTAATGTTGGAAAGTTTTTGGATATTAATATTTCAAACATTTCTTTTACTATCCTTTTATGTTTCCTTCTTTTACTCTAGTTACATCTTATGTTATATCCCTAAATTTGTCTCACAGTTCTTGGATATTCTGGTCTTTCTTTTAATTCTTTTTTTTTTTTTGACATTTCAATTTGGGCTGTTTCTATAGATTTATATTCAAGCTCCCTAGTTCTTACCGTGGCTGTGTTGATTCTACTGATGAGCCCATGAAAGGCTTTTTCTACTTGTTTTGAAATACTTTTAAAATTTTCACCATTTTATTTTGGTTCTTTCCTAGAGTTCTGTCTCTCTACTTACTGTTCCAACTGTTCTTGCATATTCCCTTTTTCTGTTAGATCTCCAAACATATTATTTGCAGGTATTTAAAAATTACCTACCTGAAAATTATAATATTTGTAACATGCCTCAATCTGGGTCTGATTTTTGCTTTGACTCTTCAGACTGTTTTTTGTTGTTTACTTTCTTGTTTCTTCTTTTTTGCTGTTGCCATCCATTCATTCATTCATTCAGCTGTGAAACCAGACTTGTCGTATTGCATAATAGGAAGCCAAGTAAATAGACCTGTAATGTGAGGATTTATGTTAATCTGGCTAGCGTTTGGGCTTTGTTCTGTGTTTGCTTAGCTCTATGTGCCAGAGGCTTCAAACTCCTCTAGGGTCCTTGTTTTTGTCTCCTCTCTTGACTTTGAACTTCTCTAAGTGGTCCTCCTTAACAGAAAGTCTATGGCTTGCAGCTCTGTAATCCACCATTAATAAAAGAAAGTCTTGTTGTAAGTGTAGTAAGGTAGAGAAGAAGATCGAATAATTTTTCAATTAACCTCAGTCTTTTAATGCTCTTGTGGTCCTGGCCTATGACCTTCACAAGTGTTTCTTTTTATATATGTTTTTTTCTTCCTCTTAGTTGAAATAGGAATGCTAGTGGAGTGAGAGGAATGCCCTTCTTCATAGCTCTTGGATAAGGCTCTGTTAAAGTTGTCTTTCCCCAGAGATTGTAGGCCTTTGTTGCAGGGAAGGCTCTCAGCACATTTCACAAGGTTTACTCTTTTTTTAGCCATAAGTACTTGGTGGAGATTCCAGAGGTAAAGCCCATAAAAGTATGAGCCTCTCCTAAGACTATGGGCACCAAGAGAATTTACTCTGATCTGAGTCTACACTCAGCTACCCTTTACACTTCAGTATGCGTTTCCTAAAAACAAGAACATCATTGTATATCTTCACAACACAATTATCATCACTGTCCAAAATGAACTTAGATACAATATTATTACCTAATCTATAGACTAGTTAAATGTCATCACCTAGAGTCCAGCACATGGTTATGCTGTGTTTTCTTTTCTGCTCTTTGGCTTTTAATCTGGAATAGATCTCCAGTCTTTCTATGTCCTTTTTTTAAAATTTGTTTTTTTAAAAATAAACAGGGTCTCATTCTGTTGCCCAGGCTGGAGTGCAGTGGTGTGATCGTAGCTACTGTGCTCAAGCAATCCTCCTGCCTCAGCCTCCCTAAGCTAGGGCTACTGGCACATGCCACCTAGTGAATTTTATATTTTTTATTTTGTAACAATAGGGTTTCACTATGTTTCCCAGGGTGGTCTCAAATTCCTGCCCTCATGTGATTCTCCCACTGCAGCCTCCAAAAGTGTTGGGGTTACAAGTGTGATCCATTGTGCCCAGCCTTTCTTTGTCTTATATTATTTTTATACTTTAAAGAGTAAATTCTACTTATTTACTGAAATGCCTTTCAATTTGCATTTGTCTGTTATTGTGTCATTTCCAGTTCATTCTATCAGTAGGCACATGACATTGTTTTGTTCTATAATTGGTGATGTTAACATTGGTCTGTTGGTTCAAATATTTTCTGCAAACTTTCTCCGGTGTAAAGTTTCTCCATAAAAATAGTAACACACTTTGGAGAAAATACTCTGAAATGCTTGTTAATTCTTCAGTCCTCCTTTCACTTCTATTATCCCAACAATTTCCACCTTCATCACCTCAAAGTTTCAACATTTTCGACTGGCTATAGCTTAGTCTTTCTTTAGGGCACAAAAATGACTTCATTGACTCTTGGACTCAATTGTTCTCTCCTGTTAAGAATAATAGCTTATAGCATCATCTCAGACCCAACTCCAGCCTTGCTGATGGTATAGGCACAGTAGAGAGGTAGATTCCCAAGTTAACAGGATGTGGATGGGGAAATCCTGGAAGCAGCGTGCCATTCTGTCATTTGTGTGCTTTATATCTACTCTCTTCATAAAAATCATGCTTTAATGTGGTTTACAAAAAAATATGCAAAAGTGTCAGGGGGTGTTTAACTTAAAAAAAAAAAAAGCTCTCAAAAAAAGTCAAAGCCTGCAAGTGAGTTTCTGGATTTAGAGGGAGAAACATACTATGTGATGTGAGACTCAAGTCACTATCATGTTTCAGCCATTTTTTAGCAGCATCTGGTATGTGACCTCTAACAAGTCCTGACAGGATCAGGTCAGGTTGAGTGCAGAGAGCTCTATCCCTACAAGGCATACATTGTGGAGAGCCTGGGATTTCTGGAGGAGCTTGGAGACTGAGACAGTTAGCAAACATTGCTGTAGTATTTGTGCTTAGCCTCTCTGAGTTCAACCAAAATTAGACAGAATCAGAACCAAATTCAAACTCTTCACAGTGTCAGCTGGGGGAAGGCATAGTTTTTAGCCATTGTTCTTATAGAACAGTCTGTGCTGGTAGACATCAGAGAGAAGCTTGCAAGTAAGGGAAAGAAATTTTCTGGGAACATCTTATCCTCATCCCTGCCAGGCACAGAGCTGCTCAATTAAGGAGAGAGCGAATACAGAATGAAACCTTCTACCCGCTTGAAGTAAAGTGATTTGCATCTCTAATGTGCATCTTCACCAGAGTTCAGAGCTTATAGAATAGTGCTGAGGATGTAGCTGGAGCCCAATTACTATTAGTACAATTAAATTGAATGATATATTATAATACAATGGAAATTACAACCACACTGTTATGTTGTAAGATATGTACATCGTATAGCAGAAAATCATTAAAAAAAAGAGTGTGCTCTGTATAAAAATTCAAAAGTACTTGTTTTGTTTGTATCTTTTAGGAATTATAAATTTAGGACAGTGTGTCTCTTTTTCTGATTCAAAATTTAGAGCTGAAACCTAGGCTTTTGTGATATTCTAGCCCACAGGAAGGTGATTGTATGTGCAAAGCGTGTCTCTGGTTTTCTTTTCTGTTCCTATATTTTTCCATTGTCTCTCAATTTTTCTAACCATATCAAAAAGAAATTTTCTTTTGCAAAGACAGGTTTCAGAAAAGAAAACACTGTCCTTAATTTGAGTCCCTAAAAACAAAATCTCAAATCACTTTACTTATTTTAATATTTAGAATAATGTGATGTTTGTGGAAGGTATATCGTCATAAATTAATTCAATTATAAGTACTTGTATATGACTTCAAGATAATTTGAAAATATCCATTTTTTTAAAGTAGAGGAGGTTAGAAATTTAATAAAAATATCCAACCTAGAGGATATTTTTAAAGCTGTTGTAATGCTCATAATAATGTACTTGTGGCTGAGATTAAAATTTCTATGAGAACATTACACTTGAATTCAAAAATTACTGCCTGTTAGCATGAATAGCAATGCACATCCATGTTCTCCCTTAGATAATAGATGTTGTATTGGAGGATGGTGATTACATACATGACAATGTAAAGATATAGCTTTTAACATGTGAAGAGTGGAAAAGATATATCTGAATCACTAGATTATTTCTCAGTCCTATTATTTCACCTATTATAAATAGGTGCATAAACCTAAATTAATAAGCTTAATTATATATAAAATTTTGAAAATTGGCTCAAAAATGTTGTTTATTAATTACCCCGTTGGGAAGATAATGAAAACTTTATACCCATGTATTTGGGAACATGTCTTTAATTCTATGTATCATATATATTTTTATAGCTTACTTTAAATTGATTGTGAAATACAATAAAGACATATCAAAATAAATATTGAAATTGAACTATTTACATACAATGTGACTCTTCCTATTCATAATACTTATCATTCACTGTAACATTACAAGTCACTGAAACATTTAATGTTCACATATATTGCTCTGGAACAGTCATTCATGTTAAGTTTGTGTAAGTGATGTCATGTTCCACTATGTCAAGACCAAGACATTTAGTTCAAAGGTCACACAGTTTCTTCAATAAACAGATTGTTACTTTGGTTCATGGTGGTGAGTTGGAGATGGGTCCGATATTAAAGAATCAACATCAGGTTTCTACATATTTTTAAGCAGGTTTTATTTTTCAAAAATATAAAATACTTACATTTTTATTTAGTACACGTTTGTTTCTATATATTCTGTAAAAAACAAACAAACAAACAAAATTTGCACTCACTATTATAGACAGGAGTCAGGCTTGGGTTCCTTTTTCCCTCCCTCCCTCTCTCCTCTCCTTCTTCCTCCTCCCCTGCCCTCTCCTTTCTCGTCTTCTTTCACTTTTTTCTTCCTTTCTTTCATTTTAATACCCTTGTCCCCATTGCCAGTATTGTTAATAGAGTCTTATTTGCAATGACTCACAGTTAAGTCTCTTTCCCCTCATTTCATTTTTTGCAGCACTGGTTGTCAGGCCGGTGAAAATGAAATGCTGCAGTTGACAGTGTTTAATATTATTTGTTCCTATCACTGTTAACACTTCTATTATTATCGAAACGTTTAGATCAGCACTGTCAGTTCCAAAGGACCTGCTGACATACCAAAGGAAACTTTGATAAACAGCTCTGCTGTGTTTCTCTACATTCTTCATAGTCCTTGTTTGAAAATCCTCTCTTGTTCCTCGGGATATTTATTTTGAAAAATCTTGGTTTGTTAAGAACTCATCAATTCCTGCTTCTTATTTTCCACTTGAAGTTTTAATCCTCTGTTTCTTACCTCACAATTGGTTGCTGTGGAGGTGATTAAGATGTCACAAATATAGGATTATTGTAATTCTGGGCAGAGAATAAGCCTGAGATGATTTTCTAAAGAACAAAGATGTCATTTTCATGTAAATATATCAACTGCTTCAAAGTGAGGAAAGGAAATGAAACATAAATATGAGATCTAATACTACCAATTATGAAAGAAATGGTTAAAGATCAAAATTTCACTTGAAAAATGAATAGCTCTGAAAAAGTTATATATACACATTATGATTTTTATGATTTTTTGAGTTCTATGCTTCTCTGTACATGTGTGGGTCTGTAAGCTGAAAGCATGAGTGGGTCTGGATAGCCTCTTAAACACAAACATCCAATTGAGTGTAATGTGTGACCTTGAACAAAGACCATTTTTTCCTTTGATTTGTAGACACCAGTGTCATTTTATCATACTTTGTACCTTCTGTTGCCTTTCAAAGAATATTTCAGAACATCACAATTCCCCTGAAGTTGTGTATGCTGTATCAATTACATATTATATTACAGTCTCTACATTGCTTTTCTTAAGTAATTTAAATTTAGGAATTACTGAGTATGTTGTCAATACCTTCTGAGAATCTGCCTCTTCTTACTCTGAGTACGGGAAGGTATTTCCCAGCTTAAGGCACAGAGTAGGCTTTTAGTTAATACTTGTCAAGAAACAACAGGGGACAGACTTCTCTGCCTCTGAAGAAAAATGCTGCCTTGACGAACTTGAATGTTCAGGGTTACAAAGAACCTTTCCTCCCCCTCTCCCAGGACACGGCAAGTTATAGCTCCACTGATGAGCATACAGCTCCATCTGGGGGCAGGGCCAGAAGGGAACATTTTCTGATAGTGTTGGTCTCTTGGCCACATAGCTCTCATCTTTGTGCATCAGTCCGGCAACTCCCTTTTCACCAGGACCAAACTGCTCATGGAAGAAAATGTAGTGCCTTGTGACCGGGACTATGTCCAGCTACAGCATTTCAGGGCGTTCTTTCAGATCACTGGGGGTGTCAGTATGATCAATTCCAAAGGATAATCTGTAGGAACCCTAAAACCTTAGACTTCATGATCATCTAATCTTTTTCTGGTTTCTTTCTAACTCTTGTCTTTCCTTGCCAGTCTAGTTTGCAGATCATTTTGTCAGCTGCTCCACAGAACTGTATGTAGCCTTTTTCTCTTGTAATTTTCACCCTTCTTTATAAAATGATGTCCATGCTTATATCTTCAAATACCTGCTTCTCTCTGATGACTACTGCATTTGCACTTAAAGCCTTTTTATCTTGAGATTCACCCCGTAAGTATAATCGTGTCCTACTGAGTTCTGTTTGGGTATCTTGCAGGTAATATGCTCAGAGTTCTTCATCTTCTCCAGCTAAATCCTATCTGTCTTTTTCTACTTTGGAGATTAAATGTTATCCGCATTTTTTTGTGCCCTAATGTTAATAACCCCAATCAATCAATGGGTTCTGCCAATTCTGGTTGCTCAAAAAGTCTCAAATCTGTCCTTTATTTCTGTAGCATCACAATAATAACCATAGTTACGTTCTTATGTTTGGCTACCTGGAGCAGTGCAACAGCATTCTAAAACCACTTCCCAACATTCAATTCATCCTTTCAACTGCAGAGCTACTGTTCTAATAAGCAAGACAGTTATGCTATCATTCTGCATTAAATTCTTAAAATCTTCCCCATATCCATCAGGGTCAGTCTGACTGAGTGTTTAATGTTACAGAGGCAGACAGCCTGGTTTCAAGTGCGGGCTCTTCCACTTAGAAATTGTTGAATTTGGCCCATTTATTCAAATTCTCTGTGCCTCATCTTTCTTATTTGTAAAATGGTGTTAATAGTGAACTTACAGTTTGCCTGAGGGAAAGAAATGAATGACTTTCTATAAATGTGTACCACAATAACTGTTGGCATATGGTAAGTACTTAATAAATATTCAGTATCGTCATCTCAATCATCATCCCCATCATTAATATCATCATAATAACCCTCACAGGTTCTATGGCCTAAATGCATTCCCAGCATTTATACATAGAAACTTAAGTCGCCATTGTGATCATGTATAAAGACGTGGGGCCTTTAGGAGGTAGTTGGCATGAGTGTGGAGCCCTTATTCATGGGATTAGTAACCTTGTGAAACCTGATAAAAGAATTTGAAGGGGCCGGGCGTGGTGGCTCATGCCTGTAATCCTAGCACTTTGGGAGGCCAAGGTGGGTGGATCACCTGAGGTTGGGAGTTAGAGACCAGTTTGACCAACATGGAGAAACCCCATCTCTAATAAAAATACACGATTAGCCAGGCATGGTGGGACATGCCTGTAATCCCAGCTACTTGGGAGGCTGAGGCAGAAGAATCGCTTGAACTTGGGAGGAGGAGGTTGTGGTGAGCCTAGATCGTGCTATTGCACTCCAGCCTGGGCAACAACTGCAAAACTCCATACCCACACCCCCAAAAAAGAATTTGAAAGGAATGTCCTTTTGCCTTTTTCTTTTCCTCCTTGTGAGGACTCACCAGGTGATGGCATCTTGGCAACTGAGAGCAGCCCTCACCAGACACAAAATCTGCCTGCACCCTGATCTTGGACTGCCCCTCTTCCAGATCTCTGAGAAAATAAATTTCTGTTATTTATAAATTTCCCAGTTTCGGCTATTTCTTTTAGCAGCACAGACTGAAACAACAGAAAACAAGACAGTGGCATGGCATTCAAGACTGTCTATATCTACTAGGTTTACAGTCTCCTCCATAAATAAACGCTCCTAAGGCTTCCTGCCTCCTGGTCTATGAAGGCAATTTGTTGTTCAACTGGGAAGCATACTCTCCCTGCTATTCCCCTTATCATTCGCTTTATCTTCCTATGAAAACTATAGCTTATCCTCTGAGCTATTATTCAAATTCATCTCTGTGCAACTTTCCTTTATGCACACAAGAAAAGTTAGGCATTCGGTTTTGTGTTTTCATACTGTTAATTGCATGTTTCTTTCGTTCTTTCTTTCTTTTTTTGAGATGGAGTCTCACTGTTGCCAGACTGGAATGCAGTGGTGCAATCTTGGCTCACTGCCTCTGCTTCCTGGGTTCAAGCAATTCTCCTGCCTCAGCCTCCCAAGTAGCTGGGACTACAGGTGGGTGCTACCACACCCAGCTAATTTTTGCATTTTTTTTCAGTAGAGACCGGGTTTCACCATCTTGGTCAGGATAGTCTTGATCTTCACTTCGTGACCTGCCTGCCTTGACCTCCCAAAGTGCTGGGATTACAGGCACGAGTCACTGCTCCCGGCACCATGTGCATATCTCTAATACTGCCTTTTACATATCACTTTGCCTTACTGATTATGTTACTTATTCCTAGAGGGCTATGAAAATGTTGTAGAGCAAACATTGAGCTTTATTCATATCTCTAGTGTTTTGTACAATGTCTGGGATATCATAGATATTTAAAATCACTTTTAAGTTCATGTTATACACTCACTGGTTTTTACCTTTAAAATTGACAATTTGAAATAAGCATATTTGACTTAAGCAAAGGATCCAAATGGGCTTTAGAGGAAGTCTTGATTCAACATATACTTTCTACAATTCCCCCTTCTGTTATGCTCTACTGATCTCTGTCTTTATGACACACATTTCTTTAGTTATCAAATGTAGAATTTACCTCAGAAATGCTTAGGAATCTAGACTTTTTTCTCCATCTAAACTCATCAGTTCTTGCCTAGCTGTTGGTATTACGCTCCTAAAAAAGAAATTTGCCACAGTCTCTCCCCTGCTTAAAGATTCTTTCACACAAGTAAAAATGTGTACACCCTACTTCTAAATGCAAATATGTTTAGAATCTATCTCTAGAAACCTTCTTCAGTCTTATTTTCAATCATGACCCTAAACTACACTCAACTCTGCACCTCACACTCCTGGAGAGAAACAGGGAAGTTCTTTGACACTTCCACATCTTTGCATTCATTCATCCTTACATTTGACTAAAATGTCATTCATTCATTCACCTGTAACATTAGTTGTTTCCAGATCTCCAGTTCAAATTCATAACACTTCATTCTTTCTTTAATTCATTCACTCATTAAATTCATTAATTGAATAGTTTTCTCCAATTCCCTGTGTTGCTATGCCTTTCCATTTCTCCATATCTTTACCAGGTACATTTCATCACGGTACCATCACCACCTTCATCTTCAGGCCCAGCCCACACAGAAACCTCTAGCCAGGTTCCTATTTCTTGTGCTTAATTCCTTTTTTTTGCCTGTGTTTTTTCAGAGTGATTCTTTCTTTTTTCATCACAGGCCTCCCTTTATTAGCTATACTTTTTCTTTCTCATATTTTAGGCATTTTTTTCTCAATTGCATCCTTCCAGGCAGCACAAAAATATACCTACTCCCACATTATAAGCAAACTATAAAAATTCAACACCAAAATCTTTCCTATGCTATATTCATGCCACCACTGTCTATGACTTTTGTTTTACCATTTCTTAAACTAGTCATCTGCTGTCAATATCTACATTTCTCTCCTCATTCCTCTATTTTTGAATCTAGTGAAAAAAATCTTTTCACCAAAACAACTTTAATTAATACTGTCAATGACGTCTTTATTGCAAATACCATGGTTATTTATTTTAACAAATATTCTGCTGAGTATACTAGCATTGATTATTTCCTACTTGAACCATTCTCTCTTCCCCTTGACTTCCAGGATTCAAGGTTCCTCTGTTAGCTCTCTGCCTGTATGTGCTTATCTCTTTGGTCCCAATTTTAACTTCTCTCATTTTATCTGACATACATATTCCATTTTAATTCATCTACCTACATAATTCTTTACACATGATTTGGAAAAAAATTCAAAACCTCATTTCCTGCCACAAACTTTTTAATTACCTATTGAGTCTCTCTATTTGCAAAACTCAAAGTACTCGAAGTTTACCTTGATTAAACAGTACTCAGTATCTTTTTCACTCAAGCTTGCTCCATTCTTTTTACTTCTGATTTTGGAGATTGATCTCATTATTCATGCTTCCTCTCAAGAGACAACTTGGAATCCAGCCTGTATTTCTATCATTCTCAATCCCTTTATTCTGCTAATTGTACTTTATGATACTTGCCCTTTTTCCTTTCTCTTCTCTGTCTTTCCACCTAAGTCTTGGCTCTCATCTTTCTTTCCTGGATGACATTCACAGCACCTTAACTCACTTACCTGCCTCCAATCTTCCTTCGCTTAATTTATTCCAGAGTCAGAAAGACAATCCTCTTTCAAAATATCACTTTATCACTCCCCTGCAAAAATTTTCCTGCACTACAATCTTTTGCTTTTGTCCTCCAAAGTCATTTTTTCTAACATTCATGGGGAATATATTTGTCTCAAACACCCTCTTGTGCCATTCAACAACTTCTTCATGTCAATTGCTTTTTTTGTGTGTTGCTCTCACCTATTTCTGGGCTCACTTCATCCCTTGTTCTGCTTTCTTCCATTTTACATGTAGTCACGCGCTCCAAGTGATGGTAGGATGGCTTCCAGCAGCCCGCAGTCTACGAGATAATACATTCAAGCCCAGTTTCTTCTTGGTAATATCTGTGAACATTTTGAGAGTCACTACATGTCAACTGATTTGATTCCCATATCTATCCCTGAATCAATTAGTGCTCTGAGCTGCTGGAATCGCAGGCCTGGATAATATGCTCACAGCTGAAGTGTCACTTTAGCTAGGAGGATTCAGGGTGGTGATTTTCCTGCCTGAAAGCACTGTGTCAACCCGTGGAGTTTAGGATGGAGCACTACTTAAACAATGGATTGATAGGGCAGAAGCGGTGGTCTCCAAGGGAACTTTGGGGTGTTGTTATGGGAAGAGGTAGAAATTCTTGACCCTTGACTGGTCAGACACAAGAATTGCATGTCTGTTACATCTTTCCTGACTTCTGACTCCCACGTTTGGTTAGGTGACCCAAATCTATGTTTCCACAGCAATCTGCACTCAACTATATAACCTGTTGTTATTAATTATAAGTCATAAATTCCTAATGGTAAAGGTCTGTTGGAAGTTAGTTTTGAATCCTCGGCACATGTCCTAGTGCCTGTCATAAATTTGGCACACAATAAATGCTTGCTTTATTTATGGGATTAAATAATAAATGAACACCATATTCTACATCCTGGGTTAACAACTTCAAAGTAGAAGCCTTCTCTCACTGCTTCAGAGTTAGTTTTTCCATCCATTACACAGCTTTTAAATGGGATTTATCCATTTCCATATGTGTAACTGGATGGTGCCTTATTAAACTTATTACTCTTTGAGCAAATATACATTGCTTAATAATGTTTGGTGAACAAATGAATGAAAGTGTGAATGAGAGAATAAGTAAATGATGAATGGAGAGTAATTTACTTCCCCAGCTCTCCTGTGCCTCATTAAACCCTACAGAGTCAGACAGGAAAGATTAAGCAAAAATTCGATCATTGTACAATTGGGAAACTAGAAGTCCTGAGAAGCCAAATTACATTTGCCGTGAAACTTACTTTGTGACCTTGAGGATGACAGACTAGAATTTAGGTCTCTGGACTCTCACATGCAGAGTTCTTTCTGCTGAGTTGCATTGTCTGAATTCATACTCAATCATCTCAATTTTCACTCATAGATACTAGAAAATTTCGACTCTTATAAATGTGAGAGAATCAGGATGCATAGGTGATTTCTTTCAAGGGCATAACACGTAATGCCCAATAAAATTCCCTTTAACTTCATATTCTGTACATTTAAATTAGAAAGGATTTTATTTGCTAGATGCTAGTTACGGCACAACTAATTATTATTAAGTTATATAAAAAGTACTTTCTATAAGTTATACTCTATTATAGAGAGACAAAGCCATATGCAGAATTTACCTTTTTCTTTACAGAAATAGAAAACACAGAGAGAAATACATGCAGGTTTCTTTTAGTAAAATGTCAACACCAAAGCAATCAATTTTTCCTGTTAGCAAGTGATGAAAAATTATGACTGTTTCTAGTAGTTCACTAGTGTGATTTCTGCCAGTTAACATTCTGATATAGCCAAATTCAAAAGTCCACACTGTAGACACATTGCTTGCATATAATAAATAATAACCACCCTTGCTTTTGTATTTTTTTTCTTGTTAGCCTCTTTTTTTTTTTTTTTTTTTGGTGTCTCGCTCTTGTTGCCCAGGCTGGACTGCAATGGCAGGATCTCAGCTCACTGCAACCCCCTGCTCCCTGGTTTAAGCGATTCACCTGCCTCAGCCTCCTGAGTAGCTGGGATTACAGGCACACACCACCACACTTGGCTATTTTTGTATTTTTCGTATTTTTAGCAGAGAAAAAGTTTTACCATGTTGGCCAGGTTGGTTTTGAACTCCTGACCTTCAGGTGATCCACCCACCTCAGCCTCCCAAAGTGCTTTTGATTATAGGTATGAGCCACCACAGCCAGCCTAACCTCAGTTTTAACCTTTTTTTTTTTTTTAACTTCTACTATTCATTAGTTTGTGACCTTGGGCAAGATGTTTTTTAACTAATGAGTTTCAGGTTCTTACCTGTTAAATGAAGGAAGTAGTTTATTTCACACATTGAGTATACACTCAGTCCAGCTCAGGGTATTATAAATCAGTAGTTAGTAATTAATAAGACTATAATATATTGATTGATTAATAAATAGATAGAGATATATTTATTTGTCTATTCCCAAGGAACTTACATCCCATTAAGACAGATAGCCATGACTTACATTATTTTAAAGGTTATATAAAGTTTATGGAAAACCATGAAGTTTTTTGAGAATATTTAATAGGAATCTAGTCTGATGGCCAGGCTTCTGCAAGATGTTGGTTAAGTCTGGTTACTGCTGCATGCCTTCAAGACAAGATCCCCAAGCATAACATTATGTTACATTTTCTTCCAAGGCTGCAAATTTGTGGACTCTAGTTCTCTAAATGTGTCATTTTTGTTTCCTTTTTAATTTGAACTTCAGAGGTTTTTCTGTGTGTGTTTCTTCAATGCCCATCTCACTGCAACAGTTTATATTTAGACTTTCATTTAAGTAATTATATCGCTTATCTAAGGCTGATAGTTAAATACTTCACAACCAGTAGTGCACACTACCTAATTTCTGCTAATTTACAATTCAAGTCCCTGGAAAAAATATAATTTCACTGCTATTGAGCATACAAAGAAACATCTGTTGCCTCCCACTTTTCTATTAGAGAAGCCTTACATTTTAAATCTACATGTTTTACATATATCTAAAATCCTAGAGGCTTTTGAGATAATGTGCCTTCACCACATTATTGATGTTTTAAAAAATATTTCTCTGGAATACTACAGATGTCAACTTTTATGATATTTTCAGGCTCTAAAATTAACTTTTTCCGAGTTTATGATCTTTGGTCTTTTAAAAAAAACTTTTTATTTTAAAATAATTACAGATTCACAAGAAGTTGTAAACAATAGTTTAAGAGGGGTTTGTGTACCCTTCATCTGCTTTCCTGCAATGGTTACATCTTACATAACAATAGAAAAATATCAACACCAGGAAATTGGTATTGGCATATTAGATGTATATATAGTAATGTATCACTTAATGATGGGTGATTCATTTCTAGATTCTGAGATATGCATCACTAGGCAATTTCATGAATGTGCCAACATCATAGAGTATACTTATATAAATCTAGATGGTATAGCCCTCCTACACATCTAGGCTAGATGGTACAGCCTGTTACTCCTAGGTGCAATCCTCTACTGAATACTGTAGGCAATTGTAACACAATTTGTGTAACCACCACTCCAATCAAAATACAGAACTATTTTACTGCCACAAAGATCTCTGATCCATTATCGTCTTATATTCATAGTTTCCACCCTTCCCTTTACCGTATCTGAACCCTGGCAATGACTGATTTGTTTTTATCGCTATAATTTTGTCATTTAAAGAATGTTCTATGAATGGCATCAGCAATTAACTGACTTTTTGAGATCGTCTTTTCCACTCAGTATCATGCTGTCTTTGAGATCTGCTATAGTCTAAATACTGTCCTCTCAAAATTTATATGTTGAAATCCTAACCACTAAGGTTAGGATGGGAGTATTAAGAGGCAGGGCTTTGGAGAGATGATTAGATCGCAAAGTTGGATCCCTTATGACTGAAGTTAGTGCCTTTATAAAAGAGACTACAGAGAACTAGCTAGCCCTTTCCGCCATGTGAGAACAAAGTGAAAAGATGCCATCTGTTAACCAGGAAATTGGGCCTCACCAGACAAAGCTGCCTCCGCCTTAATCTTGCACTTCTCAGTCTTTGAACTGTGAGAAATAAACGTTTGTTGTTTATAAGCTACCCAATTTATGATATTTTGTTATACCTACAGGAAAGACTAAGTAAAGATGGATACATGCAAAGCTTTATATGTATCAATAGTGTGTTCCTTTTTATTGCTAATTAGTATTCCATGATAGGTATTTACCTTAGTTTGTTTAGCCATCTACCAACTGAGAGACATTTGGGTTGTTTTTCATTCTGGAGTACTAAAAAGGGAACTGCTATGAACAATTATGGACAGGTGTTTGTGTGAATATAAATGTTTATTTTACTGGGATAAATTCAAAGAAAAGCAATTGCTGGAGGAAAGCAATTTGCTAAAAGGCAAAGTTTAATTTTTAAAAAAGAAACTGCCAAATTATTTTCAATACTGACTATATTATTTTATATTTGACCCACCAATGTCTGAGAGATCTTTTCTCTGCATCCTTATCTGCATTTGTTATTTTCAGTATTTTTAATGTTTGCTGTTTAAATAGATTATGTAGTTATATTTTTGTAATCTTAATTTGCATTTTTCTAATAGCTGGTGATTTGAACTTCTGTTTATGCACTCATTTGCTAACTATGTATCCTCTTCAGTGAAATGTCCCTTGATATCTTTCGCCTATGTTATATATTTATTGTTTGTTTTCACTGTGGAGGTATTTGAATTCTTTACATATTCTAGATACTGTTCCTTTATTGGATATATGTTTGTGAATGTTTTCTCCTAGTCTGTAGATTTTCTTCTCATAAGTTGAACAGGGTCTTTAATAGAAAAATGTTTTAAATTTTGATAAAGTCTAATATTTTTATTTCTATTATGGATTATGCATTTGGTTTCATGTCTAAGAACTCTTTACAAAGCCTTAGTCTGAAAGGTGTTTTGGAAAGTTTATTTTCTAAAAGTTTCATAGTTTTATGTTGACATTTACATCTATGATTCGTGTAAAATTAAATTTTGTAAAGGATATGAGGCGTATATTGGGATTTGTTATTTTGCCTGTGAATATCCAATTTCTCTAGAACCATTTCTTAAAATCATGATTCTTCCTCCTCTGAGTTGCTTTTGCACTTTGGTAAAAACTGAGTTGGCTTTGCTTGTGGAGCCATTTTTAAATCCTCTGCCTGGTTTCATTCCACTTTGTGTTTATCCACGAAGTGAATACCACGAAGATTGGTTGTCATATAATAAATCTTAAATCATGCTAGAATGACTCCTCCTGCTTTATTATTTTTCAAAATTATTTTAGCTATTCTTATTTCTGTACTTTCCATATATATTTCATAAAACCTTGTCTATCTGCAATAAAAAAAAAAAAAAACCTGCTGGGATTTTTTAAAAGGAATTTCCCTAAACCAATGTATAAATATGGAGGTTGTAGTTAGCCAAAATCATGCCACTGCATTCCAGTTTGGGTGACAGAGCAAGATCCTGTCTCAAAATAAATAAATAAATAAATAAAATTATCCAGGTGTTATAGCACCTGCCTGTGGTCCCAGAGACTTAGGAGGCTGATGAGAGAGGATTGCTTGAGCCTGGGCGGTCAAGGTTGAAGTGAGCTGAGATTGCACCCCTGCATTCCAGCCTGGGTAATAGAGTGAGAACCTGAAAAAAAAAAACAAGAAGGAAAAAAAGAAGGAAAGAAAGAAAGAAAGAGAAAGAAAGAAAGGAAAGAAAGAAGAAAGAAAGAAAGAGAAAGAAAGAGAGAAAGGAAAGAAAGAAGAAAGAAAGAAAGAAAGAAAGAAAGAAAGAAAGAAAGAAAGAAAAAGAAAGAAAGAAAGAAAGAAAAAGAAAGAAAAAGAAAGAAAGAAAGAGTATTAAGAGGTGAGACCTTCAAGAAGAAGTGATTAAGCTGTGAGAGTTTCATCTTCCTGGGTTGGATTTGCACCATTATTAAAGGGTAAGTTTAGCCCCATCTTGCTCTATCTTGTCCTCTCACCTCCTGCCATATAAAGAAAACACATCAAGAGGGTCCAATACATTTATGTTCATTATAAATTTCCCAGGCTGCAGTATTCTGTTATTGCAATACAAAGAGAAGACTAAGACATTGTTTGCAGCATTGTTAGTCCTAGGTTGTTTTTTTACTTTACTTTTGATGTCTGCCCAGTCTATAGATACATTCTGTTTGTTTCCTGATGTTAATTTGTATCTTCTTTCTTTGTCAGTCTTGCTAGAGGTTAATCAATTGTATTTACCTTTCAAAGAGACAACTTTTTTCTCTATTGTTTTTCTCTTTTCAATTCATTATTTCTGCTTTTGTCTTTCTTATTTCCTTCCTTCTGCTTGCTTTGGGTTGGTATTACTCCTCATTAACTAGGTTCTGAGGTTGGAGCCTATCTTCTTGATTGGAGACATTTCATCTTTGCTAGTATAAACATTTAGTGCTATAAATTACTTTTTTTTACTGCTTTAGCTGCATCTAACACAGTATCATATGCTGTGTTTTCATTTTCTTTCAGTTCAATATATTTTCCTGTTTCATTTGAGACCTTCCTTTTGGCTCCTGGCTTATTTAAAGGTACTGAGGGAATGTGTTCTCTTGCCTGGTCCATGATGGGGCGTAGCTTTAAGGGCAAGAATTTCCCAGTGCCATGACCCCCTCCAATCTCTCTCCATCCAGGAGATTCAACTGTTTATGTCTGAATTCTGCGGGCGCGGGAAGAAACTAAAAGTCAGTCAACTCCAGCGAAAGTTCTAAGGAACTCCTTTCATGGCCCAGGGTGTTGGAGAAGGTGCGGGTTTCTCCCAGGATACAAGTTCCTGCTCCCTCACCTGCGCCGTATTTTCCAGCTTTCTTGAATTCCCTCCCACAAGGTGGGAGTTCCCTCCGGGATTTTCCCCTCTGGAATCCCCTTCCACACTCTTCATGGAAGCCTTTCTCTTCTCCTTTCCTTCTCTTTTGTCTACCTAAATAAAATCACCTTTCTATAACACTGTTTTGGGTCCGAATATTCACTTTACAAGCATACGGTCGGACCTACAACAATCACTGGTATCTGAGAAAAACCCGGTTACAGTACATTATAAAGTTACTAATGTTTGGAGATTTTTTTGTTGTCTTATTATTGATTTCTAGTGTAGTTACACTGTAATCACTGAATATATGCTAAATGATTCATTTAAAAAAATGTGTTGAAATTTTTTTCTTCCACCCAGGATATGGTTTATCTTGTTATGTACTTCCTAGGCACTTGAAAAACATTGTGTTTTCTGCTGAGGTGCGTGGAGTATTCTATGAATGTCTATTAGATTTTGTTTATTTATCATATTTATTGTACTTCTATATTAGCTGATTTTCTGTTTAATTGTGTTATTGACTTGAGAGAGAGCTGTTAAGTTTACAATTATACCTACACATTTATTTCTCCTTCAAGTTCTATCAATTTTTGCTTCTTATACGTCTTATTTCTGTTTTTGTGCATAGATCTGTAAGATTTTGGTGTGTGTGTGTGTTCTTTTTTTTTTTTTTTTTTTTTAGATACAGGTCACTCTGTCACCCAGGCAGTGGTTCAAAAATAGCTCATTCTAAACTCAAATTCCTGAACTGACGCTATTCTCCCACCTCAGGAATTCAGCATCCCAACTGGTAAGGACTTCAGGTATGTACTGGTACTGCTACACCCTACCACTTTTTTAAAACTTTTAAATTTTTTAAGAAGAGGTGGAGTCTCACTGTGTTGCATTGACTCATCTTGAAATGCAGCACTCAAGTGCTCCTCCCACCTCAGCCTACCATACCACTGTGGTGTGAGCCGTCACACCCAGCATATCGCTGGTAATATTTTACTCTAATGTCAATTTTATCTGTTATTAATATAGCCACTCTTGCTTTCTTTTGATTAATGTTAACATGGCCTATCTTTTTCCATCATTTTACTTTCTCAACTTAGCTATTATGTATTGTTATATACGAAGAAAGTTCTTTGACAGCATATATTTGGGTTACTATTTTTTTCCACTCTGCCAAGAACTGTTTTAGTGGTATATGTAGGCCATTAATAATTAATGTAATGATTGATATGTTAGGGTGTAAGACTGACATTTTATTAATTTTAATTTTCTGTTTATTCCTTGTTTTTCATTTCTCTGTGTTTTTTCTTTCTTTGGGTTAATTTATTATTCTTTAGAGTCCCACTTTAATTTACCTGTACTGTATTTTTCCGTAAATCTTTTTATGGTTTTTTTAGGGGTTCTTCTTGGTTATATTAATGTACAAAATTTATCACAGTGTTGACATTTAATCAGCTCAAGTGAAGTATAGAAAATTTAATTTACTGTATTCCATTTGCCCTTCTCTAATATAACATAACTATCTTACATATTTTCTCTCACATGACTAGCATTATAATTTTTATCTCACATGACATTTATCTCACATGAGATAGTGTTATAATTTTTATTTTGATCACTAGATGTAAATCGAAAACTTAAAAGGAGAATTGAAATGTATTTTCCACGTTTATATTCAATTGATAGTTCTTTCTTACTGATGTTTCCACATTACTTATTTGATCATTTATTTCTGTTTCGAAAACTTTCTTGAGCCATTTGTATAGGATGAATCTACTGGTATGAAATTCCCTTAGTTTTCTTACATCTGAGAATTTTTTATCTCCCCTTTATTCTGGAAGGATGTGTTAGGTGGATACAGAATTTGGAGTCAACATTTCCTTACTTTCAGCACGTGAAACATGTTGTGGTATTCTTCCTAATCTCCATTATTTGTGTTGTGAAATTTTCTGTGTCTCTCTCACTACTTCCAGAATTTTTTTTCTCTTTTATTGTTACACATTTGATTATGCTGAGCTTTAGCATGCATTTCTGGATATATCTAGTTTGGGGTTCTCAGTTTTTAAAATCAATATTTATATGTTCTTTGCCAAAGTTGGGAGCAATTTAGCTGTTATTTACTCAAATACTTTTTATCTAAACCTTTTTCTCCTTTCTTTCTGGTACTCAAACAGTAAAAATTTTAGATACTTTTTAATAATCTTACTGATACGTAAGGACTTTTAAAAAATACCATTTTCTCTCTTTTGTTCAATTGGATACTCCTCTATGTCTGTCTCTCAGTTTATTTATTTTCTGTCCCCTCCATTCTGCTATTGAACTCATCCACTTAGCTTTTCATTTCAGTTTCTGTACTTTTTAGTTATTTCCATTTGGTTATTCTTCATATCTTCTATTTCTTTGCTGATATCTCCTATTTCTTTGTTTATATTTTTTTTATTTGTCAACGCTGTTTAAAATTGATTGTTTGTTGCTTGTTGAAGGATTTATGTGATGGCTGCTTTAAAATCCTTGTCCGATAATATTAAAATCTTTATAATCTTGGTGTTGACAATTATTGATTACATTTTAACATTCCAGTGGAGATTTTCCTGTTTCTTGGTATGATGAGTAATTTTTAAATATAAACCTAGTCATTTGGGGCATTTGATTATAAGAATCTAGGTCATATTTAAATTTTATGTTTTCACTGGTCTCATCTAACTCTGCTCTGGGTGGAGAAAAGGCATGGTTCTCCTTTGTTATTGCCAGGTTGGTGCGGAAGCCCCATTTCTGCACTTAGCTTCCATTGACATCTGTGAGTGAAGGGCTTCTAGCTATTGCTGGTTGGGAGAGGATAGAATTTCAGCTTCTAGGATGCTGAGTTGATACCATCTTGGCTGGTGGAGCAAGAGGTACCTCATTATTGTTTCTTCTGCGGCCTCTAGGTTTTGGAGGAACACTTACTGATGGCTAGTAGTGAAAATCCTCACTCTCTACTAGGTCACCTTGACATCACCCCAGTGGGGAAAGGGAGGGTGCCCAATCACCTTATAATGGGACTTCTTACATGCTTTCCACTGTCACCATGGGAAAGAGGGTAACTTAGCAAGGAATAAGTCTGTGTATTAATTTTCTGGCACTGCGATAACAAAGTACGACAGATCAGGTGGACTAATTTTCTCATGTACTGAGGGTAGAAGTCCATGATCAAGTCTGCAGAATTGTCTCTTCTGAGGCCCCTCTCCTTGAATTGTGGATGGCTATCTTTTTGTCTTTTCCTTCTATGTCTTCACATAGTTTTCATTCTGTACACCCCCATGTCTGGTATCTCTTTGTGTGGCTCATTCTTCTCTTCTAATAAGGACACCAGTCATGTTGTGTTAGGGACCATCTAATGACTCGATTTTAGCTTAATTACATCTTTAAACACCCTGTTTTCAAATATAATCATATTTTGAGATACTTAGGATTAAAGCTTCGACATATAAATTTTAGGGGGCACAATTTAGCCCTGAACAATGCTGTTGTCTCTTTTGGCTTTCTCTGATCACAATCCAACATGAGCGTTAAGATGCCATGTGACAACATGGCTAGGGTTAGAGTCTAGGCTCTCTGTTTGGCCTTTACTGGTAGCATTGGGTCGGGACCACAGTTTTTTCCTGTGGTATTTGACTGGAGAATAATTACTATCTAATAGTTTTCTGTCTTGCAAGGCTGACTCCTTCCAGGTCCCTTTACTTGGGAGAAGTTATGAGAAAAAGTTTGCATGAAGTATATTTTGCTAAATTCTCCTGCCACAACTGGGTCTAAGCTACACTTAAAATGCTAGGCTCCAATCAGCATTTTTCACATCTTATGTTTAAATACTTCAAGTGCCTTTCACAAGTCATTATTCCATAATTATTTTCTCAATTTCTTCCTTGTGCACACAGTACAAGAAATACACATAGCTTTACATTCCTCCACCAGTGAAGCTGATAAAATATTAAATACTCTACGTAGGATAAATCAAGATGAAAATAACAATTGCAGTGACACCAATAGTTTACTAGAGAAGAAGAAGGCAACAGTCTTTTCTGCACTGAGCATTTTACATATATTATTTTATTAAATACTCACATAACTCTAAAATTAGTTAAGATTATGTTAAAAACTTAGAATTTTTTTTTTTTTTGAGACAGAGTCTTGCTCTGTTGCCAGGCTAGAGTGCAGTGGTGCAATCTCAGCTCATTGCAACCTCCACCTCCCGGGTTCAAGGGATTCTTCCACCTCAGCCTCCCGAGTAGCTGGGACCACAGGCTTTTGCTGTGAACTATTTCTGCATTTTTGGTAGCTAATGGTCCTAACCTGGAATCAACTGTTTGCTATGTGCCTTCTGTTGGTCCTTACAAATTCCTTCTTTGTTCTTTTCCATTGATATCTCTGCCCTGGAAAGGGGAGGTGATCCTATGAGTCTGGCTTCAATGTACTCTCTTGCCAGTGAGAAGTACTGGCAGGATATTATAGAATGGGAGGAGAATGATGTTCATGTATGTATTCCCATTATCTGCTCTCTGTTAGTTGCTGCAGTGTTTGTATCTCTGTACCTGATGTCACAGCTCTGATTGGCTGGGTTTTGGGAGCTGTCTTCGAACAGATACTTTTGCTGGATTCCCTTATTGGTCTTTCCCTTATCCCTTCAAGACAAGTGTGCTAAGTGCTTCTCCAGTTATAAACCCCATTTCGTATTGGTTTCCCTTGAGCCTATCTACAATGTTCTATATAACCTCATTAATCAAAAATTCTCAATGACCTCATTTGAGTGTGTCATCTATTTCCAGTTTTGTTCAGTGCAGACCAATTTATACGTGTTTGAAATGTTAGTTTTGATCCCTTATATCTACAGTTTCCAAAGTAACTTTCAGTGGCTTCCATATAGTTTATTATTTTACAACTACTTATGTATTTTTCTCAAAATGTTCCAGAAAAAAATTCACTTTTCAAATGTTGTTATTAAGAATATAACTTCCAAACATGATTCATACCTCCAACAGCTGTTTGCTTTAATTCAGAGAATAACATTTACTATGGAAATATAGAATTTAACATTTTTATGATAAGTTTAGCCTGTTGAAGCCAATCTAGCACGTTAAACAGAAAAAGCTGGTATTTATAAAAAACATGAACAAAACAAAGAATTTTTGCTATTATAATGCATTTTCCCCCAGTCCTACTGTTAGCTTTACTGTTCCATTTCTAATAATCAGCTTTGGCTGCATCCAGGGAGAACTGGAAGGTTTTGATTAATTTACCAACCTATGTGAGGAGTCTTTATTGACTCATTGTGAGGTTGCTTTGGTTAGGCATGGATGGTACATTACTGTTCTTTTCTTTGTTTATAATGTTCTGTGTTTGATACTTAGTTGTGTGTAACTTGGCTCACCCAGACTTCTTTGTGATTATTCCTTCAAATATTAATTTGTTTTGTTCTTTATGTTTTCCAGAAATCCATAGTTTGGTTGCAAGTTGTGCTTCTGGGTATTCTTAAGGCAGATCTTCTGTTCTTTGATCAACTTTGTTTTAGCTTCCTGTATGGCCAGCTGTGCAAGTGTACTGCCATCATCCATCAATTCCACATGTCCAGATTCACAAAAGTGAATGGCTCTCGGCATAGCTTCAAAACTGGTAGCTGGCTGACATCCAGCTGCTCTTTGTTGGTGATTTTGTATGCTAATATCCCATAGGTAAATGTTATTGAAACTGGTTAAGACACATCCTTATTGTTTTTATCCCCATGTGTTATGGCTTAAAGGAAGGATGGAAAATTTAGACTTCCAATATGATCGTTGCAAAGATAAATTCAAACACTCTTGTTGCTACTGAGGATTCAGGTCTTGTAAAGAGTGTGGCCTCACAACTTTTGAATGTGGATGAATAATTAACTAATTACTATTGAATTCCCCTTTTTAATATCATGTTTGTTTACAGGATATAGGTATCACCTTTTTTCAACCACAAATAACACTTCTGACGCTAGAGGCAACTTAGAATCAGCTTCTTACTACTTCGGTATTTGTGTTTTTTGTCATCATATTTGAACTAAACAGCAAAGATAATTTTGATACATAAGTAATGAAGAACGATGGGGATTGTAAAATCTTAAGACAATGCAATGGCAATGGTAAGTATTTTTGTGGATGTGTATTTATGCTAAGCATTTGAATAATATCTTATGACTTTCTATTTCTTATTAATAAAGTTATTAGATTTTAATAGCCTATGTATATCTTTTTCAAGCATAATAATTATTATGTCACTAACATTTCAACAAAACCAGCAACAATTCTTATTCATCTTTGAGTGTATTCTGCCATTTTGCCCTGGTAGATTTATAACCAGATTAAGTCCTGGTTTTCAATCCAACGTGTTATAAGACAGTTAGCTGGAGAAAAATAAATAATAGAAATATATTATTGCATGAGAATCTTCTTCTGATGGCATGACATCTCCATCATTACTTCCATTTTTCTTTCTTAACCTTTTGTGATACCTGTGAAATGTAATATGCCAAATGGCATCACTCTGGTTCAGAGCTCCAAAAGGCTTTCAGATAACCATTCTGAGAAGAACTACCTGTATGACCTATATGGACTTGCAAATGAGGGACTTGACTTGAACCTCTGAACTGGGCCAAATGGCCATGACCACAACACTCTGGAAGCAACTAAATTTTACAAGCAGTGCAACTCTTGAAAAGTGACAACCAATGAACTATGAACTCATATACTGAGCCAGCCGCCTCCACCAACAACACTTCTTTCAAAACAACTTGTGTAATTATTATTGGCATTCTTTTAGAAAATCTCTATTCCCCTTTGTCTCTTCAAAACTTGATTTGGCATCTAGCTGAACTGAGTCTCCCAAACTGCAACTCCTAAGACCCCAGTAAACACCTTGTCTTACTGTTTGCAGTTTGGTCATTTGTGTTTTCTTGGTTGACTAACTAAAAACTGTTACGATTATGCACTCAGAGCCTAGAAATCCTCTGCTTTTCAAGGTTAATAGCATTGTCCCCAGTTGCTAGTGATCTGAGGGGCAAGTGCAGCTCTTTTTGATAATGACTAATACATTGCCACGAGATATTTTGTGTAACCGAATTTTAAGGTTCATAAGCTTATAAAGTTAACTAGAGAAACATGATAATGGAGTTGTTGAGACCGGAACCATATACCATCAGAGCATCAGTCTCTCTCAGAAATTTGTCTTAATGGGCTTTATGCCAGAACCGTCAGTGATTATACAGCAAGCAGTGTGAATTGAAGGGTGAAGTCAGTTCCTAGTGAGGTTAAACTCCCAGCTTTTGGAGCCTTTCCTTTTTTCATTTGAAGAGTATCAAATAAATGCATACAATTTTAGTAAAAAGGAAAATTTATCTTTTTTTTGACTGACAGTTCGGAAAGGTGAAAAGATCAGGAATTAATCCTTTGTAGGGTAACAGAAATTAGAAGAGAAGACCTGACTGGGAGCCACTGATCTATGCATGACGTTGACTTCAGTCACTTCTAGTACTTCAGTGTGTCAGCCTGAGTAGTCATGCTGACAAATATTGAGCATGAATTAGCTTAAGGAGAAAAGGAGTATTTTTCTTTTTTTTTGCGATGGAGTCTCGCTCTGTCACCAGGCTGGAGTGCAGTGGCAGGATCTCCGCTCCCTGCAACCTGCACCTCCTGGGTTCAAGTGATTCTCTTGCCTCAGCCTCCCAAGTAGCTGGGACCACAGGGGCGTGCCACCATGCCCAGCAAATTTTTGAATTTTTAGTAGAGGCGGGGTTTCACCATGTTGGCCAGAATGGCATTGACCTTTTGACCCCATGATCCACTTTCCTTGGCCTACCAAAGTGCCAGGATTATAGGCGTGAGCCACCGCGCCTGGCCCAAAGGGGTATTTTAACCATGTTCATGTAAGTATTCCACAGGTCTCTACTGAGGTACACTATCCCACAGGTACATAGATAGTTAGGTACCACATATTGTTCAGTGTGCCAGGGGAAAGTACGTTTCTTTGCGATATTCATATTTTAGTAACTAATATAGATAATATATCAATAATCAAAAAGATGTACATATGCTGTCAACAAGTGTTGAGTTCCAGAAAGAAAAAGAAACAAAACAAAGGCAGAGAGAGTAAGAGGAAATGTTTTTTAGGTAGGAAAAAGAGGAAATATCCCTCTGGGGAGGTGACATGGAGCAGAGATGTGAATGAGAATGGGTCATGTGGATATCTGAGGGAACATTATTTCATGTAACTTTTATGTGATTGGTTACTCTGGGAACATGAAGTGGAGTGGTATGTTGAGAGCACAGTCAACAAATAATAAAGTGATAGGATATTAGTTAATGTACCAAGATCTAGTTCATTGTAAGGTCTTGCAGGTCAGAATGAGGACTTTAGTCAAAATGTGTTGGAAAACCAGTTGACGGTTTTTGAGTGGTTTTAAACAAGGGGATTAAAATGATCTATAGGGTCACTCTTGATGCTGAATGGACAATGGACTGCAGAGAAGCAGGAGTGAAGCAAAGAAGCCGTTGTAAGAAAATGATAGTAGTCTAAGGAAGACGTAGTCATGTTGTGGGCTAGACAATCACCTTAGATTATTAGCCGTACTGTCAGCAGATTTTTACAATCCTCAAAGAGAGAAATGAGGCTGGCACAATGGCCCGTGTCTGTAATCCCAGCAATTTGAGAGGCTAAAGCAGGTGGATCATCTGAGGTTAGGAGTTTCAGACCAGTCTGACCAACGTGGTGAAACCCCCTTTCTACTAAAAATACAAAACTTAGCCAGGTGTGGTGGCAGGCACCTCTAATCCCAGGTACTTGGGAGACTGAGAATGAGAATTGTTTGAACCAGGGAGGCGGAGGTTGCGGTGAGCCGAGATCGCGCCATTGCACTCCAGCCTTGGTAACAAGAGCAAAACTCCGTCTCAAAAAAAAAAAAAAAAAGAGAAAGAGAGGAAATGAGCATATTACAGAAAGTTTATGCATTCAGTTTAGGAAATATTGGGGGAATCTGATTTAGTACAGACTAGTTACTAGTTTTGCTACCAAATATTAATGTCCCCTTGGGCAGAAAATTTTAACTTCTTGTAATGCAATTTCCCATTTCAATGCTCAAGGTTTGGACTAAATTATCACAATAACCTCCATCCCTGACCTTCTGTATTTCTCAGCAGACTAATATAAATGATATAGGACATGAAAATGTGTGAGCTTTAGGACTCAAGTACACCATTAGAGTATCTTATGCCAAACTCCTTCTAATTCCCAGGGAAACATTAGAAAACTACTATTATGTTGTAGAGAAAGAAAGGAGACATTTTTAGTAACGTTTTTTACAATGAATAATAAATGTGCAAAATCACTTAAAAATGTATTCCTAGGAGCTTTTCCTTGATTTTTGTTTGATTGTCTATAATTATGCAATCCAAAGTCTCTAACTGAATTAAACATCCCATAACCATTTTAATGACTCAGGATAGAAAGAAAAAATTGCAGCATTTAAATTATGTTTCAATATGATGACTCTTGAGAATTTTACTGACCTTGGTGGACTTTTTGGAATTTGAGTTCATTTATAATCAAAGTAGAAAAAAAAATGTTTTGAAATGCTATTTAGATGCTCAAAAGAATTATTGGACCCTGAATAACTTTCATTACATGACATTTTGATAAGGTCATTGTAAATGAGTCAGAAACATGGATTACATTTCCTTTAAAAATACACATCCCTTCACAACAGATTTGGTCCAAACTCATTTTGGCTTTTGCTGAATCCCAAGTGTTTTTCCTTCTATTTTTTTCCCCCTTTAAATTCTCAAATAAACTTGCTAAACCCATAATCTAGGTAAGCTCACCTGCTCCTTCCACTCACTTCCCTGTTGAATTTAGCCTCGGGCTTTGCTTTAATAGCATGTATCCATAGAGCAGAGAGTTTTATACTGAGAATCAGGAGAAGCACAAAGTCTAATAAAGGCCTGGGAATTTTTTTGTTGTTGTTCCTTTTAAAACAGGAGAGCTCTAAGGGAATGATATTGTTCCAGAGAACTGACTCAAATCTGTTCTGTATTTGAACTCTGTGATTATGAAATTTCAATTAAAGCTATAAAAAGCAAAACGAACAGACACCAGAGCATGCCAAAGAAAAACAGGATGTTCTTTTTTGATTGAGAAATAATTATCTAAGTTCAATGGCTGGGTCCAGGTAGTCGAGTTTACATTTGCTTCCCCCTCATTATAGAATCAGCTGAATTGTGGTAAATTTTCCCCAAGCAGCAAAGCTGTCACTCAAAGGGGCGATTTTATTGGGGTGCAAATCCCTTTAGTTATTGCTTCAGTCCATTATAAAAATGGATTTGAAGCCTGGGGGAAAAGTACAAATTAAGACAGACTTTTCTCTTTATGCGGTGAACCCAGCCTGTCCTGCCTGCTGCACTCCACTCTAGTACCTCTAGGGCGTTTCATCCACCAGGAAAGTCCTCTGCCATTTTATTCTCTGTGGAAGAGATGTAAACAAAACTAGCTCACTTCTTTCTCAAAAATCATTACACTGATTGGATTATGTCCTTCATCACAGAATAAATCTCTCTACATGTTTATTTCTCAGTGATTGAAAAGTGAGGTTCAGTTTTGAGGCAAAGTAGAATGCACTAAAAAGTTGTGGCATTGCAAATAAATAGTAACATTGCTAATGATTTTCCATGCCTTCCATGTGGGGGAAAGGAGAACAGAGAATATGGCGTTTTAAAATAGTAAAATTGACTTTTTCCTTAATTTTTAGAATTGGAGCACTCTTCATGACTTCACTTTATTGGAAATGACCCTGCCAAAGACAATTGAAACCTTTTTAAAATAAATGAAAGAATTATGCTGTAATAAAGATCTAAAATGATTCACAAGGATTATAACAGAAACAAATTTATATATTAGATGCACTATGTTAACTAGATACTATAATGGAAGGAAAAACAAAATCAGAAATGGTTACTATCTTCTGGGGAGTCACTGGTAATGAACATACTTTCCTTAAAAGAAATGAGGGTGTATTTTCACTTTTCTTTATAAGAGCAGTATCATCACAAGACATATTTTACCAGTAAATACCCTATCATCAGGAATTCAGTTTAATTTTTAAATACAATATCCTTACATGAGAATTTAGAAAAATAATTTTTATGTTCAGTAAGGATTTCAGTAAGTATATTATATATGCACATATATGGAATATAAATATTTATGAAGACACAAGCAAACACCCACGTTTTCTTCAGAACTTGAAATGACCTCAGATCATTGATTTTCTTCTTTGTTTCATGGCAGCATTAATGTAATTTTAGATATCATAATATGCATTATCTTGACATAATATCCAAGAAAATGGTGTTTCATGAGTAATGTTCATTCTACATCATCTAAGTTCTTCCTGCCATACCCGTAGACTCTTGTCCTTTGCTCTTTTATCAACAGACATGGTCATCAGCATATGAACAATAATATCCCTGCATTTCCTTGAAGCCTGTTAAACTTCAAAATCTCACTCAAAGTCTGCTATCATCATCCTTGGAAATGTCATTTGAGACCAAATAATTACTGTAAACTTTCTTAGCTAAGCCTTTCAATCTAGGCTTTTTATCAATTTCACTGCTCTCCTGGGTACTCTATTCATGTTGTGCGCAGCTATGCTAAGTCACAAAGAAGAAGACTGTTAGGTAATGGTCTAAATACATTTGTGTATGATGAATCTATTACACTGGTTCTCTTCAGTGTACACTTTATTCATTCCTGAATTCTGCTTTGCTATTTTGAAATATTGCTGAATCACCTTCAAATCACATCCTATTCTGAACTCAGTGTCTGCCTTCTATTAAATTTCACATAGTCCAGTTACTGATTATCCAGTATGTATACAATTATTTTTCCTCTAAATGTTTACTATATTTTATCTTTTCCTCTCATGTTGGGAGACTGTGTTAGAGGACGTTTTGCGGCCTCCAGCCAGCTAGGGGCTTTTGTTTCCAGCTTTCCAATTAATCCAGAGAGAGGTTGAAAGAACCCCTCTCATTGGATGAGGACAAGAACAGGGAGGGAATAACTCTGGGGTAAAAGCTCTAGCCTCCAGAGCCTGGAGCGGCACGCCCTCCAGGTCCCCTTCTACAGTGTGGAAGCTGTCCTTTCGCTCTGCCTAATAAACTGCACTACTACACACTCCTAGGGTCCATGAGTTCTATTTGAGCTGTAATACTCACTGGGACAGGGAGGCCCCCTTTCCCATTCTTTGGGGTTGGGAGGCTAAGAATCTAAGTTCCGGAGAATCAGTTTGCGGTTGATCTAGTTACAATATCAGTCAGTTTCCTTATTTGAATAAGAAAAAGTTTTTGAATAATGGTAACAGTTACTGATAACTGAACACTATCCCTGAAATATGCTGCTAAAATGGATCTTATGATTTAAATATTTGGGAGGATAGTTGCCTATTATGTTCTATTCCTGTAAATTTAGAATGTATAAAGAAGGCCTATAATCTAGTTAACTTGGATGCAGAATATTTTTTTAATTCACAAACATTTTATTAACAATATGAGCTTGTTGGCTGGGTGGCATTACAGGGTGGTATTACAAATGCTGGTATTACAGAGTGGCTCACGCTTGTAATACCAGCACTTTGGGAGGCTGAGGCAGATGGATCATGAGGTCAAGTGTTCAAGACCAGCCTGACCAAGATAGTGAAACCTCGTTTTTACTAAAAATACAAAAAAAATTAGCCAGGCTTGTTGGTGGGCACCTGTAATCCCAGCTACTCGGGAGGCTGAGGCACAGAATTGCCTGAGTCTGGAAGGCAGAGATTGCAGTGAGCCCAGATGGTTCCACTGCACTCTAGCTTGGGTGGTAAAGCAAGACTCCAGCAAAAAACAAAACAAAACAAAACAAAAAAACCTGTTGACTCAAATTTTTATAGGAATTTGAACTCAGAATATGGCAATTAGAAAAGTGGATGTCTTAGAACATTTTCTGTTGTTGTAATAAAATAGACTGAGTAACTTACAAAGAAAAATATTCTTATGGTTCTGGAGTTCTGGTGGTTTTTCTAATCTGAGATAACTTTACTCTTTTTCTCTTTTTTTCTGATAAATGTGATAGTTGGCATTGCTTAATTTTTTAAATGTTAAACTATGTTTGTATTATTCCTGGTATAAAAACTCAGCCATGAGGAATTTTTTCCTTTCTATGTACATCTAGGTTATAGTTGATAATTTTAAAGTGTTTGTTTACTTATTTTTCTTTGTAGTTATCAAAATATGATAAGATTTTAATAGCAAGTTTATGCTGAAAAATATGGTCTTTTAAATTAGCTAGTTCTTTTTAGCCTCTTAAATGCAACATATTGTTTCATGTTTTATTATCTCTGTTGAAAAATCACTTTTTTTGTGTTTGTTTACATATCATTTCTTTCTATGCTACAAATACAATAAATTGTTATAACTGATAATTTCCGTATTTATGTACATATATTTTAAGTGAAAAAATAATCATGGAAAGTAACTTCACTCTGTCTTCTCTGTGTCTATCTGCCTGTCTGCCATTTCCTTATTATTTCTTATTTTCTTATCAATAACCTTTTTACTCACCATTTCTGATTATCTCTACTTTTTCAACTGAATTACAGTTAGCATTTGGTTTCACTTGTTTATTCCATTATAACTTTCCTCCAAAATGATCCCTTTGATCCATTATTGTCAAATATATTACATATTACACTTTAGGCTCAGGAATAAAGTTACATGTATATTGGCTTAAGAGTTACATTTTAACTCATTTATAGAAAAAAAAGAGGATAAATATGCAGTTGTTTGTCTTTTATACTTAGCAAATAATGCCCTTTGTTGCTTTCTGTTTTGTGTGAAATTAAATTACTACCTGGAGTCATTTGCCTGAAGAACTTCCTTTATTATTTTTAGTAAGGCATATGCTAGTAACTAATGTTCTTGATTTAGAGTATCTGGGTATGTGATTTCATTTGCTTGTTTGGGTTTTTTGCTTTGTTTTTGCCTCTGTATTTGAAAGATAGTTTTGATAGATGTGAGTCTTGCTTGAAAGATTTTCTTTTCTTTTATCACTTTGAATATGTCACCTCACTGACCATTGACCTTCATGGACTCTGATAAGCCAGGTGTTAATCTTACTGGATTTCTTTGGTGAATTGTCTCTTAATGCTTTCAAGATCTTTGTTTTTGACGTTAAACAATTGAATGTAAAGTCTTGGATGTGGACCTCCTTTTGTTTACTGAATGTATTGGGTTTATAGATTAATGTCAACAAATTTGGGCCATTTCTCATCATAATTTAAAAAAATTTATTTCCTACCTCTTTCTCTCCTATTCTTTGGTAATTTCTCATTATGTACATGTTTGTGCCTTTACTGTTGTCCCACTTATTTCTCTGAGTCTCTGTTCACTTTTCTTTTTTTCTCTCCCTTCTGCAGATTACATAATTTTTATGTATGTATCTATTTTGAAGTTTCATATTTCTTTTACCTGCAAGTTCAAATATACTGCTGAGCCACTCTAATGTATTTCTTATTTTGGTTATTGTACTTTTCAACTCCAGAAATTCCATTTGAATTCCTTTATTTTTGAAAGTTTTTATTGTTTTGTCAATGTCTCTATTTGATAAGATACTGTCATCCGTCCTTTTTCTGATTCTTTAAATGTGGTTTCTTTCAGTCTTGTAAATGTCTGTAATAGCTGCTTTGATTTATTTACCTGCTAAGTCCAACATCTAGACTCTAATGTAGGCAATTTCTGATGCTTGCTTTTAGTCCAATGTGTATGAGTCAATTTTTTTACTTTAGATATCTTGTAATTTGTTGAAAGTTGGACATTGTAGATGGTATAATGCAGCAGCTCTATATTGAAACTTGTAGGGCTCGTTGTGGGGCTTGTTGGTATTGTTTGCCTATTTATCTGTTTAGTGACTTTGCTGGATTAGTTCAGTTATGTCTATTTCCCCTGAAGTTCTTAGCTTCTAGTATCACGTTTTAGAGGGTACAACTTTGGGCATGCACTCAGTACCCTGGCCTTCATGCCCCATAAATGACAATGGATTAAGGTAGGCTCTTTTTGACAGTGTCTTATCTGGTATCCCTGTTAAACTACTGGGTGGTATGCCTCTATTAGTGTTATGGACAGCTGTAAGCCTCCATTACTTGCTAAGTAATCACTCAATTGTTTTTGACAAGTCCTTGAGCATAAATTGTTTCACTATATAATCCAATTAAACTACTGCCCCTCTGCTGAGGTAGTCTTAGGGCCCCTCTGAAACTTGCTATAATCCCAGGAGAACTCGTTTAACAGCCACATTCCTTGGTTCTCTCAAACTTCTTGCTGGTCTACTAATTTGCTTGCTCCTGTCATAGTGCCTCCTTTAGCTGTTGCATGTTTGTTTGTTGCATCCTCTTAAGTGCTCAACACCAGGTCTTCATTTTATTTTGACAATACTGATAGGCTTAAACTAGCCCACTTTATTTACCAAATAAAATCAGTCCCCTTAGGGAAAATTATGGATCTCTCTGTTCTTATAGATAGCTTTTCCCATTTCAAAAAGAAAAACAAATACCCCTGCAACACTACACCACTGCTTGGGGCAGGAACAGAAGCCTGTTTTTCTCAGAGTGATGTTTCTATTCTATCAAGGAAGTGCTGGAGTGCTGGGCTGGGGCAGTAACCACAGGTCTTCTCTACTTGCAAATTTTGGGGAAAGTAAAATTTTGAAGTCAAAAAAATCTATTTTTACTGTTGCTTTCTAGTTTACTTTTGTTGCAACCAAAGAACATACTTTCTATGATCCACATGATTTAAATTTATTGAGATTTGATTTATGCCCAGAAAATGAACTGTTTTGGTAAACATTACATTTACAAGGAAAAGAATGTGTATTTTGCTATATGAGGGTTGATACTATATAAATGACAATTAAGTCAGCCCTTTGATAGTGTTTTCTAGATGTTTCATATCTACATTACTTTTAGTTTGTGTGTTTTATTAGTTCCTGAGAAAGGTTTATTACAATCTATGAATTTGTCTACTTATCCTTTGATTTCTATCAATTTTTGTCACGTGTATTTTAAATCCAATTAAGCTATTGCCCCTCTGCTGAGGTAGTCTTAGAACCCGTCTCTGAAACTTAATTTTAAATACATGTGTTTTAAAAAGCATGCTGATGGGGATTAAGCTTTCTTGAAAAATAAAAGCAAGAAAAATTATTATGAAACTTCCCTTTTTCTCTTCCCTGGAAATATTACAATTTCCAAAATACTGTTTGTCTGACATTAGTATAACCACTCTAGTTTCATTTTGATTATTTTCATTGTATCTTTTTAATTTGTTTTACTTTAATACATTATATCATGATATGTAAATTATAATACTTCATATCATACATTTGACAGATTTGAGTCATACATTTTCATTCAAGCTGACAATGTCTGACTATCATTTGCAGTATTTAGACCATTTGTATTTAATATAATTGCAAAGTTGACATTTTCAAAATTAAATCTAATATATTTATGTCTGCTTATTTAGTGACAGGTTTTCTTTCTCTGCTTTTTTTGGGATTTACTGAGTATTTTCAATTTTCAATTTCTTGTTTGTATTGCCTTATTAATTATGCCTATCTTAGTATTTAATGATTGTTCTAGGGTTTACAATGTGCATTTTTAAATGATCACAATCTATCTTCAAATATTATATATATTTACATATAATATAAGACACATAAAAGTATAGTATCATTCTCTTAGTTTGTTTTATTGTTTCTATATATGTAAATTGCTGTTTCTATAATTTTAAATTCTATATATGAAAATAGAGTAGTGGAATCAATTATATGTTACTTCGTAACAACGTGTTATTATGTTTTACATTAAATAATTTTATTTTAATTTTAAAAGGCTGAAAATATCTTTTATATATATCCCAATATATATAGAGGTTTTAACAAATTTAATTTTGTATGTGGATTGAAATTTCCATCTGGGATCATTTTTCTTCTGCCTGAAGAATTTATATAAATATTTCTTGCAATGTGGATATAGTTTTAATGAGTAATATATATTGCTGTTTTCCTGGAAAAAATTGTTCTTATTTTAAAAATATAGTTTCATTGAGTATATTATCCTAAGGTGAAAGTGTTCATTCCCCTGTTTCACTTAAAAAAGATAATATGGTTTAGACACTACAAGTGTAAATGTTGGAGATTTCTAAGCCTAAGTTGATTCCATCACTGGTTCCCTGAGGATATAGAGGACAACTGTCCTATAGAGCATAACAGACCCACAGTAAACTTTCTGTAAACAAGAAATTAGCTTTTCTCATATTGAGTTTCTGAGATTTGGTGATGACTATTACCATGACATAATCTAACTGCATACTGTTACCAAAAATATTGCTATCAAAGTGAAACTTTCAGTATTTTGCGATTATTCAAGATAAACCATATTACATCTATATTAAAGTGATACAAGTAAATTATTATAAACTTATTTCATGCTTTTGTGCCATTTTTAACATTTATATAATGTTTTCATGAGGATTCAAGAAAAAAATATTCTATATGTATTTAAGCTCTTTTCCTGTAATTCTCCTAGCAGCATCCAAAATGTTAAATTGAATATGTAAATTCTATTATCATAAATTATAAGAGGGACAACTGCTAACTCATTTTCAGTAGTTTAGTTATATAATATGCTACATGCTTGGAAGAAGGCAACTGGTCATCTAAGTAAAATATCTTGATGGGAAATCAGGGGCTTCAACATGGGAGGAAGAGTTGCTATTATTTTTCTTTAGAGATGTTTCTATGATTATTGACTTTCTGCTGTTTGAACCAAAATAGAGAAATTTGTCTTTAGGATAAAGAAATCATCTGAATGTATCTAACTCTCCCAAAAAGAAATAAATTCAGTATCCAAATGCAAAGTAACTATCTTAATGAGTGATAGGTTAGCAGGAAAGAGAACACTTGAATCAATTAGATATGACTGCAGGTGAGAGTGCTAATGGCAGGATTGGATCATTGTGGAGCCATTTAAATAAAACTATTCCTAGTTGCCCTATAGTTTCATTTGAAATAAATTCACAAATGTAGCAACATTGGCTTAGTCAACGTAGGTCTTCTGAAATCTGTCTGTAGGTTACTGTCTTCTCCAGAGAATATGTTATTCTTTTAAATAAATAAAAATATTCAAGCCAGTCACAGAAATTCTAATTCAGTAAAATTGCCAGGAATATGACTTCTTAAAGTTTTCACTGCTGATTTTCATAAACATGTAAGTCCTGCTGGAAATTGTTTTTGGTTTGCTTCTTGTATTATAAGGCATACTCTTGGTTTGTAGAACCAGAATAAGCCAAGCACATGATTTGCTAAAAGAAACTTAAGAGGTGAGGTTACTCTTATCTTTGCCTGCAAGTATTTCTAAAACATACTCAGAAAGAAAAGGGAAAATAAAAAAGAACTATAAAGACAATATAGGAAGTTATTTTAAGAGAACACACACACACACACACACACACACACACACACACACACAATCTATCAATTATCTAAAGTCAAACCAGACTTTAATTTTTTTGGGCAAGTCTTCTGGAAAATGGCAGGAGTACTATGATAGTTCAGTCAGAAAGGCATCTTTGCATTTCTCCAGCCACAAAACTTGATCCACAGAGAATGATGATCATTGCATTATATTTTCCATCTATTATACTTTAATAATTAACTATTTAGTTTTGTCTGTTATTTGTCATCTATCCAAGCTAGTTTCTCTGTTGGTCTGCAATAGTGTTGTATACTTACATGACAATTTTATATTTAACACCTCCAAAAAAACGACTTAACTAATGTAGTTTTTAAATGCTGTATTTTATTTGGCTCCATAAAACATTTATAGAATAAGTAAAATTTATAAAATAGGAAACTAATTTTAAAATACCTATTACAATAGGCAATTAAGATGGCACTTATTATCAATTGGTTAATGATTTGACTAACATATTTTAATTATCAAGTATTGCCACTATAATGAGATAGAAACTCTATTTTGTAAAAAGTGGGTTTTAAGCATAATTTGGGTTACTTGAATTCTGAAAATAACTCTTTCTGTGTATGAACAATGCCCTTGTTTAAACATTGAAGTTCCTTGGAGTCACTGAATATCACTAATACAATGGAAATTAATTCTGTGGAATATTTTTAATTGGCCATGAGGGACATTGTATTCAAGAGCAAACATCCTTTAAACAATAATTCTGGCTAAGGGAAATATGCTATTCATTGTAATTTTTAAAATATATTCATTTAGTACAATACTTTTGATCTTAATAAGTACTGAAAATCATATATTAGTTATATGTATATTTACAGTTCTTTAACAGACATATTTAATTTCCTTATATAACCTTTATGGTTAAACTACTTAGATTCAATTGAAAAGACACTCATACAACCATTAAAAGACATACAAATATTAAATATTCTCTTACTCCCTTCTGCACTATTTTCCAAGATTTATGGGCAGGGCTTATTTCCTATCAGTGACAATCTACCTAAATCAAAACCTACCCATGCTTTTTAACCAGAGGGTCACCTTCATTTCTAACTGTGGACCCTCATATATACTAGTGTACCCACCCATACACAATAACAACATATTTATTATTTTCCTCAAATAAATTCAACAGTATTGCTTGGCATTTTCAGAAGTCTTTAAAAAACAGCAGCTTCTAGTTTTTTCCTCTTGTAATTGTTCTAATTTCGAAGCCATACTTTATACATGAAGTTTTTGTATTTGATAATATGAACCCCATAAGTATTTCAACAAAATTTGTGTCTGAGAAATCAACATAAAATCTATATTTATGGTAAATTTTATGGAATGCAAATCTGTAATTTCATAAATAACTTTTTATGATTTGTGATGTGTTTTCTATAGGTATCAATAATGTCATCATAGAATAATCTAAATTGATTAGACTCATTTATAATAAAGCATTTTAATTTCTGGGTATTAGAGGGAAGAAGTAATTGCAGATTTTGTTATTAAACCACGATTTTATACTAACACTTTCTTTGTCAAATGGAGTAATCTATCCTTTCAGCCCAAAATATAAGCTTATACTAATTTTTATTAGTGTATTTGCTACTATGTTTCACCTTAAGTCACCTTGACTGTAGGTGGATAAAAGTGAGCAGGAAGTTTTTACCTGTGATTCTCAAATTTTATTTCAAATCTCTGAATTTATTAGTAAGAATTTTTAGATATGTCTAATGTTCAAGATTGTTTTTATTTTAAGACAATCTCGGTCATTTTTTTGAAGTGTTAAGTCATGTTATTCAAATGTTAAATACAATATTCCAGCCTTTATATGTGCTATTCAAAAGATATACTTCTGCTAGAAATGGAGACCATTCACATTTCAGTTTTATTCCCCTATCTTCTTGGTTATCATACTTAATCTCCTCAGAAGTAAGTATCAGCATTTAAAGGTAATATAAATGTATAGCCGCCCTTTAAGCCACACTTAGCTAATAGATTGTATTCTTTTACAAGCCAATTTGTGTTTATCCCAAGATAATGTACTTTACTTGAAGACATCATTGTTCACTAGTAGATTTGCTAACAGTAAAATGTGTGTGTACATTTTTAAGCTAAATATAATAAATGGATTTCAAAGGTATATGAAAATACAATAAAATAAATTAGGATCTGCAGAGAGCTTTTAACTAGCATATATTTCAACCATTCAAGTTTCAATTTGTTAAATTTTTTATGTGCATATTCCAATACCACATGTAATATTAGAAGCTATGATTAGAAACGAGCCTGGGGGACTAGATGAATCACAGAGTTGCTAATAGGATATTAAGTCTTTTACATCTACATAGTCATTTGGTTGAAATCTAGCCAGCATTAATAGAAAACCATATTATAATCTGCCAAATTAAATGACTATGTTATGAGGCCCAGTTCTGTTAAACAGAGGGCTACAGTTCTTTATGCTGACCAGTGCAATCATCATAACATCAAAGATGGTTCATTTTATACCCACTCGTAACTATCAATAATTGCTCTCTGAAAAAAATCAATAATGGTTCTTAATTAGTATGTAGTGTGAGAATATTTTATGTGATGTAAATATCAGGATAGAAGGAATTAGACATTTAAATATCCTGTATAATAAGAATATTATCAAGATACATATTTTCTTTAAATGTCCGAACTACACTATAAGAGCTAAAGCTCAAAATATAGTAAATAAAAAAGCACCAAAGAGGGAAGCAAAGTTATTAATCTAATTACATGTCTCTTTAACATATTTCATGGTCTTAAATATAAAAAGTGACAACTTAATAGTCACTAGATCTGACGCTAGTCCTATGAGATAAAATAAGTAATCTGTACTTGAGCAAAAATTGTACATGTTCATAAAAATTTATGGCTACAATTTAGAGATTTGTTGTAATATTTTTAATACAAAGCATGATTATAAAATTATTTTTATTTTATTTCAGATTACTAAACTTGTTTTTTACCCATCCAGTCTTATGTCTATGGGAGAGTTGTGATAACATGCTGTTGGCATTAAAGTATAAAATATACTGAAAGATAAGCACTTTCTAATGTACTTCTGAGCATTAAGAACATGAACAGTTCTCTAATTCATTAATTTGCTAGTAATTCTCTTCTGATGAAGAAATTTGCCAGTGGCTGTGACCTCAGCTCATAACCAAAGTAATGTGATGGATTTCCATGAGCCATACATGGAAATTAGCTCCATTAATTCATAGCAGTGGTTTTCCAACTTGTTTTATACCCCCAAATACCAGGAGAATTTAAAATCATTCATTGACAGTAGTTGTTTACTAGACAGTAATTCTCAAATAAAGGTGGGATTGTAGCACATATCAAAATTACCGAAAATGGGCCTGTGATTATCTCACACGTCACTTCACCTTAAGGTGTCACTATTTCTAGAATTATGTCTGACATTCCTACTTGAGAGACTTATTGAAGTCATAAGTCTGTGAAATTTGGGATCATATGGCTCTCATTTTTTTTGTTGTCTATTCAGAAAGGTGTATACTCTCCCATGTTTCATGGAGAATACTACCACTTTGGAACACCAATATTAACAACAAATATTGTTGTAAGATTGGAGAAAAGAAATACTTATAAATGAATAATTAATGTTATTATAGGGAAAGAAAAAATAATTTTCCTCTATTTTTCTGAGTGCTTAGCTGGGATGAACTTCTGTAAGAGAAGACAGATTAACAAAAGAAAACAATAAATTTATTAACATATATGTTTCATATATACATGGGAGATACTTCAGAGAATGTGTACTTTTCAAATAGGTGGTTAGAGTTCTGCTTTATATAGCATCTGCAGCAAGGAACAGTGTATTGTTAGAGAACAAGAAAAAGAATAAGGACTTTGGGTCTCTAGGAATATCAAATCGTGGAAAGACACGCAGAGTAGTTCTATTGCATCTACAAGGGGTATATTCCATGGTCCCCAGTGGATGTCTGAAACCTTGGTTAGTACTGAACCCTATGTATATTACTATTTTTCCCTTCATAAATCTGATAAAGTTTAATAAGCAGATGTAGCTTCTTCAGTAACTTTTCTATTTTCCAGTTCAAACTTATTTCTGACTCTCTGTAACCATTCCTTATTTTCAGTAAATTATTTGATGTCACTTGTTTCAGGCGATTCTTTGCTAAAGTCTCCAAATAAGCTCAATGCTTTCTGGCACAACATGTTGCTGTTAATTGAAACACATTTCTGTTCATGTTTTTATTCACAAATTTAATGCTATTTCCATCTTAATTGAGTACTTATCATGCAGTGTGGCTGTAACTTTTATAGTTTTGAGGTGCAAAAGCAAAACTAGCACAATTTTCTCTTTTTCTTCTTCCCAATTTTAGGGATAGAAGATTTGTTCTCACTGTAGGTTTTAGCAACCTCAACATACTTTTTTTTCTTTTATTATGAATGAAAGAAGTTTTCATCTTTTCACTTAATAAAAAGCATTTTATGGCTTCTTTTTGGCATTTCTTAACATGCAGCATCACTACTCTCGCACCTTGGGGCTTTTATGAAATCTAATAGGAGTGACTTGAACACAAACACTGCAATTCTGCAATAGTTGATCTAATATCTGAGAGGGCTGCTAAGTGATTACAGGCAAGTAGAATCTATAATGTGGATCCACTGGTCAAAGGGAGGATTCACTTCCTGAGTGGGACAGAGTGAGATGGTGCGAAATTTCATCATGCTATGTAGAATGGTAGACAATTTAAAACATATGAACTGTTGGTTCTTGAATTTTCCATTTAATGTTTTTGGACCATGGTTAACTGAAACCACAGAAAGTGAAATCACTGATAAGAGGAGATTACTGTACATAGAAGTTTGTTACATAGATTCCCTCAGTTCTGTCTCATGACTGACAAAGGTTAACAATTATTTTCAGTGGTCAATCCTTGATCTTCTTGGTAGAGAGGGGAGAAGAGACATCTTTGCCTTTGTAAATTTATGTCCTGTTTTTAAACAAATAAGGGGAGGCTAACTTTTCTTATATCTGCTTCTTCTCAATTACTTTTAACTCAAAATAATCCTGATGTCAAAATGGCATATTTTAGGATGTCATGTTCTGGTCTTCTGCACTGTTTCATGGAGTCATAGAAGGTCTAGGGATTGAGGAAGGCTTTTTAGAGAATTTGGCTTTTAAGCTGAACTTTGAACAATGCGTGACATAACAAGACAAAACAAAGGTGATATACGTTTTTGAAAAGATTGGAAGAAAAAGGAATTGACACCAAGGCACAATAGAGTATGACAATTGAGCAGAGGATAGCTAACAAGCATCTCTAAATCCCAGTGAATGTAATTGATTATTAGAATAGAAAACTCCAAAGATTAGTTAGGTCAGGAGAATGCCTACTGTGTTAGTCTATCTTCACATTGCTATAAACAAACATCTGAGACTGGGTGATTGATAAAGAAAGAAAGATTTGATTGGCTCAAGTTCTGCAGGCTGTACAGGAAGCATAGCAGCTTCTGCTGTCTGGGAGACTTCAAGAAACAATCATGGTGGAAGGCAAAGGAGAATCAGGCACATGTCAGATGGCTGGAACAGGAGCAAGAGAGAGAGATGGGGGCGGTGCTACACACTTTTAAGCAACCAGATCTCATGAGAACTCACACTCACTGTCATGATAACAGCATCAAGGTAATGGTGCTACACCATTCATGAAGAATACACCCCCATGACCCAATCACCTCCCCCATCTCTACCACTGGGGATTACAATTTCACATGAGATTGGTGAGGACAAAGATCCAAATCATATCACCTACCCACCCAAATCTGAAACAGTAGATCTAGAATAGGTTCAGAATTTGCATGATTCTGATGCAGATGGGACTTAAGGACTACATGACATTTGGAACTTAGGGACCATTCCAATAGATTATGCAAACACAATGTATTATATTTACTTAGAGATGTGATGAGGCAAGAATAAGGCACAATTCTTGTTCTTAAGAGTCATATATGGAAACTCATTAAAATAAAATGTCAGAATGCATATACGATTGCTATAGAAAAGGGGAGGAATGGAAGTAGAATGTCATTTATTCTGTTGTGGAGGTGACAGAAGTCTCCTAACACGTGTTACATGATGTGAATCCAGTTGATAACAGGAGTCTGTGAAACAGAGCGAAGGGTAGGATATGGAGTCATTGCAATTTAAATTAGTAATTTGAGAAAAAGTAGAGACTTTTGTAAAAGATGTGGCACATGTTAGTTTTCTATTTCCTGTAACAAATTAGCAAAAATAAGTGACTTATAACAACATACATTTATTATCTCATGGTTTCCATGGGTTAGGAGCTTGGCATAGTGTATCTGAGAACTCTGCTTTTGGGCACCGCAAGAATTCAATCGAAGTGTTGACTGACGTGCATTCCTTTCTGAAGTTGGGAGTCCTTTCCCAAGCTCACATGGTTATTGGCAGAATTCATTCCTGGCAGCCGTAGGACTGAGGACACCATTTCCTTATTGAAGATTCCCATTCCTTGTCCTTTGACCCTCTCACAGGCCCTCTCTTAACAACATGGCAGCTTACTCATTCAAAGCTCATAGGAGAATCTCTCTGTCTTTTTTTTTGAGACGGAGTTTTGCTCTTGTTACCCAGGCTGGAGTGCAATGGCATGATCTCGGCTCACTGCAACCTTCGCCTCCTGGGTTCAGGCAATTCTCCTGCCTCAGCCTCCCGAGTAGCTGGGATTACAAGCACGCACCACCATGCTCAGCTAATTTTTTGTATTTTTAGTAGAGACGGGGTTTCACCATGTTGACCAGGATGGTCTCGATCTCCTGACCTCGTGATCCACCGGCCTCGGCCTCCCAAAGTGCTGGGATTACAGGCTTGAAGGATGAATCTTTATATAGAGGCAAATGTAAAGCAAAATAAAGCAGGAAATATTCCAGGACCTTTTGATGCATAAAGGAAGAAGTTTATCTATATTATCGTAATATTTATGCAGGAAATAATGCTTACAGTACTTACTGGCATTCTGATTAAGAAACTAAGTTGGTTTTATTTCTCTACCCCAAGCAAGCACAGTGACTGGTTATTTGAATGTTTTTGTAACATATATTGTAAATGTTCCATTTCTTTTGAATACTCAAATCACTAAAAATAAATAATATTGCTCATTAATTAAATATGATTGTTCCATACCATGTTTGGCCCTGTACTTAATCTAAGCTTATTATGTTGACATTTTTCATATAGTTGTACTATTAGCATTTACATTTGCTGAGGGAATATGGAAAACATATTTATGTTGTTTGCCACAAAATCATTAGTGCAATGCAGTGTAGATTGAAGGGGAGTGTTCAACAAAATGGATGTAAATAATTCAAAATGAACTTAATTAGAAATAATGTCATTTTTTAAACAATAGTTTTTCATTGATGTTCTAATAGGCTATTCATAGCAAAATCTTTAAGCAACAGAACAGAATTTTACTAAAGAAGAAATATCACTTGGACATTAGCCAGACCTAGAGTAATAAAAGCTAGCATTTACCAGGTAAAAATGGGGAGAAAGTCTACAATCAATAACTCTAATGCCCATCGTGTTTCAGAGTTGCTCCAGTTAATTATATATGTAAATTATAAAATAAAACTCTGAAATTTGATTTCTAGTTTCTAGGCTATTTCTTTTTTTCTACTATAACAGATCATTATTCATCTTTTCAGTAGGGATGGTTTTGAAGTCGCTTCCAGGAATCATTTAAAAATAGGAGAATCTAGATTCTATAGATTTTATGTCTGTATTTTGAAAATGTTTAAATGCTTTATATACTGTGTTATGAATATATTTACTGGTAGAAATAATACTCATTGATGGCTTTTTTAGGCCCTGCTAGTTGGAATATTGGCTACAAAGTTTAAGTCCAAGCGCTACTTATTTTAAAAAATATATTTGGAAATAGATATAAGAAATAAATCACTTTAAAAAAACCTGCAATGCGAAGCACATGCTTTACTTCTTTGAATCCTTACAATCCTCCTATGCTATGAGTACATTTATTAGTCTTCTGCAGCGATGAAGACCCTGAACAGCAAGATCTTCCATTTTGTCTATTGCAAAATAAGAACTTCAGTCTAGGTCCATTTGACTTGAGAGCCTATGCCAACTGCTTCCAAAACCCCATATTTGTTGGCTAAATAATTGCTTTGAATGAATTTTCCGAGTACCAAGATATTGACATTTCAGCCCCAGTGTCGCTGGGCAAGATTTGTGGTCTCCGAAGCCCTTGAGCCAATTCAAGTGGTGAGGAATAAATCTTGTCATTTTATAACACATTAAAATTGAGTTACGGACAGTGCCCAGCTCAGAGAACACTATTGTGAGTTGCACAGATCTAACATTGGACATTTGGAATTTAGAAGAATTCTAATAGGAAAAGACATTATTTTCAACAAGTAACCACAAAATTCATCAGGAATGTACCCAAAATAGGTTGAACATGCAAGCTCAAGTAGTGTTAAACATTAAGAAGTACAATAAATTACATGATACAAGAATGGTGTGACTAACATCACGAATGGTGTGAAATAACATGAATGATGTAAGTATGTCCTTGTGTGCTTTACAGAGATTAGTCAGTGAAGGCTTTTTTTGAGAAGGTGCTGTTTGAACTGATAGGAGAAAAGCATGAAGGATCTAGTCATTTGAAAAATCTGAGAGAAGAGTGTGAGAATCCAATAGAATTAGCAAGGGCAAAAACAAGCAGGACACCATGTTTTTTGAAATTCAGGTAACCTGTTTTATAAAGTGCATTGAGCTCATATGCCCTAAAAAATGCCTTTAAAATTAAAACTAGGTGCTTAACCCATGAAAACCAAATGCCCCTTATTATTATTTATAAAATAATGAATAATTTTGGAGATTACTGCTGGTTACTGTGAGGTATTAGAGTATTCCATTCTGCAGGATAGATTTGAACACATTGCTCTAAATTTGTCTCTATTGGTATACCTTATAATGGTTGAAGGTAATCAATAGCCCTGGATGGGTATGTTTCGTTTAAATTGGTTGATTAATAAAAATAAACAATATCAATGCCACTTTTGAGGAATTGAAATGTATTGCTTTGGCCAATTTTATTATTTAATAAGTTCTCTCTACCATCTGGTACTAACATAATGGCATTTCTGAAGGGTTTATGATGGCTTTGTTAATTTTTCTGGTTCTATGCACTTGAACTCTTGTAACCAAAAATTATTTAACTCAGATCATCGAGACATGTCAGAAAAAATATTATACATCAGGTTAAATTTGAATTTCCAATAAATAAATAATTATTATCTAATATGAGCTTGTCTCAAATTGCATGTGACATACTTATGCTAAAAAATTACAGGGTATTAATTGTCCTTATATAACAAAAGAAATAAAATTATTACATTTTCATTTTAAAGACATGCATAGTAGAAGGATGCTTTGAGGATTTGTGATATGTTATAATTACATTTGAAAAAGATGTCATGGAGAAAGTATAACTGCTGTAGAAGGCAAGGTCAATTAAGGCTTTTCCCTCAGAAAACTTAAATTTTTTCTACCTAAGAGTTAAAGTTTTAATTAAATTGCTTTTCTATGATGTTTAAATCATTCTATGTGTGTCTGGGTGTGGTGGCTCACACCTGAAATCCCATAACTTTAGGAGGCTGAGGTGGGAGGATCACTTGAGATCAGGAGTTTGAGACCAGCCTGGCCAACACAGCAAAAAGGCGTCTCTCATAAAAATACAAAAATTAGCTGAGCATGGTGGTTCATGCCTGTAATCCCAGCTACTCAGAAGGCTGAGACAGGAGAATCCCTTAAACCCAGGAGCGGGAGGTTGCAGTGAGCTGCGTTTGTACCACTGAACACTAGACTGGGTGACAGAGCAAGACTTTGTCTCCAAAAAAAAAAGAAACAAACAAAAAAAAATTTATTCTTATGTGTAATTACATTAAAATGACCACAACATATAGGAATGTTTAGTGAAGTAAAAAAAAGAAACATATAATGCATTACTTATTTAGTTTTGTTTATTATTATTTTCTACATGAAAGTATAGCAAGACATACTTACCAATTGGCTAAGGCTGCTATAACAAAGTACTGCAGGTGTAAACTGACTGGCATAAACAAGAAAAATGTATTGTCTCATATTTCTGGAGGCTAGAAGTCCAAGCATAAGGTGATGGCAGGACTGGTTCCTTTCGACGACTGTAAGGGAGAATCTGTTCTTTGCCTCTCCCCCGTCTTCTGGTGGCCTGCTGGTAATCTCTGGCATTCTTTGGCTTGCAGGAGCATCACCATCATCTTTCCATTCATTTCAAATGGTACTCTACTTGTGGGTGTGTCTGTTACAAATTTCCCTTTTATAAGGGCACTTGTCATATTAGCTGCTCACTGCGCTCCATTATGACCTCAGCTTAACTAATTGTATTGGCAATTACCCTATTTCCAAACAAGGTAACATTCTGAGATTCTGTGGTTAGAACTTCAAAGTATTTATTTGGGACTGAGGCATTCATGGGTGTTTAACCCATAACAACACGGCAGAAAAAAAGTGGATATAAAATTTCAAAATACCAAGGACCTTATTTTTAATTTTGGTTCTTCATTATCTGAACTTTCTTTGGAAATCTCTTAATTTCCTTTTCTCAGTTACATGATTTGTAAAATGGAGCTAATAATTTTAGCTTTGTTTACTTTGCAGGGATTTTGTGTTAACTCAAAAGAAATTGTGATTTTTTTTTCACCCCACTATCAAGTAAAATATGAATCAGCCCTTTAGGATAAATTTGGGGCTAAATAAACTATCAGTCAAAAGATAACTGTTGAAAGCACACCATTAATTTTTAGTGTTTTAAACAGAACCTAGAAAATAACTCTGAAGTGACTCTCAACTACTTCTCTGCATTTTATCAATCCAGTCAATAGAGGGACCTAATAGTGTCAGTTCATCCACTTTTCTCTGCCAGTATAACCACTACCTTGTTCTATGAAATTTATCTCTTAACAGGTATTTAAATCTGCATTATTAATCCTTTATACCTGCCCTCATTCTTTTTTAATATAATATTATTCAGAACAATCTGTGAACTTGGCATTAGTTACACAATTAAGAATAGTTAGGAGGACCTCACCTTAACTAATTGTCTCTGCCATGACCCTATTCCCACTTTCCAGAAATCTCCCTGATGTGCTTACAATCTATTGGTGAATGCAGCAGACAAAACAGAAAAGAAATAGAAATCTTGTTAATAATGTCTATTAAGTTTTCATATTCTGATTTTAAATAATGAATAATAATATTGGGAGAAAAAATAGAAAATCAGGAGCCAATATTATTTGTAAATGAGATTCAGCAGAAAAAAAATAGCAAATTAATCTACCAGATTAATCTTTTACAGTCAATAGTAGCTTATTCCGATAATTCAATGAAGGTTTATAGTTAGAATCTTTATTCATATATTTCATTACATTAACATTTTAAAGGAAAGTTACTGAAACGATTTTATTGAAGATATCAAAATACTAAATTCAGTACTATTTCTTACTGAAAAACAACCTGCGTGAGCTAGACATAAAATGAAAACATTTTTTATATAAAATGCATGTACCTGAATCTATCAACAACATCATTTCTTATTTGGTAATTTTGAAATGCAAACACACAGAAAAGAGTATTATAAATTGCAAGATTATTGCAATGAACATTTGTATATACTTTTAGATTCACTATCTTTGAATATCTTACCACATTTATTGTTCCTTTCTCTTTCCAACTATTTTAGAGATACTTGACAGACAGGATACTCATTTATTTCTAAACACTTTATCACATGTTGCTTAAGTGATAGCATTCTCCCACATAGCCATAATACAATGGTTATGCTCAGAAAATTTAGCACTAAAACCATTATCTACTATAGACCCTATATTTAAATTTCCTCATTTATCTCAATAGACTTTTCCCAGTCTTTGATCTTACCTTGCATTTAACAGATGTGCTGCGCTACTCTCCACCAAAACAGAGCATTTTCCCTGTTGGTGTTTTTGTTGACATTGACTTTAAAAAAAATCAGATAAGTTCTAGGACTTATCTCTTAATTTTAATTTGTCTGGCTATTCTTAGGTTAAAAATTTTTCGCAGGAATTCTACTTAGTTTATGTCTGTTGCACTGTCACTTTCAGGGTTTCACACTTGGAGACTTGGAATATCAATGTGTTTCATTTTGTTAATATGTTTGGTCATTGTTTTATATTGCTATGCAACAAATTATCAAAGTATTAGTACCTTAAAACAATACAAATTTATCTCACAATTTCTGAGAATCTGAAGTCTGACACATTTTAACTGGGCTCTCTGCTCAGGATCTCACATGGCTGAAATCAAAGTGTCTGTCTGATGCATCTGAAGGCTTGGAATAGGGAAAAGTCAGCTTCCTCTTTCAACTTGGCAGAGTCATTTTCTTGCAGCTGTATTACCGCAGTCCCTATTTGCTTGCTAACTCTTGGCCAGATCACTGTCAGCTTCCAGATTCTGCCGGTAATTCCTTGCCACATGGCTTCCATGGGCGATTCAGATGCATAGCTGCTGCTGCTTCTCTGTTTTCTCCCTTGCCAAAAAGCAGAGAAAACACTGTACTTTGAAAACCCTCACTTGATTAAGACAGGACTAATCAGGATAATTTCATTTTTGCTATATAGCATAACATAATCATGGGAGTGATATTTCATTATATTCATAGGTTCTACTTACATGCAATGGAAAGTTACTTTTGTGTGAGAAAGTGACAACAATCAGATTTTACACTGTTTAAAAAAAGTGTGAAGGCAGGGGTTTGGAGGCTGGAAGGGGTTGGGGCTTGGGGATGACTTAGAATTACTTGGTCTTTGAAGGTCTTAAGGATTTACATAAATATTATTTGACCTTTGTCTTTTGTGTGAGTAGTTATTTGATAAAGCCTGTTACTTCCATGGAAGTTGATTCCTTTAAGTGCTCAATCAGTTCTACTGGGATCAATTTTAGTAAGCTTTTCTCAGAAAAAAATTTATAAAATAAAATTTTTTATACTTAAAATCTTTTAATTTAAAACATTTTATAAAATGTTTTATAAAATGTTTATATAGAATATTTTATATAAGCTTTAAAATGTGTCTGGGCCTGGTGTGGTGGCTCACGCCTATAATCCCAGCACTTTGGGAGGCTGAGGCGGGCAGATCACCTAAGGTCAGAAGTTCAAGGCCATCCTGGCCAACAGGCTGAAACCCATCCTTACTAAAAATACAAAAATTAGCTGGGCATGGTGGCACATGCATGTAATCCCAGCTGCTTGGGAGGCTGAGGCAGGAGAATCACTTGAACCTGAGAGGTGGAGGTTTCAGTGAGCCTAGATGGCGCCCCTGCACTCCAGCCTGGATGACAGAGCAAGCCTCAGTCTCAGAAAAAAAAGTATCTAAAAATTTGCAAATATCCCATATAATTCTGTTGTTTTGTTTTTGTAATCTCCCTTTGTCATTTCTGATTTTGTATATTTATGTTCTGTATTTTTTAAAAATTATGTCATATAGATGCTTTGTTAAAAGTACACATTTTTATTCACTAATTACTTTTATATTTCTGTTAAATGACCTCTTCAGTTTTTATATGGGTTTTAAGAAAAAGAATAGCAGTAATATTTTTCTATGTGTTCTTTAAACAAAAAATTCTCCTTGATCATATCAAATAAGTGCTGTCTACTTTGTGTCACCTCTGTCTTAAAGATTAATACTTCACTTTTTAAATCTGCTTTTAAAAATTATATTGTATTCTTATTATTGTATAATCCTGTACCAAACTTTTATATATTGTCTTGTTGAGAATAATTGAATTGCTCGTTTCTTACCTCTTATTCTTTGAATGAACCACACTATTCAAAAATGATCTTTTAATAGTTTTACAAATATTTTTAGTCTTTATTTTCATAGACAAGTAAGAATGACTTAAATTTTTCTTATTATTATCATCTTTGTCCTATTTTAAACTCAAGCCCATATTTACCTTAATAAATTAGTTGAATTAGTTGAAGATGATGGCATTTTTCTTCTTTGTTTAAAGGGATTGTCTACAGTCTGATGATTTTGCTTTCTTTTTTTTGCAAGTTTGAAAGAAATGACCTATAATCCAATCCTTAGCTGTTCTTTAGTTTCTTGTTGCTGTTAGCATTTTTACCTATTTTGTTCACAATTTTGACTGTTCTATTTCAGTTGTCTCATTGATATGTCAGTTTTGGTTAATGTCTTTTTTTTTTTTTTTTTTTGAGAAAGAGTCTTGCTCTGATGCCCAGCCTGGAGTACAGTGGTATGATCTTGGCTCACTGCAACCTATGCCTCCTGGTTCAAGCAATTCTCCTGCCTTAGCCTCCCAAGTAGCTGGGACTACATACAGACACATGCCACCATGCCCGGCTAATGTTTTGTATTTTTAGTAAAGATGGGGTTCCACCATGTTAGCCAGGATGGTCTTGATCTCCTGACCTCATGATCTGCCTGCCTCGGCCTCCCAAAGTGTTGCGATTACAGATGTGGAGCCACCATGCCTGGCCTTTATTTTTAATTTTTTAAGACAGTGTCTTGTTTCGTTGCTCACACTAGAGTGTAGTAGTGTGAAAATAATTCACTGTCTCCTGGCTCAAAGGATCCTCCCACCTCAGCTTTCTGAGTAGCTGGGACTACAGGCCCATGCCACCACACCTGGCTAATTTTTTTTAGAGATGATGTCTTGCCATGCTTGCCTAGGCTGGTCTCCAACTCCTGGGCTCAAGCAACCCTCCCTTTTAGTCCTCAAAAACTGGTGGAATTACAGGTGTGAGCCACCTCGCCCAGCCGGTAATTGTCATTTTAAAATAAAAAAATCTACTTCATGCATGATTTCAGAGGTCTTCACATATATACACATATTATATTTATATACATTGATTATCATTTAAAAAATTTATGCTAATAATATTGAAATTTGCAGATTGTTCAATGAGTATTGAAAGTAGAAAAATTAACTTTATTTTTTCAACAATTAAATTTTGTATCGCTCTAGTAATTTTGCTTTAACTTTTCATTATTTTCCATGTTGTTTCTTGGTTAACTTGTTCTTTTGCTGAAAACAAAATGCAAATTTTTAATTTGTTAATTTTTTCTCATCACTTTTTAATCAGAAAAACTCTTAAAGAAATGAAATACTTTACCCACACTCCAAAGTTTTGTCATAGAGTATGTGTTGGCATTTAAAAATGTGTTAGTGATATCTGCATTTTTTTTTTCTGAGCTCATTTGTGTGTTTGTGTGTGTGTGTGTGTTTGTGTGTGTGTGTGTGTGTACCCTTTCAATGCTTCTGTTTGGTTACTTAAAAAACTGCTACTATATTTACTATAATGTGATTTGAAATATGTATATATTGTTTACATTTAAATATTATTCATTTTTTCCATACCCTTTGAAGCATGCACATTTTTATTATTCTATAAATTTGATAAAGTATTTTTTAATATTTATGTCATTAATTTATTAGATATTTGCATTCTTTACTTATTAAAATATGAATGTGGTATTCTCAAGTTTTCTTCTAAAACTATTTTTCCCCTTTTCCTTGAATTCTTATTTTTTCCCTAATAAATTGTATTGCTCTATTTCTATATACAGCCTAAAACAGGCTAACTCCTGATAAGCAGTAAAAGATGTATAATAATAATAACAGTAACAATAGTAATTTTATTATAAGATAATAATGATAGTTGTGAGAATTCCACCATTGACTGTGTGTGTTGTATGGTATGATAATGGAAATAAGGAAAAAAGCATGAGGCAGGAAAAGCAGCTGCAGTAGTATGGGAGATATTACTTCTGACACTAAAAGCAAATAATAGTCTTGGTATGTGTGGATTGCTTAATATTTTTTATGAAAGTCCAACATACGGCTACAAAGCTAAACATGTCTATTGTTCAGTTTTTATGTCAGTATCCTTTCTATCTTGCAAATGCCATGCAGGTTGAGTATAGAAAATAGAAATAAGAAAATATAAACCACTTTTAATAATATTCAGACAATAAAATATTAAATATACATATCTATTTAGAAAATAAATATACTGAGGGTGTATTTTAGTTACTTCTTTTTTATGCATGTTCATACTCATGCTGATTTAATTGAGAACATACTGAGGGACTGTGTTACAGGGACTTTCCGGGGTCAGCTGGGGGCTTTGTTTCAAGCACAGGACTTTCCTACCTCTGGCCGGCTAGGGGCCTTTGTTTCTACTTTCCAGCCTCTGGCATGCTAGGTAGGGGCTTTGTCTTGGGTTTTACCTCCTCTGGTTCTTGGATTTGGGGGCTCTGAGACTCAGAGTTGTAAAACAGCAGCCAATCCGGTGGATTCAAAGATTAATTAATCCAGAGGAAGCTTGAAAGAACCCCTCTCATTGAATGAGAACATGAATGGGGAGGGAATAACTCTGGGGAAAAGCTCTAGCCGCCAGAGCCTGGAGTGGCACCTCCTCTGGGTCCACTTCCACAGCGTGGAAGCTGTCCTTTCACTCTGCCTAATAAACTGCACTATCGCACACTCTTTGGGTCCATGAGCTGTAGCACTCACTGTGACACCGAGGCCCTCTTTTCCCATTCTTTGGGCTTAGGGTGGCAAGAAACTGCAGCAAGTCTGGTTACAATATGATTAAACTGATTTTATATTTTAGTATCCTTCTTTCCCAACCTATAATATATTGTAAAATGTTTCCCATGTCATTAAATGGTCTTACATTATATTATATAAGTGACTCTATAATGACCTTGTTGCTGGCTAGGTTAACAATCGTAATTCCTCTTCCTGGCACACAGGAAATTTCCTCCTAAAATATGTGCTTGTCTGATTTAAAAATACTACATATACCATGTTTGTTTTTTGGGATCGTTTTGAGTAGTCAGAATAGCAAAGATGAATCAGTAAATGCCAAGGTCAAAAATGTAAACACATTGAATCAAACCCCCTGTCTGTATCATGTGGACAATTGACGCATTCTGATTCACTGCTATTGCTTAAACAAAGAAACAGACAAACAAACAATATGACCAGCAAACAAGCATTTCTTTTAATGCAGGCATTTCTGGGAGGCAAGAGATTTAGAAGGGTTTAATTTGTGTTGTCATCATTGTCCTGCATCAGGAGAGTATTTGTGTTCTTGTGTTCAATTCAGAACCTCCCGACATAGGCCTCACAATTTTAACAATAGATAGGTACAGAAATATCAGTGTGAAAAATCTCCGTATGGAATTATTAGTGTGAAGACTATTTTGTGAAAAACAAGCCAGTATATAGCTACAGTCCAGTGGAAGGAATTAAAAAAAAAAACAACAACCAAAACACCTTAAATACCCACTTTACTCTCATGAAAAACATAAATCCTTGTGTGCAATATGTTTCTTTCCCTAAAATATCCTTTAACTAAAAGTCGAGAAACAGGCAAGTTAGCACTTCTGTGTGCTCTAGAGAAATGACCTTTGTAACCCTTTCACTTTCTTTCCTCCTGTTTCACTCTTATTCTGTTTTCCAACTAAAATTTTTTTCTTTTAGTTGGCATTCCATGCAAACCAATGCTGTTACCTTTGGTTATGATTTGATATTTTAACCTTATTTCCTCTTTGACATTTACCTTTCCATCCATGATCTGTTTTTTCCTAGCAGTGGGACCTTCTTCTCCTTCTGTGCCACATAATAATAAGATCAAAAGAGTAGATGTGGGATGCTCACAGCCTGATCTCTACTGCAGTTAAGACTGCAAGGTTAGTACTATTATTATTTCACGTTTAGCTTCTTTTGAGTTGTGCCCGTGGAACAAGTAATGAATGTTTTCTGAACTCTCATATTTTCCTTCCACCTTCCCTCTCCACTTTTCTGCAGCATTAATGGCCAGAAAAACAAATATTGTTTTGACAGCAGATTCCATGTAATATATACAGACCAGGTTTTGTATATAACAATCATTCTTGAGTTAGCCAGTTTTAGAAAACAGTTAATAGAGAAAATCACATAGATGTGAAAAATGATGTCATTAAATCTTTTGTTTTTCTGCTCTTTCCTCTTGCTGTAAGCAAACACTTATTATAAATGTCAGAGAAAGAAAATGTCCTGAGAGATTCGTGTCCTTTTAGCTTGAACGTTATGGCTGTGCTCTGAGGAAGACTGTTGCAATATTTTATACTAAGATAAAAATATGAGTGTTGTTTCTCATGAAATTGTCCTGAAACCTCACGTTTCACCTCAAAGAAATAATTATATGCAGATAAGACAGCTATTCTTAACTCAGTTTAACAAATGTAACTCGGTCCCCTCAGAATTACCTGTTTATACTTTACAGTATATCTAGCTAAGAGATACTAAAAGTTCCAACTTCCTCATACTAAGTAGGCCACTGTGTGGGCAGAGATATTAGTCAGAAGAATCACCAGTCCATGGTGATGAGTAATACCTCTTAACATTTTCCAAAACCTGTGTACACACAAATTGCCTTAATATTCCCCTGCACACTTTTTAGAGAAATGGGGAAAATGTGAGATATGAAGGATATTTAGAATAAGTGTTAATTCCAAACAGTAATAAAATAATACAACGAACTACGTGGAGATTTCAATTGGAACAGGTTGTAGAATTTACTTATCTCAGTGTCTCAGCGGTTTTGCATTTCAACAACAATCACTGCGGGCTAATTTGAGATGATTGTATTGCTAATTGAGGTGGTTAGGAGGGTGTGTTTTTTATATTTTGTTTTTCATAGAAACAAGGACTTTGTTATTTTTAAATAGCATGCCCAAACATTACTTCGTTATCATTTATTTGACAAGCCCAATCTTGAAGTACATTTAACTATCAACTTAGCATTGAAGCTTCATGATGAGTGTTGATACACTGTTTTAGAAAATGAAAGCTTACAATATAATGGAAAGTGATTAAGGTAAAAGAACAATGTGATTTCCTGTTTTTCTGAAGTACTCTTCAAAATTTATTGGTTCTTTTGAACAAAATCCTATTTCCTGTTTGTTAGCTAGCCTTATTGGCCCAAATCTTCAGCCATCCCTGTAGCCATACCCTTACTCTGACGTCGTTTTGATTGGAACATACTTCCTATCCTTGACTTTGGAATCAATTACGTGATTTGCTTCCATAAATAGAAAGAGTCAAAAGTGACTTTGTGCTATTTTCAAGTCAAGGATTTAAGAGGCCTTGCTTGTTTCTGTTTATCCGTTTTCACTTCTGTCATTATCATGAGAAGAATCTGTGCTAGTTAATCTGCCAGTCAAAAGTGGATGATAAACACATCAGGCAGAGCCACCCAATGTTATCTAGAAGCTTTCAGAACGATGCATATTAGTACAAGCCTCTGCATGTGATACTGGTTTAAGTCAGCTGACCTTCACAACATTGTGTATCTGTGAGGATAAATAAATATTGTATTAAACCACTAGGATTTGATTTAATAGTTTTAGTGAGATTTAACTGACTTACAATGAATAGCACATATTTAAATTACACAATTTAGTGAGTTTTGACATATACCCCTAAAATCATCACCACAAAATAATGAATATAATTATTCCCCAAATTCCAAAATTTCCCCACACTATTTTCTGTTTGATTTCTTCAATTCATTCCGTACCCCATCCACAGAAACCATGATCTGCTTTTCGTCACTATAGATTTGTTTGTATTTTCTGAAGTTTTATCTGAATGAAATAATATAGTAGATATTCTTTTTTGTCTGATTTCTGTCTGTGAAATTATTTTCGAGATCGTCCATGTAGGAGTATGTATCAGCAGTTTCACCGCTTTCGGTTTCTGAATAGTATTCTACTGCATGGTTGTACCACAATCGTGCTACTCATTAACCTTTTCAAAACTCTTGAGTTTTTTCAGTTTGAGGTTTTTAAAAACAAAGTTCTATGAGCTTTCAAGTACAACATTTTATATAAACAAAGTTCTTCTTTCTTTTGAGTACATAACTGAGACATATGGTAGATTACATTTAACTTATTAAAAACTGCCAGACTATTTCCAAAGTGACGGCACCATTTTGATGCAGGAATTTTCTTGGTCCCTTTGCCACTTGAGGACCTCTGGCCAGTGAGGCTAGAGGTCTCACTCAGGGCACACTACCTGCCGCAAGCAGTTTCTTGCCCAATTGACCCACTGGCTTGTATAATGGCTTCTTAGTTCTTGTACCGAGCCCGAGAAGAATGAAGATGCAGTGACAATCGAAGAATGAGCAAAACAGGGAGTTTTACTGAGTCATGAAACAGATTTCCCCCGAGAGGGGAGGTGGGGGTGGCCCCCCAGACCGAAGGCAGGAAAGTTCCCTCAGTGTTGCTGAGTCTTGGGGCATTTTATGCGCTCAGAAAAGGGGAGGGACAGCCAAACAGGAACAGAAGTTCTGACTCTGGGTTGGGGGTTTCATCTGGGACCAGCAGTCTAGTCTTTCAGTCTTCAGGCTGTTTTGGCTTGAAGGTGGGGTTTCACCAGAGACATGCTGTTATCTGCCTAGATAAAAAACACCGATGTGAGTATCTTTCTATATGCTTATTTATCAACCACATATCTCCTATGCTGAAGTGTCCACATTTTTGCCCATTTTTAGTTAGGCTTTTTTTTTTTTTTTTCTTGTTAGTGAGTTTTGTGAGTTCTGTGTTTATTTTAGACAGTCTTTTATCAGGTATGAGAATTTCAAATATTTTCTTCTAGTCCAAGACTTAGTTTTTATTTCCTTAGTGGTGGTTGTGAAAGAATAGACACCTTTAATTTTGATGAAATCCAATTTATCAATTAATCTTCCACGAATTCTGCTTATTTGTATTTAGTAAGCACAATTTTGTACTGGAGATTTTATAGTTTTGGATTTTAAATTTTGAGCTATGATCTATTTTGAGATAAGTATTTATATATGTGTATGGTGGAGGTTCAAAATATTTTTGGAGTTTTGTTTGTTTTTCAAATTGTTATCCAATAATTCCAACACTGTTATCTTTTGCCCCCTATGGAATTGCCATAGCATTTAGTAAATGATAAAATTGGGCAACACTTAGTTTCATTGTTCTGTTTGTGTATCCTTACTGTAAAATCTGTTTTATTTACTGTTGTATTAAAATCAAATTTGCTATCTGGTATTGTCCTGCTATCATTTTGTTCTTGTTCTTCAAGGTTTTTCTTTTTAACATATTCTATTCTCTTGCATATTTGTATGTATTTTTAAATCAGCCTGTCAATTATGATTTTAAAAGTCTACTGAAATTTCGATTGGTATTACATTGATTCTATAGATTAATTTGCAGAGAATGCACCACTTATAAAAATATTGATTCTTCTGATCCATGATTATAGTGTATCTATCCATTTATTTAGTTCTCCTCTAATCATTTAATCTATGTTTTCATTCGTTTCTATTTCTCTTAGCCACATTTGCAGTTTTTAGTACACAGTTATTACACACCTCTTGTCAAATTTATTCTTTACTATATCATATTCTTGATGGTTATATAATGGCATTGCCTTTCAATCTCAGTTTCTTATTGTTTGCCTTTATTATGTAGAAATAAGATTTATTAGTATATTAATCTTGTGTTACATAAACTTACAAGGCCCAGTTATTAGTTCTAGTAGTGTGGTGTAAATTTAATAGATTTTCAAACATTGCCAATTTTTTCATGAGCTAAAACACACATGTTCATTTTTTCCTTTACTAACTATATGTTTATAATCTTTTCTTCTTGCCCTTTTCCACTTGTTGGAACTGCTTATGCCATGTGAAGTAAAAGTAATGAGAGCAAATTTCTTTGCTTTGCTTTGATCTTCAGTTACAATATTCGGTTTTTCAGCATGGAATACATTCGCTGCATTGTCTGGATTCCCTTGACCAGGTTTACAAACTTTACTTGTGTTTCTAGTTTGCTGAGAAATTCTAAAAGAAATGCATACGAAATTTCTTAAACTGATTTTTTCGACGTCTCTTGAGATAATTATTTGTCTCTTAAATGATGTATTACATTAATTTGATTTTAAAATATCAAATTAACTAGGAGACAAATACTGTAGGTCACAATTCATTATGTTTTTTATATTTTGAGTTTAATTTGCTAATACTCTTATGTTTTTCATTTATGTTCATGAAAGACATTGGTCCTCATTTCTCTTTTAGCTTCTTGTTATGAGTAATATTGACTTCATAGAAGTTACAGGGACATGTTCTATCCTCTTCTATTTTTCTAAATAGCTTATGTAATGGTATTATTTCTTCCTTAGATGTTTTTTGACTTCATTAGTTAAATGTCTGGGATTGGTATCTATTTTTGAGAAGATTTCAGGTATACATTCAATTTCTTCTATAGATATATATGTGAATTCAGATTACCCATTTCTTCTTTAGTGAACTTGCAAATTACATCTTTCAAGAAATTTTTCCTTCTCATCCAAATTGTCGAATTTGTTGATATTAGGTCATTAATGTTATTTCCTTAATAACTTGTTAATATCTGTAAAATCTTTAGTGATGTAATTATTCCATTTACAGTTACAGGTTATTTGCATTTCCTGTCTCTTTCCTTATCAGTCTGATTAAACGTTAATCACTTATTTATTTATTTTTTTTAGTGAAAAGACATCTTGCTGAAAGTCAGAATTTAGTTTCATTGACTGCAATGATTGTTACTGTTTTCTACGTCATTTAATTCTTCTCTTTTCTATAAAGTTTCCTTTCTTCTGCTCACTTTTATTTTCTTTTATCCTTTTTTTAAAGGTAGAGGCTAAGGTAATTGACTTGAGGCCTTTCTGCATTTTTACTATATGCTATTAGTGTTATAAATTACTCTCAATATTTCTTTAGTAACATTCTACTAACTTTGATATATTTGGTTTTTAATTTCTTTCCCTGAATATTATTTTTAACTTCTATTTCAATTTCATGTTTTATTGATTTCTTATTAGAATTAGGTTATCTGGTTTCAAATATTTCATGATTTTCTTGATATGGTTGATAAAAAGTTCTTTTACCAAATTAAATTTAGAGGTGTTTGAGCAATGAACGCTTCATGAATCAGGCAGCTTTCTGAGGCAGCATAGGCTCAGATACTCTAGCACAGTCCTGTGGTGAAAGAATATTTATGGACAGAAAAAGGAAAGTGATGAACAGAAAATGGAAGTGAGGTCAGAAACAGTTAGATTGGTACAGGCTCAGCATTTGTCTTGTTTGAACACAATTCACACAGCTGGATACATTTTAAAAATTATCTTCTTTATTGGATTAATTACCTGTACCTTTTTTGGGTTATGTTAGTGATTGCTTTAAGGTTTTTTGATATACATATATCACTTTCATAGTCTGTGTGCAAGTAATATTATACCACTTCACATTTAGTATAAAGATTTTACAATACTGCACTTTCATTTCTCCCATCCTAGCTTTTATGCTATTATTGCATACATACACTATTTATGGAAATCCTACAGTGTGTTGACATTTTTTTTGCTTTAAACAACTCTCATGATTTAATATATAAGAAAATACATTATATTTAATCACATGTTTACATTTTTGCGCTTTTCTCTGTAGACATAGACTCTCATCTGAAATCACTATCTTCCTGTAGAATTTTTAGAAATTTTTTTGTAGTGAAGGTTTGCTAGTTATAAATTCTTTCAGCTTGTAAATGCAAAGATGTCTTTATTTCCTGACAATAGAAAGGTTTTGAAAACCTTTTGGCTAGATGTAGAATTTGGGATTGTCAGGTTTTTCTTTTAGTACTTTAAAAATGTTGCTTCACTCTCTTCTAACTTGTATTGCTTCAGATGAGCAATCTGCTGTTATATTTGTTTCCCTGTTTATAGATGACATTTCCCCCCTCTGGCTTAGTTTAAGATATTCTCCTTATCTTTGATTTTAAGCAGTACAATTATGTGTGCTTTTTGCACTTAGAGTTCACAAATTATATTGGATAGACGAGTTTACTGTTTTTATGAAATGTGGAAAATGGACCCGATATTCCTTTAAATATATTTTATAATACTTTCTGTCCCTCAGAGACTCCAAGTACACATATAAGCAAGTCCCTTGAAGTTGTTTTGCCACTCACAGTACTCTTTTCATTTTTAAGATTCTTTTTTACTGTTTGTATTTTATTTTGGATAGTTTATATTGCTACGCTTCCTGGTTCATTGATTTTTTTTCTTCAATGTTTAATCTGCTGTTAATCTTAAGTAGTGTATTTTTTAACTCCGGAGCATATTATCTAGCTCCGGAAGTTCTACCTGAATGTTCATCTTTAATGTTGCAACCCTCTATTTTAAATACTCAATTTGTCTTCTATCTTTTTTAATGCAGTATAGTTATCATTACTATTTTAACAGTTTGCTTACGTGATAGAATTAGCTACTATTAGCTAACACTTGAATGATAGAATTAGCTACTATTTTATAACAGTTTGCTTTCTAATTCTATTACTTGAGTAATTTCTGAGTGTGTTTCTATTGACTGACATTTCTTCTCATTATGGGTCATATTTGTCTGCTACTTTGCATACTTAGCAATCTTATCAGGATGCCAGAAATTTAAATCTTAATTTTTGGGCACTATTTTTTATTTTTTGAGATGAAGTTTTGCTCTTGTCACCCAGTCTGGAGTGCAGTGGCATGATCTTGACTCACTGCAAACTTGTCTCCTGGGTTGAAGCGATTCTCCTGCCTCAGCCTCTTGAGTAGCTGGGATTACAGATGCCCACCACCATGCCCAGCTAATTTTTTTGTATTTTTAGGAGAGACAAGCTTCGCCATGTTGGACAGGCTGGTCTCGAACTCTTGATCTCAGATGATATGCCTGCTTCAGTCTCCCTAGAGGCAGGGATTATAGGTGTGAGCCACTGTGCTTGGCCTGATGCTGAATATTTTTTATTCCTATTAATATACTTGAATTCTATTCTGAAGCACTATTTATTTACATGAGAATAGTTTGATTCTTTCTAATCTTGCTTTTAAATTTGTTATAAATGATCAGTTACTTCTCGATTTAGTCAACATTCGTCTGAGTACTTTTTCCAATGCCCTGTGACTCACCAGATTTTCTACTTTGGTTTGTTGGAACACCAGCAATTCTCGACCTTGTATAATCTTGAAGGATTTTTTTATGTTATTTCAGTGCTTTTCCTCTGGCCTCTGCTATTCTCCTTATATGTGTATACTGATTCGAATCTATCTGATGACTAGGGATGCTATTCACTGGTTTTCAGAACACTTTCTTTCTAGTTGACTCTCTCTTTTCTAGTGCTGCTACCTGCAGATTCTACCTGTGTCAGTCACTGCTATATCATGTTCATTTTCTCAACTCAAGTCCTGTGCACTGCATCTCAGCTCCACTGCCCTACGCAGTGTTCTGCAAACTTACGCAGATACTAAGCTGGAGCAATTCTAGGACTTACCTCATTTTCCTCTTCTCTATCACCTTGCTGCCTAGTGTCAAGTATCAGTAAGCCATTATTTCACATATTTGTCTCTCTTATTTTAGTTATTTTGAATATGAACATTAAGTCAGCCCTGTTGCTCAATCTTTACCAGAAGAAAAATTCCAGTCTATGAATTCTTAACATAGGCATCAAGGCAATTCAGTGATCAACTGTGAGTCTTTTCCATAAATGGTATGGCATAACTTTGAAAATGTATGGGAAAAATTAACTTTGGTCCCTACCTCATGCTATGCCCAGATTTAACTTGACATGCATCACAGACCTAAGGTAAAAGTTAAAACTTTAAATTAGAAGAAAATTATATGTAAGCTATCTTCCTTAGAGATGGTACAAGATAAGCACATATTACGATATAATCAAAATTAATTACTTCTCAACATTCTCAACACAAAACATCATTAAGAATAGAAAAACTGCAAGTTACAGTCTGGAGGACAAGTTACTTGCTTACAGAGTACTAAAAAATATGTATAGAATTCAATACTAAAAAAGATAAAGAATTTTAAAATTTAAAGAACAAAAGGTTAAATAGCCTCTTCTCAAAATTAAAAAATACGTGAAAGAACAAAAAGCTCATAAAATATTGTTAATTATTGTTAGTCATGAATGGAATAAAAATTATAGCCTGGTGAAATAAGTTTTTGCAGCCACAGTGATGCTCAGAATTAGAAACTCTCACAATCCTAAATGTTGTTGGGAATACAAAGCACCTGAAATATAGTAGAATCATTTTGAAAAACTTGTCAGACAGATAGAGGGCTGGATATAATTTTATATGTATGTTTGTATGTGTATCCAATCAATGGATTTAATTTCTATGGTTTTATCCAAGAGAACTAAAACAAAAGATTTGTGCAAGAACATTTATAATGGCCTTCTGCATATTAACTAAAGACTGGAAACAAAGCAAAATGTCCATCAATAGGAGAATAAATATATACACATGATATATTCTTACTACAGACTAATATTTATCAAGAAAAATCAAATAATAAATGACAGATGCACAAAACAACAGAACAAAATTTAAAACGTTATGCTAATTTTTAAACATTGTGAATCAATGAAATATTTTGAACATTATGAAAATTGTAGATATGAATAATTTAACTACTATAATGTTTAAAATTAGGCAAAATCAGTCTTTAGTGATGGAAATAAGAATTTTCTGCAGTGGGTGCAACTAGAAGAATGAGATGATTTTCCATTGTAATGATAGTGTTCTATACCCTAATTTAGGCACTGGTTGCATAGATTACACATTTATTAAAATTCATTGATATATACCTTGAAAATCCATTTATTGCAAATTATATAAATTGTCCTTCAATATAAATTAAACAGAATCAATGCAGATAAAAGAATAGAGCTCCTAACACTATGACAATTAAACTTTGGCCATTTTTAAGAGGTCATGTAAATTTTAAAATATATTGCATGATAATTGTATATTTTAAATATAGACACCTGAAACTGAGTATCCTTATCAATGATGGCATCTTGGTCAAAATATTGTACAGAAAATCACACTAAAGATATTCAGTGTACTTTTCAGTTTTTGTAGTAATGGCAATTGGTTGATACAATAAGCATATCATGGGAATAATGGAGGCAAGTCAGGTGAATCTTTTTTTTTCTTTTTTCTTTCTTTTTTTTTTTTTGAGGCAGGTTCTCGTTCTGTCACCCAGGCTGGAAGGCAGTGGTGTGATTACAGCTGACTACAACCTTTGCCTCCTGGGCTCAAACAATCCTTCCACCTCAGCCTCCTGAGTAGCTAGGACTACTGGTGTGAGCCTCCACACTTAAATTTTTTTTTTTTTTAATTTTTTGTAGAGATGGGATTTCACCGTGTTGGCCAGGCTGGTCTGGAACTCCTGACCTCAAGCAGTTTGGCTCTCCTCAGCCTCCCAAAGTGCAGGATTATAGGCATGAGCCACCATACCCAGCAAGTCAGGAAAGCCTTCACTCAAGATTTCAAAACTAATGAGTGCCTCTACATCTGTGATCTCCTTAAATAGAAATAAAAGATTAAAAGGTGAAAGAAAGAAAGCATAAAATTTCAGATGCAATTACCTAAATATAACCCTGAGCTTTGTTTATGTAAAAGTAAAATGCATTATTCAGGTTCTTCAGAGAAACAGAATCACTAGGAGGTATATATGTATATATGTGTGTTTGCGTGCATGTGTGTATTTGTGCGTGCGTGTGTGGATTATAAGGAATTTGCTTACACTATTGTAGGAGCTGAGAAGTCTCAGCTGAGAAGTCTAACAATCTGTAATCAACAAGCTGGAAACTCAAGATAGCAGTGACATAATCGCAGTTTGAATCTGACATCCAAAGGCAGGAGAAGACCAGAATCCCAGTTAGAAGATGGTTAGATAAAGAAAGTGAATTTTCCCTTACTCATCCTTTTTGTTCTGTTCAGGATTCCATGGATTGGACGAGGCCTACCTATACTGGGGTGGGCAATTTACTTTACTGAGTCTATCCATTCAAATGTTAATCTCACCCAGAAACATCCTCATAGCCATGTCCAGAATAAAGTTAACCAAATATCTGGGCACCATGTGCCAAAGTCAACTTGACACATAAGATTAATCATCATAAGTAAAGTGAACAATCAGGTGCCCTGCACAAAATTCTGCCCACTGGGAAGATCTCCTTTCACCACTGTCATTTGGGGATGTCCCAGAAAGGAGTTGTAATGTTGCAGCTGCCTACTTTGGGGTGATGCCTGCATATTATGAAATGTAGGCCTGAGCCTTCTCTTCTTCTGTTGATCACAGGAGATCTCCATGAGCCAATAGGTGCAGGCTGGAAGAGAGAAGGAGGTGTGGCAGCAATGGGGCCCATGGACGTTTGCTCCACCTCTTCATGTAACTTACTTGGATATTCAGGGCCTACCTGGGCTTCATCATGCATATTCCATTTCCATTTGATGTGCTGTGCACTTGCAACTTTAGGGCTTGTGGGGTTAGATAAAACCCACTTCATAATGAGGGGGGCTCATGTCATGTGACAATTTAGTGGCCCACCTATAGTTAATTATTCAGTTTCTAAGGCCCAATAACAGGCCAACAGCTGTTTTATCAAAAGAAGAATAGTTATCTACAGAAGATGGCAGAACTTTGCTCTCAAATCCCAATGGAGGAAATGGCATCCTTTTCTATCACTAACACTTCAAACACCGTTGGATCAGCTGGATCATGTGTCCAAGTGCAGAGCAGCTTGCACTGCAGCCTGGACCTGATGCAGTCTTCTACTGTTCTGGGCACCACTCAGCTCTAACTGCTTTTCAGGCCACTTGGTATATGGGCTGCAAATGAGGAATAAGGCCTATGAAATCTGAAGAGGCCCATTAGGCATTCTGTTTCTCCTTTGGTTATAGGATTTGGATCTGTAACAACTTATCCTGTATCTTGAATAACTCAACATGTTCCACACCACTAGACCCCTAGAAATTTCACTGAGGTGAAATTCATTATATTCTGTGTATTTTTCATATTTTCCTTTTTCTGTCTTATGCTATTTTCAAGTAATATTGTACAAAATGTTTCCATGTTGACACATATATAAAAGTGAAGAGTTAAGAAAACTATAGAAAAATTGAGTTTCTGAATTTTTTTTTCTAAAAAACACTGTACCATGGAATAGAAATAATATTATCATTGTGATGAATCACCCTTTTAATAAGGTGTCTTAATTCCTGACATTTTGTTTTGGTTAGTAGGATATTGCATTCATATATCCAGCATGAATATAAGTAGAATATATGCTTTACTAACATTTAGAAATAATTTAACTAATGATTACCTAACGTGCTTACTTTTTTCTTACAAATTCCTCCAGTAAATGACCATGACTAACATATCTTTTGAGCCTTATTGCAATAAGGAATGTATTAGGCACATGAAAGAAATTCAGCAATGTATACTTTTCTTGATTAAATGGCATGTTGAATGAAATAAATGGCATATTCCATACATGTCTGGGCAATTTATATTATTTCTCCAAGGCATTTATTCACATAGATATAAGTTGAAAATTTTTATTGCTTATTTTATTGAGATTTTTATTCTTTTCATACTACTGAGATTAGTAATTATTATGGTGAATACATTCTATGGTAGCTTAGGGTTTAGATTCAGTGTTAGGTTATTTGCACTATTCATTATGAACATCAGATCCCTTTTCTATTTTCAAGTCAATATTATTCTGAATAATATTATTTACAAGTCGACGATTCACATTCATTAATATGCTTAAGTCTGTGGATAAACATATTTTTTCCTCTTACATGAATCATAATGTAACAAGCTTAGAAATCTACTGTCATAATAGAACACTCACACCATTAAGCTATACTGGCAACATTTTCATATTAGCTGTACTGTCAAGAAAACATTCTATGGAGTGCATTGAAATAAACATATAGATGTTGGCGAAGCCAAGGATTTCAATGTTTTGGTATTTAATTAGGATAGAATATGAGAGACTGATATTGTGATAATTAATTGCTTCACGTAGATATTTGAGGCAAGCTTGCATTGACAATCTGTGCAGTTCTCATTTTGTCACTCATCGTGATCTTGATAGTTTCTTTATTAGGGCCAGAAACAAAGTCAGTGAAGTCTATTCTATATGTAAATTAAAGAAAACTACTGTATACAAACTTTAAGTTAAACAGATTTGAGAAGGTTGATTTATTTTATCAGGTATGTGTCATTATTCCTCTGGAAAAAATGATTTCCAGCTTTCTGAACAGAAAGTATGTTTTCAAAACAAAGTACCAACAGGGTACTCAAATTGTAAATGTAGACTTCAGAATTTTCTGGGCTGGGAAATATTTGTTGATCTGGAATAAATTGTACTTATAGAAACGGATAGGATGGTTTTAGCTAGCTGTCTTGGTCATAGCTTTATTCTGTGTTCTTCTGCAATGTAACAAGTACACTGTCAGACAAGAAAGCATATCTGTGTGTTCAATCTTGTGACTCCACCTGAGATGAAGTTGCTGTGCTCCTAAATCAATATCTCAGTGTTGACTTGATTACATGTGTGACGTTTGTAAAGGAATGAAAGAAATCTGAGTATTCTTTTTTGATAAGTGGGAATGTGTGAGAACCACCCAAGTTATAACTACCCAGAGCTGTTATTTGTTCTTTTCTTATCAAACCATGCTGTACACAGAACTGGTTTAGGAATCTGACTCCTGTTGTAAACGGTAATTAGTGCAAACTACCACTGAATTGAGAGGGACTGGCTAGGTCAAGGCTGTCTTCTCAAGAAGAATACTAACAATGCACCAAAATTACTAACAGAATTCACTTTCATTTCTGGGTTAAATATCCAGACATTGTCTACTCTTTCATCCTGAAAGAAATTATTTGTATATTAATTGCATGTATGTCTAGGGTGAACAGCACTACTATTAAGGCAAGGGCACAGATGTGCTGATAATTACTGGTTAACACCCACTGGGCATGGAGTTTTAGAAAAGGCTATGTCCTTCTTGAGGTTGGGAGGAACAAAAGTAACAGATAGCTGGATGACTTTAACAAGAGGAAACCTGTGCTTTCTTATTCTAGTGCAGTAAGATATAATACTTCATTGCCTAGGGAACATCTAACTAGATAGGAGAATTGTAACTGTCATTCAAGACATCTCATTTTATTTTCCTCATGCCGTAAGAGAACAGCCATATATAAAAGGAGATTGAACAGGCACTTCTCAGAAGTAGTTTAGGAGAATGTTCTCAAAGTATCTTCCACTGGTCTGCCCATTCTAGCTTTCAATGTATAACTGTCAACAAATATGAGACTTACTTATCTAGAAGGAAACTATTAATAGGGCTTTCGTAGGTTGAGAGTAGGGCATTTGAAAATTACTCATAATTATACACTATTTCTGAGATTTTGTAGGAGAGTGATTTTTTGGGGGGGAAAGACATTTTTTTTTAGAGAGTTTTAAGTTAGCAGAATAATTAGAAGGAAAGTAGAGTGATAATCCCATATACTCCCTGCTCCCCTGGCAGAAGAGCCTTCTCTATTAACAAAATCCCTTACTAGATTGGTACATTTGTCACAATTGATGACACTGTATTGACACATCATTTTTATCCAGAGCCCACAGTTTACATTAAGGTTTACTCTTGGAGCTGTATATTCTACAGATCTGAACAAATGTATAATGATACATATCCACAATTACAGTATCTTAGAGAGTAGTTTCACTGCCTTGAAAATAAACTGTGCTTTGGCTATTCACCTCTCCTTCTCCTCTAATCCCTGGCAACCACTAACAGCTTTCCTGTCTCTACAGTTTTGTTCTTTCTAGAATAGCATATAGTGGGAATCATATAGTATGCAGCCATTTCAGACAGGGTTCTTTCACTTAACAAAATACACGTCTTTTCATGGTGTGACAGCTCCCTTCTTTTTAGGACTAAACACTAAACAATATTCTATTGTTTGTATATACCACAGTTTATTTATTCACCTAGAGAAGGATATCTTGGATGCTTCCAACTTTTGGCAATCATGAATTGCCAAAGCTGCTATAAACATGCATGTGCAGGTTTTGGTGTGGAGATAAATTTTAACTCCTTTGCTTAAATGCTAAAAAGCACAATTGCTGCATCATATAGAAAAAGTGGTGTGGAGTTAAATTTTAACTCCTTTGCTTAAGTACTAAAAAGTACAATAGCTGCATCATGCGGAAAAAGTATGTTTAATTTTAAGGAAACTGCCAAATCATCTTACAAAGTGGCTGTACCATATTGTATTCCCACCTGGAATCAATGGGAGTTCCTATTGTTCCACATCCTCATCAGCATTTGGTGTTGTTGGGATTCTGGATTTTAACCATTCTATTTTAATGTCTGTAGTGATATTTCATTGTTATAATTTGCATTTCTGATATGATACATGATATGGTGCATCTTTTCATATCTTTATTTACAATCTGAGTATTCTTGTTAGTGAGGTGTCTGTTAAGGTCTTTAGTTCATTTTCACTCCAGTTATTTTTTTTTTTATTGTTGAGTTTTAACTCTTTTCCTATTTGCCCTGAGAATACTTGCTGGGGGCGCTTGTGGCTATAGCATTTACCCTGAGATAACTGTCACAAACCATCTCACTTTTATTATTATTTTCGCATTGTTCTAGTATTTCGACTTTGGAAAGAAAAGACACTATTCTATTTATAGCATTCTGTTTTAGTAGTGGTATTTCCATTTAAAGAATGTAGGAATCCTCGATTGCTGAAAATTGCAAATCCTAGAAAACACAGTATTCCTGTGCATGATGTTAACATCTTTCTCGAACAGTTCTTGGCCAAAGAATCATTTAATGAATCTGGTTTTTCCAAAACAGGTGATTCTCGTGATTCAGATGATTCTGATGTGAGTTCTTTTTAGGAATAACTCCAAGAACAGTTTTCATATTTTATTTTCACATTGAGAATCAGTCAGATTAGCTTCAGCCTTAAAGAGTATCTTTATGTAAAACTAAATGAGTGCTGGCAGTGAGCTGCACTTTTTCTTTTTTTTCAAAACAGGAAAAAAGTTAAGAGTTCTTTGCATATTTTGTATGACATTATTTTATCAAATACGTCTTTTGCAAATACTTGTCTCCCAGTCTCTGGTTTGTGTTTTCACTCTCTTGATTGAGTGATTTTTAAACCAAGTTCCATAGAGTTCTAGAAGCAGCACAGACAGCCATTGAGGATGAGAAGGAGACCAATTGCTGGCCTTAGGTGTCTTATCTATATCACCAACAGCTGTTTCATCCTCATTGATTTTGTGTTTCCCCATAACATTTTGTTTGAAGAATATTTACTGCTAAAAATGTGGTAAAATGTAGGTTTGGTGTGGGGGAAGTGTTGGGAATTAGAAGTAATTTCTCCCCCATTCCTTCTTGTACACCACAAATCCTTATTGAGCACATTTGTAGCTTAAGACAGCAGTAAGATACAGAGGAGGGAATAGTGTTCTCCAACTATTAGTGGAAACAGAGTAAACGGAAAGGTAGGGTAGCTGTTCTGATGATCTTAGTAAGCCAGTAAGGGTTACAAAAGGAAAAGTGGAGCCATATATGCAGAGGTAACACAAGATCAACTTGGCCTCTGCCCTGACTAGAAACAAGTTAATGACTTCCAGTCTATGAAATCAAGTCATAGATTAGTTTGTTTGGGTATTGAGCTCTTTATTGGTAATTTATTCTTTTCCTTTAATAGAGTTAAGTAAGGCATTTTGGTGAGATTTCAGTAGTTTCTATCATTTAATATTGAATCATATATAATCAATAATAGAAATATATATATATAATTGAAAAAAGCTGAATATGAGCTATTCTATTACTTAACAGCTTTGATGTCCTTTGAATTGTTACAAAAGGAAGTCTGGAAAAATGTTTATAATTAACAGCCTGCATTAATAATTCACTTGCATAAATCAAAAATCCTGGGTTTCAGTCTTTCTGTAAGACATATTAATGGCTCATAAGTATAAATGCTTTAGTTTTGGTATAGATACTTATTATGACAACTTAAAAAGTTGCATTGCACATTATGCAATAATTTTCTGTTAGATGCTACTTCAAATTTCAAAGGACTTGATATTTTTGGAAAAGAAATTTGTAAAAAATTCTGATTTTACTATTTTAATTTTAAGGTCTAATTAATATGCTTTCTATTTATCTTTAAAGGTTCTTTTTGATTAAGCATTCAAAGTCATGTAGAAATTTAATTAAATTAAGCATGTTCTTAAAATACTGATGAAATTAATCATTCTGATCCCTGTTTAAGTAACCCTTTTTCAAAGACTGTCAAATTAAACATAAGGCTACACTCGAAAAATAGAGAATCTAGATATTAAACCATATAATTAATGCCAGATAATTCTAATAGTTTTAATACTTTGGTATTTTTGACTCTATACATACCATTACTTTAGACAAAATATTGTGTAGTGAAAGGTCACTGAATCAAGGTTCACAAGTCCTGGTTTCTAGCCACCAAATTGAATCCACGACCTTGAGAAGATGACTTGACCTTTCTAAGCCTGTGATTCTGCAAATGTATAATGGGAGGTCTATTTTGATCCTTTTCATTTCTGTGAATGTAATGCATTTTTATTTGGACAGCTACCGAATATTTTCACTTTGTTTTCATGAGAAAAACCTTAATAGTTATAAAAATATACTCACTTAAAGTTATTTCTTTTGTATATATGTCTGAAATATATATCCTGCTAAGAGTGACTTCAAGAATATGGTTTGCTTACTATATACAGCCAATATGAGAAGCTCTGTACTACTTCATGAAGGAGTACAGTATTGTAGAAAGCATCTTTTTACTTTTTTAAAAGAAAACCTATTGCTCTTAGCTCTCTTTTTCTTTTTCTTTCTTTTTTTTTGTTATACTTTAAGTTCTGGGGTACATGTGCAGAAAGTGCAGGTTTGTTACATAGGTACACATGCCATGGTGGTTTGCTGCATCCATCACCCCCCTCATCTACATTAGGTATTTCTCCCAATGTTATCCCTCCCCTAGCCCCTCCCCGCCACTCTCCTTCCTCAGCCCCTCGCCCTCCAACAGGCCCAGTAATAAAACAGCATGGTAGTGGTACTAAAACAGAGATATAAACCAGTGGAACAGAACAGAGGCCTCAGAAATAGCACCACATATCTACAGCCATCTGATCTTTGACAATCCTGACAAAAGCAATGGGAAAAGGATTCCCTATTTAATAAATAGCAAAACTGGCTAGCCATATGCAGAAAGCTGAAACTGGATCCCTTCCTTACACCTTATACAAAAAATAACTCATGATGGATTAAAGATTTAAACCTAAGACCTAGTATCATAAAAACCCCAGAAGAAAACCTAGGCAATACTATTCAGGACATAGGCATAGGAAAGGACTTCATGACTAAAACACCAAAAGCAATGGCAACAAAAGCCAAAATAGACAAACGGAATGTAATTAAACTAAAGAGGTTCTGCACAGCAAAATAAACTATCATTAGAGTGAACCGGCAACCAACAGAAAGGGAACATTTTTTGCAATATACCCATCTGACAAAGGGTGGATGCAGAATCTACAAAGAACTTCAAATTTACCAGAAACACACAACTCCATAAAAAGTAAGCAAAGGGTATGAACAGACACTTCTCAAAAGAAGACATTTATGCAGCCAACAAACATATGAAAAAAACTCATCATCATTGGTCATTAGAGAAATGCAAATCAAAACCACATTGACCTACCATCTCAGGCCAGTTATAAAGGTGATCATTAAAAAATCAGGAGGCAACAGATGCAGGAGAGGATTTGGAGAAACAGGAACACTTCTACACTGTTAGTGGCACTGTAAATTGGTTCAGCCATTATGGAAGACAGTGTGACAATTCCTCAAGGATCTAGAACTAGAAATACCATTTGACCCAGCAATCCCATTACTGGATATATACAGATATAATGGATATATATATATTCATATATATATATAGTATGAATATATATAGTATATATATATTATGGATATAGTATATATATATAGTATGGATATATATATAGTATATATATATACAGATATAATGGATATATATAGTATATATAATAGATATATACAGTATATATCCAGTAATGGATATAACAGAATGTTATAACATGCACACATATATTTATTGTGCCACTGTTCACAATAGCAAAGATTTAGAACTAACCCAAATGCCCGTCAATGATAGACTGGATAAAGAAAATGTGACACATATACACCATGGATTACTATGCAGCCACAAAAAAACGATGAATTTACGTCCTTTGCAGGGACATGGATAAAGCTGGAAACCATCATTCTCAGCAAACTGATACAAGAAAACCAAACACCGTATGTTTTCACTCATAAGTGGATGTTAAACAATGAGAACACGTGGACATAGGGAGGGGAACATCACACACTATAGCTCTCCTTTTCTAGTGGGACTAAACACTACCACTTGGATAGAGAGAGAGAAAGAGAGACAGAGAGACAGACAGAGAGAGAGAGAAGAAATATAGAGTTAGACGAATGGATGATTATTTTCCATAACACAATATCATATACATAGAAATGCTTGTTTGTAGTTTAGAAGATACTCAAAATGCCTATACTGAACAACATACTACATAATATATTTGTGAAAAGGACCACTTTGTAATTGCAATATAAATAGACACACGCTGATGTTAAAAATAGCATATCTCTGGCCACACATATTCCAAGGAAGTCTGGAGCAATGTTAAAAATAGCGTATCTCTGGCTACATAGATTCCAGGGATGTCTTGAGCAATGGCAGCCAGCAAATTGTTCCCAGAGCAATGAGGATCCAGGAAAACCGAGTCAGACCTATTGGCCAGTTCTGGTAATGTCGAAAGGCATGTTGGTCAAAAATCTAATGTAAACTTTATAAAGCTGAGCTCACTCTCACTAACTCAGCAGTATTTCCCATTCAAATGAAGTATGACATAGAAAGAAACTTCAAAATCAATCAAAATATTTATTGAAATTTTGGAATCAGCGAATTGGAATTACATGCCATGATACATATAACCTTTAAGTGAAATCTCCTATAAATCTGCTAATTCTCTGTCTTATATTGTATGCCATAGCTTCTGTCCTTGACATTCAGTCTTTCATTTTTCCTTCTCTAGTCTTAAACGAATCTACCCACATGAGCCTGTTTCCCTTCTACTGTATAGCTGTGTAGTTCTTAATGTGCCCTTTAACGTCAAGTAGTCTAGACTTTCTAATATGCTTCTAATTCTCTTCACTCACAACTAGAATTGCCACAACAAAGTGGCATGCAAATTCTCAAATACTAATGGCTTTTGCCTTCATTACATGAACAAATACAAGAGTATGAGATTAAAACAAGAAATCCAATATAAGCATGTGTCGACATCCTTGAGGTGTACCGGGAAGGGAAGACCTCAATCCTGGTTGGCTTCAGACTTTATAGTAGGTGTACTAGCTGTAATCAATAGATTCAAAGCAGACTGATGGAATTCTCTGAAGTAAGATCCAATCTCAGGCAAAGTAGAATCCTGAAAATTATCTAAATGTAGCGCTTTGGGCTGTTAGCTCTAGTGATCCTATGGGGAACAAGGAATCAGGGGAGAGCAAACAGGCAGTAAATTCTTATATCGAGAATCTAGAATGAACAGAACACTAAACAAATTAAACTTACAACAAGGAGAATATGAAGAAAAAGGAGCTTCAGGGTGCGCTCATATGCATATATAATTGTGATTTCCCTTTAGACACAGCCATCAACTTTAAGGAAGTTGGATACTCATAGGTTTGAATCTGACTGATCATAATTGTAACCATTGTGGTGGCAACAGAACAGTAAGGGCCTAGCAGTTATTATCATATGCAATAATTATAAAATATTAAACTGTGTCTATCTAGTCAAATTGCATGAGATTATTGAAATTGAACCATTTCTGAGGCACTAAAGAGGCAAATTTTTCTAATAATTCATGCTAACAAATACATGCATATACACACATATATATATTATTGATTGAATGTGCTCCCTCAGAATTCATATGCAGATGTTCCTTTGACCTATGATAGAGTTGTGTCTTGATAAACCCATCATAAGTTGAAATATGGTAAGTCAAAACCCATATACTATGCCTAACATACTGAACATCATAGCTTAGGCTGGCCTAGGTTAAATGTGCTCAGAACACTTTCATTAGCCTACAGTTGGGAAAAATCATCTAATGCAAAATTTATTTTATAACAAAGTGTTAAGTATCTCATGGTAATTTATTGCATACTGTACTGAAAGTGAAAAACAGAATATATTTCACTTTCATGCCATTATAAAGTTGAAAAATTATAAGTCTAACCATTTTAAGTTAGGGACCACCTGTATTGAAATACTAAGCCCCAATAAGATGCTGTTAGGAGTTGAGGCTTTGTGGAGGCGATTAGATCAAGAAAGTGGAGCCCTCACGAATGGGATTAGTGTCCTTGTAAAAGAGACTTCAGAGCTCCCTCACCACTTCTGCCTTGTGAGAATACAGCACACAGCAAACAAATAAAACCAAAACTAAAAAACAATGACTGGGCCATGTATGACAAGAAAGCAGGCCCTCAGAAGGCACTGACTTTCCTGATACCTTGATCTTGAACTTTCCAGTCTCCAGAACTGTGAGAAATAAATGTCTGTCATTTTAACTACCCAATCTCTGGCAGTCGAAATTGACTGAAGCAATAGGCAACCAGCACTCAGCAAAATCCTTCCATGGTTTCCCCAGCCTTGTACTCAAATACGTTTGGAACATAAAAGACACACAGGTAGACATGTGTGCTTCTATAGGCATTCACATCCCGGAGAGCGGCCCACCTTGATCCTGGAAGGCAACCATCACCATTAGAGAGACATTTCCTAAAAGGGTTTATCCTTGGCAGCACGAAGGTCCTAAACACATGAGTCATATCTACAACTGTGGATCTGAAAATCGAGAAGTCTTCCCCAACTTTAGCTTCCTTTGGACATTCCATTGGATTTATGAAGATCCTGTTCACTATAATAAATTGACCTATACTTAAAATATTAAGAGGGGCTTCTGCTTTCCTTATTCATAGAGCAATTAAAATCACCTTCTGCTGAGGTTTTAGTGTTATCAAGGCAATGACCACTGATGACAGAAAGATTTTAAAAGACACTCCTTCTTTCAAGAAGTTATCAGAAAAGGATATTTTATTCTTAGTTATTTGTCAAGCATATTTTCAAATAACTTGGTAAATAATAGGTAAAATGATTGGGCATGTGCTAAGCACAATTCTAAGTTTTCTGCATGTATTATCTTATTTAAAGCTTACAACAGCCATAATACACCCTTATGCCCATTTCAACAATAAGGAAACTGAAACATGCAGAGTTTGAGAAATATGCTCAAGGTTGCATGGGTCATCAATGATAGTCCTGATTCAAACTCAGGGCATTTGACTCTTGAGCCAGGGTTCTTAGTGTGCTAGCATCACCTGAACAAGAGAGAATATAAAGTGCCATGGAATAAAGATATAAATGTGGTATTTTTGGTTGGGTCAGTGGAAGGAAATGGGATCAGAGATGGAAACTGTGGAATGGAGATAATATTAGTATTGACTTTGTTTAAAGAGACATTTGCATGACAGAGAGTTTAGACAACAAGATATGTACATTTAAAGATGTAGAACCATAAAAATATACAGAATATTTAGCAAATGTTGAGAAGCTAGATGTGCCTACAATTCTGGCTCCATGAGATAAGAGAGTGTTACAGGAGTCTGCAATGGCAGAATGGGGCCCTGGACTTCTCTTGCAAAAGATATTAGCTGTATTTTTAAATTCTGGCATGTCTTTAAAACTACTAACTAAAAATAACCAAATCATTTTTGTGTGCTTGATTGTGAATAAGGAAAAATGAGATCAGCATGTTACGGGGGAGACACGTAGTGAGGTCATCCCAGGTTCAGAGAATGAATGCCATGAAAACCACTGTGAGGTTTACGAACTAAGGCTTATGACAGTTTCTCTCCTGAGTGTATAGGAACTTTTTGAACTATCAGTGGTTTTGTGTAGCAGAGAATGAGAAGATGTCAGTAATAAACTGTGAGGGGAGAGCTGTCAGATTATAAATTTTGTGCGTAGTGTCTTCTTAGGGAAGCAGATTTCCAGGACAGGCTCTTGACATTAAAGGAAAGTCACCAAAAGCATTTGTGTGAGGTCCTCACACTCAGAATGTGCCTTTGATAATCCATTGTAGTGAATTCAAGAATAGTAGAACTTGTATTTGTACATTTATCAAAAGCACTAACGTACTTTTTATGAGTTCATTATGGATAGTCGGTACTCCTCAATTTGGTATTTTAGCTGTTACCTTTTACTTCTTAAATTTAAATGTTCCTTAAATGTATTTTAATCTATAAGATCTGCCACTATTTAGTTCATTTCCATTCAATTTCTTTTTTCTTTTTTTTTTTTTTTTTGAGACGGAGTTTCGCTCTTGTTACCCAGGATAGAGTGCAATGGCGCAATCTCGGCTCACTGCAACCTCCGCCTCCTGGGTTCAGGCAATTCTCCTGCCTCAGCCTCCTGAGTAGCTGGGATTACAGGCACACGCCACCATGCCCACATAATTTTTTGTATCTTTAGTAGAGACGGGGTTTCACCATGTTGACCAGGATGGTCTCAATCTCTTGACCTCGTGATCCACCCGTCTCGGCCTCCCAAAGTGCTGGGATTACAGGCTTGAGCCACCAAGCCCGGCCTTCCATTCAATTTCTATGATACTTATTACCATAGTTCTTTTGAGTACTTGATATTTTTCTTAAATGTCTTCAGGCCCACATCACCAAGTATACTTATGTGCAAACAAGGGCAACATGCATATTTTGCTGATAGAGATATTAGATTTGGTAAGTGGAATTGGTTATTTTTAGATAAGAATAGTTTTAGTATAAATTATTTAGATGCATTTGTCACACAAATTGTACTATTATTAGTGTAAATTCAGAGGACTCAAATTAATTTTATGCACTTTCAGCCATGAGGAAAAGACATCAACTTCTGTTCTGTTTCTAAGCTTTAAAATTAGCATATATCGTTTATATATGTTAGTATAAATAAAGATTATCTTTTATTTTTTTTGAGACAGAATCTTGCTCTGTAGTCCAGGCTGGAGTGCAAAGGCATGATCTCAGCTCACCGCAAACTCTGCCTCCTGGTTTCAAGAAATTCTCCTGCCTCAGCCTTCTAAGTGCTGGGATTACAGGCGTGAGCCACTATGCCCAACTAATTTTTGCATTTTCACCATGTTGGCCAGGTTGGTCTTGAGCTCCCAACTTCAGATGATCCACCTGCTTCAGCCTCCCAAAATGCTGGGATTACAGGTATGAGCCACCTCACCTGCCTAAATAAAGATTCTCTAAATTGTTACAACTACGTTGAGATCATAACAAAGATAATGATCCCAAAAATATTAAAAAGAGGTAGACATTTCTGTTAAACATGTTTTTCTATCTTCTAATGTGATCTGCTAATTACTTAGCACACACACAAAAAATAATATACTAGCTGAATAAATTAGCTGATAAGCAAAAAAAAGAAGATTTCTAGAAAGGTTAGTTATAATTTCTCAGTTATGTTTCTGCCTGTTTTAATTTTAACGAATCACAATCTAATTTCTGGTATTTATTATTTTAGTGACGTATAATATTAAGGATATCAGAATTTTGATTGTTGAATGGTAAGAATTTAGGATTAAATATAAGCTGTTGAAACATATTTTCATTTAAAATTAAAATAATTATTTGATTATTTCATTTGTTTAAAATAAATTATTAGTATTTGTTATTGTAGGCTATACAAGGCATACAATATTATTTCAAATGTATTTCTCAATAAAAATGTTGAACAATTTTCCAAAATATATAATAAATTTTTAAAAGTTTGATATCTAAAATATTGGGAGTATCTACTAAGGTATTAGAAGTATTAGTATGTTATTTTTATATGGTAACTAAATTTTACAGTAAAATATTTTAGGTGTTATACATTTAATTTAAACCTAAAAACTGAGTTTCAGCATAGTTAAGATAACATGTTCAAGGATGCATAGTAAATAAATAGATTCAAAAGCGTGTCTGTAAGCATAAAACCATTCTTTGTTTTTACTGTGCTGACTCTAGACACTTTAATTGATATATACAATATTTATACTTATTTTAAGGGCATATGTACTGTTTTTAATATTAAAATGTTTGCTGAAATTATTGTAGATTCATATTCAGACATAAGAAATAATAGATACTCTGAGTACCCCTCACCCAGATTCTTTCAAAGATAATGTTTTACAATAGTACAATTATTATATGTAATAGTATATGCATATTCACAGACCATGTTCAGATTTTCTAGTTTTCTTTATGCTTATGTATGTATATATAAATGCATTAGTTCCACACAGTTTTATCACATATGTAGATTTGTGTATCCACCACCACAGTGAAGATACGAAACAATTTCATCACCACAAAGGGACTTCTGTTGTTTTTTTTACAACCACACTGAGCTCTTGCCACCCCTACCTCCTAGTCCCTAACCTCTGACAATCACTAAAATATGCATTCTCAATCTGTATACTTTTGTAATTTCCAGAATGTTATATAAAATAAATCATAAATGTTCCATTCGATATTGGCTTTTTCACTCAGCATAATAACTGTAAGATCTATCCAAATTATTGTGTATATAAACAGCTTTTTGCTTTTTATTGCTGACTAATATTCCATCCATCGTCTATTACATGTTGATGTAACCATTTACCTGTTGAAAAATCTCTAAAGTTATTTCAGTAGTTTTTAGCAATTCCAAGTAAAGCTGAAATGAATATTCATGTGCAGGTTTCTGTGTGAACATATATTTTTATTTCTCTGGGATAAATATCCAAGAGTGCAATTTCTTGGACATATGGTAATTGCATGTTTAGTTTCATACCAAACTGCTGAAGTATTTTTAGAGTGGCTGAACCATTTTTTTTTTAATTTTAACATCTCCGTGGGAAGCGATTCAGTAAGCCAGTTTTTCACATTGTCACTGGTAGCATCTGATGTCATTACTATTCTTAATTTCAACCATTCTGATAAATGTATTGTGATATTCCATTGTGGTTTTAATTTTGTTTCTCTTTTGGCTAAAGATGTTGAACACCTTTTCATGAGATTATTTGCCATTGATATACCCTCTTCAGTGATATACCCCTTTATTCCTTTTGTCCATTTTCTAATTGTGTTATTTATATTTTTACTGTTAAGTTTTGAGAGTTCTTTATAAGTTCTAGATACAGGTTTTTCTGTTATATATGTGGTTTAACAAATGTGATCTTACATTCTGTAGCTTTCTATTTATCTTATTCAGATGGTATTTCACAGAGTAAATGTTTTTATTTTGATGAAGTCTAATTTATCATTTTCCTTTTATGGATAATACTTGCAATGTTATGTCTAAGAACTCTTTTTCCAGGCATGAAATTTTTAACACAATTGTTTGTTCAGAAAAAGATCAAACTTTTAGGTTTTTTTATTTCAATATATTTTTTAGGTTGAATCGATTTTTGTGAAAAGTGAAAAGTGTGAAGTTTGCTACGATTTGGATGTAGTTCCTTTTGTCTCCACCAAAATTCATACTGACATTTGATCTCCAGTGTGTTGGAGTTGAGATTAGGGCCTAGTGGGAGGTGTTTTGGTTATAACGTTGGAGGACCCCTCATGACTTGCTTGGTGTTGTTCTTGGGGAACTGAGTTCTTGTTCTTGCAAGGATGATTCCTGTTAGAATGGACTGGTTTCTGTGAAAGTGAGTTATCACAAAACCAGGACACCCCTCAGGTTTTCTCGTTATTTTCTATGTGCCTGCTTCTCCCTTGATCACATTTGTGCCACAGCATGGAAAGCCCTGGTCAGAAACCAGCGCCATGCCCTCATATTTCTTAGCCTGCAGAACCCTGAGCTAATAAATCCTCTTTTATTGATAAATAACCCTGTTTCAGGTATTCTTTTATAGCAGTACGAAATGGAGTAAGAATGGATTAAGACAAAGTTTAACAGAGAATCATATGTGTGTTTTTGTTTTCGTTTTAGACTGGTTATCCAAATTTATCTAGCACCATTTGTTAAAAGGCTATACTTCTTCCATTGAATTGTTTTTCATCTTTATTAAAATTTAGTTGGGTTTTTTTGTGTACTACATAGTCTTGATTACTGTAGTTACAGAGTAAGTCTTGAATTTAGAAAACTGATTCCTCTCAATATATTCATATTTTTCAAAATGTTTTTGGTATTTTAGTTCCTTTGTTTTGTATATAAATTTTAAAATAATCTTGCCTATATCTATAAAAAAACTTGTGAATATGATAAGAATTAGGTTAAACCTATACATTAATTTGGGTAACACTGACATTTTTACTCTGCCAATTTTTCAAGTTTATTAGTATTTTATGTCTCTCCATTTATTTACATTATTCTGGATTTCTTCCATCTGTTTCCTGTGGCTTTCAGCATACAAGTCTTACAAATGAATTGTTACTTTTTTTGTATAATTGTAAATGGTATTACATATTTAATTTCCACATGATATGTTCATGGATAGTATATAGAAATATAATTCATTTTTATATGTTGATCTTATATCATATTACCTTGTTAAACTCAAAAACTTTTGTTTTTGCAAATTCTTTAGAATTTTCTAATTGGAGTTCAACCATTATGGAAGACAGTGTGGCGATACCTCAAGGATCTAGAAATAGAAATTCCATTTGACCCACAATCCCATTACTGGGTATATACCCAAAGGATTATAAATCGTTCTATTATAAAGACACATGCATATGTAGGTTCACTGCAGCACTGTTTACAATAGCAAAGATTTGGAACCAACCTAAATGCCCATCAATTATAGACTGGAAAAGGAAAATGTGGCATATATACACCATGGAATACTATGCAGCCATAAAATAAAAAACACACGAGTTCGTGCCCTTTGTAGGGACATGGATGAATCTGGAAACCATCATTCTCAGCAAACTGAAGCAAGAATAGAAAACCAAACACCACATGTTGTGACTCACGGGTGTTGAACAATGAGAACACATGAACACAGGGAGTGAGGGAATGTGTTCTCTTTCTGGGTCCACAAGGGGGCATAGTTTTAAGGGCAAGAGCTTCCCAGTGCCATGCCCCCCTCCCATCTCTCTCCATCAGGGAGATTTAATAGTTTATTTTTGAATTTCGCAGGCACGTGAAGAAACTAAGAGTCAATCACCCCAGCAAAAGTTCTAAGGAACTCCTTTCATTGGCCTGGGGTCTTAGAGAAGGTGGGGGTTCCTCCCAGGTTAAAAGTCCCCTTCTTCCACACCCTTTCAGACTCCATGTTTGGATCCCCTTCCACGAACACTCTCGTGGAAGCTGTTTTTCTCTCTCCTGGATTTTCCCTGTGGAGTCCCCTTCCATACTCTCTCATGGAAGCCTGTCTTCTCCTAAACTCCATCTCCCTCTAATCCCTTCCACTCAGTGTGGAAGCTGCTTTCCTCTCCTGATTCCATCTTTCTGGATTCTCTCACTCAGTGTGAGAGTTAGCTGTTTCTTTCTCTCTCCTTCTCCTGTTTCTCTCTCTCTCTCTCTAAATAAATCATTTCTTTTTAATGCGGTCGGGCAGATCTTGGCTCCCAGGCATCCCGCAAAATAGGCAGGTCACCTCAGGGGCGACCTTTACCCGCTCAAATATTCATCTCACATTAGCAGTGAGGATTCGGGCATCACCCCGAATCGTTATTTACCTTAATCATAAGTTTAAGGCATTTCTACAAACACTTTTGAGTCCGGCATTTACTGAGCACTGCGCCGTGGTCCCCTCTCTCATTCTTGAGAGGGCGGGAGACCAAGAACCTGGAGAAACATCCTCTCAGGGGAGCCGCACCCTGAACCCCTGAACCCTAATATAACAGGAGGGGAACATTACACACTGGGGTAGGTGGCGGGAGGCTAAGGAAGGGACAGCAGGGGGTAAGGAGGCTGGGAAGGATAACGTGGGGAGAAATGCTAGGTGATGGGGGGATGGAGGATGCAAACCACTTTGCTAAGTATGTACCTATGCAATGACCCTGCACCATCAGCACATGTACCTCAGAACCTAAAGTACGATTAAAAAAAAAAGAATTTTCTAATTGACCTATCATGTCATTGCAAATAGAAAGAGTTTTATTTCTTCCTATTTGTCTGCATGCTTCGATTTGCTTTTCTTGCCTTACTGAACTCACTAGATTTGTAGTATTACAGAAACTGAACTTGTCCAACCCATGGCTTGTGGGCCACATGAGGTCCAGGACAGCTTTGTCTGTGGCCCAACGCAGACTAGTGAACTTTATTAAAACATTATAACATTTTGTGTGTGACTTTTTTCTGTAGCTCCTCAGCTATTACAGTGTTACTGTATTTTATGTGTGGCCCAAGACAATTCTTCATCCAATGTGGCCCAGGGAAGCTGAAAGATTGGACAGCGTTGAAAGTATATTAAATAGGAGGAATGATGTTTAGAGCCTCCTTGTAATACATTTAAATGTTAAGTCTCCACCCCAACCAGGGAAGCATGCTGAAAGACTGTTGGCTACTACAAATGCCCTTGCCTCCCTTTGTGAGTTTCCACTGCTCCTCCTATAACCTGCTGAACATGTGTACTTAGCCAACCTGCTCAGCGTACATTCCTGTTCCCTTGACCCATCCCCTGAAGTACTTGTTCTGGAGGTTACACTTCCCAACCTGCAAGATGGCCAGCCTGCAAGCTGCAGTGCTTTATGAGAAATAAAGCTCTTTTTCCAAATTAATGAACTTCATCATTCTTCAGTTGGCAGATTTCGGGACATTTGTTTTTCTTGTACAGTGAATAAGCATATTCATTGAACTGATGACCTGCCTTAGCTAGTTTGGTCAATGATTTCCTAGAACAGACTTTTGTGAGGTTTGTGCTATTTTCATTGATGTAACTAAGCAGCAGACATGGAGGCCCTCTGTGTTCAGTGTCCATAGACTGGCCAGAGCCACTCTGTGGTCAGTGGTCTCTCATCAGGAAGGAATGCTGGTCAGTCCTGTGTCAAAACCATAGGGGGAGGGCACCATGAGTTTTGGTTGGTATCAGAGATAGAGCGAGTCTTTCCAAAGGGCTAGTTTCTATGTAACCCTTAAAAAGAAAGCCAATGGCAGTCAGCAAGGGCAGCGGTATAACAAGGGTGGCTGACCTTCCCTCCTCTCATGGCCAGGAACTCAGTTTTTAAGGTTTCTCCAGGGTCCCCTTGGCCAAGAGGAGATCTATTCAGCTGGGTGGAGGCTTAAAATTTTGTTTCTCAAATCTTACAGTGCCTATATAACAAATGTTTCCCCAAATCTAGACAATATTGAATTTTATATAATATGACCAATCTTGAATTGAAAAGAGAAAGAAAAAGCAACTCTCTAAATCTTCAATAATAAATTTTAATCAAAGACACTAGAAAAAGATCTGAATTATCTTTCTATTCTCTCTATAGAAAATGGTACTGCAAAATTGCTGTGTTTTGAGGAGATGATCAAAGAGGGTACAACCAAAATAGGAAGAAAAAGTGTTTTAGAACTGCCTCGGAAAGCTCACTGATCATTTTTTTTTCAATTTTGTGACATTTAAGTTATGTTTCAGATTTTTTACATTTGTAATTTGTTTGGAAGGTTCTTAATCATGCTTCTTCCTGTGATGTTGTAAAATGTATATTTGGTCTTCTGTTTTCCTGATGCATAGCTCCTAAAATCCTCAGGATCTACGGAGTGATGAGTGTCTCTTGTATGCTAATGAGATGACTGGAGCCCCTCAATAGCCTCAGATGGGGGCTGTTCACTGTTTTCTACACTCCCAGGAGGGAAGGTTGAAAGTTTCAGCCCACCTCCTACTTCCTCATACCCCAACAACCTCTCTCATGTCCAGGGAGGATAGAAGGGCTGAATATTGAGTTGATCACCAACAGCTGATTATATAATCAATAATGCCTACCTAAGGCAGTTTCCATAAAAAAAACAAAAGGGCCGAGCTTTGGGGTCTTCCGGATAGCAGAACATGTAGAAGTCCCTGCAGGGTAGTGTATCCAGAGACAGCATGGAAGCCCTGTGCCTCTTTTCCCCATACCTTGCCTTATGCATCTCTTCCCTCTGGCTGTTCATCTGTATCCTTTGTAATGTATCCTTATAATCAATGGATAAGTGTAAGAAAAAAAATAAGAAAAATGAAAGCAGAAATTCTGTCTTTCACTATTAAGTGTAATGTTAGCTACAGAATTTTGGTGGGTTCTCTTTATCAAGTTAGAATAATTCTTCTGTATTCCTAACTTGCTGAGAGTTTTAATAAAAAGCTAGTGTTAGATTTTGTCAGACTCTTTTTCTGCATTAACTGATATGGTCACCTTTATTTTTTCTTTCTTTTTAGCTTCTTGATGTGGTAGATTATATTTATTGATTTTCAAGAATTAAACCACCCTTTGCTATGGTCAAAATATTTGTGTCATCCTGAAATTTATGCATTGAAATCCTAACTCCAAAGACAATGATAATTGGGAGCTGGAGACATTTGGGTCATGAGGGTAGAGTTTTTATGCATGGTATTAGTGTCTTCATAAAAGAGGCCCCAGAGAGATGCCTTGCTTTTTCCACTGTCAGAATACAGTGAAAGACATCATCTATAAACCAGAAAACAAACTCTAACAGAGCAATGTATCTGTCATGATCTTGGTTTCTCAGCCTCTAGAACTATAAGATATAAATTTCTTCTGTTGACAAGCTAGCCAGTCAATGGTATTTTGTTATTACAGTCTGAACAGACTAAGACAGCCTAGTATCTATGTAATAACTCTACATAGATGTGATGTATAATTACTTTTATATATTGCTGGATTGGCTAATATTTTATTAAAGAGTTGTCTCTACTAAAAATACAAACATTAGCTGGGCATGGTGATGCACAACTGTAGTCCCAGCTACTCGGGAGGCTGAGGCCCCAGGAGAATTGCTTGAACCCGGGAGGCAGAGGTTGCAGTGAGCCGAGATTGTGCCTTTGCACTCCAGCCTGGCACCTGGCTACGGAGCGAGATTCTGTCTCAAAAAAAAGATTTTTCTCTATATTTATGACGGCCATTTGTCTGTAATTTTTTAAAAAATACATTCTTCTCATTTTGATATTAAGACAATATTATTTTAATCAAATGAATTGAGAAGTATGTCTCCTGTTTTCTGGAAGAGTTTGATTTGAATTGGTATAAAGTATTTAAATTTTTAGCAGAATTATCTCCTGAAATCATCTGGACCTGGAGATTTATTTTTGGGAGTATTTAATTATGACTAATTTCCTTGATTATTATAGAGCTATTCAAATCATCTGTTTTATATTTGGTTAGTTGCGGTAGTTAGCGTTTTAGAGGAAGAGATCAATTTAATCTAATTTGTTAAATTTATGTGTGTGGAGTTGTTTGTAATAGCTCCCTATTATTCTTTTAATATCTAAAGAATTTATAGAAAGATCCTATTTTATTTCTGATATTTATAATTTGTAATTTTTTTTTCAGTTGTTAGTTTTTAATTTTAGTTTTGCACATGAACTGCCAATTTTCCTGAAATATTTGTTGAATCATACTATTATTTTCCCAGTGAATTGCTTTTGTACTTTCATTGAAACTCAATTGACCATCTATCTACATGTGGGTCTATTTCTGCACTCCCAACTGTTCCATTGATCTAATTGTCTAGTCCTATGCCAATAGACCACAGTCTTGATGACCCGAACTCTATGACCCTAAGTACTGTAACCATGACATTAAATGCAAGATGTGAAACTATAAAAGTTTTAGAAGTAAATATTTTTATAGTCATTAAAAATGACAAGTGGAGGAAAATGCCCCCTAAATACAACCCAGAAATATCTGGTAATATTAAATATATATAACAAACAAATTGAATTTACTTCTATAACTGGAGGCTGCTTTAATCAATGCATATATAACCCACAACACTAACAAAAATAGTATGATTATCACAATAAAATTTAGAATAAACATTTAATACAATATACATTCATGATAACAACTCTTAGACGACTAAATATAGGAAGAAATTTTCTTAATTTGATAAAAAATCTAAGATAGTTCTATCACAAACATGTTTAATTGTGATATTTTGAAATATCTCTCTGAGAATTAAAAATGACAATACCTATCATCACTTCTTTTAGGCATTTTATTAAAGACTTATATAGTGATATAAGGCAATAGAAAATTGTATAAAGATTAAAAGGAAGACATAAAAGTCTTCTCATTCACAGATTATGTTATTCTGATATATAACCTCCAAAAAAACAGCACATACATTTTGAGAATAAGTTAATTCATTCAGCAAAATCATTGGCTACAAGGTCAACACACAAAAGTTTAGGTTTCCATATAACAAAATCAAAAGGCAGAAAAAAGATGTTTGAAATTATGTAACTTAATTCCATGTATACAAATGCCACCTGTTCCCTAAAAACCTATTGAAATAAAAATAATAAAAATAAAGTAATAAATAAATAAAACTATGTGACCTACAATGATATTGAATACATCAAATAAATACTATAAATCTGAAAAAAGATGCATGACATCTCAACAAAAAAATTCATAAAATGTTAGTAGAATAAAAAGAAGAGAGATACTTTTATGAATTTAAGGATATGATGTTGTAAATATGTCAACATATTTCAAAATATTCTCTACATTGAATGTCATCTTAATCAGATTCTAATAAAACTTTGTGTAGTGGGTTTGTGTAATATAAGGAACCACACATAACTAAGCTGATCCTCAAGAATCAGAAGAAAGACTTATTTTTATGGATATCAAAGTTATTTTAGAGAACTTGTGACCAGGATCTTATCTCAAAATGGCACCTCACTGAGACATTCACATAGAATATGCATTGTTTTGTGTGACTTATATTTACATCAGACACAAAACTTTGATGCTCTTGTATATTAGAAGATTAAATAATTTTTTTGTTGTTTGAATTATTTATATTTAAGTAATTCTCTAAAATGTAATTTTGTATTTTCTTTCTAGAAATTAAATTCTGCCCAGTTTTTTCTTACTAATTTTGAATTATTTACTCTAAGTATTATTAGATTTATACACAAATGCAAATTTAATATACTTAGTGTAGTTATTTAAACAGAAATTAAAACTGTATTGTGGTGTTGGCACAGAGACCGCCAAAATGAATGAGAGAAGAATGGGTCATGGGTCATCCAGAAACAAAGTCTACATACATGTATGGTTGTTTTATAAAAAAATTGTACTACACAGAAGAAAGAAAATAATTGTTTTATTCAAATGATGCTAAATTAATTGGAAAAACATATTAAAGACATATGTTTTAGCTGGACATGGTGGTGTGCCTTTAGTCCCAGCTCCTCAGGAGACTGAGGTAGGAGAATCACTTGATCACAGGTAGAATCTGTAATGAACTAGGATGGTACCACTTCACTCTAGCCTGGGTGACAGAGCGAGACCCTGTTTTAAAAAATGTAAATTGAAAGTAAAAACTAAAAACACATCTTGACACCTACCTCACCCTCTAATAACACAGAGATTTCTAGTTATGAAATGACAACATTAAGAGAATGTAATGCTAAGTGACATGCATAACAATAATACTTATAATTCATGTAACTGACATAGTGCTAGTCTTCAGAATATTTAAACAATGCCTACAAATCAATAAGAAGAGAGGAAAAAGTAACAGTCAATCAACCAATCAAAGATCATCAAATCAATAATAACATGGATAAAAATATGAAAATGCATTTCCAGAAGAAAATATCCAAATTGCCAAATTATATGGCATCATGCTTAACCTCATTATTAGTTAGGAAAAATACAAATTAGGCCAGGCACCGTGGCTCATGACTGTAATCCCAGCACTTTGGGAAGCTGAGACAGGTGGACCACGAGGTTAGGAGTTGACCAGCCTGGCCAAGATGCTGAAACCCCGTCTCTACTAAAAATACAAAAATTAGCCAGGTAGGGTAGTATGTGCCTTGTAACCCTAGCTACTTGGGAGGCTGAGTCAGGAGAATCTCTTGAACCCAGGAGGCGGAGGTTGCAGTGAGCTGAGATTGCGCCACTGCACTACAGCCTGGGCAACAGAGCAAACCTCCATCTCAGAAAAAAAAAAAGGAAAAATACAAATTAAATACTTTGGAATACCACAAACAAGACATATGAATGGCTTAAACAAGGCTGGGCTGACACTTGTAATCCAGCTCTTTGGGAGGACAAGGTGGGCGGATCACCTGACGTCAGGAGTTCGAGACAACCTGGTTGACATGCTGAAACTCTGCCTCTACTGAAAATGCAAAAAATTTAGCCAGGTGTTGCAGCACATGCCTGTAATTACAGCTGCTTGGGAGGCTGAGGTAGGAGAATTGCTTGAACCCAGAAGGCGGAGGTTGCAGTGAGCCAAGATGGTGTCATTGCACTGCATCCTGGGTAACAGAGCAAGACTCTGTTTAAAAAAAAAAAAAAATCAGCTGGGCATGGCGGTGGACTCCTGTAGTCCCAGCTACTTGGGAGGCTGAGGAAGGAGAATCGCTTGAATCTGGGAGATGGAGGTTGTAGTGGGCCCAGGCAACAGAGCAAGACTGCCTCAACACACACAAAATATCATTTGTTGGCAGATATGTGCAGCAATATTAACTCTTAATGTGTTCCTGGTAGGAGTATAAATTGGAAAACTACTTGAAAAAAAAAATTGGCAGTATTTACTAATCCTGGGTATTGTATGTTATTTAATGCAACACTTTCACTCCAATGTTTATACCCAACAGAACTGAGTAAATATATGCAGCAGAACACCTTTGCAAAAATAGAAATTGTAGAATTACTTATGATGCCTCCAAACTAGCAGCCAGAGTTGAATGTTTAAATTGTAGTAGAGTCATACAATGAATAATCTCCAGTAACGAAAATGAATTAACTATCTCTACCAACAGCAGCATGAATAAAATATATTTTGAGTAAAAGGGAGAAAACCACAAATAAGTAGATCATAAAATTACATTTACATAAATTTTCTAAAAAGAAAAAAACTTATATGGGAGTTCAAATAGAATAGGAGTAATCGTTTTGGAGTAAGGCTTGGTAATAATTATGAAGAAACAGAAAGGGAGCTTCTAGGGTTTTGTTGGTTCTCTCTCTCTCTTTCTCCCTCTCTCTCACCTTTTTGGCCAATTAATCAAAATATATATCTGTAATTAGTGAAATGTTTTGTCTGCATGGTAATTTGCAATAAAAACTGATGAACAAATTTCATGATCAAATAAGTCTGGAAACAAGTTTGGGAAATGTCTTAACATTTAATAAGTTCAATTACTTCATAATGTGTAAGCCATTAAAATACCATTTTGTATTTCCCAATGAAAATGTAATATATTGTGTACCATGCCCCAGTTTACTTCTAGATAATACATGTTGGGAAATATTAATCTATGTGCAAAATTATTTGGCACGACTTATACTCTTTATGCCCTTTTTCCTACCAGTTTTCTCAACTTCTGTTTTCTCTATTTCCAGCTTATTTCCTGTATGTAAACCTCGCTAGATTATGTGGGCTCTTCAACACATAAGTCCAGCTCTTCCATTTCTCCCTACCTTACAATGCAATGATTCTTCTGCCTGAAATATTTTTCTATGTATAACATACTTAAGCCTTGAGTAGTTTGAGGACTCAAATTATTGTCAGTCCCTTCAGAAAAACTGTTATAATTACCTAGTCTGGATTAAATGTTCTCCTTTTGCTTCTCACAGTAAACTGACCTCCCTGTATCACAGTACTTGCAACATTGAGTTGAAAAGTAGAACATGAATACCATTGCGTGACTAGCTCATTTTGCTTAGTATAATTTCCTCAGGGTCCATCCATGATCTTGCATGTGGTAGGATTTTCTTTTTTAAAATACAGAATAATACTTCATTAATGTGTCTAGTACATTTTCTTTATTCGCATACCTAAACATTTAGGTTGCTTTCATATATTGGCTATTGTGAATATTGCTGCAATGAAAATGGAAGTGCAGATATCTCTTTGACATTCTGATTTTAATTCTTAAAACATTTTTTTTGTTATTACACTTTAGTTCTGGGGTACATGTGCAGAACATGCAGGTTTGTTACATAGGTATCCATGTGCCGTGGTGGTTTACAGCAACCATCACCCTGTCATCTACATTAGGTATTTCTTCTAATGCTGTCCCTCTCATAGGACCCCACGCCCTGACAGGCCCCAGTGTGTGATGTTCCCCTCCTTATGTCCTTTCGTTCTTATTGTTCAACTCCCACTTATAAGTGAGAACATGTGGTGTTTGGTTTTCTGTTCCTGCGTTAGTTTGCTGAGAATGATGACTTCCAGCTTTATCCATGTCCCTGCAAAGGACATGAACTCATCATTTTTTTGGCTGCCTAATGTTCCATGGTATAACTGTGCCACATTTTGTTTATCCAGTCTATCATTGATGGGCATTTGGGTTGGTTCCAAGTCTTTGCTATTATGAACAGTGCTGCAATAAACATATGTATGCATGTGTCTTTATAATAGAATGATTTATAATCCTGTGGGTAGCTGAATCAAATGGTAGATCTATTTCTGATTTTGAGGTTTCCTCCATACAATTTTCTATAATAGTTGCACCCTTTTACATTCATATTAACAGTGTACAAAGATTTTAATTTCTCCATATTCTTGCCAACACATCCCCTTTTTTTAAAAAAAAAAGCAAATTTTACAGGTTTGAGGTGACCTCTCATAGTGATTTTGATTTGTATTTTTCCAATGATTGGTGATGTTGAAGATCTTTTTATTTTCTATTAGCCTTTTGTATGTCTTCTTTGGAGACATGTCTCTGCAAGTTCTTTTCCTTTAAAAAAATCAGGTTATTTATGTTTTTGCTGTTAAGTTATAGGAGTTTCCCGTATAGTTTGGGTATTAACCTTTTATTAGACATATAGTTTGCAAATATTTTTCCCATTCCAAAGGTTGCCTTTTTATTCTGTGAATTGGGCTGGTCACAAAATGATAAATTCTATATAATTTCATTTACATAAAATATTTAAAATAGTCAAACTCACAGATGCAGATAGTATGGTGGTTGCCAGGGGCTGAGAAGAGGGGAAATGGGAAGCTGTAGTTCAATAGGTCTAAAGTTTCAGTTATGATTTATAGGTAAATTCTAAAGACCTGCTGTACACGTGTTGCCTATAGTAAACAATATTGCATTATGCCCCTAAAATTTTCTTAAGACAGTTGATCTCATTAACTATTCTTACCACAAATAGATAAACAAATATACAAAAATCAAGGGACACAAGGAAACATATGGAGGTGATGGATATGTCTGTTAGCTTGACCATGGTGATGATTTCACAGATGTATGTTGTAAGAAAAGCAAAACCTTGTGTCTACCCATTTAGGGTCTCTGAATGGGCCTACAGATTAATTTGCTATATGGCAGATTAACAGGAGAAAAGGATATGTATTTATATAATGAAAGGTTTGTGTGACACAGGAGCCCTTATAAGGAAATGAAGACCAAAAGAACTGGCAAACCCTACATATTTTACATTTGATTGTAATATGGTTTGGCTGTGTCCCCCCCCAAATCTCATCTTGAATTCCCATGGATTGTGGGAGGAACCTGATGGGAGGTGATTGAATTGTGGGGGCAGGTCTTTCCCGTGCTGTTCTCGTGATGGTAGATTATTCTCACGAGATCTGATGTTTTTCTTCTAAAAGAAGATTTCCACCAGCACAAGCTCTCCTCTCATCTGCTGCTATGTGAGACATGCCTTTCACTTTCTGTCATTGTGAGGCCTTTCCAGCCACGTGGGCCTGTAAGTACACTGAAACTCTTTCTTTTTAAGTTGCCTAGTCTTGGGTATGTCTTTATGAACAGTGTGGACTTTATGAAAATGGACTAATACAGATTGAAAAAAAAGGCAACAGTTGAAAAGCAGCTAAAACATACTAGGCTAAAGGAAGATAAAAATTATTTTAACAAAGTCTGTTTGCATAGAACTCTCTGTCTCAGTTTCCTATCCTTGATGATAATGATAAGAAAGTTTTTTGGTTTTTTTTTTTCTTGGCAAAAAATGGGCAGCTCTCACATTGGAATTTCATCTCTTGTTCTTAAGACACAAAGGGAGATGACAGTGTCCTTCTTACATCTGCTGTTTGTTAAGTGCCTTTAACTCAAAAGAACCAATATATGAGAGTGGCATTTTTTAGAGTGATGTTTTCTAAACTTCTTCAATGCATTTATTCAAACTTACCAAATTTTTGTATATGTTAAATATGTGCCATTAGGGATATATCAAGTATACTTAATAAAATTATTAGGAATAAGAATATAATCACCATGAAAATCTCTCATTCATCTGTACTTCAAGCATGTATCACAGTTTGCACACATTAACTATCGAATGAGCAAATTTACTGCATTTAGAAATCAAAGGAATATCAGCATTCATCCTTACTTATAAAGTGGAGAAATCAAGGTCTAGCTAAAGTGTTGTGATGTTTCCTTTATGCTTATACATAACTAGAGAGATGTAGCATCAAGCTTGAAATTCAGGTATCCAAACTTCCATTGCTCTTTCATCATCAATGTCTATGTAGAAAGTAACACAGTGCATCTGCATATATTGGGATATTTCTACATTCTTCATTTCTACATTGATGCAGTGTTTCTTTGGCAATGGTAGAAAACATCTCCAGCTGCAGATTTCCTTACTGATAAAGGAATTATATATATTCTATGTGTCTGTGTTTTTCTCTGAATTGCTCTGTCAGCACATGAATGAATATGAAATAGGCTTGGATAAGGAAGCACACCAATGTTAGATCGGATGGCTGGTTCTCAGCTTCGTATTTCATATGCTCTCAGGGTTACTATGAAGATTAATTGATTTAATACAAGTAAGGAGCTTAGAATAGTGCCTGACACATAATAAAGCCTAGGCGACTGCCATTTATTGACATTATTTTTCTTTATTGTGTAGCTAAAGATTTGTCTTTTTGCTACTATGGAAACCTGAAAAAGCATAAAAACACATAGTGTATCTTTGTGTTAATGCAAGGGGATGCTATGTTGAAATAAAAAACAGTTAGGTACAAAATTGAACTTCAGTACTAAAAAGATTTCAGTGAAAAATGAACAAGGAAACTTAATACAATGCTCGTCTTTTTGTCATAGTGCTCATGTGTACAGGAGTTTATTTATACCTGACAAGCTGGAGTGGATAAGATATGGTCTATAATGCCTCTCCCACTTTCTTTTCTAGTTCTTGCTGTGGTTGAAATGAAACTTTGTTACGATGCTCATTTACCACTGATTGCTTGTAAATGTAAGTGAGGATGACAATTTCTAAGGTGGAAATGGCTCCATTTTAAAATGAAAGATTAAGAAGTGCCAATATCTCTGAAAACTCGAGCTATGTAGCTTTCATCAGAGCCTCAGGGTTATATTAAAGAGTTTAAATTAGTAGAGAAGTATTATATGCATACAAACAATTTTCTACACAAAACGTGGGGAGTCTGATATTATCTGGATCAAAGGACTCTTAGAAAGGAGACTTTCTAGTCTCTTGTAAATGATCTGCAGACCCTTTTAACATAGCATACATTGAGAATCTTTAGTTCAAAAAATTTAGTTATGAATTGTGCACCCTGTAGCAATGCAAATCCTATTTAAACATGTTATTGTGGTTTATCTTAAAAAGAGAACTATTTAATTTTCAGCCACCTTCTAATTTGATATCAAATGATATTTGCCTTCCAAAATAAAGTGAACGGGTTCAATGACACACAAACGTGTCACTAATTAAAAATATGAAATGTGTTTTTATTAAAAATGCTTTCAGATGAGCTATATTTCATTAATACTCTCCTAATACAAAAACAAATAATTTTATGCAATCTATTTACTTTATGCCACGCATTTCTAATTATCGATGCACTTTTTTCCATTAGTTAATTTACGTTTTTGTTGTTGATAGAATATGATTCAATTTGAGAGCTGGAAGTTATGCTATAATTTTATACATTGGTGTTATTTTATAATATCAGTTTATTAGTTCCCTGGGGCTGCAGTAACAAAGTACACACAGTTGTGGCTTAAGTGGCTGAGGATAGTAGATATGAATTACCTCCCATTTCTGAAAAATAGGAGTTTGAAATCTGTAGCGTACCCTCTGAGACTGAATAAACTGTTTCTTGCCTTTTCTTTGCTTCTGATGGTTGCAGGCAACATTAGCATTCCTTGGCTTATAGCTGCATTAGCATGTTCCTCTGCTTTCAAATGGCGTCTTTCTGTGTATCTTCTCATTGTCTTTCCTCTGTGTATGTCTGTCTCTGCCAAAACTTATCTTTCTTAAAAGTACAGCAGTTACATTGGACTAGGGTCCACCTAATGTTGCTTTAACTTCAGTAGCTCCATAAAGACCGTCTCTTCAAGTAGAACCACATTTTTGAGGTGTTAAGGATTAGGACTTCCACGTATCTTTTTTGGGCTGGGTGATACAATTCAATCCACAGCAGCAAGTATGAATGTAATTTGGAAATGTGGACATTGATCCAGTCGATTTTATTTAAAAGAAACTGGTGTGAGAAACACATAATATGTCAAATAAGTACAATTTCTTTTTGATTCAAATAGATCAGTAGCACATTCAAAAATTTAAGAAATTGGCTGGGTTCTGTGCCTAATGCCTATAAACCCAGCACTTTGGGAGTCTGAGGCAGGTGGATCACAAGAGGCCAGGAGTTTGAGACCAGTCTGGCCAACATGGCGAAACCCCATCTCTGCTAAAAATATGAAAATTAGCTGAATGTGGTGGTATATGCCCGTATATTCAGGAGGATGCAGCAGAAGAATCACTTGAGCTTGGGAGGCTAAAGTTGCTGTGAGCTGAGGTTGTACTACTGAACTCCAGCCTGGGTGACAGAGCAAGACTCCATCTCAAACAAACAAAAAAAAGGGAAATTAAAAAAAATTTTAATGTTCTTTCAAGAATTTCCTTTGTATTTTGTTAAAAAGAAAATCAAAACCTCCAGTAACTCATTTATCTCATTCATATATTATTTCTATTAAGACATGGGGGTCTGAATTTGCTTGTTAGATTCTCTTTTGAATAGGTATGTTTAATAGAATTTAAAAATCTATATATCTTGAAAAGGTTAGAACTCAATTTCCAAAAGATTAATCAAATTTTGGTTGCCCTTTAATTTTTTGATATAACACAATGATGTCTTTCATTCCTCCGACATTTGTATTTTTTACCCAGCTGTTTTTATTGTAACAGATATCAATCTATTTGTAATATAAACCTTCTTAATTTGTTGACTCAAAATTTATATGTGTTTTTCTCAAAAGTTATTTGGCACACAGGCATATATTCTCAAGCTCTGGCATAAAAAATAAATTAGTATTAGAAGGCACATTAGTTTACTTGGGCTGCCGTAATAAAACATCACAGGCTGAATAGCTTCGATGACAAATTTATTTTCTCACAGTTAAGGAGGCAAGAAGTCTGTGATCACAGTGAAAATGTATTTAGCTTCTTGTGAGGGCTCTCTTCCTAGCTTGCCAATGGCCACCTTCTAACGGTGTGGTCACACGCTTTTCTTTGTTTTTCGTGTGGGCACACATAAAGAAGACAGAGAGAGAGAGAGAAGGAGAGAGAGGGGGGATCTCTGCTGCTCTGGTGTCTCTTCTTATAAGAACATTAATGCTTTCAGATCAGAGCCTGCCTCCTAAGGTAATGGGTACCCTATGTAACCTTAATTACTTTCTTAGAGGCCTTGTCTCCAAATACCAGATATACTGAGGCTCTGGGCTCAACATATACATTTTGAGGGTATACAAACATTCAGTTCACAACAGAAGGCATTGAACAAGTTCTTTTAGGGCAATAGCTCTGTTGCAGCTTTTTGATAGCCTTTTAATATAAAGCATTTTGCATTTGTTTGCTGATATTGTTACAAAATTAAGTTAGCTTTGTTGTACTATGTGGATATAGAACACTTACCATTATTTGGCTCTCTTAGGAAAGCATGTTGCTATTGAAGAAAGACTGAATTAGAGAGGATCAAATGAATGCAAATATATTATTCTTAAAAGTAAACCCCTATAGCACAATTCTTTAAATGTTTCTGAAAAATTATATTTATGTGAATTATATTGATTTTCTGCATATGATTGATCAGTGATCAGTGAGGTTCTGAGAAGGCCTGTTTTTAAGTAACAGTAAACTCAATGGAAATCAAAAGTATGATTTTGCTGCCAAAATTTTTCCAAATAAGGTTGATATGCTTTGACTGTGTCCCCCTCAAAATTTCATCTTGAATTGTAGCTCCCATAAGTCCCATGTGTTGTGGGAGGGACCTGGTGGGAGATAATTGAACCGTGGGGGTGGTTTCCTCCATACCATTCTTCTCATAGTGAATAAATCTCATGAGATCTGATGGTTTTATAAGGGAAACCCCTTTTGCCTGGTTCTCATTGTTTTTCTCTTTTGCTTCTGCCATGTAAGATGTGCCTTTTGTCTTTCTTCTTCTTTTTTTTTTTTTTTTTTGAGACAGAGTCTCACTCTGTCACCAGGTGCAAGGCTGGAGTGCAGTGGTGCAATCTCGGCTTACTGCAACCTCCACCTCCCAGGTTCAAGCAATTCTCCTGCCTCAGTCTCCCAAGTAGCTGGGACTACAGGCACATGCCAATATGTCCAACTAATTTTTCTATTTTAGTAGACACAGGGTTTCACCATGTTGGCCAGGATGGTCTCGATCTCTTGACCTCATGATCCGCCTGCCTCAGACTTTCAAAGTGCTGGGATGACAGGCATGAGCCGTCACACCCAGCCCAGCGTTTTTCCTTCCACCATGATTGTGAGGCCTCTCCAGCCACGTGGAAATGTGAGTCTATTAAACTATTTTTCTTAATAAGTCACCCGGTCTCAGTTATGTCTTTGTCAGAACTATGAAAACAAAGTAATGCAAAGGTTAACAATAGTAATTTAGTTTCTAGAATTTGTATTGGTTAGCACTTATCTTAATGTTTTTTTGTTAAGTAAAACATAAGGTAAGAAATACATTGATAAAAAAATATATTTAGGAGAAGTAATTCATGTTAAAGAGATGAGGTGCCCTATGATACGAAGAATGTTGAAGAAATAATCGAGTATGAAAAGCCGACTAATTTGTATTTGAGATCTCTAATATGAAATGTTGAGGGAAAGATTAAGCGTATTTCTGATAGAAATTCCTACTCATGTGAAAACTGCCTAACATTTTTGAATGGTTTGAAGAGAGATTTGGATTTAATAAAAGACAATTTTATTTGAAAACTAAATCGTGAAGGCATTATCTTTGGTAGTTACTTTACCTACACAATCTCATTTAATTTTCATAAATAACTGTTGGGATAGTTATTAATACTTTAATTTTTTTCTAATGCTTTAATCTTACATTTTGCCCAGTGCTAACATCCAGGCTTCTCAAATGTGCCACACTGCCTAATCCCCCAAATCTCTCAGTCTCTCTGAATTTGCTTAGATTTGTATTTATGTAAATGGTCTACTTCTGAAGACAAGGAGCTTCTATCTTAATGAATAGAAAAGCTGAATGTATTCCTGGTAGGATACTGTCGAAGTTGTTCAAATATAAGATAAAGATAGGCAAACAATGTTTCTAAAGGGAAGAATACCAATTACCACACAGGATGTATATTCTTATTCGAGATATTTGGGACTAAAATAATTTTCTAATATTTTCTAGAAAAATCTCCATTTACACAGTCATTCTAGGTGCAAAGCTTTATTACCTCATATGTGAAGGAGTAGGAACATATTAGTTTCATCATTTTGATATTTAGACCTACTGTCAGGTTTAAAATGAGAATGTCTCAAGCTGAAGGTGACATAAAAAGAGTCATGAATGAATTATTAATATAGTACCTAAGAAAAATAGTGAGTTGATCACAGCGTTAAGGCTAAAAGAACTCTCTCCCAAACATATAGAGACAGCAACTATATGTTTTCAACATTACAGAAATTTCATCATGTTATCACAAAAATTATAGGCATAATCTTCTAATTTTGTACATATACAAAGCTGAAACCCAGAGATTAAGCCATCATACTGCTTCTAAATAGCAGACTGTAGATTCCAATTCAGCTCTGTTTTTATTCAAAACATCAGGAAATTCAATTATTTCTGTACTTCAGTTTCCTGAAGACTGTTTGTGACAATTTAAATATTTATGGTTAAAAGGTATACTTGCATTTTTTTTTGGAGCAAGGGACCATAGTTTTACAAGATTCTCAAATAGGTCTCTGAACCAAACAAGCAAACAGGTATTGGGCAATATAATTTCTTAGGTATTAATAAAGTATATTAATTGAAATAAATAAAAACGGCTGTAAGATTTTATAGACTGGGGTTTTTTAATCTTTTTCTGTGAATTCCTATGCTTTTACTGATACAATATTTTAGTGGTTTACTTTGAATTTTACTTTTGATATTTATTTGTAACTAACTTAAAAGCTGAAATAACACTTAATTGACACACAGGTTGTTCCATGCCAAATTTTAATACTTTGCATCAATCAAAATACACTTTTGGTGCTAATAGTAAAAATTCTTGTTATCTCTCATTGAAAATTATTCTAAAGTTGCAACACCAGTCACTATTGTGACTTATTTGTCTCAGAACGATTTTTCAGATATTGTAAACTCATCTGCCATCCAAAAAACAAAGATCTGTGTATGTAAGTTAAGTCTTTATTTCTATGAGGCAAAAGTTTAGCTAATCAGAAAAGTTTATTAGGTTCATTCATAATTATTTTATCCAGAGTATAAACCTTTCTTTGTTGCTGAAGTGAGAAGAGATAGTATCTCATCTGCATGAAGATGAGGAGGGATTACAGACTTCACAATGTTATGGGTTAAACTGTGTCCCCACAAAATTTATATGTTGAAGTTTTAACTCCCAGTATCTCAAAATGTGATCCTGTTTGGAGGATCTTTCCAGAGATAATCAAGTTAAAATGAGGTCATTGGAGCTGCACCCCAGTTCAATATTACTGGTGTTTTTACAAAAAGAAGAAATTTAAAAACAGACAACACACAGAGAGAACACCACGTGATGGTGAAGGCAGCAATCAGGGTGATATGTCTGCAAGCCAAGGAGTGCCTAAGATTGCCAGCAAAGCTCCCAAAGCTGGGAGAGAGGCATGAGAGATTCTTCCTCACAGCCCGCAGAGAAACCTACCGCATCTATACTTCAATTTCAAGCTCCTAGCCCTTAGAACTGGGAGACAATCAATTTGCTGTTGGTGTATTGTTGTGGCAGGCATGTCATAGAAAACCAGCACATGTAAGTTCTTACACAGCCATAATCAGACCACCTTTGATCCTCAGTGGAATTCCTACATACACAGGTAACTGGGATTGCCAATTTCTTAGGATTTTTGGAGGGTTTTATGATTGAAACTGAGTTTCTTCTTGATTTCTCCAGTGTTGATGGTCCTTTCACAGATCTGGTAATATAAGCTATAATTTGCCTTTTTACTTAATTTTACTTTCAAAATTTGTTTTATCCTCTCTTCCCCTAACTTTTTAGGCTTACAGGTTGAGGCCTTTAAAAAATTTGCTTTCTGATCATTGAAGTTAGTGTTGTAGAAGGGAAGGACATCAATTGATAGGTTCTGCCGTATATCTTTAATTGAAATTTCCATTAATTAATTGAGAAAATAAAAACATTTTAATTTGATCATATAAGCATATTCACTATACTATCAATTTTTATTTATACTATATTTTATTAAAAGGAGGACTTCTGTGCTCAAAATGTTTGAAAACTACTGAACTGTGAAATCTCTGTGAAAACTTCTTCGAACCTAATAATATAGAAAATTACCCTAATGCTCAGTTTCACTCTCTACTATAACACAAATTTTTTTTCCTTTATAAAATTTTTATACACTTTCATGAGCCAAGGAAGTCAAATATGTTGATTTCTCAAACATTATGGTATCTTCAGTCTTAGCTCATCATCTTTAGATGTTAACATTAAGCTCAACCATTCATCACAACTTCAAAACTAAATCAGAAACGGAAATGAAGTAAATCTGAAAATAAGTACTACACAGATAAAACATGAATCCTTTTGCCTTTTACAAGTGCCAAAGGTTTTGCATTGACAGAACTTAATATTGCTGTGAGATAGGTTAGACCCTTGGTTTTGTATAAGGATCCTATCTCTAAAATAAATAAATGATAAAAGTATCATTCATTCATTCATTCATTCACTAATCTTTAGAGATCATCAGAATCACCTATCCTATGATTTTCTTGAAATGCCCTCTAATATCCTATTGCATACACTTGTGAAATGGTTGACTCAACTTGATGTTCTATATCCTATAGATGTTGTATAAGTTTTCCTTATCATTCAGCTTATTTCCTTAACATATTGACCTAGCAATACTATCATATAGCTAGCCTAGGTACTAAAATGGACAATCTTTAACTTATCAAATCAGGAAGTGCTTATTTTTCAGACTCTCATAAAGATTCTTTCAATGCTAAGCTCTGCAACCCATGTAGAGGAGGTTATTTGTTCACTGTAGACCTTTCCATCTCCTGAGGTGTATTTAATGAGGCTAAGAACCCAATGAAATTATTGTTCTGTCTTGAATGATTCCCTGCATTGTATAGATCACACAATTTCTAAGCAAAATGTCTTAAAAGTCAACTATTTGTTTTTCTTTAAATATCTGAAAAATGCAGTGTTTTGTGTGTCAATCTTAGTTCAGTCTAGGGTAAACCAAATACTGTTTTTAAAAAATATTTTTATTCTAACATTTCTTCTGTGATTATCAAAACTGGGTGCAGATTCCATATTCCTGCTTCCGTTTTCCTATATATGTATCTATCGATCAGTACAACATCTTTCTACTTAGTTTTTCTTAATATCATCTATTCCAGAATTGAAGTGTAGCCACATGAACATTTTTGGTGAATATTTTTAAACAGTTGTGGAGCTTGTCATAAGCACAGTTGTAATGATACTATTTTAAAAGAATTATGTATAATTGGGTCATAGCAAGAGCTAAGTATATGGCATAAGCAGGAGAAAGGAGAATTGCCTGAACCCAGGAGGCGGAGGTTGCGGTGAGCCGAGATAGCGCCCTTGCACCAGCCTGGGTAACAAGAGCGAAACTCCGTCTCAAAAAAAAAAAAAAAAAAAAAGGAAAAATCACTCAATGCTCAATGGCAGGAGAGCGTTCAAGCTTATGCCAAACCTCTTGTTGGTTCTCTTTGTTAATAAAAGGTGGTCATTATGAATCTTGTTCTTGAGGCAGCTTAAAACTTTTGAACTCTGAGCTTGAATGTAAGCTATCCATTTTCCTATATATGTATCTATCGATCAGTACAACATCTTTCTACTTAGTTTTTCTTTTCTTTTTTTTTTTTTTTTTGAGACGGAGTTTCGCTCTTGTTACCCAGGCTGGAGTGCAATGGCACTATCGCAGCTCACCACAACCTCCGCCTCCTGGGTTCAGGCAATTATTCTGCCTCAGCCTCCTAAGTAGCTGGGGTTACAGGCACGCGCCACCTTGTCCAGCTAATTTTTTGTATTTTTAGTAGAGACGGGGTTTCACCATGTTGACCAGGATGGTCTCGATCTCTTGAACTCGTGATCCACCTGCCTCGGCCTCCTAAAGTGCTGGGATTACAGGCTTGAGCCACAGCGCCTATTCCAGAATTGAAGTGTAGTTATTAACAATGGATCATATTCAACATGTCTTATGAAGATACCTACCATCTGTGATTTAATTTTTCAAGTATATGGAGGTTGTTTGACACATCGAAATGTACATACTGAAGTTGTTCAATGTGGTGTTTTGGTATATGCATACATTGTGAAATGATAGCAATCAAGGTAATTAACATATGAATCACTTCACTGCATAGTTACCTTTCTTTTTCCTGCTGTGAGAACACTTGAGATCTACTCTTTCTGCAAATTGCAAGTATACAATATGTTGTTATTATTAACTCTAGTCACCATGCCCTACATGCAGTCTCCAGAATTTTTCAGCTGATAACTGAAAGTTTGTACCCTTTTACCAATGTCTCACCATTCCCCACTGCTTCACTCAATCCCTAGTAGTGAGCATTCTACTCTCTATCAGTTTGATTTTTTTTTAGGTTCCACATATAAATGAGATCATGTACTATTTGTCTTTCTCAATATAAAGATATTTTCTGTTATTTTCTAGAAGGTAGGGTTGCATCTTTGTGTCTGGTCACCTTAGGCATTCTGAAATTGATAGCTGATATTTATGGGATTGACACTGGAAGAAAACAGAATATAATAACAACCTGTTTTTCATCCTTCCCTAAATTACCAGTCTTGACCATATGACCTTCTTGGTGTCTCTAATTTCATCTTCTCAGGAACTTCCTTTATATGTTATTTTCTGTTTTTCCTGCATAAACTTGATACCTTTATCTTCTTTACAACCATTGTATCAAGTGCAAGTCTGTTGTTTACTAACTTACATGTGTGATGACTACTTATATTCTTTTAAAAATCCTGGCCAAGCACAGTGGATCATGCCTGTAATCCTGGCATTTTGGAAGGCTGAGGCACGCGGATCACGAAGTCAGGAGATGGAGATCATCCCGGCGAACACAGTGAAACCTCATCTCTACTAAAAACACAAAAAAGTAGCTGGCGTGGTGGCACCCATGTGTAATCTCAGTTACTTGAGAGGCTGAGGCAGGAAAATCGCTTGAACTCAGGAGGTGGAGGTTGCAGTGAGGTGAGATAGCACCACGGCACTCCAGCCTGGGCAACAGATGAGACTCCATCTCAAAAAAGAAAAAGAATCCTAAACTAGATCATGAGCCACTGGCCGACAGTGACAAAGTTGTAATGACCTTTTATTGCTAGTACTGGGGATAGGTATTATCTAGTACCTAGACAGAATAGATATTAAGTTAATGTTTGTTGAATATCATTTGTGTGTGTGTGATTAGTCTAATTTTAATTGTAAGAGAAAAGTAGTCAAAACTAACCACATTTTTTTGTTTGTTTTTAAATAAAATATTGGCTGACTAGTCTTCAGCTTTTCCTGAAATGACAAAAAAGAAAGATAAGGTAGTTCCTTAAAATGTCTTAATTCCTACATGTGTTTTGAAGGTAGGAAAATATTATCATATAGTTAATGCCATTCAAATCTCATTCAGTATTTTCCAGAAATGACATTTGCAGAATGTTTTCTTGATAATGTGTATCTATTCATAAACTTATTGACATTATATATTTCCCTTTTTCTATGGTTATGTCAAGTTCCTTAACATCTTTACCAATTCATGGATTCTATATTGCATGGAGTTATCTTCATCACTCAGAAAACCTAATTCAAATTTACTAGATTTTAAATTTTTCCTTATGTAATATCTATTTAGTTTCTTATTTACTATTATTTCAAGCTTGTAAAATGTTCTAAAATTTAGACTTTACCAATACAAAAATCCAGAGGGCTGGGTGTGTGGTGGCTGACACCTGTAATCCCAGCACTTTGGAAGGCTGGAGGCCATGGATCATTAGGTCAGTAGTTTGAGACCAGCCTGGCCAATATGGTGAAACCCCATCTCTACTAAAATACAAACATTGGCTGAACATGGTGGCAGGCACCTGTAGTTCCAACTACTCAGGTGGCTGAGGCAGGAGAATTGCTTGAATGCAGGAGGTGAAGGTTGCAGTGAGCCAAGATCATGCCATTGCACTCCAGCCTGGGCAATAGAGTGAGACTCCATCTCAAGAAAAAAAAAGAATACAAAGTAACTAAGAACTTATTGAAAACAAAAATGTGGGGAAATATTTCCTCATTCTAAATTGGCATAAAATTAAAATGTCTTTTAAGCTTTATTAATTTTCTTAATCATCTGTTTCCCCTGTTTTGCATATTAAAACATTTTGTATATTTTACAATCTCTCATGTAATGACATATTTTACAATAGCATTTTTAATAACACATGTTATAATGTATTAAGATTGGGTGTATGTGGACATACTGAATTATTCACGTTTTTTCATTTGACACATTCTAATTTGTAATGACTTTTACGTGATAATATAAATAAGCAAAAATGCACACATCTGTTATTCCAGTTATACTACTAAACCTTCCAAAATATTGGGACATTTAACGTTTTTAAAACCCCCTGTATTGGGAGCCGTGGTGGCTCCAGCCAGTTGTCCTGGCGCTTGACTCCTCAACTTGAAGGAGGCTATGAGTTCAAGGCCAACCTGAGCAACATAACAAGCTCTCATTGATTAACAAAAACAAAAACAAAAACCCGTATTGAAGGCTGAGCAAGATGGCAGAATAGAAAGCTCGATCAATGTCCCCCCTGCAAGGACACAAAATTAAGAAAAAAACATCTTAATAAGAACCAAAAATCAGGTGAGCACACATAGTACCTGGTTTTCATTTTATATCACTGAAATAGACACTGAAGGGAGCCTCTTCAGTGATACACAGAGCATCTCTGGAAATTGGGGGAGGGAGATCATAGCAATTATGAGGCATTGAACTGAGTGTTATCTTGTTAGAGCAGAAAGGAAAACCGGACCAAACTCAGCTGATGCCTGCCATGGAGGGAGCATTTAACAAGTCCTAGCCATAGGGGAATCGCCAATCCCAGAGGTCTAAACTTGAGTTCCCACAAACCTTACCAGGGCACGATACCACACTCTATATCTCCACTAAACTTGAAAAGCAGTCTGGGCTTTTCAGATTGCAGCACTTACACAAGTCCTAGTGCTAAATTAGGCCCAGAGACAGTGGTCTTGGTGGGGCATGTGACATACTGAGACACCAACTGGGGCAGCCAAGGGAGTGCTGGGATCACCCCTCCCCTAATCCCAGGTTGCACAGCTCTTGGCTCCAAGAGATGCCTTCCTTTTGCTTGAGGAGAAGAAAGAAAAGTGTGGGAAGGACTTTCTTGCATTTGGCTTACTGGCCCAGCCACAGCAGAATAAAGCACTGGTCAGAGTCATGAGGCCCCCATTTCAGGCCCTAGCTCCCAAAGGACATTTCAAAATACCCCCTGGTCCAGAAGAGAACCAACTGCCTTAAAGAGAAGAACTCCATTCTGACAGCATTCATCACCTGCTAACTGAAGAGCCCTTGGTCCCTGAATGACCAACAGTGACACCCAGGTACTACACCAAGAGCCTTGGGTGAACCTCTGAGACTCACTGTCTTCAGGTAACACTCAGCACATGACCAGCTATTGTGGATATAGAGCAAATTTTTTTCTGGTTGAGAAAAGCAGAGGGAAAAGTAAAGGGGACTTTGTCTTGCACCTTAGTTATCAGCATGACCACAGTGGGATAGAGCACCAAGCTTGCTGTTGGGGTCTCTGATTTCAGGACATGACTTCTGGATGACATTTCTGGACCTGCCTGGGACCAGAGGGGAGCCCATTGTCCCAAAGGCTGAGTCTCAGGTCAGGCAGAATTAAAGACAAGCTAACTTAAGAGACCCTGGGCCTTAAGGGAACACCAGTGGTAGTCTGGCAGTACCCTCTGTGGCCTAGGATTGCAGTGGCAACAAGGTGAAGCTCCTCTGCCTTTGGAAAGATGAGGGCAAAGTGGGAAAGATGGCATCATGTAGTTTCAGTGCCAGCTTAGCAATAATAAAACACCAGGCAGCCCACTCAGGTATTTGACTCTAGCCTCTGAATCCTGGATAGCACTTCTAGACCCATTCTGGCTTTGAGGGTTAAAATAATGGATTATAAGATAGTATTTGCGAGCATAATGGTAACCTCAAACCATAAAACATACAATGGATACAAAAAATAAACAGCAAGAAACCAAATTAATTCACCAGAGAAAACCACCTTCACTAGAGGAAAAAGGGAAGGAAAGAAAGAAAAAAGGACCAGAAAACAACAACCAGAAAATATGTAACAAAATGGCAGGAGTAAGTATTTGTTTATCAGTAATAACATTGAATATAAATCGACTAAATTCTTCAATCAAAAGACGTAGATGCGCTGAATGGATTAAAAAAGAAAAAAAGACCCAATAATCTGTTACCTACAAGAAACACACTTTACCTATAAAGACACATATAAACAAAAACTAAAAGGATGGAAAAAGATATTCCATGCCAATGGAAACCAAAAAAGAGCAGGAGTTATATACTTATATCAGAAAAAAAAATAGATTTCCAGAAAAAAACTATAAAAAGAGACAAAGAAGGTGACTGTATAATGATAAAGGAGTCAATCATCAAGAGGATATAATAGTTGACAATATATGTGCACCCAATACTGGTGTACCCAGATATGTAAAGGAAATATTATTAGAGCTAAATATAGAGATAGGCCCCAATACAATAATAGCAGAGATTTCAGCACCCCACTTTCAACATTAAACAGATCTTCCAGACAGAAAATCAACAAAGAAACATTATACTTAATCTATACTACAAACCATATGGATCTAAGAGATATTTCCAGACATTTCATCCAACAGCTGCAGAATACACATTATTTTTCTTTGTACATGGATTATTCCCAAAGATAAACCACAGATCACAAAACAAGTTTTAAACATTCAAAAACTGAAATAATATCAAGCATCTTCTCTGACCACAATGGAATAAAACTAGAAAATAACAAGAGAAATTTTGGAAACTTTAAAAATACATGGACATTAAACAATATGCTCCTGAATAACAAAGAATGACGAGTAGGTCGATGAAGACATTAAGAATAAAACTGAACAATTTCTTAAAACAAATGATAATGGAAACACAACATAAACCAAACCTATCAAATACAGCAAAATCAGTACCCATAAGGATGTATATATTTAAAACTGTGGTCATCAAAAAAGGAAAAACGCCAAATGTACAATCTAATGATCAATCTTAAAGAACTAGTAAAGCAAAAACAAAGCAAACCCAATCTTAGTAGGATAAGAGAAATATTAAAGATCAGAGCAGAAATACATACAATTAAAATGAAAAAATACAAAATATCAATGAAACAAAAAGTTTTTTTTTTTTTAAAGTGAAGCAGAGTTGACAAACCTCTATCCAGACTAAGAAAATAAAGTGAAACATTGGAAATAAGTAAAATCAAAACTGAAAAAGGAGACGTTACAACACATGCTACAGAAATTCAAAGGATCCTTAGTAGTTACTCTTGAGCAACTATATGCCAATAAATTGGAAAATCAAGAAAAAAATGGATGAATTCCTAGGTACATACAGCCTACTAAGATAGAACCAGGGAGAAATTCAAAACCTGAATATACCAGTAAGTAATGAGATTAAAGCCATCACAAAAAAGTCTTTCAGTAAAGAAAAGCCTGGAACACAATGGCTTCCCTGTTAAATTCTACTGAACATTTAAAGTAATAATACTACTCCTACTCAAACTAATTTAAAAAATAGAAGTGGGGAAATACTTTCAAACACATTCTACAAGGCCAGTATTACCCTGATACCAAAACCAGACAAAGACACAGAAAAAAAAAAGAACAGAAAAGAAGAAAGAAAAGAAAACTACAGGCCAGTATCTCCAGTGAATAGTGCTGTAAAAATCCTCAACAAAATACTGTCAAGCCAAATTCAACAATACATTAGAAAGATCATTCATCATGACCAAGTGGGATTTATTTCTGGGATGCAAGGATGGTTCAACATATGTAAATCAATCTTGATACGTCATGTCAACAGAATGAAGGACAAAAACCATATGAGCATTTCAATTGATGCTGAAAAGGCATTTGATAAAATTCTACTCCTATTCATGACAAAACCCTCAAAAACTTGGTATAGAAGGGACATACCTCAACATAATAAAAGCCATATATGACAAAACCACAGCTAGTATCACACTGAATGGAAAAAAACTAAAAGCATTTTCTCTAAGATCTGGAACATGACATAAATGCTAACTGTCACCAATGTTATTCAGCATCATACTGGAAGTCCTAGCTAAAACAATTAGACAAGAGAAAGCTAAAAAGAGATCCAGATTGGAAAAGAAGAATTCAAATTATCCTCATTAGCTGATGATATGATCTTATAGTTAGAAAAACCTATGGACTCCACATACACACGCACAAACCTATTAGCACTGGTGAACAAACTCAGCAATGTTGTGGAATGCAAAATCAACAAAGAAAAATAATTAACATTTCTATATACCAATAGTGAACAATCTTAAAAACAAATTTAAAATGTAATCACATTTGTAATAGCTATCCATAAAATTAAAGATAAGAATTAGCCAACGAAGTGAAAGTTCTCTATAATGAAAACCATAAAACACTGATGAAAGAAATTGAAGAGGACACAAAAAAATTGAAAAAATATTCCATGTTCATGGATTGAAAGAATCAGTTTTGTTAAAATGACAATACTACCCAAAGCAATCCACAGATTTAGTGCAATCCCTGTCAAAATAACAATGACATTCTTCCCAGAAGTAGAAAAAAAATTCTAAAATTTATATGGAACCACAAAAGGCCAAGAATAGTGAAATCTAAAGCAAAAGGAACAAAACTAGAGGGATCATATTACCTGACTTTAAATTGTACTTACAGAGCTATAGTGACAGAAACAGCATGGTCTGGGCATGAAAACAGACACATAGATGAATGGAACAGAATAGAAGACCCAGAAAAAAACCTACAGTGAACTCATTTTTTACAAAGTTTCCAAGAACATACACTGGGGAATAGATAGTCTCTTCATGAAATGGTGCTGGGAAAACTGGATATTCATAAGCAAGATAATTAACTAGACCCCTATCTCTCACCAAGAATCAAATTAAAATGGATTTAGGACTTAACTCTAAGACCTCAAACTATGAAACTACTACAAACACTGGAAAAAATCTGCAGGACAGTGGTGTGGCCAAAGACTTGAGCAATACTTCACAAGCACAGGCAAGCCCACCAAACATGGAAAAACAAAATCATATAAAGTGTAAAAGCTTCTGCACAGCAAAGGATACAACCAACCAAGTGAAGAAACAATCCACAGAATGGGAGAAAGTATTTGTGATCTATCCTCTAATAAAAGATTAATAGCCAGTATATATAAGGAGCTCATACAACTCTATAGGAAAAAAACATGACAATCCTATTCAAAAATGGGCAAAAGATTCAAATAGGTATTTCTCAAAAGAAGACAAACAAGAGGCAAACAGATATATAAAAAGGTGCTCAACATCACTGATCATCAGAGAAGTGCAAAGCAATATTATAGTGAGATATCATCTCATCTTCATTAAAATGGCTTATAGCCAAAGACAGGCAATAACAAATGCTGGCAAGGATGTGGAAAAAAGGGAACTCTTGTAAGTTCTACCGTTGGTGGAAATGTAGATTAGGACACCTCCTATGGAGAACAGTTTGGGGTTTCCTCAAAAAAACTGAAAATTGAGCTACCATATGATCCAGCAAGCCAAGCTGAGTGTACAGTGAAAATAAAAGAAATCAGTATATCAGAGAAATATTTGTACTCCTATGTTTGTTGCAGCACTGTTAACAATAGCTAAGATTGGGAAGCTACCTAACTGTCCATCAACAGATAAATGGATAAAAAAATTGTTGTACATATACTCGTTGAAGTGCTAATGAGCGATAAAGAAGAATGAGATCCAGTCATGTTCAGCAACATGGAGGGAACTGGAGATTTTCTGGTAAGTGAAATAAGCCAGGCACAGAAAGACATATATCACATTCTCACTTATTTGTGTGATTTAAAAATCAAATAAATTGAATGTGTGGACCTAAGAGAGTAGAACTATGATTACCAGAGGCTGGAAAGGGTAGTGAGGGGTTGGTGGGGAAGATGCAGATAGTTAATGGGTACAAAAATATAGAAGGAATAAATGAGACCTACTATTTGATAGCACAATAGGGTGACTATAGTCAATAATAACTTAACTATATAATTTAAAATAACTTAAAGAAGGTAATTGGATTATTACTCAAGGGATAAATGCTTGAGGGAATGGATACTCCATTCTCCATGATGTGCTTATTTCACGTTGCATTCCTCTACCAAAACATCTCATGTACCCCATAAATATATGTACCTACTATGTACCCACAAATTTTTCAAAAAAAATCATAAAAAGTAATGATATTCTAAAAATTAAATTATGAACATATACAAATGTTCTCTTTAGCAAGCTTAAACCAACTATTAAAGATTGTTGCTATTTAAATATATCATGAGAAAAAAATTAAAGAAAAACACTTCAAGAAGCTTAAAAAGTCTTTTTAAATAATTTATTATGTGTTTCCACATTGAGTATTAATGTCATCCTAATACATCAGAGATATAACATTTTAAACTTAACAGTGGTGCTTATTTGAGGCATTCTGAATCATTGAAGTTATAAAAATATATTACAAATACTTTTGAAGAAATCTGTAGGTCTACTCCAAACCCAGCACACTGTTGTCTCAATTTGGAAAATCTCATACCTTCAGTAGCAGAGTCTGTTTTTGGAGTTGAAAATCAGTTCGGTCACAATACCAGTGGGATGACTGAAGGCTTGGGTAATGGGCTATAAAATCTTTTCCATCTAGGTCACTGATTGATTTGAGACTGTCACCAAGGTAGGTAGAAAAACAGTGACTGATGCCTCATAAGAACTGTCAAATCATGTGAAATGAGAATATCGTCTCAATTCTAGTAGACATTTTTCCCATCTACCTAACACATGCATGCACGTAAGCACACACACACTTAATGACTTTTTGGGTTGCTTTAGAGCAGAGTAAAATTATTCTGGAATGAGTCTTGTGCTCTGAAATTATAGTGTAGAATAGAAAATATTTTGCTTAATTTGTCCAAGTGGTGTCATCGGCAAATTCTGTTCTAGAATTAAATTACCAGGGGCACTCTTTCCAACTAGGATTTTTATCCCTTTGTTGACTATGGTTAAGTGTAATAAGCTTCTTGGCTTTTTAACTATGTGGTCCTCCAGTGCAATTTAATATTTGGAAGAAGCAACATTTTGTCTGAGTGATTCTACCAAATAAAAACGGAAAAAGAATTTAGTTTGATCAGCTAAGAATGTAGAAATTTACTTAAGCAGTAAAGAATGTGGCTGTCTGACTTTGGTATTATGTTACACCTCATGGTTCAGGCATCTTGTTTGCCTTAAATGGTTTCACAAGCAGGAGGGTTGACCCAGAGCAGATTCGCAGTGGCTGCACAGAGCACAGCTAAACAGCAGATTTAATGAGGTCGGAATTTCACACAATGCCTTATTCAGAGAATTCAGGCAGCAGGAGAGAAGTTATGGTGAATTGCAGTCGCCCATGGCTTTGCATCAAGAAGCAAAACATTTCTTCATAAATAGTTTATAAAAGTTCAAAAATAGATGCCAATTACATTCAGCTTTAAGATTCAGACATTTGTCAGGGAGGGGGGCTTGTGTATTCACGTTGTTAGAATTAAGGAAGTCCGTTCATGAACCAAAAATACGGATCTCTATTTAATCCTCTAAGTCAAGAAGGATCAAAAGGGTTTCTAATACCTTTTGACATGCTGGAAGTTTTTCCTTTGTTTTCCCACTTTATGTTTTTGCAGCACCTACCACCTTATATTGCATTCTTTCCTTGTCTGTCTCCCCTACTTAACTTTAAAGTCCTTGAAGACAGGCATTTGGGGTGCCTTAAATACTTAATGAATGATTGCAGAATGAATGTTGAATGAAAATGAATGTAACTCATTCATATACTCTATGCTAAATTGAGAAATAAAAAGCTCAAACATTTTCACTCCATCTTATTCCCTTAAGAAACATCAATGTAAGGATTCGACAGACTGCTAATCTTTTATGAAGCTAAAGACCAGTTTTAATTTTGCAAATTCAATATCCAGTTTCCCTGCCTTTTTCCCCATTGAAAGACAGTCCTAGGTTGGTCATTTTTACAGCTCATTATTCTAGACCTGGGGATAAAGCTACAATCAGAAAGCACAGCCTCAGGTTCTATAATACTGGAATTAGGGGTGAGAACATTTTCCCTTTATGTTAGAACTCTGTGGCTCTGGGCATTTCTACGTAATTATTGATCAACCTTGAACCATAGATTCTCAAAAAGTCATATAAACGGGAGACGATTGGGGTAGAAGTATGTGATATATAATCTATTATCTAAATTTGGACACTTTTGCCTGGAACGAAAAAGAAAAATAAAGAAATACTGCCAGGATGCTGGGACAAGAGGTGCACCAGAGCCTGCCGGGAAAAGCAAACCATAGCATCAGAGCATCCTGGATAGACACAACCTGAGCCAGTGAATAACACTGCCTCTATTCCAGCTGATTTCTAATGTAATTTTCCATAATCTGCCTTTTTAAATGTCTGTAGAAAGTCTTGATTCAGACTTGACTGGAGACATTAAATGTCTACTTCACTTTTAATGGGAAGACGAAGATTTTTCACCTAGTGGAGTCATTGAACAGTGGTCTTCAAATTGGGATCATTTCCAAGAACATGAGTACAGACAATTTTAACAGATTTAATTAAAGTTCTTCACCAACCACAGTTACTCTTTTTCAGCATGGCATTGTTCATTTGTTAAAGCCCCTTTATCCCCTTTCCTTAATATTAATAGCTATTTACAAAAAAAAAAAAATCACTCATCTCATCAGATATTTCAAATTACTCTTGTTACCTTTGTTAAAATCCCTTAATACCTCTATGGAAATTTGTGTCTTTGCCTGTCTTATACATATTTCTGTTAAGAAAGAAGCAGGGAATAAAAAATAATGTATTTCTGTCCTTGTAGACTGTTCTTAAATCTGATACATGGTAGATTATTTGTGGTGGAATTGATGGCAATTCTCATTTTATGGCCTCCTCTGTGTGTGCCAAACTACTATTTTGAAAGGATGAATTGCTTTTAGAATGAATTGCTAACTATAAATCTATAGTTAGCCTGGGTGCAGTGGCTCATGCCGGTAATCCTAGCACTTTGGGAGGACTAGGCACGTGGATCACTTGAGGCCAGGAGTTCAAGACAAGCCTGGCCAAAATAGCGAAACCCTCTCTCCACTAACAATACAAAAATTAGCCAGGCATGGTGGCATGCGCCTGTGATCCCAGCTACTTGGGAGGCCGAGGTGGACAAATTGCTTGAACCCTGGAGGCAGTGGTTGCAGTAAGCCGAGATTGCACCATTGCATTCCAGCCTGGGCAACAGAGAGAGACTGTCTCAGTTTAAAAAAAAAAGAAAAAAGAAAAAAAGTGTAGTTAGAGTAATGCAGTGAGCTTTGAGAAATAATAAACTTTAAAAAATGGCTTTTATTCACATATTTAATGTAAGCAATTTAAAATGTTCTTTTTAATTCTTTTTCCTTAAATGCATCATTAGGAGGAAATAAAAGAATTTACAGATTTCTAGCATAACACAGATTACTTACTCTAACATTTTTAAAAGTAACCGGAGTGCTGTTTAGTACATCATATTTTTTGAATTATGATGTACAAAAGTTGCAGATGAACAATTATTTACTTTAGGTGTGATATACCTTTATTTGATATTGTAGGTAAGTCTTATTTTGTCAAATGCTATCTTGAAGTATTTATTAATTATAAAAAATCATCTTACTTCAGTATAATTATGTGTTAAAATATATTCTACTTCCTGTCAACAAATGAATTTTAATGGTAAATGTTGGAATAATTATTTTACAGTAGCATGTCCCATTCCTTCCTGTAAATATACTATTTTTAAAATTATTATGTCTAACTAAAGTAAGAGGGATATTCTTATTTAAGTTTTTCCAGAAACTGAATGTCAGAGTTGAACACATGCATGAATATGTTTTCTGAAAGATTTATGTATTATCATATGCTTTTATTTCTAGTCTATAATTTTTGCTTTTTGTTACATTAAATTGTTCCATATTAAGTAATGAGATAGTACATAAATTTTACCAAACTTAAAATTAATTTTTTTAAGTTCACAAAACTCATTTTAATAATTTATTTTACTACATAAGTTCTAGAATGTATTCCTCTTTTTTATATTCCTCAAGTGCATTTTAACAAGTGCATTTGATTTGAAAAAAATAAAGTGAAACTTTTTCTCATACAAATTGTCTGATTTGACTAACTGGGATGCTAGTGAGAACAGGCATTAATTTGGAAGTCAGGATTTCAGACAAGTCCCTAACAACATCTAAATCAGAAAATCTCTAGTTTAACTAAACAAACAGTTTAAAGCACATGAAAAGATAAAAATATTTTATTAGAAAAACTGCATTGTCAAAGAAGTTACAGCATTTTGGTATTCCCTAACGATTCTGAGACTATTGGCTTAAGCAAAGTGCCTAACACTGAAAAGAATAATAGGTTTAATTCGTTGTGACATGATTAGTCTTGAAAAAGTAGAGGTTTAACTTGGTGAAAGAACCTATGGAGAAAGTTGCTGCTGCCTATTTCCTTCTAAAATGGAACATATATATATATATTCTCTATATCCAAGAATTCTACACTGAGATATGCACCCAAGTGAAACTCTTAAACATGGTACCACCGGAGACCTGCATGAAAAAATATCATAACATCAGACACCTGGAGATAATTTGAACACCCACTGTGGCAAACTGAATGAATAAACAGTGAGTCATTCTCATGTTGGCATGTTCTATAAAGTAGGCAAAATAAGTGAACTTAAATAATGCACTGTAACATGGATGAATCTTAGCAACAAACAAACTCGCAGTAAAGCTTTTTTGAATAGCTTTACAGAAATTGAGGGTGAATGACTTAAAAGACTGTATCAACAAAGACACAAAAGTCTGAAAAAGAACTCTGTGTACAAGTCACTGGTTTCAAATTCTAGGTTTTCAATACAAGTGAAACAATTGCTAACCTAATTATGTGTTAAAATACATAATGAAAAATAATATTTGATGAGAGAGTACATTTTTTACATTTTCTGCATTTAAGAATTAGTTTGATAAATTGGAATAGATTTCAGTTAATGAGCATTTTAGAATGCATATTACTTGATGGGGAAAAGTTTTCAGTACCTGTGATTTTTAGCATATACGGTATATAAAGAACTGCACATCTTCATTAAGTAGCACAGCTCTTTAAACTGAAATCTGCATAGTTTTCCAAGATTGACTATAAATATCTTTGCAGCTAATTCAGATCAATGTGGCAAATATGATGATATAAATAATCATGTTTACCAGTCACATGTGTAATATTTTAGAACAGGAATCTGTTTCAAGACATTGATTTTGTTTAGATTAGAATGTTTTATTTTAGTACATTTTCACATAGTCTAGAAACAGTCCGTACATGATATAGTTCACAATACAAATACTGCTTTGGAAATATATTCTAAAGAGAAGAACTGAAAGATACATGTATAACCAATATACCCTTTCCCGAAACACAGGTATTGAAAACTTTTTTCTAGCAAATAAACATATTTGTTAAACCCCAGAGCTCTGTTATTAAGAGCAAAACTATTTTAGGCTATTTAAGAACTACTGGAACTTCAACTACTGAGTCTAAAAGCAAATTTATTTTTCCACCTTTGAAAATTGTTTAAACATTTTAGTATAGATTTCAGTTAGTGAGCACTTATTTTGCACTTACTGAATATAGAGCAATATGCATTTTAGAACAACAAACACCTAATTTAATTTTCCCTCACCATTTTCTTAAGAAGCCAAAAATTTCTTTATTTTTACCAAGGTGTACAATAAAATGATACAGTACTATGAATATGCCATACAGATGTCATTGTTTCTTTAGTCTTGGCAGAATCAGCCCTAGGCAAGATTGTGATGGAGAGGATTGACACTGACAGCACCAGACCTACTTTAGGCAGTTTTTTCCCTCCTCTTCAGAATACTTTTTTTTTTTTTTTTTTGCATCCTTAAGGAACTCTATATCATTGTGAAATTCCCTGACCCCTGCCAATTAAATTTGCTCTTAACAAAGGGTTCAGTCTCACTTGTTCATCTCTCACTGTCAATTTAAAGAAAGGTATTACTTTACTAGGTTTCTTGACATTTTAAGCCTTTCTAATTGTGGAATCAGTGGCTCTGTCCTTTCGAAAGCCAGATCAACTACTAAAGTAAACTTGTCTTCTAATGTACAAGTCAAAGCTTCCCTGGCTGTGTCAGAATAGAAAGAAAATGAAACTTACCAAAGAGTCATTTCTATAAGCAAACATGACTGATTGAAAGATTAATGCCCGATTAGTGATTCCTAGGTCACCAATTAAACCTCCTGATCACTCAGTCAATAATGATGGTGGTTACCGTACACGGGGCTTGTCACTATTTGCAGATCTGTCTCTTAGCTTTATGACCAGTGCAACACATTGTTCAAACTGAGCCCTGTCAACCTTAATTGTTTCACACTAGAATAGCTCCTCTGCTGCTGTCATTCCCAGGTATTAATATTGATTCAAGCCCACTACATTGTCTCCATCTAGCCTTTCTTCTTTCCACACTTGATAGGATTATTTGCACTATTCCACTCTGTCATATAGCTACTATTTTAGCACTCAACAGCTTTCTGTGACCCTCATGTGATAAACCTATCTCTGGGAATCTAACTTCAGATTTCTGGATTGTTGACATTGGCTACTCCAATACTTTAGCTTAAATCTTCATAAAATTTTCCTAGATTATAAAATCCATAAGGGAAATATCTATAGATATCCAATGTAGGCACATGGTAAGCATCCATTCTGTAAGTAGTCAAGGGTAATTCAGAAGCAGATTTTCCTGAAAATGAAAGGAAGAAGAATATATACCTTTTGATTGATATCTCACGTTTGTTTTTAAAAGGATCCTGGAGAAGAAGACAAGTATCTAGTCACTACTACAACTTCATATTATACAAAAGTAGGAGTGGCATCTGGGGTTTACAGAAAAATGTAAGGAAGCATATTTGGTGTGTACAAAAAAGACCCACCAAGAGGGATGTTAAATAACATTGAGAAAGATGTGTTTTTCAAAATCACTAAGAGGGTTTTTATTCTGATTTTATATCTTTAATGTCTGCAAGAGAAATGTATATGAGTTTACTAATTCATAAGTATTATTGTATGGAAGTAGATATGAATTGTTGTCATATATAAATACCTATTCTCTCTCTCTTTCCGTCTCTCTCTCTCTCTCTTTTCTCCTCTCTCTTTCTCCAGGGATTTCAGATTATAGTACAACTTTTGGGGAAATTTTTCTAAGACTTGAAAAAGATTTGCATTTCTTCATACTTTAATGTTTTTAGTAGATACATGCAAACAAAACTAACTCACAACACGAAGTTTAATTTCCATACTTTTTCTTGATTTATAACAGGAAGTTGGTTTTGAACATGTGAGCTAAAAGACTCCACATTACATTATCAATCTGCTAAGCCATACAAGTTTCTGTCTATAATTATTTATGAAATTATATTAGAATATATGAAAATCAGCTTCATTTAAATTATTTATTTTAATATGTTTTCCAAAATGAAATTATACATTAAGCATTCTAGCACATGACCTCCAGATGTACGCAATATAAAATTGATAAAGGAGTAATATAATTAAATATTCATTTATTAAGGTGATTACAGAGGGCAGCAGTAATGTAAAGGATTGTATTAAATAGGGTTACATTAGTTAAAAAAAAAAGTCCTCTAGTGCAATTATAATGATTATAAGCACTGGACACACAACAAACGTCTTTAACTTGCCTGCAGAAATTCATTTAAAGGTTGTTATGTTGATGGATAATTATGTTCAGCTATTCACTGACCTCCTCCCCTGAGCCTGGCTCCAAGATGGAGATTCATGACTGATGTGCTTGAACTTGTCTGTTTCAAAAATTAGAACCTTTTTTTTTCTCTGAGGGCATCCTAACAGCCTTTTGTAGTGATATAGCTATACCAAAACTTGGATATGATTTAGTGCTTTTTTAATTACCATGAGACTTTATTTCCATATTTGTGCAACACATATTTTACCTCATCAAGTAATCAACATTTTTTTGAAAGTCACTGCCATGTACAACAGCCAATTCCCAAGTGAGAAATGTAGCATGCCATTTTCTCATTTAAAGTTCATACACACAGTACATTTGAGGAGAATCTTTTCTTTAGGAACCTGTTTCTCTAAAGAACCTAACTTGCACTTACATACATAGAAAGGAAATCATGACCGTTTCTATCACAATCTTCTTCCAATGGATTTCGCGGATCTTTCTTTTAATAGGGTTTGGCAATATTTGTGAAACACTAAGCATGCATATGATAGAGCTGATCTCTTTAAAAACAAAAAGATGTAAAATGAGACACATCTGGTTACTTGCATAACACAGAGCAATAACAAAGCAATATTTTAAAATTTAAGTAGTGCATAAATGCAGAGATTTGGACAAAACAACAAAGGCACACCTGAAGTCCATCTAACTAAAGGACATTTTTATGATGCTACAGAGATAATCTATTGAAATATATTAAAAGTAATAAAGGAGATACTTGAATAGCTTTTCTTTCATGGTTTATGTATGCACAAACACGGCAATATTAAGTTCATTGCTTTCATTGGAATGACTGTATTATAATGGTCATTATTTTAATTTTCAAATTGTGAAAATAAAAATTTTTTAAAAACATATTTTTAGAGTCAGGTATATTAGTTTGCGAGGGTTGCTGTAGCAAAGTACCACAAACTGAGTGACTTAACAGAAATTAATTGTCTTACAATCTGAAGGCAGCAAGTCCACAATCAAGGGTAGATCTTTTGAACAAAGGATGTGGTCCAGATCTCAGTCCCTGGCTTGTAAATGACCATCTTCTCCCTGTGCCTTCTCATGGCATCTTCCTTCTGTGCATGTCTTTGTGTACAAAATTCCCGTTATTGTAAGCACCCTAGTCATGTTGCATTAGGATCCACCTTAAAGACTTTATTTGACCTTAATGACCCCTGCAAAAACTCATCTTCAAATAAAGTCACATTCTGGAGTATGGGTGTTAGGACTTCAGCATGTAAGTTTTGGAGGAACACAGTTCAATCCATGACCTATTTATGATATATAAATTAAGTAGAGTCACATTCACTTATTTTACCTATACACAAATGAAATACACACTACAATTACGATATACAATTGTTTTATCCCTCCAAAGGAAGTCCCCCTGAGCCTTGAGGTTGTCAAACCTCCCTGTAATGCCAGTGCCTGGTAACCACTGCTTTGTTTTATGTCCTGTGATTTTGTCTTTGCCAGAATACCATGGAAATTAAATTCTACATATACAGTCCCTTGAGTCTGGCTTTTTTCACTAAACACAATTATTTGAGATTCATTCATATAGTTGCATGAATCAGTCCATGATTCCATTTTATTGCTTAGCAGTATTTCATTGTATTAATGTACCATAATTTTTTTATCCATTCATTTATCAGTGGACATTTAGATTTTTCTACTTTTTAGCTATTCTAAATTAAACTTCATAAACACTCAGATATAGGTCTTTATGTGGCATTTTAATTTTTAAAAATCTTCTTGGCTTGGATATCGCAGTCATATGGGAAGTATACAGTTAATTTTATGAGAAACCACAATACTATTTTCCAAAATTGTTGCACCCGTTAGCATACTCACAAGTAAGACATAAATGTACTCATTATTTTCCATCTTTACCGGCAATTTGCATTTTATGTGGTTTGTTTGTTTGTTAATTTTAGCCATTCTAGTATGTTTGTTTCTGGTGTATTATTGTGGCTTTCATTTAAATTTCCCCAGTGACTAATAATGTTGGACATTTTTGTGTGCTTATTTGTCAGTTGTGTCTATTCTTTTGTGAAGTGTCTAAAAACATTTCACTCAATTTTTATCATGCTGTTTGTCTTCTTCCTATTGAGTGGTGAGAATTCTTTTTATATTCTGTTTTAAATAATTGATCACAAATATCCTTTTTGAATACATTTCCAAGTTGCTGGTTGTTTTCATTTCCTTTGTAACGTCCTTAAAAGATAAGATTTTAATTTTGATAAAGTCAGAATTATAAAAATTTGTCTTTCATGGTTTTTTTATCTAAAACATTGTTAAATATTTTATTCTATGTCTGCTACTAGATTTTTTTAGAATTTTAAAATTTTCATTATGATCTTGAATCAATTTTAATTAATTTTTACATAATGTATTGTGAGATTAAGATAGGTTTATTATTTATATTTACTTCTCATTTATCTGCTACCAATAATGAATATCCAAATGTTTCAGCAATATTTGTTGAAATTATTATATTTTCCCATTAAATTACTGTAGCAATTTTGTTAAAAATCATTCAATCATATATATGTGGGCCTCATTCTAGAAATACTATTCTTTTGTTGCCTGTATGTTTATTGTTATATAGATACCACAGTTTTATTTAACATAGTTTTAAAATAAGCCTTAAAATAGTACAGCATGAGTTTTCCAGCTCTTTTCCTACTTGAGATATAATTCACATACCATGAATATCTCACTTCTAATGTGTTACAATTCAGTTTACAAGGTTGTACTACCAGCACCATTATCTAGTTCCAGAAAATTTTATCACTCCAAAAAGAAAGCCTGTACCTATTAGCAGTTACTCATGCTCATCTATTCAGTTCTTGGTCTGAAGTATAAGTTGATGGGACCCCTGCTCTCATGGCTAAGTGAGTGGAACTCTTGCCCTCATAGGATGAGGAGGTGGGGCCATCTTCCTGTTTGGTTCAGGAATATCTAGCTACAGGGATTATTCTCAGGCTTTGAAGTCTAATAGAATGTGCTTTCTGGATTTCAGGCTTGTTTGTGACTATTTTCTCATAACTTCTCATTTTTGGAATCGGAATGTCTATTCTATGCTTTTCCCACCATTGCATGTTTGAAGCAAATGAACCACTTTTTTTGCTAGATATAGAAGATAGAGAAGAATTTTGTCACAAAGTGGACTGTATACAGGGTCTCTCTTGTAGCTGATTTCAATGATCCAGTACATGAATTTTTGGCATTTTTTGAATTAATTCTATTTAGATACCATCTTGGATTTATAGTAGATGCTGAAATGGATTAATACTTTTGGGGATATTGAGATGGAGTGACTGTATTTTGCATATGAGAAGCACATGAATATGCCAGACGGACAGACGGCTGGCAATTTTGGGTTGAATTATATCCTCCTAAAAAGATATGTTGAAGTGCTCACATGCAGACCTGTGACTACAACTTTTCACATATATAATCAAGTTAAGATTATGTTTATATTGAATTAGGATAGATGTTAAACCAATTATTGGGTTCCTAATAAGAGGAAGGGAGTTTGAACACAGACACATGGGAGACATTCTATGTGAAGATTAAAGTACAGACTGGAGTGATGTGTATACAAGCCAAGAAACACCAAGGATTGCCAGGGAACATTAGAACCCAGAAGAGGCCAGGAAGGATAATCCTCTAGGCACCTTAGAGAGAGCATGGCTGAGCCAACACTTTGATTCAGACTTGTAATCTCCAGCTATGTAAAATAACCAATTTCTGTTGTTTTGAGCACCAAGTTTGGTGTAACTTGTTTCTGCAGCCTGAGAAGTTATTTAAAAAAAAGAAAAGAAAATTCACTTTTATTCTTATGTTAGCCATTTCTAGTGCTCCTTATTCATTCTTATAAATACATATTTCAATTTCATATTATGTTTCTTGCTCCTGAATGACTTCCTTACGTATTTTTTATACGGTTAATGTGATGGCAATAGATTCCTTCTGCTTCTTTTCTTTTTCTTCTTTGATCCTTTATGGGTATACAGCAGGAGTAAATATTTATGCGTTACATGAAATATTTGGATCTAGGCATGCAATGTCTAATAATCACATCAGGGTAAATGAGGTATCTATCACCTCAAGCATTATCCTTTGTGTTACAAACAATCCAATTATATGCTTTCAGTTATTTAAAAATGTACAACGAAATTATGTCCTACTGTTGTGCTAGCAGGACTTATCATTCTTTCTATATTTTGTATCTATTAACCTTTCCCACTTCTCCCCCATTGCCTCTGGTAACCATCCTTCTGCTCTCTATCTGTCACCATGAGTTCAATTGTTTTCATTTTTAGCTACCATAAATAAATAAAACCATGTGAAGCTTCTTTTGGGTTCCTGGCTTATTTTACTTAACCTAATGACCATCCTTAACCTAATGCTCCATCCAGTTGTTGCAAATGACAAGATCTCATTCTTATTTTATGGCTGTATATACCCCATTGTGAATATGTACCACTTTTTCTTTATCCATTAATCTGTTGATGGACACTTAGATTTCCTCCAAATCATGCTGCAACAAATATAAGAGTACAGAGATCTCTTCAATATACTGATTTCCTTTCATTTGGGTATATACCTAGGAGTGAGATTTCTGGACTGTATGGTAGTTATATTTTATTTTTTTTTAAGGGACTCCAAACTTTTCTCCACAGTTGTTACACTAAGATTTATTCAGCAACAGTGTACAGGGGTTCCCTTTTCTTCATATCCTCACCAGCATTAGTTATTGCCTGACTTTTGGATAAAAGTCATACTAAATAAGGTGAGATGATATCTCATTGTAGTTTTGATTTGCATTTCTCTGATAATCAGCGATGTTGAGCACCTTTACATATATTGGTTTGCCTTTTATCTATATTATTTTGAGAAACAGCTATTCAGGCTTTTTGTCCATTTTTAATTCAATTATTATATATTTTCCTATAGTGCCATTTGAGTTCATTATCTATTCTGATTATTAATACCCTGTCAGATGGGTAGGTGGCAAATATTTTCTTTCATTCTGTACATTGTCTCTTCACTTTGTTGATTATTTCCTTTGAAGTGCTGAAGACTTTTAAATCGATGTGATCCTATTTGTCTATATTTTCTTTGGTTGCTTATGCTCGTGAGGTATTACTCAAGAAATCTTTGCCCAGTTCAACATCCTAGAAGTTCCCTGCAATGTTTTCCTCTTGCAGACTTGAGGTCTTAAACATAAGTCTTTAATCTGTTTTTATTTGATTTTAATATATGGTGAAAGATAAAGGTCTAGCTTCATTCTTTTGCATATGGATATCTAGTTTCTGAACATAATTTATCTAAGAGATTATCCTTTCCCCAGTATATGTTCAGGGTACCTTTGTCAAAAATATGTTCACTGTAGGTGAATAGATTTATCTCTGGATTCTTTATTCTGTTTCATTGATCTATGTGTCTTCTTTCATGCAAGTGTTGCAGGATGAGCTGCTGACAGAACCCCTCAGACACCGGAGTGAGGAAAAAAAGAGACTTTTATTCAGCTAGCTGTGGAGCATCAGTTGGCTAGTGTCCAACAAACTGAGCTCCCTGAAAAGCAGTTTTTCCCCCCTTTTTAAAGACATAAAACCCAAAAGGGAGCAGAGGCAAAACTATGTTGTTGCCCATTGGCAGGACATCTGACCTTACAGTCTTTGGCTTTCATTGATTTGCTAATTTACAGGTGGTGTGCATGGGAGGGGAAGAGTTACAGAAGTTGAATGAAATCAGTAAATCACTTAGTGACAGAGGTATCTCAGAGGGGGCAGGTCTGGTTGGTGCAGATGGGGAGTACATGACTCAGGGAAGGTCCTTGGGCAGCAAGAAAAACATTTGCAACATTTCCAAGGCTTACAGATAACATAGGCACCAGTTACAGAAAGGGGGGTTATTTTCTCAGTCCTTGGGCCCTGCTGCAGTGGAGCCAGTAGGTCAGCATCTCATCTGACTACTGACTTCACCTTTGTGCTATTTTATCTCCCCTTCCCACTTTTCTAACAAAAGACAGGCAAGAGAGAGAGAGAGATGGTCTCCTCTCTCACAAGTTCCATGCTATTTGTGTTACTACAGTTCTGTAGCATAATTTAAAGTGAGGTAATGTGATTCCTTCAGTTTTGTTTTTGTGTGCTCAGGATATCTTTGGCTATTCTGGGCCTTTAGTGGTTTCATATAAAATTTAGGATTACTTTTTTTGTATTTTTATGAAGAATGTCATTGTTATTTTGATAGAGATTGCATTAAATTTGTGGATTGTTTTGGGTAATATAGGCATTTTAACAATATTGATTCTTTCAAGTCATAACATAGAATAGCTTTTCATATTTTGTGTCTTGTTCAATTTCTTACATCAATGTTTTATAGCTTTCATTACAGAGATCTTTCACTTCTTTGGTTAATTCCTAAGTATTTTGTTTTACTTGTAGCTATGATGATGAGCTTCCTTTCTTAATTTCTTTTTCAAATTGCTCATTGTTAGCATATAGTAATGTTGCTAATTTTTTCTATGTTTATATTCCTACCACTTGATTGAAATTATATATCATTCAAATAATTTTCTTGTCACATCTTTAGATTTTTCCAAATATAAAATCATATTATCTGCAAAGAGGGATGTATTAGTCCATTTTCACACTGCTAATAAAGACATGTATGAGACTGGACAATTTACAGAAGAAAAATATTTAATGGATTTATAGTTCCACATAGCTGGGGAGGCCTCACAATCATGATGTAAGGTAAATATCATGTCTCACATGGAGGCAGACAAGGGAGTAGCGCTTGTGCAGGGAAATGTCCCCTTATATAATCAGATCTCATGAGACTTATTCATGATCACAAGAACAGCACAGGAAAGACCTGCCCCCATGATTAAATTACGTCCCACCAGGTCTCTCCCACAACACATGGGAATTCAAGATGAGATTTGGGTGGGGATACAGCCAAACCATATCAAAAGATAATTTTACTTTTTCCTTTCCAATTTGAAAGCCGTTTCTTCCTTTCTGTTGTGACTGTTCTAGCTAGGAATTCAAGCATTACATTGAGTAACAGTGGTAAAAGTGGACACCCTTGTCACTTCCCGATCTATGAGAAAAGGGTTTCAGTGTTTCCACGTGCAGTAAGATACTAGCTGTACTTCTTTTACATATGGCTATTAGGTTGAAGTACATCCCTATCATATCTAGTTTTTGAGGATTTTTATTATGAAAGGATGTCGAAATTTATCAACTGCTTTTTCAGCATCAGTTGAAATAATAAAATGGTTTTTGTTCTTCATTCTGTTGATATAATGTATCACATTGAGTTATTTGCATATGTTAAACCACCCTTGCTTCATAGGGATAAATTCCACTTGGCCATAATGAGCCAGCTTTTTCATGTATTGTTGAATTCGATTTACTAATAGTTTATTCAGGATTTTTGCATCAATATTAAAAAATGATATTGGGCTATAGTTTTCTTTTGTGATGCGTCTTTGCCTAATTTTCCTATCAGAGTAATACTGACATTGTAGAATGAGTTTGGAAGTATTCCTTCCTCCTCTATTTTTCAGAATAGTTTGGGCAGCATTAGTATTAGTTTTTCTTTAAATGTTTAGCAGAATTCAGCAGTAAAGTCATTGCGTCCAGGGCTTTTCTTTCCAGAAGGACTTTTTATTACAACTTCGATCTTGTTACTTGTTATTAATCAGTTCAGGCTTTGGATTTCTTCATGGTTCAATCTTGGTAGGCTATATGTGTCTAGGAATGTATCCGTTTCATTTTGTATTTTCAAATCTATTGGCGTGTAGTTGCTCATAAGAGCCACCAATTATTCTTTGAATTTCTGTGGCATCAGTTATGATATCTCCCTTTTTGTCTCTGATCTTATTTATTTGTATCTTTCTTTCTTAATCTAGTTAGAGGCTTATCAATTTTGTCTATCTTTTCAGAAAAACAACTTTTTATTTCATTGATCTTTTATATTGCTTTGTTTCTAATTCATTTATTTCTCTTCTGATTTTTATTATGACTTTTCATCTACTAATTTTAGGTTTGGTTTGCTCTTACTTTTTGAATTCTTTAACATACATTGTTAGGTTGTTCATTTGAAGATTCTCTTCCTTTTTGATGTAGCCATTTATAGATATAAACTTTCCTTGTAGTACTGCTTTGCTTTGGCCCATAGGTTTTGACATGCTGTGCTTGTTATCCTTAGTTTGAAGAAACTTTTCAGTTTCCTTCTTAATTTCTTCATTGACCTACTGGTCATTCAAGAACAAATTGTTTAATTTTTATGTATTGGTATAGTTTTCAAAATTCCTCCTCTTATTGATATCTAGTTTTTTATTCATTATGGGCAGAGAAAATGCTTAATGTTATCTCAGTTTTCTGAATGTTTTAAGACTTGTTTCCTAACCAAACATTTAGTCTGTTCTTGAGAATGATCCATGTGCTGAGAAAAAGCATATGTATTCTGCAGCTGTTGGATGAAATGTTCTGCAAATAACTATTAGGTCCATTTGGTCTATGGTGCAGATTAAGTCCAATGTTTTTCTGTTGATTTTCTGTCTGGATGATGTATCCAGTGTTGAAAGTGTGGTGTTCATGTCTCCAGTTATTATTGTATTGTGGTCTGGCTCTCTCTTTAGTGCTAATATTTTCTTCATTTATCTGGGTGTTCCAGTGTTGGGTGAATATATACTTACAATTATTATATCCTCCTGCTGCACTGACCCGATATAGTGCCCTTTTTGACTCTTTATTTATTTATTTTTTTTGAGACGGAGTTTCGGTCTTGTTACCCAGGCTGGAGTGCAATGGCACAATCTCGGCTCACCGCAACCTCTGCCTCCTGGGTTCAGGCAATTCTCCTCCCTCAGCCTCCTGAGTAGCTGGGATTACAGGCACGCGCCACCATGCCCAGCTAATTTTTTGTATTTTTAGTAGAGACGGGGTTTCACCATGTTGACCGGGATGGTCTTGATCTCTTGACCTCGTGATCCACCCGCCTCGGCCTCCCAAAGTGCTGGGATTACAGGCTTGAGCCACTGCGCCCAGCCCCTTTGACCCTATAGTTTTGTCTTGCAATCTATTTTGTCTAATTTTCGTGACTCTTGCTCTTTTTTGATTTCCATTTGCATGAAATGTATTTTTCCATCCCTTTATTTTCAGTTCATGTGTGTCTTTATGGGTAAAGTATGTTTCTTATAGGCAACACGTTGTTGCATCTTTTTTATTTTTTTAATCCATTCAGCCATTCTATGTATTTGATTGCAAAGTTTAGTCTGTTTGCATTCCACATTATTATTGATAAGTAAAGACTTACTCCTGCCACTTGGATATTTGTTTTCTGGTTGCTTGCAGTTTTTCTGTTCCTTCTTTTCTTTCTGCCTGTCTTCCTTTTAGGGAAGGTCATTTTCTTTAGTTGTATATTAACTTTCTTGCTTTTTATTTTTTGTATCTGTTGTATGATTTTTGATTTGAGATTACCAAGAAGCTTGCAATTACTATCTTATTACCCTTTATTTTAAACTAATGATAATTTAACATTCTTTACATAGACAGATAAGCAAACTAACAAGCAAAAAGAAAACTAGTAACTATATACCTTAACTTTATCTTCCTGCTTCTTTAAAAATTTTTTTTATTTTTCTATTTTTTAGTAGACATGGGGTTTCCCGTGTTGGCCAGGCTGGTCTCAAACTCCTGACCTCAAGAGATCCCCTTGCTTTGATCTTCTGCAGAGCTGAGATTAAAGGCATAAGCCACTGCATCCAGTCCAATGTCTCCCTGCTTTTTAACTTTTTGTTACTTCTATTTATATCTTTGTGTACTGCATATGTCTTGAAATGTTGTTGTAGTTACTATTTTGGTTTGGATCACCATTTAGTATTTCTGCTTAAGATAAGAGTAGGTTACACATCACAGTTACAGTATTATAATGGTGTTATAGTTTCTGTGTTTTTCTGTGTTCTTATTATTAACAATGAGTTTTGTACTAAACATACGGTCATATACTAATCATATATTAACAAAAAACCATTATAAGAGCCTATACAATCTGTTCTTTAATCTTGATGAAGTCTCTTGCTTTGAAACTGCATGTGTTCTGACAATAACCTCGCGTAAAGGGTTGAATTTAGTCAATTGTGGTAATATAACAGAAGCACACTTAGGTTACCCTTATCGTCAGCATAAAGTAACCAGGAATACTCCAATCTAATGTTTGAACATAAGACTCGCAAAATCCTTTGGCCACCATCCTTGAAAATATGTTGTCCAATGCACATACCTCAGGTATCTTTAACTTAGTATAAGATCTCATTTTTATTACTCAACATGTTAATGTTAGTCCATATTCAAAGTGTAAGTAAACCAAACAGCTTACCAATAAACCTTTTTTCTGCTATACTGTTAGCTGACACTTCTAGAATGAGGAATCTCTATTTGGCAAATGGAATATAACTAGAACTTCCTAGACAAGTAAAGAATATAGCATAACAGCTTGATAGACACTTTTAAAAAACTGATTTATTAGTGAAAGAAGTGGAGAAAATCACATAATAGCATGAAAACCTTTGATTTATTAATTAACATAAGGCTTTGAGATAAATTTATAAGGAGGAGGGAGAAATTTTCTTTCTCCAGTTTTATCTCATATATGTATTTCATAAAGTACTATTCCCTTTTATACTTTGCTTTCACTTTTATAATTATTCTAAACTTTGATGAAGTAAGCCGCTACTTAATTGTAAGGCATTGGATTGTCAGGAGATTGGGAGTAATCCTTGACGAACTACCTAGGTATGATTTATAGTGTGCTGCTCTGAGAGTGGGATAAATAAATCCATTTTTGTTTTATGGTCAAAGTAGCAAAGAAAGCTGAGTTTCTGAGAATTTGATACTAAGTACCTCAGTTACATATATCACCATGAAGAGTGATTGTCATCTTCATATCACAATTTTTATAACTAAAAATATATAAGCTATGCTCCTGTTTGAATGTGAGCATATTTATTTTCTTTAAAATGATTAATTAATTAAGAAGATATTTACAGAATTTCTACTATAAATTTGGTGAATCCTTGTCCTAGACAAGGAAAAATGAATCTTCAAAAGAGTCCCCCATCCAAAGTGGTGGTGGGGATGGGGGAAAGTGGAGAGAAGAAAAATGGGTATTTTTAAAAGTGCTAAACAAACTGATTTTAGCTAATGCAAAATGGCATCTGAGGGGAGTATAGATATATCAAGTAACACTTGGAACAAAGTAATGACTGAGTCAAATTCACCAGATGGTCACAGGCAAGCCTTGAACATTCTCTTGATGGCTGGATTATAAGCCTAATGGGGCATAATTCAATTGAGCTACAAACTTCACCTTCAGAAATAAATTTATTTTGTATGATACTATACCAGTCAACACAACCTGGATGATTTTTGTCCAAATTTTATGAGCTTTTAACCAAATGTAACCAAGTGACTAATTTTGGCCAATGAGATGTATTTTAAAATGCAAGGCTGTGTGAAGAGTACTTAAAATTGGTTTCTCAGGCAGAAAGTACTTTTTGACCTGTCCATTTAATTCCTCCTTTGCACTTGGACCTGTAATCTAATGGCTGATGCTTCAACCTTTATAGTCCATAAGATGATATGAAATCATAACCACAAGTTAGAAAGGTGAATAAAGGGCAAGAGTAGCCTGGCTCTCTGATGATTATAGATGCTCATATCAGCCCTGGTCTGTTCACCTTCAGTCTTCTCCATGAGAAACAAATAGAGATTTCATTTGTTTTTAGGCCAGTACAATTATTAATTCATTCATCAGACTAGAAAAATAAAAGAATATCTTAACACTGTACCAAAATCTGTAGTCCTTTCTCCTTCTTGCACCACAGAAAATATTTCTATGCAGTTTTCAACTTTACTTGTGGGCAGAAATTTCAGAATCTCATTGGATTTCAGGGATTGAGTCAATGCCCTGTTGCAGTAGTAGCAATGTGGAGACGTCTTAAGGTTTCTTCCATTTGCCCAAAGTCTATTATTTTGTATCCTCTGATTTTAAACAAAGCATTCATACAAAACCTTCTCTTGGCACCAATCTTTTTGTTGTCCATTTCTTACCGTCATCATCAATCTCTCCTATTTCTTTTTAAGACATCATATGAGCTTCCTTCTAACATTAATCTTTCCTTTACTTTCTCAATAGGAGACTTAGCTCTTTCCTAACTCAAGATGGGTTGCTGATGGAGTGTAAATTAGTTTCCTAAGGCTACTGAAAGAAACTACTGCAAGCAGGGTAGCTTAAACAATATTTATTCGCTCACAGTTCTGGAGGTTGGAAGTCAATAGTCAGGTGCTGGCAGGACATGTTCTCTGAAGGCTCTAAGGGAAAGTCTATTCTGTAGCTCTCTCTTAGGTTCTAGTGTTGCTGGCAGTGCTTGGCACTCTTTGACAGGTAAACACATCACTCTAATTTCTACATCATGTGGCATTCTCCCTGTGTGTCTCAGTTTATTCCTCTGTTTGCTCTTCTTATAAGACCACAAGTGTCATCTTGGACTAAAGCTCATCCTGAACAGGTATGACCTTCATGTAACTTGATTACATCTGCAAAGACAACATTCCCAAATAAGGTCACATTCACAGATACTAGAGGTTAGGACTTCAATATATCTGCTGGAGGGACACAATTCAAAATGTGAATTATGCTACTATGACTACCATGAATGCCACTATCCGGAGAGGGATGGTCAGCTGTGGATCTGCCTTTGGCTTAGAATTACTGCAGTTGGATATACTTTGAATGGTCATCATGGATACATAGTTATTAATAATTATGGATTACTTGCCATGTGACAGGTGTTGTACTAAGGTCTTTCCAAAAAACATGCTTTATTTGCCTACTATTTTTAAATGCATGTGAAATAAATGAAATCAAAAGTATAGAAATAAATTCAATAATCTGTTATTTTAAAACAAGAACAGAAAAAGTATTGCAATAAAAAAAAAGATGAAATGAGAAATTAGCAATTAAATAAGACTAAGATATATCTGTCTGTTGCTGTGTATGGACCTTATTTGAATTCTGATCAAACAAACTCTAATAAAAATTATGATACAATTGAAAAAATTTGAACATTAATTAGATAACTGGTGACATTAAAGTAATTGGTGTTAATTCATCTTCGATGAGATAATGATTAAATGTTATTTTTATAAAAAGGGTCCCTAAGTTTTTAGAATTATTTACTGAAATATATACAGATAATCATGTTGCAGTGACTATTATTTGCTTCATAATAATCTTTCCTAGGGAGATATAGATGTAGAAAATTGGCCATGAATTGATTGTCATCAACATTGAAATATGACTACATGAAGTTTCATCATACTCTTCTCAATTTGTGTACATTGTTATAGTTTTTGTAATAAACAGAGGAAATGACCAGAGAATAACCTTTAATGTGTACATATAAGAACCACATGACTTAATAAGAAACTATTTTCTTTACCCGAAAAGAGGAATTTTTAAAATTTCACAATTATATAAAGCTTTGAATTCAAAATGCTTTAAAATTCTTTTAATGATGATATTGCATTAAATCTATGAAACAATCATAGATAATTAGAGGGTGTCAGCTCAACGTTTAAAAAAAAAAAAAAAAAGCTGAGTCATTCCTTTTAACCAATTGTAAAGTCAAGTTCAAATTCCATTTCTTCATGATCTTTAAATGGACCAGTAAGTCTTAGAATTACCTTTCTAGCACCCCAAACTGCATTTTTCATTTCATTTCAAATCAATTAATATTTTCAGTAAGTGTGTTTAAGTATGTGTGACTTGAGTTATCAGAAAGCAAATAAGGGTATCTGCTTATATGGAATACTCATTCAAAACTCAGTTGCAGATGTTCAAATATTCTTTTGATACGGAGAAGCAACACTTTCTCAAAAAACATTTTTAACAACAAGAAAATAAAAAAAGGAAAATTAACTTAAAATCACATGAAAGAGTAATTTATGGGAAAGGAAACTGGTGAGAAAGTATTAGTTACTAGGAATTTGAAAGTAAAGAATGTAAGAAACATGAAAATAGTTCAGAAAAAGTGAAGGGTATGTAGAATGGAGAGGCTAGGGTCAGACTCAGGTTCATGACTGACGCAAGATATGAAGTAGGCCAATTTTTTCAAGGACCTCAGCTTCCTGGCTTCTGCCACTACCCAGGATAGCCTAATGTAGACAGACATAAAGGGTAAAACTATTTTTTTTCCCAGTGATCAAAAGCATTACTTTATTTTCTTGAGAAACAGCATGAAGGAATATATATTAAAAAAGAATTTGCATGTGATATGTCTTACCATCTGGAAAATTCCTGTAGGGAATTATATAATCTCTTTTTTCCTCAAATCTTATATCTTTTCTCATAAAAACTGTGGATATTTCAAGTCTGAGAAAGGTAATATAAATGAGGATTTTGTGTATTAAACTCCCCAAGAGTCAATTTATAAGGAGACCAAAGATTTGGAGAAACAAAATATACCTTTCTTTAAGTGATTTTTAAAAATATTCATATATAGAAATAGAATAATTTCCCCTTTGCCTTGGCAGTTAATATAAACTCAAAGACATTTGAAAAACAATGGATCTTAAAGGAAATTTTCCAGTGAATGTTTGTGACATGAGAGATGGAAACATGCAAGGTTCTGGGGCCTGATATTTTTTATATAAAGGAGTTATGGACATCAAAGAAGAGAAATGCTCATGAATCACAGTGAGCAAAAGATTTACAGGAATTTTGTCAATTACTCCCTTGTCTTGGAAGAAATACTGCAAAGGCCACACATTTTGTGCCTGTAAACAGTCCTTTTGTATAGCAGGGCTAAGACACTGTGCCATGCCAAGCAACTGAAGAGTTCCAATTCTGTCTTTTTATTTTTAAGAAGTAAAAGAAAATAACAAAAAAAATACAGTTTAAAAATTGTAATGTATATAACTGAATCAATTATATAATGGATATAAAAAATAACTGGGAAAGAGTATAGTATAATGGTTAAAAGTTCAAAATTTTGGAGTAAGGTTATCTGGCTTCAAATATCACGTTGGTCTTGATCCATATGTTTCTCTAAGACTTGATCTTATCATGTCAGACAAGGAGTTAAAATAGGTTAAAAAGAGGTAATCCAGGTAGAATGCTTAGCATGGTACCTGCCTTATATTAATTCCTCAATAAGTTTTAGTATGTTTCATCATTACTATTTAATTATTACTCATATTGTCATTATTACTTGGTGCTAACAATATGACAAAATAAAATGTTTGATGGTAAAACAAATTTATGACCAACTTGGAATACCTTTTGGATTTCAGTGGCATTCACAAATTTAAATTTTAATAGGTGGAGTGGTTATCAAATTAATCTCTGATGTCTATGTGCAATTATTTTTTCCTATATAACCATTGCCATGTAACATGTTACTCCTTGTGGGATTAGGCACCCACTGTCTAGTCTCTCTGGGTTAGGGTTAAAGAACACATAAATACAAAGTTTTACAGGTTTACTATATGATTCTTATATGAAAGAGTTGGTCTTGGAGTAGGGTAGGTAGCCATATTTCTCAATGATGGATAAAATCATATATGTAATCATAATCTCCATGTCTTTCTTATTAAGGATCAAAAATTCCAACAGTCTACAGCTGTCTGATTGTGTGACTGGAGTAAAACCAGAGTAGAGGCTGATAAAAGGGACTTCCGTGTCTGTAATGCTGGTAGTCTCTGCATGCCCTTACTGAAGAGAGTCCCATGTTAGTACATTTCACTTTTATTCCCAACTCTACCATTCCACAGTTATATTTGCCCTTGGGGATATGAAACTGTTGTGAAACACAGTGACTTCTTCAGTACTAAATAATCAGGCACCACTGGTAGAGAATAACCCCTGTAGAGACAAAATTTTAATTCAGAGCAGCCCACATGAGTTATCCTATTGATTCTTCAGTTAATTCAACAGCCATAGTAATTGCAGTAAGTAGTACGACACTTTACAGTTGCCATAAAATCTGTGTGATTTTTCCATATAACAACCACAGCAGATTTTAACTGGGTACATCAAGCAATCCTGACAAAATTCAGGAATCACAAAAAAACAGCAATTGGAAGTGTTGAAGATTGAGAGTTTCACAGCAAGAACAGCTGAACCTGGGAAGGTCCAGCTCTGTGGCAGAGGGGCATCCGCCAAAGGAAAACTAAGAAACAGAAAAAACTTCATCACCAACAAGCTGGACGTCCACTCAGACCCAGTCTGAAAGTCAACAATTACAAAGATGACAGATGGGTAAATCCACAAAGATGAGAAGAAACCAGTGCAAAAAGGCTGAAAATACCCGAAATCAGAGTGTCTCTCCTCCTATAGGGGATCGAAGCTCTTCATCAGCAATGGAACAAGGCCTGATAGAGAATGAGTGTGATGAAATGACAGAATCAGGCTTCAGAAGGTGGATAATAAGAAACTTCTGTGAGCTAAAAGAACATGATCTAACCCAATGCAAAGAAACTAAGAACCTTGAAAAAAGGTTTGACGAAATGCTAATGAGAATAGATAATTTAGAGAGGAATATAAGTGAATTAATAGAGCTGAAAAACACAATACCAGAACTTCACAAAGTAAGCACAAGTTTTAAAAGTCAAATTGATCAAGCAGAAGAAAGGATATCAGAGGTCGAAGACCAACTTAATGAAATAAAATGAGAAGACAAGGTTAGAGAAAAAAGGCTAAAAAGGAATGAGCAAACTCTCCAAGAAATATGGGACTATGTGAAAAGACCTAATCTACGTTTGATAGGTGTACCTGAATGTGACGGAGAGAATGAATCCAAGCTAGAAAATATTCTTCAGGATATTATCCAGGAAAACTTTCTCAACCTAGCAAGGCAGGACAGTACTCAACTCCAGGTAATACAGAGAACACCACAAAGATATTCCTCAAGAAGAGCAACCCCAAGGCACATAATCGTCAGATTCACCAGGGTTGAAATGAAGGAGAAAATACTAAGGGCAGCCAGAGAAAAAGGTCAGGTTACCCACCAAGGGAAGCCTATCAGACTCACAGCAGATCTCTCGGCAGAAACCCCACAAGCCAGAAGAGAGTGGGGCCAATATTCAACATCCTTAAAGAAAAGAACTTTCAACCCAGAATTTCATATCCAGCCAAACTAAGCTTCATAAGTGAAGGAAAAATAAATTTTTTTGCAAACAAGCAAGTACTCAGAGATTTCATCACCACCAGGCCTGCTCTAGAAGAGCTTCTAAAAGAAGCATTACACATAGAAAGGAACAACTAGTGTCAGCCATTCCAAAAACATATCGAAAGATAAAGAGCATCACCATAATGAAGAATTTACATCAACTAATGGGCAAAACAGCCAGCCAGCATTAAATGGCAGTATTAAACTCATATATATCAATATCAATCCCAAATTTAAATGGACTAAATGTCCCAATCAAAAGACCCAGACAGGCAAATTGGATAAAAAGCCAAATCCCATCAGCATGCTTCATCCAGACCCATCTCACATGCAAGGATACACAAAGACTCAAAACAAAGGGATGGAGCAAGATTTACCAACCAAATGGAGAAACAAAAAGAAAAGGCAGGAGTTGCAATTCTCATCTCTGATAAAATAGACTTTAAAGCAACAAAGACCAAGAGACACAAAGAAGGACATTAAATAATGGTAAAAGGATCAATGCAACAAGAAGAGCTAACGATCCTAAATATATACGTACCAAATACAGGAGCACCCAGATACATAAGGCAAGTTCCTAATGACTTACAAAGAGACTTAGACTCCTTCCCGTTCTCTCTCCCTCTTTCTCTTCCTCTTTCTTTCTCTCTTTTATTCTTTTTTTTTTCTTTTTCTTCCTTTCTTTCTTAAAAAAAAATTCAGGAATCAGAAGGGAACTTAAGAGGTCCAAAAGAAGTTTATTGTTGTTCCTAAGAAAGTCCAGTGGGGCTGATAACCTAATCAAGATGATTGCAAAAAATTGTCAATGGCCTCTCAGAATCTATAAAACCTAGATTTGCATAAACTACTTATTTTATAAATTAAAGGGTTGGAGTATGTTCCTGTGAGATTTTTGTGGTATCCAGAGCTCCAAATAAATGTACAGTGCAGAAGAGCAGACATGTCACTTATCCTAGGAATTAACTAAAGGATTTTTATTTGATTACATATATTGCTGTCTTTGAAGAAGACAATGAAAGATTGCACATAAAATAAAGGTGTAACTTGGAAAATCCTATGGTTTCACTGAGGGAAAAACTGAGAGCCATTACTAGACTTAAAAGAAATAAAGTAAAAGATAATTTTTGAAGGAAGAAACATTATCAAGCTGCATTTAAAGAGAATGTGTCAATTCATCATGAAACAAATTTATTTAATGATAATTTAAATATATGAAATAAATTCATGTATTTAATGTTTCTTAATGTAAAATATCTATTCATTTTTAGGACTATTTTATTAAGTTAATTATAAATTTTAAGTTTACCTCTAAAGTAAATTTAGCTTATAATCATATTCACTAATTGAGTCTTAATATTCAAAAATTTAAAAAGTATCAATTACAAAACACATGTACATGTATACATACATTATACACATGTAAACATGAAATAATAGTACATGTTTCTACTCCAAACCTATAGAGGATTTCTAATTTGAAGCACAGCTTAATGACAGTCCTAAAAGAAAAATACAAAACCCCTTAATATCCTGCACCTTCAATATTTTCTAATAATGGTAATATGAGGTAATGAATATTTCTTTTCAGGCTATAAACTTTCCTATGCAGGAATAATGTGTGATGTATCTACAATGTTGTTTAAAAGCATAAAATGCCACACTGCTCTTATCCAGAGGCATTATGGACATTGCTTAATCTTGCATGAAAATCTCATTATATTAAATACTATTAATGACATATAAAAATTTTACAATACAATTTTCCATCATATTAGTGATACATCATATCACATCATAGTTTTCTTATCATTAATACTGTATTTATGCCTTTAGCTAGAGTTAAAAGGGGACTTATTAATAAACCACGACAAGAACTTTTTGCCATATTGTTCTACATGGTCTCTTTAGATATGTTCACCTTAAACATGGACTAAGAAACTGATGAAAGTTTGTGCAGCATAGTGTATGTGACTCACTCATCTCTATATTCAAATGAGAGCTGCAAAATAATGATCAGAATCACAGTGAAAATCTTTCTGACCTCACAGTTCAAGGATGCATCTATCAATGAGATTAAGCAATATTTTATGCTTACTCTCTGAAATGAATTTTTGTAATCAGATATACAATGTTTACAATTTCTTCTGATACCTTCACCTTTCTTTCTAGGTTGTTTTCTCTGTTGATTCTTTTTCCCAAACCCCTGTTTGTTGATGTTTCTGTTCCACTGGTTCTTAGTTGTTCCATACTGACCTTTTCCATATAACACTGTGCATATTGTATTGATTTTGTATGCCCTTTAATTATCCTCCTTAATCCTATCATACTAACTAATGCCACTCATCTTGTGGCTGTCAATTGACTCACTGATAATGCAATCGAGCTCTCTGACTCCAGGTATGACAATTCCAAGCACTACCTGGGAAGGTGCTAAGGGCATGCCAATTTTCTGTTCTGAAAAGTGGATGAGTCTACATTTTCCTGTAACTGATCCAAACATTTAAGGGTGGTGCTGATAACTTGGTTATGTTTTAGTTAGTAATTTAATTGTTTTGTTTATTTTTTAACAAAACCAATGTGCCCCTAATGACCAAAAGTTATGCAATATTTAAGACATTTGTGAAAACAAAATACGTGTATCAATCTTTCTCCATGTCATAATGCTTAATTTCCAGATTGTTTCTCCTTTTGTTCATTCATTTGAAAACAAATTAAATCTTACATTGGATTGTTAAAGATATTTGCCAAATTAAAAGCTATCAGGTTCAAGAAAAAGAGAGTTGTCTTTAATTTAGTCCATTTAATGGACTGCTTTTAGTATAGCTATATAGATACATTAAAAAAAGAAAACAAGTTTTAATTTTATTATGTATGTAAAAATGCAATCAGCTTATAAGTCCTTCTGAGATCAGGAGGCAGCATAGTAGAGGGATTAAGAAAGCTGGTCCTGGCGTCAGACTGTACTGAAGTCCTGCTCTCAGTATCTACTAGCTAGGTGAATTCCTCTCTTACTTCATCTGTAAAACAGGAGCAAAACCTTATTTATTACATAGGATTTTTGTAAGGATTGAATGAGTTAATGTGTATAAGTATTATAGGTCAATGTCTGATAGGTAATTTATGCTGTTGATATTTATTATTTTATTGTCATTAATATATTCAATATGTATCAAATTTACACGTATTTCAATACATTTCAATGCATTTCAATAAATACATGCATATGTATTTACTGATGTTCTTGCTAATGAAATGTTCACTTATTTTATTTGTATCCCGACCACTTTAAACATTTTTGGTTGTTGATATAGATATTAAAATGCCATGAAAAAGAAAAAAGTATCGAAAAACAAAAAGGGATGAATGCAGTGAATGAACATCTGTGAATGAGGTTGAGAGGGTATATGCAGTGAGTATACGGTGAGCTCATAGGATTTAAAATCCCATTTTTCCATTATGCTTTCTGGTAGCAAATGCAAAAAGTGACATTTATTGCATTATTTTGTTTTCTTTCTTTCTGCGGTTACATGCAAGCATTTATCTCTTGTAACTGAAAAAATATTGAGTGATATTTTCCATTTTATTTTATTTTTTCCCTCATGGAAACATTTTCCTAGGATCTTAGTTTTTATTTCTGTTGTTCTGCATTCTGTTATTTCCTATATCCTGTTAGTGTTGGGAATGAGGAAGTAGCAGGCCACCTACACCATATGAGTCCATCATTAATAGTAGAGAAATGCCAAAAGGAAGACAATTGTCATATCAGCCCTTCACAAAGCAGATTGACATAATAGTAAATAATCACCCAACAGTGAATGTATTTTGTTACTTTGTTTTCCGGATACATAACTCTTACACAAATAGGGTTTTGATTATTGATACTCTACTTGTAATCCTGCTATCAAAAAAATAATCTGATACAAACTTAAAGTTTACTAGGACTCATTTTTTTTAATAATTAATATTACCGGGCCGGGCGCAGTGGCTCAAGCCTGTAATCCCAGCACTTTGGGAGGCCGAGGCGGGTGGATCATGAGGTCAAGAGATCGAGACCATCCTGGTCAACATGATGAACCCCCATCTCTACTAAAAATACAAAAAGTTAGCTGGGCATGGTGGCACGTGCCTGTAATTCTAGCTACTCAGAAGGCTGAGGCAGGAGATTGCCTGAACCCAGGAGGCGGAGGTTGCGGTGAGCCGAGATCGCGCCATTGCACTCCATCCTGGGGCCTGGGTAACAAGAGCGAAACTCCGTCTCAAAAAAATAATTAATTAATTAATTAATTAATATTACCTTACTGTTTATGCTTTTATTTTTTCTGTGTCTTTCAATAACTAATCGGCACGTCACATCAGGATTAACTTAGTTATCTTAAATATTATGAAATGGCATCTTACAGAATAAGGAGAAGTTAAGATTTTAGTAACTTAGTAACTTGAGAATAGTTTCTATTAGAGAGTTCAGGTGGGTGGGTGTAAGTAAGGGCATGTAATTGAGAGAAAAGAGAATCAGGTAGGAGTAAAATGTATCATATTACTTCATAAGCAAAACAGAGTATGCCCTTCAATAGCTCTGTCTCTCTTCTGCTGGAGGCTCTATTGCTAAATGTTGTGACCTTCTTTGTATTTCTAGTACTCAACTTTGAGGGAGCCTCATAAGCAAATAAACATTCATGTTGGCCATTTGTGACATCTAGATGTTCTGGTAAATATTAAGACAAGAAATGGATAAAAAGTGTATAGCTATTATTTTATCTAGTTGATGTGTAAATGTGTGTGTGTGGGTGAGAAGGAATAAAGAAGATGTCACTTATTATAACCTGTTATTTGCTAATATATTTATAAAAAAATTTTAGAATGAGTCATTATTCTTTGGAAATCAGATTCTCCCTGGTGCCTTCCTCACTGTTGGATAAGTGTTAAGGGTTTCAGGGCCCTGATGACTCATGCCTATAAATAACACTCTCTGAATCCGAGTGCAGCTTTCAAACAGATAGAGAACAATAGGGAATTAAAAATAAAAGGTATTGAAATTCACATATTTTTTAATGCTTCTGTTAAAACCCTTTCCCTTAACCTAGCCTCAGGACATAACTTTAATGTCCATGATTTACTGAATGTCTGAGAATGATTCCATTTTGTCTCTGTAGTCACAGCAAACTGGAGCAATTTGTGCTTTTTCTGTGTGAAAACAAACTTCCATCTTTACCTCTTAGCTCTGCTTGGCCAGTGTTATTAAAGTCTAGTTTTATGTCCCCAGGACACAAGATTGACCAATCTTGATACTGATGTCACAGCAGTTTAGTGATGTTTGGCACTGATAAAGTCTAGTTGCTATATTACACTGTGACACAAATGTCTTACAGTAAGAAAAACCCTTTTAATTTCTTCTCTTTAAGCTTAAGCTTAAATACATAGAAACTTTCCTTGTGCCTGGCTACACAGCCGAATCTTTCTGGGTGAATTGAAAGTACACATAAACCCTCCTCTTCACTCCTTTTCTGATCCTTTTTTCCTCCCATAAGAAGATAAAGTTGATGAGTATCCTCGAAAATTCATCATGGGTAGAAGAAATGCTGAGGCTTTTCTCCTCCAAAATACCCAGCCCACAATATTTTCTTGTAGGTGGTGGGCCGGCAAAACTGTATAAGTCAGAAGCTACACTAGGGATTTTAGCTTAGAGACACTGTATCCACTGTGCGGGAGTCCTTTTCTTTCTCAGGACCTCCATCCCCACCCTGTGGAAAACCTGGCTAAGAATCTTCATATTGATGACATCATTTTAACTTCCCTTCTGTATTTGCCGGAAATGAAAATGGAGCTGGCTCTCTGTATAGCATTTCTTTCATCACAAGTAACATCAATATCACTATCATAGTATTTAATATTCATGTGCGTGATAGACATATGGATTTGATTTGATCTATGCTGGAGCAGGTAAGTTCATTCAACAAATGGAATAGCTACATCAGACATAAGAAGCCTGGACTGAGAGAATAAATTGGGAATCTGAATTTTAATAGAAGCTAGTTGTTTCATTAGGAGGCAGGTGCCCAGATGGAAATACATTTGATCAAAGCAATGCCTTCTGAGTCTATTTCAGAGCATTATTGGGCACAATTTGTGTTAGTTATAAAATTATGGACTTTTTAGTCCATATGTGTTAGTCATAAAATTATGTGTGAACCATTACAGATTAACACACATATACAAAGCCAAATATATATATATATATATACATAAAATATATATTATCATATATCTATATCATATGTACACATACATATCATATGTAATATTATATGTATCATATTACAATCATATGTAGTAGTAACTTTGTATTTTATAAAAAAAGACATTAAAGATAAAATACCTTTCTTTTTCTACATTATATTATATTGGTTGAGAGCACATACTTTGAACTGGGTTTAAGTGTTGCTTCAGCAATCACAACCTCAACTATTTATGGAGGCCAGAAAATTTACAAAAGTGAGATAAATTAACCAGGTATAAAACTATAGTCAGGGGTGGAGGAAAGTGGTAAACTAAAGAGCTGATACATCAAAACAGGTATGTGTCCTGTAAATCATCTAAGCTTCACGTGGATTTGCCATACAAGAAAGTGAGCTGGATATAGCCAGATATTCCAGTTTTTCAAGGAAAGTCAGATATGTGAGTTCCACTTGAAGTATATTAAATTATAAATGAAATATTTATTCAGTAATTTTCATTAAAAATTTGGTCCATAATAACAAACTAAAAATTTGTTACTCAATTTTCATGTATGTAGAATGAAGACATTAACATTTAATTAATGCTACTTTTCCCAAGAATTTGGTCAATTGATTGAAATAGTGTCTGGTATCCAGTAAACGCTCAGTAAAAGTTAGCAATTATTAGTCTAGCTCAAGTATCCATTGTTTTCAAATTGTATCTTTTATTTAATAAGTATTTTGCTACTCAAACTCTTAGGTAGAATGTAAATTGCTGGAGGAAGACAAGACCCAGAAACTACTGTATTTTCTTTGGTATTACATTATTATATAACAAATACTATCCTATTATCTGTCTTATTTTAATTTTCTCATAGAGTAACCCTTTTTAATGATTTGAAAACTGTGGCTCACAGGGATGTGTTTGCAAATATTTAAAAATTGGATCTCCAGAAAAACAAAAGAGAGAGAGAGACAGACAGTGCACAAAAGAAAGCACCATCACAAGAGGGAGAATCCGAGAAAGCCATGATTGGCGGAATCTGCCATTTTCCGTGGTGTAATACTTCTACTGTGGTTAGTTGTAAGCTACAAACATGATGTCACCAAACACTGAGTTGATAAGAAATGCTAAAAATCGCCTCTTACAAGCCAGTTTGTGAAGGCTCTACTATATCCTTAAATATAAACCTTGTGAGTGATGTGGCATTGCAATTTGAAAGAGAGCAATTTTTATGTCCATGATAAGGCTTAAACAGAAATTGAAGTACCTTAGTGCCAAAAGTTAAGCAGAACTTTAACGGGATACACAAATAACATCAAGTGTAAATTAAAACTGTTTCATATAGAAAGGAAATATATATGAAAATATGATTTGTTTCAGACTTGACGGAGAAGGCAAAACATAAATACATGGATGACACTGTCTGTTTGGTAGACTTCTAGATAGCTCTTTGTATTAGTCCATTTTCACACTGTTATAAAGACCTACCTGAGATTGGGCAATTTATGAAGAAAAGAAGTTCAATTGATCATAGTTCTGCAGACTTAACAGGAAGTCTGTGAGGCCTCAGGAAACTTACAATTATGTTCTGTGAGGCCTCAGGAAACTTACAATTATGGCAGAAGGTGAAAGGGAAGCAACCATGTCTTACCATGGTAGAACAAGAGACAGAGAAAGTTAAGGGGGAAGTGCCATATACTTTCAACAAGATCTGGTGAGAATTCACTTACTATCAAGAGAACAGCAAGGAGAAAGTCCACCCCTATGATTCAATCACCTCCCACCAGGCCTTACAATTTGAGATGAGAGTTAGATGGCAAGGCAGAGACAAACTATCTCTTCCACCCCAGCCCCTCTCAAATCATATGTCCTTCTCACATTACAAAACACAATCATGCCTTCTCAACAGTCCCCAAAAGTCTTAACTCATTCTACCATTAACCCAAAAGTCCAAGTCCAAAGTCTCATCTGAGAAAAGTCAAGTCCCTTCTGCCTCTGAGCTGGTAAAATAAAAAACAAGTTAGGTATTTCTAAGGTACAATGAGGTACAGGCATTGAGTAAATGCTCTCATTCCCAATAAAAGAAATTGGCCAAGAAAAAGGGGCTATAGGTCCCATGAAAGTCCAAAGCCCAGCTGGGCCGTCATTAAATCTTAAAGCTCTAAGATAATCTTCTTTGACCCCATGTCTCACATTCAAAGCATGGGTCTCCCAAGGACATGAGCAACTCCAACCCTGTGGTTCTGTAGGGTACTGCCCCCGCAGCTGCTTTTATAGGCTGGTGTTGAGTGCCTGGGGCTTTTCCAGATACACGGTGTAATCTGTCATGAATCTACCATTCTGGGTCTGGACAACGGTGGCCATTTTCTCACAGCACCCCTAGGCAGTGTGCCCTAGTGAGGATTCTGGGTGGGAGCTCCAACTCCACATTTCCTCTCTGCACTGCCCTAGTAGAGGTTCTCCATGAGGGCTCTGTCCCCACTGCAGAATTCTGCCTGCACATCTAGGTGTGTTTATACATCCTCTGAAATCTATGCAACGTTTCCCAAACCTCAGTTCCTGCCTTCCACACACCCACAGTCCCAACATCACATGGAAGCTGCCAAGGCTTGATACTTACACCCTTTGAAGCCATGGCCAAGCTGTACCTTGGTCCATTTTAGCCAGGGTTATAGGTAGAGTGGCTAGGACTCAAGGTGCTTTGTTCCAAGGTTACACAGAGCAGCAAGGCCCTGGGCATGGCCATAAAATCATTTTTTCTTCCTAAGCCTTTGAGTTTGTGATGCAAGGTGGGTTAGTCTCCTATATGCCCTGGAGACACTTTCGCCATTGTCTTGGAGATTAAGGACATTAACATGTGGCTCCTCTTTGCTTATGCAAATTTATGCAGTGGGCTTGAATTTCTCCCCAGAAAAATGGGTTTTTCTTTTCTGCCACATGGTCATGCTGCACATTTTTCAAACTTTTATGATCTGCTTCCCTTTTAAATATGAGTTCCATTTTCAAACCATCTCTTTGTGAATGCATAAAACTGAACACTTTCAGAATCATCCAGGTCACCTCTTGAATGCTTTGCTGCTTAGAAGTTTTTTCTGCTATATACCCTCAATCATCTCTTTCAAGTTCAAGGTTCCACAGATCTCAAGGGCAGGGTCAAAATACCGCCAGTCTCTGCTAAAGCATAGTACGCGTGACCTTTACTTCAGTTTCCAATAAGTTCCTCATCTCCATCTGAGACCACCTCGGTCAGCATCTCATTGGCCATGTCACTATAGCCATTTTGGTCAAAACCATTCAACAAGTCTCTAGGAAGTTCTAAACCTTCCCATATGTTCCTGTTTTCTTCTAAGTCACCCACCTGTTCCATCCTCTGCCTCTTTACACAGTTCCAAAGTTACTTCTACATTTTCAAGTATCTTCAAAGCAGTGCCTCACTCTCATGGTACCAATGTTCCATAATAGTCTGTTTTCACTTTTCACACTGCTATAAAGAACTACCTGAAAGTTGGTAATTTATGAAGAAGAGAGGTTTAGTTAACTCACAGTTCTGCAAGCTTTACAGAAAGCATGAAGGGTAAGACTCAGGAAACTTACTATCATGGAGGAAGGCAGATGGGAAGCAAGCGTGGCTTACCATGGTGGAGCATGAGAGAGAGGGAATGAAGGTGGAAGTTATACACGTTTTCAAACAATCAGATCTCATGAAAACTCACTCACTATCATGAGAACAGCAAAAGGGAGGCCTGCTCCCATGATCCAATCACCTCCCACCAGGCACCTCACCTGACACGTGGGGATTGCAATTGAGATGAGATTTGGATGGGGACACAGAGCCGAATCATATCATATCACAGTTCTTATGTGCCAGTGGTGGTTCTAAGAACTTTATAAATGCTAATTGAATAATTCATTTGAAAATTTAACTCATGAAAATTAATATCTTAGAATATAATCCCACCTTTACAAGATAGCCATGTTCCACAAAAAACTAGAATTGAATTCTCCATGTGTGGAAGCCAGAGACCAGAAGATCTTCAAGAGAGAAGCTGTAATTATATTCAGGAAGAATAAGGGCTTAAATAGGAAAAATGGTGAACACTGAAGGAAAATAAATTATGAAGTTATGAACATTGTCTACATAATAAAATAATATAACTAAAGTAGATGTAATTCATAATGCATATATCCAGGACACTTTATATTTTTCCAGTTTCAGGGGGAACAGAGTCTAATAGGGAGCTTACATTCTATATAAGTAAGCGTTAGCAATGCTAGCAGTTATTAGCAGTGCTAAACAAATCTCCAAAGTTCATTGGCTTTCAAATAAAAGTTTGTATCTTCTTTACACAAATTCTAATGTGGATGTTCCTATTCAGCATATGGTTTCCCACAAGGTTATTCAGGAACCCAGGCAAATTCCATCTGAGAGATTTCCATCATCTAGATCCTAAAAGTCTTTTTTCATTCAGTAGGTGGATAAAGAGTGATATTAGTGAATCACTCAAGAGAACGTTAAAGTCCTATACTGGGAGAGGCATAAACACCTGCACTTACATACGGCTGACCCCAATACTGCAGAGGTGGCTGGGAAAAGAAGCCCACATGTGCAGAGAAAAGATGTTGTAAGCATTTTGAATTTTAGCTATTTTAAAAAGTATAGAGTATATTTTATTGTTGTGTAATTTGCAATACTCTAGGGACAATGAGGTTTAAGTCTTTTCTTATCCTTACTTACCATCTGCATATCTTGTTTGGTGAGATGTCTTTTGCTCATTTTTAATTGAGCTGTTCATTTTGTTATTGTTGAGTTTTAAGAGTATTTTATGTGTTTTGGATAGCAGTCCTTGTTCCGATCTGTCTTTTGCAGACACAGAAGATCTGTCTTCTCAGTCTGTGATTTTTCTTGTTTTAACATTGCCTTTTGCAGAGAAGTTTTAAATTTTAATAAAGTCCAGTTTATCAATAATTTCTTTTATGGATCATGGCTTTGGTGTTCTAAAAAGTTATTACCATACCAAATTCATCTAGGTTTTATCCTATGTATCTTCCAGTAATTTTACAGTAATGCATTTCACATTTGGTGTATGCCTTCCTTCAAGTTAATTTTTGTGAAGGGTGTGTAATGTCTGTGCCTACATTCATTTTTGCATGTGGATGTTTGATTGATTGTTCTAGTATCATTTGTTGAAAAGACGATTTTTTGCCATTGCATTTCCTTTACTGCTTGTCAAAGATCATATTTATGTTGGTCTGTCTCTCACTCAGAGGAAAGGGGGATGAGTTTGACAAAACCATAGTCTCTGCCACACATTTGATTTCACAATTAATACACTGATCCTAAATGTAGATAAAATTATTGCATCTATTTTACAGATGAGGAAATGGAAGCTCGAAAAAGGATTAAATTACTTTTCCAAGTTAACAAACTTTAGTTACTGTCAGACCTGACATTTGAAACCAGGTCAAAATCTTACTACTTAAGAATCCATATGTGGAGAGACAGTGTTTATTGGTTTGTTTTGGCATCTTTTGTGTTTAAACTTTTATGAAAAGAATAATTTAGTTGATTTGAATTGAATTTTATTCAAAGAAAACAAGCTCTCCAACATTCAAAACCCCATTATCTGAAGCTCAACTAAACCAAATTATGTAAGAGATTTAAGTCTTTTTTTATTTTCCAACTGGGAAATGTTATATGAATAGTAGAAAAAAGTGATTAAGTGTCAGGAATAAGCATTAAACAAACCATATTATTATTAATAAAACACTATTTTCAATTAGTATCAATAAGACGTAAATGTTGCCACAAGTGAGGTCATCAACCTTAGTGAAGAGTATATTACAGAATATTTTATTGTGGTTCAAAGAGGTATTTGAAGTATCATGCTGCCACTTTTGGAAACTAATAATATATATGCTGAAAAGAAAGGTAAATAATCACAAATTTTAACTTCTTATTTCAAATTCCACTTAGCCCACACCTATCTGAAAGTCACTAATTTGATTTAAGTCTAGGTAATAAAATTCCATTTGTCTTCCTGAAGCATGCAGAACTTGATGAAATATTCTTAAAACAATATAAGCAGTTAATAGAAAGAGACAAGAGTATTGTGGGAAAAATATGTTTAATTTATATATTTAGTTTAATTAGCAAATATAAATTTATAAGCAGGTAAGATTCACCTAGACCAAGTAGTAATACACAGTGAAGTAATTTTACCCTGTAATAATCACAGATTTTTATTAAGCTTTTAGACTTACTGGAAATGTATTTTCTTGGTCCTTTGGTAGGATGGCAACAGGCACTTTAGTTTTCAGATCAATAGATAGAAGCAGTTATTTTATGTGAGAGAAGAAAAGAGATTTTCTATTGTCTTTAAATTCATTTTGCTATGTGATATGAACTCATTTTGAAGTCTCTTTCTTGTCAATGATAATATTATATTTCAAACTCAGACATAGTATGGTTCTCCTTTGAGAAAGCTACTCATCTTAAATAGAGCAAAGTTTCAAAACAGCATGATAGATATATCCATTATTGTTCATGCCTAAAATCTTTACATTTTGGAAAAGAAAAAGGTAAAAAAGAAATGCTAAAAAATTCTACTGCTAAGGTTTCCTATAAAAACAATTAGCTGACCAAAGATGGTACCATTGTCTGGAGATTAGCACTGGAGAGAAAAGAAGCAAGACTAAAGCATTTATAGTTTATGCATCTATTTAAAGAACTGCCAGCCCCTTCGCCCTACACTGTTGTCAGGAAAGAAATGGTAAATCCAGTTACAATTGTCTACTAGGTCTATCATTACTCAGGATGAAAACACTGCTTAGTCATTCACTAACTCCGGATTCTCTTTTTAGCAACTTAATACGGTATCATGCAACAACTGCCCAAGACGATTTATAACAAGACAAGACTCTCTGCCAAAAATACATGGATTCTAAGGAAAACAGGAAACATAGCAAAGAGAAGGGCAATCTTAACCAATATTCTGAGTCATCTTTTCCTGGGAACTCGTCACAAAATTCGTTTATTTAGACAAGCTCAAAGTATATTATATTTAGGAAATAGGTTCAGAGCCTGATAGCGCCATTAAGTGGTCTAAGCTATCAATTTTTCTAAGGGCTAGTCCTAGGCCAAATTACAAAGTAGCAAATTCTGCTTTGATGCTATCTCCTCTCTCCTTTTTGTTTTCAAATTTCTTCCTTCTAAGTAACCAGGGGCCTCTTGTCTTTATCTGGCTTCCCAAGACCTACTACTTTCCACACTAAAACCAGTGCAGTTAATTAACATGCTGATCTGATCAACTAACATGATGAACTAGTGCCAAGTGTGGATATAATTGCAGGAGCTCGAAGTTCAGGAGATAAGTAATATTCCAGAAGATACACCGCTTATAATCACTGATAACTAGAGGTACAAGGAGTCAGTTGCTGGCTTGTGACTGGTCGTTTCCAGTCATTACATATTTATTCTCATGGGGCTTTGCCTATAGGTGAGAGTATAGGCATCCCATCAGAATTCCCAGGGTATATTCTCAAAAATAATATACAGGGCTGAGACCCTCCTGACTCATGTCATCAGTATGACAGTCATATATGTTACAGAGATTTCCCAAATGACTGGAATGCACACTCAGAGAACACACATTAATTTTGGGTAGTGGATTTACTAAGACATGGTGAACACCACCGTCATTTGATGCAGACGGAAACTCACAGGCAAAAGAGTAACTAGCATATAACAAGTAGGTCCTCTAACTCAAATTGTAGTCATGCCTCTGCGGTGTAAGACATGCAAAAGTCAGGGCAGTGCTGGAGATTATAGAGCATTTCTCTTCACTTCAGCAGGGAAAAGGCCCTTTAGAAGCCTATTTGGATGGATTTTTCGGTGTGAATGAAAGTTCCGGTACTGGAGAAATCTGTGCTTATCTCTTCCTTCCCAGACTCTTGCATTCCCTTCATAGTTCTTTCTTAATCACCGCCAGCCCTACTACTCTTAGAGAGAGGTCCCAGTAGGACATTTGACTCTTGATCATGTCCCTTCCTGGCTGCTGTTCTGCTTTTCTTTCCACTTGTCTGTTCTTTTCATTTGATGGAGACCCTAGGATGTAGAGTTCTATTTTGGCAGGTGATTTTCAAATAGCAATAGCTATAGCCTTGAGAGATGCTCCAATTTGCAAATGGAGTCTTTGAGGAGTCTCCCTTGCTCAAGACTCCAGCCCAGTTCCTGGATACCCAATTCAAAATTGGTTCACATTTGCATTACTTTCTAGATGGTTTATCATTATAGTTTTGATGTCCTGTCTGATATAAAGTGAACTCTATTACTGGGTGCCTCATGAGTGATGCTTTATTGATTCATTGACTACCTTGAGGAGCAGTGCTGAGAGTCTTGGAAAGTGCAATGAATTCCTCTGCTCTGGGTAGTTAAGGAGCAGCAGAAATGCCTTAGTTCTAATAGATTTAGATCCAGATAAGGCTTTTCCAGACCTTTAAGGTCTAGGGACACTCAGATTCACAAGGTGCAAAGAATGCAGTCCATGTCTTCATATCCCCCTGAGTGCCTTGTGAGCATACACGTGCTTAGAACTTCTTCTGGACTCCAGATAAAAGTGGGAAGTGGACATCATTCAAAATATTTAAAACATCCAATTATGAGGTCTTAGCTCAGACTGGGTATGTTTAATTTGACCACAACAGTAATTCATTGAGTTTCTAGGAAAAATGTCAGTTTAAATCATTCTGCGCAATTTTACTGCCATCTCCTCCCCTAATGGATTCCTTTTGCTGTGCTTTCTCAGGTGGGAAGGGACTGGAAGTTGAGGATGTAACAGACATTAAAACACTCCTTTTTGGATTGACTAAAGGAGAATCCTGATTTAAGGATCTAAACTGTGTTTTTCATTTATCAGCACTTTGGGGAGCAACAAATATTTCCAAACACCTGAGAATAGTGGTAATTTAGACACATTAGAAAGGCTTTGAAGGTTAAAAAATAAGAATATGTCATGAACTGACCATTAGCATCAGATGATACAATGTATGATGCAAATGGTAACAATGTGGACAGATAAGGATCTTCGGCCATGTATCCCTTGACCATTACTTGTACTTTGTATTTTCATAGGAAACCCTCAGTAAAGACAGATAACGCTTTACTTGGCTGAAAAGTTTATAATACTCTAGAATAAAATTTGTAAAATAAATTTTGTTAGATTATAGAATATTAAAGTTTTCTATCATGCACTTTTTTTTTGATTGAGTTGGTTATAAGACTTTTCTACTAATGATACTGGCATCACTCAAAAGATTTACTCAAAGCCACATACTGCAAAACTGCATCGGTGGGAATGATGAGTATATATAAATTAGCACTGAATAAACTCTATTGGGTCTGGGAATAAATAAGTTGAATTTTATCCAGGAAACTTTGCCAGCATATCTGTTATGCTTCTGAACACCTTTCCATTAAAGCAATGTGATCCAGGGTTTACATGTATGCCTTTAAAAATAGTTCAATATACTGTGTTTGCATCATTTAAAATTTATTTTAAAATAATTATTATATGTATATTATTATTTGTATAGAGGAATAACAATTTTTAACATTCTTATACAAGATATAAACAAACAGGCACACATATTGATAACTATTAATAATTAATGAAAGTCAACACATTATATATGCTTAAAATGCAGTAGACTACAAAGAAGTAATACAAATGAGAATTTGAGTTAGAAGATGGTCATTTAAATTACAAAATGACTTCTATGTTACAAGAAGTTTAATTATTTAAGAAAGAGGTAACAGTTCTATTTCTATTGTGATATTATTCCTCATAATGAGCTGAATGATTATCTTTCAGTTTTTTTCATAGTATCATGTGTGACTGGCTTTGATTGACTCTTCATAAATTGTGCTTAGTAACTTCAGATACATTATAGATTCCTAGCTAATTAAATATTTATAATATAATTTGGCTAAGGATGTGAGTATATCCCTTTACTTTGTTTTAAATGATCACCTTTTGGTGTTACATATGTTTGCCCTATTAAAATAATAAAGCATTATAATATAGTGATGCAAAGAACACATTAGGAAACTTCTTCTTATCTTGATTTATCCATGTTGAAATATCTGGGTAACAGAAGAAACATATCTACAACTTCTGATGGGCTTTTAGGTACCGTATTATACTGTCTTCATTTTCTAATCTCTTCATCATGTTGTGTTAATTAGTGAGCTTATTTAGAATAAAAGCCACACCTCATTTATATTGAAATCTCCAGCATCAGTTACAATGACTGGAACATAGAACATCAATAAACTAGGCCTCTATATTCTGTCTGAACCTCAGTGTCTTTCTTTTTCTATTTCTTTTCTTTCTTTATAATGAAAACAACAATTACCATATAGTATACAGCTATGACAGGAAGAATAAAGTATTGTTTAGTAAAAACCATTTTAACTTACAAAACAGTATAAATTGTATTAGATTTTATTGTGAATATTTTACTCATTCTTTAAAATTCAGCTTAAATCATTTATCTTCCTGAAGATGTTCTGATTACTTCAGTTTACAGTTATATCTTCCTTTCTTCACTCTGTTTAGACAATAAACAAATTAGAAAATAAGACAATTACATGTTAGAAACAAAGGTGACCTCCGTCCAGTATGTAGACTATGTGAAGGGGAAGGCTGAGGCCCAGGGGAACACAGTGGGAGTGTTGCCAGGTTTCCGGGTGCAGGGGAGGTTTAGCTCGCTCTCCGGTGGGCTCCAGGCTCTTGCTCTCCCAAGAATGGCAGAGGGGACCATGCCTGGTGCAGTGCGCTCGCAAGTAAATATCGGACCCTAAAGAGTTTTGCAGAAAGTGATTTATTTAGGCAGAGAAAGAAAAGGAGAGAGAAAAAGATGAAAGAGAGAAAGCTTTCATGAAGATTGTGGAAGGGGACCCAAATAAGGAATTCCGGAGAGCGAAAGCAGCTTCCACACTGAGTGGAAGGGGACCCCTGATGGGGAAACCCACCCGGATGTGGGGGACAGGGACTTTTAACCTGGGAGTAATTCCCACCTCCTCCGAACCCCCTGGCCAATGAAAAGAGTTCCTTTAAACTTCTGCTGGAGTGATTGACCGTCGATATTTTTTACCCTGTGCACACGAAAATTAAAACAAAGTCTGTTAAGTCTCCCAGACAGAGACGTGCAGGAAGGTAGGTAGGGCGTGTCGATGGGAAGTTCCTGCCCTAGAAACTACACCCCCTTGTGGACCCGGGAAGAGAACACATTCCCTCAGGAAGAACTGGAATCTTTTGACTCTCAGGTGACTGCTCTTGCTATGATTGTAATGATGAGGAACTCAGACAGGTATGTGAAGAAGCATGTCAGTAAAATCAATGGACATTAAAATAGGCTGCCTAGAGATTGTTTGTTTTGGCACTGATCACAATACGTGTGCCATGTTGATTCTGCGACACAATTGTTCATTCCTGAAGATGTTACAAATTATGCACCAGGGGAATCTGCCTTTAGAAAAATGCCTCTATAGTAGCAGATGCCATTCTTCCCATTCCTTAAGGTAAAACGAAGCCATAGGGCATGACCAGCCTCAGTGCTACTCCCTGGAGGAAATGAACATCTGCAGTCTTTCCTATGTTTCCTCCAGAGTGATAGTACTAAGGGGAGGGGGAAAAATCACGTTTGTTCAAGACAGATTCCACAGTCGTAGTTTTTAACCAGCTCCTTTTTTTCTCTGTGATGCTTTGGCCCATAAATTATTCCCACGTGCCATACATGTTCACCTTCTTACTCCCTCGTACCACATTTCCTATCAACGTTTTTACTGCGGTTCTCTTCTAAGCAAGTCTAGCCTCTGTGGCCCTCTGCTGCCACCATCCTGTCCCTCTTTTTTCCCCTTCTTGAAAAAGGTGTCTCAATTTATTTTTTTCCAAATTTGATTCCTACTGCTTAACCTGCTGCAACCAGGCATGGATCCAGATTTGCAGGGTATGAGACTTACACACAGTGAAGTTCTTTGATGAAGCTTCAGTGGCTTCGTGATGCATCTGCCCTTGCCTGCAAACTGATTTCTCTTTTAACCAACTCCCAAGAATGTTCTTTTTAAAGTTACCAGATACTTGGTAGGTGCTAAGCAAGACGACACACTTGAAACTTGTTTGGATAAATTCGTAACTTTTATGTTCAAAATACTTACCCCACGTGGCTTCAAAATTGCTGCTTCATTGTCTTCGAGCATCCAGTACTATTAATGTGGCTTGACAGCCATCCGATTTTCATTCCTTAGTCAGTAACCTTTTTTCCTGTTCACCCAAAACCCCTCCAAGGTTTTAGCTCTTTTGTATATGTTTGTTCTTCTGAAATTCAGGAAGAATAATCTCAGTGTGGGTTTGTTTATAGATAGTTTGCCTGACTTGATAAATTTCATGATACCTCCTAAGTATTTCCAGCTATGGAAATTTTCTCGTATTTTTCAGCAGTTAATTCTTCTTAAAGTTGTGAAGTAATATGAAATACTATGTAATCTATGTAAAACATATACATATACAAAAATACATATGTAAATTCATTAAAATATATGAAAGAATATGACTCAAACAATTAACCATGGTTATCTTTGGGAAGATATTGTTTGAGAAAAATGGTAAAGAGGAATATTTACTTGAAATGATTTTTTTAAAACAACTCATCCTGTATTTAATGTAGACTATACTGAACGTATTTTACAAGTACACATGAAAAAGTTTTGACATATGTGTACACCCATGAAATCATCATCTCAAATAAGAGAGTATGTTTCCATAACCTCTAAAAGTTCCCCCAATCTCTGTAACTCTCTCACTAGTTCTTATTCACACACTCTTATTTCAAGTTTATTACTGATTTTCTTTTTGTCACTATCAATAAGCTTGTGTATTCTAGAATCTTATGTAAATGGAATCATACACTATGTATTTTTTTCCCTGACTCCTTACACTCCATTTAATTATCTTGAGATTCACCATGTTGTACCAATAGTAAAGAGTTCAGTCCCTACGCTGCTGGGATTTTAGTTGGTCTGCCTTTTATACATCATAAAATATATAAAAAGCAGTTTAGAGAGAACAATCTTAACAATATTGAGACTTTTACCCAATGTTCCTTTAAATTCTAGCAGCAATGATTTAAGGTTTTAAGTAGCATGTAGGGTATACCCCTATTTAATATTTTATGCTGTCTAATAGTATCATTTTTATATTTCATTTTCAAATTGTCTTTTTTAATGTTTTTCAACCTTGCTAAACTTCCTTATTATTTAGCTTTTAGTAGATGTCATTGCATTTTCTCTTTGTTTCTCTCTCTCTATGTATATACACACACACACACACACACACACATGCACACACATGCTGTCTAGAGAATTGTTTCAGCATTGATCACAATATGTGTGCCATGTTGAGATATATATATATATGTACACACACAACATATATATATATATGCATATATACTTACATATATACACACACATATATGTAAACGTAGTCAGAAAGGTAATTTCTTCCTTCTCTTAAACTTTGGATAAATTTTATTTCTTTGCTTGTCTTATTGTACTGATTAAAAACCTTGAGTTCAATCTTGAAAAGAAACAGTGAAATCAGAGATGCTTTTCTGTTTCTGATCTTACGATAAGAGCATTCAGTCATTCACAATCATTGTTCATGTCTGCACTTTACCAGAATGAGGGATTCCTATTCTTTCTCTAATTTCCTGAGAGTTTTAATAGGAGCTTATATTACATTTTGTAACATGCTTTTTCTTCTTTTTTGAGAGTATCATTTGTTTTGTTTTTATAATAATTTGTTAATATGTGGAATAATTGATTACTTTTTGAATATTATACCAAGTTTTCTCCACTTGATCACAATGTATTATCCTTTATATTATTGTTGAATTTGATTTTCTAGCCTATAGTTTAGAATTTTTTTTTTTTTTTTGAGACAGAGTCTTGCTGTGTCACCTAGGCTAGAGTGCAGTGGTATGATCTCAGCTCACTGCAACCTCTGCCTTCTGGGTTCAAGTGATTCTCCTGCCTCAGCCTCCCACGTAGCTGAGACTACAGGCACCCACCACCACACCTGGGCAAGTTTTTTTGTATGTTTAGTAGAGATGGGGTTTCACTATGTTGGCCAGGCTGGTCTTGAACTCCTGACCTTGTGATCTGCCAGCCTCAGCCTCCCAAAGTGCTGAGATTACAGGTATGAGCCACTTTACCCGGCCTAGAATTTTTACATCTATGTTCACTTTGGATATTGGTCTGTAGTTTTCTTTTCCTGTAGTATGACTTCCTGCTTTTAGCACCAGAATATGGCTAGAAGTATTTCCCCCTCTTCAAATTTCCAGAAGAATTTAATTAGAATTGGTATTTTTTTTCTTTTAATGACTGAATTTGCTTGTAAAACTGTCAAGTACTGGGTGTTTTATTGAGCATGTTAAACTACAAATTAAATTACTGAATGGATATTAACTATTCAAAATATCTATTTCTTATTGAAAGTGCTTTAATGGTTGTTTCTATTAAGAAATTTGCTCATTTAAATCACATTTTTATATTTATTGACATAAAATTATTCACAATGGTCTGCTTTTAACTTTTTACTGTTTGTAGAATCTATAGTGATGCCACTTCTCTTATTCTTGCCATGAATATGAGCCAGTTGTCTATTTTTTCCTGATTCATTTGACTAGGATACTATAAATTGTAATGATCTTCTCAAATAACTCTTTGGTTTTATTCGTTTTCTCCATTGCTTTCCTCTTGTCCATATAATTGATTTCTGCTCTATTTAGTTTATTTCTACTTCTTATTTTTGGTTTAATTTCTTTTTCAAGTTTCTTAAGGTTAATGTTGAATATTATGCATAGGGTTTGGTACCTTTCTTGTATTCTAATTTAAGCTTTCAGTACTATAAATTGCCTCTTTTTATTACTGCTTTTGATATGTTTTGCTTTCATTTGCCTTCAGTTTAAGCTGCCTTTTACTTCCCCTTTTGATTATATCTTTGATCTATGCATTATTTAGAAGGGTGTTATTTTGTTTCTAAATATTTGAAAATATTCCAGGGATCTTTCTGGTCTTGATTTCTAATTTAATTCCACTGTGGTCAGACAATGTAATTTTGTCCAAAATGTGGTCTAATTCTCTCTTAGCTACACGGGTTAGCCGTTTTCAATATGGGAGTGGAATATTTGAGGGAATCAATACTAGGGTGTATTTTAGCTGTCAGGAGTGTCTATTATGAACCAGTCTACAAGCAACTGAGGATCCATGCTCATAGAGAATTTACATTCTATTTAGAGATGCCAAAATGAAAATATATACCAATAAGTGAACAAATTACTTATAGATTACAAATAAGTACTTAAAAAGAATTATCAAGATGTAGTGGTAAAATATAAAAGGACTGGCTAGTGCTGTTTTAATCAGGGTAACCAGAAAGACTAACTGCAGAAGAACAATTGTAAGCCAGACATTCAAACCGCAGAGAGAAGAGAAATATTGGCAGAGGGAACAACAGAAGAGCGTGGTGTTAGAGAGACAAACGTGTGGATTGACAACATAGCTGGAATCTAAGGCCACATGGTATGACACATGTTTGGAGAAGTCAATAGAAACCATATGACCAGTTATTTCAATCTTATTCCAAGTAATCTAGAAACTGACTGAAGGGTTTTAAGCAGGGAGACCAGCATAATCTTATTTACCTCCAAAAAGAAATAATTTGGCTGTTGCGTAGAGGATTGAAGCCTAGGCTGCAGGAGAGATAAATAATAGATGGATGACTGAACAGAATCAAATTTGACACACAGATATCAGTTAGGAAGCTACAGTTTTCCAGGAAGACTAGGCTGCTGGAAGTGAATTACAAAAGAGGTAGACAGATAATAAATAGTTTTAGCGGGTAGATCCAATAGGATTTGTTGATGGATGGATAAGGATGCTGAGAGAAAAGAAGAATAAATCTCAAGAACATTAGGCTAAAAGAGAGAAATCAAACACAAATGACCACTTGTCTAAATGATCCATTTATTTGACTTTATAGAAGAGGTAAAATTCTTGTGACCAAAAGCCTATAAGTAGCTAGTTAGGTCAGAGAACCAGAGAAAGGAATCAGCTTTAGTGTATCAGAGGAATCATTTAGGATGATTGGACTTTTCTATACCTTACTTGTGGTGGAGGGTACATGACTGTATATAATTATCCAAATTTATATAACTATACACTTACATAGAGGGAATTTTATTATATGTAAATTGTACATAATATAATTATTGTAAATATTTAAATATAAAATAGAATATATTTACAACTAGTATTATAGACATGGATAGCTACCTCAAGGTACAAATTTGACTACTTCAAGTCAAATTTTTGTATACCATAGAAACTCCATAAACATATCTGGTCAGAATATAAAAAATACTATAAGAATTCACTAAGACTATGTGAACATGAAAATTAACAAATGCTCTTTAAATGGTCAAAACAGAAAAACAGGCTTATGGATTCTTCTTTGACCTATAAAAGGACTGGAAGTTATTGCTCGTCTGCTTGCAAAATACACAGGCTGGAAAAAATTAAAAATCAATGTTTTTCTTTGAACTTATCAGAGAATCTAAGTTAAAGGGCCCAACTGGTTTTACCAGTGAGCTATACTAAATATATATGGAAGAAACTTATCATTCTTACACAACATGTTTCAGAAAATAGTGAAGGAAAGAACACTTTTTATTTGAAAGAACAGTGTTACCCTATCACCATATTTATCTAAGAAATTACCAAAACTACAGACCAATATTTCTCATGAACATAGATACAAAAATTCTTATAACATCAACAGATTTAGTTGAGCATAATATAAAAATATAATGCATCGGGATTCAGGAATGTAAAGAAGTCTGCTTCAACATTTGTAAATCAATTATAATTTCTCATATTAACACAGAAAAGTATTTTATAAAGTTCAACAACTATTCATGAAAAAAATTTTAAAAAGCCAAGCATTGAAAAAAATTTCTGAAGGTTTATAAGAAAAATCCTACTGGCAACATCACACTTAATGAGACACTGAACACTTTTCCTCTAAAATCAGGAACAAGGCAATCTGTCATCTCTCCATTCCTATTCAGTATGGACATTCAAGAAAAAAAAAATAGTATATGTAGGAAAGGAGGACCCTGAATGACTTTGGCCAACCCAGATCTTCCCTTTCCTGCTTGCAGTTCTCAGAAAAACCACAGAATGTACTAATGTAATATCCTGAGATAAGAATGAGGTGTTCACATGTACAGAAACCAAACACCACATGTTCTCACTCATAAGTGTGAGTTGAACAATAAGAACACATGGACACAGGGAAGGGACTATCACATACCAGGGCCTGTCAGGTGGTTGGGGGAAAAGGGAGGGAGAGCATTAGAATAAATACCTAATGCATGTGGGGCTTAAAACCTAGATGACAGATTGATGGGTGCAGCAAACCACCATGGAACATGTATACCTGTGTAACAAACCTGCATGCTGTGCACATGCATGACAGAACTTAAAGTATAATAAATTTTTTTTAATGGCAAAAACAACATTGTAGGCCATTGGGCAAAAAAAAATAAAAAAAATAAAAAAAAAAGAATGAGGTATTCAGAGCAACTTGCATTGTGTCCGTATTCTTTTGAGAAAAGAATATTCTTTATTGCTTAAGATCGGTGATCTAAGTTCTGCTCAAGGTATATAAACCCACTTGGACCGTTTTCAGAGTCAGTTGGTAGTGGTGTAATGTCAGGCACGTGAATATGAAACTTCTCACTCCCAACACAACTTTCCCAAGCCTTGAGATTACCATTTATGTAAGAAGAAAATTCTAAAAACTGCAAATAGAAACATCTAGTCAATTACAAGGAAATCCCATCAGACTAAGAGCAGACTTCTGAGAAGAAACCTCACAGGTAGGATAAAATGGGATGATATATTCAAAGTGCTGATTAAAAAACTGCCAGCCAAAACTACATCTAGCAAGGTTATCCTTCATAAATGAAGTAGAAATAAAGTATTTCCTACACACGCAAAATCTGAGGTACTTCTTCACTAGAAGACTGGCCCTACAAGAAATGTTTAAAAGAATTTTACTCTGGAAATGAATAAACAATATCTACCACTACAAAAATCCCTTAAAACATGAAAACTCACTGGTAGAACAAACACAAATAAGGAAGAAAAAGGACTCAGATATTACCATTACAAAAATATTACCAAACCACAATGATCAACAGTAAGGGACAGATAGGAACAAAGGATATAGAAAACAACTAGAAATTTATTAATAAAATAACAGGACTAAGGACTCACATATCAATAATGATCTTGGATGTAAATGATTTAAATTTTCCACACAAAGATATAGTCTACTTGATGGAATTTTAAAAATGATGCAATTATATGCTGCCTGCAAAAACTCATTTTATCTGTAAGGACATTTATAGATTGAAAATAAAAGAAGGAAAAAAGATATTACATGAAAACGACAACAAAATTAGGAGAAATGGCTGTATTTATATCAGATAAAACACACTTTAAGTCAAAAACAATAAAAAGAGACAAGGAAGAATATTACATACTGACAAAGGAGTCAATTCAGCAAGAGGACATAATAATTCTAAACATATATGTGCTTAATGCTGTAGCACCCGAATAAATAAAAGAAATATTATTAAATCTAAAGAGAGAGACAGACTTCAATACAATAATATTTGGACTTCAGTATCCCACTTTCTGCATTAGATACATTATCTAGACAAAAATTTAACTGAGCATTAGACTAAGTGGACCTAACCTAGATGTATACATGTCACCCAACAGCTACAGTATACACACATTCTTCTCATCAGCACATGGAACATTTTCAAAGGATTTTAAAAAATTAAATGATATCAAGTATTTCTCAGACACAATGGAATAAAACTAGAAATCAATAACAAGAGAAACTTGGGAAAATGTAAAGCAAGCTAAAATCATGTTGTAAACATTGGTCTACAATTTAATTGGTCTTTTAGAAAAAAATAGAGAAATGTACCAAGTTGTTTTACTTGCTCTTTTTCATTTGTTAAATTCCACAGTAAAATTTATATCTGATCCTACTCTGCTTATAAAATATACTGTCAATGATTATTATTCAGCATAAATTATATGCTTCTTTGTGTTTGATATGCTTGATATGTTTAACTACTTTGAGTTGTGCTACAGCAATATTTACATAATTTGTTTCTCTTAAGAGATTAGAACCATCTCTCCTTGCTTAACTATATTTACTAAATTAAGAAATAGCTATTTGTTTCAAGCACTGTTTTAGATGATAGATGTTAGATGTTAGAAATAAAATAATGAGAAAGACCCAATTTTTGCCTTACAGCTCCTACAGCCAATAGGTAAGACAGAACGTTAAACAAAAAAGTATGCATTTTCTGTTAATTGCTAGACAGAAAATTTCAGGAACCCATATTTTTTCACAGAAGTTTGAAAAATCGTTACTAACAATGGTATTTGATGAAACAGATATGCTATAATTGGACAATAGTCTAGGTCACAAGCTAAGATGTCTTCAAAGATCAGTTTGGTAAAATCAAGCCAAATTGAATTTATTAGTATTGGGAATGTCGGGTAAAAATGAACATGTATGATTTTCAATTAAAATGCATTCATTTTGAAAAATTAAAATATTTACATCAAGTCAAATCCCAGATGATTCTCAAAACATTCTTATTTTCCTTAACAACCTATAGATTTTCCTCCACAAATAAAGCTGATCTGTTGTTGTACCTATCTATAATTTAGCCTTTATAATCTCTTAGATGTAATACATTTCATGAAATTTTTACCTTTCGTATGAAATAGTAAACGAATTGACCTTTCCTAAACAATCATGAAGCAGTAATTCTGTTTCTTCAGCATAAATCTGTGAAGGGAATGCCTCCTTTGCACTGCTCTCTGATTCATTGTTGACTTAGCTCATGCCCATTTTATCAGGGTCACACACTAAATAAAATGTATAACATATAAATTTTTAAACATCTTAAGCATTCATTAAAAACTGATTTAGATCATATGAAATCAACAGTAAAGATATAGACTGAGTTCTTATTTCACAGAACTTTGAGCTTTATCTTGATAGCACAGGGCTGTGAGTCAGTCTCTGAATGGCTGGGTTCTGTGTCCCCATCCAAATCTTCTGTTGTAGCTCCCGTAATTCCCACATGTTGTTGGGGGAGGCCTGGTGGGAGATAATTGAATCACGGGGTGGGTCTTTCCCATGCTGTTCTCATGAAAGCAGATTCGTCTCATGAGATCTGAGGGTTTTAAAAAATGGGAGTTTCTCTGCATAAGCTCTTTTCTTGCCTGCTGCCATCCATGTAAGATGTGACTTGCTCCTCCTTGCCTTCTGCCGTGGTTGTGAGGCCTCCCTACCCACAGGGAACTGTAAGTCCAATTAAATCTCTTTCTTTGGTAAGCTGCCTGTCTTGGGCATGTCTTTATCAGGAGCATGAAAACAGGTTAATACAGTAAAATTCTACTGGGAGTGTGTTATGCTAAAAAGATACCTGAAAATGTGGAAGTGACTTTGGAACTGAGTAACAGAGATTGGAACAATTTGGAAGGCTCAGAAGAAGATAGGAAAATATGGGAAAGTTTGAAACTTCTCAGAGACATGTTGAATGACTTTGACAAAAATGCTGATAGTGATATGAACAGTAAGGTCCAGGCTGAGGTGGTCTCAGATGGAATGAGGAACTTGTTGGGAACTGGAGCAAAGATGACTCTTGTTATGTTTTAGCAAAGAGAATAGTGACATTTTGCCCCTGCCCTAGAGATTTCTGGAACTTTGAACTTGAGAGAGATTATTTAGGGTATCTGGTGGAAGAAATTTCTAATCAGCAAAGCATTCAAAAGGTGACTTGGGTGTTTTATAAGAAAAGCAGAGAATAAAAGTTGGATATAGATAGAAAAGAAAATCCCATTTTCTGAGAATTCATGGCAGCTGCATAAATTTGCATAAGTAACAAGAAGCCAAATGTTAATTCTCAAGACAATGGGGAAAATGTCTTCAGGGCATGTCAGATGTCTTAAGCCTCTCCTATCAGAGGTCCAGAGGCCTAGGAGAAAAAAAGTGGTTCCGTCTGTGTGCCGGCCCCATGGTTCCTGTGCTGTGTGCAGCTTAGAGACTTGGTGTCTTGCATCTCGGCCACTCCAGCTGTGGCTGAAAGGCACCAACATAGAGCTCGGGCTGTGGCTACAGAGGATGCAAGCCTCAAGCCTTGGCAGCTTGCACATGGTGTTGAGCCTGAGAGTGCACAGAAGTTAAGAACTGGGGTTTGGGAACCTCTGCCTAGATTTCAGAAGATAAATGGAAACACCTGGATGCCCAGGTAGATGTTTGCTACAGGCACAGGGCCCTCATGGTGAACCTCTGCTAGGGCAGTGCAGAAGGGAAATGTGAGGTCAGAGTCCCCACACAGATTCCCTACCAGGTCACTGTGTAGTGGAGCTATGAGAAGAGGGCCACCATCCTCCAGACTCCAGAATGGTAGGTCCACTGACAGCTTGCACTGTGCACCTGAAAAAGTCACAAACACTCAAATCCAGCCTGTGAATGCAGCTAGGAGGGAGGCTGTACCCTGCAAAACCACAGGGTGGAGCTGCCCAAGAACATAGGAACCTACCTCTTGCAAACCTGCAAACTGGATGTGAGACATGGAGTCAAAGGAGATCATTTTGGAGCTTTAAAATTTGACTGCCCTGCTGGATTTTGGACTTGCCTTGGGCCTGTGGCCCCTTTGTTTTGGCCAATTTCTCCCATTTGGAATGACTGTATTTACCCAATGCCCGTATCTAGGAAGTAATTAACTTTACCCAATCCCCATTGTGTCTAGGAAGTAACTAACTTGCTTTTGATTTTACAGGGTAATAGGCAGAAAGGACTTGCCTTGTCTCATATGAGACTTTGAACTGTGGACTTTTGAGTTAATGTTGAAATGAGTTGAGCTTTGGGGACTGTTGGGAAGGAATGACTGGTTCAAAATGTGAAGATATGATATTTGGGAGGTGACTGGGATGGAATGATATGGTTTGGCTCTGTGTCCCCACCCAAATTTTACCTTGTAGCTGCTGTAACTTTCATGTGTTGTGGGAGGGATTTGATAGGAGATAATTGAATCAAGAGAGTGGGTCTTTTTCATGCTGTTTTTCTGATAGTGAATGGGTCACATGAGATCTGATGGTTTTAAAAAATGGGAGTTTCTCTGCACAAACTCTTTTTTTTTTTTGCCTGCTGCTATCCATGTAAGATGTGAGGCCTCCCAGCCATGTGGAACCATAAGTCCAATTAAACCTCTGTCTTTTGTAAATTGCGTAGTTTCGGGTATGTTTTTATCAGCAGTGTGAAAAATTGACTAATAAAGTATCCATACACATAATTAACTAAATATTTATATAACCCCCACGATTTGCATGAAAGACAAGTTTAAAAATGCTATTAAAGTAGTTACAGGGGTGGGTAAATCAAGCAGTAGTGTCACAGGAATGGTCTCTAAGTGAAAAATAAATTGAATCTAAGATGAAATGGGTGAGTAGATACTGACAGGTGGTTGTTTGTCCAGGGAGAAGGAAAGACTGGGAGAAAGATTGAACAGAAGAATAGGACAACAGGTAGAAATAATAACATGTTTGAACCCAAGAGGATTTGATGCTGTCCATAAGTAGAAATAATCCAATACTCTTTCAATGAAAAACAAGAAATGAAAAGAAGAATGCAATAGTAGCAAAGATCAAGCTGTACTATAAGCAGAATGTGCTTGATGTAATAATTTATGTTAATGACATTGGATTTTTAAAAAGGAGAGCTACATTTATTATGTCTTTTAAAAATATCACTTTTGCTTCTGTTTAGGTAGAGGATTAGGGAGAGATAGAAATAGAACCAGACAGATCTGTTAGAAGGCTTTTTAAAAAGTTCAAGTGACTTGAAATAAAATATAAAGAAGGGAACATTTTAATCAAAATTCACCTGAGCAAGGACGGTATGATGGTGGCTGATAAGAGACTTGTTTTAAGAATGAGTCCCAGGTTTCTGCCATAAGCACCATAAATTGAATGTGAGGTCAACTCTGTTGCTCAGATGAGGAAGAGTAGAAAATAAATGTTTGAGATGGGGTCCGGGTCCATTGAGGGCTCGGTCTCGTACATGCTATATTTGTGATGTTTATGAGACAGCAAGTGATCCTACCAAGTAGACACTTAAATATATGCTTCAGAATTTAGAAGAGAAATCTAGAAACAAAATGTAAGTTATATACATAGTCATGGCATTTAAAGTTGTGGCAGTGGAAGGAAACCTAAGCAGAGGGTACATGTTGAGTAGAAAAGTGGCCTTCTGTGGAGTGCCAGGTAATAGAAACTAACACTTTTCCAAAGCAGCTAAGTAGGGGGGAAAGTGACAATGAAGGCTTTGAGACACAGTCCAGAGAGTTAGCTGAAAAACCAAGAGAGTTTTATGTCTCTGATGTCAGGTAAGCAGAGCATTTCTGAGATAGAATGATAAACTGTGCCAAAATGCTACTGAGAAATTCAGATAACTGAAAATAATAAATTTTATAACCCTCATTTACAGTGATATTTTCATCTTCCCTTATTAATCCCAACTCAGCCCAATTTCTAAAACAAACATTTAAAAAAATCTCTTGACCATTTCCATTTCTTCATCTTTTAAGAAGATATCATAGTGCTAATTATTTTATAACTCTAGTTTATAACTCTAGTTTTTTATTCGTTAACTCGAAGTATATTTGCCTTTTCTTTTAAGAAATAAATGTGCTTTTCACCATATCACAAAGATATGTGTATTTTAATACTATTATTTTGTTAACTGTTAAATTCTTAAAAGTTCAGTTTCTAGGCCTGATTTACTGGAACCATCCTATAATTTACTTTTTTTGTTTACTTTAAAGAAATATTTTGATGTCCTTTTATAATTTTTGATTGATAGTTTGTACTCGTCTGCATTAAGAGCTTGCTATCTTTTATACTTCATTAGAAAATACAGAACTGTTGGTCCTTATTTTTTCTATTAATTGGTATCATTTCCCTTCCATTTGCCTTTGTCCCTCAGAAATTTATCCAATTCTATATTCTGCTTATAATACCCAGCCTTACTTTCTGCAAAAATATATAAAAAAATATTTTATTTTACCTTTATTTTATGTATTATGTATTTATTTTACCTTTGCTGTAGCTATAATTCCAAAATTTTAGAGTTATATCTTTTCAAAAATTTCAGGCGATAATAGTGGCAAATTTATACTCTCAATCTTCCTTTTTAAATTAGAAACTTATCCTTTCAATTTTGCAACATGAGCCATCAGATTTGGTTTAAATTCTGATGGTCATGGGAGGGATCAAGTTCTGTGCACGTTCTGAGCATATTAAGTAGCTACTCAATATGCAAGTGATGAGTAAACACAGAAGTGAGAATTGATCAAGAAGGAAGTTACATGATGCAGGGCTGAGGCAGAGGGAATTAGCTTCTTCTTTTGAAGCTCCATTAGTTTGCAGTCTCCTTATCTCAGGAAATTGTACTTGCCTGGAGTTTTGGATATATGTGTATATGTACTTGCCTGGAGGTTTGGATATAAAACACACACACACACACACACACACACACACACGTGTGTGTGTGTATGTTTTGGGTATAGTGTGTGTGTATGTTTTGGGTATAGTGTAAATGCAAAATAATATATTTATTTTTACAAAAAGTTCCTCAATGATGATGAGTAGTTGACAGTTATATTTGAAAGCAATCTCTCTTTCAGGCTGTCTTGAAGGATATGAGTGTAATAATTCCAAGGCTCCTAACGTATGTGAAAATCGGTGTTTTTCAAGACTCAAATCGAGTCTCAATTTTCTCCCTTTTATATACACATTAGATTTTCTTCTAAATACACTGCCCCAGATTAAAATAAATTTGCTATTTATAACCTAAATTACAAAATGTTCCTTAGATCACTTAGATCCAGCAAGGCTGCATTACACTGAAAAGTTTTCCACAGACTTCAAGATTCTCTTATGCACTTTTTCTCTAAACCAAAACATTAAATAAGGGATATACTGACACTGTTCCCTAAGGACATTGGTGTTTACACTTCTTTATTTAGAGATGTGCCTACTTATTTCTAGCTTTTCCTCTTTTCTTTAAGGTAGTTTTGTATACATGGCAAAACAGTTCCCCAGATGCCATATTTTTAAAATTTTGGGGAATTGCCATATTGCCTTCCATAATGACTGAACTATTTTATATTCCTATCAACAGTGTTAAAGCATTCCTATTTCTCCACAGCCTCTCCAGCATCTATAGTTTCCTGACTTTTAATAATCACCATTCTGACTGGCATGAGATAGTATCTCATTGTGGTTTTGATTTACATTTCTCTGATGACCAGTGTTGATGAGCTTTTTTAAATACGTTTGTTGGCCATGTAAATGTCTTCTTTTGAGAAATGTCTGTGCATATCCTTTGCCCACTTTTTGAAGGGGTTGCTTTTTTTTTCTTGTAAATCTGTGTATGTTCCTTATAAATTCTAGAAATTAGACCTTTGTCAGATAGGTAGATTGCAAGCCTTTTCTCTCATTCTGTAGATTGCCTGTTCACTCTGATGATAGTTTCTTTTGCTGTGCAGAAGCTTTTTAGTTGAATTAATCTGATTTGTCAATTTTGACTTTTGTTGCAATTGCTTTTAGTATTTTTGTCATGAAGTCTTTGCCCATGCCTATATTCTTAATGGTAGTGCTTAGGTTTTTTTTTCCAGGGTCATCATAGTTTTAGGTTTCATATTTAAGTCTTTAATCAATCTTGAGTTAATTTTTGTATAAGATGTAAGGAAGGCTCCAGTTTCAGTTTTCTGCTTATGGCTAGCCAGTTTTCCTAGCAGCACTTACTGAATAGGAGATTCTTTCCCCTTTGTTTGTTTTTCAGTTTTGTCAAATATCAGATGGCTGTAGAGATGTAGTATTCTGAGGACTCTGTTTTGCTCCATTTTTCTATATGTTTGTTTTGGTACCAGTACCATGCTGTTTTGGTTACTGTCGCCTTGTATTATAGTTTGATATCAGGTAGCATGAAGTCAGGTAATATGAAAGACAGTATGGTGATTCCTCAAGGATCTAGAACCAGAAATACCATTTGACCCAGTAATCACATTACTGGATGTATACCCAAGGGGAATAAATCATTCTACTATAAAAAACACATGCACACATAGCAAAGACATGAAGTAACTCAAATACCCATCAATGATAGACTGGATAAAGAAAGCATGGTACATATGCACCATAGAATAATATGCTGCCATATAAAATGAGATCACGTCCTTTGCAGAGACATGGATGAAGTTGGACGCCATCATCCTCAGCAATCTAATACAGGAACAGAAAACCAAACACTGCATGTTCTCACTCATAAGTAGGAGTTGCACAACGAGAATACATGGACACAGAGAGAGGAGAAACACACACCAGGGTGTGTATCCAGGGTGGTTGGGTGTGAGGGGAAGGAACTTAGAGGATGGGTCAATAGGTGCAACAAGCCACCATGGCACACGTATACCTATGTAACTAACCTGCATGTTCTGCACATGTATACTTATCCTGTTTTTTTTAGAAGAAAAAAAAATTTTGAATACATTTGGTACATAATTTTATTATTTTATTAACATCTCAGTATTTATATCCACTGATCACTTTCTTCACATACTTTTGCCACTTACTTTTCTCCCTTTGAAAACATTTATGATTTACCTTTTATAACTGACTTACACACTCTTTGATAAGAGGTTCACTATTATACCAATATGGTATATTTCCTAGTATTCATTGAAATATCTCCTTACTAGCTAATCTGTTAATTTCCTGAGAATGCTATGACTATACTGTTTTGTTTTAGAACATTTTATTCAAAATATCTTTTGAATGGGACAGAAACTACCTTAGTCATTCATAATAACTTGTGTATTTTAGGACAATATCTTGTTTCTGATGTGTCCCAACCAAATGTTTGTTTTGAGCATTAATGTTTATATAATTCTGAGTTATTTACCTATGGTTAGAGTTGGACATATCCAAAGAGTTTACAACATAATTTTATTGAATATTTAGTATTTTTCACAGGTCCCATTCAAGTTATTTTCCTTTTTACCTATCCTGGAAACAGGAAAATCCTGTCTAGAATTGATGGAAGGAAAAATAGGTGACATATTTTCAGTCTCCTCTTCTCCATTCAATTCAGTTGGGGAGAGTTGTCAGATAAATTCAGCACAAACTTAGTAAATCTTATGGTATCAAACATAAGTATACATTGTGTATTATAATGTGCATTACAGACGTACACAGTAAGCAAAAAATAGTTGCACAAAATTCATTTCACACAATGTCCTTGATTCTCAAAAACAAAGCTAAATTATTTTGATCATGCAATTAAAAGAAACAAGTAGACACCTGCACTTGAATATTTGGTATACTTTTTATCTCAGATCTACAGCTGAGAGGCAGGTTCATATATGTAGTTTTTGGCCAAATTTCCATTTGTTTTCTCAAATGCTAATTTATTGCATTTATATTCTACACACACACACACACACACACACACACGCAAATATCACCTTTTTGAATGAAAGCTTGACCAAGAGATGACATAATATGGCTCCTCCACAGAAAATTTGTTCCGACTTCTTGTTTCTCTAAGCCCTCCCACCAACACCACATTATTCGGATTTTGCCACTGCAGAATCTTTGCTTCATCAGCCATCCCTTCTACTTCTTCCTGACCACCTCCCCTCCCTAATTTTCTGGAAATGATAATCCATTTAAGAAAACGAAATATAATGAAAGTATTTGGCCATTAAAAAATTAATCAATTTTATTATTTAAAAATTAATAAAATGCCAGCAATTTTAAAAACCACACAAATTTGAGAATCCTGGTCTTACCAAAGGGGATTTTCAAGAGGGTGGAGACAAACTCTTCCATTCTGTAGGCTCTGCAACGTGGTGTTCCTCAAATGACAGCAGGCAAGCTAGCACTTCTTGCCAAACTGGAATGACACTTAGGTTTGTATGTCTTTTACCTAATAAAAATCCTGTCCAGATTCTAGTTGCAGTTTGGCTTCTACCGTTGAGAGCCATTGTGGAGGATTACAAAATGCTTTTGAGTTTTCCCAAGTATTTTAAAGGAGATTTGGAATACTGAGAAATGATACTCAGGGAAAAAAAAAATGAGTGTTTAATCTTTGACATAGAACTTGAAGGATATGTAAGTTTCAACCAAGCAGAGATGAAAGAGTAAGGACATTTCAGATAAATAAAGCAGTAGGGACAGAGAAGAAAAACCAAGTAGTGTTAGAAAGAAACAGGTTGCTTTGTCTGACTGCAACGTGAGTTTATGTGTAACTGGTTAATGGTTACTAAGGATAAAAACATTGCTACAATGTTATAATGTGCCTTGTGAAAGGTGTGTGTGTGTGTGTGTGTGTGTGTGTGTGTCTGTGTGTGCACATGCGTGCATGTGAGGTAGTACTGGGAAACCTCCAAAAGTTTTAAGAACAAGAGTCATGATCAGAACTGGGCTTTGAAAATCCAAATCTGACTATTAATGGTCTGATGATGATTTGGACTAAGGAGAAGCTGGAGATAGGTCGTTCATAAGCTAAAACACTGGTCCAGGTAAGATGTTTTGGGGTATAAACAGGAAAATATTTTGGAAAATAAAAAATAATTGATCAGTGTTTTATTTCCAGAGCTCTTTTTCATCCTGTGCGTTCCCACCAATTGAATAAATGTCATGCATTGCTGCAAAAGGCAGACAGGGTATTGTTTAGGTAGAACAAAGAAGTCAGTGCTGAACTTTGAGTTTCAAGTTATAAATAATTTTTGGATACAACTTAGGTTTGTCTGCATTTCAATTCCTTTCCTCTAGGAATTGATCGGGCAGTCAGCAGCGGTAAATACTTTGGATATACTACATGCTCATCAGATTTTCTAATAGTGTGTCTAGAGGAAATATATCAGGAAATGAAGCCTTGTGTATCTTTTAAGGAAAGCTGTGATATTTCTCTTGTTTCTCTATTCCAAACCTGACATTTTCTTTCAAAGGAGGTTTGTATTGGCTTACTCTCACCTTGTTATTCAGAGCTTCTGAGAGCTGTGTTCCCCAGAGAGTGATAGATCAATGTGGGAGCTCACATTTGTTTGAATGTATGTCAGGTAATCACGGTACAGCCCCTGACTATTGACTGAGTAAAGAGAAAGTAAAAAATCCTGATATTTTCTATTAGAATCATACATTCTAAAGGTTATTTCTGCACTAAAATAAAAATGGTTTTTTTTGTTTGTTTTCTAAAAACAACTTGTTAATTCAGCTCATAAAAATGAATTGTGATATGAGTAGTCATTACACTTGGAAATCTTTACTTAGCATCGTATTACTTTATTTCTCTATTGTAATTTTCCCATGAGATGGCTAAAATTACTCATAAAAGTTGCTCGTTTCTGTGCTGCCAACTTCTGTAAATATGCATTGCTTTAATATTTTGATATATATGAATCCCACTGCTTTCGTGTTTACTTATATCCCAAACTGGAAACCAAAAAGATGACTAAGATTAGATTATAAAAAACAGAGTGACGTTAATAAAACATGAGATTTTTTATTCTCTCTGATTCCCAGGACAAAGTTTAAAGGCTCAATTATCAGTCCATTGGCTTCCCTTTGATATGAGATAATTATACAGAATATTTAACTGGTACTTGACTCATACTTTGTAACTTTTAAATACTTTCATAAACACTGCCATACTTTACAGTATCCTTTTCCAGTAGCCTTCATTTATTCTCCCTTTTGTCATTGAGCCACAGGGAGATTAATTTACTTTTTCCTGATTACAATTAGCAATGTTGAGCTGGAGCATATCTTCTGTTCTCTGGGCTCAGTCTGGCCTTTTCCCCTAAAACTTTTATGTTATGTCTCTCCATATCCCATCTTATTGGCATCCCACCTCTTTCTCCATCAGCTGTTTCACCTCATAATTGCATTTCTTGGTTACAAATGGGCTGATCAGGTGGATGTCAATAAAGAGGAAACACCTCACGGTATACTTATTATTATTTTTACAGTGAATCAGAAGCATCATATTCATGGATGGCATTCTGCCTGCTTATTTGTTTTATGAGTGAAAGCCTCTCTTCGGCTTTTCTGCAAAATGAAAGGATCATTAGGAACACCAATTTAAATTAGAGTAGGCAGAGTAAATGTGTAAAAGACAAAAAAAAAATTAATCACCTGTGGCAACTGTCATTTGAAGTTATCCTCCCCTCATTCCACTCCAGCACATCCACATAAACACAAAGAGAGATCATATTGTTTACTGGTATCAAACTGCAGAATTTGGCTTGCCTAAGGCATTGCTCTAGCCGGGAATCCACACTGCCACAAATATCAATTTGGAATGCAGCTTCAGTGCTAGTGGAAAAGCTGTCACAGGCAAGTCTAAAATACTGAGAGTGCTGAGCTCCTGACATTGCTAAAGATGATCATGAAGACATTTATCCAGCCTCTCCTGCCTCCCTTTCGCCCATCCCTTCAGAAGCTTATGTCAAGCGTGACAGGCTAGGTGATGAATGGTTAGAAAGTTGACAGATGACGACAGGCGGCTGAGTAGGTGAAATCCTCCATCATTAATTCTTGTGATTTTACCTTTCTGACACAATGAACTTATATTAGAATGTATGACTAAATAAACCACAGAAAGAAAAGCGATTCATGAAGAAAAAAAGTCAAGAACAGAAAGCCATGCTCGCATTTCCCTCAAGCTTCTTGATTGCTGGACTTTTGGAATACAATTCGTAATCAAGAGCACATTATTTAGAGTTAAGTGGGATGATTAGCTGTGTTGTTTTTCTCTGGAATATATATCCAGAGTACTTAGCTCGAAGTCATGAGTCAGAAAAATCTCATTTCTCATAAATCTTTTCTAGAGTAGACTAAAAAAGAAATCAGCTCATTGGAATTTTGATTAATGAGAAAAAGAGAAAGGTTTAAGGGTGAGTGCTTTGTTCTATTGATGTTCATGAAATGGTGGTGACTGCCTGACACATCCTAGTCCCAAGCAATTGAAAATCATTTTAACTTTGCTTTGTTTTGAGAGGCTTAGGGGTTATTGAATTGAGAGAAATTGGAATGAAACAAGTAATTTTTTTGACACAGGCCACTAAACAGCTTGGAGACCATGAGCCTTAAGGCCCTAAGCAGGTCATTTAGTAGAGAGTGGTGCCTTTCTCATGGGGTGCTTTCTTCTTACATAAATGTACTGAGGAACAAGGCATTGTGACATTCTGAATTTTATTGTGTCTTTATATTTACAATTAGGAATTAATGGCAATGAGGTGTTTACCTATATATTTACATCACCATTGACAATAACTATCCAACTGGGATCAATACAGACAGAGATGGTAAAGTTGTAACTCTGCTTCAAAGCAGGAAATTGTAATTCCTAACTCAAGTTCAAGGAAATGAATTTTATGCTGGAAAGTATTTTGCATTCTCTTTCAGAGTGTAAGGAAATTTTATTTCACAGGATTTTTGTATTAAATAATACTAGGGTGGAGATTGGAAATAATTTCTTCTTTTTTCCTACTTTTTAAACACAGGTTTATGGCCACAGACATATTTTTTTAATTTGCAAATTTCCATTTTGTTAAAACACATATTTCTATTAATAAAATTAAAGTATCCTAATAAAACCAATTTCTAAGTCTTTTCCTCTCTTTTCTGATACGATGATACTATAAATTAAATCACTGGCTGATTCTTCTTGCTTTAGAAGATTTGCTTTTCTATAATTCTTGATAGGTTTCACATTAAAAAAATAATATTTATAAACTGTCTATGTGAGGTTTCCTCTTTTGGGGCTCCTGTGATGCTCTTTCTTGAAAAGTATAATTTGAGATATCTTTAGTCCTTGTGGATTTATATCTCTTTAAATTTAAAAGTACTATAATCAGTAATTTACTTTGCTTATCTTCTGTGCTCTCTTCTTGGTCAAACTGTTTTCTAAAGTACATGTTCCAATAATTAATTAACATATGATAGTATGTTTTATGATGCTGAGACATGTATACATATATATGTGTGTGTACATGTATACACATATATGTGTATATATGTATATACATACATATGTGCTTGTATATACAGTTATATATATACACACACATATATATGTGTGTGTACATGTACATACATATATATGTATAATATATACACACACACACACATATATATGTATATATTTTACAAGACAATTCATCTATAATCATTAGGGATTTGTTTCTACTTAATTGTTATACCTGAAGAAATAGAATGTAAAGCATTACTTTCAGTTTATGCTTTCTTGAATCTTAAGTTAACTACATGATTCTCTTTATTTTAGGTTCAAATCTCAATCTAAGGATATCATAATTAAGTTCCAGATCATAGTTTGGCCAAGAAAATTAGTGACTCAAAATCTCAGGTTCCTCATCTGAAAAATGAGCTTAGTAATCATAAGGATATCTCCAGGGTTTCTATAAGTCTTATATAAGATAATGCACATAAAGTACATAAGAAGTGTCAGTTTAAGCCCTTAATAAATAGCAGTAATTACTATTCTTCTACACTGTGGCCATGATTTACAGACTGACCAAAAAATGAAATGTTTTCTCCTAGGTCAGTTAAAAAAAATGTATGGTGAACCAATTTTGTTTCTGATCTTCTGCATGGCACTAGTGATATTAAGAAAAATTAGGTGTTATTTCTGATCTCAAGGAACTTTCAGAGTATAGAAGAGAGAGAATAAACATTATGATAAATAATTCAATGTGATGTCTATATGATAAAATTTTGTAGCATAAGTAAGCAGCACAGGAGAGGAACTGAGTCACCACTACTGGGGGAGAGGAGAGCTTGGAAGAAAGTCTCATGTGCAAGTTTGAGAAGAATGAACATGTGTTTACCAGATATTAAGAAGCAAGAAGGAAGAAAATTTCAGGTGAAGTAACATCATGTATAAAAAAATATGTACTAAGTCATATAGTAAGTGCATTAGCTGCAGCCAGATTCTCTGGAACTTAGGTTCTTGGCCTCTCCAACCCCGAAGAATTGGGAAGAGGGCCTTGGTGTCGCAGACAGTGTTGCAGCTCAGGTAGAACTCATGGACCCCAAAAGTGTGTGGTAGTGCGATTTATCAGACAGAGCGAAAGGACAGCTTCCTCGCCATTGAAGGGCACTGGGAGGGGGTGCTGCTTGCAGCAGGCTTAGGCGGCTGGAGATTACACCCCTGAGTTGTTTCCTCCCCATTCTTGTTCTTACCCAATGAGAGGAGTTTTTTCAAACTTTCTCTGGATTAATTGATCTTTGAATCCTTTACCGGATTGGCTACTGTTTTATATAAGTACCACGCTAACCGATTGCGCCACTGGAGCTCTGTTGGCTACTGTTTTAAAACCCTGAGTCACTGAGCCTCCACTTCCAAGGGTCAGAAGAAGGAAAAGTCCCTACCGTTGAAGCCCCTGGGAGCCCCTAGTTTGCCAGAGGCCGGAAAAGTCCTGCACTGGAAACAAAGCTCCTAGCTGACCCTGGAAGTTCATCTAACACAGTCCCTCAATATGATATATTATAAATATTTTATATGTAATTTAAAACATCAGGATATTATAATAAAACTTAGTAGAAGAAGATATGTAGAAATGTATGAAGCTAGATATTGTGGGAGTGGGAGTGTCAAAACATGAATATTTCCTATTTTAAAGAAAACATGTATGTTGTATATGTTTAAAGTATTAAGACAGGCTTTTCATTGGCTTCTCATACATCTTTATTTATGTTAGCCTTCTTGGCATGAAGAAATACATGCTCACAGTAAATAAATGCAGACCTACACAGAAGAGTATGTAGTGTAAAATTAAGGTTACCTTTCACCCTCTTTGCTCCACTCCAAAATAGTAATTTCTGTTAAGAATTTCTTAAGAAGAATTTTTCATTTTTAGGAGTCTTAAATGAATATGAATGTCTGTATCAGAATTTTCCTAGAGATTATCCTGCCTCAGTCTCCTGAGTAGCTGAAGATTACAGGTGTCTGCCACCATGCCTGAATTTTTTTATTTATTTTTTATTTTTAGTAAAGACAGGGTTTCACCATGTTGGCCAGTCTGGTTTTGAACTCGTGACCTCAAGTGATCTACCTGCCTTGGCTTCCCAAAGTGCTAAGATTACAGGCATGGGCCACCACACTCGGTCACCTCTAAACTTTTATGTACATAACTTGTCCCATCCTAAGAGGTTAATAATAATATTTATCAAAACAAATATACCTATTATGTATTGAGTGCTTGCTCCATGCAGGATTTTGAAGTAAATACTTTGACTGAATTGATTCATCTAATCTATAAAAATCATGAATTGTGCACCATTTTTATCCCTATTTCTCAGGTGAGGAAACACGCCAGAGGAAAAGAAATTTGTTTTAGTCCTCAGGTACAGTAGTTTCATTCTGTCACTCAGGCTGTAGTGCAGTGTCTTGATTTGGGCTCACTGCAATCTCTGCATCTCGGGTTCAAGCGCTTCTCCTACCGTAGCCTCACAAGTAGCGGGGACTACAGGAGTGCACCACCACACCCGCCTATTTTTATATTTTTAATAGAGACGTCAGTCACCATGCTTCACCATGTGGGTCATGCTATTCTCAAACTCCTGACCTCAGGTGATTCACCAGCCTCAGCACCCTAAAGTGCTGGGATTACAAGTGTGAGCCACCGCACTCTGCATTTTTTGTGTGTTTTTTTTTGAAATTTACTTTTAAGTGTTCTCTCTTAAAAGTGGAAATGTAGTCTTTATCATATGTGTTGTACAATGTTCCCCCTTCTTTTATATTTGTTTTTTGACTTTTCAATTACATTTTTGTGATGCTGTTTATCTAAAACTTGTTCTAAAACCCAAGGCTAATCCTGGCTAACAAAGATGTGTCCAGGCATATCACAGCAGCAAATGGGACACGCTATCAGTGGCCAGAGGACCTCGTCCACCATAGTGAACCTTTCATGCAAAGGCACTTCACTGAGACTGAGTAGTTAGATTTTTTCTTCTGAAATTGTGAAATTTAAATGATCAAATCTAGGCATTGTTGCAGCTGAGTCATGTGAAGGACTGTACCCTGAACGTTTTAAGTTGTCCTCTTGCCTTCTCAGCGTTTCCTTCAATTAAATTATTTATCACCAATTAATCTCTTGCTTTGGTTAAGGTCAAGTTTCTAATGCGGATAACACAAAGAATTTTAACAGATACATTAATCATATTTATAGATCGGGATTTTACTTTTTGTTCAAAGCAACATGTCCTTTTACCTCTGAAGCAACTTCATCTATTAGGTTGTTTTCACATTATCATGTTTTGTTTTATACATTTAATTCTGTGATCCAGCTCAAGTAATATTTGCTTTAAGAAAATGTGTATTGTTTTCTGGCTACTCAGTTTTTCTAATGCTCTAATAAATACTGTATTTTTTCTCCACTGAATGGAATGCCACCTTTAGTAGACAATAAATTCTCACAAAATTTGGAGACTCTACTTTTGGAAATATCTTGCTTTATACTCCTAATATTTTTTCTTTGCTTATACCATATAATTTTTAATAATGCAACTTTATTTTATGACTGGTAATGTCTGCCTCAATCATCTTCCTTTTTAGATTTTGTTTTTTGTTTTCCCAGATGAAATGCTAGAATCACTTACAAAGAGAGTGACACATTTGTTAAAATTTTATGACAAATGCATTGAAGTTAAAAATAATGTAGTTGATTGACATCTTTAGAACTTTGAGACTTTATATCCAAAAGAGGGTTATTCATATTTTGACTTTTTAAAGAAAACTTTTTGCATGTTTTACTATTTTTAAAAATGTAGGTTCTGTTACTTTTATTGTTTTCAGTACATTCCACAGCAAACGATGGAGTATATACACTTCTGACCAAGTTTTAGAAGACATGCAGCATCTGTATTTTATTGAGTCTAGTTCTTGCCTCTTTCGTGGCTTTGTAAGTTTTAAAGTTTGGATTTAGCTTTATCTAGCTGCTGTTAGTGTAATCTAACTTCGATTTTCTTTTGTGACTGGTCTTTGTTTTTCTTTTTATACCACAGCGCTCTTAAACTTGCTAGGATTTTCCTTGTAAAGACTTCCAACGGTGTTGAGGGCAGGTGTTCTCTTCCCGGGTCCACAAGGGGGCGTAGTTTTAAGGGCAAGAACTTCCCAGTGCCATGCCCCGTTCCAGTCTCTCTCCATCCGGGAGACTGAACAGTCTCTGTATTAGTTTTCGCTGGCTCAGGAAGAATCAAAGGTCAATCACTCCAGTGGAAGATTAAAGGAACTCCTCTCACTGGCCAGAGGTCTTGAAGAAGGTGGGGAACCTCCCAGGTTAAAAGTCCCCTTCTTCCTCACCCCTTTGGACTCCATGGACTCCATGTTTGGATCATCATCTCCATCTCCTCCTCCTCCTCCTCCTCCTCCTCCTCCTCCTCCTCCTCCCCCCCTCCTCCTCCTCCTCCTCCTCCTCCTCCTCCTCCTCCTCCTCCTCCTCCTCCTCCTCCTCCTCCTCCTCCTCCCCCCCCGCTCTCTGTCTCTCTCTCTCTCTGTCTCTCTCATTCTCTCTCTGGTGTGGAAGTTCTCTCTCTCTCTTTTTTTTTCCTCTTTCTCTACCGAAATAAAATCACTTTCCTGCAACACAGTTTGGGGTCCAGTATTTACTTTGTGAGCGCACCTGGTCCCCTCTCTCATTCTTGAGAGAGCAGGAGACCAAGAACCTTGGAGAAACGTCATCTCAGGGGAGTTAAGGACTCCCTGAACCCTGAACCTGGAAACAGTGTCACACAGAAAACCCTGTGGGCTGCCTTGTCATATTCAAATAGCTCATTTTCTTTCTTTGTTCCACATTAATTTAGAATGGATATCTTTGTCATGTTTTTATATTGTGTTTTCTAATCTGCTGATACAATATTCCATAAAATACCCATGGCTATATTTAATATAAAAATATTTGACATTCATACTAAAGTGTTTTTTCTAAACTTTAGGTGAGATGATTACTAATAAACCACTCCACTTTTCCTCTTTGGATTGTAATTTTACAATAAGGTCCATTTAATCATCTTGTTCTTTCTTTACCATGACCTTGTGAGATGAGATGCAAGGTTCTTTCTTTGGTTATAAATGAGACTGTGATCTTAAGTTACTCTCCAGAGCTCATTCAGTAGTAACAAAAAAAAGGTGAACTGAAGAACAGTTGGGGTGTTGTATACTTTCAGAGAAGAATTATCCATGTAAGAAAAAGTATAAATGTGTTTTGACTTACAGGGGCAGACTTGAATCGAAGTGCACAGATAGAAGAACGTTGTCTATTCTAGAGCCAAGCCTGCCTTCTGGATAAAGGGCCACAGAGAGCTGAGAGCTGAGAGCTGGGCTATACCTCAGAGACTGAAGAAAAGCATTAGACAGCCATCTTTCCTTAGAGGATTTTGCTGCAGACAGGTTGAACTATCAGAAGGTTATATACTGACCATTGTTAGAGTAAGGAAGAAATACAGCCTTCGGAAAGGATAATGAAGGTCTTTTACAACAGGGTTAGTAAACAGGCCAGTGTAAGTGATCAAGCAAGAAGGCCACTTGCTAGGTGTTGTTCTTCACTCAGTATATCACACTGAAACACACACACACACACATACACATACAGTATTATTTACACCTGTGAGCTGGGCTTCATAAGCATTTAAAAGTTTACACAATGTTTAGATAACATTGACCATCAAACCCTTCATAACTTCTTTAGCTTTGCAGTCCCACAGGACTCTGCCCATCTATTCATTTTAGCATCTGCTTTATGTGTCATAATTACCTTTTAAAATTGCTGTCTCCCTCTTGTGTTATGAGGTCATTGAGGACAGAAACCTGTGTAACTTCAGCACTTAGGTGAGAACCTGAAATTGTAAAGCTAGTTCAATTACATTTTTTGTTGTCAATAAATAGAGGCAGGAATAAAAGAAAAATGCTATATTAGCTCAGAAAAGCAAAAAATAATATAATGGAATAGATCTGTAGATACCTGAATTTTAAAATTTTTCTTTCAGGAAACTTTAATGCCATTTGAAAATATTTATTGTGGAATATGTAAGACTTTGAGTCATAATGATTTTTACCTGCTAACTTAAAGCTAATTTATACTGGATTTCTTCTGACAATGATCGTTAAGAGTGCAAGAGATGGTATCAGTCTATTCAGCATATTATTGAGAATCGGCTCACTCTCCTTAAATGAATGGCTTAAGCAGCAGATGTTCTATACCCTAAAAGATGCCATGGCATGTCTTAGGTAAGAGTTGTCCTTACAGTTGCATGTAATATTTATTACTATGTAGGTATCAGAGATTCAGAAACTTAATGATATTTTTTCCTTGCAGAAACTCCTCTTTAGCGCTATGAATAATTCACTGTTCTCTCTTCTTTGAACTCAATTGTAGAATTGCACATAGACTAAGTTTTACTTTCACTCATCTCCCAGGTGAAATTAAGCAAAAATATAGAAACTGATCACTGAACTAATGACTTTAGATGAGTATAATTTTATGTAAATTTAAAAAGATTTGGTAATTAAGAATGAGTTTCATTTCGACTTCATTGTTCAATTTCCTCTTAATTGTTACAAAAATTTAATTGTAAACATGATAAAATAATGCCTTCCTGTTGCTACACCTGCAAGCTTTTTAAAATTTTTTCAGAGTTCAGATAGATTAGGAAATAAAGTGAAAAATAACCAGACAGAAATCATGTTTTTATGGAAAATTACATTTCTGGCTTTGAAATACTGAGCTTATTGATTAATGTAAGAAATTATATTAATATAAATTGGTAGATTCAAATGTCTGATCCTGTCTTAAGCAGAAAAGCTACGTTTGAAAGCAGCAGTATTACCAACAACAAAGGGGTGTTTAGAATCATATTATTTTTAATTAAAAAATATCCTTGTGGCCAGTGGCAGAGACTTGTGATCATGAAAAGTAATATTGAATATATTATTCTACTAACATTGAATGTAAGTATTTTTACAAGCATTTCTCTTGTTTCTTAAATCACATATCAAGGAGGATTTATTATCCTCTTGTTAAAACTGAGGCAATGAAAATATCAGGAGTTAATCAAGGAAACACAATTATCAAATACATTGGTACTACAACCCTCTTATTTTACTGCCCTTTTGACTGTACTATACTATAATCTGCATATTTGGTATATTAGTTACATTTTGAAATCTACAAGAAATATAAACAAACACCAATCCCACACTATGTAGGTATAAAAAAAGTAAAGTTTATTTGCAAAGTAATAAATTTTCATTAAAATCCTTTGAAATTGTGACATGAGAACCTACATTAAACCACAGGTAAATGAATTGCAAAAAAGGATAAAGTATGTACAATAACTGTCCTGTTAATAAGCAACATTTATAAGTTATTGCATGTAGTTTTAATAGCTTAAATATCAAGATGAACTTTTTAAAAACCTTGGACTTAAAAATAAATGTTTACTTAGGGACTAGATAGAGCCATCAGTTTTACCTAAAAGAACTAGGAAACCATAATCAAATATCCTATATTTTGCATTATTATTATAGGAATGTACCTCCTCTCCTAAAAAAATAACTCCCATATATTTTTATGGTAAACATGTGATGTGATTTATTAATATATTATTAATTTTTAATATTTAATAAAATTTAATAAATTTATTAATATAAATATTGAGATTTCCAATAATCTCAATTGGAAAATGTCTAAGCAAAATATTTTTTTCATCGTGTAACATTTTATTCCTTATAGGGTTGTATTTAAGCAGAACCTGATGAAAGCCAATGGATAAGAGCATTCACTATAAAGCAAATTTGAAGGCCTGGCATGGTGGTGGCTCATGCCTGTAATCCCAGAACTTTGGGAAGTGGAGATGGGCAGATTGTTGAGGCCAATAGTTTGAGACCAGCCAGGGTTTTTAGTAGAAACCCTGTCTCTTCTAAAAATACAAAAATTAGCCAGTTGTGGTGGTGCATGCCTGTAATTCCAGCTATTCGGGAGGCTGAGTCATGATAAGTTCTTGAACTGGGGAGACAAAGTTTGCAGTGGGCAGAGATCGTGTCATTGCACTCCAGCCTGGGCAACAGAGCCAGATTCTTGTCTCAAAAAAAAAAAGAAAGAGAAAATTTGAAGGTATGAATTACTCTAAAATCTGATTCTAACTTTATGTTTATTCATTTGTATATATGAAAAAAATCTATTTTAGTCAGACTTGGTGGCATGCTTGGTATGTCTCCTGGATAGCAAAATTGTAGTAAAATACGATAAGATGCTAATATTTGGGATATTTTACCTTGACTATAGATATTGTATCGATTTAATGGAACCTATTCATGATAGAAAGGAAAGAGAAAGACAAGATTCCTATGCTAACGTCATTCTTCTACTGCGGTTCATCTAATAAGTGTAAATAACAAATAACAGAACAGCCTGCTTTAATTTATTTTGAATATTATTTTAATGAAAATATTCAATGATTAGATTTCAAATCATGCTAATATAAAACAAGGAGAAATCAAATACATAAATTGATAAATTAATAACTATAATGCAAAATTAAATCATTACCAGTAACAGTTTAATGTTTATTAACATCATTCTAAAATGTGCTTTATATACACACATAGATTTTATAATAATGACAATTATACTATAATTCTATTTAATGAAATATTTAATTTTACTCAAGTTAATAACAAAAAAATCTGAAATGAAGCTGAAGAGAAATACAAATTCATGCTATTGTTTTCCACCTTAAAAGACAATTTCTAAAAGTCCTTTCAATATTAAGAAAATAAGATTGATATAGTTTCTTGTTTTGATAGTAAGATTTGAATTACTTTGACATTTATTGAATATTATAAAAAATAGTTTGATTGCCAATGTTATTTTTCTTCTTCAACTTTTTTTTTCATTCCATTGCATGGATCATTACTACTTTGCTAAAGTATGTAATATCAATTGTGTGTTCTGTAAACATAATTCCCCAGTGGTTTAACTATATCAATATTTAATATTTGTCACAGATCATTTTATCATTGCTTCTTGAATATGATATCTTTATTTATAATGGTTTTTAAATTTTGAGATAATGGTAGATTCACATGCTCTTGTAGGAAATAATACAGAGAAATTCCATGCATTCTTTTCCCAATTTCTCTTAAATGGTAGTATCTTGACAACCTGTATCACAATATCACAATCAGAATTTTGACATTGATAAAGTCAAGACACAGAACTTTTTCCTTAACCAAATTGTCCCTCATGTTGCCCTTTTATAGTCATAATCATTTCCCTACCATCTCCATTCTCTGCTTAACATTAGGCCACTAATCTGTTATCTATCTCTATAATTTTGTCATTTCAAGAATGCTATACAAAAAGAAACATGCAATACATATTTTTTCATGTTTTTTTTCATGAAGTGTAATTCTCTGGAGATGCATCCAAGTCATTGTATATACCTATAGTTTATTTCTTTTTATGACTGAATAGTATTCCATGGCATGAATGTACCTCAGTTTGTTTAATTTTTTTTCACTTGTTGAAACAACCTGAGTTATTTTCATTTGGGGATTATTATGAATAGGGTTGCTATGAACATATTTGTGTATAGGCTTTTTGTGATCATGTTTTCGTTTCTCTGGAATGAATGACTAGGAGTGCAGTTGTTGGGTCATAGGTAGTTGAATATGTGGTTTATTAAGACATTGCTAAACTATGGTGCAGCTTCTCTGAGTTGCCACAAGCATTTGGTGTTGTCATTATATTTCACTTGAGAAATTCTGGTGGGTGTAAAGTAATACATAGTTATATTTTTAAATTTTAATTTGCATTTTCCTAATAGATAATGGTGCTGAATATATTTTATATACTTTTTGCCATTTATATGTCCTCTTCAGTAAAATATTCATTCATTTATTTTGACCAATTTCTATTCTAGTTGGATTGCTTGTTTTCTACTGTTGAGTTTTAAGAGTTGTTTATATACTCTCTATAGTAGTCCCTTATTGGATACATGGCTTGTAGATATTTTCTACCCTGTCTATAGACTGTCTTTTTAGCTCTTAACAGTGGCTTTTTCCAGAGCAAAAGTGTTTCATTTTAATATAATATCCAATTTATTTTTTCCTTATATGATTTGTGCTTTTATCAATATTTATTTGTCCATATGTAACACAAATATTTTCTCTTATAGTTGTTTTTTCTAAAAATATGCTTCTTTTATGTTTTACACTGAGGTTTCTGATTAATTTTAAGTTAATTTTTACATATGATATGAGGTTGGGACTGAGATTTATTTTATTTCATTTTGCTTATGGATGCCCAGTTATTCTAAAATGATTTGTTGAGAAGCCTAGCCTACCTCCATTGAATTGCTTTGTGATTTGTGTCAAAAAGTAGTTGAGTATATTTATTTGGGTCAATTTCTGAGTTCTGTTTTATATTCCACTGATCTATGTGCCTATAATTCCACCAGAACTTAATACTGTAATTGTCAACACACACAAGATCACACAACTTTGATTACTGTACCTACATAATGAGATTTGAGACTGGGTAGACAGATTCCTCTCATTTTATACTATTTGAAAATTGTTTTAGGAAATCTAATTCCTTTGGCTTTTTAAACCAAATAAAAAAAGATATTATCTTTGAATAATCTTATCCACAACTACAATGAAATATGGAAGTTTGTTATATCTGTATGTCAACTTGGGGATAAATTACATTTTAAAAAATTTTATTTTATTTACATAGGAAAACTTACTGTGGGATATACCTTCTGAACAAATTTTTCAGTGTATAGTACAATATTGTTAACTATAGGCACAGTACTGTACAACAGATCTCCAGGAATCATTCTTCTTGCTTAACTGAAACTTTGTGCCTCTTCATTTAGCATCTCCCTATGTCCCCCTTCACCAAGCCACCAGCAACCACCTTCCACTCCTTGGTTCTGCAAATTTAATTATTTTATAAACCTCATTGATATGGTTTGACTGAGTCCCCACCCAAATCTAATCTTGAATTGTAGCTCCCATAATTCTTACGAGTCACTGGGGGGTACCAGGGGGAGGTAACCGAATCATGAGGGCAGGATTTCTTCTGTGCTGTTCTTACGATAGTGAATAATTCTTAACAGAACTGATGGTTTTGTAAAGGGGAGTTCTGCATATGCTCCGTGCCACCATGTAAAACATGACTTTGTTCCTCCTTTGCCTTCCACCGTGATTGGGTGAAGCCTCCTCAGCCATGTGGAACTGTGAGTCCATTAAATCTCTTTTTCATTATAAATTACTCAGTCTCAGATATGTCTTTATTAGCAGCATGAGAACAGACTAATACACTAAATGGAATCATGCACTATATGTCCTTCTGTGACTGGCCTGGTTAGTTTACCATAATGTCCTCCAGGTTCAATGAAGTTGCTAAGTATTGAGCATTTCCTCCTTTTTTAAGGCTGGATATATTCCATTGTATATGTATGTGTATATACATACATTATATATACATATATGTATATATAATATGTGTATATACATTATAAATATAATGTAGGCATGTATATACATTATATATAATCTATTTACACATAATATACATATATAAACACATCTACATTATGTGTGTGTGTGTGTGTGTGTGTGTATGTATGTATGTACCACCTCAATGAGCAGAAGCCTTTAGGTTTGATGTAGTCCCACTTGTCAATTTTTGCTTTTTATTACATTGCCTTCCAAGCCTAGAACCCAGCAGGTATCTCTTGATTTATTTGTTTAGATATTCTTTCATTTTTTTCATTAGCATTTTGTAGCTTTTGGCATAGAAGCTATGTAAGTTTATGCCTGAATATTTCACTTAAAAAAAACCTTCTTTTTATTCTCTATTTTTTTAGAGATGAGGTCTCATTCCTTTGCCCTGGCTAGAGTACAGTGCCACAACCACAGCTCACTGTAGTCTGGAGCCCCTGGGCTCAAGAGATACTCCCATCTCAGCCTCCTGAATTGCTGGGATTACAGCATGAGCCACTGCACCAAGCTTCACTTTTTGGAGTGTGGTAAATGATACTGTATTTTTAATTTTGGTGTCCATATGTTCATTGCTAGTATACTGAAACCTTTTCGTATACTGATCCTATATCCTGAGGCTTTGCTGAATCACTTATTATTTCTAGTAGTTTTTGTTTGTTTTTTTAGATATCTTGATATTTTCTATGTGAATACTCATGTTGTCCTAAAATAGAGTTTATTTCTGTTTTTGAGGGTTTTGTGCCTTTAACTTTACTTTCTTGCCTTTTGCAAGATAGAACTGGATAGAACATCTGGCACTATGCTCTGTAGGAGTAAGGAGAGCACATCCTTTGCTCCTTTCCATTCTTAGGGAAAAAGCACTCAGTCTCAATCATTAGATAATTCTTATTTGTAGGCATTTCAAAGATGTTATGTATTAAGTTGAAGAATAATTTTAAAAATTATTCTTAATTTTCTAAACATTTTTATCATGAATAAGTGGTGGATTTTGTCAAATTCTTTTCCATGCCAATTGATTTCTTCATTTTCCTGTTAATACGATAGTCTATATTGATTTATTTTATAGTATTGAAGTAGATTTTTATTTCTAGAAGAAATATTTGATCATGGTACTTATTTTCTTCTGATTTCTGTTAGTGAAAATAAAGCTGATAATTTTTGTGCACGTATTCATGAAAGACACTAGTTTGTAGTTTCATCTTTTTGCATTGCCTTTGTATAGCTTAGGCTCAGAGTTATATTAGCTTCTGAAAATGAATTGGGAAGTGATTACTTTTCTATTTTCCAGAATAGATTCTGTAGAATTTGTTTTATTCTTCTTTAAATGTTTACATGTCAAGCAGTTGCCACAATTATCTCCTGAAACCACCTGTGCCTGGAGATTTCTTTTGGGGCATTTTAAAATTATGATTTCAGTTTATTTAATAACTTATAGGGCTACTCAACTGATTTTTTTCATATGGGTAAATTATAGTTTTTGGTTTTTGAGAAACTGGTCCAATTCATCTAAGTTGTCAAACTAGTTGTCAAACAGTGTTCATAATATCCACTGTTATCCTTCTGATGTCTGAATATTTGGTAATGATGCTAGATTTTTGATTATTCATATTGGCAATTGCATCTTCTCTTTGTCAGTTTAGCGACAGATTTATCAATTATATCCATCTGTTCAAACAACAAGATTTTAAATATGATTGTATCTATTTTTTGTTTTCAGTCTCATGCATTTCTGCTTTTTATCTTTATTACCTCTTTCTGCTTGTTTTGGATTCATTTTGTTCTTCTTATTCCAAATTCTTGTGATGTAGGATTACATTACTGCTTTCCTTCTTTCTGATATGAGTGTTTAGTGCCAAAATTCCCCCACTCAAAATTGTGTTCACTGTTCAGACAAGAATTTATATGCCCAGTTTTAATTTTTAGTCAGTTCAATATATTTTTAATTGCCCTTGAGATCTCATGTTACTCAATGGGATTGTTTAGAAATGCATTATTTAATATCCACATCTGTAATATACTCCATTGTGATCAGTGAACACTTCTGTATAATTTCAAATATTTTGAAATATTTGAAGATTATTTTAAGGCCAAGAGTATGGCCTATCTTGGTATATGTTCTAGGGATGCTTGAAGAAAGTATCTATTCTGTTGTTGGTGGTGAGTCTTCTATAAATGTTGATTAAATAATGTTGATTGGTGATTTTGTTCAATTCTTCTTTAGGTGATTTTATGTTCATCTGTCTTATCAATCAGCAAAAAAAAAAAAGGCACTGAACCCTACAACTATTACTGAGGATGTGTTTATTTCTTTTTTGAGTTCTATCGGTTTTTAAAAATAAACTTTTTATTTTGAAACAATTTTAGATTTATAACAAAATTGAGAAGATAATACAGATAGTTCCCATATATCCTAATCAGAGTTTCTCCTATTCTTAACATCTTACTTTAGATTGGTGCATTTGTTATAACCAGTGAATCAGTAGTGATACATTATTATGAATTAAATAAAGTCCATGCTTTAGTCAGATTTCCTGATTTGTCATCCAGTGTTCTTTTTCTCATACAGAATTCTATCCCATATACACGTTACAGTTAGTCCTCATGTCTACTTAGAATGCTCTTATGTGTGAGAGTTTCTCAGACTTTTCCTATTTTTGATGACTTTGTGAGAGTTTTGAGGCACACTGGGCTAATATTTTGTAGGATTTCCCTAGACTATGATTTATCCCAAGTTTTTCCCAAGGGTAGACTGGGGTTATTAGGTTTTGTGAGACATCACAAGGAAATGTGCCATCCTCATCACATCAAATCATGAATGTATACTATAAACATGGTTCCACACCTGGATGGGTTAGTGTCTGTTATGCTTGTTCACTGTGAAGTTACTCTTCTCTTCTCTAATTCTATACTGCATTCATTATGTGCAATCAATAATAATGAGTGGGAAGTTATGAGTTATGCCCCAACCTTTATGAGGGCAGAGCATCTTCACAAATTATTTGGGATCTATCTGCATGACAGAATTATCTATTCGCTTCCATGTACTTATTTGTTCAATAATGTATATCAGTGGCAAGGTTTGAATATCTGTCCTTCCCAAATCTCGTGTTGAAATGTAATCCCCAATGTTGGAGGTTGGGCCTTATGGGAGGTGTTCGGGCCATGGTGCTGTCCTCTCAATAGTGAATAATTTCTTGTGAGATCTGGTTGTTTAAAAGTGTGCGACACTTCCCATCAGTTCCTCTATTGCTCCTGCTTTCACCTTCCATGTGACATGCCTGCACCTGCTTCACCTTCTCCCCTGAGTAAAAGCTTCCTGCAGGCTCCTCAGATGCTGGACAGATACCAGCACTATACATGTATAGCCTGCAGAACCATGAGTCAATTAAAACTATTTTCATTGTAAATTACCCAGCTTCGGGTATTTCTTTATAACAACATGAGAACTGCCTAAAATAATCAGTATGGACTTAATAGCTATTTAATTTCTTCTTTGAGTTATTATCCAATGCTGCATTATTTTTGTCCAAATTGTTCTAGCTTTGGCAATTGGGACCTCCATGTCTCTTTGACATAGCCCCATCATTTTGTGTGTGTGTGCGTGTGTGTGTGTGTGTGTGTGTGTGTAAGACTTCCTGACTTCTAGATACAAGTTGCTCCATATTTTATATTTATTGCTCTAGTCCTAGTGTCAGCCATTTATCCAAGGATCTCAGTTCTTTTAATTTGAGAATGTTATTAGGAACCAAAATTAGATCACTAGGTATGTTGATAGCTACTGGGTGTTGCTTCTCTGCCGTCTCAGTTGACAGAGCAAGAAAATATGTGTGTGTATATTCACTTGTACACACATAACTTAAATATTTCTGTCTTTTTTATATTGAGATAATCTACATTCCCACTTTATTCTAATTCTAATCTAATACCACATGGATCCTTTTAGCCTTCTGCTTGCTTATCTATAGTCTCCCACACCAACAGTGAGAAATCTGATTCCAGTCACCTACCATCCATTTGTTTATTTGTTCAGTTCCACTAAATATATACTATAAATGTTTGGTAAACCTTCACTGTGGATGTAATAGTTTTTTTTTTCTGATATGGAGTCTCGCTCTGTTGCCCAGGCTGGAGTGTAGTGGCATGATCTTGGCTCACTGCAACTTCCACCTCCCAGGTTTGAGTGATTCTCCTGGCTCAGTCTCCCAAGTAACTGGAATTAAGGGCACGAGCCACCACACCTGACTAATTTTTGTATTTTTGGTAGAAATGGGATTTCACCATATTGGCTAGTGTGGTCTTGAACTCCTGACTTCAAATGATCAGCCCGCCTAAGCCTCCCAAAGTGCTGGGATTACAGGTGTGAGCCACTGTTCCCAGCAGCCCTGAATATAAGAATATTATGGACAGTGAGGCCATAAAAGAATCTGGAAGTCCTTTTTATAAAACATGCAGTATCTGAAATATTTATATTAAAAATATTTTACATTTACAAACTTAATATTGGGACGGCTGAACATCTTTTTGGGTCAACAACCCTTTCCATGCAGTTCTTAATAGTCTTGAGCTATTAAGTAATTGTGGTTTCTGTCATTAAAAGTTATGGCAAGAACTGCAGTCACTTGCACCAACATAATAATTAACAAATATGGGGCATAGCAAATGAGTTGATTATTTCTATCACTTTTATTTTTATAATGTAAAATAAAAAATGTTTGATATTTTGCAACCTTGTGGAAAACCTCAAAGAAGACTGTAGCGGTAAAAAAAAAATGTCATTAATTTTCATTTATGTATTTATTTATTGGTTCTGCTCTAGCAAAGGTGAAATGAATCAGGAGATTTGACTTCAAGAAATATGCTCATAGACATCTAGGAAATGATGACTTAGTTACATATTCAGCCAAAGTGACAATGAAGTCTTTAAAAATAAACATTAAAATGTTAATACAAGTGAGAAACCTTTGTTCTTAATTTTTAATTTAAAAATTGTTACATGTTATAATAATCAAGTACCTGATAAAGTCACCATAGAACAGAGAAAATTATTCCAGTGATATTTGGAATACCTATGATACCAGTATATTACACAGAGTATAAAGAATACTTTTCACTAACTAGCCCTTGTTAAGATTTATAAGACCAATTCACTATTTTAACAGGGAAAAGACAAAACCTAGATTTGGATGAACATAGTTTCTTGCAATAAATGTTCCATGAGTTCCTCTCTCTAATTTTTAACATGATTATCTTGCAAATTAGCCCATAATTGGAGCAATTTTTCCAAAATTTTAACATATTTCATAGCCTTTTTCAGACTCAAGTATTTTAAATCAAGAAAAATGGGAAACTACTTTCCCCCAAACCCTCCACGACGTGCTAAAAGCATTCAAGTTTTGTCCTTCAGTATACTCATTCATAGTCTAGTTAATTAAGACTTTATTTTAGGTTAAAACTTCTCTCTTTTTTTCTTGAAAAAAATTAATTACCTTACATAAACATTTGTAGTATTCTTCTATCACTATTGCTTCATTCATTTTCTGTCACTATTCAATCTAGAATAGTCTCAATCACTATTAATTGTACATTTTAATAAAGTAACAGCTTCTATGTCACAAAGATTGGAGGATACAGTGCAAACTGTACTTAAGTATTTTAAGCAGGTTAGAAAAGCTCAAGAATAGAAATAAAATGACTTTCAAAAGCGTCATCCATCCTTTCTATAATTTCTTAAAGTGGCAAAAACCTGAAGTTTATTAATTTCTCCCAGTCATAGCTCTCTAAGACATGTAAAAGTCAGCAGCAAATCTTTATAAACTTCCCACTTCATCTGCTTTTGTAAATACAGTAGTGTCCACTTATCCATAGTTTCAGTTACATGTGGTTAACCACAGTTCAAAAATATTAAGTGGAAATTTTCAGAAATTAACAATTTATAAATTTTCAATTTTGCACCATTCAGAATAGCATGATGAAATCTCACACTATCTTGCTCTGTCTGCCAGGATGTGAATCATTCCTTGATCCAGAAAATCCACATGGTAGATATTGCCCGCCTGTCAGTCATTTAGGAGCCCTCTTGGTTATCAAATTAAAAAAACATAGTTATATTTAAGGTTTGGTACTATCTGCAGTTTCAGGAATACACTGAGTGTCTTGGAAGGTATCTCCTGTAGTAGAAGGGTGACTACTACAGTTTTATTGAACAAAATCACGCTCATTCATTTTCATATTGTATATGGATGTTTTGCACCACTATCGCAGAATTAAGTAATTGCATTGAAGACCTCATCACCCGCAAAGCTTTATATATTTACTATCTTGCCCTTTACTGGAAATGTTTATCAAACTCTTCATTTATGTATTCAAGGATTTTACATTTGTTAATTCAATTAGCCCAGGATTTTATGTTGTTACTCGTAAATCTTGGAAATTATGTTCAAAAGGGTATGCAGTCTGTTCTGCTCTAACACTTATTCAGGAAACATGGATTCATTCCAACACATTTGATATAATAGGGAACAATTTGAGCATAACACAAATTTTGCCTTTGCTTATGTGTAATTTCTTCTGCAAAAGATACTACCTGAATAAAGAAAAATACTGCACCCCGCTGAACAGAGCTGCATACTAATGCAGAGAACACATACACACACACCCCTTAAACATCTTCTAGCTACCTCAATTCACTGTATGTGAGCTGTTAGCCACACATCCCCATCTGGTGTTACAACTTTTCAACACATTTCAGACAACCCTCCTTCTACCAATTCATAATAATCACAAGCTACAATCTTTTTGATGCCCACTTCTTCAAGCAAAGTTGTGGCCTTTTTCAAGGAAAAGAGTGCCAAATTTATTATAATATATATGTATTTCTTAATTTATTGTGTGAAAAATAGTGTTATCATTTTAATAGGGTCTTTATTTGTGTGTATATGTGTGGATGATGGACAAAGTTTTAAAGTTTTGTATCCCTAACTCCATTTTTCTCATAGGCATCCATCTTTCTCTAATCTCTCTTTCTCCTTTTATTTCTTCTAATTTTTGAGAGAAGATATAGTTGGACAAGTGTTTCATCAAAGAATGTATCTGAAAGGTGTATAAGGAAACTCAACATCATTAGTCATCCAGAAAATACAAATAAAAATCACAGGAAAATGTGATAAAAACCACAGGACAAAATAAAAACATTGTAAAGGTTACATTTAAAAGGACCATCAATACCAAGTGAGGGTAAGATATGGAGTCACTATAACGCTCATCTATTGCAGAGGAGTATAAAATGGTTAAACAGTATGAGAAAACTCTTTACATATATCTAGTATAATACAATAATTTTTCAAAGAATGCTCTCACGGAAATGATTACTTAGGTCCACAGCATACTTGTACAAGAATGTTAATGAAAGACTCTTTCATGATAGTCCCAAAATTGAAACAACTCAAATGTTCTCAAATTGGAGAATATAATAAAATGCTATTCAGAAATTAGAAGATAGAATTACTTATGCATACAGTAACATAAAAGAATCTAGAGATATTTTGTTATGTAAAAGAAGGCAGATGCAAAAAATTACATGATGCATGGCATAATTTCTTCCATGCCAAGTTCAAGAATAGGCAAAACTAACCTATAACAGAAGTCAAATAGTGATCATCACTGGAGAGTGAAGAATGTTTTATACTTTGGTCTGCATGGTGATCAAACAGAGGCATGTCATTGTCTGTTCTCATGCTGCTAATAAAGACATACCTGAGGCTGGGTAATATATAAAGGAGAGAAGTTTAATGGACTTACAATTCCATATGGCTGGGGAGGTCTCACAATTGTGGTGGAAGACAAAGAACAAACGGACACCTTACATGGTGGCAGGCAAGAGAGTGTGTGCAGGAGACCCCCCTTTATAAAACCATCAGATCTTATGAGACTTATTTACTATCATGAGAACAGTATAGGGAAACTGCCCTTATGACACAATTATCTCTACCTGGCCCCACCCTTGACATGGGGGAATTATTAAAATTCAAGGTGAGATTTGGGTAAGGACACCATCAAACCTATTTTCACCTTGGCCTCTCTGAAATCTCATGTCTTCACATTTCAAAACCAACCACGCCTTCCCAACAGTCTCCCAAAGTCTTAACACATTTCAGCATTAACTCAAAAGTCCACAGTCCAAAGTATTACCAGAGACAAGGCAAGCCCCTTTTACCTATGAGCTTGTAAAATCAAAGCAAGTTAGTGGCTGGGCACAGTGGTGTACTCCTGTAATCCCAGCACTTTGGGAGGCCAAGGCAGGCAGATAACTTGAGGTCAGGAATGCAAGACCAGCCTGGCCAACATGGCAAAAACCTTGTCTCTACTAAAAATACAAAAATTAGCCTGGCATGGTGATGTACACATGTAATCCTTTCTACTTTAGAGGCTGAGGCAGGATCGCTTGAACCCAGGAAGTGGAGGTTGCAGTGAGCCAAGATCACACCACTGCACTTCATCCTGAGCAACAGAGAGAGACTCCATCTCAAAAAAAATAAAATAAAAGCAAGCACTTTCCCAGATACAATGGGGGTACAGGCATTGGATAAATAGACCAATTCCAAATATCCAAATAGGAGAAATTGGCCAAAAGCAAAAGGGTTACAGGCCCCAAGCAAGTCTTAAATCGAATAGGGCAGTCACTAAATCTTAAAGTTCCAAAATGATCTCCTTTGACTCTGTGTCTCACAACCAGGTTATGTTAATGCAAGGAGTGGGCTCACATGCTCTTGAGTAACTCTGCTCCTGTGGCCTTATAGGGTACCAACCCCATTCCTGGATGCTTTGACAAGCTGACATTAAGTGTCTGTGGCTTTTCCAGGAGCACAGTGGAAGCTGTTAGTGGATCTACCATTCTGGCATCTGGAGGATGGTAGCCCTCTTCTCACAAAAATCACTGGGCAATGCTTCAGTGGGGACTCTGTGTGAGGGCCCTGACCCCAGATTTCCCTTCTGGTCTTCTCTAGCAGAGGTTCTCTAGAACCTCTAGAGGGATGAGGGCTCCATCCCTGCAGCAGAGTTCTGCTTGGACATCCAGGCATTTCCATCCATTTTCTGAAATCTAGACAGAAGTTTCCAAACCTCAATTCTTGACTTCTGTTTACCCACAGATACAACACCCCATGAAGCTTCTAAAGCTTGGGGATTGAATTTTTGAAGTAATGGCCCCTTTTAGCCATGGCTGGAATGCAGGGCACTAAGTCAGAAGACTTCACAAAGCAGCAAAGCCCTGGGCACAGCCCACAATACAGTTTTTCCCTTCTGGGCCTCTCTAGGCCTATGATGGGAGGGGCTGCTGTGAAGACCTCTGACATCCCTTGGAGACATCTTCCCCATTGTCTTGGCTCCATGTTACTTATGCAAGTTTCTGCAGCTGGCCTAAATTTCTCCTCAGATAATGGGTTTTTCTTTTCTATTGCATCAACAGGCCACAAATTTTCTGAATTATTATGCTCTGTTTCCCTTTTAAACATAATTTCCAATTCCAACCCATATCTTTGTGAATACATAAAACTGAATGCTAGTTTAACACCACCCACATTACACCTTACATGCTTTGTTGCTTAGAAATTTCTTCTGCCAGATGCCCTAAACCATCCCTCTCACATTCAAAGTTCCACAGATCTCTAGGGTATGAGCAAAATGCTGCTAGTCTCTTTGCTAAAGCATAGCAAGAGTCACCTTTATTCTAGTTCCCAACAAGTTCCTTGTCTGCATCTGAGATGAGCAGCATTTGGTCAAAGCCATCTGACAAGTCTCTAGGAAGTTTCAAACTTTTCCACATCTTTCTGACTTCTTCTGGGCCCTCCAAACTGTTCCAACATCTGTCTGCTATCCAGTTCTAAAGTTGCCTCCATATTTTTAGGTATCTTTACAACAGCATCCCATTACCTGTTACCATTGTACTGTGTTAGTCCATTCTCATGCTGTCAATGATGATATACCCGAGACTGGCTAATTTATAAAGCAAACAGGCTTAATGGGCTCTCAGTTCCACATGGTTGGGGACAACTAACATCATGGCAGAAGATGAAATAAGTGCAAATGGACATCTTACATGGTGGCAGGGAAGAGAGTGTGTGCAGGGGAAATTCCCTTTATAAAACCATCAGATCTCATGAGACTTATTCACTATCATGAGAACACTATGTGGGAAACTGCCCCCATGACCCCATGATTCAATTATCTCCAACTGACCCTGTCCTTGACATGTGGGGATTATTGTGGTGAGATTTGGTTGATAACTGAGCCAAAGTATATCAGGTATACATATAGAAAATATCATTCAGCTACACATTTATTATTTTGCACATTTTATAAAATGTTCAAAATCAGATCACATCAGATACCGTTTTTTGATAAAATCTTGAGACTTTTACAGAAAATATTTCCCCTTCTAAATAAGTCATTTTAATATTTTGTTTAGAGATGTTTTAGGCATTTCCTCTTTTTATATTTTATTACAATTACTTTTGGGGCTTTTAGCTGTCCTCTTAGAAGATAGCAAACTCATTGAGTAGAAGTGATTCTATGTATTATAAGACATGTAAAGCAGAGCTTTGTCCAGAGGGTGTGTGCAGTACACTTTATGAAATCAAAATGGATTGAATGGAGGAAGCAGGCATTCATATAATTTTCAATAAATATCATCTCTGGCAGTTCTAAGAACATCTTTAGATATAGTATGGCTGTGTTTATGTAAAGATTCATGTGAGCAGCATTAAATATGTCTATAAGCCTAATGTAAAATGATTTCACTCTTTCATTTTAAAAATATGGTGAAAGTAAAAATTATTTTATGGAAATAATTCATTTTTAATGGTGCAATTTAAAAATCATGAGCACACAAATGTATGATAAACATACATTTAATGTTTAATTTAATGAATCTTCAATTCCCTAAGGCCATTTTTCAATAATATTCAAAACATGTTTTATTAAAGGCACATTACACACCAATGAGTAACTAAAATAATATGATATACCAGAAGTCCTTAATAGAATTTTCCAATTGTCCCAAGATGAATGCAGACAGAGATGGATTCTCATGGGGTTCTAAACTGTATACATTCTTCTTTTTCTCCCAAGGCAATAAAAATTCTAGGGAGGGCAAGGTGCGGTGGCTCAAGCCTATAATCCCAGCACTTTGGGAGGCTGAGGTGGGTGGATCATGAGGTCAAGAGATCGAGACCATCCTGGTCAACATGGTGAAACCCCGTCTCTACTAAAAATACAAAAAAAAATTAGCTGAGCATGGTGGCGCATGCCTGTAATCCCAGCTACTCAGGAGGCTGAGGCAGGAGAATTGCCTGAACCCAGGAGGCGGGGGTTGCAGTGAGCTGAGATTGCACCATTGCACTCCAGCCTGGGTAACAAGAGCAAAACTCCATCTCAGCAACAACAACAAAAAAAAATTCCAGGGAGGCCAAAAACTACTCCATGGTGTGGGGCTTTCCAAAATAATTCTAATGACACCATAGTGCACTCACTTTTGGGATATCATAGATACTAAGACTGTGTTAATACCAATATTGCAAGTTATTAATGTCTTTAAAGTTCCATAGTAGATTTTATAGAAATTGTTAAGAAAATTCCAAAATATTGGTTCAATAAATAAATGACCCTAATTGTTTGTAAACACAAACCTCAATGCTCTCTTTTAAGTACTGTCATTTCTCTGGTTGTTTCATTTTGAAGAAACAAAAATGAGTTTTTCTCTGAGTTGTATTGTAGAGGCTCAATAGGTATTGCTCAATGTCCCAGACACAGCCTAAACAAATCTAAACACAAAAGTTTTACACTCTTCTGTCAAGCTCAGAAGACAATAATAAGCGCAGAATGTTTTTATTAAAATATTTGGCCCCACCTAATTTTGTTTTGAATGATTTAAATGGAGAAACATGACTCTCTTCTCACATAACTTTTTAAGATTATCTAATAGGACCCTCCCTTCTGATTATAAACCAGAAAAACAATCAGCCAGTCTCCTTGCCAGTGTTAATTTTATTTTGTGTTTAGTGGATGCACTTAAAGATGTAAGTTATAAATATATCTATATTCACACTCACTTTAGAGTTTCAATTAGGTAAGTTATTATCAATGGTTATTGTCAAATCCATTGGTGTCAGGCTACCTGACAAGCATAAATGTAGGCTGACTTAATTTTAAAATTCTGTAGACAGAAACCTTTGAAATAAAGGTTTAATGAATCTTCAAATGAAAGTTGAATAACTTTTTAACTGATTAAAGCATATGGAAACAAGCTTCAAATTAAACATACAGTGTTATTCGCTGATGGTAGAATTATTGGTAATTTCTCCTTAGAGGGACTGAGTATACATGTGAATTCAGGTACTCAGTTAAGAAAAAAAAATAATCAATTTTGTATGCCTGACTTAGCTTCCAAATACCAGATTCCGATGGACAGTGGGAAACATGAAGATGTATTTTTATTCAAAATATATCCCATAATTTGAAACGGTATTTAACTGAATTCTGGGTAGTGGTCCTTTTTGTCTTTTTATACCTCCAGGCTCTCAGCAAAATACATACTACACATACACCAATGCAGTTCATCCCATAGGGGCAACTAAGAAATGTTGTTCAATCAAAGTTGATTTGTCTAAAATATTTAACAAATATAATTGTTTATTTTTGATATTTTATCTTCATAAAAATGCCCATAAAGTACAGGAGAATTAAGTAATTCTTATAATCAATAATATCATAATCAGAATTTTAAACTTCTGTGCCTGCTGCCTTATATAATTGCTTTGACCTTGTATTCTAGATTCATCCGAAACACAAGATGAATGAACAAATGATCCTAGGTTATACTTTTTAATCAAGTTATTTCTTGTAATGGAGACACTGAAGACTCAGAATTTACTAAAATGAAGTAATTTCATTTTGCTAAAACCTAACAAATGTGCTTCTAATAGTGTTTTTTTTCCTATTGAAGGACAAAGTGTTACATAAATGTGATATTTAATGTAGTACACATAAGATTTTATATAGTAAATATAGAATAAATCATATGAAGATTTCTTTAGCATGTAATCTTTGGGTTACTCAAGTATAGCAATTAAGAATAATTAGCACATGTGCTATTTATAAATTGCCTATAAAAATAAAATATTGGAAGGGGTAAATTTTTTCAACAATAAAATTATACTGGGAAAATTTGTATGTTCTGCAATAACTTAGAAGCTAATTGTTGAGTTCTGTACTTTTTGGGCACTGTGTAAAAATGAAATATCAAGAATAAATATTCGTATTTGTTAAAATATTATTAGACAAGTCATCTTTGATTGAACAACATTTCTTAAATGTCCCTGTTGACAGAGAGTTGGACGAGCTACACTTGCAGATGCATGTTGTATATTTTACCAAGAGTTTGGAGATATGAAAAGAATGAAAGGAACACTACCCAGCATTCAGTAAAATACACTAGAATGTCTACAATGTCTTTTCCTCACTGAATAATGTAAATCTATGTATCTCAGTTTAGGTAAATCATTCTTTTAGATTTAACTTCCTAACCTAATAAAATAAAAATTTTTAAAAATATACAGAAGAATGTGTTTGTTTCCTAAGCTTCACATTCTATGTCTTCTTTGAACTACATTTTTAACCTCGTTCTTATAAAAGGACAATTTTTAAAAAAATCCCAACTTTTTGAATGTGTGTGTACTTACTGGATCCAATAAATACTGTTGAAGAAGTTCTCTTTGATGTTGTGGTATACAAGACACCTACTTGCATTCTTTGCCCTTCTAAACGTTAATAAAAACAAAGAGGGGAAGATATTTGGCCAAATGATGTAGACAGTGATCACATTTTATTTTCAGAATAGAAACTTTTAAACTAAGAATCAAGCTGATATTTAGCATTGTTAGATAACTAATTTGCTAATGGCAAAATTTGTAAAAAGGAAATCTAATTTTTAAATATGAGAGATGTGAATTAATATAATTTGTTTCTTGCAACAGATGGATACTATTTCAAACCAGGAAACAAATCTAATTTTCTCTGTGATTTAAAGATAATTCAGAAAACAATCTAACAAAAACAAAGCAGTAAATCAAAAAAATCAAAATATAATCTAACAGCTGATGAATATTTACTTCAGGAACTGACCCTGGGAAAGCTATTAACATAACTTTCTTGACCTCTGTGGGGCCTGTTGACACAGTGCTATACATAACACCCTAAACATGTATTAAATGTTTTTAGATACCTTGCACTGAAAGAAAGAGCCTAAACACAAAAGCAGTGTACTCAGAAAATTGGAATAAGAATGGGGGTAGCCTTTTTTCCTTCTGTAATTATAAAGAAATTATTTTTGCTTTAAACTGATTTGCAGAGATATTTACAACTAAAAAAAATGACTCATGACTACTATCCAGAAAATAATCTTTAGTAAAATGTTAGTCAGGCCCGTGTTTTTTCCATTTATACCAATACACCATTAAATTGTCCTACCAACTAACTAGACACTAGAAAGACATAGATATGCTTATGTAAATCTGTTTTTTTCAAACTAGAAAATTCAGTGAAGAAATATTCACCATTTCTTACAGCAACCTAGTAATAAGAAGGGTAAAAAATTGAGGAAAAGTGGGATTGAGTAAAAATGAAGTGCAGGCATGTGCATATGTGTGTATGTGAGAGAGAGATTAGCATAATGCCTACTCCTTTAATCATGTCTTTTAAATTTACATATTTCAGAATAACTCTGATGTCAAGGTAAAGAAAAATATATTTCAGTAAAGAAAAGCACACCAAGATCTACATGCCTAAAAATTATCTTAAATTCATATCCCTGAGTCATGATTTGTCTGCTGCTAAATCCATTCACACATTTGTACAGGGATTTCAGCATCTCTGGTTTTCCTTCTCCTCATCTCCCTGCTTTGGTCATTTCTACCAATGTATGTCTACAGGGAAGCCTTTAGTATTTAGCAATTGAGTGTGTATGATGAGTTGTAATCCCATACTGTAAAAAAAAATGAATACCCCTTGTTTTGATGAAGGTCGGTTTTCATGACAGATGAGAGACTCATGGGACAAACAGCAACAGCTGATTTACAATTTGTTACCGCTTGGGGCCCCTTATGCATCCTTTTTCAGTTCCTGATCTAATAATGTATCCTGCGGACTATATTCTCCTTCCTTCCTTCCTTTTTCTCTCTCTCTTGCTCTCTTTCTTTCTCATCTTCCATGCTTCTCTGTCTCTGGAGTGTTATTTTTTGTTTTTGTTTTTCAATGTCTATCTTATTTTCCTCCCACCTTAGTCTTCCACTAGAATCTTCTCCTTTGACTGATCAGTGCTGGTCAAACTGGAATGTGGACTATGGAGACCAGATACCAGGAGAGTGGCAAAGTGTCACTTTCCAAAGTGTTCTGTTTGGACAAATGTTTAAGTACGTTTTTCAAGGTTGTGTTGGTATTTATAACTGTCTTCTTTTCTTACAATGAGGCCACTGGTAAGAAATTGTTCCTTTCTCCATTAATTTATGAACACAGCCCTAAAGTATCCTTTCTGATAACTCAATAGAGGGCTTGAGAACTAGGCAGAAACCATTGGGATGCATTCTATAATAGATAATGGAATCTCATAGTGATCATTATTTCTATAATACTTAATAGTGTTCACAGAATCTTGGGAATTTTTTGTTTGTTTTTGCACCAGATGCTGGTTTGCAGTCCCTAATTCATGAAAGAAAGACTATTGAGGAAAAAATATACATTTCATATTTTTATCTATTTTTATGTATGTATGCATCTATGTATCATTCTTTTATATATGTATGTATATACCCATTTCTGTATATCTACCTCTACTATTTGAAATTCATTGTGAGGGTCTTATAAATGCTGTTTGACTTTTAGATCACAAGGCCTTTGATTAGTACCAGCTTTGAATGCTATTCAAAAAAGTATTTCAGTACTTTAGTATTCAGCACAGATTTTTAGTACTTTTAGTGGATAACTGTTCCTGTTCACAGCACAAATATTGAGATAGATATTAAGTAGCGGTTAACTTTGTCTAGTCAGATAATCTTGATTATATATTTATATATGATGTGTGTTAATTATTTCTTATACCAAATTTTATAAAGAAGATAAATTATTATAATCTAAAATATAGCAAATCTTCACTGTACAAGTTTCCAGCTAGTTACTAAACTTCAAAAAGTTATTACCATGAAAAATGTCTCATAATATTCCAAAAATAGGTTATTTAAAATGTAGGCAGTTCAATGACAATTGATTGTAGACAACAATATTCAAACTAAGCAGTTGTAGTCATTACAGACTCAGAGTAGGTTTATAGTATGTGACTATGTAGTAAAAGCTACTTATCCCATTATCAATCCCTTGAGGCAAATTATAAACAATAGAAAAAGTAACCTGAAGTGCTATATACATATGTGTGTTCAGCAGTAAAGATCTAATATGATTTTGTGAATGTATATATTAGGACTTTGGCATATAAAGCAAGTTTAAATTTGATGATATTCACAGACTACGAACCTTCATAAAATCAGTGGTGCAAGCAGTAGGTGCCTCACATGTCTCAAGGGAAATGGTGTACATATATGAAGTAATCACAGATGACAATCTGAAAACTCGAGTTACAGGCTTATTGTAGTGTGAAATCTTTATATTAAAAATAATGCCACAGTATATATTTACTGCCAGAATATCAACGGTAATGCTCATATGTATCAATACAGTTACCAACAGATGGAACCTATCCTCTTAATACTTCATATTTGTTTTCTATTCAAAGCCACAGTTAACCTTTTAACATAGAAACTGAACATGTTTTCTTCACCTAAGGAGCTGCAGAAATCTTATTTCAATAATAAGCACTCATACATTTTCTTTCCGCAGAAGTAGTTCACGTAAGCATTTCCAGGTAATCAAAATCATATATGTGTATGTGCTATGGCTTTTTATTTTTTCAAACACATGTTGGGATGCCTTGACCAACATATGGGAGCGGGACACAAGCTGCATTCGAACAAGCTGCCCCTGTGTGTCTCTCTAGGCTGACGTGGCATGTGTTGGTTTCCCAGAGATACAAATAGTGTGGAGTGGAGGGCACAGCACCCCTGGGTATTCATTATTCTGGGTGATCACTTGGGAGTAGCCAATTTGAAACCACCTTGGCAGTAAAAAAGAAATCAACGTGATTTGTATGGAAGATGACGGCTCTTGGGCTTCTTTTTGCTGGATGCCATTAAAAACGGATAGACTGTAAGTGTCTAAGATGGTGGTGCTTATCATGGAGAAACCGTGGGCTTGTTCGGCCACACAGAATGCTTCGTACAATTTTGTTCAGCATAAATAAGGCAGAAGGGCAGCAAGTAATGCAGAAAGTGACAAACCATTAAGCTAATCCTATAAAGATCTGGTCTGTCAGGCGGCACATTTCCTGAATACTTAGAAAGCACGAGAGAGGCTTATTAATGGTTCATCACAGTTCTTGCACTGCTTACATTGCTAATATGCAAACAGTGCCCTTTTTTACTTTGGATTTTCAGCACATTAGGATGTCACTTCCATGGCTACTGTATTTTTTTCCCTCCTGGGTAATTGAAGCATTACCATAGAAGACAATGATTGATGATGTCTTTAAAGGTCTAAAAAAGCACAGGCTATTTTTGAAACTGTGCCATGTCTATATAAGGCAAGAAGAGGGAAGAATCTAAATGCTACAGTATGCTAGAGCAACAACAGCAAAGCCCTGAGGCTTAGAGAGTCATCAGGGCTACTTTCATTTTTTGCTCCCACTCTCTGCACCCTTTCCTTTCCCTCTTTGAATTTACAGACTACTGCTGGGTTAGGGTAAAGAATGCTCTGGTGTGTGATAGATGCTCAGTGTAATTAGACTACTGCGCTAGGAAGATTTGGCTCCACACTTGATTCAAGCTGTAAAGCTGTTCTTACCTTTGAAAGCTGCTTGGCTGAGTTGAAAACAAGCAATAGTGATGATGATGGTGTGATTAGCATCATTTTGCATTTAACATAGCCTTCTGCATAGTATTTACAGTACTCAGAAACTATCATCTGTATACAAGTATCTTCCCCCTGTTGATTATTTGTCTTTTTCTTTTCCTTATCATCTTCTTTCCACTTCCTATCAGTGTTGATCCAATCCAATAAAAATTTAGTATGAATCTATAACACCTTGTTAGGCACTAGGAATACAAAACTACTTATTTATGTATTTTTATATTTTATATTTCCTGTACAAATTCAGTCTTGTAAGATACACTCATCGTAACATAAATTTTATTCTAAAATATAAATTTTCTTTTCTTTTTTCTTTATCTTTGTGCAAATGACATATAAATGCAGATAAAAAGAGGATTTATATTTATTTAAAATTTTATGATTACATAGTAGGTGCATATATTTAGGGATACATGAGATATTTTGATACAAGCACAGGATGTGTAATAATCACAAAGAAAATTTGTTTTTGAAGGACAGGAGAGTTAAAGGTGTAAACTGTGGGTTGGTTTGTGTCAATTCTTCTCCATTCAATCATTTTAAAAGACTCAAAAAGTAGGATCTACTTAAAATCATGTATATTGGCCCCAAATATTTGATCTAGTACAAATTTAGCACATGCCAAATAAATAAGTCAAGTCATTAAATCTAAACAAAGCAATAGGAAATAGATTACCAAAAGTGCTTTCCCCTCCAAAGTTGGAGTAATTTGGTTATGTATACTTAGCCAAGTTAATTAAATTTCTTAAAATTTTGTCCTTCTTTTATAAAATGAAAATCATAATATTTGGCTGGCAAAATCATTCTGCATATTAAATATAAATTATTCACTAAAAATAATAGAGAAGAAGAGAGAAAAAATAACAAAGAATGATTGAAAAGAATAGGGGACTAGAGAATAGGTTCCAATACCTTGTCAGCTGGTCAGCATTAGCTCTAAGATTAGAACGACACTTTCACTGAAAGAGAAATGGAAATTATTCTTCTCTGTATAATAAAGTCCTTGAGGGTGGCTTCACAACAAATTAATGTAATGCATCTAAAAATACCGCTCCATGTTTCTAGTTTTCCTTGGGGACTGTTTATGTGCTAATGCTCCTCCTCTTCACATATCTCTCCTCTCCCCACTTGTTGGCCAGGCATTCTTATTTCTCATTTCAACAACTAGTATACATCACCATATGGAATCCAGGACATGATGTCAGCCCAAATCTCTGACCTTCAGAAAGTCAAAGTTGTTAGAAGAAAAGACTTCCCAAGATCAAACCTCTCTGGATTCAAATAATACGTATGTGATTATTCTATGCTTTTTAATCGTAGACATGTTTTTCTATATCAGTTTCTCTATAGGAATATTACCAGCAGATAAACATTAATTTGTAATTATATTTGTTTTCTTGTCCAGGCTCTGAACCTGAAATTAGATTTTTATATAATCCAAGCCAAGCTGATATAATACACTCTTTGCATTAAGAGTTTTACTTGACTATTATTATAGCATGCTTGACATGACAATGATAAGTTTATTTGACTCCATTGTGGTGTGCTTTTAGGCTCTGAACTTACATCATAATAAGGCACGATTTCTCCCTAGCCTCAGCGTACTGACCTCCTGGGCAATACCCTGGGTATCTCCAGGGTAACTGTCAAGAATGCTTTATTTGCACATTCCACCCCCAAAACAAACATACACCAAAATATCATTCAAACTTACGAAAATAAATGTTCATGATATTGGAGAGGCATCGCTAGGTTGTCTTAGAGAGGAGAAAAGAAATAATTATAACAATCACTGTATACCCTCTTCAAGTGTCATGATATGTAGGTCATTTTGTGAGATGTGTTAAATATTAAATCCTTTTCTTACAAACCAGCGAAGTGGTCTTTTAATCCCTATTAATCTAATTTTTACAGTCATAGGAATTGTATAACTGTTACAATAAATAAGGAATCAGAACAAATTAAAATCAGAACAATATCAGAAAAATAGTTAAAATAATTTTAGTTGACAGAAGGCACTAATGAATAACCAGTTCTAAAAGTTTTCTGGCATATCTAGAGATACTCAAAATCAGGCCATTGTTAAGGGACTTAACAATGTCCTCCAGAAAGCCATATGTTGAATCCCTAAACCCCAGTAATTTAGAATGTGACTGCATCTGGAGGGAGGGCTCTAAAAGAGGTGGTTAAATTAAAATGAAGTTATTAGGATTGGCTCTAATCCAGTCTGCCTGGTGTCCTTACAAGAAGAGGAGATAGAACAAACAGAAAGACACTAGGAACAGGTACACACAGGGAGACACAAAGATGCAGGAACAGAGAGGAATGAGAATGTGAAGACAGTAGGAAGGTGGACATTCACAAGGAAAGGAGAGAGGCTGAAGAAACCACTCCTGACAACACCTTGATCTTGGATTTCTAGTACCCCAAAATGTGAAAAAAGGTATTAATGTTGTTTAAATCCCCCAGTCTTTGGGAGATTTAAACACTGTTTAAATCTTGCTCTGATTTTGCAATCCTAACCATACTAAAACAATTATTAATATGAACTTCTTTATCAATATCTCGATGAGTTGTTCCCATTAGTTACCTCATTCCTCATACTGTGATGCAGACAATATTCCAAACAGCATACTTATTAATGGATAAATTTAATGTCTTATTTCCAAACTTTGATGTCTCTGTTTCATTTCGCATTGTTGATGATCCCTTATATTACTATTCCTTTTGCTTCAAGGCACAGTTTACTTCCTGTTTTCCAGCTTTCTCCCTGACTTCTTCACTTATGGATTCCTCTCTTCACCCATTACAGGTGGGTATTTCTAGGATATTGTACTCATCATCTTTGTCTCCATGTTCTCACTAGAGGAAATTTTATATATGCTCATGTTCATGCATGTCATCTAAATGCTGAAAAACTCCAAGTTTAGTCCCCATCTTACAGTCTTTTGAAGCTGATAAAATACTTTATTGGTATGTAATATTTAAGCACATGATATTTATGTGATGTGATAGACCTAAGCTATTATTAGTCATAATAGTAAAACAAATACCCATGAATCATGCCCCTTCTAAAGACAAAATATTTCCATGCTTTTCTCCAATCCCACCTTCCTACTTTCCTATTGGGAAATAACCACTACCCTAGATTTTGCATTTGCATACATCATTACCATGCCACTTTTCATTCCACATTTATAACATAAACTTATAAAATACTACAAATTTAGTTATTTAGGAAATTAAGCTGAGGCATTAAACTGCAGCCCCAAAGAAATAAACCTTTAAAGAAATACCTGAAGTAAATCACCTGTGAACTTACTGCTCACCATCTCATCACTTGGAGAATGAAGGAAATTTGAAGACGTCAGTGTGGATTAAACTGAGACAGGTGTCATTTCCAACCCTCTAAAAGAAACAAAAAAATCATCTTCCTTGAAGGAGGAGTAAATTATCTTACCCTTATTTCACTTCTACTTTATATTTTAAAATAAAATAAATGAACATCTAACAAGCAAAGTAACCAGGCTTTTATGGAAATAAGACATCATGAGTACGACCTAGAAAATATAACAATATAAACAAATTGTTTCAAAAATTACATATAGAATGAATCAACAAAAACAATTGTCATTCCCAAAGTTAAATAAATAAATGAAAATCTTGAAAAAAATTTTAAGGAACATGGAGTGCAGATTTCAAAAGCAACTAAATAGAAATTTTAGTAATGAAAAGTAAAATAGCAACAGTTATAAATCCAATGGATCAGTGCCACCCAAGATTAGAAATCGCTAAAGAGAGAAATACGGGGCTGAGTAATTGGTCATTGAGAATCATCCAGAATATAGTCTGGAAGGTGGCAAGAATGAAAAGTATAGAAGTACAGTTAAGAGAAACAAAATACTCAGTGAGAAATTATAATTTCAATGTCCACAAGTTACTCACCTCTCCTTGATGGAAATGTCATATACAATCAACCTGTCATGTAAGTTGAATTAATTAAATCATCTAAATTAATTAAGTCGAATAATCAATTACAGATTTTAATTGATTTAAAGAAAGAAGGAAAGAAAATGAAGCAGTAAAATATTAAACAAATTCAAGAATTAAGTCTGTGGATGTTCCTGATTTTTTAAAGGTATCAATTGGTACATTACAAATACCTAAGATTTCTAAGAAGGAATATAACTGAAGTTATATTAGAAAAAATACAATTAGAAGTATTGTCAAACTACAAAAAACAAACAATGTAGAGAGAAATATCTTGAAAGCATCTTGAGTAAATGAAGTAAAGTTTTTTTTTTTAATTATGCTTTAAGTTCTGGGGTACATGTGCAGAACATGCAGGTTTGTTACATAGGTATACAGGTGCCATGGTGGTTTGCTGCATCCATCACCACGTCATCTACTTTAGGTATTTCTCCTAATGCTATCCCTTCCCTAGCTCCCCACCTCTGACAGGCCCCGGTATGTGATGTTCCCCTCCTTGTGTCCATGTGTTCTCATTGTTGAACACCCACTTATGAGTGACAAGTAAAGATTTTTACAAAGGCAGGTTGACTTTTCAAAGTCAACAATAAAATTAGAAGCCAAAGCATGGTATTGATGAAAAAATTCATCTCTCATGTAGAATTCTTTACCCATCAAGACATACTAAGGAAGACAGTTAATAAAGATTTTTTTTTTTAGTTAAAAAAAAAAAAAAAAAAAAAAACCCAAACCTAAAAACATTGTTAGGCAGAAGGAAAAATATCTTGTTTATTCATTTTTTTAGGCCTACTACTTATTTTTACTGACATTTTAAGCAAAAACAAAAATGAGTACCCAAAAGGAGAGTAAATCCAAATCAACTTAGAATGTATACAGTAATATCGATAAATAATATCTTCTAAAGTCTTAAAATAGATGGGATTAAAATATATGGCACCAATATGATGTAAGTTGGAAAGGCAGTAAAATAAGTTCCTTGTAAGTTCCTTGAAATGTTGAGGAGGAGGCTAAAATATGGGTTAACATAATATTCTTATAAGCTAATGAGGTATGATGCAATTTCTAGGATAATTACTAAAGGGGTAGAAATGGAGTATATACCTTCCAAACAAATATAAGGTAAAATTGGGACAAAAAGGTGCACACACACAAGCACATACAAAATTGGAAAGTTCTCCCCAATTCATCCTTTTCCATTTATAATAGACTTGGTTATTTATATTTCTATTGTTAGACATCCAATGAGTATTTTAATATATAAATTTATTTTTTTTTAAAATCAATGCATTTTTTAAAACAATGAAAAATATTTTTACATTTGCTATATCTATATTTGATTATATTTTCATTGCAACTTACATCTCTAGTTATTTCTTTATTTTATTATAAAACTTAAATCTGTATCACCTCGAATATTTAAGGAAAGGAAGAGGTTAAATAACATACCTCCAACAAGAACCATTTAGTATTTCTTTTAGCATGCTTATCTTTATATTACTCTTATTCTATGTCACTCTATGTGGAGTTAAGCATAGTAGAGTTACCAATTAGATATTTATTAGCCAAAGAAGTTAATACTAAGTTAGAAACTCTCTGCTGTCTTCCTTAATTTTTTTATTCAGACATGCATTTATCCATTTGCTAATTAATTCATTTTTCCAAAGCCATTTATGTGCCAACGCAATGTAGGTATTAGGTGTTAAGATATAACAAAAATAAAACAAGAAATTTAAAAATCTGGCTTTGTGGGTATTGCATTCTATTAATAGACTCAGACAAAATGCAATGCAGTTTAACAAACAAAATATAGAGTGTGTTCACTGGTGACAAGAAAAAAAATAAAGCTATAAAGGCAGATGTCCAAATGTGGGTGAGGGTCAGGAAGGCAGCAAAACACACTGCCATGTGTGTACCTATGCAACTATTTTGCATGTTCTGCACATGTACCCCAAAACCTAAAATGCAATAAAAAAGAAAAAAAAAAAAAGTAACCATTATTTTCAGCAAACTGACACAAGAACAGAAAACCATGTTTTCATTCATAGGCGGGTGGCAAACAATGAGAACACTTGGGCACAGGGAAGGGAACAATATTCACTGGGGCCCGGTGGGGGGGTAAAAGGGAGGGGAGGGGAGAGACAGTGGCGGGCAGGGAGATTGGGGAGGGAAAACACCAGGAAAATGCCTGACATAGGCAATAGGGGGGATGGAGAGAGCAAACCACCATGGTATGTATGTACCTATGCAACAATCCTGCAGGATGCAGAATGTGCACATGTACCCCAGATCCCAAAGTACAATAAAAAAAAATCTCCTTCATAACTACAAAAAAAAAAAAAAAAAAGGCAGATGTCAATGTCAGGGATAGAGTATTTAATTTAGATAAGGGGGAAGGCAAGCCTTTACTGGACATGAGAAAATGTGTCAAGATCTGAAGAAGGTGAGAGAGTGCACCATGATATTATCTAAAGAAAAATTGTTCCTGGAAGAGGAAAGGGTGTTTTTACCCAGTGAGGTTTGCTGTGTAAGGGTCTGTTATCACATCAGATCCCAGAAAACTAGAAATAACTCCTCTATTGAATTAAGCATTTGACATAACATTATTTCATTATGTAGAATGATTTTAAATGCATTTGAATAATGTTTTGTTACTAGATTTAAACTTATGTGTGTGTTCTATTTTATCAGTGACATTGTACTACTATAGTAAAAAGAAAAGTTTAGAATACCAGTTCAGTCAGCATAATTCTGAGGAGGTTGTTTGAAAATGGCAGGTTATGTTTCCTCAATATTTCCACAACAGTGTCTCTACTGCTACATAAATTTAAAGAAATCTATTTTTAAAATATTCTGTGATCTGCTGCTTCACACTAAATACCATATGATCATCATCTTAAAATTAATTGATAGGTTAGCATCCACATATATAAGTAGATTGGTATTCTAATAAATATTTATTTTTGCAGAAGTCATTATAGTTTCCAAGTGATCTTACATATTTGAGTTTTATAATAGTCCTGCAAGTAAAATGGCATCTGTTTTTAATAGATCTCCAGTGGAAATTTTAAAAGATTTAGATTGCCCAGTTTGCATGTAAAGAGAAAGTATCAAATCAGAGCTGGATTCTGAGACGCTCACACATTTTATGCAGTGTTCTTTCTAATAGTCCTTGCCAGGTACATATTTTAAAAGAAATTTCTCAAATACAACATACCTGAATATGAAAAAATGCATTCTTTTTATTTGTGATCATGATGAGGTTTTTAGTTTCTATCCTCATTAGAAATTATCCTAGTTACTAGAAACAGATAAAAGTACATTTCTATTTTTATGACACATGGTATAGTTTAATAGATTATATAAAATATGAAAAATGTGACATAAAAATGTACACAAGTTGTATAGAATATTTACTACTTAAATTTAGATTTTTATAAGACAAACATTTTTACATGCATGATACAGAATTTGTTAAACCACATCAGATTTAAATGCAAAATGAGGGCATTCACACATCTATGTTTAAGTGTTACATTTTTTTCATTTTGAAGTTGCTTTGGGAAATTGAGTATTTGTGGAGTTTTTTTTCCCCCACTAATAAAAGATAAGCAATTTTGTGTTCCCATTACCTCACTGATGTATATTTTTAGATCTTAAACATTTAGTGATTTTCCCAGAGCCTTAGGACAAGACACATATCAGTTAATTTTTGTTTCCATACGAGAATACCAAAAGAGTAATTTATAATGAACAAAAATTTATTGTCTGAGAATTCTGGAGGGTACAAGGTCCAAGTTTGAGGGCCAGCACCTGGAAAGGATCTCCTTGCAGTGTAAACCCATGGCAGAAACAGAAAAACAAGAAAGGACACCAGTCTCACCAATGAGGATAGAGCCCTCACGGCCTAATCACCTCTTAGGGTGCTCACTTAATACTGTGACAATGAGATTTAAATTTCAACGTAAGTTTTGAAGTGGATAAAGATTCAAATGATAACAAGCTACTAACCTCAATACTTCATCAAAAGGTGAATGTGGGGAAATTATATTAAAGCATGTGATAGTTAATAGTGAGTGTCAACTTGCCTGTATTGAAGGACGCAAATTACTGTTCCTGGATGTGGCAGAGAGGGTGTTGCTACAGGAGATTAAGAATTGAGTCAGTGGACTGGGAAAAGCAGACCCAGTCTCAATCTGAGTGGGCACAATCTAATCAGCTGCCAGTGCTTGTGGGGATCGCTCCCGTGTGAGGCCCCTAGGAAATAGGCCTTGCCATACGGTGAGCTTGAGCCCGGACACAGATCCCCGGTTGGGGGAGTCGAGCTGAGGGAAAGCAGGAACTGAGAGAGGGACTATGTTATTCAAAATAATTAACAGACATTACTTTATGGATATGAGGAGTTGGGAGGCATGGTGTCCACTTTCGGCTTCTTATGGTTTATTGCTTGATTGTGTTCATTTTGGACCCTTGTTACCTTCATTGTAAAATATTAACTTAAGTATTTACAATTGGTAACTTACCATAACTTACTGGGTGTAACTGTAACTTACTTACCATAACTTACTGGGCGTGACTGTAACTTACTTACCTTGACCTACTGGGCGTAAGCTACTTACTGGAAGTAACCTATTTACTGGGCGTAACCTACTTACTGGATTTAACTTACTTACTGGGCGTAACTTAGTGGGCGTAACTTGCTTACTGTAACTTAAGTACGTTGATCTGGCGTAAACAACTTTGACTTCAGAAAAGTGTATAATGAAACGTACTGCAAAAATAAAATTGCTGCTTGGACATAGCCTAAGCCAGCCCTCCAGACTCCGCTTTCCTTTATTCTTTCACTTCTGTGCACTCTCTCCCTCAGGTTGAAGAGACATCTACGTTGGTGGTCTCGGGGACTCCTGCAGGTGGGTACTCCCTGGCAGATGTGCCAGATCCCAATAAGTGCTGCTAAGAAAAAAGCAGGCAGAAGAACCTGGAAAGACTGGACTGGCCATCTAACCTCCATCTTTCTCCTGTGCTGGCTACTTCCTACCCTTGAACTTCAGACTCCACGTTCTTCAGCTTTTGGACTTTTGGACCGATTCCAGTGGTTTGCCAGGGGCTCTTGGGCTTTTGGCCACAAACTGAAGGCTGCACTGTAAGCTTCCCTACTTCTGAGGTTTTGGGACTCGGACTGGCTTCTTTGCCCCTCAATTTACAGACAGCCTATTGTGGGACTTCATTTGTGATCCTGTGAGTCAATGCTTAATAAACTCCCTTTCATATATATGTCTATCCTATTAGTCCTGTCTATCTAGAGAACCCTAATACAAAGGAATAAATGTAACATATTTTGGATTCAAATTAAGTACAACAATTGATAAACCCACCTAAGTATTTCCAAAAGTTTAAAAGTAAAAATACATAGTGTTTGAGTTCCCTTTGGCTACTATAATAAATTCTACAAACTTGGTGTTTTAAACAACAAAAATGTATTTTTTTCAATGTTTATATTTAATTTCAACTTTTATTTTAAGTTCAGGCAAGATTGTGTAGAAAAGAGATTATTTACAGGCTTTTGGTGGAAATGTAAATTAATTCACCCACTGTGGAAAGCAGGGATTTCTCAAAGAACTGAAAATGGAACTACCATTTGAAACAATAATTCCATTACTGCGTATCTACCCAAAGGAAAATAAATTGTTCTACCAAAAAGACACAGACATTCGTATGATCATTACAGCACTATTCACAACGGCAAGGACATAGAACCAAACTCTGACAGTTTTGGAAGTCACAAATAGAAAATCATTCTTACTGAGCCACAATCAAGCTATTGACTGGTCTGTGCTCCCTTGGGAGCTTTGGGGGAATATCCTTTCCTTGACTCTTCAGGCAGTGGGCTTTTTTGACTTGTGGCTACATTACTCCAGTTTTTGCCGCACATTACTTCGGTTGTATTGCCTTCCCCTCTTCTGTGTGTGTCACATTTTGCTTCCGCCTCTGTGTCACAAAAATGCTGGGGTTGGATTTAGAGCTGATAACCCAGGATTATCTTCCATGGAAAGATTCTTAATTTCATCACCCCTATAAAAAACCTCTTTCTTTATAAGGTAATATTTATATGCCAGGTATTTGGGAACTCCAGGCCCTCAACACCTGGAATCTGTAAATATTATCTTATAAATATATTTGAGTGGACAGTATTTAGCCTATTTTAACTGGGTATAAAACAGTATCACCAACTCAAAACTTTATATATACAAGATAATAGAAACAAATGTGTGCAACCTGGTTCTCCTACTCCATTGAACTGAATTATAGAAATGCAAATTTTATCACCTGAGTAGATACTCAGTCCAAGAATAATACATGTTATCAGTAAAAAAGAGACAGTATCTTCCATATAATCATCACATGATAATATATTTTAATCACATTACGTTTTTTAATTTAAAAACTCTTTGAAAATCAAAATGAGTTTCCAAATTTAATCTGTTAAATTAGCACTTAATGAGAAACATGGTATTTTATGTTGCCTAGGATAGGGTAAAACTAAACTCTCAGATGTCTGTGGCATTTTACATTGGGATAAATCTTTTGAAAATATTTTTAGCTTATATATCAAGAGAAAAATGTTTTCTCCTTTGACATGTTGATTAACTTCTGGAAATTCTTACTGAGGAAGTATTCTTAAATATGCAAAAAATCTAAACGAACAAATATATTTTTAATAATAAAACTTAGAAATAATCAAATGTCTTGAAAATAGGGTATAATTTATGTTATGGTGTGATCATTAAATTGAGACAAATTAATCCATTAATATCACAGTTTTAAAAATAATAGTATATCAAAGCAGAGAATAGCAAGCAGTGATTATAGTCAGATGATACAACTGATTTGAAAAAACTATTTTTATATTTTGTGTTTTTATAATGAAAAAGCCAATATAAATTTACTTCCCTCTTTTTCCTAATCTTTTATCTTTAATTCATAATTTTCAAAATCTTCTATTACAATGTTTCTAAATCCATTATTATACACACATACTGTACTGGAAATTTATTATTACACTATATTCTTCCTTGTTCTCTTGCTGGTGCCCTTCCATGAAACTAGTAAATTCATTCTTTAGCTCACATCTTGTCATTAAAAGCAGAAAAAAAAAATACTCTTCATGAATTCCTACATTAGCATTTGTATAGCTAAAGCTTTTTGAAACCAAAGGCAGATATAGACTTTCATTAGAAGGTTGTGGAAGACAGTGTGGTGATTAGTCAAGGAACCAGAAATAGAAATTCCATTTTACCCAGCAATCTCATTACTGGGTATATATCCAAAGGATTATAAAGTGCTCTACTATAAGGACACATGCACACGAATGTTCATTGCGGCACTGTTTACAATAGCAAAGACCTGGAACCAACCCAAATGCCCATTGATGATAGACTGGACAGGGAAAATGTGGCACATATACACCATGGAATATCATACAGCCATCAAAAATGATGAGTTCATGACCTTTGTAGGGACATGGATGAACCTGGAAACCATCATTCTCAGAAAATTAACACAAGAACAGAAAATCAAATACCGTATGTTCTCATTCATGGGTAGGCGTTGAACAATGAGAACGCATGGACATGGAGGGAGCATCACACACTCGCGTCTGTTGGGGGAAATAGAGGAGAGACAGCAGGTGGTGGGGAGTTGGGGAGGGATAACACGGGGAGAAATGCCAGATATAGGTGATGGGGAGGAAGGCAGCAAATCACACTGTTACGTGTGTACCTATGCAGCAACCTTGCATGTTCTTCACATGTACCCCAAAACCTAAAATGCAATGAAAATTTTTTTTTAAAAAATGAAAAAAAAAGAAGGTTAAGTTGCATTTGGTAACTGCATATATAGTGATTGGCTTCATATAATATGAATAATTTCAAATATATCTTTTTACACAACAAAAAATATAGAATTTTCTTTGCTTTTTTCTTCTGTGAATAAATTTTATTATTCCAATGTTGTTTAAAAAATAATTATATTTTTTAACCACTTTCAATAGCCCTGAATTATTGGCTTATTAATAATTATTTTATTGAATTTTTGTTTGAATGTAGAAACCTACTGAAGTCATATTCTAGTCTGACATAAACTTTTTAAAGTTACCTCTAGCGATGGACATTCCAGAAATATTTGGAGAGGTTTATTCCACTGCTTGATTACACTCGAAGTTTTTCTTTTCACCTAAACTCCCATAGTACATTTGTTACTATGAAAAGAATTTCTAATCCATGAAATTGTACTTCATATCATTAGCTTTTATATAAATACAAACCATTACTAAGTTATTTGCTTCCTTTCTACTCATAGCCCAACCCTATCTTTACTCCATAATACAAGTTTTATTTTTTAATACTTCTCCCTATTGAGTTTATTTTTCTTCTTTTATTGTGTTGCTTTTCTCTGTTTCTACTAATATTCTGTACCTACAAATGTCTAGTAGGTATTCATTAATTTGTAGATTGCTAAGCTTGAAAAAGATTTTTAAAGGCAATTCATCATAGTTGACTGCAAGACCACGCACTTTATGTGAAATTCAGATGACACATTTTTGACCTCATATTAGTGTCGTTGGGATGCTGACCATCACTCACCTTCACCAAGAAGGAGGAGGATGGATTCTTTGTTTTTCCCCTCCTGAGTGCAATGAAATTTTCTTAAATTCTTCTGGGTTAATAATTCATTTAGAATCTTCTCACATCTCCCTTGGGGAAAAACATAGTTCTTTGAAAAAAAAAACTCACTTTTTATTTAATTCCCTACAGAGTATAGTTTTTATATGGCAAAAGAAATTGGTATAAACAACACTACTTTTCCTGTATGAAAAACATGTAGTGAATGTCAAATACAGTTCACTTTGTGCATGAGTATTTGAAAATTGAGTTAAAGTTATTTTATACCTATTTCACAAGTCATTTATTTGCTTCCCTCCAGCACATAGAAACATCAAGTTAATGTGCATATTAAAATAGGAAACAACGCATGTGACCATATGGTGATACAATTGCAACCTGAAAAATCCTTTTCCCATGTTGGTTGATCATACAATTTTTTTCAACTTTCTTGATATCATCTTGAAGTTCATATATACTGTACTCTCATCTGTCAAAAAAAAAACTTCCTTTTCATTGACAGGAAGGAAAAATAATAACTTTAAAAAATGTAATATATATTATACAGTTTTTTCAAGTAGTATAATAACCTTAAACACATAAATCTCATCATTAATCTCCAGTCTGACTTTTTTCATTAAGATACTCTAATAAATAGGAAAAATAAGGAACAAAAAAATTTAAAGTCATATGTCCCATTACTCAAGCAACATCTAATATCATCATTTTCGTCAGTACTTTTCTAGAAATTAAGTTAGAATATAACTTATGAATATGCAAATGCACTAAGGAACATGTTCTAGATACATTACCACCTGATTTTAGCATAGCAATACATCTTTTCACATTTAACTCAACTCCAAGAGTCTTGTAATATTTGGGAACAGATTATGAAAATGTAGCGTCATAAAATTAACTCTACAATATTTATATGAATTAAGAGCTTACAAATGAGAAAGCATTTAGTTTTATTACAAATATATATAGAGAAAATAAAATTAATGGAATCTCTGTGATTTAAATTCATTTTTAAAGATTTGAAATTAATTCTCCCTTTCCACATCTTTTACTACTTGAATGTAGTAAAGGAAAATTAATTTCTTTGCTACTGCACGCATGAAAATGAGTAGAGGAAAGAGATGTCAAATTGCAATAAAAACTGAAGATTCAATCAGGAGGAGAATATATTTCTTTTCCTTTCCTTTTCCCCATGTATATATATTCTCAGCCCCAAATTAATGAAGTGCCCCTGTGTGGCATGTGAATAGGGACAGAGGGGACGCAGAGAAGAGGGGTGCCAACGCATTCACTTGCCAGTTTCTTCAGAGTTGTGGATGTTCTTTAAGCCTTCATACAATCAAAGGACTGGAGGTCTTCTTATTAACTGATATCTAGATAAGCTTGGTTTACACTGTTGTCTAAAAGCTAATGCCTACACATTTCAAAAGTCCTTGTCTCAATCTGAAGCCAATCTGTAAAGACTATGTATTATATGATTTCAACTATATGACATTCTGGAAAAGGCAAAACCACTGAGACATTAAAACGATCAGTAGTACCCAGGAGTTTATAGAGCAGGGAGGGATGAATAGTTTTAGAGCAGTGAAACTTCTTTGTACATATTATAACGGTATTAGCTTAGTGCAGAAGTCAATGCGGTTTTTGCCTTTACTTTTATAGCAAAAACCTTGATTACTTTTGCACCAATCTAATAGATATATGTTACTATACATTTGCCCAAAGCCATAGAATTTACAACACCAAAAGTGAACATAAATTTAATATGGGCTCTGGGTAATCATAATATGATAATGCCTCCATTAGGGAAAAAATGTACTACTCTGGTGGGGAATGTTGACAGTAGGGGAGGGTATGCTTGTGTAGGAGAAGGCACATGGGAAATCTCTTTTATCTTCTGCTCAATTTTGCTGTAAGCCTAAAACTGCTCTAAAAATTATGTCCATTTTAAAAAATGTGTCACCTCTATATATGTTTTTGCTTTCAACTGGCTTTATCTTCACTATATTTTTGTGGAATTCCTAGATAAATCAGCTTAAACGTTACAGCCTTACTACTACTGCCTGCAATTCTATCTACTGTTGTATTTCATGGTAAATAGATATATATATAAATAAAACAAGTCACATTTCTTATGTGAATAGATCCCATGTCTCATGTAAGTAGATCTCGTGGCTACTGTTCTTTTTTATTCTCACAAAATTAATGTTTTAGTTCCATGTTCTTTATAGTTTATCTTCACTTTATTTTCATCCTTCATCCCCAGTATCAGTATTACAGTGACAAAGTTAAAAGTAAGAATTTGTTGTTTCCAACTTGCCTTCCTAGCCTACGCAGATAACATGAACTTGATACATTGTCATAATTATCCTTACTTTTAGTGAAATGAATTCCACTACTTTTATAGCAAGCTTCCAGGTTTCTCTAAACATAGGATTTGTTCCATTGACTAAAAGTGGTCTTCAGACACTATTTTCTGTGTATTTTATATTCTTCACAACATTTGGTTGACTGCTACGAGTGGTAAGATTTTTTTGCATCAGAAAAAAACTTAAAAATATATAAAAAGGCAATCCAGTGCTATTTTAATTATTTCCAAATCAATGTGGAAAAAAACATGTACAAAAGAATACGGAAAATATCTTTTTCTCAGAGAATATAAGGGAATATGCAGAAAACTGTGGCTCTTTGAAGTGATTCAATCAGTCATCTTATGAACTACTATATAAATACCTACTTCTGTTATCCTGTAGTTCACAAATTCTAATTGTGTCCTTTCCTTTCCACTGTGATAAACAGTACTGTGAATGATTCACCACTTAAATATTCTTTAGCTAATTTTGAACTAAGATCATTCATTATTCTTGGGAATTTGGGGAATTTGGGGTTCTAACTTTATAATACATCTTAAACTACTGTAAAATTCATTCATACTAAATATTAAAGACAAAAGATGCATTGTTTCTGAGTGTATTAAAAGCTTTAAATGTTTAAATATTACATTAAAAGTTCAAAAACGTTATATTTTCAGTGGGAAATATATACTTAAAGGCTATTGAAGTAAAATAAACACGTGTGGATGGACAGATGGATAGATAGATAAGCATACAGAGTTATGATTAATTTATGCTTTAAATTTAAATGACCCCTGAGGGAATTTAACTTATTAATTTGTTTTCCCTTTATTCCTATTTTAGGCCAAAAAATACGTTACTAGTAAGGTAGATGGTGATTCCTAATTAAGACACAAATACAGTAATTACAGTTTATATGCTATTATCCTGAATCTACATTGGATGAGTTTAAACGGCCAAACAGCCATTAATTTTACTGTTCAAAGAAATTCTCATAATCTTTTTAAAATGTCATATAAAATATTCATTTCTAAATGCCCTATGGTGATTTCTGAATTTATTTAAAGTGGGCTGTTGATAGCTCTTTTTATAAATAAGCAATTACACTGAATATATCATGGCCCATCACATTATACATTCTATAATTTCATGGATGAAAGGCCTACAGCTGATCTGCATAAATGCAGTGCATATCACAGCAGGTGAAGGGTTTGATTACACAGGATAATCAGTGTTATTATTTATAGTAGCTATTTCTATCTGTTATTTATTAAATCTCTACAAATCAGGTACCTATTTCTTCAAGAGATATATTCGAAGAATATTTATGATAATATATAGACTTTTTAAATATGTTTTTTCACAATGGCCTGAATATGGCCTTTTACATCTGAATTCCTAGTTTCAATTGCTGTTAAGCTACTCAAAATTCGGTTTTAAATAACATTGGTTTACAAGGCATTTTGGAAGTTATGTGTTTTATATACTGAGTAGTAAGAAGAATTTTCATATTTAATATATTCATCTAATTCTTCAAATTTTGATGAGGTCAATTTTGGTACCCTACCCCTGCTTGCTGTGATAAATTGCATTTCCTTGTCTACTTTTTAAAAATTATTCTCTTAATAATATTTGTGTAGCTAGGAGCTATGCTGTGTACTGAGGATAGGATGATGTCAAAGAGACAAAAAACCTCTTATTTCTATTATATATCATTCATCTAATTATAGTAGTTTTTCATGCTATGATGGAAAAGATACAAAACGAATGTAAAATAATGAGACCTAATCTGGTATAGGTAGTGAGAGATATTTGACAATCTGCATATGGACTATTTAAAGTTCAGGAAGGGTGGGTGTATACGTGTATATGTGTGTGTCTGTAGGAGAAGGAGAATGTTCAAGAAGAGGGTCATTGCAAAGAGAGAAAACAAAAGGTATAAACATCTTGAGGCCACAGTTTGTTTAATAAGGATCCCCAAAGGAAGAAATAGTGAAAAGAGGAAATATCTGAAGAGTTAATTGCTGAGAACTTTCCAGACACTTTATAGATACAAAAAACTAAATGTACATCTAAAAGAGAATCATTTATACTTAGTCACACTTTAATGAAAAGGAAGTACACTAAAGACAAAAAGATATTTAAAGCAATGAGAGAAAGAAAAAAACAAAGACAACTTTGAAAGAACTGATTACGGTTTTTACAACATCAACAGAAGGCAGAAGATATCATCAGAGGTTCTTCAAAATTTTGAGACGAAATAACAGTTAATCTAGAATTATTTGCTAAATAACAAGAAAAAAATCCTTCAGTAACAAAAGCAAAATAGAAACATTTAAAGATAAACACAAATAGACTTTATTAAGAACATATATTCCATGAAAAAATACTGTAAGCTTACTGATATGATTTGGGTCACTGTGTCTGCTGAAATTTCATGTTAAATTGTAATCCCCAATGTTGGAAGAGGGGCCAGGTAGGAGGTGACTGGACCATGTGGGTGTATTCCTCCTTTCTGTTCTTGTAAAGTGAGTGAATTCTCACGAGATCTGGTTGTTTATAAAAGAGTCTAGCACTTCCCCCTTCATTCTCTCTTCCTGCTTCTCCAGCATGTTAAGAGGTGTCTGCTTTCCCTTCATCATCCGCCATGATTGTTAAGTTTCTTGAGGCTTCCTCAGACATGCTTTCTATACATCCTGGAGAACCATGAGTCAATTAAAACTCTTTTCCTTATAAATTACCCAGTCTCAGGTAGTTATTTTTAACAATACAAGAATGAACTAATACACCTGTTCTTCAGGTGGAAGTGTAAATTATCCAAATGAGAACACTGGAATATAAGGAAAATATTCAGAAAATAATTGGCAAATATTTAAGCACATCAAAACAAACCATATAAAATCATAATCAAACTGAAGTCTGTTATGGAGTTAAAGAGAGAACAGAACTACAGTATCATACATAATATTTTTGTATGTGTGTGTTCAACCATCCATCATGTTTTTAAGAAACTAAGAGGAAAAGAATAGCATACTCAGGTGTTTACTATTTCTGTTCCTCTTTTATTGCTACTGTTCAAAGATATCCTCTTTGCTGTTTATTTTTCTGTTTAAAAAACTTCCTCTAGCCATTCTTTTAGAGTAGGCTTATTAATGATAAATTCTTGTAGTCTTCTTCAGCTGGAAAAGAATTATCAAAAATTATGCATAATTTTATAGTCAAATTACAATAACAAGTTAAACAAGGAAAACTTAAAAATATTCAATTGGGAGGCCAAGGCAGGTGGATCACAAACAATGTCAGGAGTTCAAGACCAGCCTGGCCAAGATGATGAAACCCTGTCTCTACTAAAAAAAAATAATAATAATAAAAAATAGCCGGGTGTGGTGGCAGGTGCTTGTAATCTCAGTTACTCCGGAGGCTGAAGCAGAGAATTGCTTGAACCTACCAGGCAGAGGTTGCAGTGAACCAAGACCACACCATTGCACTCCTGACTGGGCAACAGAGTGAGATTCTGTCTCAAAAAAAAAAAAAAAAAAAGTTGAAACAGGCCATAAGATGGCAATAAATGTGAAACACAGAAACAACAAACAAAATCAAGGAAACAAACAGGAAGCAGGTAATAATATAGTAGGCCTAAATTCAAATATACTATACTTGTATATGCTAATTGCATTAAATATAAATTGTCTATACTTATTAATTAAATGAAACAAATTAGTAAAATGGATCTTTAAAAAAACGACCCGACTTGATGCTGTCTAGAAAAACACTCACTTTAATTGTAGTGATATAAGCAGCTTAAAAACAAAAGGATGAAAAAAATACTCTAAAAATAATAATAAGTAAACCAAAATGACCATATTAACATCAGACAAAGTAGATTTTTGGGCACAAAGTATATAACACAAACAAAACAGACAATTACTTAATTATAAAATTAATGGTAATTTGTGATAAACAGTCACCAATATAACAGTCCTAAAAATATATTCACACACAAAAAAGGCTTTAAAGCACATAGGAAAAAGCTGATGAAAACAAAATGGAGGAAAATAAAAATTTCAAATTAAAATTGAAAACATCAAAACTTATCTCTTCATAATTAATGCAACCACTAGACAGAAAATCAGCAAAGATACAGATCACCACCATCAAACAATGATATCTAACTGGCATGTATAGAATTCTTCCTCCCAAACAGCAGAATGCCCATTCTTCTCAAGTTCACATGCCACATTCACCAATCTAGACTATTTACTGGCTTATAAAACAGTGTATTTAAAAATAATAAAATAATATAAAGGAATAAAACATTTCTATTTATCTGGGAATTAAACAACACAACTCTAACTAATTTGTGTTATAGACTGAATTGTGTCCCCCTAAAAATCATAATTTGAGTCTGAATCCCTAGTAGTTCAATATGTAACTATATATGGCAATAACACTTTTAGAGATGTCATAAGGTAAGCTGATGTTTTTAGGGTATGTCTTAATCCAATCTGACTGGAGTCCTTATAGGAGAGGAGGTTAGTACACTTAGAAAGATACCTTGCGCATGGAGGCACGGCCATGTAAAGAGGCAAATCAAGGGGCTGCCGTCTATAATTCAAGGAGAGAGGCCTCAGAGGAAACCAAACCTGCAGGCGTTTTGATCTTTAACTTCCAGCCTTCAGAAGTGTGAGAAAATAAATTTATTTTGTGTACACCACTCAGTCTGTGGTACTTGTTATGGCAGCTCTAGCAGACTAACATATGCAGAGTAATTTCTAATTTTTTAAGGAAAACTGGAAAATGCATGAGAATGACTAGAAATGAAAATGCAACATCTCAAGATTTGTAGGGTTTAATTAAATCAGGGTATATAGGGAAATTGATACTACTCAATGCTTATGTTAGAAAAGAAAGAAGATTTCAAAACAAAAACCTAAGTTCCATTTTAAGAAATTAGGAAAATAAGATGAAAATTTACCCAATGTAAGCAAAAAAAAAAAAAAAAAAAAAAAAACCCAGAAAATAAAGAAGCAGAAATCAAGGCAACAAGAGAGAGACAGAAAGAGAGAATGAGAAAGAGGAGAGAGAGAATGAAACCAAACGCTGGTTGTTTATAATAAAATTTTTAAACTTCTGGCAACCCTGACAAGAAAAAAGAGAACACACAGATGACCAATGCCAGGAACTAATGGAGGAAATGTCACTACAGAGCCTATCAGATGTTAGGGTATAACAGGTGAATGCCCTAAACAATCTTTACACATAAATTCAAACATAATTATCAAAGTACGTTGGTTCTTGCATATGAAAACACTGAATTTAAAACTATAACCTCTTGCAGTTTTCAGTCTTCTGTTTCGAACACAAAAAACCTAGCATCTGTTTTTCTCTATTTTGTGTCTTTCCTTAAAAAAAAAAAAATACTTGAAGCAATATTCTGAAATCTTAATGGGGTGGGTATGAGGAGTGTGGATAAAGGATTACAGAGAGGGAAAAAATAAACCTAGTTCACTTAAATTTTATTCTAGAACTTTAAAACCTGGCAGCATTCAGGAGCAGAAGGACCTACAACTTTTCGTTATGTTTATTCAATTGTAGATGTAGATACACTTTTTCCTCTCAATCATAAGCAGACAGATATGTAGAATTTTCACAAAATTTTTATAGCAGTTTGCCAGTAATTTCCTTTGTAATAGGAAAAAAGAGATTCAAGGGAAGTGGCCCTGGTGATTTTTTTTTCTTTTTTTTGTGGTGGAGCCTCGCTCTGTTGCCCAGGCTGGAGTCCAGTGGTGCAATCTTGGCTCACTACAACCTCCGCCTCCGAGGTTCAAGTGATTCTCCTGCCTCAACCTCCCGAGTAGCTGGGACTACAGACGTGCGCCACCATGTCTGGTTAATTTTTGTGTTTTTAGTAGAGATGGGGTTTCACTATGTTGGCCAGGCTCCTGACCTCTTGATCTGCCCGCTTCGGTCTCCCAAAGTGCTGGGATTACAGGCATGAGCTACCCCGCCCGGCCTACCCTGGTGACTTTTAGAGAGTCCGTTCTTTCACCATTCACTCTCCATGCCTTATGCTCCTCAAGCCATCACACTCTGGTCAAATGCATCTTTCTGTTCTTCTAGTTTCTGAGAAAATCTAAAAGCTGGGAATTATGTTAAAAAATGTGTATTTCTCTTCCTCTTGTATGTCTTAGGACACACAAAGAATCACAATGTTTTTCTGTACATATAGGCTATATATATTAGGCTCTAGGCTCAGAGGTCGGAACAGAATCTTTCGTAGCTCCGAATAAAGTTTTTCCTTCTCATTTTTCTAATTTTTTTACCTAACATGCTTAATAACCTGATATTTTTGTGAACTGAATGGCTTCTTCTGGGTCAAACAAGGATGGGGATTTATACATTCTGCAGTTAAAACAGTTTTGAGACCAAGACCCCTTGAAACATTTTCAACTCAATAACTCAATAGATATGGCCTGTTACAGATTCTAGTGTAGGATACAGAGATCCAGTACATTTGCGTATGTGAAAATTAGAAATCCCAATGAAAATACTATCTCTAAACACCTTTAATAATGCACAAATAAGCAAATGAGAAAGAAATAGTACTCTTGGTTCCTCTTCCCAAGTCCTCGAAAATCCAAATCCAAATAACCAGAAATATTTTATAAATGTTCCATCATGGAGATGTGTTCTAAGAATTTTAGTGCTTACAAATCTGGAAATAATGATAATACGAAAAACCTTGCATTGAATCAGTGTCTGTTTCTTTAACCATTAGCAATACCACCATTTAAAAAATATACATACAGCTAGATGGCAGATAAGTCTTCTGGCTCTAAGTCTTGACTGAACATAACTCATATTATAATGCTATCTTTGATTAATATATGCACACAATTTTTGTGTAATATAGAGTATAACAATTTTTGTTGACTTGGAATATAGCAATCCTTGGGATAATGTGATTCAATAAAACCATGGTCACAGGACATGCATTGTTTCCTCTTCTTTGTGTGGTCTCCCTTTAGTGTGATGCTATGGCTGTCAAAACTGACATGAAAATCGGTCCCAGAAATAAAAATATGCTATGTACATCGAAATCTGGCTAGATATTATATGGTTCACCTTTGATTATTCCAGTCATTCACTATTCTTAAGGATTACACTTGGCTCTGTACCATTTCCAGGTACAGAATGAATTTTAACTACAAGAACAGCAAAAGAAAGCAATGAGAATGGTTGATATCGTTTTAGGTTGCCAATAATCATAAAGTCGATTTGGTGTTATAAATATCTTCTACTAACTACATTTTCCACATATAGTACTTTTCTAACTCCTAAGCAAACATTTTCAAGGAAAAGGAACGTCACTGATTTTCGAAGAAATCGTTCAGTAACCAAGTCTTGCGATCTATTTTCATCAGTGTGAGAACAAATCAGAGCAAAATAATAGACATTACATAAGGCTCAGAATCTTATTTTTCACACAGTAATATCCTATTTATATGTCTTCTAGTGGTTGTTTTTACCTAGCCTTGGCAATTCTAATATGTTTTCTAACTCTTGGGATCATTTATAGGTCAGCTAAATCAGGAATACCCACCCTGAACATTTTTGCTTGTCTGTCATACAGATCATCAATGCATTCAAAATGTCAATGCCCATTGAAAATCAGAATAGTTTTGTGATATGTACTTATCAATTGTTTTATAATCCAGATTCTCTTTTCTAAGATAACATATGCTCTAAAAAAATATTTTGTAAGACTTTTCCTGTATGCAAAAATCAATAAAAGATTTATTGTTCCTTCTATTTCAGATTTTATTCTAGTTGCTGAAAAATAAAAATATAAATAAAAGTATAGCTTTAACTTCAGAGAGCTCGTATTCGAGGTGGGCAGAAACTTAACGGACAAGTTTAAAGTAATAGTGAAGGTGACGTGGTCAACGTATGACCCTGGAGCTCAAAATGCTGTTAAGTGGGAAGGCTTATTCCTCCCTGTGCCTTCTACTATAACTTTCCTGGAGAAAGAATGTGGGGAGACTGAGACAACTTAGAGACTCAGTAACTAATTAGGCAAAATCAGGGGATCATTTCCAAACAGAGTATTGTATTTGCTTTTTATTGGCGTTATCATCAATTTCTAAAATCTTGGTGGCTTAAAACAATACAATCTCTTTCTTCTAAAGTTCTGGAGATCAGAAAGTCAAAAATAGTTTCTCAGGGTTAAAATAAAGATCTCAACAAATCTAAATCCTTCTGGAGGCTCTGAGGGGGAAAAAATCCTATTTCTTGCTTTTTTTAGCTTTTAGTGGACAGATGAATTCCTTGGTCTGTGGCCACTTTCTCTGTCTTCAAAATGCATCTCTCCAATTTCTGCTTCTATCATGTCATTACACTGCATTTTTTAAATTTGACTCTTCCTAGATGGTTGTGATTACATCAGGACCACGTGTTAATACTGGATAGTCTCACCATCTCAAGGTCCTTTAAATCACATCTGTGAAGTTCCTTTTGCCATAGAAGGTAACATTTACAAGTTCCAGGGCTTAGGGCAGGCACATATTTAGGGCCATTATTCAATTTACCACATACACTTTGGCAGGTAAAGATATACAGGGAATTCTAGATTTGTAGGAAAGGTGAGTTTGGGATGCAATTTGATGAGTTTGAAGAGGTAGGTGATTACTGCCTATGTTTTTCTTTAAACTGAAAATCTGCAACCACAAGTTGAAAGATCCACTTTTCTCAGTAGGAAAAGAAGCACACCATAGGCAACATTACTATCCTACAGACATGACTTTTCAAATGTCTCCACCTTCATAATGGTCTAAAACATACATACAAAAACAGTTTGAATCTTTTCAAGATTTGTCGATGACTGAGCTCACGATTATAAACTCATGTATTTAATTTTGGTGCCTCTTGCATTTATCTTTTCGGCTTTGTGGTACACATTTAATTAACAGAAATTCAATGGGACTTAAAACATAAATGATGTTTCTGCCAAACGAAGATTAAGTTATATCATGGCTAGTTAAACAAAGGAATTTTACGTAGAGAAATATGTTCACAAGGTTGAGTCATCACATGGCACACAGTGTATGTAATAGAGATATAATGTGCTTAGCAAAAACACAGTGCAGTTAATCAGCTTATTTAGCTCTGTATGCTTATTATGAGCAGCTATTTCATTTAAGAAACACATCCTCATTTTTCACATTACCCTAACATAACCTATTTTTGAATTGCTTTAATTTTGCCCATTTGTTTTAGATAAAGTTGTATAAAAGCAGTAAGAATAAATCATAAAATTATTCATGTTTGTACCATGCAACAATGGGTCAGTAAAATAATTAGTCACTACCTGAGCTTTACGAGACTTTTTCTAAGATTTAAAAGTGGTATGTTAATAAAGTTTAATAAAATTACAGTTGTAAATGCTTACATTAGAAAAAAAGAAAAATCCACAAAAATAAGATCAAAATATACCCAAATGAAGTAGTAGGAAGAAAATATAGAGGATAGTAGGAATTAAAAGAATAAACTTCAAAACCTGACTGCCTGGTCTTGATTTTTCTCAGTTCTGCTCTCTATAATTTCTAAGACCTTGGACAAAGTACTGAACCCCTCTGCTATGGGTTGAATGTTTTTATCTCCTCCAAAATTCGTGTTAAAACACAATCCTCAATGCCACAAGAGGTGTGACCTTTAGGAGGTGATTGAGTCATGAGGGATTGAGTCATAATCCCATTCATGAATAGGATTAGCACTCTTATAAAAGGGCTTGACAGAGGGAGTTTGACTCTTTTTGTCCCTTCTGATTGATCGGAAGTGAGGACAAAGTGATTCTTCCTTCTGGAGGATGCAGCAATGTGCTGCCATCTCGGAAGGAGAGAGTAGCCTTCACTCACTCTAATCCCACCAGTGCCTTGATCTTGGACTTGCCAGCCTTCAGAACAGTGAGAAAATACATCCGTTATTCATTACTCATCTCAGGTATTTTGATATAACAGTACAAATGAACTTAGACACCCATCCTCCGTGTCTCAATTTCTCAATTTCCCTAATTTACTCATTCAAACAGTGCCTACCTTACAGAGTGGTTATGAAAATTAAGTGGAAAGTTTGAAGAAACACAAAACACTTAGAAATTAAATGAAAAATACTTCGAACAATGCTCGACATATAATAAGCTGGATCAAATTAGGGTGATCACGTGTTCCCATTTGTCCAGCATAGTCCCAGCTTATAATTTATTGTGAAGTTTTCATTTTTCAATGAAGTAGTAGTATTTATAGTTGCATCAAAATAAGCCTAAGTCGTCTCATCTAGGAATCTGAAAGACATGTTTAAGGAATACAACTTTACATTTACATAAAAAAACACCAATGATTCAACTTTGTTTTGTTTTGTTTTATTTTCATTGAATAGTAACATCTTCCTCTCAAAGACAAAACATGGTGTGCTCTGTGACAAAACGAAGTATTCAACAATGCCACACCAGCCAGCCACTTGGTATACTAGTTAGGTATATCATGGACCATGAAAACATTGTGAAATATAGTAAAATTTAGACTACATGTGAGAGGATTCAATAACATATCTTAAAATTATATGCTGGTGTAATAGAATATGTGGAGGAAAGAAAGGCTGGGCTATCCTATATTAAAACATAATGTGTAGTATAAACTCTCTTGCTATCACAGTATTATTATGAACACTGGTACGGTTTGGCTCTGTGTCCCCCCTCTCCCCTTGCACCAATCCCATCTGGAATTGTAATTCCCACATATCAGGGAAGAGGCCTGGTGGTAGGTGAGTGAATCATAGGGGCAGACTTCCCCCTTGCTGTTCTCATGGTAGTGAATGAGTTCTCACAAGATTCGGCTGTTTGAAAGTGTATGGCACTTTCCCCTGGCTCTCTCTCTCTCTACTGAGAGCAAGAAAGCATACTTATTTCCTTTCTGCCTTCTGCCATGATTGTAAGTTTCCTGAGGTCTTCTAGCCACACTTCCTGTTAACCCTGTGAAACTGGGAGCCAATTAAAGATCTTTTCTTTATAAATTACCCAGTCTCAGGCGAGACTGGGAAAGTTCTTTATAACAGGGTGAGAATGGACTATTACAAACACAGATTGAAAAATGCTTAATAACACATAAGTAAACCAAAGGCAAACATTATATGAAAGTTAACACACGTTCAAAGCTTAATAGTTACATTTAACATTTAAAAGGTCATTAATGTGTTGTCAGTTGGTAATAATCACAGAAACTATGCAAAAATATTTAACATTTAGTCATAATATAACAATTATCAATTTAGGAATAGAAGAAAATTCCTTAATGTCACAAAGCTAACTATAACACATGAAAATAGCATATAAATTTGTAATATAAATGCATTGAAGGCTTTCAGAAGTTAGACAAACTGCTGCATATGGCCTTTCTTTTCAACATTATACTCAATGTGTAAGGCAACTTTTGGTAAGAAGAACAAATAAAACCAAAATAGAATATGGCCATTTTATAAAGATAAATTCTCTATGTAGGAAAATCAAAATAAGTGACGGATATATTATTACAAGTAATCAGTGAAATTTAGCAACATTTTCAAAACTGTGATATAAGTCATAGTTCAAAAATCAATTTCATTTATATGCTCCTGCCTCAATCAAGTAGAAAACATAATTGTGAAAATAATACATAATAGGATAACAAGTGTAGCTCTCCTTTTTACCCTAAGTTGTGTATAAATCCAAATGAATTCCAATTAATATCTCCACAGAATTATTTTTTTGTCATTCTGTTCCTTTTAGAGAGTGAAACATAAGGGGATGATTCTAAATTGATATGGAGGAGCAACCAAACCCCCCTAAAGGAGGAAAGCATGGGGATGGAGGGGAGGGATTTACCTTACTAGTTTTCAAGAATTATTATAAAGCTGTATTTAATAACACAATATGATTTTGATATTGATAGAAAAATTGAGTGAAGGGAAAGGCCTGCATGCATATTGGCAGTTAATTTATAACAGAGTTTCACTCAAGATCAATGGAAAAAAATAATCTTTCAACAAATTCTGCTTGTACAGTGGTTATCTATATGAAGAAAATATCAATTGTGTCCCCTGATGCACAGTAGATACGTGTTTATGATGATTTATCTAGGAATGAAGAATCTGGCAGATGTCCACAGCGGAGATACAGTTCTTTGACTCACACTCCCAAGAACTTGAATAGTGCCTAAATATGAATTTTTTGGAAACATTTGTTTGGAATTTAGAGAAAACACAAGCTTCATGATGTTAGAGTAAAACCACCTATTTAAGAGTTTTATAAAAATTTTATTGTATTTTAATTGTTTTGAAGTGTTAGTGCTTTACGTTATCCTCCATGAGTTTGCTAATATCTTGGACAAAAGAAAAAAGCCTTTCTAATTTTTAGAGATGAACTTCTTTGTCAATTGATTTGTACTATTTTAGGTACTGAAAAGACCAAAAGTGACAACGAACAGATATCTACAGTTTTTGTCTGTTTATTTGTTTTTCGTTTTTGACATAGGGTATCGCTCTGTCACCCAGGCTGGAGTGCAGTGGTATGATCATGGCTCCTTCAATCTCTGGGGCTCAAGTTATTCTCCCACCTCAGCATCCTTTGTAGCTGTGACTACAGGTGTGCATCACACACCCTGCGAATAATTTGTATTTTTTTGTAGATACAGGGTTTCACCATGTTGTCTAGGTTGGTCTAAAATTCCTGAGTAATCTCCCACCTTGGCCTCCCCAAGTGCAGGGATTACAGGCATGAGCCACCACGTCCAGCATGATAGCTACAGCTTTGATTGAGCTTATTCAAAAATGTAATAATAGCAACTACATGTAAAATTCAAATACAGTTTAGTTTTGATGTTGGATAGCATTCTTTTGTGAATACCTGTAAAAACACATTTGTGTCTGCATGTGTATTTATTTTGGGAGTCTTAAAAGCATTTATGCATCAATATGATAGCACAAAATTCTGCCAAATAGGCACTAAGAATACTGCGTTCATTGAGCAGTAGTCTGGCTTGTGTAAAAAGGCTGGTGGTGTCCTGTAATCACCAATAGAGTCTTTTCTCTAGAAAGTCAAATTCAGTGATGTTCTGAACATGCTTTAATTTAAAACGTATCGCTCAACTTGCATTATAAACATTGATAGTTGTGATGTGACTTCTGTCTGGAACTAGAACAAAAGTATTCTTAGATTTATTCAAATGTTTACATATCATTTTCTAATGACTATCTATAGTAGGTCCCTTGACTCTGTGGGTACCTTAAATGGACAATTTCTAAATGATTTTAACATTCTAAAGGATTCTTTGGCTTTTAAACTATGCATCTAGTTTACTTCTAAAGTGAGAACTTGAGACGACTGTGTGTGTAGGCAAATCTTTGTATGTAGTTATGTTTGCATGCATGCACACATCTTGAAATCTATATCTGTTGAATATCAGTCCTTTATGTGTTAATATTACTGTTTCTACTGTTTGTTTATTTTTATTTTTATTTTTTTCAATTAACATGGGATAAAGTGAGCCCTGGAAACATGTGTTAGGCCACAAAATGCACAAAAGTATATAGTGGTTCAAGTTCATGAAAGTTTGATCTGTGCCTCACTTTATTGTGTTTTCCTGAGGGTAAAAAAAGAATAAATCATAGTTTTTTATTCCTTCCAGCCAAAAATAAAAAAATAAACAAAATATGAGATGGCAAGATAATACTGTTGTAAGTATTACAAATGTAGAAGAATATACAGAAGGAATACAGAAGGAATTCTTCACATACAGAATTCCTGCCGGGCACAGTGGCCCACACCTGTAATCCTTCAGCCTTAGGAGGCTGAGATGGGCAGATCATGAGGTCAGGAGATTGAGAGCATCATGGACAACTTCGTGAAACCCCTTCTTTACTAAAAATACAAAAATTAGCCGGGCATCATGGCACGCCCCTGTAGTCCCAGCTACTTGTGAGGCTGAGGCAGGAGAATAGCTCGAACCTGGGAGTTGGAGGTTGCAGTGAACTGAGATCGCACCACAGCACTCCAGCCTGGTGACAGACCAAGATGCCGTCTCAAAAAAAAAAAAAATACTATTATCACTGATTACTTCAACTACATTAGGAGTAAACCACTTAATGGTAATGAAAAGAAAAATTACAAACTGAGAGAAAATACAACACACATAAGTGATCAATGTAAGCATTCAGAATGAATGAATAACTGCTATGAATCATGTAAAAAGACAACACCTGTTAAAAATAACAAAATGGATATATAGGCAGTTCACATGATAGGAAAACCAAATAACCAATAAGCATGTGAGAAGATGTCCAATCTAATTGTCACTAGGAACACATAAATTCATAATGCGATATACCATTTTGTGCATACTAGACTGGTGAACACGAACAGATGTTTGTAAGGATACAGAGTAAGGAGAGCACAGAGGCGCTGCTGGTGGAAGTGGATATCGGTGAATGACTCAAAAAAATTTGACCTCACAGACATGAACCTAATAACCATGTTTCCGTCAGCCACAGGCAGAGTATATGATGGGAGTCCTGTAAGATTATAATGAAACTGGAAGAATATTCTCAGTAGCATATGCAATAGCAAAACTTTGAAAACACTTAAAATACTCCTCCATGTTAGAATGAAAATATATTACAGTAAAACCATATTAAAAAATAGCTATGTACCATGCAATGATGTAAATGAATGTTGGGAACATAAAAGATGAAAAAAAGAGTAAATTGTATTATAATATATGTTGCACAATTTCTTTCTTCACAATTCAAAACAAAGTGACATTTTGCTTAGAAGTTTGAGAGTTTATGGTAAAAGCACACAACAAAAAGGAAATGGAGAAAGTAAAATTTGTGTTACTAGATTGGGGAAGGAAAGAAACTGATAAGGGCACACAAGAATCTACAGTATAAAACCACTATTTTTTTTCTTAAACATTCATCTCTCTACTACTGCACATACGTGTTCATTCTATTGTTATTCTTTATACCTGACAACAGATAGTTTATAAATATTACATTGAATCCACTCACTATTTAATAAATTCTTAAAATATTTATTCTTCAAAATCTATTTTAAACATTAAAAGAAAATACACATTTCAATATTCTGCCATAGAAAGATGGACGCTCTTGCAGTTTCTTGTCTGTTCAGGTTTCTTAAATGTGAGAATCCCATTTGACTTTTGCATGCCCTTGTTGGAGCTCAGAGCATATCTAAGGCATTGTGTTTATTTTAACAATGTCAAACAATTAAAAGAATTCTCACAGATAAAGTTCTTCTTCCACTTAGCAATTTATTCAACTATCAAGTATGTGCTATTTTTAAGTTCCTTCTGTATGCTAAGCATGAGGAAGGTTAATACCCTCTCACTGTTTACAATTTTAGTAGCAGTGATAAGACTAGTCCGAGACAGCTCATTTGCAAGGCAGTATGAGCAGAGCGCTGCCTGAGGAGCAAAAATGCAGGTGCTTTTAGAGTTGAAAGGTGGAAGAATGATTGCTGGAGTAATCATGTAGCTTTTTCAATACTGTTTCTGCCCGGGGAACTTTATATGCAAATTTCTAGGGTTGGGATCAAGAACTTGGAAGACGGTCTCAGGACGGAAATTGAATGTCATAACAAGAAAATGAGTGGAAGTGAGACTTCTTTTAAACAACAGCTGTCATATTCTCTTTGGTGAAGCAAAACACTGCCTGAGACAGATGGGATGGTGTCCATCATCTCATCTGTGAGTTTAATTTAGATTGACATTCCGACCCCATCTAACTATGCAGGCTTTGGCAATGTGTCATAAGTTTAGGCATGGCACGCAAGATGCTGCGTATTATACTAACATAAGGTGGTGAAATTGTTTATGCATGTGTTTGTGGGGATTATGCATGCACCCACATGTTTATGTGTGTGTGTATGGTGCAGTGCATGCACCTGTGTGTACGTATGCATGTCTGTGTTTGTGAGATAAATGAAAGTATGGAAGTAGCTAGGATTATGAAATGAGAGTGGGGCTCTCCTTACAGGCAGCTCTTATTAAATAAAAAATGCAACAAGCACACTGGGCTAAACAATATTTTATTGTTCTAGTCTTTGCCTTAGGGAAAGATCCAGCACTGCTCCATCTTCAAAAATCATGTCTAAGTAGTCGATTTCCTGATATACTTTTCAAACCCTAAACAATTACCTGATCTCTAGATCTTCATATCAAATTTCCTGCTGGAGATCTCCACATGATTTACCAATAAGTATTTCACACTGAATATGTAAAAAAAAAGTTCCTCATCTGTTTTTTTTTTTTTTTTTTGAGACAGAGTCTTGCTCTGTTGCCCAGGCTGTAGTGCAGGAGTGCAGTGGCATAATCTCCACTCACTGAACTCACTGCAACCTTCACTGCAACCTCCACCACCTGGGTTCAAGCGATTCTTCTGCCTCAGCATCTGGGATTACAGGCACACTTCACTACCCCCGGTTAATTTTTGTATTTTTAGTAGAGACGGGGTTTCACTATTGTTGGCCAGGCTGGTCTTGAATTCCTGACCTCAAGTGATCCATCTGCATTGGCCTCTCAAAGTGCTAGGATTACAGGCATGAGCCACCTTGCCCAGCCCTGTTGTTTCTAATTTGACTTAATCATTTAAAAAAATTAATGTCAGTGTCATTAATGCCAGTATAATCGGCTTTCCCAGTTGCTCATTCTAAAACACACAGAGACATCTGCAACAACTTCTTTTCACTCAAGGCTTAGGACTAGCTACCGAATTATGCTCTTCGGCCCTATAACGTCTTTATCATTCGTGTTGTCCTTCGGATTTCCATTGACACTGCATGGATTTATGTTCTCATGATTTTTCTCATTTTACGTACAGTGTCCCATTTTCCTACACGTCTCTTTTTTTCATTCAATGTCCTTCATATCTCTCCAAGATATTTTATCTAAAAAGTAAATCAAATTACATTTTACTCCTGCAAAATATTCCTTAACAAAATTATATGGCTTTCAAACTAAACACCTGGCTTTTCCCCTTACACTCAAGGCCATCCAATTTAGCCTACTCTAAATTTCCTTTTGTTAGATTTTCTACTTTCTAGTTCAACTGTTCAATTTATAAATATACAGAATATTCAATACCTTGCCACCTCTGATTTTGTCAACGTTCCTTCTATGTGGAATTCCTTCACTCCATACTTACCTGTCAAAGTCCCATGCATACCTCAAACTGTCTTTTTTAAAGGTTTTATTTTTTTTCAGGTCACAAAGCCATACATTCTCTCTCTTTAAAATGTTTTTTTTTTTAGCCACTTAGCTATTCTCAACTTCTCTGTATATCAGGCATAAAATGAGAGAGATTTAAAAGATAAATATGACAGGGTCATACACACATATGTGTCATCAGTATTAGATATACTATTTCAGCATAAAACAGACTCTTAAAGGTCATAGTTACAGATAAATGATTAGCTTATTTTGAAATGATAGAAGAATCAGTGGGCCATGATACTTTCTTTTAGTCTAGGATTACATTTCTTTAAATCTTTCTCCTGAGAATATTTCAATACTTTTATCTATTTTCAACCTTCTCTCTCTCACTCTCTCTCTATATTTATACATATATACACGTGTGTGTCTGTGTATGTGTATATCTGTCTATATATAAATATTCTATGTAGAGAGATCATACAGATATACACATATAACACACATATATATGTGTATATGTGTGTAATAGATATAATATCTAATAACAATAGACCCATAACCCTTCAGACATTTTATTGTTATCAGATATAGTGTCTTATATGACACATATAGCACAAGCCTAGAATAAAGCAATATTAATAGCTCATTTATCTGTGTTAATTAAAGAGGTAAAATCATTGTCTAGCAAAATATATTGAATTAAACAGCAACCAGAAAAAATTCTCTAGTTTACCATTTCTAGAGGAGGATGCCATTTTTGTTCTTTTAAGTTTTGTAATATGTATGTGGGGTTGGGAGGGAATGGGGTGAAGGCATGGCTAGGGGAATAAAAGCCTTGAGAAAAGAGGACTTGCCTTGTTCCTTATGCTGGAGAGATGTCTAGGGGCTACTATAATTGGTAGTGCTGCCTACAAAGGATGTTACAGTTGAATTGGTCACGCTCATGTCTTAGGCAGCCCTGCTCTGGACTAGCCCAAACTCTTTACTTTATGGAACCTCAAATAGCATGACGTGGGGAAAAAATGAGCGTTTTTCCATTGATAGCATTCCCACAAGCATATTTCCATCACAAGTGGGTCATGTATCTCTTGTTTGGCTTGTTTTTAGTTTCAATAGCATATAACTTGCTTATTTCTCTTCGACTGATACCACTTGTGCTATTCAATCGGTCCCCTTCAACCTCTTGCAAAAAAGAAGAAAGTATTATTTACCTTTCCCCGTTAACCTGAAATGAACATACACATTGTTAAAAATATTTATGGCATTTTATTGCTACTAATTATGAAAAATAAGAGACAGCAGGAAACAGAAAATAGCAAATGTTGGTCTACATTTAAGGCAAACATAATGAGGGCTTTCCCAATGTTTCTTCAGCTTACTTAATCTAGGACCATTTTCAGCTAAAACAACAATTAATGCTAAGCACACTTTAAAATCTAAGCATCAATTTTTATAATATTACCTAAAAACATACAAACAAATCTTATATATGTTTTAATATAAATGTATAAAATAAAATTTATATGTAAAATAAAATATAAACTTATTTTTCTTTTAGCTCTGAAACTCTTTTAAGTTTCATTTTCAAATAAAATATTAAAGCTTCCAACCAAATCAATGAATTTCAAATTAACAACGTTAATTTAATATCTCATAGATTATAAATTTAAAAAATATGTAATTACTAATGAAATTAAAACTATGAAGCAGTACTTTCTCACTTTTGTCATTCTTATTTTGATGCTTATTTAAATTACAGTAATTATCATTGCCTTTATATTTGCCTTTGAAAAACTCATTATTTTAACCATCAGGGAATTATTTTGAAGATGCAATCAATTCAGTCATATTCATAAAAGGTAAACATTATTTGGAGTGTGAAGTCCTTTATTATATATTTAGTGTTATAATTATTTATACAAAATTAAATCTATATAATACATCTGCCAGTGAAATAATTATGATATTGATTGCTACAGTACAGATTCTGTTGAGTTCTTCAGAGCTGAAAGACCAATGCTATTTGATGACTTAATTTCCCACTCCTATGCCTTATGTAAATGGCTGTAAAATCTTTATTATACAGCTTGCCATGAAGTAATATGTCCTTTACTTGGGGCCAATGCAAATGCAAACTCCAGGACTTCAATAAATCAGTGGAATATGGATATAAATTGGTCATACAACCAATCTGTGTATGCTCATATATACGTCTTTGTGTTAAGATTATCAAAATAGATGTGGAAAATTCAATAATGCTCTTAAAACTAAGAAGTCAATCTCCAGAAATAGTTTTATGTATAAAATAATTCTTTCTTTTATGTACACTCATTGGCATTTTTTCATGTTCTAGTTTAATTAAGATAAAAACAAAAAAGTTATAAAATGCTAAGTCATTCAGGATTTCTCCAGATTGCAACATTATTGATTGCTCAAGGTAGATCCAAATAAAAATGAGAGTGTTACTGTTTTATACAGGAAGTGCCTACTTAGGTCATTGCCCAACAGTTACACAATCCAAAGTAAATTGAATGAATCTCAAATATTTAAAAGAAATACTCATTTGAGGAAGAAAAATGAAGCTTAAGAACTAGAGAATATCTGAGTTGATTTGCTAATTAGTTAACAAACAATTCATTTGTTCATTAAAGTTTTCTGGAATATTTATCTTATGACATGCATTGGAACAGTTTTACTATTGTGTAGTTATATCTACTTTGATTTCAGTTCTCTGTAAATGTTACTACAGAAAATGGCCAGATGGGGTTAGATTATATCTGAGTTCTTTTTAAGCTCTACAGTCTGTAATTTAATGCATTGCCCTTGTTTTATCCCTCTGAACTCCAATAAACTGTAACGCCTTTTGAATTTTATATTTTATGTATATTTATTTATACATATAAATGTATAATTATTTATATGTATATTTATTTAGACATATATGCATACAATCACAACCAAAAGAAGTCAAAAACAGCAAACCTTCATAAATTTTATTCTATTTTATTTTTTTGTAGATATGAGGCCTCACTATATTGCCCAGGCTGGTCTCAAACTTCTGGCCTCAAGAGATCCTCCCAAAGTGCTAGGATTACAGGTATGAGCCACTATGCCTGACCAAATTTTAGAATAAATGATAGAATAATATTCACTCTATGGATTCTCAATAAATGTAGTTAGTAAAGATGTATTAATTATAGAACATGAACTTTCCAATAAAAATTAATACATAGTAGAATGTACATTTTTATTTTACTTATAATAAATTTAAGACGATTACAACTTAGATTACTTTATAGCTAAAAGGGTGTCATAGTAATCCATCATAGTAGTCTTATAGATTAAAGAAAAGATTACTTGGATAAAATAAAAGCACCAAGATCTTTTCTAAGGGGTTTTTATGTACATTTTGTCTTATGTCATAATGTGGACAACCATCCCTACTTATATCAAAATTTAATTAGCAAATTATATGTCTAATTATCATCTACTACGTGTGTTCTCACAATGATTCGTTTCTGTTTAAACTATATCACAGTTTATCAGGCTATGATTCTGACTGTTGCCAAAAAGTAAAGTTTGATATCGTATTGTATTCCACATTTTTCCCAGACAAAAATAAAAGGTAATGCATTATCAAAATGATAAAATTATCATGTTCTAAAGCTACAGATAAAGATGCATGTGATAGAGGCTTACAAGAGTAATCCTGTAATTAAGAACAAGGTAAAAGAATACAAATTTGGTAAAGTTAAAGCAAAATAAAACTATTGTTAATATTATTTCTATCAGGTATTTCCTGCAATTGAGACCTTTTTAAACTAGTATTGGAAAGGGATGGCCATAATTGATGTCATCCTCTCCCAAACATAAGTTTAAATTAGGCTCTTTGAGGTCTTTTGTTTCAAGGAAATTAGCTTCTGATTTAACAATCTGAGAAAAACAGTAACAACAGTATAAACTGTATATTCAGTTTATCTCCACACTTAGGAAGCAAAGACCTGAAAAGTAGGATTTCAGTAGGATTTGACAATATCTAATGAAAATATTAAAAGCAAAAAAAAAAAACAAAAAACAAAACAAAACCCAAGATATTTATTCAGTTCTGAAACAGTCAACTTTTAGGTGATTAGAACAAATTTAATCTTGGAGCCCAGATAATTTAGGTCATTATGTAGCTTAGTTGAGCTAGATGTTGGCTTTTTGTCTCTTTGTTTTGCCCTAATAAAATGATGTAAAAAAGAAAACATGTAATTGGTATTTGCAAACTTAGTTGCTGACAAAGGGCTGACCTTGAGGTATAGACTTGGTTGTTTGGCAAATGGATTCTTAAAAGCAAGGTCTGTTTTAAGATTATTTTGAAAGTATATCTTTGGCAAGGGAGGTGAGACAGAGACTAGATCTGAGCAATAAGAAATCAATCTGTTCTTTGGGAGGCCGAGGCGGGTGGATCACGAGGTCAAGAGATCGAGACCATCCTGGTCAACATGGTGAAACCCCGTCTCTACTAAAAATACAAAAAATTAGCTGGGCACGGTGGCGCGTGCCTGTAATCCCAGCTACTCGGGAGGCTGAGGGAGGAGAATTGCCTGAATCCAGGAGGCGGAGGTTGCGGTGAGCCGAGATCGCACCATTGCACTCCAGCCTGGGTAACAAGGGGGAAACTCCATCTCAAAAAAAAAAAAAAAAAAAAAAAAAAAGAGAAATCAATCTGTTGCATTACTGTTTTCAGCTTCCAGATGAGTTAAATTCTTAATGCTTTCTTCATTACCACCACCTTACACTTTGCCGCTCTCTATTTGGCCTTAGAAAATTTAGGTCTCTTAAAATGTCCTTCCTCCGGCATTTGTCTTTCTCGACTTCATTAACTTAGTAAAATTAGTTCTCAGAATTAAATATGACCAGTTAACTTTGCAGGACGCATACAAATTTACAGGCATATATAAAGACATTTTCACTGGTTATATGAAATTTTCAAAAATGCCAATAGTAATTGACTCCATCAATTGTTATGAACATAGATCTGTTCCTTCCTCTCTGTTCCAAAGCTTTACTTAAGAACTTGATTTTAAAACATTTGTCAAATTTGCACACCATTTGACAAAGTCAACATTATTTCCCTCCCCCTTAAGCTGACAACAACCAAACCTTTAAGAAATAGAGAGATAAATTATAATAGTGATTATAGCAAAAAGGGGAATTTAGCAATTTCCAAATTAATTTAATCAAGCAGTGAAATCAAACTTTGTAACTCATGTCAATACCCGCTTTATCTTAGATTGAGTTGCCTTGTGTGTATATATGCTTTGGTAAAATTAAACAAGTAATCACAAATTCTGCTTTTACTTTTTCATATTGCGAAAACCACAGTCCAAATGAGGTAATCAATACAATAAACTATAAAATAAAGTTTGAGTATAGATTATAAGCATTCAGGACATAGATATATGCACTGGTCAGGGTTCTCTAAGGGACATCTCCTGAGATCAAACAAAATCTTCAAATATAGATAATAATAAGGTCATAATTATGCCTAACATAATACAACTATCCTTTGTACAACCAGAAATGCACCAATCATAAAGTTAGCAATGCATAAATGCTGATATGAAGTCACTAAATGCTATGTCACATAATCAAGAAAAAAGGAAATAATGTATTTTCTTAGTAAAAGTGTATAGATGCTTTTAACAAAAAAACAGGAAATACTCATGACAATTATAGTCCTTGTTTCTGCAGCTGGTCACGTGGTCACAGCTGGTATTGATGACTACGTTCTGCTACTACGCATTCTGTATTTCCTTTGCCTTCAGCAAGCACATGGCAGGTTGTGTTTTTTTTCCTGGTGGAGTGACTGAAACCTTAATTCCTGGGGGATCTGGGCCGTTTATAGTTCTGCCTGGATTGGGCTGTCATAGTTTCCCGCTGACCTTAATCACAGGGCATGGTAATATTAAGAGATGCCCTAATGGATTTCCTGTATTCCATGCATATTCTTCCATGCCTCCATTGTGGAATAGTAGATTGATTTCATCTTGATAGTCCAGGTCCAAACCCAGGCAACATTGTAACCCCTTTCTGAGCCTATTGACTTAAAGGTAGGAGGAGCCCAAAGTGTCCAGGTGGCAACCTTAATTTCCATGTTAATGGAATTGTCATCTTTTCTCCTGGTGGCAGCATTTCTCCTTCTGGAGCTAAGACCTCTAGGTCAGCAGAACGTAATGTGGCAGGAAGAGGAAGCAAAAATTTTGCTAGAGGATCACTAGGGGTGATGGTGAGTGGTGCCACTTCTACTACCACCCCTTGATTCCTGGACCTGTGGATCCTGGCGATGGGAAAAACAGTACCATATATTGGATGCTCAATCAGAGCATAACATGGTGTTCTGGAGAACTTTGCCCCAGCCCTGCAGAGTATTGTCTTCTAGTTGGCATTGTAATTGTGACTTCAAAAGGGCCATTCCACTGTTCTATCAATCCAGCTGCTTCAAGATGTTGGAGAACAGGATAAGACCAGTGAATTCTATGAGCATGAGTCCACTGCCATGCTTCTTTAGCTGTAAAGTGAGTTCCTTGGTCAGAGGCAATGCTGTGTGGAATACCTTGATGGTGAATAAGGCATTCCATGAGTCCATGGATGGTAGTGTTGGCAGAAACATTGCGTGCAGGATAGGTAAATGTATATCCAGGGTAAGTGTCTATTCCAGTGAGGAAAAACCTCTGCCTTATCCATGATGGAGGAGGTCAAATATAATCAAACCGTCAGCAGGTAGCTGGCTGATCACCCTGAGGAATGGTGCCATATTGAGGGCTCAGTGTTGGTCTCTGCTGCTGGCAAACTGGGCACTCAGCAATTGCAGTAGCCAGGTCAGCTACTGACCTGAAGTTCATGTTGCTGAACCCATGCATAACCTCCACCCATGCCACCATAGCCACTTTGTTCATAGGCCCATCGGGCAATGACAGGGGTATCTGAGGAAAGAGGCTGAGTAGTGTCCACATAACAGATCACCCTATCCACTTGATTCGTAAAATCCTCCTCTGCTGAGGCCACCATCGCTGAACACTCACATGGGATACAAATATCTTCACAGTTTTTGACTACTCAGAGAGGTCCATCTACATACCTTTTCCCCAAATTTCTTTGTCACCAACTTTCTGATCATGCTTCTTCCAGGTAAAAACCTTTGGCTGCAGCCCATGAATCAGTACATAATCACACATCTAGTCATTTCTCCTTAAATGTAAATATACAACCAGGTGCACTGCTCTAAGTTCTGCCCACTGGGAAGATTCTCCTTCACTGCTGTCCTTCAGGGATGTTCTGGAAAAGGGCTGCAGCTCTCCACTTTCAGGTGGTGCCTGCTTATCTTGCAGAACCTCTGTGAATCAGGCCCTATTCTTCTCTTCCTCTGTCAACTGATCATAGGGAACTCCCCATGAGGCCTTCAGTGCTGACTGGGGGAGAGAAGGCTGGATGGCAGGAGTGGAGACCCTGGGCATTTGAGCCACTTCCTTATGTCACTTACTTGTGCCTTCATAACTTGCTTGAGCCCATTCACGTATATGCCACTTCCATTTGATGATGGAATGCTGCTGCACATGAGCCACTATATGGTTTGAGGGGTCAGAAAACACCCAGTTCAAGTCACATGGTGACTTGATGACCCATAGTCTAATGTTGTTTCCACCAAAGTCCAGTAACAGGCCAAGAGCTGTCTCTCAAAAGGAGAGTAGTTATCTGCAGAAGATGGCAGGGAGGACCTTGGTTCCATAATACTAGAGGTCTCTGCTGTGATTCACCTATGGGGTCTTCCAAATGCTCCAAACAGCATCCACATCTACTACTGAAACCTCAAGCACTATTGGATCTGCTGGGTCATATGGCCCAAGTGGAAGAGCAGTTTGCACAGCAGCCTTGACCTGTTGCAAAGCCTTCTCCTGTTTTGGACCCCACTCAAAAATGGCAGCCTTTTGGATCACTTGATAAATGGGCTGGAGTAACACACCCAAATGAGGAATGAGTTTCCTCCAGAATCCAAATAGGCCCATTAGGTGTTGTGCCTCTTTCTTGGTTGTCAGAGGAGCCAAATGCAGCAACTTATCCTTCACCTTAGAATGAATATCTTGACAGGTCCCATACCACTGGACCCCTAGAAATTTTACTAAAATAGAAGATCCCTGAATTTTATTCAGATTCATTTACTCTCCTTTGTCATGTAAATTATTCACCATGAGTTCAGTGTGTTTGCTACTTCTTCCTCACTGGATCCAATCAGCACAGTGTCATCAATATAGTGGACCAGTGTGATATTCTTGTATAAGTGAAAATCAATCAAGATCTCTCCAAATAAGTTTATGACACAAAGCTGGAGAGTTCATATACCCCTAAGGTAGGACAGTAAAAGTGTATTGTTGGCCTTGCCAGCTGAAAGCAAATTGGTTCTGGTGGGCCTTATAAACAGGAATGGAGTAAAAGGCATTTGCTAAATCAATGGCTTTATACCAGGTACCAGGAATGTGTTAATTTGCTCAAGCAATGAAACCACATCTGGTACAGCAGCTGCAATTGGAGTCACCACTTGGTTAAGCTTATGGTAATCCACTGTCATTCTCCAAGAAATATCTGTCTTCTGCACAGGCCAAATGGAGAGTTGAATGAGGATGTGGTGGGAATCACCACCCCTGCATCTTTCAAGTTCTTAATGGTGGCACTGATCTCCGCAATCCCTGCAGGGATGTGATACTGTTTTTGATTTACTATTTTTTCTAGGTATAGGCAGCTCTAATGACTTCTATTTGGCCTTTGCAATAATAATAAACCTCACCCTACCAGTCAGAGAGCCAGTGTGGGTGTTCTGCCTGCTGCTAAGAATGTCAATTATGCATTCTGGCACTGGAGAAATGACCAAAAGATGAGTCCAGGGACCCACTGGACCAACTGTATATCAGACCTGAGCTAAAACTCCATTAACTACCTGACCTCCTTAAGCTCCTGCTTTAACTGGAGGACCACAGTAATGTTTTGGGTCCTATGAAATCAATGTCAGCTTTGAGCCAGTGTCCAGTAGTCCCTGAAATGTCTGATTATTTCCCTTTCTCCAATGCACAGTGACCCCGGTAAAAGGCTAAATGTCTCCTTGAGGAATGATGGAAGAAAGATTCTTTGCATTAATTGTGAGTAATGTAGTAGGGTCCTTCCCCAAGAAGACCCAGCCTCCCCTTCATCAACAGGTTCTGGGTCTGTAAACTGGCTCAAGTCTGAAAATTGATTGAGGTGCTATGATTCTCTGTTTTTCTAATTCAAATCAGTCTTTTGTCCATTTGACCTAGAAGTTTTCTGCTTATATAAGTAAATTAGAAATGCAGTAGGCTTCCTATCAATTTCACTTCTAGAAACACTGATTAAATAGCCAACGCTAGAGCTCTACATGAGTCAGACTATTCTGATTGCTGCTTTACCTCTGCTGTCCATTATGACAACTATGCCCACCTTGCCTTTGACAGTTGAGTGCTGCCACTTGGCCACTGCCACATCAGGATCCAATTATTCCCACTGTATTTAAATTTTGTCATTGAGTGACTGCAGTTCCCACCGTTAGATCTGACATAGAGAAGAACAATTACAGGGTTCTTCCAAGATGCAGGTGCTGCTCTCACAAATCGATTTCCTAATGAATTGGTCAAGGGTATAATTTCTGGACTCTCCCAGCTGGGATGAGTAGGTCTAAAGTGACTAATCCACTCTGCCATCTTAATCTCCCAAAGCTTTTGACTCTCTTCCTCTACATAAAACTAAGGGAGATCAGGCATTTCCAGCTCACTCACAGTAGACTATCTTTTAATCTGTGTTTCAGCTAACCAAGCAAATAAACTAGTAGAATCTTTTTTAACTCCCTAAGCTTCAACAATAAATGCAGAGTCCCTACTTAGTGGACCCAAATCAATAAATTAAGCCTGATCCAACTCTGTGTTCTTTCCACCATTATCCCACACCCTTAATGTTGATTCCCAACCCTAGTCTCCAGATTTATGTTTACATAAATTAGAAAATTCAAGCAGTATTTTTTTCAAGTGTAGTGCACCTCCTCATGGGTTACACTCTCAACCTTACCTCTAACGGTCTGCCAGGACTTTAGTTATAGGTCTAGAAGAAAACAGGGGTGTTGGGTGTGGCTCCTGAAAAAAATCAACATTATTTTTTCCTGGCAACTGCCTTGTGGTGAGGGTGGGGGTCATCACTGTTGCCTCAGGCAGTGCTGGGTTCATTTCCTCATACAAAGGTGGAAAGGCTGATGACAGCATGGGTTGTGGAGGGGATATTGCCACTACTGGGGAAGCTATTCTGGCAAAAAAAAAATGTTGATCAGCATTGACAAACTCAGCATCCCTGGCTTTATCAGGGTCTTCTCACATGTCCCCATTCCAAGTTGCAGGATCCCATTCTTTTCCAATCAATGCCGTCACTTTAACCATAGACACCTAGTGAGGCTGTGCATGCCTCTTTCGTTACAGGTCAGCCATTTGCTTGATAAAAACTTGTGTCTGTTTTTCCACAATTTTGACTTTCTGTACAGGAGATAATACTGTCACTCAGGGCAATCTTAGCAGATGTGCAGTTCAGTGTATGCTTCTAAAGCTGGGAGTTAGAATCCCTGAGTTGATCATCATTTTCTTTTTTTTTTTTTTTTTCTTTTTTGTTGAGACGGAGTTTCACTCTTGTTACCCAGGCCAGAGTGCAATGGCGTGATCTCGGCTCACCGCAACCTTCACCACCTGGGTTCAGGCAATTCTCCTGCCTCAGCCTCCTGGATCATCATTTTCTTTCATCACTTTGTCCGCTGAAATTTGGAACCTCCAACCAGCTTCATTATGTTCCTTGATTCTTCACATATGGTCAAAGGTATTATGTACAGAGTCACTAAACTCCTTGCCTCTCATGAGCAGTGAATCACAAGTGTCAAATGCATTTGCATAAATCTCTAAACAGTTCACACCAAGTACTATCAGTGTTCTCCATGCTATTAGAAGTAGGGACCTTTTCTGAGTGTTTTTGAATCTAATCATATTAAGCACCCAACTCCAAAAACTCCCAAACCAATGAAAGAACTCCATTCTTAGTATTCTGCTCCTCTAGAACCACTCCTGGTACCAAAATCTGTATTAGTCAGGGTTATTTAATAACAGGAACATATCTAATAGGATGGAAATATATATAATCTCTCTCTCTATATATATATATATATATTTTTCTCTCTATATATAATTCTATATGTCTTCCTATATATGATATACATAAAGGTGTAAGCTGGGAGGCTAGGCCAGTCTAGACTTTTCACATTTTTCTGCCTGTTTTGTATTCTAGCCACACTGGCAACTGATTAGATGGTTCCCACCCAGATTAAGGGTGGGTCTGCCTTTCCCAGTCCACTGACTCAAATATTAATATCCTTTGGCAACACCCTCACAGACACATCCATGATCAATACTTCGCATCCTTCATTCCAGTCAGGTTGACCTTTCAGTGTTATCTATCACAATATATTACTGAAGAACTTAAATGTATACCTACCACTACCTCAAAAGCAACAAGTTCTGTTCTCAACAGCCAATCATACTTTTAACAATTAGGTAGACAGACATAAGCTGTTCAAAATGCAAATATAGTTGATCATATTCTTTTTTATCCAAACAAGTTCACTTAACTGTTAGCCAGAATATTAAAATAAGCTAATTATATTTTTAAGCAGTGATTAATTTTGCATATATGATATCCAAGTCACTTTAGTTTTATGTAGAACATTGCTTTCAAGAGATCAAAGGATTTTTCTAATGTGATTTTTAGCAATGTTTGCAAAAGACTCTAAATTTTATAGTAGCTAATCCTATTCTAGTTTGAAGGATAGAAAATACCAATTAAGTATAACTTCATTGACTCTCTTTTTGCTTGGTTAACCCTTTAACACTGTGGCTCACCTGGACTAATATGAGGCCTAGGGTATTTTTTGAGAAAAATGAATGAATATAAACACAATATAAGATTTTTTCATAGTTCTTGAACTTGGCCTCTCCTGTACCTTTATGCATCAAGTGTGTAGATGGGCACCAGCTGCTGCCTTGTCTCAGGGCTTGGGACAATGTCTGGGGGTAAGAGAGGCTGAAAGGAGATGAGCCTTGGAGGCACAAATCAAACCTCAGTCAAAAAAAAAAATCTTAGGCTTTTTAATTTTAAAATACATCCTCGGTTCCTCCTAGAATGATAGTTTTTGTTTTTCTCTTATCATTGAAATTAATTTTTAAAAAGGTGATTTTTTTGGAAACAGTTGTATGAAAATCATCAGTAATACAGATTTTAATCATCTTAAGTTGAACAACTAAAGAAACTGAGAAACTTGTCTCTTCTGCAAATGAGGTCTAGTTTATTAATTTGATCATTTTAACTTTAAGATATTTAAACTATTATAAATTTTGAAAATGTAAAGTGGGTGTTCAAAATCTTAATTCATAAAAAATGATGTAGAAATGAAAAGCAATTATATGAGAAAATGCTGGCAGAATAGCTGGCACCTGGTCAACACTAGGTAAATTGTTGAATACTATTACTAATGAAACACATATTTGCTGCACAACTTCACATTTTATCTTGGTGAAAGGTGCTGGGAGTTGTTATAAAAATGAAACTTCTTTTTTTTATTGCATTTTAGGTTTTGGGGTAATTGTGAAGAACATGCAAGATTGTTGCATAGGTACACACATGGCAGCGTGATTTGCTGCCTTCCTCCCCTTCACATATAATGTGTTTAAAATCATGGAAGGAGCTATCTTTAAAGTAAGATTTATTTGCCATTTAATAAAAGTAAAAAAGTAAATTTCACCACAGCTGTGGTGGCCCAAAAGAGAAAAACAGAGAGAGAGAGAAAGAGAGAGAGTGAGAGCAAGTGAGCCAAACAGGTGTGGAGTCTCCTGCCAATATGTTCTACTCCAGGCTGGAGGCCACTTGGAAGCTTGAACCCCAACTTATTATTTTACAAAGAGTTTAAAAAATATGCACAACCAGTAGATTTCCCAAGAACTTCTGTTTTTATGACATCCACTTACAAAAGCCTGGAGAGAAAAGAGTTAGGTATAGTCTTTTAGTAAAACTAAAAATAGCAACTAAAATATTATCAAGAACAAATCTATATGAAATGCAAACAGCAATCATTCAGTGACACAAGCAGCTTTCCATGGTAAAAGAGGATAAACAAAAAAGGAAAATTTATTAAAATCAACAGTTCTATAGGTACTCCTGGGAGTCTCTATACCAACATGTTTTTGAATTAAAAGAATTTTTCCTTTTCCAAAGTATGAATTCATGACATATTGAGTTTATTATTTTTGCTATTTTGCAAAAATTAAAAGACAAGTGTCTTATGAAGACATTTCTTACTTTTATTTATTTTTTTGACATTCTTACTTTTAAAGACAATTAAATATTAGAATTTGAGTGTTTTGTAAAGTTTGTATTTTTTAAGGTAGGTAGAGAATGATACATCAAGTTAATCTCTCTTTTGTGCCTCTTACAAACTAGGCTTTTTATCTACATCATCTCTAATCCCCTAATACCATAAATAAATTATTCTAAACCAATACAGATGAGCAACCTGAAGTTCAGCCAGATTAAGAAGTTTACTTTTGCATATTTTAACAAATCAAATACATGGTATTATAACATAATGTTTGTAGCACTAAAATATATATTAATTCCAGTGTGTACTGTTGCTTTTACTATGGAAATGTAAGTTGCCTTATTTGCTTTTATCCATCATTAGTCAACATAAAAACAGATTCAAATCTTTATTAATATCTGATATTATTTTAATATTAATTATTCTAGATCATTGTAAAAGAAAGGTAAAGTTAGTTCCCTGATTTGTTCCATTGAATGTTTATTACTTTATAAAAATGCTGCTATATCTTATTTATATAGTAATATACTCATCATAGATTACACAGTGACCAAAAAAGAGAAAAGAATGACCCTAAATCGGTTAGCTTGTCATGATGTCTATTTTCTATATTGAAAACAGTTTTTATAATAATTCGGAATCTGATCTTTAAAACATAGCAATATGTTACATACCTTTTCTCTGTCAGATTACCCTCTAAATAAATAGTATTACATTTTAGAAGAAGAAGAATCCTTTGTACAAACAAATATGAAGAGGGCCTTGAATAAGCACAACACAACAGTAGACCTAGGCCTGTTCTGGTTGAAGCAGAGGAAAATAGAGGTTTGCCTCCTAGTGTTGCTTCTCACCCTCACTCCCCAATAGCCTCTTGAAGCTCCTCTGAGGAATTGGGCCTCCATGGAGAACGTCTTAAATGTCCTTCTTCTGCATCATTTCATCTAATGATGGATTTATGATTCCATTTACTGGATATCCACTAAATTATTTTAACAAAACCAACCACTGTTTTGGGGTAGGGTTTGAATAATAAAAATCACAACAAAAATCATTATTGCACAGAAAAAAAAACACTAAAGTTTAATAACCACTTTCAAAAGAAAATCTAAGTTAATGATTAAAGCATCCCTATAAATAAGCATTATTACTACTCCCATCTCTCAAATGAAGGGACTGTAGCATAGGAAGGAATATTAAATTGTTTAAGATCTCACACATCTGGTAAGTAAGGGAGTCAGAATCAGGAACTAACACTGTAAATAAAATATCAATACTTTTTTTGTAGCTAAGACTTATTTGGATATAATTTATTATATCTTATGCAAATATCTGGATATAGAAATCTTTCTTAATATATGAGAATATTGATTTCCAATACTCAATCTTCATAGATATTTATATAATAACACAATATGTTATCATTACCATAAAATATTTTCCAGTTTGGTAGATGAAGATGATATATTATTATTTTATGAAGTAATCAATATAAACTGAATATATTAATACAAGAAAAATATTAAGTGAAAACACATAGCATAAAAGGAAGTATATTAAGTTCCACAATGTATAATATCATGTAATCTTTAGAAATGTCAAATCTAGAACTCATAAACAATCATCTATCAATCCTATGCACTGAACCATTAATGTTTTATGAATTTTTAAATGAATAACATTGAACATTTTACTATGTTTATTATCTAATCACATTTTAATTTTATGATTTGCTAAATTGTCTCTAGATCATTTTTTATTTGAATTTTTGAAATCCTATTGATTGCCAATACTGCTTATGTATGAAAATTAAGTTGTGGAATATATTGCAAATGTATTTTCTACTTTTCCTTTTGCATTTCAAAAGAATAATGGTTTTTTTCCTTTGGCATAGCCATTTTAGATTTTCATCCTGTCAAACCAAGTTCTCTCTATATTCTATAATGGTGTACCTTTGTTGTTATGATAAAATTATACAAATATGTCTCATAATTTCATTTGACTAGTTTTATGATTTAGCTTTTCACATTAAATCATTTACATAAAAATTATTTTGATATGTAGTACATAGTAATGCCTTAATTTTAAAAATAATTTTCTATTTTTATACATTGTACTGGATATATCACCTTTTTATTTTTGTTCCTTTTTCAGTTTTGTCTATTCTACAACCAGCAATGCTTTATTTGTTATATTTTAATACTATAATCTATTATCTACTAAGGGAAGCTGTACCTAGTGAGTAATTGTTTTAAAATGTTCTTGTCTATGCTTTTCTGTTAATTCCTGATGAAGTTTAGAATCAGTTTGTTAAATTATAAAAATTTCTCATTAGCATTTTGATTAAATATTTTATTTTATCTTTTATTATACTTTAAGTTCTGAGATACATGTGCAGAATGTGTAGGTTTGTTTTATAGGTATACGTGTGTCATGGTGGTTTGCTGCCACTGATCAACCCGTAATCTACATTAGGTATTTCTCTTAATGTAACCCCTCCCCTTGCCCCCTAGCCCTAAACAGGCCCTGGTGTGTGATGTTCCCCTCCCTGTACCCCTTTGTTCTCATTGTTCAACTCCCACTTATGAATGAGAACATGCAGTGTTTGGGTTTCTGTTCTCGCATTACTTTGCTGAGGATGACGGTTTCCAGCTTCATCAATGTTCCTGCAAAGGATACGAACTCATCCTTTTTTATGGCTGTGTAGTATTCATAGTATTCCACTGTGTATCTGTGCCACATTTTCTTTATCCAGTCTAATATTGATGGGCATTTGGGTTGGTTCCAAGTCTTTGCTACTGTGAATAGTGCTGCAATAAACATACGTGTGCTTGTGTCTTTACAGTAGAGTGATTTACAATCCTTTGGGTATACACCCAGTAAAGGGATTGCCGGGTCAAATGGTATTTCTAGTTCTAGATCCTTGAGGAATTGCCACACTGTATTCCACAATGTTTGAACTAATTTACACTCCCACCAACAGTGTAAAAGCATTCCTATTTCTCCACATCCTCTCCAGCATCTTTTGTTTCCTGACTTTTCTTTTTCTTTTTTTTTTTTTTTGAGACGGAATTTTGCTCTCGTTACCCAGGCGTGCAATGGCGCGATCTCGGCAGACCGCAACCTCCGCCCCCTGGGTTCAGGCAGTTCTCCTGCCTCAGCCTCCTGAGTAGCTGGGATTACAGGCATGCGCCACCATGCGTTTCCTGACTTTTTAATGATCGCCATTCTAACTGGCATGAGATGGTATCTGATTTGTGGTTTTGATTTGCATTTCTCTAATGACCAGTGATAATGAGTTTTTTTTCATATGTTTGTTGGCCACATAAATGTCTTCTTTTGAAGTGTCTGTTCATATACTCTGCCCACTTTCTGATGAGGTTGTTTGTTTTTTGTAAATGTGTTTAAATTCCTTGTAGATTCTGGATATTAGCCCTTTGTCAGATGGATAGATTGCAAAAATTTTCTTCCATTCTGTACATTTCATGTTAACTCTGATGATAGATTATTTTGCTGTGCAGAAGCTCTTCAGTTTAATTAGGTACCATTTGTCAATTTTGGTTTTTGTTGCTATTGTTTGTGATGTTTTAGTCATGAAGTCTTTGCCCATTCCTATGTCCTGAATGGTATTGTCTAAGTTTTCTTTTAGTGTTTTTATGGTTTTAGGCCTTACATTTAAATCTTTAATCCATCTTGAGTTAATTTTTGTGTACGGTGTAAGGAAGGGGTCCAGTTTCATTTTTTTGCATATGGCTAGCCGGTTTTCCCAATACTATGTATTAAATAGGGAATCACTTCTCCATTGCCTGTTTTTGTCAGGTTTGTCAAAGATCAGATGGTTGTAGATGTGTAGTGTTATTTCTGAGTCCTCTGATCTGTTTCATTGATCTGTATATCTGTTTTGATACCAGTACCATGGTGTTTTGGTTACTGTACCTTATAGTGTAGTTTGAAGTCAGGTAGTGTGATGCCTCCAGCTTTATTCTTTTTGCTTAGGATTGTCTTGGCTATACGGGCTATCTTTTGGTTCCACATGAAATTTAAAGTAGTTTTTAAAAATTCTGTAAAGAAAGTCAATGGTAGCTTGATGGGAATAGCATTGAATCTATAAATTACTTTGGGCAGTGTGACCATTTCCACAATATTGATTCTTCCTATCTGTGAGCAAGGAATGGTTTTTCCATTTGTTTGTGTCCTCTCCTTAAGCAGTGGTTTTGTAGTTCTCCTAAACTTTAAAATAATATTTTAATCTTGGGAAAATGACAACTTTAAGTAAGGGTTCACTTTGATGAATACTATTCACAAGGCACACATTTCAAAACCCTCAGAAGATGCCTGAAACTGAACCCTGTATACACTATTTTTTTCCTGTGCATACATACCTATGATAAAGTTTAACTTACTAATTAGGTACAGTAGGATATTAGAAGCAATAGTGAATAATTCCATAGAACAACTAAAACAGTATCCTATGTACAATTTCATGGATACAAGATTTGTTCTTACTGCTGATTTTAGCAATATCAGCATATGATTTTTTCCTTATTGAGAACTTTTACCTTTTCATTTAAATGAAGTACTTGATGGGTTCTTTTTGACATATTTGAATTGCCAGAATGACTACATTTGCACTTCAGGGTCCTTAATAAGTAAAATAGGAGTTAATTAATACAAGCACTTCGATACCCTGGGATAGTTGATCTGATAACCTAGACAGCTACTGGTTGGCTCATGAAGAGGCAGTGTATGCAGGTGAATCCATTAGACAAAGGGATGCATCACAATTCAAGGTGGGATGGAGCAGATGGCACAAAATGTCATCACACTTCTCAGTACAATATGCAATTGAAAACTGATGAATTACTTATTTCTGGAATTTTCCATTTAATGTTTTTGTTTCCAAAATATCTGGGGTTTGTTCCAGGTCCTGACATTTGCTTCATAGAAAGCCAATGACTGAGATGATGAGTCTGCCAAAGAAAAAGGCTTTATTCAGGTGCTGCAGCTAAGGAGATGGGAGATCAGTCTCAAATCCATCTCCCTGGCCATCTAAAATTAGGGGTTTATATAGCAGGGAAGAAATAAAACTATGTATGGGAAAATGAGAATTCAGGAGTGGTAAGGAAATAGTCCTAATAAATTAGAGGCCTGGCATCTCATTAGATGGGATAATCTGGGAAGTTACAGTTCTTTAATACTTTTTAAGAGGCCTAGGGGTCCTTTCCTGAGGGAGGAACTCAGATAAAACAAAAGTGAGTTTTAAGCTTTAAGACCAGAAGGGTCAATTTCTATGTTTATTAAAAACAAACTGTCTGTGTATGAGACTACTGGGTCAGTTTCATTTTTATATTACAGCAGGTTATACAAAGTTTTTGGTTTCCCAGTGCATATAAAAATTTTTGGTTTCCCAGTGCATATATGTGCATCATACTGTAGCCTATTACATGCAATAGCATTATGTATAAAAATATATGTCTTGGGGCTGGGCATAGTGGCGCATGCCTGTAATTCCAGCACTTTGGGAGGCTGAGGTGGGCAGATCACCTGAAGTCAGGAGTTCAAGCCCAGCCTGGCCAACTGGTGAGACCCCTTTCCTACAAAAATGCAAAACAAAAACAAAATTAGCCAGGCATGATGGTGGGTGCTTCCATTCCCAGCTACTCCAGAGGCCGAGGCAGAAGAATCACTTGAACCCAGGAGATGGAGGTTGCAGTGAGCCCAGATGGTGCCATTGCATTCCAGCCTGGGTGACAGAGGGGAACTCCATCTCCAAAAAACAATTTAAAAAACACATGCTTTATTTTTAAAATACTCTATTGCATTAAAATGCTAACAATCATCTCAGCCTTCAGTACCTCCTATCTTTTTTCTGGTGGAGGTGTGTCTCAATGTTTGTGGTTGTCAGCTGATCAGGCTGGTGGTTGCTAAAGGTTGAGGTAGCTGTGAAAATTTCTTAAAGTAGCCAGGCGCGGTGGCTCAGGCCTGTAATCGCAGCACTTTGGGAGGCCGAAGTGGGTGGATCATGAGGTCAAGAGGTCGAGACCATCCTGGTCAACATGGTGAAACCCCGTCTCTACTAAAAATACAAAAAAAAAAAAAAAATCAGCTGAGCATGGTGGAGCGTGCCTGTAATCCAAGCTACTCAGGAGGCTGAGGCAGAAGAATTGCCTGAACCCAGGAGGCGGAGGTTGCGGTGAATCGAGATTGCGCCGAACCGAGATTGCGCCATTGCACTCCAGCCTGGGTAACAGGAGTGAAACTCCGTCAAAAAAAAAAAAAGAAAGAAAGAAAGAAAGAAGAAAGAAAGAAAGAAAGAAAGAAAGAAAGAAAGAAAATTTCTTAAAATAAGATAATAATGAAATTTGTCCCATTGATTGACTCTTCTTTTTGAAAAAAATACTTCTCTGTAGTATGTGATGACCTTTGATAGTATTTACCTACATTTAGAATATCTTAAAAAATTAGAATCAATTCTCTTAAACTCCACTGCTACTTTATCAACTAAATTTATGTACTATTCTAAATCTTTATCATTTCAACAATGTTTATGACATCTTCACCAGAAGTAAATTCCATCTCAAGAAACCACTTTCTTTGCTTTTCCAGAAGAAACAACTTCTTGTCCGTTTAAGTGTATTGTGAGATTGCAGTAGTTCCGTCACACCTTTACTCTCCATTTCTAATTCTAGTTCCTTTGCTATTTCTATCATGTCTGCAATTACTTCCTCCATTGAAGTGTTAAACCCCTCAACGCCATACTGATAGTATGGACTCAATTTCTTCCACATTCCTATTAGTGGTGATATTTTGATATCCTTCCCTGAACCATGAGTGTTCTTAACAGCATTGAGAATAGTGAATCATTTCCAGAAGGTTTTCAATTTACTTTGCCCAGATCCATAAATGGAATCACTATCTCTGACAGTTATTCCCTTATGAAATGTGTTTCTTAAACAATAAAACTTGAAATTTGAAATTACTCCTTAAACCATAGGATATTGAATGAATGTTGTTAGTAGGCATGAAAACAACATTAATCTTTTGTACATCTCTATAAGAGCTCTTGGGTAAGGAGGTGCATTGTCAAGGAGTAGCAATATTTTGAATGGAATATTTTTTCCTGAGCAGGAAGTCTCAACAGTGGCTTTAAAATATTCAATAAACCATGCTGTCATCCAGGCTTTGTTATTCTATTTACAGAGAACAGGAAGAGTAGATTTAGCATAATTCTTCAAGGCCCTAGGATTTTCAGCAGGTAAATAAGCATTGACTTCAACTTAAATTCACCAGTTGCATAGTTGCATTAACCCTTAAAAAGAAAGTCAGCACCTGTCCCTTGAAGATTTGCAGGCATCGACTCCTCTCCAGCTATGAGAGCCCCAGATGGCATTTTCTTTCAATAGAAGGCTGTTTCAACTACATGGAAAATCAGGTGTTTCATGTAGCCACCTTCATCAGTGTCTTAGCTAGGTCTTCTAGGTCACCTGCAGTAGCCTCTACATCAGCACCTGGTGCTTCACCTTGCACTGATATTACAGAGATGGCTTCTTTCCTTAAACCTCATGAACCAAATTGCTAGCTTCAAACTTTTCTTCTGCACCTTTCTCTCCTCTCTCAGCCTTTATAGAAGTGAAGAGAGTTAGGACCTTGCTCTGAATTAGGCTGTGGCTTAAGGGAATTTTGTAGCTGCTGTGATATTTTATCCAGACTATTTGAGCTTTCTTTGTATCAGCAATAACACTGTTTTGCTTTCTTATCATTTATGTGTTCACTGGAGTAGCACTTCTAATTGTCTTCAAGATCATTTCCTTTGCATTTACAACTTGGCTAACTGTTTGGCACAAGAGGCACACCTTTCAGTCTATCTTACCTTTTAACATGCCTTCCTCTCTAAATTTAATCATTTCCAGCTTTTGATTTCAAGTGTTAGACATGTGAAATGGTTTGGCTGTGCCCCTGCCCAAATCTCATCTTGAATTCTAGTTCCTATAATCTTCACATGTCATAGGAGGCAGCAAGTGGCAGGTAACTGAATCATTGAGGGCAGTTTCCCCCATGTTGTTCCATTGATAGTGAGTGAGTTCTCATGAGATCTGATGGTTTTATAAGTGGCTCTTCACCCTTTGCTTGACACTTGTTTCTGCTCCTTGTGAAGAAGGTGCCTTGCTTCTGTTTTGCCTTCTGCCATGATTGTAAGTCTCCTCAGGCTTCCCCAGCCATGCTAAACTGTGAGTCAATTGAACCTCTTTCCTTTATAAATTACCCAGTTTTGGGCTCTTCATTATAGCAGTATGAAAACACATTAATATAACATGCAAACTTTCCTTTCATCACTTGGAGGCCACTGTCGGGTTATTAATGGACCCAATTTCAATATTGTTATGTCTCAGAATATAGGGAGTTCTGAGGAGAGGGAAAGAAATGAGGGGGCAGTTGGTTGGTGGAGGCTTCAGGACACATATTATATTTACTGAATTAGTTCACTGTCATATGAGAAAGGTTCCTAGCTCCTCAAGACAATTACAATGGTACAATCAGAGATCACTGGTCATAGATTACCATAAAAGATATAGTAGTAATAATAATACAATTCAAAATATAGAAATAAGTAATGAAATGTCACAGAGAAACAAAAAAAGGGCACATATTATTGGAGTATGAATAGGTATCTATGAAATACAGTACAGTGAAGCACAATAAAACAAGCTGTGCCTTCACACCAGTTATTTTTACTTTTATCGCTCTTTAAAAAGTTAGATTTTCTATTATATATCTAATGACAATTTTTGCTAGTTTTTTATTTTTGCATCTTTTGGTAGCATGTAAGACTTTTATACTTTTTTTTTTTAACAAATCACCTCACAAACTCTTATTACTTTGTTTTTTTATTCTTTCCTTTCATTCCTTTTTCTTCCTCCCTTCATTGTTTTTCACCTTCTTGTTTCTTTTCCTTCTTGTACAGTTTTCTGTATATACTATCAAAGGCAATGATTATTATTTACACGTTTCTTTTTCTTACCTTATTACATTTCTTGAAGATTTATTCTACATATATTGATCATGGGGTCACCCTCTCCCATCTCTCTATAGTAGGGGAAACTTTGCCAACTTTACTCATAACCTTCACTGTGGGAAAACGAGATAATCTTTCTTAAGGCATGACATGTAATATTCACAACTGAGGACAACCAATCTTTGGGTTTTCTGAAATCCTATCTTGCTTATAGTTGTAAAAATAAAAAATAATATTTTTTCCCTTTTGAACTTCAATGGGAAATAGCAGGTAGTAAACAGTCAAAAGGAAACACAGGCCAATAGATTGGCAAATATATAGAAAATTATATTTATAATATTGGTAAAATACCAGTTGGTGAAAAATTCAAAACAGTTTAATTTCGAGAACTACCTTGATTTCCGAGTGCTAGACGAATATTAAATATTCATATTGATATCAGGCATTTCTATATTCCTTGTATACTTATTACAAATTATTCTATAATTCAGTTCCTTATTTTATGATACTAACTTTGGTTTTGAAATGGATATGTTTTATTATGTTAGAGCTTTATTTTTGCTAGCTGCACACTGAGGATTTATTGGGACCTACTATGATAACTAAAAGGATTTTCTTCTTTGACCTATGTACATGATGCTAAGCTTCCAGAACATTGTATCATTATGGAAACCCTGAAACAAATTGTATTTGGTTCTAGGGCATTATTCTTTAATATGTTGCAGGAATCAATTTGACACTAATTTATTTAAGATCATTGACCTCCTATTCCTAAGTAAAATTGAGCTCTGATTTATTCTTTTGCTCTGCTTTTTGGCTTTGGCAGTGTTATGCTAGTTTTGTAAAATAAATTGGAGAGATTTTCACTTCTAGCCATGATTAGGTAGCTGGCACTGTATTTGTCTTCTCACTATAGGCAAGTAGAAAACAAATAAAACAAAGCAACAAATATAAACACACATTTTCTCACACCAGATCATAGGCAATGAAGGATTGTAACTCCCGAGAGGAGGGGAAATGCCTGGCATTCTGTCTGGAGAAACTTTCTGAACCTTTACAGGTGAAAACTAAACACAAAGCACAATGGTTTCAGTGAGCTGAGAAAAAAATCAGAGTTTAGGAATACAGTAAAAGCTAGAATTCGAAAGCCAGTGCCTCAATAAGAAGCTGCATAGATAAAAAGCTCTTTAAATCTGCATTTAAGTTTTCTTGAATCTTTTGCCAAATATCAGAGCTCCTCCTGCATGTAAGACTATCCCAAGAAGGGCAACAAGTAACTACTAGAGATCTGTAAGCTAAAGTATTATTAGAGCTATCACATGGCTGAGGGATACTTGAGATATCACCAAAGTAGAGATAGCTTGTTGAACACCCAGGACTTTCAACAAATGACCCACAAGGGAAGAAAAAAAAAAGTTACAAGACTATACTAGTCCCATAGTGATGGCTGCTCTAGACTCATGACAACAAAAATTAGAAACAAGCCTCAAAAAGACCAAGCTTATGAAAGTAACTGAATGACCTGTCTCAATAAACCTTGGCTGGGTGTAGTGGCTCACACACCTGTATTTCCAGCAATTTCAGAGGCTGAGGCAGGTGGATGGGTCACCTGAGGTCAGGAGTTTGAGACCAGCCCGACCAATATGGTGAAACATTGTCTCTACTAAAAATACAAAATGATTTGGGCATGGTGAGGGTGCATGCCTATAAATCAAGCAACTTGGGAGGCTAAGGCAGGAAAATCACTTGAATGTGGGAGATGGAGGTTGCAGTGAGCCAAGATCATGCCACTGTACTCCAGCCTGGGAAACAAGGGTGAAATTCTGTCTCAAAAACTAAAACTAACTAACTAACTAAACAATAAATAAACCTCAACACTCATGAAGTTAGGGAACTAAATCCAGATACTGAACAACATATAAATCAGTAAGTTCAGTATCCAAACAAAAAAAACCAGACATGAAATAAAGCAGAAAAATATGAGAATAAATAGTAGAAAATCAATCTCAGAAATAGAAGAGACAATGGACTTAGCAGATAAAACTGTTAAAATGAATGATTTAGAAAAGATATACAGAGCTGAAGAAAGTCCAGCCATTATTTCAAGATTTACTATCAGGTTACAGTAGTCAATACAATGATTTTGAAATGAAGATAGATAAGTATATCAATGCATCAGAATAGAGAATTGAGTAATATGCCCACATCTGATGGTAACTGATTTTTTAAAATTTTATTTTATTGTACTAAGAACACCTAACATGAGACATAACAAATGTTACCCTCTTAACACGTTTATGTGTACAATGCTTTATTATTGACTGTACATGCAATGTTGTATAGCAGATCTGTAGAGCATGTTCATCTTGCCTAACTAAAACTTTATGCCTATTGATTAGTAACTCCCCACTTCTCCCTTAACACAAGCCCTGAAAATTATCATTCCATTCTTTGATTCTATGAACTTGAGTATTTTAGATTCCTCATGTAAGTGGAGTCATGCAGTATCTGTCTTCATGTAACTGACTTACTTCAAGTAGCATAATGTCCTCCAGGTTTATCCATGTTGTTGCATATTGCAGAATCTCCTTTTTCACAACTGAGTAGTATTCCCTTTTATGTATATACCACATTTTCTTTATCCCTTCATCTGTTGATGGACATTTATGCTGTTTCTACATTTTGACTGCAATGAACTTGAGAGTGATAGTGAACCTTTATATTGTTTCCCATAGCAGCTGCATGATGTTTGCATTTCCACCAATAGTGTGCAATAGTTCCAACATTTTCAGTGGCACTTGTTTTTTGTATTTTTGATAATGAACATCCTGACAGGTATGAAGTGTTGTCTGCAGAGTAAAAGGACCACCTATGGAATGAAAGGCTACAATTGCAAACCACATAAAAGGGGCTAGTCTCCAAAATATATAAAGAACTGCTATAATTCAATAGAAAAAACTAATAACCCAGCTAAAAAATGAGGTAGGGACTTGAGCAGACATTTCCCCAAAGAAGATGTACAAGTGGCCAACAGATATATGAAAAAATGCTTAAGGTCAGTGTCACTTGTCATCAGGAAAATGCAGATCAAACCCAGAATGGTTGATTAATGTTTAAAAGCAGGTGCTTTTACTTCCATGAGTCACATCTTTTGCAGATGACTTTTAGATCAAAAATAAAGAACAATGAAATGTTATGATTGACCCATAGTTAAATATTGACATTTCAACATAAAGGTTGTGTAGGACATTTTCCTAAGAAAATCTTGGTACAGATAAATGTTAACTTGATTGTAGTTATTCTTCATTCTCTGCTCTACTTAATTGCTTTCAAAACGAGGAAGTGATACATTATCTTCCTTCTCATCAAACACATCAAGCACCTACGAGGTATAAGATATTTCACATATGAGATCTAGTTCAAATTCTAATTACAACTATCATGATTTAAAAAGACATAATGAAAGATGTCTAGTCTTTCTTAAGATTCCATTTCTCCTCTTACTGCTTTTTCTACTTTGAACTTCAGAGAGACAGACTATAAAATTATTTCAGTAATTATACTATACAGTGAAAACTATATCTTGAGATTCTGACCTCTCATTCTTTAACATTTTTGTAACATTTTCTTGAGCAAATTGTATTGAAATTTAATGAATAGATATATTATAATATCAAAAAACCTTTTCTATATGAACTAAAAATACTTCACTGCTAGACTTATTTAGGTCATGTTAAACTTATTTCTTTTGTTATAAAAGATTAAAAATTGGAAAGTGTTTCCCAGGGACTCTCTTTTCTTGGAGATTTAAAATGTTATACATTTCCATATTTGTGAAATAGTTTAATAACTGCTTAGGGGCAAAACAATGAACTAAATGGTTCTATGACAATATTCAAAATTCCTCACTTTTCTTAATTACTTTTGTAATGTCAAATTTGCATATGTGAAAGATGAATTCTTGCCATCATTCATTTAGTGTTGAGATCAATAAATGCCAATTATGGCATATATATATCTGAAAGGCATTGCATAGGCTTCAATCTAGAGTTAGTCTGCTAAAATCTATAAGACTTCAAATGGAGAAATAATCAGAAAATGGTCTTGGATTATACGTCAGACACTTTTTTCTTTTTGTACATCTTTTTAAAAAATGCTTATTTTAGTTTTGAGTGTACATATGTAGGTTTGTTATACAGGTAATGGCATGTCACAGGGGATCACTGTACAGATTGTTACCCTGGTTCTAAGCCTAGGATCCAATAGATGTTAGCTATTTTATTAAGTCAAAAATCTCTTGTTTAAAGGCTTGTTTCAATTTGTAGATTTTCACAATGCAATTTAAAGTTGTTTTCTTTTAACTTATAGTGATGATTCTAATATAACAATAGAAATCCGTTGGGTAAACATTTAAAAACATTGTAATGACTTATTTAGTATTTAAGAAAATAAATAATTATTTTAAATATCATTAATGTGGGCTAATTTATCCCATACTCTCCCTAAAGCAATGTCTATAATGTAAATGAAACCAATAACTAAGTTTTATTATATATTCAATGAGTATGTATAATTAATAACAATATTTTAAGGAAGAATATCACTTTCATATAATTTTAGTTATATTAACATTGTTTTTATCATTTCTGATTGTCTTCATTCATTCTGTGAATTCCAGTCACTATCTGGGGTCATATTCTTAATTTAAAACTTCCTTCTTCCTTTTTGTTATTATTAGCAAATATGTTGCATTTCAATATGATACAGGCACAAAGATACGTTTTATGATATTATTTTATTTAATTGCTTTTTAAATCAAATAAGAGAATAAAGCATAAAAATCTATGCTTATACTGCCTTTTATAATTTCATCATTACCTTTTCTGTTGCCCTTTATTTGTACAAGCACTCAAAATACAAGAGGATTTCAAAAAATTGCTGGAAAGACAGAATTAAAAGATAAAAATATAAAATATGAACTTTATTTCTCAACATAAATTCCATCGAATGAAAGACAATTTTATAAGTGATGATGCTAGCCATTTAGCATATGCCTGAAGAACTGAGGGTCCAGGGAGTTTAACCATATGAATGTCATCTTTTTTATGTTATGTTATTGAAGAAAATACATACCCTTTACAGATTTTTTTTAAGATTAGGAAATCAGAAGAAATCAAATAGAAATGTACATTCCTAATGATTTCCCATGGAAACTTTCACAAAATTTTCTTTTGTTGATGAAAGAAAGGAGTTGGACCGTGTGTAGTTGTGAAGGATTCTCTAGTGAAGATTTTCCGGACATTGTTTGCTCAAGTTTTGGCTAACTTTCTCAGAACACTCAAAATAAGCAGATTAAAAGTTATCATTCTTTGTCTATCCAGAAATGCAACAAGCAGATTGTCTTCTCTTGACTGGTATGCTTTTGCTTTCACTTGATGACTTCCTTTATTTTTTATTAATTGTTATTTTTTAAACAAATATTTTGTACTTTGTCTTCAGAACTGTACTGATAAAGCCACATTTCAACTCCTGTTAAAATTCTTCCAAAATATGCTTCTTAATTTTGATCTTGCTTGTTTATAATTTCCATTGATGCCCTATCCTTGTCTGAAGCTGAACTGGATATGATTTTGGGACCCATCAAATGAAAAATTTGTTCAACTCTAATTTTTTAATGAAAATTGTGTAAAGTGAACCACTTGAGATGTGTGTGGTATTGGCTATTTCTGCTGTAAATCATTGGTTCTTTTCAATTAGGGCAAGACCAAGACATAGTTTTTTTCTCACAAATAAAAGTGGATATCTGTCTGTCCATATGGGCTTTTTCTTCAATGTCTTCTTGTTGTTTCTTAAAATAAGCTATCCATTTGTAAACTGTTGATTTACTTGAGGCATTTTCTTCATAAACTTTTTGTAAAGTATCAAGGATTTCACTATTCTACCACTCAAGCTTCATATTCATTCGATGTTTTTCTCTTGCTTCAGTTTGGACAGAATATATATTGCTCTGATAGGGGCTTTTTTCAAGCTAATGTCGTCTTATTCTTAGTGTCTCAAATTTGATCCTGTTCAGACATGTTATAAAAAGTTCATACGTTTGTTTTGTGAAAAAAGTGAAATATGTGCACTATTTTTCTCATAATAGGCATTTTCTGAACTTTTTGAAGTCCTCTCATACTTAATTTTAGCCTGAAGAATTTTCTTCAATATTTAAGATGGGTCAGCTTAGTATCAAATTCTCTGTTTTTGCCTGGGAAAGGGTTTCTTTTACCTTCATTTTTGAAAGACAGTTTTGCTGGATATAGTATTTTGGGTTGATTTTTTAAAACCATGTTAACTTTTGGGCACTTATATATGTTAACCCATTGCTTTCTAGTCTTCATAGTTTCTGATGATAAGTAAGCTCTAAATGATTTTATTGTGGTTCCCTTGTGAGAAGTCAGTTTTCATTTATTGCTTTCAAAATTTTCTCCTTGTCTTTGGTTTTCAACAGTTTTATTCTGATGTTTATATTTGTGGATTTGTTTGTATTTATCTTATTTAGATTTCATTGAGATTCTTGGATGTGCAAATCATTGCTTTGCAATACATTTCTGAAGTTTTCAGCTATCATCACTCTGAATATTTTGATCTCTTCTTTTCTCTCCTCTAGGTCTCTTATTCCCATTATACATAGGTTGTTGTGTTAATAGTATCCCACATCTTTCTGAATATCTGTTGATTTTTCTTTGTATTTTCTTTTTGTCTTCTTCAAATTGCATGATTCTTATTTACCTGTTTTCAGGTTCACTAATTCTTATTCCTGCCAAATCAGTTCTACAGTAGTGTCCTGTTGTGAATTTATTTAGTTATACTTTTCAATTGCAGAATTTCAATTTGGTTTTGTTAAAAAATAATTCATGTCTTTATATTCTTTGATAATTATCATTACACTTTACTCACATACTCACATTTTCCTTTATTTATTGAATATGTTTATTTTATTATTTATTTATTTATTTATTTTTTGAGATGGAGTTTTGCTCTTGTTACCCAGGCTGGAGTGCAGTGGTGCAATCTCGGCTCACCGCAACCTCCGCCTCCTGGGTTCAGGCAATTCTCCTGCCTCAGCCTCCTGAGTAGCTGGGATTACAGGCATGCACCACCATGCCCAGCTAATTTTTGTATTTTTAGTAGAGATGGAGTTTCATCATGTTATGATAAATACTACATCTAGTCACTCACAGGCAGTTTTGGTTGTGTTTATGTTTTTCAGTTGACGGTTCAGACTTTCTTATTTATTTGGCTATCTCATAAATTTTGTTGGAAACTGGACATTTTAGGTAACATAGCAACTCTAAGTACTACCCCTTCTTGCTCCCTGACCTGCCATTTGTTATCTTTATTTGCTTGTTTTATTTAAGAACTCATTGGATTATTTTAGTTAAGTCTGTTTCAATCTCTCAATAATAGGTCTTTGATGTTATTCCCATTGGGCATCCAGAGTCACTTTGGGATAATAATTGTTTTTGCAGAGTTTTCTTTAACTTTCTCTTTCACTGGCCACATCCTACTGTTGAGATCCACTAACTGCTGGCTGGGTGTTACAGGGACATAGACTCCTCTGTATACTAATACAATCAAATTAAAGTTTCCTTAAAGAAACTTCCAAAAAATAGTTATGGAGATTAGTCTTTGAGATTTGGTCTGATCCCAAGATGGCAAATGAGGCAGCCAATAGTTTAGCTTTTATTTTTAGTGAATTTATAAATCTCCTTCCAATTTTATTTCACCACAACCTCCACTACTTTTGAAGGCACACTTAGGCTTTGATTTCTCCATATACTATTGCGAGTGGAGTTTGTTACTTTTGGAAGAGATCAGAAGCTGTTTGTTTTGTGACTTTCTTCTCCCTTCCTACCTTGTACCCTCACTACCCCCTCTACCAGGCCCCAGCATTTAGCTAAATTATTGGTTCTTATCTCTGGAGCTGGGGTTAGAGACAATGATGCATTTCTTTCTGAGTAACATCCCTGTTCCAGGAAGTAAGTACTAGATGTAGGGACGCTGTAAGTGCGGGGGAGAGAGGCAGTAGCATCAGATGTCCTTAGCTTGCATCTGGAGAGTGGAGTCACTGCCTTATGAGCCTGGGAAATGGTCACTGGAGACTCAGAATTCTCAGTAGTGCAATGCTCAAGATAGAGCTTCTTCCCACCAGTGGGAGCTGGGCAGAAAAAGGGAGCCACAGCCACCTCTTACCCAGAACTATGACTCAGCTATATGTAGGGCAGGATAAGAAAGGCTGACATCCTGACTGTCCTAAGAAGGTACCCTTCCAACTGGGAGGTAAGACAGAGGGGACCCTGAGTTCTTTGCTATATCGTCTACATCCGCTACGTGTAGTGGAGTTTCTGGCTGACTGAGCTAGGACAGGGTAGGGAGGAAGCAATCTAAGTTCAAATACCATAGACTTGACTATTAGTGAGTGTTAGTAGATATCCTTGAATAGATATTCTTCATTGGCTATATGCCCTTAACACCATTCCTAGACACTTTAACTAGCGCTTTAATTAAATAATAATTTTCACTAACTTGACTAGGAAGAGGGTCCAAAAGACTCCTTATGCAGGCATACCAAAGACCATTCTTCAATAAATGTAGTCTCTTCTCTTTCTTTTACCTTTTTGAATAATTTTATTTTTTTAAGTAATTGCCTCTAATGTTTCATTAACTTGGTCTTCTAAAAAATACGGCATGAGTCATTTGTCACCACTCGTACGGTCTGTATCATTAACTCTATCTTCCTTATTTATTTGGAATTATACATTAAATGATGTTAATTGAGAAAATCAAATAGCTTTATAAACATGAAAAATTAATGTCAGCATCATTACTAATAAATGGTTAAATGCAGTAATATCCTTGTTTTAGAGGTTCATAGAGGCAAATATGTTTCTAATCAATGTTTAACAGTCTTCATTAAGCTCTCTCAGCACAATAAAATCATTTAATATTGCTAAAGTAATTAGTCTTCCAAACAGCAGAATGAGCACAAGTAGAATTGATCACTTGCCCAGATTTAGCAATGCAGCCCCAACATTTTGATTATTCTCACTAAAAACAGAAGTCACCATGATACACCCTGTTGTACAAAGCATAATACTATAAAGAGAATATCAATTTTTGGATACTCATATTATTTGAGACAATACCATATCAAGTGTTAGATGAACTATTTCAGCCCAAGTACACATAGAGAATCCACACAACACCCAAAAAATATTTTTCTGTAGCTAACATAGCATGAAAAGCACGAAAATGAAATAACAATCCAGGCTGGCATTGTTAGTGCTGCAGTCACTTGGATGATTATGGGGTTTTGAAAGATGGACATATTTTGACCATTTCAATCATAGAAGATATGGTCAATTGACTTGTAGAAGGGATAGAAATGAAGTTTCAGATTCACTGCTCTATTTTTAGCAAACCATAGGACAAAAAGCCATTTATGACTAATCAGAGTTTTGAGATTATTTTATGTACATTTTAGTTGCAAATAGTCTATTATCATGGAACTGATATTATCATGGAACTTAACTGAAGCTACTTTTGCAAAATAAGGTTTCGAATTTCATGCAGAAAAATAAAGCTGCAATAAAAGCAAATTCCTTAATAGTGGCCACTTCTTTCCTAAAGCAAAATGGATTTTAAAATCTCTCTTTGCTTAAACTGAACCAATGCCAATTAGTCCCAGTAGTAATAATGTAAGTTCATATTAGTTTTGAAGCTGAGGTAATTTAGAGGGAAACATCAAAAGTCCAATGGATGCTGATAATATTCTTTCACTAATGACTTAGATGTGCACTGATGACTCTCAGGGAAATGGTGCAGAGCAGTTTTGTGAATCTACAATATATCATACATGATACTCTTCAATATATCACCAACCTTCTGTTGTTTTTTTCTGAGTCTTAGCATTTTTTGGCATATTATATTTTTATTCATCTGAAAAACTCTGCGTCCTTTCTAAGGGATGTTTGCATCACTCCTGGAAATGTTTTGTTATTTACAGCACCATATAACCTTTAAAAGTTGGAATAATTAACTTGAGAAATTTTTCTCTTTAGAGGCTAACAGCCTGGATTTTTACCCCCTATCATGAACAAATTAACCATCTCTTTGAAAACCAGGTAATGATTTTTTAAATGTGCAATTTAAAATTTCAAACCATATTACCATTTTCCCCCCAGAAGCTTCACTGTCAGTGACTTAGTAAAACCATCATTAATCACAAGATAAGCTACAGTCATGTGGTGATTGTAATTTGGTCCCACGGAACCAAAGACAAATGATATGGAATACTATTAGCAATGATAGCTTTAATGTAGACATTCATCATGGACTCAGGTTCACTTGATGTGACTTTGGGATAAAAACAGGAAAATTCCCTCACTATTGAAAATTCTATTACTATTAAATCATAATTTTGGCAAAACTATACAAAATAAAACAGTAGAGTTTGTGATTTTTTTTCACTATCAAAAGACAAAATTGCAGGGAGCTTTCAAGCACACAGATGCAGTGCAATTAGAATAGTGAATGCTGATCAGTTGTTATGTATCTAATTGCTAATAATAGAATCTAAAGTTTTGGCAAGCTGTCTATTTTTAGGAGTCGCAAGACTGCTCCAGCTCATCAAAACAGGTAGACTGCTAACAGAGATTAAGAGACACATACATACACACATACGCACACACAGATTCTTTCATCAGTGACATATTTTATTGGTCATAAATGTCTTTAATACATTGTATTATAATCTCTTAGAGCAACAGAATGCATTTTTTAGGAAGAGATCCTTGTTATCCTTATTAAGTACTATTCAGGGGTCATATTTAAGAAGCTATTTAGGTTTGCAAGGAGCTACACAATTATTATTAAATGCTTTTCCTGTAGAAAATCCCCGAGAGGAAATGAATGCGGAATTGAAAGTGTGATTGCAGTTCCCAACTGACAATAAATATTGACTATGGCCTGTGGCCTTCTTCTAAGGAATATGTGAGTTAAGGTTTAATTCTTCATGTGAAAAAAATCAAATCTACTACAGATGCTTCTTGACTGACAATACGACTACCTCCTGATATACCTTTTGTAAATTGAAAATATCATAAATGGAAAGAAATACATTTAGACCAGGTGCAGTAGCTCATCCCTGTTATCTCAGAACTTTTGGAGGCATAGGCAGAACTGCTTGAGCCTAGGAGTTTGAGACCAACCTGGGCAGCACAGTAGGACCCCTTCTTACAAAAAATTTAAAAAATAGATGGACATGATGGCTTGCACCTGAGGGCCCAGCTACTCAGGAGGATGAAGTGGGAGGATCGCTTAAGCAGGGAAGGTCAAGGCTGCTGTGAGCCATGATCCTGCCACTGTACCGCAGCTTGGGTGACAAAGTGAGACTTCGTCTCAAAGAAAAGGAAAAAGAATGCATTTAATGCTGGCAACACAGCAGGTAGACCCTGAGTTAGGAGGGTTCTATTTATAATTTTTTGACTTTAAAAAGACACAAAAGCAATACGCATTCACTGGCAAGTGTAACCCCTTCTTAAGTCATAAGGAGCTCCTTTATTTACATGGGATCACATTCACAATAAACGTATTGTAAAGTTGAAAATTTTTACACTGAACCATCCTAAATAGAGGACCATCTGTAGTTTAGGAATAAATTCAGACAATGCCATTGCATTCTTTCTTATGGTATTTTATTTCATTTATTCTGAGTACTTCTGCCATCTGGGCCTACCTGTGTAGCTTCGTCAACTACACCTGCCTCTGCCACTATACATTTAGTTATTTTCTTCCCAGTATTCTTTAGTTGAATTACTCTACTACACGCTACACTCTCAACAATTAAAGTTAATCTTGTGGCCTACATGAAGTAAATCTGCTAATAAACCATAAAAGATATCTGCAATATCTACAAAGTCCAAAATGATATCTGGCTCACCAAATCTTCTGGTCTTTGACATTTGGATTCAACAGGAGAAAAAAAAATGATGCTAATACTTTATTTTCTTAAATATTAAAAAATATGTATATTCTGTGATTCACAAAGTATCTCAATATTCCAGTTATATTGGTTCTGCATATAATATATCTGTTTAATTTTCTATGGACCTACTTATATTGGATTTGGTTTAATTTTATCTTTATTTTACCTGCTGATTTCTTTGGTTGAGTGGAATATTCCTTTTTTTTTTTCAGGCAAGGTCTCACTCTGTTACCTAGGCTGGGTGCAATGGTGCAATTCTACTGAGAAACTGTATTATCTTCCCGGGTCCATAGGGGGCGTAGTTTCAAAGGTAAAAACTTTCCGGCGCCATACCTCTACCTACGCCTCCTTCTGGGAGTTTAAAGGTCTTTGTTTGGCATTCGCACGCAGGAAAAATGAAGGTCAATCACTCTAGCGGAAGTCTAAAGGAACTCCTTTCATAGGACAGAAAACTTGAATAGGGAGGGGAATTACTCCCAGGTTAAAAGTCCCCTTTTCCCACATCAGGGCAGACACCATTTCTGGATGCCCTTCCGTGACATCATGGAAGCTGCTCTCTCCCTATCTCTTTCTCCTTTTTCTCACTCTCTGTCTAAACATATCACTTTCTGCAAAACTCTTTGGGGATGGATATTTACTTAATTGCTCACCAAAGCCAGTGGGGTCCTCCCACCCATGCTTGGGTGAGTGAGGGACAAAAAGCCTGGAAGAACACATCCTAGTGGGGAAGCTGAGCCTCCCCACGCCTTGGAACCCGCTCCCAATACCTTAAGTAACTTCAAATTCCGGGGCTAAGGCAATCCTCCCATCTCGGTCTCCTTAGTAGCTAGGATCTTGTCTCTACAAAATATTCAAAAGTTCGTGAGGACTATGTTGCCCAGGCTGATCTTGAACTACTGGCCTCGAGAGATCCTCCTACCTTGTCCTCCCAAAGTGTATGGATTACAGATGTGAGCCACTGTGTCTGACCTGGAGAGAATATTCTTTAGTTCTTGGGAGCTCTGAAGGATAAATGCTACATGTTCTTCAATATATATCTTGAAATTCACTCCATGATCAATTCTCAACATCATGAAAAGATTATTTCAAATACCTACACTTAAGAAAAATGCATCTTTTATAAATTGAAAGTTGAAACTTTCCATGATGAAAGAAACTTGAATTGAAGGTATCTAATTTGGAATTTGCTTGTAGAATCTTTTATACTGCCATAGGCATATAAAAGATTGGCTCCTACAATCCATAAGTTTCTCCTTATAATGGCAACAAATTGACTGCAGACTGACTGCAGACATGCTAGATTTCAGATTTTATTAATTGTAACAAAATACTTACTTAGTACTTAGTACAAAAGATGTTTGTGAGCATTGTATTACCTTGTTTTGCTAGAGCTGCCATAAGGGAGTACCACCAGTTGGGTGGCTTAAAAAACAGATATTTATTTTTCACAGTTCTCAAGGCTAGAAGTTCAAGATTAGGGTACAAGCAAGGTTGGTTTCTACTGAGAGCTGCTCTCCTTGGCTGCCTTCTCTCTATGTCTTCACATAGTCTTTGGTCTGTGTGTGCACATCCTGTTGTCTCTGTGCCTGCACACACACACCCCTTTGTGTCTTTCTGTGATTCCCAATTTCCTCTTCTTTTAAGGACATCATCAAATCAGGTTAAGGTCCACCTTAATGGCCTCATTTTAACCTAATCACCCCTTTAAAGACCCTATCTCTCAATATAGAATTGAAATGCTTGGGAACAGAAGTGTTACAGAGTTCTGATTTCAGATTTTAGAATATTTTTATATACACAATGAGATATCTTAGGAATGAGACCCAACTAAATATGGAATCATATGTGTTTCATAAACACCATATACACATAACCTAAAGGTAATTTTGAACAATATTTTACCTAATTTTGCACAGAAAACAAAGTTTTGACTGCATTTTACTGAAACCCATCCCATGAGGTGAGGTGTAGCATTTTCCACTTGTGGCATCAAGTCAGCCTTCAAAAAGGTTCAGATTTTGGAGCATTTTGGGTTTCAGAGATTCAGATTAGAGACGCACAACCTGTACAGTGACATTCTGAGGTGCTGAAGGAAGGGGCGCCAACATATGAGTTTTGCGGGGATGCAATTAAGCACATAACAGGCACCTACAATGTGGCAATGGGAATTTAGCTCTGAATGAAGTAGACAAAAGCTTTGCCGTCCTGGGGTTTACATCATTGTACTTAATGTGTCTAAATTTTCAATTTCCTCATCTGCACAACAACTCAGATTGTTGCTGTGATTATGTTAGATAATGGCAGAGAGCAATTAAGATCATTCCTGGTCCAAAGCAAGTCTCAATAAATCATCATGAGAATTGTAATAATAAAACATGGTGATAGCATGGGCAGGTTAGATTGAGAAAATCTTCACCCTCCCTCTCCCTGGATTTGAAATGAGTTAGTTGCCTTCAGGCAATGATACCGTTGCTGTCCAGGTGCTTTATGCCTAGGGCATGATACATTATTTCACAAAGTCTTACTAAATTATTTGACTTCCTCACTACAATTACAAGGGTCATCATGCTTCTGTAAATGATATGAGGATATTTTATCTCTTAAATTCTTTACAGTTTGCTCTTAAAGAGGGACGTAAGTTTCTAGTTCTTTATATCTACTTCATTATGCTTTGGTCCAAAGTAAAATGGAACAACCGCCTGTGGTTAACTCTGTTGCAAATTCCCGAGAAATACATTTTCAATATTGCAATATCATCTCAGTTGAAACAATTCCTTCTACACTGATCCCTTTGGTGACAAACAAGTTCTTTCTTAAGAGCCGTTTCCAGGCCGGGCGCGGTGGCTCAAGCCTGTAATCCCAGCACTTTGGGAGGCCGAGGCGGGTGGATCACGAGGTCGGCAGATCGAGACCATCCTGGTCAACATGGTGAAACCCCGTCTCTACTAAAAATTACAAAAAATTAGCTGGGCATGGTGGCGTGTGCCTGTAATCCCAGCTACTCAGGAGGCTGAGGCAGGAGAATTGCCTGAACCCAGGGGGTGGAGGTTGCGGTGAGCCGAGATCGCGCCATTGCACTCCAACCTGGGTAACAAGAGCGAAACTCCATCTCAAAAAAAAAAAAAGAGCCGTTTCCCTTCTTCTTTGTGTACATTCATTTATTCAACAAATATCTATTTTCTGCCTGATGCTGTGGATACAAAAATAAAGAAACAGGCAGAAGTCTCTTGACTTCATGTAGCTTCCAATTAAGTGCTGATTGGTAGTTTTTCTGTGGAAAATATGCTATTCATTCACAGCTCTCTACTTCTAAGCAACATCAACCATCGCTGTAATTTCAAAAGCATGGTGACCTCAACTGCAAAGTATAATGGCATATTTACTCTTTTAGTACAAACTTTTATCCTCAGATCAAAATTTAAAATAAGCACTATTGCAAATATAATTTTTTTTTGTTCAGAATCATCTTGCTTTAGATATTTGAACATGATAAAATTCCTTGAATTTACTTTTAGGCAATTATCCAGTCACTTCATGCTAAATCAGCACAAGAGTACCTCTGAAATATCGCTGAATTCCTATTTCCCCTTAAGCCACTCCCTTTTATCTTAGTTTAGTTGTCATTTTGCTCATGAAATTAATGCAAGTTTTAAGCCTTGATCTATTATACAGGCTACACAAAGATACTTTTCTGTTTCAAAACTGTCAATTGGCTTTCACCTTTAACAACCCCTTACATCTGACTCTAGGTTCAGCAAGATACAGCTTCTTCAGTTCCTCAAGCAAGACAATCTGTAATCCCAATACTCAATCTTGATTCAAAGAAAAGATTCCACTAGCATTCATAGGTAGAATATTTTCTCTTTTCAACTTTTTCATAGTACTGGTTTCTGCATGTCTGTTTCACACACTGGACTCACTACATTGAGAGCTAACAAAGGCAGGGACTATGCAGTATTCATCTTTGTATTCTCAGTTGCTAGAATTGTTTCTTCTTCCTCCCACTTGTTTTATTTAAATAACTTTTTCCAGTGATATTTTGCATATCATATTATTCACTCTTTTCTGGTGTACAAATCAATAAATTTTAGTAAGTATGTGAAGTTAGGCAGGGATGGGTCCTTGATGAAACTAGACCTTTAAGCCAGCACAGTTTAAAAACCAGAAAACCACTCATAGGTGGGTGTCGAACAACGAGAACATGTGGACTCAGGGAGAGGAGCATCACACACTGGAGGCAGTTGGCAGGGGTAGGGGAGAGACAGTGGGGTGTGGGGAGGGGGGTGAGGAAGAAGGGGAGGGTGGGGAGGGATAACATGGGGAGAAATGCCAGATATAGTATGCACCTAAAGTAAAATAAATTTTTTTTAAAAGCCAGGCAACCAAGCTGCCAGTCCCAGGCAGAATCTATTACCAGAGTGAAAACTATCCCTATCCCCATCTTACCCACTCTCTCTCGATTGATTCCTTCTGAATGACGCCTTTTAACCAATTGAATAGTGCTTTTTCCAGGACCCACCCATGGGCTAGTCAACACACAGTATCCCATTCTAAGCCAATAAAAATATCAGATTCAAACTTACAGATGACTACCCATTTTCAGGTCACTCACATTGCTGAGATCTTTTTATCTGTTGCTCAATAAAATGTCACTGTGTCTTACTTACTCTTAGGTGTTGAAATACCAGGATGGTACTTACATAAAAACAGACACATAGACGAAAGGAACAAAATAGAGCCCAGAAATAAACTCACACATACAGTCTACTGATCTTTAACAAATGTACCAAGAATACATAATGAGGATAAAGAGAAAGAATGGTCCCTTTAATAAATACTGTTGGGAAACTTGATATCTTTGTGTAAAAGAATAAAATTGGAACTTTATCTTACCCCAACCCTGAAAGAATCAACTCAAAATAATTTAAATATTAAATATAAGATACGAGATTCTAAAACATCTAGAAGGAAACATAAGAAAATACCTCCTTGATATTGACTGCTCTTGTCAACATTTTTTTATATGATCTCAAAAGTACAGACAACAAAAGCAAAAATAGATAAGGTGAACTCTATCAAACTCGAAAGCTTTATACTGGCAGGGAAATCATGAATAAAATGAAAAGGCAACCTATACAATCAGAAAAAATGGTTTCAAACCATATACCTAATAAGGGGTTAATATTCAAAACATATAAAGAACTCATAGAACTCAATAGCACAAAAAGAAATAACCAAATTAAAAAACAAGCAAATGAAACTGAATATATATTTTTACAAAGAAGAGATACTAATGAATAATGAATATATAAAAAGTGCTCAACATGACTAATCATCAGGGAAATGCAAATCAAAATCACAAGGAGATATCATCTCCGTTAAGATGGCTGTTACAAAACAAACATTCAACCAAAAGTCTTGGCAAAGATGTAGAGAAAAGGGAATCCTTGTAAGCTGTTGGTTGCAGTGTAAATTGGTATGACCAGGATAAAAAAATGGTATGAAGTTTCCCTCAAAAAATTGAAAATAAAACCATCATACGGCTCAGCAATCCTACTTCTGCACATTTATTTTTAAAAAAATTGAAGTCAGTATTCCCAAAAGATATCTGAACTCTGTGTTCATTGCAGCATTATTGACAATAGTCCAGATACAGAAGTAACATCAGTGTTTATGGATGGATGAATTAATAAAGAAAGTGAGATATATACATGCAATGGAACATTATTCAGCCTTAAAAAGGAGAAAATCCTGCCATTTACAACAAATGGTTGGACCCGGAAGGTATCACGCTAAGTAAAATAAGATAGACATTGAAAGAGGAAAAAAAAAAAAAAAGGAAATACCATATTCCTCTTGGTCACTGGACAAGAACCCAGAACTTGCTGAACCGCAGGAGTTAAAGACCTGTAATGCTTCTATGCCCCTGCTCACCAAGTGAGGGGTGATAGAAGTAAAAGAGCTATAAGTCTCCCCGAACCACACCTGCTTGCTGAACAATGGGTGAGAAGCCACTGGGCGCCACTCCCTACAGCTCAGCCACACCAAAAAAACCCATGATTAATCCATTTTTAGACTACTTTTATCACTGTAATATGATTCCTTGGGCACATGCACTGTTTATCCTTCTTTCCTGCCCCCATTCTGGGCAACCATTAATCTACCTGCTGTCTTTATGACTTTGTCTTTTCTGAATATTTCATTAAAAAATGAATTATACAGTATGTGATGTCTCATGTTAGGTATTTTCATGGAACATGTTTGGTGACTTTCGCTGAAATTTTTCTGAAGTTCATTATGGTGTAGCATGCTATGTATCCATGGTTTGTTCCTGTATTTTACTAACGGAATGCACACACACAGATACACATACACACACACACACACACACATGCCATTATATATAATGGAATATACATATAATATTAGTATATATAGTGGAATATACATGTAATATTAATATATAATAGAACATACTATTGTATGTGATATGACATGTACAATACATAATTATATATATTACAATATATAATATAGATACATGATTTCAATATATAATATAAATATATTACAATATATAATCTTATAATTGTCTATATATTATATTATTACATTGTAATATATTATTGCATTATTACATATGTTAGAATTATTACAATATAATATATATAATATACAATATAATATAATATAAAATGTTATACAGAGAGATAAGTCTTCTGGTCAACAGTAGCCTATTTGTTGTTCAGATTTTTGGGAGCCAAAAGTTATGCACAGATATTTGAATGCATGAGGATTAGGTACCTCTAAACCCCACTTTGTTCAAGAGTCAATTCTATTTTCTGACTGTCTTCTGGACTTTGTGGAGTCAGATGAGTCAGCTGTTGATCTTACAGGGAGCCCCTGAACATCACAAGTTGTTTTTCTCTTGATATTCAAGCTTTTCTCTTCGACTTTCATCAGGTTAACTAAGATGTATCCAAACTGAGATCCCTCGAAAGGGATCTCCACTTGGAATCTTTGAGATTCTTGAATGTGTAGATTAAATGTTTTCATTAAATTTGGGGACAGTCTTGCCATAATTTCTTCAAGTATTTTTTTCTATTGATTTCCCATCATTCTCTTCTTCTAGTTCTTTCTTTCTTCTAAGTTAGTATGTTAGCTGATTTTTGTATTAGTTTGTTTTGTGCATCTATAACAGAATACCTGAGACTGAGAAATTTAGGAAATTTAGGATAAAGGGAAATTTATTGGCTCATTGTTCTGGAGTCTAGCCAGTCTAATGTCAGTGCACTTACAGCTGGCAAGGGCTTTCCTGTTGTGATATAAAATGACAGAAGACATCACATGGTGGAAGGACAAAGAGAGAGAGAAAAGTGGGGCTGAACTCACCCTTTTTTAATGAACCCACTTCTATATGAACATTCATGAGGCAAGCCCTCATGGCCTAATCACCTCCTAAGGTTCTACCTCTTAATATTGTTACAATGGAAATTATATTTCAACATAAATTTAGAAGCAAAAAGCATCACGAGTATTCCACACATCTATAAAACTCTTACTTTTTCTTAATTATTTATTCTGTTTCTCTGTATATATCATCTCCATTGACCTATGCTCAAATTTAATAATTTTGTTTTTCTGCTAACTGAAATCTGTTGTTGAGTTCCTCTAGCAAGCTTGGTTTTCTCTAGAATTTTTTCTTCTTTTCAATTATTGTAATCTTCTGTCCTCAAATTTCTATTTAGCTCTTTATTCTTATTTCGCTGGTAATAATCATGTTAATCCCTTTTTCCGTATTCTCTACTTGGTGCAAGATCATTTTCATACTTTCCTTCAATTATTTTAATATAGTTTCACTTAGTTGAATATCTTGAGAAAAGCAAGACCCAGCTAAATGTTGTCTATACAAAATCAACTTTAAATTTAAAGCCAATGATGGCTTAAAATTAAAGACAGCAAGTAAGATTGAGTATACTCTTAGTACCCAAAAGACACTGCATAAGTATTTTAATTTCGTTTTGAAATTTTCATATTTCATTTTTATATTTTATTTTATATTTCATTTTTTTGTCTTTAGACAAAGAACAGGATAATGTGAAAGGAGGGGCATTACATACTGATGCGTCTTTTCCTCCAGAAGACATAATAAACCTTAATGTGTCTGCACATAACAACAGAACTCTAAAATACATGAGGGAAAACTGACAGAACTGTGTGGGAAAATAAACAAATCTAGAATAATAATTTGTGATTTTAACACACCTCTCTCAAATGAATTGATAGATCAAGCAGGCAAAAATTAATAGGGATGTAGATAAACTTAATAGCACAAATTAATCAACTTTGTCTAATTGACATTTATAGAATACTTCATTTTACAACAGTAGAAGGCCCATTCTTTTCAAGCTCATTTGGAATATTCATCAGCATAGATCAGCAGTCTCCAAACTTTCTGGCAGCAGGGACCAGCTTTGTGGAACACAATTTTTTTTTCCTTTCAGACTGGGGATGTGATGGCGGTGGTGGTTTCAGGATGAAACTGTTCCACCTCAGCTCATCAAGCATTATTTAGATTCTTATAAAAAGCATGCAACCTAGATCCCTCAAATGTGCAGTTCACAATAAGGTTCATGCTCCTATGAGAACTTAATGCCACCACTGATCTGACAGGAGGCGGCACTCTGGTGGTAATGTGAGTGATGGGGAGTGGCTGTACACACAGATGAAGCACTGCTTGCTTGCCTGCTGCTCACCTCCTGCTCTCACCAGGCTATGGTCCATGGTGTGAGGGTTGGAGACTCCTGGTATAAACCATATTTCAGGTTATGAAACACACCTTAAAAAATTATAACTTCAAAATCCTATAAAATATGTTCTCAGGTCATAAAGCAATTGAAGTAGTAATTAATAACTTAAAGAGAGATGGAAAATTCCTTAGTATTTGAAAGTAAAAAATGCACCTGTAAATAGCACATAAATCAAAATGAGGTTTCAAGAGAAATGAAAATGATTTGAACCAAACAAAAATACGTTACTAAATATCGTAGGATGCAGCAAAATCAATGCTTAGAGGAAAATGCATAGCATTAAATGAACATATTAAACAAAAGAAAGGCTCAAAATTAATAGCTTAAGCTCCTACCTTAGGAATGTAGAGGAAGAATAGCAGACTGATTATACAACAAGTAAAAGCCATTAAATAATAAAGATTGGAGCTGAAATCAACCAATTCACAAGAAAACAAAACAGAAAAATCAATGAAATCAAAGATTGTTTTAAAAGATCGATAAAATCGGTAAACATCTAGCTGAATTAAGAAAAAAACAAAGAAGACACAAAATATCAGTATCAGAAATGAGAATGGAAATGGGACAATCCAACTGATCTCATTCAAGTGGAATTTCTTCTGTGAATCATTATCCAGTCAAGTGATATTTATTTCAGGTATCCACTGCTGACTCAATTTAAAAATACAAACAATACATAAACTCCATCTATAGGCTGATGAGGAATAACATATGATCACTTCAATTGACTCACAAAAAGAACACCCACTGACAAAATCCAACACCTGTGTAGGATAAAAATTTGGGGCCAATTAGTAATAGAGTGGAACTTCTTTGAATTAATAATGAACATCTACAAAATACTACAGATAACAATATAGTTAATGGTGATGTTACCAAAACAACAGAGGTTTGGCCTAGGTCCTGCTGTTTGCTGCACAGGAAGCCAATGACTGAGACAATGAGTGACGCCAACAAAGAAGGCCTTAATTGGTTGTTGCAGCTGAAGATATGGAGCCTCAGTTTCAAATCCATTTCTCTGGCCTACTAAAACTAGGGGTTTTTATAGCAGGGAAAAATATAATGATACGTAGGACAACAGAAACTAGGGAGGGTCAAGGAAGCAATCATAATGAATAAGGGGTCCAGCATTTCATTGTCTGAATGTGGAGTTTTGGTGAGTTTCAACCTCATTTTTTCATACAAAAAAATTAGCTGGGCATGGTGGCACACGTCTGTAGTCTTAGCTATGCAGGAAGCTGAGGCAGGAGAATTGCTTGAACCCAGGAGGCAGAGATTGCAGTGAGCAAAGATCATGCCACTGCACTGCAGACTGGGTGACAGGACAAGACTCCATCTTAAAAAAAAAAAAAAAGAAAAGTACAAATAAAAACAATGAGATGGCATCACATACCTGTCAGGATATCTGAAATAAAGTAAAAAAGGCAATACCAACTGCTAGTAAGGCTGAGTAGGAACAGGATGTGGGCATGTATAGCATTCATTGCTGGTGGGGTACAAAATGGCATAGTTATTTTGAAGAGAATTTGGTAATTTCTTACAAAACTGAGCATAGTCTTATCACAGTAATTACACTCATAGGTAATAATCTAACAGATTTGAAAATGTATGTGCACACAAAAATTGCACATATATGTAGGTGTTTATGGCAGCATTATTCATAACTGCCAAACCTGGAAGCACCCAAAATATCTTTTAATAGATAAATTAAAGCAAACTGTGGCGACCCATATACTAGAATGCTATCTAGTAATAAAAAGGAGACTTATCAAGAGACACAAAAGCATGGATGGATCTTAAATGCATATCGATGAGTAGATGGAGTCAATCTTTTGAAAACTTACAGTTTCATTCATAATGACATTTTGGAAAAGAGGAAACTATAGAGAAGATACATAGCTTGTGGTTTCTATTAAATTTTTGGCCAGATTTTTGTCTACCTCAACTGCACTCACTGTTTGGGCTATTGTAATGTCACCAACAAATTACTATTGTTTTCAGTAATGTCCTGGGGAAAGGGTTTATGTTCATTGGTTTTTGGCTGTTTTGCAGAGCTGAACCCCAAATTAAATACTTACAAAGCCCTGGAAATAAAGAGTTTTTTCAGAAAGGCTTTTGTCTTGTTGTACTCAAGGCTGTGCTCTGAGAATAGGGTTTCCAACAAAGCTCCAAATGGGAGCTTGGCTGTATGTGGACTAGCTTTTGTACCTACCATGCTTCTGATGTGGGCAGTAAGGCAGGATGGGTATATCCCCAAGTTAAAATGTTACAGACTATACTATTTTGACTGAGGTTCAGTAGTATTTCTTGAATGGGTGCTTTCCATTCATTCTGTGAATTGAATTAATTTCCACAGTTCTGATATGGTTGCTTTTTATTATTTTGCCATCATTTCTTTGTCTTTGGGGGTTCATCAGTTTCATTCAGGTCTTAATTTTCCCATTCCAGAAGGCAATGTCTAACAAGCCTAGATCTTGTTCTCAATGCATGAATCTCCCAGCTGGAGTAGGATGATGAACACAGATGGGGAGTATTGGTACAGTAAATTGAAGTCAGAATCTGTGGAAGTGGGAGTTAAGTGCCAGTATTAAATATTCAGATTTTGTCCTATAAGTAAGGGAAAATCCTTCAATATCTAGAACTGAAGGAGTAAACTGAAAATAATATTTGTGAGTAAGTATTCTGAAAATTGTAGATGAATTATTGAAGAATATTTTGATAAAGGAAGGCAAGTTGAGAGGCTTTGAAAATATCTAGAAGTAAGCTAAACATGCCATGAGTTATTTGGGCCAATAGAAATGTAAGAAATTGCAATGAACTTTTTTTTTAAGGAATATAATGGAATTTTAAGATTTGCTAATATGTGAGGCAGATAAAAGGCTAAAATCAGAAATGCTTTAAGTTTTAAAATTTGAATGACTGGAGAAATTAATTCCTTGATAGAATAAATAGATTAGTGTTAGGAGGAGGAAAATTTGTTACATGGTTTGAATTTAAACACACAAATAACTTTTTTTTAAATTGAATACAGGTAAACAGAATTCAGTTTAGAGATTAGAGTCTGCTAATATCGATTTGTAAATAAATAAAAAATTTCAGATGAGTACATTTTTTAAAAAGAGATATGGTACTTACAGAGAAGTACCTTAACAACATACAAAAAATACAGTTTTGAAGGTGGAAATAGAGTCTGGGAGACACAGATGTGGACTATTTGCTGAGTGCTATCAAAAGTGTGACAATTTATTGGATGGATGCTATTTAGAACTTGTCTAGTTAATTCTCTTCGTTGAAAACAAATAACAATTGAATAACCAAAATGGGAGAAAGGGCTAGAAAAGATGCCACACAACTTTTAAAACTTACACATTTTTCAAAGCACTCTAGTGTTACCTTTGACCGAATCCTGGACAGAAAGGACCTTAATGCCAAAATCTGTGAAATCCAATGTTTCAAGTTTAGTTAATAACTGTCATAAGAAAAATCATCTTATGGTTATCTCTTGCTAGTAGGGAATCACTTATCTGCTGCAGAGAGTTAGAGCACAAGTAGAACCTCGAGGATGAGTCAATGAACAATTTAGTGTCAACAATTTTAGGAAAAGAGTTTCCTTTGAGTTCTATTGTTTTCTTTTCTTGTAGGTAGAGATGTGACATGTTGGGAAGGAAGAATTGAAGTTGCTTCAGCTCTGAAGAATCAGCTAAATGTTTACTTCATCAGGTATGGTAAATGTTTTGATAGGCCTCTGGAGAACGAAGCAGTCACTTTATAAGCATGTTATATTTTATGACAGTAGCACTGCATTTACATGGAACACAAGTTACTAATTTTACTAGGAATGGAAGTAGTGTTTTTGATGTTATCATTAGATCTATAACTAGAATCAAAACATACAATTATAAACATACTTGTTTTGAATCTATTTTTATTCAGAATAATAAATATGAAATATTTTTATTCACATTCAACTTGCTGTCAGTTGACTGTGTTCATGATTTTTTATTAAAATATCTATGTTTTCTCCAGTTCATCATCTTATAATAAATAAGACTCTTTTACATGCAATGGAATGAGCTACTGAAAAAACAAGCTACTGAAAAGCTATTCTTAAATTCTGACTAATGTAATTCAATATAGACTCTCAGTTCTATTACATCGTTGCTGTATTAGTCTGTTCTCACACTGCTAATAAAGACATACTAAAGACTGGGTGATTTATAAAAGAAAGAGGATTCATGGATTCACAATTCCACATGGCTGGGGAGGCCTCAGCAGTCATGACAGAAAGCAAAGGAGAAGCAAAGACATGTCTTACACGACAGCAGCCAGGAGAATGTGTGCAGGTGAGCTGCTCTTCATAAAACCATCAGATTCACTGTTATGTGAACAGCTTGAGAAAATCTGCCCTTTTGATTCAACTACTTGCCACTGTGTCCCTCCCATAACACAGGGTGATTATGGGAGCTACAATTTGAGATGAGAATTGGGTGAAAATACAGCCAAATCACATCAGTCACTGTTGTATTTTATATTTTAGGTAATAATATTGTCAATAATATTGATATCAAATTAAAAATACATATCAAATATTCTCTTTTCCTTATTACATTATCTGAAGATCTATCTCATATAGGTCATAATCTGCCTTCATCATGGCCTTCATTTTTCCAAAATAAAGAAATAGTGAACAACATTGGTCTCATTTCATTTGATTATATTTGTAGTTTACTGCTGTCTCAACTTCCCTTTCAAATACATCTTTACAAATTATTGGCTTTAAAAGGAACTATAATAACATCATCACTGAAATTTTTTATTACTTCAATGCAATATGATGAACAAAACACAGGTTCTTAAATACATGTTTTTTTCATTTTTAAATTCTTGAGATGCAATTTCTGGATTTTGCATTTTTACAATTTGCTAAATGTACTGTAAAAAAAATAGTCTGTTTCTGTGAAGAGAACCTCTGCCAAGAACTTTTTGTTTTATCTTTATGATGAATGCAGATTCTCCATTAAAAAGCATATTTTGGCCAGGCGCAGTGGCTCACGTCTATAATAATCTCAGCACTTTGGGAGGCCGAGGCGGGTGGATCACGAGGTCATGAAATCAAGACCATCCTGGTCAACAGGGTGAAACCCCATCTCTACTAAAAATACAAAAATTAGCTGGGCACAGTGGCATGCGCCTGTAGTCCCAGCTACTCGGGAGGCTGAGGCAGGAGAATTGCTTGAACCCAGGAGGCGGAGGTTGCAGTGAGCCGAGATCGAGCCATTGCACTCCAGCCTGGGTAACAAGAGTGAAACTCTGTCTCAAAAAAAAAAAAAAGCATATTTTTCATTTAAAATGTTGAATAAGATGATACTTAAAATAATTCAGTTGGCTAAAATGAGATACTAAGGGAGAAGAAAAGCACACACACAAGAGACAGTATTTTCTGGTTCTATAATGGTTTCACTTGATTATAAAATATAACAGTTAACCACTTAATATATAAAAAGCCAAATCAGTCATGGCATTCATGTTGTTTTGAGTAATGCTTCTTTCTTCATAAATGCAAAGTAATATTAAATACTCTTTTGCAGTAATACTGTTACATATTAAATTAACACAGCTTTACTTTTAGTAAATGAAAAAAATACTTAGTAGTATGACTTATTTTTCTTTCTGCTACTAGTATACAGTTTTCTTATTTTAGTCCATGTACTGCTTGTCTTAAAAGATGCCAATTGTAAACTTAGTGTATAATTCCATTAAAGAGGAGTATAAATTCTCTAAATATTTGTTTTGTATTTAACCATAGCTTTCCTATTACATTATCTGTGGAGCTCTTCTACTGAAGGGTTTTTGGTCTTCTACTCATTAAAGAAAACTTTTCCATAAAACCAAAAGCATAACTCCTCCCTAAAATTGTTTATTTCTTCAAAAACATATATTGTATACCTAAAGCATTCAATTTATTAGTAAGGAACCTAGTGATAGGGTTGTTTAATGAGGGTAAAATGCATTTTCAGGTTCAAACCAATTGGATATTGTTGTGGTATAAATGTGTTCCCACAAAATTCATACATTGAAATCCTAACCCCCATGATGGTATTAGAAAGTGGGCTTTGGGGAGGTGATTAGGTCATAGGGACATAACCTTCATAAATGGGATTAATGCCTTTATAAAAGAGGCCTTAGAGAGACTCCCTGTTCTTTCCACATGTGAGGATATAGATAGAAGGTGCTCTTTATTAACCGAAAAGTGGGCCCATACCACACAAAGTCTGTCTTAATCTTGGTCTTCCCAGCCTTCAGAAATTTTGTTTGTTTATAAGGCACCCAGTTTATGGTACTTTTATGGAAGCCCAGATGGATGGAGACAGAGCTGTATAGCCAGGATCAGTATTTTTTAAAGCATGATGCATAAATGAGCCTCATTTAGGACTACCTAAAGGTATTTGTTTAAAACGATTACTACGGCCTTAAGCAGGGCTTAATAAATCAGAATACATAAATTTAAAACCACTTCTGAGCGTACCATTGCTTGTAGAAAAGTGTGACAGCCAGTGGATTAGAAGGGAAAATGATACTAGATCATCTATATTTAAATCATTTTTCTAATCATAAGCCATTTATAATAGATTTGATAATAATTTGTAAAGAAACCTCATAGAAAACTAGTCCTGCTACATTCAAGCACCTCTGCAAATTCCCCATACATCTAATAGTTAATTCCTAGTGCTAATCCTGTTTCATTAAAATATTCTCAATGAAATTTGGTTGCATATTATTATTGAAATGGTCCTCAAAATATCTCGATTAAATTACTTCCTTTTAAAAAGTATTTTAAAAGAGCAATGATTTTTTTTTGTCATCATACTAACTATCATGACCTGTTTTATATAACATAGGGTGTTTTTAAAAAATAAATTATGTTTTCCTATCTTCACCCAAATCCATCAGCCAGGAGCAGGCACTTAATTTGCAAGGTCTAGTGCAAAATATGTATGCGCAACTACTCATTCACTATGTATTATTCATTTCAAAGTGATGGTGTCAGAGCATTAGTAGAACCACAGGGCCCTGTGAGACTGCACAGGTTTTTAATCCATGCAATTGTCCTTGACGATGGAATATTCATGTCACTTCCACTAGTGAATGACCAAAAGATGGTTTAGAAAAAGAAGAAAAAATCAAGACTAAATCAAGACTTCGTAAAAAATAAGATATTTATATGTCACTTACATTGGTTAACTCCCAAAAATTTTAAACAAAGTAAGATTTTTTTTTTTTTTGAGACAGAGTCTCACTCTGTTGCCCAGGATGTAGTGCAGTGGTGCGATCTGGGCTCACTGCAACCTCTGCTTCTCGGGTTCAAGCAATTCTCCTGACTCAGCCTCCTGAGAAGTTGGGACTACAGGCACACACCACCATGCCCAGCTAATTTTTGTATTTTGAGTCAAGACATTTGTTTCACCATGTTGGCCAGGATTGTCTCAATCTCCTGACCTCATGATCTACCCACCTTGGCTTCCCAAAGTGCTGGAATTATAGGCATGATTTTAAATTATATAATCTTAAGTTATAGAAAGTAAGTCTTAAGTTATATAATGCTACCTTTAGATTATATTAATTTTATTTATTTTTCCATTGAAAAATATGTATATTTAGAATTAGCCTGCTGGACTCAGTTTAAATGATCCCAGTTTTATAGGGTAATTCTTTGAAGAAAGTCACTTATGACAATTGTCAATCAATTACTTATTTTAACATGAATTATCTATTTTTCAACCTCTTTTTATTCAACTTCAAACTTGTTCTGACCAAATGAGTCTAGACTTGTAGAATACTGTTCCTATATAATAAATATTTAATTTGGCACAAAATAGAAATAGATGATACCCAGGTAGGTCTTTGGCTTCCAGTTAAGACAGAGCTAAATATCTCACATCCAATGTTCAATCTGTTAATAAAAACAAACCACAAATATGCAAAACAGGAATACTAATGCAATACAGCCAAATAAAGTGGTATTTAATACAGTTTCCTGGTATTTTCTCATTTTGCTATCATAAACATATTTTTAAAATTCCACTGTTTCTAAATACGTATTCCTCTCACATGTTCCACATGGAGACATTTAAATAACGATATAGTATGGGTAAAATAGAATAACCTTTAAGATCTCTGCCAGCTGGCACTGAAATGAACCTTCAAAATCGTTGTTTTCCCTTCTCTGAAGGACTCCCTAAGGATTACACTGAAAACAATTCTGTCTTGCTGTCTAACGTACTTCATGCATCAACTCTAACCTACGGTGACACAGAAGAATTCCTGCAGTGTGTTACCCTGAGTGATCTACAATGAACATTCAGAAGACAATTTTAGCATTCATGTTCTACATATATAACATGTATGTTGGGATCGAGAATTTATTGATGTTTATCAATGTATGTTATAGTGGATAATAGCTTGGGAAAAATACGTCTGGTATACCTGACTAAATATATGACTGCATGTAATTTTATTAGTAGTTCAAACAGTTACATTATTAAATTAAATTATTATATGAAGAAGAAAAAAAACCTTAAACCGGCATTTACTTTGCCATATGAAGTATTATGAGAAAAAGGAAAGCATGCTGTGATGTTTAAAGTATTCTACTCGAAACATTTCTTGTCTTTTGCTTTGAATTCTCAAACTGATGTTTTCCTTGTATGTTTTTACAGCAATATTTTCTGTTAATATCTCATAGATTATCCCTTATTCTTCAGATAAATGACACTAAAATGCTTTACGTTATCCCTGATTTTTTTAAACAATGTACTTGAGCATTTATAAGAAAAAAATGAAAATTTTTCTTTATAAATTCAAACAGCTGTAAAGATGCTATTTCTAGCATATTAAAAACGTTTTTATCTTCAAACAAAATTGTTACATTAATTTTTAAAATGTAGCCAATTAAATCTAAATACCAAAGTGTTTTGTTAGCTATCCATTTATACACATTTATACACATCCATTTATACACATCCTGAATGACTGCCTCTCTACCAGACAGGACATTTACGTTGTGTCTTTTCTTCTTATTTTTCCACTTAAATTAACTCACAATGACTTTATCCAGAATAATATGAAATATCATTTAAAATAATAATTGATTACCCAAGCATGTAAAAGAATAATCTTCAAAGATCAATTTCCTGTGACCATAAGCTTCAAAGGGTTAAATTTCTTTCAATTTTTAATTTTAGTAATTTTTTGTTACATGGATAATAAGAAGTATTCTGAGATTTTAGTGTACCCCATTAACCCAGGAGTGGATGATGTACTCTCTCTCTCTCTCTCTCTCTCTCTCTCTCTCTCTCTATATATATATATATATATATATATATATATATATATTTTTTTTTTATCCCTTACCTTGCCTCCCACCCTCTCCTTTCTGAGTCTCCAAAGTCCTTTGTATCACTTGGCATGCCTTTGTGAATTCATAGTTTAGCTCCTACTTATAAGTGAGAATATACAGCATTTGGGTTTTCCATTCCTGAGTTACTTCACTTAGAGTAATAAAGTTTACTACCATCTAAGTTGCTGCTAAAAACATTATTTTGTTTATTTTTATGACTGAGTAGTATTCCATGGTGCATGTATACCAGATTTTCTTTATCTGCCTATTGGTCCATGGACAGTTAGGTTAGTTATATATCTTTGCAATTGTGAATTGGGCTGCAATAAACACATGTGAGCCCCTGTCTTCTTCATATAATAATTTCTTTTCCTTTGGGTAGATAGTAGTGAGACTGTTGGATTGAATGATAGGCCTCTGTATTAGTTTGTTTTCATGCTGCTAATAAAGACATACCCAGGACTGGGCAATTTACAAAAGACAGAAATTTGATATACTCACAGTTCCACAGGGCTCAGGAGGCCTCACAATCATAGCAAAAGGTAAAATTCACATCTCACATGGCGGCAGACAAAAGAACAGAATGTGTGCCAAGAAAAAGAGGTTTTCGCTTATAAATACAACAGATCTTGTGATACTTACTACAAAAGAAGCATGCAGGGAAAACCACCCTGTAATTCAACTATTTCCCACAGTGTCCCTCCCACAATATGAGGGAATTATGGGAGCTACAATTCAAGATGAAATTTGGGTGGGGAAGTAGCCAAACCCTATCAATCTACTTTTAATTCTTTAAGGAATCTCCATACTGCTCTCTGTAGAGGTTGTACTAATTTACATTCCCACCAGCAGTGTATGAGTTGTCCTTTCACCATATTTGTGTTGCTTTTTGATTTTTTAATAATGGCCATTCTTGCAAGAGTCAAGTGGTATCTCGTGGTTTTAATTTGCATTTTCCTGGTAATTAGTGATGTTCAGCATTTCTTTCATATCTGTTGAACATTTGTATATTTTCTTTTGAGAAATGTCTATTCACATTATTTGCCCCCTTTTTGATGGGATTATTTGTTTTATTCTTGTCAATTTGTTTGAGTTCCTAGCAGATTCTGGATACTAGTCCTTTGGCAGATGCATAGTTTGCAAATATTTTCTCCCATTCTGTGGGCTGTCTGTTTAACCTGATGATTATTTACTTTGCTATGAAAAAGATTTTTAATTTAATGAGGTCCAATTATTTATTTTTATTTCTGTTGTATTTTCTTTTGGGGTCTTAGCCATAAATTTTTTGCCTAAGCCAATATCCAGAAGAGAGATTTCAAGGTTATCTTCTAGAATTCTCATGGTTTTGGGTCTTAGATTTAAGTCTTTGATCCTTCTAGAGTTTATTTTTTATAAGGTGAGAGATAGGGATCCAGTTTCATTCTTTTACATGAGACTAGCCAGTTTTCACAGTAACGTTTACTAAATAGGTGTCTTTCCCTAATTTACGTTTTTGTATGCTTTGTTGAAGACTAGTTGGTTTTGAGTATTTGGTTTTATTTCTGGGTTCTCTATTCTTGTTCCATTGGGCTATGCACCTAGTTTTATATCAGTACCATGCTGTTTTGGTAATTATAGCCTTCTAGTATAACTTAAAGTCGAGTAATGTGATGCCTCCAGATTTATTCTTTTGGCTTAAAACAGCTTTGGTTATTTGAGCTCTTTTTTGGTTCCATATGAATTTTAAGATAATACTTCCAATTCTAACAAAAATAATGTTGCTATTTCAATGGGAATTGCACTGAATCTGTAGATTGCTCTGGCAGTAAAGTCCTTTTCACAATATTGATTCTTTCAGTTCATGAGCATGAGACACGTTTAAATTTGTCTGTGTCATCTATGATTTCTTTCAGTGGTGTTTTGTAATTCTCATTGTAGAGATCTTTCACTTCCTTGGTCAAATATTCCTAGGTATTTCATTTATTTGTCACATTATAAAGAGATTGAGTTCTTGATTGAATTCTCAGCTTGGTTGTTATTGGTGTAAATTAATTTTGTAACCTGAGACTTTCTGACTTAATTTATCAAACATAGGAATCTTTAGAAGAGTCTTCAGTGTTTTCTAGGTGTACAATCATATCCTGCGTGAACAATAATAGTTTTACTTCCCCTTTTCAATTTGGATAAAGGGCTAAAATTTTTGCTGATTATCATGACAATTAGAATTAGTATAAATTGATTAAAGCATCGTTAGCATATTACAATCTCTGATAATGTTTTGTTGCACTATTATTAAAATAGTTACTGTAAAGTTTTTGTTATAATGCATACATACATTCATTGAAATTTACTTATTTTTCAAGTAAGAAATGTTCATCATTATTTCTATTACTATTTTATACATTGAGCATAAGCATACACACACACACACACACACAAGTGTTATATGTTTATATAATTGTTACACCAATTGTACCAGTGTCACTGCTGTAACCTCCTCCTTCTGGATTATTAAAAAATGATATAGTGTAGATTTAGCAAAAATTATTTTTAATGATCTATCAGTTAACAAGCTCATGTTTTCAAGTGAAGACACCATCAGACTTGAAAGAGAGTACTCTTTGTTGTCCAATGCCAAATATAAATATTTCACCTACCTTCAAACTTTCTCTGACCTCTCAGACTTGGTTATTTTATCTACTCTTCTACATCATTGCATTGCTCTGTCTTTATCAATACATATGTGTCATCTAATAAATGATCTGTTTTCCTGTTTAAATATTAAACTTCTTAAATACAAGGACCATGTCTTATTTGTATACTTTAAATGAATAAAATAATGAATGCAAGCCTATTTTACTACACACATTTATACAAGCTCCTAAGTGACATACAAAGTATTTTAATGCCATAACACCCTTGAAGTTGTTCATTTCTTTTGAAAATGAAGCTATTTATTTAGCATTAAAATGTGCCATATCTATTCTTGATTACATGCTGCTAAATTGAGATATATAGCTTTGAATTTTAGAGGTCATTTATTTGTAATGGCTTCTAATTTTAATTGAAAAGCAACATTACACAAATTTATTAGATAACAGCATGTTGTTGTGATTAAGATAATAGATCCTAAGGTCAGACAGATATTCTGTCACTGGCTATCTGTGTAAGCTTGGGCAAATTACTTAATCTATGTTTCAGTTTCTTCATCTATAAACTGGCAATAATAGTGGCACCCACCACATCAGGTTGTTTTAAATATTAAAGGAGATAATAAAAATTAAGTCATTAACTTGTGTCTGCCTGGCAGATTGTAAGTCTTTAGTAAATGTCTTTGTCAGGTTGGGCTGCCATAACCAAACATCACAGATGGTAGATTAAACAACAGACATTTATTTCTTACAGGTATGGAGGCTGGAAAATCATAGATGAAGGGGCCAGCAGATTTATTTCCTGGTAAGGGCCCTCTTCCTGGCTTGCATACCTTGTCTCCTTGTTTCTGTATCTTCACCTGGTGGAAAAAGAAAGAGAAAACTCTTTCGCTTAAAAGGACATTAACTCCATTAGGAGAGTCTGGCCCTCAAGACTTCCCAAAGGTCCCACCCCCAAACACAATTGCACTGCGGGTTAGGGCTCCAACATGTGGCTTTGAGGGAAAACAAACCTTTGGTCCACAACAGTAAATAATACTTACTCTACTGTTACTATATTTACTATTACCACCACCATCACCACCATATCTAATATGAATAGTGCTTCATTTTACCTCATGTGTATGGCCAATCCTGTAAGCACAAACAAAACCAGCAGAAGATAATGTAACTGTGGCTAGAAAGGTAAAAAGAAACGTAATAAAATTCCCCATACAGTGTATATGGTAAATTATAGCACCAAATAGCAATATAATTCATGAGAACATCTACCATAAAAGGCAGGTTCAGTGACTGAAAAATTGAGCAAGGCAATGAGATGAGGCATAAGGTGAATCTTGAAATAAAACCTTGCAATTAATACCTGGCCTATTCTCTATGCAATCACAGCCTTTGAAATCTTAGTGCAACTTTGCATTGATGTTGTAATAACAATATTCTCTTTGTAGGGCTAATGGACTCTTGGGAAAGTACTAAAGATAAACTTCTCTCTCCTTTTTTCCCCCTTCTTTCTCTTTTTTTCTGTTTTTAAAGTAAATGTAACTTGTGAAGGCAGATTTGTGAGGCTGACCCTGAGGCTTCTGCATGTGCACATGTGTGGCAGGGGCTAATAGAGCATTATATCAGCAACTAAGGGCTCAGTTCCATTTCTGTCTCCTCATTTGAGATTCATCACTTGTTTATTACAGAAAAATGAGCTCAAAAAAGTTGAAATACATGTAAGTTCTATGATCTCCATTAGAGCAGGGAATTTATTTTGTTCCTGGCTGTGTCCTTAAAACCTGGAAGAATAGGTGGCACATATGAAGCATCCAATACCTTTCTGTTGCTTTAATAATAACATACATTGTATTTGTGTGTTTTACACGTATCTTGCCAGGCTTTTAAATGACCTAATCTATGAGATGAAGAGCTATGTCCAGAACTAAGTATGAAAATGTCTCTAAATAATCAATCAATGCATCCTTTGTTTTACTCATTCTCATCCATTTATTATTAATCACCTACAATGATAATGCCACAGCTTTTGTGCATAATTACCATATTTTTCAGTTATTCACAAAAATAACCTTTTTATCATAGGAATAAATGGTCTGTAGCGCAAACTAAATTATATTTGATGAATTGCAACAGGTAGAGAAAGAGCATTTAATTCTGAATATTCAATCTTTCTCCATTATTCTTAAAAAGGATTCATTACAGTCTAAATTAAATTGGTCGGTAATATTATTATCACTGCATATGCATTTTATTTTAAAGAGCATCGTCTAGATTCACTTGATGCATGGAAAGAACCTATGATGCCTACTTTTTTTATTTAAGAGAGGCCTACGTCCTTCCAGGAAAGATAGAAATTTAATAACAAGTAGTTAAATTTGCCTCTACTTCTGGGTTCTAGGTCAATTTATTTTTTTAAACCATAATTTTAATTCACTTTATTTTTAATTGATAAAATTTTATGTATTCATGGAGTACATAGTGATGTTTTCATATATATAACACACGGTTATCAAATCAGGATAATGAGCATATCCCTCATCTCAGAAATTTTTCATTTCTTTAAGTTGAAAACATTAACTATCCTCCTAGCTATTTGAAGCCACATAATATATTATTGTTAACTGTTGTTAGTTAACTGTAGTCAGCTCTTTTAAATAATCCTTTATGTAGTTTGAACATACACTAGAACATTAGCTGTACATTGTTTTAAGAAGAATCAAGAAATTCACCCCTTAGGGAAATAATCATTACTTAGTTTTTAAAATTTTATTATGAATAATTTAAATGTAGTCAAGAAGAGATTTTAAAAAAAAGTCTTGAATTATCAACAGCAGCTGCAGCATGGTGTGCAGAGTGTCTCTGGGTGCTGGGGAGGGAGAACACAGCAAGTGTGAGGAACTGAACTCAGTGTTGTCCTGTTAGAGTAGAAAGGAAATCTGGACCAAACTTGGCTGATGCCCGCTCTAGACAGAAGGAAATCACTGATTCCAGCATTCCAAAGTTGAGTGCTTGCAAACCTCACCACCAAGGGCTACTGCACTCTGTGTCTCCAAGTAAACTTGAAAGGCAGTCTAGGTCATAAGGACTGCAACTCTTAGGCAAGACCTAGTGCTTAACTAGGCCCAGAAACAGTGGATGAGGGGGGCATGTGACATACTGAGATACAAGCTTGCGCAGCCAAGGGTTTGCTGACATTACCTCTTCTCTAACCCCAGGCTACACAGCTCAAGGCTCTAAAAGATATCCCTTCATTCTGCTTGAGCAGAAGAGAGGGAAGAGAAAAGAGAACTTTGTTTTGCATCTAGGATACCACTCTAGCCACAGCAGGATAGGGGACTGGTCAGAGCAGTCACAGATGACACCCTAGGCCAGAAGGAAACCCATGGCCTTGAAGGAAAGAACCCAGTCCTGGCAGCATTTATCACCTGCTAATTGAAGTACGCTTTGACCCTGAATAACCAGAAGCAATACCCAGGTACTACATCAAGGGCTGTATTAGTCAGAGTTCTCTAGAGGGACAGAACTAATAGGATATGTGTATATATGAAAGGGAGTTTATTAAGGAGAATTGACTCATACATTCATAACATAAAGTCCCAAATCTGCAAGATGAGGAGCAAGAAAGCCAGTGGTGGATTAGTCTGAGTCCCAAAACCTTAAATGTAGAGAAGCTGCCAGTGCAGTGGCGAGTCAGTGCAACTTCATTCTGTGGCCAAAGGACTGAGAGGCCCTGGCAAACTACTGGTGTAAGTCCAAGAGTCCAACCGAAGATTTTGAAGTCTTATGTTCAATGACAGAAACCATCCAGTATGGGAGAGAGATGAAGGCAGGAAGATTCAACACTTTTGCTCTTACATCTTCTCCTGCCTGCTTTATTCTAGCCATAGGGGCAACTGAGGGACCCAGTGGGAGGTAATTGAATTATAAGGGTGGGCTTTTCCCTTGCTTTTCTTGTGATAGTAAGTCAATTTCATGAGATCTGATGGTTTATAAAGAGCAGTTCCCCTGCACATTGTCTCTTGCCTACCACCATATAAGACATTACTTTACTCCTCTTGTACCTTCTCGCGTGACTGTGAGGCCTTCCAGCCATGAGAGCTGTGAGTCCATTAAGCCTCTTTTTCTTTATAAATTACCTGGTCTTGGGTATGTCTTTAACAGTGTGAGGAAGGAAGGACTAGTACAGTAAATTGGTACCTCCGAGGGTGGGGCCCTGCTGTAAAGATACCCCAAAATGTGGAAGCAACTTTGCAACTGGGTAATAGGCAAAGGTTGGAACAGTTCAGAGGGCCAGAAGAAGACAGGAAAACGTAAGAAAGTTTGGAACTTTCTAGAGACTTCAATGCCTCAGAAAAACCGAAAGATGTGGGAAAGTTTGGAGCTTCCTAGAGACTTGTTGAATAGTTTGAACAAAATGCTGAGAGTGATATGGACAATAAAGACTAGGCTAAGGCAGTCTCAGATAGAGATGAGGAACTCATTGGGAACTGAAGCAAAGGTGATTCTTGCTATGCTTTAGTGAAGAGACTGGCAGCATTTTGCCCCTACCCTCAACATCTGTGGAACTTTGAACTTGAGAGAGATAATTTAGGGTATCTGGTGGCAGATATTTCTAAACAGTAAAGTGTTCAAGAGGTAATTTGGGTGCTCCTAAAAGTATTCAGTTTCATTCTTTCAAAAATACGTGGTTTGAAATCTGAACTTATGTTTAAAAGGGAAGCAGAGCATAAAAGTTCAAAAAAATTTGTAGCCTGATGATGCAAGAAAAGAAAAACTGATTTTCTGAGGAGAAATTCAAATATGCTGCATACATATTTGCATAAGTAATGAGGAACCAAATGTTAATCACCAAGGCAATGAGGAAAATGTTCCCAGGGCATTTCAGAGGTCTTTGCAGCAGCCCCTCCCATCACAGGCCTGGAGGCCTAGGAGGAAAAAATGGTTACCTGGGCCAGGCCCAGGCCTTGGTGCTTTGTGCAGTCTTGAGATTTGGTAACCTGCATTCCAGCTGTTGCTAAAAGGGGCCAACATATGAAATTTGAGAAGCTCCACCTAGATTTCGGAAGATGTACAGAAATGCCTAGTTATCAGGCGCAGAGTTGTGCTGCAGGGACAGAGCCCTCATGGAGAACCTCTGCTAGGGCAGTGCAGAAGAAAAATGTGAGATGCAAGAACCCACACACGGTCCCCATTGGTGCACTGCCTAGTGGAGCTGTGAGAAGACAGCCACCATCCTTCGGACACCACAATGGTTGATCCACTGACAGCTTGCACTGTATACCTGGGAAAGCCACAGACACTCAAAGTCAGTTCATGAAAGCAGCCAGGAGGGGAGTTATACCCTAAAGAGACACTCTTTTGGAGCTGCCAAAGACCATGGGAATCCACCTCCTGCATCAGTGTGCTGCATGTAAAACATGGAGTCAAAGAAGATTTCAGAGCTTTAAGATTTGACTGTCCCATTGAATTCTGGACTTTAATGGGGCCTGTAGTCCCTTTGTTTTGGCCAATTTCTCCCATTTGTAATGTGTTTATTTACCCAATTGCTGCATCCCCTTTGCATCTAGGAAGTAACTAACTTGCTTTTGATTTTACAGGCTCAAGAGCAGAGGGGACCTGCCCTCTCTCAGATGAGACTTCGGACTGCAGACTTTTGAGTTCATGCGGAAGTGAGTTAAGACTTTGGGGGACTATGATTATTTTGAAATGTGAGAACAAGAAATTTGTGTGGGCCCAGGGATAGAATGATATGGTTTGGCTGTGTCCCAACTCAAATCTCATCTTATATTGTAGCTCCCATAATCCCCAGTGGGAGGTAATTGAATCATGGGGGTGGATTTTTCCCTTTCTATTCTTGTGATAGTGAATATGTCTCATGAGGTCTGCTGGTTTTATAAAGGGCAGTTCCCCTACACAACCTCTGTTGCCTGCCACCATGTAATATGTGTCTTTGCTCCTTTCACCTTTTGTCATAATTGTGGCCTCCCAGTCACATGGAACTGTGAGTCCATTAAACCTCTTTTTCTTTATAAGATACCCAGTTTTGAGTATGTTTTTATTGGCAGCATGCGGGCAAACTAATACAGCTTCTAAGGATTTTTACAACAGTCCCTGTCTCTTGGGTGGCACTTCTGGACTCATTTGGGGTTGGGGGATCTTGCCATTCTGAATGGAAGGGCACAAGAATGTTCTTTGCCTCCTGCTGATTGTAGAGCCACAACGACTGGGTGAACATAGGCAGTAGGCAGGGAATGGTTACAGCAGGCCTTAGGTGAGACTCAGCACAATGTTGGCTTCAGGTCATAGTAGTGGTGATTACAAGGGTGCTTGTGTCACTCCACTCCCAATTTTAGGTGGCTCAGAACAGTGAGGGAAATGCTGGATGTGTCAGATAAAGTAAGAAAGAGAACAAGCATCTCTGCCTAGTAATCCAGAGGATTTTTCCAGATCTGGTTCAAGACCATCAAGGCAGTACCTCTAAGAGTCTGCAAGAACAAGAGCATAACTTGGCTGTGATGCCTCCTAAAGAAAACAAAGCTTACTTCAGAACATCCAAGTCTTTTCAAATATGTGAAAAGTCTCCCAAGAAGGATGACTGCAAATAAGCCCAGACCACAAAAACTACAATAAGTACCTTACTCCTTAATTTCCAGAAACTGAAGAACATCTATTAGCATCAGCACAATTTAAGAAAACATTACCTCACTAAACGTAAAAAATAAGTCACCAGAGACCAATCCTGGAGAACAGAAATATGTGTCCTTTCAGACAGAAAATTTAAAATAGCAGTGTTGAAGAAACTCAAATAATTCAAGATCACATAGAAGGAATTCGGAGTTCTATCAGATAATTTTAACAAAGAGTTTGAAGTAATTAAAAAGAACCAAACAGAAATTCTAGAGCTACAAATACAATTGGCATACTAAATAATGCATCAAAGTCCTTTAAGAGCAGACTTTATCCAGCAGAAGAAATAATTAGTGAGCTCCAAGACAGGCTATTTAAAAATATACAGTCAGAAGAGACAAAAGAAAAAAGAATAAAAAACAATGAAACTCACATACAACATTCAGAAAACAGCCTCAAAAGAGCTAAGAGTTACTGAGCTTAAAGAGCAAATAAAGACATAGGAATAGTAAGTTTATTCAAAGGGATAATAACAGAGAACTTCTCAAGCCTGGAGAAAGATATCAATATGCAAGTACAAGAAGGCTATAGAACATTAAGCAGATTTAACCCAAACAAAGAACACCTTGAGACACTTAATAATCAAACTCCCAAAGGTCAAGGATAAATTAAGGATCTTAAAAGCATCAAGAGAAAAGAAACAAATACATGTAATGAAGCTTCAATATGTTTGGCAGTAGACTTTTCACTGGAAATCTTACAGGCCAGGAAGAAGTGGTATGATATATTTAAAGTGTTGAAGAAAAATAACTTTTACCATAGACTAGTACATATGGAGAAAATATTATTCAAACATTAAGGACAAATAATAACTTTCCTAGACAAACAAAAACTGAGGAATTTCATTAGTGCCAGGCCTTTCCTACAAGAAGTGTAAAAAATTGTCTTTAAATAAGAAAGAAAATAACATTAATGAACAATAATTATTCACCTGAATGTTCAAAACTCACTGGTAATGGTGAGTACACAGAAAAACACAGAATATTATAACTGTAATATTAATAACTGTAACTGTAGTGTGTAAACTACTCTTATCCTGATTAAAAAGACTAAGTGATGAACCAATCAAAAATAGTAACTACAATAACTTTTCAAGACATAACCAATGCAATAAGATATAAATAGTAACAACAAAAAGTTAAAAAGTGGAGGGAACAAAGTTAAAGTGTAGAGTGTCTATTAATTTTCTTTTTTGTAAATTTCTTTGTTTATGCAAATAGAGTTAAGTTGTTATCAAATTTAAATAATTGATTATAGGTTAGCATTTGCAGGCCTCATGGTACCCTCAAACTAAGACATATACAGTGAATAAACAAAAAATAAAAAGCAAGAATCTAAATCATATCCTGAGAAAAATCACCTTCATTAGAGGAAGGTGGGAAGGAAAGAAAGAAGGAAGAGAAGACCATAAGACAACCACAAACCAAATAACAAAATGGCAGGTATAAGTCTTTACTTTTCAATAACAACATTAAATGTAAATGGTCTAAACTCTTCAATCAAAAGACACAGATTGGCTGAGTGAATTAAAAAAAAAACCAAGATCTATTTATCTGGTGCCTACAAGAAACATACTTTGCCTATAAAGACACACTTATACTGAAAATAAACGGATGGAAAAAGATATTCCATGCCAATGGAAACTGAGAAAAAGCTGGAGTCTCTATAACTATATCACAAAACATAGATTTCCCTACAAAAACTATAAGACGAGGCAAAGAATGTCACTATATAATAATTAAGGCATCAATTCAGCAAGAGTATATAACTTTTAAATATATGTGAACCCAACACTGAAGTACACACACACACACACACAGACATATATATATATATATATATATAAAGTGTTATTAGAGCAAAACAGGAATTCCACAATACAGTAATACCTGGAGACTTCAATACCCATTTTCAGCATTGAAAAGTCCTTACATACAGAAAAACAACAAAGAAACATTGTACATACTTTGCACTATAGACCAAATGGATCTAGTAGGTACTTACAAAACAGTTTATACAATAGCTGCAGAATACACATTATATTTCTCAGTGCATGGATCATTTTCAAGGACAGACTGTATGTTAAGTCACAAAACAAGTCTTAAAACATTCCAAAATTGAAATAATATCAGCATTTTCTCTGACCATGATTGAATAAACCTAGATATTAATAAAGAGGAATTTTGGAAACTATACAATTATATGGAAATTAAACAATATACTCTTGAATGGCCAGAAAGTTAATGAAGAAATTAAGAAAGAAATTAAAATTTTCTTGAAAAAAATGATAATAAAAACTGAAAGCACCAAAATGTACGGAATACAGCACAAGCACTACTATGGGGGAAGTATAGCTGTAAGTACCTACATTAAAAAAAAGGAGAAAAAACTTCAAATGACCTATCTAACAATGCACCTTTAAAAATTAGATAAGCTACAGCAAACCAAACTCAAAATTAGTAGAATAAAAGAATGAAGAGCAGAATAGAATTAAATGAAATTTAAATATATATAAATGATCAATGAAACAAAAAATTGGTTTTTTGAAAAGAGAAATTAATGAAACTTTAGTCAGAGTAAAAAAAGAGAGAGAGAGAAGACACAAAGAAATAAGATCAGAACTGACTGAAAAAGAAGACCCTACAACTGATACTATAAAAATTGAAAGGATCCTTAGTGGCTACTATGAGCAACTATATGCTAATACATTGGAAAGTCTAGTCAAAATGTATAAATTCCCAGCTACATACAACTTACCAAGACTGAACCAGAAGGAAATCCAAAACCTGAATAGGCCAACAAGTAACAGTATTGAAGCTGTAATAAAAAGTCTCCCACTAAGGAAAAGCCAGAGACCTAATGGCTTCACTGATTAATTTTACAAAACATCTAAAGAAGAATTAGTACCAATTCTGCTCAAAATATTGTTAAAAGTAGAGAAGGAGGGAATACTCCCAAACTCATTCTGTGAGGCTAGTACTACCCTAATATCAAAATCAGAAAAAGACACATCCAAAAAAGAAAACTACAGACTAATATCACTGATAAATAGGGATCCGAAACTTCAGAAGAAAATGCTAGCAAATAAAATGCAATATATTAGAAAGACCATTCATCATGATTAAGTGGAATTTAACCCTGGGATACAAAGATAGTTCAACATACATAAATCAATCAATGTGATATGTCAGGAAAATGAAGGATAAAAACCACATGATGATTTCAATTGATGCTGAGCAAGCATTGATAAAATTCAACCTCCTCCTAACAAAAAACATTAGAAAACTGGGGATACAAGAAATGTACCTCAACATAATATAAACCACATATAAAAGACCCACAGCTAGTATCATACCAAATTAAGATAAATTGAAAGTTTTCCCTCTGAGATCTGGAACACAACAAGGATGCCCATTGTCACCACTGTTATTCAACATACCACTAGAAGTCCTAGCTAGAGAAATCAGAAAAAAGAAAAATATAAAGTACATCCAAATTGGAAACAAATAAATCCAATTTTCCTTGTTTACAGATGATATGACTACGTATTTGGAAAGCTCTAAAGAGTCCACAGGAAAACTCTTAAAACTGATAAATTCAGTAATGTTACAGAATATAAAATAAACAGAAAAATCAGTAGCTTTTCTATAAGCCAACAGCAAACAATTTGATAAATAAATCAAGAATAAAAGCCAATTTACAATAGCTACAAATAAAATACTTGAGTAAACTTAACCAAAGAAGTGAAAGATCTTTACAATGGAAATATAAAATATTAATGCAAGACATTGAAGAGGACAGAAAAAAATGGAAAGGTATTTTGTATTTATGGATTGGAAGAATCAATATTGTTAAAATGTCCATACCAATGACTTTCTTCACAGAAATATAAAAACTATCCAAAAATTTTATGGAACCACAAATGACCCAGAATAGCCAAATCTATCCTTAGAAAGAAAAAAAACTGGAAGAATCACATTACTTGATGTAAGATTATACTACAGAGCTATAGTGAACAAAACAGCATGGTACTGGCATAAAAACAGACACATAGACCAACAAAACAGAATAGAGAACCCATACACTAATTGGCACACCTACAGTGAACTCATTTTCAACAAAGCTGCCAAGAACATTCGCTTGGAAAAAGAAATTGTCTTCAATAAATGGTGCTGAGAAAATGATATCAATGTGCTGCAGAATGAAATTAGATCTCTATTTATTATAAACAAAAATAAAATCAAAAAGGACTAAAGACTTCCATGTAAGCCCTCAAACAATGAAACCAGTACAAAAAAAAATTTTGGAGAAAATTTCCAGGACATTAGTCTGGGCAAAGATTTATTGAGCAATGCCCCACAAGCTCCAGTAACCAACACAAACATAGACAAATAGGATCACATCAAGGTAAAAAGCTTCTGGACAACAAAGAATATGATCAGTAAAGTGAAGAGCCCATCCACGGAATGTAAGAAAATATCTGCGAACTACACCATCTGACAAGGGACTTATATCCTGAATATTTAAGTAACTCAACAATTCTATAGGAAAATGTCTAATATTCTCATCAAGAAATTGGCCAAGATTTAAATAGACATATCTCAAAAGAAGACATACAAATGGCAAACAAGCCTATGAATGAGTGCTCAGCATCATTGGTCATCAGAGAAATGCGAATCAAAGCTACAATGAGATATTATCTCACTCCAGAGAATAATGGTTTTTATCCAAAAGATAGACAATAAATGCCGGCAAGGAAAAAAAGGGAAAACCCTCAAACACTGTTTGTGGGAATTTCTTTTTCTTTCTTTTAGAAGGAATCTTTCTCTGTTGCCCAGGCTAGAGTGCAATGGCAGAATCTAAGCTCATTACAGTCTCCATATACTGGGTTCAAGTGATTCTCCTGCCCTACCCTCCTGAGTAACTGGGATTACAGGCGTGTGTCACCATGACTGGCTCATTTTTTATATTTTTAGTAGAGATGGGGTTTTACCATGTTGGCCTGGCTGGTCTGGAATTGCTGACTTCAGGTGATCCACACACCTTAGCCACCCAAAATGCTTGGATTATAGGTATAAGCCACTGCCCTGGCCAGGAAAGTAAATTAGCAAGAACACTAGGAAGAACAGTGTGGAGGTCCTCAGAAAACTAAAAATAGACCTGCCATATGATCCAGGAATCCCACTGCTGTGTATATACCCAAAAGAAAGAAAATCAGTTGAATCAAAGAGATATCTGAATTTCTACATTGGTTGTAGCACTGTTTACAACAGCTAAGATTTGGAAGCACCCTAGGTGTCCATCAACAGATGGATGGATAAAGAAAGTATGGTACCTATATACAATGGAGTACTATCCAGCCATAAAAATGACTGAGATTCCATCATTTGCAACAATTTGGATGGAACTGAAGATCATTATGTTCAGTGAAATAAGGCAGATAAAAGGGAAAACCTTGTGTGTTCTCACTTATTTGTGGAAACTAAAAATCAAAACAATGGAACTCAAGAACATAGAGAGTAGAAGAATGGTAATCAGAGGCTGGGAAGAGTCCTGGGAACTTGGGTACAGGAGAGGTAGGGATAAGTACAAAAAAAATTAGTAAGAATGAGTAAGACATACTATTTGATATTACAACAGGGTTACTATAGTCAATAATAACTTAATTGCACATTTTAAAATAAAGAGTTTAAGTAGATTTTTTGTTACTCAAAGGATAAGTGCCTAAGGGGATGGATACCCTATTCTCTATGATGTGATTATTTCACATTGTGTGCCTGTATTAAAATACCTCATGTACCCTGTAAATATATACACCTACCATGTACCCACAAAAATATTTTAAAAATTAAAAATTTCAAATTCTCATTGTAATGACATTTGGAGACGGGGAATTTGGGAGGTGATAAGGTCACGAGGGTACAGCCCTAATGATAGTATTAGTGTATTAGTACTCCTACAAGAAGAAATTGAAGACCGTTTGCTCTCTTTTTTCCCCTGATCCCCATGACCTCTATGTGAGGACATAAAGAGAAGAAGGCCATCAGTAAACCAGGAAGAAGGCCCTCACCAGAACCCAACCATGATACCACTTGGATCTTGGACTTCCCAGATTCCAGAATTGTGAGAAATAAGTTTCTGTTATACAAACCTCTCAGTCTATGGTATTTCTGTTGTAGCAGCCCAAATGAACTGAAACAGAAATTGATACCAGGAGTGGAGATGGAAATGGGAATGGCACCACTCACAGTTATCCCTGGTGACACACTTGCACAATTTTTTCTTCCGTTACTCCCAAGTTTATGCTCTGCTGGTTTCACAATCTCACTTCCAAAGAAAGGAATACTTTCACCAAGAAACACAACAAGAAATCCATGAGCTCCTTGTGACTCTGAATCAACAGGCAAGAAGGGAAGTTATTGTTCTGACTAAGGTGATTTGTCCAGACTACAAAGGGAAAATTACACAACTGCTCCACCATGGACGTAAGGAAGAGTATGTCTGAACTGTAAGTGATACCTTAGGGCATCTCTTATCATGCCCTGTGATTAAGGTAAATAGAAAACTACAAGAATTCCATCCAGGCAGGACTACTAATGGCTCAGATGCTTCAGGAATAAATGTTTTCTCCCAGTCAATAAAGTGGTTCATGCCACCAGCTAATGAACCAGTACCGACTAAGGTGCTAGCTGAAGGCAAAGAGAACACAGAATGGGTAGTAAAAGAAGGTAGTTGGAATACCAATTATGACCTATGATCAGTTACTGTAATTGGGTGTGTGTGTGTGTGTGTGTAAAACGCTTAATTATTTTTTGGTTTTCTTTCTCTCTTCTTCCCTTATCATATAATATATATTGACTTTTATTATAGTAGTTGATTATTGTTAATTTTGCATTTAGCATTTAAATTATATGATGCCAAAAACAAAAGTTAACGTCACTCAAGGATTTTGCCTCCACTTCTGGGGAATGGGTGGTATGTTTTGGATTGTATTGTGGATAGTTGTATCATGTTAAGTGAAATTTTAACCTTGTTATTACTTTCATTAGAGACTTAGCATAGTTTGAGGGCATGTGTATGAGTGCCAAGTTGACAAGAGGTGGACTGTTATAATTAATTTCATGTGTCAATTTGAGTAGGCCACAAGTTGTGCAAGTATCTGGTTAGACATTATTTCTGGGTTTGTCTTCAAAATGTTTCTGGAAGACCTTAGCATTTAGGTTGGTGAACTAACTAAAGCAGATGGCCCTCCCCAGTGTGGGTGGATGTTATCCCATTCATTGAGGCTCTAAGTAGAACAAAAATTGGAAGAAGCTCTTTGCCTGACTGCTTGAGCTGAGACATCTATCCGATTTGCCACTGATGCTCTTGGTTCTCAGACCTTCAGACTTAAACCGGAATCTATACTATCAGCTCTGTGGCTCTAAGGTCTTCAAACTACACCACTGGGTGGTGAATCTCCAAGATGGACATTGCAGATCATGGGAATTCTCAGTTTCCATAATCACAAAGCCAATATACCATCATAAATCTCTTTGTAGATATATGATTCTAGGATATTTCTTTCTTGGATATATATGATATATCCTATATTACACCTAGCTAGCTAGCTAACTATCCTATTGGTTCAATTTGTCTGGCTAATCCCGAGTAGTACACAATTATGCATTCTTTTAAGTTTAGGGATTGCTGTGGTTACCTATTGATACCACATTATGGCTTTAATTTGCATTCCTCGAGTGAGTAATCATGTTGAACACCTTTAGGCATATTTATCAACCATATGTATGTTTTCCTTGTCTATTAAGTTCCTTTTCATGTCCCTCACTAATTTAAAAATATGGTTTCCTATTGTTAAGTTACTGATTTCTAGATATATGATTTTTTGATATAACATTGCAAATATTTATGGTTTCCTATTGCTATATTACTGATTTCTAGATATACGATTTTTTGATATAACATTACAAATATTTTATTCAAGTCAGGAACTTGTATTTTCACTCTTTTAATGGTCAGTTTTCCTTAACAAAAGTGCTAAGTTTAATTACACAATCCAATTTATCACTCTTTAAAAATACAAAAAAACAAAAAAGCAAAGTTAATGCTTTTGTGCCCTAGTTGTTAATCTTGGCCTATCCCAAGGTTATGAAGATATTTTTCTATGTTTTATTCTAGCAACTTTATTGTTCTACTTTTATCATAGGTCTATGATCCACCTTTAATTAATTTTTGTAAATTGTATAAAATAAATGGTCAAGTTTTAATTTTTTTCCCACATGACTATCTAATTGACCCAGCACCATTTATTAGAAAGTCCACCACCCTTGCTGTCACTGAATTCTACAGCACTCTTGAAATGAATTATATGATCATATATTAGTGAGTCATTTTCTGGATTACCTATTCTTTCCCATTGATCAAATAATTTATCAATATGCCAATAACATGATATTTTAATGACTAAAACTTTATAGTAATTATTGATATCTGGGTAATTCAATTTCTTCAGCTTTGTTCTCCTTCAAGATGGTCTTAAATAATGTAGGTATATTGCATCCCTCTATGAATTTTGCAAGAAATTTGTGAATTTATGTACATGCACATGCATGCATACAAACACATACCTCTTTGGAATAAATATAATTATAGACATAAAATTAAGCTTTTAAAGCTGGTGCAAAAAATTTAATGCCATCCTCTTAAAAACAAAAGCATTCACCAACATTTTGGTGTATATTTCTTTATATGATGTTTTGATCAGTAAAGCACCAGACACATTCTTACTGTGTTTCCTTTTATCTATAAAAGTCCTTTAACAGTATCTGCCTTATTCCTCAAAATCTATTTCAAGATAATGAATTTTCTTATCTTTAAGCATGTTTAATTAATTTGTTAAATTATTATGTGTTGCATATATAATAAATACCAAGTATAAATGGTGTGGATTTAATGTTTTGAAAAGTACTAGATATATTTATGATTTTTTGATGGCCAGGGAAACTTTAAACACAGTAGAGAAAGGAAATTAATTCTATTGAATTTCTCTGTGTGTTTTTGTTTAAATACATTGACTTGCATGTGAAATAGTTTAAATGATACAAGTTAAATCTATTATTACCCATCTAAACAATGGGATACCAAGGAAATTATAGATAAGTTTGTTATAATGTGATTTCACATGTTTAAGACAAAAGGATACATGCAGGTAAACATTACCCACAGTTATCTATAAAATGTCAAAGGTGAAGATTACAGGCAGTTGGATTATCTCACTCTCTACTTAACATACTTTAGTGTTGCTCGAGATTACATGTATTGTTTTGGTTTTATTAAGAGTAATATAACTCATTTGTAAGGATGACTTTACAAAGATGTAGTTAGTATCTCTCAGTATGAAAAAAATATGCAGGTACTGAAATTGTTTCTTATAAGAATGACTGTAAAATCCTTCAGGGATAATATATACTTTGTCTTTGTTTCCTAAGGCCTAGCCTAGTATCTGAACAAAATTACCTATTAATTAAAAAATTGATGATCTCAATGCAGAGAGGTGTATGTTACATTATTTTTGTACAGTCTATTATGTTAATTGTAGAATAACAGAATTTCTATGAGTATACCCGACTTTAGATATTATGTTCTTAGATTATTTAGCATTGAATACTAGTTAAAATTAAATATGATATCCTAACTAATAGCTCTTAGGGAAAATATGGAAAAAAATTTGTTGAAATACTATGGCATGTTTTTTAAATACTGTCCATTCTCACATTTATATAATCAACTTATCAATTCACTGACTACCTTATATCCTGTATCCTAAAGTTAAATGAATGACTTTGGCTTCAAAAGGAAGCAGAGCAAAGTAAAATTTGAGGGATAGTGTTCACTGGGTTTAGACAAATTAGTGAAGATATAGGAACAAGATGAAGGGTGTAAATTAAATCTGAAATAAATGCAGGTCATTGGGAGTCTGGTTCACTCTTGACAGACCCTTGAAGTTATTTTTCTATTATCATAGAAAAACATGGAGTGATACTGGCACAAGTGTCATTGGGTGATCTAGTGATTCCCATCAAGATATAAAGCGTAAAATGTGTTAATTACTCCACTGGTATAGTTTGGGTAGTAACATCAACTTCCAGAGGTGGTGTTTCCTCGTGGAAACTCCGTGTTGAATATTGGTCTAGTTGTTTACTAGAAGTTGATGCTTTGATACCAATGAGAAATATGGAAAAAAAGTCGTACTATAACAATTTCTATATTACTAAGTCCTTAGTGATTTTTGAAAATATTCTTGATGCACATTTTTTCTCTTGCAATGATGGCATGGTTCACAGTCTCAAAGTTAATGCTTTATTGTTGGTGATCAATACTGATTTTAATATATTTTCTTAAGATTTGTGTTACCATCTTACATGGGACAAAAGCATTATTGTAGTTATGCAAAAATTGTGTTTTCTTGTTTTTGGGAATCTTATTGAGGAAATTACAAAATCTCATGGGTAGATAAAGAATTAACTTTTTTTTCATTTACGTTAATGTAGCTGGGTTAATTTGTAGCACACTGGTGGAAAAAGCCACAGCAGGAAGCTTTTGGCTCTTACTGAGATATGTAAATGACAGTAATAATCTTTGCATTAAAAGTCATAAGATAAACTTAATGGGTCCAGTCCCACAGTTCTTATTCTGAACACCCTCACCAAAAAAAAGAGAAAGAATTTTATGAATAAAACTAGAAACGTTCAACTAAATTTAGTAAGAATTTTTCCATAGCTTGTGTTTTCAATTACTCTTGGAACTCTCCTTTGAAAACACAATGGAAAGATTCAAAATACCCTGACCTTTTCCTGACCTGAGGTTTTGTCTCACTATTAGTAGGAATTTTAACTGAATAAATATCATATGTATATAAATATAATAAACTAGAAGTCTATTTCTCCTTAACAAAATACAGGAGATATACATGGCCTTATATACTATGGGAGTGAATGGATGCTTAAGTAGCAACATTTTTTCTCTTACAGATTTCTACCCTCTCTGAAATTCTCAGTATCCATGGGGGTTTTAAAAATAATGTATCCACTATGTCTCCATAAGATCCCTGTTAAAATATAAGCATGTTGAAGAACATGGACACAAAAATACATTATTGTCCATTTACAGATTTTCAAATGACTTTCTTCTCAAGGCTTGTGAGCAGGGCCTTGTAAGAAGTAGAAATACATGTCATTGGCACTTGGAAAGGAGAAGAAAAGGAGACCTCAGGTGTATGAACTATTGTCCAGATGTGGACTGCAATGAGGGAAAGTGTGTCAAAGTGCACAGGCCAGGGAAGAGAGCCTAATTAATGTCATGAAATACCATTCCCCTGCTGCACCATTTCATCTTGAGTTTGCTCAGTTCATGAGTTTTCAGTATCAATAACAAAAACACAAAGACCAATAGTATAATAGAAATAGTGGAATATTTAGAGTACTTATTATATATTTTTTGAAATTATTTGAAAATCTTCACAGGAATTATCTCGACTTACAGGAACAAATGAAGATATACGAGGGAAATTACAGAATTAGTAGCATGAAGCTAAAGTTTCCCAGAGAAGGCATTATTTTACTCTGACTGAAGTTTACTAGCCAAATGATCATATTCTATGGAAACCTAGTACTATTTAAAAACCTACATGTACTATTTTTACATGCACTGTTAAAATTTTACATGCTTAAAATAGTATGCCTAGCAATTTTTCCAGTTCCAGATTAATTTCTGTCACAATAATGGCTCTTAACAGATTACTGTGCTTGAAGAAAAAAAAAATAAGGGAAGAAAATCCAGGATGAATTTTCTTCTCTTTATGTTTAGAAAGGTATATTTTGAAGCCCTGCCCTAGTGCATGAAAGGGAAATGGCTTCTACTTTTAATGAGAATTCCAGCAAAGTCAGAAGTGGTTCAAGCCAAGTTGCTGCACTGGTTGTTTATGGCTGTTGTCTGCTCAGAATGGGTGGGTATGTGCTCTGATTGGTTGGCATTTATTGTACCAGTTGTTATATACAATATTTGAATAACACCCTGGAGAATAACTGACAGAAAACTTCGAAGTAATTGTCACCTCATCCAAAAATCCAATTATGTAGAAACTTGTATCATAGTTGTGGGAAAGCTGTTATATGGATCCAATATGAGTAACAGCTGCCCACTTTACTGTTGCTCTCTAGAGAAATAATAGCTCAAGGATGCCCAAACGCTTAGGAGAATAAATCAAAATACATATCAAGCTTTCCACACTTGGTATTTGCATAGGGTCATCAATATATTGACACATTAGGGGACATGAGGATATTTTTCAATTATTTTGTAATTTTTACATTTTCTCACAAAGTAACAGCTACAATGCATTTTAATAGATGAGAATCTCAGTCTCTAAGTCTCTAAGTTTTGCTTGCGTCAGTCTAACTAAATAAAGTGATTCTTCATCCATAATCACTATTCAAAAGTTTATTGAACGTCTATTAAGATGAAAATTTCTATGATAGATGCTATGAATAGTAAAAAAAGAAAATTAGTTCTTTCTCTACAATATCTTTCAGTATATAGAGAAATGTGTGCAATGTCTTTTGATTTAATTCTATATTTCCTTAAGGAGACAGCTTGCCAGAAAAGCATTTTAATTCTTAAAAGAAAGTCTTAGGCAAATCATTAGGAAACACCTCATGACTAAGAATAATAAGAAAACTGAAATGCATCCATGGAATAAATGTTTATTGAATATAATCAGGAGAAAAATTGCCTGCTTTGAAACAGAAATAAGTCTGATGAACCCTCAGTCACACCAGGTAAATTTAGCACAAAGTACCATACTTTGAGATTCTCAGAGGAAAAGCCTTCTAGCAAGGGGCACAGGTGAGAGTAGGGTTGAGGAGCCTTGAAAAATGAGACTGGAGAAGAAGGCAAGGTCCAGGAAAGCAAGAAGCTTGTATGGATGCTATGAAGGTTGAGCTTTATGTTATATGTGCAAACACTAACAGATTTTGAGTGTGGAGGTGACCTAGTTATGTTTTGTTTTTAGATAATAATAGACTACGAATCTAAGCATAGCAGCCCTGATGTTGGCATATTAATTAAGGGATCATTCCTATAGTCTGGTTATAGGTGGTACAAATGTAATATAGACTAATTTTCAAAATATTTTATCAATTTTTTTTTGGCTGGGAGTAATTAACTTGGACATTCAAATAAGGTGGAACTAGTTTTAGTAGATCTAATTCCAATGGCTCTTTTTAGTAGACACCTATGTAACACGTTTCTCTCAGAGACTCACCCATTTTTAACCGGGAGGCACCTAGTATACAACACCAGCTGATAACCAATGCTCTTCATAGTAGCTCAGGGACACTCATCGAGTCTGCTTTCTTTGCAGGTCTTGCCTCATCACTGCCAAGACAGAGGGTCCAATGTGAGGATTCTGGTGTCTATGCCAAGCATCTCTCTTCCAACGTGGATTTGATTTGTCACCATAGCCGGTAGCAACTCAACATCAGCTTAGCAGAGAAAAGCAGATATTAAAAGAACATAAAATATTATTTGGTGGTCATAAGCAAAAATACATAATTGTAAGTAGACAGTTTTTTCCAACTTTCAAGTCAAGAAGTTATCTGTAATTTTAATGGTTGTCCATTGTTTGAATAAGCATATCAATTACAAGTTTATGACTACAATATTAACAGCTCTGACCATGTGCTACACATTGTCCTATCCGCTTTATACATATGTTTACTTACTTAATCCCCCAACAACTCTTTGGGTTTGGTGATATGTTTGTGCCCATTTTACAGAAAGAAGAGCTAAAGTTTAGAGACCTGGCTAAGTCACACAAGTATTGCGTCATGCATACTTCCTCTACTTGTGGGGCATTTGTTTGTATATGAAACTCCTTAGTAACTTTGGAGTCTAATGTCAAGGGTCAAATTTTTACCTTGAAATCATTTATGCATTGCAAAATTGAACAGAAAGTGAAAGCTAGAGTCAGGGGTTTAAAACAATACAACAAAATGGTAAACTAAAAAATAGTAAGAATTAATTAATATCACAAAAAAACAGTCACAGCTGCTTTGGATCATGCTGGATCTATTTACCAGAAGTAGCGTAATTATTTAGAACAGAAAGCAGAAGCAGAGACATTGATTGAAACTGCAGGGGGAATTTTGGTAAGCAGAATATAATTGCTCATTATTTTTATTTGTATCTTCCTATTTCCTTGTTTCCCTTTCCCTTTGTTCTTTAATAATACTCAAGACTTTGCATGAAAACACATTCTTTTCATTACTTGTATATTTAGCCTGGTCCTCCAGCTTGTCTTATTCAGAAGTCATAATCAGTTTCTAATGTCATTATAATTTCTAGTTGGGGCATCATAATCATGAGAATAAGACATTTGTAGAAGCAGATGAACCAAGAAATAAAACACTTATTTTTATGCAAATATTCCAAACAATAAACTAAAGGAACAGTAAATTTAAAAAGATAACTTTGTCACTATTGTGGACTTCTAAACTGAAATCTTCTATGACTATTCAACTGCTTTATGCAGGTCCGATTGAAACTTGATTTTATTGGTGCACACAGCTGTACCCTTTTAAAGCCAACATTTGTCCTCAAACATTTATTCACACTGTAAATAAAATATAAAAATTTGGGATTTTAAAATATCAATATTTTTATTTATATTTGGAAGATTAAATGAACATAAAAGGGTTTTTTTTCTTCCCAATCACCTTAAAAGTCTAACAAAATATAATTATATAAAAGTATTTTGTCACCTGATATATATCTGAAATACATTACCTAAATGGCAACAGGCTGTTGATGTAGTTTCTCAATGTTGCATGCTTAATGACAACTCTACTTTTTACCAGAAACAGTAAAAACATACATTGTTTTACAAAATATCATTTGACAAACATATAGAGTATTCATCTGCTCTATTGTATTTCATTTTAGAGAAATATGTGAATGCATATATCTTAAGTTTTTCAAAATCATTGAATTCAATATCAGATATTGTTTGGATTGGTGTCAACGTACTTTATTTTTCCACAAAGCATCAGATTGTAATTATTTTTTTACTTTTCCAGCCACATGGCTTCTGTAGCAAATAGTTGACAGTGCTGTTGTAGCATGAGAGCTGCCATAAACAACCCATTAATGAACTTGGGATGCATTCCAATACAACTTCTCTACAAAAACAAGTGGTGGGCTGGATTTGGCCTGATGGTACTAATTTGCTACTCTGGTTTAAGAATGTTTTCCAATAAGTAAACCTAGCCAAAATAAACCTTTGTTAAGATTTACTTTAAATTATTTAGTATAAGATTGTTCTTCTGAAGCATTAAATGAGCATTATGATATAAATTATAAAAGGGAAACACTTAATTCCTTAAAATTTATGGCATTTTTGCATGCAGAAAGATCAGGCAAAAATGCAAATATGTTTTCTAGTAGAAATTTTGGTCTGACTCAAAGTACATTATGTTGCCTGATGATCTCAAAGATAAAAAGAAGCAGCTATGTATTCCCAGTTCTCACTAACAGAAAAATTGTGTCTTTTCCCTCAGAAAACTGGGCTGATATACTTTTTCTGTTGGCAAAAACAAAAGAACAATTTTCCTCACCTCTTTTCTTTTTTTTTAAACTGTGCAAAACTAAAATTTCACTGACCTATCAAAATGATCTTAGATCTCATGGTAGTACAATCCAGTGTCAGAAATAAAACAGGGCACAACCAAAGCTAGAGATTGAAAGAATCCTGGTATCAACAGGAAGGTCATGCTTAGAAAGATCATGTTTCTTACTATATTCTATTGTTTAAAATGGTTTTGCAAAAGGGCTAAGAGATGATTAACTAAAAGATCTGCCCTGCAGAGTTGGCTCTGAGCTGGGAAGAGGGCAGGAATGAAACATACATTTCAAATTAGCATCTAGAATGATATTTTATAAGCTGTGGTTTCTTTAATATCTCAGTTTGCTTGGGCTGCTATAGCAAAGTACCACAGACTGTGTGGCTTAATCAAGAGAAATTCATTTTCACGGTTCTGGAGGCCGTGAAGTCCAAAAACCAGATGCCTGTAGATGTTGTCTCTGGTAAGAGCCTGCTTCCATACTTCCTAACAGCTGCCATTTTCTGTGCCCTCACACAGGCTTTCCTCGGTGTATGTGTGAGGATAGAGAGATCTTGCATTTCTTCCTCTTATAAAGATACTGACTCTTTTAAGGGCACTGCCCTCATGACCTCATCTAAACATAATTACCTTCCAAACATCCAACCTCACAATACCATCACATTGGGGGTTTGGCTTCAACATATGAATTGTGGGGTAACACTAACATTCAGTCCATAACATGTAACTTATCCAGTCTTAATTAGAAGGCTTAATATTTGAGCTTTCTGGCCAAAACCAGGTAGACATCATGTTAGAGAATACCTTGACTTATACTCTTCAATATAGTAGAATATGACAAATGGAGTTTATTTTATAATTTTCCGTTAAAACTATCTCATTATGTATTGATAGCACTCTGTTACTTCTGTCAAGAATAATGGTTAAATGGTAAGAACCATATTCTTGAGTAGCAAGAGTGTCTCTACAGGCTAATTATTAGGATTGTATTAAGTTATGAATTTAATGGATTAATTACATCTCATAATAAACACTTTAGCAAGAATTATGATATAAGGAGTGGCACCACAGTGGTTGCAACAACAAATGCCTTACAAATGGTGGTAAAAGGGAACCAAGAAGAAACAGGTTGATCCATTTTTCTAAGAAAGACTGGTGTGACCTGAAACCACTAGTTCCATTCAATATAAGAAATAGTAGAAAAACACTTGACCAAAACTCAAGGAACCTAAATTCTAATTATCTCAAAGATACTATCTTTGAAATGAGCTTTGCTGATCTGAAGAATGATGTTTTATTTAGAAAAGTCAAGCTAATTACTGAGGATATTCAAGATAAAAACTGTTTAACGGCCATAGCATGACTCTTACCTGTGACAAAATGTGTTTCATGGTAAAAAATAGCAGACTATAAATGAAGTTCATGTCAGTATCAGGGCTACCAACAGCTATTTGATTTGTCTGTTCTGTGTTAGGTTTACAAAAGCAATACAACAATCAAATACAGAAGACCTCTTATTCTCAGCAACAACAGGTTTGCCAAATTCAGAAGAAAAGAATAAAACGTCCCACCCAAGAGGTGCAGACAGATTTCCTGAAAGAAGTAGTTAATAAATGGATCCCAGGCAGTTTTGAAAAATACATTAAAAGGTCATAAAATGGCTTGCCAATTTATCCTCTCAATGATGTCTTCACTAGAAAACTGAAAATTTTGAAGAAGTTCAGTTTGAATGGGGAAAACCCACGGAGCTTCATGGTGAAGGCAGCAGTTCTTGAAAAGCTAATGGATATGAACTGCCAGTCCAAGAATCTGTTTAAAATTCAGATGTTTAGGAGGGGACTCAAGATGGCGCTGTGAGAACAACCCAGGATTGGAGCCTGCATTGAATTCGCAAACGGTGAGTCAGTGCTGCATTTCCAGACTGATCTTTGTTGCCCACAGAATGGGGAAACTCCCAAGTGTAAAAAGACACGGGACGCCAGGCAGTAGGTCTGCCTGGCGAAGCCGGCAGCCGGGGCGGCGGCGGCCGGCCCTACCCAGCAATCCCCACAGGGCGCGCTTGTCCGGGTGCCTTGTTGAACCGGCAACCTGAGACTTGAGAGGGCTGGACTTGAGACTGAACGAGACTTGCACAGTAGCCCAGCCCAGGGGATTGCAGGGACAAATCGCTTGGGATACCCAGTGGGACGAACAAAACCGCGATTTCAAACTATCCCGGGCAGACGGTCCGAGATGCTCTGTGGGGGAGGGGCGTCCACCACTACGGAGGCAACCTGCCCCAACTGAGATACACGCCCACTGCTGACGCAGCCAGCCGTTGCCGAGGCAACCCGCCCCAACTGAGATACACGCCCACTGCTGACGCAGCCAGCCGTTGCCGAGGCAACCCGTCCCTACTGAGATACACGCCCACTGCTGACGCACCCTGCCGTTGCTGAGGCAACAAGCTACAACGAAGAGACTCCGCCGCAGGGCGTGGCGGAGACCACAGCAGAGCCGGCAGGAACAGCGCGAATCACACAACAGCAGGGCGGAGCCTCGGCAGCCAAACAGTGGCTAGTCTGCCTTCGAGCTGGGCAGGACACCTGATCGGACATCCAAAAATAAAGCCCAAACCCCTCAACACAGAGCATTTGAGAAAAAAAAAAGGGTTGTTTAATGAGCTGTGTTGCAGCAGAATCAAACATAGCAGCCTAAGAGCCCTGAATGAACAACAGAGTGCACAGCTCAGCAATTAAACCCCTATAAAGTACAAACTGTCTCCTCAAGCAGCTCCCTGACCCCTCTATATCCAAAAGACTGTCATTAGGCAGGCATCATTCTGGGACAAAGAGAGCAGAAAAAGAAACTGGTAGCATCCCTCGCTGTGCCACGGCTACTAGAGGTGCACCCCAGACAAGCAGGGTCTGGAGCGGACCTCAACAGTCGTACAGCGAAGGGGCTAGACTGGTAGAAGGAAAACCAAGCAACAGAAATACTTCATCATCAACATTCTGGGTGTCCACTCAGAGACCCAAACGAAAAGTCAGCAACTACGCAGACGACCAGCGGACAAATCCACAAAGATGGGAAGAAACCAGCGCAAAAAGGAGGAAAACACCCGAAACCAGAACACATCGCCTCCTAGAAAGGACCAAGACTCCTCACCAGCAAGGGAACAAAGCTGGACGGAGAATGACTGTGACGAAATGACGGAATTAGACTTCAGAAGATGGATAATGAGAAACTTTTGTGAGCTAAAAGATCATGTATTAAATCAATGCAAAGAAACTAAGAACCTTGAAAAAAGATTCGAGGAAATAATAACAAGAATGGATACCTTAGAGAGGAATATGAATGAATTAAAGGAGCTGAAAAACACAATACGAGAACTTCGCGAAGCAAACGCAAGTTTCAATAGCCGAATTGACCAAGCAGAAGAAAGAATATCTGAAGTCGAAGACCAACTCAATGAAATAAAACGAGAAACCAAGATCAGAGAAAAAAGCGCAAAAAGGAATGAACAAAGTCTCCAAGAAATGTGGGACTATGTGAAAAGACCTAACCTACGTTTGATAGGTGTACCAGAAGGGGACGAAGAGAATGAATCCCAGCTGGAAAATACTCTTCAGGACATCATCCAGGAAAATTTCCCCCACCTAGCAAGACAAGCCAACACTCAATTGCAGGAAATACAGAGAACACCACAAAGATATTCCGCAAGAAGAGCAACCCCAAGGCACATAATCGTCAGATTCAACAGGGTTGAAATAAAGGAGAGAATACTAAGGGCAGCCAGAGAGAAAGGTCGGGTCACCCACAAAGGGAAGCCCATCAGACTCACAGCAGATCTCTCGGCAGAAACACTACAAGCCAGAAGAGAGTGGGGGCCAATATTCAACATTCTTAAAGAAAAGAACTTTCAACCCAGAATTTCATATCCAGCCAAACTGAGCTTCAGAAGTGAAGGAAGAATAAAATCCTTTGCAAACAAGCAAGTACTCAGAGATTTTGTCACCACCAGGCCTGCTTTACAAGAGCTCCTAAAAGAGGCACTACACATAGAAAGGATCAATCAGTACCAGCCATTCCAAAATCACACTGAATGCTAAAGAGCTTCAACATAATGAAGAATCTACAACAACTAACAGGCAAAACAGCCACTTAGAATCAAAATGGCAGTATCAAATTCACACATAACAATATTAACCCTAAATGTAAATGGACTAAATGCACCAATCAAAAGACACAGACTGGCAAATTGGATAAAAATCCAAAACCCATCAGTGTGCTGTATCCAGGAAACCCATCTCACATGCAAGGATACACAAAGGCTCAAAATAAAGGGATGGAGGAAGATTTACCAAGCTAATGGAAAGCAAAAAAAAGCAGGAGTTGCAATTCTCATCTCTGATAAAATAGACTTTAAAGCAACAAAGATCAAAAGAGACAAAGAAGGCCATTACATAATGGTAAAAGGATCGATACAACAAGAAGAGCTAACGATCCTAAACATATATGGACCCAACACAGGAGCACCCAGATACATAAGGCAAGTTCTTAATGACTTACAGAAGGACTTAGACTCCCACACAATAATAGTGGGAGACTTTAACACTCCACTGTCAATACTAGACAGATCAACCAGACAGAAAATCAACAAGGATACCCAGGGCTTGAACTCAGACCTGGAGCAAGCAAACCTGGTGGACATTTACAGAACTCTCCACCCCAAATCCACAGAATACACATTCTTCTCAGCACCACATCACACCTACTCTAAAATTGACCACATAATTGGAAGTAAAGCACTGCTCAACAAATGCAAAACAACTGAAATCATAACAAACAGCCTCTCAGACCATAGTGCAATCAAGTTAGAACTCAGAATTCAGAAACCGACCCAGAACCGCACAGCTTCATGGAAACTGAACAACTGGCTCTTGAATGTTGACTGGGTAAACAACGAAATGAAGGCAGAAATAAAGAAGTTCTTCGAAACCAATGAGAATGAAGACACAACATGCCAGAACCTCTGGGACACATTTAAAGCAGTCTCTAGAGGAAAGTATATAGCAATAAGTGCCCATATGAGAAGAATGGAGAGATCCAAAATTGACACCCTATCGTCAAAATTGAAAGAGCTAGAGGAGCAAGATCAAAAAAACTCAAAACCCAGCAGAAGACAAGAAATTACTAAGATCAGAGCTGAGCTGAAGGAGATTGAGACACGAAAAACCCTTCAAAAAATCAATAAATCCAAGAGCTGGTTTTTTGAAAAGATCAACAAAATAGACCACTAGCCAGATTGATTAAAAATAAAAGAGAGAACAACCAAATAGATGCAATAAAAAATGATAAAGGGGAAATCACCACAGATTCCACAGAAATTCAAACCATCATCAGAGAATATTACAAACAACTCTATGCACATAAACTAGTAAACCTGGAAGAAATGGATAAATTCCTGGACTCCTGTGCCCTCCCAAGCCTAAACCAGGAGGAAGCTGAAACTATGAATAGACCAATAACAAGGTCTGAAGTTGAGGCAGCAATTAAGAGCCTACCTCACAAAAAAAGCCCAGGTCCAGATGGGTTCACAGCCGAATTCTACCAGACACACAAGGAGGAGCTGGTACCATTCCTTCTAAAACTATTTCAAACAATCCAAAAAGAGGGAATCCTTCCCAAATCATTTTATGAGACCAACATCATCCTGATACCAAAACCCGGCAGAGACCCAACGAGAAAAGAAAACTTCAGGCCAATATCCATGATGAACATAGATGCAAAAATCTTCAATAAAATATTGGCAAGCCGATTGCAACAGCAAATCAAAAAACTTATTCATCATGATCAAGTAGGATTCATCCCGGGGATGCAAGGCTGGTTCAACATACGCAAGTCTATCAACGTAATTCACCACATAAACAGAACCAAAAACAAAAACCACATGATTATCTCAATTGACGCAGAGAAGGCATTTGACAAAATTCAACAGCCCTTTATGCTAAAAACCCTCAATAAACTCGGTATCGATGGAACGTATCTCAAAGTAATAAAAGCTATTTATGACAAACCAACAGCCAATATCATACTGAATGGGCAAAAACTGGAAGCATTCCCTTTGAAATCTGGTACTAGACAAGGATGCCCTCTCTCACCACTCCTATTCAATATAGTACTGGAAGTTCTAGCCAGAGCAATCAGGCAAGAAAAAGAAATAAAGGGTATTCAAATAGGAAAGGTGGAAGCCAAATTGTCTCTATTTGCAGACGACATGATAGTATACCTAGAAGACCCCATCGCCTCAGCCCAAAAACTCCTGAAACTGATAAACAACTTCAGCAAAGTCTCAGGATATAAAATCAATGTGCAAAAATCACAAGCATTCGTCTACACCAATAACAGACTTAAAGAAAGCCAAATCAAGAGCGAACTGCCATTTGCAATTGCTACAAAAAGAATAAAATACCTTGGAATACAACTCACAAGGAACGTAAGGGACCTCTTCAAGGAGAACTACAAACCACTGCTCAACGAAATCAGAGAGGACACAAACAGATGGAGAAACATTCCATGTTCATGGTTAGGAAGAATTAATATCGTGAAAATGGCTATACTGCCCAAAGTAATCTACAGAATCAATGCTATCCCCATCAAGCTACCATTGACTTTCTTCACAGAACTGGAAAAAACCACCATGAACTTCATATGGAACCAAAAGAGAGCCCGCATAGCCAAGTCAATTCTAAGCAAAAAGAACACAGCGGGGGGCATCACACTACCGGATTTCAAACTATACTACAAGGCTACAGTAATCAAAACAGCATCGTACTGGTACCAAAACAGAGATATAGACCAATGGAACAAAACAGAGGCACCGGAGGCAACACAACATACATACAACTATACAATCTTTGATAAACCTGACAAAAACAAGCAATGGGGCAAGGATTCCATGTTTAACAAATGGTGTTGGGAAAACTGGCTAGCCATGTGCAGAAAGCAGAAACTGGACCCCTTCCTGACACCTTACACTAAAATTAACTCCAGATGGATTAAAGACTTAAACATAAGACCTGGCACCATAAAAACCCTAGAAGGAAATCTAGGCAAAACTATCCAGGACATAGGAGTAGGCAAGGACTTCATGAACAAAACACCAAGAGCATTGGCAACAAAAGCCAAAATAGACAAATGGGACCTAATGAAACTCCACAGCTTCTGCACGGCAAAAGAAACAGTCACTAGAGTGGATCGGCAACCAACAGAATGGGAAAAAATTTTCGCAGTCTACCCATCTGACAAAGGGCTGATATCCAGAATTTACAAACAACTCAAGCAGATTTCCAGGAAAAAAACAAACAAGCCCATTCAAAAGTGGGCAAAGGATATGAACAGATACTTTACGAAAGAAGACATATATGAGGCCAACAATCATATGAAAAAATGCTCATCGTCACTGGTCATCAGAGAGATGCAAATCAAAACCACATTGAGATACCATCTCACACCAGTTAGAATGGCGATCATTAAAAAATCTGGAGACAACAGATGCTGGAGAGGATGTGGAGAAAAAGGAACACTTTTACACTGTTGGTGGGAGTGTAAATTAGTTCAACCATTGTGGAAGACAGTGTGGCGATTCCTCAAGGCCTTAGAAATAGAAATTCCATTTGACCCAGCAATCCCATTACTGGGTATATATCCAAAAGACTATAAATCGTTCTACTATAAGGACACATGTACACGAATGTTCATTGCAGCACTGTTTACAATAGCAAAGACCTGGAATCAGCCCAAATGCCCATTGATGATAGACTGGATTGGAAAAATGTGGCACATATACACCATGGAATATTATGCAGCAATCAGAAATGATGAGTTTGTGTCGTTTGTAGGGACATGGATGAATCTGGAAAACATCATCCTCAGCAAACTGACACAAGAACAGAAAATGAAACACCGCATATTCTCACTCATAGGTGGGTGATGAAAAATGAGAACACATGGACACAGAAAGGGGAGTACTAAACACTGGGGTCTATTGGGGGGAAAAGGGGAGGGCCAGTGGGAGGGGGAGGTGGGGAGGGATAGCCTGGGGAGAAATGCCAAATGTGGGTGAAGGGGAGAAGAAAAGCAAAGCACACTGCCATGTGTGTACCTACGCAACTGTCTTGCATGCTCTGCTCATGTACCCCAAAACCTATAATCCAATAAAAAATTAAAAAAAAAAAAAAAGTAACCAGAAAGAAAAAAAAAAAAAAGTGATTTACAATTGAAATGCAAAAAAAAAAAAATTCAGATGTTTAATAGTGACAAACAAAATATCCTATATGAGATGGAAAAAAAGTGTCATGATATTGCTTTCCATACAATTTTTTTCTGTTGTATTATAAGAAAGATAAATCCTTTTTCCAATGATAACACTTTTAATTGTTTTTCTGTATGGGAATATTAGCAATCTATTTTCTGCCTCAGAAAACATATTTATTTTTGTGTAGGTCTCCTATATCAGGCATTGTGCTAACTTAGCTTTTGTATCCAGAGTTTTTCAATTTATTTCCTTGGTATTTTTGTGCATATACACATTGCATAAAATAATGGCCTTTTACTCTTTTTCCACTGCAGAGCTCTTATTTCCATTTTATTCTAAATTCATAAAACATAACTTTCAAAGGAAATCTTAATAATAGTGATATAACAGACATCTTAAAGTTGCTAATTTTAATATATATTGGTATCCATCATTTATTATAATTTACTTTGTTTAAAGTATATTTACTTTGAAAATAAAATTATTTTGTTAATTTTCCTTATAACAGTTGTGAATACCAATTTGTGATTGAGCTTATCAAATCAAGTTGGTCTAACTGTATGAGAAGGAAATGTAGTTATTTAACTGACTTAAATGGTAAATTATTTAAGTAGTCTGCTGATATTGAATGTCTTTATACTTCTTTTTGAAAATTGGTATACTAATAATTGCTACATTGTGCTTCTATTTCTGTGCTATTTATGAAATTCATGTCTATTTTTTGATATTATAATTTATGTAGCTTCTTATCATTATGACCTGAACAGTTTATGAAATTCTAATTAATTCATTCTGTGAGAAAATAAAATAATTCATCAGTAACAATACACATTTGTATAGGTTTCTCAATGTTATTGTCATTTATTGATTCATTGACTTCTTTGTGTAGTATAAAAATCACATATTTATTTAGAAAATCATCCATTTCATTGATGTTTTCAACTTTAACAAATTAATCATGGAAGAAATCTTGCACAATGTATTATATTTATGAGTGCTTTTATTTTCTTTACATTAACAGGTTTCTCTGGATTATTTATTTTGCTAATTTTTTAAAATTGTACTTTAGGTTCTGGGGCACATGTGCAGATCATGCAGGTTTGTTACATAGGTACATACATGGCAAGGTGGTTTGCTGCCTTCATCCCCCAGTCACCTGTATCTGGCATTTCTCCCCATGTTATCCCTCTCCACCCTCCCCACCCTTGCTGTCCCTCCCCTGCTCCCTCAACAGACCCGTGTGTGATGCTTCCCTCCGTGTCCATGTGTAATCATTGTTCAACACCCACTTATGAGTGAGAACATTCAGTGTTTTTCTGTTCTTGTGTCAGTTTGCTGAGAATGATGGTTTCCAGATTCATCCATGTCCCTACAAAGGACACAAACTCATCATTTTATATGGCTGCATAGTATTCCATGGTGTATATGTGCCACATTTTCCTTTTCCAGTCTATCCTTGATGGGCATTTGCTTTGGTTCCAGGTCTTTGCTATTGTAAATGGTGCCACAATGAACATATGTGTGCATGTTTCTTTATAATGGAAAGATTTATAAACCTTTGAAGATATACTCAGTAATGGGATTGCTGGGTCAAATGGAATTTCTATTTCTAGATCCTTGAGGAAGTGCCACACTGTCTTTCACAGATGTTGAACTAATTTACACTCCCACCAACGGTGTAAAGTTTTCCTATTTCTTCACATCCTCTCCAGCATCTGTTGTCTCCAGATTTTTTAATGATTGCCATTCTAACTGGCATGAGATGGTATCTCAATGTGGTTTTGATTTGCATTTCTCTAATGACCAGTGATGATAAGCATTTTTTCATATGCTTGTTGGCCTCATAAATGTCTTCTTTGGTAAAGGGTCTGTTCATATCCTTTCCTCACTTCTGAATGGGTTTGTTTGTTTTTTTCTTGTAAATCTGTTTTAGCTCTTTGTAGACTCTGGATATTAGCCCTTTGTCAGATGAATAGATTGCAAAATTTTTTTCCCATTCTGTTGGTTGCCGGTTCACTCTAATGATTGTTTCTTTTGCTGTACAGAAGCTCTGGAGTTTAATTAGATCTCATCTGTCTATTTTGGCTTTTGTTGCCAGTGCTTTACAGGGGTGAAACATGGATGCATGAATGCTATTACTTTCACTAGTGTTATAATGGAAATAAAGTAGTTGCATAATGAATATAATGCCACAAAGAAGGCATAACTTAGAAGAATTTGCATGCCTGACTCACTGCTCTTTTTTTTTTGGAATATTAGTTTTCTGTTGCTACTGGAACAAATTACTACAAAGTTAGTACTTATTATTTTACAGATCTCTAGATCAGGAGTTTGACATAGGTTTCACTGGGCTAAAATGAAGGTGTCAGCATTGTTCCACCTCTTTCCAGAGTTTCCAGGGGGACACTCTGTGTCCTTGCCTTTTCCATGTTCTAGAGGCTTCTCACATTCCTTGACCAACAGCCCACTTCTCTATCTTCAAAGCCAGCAGTGGTGGGTCAAGTTCTTCTCACCTGGCATCATTCTTTCTTTCTTTTTTTTTTTTTGAGATGGAGTCTAGCACTGTCATCCAGGCTATAGTGCAGTGGTGCAATCTCGGCTCACTGCAATCAGTCAATTCTCCTGCCTCAGCCTCCCAAGTAGCTGGGACTACAGGCATGCACTGCCACGCCCAGTTAATTTTTTTTTTGTATTTTTTTAGTAGAGACAGGGTTTTACCATGTTGGCCAGAATGGTCTCAATCTCCTGACCTCCTGATCCACCTGCCTTGGCCTTCCAAAGTGCTGGAATTACAGGAGTGAGCCACTGCACCCAGCCTCACCTGGCATCATTCTGACTCTCTTCTTCTGCCCCATCTTCCACTTCTAAAGAACCTATAGTGATCAGATTGGGTCCACCCAGTTACCCCAGGTTAGTTAAGGTCATTACCCTAATCACATCAGAAAAGTCCCTTTGCCTTGGCAAATAACATTTTGCAGGTTTCAGGTGGGAGGATTAGGATCGGACAAATTTGGTAGGCTATTATTTTGCTTCCCACATCTGTTTTCCTAATTATTCATGTTTTCAGATTCAAATCAACTTGCACACCTTTTGTAAAAGAAATTAATGTACATAAATCTGATTCTTAACCATGATTGACTATCATTCCTCTTTGTCAAATTTATCTTTTAATTGGTTCTAAGAATGTTCCAAAAAGTTGTTTAGTTTTCCATGGTTGGCCAGGGATCTATCTACATAAATTATTGCATTTGGACACAATTTGCATTAATTTATAAATATTCCCTAAGTTAATACACAGATTGTGTTGACAGAATTTGTTTGCCTGAGTTGGTCATCAGTTTAATCAAATTAATTACACTATTAGTTCAGTAAATAGTCATATTTGGAAAACATTTTTTACTGCCACCGAAGTTAAAGGAAAAAATGAACAGGATATAAGATTATGAGTAAGGTAGAAAGAAATTTTGTTATTAGCTTGTGTATACTCTAGAAAAAATATGCTTGTCACTGTTTCATTTAAAAGTTTCACAATATAAGTGAAACTATGAATATAAGGTAGTTTACTAAAATTATTTTTTAATTAACTACTGGTTAGCACTTTTTAAAAAAATCTGCTTTCTGAACTAAACAAAGATATTTTTATAGTTGCAGCATAAAGCTAAATTTCTTAAAATGCTTACAAAAATTATATGGAGTGTTTCTATGAAATTGGGGTTTTTCAAGAAGTATTGATTAAGATTGAAAGAGCATTTTCTACCAATTGTCCTCAGAGGATTTGACAAAAATTTATCAGGCTCTTATCATCAAATTCTAAGAATTTTCTCAGTACTATTGTGTTATGGTACAGATTTTTATTAGTGCTTACTTTGTTTTATGTAGTAAAGCAAATTTCTTAGTTCAGCTCTAATAAATAGTTCATGTAGATAGATAAATGAATGAATAATAGATACATAGATGAAAAATTAATAGATGACAGATAAAGAGATATAGATTGACAGATACTTGTATGAGTGTTAAAAATGTTCAACTTAAGACTATATTCTGTGAGTCATATTTGAGATTATTATAATTATCAATTTAATCTGTTAGGTTTTCAAAGTGATGGATATAGTAATTTGATCATCATAGTATGTATACTTGCATTAAAACATCACATTGTACCCCATAAATAGGTACAAGTATTATGCATCAGCTCTGAATAGAAGAATAAATATAATACCCTCAAGGTCTTTAAAAAGAGCTGCTTAATACAAAATATCTGGTGAAAATGAAAAATAATTCAGTCACTGCAGGAAAGAGTTTTGTGGTTCTTCAGAAAGTTAAACACAGAATTACCACCTGATTCCTCAATTTCTCTCTAGTATATGTCCACAAAATAATTGAAAACTGGTACTAACACAAGTACGTGTAAAGACATATTCATAGCAGCATTTTTTGCAATATTCAGAAGGTAGAACAGCCCCAGTGTCCACCAATAGAAGAAAGTATATTCTAATTTGATATAGCCATACAATGGAATATTCTTCAGCCATGAGATGTAATGAAGTACTGATAAATATATATGATACAAACTGTAACATAAATGAACCTCCTAAATTGGTTAAGTGAAAAAAGGAAGACACAAAAAGTTACATATTTTATAATTTCATGTATATAGAATATCCAGAATTGACGGATCCATGGAGACAGAAAACAGATTGGTGGTTTCCAGGGTCTGGGTTCAAGAAGGAATGAAGAGAAACTGATTGATAGGTACTGGTTTTACTTTGCAGTGATGGAAATGACAAAAATGTTTTGGAACTAGATACCATAGCATTGTGAAAACTTAAATGCCACTGAACTGCTCATGTTTAATTTTGTGGTATATGAATTTCAACTTGATAAATTATTGTTAAAATTAATAAAAAGGTTTGTGGTTCAAGCTATACTACTTTTCATTGAGCACTAAGAGGTCTAGGATATTTATGCTTTTAGGTTCACAGCTCTGATAGGGGCTTCTGCTCTCTAGTCTTCACCTGCTTAAATTACATCTGCAATAATCTATATCCTTTCCTTTTTGAACATTCAGCTTCAATGGCTGAAGGTAGGTGTTTTTTTGCCCCATGATAACAGCTGCAAAGCCTTTATAAGTCCTTTAATCTTCCTCAATGATGCCTATGTCCCAGCTGAGTGTAATCCTGATTTGAAGCATACCGAAACACAGAAGAGGTGCCCTTGGCCCATTTGCCTACACACTGAACATTAAAATTATTCTGCTACCCACATGCAGGGCATAGAGATGCTCTGGTACATTGTCTGTGCTCCAGACTTCACCAGCGAGTATTATGACACAGATATCCTCTGTTTTCAGATTCCAAGTACAGATGAAAATTCTACTGAAACCTTCCAGACTTGGAGATCCATTTCTAATCCAAGGGAAAGACAGAGAAATCTGTTCTGACTGATCACATATTTCTATATCCTCTGAGTACTAACCACAAGAAACATTTTTAAAATAAAACATCAAGACTTAACCCTTTTCTTTCTTTCTAGAATTTGAATCTCTTCTGAGGCAATATGTAACACTTACTGATTATGAAAGAAATAAGGAATAAAAAGAAAAATGTGGCAATCTAAACCACATGTTAAGACTTAAAAATCTTATTGTCAAATTAGTAGAGCTTTGTATATAGGTGTTGGTTTCCTAGGGTTAGCTTCTCAACACTTTATTACAAAGATGATCTCAAATCTTTGTAGACCATTATATTATCAGTCTACTTTCTGTAACTATTATGATAGTAATTGGAAGCAGGAAGCCAGAGAGTGGATAGACAAATAGTGTTTTTCTTTTAAAAGACCTCAGAAAATACTCCTAAAGCAACAACACATTGTTCTGTGTATGTTTTACCTATCTATCCCAAATAACTATAGAATATAATTCTATTGATGTAAGATCTATGATCTTAGCACTCCATGGTTTGATCAGGCATCTTGATTGATGATCACAGGCGTTCTGTTAATGATTATTGATCAGGAATTCTGTGATGGTTAATTTAAAATGCCACAGATTCTTTCTCTTTCAGTCTTCACATGTTTACATTGGGATATTGCAGATCTTCCCATCACATGGATTCTATTTTATCACCCCTTGAATCTGGGTTGTTTGTGAGACTTGCTTTGACCAAAAGAACATTAACAAATATTAAACAAGCAGAGACTTGAAAAGAGCTTGCACATGGGGATTGTTCTCTTGTGGTTCTTGGAACTCTTTCATATCCACGTGGACAAGCCTGGACTCAAGTGCTGAATGATGAGAGACCACATGGAGAGAAACCCCACAAATCCCAGCCATTCCAGACAAGACTATGATAAGCCTCCCTGCCCCAGCCAATCCACCAGCTCACTGCAAATGCCTGAGGAAGCCTAGCTGAGCTCAACCAAGCCTGGCCGAGACTTGAATTATACAGCTGAATCCAGCTCAAATAGCAAACTATAATATTACGAGCTAAATAAAAAGTTGTTTCTGGCTTACTATGTATTGAGTTGTTTTGTTATGCACCAAGAGCTAAATGGTAAACCTACAAATCTTTCTATTTTACAACCTACCATTTCATTATAATTCCCCAAGAAAAAGTATAAATCATGCCAGGTCATTTGTTGAGGTGTCCTCTGAAGAAAGTATAAACTTCTGACAAAAAAAGATCTTTCAAGGTTTGTGTGATGAACTAAATTGTATCCCCACCAAATTCATATGCTGTTGTCCTAACCATTCATGTGGCTGAAATTGGAGATGGGGCCTTAAGGTTAAATGAGGTTATAAAGGTGGGATGCTAAGCCAAATTTGCCTGTGTCCTTACATCAGGGATGTGTGAATACAAAGAAAAGGCCATGTGAAGACACAGCCAGAAAGCAGCTGTCTGCAAGCCAAGGGGAAAGGCCACAGGAGAAACCAAATCTGCCAATACATTGATCTTGGAATTCCAGCATTCAGAAATGCAAGAAAATAAATTTCTGTTGTTTAAGCCACCAGTCTATGATATTTGTTATGGCAGCCTTAGCAAAGTAAGATAGTTTGTGTTATTGTCTTCTTTTTACAGATGAAGCAATGATGTCTGATAGGTATTATGTAACTGTATTAGTCCCATAGACAGTTATTTTGGATAAACATAGACATTGACTTTTCTGTTGTTAAAACTTGAAACTTGTATTTGCTTTATCTGAGTTCCTTCCTCAGGAAAGGACATTCAGTCCTCTCAAAAAAAGTATCAAAGAATTGAAATTCACTAGACCAGCATACCAGATAACTGCTTGCCCCTCTTTAGTTCCTGTTTTCTTAAACATTGTTACATTTCTTCCCTGCTGTATAAACCCCTAGTTTTAGTCAGTCAGGGAGAGATTTGAGTCTAAGCTCCCATCTCCTTGCTTCAGCACCCAATTAAAGCTTTCTTCCTCAGCAATACTAGTCCTCTAGTGACTGGCTTTCTGTGCAGCAAGCAGCAGGACCTAGATTAAACCCCTGGTGTTGTGGTAACAAAACAATACATATTCACACAAACACACATGCAAATGACTGATTAAAGAGATATAAAAAAGGAAAAGGAAGGCAGAAAGAGGAAGATCATCCATGAATCCATTGATAATAGAGACTCTGATGACCTATTTCATCCTAATTATTTATCATTATAGCTTTTATAGATAATGCTAACTTTCTACCACATCACGTTTGGTTATTTATCCATTATGTGATCTTTCTTTTAAATGTTTCTGTTTCTTTTCATTAAATGAAAGAATAGAAAAGGGGGTGGCTTCATTTAACTACCAGGCCTTCTACAGCTAAGTTAAAATTTCCTGTCTTTTGTTATTTAATTTTCTAGCATATGGGTATCAAACAGGGGTCTGAAAGTCACATCTGTGCTGAGTTATCCTTGGAAAAATAACACGTCAAACAAAGGCAAATTAGCCCACTGGTAACAAAATTCAAATGAGACAACTATCTTGTTCACCAAATCAAATATTTCTCAAAAGCAATCTGATTAATTAAAAGTAGTGAAAACACATTTAATAATCTTTACTAATGAGCTTGAACAAACACTTGGATTGATTAAAAACTAAATAATAAGCATGCCTAAACCTGTTATATTCATCAATAACTAAACTGTTTTTAAAGATAAGTACCAAATGTTTATTTTTAGTGTTGCATCATTAAGTAAAACTTGTGTTTGAAGACTTTATGCAACTATATGTTTTGAATTTTAACTTAGACGTACCTATTTTCCTAATAGTTTTTTTTTAACAAATCTATCAAGGTTTAATAGCAAAATTCTATTAGAAACTGGATGTCCACCTGTAAACCCAGCACATCTTTTTGGGTATATTCGTCTTAAAGCTCAAAATGCTCATATGGAATACTTCAGGATTTTATTTTCAATATTAGCATTCAGCTTAAATATGCTGTGCAAAATATTTTACTATATATCCCATACTGTAATTGTTTTTATATTCTCCAAATTTTTTTGGTATACAAATATTTTGTTTGCCCTATTGATGCTATGCATAGATGAATATTTTTGAAATGCCTTATATTTAGAATACCAATATAGGAGAATATAATTTATTAACTGTTTTGCAACATGTATGAAAACTTGACTCATTTTTAAGGATTTTGAGCAATGGAAATTTTTACTTTCTAAAAAGTCATAGAATGATATATAAAACTTAATAACATTTTGATGATCCAATAAAATTTGCCTTCAAGAACATTGCTGATGATATTGCAGGAATGTCTTGAATTACTCTCAGTAGACCATGGTGCATTTTCAGATCTACTATTTGCAGCATTTTTTTTTAATTCAGATGGGGATCTTTGATTTTAAAAATCTTCCAGAAAATAATTGACAGGGGTGTAGATTTGGAGCACTTGAGTCCTCTCCCAAATTTGAGAAATAACTTTGAACATGTTACATATGAATTATCATGGAAGACAAGGAGGGGAAGCCTTAGATAACCAATGAGATATGAAGTGGTAAAATGGGTTTCACCACTCTTAGAAATATTTGGTGACACTAGAAGACAATTGAGTAGAATGGAAAGACTAAAAGTAGTACGAATGTGGGGAAAAAAATCCAGGATTTGTTCATAGGCTCAGCTACCCTATGTGCCTTCAGGAAAAAAGTATTGGTGAGTTGTAAGATCTTCAATTATAAAATGGTGATAAAACAATTCTTCTTTTAGATGAATAAAATAGCTAATGTCTGCAATAATAAGCAGTTGCAAACTTTCATACCCTCTTGGCTATATATAAATTAAATTTTCATTTTGAAACAATTAAGAATCACAAGAAATACAAAAGCAGTACAGAGTCCCTGTACCCTATACCCAGTTTTACAATGATAATATTGTACTTAACCAGAGGACATTTCAAAACCAGGACATCAACATTGGTACAAAATGATTAACTGAAGTACATATTTTTTCAGAATTCATAAGTTGTTTTAAACACTCCGATTGTGTGTGTGTGAGTGTGTGTGTGTGTATGTGTGTGTGTGTATGTGTGTTGGTCCAGAAATGTAGTACTATGAAATTGTATTGTATGGGTAAATTCATGTATTCACCACTGTTGGGATACAGACTGCTTCATCACTACAAACAAACTCCCATTTGCTACCCTTTTTAATGTCACATTTTTATACCAATCCTAACTGTTGGCAACTTCTATCTGATCATTTTTCATTATTGTACTTGTCATTTCAGAAATGATATAAATGAAGTTATGCAAACACTATGCAATTTTTGAGATTTTTTTCTCACTAAGCTTAATGTCTTTGAGTTGATCCAAGTTTTTGTATCAATAATTTCTTTGTTTCTTACGTTGCTGAGTAGTTTTCCATTGTGCAAATATACCATCCCTCTTTAAATCCATCTATGTACTCTCATTGAAAGACATTTGGTTGGTTTCTAGTTTGGAATTTGCAAAGAAAGCTGCTAAGGACATTGTATAAAGATTTTCTTATCCATAATATTTTACTTTTCTAGGATAAACACTCAGGTGTGTGATTACTGGGTTGTATTATGAGTTATATTGTTTGGTTGTGTCTCTACCCAAATCTCATCTTGAATTCAGCTCTCACAATTCCCATGTGTCATGGGAGGAACCCAGTGGGAGGTGATTGAACTATAGGGGTGGGTCTTTCCCGCACTGTTCTCATGATAGTGAATGAGTCTCATGAGATCTGATGGTTTTAAAAATGGAATTTCCCTGCAAAAGCTCTCTCTTTGCCTGCTGCCATCTATGTAACAGGTGACTTCTTCTCCTTGACTTACACCATGATTGTGTGGCCTGCCCAGCAATGTGGAAGTGTAAGTTCTATTAAACCCTTTTCTTTTGTAAATTGCCCAGTCTCAGGTATGTCCTTATCAGCAGCATGAAAACAGACTAACACAGCTTGTTTAACATGTATGAAACTGCTTGGTTAACATTTTAACTTGTTAAAAATTAACAAGTTGTTTAACATTTCAACAAGCAGATTGTTTGTTATGAAACTGCCAGTGGGACTGTCCATTTTACATTTCTGGCAGAAATGCCTGAATGATCCAGTTATAGATTGGTAGTGTATTAGTCAGTTCTTACACCACTATAAAGAAATACCTGAGACTGAGTAATTTATTAAGAAAATAGGTTAAATTGACTCACTGATCTGCAGGCTGTACAGGAAGCATGGCTGGGGAGGTCTCAAAAAACTTACAATCATGGCAGAAGGTGAATGGGAAGCATTGATGGAGCAGGAAGAAGAGAGGGGGTAGAAAGTGCTACACACTTTTACACGACCAGATCTCACAGTAACTCATTCTCTCCAGGACAGCACCAAGGGGGATAGTGTTAAATCATGACAAACCACTGCTACGATCTGTTCACCTTCCACCAGACCCCACATCCAACATTGGGTATTATAATTTGACATGAGATTTGGACAGGGACACAGATCCAAACCGTATCAGGTAATATTTTAAGTAATGTAAAATATAAAATTATTTCTAATCTCAGACTTTTTGGACAAAGTCAACTAGGTCATAAAATCATTTAAGAAAAATTGCTTATCTGAATGATAATACTAAGAATTGATAAAATACTTGATTTACTCTTATGAAAATGTTTGTTTCCTTAATGACTGGATGGCTAAATTGACACACAATTCAGCTGCTCAGAAATGTACACATTAGTTTATATATTAAGCAGACCACATTCTTATTTTTGTTTAAAATAGACAATAAACTTTATTTTATAAAATCCCCCCCATACAAACCAAAATTTATAGGGTCTTCAGAATTCCTGCAGTATGTTCATTCATTAACAATATGGGGACAGGAGGACACTATCTGATGAGAAAGCATTAGCAAGACTTGATTTGAAATGTAATCCAATCTTAGCAGCCAAACAAGAGTTTCTATTAAAGAAACTACAAAACAAGATAAAAACATACTGTGTTATCTTTACAGAGAAAAAAAATGACAATCCCCAGGGATATCTTTGTTGCCGTAGTAGGCTGCTACATTTATTTTTCAAGAGAGCCATTTCAACATATGTAACTGATTTATTCCCAAATCAGCAGCAAAAATAAGTTAATGTAATTTTTATTTTTTCATCTTCATTAATTACAAAATGATAGGCAAAAAGAATTGAACAAATCAAATCAGGTTAATATAGACAGAGTTTTTCTCTACATTTTAGTGTCATTTATGATAGTCATTAGAACCAACTATTGTAATTATTAACTTCTTTGGTGTACTTCAAATATTTTAGGCAACAGAGATCATCCTTTTATGGAAATCATTTATTTTAAAACTTCCTCTTTATAGTGCCATGTATTTTTTTCCAAGTTTGCTTTGTTTTGCCAGCTAAAATCAAAATGAACAGAAATAGAACTACTTTTCGTCAAAATAAACAATTGTGAATACTTGTGAAATCTTTCTCCTATAAAATTAGAATAAAGACTCTTGAGAGTCATTGTAAAATATAGTAAATTTATAGCCAATGAAGAGTTTTTAAAAAAGAGGAAAATAGTACACTTCTCACTGATCCCGGAGGGTGGGCTTGGGCTGAAGTGAGTCAGAGTCACTGACGTGCAGTCAGTAATTGCTCTCCACTCTACTGATCTTGTGACCTAATTCGTTTTTTTTTCATACTGAACTTAAATGTTTCCTTTACAGTCATGCTGTGGTTATAATTTATTAGTTTTTTCCCCTTTAAATTTTATTCATATCCTGGGAAAATTAGAAGTAGAAAATCTCAACAAAAAGTAACAATCCTCTTTGTCATGCTGTTAATAGCAATAATCGCCACAACCTCAAGCAAGGAAGGTTTTCTTTTTTTCCCCCATAAAGGCAAAGATATCAACAATATGTTTTCATTTATATTGCGAGTCTTCAAGGTAATCAACAGAAATAAAGCAAATGCATTCATTTTCCTGGTTATATTTCCCAAGGCAAGTTTATTATTGCATCTCAATAATGATAAATTATCTATGTAAAGCCAAATATAGATTTTATTATGCACTAGGGTGCCTTTATATGAGCATTATAAATGATTTGATGATAGGACCTTATACCGAAATATTTCGGAAGCAACCATAGTAAAAGCATTCCTTTCAATACCATGATACTCAATAAAAATTAGACAGTTAAAAGGACATTGTAAAACACGGATTTTGGTGCCCGCTGTTTATCAGGCACACTTTGCAGACAGTGAGAGTCCCAGTTAAGTGTATTTGACTGCATACTGTAAAACACTTAAGATAAATTCAGGATTAGGTGAGCTATCCACAATTACTGGTGTCAGCAGTTTAAATACAGTTCTTGCTTAGAACACCTTCAAGATAACTGTTCCACACCCCTGTATTTTGCCAGGTAGAGGCAATAACTGGTAACTGTCAATGCTACCTACAAACACCATGTTCCTCTAAAAATAACCCAGAATGATTAGCTTTCAGCAATTGGCTGCACTTTTGCTGACTTCTTGTGACTGGTTTTCACACACAGTCATAGATAAACCCACTGTAACCTAACACAGCTGATGACTCATTTCATGGCTTTCTGCTTGTCTCTTTCAAAGCTGTATCTTGTTTCTGTTTCAGAAAGAACAAGCATCTATTTTTAAAGGAAGGGTAGGTTTGCTTTATTATTATTCAGAGAAGGACCAATTTGGCATCCTATCATCCTATTCCGAGACATGCAGAACATTCCTAGGTTTTGTTCCATAAATATAGAAAAGTTTTATTTAAAGGAACAATGTCAAACTGACCTTCAAGCCTATCTATAGACTTTTGTGTGCTGCTAGAGTAAATGCAGAATTCAAATTGAGTTTCCCTGCAAAACGCATTTTGAAAGGAGACATTTCTAGAGATTACAGATGGTTCAAAAGCAATTTAATGCTGGGTACACTTGGGGTGCTATCTGATTCATGAATAATGAGGATACTTACTTGTTCACTGGATATATGGTATTCAAACAAAACTCAGTGAATATTTCTTATGGAGAACGTGTCAGATGGAGTAGTTATGTATGGGGGATTTGCCATAAAAAGGTTCCAAGTTTGAGTTAATGTAAAACAAGGTTAATTTTCTTTTATTTTAAAAAAGATACATTATTTTGCTCAAGAATGTGATAAGAAATAAGCACTTAACAATGTCAAAAATAAGTGTACATAAAATATGTTAAATAAAATATTAGTCTTTAGTGTAATCCTATAGAAACATTTTTTTTTGCTCCATATTTTACCAAAGAAACACAAGTTTTCCTTTTTTAATTTAATGGCCACATACACAATAAGCCAGAAATAGAAAAGTTGAAAAAGATTGTGTACATTTATCATCAGGCAAGTTAGTGATGAAACCATTGCCACCCTTTGCTCTCAAGTCTGTGATCTAAATCAGAGTTTTTATTAATTGCCTGTTAATGTCATAAATCCAGTTTATGACATACTGTTAATGTCATACTGCACATGTGTGTGTACAAGTCTGAATACACTCAATTTTATTGTTTGTTTTGTGTCCCGTTTGATCCACATTGAATATATTTTCTTTTATTTTGGTGTCTGTTTAAATTGTTGGTTTTATATTTGATTGTTTCTTTAATATGCCTACTAAATAAATGGTTAGTTGCAAATAATAAATAACCAGATTATAAATATTTTATGTTGTGTCTCCTGCTGCTATTATTAAGTACTTATTCCTTAATGTGAAGACTTCAAAGAAAATCTGGACCACTGAAGTTACAGGCACAGTTTCCACCAAAATAGAATGCTTCTAACACATATTTTACCAATCTGATTTCTTAGCTATTGTAATTTTATAGTACAAATAAATCCTTCCTTCCAAAAATATTACTTTTTCAATGAAGACTTACCTCTTACCATTTTACTTAAATTGCAATTCTTCTGCCCGTTCCCTTCATTCTCTTTATCTTGCTTTATTTTTTGTAGCACTTTTTAATTTCATAAATATTACGTAATTTGCATATAATTATGTTCACCATCGATCTCCTCTAATTAGAATACAGGTTTTATGAAGGCAGTGTATTTTATCTGCTAACAGAACAGTTTCTGAAAGATAGAAGGTGATTTTAAACACTTGCTGAATGAATAAAAGAGTACTCACTAGGATTCTGACATGAAATATTTTATCTACAAGTCTTGCAGTATAAGTTTATATGACACCTATATTTGCTCTTTTATTAAAAAAAGAAAATCTTAAATATGACTTCCCTTTAGAGATACTGGACCTATTTTGAATTTTATGAAATACTCTTAGAGATTTATAAAATTCTAGTGTTTTGGTTTAAATATTCAGCATAGTTTTCTTGTCAGGAAACTCATTTTTTGGATACTAATTGTAAAGTATACATAATACAAATTTGTTGTATATTTAAAACATAGATTTCCTTTTAGACACTTTGAAAACCTTAAAGAATTCATAGATTCCACGTCAACCTTGCCAGTACTGTGAATCTCTATAAGTAACTGTGACACACAATATAAAATGTTTATAATCTGGTCATTTATTATTTGCATATAACCAGTTACTTAATAGGAATATTAAAGAAACTATCAGATGTAAAACAAATTTAAAGAAACAATGAATAAATGCTGAAACAAAATAAAATATCTTTAATATGGGTAAACAAGACACAAAAACAAAAAATGAATTGCAAAATTTTAAAGTAGATAAGAACCTTAAATAAAATGATATTATATATTAATAAAAATTCAAAAATAACTTTTTCCTTAAATAAAAATAAATTAAAATGTACATCTATTAAGTAAGAGGTGGAAGAAAGATTAGGAGCCAGATGACTAAAAAACACAAAAGTATAATTTTGTGTAACATGCAAACTAGCCTAATATGACATGATGTATTCCAATCAGTGGTGGCTTAGGCCCAGGGACACAGAGAAAATGAGGAATCTTTCTGGGGTGATGTAAAAGTTCTATCACTTTATTTTTGTTGCTATTTTTATGAGTTCCTACACCTGTCAAAATTCAAAACATTTTACACTTTAAATAGACGAGATTATTGTACATAAATTATTCCTAAGCAAATTGATGAACAAACTGAAAGTCTCTAAAGATTTGTTAGACAAATAAAAGTTATAAGAGCTAATCCCTAAAGAGCCATACTAGAGGGCATACCAAAAAATTTTTCAAGCAAAAGAAAATGATCTCTGTTGGAAAATCACAGAAATAAAGAGAGCAAATCTAAATAAATACTAACCGTATAAGCAATAACGATGTCTTGTTTCTTTTCAAGTATGTACCAAATTAAATATAGGACTTGAAAGGCATATGATACGAGAGAAAGTAACTTGATTTAAATTCTTTCCAAGTCGCTTACATTGCCCGGGAATAAGACAAAAGTACACATGAATAGTATACATAGTCATTTTAAAAGGCATGTTGTAATGTCTTGGCTAAGCACTAACATGATAATGAAAGAGTAAAAAATTCCTAAAATAATAGAGGAGGAAATATAGTTAAATACACACACATATGCACACATGACTGTCCCAAAGAATAAGTTAAGTACACACACACGCACACATAATTGTCCTAAAGAATAAGAGAAAGAGGAAAAAAAACACAGAGCAGGTGGGACAAATAAAGAGCAAACAGCAAGATGATTGATTTAAACTTAAACATATACATAATTGTATTTGTTTTAACTCAGCTGTTGTGCAAATTAAAAGACAATGGCTATTAGAGTGTGTACACAAGTATACACACGCAAATGCAAATATACTGACATATATATAAAAAGAAACATGATAATAAAATATTAATTTCACCAAGAACATATAAACATTCAAAGGTCTATAAGTCTTATAACTTATTTTCAAATAGATATAAAACAAATATTTACAAAACTGAAGGCAAATAAACAGTGATAGTGAGAGATTTGAATACACTTCTCACTATGACTGAAATATACACAAAATATAGAAAATTTCAAGTAATTAGTAAATGGGACATACTTGATAAACGTGAGACATTGTAAATACACACAAAGCAAGTTACTCAATAGTTTCAATTGCACATTTAACTTTTTAAAGAATCGACTGTAGCCACCACAAATCAAGTCTCAATTATAAAAAGTAAAATTATAGAATGTTTTATGAGTACAATAACTCAAACTATAAATCAAAAAAGATAACTCGAAAATTCGTAATTTGAAAATTAAGAAATGTACTTCTACATAAGCCATAGATCAAAATGAAATCAAAATGAGATTAATAATAGTTTAGATTAATCATAATAAATTACTACACAGCAGCAGTTATGAGATAAAGAGAAGCTATACTTATGGGAAAATTTAGGGCTTTAATGCTTATTTCAAAAAAGAAGAAAAGCTAGCTCAATGAGTTAACTTCTTAAAGTAGAAAAAGATCAGAAGATTAATGCTGAAATACACAAGAGGGAAAAATAAAACTAAGAGTGTAAATTAGTAAATGTAAAATGGATGTAAAATAGTCGATAGAGTAAAAATGGGCTGGGCATGGTGGCTCACGCCAGTAATCCCAGCACTTTGAGAGGCTCAAGTGTGTGGATCACCTGAGGTCGGGAGTCTGAGACCAGCCTGACCAAAATGGAGAAACCCTGTCTCTAGTAAAAATACAAAATTAGGCAGACACGGTGCTGCATGCCTGTAACCCAGCTACTTGGGAGACTGAGGCAGGAGAATCGCTTGAACCCAGGAGGCAGAGGTTGCCGTGAGCCGAGATTGTGCCATTAAGAATAAAACTTGATCTCAAAAAAAAAGAAAGTAAAAATGTAGTTATTTAAATATTTCATCTGATGAAAGTGATCAAGAAGTGAGAGAAGGTACAAAAAAAATCAGTGTCAGTAATACATAAAGAGGATGTTACCACAGATCTTGCAGATGCTAAATATTCTAAAATATTAATACATACAGGATGCTTATAAATAAAATTAAAAGATTCAAAATTGTAAATCTGTCAAATCTCCCCAAATTCAAATGAGCCAAATGCAATTCTATTCAAAATTTCATTTTCCTTTTAGAATTTCACAATGTGATTAAGATACTGCAAATAATCAAGAAGGATCAACTCACTCTTGAAGGAGATCACAGTGGAAGATGTTGCTTTTCCAGATATGAAAGCTCATCATAAAGCTATATTAAATAAAATAGCATGGCATTGACTCAGAATATATAGAGACCAATGGAATAGGATAGATTAGAAATAGGGTTGAGTATATTCTGATTAGCTTATTTACCAAACATATGGGAATGTATTGAAGTGGAATAAGGATAAGGATAAAGGATAATGTTTTCAATAAATAATACTGTATTGTTTAACTGTAGAAAAAATATAAATTTACTTTTTCTTATCACATAAACAACAACTATTCTAAATGAATTGTTGATATAAGTGTAAAAGAGGAAACAACACATCTTTTAGACAGTAATATAAGAAAAGATCATTATAATCTTGAGGTAAAAATTTCTTAAACATTGTATGACTATGCAATTCAATGTTTTGTTGGGAACAAGTTTTGGCAGAGAAAGGGAAGAGATATTAACAAATATGCTAAGGCATGAACCAGGAATGAGTCAAGCAAACAAGGACAAGTGCATTGCCACATAAAGAGGACAAAGAATCAGTCACAAAGAAAAAAGCTGAAACATTGATTTCTATTGTAATAATAAATAAATTAAGAATATAAAAATGAAAAGCAAGGTACATAATGGGAAAATATATTTGTATCCAGCTTTTACAACAATTTTCTACTAAGATAAAATTATGCAAACAAACAAAAATATCAAGGAAGTTGAACAGAAACATTGTTGGAGGGGATTTCCAGTGGTCAATAAACATGTTAAAAGCTCTACTTTATTAGTGGAGCAAAATGGCAGAATAGAAGGCTTAAGGCTCCACCAATCATGCTCCACAACAACTCCCCTGGGCAAGAACAACAATGTAACAACTATCTACACACACACACACACACACACACACACGTGAGCACTCACAGTTTTACTGAAAGAAGCACCGAAGAGGTGGAAAAAAGAGTCTTGGATTATCATTACTGCCCCTTCCCCATCCTCTGTCAGCCACAGTATGGTGCAAGGGGTGCATTTCTGTGCCCTAGGGAGAGAGAAAGTGCAGCAATTGTGAAGCATTGAACTCAGTGCTGTCCTGTTAAAGCAGAAAGGAAATCCAGACCAAATTAAGTTGACACTGGCCCACAGGGACAGCATTTTATCCAGCCCTAGCTAGAGGGGAGTCTTCGATCCCAGCAGTCTGAATTCAAGTTTCCACAAGACTGGCACTGCAGGCTAAAGTGCTCTAGGGTTCTAAATAATCTTGCAAGGCAGAGTAAGCCACGAAGACTGCAATTCATAGGTGAGTTTTTGTGCTGAACTGGGCCCAGAGCCAGTGGACTGGGTGAGTAGGGCTCACAACCTACCGAGACATCAGCTGGGGCAGCTAAGGGAGTGCTGGCATGACTCCTCCCCTAGCCCCAGGCTGCACAGTTCATAGCTTTTAAAGGGAACCCTTTAACTTGAGGGGAGAGGGAAGAGTGGGAAGAACTCTGTCTTGCATCTTGGATACTAGCTTAGCCACAGCAGGATAGAACCCAGGTCAAAGTCATGAGACCTTTGTTCCAGTCCCTAGCTCCCAATGAATATTTCTAGACACACCCTGAGCCAGAAAGGAACTCAGTGCCTTCAAGGGAAGGATGCAGTTCTGATGCATCTGCTAACTGAAGAGCCCAACAGTGACACCCAAGTACATTGAGGGCCTTGATTGAGACTCTGAGACTTGCTGGTTTCAAGTGAGTCTCAGCATGTTCCCAGCTATGAAGGCTATGGGGCGAGACTTCTCCCGTTTAAGAAAAGCCAAGGGAAAAGTAAAGGGGACTTGGCTTTGCTGCTTAGGTACCAGCTCAGCCACAGAGAGGTAGAGCACCAAGTAGGCCCTTGGAGTCCTTGCTTCTAGGACTTGGAAAGCTCTTGGAGAGCATTTCTAGACCTGCCCTGGGCCAGAGAAGACCTCACCGCCCTGAAGAATGAATTCCAGGCCAGGCAGCATTCACACCAAGCAGACTGAAAAGCTCTTGGGCCTTAAGGGAACATGAGCAGTAGTCCTGCAGTTGTCCCCATGGGCCTGTGGTGGTGGAGGCCACAAGGTGAGACTCTTCTGTCTTTGGAAAGGGAAGGGAAGAGTGAGAAACACTCTCAAAACAAAATGCTTTTAACTTGCTCATATGTCATTACTATTTTCTATCAATATTTCAAGTAAATGCGACTTTGGGATCTATATTTTTTAACCACTAATTAAATGTGTTTATTAAAATATACTTAAATATTAAACTAGGCACTATTATTTTGAATGGGGATTTTAATGGTATTATTTTATAGCAACTCATTAAATAAATATTTTATAAAATTATTTTTTCAATACTTATTAATAAACACAGAGTGTTTGGCCAGGCATGGTGGCTCATGCCTGTAATCCCAGCACTTTGGGAGGCTGAGGCTGGCAGATCACCTGAGGTCAGGAGTTCAAGACGAGCCTGACCAACATGGAGAAACTAAAAAAAAAATACAAAATTAGCCAGACGTGGTGGCACATACCTGTAATCCCAGCTACTTGGGAGGCTGAGGCAGGAGAACCAGTTGAAACTGGGAGGCGGAGGTTGTGGAGAGCCGAGATCATACCATTGCACTTCATCCTGGACAACAAGAGTGAAACTCCATCTCAAAAAAAAAAAAAAAAAAAAAAGAAAAAGGAAAAGAAAAAACACTGTTAAGGCTTGAAATGATAAAAGTTATTTAACAATTTTATAATATGATTCTACAATAAATATTGAAAGCCTTGTTGATTAATCAGAGAGTAGTACATGAATAAAAAAGAAATGACCTACCTATGCATGACTGGTAAGTTATTATACTTTCATCTACATAGTCATCTCACATTTGATTAACAGTCATTGAATCTATGATAAAATTATAATTGGCTTAGGACAAACCTGGGACACTTCTTACAGATTTTTGTCCTGTGTACACATTTTTGGCTCCCAAGCAAGAAAATCCCAGGTAAATCAAATCAGCAAATTATACTTCTACAGTTTTAGAAAAATTGGGATATTTCTGAAAGAACCAAGAGTTTTTAAATAAGTCAAAGTCATTCTGACCACCACTATATGACATCTCAAGGACATCAAATATGACCTATAATGGAGATAATCAACCAATTTAGAATCTATGACATAGGTCCCCATGTGCAAATTCAGTGACTAAAAAACTTGCCATGCATCTACACTCATGTAAACTAAATGGCAGACTTCCCATGGAAAAGTTAAAATTTAAGATTAATGTTGCACAGTAGCTGATCTGGAGGCACCTTAGGGACATGTGATGTGGAGAAGAAATTCAAGAATAGATGGGAAACTGTCAGTAGCATAAGTACTGAGTTGAATCTCCAGGTCCAGGGTTCAGGCTGCCTTATTTCTTTGTTATCCTTTCTCATTAGGTGATTGAGTTCAGTATTTCATATTCTAAACCAGACAGTATCTGCACATCTAGAAAGAAGTCTATGTTTATCAATAGTTTTAGAGTAGTTTTGGGTATTTTGTCCAATTTTCTCTTCTTATAGACAGTCTCACTCTGTTTCCCAGGTTGAAGTGCAGTGTTATGATAATAGTTCACATCAACCTTGAACTCCTGGACTCAAGTGATCCCCTCACCTCAGTCTCCTGAGTAGCTAGGACTACAAGTGACATGAGTGACACCATGCTTGGTTATTTTTATTTTTGTAGAGATAGGGTCTCACTATGTTGCCCAGACTAGTCTGGAACTCCTGGCCTCAAGCAATCCTCCTACCTTGGCTTCCCAAAGTCCTAGGATTACACATATAAGCCACCTTGCCCAGTCCAAATTTCTCCAATTTCAAAGATATACAAGGATAATCCTCTGATGCATTAGTCCCTTTTATTTTTAAAAGTAGGATTTAGAATATATTTATTTAATGTAGAATCAAAGGGAGAGTATAGAAACATAACTTGGATGTCTATGAACAAAGATGATTCTTTTTAGGGACAAAATTTTATGGTGTATAATGAGTTGAATTTTGGATAACAGTTTTATGCACTAACCCACATATTGGGAGTATAGTAACTCTACAGACACTTAGTCAAGGCAATATTAGTCTTTTAAAAGGTATTTTAAAGACATTGAATTATCTCATTTTTTTAAAAAGTATTTTATTATAGCAAGAACACAATATGAGATCTACCCTCTGAATAAACTTTTAAGTGTACAAGCAACATTAACTACAAGTGCAGTGTTATACACCATTATCTCTAGAATGTACTCATCTTGCATTACTGTAACTTTGCCCGTTGATTAGCAGCTCCAAATCCTTCCTGCTTCTGCTCCTGGTAGTCACCATGCTACTCTCTGCTTGTATACTTGACTATTTTAGGTATGTGAAAATTAAGGACAGATCCTGTGCTCACCTGGTAAAAGAAAATAGCTCTTGGGGCTCAATGTGCATTGGGTGTAACAAGAGGGAGGGACGGAGGAAAGCCCTGTGAAGCTGGGATTCCTTAAAATTCACATTTCTCCAAAATGGTAAATTCTGTCTTTATTTTAATGGTCAGCCTTTCTCATTGCTGGCTCTGTATTTTCATTTTGTAATATTACTATGGCAGAGGCATTAAAAATATGGGAATGCATTGTTCTCTTCTGAGTGGAATTAGTTACTAAAAATCATGACTAATAATTATCAGCCTCCCAAAAGAACAGATACTTCTCAAAAGAGGACATCTATGTGGCCAAGAAACATATGAAAAAACCTCAACATCACTGATCATTACAGAAATGGAAATCAAAACCACAACGAGATACCATCTCACGCCAATCAGACTGGCGTTTATTAAAAAGTCGAGAAACAATAGATGATGGCAAGGCTGGGGAGAAATAGGAAAGCTTTTATACTGTTGATTGGAGGGTAAATTAGTTAAACCTTTATGGAAGACAGTGTGGTGATTCTTCAAAAACCCAAAACTAGAAATATCATTTGACCCAGCAATTCCATTACTGGATATATACCCAAAGAACCATAAATCATTCTATTATAAAGATACTTGCACATGTATGTTCATTGCAGCACTATTTACAATAGAAAAGGCATGGAATCAACCCATATGCCCATCAGTGATGTACTGGATAAAAAAAAAAATGATACATATACTCCATGAAATACTATGCAGCCATAAAAAGGAGGAAGATAATGTTCTTTGCAGGGACACAGATGGAGCTGAAAGCCATTATCCTCAGCAAACTATTGCAGGAACAGAAAACCAAACACTACATGTTCTCACTTATAACTGGGAGCTGGACAATGAGACCACATGGACACAGGGAAGGGAACAACACACTGGGGCCAGTTGAGGGGTGGAGATGGAGCAAGGGAAAGCATCAGGAATAATAACTAATGCACGATGGGCTTAAGATCTAGATGATGGGTTGTTAGGTCCAGTAAACCACCCTGGCACACGTTTACCTATGTAACAAACCTACATATCCTGCACATGTATTCTGGAGCTAAAATAAAATAAAAAATTATTGGCATCCAAGAAAATTATGACTGATTCTGTCTACATTTTGTGGCCTTGTCCCAAATGAAAAGTAGGAGAAATTAGTCTTTGACTTCCCTGGCATCTTCTCTGTGCTTTTCTTTCCTTCTCTAATGATACTTCCCTATTCCTTAGGCACCCAGTGATTTTATAATCCTTTCCTTCCCCTCTTTGTCTATTAACCTCTGCTCTAAAAACACACACACACACACACAAATTGAATTTATACTATATTCCAAAAGACTCTTTAAACATTTTGTGTTATCTTTCCCAGGGAGACTTGTATTTTATGACATTCAACTTAATCAAAGAATAAAGCTTTAACAGTGACATCAGTGACATGATGAATGAGGCATCATTTTGAAGCAATAATGGTTTTCCCAGTGACTCAGAAATAGCAGTATGTTCAGATTCAGAGTGACTGTTCATGAGGTAAGCACTCCACAGGACATGCAAAATTGTTGCACAGGAAAATACGTGGAGAAAGGGAGGAAGTAAAGGTCAAAGAATGCACACTGATTGTGACAGAAACATGTATATTAAGAGAGTGGTAACACAATGGGAAATTTAGGTTTAATCCAATCTCAGAATGTTTCCCTTCTACATGAATATTAAGAATAGTATATCATAAATAAAACTCCAACATTTACAATTGTCAATTTAAAACTCAATCACCTCTGTCCTTCACAATATATCTCCTTTTAAAGAATAAAGTTTTGTTTTCAATTTCTTAAAATAGTATTGGGATAGAATTTCCTCACAGGATTAGTATTTAAAATCTAAACTTCCTGGTTGATGTGTTCGCATGATTTTAGAGTAAGCCTAAAAAAGCCTAACCTTCCCTGTTTTCACACAATTTGAAGAGTTCTGCAGAAACTGCACATCTGGCTCTTTGCCTGTGCACCTGAAGTTATCTCAGGAGAAATTATACATATTAAAGACAGACACAGTGAAGGTCTTTTTTAATTCAAAGGAACAAAATATATATTCAAGACAAGTGAAAAAGGTAAGAGAAAAGCTAAGGGACTGTGTCGTGATACTGAGCTAGGAAACTAACAAAATGATGACAATATAAAATAAATTATGTCAAAAGAACAACAAAACAATATAAAGTATAATATGAAAATATATTTTGTGGGCTCAGGAGAATATTTAAATTATTTTCTTTCTTCTATTCCATAGGTGGAACTTGGATTTTTGGTCATTAATTCTCTCTCTTTCTCTCTCTCTCTCTGTCTCTTAACTTTTGCAAATAGGGAGATCTTGGAACATTTGCCAAAATTTTTGTCTTTTGCTTTATTTTGGCTGCCCGTTTATTCCATAGAACTATGACTTCTCCTGGTGATTCAGGCTTACTCCTTAATTTCTGAACTGATTGCCAGAGAGTCAGGGATCTATATCTATATCTATATCTATATCTATATCTATATCTATATCTATATCTATATCTATCTATCCATCTATCTCTCTATCTATATTTATATATCCCTCCCATGTTATGTCTTACTTTTCTACCACTTGTTTCACTTTCCTAAGGTCTTTTAAAACTGAAAATAAAATTATCACCTCACTGTAAGTATCATGTCATCTGAATCAAGAGTTGCCCACTGCTTCAAGGTAGTAACTGTTAATTATTCAAGACTGACTTCTTGTGAAGTAATCTTCTAGAAAGACAGTTGGATTTTTTTTTGAGACTTAAGGCTTCATGAAACTCTAAAGATATGGCAGGCCAGGATCTAAGGCCAAAGATATAACACATCAGAAAGTTATGGTTATGAGTCTTGAGTGTGAGCCCTTGGTTTTATCAGAGGAAATACAGGCCTCCCTATCCATGAATGCTGAAGTGGAAGAATCAAGCTGAAGGCTAGGATTGTGCCGTATCATACTTCTTTTGGATCTGAGCACAAAGGGTGCCAGGGGAGGGTAGAGTTCTTATCATGCAGCTAGGCATCAGGGGCCCAAAAGAAGAGACCCACAAAATGTGTACTGTTTAATGTTGTGTGAAACATTTTTTGAATCAATGACCCATCTGAGGACTTACATCGTAACTCAGAGATGAACTTCCTAATGCACACATGAAAATATACTATGCCTGGTTATTCCTAGATATTTGGTATAAAATTTAATTTTTTTCTAAAAATGGTTTTATATGGGGCTGGGCGCGGTGGCTCACGCCTGTAATCCCAGCACTTTGGGAGGCTGAGGTGGGTGGATCACGAGGTTAAGAGATAGAGACCATCCTGGTCAACATGGTGAAACCCCGTCTCTACTAAAAATACAAAAAATTAGACAGGCATCGTGGTGCATGCCTGTAATCCCAGCTACTCAGGAGGCTGAGGCGGGAGAATTCCCTGAACCCAGGAGGCGGAGGTTGCGGTGAGCCGAGATCACGCGAGTGCACTCCAGCCTGGGTAACAAGAGCGAAACTCCGTCTCGGAAAAAAAAAAAAAAAAAAGATTTTATACGTAGCTCTTTACTGTCTTTAAAGCATGATAGATGCTTAATATATATTCAGTATTCATTGAATTACAATATTTTTCTCATTATTCAGTCTGTTTTCCGATTTTTCACATACCCATCCACATCCCCAAAGATTATAACTAGCTGCACTATGAGCAGTTTAAATCAATGAGTCCCTGAGATACAAAATTATGAATAATCATTATTTTTATTATTTTTATGATTGTTTATGTCCAATGAGATAGAATGGTTTAGTGCCAAATTCTGTTTACTCTATAGCAACTTCCTTCTCTGAAACTCCATTATCCCCATTACAGCTTTTGGTATGATCAGCTCATTTCACCATTAAAACAGTCACTTACCTGATCCTCCTGAATCGTGTCTTGATCTAACCCCAATACAAAACATTATTTTAAAAATTTCCCTTTTATGAAAAATTATTTAAGTTTAATTATAACACAAAAATAATAAAATGTACGTATCATCAATACACACTCCCATGAAGTTGAACAAAGTGAATTAATCTATATTATCACCATAGATCAAATAAAAAACTTAAACTTTCAGATAGCTGTTCTAATGGCCTAAATGCAAACCTCTCCAGATAGTATTTCAAAAGCTATAGACCACAGGAACAAAATAAACATACATTCTACATCTTCAGCATAGCTAAAAGATAGAAAACACTGAGAATTTCAAATTAATTTAAATAGAAAAAAATAAACAGTTTCCAATAGAGCTTTTACTTGAGCTCTTACTATAAGCATTTTACTGGTATTTTTTGTTGAGTCTCTGCCAGGTTTTGGCATCAGGATTATTATGTTGGTCTCATAAAATGATTTGGGAAGGATTCCCTCCTTTTGGATTGTTTGGAATAGTTTCAGAAGGAGTGGTACCAGCTCCTCTTGTGTGGTAGAATTCAGCTGTGAACCCATCTGGGCCTGGACTTTTTTTGGTTGGTAGGCTATTAATTTCTGCCTCACCTCCAGCCCTTGTTATTAGTCTTCAAGGATTCAACTTCTTCCTGGTTTAGGCTTGGGAGGGTGTAAGTGTCCCGGAATGCATCAGTTTCTTCCAGGTTTACTGGTTTATGTGCCTAGAGTTGTTTGTAGTATTCTCTGATTTTAATTTGTATTTCTGTGGAGTCAGTGGTGATATCCCCTTTATCGTTTTTTGTTGCATCTATTTGATTCTTCTCCCTTTTCTTTTTTATTAATCTGGCTAGAGCTCTATTTTGTCGATCTTTTCAAAAAACCAGCTCCGGGATTTATTGATTTTTTGAAGGATTTTTTATGTCTCCATCTCCTTCAGCTCTGCTCTGATCTTGGTTATTTCTTATCTTCTGCTAGCTTTTGATTTTTTTTTGATCTTGTTCCTCCAGATCTTTCCATTTTGATGAGAGCGTGTCGATTTTAAATCTTTCCTCACTTCTCTGGTGGGCATTTATTGCTATAAATTTCCCTCTAGACACTGCTTTAAATGTGTCCCAGAGAATCTGGTACATTGTGTCTTTGTTCTCATTGGTTTTGAAGAACATCTTTATTTCTGCCTTCATTTTGTTGTTTATCCAGTCGACATTTAGGAGCCAGTTGTTCAATTTCCATGAAGTTGGGCGGTTCGGAGTCAGTTTTTAGGTCTGTGAGTATTTGACTAAAAACTTTTGCAACTATGTTTATTGGCAATATAGGTCTGTAATTCACTTTTTGCTTTATCTTTGACTTGGATGAAGGTCTATGTGTTTTAAAATATTATAGTAGCATAACCTTGCCTCTTCATTCAAATGCTGACATTTTATGCTTATTTATCTTATGTAACTGAAAGTTTTAGTGCAGTTTTGAATAGAAGCAAGAATTAAAGGCATCCTTGTCTTTTCTCAGTCACAAAGTGAATTCTCTCAACATTTCACAATTAAATATACAGATGCTCCTGATCTGATGATTGGGTTATATCCCAATAAACATCATAAGTTAAAAATACTGTAAGTGAAAAATGCATTTGTTACACGAGATCTACTAAACATAGTAACTTAGCCTAACCTACCTTCAGTGTGCCCAGAACACTTACATTAACTCACACTTGGGCAAAATCATCTAAAGAAAAGTCTATTTTATAATAAAGCGTCAAATATTTTATGTACTTACTGAAAAATGTACTAAAAAATGAAAAATAGAATTGTTTATGGGTACCCATAGTACAGTTTCCACTAAATGCATAATGCATGTGCACTATTGTATGTACCAAAAATCATAAATAGAAACATTGTAGGTCAGGGACCACCTATATTGAATTTGCTATTGGTTATTTTTATAAAATGTATTTTAAAGTAAAGAAAGTTCTCTTCTATTCTTGGTTTATTGATATTTTTTAAAGTGTACATACTAAATTTTTAATACTCTATTTATTATTAGATGTTTTATTAAATTTTATTTGTTTATGGAATAATGACATTAATTAATTTTACTTGTCAATTTAAAGTTACATAATGGGATACCTAATTTAGTCTTGATGTGTTTTCTTTATATATGTATATATATCTTTGTATATTTGGTTTGATAATATTTTAATATATTTAGTGTTTATTCTGAGCAAATTGGGCATTAATTTTACTCCTCTATGGACTTTAGATTTTCTTATTATCTGGAAGTTATCTCTATGGTTAAAATGTTCTTTTACTTGCATGTTTCTAGAACACAAATCTTAATAAAATTTAAAACACTGATGTTTTATTTGATGCAATTGTTGATGTGGTGTTTCAATTTCTTTTATGGTTATAGGCATGAAGGATATTAGCTGGTACACACACTACTGTGACTATATTGGTTTTTGATGGCCAGTGTTCTTTATGATTATCTAAGTGTCCATGTAGCTAACCTTCTAATTGGGTGATAGCTGTGCTATATCACTTGTTAAAATATATTTTAATATTTCTGTGTGTTATAAGACTATAACTGTATGGGGTTGATTTAATAGCACTTCTCTGGTCATCGCAGATTAACATTATCGGCCTCTTCGAGGTCAGTTTCTTGTTTCACACATTTATTTTTATTTACTCCTGTTCTTCTCCCTTTATAGGAAACATCCTAATGCATTTAATGTGTACCTATTTGGTTTTCTTTGTTCAGTAACAAATTTTAAATTGTTTTATATGCATTTTAATTTACATAAATCCTATTTTCTCATGTGTCTCAGTTACTCCATTCATTACCATACCTTTAAGACCCATTATTCTTCACGTGCATGTGTGCATGTTAACCTTGTTGCTTGTAACTGTGTTGCTGCTAGGTCCTGAACAATATTCTAGGTGTGGATTTATTGCATTTTACCTTCTGCAGTTCAAGCAATAATCCCCCCGTTTGCCTGTAACATTCTGTCATCACAAATAATGATGCAATAATTAAGCATCTTCCTACCTGTCCCTGGATACAGTTCTGTAAGACTTTCTTTGGGATATATACTCTAAAGAACTTCAATATCATAACAAATAGGTAAATTTAATTTGATTACCCAGTGCCAGATTGCTCCACTGAATGCACAAGCCTGCCTTCCTACAAGGAATGCATAAAGATTACTATATCCCTATGATATTACTACCTTGGCGTATTATTCAGCTTTGTAGTCTTTAACATTCTAAGAGATATAAAATGATATCATATTGAATTTACTTTTGCTTTTTGTACATGACAAATAGTTTTGTTTTATATTCAAGCAACTACTACTAAATTAAACATAGCATATAATAAATACTTGAAGTCTATCATATAATAAGATGTATTATGTAAACTAAGACAGGAAAGTCAAAAAACAATACCAATAACATTGTTTCAACTCCTATATGGGAGGAAATATTTTAAGGATGGTTATTGCTTTACACAGTGTACAATAACATTATAGTAATTTTTTATAGAAAAGCCTCTCACCTTAAGAAAGCATTAGCACAATATAGCATTCAACTATATTTATATATGTATATATGAATATGTGTGTATGTGCATAATATGTGTGTATGACCTAGTTGAGGAGTACTTTTATATACAGTTCTGTTTTAGCTACAAAGAAAACAGACAGCTTGTACCCAACCAGTATATCAGTATGATATAAGTAGTTAAGCAGAATAAATTTTTGGACAAACTTTAAATGTCTACAGAGAAGCTGGGTTCTTCAGTCTCTAAAAAGTCTGATGGTACTATGCCTCACATAACCAATTACATACCCATACTGTGTCCCAAAGTGTCACAGAGTCTTCAAGAAGAGCAATAGTAACTCAAAAATTTCAAGAACAGGCTGCAATATTCAAGGTTCAATTAGGAAGACTGAACCATGATAAGTCTTATGGAACAAAGGAATGATTATAGAAATAGAGGAAAAAAAAGGAAACAAAGGTTGAATATAGGGAGTTCAAGGACCAAAATCACTCACCAGTCCTCCTGAGGCCACACATATTTAGCCATGAGAGCGGTGCTTTAAAGGAAAATATGGGCAGAGTGTAAGTAAACCTAATACCTCTCTTTCTAGCTCAGGGCCTGCAATCATTGTTGGGTAGCTGTGGAAGAAATTAAGATGAAGACGGAGTGAGTTCTTACTCTCTTGGTTCCTGCAAAAACTGTTTCATTAAACGGCTCCCCTCTCTGTTATTTTCTCTCTCAACATGGGATCTCCGCACACATCAGTTCATTACCATGAGTGGAAGTAGCTCGAGGGCCTCACCAGAAATTCAGCAGATGCCAGTGCCATGATTCTTATACATTGTGCAGAGCCATCAGCAAATATACCCTTTTTCTTCGTAAAGTACCCAGCTGTGTGTATTCGTTCATAACAACACTAAATGGGCTAAGAAAGCTGCCATGTCCAGTTCTTGTCAATTAGGCATTCCATACAACTCCTTTAATTACATTCAGCTTTTAACTGAAGACAATAGCAAAATCATATACACCTAATGCAGTTATCTTTCATAATATAAAAGCCATAGTAGCCCTCTATCCATTTTCAATTGAGGACTGACTGTGCGCGTGTGCACACGCGCACACACACACACACACACACTCATACACACACACACACGAATGTAAAATTAAGAAATAAATACTTATAATTTATTTCAGTAATGAGTCATAGGGTGATATTTGATATTTGTAATTTCCAGTTTATACATACCCCATGATTTCTTTTTCTGTATAAATCATTTGAACTGTTCATGATTACTTGCCTAATGGAATAATGCAAAATTTTTATTCCTTAAGGATCCATGACATTAATAGTTCCCTGCCTGTAAGATATGTTGTCATTTTCTATTAACTTTGTTCATAGAATATAATAATTATAAGCCATTACTATGCAGATTCCTTGTGCTACAAACTACTTTTAGTCTCTTAATTCTGTAAAAGTAATACAATTTTCACTTGACAGTCACAATAAATTATACCAGTCATCAGATTAACCACCTTCTTTACCTATGATTCACCAGTATAAGAATTATAAAGAGGCTACGTGAAGTCTGAAATTTTAATTTAATGGAATCACTGCTGTAGCCCTGGTGCAAGGCTTGCCCTTTTGGGAATAAGTCCTATGAACCGGCGAAGCCCAAATTTGAAGAGACAAAAGCAAAAGTTTTGCTCCTGGATTATTAGCATTAATAATGAATGACACTATTCTCATATTGTCTTTTGATTTTTTAGACTTGTGAATCTTTTCTAGGAAAAAAATAGTAAAATATATTAATTTCTAATATTTAGCATATATCTTGGATCATGTTACCCAGCCCTTCAATGTATCATCATCTAGATGTTGCAATAATTGAGTCTTCAAAACACTTTCCAACCTTCTATAAGACCAGCTCCTTCAGAGTTATGGGAAATGTGGAAGGACCAGTAAGTAAAGTGCACATTACTGAGCCCATGTATAACCCTCATTTCAACTGCGATGTCATTTGTCATGAGACCATTAAGTAAGAACAGAGATATCTGAGAAGAGTCTCACCGATGTCCACAGAACAGATTATTTTCTCTAATTGAAAATTAAGATTCTACTTTTAGATCTTGTACATTTTTTACCATTTACAAAGGACACAAATATTTCCCATCTTTGACTATTTTAAAATGCCTGTACACATACCTCCTCCCTAGCCTCCACCTGTCACTCATTTTCTGCTGTTTCTTCTAAATCTCAGCCTATTCAGTCAAACCATTAGATATTTTCTGTGAATTAGCATAGAGCCATAACTCTAACCATCTGTACTTTCAGGCAAAATGGATTCTCAAGTTCATGGCACACTCCTATCCACTGTGTTAATTTCCTATAACCATTGTCTTTTAAGACTAATTCTCATACGAACCATTAGGTTTTTCTATTCAAATTTGAATGGAGACTGTATGTTGTACAGAACAATATATAAATCAGGCCCAATGTTCCAGCTCCTCAGGCAACAGGTCACAAAGAACTCTTCTTGAGGTTTTAGGTATTGGTTGAAATAAAGGAGACAACGTAACTGGAGTAGGGTAGGAGAATATGAGTCACTTGCTCGTGTGCTGTCCTTGTGCCTTTGGGAACTGCTGGTGCCCAAACTGGTACCCAACACTTCACAGGTTGGTGGGGTTTTCCTGTGCATAGCCAACTTTAATGCTGGTAGCTCTTACTATATTTAGTTTATGATAAACATACTGGGTTCCATGGTAACTTGGAGATGTATGTCTTCTTTTTTATTTTTGTTAGTCTTAGGTTTGGTGTAGTTTGGTACATTTTCCATAGGTGCCTGGAAAGGTGTAGCCTCCTGCTATTGCCTTGAGTGTTTGAATTAGATTTTGATGTTTCATTGAGTTACTGATTTCTTTCATATTGTTAATTTTCTGGCTAGTTCTCTAATCAAATGCTGAGAATGGGATATTGAATCTTCAGTATAATTGTAGATTTGAATATTTCTTCTTTAACATATGTTGGTTTTTATTTTATATATTTTGTTTCATAATTCTATTGTTGGTTACATACACATTTAGGACCATTATGTCTTCTTTGTAGACTTATCTTTCTATCATGTAATCTCCCTTTCCATCTCTAGTAATTTTATTTGCTCTGTGTTTATCTGATATTAATATAGCTACTGATACATTTTTTTTTTTTTTTTTTTTTGAGACGGAGTTTCGCTCTTGTTACCCAGGCTGGAGTGCAATGGCGCAATCTCGGCTCACCGCAACCTCCGCCTCCTGGGTTCAGGCAATTCTTCTGCCTCAGCCTCCCGAGTAGCTGGGATTACAGGCACGCACCACCGTGCCCAGCTAATTTTTTGTATTTTTAGTAGAGACGGGGTTTCACCATGTTGACCAGGATGGTCCCGATCTGCTGACCTCGTGATCCACCCGCCTCGGCCTCCCAAAGTGCTGGGATTACAGGCTTGAGCCACCGCGCCCGGCCGCTACTGATACATTTTAAATTAAAGTTCATCTTATTTGTCTTTTTGTGCCTTTATAATTTATGTCTACCTCTGTTGTTAAATTTGAAATATGTTCTTATATATAGCCTGTAGTTGGGGTTTTTAATAAATCCACTCTGTGAATCTCTTTCAATTGTTTTATTTAGTCTATTAAACTTTTAAGTAATGATTGATAATGTTAGACATTGCACCATCCATTTTTGTTTTCTGTGTTTTTTTCTTTATTATTATTTTCTTTTCATTTCTTTTCTTTTCTTTTTTTTTGAGACAGAGTCTTGCTCTGTTGCCAGGCGCCAAGCTGGAGTGCAGTGGCACAATCTCGGCTCACTGCAGTCTCCACCTCTTGGGTTCAAGCAATTCTCCTGCCTCAGCCTCCCGAGTAGCTGAGACTATAGGCCACCACACCCAGCTAATTTTTGTATTTTTTTTTTTTTAAGACGGAGTTTTGCTCTCCTTACCAGGCTGGAGTGCAATGGCGCGATCTCGGCTCACCACAACCTCTGCCTCCTGGGTTCAGGCAATTCTCCTGCCTCAGCCTCCTGAGTAGTTGGGATTACAGGCATGCACCACCATGCCCAGCTAATTTTTTGTATTTTTAGTAGAGACAGGGTTTTACCATGTTGGCCAGGATATTTTAGATCTCTTCACCTTGCGATCTGCCCGCCTCGGCCTCCCAAAGTGCTGGGATTACAGGTGTGAGCCACCATGCCCGGCCTATTATTTTCTATTGATATGCATATTAGTTAGTTCTCATGGTCCTATAAGGGCATACCCCAGACTGGATAATTTATAAAGGAAAGAGTTTTAATTGACTCACACTTCTGCATGGCTGGGTAGGCCTCAGGTAACTTACAATCATGGCAGAAAAGAAAGTAAACACATCTTTTTTTTTTTTTGAGATGGAGTTTCGCTCTCATTTCCCAGGCTGGAGTGCAATGGCGCGATCTCGGCTCACCGCAACCTCCGCCTCCTGGGTTCAGGCAATTCTCCTGCCTCAGCCTCCTGAGTAGCTGGGATTACAGGCAGCGCAACCATGCTCAGGTAACTTTTTGTATTTTTAGTAGGGACGGGATTTCACCATGTTGACCAGGATGGTCTCGATCTCTTGACCTCGTGATCCACCCACCTCGGCCTCCCAAAGTGCTGGGATTACAGGCATGAGCCACCACGCCCGGCAAAACATCTTTTTTCACATGACAGAAGCAAGAAGGTGTGTCAAACAAAGGGGGAAAAACTGCTTATAAAAAAGCATCTGATCTTGTGAAACTCACCCATTATCATGAGAACAGCATGGGGGAACTGCCCCCATGATCTAATCACCTCCCAAGAAGTCCTGTCCCCAACACATGGGGATTATAATTTGGATTACAAGTCAAGATGAGATTTTGGATGGAGACACAGTCAAACCTTATCAATATATAATATATGCACATGTTTTGGAGACACATATGATAATTCCATACAGTCATATAATGTATGCAGTTCAAATCAGGGTAATTAGGATAGCCATCACCTTAAATATTAATCTTTTCTTTATGCTAGGAATATTTGAATTATTTTCTTCTTGCTATTTTGAAATGTAAGATAATGTTAACTGTAATCTCCTTACTAATCTATAGAACACTAGGTCTTATTTGTTCTATCTAACTATATATTTTTACCCATTAATCAACCACCTCTCTTCAAGTCCTACCCTAACCCTACCATTCTTTGGCCTATGGTAGCTATCAATTTTCTCTCTTTCTTCATGAGATCCACTTTTTAAGATAATACATATGAGTGAAAACATGCAATATGTATCATTTTGTGCTTGGCTTATTTCACTTAACATAATGACTTCCAGTTTTATCTATATTTATGCAAATGACAGAAACTCATTCTTTTATAATGCTAAATAATATTCACTGTGTGCATGTACTACATTTTCTTTGTTCATTCATCCACTGATAGTCATTTAAGTTCATTCCATATTTTGGTTATTATGAAGTTTTACAGTAAACATGGGAGTACAGATATATCTTTGATATGCTCATTTTCTTTATTTTGGATATATACCCAGGAGTGGAGTTTCAAGATCATATGGTAGTTCTACTTTTAGTTTTCTGAGATACCTCATACTATTTTCCATAGTGACTCTACTAGTTTACATTTCCATTAACAATAATACAAGGATTCCCTTTTATCTGCCTACTTGCCAGTATCTGTTCCTCTGTGTTTTGTTTGTTTGTTTCTGTTTTTGAGGCAGCATCTGGCTCTGTTGCTCAGGCTTGATATTCTCTGTGTTTTTGATAAAAGTCATTTTAACTGGGTAAGATGTGTTCTTTATTTACATTAGTGATTTTGAACATTTTTAATATATCTGTTGGCCATTTGTATGTCTTCTTTTGGGAAATGTCTATTCAGATATTTTTCCAATTTTTGATCAGCTTTTTGGCTATTGTTTGAGTTCTTCATATGTTCTAGCTGGTAGTCCCTTGTCAGATAGTTTCCAAATACTTTCTTTTTCATTCTGTCTCTTCAATTTGTTGATTGTGTCTTTTGCTGGGTGGGCACTTTTTCACTTGATGTAATCACATTGGTCTATTTATGCTTTGGTTTCCTATGCTTTTGAGGACTTAAATACACACCCTTCCAGACCATTGTTCTGAAGGATTTCCCCAGTGTTTCATTTTAGTTGTTTCTTAGTTTTGGGTCTTATATTTAAGTCTTTAATCCATTATAGTATGATTTTTATATGTGGTGAAAGATAGAAATCTAGTTTCATTCTTCTGCATGTGAATATCCAGTTTTCACAGCATGACTTATTGAAGAGACTCTTTTTTTACCAATGTATGTTCTTGGCACCTTTGTTGCAAATTATTTGACTAAATGCATGGATTTATTTGTAGTTATCTATTCTGTTACACTGGCCTATGTGTCTATTTTTACGCCAGGACCATATTGATTTGGTTGCTATAGCTTTGTAGTATATTTTGAAGTCAGGCATTGTAACGTCTCCACCTTTGCTCTTTTTGCTCAGGATTGCTTTGGCTATCCAGCGTCTTTTGTGTTCCATATGAATTTGAAGAATATCACCGGTATTTGGACAGAAATTCATAGAATCTATAAGTTGCTTTGGATAGTATTCTCATTTTGACAGTGTTATTTTAATCCATGAGTATGAAATATATTTTCCGTGTTTGTTTTCAATTTCTTTCATCAGTGTTTATAGCTTTCCTGTATAGATTTTTCACTTCTGTGGTTAAATTTATTTCTAGGTATTTGATAGTCTTTGTAGCTATGGGATGCACTTCTTGATTTCTTTTTAAGATTGTTCACCGTTGATATATATAAGTACTACTGATTTTTGTATGTTGATTTTAGTATCCTGGACCTTTACTGAATTTATTTCAGTTCTAACAGTTTTCTGGTGGAGTCTTTAGTTTTTTCTAAATATAAGATTATGTCATCTGTAGATAAGGTAAATTTGATTTCTTCCTTACCAATTTAAATACCTTTTATTTCTTTCTCTTTCCTAATTTTCCTGGCCAGGATTTCCAGTTTACATGGAATAAAAGTTATGAAAGTGGCCATATTTGTTTTAGAAAGATGGCTTTCAATTTTTTCTCTTTCAGTGTGATGTTGGTTGTGTATTTGCCATATATGGCCTTTATTATTTTGACATATGTTTTTTCCATACCCAGGTTTTTAAAGGTTTTTATCTCAATAAAATGTTGAATTTTATCAAGGGCTTTTTCAGCATCTATTGAAATGATCGCAGGGTATTTTTCTTGGTTCTGTTAATGTGATGTATTATGTTTATTGATTTGCAGATAATGAACCATGCTTGCATCCATGAGAAGAATAATGCCTGATTGTGGTGAATAATCTTTTTATTTTTGTTGAATTAGTTTTGCTATTATTTTGTTTAGAATTTTTGCATGTATGTTTATCAGTGATGTTGGCCTATAGTTTTATTTTTGTTGTTGTGTCTATTTCTGGTTTTGGTGTCAGCATAACACTGAGCTGGTAGAATGGTTTGGAAGTATTGCCTCCTTTATAATTTTTTTGATGCAGTTGAGTGGAATTTGTACTAGTTCTTTAAAAGTTTGGTAGAATTTAATAGTGAATTAATCAGGTCTGGGCTTTTCTTAAATAAAAGACTTTTTATTACAGCTTTGAATCTAATTTCAGGTTAGTGGGTGGTCGAGGTTTTCAGTTTCTTTATAGTTTTATCTTGGTTGGTTGTATGTGTCTGGAAAGTTACCTATTTCTTCTAGGTTTTCTTATTTGTTGGCATACAATTATTCATCATAGTCTCCAATTATTATTTATAGTTCTATGGTCTCAGTTGCTTTGTCGCCTTTTCTGTTTCTGATTTTATGTGTTTGAGTCTTCTCTCCTTTTTTCTTATTTAGTTTAGTCAAAAGTTTGATTTTCTTTACCTTTTCAAAAAGAATCAACTTTTTGTTGATCTTCTGTAATTATTCCTTAGTCTCAATTTTATTTATCTCTCCTCTGACCTTTATTATTTCTTGCCTTCTAGTAATTTTGGGTTTGCTTTATTCTTGCTTTTCCAGTTATTGAGGTATATCTTTATTTTATTTAAAGTATTTCTACTTTGTTGATGTAGGCATTAATTGCTGTTAAATTTCCTCTTAGTACCGCTTTTTCTGTATCTCATTCATTTTAGTATGCTGTTTTCTCATTTTCATTTCTTTCAGAAATTGTACATTTTTCTTCATAATTTCTTTATTGACTCATTTGGTCATTCAAGAGCATGCTGTTTAATTCCCATGTGTCTGTGTAGTTTCTGACCTTCCTCTTGTTATTAATTTAATGTTTTATTCCAATGTATTCAGAAAAGATACTTGATATAATTTATAATTTTTTAATTTGTTGAGACCTGTTTCACGGACCAAGATGTGGTCTATTCAGGAGAATTTGTATGTGTTGCTGTAAATAACGTGTATTCTGCCACAGCTGGAAAAAAATTTCTGTTAATGTCAGGTAGCCCTATTTGGTCTAGTGTATAGGTATTTATTTGCTGAATTATGTCTGGATAATGTGTTTATTGTTGAGAGTGTTGAAGTCCTCTGCTGTTATGCTATTGTAGTATTTCTTTCTCTTTAGATTTATTAATGTCTGCTTTATATACTTGAGTGATACAGTGTTGGGCGCATAGATATTTATAATTGCTATATTTTCTTTCTGAACTGTCCTCTTTATCATTATATAGTGACCTCTGAGCTAATTTTGTATTTCTCATAGATATTTGTTCCATTTTTTTCTTTTTTCCTTTTTCCTGTGAGTGTATATTTTCAAATAGCCTATCTTTGAGCTGATTGGCTCTTTTTTCTGCTTGATCAATTTTACTATTAAGAGTTGCTAATGAATTTTCAGTTCAGCAAATATATTTCTGAATACCAATATGTCTTTTTTATAATTTCAATCTCTTTGTTAAATTTCTCTGATAAATTTCTGACTTGCTTTTCTGTGTTATGCTGGATATTAATGAGTTTTCTTAAAATTGCTATTTTGAATTTTTGGTTAGAGACCTCACATTTCACCATGTTGTTGGTATCCATCACTGGTTCCTTGCTTTGTCTATGTGGGGAGTGATGGTTGTCTGTTTGGTGTTGTTTCTTGTAGATGTATGTCTATGTCTTTCCATTGAAAGTTCAGTTATTTATTCTAATCTTCTCTGTCTGGCTTTTTTTGGAATGATTGCTTAGAGATTCATGTAATTTTAAAATTTCTTTCCAACTTGATTTTTGCTTCCTTTTAAGCACTAGATGACTTGATAAGCCCAGGTTTGCCTCCACTCTAGTAATGGATCAGAGCTCTGCCCATCCTAAATAAAGACATCCCAAAGGGGATATTCCTGCAATGTGGGATGGCTGGCTAGGAGTTTGTTCCCAGAAGACCCATGAAGTATGCATCCCTGGTGTAGAGTTGCTCAACAGCCATTCTGATTTGGCATCTCCTTTGGCCGAGTTACAAAGCAGAGTTTCCAGGGTTGTGGGTGGCAGTCTTTCCTTCCCCCTTTATCTCTGGCTTTGTCAGAAATTTTTCTTTGTTTAGGGACTCTTAATGCTTCCTGTAAGTGGAGGAAGGGACAGGTCTCCTGTCAGAGAAACCAAGATGGTAAAAAATACTTATTTTCACCTTGATCTCACATTGTCTAGTTTAGAAACTGTGAGTTGGGGAGAATTTTTCCACACATTTGGTGCAGGACTGATTGTGGGGAGGGGCATGATGGGTTTGGAAGTCAGATTCTTTTACCATCTACTTGGGGTTTTCTTACTTGTCTGTGGCCTCATGAACTGTCTCATTCTCCTATTTGAGTTCTAGGACATTGCTGGCAATAACCTCTGTGTTACATGTTTGTTTTTGGTTTTCTGTGAAGAGGAAGTGAATCCTGATTGCTACTATATTGCCCTTTTTGAACCAGAAATCTACTGTTCTTTCTTGATTATCATTACTGTTTCTCTTTCTTTACTTTCCCGTTGGATTCTTTCTTATTTATACTGCTTTAAACTAGATGTCTTTTTATAGCTTTCTTAGTGGTTGTTCTAGATATTACAATATACATATGTTATTTTTTACAACCTACTCCTACTAAAGTATGGACTATTTGAAGTACTGAAAGTTTATTTATATTAGGTTTTTCTTTGCTTTTATATCATGAAACTGTCTGAAGTATTTCCACTATGTACATTGAGCTCCACATCTGATGGTGTTATGCATTTTACTTCAGTCATCAAATATGACTAAAGAAGTTCATGAGAAATAAATCTATTATATTTATCCTTATTTTTACATATTTAATTGTCCTTTTTAAAAAGTTCTCAGCTTTACTCTTTTGTCATTTTTTTCTGTTTGGAGAGCGTTCTGCAGCCCTTTTTAAAGAGTAGGCATCGTTTTACCCTTGTCTGAGAGTGCCTTTATTTCTTTTGTTTCTTAAGAATATTTTTGTTAGATACAGAATTCATGCATGATGGATTTCTTTCTTCACACTTAAAACATGCCAATTATTTCTGGCTTCCATGCTTTAAGAGAAGTTTATGGTCATGCAAATCAGCATTCTCATATAGGCAATGGGCTCTATGGTTACTTGCATGACACTATCTTTCTCTTTAGTTTTTGGCAGTTTAAATATGATCTGTGAGTAAATTTTGGGAAGTGTAATGTATTAGGAGTTTGCTCAGCTTCTGGAATCTGTAGGTACATGTCTTTTGAGAAATACAGGAGTTTTTCAGCTATTATTTATTTTAACACATTTTTCAGCCATGCATTCTTGTTCTTCTTTTTTAGAACTTTGATATTATGAATGTAAGATCTTTTATTATTTCAAATGTTCATAAGACTTTGTTCATTTTTTTCTTTAAATTGTACTTTCTGTCTGTTGTTTGAATTGAGTGAAATCTATTGATCAGTTTTCAAGTTTAGTGATTCTGAAAACTGCACTCTATTATGGAACTCATTGAGTGAAGGTTTTTTTCTCCTCTTTATTTCTGTTATTATATTCTTTCAGTTCTATAATTTCCACCTGCTTATTTTCTTATAACTTTTGTTTCCTTGCTTATATTTTTAAAACATTTTATTTGTTTCAAAAAAATCAGAATTATTACTGAAGCAAAATTATGGTGGCTGCTTTGAAATATGTGTGAGATAAATGCTGAAATAGCTATGGATTAAATAACATTATATGTAGAATTGGCTCCAAAGTAATTTGAGGGTAAGAGGGATATAAATGAAACAAAATTAGTTCGAAGTTGGCAATTGTTAACGCTAGTTTATCAGCACATGGCCATGTTTTATCACATTATTCTCTCCACATTTGTATGCATTTAAAAATTTTCATGGTAAGAAATGATGGGGAAGTCTCTGAAATGTACATTGTCCTACTAGAAAATATTAATGTTTATTCTTACAAATATTATATATAATTGTTGTATAGATTTGTGGCTATCATAAAAGAAGTTGGTCTTACATGCATATATTTCTCCCTTTTATTAGAATGAGAAATTAAATGCAAATAAACAAAGAATTCTCCATTTAAAAATATAGCTTTTGACCCAATGCTAATTGGAAGGGGAATTCATCTAGCCCTAAAAAGTAATTTTTATAATAAATGCCTCCTGGGTTTTGCTCATCTGCGATTTAGTGTCCCTAGGGAATCATGATCTTAAATTCAAAACATGAATATCTCTTAGCAATAAAATAATGTCATGCTTATACATTACATATATACATATTTCTGTGTGTATGTGTGTGTGTATGTAAACATGAATATATACTATAAATAAAAATATTTTTGTAACCTAGCACTAGATTTGACATGGAAAATTTGTCTTTAAATTCTTCCAGTTTCATCCTTTTGTCTTTTTTCTTTTATTAGTTGGTACATTCAATGTTATTTTGATACATGTAGACAGTTGGCATACAGGAATCATTTTCAATACAAGCTGGGGATACTCTGTCTTTGTAGCTTAAGTATAATCTGTCAACTCCTATATATTTCTTTTGTGTTTGTGCCAGTACAATAGAAATAAGAAAAATCATGGTATAATACTCCCCTTATAAAATATGTTTTTACTGTTTTACAAATTTATACATATTTTTAATCTTCATCTTACATACTTTCTATAAATATTTAATTGCTGGTTATAAAAAACTGTATTCTAATATTAGTATTGATGGGAGACAAAGAAATATTTTCCGCAAGTGAGTGATGAAGCAACTGTTAAGATCACAGGCTTTAGTTATTCTACCATATATACAGTGGTTAGGTGAAGTATTGCATCCTCATCCCTGGAAGCAAGGCATTTCTCCAGAGAGTAGGACTTAAAGGTAGGTCTTTGGGGAGAGGATGTTCTTCCTCCTAGTGTTTACCAGTCCAGCTCCAGGGACAGAAAGATATTGTGCACAAGCAAAACAGGTCATACAGCAGTGAGCAAAGTTCATGCAAAGGTCAGTAAAGAAAACTTGCTCTGGGATAAATTAATCAAAGGATCTTCAGGGAAGGTTATTTTAGACCCAACCTATCTACATCCCAGCACTATAAGCAAGTAGTGGTTTTCCACTTAAAACATTGAGTGCTTGTATTTATACATGTTCAAAATAATCTAGCCTAAGTGAAGTGTTCTTGAAAATAAATTTAAACTTCCTCATTAAAATACTAAATTTGCACATCTATCTTGCTCAAGAGGTATTTTTAGCTGCCTTATGGCAGAAATTATAGATGAGAGATTATATTAGTGAGCACATTTCTAAAAATACCTTTTGAGTACAAATATAGCTTATTAAAAAGTGAATGGAATGAAATTAAGTACCATGCTGCAACTATTATATTTTTATACTATGTGTGAAAAAACAAACTGTAGCAAATTTATATTTAAACCTCTAAGATAGTGAGATAACAAATAATAACTTACACTTACAGAGTTCTCCAAAAGTAATCATTATCAGAAAATTCTTAAAAATAGGGCACAAAGGCCGGGTGCGGTGGCTCAAGCCTGTAATCCCAGCACTTTGGGAGGCCGAGGCGGGTGGATCACGAGGTCGGCAGATTGAGACCATCCTGGTCAACATGGTGAAACCCCGTCTCTACTAAAAATACAAAAAAAATTAGCTGGGCATGGTGGCGCGTGCCTGTAATCCCAGCTACACAGGAGGCTGAGGCAGGAGAATTGCCTGAACCCAGGGGGTGGAGGTTGTGGTGAGCCGAGATCGTGCCATTGCACTCCAGCCTGGGAAACAACAGCGAAACTCCGTCTTAAAAAAAAAAAAAAAAAAAAAAATAGGGCACAAAACAACTTATTAGAAACACAGTATGACATAGTGCCAAGTGATAAATCTTAGTACCATTTCTGACATAATAACTTTGCAAAAATCTTATAACAGTTCTATATAGTTTTAAAAATATTCTTATATATCAAATAGTTAATAAGACTTTCTCATACCACTAAAATATTTAGAATATTAATTGTTGTTATACTTATGTAGGTTATTTTAGCAACAACAAATCAACTCCTACCTTAAGACATTATCTATGAATAAATCAAGCTGTATTCTGTCAAAGATGATTGTTTTCAGTTTTCTAAGCAATCATTTCATTCACCAATACCTTGTTTTGTGCTAAGTATAGGAATTGGATAGGCAGTTCCTGTCCAGGCTCCTTTTGATGATTGTTGACAGAGCAGATAGAGGGAGTTTAAGAGAGCTGAAGATATCCTCGACTTCTAGCTCCATTTTTGGTCTCTAAATGCATTACTACACCCTAATTCATTGAATTTGTTAATGACCTTTAAGAGGAAAAATAGCATTTCATTGCACATCAACAAAAAAATCAAGGCACAGAATACAAGTTTGTGTATGGCAAAGAGACTCAGATTACTATGACACCACACATTCATTTTCATTTCCTATAAGACTAGTCTCTGCATCTATTTTTGATAAAAAAAAATAGAAACAATAATGCAAACTTATGCATATAATCATTTATACAGCTGGGTTTGTTTTAAGTCTTCTTAACCTCCAGCTTGTTATCTATGTCTGCAAACTGACTGGCAAGGGATAAAGCGAGTATGGCAAGATAAATTCAAACACTCTGCTCCTTCCTGGAGCTCTTTGTAAACAAAATCAATATCTGTAGAAAAATATTGAATTCTTGTGTACTTAAATTTAGAATTTCAGAGATACTCAATAAGGTATTCTGAACTCAATAAGAAAAATTGCTAATGCTATTAGAATAGATAAAATTTACATTTTCTCTGAAAAATATCCCTAGGCTTTCTATGAAACTTGGAAAATAATATCATTTATTTTCAACATACCTGATTTGGTGACTTTATAAGATATATATATCCATTTTGAAAAACAGGATGCTGTTTTAAGTACATATGGATATTTGTTTGTACCTTCTATCCAGACCCCCGTTTGTTTCTGTATTCAAGATACTGTATTTTTGAAATAAGGATAATGATTTTTCTATCAGGATACATTACCATGACACATTGTTAAAAACTGGATACTGGCAAGGCAAGTATTTAGTTTCCAGTCCTTAAATGGAGGGTCTATTAGAGATACAGATAAGTAGATAAATGTAAAGATACATAATAATTATATTACCTACGAAACATTGCGATACATGTGTGCCTGTGTGTGTGCTATGAAGCATCTATCTTCTAGATTATCTAGAATTTAGTAATTCAGCTGGCGAACCTCAAATTAAAATGTCTAATATTGGTAGGAAATTAGAAATTCTTCAATTTTCTTCTTTTGGAGTTTTGTTATTGACAGGTTTCTTCTTGAATGACATAAATTAATTATGATTTAGCTATTTTTTAATTTACAACACAGGTAGTAAAAGTGAATTACTATTGTGTTGCTATAAGCTTATGCTTGTCTTTATTAGCATTTTGGAAGTCACAGATTTTTAAATTACTAAAAATAAAACTGTTCTGCTTAAAGTGCTTCTGCTGTCCACTTTTCTTGGATACCATCTTGTTTTTAAATTACTAATCGATCTATTGCTTTTGTGTACTCAGAACATTCAGAATATGTTACCTAATAAATTTACATAAGATTCTCACATATAATAAACTATAGCTTATATATCAGCATAGAAGCATATGTGTAAATAATAATTCCTACCATTTAAGTCTGGAGATTTGGATATATTTCAGAGTCTATCTTGTCTAAGAATTTGAAACTAATTATTCTGTAAAATTAAATTGTGTTTTATAACCAATCTTAAGTTATCATAAAACACTTAAAGAGATTTCTTCAAGTTCATGAAGAGAGGAGGTCAAATATATTATGAGATGATTTTTAAAATAGGCTTAAAATGAGGCAGGACAACAGTGTGATATGTTATAAATTAGAATAGTAATTATGCAACATCGATTTACTCTCACATATACACACGCATTCTAATGCTTCTGCATTGGCTGACAGATGCCACGTGGAATGCTCGTACATTTTTTTGTGATATAAATGATACCTGTATCTTCAGGATGGATTAAAATATCATGTAAATAGTTACTGTACACACACTCAAAGCCTTGAACTGTCTGCATGCCTTTGCATACTCTGTTTTGTGCCTTTGGCCCTTCAGTCTGGACAGATCTTAATCTTCTTATCACTGAAATTTAAAAAACTATATACATCATAAAATAATTGACAACTGATATCAATCATATATAGTTCTAAGTATAGTATATATAATACATGTTAATTATAATTAATACAAATACTTTTATTAATATTTATTTTTAATTATTATATGTCATTGTCTAGACCTCATATTTTCAAAAGCCATTCTTTCCTTGGTATTAAAAAAAAGTAGTCTAAAATCTCTTTTCTTGAAAAGTCTTCCTTAAGCCGATGTCAAAGATTTCAAACACAGTTGGAATACCATTGTATTAAAAAAATTTTTTTTTGAGATGGTATCTTGTACCCAGGCTGGAGTGAAGTGGTGTAATCTTAGCTAACTGCAACCTGTGCCTTCTGGGTTCAGACAATTCTCCTGCCTCAGCCTCCCGAGTAGCTGAGATTATAGGCACATGACAGTATGCCAGGCTAATTTTTTTTTTTTTTGTATTTTTAATAGAGAATGAGGTTTCACCATGTTAGCCAGGATGGTCTCAATCTCCTGACTTCATGATCCGCCTGCCTCGGCCTCCCAAAGAGCTGGGATTACAGGCTTGAGCCACCGGGCCTGGCCCATTGTATTCAATGATTGTGGTATAAGTCACACTCACAGATGTGGTAGGAGCCAAAAATCAACTATATTGACAAAAGTCATTAACACTAATTTGCTTTCTGCCACTGATTTGCTTGATGTCCCTTGCCTAGCACTTTCCAAGTCCAATTAATTCTAGGCATTATCTATGATGCTATTTTGCATTTTATTTCTACTTTATCTCCCAGCCTAAAATGATTCCCCTTTTAATTAACAATTGCTATTTTTTCAGGAGCAATTAAAATGATAAGAATAATTGAACTTAAATTCCACATGACAGTATATGTGTTTTATCTTTTAAGTATAAATAAATTTTCCTGGTTTTCTAGGTTTTAGAAAAAGACAACATTTTCACACTTTTAAGTAATAATTTGCATAAAATAAATTCAGTGATTCATTTCTTAAAACCAGTAGAGCACTAAACCTAAAACAAGAAATAATGTAACTCCCATTCTTCTAATTTACTGCATATTAGATTAAACATATCAAGTTCTCCAACTTTAAATTTGGCAAAACGATTAGTGTTTTTCCAATTAAATTATTTTTACAAGGAAATAATGTTATCTTTGTTTTTTTTTACTTTCTCCAAATAAACAGAACAAACTCATCAACAAACAAAAAATAACAACACAATCTGTATTTTATTGTATCTTAAATGGGCCACTTAATTATTCAAAACTTAATTATTAGATGTATCAAATAAATTATATTACTATTTGCAAATGGTAAGGTAGAAGATCAATTTTAGAGCTTTAAATCTGTAGGCATATGTTACTGTGAGTTAAGACAGCCTGGGCTTACCTTGAAAGAATATCTCAGGAATAAGGCTAGAGCAGTTGCCAGATTTTAAGGTTATATTTTCTTTCTAGGGTAGCATTTTCCTTGAGCATTGCATTAAATTTTTAAATGTTAAATCACAAGCTCATTGTGTCTTATATTATTGGTGTCTTTTAAAAGGTAAAACACAAGCTCATGGTGGCTTTATTATTAGTGTTTTTCACACATTCAAAAATATTAAAAGGCATTTACAACATGACAGGATGAGGAACTCCATAAACCCACACTCCAGCAGAAATGGTGAAAATTACTTAAAAACAATCATTTAAAGTCTCAGGAAGTGATATCAGGGAAATATATACAAGATATTTCTGGAAAAAATCTATAGCATTTTGTAAGAATAGTGAGAATTTGAGATATTTGAACTGAGACTTTCTTCCTATTCATCCCTTTATATTGAGCAAAATAGAAACATCATTCTAAAAGAGGAGAGTTCCCTGACTCCCCTCGGAGGACATGCAACAGGAGTGTGGCTTGTCTGTCAGGCTACTACTACTGCTCAAACCCCTTACAGGAAGTGAAGCATGCAGACTGCTGGTACAGGAGCTGGAGTAAGCAACCCTAGGCTTCAGCCCCACAGCAGCACCCAGGTGTGGGAGCCTGTGACTCTCAAATCCCAAATACATATGTGCTACAGAGGGCCCTTTTGGCCTTGCCATGCATGGGTGGCTTAAGTATCAACCAGTTCAGTGGGCTCTCTGCCTTTTAGCAAGGGCAGAGGACCAGTGTAACAGCTTTCTGTATCCTGAGCTCTTGTCTAGAGTCCCAGAAAAATTGGGTCACATGTGGAATTGAAGGATGAATTGGGATTTTTATTGAGTGGTGGAGGAGTCTTTCGGCAGGTTGGATGGGGAGCTGGAAGAGAGATGGAGTGGGAAGATGATCTTCCTCTGGAGTTTGGCTCTCCAGCAGCCAATCTCCTCTCTAACCATCCCCAGCCGAAGTCCACTTGGTGTTCAGATGCCCCTTCTCTTCTTTCTGCCACACTGTTCTTCTGTTCTGTTCATCTGCTCATCTCCTTCTCTGTTTCTGGAGCCTGGGGTCTGGGGTTTATATGGGTACAGGATAGGGGGCATGGCAGGACAAAAGGCAGATTTGGGGCTTGAAATCAGGAATGCCTGTTCTCATTTAGGGTTGTAGGTATCCAGGCTTGAAGGTGGGACCTTTGCTGGGGAACCACCCTCTTCTTCCCAGTATTTATCTTTCTGTTGTCTGTATCAACTCCAAATGGGTGCAACCAAAAATAAAGGGCTGCGTCTTCCCCTAGCTTCCCATCTGAGTATTATTTTCCTAGGAAAGACAGGACATCAGCACTTTTCATCCTGAACCCAGCTATATGTTACTGAGACTAAGTTGCAAAGGAATTTAACCAAGTGATGGTGGCTTCTTCCATTCATTCTAAATCATGAGATGGATTGGGCATGGTACTACCTTGGGCATGGTACTGCTAACAATCCTGGGGCCCTGAACACCCTTGCTTTTATTCCTAAGGTAGTAATTCCATATCAGAAGAGTTAGTAGGAAAATCTAAGGCTACTTTCCCTACACCACCATGAAGCACTCAAGTCACTTAAGTAAGGTGTCACTCAGAGTGAAGAACACCACTGTCTCCATATCAAGCTCCAGAGATGTGGTTTGGAGATTTTGCCTGGAGTCTGGAGAGAAGCAAGTCATAGAACACATATCTCTTAATCTTATCTCAAAGTAATTATTTCTACATGGAATAGAATGTGGAGAAATTCAGACCTAAGAGTTCTCTCAAAAACAGGAAAGGTTGTAATGAAGGGAAATTGGGAAGAGATTATTGTATTCATTCAGCATATAGACAAAACTTTATGCCAGCTTCTTTAAGAGAACTAGAGAAAGAAATAAGTGGGAGGAGCCCATTTGGGATAAAATCTCAAACAATGATCACACAAATTATCCTTTCCAGGGAGCCTGAATTTGATTGGCCCTGTATATGGATCAATTTATGATTCAGAATATTGTTGAAGACTATAGAGCAACCAACTGGCAATTAGTGGAACAGAACAGCTGAATGAGGTCAAGAAAGAGTTTAATGAGAGCACTGTCAAAACCACTGCCATACCAGAAAGACTATGAGATAACCCGAGGCTATGCCCTATATTATTTTACTAGAGTGGCCATAACAATGTAACCCAAACTGTAACAACAGAAATGTATTGCCTTACAGCTCTGGAGGCTAGAAGTTCACGATCAAGGTGTTAGCAATGTTGTCTTTTATGAGGCTTGTGAGTGAGAATGCATTCCATGCTTCTCATCTAGTTTCTTTTGGTTTGCTGGTCATTTTTACCTTCCTTATCATGGAGAAGCATCACTACAATCTCCGTTTTTATCTTCTTGTGGTTTTCTCCTGGTGTACATGTCTATCTCCAGATTTCCTCTTTTATTTTCTTTTTTGAGACAGAGTCGTGCTCTGTTACCCAGGCTGTGCTGCAATGGCGTGATCTCAGCTCACTGCAACCTCTGCCTCCCAGGTTCAAGTGATCCTCCTGCCACAGCCTCCCAATTAGCTGAGATTACAAGTGCTCATCACCATGCCTGGCTAATTCTTTTGTATTTTTTAGTAGAGACAGGGTTTCACCATGTTGTTCAGGCTGGTCTCAAACTCGTGACCTCAGGTGATCCACTTGCCTCGGCTTCCCAAAATGCTGGGATTACAGGCGTGAGCCACAATGCCTAGCTGATTTCCTCTTTTCATAAGGACATTGGGCACATTGGATTCGGAGCCCATTCTAGTCATTATTACCTCATCCTAACTTAAAAGTTACATCAGCAATGACTCTATTTCCAAATAAAGTCACATTCTGAGGCACTGGAGGTTAGCACATGAGCATATACATTTTGAAGAGACTCAATTCAATCCATAACTGCCCTGATGAGGCATAACAGGCATAATATCAGAGGTTTAACTGGGAAGAGGAGTAGGTGCCACTAAAAAAATCCAGCTAGTCATAAATAAATAAGCAAAGAGCAAATACAAGTAAGCTTGGGAGAAGGTTACTCAGAATTGCTATTATGTATTCTGTAAAATGTTCACTTTCCAAACATAAGAAATATATAATGAGATGGGCAAAAAAAAAAAAAAATGGCAGGCAACAAAAACTGCTTGTGAGAGTAAACAGATGTCAGATTTAACAGGAATAGACTTCAAAACACCATTATAAATGCGTTCAAGGACTGAAAGAGAAGCATGGTTAAAGAATTCAAGGCAGATATGATGACAACAGCTAATCAAATAGAAATTATCAACAGAGCAATAGATACTATGAAACAGAAGTAATAATTCTGGACTAGAAAAGTGGAATAATTGAGTAAAAAATGTAGTAGGGTAGCTCAGCAGTAGATTTGAACTGGCAGAATAAATAATTAGCAAATTTGAAGTTAGACTGATAGAGATTATACAATCTGAATAACAAAGAAAAATGAATTAAGAAAGGAACAGAGTATGTCTGGAAAATGTGGGCATTATTAATCACACCAGCATAAAAATAACGGCAGTACTAGAAGGAGAAGAGAAAGAAAAGAACACATAGAATACTTTAAAACTCAATTAAAAACTTCCCAAAGTTACTGAAAAACAATTATGTACAGATCCTTGGCGCTCAACGAACTCTGAGTAGTGTAAATGCAAAGTGATCCACAAATATATCACAGTAAAAATGCTGAATGCCAAAGACAAGGAAAAAATTTGAAAGAGGGGAAAAGAAAAGCCTAAAATCAGAACTCATCACTGGCAAGGGAACTCCAACAAGTCCAGTTCAACTGACTTGTCATTAGAAATGAGGGAAGCCTAAGGCAGTGCAATAGCATATCATATACAAAGTGTTCATAGACACAGTCAACCAAAAGTCTTACATACAGTGAAGCTATATTTCAAAAATGAAAATGAAATAGAAATATTACCGATTCTCACAAATTAGAACACTTATTTCTAAAATAGACACTTTACAAGAATCGCTAAAATTCTTTCTCAGGCTGTTAGCCAAGACAGAAATTCAGATCCATATACTAACACAAAAAAACAAAGAACACTAGTAAAGGCAATTACATAATTATAAAAGACAGTATGAATGCATATTTCTTCTGTCTTTGCTAAATTGATTTTAAAATGAATTGCCCAAAACAGTATGTACTCAAGAAGAAATAGACAATCTGAATTAACCTATATTAAGTGAAGGCTTTTAATAATCAAAACACTACACACAAATAAAGCTCTGGCCTAGTTGAGTACACTGCTGAATTACACCAAACATTTAAAAAAGAATTAATAACAAATCTCTTCCAAAAAGTTTAATAGAAGGGAGCACTTCCGAACTCGTTCTATGAGTTCAGTACTACCCTGATACCAAAATTAGATAAAGACATCACAAGAAAAAGAAAATCACAGGCCAATTTTTAAATTACTTATTTTTCTTGCTATGGCATCATGTAAATTCCCTATATATTTTAGATCTTAATTCCTTATCACATATATGTTAACAAAAGCAGAACAACTATATTCTGACAATTATAAAGCATTATTCAAAAAATTAAAGATCTAAATGAGTTTTAAAAAATCCAGTGTTCATGGACCAGAAAACTTAATATTGTTATCAATATTCTTCAATTTGATCTGCAGATTTAACCCAATTTCTATCAGAATTCTGACTGATTAATTGGTAGGAATAGACAAATTAATTCTATTCTTTTTTTTTTTGAGATGGCAGAGTCTTGCTCTATCTGCAGGCTGGAGTGCAGTGGCTGTGATCTTGGTTCACTGCAACCTCTGCCTCCCAGTTCAAGCAATTCTCCTCGGCCTCCCATGATTCCAAAATTTATATGAAATTGCAAGGGATCCAAAATAAATTTTTAAAAGAACATCCTGATTTCTTTTTTTGAGACGGAGTTTCGCTCTTTTTACCCAGGCTGGAGTGCAATGGCACCATCTCAGCTCACCACAACCTCTGCCTCCTGGGTTCAGGCAATTCTCCTGCCTCAGCCTCCTGAGTAGCTGGGATTACAGGCACGCGCCACCGTGCCCAGCTAATTTTTTGTATTTTTAGTAGAGATGGGGTTTCACCATGTTGACCAGAATGGTCTCGATCTCTTGACCTCGTGATCCACCCGCCTCAGTCTCCCAAAGTGCTGGGATTACAGGCTTGAGCCACCATGCCCGGCCCCCATCCTGATTTCAAAACTTACTATGCAGCAACAATAATGAAGACGTTGTGCTAATGTCATTAGGAAAAACATATAGTTCAAAGGAATAGAATTGAGAGTCCAGAAATAAACCCATGTGTCTATGATCAAGAGATTTTCTGAAAGAGTGCCAAATTCATTCAATGGAGAAAAAGTCTTTCAAAAAGTGATATGAGCCACTAATTTGTCTCTAATAAAAACAAACAAGCAAGCAAAACAAATAAAAAACAAGTTGCACTAAAACAGCTGAATAGCCACGTTCAAAATAATAAAAAGTTGCAATCACCTCCTAGCAAATACAAAATTAACTGAAAATAAATCTATGACCTAAATGTTAAGAGCTAAAGCAATAGAACTCTTAGAAGAAAAACAGGAAAATATTTCCTGAGCCTGGATTTGGCAGTGCATTCTTAGAAATGAAACAAAACCATGAGAAACCAGTAAAAAATACAAATTGAACTTTATCAAAATATAAAATAAATTGTGTTTCACTTTTTTTAGCTTTTATTTTAAGTTCAGGGATACATGTGCAGGTCTGTTATATAAGTAACCTTGCATCATGTGGGTTTGTTACACGGATTATTTCATCACCCAGGTATTAAGCCTAGTGCTCATTACTTATTTTTCCTGATCCTCTCCCCACTCCCAAACTCAACCCAGCCCCAGTGTTGGTTTTTCTCCTCTTTGTGTCCATATGTTGTCATAATTTAACTCCCATTTATGAGCAAGAGCATGCAGTATTTGGTTTTCTATTCTTGTGTTGGTTTGCTAAGGATAATGGCCTCTAGTGCCATCTATGTCCTTGCAAAGGACATGATCTCATTCTTTTTATGACTGCATAGTATTCCATTCAACAGATGTTATTAAGAAAGGGAGAAGGCAACCCACAGAATGAGAAAATATTTGCAAATCATTATTTGCTCTGAAAATTTTATATTTTAAAAATCTTTACAATTCAATAAAGTAAATAAAAAGTCAAAAATCCCATGAAAAATGGGTAAAAGATCAAAACAGAAATTTCCCCGTGGAAAATATACAAAAGACAATAAACACTTAAAAGTATTTTATGTCTTGAGTCATCAGGGAACTGCAAATCAAAACCACGGTGTACTAGCACTTCAACTCATTAGAATGATATGTACATAGGAGAAATGAAAACAGGTCTGTGCAAAACCTTGTACATGGATGTTTATAGCAACATTATTCACAATAGTGAAAAGATGGAAACAACCCAAATAAATGTTTATCTGTTGATGAATGGATGTACAAAATATGATACATCCTTACAATGGAATAAATAGCATGAATGGAGTTTGAAAACATTATATGAAGTGGAAGAAACCAGTCACAAAATAATACATATTATATGATGTCATCTATATGATTGCAGAGTAGGCAAATTTATGAGACAGAATCCACATTAGTGTTTGCTTAGATTTTGGGGGCTAGGGCAATGTTGAATAAAGAGGATGGGGCTTACTTTTAAGTTGTGAAATTATTCAATAACTGACAAGACAGTCATCCATATTTATGGAAAAAACTAAAAAAATTGAATTGTATACATTAAATGGACGAATTGCATGGCATGGGATAAATATAAACATTCATTTAAAAAAAGAAAAAAAATTAACTTTTTTGATAGACTCATTTATAGCCCTATAACCATAGTTTATATTTTCAATTCCCATCACTTCCATTAGTCAAGCACAATCTCTGCATAAATTACATCTTCAAAAATGTAATTTTTTTTGTAATTCAAATGTAATTCAAAAATATTTTGTTGTGTATTTGTTAGGAATGTAGTTAGGAAATGGGACTTACATCTCTAATATTCTATGAAACATTTGGTTGGTGCAAAAGTAATTGCTTTGTTTGCATTACTTTTAACAAGATCAACTGTGGTTCTAGTTGTGTCTTTGCTATTTACCATTTGTTAACTTTGGAATGTCATTTATCATTCCTATGACTCAGTTTCATATCTATAAACTTGATACCATGTATGTATCTTTTTTTTTTTTTTTTTGCCAATCAGTTTGAGCTTTATGAGGTTGCTCAGGTTAGGCTTGAACTGATGACCTCGCCTTCGCGAGCGCCATGACCTCCGGCAGGAGCCACTTTGGACCCCACCACGTATGTATCTTATCACCTTGTTTTATTTTAGAGACGAATGGGACAGTATATGTTTTAAGAATCCACCTTGGGCTTGATGCATAATAAACATTAACTGTCTACCCACATTACCTTTAAATGTTAAAGATGTTATAGCCATCTTTATGTACAGACTGGATAGATAGGGATCCACAAAACGGATGATTTTGTATTTGATAACCTTCTTTTCTTTTCTTAGCGTAAATACGAGATAATCTTTTTAAAAAGTTCTTTATCTCTCAGCTACTCAGGAGGCTAAGGCAGGAGAATCACTTGAGCCCAGAGGCAGAGGTTGCAGTGAACAGAGATCACAGCACTGCCAACAGAGCTAGACTCTGTCTCAAAAAGAAAAGTAAATTATTCATGGGATGTTATAATTCAAATAACTATGAGTTACAACAAAAATATTTTTGTGCAATATTTGATTTGTTAAATATTTGATTTATCAAGTGAATATTAAATAACGATTTAATTCTCACATTTATGATTATGCTGTTGTGTGAAAGTTATAATGATTTGTCATTAAATTTCAGTTTTCTGAATAGTAAACTCTGAGAAACTGAATATAGTTGAAGATAAAAAATAAAAATGTATGACTAAGTGATCATATTTAAAAGAATATGACCTCATCTAAGATTTAAAGATTATTTTTATAAATATTAGATTTTTGTCTCTGTTGTTATGAGAAAAGTGTTACCTTAATCTAGTCACAAGATAATGATACTCGAGAAATTTTTCTCTCACTTCAGAAAATAAATGTATGTCTATTGGCTATTTCCCTGACAGTAATGCAAAAACCTTTATAAAATCTTAGTAATTGGTAAGCATTGAAGATCAAGTCAGTCTGAATAGCTGACATCAATTATTTCTAAGCTAAGTTGGATCTGCAGAGATGAATAAACATGGGTCTGGAGTACTCAAAAATGTGTATATTATGTTGCACAGGTTAACTATTTGTTGACCTTGTAACTTGATATTGATTGGCTTAGAAAGCTTTGTTCTTCTTATATTGTAGGAAGGCAAACTTTATTCTAGCACATGTTCAATAATCACAATCAAACATCCGCTACGTTTTTCATCTTTATTTGGCAAGCATTGAATTAGGATTCCTTTAGTTTCAAATTTTAATATACAACTGCTTCAATACAGTAGGAGGGTTCTTGACTTCTTGTCTCAGTTGCCTCTCCTCCTCTCAGTAAATGTTAGTTGATTGTAATTCCAACATTAAAGCCCTCTCAATGGCAACATTCTTTATCCTGTAATATTAATGGGGCACATAACTATGACACATAACTCAGACTTTTTATTTCAGCAATTTTCTATCCTATTTACTTTAACTGGCACCCCTAGAGTTACAGTGCTTTATTGGCTTAGTTTAAATGTGCTATTGTTACTTATGGGTTAAGCAGGTAGGCTGATTGCATTAATAAAAATTGATAAGTAGACAGGTTATACTTCCTAATTTATTTCCATGGCAACACGCAAGCAAACCTGCCTTGTTTCTCAGGAGCAGAATGCTAATAATCAAATGTGCCTTACTCGGATGAATATATAACACAGTTTACTAATATAAATGTCTTGACATTGTATGTTTTATTGAAGAAAAATACACATTAATTCTACATCTAAGTTACATGACGGATATGCTCAGGAGAATGAAAAAATGAGAATATTGCCTCGAAACATCAAAACTGTTCATTAAAGTAATGTATTTTAAATAGTGTGTACACTGAACAATTTAATTCTCTGACATTCACATTGTTTATTCCAGGAGGTGATTTTATTACAGAAATGTCTTAATGCATAGTTATTTTGACATCTCAGAAAATAATGGGTCCCACACAAGAGTTCAATTAAGCAATAATCCCTGGGAAAATGGTCATTACTAGCAGTTAATGACTGGTTTGTTAGTTAATGGCCCAAGGCAAAGCTGAGGGCGGTTAAGACTCTAACAAACGAGTTGTGAATTGTAGCAATGGCTTGTGAACTGTAGAGGTGAAGGATTTTAAAGGATTTTCCCCCTGGTTATATACCACCTTTAATGGTTTATGATAGCCATAATGTGCTTTTCAAGACTGATTTTTAACGTAGGACAGTCTGAATTACCTGATATTTCTAGTAAACTGACAGTTGATTTTCTACTGATAACTTCCTAGTACTATATATTTGTAGGTATGATATCTTTTTAGAATATAGGTACTTATACCCATATATTGTTCATTTGTTCAAAATTGATGCAATGTTAAGCGCAATTACAAATAACATTCTTCTTTAAGGCTCAATAAATTTAGCTTTTATCTGAGGTCAGAATGGGCCCCAGGGAGTCATCCAAATTCTTCCTAGGGTTGACATATAATAATACAGGTTACAAATATTACATGCATTCCCAGTAGTGATAATTGTATATTTTCTTTAGATTTCTTGGCTAGCAAGTTTTGACCTGTGATATTAGTTTAACTTTATCTTGAAATGAGATCACCCACAGAGGTTTTACTTGAAAGGCTTTAAGATTACAGAACGGGCTCTTGAATTTCCCATACCCTCACAGCTCCCAAAGGAAGAAAATACTAATGCCTTCCTCCACCAGCTTGCAACCAGGTTTTCATGTGTTCATGAGTAATTTAACAGAATAAATGTGCTATATTCAGAATTTCTTTACCTAACATCAGCGATATCTTATCACTTCTCTTTTTTAATCTGCAGGAAATTAGACTTCATTAGTTTGGGTACTTGCCTCACAAAACTACATGTAATGAAACTATAATAGCTTCTGGGATCCAGGATGGCTTCCTCGGCTTTCAGAAAAATACTCTATTCAGCTTCAATTAAGTCTAGGCCTGCATAACTGACAACCACAACCAGTCAACTGGCGAATTGATGGGAGGATCAGTCAAACTGATAATTTGGCTCTCTAGATATATTTTTTGAAGAAAAAAATTAATTGATTTCTTTTAAAATGAGGTTTTTCAATCCATTGAGTTAACATTTTGTAGGTATCAGCTAGAATTTGGAATTGACTTCAATCAGAGGGGTCATGTGGAGGAGGGATTAGTCTAATTCTATATACATGTAATAGGCACATATTATCAAATTAAATTCTTTGATTAAAATTCTCCCATAAAATCACAGTATCTTATTAAAGTGTTCTACCATTTACATATAGGGATTTGCCTCTGTGCAAAGAACATCCCATTGGAGAACAGGTTTTGATCCAAAAAAAATAATCGCTCTCTTTCTTTTCTTTCTCCCCTCACCTCTGTGCATATGCCTGTGTGTGCACATTTACATGTATGCATTTATTCAGCAACTAACATTTCAGGAAAGAAATGATATATTCTTAAATTTACACATGAATAAAATGAGAATCAGGCAAACTATACACTGTAACACAAGAACAAGTGGCAAATCTGAGATTTAAAGCATCGATGTTAATTCAAGTCATATGTTTGTTCATATTACATAAAAACATCAGACAAAAATTAGAATTAAATTGTAAAACTTAATATTAAACATAATAAAGACAGTCTTTTAAAAATAGTTTAATAGTTTGAAGCTAATATTTTTTAAGATTAAGAACCAGTGATTATTATTACTAAAAGAACACCATTCTAAAATGTCACTATTAAAGCATTTTTCCCTCTGAGAATAATTTAGTTTTATGAATATTCTAAATACTGTAAGAATCTTCACATGCTCCCTGATACATTTTAACTTCAGTATCAAATGGAAATCAATTAAGGCTCAATAAATTTAGCTTTTATCTGAGGTCAGAATGGGCCCCAGGGAGTCATCCAAATTCTACATAGTGTTGACATCTCATTCGTATATGCAGACAGAAATTAAGATTTGGGTACTTGAGGATTCATCAATTTATGCTGCATTTTCCAGTCTTATTCCTATTCACTAAATCTATTATTCACTGGTATTGTTGTTTCTTAATAATGCACATTTGTGTTCTGAAGAAACAGTATACTTGACATTAGATAAAGAATTGATGATACGTAAATAATGACTATTAGCCCAATAAAGACATGCTGTCAGCAGAATATCTTCCATCTCTTTCTAACTTAATTGGGAATGCAATGCAGTGTGTACGTTATGTTGCTCCAATTAATTCAAATCATTCCTAATTGGGATCTCTTAAATAACTCCCTCCTGGGTCTAGAGAGGAAATTGAATCAAGCATTAAATCAGGAAGTCATCTTTATCTTTAAATATATTGTTATTCATAATCAAATATGCTGATGTTGATGTTGCCAAAGATTAAGAAAAAATGATTTTTAGTACTTTGTAATTAAGGAAGTGCTAGTTAGTTAAAATCATGGTTAACTGATAGTGGTAAAAACCAATGAAATATTAAATGCATATTGATTACAGTGGGCGAATGGAATTGCTTACTTGAAGTATTTAGGATACAGAATTAATGATGGACATACAAACCTAGAGACAATAGGAGCTGATTTAATAACCACATGTGTGAAAATAGATCTCATTATTGTGAATGATGTTGTAGAAATAGCGATATAAAGGAGACAGTATTTGGGGCAAAATATATAATGAGAAAGGAAGTTCAATGTTGATATTGTAATAATAATTATATGATGAGAAAAAGAAATGCCTTCCCAGAGGGAACCACAGTGGGAGAGAAAGAAATAAAGAAGAATGCATATGCATAATGGAGAGCATTCCTAATCTAATGCTCAGAGCACACCTGGGAAATTAAATTATCTTCTAGGTACCATATTTTCAAAAGGTATCGAAGAAGATAAAGTCTCCAGAACTGATGCCATAAAATAGACAGGTAAAGGACCTGTAATTATTTTGTGTAAAACAGAAAATTGGGTTGGGATGACCGCTTTACACATTTAAAAATTTGTAACTTAGAAGAATTACACTTACATTATTCTTCCCTGGAGTTCAGTTAGGAAACAATGCATAGGAATTAAATGGAGGCAAATTTAGTTCAATGTAAAGAGATTATTTTTACTGTTAGTAAAACTATCCCAAACAAATTCATGTCAAAGTTTAATGATGTAGTATGCTGTAAACATTTAAGATTAAACTAAACAATTTCTCCTATCCCTAGTGAATTCCCCCCATACTATCTTACATCTTGAGAGCTTTATCTGCTGAAAGAGAGATATTTAGGAGTCCTGAGCCTGCTTGGAGAAATTTAACCAGAGATGACACAGAATGGCCATTATTTCAGTATAGCCCTTAAACTCCAGGGAGTCCTCACCAGGAACCCACTTATTAATATATGAGAATCACAACCAGCCAGGTCCTAAAACCAAGCTATACACTAGAGTAAAAATTCCAGGTAATTTTCTTTGTCTTATTTTCTCCCTGCCTCTCTCTCCCTTCAGTTTTGAAAATCATTATCTGATTATCCTTCACCTCCCAAAGTAGGATAATATTTCCCCACCCAACTCCCATCCCTGTGTAACCATCCATTGGAAGAGGATGGCCTAAAGATTAGCTCCTATCTTGTGTCTACTCTCCACAGGAGTCGTGCCTGGTCCTGTTGTCACTGGAAGCTCACACTTTTCTCACTGTATCAAGAATGAGACAGCTCCTGTTGTCCTGTTGGCATTTTCTCTGATGAATTTTGGTATGGCGTTCTTAGTGATAGTCCCCTTCTCTCTCCAGCTTGCTATTTCGGATTTCAGAATCAATATGCGTATCTTGGCTGTTTCTCCTGCTTTCTGGTAGGTGTCCAGTTATTTATTATGCAGATCCTCACTTCCAAAGGCTTGCAAGCATGTGGCTGTTCACTAAGACATTGATACATGCCGAGGATAACCTTGTGGGGAAGTGTTTTCAATGTTTCTCTTAACCCTTCTCACAGAGATGTCCATTCTTAAAATAATCCTGATTTTTTTCAAACCTACTTTAAAATATTTTTTAGATAGGCACCTAAACTTCTCAAAAAAATCTGTGGTTTTGATACCACATCATATTTAGCCTACGCTTTAAAAAGTATACAGTTGCCTCTCTCAGAGAATTTACTTTCTTTGAGGAGTTTGTGCAGAGAGCTGGGCACATGGATAAACTTTTAAATTATCCAATCAAATCTGGCTTGGCTATCTCTTCAAGTTTGAGAAAGACCACCCTACTCCAAGGATATTTTAAAAAAAATTCTGGTTTCTATAAATAGGTGTTGGTTTTCTCTTCAACATTTGTCAAAAATAACTTCCCAAGGAAATTCCAACTTACCCAATTGTAGGCATACCATATTGAGCAAATCTTAATTCTGTGTTCCGTATAGAATATGTCTTCTCTACAGAGCTTCTGTGCCAGTAGGAATATTGCTTTTTTGACAAAGTCTCTCTGACTTTATTCATTTCTCAATTCGACTAGCAATTTGTCTGTCATAGTGAGGGTGCCCTTTTATGGAAGAAAGTACTGAGCCCTGAGAAGACCATTCTAATAAGCCTAAATGCTTACAAATGATTACTGAGGATCCTCCTTCTGTTCCCTCTATATAATATAGACAGCATATAAAACCATGGATGTAAACAGGGTAAATTTCTTACTTCCTGGAGACAATTGGGCATATATTCATAGATGATTTGCCTTCTGGATTGCAATGTTGTTATACCACCTGCTTCTGAGTGTATTCCAACAACATTGATAAAAGGACCCATGGGTCTTCCAGAGCCATCTGGGGGCCATTCTGCTTTCTGAAGAATGATGCTTCCTTGTTACAAAACTCTTCTCTGGGTGGGCTTGGACAAACCCAGTTCCCCGTTTTGCCTGTAGGTTTCAAGAATAACTAGAATGTTCTGGGAGTATAAGATCCTGAGGTAAGGAGAAAGTGGCTGGAATACTTATAGGCTCCGTTGCAGCTCCCTCATCTTCCCTGAACACAGTGTCCTTCCACAGTTTAGTCCAGTGGTTAATGTAACCCTGAGATGTATAACTCGAGTAGGCTGCCTTTGAGGGTCCCTCCACTGTGGTGTGATTTGGCATGCACAGCAAAAATGCGATCCACCCTGGGTAGCTTTCCTGAGCATTGAGGGACTGGCTGTGGAGCATCCTAGGCTTCTGTTGTCACTCATTGCCTATCTGTAAGTGATAAATATGCTTCTTATAACGTGTGCTGTATGTGCATGTACTATTTCACTGGACTCACACAAACTGGTAATCAGCGCACCGTGAACCTGCTTCACATTTGTCAGCATCCACATTTCGAAAGCATTTCTCTACTAACTTGTTTCTCCAAAACTTTTATCTCCCATGGACCAATCATTCTCCCCATCTCTTAACATTTTCTGGTCAGCCAGATCATTCAGATTCCCCACATTAGATTCAACTCAAGTCCTGTGTTCCCTATTAAAACTTTCAAAACACGAAGGAAAGCATTGAAATGGTAGTGGGTCAATCTGAAGAGTTTACTCCTCTTTAATTGAATTCTGGTATTTATTTGAGGTAGATTTAGCTCAGTGATTGAAAATCAAGCTTTATTTCAAGTATGCCTTTTGCTTAATGCTGCCAAATTGCATTTTCAATGTTGGAGAGAGGTTTATAGAGAAAAAGAACCATGTCTAATGGGTATTAAAATGCAATTTCAGAGACATTCTTGAAATAGTTCCTCTAATAATATTACTTTGCACTTAACTAATTTATTTGTTTAATGTGAAGTTAGCAAGAAAACTAAAATCAGAGAAATAAAAAAAAAAATCTGGGTCTTTCCAGAAAACAAATATATTAGGCCTACAAAATTGGCTTGCATTTTTTGATAAAAGTAGATTTTTATCAGCATCTTATTGCCATGCAAAGACAATCAGGGCTGCTTTTTAATAGATTATTTTGAAAGGTGGGTCAGCATCACATTTCTAGCAAAGATTTGTTTTATCAAGTCAGTGATTGTAAGAGGGACTAAACCATAAGGGAGTACTTCCTCTATATAGGTCACATGGTCATTTACATAACCCTTTCTCACAGATGGGAACTGAAACAAATAATTTGGATATTTTTACACAAGGAAAGTATTCAAGCAGAAACACAGGGAGATAAATATCCTCCAGAATTCCAATTTCCAAATGGAAATAAAACATAATATTTCCATGAGTTTTAAGTAAAATTTTCTCAATATTAGCTACTAGGTAATTGAAACTGCTACATTACTTTGAGTCATGGAAATACTAGGATGATGTCTAGAATTGGAAAAAAACAGAACCGTTTTTTTCTTCTCTAATGATATTAATTTTCTACACAAGAACAGGAGTAGAATGATATTCTTGACAAATGAATAAGATGAGTATACTCATTTTCATGTCAGCTAATATGTTTCATGTTACTAAGAGTGGGAATGTGATAAATCAGGCCACTTATACGATGAGTCCAATGAAAAGTATTGTCTTCTAACACTGGCCATGTTCCCAAGTGGCCAGGATCACGGATAAGAAATGGACGTTTTAGAGTCTGCAAGGCTCATACAGGAGGCGATGTCACTTTCATTATCCAGATTCTGTACACATTCATCTTCAGCCTCCACTTCTACAGAATCAGATTTTGAAGAATTTCGTTGGTTCTCTAATCCCTCTTTTTTCAACATTACTAAACAGTGTTATTGTATTTCAGATTGAAGATTGTTATTGACTATACAAGGTAATATATTTAATTACAAGAAAATATTTAAAAATAAAGCTTTGGTATGACATTTAGCTAAAATTCATCAACATGTCTATGTTTCTCCTAACATTGGCTACTCACTACTCCAGTTTTTCTAAGTTCCTTCACAGCTTCGACACCCTAAAATAAACATTTTTAGAAGTTATCTCCGTAGCAGAGGGCATAAAGGTTCTATTGTTTTCATTAACTGAGATATTGCATTTTCACAATTGTAATCAAGATCTTTGTTTGCTCTTTTAAACACATCACATTGTTTGTGGGATTTGGTCTTGTTGTCTTCTCTAAAATCTCTAGATCTTTTATAAGGCAGTTATTCTTTCTTATCTAGGTCTTCCTTTACTATAAGTATTAGTCCATTCTCACATTGCTATAAAAAACTATCTCAGACTGGATAATTTTTAAAGAAAAGAGGTATAATTGGCTCAGGGTTCCACAGGCTATACAGGAAGGATGGCTGGGAAGGCCCCAGGAAACTCACAATCGTGTCACAAGGCAAAGGGGAAGCCTGCACATCCTACATGGCTGGAGCAGGAGGAAGAGAGAGCAAAGGGGGAAGTGCTATTCACTTTAAAAATATGTATATATATATATATATATATATATAAATTGTACTTTAGATTCTGGGGTACATGTGCAGATCATGCAAGATTGTTGCATGGTTACATACATGGCAAGGTGGTTTGCTGCTTTCATCTCCCATCACCTGTATCTGGTATTTCTCCCCTCTTTATCCCTCCCCCCCTTCCCATCCCCCACTGACCCTCTCCTAGCCGCCCTCCGACTGACCACAGTGTGTGCCACTCCCCTCCCTGTGTCTATGTGTTCTAATTGTTCAACAGCTGCCTATGAGTGATAACATGTTGAGTTTGGTTTTCTGTTCTTGTGTTGCTACTCACTTTTAAACACCAGATCTTGTGATAACTCACTCATTGTCATGAGAACAGCAAGAGGGATGTCTGCTGCCATGATCTAATCACCTCTCATTAGGCTACCTCCTCCAACATTGACAATTACAATTCAACATGAGATCTGGATGAAGACACATAGACAAACCATATTACCATACTTAGAAATTTATCATTGATTATGCATGTTATGCTCTTCAATTATGGTTTTAATGAAGAAGTCACATAGATTTCCATTTTTTATGTGTACGATGTTTAGTGTCTGTTAAAGTTGTGTGTCTCTTGCCTTTTTGATAATTATTTTTCGTATGTCTTGCTCCAAGAGATGCAACAAATATCCAATTTATTTAATCTTGAAGTTTTGATCCACTGATTAAGAATCAACCTAACTGTCCTATAATCTAAGCTGAATTTCCATCTAAACAGAGACTATAATAGATTATTAAAGGGGAAAGAAATTTTGAGACCATTTAATCAAATACCATCTTTGAAGTCTAGAGAAGACAAGTCTCAGATAAATGAATTAGCTTTTTTAATATGGTAAGCACTTATTAAAAGTGAGCTATAACAAATTTATTTGTGGTACCCTCTATATCAGAGTATAATTTCCCATATTTATAAACCAGAAGTGTAAACTACAGTAATTAATTGTGGTTATTAAATTCTACTAATTTATCTAGGTTATAGGCTGCAGCTAATCAAATTTCTATTACTATCACAGTCTCTTTGAAAGAAGAAATGAATGATGAAAATACTTTATTTTCACCTGCTAATTATTACATTTGTTAATGAAAAAAAGATCATTTTCTGATGTTAGGAGAGAGATCAAGAATACCAGTTATAATTTTGTTTTTAGTACTTAGAAATAAATAAATGAACTCTGGGGTCTGTCTCAATCTCAGAACATTCTGAACTTAGAAACAGCTTTATCACAATATTGGCTGCTGGCTTAGTGGTTGGAAAAATTGTTTTGTTAAAGTTAAAAGAAGAAGCTAAGAAAGTTCATGATTTATTGATCTGTTTTTCTTGCTAGCTTGAAATAAGAGAATTGGTACCAATTCTCTATGCATATATTGATTATTATATAAAAGGACCTGTAAGAGGGGCCGTTGAATACTGTTGTAAGTGGCTAAAAATGTTTCCTGACAAACCTTATGAGATTTTCATGGGGTCAATTTTATTTGAACGCTACATTCTTGTTTTTGTTATTTTTCAAAGAAAAGGGAGAGCTCATTTAAGTCAGCTACAGCTCCTTTTACTTGTGAATACAAAGGGATCAGTGATCTTAATGGGAAAACTACAGTGGTTGATTCTCACTTCCTAACTTGTGTCTAATTCTCATAAATTCTTACAGGTAATGAAATTAAATATTTAATGAATGTTGTTCCACTCAGAAAAATGTAGAACCACCATGCCCGTATTTCCTTCATTTGAATCTTTCTTTGCATTGCTTTAAATCTAAGTCTTACAGACATTTTTAAGGCAATATCCTCAGGAGGTATATAAAATTATCATTATCTTATTTTATAAATGATTAAAACCATAGTAGTTATTTTTAGAAACTATTATAAGAAAACATTCCCAACTAGGAGAACAGAAATAAAATGCAGGTTTCCATCTGCATTTTCAATTTTTAAAATCTCTTGGTACATTTGCATACTTAAAAAGCATAAAAGTATATGAGGTACAGTTGAGTGATCAGAAGATCACACTGATACATAAAATAAATATGAACCTAGTAACTGCGAATACAGAAAAGTACAGTTTGGAATTATTCCTTCAAACGTTGAAGTGACATTCTTATTGATAATGCAATTTTATTTTGGTAAAATTTCAAACAACAAAGTTTGATCTTTAAATTTAATTGATAATTGTTTTCTAGAAAATTTAATGTCAAGTAAAACAGTACAAATTATTTCATTTATAAGTAAAAGACAATTTGGTTCATGGTTCAATTAATACAGAGTCTCCTCGCTTGACTTTGCATGAATAACTGACAAGAGTTCAAAAGGTCTTGTAGGGGCTAAAAATTTTTTCTTCATGTTATATGCTGAACCTATACACTGCAGGCTGTCTGGCACCCAAGTCATCCTCCAATGAAATGTGTGTGGTTGCTCCCAATACACTTTTACAACCAAAAAAATCCACGTACATTTCTAAAGCATCACTTGGTGTGGGTGCACTCCTCATAAAAACATTGGTTTTATGGTATGCTATAGATTGGATACAATATGGTATTGTATCCTTTATATGGTAAACATATAAAGGTAGTCAGTACCATCTTATTATTAGGAATAGAACTGAGACTTTAAAATAGAATCGAAAGAGAGAAAGCTTTCAGTATAAGAAAACTGAAGGCCGGGCGCGGTGGCTCAAGCCTGTAATCCCAGCACTTTGGGAGGCCGAGGCGGGTGGATCACTAGGTCTAGGTCAAGAGATAGAGACCATCCTGGTCAACATGGTGAAACCCCGTCTCTATTAAAAATACAAAAAATTAGCTGGGCATGGTGGCGCGTGCCTGTAATTCCAGCTACTCAGGAGGCTGAGGCAGGAGAATTGCCTGAACCCAGGAGGCAGAGGTGGCAGTAAGCCGAGATCACGCCATTGCACTCCAGCCTGGGTAACAAGAGCGAAACTCCATCTCAAAAAAAAAAAGAAAGAAAAACTGAATACCCCATAAAGGAGTATGTTCCTGGTATGCAGGCAAATGAAGCAAAAATGAATCACTTAGTCATAATTTGTAAAAAGCAATTCTTCCAATGATTAATTAATTGGCCACATTTCTAAGAACGAAGTATTATAGTAGAATTTTTCCAATTTTGTGAATTTTGAATTATCAATCCGCCAATATTTCTATGTCAATTTACATTTTCTGACATCACCCAGTTGTCATTTTATTGGATAATAAATTTCTTATATATTTTGTAATCCAGGTGCTGTTCATGTCACAAGATCAAAGGTATTATCAATGGTAGGATATTTTTCATATCCACAATGTTCTTATCCTCCCTTTGTTTCTCTTCATGTTTAGATTTACAAAATATGCTTACAAATTCATGGTTTACAAATATGCACACACTTGAGGATTATTTATGTAGTCTAGTTTAAGAAGTGTTCTTGAATTTAACTGTAAATTGAATATAAGATCACTAACATTTCAACTAGATTTCTCTTCTATTATAATTTCTTCCTTGTAGTGGTCTTGGTCATTATTTATACGCAGTTGTCTTATATCCTCCTTTGGAATGATGACTGAGGAGTGTGGTTATGTCTAATGTATTGAATAATCATATTTCTTAAAATCTGCAGCTCCTTGTCATAGCACTCATGAATACTCAATGAATAGTCTTACTTGATCCACTAAACTTGATCCTGAAGCAGATTTGGCAGAAATTATGTCTATGTTTTCTGTTAAAAAAATAACCAGTCATGTCTTGGAAACTGTGCAGGGAAGGGAGGACCAAATGAAACTTCAAGTTGAATGATCATCATCATGTATAAAAAACCAGCCGATTGCTCTTTTTCTTGCATTTTCCCACTAGTTGCGTGGTTGTCATGTCACTGGACTGTTCAATGAGCCATTTAAATAAATTGACTGGTTAATTTCGGCAAGTATCTGATTTATTCAAATCTTTGTCTTTACCTTTTAGGCCACAGAATTTAAAGGATGCTGGAACTGATCATGCCATCAGATAAATTTAGCCAAACCTACACACAGTCTAGGTCTTTGATGTCAGAACACTGAGAAACAGAAAGGAAAATTAAAGGAACCAGGGGCCCTAAAAAATGGTCTGTAGTACCTTTCCCTTTTTCTTTCTGCTGATTCCTCCTTCTGTTCATGCTCTATTAATTTTTTTCTCTCCTCCTGTTGCTTCAGCATATTGAGAGATAGTAAGCTATGCATAAAATGGAGGAAAATCAGACGTGCTATTCTGAGCTCCTGCCAATGATGCTGGATGAGACACACAGCAAGGGAGAATTATGAGAAGCTCATGTCAGAAGAAGGCGGCGGCAGTGTGTGAAATTGACCATTTGCCTGCCCATAAGGGACCACAGAGACACTTGAGTAGAATTGGATTATTTTATTCCTGAGCATTGTCAAAATCACTTTTTCTCCTCGTAAGACTCTAGCAACTGAGGAAGTAAACAAGTATTTACTGAACTGTTAAGATTATAATGATTCTTTTCGTCAAGAGTATTAAAGAAGAAAAAAATGTACTGTACGGAAAAAATGTACGGAAGAGAAAGGAGTCCAGGGAGGACAATGAAAAAAAGTTGTTTCCCTGTTTGCTCTTTTTTTTTTTCTTTTTCTGTTTACATGCCCGAATGAAGCAATCTCATTGTCTTTCTTAATGTGGAAAGGATGATCAAGCCCATCTTATTTTAGTCACTTATATCTCTTAGCCGCCATTACTGAAATTTTGCACATTGTAAATATAAGTAAACACTTGAATTACGTATTGAAACAGACTAGTCTTCAAAATATAGTTCTGAAACCCAGTTACATAGAGAAACTGAAGGTGTGTTGTCTGACATTTTTATAATCTCATATTTTAATTAAGAAGCAAAAAAGCAGTCTTTGAAAAACAGAACAATATAATTTTAATTCATTTTGCGTTAATGGCTGAAGACCAGAGGCAAAATAAGCCAAACAGGAAGAGAAAATAGTACATATGGGTAATATGACTTGGGTAATGCTACTAAGGAACCGTAACTTTTGACTTTAATATCTTTAATATGATTCCGTTTTCCATTTTAACCTTATAATGACTCACAATCCTAATTATGACTTTTTTTTCCTGCATATCACATTCTTTCTGCTTGGAATTGTTGCTAGCACTATTTCCTGGTTAGCACATTTCCTTTATTTTTGTCTCTTTTAAAAACATCGTAATCAAAATTTCAGCATAATAATTTTCCATCTGTATTTTGCATTCTTTGTTCAGATAATTTTTTAGAAAGAATGCTAATACTCTAAACATTTCATATGCTAAAAATGTTTCAGGAATTGTATTTCCTCAAATTTTTCATATGCATGTATATAATCTAGTTTAAATGGCCAACATTATCAAAATGCTAAGCATATTAAAGAACAAGCCTTCTTCTCTATGTCTCAGTTTCCCTAAAATTTATAGATTCTTTGTAAAGAAGGACAAGTTTTTATTGCCCGTGTCATAAGAAATAACCATATGCATTATTTGAAACCAGAAATAATCACTAAATCTCTTTTAAAATTTATCTGTGGAGTATGCTAACTAATGATTCTCCATCAGATTTTCCTTTCAAAAATTGCTTAGGCAAAAGTACTAAACATGTGTTTATTTAATAGCAGAAATGTCTATTACACCAAAATTTTATGTAGGACCCCATTATAATAAAGATCCAATTAGATGTGAACTGAATGGGTCAGAGGCCTGTGTTCTGCTATATAATTTTCTGCTTGCCTCTGTAGCAACTTGTGGAGATCCCAAATTAACCCAGGGTTCCACAAAACATCATTGAAAAGTCAGAGTCAGCTGCCAAACTTAAAAGCATTTTGTATTACCTTGGCTTATAAACCAAGAAAAGGTTTGCTTTCCAATCCTGCCCCTCAAACTACTCACCAACCCACTCAATCCATTCTAGGCTTCTACAGCACTCTGTATTTATCTTTCACGGCTCTCACCATATTTCAGATTTTACTCTTTATATGTTCCTTTCCAGACAGTTTGGCCTCTCCATAAATTCACAGACTATAGTTCTCAAGATTTTTATATCCCCATTTGCTAACATTATCTTAGGCAGATACTAAGTTCTCAAAACATTTGCTAAATAATGACTTGAAGAACCAACAAATAATCAATTAAATAAATATGTAAGTTAAAGAATAAATTAAATATATAATAAAAGGTATAAAACAATGTTTAACATTGGCAATTTGCCATTAATAATCCATCTGGATACTATCAAACCTGCTTGCACATCTGTAGCCTCAATAAAGAGGCTTCCCTCCTTATCCCTAAACAAATCCCTTTACCTATTGCATTTTGGTAACTTCTTCTATGTTCTCAGGAACTTTTTTGCTATAACCTTTCCTCCATTGAATATTTCCCTTCAGAAAGTAAAAATTCTCAAGTTTATCCAAAATTAAGAAACATCTTCTTTTAACTTCATCACCACTTCCTCTCTTACCATTCCCAGTCAAATGTGTTAATAGTTCATGAAAAATACTATCTGCTCTGTGTTTCCATGAATCTAACTTTCATTTATTCTTCAATCTGCTGCCTGTGTCCTACCCATTATCACTACAGTGAGCCACTTTTGCCAAGATAGAATGAATAGTAACATAAATGATGATAATAACACGTTATGGTTTCCCATGTACCAGGCATTATTTTCATTAGTTACATGTTTTAATTTAATACTCCATAAGAGCTGACACTGAAACACATAGACTGTAACTAGAAAACACAATTATTAGTGGTAGAGTTAGTATTTGCGTCCAATCAGTAGGCTTCAAAACGCATACTTCAAAACTGCTAGACTACAGAGATTGTCACCAAAAGTTATTAAATAACTCTGGGATATTTTCCCAGTCTAATACTATTATTTGTTCCTTCAAAAATATTCTATTTCCTAACTTTTGGTGAAATTTTCTTCTGATTACTTTTTTCTTACTTTGGTTATTCTCGTAATGCCTGTTCTCCCTGAACATTAAATGTGGGTATTTCTTAAAATTATATCCTATGATCTCTTTTCTTAATCCACATACTTTTTACTGAAGATCTCATTCCTTCCAGTGGCCTCAATTACCATCTCTGCACAAATAACTCAATAACCCTTATCTCCTATTCATTTCTATTTACAAAACTAAAGATATATATCTAATAGTCTTTAAACATTTGTACTTTGATAATCCATGATCCTCAAATTTTAAATGTCCAAGACTGAATAATAAACACCAAAATTTAAGTGATCATGTTTAAAATGTTTAAAAATATAGAGAACTAGCTGAAATATTTCAAGAAGAAAAGAGAATGTATGAAAAATAAATGAAAATTGTAGAGATGTAAAATGGAGAAATAGCATCATGTTTGCTACAGGCTCTTGGAAGAGGCTGAATGCCTAACCATGGTAGGATGCAGTGACCATTCAGCCTGAGATACCTATCACCAACTGGGTATTATCTGACCAAAGCCAAAAAGTTGTTCATACACAGGAGGAATATATTATCAACTAAGAATGTTCACATTCTTAGTTGTAAGACACTCAGCTGAGCCATGTCTGAAAGTTACAAGTAAATTGAGCAGGTAGATCATACTTTCTTGATACTGACCCCTGCTACGCTGCTTCCTTTCCTTTAACCATTGCCTAAGCCTTCACGTTCTTTACAATTAGTTGAATCAGAAATTAAAACTTGAGCCTGGTTAAGAGATAGATCTACAGGATATGCCGATGCCATCCAGAAGTAGACAGCTGAGAAATCACAAACCTAACCAAGGGTGATTCTGAAGCAGACTCATAAAGGAAAATCCTTCCAGTAGGCAGGATTTCGAACAGTACAATTTGTGTTTTTTATTTTTTAAATTTCATTGGCCACTCTATTTGGCCAGAAATATAAATATGCTCTGATTCACAGGCAGTTGTTAAAGAGTTTGGCTGAAAGGTCAGAGACTTGGAAAGAAAAAGATTGGAAAACTGGAAATCTAGGGAAGAGGTATGAGGATAGAACTTTCAGAATGAGCCCAGATTTGAAGATATTTATATCTCCTATGAATAAACACCAAGAACGTCTATTGTAGAGAAGACTCTCAATAATCAAGTGGACACAATGACACTCACTGTGAGTATCAGTAATCTTCTTTCTCAGGCAACCATAGTATTTGCTCAATGGGTCTATAAACAAAGTGTCTAGACTGTCAGGAGCAAGACTACTAATGAGTTTAAAAATATATTCCTCCTCTTACTGAAGATGACCTTGCTATTACTAATGCCACTACTAAGTACCAAAAATGTCTCTACGAGTAACCAGTGCTGAGACCCGGTTATGACACCAACCCCAGAAGTACTGTCAGGCACCTAAAAGCAGGTTGATTACATTGGACCTCTTCCCCACAAAGGGAGCAGACTCTGCCTCTCTGGGGTACGCACTTATTCTGGATATGGATTTGTGTTATCTTCCAGTAATGCTTCTGCCAGCTCTGCCATCAGTGGACTCATGGACTATCTGTCTACCATCATTACGTGCTACATACAATTGCTTCTTATCAAGAAATTTATTTTACAGAAAAAGAAGTGAAGCAAATGAGCTCATGCTCATATAGATTACTTGCATTTCTACATCTCTGAGAAGTCACTGGCTTAATAGAAGGGTGGAATTGGATTCAGTTACAGTGCCAGTTGAAAGACAATGCTAAACTTGAGAAACGATTCTACGTTCCTGTCTCCTTTCTTGCTGGAATACATGGGTCTGAGAATTAAGGAGAAGAAGTTGGAAAGACGCCTTGCTAGTGTACCTAATAGTCTGTTTGTGAAAATTGTGGTTTTTGTATCAAGAACTTTGAGTTCTGCTAGCGTGGAATTCTTTTTTTTTTTTTTCCTAAAGGAAAAATGCTACTACTCAGATACACAACATTGTTTTCATTGAATTGTCAAATGAGAATGACTTCTGGACACTTTGTGCTCCTTACGACACTGACTCAACAAATACAAAAAGCGGTTACTCTTCTGGTTTGACGATTATATTCATAATTAGGTGAAAATGATGATATATTCATGATAATGATTATGAGGCTGAAATACATTTGCAGTTTTATAATGGAGGCAGCGAGGAATCCATGTGGAACGCTGGGAGTCTCTAGGGGTGCCTCTTTGTACTTTCATATCCAAAAGTGAAGATTAGTGATAGAATACACAAACAAAAAAAACAGGACTTTTAAAAACAGAGCTTTCAGAATAACAGTTTGTGTTACCCCACCTAACAAAATCTTGGCCAACTGCAGTATTTTCCTGAGAGCAAGGGAATATGGCAAAGCTTGTATAAGAAAGAAGTCATAAATATTAAAAACAGTCATGACTAATTATTAAAATGTGAACTATAGTTAGTTTATATGGTTTCTCCTTGTTTGTCATATGTATATGTATTAGATTATATTGATTATATTCTCTCCTTTGCAATTTTTCTTTTTATTTTTATATACAATATGTTGGTAGATAATTTTGTAATTTAGTCTCTAGATAACAATATTCAGTGGGATTGTAACTGAATTTGATTAGTGATTAATATAGCAAGTGATGGGCTATTAGGACCATGAGCCTCATTATTTTGGTGGGCAAAAAAGGACTTATATCGTGGATAACTAATTTTTATTAAATGGAATTCTAGAGTTTGCTTGCTCTGTGGAAACTCACATTACATAAAGGGTGTGTTTGGAAGCCGAAGAGCAGAAGGGGTGGACTTTGCTAGTTATTAAAAATGCCTGTCATCTCATCATTTATTCTTTTTTACTTTTCTTTGGGATACTAGAACTGAACCTAATAGAGATTATTGCTTTGCTATCTGTTTTAAGAGATTTCTGGAAGGACACTGGGAAATGAGACAAGTAGAAAAGAGTTTTCTTCTTATATCTGGTGTGCTGCTTCTCAACGTGACAGCCAATACAAAAGCATGTGGCAAGTTTGGTGGCACTCACATCAGTGGTTCATATGGGAAAACTGTGGTCAACATTCAGGATGTTTCCTCATTACCCAAGCAGGTTACTCCTGTACAACTCCTATGGACGTGGTTTCTGGAAAGATTTCCCACTACCACGTGCAGTTACTCCAGCAGGTGTCTTTACCATTAGCAGTCTGTACGTTCTTACCCTTGCCAAAAATACCTGAATCTCTATTAGCGGAGGACCTTATCTAAGTTCTTAGTTCCCTCCTGGTTCACATTCTCTTAGCTCTAAAAATGGTAGTTGTTTCCTGCATTCGTGACTTTAAACCCATTCAGTATTCTTTACCCTTTGCAATAGTTAACACATACGTATATTGAATTTTTCCTGCTTAAATTACTAATGTATTTTCTATTTCCTAACTGCATCCTAACTAATACAAATACTAAAGGATTTTCTCAGGCAGAAATAAAAATATTCCATAATGGAACACATGAATCAAGAAATAAATGTGAAGCGCAGGTAAAAGTGAATATAAATATGAACACTTATTGACTGCATCATCGTGTCTTCTGAAGTTTATAAAATGTAACAAAATAAAATGCACAGCAATAATACCACAAAGAGTAGGGATAATTAATTCAGTCAAATGATTCTTACATGTTTGCATTTCCAGGAAGAAGTTAAAGTACTAATTGCATTAGATTTTAATGTCAAGATGAATAATGTAACAGTGAAGATAAGCCCTAAAACTATAGTATATCTGTGTATAATTAAAACACTAATGGAGAAGGAATACTGAATAATAATGGTACTAATAAAAACAATACTGGTTATTACAGAAAGGCCGATAAAGTAGCAGAAAACAAGCAAACATATGAAACAAAAATCAAACACTGGATGTTAAATACAAGCTACATACAATCATTATTATATTAAAGGTGAATGAATTTTGAAACTACAAATAAAATACATATATCATCATATTGATGTATCATATTTCATACTAATTGCCTCACAAACTAAGATACAGAATTTTGCAGAAATTAAAGAAAGGTTAAAAAAAGAACAAGCAAATATTATCTGAAATAAAGCTGACAGTTTCAGTCAACTTTTTTAAAAGAGATATTTCAAAATGATTAAAAAATGTTAATTCTCAATTTTCATGGGCTTATTTACATTCTCTTAGGATATATAAAGCCAAACTTGATAGATTTTTTTAACTAGGAGAACTAGCAGATAAATCAACTGTCATAGTGGGAGAATGTAAAATGCCACTGTTGCCATCTAATAGAAAACAAAAGGACTATAAAAATGATGTTTGTGGCCCCGTGCAGTGGCTCATGCCTGTAATCCCAGCACTTTGGGAGGCTGAGGTGGATGGATCACAAGGTCAAGAGATTGAGACCGTCCTGGCCAACATGGTGAAACCCCGTTTTTTTTTTTTGAGATGGAGTTTCGCTCTTGTTACCCAGGCTGGAGTGCAATGGCGCAATCTCGGCTCACCGCAACCTCCGCCCCCTGGGTTCAGGCAATTCTCCTGCCTCAGCCTCCTGAGTAGCTGGGATTACAGGCATGCACCACCATGCCCAGCTAATTTTTTGTATTTTTAGTAGAGACGGGGTTTCACCATGTTGACCAGGATGGTCTCGATCTGTTGACCTCGTGATCCACCCGCCTTGGCCTCCCAAAGTGCTGGGATTACAGGCGTGAGCCACCGCGCCCGGCCGAAACCCCATCTTTACTAAAAAATACAAAAATTGGGTGTGATGGCACACACCTGCAGTCCCAGCTACTTGGGAGGCTGAGGCAGAAGCATTACTTGAACCTGGGAGGCGGAGGTTGCAGTGAGCTGAGCTCCTGCCACTGAACTCCAGCCTGGCGCCTGGTGACAAAGCAAGACTGTCTCAAAAAAGAAAAGATACTTGTTATAGATATTTTACAGACACCTTTTATCAACTTAAAAACATTCTTCTTGACTTAGTTATCTAAGAACTTATAAAAAGTCATTATACATAGTGACTTGCTAAATAATTTTTCTGCCTATTTTGAGATAATATTTCCTACATTAATGATTTTATGTAGTAAATTACATTAATGTTTTTTCATTAATGTTGAACCAATCTGGAATTCCTTTTATGATCTCAATTTGATTGAAACACATTGTTTGTAATGCACTGATAAATTAGCTTGTTAATTTATGGTATTGCTATTGCATCTATACTCATAAAAGTGATTGATCAATATTTTTCTTTTATTATCTTTCTTTAATATTAAAATCCTGTTTCTCCAATAAAATGAATTAAAAAGTGCCCCTTCTCTTTTCTTTCCTGAGAGAATTTGTGTAAAATTATAATTTTGATTTCCTTCATTGTTTGCAAGAAGTTCTCTAAAATCTTTCTGGGACTGATGACTGATACCTAGAAAAATTTTCAATAACCAGTTGCATTGTGTAAATGATTATAGAACATTCAATTTTGTATTTCTTTTTGACTAGATTTTGGTCAATTTTATCTTGTTCTTGGGAATTTGATTTCTTTTTCTTACTGTTAACATTAATTGGTACAATGTGTTTCAACATCTAATCATTATGCCTGCTATTTTTTAATTATGCAACAGTTTTAATCCTAATAACATCTTAGTGTTTTCTTTTTATTTATTAGTTAGCCAATGTTTTGAATTTATTATTTTTCATTAAAGAATAAAAATAATTTTGCCTTTATTAATAATCATTATGATATTATAGTTGTATATTGCCATAATTTGTCCTATTATGATTAATATAGTTTTCTATTATGTTGCTATATGATCTTATCTTTATCATGTTCTACTTCGAGTTACTGTGAATTCTTAATCTTGTTGCTTAGCTCACTAATTCTGAGCTTTACTGAATTCTATACATCTCTACCTAGTATTTTTATTTTATTCAGTTCTTAATATTTTATAAATTTTATTATAGTTTCTTCTTTAATTGATGAATTTCGTTTTACTACAGCATAATATTCCTAAGGTGCTCAACTGGATAGAAACAAATTTAAATTTATCTTCATATCAGTATTTTAATCCATGTAACTACCAGGAAATAAATGATTTACAGAGTCCCATAGTTTCCTTAATGCCTTATATATTCATTTATTTATAATTTATTTATTTATTTATTATTGTATTTTGGGCTCTGGTGTACATGTGCACATCCTGCATCCTGCAGGATTGTTGCGTAGGTACATGCATTCCATGGTGGTTTGCTGTCTCCACCCCCCCGCCCCCACCCCCATCACCTACATCAAGCATTTCTTCCCGTTATCCCTCCCCAACCTCCCCGCTCCCCACCACTGTGCCTCCCCTCCCCTCCCCTCCACCTCCCCACCTAGCTCCGTTTTCATGAATGTTCTTTGAATAGTCTTCAATTGTGTGTATTTCCTACTCAGTGAGTGACATCTGTTCAGTCCTGTTACTTATGCTGGTAATGTCTGTTGTATTCATTCTATTTTTGTCAATTTCATCCACCTCTAGGATTAAAAAACACCCACTCAATTTTTAATATTTGGCCAATTCTCTTAAAGATCTGGCAATTTTTTTATTAAAGTAAGTTATATTAATAGCTACATTCCATTTTAGAACTGTTCAACATAGATGTGAATTAAGTTTAAATCTTCATGTAGTTTTCCTTTTTATCTTTAGTTATCGTAATTTTGTGTGGTTTTTAATCTGATATTAATTTAACTACAATAGTATCATCTATTACTTTATGCTTTATATATTTTTTTAACTTCTGAAATTTAATTTTCCATTCCTTTACATTTTAGACTTGTCTCTTGAAAACAGTATATTCATATATTTCATATTTACAACAGTCTGAGCTTCATTTCATTTTTGAAGGAAGGTTATTTTATTTATTTCAATTTCATTTAATGTAATATGTTTACATTTACATATATTAGAGTACTCATTCTCAATCACTTTTTTTTTTTTTTTTTTTTTTTTTTTTTTTTTTTTTGAGACGGAGTTTCGCTCTTGATTCCCAGGCTGGAGTGCAATGGCGCGATCTCGGCTCACTGCAACCTCCGCCTCCTGGGTTCAGGCAATTCTCCTGCCTCAGCCTCCTGAGTAGCTGGGATTACAGGCATGCGCCACCATGCCCGGCTAATTTTTTTGTATTTTTAGTAGAGATGGGGTTTCACCATGTTGACCAGGATGGTCTCGATCTCTCGACCTCGTGATCCACCCGCCTCGGCCTCCCAAAGTGCTGGGATTACAGGCGTGAGCCACCGCGCCCGGCCTCTCAATCACTTTTTACCTTGGAGAAAACCACAAAAATATGTACATATCTCAAGGAACCTCTGCAAAAAAAAAAAAAAAAAAAAAAAAAAACCTGTTATGTCTACATTGCACAATATATTATCATGAATAATAGATTTTTGATATATTAGTCCAATAATATTTGCCACTTATTTTCTGAATAGAGAATAATCTATTTTTTGTGAATCTGTTTATTTTGGCAGATTATCCTACCATTTTTTGTATATTTTTCTCTATCATCTACTAAGGTAATAGTATATATAGAAAGCAACTCAATTTTTTCTTCTTTTTTCAAAAAAGTTAACCTTCTACTTATTTTTTCCAACTCAATTCAAATTTTTCTGAAATGTTTAACATAGACTTTACTATGCAGAATTCTAATAAGGATATTACTATAAAGTATGTGAAAAAGTTTTTTTTTCTTTTCCCCTTCTTAAAACCAGAACTGACATGTCAGCCAAACTTTCTTGAATAAAATCTGGTATTAAGCTTAATTTACCTACTTGCACATTAATTTCCTTCTTGCTTTTTCAAAATGTGAACTCAAAATATATAAATGGTGATTCCAATTGGATATGTTTTCATGTTATTACAACACAAAATGGGTTGATATGGATGAATGATAAAACTACTAAAAGTGTAAACCAAAGACATATGATTAAAATTATGGCCTGAAATATAATTTCATATATCTTTGGAAAATATATTTTCTGAGTGGTATGTTTAGGCTCAACAGTTACAAGACTAGTATGTACATGTATTGGTTACATAAACTTCTTCATAACTCTGCATATGCCTAAAAGTTATTTTGGAATCAAATATAAAGAGTTAAATTTTATATAAAAACTGTGTTTGTATTTCTTTGCTAAATAATCACTCAATGCCGGTTCAAACTTGCAATAAAGACACATTAGTTTCATTTTAAATTGAATGAGACAATTTCTGTAGTTGCTCCCAATGCCTGTTTAAACAAGTAGAAGGTTGCATACACATGTTAGAAGTTAAAAACTACATCAGGGCGAGCGCAGTGGCTCATGTCTATAATCCCAGCACGTTGGGAGGCCGAGGCGGGTGGATCTCAAGGTCAAGAGATCGAGACCATCCTGGTCAACAAGGTGAAACCTTGTCTCTACTAAAAATACAAAAATTAGCTGGGCATGGTGGTGTGCGCCTGTAGTCCCAGCTACTCGGGAGGCTGAGGCAGGAGAATTGCTTGAACCCAGAAGGCGGAGGTTGCCGTGAGCCAAGATCGTGCCATTGCACTCCATTCTGGGTAACAAGAGCGAAACGCTGTCTGAAAACAAACAAACAAACAACAACAAAAACTACATCAATGTGTTCAGTGCCTTCTGACTGGAAGGCTGTTCTTCTACTATAGGAATGTAGACTGCATCTAGAGGCAGAACAGAAATTCTAGTCTTGATATTGTGGTCACGCTGTAGCTCATTAAATTATTCCCCTTTTATCTTTCTTTCTTTCTTTTTTTTTTTGAGACAAGATTTTGCTTTGTCATCCAGGCGGAAGTGCGGGAGTGTAGTGACGTGATCTCGGCTCACCTCTCAGGCTCAGGTGATCCTCCCACCTCAGCCTCCAGGGTAGCTGGGACTACAGGTGCACACCATCATACCTGGCTAATTTTTGTATTTTGTGTAGAGTCAGGTTTTTGCCATGTTGCCCAGGCTTGTCTCCAACTTCTGGGCTCAAGGAATCTGCCCTTATTGGCCTTCCAAATTGCTGGGATTGTAGGCATGAGCTATGTATGGCTCCTGGCCTCTTCCTCTTCTTTTAAAGCTATGTTCTCAGGCTGAAAGAAATTACAGAGAAAGTGTTTATTATCCTGTTGCATACTTTGAGTTGAGAGAGAAGTAAAGTACTGCTCAGTATGATTATGGAGTTCTCTAGATGATTTTCAACAAAGTTCAGGCTTTGCTCGTGACCTTTCTCAGTCTAAGCCCAAGTAGTGATGAACATATTTCAAGATTATCTTTTGTAACATGATTTTTAAAATGTAACTGATATTTCTAAATATGTGATTACTCTCCTTTAAATACAAAACTCTTGCATATAAAGTAAAAAAAAAAATCAGCTCCTTGCAAAGACTTGTTAAACTGGATCATATGATGAAAATGTCTGCCAATTAAGTTGTTTTCTGCAAAGAGTTTTCATCTCTAAAGTGCTCAGAAAAATTTGGTCTACTTTTTTTTTTGACAGTGCTTCTCTAAGTCTTGTTCAGCTGAAACATCCTATTGGGACCTCTTCCTTCATTAAGCCACTGAATTCCTTTATGCAGCAGGAGGGGCGTGTGTGTGTGTGTGTGTGTGTGTGTGTGTGTGTGATCTTTGCCCAGGTTTTCATACATTTTTTAAAAGGATTCTTAAGCAAGCTGTTTTGGTTTAATAAAATAGACCATTTTTTGTGGTATTCCTGAACTTTTATTATTTCCTTTCCATGAGTTTCTTTACACAAGCACCATTTTATGAACAAAGTATTGTGTTTTATGACACTATTTGGACTTTGGCTTAATACAAGAGGTAAAATCTCCAAGGAGCCAACTATTGATGGAGTGCCTAGTGTAAATGCTAATCCACCCCACTGAAGATAGAACTTCTGTTTAAGACATAAAAATGAAACATTTAAGATATCTAGTCCTTTGCTTGTTTCAGACCACTCTTTGCACAGGGAAAGTTACTATGAAGTTTATTATCATTTACACATATTACAAATGCTATAGGATTATATTTATTGGTAAAATCTCTTGACTCATCAACCTGGATATTGAAGTTCTGGTTTTTCAGTTTATTACACAAAATCTCTTCAATATATTGTAACGTATTATCAATGCCTTGATGATCATACTCATTGAGAGTGAAATCTTTCTAAATTTTTCTTCAGCATCTTTCCTTAGCAATTTCCTCAGCGTATTTTTACATGCTGGCATCATTAGGTTTTTACCATTTGTGTGACTTTTCTAGACAATATTTTCTGCTAATACGTAACTTAGATCCTTTTCACAGGATGTACTTTTCAACAAACATTATATTTTAGATTCTAATAATTACATAGAAAAATCAGTATCATCATTTATCTAATGACTGTGATTTGAAATTAGTGTCTTTAGTTTTCCTGGAAATAATGTTCCATTTTGAGTTTTTCACAGAAGACATAGGCACATGCCAGGTTGGACTGTCAGCTCAAGTAAAATCAACTGATAGATTTTGTTAGAAAGGCAGATTTTATGTGTTCCTTTCCACACCACTACATGGCTCAGCAGAATCTAATTCTTTATCACTAACCTTAACAGAACATAAATCACAAAGGCTAATAAGATACAAAATAGAAGGGCATAATATAAAATGAAATGAGAATATTAAAAAAACCCACAATAAAATTTACTTCTAGCCCGTAAGTTTTGTAATGTTCTTCAGCAGAGAACTTGCATTGATTCCACCAATTACCTGAGACCACCTGAACTTAATTTCTCCTCTTAATTTTTTTTAACACATAAGCAGTGTTCCAATTAATTCTGTTACATTTGGCAGATTGTATTTTTTAAAGACAGCCACATATTCAAAATGCAGTCTTCCGTAATAACTAGCTAATGCTTATCAACACATTTTTTGTTTCTTTTACCTAATGCCAAGAATGAGAAAGCCAAATTTCCTTGCCGTCTCTTCTGAGTAGGGGCTTAGTATCCATTTCATCACTGTTTTTGAGGAACCTTATGAAGATGTCTCTTATTTGATGCTTCACCACAGCGTGTCATGTGCTATATTATATGCAGTTTGCAAAGAGAAAGAATTCAACTTCCATTTTTTTCACAGAAATGGTTGGGGCTTGCATTAGGTTGTTCTTGCATTGCTATAAAGAAATACCTGAGACTGAGTAATATATAAAGAAAAGAGGTTTATTGGCTCATGGTTATGCAGGGTTTATAGGAAACATGGTGCTGGGATCTTCTTGGCTTGTGGGGAGGCCAAAGGAAGCTTACAATCATGGTGGAAGGTGAGTCAGGAGCTAGCAAGTCACATGGCCAGAGAGAGCAAGAGAGAGAGACAGAATTGGAGGAGGTGTCACACACTTTTAAATGACCAGATCTGGTATGAACTTAAAACAAAACCTCCCTCATAACCAAGGGGGTGTTCTGAGTCATTCTTGAAGGATTGGCTCCTATGATCCAAACACCTCCCACCATGTCCCACTTCAAATGTTGGGGATTGCCCTTCAGTATGAGATTTGGGTAGGGACGAATATCCAAACTATATCAAGGCAAAAAAAGGTTTCTTTCATCTTTTTAAATTAAAAGCATTTTTTGGTATTGGTGGATTTCTCATCATTCCAGTGATGCTTTAAAAACTTGTGTATGTGTGTGTGTTTGTCCATCTGTGCTGCTACAATAAAATACCATAGCCTAGTTATTTTATAAATAATCAAAATGTATTTCTCACAGTTTGTGAGGCTGGAAAGTCCAAGATCAAGGCACCGGCTTGTTTCATGTGTGGTGCAGGCTGTTCTCTTTTTCAAAAATGATACTTTGTTGCTGTACCCTCCTAAGTGGACATATACTTGTCCTAACATGGCTAAATGGTCAAAAGGGCAAAAGGGACTTCCTTCAACCTCTTTCATGAGTTCTCTAATTTCATTCATGAGGACTCTGCTCTTCTGACTTAATCATCTCCTAAAGGCACTGTTTCTGGGTTTTGGGGTGCAGGGGAGGGCTCAACTTGTTCCCTGGTGGGCTGTCTTTCCAGGCTCTTGGTCTCTTGCTCTCCCAAGAATGGAAAAGGGGACCATGCTGGGCATGGTGCACTTGCAAATAAATATTGGACACCAAAGAAATTTTGCAGAAAGTGATTTATTTAGGCAGAGAGAGAGAGAAAAAGATGAGAGAAGGCTTCCACAAAGATGGTGGAAGAGTACCCAAAGATGGAATCCAAGGAGTTGGGAAAGAAGGAGACTTTTAACCTGGAATGAATTCCCACCTTCTCCAAGCCCCCTGGCCAATGAAAAGAGTTCCTTCAAACTTCCACTGGAGTGACTGACCTTTGGTCCTTTCTTGTGCACACAAAAGTTAAAACAAAGACCTCTAATCCCCAGATAGAGAGAGGGGAGGCGGGGCATTGGGAAGTTCTTGCCCTTGAAACTACGCCCCCTTGTGGACATGGGAAGAGAATACATTCCCTTAGCACTATCTTTAATACTATCACAATGCCATGAATTTGCAACATTCAAATTTTGGAGGACCCATTTAGAACACAGCAGTTTGTTTTGTTTTCAAAATATCTGCTCTTTCTTATTTATTTATTTATTATATTCTTGTAATCTGCATTGAATCCAAACATTGTTTTACTTTGATCATTCATCTCCATAAAATTTGAATTGCTAAATAAGGCCTACTTCCTAGATATCGAACTCCATACCTAACAAAATGGCGGTTTACAGAGCTCTTGGATACTATATCCCAGGAAGTATATGCAGCATAGAGGTGGCCAATATTCAGAAGCCACATTTTATTATACTTCCCAAGAGATAACAATCTGTTATTTCAACCCATAGGAATTTCCATCATATTTTTAGAAATAAAAATCCAAATGATCTTTTGATAAAGTAAGTATTTTAGTGTCATTTCGACATGAGTTCCATAGTATGAAACTAATCTGTTGATGATATTACTCTTAAAGTCTAAACTCCTTTACATGCATTACCAGGTCAGCTCTGATCTGGCCCCTGCTTGCCTCTCTCATCTATTTTCTCCTTCTCCTTCAATGTACTTACTCTGTTCAAGCTTTCTAGGCTTCTTAAAACGTGGCTTCCATTACTTTTTCTTTCTTCTTTTTTTAGTCTACTCCTATGTAACCTCCATGTGTTTCTGGGGAACACTTTTTTTTAGCAGGAAATTTTATCTAGTATGTCTGCTTCCTCATTCTCAACCCCTTTTGTGTACTTGCTGTCCTATAAACTTTACCTCCTAGAGGATAGAGACAAACTCCATTATGTCTGCCTTGTTAGTTAACTGTCTCCCAAAATAGGAAATATACCCCTGGAGAGTGAGGTCATTGCATATTTGTACAGTATTTTCCTATATCCCAGCAAAATGCCATAAATATAGAAGGAATTGAGTGTATAAGAAATAAATGAAAACATCGTAACACTATACTACTTATTATGGCTCAAAGATAATAAGTGTGCATGTGTGATGTATAAGTGTGCGTGTGTTTGAGATGCTTAAAATTATTGTTCTTGCAAAATTGATTTAAAGGAAGTTTCCTTGTTATACTTATTCATACTGAAAACTTTTTAGCTATATTTTCTGACATGTAATTTAAATAATTTGTTTCTTGATTTAAAGTTATTATTATCAATATTTTAATTACTTGCTTTGTATCATTTTACAATATTCCTATTATCATAAATTTTGAGAATATAAATAAGAATTTATGTATCTTATTCCATGTTGCATGCCCATCGTTATTAATCTTTGGGGCCAATAATTGTGTATTCATGTCCATATTATACAACTCTAACTGCTGCTTTGAACAAACATAACTCATTAGGCTGCAACTATTCAAAAAAACTTTTTTTTTTCACTGTGGCCTGGAAATCCATGAGGATATGTCTTTCCTCTTTCCTCTGGGAGAAATCTTAGATACCCTTCATAACATTTTCTAGTCGTTCTGGAACGATAAGTCTAACAGTCCCCGTTATCTGAGGAAAATTCCCATTTCATTAATTAAATTGTCTTTTGTAGTTCAGTCTTCATTTTCACCTCCCCAAGTATAGGCCTTCCTCAAGCCAGAGCCTTAGCGAGAATAAGGAATGCTGTCCGTGTCCTCTCTCTTTTCCCAATATCAAGCTAATGCTATTGCTATACTTCTTCATTCTCAGTCTCCAATTCACATCCCCCTAGGTTGCCTGGAGCTCCCTATATGAAATGGGTAGGGGAGAGATGAGTAGGAGACAGTATATAAAATGCACTTTGAATATCAAGAACATTAAGTCTCTCTATTAGTAAATGTGATGATGTAGAGGGTAAGAAAGATATAGAAAATTGGGAAAGATATTTCCTTGTAGAAAAATTATATTTATGTATGTCATATTTTTGCCTAGTTTTGGCAGGTGGAGGTTTTCATTCAAGTCACCTCAAGTCTCTTCTTCTCTTGCATGTGCTTCCCTCTGACCACTGGCTTTACTATCAGTAAAAGATTTTCACTCAGCAGCTCCCATATCTCACAGCAGAAGCAGATAAAATCAGACTTGCTACACTTGGTCCCAAGTCCGAACATCACAGTCTAGTCTTATACACAATACAATGAGTGTCATTCTTAGGACCAATAACTTGTGAGGAGGAAAATATAATTTTAAAAGATGAAAATTCCATTAAACCACATATTTGGGGGAAGAAAAGTGTTATCGCACAAAAGAGCTAAGTGAGGGGTGTTAGGAATTTTAAGTGCAAAATTCATTAATTGTATGGTGATGGAAGTAAAAAGAAAATGCATTCTCTTAGGAAACAGTACCACATTTCGGGGTAGAAGTTTGTTGATTTAGTTTGGTTTTGATAAAACTTGTAGAAAAAAGACAACTCACACTGGCTTTCAGAAGACTCAATCTTTATGAAACATGATTATGCTGAAATATATAACAGATCTCAGTCACTGAAATCCATATTTTTATTTTTAAAGAATTTATTGGGAGGCCAGGAGTGGTGGCTCAGGACTCTAATCCCAGCACTTTGGGAGGCCAAGGCTAGTGGATCACTTGAAGTCAGGAGTTTGAGACCAGCCTGACCAACATTAGCCAGGCATGGTGGTGGGTGCTTGTTTTCCCAGCTACTCAGTAGGCTGAGGCAGAGGACTTGCTTGAACCCAGGAGGTGGAGGTTGCAGTGAGCTGAGATCATGCCACTGTACTCCAGCCTGGGCAATGCAGTGAGACAGAAAAAAGTATTGGGATGATTTTAATCAAGCTTGCAAACACCTACCTAAATACCTAAACGATAAGAATATTATATTTATAATAGCACATAGCCTTTGAGCAGTCTCCAGCATAGGTGGAGTCAATGGCTCCGCTCGTCAGTGAGAGCAGGTCCCCTTTTCTCCTGCTCCAGCCTTAACATTGGCTTTTTTTAAAAGATGATGGCAATTTGGCTACAGTCATTCAAGCTAGTCCATAGAATACAAAACTGATTCAAAGGCTGTGTGAAGAACTTAATTTTACTGTGGTTCATATTTATATATGGGGAGATAATTTTGTGGTTCATATTTAGATATGGGGAGATAACTTCCCTTAAGTCCTTTGGCCAGAACTTGTTTACACATCTGTTTCTGATCATGTAGCAGCAAAAGGTATACATTATTATGTTGTCCATATTCTTGTTGTCTGAGGTTACATGGACATTGAAGAATCAAATATAATATAAAATATTAAAATCAGAAATTTTTAAACTTTAGGTTGGGAATTTATTTTTTTAATTCTTGTTTCAAGAGAAAAAGTTATTAATTGATAAAACACACATTAGAATAAAAATACAAATATAAACCCTTACCATCATTGTTTCTATTGACTTCATTATTGGATTTTACATCTATTCTGAATTAAAAAGAGAGCTGGCTTTAATGCTGATGTAAAAATAATAAGCTGCCATTTTCCAAAATTTTTAGAATTTTAACTCTGCTTTGTGGTGTTGAGTCATTCTTAATGATCTTTCATATTACGAATGCAGCAAATATTCTAATAAATAACTGGGCATCTGTACTTTGACTCATAAAATCATAAAAGCCAAAGGAAATTCTGAAATTAAAATGTAAGTTATCTAAACTTCTGATAGAACTTTAATCTATGGGCTGTGGCTCATGCCTGTAATCCCATCACTTTGGGAGGCTGAGGTGGTGGATCAAGAGGTGAGGAGTTCAAGACCAGCCTGGACAAGAAGGTAAAACCCTGTCTCTACTAAAAATACAAAAATTAGCTGGGCTTGGTGGCTGGCACCTGTAATTTCAGCTACTCAGGAAGCTGAGGCAGTAGAGTTACTTGAACCCTGGAGGCAGATGTTGCAATGAGCCAAGATTGCACCACTGCACTCCAGCCTGGGTGAGAGAGCAAGACTCTCTCTCAAAAAAAAAAAAAATTAAAAAATTTTAAAAATAGCTAAAACCATTTAATTCCTCATTTTTACTATTAAATATATTTCATCTTATGGTTCCCAAAAAAGTTTATATTTAAAAATTAAAATGTAAATACCAGAGATTTAATTGATTCTCTAAACTGCTTTGCGTCTTTTAGGAGGTTTATTAGAAAAAAAGGAAATTGGCATTAGTAGATTCACCATTGAGCACAGTATGTGAAAGCTTGGATATCTTCTAAAGCTGAATGATTAGCAGACATGAGTTTTCCCCATACCCTAGCAATATAAATAGGTGGTGGAAACAGTATCTCATGATTTTGACAGTTGCTTCTGTTAATTAACAATTCATAATTTCACATGAGTAAATATTTTGGCTACTTAAGTTCTGCTGTTCACCTCTGTATCCACCCCTTGAAAATCTTTACTAATGCTTTAAAAGAATACATCTGAGTAAAAATAAATAAACCAGAAAAAAAATCCCAAGGATCAAATTGTCAAATATATTTGTATAGTAATAGTTAATAAGAAGAAAGCATTCCAAAAGCATGTAATTTGTAGAGAGCACTGCACTATAGTGTGCTTTATACCATTTTATGTAACCTAATGGAGATAAATAGCTATAGGTCCAAAGGTTTTAACATGGGCAGAAGATGGTGAACAGCTCCATCTAAAACACAAGACAGTAAAAATTTTGCTAATGCTTGAGCCAATTCATGAAATCTGCTTTTCCACCAATCTATTTCCTTAGCATTTTTAGTTCTAAATTTCCAGTTTAGCCAAAGCATGTTTTCGTAGAGTAGATTAACTTCGTTCCATGTGCCTCCATGATGAGAATTAGAACGAGTTCCTCTTTATCAGATAGTGGAAACATATTTGGATGCTGCTGAAATCAAATATTTAGTCAACATAAAATTTGTCATGATTTACAACTATACTATAGAAAAAAAGATTTCAACAAGTCATTACAAATTGTCCTAGAAGTGTTTGAAAGTCAGACATTAAATCAATCTTAAAATAAGTTTGGAAGTACAAGATTAGGTCAATGTAAAAAAATATTCTTAATATAGCACGAGTTGGAGTTGTGATATATGTAAGTTGGCAGATAACTGAGAAATATAAATTATATACAACTGGTTTTTATTGCTGGTGGCTGATACATTCTATACATTTGCTGCAAACACATAATCAGTCAATATTGAGCCATTGCTCCCAGGGAAAATACAAAGTTATGGTCCTTCAAGTGTCTGGTTACAATATTTTTATCATCTGATCAAAGCAATACATAACCTTGTGTTTTTGTGTCTCTTTGTCTAAAGACAACATATTTAATATATACTTTCGATTTGCAACATTGACCTTATGTCTACAGGACTGTGGCTCATTCTAGAATGAAGCTAAGCTAACACACATATTTTCTCCATAAGGCACATTCTTTCTGTCTTCTTGTGTTTAGGGAAAAGGGCCACAGTTTAGCAATATCCTTGGGGGACATTCTAAGCAGTGAAATCACCAGTGAAAAGCAAAAAAGGTAAAAAGTATGGCACTAAATAGATAATGAAAGGACACTTGTTTATTGTTTGTGAGCTAAAATAAGAAGGCAAGATATCACTTTGATCTCAGCTGGAAATGTGCTTATTGGACAATTCACATTTTTACTATACTGGATATGTCTGTTTGTACCCACAAAATTGATTCTTGCATTACAAAAAGTTTTACCAAGTAAGCAACTTCACAAAGGGGGAATTTGTAAGTAATGAGAATAAACTGTATATGAAAGAGAGGCAGAAATCAAATGGTCATAACTTTTAACCTCCAACTTTTTAAATGTAAACCCATTGCTATCATCAAAGATTTACAAGTAGATTATTTATGGCTCAGCAACAATGCAGAAAAACAAAAATCACTCTATGTATTGCTCTACTTTCATAGACTTAAACCCCTGTGTAGGCTTAACCGAGGTGATGTGGACACCACAGGTTTTCAAACTTCAGCGTGCATCAGATTCATCCAAAGGGTTTATCGAAACACAGACTGTGACACTCATTCCCAGGTCTAGCCTGGGACTTGAAAATTTGTACTTGCCAGGTGACCGTGATATTCAGGAACCATATTTTGAGAACCACTGGATTAGATCAAGTGTTGATCAGGAAGACCTGTAAATCTACAGGACTTTGGCTCAAAAGAAACTGCATGTGCCTCTTTGGCCCTGTTCCTTTAGCTTCACATCTCTCATGAGACTGTGTTGCTCTCATGTCAAATATAGGAAGGTTAAGTAAAAATAAAGTAAAGGTCTGTAAAATAAAGAGCTATTCTATCTCAGTCTTGGAGCAGAATCCACCATTCCCAGGTCTCCCCAGTGCATGGGGCTTGTATCACTTGGATGGTAGCCCAATTTTGCTATATTAGATTCATAGTGGTGTTGAGAATAGTCCAAAAAGGAAATGAAATTTCAAAGTTACTAAATAGTGGGAATTCAAAGCTGAAGAAAAGCCAAAATTAATATGCCATATGAACTCAAGAGGCTTTAATCTCTCTTGGACACATTAACATTTCTAGTTCTCAATATTCTAACACTATGCACTTCAAAACAGTCCTCATTTTAAGGGGTTGAAACACAGAATGCAGTTCTCATAATCAGGTATACAAGAGGAGCATAATTAAGTATCCTGTTATATTTTATTGTAATTCAATTCTATCATATTATTTTATCATAGAAACAGCAATTCAATTAAAAAGATTTCTACAAAGAAATCACTAGTGCCCATAATGTCAATACTGGAATTCCAAGCGAATGACAAGAAAATAGCTTATTTTTTATTCTCAGAATATTCTCAATATCGGCTCTCTAAGTACTGGAAAAAAAAATGTAAATGTGCAACCCCTTTTGGAATGTCCATTTGCCTTTAAAAAAAGCTGATGTATGGTTAGCAATATAGCACTACATATGATTTCTTAAGATATTATCTTTTATAGTGCAAAGCCAGAAGTATATGAAGTATTATATGATTTTATTGGTATGGTCAGCTTTCTAAAAATAGATTTTCAATATATAAGGCAATCATTGAAATCTTCTTCTGATAAATGGAGAGAGAACAGAAGAATCTCTGTAAGAAGTTCTCTGCTTATTAAGCATCATAATGCTTACAAGAATGGTCAAATCTGAAGATACTGTCAGGGGCTTTTTACTATCTCAAACATGGGCCAATTTTTAGGATGCGCAATTGCCAAATGTCTTTTGTAGCCTACATCAGTAGGTGTCTGTTCACTACTTTTACTGTAGAAGGATCTAGAATGTACTTCTAAAGACAAACTATGTAGCTTGAAAAACAGACAAAAAGTATTTCTGGTGGGACATGGGGATCTCAAGCTCTGAGTTTGGTCTGCTTATTCTGGTCATTATACTTGGGTTGTTTTTTTCTACCTGACCAGGAGGAAAAATTTCCCAAGAACCTTCTATCAGAACAGTTTAATATCATAGAACCTGAGGCAGACCGTATCCACTTAAAAACCACTTCTGACTTTTACTTTATGGTTTTCTCAGACAAGTTTACTTACATGTTTCTATCTCAATCTCTTTATCTGCAAATTGTGGGTGATAGAGCTTACTTTGCAGGGATCAGAAAAGTACCTAGTCTACAAATAATACTCAGTATCTACTAGTATAGTTCTGTTTTATTTTGTCATAAATTGATTAATATTTCTTTTTTCCCCTGTTTTTTCAAATACCAGTTTCAGATAACTATCAATCTTGATTCCTAAAATAATGGATCAAATGATTTCTCTTGAAGAGAGAGGGAAAAAAAAATCTGTTTAGGCCATATGTCTTTCCCCCAAGTGAACTTCCTAATTTTCTCTGTATGTTTGGGGAACTTGATTTTTCACAGCACTGTTATTTTATAGCAACCATTTATTGCATTGCAGGGTATTCATGAAGCAGTTCAGTTCTAGTGCTATTAGGGTCCCCACATTACAAGTCAGTATAACTATGACAGTATACCTGAAAAAAACACTTAACCTACTAAATTACCTAGATCCTCTTCCTCTAATAGAATATAAATAAATGTATAATGGTTTGAAGAAAATACAAACATTCGTTATCACCAGAGTCAATCTGACAAAGGTAATTTTGTCCATCACAGGGTTTTGCCTTCAATCTGAACTGATCATATAGCTAGGATTGGAAGTGAATATCAACAGAGTCAATTTAAAGTGATAGCTGGGTAGCAAACTCACCCAAGAATCTATAAATATGAATAGTTGGCATGAAAAATACTACAGAATAAAAAATATATAAAATTATCCTATTGACTCAGAAGAAGATAACTAGTTCTGTAAGTTACTTTGTTAAAGAATTAAAAAAAGAAATTGATGAACTAGCATCATAAATAAAATATAAATATACCCAGACTGTTAAATAAAAGAAGAGACCCCTAAAGAGAAATCAGAATAAGGTGAAATGACAACTAGTTAAGTTCAAATGAGAAGTATAGAATAACAGAAAGATTGCAAGGAATTTAAAATTTAATATTTTGTTTAAAATGCATGTAGGGAGCAGAAAATTAAAACATGGACATGGCCAAAAAATCCTGTCAGTATTGTAAGGCAGTGAAAATAGATAAATATTAAGATAATGAAAACATTAGCTTTGCACAGTGGCAGTATTGTAGCCAATGAGGTTTATCCGAGGTGCAATTATTGCTGATTGAAAACTTTTCCCAATGTCCCACCATGACGACTTGAAATATAGTCTGCGTTGGCAATTTTTCGTAGTTTCTATGGGGACTGAATTAAAAAAAAGTATTTTTTTCAAGGAATATCCCTCTATCTTGTGATCAGATATGACTCTATTTTCCTCTTCAGCTATTTCTAAACTCTTTGCTAACATAATTATTAAATTGTATAGATATTCTCTTTCTATACAATATTCTTACTCCTTCCCTCACTATCTACTTCCTTTTTCCTCAGTGTTTCTCAACTTAAAAAAAAAGCCCGTCCTCACACAATAAATCAACTCTAAATTTGTCATGAGAAGTCAGACGTAGGAAAAAAAGAGGAAAAGGCTTCAGAAGCCAAACAGCCATAATAAATTGCATAAAATCCAGAACTACAGGAAAATATTTGCAATCTGGATTAGAGTAGGGAATATCATCTATTCACTTCAAGCATTATGAAAGAGATTATAAAATAATTGGTTAAGGTTAAAACTTGAAAGTTACCCATGGAATGTGGGACACTGAATTTTTAAACTAAATGAAAGGCTCGGGATATGGTCCAATATGAATATAGCAGACGAAGCTGACGTTTAAGAAGCAGTTCAACATGTTCCGCAGAGTCTTGAGAATATTTCTGCAAGTATTTAGCATCCAGCTTCCAATTCGAGGCGGAAATTTCATCTTATTCATATTCAGTCATCATATCCATGCCCTGTCTTTTGACTTTCACTTTCCTCAGTTTGATACATATGAATATAACACAGAAAGATATATATTTAAGTATTGAATACATAAATAGATAATATATAAGAGGATACATGAAATATAACATACAAACACACATCTATTACATATTTACAAAATTACTACCTACATAATTATACAGAATTAATTGTACTACATTATGTTTAAGAACCAGTTGTATAATTATTAGATAAATATAAGTGTTTAATATTTTAAATGCCTCTGACATTTTAAATACTTCTCATTTATAAACATATTAAGCACATTAAATTTGATGATCCAGTGTGCTTGTCAGAAATTCATAATTATGTTTAGAGAATTTAATTTGAAATATATGAGATCTTTCTACTTGAAATATACAACAATATGATTTCGTTTAGCTCTTACTGCTTCCCTCATGCACATATTTACAATATTTAACAATAATTTACTAAATGTGTGTAATTTTAGTAAATATACCAGAAATTTTTCCTTATGAGAATTGTATATATGCCATGCCAAAAATGTAACTGCTCGAAATAGTCAATACATTAAGTTAGCATTTGTAGTTTACAATATGGAAGGTCATTTGTTGTTCCCTTTGGCATACTCAGGAACATCACCAAAGCAATTCTCTCTTTCACTATTTGTTTTCCATTGTTTTTCCTTTCTTTCTTTTCATCCCCAAATATTTACTTTTTCCACATTGATAAACTTTCCTCACTTGACTTCCAGGCAATTACACTTACTTGTTTTGTTTTTTTCTTTTGACGTCTATTCTTTTTTTTATTTTCTTTATTATTTATTTATTTTTTATTACATTTTAGGTTTTGGGGTACATGTGCAGAACATGCAAGATAGTTGCATAGGTACACACATGGCAGTGTGTTCTGCTGCCTTCCTCCCCTTCACCCACATTTGGGATTTCTCCCCAGGCTATCCCTCCCCAGCTCTCCCCTCCGCTGTCCCTCCCTATTCCCCCCAATAGACCCCAGTGTGTAGTACTCCCCTCCCTGTGTCCATGTGTTCTCATTTTTCATCACCTGCCTATGAGTGAGAATATGCAGTATTTCATTTTCTGTTCTTGTGTCAGTTTGCTGAGAATGATGTTCTCCAGATTCATCCATGTCTCTACAAAGGACACTAACTCATCATTTTTGATTGCTGCATAATATTCCATGGTGTATATGTGCCACATTTTCTCAGTCCAGTCTATCATCAATGGGCATTTGGGTTGGTTCCAGGTCTTTGCTATTGTAAACAGTGCTGCAATGAACATTCGTGTGCATGTGTCCTTATAGTAGAACGATTTATAGTCCTTTGGATATATACCCAGTAATGGGATTGCTGGGTCAAATGGAATTTCTATTTCTAGGTCCTTGAGGAATCGCCACACTGTCTTCCACAATGGTTGAACTAATTTACACTCCCACCAACAGTGTAAAAGTGTTCCTATTTCTCCACATCCTCTCCAGCATCTGTTGTCCCCAGATTTTTTAATGATCGTCATTCTAATTGGTGTGCGATGGTATCTCAATGTGGTTTTGATTTGCATCTCTCTAATGACCAGTAATGATGAGCATTTTTTCATATGTTTGTTGGCCTTCTGCATGTCTTCTTTTGTAAAGTGTCTGTTCATATTCTTTGCCCATCTTTGAATGTGCTTGTTTGCTTTTTTCCTGTAAATTTGTTTTAGTTCTTGGTAAATTCTGGATATCAGCCCTTTGTCAGATGGGTAAACTGCAAAAATGTTTTCCCATTCTGTTGGTTGCCGATTCACTCTAGTGACTGTTTCTTTTGCCATGCAGAAGCTGTGGAATTTGATTAGGTCCCATTTGTCTATTTTGGCGTTTTTTGCCAATGCTTTTGGTGTTTTGGTCATGAAGTCCTTGCCTACTCCTATGTCCTGAATGGTTCTGCCTAGATTTTCTTCTAGGGTTTTTATCATGCCAGGTCTTATGTTTAAGTCTTTAATCCAACTGGAGTTAATTTTAGTGTAAGGTGACAGGAAGGGGTCCAGTTTCTGCTTTCTGCACATGGCTAGCCAGTTTTCCCAACACAATTTATTAAACAGGGAGTTCTTTCCCCATTGCTTGTTTTTGTCAGGTTTATCCAAGATTGTATGGTTGTAGATATGTTGTGTTGCCTCCAATGCCTCTGTTCTGTTCCATTGGTCTATATCTCTGTTTTGGTACCAGTACCATGCTGTTTTGATTACTGTAGCCTTGTAGTATAGTTTGAAGTCTGGCAGTGTGATGCCTCCTGCTGTGTTCTTTTTGCTTAGAATTGACATGGCTATGCGGGCTCTCTTTTGGTTCCATATGAAGTTCATGATGGTTTTTTCCAGTTCTGTGAAGAAGGTCATTGGTAGCTTGATGGGGATAGCGTTGATTCTATAAATTACTTTGGGCAGTATGGCCATTTTCACGATATTGATGCTTCCTATCCCCTGAACATGGAATGTTTCTCCATCTGTTTGTGTCCTCTCTGATTTCGTTGAGCAGTGGTTTGTAGTTCTCCTTGAAGAGGTCCCTTACGTTCCTTGTAAGTTGTATTCCTAGGTATTTTATTCTTTTTGTAGCAATTGTGAATTGCAGTTTGTCCTTAATTTGGCTCTCTTTAAGTCTGTTATTGGTGTATAGGAATGCTTGTGATTTTTGCACATGGATTTTATATCCTGAGACTTTGCTGAAATTGCTTATCAGTTTCAGGAGTTTTTGGGCTGAGGCGATGGGGTCTTCTAGGTATACTATCATGTCGTCTGCAAATAGAGACAATTTGGCTTCCACCTTTCCTATTTGAATACCCTTTATTTCTTTTTCTTGCCTAATTGCTCTGGCTAGAACTTCCAGTACTATATTGAATAGAAGTTGTGAAAGAGGACATCCTTGTCTAGTGCCAGATTTAAAAGGGAATGCTTCCAGTTTTTGCCCATTCAGTATAATATTGGATGTTGGTTTGTCATAAATAGCTTTTATTACTTTGAGATACATTCCGTCAATACCGAGTTTATTGAGGGTTTTTAGCATAAAGGGCTGTTGAATTTTGTCAAATGCCTTCTCTGCATCAATTGAGATAGTCATGTGTTTTTTGTTTTTGGTTCTGTTTATGTGGTGAATTACATTTATAGACTTGCGTATGTTGAATCAGCCTTGCATCCCCGGGATGAATCCTACTTGATCATGATGGATAAGTTTTTTGATGTGCTGTTGCAAACGGTTTGTCAGTATTTTATTGAAGATTTTTGCATCTATGTTCATCATGGATATTGGCCTGAAGTTTTCTTTTCTTGTTGCGTCTCTGCCGGGTTTTGGTATCAGGATGATGTTGGTCTCATAAAATGATTTGGGAAGGATTCCCTCTTGTTGGATTATTTGGAACAGTTTCAGAAGGAATGGTACCAGCTCCTCTTTGTGTGTCTGGTAGATTTTGGCTGTGAACCCATCTGGACCTGGGCTTTTTTTGAGTGGTAGGCTCTTAACTGCTGCCTTGACTTCAGACCTTGCTATTGGTCTATTCATAGTTTCAGCTTCCTCTTGGTTCAGGCTTGGGAGGACACAGGAGTCCAGGAATTTATCCATTTCTTCCAGGTTTACTAGTTTATGTGCATAGAGTTGTTTGTAATATTCTCTGATGATGGTTTGAATTTCTGTGGAATCTGTGGTGATTTCCCCTTTATCATTTTTTATTGCATCTATTTGGTTGTTCTCTCTTTTCTTTTATCATTCTGGCTAGTAGTCTGTCTATTTTGTAGATCTTTTCAAAAAACCAGCTCTTGGATTTATTGATTTTTTGAAGGGTTGTTCATGTCTCTATCTCCTTCAGTTCTGCTCCGATCTTAGTTATTTCTTGTCTTCTCCTGGGTTTTGAGTTTTTTTGATCTTGCTCCTCTAGCTCTTTCAATTTTGACCATAGGGTGTCAATTTTGGATCTCTCCACTCTTCTCATATGGGCACTTATTGCTATATATTTTCCTCTGGAGACTGCTTTAAATGTGTCCCAGAGATTCTGGTATGTTGTGTCTTTGTTCTCATTGGTTTCGAAGAACTTCTTTATTTCTGCCTTCATTTCATTGTTTATCCAGTCAACATTCAAGAGCCAGTTGTTCAGTTTCCATGAAGCTGTGCGGTTCTGGGTTAGTTTCTGAATTCTGAGTTCTAGCTTGATTGCACTATGGTCTGAGAGACTGTTTGTTATGATTTCAGTGGTTTTGCATTTGCTGAGGAATGCTTTACTTCCAATTATGTGGTCAATTTTAGAGTAGGTGTGATGTGGCGCTGAGAAGAATGTATATTCTGTGGATTTGGGGTGGAGAGTTCTGTAAATGTCTATCAGGTTTGCTTGTTCCAGGTCTGAGTTCAAGCCCTGGATAGCGTTGTTAATTTTCTGTCTGGTTGATCTGTCTAATATTGACAGTGGAGTGTTGAAAGTCTCCCACTATTATGGTGTGGGAGTCTAAGTCTTTTTGTAAGTCGTTAAAAACTTCCTTTTATATCTGGGTGCTCCTGTATTGGGTCCATATATATTTAGGATCATTAGCTCTTCTTGTATCCATCCTTTTACCATTATGTAATGACCTTCTTTGTCTCTTTTGATCTTTGTTGCTTTAAAGTCAATTTTATCTGAGATGAGAATTGCAACTCCTGCTTTTTTTTTTTTTTGCTGTCCATTTGCTTGGTAAATCTTCCTCCTTCTCTTTATTTTGAGCCTTTGTGTATCCTTGCCTGTGAGATGGGTTTCCTGGATACAGCACATTAATGGGTTTTGGTTTTTTATCCAATTTGCCAGTCTGTGTCTTTTGATTGGTTCATTTAGCCCATTTACATTTAGGGTTAATATTGTTATGTATTAATTTGATACTGCCATTTTGATGCTAGCTGGCTGTTTTGCCCATTAGTTGATGCAGATTCTTCATTTTGTTGATGCTCTTTAGCATTTGGTATGTTTTTGGAATGGCTGGTACTGATTGTTCCTTTCTATGTGTAGTGCCTCTTTCAGAAGCACTTGTAAAGCAGGCCTGGTGGTGACAAAATCTCTGAGTACTTGCTTGTTCATGAAAGATTTTATTCTTTCTTCATTTATGAAGCTCAGTTTGGCTGGATATGAAATTCTGGGTTAAAGGTTCTTTTCTTTAATTATACTGAATATTGGCCCCCACTCTCTTCTGGCTTGTAGCGTTTCTGCTGAGAGATCTGCTGTGAGTCTGATGGGCTTCCCTTTGTGGGTGACCTGACCTTTCTCTCTGGCTGCCCTTAGCATTTTCTCCTTCATTTCAACCCTGGTGAATCTGACGATTATGTGCCTTGGGGTTGCTCTTCTTGTGGAATATCTTTGAGGTGTTCTCTGTATTTCCTGGGCTTGACTGTTGGCCTGCCTTGCTAGGTTGGGGAAATTTTACTGGATAATATCCTGAAGAGTATTTTCCAGTTTGGATTCATTCTCTTCGTCACATTCTGGTACACCTATCAAACGTAGGTTAGGTCTCTTCACATAGTCCCACATTTCTTAGAGATTTTGTTCATTCCTTTTTGTGCTTTTTTCTCTAATCTTGGTTTATCATTTGATTTCATTGAGTTGATCTTCGACTTCTGATATTCTTTCTTCTGGTTGGTTAATTCGACTGTTGAAACTTGTGCATGCTTCGCGAAGTTCTCGTATTGTGTTTTTCAGCTGCTTCAATTCATTCATATTCCTCTCTAAGTTGTCCATTCTTGTTATCATTTCCTCAAATCTTTTTTCAAGGTTCTTAGTTTCTTTGCATTGATTTAGAACATGTTCTTTTAGCTCACAGAAGTTTCTCATTACCCACTTTCTGAAGTCTGATTCTGTCATTTCATCACACTCATTCTCCATCCAGCTTTGTTCCCTTGCTGCTGAGGAGTTTTGGTCCTTTCTAGGAGGCGAGGTGTTTTGGTTTCAGGTGTTTTCCTCCTTTTTATGCTGGTTTCTTCCCATCTTTGTGGGTTTATCCACCTGTCGTCTGAGTAGTTCCTGACTTTTCGATTGGATCTCTGAGTGGACACCCATATTGTTGATGATGAAGTATTTCTGTTACTTAGTTTTCCTTCTAACAGTCTTGCCCCTCTGCTGTAGGACTGCTGAGGTCCACTCCAGGCCCTGCTTGTCTGGGGTACATCTGTAGCAGCTGCAGAACAGTGAGGGGTGCAACCAGTTTCTTCTTCTGCTATCTTTGTCCCAGAATGATGCCTGCCAAATGTCAGTCTGATCAGTCCTTTCTGAAGTGACTCTTTGGATATACAGGGGTCAGGGAGCTGCTTGAGGAGGCAGTCTGTACTTTATAGGAGCTCAAGTGCTGAGCTATGAGCTCCGTTGATCATTCAGGGTGGTTAGGCCAGTACGTTTAAGTCTGCTGCAGCAGAACTCATAAAACCCATTTTTTTCCTCAGATGCTCTGTCTCGGGGAGTTAGAGCTTTCTTTGTGAGTATCCGTTGCACCTTCCTGCCCAGCTAGGAGGCAGTCTAGTCACTATTTGCCTGTCGAGGCTCCGCCCTGCTGCCATGGGCTCCGCCCTGTTGGAGGAGTCTCTCTGTTATGCCGGGTTGTCTCGGCAATGGCAGGCTGCGTCAGCAATGGGAGTGTACCTCAGTAGGGGTGGTATGCCTTGGTAATAGTGGACGCCCCTCCCCCTCTGAGCTGCACCATCCGGAGCTGCACCGTCCTGGGTTCAGCTGTGCCTGCAGTGAAACTCTTAATCCTGAGCGTTTCGAATCACCATTTTGTTTGTCCCTGTGGGGGTGGGACCCACCGAGCCTGATCACCTGGCTCCCTGCCTCAGAGCCCTCTTTTTTATTTTAAGTTTAATGGTAGACTCTCTCCCAGGTGTTTCAGTTGGCTGCTTATATGGCACTGGGATCTGTGTGATTTCCCGTGCAGCTACCCACTGCGCTGGCTCAAATGTCTCTTCCTGGTAATCTCCTGGTCTGGCTCACTGTCCAAGTCCCACTTAATCAGATGGATATGCTAATCTGCCCTCCCAAATCTCAGATTGCCAGTTTAACAGGGCATCCAGACCAATGCGTTCTGTGTGGAGTACCGCTGCTCTGCAGCGCCGGCTGAAACAGGCCGCGCCAGCCTTAACAGCTGTGCTGGCTTCCCGTGTCTCTCCTACATCTGGGAATTTCCCCGTCCTGTGGGCAACAAAGATCCGTCCGGAAATGTGGATTGAACTCACCCTCTGAGTCTTCACTGAGAGCTGCAATCCTGATTTGCTCCTACCATGCCATCTTGGCAGTCTGCGATGTCTATTCTTTTAATTTTTACATACCACAGTACCCAGTTCTCAGAATTCTCCTATTTTCTATTTATATTCATTCTCTTGATATTCTCCATATAATCCTCAGCCAGTTTGCAACATTTTGGGCCTTGGTTTTCCATCTGTCAGATGGAGGTAACTATACCAATTTTATGTAATTGTGTGAAATAATGAATTAATGCATATTTAGAAAAATGTTTAGTATAGATTCTGGTTCACTTACCATGAGTCATACATATGTTCTGCTGTTATTAATACTGATTGATCAGTCATCTAGGCTCAAGGCTTAAAACACCTTTTACAGATTGACGACTCCCAAATTTCTAGCTCTGACTCAGACCTCTCTCCAACTCCAGACTCAAATATGAAATTTCAGGATCAATATTTCCATTTGAGTGCCTAACGGGCATCTCACACATAATAAGTTTATAATTGAGCTCTTTCATTTCCCTGCTAAACCTGTTCCTCTCTTAGTCTTTCTTAGTTAATTACAACTGCACCCGAAAACTTGGAGTCATTTTTTTTCTCTTTCTTGTAAATGCTACAGCCAATCCATCAGTAAATCCAACCAGATTTACCTTCAGAATATATTTAGACTCTCACCCATTCTTATCACTACCCTGGTCCAAAACACTACCCTGGTCCAAAACACTACCATCTATCACTTGGATTATTCTACTAGTTTCTCATTAGCAGAGATAAGAGAGAGCCTGAGTTTTGCATACCATTTTATTTCATTTTTATTTTACCTAATTATATTTTGCAAAAATATTAATCTATGATAAATTGGAGAAAAATTAAAAAATTGAGTCCTTCACCATAGACCTGTTAGAAAGCACTGTTACCACATACAATAAAAAGTGGTAGATAATTCATATGGGAATAAAATTAAGTTTGAATGAGAATAAAGAATATGAGCATCAGAAGGAGGAACGATAATTGTATTTATTTTTCCCTTCAATATCTTGTTTTAAAAATTATTTTAAATACAAAAAAGCTGAAAGTAGACTTCATACCCAGATGCCTTCAACTTTTAACAATTGTTAAGATTTTGCTTACTTGTCTTATAGTTCTCTATAACTAAACCTATGCATCATTTTTCTGTAAATATAAAAATAAGATATCTTAACACATAAAACACTTGCCATGCATTTCTAAAAAATGAGGGCAATCTTTTTTCAAAGGTACAGTGCCATCATCACACCTTATCAAATGTCAATAATTATGTAATACCATCTTTTATTAACTGTCCTGGCCACTTCTAAAACTCAATGCTACGGAAAAAAAATGATATGTTATTCTCAAAATCTTGGATCTAAAGGTGATCTTAATTTGGAGGCAACCTTTCTTTAACAGTATGGAATTTCATTTTAAATTTACTTTTTACATTTGTAAAAAAAATTTTAGTGTAATCAAAATAAATTGTTCAATTGCAATGATAATTATTTAGAAATGATTTTTCAAAGGCATACAGTCTGTTAAATTCCTATATTTTAAAACCTAAACATTACTGTAAGATTCTTCCATTCAAAAAATTTTCTTCATACCTTTCCACTGGTAATATAATATAATTCTTTAGTTCATTCATGAAAACCCACATGAATATGAAAACTCATTTCAGATTATGTAGAAAAGGTTTTCAGATGGAGAGATGGTACAATTTCACTCCCTAATGTTCTTAAACCATTTCTTCAAATTCTATCCTAAAATGATTGTAAATATAGCATATAAAGGCAAATAGTCAATAATTTATCATTTTAAAACTAGATGACTAATTCAGAATATTAGTTCATCTTTCTGATTTTGGTCAGTTTATATTGAAAATGTGTGAAACTTTTTCAGAAAGTCAATTTCATTCTGTAGTTGGCATTACTGTATACATTTTTTTTATTTTACTGAAGATGACATATGCTTTTAAAAAATCTGTTAATGTGGACACGGTGGGTTTTTTTCCCCTCTCATAGAAAAATCCATGGAGTATCTAAAATCTTTTTCCCTGTCATATATCTACAGATCTCCTGTCTTCTCAACTACAGATCGAGTTGAACAGAACACAGATAATAATAGAGAAGTACATTTTTTCCAGATTAAACTAGGGTAAGTACAGAAAAGCATATGTCTGTATATAATTATCATATAGAACTTCTTTATATTTATTTGAAACACGTATATGCCAAAATCATCCTGCAGATGTTCAAGAAACTTGTTTACTAATTTGGTAATTCGCTTGTATTTTAAAAAAGAATATAATCTTAAGTTTTTAGATTGCTTAACATTTAGAATTTATTTTCATTTCTGACTGATTTCTGAATGAGGAACTCTTAATTTGAAAGATTGTTGGCAGAACTGGCTCGAGTACATCAGCTCATGCACAATATGTTGTTACTTCTCTGGAACTGTACATATTGTTTTTCTTCCCCTTGTGGATGTTTATTTGAAGGATGAATAGGTCACTCTTAGCAGGAGAGCTAGTTATGTGACTGCCAGATACTGAAGACAGATGAGTCAGTTCCACACAGACTACAAATTATGCATGCTGGATACATCTATATTCATATTTGCATTTGACCTAAGCCTCAACTTTAAAAATAGATTTAACAGAAATTATACAGATATTCAAAAATTGTTTTGCTAGGAAGCAAACAAGTTATGCAATACAATTTAAAAAAAGAATGTTCCCTCTGGTAGGAAGAGATCACATTAGTGATGAAACACTATATGTCAGACTGAGCTTAAGCCCAAATTCAAGAACATATTGTATACAAAACTTCTAAAATCTAGTTATCTGATGTGTGACTGATAGCTTTTGATGCAACTTGGAGACCTTAGGACGGACTGACTCTTCATCATTTGTCATCATAGAGTAGTCTTTGAATAAAAAGTTGTTTACCTTTCACGGTCAGGGGAAAATAGGCCTGGTGGCTAGGTGCTAGTTGGAGTGTAAGAACGTGGGGTAAGAAGGCAAGAAGCTGGCTTCAAATCCTAGTTTGGCCACTCAGTTGATTACATATATGTAAGAATTAGAACTGCCTTAGTTTACTCATCTGTAAAATGTGACATGACTAATTATAATACCTCCTCCACAGGACAAAGCTAAGGTGTGACTCACCTGACAATCTTTTAAAGGACTTAGCATACTGGTACATACTTACTTAAGCCACAATACCTGTAATTTCTTTTCTTTTTTTTCTTTTACATGCATACCTAAGCTGTAATACCTGTATTTTGTTCTCCCTCTTTCCTTTTTTTTCTTTTTCTTTTATCTTTTTTTTTTTTTTTTTTTTTTTTTGAGGCAGGTTCTCACTCTATTATCCAGGCTGGAGTGCAGTGGTGCCATCTCAACTCAAAGCAGTCTTAACCTCAAGTCAAGTGATTCTCCCACTTCAGTCTACTGATTAGCTGGGACTACAGGCACGTACCAGCACACTTGGCAAATTTTTGCATTTTTTTGTGGAGACTGGGTTTCACTGTGATGTTCAGGCTGGTCTCTAACTCCTCAGATCAAGTGATCCACCAGTCTTGACCTCCAAAATTACTGGGATTACATATGCATGAACCACTGCACTTGCCCTGATTTTCTTTTTCTTTCTTTGTTTATTTTTGAGATGGGAGTCTTGCTCTGTCACGCAGGCTGGAGTGCAGTGGTGCAATCTCAGCTCACTGAAACCTCCAACTCCTGGGTTCAAGCAATTGTCTTGCCTCAGCCTCCCAAGTAGTTGGGATTACAGGCACCTGCCACCATGCCCAGCTAATTTTTGTATTTTCGTGGAAAGGAAGTTTCAGCATGTTGACCCAGCTACTCTCTAACTCCTGAACCCAAGTGATCCGACCCTCAGCCTCCCAAAGTGCTGGGGTTACAGGTGTGAGCCACTGTGCCTGGCCTGATTTTCTTTTTAATTAGGTTATTGTATAACCAGTCTATAGTGCATACAGACTGTGATTTTTGTAAAATTTTCTATGCATTCTAAGACCTCAGGAACACTTGTCCTGCCGCTTTCCCTAACATTCAAGAATCTGAAAAATAAGCCTCCTTTTAACAAAGATCTGCAACTAATTTTTTAAAAAGAAATCTGTGAAGAACAAGGATATGATTCTGCAAGCGTACCGAACGAACGCACGTTTGCAGCCGGCTCCCTCGCTGTCTGAATCACCGACCTCTCTCCCAGCTGTATTTCCAAAATGTCTCTTTCTAACAAGCTGACGCTGGACAAGCTGGACATGAAAGGGAAGCGGGTTGTTATGAGAGTCGACTTCAATGTTCCTATGAAAAACAACCAGATAACAAACAACCAGAGGATTAAGGCTGCTGTCCCAAGCATCAAATTCTGCTTAGATAATGGAGCCAAGTCAGTAGTCCTTATGAGTCATCTAGGCCGGCCTGATGGTGTCCCTATGCCTGACAAGTACTCCTTAGAACCAGTTGCTGTGGAACTCAAATCTCTGTTGGGCAAGGATGTTCTGCTCTTGAAGGACTGTGTAGGCCCAGAAGTGGAGAAAGCCTGTGCCAACCCAGCTGCTGGGTCTATCATCCTGCTGGAGAACCTCCGCTTTTATGTGGAGGAAGAAGGGAAGGGAAAAGATGCTTCTGGGAACAAGGTTAAAGCTGAGCCAGCCAAAATAGAAGCTTTCTGAGCTTCACTTTCCAAGCTAGGGGATGTCTATGTTAACGATGCTTTTGGCACTGCTCATAGAGCCCACAGCTCCATGGTAGGAGTCAATCTGCCACAGAAGGCTGGTGGTTTTTTGATGAAGAAGGAGCTGAACTACTTTGCCAAGGCCTTGGAGAGCCCAGAGCGACCCTTCCTGGCCATCCTGGGCGGAGCTAAAGTTGCATACAAGATCCAGCTGATCAATAATATGCTGGACAAAGTCAATGAGATGATTATTGGTGGTGGAATGGCCTTTACCTTTCTTAAGGTGCTCAACAACATGGAGATCGGTACTTCTCTGTTTGATGAAGAGGGAGCCAAGATTGTCAAAGACCTAATGTCCAAAGCTGAGAAGAATGGTGTGAAGATTACCTTGCCTGTTGACTTTGTCACTGCTGACAAGTTTGATGAGAATGCCAAGACTGGCCAAGCCACTGTGGCTTATGGCATACCTGCTGGCTGGATGGGCTTGGACTATGGTCCTGAAAGCAGCAAGAAGTATGCTGAGGCTGTCACTCGGGCTAAGCAGATTGTGTGGAATGGTCCTGTGGGGGTATTTGAATGGGAAGCTTTTGCCCGGGGAACCAAAGCCCTCATGGATGAGGTGGTGAAAGCCACTTCTAGGGGCTGCATCACCATCATAGGTGGTGGAGACACTGCCACTTGCTGTGCCAGATGGAACACGGAGGATAAAGTCAGCCATGTGAGCACTGGGGGTGGTGCCAGGTTAGAGCTCCTGGAAGGTAAAGTCCTTCCTGGGGTGGATGCTCTCAGCAATATTTAGTACTTTCCTGCCTTTTAGTTCCTGTGCACAGCCCCCAAGTCAACTTAGCATTTTCTGCATCTCCACTTGGCATTAGCCAAAACCTTCCATGTCGATTCAGCTAGTGGCCAAGAGATGCAGTGACAGGAACCCTTAAACAGTTGCACAGCATCTCAGCTCATCTTTACTGCACCCTGGATATGCCTACATTCTTCAAGATCCCATTTGAATTTCTTAGTGACTAAACCATTGTGCATTCTAGAGTGCATATATTTATATTTTGCCTGTTAGTGAGCTGTGTTAGCTTAGTTTTGATGTAGCTTATTCTTACTAGCTTTGTTACTGTTTCACTACTCAGCATGGAAACAAGATGAAATTGCCTTTGTAGGCAGGGAGGTGAAATTGATGATACATTAAATAAACAATAAAAGTGTCCATTGAAACCGTGGGGGAAAAAAAAACAAGGATATAACGCTAAATATTGCATGATAGCTGAGTAGCAGCAAATTGATGGAGTATGAGGAACAAATTCTGATTTTTTTAAATCTTGCTCAAATTCCTTTTTAGGGAGTCTGGAGAGTCAGGCCTTACAAACCATAAATTCTCATCAGATGGATTTTATTCGATCCTATATATCATGACTTACTTTTCAATCTGACTCTGATGTAATTTTACAAGTCAAGAATAAAATATTTAACCCCAAAATATATTTCCTGTTCTTACCTTGAAATTGCCTTGTAAAGTCTCTTGAGGGAAAAATCCACACAGTATAGAAAATCCTGTTACTTTTTTGTTTTCCTTCCTTCTTTCTTTCTAGATCCAGAAGATAATCAACTAAAAGCCAGGCACTCTTTTAGGTCTGATAAGAAACAATGTACAACTTGCTCTCCCTCTGCTATCTGAGAGATTCCTCCGCACAATAAAACTTGGTCTCCACAATCTGTTATCTTAGCTTGAACTTTTCCTTTATCCAGGTCTTTAGATAAATGTAACCAATTGTCAACCAGAAAATATTTAAATTGTCCCACCTTTCTGAACAAAACCGATGTATTTCTTAAATACATTTGCTTGATATCTTATGCCTCCCTAAGTTATATAAAACCTAGTGGTACCCCGACCACCTTGGGCACATGTTCTCAGGACCTCCTGAGGGCTGTGTCATGGGCCATGGTCACTCATATTTGGCTCAGAATACATTTCTTAAAATATTTTACAGAGTTTCTTTTTTCTTTCTTTCTTTTTTTTTTTTTTTTTTGAGACGGAGTTTCGCTCTCGTTACCCAGGCTGGGGTGCAATGGCGCGATCTCGGCTCACCGCAACCTCTGCCTCCTGGGTTCAGGCGATTCTCCTGCCTCAGCCTCCTGAGTAGCTGGGATTACAGGCAAGTGCCACCATGCCCAGCTCATTTTTTGTATTTTTAGTAGACATGGGGGTTCACAATGGTAACCAGGATGGTCTCGATCTCTTGACCTAGTGATCCACCCGCCTCGGCCTCCCAAAGTGCTGGGATTACAGGCGTGAGCCACCGCGCCCGGCCCAGAGTTTCATTCTTTCAGTCAACAAGTAGGAACTGAAAATGTATCACCTAGGTATTCACTTTTTTGAAAAACTAGTAGGCTTCATTATTTTCTTCTGAAATCTTTCATTTCAGAGGATAAGCAAATTTGAATTTTAAAAAGAAACAAAATTTCTATAGGAGCATTCTTAAATTTGAATAATTATAATTTTTATGAATTATTAATAAGCATTTTATAGGAATTTACATTTTAACCCTTACAGTAACCTTATGCATTAGGTGTTACAATTCTAATTTCACAAGTGAAAAAACTAATGTCCAATAGTTCAAGACCGTTTTTCAGGTTTTCACAAGTAGTAGGGGAAGGAATCAAAATTAGTATCAACTTAACAAACAATACTGCTTTGTGATAGAAAAAAATAAAGTTTAATCAAAATTGAGGGCTTGACTTTTTTCTGTGGTACACTACAGGCACCTCGGGGCAGGCACTGAGGCTGTTTATTAACTCAGTCTTTTCTATGAAGCTACTGAGTTATTGAGCATCACAGAATAACCACAGAACCTGTTTATATTTGTGTATCTTGCAGTAAAGATGTTGGTTAATATAGAGCATTTAGATATTAACTTCTGATCTATTCCCAGAGGTACAGAGGCTAGCGACCCTGAATAAATAGATCTTTCTATGTTAATTATCAGAAATGATATATGCCTTTGGAGTTTCAAAAAATCTATGACTAAGAAGATATACAGACTAGAACTTTGAGTTTCTGGTTCTGAACTCTGAGAACACTCACAGTTAATTGAGAGATGGTAGTAGCTACAGAGGAAGGGACCTTGTAGAGAACATTAAACTGGAAGAAAATAAATAGTTTTAGTCACAGTATCTTATTATATGATATTTCTTTCTGTTATCTGTTATAAATACGATCTAGGTCTACTATATTTCTTTCTGTTGTCTAAGTACTCTCCTTAAATACTACAGAGAAGATTCAGCTGGGCTACAGGAAGATATTTTTTAGAAAGACATTAATACATACTTAAGGTTTGCCAACATGGTGAAACCCCGACTCTCCAGGTTTAGCCAGGTGTAAACTCCAGAGTAAAGAAAGAGATTCAAAACATAATAGACATGAAGAAAAGAGGATGAGATCAAGGAGCAAAGGAAGGGATCATGAGAATGCTAAAGAAAAAGAAAAGCAGTTTGATTCTAAAGGAAAAGATCAGGAAAGGAGTAGAAGTAAAGAGAAATCTAAACAGTTAGAATCAAAGAGAATGAGCATGATCATAGTAAAAGTAAGGAAAAGGATAGACGTGCACAATCCAGGAGTAGAGAATGTGATATAACTAAAGGTAAACACAGTTATAATAACAGAACAAGAGAACGAAGCAGAAGTAGGGACAGAAGCAGAAGAGTGCGATCAAGAAGCCATGACAGAGATCGCAGCAGAAGTAAGGAGTACCATAGATACAGAGAACAGGAATACAGGAGAAGAGGACGGTCACGAAGCCGAGAGAGAAGAACAACACCAGGAAGATCAAGAAGTAAAGATAGGAGGAGAAGGAGGAGAGACTCACGGAGCTCAGAGAGGGAAGAAAGTCAAAGCAGAAACAAAGAAAAATACGGAAACCAAGAAAGTAAGAGTTCACACAGAAAAGAAAATTCTGAGAGTGAAAAAAGAATGTACTCTAGAAGTCGTGATCATAATAGCTCAAATAATAGCAGGGAAAAAAAGGCTGATAGAGATCAAAGTCCCTTCTCAAAAATAAAACAAAGCAGTTAGGACGTTGAATTAAAGTCCTCCACATTGAAAAATAAGGAGGATGAGAAGATCAGATCCTCAGTGGAAAATGAAAACCAAAAATCAAAGGGTCAAGAAAGTGACCATGTACATGAAAAAAATAAAAAATTTGATCATGAATCAAGCCCTGGAACAGATGAAGACAAAAGTGGATGAGTGAGTTTATATAAATTTATTTCCATTCTATTTTGAATTTTAAGTTTGAGAGACTTGCTAATGAATCTCCTTTATGTTGTTTTCCTTTTCATTGTTTTTGGGTTGTTTTATGTTTGTCCTTTTTTTTATGTGCACTTCATTGAGTTGATCTTTTGATAATCTGAAAATTAGCCAGGTGTGGACCTGGGCTCCTGTAATTCCAGCTACTCAGGAGGCTGAGGCAGGAGAATCACCTGAACTCAGGAGGCAGAGGTTGCAGTGAGCTCAGATGGCACCACTGCACTCCAGCCTGGGCGGCAGAGCAAGACTCCATCTCAAAAAAGGTGGGGAGCATTTAAGAATATTCCTTTCATTGCCATAAGTGGAAAATCTGAAGTTGACTTTCTAAAAAAATTACAAATTTCTTCAACTATACCCAAAGACAGATAGAATAAAATAAACCTGTGTAAGAATACCTTACCCACATTATAAAATAAAATATTACAAATGGTTGTGAAAACCATGGTATTAGTCATTCCACAGACCTAGTGCCTTCTTCCAAGGTAACCATTACATTGAACTTGATATTTATTATTTCTATGCATCTATTTTTACCTTACTGCAGATATTTGTTTTATTAAACAAGATCTAGAACTGTTTAGCCAGATTGCATAATTTTAAACTTCATAGGAATGACATTATACTCCTCATATTCTTCCACCTTTTTCACTCAGATTTGTTTTTGAGGTGTATCCATGTTGATACAGGTCACTCTAGTTCATTTACTTATCTGTTACATAACATTTGTGGATTGAAAATATATTTTTTCTTGAGTAAACATTTAGAATTTTTCAAATTTCTTGCTTTACAAACATTGCTGCTTTGAACATTTTCTAAATCTCAATATGCATAAGATCTACAGGCTACCAGGCTAGAATGGAGGGGGTATTACCATTCTCAAATGCACTAAAGATTTTCTAAATTTGTCTTTCTACCTGACCGTAGCAATTAACATTCTCATGGTATAACACAGCCTTTTTGGTACAATTAGATGTTGTTAATTTCATGTACACAAAAATTACCTCATGGTTACTGTAATTTGGGTTTTTCTGATTACGAGTGAAATTCCATTTATTTTTTGACTATTTGAGGTTTTACTTCTAAAATTATAACAATATTATTGGTTTATTTTGCCATTTATACACTGGTGAGTTTTCTTAATGATTTTGCAATATATTTTTACTATGTAGATGTTTGTTAATTCTTTTTAAGTTAGGTTTACTTGGTTATATTTTTCTAGGAAATAGCCCATTTCATTATATTTCTGATTAATTGTCCCAAGGTAGTTAATAGTACTTACTTTTTAATTTTTTTTTACTATATTTAGAGGTTTTCTCTTAATTTTTATTTTTAATAGTTTCTGTCATTTATACACTCTCTCTTCTTTTCTTGATCTATCTCACCAGAGTTTTATCAACTTTGTGTGCCTTACCAATGATTGAAAGGCTGGATTTTTCACCTTTTTTATATCTTTCTTTGTCTTTGTTCAATTTCTGCTCTCTACAATACCTGTTGTAATAATTTTGTAGTTTATTCTATAACCTCATTTTTTCAAACTTTTAAATTGAGCTATTTACTTCATTTTTATTTCTTCTTAACTTTTAATATTTAATTCCATAAATATTCACCATTTATTTCAACTGGATTCTACTGGTTCACTCTGCATCATTTTCATTAATGTTTATTTCTAAGTATTTTCTTATTTCCATGATAATTGTTCATTTGATTGAAACTTAAGAGCATATCTTTGCACTGTCATTATCATTTTTATTTACTTCTACCTCAATTATACTGTTGTCAGACAAAGTGCTTTTATGACAATTATTCTTTGAAGTCTGAAACTTGTCTTATGTGCAACTATGTGGCATATTGTCTTTAAAATTCCATGTGTTCCTAAGAAGAGTGTGGATTTCTAAATTAGATCTAGGACCCTATGTATGCTCTAGTCAAGCTCATTGCTAATGTTATTTAAAGGATCTGTATCCACAAAGGTAATGATCAACCTGCCATTGGGAGATTCCAATAATATTGGTGAATTTGAAGCTTCAAATAATGCAATTAATTTTTGTTTATTTGTATGTAAGTCTGTTATTCTTGTGGCGACCAATTTAGAACTGCTGTTCTTTCCCAAAGAATTATATTTTTACGTCTGCAAAGACTTCAGTAATTGTTTTACCTTGTAATCTACTTTATCTGATTTTAATAAATTTAATGTTATTTTCATTTATTGATTATAATCAATTTCTCTTGCTTAAAAGTTTATGCCTACATGTTTTTCAAGCAAAAAGCATATAGATTTCTGTAATTCTATCTAAAACTTTTTCTTTAACTATGAATTAAGTTCATTTGCACTACCTGTAACTCCTAATATATTTGAATTTATGTTAGTATATTGTTTGGCTCTTGCTATTTGTTCTGCATTTTACATTCTCTTTCCTTACTTCATTCTATCTCTTCCCTTTGGGATTAATCATTCTTCTCTGTCCAGTCTTTTGGACATTACACTTTACATTTTAATTATTTCGATTGTTAACATCAAATCTTTTAGCATGTTACAGTTACCATATTTCTATGTCTTTTCTCTTAAACAATACTAAACAGTTAGAAACCTTTAACTTCAACTTACTCTTATGCAACTTGCATACTATTACAAGCTAGTGTTTTAGTCCTACCCTATTTTCGCTTACAAAATTGAAAAATGTTCTTAAAAAAATGTTCTTACCTTGAACATAAGTTCTTAAAATACACATTCTGATGGACTGAATTTACTTTAAGATGCCAGAATTTCTAGTATAATTTTTTATTATTTTATTAGTCAAACTTTGTTCAGTTTTACCAATATGTTTACTTATTTCTTTTTCAGTTAATCGATCTTGTCACATCTTGGTCTTTCCATCTTCCTTCTGGATTTAATTTCCTCTATCCAAAGTACATTCTTTGGAAGTTCCCACATAAGGGTTTTTTGGCAATAAATCTCTGGTTTTGTTTTGTTTTTCTGACCAGAAAAGATATTTGTTTTGTCTACATTCTTGAATTATTTTCTACATCGTTATAAAAATTCTAAGTTGATAGATATTTCTGTGTCATCACTTTCAGGATATGATTTTACATTTCTGGATATTATTGTTGTTATTTTAGAAGTATGCTGTCAGTCTAAAAGTTTGAGGGAAGAGTAATTTTCTGGTTGTATTTAAATATTGTTTTTGTCTTTGTGAGTTTTGAAATTTTACAATAATTTATTTCAATGTGGAAGTTTAAAAAATTTATTTACTGTTGGCCAGGCGCAGTGGCTCATGCCTGTAATTCCAGCATTTTCGGAGGCCAAGGCGGGTCAATCACCTGAGGTCAAGAGTTTGAGACCAGCCTGACCAACAGGGAGAAACCCTGTCTCTGCTAAAAATACAAAATTAGCCGGGTGTGCTGGCACATGCCTGTAATCCCAGCTACTTGGGAGGCTGAGGCAAGAGAATCACTTGAACCCAGGAAGCAGAGGTTGCAGTGAGCCAAGGTCACTCCATTGCACTCTAGGCTGGGTAATAAGATTGAAATACCGTCTCAAAAATAAAAAAATTATTTACTGTTTTAGAAATTCCTAAGAGCGTATATTACATAAATTAAAATCCCAGATTTACATGAAGAGATGCTTTTTTGGCTAAAAAGATGAGATATGATCATTTTTATCACACTCTGATTTCAGACCATAGGTAATAATACTTCGCTGTCTTACTTTTACTTTGCACTTTTTTTTTTGTATTCCACCATTGAATTAAGGGAATGGCACTTCGAGTATTGCTATTTTATACAGGAATTTAAGTTACATCTCTTCAACTTGCCCAGTTGGTCTTTTCCTATAAACCTCTTAATTCTCAAAGTTTCTTTGTTTCCAAGATTGACAATAGTGTCTGATTACCCATTCTATTTTCTGCTCCATCCCTAGGATTACCTTGTGTGTTAAAAGGTTGTTTATTACATATTACCCATGATTTCTAGGGGATGTTTTTTGACATTTTTTCATGGTATTCATTTTGATACATTGCAGATAATTAAAGTTCTCTGCATTTAATTTTAAGATAACTTGCAAGTGTCTTTTTTATGTCATCATGGGTAATGAATTTAGCTTTTATAATGCCTGTATATTGTTTCTTTCTTTCCCTAACACTTCCATCTAATTTCACCTCAATTAAAAAAAGAGTTGTGTGAGGATGCTTGTAAAGGGTTTCAAAGGAAGTAACATGGTAAGGAATGCTTACACAGAAAACATACTTTGAATGCTTTGCCTATGTCACTGACACAATGGGACTTATTAAATACTACTTAATAACTACAGACTAAACCAATTTGTCACTCAGTCAATTAACTTTCATTTCATACTGTGAGTTGGATTTATGTGAAAATTTATGTGATGAGGAAACTATCACTGGGGAATTTAAAAAAAAGTTCTGACCTTGAACATAAGTTCTTAAAATATACATTCTGATTGACTGAATTTACTTTAAGATGCCAAAATTTCTAGTATAATTTATAGCCTAATATTACTTTGGTTTTAAAAAATGTATTTTAAAAAAAATAAATAGAATTTAATACATACTAAAGCTCTTCAATTTTCCCATGTATTCTGAGTAGCCTTATTTAATTACGTACCATAATTCCACCTGGCTATGGCAACTTTTGAATAAAAAGCAAATAATTTGAAAATATATTTTTGTCATTAAAAACGTGTTTGTCATTTTTGTGGCTCATTTTAAAGAGAATAAAGGAGACACTAAGGTTAGCTGATCTTAATCATTAGATGAAACTAGGTAAAACACTAACATGAAGAATATATTTTAAATCATATTTAACCTTAAAATGAGGTCAAAATTATATACTTTCTGTATAAAATATTTATTTTGTACATATAAAATATTTGATATATAATAATGATATGACATGATATATCTTATACAGAAGATATAGCATGTCATATGATAATAATTATATTATAATATGATAATAGAATAGAATATGGAATTCTAGAGAGACAGTGATAGCTTTGAGTTTCTACAGATTCTCCCACAAAATGCTAAGCAACTACAATATCAAAAACAAAATACCCACAGACAACAACAATAGCGAAACTAATAATATATATGAAGAAATAGGCAGAAAAAAACAATAAATTATCGACAAGACCTTTGTAGTTCCAGGTTTTTTGCAAGAAAAGGTAAAAGGAAATTAAAGGAATTTCCTGTACCTTGAAAGCTAAAACCCATAAATCACTCTAAGATAGTCAATGGATGATTTAGAAAGACAGTTTAAGAATCAGTTGAAGCCAAGCGAAGTGGCTCATGCCTGTAATTTCAACTCTTTGAGAAGCCGAGGTGGGTGGATCACGACATCAGGATCACGAGATCCAGACCATCTTGGCAAACACAGTGAAACCCTGTCTCTACTAAAATTAAAAAGAACATTAGCTGGTTGAGGTTGCACCCACCTGTAGTCCCAACTACTTGGGAGGCTGAGGCAGGAGAATCACTTGAACCCAGGAGATGGAGGTTGCAGTGAGTCGAGGTTGCACAATTGCACTCCAGAGTGGGCGACAGCACAAGACAATCTCAAAAAAAAAAAAAGAGTTGAAATGAGAATTTCTAGATTTATGTTGCATTTGCGTGCAAGAAGGAAATTCAAGTGAATGCAAGTAAACCTCATGTTACTGAGATGTCTGGGTCCTATGACTTCATATTAACCAAAATAAAATGTCCTTTTAGGAAAATACCTACACTGTGGTCAATCCTTTAGGGTAGAAGGTAAACTGACAAAACCGGAGATAAGCCAAATATCCACTAGTAGGCACTGGTTGAAGAAAGCATGGCTCATTTACATAACGGAAGATTACACAGCTATTCCTTGAAATAAGGAATAGCTATGTAAACTACTATCAAATCTTTAGGATACAAATAATGTGAAAAAACAAACAAGTAAAATGTATACTGTATGGTGTTATTTATCTATGTAAGTGGGAGTAATTAAAAATACATTTTTATACTCTTTTTTTTAAAAATGAAAGTCTAAGGCATAAAATGATATTGCTCTCTATGTAGGGGAGAGAGAGCAGAGGATGGAGAAGATCAGGAAAAACAGCTAGACCTTTGTTAACTTTTATTTTCAGGGGTATGTGTGTAGATTGGTTCTAAAGATAAATTGCATGGCACAGAAATTTGGTTTACATATTATTTTGTCACACAGATAATAAGAATAGTACCAAGTAAGTAGTTTTTCTATCCTCATCTTTCTGTCAACCTTTACCCTCAAGCAGGCTGCCGTGTCTGTTGTCCCTGTCTTTCTGCCCATGTGTACTCAATGTTCAGCTCCCACTTAGGGTGAAAATGTAATGTTTCATTTTCTGTTTCCTACACTAGTTTGCTTAGGATAACAGACTCTAGCTCCATCCATGTTGCTGCAAAGGGCACAATATTATTATATTTTACAGCTGCATAGTATTCTGTGGTATATGTGTACCACATTTTCCTTATCCAGTCCACTGTTGATGGGCACCTAGGTTGAGTCCATGTCTTCGCTACTGTGAATAGTGCTGCATGAACATACACTTACATGTGTCTTTATGTTGGAATGATTATAAATCAATGGGTATATACCTTTTGGGTATATACCCATTAATGGGATTGCTGGTTTGAATTATAGTTCAAGCTTTTTGAGAAATTGCCAAACTACTTTCCACAGTGTTTGAACTAATTTACATTTCCATCAGCAGTTTGTAAGTATTCCCTTTTCTCTGCAGCCTCGCCAGCATGTAATTTCTTGACTTTCTAATAATAATCCCTCTGACTAGTAAGAGGTGGTATCTCCTTGTGATTTTGATTTCATTTCTCTAATGATTACTGATGTTGAACAGTTTTTTATATCCTTGTTGGCTGCATACATGTCGTCTTTTGAAAAGTGTCTGTTCATGCCTTTTGCCGTCTTTTTAATGGGATTGATTTTTAACAGCTAGACTTGATCTTATTTTTTTTATTTCATACTAGAACCACATAAATATTTTACACAACTACAAAGCAAATTTAAATCAATATGAGAATATATGAAAGCAAGTGAAAAATCTGCATACAGCTTAAAGAGAAAGAAAGAAAATACAAAAAACACAATAAATTGTAACACCCAGTAAGGATACATAGAGTAAAGCCAAAAATAACTGCAAAAAATATTCTATAGTGGTGTTCAGAAAACATATTTTTGGCAATACTGTTTGTATTTTATTCAGAAACTATTACATCCGCCTTTCCTGTTGGTAGAGTTGGCCTTCAAAAATGCAGTCAACCATGGATCAAAACCTGCAGATGAGAAGGGCCAGCTGCACCACTTCATTTTATAGGAGAGAATTGAGCATTCTGGGGTTTTAGTATCCTTAGGGGTCTCTGAACCAATCCCCCATGGATACAGGTAAACGACTGTATATAACAGATAAACCAAGTAATTATGTAAAGCCATCAAGAATCTAGAGTTTTAACCAAAGATAAAGAGAAATTAATATAAAATAAATGAAGTTAGGTAAAAGGTGAAAACATTACATTTGACTCTTAAATATAAATATGAATCTATGATATACATTCTCTTAAAAAGCATTTTCTCACTAGAAAGAAAACCAATTACAGGGAACAAAAATGGAACAAGTTTGTAACCATGAAGAGCTTAGAACAAACTCTGTCTCTGTGTCTCTATGTACCACAAAAACTCATGCTCTTTGGAGATACAGCTCATTTCAGTTCTGGGGCAGAAGTGGAAAACATGTTGCATCATTAAGTAAGGAAGCCACCAAGAACTATTTTAATCTCAGGAAACAGACTCAATACACCTGAAGAGGTTCACATTTATAAAGTACAATATAGTTTGGGAACATATTTAATGTGCTTTAAATTGGATTGAAGGTTACAATTTGTAAATTAGAAAATGATACTAAGGAATAAAAACAAACAAAAACTTCCTTAGACATATTTAGAAGACACTACAGAACAAATTTATTGTCCTGAGAATTGGTAAATGCAGGGAAAGAACTAGACATTTCCCTGACTTCTCTGTATGAACCGCACCTCAGGACACCAAGTAATTGAGAAAGGAACATTTCTTTCTATAGAAGAAATTCAATTTAATAAAAAGAGAAATGATAAAAATAGAGTATCACCATTTTACAAACATGTACTGAGAAAAAATGGATTTCAGCAAGTATTCTCAATGGCCAGTGTAAACTCCAAAAAATAGAAATGATTAGGTTGGTCCAACAGTAATTGCGGGTTTTACCATTACTGTCAATGTTGTTGCACCAATCTAATAGATATCATATGGCTCTTGATGGATGTATACACCACCACATAAAAAATTCTTTCTAAGGCCTCTACCCTGAATTGGATTATACCTCTAGATCTATCTACCAGTGTTAAGGAAATACAGGGACAGAGGAATATGTTTTTTTTGGTTTTGCTTTTGCTTTTCCTTAGGTTCTGGGAATACCCAATGAGCAAAACAAAACAGAAAAAGAGAAATTACAAAACTACTATACAACTCGTGGCACAATTTCTTCAAAACAGTATTTTGAAAGAAAAAAAAGAAAGAAGAGGAAGTTACAGAATAAAAGAAAATTAAAGATGTATTTACTAAACATGGTGTTTGGATCTGAATATAAACAATTTATATTAAAAATTAATCAGAAAAAATTGAATATTGTCTATTGAATAACTTTAAGGTAAGTATTGATGCGCATATAGGGATTAAAAATTTATTGTGGCTACCTTTTTTTAAAGGTGTACTTATCTTTTAGAGAAACTTATTGAAATATTTATGAGTTTAATTATGTTATGTTTGGCATTTGCCTCAAAATAATAGAGGATAATGGTGAAAATGAATAGGGGTATCGATGCATAAAACAAAAGTGGTGGCTGGGTGCGGTGGCTCATGCCTGTAACTCCAGCACTTTGGAAGGCTAGGGCAGGTGGATTGCCTGAGGTCGGGAGTTCGAAACCAGTCTGGCCAACATAACTGAATAGTTCTCAAATAATGTTCTATTTTTTTCTGACCAAGAAACTAACAAAATCCTTAGAAAATTGACTAGGATGCTAATGGCCAAGAAACTCAACAGCTTATATGTAAACTGTGGCTGAGAAATTTAGGGAGCCCTCACAATGAGAAGAGAACATATTTTAGCCTCCAAAATACATAATTGGATTTTAATTGTAACTAACAAGACTGAACTCTAATAGAATGTAGAGTATTATGTTCAAAGAAAACATACGTTAAACAACCAGAGGCAGTAAGGGCAGTATATTGTATTCAATCATAAAAAAGGAATTAAGTCCGGCCGGGCGCGGTAGCTCAAGCCTGTAATCCCAGCACTTTGGGGGCCGAGGCGGGTGGATCACGAGGTCAAGAGATCGAGACCATCCTGGTCAACAGGGTGAAACCCCGTCTCTACTAAAAATACAAAAACTAGCTGGGCATGGTGGCGTGTGCCTGTAATCCCAGCTACTCAGGAGGCTGACGCAGGAGAATTGCCTGAACCCAGGAGGCGGAGGTTGCGGTGAGCCGAGATCCCGCCATTGCACTGCAGCCTGGGCAACAAGAGCGAAACTCCATCTCAAAAAAAAAAAGGAATTAAGTCCATGTGTCTACACCACTAAGTAGATGGGACAGAGCCCTGAAGAGTCAAAATGAGTAAAGGTGCCTGTTTGACAGGAATAGCCCCTGTATAGATATTATGATATCTTCTCTAAATGGCAATGCTCTAGATCAGCCAAAAAAACTATTAGACAAAGAGAGACAGAGACAGAGAGATATCTGAGAGGGGGGCGGAGAGACAGAGAGAGAGAGAGAGAGAGAGAGAGAGAGAGAGAGAGAGAGAGAGAGAGGGCGCGACTGCTCATTAGCTGATATTAGAATGTAGGTACCCTCCAAAGTTAATTTTTATTGCAATGACTACATCAGTGTTGTCCTTGCATGAATATGCCTGGTGTGTTTAATGAGCATGTAAGGCCCTGAGGAAGGAATCACTTTTGAATATACTGACAATAATTGTATTTCTGAAACTGCCTTGTTATCTTCATCAAAGCACTTCTATACCGAAAAAGTCCTGCCAAAGTGGCCAGTTAACCCTCCCAAAAAACCAATCATAATGCTCTAATGCATAGTCACTAGAGTCATAACCCCTGAATTCCAACCTGTTCTCTACAGCTTATGAACTGTGTCTTATTTTCCCCATTTATAAATCCAATTATTGATAAAGGTTGTTTCATAAAATGGTCAGTTATTATCACCGTTATTCTTTTTACATGTGTAGTACCCATCGCTTCCACCCTTCATGATTCATTTAAGCCAAGTCAAATAAGAAGCCTTTTAATATTTTGCTTTTATGTGAATTATTTCCTAATATAAATATTTATCAATTATCATTGCCATATTTTAAATGTCTTTTCAGAAATATTTTTCAAAGTTTAGGAGGAATCAATATATTGAAAAAAATCAGGGCAAATTACTGATTTAAAAGTGCTATCAATCTAAAGAAAAACAATTCTCTATTTTAAGAGAAATTTTATTTTAGAAGATGTTAATTATTCTGTGTTTATTGTTCATGTCTACCTGAAACTCTGTAGTACATATAATATTATTATCCTCATTTTGCAAACAAAAAACAGGCTTTGAGAAGTAAAGTAACTGGCTTAGAGTAATACAGATTAGTAAGTGGCAGCTAAAACTAGAGGCTGGCTGACTACTTTCAGTGGTCAGAACCCTTTCCCATCAAGTTGCTTACAACATACCACAGGGTAATTCGAAAAGTACAGAGTTATAAAAATACACAACCATGCATATAATAACAATGTTAATTTAGGAATTTGCTATGGATGGAACTGTGGAAGCCCTAACCCCTAATATGACTGCATGCGGACACAAGTCCTTTTGAGGTAATTAAGGTAAATTTGGTCTTAAGGTTGGGTTCTGATCTCCTAAGACTGGTGTCATTACAAGAAGACACACCAGCGAGCTCTCTTTCTCTCCGTCTCTTTTCCTCTCTCTTGTCAAGCATTCCTTCCAGCTGCCAACAATATGAGAACAGTGAGAAGATTGTTACCTGTAAGCCATGATGACAATCCTCACCAGAAATGGAGCCTCTCAGGCCTTGGTCTGAAGCTTCTAGCCTCTAGAACTGTATGAAAGTAAACTTCTGTTGTTTAAACCATCCACTCTATGGCATTTTCTCACAGCAGGCCGAGGTAATACAGAGCTTTACTTTCATCCTCAGAAGCATCAGCTGGATTTCTATAAATTATGATGAAAAAGACTTGAAAATTTCACACGACTAAATGCATTCACTTTATTTCTCAGTTTTATACTAGTGCTTTCTTTAGACTGTTCAAATTGCATGTCCTTTCTTATGTTCCCTGGGCATTGACTTATTAGCTCCTGGGTGAAATTTAACAAAGGCTATGCCACAGGTCTAGGATTATTCATTTTCACAATCTTGGCCTTCTCAATAACTATGACTACATTCCCCTTAAATATGAGTTCCTTAGAAAATCTGTTTTTTATTATTTGGACACAGTGCTTGGTGATAATAGACAGCCTATGCATTTTTGTCTTTCCCCTGAACTAGAATTTCAAATGAAGGATATGCTAAACACAGCTGTTGCTGTGTATAATGACATTCAGTATGTGGATGCTGCATCCAGATCCCATTTTAAGGCAGCCATCTGTCCTTTAGCGGGCAAAATAACAGAAGATTTATACCTTAATAAAACCATACACATAAGAGTACCCTACACTCCTTCATGTGCCCTCCATGTAGTTTCACATTCATTAGTGAATTTTCTGTAGTATTTTTCTAGCCTAAAGACTATCTGAGGTGAAATTCTGGACCTGCTAAGCCTGAGCACAAAGATTTTAGCATAATATATTTGGACCCATGATTTTCAGTAAATCTTCAGGGATTGATATGAATGTCATGAAATTTAAAAGATTAAGAAACATTCTTTCTCTATTTTTCCAGGCCTATACAGACTAATATTTGTTTAGCACTGCAGAGCTTACAAAACCTTTTTCCTTCTTATTTAATTTATATGTCCAGACCAAACTACGGAGTTGCTCGAGGTCAGAAAATCCATTAGCAAAGAAGCCAGAGCTCAAAATAATATGTTTTTCCTCCAAATTCCTTGTTTTTCTCATCACCCTGCACAGTTACCTATTAAGCTATGTACTGAATTATTCTATATTATTTTACTTAATTTCAGATATTGATAATAATGATGCTTTATTGAGTCTTTATTTTGTGGCAGGCATTTTTACGTTCTGTTTTGAATAAGTTATTCTGCTTAATCCTTATAATATCTGAAGATGTAGATACCATCTTTTCAAATATATTATCTAAGAAGTTATAAAAACAATTGTGTACAGGCAGAATATATGCCCACATTCTTTCTGAAATACAAATTAAGAGAAACACTTTGTTTTTCTTTTTGTAGTAAAGAAAACTTAATAAGTTTTTAAAGTTAGTAAAGCAACTTTACTATGTTTTAAAAAGTATAGTTTTAAAACGGTATAAACTCCAAAGACTCATTTATTTGCTAATTTGCATCTTTAAATGGCACTGTCCTTTTCTTTTAACTTCCTGTTAACTCTAGTTAATATTTGACTTTTCCATTTGACTTTCATAATTCTGAAGCATAAAAGTATACAAGTATTGCACAGGAAACTATTTTTCATCTTCCATATAATACAACATATCAACTAGTTGACCTTTATTCAACAAGTAATAATGAGTGTCTATCACGTGCTAGTCATTGTTATGAGCAACAAAACTAAGCCAGAGAAAAATACCAAAAACCTCCCCACATAGAGTGTCTTCTCTAGTGGAGGCAGCTATTGTTTTCATGCATTGCTATTCTCTTGTTATTGTATGAAAAGCTGGCATATCTTTCTGTTGGTGATCTGGAAGGTGATTGCATCATTTATAAACATGTGTATTCTGTAGCTCTGTTACTCAAATTGTAACCTACAGACCACCAGCGCTGACATCATTTTGTTAGAGATGCCAAACCTCAGGGCCAACAACGGATCTACTGAATACAAATCTGCATTTAAACTAGATCCCAAGGTAATTTTTATTCACATTGAAATTTAAGAAGTGCTACTGTATAGGTATTCAATAAATGTTTTTGTGCGACCCCCTTGTAGACCCCTGCCTGGTACCCGACCCCAAATAACAGCTCGAGAGTTGGAAGCCGAGTTCAGGTTTATTGGGACCAGCAGGCAGGCCAGCAAAGGAAGGAGATCGGGGCTGGCTGCGACTGCGCAGCTGGGGTAGGAGGGTTTTATAGGGGGGTGGACGGGGCGTGGACACAGGGCTGGCGGAGTGTCGTGGGAGCTTAGGATAGGCTGTCCGTCTCTGGGGCAGACTGCTGAGGTGGCTCAGAGGGTTACCTGTCGGTTCAGGATAGGCCGAGGCTTGGCGGGCTTTCCTGCTTGGATGATTGGCTGCTTGTTGTTGCTGGGCAGAACAGAGCAGGCTTGGCGGGCTTTTCTCAGGGCAGCAGGAAGCCTGGGGGAGGGTGGGGGCAAGAAACCTGGGGGAAAGATGGCGGGACTTTCTACCAAACAGTTTTCACCTGAGATACTTTTACTTCTAAGTGGTCCTCAAACCACCATTTGTGATGGACAAATGCATATGAAGATGCGTTTTCAGTTTGACCCTAACATATGCATTGTCAGTCTCTCTTACAGTGGCAAAGAGCTAGCAACTAATACTTTTTTATTGAATGAATTAAAAAGAGCAAACAAATTTCATTTATATATTTAAAAACTTCAATTAAGTTAGCAATTTTGAATTATGCAATTTATTAACATGGGGAACAATATACTCTGTCCACATAAAATCCTTTTTTATCTATACACTGTAGAACCGGATATATCATGAATGCTAAAGCTGTCAAATGTTAAGTATTCTCCTAAACTTAAAAATATAGATATCTATGTATGTTCCTGTCTACCTGCATTTCTTGACATTGTTAAAAAAAAAGGACAAGCTTTTTAAAACTTTTAAAACCAATATATCACTACTTCTACAGAAATTGACATACAACCCAGAGAAATGTATTCACTATTTGCCTTACCTTTTGCACTCTACGTACTAAGCAAACATAAATTGCACGTACTTGCACTAGCAGCTTTGCATCTATCTATTTTTAGGACAAAAAGCTACATCTTTTTCTCTGCACTGCTGGGAAACTGATCATTTGTGGGAAAGTGTAGTGCATTAATCCTGTTTAATATTCCAGAACTCACACAGATAATTAATTGTATACTGAACAAGCAGACTAATACATTTTTCTTCTTCAAAACACAGTAAATAAGTTTGTTTAACTGTGTATTTCTCACAAATTGTTGTAAGATCAAATAGATAAATCAATTAAATTGTGAAAATGACCAATGTTTGAATGTCATATTCTTTCCTTATTTTTCCTTCCATCTGTAATTTGCTTATTGTAATCAATTTTCTAAAAATTGAAAAAAATGAAACAAAATATATAAATTATATGTGATCTATGATTCTGCACCAACTTCCAATAAACGTGTGATTTTATATATTAAGTAGATGTGTCTAAAGCCTTGCTTCTCTGAAAATATATGTAACTTTTTATCTGTGGCGTGTTTCTGAAACCTTTTAAGTATAAATCTGTTATTCTTCTTTTATTTTTTATTTTCTAATAAATAAAGACCTAGAGAAAATAACAAAGAGGGAAAAGACAGCCCCATATATCCTTCACCTAGTCCCATCTTAGCTTTCTCTAATACTAACTTGTTATAACCATGGGACAAGAATCAAACTTAAGATACTGGCATTGACATAATATTGTTAATTAAGCTACAGACGTTATTTGGGTTTTCTCAGTTTTTCTACTTATGTGTTTCTTATTTTTATGTTTCAGGATCAAATCTAAGCTATCATATTATACATACTTGGCATGTATTCATTGCTTCTTCTCATTTTTGACATTTTCTCCATTTTTCTTTGTTTTTCGTGACCTGGCTTTTTAAAAACAATACTTGATTTTGTGTAATAAAATGTCCTTCAATTTATTTTTGGCTAATGTTTTCTCATATTAGATGTAGGGTATGCATTAAGGGGAAGCATAGCATAAAAATGATTTGCCTTCTCCTTCCCGTCTTTCTCTTTTATTCTCCTCTTGCTTCAATGTGGTCATATCACACATAAGCAATATGGTGTAGATATATTGGCTGAAGTCTGCACTACATATTGGGTTTCTCCTGCCAATTGTGTTTATTCCTCAAAACTTTGCATATAGTAAAATTCACTCTTTTTGGTGGATAGTTCCGTACATTTGACAAATGTATTGATCTATGTGTCTACCACCACAATATCATACAGAATAATTTTATTGTCTCTAAAAGACCCTCGTGCTGCTTCTTTGTAGTCATCTCGTCTTCCCACACCCAACTCTCAACAGTCACTGACTTGTTTTCTATCACTATAGTTTGCCTTTTCCACAATGTCATATCATTTAAATCATATAATTGGGGCTTATTCCTTTCATGGTAAAATGCATTGAAAACACATCTATGTTGTGTAAATCCATGTTACTTGTTTTTTTATAACTAAGTAACATTCCACTGTATGGATGTATCTAAGTGTGTTTATCATTCATCTTTTGAAGGTCATTTGAGTTGTTCCCAGTTTCAATTATGAATAAAACTTCTATAAAATTATTGTATACAGACTTTTGGGTGAGCATATTCACTAGGTTAATGTATTAGTCCATTTTCATGCTGCTGATAAAGATACACCCAAGACTGGGTAATTTATAAAGAAAAAATGGTTTAATGGACTTACAGTTCCACATGGCTGGGGTGGCCTCACAATCATGGCAGAAGGCAAAATGCATGTCTTACATGGCAGCAGACAAGAAAGAATGAGAGTGAAGTGAACAGGGGTACCCATTATAAAACCATCAGATCTCATGAGCCTTATTCACTACCAGGAGAACGGTATGGAGAAAACCACCCCCACGATTCTATTATCTCCCATTGGATCTCTCCCACAACATGTGGAAATCATGGGAGCTACAATTCAAGATGAGATTTGGGTGGAGACACAGCCAAGTCACATCAGTTAAATAACTTGGGGTGGAATTACTAAGTCTAAAGGTATAACTTTATAAAAACTATAAAAGCTGTGAACCTTTATTCCATGGTGGCCATATCATTTTTGCATTCCTTGCTGCAATATATGAGAATTCCAATTCTCAGCATTTTTAAAAGCTCTTATTTTCAGGTTGGTTTTTGTTTTTGTTTTAGACATTATAATATATGAAGAGTGATATTTCCTCATGGTTTTAATTTAGATTTCCTTGAAGATTAATGATGTGGAGCACTTTTTCATACATTTATTTGCCATCCATATATGTTGTTTTGTGAAGAGTCTGTTCAAATTCTTGCAAATATTTTTGTAGGAATTGTTTGTTTTATAATGGTAAGTTTGACAATTCTTTATATTCTTTTAGTCTGTTCTAGAGAGAATTCCTTCATCAGGGATAAGGGTTACAAATATTTCATCCCAGGTTTTGGCTTTTCTTTTCATTTTGTTGACAATGTCTTTCTCAGAGAAAAAGTTTCTAATTATTATACATTCTGACATCATTTTTAAGGATTCTTCTTTTAATTTCATATCTAAAATGTCTTTGTTGAACTCAAGAGCATGAAGATTACTCTCCTATGTTATCTTCTAAAATGTTTGTAGGTTTCAATTTAGACCTATGATTCATTTGAAATTAATATTGTATAACATGTAAGATATGTATTAAGGTTTTTGTTGTTCTTTACTGAATTATCTTTATAGCTTTATCAAAAACAAGTGCATTTTATTTGTGTAAGTCTATTTATAGAATCTATGTTCTATTAATGGATGTCTCTATCCTTGTGCTGATATATACCAAACTCTCTTGATTACCGTAGTTTTATAGGAAGTCTTAAGATCAGAGATGACAAAACCTCCAATGTTGTCTTTCTTTTTTAGTACTGTTTTGGCTCTGCCTTAATAGATATATTTTTGTAACTAATAAAAATGTTAGTGTCATATTATGTTTACAATTTTGTTACTAGGATGTTGATTGGAATAGCATTAAATCCATAAGTAAAATTAAGAAGAATTGACATGAACACATTTTTAATCCTCTAACCAATGAACAAAATATAACAGACGTTTATATTGACATTGTAACATAGAAGAGAATATTTTATTTTTTCTTGCCTTATTGCATTTTCTAGGTCTTCCAGTACAATGTTTATAGAAATGGTAAGAAAGAAAAACATTGCTTGGTTCTCAAACTTGGGACGGTGGACATTCTTATGTTAATATTAAGAATGATGCTAGCTATGCTTATTTTTTGAAAATTTTACTAGCTTTTCTTAGCTTAATATTTTCTTTTCTTGATTAATAGATCTTAGTATCTTTGTTCATCTATTAATGTGAATAAAATTAATATTTGCAAAATACTGAAGCAAATTTGTATTCCTGGATGAATCAATTGGTCATTATTTATTTTTTAACACTTTTTTTTTTTATTTTGAGATGGAGTCTCGCTCTGTCTCCCAGTCTGGACTGCAATCGCACAATATCTGCTCACCGCAGCCTACACCTCCCAAGTTCAAGCAATTCTCCTGCCTCAGCCTCCCAAGTAGCTGGGATTACAGGTACCCGCCAACACGTCTGGTTAATTTTTGTATTTTTAGTAGAGATAGGGTCTCACCATGTTGTCCAAACTGGTCTTGAACTCCTGACCTCAGATGATCCACCCACCTCAGCCTCCCAAAGTGCTGGGATTATAGGCCTTAGCCACCATGCCTGGCCCACATAAAATTTCATTGAAGATTTTGTCTATGGTCATTACAGATATTGGTGTGTACTTTTCTCATTTTGAAATGTCTTCTTCTGGTTTTGGTAATATGGGACTGCTGACCTGGTGAAAGGGGTAAGGAAGTGTTTTCTCCTCACCTGTTATTTTAGAAGAGATTATGTAGAATTAGTATTGTTTCTCCATTACATGTTTGGTAGAACTCACCAATAAAACCACCTACATTTTCTCTTTTTGAAGATTTTTAATGAATAATTCAATTTATTTAAAGCATATATGTTGAGTTATTTAGGCTATTTATCCTTGAGTATGTCTTGATCGTTGTGCCTTTCAAGGAATTTTATTTTCACCTAAGTTGTAAAATTTATGCACATAGTATTGTTCTTAGTATTCCTTTTGTAATCAGTAGAGATGATACTTCTTTTAGTGACAATATTGTATCCTCTCGTTCTGCTTGGTCAAACTGGCTACAGGCTTATTTGATCTTTTCAAAAACCAATGTTGGTTTTCATTTATTTTTCTCGATTATTTTTCTGTGTTCAATTTCTTAGTTTATGTGTACTACTTTCATTTTCTATTTCCTTTAGGGTTGAATGGTGCTTTTTTTCTCTAGTTTTCTAAAAAGGAATTCTGTATTTATTGATTTTCAGATGTTTCTTCTTTTCTCACATATGTATTTCATAATGTAAATCTCCCTGAAAACACTGCTTTCACTGCATCTCACAAATTTTCTTACATTTTTATTTAGTTCAAAATATTTTTAATAATCTTGACTTCTTTGACCCATGAGTTGTTTAACTGTGTTTAATTACAAACTATTTTATAGTTTTTTTAACCCATCTTTCTATTATTGATTTATAATTAAATTCCACTATGATTTGAGAGCATAATTTGTGGAATTTTTTGTATCTTAAAATTTTTACTTTATTTTAGGGGTTAGAATGTTATCGGTCTTGTAAGGATTCCCCATGTGAGCTTCAAATTAATGTATTTTTTTTTTGTTGTTGTTGTTTTTGCTGTTTGATGGGTGAAGTGTTTTGTAAACATTAATTATGAAATTTTGGTTAATAGTGTTTTGATGTCATCATACCCTTACTAATTTTCAGCCTACTTCTTTATGAATTATTGAGATAGATGTATTGCATTTTCTACCTATAATTTTGAATTTCTCTATTTCATCTTTCAGTTCCATTCTTGCCTCGTATTTTTTAAAACTTCAAAAATTTACGTTTGTTATGTCTTGTTAGAGAATTGATCTTTTTATCATAAAATAATGTTGCTTGTTACCTCTGATAATGTTTCTTGTTTTGATGTTTACTTTGTTTGATATCAACATAAACATTCTTTTTTCTTTTCTTTTCTTTTTTCTTTTTTTTTTTTTTGAGACAGGTTCTTGCTGCATTGCCTAGACTGGAGTGCGGTGGTGCAATCACGGCCCACTGCAGCCTCGACTTCCCAGGCTCAAGTGATTCTCCCATCTCAGCTTCCTGAATCCTGGAACTACAAGCATGTGCCACCGTATCTAGCTATTTATTTTTTACATATTTATTTTTTTGTAGAGATTAGGTCTCACCGTGTTGCCCAGGTTGGTCTTGAACTCCTGGGCCCAAGTGATTCTCCTGTCTCAGCATCCTAAAGTGCTGAGATTACAAGCATGAGCCACTATACCCAGCTATAATTCTATTTTTATTATTTTGTGCATTGTGTTCCTTTTCTAATCTTTTCACATTTCATATTTTTACATATTTATATTTAATGTGATTTTCTTGCTGAGAGCATATACTTGTGTCTTACGTTTTTATTCCATTTGGCAATCTTTTAAACTTGCATGTTTAGAACATTTGTATTCAAAGTAAATTTGATACGGTTGGATTAAAGTACACTAATTTGGTAGCTACTTTTTATTTGTTCCTTTTGTTCACTGTTAGTTTTTTCTTCTTTTCTCATTTTTGTAGATTAATTGAGCATTAAAAAAATTCTACCTTGCTTTGCTCTGTTGGCTTTTAAATCAGAATTAGTAATTTTATAAGGTTTTATAATATGCATTTTTTTTTTGAGACTGAGTTTCGCTCTTGTTACCCAGGCTGGGGTGCAATGGCGCAATCTCGGCTCACAGCAACCTCAGCCTCCTACGTTCAGGCAATTCTCCTGCCTCAGCCTCCTGAGTAGCTGGGATTACAGGCACGCACCACTGTGCCCAGCTAATTTTTGTATCTTTAGTAGAGATGGGGTTTCACCATGTTGACCAGGATGGTCTTGATATCTTGATCCACCCGCCTCAGGCTCCCAAAATATGCATTTTTAATTAATCTGATTCTATGTTTCTATAATATTGCACTATTTTACGTATAGTTTAAAGACATTACATTAACAGTTTTTGCAATCACCCCTCTCCTATCTTTGTGATGTCACTGTCACATATTTTAACTTTGCTGTGCTATAAACATAGAGTGCATCATTTCTGTTTTCTTTTTCTCAGTTTTTGTTTTTCTAGGAAAGCATTTATTTCTCCCCCATTTTAAAAACATATTTTTGGTGAATACAGAAGTTAGGTCTGAATGTGTGTTTGTGTGTTTTTAATTTAGCACATTAAAAAGGACACTTCATTATCTTCTTGGTTGTGTGGAATGTTTGAGAAGTCTACTGTTATTTTTAACTCTGCTTTTATCTAGGTGATATGTCTTTTTCTGACTGCCTAGGAGATGTTCTATTTGCATTTTGACTTTTGGCAGTTTCACCATGGATCATCTAGGTAAGGTTTTTGTTTGTGTTGTTACTGTTGTTTTGTTTGTTTGTTTTTATTCTGCTTAGTGTCCTGAGGTCCTTGAATCTGTCGTTTGGTGTCTGGCACTGATTTTGCAAAATTCTCATATAGCATAATTGTTTTCAGCCCTTTCCATTTTTCTTCTCTTTCTGGGTATCTACTATGTGTATGTTAGTGTATATAATACTGTCCTACAACTTTTTTGCTCTTTGCTTTTTTCTTTTTCATTCTCTTATTTCACTGTTTTATTTTCAGCAATTTCTATTAAGGTATCTTCAGGTTTGCTCCTTTCAGCAAGGACACCATATTGCTGAATGTATCCTTGTGGTCTTTCATACTTTATTCCATTTTCAGTAGAGCTTTTAATATGTTAATCACAGTTACATTACATTCTCCTTCTGACTGTTCCAACATCTTTGTCATCTATTAGTCCTGTAATTACTTCTTTCACTCATTACAGTGTTATTTGTTAGCTTTTCTTATGCCTCTAAATTTTCAGTTGGCAGCCAGATATCTTGTATGGGAATTTAGAGACAGAGCATTTGATGTTTAAAGCATACTTTTCCTCCTGCTAAGCCTTTATTATACTTGTTTGTATTAGCCTTTCAAGAACTGGACTGAGTTTGTTTGTTGTTGTTATGTATATTTTAAGTAGAACATAGGCTTCAAGGTAATTTACTTAATCATAATTTCATTTCAATTTCTGCTGTAATAATATGTGATTTATTTCAAATTGGTAAGATTTATGCAAACTGGTCTCTTTTCTTTTGTGAAGGGCATTATCTATGTAAGTGTACAAAATGTGTTTCTGAGTGTTATATTAAGAACCTTTAGGTGTGTTCACAATGTAGATACTTCTCCTGAGATACCCGAAACAATCATAGTTAGTTATTATATTCAGATAAAATAGATTCACCAAAAATTTAACTGTTATGCTTTATATATGACATTACACATTTTTCTAGTATATAATTTGAATGCTTATGATTCATCTCCTAAAGGAAAATATTTAAATGTAAGAAAACATTTTAAAATAATTTAAGACAATTAGTCTGTAATGCACAAAGCAAAACCTTCTTTAAATACCTAAATTAGCCACTATTATATTAAAATGTCCTAGAGTAAAAGCCTATCCCATTTTATCAGTTTCAATAATCTTATTTTGCTAATAAATAAAATATCTCCTAGAAAATGCATTTGACTCTATCCTGGAATATGAAAATTATCTTGCTACGTTTATTATTCTTTCAAAAACTTATCTTTATTTAATAACTATTGCTAAGTGTTTCCTAGGAGTCCTGTTAAAAAGTGATGAGAATTAAAAACAAATAATCCTCAAGGGTAGAATATTCACAGTAGTAAGATATTAGCATACTTCACATTTTAATTGTTTTCTGTTAAGTATTAGTGATTAGTGCCACTGAATTTGAATCTAGGTCAAAGTCTTAAAGGTTTCAGATGTAAATGACAAAAGGGAAAAATAACTGAACTAATGTTTATTTAGATGTCCCAAACATTTAATATCTAAATGTAATGAATGTTATTTAGAATGTATTTAAAACGGAGCAATGAAAAATGTAAAGAGAAAACTATTTTCTATTCTCCTTCATCACCAGTAACTTCCATCACTAACACACTATGCCCTATATTTTGAACTGTCTTTAAAAACTGCTGAACACTATTATGTTATATGTTTGCATGAACAATCAACAATTTAAGCTGACTGGCTGGTATGGCAATGCAAAGCAAAACACTACATGATTCACAAAATATTTGTTTGCTAAGGTTTCCAGTTATTTTCAGGCAATAGCTCTAGGCTAAATGATGGCCAAGTTGAAGTTTGTTTTCCATTCCTTTATTTTCCTAGATGCGTTTAAATAATAAAATCATCTTTATAATCATAATTAATAATAATCTATATTTTTTAAGCCCTGGAATTAAAAAACAATTAGCGCCAAATAATAAACTTTCATTGATGAAATTACTTAACAGTTTAATAGCAGAAATATTTCTACAAGTAGTTTCTATGGAGTCCTTTTCATTTTACCATGTAGGATGGATCTACTTTTAATTAATATCATTGTAAATACAGTAATTCTGAAGACTATTTTACATACATGAAGGGACTTAAAGGAATCTTAGAATACAAAGTTCTTAGTTGAGACAAAAAAATTCATGTTTCAATACCATGTAGACAAAAACAGTTTACTTAAACACAAACATTCACATACACAATAGTGACAAAATAACTCAAAATAAACATTTTGGCCAAAGCTTTTGGTTTGTAGTATGTTTTTGATAAAAATTCCAACTGAAAATTGCTTACTGTCAATAGAACCTTTTAAAAAGATCGTGAAAGGTGGGTATATTTGAGTTTTGTTTGATTTTATTAAAGTACAATGATACTATTTGCTTCTTTAAGGTATGAATGCTATTTGAAGTATAATTGCAAAAAGTCCAGAATTAATTTATCTGATAAGTAGTTGCCATATATAAACAGTTTGAGTAATAAAAAATAAAACAACAGCTTAGAAGTATGAAGTCTTAGTACAGTATACTAGAGAAAAGTCCATTGGTTATATTTTGGGGTTTTAAAGAAATAGTGTCGCAATGATAAGTTTTCTTTAGAAAGCAGTATTTGTCAAGCACAAGTAAATAATAATCGTAATTAAACATTTGTCATGTCATATTTTTCAGAATTAAATATAAGATTGAGCTTCTCTTCTGAACAAGAACAAACACATAAACAAAACCATGTAGAGCCTCACAGATGAATAATCCACAGAAAAGAATGGTGTTGATACTCCTGATCAGAATGCCACTGTACATCCAAAGGATGTGTGTTGTGAGTTGAATACAGGGATCACAGTAGCTGGCTGTCAACCAAATAAACTAAATGCCAGTGTTGTGGGAGGTGTGTTGTGGGTGACGGGGATATAGGAATGAACAAGACGAATGGTAAATGTGTCTTTAATAAACTTACATTCTAATGGCAGGAAACCAGAATTATCAAAGAAACTATTCAATCATTTTAGATACAGTGTACCATGACACGCATAAATAGGATAATGTATTAGAGACAGACTCAATGAATGAGAAGGAGGTTAAATTAGGGAATGAACAAAATTCTTCTAGGAATTGATGAATTGATCTAAATGACAAGAAGAAAATGCTCATGAAATTGTTGCAGGACATTCCTTAGTTCAGCTAAAGATAAGGTTCTTCTCCATCCCATGACCATGAAAATTTAGACTCTCAGATGGTTTAAAGGGTGAGTAAGCAAAGCAGAGTTTAATTGGGTGAAAAGGGGGAAAAAAAGGAGGGGGAACAGGAATCCTCTGCAAGGCCAGAATCCTCTGCTAGAGAGATTCCCACCCACCGTTGGAATTCCAGGTTCCACCCTGCAAGAGGAGGGGCCACAATGCACAAGGGCATGAACTTCCCAAGGCTCCACCTCAGAGGGCAGGCTGGCTGGAGTTTCTCTGAGGACCCCCTTCCACCTGGCTATCTCATTCCCCTTCTAAAGTAGTACATCTAACTCCTGTTAGATTAAGGATAAGGATGAAGACCGATGTTAACTGATTTCTTCTGACAAGGGGCACTGTTTTGGGGAAATGGCAGTCAGAGCTTTCCTGGAGGCCTATTTAAGGGTTCCCAGCCTCTGGTTGCATGACTGGAGTCTGATGGTATGAAGGGAAGAACAGACAAACCAGGTTATTAGAAAATGTATCTAAACAAATCAAGGGTAGGGGTAAAGACACCTCTAAAATTCTGAGGTCTTTTATCAGTTTACACAGGGAGAGAGAGGCCAAGAACCCAACTGGTAAAAAAGAAAAAAAAAATGAAAAACTTTACTCTTTTGCTGGCATGTTCGTCCTCTGGGTTCTCTTCCCCTGACCTCAATCCTAAGCCAGCCAGTTTAAGGTTTGGGAAATTAACTCTTTCCAGTTTGGGGAATGCACCTGAGGGGAGTATCTCATAGTATGAAGGCATAATTACCTATTAGTGAAGAGAGAATTGAGGGAGAGAAAGGAAAAAGAAGGCATTTTTTTCAAAGGAGTCAGAGGAGTTCAGGATGCATTCAAAAGGGGTATAGACTGAAGATGAATGGCTACTCATCTAGAAAGAGGGGAGCAGGCATCCCTGGTTCCCCTCTCTTCCTAGGAGATACCCACAGTACATGAGGGAGAGAGAGAAGAACGTCCTCTTTCCCTCTTCCATCCTTGCATCCCTGAGTTCCAGTGACTTGGCAGGTCCCATCATGAGTTCCAAAATGGCTTGCACCGGTGAAGCAGGGAGGACCTAGAAAACAGCAATTATCCACTCTCACCTATGTCTCTTTCCCACCTACTATCAGTAGCCTTGGAGTTTCCTAGACATCCTTTATGCTATGGATATTAATGTGGCCTTTATCCATGAAACAGGAAGATTGGGGTTGGGTTAATTGGCAGGAATCAGCCATGCTCACCTGCTCTGCGCCTTTTACTCTAATAGTCATCTGCTTCTGGATCTCTTATATCCAGTTTTTATTTTAGGCCTTTGATCCAAAGCTCAGAATTGAGTTTGAGACAAAATTGTGTCTCAGGGCAATTATATGGACTCTTTATCATAAGTCAAATGCTAATGTGAAACTGTGGAACTACGTCCTCCTCCAACAGAGACAAAGGGATGCCTTGTGACACACCCAGATAACTGGTAACTATAGTTATGCTTGCTAGGATTTGGAGACATGGTGCTTGGCTTTGGTTAGTTCCCTTGGTCTTTCTCAAAATGGAAGTCTCTGGGTGATGGGCACCCCATTTATTCCATCAGCTGGCATCATTTCCAGGACAATTGCTCAGAACTAGAATATTGATCCTGATTTTTACATTTCCCACCCCTCTTTTCTTTCTGAACTGCAGCCAGAGATTGCTGGTTGGTTCACAGGAACAAGCAGGGTTAGTCTAAAAATGTAGGCAAAACCAAAAAACAACTAGTGAGTTTAGAATTTAATGAAAAATGTATGATAACTTTTGAAACATAATTTCTCTCTCTCTCTAGTCCTCTCATGTTTGTTAAAAAAAAAAAAATCACAGGACTGAGTGGTTTGCATTTAGTTTTATACTTGGCTTTATTATTTGCATAAAGTACAGCAAGAATAATTATTTCTACATAGGCCTTTTGGATTGGCTTTGATGGAATTCTGTTCTACAAGGAATCTCAGATAAGACCTTTTAAAGCCAAGACCAACCATGAATTTTATCCTTAAATACGTGTGTGTTAAGTGATCTTCTCTTAAATTCCCGAAATAAATATGGAGATTCTAAACCTGTTAGAAAGTGACATTCTTTACTGACCAGAGGTCAGGAACCCTGTACAGGGACTGTGTAGATGAAAGTATAAGGCCAGTCTCCCATGGGACTTTTATCAGCTCTGTAAGTCAAGCTTGATTCCTTAAAGGGAAGCATACCCTTCTGGTCAAAGCCTTGGTAACCATTTTTTCCAATTGTGTCCTGTTGCAAAAGAAAAATAAATTCTTATTGTACTAATGCAAACAGTTAAACTGCCATAAGTTAAGAGTACTCACAGATAGGTTCTAAATTCTGGAGGAACCAGGCAGAGAGAAACAAACATGCTCCAAATTTTGATCACGGGATTATATACCCTACTTAATTATTAAAGGTCATAAATAGTTCAAAATAAGTTACCTTGACTCTGAAAACAAAACAAGGATCAGCAATATTCTGAGCAAAGGTTAAAATGGTTGCTTCCATTTTCTGAATTCAGTTCATTTAATTAACTCATGTTTTGCTTGATATTCATGATCATTTCAGCTCTTCATGAATCCTATACATTTTCCTTTATTCCAATGCTACAATCTCTAAAGTTGTCAGAAACTTGATTGCCTTCAAGACAATCAGAAATTGTACTTGAGACCACCTGTCAGTGTCCTATAACTCATTATAGACCATCTTTTGAAAAGGATTACAATACAGCAACTGTCTGTGAATAGCAAAATATCCACAGTAGTTAGAAACACGATTGACAAAGAAGTTTGCTTATCTCAGTGGTTTACAGTAACTTAAACATAAAAACCTTAATTATTATTGATAGCATATACTCAGACATTAGAAGTTTAGAAATCTCATATAGTTTTGGAACAAATAATAACATTATTCACCAAGATATAATCTAAAGAAGATTGAGCATCATTTTGGCAATTCCATGTCCCTAAACACGTTAAATAATCCAGTTTACCTCTCTTTTCTGAACATTTCAGGGGCCCTCTAAAGTATTAAAACAGCCAGGTGCCAGGGAAGACAATTTTAAAACTGAAATTTTATTTTGGGAAAGCTGTTAAATGTTTGAAGTTTAAAACATCTGAAATTATAAAATAGAATTCCAGATTATTGTAAGTTATTTATTTTGCCAAAATAATGACTCAAAAATTTAAAGAAGCAAAAACATCTTATAACCCTTTACAAATTTTGCCAAAGAGCAGATTAGCACCTAGGAAAACCTTGTTATGTTTTTATTTCAATGCTCAATTTACAGAAAAACTATATAATATCCTTTTTAAAATTTAGTCAACATGTTCACATAGAGAACCTCTCCAAGATTAATTTCCACAATTCTACTACTTCTTTGAAACTTATAATTTAAATCAAAATAATCCTGTAACCCTATGCAAAGATTCGTATTTCTGTCCTTTCTTATGACCTTTTACTAAAAAACACATTTTACTCTTCTTACACACCTTGTATGTAAATCTATTTTCAGTAGTTTCAATTACATGTTATAATGGTAACTCTTAACAAGTGTTAACTTTAAGGTAAATCTGGTAAGTTGCTTTGTGTGCTAACTGGAACCAATGGTTTGCCTAGTTAAGGGTGCCTGTAGTTTCATGTCTCCAGACCTTACCAACTATGAAGCAGGCAAGACAGCTCTCAAAACCCATAAAGCAGTTTGTAACTGAGGGAATGTATTCTCTTTCCAAGTCCACAAGGGGGCGTAGTTTCTAGGGCAAGAACTTCCCAGCACCATATTTTCTTCCCCTCCCATCCATCTTCATCCGGGAAATTTAATGGTTTATGTTTAAATTTGGCCCGCGCAGGAAGAAACTATGAGTCAATCACTCCAGCTCAAGTTGAAAGGAACTCCTTTCATGGCCAGAGGAACTTGGGGAGATGGAAATTTCTCCCAGGATAAATTCCTCTGCTCCTTCACCCACACTGGATTTCCAGCTCCCTAGAATCCCTTCGCACATAGTGGGAGCTCTCTTTCCCCTCCTGGATTTCCCCTCTGGGGTCCGCTTCCACCCAGTGTGGAAGCTGCTTTTCCTGTCCTAACCTCCATCTGTCTCTCTCAATTCCCTACCACTCAGTGTGGAAGCTGCCTTTCCTCTCCTGGATTCCAACTTTCTGGAATCTGTCACTCCGTGTGAGAGTGGCTTTCCTTCTCTGGTTTTCACCCTCTGGGAACCCTTCGGCTTTTCTTTCTCTCACTCATTGTGACAGGTAGTTTTTTTTTCTATCTCTCTCCTCCTTTTTCTCTCTCTGCTTTAAATATATCACTTTTTACAAACATTTTTGAGTCTGGCATTTACTTTTATGAGCGCAATGTGCCGTCGTCTCTGCTCTCATTCTTGAGAGGGCAATAGACCAAGAATCTGCAGAAATATCCTCTCAGGGGAACTGAGGGCACCCCCTGAACCCCAATATGACATAACCTCAAAACGCTTAGCAGACTTGCATCTGACCTGCATTTTCCCCGTAGTTTTTAGGGCTGTTTTTATTTCTGAAAGATTATTGTCCTGTGGACTGAAAGGTACCACAGCTTCTATCTTCCCTTAAAAAAATACTTGATCCAAACACTTGTCTTTCTTTAGGCCAAATTATTAGAGCTCTTTTTACAGACATCACACATAGTACATACACAGACAGGCAGAAGTAAACTCAGTCTCTGAGTGGGGCCCTGTAAGAGACGGGGCTAGGAAAACTTGCAGATATGTAATCTGAGAAGGCAAGTTCCCTCAGGCTGGATTGCCAAACAAAGTCTTACCAAGCCATTACTGGCCATGCCCCCAGGATGTAAAGCAAGATGGAGGCTTGCAACCAAACCATACAGACACGCAAAGCACACCAGATTGGCCAGAGTCTAAGACTAGCCCCACAAATCCTTTTTCACAACCAAAACTTTTACAGCACAGAGTGTACAAACAGTGATAGCCGCGGGGCCTGGTTCACAAAAAACATCTTGTAAAAGGAAAAAATAAAAGTTAACTGCTGATGGGGTAGAAAAGGGGGGAAAAACAGTTTAAAAATGTCTGGGGAAGAATCTCTTATTCTTATGCAAGTGGTTCCTCTACCAGGGGAAAAGCTTAATTACCGTCCGATGAAGTTAAACTCTTTGGCCGGGAAAGGGGAACCTGCGGTGGCTTGTGATTGGGAATCAGCCAGCCTGCTGTGTGTGGGAACCTTGGGCCAGGCGTCCCAGGCCTAACTGGTAGGGAGCTGCTGCTCAGCAGTGGGTCCTGAAAACTGAAGGAAAAGGCCATGAAGAGGCCCAGGAGCCACGGGGGTTCATGGGGTGCTCGGTGTGGGCATGGTTTTCCCCACCCCTCAGAAGTTCAAGGATAAAAAGGCTTAAGCAACAGTGACAGGTTTTGAGTCCCCATTTTACTCACTATTTCTGGAGTTCCCATTTTGTCTGGAGCCAAAATGTTACAAGACTTTCCTTAGTTGAGCTAAAGACATGGGCTCCTGTCCGTCCGTGGCCACGAAAATGTAGGCTCACGGACGCTTTAAAGGGTGAGCAAGGCAGGGTTGTATTGGGTGAAAAGTGAATAAAAGGGGGAAACAGGGATCCTCCCCCAGGCCAGAGTCCCCTGCTACAGGATTCCCTACGGGCCTTTGGGATCCCAGGTTCCACACAGGAAAGGAGGGGTCAGGGTCCTCCCCCGCTAAAAAGGGCATGAACTTCCTGAGGCTCCACCTCAATGGGCAGGCTGGCGGGGGTTTCTCTGAGGTCCCGCTCCCAACCGGCTGTCTCAAAATCAGAGGGAGGAGTGATGTGGGCAGAAAAAAAACAGAAAGTGAAAAATAGAAAAGAATTTCCTAATCTCTAAATGTTAATAACGTTTGCAAAGTGAAGATTTCAGGAGTTAAACTTGACTTAAAGATTAATTTAATTTTATATTTAAATGTTCTTAGAAATACCTAATAATTTATCACAGAAAATTTTCTTGTACATTATTTGGTTATTGTTAATAGTTCTAGGTATTCCAGCTCTATCAGGAATTTACGCCTAAAATGCTTACTCTGACTTCCACCGTGAAATCAGCATTATTTTCACTTTAGTCTTCCCTGGAATGATTATTTCATAAAGTGAATCATTTTTTTTTTTTTGCCATTTTGTATGCATTTTATTATTGATATTATTTATTGATTCATAAAGTACATGTCTTTACATGCAGCTATATCCACTATTTGTAGTACAAGTATATAGGTTTATGTCTTACAAACACAAGAACTCTGATAAATTTTACATCAAAAAAATTCTACTTCAAAAAAGAAAATGATGTATTGGCCATTCATAATTTTATCTCTAGCATTGTATCATGTATTTCTGATAGGAAAGAATATAAAATGCCAATGAAAACTTAATTCTTTGCTTATTTTACATGTCTTATGATTGGAAGAATTTCCCACAGACTGGCTTTAGTGCCATCAGACTATACTACTCTCCACAAAGAGCAACTCATTGTTCCTGTCATCAACGTACCTCCAAGTTACTCTTACTTACTGAGGACTTTAACTCCTAGCTGACCTTCTTCCTCTCCATACCTCTTTATGTCCAGTTCTTAGTGATAACATCTACAATTTATCCAGGCTCCTGGCATCTCAAATACTTGACCTCCTCACTCCAAATAATGTTTTTTCTCTTTGCTTCCCACTTCAGCTAGATATCTCTTGAATCATTTTACACCATTCAGTTTGACTGATCTCTATGGCTGTGTTGTTGTTGTTTACTGACGAAGCTTTACTTTATTTCCATTCCTTTAAGTCCTGAGTGTATCTAGTACTTGCATCTTGATAGATAGTTTTTATTCACACAAGAACACCCTCTGTACAATGAAAAACCTAGTTAACTCTGTTTGTAGAGAGATCTTGCAGGCTTACTCATGAAGAGGTGTAGATCCTTCTCTAGTATTTTCTTCAGTCAATATCCATGTCTAAGAATTTTTTACTTCTGAGTTACTAAGAAATTTAAGTTTGGGGATATTGAAGTCATTATATTAAACACCCAATTCTACAAATATTATAAACTCTAATTTTAAACACACAATTCCTGTGGAAAAATGATTAATAAGTAGGAACAGAGTTACTTAACTGACATATGAAATATTTCAGTTTAAATGAAAATAGAATATAAAAGTACCTAGAATAGTCTTTTAAAATTCATTTTAACCCATTTTTTTGTCTATTTAGTGAGTTTATTAAAAGAATCCAAGGGTAAAGAAAAAAACTTTTATTATTTTGTGTCGATGCAATCAGCAGCACACTTTAATTATTTACGAAGACCCATTTCCTTTTAGTGAATTCTGATCCTCTATCCTGAAACTCCTCTAAAACTCTAGTTAATGACCACTTACTCTTATTGATTATATTGATACAGTTATGATATATACATGAAATAGGTAAACTTTGGCTTTGCCACTGGGATAATTCTACTCATTTCAGACAAGATTTTAACACCGTTATTTTACATTAATATTTTACATTGAAGATTGTATCTGCTGAGAGTGATTATACTGTAAGTGAAAGAATAATCTTTATTAAGAGCACTTTTGAGGTTTGGACTTCATCTTGTGACATCTTCCCTCCTTGAAATTATATGGTTTTCTTGTCTGAAATTCTGTCTAAAATTAGTAACCACTAAGATAAAGCAGAATTAACTTTTTGAGCTTCGGATAAATGACTCACAGTAATTTCCAGATCCTAAGAATTGAAGGAGTATGCTTCAGTTCTTGATGGCACTTAAGGACACAATATTGCCTTATTTATTAATCTCAATACCTGACTAGTCATAAGGCTTTCCTGGATCTAATGTATGTATTAATTATGGTAATAACTATATCAATTCTTTCTATGAGTTCAAGAGCCTTGCACATGAAACTCTTTTCATTCTAGGAGGTTGCTCACTCTCTGTTTTCTTGTGAGATGTAAGATCTGTATTATAAATTTTAGTGGTTGACAAGAATTCAGTGTATGCAGTGTCATAATAAAATGGCATGAAATAAAAGTTAAAGAACCTTGTTTTCTTCTATCATTATTTTTCTATGTACCTTAAACAAAATTCTCTCGATTTTTTCCAGCTCCGAGATATCTCATTTTCTTGTCATTGTGGCTAGTGGATGGTCTTCTATGTTTCTACCTGAGGCTTCTATGGGGCCAGCTGGTTACTATGTAGATGTTGTGCTACTTCAGTTTTGAGACACACAAAATTACTTGAAGAAAGTGGAAGACCTCACTGGAAAAATACAGTACTTATCAATTCATGGGTTTCCAGAGCTTATGCTACTCATTACCTATTTCTTCCAGAAATATTTTCCATATTTAGAAGGAAGAAATGCAATTTTTCCTGAACACTGACAAATTCATAGGTGTGACACTGTCCCTGACAATAGGAGGATTAAGAGAGAAACAAGCAGAAGGTTATTAATATGTGTAGTTCCCATCACACAGGAGAAAAGTAACTGTCTCTAGAAAGTAACTCTCTGAAAAGGGGCAGTTGTTTAGGATCTTCGTTTAAACACTTAACAAAAAGCAATACATTTTATAGCAGAGAAGAGAAAGATGAGAACAGTTTCAGGCTCCCAAAGACAGAAAAATTATGAGAGGGTGGTAAAGTTTGCTTCATTATTCCTCTGGCCTGGTTGGTGCCATTTCTGAGCTGATAAAAATCCCTACACCATCTCCAGTAAAAACAAAATTTACATCCTGCCTTTAGAGGAGAAAGGGGATAGGAGAGAGTGAGGTTTTGTTTTCCTTCTTTGCTTATTGCTTCTTAATTGCCTTTAGCTAAAAAAGATCTACCTTAAACAGGCACAATTGGGTAAAATATTTTTGTTTCCTTTATTTTTAAGCTTATTTTCTCTTATCAAGTCCACACAATTATAATCATCGTTTCTTTAAAATTTCAACTCTAAAAGCCACATTTCATCATATACCTACTGATAAAAAAAAAGTTTTATGTTTTACCATTTAGAATAGGTAAAAATCTTGGCTGCGTGTGCCCCAGCCTGCCCATGTTATAGGTTATATGCACATTTGGCAGTACTCAAGTTCTTGTCCTACATCCAAGAAGAATGAGGACACATTGCCAATTGAGGAGAGAGAAGAATTTTATTAAGTAACAAAACACCTCTCAGCACAGAGGGGACATGAGGGTGATCAATCACCCAGAGTCAGGTGATTTCTCTCCCAGTGTGGCTGAGCCCAGGGCTTTTATCACCTCATAAGGAGTATGTGCTGACTGGTTTGTAAGTGTGCAAAAAAAGTTTAAAAGAGAAGCACCACTCAAAGGTGGACATGACAGTGTAAAAAACCAGTTAGGGAAGGGTAAGTGTATGTAAATTAGGTGAAGAGCAAGAATTAATTAGAAGAAATCATGCTAAATGGGAAGAAAGGTTCTCAATCAGGTCCATGGATTTGACTTGTAGCTTGGCTTTCAGTCTTTAAACTGTCTTTGGCTTGGAGGGGGAGTTTCACTAGGGAGTGACCTGTATCTACCTAGGCATTTGTCTGCCTCCTGCCTCTATCAACTTTGTTAACTCACCTCATCAAATTTGACATTAAATAATACAGTTTATTTCTCAATCCATAATGTCCCACTATCTTTTGTCATTTTTAAAACATACTTTTATTAACATATGTGAATAGATATTAATACAGATATATTATAAATCATTCAGATAGACACCTTGACCAATCTATAGATTAAACTACTCTAAAGCAAATTCAAAATCCATTGCATGTAATAAATACAGTTAAATGTCACTAAGTTAAAATTAAGAATAACTTTTTATCAGAAGATGTTTGAGGAAAGTGAAAAGAGAAATTACAGTTATGAAGAAGATATTTTTCCCTTGTAAAGCAAATCTAAAAATTAATGTGAAGACTGCATGAATATGAAATGTTGGTTCAAAAATAAAAGGAAAATAATACTATATGAAAAAGAGGAAATAATATTGGGTTAATGAACAAAAAGTCAATGGTTTGCATTAGTAACCAAAGGTATTTAAATTGTATGATTGCACAAATAAAAAGTCTGAGAATACTATTGGGAAGAATTAAGAACTTTTCATAAATTACTGCATAACACTATAAATTAGTTAATCTATATTGGAAAATATACGTCATTGTTTAGTGATGTTAAATGAATGTACACCATCCTATGACTTATCAGTCTCACATTGTGTTTTTTCTTTAGGAAAATTAGAAGAATGTTCACGGCAAAAAGCAAAAATAAAAACCAAAACAAACAAACAAAAGCAAAAAAACAAAAGAGAGAATGGAAATTGACTCAAATATACATCAATTATAAAATAAATAAATTGTGTGATAATACAAAACTGCAAAGCAATGGAAATAAACTAATTATAGGTACACATATCCACATATATGAAGAAGGAAACAATTTTGAACAATTTTTTTTTCAAAAGAACGCCTATAGTTTAAGGCCATTTACATACATTTTAAAGCAGGTAACACTAAGTAATATATTATTTGGGAATAGACACCAAGGAGATAAAACCATCGGGAAAAGCAATGGATAGAGTAAGACATAATTCAGAATATTGTTATCTCTGGTGAGAGGAAAAGGAATGTAATTGAAGGTGAGCTCAGAGGGTTGGTAATGTTCTATTTCTCAAGTGAAGTGGTGGGCAAGTGCGTCTTCATTTCATTGCAATTCTCACGTAGAGAGCAAATATTCTCTTTGATGTATGAACTTTCAAACAAAATGTCTAAGAATAAAACACATGAGATATAATAATATAAGAGAAATGGGATAAAAGCTACAGCAAGTTAAATTTCAGAAAATCAGCTCTCAGAACACAAAATAAACTGGAATTCAATCTCAACATACATTATAGATGTACCAAGATATCTCAGTAGTATGTCCCAAATAAGGAAAACCTTTAACAAAGGGTTTTTTAAATAAGTGATAAAACATTACTATTAAAATAATTTTCTAAATTTTTCACATTGTTTTCTATTACAACAACTTTTAAGTCATTCTAAGGTAGACATTAGTGTTACAGTGAAAGCACACACACAAAATATGATATTTACCAGAAACAAGAGAAGGTTTTACAATCTCAGGATAAATATTCTTTTATATACTTTTTTTTTGTACACTGACAAAACATACAAATAAGTCACAAAGTTGAAAATAATACCATTTTTGTCTTAACACAATCCTGTAAAGATAATGTCAAGAGACATAGCTCATGTAAACAAAAACGTTGATTGCACTCAATTGTTTTTGTTTAATAGCAGAGCATTTTAAATCCAACTTTGCAGTTGGTAATTGTTTTTATGTGATGGCCACTGACTTAAATTAACATCGGAATTACATGCTATATACCCAAAAATGAGATGTGAATTGGCTTTTTAAGGTGAAATGTTTTAAGGTGAATGTACAAAATTCACAACAGTAAAATCAGGGGAAAGGTTAAATTTCAACGGTGTTTTTTTTTTTAAAAAGTTTAAGCTTTTATTTTTAATTATTAGAGAGTTGTTATAAAGTTATTACAATTACTTCTTTAAAGAGAATATTTTGCTTAGCAGTTTATAAAAATGTGTAGATGTAGAAGGTTAACTTGCAGGCAATTGGAAAAATATTTATTTTAATAATATATAATTTCTAATTATAAAAAAATTGCATTAAATTACTACATTATATTATGCAATATTAGCAGGGATAATATGTAAAAAAATGACTACTTGACCAATTTTAATATAATAAGTAATATATTTTTGATCTTATGTCTCATCAGAGATTGAGGATTCTCTAGGGAAAACTCATCAGATCAATTAGTTGCATGAGTGCTCTGGATATTAATAAGCATTTACAGGCCATTTAAAGTATAACCAATATTAGAGAAAATAATAAGGAAAGGGGAATGATGTTTTTCTATATTATAGAAGTAAATTAGAGCTGGGTATGGTGGCTAACACATGTACCCAGCACTTTAGGAGGCCAAGGTAGGAGGATCTCTTGAGGCCAGGAATTTGAGACCAGCCTGGGTAACACATACAGCCCCTTGCAATCTCAACTGTTAATGCTTAGGAGGCTGAGCTTGAAGGATGAGTTGAGCTGAGGAATTTGAGGCTGCAGTGAGTTATGATTGTGCCACTGCAATCCAGCCCAGGTAACAGAGAGATGCTCTGTCTCAAAAACAAAGGTAAATACGATTTAACATTAAATTTATTCATCTTTCCTCCACTTCTAGAATACATGCAGCACTTTAGCTTAACTATTGGCATTTTTCAATTAAAGATGGAAATCAAGTACATTAATATATTATAGTTGTAATAAATGTATGTACATAACATTTTGTCTCCAAGGAAATTAAAGTTATTTTTTAAACTACACTCTTGCTTTAAAAAAGAAAACACAAAAAGTACAAAACAATAACTTTTAAGGAGGAATGAAAAAATTCCTGCATTCAACGTCTGTCTGAAGTGAAAACATTTCAATTTACAAAATAATCCATGTATGTTACCATGTCCCTGCATATTCCACCTCTGTTACTGCTAGATCCAACATTTCTGGATTTGTTAATCGTGATACGTTGGTGCTTCAGGCACACGTTGTATTTTTCAGTTAAAAAACTCAATGTTAATTATTATTATTTTTTTTGCCAACACAATGATGATTATTTTTCTTAGAACTACTAACTTGAGATAAAGGTAAATGAGTGTTGAATAAAATTGAGAAAGAGGGACAAAGAATCTTTTTCTTCTCCTGAGTCCAGTCTGGCTTCTTACTTCATGGAGAGTGAACAAGCATCTGCAGGATATAATTCACTAAGTGACGGGAAACATATTAACTGCTACTTCTAGCCTACATATAGTGAGGGGATGTAATTTGAATGACATTTTCCGTAGAAATGATGGTAGAATTTTCAGATGAGTGAAATACATGGGTGGCAATATCATGGCTGGAGTTTGGGTAATTGAAAAAACACAGAGAATTATTGAAAACCTTTCTCTGGATTAAAAGAAAATACAGCTAAGTCTAAAAGAGAGAAAGAAAGAGGATTTGTCTCAATTATGTGAGTGGAATACAAAGAAAATCTTAGTTCTTTTAAAACTTCTTAATATAATACTACCTGTAAATTATTTATTTTGGTACAAAGAAATATAAATTTGTACAAATTTATGCAAATTATTTGAATAGATTTTTCAATAGTAAACATTGAAACAAATGCATGTAAGCAATGCATGGGTGTCTCTTTAGCATACGTGTCTGTGACAAGCAGCTACTATGGCCCTTTCCCAAATGTTATGATTTCCTAAATTATATGCAATGCTGATGAGGAAGCCTCCAGGGAGTGCTGAGCAGCCACACCTTCAGATTTGGGTCATGTTTAGTTTTTTTTTTCCCCCTGAACTTCCAGGACTAGAAGAACCAATTCCAATTCACCATCCAACTCACTGATCAGCGATTAAGATATAGGTTGAGTGAGCTCTGTTGGTCTATAGCCAACTACCCTGAAAACTAAACCATGGGAGTTGAAGAAACCCAGCACTGTTATTAATGTTTATTATGGTTTTCACTGCAATATATAATAGTTACATCTGCTTAAAATAGCAGGGGGACATATTAGCCATCTTTAATAGGATTGACAGTGCTGCCAACATGAAGTGGATTAACTAGGTCTCAAGGAGAAATATTAACAATCACTTATAATTGTTGTCAGCAAAGATACTTGGGAAATCTAAAGTAGCAAAACATCATTTCCATGCAAAAGAAACAAAAAGACAAGTCTACTTGTTGTTTTTGTTCTGTTTTGTTTTGAAATGGAGTCTTGCTCTGTCACGCAGCCTGGAGTGCAGTGGTGCGATCTTTCTCACTGCAACGTTCACCTCCCGGGTTCAAGCAATTCTCCTACCTCAGCCTCCCGAGTAGCTGGGAGTACAGGCTCATGCCACTACACCTGGCCAGTTTTTTGTTTGTTTGCTTGTTTTTGTTTTGTAATTTTAGTAGAGACAGGGTTTCACCATATTGGTCAGGCTGATCTTGAACTCCTGACCTCAGATGATCCATCTCCCTTGGCCTCCCAAAGTGCTGGGATTACAGGTATGAGCCACTGCACCCGGCCAAGCCTACTTGTCTTTTAGAGTGCAGGGAATAAACTATATCAAACCTTTTTTTTTTCTCTTGACAGAGTCTCACTTTGTCTGCCAGGTTGCAGTGCAATGGAACAATCATGCTGCCACAGCCTGGATCTCCCAGGCTCTAGTGACCCTCCCACTCAGCTGGGACTATAGACATGTATCACTGTGCCTGACTGATTTTTTAAAAAATCTATTGCAGAAATGGGGTCTCCCTATGTTTCCCAAGCTGGTTTGGCTCTCCTAGAGAGCAAAAAACTAGAGATAAGTTATTATATTCATTCTTCTTCATTTACTCTAAGCCTGAGCTTTTACATACTTTGAAATCTAAGTCAATTTCCTTTGATGTACTTTAGAAAGAGGGAGTTATAGTATGTGTTCTCTTCAGTCATCTATATTGTTACAAGATCCCTAGGGTGTCACTTTTCCAGCTGGAAACCTCTGTGGCTGGTGCTGCCTTTACCTGAGTGTTGTTCGGGACTGCTGGGCTTGTTCTGCCCTCTTGGCTTGGCAGGCTGTGCTTAGAGCACTGCCAGCCAGAACCCCATGTCTGCCAAGGGCAAACCAGGCACAGAGCAATGAGGGGTGTGTGAGTGAACACAGGGCCTGGCCACAGTGCTCAGCCAGGTGTGCCGGCTGAAACGGGGCAGAGAGCTCCAGGCAAGAGCACAGGAGCTGGCTCTGCAAGGATACCACAAGTGGCTTCCACTGCAGGCACCAGGGACTGTGGTGTCACCTGGAAGCTTGGAGATGACAGGAAACACAGAGCCTCAAAGAAGGTGTCACAGCTCTGGCTTGAGGATCTCCTAGGTCTGGTATCCCTGAAGGGCCACAGCTCTTCTCTCTTTCTCGTCACCCATAACAAGTTGAGTAGAAGTGGTGATGGAGGGGCATGTTTCTGCCCTGTTTGTGTTATACCTCTTTCAGTCCTGCCATTTGGCAGGTCCCACTTTCTTGTCCCTTATCCAAGAAAAATGAAGTATGTGGACAACTGGAGGGTGAGCAAGGTTGACAGGAGCTTCATTAAATGAGAGACTGGCTCTCAGGAGACCTAGAGTGGGTAGCTCCTTTCCTCATCCAGCTCATCCTGACAAGTGTTCAGCTCTCAGCAGAGAAGACACCCACAGTAACTGTTCCACAGGAAAGTTGTCCTGACATCTGTCCATTTGTCAGTGGAAAGGAGACCCACAATGGATAGCTCCTTTCCGCAGGTGGGTTGTCCCAAGGAGTGGCCAGCTCTCAGGAGAGAGGAGACCAGCAGTGGGTATCTCCTTTCTCCAGGCAGGTCATCCTGTCTGTGTGAGTCTGGCTATGTCTGTGGTTTTTATCGGCTCAGAAGGGAGAACTTGCATGCTGATTGGTCCATGAGTGGCCATGGGTGGGCCTAGAAAAAGCATCATAAGTTCTCACTCCTCCTGTGGACTCCACTGGAAACTGACAGCCCAAGTTCTAGGCCTCAGGCCATCCCTGACTTGAAGGTGAGGCTTCACCAGGCACCTGCCCCTTCTCACCCAGGAGTCTGTCTGCCTTCTGCCCATCAACAGGTTGTCCATGCTGCCTAGACTATTCATTTTGAGGGGCTCCTGCAGGCTTCCGCCGAGCTGCCATCAGCCCCCACTCAGTCTTCCTCCTCTGCTCGGTGTCCAAAGTCTGGAGTGGGCAGAAGTGGCTGGGGGCTGGCTTGTCAGTGCTGTGCTGAGTGCTCACACACCAAACCAGGTAATGACAGGCATGAGTTTAGCCTTAACTTTGCTCCAAAATCAGAGCAGTTTCTGGGAGTGGGGAGAGGCCAAGCAGCAGGAGCAAGCACTTCTGAGGCTGCAGGGGTGGGGGGTTTCCTGGGCCCCCAAGAGAGCAGGGTTGCCTGGGTCTATGGCCATGGCTGGGCAGATGCAGCTGGGCCTGGGAGTGTGAAGCTCCTGCCCCATCAACTTGAAAGGTGATGGGGCTCCTGCCTGTTCCCAGCCCCCCTGGACTCCCGGGAGCCCTGGCTGCCCCTTCCCTGCTGCAGGCCATGTCTTTGCAGCAGCCGCTCCAGGTAGGCCACTGCTGCCATCAATATTACAATTCCTATTATCTCTCAGCTTTGTTCATGGGAAGGATATATCATCACTTTTATCTCTGTGTTATTTAGTCTACAACAATAGCATGGCATAATCCAAAGTGTACTCTGCTGCTCTAAGTCCTAATTTCTTCCAATATTTGCTGTAAGGGGTGCGAAGATAAATTTATGCATTATTTTTGGTTGGCTGAGAAGCAACATTAGTATCTAACACAATAGTAACAATAACAGCAATCACCCATACACAAGCAGACACAAACATGCACACACATTCACATAGACACACCCACCCTCTGAGAACACTGACAAAAAAAAAAAAATGCAAAACAACATAAAAACTGCCCAAACCAATGAAATCTAAATCTATAATGTGGAAAATAAATTTGGTCGAATTTAGTGAAAATCTCAAAATCAGCACCGTTGTCCTGGCCGGAGGAGAGAGCATTATACCATTACCCACGGCAGAGCTATTCATGGATGACCTCTCATGATTCACATTCAGTTCTTGGTCCTAATTTGGACCCACTGGAAAGCCACACATACCTGGATGATTACTCCATAACTTAGAGCAATAGAAGAATTAAAATTCAAGCTTATCTTTATTTTCAGGCCATGTAATTTATATATATTAATTATAGAATGCAGTGCTATAAAAGCAAGGAAAAATGTTCTTTCCATCACAGAGGAGACAATAATGGACTCTACCTAAGACACAGAAAAAAGGTTAGAAATTGAATGGCCTCTATGGTGAGTGAGAAGAACATATCATAGGGACAATGATGAATCAACACGATGATTTATGAGTTGGGTGACAGCTTTCAGAAATATCAAGAAAGCTGGAGTAAGTTTAGAGGCATGGAGCAGTAACATCAGCGATGAGACATAATGTTGCAAACAGATTGTGACCTCCTGCAAAAATATGTTTTCTCTTTTAAATATTATCATTGGTATTGTTGAAAAATAAACATTAGCCATAGCTTTCAAATAATTTAGTCAGGGAGTTTGGTATATTTTTGCAAAGGACTCAATGTGAACATGTAACTACATTTTTTTTTTGCTCTTTAAAAATGATCAATCATTTAAAATAAGCTTACATTTTAAAATTATTATCCCTTCATTTGTTCGCTTTCTTTAAATTCTCATTTCAAAAGAAATAGGGAAACAATTTACTGAGCTGAAGTTAAATTCCATAACAGATGACCTCAAAGGAATTTGTCTTATTACACAAAATTGCTTTGGGTAAAATGGTGCAAAGGTCTCATTCATTTCAGTGAGCTCTTGCTTATTAAAAATAATATGCATTTATAATATGAACTAGCTCCTTTTTAACAAGGGGATGCTTTTATCTTTAAAATTTCAAGAAATCGTAACACATATTTACAAATTACATTCACTATTCTTAAACAATCCCAGGTTTTATTTTACTTTAAATTCAAATGTTACTGTGAATATTATTTATAATATTTTATTCCACATATAATGAAGAGGTTTGATAAGTTAACGAAAAATTACACCACAGAGTTTCAGAAAAAAATTGTTCTGATCAGTGTCAAACCAAGGGTGGAGGGGCAGGATCAAGAGAATAGTTTTACTCTATTTGTAAAATAAGGGAGTGTTTTTAGGAAGAAAATTTAAAACAGTAATAAAACTGACTAAAATTGGTCTGCATTATATTAACCTCATGCACTGACAATTCTAAATATTGTCAGTGATAAAACATCACTCCCTGAAAATCTTTTGTTGCTCTGTGAATACATTTGCTATGATTACTGCATACATGCACACACACACACACACACACACAAATATATTGTATATGTATATATAGATATATAATCAATATATATAAAGTTCAAGAAGAAGAGAAGAGGAGAAATGGTAAGTAGTAAATACTCGAAGAAGTAATGACTGAGAATTTCTAAAAATTGAAGAAAGCTATTAATCTTCAAATTGTAAAAACTATAACATACTAAATAGAAAAGATTGTGCAAGGGTTGACAGATACAAACAACATGGTGAATTGTAGGAATATCAAAGGCAAAGAGAAATTCCTAAATTTCTAGGGAGATCAAAAAAAATACCTTCAATCGGAAATATGATTTAAAAATCAGAATTCTCAATTGCAACAATAACGCAAGAAAACACAGACTTACCAATTTTATATTGCATGAAGTAAATTATTAATTTTATATACAGAAAGAATAGCATTTAAATGTAAAATAAAAATGTTTCATTATGATACCACATATAGAAATTTTTTTGAAAAGGTCTGAATGTTTAACTCTATTAAATAGAGCAAAAAAGCAATGAGAGCTACATGTAATTATGCAATAAATAATACATAAACATATCCATAATGCTATTTTACTAACATTTATTATTTATTATGTACAAAGAACAAGTGGAACACTTTCATGTATTATCTGTTTAACCCTCACAACAACCTTGTGAGATCAGTATCATTATCATCACCAAACCGCAGACACTCAATTTGAAAATGAAATTTCAGATTACATCAATATAGATTGGAATAGAAGAGGATGAAGAAGAATGAACTGATGTTTGAAATTTTGTGAAGGTAAGCATTTGTCTTATTGTTCAGTTTTAGAACCAATAAGATTATTATGCACAAGTATAGATCACAATATTTTTTTAAAAGTACAGAATAACTTTTAAATCAACAGGAAAAAATTTGATCTCCCAGTGGAAATTAGGAAAGGAGAATTTCAAGAAAACAAATTAAAGACCTAATAGTTTTAAGTTAGAAGAACTGTCTTAATATCAAGCTAATTGCAATTATTTTAAATGGGCTAGCCTCATAAGATGAAAGACAGATATCTGCAAATTGGCAGCCCCTCCCTGAAAAAACTCGGTAATATATTTTCTATATGGCATACTTAAAAATAATGAGGCAGAAATATTGAAAATAAAATAATGAAAAAAGTTATACCATGTATGTATTAACTGGCAAGTACTAGAATAGAAAAATAACATGAGATAAAATCAATATGAAGACTATCAATACAAATTTAATTAGCATGCTGCAAATGTAACAGTAGATGAATTCTTATTATAACAATGACATTATAAGAAAAAAATACATACTTGAAATAGACAAAGACAAGAAGTAAAGGAAGAAATAGATAAATCAACAATTGAAGTTATACATTTTAATATGTAATTTTTAAAGCTGGTAGATTAAATTTACAGAAACAAAATATGAGTTGAGAATAAAGTGATTAACAATCTTGATATGATATATACAACTTTATGTATCACAGAATACACGTTCTTTTTAAGTATACATGTAATATTTACCCCCAAAACACATCATATTCTAGCTTCCAAGAGAACCATCAATATGTTCCAAAGAATCAGTTTTATGTTTTCTAACCACATATGGGAACTCAGAAATTAATAATCCAACTATTAATAAAAATCCAATGTAAAAACTACAAAACATGACACTCAATACATGAGAAGTGGGTAAAAGAGGGCTTTAGGCCGGGCGCAGTGGCTCATGCCTGTAATCCCAGCACTTTGAGAGGCTGAGGCGGGTATATCACGAGGTCAAGAGATCGAGACCATCCTGGTCAACATGGTGAAACCCCGTATCTACTAAAGATACAAAAAAATTAGCTGGGCACTATGGAGCGTGCCTGTAATCCCAGCTACTCAGGAGGCTGAGGCAGGAGAATTGCCTGAACCCAGGAGGCAGAGGTTGCGGGGAGCCGAGATCGCGCCATTGCACTCCAGCCTGGGTAACAAGAGCGAAACTCAGTCTCAAAAAAAAAAAAAAAAAAAAAAGAGGGCTTTAGCCCATGGAAAAGAGCTATGAGAGTCAGACTCCGTTTTTGGACAATGCCAAATTATAAGCAGAATACCAGTTCCTCGGAAATGGGCTTCTATTCAGGGCAAAATCTTTGTCCTGGGTGAAGGAAATACAACAAATGATAAAAAATCATGTCAGGGAATCTATGCTTAGGATAAACCTTGCACACTGGTTCCCACATAAGAAAACCGGGTTCCAGGGATCACAGCTACGTGGTAATATCAGTAGTCCAGACACTTCTCGGCAGGCTCTGCATCCTGGGTCTCATTAGCCGCAAAATCACCTGTGGAGACTTGCTAGAGAACGGGAGTCAACAGGTATCAGATTTCAAAGAGTGAAAATGTGTCCTTCTCTGAATTAATCTGGGAATCAGAGTAATCCTCCTAGTGCAAAACCCTCAGTAGACTCACATGTGATAAGTGAGGAAAAGCAAAGGCCAAGGCTACATCAATGATGCAATGTTTATCCAGCAGTCACAAAAGGTAGATTTATGCAAGTAAGAAGAAAGAATCAGTGCTTTCTGAAGCATATTTACTCTTCTTCACAGTTATTAGCAAAGAAAAAATGGAGAACACTAAATTCAACGAATATTTTTATCTATTATTAATTTGCCCTCCAATTTTGCTGTGCTTTCAAGTTTAATGGCAATCAATGGAAATGACTCCTCCTTGATTTAGTGTAGGCCAAAGGTGCAGCAGTCCTGCAGCATATGTGCAGAGAGGCTCTTGTTCTTAGATCTCCAAGGCAAAAGTACCATTTTCACTTTTCAGTCAGTGACTCCAGCGTTAAAGAAAAAGGAAATAAGGATTTCCAGTAAGACTATCTTACACGGTAAGGCACCTGGCAAGATAAAGTGTAGTATTCACTGAATATTTAGTAAATAAATGAGACCTTTTTTTCTAGAGAGGTAATGAGTAAGGCAGTAATAACTGTACCAATTATTATAGCCACATAACTCCTGAATTAGCGGTTTAAGACAACAATTTATTTTGCTCACAATTTTCAGGGTCAAGGATTTTGAAACAATTCAGCTCAGTAGTTCCCACTTGAATTCTTTCATGGAGTTTCAGTCTGATGTTGATGATGATCAAATTATCCAAAGGGTGATTTGGTTATTTATCTTGTCAGGCCTTTCTCCGGGTTGGCGGTTGATGCTGGTTATTGGCCAGGCGTGTCGGCTGATGTGACTTCTCCAGGGTGGTGGTACCAGAACAGTAAGAATTGTTACATGGTGGGGGTGTCACCAAAAATAGGTGTCCCCGAGAACCAGGAGAATGCATCACCCTTTATAACCTGCTTTCAGAAGTCACATAGTGTCACTTCCATCATCATTTATAGGTCAAAGCAGTCACAAGTCCACCAGATTCAAGGAGGAAAACAAACAAAAAAACCCACTTCTTAATGGTAGATGTGTAGATATTTGATTTGTAAACATGTGTTAAAACTTTCAACATGACTGATGATACCTTATTTGGCAATAAAGATTATTCTAAATGAAATGTCTACAGACTTAATTCTAAAAATGAAATATAGAGATGTTAAACAAATATTCCACTATTAACATGAAAATGTCTAATAGCCAAAGACCACATTTGCTTTAAATTTATACTTTTTGCCACACTATAAAGTAGGCATGAGATCAAGAGAAACTTTTTAGTTGATTCAGAGAACACCAGAAAAAATGTGTATACTAAAGATTCATGTTTTCCTTCCTAAAACATGAAGTTTAAACATGTATAGAAAATTAATCACGTAATTACCTGCTCTGTAGACTGAGCTTTAAATAATTGTAATTTTTGCTTAAATGGTCAACATTCCTGAGTAGGAAAACAAATCTAATTAGTCAATGTGTAAAAATCAATTATCTGTATGAAAATATTTTCAATTATAGTAGCAATTATGGAAAGTTTTTATATCTAAAGGCAATAAAAACAATGGAAGAAATACTATTTGTTAAATAAAAATTCAATATGTGTTACTTTTTAAATGTGACATTTAGAATATTATTAGTTAAATAACAGAGGCTAATGTAAAATGTCTGCTATACCAAAGGAAACGCCGAAGGATACCTCCCTGCTACCCGATGTGTTGCAAAAGAGGACAGCATGCTCTTAGGCTGTTATTGCCTCTATTCTGAAAAATTAAAAACTAAAAAAAAAATACCTTGGAATTGAATTTAGGTGACAATTTCTATTTGTCATTGTTTACAAACTATATGAGAAAAGAACTTGTTTACAGATTCATTTAAATTCATGTATTTGCTGTACAAGTTCATCTATTTATTAAATGCTTTCTGAACACACAGAGCTTTCTTTTCATTCATAATTGATTAAATGTGTTAGAGACAGATTATGTCTGAAGTTATTACTGGCATTTCATAAAGCTCTATATGAGCCTTCACATTTCTTTAAAAAAAATCTATACTTCTTTGTGCAAGGTCAGTCTTTAGAGGAAAAGAGTAAGGATTCAGAGTTATTATTTCTCTCTTGTTAGTCTAAAGACTCCAGGTTGTTTCTGAAAATGAATGGAGTCATAAAACCTATCTTTTTTCTCTTTTTAGCTTTTCTTCCTCAATATCTAACAGGCCTTGCAGTGAAAATGCTACTTCTGTAAACAGAATATGGAATTCATTTGTGAGTAGTGTTTTTGTTCTGTGTAGTACTAGTGATAAAAACATTTGATTTGAAGCCAAAAGATACTATTTTGGGCTTAGTATAATTTTCCAGCTGTTGTTGAGGAAAGCATGTTACACTTCCCCACCCATTACACTCACACACTCATCTATACATTTATATTTTGTTGCTTTTTCAAATCAGTGATGCAGCTGCCACAATATGCCTCCTCCTTCCAGCAGGTGGTAGATTATTCTCTGCATAAAATGACATCATTCCCTGTCTTGCAGAAAACATGCCCTCTGAGCTGTGGAAAGGGCAGAACCATTATAAAAAACAAAATTTAGATAAATTTATCGCATTTTATTTACTGAAACCATATTATATATTTTAGAGAATTAACAACTGAAGGCAATACAATGAAATTATTAATGGCATTTGTATGGGAGACAGTAAAGTATAAACAAAAATTTCAATCATTTAAGTAGGAGTAATACTTTGCCTTCTTTAGAATCAACACTAAGAGAAACATAATTAGTTTGTGTGGTCCTACTGCTATCCTACTTCTTCCCAACAGAAAGACAAACACTTGTGTTATACTTAAGATAATTTCTGAGCTTATGAGGCTATATTTAGCTAATGATTTGGTTATATGCTTTACTAAGCAACACCATAATAACATTTTCATTGGAGTTACAATGGCTCAAAACATTTTTGCTCCCAAACAGAAACCTATTTAATAGTCAATAAAAAGGGCTTTTGGCTTACATTCAATTTTAAAATTAAAAAGGAGTATTTTATATTTGTTTTTGAATGAAGATAGAGTAGAAAATGCTGTTAAAAAAAACAACACAGAACCAATGGAACTATCCATAGTTTAGATATGCGAGTCTGTGAAAAAGCAGGTGATACCATAATATTTACCATTCTTTAATAGATATTTTAAATTATCTGACATAGAATTTTCATCATACTCTACATTATCTTTGAAGAAAATGAAAATATATGGCTGCCTCTTGGTCATCCTGACAGAAGTAGCTTTGCAACGGTATCTTAAGTGGGAAAATCGTGCATCTATAAAGAATCTCCATTAATGCATCCATACCTTTTCCCCTTTCTATCCCTTTTCTCAGACCCAGGAGACATTGAGAGCCTGACACTTTTTAAAATCTGAAAAGAAATATTTACTATCTAGTCTCTCTGAAGGTTCAACCACCTAACAGGTCCACCTTTGCTAGCCACGGTTCTTTCTCAACCTGCTTTTCCACTAAATCCGATTTACCTTTTTCTGGCCATGTTCTGAGGCTGCATTTTTTACTATGGTCTCAGAATGATACATAAGTTCCTGTAATTCATTGGGAAGTTGGGTTTTCATTCTGATGGCTCCTGTGTATGCATGTTAAATAAATTTTCCACGTTTCAAAGGAAAAGGAGCAGGTAGGAGAATAGTCAGTTATGAATTCATCTCACACAATTTATGCAAGGTAATGTGAACATACAGTAGCTACCCTTGGAGATGTTTAACCTTTTATTTGTACCTGTCTGCCTAGGAACAAAAGAAAATGTAATTTCTTGCATAACTCAGCTTGCAGCTTAATTATTTTCTTTTGGCATAGGGAATCAGGGTCCTGAATTTTTCTTTTCTATTCACATTCTCTTTAAATGTCATAAAAGAATACGGTAAGGGATCAATAGTTCTAATCCCTACTTTGTTCATGTTTATCAGTTCACCTTTTTTGTAATGGAAAAATATACCATGTCACTTATGTGGCTTTTAGAAGAAGCTGGACTTTAAACACGTAGAGTAATTATAGCTTGTATATATTCCTTCGTAGACAACAAAGTCTGTCTGGGTTAGGAAGAAGCTTAAAGTTTTGAGATGAAATGGGTAAGTTCAATTCATGCTACTATTAGGAGAAATTAAATGTCTGTGGCAAAAAAAAGTTTGGGAAAGGATTGGTAAGCCCACTAATGCAAAGAAACAAATTCTTCATTGTGAAGGACGACCAATTACCAGAGTGGATTGTGTGGTTTCTGCTAGAAAGCTATTGACTTAGTTATTATATCCTTCCTGGAAGACAATACAAGGTGTCATGAGAAAAGTGTTTCCAATATTGAATACTTTTCTGTTCTAACAAGATGAGCCCAAGAAGATGGAGATAATAGATGGCAGTTAAGACTTAGCACAAAGTGGTCCCCAGCGAATCTCTTAAATGAACACAAGAATAAAGAAGTTATGTACCACATTTTTAGAAAGAAAAAAGTAACATTTCTCTCTGCTAAGCCAATAATTAGCATGTGAAGCCAATTTTTATATTGGTTTAAAACTCATAGAAATGTGGAAAGATGGAGCTCAGAATTAGATAACTTTAAGTAGCAGATTGGTAACAGATACTGTATGCTGTTGGAAGTGATGTTTATGTTGTATGCAGAAATGTTTAAAAATGTTTTTATATTAAAGAATTTTATTCTAGTACCTAATTTAACATAGTCATACAAAAATAAGAATCATGAAAACTTCCATGTTTCTACCAACCGGATATAACCCTTATTATCACAGTAGCATATATGCTTCCAGTCTTTTTTCTCAATATGTGTCGTTGGAATCTCAAATTACTGGGATCATAATATTTAATATTTTCCCCCAATAATGCAATAAGTAGATAATTTAAACAAACCCCACTCTCATCCCTACTTACATGCAACTCACATACTTCTTTCGTGCTGAACAGCACTTCCATCATTAGCATTTTGGACTGATTTTTACTTTTCAGGTACCTTTAGTTACTAGACTGTTAAAACTGAGAAATTATTATTTGAACTCAATATTGATCCAAAGCTTTGGTACTTGTCTTTCAACATAGGCCGATCAATGACTCCAGTCCCTTAGTGTAGAGAAAGGTCAGTCTTCTACTGAGAGGCTTCTTAATTTTTCCTTTTCTATTTGTTCCTCAGGGTTTGTCACTATTGAGTGATAAAGGTATCAGGTCCCAAATATCAGTTCATTGTTGGCTATGTGGATTTAGAACACGTGGTACTTAGCAACTGTTGAACTTAGCTGTGTGCTTCAGGCACAATTCTGAAACAATAGGACAAGTTGTGCAAAGCAATACATGTAAAAACAAAGGCTTAATTCTTTATATAAATGGGACTTCCTACACAAATTCTTTGTAACTATTTTTAACTGCATTGTATCTTAACATTGTTATGTATTGAGTTATTTTTTTTTTTTTTTGAGACGGAGTTTCACTCTTGTTACCCAGGCTGGAGTGCAATGGCGTGATCTCGGCTCACCGCAACCTCCGCCTCCTGGGTTCAGGCAATTCTCCTGCCTCAGCCTCCTGAGTAGCTGGGATTACAGGCCCGCGCCACCGTGCACAGCTAATTTTTTGTATTTTTAGTAGAGACGGGGTTTCACCATGTTGACCAGGATGGTCTCGATCTCTTGACCTCGTGATCCAACCGCCTCGGCCTCCCAAAGTGCTGGGATTACAGGCTTGAGCCACCGCGCCTGGCCTGTATTGAGCATCTTTAATAAAACTTTCATCTTTTCCATGTTATAAGATAACACATACTTCTTATAACAAGTGAAATGTACAAATATACACAAATATTCCTTGATTTATAATGAGGTTGCATCTAGATAAACTGCTTGTAAGTTGAAAATATTGTTAAGCCAGAAATGCATTTAATGCACGTAACCTATAGAATGTCATAGGTCAGTGTAGCCTGCCTTAAATGTGCCCAGAACACTTACATTAGCCTATAGGAGGGTGAAGTAATCCAACAGAAAATCCCTTTTATAATATCTCATGTAATTTATTGAAAACTCCACTGGAAGTGAAAAACAGAATGCTCATTTCAGTTGTTTACGCTTGCAATTGCTCAGCTGACTGGGAGCTGCAAATCACTGCTGCTGCCCAGGATCCTGTGAGTGTATCCTGCAGCTAGCCAGAGAAGTAATCGACATTCAAAGTATGGTTTTTACTAAATGTGTATTGCTTTCACATCATAATAAAGTTAAACAATTGTATGGGGAACCACAGTAAGCCAGGAACCATCTGTATTACAAAATGCATAAAAGCCACACTAGTTATCTTTCTCTACTTCTCTTTCTCATCTCATTGAGATAACCAATGTTAATAGTCTAAAATGCTCAGGTTCACTCCTTTTTGCTTGCTCATGAATATATGTACAAGCAGGTATATTTAAATATATAATATCCACTATTTTCTTTGTTATTAAAGTAGAATGATATGATATACACACATCTTTGCAACTTTCTTTTGCCCTGAAAAAGTGACTCCCCATCAATTGGAAGAGAAAGATTTAGCAGCTTTCCAAAACAACCTCTGTAAATACAGATACCTATAGGCAAACATAATTTTATTTAATTTTTTTCTCATGGCATACCCTTTTTCTTCCCTCTCCTCTCTCAGGCAGGCTGTGCAATAAATAAATAAATAAATAAGTACCTCAGGTATATAAATCTTTTCTTTTTTACATAATCTTCCATACATTTTTTTCCCTCTTTCACTCACACACACCTGCATGAGCATATAAAAAAGAGCAACTGATGACTCCAAACACCCTTTTCTGCATATTACCTTTAAAAAAATCAGCAGTGAGCCTTGGTATGATGATTGAAAAGACTCAGTTCAAATATACAGCTCCTCCTCAGATCCTTGGAGCCATACCAAGCCGGACACATTGATGGGGCCAATATAAATCTTTCTCCAAGGTGTCCATTAACCCGCGGATCTCTGAAGAGTAAACAATCATCAAGACTTGCAATATTGACTCTGGTCCAAGGCTTTCCAGATTGTCCCCTAAGCCTCCAGGCTACCAATAGGTTGTATTTCTCAAACAACAATTCTCAAACATTTGGTTCAAATCCCTTTATATTCTTCTTATCTGGGACCAAAATACTTTTATTTTTGTGGGCAATATCTCTGAATATGGATCATATTAGATATGAAAACTAAAAAAGTTAAAAAATATTTGTTTACATTTAAAAGAGAAATAATAAATGTATTACATGTAAATATACTACATTTCTCAAAAAACTCAAAGAAAGTAATGCATAATAAGACTGTATGCAATACATAGGTGTTGAATGTGACTATGGAAAGTTTTATAAAAATGACAGATGAATAACGAGTCCTTTTTTGTTCGTACGTCTCAGGTGTGAACAAAAAGCCTACATTAACTTTGTTTTTTTAAAAATAAATTTAAATGTGTGTATTACAATGGCTCCTGGATAGAAAATACTAGTCTTAGTTGTTAGAAAAAGAAATAAAAATAAAAGAAAAAGAAAAGAAAAAGTCATAAAAGATGACTAAGACTCCAAATATTTGATAAACTAGCCATTGTTATAAAAACTTTCTGAAAGAAATATAAAGTTGTCCCATCACAAGCACACACACACAGCATTAAAACAGGACCTTAGATGCAAACTCTTTGTGGCCTCTCCTCAGATATATATCCATAAATTAGATGGTTCTGGCTCCTTTTCATGTGTTTCACTTAAAAAACTTGGCACTTCTTTTTGAAGAATACCTAACAACTATGGGCCTATCTACTCCCTCACGGGAAGCTTCTTCCTGTAGTAAAAAAGGTGATTTGTTTCCTTTGCTTTGACTCATATTAACTCTGACTGCCTACATTTGAGTGAGGGCTGGAGAGAATGAGTGAGGGAATTTGTGTGTGTGTTTTATAGGGAGATTGCTGGCAAGGAGCTCCTCCTAGAGGTTAGGGAATGCATCTCCCAGTATAATAAATTATAATTGTTTTAAACTAAATACAATGTCAAGTGTATATGCTCTGTTAGTATAGATGTATATATAGTAAACCAACATTTTTTTCTCTATATGTAAGTTTTGTCTTCAGAAGTTGTGTCTGCAAACTTTTTGGGTCTGTAAGAAAGTCACAGTAAATAGAAGTCATCTTGATAATTGTGCCATTTTAGAAAAATAATAACACTCATTTGAAATCTACTGGCTATCAGAATTTTTGAAATCTTGGACATACATCTCCAAAGTGCAATGTTCTACCTTTGCATTTTTAGTGTTCAAAAATTTAAAACTGAAGTTCCTTAACTAGAACTTATTACAGAGATATTTAATAAATAAATTTAGATATACAGAATTATGACAAAAATCGTATAGAGAGTTCCAGTATATCCTGTGTCCAGTGTCCCCTATTAACAAATGAAATTAAAATAGTAACATTTGTTATAGTTATTGAACCAATATTGGTACCATATTATTAACCAAAGTTCATCTTAGATTACTTTTTTAAGATTCTCTTGGTTTTCCTGGTTTTTCTTTCTTGCATATAAACTATTTATTAACAGAAAAGGCCCACATGTTAATTTCTTCTTGGACACACCCACAGTAGGTCCACTGCCAGTGGTCTTGGTGTGCTTGCCTCAGACATGAAGGCTCAGAAGTGGCACAGCCTTAGAGGGCCTGAGTCTTCTTCAGTCATTCCAGATTTTCATCAACCTGTTTTTCCAACCACTGGCCAGGACCTGGTTATATTTTCCATCCTTTACATACTTCTATCTGTTCAAGAACCAGTCTGGGATCTTGTACTGATGTAGATTCTGTAGTCTGGGATCTTGTACTGATGTAGATTCTGTAGTCTGGGATCTTGTACTGGTGTAGATTCTGTATAATGGTGATCACATGTTCTACCTCATCCTCAGTGAGTTCTCCTGCCCTCTTGGTGATGTCAGTATCTGCTTTCCTCAACCCCATGTGAGCATATCTTCAATCCACACCCTTAATGGCAGTGATGACAAAGGCTATTTTCTGCAGCCCATTGATCTTGGTATTGAGCACTCACAAAATATGCTGGAACTTCTCAGGGATCACTATGGATATCGTAGCAACACAAGTGGAGGTATGGAGGCTGTTCATGGAAGGGCTCAATTTTCCTTGACATCCTTTTTCTGTCCTAGGTTCCCATCCCGAATGCCATATCACAATATGTTGTCCTGTCTCCTATGTCTCTTATGTCTTGTTTATGATAGTTTCTCAGATGTTTCTTGTTTTTGATGGCTTTGACAGCTTTCAGGGTTACTGCTCAGGTATTTGGCTATTTGGTAGAATATCCCTTAGTAGAGATTTGTCTGAAGTTTCCCTTGTGGTTAGAATGCACTGTATGTTATGAGCAGCAATACAGAGTTTTATTTGGCCTCAGTGTAGTAATCACATTAGAGTTCCTGGTTCATGGCCGAGTTTCCCAAGAGATAGTCTTCAAGTAGAATAAACCTAGCAGAAGGTGATCAGGAAGTTCAGATCGGGAAGTCCTTAAGGGTGTTTTAGAACATTCACATTTTCAGGAAGTTTCTAGAACCACCTAAATATTGTATTTGTTCCTAGTTCCTAGAAAGCTATTTAATACTATGTATATGGAAGGACAATCATCAAGACAGTTAACCCAATACTCTACAGAAATAAAGTGGCTTTATAGAGAGGATAAATATTCAACCCAATTTGACAGGGACATTTTGAAATTCTAGTGGTTGTCCCATTGTCATTTTTTATAGCATCTCCTCTTAACGTCAAAATGTTGCAGGCTATTAATACATTTCGTCATGAATTCATTTCTTACTGTTGCTGTAATGAATTGTCACAAATACAATGACATAAAACAATTTTTTATTGTATAGTTCTGGAGATCAGAAGTTAAAAGTGAGGTTTAACAGGTGAAATCCTGATATATGCAGGACATCAGGAGACTCTGTGGAGAACCACTGCCCTTGCCTTTTCCAGCTTCTATTGGCTTTGGCACTCATGCAAGATAAGATATTTACAGGTTTGAGGGATTAGGATGCAGAAATCTTTGGAGTATCATTATTCTGATTATCATACACTGTGGTAACAAAGAACAAGTAAAAAGTTAAAAAAAATCAATTTTGAGACATGAAGCCTGTGGGTTTTGGGTACAAGACAACTCTAAGAATACATTTAAATGTATTTACCCTTCTGTGTTCTTTTATCATTCATCTGCTGATTAGATATAGAAAGAGAAATTACAATAATGTATGATAACTTTTGGTGATAAACTGCTGTAAAAAGGGAAGGCAAATATCATACATTTATGACTATGTTTGTTTATTAGCTACACTCCTGTCTCCTAACATTGCAATATGGACCTAAGCAAAAGTAGGTGAGTTTATGTGGCAAAATCATAAACTTTGTAAACAGAATTTCTTGAGCATTTCAAGGTCTCAATATTACTTTATTGGTTTTCTGCCTTACAATTCTGTAATGTCATAATAAACAAATTCATTGAGTCATTCCTTAAAGACAGGTTGGTGAATTCTTTGCTGTGACTAAATTAAACAGAGGAAGGGTTGCCTGTAGAACTGGCAGTTGTAGATGGTGGGTAGTGGCCAGACAAGTAATACAGTAAAATGAAACCCTTCTAAACATGTAAGACTTTCAAAACGAATCATTGATTTCTAGCACATTGCCAAGGACATTTCTAAAAAGTGTAACTCAGTATTTCCGTGTACATTTTAGATGAAAATAATTCAGTACCCGTCAAGGTTAGATATTTATTCATCCACAGCTAAAGGCTGCTTTAACCTGTGATGCCATACAAATAGCCACAAATATTTTGACATTCCTTCTAATGAGAGGTGAGGTCTGTGACTCCTCCCTTGAGTTGGGGCTAGGCTCTGACTGTTTTAAATAACGTAGTATAATGGAAATGATGCTATAGCAGTTTTGACCCTAGATTTTAAGAGGATGAGCAGCTTCATTCCTCCTGGTGCATTGACCAACCATGTCAAGGTCTGACTGACCTGAGTCCTCATGCTGTGAGGAAGCCCTAGCTAATGTTGAGGTCATATAAAACAAGGAGAAGAGAGAGGGAGGGGAAGAGAGAGAGAGAGAGAGAGAGAGAAGAGAGAGGGAGGGAGAGAGAGAAAGAGAGAGAGAGAGAAGAGAGAGAGAGGGAGAGAGAGAGAGAGGAGAGAGAGAGAGAAAGAATGAGAGAGAGGAGACAGAGAGAGAGAGAGGGCGGGGGGGAGAGAGGAGAGAGAGACAAGAGAGAGACAGGAGAGAGAGAGATGTCTGGCTGGCTGTCAGTTTTTCCAGACATGCAAGTCATCCTAGCATCCCAGTTGGGATGTTTTTGTGGATTACAGATAAACTATCTTTGTTGAGCCCTGCTCAAATTTCTGAGCCAAAATTGAAAAAAAGAAAATGAGAGGCTGAGCATGGTGGTTCACACCTGTAGTTACAGCACTTTTGGGAGGCCAAGGTGGGTGGATCATGAGGTCAGGAGTTCGAGATCAGCCTGGCTAACATGGTGAAACCCAGTCTCTACTAAAAATACAAAAATTAGCCGAGCATGATGGCACGTGCCTATAGGCCCAGCTACTTGGGAGGCTGAGGCAGAAGAATTGCTTTAACTCAGGAGGTGGAGGTTGCAGTGAGCCGAGATTGCACACTGCACTCCAGCCTGGGCAACAGAGTGAGACTCCATCTCAAAAAAAAAAAAATAATAATAAATAAAAAATAAAAAGATAAAATGATTGTTGTTCTATGCAAAATTTAGATTTTGGTGTTATATTTTATAGCAGTCATTAATAACTGCATAGTCAAAATATATGCCTTCATTCTTAAACAACTTGGGGGAAATCTCCCTAATAACTATTTTCAGTCCACGTTTCAATTTTTGGAGTTCCTTCAGTTGGCTTATATATGGTTTGTAATGCTTAGCTGATCTCTTTCAATTGATATTTTGTTTAGAATATTGCTTAATTATTAATTTCAGGTTAAACCCAGACTTAAAATTTGTGTTTTGTTTTTACACTTTCTGTATATGCCAAAGGCTGACTCTTGTACATGTAAACTGATGTCTTGATCCCAGAAGTCTAACTGTGAGTTAAGTATAGACAACCTCTGATGCATTTGGGATAGGAAATTTTGATTTGTATTATGGCAACCTGACCTAAGGGGACATTTTTTAAAACTTAGAACTTTTATCATTTATTTAAGCCTTGCTTTAAAAAGTACATCACATAATGTATTTAAATTAGGGGGAAAAATCTTCTTAGATTTCTATTATTTTCAGCGTATTAAAAGAGACAAGAAATGTACCATGTCCCAACTACTTTCTTAACCACTTGAGTTATAATAGTGAGCCAAAAAAGGGCAGCGATTCTGCTCTCATCAAATTTGAATTTTAGTTATGAGAAACAGAAAATGTAGATTTAAACAAACAACAAACGTGTAAGTGATATGTCTGGCCATTTGGTCCTTTATGGTAGCCACTGGCCACATATAGCTATTTAAATTTAAATAAGATTCAGTTGTCAATTTAATTTAAAAACGTCATTTCCCCAGGCACACTAGCCAACTTTCAAGAGCCCAGAAGTCTACTGTATTGCACAGCGCAGATTACAGAAATGTCCATTGTCACAGAAAGATCTACAAGTTGAACTAGAGAACTAATGCAAGATAAGGATCGGTGCTCACACAAATTTGAGTGCCTTTTTAGAGCTTTATATAGATCTCGTTATTTGCCGCAAAAATATAATTCTCAAGAGATGATTAATTTTTCTTAGTTGAAAGAAGAAAGTGAATTTGTTGTTCTCCAGGATTCACCAGGGGCACAGTTTAGAATTTCTTCATTTTTCTTCATTAAATCTCTTTACAAGAAAGAAGAGGTAATAGATTAATGATGGTCTTCACTACTTCTGCTGTGGTATGAATTACACAAAATGTTTACAGATGCTATGAAAGAGCTCTGGATGATTAATGAATATTAATCATATTTAGATTAATAAATATTTATAATTGATTATAAAAAAGTAAGAAAGAATGTTGTGGTAACAAATCAAATAATATTGAAGCCTAAACTTTTGCTGTATTTGGATTCAAATTGACTTTCAAGAAAGCATAATTAGTAAAAAATTTATTTCAAGAAGATAGAATTTTAATTTAGTTAAATACTGAACAAAATATATCAAAATTCTGCTTCTGGCTAATCGGAGTTTGGTTGCTTTTTAGTTATCTTCTGTCTTTGGTTCATCAAAAAGATCTATATCTGCAGTCAAATTTTAGTGAAATATTTGTTACACATACATATTTCAAAGCTATGATCATGTTATATTTCCATTTAAATGTGTGTTAGATGAAACGTTAATGAAGTGGAAAGGCTTACCACTATGCCACTGAATGAAAATATTTAAACATATAATGCTACATTAGAGATTAGAAAGAACAAAAATATATTGATGAGAAAAACTTAAAACTATTAGTGACAGAAAGCCATACCAAACTGAATAAAAAGGAACTTCTTCAATCAGATAAAAGTAGCTACAAAAATCTGTTAGTAAATAACTTATTTCATGTTAAACAAGAAACAATGCATTAATGTTCACTTTTACAACATTTACTCTACATATTATGAGGGGTCCTAGCATTTATATTTTCACAAAGAAAAAGGAGGGGCACAGTCAGGGCACAATGGCTCATATCTATAATTCCAGCAGTTTGGGAGGCTGAGATGGGAGGATCACTTGCGGCCAAGAGTTCAAGACCAGCCTGGGCACATAACAAGACCCCATCTGTACAAAAACGAAGGAATACAGAACAAGAAAAAAGAGGTGCAAGGGTTATAAAGGAAGCAAAACAACTATTATTATTCACAAATAATATGTAATATGATTATTAAGTTCAATACAAATAATCATCAAGATTTCTGTTCAACAACAAGAACATCTATTTTTGGAGGTTACATTTAGGATAGAAATAATATTATGGGATAGTTCTGAATAAAAGTAAAAAAGAAAAAATGAAAAATGGTGTATATAAGTTTTATATAAAAAAGTTTTTTAAAGTGTTGAAAGATATTTAGAAGGTTCCAACTCTGTGAAAGAAAATCCTGTGCTCATTGATAGAAAGTGTTCTCTCATAAAGATATATATTGTCCTAAACTACTTTATAGTCAACAGAATTTTAATAAAAATGCAAAAAACTTGTACAAACAAGGAAGCACATTACAAAATGGAATTAAACTACAAGAATAGTTAAGGCATACTGTAAAGAATAAGATTGGCTGGGGAGGGGAGTATTTTCTATGTGGAAAGATATATTACAAAATCGCAATAGTTAAGAGTATCTGTTTTGCCTCAGGAATAAACAAACACAGCAATGAAAGGATGGAGAGAGGAAAAACAGACCTAACCATACAGAGATTAAACAAAACAAAATAGAACAAAACAAAAACAACTTTTAATAGATTCAGGGGTGTATTTGCAGGTTCGTTATAGGTAAACTTGTGTCACAGGGGTTTGTTGTGCAGATTATTTCACATTTCAGCAACTGGGTACTAAGTATAGCACCTAATAGTTCTTTCTTTTTAAGTCTCTCTCTCCTCCCACCTCCACCCTCTGATTGGCCCCAGTGTGTGTTGTTCCCCTCTATGTGTCCATGTTTTCTTGTAACTTAGCTCCCGCTTAGAGGTGAGAACACGTTGTATTTTGTTTTCTGTTCTTGCATTAGAGTGTTAAGGAAAATGACATCCAGCTCCATTCATGTTTCTGTAAAGGACATGATCTCATTCCTTTTAATGACTGCATGATATTACATGATGTATATGAACCACATTTTCACAATTCAAGCTGCCATTGATGAACACTTAGGTTGATTCCATGTCTTTGCTATTGAGAATTGTTCTGCAATAAACATGCTTGCACATGTGTCTTTATGGTAGAATGATTTATATTCCTTTGGGCATTTACCCAGTAACTGTATTGCTTTGTCAAATGGTACTTCTGTTTTTAGCTCTTTGAGGAATTGTCACACTGCCTTCAACAATGATTGAACAAATTAGTTCAATCTCAAATCAGAACATTCTCACCAACAGTGCAAGTGTTTCCTTTTCTCCCTAACCTTATCAGGATCTGTTTTTTGTTTTTTTTACTTTTTATTAATAGCTATTCTGACTGCTGTGAGATGGTATGTCATTGTGGTTTTGATTTGCATTTCTGTAATTATCAGTGATATTGGGCTTTTTGTCATATGCTTGTTGGCTTCTTTAGAAAAATGTCTGTTCATGCTCTTTGATCACTTTTTCAGGGGGTGGTTTGTTGATTTTTTTTCTTATAAATGTATTTAAATTCTTAATAATTGCTGAATAGAAGATCTTTGTCAGATGCATAGTTTGCAAATATTTTCTCCCATTTTGTAGGTTGTCTATTCATCCTTGTATAGAGTTCTGATGGATTACTGATGTGATAATGTTTATTAGTCAGAATATTTGGAACATCTCAACAAATATACTCTGAATATTAGTTATCCACATGAAAAAAAAAAGAAATACTATACCTATGCCTAAAATAAAACCCAGAAGAATTTTAGGGCAAAATTCTTATTCTCTAAGAAGGGAATTAATTTCTCAAACAAGGCACAAAAATCATGTCTTCACAGAAGAAGTTTAAAGAATTTTTCAACTGTAATAAAACTAAGACATAGTCATCAAAACGACTATAAAGTTAAAAAAAAAAAACATAACCAAAGCTATAAAGAAAAAACAAGATACACCCTAGCAGAAGATGTGTGGAACATATAGCACAGGAAAAGAGTTATTATTCAAACTGTATAAATAGTTCCTTCATGCCAATAAGAAAACTCATATAGAAACCACATAGAAAAATTAATAGGCAAATTTGTAAATGGAAAGAGGAAGCATAGATATATTTCATCTTATTTCTTCACAGGAAAATACAAATTAAACACATAATGAGATGTCATTGTTAAAGACTGGGTTGACAAAAATTAAAATAAACTAATAATACAAATGTTGTCATGGATACAAAATAGCAGGAAATTTAATAAGTTGCTAATGGATTTTTATATTATTACAAATACTCTGTAAAACCATTTTATAATATATAATAAAGTTGAAGACATGTATATATTAAGACAATAAATTTTATTTTTAACTGTGTACTTTAGATAAGACAATCTGAATATCCACAGTATAACAGACAAATATATGTTGATACATTTATTCAGTGGCTTATTATATATGAACTTCAGCTACATATATCAGCATAGATACAATTCAACAAAAGAATGGGTGAAAAACATGTCTAGTGAAGTATTTGTCCTATGATTGCATATATATAATTTGAAAAAAAGGTAATCATTATATTATTTGGGATAATATAGATGTAAAGGTAATATGCCTGTTTTCTTGCCATTTTTTATCTTTGCAAAAATATGTAATATGTAAAGGAAATATAAATGTTATTTTTACTAGAATTGAGGTAAATTTCAGATTTGTTAATTGCTTGCTCAATACCTGGTATAAACCTTCTTGATAGACATAATTATAAAGCTACATATTATTGTTTTAAAAAGCTATTGGACAAATCAAAATGGTGAATTTTATTTTGTTTGAAATATAGGACAAAGAGGAATTCCAGAGAGATAGGCTATTATTTGGGGGCATCTTTTAACTGAAGAAGTTGACTATTTTGGGGGCAAAATACTGAGTGCTTTCAACATTTTCCTAAGGCTAGAGATCCACTGGGGAATGAAGATTTTGGAAATCATCCTCTGCCTTGGTTGAGATTCCCACATGGTGCCTAAAGTAAGGTAAGCAATAACAAAATGTCCCTGCAAGCGCTACCATCTGGCTTTGCCTCCCCTGGGTGCCACGGTACCACTAGCACTGAAGCGTCTTAAACCACCATTACCCAGGAACCAGGTAGAGACACACAATATTCTCTCATGGAACAAAACATAATTCCATATCTGATATTACTGCAACAAATAACTTTGTAAATACAAAGACAAGGTGCAGTAGGAGATAAATGAGAACTAGTTTGAAAAATGAAAAGACTTCAGAAGCCTATCTACAGGGATGTCTGAGAACAACTATGCTTACTATTTTTAAACACACAAAAGCCCCAGTGTAAAATTTTATAATGAAAGAAGAGATAACATATTTGGAAAAAATAAGACATGTTAGAACTGAAAAATATTAATACAATGAAAATATTTAAGAGTAGATTAAACAAAATTAAATAAGCAATTGGTACCTGGAAAGTCAGACAGAAAGAACTATCTAAAATAAATTATTAAATGAACAAAAGATGGAAATACAGAAGAAAATATATAATATCGTTAAGATACATGGAGAAAGACTGGGATACAATTTAATACAAATCACAGTGGGAGTGAAAGGAGAGATAAAACCAAAGACACTATATTAGGAATGGTAGCTAAGAATTTTCTAAAACTAATAGGAGATTTGATTCAAGGAAGCTGTCAAATCCATAATAGGACAAAAATTATTTTACACTCCTACACTGCATAGCAGACATACAGAAAAATCCTTAATGTAGCTATAGTGGAAGAAAAACGTATTTTGCAAACATCAATTAGTCTAATAGTTGACTTCTCAACAGCAACAGTGGAAGCCAAAGACAGGGAAATAATGACTGGGGCAGAAAACAATCACCAAACATAATGAGATATCCATAGCTGTCCACTAAATAACTAAATTTTAAAAGACCGAAGGAACCAAATATCAATGAGGATATATAGCAGCATGAACTCTCATACGCAGTTCATGGGAATATAAAATAGTACTTTAAAAAAAGATTAACAGCGTCTTGTAAAGTTAAACATACATACGATTTCTTGTAAAGAAAATTTATTTGAATTTCTCAGTGTTTCTGAAAATAACCTTAGTCTCCCAAGACACAGAAACAGGAACTTACATGGTAGAATGTTAAGATTGTTTGCTTTGACTTCCCCTAGAAGCATTTTTTACTTACTGTAAGGATTAGATTTATTTGTTTCTCTTATGACAGAGATAATTTATCTGATCTGAAAAGATAAAGACATATCTTCCTTAAATTCAAATGTTTACATCCATGGATAGGCCGCTAGTTTAACTCTTACCACACCACAGAGACTGGTAAGTTATCTTCCTAGATATTGGTATTTCAAGGAGGAATTTGGCTTCAGACATTGAACGTATTTCTGGTTCTTAAAAGTTAAGATATTTGGGTCTATCTGGCCCTAGGAGAAATTGCATTTACATAGAAAACAGTGGCATAATGAGAAGACTTTTCCAGAGACCAGAGGGATAACCTTCTCCTGTGTAAACAGCGAAAAACCATTTTCTTTCTTATTCTACAGCTATGAAGCACCTAGTCACTTGTGTAGGGAAAAACTTCCATGGGCTCTCATTGTGTTGCCTCAGGGATAAACCTATCAAAAAGGCAAGGAAGCACAACACACTTATTAATCCCTCTGAAGAAATTAATGAGATGTTTTTCTGATTCAGAACACTTTGTGTGCCCATTGAGATTAAAATTAATAAAGATGAGTATTAAAACCCAATAATCATATAACTCAAGAATTCTATTCATAACTTCATTCCAAAATAAATAAAAATTTATGTTCTACAAGGACTTCCAAATAAATGTTTCACAGCAGCTATTTTCAAAATGGCCAAAGACATCTAACAAACCAAATGCCCTAAAACAGGTGAATGTATAAACAAATTATGACATATCTGTATGATGGAATACCCAGAAGAAATAAAAAGGAATAAATCCATGATATATACAATGATATGGATAGATATCATGAACGTTGAGCTGAGCAGAAGACAGATAATATTTACTATAGAGTATATTCTGGATAATTACTTTTATGTAAAACTTTTCAAAATCTAATCTGCAGTGAGAAACAGATTAGCAATTACCTGGAACTAGGCATGGAAGGTAAAGATTTACTGGGAAGAGAAACAAGAAAACTGTATAGGATGAAGGAAATTTTGATATCTTGATTCTTTTGGTGGCTACATGGACATATACATTGGGCAAAATTCATTGAAGTGTACATATAAAATGGAAACACGTATGTACATTCCACCTCAATAGAGTTGACTTTAAAATTCTGCAAGGGTTATCACAAGGTAGAAGTGTGCTAAGATCCTTACTGTTCTGGAAGAATATTATTGCTTAACAGTAGCTTTTATTTGGTTTTAATTAATAGATTTTATTTTTGGAGCAGTTTTAAATTTACAGAACAATTGAATAAAAAGTACGGAGTTCTCCTTACACCTTCTTCACAATTTTCACAATTATTAATATCTTGGGTTAGTGTACATTTATATAACCAATGGACAAATGTTGATCTATTATTATTAACTAAGGTCATAGTTTGCATAAGGGTTCACTCTTGGTGTTGCACAGTTTGATGGGTTTTGACAAACATATCATGTCATATGTCCATCATTACGGTAGTATACAAGATAGTTTCACTGCCCTAAAATTTACCTGTACTCCATTAACGTATTCCTGTCTCTGCTCCTGCAAATCCCTGGCAACCACATGTCTCTAAAATTTTGCTTTCTCCAGAATGTCACAAAGTTGGAATTATATGGCGTGTACTTTTCAGATTGGTTTCTTCTATTTAAAAATATGCATTTGAAGTGTCTCCATGTATCTTCATGACTTTACAGCTTATTAGCTCATTTCTTTTTAGTGCTAAGCTATATTCCCTTGCATAGATGGGCTACTTTTTTTTAATTCACTCGCCTGTTGAAAGATACCTTGATGGCTCCAGAATTTTGACAATTATAAATGAAACTGCTATTCTCTTTCACATGCAGTTTTTTTTTGTGAAGACATAGTATTCAATAAATTTGGGTTAATACTGTGGAGAACAATTGCTAGATTATATAATACAAGTATGTTTAGTTTTGTAAGAAACTGCAAAGTGTTTTCCAGAGTAGCTGTGCCATTTTTCATTCCCACCAGCAGGGAAGGAGATATCCTGTTGCTTCATATCTTCAATAGCATTTGGTGTTTTAAGTGTTTTGAATTCTGGCCATATTAATAGGTATGTAGTGATATCTCATTGTTCTTTTGATTTGAAATTTCCTAATGACATGTGATGTTGAGGATCTTCACATGCTTATTTACCCCATCTGTCTTCTTTGGTAGTGTCTGAACAATAGTTTTCATCAGTTGATGTTGGAAGTTATAAGTTCTAGACTAACCAATAAAATAACTAGAATAGAGTATATAACTGATAAAAAGAGAAATGATTAAATAATACATGCTTAATTCAAAATAATGTAACAAAGAGAGAACAAAAGGAAAAAACAGTACTGAAGCAAATAGAAAAACAGAATAATTTTTGAAACTTAAATTCAAAGATTATCAATAAGTTCAACAAATATGAAATTATTAACTAATCCAATTAAAAGCAAAAGAAAGCAGAACAAATGCCAATGCTATTCTTTCAGCAAGAGACACTAAAATATAAGATTAGCAAAAACAAAGTAGATGATGGAGGATGATATGTAAGTAAATACTAACCTAAATAAAGCTATTGTAATTATACTTAAAAATCACAAGTCATTGTTAATTTTTAGTGCTGAACTATAATAATTTCTTAAAACTTTCAAAGCAGCTTTATAAAAATGACATCAGACATATCTATTTGTCAGAATTTTAATTGGATTTATTAGTTAAACTTCATAAAAGATTTAATCTCACTCAGGAGTGTTCAGCCCTCATAGTCTGATCACTGCCCCAAAGCCCTACATCCTAGTACCATCACCTCTGGGGTTAGAATTTCAACATATAAATTTTGAGGTAAACAAAGATGCCTATTTAGATTACCTAGTGATATACACAATGATATGGACAGATATGAACATTGAGCTGAGCCAAGACAGAAAAACTATGCTTGTTCAGTGTTGTACTGAGAGTATTAGAGATTCTAATAAATCAACAAAAATAAGTATATGGAATAAAAAAGAAGATTAAAATAAATGTAGTGTGTCTACTCCAACAAAATGCCATGAACAACAGATATTTGCTTTTTCTTTTTTCTGAGATGGAGTCTTCGTCACCCAGGCTGGAGTGCAATGGTGCCATCTTGGCTTAGTGCAACCTCTACCTCCCGGGTCCAAGCGATTCTCCTGCCTCAGCCTCCTGAGTAACCTGGATTACAGACAGGCAGCACCATGCCCAGCTAATTTTGTTTGTTTGTTTGTATTTTTAGTAGAGATGGGGTTTCACTGTGTTGGCCAGGCTGGTCTTGGATTCCTGACCTCAGGTGATCTGCCAGCCTCAGACTCTGAAAGTGCTGGGATTACAGGAATGAGTCACTGTACCTGGGCGAAATTTGCTTCCTAACAGATCTGGAGGCTAGGAAGTGCTCAAGGTACCAGTGGATTCAGTGTCTGCTGAGAGCCTAGTTCTTCACAGATGATGACTTCTTGTACATGTCCTCCTATGGTGGTAGGGATGAGGGCGCAACTGGGTTTTCTTTCATAAAAGAGTTAATCTCACTCAGGAGTGCTCAGCCCTCATAGTCTAATCACTGCGCCAAAACCCTACATTCTAGTACCATCACCTCTGCGATTAGAATTTCAACATATAAATTTTCAGGTAACAAAAACATTTAGACCATAGTGCATGTGTGTGTGTGTGTGTGTGTGTGTGTGTGCTGAAGAACCAATTTTGTGTGTGTGAGTGTGTGTGTGTGTTTATGTATGTGAATTCTCTCCAAGGTCTTTGTAGATTCAATATAAATCCAATTAAAATTCTGACGAATAGATATGTCTGATGTCATTTTTATAAAGCTGCTTTGAAAGTTTTAAGAAATGCAAACCTCCAAGAATTGCCAACAGACTCAAAGGAGAAGAAAATGGAAAAATTTACTCTATTGCATGCCAATATTTACTAAATATCTATAACAATTAAGATGGTTTATACAGGTGCAGGAATAGACAAATGCATAAATGGAATATGAAAACAGATATAAGGACACAAAATGAGACCGAATATGAATGGAGAGAAAGACACTGCTTTCAATAAATGTTATTGGGAAGAATGTGGCTACTAATTTGGAGAAAGAATGGCTATGCATTGGGAAAAAAAGACCAAGTCCTTTACCACACATCACATACAAAATCACAAATGTACTAGATTCAAATGTAAAAGATGAAGCAATCAATGGTATATGTGATCGTTAATATTAAGTGTCAACGTGATTGGATTAAAGGATGCCAAGTATTGTTCCTGGGTGTGTCTGTGAGGGTGTTGCCAAAGGAGCTAATCATTTGAGTCAGTGGACTGGGAGAGGCAGACCCACCCTCAAGGTGGGTGGGCACCATGGAATCAACTGCCAGTGTGGCTGGGTTTAAGCCAACTTGCTGAGTCTTCTGATTATCATCTTTCTCTTGTGCTGGATGCTTCCTGCCATTGAATATGGAATTCCAAGTTCCTCAGCTTCTGGACTCTTGGATTTACGGTGATTTTCCAGGGGCTCTTGGGCCTTCAACCACAGACTGAAGGCTGCACTGTCAGCTTCCCTGCTTTTGAGGTTTTGGGACTCGAACTGGCTTTCTTGCTCCGCAACTTGCAGATGGCTTATTGTGGGGCTTCAATTTGTGATCGTGTGAGTCAATACTCCTTTAAAAACTCCCCTTCATATATACATTTATCCTGTTAATTTTGCTCCTCTAGAGAACCCTAATACAGTATATACATTAAAATAAGATCAAATGTTAAGAACACATAGTAAGGATTTATTAAACAACATACAAATAGAAAGCTGTATATGTAGTGCTTACTCTGTATCTCTGTATATATACACAGGATACATATGTGTGTCCACCCTGTATGTATGTATTTACACACAGGAAAAAAATCATATATTTGCATAGAGGATACATATACAATATTTTTAAATGGTTGCATTGTTTTAAAGAGTCAAAACTGAAAAAAGTGAAAAAATTATGGCATATTCAAATATAGATTATCATACAGTCACCAAAATGAAAGAACAGGCAAGATGCCAGATATATTTTTCAATGATAACATTGAGCAAAAGAAGGCGATCTACAGAAATGTGCACACTTTGTTTTTAAGAAAGGATAATCATTCAATAAAACTATAAATACAAGAAAGTAATGACAACACAAGTCTTTGTAATACAGTCTGATTCCATTTTTCAGGTTTGATTGCTGAGAGCATTGAAACTCCCACCTCTCTGTCTTTCCATCTTGCCCTGTATCTGAGCAAGCCAGTGATAAAGTCTACATGCTCACTCCCTTGGTGCCAGGGAAGTTCCAATCACACAAGGCCGAAGCTCTGTTCAGTGTGTGGACCCTCATCCTAGCCCCATCACCTAACTGCAATAAAAGACAAAGCAGACACTTGTCCTTTCTCTAACTTTACAGACCTGTTTGAGAACCTCCTCTGCTCTCCTAAGAAAGCCTCACTAGATGAGTAATAAACCCCTCTTTTTACCATGTGAGATTATCAGTCTCAAAATCTGAACCATATGTTCGTTGGAGGTTTGTTCCTACTGCGCACCCTTACATGGTATAGCCCCCAAATTGCCTTTATAATGATTATCTCAGGAAGCTTGGGAGGAGAATGCGATCAGACAAGAGCACATAGGATGCTTCTTTTCCAACATTGATAACATTTGCATTTATGCTTTATGTTGTTTTATGTATGTTTTATTTTTAACAATTAATACAAGAAAAATAATGCAAAGAGATTATAAACACAAAACCTGACATCGTTGTTACTCATCACAGCAAGGCAGATGGCTACTACTCAAGAAAGGGACACACAAGTCTTCGCAATTATATTTCACGAGTTTGCTGGTAGGTCCACTGATGTACGAGGATGATGAGGACTATGATTATTCGAAGAATACATGACTATTATGTATGGTATTAAATGTTTTAGAACAAAACTTTGTTTTTATGAATGAGGCAAGTTGTTTTATTACAAAGTATAGAAAGTTCATAGGAAGTAATGGAGAATTTTGGGGAGTAAAATTGAAGTTACAATTTGGACTTTATAGTGACATTTGTGATTTTACATTTTTTTCTATATACTACAGCAAAAATATTATTTTGAATGAATGCTGCATATTATTTTTGCTATCATTTCTAGCAGAATAAGCATGTTTAGTATGCTCATTTATTACTACCACAGAGAAAGGGACAACTAGTTTTCTCTAGTTCTAGGCATGAAAGATGGGAATAGTCATTTTCCAAGATGAAGTTATGATTTGACACCAAGAAAAGCTGAATCTGACACTGAGAAATCTTATCTCTAATTAGAGATATCAAAAAGGTGAGTAATATGATTAGAGTTAGATTATGTAAAATATGTGTTCATAAGCTTCTGGTTTGTGAACCTCTCTTTGGATTCTGTGTTATGTAAGAACCAGACAGAAATACAATACTTTTTGTTCCCTCATAGTAGTCTTTATCTCCTATATTACATTTCTATTTCATTTGGTAAAGCTTTTATTTGAATTACTGTTTCCATTTTAGTAAAAGAAAAAGGTAATGTAACAAAAATTATGATTGGTGTTCAAATCTTAGATGCAATTTAGTGCTCATAAATTTAAATTCTCCTGTGCGCTTCTTTATTAGTTTGCATATTTGAAAATGTGAAAGCTTTCCAGGCTATGTTTTAGCGTAAGAATATCTTTTAGAAACAATGTATGCTTTTCTAATTCCTTTCAGAAGAGTGAAATATAAATGCATAATTTATAGAAACTAAACTGTGTAAGTTTAGTTTCTGCATGTAAAGAGCCAAATCAAAAAGACTGTGTCACTATGATATTCCAAGCAATTAATTTGTGTTTTGTTTTCTAAATATTTCACCATCCCTGCCCCTCTTCCCCTCCCCTCCCCCATTAAGTTAGTTGAAAGTAGAAGTTGCCAGAGGACAACCTCCTTTCTGGCTTTTAGTTGAGATACATGAGATTTATGGGGCAGAGTTGGCTAAGGAAAAGAGATACTGGTAGACTTTGGTGTTGAGGTTTTAAAATAGTAATTGAGATTTCCACAAAACCAGTAAGGAAGTTTTGGTTTCACATTAAATAAAGACTGTGATCCATGCTCCATCCCTGCCTGAACACTGGCATTGGAGACAAGAGTTCAAAAGAGAATGATTAGGTAACACTATCAAATAGGAAGACAGACTCTTGGGCACTAAGACTTCCAATAAGGAAATGATTACAAAGGCTAAGCTTTTCCTGCCTTCCTGGGCCAAGCTGAGTTAGGTTAACGTGCCTATTGGTGGTTACCCACCAGGGCCAAAGACCAAGCCTCACGGAGTGCCCTCCTTTGACTTGGAGCCTTGTCCATGCTGTACATCAAACTCTCGGGTTGTGTGAGACAAATTATTGTAAAGATGAAATCGACATTCCTGCCAAACTAATGGGGAAATAGAGTCTTTAATTCAAGTTGAATGCTATTTTTGAAATATAATGGGGCCAGGCACAATGGCTTATTCTTGTAATCTCAATTACTTTTTAAATCTTTGCTGAATGTAAATTATATAAAATGTATGAAAACATGTGTCTTTTTTCCAAAAAGCTTCAGGAAGTGTCTGAAACAGACTGAATTCACTGAGTTTAATAAAGGACATGAAAAAAATAGTGCAACAATTCTATTCGTGATGCCAATTTCGAATATTCAAATTATTTATAGAGACCTTGTCTCTATAAACAATTTAAAAATGAGCCAAGCATGCTAGCACAAGTTATAGTCCCAGCTACTTGGATGGCCAAGACAGGAAGATCCCTTGAACTCAGGAGTTTGATGTTACAGTGAACTGCTTACACGTGGGGATAGAGTGAGACCCTGTATCTAAAGAAATAAAGAAAAGAGAGAGAGGGCAAAAGAATAAAGAAAGAAAATACATCACTTCTTGCACATTTGAGTATGTGCCTAGAATTATGTGTGTATACTTAGAATCAAGTTTATTTTGCTGAATCATGGTCTTCTAAAAAATATTTTATTTATTTTTTGTTAAAATAGGTTATTCATTTGTCTTCTTTTAGTTTTATTTAAATAAAGCAAGGTCCACTTGATAGTCATATAACATTACAAAAAAAAACCTTGTTAGAAACAGGAAATTGGCATCACGAATAGAATTGTTGCACTATTTTTTTCATGTCCTTTATTAAACTCAGTGAATTCAGTCTGTTTCAGACACTTCCTGAAGCTTTTTGGAAAAAAGACACATGTTTTCATACATTTTATATAATTTACATTCAGCAAAGATTTAAAAAGTAATTGAGTACAGGTTCATGAAGAAGTTTATATATATAAAAAAAGAATAGTCAGAGAAAGTGGATCCTGCTAGTAATTTAGAGAAAATCATGTGCATTATGCTTTTAGAACAAAATTTAATGAAATTGTGCTAAGATATGGTTTATCTGAAGTATTCTGCATAATTTTAAGCCCATGAATACATAAACACAATTATGATTCCAAGTTAAAGTGTTCTAAGTGTCAAACTTGGTACTGCTGCCAAAATATTAACGGAAAACAGAATATTTGGCACATAGAACCTATCAGTATTTTTGAATAATGCTAAAAATTATGGGAAATAGACAATATTTTTCATCACGTAGTAATGTTGTTATTCAGTTTTTGAAATAACAGAAATATAAAATGGAAATCAGTTATCATAAGCTTTCTCTGCTGAAGTTTTAGTGAAAATTATACTGAAAGAATTCTCCATTTTATAAATACTCCAGAAGCCTCAGCTTTTAATACACCAGTGAACTCAGACCTGAAATGGCTGGCACAAAGAGGTTGACTTTTAGAAGAGCCCTTAGTTTATGAATTTTACTGACTTACATTTAAAACATCAACCTGATGCTTTGTTTTCTTTTTCAGGATTGAGTTTACAAATACAGCGGACCAAACAACTTAGAAAAGTAGAGGTAGCTGGTTTTTTGCTAGAAGCATGCATTCTCACAGCAAGCAATGAAGAACCAAAACTGAAAAGCAGATATGAAGGATGAGAACAAAGACAAAGCACAGATACATAATTACAAATGCACAGCAACATTTGTAATTTAAAGTTAAGGGAAATAATTTCACATTCTGCAGTAGCATACATTAACATCTTACCTTGTAATCATGCAAAAATAAATTACCTTAATAACTCTAACTTGTCATGTAGAAAATTTTAGGAAAATTTGACATTTCCAAGGAAAATGACATATGAATCTCCAAATTTGAATTATATAACTTACATACTCATCTAATTCTTGAAAACCATGTATTTTTGAGTCAAATGTGCTATGAGAATCTAAGCATACTGGGCTGTTGTTTTCGACTTGCATGCAGTTCTTATGTCTTTCATAACAGGAACTAAGAAAGGTTCCTTTTGGTTCATGTTCAATGCTTTTCACATTTTTTGGCATTTAAGGATTATAAAGAAAGAACAAAGCTTGACAGAGAGAATGATGCTGGAGAATGGTCTAGGCATATTCACTAGTTAATGTATTCACTTTCATTAAAATACATTTTGTCCTTAAATATGTGTCTGTTTTATGGAACATTATTTAAAATATCAGGAATATATGGAGACTTCCCTACATTTTGAAGGATGCTTAGCAAGTCATGTGGTAAGCTGAATGCCTTTCCCAAATTGTCCACATCATTATCCCTAGAATCCGTGAATATATTAAATTACATGGCAAAAGGGATATGCAAATAAAATTACGTTTAGGAATCTTAAATACAGAGATAATCCTGGATTGTTTTGTGGGCTTCATCTAACCACATAAGCCCTTATAAGCAGACAACTTTCCCTGGCTGTTATAAGAGAGAAATGGCATAGAATTCAGAGAGATTCAAACCATGAGAATGACTTGCTGGTTTGAAGATGCAGGGACAGCATGACGAAGAACACTAGTGACGTTAAGCTGCTGACAGAGGCTCCTGGTGGACAGCGGGGACCTCAGCACCACAACTCAAGAAAATGAGTGCTGCCAACAATGTAGGAAGCTTGGAAGCAGACTCTCCCAGAGGCTTTAGATAAGAACCCAGCCCAGATGACATTGATTTGGGCCTTGTGAGATCCAAAACAGAGAAACTAGCTGAAACCACCTACAGAGCTATAAGAAAATAAATACAGATTGTCTTAAGTCACTAAATGTGGTGTACTGTCATAGCAGGAAAACAAATATAAGCCATTACACATTTACAGTTTTTTTAAGGACAGTCACATTTCAATGATGTGGGTACTTAAACTGTGTGGAATGCTCAATTACTTAATAATGCTAGAAAAATTAACTTGTTCTTCAGATTGTGGTACCCAGGGGTTATATAGTTTTTCACTGTGACTCTGTATTGATTTTGTTTCTACAAATAAGAACAGAAATATTTACCATAAAAAGTTTCTTATACAGAAACCCAATGACAGATAAAAAGGGGAAAAAAAAAGACGACCATAAGTTAGTTTTATTCAGCAAGCTATAAGGTTAATGTCTAGAGGTCTTATAACGATATAAACTCCACATCAATTCCATCGGTGGTACTTAGAGACATTATAATCAAATGATACCAGATAGAATAAAATATTTTTAAAAACGGGAAATGTGAATATAGAAGAACCAAATATTAAGAGAAATACATTGACAAAATCATTCTATTTTACAATATATGCGGGTGAAACTTACACACCTCATACATTTCCAAAGATATGTATTTCTTTCTCTTTTTCTGCTACTCACAACACATGCAACGCACAATCCACTCCATTTGTATTTCATTTTTCTTCAGAACTGTGTTGAAAAAAACTTTACATACATGGAAAAAATAGGCATTAAACTGAAATTGACAAATTGTTTTCTTTCTTTCTTTTTTTTTTTTTGACATGGAGTTTCGCTCTTGTTACCCAGACTGAAGTGCAATGGCGCGATATTGGCTCACCGCAACCTCTGCCTCCTGGGTTCAGGCAATTCTCCTCCCTGAGCCTCCTGAGTAGGTGGAACTACAGGCATGTGCCACCATGCCCAGCTAATTTTTTGTATTTTTAGTAGCGACGGGGTTTCACCATGTTGACCAGGATGGTCTCAATCTCTTGACCTCGTAATCTACCTGCCTAGGCCTCCCAAAGTGCTGGGATTACAGGGGTGAGCCACCGTGTTTTATTTCTTAAAAAAAATAATTCATGGATCATGAATAAAGATAATCTTCTTTCATTCTCTTTCTCATTCTATTCTAGATAAGGTTTAAAGAAAATGTTGGGTAAGACATATTATCTATTGAGTATTTTAGATCCTTAAATCCTATCCACGTTTATTAAAGTAGGGGATTGTTTGGCCAAGCACAGTGGCTCACGCCTGTAATTTCAGAACTTTGGGAGGCTGAGGGCAGGTGGATCACAAGGTCAAGAGATGGACATCATCCTGGCCAACATGGTGAAACTCCATCTCTACTAAAAATACAAAAATTAGCTAGGCGTGATGCTGTGCACCTGCAGTCCCAACTACTCAGGAGGCTGAAGCAGGAAAATTGCTTGAACCAGGGAAATTGAGGTTGCAGTGAGTCGAGACTGCACCACTGCACTCCAGCCTGGAGACAGAGAGAGAGAGAGACTCTGTCTCCAAAAAAAAAAAAAAAAGGAGGGGATTGCACTGTGTTTTGTGTGTGGGTGGGCACTTCCATGTCTTTTCTCATGTAGTTGATCACCATGAAATAAGTACTGTGCTGCTCTTTTCATTCTGCTGGGTTTCAAGCTCAAAACAACAGTGTTTAATAGATGTTACAGCCCTCTTTCCTTCAGATAAAACAAGAAGTTTTCTAAAATTTTGAAATTTGTCAAGGACCCCTAATTAATCAGTGGTGGAACTCACATTTGTATCCAGAATCATCTTATTTCAGTATATATGACTTTTCATCTGTGACTTAGGTATATGTCTCATAGAAGTCTTAGATAAGCAAGTTCAATTATCCTTTTCCAATAAGGTGCTAAAGTTTTTATAGTAAAGCAGGCTGTTTTATATAATGAATTCTAATCAACTGATTAGCAAAATATAGAAAAATATTACCTGGTGTCATTCATGGTAAACAAGTTATAATGTATTTCCTAAAACCCTGAAAAATAATCTCATTAGTGTGTTTAAGCCATTTTAAATCCCAGTGATAAAAATCCATTTTGTACAATTTAAGACATTACAAGTTCTCTAAACGAATTTACAAGAAAAAAACAAACAACCCCATCAAAAAGTGGGCAAAGGATATGAACAGACACTTTTCAAAAGAAGACATTTATGCAGCTAACAAACATATGAAAAAATGCTCATTATCACTAGTCATTAGAGAAATGCCTATCAAAACCACATTGAGATATCACCTCACATCAGTTAGAATCGTGATCATTAAAAAATCTGGAGACAACAGATGCTGGAGAAGATGTGGAGAAATAGGAACACTTACACTGTCGGTGGGAATGTAAATTAGTTCAACCACTGTGAAAGACAGTGTGGCAATTCCTCAAGGATCTAGAAATAGAAATACTATTTCACACAGCAATCCCATTGCTTGGTATATAACCAAAGGATTATAAATCATTCTATTATAAAGACACATGCACATGTATTTTATTGTGGCACTGTTTATGATAGCAAAAACTTGGAACTAACCCAAATGCCCATCAATGATAGACTGGATAAAGAAAATGTGGCACATATGCACCATGGAATACTCTGCAGCCATAAAAAAGGAGTTCATGTCCTTTGCAGGGACATAGATGAAACTGAAAACCATAATTCTCAGCAAACTGACACAAGAACAGAAAACCAACCACTGTATGTTTAAACTCATAAGTCTGTGTTGAACAATGAGAACACTTGGACACAGGAAGAGGAACATCACACACTGGGGCTTGAGAGGTTAGGGGCTGGTGAGGAATAGCAGGGAGTAGGGGATTGGGGACGGATAGCATTAGGAGAAATACCTAATGTAGATGTTGGGGCGATGGATGCAGCAAACCACCACCATGGCATATGTATACCTATGTAACAAACCTGCCCGATCTGCACATGTACCCCAGAACTTAAAGTATAATAAAAAAGAAGATATTATAAGTTCTTAAAAAATAAACAGTAATGAGTGTACATAACATAAATATTCTCATCAATTCAGTTTATTACTTTTATATGTATTAAGATAAAAGTGTAAACAATTACTCTTAATGAAATTAATGAACATTTTAAAAATTCATTGTAGATTTCTTTTGTGTGTGAAACATTATGAACCAGTTTTTGATATGCTAGAACTAAAATACAATTAAAAATGAATTATATTAATACATAAAATATTTCTACACCTAGAGTTATCAGTGTAACTTAACAGTTTTTTTTCCACCGAAAAGAACCAGCGAAAAGCTTACAGCAAAATAAGGTAGTAGGATGTTCTTGAAGCCAAGAGAAAAATAGATCAAACAGTGAGATATGGTCAACATTTTAAATGTCATTAATGTAGTGGATAATGTAAAGAGCAAGGAAGAGCCATTTAGCTATATGGAGCTCATTGGTGACTTTGAAAAGTTTCAGTTGTAGGATAGATTTGAAAATCATATCAGAGAAAAGTTTGAGAGAATAGACAAAGGAGGATGAATAGGATATAGTAAGTGTAGGTAACATCATGGATTTTTTTCTTGTAAGATATTGCAGAGTATTCGTCAGTATATGGAGAAGGCAGGATGAAGAAACTTTGTCTTCCTAAATAAATAAATAATTTAAAATATTCTAGAATAATAATGTTAGAAAACTATCATTAGTGATTTTTAATTTTTATATTCTTTATATTTTTAGTAAAACATTTCCAATTCTATGCACTTTATTTTATTTTATACTTTGAGACAGGGTCTCTCTATGTTGCCCAGGCTAGGGTGTGATTGGAACAATCATGGCTCACTTCAGCCTCAACCTTCTGGGCTCAAATGGTCCTGCTACCTCACCCTCCCAAGTATTTGGGAATATAGTTGTGCACCACCAGGCTCAGCTAATTTTTAATTTTTGTAGTCATGGGATCCCACTGTGTTTCCCTGGCTGGTCTTGAACTCCTGGGCTCAAACGATCCTTCTCCTTCAGCCTCCCAAAATGCTAGGATTACAGGCATGAGCCACTGTGCCCTGCCTTCCAATTTTATGTACTTTAAGTGTAAGTGCATTTTACCATTGAGTTTTTTACACCACCATCAGGAGAAAAACTATGTAAAAAGTCTTGATTGAATCAATATCTTAATTGACTTTGCTCAAACGAAGAGAAATAATTTTACAAAAACCATTTACAATAAAAAGTGTTTCTTATTTTCTTTTTACCTAAACATTGCTATCTCTCAATAGAAAACTATGTGAAAATATTAAAATAATATTGAAATGTAATTATCTTTGATTTTTTCTCCAAATTTAATTATATAAAACAATTTAGTTATTGTAAAGATATATTTGTAAGGAAGGAGAAGATAAGTTATTTGATTTATCAGTTTGTTTACTTGGTATAAAACTTTAAATATTTAGACACATAGCATGTTCACCCCAATTTTCACCTTACTACTTAAGATGGTTTGGCTCTGTGTCCCCAGCCAAATCTTGTCTCAAATTATAATCATAATCCCCACGTGTCATGAAAAGGACCAGGTGGAGGTGATTGGATAATGGGAGTGCTTTCGCCCAGGCTATGCTCATGATAGCGAGTGAGTTCTTATGAGATCTGATGGTTTTATAAGGCTCTCACTCACTCTCTCTTGCTTATAACCATGTAACTAGTGCCTCTTCACCTTCCACCATGATTGTAAGTTTCCTGAGGCCTTCCATTCATGCATAATTCTGAGCCAATTAAACTGTTTTTTTTTTTTTAAATAAATTACCAAGTCTTGGTATGTCTTTATAGCAGAGTGAGAATAGACTAATACAGTAAATTGATACTGAGGTAGTAAGGTACTGCTGTAAGATACCAATCACATAGCAGCAACTATGGAACTGATTAATGGGCAAAAGTTGGAACAATTTGGAAAGCTAAGAAGAAGATATGAAGATGTAAGAAAGTTGCGATCTTCCCAGAAACTTGTGGAATGGCTTTGACCAAAATGCTGATAGTAACATAGAGAATGAAGCCCAGGCTGAGGTGGTCTCAGATAGAGAAGAACTTGTTGGGAACTAAAATAAAGGTGACACTTGCTATGCTTTGGCAAAGAGGCTGTTGGCATGTTGATCCTGCCCTAGAGATCTGTGGAACATTGAAGTTGAGAGAGATGATTTAGGGTATCTGGCAAAAGAAATTTCTAAGCAGCAAAACATTCAAGAGGTGACTTGGATGCTCTCAAAAGCATTCAGTTTTTTGCATTCACAAAGAGATGGTTTGGAATTAGAACTTATGTTTAAAAGGGAAACAGACCATGAAAGTTCAGAAAATTTGCATCCTGACAATGTGATAAAAAAGAAAAACTCATTTCTGAGGAGAAATTCAAGCTGGCTGCAAAAATTTGCATACAGAACAAGGGGCCAAATGTTAATTGTCAAGACAATGGGGAAAATGTCTCCAGGGCATCTCAAAGACCTTCATGGATGCCTCTCCCATAACAGGCCTGGAGGCCTAGGAGGAAAAAATGGTTTTGTTGGCCAGGCCTAGATCCTTGCTGCTTTGTGCAGTCTTGGAACTTGGTGCTTTGCATCCCACCTGTGGCTAAAAGGGGCCAATGTACAGCTCAGGCCATTGCTTAAGAGACTGCAAGCCCAAACCTTGGTGGCTTACAAGTGGTGTTGGACCTGTGGGTGCACAGAAGTCAAGAATCAAGGTTTGGAAACCTCAGCCTAGATTTCCAAGGATGTATGAAATGCCTGATGTCCAGGCAAAATTCTTCTCAGAGCCCTCATGGTGTACCTGTGCCAGGGCAGTGCGGAAAGGATATGTGGGGTCAGAGCTCTCACACAGAGTCCCCTGTGGAGCACTGCTTAGTGGAGCTGTCAGAAGAGGTCCACCATCTTCCAGACCCCAGAACTGTAGATCCACCAAAAGCTCAAACTGTGTGCCTGGAAAAGCTACAGACACTTAACATTAGCTTGTGAAAGTGGCAGAAAGGTGTCTGTACCCTGCAACTATGAGCTGCTCAAGATCATAAAAAGCCACTTCTTGCATCATCATGATCTAGATATGAAACACAGAGTCAAAAGAGATCATTTTGGAGCTTTAAGATTTGACTGCCCTGCTGGATTTTGGCCTTGCATGGGGCTTGAATCCCCTTTATTTTGGCCAATCTCTCTTATTTGGAGTGGGTGTGTTCATCCAATACCTATATCCCTGTTATATTTTGGAAGTAACTAACTTGCTTTTGATTTTACAGGCTCATTCGCAAAAGGGACTTGCCTTGTTTCAGATGGGACTTTGGATTACAGACTTTTGAGTTAATGCTGAAGTGAGTTAAGACTTTAGGGGACTGTTGGGAATGCATAATTGTGTTCTGAATTGTGAGGATGTGAGATTTGGTAGGGGCCAGGTGCAGAATTATATATTTTGACACTGTGTCTCCACCCAAATCTCATCTACAATGGAATTCCTAAAATCCCCACTTGTCAAGGAAGGGAGCAGGTGGGAAGTGATTGGATCATTGGGGCATTTTACCCCTTGTTGTTCTCATAACAGTAAGTTCTCACAAAATCTAATGATTTTATGAGGTTCTTGCTTGCTCTCTCTTCTCTACTACCATGTAAGACATGCCTCTTCACCTTCTGCCATGATTGTAAGTCTACTAAGGCCTCCCTAGCCATGCAGAATTGTAAGTCAATTAAATCACTGTTCTTTATAAATTACTCAGTCTCAGTTGTCTTTATATCAGTGTGAGAATGGACTGATACACCTCTCTATTTGCATAATTTTGAAGTTGACTTGCAAGTGGAATCAAATTATTGCTTAGGTCAGGGTATCAGAAAAAGTAATCTGGAAATCTAGAAATTCCAGAACTCTTCTAGGACCCTATAGATGATTCGAGCTTCAAGTACCTGTCTCATATATGATTATAGGCACGAGTGTTTGAGATAGGGTACAGGTAGAGCTCATTGGAAAGAGAAATTCCACAAAGTGATAAGCTGAATTATTAGGAGTGTCATTTACTGGTGTGTTACAATTAAGAATCTAAAGGAGGAGTGTTGTGGCAGCAGGTGATAGTGAGCTATAGCAAAAGAAAACTAAAGGAAGAAAAATCTCTAAGAAGTGAGATGACCTGGGGATCAGTAGATCACAACAACAATGTAGGACTCTGTGATGTATGCTATACTTACAGAAGATTCAAATTTTGGTGGTATTACTACAGGATTTCAAGCCTTACCTAAAATGTTAAAACTGCCTCCTACCGTGTTTTAACATGTTTTCTTAGATAATTAAAAAAAAATATATATATATATATAATAAATATATATACTTAAATATATATAAATATATATATTATAAATATATATACTTAAATATATATAAATATTATAAATATATATACTTATATATAAATATATATATATATAGTTGATCTTCTGTATTCATGAGTTCTGCATTTGTGGATTAAACAACTAAACACAGCATTAACATTGTATTAGTTATATGTAATCTAAGGATGACTTAAAGTATATAGGAGATTGTGCATAGGTTATATGCAAATGCCACATCATTTTCATCAGGGACTTCAGAATCTGGGAATTTGGGTACCTACAGGAGGTCCTGAAATCAACCCCTCATAAAAACTGAGGAATTGCTGTATATATTTGATATAAATATACACACACACACATATATAAGTATATAATTTTTAAACCTATTACACAGCATACAATTACATTGCTGATTATATCCTCTCTAAATTCTAGGAGGCATTTTACAACTTACCTACATTATCTTACACAAGTTCATGAGTATGAGTTCCAGTTTCATACATATTTAATCCATATATTTTGATTTAGAAGGCATTGTGGCAGCAAATAGGAAACAGAAGTAGCATTGATAGCTCTTATTCCAAGCACCTCTCTTTCTAATCGAGAGACAAACTTAGTACATAGTGATCATAATATTAGGAAGAATATGATAAATGCTATGAAAAAAAGATAAATATTTTTAGTCTAAAGTGATAAAATAAAGGAGAGGTTATGTTATCTGAATATGGAAAGGAAGAAAAATTTCAGAGTGTTGATGTGAGAAAAGACAACAAATTAAAGAATATGGGAAGAAAAAGGTCAGAAGTAGGAAAGCACAGTACATTTGTGAAATATTTCCCGTTTGGCTGGAGCATTGGTTGTAAAGGACTGCAGAATAAGGTTAAAATTGTATGGTGGGATCATACTGTTGGAGTAGCTTTAATGTCAAGGTGATTCACTGTATAATGTTTCTCTAAGTACCAGTAGATAAAGTAAATAAATTTATTTGAAGCATATTAATCAAAATTTACATTTGCTCAAATGTTCACTGATGAGAAATATACTCTGTATTTTCATAGTGTATATGTCAATTCTTATTATTTGGTATGTCCTAACATGTTATATGCCAGATTTACCTTATTTCTAAGTTCAGAAGTACATCCATCTCGAATGTTTTATCTTTTGATGAGCTGAGATGACATTTTGATCACAAGTTTTTTTTTCTTTCTTTTGCTGTATCATGGATTGTATTCATTAAGCTTTTACCAGGAGGAAGAAGGAATGTAGTAAACAGAGTAAAATCAATTATAACTCAATTCAGCTCTTGAAATTTTCTAGAATACTTGTACAACATAAAATTCAGAACCCTAGAGATTTCTTCTCTTTAGAGTATATATATTAATTTGAACTGTTCTGTTACAGCTTTCTTAGAATAGCTCTTCCCCCCACGACGGTCCTTATTAAGACTAAGATCTGAAGTACTGTAGGCTTAATTCTCTTTCAAACCAAGAAAAATTTTTTTCTTGAATTCTATATATTTTCTTTCCTTTGACCTATAACTTAAAAAGAAAGGGAGAAAGAGATGTCCCATGCTTTCCACAAAAGAATAACTCAGAGTTAAAGCTGTCTTCTAAGCAGTATTACATAAGCAATTAAAAAAAAATTACTTAAAATATTAGTCTATGTGTTTGAAAAACTTAAAGCAATAATTTTTAACACATAGGAAATTAGTAATAATATATAAAAATATTACATGTGAAATTGAATCAATGCTGGAATTGAATAATAAATTAACATCCCTGAAAATAAACGAATTTCTAATCAAAATGCCCACATCCTTCTTCTCCTTACCTAAGAGATTCCTGAACAAGATAAATGTGTTTCAGGTTAGTGTTACTAAACCATTAAGATATTTCTTCTGAATTGTATACAAGATGCTTTGAAGAACAGAAAAAGAAAGAAATTCCCCCTTATTTTTTAACTACCTTATTGAAGTGACATACAATAAACTACATCAATTTAAATAACACAATTTAATATATTGTGACATCTGTTTATACCCTCAGTCACTATAATCAAGGTATTGAACAAATTCATCTCTCCACAAGTTTCTGCTCTCATTTTGTAATTCTTTTCTGCATCTCTTTCCTGAACTCTGCAGGCATTGATCTGTTTTCTGTCAATACAGATTTGTTTGTATTTCATGGGATTTTAAGTAAATAGAATTATGTAGTAGGTACTCTTTTGGGGATGTGACTTCAACTCTGGATCATTATTTCTGCTATTCATCCATGTTGTAGCCTATATCAAGAGTTATTTCATTCTATTGTTGAGTAGTATTTTTTTGAGATGGAGTATCGCTTTTGTTGCCTGGGCTGAAGTGCAATGGTGCAATCTTAGCTCTCTGCAACATTCGTCTCCCAGATTACAGCAATTCTGCCTCTGCCTCCTGAGTAGCTGAGATTACAGGTTCCCACCACCACGCCCAGGTAATCTTTGTGTTTTTAGTAAAGACGGGGTTTCACCATGTTGGCCAGGCTGGTCTCGAACTCCTGACCTCAGGTGATCCACTCACCTCAGCCTCCCAAAGTGCTGAGATTACAGGGGTGAGTCACCATGGCTTGTCTGTTTTTTCTTTTTTTGTTGTTTTGATACCTGTAATTTACAGATGAAGAATTGAATCTTACATATGTAACAAAGGTTAATTCCTCATCTATAAGTTAACCAAAACTATTCAGTTAATAAAGGAATGAATAGTGATTTAAAATCAGGTCTGTTTAACTTCAAGAAATATCCTTTACTATTGATCTTCATTGTACCAGTGAAAAGAAATTATCAAATGTACCTCGTAATGTGAAATGTTTAGTCAGGTCATGATACTGCTGAGAACAAAAGGGCATCATTTCCACCATGGCTTTTCTTAACTTCTGAGACAGATTAATTTTTCACAGCTCCCAAGATTCTAGTTATTAAATAAAGCATGCAAAATATGTTAGCATTATGGTTTAAATTAAATTTTAAAGTTCAAGAAACTGTACCAAATAAATATATCATGAAGTGCCATTGTTTAGGCTCACAAACAATGGCATATTCAGGGTGAATAAAAGAAAAATGACAAAAAGAAGTTTACATTGTCACTATGTGAGAATAGATGAATAAAGGCAAAAGGCAGTCTTAGAAGGAACTATATACATTGCATGCTTGTATATAAACATTTCCAATGATTTCAGGCTGCAGCTATTAATGTGACTATAATAGATGTGTTTTGGATACATATTTCTCCCAGTGAAATGTTACATTTCAGATACATTTCTTATTTAGGAATGTGAAATAGCAAGCAATTATTGGAAGAATAACAAAAGTATGAATGTATACATTGAGTCTTGTTTTACAGTTTATTCGTATTCTTATTGTTATATGTTGTTTGCAGATACTTTATTCCCTGGGAAGTACACAGAATGGAGTTATGGCTGTCTATTTACACTAAATACAATATCTGGGATAGCGTATTTGCCTTTTAGAATGATAGCTTTGGTCACAGAGTAAAATAGGTCAAGCCTGTTTAGAAAAGCCAAGAAGAGAACACTAGAGACCTTTTAGTCATGACTAAGGATGTGATATGGATAAAAGGATATAAACAAAGATACAAAACAGAATTCTTCCCTTAAGATTAAGTCTTGTTAGAATCAAGTATCATTAGCCAGTGTTTCCAGCCAAGGATCAGACTGTCTAAGAATGTGAGGGATTAGCAATCCTTGGAAATAAAAGTGGAAGAATGGCTAACATTGGAGAAGTCTGACAATAGGCATTAGATATCGGACTGAAGTAATGAGAGGCTGTTTGGAGAATGGGCATGAAGTCCGGAAACTCTGGCGCCGAGAAGAGGATGCAGAACAAAAGGACCAGAAACTGGAGAAGTGCCACAGGATGTATAGATGCCATTTCAATACATCAAAGGTGTGCAGTGGAAACTCAAATTCAAAAATATTTTGGAATAAGGCAAGGACACAAGATTTGGGGACTCAAGAGCTATGTGAAGCTAGCAGTCAACTGATCCATAGCTGAGTAAGTGATCCCAACTCATAGATTCTTTGGCTAAAAGAGAGCCAGTCCTTAGGAGTCAGTTCAAATAAATTTCTAAATTAAAAAAAATTTAATTGGGACAAACTTGAAGCATAAATACAGCAGAGACAACAGTTCAATCTGTCCATTATGTGCATAGGCCTAACCAAGATGAAAAATATTTCTGGTATCCCCATGCTCAGTTATTAACAGATCCAGGTTGAATTAATGAAACTCTATAGAGTTCTAGGGTTCTGATCTTATATAAAATCTGTTTTATCAACCTAGATACTCAGTGCCATATTTGAAATTATTGGAATGTCACATCTACAGGAATCATACTGTTCACATGAATAAAAATATTCATGAAAAAACGATTTTTTATAAAATAACTAAATAATAAAAAGAAATAGACAGAAGCAAAGCTAGAAGATTTTTATTCTAGGTAAGAAAATCATATCTGAAAGTATGGCAGAATTATGTTTTCTCTTAAGAAATACTCAAAGAAGAGAAAAATGGGTTAGAGGCCAATATTTATTACATGCATTTTATGAGCCATAAATACACAGTTACCTCAACTGTTTCTCACAAAAGCCACAGTGCTTATTACCACCTTACATATGAGTATCCTGAAGAAGATATTAAGTACCTCATCACATGGGTAACAAAAAATTCAGTTCAATTTTAAAATGCATTTATGTTTTTTTGAAGTTTGTTTTAAAAATATATCAGACTGCTTGCTTAATTATAAAATTGACTCTAGCTGGATCATAGCCATTTATATAATTCAGATCACAGAGCATATAATAAAGACTATGAATATGTCTCTGAATAATCAGATGCAGAATGTACTCCTATATTTAGTTAACACATTTATGCATTTTTAATTTAGTGCTAATAGTTTCCTTACTACTCAGTTCTTTGCTTGGTTCTTAGAAGTGGTTTTAAATACATTCTAATTTCCTTTGATTAAATATTAAGCTCATTTATAGTAAGACTGTAGGCAATTTATTAATAGTATACACAGCACAAGAAATACATTTTTCATTATATTCTATTGGATGCATCCCAGTTTCTGTTTTTCAGTATTTACCCTTTTTTTCATTTGTGTCAGGGGGTGACATTTCCCTTAATTAATCTTTTCAGACAAGTTGTATAATAGATTTTTTAATAAATTGACATAGATTGTTTACTATTATGAAATATTAACATTAGTTACACATTTCTATATCTTCTGAGCATCATGAATTCATTATGCTATACATATTTATCGACACAAACTTAGTGCCACACAGTCTTCTTGAGAGCAAAAATGACCAAACTCCTGGATATAATTCAATCAGTCTTATTTTACTTAACAGATTCCTGGTTTTTTTAAATTTGATTTTTGGATAACTTCTATTAGAAAACCTAAAGGGCTTCTTAAAAATGCACACTTCTGTCTCCCATCCTAAACTGACTGAATTAGAATAAGTCGGAGCAGAACACAAGTCTGCAGTTTTAAAAGGACATGGAGAAATTATTTTGTATCCAAAAGCTTGGAGCAAATAATCTGGTATAAGCCCCTAAGGTACTGACCCTTCTTGAAGTCAGAAACTGTTTTGAATAAATAAGCTATTATGTAAGTGGTCATGTTGGAGAAGCAGCATGGCCAGGGACTATAAGCAAGTTCTCAGGGCTGAGTAGCCTCTACGAAGAAACTAAAACCTTCAGTTCTGCAGCCATAAGTAAATGGATTCTGCCAAGGAACTGATGGGTCTTGGAAGTGAATTTTTACCCCATCAACATCTAAGGAGGCTTCTGCTGACACCTAGATTTAAGCCTACTGACATTCTGAAACAGAAGACAGTTAAGCCCAGTTAAGCCATGCCTGACTGTGACATGATAAGTGTGCATCGTGTTAAGCCACTAAATATGCTATAATTAGTAATGCAAACATAGAAAATGAACAGAAACATATATAGCTAACTGCATATATTATCACATTGATCACAACACTCCAATAAGGTAGACACATTAATGTCTACACTCTACTGTGGAGGAAAAAGAATTTTAAATTAAATATTATGTCCATGGTCATATAGCCAATAAGTAGGAGAAGTAATATTTAGTAATATTTGATACAAAGCCCTGAAGTCTAGGACCCATTATCATATAAGACCATTAGGAGACCAAAAGATCAATATAATATGAGACACTTACGGGTGAATATTTCCCAAATCATTAATACTCTTCCTAACAATTCTAACAATTTTATGCTTTTATATCAACAGGCCAATGATGTGTGTATTTACAGATTTAAATTAGGACAAATACATATAATAATGAGAAACTAACATCTATGTCTGTCATCAACTTGCTGGTAGGCAAGAAACTGTAAGTGGCTCTTTTAATCTACATTGAGATCAAGGCTGTGTGGGAGTAAATCCAGGCTCTGGCAAATTCACAGTATGTACATCAGGTAAAACAGCAATGGCTACTAACTGTAATTGCTTTCTAGGCCTGTGTCTTAATTCCGAGAAGGCGAACCTGTCTGAGTAAAGCAGAAACTCAGGAGGTAGATGTCTACTGGCCCCCAAACATCTTGCCAAGCTATGTAGACTGACAAGTGCTAGCCTGGAAGTCATGCAGGGTAAGTTCTCATTTTGGAAATACCTGAATGAGACTAGGTGCTGGCAGCTTGTAGACTTGTAAGGCCCCTTGCCTCAAAATCAACCTCTACTCCCAACCCTACATACAGGTCCTTTAGAGACTCCAGGTAATAAACTCTGATCCATGAACCAAATGTCCCTCAACACCTGTTTTTGGATGGTTTATGAGTTAAGACTATTTTATAATTATTTTTTTCTGCAATAGGGTCTCACTCTGTGATATGGGTTGGCTGTGTGTTCCCACCAAATCTCATCTCAAATATCCCCACATGTCCGAACAGGGTTCTAGTGAGAGATGACTGGATAATGGGAGTTGATTTTTCCCTTGCTGTTCTTGTGATCGTGAGTGAGTTCTCATAAGAACTGATGGTTAAAGTGAAGCACTTCTCGCCTTGTGCTGTCTCTTCTGCTACCGTGAGAAGAAGGTCTTGCTTTCCCTTCACCTTCCACCATGATTGTAAGTTCCCTGAGGCTTCCCTAGTCATGCAAAATTGTGAGTCAGTTAAACCTTTTTTCTTTGTAAATTACCCACTCCCAGGTAGTTCTTTATAGCAGTGTGCAAATAGACTAATGCACACTGTCAACAAGGCAACAGTGCAGTGACGTGATCATGGTTTACTGCAGTCTCAATCACCCTGGCTCAAGCAATCCTCCAGTCTCAGCCTCCTGAGTAGCTGACACTACAGGCACATACCAGCATGCCTGGCTAATTTTTTTAATGTTTGTTTCATGATCATGTTATTGCTTGAGCTTTTCTTGAACTCCTAGACTCAAGCGACACTCTGCCCTGGGCCTCCCAAGGTGCTGGAATTACAGGCATAAGCCACGGAAACTGGCCAATATTTACAATAGTTTTTTATAACAAAAAGAATATTATTTTGTGACATGAAAATTATATTACATTCAAATTTCAGTGTCCACAAATAAAATTGTATTGGAACACAACCACACTTAATTTGTTTATCCACTGGGTATGGCTGCTTTCCTGCTACAATTACTATGTTGAGTAGTTTTGAGAAACGTGATAGCCCACAAAACGGCAACTGTTTACTATGTGGCCTTTTCCAGAAAAAAAAAAATTGTTGACTCCTATTCTAGATCATCTCTGTAAAGAGACCGGGGCCAAACCGTATTTCCAGACTTAGTTTTCATTTGTTTAGGAACTGTAAGGTGTATAGTCAAGGGGCTAAAATCCTTTTTACTTCTAGTTTGGAGGAATTAAGGTAGAGAGGTAAATACACTAATCATAATTTACACATTTAATAAAATATGCAATTTTAAAGTATTCAAGGAACTCTCCCTCTAAAACACACACACACACACACACATGCATACACATAAATAAAGAAGTGACAAACTAATACATATTCTAATAGTGAGTCAAGTATGAATAACATCAGCTCCTGAATATAAATTTTGTTTAGTTTATATGATTAGTAAATTGACATTACTGTACTTACTATATTTTCTTGGAAAATGCTCTGAGAAAATTATTCCTAGTACCTAATACATCCTTTGAAAGAACACATGTGAATTTTCTGTAAAAATGATTTCCTCCATTAGATTTGGAGAATACAAATTTTCCAACATTGGGGGCAAAAATAAAATCATACTAATGTTTGAATATCTATACATTTCCATCATTAGTGGTATTTAGAAAAAGTCATTTGTGTACAAATATCCTCAGTGGTAGTTTTTGGTAACTAGTGAAAGATTGCTTTAAAAAATGGTAAATATTATTCATGTGTCTATATGTTTTCCTATCTAAAAACTCAACCACAATGTAACCAAAAATTAGTATAAAAAAAACACTAAAAATTTTCTAGATGAAAATAGCATTTCTTGCTTATTAACATAGATCTACAAGCTTTTATATCATTTAGGTGAGTTTTTGTAGGTTTAAAAAATTATTCTTGGTCTCTCTCAGTCTTTTAAGACAACAATCTATTGTCTGTCATGGCGCTGAGTCATGGAATTTTTAAGACATTTTTTTCAACCTCTCCAAACAACATTGACTCTTAAAAATATACTTAAACATCTTGGGTGGGGGTGGGAGAAAAATATATGTACTTAAGTATCTCTGTAATTATAAAAAAAATTGATACTAAAGTAAGGACTAAAGTGTATTTCTTAAAATCATTATTTTTACAGACAGAAAATGTTAAAATGAACTTAAAAAGTTGTCGAAGGTATTTTGATAATTTAAAATATTTTTAGTAAAAAATTAAGTGGAGGTTAAATTCCTATGTTGATATCCTAACTCATGTACATTCCTGTCACCCACAAAAAACACCATTTTGCTTTGTCTCTCACACAATTCCCCATGTACTATGAATGTTCCTGAAAGACATAGAGTTTCGTTACTTAAGAAGAAATAGCTAGTCTTGAAGAATTGCCTGCTGGTATATGAGCTTCTGGGATTTTGTGAAGATAATTCTAACATGAATAGTTATGAGTTTAGATATGGTATTCACTAACTACAGTGAGAATACAGAGAGGAAGGAAGGTTCCACTATCATCAAAACTCTATGGATTCATGACATGAACTGCCAATTATCTCTTTTATTTAAGGGCAAAGCCAAATTGTGCAAATTCTAATCAAAATTCATTACTATTCTCTAGGAAAATGGTTGAAATCTCAGCCTTCTCTTTTGAATGGCTTCCTTTTGTCACAGAGATATACTCCTGGAAAAGTTATGTCTTACTAGAAGAAAGTAATTCACATAACGTCCTCACACACATAAGAGGATCAGATTCAGCTCTGGAAAAATTATAGTTATTCTGCTACAGAAAACAGTCTGCCTTCTTGAGTTAACTTATGTTTAGAAAATGATAACAACAATAAACCAGTTGGGTGGATGAGGCTTCAGAAACCACTTTTGCTATGCAGATAGTAAAATTTGGGGTCAATATTCATGTATCATGGTCATTGTTATCCAGAAGACATAAGAACACTTAAATATATAAGACATAACTTTATTTCTTAGGATTTGTCTTCTACGTTTGTGCATACATCAACACTGGCAAAGTAAGGTGAAGCATTGCTTATATAATCATTTTAAAAGGTTATAGGTGCTGTTTTGAGCTTCAGTTCATTTAATTAGACAAATTTTTTTATTTACTCAAGTGACTGTTACTATCTCAATTCCAGTCTTTATTTTTAAAATATACAATGGCACTCTATGCCAAATGGTCTTGAATCGTGTTCTAGATACATGATAATTTTATTCTGGTGACCTAAGCAATTCTAACTAGTTTGCAGTGCAGCAGAGTACATGCTTTGGATTCAATACCACTTTTCAAGGGAAGTAAGAAAATCTGCTTTGCATTTAAGACTATGATGTAATGTCTCACATTTGCAGATTATTTAAAATGAAAAACAGGTTTTCACCGTTTGGAAGCTTATATTTTCAGTGGTATTCATGACAGGCAAAGCACATTTGAGGCAAAAGTACACACACACACACACACACACACACACACACACACACACACATAAAACTTTCAACTGGTGGGCCTGATCAGAGCAGGTGACATTAAATAATTAACAAGTTCTCTTTCCAAACCACACACCATGCTTTAATTAATATCATTCCGTAAAATAACGGGTTGTTTACCAAGGCTGCCTCAGCAAGCTGATTGCTGCTCACAAAAAAACCTCTGAGACATGACTATGCCCAAGGGATTGCTTTCACTTCATTGTTTATAATAACTACAAACAAAGAGCAGCAAAAGCTCATCTCGCCCTCCATGAGGCATCCTGACAATCTGCCAGTTTAGTCACCAATAATAATGAGACTGGCACTAGCAATAAACTCAGTGCTAATCTAATGAGGGCCTGTTTCATTCCCCCATTGATATTACAGCAGCTGCTAAGCACCCGATGTTTAGGACATATAAACAAGAGGTGTGTCTCCAACTAGTTGAAAGATAATTACCCCCACAATATGGCCTTGATAGCACACACAAGCAGCAGCGCTGTCTTATTTTTCTGCAACATTTCCTAGAGATAGAATATTCTGTCAAGAGTACAAAATTAATGAGGTCATCTGCCTATGCTAAGCTTGAAAAAGGCTCAATTAGTTATTGTTGCTGGTGGGGTTTTGTTGTTACTATTTTGCTTTTTTTTCCCTCCAGCCATCCATGCAGATACGAACATACATGTGATTTACGAACTTGTGTATATAAGGACCATGTGATGTCACTTCCTTCACTTAGTTCCTGGGGCGAATGCAATTATAAGCAGATGGGCGAATGACATGATTCCACTGCTAATGAACCTCCCTACTGAGGAAGAGGACAGTGCATTACCCTTTTGTACTTCAGACTCTTAATTATCACTTTTTTTCAGTGTGAATATTACACATGCAAACATCTTTGAATTTAAGGCATGTTGATGGAGCATTATGGACATCATTAACTGCCTGTGTTCTGGAGTCAGTTCTGAAGCAAGACATGCTTCTGAATGCTGCAGAATAAGACATCTAGTACGGGCAGAATTGCCACACTGGATTCTAAATTAATCGCCTACAAGTGAGGGGAGATCTTAGTAAACATGTCATTTGTTTGTTAAGGAACAAATCTCAGAAAGATCCTTTCATTCTCTGTTTTACAAGAGAAGGAAGGGGAAAAATGTAACTAAAAGCATTCTGCTCAAGGTAGAGACATTTTGTGCATGCTTCAGTGCATATGTTAGAAGCTAACTGATCCTTTAATTTAAACATAGTCATAATCAAGTACTGTTATCATTAGAAATTACTTATAATGCACTAACAATTTTTTTAACCAAGTCTAAAATCTTTTCCTGACAAGATATCGTAATTACCCTGTCAGTAGGCCAAGAGAATTGGATCATTTCCATAGTATTTAAAGAGGAGTGTTATGAAACCCGGGTCACAGCCTACATCCTAAATATCCAAAGGATAGACGGTTCTATAAATATAGATCTATTAATGAACATTCCTCATATACCTAAGCAAATCAGACTTATGGGCCTATTTTAGACACTATAGATAATACATCAATTTAGGAAATTCAAAATTTTGACATATTTATATCAAATTTGTATCCGAAATTCATATTTAATGTAGTGGCCCATACTTTATCTGGAGCATTACCTAGAATAAAAAAGAATATGTCTCCTTTTTCAGGTTGGTTATCTGATTTTTACCTAGAGTAAAAGAGAAACATCATTATTCTTTAATTGTTTAGCACCAGTTATTTATTTTGGGATTTTATACATTTCTAGATTACTTAAGTCACCATATTTTCTTAATTTGAGCTGATTATTAGCAGTTCCTCAATTGGAGAAGATAAAAATAAAATGAACAAGGAAATTCATTTGTGGGAAAAAAGTCAAAAATGAAGCCTAGTTTGCTGCAGACACAGAAGAATGAATACGGGAAGGTAATCATGAGTTCTGGGATGCCACTATACTCATTATTGTTCATCCTTAGACAAATCAATGAACCTCTCTGAGACCCATCTTTCTTGTTAATAAAATAAAATAGGTTAATTTAAACATTTTAAGATTTTATTGATTTTAATATAGTATTTTTTAACTATAGTAAATCCACTCCAAAGACATTTTGTCCCATTTGGCCTTAAAGATGGCAGAAAACGTAAGCTGGTAGCCTCATCTCAAATTGTTTAAATCAGACAGGAAAATATTGTTGTACTTTTTTTTCTGTTATGTGCTATGGAACTGATAATACAAGCCATTGTGGTTTTTTTCCATTTCTGTAATAACAAAGTACAGTGGGCCCTGTGTATCCAAAGATTTCCCATCCACAAATCAACCAACAATGGATCAAAAATACTTGAAAAAGAAAACAGCAAAAAATAACAATACAACAATAAAACTAATATAATTTTTAAAAATACAGAATAACAACTATTTACATAGCATTTGCATATTATTAGATATTATCAGTAATCTAGAGATGATTTACAGTATACCAGAGAATGTGTGTAGGCTTATGCAAATACTAAGCCATTTTACAAAAAGACATAAGCAATTATCGATTTTTGCATCCACAGGGATCCTGGAATCAATCACCCATGGATACCAAGGGACAACTGCACCACAAAATTTAGTGACTTGAGACAACACATATTTACTATCTTATACTTTCAGAAGTCAGTAGTTTGAAATGGCTTTCACTAGGCTAAAATGAAGGTTTCTGAAGAGCTTAGTTTCTTCTGCAGGTTTTGGGGGGAAATCTACTCCCTTGACTTTTCTGACTTTTAGTTACAAAACTGCATCCCTTGACTCATAACTACTCCTTTCATCATCAATCTGGCTGGGTGGAGGCTTCAAATCTCTCTCTGACTCTGATTCCCCTGCCTTCGTTATAGAGGGACCCTGTGATTATGTTAGGCCTACCTGGCTAATCCGGGATAATTTTCCCATTTCAAAACTCTTAATCATCTTCAATGTCTCTTTTGTTGTATAAGGTAACACATTAACTGGCTTTTGAAAGGAGGGTATAGTAATCTCGGAGGGCCATTGTTCTACATATCACAGGCATTTATTCACAAATTCAGTCAAAACATCAGTTATTCATTTCATTTATAGTTGCTAAACACCAAGGTTTTTTCAGACAATGATTATAAAGAGACATAGATAAGACATAGAATTTGTGCCCTAAAGAATCTCCATGGAAGAGACTGACAAGCTGCCAATTAAATTTAGACTATTAGGGCAAGAAGTCATGAGATGACATTGGAAGGTACCTAACTCATTCTGAAAGATGGAGTTTGAAAGAAATACTATCAGAAGATGGGAACTATCTGAGATAAGTTATGGAGGGTAAGAATGGGCTTGGGCAGATGATTCCCTAAGAGAGAACAGCATGAGCAAAGGCAAAGTGACAAGTAGGTTTCTTAAAGATACAAGAAAGTAATTAGATATGGGCATATACACTGGGGAGAGATGAGTGGTGATCAATGGAGCTGAAGCTGAAATCAAAGCCCTAGATCATAGAGGGCTTTACAAATGTTAAGGAGAAGGCCAGAGAAGTATACGATCAAGTATGCATTTAAGGAAAATGTGTATTGTTGTATGAGAGTAAGTCAGCCTTAACTACTAGGATGCCAGTAATATACATATTGCTGTGAATCACATATGAGATTGACATTATTTTAGGCAGTGGTAATAAATATGGAGAGAAGAAGATGTATTTCAGTGAGACAGGCACAACTGTATTTCAGGAGCAATTAAGTATAAAGATTAAAAGGCTTGACTAAAAGTTTTTCTATACTTATTTGGTTAAGTAAAAACAGTTCCAATTTGCTAAAATATAGAACACAGAAGGATTATATTGTGTTGTAAAGATGATAAGTTTAGTTTTTATAAGTTTAGAATAGGGTGCTAAGAAAATTGTAAGGTGAGTTGTTTTGTAGACAAATTTATAGTGTCTAAGGCTCTTTGTAAAAGTCAACATTAGAAATATAGATTTGAAATTTATCTAAATATAGATGGTAGAAGCCATGACAATAGATGAACTATTCCAGGAAACGTTTTTAAGTAAGAAGTCAAGAAAAATGAATAGAGTGATACAATGAAAACTAATTATCTAAAGGACAGACAGAGTCTATAAAGCATATTGAAAAAGACAGGGCAGATGGTTAGAGGAAAATCAAACAGAGAATAAGTCATGAAAGCTGCAGTAGGAGGGAGTTTCAAGGACCATATAGTGGTCAAATCAAGTACGACAATAGCTAATAAAATATTTAATATGATTTCGAAACTAGAAGCCATTTCTGACCTTGCCAAAAATAAGACCTTATTTATAATAAAGAGATAATCAAGTTGTGGAGGTAATGTAAAGGTACAGGATGTTACATACACACATGTGCATACTCACATGCACGAAGTATGTAATCACATGAAGTTGGGTTAGCCTATATACATGAAGTAGCTGCTTATTTCTTCCTCTTCTGACACCTTTGCCTGATCCTCCAGCTTTAGCACTGTGATGCATTTATAAGTGGCTCAATAGACACAGATTAAAATGAGCTCTTTTCTCCCTTTCTATGTCATTTCAGGTTATGGTCAATTATTTCCTCATTTCTGAAAATCATAGGTGTATCTGCTACTGGGAAGAACATGAAAAACACAATTCTCTTGCTTCTTTCACAAATATTCATTTTAATTAAAAACAAGACATTAAACTTCAGTGATAATTTTACTATTTTTTTTGACTCCAGGGTTTTATAAAACTAAAATATTAGAATTTTCTATTTAAAAAATTTTTAAAATTTTAATCTGTTTTGGGGAACAGGTGGAGTTCTGTAGTGGTGATTTCTTAGATTTTGGTGCACCCATCACCCAAGCAGTGTACACTGTACACAATGTGCAGCTTTTTATCTCTTGTCACCCCCTACCCTTTCCCTCAAGTCCCCGAAGTCCAATGTGTCATTCTTATGCTTTTGCATCCTCATAGTTTATCTCCCACTTATGAGCAAGAACATACTATGTTTTATTTTTCCATTCCTGAGTTACTTCACTTAGATGAATAGTCTCCAATTCCATCCAGATTGCTGCAAATGTCGTTATTTTGTTCCTTCTTATGGCCAAGTAGTATTCCGTGGTATATATAAAACACATTTTCTTATCCACTCATTGATTGATGGACATTTGGCCTGGTTCCACATTTTTGCAACTGTAAAGTATGTTGCTATAAATGTGTGTGTAAGTATCTTTTTCGTATAACACTTCTTTTCCTCTGGGTAGACAGATACCTACTAGTGGGATTGCTGGATCTAACTAGATCTAATTTTAGTTCTTTAAGGAATCTCCGCATTGCTTTCCATAGTATCTGCACTAGTTTACATTCCCACCAATAGTGTAAAAGCATTTTCCCTTTTCACCATATCTATGCCAAAATCTATTATTTTTTTATTTTTTTGATAATGGCCATATTCTTGCAGGAGGTATTGCATTGTGGTTTTGATTTGAATTTCCCTGATAATTAGTGATGTTGAGCATTTTTCCGTGTGCTTGTTGGCCATTTGTATATCTTCTTTTAAGAATTGTCTATGCATGTCTTTAGACTTTTTTTTTTTTTTTTTGGAGATGGAGTTTTGCTCTGTTGCCCAGGCTGGAGTGCAGTGGCACAATCTCGTCTCACTGCAACCTCCATCTCCAGGGTTCAAGTCACTCTCTTGCCTCAACCTCCTGAGCATCTGAGAATACAGGTGCTTGCCACCACACCCACTTAGCACAGTTTTCGTTGGGATTGCTTATTTTTTTCTTCCTGATTTGTTTGAGTTCTTCTGGGTATTAGTCTTTCGTCAGATATGCAGATTGTGAAGATTTTCTCCCACTCTTGAGTTCTCTGTTAACTTTGCTGATTATTTCTTTTGCTGAACAGAAGGTTTTTAGTTTTGTTAATTCCCATCTACTTATCTTTGTTTTTGTTGCATTTGCTTTTGGGTTCTTGGTCATGAAGTCTTTGCCTAATACTATGTCAAGGATTTTTCCGATGTTATCTTCTAGAATCTTTATGGTTTCACATATCAGATTTAGGTCTTTGATCCATCTTGAGTTGATTTTTGTATAAGGTGAGAGATGAGAATCCAAATGCATTCTTCTACATACAGCTTGCCAATTGTCCCAGAACCATTTGCTGAATAGCGTGTCTTTTCCCCATTTTATGTTTTTGTTTGCTTTGTTGAAGGTCAGTTGGCTGTATTTGGCTTTATTTCTAGGTTCTCTATTCTGTTCCATAAGTCTATGTGCCTATTTTTATACCAGTTCCATGCTGTTTTGGTGAATTTGGCCTTATAGTGTAGTTTGCAGTTGAGTAACTTGATGCCTCTAGATTCTTTTTTTCTTAGTATTGCTTTGGTTATGTGGGATCTTTTTGGTTCCATATGAATTTTAGGATTGTTTTTTTCTAGGTTTGTGAAGAATAATGGTGGTATTTTGATAGGAATAGCATGGAATTTGTAGGTTGTTTCTGAACATACGGTCATTTTCACAATATTGATTTACCGTCCGTGAGCATGGGTTGTGTTTCTATTTTTTGTTTCATCTATAATTTCTTTCAGCAGTGTTTTTTAGACTTCCTTGCAAAGGTCTTTCACATTCTTGGTTAGGTATATTCCTAAGTATTTTATTTTTGTATTTTTTTTTTTTTTGCAGCTATTGTGAAAAGGGTTGAGTTTTGGTTTGATTCTCGGCTTGGCTGCTGTTGGTATGTAGCAGAGCTACTGATTTGCGTACATTAATTTTGTTTCCTGAAACTTTGCTGAGTTCATTTACCAGTTCTAGGAGCTTTTTTGATGAGCCTTTAGGGATTTCTAGGTGTACAATCATATCATCAGCAAACAGGGACAGTTTGACTTCCTCTTTACTGATTTGGATGCCCTTTATTTCCTTTGCTTATCTGATTGCTCTGGCTAGGACTTCCAGTACTAGGGTGAATAGATGTGGTAAAAGTGGGCATCCTTGTCTTGTTCCACATCTCAAGGGGAATGCTTTAAACTTTTCCCTGTTCAGTATAATTTTATGCTAAAATAAATCTATGCTAATACTATGCTCTCCTCTTTAGAATAAAAGTTTAAAAATAAGGAGCCATCATTTGTAAAAAAAAATATGTGTAGATATTCCTCATCAGCATCTAGATCTATTTGGTTTAGAGTCAGAAAAATTATAATGTTGTAATTTCCTCAAGGTATTTGCCCTCTGTGAGCACTGCCACTGAGAACTTTTTCACTAATAGAGGTAAAGGACATTCTGTATTTTAAAGCAGTTATTCAAATTTCTGTTAAAAAATGCGAAAACAATATAGGGGAGACACAACATTTATACAATTTTATTTTCAATTGACAGTCTGATGTTTTAAAATAAGAATTGGAAGTCATGCTTGAGACTTAATGCATTTTTAAGCTTTTAAATCATAACAGAAAAAAGTCAAATGGCATGTGAAAATTGTCAAACTTCATTTCTGAAAAATAATTTACATAGTCTTCCTAATAACATTACATATACTTTTCTTTGCTTTCTTTTAAAATATAAGCCTCATTAAAAGTAAATTCAACATTTAAACTCTGGAATGGCATCATGATATGCATATTGATTAAAAAATTTTATCTCACAGATAAAATATTTCTTTCTGACAAATGCACTTTTCAACATTATAAAATATATATTCAATTCTCATAATTTACTATGAGATTGGCATTAATATTATACCTATTGTGAATGTAAGGGGTATAATGTGGTTCTCAAATGGAGGAACTGAAGCATGGGAAACTGAAGTAATTTGCCCAAAGTAACATAGGTGGTCAATATCTAAAGTAATCAGAAAGATTCAAAGACCCTTCCTGAGCTATATGAGTGTAAAGTCATTATATGAGTTAAGAGGTTAGATTTTGTGAATGCAGGTTTCTTAATGATCTATCTTTACGCTGTATTTCGCAGAGGACACTGCCCACTACCAAGTGAGAGAAGCCTCTCTCTCTCCCCACCCTTTGCAATAGCCAAGCTGAGGACATTGTTCTAGACAGGACAACAATAGTACGATTGCTGGTGATACTCTCTCTCACTCTCACTCCTGAATTGGATTTTGTATTCTCTTATGTCTTAGATTAACTTATTTGTTTATTTGGATTCAAATTGGTGAGGTCCAAGATATGAGGTACACTTTTTGTGTATGTGTATATGCATGTGTGTGAGGAATGGAGGTTGTGTGGAAGTTGGGGGAATCAAATGGTAAATAGATTCTGATGGAAACTCTTTTGAGATAACTAGCTTGAGACAAATAGGTGGTGCTTTTTCTTGTCTAATCCAATTTTCTAGTGTCTTCATCTTTGGAAATTGGGCTCAAATCTTCCTAATAAAATATTAATATTTCTCTTTTGGCATATATATATATATATATATATAGCCACATTTCAGACACTTTGGGAGGCAACTTGAGTGTGACTTGTAATATGGCACAGATTTAGGCATCTCTTAGATATTGAAGTCAAATATTACCTAAAGGGCTCCAAATAGTACCCCAAATTCTAAAGTATATTTAGGAAGCATTAAGAGTGTAACTTCCATTCAAATCACCTATCATAAATGCATTGTGTTTTCAACAGGAATCCTAGAGCTTACTTCATAATGGACAATGTTTTTCCACATTTTTGAAGCTCTACTCTCTCTTTGGAGCATTCCACTCAGAACTTTATTACTCTCACAAAAGAAAATTTTATGTTAAGACAAATGCTTTATCATTGATAAAACTTCTTTTAACATATCGCTTTCTATTAATAAAAAGAAAAATACAGCTTGAATTCATTTGAGATTTTTGATCGTTATCATTGTCCCTTAGAGATAGTATTAAGGGGACCTAGTGTTTTTTTAGCAGCCAAATCTTTGCTGCTGACTAAACAGTATGCAGTTAACATGCAAGATTCTTTTCATGAAATGTATGAATTAGCTAAAATTCTATTAGAACCTCAGATGTCCTGTGAGTATATATATTAGATTTCTAATGAGGATATGCAGAATATTAACTTAATAAGCCAAAGAAGAAAAAGCATTTTCATAGTCCACTCTAATAAATCCTGATTCTGAGTCTCTTCCCTGTTTAGATGGTTTAGTCAACAGGATTATTATCAAATAGTCTCCCTCTATGCTATTCTCAATATAATCAAGTATCTATTTCTTCTGCTGTGTTATTTGAAATAGAAAGAGTAGTCGTATGGCTACTCTTATGGCTCATAATTTTTTTATCTGCTCTCTTGTCAAGCTGACAAGGGTTCATAATTTTCAAGAAACCTGACTTAATTTACCCAAATAAATACGATTTTGATTGTATCTCACAGAGACTTAGCTACTCTACTCTCTGAAAGAAATACATCTAAAACAGAGTTGAGGAGAAAGCCTGTCTAAAACAGAAGAGAGCAAGGCAAAAAACCATAAGAAAGCAGGAGTTTCAACTTTAATATGAGCAAAGTAAAGTCAACTCAAACAACATTAAAGACCACTTTTTAATACTAAAATTCACGTTTAATCATAAATGTAAGTAAGACAATAATGAGTATCTATACCAAAAAACAACAAAATTACTTTTATAAAGCACAAAGTACAGAAATTGGATAGAAAATAGATAAAAACACATTAAAATAGGAGATTTTAATGTACTACTTTCAGTATAAGACTGGTCAAGAGAAAAACAATAAGATCAAGAAGACTTAAATAAACATGGTGATTTTATGGATCAACCTTGCAACCTGATAATAGAAATAGCACTTTCTTATCTATCTATGGAATACATGTAACAACAACAAAGTTGGTTAGGTTACAAAGTGAGCATAAGTAAGTTTAATAAACCAGAAATATTACAAAAACTTACTCTGATCACAACAAAATAAATATAAAATAAATGACAAAATTACAAAAACATCTTCCATGTGGAAATTTAGTAGCATTGTATCTAATACATTTGTGAAAGTTTTAATAAAATCCAAAATTACAAATGTCTAAAATAGAAGAATAAAAAGATCACAACATAAAAGAGTATATTAGCTATATTAAAGCTATATCAGAGGAAATTCTACAAGTTAAATTTTTTTTCTCAGTAAAAAATGAAAGAAAATATAAATAAATTAAATTTACAGTTCAGAAATTTAGAAAAAGAACTCCAAAGTAATCCCAAATAAAAGTACAAAATAAAAGTATGAGACAAATCAATAGGTAGAGCATAAAAAGGTGGCCTGATATTTCAATACCCAATATGATTTAGAAAGAAATACTAGAATAGTTACTAGCTAACTTGATTCAGAAAACAGGAAGAAAGTAAAAAATAAATGCAGAGATAGAAATAACCATAGAAATAACTGTAAAAACATGTTATAGTTTTAAAATATTATAACAGAATAATTTATAGACCTTTTTGCATATACATTTATAAACCTAGATAATTTTGTAGATCAGTTTACTAAATTTTAATTCAGTAAATGTCAAAATATCTTAAAAAGACTCATTTTTCTAGAAGAAATAGGATTTAAAATAATATTATTAATAATTTTATAGTTTTCTCTATTATTTTCTATTTTATACAAAATAAATATTTTCTATAAATTCTATAAATTTCTACAAATATTTGTATAAAAATTTCTAGAAATAAAAAAATAAAATATTTTATGTTTTATAGAAAATAACCTATAAACAAAAGTATCACATCTGGATTATTTCTAGTGGAGTTTTATCATACATTCATGTAGTTCACATGGTATATGAATTGTTCTGGAATATGTGTTTTCAATTATTTTATGAAGTAAGTGTATTATTCTATGTAAACTTGATGAAAATAGCACAAAATAGAAAACTAGACATAATATGTATATCATTGTAAAACTAGCAAATTAAAGTATTAGCAACCACAAAGCAACAACACATTAAGAAAATAACACTGAATGGTCACATTAGATTTATTCCAGAAAGGCAAATATAGGACAAAATTAAGAAATCCACTAATATAATATATATTAATAGAGCTGATGAAAAAATAAGATTTTCTGTAAAGACTTTGAAAATCCTTTGAAAAAGTTCTACAACCACTCTTAATAAGAACATTCAGGAAATCAAGAATTACTGGAAGTGGGCACAGTGATGCCTACTTGTGGTCTCAGCTATAGAAGAGAATGTTGTGGAAGGATAGCTTGATCCCAAGTGTTTAAGACCAACCTGAGCCACAGGGCAATACCTTCTCTCCAAAAAAAATAAAAAGTAAAATAATAAAAAGAATTGATGAACACTCAAAATATTTAGGTGTGTGTGAATTTCTAAAGTCACATTGATTGTAATTATTATGAAAATGCAAGATGTTTTAAACACATACATTCTAAGACACAACAGCATATCTACTATTTGCACTTCTGTTTAATCTTGAAATAGAAGCATTGGTCAATGTGTCTTAGACAAAAAAATGAAATATGGACACAAGACTGGAAAAGATTTTCCCTAATATACCTGGAAAACTCTAAAAAATCAGTAGTAAAACTAATTCAAACAATAAAATATGTTAGTTAGGTAACATCATACAAATCAGTGTAGACAAATGACTTAATCAACTTAACTAAATCAACACAAATAATAGCATATAAAAATAAATTCTATTTACAATAACTTTGAAGAAGATACCATTTGTTAGGAATGACTGTAACAAGAATTATACAAAGCCTAAAAATATAATTTTAAGGTTGCCCTGAAAGATACAATGTAGACTAAAATATGATATATACACATTATAGAAATATCAGTTTCCATAAACTAATTCATTAGTTTACTAGAAGAGTCAAAAAAGAGTCACTCTTTTTTTTGTTTGTTTCATTTAGAGGGAAAATTTGATAGTAAAGATTCTATTGAAAGACAAACACACAAGAATAACTTGTAAAAGAAGAGTTAAGAGGTGTACTGTCCCTGCCACCTGTTAAAACATACCATAAGTCCTCTATTATTGTACTTGTATGGTAATTACACATGAAGACATGTGTAAATTTGTATCAATATTAGGAAATCCACTAATATAATATACCATATTAATATATCTAATAAAAAAACAAAAATTAGGTAGGCATGGGATGCCTGCCTATAGTCCTAGCTACTTAAGAGGCTGATGCAGGAGTCTGGAAGCTTGAGGCCAGTGGAGTAAGAGAAGTGTAATAAATGACCCAAGTACATATGAACTATTCCTACAGGAGAAAGACGGCATCGCAAATCACTTGGGAAAAGTAAACTATTACATAAGTGCTCCTAGAGGACCTGGGTAGCTGTTAGAAAAGGTAAATTTAGACTTATACCTCAAACCATAAATAAGCATAAACAGATCAGAGATTTTTTTAAAAGCCTTACAATACTAGAGTAATGGGATTTAAACTCATTTTTTTCAAATTTGACTCAAAATCTAGAGACCATGAAGGAAAACATTGATAAATTTGAACAAAAACTTTTCCAAGGCCAAAAGATTAGCAAATTAACAAATTAAAAATCAAATGACAACAAGGGAAAAATATTGCAGAGATTAAGTTCTAAAAATTAGAGAATTTTAGGGTAAAAGTCTAAACATCTGATAGATAAAAATGAATAGACATTTTGTAAGAAAATCAGTATAAAAATGATTCTCCAATGCCAGAAGAGATTAACTCAATTCATATGAGAGAAATAAAATTTAAACTTACTCTGTGCTGGGGGCAGTGACTCGTTCCTGCAATCCAAACACTTTGGGAGGCTGAGGTGGGAGAATCACTTGAGTTCAGGCGTTTGAGACCAGCCTTGGCAGCATAGTGAGACTGGGTCACTGTACAAATTTTTAAATTTAAAGAATCACCTGGGTGCATGGCACCTCACTGTAGTCCCAGCTACTAGAGACTAAAAAAATCAATGGTAAAACTAACTGGAACCATAAAATAGTTTGGTTACAGCATACAAATTAGTGTAGACAAATGATTAGTGTAGACAGGGATCCTGAAGCAGGACCCCTAGAGGTCAAGGATAGTGGGAGCTATAATTGCGCCACTGCATTCCAACCTGAGTAACAGAGTGAGACTCTGTCTGAATAAACAAACAAGCAAACAAAACACAACACACACATAGCTAGACATCATGAAATTGGCAAGAGTTAAAAAGGCAGATGAAGGATTCTGCTGGTAAAGTTGTGGAGAATCAGGCGTATTGTTCAAACAGGAATGCACATGGGTGCAACCCTTGTGGAGTAGAAACTGGAAATATCTAGCAAAGTTGCATGTATGTTTTACCTTTGACTCAACAATTCCACTACTAGAAATTTACTCTGATGGGTAAAGTATGAAAGTGTGAAAGTATGAAGCATGAAAATAACTTTTGCACAAGATCATTAATTGTATGTTTTGAAATTACAAAATATTGCAAACAACGAAAATGCAAATATGTAGGATACTGATTATCCTAGAGCTTCTGCACAGCAAAAGAAACTATCATTAGAGTTAACCAGCAACCAAGAGAATGGGAAAAAATTTTTGCAATCTCTCCATCTGACAAAGGGCCAATATCCAGAATTACAAAGAACTTAAACAAATGTACAAGAAAAAAAGCAAACAACCCAGTCAAAAAGTGAGTGAAGAATATGAACAGACACTTTTCAAAAGAAGACATTCATGCAGCCAACAAATATGAAAAAAAGCTCTTCATCTCTGGTCACTAGAGAAATGCAAATCAAAAGCACATTGAGATACCATCTCATGCCAGTTAGAATGGCCATCATTAAAAAATCAGGACACAAAGATGCTGGAGAGGATATGGAGAAATAGCAACACATTTACACTGTTGGTGGGAGTGTAAATTAGTTCAAACATTGTGGAAGACAGTGTGGCAATTCCTCAAGGATCTAGGAATAAAAATATTGTTTAACCCAGCAATCCAATTACTGGGTATATACCCAAAGGATTATAAATTGTTCTATTATAAAGACACATGCACACGTATTTTATTGCAGCACTGTTCACAATAGTAAAGACTTGGAACCAACCCAAATATGCATCAATGACAGACTGGATAAAGAAAATGTGGCACATATACACCATGGAATACTCTGCAGGCATCAAATGGACAAGTTCATGTCTTTTGCAGGGACATGAACGAAGCTGGAAACCATCATTCTCAGCAAACTGACACAAGAACAGAAAACCAAACACCATATGTTCTCATTCATAAGTGGGTGTTGAACAATGAGAACTCATGGACACAGGGAGGGGAACATCACACACTGGGGCCTGTTGGGGTGTGGGGGGCTAGGGGAGGGATAGCAGGGGGTGAGGGTGTTGGGAAGGGATAGCATTAGGAGAAATATCTAATGTAGATGACTGGGGGATGGATGCAGCAAACCACCACGGCATGTGTACACCTATGTAACAAACCTGCACGTTCTGCACATGTACCCCAGAACTTAAAGTATAATAAATAAATTTTAAAATAAATAAATAAGTAAAAACCTTCTTTCAACAGAAAATAAAGAAATGTTCAAGGAAGATGGGGCAGGAACAAAAGACAAAGGAACCAGGATGAAGGTATTTTTACTGGCCAGATCGTAGACAATGTAAGCCTTGACATACTTAATGAGATTAATGAATGCGATGGTTTGAGTGTTTGCATACCCTCCCAAATTTACCTTGAAATACTAGCCCCAAGGTGAGGGTTTTAAGTATTGGGGCCTTTGGGAAATGATTAGGTCATGATGGGGGAACCCCAATAAATGGCATTAATTGCTTATAATAGAGGGTCTAGAGAGAACCGCCACTTCTTCCAACTTGTGAGGACACAGGAAGGTGCCATCTATGAATCCGAAAGTGGTTACCCTCTAGACATCAAATTTGCTGGCATCTTGATCTTGAACTTTCTAGCCTCTGGAACTATGAGAAATAATTTATGTTGTTTATAAGTTACTCAGTGTAAAGAAGCCTGAAAGAATCAAGACAATGGATTATAATTCACTCAATGAAAACAGAATCGATGTTCTTAATGATGTCAATTACCAAGCATACACGGGCTTGAAGCAGAAGGAAAAGTTCTTTATGTACAGTATAATGCCAATTACTAAATGCAAAAGGAATGGTGGAATTAGAAAATCATCATTTGAAAATATTATCACAAGAGTTGATTCTGATAGGGATAATAAATGGAGGTCAACTAGTGGGTAAAAATTTAATACGGGACAGGGTATTTATGTTATTTCAAAATATATCTCCCGAAATATTCATTAATACAAGGGAAATTTACCCTGGAGAAATTGGCTGACTTCACTTAATCAAATAATGAGAGTTATTCCTAGTAATAGAACAAAGCAAGATCACTTGCATAACCTCAACTTAATCAACATGAAGCATCAGACAGATACGAATTGGGGGAAATTCTACAAAATAACTATCTGGTGGTCTTTAAATTGTGCAAGGTCATAGATGGATAAAGAATGACTAAAGAATTGTTACAGATTTTAAAAAGACTAAATAGAGTAAAACTGAAGACGTGATTTTGGATTATATTATGGACTTTTTGGTGAAAGACATTATTGAAACAATTAGCATTTTGGTCTGTAAATTAGACCATGAAATTGCATCAATTATACAATTGTAGTATTTATAATTAAGCTATTATACAAATATAATAGCCAAATAAGTATGTATTTATCCTTTTAGAAACTATACACAGGCATCATGTCTGCAGCTTACTCTCAAATGGTTTAGAAAATTATAAAATGTCCTTGTATGAAGAGAAAATTATAAAACAAAATATGGTATATGTTAATAGTTGGAGAATATGGGTTAAAGAAATACAGGAGTTTTATGTGTTACTTTTGCAAAAATTTTGTAAAATTATTTAAAATTAAAAATTTATAAAAAACGGAAATATGAAAGTTCTAAAATATAAATATTTAACTCTTAAGAGACAACTTTAAAGGCAGACAACATGACTGAAAGCTTATGAGCAAGTATCCTGGAACCAACTTGTTCTAGAGATACAGTACCAGCTCTGGCATTTATTTGTTGTAATATCTTGGGCTAGTTACTTCACAGGTTTTATCTCAGGTTCCTTATGTTTAAAATAGAAGCCTTTCACATGGGAGCAATTAAGAAGATTAATTGAATAGCTACATATAGATCACATTCAGGCAGAGGCTGCCACATAATGAATACTGTAGAAATGCTTGTAAAATAAAATGAAATTTGCTTATTTTGATATCTGTCATGAATCAAAGAACAAAATATTTATTATATGGAATATATATCATCAATGTGGTCAAAATAGGAACCAATGTACATATTGTTGAGAAATGAATTCCTATTCAAGATAGTTCATGCTGCATTAATTTTAAAAGCAGGAACAAAACTAAGGAGAACTAAGATAAATTAAATAACAGCACCTAAGAGCCATAAGACCACCTGGTTGAATAAGGATCCACCATTACTGTAATCCAGATTAAAACTTGGCATTCCTCAGTTTTATGATTAGAATAAAATCTAAATACCAATCTATATTTGGACCGTAGTTTTAACAGTAGAACTTAAGGAATAGAATTCTGAAAAAGATAGATAAAAGCAGAGTGATGAAATTTTTTTCAGACACAAAACATGAACATAAAACTACAATATGTATTGAAAATATCATAAAACAGTTGAAAAAGAAGTTCTAAAAGATAAGCATGAAATCTGTGTATTGTATTGTTTTTTATGTATGTTTCGGAGGTGTTTAGTCTGGATGTAATTTGTTTATGGATGTTTAGAAACTTTGTATCAATTTAGAAACATATATAGGTGTGTGTGTGTTGGTACTTGTGTGCTATTTCTGTGTTGCTTTTATATGGAATCAATAAAATAGATAAATAGATGCCTGACATTCAAAGGAAACATAGGAAACATTAGCTGAAGAACGGGAAAGTTTAAGCAAAGATGAAAGGAATGCTTTTGTGACTTCATCACTTGAAAGGAAAAGAAGAAATAGAAAAGGTATGGAGTGGTTAGAAGGATTCTAGGGAAAATGCCCAAAGAGTGTATGCTGATCTCCAAGAGCCGGGAGACTAGGGCAAGAAGCAAACATTGTGGATGGCAGCACATCTGCATTCAATCAATCCTTTTTTATGAAATGCTCTGTTTCTCCTCTCCTTCTCTGAAATCACCCTTTTAAGATCCCTAAGGCGATTGGAACATGTGTGCTTCCTCCTTACAAACTTCTCTTGGCACCAGGAGACATGCCTCTGTTAATTTAACACAAAATTTAAAGTATATATAGAAAAAGTTTACCTCAACTTAGTTCGAAGATTTACTAATATTGAACTGAAAATCTTGTCCTCAATTGCTGGATTTGAAATCTGCCCAAGTCACTAGTTTGTCTAGCTATATAACCAGTGGAAAAGGTGAAAACTGCAAAAAAAAATCTATCTGATCTCATTCATGGTTTATCAGCCCTCTCTTACATCTTACACTTCATATTTTTTTCTCCCCATCTGTGTTTTCTTTGTTGAGGCAGGGCGGAGATGGAGTCTCTCTCTGTTGCCCAGGCTGGAGTGCAGTGGTGCAATCTTAATTCAGTGCACCCTCCATCTCCAGGTTCAAGTGATTCCCCTGCCTCAGCCTCCTGAGTAGCTGGGATCACAGGTATGCACCACCATGCCCGGCTAATTTTTGTATTTTTAGCAGAGACAGAATTTCACCATGTTGGTCAGGGTGGTCTCAAACTCCTGACCTCAGGTGATCTGCCCCACTTGGCCTCCCAAAGTGCTGGGATTACAAGTGTCAATCACTGCTTTCAGTCTCCCCACCTGTTTTCATTTGAAAGTTTTGACTTTTGAACATGAGACCATGTTGATTATTTTTTCTCTTATCTCCTATATTTCCTCATTCCTGTATTTCAAGTGTGGACTTGGCATTGATGCTGCTGAAGTAACAAACTCCTTTTAAAGTAAAGGTTTTCTTTAGCTTTCCTCTTGACCCTTTGTAAGTCAGCTTATGATAGTTCCTATCCAATACAAAAATTTCTATTTTAATTAAGGCCATTGGTTCTAGAAATAATTGTAGGGCTTTATCCTTATCATTTCTAATCTCTGTGTTCCTGTACATAGGGTTAATATATTTTTTTTCTTTTTTATGTCTTTCTTGAGATTTGATTCACATACTTATTCTATTTCTCCCACTATCTGTTAAACTGTTTTACTAGTTTTGTATTTATACTTTTCCCAAGACTTCTCTGATATTTTATCACTAGGTCTGATTTTACAAGATGATTCCTCCTTGGTTTATCCCTCTTCTTTTATTTTGTATTTGTTGGAAAGTTCTCCCAAATGTAGCCAGTCATTTACAATATTTATATAAATATTCTGTTTGTTCTCTATGACAAAATTTCATCTATGCAATGAATGTTCTTGAGCACTCTCCCTCATTTTGGTGTTCCGAATAACGGTAGGTGCTTGTGATACAAAAATGAAAAATATGCTCCAGGATTGTTCTCCAAAAGAAAGTGAAAAAATGTGATGAGTGTTATTTGAGGGTTTTTAGCAAGAAATGCATGTGCAACAAAGAAAGAACATTCTACTACGTCTTTCAGCATAAAAAAACATAGTAGAATGTTCTTTCTTTGGAAAGATCTTCGATCTTTACAGAAATGCCAGAAAAATAGAGAAAGAATATACCATGAGATGAAGATATTATGAACAAAAAAACCAAATGTATGAAATAGTACATAGCAGAACACATCAAGAACAATCAGGTATTTTCAGTGTTGCTAGAGTATAGCATGCAAAGAGAAAAGATGAAAGGAGATGAGAATCAAAAGACAGAGAGGTTTCCTAGTATTTTGAAAGAAACCTTGACTATATCTTGGGGAGTTAGAGAGACTTTAAGCAAAGTAGCAGTGAGATCATGTATTTAATTCAGAAATATTGCTATAACTTTAATACCAAATGAATTAAAGAGAAATAAAATTAAAGGACATGAGGCCAATGTGGATACCACTGAATAATTAATACATACTTGCCTGTTGAGACCATTGTACTATTAACATACACAACATACACTTGATAGAAATATGAACTAAAGAAGTGGTTAGAAGAATTGAGAAAAGGGGGCAAATGTGAAATTCACTCAGAGGATAAACTCAACAGAATTGTATAATCAATTGAGTATGAATAATGAGAAGTTGGATATGGTTTCCATTTTTTTTTTATTTTAGTAACTAGATTGACAATTGCTCCAGTAAAGGTGAGAGAAATGGGGAGTGGCAGATAGGTTCTGTGGAGAAATAGTTCAGATTTGTGATTTCATAACCTTTGAGTCTGTGGAGTTGTCATTAAGGCAGGAACAATTGGCAGAGGTCTGAATTAGAGACACAATTTGGGCATTTATTGCATATTTATAATAGGTGAAGCTCTGGTCATGGAAGACATTGGCCAGGCTGAGGTTGGCATAGAAAGAAAAACATGTGAGGCCTGAGGCAGTGATCTCTGAAATAGAAAGAGAATCATGTCAGTCGGATTCAAGAGAGTTTTCTGAGAGATGACAGGAAAATCAAACCTGATGAATCAGTGAGGTCAAGAAATAAAGGACTAACATGTTTTGAACCCGACTATTCTGAGATTACTTACACAATCATCAGGATGATTTTTAGTGGAGTAGAGGGAGCATAAGCCAGGTAACTGGGATTAGGAACTTAAAAAAAATAGAGACAGAGACCTTTCAAGCTGCGTAGATTTGATAGAATAAAGAAATTGAGAGAGTGCTATAGAAGAATAAAAAATTAAGAGAGATAAATTATTAATATTAGGAATACTTGAACATGCTGGATGGAAGAAAATTTTCCAGAAAGGTGAGAGTTTGAAAATATTACAACTGTTAGTAATGTTATAAGAATTACAAGATAATTAGAATTCCATTTGAGAGGACATTAGCAAAGACATGAGAGGGAGGAGGATTTTCCTGAATCAAGTGAACTAGCATTTGCTAACATATTGCATATGTGCATGTTTATAGGAAACTCCTGGAATAATGTCTAAACCCACACAATGACTCATAGTAGAACATTCAGAAATCATAATTGGTGAAAGAGTGTCTTGGCAAGTAAGCCCTGCTTGCAATGTCAATTATTATTTATTCCAACAATTCCAGACACTGAAATTTTGTTTCAGAAATCAGGGCCTTCCAGTCCTGCGTTAATTTCTCCACCTAATTTTTACTGAATAACTTTCTTTTGTAATCAAGCCAATTTATTTTCTGTTTTCTTCTACATCTCAACATTATTTTTGATTCTCCATCCTTGTATCTTTTTCTTTGCTTCTCATTTTCTTTCCTCCCTGTTTCTTGAAATTTCTCTCTTTTTTTGCCAACAAGTTCTGCAGTATTTCTAAATAAATTCAATTCTATTGTAGTAAGAAATTAGACATGTGCTATATGTAGTCACTATTACTAATTGTCTTGCGTATTGTTTGCAATTTGCGGATGGAAGAGTATTTGTCCTTTGAGCAGTGAGACCATCTTAAGCCTCTTTTTTTTTACATGACTTGAAAGAGTACATGGCTGAATGCTAGAGATATACTACTCATTTAATAAGCTGTTTTTTAATTGAAAACACAATATTGATATTATATAAATGGTCACCTATTTTGCCTGCTAATAAAGTGAAGTATTTCTTGTTTATTCCTTATTTATATAGCTCACTGTCTGATTTTCATCCTCTTCCCTCAGCTGATATCTTCTCAGTATCATTTCCCTTGACCATTCTGTATGTAATCACAGCACCTACATACACACTGCTGTGATTCTATTCCCTCCAAATTTTCTTCTTAGAGTATAAAATTATTTATTTATTTATGTATATTCTATGTCTTGAATTAAACTATTAATTACATGAACACAAAGATTTTAATTGGTTTGATTTAGTCATGTATCTTCAAATACCCAGAATGAAGCCTAACATGTAAAAGAAATTCAGTAAATATAAACATATCCAGACATTTATAACTAATCTTATTAACAACTTTCCCTACTTTCTTTGTAGCTCTACATTCTCTTTTTTTCCTTATTTTTGTACTCTACATTCAATATTTTCACAAGTGGCCTGTGTTAGTTTGTCCTCATGCTGCTAATAAAGACATACCCAAGACTGGGTAATTTATAAAGGAAAGAGGTTTAATTGATTTACAGTTCAGCATGGCTGGGGAGGCCTCAGGAAACACAGTCATGATGGAAGGGGAAAGAAACAAGCCCTTCCTCACATGGCAGCTGAAAGAAGTGCCAAGCAAAAGGGGGGGAAGCCCCTTATAAAACCATCACATCTCATAAGAACTCATTCATTATCAGGAGAACAGCATGAGGGTAACCATCCCCATGATTAAATTACCTCCCACTCTGTCCCTCCCATGACACCTGGGGATTATGAGAATGACGATTGAAGATGAGATTTGGGTAGGGACACAGCCAAGCCTTATGATGGCCAAACTACTACCTCAATTTAATATATTTACATAAAATTCTATTGTTCTTAAGTATTTCACCAATGCTCTAAAAGATATTTGGGAAGTTCTATTAATTCAAACAGGTGGTGTAAGACAAGTTCAAACTAGGAATAAACAGGGAAAACACTTTTTGGAAACTCTTTCCTTAATGAGCCTTGAAGTAAGTTAGGAAACAGCCTTAATTCCTTAGAGGCACTCTAGTTCTATTTAATGTATTATAAGTTCAGTGGTTAAATAGTACCTTAGTGGAAGGAAGCTGAAACAACTTTATTAGACTAATGGCAAGGGCTGATTTAATTTTTCTTTCTTTAAAGCTGAGAACAAACTAGATCATAGTCATGGATTAGAGCCAAACATAGTGCCTTGGCTTGGCATAAAGGGAATGTTTTGGTCCAGAATTATATAGAATCTGTACTTGTAGTGTAAAATTTGTGACTATGTAGAGTTAGTGATGAGACTCATGAGAAAGGAGAAATAAAAAGACATGAGGAATGAGTCCCTTAGAAAATGTAATCAGAAAAAAATATTTTTTCTAGAGTTTGTAATTTAGGAATTTTTTTATTTCTAAAAGTCACACATTCTTTATTCACCGAGCAAGCTACAAGTTAGCATGATCTCATGCCCTATCTAGAGCCTGCATAGATATGTACAAAATTTGTCATAATGTCTAACTATCTTTGACTTGCATTAACCTCAATGGATCTTGACTCATTGTCTGAGCAAACTGATAGGGCAGCATTCCGAATTGATGTCTAAAATAGATGCTGGCACACTGCCATGACTAGCTCTGTCTTTTGTTTGACTGGTTTCAGACAGATTCCAATAGGTTGTTGAGGAATAGACACAGTGAGTCTTGAGATCTGGATCAAGGAACAGGAAACCAGAACTCATGGGAAGTTAACCTTGAATTCTCCCACTTGAGCAATAAACACTCAGGAATGTGTTGAAATTGTTTTGTACCAGTGATTTTACTTGGTGAGCAGGCAGGCACATAGCCAGTTTCAGAAAAATCCAGTAAAATAAAAAAGAACCAGGAGAGTATAAAAACTCACTGAGATTGGCAAATTTTACTTCTCAGATCTGGTAGAAACTTATTTTATGAAGGCATTATCTGGAGCTGTGTATCTCCATGAAAGCTTTGGAAATTTGGTAGGCTCCCATAATTGAGAGTATGCTGCAATGTTTCTTCTTATAGCTGTCTCGGATGACAGCAGTTTTTATATTTTCTGCCACCAAATAAAATTTTAAAAATATATGTTCACCCTTAAGATTGGCATCTTTGCATTAGTCAGTTACTACCTTATTGTAACAGGCTCTGGCATTCAAGAACACACAGCAAATTAAAGGTGAAGTCAATGTTATAGGTGTAGGTTTATTAAACTTCAAATTTATCGTTATTTCCTATTCCTGTCATCTTCTCCAAATCCCAAAACAAACAAATCATCAAAAACTAAACTAAACAAAAATTTAAATAATTTGCAACTTCAAAAGGAAGCACACAAGTTATTTAATATTTTTTGAACTTATTTTTTTGAGGCATAAACACCAACAAAGGCTAAATCAATGGAAGACCTATTAAAACTTCTGTGATCCTGGTGGGGTAAAACATTCCATCCCTGGACCTGTGTCTGCTCATGGCAGGATTGAAGCAGGAGCATCCACAGAGTTCTTGAGCTCCGACCTCAGCTCCCTCTTTTCTCTCATCTTTGTCACTGCTTTTAGCAGTGAAATGTTATGGAATCTGTTTTTCCACAATGATGCAAATTATATTTAATTGATAAAAATAAGATTAAAAAGCCACAATGTTTGGAAATTTACACCTTATTTTATAACATCTATTAAGATATAATTATTGCACAATAAAATTTGCCCTTTAAAAGGTATTAAAAACTAAATTTTAAATAATGCATATATCTCAAAGAAATCACAAGCATAAATAAAGCGTATTTTAAACTGAATGATAATAAAATTACAACATTTAAAAATGGGCAATACGGATGAAATATTTAGAGAAAAATTTATAATCATAAGGACTTATAGTAGAGAGAAAGAAATGTTTACTCTCAGCTATCAAGTTTTCACCTTAAGAAGCTAGAGGGAAAAAAGCAAATCAAACTCATATAAGCATAAATGAACAAATAATGAATCTAAGAGCAAAATCAATGACATAGGTCAGACAAACAATAGTGTAAGTTAACAAAGTTGAGTTGTTTCAATGAAAAGATTAATAAAATAGAAAAGCCTTGATACACTGATTTGGAAAAAAGAGAGAGAATACAAATTAACAATATCATAAGAAAAAGATTTACTCCAAAGCATACTACAGGTATTCATAAACACAAGGTATTTTTTTAACATGTCAACAAACTCAACAACTGTGATGTTGTATTAAGACCCCCAAAAAACACAACTTACCAGAACTTACACAAGAAGAAATTTTTTTAAAGAAAACGATGTAACTCTATATCTGTTAAAGAAATGACTTTGGTCTAAATCATATAAAATTTTCCACAAATAAAATACTAAGCCCAACTGTTTACAATAGCAAAGACCTGGAACCAACCCAAATGCCCATCAACGATAGACTCGACAAGGAAAATGTGAGACATATACTCCATGGAATACTATGTAGCCATAAAAAATGATGAGTTTTTGTCCTTTGTAGGGACACAGATGAATCTGGAAACCATAATTCTCAGCAAACTGATACAAGAACAGAAATCAAACACCACATGTTCTCACTCATAGGTGGGTGATGAACAATGAGAATATAGGGACACAAGGAGGGGAGCATCACACACTGGGGTCAGTTGTGGGGGGCAAGGGAGGGACAGTGGGGGGGTGGGAAGGTCAGCGAGAGATAATATGGGGAGAAATGCCAGATGTAGGAGACGGGGGGATGGAGGTAGCAAACCACATTGCCATGTATGTACCATGCAACAATCCTGCATGATCTGCACATGTACCCCAGAACCTAAAGTACAATAAAAAAAAAAGAAAAGAAAAGAAAAAAAAAAAAAAGAAGAAAATATTAAGCCAAGATGGTTTTTCTGGTAAATTCTATCAAACATTAGGGAAAACTCATATGAATCAAAAACAAACACTTCCAGAAAACAGATGATAGAAAAAACTTCAAAATTTGTTTTATGTGGTCAGCCTTATTTTGATACAAAACCCTACAGAAGTATTGCAACAAAAGTACAGAACAGTAATTATTATAAATACAAATGCAGAAACTTTTCATAACATATCAGCAAATTGAATTCATCAATATATAAAAAGATAAAATATGATTAGTATTTATCTCAAAAATAAAAAGTTGTATTAATTTTAAAAAATCAAAGAGTATAATTCATTGCATGACTAGAATGACAGAGAAAAAAAACATATAATCTTTTCAGTAGGTGCAGAATATTCACCTGGTGAAGTTTAACATTTCCCAATGAAATATACAAATAAAAGAGTACTCCCCGAATTTGATAGAGAGCATCTACAAAAAACAAAACAAAACGAAAAACTAATGCTAACATCTTATTATTAGTAAAGTATGGAATAGTTTCCTTCAAAGATTGGGAGTAACACAAGTATAGTCACTCAACTTTTATTCAACAGAGTACTGGAAGTTCTCACCTGCACTATAGGGCAAGGGGAAGAAATTAAAGACTGAAAAGACAAAATAAACTATCTTTTTCACAGCTGGTATATCATACCTAGAAACTCCTAAGAAATCTTCATAAAAATTACTAGAACTAATAAATAAATTAATCAGTTGTTGCTTATTGCTCACTATAGAGCTATATTTTCAGTCCATGTTGTTTCACCTCTCCATTCCTATAGCAATGGTACTTCCAGGATTAACATAGCTCTATAGTGAGACTCAATATCAGGTAGAGTAAGTCTTCTAATTTTCTTCAATATTTTTGCTCATAGGTCTTTCAGATACCATAAAATTTTAGAGTCAGTGTTTTAAATTTCAACAAACAGCCTTGTTAAGACTCTGACTGTTATTACATTGAATCCATAGATTAATTTGGTAAAAATGGACATTTTGACAGTACTAAATATTCCAGACAATAAACATGTTATAGCTCACCACTTAATTAAAAAGTTTAATTCTTCCCAGGAATGCATTGCAGTTTCCAGTGTAGAGAACTTGAGTTTTTATTTATTAAATTGAACATTAAGTAGTACATTTCCTAATGCTACCAAAAATGAAATTATTTTGATAATTTAATTTTTCAATTATTTGATGCTTGCAAATTAAAATAAAACTGATTTGGGTGTTTTTTAAAAAATAATTACCTGGTATCCAATAACTTTGATTATCCAGTAACTTTGACACCTCCACCTGGTGTCATTCTTATCCAAATATTGCATAAGCTCACATGAACCTCACATGGAGAACGTTTCAGAGCAGTAACGATCTTACTCTATTTTCGTTTCCTCTTAGCTCACACTTCTACTTTATATTTTAATGCATATATCCTTGTTCATTAAGGTATTTTCTGCTATCCCATTAGAACATAATCTCCATGAGCACAGAGAATTTTTAAAAATGTATTTTAGGGCTAGAATTATGCCTGAGACATAGTGAGTTCCCAACAAACATTTTCTGCATGACTGAATCAGTGATTGGGCAAATCTTACGAATTAGTGATTGTACAAAGTGTTGATGATGCAAAGTTGTATAAGACGTAGACCATGTCAGGAAAGAGCTTGAAGACAAAAGTAAAATAGGAAAATAACCATATTAGTATAACGGAATGTGTAAGAACTATGCTTAATATTAAATTATATGAGTGTGTTATATTTTACAAAAAGTATTACAAATAATACTGGCTCTTCCGCAGAATATTGAATTTTCCACCTAGTGACGTTAAAAAAAATGACATGTAAATTACAGTTCATAAAGTTTGTTTTTGCAGTTAAAATATGCTAATCTGAGTTTTAAACCTAAGCGACATTTACTCTTCCTCTGCTTTTCTTTGTATAGCCCTTTGGATAAATTCCCTTTCTGGAGCCTCAGACCATTCATTCAAATTGGGCTGAATCCACTCACTTGCAGGAGTGCAAGCATGACTCGACCCTGGAGAGTCAGTGCACTCTTACCTCCCTGTGCGTGCTGACTGTCTCAGAGATAGCATATGACTGAAGTCAAGCCAATGGATCTTACTGCTGGGATTTTAGCATGGATAAACCTCCATGTTCTGCACATGTACCCCAGAACTTAAAGTATAATAATAAACAAATAAATAAATAGATGCTTTTTATCCTTCCCCCTCCAAAAAAAGAAAAAAAGAATGAGGCATTCTATTTTTGCCTGGATTAGTCGTTGTAAGGTTACTGTAAAACCTATAACTCTTGGCAGTGTCCTTTGTCACCATGTGAGAGAGCCTTTCTGAGAATTAAGCCAAAAAGAGGAAGAAGAGGTAGATAAGACACACTTACCTGATGACACTGTTTGAAGCCCTGATTCAGCCATGTCTGTCATCAATTTCATGGCTTGAATTTCCATGTCTTGTAAGACAAAATTATTTACTTCTAAAATTTTGGTAACTGAAAAGTAAGAAACAGCTCTTGAAATTGCTAGAAATATTTTTTCTATTATTCCAAACTTACAGTTAATTATTTTCTTGGAGAGCTATTTTGGCATTTCCTCTGAGGAGCCACTTTGAAATGACTATTGAACTCATTCAAAAGGAATACCTCAGATCTGAGAATGGATTTTCTTTAGTTGACATTAATTACTATAAAGAAGAACGCCTTTGTAAGGGAGTTATTATCACTATTTGTAATGTGAAGTATCTAGATTTTTTGGGAAATCTGGATACTGATTTTCAAGTGCTTTGAAAAGGAGATGAGAGAGCAGTTGAGAAAAAAAACCCAATGTATATATTCATATATATGAATAACAGTTTTATGAAATCAATGAAAATTAATCTGAGCATTTCCTTTAAATTCTGTAGAATGTTTATGAATAGAGCTGTTGATTAAAATTCTGATTTAAAAATTATAGAAACTAGCCAGGAGTGGTGGCTCACACCTGTAATCCCAGCACTCTGGGAGGCCAAGGCAGGTGGATCATGAGGTCAGGAGATGGAGACCATCCTGGCTAACACGGTGAAATTCTTTTTCTACTCAAAATACAAAAAATTAGCTGGGTGTGGTGGTGCATGCCTGTAGTCCCAGCTACTTGGGAGACTGAAGCCGTAGAATCGCTTGAACCTAGGAGGCAGAGGTTGTAATGAGACGAGATCACACCACTGCATACCAGCCTGGGTGATAGAGCAAGACTGTGCCTCAAAAAAAAAATTATGGAAACCAGCCACATAGTAATTAGATATTATATTAATGCAAGCATATCTTTATCTAAAAAATATTAATTGCATATATTTAACTTCCTTTTTCCATGACTGAAGGACCGCTGGAAAGTCTAGTCAACACTAGTTTAAGTGTTCAGAAAATATGACCTGATGTGTACTAAACCTATTATCTTTTTTCTTTTAAGATCAGGATATGATTTTAATGCACTTTTTATATTTCAATTAATGGTATTCAATTATTTCCTTGTTTCTTTTATCAATTGTATCCATGCTGCTTTTTATTTTCTCCTCTTCTTTATGATGTACAAAGGCATGGTTTCTTTTATCTCCAGTAACTTTTTTTTCTAATGCATAATTTTTATTTTTATTTTGAAATAACTACAGATTCACAAGAATTTCAAATATAGTACAGAGATGTCCTGTGTACTCTTCACCTACTTTCTCCTAATTTTACCTCATTGGTTACATTTAACATATTTATAGTAACACATCAAAACGAGGATCTGACATTGGTAGAGTATGTGTGGATAGCTGTGTGCTTATGTCATTGTATTGCATGTGTAAATCTGTGTTATCACCACTTCATTCAAGATAGAGAACTATTTCATCATTGCAAAGCTTTCCCTCTTGCTACCCTTTATGCTTACCCCCAACTTCCTCTCCCATACCACTATCACTAACTGTTCACAGTCACTAAGCTGTCTACTGTCTCTGTAATTTTATTACTTTGTGAATGTCATATCAATGGAATTACACAGTATGTGACCTTTGAGATTAGCTTTTTTCACTCAGCATGATAGCCTTGAGATCCATCCAAATTGTTGTATGTATCAGTATTTTGTTCCTAGCCTTCCATGGCATAGATGTATACAGTCTGTTTATCCATTCAGCTATTGAGGGACATTTTTGTTGTGTTCATTTTAGCTTAGGATTCAGAGAAACTAGATCTCTCATATATTGCCACTGGAAGTGTAAAATGGTAGTTACTCTAAAAACTAAACATACACTTACCATATGATGCAGTAATTGCACCTTTGTGTATTTATCCCAGAGAAATGGAAATCTACATTCATAATAAAATCTGTAGAGACTGATGTATAGCATTTATTTTTTAATAATCAGTAACCATCTATCTCTTTTCCTTTTTGTTTTCTCTAAATCTTCGAGGTGACCATAATTCCAGCATCTATGTTTTCTATGTCTATTCTATGCTCAGGTTGCAATTCCATGCTCAGTTTGACAATGTCCTTCTAATATCTGGAATTTGCTTATGTTTCACTATCCCACATGCATCCAAAGCCACTCACTGCATGTGACCAGGCAACTCACGCTTCCATGTACTGCCCAACCAAGCACTTGTCTCTTACACGAAATGCCTCTTGTCCTCATCCCTACATGTAAGCATTGACTCTTCCCTTGGGGTGCCATAACCCTCATGGCCTCTGTGGCATTCACTACCCTTTTTGACCCTATAAACTCTTTGAAGGGAGCATCTATGTTTTATTAGTTTTTGCTTTTCTGTGACTTGGCATTATTTCTCCCTCAGGGAGACACTTAATAAATGCTTATTTTAAGAACAAATCGGTAAGTTAATCTGCCACTTAACTGTGCCTGATGCTTTTACATCTAATTTTTACAATTACACTTTGAGTCAAGTTAAAAACACAGAATTACAACAAATGCAATATAAATATCTGATTGTCATTATTAATATTTCATGAATTAGGCATCATCTCACCTAAAAATAAATAGTGACCTGCTGTGCATGTCAGACAAGTTGGTTTTTGAAGGTAGCTTGTGGAGGAGCAAGGAAACAGAATCATATAAAGAAACTGGATTGGTTAACATTAGCTTGCTTCAGTTTACTTTCCTTGCAAGAGAGACAGCAGAGGTGACTGACTTCCCTTTCATGTTGGCTCAGGTTGAGTAGGCTCTTTCTGATTGGTTGCTGGGAGTCTCCTGATTTTAGGGAGAAAAAAAAGATCTGTTTGGGTATTTTCCTGCTTTATTTTATTTTTATTATTATACCCTAAGTTCTGGGAGACAAGTGCAGAACATGCAGGTTTGTTACATAGGTATACACATACCATGGTAATGTTATAGTTTGATTACATGGCACTTAGCTTAAGTAACTTGATTTCAATTTAGTCTACTGATACCTAGCACAGTAGCTCAGTTGACAATGACTTCTCATTTTATTGAAGAGTTGGTGTAATTACCTCAGTTTTTTGAAAAAGATTTTGAAGCTAAAAATGCATTTTCAACTAAAAGTTCATTGATTAGCCTGGAATTAACAAAATGAAAGTTTACTGATTTAAGGATATTTCTCTTTCTACTCTAAGTTGTTGCCTAACTCAGTAGATTGCTCTGTTGTCTTTTATATTATAAGCTGCTGCCTAAGTCAATAGATTGCCTTGTTGTACTTTCAAAATTTGTTTACCTCTGTTTTTAATTATGACATAAATTTTCTCTTGAACACAAGGAGGAAACCTCAGTAATGAATAGGTGACTTCTCTATTAGCAGACCCAGCTTTGTTTCTTGCTAGGCTCACTATTCCCTATAGGTCATGGTGTCTACAAATAATCGAATAAGTTTTTCTATTCTCCACATGCCTGGGAACATACCTTAAGAGATTTCACTATAAATATTTGATTTAAATTAGTCCACTAACATCCTTAAGGCTCATTCTTTTTAATACAATTCTAATACAAGCTTTAAACTTCATAATATATTTTATTACAGTTATAGGAAGAGATCCCTTTTATACCATATTTGAATATGTGTTTTATTTAAAGGCAACAGAATGTGAACTTGCAATCTCTTCTTCATTCTCTTTTATTCTGTGGATTCCTCTGCTTTTCACAAGAAAGTGTTAGATAAATCATGGCGTGGAACTATATCAGATATTCTTATTTACATAATTATTTAGTTATTCTGCTCTGCCTTAGACTATCTTAGAACACATTTCTGAATACTTCTTAATTAGTTATTTTTATGCACTTATTAGATATTTTTGTTAGGCAGAAATATTTTAGGAAATTAAAATACAGTTCAACCCTATTGTCTCTTTTAAATCATGTATTTGTATGGCATTATCACCAATCTACAGACACACACTTAAACAATTTTTCAGCTAATTTAGACCTTTTGCCTTCAGCATTACAGCTCCCTGTAGATTACTGTCTAATTTCACAGATAGTTAAGCCACACATTCAATCCTACGCACCTTTGGCAAACAGAAATCAGTGGTATCTAATAATTAGAGACTAAAGGGCCTCAACCCTAGCATTGATTTGTTTTCTTATTATTTCTCTCAGCCTGTGAAAGCATTTGATTCTTGTTTCTGGGTTACATTTGCTTATAGAAAATGGAGCTATCTCTCCCTTAACGAAAATAGATACTGTCCAATTCTGCAGGATGCTTGGTATATGCCTAAATGAGACAGAAACTTCACTCATAGTTCAGGGGTTTTATTGTTTTTTCACATCATAGTAACCAACATATATTTTGTGTTTCCCCTATTTCTGCATTCAACAGCCAAAAGTCTTCAAAACTATACGTATTTAGGATCTTAGCACAGCGGTGGTATTGAAGGCCATTAAAGCATTCAAAAAAATAATGTTTAACAATGGGAACAGTAGCCCGACAAATACAGACAAGCAGGATTTTCTCACCTTGCATGAAATTATTTAAATTGCCTGTTAGGGCCAGAGAAAGAGATTTCTGCTGCAAATTTCACCTGTCTTTCTATTGAGCAGGCATAAAATTCATTAAATATCAGTAGTTTTTCTAAAATTTGATTTGTTTTTAGCTTTTTAGTAGCTAGCCTTCAGGTTTTTCTGTTTTTTCCAGGTTTTCACTTTAGTACTTTTTGTCAATCAATGTCAAGGAAAATAACTAATTAGAAAAAAAGGTGACAAAAGAATAGAATAATAACAAAAGAAATAAACATATTCAGTATTATAGGGGATGGACAGCAATCATTGAGGTAGTGATACAAATAGTTAAATAAGTGATGGGAAAAAAAGCTGTTTTTAAAAGACCCTTGAGGTGAGGAGTTAGGACATAATATATCGAGAAGATGAGAGGAGGAGATGACAGATTTTACCTCTGAAAACAGGCATATGGTCAAGCACTGCAGAAGGACATTGTAGTCAAAGACTAACTGCATATAAAACAGTGGTCCCAGAAGATTATAATACTGTATTTTTACCTTACCTTTCCTATGTTTAGAAATTAAACATATCTAAATGATACACAAATACATACCACTGTGTTCCAGTTCCCTGCAGTGTTTAGTACAGCAACATGCTGTACAGGTTTGTCACATGTTGTAATAGTAAGCAATACCATCTATTCTAGTTATGCAGTAGGCTCTACATACCTACCTAAGTAGGTTTGCGCAAGTACACTGAATAATGTTTGCAAAGAGATGAAATTGCCTAATGACACATTTCTTAGATGTATCCCTGTTGTCAAGTGATGTTTGACTGTATTTTAAGTTAAGAGATGCATGGGTGTATTTGTGGACTCAGAAGGTTATGAAAAGAGGGGGAGAGGGTTCCTTGAGGCAAGAAAAGTCATGGATGGAAGCAAAATGAAAGAATCACTTAATACATTGTGATGAAGAAATACCAGCTCTAGTTTACAAGATAAATTGTGTTGCCTCTCTTGGGAAAGAACAGCTGCTCCTTCCTCTTTTAAATTTGGCTTATATAGTGCTTTGTATAGCAAATTTAAATTATAGCATTGCTAACATTAGTTTGTGGGGATGAGTTCTTCTCACATACTCTAAATAATGATCTCTCTTCTTGATAAGATTTAACATTTGCTTATCTAACTAACATAAAGTTTGTTGTCCATTTAAAGTAAGTACAAGTTGGGACTTGAACACCAGCCAATAAACAAATTTACCACCACCAACTCCACCCTTCTTCAAAAAGCTTAATATATCCACTTTCCAGCTCACTATTAACAATGGAAAATTTTGAGTCAAATACTGGTATAAAATATGAATCATGTGTGCTATTTTTAAAAAAGCTTATCCTTGGTGCTAGAGTATTTTGGATACTCTGTTTAGAAGTAGGACTGTTGTGCTCTCTGGTTATACATTGAAGAAGCTGAGCTTTTGGGAATAAATATTCAAACTTAGAGCTTATCTTCTCCTTAAAAAAGAAACATAAGAATAAATAACCATCTTCTTTCAGAAACTTAGTCTTACCAATGTTAAGGAAGGCATTAATTCTCAGTAAAGTAAATAAATTTACCATGTGAAATGGAAGCTTTTCTCTCAAATCTGTTAAGATTCTCTTAATACACTGTTCATCTGTGATGCCTTTATTCCAGATTCTGCCAGAATTATGTCTTCGGCAGTAAAATCATATGTAAAATAATTTGTTCCGGTCCTGGATAAAATGAGTGATGACAATCACTCCTTATGTCTTGCATCACCTTAATACCGTGTGTCTTACTGATGAAGTGCTTCACTTTCCAGACTTATCCCAAAACCTTGCACACCTGGGTAAGATGATTAGTCATATGAACATGATTAGAAATGGAAGGATACATATAGGTATATCTTGGGTATTAATGTATGTATATGTATGTACATATATATACATGCACACATATGTGTATATGCATATGCATGTTTACATGTACATATGCATATATACCAATATGTATGTATATGTACATATATGCATACATGTGCATACAGACACATACAGCCATACCCAGATATAGCTAGCTGTTATATCTCCTGGTCAAAAAAAGAAACAATTATGCAGTGTTCAGCACTTTCAATCTGAATTATAAAAAATGTTTTAAGAACAGCAAAGACTTGCAAAGTTTGTATTTGCTGGTTAGATAGCAGTTACATTTAACAACTATCTCCAGAGTCTTAATATATTGACACAATTGGCCGGGCGCGGTGGCTCAAGCCTGTAATCCCAGCACTTTGGGAGGCCGAGGCGGGTGGATCACGAGGTCAGGAGATCGAGACCATCCTGGTCAACATGGTGAAACCCCGTCTGTACTAAAAAATATACAAAAAATTAGCTGGGCATGGTGGCGCGTGCCTGTAATCCCAGCTACTCAGGAGGCTGAGGCAGGAGAATTGCCTGAATCCAGGAGGCAGAGGTTGCCGTGAACCGAGATCGTGCCATTGCACTCCAGCCTGGGTAACAAGCACGAAACTCCGTCTCAAAAATATACATAATTATAATAACCCTATATCAAAGACCAATGGACTATTTTTGGTAATGGCCCATAAAATTCTAATGGTAAATTAGACTTTTCTCAGATTCAGCTTCTTGGATTCTTCCAGAAACCTTGTTATAGTTGTGGAAATCTCTTAAGACCTGAATACATATTAATGGCTATTCTTTAGGATGTATAAGAGTCACTATAAGAGTAAAATCTGTACTTATTCAGGAAAAGCTCTAATTATTCAGGAAAGTTTGAAAATTGCCTAGGATAAATTCAAGTAATTTGGAGAGAGAGATGCAATACCATGGTCAAAGACACAGAGATTAAAGAAAGAGGAACCAGTAAAACAAAATAAATCAAGTTTGTCAAGTCAGATAGAGTGTGTTTCAGGGAAGAAATAAATTACTATTTGAATTTGAAGGAGGGAGGTGAAAGTGAGACATTTGAAGAAATCTTGAAATCCCTTAACAAGGATTTGTCCTCTATACCCTTTCAAGGCACCTTATGTGCTTGTGGTGCACTATTTGTAAATGTTATAACCATCTTTAGATAGATGCCAATGGAAAGATCTAGGGGCAAGGAAGGGAGGAAAGAACAGCTATTTTTAAATCAATATTTCTATTCTGAAAATTTGGTTGATCTTTTTTCCTGCTATGAATGCCTACATACTTTTATGTAACCATTGTATTTATAGCTAAATGGAAGGATAAAACATAGCGTATGATTTGTTATAATAAAAAAAAGCAGTGAGTCCTACTGTTTATGTAGGACAAGCACAGTGGCAGGAACATTGCCTGCTGTGGCTGTGACATTGGAAGAAAGGATTGCAATGGGGCAAAAACATAACAAAACTATTCAGAGCCTCTATGGCCTTTTGTAATGAGATGTGGTTGCATAAACAAGGAAATAAGGGGACAGGAGAGGTTCTCTCATATTCTATTATAAATATTGATGATAGTTTGTGATGAGTGGTAGGGCATATGGAAAAAAAGATATAATAGGAAATGAAATCAGCCTTAATTTCAAAAGGCCAGACCTCTGGAATTAAATATCAAAATTTAAGATTCCAATAGGGTGAATGGTTTAGGATTTTGTTTATAGAGAAAGAAAAGCCTTTTAAAAAGTCAAGACAAGCAGCTTAATATTTTTTTAAATCTAACTTCCCTCATTATAAGTTGTGACTATTAGAGATTTGAGTCCCATTATTCTATAAATGTGGGAACTATGAATTATGAAATTATGAGTTTGTAGAATTTTACTGACACTTCAGAAACCACTGTTTCAATCAACATATGTGTCATTTTTGCCAATAAAGATCCCAGTGAAAGGAATATGCAAACTAATTTGCAATACCTCGCATTACCCAGTACATGGCCTGTGATTTTATATATATTATTTCATTGCTATGATTGTTATCAATGTATAACTGAGGAAATTTGGCTTAATTGGATCAATGCTCTAATTATGAACACAAAGCAAGTGAGTAGCACGTTAAGTCTGATATCCCTTCAACATCACTATACCATTCAGAATGTATTTATAGTAAGAATCCAGAATGGATTTTATCAAATTCAGAGAGGTAAAGAGACAGCTGAAGAAAGAAGGAAGGGGTATATGAGAATGTCAGTTAACTTTAGATATATTAGAGAAAAAAATACAATGATACTGTTATAAGTTAAGGGCTGCCATGTTAGCACTTAAAATATACTGAGCATATTAAGCCTCTGAGTTGTTTTCAAGTCAATAATGACTGAATTGCGGTTCTCCTTACAAACAGCTCAGTTACAACTCAGCAAGCTTAACCTGTGGAAAGATTGACAAATAATAACAGTAGCAGTCAATCAAAAGCGAAGCTGTCAAGTAACGAAGGAATTGTTTTCAAAATCAGAAGATCAAAAAGACAAGGCTCTCGGAGGAAAGGGATTACTGACCATGGCAACATCCACACAAATGTTTTATTATATTTGCTTTCCAATTTCATAAGATTTTAATGAGTCGTGGAAAAACGATAGGTTTAGATTACATTATATTGATGCTACCTTCAGCAGCTGTCTCTGGCCTTGAATGGCATTTGATTTCACAATAAAATATTTCAAAGAATATCAGCACATGCATGAAACTGCTGATTTTGAAAATGCCAGTCAAACTACCTTATTTGTCATTTTTTAATGCTTGTGAAACATATTTATCTAAATAGTATAGGGAAAACAACTTTTTTCAGGCTATCAGATCCTCCTTTATAAAAAAAATAAGCTGTTAAAAAGCAGTTGATAATTAGGAATGCTAAAGGTATTTTTATGACATGTTTGTTGAAAATAATTTAAAAAGCAAATAATAATAATAAAAACATTGTGTCATTTCATTCTGCTGTATTTCATCTGACAAATAACACTGCAAATGTTTTTAGAATTGAAAAACTGAGAAAAAACAATCCTGCCCTGTTTTTGAACACAGACCAATGACCTTCCTTGTTAAAAGCACATTTATTCACATGAATCTTATTAAATGTCTTCCAGCTGAGTTCTAAAATAACAACTGTCAGGATTATGTTTCTAATATACTAAAGAACATTGTTTAGTTCCTATTTTAGAAAGAGAGAATACTGTTGTTTCGCGTTAATTACATTAGTCTACATTAACAAAATAAAAAGACTATTATTAAGTATAATATTTATGTCTACATTTTAACATATGTTATTATGGCTTCCATAATTTCAGGAAGATGTAAGCATAATTATAAAGTTGGATTGAGTATTTATGCTGTTTTACAATACCCATCTTTTCAGAATCATCAAGGTTGTCAATGAATTTTTGAAGTTTAAATAATGAAATGCATTTATAGCCATATTCCTTAAAGATCTTACTAAATCATTTGAACAATAAAAATCAGTTCATTTCGAGGAACTGAAAGGAGTATTGATTCTTATGAAAGAATGAAACATGCATATCTTAAGGAAAATAAACTTTATTTTTGCATGAAAGCTCAATATCTTAAGGGACAAGAGGAGCACTGATTAATTTTGGGTTTATTATGTACTAAGATGAAATTCTATGCCAATTTATTTACCCAATTTATTTCACTTAATAGTCACAAACACTCTACTAGATTAGAATTATTTTTGTTTTTCAGATGAAGGAATTGAGGTAAAAATAGTTAAGGTTACTCGTTCAAGGTTTAACAGCTAAAAAGCACTAGAGTTCATGCTTACTTAAATCATAGTTCATTCTGACTCCAATTTCTGTGTTCTTTCCATTCCACTATAGTATATTTCTCACCTTAAAAATCATGTAAATATTTGGAAAATTTGGAAGCTGCATCACTTTTTTCACCATGTAAAAGTGGTATCTTAAAAGTTCCTTGGTCAGAAATACTATTTTTAAGATATAATTGTTCATGTAATTCTAATTATTCTCTTTCTCATACTTTTCACCAAAAAGTGAGGCAAATATGTCACACAAGGTATTTTATTAAGAACAGGAAGAATTCTAGAAAAGTTAAAAAGTAATCTATTTCACTTCAAAAAATACTAGAAAGAAGTTAAATACAAATAAAAAGGAGAGATACAGTAAAGATAAGCAAAGAAGTCATGAAATTAAAAGCAGTAGAAACAACATCAATAAAAATATAGATTATGAATTAACCCAAAGCTAGTTCTTTGAGAATATTATTAAAATTGCTAAAACTTTAAATGATGATAATAAGGCAAAAGAGAGAATTTATCAATACTAGAAATGATAAGCAATATCAGCTCAGATTTTAATGAAAATAAGGAAATAAAACAAAGGAATTATATATATTTAATATTAATACATTTGGTAATGTAGATGAAATTATCAAATTATTTGAAAGATACAAAACATCAAATCTCCCTAAAGAAGAACTAGATAAAAGAATAGTATCTATTCAGAAAATGGAATATGTAGATAAAAATCTTTTGACAAGAAAAAATCAAAGTTCAGGTAGCTTTCTTTTAGAAATTTATCTAATATATTCTAAGGAAATAATATCAATTCTAAACAATATTTCCTAGCAAATATAAGAAAAATGCAAATTTTCTTAACACAATATTAATAAATTGAATCTGGTAATGCATAAAAGAATGATATATCACGATGAAGTGGGATTTATTCCAGGAATGCAAGCTTAGTTTAGTACTTAAAAACAATAAAATAACCATATTCAAAAAATAAAAAATGGAAACTTATTATCATCTCAATAAAGGCATTCAACAAAATGTAGCACTTACCTTCTTTGTTAAAAGAGTTTTAGAAAACTAGAAATAGGCTAAACTTTCTCAACCTAATGAAGTAAAGTTTCAAAAAATTGTGCTAATATCTTATTTATGGTGAAAGATTGAATGCTAAATCTGGGAAGGAGGTAGGTAGGTCTACTCACATCACTTCCATTCAAAACTATACTGGAAACCCAGACCAGTACCATAATGCAAGAAAAGGAAAGGAAATATAAAAGATACTGGAAAATATAAATCATTCTTTGCTTGCAAATGGCATGACAGACTCTGTAATATTACAAGAAAGATTATAAAAATGTGAATAAAAGTAGGTGAATTTAACAAGATTGCACAATAGTGCATACCCAAAACACGTCTACATAACAGCAACACAATTTAAAATGGAGAAAGAGCATATTAACATTCAAAGCAACATCACGGTTGCATCAAAAATGTAAGCTAGAAAGTCACAGATTAACGAATATGTATAAACGCATACACTAAAACATGCAAAATGTTACATGGAGAATTCAGTAAAGATCTAAATTAAAGGACTGATATACAAAGTTCATTGCTCAGAAGAACTCAGTATATTGGAGATGTTAAGTATCATATCAAACGAATCCAAATCTCCATTAGGCTTTTGGTATGTGTGGTCAAAATTGAGTGGCTGTTTCTAAACACAGAAATAACAACTTAGTTATTTGTGTTTTATCTGTAATATATATTACATATATACATATATATTCAACCTTTATCTAGTATATATACCTAAAACAGGTACAAAAATTAACTAGAAATAGATCATAATGCCAAATGTGACATAAAAGGCTATAAAATTATAAAATTCTAGAAGAAAATACAGTGAGAAATGTAGTAACTGTGAGTAGGCAAATATAATTTAAATTGGACCCAACACATGTCATAAGAGAAAAAATGGACAAATTCAACTTCATAAAAATTAAGAACATTTTTCTTCAAAATATTTGTTAAAAGATAAACTGCAAAATTATAGCCTAGAAGATTATTGCGAAACCTATATGTTTAAAGATTTGTATCCAGAATCTACAAATAAACCTTATAAATTTACAAGAAACCAAACAACCTCATTGAAAAATAGAGAAACAATTTGAACAGAGACTTTACCAAGGAAGATATGCTAATGAGCAATGAGCACATGAAAAGGCATATAATATCATTAATCACTGGAAAATCCAAATTGAAACTATAATGATATACTGTTACACACACTCTGAGAATGTCTAAAATTAGAAAGACTAACAATACCAAGTGTTGGTGAAAAAGTAGAGTAATTGTAACTCTCATGCACTGCCAGTGAGAATGCAGAATATTACAAACACTTGGTAAAACATTTTGGAAATTTCTTATACAATTAACATATGTTTGTCATATAACCAGTAGTTTTACTGCCAGATATTTACTAAAGAGAAATAAAAACAAAAACATTTCCCCAAATATTTATGGCTGCTTAGTGCATAGTAATTTCACACTGGAAAGAAACATAATATTAACCAATTTGTGAAAACTGTGGTATATCGAAATTGTGCTATATCTATGTTAAGCAACAATGCCCAGCATTAAAAATAATTACTGATACATTCAGTGACATGAATTAATAACAAAAGCAATGTACTAAATCAAAGAAAAGGCATAGAAAACATAACAAATTTTATGTTTACATTTACATAAATATTCAGGAGATGCAAAACTAGAAGATCAGTGGTTGCCAGAGTCCAGGACATTAGGAAAAATAACTGACTATGACGGCGCAAGAGGTTACTTTTTAGAATGTTAGACATGTCTTATGCCATCATTTGATGGTGGTCTCATGACTGTATACAAATCTCATTAAATTTTACACTTAAAGTGTGGGTTGGTTTTATGGCACATATATTAAACCCTAATAAAACCTATCTAATGTAAAGAATGTTAGCTAATTTCATATATTTTGTAAATAGTAGAAGCAGTTCTTAAACCCAGGTATCTGCCTCTGAGTAAACCGTGATCTGTATTTCTGAAAGTTAGTACTGCTATCAAATATGAAAGAGTCCATTGAACATGGTGAACATGGGCTCTTCCAGTTGAGAGGAAACAATGAGTTAAAAGTATCGTTTTTCTCATGATTCTCATGGCAATTTATATTGTGCTATAATTATAAGAGAGATACATACCATATGGATATGATATCATTTATATGAATGGGGACTGTTATGGGCTAAATTGTGTCGCCCATCAAATTAAATGCTAAAATCCTAACCTTTAGTACCTCACAATGTGGACTTATTTGGAAAATAAGTTATTGCAGATGTAATTAGTTAATTAATACAAGGTCATCCTCAAGTAAAGTAGGCCCATCATTTCACAGGACTGGTTTCCTTAAAAAAGGGAACATTTGGAGACAGGCCTGCACACAGGGAGGACATCATGTGAAGATGAAGGCAAAGATTAAAGCAGTGCAGAAGCCAGGGAATGCCAAAGATTGCCAGTGACCTCCAGAATCTGGGAGAGAAGCAGAGAACAGATTCTCCCTTACAAACTTTAGAAGAAACCAACCTCGCTTGAGAGAATGTGTTCTCTTTCCGGGTCCACAAGGGGACATAGATTTAAGGACAAGGACTTCCCAGCACCATGCCCCCCTCCCATCTCTCTCCATCCAGGAGATATAATTGTCTTTGTTTAAATTTTCGTACAGGCGGGAAGAACCAAAAGTCAATCACTCCAGGGGAAGTTCTAAGTAACTCCTTTCATTGGCCAGGGGTCTTGGAGAAGGTGGGGGTTCCTCTCAGGTTAAAAGTCCCCTTCTCCCCACCCCTTTGGACTCCATGTTTGTATCCCCTTCCATGAACTCTCTTGTGGAAGCTGTCTTTCTTTCTCCTGAATTTTCCCTCCGGAGTCCCCTTCCACTCTCGTGGAAGCCTGTCTTCCCCTCCTAAACTCCATCTCTCTCAATTCCCTTCCACTCAGTGTGGAAGCTGCTTTCTTCTCCTGGATTTCCATCTTTCTAGATTCTCTCACTTAGTGTGAGAGGAGCTTTCCTTCTTTAGTTTTCCCCTTCTGGGAACCCTTCTCACTCCATGCGAGAGCGGCTGTTCTTTCTCTCACTCAGTGTGAGGGTTAGCTGCTTCTTTCTCTCTCCTTCTCCTTCTTCTCTTTCTGCCTAAATAAATCACTTTTCTGCAACACTTTTTGGGTCCAGTATTTATTTTACAAGCATACCTGCCATGGTCCCCTCTCTCATTCTTGAGAGAGCAGGAGACCAAGAACCTACAACATTCTCTTGGCAGAGCTGTGCACCCCAAAAGCTGGCTATAGCCCGGCTATAGTCAGCATATATGCTGACTCCTTGGTTTTGGACTTCTAGCCTCCAAAATTGTGAGACAATAAATTTCTATGTTTAAGACACTGAATTTGTGGCATTTTGTTACAGCAGACCTAGGAGACAAATAGGGATGCCTGAAGTTGTGCAGTGTGCAACCTGCACTGATGTAAGTGGTCTCCCAGAAAGTTGCCAAGGCTTAGGTCTACATCATGTACACAAAACTCAGTAAACCCTTAATGCTTTTTCAAATGTAATTTATTTTGAAAATGACAATAAAAATGTAGCTCAGACTATTTCTTGAATAATATTTTTCTCATATATAAACATTGTTTTTCTTGAATTGTTGATTCTTTTCAAAGAATGTTCTTCCTTTCCATGATGAAATTTATTTTAGTCTTTTTTTCCTCCATCACTGACATTATTATGCCTGTGGGGAAATAACTATCTCTGATGTCATTTAGCATCATTTTCCAATAGTGTCAATTTCACAAATTTCAATTTACTTACTAAGAAGTTTTGTTAATGAAAGACATGGTTCATAAAGTTATGAATATTGGAGTTGCTGGAAGAACTCCAGATGTTGTTATCGATTTTTCTAATGCAAATTTTTGGCATGTAGTTTTAAGATACAAAATTAATGCATCAATAGTAGTTCATTATAATTGTTATTGCTTATTCTTAACTACATATTTAGATGCTTAGTTACTTTAATTTGTTTATTCAGCTAAGAAATTTCACATACAAATCTGATTTTCTCTAGTTACATAGAATATATTTGTTTGTGAGTAGATATGAAGCAGCTATGTTAATTTTGATTTTGACTATTTTTATAAGCATCTGTGTAAATCAGGAGATAAATTGGGTGGAATGTTCGTCTGAGTGTAATATCAAATTTGGGGTAAGGAAGCAAAGTAAAGGATGAGTGATGATCAAGGTAACTAATGAAAGCTATGGAGAACTAAAAACTCTGGTGGATACAATGGCCCAACAGAAGTCACTGAAAATTGATAGTTAAGTTACCCAGCTAATCTCTGGTTTGGGTAAGCCAGAAACAGAAAAGCAGATCTGAGTAGTTTGGGACTTGCTCGTTCAATGAATGTGGACAATATCACCATTGCTAATTCTTTCATATTTATTTGTTAGTAATTATTTGATGGAACAGATAATATTGTAAACCTGCAAGAAGAAATCTTAGTTTTAAATAGAGTAGAATATAAGATGAAAGGTAGAACAAAGATTAGGAAACATGCCTTAAAATACTTTTGTTTATATATGAAAATGACATTACTCCCTCTCAGCCCAAATTAACTTAAGAGAAAATATATAGGTAGCCCGTCATAATTCTATCTCATCATTTTTTTGTTGTTGGCCATTGGAATGGTGAATCAACTAGTCACTAGATAAGGTAGCATAAGAGTTTGAGATAAAAATAAAGTCAATAGTTCTGCTAATAAACCTTGCCTTCATTAGTTCTACATGAGCCAGTAAGTTACAGAATGGAAAAGATACTAGATAACAATCAAAAATGTAATAAGTAGTGCATCTTACAAGTAAGAATTGTTTTACAGGTTAATTGTTAATGCTATAGCTTTTAATATCCAAAGGAACGATAATGAAGATCTTTAAATTGCCATGTCCTTAAGCTGAGATTAGAATCGTTCAAAGTAGTACTTTCATGTCTATATCAAGTACAATTTTCTCCAACATTCTTGATCTCCCGATGTTAGATTCAACTGGTGTATTCCTTTAATTTATATAGACAATAAATTTAAAACACGTACTTGGCCTTAAATCATGTAGTTCTCAGTTGCAAATGTTAATGCTGCCACATGTTAGACTCCTCTTCTTATCCAAGCTATAAGGCTCAAAGGCACACCCTGTACTATACTTCTTTGGTCTCTGCAGGTTTCAGTTCTTTCCGGGGCATATCATCAGTACGCTGCTAATAAATTCTTACAAAATGAACTTACTCAAGTGAAGTGCTTCCAACTGAAGAAACCAAACGTAACCAGCACCCTCAGAAACATCCTCATAACCGTAACCAGTCAAGACCCAATATCCAATATCTTAATATCTAACGGGGTTTATTTTGTACTTTTTGGAAATGGAATTATATAGGACAGAGTCTTTAACTTTGGCTTATCTCTTTCATTATCATTGTAAGAATTGCCTGTATGTTATGTGTAGTTTTAGACTGTTCATTCTCATTAATGCATAATACAAAATATTTTATCTCTTCATTTTACTGTTGATGGGATTTTCATTAATTTTTTTTGGGGGACTATTATACTAAATGTAGAGCTAAAATATACTGATGCGTTCATTGCCGTTTGATTACATTGCTCTGAGGTCACTCAGTTCTAAGATTTGAAAAGTAAATGATAAATTATTCATACAACATGTGCCAATATCTATTGCACTTTTAAATATGCACTTTTTAATCTTGGAAAAGTGTATTTTGAAAATATTTAAATGAAGTATCTGGGTTGCTTTATCAAGCAGCCATTTTTTATTTAGTCCTAATTTTCAAGTGCTCTATTAAAACCTAGTCTTGCATCTTAGATCAAAATATATTATTTTTGGTGAAAAGCTGCCATGTGATATGGAAATTCTATCTTCCAATGTGATAGAATTAGGAGGTGAGAGGTGATTAGATAATGAGTGTAAAACCCTCACAAGTGACATTAGTGGCCTTGTGAAGGAGACCACAGTTATCTAGCTCCTTTATGATGTGAGGATCAAGCACAGAGTCACTATCTGTGAGGAACAGGTGCTCACCAGACACTTAGTTGCTGATAAGCTGACCTTGGAATTCACAGCCTCCAGAACTATGAGAAATAGATAATTGATGCAATTTATGGTATTTTTATTATAAGAATCTGAATAATCTGAGATAGAAGCATTTGAGGATTAGTATAGATATTCCCACTTGACAATATTCAGAAATAAAACAATCCTACAGAAAAATAAACCAATATGTGTCCTATCACATTCCCACACACCACCCAGTCTACTCCAGATAAAAATCTCAGCATGACTATTATGGAAATATATGTATATGCCTACATGTATATGCATATATACACACATATAAATGATATATACGAGCATGTGTGTATGTCTACTTTTCTAATAGACATTTTTAAGAGAGGTTTTAGATTCACAGCCAAAAAGAGCAGAAAGCACAGAGTACCTATATATGGCCTGACCTTCCATCCTCAACCATGCCCACTGTCAACATCTCTCACCAGAATGGTAGGTTTATTACAATCAATGAATCTACATTGACAAATTATCTGCCCAAGTCAACAGTTTATACATTAATGATGTTTACTCTTGGTGTTGTAAATTCTATGGGTTTGGACAGATTTATGATGACTTGTATATTCTCTGTGCTTTACCTATTTCTCCCTCCCCACTAACTCCTGGCAACCATGGATCTTTTAACTGTCTCCATAGTTTTTGCCTTTGCCATAATGTCACATAGTTAAGATTATACAGTATGGAGCCTTTTCAGATTGACTTCTTTCACTTAGTAATATGCATTTAAGGTTGCTCTATGTCTTTTCATGACTTAATAGCTCATTTGTTTTTTGCAATGAATAATATTCCATAGTCTGGATGTAACACAATTTATTCTTACACTGAAGGATTTTTTTGTTTGCCTCTGAGAATTTGGAATAATGAAAAAGTTGCCATAAACATCCATGTGTAGGTTTTTGTATAAACATAAGTTTTCAGCTCCTTTGGATAAATAGCAAGGAGCTCAATTTTTGAATCATATGGTTAGAGTATAGATTTGTAAGAAACTGCCAAACTGTCTTGCAAGGTGACTGTACTATTGTGTGTTCCCACCAGCAATGAATGAGAGTTTCTGTTGCGACACATCCTTGTCAGCATTTAGTGTTGCCAGTGTTGCAGATTTTCGTCATTGTGATAGATGTGTAGTGGTATCTTATTGTTCTAATTTGCACTGCTCGGATGACAAGGGATTTGGAATATCTTTTTGTTGGGGGAAGCAGCAAAGGAGAAAGGACTTACAGAGTGCCTAAACAAATTGGTTGTAAGTAACATATAAACTGGGAACGACAAACCACAGCAAACTGCAGCAGACCTCTGGGGAGGCAAACTTCCCCATGCCTCATGTTCCAGTGCAGCGTGACCTAGGCTCTGTTACCATAAACATTGTGCTAAAGGATGTGAAACTCCTTCATAGCACTATGATGTAACCAGACTTGTTAGCCAGAATTTCAGGCTTCTGGTAAGGCCCGAGTTCCACCAGCTACACGTAGATAATAAGCTAAAGATAACTACATGTTCTTTTGTGAAACTCCCAAACCACTGCTGTTACCAATCTTTAGAATGACACACGAGTTCCAGCTCACTGATTCACTTCTGGCTCACTGATTCACTCCACCATCATGTCGCCCTCTCCCCACCATCACACCACCCCTACCCTATAGATCAAAGTGATTGTAACCAATAAATAGTGTGGATGATCAGAGTTTGGGGCCTTCACTGTCTCCTCCAGTAATAAGTGATGGGCCCCTGGTCCCACTTTCTCTCTTAATCTGTCTTTTTCTCATTCCTTTGTCGCCGCTGAACCTGGGGTACCCACGGGTGTGATATGGGGCTGGTTCCTATAGCTCACATTATCATATGCTTATTTGCCATCTGTGTATCTTCCTTGGTGAGGTATCTGTTAAAATCTTTGGCTCATTTTAAAATCATTTTTTAAATTATTATTTTATTCAATTTTCATGGTTCTTTGTATATTATGGATAACAGTTCTTTATCAGATATGTTTGTTGTAAATACATCATCCTAGTCTGTGTTGTACCTTCTCATTTTCTGACAATGCCTTTTACAAAGCAGAAGTTTTTAATTTTAATGCTGTTCAACTCCTTTATTATGTTTTTCATAAGTCGTGCATTTGGTGCTGTATTTAAGAAGTCACAGACATATCCAAAGTCATCTTGATTTTCTCCTGTATTGTCTTCTAGGAGTTTCACAGTTTTGCATTTTTCATTTAGGTCTGTGAAGGTACTGCTAAAGTCAACTACCATTTGAGGTAAGTATTAAGAAGGGTATAAATTCTGTGTCTAGATACTTTTTTTTTCTGCATGTGGGTATCCATTTGTTCCAGCATTGTGGCTGAAAAGACTACTTTTTAAAATTGTAGTGGACCTACTTCTTTGTAAATATAAACATTCAGTTGATTATATTGGTGTGGATCCATTTTGGGGCTCTCTATTGTGTTTTATTTATCAATTTGTGTATTTGTTTGTTTTTAACCAATAACACATTGTCTTGATTACTAGGATAGTGATCAGTAAGACAGTGCCAGTCCTCTGGCTTTGTTCTTCTCCTTCAATATCGTGTTAATTATTCTCTGTATTTGGCCTCTTCATACAAGCTGTAGAATCAGCTTGTCGATAATCACAAAATAACTTGCTGGGATTCTGATTCGGATTATGTTCAATCTTTAGGTCAAGTTGGGAAGAACTGACATCTTAACAATATTGGGTCTCCCTATTCATAATCCTGAAATATCTCTCCCTTTATTTAGTTCTTGACTACTTTCATTGGAATTTTATAATTTCCTTTACCTAGATCTTGTACATATGCTGATTTATTTTTGAATATGAAGCCAGCCTTACACAACTGGAAAAGTCCCACTTAATCCCAGTGTATAATTATCTAGTCTGTTGTTAGATTTGATTTGCTAATATTTTGTTGATGATCTTTATGTCTAAGTTTCATGAAAGATAGTGTATAGTTTTCTTTTATCTTTACCTGGTAATTTCTTAGGGTAACACCATCATCATATAATGTATCTGGAGGTGTTTCCCTTTGCTATGTTTTCTGGAGAAGCTTGTAAAGAATTGAAAGCATTTCTTCTTAAATATTTGATAGACTGACTCTGGTTCTGGTGTACATCTGGTAGCTTGTGTCTTTCAGGCAATTTTCCCATTTAATATAAGCTATTATATGTATGGGCATATCTCTATTTGTCTAGTCCTATATTTTTCATAGGATAGCACAAATGAGACTTTTAATTTTTTTTAATTGACATTGGACATTTGTAGTGTGTATTTCCTCTCTTTCTCCTTCTCTCTCTCTCTCCCCCCCACCCTCCTTATTTCTCTTTTGATTTTTGCTCCAATTTTATTTTCTTTTTCTGTTGATTTGTGTATTATTTTCTCTTATTTATCTTTCTTCTCTAGTTTTTCTAAGATTAAATTATTTTTAAAATTTTTAGTGTGCATTTAATGCTATAAATTTCGTGGTTAGCAATGTTTTCAGTATATTTTCATTTTTAATTAGTTTAATTAAAACATTCTCTTGAGATTTGTTCAGCCAATTTTTTGTAGCTGCTTTTGTTGTTGTTGTTGTTGTTGTTGTTTTTGTTTTTTTGAGACAGAGTTTCACTCTTGTTACCCAGGCTGGAGTGCAATGGCATGATCTCAGCTCACTGCAACCTCCACCTCCTGGGTTCAAGCAATTCTCCTGCCTCAGCCTCCTGAGTAGCTGGGACTACAGGTGTGTGCCACCATGCCCAGCTAATTTTGTAGCAGCTTGTTTTTTAATCTAAACATATTGTAGATTTCTTCCAGCTATCTCTGTTATTTTTTCTAGTTCAATTTTGTTTTTGTCTAAGAAGACACTTTATATGAATATTTTTTAATTTGTTAAAGTATGTTTTGTGGCTAAAAATGTGATCCATCTTGGTGAATTTGAGCTAAAGAATGTGTATTCTGCTATTGCTGGATAGTGTATTCTATAAATGTCAGTTAAGTCAAGTATATTGATGGTACTATTCAGGTCAACTTTATCGTTCCTGACATTCTGTCAGCTTAGTGAATAAATTACTGGCAGAAAGATGTTGAAGTTTCCAACTATAATAAAGAATTTGTCTATTTTTCCTTGAAATTCTGTTAGTTTTTGCCCAGGTATTTTGACATACTATTGTTAAATTCATATATATTTAGAGCTGTTATGTATTTTTCAAAAACTGAAATTTATTATTATGTACATTCCTGTTTATCCCTGATAATTTACTTTTTACCAAAGTCTGCCTTATCTGAAATTAATAGAGCTACTTCAACTTTTCTTCGGGAAGCATTAATATAGCCTCTATTTCTCTATCTCTTTTTTAAAACTGTGTCTTTATTTTTAAAATAGGTTTCTTGTAGTCAACATATAGTTTGGGTTTTGATATCAATTCTGACAATCTGTCTTTTAATTGATGTCTTTAGGCCACTCATGTTTAACGTGATTACTAACATAGATTGAAAAATATCTATCAGATTCACTTTTTCTATTTGTTGATTTTATTTTTTTGTTTCTTCTCCCTCCACCTTTATTTTCCACCCTCTCTGACTTAATTTAAAGTTTTATAGGATTCCATTTTAACTCCTTTCTTTGCATGCTTTTAAAACTCCTTTTAAACAATTTTCTATAATTGTCATGGAATTTACAATATACATTTCCTACTAACCTAAGTGTAGCTTCAAATAATATTATGTACCTTGTTTGGTAAAGTGGCATTTTTCTCATTCATTTCACTTATTCATATGTTATATTCACCCAATATATTATTAGTAACATAGCTTCCAGAAAAACAGATGTCTTTGAAATCAATTACAAATGAGAAAAAGAAAAGATTTCATTTTGTCTGTATTTATTTCTTCTCTAAAATTCTCCCTTTAGAGAGAATAAATATTCAAATTTTTTACCTATGTCATTTTCCTTTTTCTTGAAGAACTTGTTTTAACTTCTTGGACAGTTCCTCCTACTGAAATTCCTCTGTCTTTGTTTGTCTGAGAAAGTATTCTCCACTTTTGAGAGATAATTTTGCTGAATATAAAATTCTGTATTGGTGGGATTTTTTCTTCTTGCAATCACATAAGTATTTCTCGCTCCGTTTACTATTTCCCTTCATAGCATCTGATGAGAAGTTCACTGAAATTCTTATCTATGTTTTTCTATAGGTACTAGCATTATTGTGCCCATTCCCACTTTATGACTTCTTCCTTTGGTTTTTGTTTTCTATAGTTTGAATATGACATGCTTAATTATAGTTTATTAATTTTGGTTTTGTTTCTTTATGTTATTTTCTTTGGGGGAAGGTAGTTATAGTGTTTGGTGTTCTCTGATCTTTATATCTTTCATTAATGTTGAAATATTCTGTCATTGTTACTTCAAATATTTCTTCTGCTCTCTTCTCTCACTTTCCTGGTAATCTACTATAATATATATATTACACATTCTGAAATTGCCCCACAGCTCTTAGATGTTCTGTCCTGATTTTGCCTTCTTTTTCCTCTTTGCATTTCAGTTTGAGAAGTTTTCTTGACCTATGTTCAAGTACACTGATTCTTTTCTTGACCACATCAACTCTGCTAATCAGTCCATAAAAGGCACACTTCACTTATGTTTAATTGCGTTTTAAGTTCTCATATCTTCCTTTTGATTTTTTTCTTAAATTCTCTATTCTTACATTAGCCATGTGCATTTAATGTTGGCTAATTTCTTCCCTTAGAGCACTTAACATATTAATCATGGTTGTTTTAAATTTCAATAACTACAACATCTGTGTCATACCTGAATCTGCTTTTCCTTGTCTTTTGGTATCTTCTGACTTTTTGTTTAAAGATGAATATGGTGTCTGTATTAGAAACTGACGTGCCTAAGCCTTTAGTGTGAAGATTTACATTGACATGCACAGGAACTAGGCTGTATTTAACGTTTGTTGTATACATAGGTCGCAGGGGTTTCAAATTCCATTAGTGTCCTTATTTTTGTCTCCCTGCTTAATTCTTGGCATCCCTATGTATTCCTCCTTTCACAGAATTGGAGTCTTGTAACTCTGTCAGTTATAATTATTATGCTGAAGCATTGCTTGTATGCTACTAAAATATGGTGGAGAGGGAGCATTCAATAATTTTCCAATTAAATCCTAGTTTTTCAGTGTCCTTGTGTCTCTGAGCTGTGGCTTTCACAACTTGTTCTCCTGTGGTTTAGCTATTTTCTCTTTTCCCATTCCCTTGCCTATCTGCTGTATTCCTAGAATATCTTTTTGACCCCTTAGCCCAGGTTCCTCCTGGGAAAGACCATAAAATAGTGATGCACTATTCTAAGACTGCAGCCCCTAAAAGTTCCTCTCTCATTTAATTCCACATTCAGCATCCAGCAATTTGTTAAAATTAGCAAGTTATCTTTTAGCTATTTCTGCTGGTTTAAGTCTTCAGCACCTTCTGCTCCAGTTTAGATCTTGATTGATCTCTCAAGATCTTAGATTGGCATCTCCCAAGTATCCTCATTCTCTGATGGACTTAAAAATATTTTTAAAATTTTGTTCAGCCATCTCTTTCTGTAAAATCAAGAGTGATGACTTCCAAGCTCTTTTTGTATTGGAGCCAGAAACTAAAGTGCTCCAATTTTTAACCCATCAAACTCTAATCAAATTGGCTGGTTTTCACATTCATTTCAATTGGAATTGACCTTTTAAGAATCCATTTTGATTATTACAAAAAAATGTTTTTAACATAATTTTAAAATTAGAGTAATGTCGTGGGTCTTCAGAACTATTGTTTAATTTGGTCTATGCATGCCTACTCTCATGAGAAATAAATGAAGAAATAATTATTAGATCACAACCTCTGAAAAGGTTTTAAAGTGTTCCTAAACATTGTAATAACACTAATATATAATAATAAAATGACATTAAATTATTACTAAATCTACTTAGTTTCAGGAACAATGCCAGGCAATTTGGGATGTATTATTTTTCCCTAGTCACACAAAAACTCCCCCTTTATAGATAAGAAAATAGGACTAAAGGAGTTTATGTTTCATACTTGGTAAGTGACAACGGAAATACAAATCTATAGCAAATACTGTTTAAACTCTAGCAATACTGTTTTGAAGGAGAGTTGTTCTTAAAATTTGTTTGTTTCTTATGAAGGCTACTTCACTGCGGCTATTCATACAGAGGAAGGGATAGTATAATTTTGAGGGCTGCTATTTCTAGTTAATGAACCTGATATTTGATGAAAAAAATTGTGAGTTGCTTAGCTGGAAAAAAGGAAAGTGCACAATGCAATCATGAAAAACTACATACTGTGTAGATTAGACAATTTTAGAACAGTTGAAACATACTTTTTTATTATAAATAATACCTTTATAATACTTTGGTGATGATAGTAAAACATTTTAAAATGGTATGTCTTTTTATTCTACATAATTTTCCAGAACAACCAAATAACTATGTTAATCCTCGGACTTGATACCACTTCTTCCATAAACACAGATATGTTTATTATAAATATTTTCTCACAATTTGTGGTTTATCTTTTGATATTTTTAAATGGTTGGTATCTCTTGACTAGTAAATATTTATTTATGATGATATATATTTCAGTTTTATGTTTTTTCCTTTTTGTGTTCTAACATTTTCTTTTATTTTCTTCTAGAATTTCTTAAACGTTAACTTTTTGTTTAATTCTATACTTTTGTTTTCTTTGAGACGGATTTCCACTCTGTTAACTGGGCTCACTGCAACCTCTGCCTCCTGGGCTCAAGAAATTCTCCCATTTCTGCCTCCCGAGTAGCTGGGACTGCAGGTGTGCACCACCATGCCTTGCTAATTTTTCGCGTTTTATTTTTGCAGCGATGGTGTTCTGCCATGTTGCCCAGGCTGGTCTTGAGCTCCTGAGCTCAAGCAATCCACCTGCCTTAGCCTCCAAAAGTGCTCAGATTACAGGCATGAGCCACCATATTTGGTCAATGCTTAATTTTTGATTAATGTTTGCATATGCTGTAAGGAGATGATTAAGTTTCTTCTTTTTCCAGGTAGTTTTTTAGTATCATTTATTGAAAAATATCCTTTTTCCCTTGAATTTCCTTGACAATTTTGGCAAAACTGAATTTACCTTATATGTGTGGGTGTATTTTATTTCTTCTAAATGTTTCATTGATCTATGCCTATATGTATGCCAATAACATGCTGACTTAGTGAAGACTTATCATGTCTTAAAATCAGGTAGTACACCGAAACCTCTGCCACAAACCTTCACATGCACTCTCTGAATCTAAAACAAAAGTTGAAAAACAAAACAACTGTGGCTCACGCCTGTAATCCCAGCACTTTGGAAGGCCAAGGCAGGCAGATCACAAGGTCAAGAGATTGAGACCATCCTGGCCAACACTGTGAAACCCCGTCTCTACTAAAAAATACAAAAATTAGCTGGGCATGGTGGCATGTGCCTGTAGTCCCAGCTACTTGGGAGGCTGAGGCAGGAGAATTGCTTGAACCCAGGAGGTGGAGGTTGCAGTGAGCCAAGGTGGCACCACTGCACTCCAGCCTGGTGCCTGGCAACAAAGTAAGACTCTGTCTCAAAAAAGAAAGAAAGAAAGAAAAACAAAACAAAATAAAGCAGGTAGTGTATGTTATCTGATTTTGTTTTCTTACTAAAATATGTTTGTATGTAAATTTCTGTTTATCTTATTATTTTTAAAAAGCTTAGTGGAATTTTTATTAGGATCATATTAAATTTTTACACTACTTGGGGATAACATCTTAGCTGTATTAGTTTTTAGTGGTATGTCCATTTTTTGGCATATCAATTTTTTAGGCCTTATTTAACTTCTTTCAGTGACATTTGGTAATTTTCATTGTATAGATATTTTATGTATTTTAATAAACTTTTTCTAAGCATTTTTTGATGTATTGTGAATGAAATTGTTTTTTAAAACTTATTATCAGGGAGTATGTTACAGACATATAAAAATACAATTTATTTTTATATAATGAACCTACATCCTGAGATCTGTGACCCTGCCAAATTCACTTCTAAGAAATTTTTGTTGGTTCTTTAGGACTGTCCTCAGAGGTAACAACCATGTTATCTGCAAATAAAGGGATCTTTGAGACACTGGACATTACAACATACTAATTATTGGAGTCAATGTCGAAGAAAAAAACTGATCCAAAAATCCATGAAATCCACATACACCTGTCTCCTTCCTTTCATGGAATCAAAAGAGTTACCTCGCCTATGATTTTGTACCCAATCTTTACTGCCCTCTCTGACACAAATCTTGTTGAAAATATCATCTAAAAAATATAAGGTGTTTTCTTTAATGAAATGATCAAAGTTCTAATTTTATGGTCTCAAATCAGAAGTACTTCTCTTATTTTCTCAAATGTTTGTTGTTTCAGCATTTCACATCAATGTATAAATTCACTGGACAATTTTAGTGATGAGTGCAGGTGGCTTCCTAGTGGAGCTCTCCATTGAGGTAGTCTTACTCCTGAAGACTAGGGAAACTAGTGGACTGTTGGGTCTGTCCTAGAGATATCAGCCAGCACATCCTGGCTGATGGATGAAATGAGTACTCAGAAACAGGTATGCAGTGTAAGAGCAGCTAGGTGACTGCTTGGGTCTAGTGGCCAGAAAGCAGCCCTGAGAAGCTGGAGCTGTTACTTTTATTCAGTGCAGGCACAATGCCGAAAACCTGGAGCCAAAACAACCTGCAGGTAATTAACATTTCTTGTCCCCCTTTAAGGGTACCCTTATGCTTGGGATGATCAAAAGTCAGTTCCTGGTCAATGTAAGTAAACAAGCTAGTTTAAGATAAATTCCCCAGACTCCCTTGTACCTACTCCTTGCCCTCTGCCTCAGGGTTATAGAACAACTGCCTTCAGCTGTTCTTGCTCAGGCTCTGCAGAACCTTCTTTCTGACCTTTCAGAAGGTTTGTGCCCTTTCCCTATAGTTTTACCCACCACTCTGACTGATGCCACACAGTAGACATACTTAAAATCTAGTTTTTTAATTGCCTACAAATAGAAATTTTGGCTTTTGAAAAATATATTTGCTATTCCTATTGAAACAGAGAGAATAATCCCTTATTTTGTTTATTTTTGCATACATTAGTGTACATACTATTATTGTGTGCCCATTCCTCAAAAGGAGTATCCTATCATAAAATTAAGGCATGGTCTTTTTAAAAATTAGGGTTGTCTATGTGACAATACATTCAGAAAGTTTAAAATCTTTTGTAATATAGTTTTGTATGTCACTATGGATTTCATTATGAGTTATAAAAATCCAAAATTCTAGAGAGATTTAATACGTTCAGGAGTTTAAATTTCTTTTATTGCATATAGTTACATTTGCATAAAAGTTAAATAAAGCAATTTCAGGTCTATTGAACAAAGAGAGGAAAAATCCATGGTGAATAACCTGTGATGATAGTCTTTTCTACAACTTTGACTTTATCTTTACTCCTCAGGAAGAGGAGCTTAACAGCTTTTTGTCATAACAGAAATCAAACACTAAGCACTTCTTTTCATATACAGCACATGATAAAGAAAAGCCCTTAGAAGACGTAGCTGTAAGAAGACTGATACTCCTTCACTTAATGTTGTTTTGGGTGTATTATTCTATTTTGCTAAGATTAATCTCCCAACCTGTGAAACCATTGTGCCAACTATTTATTTAATAAAAGGTGGTATAATGTGTGAACCTGAACTTATTCCTCCTCTTTTTATATCCTTATTACAGTCAACATATTAAGTACTACCAATGTGTACATAAATATATATTCAATGTTCTAGTGGGATTTATACATTAAAAAGAGAAAAACATCTTTGCCTTGAGAAAGAGACAAAATTTTAGGAAGTAAAACATATTGAAGGTTTATGCTGGATGTGGTTCTAATGATCAATTTGTCCCTCCTTCTATTCTCCAGTCTTTTTACCTCCCTTGAGAGTTGTGTTTATGTCTCCTTGACAGACAACACAATGTAGGGGAATTAAGTGAAGGGAATCAGTTCTTTCTTGTGTCTAAATAATTTCCTATTCTCTTAAACATACCAGAATACCACTAGTGAATATGTTACCATACTTTCCCACCAATAAAACATCTGCACCATCAACTAGAATCCCAGGGAAAAAAATGGGTACTATTGACTGCATTTTAGTGTATTTTATTTCTGAACCGGTTTCAAAACTGCCGTAAGATGTGTGACCCTGTGGTTTCATCTTTTAAAGCAATTTAAACATTAATTTGTGCAGTCACAATAGAAAAACAATGAGACAATTACAACAGACTGATTGTATAGGTCTAATTACCAAAGGATTACAAATCTTGTGAAAATGCATACTGTTCTTGTTTAAGAAACAAAGGGCTCATATTTTCAGAGGGCTTTTCAGTCTCCTCAGTCTCCCCTCAGTCTCTATTCTGAGGGGGAAAAAAGCAGACTCAGGTAAAAATAAGTATAATGGGCTTAGTTTCACACATGGTCCCTTCTCTTCCTCATAGTATCTTTACAAGTCTTTAAGAAACTTTTGAGCCTGATTTCCTAATAAGCAAGAAGAAAGGCTTAAGTTTGATGTTTCTAAGATTAACCCAATTCAAAAATTACATTCCATAGGTTTTACTTTTATTAGATACTATACCTTCTTTTACAATTTTCAAGTCAGTGTTTTCTTAAATATTTAAACATTTTAGGGTTTTGTTCCAAGTAGAATTTATGAAATAAAATTTAATACTTTTTTTTCCATGTGGAACAGTCAGAGAGAACATAGACACACAATGCTATGAGGTGATAGATATGGGCATGGGTCAAAAGAAACAGTTATTCTTCACCTATAGATTTATTTGTTATTTCTTTCAAAAAGCTTTCTTTCCTTGAAAGAAATATAATGTTATGCATGAAAACATACTCCTAATTTTAAGAAAGGATGGTATCATAATCCAATCTATCCAAGAATTTACAGTTTCCTCACCTGCTAAGGTAATCAGCATATGTTTCCCTCTCCTTCCCAATCAGTTGATTAAAATATTGAACAGTATTTGACCTATATTAGTTAGCATTACATTCATTTGGGATCTTGTAATCTGATTTTGTATAATTGTTTTCATTTCAGCAATTCATTGTCTTTTTTCACAGAATTTGCCTCTATCTTAATTTGTATCTCACTTTTTAAGTGACATTAAAGTCTTTAATGAATGTCACACTGACTTGAAAATCCATGTTCTTTAAATACAAAAAAAAACATTTTTCTCTTGATGTCTAAACATATTATTTTCCCCACCATCCTACGTTACTTAAAAGGGGTCCAACATGGGTAGGATTTAAATAGTTTTCATTGTCATAAAGAGGCTACCACATATAGGGCACCATTTAGTCCATGGGAAGGGCCTGGAGGTAGAAAGAAGAGATATTGTGCAGGTGAGAAATGTCTAGTTGTACAGTTGGGTAAACTCTTAGGAGAGTGGTGAGCTGTGGGTCAGCTGAAGGTCATGGCATGGGATTCTGCCTTCCTAGTGGGGGCGCTATAACAGTAGTGAGCATAACAGGAAAGACGCAGGTCTGAATATTTCTGAGAAACAAGAGCTTCTCTTATTAATCTGCCAAAAGACTTCCAGAGTCTGACAGTTTAAATAAGCATATCCCTTGAGTTTTACTACCCTTCCCTTCTGCATTACACATGATATGTTAGACATCAGTGTGTTCCTTGTACCACTTTGTCTTTTATGTTTCCAGTTTTCTTGGGAAAGTTACAGGAGGTTTTGGAAGTTTAGAGAATGTAACTTCCCTTCCATGCTTCTGTCCAAAAAGGCATAGCAAATTTATAAAATATGAAACATGTCATTTATAAAATGTTCCTAACCTGCTTCCTGGTGTCTTTGACTGATGAGATGGTTGAGCTGAAGCTGCAAACACTTGACATATTTTTTGCCAAATTTATAATAAAATGATATTTTTCTAAGAATTAACATATCTCAGCTGGTCGAATTGATTAGTATGCATAAGTATTTTCATTGGCACTGCTATCAAACATAATTAATATGCTTTCAACAGATGCCACTTGTGATGCCAATGAGTGAATAAGGACTTTCCTTTTTATTCTAGACATACAGAATAAGTGCCAAAAAGTGCTTTTGTACCTTTGTGCCTCTGCTTGCCAAATAGATCAGTACTCTTTTTTTTAGCCTCCACTACCAAATTTAACAAATTTTCGGTAAAAAATGGCTTGTTCGGTAAAGGTGGAGCTCAGATTATGATGTGAGAAAACAATTATGTTGCACAGTTTAAAAGAATACAAATTACTTACAGGTGCAAAAGTAAAATGCCCTAATGATTAAAAAATATTGTTTAAAAAAACCTCAAATTTCCACCTTCTTTACAAAGCCATCACTGCTTTTTAAACTCTCAACTCTCAGAGGTATGTATTGGCTCAGAAGACTCAACGTACCCTCAGGTAGACAACAACAAAAAATAAATTTAGACACAAAAAAGAAATACACTGGAAAATACCACTATGGAAATGTAGTATTTTGCAGTGTATTTCTTTTTTGTGTCTAAATTTAAAAGTTCTAGCTAAAGGGAGCTTACATTATAGTGTAATCCAAATCAAAATGGACTTCAAACTGCTTTTAAAATTTTAAATTAATACAATAAGGCTTAAATGAAACAGAAAATATAGTTCGTAAATGGATTGAAATTTTATTTCTTTTCATCAATAGTTTTGTGAATAATTTACCAAATGTGGTAGATTTGAAAATACTTTCAAACAGATTTCAATCTGTTGAGATTCAAAAATAAATTATAAATTATTTTCTATTAATTATTTAACATTTTGTCTTATTTATGTATTTATTTTTTGAGACAGCGTCTCGCTCTGTTGCCAGGCACCAGGCTGGAGTGCAGTGGCACAATCTCGGCTCACTGCAACCTCCACCTCCCAGGTTTAAGCAATTCTCCTGCCTCAGCCTCCTGAGTAGCTGGGACTACAGGTGCACACCACCACGCCCAGCTAGTTTTTGTATTTTAGGTAGAGACTGGGTTTCATCATACTGACCAGGATGGTCTCGATCTCTTGACCTGGTGATCTGCCTGCCTGGCCTCCTAAAATGCTGGTGTGAGTCACTGCACCTGGCCAATTATTTAACATTTTAAAAATGTTATCTTAATTAGAATTATTTTCTATTAATCATAGTAGAAAACCCAGATTAAACTAGTATCATGACATCACCTTCTATAAAAAAAAGCAGGACTTTAGATGATTTCTAATAACATCATCATCTGTACAATAATATGAACATACATAGGCATTTTAATTATTCTAGATAAAACATTTTTTGTAAAGCAAGTAGCATATAGTAAGCTGTGAAAACTTGTTGGCAATTAGCAGGTACCTATTTTTAATCTTATTTGTAGTAATACTTTTTTAATGTAGAAATGTACTTTTAGAATGCCCTTAATGATAAAATTATCCTCATTTTGACATATTCTTAACTGGTATTATAGCTAATATCTTAAACTTACCTTGGAAGTACACATACTTTTAATTATCTTTAAATACTGTGGTACCTTGAAAGAAAGAAAATGAAAATAAACATTGTGTGTGTGTGTGTGTGTGTGTGTGTGTGTGTGTGTGTGTCCTGGAATCTCACTCTGTCACCCAGGCTGGAGTGCAGTGGTGTGATCTTGGCTTGCTGCAACCTCTGTCTCCCGGGTTCAAGCTATTCTTCTGCCTCATCCTCCTAAGTAGCTGGGATTACAGGTGCCCACCACCACGCCCAGCTAATTTTTGTATTTTTGGTAGAAATAGGGTTTCACCATGTTGGCCAGGCTGGTCCTGAACTCCTGACCTGATCTGCCCACCTTGGCCTCCCAAAGTGTTGGGATTACAGGCAGGAGCCACTGCACCTGGCCACAAAATGAAAATAAACCTTTATTGAGCACATGCCTTTTACTAGGTACTGTTCTGGGAACTTTTACACGCTTTCTCACAATAACCCGTAGGTAGGTTTGACATTGTCCAGTTTTACACTAGAAACTAAATTTAGACTTGTAAAATTAAGTAATTTGAATCTGGGCGTTTAAGTTCATTCCTACTGCTAAAATAAAATACCACAGACTGAGTAATTTACATATAATAGGAATTATTTCTCATAGTTCTGGAGGCTGGGAAGTTCAAGATCAAATTCAGGATTTGGTGTCTGGTGAAGGCTCACTCTGCTTTTCAAGATGGTACATTATTGCCTTGTCTTCACATGGCAGAAAGTGGAAAGGCAAAGGATGCTTCCTTTAACCTCTTTTATAAGGTCCCATTTAGGATAGTGGAGCCCTCATGACTTAATCACCTTGTAAAAGTCATTCTTCTTAGTACATCACATTGAAGATTAAATTTCAACATATGGATTTGTGAGACACATTCAGGCCATAGAATACATTACTTGAAATTATACAATTCAGATTTTCTTGTCTTTTTTGATCTTTAGGCTGTTTTTTATTTTCAAAATTCAATTGTTATGTAAACATGGTATTGTATATGCAATAGACTGTTTCAAGAAAACCTAAATGTCTTGTAGTGTTATAAAATCTATTGATCAGCGAGGAAAACCAATTATTTTTGATATTATATTTTTGAAGGTAATATTAAATAGTTGCCTTTTACTAGTTTTATTTCTCCAGAACAGCAATGGAAGTTATCTGTATATAAGCTGATTACCATATCCCCATTTTTATATTTATATATTATATTCTACACATTTTAAAAGAAGACACGACTCTCTAAACCACAATTAACTGAGAGAACAGGAAACAGGAGTCTCAGTAGCCATATTTGAGTATTGTCAAAAGATACAGCATCCTGTAAATCTTCTTTCTGATGTTTGAAATACCTATGGTCACATGTATTAGTGCTTTCCAAACCTGACTGGTTCTCACAATTCTAGAAAGATAGTATTACCTTTATTTCTCTGTTTCTAATTTGATTGGTTCTAATAAAAATGTCTGCATCATGTTTTTAGATACTTTGATTTGGTTGCTCTAGAACAAAGCTTACAAATTGGAAAGTAATTTATGCTCATTAAAAGCATATTGACGTGAATCAACTTGTCAAGTCAGTTTAATGACATTAACTGCTATGATAGTTCCTGCCAGCATGTTTTAAATTACGAACGAACAAATAATCATACTATGAAGCAACCATCTCTGTTGACTGATCATACATAAACAGAGATTAGTGTTAATATAAAATAAAACTTCAATGTATGCCTTTGAAGATATTTAATAGGTCCAAGGTAACCTTAATGCTGCCTATTAATTAAGAACAAATAGAAAATAGTGTAGTTTTAGTTTAGAAATGCTGTTATATCCTCTGTAATGTAGCCCTACTTCTTCTGAGAGTATTCTATTTTGAATAGGAAAAGAGTGAAACTAGGGAATTATTCAGAACTTCTGCTCTTCAGATCAACATGAAATAACAGGGACTGGATTTACATTCCAACATGAAAAAAGCTAAGAAAATGGAGAAATTATATGAAACAACCATTGTTTTTTTAATATCAATACATTGGTTATAAAACAACTAAAAACAATGATCTATGAGAGATATAAAACAAAAGATATAAGTTCTACAACTGTCCCAGCTTACCACCTGGATAAAATTTTCAGACCATGGAGCAATGAGGGGCACTCTAGACAGTGCTCTGAAGTCCTCCGGACAAGTAGATAGAGCTGAGATTATGGGGAGATCAAGGTACCTAGAGCTCCCAGAGAACCAGGAAATAGAGTGTTACACAGGGAGAGCATTTCAGAGATCATGAGTCCTAACTTTGTATTCCACTGAATACTGATGAGCCAGCTCATGCAAATGAAGAAACTATCTGAGTTGGGGAAGAGAACCACCCAAAGTAATTAGAGGGGGAAAATCCCCAGAACTGATACAAATTTGTAGAAATAAAAATTACAATTTCTGTGACTTAAAATCACTTATAGAATTACCAAAACATTAATTATTGTAGAATAAAGAGTAGTCAACTTAAAGACACAGGAATAAAACAGTAAAATAATGAAACACATTAATAAAAAAATGACTAAATCATATTAATGAAGCAACAGTGAACTGTGGGACAACTTCAAGTAATAATTGGAGTATATTCCAAGTACACTCATAACTGGAATCCATGAAAGAGAAGAAATAAATGTTTGAAAAATTAGTGTACAAAAATATTCTAAATTTCATGAAAACTATAATCTCACACACCTAAGAAATTCAATAAACTTTAATCACAATAAGCATAAAGAAAAATACACAAAGCCATATCATAGTTACAACATTCAAACTGCATAAACTAGTCATCCTGGAAAAAGTCTTAAGACCAGCAAAGAAAGGAAACCTTATATACACAGAGAAACAAATATAAAGATGACAGTTGATTTGTCATCAGAAAGAATAAACGTCAGATTTCAGTGATGGAGTATCTGCAAGGTTCTAAAAGAAAAAAACAGTATCACCTAATAATATCATCTAACAATAATAGCTTTCAAAATGAAGGTAAAAGAAACATGTAAAAAGAAAGGAAAACATGGACAAAAAAAAAGTAAAACATGGACAAAAGTTTGAAACATATGCTTGACCAATAAAGATAAACAGATAGCAAAAAGCACATGAAGAAATGGTCAACAGAAAACCAAATCATGTTCCTAACTAGACAGAAAATCTACAGAAATGTTAACTATCAGACCTGTACTACAAGAAATGTTAAATGAAGACCTTTAAGCATAAGAAAAATAATACCAGAAAAAAATCTGAATATATACAGAAAAGAAGAGCACTAGAATTGGTAACTAAATGAATAAATAGATAAGCTTTTTTTCCCTTAATATTTGATATACTTAAAAGATAATTGGCTGGTTAGATGAAGATAAAAACAACCTTATATGGGGCTTATTGCATATTCCGAAGCAAGATACAAAATAACAGCACAATGGCCAAAAAGAGAAAATGGAATTATACTATTGTGAGATATATTATGCCTGCCATGCAAGGGAGACTGTGATAAAGATCAATAATATACAAACTAGTTTGTATTAATTTAAACATTAATGTAACGCAATAAAGTGTTACAACTAATAGATCAGAAACAAAGGAAAATGGAATCATAATAATACAACAGAAATATAAAAAAGGAAAAAAGAACAAATACAGATTGAACAAATTGAAAACAAATAGCAAAATGACAGATTTAAATTCAATTATATAAAATAACATTAAATACAGGTGGCATATGCACACAAATTAAAAAGCAGAGATTGGCCACTTTACGTCTGTAATCTCAGCACTTTGGGAGGCCAAGGCTGGTGGATCACAAGGGTGGGAGTTTGAGACTAGCCTGACCAACGTGGTGAAACTGTCTTTACTAAAAATACAAAACTTAGCCAGGCATGGTGGTGTGTGCCTGTAATTCATATACGCAGGAAGCTGAGGCAGGAGAATCGCTTGAACCCTGGAGACAGAGGTTGCAGTGAGCCAAGATCACATCACTACATTCCAGCCTGGGTGACAGAGGAAGACTCCATCTCAAAAACAAATAAATAAATAAATAAATAAAATACAAATAAAATGGCAGAGGTTGTCAGAATGGGTAACAAAGAAAATTCTAACTATATGCTACCTTCTAGAAATATCCACTTAAAATATAAAGACTAATAGCTTATAAGTGTTAGAATGGGAAAAGGTATTTTATGTTAGCACTAATCAAAACGAAGCTCTAGTGACTATATTAAAATTAGACAAATTGGGTTTCAAAATAAAGAAATTATCACATTTACGAAAGGTCATTTTATAATGGCAAAAGGGGTCAATTCACCTAGAGGACATAATTTAAACTTAAAACACATATGAGAGAAGTTCAATATTCTTAAAGCTAAAAATTGTAGAACTCTAAGAAGAAACAGACAAATTCGTAATACTAGTTCAAGAGTATATCATCCTGGCCTCAATAACTGAAAGAACAGGTAGACAGAAAATCAGCAAGCATATAGATGATTTGAACAATACTATCAACAATTTGATTTCTTAAAAATTATTAGAACACTCCACCTACCACCACCAGAATACATATTAAGTATCGATACACTTTAACAGAAATGGAATTCAGCTTTTTGAAAGACATTGTTGAGAGAATAAAAAGATAAACAACAGACAAATAAAATATTTGCAAATCATATACCTGACAAAAGACATGTATCCAGAAGATATAAAGAATGCTGTCAATTCGATAATTAGTAACAACACAGTAAAACATGGACAAAAGTTTGAAACATATGCTTGACCAATAAAGATAAACAGATAGCAAAAAGCACATGAAGAAATGGTCAACGTAAAACCAAATCATGTTCCTTGGCAAGTAAGTGGATGAACAAATTGTGACTTTTCGTAGAATGGAATGCTATTCACTAATAGAAGGTAATAAAAATGAATATCTACATTAACATGGATTAGTTTCAGCCTAATTATGTTGCTTCAAATAAGCCGGAATATAGTATATTATTCCATTTATATGTCCAGTAAGTAAAACCCTATCTGATATATATATTTGATGGTAATATAAAAATCAATGATAGCATAGAGACTGGGATATGCCTTGGGGATGAGGAGGAATAGGAAGGATGGATTACAACGCAGCACAAGGAAACTCTGAGAGGAGCTAGAAATGTTCATCATCTTGATTATGGAAGGGATTTCACAGGTGTATATACATAAATCAAGACCTAACTGTAGACTAAAAATGTATCATTTATTGTATCTAAGCAAGGCTGATTTTAAAACTTGGTTTGGAAAACTCATGCCTTAAAATCAGCACAGTAAGCAAGAAAACAAGTCTCTTCTTTTCCCTCTTCTTTCTTGTAAGACTCTTAGCAATGTAACAAATCCTGAGACCTTAAGATAGCTCTCAGTACAGTTTTATGCTCAGATCAATTTTCTTCAACCTGCCTTCCAGCTACCAAGAACCTGCTGCTTTGACAACAGATGCTGGAGAGGATGTGGACAAAAAGGAACACTTTTATACTGTTGGTGGGAGTGTAAATTAGTCCAACCATTGTGGAAGACGGTGTGGCGATTCCTCAAGGCCTTAGAAATAGAAATCCCATTTGACCCAGCAATCCCATTACTGGGTATATATCCAAAGGACTATAAATCGTTCTACTACAAAGACACATGCACACGAATGTTCATTGCAGCACTGTTTACAATAGCAAAGACCTGGAATCAACCCAAATGCCCATCGATGATAGACTGGATTGGGAAAATGTGGCACATATACACCATGGAATATTATGCAGCAATCAGAAATGATGAGTTCGTGTCGTTTGTAGGGACATGGATGAATCTGGAGAACATCATTCTCAGCAAACTGACACAAGAACAGAAAATGAAACACCGCATATTCTCACTCATAGGTGGGTGATGAAAAATGAGAACACATGGACACAGAGAGAGGAGTACTAAACACTGGGGTCTATGGGGGGGAAAGGGGAGGGCCAGTGGGAGGGGAAGGTGGGGAGGGATTGCCAGGGGAGAAATACCGAATGTGGGTGAAGGGGAGAAAGCAAACAAAACACACTGCCATGTGTGTACCTATGCAACTGTATTGCATGCGCTGCACATGTACCCCAAAACCTAAAATGCAATAAAATAAAAAAATTAAAAAAAATTAAAAAACAAAACCTTACCTTTCCCAGTCTTTTCTCCTACTACAGATATCCTCATTACAGGAAAACTATATAAGGTTGATGAAAGATAATACTCTTATATTGAATAGGAAGCTTTGGATTTAAAAAAACACAATTGTGTGTATTTGTGTGTGTGTGTGTGTGTGAATAAATTGCATCTTTACTTTGGTTTGTACTTTATATGTACATTTATTTGCTTCTTACAATCACAGTATAGAAAAGGAACTTGTACCTGGCTTTGAAAGAAACAACTTTTTATAACAGCTTGATACCCTTAAAATTCTTTGACTGGAAGGCAGCAGCTAAGAGTAAATTTTTAAACCCATTCACGATTAAGGTTAATGTCTGTATTGTTTTCTCATTCTCTTTGTCACTGTTTCCTGTTAGAAAGTTCACTTCGATTTAAGGAGATACCTTTGACACCTTTGTTTATATAGACGTATTCTTTGAAATCTTTGTTTATATAGACACATTCAAAGTAAGTTAGCAAAAATTAATTACCTATCTTTGAAACTTTGATTTATGTACACATATTCAAAGTAAGTCAGCAAACTGAATTGCTAATTGAAAAATACTGCTCATAGTCTACGAAAAATGTAGAAACAATCAAACATTGTTTAAAAAAACTTTTAAGGATTTAATTTGATATTGACTTGCAATTTTAATTTTTTGGCTTAAGAAGACTCCAAAACTTACTAGAAATGAACTGGTAATGTTATCAATTTCAGATCATCACATTTAATGCATTGATTGCATTAAAATTAAAAAATCATAATTTAATTATTTTTGAATTACATCTAACAGGTGATTATGTAACTGTATCCTTATTGTGTGAGATATGTATGTGCATGCGTATCTATATTTTTCTCTTTTTTTGAGACAGGTTTTCCCTTGGTCACCCAGGTGGGATTCCAGGGGCATGATCACAGCTCACTGAAGCCTTCACCTTCCAGGCTCAAGTGATCCTCCCATCTGAGCTCCTGAGTAGCTTGGACTACAGGTATGCACCACCACACCTGGATAATATTTGTAGTTTTTCTAGAGACAGGGTCTCTGTATGTTGCCCAGGCTGGTATTGAACTCCTGGACTCAAGTCATCTTCATGCCTTGGCCTCCCAAAGCATTGGGATTGCAGATATGAGCCACAGTGCTAGACCCCTTTTTAAAATATTCTAATTTTTTTTAGTTATTTTTGTCCATAATTTCACTTTCAAAGCACTTTCTAGTTTATCTATAATTTACAGAATAAAATATAGCTGATACTTTTCTGCCTTTTGGGAGAAATTTCCTGTGCTTCTCAGGACTTCCTATATGATGGAAAAGTCTACTTATTCTGTAAATAGAATTTTTAAAATAAGGGGAAAAAAGCAATGATCAAATTAATACAGTACAGTGGTCCTGGTAATGGCTAAATGTTTAAAATATGAATTAAGAGAGGTTGTGATATTAGGTCACTGCCCATGAGCCTGGGGTATTTTATGTGCTCTTTCAGCAACAGTGGGGAAATTACTTAGGTAACTTTCCTTCCCAGTGTTCTTTCTTTTTAAAATCCTTATTAAAGATGCTATTAAAGCCCTAGTTTGTAGCTTTCATTTTTACTGTCTTAATGATTTCTTTTGTTAAACAGAAGTTCCTGATTTTAATGTGTTTCAATAAATCTATGTTCCCTTAGAATTGTGACTTCCATTCTTCAAGAGAATTATTTTCCTACTGCAAGATATATTCTCATATAATTACAATGTTTCACATTTCATTGTAATATTTGCTACAGGTGCCCACAGATGTATCTTATCAAAGAGTTTTCTAATATTCCTAATTTTCTAATTAGACTATTATAAATGCCTACTTACAAATTGATATTGAATTTTTTCACCCTTTGATACAATTTAAGATCATTATATAACTTTTAAAAACCTATTTTAATTTGATGACTTAACATGTTGGTATTACAATACCAAAGCAAAACTGCAATCATGAAATAAACCAAAATTGGTCATTTTTTAACATTGATAACTTATTTATTTATTTTTATTGCATTTTAGGTTTTGCGGTACATGTGAAGAACATGTAAGATTGTTGCATAGGTACACACGTGGCAGTGTGATTTGCTACAATATCTGGTATTTCTCCCCATGTTAAGATTGGTCATTTAGTATTATATTTTTGTATATTACTAATTTTCTTTTTGCCTAAGAAGATTCTAAAACTTACTAGAAATGAATTGGTCAATATTATCAATCTAAGATCATCACATTTAATGAATTGATTGCATTAAAAGAAAAAAAATCAACATTTAATTATTTTTGAATTCCATCTAAAAGATGATTATGAAACTTTATGCCTCTTGTGTAATACATGTCACTCTATTTTTTTCATATAAAATTCACTTTAACATGTATATAGTCATTACACAGACCCTATGAGGAAATGTTACTTTTATACCCATTTTGGAGACCAAAAAAATGAGGAATGGAGAAATTTAGAAACAAGCAAAATATCTCCCAGATGAAAATAGAGGTTGTTAGATTTTGGACATTTCGTTACTAAGTATAAAAAGCTGTGTTTCTAATGGCATCCCACCCCAACCACACATCCCAGAAATGATCTATATTCTGACAGCTTGGTGTATCTCTCAGAATCCAATCAGGAAACAGAAACCACATCAATTATTTTACAGAGATAATTTAATATATATGTTGCTAACTGGACATAAAGCATTGAGGGAACAAATGAAAGGGATGGAAATGAATGAAACATAAATGTATGGAGAAGAGACCTTTAGAACTGAAGCTCAGACTTCTGAGAAGAGCAACTCTTCAGCTTCAGCTGGCACAGGGTCTCTAAACTTAGACAGAGTTCTCCACCAGTCTATAAGCCAGAGGTCATAAGTGTTGTGTGCAGGAGGGATTAGGAGAGGAGCCAGCTAGTGTGGCAGAATTGGTTAATCTATTGCTACTGGAACAAACAGCGATTGAGATAAAGGAGCTGGGTTGGGGTGATGCTGATAGGAATAGGAAGCAAGGAGGTGGCAAGTAGAAAGCGATGTGTTTCTTCTGCCTGCCCCAGCTTTTCAGTCTTCTGTTAAAGCCCCTATGAACAGGGAGATCCAGCCAACAAAGGACAATTGCAGTTTGCAAATTCCCAAATCCAACCCCACAGAAGAGAAGGTTCCAAGTTGGGAGATAATATCTTGGTAAGTGTTACACATATTCCTCTAAGTTTTTAATGCATATGCAGAATTACTCCCTGTCCCTATACCCATCCCCCGCCTCTGACACACAGAGCAGAGGTTGAACCAAAACCATAGCAGCATCTGGTAGGAGAACTATACACTTGAGGACTGCACTATATATAGTCTTTCAGTGGGAAGTAATTGATTAATTCATTTAAGTATTTATTTACCAATACTGTATATCAGTTACAGTTCTTTTGTTCTATTTTTGTTTTTGTTTTTGAGAGGGAGTCTCACTCTATCACCTGGTCTCAAGTGTAGTGGCGTGATCTCGGCTCACTGTAACCCCTGACTCCCAGGTTCAAGTGATGCTCCTGCCTCAGCCTGTTGAGTAGCTTGGATTACAGGCGCGTGCCACCATGCCTGGCTAATTTTTGTATTTTTAGTAGAGATGGGGTTTCACCATGTTTGCCAGGCTGATCTCAATCTCCTGAGTGACCTCAGGTGATCCACCCGCCTTGCCCTCCCAAAGTACTGGGATTACAGGCACCACCCACCTCACCCAGCCCATTATAGTTCTATGACAAAAACAGGGATCTATATTGATTAGTGAAGGTAAGTATATTTAGTGTATCAGTGCAGGTAAGTTCTATTTAGTGTATGATACTACATCTAAATATCAGGGTATTGATAAAGAATAATTTTATTCTCTTGTTCAAATACAATACAAAACGTTGGGGAAGGGACAGTGTTCTGCTTTATCTTGTCATGCTGTGGTTCACCTACTTTTAAAATACAGCTTCAAATTTGCTTTGTGTCATATAAGCAATGTGCTAAAGAGAAAATGGGTGGAGAAGATACACCCACTGTGAGTCCATATCATACACATCAATTCTGCTCATATTTCTTGCATGAGAAATGTCCCCATAACCCCACCTGGTTCCAGAGAGACTGGAAAAATAATTTGTCTGCTCAAAAAAAATAAAAAAGAAAATTGATTTTTGAATTTCAGTTAATTCTCTGAAACAGCATGTTTGAAAGTGATAATTACTATTGAAATCAGAAAAAGTAGAGCAGGATGAGGGGAAGAGGGCTTGAGGAGGTGATTTTGGCACTATGTAGACCTCAATGATGAGGGGACATTTGAAGAGGCAGGTGAGGGAAGTAAGGGTGTTAGTGATACGGATGTTAGTGATACAGATTTTTTGTTTGTTTGTTTTTTGAGATGGAGTCTCATTCTGTCACCCAGGCTTAAGTGCAGTGATGCAATCTTGGCTCACTGCAACCTCCACCTCCTAAGTTCAAGTGATTCTCCTGTCTGAGCCTCCCCAGTAGCTGGGACTACAGGCATGTACTACCACTTCAGGCTAATTTTTGTATTTTTAGTAGAGGCAGGGTTTCATTATGTTGGCGAAGCAGGTCTCAAACCTCCTGACCTCAGGTGAATAGCCCATCTCAGCCTCCCAAAGTGTTGGGATTACAGGCATGAGCCACCACGCCCATCTGGATACAGATATTTATGTGGGAAAAGGGCTTTCTTCCAGCAGAGGAAGTTGGCAGTGTAAGACTCTTAGGTACAGAGAGTGACTTGTAATATTTGAGACACAACAAGGAGGTCAAGTGGCTAGAGTAGAGCCATTGAGAGAGAGAAGTGAGAGCTCAAGTCAGAGTGGCAGGGTGGGGGCCGATCACGAAAGAGTTTAGCTTTTATTCCAAGATTAACTGTCTTACATTTTTAAAGCATTACTCTGGCTGCTTTATTGAGATAACTAGCAAGAAGTGCAAGGGTCAAATCAGCAAGGCTAGTTAAGAGTTGCAGCAATTCACAAGAGCAGGTGCTGGCTCACAACCACTTAAACTTTAGCAGATTCTATGCAGAGGTAGAAGCAAAGTTGTTTACTCATCATGAATGTGGCACAGAGGAGAGAAGCAAAGGTGATTAAAATTTTCGGCTCAGCAATCCAAAAATGATGTAAAGATGTGTGTGATGTAACTTTGTAGAAGAAAATAAAGGTTATCAAAAAAGATTACTACTGTTATTTATAGCTACCCTCTGTTCCCAATCCCATCCCAATAAACCATTAATCTACTTCATATCTCTATAACTTTGCCTTACCTGAAAGTTTTATATAACTGGAATTATACAATATGTTGTCTTTTTTATCTGACATATTTTACTTAACAAATTTTTGAGATTTTTCCATGCTATAGCTGTAGCATGTATCAGTAGTTTACTTCAGAATTGTATTTTATGGTTTATCCATTTGCTTATCCTTTCATCAATTGATGGTTATTTTAAATGTTTCCACCTTTTAACTATTATACATAATGGTACCCCAGACATTTGTGTAGAAATTTTTGTGTGGATATGTTTTCATTTTTCTTCTGTACATATCAGAGTGGAATTACAGGTTGTATGTTAAATTTATGCTTAAGATATTGCCAAATTGTATACCAAATTATCTATAATGTTTTACACTACTACCAGTATTCTTTATGAGTTCTAGTTTCTCCAAATTCTCTTTCACACTTGAAATCATCTTTCTTATTAGTCTTTCTGCTAGACATGAAGTAGAATCTTACTGTGGTTTTTGTTTGCTTCTTTTTTGTTCTTTTTCTCTCTCTTTTTTTTATTGAGACAGAGTCTCCCTCTGTCACCAGGACCTCGGCCTCCCAAAGCGCTGGGGTAACAGTTGTGAGCCACTGCACCCAGCCCTTTTTTGCTTTTTTAAAGACAGGGTCTCACTCTGTTTTCCAGGCTGAAGTGCAGTTCAGCTTACCGCAGCCTTGATCTCCCTGGCTCAAATGATCCTCTAAAGTAGCTGGGACCACAAGCGTGCACCACCACACCCAGGTAATTTTTGAAGATTTTATTTATTTATTTATTTTTTGTAGAAACACATCATGTTGTCTAATCTGGTCTTGAACTCCAGGGCTCAAGTGAACTTCCCTCCTTATCCTCCCAAAGCGCTGAGATTACAGGCATTAGCAATCACACCCAGTCCTTACTGGGGTTTAAATTTGCATTTCCCTAATTACTATGACTTGAGCATCTTTTAATGTCTTAGCCCTTTATATGTCTTTCATGAAATAACTATTGAAACCTTTTTATATTTTTAATTTGGTTATTTGCCTTCAGATTATTGATTAGGAAGAGTATTTTGTGTATTCCGGAGACAAGTCCTTTATAATATGATTTATCAGTATTTGCTACCATTCTATGGCCTATATTTTCATTTTCTTATTGATGTCTTCTGATGTGCAAATATTTAAAATTTTCATAAAGTCTAACTTCTCAGCTTTTTCTTTTATGGTTTAGGCTTTTGGTATTGCAACTAAGAAATATTTTCCTAACACGAAGTCACAAAGATTTTCTGTTGTTTTATTCTAAAACTTACATAGTTTATGTGGAGGTTTATAATCTATTTTGAATTAATTTTCATGTATAGAGTAAGTTAGTGGTATAAATTCTCCCTTTTGCAAGTGATTTTCTAGTTGTTTTGATATCATTTTATGAACATTCTATTTTTTCCCCAATAAATTGCCTTGACATCTCTGTTGAAAATCAATGGACTATAAATGTAAAGATTTATATCAGGATTCTCAATCTTATTTCATTGATCTATATCTGTCTTGATATTTGTACCAAACTATCTTGATTGCTATAGATTTATAGTAAGTTTTGAAATTAGGATGTATAAGTCAGCTGAAGAATTTTGTTCTTCATTTGCAAGGTTGTTTTGGCTACTATATGTCATTTGTATTTCCAAAGCCTTTGAAAGTAAGATAGAGATTATATTGAATCCGTAGATAAATTTGGGAAGAAGTTGTTATTTTGTATTTGAAGAGGAATTGTGCCCATTCACTCATGGTTCCTTGTAAATTACTGAGATCTGGGTTAATATATATTAAATTCTTAGAGGGTACAGCTCATTCCAGAAACTGGATACCAATAGCAGCCAATTCTTCCTAGAGTGAAGCATATTGCTTCCTGCTTTACAGAATTTATCAATTTGTCTCCGAGTTTATTCATAACTTCCCTAAAAACTGCATAATCTCCTTTGTATGTGTGAAGGTGGACAGCTTAATACTATCCATCATATTTTGAAATTAAGGTGCCATCTCTAACTCTCTATGATGATTTTCAAATGTTACTTAAAATACTAAGATGTTTCTTAGAAGCTAAAAAGATTTCATTTTCCTTTTCTTTGTTTTCTGTTTAAAAATCATATAGTCATGTGACTCAAAATAAAGTTTTGATCAATGACTAATTGCATATATAACCGTGGTTCAATAAAATTATATGTTTATATAAATATCTACTTAACATTGTGTTACAGTTGCCTACAGTCTTCAACACAATAAAATGCTATGCAGGCTTGTAGCTGGGGAGCAAGAGCCTAGGCTACCATATAGCCTAGGTATGTAGTAGGCTAGATGGTAGGCGGTACCACCTAGATTTTGTAATTATACTCATTTTTGTTCATACAATGAATAAATCAACTAACAGTGCATTTATTACCATGTATCCCTGTCATTAACTGATGCATGATTGCACTTAAGCAACTAGTTTTTCAGTATGGTTTCTTGTTTTTAAATATATCTTCCTCTTCAGCAATGACTATTTTTTAAAAGAAACAATCTGCTTACACATTCAGTCAGTAAAATCCCTCCTGCCTTCACATAATTTGTATGCTTAATACAGAAAAGAATGAATCAACACAAATGATTTTGTTTTTACAGAGTCAAAGATCAAGATGGCAAAAAGACATTATTCATTTTGTCATTCTGTTTAACGACCAAAACAATGTAGACAGGTAAGGATTCCTTTAGTTTTGAAAGGCCTCCAGAAAAGAAAATACTATTACTTTGTTAAAAAGAAGACAATAAATATATTTTTGATGAAAATAGTGTGGGATTTTAACAATGTTATTCCTATATAGAACAATATTTTTAAACTGTATTTAATAGCATACATGTGGGTCAGCACAATTTTCTCCCTCCACCTAAAACAACAAACAAAAACAAACAAATGGTCAAAGTCATATAATTTTTTAAAAAAGAAAAAAATATTCATCTGTTCCAGAATCAAAAAGGCTTTTACTGGACAGGCAATAGAGAAGCTCTGTTTTCTAACAATTGTATTTTTCCTGCCATGTCGATGAAGTAATATGGAAGATGCTGTTTCAATTTTTCCATCTCTTTTGGAAGTGGTCCTTGAGTAGGAAAGAATAATAATAAAGGAGTAGTACAGATAATTTACTGACTAGATCTTTTTTTCTGAGGGATATCAGACATTCCTCTCCATTTCCTGAGTGATTTCACGTACATTCGAGAGTTAATAAAGAAACACAGTAGAATGTTGGTTAGCCAAGTTCTAGAAAATTTTCTCTTCTAGTTGCCCTGCTTGAGAAGTAGTTTAATAATCTTTATTCTAAACCACAAAATTTTCAATCTTGTATCAAAAATTCCTACTTTTTGCTAAATAATTATTTAGATGGTGACAAATCTAATTAAAACTGTTTTTCCTAAGTTAATAACATACAGAGAATAGTAAAAATAATCATTGGAACAACAGATTATTTTTATAAGTATACGTATTTTATAAATATTAGAGAGTGGTGGTTTATAGTTGGAAACATGACTTAAGATACAATTTTGGTTCATATAATTTGGTTCATGGAGGTGTTGATTTATCTATGGTCTGTGGTCAAAGTCTGACTTTAGCACATTGTGATGTACCATCTGAAATGCCACATCCATTGCACATCTGAACAGCAGGAGATTCAAGCCTTACTTAGATTCTACATTATATCTATCGTATTTGTTCTAAAAGTTTCTTTCTAGGACATCCAACTGTGAATGACTTGCATAATGCATATACAAGAATAATCTCATAGGCAATGTTTATACAATTTATAATAATTTATAATAATAATGTTTATACGATTTATAATAATGTTTCACCAAATAGATCCCTCTGGTAAAGTTTGGCAATTATGGCTTAGCCAGGCTTTTTCTCTTCCCTACTTTATTGTAAGAACTTAGCTGCTTATAAAATCATACACTTTCTCCCCACAACACATGCCCTCTTTATCTCTTTTGGGATTCTTTTCACAAGAGTGCAAGAAACTGTAAAATGCAAAAGAGTATTCCTCTCCTTAGAAGAATTAGGTCTTTGGCAAAAATAAATAAATAAAATAATAAAATTATCAAATTTAAAACCTTCTAATACCTGTTTGACGGTATTTGGAAACTTTCTTAATCTAAAAAAGAAAGCACAAGAAACTCAAGTTGGAATAAGCATGAAGAAAAGTTGCAAACTCTGCTCTGTATCATTATAAGCAATATTGACTTAGTCATGGGAGGGATAAAGGATTTTGCCAAATTAGAAGGACATTTTAAAATACTATGTCCTTTCATTTTGGCATTTCTCTGAAAATAAAGTCATAATTTTGAACAACAATCATCTTGGCCAACTATAACTCATAGAGGGTTAGTCACAATGGGAAAATGTACAGGCTTGACTGAGATTCAGATTAGTGTGAGGAAAGTGAAAAAATCCTAATAAGACATTATATGACTTTGGTACCAAAATCTTATCCTTCCATCTAAACTTTTGAAACTTAGTGAGTTTAATAATACAAGCACCATAGCTAATCAAGATCAAAGTTGTCCTAACACATTACAGCTCTAGACTAAATTAGATTTGGGAAGACATAATGCAGGGGGAAGCAGATAGGGCTAGTTCAAACCCTATGCATAGAATTGGGAGAATTCGGTTTTGAAGTTCTTGTATGTATGTATTTATGTATGTACGAATATATGTAATTATTTATTTATTTTTGGAGATGGAGTCTTGCTCTGTCACCTAGGCTGGTGTGTATTGGTGCAATCTTTGCTCACTGCAACATCCTCCTCCTGGGTTCAAGGATTCTCTTGCCTCAGCCTCCTGAGTAGCTGGGATTACAGGCATACACCACCATGTCCAGTTAATTTTTGTATTCTTAGTAGAGACATGGTTTCACCATGTTGGCTGGGCTGGTCTTGAACTGTTGACCTCGTGATCTTCCCACCTTGGCCTCCCAAAGTGCTGAGATTACAGGTGTGAGCCAGCACACCTGGCCAAGTTGGTTTCCTAAAAGGTAGTGGAGACTGGAAAATTAGTGGAGTTGAGTTAGACATTTGAGCTACTTTGGTGAGGAAGGAAGGAGTTCCGAGTGGAGAAACCAGATTAAGACTGAGAATATTTACACAAATGGAACCCATGGTAAAAAGTTTGACTTTATGAAGATATCTCCTTTTGATCTAGAAAATGTGATATTTTATGTGTGTATTTAAGTTCGTCACCATATGTTTTAGTCAATTTATGCTGATATAACAAAATACCATAGACTGGGTGGCTTATAAAAAACAAAAATTTATTTCTCACGGTTCTGAAGGCTAATGTCAAAAATCAGTGTGTCAGTATGGTTAAGTTCTGGTAAAGGCTCTCTTCCAGATTGAAGACTGCTGTCTTGTTATATCTTCATAAGAAAGCAAAAGAGCAAGAAGGCTCATTGGGGTCTCTTCAAGAAGGGCACTAATCTCATTCATGAGGGCTCCACCCTCATGACCGAACTACCTCCCAAAGGTCTCACCTCATCCTACTGTAATATTGAGTGTTAGGATTTCAACTTATGAATTTTGAATGACAGAGACATTCAGACCATAGCACCCTGTTTTAGTCCCACAGTACAGTAAAGAATATTATACATTATAGTTTTATCTTATGTCCTGGCTTTTAGTAAATTTAAATAATTGAGATGACTGACCCGACCCGTATTTTCTTCTGATGGCATCTGTGTAAAGGGCGCACCTCCTTTCAGGTGATGTATCTAGAACTTCTAGGTAGTGATCAGAGCAAAATGAGTAGAGATCCTTAGGAGACCTGGCAGAAATGATTTAGTAGTTATTACATTTGATATTCTTGTATGTCATTAGGGTAGGTATGAAAAGAATAAAGCAAGTGCTCAGCTCTAGGTTGAAAGCAAGTTTCTTATACAATGTTTAAAATACTGTACTTTAAGTAAAATTACTTCCGTTGGATATCCAAGCAAATGAGTTTCACCAAACTTAAGAAAATGACAAGATATAACTGGAAAAGTTGTTGTCAGAAATCAAAACCTCTTTGAATATTAACTTTGTTCTCAAAGCTGTGTTTTCATAACTATAATAATGGCCATTTGTCTTTAGAGGCTGAACTCACTTTAGATATTTTTGCTTAGTTTGTTAATTTTGTCAATATAAAAATAAAACCATGTTATTAAACAGAATATTTTAAAATTTAAGAAAACATAGACTGTAGTAACATAGGAACTGGGAGATATTATACTTCGATATCTAGGGATAAAATTTCAGTTATTGTGGTGGATGCAGGGATCTGTTAACCAGACAATCTGTAAAGAAGGACCTGCTGCCCCAGCTGTCAGGCTTTGGCTGTTAGCATCTTGAAGAATTGACTCAGCTTCACAGAGCTACCTTGCCTACAGTTATGCCCTTCTGGGGAAGCTCACTTCCAGTGACCAATTCAAGAGGGGTTTGGAGGCCCAGTTACTTTGGCTTGACCTGGGACAACCCTGAAGGCTACTTTAGGTTCTGTTCTCGTGGAGTTGACAGAGGCTTTCAGACCACATTAGAAACTAACTTCTCTTTCTTCTCGATCCCACTTCTTCTTTCATACCAAAGGTGTTGATTATAAGGGTCTCCCTCAAAGATATCCTGAATACTAAATTTGGCCTCCACAGTGTTTCCTGGGGTTTCCAAACAGTGCAAGTTTCTGGTCGTACTATCCCTAGAAAGCAGGTGAAAGGATGTTGCTGGATCAGCAGGCCCTTGGCTGACAATGAGGACCTCATCATGGTGGTAGCTCAAACACAGTTACCCTTGGCATAAGGTAATTCTGCAATTGTAGAATGGTTAATTAGGATTATATAAAGGTAGAAAAATAACTATCTCACTAGATAATTCATGTATTTGAAAAACATGGAGAAAATAGAAATTATAAGAACAATGGAACTTGTAGGCAGTTGCCAATAGTGCTAAACTAAATAGATCTAGAAAAAAAAAATGAAATTCTGAGATGAGTCAGAGGGAGTTGACTGTCAGGATTTAATATGTTTCCCATGCTTGAAAACATTTGGGGACCTCTATTTAATAACACTGGTATATGAATCTCTCTGGATCTGTCTCCACCTTCTCTCTTGGTTACTAGATGTATAATTAGGGTTAATTTGTAGCAAAACTCAGCTGGAGAGATTCAGAGCCTGAGAAGAAAGGAAAGTGAATGTACTGCTAAGGAGTTGCTTGACATAAAAGCATGTCCCAGCAGCAGTTGAAGGATAATATATGGAACTGCATTCTAAAAGGATTTGAAAAAGAGAGACCACAACATGAATTTGGAAAGGACAGGTTTACTGATTTATATGCATTCTTTTGAGATTCAGGATTCAGGATGGTACACAGAAATGAAGAGTTTCATTATGCTCCCTCCGTTAAGTTAAAGAGGCCAAGCAATAAATGGAGTCCTGGCTAAGGTCCAGATTACGGTGAGTTTGCTGTGCCCACAGAGCCAGTCAGTAGTTGTCACTGTAGCTCCAGAATTTATAAGCAAAATATGCATACTTGGTAGTTACTATGAGCCCCATGTTGTTTTTACAACTTGTGAGTAAGGAGAAAATGAAGTTGCTGAAAGTACTCATGACACCTACACACATAACTAAGTTAGTAAATCAAAAACGATATTATATCTGCTACCACATCAAGAAGTTGTAGTCTCATGAAAACTACAAAGGCATAGATAAAGTACCAGTTTGGGCCTGGTGTGGTGGCTCAAGCCTGTAATCCCAGCACTTTGGGAGGCTGAGGCGGGTGGATCACGAGGTCAAGAGCTTGAGACCATCCTGGTCAACATGGTGAAACCCCGTCTCAACTAAAAATACAAAAAAAAAAAAAAAAAAAAAAAGAAAAAGAAATTAGCTGGGCATGGTGGCGCGTGCCTGTAATCCCAGCTACTCAGGAGGCTGAGGCAGGAGAATTGCCTGAACCCAGGAGGCAGAGGTTGCGGTGAGCCGAGATCACGCCATTGCACTTCAGCCTGGGTAACAAGAGCGAAACTCCGTCTCAAAAAAAAAAAAAAAAAAAAGTACCAGTTTGTTGGAAATACCTTACAATAATAAGACACTGTCTTCTAGGACATAATATATACCTAAATCAAAGACATTGATGTGGTTATTTTCTCATAAGTAAAATATACATGTTTAGGAATTAAGGGTTGGAAATAGGATTAGCCAACTGCCATCATTCCAGTGACTTACCTGTAGACTATTTTCTCCCTCATAACCCTGTCTATGTTCTACGTGGTTAAAGTTCCTAGTTCCCGGGCCAGGAACCGTGGCTCACGCCTGTAATCCCAGCACTTTGGGAGGCTGAAGTGGGCAGATCACGAGATCCGAAGATCGAGACCAGCCTGGCTAACATGGTGAGCCCGTCTCTACTAAAAATACAAAAAAATAGCCGGGCATGGTGGTGGGTGCCTGTAATCCCAGCTACTCCGGAGGCTGAGGCAGGAGAATCACTTGAACCTAGGAGGTGGAGGTTGCAGTGAGCTGAGTTGGTACCACTGCACTCGCCTGGGCAACAAAGCAAGACTCCGTCTCAAAAAAACAGTAAAGTTTCTACTTCCCGATGGGGGAACACTGTTAGGGAATAACCATCTTGGCAGTGGTAGTTGACTCTGATCATCATAAGAATGCTGTAGCACTGTTATGCAATGGGGGCAGGCAAGAATATGTCTGGCACACAGATAATCCACACCACTAAAACCAATAGATGTATTGCCTGAGGATGAAGCGACTCTAGAATGGATAATGCAGAGGAGAGATTATGAGTGTTGTACTAAAATCGGCTGTAGGAAGGGAGGCTATAATCTGTTCCATTTATCTTTTCATTCTAGATTTTCCCCAGACTGAAAGGTCCACATGAACTACAGGAAAAGCTGTCCATTAAACATCTGTGAAAAAATGAATCTGATTATGGTACAAGGGGTGAACTATGGTAGATCCAAATCCATCACCCATACATATCCCCAGGTAAGCACTTATGGCGTCATCTGTTGGGAGGGATCTCAGTAGACAGTCATCAGCTCTAAGTTTCTCAGGGATTCCCTCAACTGCAGAGATGTGTCTTGCCTAATGTCATGTCCTACAAGGGGCAGCCTATATCTAGGGGCAGCCTGCTTCAGGAAAGGATTATTCAAATATCTGGTTATTCGGGCTCCATGTAAGACCATTCTGTGGGATCCCATGCTTCCAGAGCTCTCCATGGATTTGGCTAGAGCCATCAGGCGTGTGCTGTTGTGCAGCGTTACCTCTCTTTCCAATCATGCTTACTCCCTTTCTTTTCATAGGGATTGATGTCATGGCTATTCCTTAATATTCATTCTGAACATTGCATTTTGTTTCAGGGTCTGCTTCCTGGAAGCCCAACCTGTGACTGTCATTTAAAATATGTTTTTTTTTCCAGTCACATATTTTAAAATTTGCTACAATAATCTAAAAATCAAATTAACATTCCAGATTAGGTGAATGTTTGTGTTGTTGAACAGATATTTTCAGATGCCTACTCTGTGCCAGAAAAAAGCACAGTGAACTCTGCAGGGAAGATGACAGACAAGATCTTTTCCTTTGCTTAGTCTAGAGTCTAGTGGAATATAAATAAATTAAACAATAATCACACAAATAATTATAATTATGGTAAAAGCGAAAGAGGAAAAACTGTAGCTTATCTTTCTGTTCAAAATGAGTTATGGTTAGATTCTTAAAACAGTAACATTATTAAAAAAATAATAACTGGAAAGGCAAAAAGTAATGGAGGGACAGAGTCAGCAAACACAGAACATAGACAGAGTCTGATAAAAAACAGTAACAGTAATTACAGCCACAACCAACAAAAAATTTATGATATTACCAAAGGAGAAGACAATGTTTTGAAAGCTGTCTTCCATCTGTTCTTACCATAAAGTAGAGCTTAGCTCAAGAGAAATAAAAAAGATTCCAATTCAATTCACTTATGAAAACTTCCAAGCAATGTTGGTTTGTCATGCTGCAAACATAAAACTAAACATTCTTGTATAACTTTTTTTAATCTCTCCATTCTTATTGATTTCTCCTGAGAGCATTTTTCTTGCACATTCTGAGGCTCGTTTTTGTGGTTTTATGTTCAATCCCTGGTTACCCACATGAAGGCAATACCTTTTTATGCCAGCAAAAATATCAACCACATCGTTTGTGGGGCTTTGCATGGACTACCTTTGGAAAGTGAAAGGAAAACCTGAGAGAGAAGATGAAACGTAAATAAAGCAAATCTGTGGAAACAAAACATTTGCATAAAAAATTCCTTAATTTTATCTGCCACATAAAAAGTAGCTACGTATAAACAAATAATATAAAAGTGAAAAGAGAAAAGCAACAATGTTTTCATCAGATTCAGTTATTTTTCCATTTAACTTAAAAAGGATATTGATTTTTGGTAGAATGTCAGGATTCTCCATTAAACTCAACTGAGTTGAAAAAAAAAGGTAAATAGCAAATGGACAACAAAAATATATTCAATTTATATTAAATATAATAAAGCATTTTATATTATTCTTACATTAAACAAAATAAGGATATTTTGTTTTAAAAATTTCAAACATTTGGAGAAATTTTAATATACCAAAATAAGGCATTTGTATTTTGAGTTAATTCAGTATCAACATTTCTAACAAATCAAAATTTTACTTGTTGAATATCTCTTGGGTACCATTTAAAGATACTGATGCCAAAAATATGAGTGTTTTCACTGGAAAGTAAATTCAAAGTACTCAGTGAACTGTAGGGAACACTTTGAATTTTGGATTGACACTCTTGACAATTTCACGACTCCTGTTTTTTTCCATTGTTTATGGCCATGTAATTATCTTACTATTAGATTTAGTCCAAGTCTCCTGTCAAAACTAACCCTATGAAATGTCTACTGGCATGTCTGAGTCTACTTGCTTTCTGTCCAGCCCATTTGCTTTTCTTCCCCCAGCAATTGATTTAAACGCTCTAGCCAACTATAATACACTGTTCTTTTTCTTTGCAGGTTGCTGCAAGCTATTCTTATTTACAGTACCCATGCTTGAATACTAACTACTCAGTGGTTTTGGGATCCTGCTTTGGTTTTAACATGACTCTATGTTTCTGTTTTTCAATATTGTATTTTCATGTCTAGATTACTCAAGGGTTCAAACTCAATTAATCCTTCAGTTTCAAAGACTAGTTCTCAAAAAACAATTGTGAGTTTAAGGGCAAAGAAAGGCTTTATAAAAAATGATTTGGGAGAAGGGAGAGCGATAAATTTTTATTTTATGCATATAAAGTATATATGTTGACCATTATAATATTAGCATTATAAAACTAATACATTATAGTATTAGTGTCATAATATGAATATATTATGATTAGTACAATAATGTAGATGTTTAAAATTTAAGTTAGAGACTCCAGACAAAAAAACGCTTATTAGCTTTGTTTGTAGAACTTATAAAGAACTGAGTAATTTATAGAAGGCACCGAGGCCGGCTGTGGTGGCTCAGGCCTGTAATCCTAGCACTTTGGGAAGCTGAGGTGGGTGGATCACTTGAAGTCAGGAGTTTGAGACCAGCTTGGCTGACATGGCAAAACTCCACCTATACTAAAAATACAAAAATTAGCTGGGCATGGTGGCAGGCACCTGTAATCCCAGCTACCTGGGAGGCTGAGGCAGGAGATTGCTTGAACCCAGGAAGCAGAGATTGCAGCGAGCTGAGATCGCATCACTGCACTTCAGCCTGGGTGACAGAGCGAGACTCTGTCTCAAAAAAAAAAAAAAAAAGAAATTAAAAAAAGAGAGAAGCAAGAAACTGGTAATGCAGAATGATGTTTAGGTTATTTATTGTTATTATTATTAATAGTATTATTACTATTTTAATTACTATTTTAGAGACAGGCCCTTACTATGCTGCTCAAGCTGGAATCAAACTTTTGGACTTGAGTGATCCTCCCTCTCAGCCTACCAAGTAGATGGGATTACAGGTTGCTGTCAGCCAAGACTGGGCCACTGCACTCCAGCCTGAGAGACAGAGCAATACTCAAAACAAACAAACAAAAAAAAAAAGCACTGAATAATTACCTTTTAGTAGTTATCCTCTCATAATTTTGAGATAAACTTTTTAAAAGATAATATGTTTATTTTTAAATGAATATCTGTTTATAAAGATCCATTATAAATAGTCTATTTCTTTCCTGAAAGACCTGGAAGAATATATACTCTCTTAAATTAGAAATTTATTCAACATAGGGAAATAGAATCTCATTTGGAAAGTAAAATCAAGTAAGCTTGTTTAACATCAGTTTTTCTCAGAATAAAAATATTTGGAAAGAGCATAAATAACAGATATAAGGACAAAGAGAAAATAGAGTGTATTTCACTAGGGATAATATTTCATGAATAATATTACACAAATTATAAATTCTAATAGCATTAACCTCATCAGTAATATTGTGAATTAGAAGAATATTAATCAAAAAATTGTATAAAATTTAAATAGAAATTAAACCAAAATTAAAGAAAGAAATATCCTATGAAAATCTTTGGAAAGAACATGATTCTTACTATCTGACACTTTTCTAACTTCTCTGCTCCTCTTCTCTTCTCTTACAGCAGAATACTGTCAAATTTAAAGAAATAGTACCTAAAATAGCAGAACAGATCCATGTTTCATATATTATATCACATCCAAAATCACACAGCACAGTTTTACAAGCAGAGATAGGTTTTATTACGTAGTAAAAATCTCATCCGTAGTTTTCAAAGCTGCCTACACTATTTCGTAGTTGACAGTTCTGATATTTGGCAGCAAGAAACAATCAATATATATGAAACAGTTACATGAAACATCAAATATTTACTAAATATTCGCCAAAGCTGGAAATAATTATCCTGTCTCTCCAGGCCACAGCCTATACTAATTTTCATACCATCCCGTTATTATGTGTCCTACTGTTGTTTTTTTTTTTTTGTCACCTTTGCACATTATATTAGTCCGTCTTTATGCTGCTACCAAGAAATATTTGAGACTGGGTAATTTATAAAGAAAAGAGATTTAATTGACTCACAGTTCTGCATGGCTGGGAGGGCCCCAGTGAACATACAATTGTGGTGGAAGGCGGAAGGGAAGAAAAACATCTTCTTCACAGGGCAGCAGAAAGGAGAAGTGTTAAGCAAAAGGGGAAAAGCTCCTTATAAAATCATCATGTGAGAACTCACTCACTATTATAAGAACAGCATAGGTTGGGTGCGGTGGCTCACGCCTGTAATCCTAGCACTTTAGGAGGCTAAGGTCAGCAAATCATGAGGTGAGGAGTTTGAGACCAGCCTGGCCAACATAGTGAAACCCTGTCTCTGCTACAAATACAAAAAATTAGCTGGGTGTGGTGGCAGGAGCCTGTAATCTCAGCTACTTGGGAGGCTGAGGCAGAGGAATCACTTGAACCCAGAAGGCAGCAGTTGCAGTGAGCCAAGATTGCACCATTGCACTCCAGCCTGAGTGACAGTGAAAGATTCTGTCTCAAAAAAAAAACAAAAAAGAAAAGAACAGCATAGGGGTAACCACTCCCATGATTCAATTACCACCCACCAAATACCTCCAATGACACATGGAGATTATGGAAATTACAATTCAAGATGGTATTTGGATGGTACACAGCCAAATCATATTACACATAAACATATTTTATATTCCTATCTAAATTGAGACAAGAGATTATCTTGTACTACTTTATACTTCTCTTAGCTACTATTTCTCTATTCACCATATACACATATTTGTTTCAGTAATTCATCCTTAGTTTCCACAAGGAAGCTCAAAGAAGATGGGATTTTTTACTTTTTAGTTTGTAAACCAGTGGAAAGACAAGTTACACTGAAAGATTTAAGATCAAGAAATACTTCATGGCCAGGCATGGTGGCTCACACCTGCAATTCTAGCACTCTGGGAGGCTGAGGCAGGAGGATTGCTTGAGCCCAGGATTTTGAGGCCAGCTAGGGCAACATAACAAGATCCTGTCTCTATAAAATAATAAATAAATAATAAAAAGGAAACTCTTCCTAACAATAAATATTTAGGAAGGGAGAAGAAGAAAAAACAAAAGAAAAGAAAAATTAGGAGAAAATCTAAGACATAGAGTTTTAAAGAAGACTAATACAGAATGACTGGACTGTTATTTTTTGCTTTAAGTACTTCAGATATTTGGTTAAATAAATAAGTAAATCCGGTAAGCAAAAGAATTTTTATAAAATGCAACATCAACCTTTTATGCCTAAAACATCAAAACTTTTAGGTTCTTCTTGGAATCTTTCCTGCTGCTAGCCTGCCTCATTTCTCTATTTATGAGTTTCATGCATAGCATGGTACTTTTAAATAAGAATGTTTTGAATCCTCTATTCTTTACAGAATAGAGTGAAAGGTATTTTTAGTAAAATATACAGATGGAAGAGAGCAGAAATAACTAAGTGTAGGAAACCATAGACTCAATAGACATTCAAAATTTCTGTTTTCAGCTTATTGCTTTCCTTCTATATCTATTATAATGGCTAATGTTGATTGAGTACTTAGTATTAGGCAATGTTATAGTCATATGATGTTTATCACACCACTTAATCTTCTCAGCCCTCTGTAAGTTAGATGTTGTTACTATGCTTATTTTATAAGTGAAAAAAGAATTGCAGAGATGTTCAGCATCATGCCTCTTGCCCAAGGTGGAGCCAGAACATATGATTTCATGCTAACTAGATCACTGCAAATTCAAATTATTGTTTGAAATATAAAAATCAATGCAATTAGCTGAGCTCATGTTGGTTACACCTGAAGTGTATGTTATATGCCAATAATATGTTTTTGGAAGTTTTCAGGTTAAGAACATGCCAAGAACTCAGGGTGCCAATATACTCTGTCCTCATTCTCTTGTCTGAAGGCGAAAATCAGGAATTGGGGGCACATGCACCAGCTGATTTCTACTGTGCCAGAGTTTAGAGAGAGCAAAAAATAGTGTCTCTGAAAATAGTTCTATGAATGTGAACCCATGAACCCTCAAATTATTATCACTAATGTAAAGATTTTTTAAAACATATCTCTACAGGCAGACCAAAGACATGATGATAATGGAGTGTCATAGCAGGCTGAGTAATATTCGCATGAATCGCAATTATTACCACAGCTTAAGTGTCATTAAAAATCAAGCTTTTCCACCCAACAGAAGGGCTTTACCTGCAAAATAAAGGAAGTAGATATTTATTTGTCTTGGGCATTCTGTTGAAATTTCTACAATTACAATATTTGTGGACTTTGCATGTAACACTTGAGGAATTCCAAAAATTCATTATTATACACTAAAAATTTTGTGAGTATAAAAGCTATTCTTACAGAAGTTCTGGAACTCTGTAAAGAAAAAAGAAGTGGGAGAGGAGGAAGGAAAGATTTTCCATAAGTTGAAAATAAATCATCATAATGATGATAAAATCATTCCCATTCTTCAGAGCCCTTGGCTACCATAATGATTATTGTTCACCACCTGTCATCACTGGGAGAATAAAAGACATGTGTTCATATGATCATAAAGACGAGTATTTGACAAAAAACCTACTCAGTTATGCTTCTTTTTTGCCGCTTTCTTTTAATATGAAAAGAATAATTCTTGTTATTTATATACATAAATTTTAATAACTTCTGATGATTATAAGTGATAATTTTAATAAATTTTAGTAGTTGCTAATTCTAACATTCGCCATTACAATACTTTTGAAATTAAGTTATGGGATTTATATCTACTTCTTTTTGGCTGAGTCTTGAAGTTATAAAATGATACAGATTTATTTTTGTGCTTGTTTGAACATTGCCAACCTACAAATTGTCTATTCTATGGCTATAATAAGTCAACGATGAAAATTCAAGTCAATAATTCTTATTTTTATTGGAATCTGTTAGATTTAAATTATACAAAATGTAATTAAGATATAGCATGAAATCATTGTGATTAATGAATAAATCTGCAACATAGATAAAAAAGAGGATGGTACTTAAATGTTACTGGTTTGACAGTTTATCTTCAAAATGTGTATGAAAAATCTAATATATGTCTATGAATTACAATGTATGTATTTGTGATGTAAAGCATTGTAGCAAGTTTATGATAGACCCTGAATAAATTGTGACAGTGTTATGCTTTAAAATACTAGCATAAATATTAGTAGCATACATTATTTTTCTAGAATATTAAAGTATTATTTTATAATTTATATTTTAATATAAATTTATAAATTTAATATAATTTATAAATCATAATTTATTTTATAACTTATATTAGAATCATAAATATAAATTATAAAATATTTAAATACCCTTATTTTTAAAAGATATTAATTTTTAAAGTTGCTTGCTACAATGGCTAATATTTTAAAATATATTACTACAGTGCCTTCTTTAAATGTATTCTTATTTTTTAAAAGAGTTAATAATACATACATGTGGTCAGGTAGCTTATCTAACTCTATTTGATAATTTTAAACTTGTTCAATTATGCTTACAATTTTCTTATTAAATATGTCTTAGCCATGATGTGTTATAAAATTAGATTTTAAAATATTAGGAAAAATTCAGGCTATATCTACTTGTATTACTTATAAAAGAATTTATATAATGAAAGCAAATATATCTTTTTTAAAAGATGAATTTCCCATAGCTATGCATAATTTTATTTGAGGACATTATTTTTCTGTTTTTTGTCCCTTTTATGGTACAAACACACATTTTTTTCATGATGAAATGGAAGCATTCTTATCTAAGTATAATACAGTTCAATATGCTGTTATAAATATAAAAAAAAAATTAGGGGTGGCAAAAAGATCCCAAAGCAAAGCCTTATCAGTTAAAGGAATTGGATGAACAGTCATATAGTCAGTCAGTGAGACACAGGAAAATATGTTCTTCAAATGTGTAAATAGAAGCAAACACAAACTATTTCAGCCTTCCCTAAACCAGTATGAGAAGAAAAACTGTTCTATTAACTATGCTACAGGGGTTTTTGTTTATTTGTTTCTTTTATTCTTGAAATATCTGTGAAGGGAACTAAATACAAAATTATAAAAATCATTTGAAAAATTCAGGATATTATATTTCATACTTACTGGTGTCTAAATTGTCGTTAAAAAATGATAAAAGGAAAAACAAGCAAACCAAGCCAAACATGAAACAAAGAAACACAGATATTAACAATTATATTAACCAATATATTTGATCTTTAGTATTCTGTGAATATCTGTGACAAATAGCTTTGTATTATATCTATATATTGCTATGTAGTATTTTTGTGAATATCTGTGACACAAAAATACTAGAGATCAAAACAAGAGAAAAACAAAGCTGTCACAGCATTTGAAGGATACTCTGCTTTCTTACTGGAGGAAAGAACCCTGTTCCTGGAATACATACAAATTTGATTTCTTCATAAACATACAATAATGACCTTTCTGAAAAACAAAAATCAAAGTTCAGTTAAAAAGGGAAATACTATTGCAAAGAAATAATTGTGGTTAAATCTATGATAGTATATTATTTGGTACAGTTCCATTTTTCATACTTTCTGAACTCTGTGTTGTTACACTGAAATCTTGAAAGAACATCACTATTTACCACATTATATATTGCTTCTGGCAAAGATCCGTTGCCACAGCACTGACTTTTATTTCCTTTTGCCATGGTAACTTCTCACTGTCTCCCTCTGCTCAGAAGGAAGGTGAATAACTTGGAGCATTGACTTCCAAGTGCAGTTGGAGCAACCATAGCAGCCGAGGTAGGCCTGAACAAGCTTCTTTAGGACTGTATGTTGAATTGTCCTCAGCCAAGTTTTGGACAGTTGAGAATATATAACCTGCCACATCTCACTGCTCAACTAATTTCTCTTCTTTGGCTGCCACTGCTTATAACTTCCTATGCCAGCGAGTTTCAGAATTGTTCAGTCTCTGTGGGTAAGAAAAGCACCAACACTACGTGATGATGGTGATAATGAGCTAAGTCTTTTATATCTAGCTTTGAATTTAACCACCAGGGCCCTTTGAAGAAACTGTAGTGAGTTACGTTTTACAAAAGATATAAAATATCATTCCCAAATTTATATAGCCATAGATGATTCAGCTGGAGTTTGCAGTTAAATTGGACTGAATTCTAAAGCCCAAAACCATGTTATCACGGACATTGTTTGTCAGCAGGTGCCTTTGTACATTTCTCTGTTTCACAGTGACTATCTTAATCAGGTGTCAGCAAACATTTTTCCATAAATGACTTGATGGTAAGGATGTTAGGCTTTGCAGGCTACCTCTGATTCTGTCATATAATATTTTTATTTTGTTGTTTTATATAAGCTTTTAGCAATGCAAAAATATTCCTAGTTTGGGGTTAAACAAAACTATACTATAGGCAAAATTTGGCCAACAAACCATAGTTTGTCAAACTCTGATCTAGAGGAAGAAGTATAAATGTAATGGATTTCTTAGATCTGGCTCTCTGCCTAACGCATGCTTAAAAAATGTGATGCTTCTGGAAAATGTGCTTCCCATTCTTCAATTTCAAGTGAGGCTCTGGAGAATAGGAAGTACTGTTTCTGAAACATATATAGTCTTTTAGTAATCTACAAATTTTTTTTAAAGCAACTCTATTCAACCAGGGTACCCCTTTCCCCTTCTTCTCTTTTTTATGTGAATTTGTGTACTCTTTCCTTCTTCTTCTTGAATTTGCATACCTACCAAATAAATTATTTGGTAGATACAATAGGAATTTGTTTGATCAAATGTATTTTTAATCAATATTTTTTCTTTTTATTATTATGGATATATAATAGTCGTACATATATGGGTACTTACCTGTGATACTTTGATACAAGTAACATGTAATGATCAAATCAAGGCGACTGGGATATCCGTCACCTCAAGCATTGACCATTTCTTTGTGTTAGGAACATTCCAATCACATTCTTTCATTTATTTTGAAATGTACAATAAACAATTGTTAACTATAGTTGCCCTATTGTGCTACTGAACACTAGATCTTCTTCCTTCTATTTGACTGTATTTTATACCCACTTTCCAGCCCTTTTTAACCCTGCCTTCTCACTAACCTTCTCAGGCTGTGGTAACCATCATTCTACCCTCTATCTCCACTAGTTCAATTTTCTTTTTTTTTTGCTCCTGCATATAAGTGAAAAGGTGTGATGTTTGCCTTTCTGTGCCTGGGTTATTTTACTTAACAGAATGATTCCAGTTCCATCCATGTTGTTACAATAGACAAGATTTTATTTTTTTTTTATGTCTGAGTAATGTTCCATTCTGTATATGTACATTTTCCTTATCCATTCGTTTGTTGATGGACACAGGTTGATTCCATATCTTAGCTATTGTACTGTGAATAGTACTGCAATAAATGCAGGAGTGCAGATATCTCTTTGATATACTGGTTTCTCTCTTTTTTTTGTTTTTTTTTGGTTGTATACCCAGCAACGAGATTGTTGGATCATATGGTACCTCAATTTTAGCTTTTGAGGAACCTCCATGCTGTTCTCCATAGTGGCTGTACTAATTTTCACCCCACCAACAATGCATGAAGTTTCTGATATTTCCATATCCTTATCAGCACCTGTTATTACCTGTCTTTTTGATAAAAGAAGTTTTAACTGTGGTGAGATAATATTTCATTGTGGCTTTGATTTGCATTTCTCTGATTAGTGATGTTGAGCATTTTTTCATATATCTTTTGGCCATCCGTATGTCTTCTTTCGAGACATGTCTATTCAGCTTCCTTTGCCCATTTTTTAATCCAATTATCTGCTTTTTTTTTATAAAGTTGTTTCAGCTTCCTATATATTCTATATAAACTAATTCTATATATTCTATATATACTAATTCTTGGTTACATCAGTAGTTTGCAAATATTTTTTCCATTCTGTGGATTGTGTATTCGCTTTGTTGATTTTTTTCCCTTTATTGTGCAGAAGCTTGATTAGATGTATTTATAAGCTAAAATAATGCCATGGATTTTCTCCACTGAGCACACACACACACATACACACACACCATAGTCTCAGCATATGTCACCAGCAGATAATAGATTTCTCCATTCATTTTATGTTTTTGTCCTAAGGAGTTCCCATATAAGCTATCTAATTGCATCATTTCTTACTATAATGCCAAAGTTTACATACTATTCTATTGCTTAGTTATTTTTCTATTCTTTTACATTTTTGGTGAAAATATCAATTGCACATTTATGGATGATTTATACTGGATTAAGTTTCTTAGTAAAATTCTTTCATGTTTCTTTTATGTTCTTTTCTCTTAGAAATTATTTTTAGTCATTTTCTAATTTTAAAAGTAATATGCTGGGCACGGTGGCTCACGCCTGTAATCCCAACACTTTGGGAGACCGAGGTGGGTGGATCATGAGGTCAAGAGATCGAGACTATCTTGGTCAACATGGTGAAACCCTGTCTCTACTAACAGTACAAAAAATGAGCTGGGCACAGTGGCGCGTGCCTATAATCCTAGCTACTCAGGAGGCTGAGGCAGGAGAATTGCCTGAACCCAGGAGGCGGAGGTTGCGGTGAGCCGAGATTGCGCCATTGCACTCCAGCCTGGGTAACAAGAGCGAAACTCTGTCTCAAAAAAAAAGTAATATTTGGCTATTGTAGAAACTATTTAAAATAAAAAAGGTAAAAAGAAAATATCACAAATATTATCAAACAGATAATGACTATGAAATACTTGATGTAATTTTGCTATTTTTATATATAGCTCTGTACATAATAAGTATTTATACACTATATGCTTTCACATATATATGTTCACAAGATTGAGGTTATTAATGGCTCTATACATGTTTAATGGATGAGGTTTGATTATCTAATTGAGATTATATAGTACATAAGATTTTGTACCTTTTTAATTTAAAAAAGTATAAAACTTCCTATTGTGTTAAGATATTTGAAAAACCTAATTATTATCATCTACATAATAGTCTACAGTTAACCATGTGGCATTTCATTCTAGTTTCATAATTATTAAATCAATTTCCTATTTTTAGACACATCACATTTTCTCTAAAATAAATATTTCTGAAATATTTATTATATAACATTAAATATGTTTTTATTTCCTTTGATTTTTTGAAGTTTTAAAAAAGCAGTTGCTCAATAAAAAGGCATAAACATTTTTAGCCTTTTTTTCTGATAACCTTCACCTAATGTTCAAGCTGCTTTTAAGAATTGATACATTATTTACTTTAGAGTGCTTAAAATCTCAGGCTTTTTCCTCCAGAGAGATGAAGAAGAAATGTTCGTTCCACATGTCATCATGAACCAGAATACCCCTTATAAAAAGTTTCTGCTGTGTCACTTCAAGTTTTTTAGTTATTCACTATCTGCTAGATTTATTTATTTATGGAATCTCATACAGTTGCGATGATTGACTGTCACATGAAATCAATAGAGAATTTTAAAATTAAACATTCACATTAGTTATCATAAATGATTTGTTTTTTTTTTTTACCGTTATACGTAAGGCCTTCTTTATCGGTTTATTTTTCTAGTTTCCTTTTTTGACTTATATACTTTTTTTTTTGTTTTTTGAGACAGGGTCTTGCTCTGTCTTCCAGGCTAGAGTGCAGTGGTACAGTCTTGGCAACTTACATAGTTTTTAAAAGATACCTTTGCATTATTTTAATTGTAGAGATTTAAAAAACACATTTTGTATTTAATACACAATGGTTGTTTTAATCACAAATGCAAGTTATTCAGGAAGTTACCCCACCATATTTTAAATAAAACAATTGCACATGCTTGTGTATCTCATTATCCCCATAATGCATAGATTTGATTGATATCTTCTGATACATATACTTATTAGTAATAGAGTATGATTTTGTTTTACCTATATATGTAAAACGTGTGTGTGTGTGTGTGTGTATACAATGGGCACTTGTATTCTTAATTTTTACTTTTTTCTTAGGGCACAGCTCTGGTTATATATATATTTTTATAATAATTTCATTTTGATAACTCATATATATATGTCTTTAAAAAGTATAACATTTCCTATTGTGTTAAGATATTTGAAAACCTAATTATTATCATCTACATCATAGTCTACAGTTAACCATGCAGCATTTCATTCTACTTTCATAATTATGAACCCAGATTTAGCTGAGCTAATGAGCAAACATATATATATATATATATATATATATATTTTTTTTTTTTTTTTTTTTTTTTTTTTTTTCCTGAGGCAGAGTCTCTTGTCACCCAGGCTGGATCATGCTGGTGCAGTGGCATGATCTTGGCTCACTGCAAACGCGACATCCCAGGTTCAAGCAATTCTTATGCCTCTGACTCCCAAATAGCTGGAATTATAGGTCTGTGCCACAATGCCCTGTTATTTTTTTGATATTTTTAGTAAAGACAAGGTCTCACCCTGTTAGTCAGGCTGGTCTTGAACTTCTGACCTCATGTGATCCCCCTGCCTTGGCCTCTCAAATTACTGGGATTACAGGCATGAGCCACCATGCCCAGCCAAGAAATATATTTTTAATAATTATTTTTATATTTACCATATTTTATAGCTATGATCAATGATCTAAATATCCATTACCTTTATGATTTCATTTCTCACACACTTTTTAAAAATAGTATCAGTCATTTTGATAGAGGCAGGAGTCAGACAAATGCCTAGGCAGATAAAGAAGGGTACCTGGAGAGTCTCTGCCCTAACCCACAGGTGTTTAGGCCAGTTGTTTTTGTGCAGATAAGGGAACCTACACAGGGTCTTGCCTGGGCATGCCTTCAGCAGACTGGAGGCCAACGTGCACTGGAGGAATGGGGTAGAGCTACCAGGAATTTGTGCCTTAGGCAGGGGAGGGGCTTGGCCTCTTCAGCTCAGGTGTGGTGACCTGGCATTCAATTTGTGAGGTAGCCTGCTGATGAGACCCCTCTCCTTGCTGTAAGCTCCCCTTCAGTTTAATAAATTACATCCCCCTCACCTTTTGATGTGTCCACATACCTAATTCTTTCTGGTCATCAGATAAAAACCCATATTTAGCTGAGCTAATGAGCAACAACTCCTGCATCAATTTTATCTGTCATTTTCCAACCTACAGAAAAGTTGTAAGAATAGTACAACTATAAGTGAACTGCAGAGATTCACTAATAGTTAACATTTTTTCATATGTGCATTCTCTCTGTGTGTGGGACTTTCTTGAACCTTTTTGAGAGTAATGTATTTCTTCTTCTTTAAATGCATTGGCATATATTTCCTAAAAAGATTATGTGATGTAACCATAATGATATCATCATACTCAGTTAACTTAACCATGTTAAAATAGATAATAGTTAATATTTATATTTCCCTGATTGCTCCAATAATGTTATTTACGGCTGTTGATGTTTTTCTTATATGTTGTTTAATCCAGGAATCAATGAAGATTTATGCATGCACTGCATATAGTGGTTCGAAGAGTTTACAAATTCTCATTTAATTTATTTATTCTAATTTTTATTACATTGATATTTTCATATATCTAGGCCAATTGCTTTATAGAATGTCCTTCAATTTGTCTTTGTCCATTGTATCTTCATAATTAGATACAAATTAGAGTTTCGGAGGAACAATTACGTAGGTGATCTATCTGTTCATTACATCTTTTTTTTTTTTTTTTCTGCCTCAGCCTCCCCAGTAACTGGGACTACAGGCATGTGCCACCATGCCCAGCCAATTTTTGTATTTATTTTTTTATTTTTTTATTTTTTAGAAGAAGAAGGGGAAAAAAAGAAAAAGAGGGAAAAAGGAATATTACTTCATTCCTAAAATGGGTTTCAATAATGGCCGATCAATATTTTGAGTGTTTAAAGTGGTTAATGCATATTTTATGTGTTTAAAATGGAGACCTCTATTGTGTTTATTTGTTCTGGCTCTGAGTTCAAGTCCTGGATATCATTATCAATTTGTTGTCTCGTTGAATCTAAATCTCATTATGTGTCTTATGTATCTGGGTGTTAAGATCTCTTATTGTTGCATTAATCCTTTTACCCTTGCATCCTTGTAGCTTTGAAATCTATTTTATTAAGTGTGAGAATTGCAACTCCTGCTTTTTATTTATTTATTTTTGCTCTCCATTTGGTTGGTGAGTTTTTTTCCATCCCCTTGTTTTGAGTCTTTGTATATCTTTAGATATATCGTTAGATTTTGTGGATAATGTATATTTTGTGTGTTTAAAATGGAGAGCTCTATTGAGTTTATTTGTTCTGGATCTTAGTTCCAGTCCTGGATATCGTTATCAATTTTCTGTCTCATTGAATCTAAATCTCATTATGGGTCTTATGTATCTGGGTGTTAAGATCTCTTATTATTACATTAATCCTTTTATCCTTGTATCCTTGTAGCTTTGAAATCTATTTTGTCAAATGTGAAAATTGCAACTCCTGCTTTTTATTTATTTATTTTTGCTCTCCATTTGGTTGGTACGTTTTTTTTTTCCAACCCTTTATTTTGAGTCTATGTATATCTTTGGATATACCGTTAGATTTTGTCTGTATCTTTTGATTGGGAGATTTGGTCGATTTAAATTTAGGGTTGCTGCTGTTTGATATTAACTGGCTATTTTGTCCTTTTGTTGATAAAAATTCTTCTTTATGTTAATGCTCTTTACTTTTTGGCGTATTTTTAGAAAGGGTCATACTGGTTGTTCCTTTCTGTGTATAGTGCTTCTTTTAGAAGTTCTTGTAAAGCAGGCCTGGTGGTAATAAAATCTCTGAGTACTTGCTTGTTCCTAAAAAATTTTATTTTTCCTTCAAATGTAAAGCTTAAATTGGCAGGATATGAAATTCTGGGCTGAAAGTTCTGTTGATTAATATTGAATATTGGCCCCCACTCTCTTCTAGCTTGTAGGGTTTCCGTTGAGAGATCTGCTGTAAGCCTAATAGGCTTACCTTTAAGGGTAACTTGATCTTTCTCTCTGGCTGCCCTTAATATTTTCTCCTTCATTTGGATCTTGGTGAATCTAACGATTATGTGCCTTGGGGTTGGTCTTCTTGAGGAATATCTTTGTGTTGTTCTCTGTATTGCCTGGGGTTGAATAGTGTCCTGCTTTGCTAAATTAGGAAAATTTTCCTGGATAATGTCCTGGAGAGTATTTTCCAGCTTGAATTCATTCTCTCCGTCACATTCAGGTACACCAATCAAGCGTATATTAGTTCTTTTCACATAGTCCCATATTGCTTGGAGACTTTGCTCATTCCTTTTTATCCTTTTTTCTCTATTCTTGTCTTGTTGTTTTGTTTCATTAAGTTGATCTTCGACCTCTGATACCCTTTCTTCTGCTTGATCCATTCGGCTGTTTAAGCATGTACATATTTCACTAAGTTCTCGTGTTGTATTTTTCAACTCCATAAGTTCATTTGTATTCCTCTCTATATTGTCTATTCTTTTCAACATTTCATCTAACCTTTTTTCCAAGTTCTTAGTTTCTTTACATTGGGTTAGAACAAGTTCCTTTAACTCCCAGAAGTTTCTTATCATCCACCTTTTAAAGCCTACTTCAGATAATGGAACACAGTCCTTTTCCATCAGGGCTTGTTCCGTTACTGATGAGTCCTTTTCCATCAGGGCTTGTTCGGTTGCTGATGAGTCCTTTTCCATCAGGGCTTGTTCCATTGCTGATGGGTTCTGATTTTGAGTATACTCGGCCTTCTTAGGTTGTTTTTTTCCCTTCATTGTAGATGAACCGCCTTTCTAATTAGTTTTCTGAGTCGACGTCCGACTTATTGATTCCCAGTGTTGGGATCCGAGCAACCCACTGTGGCAGCCTAAATAGCAGCGGTAAGACTGATGGTGCTCTTCTGCCCGGGAATCTGTGGTCTGGCTTCCCTCTTGAGTCCGCAACAAGCGGCTCTGACTTCCCTGAGCTCCAAACTCCGGTCAGTAGGGGAAGCAGTCCCGTTGGCTCTGCATGAAGAGCTGCTGCGCCTAGACACCGGCAAAACCGCTGCGGCGGCCACAAGAGTCTCGCTGGCGACCCGTGGGGCTCCTCCACTGGGAATTGGCTGATCCGTGAGTGACGAAAATTCGTCCAAAAGTGTGGTGTCGTCTCGTTCTGTGGGCTTTCACTGGGAGCTACAATCCTGAGCTGTTAGTGGTCGGCCATCTTGGATCGATCCATCATTACATCTTTTAATGGGTTACTCTGATGTCAATTATGATAATACTGAGTTTGACCACTTTGGTTAAGGCTAAATCACAACACTTATCTATTGTTGGACACTTTCTCCACTTTATTGTAAATAATTTGTATTATACACATTTGAATCTTTAAGAATATCCTATTCCCCAATAAATTTTCACATAATATTTTAGTCTCCATTTACGTTTCTTCCCTTAATCATCTATTACCAAGGTGAAGACATATAGAGATTTTCTAATTATTTATTTATTTTATGTTTCTTAGTTGCTATTTTCTGTAAATAAAAGCTTTTATCACATCTTGATCAACACATTTTATATTCATTGTCAATTTTGATTCATAGACATTTTTATAAATTACTCATTGTCTTATTTAAATTATCCCTGTATGAGCCATTGAGAGGCCCTTTAGCTGAATGAATCCTAGCATCTTTTGACAATTTCACATAAGTGCATGCATACTTCTTCCATTATTGTAATAAAAGACAGTTCGGGTTCTTCATGTACTTTTCTGCCCCAGACATAAAATCAGGCATTACCCTAAAGAGCCAAGAGTTTTTAAAGTCATTAATGGGCACTTGTATTCTTAATTTTTACTCTTATTAGGGCATAGCTATGGTTATATATATATTTTTATAATAATTTCATTTTGATAAATCACAGCCCAATTGTTTCTCTTTTTATACAAATCCATATATTTATCTTTCTTCTGTTATGGTGAAATATGTGGTTCCCCCAAATCTTAATGTACTTGGGCTTACATTATGCACAAAATAGATTCATGATTACAGCATTAATGCCTATGCCAAAAAATCAATTCACTAGATAAAGTTCAAAATCACTTTGTAGTCTGTTTTTTTCTTCCTGTTGGTATTTCTCAACTGTTTACAATCAGTGTTCAAATTTTTCTTGGACCATTTTTTTTTCCTCCTATGAGATTAATCTCTCAGCTTGATATATGTTTCATTTGTTTTCTCTCATCTTCAACTTTAAAATTTTTTCTCTATATTTTTTTGAGTTAGTTTTAAAAATCAAATATGTTACAGTAAAACTCATTTCTGATAATATAACCATTTAAGGATGCAGTTTGAGGAGTTTTTGTTTTTTGTTTGTGGTTAGTTTTTGGTTCTCTGGTTATGCATTACTTTTTTTATAACGACAAATAAAAATTGTATATATTTACTGTGTACACCATAATGTATTGAAATATATATATACATTGCAGAAAGGCTCAATTATGCTAATTAACAGGAACAGTATTTATCTTTTTTTGTTGGTGAAAAACTTAAAATCTATACTCTTAGCAATGTTAAAAATACAGTATACTGCTCTTAACTATAAACGTACACAGTTTTTATGCCAAGTAGATGGGATTACAGGCACCTACTATAATGCCAGACTTTTTTTTTTTTTTTTTGTATTTTTACTAGAGATGGGGTTTCACCATATTGGCCAGGATGGTCTTGAACTCCTGACTTCAATTGATCCACCTGCCTTGGCTTCCCAATTTGCCTAAACCACTTGAAATCTGCATCCTTAGCAATGTTCAAAATAAAATATTTTCTTATTAACTATAATCACCGTGTTTTATAATAGATATCTTAAGGATAATTTCTATTAAACTGAAATTTTATATCCTTTGACCAACATCTCCCCAACCCAAACTGCCACTGCCTTAGTCTCCTGGTAACAACTATCCTACTGTCTTCTATGAATCCAAAATGTTTAGATTCCACATATAACTGAGATCATGTGGTATTTGTCTTTCTGGGCCTGGATTGTTTCATTTACCATAATGTCCATCAGGTCCCTCTATGTTGTCACAAATGGCGGGAATTCCTTCTTTACTAGGACTGAATAATATTCCATGTGCACACTTACCACATTTTCTTTATCCATTCATCCACTGATGGACACTCAGGTTGATTCTGTATCTTAGCTATTGTGAATAGTGCTGCAATTAACATGGAAAAGCAGGTATTTCTTCGACAGACTGATTTCATTACCTTTGGATATATGCCGAATAGTGGGATTGCTGCATCATTTTGATGAGTTTTGGCAAATACATATACCCATCAAAACAATAAACACAGGATATTGACATCCATCCAGAAGTTTCCTTTCTTTTCTTGTTAATCTGCCAACCTCTAAATTCCTGGCTCAGGGCTATACCTGATCATCTTTCTGTCTCTACAGATTAGTTTTACTTTTAGAATTTTACATTAATAGATTCATGTAGTATGTATACACTTAGGACTGGCTTTTCTTCTCTCATACTTAGTTTCTGGGTTTATTTTTGTGTTGCATGGATTGGTAATTTGTTTTTATTTTGAAATAGTTTCATTATAGGGCCATGACAAAATTTTCTTTTTTGAGTTTTAAGCCATGATGCATATAACTATTATGTATAAATATATCTATGAGAATTTATAAACAAGTGGTTTCTGGACACATTTTTATTTCCATTTATAACAAGCTAGGAGCAGAAAAGTTGCATCATATGGTGAATGTATGCTTAGATTTGTGGGAAACTCACAATTGTTTACTAAAATATTTTTCAGAACCAACTAATAATTTTGTAGGGCTAGGACACAATGAATATTGGGAATTACTTGTCAAAAAGTTATCAAGAATTTTAAGATGGTGATAACAGAGTTTTAAGCCTAACACAGGACTCTTCTAAGCCCTATATAACTACATAGGTTGCATGCCTACAAACCAGCCCTGGTGTTTAGACCAGTTTTCATTACAACCAGCAATGTATGTGAGGCTCAGTTGCTCCACATACTTTCCAGGATTTGGTAATGTTGGTCTCTAATTTTGATCATTTCAGGAGTTGAGTAGTAATTCCTAGTTGTGGTAATTATTTATATTTCTTTGAAGAAAAAGGATACCATTAATAATCATTTTCTTAGTCATTTGCATATGTACTCTGAAGTAATTGTTCTCATCTATTCCATATTTTTACTTAGATTTGTCTTTTTATTCATTTTGATAGTTATTTTATAATCTAAATACACATGTGAAATGTTTATTGAAAATATTTTTTCATGTGTGGTTTTTCTTTTTTAATTAGTTATTTTATTTTTCAACTTTATTTTAGAATCAGAGGATATCTGTACAGATTTGTCACAGAGGTATATTGTGGGATGCTGAGGTTTAGAGTATGAATGAACCTGTCACCCAGGTAGTGAGCATAGTACCCAACAGGTAGATTCCTTCAACCCTATTCCTCTCACTTCCTTTCCCTTCTTGTATTCCCCACTGTCTATTGTTCCCATTTTTATGACCATGTGTACCCAATGTTTAGCTCCCACTTATAAGTGAGAACATGCAGTATTTCGTTTTCTGTCTCTATGTTAGTTTTCTTAAGATAATGGTTTCCAGCTGCATCCATGTTGCTGCAAAGAATATGATTTCATTCTTTTTTATAGTGTAGTATGCCACAGCATATGTATATCACATTTACTTATCCAATCCACCATTGATGGGCACCTGGGTTGACCCTATGTCTTTGCTGTTGTTAATTGCACTCCAATGAACATGCAAGTGAGTGTGTCTTTTGGTAGAAAAATTTATTTTCCTTTGGGTATATACCCAGTAATTATACCGGATCAAATGGTAGATTAACTCTCAGATCTTTGAGAAATCTCCAAACTGCTCTTTACAGTGGCTGCACCAATTAACATTCTCACCAACAGTGTGTAAGTGTTCCCTTTTCAGCCTTGCCAACATCTATTCTTTTTACTTTTTAACAAAAGCCATTCTGACTGGTATGAGATGATATCTCATTGTGGTTTTGATTTATATTTTTTAATGATTAGTAATGAAGAGCATATTTCCATATATTTGTTAGCTTACATGCTTGTCTTCTTTGAGACGTGTCTGTTCTTGTCCTTTACCCACTTTTTTTAGAACAAGGTTTATATTTTTATGTGCTATATGGATATCAGATTTTTGTAGAAATCTATTGAAAACCTTATTTTTTCCATGAATTATCTGACACCATTTTCAAAACTTTTTTATTGTTTCCTAATTTATTCCTCTGAAATATCACACTGTTTAGACTGTATGTTTTAAAATTTGAAAATCATCTACTCATACCGAAGTCCTCTAACTTCCTTCATTTTCAAATTTGTGTGGTCAGTTGTAGGCAATTTGTTTTTGCAAATAGTTTTACATTCAGCTCACCAATTTTTATAAAATGCTTAATGAAATTTTGAATGTGACCTACTGTTAAATCTGCAGATCATTTAACTCTGTAAACCATTGAGCTTTACAATTAAGCATTGTATATTGTTCGATTTGAGTTTATTTTTAAATTTTCTCTCAGCAATGTTTTGTAGTTTCCAGTGTGCAAGTCTTGTGGATATTTTGTTGCATTTATCCCTAATTATTCATGTTTGTAAAACCTGTATGAATCAATTTTTAGAATTCAATGTTACAATTTTTCGTTAATTGTATTTAGGAATATAATTATTGCTGGTGTGGTGGCTCATGCCTGTAATCCCAGCATTTTGGGAGGCTGAGGTGGGCAGATCACTTGATGTCAGGAGTTGGAGACAAGCCTGGCCAACATGGCAAAACCCCATCTCTACTAAAAATACAAAAATTAGCTGGTGTGGCGGCAGGTGTCTAAAATCCCAGTTACTGGAGAGGCTGAGGCAGGAGAATTGCTTTAACCTGGGAGACAGAGGTTGCAGTGAGCCGAGATCATTCCACTGCATTCCAGTCTGTGTGGCAGAGTGAGACCCCCTCTCAAAAAAAAATAAAAATAAAAAAATAAATGTAATTATTTAGGGAACTTGATCTTGTATTATGTGATCACATTAAAGTTATTTATTGTGTTTAGTAGCTCTTTTTAATTATTCAGAATTTTCTATGATCACATTGTGTACCACATATTTGCACCATGTGCATTTGCACATGGTGCAAATATTCAAAATTAACTTCTTCTAATCTATATCTTTTTAAGTTATTTTCTTGTCTTATTGTACTGTCCAGTACTTAAAAATTAACTGAAATAGTAAGATAAGACTGATTGACTAGCCTTATTTTGTTTCCTCTTTCACATTAAAGTATAATGCTATTTTTATATATTTTTTCCTTTTCGTAAAATGTCCTGTATCAGGTTGAAGATATTCCTACCTATTCCTAGTTTGCTTATATACTGTAATTGAAATTTGTCACTGGTGATGAACTGCAATGTAAAACTGGAAGACATAAATTTAAAAGCTGGTGTATATACTAACATGAGAAATTTTAATTATATTGACAAACAAACTAGATGGCCATTCCTTGAGTAAGTGATTTTCTAGAGCAGAGGTCAACAAATGTTTTCTGTAAAGGGCCATATGTAAAAGTTTTAGACTTTGAGGGTTAGATAAAGTCTCTGAACGTATTTTTTTCCATACCTTTATTCTTTTTGTTTGGGCTTTGAGAATTACATAAAATCTCTGAACATATTTTGCTTTTTTTTCATTCCTTTATTCTTTTTGTTTGTTTGGTCATTAGTTTTAGTTTCTTTGTGCAATCCTTGGAAAATATAAAACTATTCTTGACTCTCAGGCCTTCCAAAACTAAAGCCAGGACAAATTTGGCCATAGGGCTTTAGTTTGGTGTACTCTGCCCTGGAGATAGATAATGAAAAATTCCTCAAAGCTATAAATCATCAACTAAATGTTAAGTGTGAATGCTAGAGGGTTTCCTTGGCAGCATATGTTCCAGTTCCTTTTGTAGCATAAAAATTTTCCAAAAACTTAGGAGTATAAAACAATCATTTTATTATGCTCCCAATTTCTGTGGTCTGAAATTCAGATAGGGCACATTAGGGATTGTTTTCCTCCCAATATTTGGGAATACTGAACAGCTGGGAGTAATGCTAGGATTGAGTTCTGGATTTATCTGTGGGTGTCTTCACTAATATGTCTGGCACCTGATCCGAGTTGGCATAAACATTTGGATCAGCTCAAAATATTGGCTACCCATGTGGACATGGTCTATCTGTGTTGACTGGCTTTCCTCACAGCATAATGGTCTCAAATAAACAGACTTGTAAAATTGTTGCATAGAATGCCAAAAGTTAGTATCTCGGTATCTGAGGAAGAAGATGCATCGTTTAGCTTAGCCTCAGAGTGGCAGAGTCACTTCTGTTGTACTACATTGGTTGATGCAGACACAAGCCCAGTCAATTCAAAGGAATATGATGTGGATCTCACCTTTCAGTGTCAAAGTGCCCAATCATTTTGCAGTCTTTTTAAAAAATTGCCGCAATCTACTCTCATGCAACAAATTATTTATATTCCTTACGTTTGCAAAGTATATTCATTACCTTCTAAATGGTCCCATAATTCTTATTTCATTTTGAATTCAGGTTCAGGCTGAAGTTCCAGGATAGTATCAACTAAATATGTCTGTATGTAGATGAGATTCCTTTAGTGTAGTGGTTAGGGTGTCCATCATGCTTATCTGAAAATCTGTGCATTGAAGAGACAAGATATCCACCCCGTACACTCCAACATACTATGGTAAGACAGGCAAGGATGACTGCAATCTAGTTACCTATTCAAATGATGGAGAGATGGAAAGCAGACAGCAATGGCTAGTCCACACCAATTCTGAAATTAAACAGGTCACAGGCTGACAGCTCCTTTTTTAGAAATCATTTTTGTTCCCTGGAACCGATTCTTTGAAACTCTTGGTTCTATCTTTTGAGCTCTTGGTTACTCTATTTTAGTCATCTTTCTGTTTTCTATAGTTGCCTGTGATTGAGGCAAAATTTCATGTAATTTGGAGATCTAAAGGCCTGTTTTTAATTTTATTTTATGTGATCTCTATGCCTTTTTGTTCAAACAGGTATAATTCCTTTAAAATCTTTTTTTTTGTTTCTAGTAATCGATTTATAATCCACTCCATTAGACAAAAGCCACATGAATTGATGTCTTCAACATGAACTCGTGTATATTTTTGGCTCACTGTAATGGCACTGAGTGACAATGTCCTTAATATTTTTGGAAGCTCTATTTTCTAATGGGGGTTAAGTAGGGATGCCATTTAGGTTATTTGAAGTCCTTTCTTCTATTTTTCTATCTAACAAAAAGCTTCTATGAGACACCACCTTATATTTCTCTAAGGATCTTGCACTTGCATTCTATACTTTATCTTTTCCACAAATCCATTTCTTAATTGGACTTCTTTTTGTTCCTGCTAACTAAAGGGAATGGTAATTTATTTCTTCTCTGAAATTCATTTCAAAATGGAACAGTTCTTTTTAGCTTGGGTCATTCTATCTGTACTTTGTCATTTAAAGCTAAAAGATCCAGTAGGCATCCCTAATATTTTGCTAAGAAATCTTAACTGAATCCATGTGTTTACTATTGCATTTTCTATTTTCTACATTAATGCAGGTAAGAGTTTTGTTACTTTTCTTCACGTAACATAGCAAGAGTTTCGTTTCCTCCAGCTTTTAATAACACTCTTCACTCTTAAGCCCTCAGCAACAGTTTGTTCCAGGCTATCAGTCACCTCTCAGACCTTCCAGCATCCCACCAGCATTTGGTCCCAAAGATAAAGCCATATATTTCAATTGCCAAATTATATTATAGTAACTACTCTTGTGTAACTAACTACACCAAAATTTAGTTGCATAAAACAACCATATTATTACACTAGCTCATGGATTCTGTTGGACAGGAATTCTCAGACAGAGAAGGCCTATCTTATCAATGCTAGATTGAATTCTCTGAAGACTTGGCTAGGAGTGACTCAGGGAGTGGAGGAGTTTTTATCACTAAGACGCATTTCACCCATATGTCTAGTGCCTGTATTAAGATGAATAAAAAGTGTTTCCAACTGAGACTGGTGTTCAGAGTTCTTACACATATTTAGCCCATGTGACCTTACAGTATGGTGGCTTAGGGGTAATCAGACATCTTAAATGTTGACTCAGACTTCTGTTGAGTCCCTTGGATAAAACAATCACAAGCCTAGTCAGAATAAAAGTGAAGTGTATAATGCACACATCCAATAAGAATGGTGTCAAACTACTGTGGTTTTTGTTTTGTTTTGCTTTTAGATAAGGTCTTGCTCTGCTGCATAGGCTAGAGTGCAGTTCCACAATCACAGCTCATTGCAGCATGACCTCTCAGACGCAAGTGATCCTCCCACCTCAGTTTCCCAAGTGACTGGGACTACATGCATGTGCCACTATGCCCAGTTAATTTTTTTTTTTTTGTAGAAATGATGTTTTGCTATGTTGCCCCGACTGGTCTCAAACTCCTGAGATCAATTGATCCTCCTGCCTTTGCCTCCCAATGTGCTGGGATTACAGGCGTGAGCCACTGTGCTCAGGTAAGGTCAATTTTCTATAACTGCCATGCCATATAAAGAGACTCTCAGTTGCTTTAGATGGAAAACAGAGAAAACTGAAAACAAAGTCCAAGATTTTGTCATAAGAGTAGAAATGCTCCAGAGCTCAAATTTTCTACTTGGCAGATCAGTCCTGCCAAGTGAGAACTCTGAAAGAGGAAGAACAGTACCCTATGATATGGGATGAAGACCCAGATACAATGGTTTGAGTCACTTAAAAATCCTGAGTCTTCCAAATTTCCCCAGTCCTTAGAGCCAAGAGAAATGGTCCAGTTCACCCTTTTAAAGAGTAGTGTTCATTGCTTTTCATCCTCAAACCAATACATGCCTGCCATCCCAGGATATATTCCATCTTTCCTAAAGATCACTGAGCCAATAACTAGGGTTAAGCCAGACGTAAACTAGTCAGAGAAATGCTAAGCTTTTTAAGGAAATAAAAAACCTATACATGGAAGGAACTAGAGAAACTGACCAACATTTATTAGCACAAGATGGGAAATTACATCTGGGACTAGATCCTGAGAGTGCTGAATAAACAGAGGTAAAATATAAAGAAGAGCATATTGCTATGGGAGCACTCATCCCAGATATAGTACTTAATGACCTGACAAGGATGTTAGGAGACAGAGAAAACACGCTTCTAGGATAGTTCTTAGGAAGCTAGCAAAAGCTAGGGCACATTGTGAATTCAGAAGATTTAGAACTTCTGGAATGGAGAATAGAAGAGATCAAGAGGCATAAAGAAGTGGTTTTGCTAGAGCTGATATATTACGTAAGTTCAAATAGCAGAGGACTATGGTCAGTAGGTAATCCCAGAAGATACACTGTTGATACAGTAAAAATCAATACACTGATAATAAGGGCACCAGCATGATGAGGAAGTTCAACAATGCTTTCCTTCTCTAGGTTAGAACTGACACAAAACAATTGAAGAAGTAAGTCAGGGTAAGGTGGGAAGAAAAAGAGAATACTTTATCATTGAAATCAAGGTGGTCACAATCAGTGTGTTTCATGGAAAATAAAAGTGGCAGCCTGTGAGGTCTGATAGGAGGAAGGTAAGGAGATGGTCAATAGAATATAGCATCCCTAGGGGCAAATAGATTGATGTCCAGGAATGATATTGCTCCTTCTATTCAACAAAAAATAAATCAAGGATGACTATCAGGAGGTTTGAGCCATCAGTTCCAATCAAAAACACTATTCATTTCCCAATTTCTGAAACTAAGCCAGCTTTTGATCCAGAACCCATTGCTAAAGATGAGATCATGACTCCAGTGTTGAGGTCTTTTAGCATTATGACAATTGTGTATCTTATTCTTTATTTCTTACTAATAGGTATCTGTAACAATTTATTTGTGTAACTACATGTTGGGGAAAGAAACACACAAAAATATTTTCTAGGTTTTTTGGTCAAAGGGTCTGAATTAATGTTGGTATCCACAAACTCAAGCACCATTAGTCTCCAATTTAGAGTCGGGGAGTACGTGAGGCAGGTATCTAATGAAGTACTGACCAGTATAGTTTATAGCATCCCACCATGCCCAGGGGCTAGCATTCTCACTATCTCTGATTGTGTGGATGTAAAATTTGGTAGGTGAGACCATGCCTTCAGTGGTTTTGTGACCTATAGTTAAGAAGCTATAGAAGTGGAGAAAGCCTAATAGAGCTGATTCTGCTCACACCTCTAGCCAAAAACAAAACCGATTGTTTACATCGTATTCTGAAAGAATAGTAGAGATAAGTGTTGCCCTTTAGGACCTGAGGGATGCAGAGGTGGAGTCTCCACTAAATCTCTATTTAATTCACAGTTTTGTCCCTAAATAAACCAAAAACATCCTGAATGAAAAAGTACAATATTTCATACTCAACTACCGAATTGAACCTATCTGCCAGGAGTAGTATCTTTGCTCATGCAGATGAACACATTCTGAGGTACTACGTATGCATTCATTAATCCGATGAGTAGATGTCTATGTATTCCAACCAAACAGGACAATCAGAAGCAGTTTACATTCACCTGGAATGGCTCACAGTCTGTATTTTTAGTCTTTCCCCAAACTTATAAATTTGCCATCTAATCATGAAGCCTAAGTATGAACCAACCATATTTCTTGCAGAACACCACATAATCTACTAGCTTGATGAACTCATTCTATTAGGACTAGTTGGTCAAGAAGGGGCTATTACACTGAATGCCTTGGTAAGACACATGGACTTCAGAGGAGAGGAGTTAAACCTAAGGAGATTCACTAACATTTTCAGATGCCCATTGGTCTGGGACATACTATACCATCCCCCTCCTCTATTCCCCAAGAAAATGATGACATTGACTAATCTCATTAGAAAACACAATGCCTGTTAGAGCTCTTTGGTTCTTGTAGACAGCATATTCCACGCTAGGACATAGTTCTATGCCAGCTGGCATAAATGGCTGTCAGCTTTGATTAGAGCCCAGAGCAGAAAAAGACTCTACAGTAGGTCCAGGATGTAGTATTCTAACACTTGGGCCATGCAACCTAACAAACCTTAGAGCATTAAATTCATTTGTGGTAGAAATTGATGCTACATAGAGTTTATGTGGATGTCAATAGTGAAACCATGATGTAGGTACCTAATTATTTAGAGTCATACAATGCCATATGCAGGATACAAATCAATTTTTCTGAAATCACATATAATTCATACTTGTTTTTATTTCTATTGCCTGCTAGACCTTAGCCAGCATCACTATCCAAGAATTTCAGTGTCTTTCAGTAACATGAGATCCCACATAAAATCATACCACAAACTTCAGAAAGCGAAGTGAAGGAGTAAGCATTTGACCATGTAATATACTAGCTCTATTACATATAACCCTATCTATAAATGTTGGCCTGAGAGAGAAGTGGAATAGATTTTCAAAGGCACAACTTGGAGACTATATCCTGTGAAGATCGGGACATCATTCTCTTAGACACAGTGTAACCTCAAAATGAGCAAACACTATATGGTACAATGTCCCTTGTAGTAGAATACTTAGTTCAGGATCAAGGAGCACAAGTATAGTTGCCTGCATTTAGTATCACTCCCAGAGGACCCATTTCTGGAATTGTATTTACTTTCTCTCTGGGCTTTGCAGGTTTAGTGTCTTCAGTCTTTAAGGAATAATTTTAAGCTAGGGGACATAGAAGGAAAGACAACTGGGGACTTCGAGCTGATTATTTTATTATGTTATCTTTCTTAAATTAGATTATCACAGTCTCAAGTAGATGATATACAGGCACTGATCTCCCAAATGCATTGAACTGAAAATAATTTGGCATTTGCTTTAAGTGGACAAGTGTAAATGGTGAATGTCTTGTATTAGGAATATGTTATCTTTCTTACCCTCTGTCATATTATAGTTGTGCAGGCCTCAATCAGTCGGATCCACTATAGAACATAAGCCTAGTGAACTCTTATATATAAGTTAATATTCAATGCATCGACTGAACAAGAATTCATACAGGAAGACTTGGTAGTATATGTACACTCTAGAAAGTGGGAAATAATCCTTAAAAATATTCAGGAACTTACTACATAAGTAAGTATTTGTCTAATTACTTGGGACATGCTAGAATATCCCCTCTATTTTAACAGACAGATTTTCGTCTTGCACCTCCAACCACAAAGATGAAACCACAACCCTGAATGGATGGGATTCTTCAGACAGGATATTCCACACCTATGAATTTTACTTTGATCTATACATGAGTTGACATTAATGTCTGCCAGTGCTGATTGGGCACACTGAAAAAGAACTGATAACAGATTCAGACTACATATGTGACCTGGCAGAGCCACTGCTATTAGATATGGATGGAAGCCAGGTGTAGTGGCTCACGCCTGTAATCCCAGCACTTTGGGAGGCTGAGATGGGCAGATCACCTTGAGGTCAGGAGTTTGAGACCAGCCTGACCAACATGGAGAAACTCTATCTCTTTCTATATATAAAGTATGGATGGCACTAAAGCATTCCTTGTGGAGGTTATGGCAAGTCTCAATAGAATACTAACAAGGAAGAAACCTAGAATTCCCGAGAAAGACTCTGCTATCTGCAATGGAGAATTTTTAAATACACTGCTGGCAAATATACATGATATACCCATTAGTTCATTTTATTATGATACTACAAAAAACCATCAGTTCTATTAGAATTTGTCAGTGATAGTCTCATTACTCTGAAAACTAATAAAGGGAAAAATTATTTATCTTGCATTCCCAAATCAAATTTGATTGCAAGAAAGCCAAATAGTTAATATGACAGTTTTAATGTATTTTAATAGAAGAATTCCAGATAATAAATAAAAAAGGGATAATCAAAATAGAAATATACTAATTGGCAATACATTATAGAATAATATAGACAATGGGTGTAGGCAGAAGTGGATGCTAAAACTATTATACAAAATATCAAATAAACGTATAATGATAGAATTTGGTTAACAATATATTAAGATCATTGGATGTAGAAATTAGGGTTTATATACATCATGGTATGATCTAATAGGTACAAAGCAGTGCCTATGACATGTTCTTGCTCAAACAAAACAAAACAAATATTCTGAATCAGATCAAGCATCTAGGCTGGGCACTGGCTCATGCCTGTAATCTCAGCACTTTGGGAGGTCAAGGCCGGCTGATCACTTGAGGTCAGGAGTTCAAAACCAGCCTGACCAACATGGTGAAAACCGGTCTCTACTAAAAACACAAAATTAGCTGGGCATGGTGACGGATGCCTGGAATCCCAGCTACTTGGAAGGCTGAGGCAGGAGAGTCCCTTGAACCCCAGAGGCAGAGGTTGCAGTGACTCATGATTGTGCCATTGCACTCCAGCCTGGGAAACAAGAGCAAAAGTAGACTCAAAACAACAACAACAACAGCAACAACAACAAAAAACAAACAAGCATCTAGTTTACAGGGAACATGGAGTTAGACAAATATGTTAACAACATGCCAGAGAAACCAATAAAATCCACAATGAGGAATATCCTACAGTATGGATGACCTGGTTTCTTAATTAAATTGTGCATGTACATGTGTATAAAGATGCCTATGCATGTACACAGACACACAGAACCCATTATAGAGCACAAAAGAGATTTTGGTGAAATAACCAAATTTAGGGTGGCCATGCCTGGACTTTATATAATTTGTGTGGTTTGAGAAAACCCACTGTAAAAATTGCCTTTGAGACATTTGAAGAATTTTTGTTATAGATTGTGTATTAGATATATGAATAATTTATTATTCATTTATTTTGTATGTAATGGCAAATTTTAATTTTAAAATAGTTATTATTCAGAAATAGATATGATGAATTATCAATGACATGACTTATTTTAACATATCCCCAACAAAACAGGTATATCTGACATATGAGAGAAAGTTTGCAGAAGGCAAGGAATTGCTGAAGCTATGAGAATGGCATTTGGGCCTTCAGCATTTTTTTTTTTGTTTTGTTTTGCTTTTCATGCATGTTTAACAGTTTCTAAAAAAAAAGTAAAGAAGAAAAAAACACACTTGTCAATTTGGTAGACCGATATGTAAAGACAAGTATTAACTTTTCAATAAAAATTTAAAAGTATCAAAATAGGCTATGTGCTCTCTAACATTTAATAGTAGAATGAAAATTTACTCTTTGTTAACAAGAAGTAGTGGTGTATCAAACTCACCAAAAAGTATAGGAACATGTCAACATATTTGCTTTAAAAATATGAATGCAATTTCTTATAGCGTGCCTTCTGCAAAGAATATATGAACGTTACTATGTGGTTAAATGAAAGATCATCTTCTGTACACCATTCAGAGACTTATAGGTTTTTGAAATTACATGAGTTTTTACATCTCCTATCTCATACATCCCTTAGTTCAATCTTTCATTTAACTTTAAATGAAAAGATTTGGGTTTTTACTGAAATTAACTAGATAGTGTATCTGCCTTGTTATCCACTCTTCTCACTCCCACCCATGGGTTTCACATCCTCACATCTCCTTATCTAGCATCAGCAAATCCTATAAATAAGTGTCAGCAGGAACTGCAGGAGTGATTTCTCAACATCCCAGCTGATTAGGCAGAAATCAGCCTGATTCTTAAATTGTTCTTATCAAAATGAGAAAGGTCATACAAAACCCATGCTGCTTAAAAGTCTGAGTCAGAAAATGGAAATGTAGGCCATACTTTCAGAAATGTGTGGTTTCCAAATAGCTCTGTAGATTTGAACTATGTTTAATCTAATTCTGGCATACTACTTAATGATATATTTTTTTTAAATGTTCTCCTCCTGAATTACCTTAAGACATCCCACCAGACAATCCGTTGCAGTCTTTAATTTGTGCATACAGAAGACCCTCCCTCTGTTCCTACTCAGTCAATGAATTTAAGGGCATTTGAGCTCAGTGTCCTTTTTTAAAGACATTTTTTTCTGTATTATGTTTGTTAGTCATTTGCCTGCTTCTACTACATTCACTTTTGCCAAGAAACTTTTCAATATATGAGCTAGACTTTGTTTGAGCTTGTGACCTGCTTCATTATCATTTCAGAGTCTTCTTCACCTCAACATCCTGGCACAGGCATAGAAAATGCACAGATCTAGACTAATGCAAAGATAGGATGATATTGGCCATGTTTGCTTAGGATGTGGCAATTATTTTAATACATGATTAGTTTCATCTTCTTTGGATTAACACGACAACTTTAAATTCTGGCACAAAGTGTAGTGGTTCACACCTATAATCCCAGCACTTTGGGAGGCCAAGGTGGGTGGATCACGAGGTCAAGAGATCGAAACCATCCTGGTCAACATGGTGAAACCCTGTCTCTACTAAAAATACAAAAATTAGCTGGGCATGGTGGTGCGTGCCTGTAGTCCCAGCTACTCAGGAGGCTGAGGCAGGAGAATTGCCTGAACCCAGGAGGCAGAGGTTGCGGTGAGCCGAGATCGTGCCATTGCACTCCAGCTTGGGTAACAAGAGCGAAACTCCGTCTCAAAAAAAAAAAAAAAAAATTGTTGTTTGATGGAAGAAGACTTTTCTTTTCATGGCTATAGAATACTTGGTAAAAAGCAAAATGCATGTAGGGACCAGTTAATGAAAAGAATTCTGAAAAACAATCATAGTAAATGAATTTGAGAGGAGCAACAGCTCTTTATCTTATTCTGGTCTTTAAATATCAATAACCTAGGACAAGAAGGCAGCAAGGAGAAGAAACACAACTACATTGCCAGAAAGACCAAACATGTTTTAGACCTTTGGGAATGCTACTGTGTGTCTCTCATGTGTTCAAGTATTGCTATTTCTTTTTTGTACTGCCAGGCAAATTCTCCTTAAGTGAATCTCAAGTTGAAAACATATAATTGAATCAGAAAAGAACAATTGCCAATTAACACTGAATATTATATGATAATACACACAGCAAAATGCTTAGGTTAAATTTGTAATCCTTCAAATTTGCTATGGATTAAACAGTGACTAGACAGTCATGGGTGGTATGTGGAATTATATGAATATGAATATAATTGTGATGATACAAGAACAAACCTGGAGAAAAGAAGACAGAAAAGAGAAGTGCCAAAATGCCATAGCAATTTATTGACATATGAGAGAGAATTTGTCTGAGCTATTAAGTGCCAATAGCAGTAAATTCCAAGGACAGTGAATCTTCAATTAATTTCCCTCATAAAGTGTTTGAAGGGCCTCCAGGCTTATTCAGATCATTAGAATTGCTTTACTGGCCCTGAATAAGAAACGCTATTTGCTCTTAATCTAAGAGAAAGTTGCAGCTCAGAAACTGTAATGAATATATTCCTAGAAAGATTCAGAAGAATTGATTTTTTGGTCTAAATTAGTAAATATCTTAAAATCTTAAACATTAAAGAAAATAGTTTTCCATATACAGATATTTTTGACAATTTTTCCACAAACAAGTCAGCAGGATCCAATCAACCAACTTAATTAAAAAATGTCATGCTTTTTGTTTCTGTTTATTTTTTATTCAGCAAGGTGGCCTGGAAAATGACATATCCAATTGAAGCAGATATATTATTTTGTAAAAGACAAGTGTTTACAATTTTTCAAAAAGCTGGCATCTAAGATCCTCAAAATTGATAGTGGGTAGAATTGCCCTCACATCCATTCTGTAGCCCATGGTGATTCCACAACCCACACTTTCTTTTCTTTTTGTCTCTGAAGTGCATTTCCTTTTTCGAGGCTTGACGACCCCTCTGAACTTTTGACTTATTCTTGCTGTACTCCCCTTTGCTCTTTTGTGACTTTATCATATTTTTCTTAGTTAAAAAGCATTTCTCTATGCTAGATGTCTCCATTCTTCTTAAGAATATGCCTAAATCTCACTTCCAAAAAGCACCCTTTCTATATCTCTACAAAGACCTTGATTTATTAATCTTGTCTCACTTCTTCCATTTCAGTGATCAAGAGAAAGTTCTAGGTCTGACTCTTCTAATTCAACACCTTATTCCCCCTTATTCCTCAACTCTTTGAAATCTGGTTTGATTCTCCTTCATATAATCTACAGCTTTGCTTAACCTATTGAAGTATACATACCCGTGTCTATTGGAGTTATATTAAGCACTGATAAATAAAACAGAAATGGAAAATTGTCTTAGAGCACTACTTTTATGTGAAGATGTTTTTCTGAGGGAAATTTATTTTAATTGGGTAGTGGTAGTGGGATAAAAAATAGTTCTCAAAAAGTCATATCCTTCTTTGTTTTAATTTTTCTTGTTAAGGCTTTTTTCTAATTTTGTCTTGAGGTCCATCAAGAATAGCCATAAACCAAGATAGCTACTCCTTAGGAGAGCCTTGTCTTCTAGGGAAAGACCTTATGTAGTGAGAAAGAAATAAATTGTCTAAGAAGGTTGAACAACCCTAAACATTTCTGTACCCAAAAGCAGTTCATTATAATGAAGCAAAGCTGTTAGATGAAATCTCCGATTCAGGAGAAGTCTAAAAGATTTGCTTAGATTCTCTCTTCTCAAGAGGTGGAGCAAAACTCTCCATGGCTTAACTTTGGCTACTAATCGTGACTTCCTTTCAAAGAGTACAGTATGGGAAAAAGATAAAAAAAAAGATATTCTTTTTTTTTGATGTGTGTAGAAACCTACCATTCTCTCTCAGCCAGATTGTCAAGGTTGGCGTGAATGGTGGTAAGTAGTCTTCCTTCCAAAACACATAACCCATATAATCATGAGAAAATAGCAGACTAATCACAATTGAGGTAAATACTACAGAATACCTGAACGGAAATTTTCAAATCTGTCAAGGTTATCAAAAACAGAGAGACTGAGAAACTATCACAGCCAAGAAGAGAGTAAAAAGGTGTGATGGCTAAATACACTGTGGTATTCTGGTATAGTAAGAACATTAGGCAAAACTAGGAAATTTAAAATAAAAGACTATTTTTATTTCATATATTATACTAATATTACTTCATTAATACACTCATGTAATATTTTAATAATAGGGTCATCAGTGTGGAGAGTATATTGGATTCTCTGCAGAATCTCATAATTTATTTTATGTTATAATTTATAAATAAATCTCTATATTTTAAATTTAAATCTATAAATTTAAAATTTGTATAAATTACAGGGTTTGTATAAAAATGTCTTCCAGTAACTATATATTCATACATATATACATATATATATTGTTTCATACTTGTTTATAGAAATACAATACCTCATAATTTTTTTATAGAAATATATAAAGTTTTCAGTCCTACATTTTAGAACCTCTAAAATACAGTCCTCAACCCTCTATAAAACTAACATGTATTTTCCATAAATAAAAACACCTCACATTTATTACTTTTTAAAATTATGATTCATGGCTCATAATCCCATTGAAATTCAGAGATCTATAAACCATCTTTCTACCTTCCTTTACCATTGCCCATTTACTTTTAACTACATTCTTTAGTAATTGTGTACATTCCTGAGGAATTCTATAATGGTCTGCCAATCTACATTTTAGAATCTGTAAGACCCTATGGCTCAAAGTGTATTTTTCTTCAGTTATTAAGAAGTAAACTCTGCTTTCTCTGAAATGCCATGGCCTACTGTTTGTATTGTTTCATTCACATGTATTAATGCTTTAATTCTCAATAATAGTTTTAGTATATTTCTTTGTACTTGGTTACTTCATTCCTTCCTTCCATCTAAAATATCACCATGAAATGAACTTTGGAAAACTCTCTAGGAGTTCATCGTCTTTGTACGTCTTGGAGCACTTATAATAGTATCTTAGAAATGATTACCACTAAGTATGGTTCAATTTAAGTAAATCAATTAATAATGAATGCAAACATGGAGATATGTTACCTATACATTCCTTTAATATGTGAAAACATACAACTTAAATGCACTGTTAATATACAAATATACATGCAGGCACACAGGTTAACTTTATCACCCTGAGAAAATAATTACATATATATAACTATAAAACTTTATATATTTTATCCTTAATAGTAGTAAGAAAACCCTGAATCTTGGTTTCAACAAGGGGTAGTGTTTAATTGCTACTATCCCAGGTAAATATACTGCTCATGTTTTTCCCAGTTACACTAATTTTCAGCTTGAATCCTTAAGTAGGTACCTTTTGTTGATAAAAAGAATATAGGGCTCCTTTTTATTTGATTCAGAGTCATAATAAATATAACTTCACTCCTTCTAATGAGGATAGAAGAGTTACAGCATGTATGTTATTCTTAGGCAGTAGCCAAAGGATTCTATATTTAAGTTTTCTTTAAGAAACAGCTGAAAAAATTCTATGTGAAATTGTATCAAACCTAAAACTAGAGATTGAATATTGAAAGGTGTTATGCCTTTCTACATTATACTGTTATTGCCTATATAGTCTTGAAAAAGGAATGCATGGGACAAAACATAAAAAAGGAAAAAGCAAGCTAGGTGTGGTGGCATGTGCCTGTAGTCCTAGCTAATCTGGAAGCTGAGGCAGGAGACTCAGCTGAACCCTGGAGGAGGAAGTTACAGTGAGCCAACATTGCACCACTGCACTCCAACCTGGGCAACAGAGCGAGACTGCAACTGAGGGGAAAAAAAAGAGAGAGGGGGAACGTATACATAAATAATGTGTCTTTTTAAAAAATTGATCTCTACTTCACCATTTTGCTTAGTCTTTCTTCACTCAGTATGTTTATTTTCACAAATACATATAAAACTGTAAAAGACAAGTTAAAGGGTTTAATGGCTCATTCTTTTTGCAATAAAATTTAGTAGCAGATGTCAGGAAGCACCACGGATTTACAAGGGCAGGAGGCTAAGGGATGAATTCAATTACTATTTATCTTTTGAATGAAGAACTTTTATTTCTCTGTTCATCATCAGAGTATTTGTGAGGATCTGTAATGAGATTGTGAAGGAGAGATGAAGTACAAAATAGACTTGTAGAGATATCAGTCATTATAAAGGTGCCATTTTATCAAGTAGCTAATTATATCAAATTTTTTTTAAAATAAATATTTTCTGGCTTAATGTTTTACCAGTTTTTATTACTGTGAAGATACCTTGTGAACATAAGCCACTTTATAATAAAGTATTTGACCTTCTATATAACAATTGAATACATACGATTTTCTTGTAGAAAAATATCCATTACTTTAAGAAACTTTTCTTTTTGGTCATTTCAAGTAAGTTGTTCAATTAGTTTAGCATTTTACAATAAGTGCATTTGGAACACCATTCAAACGTTATGTAATTGCAATAAAATAGAAATAAAGGAGATTGTGGAGTGACAACTAATTTTAAATGTTACAGGAAGTAAGATGAAAACATTTTAACTTTCTATATATAAAAAGGGGATTGTTCTAAATTGTTAAAACATAATTAAAACAATGTATAATATCTCCCCAGAAAAAAAAGCAGAGATATATTCAATAGAAGTACAGTTAATTATGCTAGAGTGTTAGAAATACACTTTCTTCCATACCTTCATATGTAATTTCCAGATGGTCTAAATATGCTCATAGTACTTTTGTAAAATGTTCCTTTTTAAATTAATTATAAGTATTTTGGTGAGTTATACTTACATTTCTCCACAAAATTCATTTTGATATTTAAAATAAGTAACTCTTCACATGGCTATAATAAACATGGCTATAAATGTATTCCATGTGCTTTTCTAATATTTACCATTGAAGTAGAATGAAATACAGTTTCCAAAATCCTTTTGGATTATGAGAAAATTGGACTTAGCATTTGTCATCAGAATCCACTGTAAGTTGTTTCATAAAATTGACTTCATATTTGTTGGGGTTAGGGCATAAGGAAGAAATAATCTTTCTTATTACCTGTTTTGTCTTAATGACAGGTTTTGATGTTTTAAACCTGACTTGAAATGGGAACACCAAACATGATTATACAGGAATATGTTAATAAGAGTATCAACAGGCAAATGCAAAAGAGACATAAAATGATTAAGTGTTTTTCTTTAGATTGAATATTTGAATCTTATGTGTAACACAAAGAAGTGGATTTAGTTTTTACTGTGCCTTGACATTTTGTATATTAATTAATTATCCCCCATTTTATGGAATTTGACAGTGTGTAGATGGCTTTATAATGCTTGAGTTGTACACTTCTAATGAAGGAGCTTATGTTTTGTACCTTTATGCATAGAGAGAAAAAAGTCAAAGAAAAAGAGTATGACTCAAGGCAAAAAAGTGACCAAATAAAAGATAAACTCAAAAAATAAAAAGAATTTTGCAAAATAAAAAAAATGAAAACTTTTTGTGTTGATCTAAATATATATATTCTTTAAAGTCCAGATTTATTATGAACTAACTATAGTCTTCAAAGAAAGCCCATTTAATTTGTGTTTCTAGCTGCTTACGTCTAAGATAGCATACTGATATAAGAAGTATCAAGGAGATACAAAAATACCTAAAGGATAACTTGCAGTAAAAGGTAGCTTCAAAGTCTCAATAAAGTAACTATATTTGCCCAAAGTCCAAAATGTTATCACTATTATGTATTAGAAATACAAATGAAATTCAAGGAGAAATTAATATAGTTTATATTCACAGTAACATAGATATATTTCTACTGCATTATAAACATCAATGAAGAAGCACCATTTAAAAGAAAATCTATAATAAATATTATTGGAAGGCACATTAACATCTTATTAATCACTTAATTTAGGTCAAGCCAAGAATAAGTTGTCAAATACTGACTATGTAAGTAGAGATTTTAGACGATGGAAGAGAAATGTAAGGAATAATTTAGAAGGATAAGCTATTAACAGAGATGTCATTTAGACAAAAATATAGTTAGTAAACATATGTACAGGAAATAATTGTTTTTGCGATTCTAAAGATAAAAAATATTTCTAAATTTTCTGCATTTGTAAAACGTGTTCTAGAAAGAGGAGAGTATTGAGAGATATTTTAAATAATTAAATAGTGGGATTTGGTAATTAATTAAAAACTGGGTTTAGGAGGAAGAAGTCAAGGATGACTCCCAAGTTTCAAACTTGGGTTATTGCAATGATGCCACTCTTTTCATCTGAGATGGGAAATACTGAAAAAATGAGTAAATGGAGATATGTTTGATTATGAGATTGATCTTGAACACATTGAGTGTGAGATGTCTTTGAAATATCCACACTGAGATCCACATCAAGACAGTAGTTTATTTACATAAGAAATACAGGGTTGTCCAGTGATCTATTAAATCAAGATGAGAAAGCCTCCAGAGTGGCAAATTTTTACTTTCTTTGGAAGGCAAGAGAATTCACCTTAGAAGAATAAGAAAAAGTGAAAGGGGAATTGGAGCTTAAAAGAGAGCTGAAGCAGTTTGAAGTTTATATTCTTCAAAAGAGTGGGAAAAAAGTGCACCAGAAAACAAAAAGACTGATAGATTTCAAAGCTTATTTGAGGTTGATGATAGTGAATTTGCAGTGGTCTAGATCTGCCGCTTTGCAAAATTTTCTTCAGCAATAATTGGCAATTCAAAAGCAAGAACACAGGAAACAGCAGGGATTTTGCCAACAGGTTTATATTAGTTTGTTCTTATGCTGCTAATAAAGACATATAAATTTTAGTCTGTTCTTATGCTGCTAATAAAGACATGTAATATAAATTACCTGAGACTGGTAATCTATAAGTGAAAGAGGTTTAATTGACTCACAGTTCCACATGGCTGGGGAGGCTTCACAGTCATGGCAGAAGGCAAATGAGGAGCAAAGCAACATTTTACATGATGGCAAGAAAGAGGAACATGTGCAGGGGAACTCCCATTAATAAAACCATTGGATCTCAAGAGACTTATTCATTACCATGAGAATAGCATAGGGAGAAATGGCCCCTATGATTCAATTTTCTTGACCTGGCACCAACCTTGACATCTGGGATGTAATAATACAATTCAAGGTGAGATTTGGGTGGGGACACAGCCAAGTCATATCAAGATGTATAAAGTGAAGAAATATTAAAGTATTTTTTTTTCTAGAGGATCTCACAATGTTTTTTTTTTTTTTCTTTTTTGGATTGGAGATTTCAGTGGGACGGGAGAATCACAAGGAATCAGGTGTTCAGTATTAAAGCTGTAAAGTATTAAAAAGACTGTTACTGATGCAGTGGATGATAAAATCTCTGCTGCTAGAGGATAGAAAATAAAGAGAGAATTGTTTTACTACGAAATAATAGAGGTATTATTAGAGAAGATATCTTTTTAAATCTATTAATGATCATGGTGCAGGGATTGAACGGTGTGTTGGAAGAACAGTAGGTTGTGGTAAAAGGTTTACATGCTTGAATTGGTAATTTGGAAACAAGAAATAATTAGGCAGGTCTCCAGGGCAGACAGACCTGCTAGGGCTGCACAGGAATCTGACGTCTTGGTCTGAATTAAAAGGATGAAGACTTGTTAGAATTGCTGTAGATAAGGTCAATAAATAAAATCAGTAGAGTGTATTATGATCCAAGAAGAAAGTAATATCTTCTATTACTTAATCATTTAGTTTCTTATGCCATATATATGGCTCAAATTTATTTAAAACATATTTGTAAATATACATCATTTTAAAACCTAACAATAACAGCATTTATCTTGGTACTCACAACTGAGGATGGGAATGAAGTAGTATTTCAAAATAAATGAAATAAAGTGTAATAAAGAAAGGTAAGTAAACTCTAACAACAAAGAAACAAAAAATATTAGAATCATTTTAGAATCTACCTAAAGGTGGTAGAGATTATGAAATTGTTAAATTGTACATATACATAACAATTTGAAATAAATGTTTGTGAGAATATACCTGAATACCAATGATGTAATGCACAAATAGGTTAACCCTATAAATTCTTTTCAGCATTCTCTTTTTAGTAGATTACTATCTCAGATCCATGTCTAAGTTTAACAACCTCAGAAAAGAAAAAAAAACAGGTTTGAGATAATGGTGAATTTTTGGCAAAGGGAGAAAGGATTATAATAGTTTTGGCTAACTGAATGTGAACCTAAAAGTTAAAAGAAACAAAACTAAACTAAATAATTGGTATAAAATATCTCATGAATTGTAAATGAGATTTGCTTTGAGGTTCTGACTCATGCATGCAAAGCTTTCTATGAAAGCTTGAAATATTAACAAAATAGACCATATTTTTACTTATGAAAAAGTCTATTTTGCCATTTGGATAATTATGAAAAGTACAGAGTAATTTTTATATATCCCTTTGAATTGTAAGACTTTGATATTAGAACAAAAATTTGGCTTTGGAAACAAATCATACATTTTAATTTTCCCTCTTTTATAGAGAAGGTAAAGGCAATGGGTTAAAGAGAAACTCAGATAGAAAAGAAAAAGAAATTGATTTATAATCTCCTACATATATATTGAGAAGTGAGCTCTCATTTTCATTAAATAAAAATATTTCATTCAAAGCAGCCTTATTCTTTATTCTAGAAAAGTGCAGATGAATCAACTTTAATAGATTCCCTGGTCACCAAAAAGAATCCCTAATCACAGAGAGTGGAGACATTCTTCTTTTCATATTACTCCATTCCAATTCTCCAAATCCTTTTCATATACAAATATACACACCTGGGGAGGCATGTGTATGCACAGATAAATGCACATACCCACTTATGAGACAGAGGCTCAGAAAAAGGAATTAGGAAACTGAAAAGATTCCTAATATTCTGAACATAAAATAAAATGTGTTAAATGCCCACCTTGTCATTTGATGAAATTGCTTTCATTAGTAAAATCTTCACTTAAGGTATGTACCATCTTAAAATGTTAACTTTTAAGTATGCATTACATGCACAAATTTATTTAAAACCACTTACCAATCACTCTAATCAGAAAACACATTTTTCTAGTGAGATTTCAACTGTTTTACACTTGGTGTATATATGCACCTGTCACAGGTTGGGATGTTTGCTGTAGAGATAATATGATGCCTTTGTACTCTCCTGAATGATTGTTATTGGAACTTAGAAAAAGATTCTGTATGAATAGAGGCATTAAATTTCTAAGAACAAAACATGCCATAAATACTGCAGAATATTTTTTTTTCCTGATGTTCCTGAGGGAGCTAACATTTTTAGAAAATTGTTTTTACAAAATAAGCTTTAACAAATTTTCTGCTAATTGAATTGTTGCAATGTTTCTACTCAACTTCTCTTATATAATCAGAATCCTCCCTGTCTATACCAATCTTCATTTCATTCTCTTCCTTCAAATGTGTAATATGTTAAGAACATAGAACCTAAAACTTTCTGTTAAAATTTGAGCATTTTGTGAAAGGCATTAGAATTTATTTGGCTTCATTTGGATCCTGTTTATGACGTCTTGGCAAGTGGTTTCCTTGCTTCTGGTTGATTCAGTTCCTCCTAATAATCTTCTTTCAACAACTCTAATAATTAAGAAACAAAGTATCACCTACACCAAAGTCTAACTTTTAACAGCATCTATTATTTAGTGCCAGCTTCGTATTCTAAAGCCATAAAGAGTAGATTCAGCTCCCCATCCTCAAAACCAATCTGTCTCATCCTTTGTAAGGGTATTAGCCTGTTCTCATACTGCTATGAGGAAATACCCAAGACTGGGTATTTCCTAAAAAAGGTTTAATTGGCTTGCAGTTTCTCATGGCTGAGGAAGTCTCAGGAAACTTACAATTATGGTGGAAGGGGCCTCTTCATAGGGCATCAGGAGAGAGAATGAGTGCCAGAAGGGAAATGCCGCATGTTTAGAAGACCATCAGATCTGTTGAGAGACTCACTCGTTATCATGAGAGTAGTAAGGGGGAAACTGCTCACATAATCCAATTACTTTCACCTGGTTCTGATTTGATACATGGGGATTATTACAATTCAAGGTAAGATTTGGGAGGGGACAGAAAGAAACCTTATCATTCTGCCCTGGCCCTTCTCAAATCTCATGTCATCACATTTGAAAACAATCATGCTTTACTAACAGTCACTCAAATTCTTAACTCATTCCAGCATTAACCCAAACTCCAAGACCAAAATCTCATCTAAGACAAGGTAAATCCCTTGTACCTATGAGCCTGTAAAATCCAAAGCAAGTTAGTTACTTCCTAGATAAAATAGTATTATAGGCATTAGGTAAATATGCCTGTATCAAATAGGAAAAATTGGCCACAACAAAGGGGCTGCAGTGCTGTAGCTGTCCACTTTCCAGTGTGCCTGCATATCTTGCAGAATCACCTGTAAACCAGGCTCTATTCTTGTCTTCTGTCAACTAATCATAGGGAACTCCCAATGAGGCCACTGGTGCAGACTTGGGAAAAGAAGGCATGTTGACAGGAGTGGAAACCATGGGCATTTGAGCTACTTAGTCTTGTAACTTACTTGTGCCTTCAGGACCTCCTAAAGCCTAATAATATACATACCACTTCCATTTGATGATAAAATGCTGTTTTGCATGACCAACTTTATGGTGAGATGGGTCAGAAAGTACCCAGTTCATGATAGGCGGCGGTTCAGGTTCCATAATGACTTAATGACCCTTAGTCAAATGTTTAGTTTCTACCAAAGCCCAGTAACAGGCCAAGAACTCTCTCTCAGAAGGAGAGTAGTTATCTGCAGAAGATGGCAGGGACTTGCTCCAAAATCTTAGAGGCCTTTGCTGAGATTCACCAATGGGAACCTGCCAAAGACTCCAAGCAGCATCCCTATTTGCCACTGACACCTTAAGTACCATTGGATATGCTGGGTCATGTGACCCAAGTGGCAGAGCAGCTTGCACAGCAGCCTGAATCTGTTGCAGAGCCTTCTCCTGTTCTGAACCCCACACAAAACTGGCAACCAACAAAAGGACCAGAGTAACACACCCAAATATGAAATATGTTGCCTCAAAAATCCAAACAGGCCCACTGGGCATTGTAAGTCTTTCTTGGTTGTAGAGGGGACCAAATACAGCAACTTATTCTCTACCTTAGAGTGAATATTTAAACAGGCCCCACACCACTGGACCCCTAGAAATTTTATTGAGGTAGAAGTTTCCTGAATTTTAGTCAGATTTATTTCTCATCCCCTAGCATGCAAATGTCTCACCAATAAGTGCAGTATGTTTACTATTTCTCCCCACTGGATCCAATCAGCATAATGTAATACATGAAATAAGCCTGTATGATATCTTATGGAAGGCAAAAGCAATCACAATCTCTGCAAACAACATTATAACACAAAGCCAGAGAATGGACATACCCCTGAGGGAGAACAGTGAAGGTATATTGCTGCCTTGCCAGCTGAAGACAATGACTTCTGGTGGGCATTATGGATAGTAATGAAGAAAGACATTGCCAAATCAATGACTGCATATCAGGTACCAGGAGAGGTGTTAATTTGCTCAAGCAATAAAACATCTGGTACAACAACTGCAATTGGAGTCACCACTTGGTTATGCCTGTGATAACCCACTGTCATTCTTCAAGATCTGTTTTGCTTCTGCACAGGCTAAATAGAAGAGTTGAGTTGAACAGGGATGTGGTGGGAATCACCACCCCCAGAGACTTTCAAGTCCTTCATGGTGATACTAATCTCTGCAATCCCTTCAGGGATTTAATATTGTTTTTTATTTTCCATGTTTCTAGGTAGAGGCAGCTTTCATGGCTTCCATTTAGCCTTTCGACCATAATATCAGGGAGCCAATGTGGGGATTCTGCCAGCTGCTAAGTATGTCTATGCAAATTATGCATTCTGGCACTGGGGAAATGACCACAGAATGAATTTGGGGACTCACTGGACCCACTGCAAGTCGGGCCTGAGCTAAAACTCCATTAATTACCTGACCTCCATAAGCTCCTACTTTAATCTGAGGACCACAGTGATGTTTTAGGTCCCATGGAATCAACATATGCTCAGAGCCAGTGTCCAGTAGTGCCTGAAATGTCTGATCATTCCCCTTTCCCCAATGCACAGTTACCCTGTTTATGTGCTTTGACTGTGTTCCCACCCAAATCTCATCATGAATTGTAGCTCCTATAATTCCCACATATCAGCGAAAGGACCTGAGGCCTCCTTAGTCATGTGGAACTTTAAATCCAATTGAGCCTCTTTTTGTTCTCAGTTTTGGGTATGTCTTTATCAGCAGCATGAAAATGAAATAGTACAAATGATAATAAAAAAATTGCCAACAAAAAAGTCTAGGGCCAGACAAAGTCACAGATAAATCCTATTAGGCATTCAAAGAAGAATTGGTACCAATCCTATTGACACTATTCCACAAGAAAGAGAAAGAAGAGATTTTCCCTAAGTCATTTTATGGAGACAGTATCACCTTAATACCAAAACCAGTAACAGACATAACAAAAACAAAAGTACAGACCAGTGTCTTTGGTGAATATAGATGCCAAAATCCTTAGCAAAATACTAACTAACCAAAACCAACAGTATATCAAAAAGATAATCCATCACAGTCAAGTGGGTTTCATACCAGGAATGCAGGGATGGTTTAATATCCACAAATCAATAAATGTGGTACACCTCATAAACAGAATTAAAAACAAAAATTACACAGTTATTTCAAGAGATGTAGAAAAAGCATTTGAAAAAATCCAACATCTTTCACTGATTAGAACCCTAGAAAAATTGACATAGAAGGAATAAACCTTATTAAATTGAAAGCCATCTATGACAATCCCACAGCCAAAATAATACTGAAAGGGAAAAAATTAAAAGCATTCTCCCTGAGCAATGGAACAAGACAAAGTGGCACTTTTACCACTTCTATTCAACATAGTACTAGAAATCCTACACAGAGCAATCAGACAAGATAAATAAATAAAGAGCATCCACACTGGTAAAGATGAATTCATACTGTCACTGCTTGCTGATAGAGTAATTGTATACCTAGGAAACCCTAAATAATCATTCAAAAAGCTCCTAGAACTGGTAAATGAATTCAGCAAAGTTTTAGGATACAAAATTAATGTACACAAATCAGAAGCTCTGCTATACACCAACAATAACCAAGCTGAGAATGAAAGCAAGAAGTCAACCCCTTTCACACTAGCAGCAAAAAATTAAAAATAGTAAAATACTTAGAAATATACCTAACCAAGGATATGAAAGATGTCTAAAAGGAAAACTAAAGAACACTGCTGAAAGAAATCATGGATGATACAAATTACTGGACAGAAATCCATGCTAATGGATAGATAAGTAGAATTAACATTATGAAATTGACCATACTGCCAAAAGCAATCTATAAATTCAATGTAATTCCCATGAAAAGACCACCATCATTCTTCACAGAACTAGAAAAAACAATACTACAATTCATGTAAAACCAAAAAGAGCCCACATAGCCAGAGCAATACTAAGAAAAAAGAAAAAATCTGGAGGATCACATAACCCAAATGCAAGCTATAATAAATATGATGGTATAGTGACCAAACCAGCCTGGTACTGGTATAAAAATAGGCACAGAGACCAATGGAACGGAATATAGACCACAGAAATAAAGCCAAATACTTACAGCCAACTGATCTTTGACAAAGCAAACAAAAATGTAAAGTGAGGAAAGGACATTCTATTCAACAAATAGTGCTTAGATAATTGGCCTGGCACATGTAGAAGAATGAAACTGGATCTCTCGCCTTACATAAAAATCAACTCAAGATGGATCAAAGGCTTAAATCTAAGATCTGAAACTGTAAAAACTGTAACAATGAAAAACCCCTTCTCGATACTGGCTTAGGCAATGACTTCATGACCAAGAATCCAAAAGCAAATGCAGCAAAACAAAGATAGATAGATGGAACTTAATTAAACTAAAAAGCCTCTGCACAGCAAAAGAAACAATCAGCAGAGTAAATAGGCAACCCACAGAGTGGGGAAAAATATTTTCGATCTATACATCCAACAAAGGACTAATATCCAGAATCTACAAGAAACTCAAGTAAATTAGAAAAATAAAAGCAAACAATCTCAACAAAAAGTGGACTAAGGACATGAATAGACAATTCTCAAAAGAAGATACACAGCTGGCTAACAAGCAAATGGAAAAATGCTCAACATTACTGATTATTAGGGAAATGCAAATCAAAACCACAGTGCAATACCACCTCAGTCCTACAAGAATGGCCACAATCAAAAAATCAAAAAATAATAGATGTTGGTATGGATGTGGTGAAAAAGGACACTTTTACACTGCTGGTGGGAATGTAAACTAGTATAATCACTGTGGAAAAGTGTGGAGATTCCTTAAAGAATTAAAAGTAGATCTACCATTTGATCCAGTATCCCTATACTTGGGCAACCATGTTTATAGCAGCAATATTTGCAGTTGCAAAAATATGGAACCAACCCAAATGCTTATTAATCAATGATAATAATATAATCAATAATAATCAATACACATACCATAAAATAATATTTTATGGTAAAAAGGAATAAAATAATGTCATTCACAGCAACCTGGATGGAATTGGAGACTATTATTCCATGTGAAGTAACTCAGAAATAGAAACCTAAACATTGTATGTTCTTACTCATAAGTGGGAGCTAACCTATGAAGACACAAAGGCATAATAATAATACATTTTTTGGACTGTGGGAATTTAAGGAAAAGGGTGGGTGGCAAGGGATAAAATACGGCACATGGAGTACAGTGCACACTGCTCGGGTGGTGGTTGCACCAAAATCTCTGAAATCACCACTAAAGAACTTATTCCTATCACCAAACACCACCTGTTCCCCTAGAACATGTGGAAATAAAATTAAAAACAGAAATAAATAAAAAAGAGGATATATGGCAATTTTGTTTTGAATCTCTAAATTTTAAAACATGACAGTAAAATTTAAAGCAAAAAGATGACTTGAATACATTAATACATTTCCATGAGTAAGAAAAAAAATTTATTTAGCATTTCTAATACCAAAAAAAAAAAAAAAAAAAACAGAGAGAAATGCAAGTGCCATTTTTGGTACAGCGTTAAACTCTAAAATTAGTCTATTCTTGCATGGTAATTTATCTGTCTCTCTTCTCTGTCACAGTGTCTCTGCATCTCTCTTTGTTCCTCACCCCCTCTCTCTCAACATATAGAAGTACACATGCATATTCATGTATATATAATACTTTGGATTTTATATTTATATATATGTTATAAAAATAAAATCTACTTTTATAACCCTTCATACAATCTACTTTTTTTAAAACTGTTTCAGCTGAGATATAATATTTATTTCATATTATTCTGTCAAATCTTTAGACATCTGACTAAATTTTACACATGCACACACTTATATTGTTTACAAAGCACTTCTATTTGGTGCATCAAAATTAACCTATGAGATTTACCTAACAGATATTTCAAATGATAATAGATAATAAAGTATAACAAATGTCATGAGCTATGAGTTTTCATTCTGAAACTTCTAGCACAATAAACTACTGAACATCCATTTTACCTTTAAAAAAGGTTTTCCCTTTTTTACTTGACATTTAATAATTGTAAAATTATATCTTTTTAACAAGCTTGACCAGCTGAGTGTACCAACATTTCAAATGGTTTCAGAAAAATTTATCTTATTCCAGATTACTAGTCCAAATAGAACCAAACTTTTATTTTGTTTCATGTGAAAAATTTTCAAACCAAACATTAGTTTTAATCATAATTTCAACTTTTATATTTATTTGTGACTACAGGGAATAACTGTGTACAAATCATCTAAAGCAAAATTGTCAATAAATGGCTGACAACTACCTTAAATTCAAAGCAGTAGAGACTTTCCAATAAAGTATTATAAAATAAAAATTGGTTTTCATAATAAATTGAACAGATAAAAGCCTTAAAATAGTCATTTCCTTTCAAAGTAAAATATTTTATGTTAGTAAGATGAAATTGAAAATAATATATTTAAATATGGAAACTTTTGCTTCTAAATGCTGAATTTCAAACAATTATGACAAGAATAAGAAATTATGAAAAGCTTTTTGCTAGTTAAGAACTGGTTACCTGATAGATGCCTAAAACAGGTATTTGCTGAAAGCAAAACTGCCTTACAATGGAGTCTTATTTGCTCAATTACACTTAGTTTATGTGCCTGCTACCTAATGATACCTGTTTAGCACAAAGATTTTCAAGGCCTAAATTTTTAAAACAATTTTAAAAATCTTTTGAAATTTATATTTTAACTACCATGTTGATTTTTATTTGTAAACTTTTTTCTATTATAATTAATAACCTCTCTCTGATGGATTTGGGACAGCATGTTACCCTTAGAAATATGCATTTACAATGCAATTACATCTCATAATGTCCTTGAGTTCCAGACTTCATGTGGAGTCTTATTTCTTATCTTTCCTCATTCTAGGCATATGTTAGTTTATGTGGTATTTATGTTTGTTTACCTTGAAATTTAATAGAATTGGTGCTAAATTAATGAAAGAAAATGTCACTTGCACTTCCTTTGAAAGCAGAAAATAATTTATTCCACTGAACAGCTGGGTAACTTTCATGCTTTATGCAAATTTGTTCAAAAGTAACAAAAGTAGAGAAATGTGAGTGTATAAGACTATTTCAAAGTGCAAATAAATGCAAATTGTCTACCCATTAAAAATGCGTGCATACACTCATTTTTAAACATTCATTGTACAATCTTTAACAGAAAACATGATTTTTTTGTTTTTGCTGCATAACTGTAGGAAATCCAACTATGATATGTAATATACTCATTTGCAAACAATAAAAACATGAGAAACATAATTTAAATACACAAAATGCAGAGCAATATATAAGAAGAAAGACCCATCAGATCTAGGTGTTCCACATTATGTTTAATCTTTCAAAAAACAGAAACAGCATTTTATTTTCCATTTTAGTATTTAATAGTTTTACCAGCAAGAGTATCTCCTTCCAAATGGAAATAATTTTGAAAGTCCCATTAACTATAAATTTAATTTGTGAAATAAATATTAAATTTATATACCCTTCATGTCTTATATATAATCTTTTTTATTTTATTCACATGAAAATAATGCAAGGATAATTTATTTCAAATAACTTTTTAAACTAAAATCTCTAATTGATATTCAGCACTGATATTCTATATTACCTGTTTTTGAGTGATGTGGTATATACATGTCACAACTGGGCCTCCTACATAGGCTAATCTATATCATTATAACTGGAGTACACATTTTTATTGAATTAGTTTTCTATATTGAGTTTTCTTGGAGTAGATGTTTATAAAAGCTAAAATATTGCCTTGAAAACATTAAAAAGTCATAATTTTCCTTCAATACATAGCATTTCTACCATTACATATTAAAATTCTTGGTAAATATTAATGCAAGATCAGATGAACTAAGCAGAGAGTAGATACAATTAATATTGTGTATATTCTTCATTTACCAACAACAGACACTACCATCCCATATATCAATTTTTGTTTTACGTAATTTGAAATAGTCACTGTATTTTTTAAAAAACATGGTTTTATAAACTGCATAAATTTGCTTGTTCTATTCTTTTTTATTATCAAATGATGTACATTTCATTTTATGTTACCAAATATGTAACCCTTCAGTCTAGTAATTACATGTGAATTACTTAACCATTTGAAGCATGGTTTAAATATTTAGGAAATAGAGTATCATACCAACTAAACAATAAAAAGGAAATACTTAAGAAACACACCAAAACATCAAATCATGTCACCCATGAACTGCAACTGTGATTTAATATAAAATTTCTATTTCATTTGCACACAAATAAAAGAGTAGCTCACCAAATAAATACACATATCCTAGATTAAATATTCTTTTGTCTTTGATGCTTTCCCCAAACTGAGTTTACCAATCCAATCTTTGTTTCTTAAAACTTTAATTGTGGCCTGGTGTTGTAATTTGTCTATTTACAGTTTTGTCTGTTTCTCTGAATAGTGAGCTCTTTCAGCACAGGGGCCAGAAACAAAGTACCAGAGACCAAGAATCATGCTTAATTTGCTTTTATTAATTCAATATTTCCTGCAAAAGTGATCTTTCAAAAATACAAATCTAATGATTTTATCCTTCTGCTTTAAATACATTAGTGATTTTCCATAACACTACAGGGACTTTAGCATGAAGACTTAATTATCTGGTTTATTTTAATTTTTTCTCCTATCTGACATTTGTCTTTTGACTAAGTATTAATATTTAATGAAGCTACTTATATATTTGAATATAAATCTACCATCTTATTTGTTTTGTATTTATTCATTTTGTTGTAATTTTTCTCCTTTCTTGTCTTATTTTGAATTAAGAAATTTTAATTATTTCATTTCTCTATTAGCTGGTTAACCTCATCCCCACACCTTTGCACACAGTAATCGTTAACTTTACAGAACTAGCATTAGCACATCAAACTCTCATGCTGTTTCACACTTTCACACACTATGCCTGAGATTCAATCTTCAAAGTACCCTTAAACTTCATATGATACAATAAGCTCTTCACCACACAAGGTTTGCTCAATATGAAGGAAACATTATAGTCTCTCTCATTTCTACCCTTCATATTTGCTCCTTTTCTTAAAGGTCATAGCTGTCTGAGAGTTTAATATCACTTCTGGTTCTTTTATATATTGTAAATTTAAAAAAATAAAATTTGGGAGGTATTTATGTATTTTGTTATGAATTTTCCCATTAAGTCTCTGGTAAATATTGCCTATTTTTGTATTTAACTTTTCTTTAATGTATATTTTATAGGATAAAAGTTTTCTTAAGGGTAAATTACATATTTTTTCTTTGTTGTTACTAAAAATACCCTAGCAATTTAGGTAGGCCCACTTTATCCCACATTTCTTCTAACAGCTCACTATATATTCTCCTAATATATTCATATGTAGTATTACAATTCACATTCACAATTTTAATCTGTTTAAGTTTTGTTGTAAAGAAGCATTTAATCATTTTTAATAGATGCCTAACTTTATCCAAAACATTTATGGATAGCTTATACTTCCCTTCACTGGTATAAAATGTAAATATTTTTTATTAACTACATTCTCACATTATAGTAATTTCTTTCTGTAATTATATGATTTCATTTGTAAAGTTTACATTAACATAAAATAACAATTCTTTCTCTGTTAGATATGTCCTTCTTCACTATTACTTAGTTTTAAAATACTTCTTGGTTGCTAATGACCTTCTTCTCTTCCATAGAATTTTAGAATCAATGTGTGAAGTTTTATATAAAATAAGTTCTTTTGCAGTTTTTATTAGTATTGTAATGAATTGTTAAATTTACTTGATAACAATTGTTACTTTTTAAATATGTTTTTTCATTTTTAATAATTCGTTATTATTGACTTTTAAATGTTCTTTTTATATTTTGGATAAGAAGCCTTTATAAGATGTGTCTTATGAAAATATTTCCTTCTCGTTTGGGACTTGTCTTTTTATTTTCTTCACATTGTCTTTTACATAGCAGAAGATTTTAATTTTAATAAATCTAACTTATCAATCATTTTTTCATGGATTGTGTTTTTCATGTTATATCAAAAAGGTCATCACCATACCCCAATTCTTCTAGGTTTTCTCTTATATTTTCTTCTAAGAGTTTTACAGTTTTGTGTCTTACATTTAATTTTATGATTCATTTTGTGTTAACTTTTGTGAACAGTATAAGGTCTGTGTTTAGAATTTATTTTTTGTGTGTGGCTGTCCAGTTGCTTCCACACCATTTGTTGAAAAGACTCTCTTTGCTCTATTGTGTTGCCTTTGCTTTTTTGTCAAGAATAAGTTTAATATATAAGTGAATCTATTTTTGTATCTGTGTGTTACATTACTCTATTTGTCTATTCTTTCACAAATATTATGCTTTCAAGATTACTGTGAATTTAGAGTGTATTAAAGTCCAGTAGTGTCATTCCTTCAGCTTTGTTCTTCTCTTTCAATGTTGTGTTAATTTTTTATTTCTCTATAAGAACTTTAAAATCACTTTGTTGATATGTCCAAAATAACTTGCTGACATTTTGATTGGGATTGCACTGAATTTATAGATTAAGTTGGGAAGCACTGACATCTTGCCAATATTAAGTCTTTCTATCTATGAATGTAGAAAATCTCTCCATTTATTTAATTCATCTTGGACTTTGTCCATCAGACTGTGTAATTTTCGTCATACGTATTTTGAACTTATTTTGTTAAATTTAGACCTAAGCATTGTATTTTTGTGGTGCTAATGGAAATGGTATTGATTTTCATTTTAAATTTCACCTGTATTTGTTCAGGTGAATATGACTATATGTAATGATAGGGTCAGTAACTCAAAATGTGATTATATTTGATGATAGGGACTTATAGAGGTGAAAAATTAAAATGAGGTCATTAGGGTGAGCCCTAATCCAATCTGACTTGCTTTTTTATATGAAGAAGAGATTAGAACACACAGTGAAACACCAGATGTATGTATACACAGTGTTAACCATGTGTCAGATAGTTAAAAATTCATGCACATAGTACATTTTTATTATTGTTTGTTTTTACTTACTTAGAATACTTTTTGTTCATCTCATTTTTATTTTTTAGAATATTATAAGATTTTTCTGTATGTTGAAGGTTTTGAAATTTTATTACAATGGGCTTTTTATATGTTCTCTTCAGTACTTCATGTGCCCTTTTTATCCGAAAAAAATTATTTTTATTCACTTTACTATATTTCTTCCACATTTTTCTATGTTGCTCCTTTTATTTCATGATATCTGTATCATTTTTCAAGAACTGCTGTTAACTTGATATTGAGACTTCTAAATCTACCCACCTGTCTTCTAAACTGCTTTTCACAGATTTTAGCTTTCATTTGTACATTCTGGGAGAATAAAGTTTCAACAAAATCAAGTGCCCCACTTAGCTACCTTATTAAGAATTTTGTGAGATGCTTCCTTAAATATTCTCAAAGGTTCATTATATGGAGTTTTACACTCACATTATTAAACATTTAGAAGTTAAAAGCAAAGTGTAGAAACTCTCCTAGATCTAATCTCCATACACCTAGGTTTCTGACCTTGCATCAAACAAGCTTACCAGTTAACTTCTTATTCCCCAGTAATATTTTATACACAGAGACACACTGTATACACTCTTTAAAAAAAATCTCTTACGGCAATATCCTACAACAATGACCTATAGGAAAGCACATTTTTATTTAACATATTTTGGAAATTTCTTGTTTTAGTATTTAGAAAATTATTTTCTCCTATTCTTTTTTGTGGTGACATATTAATCCATCATATAAGTAATTAATTTCCTGAGTCTTTTGAACTTCAGAATATTTTTAAACTTTCTGTATTACATACAAAGTTATAATAAATAAGCTTGGACTTATATTATTTTATATCTTTAAGAATAAATCTATAATATCTTTTGAGAGGTGCTACTGCTGTGTCAAAGGGCATGTTTACATTAAATTATGCAAGGTATTAGAAACTCTTGAGAAGACAATTTAAAAAATGTATGTTTTTCTACAATTAAACCACACTGTTAAGATGTAAAAAGTTATAAGTAAAACTAAATCAAATGCAATACAAACTCCGAAAGTGCACATTTCTTGTGATTTTCTAACTATTTATAACTAACAACAAAGTACCTAATGTATCAGTATGATCATATAAATAAGTACAGGATGCAATTTGCATTTGTTAGTTTTGCCACTTTGCATCCATTTTCATTTCTACCATTAACTATCAATATCATACTAATTTTGCATTAAGGAAATAATCCTTTCTTCAGCAGCAGTCACTGGGGCTTAGGGTTGCATCCATATCCAGTCCCAGGAGTGACAAGTTCAGTGAAAATATAAACAATAAAACTTGCCATTACAGGAAGTTCCATGATTGATTTAATGATAAATACTTGATGGAATTACATCCAGTGAGAAATTGTGAGACTTATTCTTAGATGACAATAATTAAGATACACTTTATTGAGGGCCGTTTTAACATCCTGGTAAACCTTCCTGGAAGGTGTTCTTTTAGCATCTCTATCAATTCACAAAAACAGATTCCTGGCTGGGTGTGATGACTCACTCCTGTAACCTCAGGACATTGGTAAATCGAGGTGGGAGAAGAGCTTGAGGTCAGTAGTTTGAGATTAGCATTAGCAACATAGTGAGATCCCAACTAATATGGTTTGGTTCTATGACCACACCCAAATCTCATATTGAATTGTAACCTTAAGTGTTGGAAGTGGGGCCTGGTTGGAGGTGATTAGATCATGGGGAGCTTTCTAAAGGTTTAGCACCATCTCCCTAGTTCTGTCTCATGATAGAGTTTTCAGGAGATCTGATTGTTTAACAGTGTGTAGCACTTCCCCCTCTCTGTTTCTCTGTGAGATGTGCTTGTTTGCCCTTTACCTTTTGCCACGATTGTAAGTTACCTGAGACCTCCTCCGCCATGCTTTTTGTACAGCCTACAAAACTGTGAGTCAATTAAACTTCTTTTCTTTATAAACTACCCAGTCTCAGCTATGTCAGAATGCATTGATACATCAACTCTACAAAAAAAAAAAAAAATTAAAATCAGTGAGGCATTATGGTATGGGCCTGTAGTTCCAGACTGAGGAGGCTGACTTGGTTGGGAGGATCACTTGAGCAGAGGAGTTAGAGGTTACAGTGAACTAGGATTGCTCCACTGCACTCTAACCTGGGCCACAGAGTGAGACCATCTCTTAAAACAAAATGAAAATATACACAAACAGATTTCTACCTGAAAAGAAGATTATACATTATAGAATAAGAAAAATGACTCTTGTTGAAAATCACTGGGTGTGGGAGTATACTTAAAGAGAGTGGTCCAGAACAGGTATTTAAGTAAAAACTTAAAACTCTCTTTTCTAAAAGTAGTTGAACAGAAACACAATTACTCAAGTCTAGAGTTGCAAAATAATTGGTTAGTTACTGACATGATTTGCTGTGTCCACACTCAAATCTCATCTTGATTGTAACTCCCACAATTCCTATATGCCATGAGAAGAGCCAGGTGAGAGGTGATTGAACTATGGGGATGGGTTTTTCATGTGCTGTTCTCATGATAGTGAATGAGTTTCACAAGATCTGATGGTTTTAAAAAGGGCAGTTTCCCTGCACAAGCTATCTTCTCTTGTCTGCCACCATGTGAGATATGCCTTGCACCTTCCACCATGATTATGAGGCCTCCCTGGCCATATTGAACTGTAAGTCCAATAAACCTCCTTCTTTTGTAAATTGCTCAGTCTCAGGTATGTCTTTAACAGGAGTGTGAAAACTGACAAATATAGTAAATTTGCAGCAGTAAAGTGGGGCATAGCTGAAATGATACCTGAAAATGTGGAAGCAACTTTAGAACTGGGTAACAGGCAGAGGTTGGAACAGGTTGGAGGGCTCAGAAGAAGACTAGAAAATTTGGGAAAGTTTGGAACTTCCTAGAGCCTTTTTAAATGGCTTTGAAAAAAATGCTGATAGTGGTATGAGCAATAAGTTCCAGGCTGTGGTGGTCTCAGGTGGAGATGAGGAACTTGTTGGGAATTAGAACAAAGGTGACTCTTCTTATGTTTTAGCAAAGAGACTGGTGGCATTTTACTCTTGCCTTAGAGATTTGTGGAAATTTGAACTTGAGAGGGAAATAATGTAGGGTATCTGGAGGAAGAAATTTCTAAGCAGATGAGCATTGAAGATGTGACTTGGATGCTGTTAAAGGCCTTCAGTTTTACAAGGGAAGCAAAACATAAAAGTTTGGAAGATTTGCAGCCTGACAATGTGATAGAAAAGATAATCCCATTTTCAAGGAGAAATTCAAGCTAGATGCAGAAATTTTCATAAGCAACAAGGAGCAAAATATTAATCCCAAGACAATGGGGAAAATATCTCCATCACATATCAGAGTTCTTCATGGCATCCCTCCTCACCACTGGCCTGGAGGTCTAGGAGGAAAAATATGGTTTGTGGGCCAGACCCAGGGTCCCTAAGCTGTGTGCAGTCTAAAGACTTGGTGCACTGAATCCCAACCATGACTAAAAGAGGCCAATGTGCAGCTCTGGCCATGGCTTCAGATGATGCAAGTCCCAAGTCTTGACAGCTTCCATATGGTGTTGAGGTTGCAGGTAAACAGAAATAAAGAATTGTGGTTTGAGAACTTTCCTCCAAGTTTCAGAGAATATATGGAAAAGCCTGGATGTCCACGCAAAAATTTGCTGCAGGGGGAGGTTGCTCATGAAGAACCTCTGCTAGGGCAGTACAGAAGGAAAATGTGCTGTCATAGCCCCCACACAGAGTCCCTACTGGGGTACCACATAGTGGAGCTATGAAAAGAGGGCCACTGTCCTCCATATCCCAGAATGGTAGATCCTCTGACAGCTTGCACCATATGCCTGGAAAAGCCACAGACAGTCAATGCCAGCCATGAAAGCAGCCAGAGGTAGGCTTTACCCTGCTAAGCCACAGGGACACAGTTGCCCAAGACCATAAGAACCCACCTCTTGTATCATTGTTACCTGGATATGAGACATAGAGTCAACAAAGATAATTTTGGAGCCTTAAGATTTGACTGCCCTGCTAGATTTCAGACTTGCGTGGTGCCTGTGCCCCCTTTCTTTTGGCCAATTTATTCCATTTGGAATGGCTGGATTTACCCAATGTCTGTACCCTCACTGAATCTAAGAAGTAACTAACTTGCTTTTGATTTTACAGGCTCATAGGTGGAAGGGACTCACCTTGTCTCAGATGAGACATTGAACTGTGGACTTTTGAGTTACTGCTGAAATGAGTTAAGATTTTGGGGGACTGTTGGGAAGGCATGGTTGATTTTGAAATGTGAAGATTTGAGATTTGGGAGTGACCAGGGGTGGAATTATATGGTTTGGCTGTGTCTGCCCTCAAATCTCATCTTGAATTATAACTTCCACAAATCCTACAGGTTATGGGAGGAACCCAGTGGGAGGTGATTGAATGATGAGGGCAGGTCTTTCCTGTGCTTTTCTCATGATAGTGAATGGTCTCATGAAATCTGATGGTTTTAAAAAGTGGAATTTCCCTGTACAAGTTCTCTTCTATTGTCTGCCACCATGTCAGATGTGCCTTTCCATTAGATTGTGAGGCCACCCCAGCTACATGGAACTGTAAGTCCAGTAAACCTCTTTCTTTCGTAAATTGCCTAGTCTCAGGCATGTCAGCAGTGTGATAACAGACTAATACAATTACTACTGCTGAAATGTGTCTTTGTCTCAAATAGTGTTTTAATAAGAATTTGCAAGAAGAATAAAATAAAATAAAATAACTTTTACATGTATGCAATAATCGTTGCAACAGCAAACCTTTCCTGTGAAGTTGTAGTATATCATAGTATTTTTAACTGATATCTGCATTTAAAAATCCAAGTTCTGTAATAAAATACATGAGTTATATAAATTGTGAGCAACATTACTTGAGATTATTTAGTAAGAAAAGGAATAATGTGTAGCCTCTAAAAATGGAAATCACAAATCACAGCAACTGGAAGAATAGAAACAAATTTCAATCTTACAATTACGATCTGAGAGTGTATGTGAATTTTACCAAAATATTAACTGTATAAATAATAACAATATGAAGAATAACTGTTACTTGAGCACTTATGTGGCAGGCACCATGATGTGTAATTTGCATAGACTACCATATTTAATTTGTAGAGCATCAGGAGGCAGCCAGGGAGAGCCACAGGGCCCAGGCACAAAGCCACTGAGGAGTTACCCTGCTGAACAGTGGAGGTAACTTTGCCCCTTCAGTGTAGCTGAAAGGCAGAGCAAAGATTATTCTTGAACCCTAAGGATTAATGCTGTTTGCCCCATTAGGTTTTGGACTTACCTGGAACCTCTCACTCTTTTATTCTTTCCCATTTCTTCCCTTTGAAAAAGGGAATATCTATCTCTATACTTGTTCCACCACTATATTTTGGAAGCAAACAACATGGTTGGTTTCACAGCTGGAGGAGAATTTGTGTCAGGATGATACATACCTTGAGTCTCACCCATTTCTACTTTAGGTAATGTATAGATGAGACTTTGGGGTTTAGACTTTTGAGTTGGTGCTGGAATGAGTGTAGATGATTGAGGCTTCTGGCACAGGATAAATGTATTATACATATTAGAAAAATATGAATTTTAGGGAAGCAGGGGCAGAATATTATAAACAAAATATTTTTGTCCTCCCCAATTTCATGTGTTGAAATACTAACCCCCAGTGTCATGGCATTAGGAGGTGAGTTGCTTTGGTTGACGACTAAGTTATGAGGATGCAGCCCTCATGTATGGAGTCAATACCTTTAAAAAAAAGATTCCAGAGACCTTCATCATCCATTCTGCTGTGTGAGGACACAGCAAAAAGGTAGCTGTCTATGATCCAGGGTACAGATCCTCACTAGACACTGAGTCTGTCAGCCTTGTACTCCTCAGCTTTCTGAGCTGTGAGAAATAAATGCTTATTTTTTAAGCCACCTAGTTTACAGTATTTTGTTGTAACAGCCTGAACAGGCTAAGGGTGCATCCTATGAGTTTTGTTACTCTCTTCAATATCATGGAAGATAACAATAAACTGAGAGTCTATAAGCTTCTAAGTGATGAGTCCAGGTAGTCTGACTTAGAACCCAAGCTCTTAAACATACATTAACCTAAGGAGGTAGAGAGGTAAAGTGCTTAAGGAAGGACTAAACACATACAGCTCTTTAGATGTGTGTTAGTAGAAAAATAATGCCCAACAAACAATAAAATCCAAGAATATTTGAGCCAAATACAGAATCGAGAAACAGAATTGATATTGTACATGATGAGAAAAAAGTAATTTACAAGAATTTTATTGAAATTTTGGAGGTGCAAGAAACCCTGTTGACTCTTTACTTAATATCGCCTTGTCTCAGATGAAACATCGGACTGTGGGCTTTTGAGTTAATGCTGAAACGAGTTAAGATTTTAGGGCACTGTTGGGAAGGCATTTTTTTCTTAGAAAAAAAAATCTTATAATTTTATTCATGTTAACTATTCCTCTCTTAAGTTCAGGTAGAAATCTTGAACAGTTTAAATCTCATTTTTCTTACAAGCAGGTGGCTTAGGAGTGATGATACCAACCCATCATCTGCAAATGAGACATGAGAACGTTTGCTAGATGATTCTGGAAAACATTTTCTTTGCCTCATAAAAAGACACAGAGAAAGATGAATTCACTTCATCCTCTGGACAGCATAATGTCTGCATGAATCCCTGGAACTGCAGAACCAATCCCTGAGAGTGAATTGAAAGTTCAAGTAAAGATGCCAGAGGGAGAAATGAAAAGAACCTGAATCTTTCATGATATCATTGAGCTTCTGAATTAACAACCACACAGCCAAGTCTGCCTCTCCACTTCCTGTTAAATATCATAAATATTTATTGATTAAGCCACTGGAGTTGTTTTTAAAATTTGTAAGCAAAATTATTCTAACTGAAATAGATTTTGAAAAGTCCCTGTAGGATAAAAATAGAAATTAGTATGTATGTTATAGAAACCCAGTTATTAAACATTTTCACATTCTCCTTAGTATTCTATAGTCACACTTTTATTGTAACAAAAATAAAATTATTAGCAAAAAAGCTTTCAGTATCAATAGTGAACTAAGTTTTTCTCAGCAAACATTTTCTCAGAAAATATTATTTTCCTTGAGGGTTTTATATGTTACAATTATAAATTTCCTATAAATAATGTTTTTCATAAATGTTACTTTAGTAGTTTATAATAAAATACAAATCAAATAAAATCTTATAGGATAACATTGTTTTCAGAAAAATATATGAAACATATCATTGGTCTCTTACTTGAAATTTGATGGGTAAACCTACTTTTTACAAGAATAAATGTAATAGAAAAATTTAAAAATTTTTCACTTTAATTTTCTTCAGTTCATATTGAAAGATTATAATTTGCAAACATATACTTAAACTAAAATAAGATTACAATTTATCCCTCTATATAATATTTTCTGAGATTTTTATTAATTGACAAAATTACTTGTAAAATCTTTCCATATATAGACATTTATAGATGTCAAATATGGCAATTATATAAGTACTCAAAGACTGTAATTTTGAAAACTGTCTCAATCCAGGTGGCTTATATACCTTAGCTCTCATTTTAGTCAATGCCATAATGTTTTGAGAGACCAAAAATAATAAAGGCAAAGAAAATAGGGTGAACACAATGGCTGGAATGGATGCACAATGATAGTATTGATAAAGCAAGTGAGTCAATTTTTTTCAACAATTACAGTAGACAACATAACAGTCGTAATTGAATGAACATCACAGTAAATGAAAAGCAGCTATGGACTATTTCAGTTTTGATTCTAGGAAGAATGAATAATAATGTTCTCAGGAGTTAATGGGGCATTCACTGACTTATGAAAGTTTAGCAAGTAGAAATGAACCATTCATTTAGCATCCAAACCACTCTGAAGTGGTACTGGTGGATAAATAGAATCATCCATCCATGGGGCTCAAATAAGATTTAATATTGACTTTAGTATATGCTATCAAAAACCATTCAGGTGAATCATGGCCTATTACTCCATGATTGAAGTAAAAGGAAAACTTAAAAAGTTTTAACAGAAGGAATTGGCAAAGCAAACATCTGAATTGTGGCTCACACAGTTGAAGACTGTCAGATATGTAGGCATATAAACTTATTTAAAAAGTGTAACTATGAACCTGTACTATTTGCTTGGGAAGCTAAGTTTATCAACACTCTACCTATCTTTCCCATTTTTATGTTAGATGTGTATGTGAAGTCACCCTATCTTCCTTCTTCCATCATGCACTTCTAAAAAGTATAACCTTTCTATGATTATACGTTAATATATTTTTATAAAAATAATCTGTAATAAATAGAAAATTAGAAAGAAATTTTAAAACTACTTGGAATATCATCTAAAGGTAATGTTCATAATTTTTCTTTATTTTTGTTGAGATAGTTATACACGCTACTTCTAAAATAATGATGTTCCTTAGAGATCTTCTGCACAGCAAAAGAAACTGTTATCAGAGTGAGCAGACAACCTACAGAATGGGAGAAAATTTTTCTAATCTATTCATCTGACAAAAGTCTAATATCCAGAGTCTATAAGGAACTTAAGCAAATTTACAAGAAAAAATACGATCACATTAAAGAGTGGGCAAAGGACAGAAACAGACACTTCTTAAAAGAAGACATACGTGGAGCAAATAAACATGAAAAAAAGCTCAACATCACTATTATTAGAGAAATACAAATCAAAACTATAGTAACATATCATCTCATAACAGTCAGAATGGCTAATAAAAAGTAAAAAACAACACTGGTGAAATTTTGGAGAAAAAGAAGCACTTTTACACTGTTGGGGAGTTAAATTAATTCAAACATTGTGGAAGACAGTGTGGTGATTCCTCAAATACCTAGATATAGAAATACCACTTGACCTAGCAATTTTATTACTGGACATACACCTAAAGAATACAAATCCTTCTATTATAAAGTTACATGCATGATTATGTTCATTGCCCCACTATTCACAATAGCAAAGACACAGAATCAACCTAAATGCCCATCAGTGATAAACTGGATAAAGAAAATGTGGTACCCATACATCATGGAATACTATGCAGCCATATAAAGGAATGAGATCATGTCCTTTGCAGGGACATGAATGGAATTGGAAGACATTGTCTTCAGCAAACTAACGCAGGACCAGAAAACCAAACGCCACATGTTCTCACTTCTAAGTGGGATCTGAATGATGATAACACGGAGGGAAAAAATACACACTGGGTTCTGACAGGGGTGTGAGAGAAGGGAGAGCATCAGGAAGAGTAGCTAATGGACATTGGGCTTAATACCTAGGTGATGGAATATTTTGTGCAGCAAACCACCATGGCACACATTTCCCTGTTACAAACCTATATATCCTGTGTATATACCCCTGAATTTAAAATAAAAGTTGAATAAAAATAAAATAAAATAGTGATGCGCTTTCTATATATTTTAAATCATAACTTAACTCACTGCATTAATCTTTCTCTAATGGCTTTTTCTAAGAAAAAAAATTTATCACCACATCTTGAAATCTTGTAATGTTGAGAAACAATGTGTGCTTTTTATGTAGTGATAAAGAACAAGTTCTTACATAGCTAACAACTACACAAATTGAGGGTCAATTATCAAACTCTCCAAAATCTTCACTCACTTTGCTTACCAAGTTTTCTAGCTTTAAAATTACAAATAGTTCAGAAGATACTTTTATTTTTGCCATAAATGAGAACAATCCCATGTGTGTACATATGCATATATATGTTTACACCTTAGCATAGGATTCTATTAATCAGTATTTCCTCACCAAGAAAAATTCAGAGTCCAGAGTTAATTTCTCCTAGCAGCTGAATTGGAATGGCTTGTTCTGAAAGGGAACTCACTCACTCTTCTTGTACTGCTTGCTGGTTCACTGCACAATTTCAGGCCTCAATCTGCATAAGAATGCCACCATGGCTGCATGCCTGAAATATCGGTGGAAGAAAGCTCTGACATCAGCTACTCTCCCTACTCAAAGTGTAATTGTGAGTTAGAAAAACTGCCTCCTGCTGGGGACTGGCTCCTCACAGTCCATGTGTCTATTTTTCCAACAGACAGCAATAGCCTTTGAATGTCCCTACTGGTCACAGCTACATGAAGAAACCCACAAATCCTAAGATTCCATTTACCAAAATGTTTTATCTTGGCTGGAAATTTGCTTCTGTTTCCTCCTGTGGTTCTCTATAATACAATGATCAGCCAACCAGAAACCTTAGAGCCATTGACCATAACTCTTGCCTTTTGTTACCCATGTCTTATGATTCTATTTCCAAAATGACTTTCTCATTTTGTCTGTTGTCTCTTTATTTCTTTAAACAAACAAATAGTAAATAAAAATGAGCTACTATATGCTCAGATTCCATGTACAAAGGATTTGAAAAAATATTACCTATTCAATAAATTTATTTTATGTATAACTCCAATTTAATTCAAAAATTAGGGTTTTTTTTCTCCTATTTTACGCAACAGATCTGAAATCTAGGATACTTACTGAGAGAATTGGAAAAAAGAAAAAATTTGAAGAAATTTACCATATATTTGGAGAGAGAAAAATAAAAGCACGTAACACAAGAACATAACAGAATATGGTTATGATTCTGTCTGCTGTGGAGGATGTGTAGATAAATATGCACTAGAGGAGTTAGGAAAAACTTCAGCATACAGGAGGACTTTTCTGAGTCATGAAGGGTAAATGAAGACAAACTATGAAACTTCAAGTGAGGAAGACAATATGAACAAGAAATATGTGTGTATTTGTGTGTGTGTGTGTTTCTAACATCTGTGTGCTTGGCATCATAGAAACCATAATGAATAGAGGGGAAAATCTATATTGAAGATGCATTTTTATATAGTTAGAAGGAGGCCACATTATGACCAGATTTTAAAATAAAACTACTGCAATATAAATTAGAGACTGAAATAAGTTTTTTTGACAAAACATCATTTAGATAAGTAGAATTTAAGGAGTATAGGAAAGAGTACTTGGTTTCCAGCAGATCAAGTATAACATGAAGGGGGCTTATATTGAAGTGATTTCTTTTTAAAATGATGTCTGGGCGAAGTGATGGGGTGGGTAGATGGAAGAGCTAAAGCTACTTTATGGTCTGCAAAAAAAAAAAAAAAAAAAAAAGGAAACCATTTGGATTGAGGTTAGTTTTGGAGAACTGGAGGACTGGAGAAGAATGGAGTTACTTCCTTAAACAGGCTCTATATTGTCAGGCAATGAATGGGAAAAAGAATACAGAACCATATAACTATCATCAGTAGAAAGTAGACTTCACACTTGGGTTTGCAGTGGAGGTATTTATCCAAGATTTGTCTTAGATTCATTTGATTAAAATGATTACTAAAAGAACCCCAACATCTCATTTTAAAGCAGTAACAGCTGCTAAAATTACTTACTATGGTCAAGACACTATGATAGGCATATGACATTCAATTTATTACGGCAAGCCGATAAATTAAGACTACTATTTATTACAATGTTATTTATGACAATGTAACAAATAAGAAAAATGTGCATGTTTTTCATCATATGAGTCTTTTCTCATGTTATTCTAGTATTAGTACTTTCCTTGGTCTGGAAACATTCAACTATTGCCCATCTTTAAACTCATAAGGTCTAGTTCATATCATACCTTCTCCAGAGTTCTTTCTGCTTCTCAAATTGAAAGTAATTACTTCCCTCTAACATATATTTTTTACTTATACTCTCTTCTAACACTAAGCATGATTAGCCTTACATTCCTCTTTTTATTAATATCTATTACTGCCTTGCAAATTATCCCAAACCCAGTGGCTTCAGACAATAATAATAAAATTATTATCTCTTAGTTTCTGTGGGGCAGGAATTCAGGAACTGTTTTGCTGACTTATTCTGGCTCAGGACTTTTCATAAGGTTGGAATCAAGATGTCATCTGTGGCTGTTATTCTCTAAAGGCTCGAGTGGGACTACAAAATCTACTCCTGGGATGATTCACCTGCATGGCTGTTGCCAAAGGGCTCAGTTCTTTACCACATGAGATTCTAAACAGGTATGTGTGGGTTTCCTCAGGATATGACACGTCCTCATGATTAGGGTCCCCAAGAGCAAGTGATCTGAGAGAGAAGGGCATCCACAAGGTCTTTCATGTCCTAGCTGCAGGGTCACACACAGTCATTCTACCTTATTCTACTGAAAAGAAGTGACCCATTAAGTGCAGCCTACACATAAGGGATGAAGAATTAGGCTCCATCTTTTAAATGAAGGGATAAAGAATTTGTGGACATATTTTGAAAGTCAAAACATTTTTTAATGTGTACTTTTCTACACTATTGATCTCAGAGGAGGAAGCCTCCTGGCTGTCTTTGTATTCCCCAGGGTTGCTTGGTATGGTGTATGTGCCTCGTATCTATTGGTGCTAATGCACATGACTTGGTTTATGTGTACATATTTTTTAATTTAAAACTCTAAAATATTTTAATTAAATAATTTTAGCACAAAAAATATTTGAAAGTACTTTACATTAATTCAGCTTTTGCTTGGAATATTCAATATTTTAATACAAGTCTTCCAAATAGAATAGTTTAATAAATATTTTAGTATAAGACTTCCAAATACAGTAGTGCATTATTGAAGAGAGTGAAAACATTTTATCTAAATGAAAAAGACCACTGGCCAGTTCTTTTTCTAAACTAAGAAAACTAAATGCTTAGGAAATTTGACAGTGAATCTGTGTCAGGGCCAAACTTCTCACTTTCATTTTGAATGAACAACCTTGGTCATTTATGGTGGTTATTTTGGTCTTGGTGTTTAATAAAATATATTTTAGTTAAATATCTTTTAAATTTGAGTCATGTTTTTAATTCTCCTGAACTGTGAACATTTGTCCTTTTTGAAGATTCAAAAGAATTAAAAGTTTTTGAAGTTCAAGAGAATTAAAAACCTGACTCTACAAACCATTTCTTCTAAGCAGTTTTCAACTGACAAATTATAGAGATGAAAATAATAAACTTCTAAATGACTATTCTTATACTCCCTAAAGGATTAGTTTTGCATGGATCATTCTAAATATAATATAGATGTATAATAATAATAACAGTAACTTTGTAAGTAAAAATAATGGAAGAGATAATGGATATTTTGTGTAATTAATCATAGTTTTAACGTTATTTGAATATAAAAATATTTTCTCTTTTATATATTCTCATTCTGAGATTCATCTTTAAGTCATTGAGATAAAAACCAAGCTTCTTAGGCAGCTGGGTTAAAAAACTTTTTTAAAAATAATTTGGAATTCTTCTAAGAATAATGATCAATTTAAGATAAAATTTTATTTACCAAAGCAAAGGTTTCACTTTCCCAATATTAAGTTTCAAGATAGTATAATGTGTAATTTCTAAACTCCAATTTCAGCCACTGTTAAAAATCAATAAAAAACTAATATATTCAAAAATATTCTTCGAGCAGGGAAGTGGCTCATGCCTATAATACCAGTAATCCCAGCACTTTGGGAGGCCAAGGAGAAGGGATCATTTGAAGCCAGGATATGGAGACCAACCTGGGCAGCAAAACAAGACCTCATCTCTACAAAAAAATAAAAATTAAACATTAAAAAAATGTATATATATATGTATATGTATTATATCATAACATAATTTATACATATTATATCATGATACATTAATTTATATTTTATATAATTCATATATATATGTGTGTGTATATATATAAATTTTTCCCAATGACCTGTGTTTTAATCCAGATATACCCTCTTGGTTATGTGGCTCTTTGGAAATGACAGATAATCAATTAAAAATGTAACCAGAGTGGTATGATTATCTGGGAAGAGTCTGATTGGAATATCTACACATCACCCATTAGTTTGAAGTCTTGAATACAGCAAAATTCACAGTAAAACCAACAGTTATAGAGTAGACATTTTCATTGTTACTAAAGGTAGTAAAAAGGAAAGAGGTCAGGCAAAATTACAGTAACCATGGGAAAAACACAAAGAATCCAGAAGTGAACCCATCAACAAACATAAACTTCTCTGGCAGACGAACAAACCTGGAAGAAGGAAGACAATAGGACTCACTGGAGAAATAAATCCAGGAGCCTGGATGCTGTCTAAGAAAACAATCATAAAAGACACATCAAAATAGCATAAACCGAGGGCTGGTGTTTTAGGAGTCCAAAATACTGCTTAGCTGAGGAAAATGGCGAAGAGGAAAATTCCACATTATTTCATCACTTCATTTATTCTTGATTGTTGTTTGTCATTTTCTTAGTACTTTAAATCAAAGTGTTAAGTCTAGTCTATTGCAATCCCAATGGGTGATAGAGCTGAACCATAATCTTTTCTCTGTATTTCTCTAAAATGTAACAAGATTTAAAAATTTATTTTTACCTTGCCTTAAAAACTCTGCAGTGATAGTAATTTCCAAAAGCGAAAAAAATAGCAAATGATACCACATTTTCTCACTTATTTCTACATTTGTGCTAGAATCTATAGCTGGAGAAATATTTGTCTTTGTTTCTTTGTTTTTGAATGATTTGTATGAGACTTTTTTCATAAATAGCCAATCTAGAAATTTTTAATAGAATTACATTTTGAAGTGGCTAATTTCAAATTTTTATTTCACCTTGATTTAAAGGAAAAATGTTATCTCCCTAAAGACCAAATGCTTTTGTATGCCAAGAAATGTGTGTGCATTAGATGCTGGTTGGCTCTCCCAAAGCTAATTTTCCAGAAGTAAGAGAAGTGATTCAGCCTATTAATGTCTCCACATTGTTGCCATGCACACATGGAAGACAGTCTGAAGCAGGCTCAGACTGCTTGGCTGTGAAATTCATCAGGAGGAAGTCCTCTGGCTCTTCATGATGTCTCACATCTCCAAGTCCAATCACATTCACTAGGAGCTATATGGAAATTTATTTGAGAAAATACAAGAAGATCTTAATTTGACCTCCATTGCTGACCTTGTGAGCAAGCGGAAAGCAGGCCTTGTATGTTCCCATTAAAATATCCAGTAACTTAGCCCTTGACTAAGTCCCTTTGTTTACTTGCCAACCAGCATGAAAATTAGCACACTCTCTACTTTAGAAAATCTTCAGGAATATTTAATTGTCTAAAATTAACTTTTGCTTATAAACCCATTTGATAAAATAAACCAAATGTGCATACATCAGCAACTATTTAATTGGTATTTCCTCATGGAAAAAGGAATCACTATGTCAATTGCCCGTGTTGAAAATGTCAATGGAGTCATTTCTTTGGAAGCCACATGGTGCCATATTTAACAAATTAGGAAGGCAGTAGATGAAAAAGCAATGAAAGTAGTAAACTATGGAATAAAGATACTATTTTCATTACAATCTAAGTAATAATTAAAATAAAACCAACCAAAAGAAATGCAGAACAAACTGTTAACATAAATATAAAACTCTATCTTGTAGAGAAAATAATTTTATAGTAAAGATTTTGTGATACTACTTTTCCAACAACTGTACTATTTTTTTCAAGAATTTGATTTATATAATAGGTAAGAAAATGAATAAATCTCTTTCTGAAAAGGGATTCATTTCCAGTTATTTCAGTTTTTCTTTTAAATTACAAGTGAATCTTTAAATTTCAAGGTTATGAAGAAATCAGTTTCCTTCAAATAAAAAAATATATCAATCAACTATAACTCTGAAATAGCAAGTTTATTGCCAATAAAAATAAGGAAAACACAAAGGTATACAACATAGAAAGGAGTATGAAAAGACAAGAAATTCTGATAAGGCTATCTGAGAAATTCCAATCCTCATATGACTAGTACTTTGAATACTCACACACATCAGATTATTGCAGTAGCTACTGACAGCAATAAATATCTTCAAATGAAAACATATGAAATAATACTTGATATTGTTTTGTAAGTGACACTACTTTTGTTAAATACATTGCTTTTTTGCCACATTTAAGTAGGGTTAATTTTTAAGTGGCTAGTTTTTTGTTGCTTTTATTTTTTAACTTCTTTTTTGTGAATTTTATAAGTCAAACTCTTTTTCAGGCCAACAAAAGCAATCTAATCTCATTAAAAATATCATTCCTCCTGTTCCTTCCTTTTATTATTCTTGTCCTATTGGAATTTAGAAAAATTGATCCAAATACTACAAACATTGTTGTCAATTTCTTATATTTATTTCCTTGCTATGTCTCTAGAGTTTTCTAATGTCAAATATAAGGTTTAATCAGTCTGTATTGCTTACATGATAGAGTTTAAAACTGTTGATTGGAAAGTATTTTAAATCTTATGTAAATGGCATTATGTAGGATGACTTCTTTTTAAAATCATATTTAGTACTTGGTTATACTTTATCTAAACACTTCTGGTTTCAGATTATCTTTTGAATGCAGCTAACCTATCATTAAGTTTTTTGTTATGTTAGTCCAAAATCCGATGTTTTGTAATTTCAAAATTAGTATAATTCTTCCTTGCATCTTTCCTTAGTAATTTCAAATTCTCTTTTTCTGGTAATTTGTGACCTCCTTTCTTCAGTATATAAACATTCTTGACTTCTTAAAACAAAACAAAAGAAAGAAGCGAATAACATTTCCCTTAATTCTGCATCTCTCTCTTTTTACAGGCAAATTTCTTAAAGGTCCACCCATCACTTCCATTTTTACACAGCACCATAACATTCATGAATATCTCACTTTGCATTTTCTCACAAGGACCCGATACAAGCAGTGAGGCTGCTCATTCATTGTCTCTCTCCTTTTTCTCAAAATGTGTAGTCATTAATACTTTTTCTCAGGATTTTTATCATTAACCTTTTCCATATTGTTCCTAAATCAAAATTTGTCATTCCAAATCCTTTTAAAAAATGCCAGAAGGCATTGCAATACTCAGAAGATTAAAAATGATGGTATAATAACCAGAATCCACATTATCAAAAAGATTTGTGATTCAATGTTTTCTTACTAAGGTTACAAATGAAAGAGTATAATGTAGGTTTTTATCATGGGATTTTTTTTAAAGATATAATGTATATTGAAATATTTGAATTGCTTGCCAAATGCAAACTTGATCTTGTTCTGACACTTTTAAAATATAACATTGCTTCAAACATTTTAAGAAATTAAAAATTAAATGCCATAAACTTGTTTTTTTCTCCTCCTTTATTTTTGTTTCTACTATGTTTTTTTTTTCTTCTTTTCTGAATTTCATATTGATTTTATTCATTTACTAGGTTTTGGAGGAGCAGCTTTTGTCAATTGGCTTTAAATCTACCACTTTTCCCCCAAATGCCTAATTTTCATAACGTTACTTAATGAAACATTTGAATATATTATTAATGCTCACTAGTGGAAAGAAATGGAATTAGAAATTGCTAACTTGAAATCAGTAATTCCCTGCTAAACAAACAATTAGGTACTTGAGATATTGAAGAGAGTTTTGAATAATAAATTTGCTGGTTTTTCTCTGTTAAGTATATTGTACTTTTGATAATCAACTTTTTATGTTAAGAAAATGTCCAGAAACAGAAACATTTGATTGGAGAAACTAATTACAATGTTATACTGGTCCTTGATAGAATTTACCTTCCATGAAAATGGAGGTAGATTTCACATCCCCGTCTTTCACTTTTCACATTTCACAACTGAAAGCAGACAATTCATATATTTAATGTAATTATTTCCTTGTAGGCTTCTTTCTGTAACAGCTTGGAAATGACTACTTATTTGTATTTTGAGTTATCCAACATATGATGCTGTCAAGATGTGAGTTAAATGATTTAGTTACTGGAAGTGTGTGTATATGTTTGAGGTAGCAGTGGGGAGGGGATAAGGTTTGTCTAGTATTGCACTTGTTTGATGAAACAGACAACCAGAAATAACCATTTTTTTAATCCACAGCTTGTAGTGAGCTTAAATTATGTAAAATGGTATGACATATTGTAACAAGTTATAAATGCAATATATTATACTTGTAATTGTTTAGCATTATTTGATTAGGAATTGTATAGCTCTTATGAACAGTGTCAGGTTCCATTTAAGGGTGCAATATAAATATAATTTAAAAAGTAACTGTATTTGATGGTTTGTGTATGTGTGTGTGTGTGCGTGTGTGTGTGTGTGTGTGAAAATGCCCTTTTATGATATTTTGAATTGTCTTTGTCAATTTACTTTAACGTTCCTTCAGAAGGTCCTGTCAAATTCTTCCTAAGATTTAATTCTCAGAAACCCAAAGTGGTATTATTTAGTCTCTAGGATATACAGAAGTTTGGCTGTGGGAACAATTTTAGGCTTTATCCTGGGTTTGCAGTCAGAATTTCTTGCTAAAATTCTCTGCTTCCCCTCTATTAACCTCTTTCAATAATAAGCAAATACATAGTAAAGCTTTAATAATTTTTATTGGCTTTCATCTTGTGTTCTATAATTGATAGCCTTTAAAATGTTTCAATCAATATTGAAATTTCTTTGAAATGTTAGCCATTAGTTGTTATTACTGAGAAAATTCACTGGAGCCCTTCCACTTGTACTCCTGACTTAAAGGTAGGTAAAGAGACGGAGTTGGCTGAGTACTGTCATGGAAGGAGATGCAACTCATTAAAATAAAACAACATTAGGGACAAAGAATAGCTTGGAGTGAAAAAAAGATGGATTTACTGGGTTATACAATCATAATACTTTCTCTTGAATAATAAGCATCTTATCATGGGTTTTATACAAAGGTTAACACATAGAAATTTGCATGTTACATTTTTTAAATAGCCTCATATTTACAAAGAATGTGTCAATGTATTTTTAAATAATTGAGATAACAGGATATCGTATGCTTTTTGGTGTGCATTTTGTTATTTTTCTTCATCTCATTGAGGAAGTTCTCCATTTGTCTTCTCTTTCTACAAAAGGATATTTTTCATTATCAGATAAGTATCAGATAAGTAGTAAAACTCAGAATATATCATAAAATGTAGACACTGAACAAAATATTAGGATTAAAATACTCATGTAACCAATGGAATTATACTTTTAAAACACTTTATCATGGCAGGGGTTCACAGAGTAATTGAGATCAACTCTCCCAGTGAGAACAACTGAAAAAGCTAGACAAAACATTAAAAATAAAATCTGCACAAAGGTGTCAGAAAGACACTAAGGAAGTTAAATTATGATTAATTAAGATATACTTGTTTGTCAAAACACATAAGTTGAGTGAAAAATATTTGAAAAGAGTTGAAGGTATTTACAACCACATATATGTGGAAACTGGATTCCTACAAATCAATTATAAGATGATAGTCAAATAAAGCAATGTGCAGCAGGCTTGAATAGAAACTTTAAAAATAGCAATGTTCTTGGACTTTTTTTGTTTGGTAGGCTATTAATTGCTGCCTTAATTTCAGACCTTGTTATTAGTCTATTTGGGGATTCAACTTCTTCCTGGTTTAGTCTTGGGAGGGTGTAAGTGTCCAGGAATTTATCCATTTCTTCTAGATTTACTGGTTTATGTGTATAGAAGTGTTTGTGGTAATCTCCGATGGTAGTTTGTATTTCTGTGGAATCAGTGGTGATATCTCCTTTATCATTTTTTATTGCATCTATTTGAGTCTTCTCTCTTTTCTTCTTTATTAGTTTGGCCATGGGTCTATTTTGTTGATCTTTTCAAAAAACCAGCTCCTGTATTCACTGATTTTTTTGAAGAGTTTTTTTGTGTCTCTATCTTCTTCCGTTCTGCTCTGATCTTAGTTATTTCTTGTCTTCTGCTAGCTTTTGAATTTGTTTGATCTTGCTTTTCTAGTTCTTTTAATTGTGATATTAGGCTGTCAATTTTAGATCTTTCCTCACTTCTCATGTGGGCATTAAGTGCTATAAATTTCTGTCTAGACACTGCTTTAAATGTGTCCCAGAGATTCTGGTATGTTGTGTCTTTGTTCTCATTCGTTTCAAAGAACATCATTATTTCTGCCTTCATTTCATTATTTATCCAGTAGTCATTCAGGAGCAGGTTGTTCAGTTTTTATGTAGTTGTATGGTTTTGAGTGAGTTTCTTAACCCTGAATTCTAATTTGATTGCACTGTGGTCTGAGAGACTGGTTGTTATGATTTCTATTCTTTTGCATTTGCTGAAGAGTGATTTACCTCCAATTATATGGTCACTTTTAGACTAATTGCAATGTGGTGCTGAGAAGAATGTATATTCTGTGGATTTGGGGTGGAGAATTCTGTAGATGTCTATTAGGTTCACTTGGTACAGATCTGAGTTCAAGTCCCGGATATCCTTGTTAATTTTCTGTCTTGTTGATCTGTCTAATATTGACAGTGGAGTGTTTTAGTCTCCCACTATCAATTGTATCCTGTGGGAGTCTAAGTCTCTTTGTAGGTCATTAAGAACTTATTTTATGTATCTGGGTCCTCCTGTATTGGGTGCATATATATTTAGGACAGTTAGCTCTTCTTGTTGCATTGATTATTTTACCATTATGTAATGCTCTTCTTTGCCTCTTTTGATATTTTTGGGTTGAAAGTCTGTTTTATCAGACTAGGATTGAAATCCCCGCTTTCTTTTGCTCTCCATTTGCTTGGTAAATCTTTCTCCATCCCTTTATTTTGAGCCTATGTGTGTCTCTGCACCTGAGATGGGTCTCCTAAATATAGCACACTGATAGGTCTTGACTTTTTATCCAATTCATTAGTCTGTGTCTTTTGATTGGGGTGTTTAGCCCATTACAATTAAGGTTAATGTTGTTATATGTGAATTTGATACTAGAACAACTAGCTAGTATCAAAATTAGGCCATTTTGATACTAGCTAGTTGTTCTGCCCATTAGTTGATGCAGTTTCTTCATTGTGTTGATAGTCTTCATCATTTGGTATGTTTTTGAAGTGGCTGGTACTGGTTTTTCCTTTCAATATTTAGTGGTTACTTTAGGAACTCTCATAAGGCAGGCCTGTTGGTGATGAAATCTCTCAGCAATTGCTTGTCTGTCAAGGATTTCATGTGTCCTTCCCTTATGAAGCTTGGTTTGGCTGGATGTGAAATGCTGGGTTGAAAATTCTTGTCTTTAAGGATGTTGAATATTAGCACCCACTCTTTTCTGGCTTGTAGGGTTTCTGCCAAGAGATCCACTGTGATTCCGATGGGCTTCCCTTTTGGGGTGACCTGACCTTTCTCTCTGGCTGCCCCTTAGCATTTTTTCCTTAATTTCAACCCTAATGAATCTGATGAAAGTCCAGGACCAGATGGGTTCACAGCCATATTCTACCAGACATACAAAGAGAAGCTGGTACTATTCCTTCTGAAACTCTTCCAAACAATACAAAAAGAGGGAATCCTCCCTAACTCATTTTATGAGACCAAAATCATCCTATTACCAAAGTCTGGCAGAAATACAACTAAAAAAGCAAATTTCAGGCCAATATCCATGATGAACGTTATTCTGAATATCTTCAATAAAATACTGGCAAATAGAATCCAACAGCACATCAAAAAGCTTATCCATCACCATCAATTCATCTTCATCCCGGAGATGCAAGGCTGATTCAACATATGCACATCTATAAACATAATCCATCACATAAACAGAACCAAAGACAAAAAAACACAGGATTATCTCAATAGATGCAGAGAAGGCTTTTGACAAAATTCAACCACCCTTTATGCAAAAACTCTCAATAAACTAGGTATTGATAGAATGTATCTCAAAATAGTAAAAGCTATTTATGGCAAACCCACAGCCAATATCATACTAAATGCCCAAAAACTGGAAGCATTCCGTTTGAAAACTGGCACAATACAAGGGTGCCCACTCTCACCACTTCTTTTCAACATAGTATTGGAAGCTCTAGCTAAAGCAATCAGGCAAGAAAAAGAAATAAAGTGTATTCAGTTAGGAAAAGAGGAAGTCAAATTATCTCTATTTGAAGATGACATGATTGTATATTTAGAAGACTCCATCATCTCAGCCCAAGATTTCCTTGAGATGATAAGCAACTTCAGCAAAGTCTCAGGATACAAAACCAATGTACGAAAATCACAAGCATTCCTATACAGCAATAACAGACAGAGAGCCAAATCATGAGTGAACTCCCATTCACAATTGCTACAATGAGAATAAAATACCTGGGAATACAACTAACAAGGGACATGTAGGACCTCTTAAAGGATAACTACAAACCACTGCTCAAGGAAATGTGGGGAGACAAACAGATGAAAAACATTCCATGCTCATGGTTAGGAAGCATCAATATCATTAAAATGGCCATACTGCTCAAAGTAATTTATAGATTCAATGCTACCTCCATCAAGCTACCATTGACCTTCTTCTCAGAACTGGAAAAACCACCTTATACTTCATATGGAACCAAAAAGAGCCTACATAGCCAAGACAGTCCTAAGCAAAAAAAACAAAAAACAAAGCAGGAGGCATCACACTACCTGACTTCAAACTATACTGCAAGGCTACGGTAATTAAAACAGCATAGTACTGGTTCCAAAACAGAGACATAGACCAATGGAACAGAATAGAGACCTCAGAAGTGACACCACACATCTACAACTGTCTGATCTTTGACAAACCTGACCAAAAAAAAAGCAATGGGGAAAGGATTCCATTTCATAAATGGTGTTGGGAAAACTGGCTAGCCATGTGCAGACAGCTGAAACTGGACCCCTTCCTTACACCTTATACAAAAATTATATATCCTTGAAGATGTGTAGGACCTCTTCAAGGATAACTCCATGTGGATTAAAGATTTAAACATAAGACCTAACACCATAAAAACCCCATAAGAAAGCCTAGGCAATACCATTCAGGAAATAGGCATAGGCAAGAACTTCACGACTAAAACATCAAAAGCAATGGCAGCAAAAGCCAAAATAGACAAGTGGGATCTAATCAAACTTAAGAGCTTCTGCATAGCAAAAGAAACTATCATTAGAGTGAATCAGCAACCAATAGAATGGGAAAATTTTTTTGCAATCTACCCATCTGACAAAGGGCTAATATCCAGAATCTACAAAGAACTTAAATTTATAAGAAAACAACCCCATTAAAAAGTGGGAAAAGGATATGAACAGACACTTCTTAAAATAAGACATTTATGCAGCCAACAAACATATGAAAAAATGCTCATCTTTACTGGTCATTAGAGAAGTGCAAATCAAAACCACTTTGAAATACCACCTCATGCCATTTAGAATGGCGATCATTAAAATATCAGGAGACAGCAGATGCTGGAGAGGATGTGGAGAAATAGGAAAGTTTTTACACTGTTGGTGGGAGTGTAAATTAGTTCAACCATTGTGGAAGATAGTGTGGCAATTCCTGAAGGATCTACAAATAGAAATACCATTTGACCCAGCAATCTCATTACTGGGTATATACCAAAAGGATTATAAATTATTCTATTACGAAGATAAATGCACAAATATGTTCGCTGCGGCACTGTTGACAATACCAAAGACTTGGAATCAACTCAAATGCCCATTAGTGATAGACTGGATAAAGAAAATGTGGCATGTATATATACTATGGAATACTATGCAGACATAAAAAAGGATGAGTTTACGTCCTTTGCAGGGACATGGATGCAGCTGGAAACCATCATTCTCAGCAAACTGATAGAAGAACAGAAAACCAAACAATGCATATCGTCACTCACAAGTGGGTGTTTAACAATGAGGACACATGAACAAAGGGAGGGAACATCACACACTGGGGCTTGTTGGGGGGTGGGAGAGCTAGGGAAGGGATAGCAGAGTGTGGGGGGATTGGGGAGGGATAACATTAGAAATACCTAATGTAGATGATGGTGGAATGGATGCAGCAAACCACCATGGCATGTGTATACCTACGAAACCATCCTGCATGATCTCCATATGGACCCCAGAAATTAAAGTATAATAAAATAAATAGCAATGTTTGCTCAACATGTTTTGTTTCAACGTAATAGAGACTAACATTATACACAGATGCTACTACAATTAATGAAAATGGCTTAACTTCAGAAGTCTGCTAATATCAAGTGTAGGTGAAAATCTGTTCTTTCATAGACAGAGTATGATCTAACACTACTACTTGGAAAAGATGTTCGGTATTTTCTACTAAATTTAATGCCTATTTTATCACTCTTACCACCCAATATTTTCATCTCTCTCTCTCTCTCTCTCTCTCTCTCCCAATCTCTCTCTTCCTCAATCTCTCTTTTTTTTCTCTCTCTCTACACACACACACACACACACACACACACACACAAATACACAAAGCAGAAATGCATGTACATGTCCACCAAAAAATGCACAACAATGTACGTAGAAAAATATATATAGCAACACAAGAAACAACCTAAATATCCATCAATGGTTGAATAATTGCAAACGAATTAATAAATTAAACGTATATTTACAACACAGAATAGACTAAACATTGAAATAACAAACTGCAGTTACTTTAATAACATGAAAAACTCACAAACAATGCTGAGTGAATGCTGGTAGATAAAGAATACATACTACATGATAATACATTACTAAAGTTAATTTGCTAGAGATTTGATTAAATATTTTAGTGCTGTTGGACATTTAAAGTTTTTTGTAATCTTTCACATTATGTTTTTAAATGATGTTATGAAAAAATATATCAAACTAATGTTTTCTTACATTTGTTAATTTCAAGTGGAAATATTGGGATAAAATAATTGCAGTTTTGATAGATAAATTTTGTCAAAATACTCTATTTTTAGAGAAAGCATTTTTTTTCTTTATTACATATAAGGTTTTGCATTACATGTGAAGAACATGCAAGATTGTTGCATAGGTACACACATGGCAGTGTGATTTGCTGCCTTCCTCCCCATCACCTATATCTGACATGTCTCCCATGCTATCTCTCCCCAACTCCCCAGCCCCAGCTGTCCCTCCCCATTTCCCCCCAATAGACCCCAGTGTGTGATGCTTCCCTCCCTGTGTCCATGTGTTCTCATTGTTCAACACCCACCTATGAGTGAGAACATGCAGTGTTTGATTTTCTGTTTTTGTGTCAGTTTGCTGAGAATGATGGTTTCCAGGTTTATCCATGTCCCTACAAAGGACATGAACTCATCTTTTTGATGGCTGCATAGTATTCCATGGTGTATATGTGCCACATTTTCCCAGGCCAGTCTATCATCAATGGGCATTTGGGTTGGCTCCCGGTCTTTGCTATTGTAAACTGTGCTGCAATGAGCATTCGTGTGCATGTATCCTTATAGTAGAATGATTTATAACCCAAGAAAGCATTTTTGAGTTCCTAAAACCTATTACCAGGATTGATAATTTTAAGTTTATTAATATTTGCTACTTTGGAATTTAAAAACTGAATATAACTGTGACTATTATTTGCTTTCATTTGACAATTTATGTGAAAATGTTTATCACATTTTAATGAAAAATTAAACATTTCAAATAGCACTTAAGGGGTTGCAATAAGTTAATCTCCTCTCTACTTCAAAGCCTTCTTTTCCAATGGTCAGTTGAATAATGCTAAAATCATAGTTGTCTCATTTTTTTCAATAGAATTCTTTTATAGAAGCATTTAGGCTAGTGCTTTTCAAATGAACTCTATAACAAAATTTTCAATTTCTTCCAATTCTTCAAATTCTTTTCTGTTTAAAGAATCTTCTGGCTGGGCAGATTGACTCACATCTATAATCCTAACACTTTGGGAGGATGAGGCAGTGAGGCAGAAAGAGCACTTGAGGCCAGGGGTTTGAGACCAGCCTGGGCAACCTAAGACAGTGTCTCAAAAATAAATATGCATATATTATGATATCATATATGACATATATAATATAATATTAAAAATAAATAATACATACATTAATACATTATATCATGCAGATACACACACACACACACACACACACACACACACACATATATATCTGCATGGTTGCATATACCTGTAGTCCCAGCTACTTGGGAAGCTGAGGTGGGAGGACCACTTCACCCTGGGAGGTGGAAGCTGCAATGAGCCATGGTTGCTCCACTGCACTCCAACCTGGGAGACAGAGCAAGACCCTTCATTAAAAAAAAAAATGAAAAGGGGAAAAAAACTCTATTTTTGAGGGTCATATTATCTCCTGTTTTTAAAAGTCACATAAAGTAATTTATATTTTTGTAGAGAATTTATGTTTTAGAAGGATTTGCATAAAGTTGAATAGATTTTTCTCTTAAAATTATTTTGATATCATGTACTATTTCCCCACTTAAATTAGTAATTTTGTAGCCAGTTTTATATTTTTACTCTTTTTTCTTATAAAGTGATAGATATCCCTCTGCTTTACCTTTATTTTTTGGAAAACAAATTTGAATTTTAATTATTTTAATATGTGTAACTTAGTTTTCATCTATTTTGTTTAATAATTTTTTATCTTCTTTATTAAGGCATTTTTGCTTTCTTAATGTTTTCAAACTTCAATTGTTGGAATATAAGTTTGACTACTCTGCTGCATCGTCTCCCCAGGAAAATATGCATTGCTATTGATTTGCTAGTATTTTGAATGATGGTAAAGAATTTGCTCAATGTTAGACTAGGAAAGATATACTTGTGAAAATGAATAATTAATTCACCATATGCTTGCTACATATTTCTCCAGTACTGATTCCACATAAGGTTCACAGGTATAAAAATGGCACAGATCATTTTAAGAATGGGCGGAAAATTGTAAGCCAAAATGAGCTTATTTATTTCCAGCTTATTCTTGAAATGAATCAGTCGTTTCCAGAAATAAAGATTAATTTTTGCTTATTTTTTGTTTGTTGGTTTTTGAACTTGAAGAAAACTCTGCAGGATCTACCCTGTCAGAATTCACTTTAAAAACCTTTTCAACCAAAAATGTGACTTATTAAAATTATTAATTAAATAGTTAAATGTGATTACATCAGAAAAAAATATTGTCTGCTAGATAAGTCCTAATATATTAAATAAGTGAATATATATTAGATTTTTATATTAACACACTCTAGAAAAGAAGTTTTAATATAAGTGAAATATAAAATTATATTTTCATATTTCCATTTGTTGTTATTTACTCAGATATCAACATATAGATTTTTAGAACAAAAAGATTTAAGTTTATATATTTTCACTTTTTCTGTAATACTCTTCAAAATTGATTTCTGGGTCATTCATATTATTTTGGTACTTTACAGAAAGAAATAAAAGCACTAGGTTTAGTTTTTATTAGCCTGACTTTTCAGAAATAAAATGGAGCATTTTAAACAATTAGCTTAAGAGAAAAGATAGGATTTTTACTCAGGTGGAAATTATCTTAAGACTTGAGATTTATTCCATGGTTGTCAGGATTCCAACATTCTTTTCTAGATGAGTTGACTTTTATAAAATACTAATTTGGATTCAGGCCATAAACTTCTGAGGTTATTTGTATTAAATATTTGAAAAGCATATTTCTTATTACATTTCTATTTTTTAAGGATGAGAAAGTATCTTTTGGCAGCATGAGCAAGCTCTCAGAATGAACTTTCTAGAAAGGCTGCCAAATTTATAGTAGAGCTGTATCCAAGTAGAACAGCAAAGACAGCTAGTGGTTTTTACTATCATTATTATTATTATGAGAAAGAGGAAAATAATTTGTTTTTATTTCATTTCTTGTTTCCATAAATTAAGGAATTTGATATTAATAACAATAATTAATATTATTCTTAAAGAAATTAAATATCTCACAAATGAGAAATTTCCAAGTCATGTTTCCAACAAAAGAAAACTGACTTGGCAAAGTTATGTAATGGAAGGTTGAATTTTAATCACTTGCTATGAAATAGTAATATTTGAATGTATATATTTTATAATAGAATTACTGGTGAATCGTATCTCTGGTGTGTAACTCAGGAAACACTAAAGTTATCTGAAAACGTGATTCAATTTATGATTATATTATTAAATTTAATATTTTACTTTACCATCTAACTACATCATTTGTGATTTGCATGCATTGCTTCACAGATTGTATTAGAAAGTATGATACTGTCTGATTCAAAGTATTTTAAACAGAAATATTTGTAAAATGATGTAACATGACATTCTTCTGAGAATTATAGTGTAATAATTAAATATAAATCGCCAATGTATTAGTTATCAATTTATCTAAATATTTTTTTGTTAATTATAAATATGTATTTATAATGCCAGGCATATTAGCATCACTGCACAAAGTACAATGAATGGGTTGTAAAAATACAAAGAAATCACTGCCTTTAAGGTTTCTAAACTCAGATTGAATTGTAAAGAACTAAAAACACAACATCACACACTGGGGCCTGTCGAGGGGTGGGGGAGCTACAGGAGGGATAGCAGGGGGTTGGGGATTGGGGAGGGATAGCATTAGGAGTAATACCTAATGTAGATGACGGCGTGGTGGATGCAGCAAACTACTTCTGTACATGTACCGCAGAACTTATAATAATAATAAAAAGATATATAAACACACAATAAATTGTTAATGTTTGAAAGTGGCACATTCACAAATCAAATATTAAGTGTTATTGATTCAAAAATAAACAGTTCTGTGGACAATAAAGAGAGAAATTGAACTTATAGTTATTGACATCGTGTTCTTTGAGATGATTATTCCCAATTGAAGACGAGGTAAATTGTGTAGCAATAAAAGAAATAATAAAGTATTATGGAAAGCCTGGCTCCATGAAAAATTGAGCAGTGTTTTGAGGTTTACAAAAATTTGAGTGGGTGGCCCCATGTGAATGAAGGTTAAAAAAGTTTACTGTGGGCTCAAGAAATAAATAAATTGGTCTTAATTGAATGTGTGCTTATGGGAAACGCGGGAGATAATGTGTGCAAAATTCTTGGAATGTTAAGTAATTGTGGTTTTTAAAATTACTTCTTTTTTTTGAGACCCTTGTTGCCCAGGCTGGAGTGCAATGGCACAATCTCGGCTCACTGCAACCTCTGCCTCCCGGGTTCAAGCGATTCTCTTGCCTCAGCCTCCTGAGTAGCTGGGATTACAGGTATGCGCCACCACGCCACGCTAATTTTCTATTTTTAGTAGAGATAGTGTTTCTCCATGTTGGTCAGGCTGGTCTCAACCTCCCGAACTCAGGTGATCCACCCACCTCAGACTCCGAAAGTGCTGAGATTACAGGTCTGGCCTGTAATCACTTTTAATTGCGAAAGCAGCAATTACTTTTGCACCAACTGAATATGCCAGGCCTTCTGATTGAAACAGTAGAGCCTAACTGTGGTTTTTGAGATACAGTATCAGGCTACTGATTTCCAGTATCCAGTCCTGTTAATTACGTTTGTCACTGAAATCTCAGTAAAGAATAAGAACTACGATTTATTAAAAACTTACTACATACCAGGCACAAATCCAAGCTATTGCATATACGAATTTACTTAGTTCTTACAAAAACTTTATTAAATTGGCATCATTTTTACTCACTGTATTATAAAGACTGGGCACAGGGAGATTGTGCTATCAGAATCTAGGCCATTAAACATTACACACTGCTCATCTAGTTCTCTATTTCCTTAGACATGAATTGCAAATATGTATTTCTGTGACAATATAAATATCTTTATATTTATAAATATGTATATGTAAATATACACATTTGCATTTATACATATGCAAATAATATTCACAAATGTAAGCAGTCATAAAATGATAATTTCTATCTTTTTTGAGATAGTGTCTCACTCTATCACCCAGGCTGGAGTGCAGTGGCATGATAGTTGTCTACAGTCCTTGAATTTTAGGGGATTTAAAAAAGTTGAGTTGCTAGAGGTTTAGTCTGAGGGGTTATTTGTAGTTAAAGTCATATTAGTTTAGGAATATAGTAAGTGGAGTCCATGCTTTTCAGAGAGGAATGCTCGAAGTATTATGTAAGTACTAGGACAGACATTTAGCTGACGTATAAACGGAAAAGCCTGTTTGGTCAGAGAACATTAGAATTTTTAGAAAACTTTAATTGAGGGGTTATGTTGACATTGTTCACGGTTAACACGATTGTTTAGGGCACTGACTAGATTGAGTTTTAGTCTCTTGCTTTTTGGAGTTTAGTCAGAGCACGTTTTACCTGAGTTAACAGGGTGAGGCGGGTTTTGCAGATTTAGTCGGTAGTAGTCCTTGAAATGGTGTGTGTAAACAAGCGTGCGTGAGCGTGCGTAAACGAGCGTGCGTGAGCGGGCGTAAACGAGCGTGCGTGAGCGGGCGTAGCAGCCTGTGGCTGGTGCTGCCTGGAATCCTCATGCTTCATGCTGTGAAGCTCCTCACTCATACCTAGAGCACTCTGGATGCAAAGACCACATAAGCCAAGAGCAAGAACTGAGGAGTGGTGAACCTGGCTCAAACACTGACCGAGCTCTCCGCCTGCCAGAAGAGTCTTGTCTTGCACTCACAGGTAACAGGGACAAAGCTAATTGATCTATCACACTCAGGCTCATGGGTGGGCACGGGAAGGGGAAGAAAGGGGCTGAGTAAAGGTACTGTTGGAAGCCATTGGGAAACAGATACTAGAGAAGCCAGAAGGTCTGTGACGGTTGCAATTATAAAAATCAGGATATAAAAGATCTTGACTCTAAAAAAAAAAAAAAAAAAAATACACGTGCGTAAACATTTATTGATTAATTGGTATGTCCTTCAAGCATGAATGAATTAGCACCTTATGTTTGGTATGTTGATTCGGAATATTCAAGGTAAGTTCAGCTACAGCTGATTCGGCTGGGATCAGGCTCCTGCCATGCTGAGTCACAGCACCCCCAGAGTTAAAAAATACCAAATGCATGACAGTGCTCCGGTGACTGGTTAATAGGGTAGTAGTCGGGAATCCATCGAGATGTCTTATTTAAGGGAAACATGTTGGTGATCTTGATGTTATGGCCCTGAAGTAAGAACCAGATGCCAGGTATAGTTTCAGTATAGTCACCCTCAAGTGTTATGGGCCCAGAACGAGGAGGGTAGAATATCTGGACCAGGATGATGATTTCTCAAAGCTTGGTAGTTGAGAAACTAGGGTTGCTAGATGATATCCGTGTTGACGAGAGCTATCTTGACTTAAATGTGCTGCTTCTTAAATAAATATATGTACTTTATAATATTAAGGATATCTAGTACTGGTCAATATCCATGTGGGTTGAATTCTATTGTACAGTTAATAATTGGAATGTGTAGTAGTTGATTAAGGGATTGGTAATACTTGCTTGATAGACATGTGGAAATAATCTTTCCACACTACAGCCTCACTACAGTCTCAACTTCCCGGGCTCAAAAGATCCTCCCATCTCAGCCTCCTGAGTAGCTGGGACTGCAGGCATGTACCACCATGCCTGGCTAATTTTTTTCTAATTTTTAGTTGCCCACACTGGTCAACCCATCCACCCATCTTGGCTTCCCAAAGTGCTGGGATTGCAGACATGAACCACCAGGCCCAGCCTAAAATAATTATTAATAGTTAATTCCCTAAAACAGATTAGGTTTTTTTCATTATTGAATACTAAGAAAGGGAGTGTAAACACTAGCCTTAAGTCATTGGGGATAGATTGAATAACACTTTTAAAACACACATTTGCAGTTTGTGAAGACTCACGTATCCCTGGTTTACCAAATAAAGGCAAGGAAGTAAAAGAATCCAAAACAGTTAAAGAAAATCATTGTCATTTCCCCAAACTAGAATATTAAGGGTTAACAAGAATGCTAACAGAGAAAATACAGTTAATGTAAAATGTAGATGTAACTCATAAGAAGAATGAGAAGATGTTGGAGGTAAAAGAAGAAAAAATTGTTCTTGACCTAAATCATGATAAAAATAAAGCATTAGTACCTTCAAATCACGTAGTAGCAGAAGTCTTGTATTTTGGATGGAGACTATGGTACACTTTTAAATAGGTTCAGTTTAAAATGGACAAACATTATTTTCTGGGAAATGTGTGGTAGATAATTCAAGTCAAGGAATGATGAGTTATTACAGAGGATGATTAGTATTGGGGTTATGAAAACGGTAGCTATTCATAAAATCTGTAAGATGTAAATAGCAAACCTCTAAATAATTACTTAATGCATGCATGCATATTGTGTGTCAAGCACTATACAAATGATTTTGTATATATTATGCTGCTGAATTCTCGTGATCCTATTAATAGGAATTAATTTATCCCCAGTTTATAGATGAGTAAATACTTTAAGCACAAAGTTTTTAAAAAAACTTGCACAAGATATTGAGTGCCTAATACAGTGACTAGGTCATAACAGACGATAAACTAAAATGTCTACATATATTTATATAGAAATTGTTATTTTCATTAACAATAATAAATACTTTGTAAATGCAGAAAATAGAATAACTGCTAGGAGCTAAAAAAAAAGTCTTCTATATAAAATTGACTATACAAAACTGAGAGAATAAGCATAAACCAGCCAACAATAATTTATGAGTTTGCTGTGAGTTTAAGAAAACAGTAAATGTGACAAGAGAGGGAGTGGGAGAATTTTTTGGCAAACTCTGATTTATTTTTTCTAGTGCCTGGATCTATTAAAAATGTTTTAAACAGAGATTCTTAAATTATGGGATACATATGAATACTTTTCATTTATTACAAAAGAGAGTCTACTACTAGAGTGTTATCAACATAAAAATGCATCATTATAATGAAGATGAACTGGGCCCTGGTTATAGGTGTATTGCAGTTATTATGAAATAATAAGCAGCAGAGTGAAAAATTATTTTAAAAAATAATAATGGAGTGTTGACTTCCATTGGCTTTCACAGAGAAAATGGGTCCAGAATTACTTAGCTGTCATAACAACTATGAAATTGAAAACATACTATTTTCAGGTATTTAATAAAACTCAGCACAGGACTCTGGTATTGGAGAGAAAGGAAATGCACAAGGTGAGCCCTGAACTCTCTCCAGGTGTTTGCTTAGTGACATAATCTTACTACTAGGAGGAGATCTAAGTACACCTCTGAGTGAAGGAAGCAGTAATTGTAGTTCCAGCTTGAACATATGGCCAGAATTTCTGGAGCAGTGTTCTGAAAAAAGGGGAACTACAAAAGGGGTTTTCAGAAGTCTGTGTGGGAATTTACCTTGGTCTTTGGCCAAGGGCTGAGCTACTCATGCAGAAGGAAAGAACACTAGGTATTAATAGAAATAGCCTCTGTGTGGTTGTGAGTTGAACAGAGATACTACAGGATATGCAATTCTGGGAAACATTAGAATTCTGAAGTAGCCAAATAGTAGCAACCTCCCTGAGCACCACAGATAAAAAATTGAGACCCAAGAAAACTTCGCCTTAGAAGTAAAAATCATGCCAATGTCCTATAGTAAATGCCACATGTAAAATCCAAGGGTAACATAGAAATTAATGTGTCCAAACAAAGAATAAACACCAACTCAATGAATGAAAAGTATCTGTCAGTATTTGTAACAGTTTTTTAGAATAAATGTTTGTTAGAATATTTTATTTGTTATTCTAACAAAGAAGTTGTATCATCTTCAGTTTCTAAAACATATATTCCAAAGATAAAAGATTTCTAAACATGCAGTGTAGCAGGGTAATAGGACTACAAAGAAGAAGTAGGTGAAAGGCAATAGAAACAGACATGCAGAAGTCCTAACTTCTAGCGTTATCAGACAATAACTTTTAAACAGCCATTATAAAGATATTCAATGATTTAAAGCTAAAGATGACAAAAGTGAGAGAATATTTGAGAAATCTCCATAGAGAAATGAAGACAACAACAACAACAACAAAAACGCAAGCAAACTCTAGAATTTAAAACTATGTAAAAACTAAGGCAAATAAAAATAATATATATATTTTAAGAGATAAGGTCTTGCTTTGTCACCTAGCCTGGAGTGCAGTGGACTGATCGTAGCTCACAGCAGCCTTCAACACCTAGGCTTAAGAGATACTCCTGCTTGAGCCAAGTATATATTGTAGATAAATAATGAATGCAACCATTCTGAGCAAACATATATTACTAAACATTTTCAGATAATTTTTGGGCTGAAAGGAAATAACCTGAATTGGAAACTAGCATCATGTGGTTTTGTTAAAAATAATATTTTTATAATAGATTTTATTACATAGAAACATGAAAAATATGTCAATGGCCAAAAAAGAAGTGAGTTCAATTGCGGTTTATTGTTGCAAATTTCTTGCATTTTACAGAAATTGGCACCTTCTCATTGTATTAGTTTGGGATAAGTTAATATTTACAAATAAACACTAGCTAGGCATGGTGGCTCACACCTGTAATCCCAACACACTCTAGGGGGCCAAAGGGGGAAGATTGTTTGAGCCCAGGAGTTCAAGACTAGCCTGGGAAACATAATGAGACCTTGTCTCTACAAAAAATTAAAATTAAAAAATTAGTAAGGCATTGTACACACCTGCAGTCCCAGCTTCTCGGGAAGCTCAAGTGAGAGCATTGCTTGCATGTAGGATGTCAAGGCTGAAGTGAGCTCTGGTTGTACCACTGCATTCTACCCTGAGTGACAGAGCAAGGCACTGTCACAAAAGAAAATAATAATAAGTACTAAAAGGGTACCAAAAGTATAGCCAAAAAGCAATTGAGGAAGTAAAATGAAGTACTAGAAAATATTTAATCCAAAATAAAGCAGTGAAAGAGAAACAGAGGGAGAAGAAACCAATGTGAAAATTTGTATAGATTATAGAATCAAACACAATCACATTATTAATTATATTATATTTAAATAGGATAAATGCATCAATTAAAAAGGCAGAGATTTTAAAACAGGATGATAAAAAAGGAATACACAACTGTATGCTGATTACAGGAAATATAGTTTAATAGTAACCACACAGACATTGAAAGCAATAAGATAGAAAAAGCTATAGCACGAAAGCATTAAGCACAAGGAAGTCATTGTAGCTATATAATTTTTGACAAATAGGCTTTGAGACTGGGACTATTACCAGAGAAAAATGGGGACATTTGATAATGATGAAAGGGTCAATTCATCAGTAAGATATAACAATATTTTTGTACTTAATGACAGAGTGTCAAAATACGGAAAGTGAAAACTGGCAGAAATAAAAGGAGACAGAGACAAATCAGCATACGTAGCTGAGTATTTTAACAATCCTTACCTTATAAATGACAGAGCAACCAGACAAAATTTATTAAAAGTATAGAAAATTTGAAAACAGCTCAATACCAATATATTTCAAGCTCACATGGAAAATGATCAAGGTGAATCATATACTGGACAATAAAATATGTCAAAATGTATTTTCTTAAAAATGTAGTATTATATATAATATTTTCTGCCAAAGTAGAATTTAATTAGAATATTTGGATGTTTGAAACGTCAGTGCCAGATTACTAAATGACTTACGATTTAAAGAGATATCAAATTAAAGGGAAATTTGAAAATAAAGAGAATGATAATGAAAATAAAACATATCACAATTGCTGCTTGCTGCTAATGTGGTGTATGTATGGAAATGTACAGTTTAAGTACTCATATTAGAAAGGAATAAGTGCTTAATTATCAATTATTAATGTTTCCCTGTAAGACTCGAAAAAGATAAAAAAAATTAAACCTAAAGTACATACAAGAAAGGAAATAATAAAGAGCCAAAATTAATTAAAATAAAAAGAATAAACATGGGATAAAGTCATTAGTGCTAAATGTTCATTTTTCGAAAGGATTATCTATGAGAGAAATCCTCAGAAGACTTTTGTAGAGAAGAAAAATAAAAAACAGAGAGAAAACACCAAATACAGTATTAGGAATATATGAGGATATATTATAGCAAGTCCAAAGTACCTTAAAAGAAAAAAAGAATGTAAGAACAACTTTATGCCAATATATATCATAATTTAGATTAAATGGGCAGATTCTTTGAATACCGTAATATCAAACTGACTGATGGAAAAAGTGGAAAATCCCAGTAGCTTTTTATTTATGGAATTAAATTCTTAATTGAGAACGGTCCCACAAAAAGAACTTTAGGTACATGTTGTTACACTGATGAATTCTACAAAATATTCAGGAAGAAATTACACGAATATTATACAGTCGTTTAGAAAATAGAGGCAGAAGTAAAATCTACAAACCATCTTATGAGTTTTCAGCATGACCTTCCTATTAAAACCCGACAAAGACTTTTTAAGAAAATTATAGAACACTTTTTAATAAATATTGACACAAAATACATTAACAAAATATTAACAAATTATGTACATTCATATGTAAGAAAGATAATATTTCATGAACAGTTGAGGTTTACTCTAGGAATGTAATGTGATTTCCCCATTTAAAAATGAATATATATAATTCACCACATAAACAGAATAATAGAAAAGCATATTATTATCTCACCAGATTCAGGAAATTCATTTGACAAAATCAACACATTGATTTAAAAAAATTTCTACAAAGATTAAAGGAGAGCTCCCTTAAAATCATCCAAAGAGTGTACTAATAACTTCAGCTGATTTTACACTTAATGGTGCAATGGCATATGGAGAAAGACAAGGATATCTTCTCTCTTCATATCTTTTCAACATCGCAATATAAGAAATGAAGTTAGCAAGTTCAAGAGATACAAAGTCAAGTTTTCAAAAATCAATTAACTTTCTACATACTTGCAGCAAAAATGAAATTGGAATTAAAATATAATTGCAGTTATATTTAGAACTGAATTACAAATGTAGCTTAAAAAATTAGAAAAATTTGTGCAACACTTCTACATTCTAAACTAAAAACATTGCTGAGAGAAATAGAGACGTAAATAAATGGAATTATATTTCATCATCATAATTGGAGAACTCAGTTTTGATAAAGTATCAATTATCCACATATTTATAACAAATTTAAAAACACAGTTATTAAACTTCCTACAGAATTGTTTGTAGAAATTAAAGAAGACAATTCTAAGATTTATGTGAAAATTGAATGACTTAGAATAGTTCGATTTTGGAAAAAGGAATAATGTTGGGAATTCTGACTATTACTCTAAAGCAGCTATTACTCTAAACCAGTAGTGCTGGTCAGTATATAATCAATGGAGAGGAGTAGAAATTCTAGAAATATGATGTACACATATACAGTCAATTAGTATTCAACAAAAGTGCCAAGGTAATGAAATAGGAAGTGGTTTTTTAAAAACTGAATTAACATACAGCAAAACATAGTGTCAACCCCTAACTCAGGCCATGCACAATTAATTCAATGTAGATTATAGGTTTCTGCATAAAAGCTAAAACACTAAAGATTGTGTAGGATAACATGGAGATGTTGTTTTCAATTCTGGGATAGATAAAAGCACAAATCTTAAGAGGAAAATCTTGAAAGGATAAATTCTACTACCATAATTATATGATTCTCATCCAAAAAGACATTAAGAAAAGGAGAGTGTCTGGGCACGATGGTTCATGCCTGTAATCCCAGCACTTTAGGAGGCCGAGGCGGGCAGGTCAGCTGAAGTCAGGAGTCTGATCTAACGTGATGAAACCCTGTCTCTACTAAAAATACAAAAATTAGCCGGGCATGGTGGTGGGCGCCTATAATTCCAGCTACTCAGGAGACTGAGGCAGGAGAATCACTTGAACCTGGGAAGCAGAGGTTGCAGTGAGCCAAGGTTGTGCCACTGCACTCCAGCCTGGGCAACAGAGTGAGACTCCATCTCAAAAAAAAAGAAAAGAAAAGAAAAGAAAAACAAGGAAAATAAAAGGAAAGACAAGTAGCTGGGAGGTGCAGTGGCTTGCCTGTAATCTCAACAAATTGGGAGGCTAAGGTGGGAGGATCACTTGAGGCCAGGAGTTCAAGACCAGTCTGGGGAATATAGTGAGACTCCATCTAAAAATACATTGGAAAAGAAAAACCAAGCTAAAATGAAGAAGAAATTATTTTCAGTATACATGTTTGACAAGAGATTTGCGTAAGTATTACATAAAAATCTCCAAATCAATAATTAAAGAAGAAACAATAAAAAGTTGCAAAAAGTTATATACTTTACAGAGGAAAATCTATGAATAATGATTAAGCACATAGAAAGATGCCTATCATCATTAATGGTCTGGCATGCAAATCAATCCCTTTCCCATATAGAAAAAAATGAGCTCGTTGCCAGCGCTCATTTAATTTTACATAAACATGTTCCTTGAGGCTGAAGCAATTTGAAAATAAAATATAAAAACTGTTCTTGGAGTTATTTCTAAGCAGAACCAACAGCAGAGTCATCTGAATTATCAAATTGTCTATTTTGGAAAAGTCATATATATCGAATGAATCTTTGGCCAACTGTTTGAGAACAATGTTAACATAATGTGTAAGAATGTTACCTTTTTTAGGATTTGACATTATCTGTGATGGAGAATTACTATACTTTGTAAATGAATATACCACTACTAAAAACAGAAAGCTATAAATAGAATGATGTCTTTTGTTTCAGAAGTCAATATATTAGAGTGTTGCAAAAATAATAATAAAGGTGAGATACTGCATGGCAAAGTTATCTCAGCGTAAATGCTGGGGCTGTAAGAGTTGCCAGCGTGTATTCTCAAGGCAAACAGAAAAAGGGTTAATACTGCAATTATGAACACACTGGAATTACTAAAATGAAAAAGAGAAAGAGAGAGATTAAGATATTAACACCAAAATTTACAATGATATGGGGTATCTTGAACTCTCATGAATTCCTTGTGAGAATGTGAAAAGTGCTTTGGAAAATAGTTTGGCATTAAAAAAAAAAAACAAACATGCATCTACCCCATTACCCAGTAATTCCACAATTAGGTATTTAATCAAGAGAACTAAAAATGTGTCAAGAGAAAGATGGTTTTATTGATAATAATCAAAACAAAAATATAACTAATGTCCATCAACAGGAAAGTAAATTACCAATTATGACTATTATATAGTACTACTCAGAAATAAAAGGGAATAAACTACTGATACATGAAACAATGTGAATGAAAATTAAGAAAAACTACATTGGTGGATAGAACCTAGATTATGAATGTGCATATGATGTTTCCATTTATATGATGTTAAATAATAGACATAATTTATTTAACATTAAAAAAATCTTGATAGTGGTTGCTACTGCTGTATTGGCAGTAGTGGGAAGGAGATGCACAGGCAAGTTTCTGGCATGATGTACATGTTTTATAACCTGATAGAGGTGTGAGTTACAGGAGGCTATATGTGTGTCGACATTAATTGGATTTTGCACTTAAGGTCTGTGCATTTCACTGTACATAACCTAACCAAAATAAAAAATGGGACTTATATCTCTAATATGGTAGCTTCAGGCTCGTAGTGTTGTGGAGATAAAATTTTAAAGGCAATAGGACTATTATAAAATAGATTGCCAAATTTTTGTTCTGCCAAAAATAGAGTTTTAAAAAATGAATGAGTGCACAAACATACACAGGCTCATAAACTCACACACATTCTACGAAATTTTTGCTTTTTCTAGGAAAGTTTTTAGAAGTATTTAAAAATCCTTTTACATATAAAAACGTAATAGAACAAGGACTGTCATATAATTTAGAGAGCAACATTCCTTAAATACAGTTGACTTTTGAACAACTCAAGTTTGAAATGCAGGAGTCACTTATACGGACTTTCTTCCTCCTCTGCCTCCCCAAGACAGCAAGAACAACCCTTTCTTTTCCTCCTTCTTCTCCCAGTCTACTCAACTTGAAGATAACAAGAATGAAGACCTTTATGATAACACATTTCCACTTAATGAATGGTTAATATATTTTCTTTTCTGTATGATTACCTTTTCTCTGGCTTGACATATAAAGTACTATATATGCTAACCTGTTTATGATTTTGGTAAGGCTTCTGGTCAGCAGTAGTCTATTACTAGTTGAATTTTTGGGGAATCAGAATTTCCACACTAATTTTCAACTGCACAATGGTAGATTCCCCAAGCCTTTGTTTCAAGGTCAACTGTATTATGTACAAATACCATATTTATTCATGTTTTGCTACTATTTTTTTATATAACAGCTTGGTTTCTTTCTGCATTGTCCATAAGTGATGGATCATATATTTCTCTCTTCTCAGTAATAGGATAAAGAGTTGTATTTCTTGGCTTTATTGTCTTTTGAAAGCCTAGTAGGATGCTATCACTGAGCCTTCCAAGATCTGTCTGAAATTGTAAGGCCAATTTTAAGTGAGAGAAACTAATCTCAGTCAAATTAACCCTCATACTTCTTTCCTCGGGAGTCCATCACAGTTCAGGAAGCTTACATGCCATGTTTCACTAATGCGGACTGTGTAGGGGAGTAATGATGGTGACAAATAACAATGCGATGTGGTTAAGGCCATTTTTATTGAAGCTGACATATGCAAAGACATCTATCCTTTCATCCAGGTTTTGGACAGTAACATAGGACACACAGGTTACTGCTGTGATCTCCTCACCATGACCACTCCCCGGGCTAACTTCTTTAGTTCATCATGTTTTCTTTGCCACATTGTCACATTGGTCACTATTCCATTCCTGATATTCCTTTTCCCACCACATCAAACATTATATAAGGGAGCTCTTCCTAGTCCAAGGAACTTGAATATCTTTAAACCAGCATTTAATCTAATTTTTGGAATTTACTCTCATTTTGAAATTCAGAGGCCAAGATTTACTTGACTTCTTTATTCCTCTGAATTTTTGTATGTTACCCTTTCTTTGAGGCAGTGAGTGTGAAGTATTCTATCTTACTGAGCAGAGGAAGGAATCGGAGTAAAATTAATTAATATCAAAATGGGCACATGCAATTTTAAAACAAATCTCAATATGTTGAAATACTATCATATCACAAGATACATCATATATATATATACATATGCATATATATATATATATACATATGCATATATATATATATATATATATATATATATATATACCTGAAATAAAGCTTTAACTCCTAATCAGGGCACATAAATGTCTGCATGGAGGGACCCTTATACTCTTCTATCACTATCTTCTCTTCAAATACTCAATTTAGATAGAGGAGTATAAGATGTAGATAAAGGAGCTGTGCCACTGAGCAGAAAATTTCTAAGCCCCAGCTCCCTTATACTTCTCTATCTACATCTTCTCTTCAAATACTCAAATACTCAATTTCAGCCCCATGGGTCTTTTTCAGTCCACAAATAGACCAGGTGATTTTCTGCTTTCAGACTCTTTGCACATCCATCCCCTTGCAAGGAATGTACTCCACTTCTCAGGCATCTTAGCAAATTCCACATTCTTCCTTGATATGGAAAAGGAAAGAAATATTACTGAACTAATCTACACCACTTGTACCCATTATCTTTTCCTTCCACCATGAAGATATTAATGGATATATTAATGATACAATTGTATTCAAACAGAGGTAAGTTAATTTGAAGTGAATCTGAAAATATTTAAGGTCATGAAAGGAACTTCTTCTTAGTGCAGGAAGGATTCCATTTAAAAATAGCTAAGATGCTTGGCTGCCTGTCTCTCTTAGGTCGTTGGGCACTTAGGGGTCTTCAGATGGAATGAAGAGAGACAAATTTCTTCTTCCCCTAACTTACTACATTAAAAATCTTCCAACATTTTCATCTGGGCAATCAATCTTTGATATCTGCCCATGGTGGTTCTTTTTTCATAGAAGTTTTCTCACATTGTATGATATGTCTGTGCTCTGGCTTCTTGCCAAATCAGCCTCCTACACGTGGTGAAGGAGGAAGCCTAACAGGAACCTAAACAGGCCTTATGTCTCTTGGGACCAGAGGTGAACATTCTTTCAAGTCACTGTTAAAATGCTATTCACATAAAATGGGTTTCCATGGAAATTTACTCAAATATATGATTTATGTATATATACTTTAGAAAACATGAACGTAAAATCACAACACTGAAACATTGGATATGATTTACTGTCATCACTTGATTTTAAAGGAAATTATACATCTATAATATTATATCAAAAAGTGTTGATATCCAGTCAATTTTTCAATTACAAACGTGGCAAGGAGTATATATTTGTAAACAATTAGGTGCATCTCATCCATGCTAAACTATGCATTAAAATATGTAAATATCTTTCATTGGAATGAGACAGCTGATGAAAGTACTCCAATTTTCAATTAAGAATGTACAGTATGTTTCCAATCGTCTTTTCTAAGATCAGAAGCTTACTCATCTTTGGAGGAAAAGGGTGAGGACCAATTTTTTGATTTATAGTAAAATATGTAGAGCAGTAACAGACATTTTTGGGGCTTAGAAATTTTCTGCTCAGTGGCACAGCTCCATAAAGACAGAGCCTCATACATTATTGGGATAACTTCATTCAGAGTTTAGGTTTATTACACAGAGGACAACATACTGGATATAATCCTTAGGAAAACAATAGCAATCTGGCCTGTCTTATGAATAGATGGGAAAGTGGGTCAGGAGCAATTTACTAATTCACTCAGCAGTAAACATAATTACTGTTTTTAATGATAATGTACTACAGGCAAATCTAATTGGTTCATGCCTCATGTTTAAGCTGTTCTAGCTTAATAAGTGCAAGAACATTATATTTACTTCGCTGTGCCTAACAGCATTCGATACTGAAAACTGACCTTTAAGTGATCCCCTGTGCTATTCTGTACTATTTATTTTGGATTATTGAAAGTCTTATATATTTTTAGCTAAAAAGTGTACTTGTATTACATATTTTCATAGGCCTTCATTTCCTTTCTGTTCTGCTCATTAGGACATACAGAATATATTAAGAAAAGCATGGTCTCAAAAAGCACACACTGTAAAATTAAAAGTAAAGGACTGTTTAAATTATGTGAGTCAGAGAAATAGGTTCAGAATTTGAAGTTTCTTCAGTAAGATCTCCTGCAGAATTCCATATATTTATATTTTTGTCAAGCATTTCAACTGAGTGCTGTTTGGCATAAACTGTTGTATTTATGGCATCAATAATGTTAATGTTTGTGGCATGCTTATACTCAGTTAAAAATAAATAATCTTTTGAATTTCTTCATTGTCCTGATAGACAAATGATTTATCATTTACAGCAATAGGTGTGTGTTTTTATCTTCTTTTATGCTGGAGTGTTAGAGGGTCCTTAGAGTAACCCCAAGATTCTATCCCAATGTCATCAATCTAATTGCAGGGCTGAACCTAGTTAGGGAATGGGATTCCCTAGCTTCTGGGACTATTGGCAGGAAACCTTACGTGTCAGACTTCTTCATGAAAATTGTTCCCAGATGAAGGAAACTGTTCTACCCAAGGTCGTGGCATCTTCCTGAAGAAGTGTATGTCCTATAACTGAATAATATGTATGATATTGAAAGCCCAAATTATTTGTCCCAATTTAGGTCAATTCTGCAGGGCCGTCTTTGCTTCAAGACTTCTGCTATGATATTCAGAGGTTTTTTTGTCTTGTTTCTTTTTGGCTAAATGGTGGCCCACATTCTCCCTACTCCCAACCCTTCTACTCCTACTTCCAGAGAGGTATTGGCCGTCAGCACATTCCCCAATTAACTGTCTACGTGAACATTTTAAGATGTAAGTATTTCAGAGGCCGAGCATGGTGGCTCACACCTGTAATCCCAGCACTTTAGGAGGCCAGGGCAGGTGGATCATCTGAGGTCAGGAGTTTGAGACCAGCCTGGCCAAAGTGGTGAAACCCTGTCTGTAATAAAAATAAAAAAAATTAGCTGTGCACGGTGGCAGGTGCCTGTAATCCTAGCTAACTGGAAGGCTGAGGCAGGAGAATTGCTTGAACTTGGCAGGTGGAGGTGCAGTGAGCTGAGATAGCTCCATGTACTCCAGCCTTGGCAACAGAGTGAGACTCTTTTTCTAAAAGAAAAAAAAATATTTTGGAGACTGCTTTCAGATATCTAACCTGTGAGGCTATTCTGGTTAGCTGACTGCTTTTAACAAAGCTATTGTTCTCCATACATATTTCTTATTCATCATTTATAGCGGTAGTTTGATCAAAGCTTGTGAAAAAATTATGTAGCAAAATGTGAAACATTAAAATTAATTTTCATAGATTTGAATGATTATTTATCTTTCATTTATGGCAGCCATACCAACTAAGGCTATATAAGAAAATGTCAATTATAATTTATATTTTCAGGGAACTATGATCCATGATTTATTTGTGTCTAGAACTTTAATTTAGGTTTTTTCCTTGAAAGTTTTACCCAAACCTAAAGTTAAGTCGAATGACTAACATGTAAATCTGAAATAAAATATATGTATACCTTGCATACATCTTTTACATTAAGGCCTAAGAAAACTAGGCAATAATGGTCTTATTTTTGACTTAGTATGTATTATCCAACAAAGTTCTCAATTATCTATGAATTCAAGGGTATTATTACATTTCACTTGCATAGATTTTAACAAAGAGTGAGGAGACTGGGCTTCTGAGTGGAAACCCACATTGGATTTGAGATTTAGCCAATAGCATGATCCTAGACTATAAAACCTTTTAATGATGACGATTCTGAGTTTACATGCATTGTAGGGGAAGGAACATAGAGACACTGTGATTTCTGAAAGAATTCCTAAAATTTTTGAATCATTTTTCAACATAAAGCAAATAAAATACTTAGCTGAGAGGAAACTTGCTAGTTTCTCTTGTTTCAACTATTTACCTTCAGTCAATTTTCCATTAATTTATAAAATGAAATATGATTTCAAAGGTTAAGGTTGGTTTAAATTTACATTATTCTAAGCTTGATTAAACAGGGAGAACAGAGAAATACAAAGTCTATTTTGGATATACACTAATGTGAATGGAGAGCACTGGCAGAGCTTATAAATCAGTGAAGGGTTTATTTTTGAGTCATTGGACTAATTCAGCAAACACTCTTTAATTACCATGTGCTAGGTTCTGAAAATGGAAGATGAGTGAATGAATGTAATTCTTGTTCATGCAGAGTTCACGGTCAAGGTCAAAGCAAATACATTTATTGTGGAGAATAAAGGAAACAATAAAGTGCTTACTACAATTGTGAGCTTTGAATATATCATCTTGGTGATTTTTCTGTTGGTACAAATGACATTGTTATCATATGATACTTATGCTACTCCATCTGGAAAAATATGATAGTGTCCCTAAATCTAATAAAAACCCATAGGGTACTATTCTTCAAAAGAATCTTAATATTTGTTTTCTGGTTTCACCCTCTTAACATTTATTTTTGGGAGAAATACTCCTCATTTAGTTGACAGAATGCTGGTAGAATTGTCTTCAGCTCTTTTACAGGTGGAGCCTGTGGCTGAAGTTTATTTCTAGCTGATTAAAATACTCTATTCCTTAATCTCAGTGAGAATGCAGGGATAAGCATATGATTCAAGCCAAATTTAACCAATCTGAACATTACTTCAGTGACTAGGAATAACTAGTCTCTGTCTTTTTATTTAATTAATTAACTGATTTATTTCTTTGAGACAGAGTCTCACTCTGTTGCCAGGTGCCAGACTGGAGTGCAGTGGCACAATCTCGGCTCACTGCAACCTTCGCCTCCTGGGTTCAAGCAATTCTCCTGCCTCAGCCTCCCGAGTAGCTGGGACTACAGGCGCACGCCACCATGACCAGCTAATTTTTGTATTTTTAGTAGAGATGGGGTTTCACCATGTTGACCAGGATGGTCTCGATCTCTTGACCTCGTGATCCTCCCTCCTCAGCCTCCCAGAGTGCTGGGATTACAGGCTTGAGCCACTATGCCCTAGTCTCTATCTTTTTAATTAAACCTCAGGGCATTCAAGACTTACTGACTCCAAGCTACCTTGCCATTACCAGTGAAAAGTATTCTGAGACTGAGGCCCTAAATCATGGAACAGAGAACGAGTTGGAAAGCTGAACCAACTTTTGGAGAAAATCAGTTCTTATATTATTATCGGATTTAATTATTAAAATTGTGTAAGGCAAACACTAATGAAAATTTGGTGGAAAACTACATGTATTTAAAAAGAAAAGTCATTAAGTAAAATACTGCCCATTAAGTAAAGTACATATTATATGAACACAATTTATCATAAAAGATTATTAAATTATTATTAATTTTTAATGTATATTTTACTAGCATATGGTTTGACTATTTTCTGTCATTAGAATTAAAATTCTAAAATAGAGCAGATTCCTGGCTTGAATAGCTTATCATAATGTCTCCCAGTCTTAGAATCATGTTAGTTGGAACACAGTAGATTTTCAATTTAAAAAAAAATGATGGATGAATAAACAAGTCATTCAGGAAATACAAATAAACTTATGAGATAACCTGATTTTTTAAAAGCTGAATATAAATGTTGTAGTAAAAAAATGTAGTAACTAATAAACTCTCATACAATTTTGGTGGCATTATAAATTTATAGTGCCTTTCTGAAGAGCAAATGGGCAGTATCTATCAAATTCAAACTTTTCATTCTATTAAACCTAGAAAATCAAGGAAGTCAACTCTACAATATTCTACATTTTGAAATCAACAGAAAACAGAACTATTTTTAAAAAGAAACAAAAACCTCACTTTCCTTATAGGGTAGTTATGTAACACATAACTATTATTTTTAAATAATAGAAAAACATTTGGTCATCCATATCATGATATTCTATATAGTTGTTAAAAAGAATATGGTAGATATATTGACATGAAAAGAGTATTCATATGAATTGTCAAGATGAAAAGACAAAGATTAAAAACAAAACAAAAACTATGCAGTATAAACCTATTCATGTGAAAAGTTCGTTATGCATTCATTTGATCTATCTCAATGTGTCTTTTTATTTTTATATTTATTCATCTATATATCTGTTTATAAGCATGTGTTTGCCTTTATATTTATCTATCTAGTAAATTACGTATTCATAATGCACAGGAAAAAAAAAACAACCTAAAGTGACACACACTGATTACATATGTTTAGATTGTAGGAGGAAAATACTGGAGTAGAAATAGAGGAGATAACACTTTTTACCACATGCATATTGATATGGTTTGGATTTGTGTCCCTGCCCAAACCATAATCCTCAATGTTGGAGGTGATTGGATAATAGGGGCGGTTTTTAATACCATCCCCCTTAGTGCTGTTCTAGTAGTAGTGAGTGAATTCTGGTTGTTTAAACATGTGTCGCACCTCCCCACTGTCTCTCTTCCTCCTGCTCTGGCCATATGAAGTGCTGGTTCCAGCTTTTCCTTCCGCCATGATTGAAAGCTCCCTGAGGTCCCCACAGCAGCAGAAGCTGTTTGGCTTTCTGTTCAGCCTGCAACACTGTGAGTGAATTAAACTTTTTTTTTTTTATAACTTACCCAATTTCAGGGATTTCTTTATAGCAATGTGAGAATGAACATACGTTATTTTTTTGACGACAGACATTGAAGTAGTTCCTACTAAAATGAAAAATAGTAACATTTTAACTTTTCTTTTGCTTCTTTGTGAAGAAAGTTGAACCTCTTAAAGTCTATTTGCATATAACTCTTCCTTGTCATTTATTTCTTAGTTTTAAGATTTTTAGAAATAATTTTTTGTTAATATTTCTTTTTATTTAATTTATTCTTATAAGTTTGCTTGTTTCTCTTAGTGGGAGAACAAATGTTTAAACATGCTTGCTAGCCAAAGTTGTACTTTCTCATTTTCACCTAATACAATTTCTAGTGCCTTTGGGGCTAGTTCTGGGTTTGTAGCTTAGATCTGCCACTTAGTAATTAGGAGCATAAAGAACTGTACTTAATTTCACTGAGTTTCACTTTCCTGATAGAATAGCCGTGTAATACCTATTGGAGGAGGATCAGCTAAAATGGCATACGGAGAGTGCTCAGGCTGGTGTCTGTAACATGAAATTACAATAAAATTGTTTTAATTCTCAATTATTTTTGGTAATAATTACAGATTTCTTAATACTTCTATATAGTACAAAACTTTATCAAATTTTCAACCTGTCTAGTAAATATATAAATATCTTGAGACAGGACACTGTCATTGTTTATTCCCTAAAGCAGTTAGTGCATACCCTTACCTGTGGCAGGTACTTAAGGTATACTTATTGGATTTAATTGAAAGCCTATGCAACTTGAGTGAGTAAATCAGCACTGTCGTAAAGAAAAAAATTAATCTATTACAAGTATATATATAATCTTTATTTTCTTGTAAATTTTTCTAAGAGTTGTACTATTTAAAAGTTTATAGAGTTATCACTCCCAAAATATTTTTAAGTGCCCCTTTTAAAAGCTGCATTCACTCTAGTTTGAGTTACAAGAATATGATTATTCTAGTTTTCAAAAGAAAGTTTTTTTTTTTTTTTTGGGGACGGAGTTTCGCTGTTGTTACCCAGACTGGAGTGCAATGGCGCGATCTCGGCTCACCGCAACCTCTGCCTTCTGGGTTCAAGCAATTCTCCTGCCTCAGCCTCCCGAGTAGCTGGGACTACAGGCGCGCACCACCATGCCCAGCTAATTTTTGTATTTTTAGTAGAGACGGGGTTTTACCTTGTTGACCACGATGGTCTCAATCTCTTGACCTCGTGATCCACTTGCCTCGGCCTCCCAAAGTGCTGGGATTATAGGCGAGAGCCACCGCGCCTGGCCTCAAAAGAAAGTTTTTAAATTTGAAGACTAACAGGCTCTTCCAATTAGAAAAAAAAATCAGCTGGCCTTACTTGATAACACTTTCTGAGAGTACTGTTTTAGTATGAGCCAAATGTAAGATTTCTTAACAAATCATTTCTTCTACTTTTTAAAAAATTATAGTTTTCACCAAAATGCTATCACATTACTTGTTAATAGAATACTGACTTTCGTCTTTGAGTAAGAAAACTATTTTCTTTTCTAATTTGCAATATTTGGATATTCAGCATTCAAAATGTCTGTACAGGCTACAGCCCTTGAATGAAAGAGAAAGAATGAAAGAGAGGAATACTAAATATAAAAGAGGAACACATTAAATTACCAAACTTTAAAAAACAAAAACATAAACTATACACTATATTAAACATTATGAGAGCTTCTATTTTTCTTTTAATTTAGCTAGAAATCACTTCCTGTTTTTCCATGTTTAAGAAAAACAACAGAGTTTGTTTTATGGCAAACATAGGAAGAATTGTGATTTTCCTCTGCTATTTGTGGAAATCAGAAAAGAAACCAACTGTTGTAATTTTTTCTGCACATGGTTAAAATTTCTGAATATAAGTTGGGACTTCAGAAATTACATCCAGAAATGACTAAAATGACTTCAGCTTATCAGTAATTATCAATTAGTATTGAACTATTTAAGTTTATTTAAATACATAGATAGGGATGATAGAGATATAGACATGAGTTACACACATGCGCACATGCACACACCCACCCACACACAGATTTTTCAATATGGACATTACCCTGTTACCAAACTGTTGTTGAATTTTAATTGCTTTACTTCAAAGAAGCCTGCAGTTGCAAATATTAGTGCCTCCACAGCTCTTCACAGCAATTTATTATTATTTACTATAAAAAAGCTGATATGCTGTTATTTGTGTAATCAATGGTTAACTCTTAATCAGGAAAGTAGACTTATAAAACTTTAAGACTCAAGTTAGATGTTTTAAAACCTATTTAATGTAGTTGAAAAAGTGAAGAAAAATTTAACTGGAACTCAGATTAAATCTCTTTCTTTTGTTTGTCAGGGTATAGAGCATTGGCTGATAAATAGAAGTCTTTGATAGTCTCCCAACTTGATTCAGTGCTATCTGCTGCTATTTATTTAGAACTCTGGAATGAAGTATATTCTCTTCTTCCATATGATTGATCTTCCATGCTATTAAGGTTCCACCTTATTCCCCCTAAAATGTACCCTACAGTTATCTCTGATGAGTGAACCTGATTCTATTCTGCCAGGAATGTCAGTAATAAATGATGGGCTAAGGTGGACGTCCTTTCAAGAGGAGGAAAAAATAAAAGAAAACAAAAAAGAAAAGTTCAATGAGTTTTGAATTGACTCCATTAACAATAGTCATGATTGCTTATATAAGGGAAAAGTATTATTATAAAAGAGCCTATTAAAATGCCAGGAAACGTCTCAGCAATTTAAATACTCTTAAATTTTTAAATGGTATACTAGTTAGCAGAGCTGTAGTAGATTGAATTAAGCTTCATTATTGATTCCCCAAGAATTTGTTGGTGAGTTGCCCATTTAAACACATTATCAGTTTCTTAATGAGTAATTTATAATGCTTTGAAGAACATTTACTTCATTTAAAATGGCTAATAACATCATTCAAATGAGAGAAGGTGTCGGGACTCAATAAATGAAAATGCTAGATGCAGACATAATGTCTATTATAACAGAAGCCAAACAGGTTGTTTTAAATAACATTTTAAATAAAATATTTCACATCTGCAAGTCTTTTAATAATTGAACTGCATCCTAAACTGTAATTATAAAGTGTCAATTAAATAATTATGGTTAAGAACATCCATGATATGGAGATGCAATAGAAAATACTGTAAAGGGTTCTGTAACTGTAAAGTGACTTTCTGTTTTAAGGGACATTTTGTTTACTGCAACTTCCATATTTGAATAGTAATATTTCATTTAAATTTCCAGCCTTCTCTAAAAATATCTTACCAGCAATTATTCTGTTCAGTATTTTACAGAATACAATGTCTGGCCAGAATTTTGATGTATGTTTTTAAAGAAAGAAAATATTTAAGTTAATATGCATGGTAATGTGTTGCTTATTCTCATATTAGTATTAATGTGAGTCTTTAGCAAAACTTTCTCCTTACTGCTCTTACTAACAGGTTAACTTTGCATTGTGTGAAAATAAATAAAGACTGGGGCAAAATTTATTTAGAAAGTTTTATTCTGTACTAACATTTTATTGGCCAAGTAGTCTGAATTGATCATTAAAATGCCTGACTCATTCGAGCTAAATCTCAGTGAATCTGGTATTTAAAGGGAGTATAACCGACTCAAGTTCAGCTGCTCACTGCTCAAAAGTTAAAGCATAAAAAGCAAGATATGGAAAAAAAGAAAGTAGCTTTTGTACAAATGCTAGAAGATGGGGAAATGGCCAGGCTGAAGCCTCACCTGACCCATCTACGGTGTTAGACTGAGGGAAGGGGTTTAAAAAGGAGAGACTTGGCAGGGGAAACATGCAGGAGTAACATAGGATGCAGGTCTGTATGTCTTGTTGGAAGGGCTATCTTGAGCTATTGTCCACCTGGAATGCCAGCTGAAGCCATTTCAGCTGCATTCAAGTTGTAGATTATCAATTTTGAGGTAGGTAATTTCAAATTGAGGAGAATTCCGCAGCTAGGACTCCTTGCCCGGCTTGTGGTAAAATTAGTCTATGGAATTTCTTAACAAGCATGCAGTTAGATGTGACAAGTGTCTGATGGGAAAGTATGCATGGTGCACCCAAGTGTTGGGTGGAAAAGAGAGAGAGCAGAGTTTCAGAGTACATTTCTAAGCTGTGTTTTAAGACTAAGGAATAAAATGTTTCTATAGTTTGCTACAAAGTTATATCTCGAGACTAGGGAAAAGGGAGAAAAAAGAAAAAAGAGTTTTCAAAATGCATTTTAATGTTACAGGAGGAGTGACTTCTAAGTATTAAACATTTACATTAGTTTTGCCATTTAGTACACAATGTTAATCATTTGTTTCTATAAACCAACAAAATAATGTGTTTGAAGACATGTTGCCCAGATGTTTTGCAAAATAGTCCTTTCATGAGAAGTTATTAGGTGTTATATGAAAGAAGCTTCATTGGTTAGAAAAAAGTTCAGAAATGCTGGATTAATTATAGTTTTAAAGATATTTTTAGAGCTTTTAATAATATAAAGTGCTCTGCACTTAATGTGATGCCTCAAGATTTGTTCATTTTGCTTAGTATTGCCCTGGCCATGTGGGATCTTTTTTAGTTTCATAAGAATTTTAGATTTATATTCTATAGTTCTGTGAAAAGTGATGATATTTTCATGGGAATTGCATCGAATCTGTAGATTGCCTTGGGCAGTTCGGTTATTTTTACAATACTCATTCTTCCCATCCATGAGCATAGGATGTGTTTCCATTTGTTTGTGTCATCTATGACTTATTTCAGCAGTATTTTTTAGTTTTCCTTGTAGAGATCTTTCACCCCCTTATATTCCTTAGTATTTTGTTTTATTTTTTGCAGGTGTTGTAAAAGGAATTGAGGTCTCTATTTGATTCTCAGCCTTGCTGTTGTTGGTGTATAGCAGTACTGCTGATTTCTGTACATTGATTTTGTAACCTGAGATCTTACTAAAATTGCTAATCAATTCTAGGGGCCTAGATGGATGAAAATTCAGGGTTTTCTAGGTATACAGTTATATCGTCAGTGACCAGTGGCAATTTGACTTTCTATTTTCCAATTTGGATGCCTTTTATTTCTTTTTCTTGCCTCACAGGGCATTTTTAGTGGATCATTATAACACTTGAGCTCAGAGCAGTAGTAGGTAGATAAAAAATTATTACAGTAGTGCAGCATGTATTACAATTAATTTTAAGTAGTATAATTTAATACTATCTTTACATTTGTTTATATTTCTCTCTATTGTGAATACCAACAAGTATGCTGTGTTTATACATGTGTCAGTACTGATACATTTAAATGTTTTATAATAACATATATTTTATGGTAGTAAATAATAAAATAGACTAGCACCTACATATATTTTATGCATTAATGACAAACTATTTTCTTAATTTTTTTGATATTTCAGGGCTACCTGATTTGTCTAAGTTTTTTCAAATTGTTGCAAATCTTCACCCAATTATTTAATATATTTATTTATTTATTTTATTGCATTTTAGGTTTTGGGGTACATGGGAAGAACGTGCAAGATTGTTGCATAGATACACACATGGAAGTGTGATTTGCTGCCTTCCTCCCCTTCACCTATATCTGGCATATTTCCCCATGCTATCTCTCCCCAACTCCCCAGCCCCCTCTGTCTCTCCCCTATTTCCCCCCAACAGACCCCAGTGTATGATGCTCCACTCCCTGTGTCCATGTGTTCTCATTGTTCAACACCCGCCTATGATTGAGAACATGCAGTGTTTGATTTTCTGTTCTTGTGTCAGTTTGCTGAGAATGATGGTTTCCAGGTTCATCCATGTCCCTACAAAGGACACGAACTCATCGTTTTTGATGGCTGCATAATATTCCACGGTGTATGTGTGCCACATTTTCCCTGTCCAGTCTATCATCGATGAGCATTTGGGTTGGTTCCAGGTCTTTGCTATTGTAAACTGTGCTGCAATGAACATTCGTGTGCATGTGTCCTTATAGTAGAATGATTTATAATCCTTTGGATATATACCCGGTAATGGGATTGCTGAGTCAAATGGAATTTCTATTTCTAGGTTCTTGAGGAATCGCCACACTGTCTTCCACGATGGTTGAACTAATTTACACTCCCACCAATGGTGTAAAAGTGTTGCTATTTCTCCACATCTTCTCCAGCATCTGTTGTCTCCAGATTTTTTAATGATCGCCATTCTAACTGTTATGAGATGGTATCTCAATGTAGTTTTGATTTGCATTTCTCTGATGACCAGTGATGATGAGCATTTTTTCATATGTTTGTTGGCCTCATGTATGTCTTCTTTTGTAAAGTGTCTGTTCATATCCTTTGTCCACGTTTGAATGTTTATTTTTATAAATCCTCATTATAAGTAGACTCATACAGTTCAACTTTGTATTGTTCAAGGGTCAACTATATATGCAAAACCAAAAATACTAGTTTCATGTGTGAAATACTGTTTTTAGTATTCCCATCTTATCAGACTTTAAATTATTATACAAGGGTACAGTTACAAAAACAGCATGGTACTGGCATAAAAATGGGCATTTAGACGAGTGGCACAGAACACAGAACTCAGAAATAAAACCAAATGCTTGTAGTCAGCTGATCTTTGAGAAAGCATACAAAAATATGAATTGGGAAAAGGACACCTTATTCAATAAGTAATGCTGGACAAACCAGTAAGCCATATGCAGAAAAATGAAACTGTATCTTCATCTCTCAACTTCTACAAAAATCAACTCAAGATGGATCAAAGATTTAAATCTAAGACCTAAAACTATAAACATTCTAGAAGATAACATCAGAAAAACTCTTTTCAACATTGGTTTAGGCAAATAAATTATAATTAAGACTCCAAAAGCAAACACAACAAAAGCAAATAAATGGGACCTAATTAAACTAAAATGATTCTTCACAGCAAAAGAAATAATTAGTGAAGTAAACACACAACCAAGTAGAAGAAAATGTTGACAAACTATGCATCTGACAAAGGACTAGCATCCAGAATCTACAAGGAACTGAAACAAATCATCCAGAAAACAAACAAACAAATATTCCCATCAAAAACTGGGCAAATGACATGAATAGATATTTCTCAAAGAAGATATACAAACAGCCTACAAACAAATGAAAAAATGGTCAACATCACTAATCATCAAGGAAATGCAAATTAAAACCACAATAAGATACCACCTTACTCCTTCTGGAATGAACATAATTAAAAAGTAAAGAAAAAAAAAGAATGTTGACATGGATAAGCTTAAAAGGAAACACTTTTACTCTGCTGGTGGGAATGTAAATTAGTACAACCACTATGCAGTACGGTATGGAGATTCCTTAAATAACTGAATGTAGATCTACCATTCAATCCAGAAATCCCACTACTAGATATCTATTCAAAGGAAAAGAAGTCATTATACAAAAAAGATATTTGCATATGCATGTTTACACAGCACAATTCACAATTACAAAGAACCAACATAAGTGTCCATTGATCAATCAGTGGATAAAGAAAATTTGGTATATATATGCAATGGAATACTACTCAGCCATACAATGGAATGAAATAATGTCTTTTGTAGCAACTTGGATGAAGCTGGAAACCATTATTTTAAGTGAAGTAATTCAGGAATGGAAAACCAAATACTGTGTGTTCTCAGTTATAAGTGAGAGCTAAGGTAGGAGGATTCATAGACATACAGAATGATAGAATGGACTTTGGGGACTTGAGGTTGGAGAGATTAGGAGCCAGTGAGGCATAAAAGATTACATATTGGGTACAGTATACATTGCTCAGATGATAGGTGCACTGAAATCTCAAAATTCATCACCAAATAACTTATTCATTTAACCAATAACTATCTGTACCCCAAAAACTACTGAAATGAAAATGAATAAATAACTTAGAAAAATTCTCTGTGATACTAATCATCACTACTTGAGCAGTTCCTCTCTCCAGTAAATTGCAGATTGCAGTAAAAAATGATTTCTTATGGGTCTTTTATAAGAACCATGTGTGTTTCATTGTGTTTAGTGCAATACTGTAAACCTGAATAACACCACTGTACTCATACAGAGGGCCACTAGTGATGCTGAATGTACTGACAAGAAACAGTGAAAAGTCATTACATTAAAAGAAAGAGTCGAATGCTCGATATGCACCTTCATAGACTGAGGTTGCTTATTGTGACTGCCTGCCATTTTAAAATAAATGAATCCAGTATAAGAGCTATTGTCAAAAAAAAAAAAGCAAAGAAAATTTGTGAAGTCATCACTGAAGCTATACCTATACCAGCAGGCATAAAAACCTTACATTTTATTGTGAAATACCATTTTAGCTTATATCAAAAATACAGCTTTTATGTGGGTGCAGGATTGTTATAAGAAAGCCATGTCTATAAATTCTAATATTGTTTGGTAAAAACAAAGTAATTATATGACCACTTTGAGCAAAAGGATTATAAAGGATCTAAAACTGGAGAATTTAATGCCAGCAAAGGATGGTTTGATAATATAGAAAGAGATTTGGCTTAAAAGCTCTCAATAGGAGGACCATCTTCTGCACACCATAAGTTGGCAGATTAGTTCTGAGGTGCCATTAACAAAATCATTTAAGAGAAAGGATACCTGCCTGAACAGGTTTTTAATGCAGATAAAAGTATCCTATTCTGGAAAAACACAAAAAGTCACAAGGGACATCTATTATTAAGGAAGAGAAGTGAGTAATGAGGATTTAAGGCAGACAAGTACAGGCTAACTACAGTTTTGTGCAAATTCAGTTGGGTTTATGATAAAGACGGCCCTTATCCATAAAGCTGCTATTCCCTTGAAGGGAAAGGATAAATACCAGCTTTCAACCTTTCAGTTGTGCAACAAGAAAGCCTGGACAATGAAAAATTATTTTCTGGATTAGTTACATTCGTGTTCCAAGGAAGTACTTTGCCAGTACAGGACTGCCTCTCGAAGTTCTTTTGATAATGCCCAACGTCCCTAGTCACCCAGAGTCCTGTGAGTTCAACACTGAAGGCATTGAAGTAGTCTACTTGTCTCCAAACACAATGTCTCTAATTCAGCCTCTACATCAGAGTCATGAAGACCTTTAAGGCTCATTACACATGGTACTCTATGAAAGTAATTGTCAATGATATGGAAGAGAACCTTGATAGATAGAACATGATGAATGCTGTAAAGGATTACACCATCACAGATGGCATCGTTTTTATAGAAAGGGCTATCAAGCCAGAAACAATGCATTCGTGCTGGAGAAAATAATGTCTAGATGTTGTACCTGAGTTCTCAGTATGTACAATGGAGCCAGTCAAGAAAACTGTGAAGTAGATTGTGGATACAGAGAAAAACAATTGGAGGTGATGAGTTTTAAGATATGGATCTTGGAAAAATTCAAGAGCTATTAAAAACCACTTGATGGAGAAACCTGCTTCTGAATCAGTAACAGATGATGGGAAGAAGACATAGAGGAGAAAACAAATTGATATTAGACAACCTGGAAAAAAGTTTTAATGATTCAAGACTGTTTTGATTTCTTTTAGGGGGTGTACCTTATTATGATATGGTCACTAAAATGAAAGCAAATAGTGAAAAGATTGATACTGCATAGAAACATTTTTAGAGAAATGAAAAGATAAAGTCAGCCAAAAATTACCATGTATTTCTCTAAAGTTATACCCAGTATGCCTGCCTCTCCTGCCTCCCTTTCCACTTTCTCCACCTCAGTCATCTCTGTCACCCCTGAGAGAGCAAGGCCAGCTGTCCTTTTCTCCTCCTCTGCATCCTACTTAATCTGAAGATGATAAGGATGAAGACCTTTATGATGATCTACTTCCACTTAATGAATAGTAAATATATTTTTCTTGTGATTGTTAATAACATTTTCTTTTCTCTATCTTACTTAATTATAGAAATAAACTGTCTGGGTGCAGTGGCTCATGCCTGTAATCCCAGCACTTTGGGAGGCCAAGGCAGGTGGATTGCTTGAGGTCAGGAATTTGAGACAAGCCTGGCCAAGATGATGAAACCTTGTCTTTACTAAAATACAAAAATTAGCTGGGTGTTGTGGCGGGTACCTGTAATCCCAGCTACTAGGGAAGCTGAGGCAGGAGAGTTGCTTGAACCCAGGAGGCAGAGGTTGCTGTGAGCCAAGATCATGCCACTGCACTCCAGCCTGGGTGACAGAGCGAGACTCAGTGTCAAAATAAAAGAATAAATTATATCATACATATAACATAACAAAATATGTGTTTATCAATTATGTTGTCATTAAGGCTTCTTGTCAGGAGTAGCCTAATGGTGTTTAAGTTTTTGGAGAGTCAAAAAATGATATGTGGATTTTTGATATTCAGGGGATCAGTGTACACTATATAAATAGTTTTTCTTTATGTGTATCTTAAAAATTAGAGATGTAGCATTTTCTTTATCTCTTAGTTCTAGGGAGTTTTTCATTTCCATTGGACTCTTTGTTTGACCTTCCTTGTGGCCTAAACTTAATCGAGTTTTATAAACACTTCTTGTGGATACTGGAAAGGGTATATTCTCCAATTATTGTACACCATGCTCTGTTAATACTTTTAAGGTCAACTTTTTAAATATGTTATTGCAATTTCTTTCTAATATTTAGTTTCATCTGTTTGAGTTACTTGTTATCCAGAAAACTGTATTAATATTTCACAGTTTCATTGAAAGTTTCACTTTATAATCTGTATTTCTTTAAATTCTGTGGACTTGGTATCAGGCACATGTTTTGGAAAAGTAATTTTTAGAATGTCATTGGAATTTTCACTTCATAATCTGTATCCCTTTAAATTATTGAGGTCTTGATATTAGGTACATGTTTTGTAACAGTAATACATTTCTAGTTAATCATTGCTTTTATGATTAAACAATGTGTTTATGTAAAGTATTTGGAGGGGACTATTTTTCTGATATTAAATTTCTATCTACTTTCTTACTTTTAGTAGACTTTTGTATTTAGGATTAATCTTAGATTTACAGAAAAGTTGTAAAGATGATAGAGAGTGTTCCTTTATTTCTCTCCTATGTCTTCTAATGTTAACATCTTACATAACCATGGTATGCTTGTTTAAACTCAGAACCAACACTTGTACATTACTTAACTAACTTCCAAGTACTATTTTGATTTTTCCAGTTTTCCACTAATGCCCTTTTTCTGTACTAGGAGCCAATACAAAATACCATATTCCATTTAGTTATCATGTGTCTTTCATCTCCTCTGTTTTGTGACTGTTCTCACACTTTTCATGTTTTTATGATGATAAGAAGCCTAAGATATATTTTTCAGTTATCTATGGAATGTTCCTCAGTATAAGTTTGTCTAATGTGTTTTTTGTTTGGATTAGATATAGGTGTTCAGGAAGAAGACTATCTCGATTACAAGCCACTCTCATTCTATCAGGAAGTACATGATGTCAACATAATTTGTCACTGATGATATAACATTGATCACTCAGTTAATATGGTGTTTGCCAATTTTCTACAATGGAACTGTTTTTTCTTTCTGTTGTCTATTCTTCAGAGAATTGTTAAATCCAGTTCATACTCAAGGTGGAGAGATTAAGGTCCAACTCCTGGAGGGCAGAATATATATATAGATAATACAATATAAATAATATATGAATATGATATATATATTCTATATGTATATATTATTCTCTAAGGAATAGTTGTCTCTTCTTATTTACTCAGCTATTTATATCACTATGGACTTATGTTTATTTATTTTATAATTCAGGCTAAATCATCTTTGTTTTCATTATTATTCATCTGATATATTTGCTAGTATATGTTTTATAAACAGCATAATTGAACATTCTAAAAATATTCTCACAATTTGCCTTTTAAATTGTGAGATAGCCTCTTCAAAATGTTTGTGACAAAGTGGGATGTACTTCAACATCTTTTCTTTTTCCTTTCATTCACCCCAATCATTACCTTAATAACTAAGCTGAACACTCTGTTCTTTATTCTTTTGGTGGATGCATAAAGTAATACACGTATACTTGATGCCTCCCAAATTAGTCATTATTTACTATAATGTTTTGTTAGTATTTATTTTCTTATATTTATCCCGAATTTGTCACATATTTTTGCTGGATATAGAACTCTAGGATAGCATTTCACAACATTGTATCACTATAACATTTGTAACATTATATTATTTGCTTTTGAGCCATTGCATAAAAAGAAATGAAACAGGTACTTAATAATTATAATGCAGGCAAATCTAAGGCCATGTGTGAAATACCATTTCAATGAAGGATCTTGAAGAAGATGAGGGGTTTTTATTTTCCTATTTAGCCTTCTTTATTTTTTCCATTATTCTGCAACTGAGATTTTCTACATGTTTAATGTATTTTCTCTCTCATTTGTCCCACTCATTAGCCTCAGTCCTGCCTTCTAGTAGGATTTAAAAGCTCAGAATGATATGGCTATGATGAGTGGAGAAACACCAGGTTTCTTATTCCTTATGCCAGTTTAGATAAAATGACAGCAACACACCTGGAGTGGTTTTAGGAGCAGAAAGTTTAATAAGAAGGGAGAAGACAGAAGGAAGAAGCTCACCCGTACAGAGACAGTGGGAGGTGGGGATCCAAAGTGGAAAGAGGAGGTCCCTAAGTGTGGTGGACACTAGCCAGGTATATATACAGAGGCTGGAGAAGGCAATGTCTGATTTGTATAGAGCCCAGGGGATTGATTTGACCAGGCATGTCATTCATGTAGCCCTCAAAAAGCTGCCCCTCTCTCCCTAGCCTTTTAATATGCAAATGAAGGGCACCAGAGATGTTCTGCAAATGTGGGGATATGTGTGGTGGCCCTGTTGCCAGGAGCATGTGGGAAAAGGGCAAGAAGGCTGGGGGAATTGCTGTGTTGGGTGGACCCAGTGTCTAATAGCCAACATTTGCATATCAGAAGTTGGTAGCCTGGCTCTGAGACCCTGGGCTTTACAAGAAACTTTGCTGGAGATGCTTTCAAAAATGATAACTTCCCGAGGACCCCTTTTTCCCTCTATCTGCCTAAAATAATTTCTTAATAACTCCTATAATAATAATATTTATATATGACCCTATATAGATGCAAACATTCAGAGTAAATAAATTTCATGGAATCAAGACAACTAAAAGTAGACCAAACACATTAACTACAATTGGGATATAGTAACCTCTGACTTCAGATGTTCTACTCTCTCTTTAGCTAACAGACCCTCACATAGCATAAAATTCTTTTAACAAAAAGCTGTTTATGTTTTATACTGGTTAGCATGCAAAATAACAGGTAGAGAAAATATATATGAATTGTTGGGGATTAAGATTAATTATGGTCTCATTCACTTGTTGATTCTGGTAATGCTTTGAGAAACATATATAAGAAATAAATAATAACTGATGCTGAGTAGACAATTTAATCTGTGTCCCATAAATAATTTGTCACACTGGTAGGGATATATTTAGAAACTACTGAATTTCCAACTGGTGACCTATATTTTGCACATTGTTAGTGTTGCAGGGATACTGGGAGCTTATAATGGTTTCAGCACTGAGGGAATTTTTCTCACGTTGATAGTCTATGATGGCAATTTCTAAATGGAGGTTGTATTAGTCAGAGTTCTCTGGAGGGACAGAAATCATAGGATATATGTATGGGAATTATAAGGGACTTCTGTTATGGTTAATATTAGGTGTCAACTTGGTTGGATTGAAGGATGCCTAGCTAGCTGGTAAAGTATTGTTTCTGGGTGTGTCTGTGAGGGTGTTGTCAGAGGAGACTGACATTTGAGTCAGTGGATTGGGATAGTAAGACCCACACTTAATGTGGGTGGGTCTCAGTGTGGCTGTACCTATTCCAGTGGCATACTGAAATGGAAAGTTCTGTGCTTGGGACCCTTCTGCATCTTACCTCATGTATAATTTCTTCTGATTGTTCATTTGCATCCTTTAAAATAGCATTTTTAATTGGTATTAGTAATTAAACTGTTTTCCTGAATTCTGTGGGCTATCCCAGCAAATTATTGAACATGAGAAAGAAGTCCCATTATCCTATTATCTCATATATATATATATATATATATATATATATATATATATATATACTCCTTTTCATATGTAAATTGAAAGGGAGTTTATTAGGAAGAATTGTCTCACACAGTCAGAAGGTGAAGTCCCAAGATAGGCCATCTGCAAGCTGAAAGATAAAGAAGCCAATAGTGGCTCAGTCTGAATCCAAAAGCCTCAAAAACAGGTAAGCCAACAGTACAACCTTCAGTCTGTAGCTGAAGGCCCGACAGCCCCTGGCAAACACTGGTGTAGGTCCAAGAGTTCAAAGGTGAAAGATCTACAGTATGATGTCTAAGGGCAGGCAGAATGGAAGGAAGCATCCAGCGTGGGAGAAATATGAAAGCCAGGAGACTCAGCAAGCCAGCCTGTCCCACCTTCTCCTGCCTGTTTTGTTCTAGCAGCACTGGCAGCTGATTGGATGGTGCCCATCCACTTTGAGGGTGGGTCTACTCTCCCAGTCCACTGACTCAAATGTCAGTCTCCTCTGACAACACCCTTACAGACACACCCAGAAACAATACTTTACCAGCTAGCTAGGCATCCTTCAATCCAACCAAGTTGATACCTAATATTAAGCATAACAGAGGTCTCTTATAATAATGTGGGAGATTGAGTGTCCCTAGAATATTATTTTTCCTATTTAAGTTTTTCACAGTTTGAGTCTGGTAGCATGGACTATTTTGGGGGCAGAGAGGTATAAACAAGATGCATTAATTGAAATAAGCATCAGAAATGCTGTACTTGAATTTTTGTTTTCTTCAACCATAAAGATCTTAAAATTGTCATAGGAATTAAAATAATCTCTCCCTCTCTGAAGGTTTGAGCCTTCTAAAATAATGTAACAATAGACAGACTAACAGGAGAAAAGGCATACAAATTTATTAACATGTGTGTATCCATAGGAGCCATACAAAATATGTGACTCAAGAAAGAGCCAGATGTAAATATCTCATTTATAGGGGAGAGGGTAGTGGGGGCCTATAGATGATTGTAGAGGGGTAGCAAATAATTTTAGGAGAGATGAATGAGCCTGGGAGACATTATCCTGTAAGTTATTCTCTTACAAATTTCAGTGAGCCCAGAGACAGACAATATCTTGTGACAAAGTCCCATCCAGATGTGGTTACATTCCTGTCTTCTGGTAATAAAATTTCAGGGAAGGAGTAGAAGGCAATTGTGTTTCCTTTGGCAAATGTGATCTCAAAGCAGAAAGGAATATTGAAGTAAAAGCCTCACTTTGTGCGTAGGGAGGGACAGAGGGTTTCACACAGGGCTGCAGGGAAGTGGGAGGTCAAAGAGATCTTGAGGCTGCTTCTTTATTTTACTATGTCAAAGGATCATATTCTGGGATATTATTTTCTGATGCTGAAGATTGCAAACACCTAGTCCTAGCGTTTCCTCTCCCCGCTTGCTGCTTATTTTTCTCCTCAATAGGCTATTGACTCCTCTCCTCTATTGACATGCTCTAGCCTTTACTGGTGAAATGTGTTTTATTGTGTGTGTGTGTGTGATTTTATTATGTAATAAGAATTATGTATTTGGTCTTTGTCCCTGGTTCCTGGCACAGAACTAAAATTGTTGTAACTTCCTGAGTGGTAGGGGTGATTGAAATGTCTTTGTTGTAATATGCCCACCCCACCAGCCACCACAGTTCCTGAAATAGCTCAGGAGCATAAAGATGAAAGGAGTATCTTTTGTTATTCATAACAAGCCCCTTTCAGCCACACCTGAGTTTATGGTAATGAGGTGACTTTTGGAAAGTACCTAAGAATACAGGCCTGGTTGCTAAGGGAACCAATCATATAATTAGAGGTTAGAACATTCAGCCCCATCCCCCAGTCTTCAGAAAAAAGATTGGGCTTAGAGATTGACTTAATCACCAAAGGCCAATGATTAAATCAATCATGCCTGAATAATGAAGCCTCCATAGAAACCCTAAAAATGGGGTTCGGAGAGCATCTGGGTCGGTGAACAAGAAGGCATGCAGATTCCAGGAGGCTGGCACACTGGAATGGGAAGCTCCTGTGCTTGATACCCTTTAAAATAGCATTTCTAGTATGCTAGTAAACTGTTTTCATGGATTCTGTGGGTTGTCCCAGCAAATTATTGAATGTGAGAAGGGAGTTCCATGAAACTGACTTATAGCCAAGTTGGGAAGAAGCTGTGTGTAACTTAGGGATCCTCTATTTGCGACTGGCATCTGAAGTAAGGGGCATTTTATGAAACTGAATCCTTAATCTGAAGTAAGGGGCATTTTATGAGACTGAATCCTTAATCTGTATGCCCTATTCTAATTCCAGGTAGTCAGGGTCAGAATTGAGTTAAATTGTGGAACACCCAGTCAGTGTTTGCCGAGAATTAAATAATTGGTTGATGTGTTAAAACACACACACATTGTTGTTTAGAACTAGAATGAAAACTCCATGAAACAGGCATTTTGTCTGTTTTGGTTACTGTTTTGTTCGTATAAGAAGCTACAAAGCCCACCATTATTCAGTTAACATCTTTTGTGTCTCAATTCCCTTTCACCAATAGAGTGAGCAAGTCTGATTATTCCACCTGAAATCAGACATCCACACCTGTGGCATTAGGGGCAGGATTGTATGGAATATATGGTTCCTAGAAGAGTGGAGTGTTCAACAGAGAAAAACAGAGTCTAGCTCATTACTACTTGTGAGAGAAATTTGTAAATCTTTTTTTTTTTACAAAAGAAGGAAATGATCAGGGAGTTTAAGAAACTTATTCAAGTACCTAAAATAATTATTTGAGTGTCAGCTGAAGAATGACAAGGTTCATATGTTTGAAAAGGAGAGTTTTATTTTTCATGAAGGGTTGTGGCCTGCAGAATGGCCATTCTGGCAGGCTGAGAAGAGTATTCTCTGGTCAAACCAAAGCCAGAAACAGACAGACACATTGAGAGAGAACAAAGGGAAGAGGAATTTATGCTGAGCAAGGGAACCAAATATATGTATTTAATAAGCTATAGAAGGAGTAATGAATATTCATCAAAGGAGAAATGTATACACGTGCCATTGAGCTGCATGCTTCCCTATGGGATCCGTGTTCAGAAAATAGAGATGTTAGCATGATTCAAGGGTGGAGTTTCTGGCCCACTCATGTCAAAAGATGAAGAAGAGGACAGGAAAACCTTTACTGATTATCCTCTGTAGACTGATCAGAACCACTCCGTAGTGGATGGTCTCCAACCAGGAAGAGATGCTGATGGGTTGTTTTGTTGGAACTGCAAAAGGAAGGGGCAGCAGTCAGGCTGCTGGTTATAGCAATGGTGGAGTCTTTCAAAAGGGCTAGTTTCTGATTAGCCCTTATTGAAGAAAACCTTATGGTGGTTATCAACGGAGAGGCTATAACAAGGTGTATCTGACCTCCCTTGTTGTCATGCCTGAGAACTCAGTTTTCAAAGTTGCTTGGCCAAGAAACGGTCCATTCAGTAAGTTGTGGGGCTTAGAATATTATTTTTATTTCTCAGAAAATTAACATAACCCCAAGGTTTCAGATTCAGTGATATTTTTTTCACAACTGTATCAACAGACTGGATAGAAGTTCTCTAAAGAACATTTAACTTCACTTGAGATCATACGTACTGCCATTCATTGGTCCAGGAATAAACTACACCATTCACTAAGGATAGGTCCAAGGGAAATGGCTAGAATTTTTACTATAAATTCCAGATTGGGAGGAGAGGCAATATCATCTGACTCAGGCTTCTTGAACAAGTAAAAAGATTCAATTTATAAATAAAGTAGCAGTAAATTAGACTAAAATAAATTCACTGGGTATTTTGTCTGCAAGAGATGTTTTTCAAATTTAAATTATGGAAATCTAGGCAAAGGACTAGGTGCAGTGGCTCAAGCCTATAATCCCAGCACTTTGGGGGACCAAGGCAGGCAGATCATTTGAGGTCAGGAATTGGAGACTAGCCTTACCAACATGGTAAAACCCAGTTCCTACTGAAAATATTTTAAAAGTTAGCTGGGTATGGCAGTGCATGCCTGTAATCCCAGCTACTTGGGAGGCTGAGACAGAAGAATCGCTTGAACCTGGGAGGCAGAGGTAGCAGTGAGCTGAAATTGTCCCACTGCACTCCAATTTGTGCCACAGAGCAAGATTCTGTCTAAAAAAAAAAAAAATTTAGAAAATGTTTCTCTTTCTCTCTCTCTCTCTCTCTCTCTCTCCCTCCATGTCTTGCCCTGTCACCCAGACCAGCAATCATGGCTCACTGCAGCCTTGACTTCTTGGGATCAAAAGATCCTTCTGCCTCAGCCTCCTGAGAAGCTGGGATTACAGGTACATGCCACCATGCCTGGCTAGTTTTGAAAATTTTTGTAGAGACAAGGTCTCACTATGTTGCCCAGACTGGTCTTGAACTCCTGAGCTTAAGCAATTCACCTGCCTTGAACTTCCTCAAATGTTGGGATTACAGGCGTGAGCCACTGCACTTAGCCTATTTCAATATTTCATATACATTTCAGAGTGATTTATTTAAATTTCTATACACATACATTATTCAGGGTTATCTAGAGAAATAGAATGAATGCCATATACAATATAATGTAATTAATATAGACTATAATATTAATATATTATTTATTAATATATAATATATTATTTATTATATATCTTAATATATTATTTAATATATAATAATATATAATATATAATATAATTATATATATAAGAGAAGACATAGGAATTGGCTTACACAATTGTGGAGGCTGAGAAGCCACAATCTGCTGTCTGTTTGCTGGAGAACCTGAAAAGCCAGTGGTAATTCCATCTGAATCCTAAGACCTGAATCCAATAGTGTAAGTCCCAGTTCAAAGCAGAAGTCCTGAGAACCACTGAGGTTGGAGAGACCAAGGCGTAAATCCAAGTACAAGCCTCAAATCCCTCAAACTAGACGTACTAATGTCTGAAGGCAGAAGATGGATATTCTCACTCAAATATATAGAGCAAACTTTGCCTTTATCTCTGTTTTTTCCTGCTATTCAGTCTTTCAACATGTCGGAGAATGCCCACCTTTCCTCAGTCTACAGTTTCAAATCTTATTTTCTTCTGGAAACATCTTCACAGACATACTAAAAACTAGCGTTTTACCAGCTCTATGGCATCCCTTAGTCCTGTAAGTTGGCACATAAAATTAATGATCTTAATGTATTATGTAAGGCCATAAATCAACTTAAAAATAATATTAAGGAAATGAGATAATATGTGAGAAATATTAGACCTGGATTTTTGACTATATAATAAAGAAAAATATTAAATTTATATTATCTAATAGGAATCTTTGGGGAAAATATTTCATGTTTTTAATGATAACATCATTGACATTTAGCATTTATGGCATCACTCTTATTTTGTCCTATTTAACCTGTTGGATATTATTTTTAACCCTCTACAGTCTGACCACATGTATTACAACTTTGTCAGAGGCTGTCAGTAATTATTCATCTTTGATGAACAGTTGATGAGATGAAATAAAAATTAGGGAGAGCTACATTTAGTTGGATGGAGAAAAAAAGCCATTTAAAAAAATTCCGTAATTATTAAACAGTTTTATCTTTTTGCTTGCTGGTGTAATTCTACATCCTCTGCATTTGAGGTGATATTCTGGTTGTTGAATCACTCCAGAGGAAGTTTGAAAGAATTACTCTCATTGGACAAGAACATGAATGAGAAAGGAATAACTCTAGGCTTAAAACTCTGCTGCTCCTTACCTATATGGACACCTTCTCTGGATCTTCTCTCACGGCAGCATGGGACCTGTCTCTCCTCTCTCTTTCTCTCTGCCTAATCTCTCTCTGCAAAACTTTGGGTCCATGGTATTTATTTGAATGGTAAGCCCACCGCACCTCGGGGGCCCCTTTCCCAATTCTTCCAGGTAAAAGAGGCCAAGGACCTCACATCCGGGAACTGGGAGTGTCTTCGGGATGCTCCTGCTGCCTCCTCCATTACACTAGAACCACCATTTATAACCTGCCAAAAATGGATGAATTTTGAGGATTTTAATCTAAGACTCAGAATATATAACAGTAAGGCAGCTTTCTCCACCTTTAGTTTGTATGCCCTGTGCCTGTACGTTGATTTATATATAAGATTTCCAGGGTTTCAGTAGAGTGTTAATCGTGTGATGCTTCATTAATGAGAAGATTCAAGGATCTCAAATGCAAAAAGACATTTAATAATGGATATCACTAAATATCTACTTACATGCAAAAATATACTCCCTAATTGCATGGGATTACAGGGGATTATTAAGCCATATTTTATATATCAATATTGGTGAACTATGCTTTTTAGGTAGAAAATTGCTCCATGTACTCCATTATTTATAAGCCATGAGTATTAAAATATTCCTTAAAATAGCATCAGATAAACAAAATTAAAAAATATATCTTAAGATTTATTTTGGAGAATTTAATCTCTCAACATTAATTAAAGTTAACAAAGTCTACCTGCGTTTGAGACTCAAAAAATTCTGAGTATCTGTCAATGTATACATTATATAATCACTTAAAACTGAAAAACAACAACAGAAAAAAACAACTAAGACTGAGCTACTCTTCGCTTTAGCTAGTGTTTATATTTCCTTCTTATCTATTTGTTGTATCTGGAATTGAAGAACTCTTCTTGCATGGTAACTTTAAACTAAATCACTTGGGAGCAATTTACAAGGTACCCCCAGTGTCTGAAGCAGCAGTAAAGTTCCAGATTACTGAATTTTGCCTGTAGTCAAGTGAAGATAGAACAGAATTGTTTTCTGTTCTAAATATAAATAAAGCAGTTTTCCCTGTCAGCAGTTGCAATTCAGGTGCATGTATGCTCTTCCACTTAAAATTCAGACATTTTTCTTGCCGTTTTTGCGGCTCAGAAAATGATACCCCAAATTAAAGTCCTCAGAAGAAAAGTTTTTTTTCTCAGAGGAAGGATGCTGCACAGAGAAGCCAAGAATCCTGTAAACAAAAATAAAATTTTAAGCACCTCAGCCAAATGAATGGACTGCCTCTTTGCCAGGAAGACTGCAGAAATACCTGAAAAACCGAATTCCCAGTCATGACAGGTAGAGTGGTCAACACACCTCCTTGTAACCTGCATCTCCTTTGGAGTTAGATAAAACCAGCCAGCACTGACCTGGTGATCACAGGACTGAAAAAACAGACTCTGTGGCAATAAGATTCCAGTTTTGCCCTGAAGCTGATACAGCATGACATGAGAACATAACCTGAAAGAAATAAAAATATTTTATCTGAAAACATATTTTTCTGACATATTTAGTTAGAAATGGCCCTGCAAAACCTTCTTTTGTGGGGGAGATTTATATCTCTAGAGAATCTCCATTAGTGCAGCCAGGCCTTCTTTTTCTAGGTCTTTCCAGAATCTAGGAAAGATTAAATGAGAATCTGACACCTTTAAGATTTGAAAAGAGACATTTACCATCTATTCTCAATGAAGGCTGCTACCTGTGAGGCTTCATCTACATAATAAGAACCATGGCTTCAGCAAACTCCTTAACTCAAGCATTTCTTTCTAATGACGCCAAGTCTTTAAATAAAGATTAACTTTTTCAACCAATTGCCAGTTAGAAAAACCTTTGAATATGCTTGTGAATCTACCTAATAGACCCCACAGCCCCTAACCCCCTGAACCTGCTTCACGATATTCCACCCCATTAGGCTGAACCAATGTACACCTTCCATTTATTGATATATGATTATACATAGAATTTCTGTCTCCCTAAAATGTATGAAACCAAACTGTAACCCAATTGTCTCAGATACATGTTCTCAGGACCTTTTGATGCTGCTCCCTGGTCTTTGGTCACTCATCTTGTCTCAGAATAAATATCTTTAAATCTTTTATGAAGTTTTCTTTTTCCGTCAACAATCTGAACAGATAAGCCTTGCTGGGTTCTCTCCTCAGTGTGTTCCCATTAGATCATACCCTTTTTGTCCAATCACAGTTTTACATAGTTGTCTATTCTTCACCAACTCTAGGGATAAAAATAGTTTTCCTAGGGTCTTTGGTCTTCATTCTGAAAGTTTCTATAGTATGTAAATCTGTTCTGCCTTTCTTTTATTAATCTGTGTTTTGTTATAGTTATGTTGGCTGTGACCCTTATAATGGGGAGGAAAGAGATCATTCACCCCCTTCCCATCTTTACACTATCCCTGATCATTTTAATGCATTAACATTCATAATATTAACAAGGTTAAAGCAGAAATTAACATCGAATTCTGTGACTGTTAAATATTCTTTAAATTAATCTGTACCTTTGGAAATCAGAATAGTAGTTACCTGGAAGGCATAGGCAGACTATGGGAGGTTTTCTGATATTAATTCATTCTTGATCTGGGTCTTTATACACAGATGTATTAACATCCAAAACATTCATCAATCTGTGTGATCATCTTCTCTTCACCTTTCTGTGTACATTTCACTAGTAAGTTTTTTTAAAAAAAAAAGCCATGTCCCTTTGCAGCTACTTTTTAAAACAGAAGTTAAAATGATAGAGACAATTAGATTTCTTATTCATGTTAGATCATTCTAGGATATTTTAATAAAATAAAAGCAATACGCTCTATGAAAGATAAGGTAATATGGATAATACAATTTTAAATGTCAACTGAAATGCTTTATCCTCTTTTTAACTTTTAAAAAGGATAAGGCTGGCATGAAAATAACCAAGCTTGAGAATAACTTTATAATTTATGAGCTGTGCAAGACTATTGTCTGATCAGTCTTTCTTAAAATAGTTGGAAATATATAAAACAATTTTAAGAAAGGTTTTTAGTCAATAATGTTATATATGAAGTGTAATTATATGATCAGATTATTCTAAATAATTAAATATATTATTTCCTAATATAGTTTTATATGTAATATAATTAGAAATATAATATACTTAGATGTAATATTGCAAATAATTACAATAATCTATCATTGTTACTTGTTGACAAAGCTCAATTTTGGAATCTTTCTACTTTCTTCAATACTGACGGAATGTCTCATATTAACTTTTGAAAATGATTTATTGATTATTTTTGAAGACTATGCAACTACATTAAGCCCTCTTACTCAAAATATTTTAAAAACGTTAAGCTATTTTTTTTTGAGACAGAGTCTCACTCTGTTGCCCAAGCTAGAGTGTAATAGCACAATCATAGCTCATTGAAGTCTTAAACACCTGGGCTTAAGCCATCCTGCTGCCTCAGCCTCCTAAGTAGGTAGACTTACAGGCATGCACCACCACATCTGGCTAATTAAAAAAAATTTTTTTTTTAGCGATGACATCTTGCTATATTACCCAGGCTGGGCTTGAACTCCTGGCATCAAGCAATCCTCCTGTCTCAGCCTTCCAAAATGCTAGAATTAAAAGCATGAGTCACTATACCTGGTCAAAGTTGATGATAAAAAATATTGAACTGTTAATAACTTGGTGGCAAATATCTTTCTCTATATGTTTATGATATGAAAAAAATTGAGTGAAGAAAATGTGACTTGTTTGCTGTAACCATGATCAAAGAAAATCCAAATGCCTTACATTCTACCATGATTTCTTTTTTTTAAATCTCGGTTTTTTTAAGGCACAATTGTCATATAAAAATTTTATGTTTACGGCCAGTGCAGTGGCTTATGCCTGTAATCCCAGCACTTTGGGAAGCTGAGGTAGGCAGATCATGAGGTCAGGAGATTGCAACCATCCTGGCCAACATGGTGAAACCCCTTCTCTACTAAAAATGTAAAAATTAGCTGGGTGTGGTGGTGCTGCATGCCTGTAGTTCCAGCTACTTGAGAGGCTGAGGCAGGAGAATCACTTAAACCTGGGAGGCACAGGTTGCAGTGAGCTGAGATCATGCCATTGCATGCACTCCAGCTTGGTGACAGAGCAAGACTCTCTCTCAAAAAAAAAAAAAAAAAAAATATATATATATATATATATAGATTTATTTATTTAAGATGTACAGCATGATATTTTGATACGTATACACTGTGAACGTATTGCCACTTCAAAGTAAATTAACATACCATCACCTAACATAGTTACTATAGGGGCCAAGGCTCTCTTGGCCCCGGGGGTGCTCAATGAAAATGTCTGACATATGGCAGACTGATTAACAGGAGAAAAGGCATCCAAATTTATTTGACATGTATATTAAAGCATTCAGATTAAAGACCACACTTCCTAATGAGGTACAGAAAATTATATGTTTTATCTTGAGGTTATGGAAATAATGCAGGCATGGATCCTGGTAAAACAGGTTATGAGAGATGGGAGAGGAGAAATTCTATGGAGGGGCAATAAATGATTATTAGAAATAATGATTGATTGATTCTGGAACAGAAATTAACATGCAAATAGTTCTCTCTGGAATTTAAATGATCCTTAGAGACAGTAATTATCTTGAAAAAGGGTCTGTTCAGGTATAGTTACATTTTTGGTCTTCTTTCCTGTCCTGAATAATGAACTAGAAGTCTTGTTCTCTTTGGTGGGTCATTCCTATCTTTATATAAATAGGGGGAAAGTCTCTTCCAGAGCCTGTTGATCTCTAAGATTTTTTTTATTAAAATACTCATTATTCCGGGGAGCCATGTTTTGGGGTGAAATGTTATAATTTCCTTCATTACCCTTTGTGTGTGGTAAGAACATGTAAGATCTATTCTCTTGGCAAATTTCAAGTATACAACAGAATGTTGTTAACCATAGCCACCATGCTGTATTAGAGCTACAGAATTATTCATCCTGCATAATTGAAAGTTGATGCACTTTGACTAACATCTTTCCATTTCCCTCTCCTCCAGCTCCATATCCCCTCCCCTGGCCTATTGCCCCCATGCTGCACTGAACCTCACCATTCTTCTCTCTGTCTCTATGAGTTTTATTTCTTTAGGTTCCACATATAAGTGAGATCATGTAGCACTTGTCTTTCTGTGCCTGGCTTATTTCACTTATCATAATATCTTATTAAAACTGCCTCTAAAACTTTATAAAATTAATAATGGAAGAGAAAGCAAGAAATAAAAGTAAACCATTTCTGTAGGACATCCAATATCAATCATTAAGTCAGTTTACTCTCTGACCTGCTTGGTTTGGTGCCTATTGTCCTAGAATCATGCAGAATCTGTTGCAAGAATATAATTCTCTTTAACTGCTCTATAGATAATAACTTGAACCCTCTGAAATATTAAATTTTCTCTTTGAGTTATTCCTTCAGGTCCTGCATATTGATGAAAGTATTGACATCAGTTGGTCAAAGGATGTTGCAAGAAGCTAACTCATCAAAAAATGCAGTTTCTATATTCTGATGATTTCATCCTCCTTAAACTGAATAATAAATGACTTAAATTTTCCAGCCCTTCACATCCCATGATCTCCTTAAAAACACCAACTTAGAACTTTTTGGGGTGACGGATTTGAGGAGCTCCTCCTTTCCCCTCATTCAGTGTCCTGAAATCATTAAACTCTTTCTCTGCTGCAAACCTTGCTGTCTCAGCTTAGTGGATATGTTATTGCACACCAGGCATACAAACCTGTTGTTCCTATAACACTATGATTTCTATCCATTAATCAATCATTTTTATATTTTAAAAGTCGAGTCAACTCTTGCTTGAGGGATTTTAAGACAGAAATATCAGGGAGTTCCATATGATAGGAAAAAAAATGAATGCATTCCTTGTTCCAGCCATTCAATTCATTACTTTCTCACCTAAAATGCACATTGAACATTTTTTTATCCAAACTAAATTCCTAAGATTGTCTGTCTACATCAAAAAACCCTCCCTAAGGTAGGGTTTTACGAAGCAAATCACTTTGCAGAGGAACATCAGACCATGTGTTGCCTATCACCAGGATAACAAATACAGAAGAGTAAATGAAAAGCTATAGTAATTCAAGTGAAGTGGGGATTTTGAGTAAATGTCTAGATTGCTCATTCATAGCTCTTGGCTAAATAGAGTTATCAGCCAGTGAAAACTTGTTGCCTGGTTTTCTTGCTGTGTCATTCCATGCACCTACAGTAGTGTTAAGCTTTCCCTCTGTTTTGGACAAGCAGTAGTAATCACTGCAGTGCATGTCTGCAAAGCCCATCCAGGGCTTAGACATGAAACTGCTAGTAAAATAAAGCTGGACTGGAATTAGAAGCTTTTTTTTTTTGGTCCATAGAAGTAAACAGTTTTTTCATCTCCATTTAAAAATACAGATAAAATTTAGCTGCTAGAGCATTGCTCAAACCCCCACCATCTCAATGAGTTCATACTGTGTAAATATTGTGATCTTAATAAATAAATACTGAAGCACAGCTGGCGCCTGTAAGATATCACTGTTGGGTTGCCGTGGTCCTGTTATCACCAGAGGGTGTTGCTAATTATTCTCGGAACTGAGGCCCTGGCATTCTAGAGGAAAGGAAAGCGGAGGAAAATCAACAGAAGTTGGAACAAAAATAAAACATTGTTTGTTTCGGTCCATAGCAAGGGCATTTCACCCTTGTAAAAATCAGAAACACATATAGTATAGGTATGCAACTGCCTTTTCTCTGTAAAAATGATTCAACAACACTATTTATTTCAGCCCTTGATTGCATTCCAGCTGATTAAAATTCACACCCCTTCTTCGTAAGGGCAAGAGGAGATAATTGGGGTGTTCAAAGGAGAGCACGGGAGAACCTGGATGTCTTAAACGAATGAGTTTACCAAGAGAAAGAATGTTGCTTTCCTTCCTCCTTGCTTTCCTGGCAGGTATGTTAATGACCTAGCTTTGCACATTGCACACAAAAGAGGTTCATTTTGTGTATCTGTCTTGACTTAAGAAAGCAGATGCTGTTTAGGCATATGTCAAGTGGAAAAGAAGCTGCATATGAATTGCTACATTCTTCTGAAAATGCCATGGTTAATTTTTAATTGCTCGTAGCAAGGTAGACCTGATGACCACAGCATTCCACTCAGGTAGAGCTTGTGTTGGCTCATCAGATTATTGCTGCCTCTCAACTAATGTTATTTCACTTTGAGCCCAATAGTAAGCTAAGAGTACTGTTAAAAAGCTTCTGGCACTGTGCTGTTGTGTTAAAGAACCTACTCTCATGTACTCCTCTCAGCATTTTATCGCACAACAAGGAGGTTTGACTTCAGAAAATGCAAATGACCATAAGTAGAAATCAGGTTCTTTTAGTTCTTTCCACATTTCTTTTCTAGTCTTCCTCTGGCAACTCTCTTCCACTATTGTTAAAAAGATTTAGAGTCTAAGGCAAGATTTGTTTCTCTGTCCCCTACAGTCTTTTACAAGGCCTGAGAATGTTGGCAATCCCCTGCTGCTTTATTCGAGAAGGCCTCAACAGGCTGCATTCTGGAGCTTTTCTAGCCCAGGGGAAAAAAAATGTTCAGTCCTTACTGAAGCTGTTGGGAAATTTTTATCCAGCAGTGTATGCTTAAAAGACACTTAAATTATTGTTTCATAGTTCTTATTCTTGCCTAGATTGTTTAACAAAAATTATTCTCCATGTGATTCTGTATTCCAAATAAATTCATAAACCAGATAATAAAGCTATTAATGCCTGAAACAGATTGCATTTGTTTTGACTAATTCTATCTAAATGTTTTTTCTATAGTTGCCTGCTTGTGTCACTATATTAGTAAAGTGATATTCATTTCAATTAAACAGGGAAAGAAGCATTCTCAGAAATAGCATCTTGCATGATTTCAGGCCTAACACTGATGTCAGGGGGACAATTCAAAAAAAGGCAGCTAACATTATTAACTTACTGAAATTATGATCACAATATGTGATATTTTGGCAAGACCAACAGTATTTCTACATCAGATCTAAAATGGACCAAACTATTGTCACTAAAAATTAAATCATAGACCGTCCACCTCACTTCTCCCAACTGCAGCTTGGATCTTGACTTACTCTTCTTTGAGATTCACTTCCTTGGCTCTGTTACCCTGACTTTAAACCTAACCTTTGGTTCCTTTGAACTGTACTCTTCCTAATTGTCAATAGCATTTGTTTGTTTATTTCTTATATCAGTTGTTGTTATCTTAAACTGATTCTCTGGATACTAATTCCTCTCTTGGTCAGAACTCTCTGAGTCCATCTAAGCCATAGGGAATACTATATTTGATCATATTTCTAATTTTGTTATTAATAGCCAGTACAGTCTTGACTGTGGGAAGTGGTAATTTCGGAAATATAGATGTATTCTAGTTAAATGTTTTCCAACACAGACATCACATCTAAAATTGACCCACTAATTACCCTAATAAGTCTGCTTCAAATGCCTACAAAGATAGAAATGCCATTACTTTCCAAATGCAACTCATTTCATTTTGGAAAACTCTCATTATAGCAAATCCTTATTTATCTTGAGCCACTGTCTTTCTCCCTGGTGGTCCTCTACTCCAGTGACATGAAATCAATGTGAGGTTTCTTTGAATTAATCATCCTTCAAATATTAGAAAAGTATTTTGTTTCCATAAACTATTTTCTTTCTAGGAAAACATCCTTACATTTCCAATAATTATTCAAATAATTTAATATTAAATTTCCTCTCCTCATCACTCTACAAATATTTCATTTCATTAGCTTCCTTCTTAAAATTCAATTCCCAAACTAAACACAATTAGAACTGAGTATCCTATTTAGAATTATTAGTGTCAAGTATGCTAAGCATATATAAAAAATAGTACAGGAAACAGGTATTAGGATGCAGAAAGAAGACATGGCAACCTACTTGTTCAGACAGACCATCTACTTCTTTTGTAATCTTGATCTCATCAGGTAGAATCTTCAACCACATCTTTCATATCTATATAAGTGGATTTCTGTGAGAATTAGAAATTACATATAGTAATAATTAGTTTTATATTAGGCATGTAATAATGATGAAAATGGTGATAGTACAATTATCTTCTTTGTTTTGAATCAAATATTTTTGACATTTGATGCCTAATATCCAATTAGAGATTTTTGTTCCTTTGTCATTTTGTTTTATTTTTAGCACTCATGCTATATGAGATCAGAGAAGAGATTTCCTATCTTTCTGGGTTCATAGACCCTCAGTTCTCAATATATTTTTTACAGTGATTACAGGACCAAAACCAAAAACAAAGCCTAACAGTTGTGTTTAGTAAGTAGAAAGGTCCAAACAACAATTATTATTGTTCTAAGAACATAGTAGACATTTGAAAAAATAATACACATAAATTAAAAAAAATACATACTTATTATTTTTAAACAATAACAATTACTTACTAGTGGGATGAGTGCACAAGATGGGCACCACACAACTTACCAAACGTGAGACAGTACCACTCTCATTTCCTACAGTAATTGCTATAGATCACAGCAAAAATCTAAATCCCATCTTTATAAATATGACATTTTCAAAATGAGTGTAGAAAGTCTAATATTTAGTGGTTTGCATGGTGTATCTGTGGTTTCCCCTGAATATTTAAACTATCCTGTGGCATCTCCATAAATTTCTTTGTTAGAAAGGTTGCAGACAGGTACAGATTCACTGGGTTTTTATTCGAGTTTTTGTTTGGCGACAGAAAGGAGACCTTAAGAATCATAGGCTTGAAGTTTACTAACACATCCAGGTTTTTTTTTTTTTTTAATGTATTGGCTTTGATGGACATCAGTCATTCCTGTATGCGTCTGAGATTTTTAATATGAGCATAAAAATTTTATCACCCCTCTACCATTAAATTTTGTTTTGAAAAATAGAAGTAAACTTCCATCAGTTGATGTATGTATGGATTTTAGTTTGCCACCAAATCTAATAGGCCTTTGTTTACTTTCAAACTTTCTATAGATTAAATCATATTAAAAACCATATATAATCACTGTATCTTATAATTACCTGTTAATTACTGAGGAACAACAATGGACTTAGTCACAGCATTCCATGAAGTGATTGGAGGCATGTTATCCTTCATGAGATATGATGCTTTACACAGTATTTCTCATTATTATCTCAAAAAGATAAAACAGAATCTTTTGACAATTTCAAGGCTGGCACTTCATATTCCTAACTATTTGTAAGGAATGGGGATTTATAAGGTACTGTTGCTTTCTTTATGTTCTCTTTGCTTTTTGGAGATTGTAACAATAATGCAGAAATGTATCTCCTGGGATGTCTCTGGGGAATTCCTTGCATCCTTGTTAGGAGACAGGACTGCAGGCTGGGATTATCTTACAGTTGTCGTGAGTGAAGTGTGTAAGCTATCAAGCACTACACTTCTGAGACATAGAGAAGACTCCCTCAGGTCACTAATGTGTTTGGAATAGTTCATTAGTAGACACTATTCTCAGGTAAATTAACAAAGAAACTTCTTTTTCCCCAACTTGCTCATCCCTAGCTGTATAACTGCCAACACTGTGACTGTTTTTTGCTAATTTTTATAAAATGTGTTACTTACTTCCATGTGGCCCCTTCAGCAAGGGAACAGTCTAGTGGGAGAGCTTCCAAACTAACTTACAATGTTACTTTGTAGTGTCAATGGGCTTTTAGAATTTATTTTTTTAACTGAAATACCAAAAAGCCAGTCCCAGAGAAAAAAGGGCAGCAACTCTAAAAAAGTAAAATATACTGCCTTGTGAAAAATAAAGAACAAGACAAATACATTATTAATAAACCGTGAAAACATTTGCCCTAAATAATATAAAACTGTGTGCTCTTACATGTTATATTATTGTTCAGCATAGTTTAAAAATAAACATGATAAATATCTCAAAAGATGTTTCCATTATTTTTAAAGGTCTTTTGCTTAGGGTTTCATTCGTAAATCTGTATCTTAGAACAATAGTTACAATTGTCACAATTTCTACATTATGATGATGATGCTCATCAGAGTTTTTGAATGCTCTTAAATGAAGTGTTTTGAACATTTTATTTCATAAAATGTTTTCCTTTGATAAGAAATAACGGTTCTGCAGTATTAATTATATGACTATTCTTCCTTTATGTAGATAAAATCTTCACTGTAAAGCAATGTGTGTGCCATAGATGCAGCCCTACCACAGTCACATCGTTTAGATCATAATACCTGTCTCTCACAATATAGCACTCCTTTCTCTCCCCAAACCAACAAAAACTCACAAATAAAATCCCTGTAAATCTGTACCTGTGACCTTTCTCAACAAGGTATAATTTCAGATTTACAAAGACCTAATATATATTTTAAATAACCCCAGATTATTTTGTCGCCCTTTTCATGTACCCTCCTCACATCCACATGACTCTACTCTCTTGAAAATTATGTAAAAGTTTCTAGCTGTGTGAAGAGGAGCCAAATTCCTTCCTAGATGGTGAAGCAGGATGTTTCCCCAGCTACCGCATGGGTGGGAACTGGAGTGCATGGGCGTCAGCAGGGGCAAACTCCACTTATTCACTGCTCCACCCCTTGTGGCAGGGGGAGCACAGGTGAGCAGGTGCAGGAGCCAGCGTGAGCATTGTTGGGCCCCAAAAAGAGCGAACTTCATACTGGCCCTGTGGCAGTGTCCAGGGGAGAGTGCCTGTGACCCCTGAATCCCCAGAGGAGTATTACAGTGGACAGCTTACATCTTAAAAGGTTAGTGGAGGGTCAGTATGACAGCCCTTTGCACCCACACTCATGGTACCTGAGTAGTTGTTCAGCCTATATGGAGAATGAGGTTGCATGACTGAATTGAAGATGGTAAATGTGGGGGATTTTATTGCCAGTGAACGTGGCTCTCAAAGGGAAGGGGAGCTGAAAAGGGGAAAGATGGGGAGGGTAATCTTCTCCTGGAGTCCAGCCATCCCCGGCAGGACTCCTCTCCAAAGCTTTTCCATGAAGCTGTCCTCTCTTACGTCAGCTACTTCTCTCTTATGTCCAACCATAGTCTCCGACATCAAGCTGCTTCTCCTCCCTGCTGACTGAGTTCTGGGGTTTTGATGGGCACAAGAAGGGGACCAGGGCGAGTCATGGGTGGTTTTAGAAAAGGCAGCATTGAAATGGGAAAACGGACGTAAATTCTGACTTTGGGCTGTGGTCACAGGCTTTCGACTTGAGCATGAGGCTCTTGCTGAAGACCTTTCCTCTTCTGCCCAGAATTTCCCTGCCTCCTGTATTTATCAGTGATATACTAGTCTATATAATGGAAAAGGTGGATATAATATAAAAACAGCAAAAACTGCACACAGTAAAGCAAACTTTATGCAAAATATATATGCTATGAAGAAAAAACATTTGGTTACAATGGCGAAGTTTCTATTGAACAGTTGTGTCAAAGTTTTCTTGGAAAAACTGGAAACACAGGGAAAGGCAGAAAATAAAGAGGTGAGAGAAAGAGAGGAAGGGAAGCGGGAAGGGGAAATCAGGAATTGACAACAAACTCAACAAAGCTATGGTGGTATGGAAACTGCTTTATATGTTTATGAGACTTAAAGCCATTTCGTGTGGCTGATATCTAAGCTCAACTGTGGGAATGTGTATGTGATGGGGTGGGGGTGGGTTAAAATAAGGAGGTTCTTGCTGGAGCAAAGCTGGAGAGATAAGCCAAGGCCAGTTCATTGAAGACTTTTAATCAAATTAGGAACCTGAGCATGTTTGGGATTTGATTAATTATTCCAATAGCTTTGCACAGGGCTGGGAATTGAGGCAAAAATATCAGATGGGAGATCAGAGATTATTGTAACCATAGGTTTTCCATGAGACATATTTCAACTACTTAACAATTACAGGGTGTGGGGCAGGCTACTTAATTTTTCTAAACCTTAGAATTGGGAGAGTAAGGACAACTGGCAGACATTGGGAAAGTTTAAAAGAGATAATGCACAAGCATTTATTAACTCAAAGAATGTTACATAATAAGCAGCTAGGAAGGGAAAGAAGATGATGAAATCTGTTTAGAGGTAGATTATTTAAGATATAGTGATTGGTTAGATATAGGCAGTGAAATATAAAAGTCTAGAGATTAAAAAATTGTACCCTGTGTGCCACCTCTGCCATCTACCCATTTTTGTGAATAAGAATTTATTATGGGAACAGCGTCATGGTCATTTATTTACACATCATGTGCAGCTAATTTATCACTACAATAGGAGAGTTGAGAAATCATGATGGAGATGTTGCAGATCTCAAAGCAGAAAATATTTGCACTCTAGTCTTTGCAGATAATGTTTGTTAGTCCTGCTCTTGAATTGCCATTTATCATATTGACAAGTATTTTAAAATTGTAAACTTAGTGTTCTCAGTAATGATCTCTGAGATCAGCACACTCATCTTTTCACAATGCCAGATGGCCTTTCGCTTAAAGTCCCTAAAATAACTTTATCCGTTGTTCTCCAATCTGATTTTTCAAGAAAGAATTGTGACTTAAAGGTTTTCCATTAGACTGCTATGACCAAACAAACACCTCAACTGGTCAGTCTTAATGCTTTAATTCTGTCCCTGAGAGGTCACAAATAAATTAAGAAGTCACATTTCTCTAGCCCCATATGAAACAAACTTGAATATGCAAGTATAAATAGGCCCATTGTGTAGACTGCCAATGTCAGACTTAAAGGTCAGAGGTGGGAAGGAGGAGGGAGGGAAAGAAAGAAGGAATGGGAAAGAGGTAGGGCGAAATTGTAGAGTGCAAGAGAGGGTGATATGGGAGTGAGAAGGGAAACTTCGGGACCATAATGAGAAGGCTGGAGGAAAAGCAGAGAAAGGGGAAAACAGGCACTAGAAAGGGACCTGGGATAGAGACTTAATCTACTTCACAGTTTTTCCTTACCTTGGATTGCAGCCTGCTCTGTTAAAATGCTCATTTCATAGTCACAAGTACTCCATGGTTGAAAAGATCAACTGACATGTATTCTCAGTCATCTGTGAATAACCAGTATGTACTTTTCAAAGAAATTTCTAATGACCCAATTTATGTAATGCTCAATTAGGAGATTTTAGACTCCACGTCAGGAAAATTGGAGTCAATTGGAGTCATCCTGGCTCTCAGAATATCACGTCCCTAGGTCAACATTCAGTTTGACTAAGGCAGTACAGCATCTTCTAAAGGGAGATGGTAACATCAAGGGAGTGTGGTATCATGGCCTGTAGAGTTAGAGAACGTTGAGTTTGTGTCTCAGTCCACGACTTATGAGTTGTATTAGCTTAAGTAAATTACTCAAATTCTCTAAGCTGCAGCATTTTCACTTGTAAAATGATGACAAAAAATACCTCCCAAAGTGATTACGAGGGTAAAAAAAAGGTCATATATAGAAAGCAAATGGGTGTCTAGCAAGTAGTCTAAGTTGAATAAGTTGTAGGTATCACTATCATTGTTGCAATTATTGTTACTAACAATAATGACTGAATGTCTAATTGAAGAAGGCCTAGCAATTCGCCCCAAGAGACTTATATATGCTTTGAGTTTGGGAAACCTCAGTGTTCGGCTTTTTGGAACAAAAAGGCATGCATTATTTTATGTTCTGCTGGAATCAACAATGCCCTTTCTATCTACAGTTGTTTGTAACACCAGAAACTTTCATTTTTCTAAATCTTGCTCAATTTTCTTATAAAACCAAAACTGACTGATAAATGGTCGATTTAGAATATATGGCAAGCAGCCCAAGGAGATATATAATCTTGAAAGGTATAGTATCTTGGTAAGAAATAAAAGCTTCTGGTGCATGGGAAGCATTGGAGTCTGAGATGACCAGACAAGCAGAGTTTTCTTCCCTTTGCAAATCCTCCCATTTAAGCAGTCAGTGTGACTTCCTAGAAATTTACACCTCTGTAGCGATACAGCAAATGGAAAAGTGTTAGTTTCCAAATCCATTCCCCTCTGAGGAACTCTCCTGCTGTGCTTAAGCTGACTGTTCATTTTAGGCCTCATTTACTATTTAGTCTTCAGAGATGTTTTCACTATGAACAAGAGAAATGTTGCTTTAATTTTACGTGTTCTTATCCTATCATTGAATAAATCAAAACTTTGAAATCTGCAGGATTCAGAAACTGAATAAACACATTTACAGAGATTGAGCATTCATGTTCAGGGTTAATAGTTTAGTTCAATAGAATGATAGACCCACTTCCAAATATTCCCATGAGATACTTTATCATTGCAAAGTATTAAAGTCCATTAGTTCCACCTCACCAAATCCTTACTATGTTATTAACCCTACTCTACTTAAGGCAAATTTGATGTATCCGAAATTAGTAATTATCCCCAAATTTTGGCAAGTTAGTCAAACAACGGAAATTAAAAGTCAGAGTCCTTGATTCCCAGGTGGTTGATTAGCTCCTAAGGCAGAATTACCTCTGATGGATAGATCACTATTCAAACTTGGAAACTTACTATTTAAAGAACATAGGAAACCATACAAATAAATTCACAAAAGTGAATATGTTTTAAAGAAATAAAACATTGGGGGACTACAGGCATTTACTGAATTGAAGGTAGGGTTAACTTTGTGTTTGTTTCATGGAAACATACATTTAGGATTAAACAAAAGTATATAAGAAAAGTCATCTCACATAGTTTATAACAATTTAATTGACTTGGAACAAGAAGTATAAATTTCTTTAAAGGTGGATTCACTACTACTATGTAACACTAAGTGATCCAAGACCACACAGGCTGTTGGTCAAGAGCAGATTCACTCATGTCTTCATAGGAGTCATTAGAACCACAAACTCTTTGTTTGCTTTATAAAACTAGTAAACTGCAGCAAAAAAGGGACAGACTATAATGAATAGACAGTGGCAGAAATGTGGAATAAAGAGCTAAAGGCAACTCTCTATGGTATTATTTTGGAGGTCTTTTCGCCATGGTCACCTTGACTGGACTAGGCTCTCTTCAGGGTTCTATGAATGAATATTTCCAACTTCTAGTTAGCAGCAGAGCAAAATAAATACCACTCTTCCAATCTGTCATTTTTACTCAAAAGTGATCAATCTGCTAAAGACAATAAAGAACAGAATCTTTTCCTGTAGGCTTGGAAATTTTATTATCTCTTTTTCAGTGTTAAGAGTTCAGTTTTCCTGAAGATTTTTTTCCGTGTCACTCCTATTTTAGAATGAACAAATTCAGTATAAAGAATAAAAAAACAAAAAATAGTTATTTAATCTCTCTCTCATTGGCTGGCACAGCATTAGGCTCATATTTAGAAGAGCAAAACACATATAAGAAGTATATACCACAGCTGTTTAAGAAACCATACTATGTATTCTCATTATTCCTGCAGTGGATGAGAGAGAAAGGTTGTCCTACTATCTTTGATATGTGCCTGCACAGTGATTCTACCCCCAATAAAATTAGGCCCAACAATAGTCTTCCATGATGAGAGTGACATAATGAAGTCAGCGCATGGGGAGACAGACTCTTTGGCCTAGTCTCTGGGGCCAACATTTAAATTCTTTATCTTGTTGTGACCGCATACATGATTGAATAAAAGAACATGACACGGGTGCCTATTTAAAGACTGCATTGGTGCCCCATTACACATGCTCCCTAAATGGCTCTTGTTTACTGATGAGTTTAGTCAAGATTATTGTTACGGATTTTAGGTCCTAGAGTGTGTGTACAACTACAGTGAATATTTAGTGTGCTATGATGAATAGATAAAATGCAATAGGACATCAGAAAAAATAGGAATTACAAATGGAACAACTTCAAAGACAACTAAATGAGATTTATGTAACTACAAAATCAAATTTTTGTTCAAGAAAACTTGCCTTTAGAAGTTCCTGTTTTTTTGAATCAGGTTGCTACACTCAGCAAGAGCAGTAAATGTAGAAGATTTTTAATAAATTAAACTTTTTTCTTGGTTCATATTTAGTTTTTAAAATTTGAGATAATTGTAGATTCACATACAGTTGTAAGAAATAAAACAGAGAGATCCCTTGTACATTTTACACAATTCCCACCAGTTGTAACGTCTTGTGAAACTGTACTATAGTATCAGAACCAGGATATTAACATTGATACAATCCACTGATTTTATTAGATTTTTACAATAGTATGTCAATATTCAACAATCTCAAAAAGCTTAATTAAAAGGTAGTTTTACTTACAGTAGTGTGTGTGTGTGTGTGTGTGTGTGTGTGTGTGTATTTAGTTCTATACAATTTTATCACATGTATAGGCTTCTGGTTTTACCACCATACCAAGATATACATGTATTTCATCACCATAAAGTTTTCACATATTACCCTTCTAAGAGGTTTAAGTTAAACTGGAAAGAATGAAACGGTCCTGTTTCAAAGACATAGAATTTTAGAAGTCATAATAAACATACATTAAGGGGAAAGTGAGATATTCACAGACATATCTACCATTAAACATGAGAATTGGAAATATTACTTACTGGCTGTTACTAGATTATACAGAGTGACTAAGGATAAAAAGACACTTTTCAAATCAATATTATAGACATATGTTTTATGTATAATAAAAGGCACTTGCATGAACTCATACAGAATAATGAGTTCTGACAAATATATTAATCTATATAGTAACCATACAATTGAGATATAGAACATTTTCATCAACTATCGATTTGATTTATTTCACTTTATATTTGTTTTGTCTGCCCTGGAATCTCTTATAAATAGATTCACACAGCATGTGGTCTTTTGTGTCTGGCTTCTTGAGCTTATCATGATCTTTTTGAGATTTATTCATACTGCTTTCTACATACACACACACAAATGTGTGCATATGTATCTCAATAATTTATTTCTTCATATTGGTAAGATGAAATCCTTGTGTTTATATGCCACAGTTTGCTTTTATTTACCTGTTGATGCCTGTTGAGATTATTTAAATTTGTTGACCATTACAAAAACTGTGGTCATGAGCATTTGTGTTCAAGTGTGTATATGTGTACATAGATTTTCATAATGGAGTAGTAATTATTTAGACATAGGAGTAGTATGGTACATATGTATAACTTTATAAAATCCTTTCAGCTGTGAGTTCCAGTTATGAGAATTTCAGTTTCTTTCCACCCTTGTCAACACCTGCATCTGTCATTTAAAAAAAAATTAACCTCAGTGTATAGAAGTAATCATTTTCACTTTAATTTAAATTGCACTTTTAATGATTATTAGTATATCCTTACGTTGTTATAGGCCATTGGTGGTGTTTACTTTTGCAAGGTAGTTAGTGTCCTTTCCTTTAGTGAGGTGTTTGGTCAAGTCTTTTGTCTATTTTTTAAGTTGAGTTGTATATTTTCTTATTTTGAGTTTTAATAATAGTATATATATGTTTAATATGACTTGGTTTTTCAATTTTAAAATATTTAAAAGATAATTCTTAAAGGAAAAAACGTATAAATGTAGTCTATGGTTTATAACAGATATAGAAATGAAATTTATGCTAACAGTAACAATAGATGATAAGTACAAATTAAATCATGTTACTGCAAATATTTACAGTTTATGTAAAGAGATATAAAGTTATTTGAAGCTAGACTACATATTGTGTGATTTCATTTATATAAATTGTCTAGAAAAAATATTCTTATAGACAGAATGCAAAATTTTAGTCACTTCTCCTAGGGAGAGAAGTTGTAAGAAGAAATTTACCTAATGTAATAAAGGGACGTATCTGGGACAATGGAAATGTTTCAAAACAAGATTGTAGTGAATACATTATTGACAATGTGTTATATTTGGGGTCAGTTGGCAATTAATAGACTGTTCCTATATATTTTGGTTCTTTTCTTTTTGGTCTTATTGTAGAATTTTCCCCTGTCTTTTGATATTAAATGAGGCCATGTGACTTTCACTGACTAATGGCATGGCATGTGTCACCTCCAGATAGAAGTTTTAAGAGCTGGTATAAAATTTACAGCATTTCTCCCTGCTATAGCAAACTATCCCATTATGGATGTGTTATTGAGTGAGGAGGGATGGGACAAACTGACTCCAACCAATCCTCAGTAGACAGGTAGTGAAACAATAAATAAGCTTTGTTATAAAAATCTACTGTTTTGATGCTAGATGAGACTACTGAAGCATAGTCTCATCTCTTTGAACAGAATAGTTGATATTTTCATAAGTATTCATTAGATGATTACAAACAGATAAACAAATAAGTTATAAATACTTGTATCAATTTGCTAGGGCTTCTGTAACAAAGTACCATAAATTGAATGGCTTAAAAAGAGTAACATTGTCTCACAGTTCAAGAGGCCAGAAGGTTGAGATCAAGAATTAAGCAGAATTGGTTTTTTCTTTTTAAAAATTTTTACATGTTATTTGTGGGTACACAGTCAGGGTATGTATTTATGGGGTACATTAGGTGTTTCGATACAGGAATGCAATGTCAAATAAACACATCATGTAGAATGGGGTATCCGTCCCCTCAAGCATTTACCCACTGAGTTACAAAACAAACAAACAAACTCATTACACTCTTTATTTTAAATTGTAAAATTAAGTTATTATTGACTATAGAAACACATGTACTCTCAAATAGTGGGCCTTATTCATTCTTTCTGATTTTTGTACCCACTAACCATCTCTACCTCCCTCCCACCTGCACCTCCATTACCCTTTCTAGCCTGTGGTAAACATCTTTCTGTTTACTATGTCCATGAGTTCAATTGTTTTGAATTTTAGACCCCACAAGTAAGTGAGAACATGTGATGTTTTTCTTTCTGTATCTGGCTTATTTCAATTAACATAATGATCTGCAGTTCCATCTAAGTTGTTGCAAATGGCAGGATTTCATTCTTTTTTTCATGGCTGAACATTACTTTATTGTGTATATTTACCACATTTTCTTTATCCATTTATCTGTTGATGGACACTTAGATTGCCTCCAAATCTTACATATTGTAAACAGTGCTGCAACAAACACAGGAGTGTGGATATCTCTTCAACACACTGTTTTTCTTTATTTTGGGTATATACCTAGCTGTGGGATTCCTGGATCATATGGTAGCTCTATTTTCAGGTTTTTGAAGAACCTTCAAACTATTCTCTATAGCGGTTGTATTAATTTACATTCCCACCAATAGTGTATAAGGGTTCCATTTTCTTTACATCCTCACCAGGATTCGTTATTGCCTGTCTTTTGGACATAAGCCATCTTAACTGTGGTGAGATGATGTTTCATTTTAGTTTTTATTTGCATTTCTCTGATAATCAATGATGTTGACCACCTTTTCGTATGCCTATTTGCCATTTGTATTTCTTCTTTTGAGAAATATCTGTTGAAATCTTTTGCCCATTTTTTGATTGAATTATTAGATTTCTTCCTATTGATTTGTTGCAGTTCCATATATATTCTGGTTATTAATCTTTTTTCAGACGGGTAGTTTGCACATGTATTTTCTCCCATTCCTTGGGTTATATCTTCACTTTGTCGATTTTATTCCTTGTTGTGCAGAAGCTTTTAACTTGATATAATCCCATTTGTTCATTTTTGCTTTGGTTTCCTGTGCTTTTGGGATACAGTTCAAGAAATTTTTGCCCAGAACAATGACATGAAGATTTTCTCCAATGTTTTATTATAGTAGTTTCATGGTTTGAGGTCTTAGATTTAAGTTTTTAATCTATTTTATTCAACTTTTTGTATATGGTTAGAAGTAGGGGTCTTGTTTCTTTCTTCTGCATGTGGATATCTGGTTTATCCAGCACCACCTATTGAACAGATTGTCTTTTTTCCAGTGTATGTTCTTGACACCTTTCCTGAAAATGAGATTACTCTAGGTGTGTGGATTTTTTTCTGGGTTTTCTATTCTGTTCCATTGGTCTATGTATCTGTATGCCAATGCCATACTGCTTTGGTTACTGTATCTCTGTAGTATCACTTAAAGTCAGGTAATACAATTCCTCCAGTTTTGTTCTTCTAGCTTAGAATAGCTATGGCCATTCTGGATCTTTTGTGTTTCCATATAAATTTTAGATATTTTTTCCCTCTCTCTGTGAAGGATGTGATTGGTATTTTGATAGAGATTGCATTGAACACATAGATTGCTTTGAATAGTATGAAGATTTTGACAAAATTGATTCTTCCAATCCATGAACATGGAATATTTTTTCATTTTTGGGTGTTGTCTTTAATTTCCTTCCTCATCATTTTATAGTTTTTATTATGAAGCTATTTTATGTCTTTGGTCAAGTTAACATCTGGGTATTTAATTTTATTTGTGGCTATAGTAAATGAGATTACTTTCTTAATTTCTTTTCACATTATTCACAGTTGGAATAGAGAAATGCAACTGATTTTTATGTTGATTTTGTATCTTGCAACTTTACTGAATTTGTTTATCAGTTCTAATAGTTTCCTTGTGTAGTATTTAGGTTTTTCCAAGTATAAGATCATATCATTTGCAAAAAAGGATAATTTGACTTCTTCCTTTCCAATTTTACTGCACTTTATATCTTTCTTTAGTCTGATTGCTCTAGTTAGGACTTCCAGTATTATGCTGAATAACCGTGGTGACAGTGGGCATCCTTGTTGTGTTCTAGATTTTAGAGGAAAGGCTTTAAGTACTTCCCCATTCAGTATGACACTAGCTGTACATCTCTCATATATGGCTTTTCATATATTGAAGTATGTTCTTTTATTCTCAGTTTTCTGAGTTTTTTTTATAGTTAAGGTATATAGAATATTATCCAATGCTTTTTAAGCATCAACTGAAATGATCATGTGATTTTTATCCTTCATTCCATTTTTTTATGATGTATCACATTGATTGATTTGTGTATGTTGAACCATCCTTGCATCACAAGGATCAATCCCACTTGGTCATGATAAATGATGTTTGTAAGTATTGTTGAATTTGGTTTGCTAGTATTGGGTTGAGGATTTTTGCACCAACATTTATTGGAAATATATATATTTTTAAATGTATCTTTGGTTTTAAGCCATTGCCTGAGCTGTACCTTGGCTCCTTAGCCATGGCTAGAGCAGCTGGGACCCAGTGCACCAAGTCCCTAGGCTGCACACAGCAGGGGAGCTCTGGGTCTGGCCTGTGAAACCATTTTTCCCTCCTAGGCTCCCAGGCCTGTTATGGGAAGGTCTGCCTCAAAGGTCTGTGAAATGCCCTGGAGATAGTTTACACATTTTCTTGGTGATTAATATTTGACTTCTCATTACTGATGCAAATTTCTGCAGCTGGCTTAAATTTCTCCTCAGAAAATGGGTTTTCCTTTTCTATTGCATTGTCAGGCTGCAAATTTTCTGAACTTTTATGCTCTGTTTCCCTTTTAAAGTCTAATGCCTTTAAGAGCATCCAATTCATCTCTTGAATGCTTTGCTCCTTAGAAATTTATTCCACAAGATACCCTAATTCATCTCCCTCAAGTTCAAAGTTCTGCAAATTTTTAACGCAGGGGCAAAATGCCACCAGTCTCTGCTATAACATAACAAGAGTGACCTTTACTCCAGCTGCCAACAAATTCCTCATATCTATCTGAGACAACGTCAACTGGAATTTCATTGTCCATATTATTATCAGCATTTTGGTCAAAGCCATTCAACAAGTCTCTAGGAAGTTCCAAACTTTCCCACAATTTTATGTCTTTTGAGTCCTCCAAACTATTCCAACCTATGCCTGTTACCAAGTTCCAAAGTCATATCCACATTTTCAGGTATATTTACAGCGGGGTCCCACTCCCAGTACCAATTTACTGCATTAGTTTGTTTTCATGCTGCTGATAAAGACATACTCAAGACTGGGTAATTTATAAAGAAAATGATGTTTAATGGATTCACAGTTCCATGTTGCTTGTGAGGCCTCACAATCATGGCAGAAGGGGAGAGGCAAAGTTCACATTGAGGCAGAAAAAGAGAGAAGGAGAGCCAAGTGAAAGGGGTTTTCCCGTATAAAACCATTAGCTCTTGCAAGACTTATTTACTACCATGAGAGCAATATGGGGAAACTGCCTCCATGATTAAATTATCTCCCACTGATCCCTCTCACAACACATGGGAAATATGGGAGTTATAATTCAAGATGAGATTTGGGTGGGGATACAGCCAAACCATATCAGGGCCTATCTCTGTCTTTATCTCTAATAATATTTGCTATATATACCTGGGTGTTCCAGTGTTAGTTGCATATATATTTAAAATTGTTATATCCTTTTGCTGAATAAACTACTTTATTAATACATAGTGACCTTCTCTGTCTCTTCTTATAGTTGTTGTCTTGAAATCTATTTTGTCTGTTATAAATATAGTGAGTCCTGCTATTTTTTTCTAATCCCCTTATGTTTGTTGTATGTGTGTTTTTATAGGTAAAGTGTGTTTCTTGTAGGAAACAGATCAGTGGACCTTGTTTTTAATCCATTTAGCCAGTATATGTCTTTTGATTGGAGAGTTTAGTCTATTTACATTAATTGTAAATTGATAAGTAAGGGCTTACTCCTGCCACTTTGTTAATTTGTTTTCTGGCTGTTTTATCGTCTTCTCTTCCTTCTTTCTGTCTTTCTTGTCTTCCTTTAGTAAAGGTGATTTTCTCTGGTGACATGATTTAGTTTCTTGCTTTTTATTTTTTTTGTGTCCATTGTATGTTTTTTGGTTTATGGTTACCATGAGTCTCCCAAATAGTCTTATAATCCATTATTTCAGCCTGACAACACTATTTGCATAAACAAAGTAATAAACAAGCTAAAAGAAAACTAATAAAAATTCTATGCCTTAACTTTGTCACCAACTTTTTAACTTTTTGTTGTTTCTATTTACATCTTATTGTGCTGACTATGTCTTAAAATGCTGTGGTAGTTATAATTTTTGATTGGTTCAGCATTTATTCTTACTACTTAGCATAAGAGTAGTTTGCACACTGCAGTTACAGTGTCATAGTATTTTTTTTCTATTACCAATGAGTTTTGTACATGCAGATCATTTATTGTTGTCCATTAAAGTGCTTTTCTTTCTGATTGAAGTACTTCCTTTAACATTTCTTATAGGTCTGTTCTTGCATTAATGAAATTCGTCAGCTTTTGTTTCTCTGGAAAATTCTTTATTTCTCCTTCTTGTTTGAAGGATATTTTTACTAGAGATACTCCTCTAGGGTAAAATGTTTTTTTTTTTTCTTCAGCATTTTAAATATGTCATGCTAGTCTTTCCTGGCCTGGAAGGTTTCCCTGAAAAATGCTGCTGACCTGACAGATGTATTGGAGCTCCATTATATGTTATGTGTTCTCTTGCTGTTTTTAGAATCCTTTCCTTATCTTTGACCTTTGAGAATTTTATTATTGAATGTCTTGTGGGTATCTTCTTTAGGTTAGCTATATTTAGAGCTTTATAAGCTTCTTGTGTTTGGTTATTGATACATTTCTCTAGGTTTGGAAATTTCTCTGTTACTATCCCTTTGACACGATTGGGTGCGTTCAGGGTGTTATGGCCATAGGCTGTTACTATCCCTTTGAATAAACTTTCTCCCCCATCCTTATTCTACCTCCTCTTTAAGGCCAGTAACTCTTAGATTTGCCCTTTTGAGATTATTTTCTAGATTCTACAGGTGTGCTTCATTGTTTTTGATTCTCTTTTCTTTTCTCACCTCTAACAGTGCATTTTTAAATAGGCTGTCTTCTAGCTCACTAATTCTTTCTTCTACTTGATCTTTTCTGCTATTAAATGACTCTGATGCATTCTTCACTATGTCAATTGCATTTTCAGCTCCAGAATTTCTGTTTGAATTTTTAAAAATTATTTCAGTATCTTTGTTAAAATAATCTGATAGAATTCTGAATTTCTTCTCTGTTATCTTGAGTTTCTTTGAGTTTCCTCAACATAGCTATTTTAAATTCTCTGTCTGAAATGTCATGTATCTCTGTTTTCCCAGGATTGGTCTCTGATTTTTTTTTTTATTTAGTTTATTTGGTGAGATCATGTTTTCCTGCATGGCGTTGATGCTAGCAGATGTTCTTTGGTGTCTGGAAATTGAAAAGTTAGGTATTTGTTGTAGTCTTCACTGTCTGGGCTTATTTGTAGTCCTTCTTCTGGAAAGGCTTTCTAGATATTTGCAAAGACTTGGGTGTTGTTGTATCTGCTTTAGGGAGTAGACCAAGCCCAGTAATGCTGTGGGTCCTACAGATTCATAAAGGAACGAACGTTGATGATCTTGGACAAGATCTGGGAGAATTCTCTGGATTACTAGGGAGTGACTCTTGTTTTATTCCTTTATTTTCTTTCAAACAAACAGAGTCCCTGTGTCTCTTCTCTGAACTACCTAAAGCTGGGGTTGGAGTGACACAAACACCTTTGTTGCCAACATCAGTATGACTGTGCTAGCTTAGATCTGAAGCCACCAGAACACCAGACCTCACCTAAGACCTGTTATCACCATTTCCTGGCTACTGTCCATGTTCACTAAAGGCCTTGAGGCTCTACAACTATCAAGTTGCAAAGCCAGTTGGCATACTCTTCCTTCAGGGTAGTGAGGTCTCCCAGGCCCTGCATGGGTCCAGAGTTACCATCAGGGAGTCAGAGACTAGAGTCAAAAACCTTAGACTACCTGGTATTTTATTGTATTGCGTCTGTGCTGGCACTCAAACCACAGAACAGAATCCTTCAGACTCTTCCCTTTCTTTTTCAAAGTCAGTGGATCCTCACCCTATAGCCACTGCCACCCCAAACCATGAAGAGTATTGCCAGGCTACTGTAAATGTTCCCTTAAGACCCAAAGTCTCTTAAGTCAACTTGCAGCCTGGAACTCAACCTTCAGAGCAGTGGGCACCCCTCTGGCCCAGGGGAGGTTCAGAAATGCCATCCAAGCATCAAGTCCTGGAATCAGGGAGTCCAAGAGCTTGTGTGATGCTCTATACACCTGTGGCTGTGCTGGTACCTGAAGCCAGCAAGTCTCAGAGGCTCACCTAAAGCCCTCAACATAGTACCTGGGTATTGCTGCTGGCTATTCATGGCCTAAAAACTCTAAAGTTAGCAGGTGATGAATGCTGCCAGGACTAAGTTTTTTCCTTCAAGGCAATAGTTTCCCTTCTGTCCCAGGGTGTATCTAGGAATGTCATCTGGGAGCTGGGCCCTAGAATTGTGGTCTCACAACTCTGATTGCTGTCCTGTCCTGCTGTGGCTTAGCTGATATTCAAAATGCAAGACAAAGTCCTCCCTACTCTTCTCTGTGCTCTCCTCAAATGGAAGGATGATGGCATCTCTTTGGAGCCGAACAGAGGCAGCCTGGGATTAAGGGAGGTGATATTAGCACTCCCTTAGTTACCCCAGCTAGTGTCTCAATATGTCACATATCCCCTGTGTCCACTGTCTCTGGGCCTAATCCAGCACTAGGACTCACCTATGAGTTGTAGTCTTTATGTCCTAGACTGCCTTTCAAGTTTACTTAAAGACACAGAGTACTCTGGCTGTCAGTGGCGATGTTTGTAGGAACTCAAGTTTCAGCCTCTAGGATGCGTGATTCTCCTCTGACTAGGGCTGGTTTAATGCTCCCTCCTTGGTCAGGAGTCAGCTGAGTTTGATTTGATTTTCCTTTCCTGTCTTACAGTACAGCACTGAGTTCAATGCCTCATACCTGCAGTGTTCTCCCTTCCCGAGTGCCTGGAGACACTGCACCACGCCACTGCAGCCAGGGGTAGGGGAGGGGTGGCATCAGTAGTTCAGGACTCTTTTTTTCTATCTTTTCATTGCCTTGTTTAGTGATATCAAGTTAAAAACAGGTACTATGAGTACTTACCTGGTTTTTGGCCCTTGTGAAGATAGTTATTACATTGGTGTCCTGGTGTGGGGGATGATTAGTGGAGCCATTTTTATTTAGATGGCATCTCACTCTGTTGCCCAGGCTGGAGTGCAGTGGTGCCATCTCAACTCACTGCAATCCTTGCCTTCCAAGTTCAAGTGATCCTCCTGTCTCAGCCTCCCAAGTAGCTGGGGCTACAAGTGTCCACCACCATGCCTGGCTAATTTTGTATTTTAGTAGACATGGAGTTTCACTCTGTTGGCCAGGCTGGTATGAACTCCTGACCTCAGGTGATCCACCTGCTTTGGCCTCCCAAAATGCTGGAATTGCTGGCATGAACCACCTCACTCGGCCTAGTGGAACCTTCTATTCCACCATCTTGCTCCACCTAGAATTGGTCCTTTCTGAGTGCTGTACAGAAGACTCTAGTGTTTTGCCCTTGATGGTTTTCTGGCAATCTTTAGCATTTCTTGGCATGTAGAAGCATCACTCAGATTTTGTCTTTATCTTCACCTGGCATTCTCCCTGTATTCATGTCTATTTTCACATTTTACTTCTTCATAAGGACATCAGTAACATTGGGCCAGGGGACCACCCTACTCAAGCATGACTTAAATAATTACAGCTGTGGTAACTTTATATCTAAATAAGGTCACATTCTGAGGTTCCAGAGGTTAGGACTTCAACATATAAATGGAGTAGAGGGCAGAATTAATTATATAACAACATTCATAGAATGTAATATAGACATATATGGACTAATGAAGATTGGCCCTTATGAACCAAGAATTATGATTAGTTCATTGTCTCTACTACTTTCTTGCAGGTAGTGCTGTTTCATCTATAGCCCAGACCCAATAAAAACAACACTACACAACATATTATTTACTATACTTTAGAACTTGGAACTATTATTTTTGCTTTGATGGGAATGTATTAAGGGATTATATTTGAATTATAAAATTTAAAGAAAGAGCATTTAAGAATTTGCCTATATGTTATGTAGGTTTAAATCAAAGGCTGATTGTATAATGTCTGCAAGTGTACTTTTGAAAATTTCTTTGCAAAAGTAGAACCTATGAGTGTTTAGGGACATGGGGACTGGTTCTGAGATGATATCCTCTTTCAATGACACCTCCTGCTGTGGGCTTTATAGCTGTTCTTGCATAAAACCCCTCTGATTTGGGCCAAAAGAAAATGATAAGTGTCAGTTAGAGAGAAGTTTAGAATTTGAATCTTAAGTTAATGTAAATACAAGAGTGAAATGTTCTAATTTTCTAAACTTCCATTTCTCTCTGTTAAAGGCAAGGTTTGGGTATTGGTGAGCTTGTTTGAGTAACACAGCTGCACAAAAACAAAAGTATAAATAAAATATAGGTCAACTGGTATTGCAATGTGTAAGGTGGCCAGCGGTCAAACAATGTTTTATTTTGAACCAGGTCTGAAGCTTCTGGAAGCACCAAGGAGGGATAATCAAAAGGTCTTGAGGTCATGGATGTCAGAACTAACAGGATAGAGTCCCAGAGGTGTAGCAACAAGGATCTAGGAAGTGACTTCAAAAGTTTAGGCAGTGCTTTTCTGATTTCATTTTCCCCCTAAAATGGACAGTTAGAGTCTGATTCACTAAAGGTATTCCAGTAACTACATGTGGTTAAGAAGCACTAAGAAATTAAAAAACAAAAAACGAATAAACAACAACAATGAAACAACACTTCTCCCTCATCCCTTTTCATTACCACTGTCCTATTCAAGGATAGCAGATGTTGATATGAATAAGTCGTATTATAGAGCCCTGATTGCACATGTTTACATTAAGTGTGTTTTCAAAGACATAAAAAAATTCAGAAAACCACATAAAAGGTTCTAAAACCTAAGTCTGTCAGTCATTATGAGATTAGTTGGGGAAACCTTTCTGAACCTACTCCCTCCAAAAGTTTTACAGAGGTATGGTGTTGATGATCCCCTTGGCCTTTTCTTCTCAGTTTGAAAGCTGGCTTTAGGCTGCTGTCCTGGCCTAAGATAAACATGTGGCTGTAGGCTCTGGGTCAAATTACCTCTTTCAGTCTTTCTTCCCAAACCCCTGTTTCCTCTTATATGGCCCACTAACCAGTCAAAGGCTAGTGCTCAATATGCTTCTCATCAGAGTGGGTGAGACCCAAAGGTACACACTGGTTTTGGAAGTTCTGAAAAACAGAGCAATAATCGCAACTCACATGATTTCAAGGAGCTCCTGAGATCTCACTGGAATAGATTTTAAAGTAATTTAAACACAGTCCAGTACAACTTGTTCAAAATCTAAATGGAACTTTGGACTAAGCTCAATAAAATAGTAATATGTTATTTTAGTTTTCTTGATCCCCTGTGCATAAACTCCCAGAGAGACTTGGGGTGGCAGATTTGCTTACTTGGGACAGGATTCAGGCATTCCTGCCTTGTTAGGCCCATTATCGCCATTAACCTTACTCACATGCACCTCTTATTACCATGTCAAATTTACCACAATTTCTAATACTAATTTTTAAGCACTTTAAAACTAATTTAAAAAATCTGATAAAAATTGGCAGTGAATTGCTCTCAGTTTTAGATGACAATGCCGGTAGCAAACCTTTTACCAAATTAGTTCATTTACCATGTCCTCATTTCCTATGGTTCAAGGAAAGAATTTCCTTTGAAAACAAAACCAACCCAAATAATAGAGAGGAAAAGTTTAGCATTTGTTTATCTTGCATTCTGATTGTTTAGGTTATTATTTTATCCTCTAATAAAAATAACTACAAATTTAAAGTAAAATTATTCATTAGTTATTGCTTATTACTTCTTGATAGGCTTATATTTAGATTTTAAATACAGAGCAACACATTCTCACTGGTGTTATGAGTAAGCTTAGGGCTAGAGTTTGGGGTGTATAAATATTGTTGATTATATTAGTATTCCTGAGTATATAAAATATCTGATTTTCAATTTCAAAAATATTTAAAAATCTACATTATAGATGCTGGATATACCTTAATCAACAGAGACTTATATATTTATGTTCACATATATTGAATTACAAATAAATCACTAATGAAATTTCAAACTTGATACCAGTTTTTTCTTTTACATCTACAGTAAATGGTCTGGGGTTGTGGCTCATGCCTGTAATCCTGGCACTGTGGGAGGCCGAGGCAGGTAGACTGCCTGAACTCAAGAGTTCTAAACCAGCCTAGGTAACATGAAACCCATCTCTATTAAAATACAAAAAATTAGCTGGGCGTGGTGGCGTGTGCCTGTAGTCCCAGCTATTCAGGAGGCTGAGGCAGATTCCTTTAAATCTGGGAGGTGAAGGTTGCATTGAGCTGAAATTATACCACTGCACTTCAGCCTGGGTGACAGAGCGAGACTCTAGCGCCAAAAAAAAAAAAAAAAAGAAAAGAAAAAAGGCAAATCTAGTCTTCTTGTCCTTCAAATGCCATATTAATAGTCCAAGATAAAATGCACAATTAAAAAAATTTATAATGCAAGTTTCTCAAATTGAAAGCAACTTATGTTTTTCAAAAATATTTTAAATCTCTACTTATGCAATTAATAGATTAATATTTAAGATATATGATTATATCTTATATCTAATATCTGAGATATTCACCAAGATATAATAAAATGTCCTATCACTTTTAAAGTTTCAAGTGTTAAAATCATATCCTGGTTTTATAATTTCTGCTAGTGTACCTTTAAAAAAAGTACACTTGCCTGAAAAAGTAGGACTTGTGAGTGTTTGGAGATATGGGGAGTAGTTCTGAGCAGGTATACTAAACTTTTAAGTTAAATCAAAATTAAAGCCACTGAAACACTTCAGAAATATATATATCATTATATATAGGTACACACACATACACATACACATATCATCGGATATAGTTTTAATATAGAAAAATATTGCACTAAGAATAAAATTGCTTATTTTCCCCTTCAACATTAATACATAATTAAAATAGAGCAATTAACCTAATATATTAGTTTCTAATTTTTTGGTCCCAGAGCCAGTTCTATAGTCTTCCAATATTGATGATCCAGAAAAGATTTTGTTGAATAAAATTAAAACTGAGCAATTAAATATATGTATATTATTTATTTTAGAAGAAAAAATACAAATGAGCATATATTTTCAGAAAAAGGATTTTATTTTCAAAATAAAAAAAATATGGCTAGGCACGGTGGCTCATGCCTGTAATCCTAGCACTTTTGGAGGCCTAGGCAGGCAGATCACGAGTTCAGGAGTTCGAGACCACCCTGGTCAATATGGTGAAACCCCTGTATCTACTAAATATACAAAAGTTAGCCAGATACGGTAGCACACACCTGTAGTCCCAGCTACTTGGGAGGCTGAGGCAGAAGAATCTCTTGCATCTGGGTTGCAGTGAGCTGAGATAGCACCACTGCACTCTGGCCTGGGCAACAGAGTGAGATTCCATCTCAAACAGACAAACAAAACAAAACATTTAGTGAGAAGAGAAGCATTGCTTTACTTGTTTTCAAATAATGTTAATGTCTGTCTTGATAGGAGTATTGGATCCCTGTCATTTCCATCCTTCGCACATTTCATTAGCTGTTGGAGCAATGCTGGGGTCCCTGCACCACACTTTGAAACCATTGGCCTAAATCTCTGTGCCAGCACAAGAAAGCACTTAACACGATGGTGACAGAATTTCTTTTCTCTTCATCATTTTTGTTTATGACTTTTCTTTCAACAAATACAACATTCCCTTTACTTTATTCACTTTTTCATTTATTCATCCCTGTGTGTTTTCAGAAATGGTACAATTTCCTAGAGATAAAAGGATGATTTATGTCAGATGTTTTAATTTAGGTAAAACATCTGGAAGTGTACTGGCTCTTGGTAGCCATTCAATTAATGATTTGGTCTCACTACAGCCATGCATAAAAGGGACTATAGAGCATAGTAATAGTTGATGATTATTTTTATGGAGGAAGTCATTCTGCGAGTAAAGCTTAGGTGGAATAGAAAGGAAGACACGAGAGGCATTTTGTATAGAGTTACACATGTTAGTAAATATGGTAGGAATGAAGAGAAGTGACAAAGACTGAGATCAAATAAAGAGAATAAAGGTAAAATAAAAAGAATAAGTGGAAATATTGGGTGAAGAAGAAGAAAGGACAGAGGGTGGATGTGAATAGGGGTGCCCTTCCCAGAATGATGTTTAATAGTTAAGACATTGAAAACAGAATATTCACTAAGCAGTTATTGCTACTCTTCCTGTTCGTTTGGGTCAGTTATTTATATTTAAGGTAGGGATTCTCATTAAATTGCCTTATTGAGGCATATACTTAAGAGAAGACAATTGAGAGAAATGGAATAAAGACAGGAGGAGAAAAATAAGCATGCATGTGTTCTCAACTGAAATCCAGCTTACCCTTGATGTACAGAAAAATCTGGGACACAAATTAGACTGCTGATTTGATCTCAACTTGAAGCAAGGGGTCAACAGTTTGTACCTCTGTTTCACTGGTTGCTGCTGGTGAGTAGCTATCTAACCTCTGGATGAGGAAGCTTGCATGAAACTGTATAACAGAATCCCCCAGACAAGAGGGCATCTTTGCACCTTTAGTAATCAACACTCAATTCAGCTGGGGGGAATGAGGGTGACGATGAAGGGACCCAGATGATGCAATATCAGCATCCGTTAATACCACCCCATGAATGACTCAGATTCACTTTCTTTTCTAATTAAGTTTACTTCATCTAGGCATCCTACTTGCTCAGAAGTTTTGGAAACATCTATGAAAAAAGGGTTTATAGTAAGAAGTGCAGTCAGTTGATCTCGGTTGGTCAGCAGTTAGCCTTGTAGCAATCCACCACAGCCACTGGATTTTCCTTCTGCTAGATAACACTACCCTCCAAATGGTTTGGTAAGTGGGGTTACTAAGGGTTTTGAGCCCCTATTTGCCATGACTTCATGAGGCTGTGGTTGCTTTTATTGCCATTTATAGTTACAAACAGAAATGACAGAAAGTAATAAAATGCTAAAAAAAAAAAAAATAGTAGGATACAGATGCTGGCCTGAAGAAGCTCTCATAGGCCACACCTGGAACAATTTGTACAATGAAATAATGCTAGAATTGAATTATAATCCAAACATTAAATATCAACAAGTCTATGCTGATGTAAATAAATAATAAGGGTAAATAAATAAATGGAGAAATGAGACAATTCTTAAAGGAGCATTCCAATTAATAGAAGTAGAAGTAATAAAAACAGAAAAACACTGGAGAAGAGCACCACAGCAATAATTTCCGCAGCAAAATGAATTGATGAACACTACAATTAGTGGGTAAAAGTGGCAGAAAAATAGGGTATTTGCATTGCCACAAAGTGTCTCCTTCTAACTATTTATTAATTAACATGGTGTTTTTTTTTAAACATATGTTTACCAATTTTTGATACTTCTCTCTCCAGGAGGTGAAGTTTAACTATACTACTTGGTAATTAATCCCTCTTATTGGTGAATATTTTTATTAAAAATTCCCTGTCCAAATTACTGGTACATGTTCTGTATTCTGTCTTCTAACTCTGATGTGTGGCCCTTTACTGCATAGCAAATCTGTTTTTCACTATCAGTAAGCCTATGCATATCCTTACAATGAGCCACTTCTGAGCTAAGAGAATGATCAAAGGTACTGCCTAAAACTTGACCTATTGAAAGAACTTTTCTTGCACCATTGTTTTTCAGGACCATACTAAAAGTAGGATATGGAATCTATATTGTGCTTCAGCCCATGTAACAAGCCGATACTATTCATAGGTTGATCAAGCATGATGTTGTTTTCTCCTCCATCAGCTCATCATGAGTGGAACCTATGTGACATTGGCATGGGTTGAGTAAGAGGCATTAGGCGATAAATGACATGGTGCTCCAGACCAATTGTTTGTGGCTTGCTTTGCCCTTTACATCTTAGTTTTGCCCTTAAGCATTGTTCAAGAAGTAATGCTTCCATTTTATAATTGTTTGTAACTAGAGCTGGATAAACCTATGATTTAGTGGGCATGACAGCTAACTATGGGTAATTACGGCTACATGGGCACTCGAAGTAACATGATCAGAGACTTTCTAGTAGGGCCCTTTAGCAGCACAGCATCGTTTTCCAAATTGTGGAGAGTTCTATGTTAAAGATTTCTCTTGCTTTAGAGGCTTATGGGTCTGTGTTGTGACACTTCTGTTCTTTGTCAGAGGCCCCACACATCTTTTTAAACATAGATAACTCTAATAACATAGAGTCTTCTGGATTGTATATCCCAAATTATAGGGCTACTTATACTGCTGCCTGAACCTGCAATACAGCCATTTCCTGCTTAGAGGGACAGTCAGTCTTAGCAGCCTTCCAGGTTACCTGGTAAATGAGTCAAAGGAGGAACCCCAAGTATAGAATATGCTGCTTCTAACCCTAAAAGGGCTTACCAGTCATTTTTTTTTTTTTTCTGGTAGAAAGAGTTGGAGTTGCAAGGTATCCCAAACTGGATGTCCCAGTACACGTCAGACTATGAGACTTCCAAATATTTGCCAATGTAAGAGGTCCCTGACTTCTGAAAGTTGTTACCTCTCCCACTGGAGCACATGTATCTTACCAAGGCATTCAGAATACTTACCATTTGATGATTACTTATGAGTATCACAATGTCATCAACATAGTAAGCAAATGTGATATTTCCAGAATGTCTAGATTGTCCAGTTTTTATCAGACTAATCTATGGCAGGACTTGAGGCAATGTGTACAACTGTCTGTTCAGGTGAATGAAAACTTCTCTATTCTCTTTCCTGATGGCAACTGAAAATAATATATGCTCCTTATCAAAGAACTCTATACTGCATACCAGGGGCTGTTTTAACCTACTCTAGAATTGACAACACATCTAGAGTATTAATTACTTAACTTCAATTAATTAAATTAAATTGGTTAATTAATAAATTAACTTCAATTAGGAGTATTAATTACTTAACTTTCTGACAATCCATTTTTGTTAAACTAAGCCAAAGAATTACAATTAATTAAATAGAGATATGATGAGTACCAAAGTATTTGCATCCTTACGTATTTTAGGGTAGAAGGGATCTCTATCATTCATAGCAGGTAGTGCTTATGGATATTATATATGGATCAGCTTTGGGGATTTCCACTTGTCCTTTGTCACTACAAAAGCTATTACTCTACAAGTCAGGGAATAATTGTGTGGGTTCTGCCAACTAGTAAGCATGTCCATTCCACTTAATGTATTTTGGACTAGAAAAGTGACAACTAGGTGGGTTTGTATTTGACTTTCTCTGCTTCAGTAGACTCACTATGAGGTGAATTGAGCTATTATTCATTTATTAACTGCCTGTAGCTAACTAAGAATCCTAACAGGCTCATTTAAACATACTTTGAATCTCTGAATTAGCATTAATGCAGACTGCATATCCAACATCCCTGGAAAAAATTTGGATATTCACATTTCTCCAATAGAGAGTTACCATGTACGTGGCTATAAGTTTGTTTGGGGAAATACTGGAGAAATCACCAACATATATACTTGCTATAGTGTTGCGGATTCTTCCTTCAGTCAGTGAGTTTTGCCTTGGAGAATTGGCACACTTCTGGAAACTGGTGAGGGATCAGTATTTCCCATTGGAGGAATGGACTTCAACCTTCTGATCATTCATCATGCTCAATTTCTAGCAGGGCCCAGGTCAAGATCTACTTTTCAGAAACTTTCTAATTATCTGTTGAAGATGGCATGACCTTGCCCTGAACTTGAGAAGGGCAGAAGTTTTCTTTAAGGTGTCCATTTGAAGTCTGAGCATTGTCTTTAAGCAAGGTAGGAGCTGAGGATCTTCTAACAAGGGAGAGTGAAGCAATTTTGCTTTCCTGGAGTGTCTCAAGAAATCTATAAAATCAGGGCTCTCAAGATATTCTCATCTCAAATTTCAGGTTCCATATCTTTTCTAACAAGGCCCCGATTTTGGCACAGATTTGGTAGACTGAACCTCAGCTTTCTTTGAAAGTGTGCCATTGTCATAATGAGCTCATATGCCTTGTTTTCAGCTAAGTAGTTCGTCTGGCTACACAAGATGAATTCCCTTTGATATGCTGACAATAAATTCCCTTGATTCTTACATTTTTCATTAAAATAATGATTACTAAAATCCAAATTACTGATTAAAAATACAGTTGAGCCTGTGCTCTCTTTTTAATGCATCAATGGGATTTAGCAGTTACATAATTCCAGTTTTCTTAGTTACTATTTTCTTATAATACAGCTTAAAAGCCAGACATTTCACCAGCTAGTTAGTGCCTGTCTTGCCCCCTGTTGCTTTCTCCAACTCTCCTTTACTAATGGTGAAAGTCAGCAATTGAAATCCTATAGCATGCCAGAAACAATCAATACTCCACATCCCAAAAGAGTCGCCATCCTCACTGTTTTCTGGTCAGTTTATATTCCATCTCTACAATATTTGTCATTGAGTTTACTTCCTAAGGCCACTCCTGGTATCAGCTGTCTTAGGTTTGGTACCCTAAAAACAGAGCCTGAGTTTGGGATTCTTGTGAAAGTAAATTAATTACTGAGACATACTCTCAGGGAAAATAAATTAAGGAAAGCAGATCATAGGACTTCTCAGCCTCCATAATTGCGTGAGCCAATTGCTCATAATAAATGTCTTTCCATATATCTACTTATACTTTATTGGTTCTGTTTCTCCTGAGAACGTTGATTAATAGAGGCAGGGAAATTAAAACGAAGCAAAAAGGAGATCTCACCTAGAGACTATTCAGCATGGTCATATGGATTTCTCAAGCATGATCCCACCTGAGACAAGTGGGTTTGCTTTTTTCCCCACCAGTGTTTGTCAGTCTAGAGGAAGGAGAGAGTTGGAAAAGGGGGAAGAGAATAGAAAAGGGAGGTAATGTTTTAGGCATAGGATTTTCAGATTAAATATAGGAGCCTCAGTTAAATTTGAATTTAAGATAAACAATGAATAATCTTATAGTATAAATATGTCCCAAATATTTCATGAGATGTATTTATATTAAAAAGAAGTATATGTTGTTTATTTGAAATTCACATCTAATTGTGTGTTCTGAATTTCTATTTGCTCCATCTGGTAACCCTGCCCCAGGCCATGTGGCTTCTGTTTGTTGAAGGGCAATTTGAGAAGGGACCAGCTGTAAGGCATGAGCTGCTATGATACTTACAGCTGGTGAAAGATCCTGCAGTAAGTATCATGCCAGGGAAGGGAACCAAGCAAGGTACAACGGCTTCCATACCATATCCTATTTAAGTTTTGGTGATGACGATTATAAGCTTATAAAATACAAGCAATTATTTTAGTGTCCAGCAGGGAATATACTTGCTCATAAAAGGATTTTTGTTTTTAGTACTACAAAAATAATGTGATAATTATCCCATTTATTGTTGAGAAACACTTGATAATAACAATTATTAATAGTGTGCACTATAAAATAGCTGTATGTGACTATATACAAATATTCACAGGATGTGTAGTGTTAAATAATAACATAAGCTGAATTTGGCTACTCATCAAGAATTCAGAAGAAAATTATTTGTAATACTAAATTAGAATAAAACATAATGGTAAGATTATAGAGAAAGTGGGCAAGTTTTTCTCATATTAAAATTTGAATAATTAGCAGTCCCTTTTTCATAGGTTCTCTTCTTTGTGGACAAAAATCTTAGGCTTGGGATATTACTTCTCCAGTCATTAGTATATATGTTAGCTTAAGATTTCTACAAGTTCTTGACATAAGGATTTGTGTGAAAGTGATTATTAAAATGTGATGTCATGGAAATCCAGCAGGGAATTAAGTAGGCCAGGGAAAGAAGTCAAGTAAGAGCCTGACATGAAGCAATCTCAGAAAACTCTGGCTCAAGGCTGCCAAGGAGTGCTAGAGACCACTGAGAACACACCTCAAGGTGGTACTGAGGTGGTAAGGAAGCCTGGGTATTTATTTTCTGCATTTGACATTTATTGGTTAGGGACAGCTCTTTGGGGTGATATACTTTCCAGATACTTCCAGCTTACTGTGCACACAGGTTAAAAACAAAGAATAAGATTGTTGCAGGACTTTTCCTTAATACGGCTAAAGATGGGATACTTCTCACATGAGCATAAAAAATTAGGTTCATAGACTATTTGAAAGGTGAGAAAATGGGATTTATTGGGCAAGCAGAAAAAAAGGGGGAACAGGGACTCTGCACAAAGCCAGAGTCCTGCTAGTGTTCTTCCTGCCTTGAGGACTGAATTCCAGGTACCACACCCTGGAACAGGAGAGAGAGGCCAGGCTCCTCCCCACTGCAGAAGCATGAAGTTCCCACAGCTCCACCCCAGTGCACATTCCTCCCAGCAAGCAGTCTGTTGGAGGTTCTGCCAGGGAAACCTTCCGATCTGGCTGTCTCAAGATGTCCTCAAGATGAATTCATTTCTTTGTCTTCTTCCTCTGTAGAATTACATAAACAGAACCTTATGATACACCAATCTTCATAAATTTTGTCATCAACATGAATCTCTTTTCTTTGTTAATATTAAAATACCAAAAGCCAGTAAAGACCCGGTTGTTCCTTTGAATTCCCAACATTTCATCAGTTCTAAAGTTTAAAAATGGTCAAGAAAGGGAGGAGCATTAAAAGGTACTCATGGAGGCAATGACAACCTTGTCTCTGAGGTTCCTCTTAACCTGTGTAATGTGAGTATTAAATCCGTTTACAAGAACGAAAGTGGAGATTCTTAATTTGGGCTCAAAATGTGTGTTTCAGGAAAATAAAATACAGCAAAATACAAGTAAGAAATTGAGTCAAACCTATGGTTAAAGGTTAAGTAATACCTGACGAGATTGCAGAAACTAGCCTAACCAAGTACCTATTTTTTTTCATATTTATTAATCAATTGGCTATTAGTGACCAGAAATGTTTTTTTACACTAGCTTTGATTAAAAGAAATTTTTTGCCTCACGAAATCCAAGTCAGGATAAAACTCCTGCATTTAATATTATATGTATCAGAAATTTGGACCAACTAGAACTAGGGACTTACACTCCCTCGGCACACTTGCTTTTCTAGTTGCATTTTTTCTTCTCTTTTCTCTTTTCTCATTACAAACTGATCTCCAATGAAAGACAGATTCATCTTGTTTTAATGGTGGCTACAATCCTGCCATAAACTTTCCCATTTTTACTATAATTTGGTGGATGTGGCAATAGGTGTGAGCAGCTCCTAGGAAGAGTAAAGGTTAGACTGTGAAGACAATAGGTACCTTTTGCAATCATCACTGAGTACATTAAAAATACTTTATATAGAAGACTGGGGAAGTTTTAATAGAACTTGAAAAGGAAAGTGAGGCAACAAATATTTTCTCCCTTTTTGAGTAACGTGAAGATGAAAAACGTATCACTGCATATGGAAGTTTGTACTTTTCCCTAATGTAGTGTTACCCTGATTTTCTTGCAAAACATCCTTGAGGAAAACATGTTAATTTTTGAATTACTGAAGAATGTCTTAAACTGAAAGAGCAAGTTAAATTAAAAACTGGAACACAGAACACTACGAATCTTATTTTAAAAAATAACTTACAAAGGCAAGAATACTGTTGCATATTAATTTTTAAAAAAGAAAAAAAATAATATGTGGAAGAATGCTTTTCCAACTCAGAGTAACACGAAAATGCAATGATATCTCTCTTAAAACTTGATTTCTGTAAGAGTAACTTGATAATGATAAAAAGAAAATTTTCAAAGTAGTGGGAAAATTCTCTGCCTCAAAAAAAGCAAGACAATAATGGAAAGGAGCTCCCAGCTCACTACTGGTTTGGAAGAGTGACTTATTTTTTTTTCTGTGACAGATGAGAAGAGACATAGAGTTTAATGGTACTCAAAGAAAACTTGTGAACCATTCCCAAAGAAACTTCCAGGGAAAGAGATAAACATTGAAGTTTTGGCATTCCAGCTATTCTGCTAGAGATTAGAGAACAGGCAATTCTGTCATAATTATAGTTATTTTTCTAATAACATTGACTATGCCCTAAGTATAAAGGGGATATATTTGAATGGACTATGAATTCAAATTCTTGTTTTAATCATATCAGTACCTTCATAACTCCCATTCTATCACATCTCTCAGTGTGATATAATGACAATAAATACATGGAATCTGAAGGTTGTTAAAAATCTTAAACGTTCAACTTTTTCTGCCAAGGAAGAAATAACTTCTATTCCTGAAAGATGGGCATCTCTAACATATGGCATTCCATATTTTCTGAAGCAGCTCATTATACTGCTAAACAATATTAATTTTTGGCATATTCTCATATAGAGCTGAAAATTGTCTCCTCAAAATTTTCACTTATTGGTTTGGTCTTATTTCTGCCCTCTAGAGATAAAAAAAATCTGAACACTCTTTTATATATTACAGTATTCCAAATATTTGCAAACAATTATTATAACCTGTTAAGTATTCTCCTCTCTATGCTAAATAGTCTCAATTCCCTTAGCAAATGTAGAACTGGTTTAAAATATCCCCTGCATTCTCAGAGCCTCTCTCTTTCTAAGTCATTAAACACCCAAGCTAAGCAATAAAACAGACATGATACACTCAGTGCCAAACAGAGTAGGATTTTTCCTTTCTGATTAATACAACTTAATAGTATGCAAATCAGAAAATAAATCATAGTATGCTATTTTCTTTCACTGTCTCAAAATTACTTCTTTTTGGAAGTAGACAGTGAATAAATACATTCATATATGTTTAAAGTCTTGAAATTTTCCATATGTTTTTACATATAAAAAGATCTCTCATGTTTTTGAAAGATAATTTTTGAAAACACATTTATGGATTTCTACTCATATATGATTTTATTCTCAGTCAACTGACTTCAGTCTATTACAATCTTTTTGAACCCTAAATCTACCATTAGTACGTTAGTCCTCTCGTCTAGCCTTACCATCTATGAATTCACTAAATACATGTTTTTTGAATATCAGACTCATCAGTAGGTACTGGTGGTATAATGTGAATGCCTCACCCTCACAGAGATTATATTACCATGGGGATGGGGTATGAATATGGTCTGCATGGTCTGCATATCAATTTTAATTAATCTTTACAAGTCACGGCATTTGTTTTACATCCTATAATAGACTTGTGAGTGACCATACAATTTATTTTTCAAATGGGAATTTTAAGGGTAAAAAAGACACTCGGTACCCTTTATATCCAAGCAAAATATAAGTCAATCCACAGGGAAAAATCATTTCTAGGCATTGAAAAGATTTTTATATGCATGTACAACATTCATATAATACATTAGCTAAAGTTTTTTAGAAATATGACTAACGTTTGTGGATTGTGCCAGATTATATACATATATATGTGTGTGTGTGTGTATATATATATATATATATATGTATATGTATATATGCAATATCTGAGGTTTATTATAGATCAGGTTGTTTATTAATATGCTGTTTTTTCATATTCAACTAAATATGTGGTGCTCTAATCTGTCACCTATAGATTAAAGTGTCTAAGTTGAAATAACTCAAATAACATTTTATTACTTGATTAAATATCATAATAATATTAATGACACTTAAAATTAGTTCCAAAGTTCAGAAATTGTTTAACCAGGCAACACAATTAGTATAGTAGAACAATTCACCCTTGAACAACATGGGTTTGAACTACATGGGTTCATTTATATGAGGATTTTTTTCAATAAAATTTAACCATGTGTACCAGCCTCTGCTTCCTCACCTTCCAACTCCTCTGTCTTCCATCTCTGCTACTCCTGAAGCAACAAGACGAAATCATCCTCTACTTCTACCTCCTCTGCCTACTCAATGTGAAGATGAAAAGGATGAAGATCTTTATGATGACCCACTTCCACTTAATAAGCAGTAAACATATTTTCTAATCCCTATGATATTATTAATAGCATTTTCTTTGTTGAGGCCTTTATTATGGGGATACAGTATATATAATATATACAGTAGACAAAATATGTGTTAATCTGCTGTATACATTGTTGATAATGCTTCTAGTCAACTGGCTATTAATTAAGTTTATAGAGAGTCAAAAGTTACATGCATATTTTTGACTGCAAGGAGGGTCAGTGCACCTAAATCTCTGCATATAGATGAATCAAATGTATTTCCCTTTTGGCTCTTATATGTTTCAGGATAGTTTATTTATGTTGCATGAGTTGATAATATTCAATCTTAATGATTTAACATTAGTGCTTTATTTCATTCTACATGAAGACCAGTAAGTATCTCTGTCTTCATGTTTATTTAGGACACAGGCTTCCATGATTATCTGCACAGGGAAAAGTGACCATTGAAGTGGTTTTCAGTGGTAATTAAATGCATGAGACAAGAGTCTCACAAGCTCTGAGGTACTCAATAATGCATGTGTTCTTAAAAGATTTCTGAAAAAATAACTACTTAAAATGAACATTCTGATAAAAATGAAATAATTTAATTGAAATGCTAGATATCTTACAAAATTTTTATTAGTTTTATGTGTTATAGAGTATTTACAGTCATAAAATGGGATAAATATGCTTTTATTACTGAAATGTGTGCTCAGTTCAGGGCTCTTCTTACCAGATTAATTGGTAGTTATTATTGAAACTTTAAAATACAGTTAGTGCAATTTTTCTGCTAAAATTTTCTATGTTTTATTTACAACCTTTATTTCTAAAAATGGGGAATTAGGTCATTATATGTTTAGCGTTTTGATTTCTTGGAAACCTGTGTTGTTGAATGGATTTTAGGAAGGCGACAGATTAGACAGTGCAAGGAATCTATCTCTGAATCTATACAAAAATTTCACTTGCAGAATCTGTATGATGTAAATATTTTGAAACTCTGAAGTCTGTTTAAGGCCAGAAACTTCCAGGGGAAGTCTTCAATGATGAATTTCAGTGAATGTCAAAAAACTTCAGCTCTTAGTACAGAAGTAGCTTCCTATCTAGCACCCAAGCCTTATGATAGACAGCTGTTCATCTATTCCTGAAGGAACTTGGATTCAGCTTGCAAGAACCAAGATGGGCAAAGATATCTGTCCTTCAAATTTTGGGGATTTTTGCTCCAATTTCTGATTGCTGTTGCTGATCACAGGGATATAAGCAAAAAGACGAGTAATCATTAATGGTGTACCTTCCTGCATGCTTTTGAGGGGAGGCAAAATTTTACCTCTGCTGTTTTATGTTTTATCTGCTTGGAAATAAATTGACAGATGAGTAGAAAAAAACCAACAAATGTACTTAATGTAAGTTTTATGGGACACTGGGTCATACTATACATATATATGTAGTAATAATTTAGGTCTTTAGATGTTCATTTCCTTATAAGGGATCCAGTGTCACATAAAATGAACACCTAAAGACCTAAATTACTATATATATATATATATATATATATATATAGTATGATCCAGTGTCACATAAAACTTACATTAAGCTCATCTTACTTGGAATATGTTAATCTTTTTTGATGTTTATATTCAGATCTTTCATCAAATTTGAAAACTATTCATCCATTATTTCTTCACATATTCTCTTTAACCTTTCTTTCTTCTCTTTTTGAAACTCCATAATGCATATGTTGCTTCATTTGATGAAATATATAACTATATATATGGTTATATATAGAGAGTTATTTTAATAAGAATATTATTTTCCTTCTACTATAAGGAGGGCATCTTTCACACGGTAATTTTATTCACATGATAATTTCATCTCCTGACTTTAGAAAATAGCATGAAAATCAGAGTAATCTTTTTGTGCCTCCTGTTTTTTTAAATGCCTTTAACTAAATATAGTCGACATGTGACAGTATGATATTTTGCACTGGCATATCCTTAACTCCATTAGTTGCCGGTCCCTCCCATGTTGGCTGAAGTGATTTCTGGGGATTTGGGGTTATTGGGATTCTTTTTTCTTTCTCTTTAATTTTTTTCTTATTTTTTTGTCTTGAAAGTCAGACCTTAAAATCTAGGACATTCAAAAACAATTAGGAAATAATTAGAAAGTGACTACACATGCCTAGGGAAAGGTATGGGCTCAGAAAAGACCTGAGAAGACTCTAAATTTAAACTTCAGGATGATCCATAGTATAGGGAAGGCCTACAGAAATAATTTTAAAAACCTAAAAACAATAAACAAACATATCAAACGCTGGAGAAGGGAGAGAGCCTGAGATTCAGAGTTACCACATCATCAGGTTCAAATATTCCAGTTTTCAACACAAAAATTTAAAAACTTCAAAAGAAACAGGAAAGTATAGCCAATTCAAAAGTAAAAATTAATCAATAGAAATGATCCCTAAAAAAAGCTCATGGACCTACTAGACAAAGACTTTAAAACAACCATCTTAACACTGCTCAAAGAACTAAAGGATGACATGGAGAAAGTAAAAGCAAACAAACTCTCACGACAACCAATGTTTAATCAAAATGGAAATATTGAGATAGAAAATCTAAAAGAAAACTAAGATTCTTGAGCTGAGAAGAATGATATAAATGAAAAAAATACTAGAGTTATTTAAAGGCAAATTTTAGCACACAGAAAAAAGAATCAGTAACTTTGAAAATTAAATAATGGAAAATATCAAGTTTGAGGAACAGAAAGAAAAAGACTGGAGAATAGATCTGTGGAACCTGTGAGACCTAATCAAATAAACCAACATATGTCTTGTGGGAGTTCCAAAAAGAGAACAGAGAAAGGTTAAAGAGAATATGTGAAGAAATAATGGGTGAGTACTTTTCACATTTGATGAAAGATCTGAATATAAACATCCAAAAATATTAGCAAATTCCAAGTAAGATGAACTCAAAGAGACTCACAGCAAGACATATTGTAATCAAACTTTTGAAAAAAAAAAAAGAACATCTTGAACGCAGCAAGAGAGAAATGACTTCACTTACAAGGTATCCACAATGAGATTATTAGTAACTTTATCATAAAAACTTTGGAGTTTGTTGTTAAAAGTGCTAAAAACAAAAATAAACAAACAGAAAACGTGTTAACCTATAATCCTATATTCAATGAAATTCTCCTCCAAAAGTGAGGGAGAAACTAAGACATTCCTAGATAATCAAAAGCTGAGAGAGTTTGTTACCACTAGTCATTCCCTGCAAGAAATGTTCAAGGAAGTCCTGCAGGAAGGCATAAAAGGACACCAGACACTAACTTGAAGTCATATGAAGAAATAAAGGTATTAATAAACTTAAGCACACTGGCAGTTATAAAAGCTAGCATTATTCAAAAAATGGTTAAGTTCACTTTTTGTTTTCTACATGATTTAAAAGAGACTAATAAAATTTGAAATACCAGTTACTAGTCTAAAAGCTAGTATTATTATGACTGATTTATAGTTCACCATTTTGTTTTCTAAATAATTAAAAAGCTATAAATTTAAAAATAATTATATTTGTGTTTAGGGAACACAATGTAAAAAAATGTCTTGTGACATCTAGAAGCAAAAGGAATGTGAATGAAGCTGCTACATTATTGTATAATAATATACAATAAAAATTATTGTATATTATTGGAGTTAAGCTGGCATAAAATAAAATTAGTGATATAATTTTAGGATATTAAATTAAATGTAATTTCCATAATAACCATATAGAAATTAACTGTAGAATATATACAAAAGGAAATAAGGAAGCAATTTAAATGTTTCACTACAGAAAAAAATAACATAAGTAAGCATAAAAGAAGACAACAATGCAGGAAGTGAAGGACACATAAACTATAAGCATATAAAAAGTGTTCTACCAAACACTGAAAGAAGAATCAACATTAATCCATCAAACTTTTTCTACAAACTGAGAGGTGGGAACACTCTCTAACTCGTACTATGAGGCCAACAATATCCTCCTTATTAGTTCATTTTCACACTGCTACAGTGATACTAGCTGCAGTAAGTAATTTATTTACAAAAAGAGGTTTAATTGACTCACAATTCTGTATGGCTGGGATATATCTCAGGAAACCTTCAGTCATGGTGAAAGGTAACGGAGAACCATGTACCTTCCTCAAAAGGTGGCAGGAGACAGAAAAAGAAAAAGGGTGAGGACATTCCCCACTTAAAACCATCAGATCTCCTGAGACCTCTCTCACTGTAATGAGAAGAGCAAGGAGAAAACTGCCTCCATTATCCAATCACCAGCCACCAGATCCCTCCATCGACATGTGGGGGTTACAATTAGAGAGGAGACTTGGTTGGGAAGACAGCCAAGCCATATGATTCTGCCTCATCCCCATCCAAATCTCATGTCCTTCTCATGTTTTTAAACACAATTATGGTCCTCAACAGTCTTCCAAAATCTTAACTCATTCCAGTATTAACTCAAAAGTCCAAGTTCAAAGCCTCATCTGAGACAAGGCAGGTCCCTTTAGCCTATGAGCCTGTGAAATAAAAAACAAGTTAGTTACTCCCAAGGTACAATGGGGCTACAGGCATTGGGTAAATGTTCCCATTCCAAAAAGCATAAACTGACCAAAACAAAGGAGACACAGGTCCCATGCAAATCTGAAACCTCACTGGGCAGTTATTAAATCTTATAGCCTCAAAATCTCCTTTGACTCCATGTCTCACATCCAGAGAATGCTGATGTAAGGGATGGGCTCCCACAGCCTTGGGCAGCTCTGCCACTGTGGTGGTGCAGGATACAGCCCCTGTGGCTACTTTTCACCAGCTGGGATTTAGTGCCTTCAGCTTTTTCATGTACACAGTGCAAGATGTCAGTGGATCTACCATTCTGGGGTAGGGAGGATGGTAGACCTCTTCTTACAGCTCCACTGGGCAGTGCCCCAGTGGAGACTCTGTGTGAGGCCTCAACCCCACATTTCCCTTCTGCATTTTCCTATCAGCAGTTCTCTGTAAGGGCTCTGCCCATGTAGCAAACTTCTGCCTACACATTCAGGTGTTTCCATACATCCTCTGAAACCTAAGGGGAGATTCCCAAACCTCAACTCTTGTCTTCTGTGCATGTGTAGGCCCAACACCACATGGAAGCCTCCAAAGCTCTGGGCTTACACCGTCTAAAGCAATGACCCAAGCTGTACCATGGCTACTTTAGCTGGCTGGAGCTGGAGCAGTTGAGATGCAGCATGCCGTGTCCTGGGACTGCATAGAGCAGGGGAGCCCTGAACCCAGCCCATTAACAAATCTTTTCCAACTAGGCCTCCAAGTCCTTTATGGAAGGGGCTGCCGTGAAGATCTCTGACATGTCCTAGAGATATTTTTTTTTTCTCATTGTCTTGGTTATTAATGTTGGCTCCTTGTTACTTATAAATTTCTGCAGCTGGCTTGAATTTCTCCCCAGAAAATGGTTTTGTTTTGTTTTTTTCTATCACATAGTCAGGCTGCAAATTTTCCAAACTTTCATGCTCTGCTTCCATTTTTAGCATAAATTCCAATTTCACACCATCCTTTGTGAGATCATATAACTGTATGCTTTCAGGAAAAGCGAGATCATCTCTTTAATGTTTTCTGCTTAGAAATTTCTTCTGCCAACTACTCTAAATACTCTCTCAAGTTCAAGTTTTCACAGATCTCTAGGATAGGGACAAATTATCACCAGTCTCTTTGTTAAAGAATATCAAAAGTCACCATTACTCCACTTCCCAATAAGTTCATCTCTATTTGAGACCACCTCAGCTTGGATTTCATTATTCATATTACTCAGCATTTTGGTCAAAGTTATTCAACAAGTCTCTAGGAAGTTCCAAACTTTTTTACATCTTCCTGTCTTCTTCTGAGCCCTCTATACTGTTACAACCTCTGCCTGTTACCCAGTTCCAAAGTTGTTTCCACATTTTCAGTTTATCTTTATAGAGGTTCCCTACTCCTGGTACCAATTTCTGTGTTAGTCCATTTTCACACTGTTGTAGAAATACTTCCTGAGACTTCATAATTTATAAAGGAGAAAAGTTTAACTGACTCACAATTCCACATGGCTGGCAGGCCTCAGGAAACTAACAGTCATGGCAGAAGGCAAAGGAGAAGCAAATACCTCCTTCACAAGGTGGCGGAGAGAAAAAGAGCACAGGGAAAACTGCCACTTATTAGACCATATGATCTCATGCGAACTCCCTTAGTATAATGAGAACAGCATGGAGGAATCTACTCCCATGATTGAATCACCTCCCAACATGTTCTTCCCTCCACATATGGTGATTACAATTAAAGATGAGATTTGGTTGGGAACACAGAGCCAAACCATAGCATGCTGCTACCAAAATCAATGACACTAAGAAAACGATACCGGTATCTCTTTAAAAATATAAATGCAAAAATCCTCAAAACAGTACTGTTAAACTGAATTCAGCAGAATATTAAAAGGATTATACACAATGACCAAGTAGGATTTATTCTTGGAATGCAAGAATCATTCAAGTTATGAAAATCCTTAAATGTAACACAACATAAACAAAATAAATGTAAGAAAAAACACATAATTTTCTCTATTGATGCAGGAAAAAAAAATCATTTGACAGAATTCAGCATCCCTACATGGGAAAAGTACTCAAAAAACTACTTTTAGAAGGAAACTACCTCAACCTAATAAAGCCATAGAGAAAACATACAGGAAGCATCATACTCAAGGTTGAACATTTAGAACTTTTTTCTCTAAAAGGAAACAAGATACGGATGCTCACTTTAATCACTTCAAAGTACTAGAAGTTCCAGCCAGAGACATCAGTCAACAAAAATAAACAAAATCCATCCAAATTGGAAAGGAAAAAGTAAAATTATCTCTGTCCATTAGATAAATGGGAAAAATATTTTCTGATACAGGATTAATATTCAGAATATATGGAAAACTTATAAAACTCCACAACAACAAAAGCAAACAATGCAATTTCAAAGTTGGCAAAAGTTTGAATAGGCATTTCTCAAAGCAACACATAGGTCCAATAAGTGCTTGAAAAGATACTCAACATCACTAACTATAGGAAAATGCAGATCAAAACTACAATGAAATACCACTTTGTAAGCATCAGGATGGGTACTATCAAACAAACCAGAAAGTAACAACTGTTTATGAAAATATTGAGAAACTGCAATACTTGTGTAAATGTAAAATGGTATGCCCAATGTGAAAATCAGTATGTTGTTTTCTCTAGCTTTGTGCAGTGGCAGTATCGTAGTCAGTGAAGTTTATCCGAGGCGCGATTATTGCTAAGTATGTTGTTTTCTCAAAAAAAAAAATACTAAATATCATTACCATAGAACTCAGAAATTTCACTTCTGAGTATATGCCCAAAAGAATTGAAAGATCTATTGAAAAAGGAAATAAGAAAAGAAAAAGGAAAAAAGAGAAAAATTTGAAGAGATATTTGTATACCTAATGATCTATTCCAGTATTATTCACAGTAGCCAAAAGATGGAAGTAAACCAAGTGTCTACTGATGGATTAATGGAGAAGCAAAATATGGTATGAACATACAATGAAATGTTATTCAGCCTTAAAAAGGAAGCAAATTCTGACATATGTTACAACAAGGACCTTAAGGTCACCTAAGTGAAATAAGCCAGTTATAAATACTGTGTGAGTCCACATGTATGAGGTAAATCATAGAGACAGAGAGCTGATTGGTAGTTTTCAGGGGCTAGGGTGAAAGAAAACTAGGGAGTATAGAGTTTTAATTTTATAAGATGAAAAGATTTATAGAGATGGATGGTAGTGATGGTCACGCATTATGAATGTGTTTAACAACACTGAACTGTACACTTAAAAATGGTCAAGATGTTACAGTTTATGATATGTATATTTTACTATAATAAAATCTAGGAAAATGATGTGTTGTTTGTGGCCAAAATGTGTTTCCTTTTTTTTAGAATTAAAATTCTTTGAGGCCAGGCGCGGTGGCTCAAGCCTGTAATCCCAGCACTTTGGGAGGCCGAGGCAAGCGGATCACGAGGTCAAGAGATCGAGATCATCCTGGTCAATGAGGTGAAACCCCGTCTCTACTAAAAATACAAAAAATTAGCTAGGTATGGTGGCACGTGCCTGTAATCCCAGCTACTCAGGAGGCTGAGGCAGGAGAATTGCCTGATCCCAGGAGATGGAGGTTGCGGTGAGCCGAGATCGTGCCATTGCACTCCAGCCTGGGCAACAAGAGTGAAACTCCGTCTCAAAAAAAAAAAAATTCTTTGACTACATGAGAAGTACACCACTTTATTTTTTCTTGAGAGAAATGCCAGTAAAAATGCATCTCACATGGTTCTTGTTGAATATACCTCTATTGATTTCAGTTTCCACAGTTGGTCTTTTTTTCTGTGCATTCATGTCTGTGTTTATGTGAGGATATGTGCTTGTGTCTACAAGCAAAAGGCTTCAAGTCAAGAAAGTAAATGGTAAGAAAAAGTGCATAAAAATGAATGTGAGGAAAAAAGGTAATAACTACTTATGACAGACCTATGCAGAAGAGAAATAAAAATAAATTTTCTCTCTGGATTAATCATTTCCCATATAATAATATTTCTGTAAGTAACCAAATATATATTTGATTTTATGTGTCTTTGAAAACATAAGAATTACATTTCTGCTTTGGTCAGTAGCAGAAGACAAAATGATAAATGTAATTAAAGTTACATAATTTATATATGCAAAAGATACTTTGGTATAAGAACTGAAGTTTTAAATTTATTTTCAAAGCATAATACTGGATTTTAAATAAGATTAATTTCAATGTGTCAGCACAGCCTTAAGAAAATTATTTTCAAATAAGTAAAAATATTATGTGTGGCTTTGTTTCATTAGCACTTTTTTTTGCCACAAAGCTTAATAGTGAGCTAATACAAACATGAGCAAGACATTTTATTAAAGATAGGACAATTGCAGAGAACAAAACCCTGCATTACAGGCATATAATAGTTTGCTTCAAAATAGAATTCAATGTCATTAATTTATTTCTTCATGATTTATAAGCAAATTTGTAAAGAGTATCATTGTAATGCATAGGAGTATACGTGACATAGAAAATGATTTGCTATATATGCACATTTTGCTATTCTTTGCACTATTATAAAATGGTCTGTATATGACTAGCTAACCTAGACAAAACAGAATCTCTAGTGATGGATGTAATTTACCCGAGATTGTAGTTGATGCCATATGTTTACATGTTTGACCCATATTTTTGAGTATACAATTAGTGCTTAGTTGTTTAGCAATCCATTAGTTAACTGCCTGTAGTTTCATTTATCTCAGTTTTTGTTTTTGAATTATTGGCAGTACTCAGTAAAATAGGAATCTTTTCTTTTAACCCATCTCTGTACTGTTAAAAACCTTTCATTCTCTATTATACATCCTTAAACAAGTTTAAGATCCCCGTAGATCCCCTTAAACTCATTCATTTATACTTCAATCCAAATAAATCTTTTAATATCTCTTCCTGAATTTCAACTTTAATTGGCTTTGTTCATACATATTTTACCTCAAATGCTAGAGGAATTTCAAATATCTAAATATTGGAAAATTAATAATATAAACAAATATATGTTTGTTTCAACAGTGACATAAGAACATATTTAAACTGGATAATAATAAAAAGGCAAATTTTCAAAATATATGAGGTGCAGCACAAGTAGTGATTATAAGAAATGTTATATTTTTCTATTCCTATATTAGAATTGAAACATTTAAAATCAAAGATATACACTCTGACCTTAAGAAACCAAAAATAAATAAATAAATAAATAACCTAACATAAATGAATAGAGGATATAGTACAGATAACAATAGAAAGCAGCATGATATAAACAAATTAATAATACAAAATTTCTTAAAGTTAAAGGCTGGTTGTTTGAGGAAAAGTCCAATATAACTGACCAATTACATAAACAAGAGAGAAAACACAAACTTATCAAAATTAATAATAAATGATAAGCATCACTATAGATCTACAGACTGTAAAAGGACAAGCAAATTACTTTGAAACAATTTTATGCAAGAAAGTTCTAGTACTTAAACTGAACAAATCCCATGAAAAACGCAATTTATCAAACTAAACCCAAGAAGAAATGAAGTACCTCAAGAGACAGAATACCCACCCTTAGAGAAAACTAAAAAAGAAAGAAACAAAATAAAAATAAAGAAGTATTAGTTCATTTTTATGCTGCTATGAAGAAACACCCAAAACTGAGTAATTTGTAAAGAAAATGAAGTTTAATGGACTCACAGTTGCACATGGCTGGGAAAGCCTCACAGTCATGGCAGAAAGTGAAGGAGGAGCAATGGACACCTTACATGGTGGCAGGCAAGAGAGCATGTGCAGGGGAACTGCCCTTTATAAAACCATCTGATCTTGTGAGAATTATATAGTATCAAAAGAACAGCACAGGAAAACCCACCCCCATGATTCAATAGTCTTCCACTGGGTCTCTCCCAAGACATGAGAATTATGGGAACTACAATTCAAGATGAGATTTGTTGGGGATGGTGGGGGTACAGCCAAACCCTATTAAAGACATTTCATAGCATGTTTTAGGAGTTCACATAAACTTGTTGTATTAGTTTGTTAGGGCCGCCATAACAAAATGTCACAGACTACGTGGCTTAAATAACATAACAACATACTTTTTTTTTAACCAATTTTGGAAAACACAAGTCCAAGATTAAGGTACCATCAGGGTTGGTTTCTTCTGAGCACTCTTTCCTTGGCTTGCAGAATGGCTGTTTGCTCCCTTTCTCTTTATATGGTCTTTCCTCTTTGTATTTCTGTATTAATTTCCTCTTCTTATAAAGACACAAGTCATATTTCGTTAGGGGCCAACCTAATGACCATATTATAAATTAATTACTGATTTAGAGACTCTATTTTCAAATACAGCCACATTCTTAGATGGTAGGGGTGTAAAATTCAACCTGTGAAATTCACGGAGACACAATTCAGCCCATAATACCTGTATATATACATAACACCTGACAAGGATTTAACAGACAACCATATTTACATGACAGTTTTCATGAGTAATTTAGATGTCAAACTCCTGAACAGAATATTACTTAGATGCCAAACTCCTGAGCAGAATATTATGGAATCAAATTCTGCTCTATCAAGTTACTACATGGTGTCCAATGTGGGTTTATTCCAGTATAATATGTTTGTTTAGCTTTAAAAATTTTAGTATAATTCATTATTATAATAATGAGGAATTAAGAATATATTATATGAATAGATATGAAAAAGTATTTGATAACTCTCAGCTTCATTTAAGATAAAACCTAATTGTAAACCAGAAATAGAAGGGAATTTGTTTTATAAAGACTACCAGAAACCACAGTATAAAACATACATAATAGGGAAATATTGAAAGTTTCTTTCTGTCTGGAATGATTAATAATGCACGTAGTCACCACTCCTACTTCATATTTTATGACATTTCTATATTAGTACAATGACAGACTGAAAATAGAACCATACACACTAATAAAAATGTTGTAAAAAAGAAGTACAATTTCCATTATTAATTAACAACAAAATTATGCCTTAAAAAGTCTAAAATAAAATACAGAAAAACTATTGAAAAAAGTAAGTGAACCAATCAGTCAATGAAGAAAGATTACTATATACTGATCAAATCTATTTCTATATATCTGCAATGAACATAAAAGGTTTTAAAAACTAATGCCACTGGAAATAGAATCTAAACTCTTGAAATAGAAATAAACTCAAAAATATATGTATTAGATATATTTTTAAAAAATTAATGACTAATGACAAATTTAATAAGAGATATACCATGTTTATATATTGAAAAAATTGATGATAAATTGTTAATCTATAGGTTGATTATAATCTCAAACTCAACTAAATATAAATAAATCAAGAAAAAGCTAGTAATCTCTGAAGTTTGAATATATATTAAAGCAAAGAAATCTATGTATCAATGTGTTACAAATGTACTCAGGGAAAAATGTATGTGCAGTGAAAAATAGTACTACAGCTTGTACTATATTCTATTGTATATTTTTCTATGTACAAACAGCATTGTAAAAAAAATAGTAGCATTTTTACTTTTTAAATATATATATATATTATTGCACTTTAGATTCTGGGGTACATGTGCAGAACATGCAGGATTGTTGCATAGGTACATACATGGCAATGTGGTTTGCTGCCTCCATCCCTGTCACCTATATCTGACATTTCTCCTTATGTTATACCTCCCCAACTCTACACCCTACTCTGCTGTCCCTCCCCTAATCCCCCACAACAGACCCCCAGTGTGATGCTTCCCTCCCTGTGTCCATGTGTTCTCATTGTTCAACTCCCACCTATAAGTGAGAACATGCTGTGTTTGATTTTCTGTTGTGTCAGTTTGCTGAGAATGCTGGTTTCCAGATTCATCCATGTCCCTATGAAGGACACAAATTCATCATTTTTTATGACGGCATAGTATTTCATGGTATATATGGGCCACATTTTCTTTGTCCAGTCTATCATTGATGGGCATTTGGGTTGTTTCCAGGTCTTCGCTATTGTAAACAGTGCTGCAATGAACATACATGTGCATGTGTCTTTATAATAGAATAATTGATAATCCTTTGTGTATATACCCAGTAATGGGATTGCTTACTGTGGCTTAATCAACATAACAACATACTTTTTTTTTTAACCAATTCTGGAAAACACAAGTCCAAGATTAAGGTACCATCAGGATTGGTTTCTTCTGAGCACTCTTTCCTTGGCTTGCAGAATGGCTGTTTTCTCCCTTTCTCTGTATATGGTCAAATGGTATTTCTATTTCTAGATCCTTCAGGAATTGCCACACTGGCTTCCATAATGGTTGAACTAATTTACACTCCCACCAATAGTGTAAAAGTGTTTCTATTTCTCCACATCCTCTCCAGCATCTGTTGTCTCCAGATATTTTAATGATCACCATTCTAACTGGTGTGAGATGGTATCTCAATGTGCTTTTGATTTGCATTTCTCTAATGACCAGTGATGATGAGCATTTTTGCATATGTTTGTTGGCCTCATGTATGTCTTCTTCTGAAAAGTGTCTGTTTATGTCCTTCAAACCCACTTTTGAATGGGTTTGTTTGTTTGTTTTCTTGTAAATCTGTTTTAGTTCTTCGTAGATTCTGGATATTAGCCCTTTGTCAGATGGGTAGATTGCAAAATTTTTTTCCCATTCTGTTGGTTGCCAGTTCACTCTAATGATGGTTTCTCTTGCTGTGCAGAAGCTCTGGAGTTTAACTAGATCCCATTTGTCTATTTTGGCTTTTGTTGCCAGTGCTTTTGGTGTTTTAGTCATGAAGTCCTTACCTATGCCTGTGTCCTTAATGGTTTTTCCTAAGTTTTCTTCTAGGGTTTTTATGGTGTTAGGTCTTAGGTTTAAGTCTTTAATCCATCTGGAGTTAATTTTACTGTAAGGTGCTCGGAAGTGTTCCAGTTTCTGTTTTCTGCACATGGCTAGCCAATTTTCCCACTGCCATTTATTAAACAGGGAATCCTCTCCCCATTGCTTGTTTTTGTGAGGTTTGTCAAAGATCAGATGGTTGTAGATGTGTGGCATTGCCTCCAAGGCCTCTGTTCTGTTCCATTGGTCTACATCTCTGTTTTGGTACCAGTACCATGCTGTTTTGATCACTATATCCTTGTAGTATAGTTTGAAGTCAGGTAGCGTGATGCCTCCAACTTTGTTCTTTTTGCTTAGAATTGACTTGGCTATGCAGGCTCTCTTTTGGTTCCATATGAAGTTTAAGGTGGTTTTTTCCACTTCTGTGAAGAAGGTCATAGGTGGCTTGATGGGGATAGCACTGAATCTATAAATTGCTTTGGGCAATATGGCCATTTTCACAATATTGATTCTTCCTAACCATGAGCATGGAATGTTTTTCCATCTGATTGTGTCCTCTCTTATTTTCTTGAGCAGTGGTTTGTAGTTCTCCTTGAAGAGGTCTTTCACACCCTTTGTTAGTTGTATCCCTAGGTATTTTATTCTCTATGTAGCAATTGTGAATGGCAATTTGTTCTTGATTTGGCTCTCTGTTTGTCTGTTATTGGTGTATAGGAATGCTTATGATTTTTGCACATTGGTTTTGTATCCTGAGACTTTGCTGAACTTGCTTATTGGTTTCAGGAGATTTTGGGCTTAGACAATGCGGTCTTCTAAATATACAATCATGTCGTCTGCAAATAGAGACAATTTGACTTCCTCCTTTCCTAATTGAATATCTTTATTTCATTTTCTTGCCTGATTTATCTGGCTAGAACTTCCAGTACTATATTGACTAGGAGTGGTGAGAGAGGGCATCCTTGTCTAGTGCCAGATTTCAAAGGGAATGCTTCCAGTTTTTGTCCATTCAGTATGATATTGGCTGTGGGTTTGTTGTAAATAACTTTTAGTATTTTGAGATACATTCCGTGGAAACCTAGTTTATTGAGAGTTTTTAGCATAAAGAGCTTTTGAATTTTGTTGAAGGCCTTCTCTGCATCTGTTGAGATAATCATGTGGTTTTTGTCTCTGTTTCTGTTTATGTGGTGAATTCTGTTTATAGACTTGCATATGTTGAACCAGCCTTGCCTCCCCAGGATGCCGTCTACTTGATCGTGATAGATAAGCTTTTTGATTTGCTGTTGCAGTAGGTTTGCCAGTATTTTATTGAAGATTTTTGCATCTATGTTCATCATGGATATTGACCTGAAGTTTTCTTGAGTCTCTGCAGAGTTTTGGTAACAGGATTATGTTGGTCTCATAAAATTATTTGGGAAGGATTCCTTCTTTTTGGATTTTTTGGAATAGTTTCAGAAGGAGTGGTACCAGCTCCTCTTTGTATGTCTGGTAGAATTTGGCTGTGAAACCATCTGGACTAGGGCTTTTTTTGGTTGTTAGACTATCAATTTCTGCCTCAACTTCAGCCCTTGTTATTTGTCTATTCAGGGTTTCAACTTCTTCCTGGTTTAGGTTTGGGACGGTGCAAGTGTCCAGGAATTTATCCATTTCTTTCACGTTTACTGATTTATGTGCATAGAGTTGTTTGTAGTAATCTCTGACGATAGTTTGTATTTCTGTGGAATCTGTGATGGTATCCCCTTTGTCATTTTTTTATTGCATCCATTTGATTATTCTCTCTTCTCTATTAATCTGGCTAGTGTTCTATCTATTTTTTGATCTTTTCAAAAACCAGCTCCTGGATTTATTGATTTTTTGAAAGTTTTTTTTTGTGTCTCTATCTCCTTCAGTTCTGCTCTCATCTTAGTTATTTCTTGTCTTCTGCTAGCTTTTGAGTTTTTTTGAACTTGCTCCTCTAGCTCTTTCAATTTTGATAACAGGGTGTTGATTTTAGATCTTTCCTTGCTTCTCATGTGGGCATTTATTGCTATGAATTTCTCTCTAGACACTGCTTTAAATGTGTCCCAGAGATTTTGATATGTTATGTATTTGTTCTTGTTGGTTTTGAAGAACATCTTTATTTCTGCCTTCATTTCATTGTTTATCTAGTCAACATTCAAGAGCCAGTTGCTCAGTTTCCATGAAGTTGTGAGGTTCTAAATGAGTTTCTTAATTCTGAGCTCTAATTTGATTGCACTATGGTCTGACAGACTGTTTGTTATGATTTCTGTTCTTTTGCTTTTGCTGAGGAATTATTTACTTCCAATTATGTGGTCAATTTTAGAGTGGGTGTGATTTGGTGCCGAGAAGAATGTATATTCTGTGGATTTGGGGTGGAGAGTTCTGTAAATGTCTTTTAGGTTTGCTTGGTCCACATCTGAGTTCAAGTCCTGGATATCTTTGTTCATTTTCTGTCTTGTTGATCTGTATAGTATTGACAGTGGAGTGTTAAAGTCTCCCACTATTATTGTGTGGGAGTCTAAGTCTCTTTGTAGGTCATTAAGAACTTGCTTTTTGTATCTGGGTGCTCCTGTATTGGATGCATATATATTTAGGATCATTAGCTCTTCTTGTTGCATCAATCCTTTTACAATTATGTGATTCCCTTTTTTGTCTCTTTTGATCTTTGTTGGTTTAAAATCTATTTTATCAGAGACTAGGATTGCAACTCCTGCTTTGCTTGGTAAATCTTCCTCCATTTCTTTATTTTGAACCTAGGTATATCTTTGCACATGAGGTGGGTTTCCTGGATACAGCACAGTGATGGGTTTTGACTTTTTATCCAATTTGCCAGCCTGTGTCTTTTGATTAGGGCATTTAGCCCATTTACATTTAAGGTTAATATTGTTATGTGTGAATTTCATCCTGCCATTTTGATGCTAGCTGATTGTTTTCCCCATTAGTTGACACAGTTTCTTCATTGTTTCAATGCTCTTTATCATTTGTTACATTTTTGGAGTGGCTGGTAGTGGTTGCTCCTTTCTATGTTTTGTGCTTCTCTCAGGAGCTCTTGTAAGGCAGGCTGAGTGGTGAGGAAAACTCTGAGCAATTGCCTGTTCATAAAGGATTTTATTTCTCCTTCACTTATGAAGCTTAGTTTGGCTGGATATGAAACCTAGGTTGAAAGTTCTTTTCTTTAAGGATGTGGAATATTGCCCCCCACTCTCTTCTGGTTTGTAGGATTTCTGCCCAGAGATCCATTGTGAGTCTGATGGGCTTCCCTTTGTAGGTAACTTGACCTTTCTCTCTCGCTGCCCTTATCATTTTTTCCTTCATTACAACCCTAGTGAATCTGATGATTATATGCCTTGGGGTTGCTCTTCTTGAGGAATATCTTTGTTGTATTCTTCGTATTTCCTGGGCTTGAATATTGACTGCCTTGCTAGGTTGGGGAAGTTCTCCTGGATAATATCCTGAAGAGTGTTTTCCAGCTTGGATTCATTCTCTTCCTCACATTCAGGTACACCTATCAAATGTAGATTAGGTCTTTTCACATAATTCCATATCTTTAGATGCTTTGTTCATTTCTTTTTACACTTTTTTCTCTACTGTTGCCTTCTTGTTTTATTTCATTGAGTTGATCTTCAGTCTCTGATATCCTTTCTTCTGCTTGGTCAATTTGGCTACTGAAACTTGTATATGCTTTGCAAAGTTCTTGTGTTGTGTTTTCAGCTCCATCAATTCATTTATATTCTTCTCTAAGCTATTTGTTACCTTTAGCATTTCATCAAACCTTTTTTTCAAGGTTCTTAGTTTCTTTGCATTGGATTAGAACATGTTCTTTTAGTTCAGAGAAGTTTGTTATTACCCACTTTCTGAACCCCGTTTCTGTCAATTCATCAGACTCATTCTCCATCCAGCCTTGTTCCCTTACTGGTGAGGAGTTGTGATCCCTTGGAGGAGGAAAAGCATTCTGGTTTTGGGTCTTTTCATTCTTTTTGCGCTGGTTTCTTCTCCTCTTTGTGGATTCATCTATCTATGGGCTTTGTAGTCGGTGACTTTCAGATGGGGTCTCTGAGTGGACGTCCTTTTTGTTGATGATGAAGTCATTTCTTTCTGTTTTTTAGTTTTCCTTCTAACAGGTCCCTCTGCTGTAGGACTGCTGGAGATCCACTCCAGACCCTGCTTGCCTGGGGATCACCTGTGGTGGCTGCAGAACAGTAAGGGTTGCTGCCAGTTTCTTCTTCTGTTATCTTAGTCCCAGAAGGATACCCACCAGATGTCGGCCTGAGCTCTCATTTACGAGATGTCTTTTTGGATATACGGGGGTTAGGGAGCTGCTTGAGGAGACAGTCTGTCCCTTAAAGGAGCTCAAGTGCTGAGCTGTGAGCTCTGTTGTTCCATTGAGAACTGCAGGACAGGTACGTTTAAGTCTACTGCAGTGGAACTCATAACCACCTTTTTTTTCTGTTGCTCTTTCCTGGGAAGGTAGGGCTTTATTTATAAATTTCTGATGTGCTCCTGCCATTTTTTTAGAGATGTCCTGCCCAGCAAGGGAGTAGCCTAGTCACAGTCTTCAAGCAGAGGCATTGTTGAGCTGCCATGGATGCTGCCCAGCTGCTGTGTGAACTTCCTTTTGGTTTTGTTTATAGAGGTATAGTTAGAACTGCCTCGGTAATGGCAGACTGCCTCTGTAATGGTGGACTGCCTCGGTAATGGCAGACTGCCTTGGTAATGGCAGACTGCCTCAGTAATAGTGGACTGCCTCGGTAATGACAGACTGCCTTGGTAATGGCAGACTGCCTCAGTAATGGTGGACTGCCTTGGTAATGGCAGACACCTTTCCCTCCACAGAACTGGACCATCCCAGGTCCAGCTGTGCTTGCTGTGAAACTCTCAATCCAGGGTGTTTCAGATTGCTAGTCTTTGTAGGGGTGGGACTTGCCAAGCTAGATAACTGGGCTCCCTATTTCAGCCCCCTTTTTTCATTTGAATGGGTGACTCTGTCTCCCACATGTTCTAGGCACCAGTTGAAATGGCCACCGAGACTTATGTGAATTTTTGTGCAGAGACCTACTGCACCTGCTGAAACAGCTGTTCGGGATACACCTGGCACTTTTCTGTCCAGGAATCTGCTGGTCTATGCGCAGTAAAAACTCATTTGGAAATGCTGTAATCACTCACCCTCTGAGTTCTCGCTGGGAACTGCACTCCAGAGCTGTTCCTATTCAGCCATCTCAGATCATATCTCTAGTATTTTTACTTTAAAATTTTGTAGTAATGTAGCAGCACATTTTAATTCTTATATTTTGGGATACTTTTGTTTTGCATGTGCACATTTAGAACTATTATATCTTTGTGGACTGATCTTGTTATCATTAGACATGTTCTTCTCTGCTTCTGGTAATTTTCTTTGCTCTAAAGTATGTTTTATCTGCTGTTAGTGTAGTCAGTCACTTGTGTTTTTTTGATAAATGTTTGTGTGGGGCGTATTTTTCTATCTCTATTTTCAAACTACCTATTGTGTTCAACTTGAAGTGAGTTGCTTATGTAGTTGAGGTGTGGAATTTATTTTTGTTATCATTTTATCCACTTTATCTCTTCCTGTGCTATACTTTCTATTGTTGTATTACAACAACTAATTGGACCATTTACTTATAAGATAATCATTGATGATTACTATGTTAGCATTTATAGTAGGGTTTAATTATCTCATTCCTCTGTTTCTCTTTTCTTGCGTTCTCGTATGTCACTTGACCATCATTCTGGGGTTCATTTGGACTTATTTTTATATTTAAATGCATCACCTTGTACAATTTTAAGAGGAATTGTCCTAATTATCGCAATATGCATATGTAACTGACTTATTAGAATCTTCTGGTGTTAATATTTTCATACTTCAAATAAAATCTGGAAACAGTATTTCCCTTTGCCCTCTCTACTTTCAAATAATATAGTCTTGAGTAGGTGTTGGTGATATACATTTTGTTTTAATTCTACATTTAATTAAAAAATTCGTGACAAGTCTATGTATTGTATTTACTGATATTTATCCTTTTTCTGTTTTTTTTTTTTGTTTATTTTTTGTTTTTCTATTTCTTCCTGATGCTCCATGCTTCTTTCTTGTATTAGCTCCTTTCTGGTTAAAAATCATACTTCGTGGTAGAATGTATGGTAGGCATGTATGTTTCCTTAGAGTGACAATGTCATTTCCTTTCTTTGCTGAAGGATAGTTTCAATGCATACAGAATTTGCTGTTAACAGTTCATTTTTTCATCATTTGAATAATGTGCTATTCCCATTTGGCCACCTGATTGTTGTTGAGAAATTGGTTATTACTCAAATTGATGTGCCTCTGTAAGTAATGCATCATCTTTCTCTGAATGCTTTCAAGTTTTGGTCCCTGTTTTTAGTTCTTAGAAGATTAATTATAATTTGTCTTGGCATGGATTCTTTTTAGTTTATTCTCTTTAGGGTTTATTCATTTTCTTGAACCTATAAATTTATGCCTTTTTACTAAATTGGGGAATTTTTCTGCCATTGTTTGATTAAGTACTTTTTTACTCCAGTCTCTTTCTTTGTTATTTTGGGACTCCAATTATATTAGTATTGGAACTTTTGGTTGCTGCCTAACAAATCTCTGAGACTGAGGCTGTGTTTGTTTTCCTTGCAATCTGTTTTTCTCTCTGTGCCCAGATTGAGTAAACTCTATTGATCCAGTCTCCTGCAAACTAATTATATTCTCCGTAACTTCTACTCTACTGTTGAATCTATCCAGTAAGCTTTTAAAAGTTTTTTGTGTTTGTTGTATTTTTAGGTTCTATGACTTGCATTTGGTTCTTTTTTAAAACTTCTATTTTTCACTGAATATAATATTTAATATTTTTATTTGATTTAGTATGATTTTAATTGTTTTTGAATACTTTTTATGACAGTTACTTTAAAATTCTTGTGAGATATACACTTAGCAAAATATGTACAGGTTGTAGATGCTGAAAATTATAAAATAGAGATGAATGAAACTAAATAAGACAAGCAAATAAAAAGATATACCATTTGCATGAATTGGAAGAGTCAGCTTAATAAATATTTTAATTTTCCTTAATCTATAGGCTTAACAAAATACCTATCAAATTTCCACTATGTTACTTTGGTAGACATAAAAACAAGTTGTTTTAAATTTTATATAGAAAGAAACCTCAGAATAGCTAAAACAATCTTGATAAATAGAATAATGTAAAAGAATGGCTCCATGAAACTTTAGTATTTATTTTATACCTATCATTGTAATTATAATGCTATATTGATAGATAGATATATAGATCAATCAAACAGAATAGATAACTCAAAAATAAACCCATATAAATATGTCTGATTGATTTGTTCTAAAAAAGCAAAAGAAATTATATGAGTATGGATAGGCTTTCAATAAATGATACTAAAATAATTGCACAGCCATAGGCAAAATAAAATAAAACATACTTCTATTTAAGTCTCACACTTCATTCAAAAATCAACTCCAGATAAATTAGGGCATTAAATTGTAAAACAGAAAACTATAAAAATCTTAGAAAACACAATCCACTACAAGAAAAATTAATAAAATAGACTCTATGAAAATTACAAACTATTAGGATAAATCAGTTCTGGAGGGTATTATGCAGCATGATGACATAGTTAATAAAAATGTTTTGTATGTTTGAAAATTGCTAAGAGCTTTAGATCTTAAATGTTCTCATCACAGAAAATATATATGAGATCATAGATATGTTAATTAGCTTGATTAATCATTTCAAAATGCATATATATCTTAAAACATTAAGCTATATACCATAAATACATGAAATTTTTATTTGTCAGTTATGCCTTCATGTGCCTGGGTGGATAACCAACCTAACAAATCAAAAAATTAAAAAGAATAAAACCTATTGCTCTGTGAAAGAACCTGTGAAGAGGAAAAAAAGACAAACTACAAACTGGGAGAAAATGTTTGCAAACCGCATATCTGAAGAAGAAATAGTATCTAAAATGTGAGAACTATTAAATGTCTTCATTAAAAATTCAATTTAACATGGGAAAATATACAGACATTTCATCATGTTGAGACTAAGCACTTGAAAATATACTTAATTCATTAGATATTAAAAAATCAAAATGAGTTGTATTTATATATCTATCAGAATGGATAAAATAAAAAATAATAGCACCAAATGCTAGTGAGATTACAGAGAAACTAAACCATTCATAAATTACTGGTGGAAGTATACAATGATACAGCCATTCTGGAAAACAGTTTGGCAGTTTCTTATAAACCTAAATATGGAATTAATCATATGATGAAACTCAATCATTCATCCCAGAGAACTGAAAACTTAGGTTTACATTAAAAACTATAAGCGAGTATTTATTGCATTTTTTATTAATAGTCAAATAATAGCCAAAACTTGGTCATACCACACATATTCTTTCTTCAGTGGCCTAATTAAACATGCTGTGGTACATGCATACCAAGGAATATGACTCAGCAAAAAGAGGAGAAATTATTAACATACACAACAACAATTTTAATGTATCTTTAGAGAAGATGCTGTGTGGGAAAAAAATCAATCACAAAGATTACATCCTATATGATTCTACTTAAGTAACATTTTATAAAACATAAAACTTCAGACATTGAAAGCCACTTAGTGGTTGCCCGGGTTTGGGAGAAGGAGGAACAGGGGATGTGACTATGCTGATGAGAGGGCAGTCTGAGAATCCACATGGTGATACAACTGTTCCTTATCTTTAATGTGATGGTGGATACACAAATACACATATGTGACAAAAATGTATGGAACTAACACACACAGGCAACTTGATGTAAAACCAGAGATGATAAATAAAATTAGTGGATTGTAGCAATGTCAGCATTCTGGATGTAATATTGTATTCTAGTTTTTCAAATTACTACCAATGAGGAAATCTGAGTATATGTAATCTTTTCTGTGTTGTTTCTTACAACTGCATGTGCATCTAAAATAATCTTAAAATAAATAATCATTTTTTTAAAAAAAAATCAGTGAATTCATAACACCCACCCCATGATCATTATCTATCTCAAAATCTGTTAGATCAACTCAGTAATCTCAGTATTGACTGTTTTTTTAAAAAAAGGATCAAGTCAAGTGGCTTTCCTGAATAATATTTTTTTCCATGTAAACAAGAAAACATAGTAAATGATCTTTTTTTTATTATACAAAAATTTTAGATTAGGTATTTTAAAAGAACAAGTTATTAGTACTGAGTATTAAAATAGTGATATGAAATGTTGAAGGCATATTTAATAATCATAATGGTAGCACCTGGACTTATTGATTAATTTTGGGATCAATAATAGTGGAGAAACACATATTATGTGTTCTATGATGAATTATAATAAAAATGTTAGAGAAAAATCTATGAAGAATTTTTGCCTAATATTTAAACCTGAATTTAATCAAATCTTTACTTATATAGATGTCAATGTACAGGAAATGCATAGAATAAAATAAAAATTAAGCCATAATGGAGTATTTGGTTGAATACAGGATTTGGTACATTTTACAGAACAAATGTCCTATTTTCTCTATGAATATCAATGGCAAAAATATCCTAAAGAGATGGATGGGAATGTTACAAAATAAAAAAAAAGATTAAGAGCCTAAACAACCATTTCTTTGCAACCTAACTCAAACAAATCAACTGTTTATGGCTTTGAGACTATTGTTAAATATATTTTAAGTGTTTGATTTTTTAAAAAAAATTTATACATTTGATTTTTGAGGCAGGGTCTTGCTTTGTCACCTAGGCTGAAGCACAGTGATATGATCATAGCTCACTGCAGCCTGGAACTCAGCTTAAGCAAGCCCTCCCAAGTAATAGGGCTACAAGTGTGCACCACCACACTTAGCTAATTAATTATTATTATTATTATTATTAGCAATAAGGTCTCACTATTTTGCCCAGTCTGGTCTTGATCTCCTGGACTCAAGCTTTTCTGCTACCTTGGCCTCCCAGTGTACTGGGATTACATGCCTGAGCCACTAAACCTGGTCAATATTAGATAATGTTAAGGTGTTAAGCAATTCATATCATAAAATTAATCTAAAATAAAATATTATAACAAATGAATTCTGAAATATTTGTTAAAATAATTTATAATTTCTCTTAAATACATACAAATGTAGGGAGTCACAGATAAGACTGTTAAACCGTTAATTCTTGATGAAGGATGATGAGCACATAGGATTTATTAGTTAGCATTTCTCTTAGTGTATGCTAACTTGATGCTTAATAAATTAAGTAAAAGAATCTTTGAAATCAATATTTTCTAATATCAAATACATATTAGACCCTTTTACCTGACTTGTGGTATTTAATTCTTACAGAACTTGTGTCACCAAACTATACATAGTTCAAGGGAACAGTGAATAGAAACTCTTTTCATTCCTTACATTTCTTAGTCTCACATATATAAGCCCAACATAAATACACACACACGCATTCAACAATATACTCTGATGACATTGGTTTATGAGAATGGAGACTTCTAATGTCTAAAATTATATCTTATGCTTACAATAGCTGAGTGTCAATAGATAAAACTTTTGGTTAATCAAACTATACAAACTGAAAAAATACTCATATTGTTCTACCTCAAAGAATTTCCACAAAGTAAATATTCCCATGTAAACATCATTCAGTTAAAGAAAGAACAATGTCAGCAACAAAAAGCCCTTTCCCCCCATTTGTGTGTACAACCAGTCATCGTCCCTCTTAAAATCGAAATTCTCTGCAATTTTATCATCATCATCTTGGTTTGCATTTTTCAAATTTTATATATATTGAATTATACAGTGTATAGTCCTAAGTCTAGCTATTTTGGTTTAATATTATAAAATTCCAATCTCATTTATAAGTGTAGTAGTAATTTGTTTATCATGCCCTTATAGCATTCTATTCTGAAAATATACCAAATTTGTTTAATCATTACAATGTTGAGAGAAATATTGATTGTTTTGAATTATTTTTATCACAAAAAGTTTTCAATTGAGCATTACAATTCTATGCTCAATCTTGTGTATGTTTTTTGGTGCACGTATCAGTTGAGCATATACCTGAAAGTCGTGTTGCTGGGTTAGCAGTTTGAATGCACTTCTCTTATTTTAATTTGCCTATTATATATTGGTTCTTTCTGCCCTTTAAGATTTCTGAACATCTTTTAAGTTTCTCTTCCTCACAGCATAATGCATAGTGTTGGATTTTTTGTTAGATTGTTTTTCTTTGTTTGTTTGTTTTGCTTCTGACAGGTGATTTACAGAGTCTAAATTGTATCAGAGAGAAAAACGCTTACCATATGATTTAAGCTACTTTCTTCTCTTTATCTTTCTCATATACACTTCTGATGCGAATTTGGTTTTCTTCCTTTTATAAGTGAACGTATCATTTTTTCCAGTCTAAACTATTACTTTAGAGTTTAACAGAATTACTAGAACACATTTTTGTTTTCTCCATTCTGGGATATTTTTCCTGTTGTGTGCTTGCCATCCTAATACTTAGGTTTGAGTCATATTTTATTTTATAGTATATACATTAATTATAAATTTTAACATTTTTTCTGCTCAAGTGCTTTTCTTTTCCATTATGGAAGACTCCAGTTATCTCTGTAACTAGAGATAGAGATTGGTCTTTCATTGCCAATCTTCTTTGACCTTTTATAAATATCTTCATTTTATTTTTTCTCTTTTCCATCTCTTATTTATTTCATAATAATATGTGTGGCATTTATTCACTCTTTTGTGTTTTCTAGTTTAACATTCAATGTCAAAATCAATCCTTTTGTCATTTATGTCTCTTCTCTGAGTACTATGAGCTCTTAAGTTTCCCCCTTTTTAAAACGAAGTATTTTAACTCCTAAGTTTTTTGAATTGTAGTGTACGTCGTTTTATGAATACTTTGATTACATTCCTAAATTACATTATCTAATTACCTTAAAACTTTATGTGCTTTCTGGGCTTTATTATTCTTATCCAGCACAGCATTCTTTTTTTTATCTTATGATACATCTCTTCCTCTGACCAATGAGTCAATTTTTAGATGGAACTTCTATTTTAAACAATTTATTTTCAGTGCTAATTTTTATTCTAAAATGGTACCTCATTTGACTAATTTGAAAGTCCCTTGGTTACAGAACATTCTAGCATTTTTCACCCTTTCCATAGTCTTCTTGTTTTTTTCCCATAAATGGGAGCTTGATAAACCCTGACCTAGATTTGGCTGTGTGGCCAAATTATTTTGTTGAAGTTAGCTCTGTGACCTCTCAGTTTGGTAGCAGCTACTATTTTAGCGTTCTCTTACTGTCAGAACTGTAAAACCTCTTGGATTTTCTTTCAGCTCCACCCAAATGGTTATTACCACACAGCTTTCTTTCTTTTGATGGAAACTTTCACTCAATTTCTGTAATCGTTCATGGATATCTCATTTTTACCCAAATTCGTCAATATCTGCTTATGGAAATGGAGATTTAAACACATTGCCTCCATTGCCACTGCCTAGCCAACTCATTTTTTGCTTCCAGCCCGGAAAAATGAATGGCATATTCTCCACTGATGGATGTCAAGAATTTTAAACAAAGGGTTGAATTTGCTGATGTAAGATGTTACACGTGATATTCAGAATCACCTATTTAAATTTCTCTAGAAAATGAGTTATATGTAATGAATATATTTAAATAAAGTTCAGTATTATTTTTGCAGCTGGGTCAGAGGGCTCTGAATGATGTTATAATACATTTCTTCTTATTACCATTTTTTTCAATGTATTTCTTTAGTTATTGTTGTGAAGCTTCCTGCTGCTTTTTTGCACTGCAATGTGACAGATGTTTAATGAAAGTTGAGTGTTTTTATTCAACACCATAAGCTTTTCAGAAGAAAGATGGTATGCAAATTTAAATCATAAATAACTGAAGTGAGAATCAGGATGCTTTCTCAAAGGAATACATAAGTAGTATGTTAAAAACAGATAAAAATATAATGGGCTTAAATTTAAAAGATTATGAAATTGAGGAGTGCATAATTTCAAACTGCTTTTATTTCAGAAAAAATGTTTAATATCATTTCACTAGAGTGCCTTACCTAGACAGAGGAGAAAGTGACTCTAAGGCACAGGTGAATGGCTGTGCCGAGAATTACTATAAAACTGAAAAATTTATGGTTAGAGAGAGAAATAGATGCAGTTTAAGCTAGTCATCTTCCAAAATCATCGATGTTATGGGGGGAATTGGTTAAGTGAATTATAAATTACGTCCTTTTAATGGAACGTTGTTTTTCCAATGATTTTTTTTAAGTTGTGATACAATTGGAACATGTTCGTGTTATATACTGTTTATATGTGTGTATGTTTATATGTTTTGCTAAGGGAATGCTTACTTTTTCATTTTGTTTCCTTCCAAGTGGACAATGTTTTATTGGCGTAGCACTCCTGACCTCTCTTTTCCATTTTAATCATTCTTTCCACAAGCTACATGGAAAAATTAAATGTTATTGACTTATTGATAAGTCAAACTCATTGCTTATACTTAGTTCAGTTTTGCAGTTTTTCTTTGAGACCAAGATATTTGTCTGAAGCAGGAGTTATGTATTAAATCAGCCCTTCAATATTATTGGGGCACATACTTCAGATGGGGGAAGCACTGCTCCAAACTTGTCAATGAACATTTGAGGAATTTTTTCTAATTTTAGGGTTCAGTTAGTAAGTAAATTAGAGTATCATACTAAGTAGTCCAGTTTTTTATTAGTCACATTATTGTACTGTGTTTTATGTCTTTTTTTTCCCCACAGATTGTGCCATGAAGGTTGGTACTGTGTAATGGGTCATGACAAAATAATTTCACTGGTTCAACCAATAATCCACAAAATTTCAAAGATAAGAATTTGGAAACACACACGCACAAATTAGAATTGAGATAATTCACATTGCAACAACTTCTAATTTCAGTTTATAAATCACTCATATTTCTACTACCCAGAAAAATATGAGTTACTGATCAACTATTTGAATAGTAATCCATCATGGTATGGGAGTAAAATGCAAAACATAGATGCCAATTTGTGATCTAGAGAAAAGTTTAAAGTATTTAATTTCCAATGAATAATTAAGGTAATTATGCATAATTTAGGTACTTGACTCACCTGAACACAAGTTTTATAACCTAACTTCAGACAGAAAACTCCAAAAAATCCTAACAGATTAAATGCTGGTATAATAATAAAAGGAGTTAAAACTATTTTAGCTGAAGTGACCAGCAGCAAATACCAATTCTATTATTTAATTACTCTATGAATATAGAATTTGATTTCCCCTTGCTGTTTGCTCAGTTTCTTATTTTTCCAAACTCCTAGGATGTCATTTGTTTCTATTTTTGACTCAGCATTAAGAGCATAAACAACTGATGTCTTCTCTATGACCTTGCCCTGATACTGTAACTGCCCATAACAAAATGATTTTTTGTAGCAGTGTGCTGCAGGTGGTTGTTCCTAGCATCCAGTAGTTAATTTTTGGTCAGTCCATCTTTATTAAGATGGTATTGGTAGCTTGAAATTCGTCAAGGCAAGAGCATTTGTGCCCTGAAAATCAGCCAAGGCTATAAATCAGGCTCCTCCCAAACCAGCCATCTGTTAAACATTTACCAACACATCACAGTCTTGGAAGTAGAAAGAACATGGAATATAGAATTAGACATATTTAGGTTCTAATTCCAACTCTTATTAGCCATTCAATCTTAGAAATGTATCAAAACCTCAGCTATTTATTTATAAAACAGGAAATACCTATTTCGTTTTAAAGGTGTTAATGATTAAATGTGAGATCATGTGTAATGCCACTAGCCAATCAGGTGGAACAAAATGTATCCATCTAAGTGTTAACTTCCTTCCTCTATGTAATCAGTGAGGTTCAGAAAATAAATTGAAACTGGTTATGTTTTTTCACTTTACAATACACAAGATCTGGTACTTATTTTCTGTGTCCAAAAATACATATGTTTTCTTTTGGGAAATAAGTAAAAGTCCAGTTTACGTGCCTGTCGAGTAATAGTGTTCCAAAAAGTAGAAGAAACATTGGCATGAATGGTGGAAACTCAGTTATTCCAAAGAAGTTAAATTTCCATTTACACTTATTTGTGAAAAAATATCCCACATGACTTTAATATTTTAATTGCTAAAATGTCTAAAATTATTAACTTTTCAGTATGTGGTCAAAGATTATATTTTTCTATTTTTATTTCATTATAGTTTACTTAGAATATGATTTAGAGAGAGCTCTCAATTAATTATTTTGAGGAAATAATTGTTGATGTCAGTAAAAGTCCTCATATCCCTCTCAACCCAATTAACTTATCCTGTATTCCCAAAGCCAGATGTAATGAACAAATGTCAAAATCCCAATAATCTTGAATTCTGATTCAATCGAAAGTCTTCTCAGAGTCCTGCAGGATATTATCCTATGGTTTTTATGAGATTGAATGAGAGTACTTCCAAAAATTAATGTTAAATGGTACTAGTTTATATATTAATCCAAAAATATTTTCTTTACGGATGCAGCCTTGGTATGGCACCGTGTTAAGTATTATGTGATTCAAAGATGAGTGAGAAATGTTCTCACCTCTTAGCAGTTCATACCTAGTAGATAACGTGTGACATTATTGGCATCTATGGTATTATATCAGAACATGGTTCATTGAGGCTTTATCTGTGAAAATATCCATCGAAACAGATAAAGCCTCAATGAACCATGTTCTGATATAATACCATAGAATTTTGAGAATAGAGCTATTTTCACCTTTGATTGGGCAAGGGAAAAGTGACTTTTTAGATGCGCTTAGAAGATGGACACACTGTGAACTGGTGGTTTGACTGTATGGGGCAGGAGACATGTAAGGAGAAGAAGAAAGATGATAATGTGATAGCAACTGCTAATTCAGGAAAAGAGCTGTAGATTATGTGGGAAGACTAGTTAGGCAAGTGACAAACACATGACTATTCTTTTTTGATACATGGTTATTCTAGAAAGTATTTAAAGAGCTTTGTTGGTCTATAATAACCTCTTGTAAATAGCCATTTTACTACACCTTAAACAAAAACAGAGAAGAGTTTAGTATCTCAAAATGTTTATTCATAATCATAACACGCCACTTCCTAAAAAAAGTTTCAAAGGTAAAAAATAGCATTAAAATATGATTTACACAAAATATGAAAGACCCTTAGTAGATGTTGTTAGTACCAAAAACGTGAGCTGAGGAGGGCTACGCCTTATTCATCCTGTGCCCCAAAGGCCTAGCACAGTGCTTGAAATCAGATCAGAGTTCAGTATGTGTTTACTGACTCTCTTTTGAAACATAAATACTAAGTATAAACTGAAAAGTTTGTGTATATAACATGTATAAGATATATATATAACTTATGTATATTATATATGTATAAATAGATATCATATATAAGTACATTTCTATAGAGAGGTAAAAAAGGCTTGTGTAATCTGTTTTTCTAAATATTTGCGATGGTTAGTTTTATGTGTCAGCTTGAATTGGCCATAGGCTGCCCGGATTAAACATTATTTCTGAATGTGTCTGTGATAACATTTCTGAATGAAATTAGTATTTGAATTGTTGGATTCAGCAAGGTAGAGTGCCCTACCCAAAGTGAGAGGGCATCATCCAGTTCATTGAAGGACTGAACAGAACAAAAAGATGGATGAAGGTGGAATTTGCCCCTTTTCTTTCTGCCTGCTAAGCTGGGACATTAGTCTTCCCCTGCCCTTGGACTGGGATTTACACCACTGACTGCCACCCCTGATTCTCAGGCATGTAGACTTGATGAGACCACCAGCTTTCACAGGTCTCCTGCTTCTGGTCAGCAGATTGTGTGACTTCTCAGCATCCATAATTGTGTAACTCAATTCTTATAGTTTATCTCTTTCTATGTATTCATCTATGGATAGATAGATATCCTGTTCTGTTTCTATGGAGAAACCTGACCAAGTTCTACCAAGAAATACATGGATTCCTAATTTCTTAGAGCATATGAAGTTTTCTTGGCATCTTTAACATTAAAGTGAACAAAACAGAAACCACCATAACAGATGGCTTGCTTTCAATCAATACAAAATCTCAGTTTATACATATATATGTGTGTCACTTAATGATGGCAATGTGTTCTGAGCAACATGACCTTAGGTTATTTCAGCCTTGTGTGGACTTTATAGAGTGAACTTATTCAAACCCTGATGGCATATAGTCTACTGTGCATGCATCTATTCTGTCTGGTATAACCTATTGCTTCTAGGCTTCAAACTTGGGCAACAGGATACTGTCCCGAATACTGTAGGCAATCGTAACACAATGGTATTTATGTATCCAAACATGTCTAAATATAGGAAAGGTACAGTAAAAATGCCATATTATAATCTCATGAGATTACCATTGTATATTGCCTGTCACTGCCCAAAAAATAAAAACCCCTGTTTTGTGCAGTGAATAACTATAATTAATGATTTTCTTCAAATAGCATTCATTACCATTTATTTACAAATTTTGTTTTTATTGGATATGTGCATACTGCTTAATTATTAGGAACTTTGCCAGTTTGTTCTCAATTTAAGTTTTTAAAAAATACAGGAACATTTATTAAATGATTACCATATGTTCACATGCAGGCACTGATTACAGAGTTAAATGAAACACTGTGTTACTTTGAAGGTCCTTGCAGTTTAGAAGGGGTGACAGTCATAAATAAATGACTATAATAAAAATATGATAAACAATATTTATGAAATTTTATATAAAGTAATATGAAAATTTACATAAATGAATAACAAATTTCCCTCAGTGTGTTTATCCTATTTAAATGTAAAATTTTGAAGGGTAAAAATATTAATTAAAGTTACAATAAAATTCTTTTTTCTAGAAATTTTTGAAATATCCTATAAATTAGGAGATAAAATATATCCAACAATACAAACTCATCAACAATGAATAATGTTCACAAGGGAGGATGTGATTTTTTTCCAGAACAGCCTATGATATGATGTTTTTTCCTAATTTATGACTTGCACTATAGTTCTAAGTCAGTATTCATTCCTTTCAACCTTGATGCTATACCAGAGAAGCTTGTAGAAAGTCCAAAAAGAATATATCATCTCATGGTTTCAGAGCTTCTGTGGCTCCCTGTAAGAATTAAATATCTTTTATGAGCATTTTCATATTCATGAATTATATTTATTAGAAAGGTTTATTGCTCAATAACCTTTGGGCACATTTACAAAAGTAATATGAGAATCTCTACTATGGCAGTTTCTATTTAATATACAGCATAAAACAAAACATACTTAGGGACATGAAACACAAATAAAAAACTCTTCCAGATAAAATCTGTTCCAACTCTTAGGAATTTAATAAGAGATACTGGCATTTCAAAATTTATCTTGGCTGTGGAGAATATAGTTATATTTTTTCTCTTTCTCTCTCTGCCCCTTCTTTGGATACGTGGAAGGTTAAAACCATACATAAGCCTATCACACAGAGTCAAGAATAAAACCAAAACCAAAATGCACTGGTTCAGTTTTTCAAATGAGGCTACATAATCACATGGGAACCAAGAGTATTCATTCATTGAGGTCAATATGTGTTTGAAGCTTCTCTACTAATCTTTAGCATGCCTATTTTAAATGTAAATACGACACTACTACTTAAATGAGCTGATACCTTTTTCTTGGACAGAGGAATCTAGTCTATATCTTGATTGAGGTCAGGCAGAATGGGAATGAAGGACACTGTTCATGTCCATGTTGGGAAACCATTTCCTAGGTCTCTGTCTGTTATGGGTTCAATTGTGTCTCCCATAAATGAATTGTGTTCTAACCCCAGGAAACTTTGAATGTGGCCTTATTTGGAAATAAAGAAGGCAAGGCTCTACTGGATTAGAGAGGGCTCTGTTTCAATGAGTGGTGTCTTTGTAACAAGAGGGAAGTTGTGACAGAGACATACAGTAGTCTGCCCTGTTTGCAGTTTTACTTTCTTTTCTTTTCTTTTTTCAGACAGAGTTTTGCTATTGTTGCCCAGGCTAGAGTTCAATGGCACGATCTTGGCTCACTGCAACCTCTGCCTGCCAGGTTCAAACAATTCCCCTGCCTCAGCCTCCCAAGTAGCTGGAATTACAGGCATGTGCAACCACACCCAGCTAATTTTGTACTTTTATCTTTAGCAGAGGCAGGTTTTCTCCATGTTGATCAGGCTGGTCTGTAGGTTCAGTTGCTGGCAGTCAATTGTGGTCTAAAAACATTAAATGAAAAATTCCAGAAAGAAATAATTCCTAAGTCTTAAATTTTATGTCATTGTGATTAGTGTGATGATGTCTTGCATCATCTGGTTTGATTCATGCTGTGTCACTACTGGCCCATTAGGAACTTGGTAGCTGTCTCAGTTATCAGATAGATCCCTAGAAGAAGAGTAAGTACAGTACAGTAACAGTTTTCATTAACCATTGTGAATAAACTATATTCACATTACTTTTATTATAGCATAATGAATGCATGCATGAATGAATGCATTCATACACACAGAATACAGTGTTGAGTGGGCTAGGGATGGTCATCAGCTGCTTTCAGAGGAGGATTGCAGCCTACCAATGATGACTCCCTGTTGCTCCTACTATTTATTCAGTATAGGTTAATAATAGAAGTTCAAAGTCAACACGCTTGTGGATAATTAACATGGTTAAAAGGGTAGTTTTACGAATGATAAAAGCTTTTGTTTCCAGGGCTCAGATTAAACACCATTAATGGGTGATTCCCCTTCGACCTCCTTCTGAGAGGACCATCCAGCACAAAGTTTACATGAGTTAACAAATTAGAGTAGGGACAAAGGAATGTGGGGTAAACAGACTTAACTGGGGAAGCTTTTATTATCCTAATCTTTACCCTATGACTTAATACTCTAATGTAAGAACTGGCTGCCTTCAGCCTGTTCCGTAAGTTAATAAAAACCTTTCCACCTTCCAAAAGATTTGAGAATGTGACCTATAACTATCTGTTAATATATTCCTTAATATTTTGCCAGCCACCCCAAGTGAATTGCAACACCAGTGTAATTAAAAGGGTCTTTATAAGGAGGCAGGAGGACTGTAGTCAGAAAAGGCGAAGGCAATGTGAAAGCCACCATCAAGAGACAGAAATCGGAAGATGATATACTGCTGATTTAGTGGACAGTAGATGTGACCATGAGTCAATGAAGGTGAACTCCAGCAGCCAGAAAAGTTATGGAAAGAGATTCTCCTCAGAGCTTCTAAAAAGAACAGAGTTATTTTCCTGTTTCAGACTTATATCATCTAGAACTTTAAGAGTACATTTGTATAGTCTTAAACTATAAACATGTGCTAATTTGTTACAACAGCAGTAAAAGAAGGTCTCAGTTTTGTTTCTTCTATTCAAAGAATATCTTTTGGACTTTCTCTACTCTTTTCCATGTACTATAGTCACCAATAAGCACCATTCAGGGTTTATTGATGAACATGTCCCCATAGTAAGGCTTGCACACTATGAACTCTGCTTTACTGAAGTGTTGGGAGATAAATATGGATAATAACAAACACATACAAATCAATCAATCTGTTCAAATTGAGCTGTCTTAGCTGGATTGGTGTGGTGGCTGAATGGGCTTAATATGTATGGTAGAATGCATACATTTAATCCTGAAAAAGAACTTCATTCAACGTGTGATGTTCTTGGGATATTCTTAAGAGCTGGTGACAATGTTGGGCTGGTGTTGATTACTACAATTACAATCTCAGTTGGGAAAGACTATTATTCAGTATAGTTAAGAGGTTTACAAATTAATATTCAAACTCAATTCTTATAGGATTACTATCAGAATAAGAAAACCTTGGGAATAGTTCTTGAAAGAAGGGTTATCACAAAATTACCCGATAATTTTCTTGATTAGTGGCTTATAATATTTTACACACACACACACACACACACACATATACACAAACTCCAGTAGGGTAGACATCTCATCGAATGTGTAAAATAACTCTCTAGACATATGGTATTCCAAGTTTGTTCATATGTTCTCTGTCAAGTTTGATGTTGAATATAGATAAGGATTATTAGTCTAGAGTAAATTACTAAATCTCAAATCCTCCTAAATTAACCATAATGAGAATTTTACCTTTTGTTGTACAAGCCCTTCTTAATGGAAACTATACAAGTGCCCTCAAGTCTGGCAGAGGAGCCTCTCGTTTCACTGTCTTATCATTCCTTCCTTCATTACACAGCAGAAGTTTTCAAGTCTAAGTGTCCACAGCTAGAATTACTTCTCGCTCATGTCCACAGAGGTCTCAAAGATTCCTTTGCTTCTACTTCCCAGAAGAAGAAATATAGAATTGAAGATGGTTTATGTGAAAGCATAAACAAAAGGGATGTTCTCAAAATATATTTGCTTTACATTTTTTAACAGATAATTACATTAAAAGAGGATAAAGCTACTATAATCATTTAAAAATGATTACTTTAGTTTTTGAAGATTACTCCATCAAGTGGGATGAGGTGATATCATGAAGGCCTGAATTAAAACCCAAAGACACTGTGGTATAGATCAGAACAGAATGTTGGTTATGACTTGTTATGGTTTGGCTATGTCCACACCCAAATCTTATCTTGAATTGTAATTATCCATGCTTTTGATTTCTGCAGATGCTTTGGTGATATAATGTGATAATTAATATTTACTGTATTCCTACCTATAGAGTGACAGATTTGCCTGATATTCACAAACTTTGTGGTTTATTATCTCACAGTTCTTCTTTTCCATTTTACTTAAAATGGAATGAGTTTGCATTGAATAAAATGAATTTGCATTGAATAAAACTCTGATTATAAATGAAAGAATAAATAAACTGTTTTACTTGTATTTATGTAAGTAAATACATAGGGTTTATGAGTTTACCAGTTCTTCAATCAATGCTTAAGGATGACAGATACATTCAGATATTCTTTGTTTCTGATGGGCTGTGTATATAAAATGCTCTTTAAAAAACACAAATGTAAACTTTTGATAAAATTTTAATGAACATAAAAAACACAAATATACAGCTCAACAAATTAACACAAGGAACAACTGTACAATCACTAGATGATTTTGATGCTTTGGACATTTTCTTCTGGAGTCCTTCCAGCCACAGCTATCTTCATATTGTCATATGATATTATATATCAGGAATGTTTGTACAAAATGTTAGTGGGAAAAAATTGAGCTTCAACTACATTATGTACTAAAAAAGGAAATAGTATACATAGGGGAAGAATAATAGGAATGTGTAAGTCTTAGATTAAAGCAGAAGCATAATATATATATATATATCACTCACGAGAAAAACTTAGGAAGGTTTAAAAAACCTTATTACAAAGCTAAATCAAGATTCTGATTTATCATAATACTAATATACAAAGCAATGAAAAGAGAACAGAGGTCAGATATAGACTAACACATATGGCCAAATGATTTTCACGAAGTTTCAATGTTAATTTACAAAAAAAAATATTTTTCTATTATTGGTGCTGGCACACTTGGCTATCAATATAAAAATGAATTTCAATCCTGTATCATATCACATATGAAAAAAACCTCAAAATTAATCCTAGACCTAAATATGAAGCATAAAATTTAAGATTTATCAAAGAAAAAAAGATAGGAACATATTTTTGTGACTTCAGGCTAGGCATAAAATGTTTTAGATGCATTACCAAAAGCATTATCTATAAAGGAAAATTAACTGATATAAAAGAAAAACATCTATAAAAGAAAATTAATTGAATGTCATAAAAGTTAAGAACTGCTCTTCAAAAGTAACAGCAAAGAGAATTTAAAAAAAAAGCATGCCACTTATATGGAGAAAATAATTGCAAATCATATATCTAGTAAATAAATTATATCCAGAAAATATGAGGCTTATCAATCACAATAATAAGGTAACAATCAACCCAATTAAAAAATGAATAAAATATTTGAACAGACACTTTGCTCTCTCTCTCTCTCACACACACAAACACACACACACACACACATGCACACAAGGATTGAAAATAAATGCACAAAATATGCTTAGCATAATTAGTCCTTGAAGAAAGGCAAATTAAAATCATAGGTAAATAGAACTTCAAGTCTCTTAGAAGAGTAAATGAAAATTTAAAAATTCTAACTAAAAATGCATACTAGCAAATATATGGAGTATCTAGAACTTCCATTACCTGCTGGTGGGAATATAAAAGAATACACTCTGGAAAATAGTTTGACAGTTTCTTAAAGTTAAACATACACCTAACATAGGATCTAGCCATTCCACTCCTAAGTGCTAAGCCAATAGAAATAAAAGCATATTGTCGGCCGGGCGTGGTGGCTCAAGCCTGTAATCCCAGCACTTTGGGAGGCCGAGGCGGGTGGATTATGAGGTCAAGAGATTGAGACCATCCTGGTCAACATGGTGAAACCCCGTCTCTACTAAAAATACATGGTGGCGCATGCCTGTAATCCCAGCTACTCTGGAGGCTGAGGCAGGAGAATTACCTGAACCCAGGAGGCGGAGGTTGCAGTGGGCCGAGATCGCGCCATTGCACTCCAGCCTGGGTAACAAGAGCGAAACTCTGCTTCAAAAAAAAAGCATATTGTCATACAAAAACTTTGCATGAATATTCAGAACACCTTAATTTGTAAAGACCCAAACTGGAAGCAACCCAAATGTCAAACGGGAGGTAAATAAATAAACTATGGCGTATCCAAACTGGAATACTACATATTAAATAAAAGGAATGAGCTATTGATATAATCGTCAACATAATGAATTTCAAAATAATTATTTTGACATGTAGAGACCAGGCATTTAGAGGTCTGACCGAGAAGAAAATTGGCAGGCAAAGAACCAGCCTACAAATGGATAGTATTTAAGGACATTAATTCTCTTTTCCTTTTCTGTTTTTTTTTTGGGGGGGGCGGGGGTGGTGGGGAAGGGGGACAGAGTCTCACTCTGTCACTCAGGCTGCAATACAGTGGCATGATCTTGGCTCACAGCAGCAGCCTCTGCTTCCCGGGCTCAAGAGATTCTCCTGCCTCAGCCTCCTGAGTAGACAGAATTCGTGATGTTAATAACTTTTCAGGTCCCTGGAATCTTCCTATGGAAGAGTCCATAATACATTATTTCAGTCTACTTAAAATTCAACTTAATTATATCCATATATTTTATAAAGACGGAGGGAAATTTATTTGTTTATTTTATATCTGTAGATATTCCACACCTATTTATATTTAGTTGGCTGATGGCAGGTTTTTTCTTAGTATTTAAGGTCAATAAACTTCATTCTTTCTTACAGATATCAACTGCTCTAGGATTTTGTAAAGAATAGTGGGCAAAGGAGCTCTTTTTATAGTGCCTACTGAAAAAAGGAATGATTTAGGGGGTAATTTAACCCATTAGGAAAAAGGAAGAAATAAGTTTTTGTTTTCTGGAAATAGAGAATATGAGCAGCTGATATATTTTTTAAGAGTTTTTAAAAATGCAAATGCTTAAAACATACCCCTCCCTTATACTCACTAAACAGTCAATAAATGCTATTTAAAATATTATGAGCTTTTGATTATCCTCAGTCTTGTGTAATGTTAAGTTCTATGTTCCCTCTCTCAGCTCTTATGTATACTAAGTGACCCTGGCTTTATATTACTTAGCAGTTTTTTTTTTAATTGTGAAAGTAACATAATATAGTCAACTTACAGTCTTAAAAACTATCCATCACATGGCAAAGTACTTTACATTTTCACTATTAAAAGCCAGCACAAGGCAGGAGTTCATTTTTTAACCATTATCCTATTTAATCTTTATAGGCACTATCACACTTAAGTCTATGAATGTCATGCTTTATTATACCTATTTTAATAAAGAATGTGATTAGAATTTTTTTTCAGTATTAGAATTTTTTTTCAAATTGATATAGCCAGCAAATAGTAGAATTCAGATTTAAAGTTTTCAGTAAGACTCCGGCACCTATTACCTTACCCTTTGTAGATGACATTTTAAATCATTCAGCTAAATTGCAAAATTATAACCTATTTTTCAATTAATGACTTATTTACCAGATATTATAGGTGACCACACTACTGTAGAACACATCTAGTATAAACTAATTTACAAGATTGTAATGTATGCATTGGAAAAATATTTATTTTGGGTTTGATAGGGGCATTAGTGTAGTAGGATTCCATGGATAAGCTGGAATCCTTGAGTAGGGATTCCATACTTGAAAATCAACCTCAAATAAGAATTCTACCAAAAAGTTAATTAAAGGAAATACAAAATCAGAAAGCATCTGGTTAATCTGTATTTGTTTGTATATCTGTAGCAAGAAATAATTGGCAGTCAATACTCAGGTTGGGAAATATATTTTGTGCAAAGAATGATATATCGCCAAAGATAGCAAGATAACTGACAAGCAGGAAAGTATTCTACTCCCTCAAAATACACTAGGAACATATTTCGAATCAGCATCTCAGAAGCAGATTTCTTCTTGATGATTTGTGTATCTTGAAAATAAATTAGGAATGTACACAATATTCTATTACAGCACTTCAAACTTCTAATCTTAGCTTCATAAAGAAATCCTAAAAGTCTGAAACTATTTGTCGAGTGGTGATACACTGAGTACTGTATTATGTTCTCTTGGCAGTGTATTGAAATATTTGTAATTTTCATGTTTTATAGTTCCCTGAAATCATTAGCACACTTTCATTTTAGAGGCTGTGCTAAATTCAGCAGTAGAGTCAATAGAAGGAGAAAATGAAAGTGAGGGGTAAGATTCATTTTAATAGTTGGGGAAGTCGACTGGGAAAATGATCTGTCAGGATTTTTCTGGAACACAATGCTCTATGTAATTAGATTGGTGGAATAAAGGGAGATAGAAAGGACAAAACGAAGATGTTCTTTGGGGAATAATTAGCTGCAAGAATGCAGTTAAAACTATGTGAGCATAAAAAGTTGCATAGTCAAATCTTGAGGGAAAAGAAGAAAGAATATAGAGAGATTAAGAGCTATTGAGAAGGACATCTCTATCAAAGTTGAGGGCAAAGGTTAGGCCTTAGAAGTAACAGACTATTTTTGTAACTAGAACTGAATCTTTAAACAATGGTTTTTGTTGGTGTTTGTTAGACTATGTGTGTTTGTATTATATTAATCTCTTCTACATTTAATCTTAAATTGCAAAATAATTCAGTACTTTGTTCATACTCTTGTTGAATTACAGAGTCTTTGAAAAGAAAACTGCATATTTTAGTTTAATTTTGCATAACATAATGCAAATTACACCATTTAATTTAGGACACAGAATAAGAAAGCCTTAGAATTTTTTAAGAAGATATTATTATGAGTCACAGGTAATTTTATTTTTAGGTATTGTTTGTTAAATTCGGTTTCAAAATTTACTCTTTGCCTACTGACAGGTGGGTCACTTGCCATCTCCCCACTACATATCCTGTAGGAAACTGCAAGTAATGCTAAGGGTCTGGAGATGTTGCCTCACATTGCCCACTACCAGAGTGTTCTGATGGTAAATATTAGGTGTCAACTTGATTGGACTGAGGGATGCCTAGGTGGCTGGTAACTTATTGTTTCTAGGTGTGTTTCTGAGAGTATTGCCAGAGGAAATTGACACTTGAGTTGGGAGAGGAAAAGTCACCTTCAGTGTGAGTGGGGACTATCCAAATGGCTGCCAGTGCAACTAGAACAAAGCAGGTAGAAAAGGTGGCATAAGTTTGCTTATCCCCCATCTGAGTCTTCTAGTTTCTAGTTCTTTCTTTCTTCTTCCCATGCCAGATGCTTGCTTCCACTGCCTCTTCCATTGGACATTAGACTCCAGGTTATATGGCCTTTGAATTCTGGGACTTTCAACAGTGACTTCATGGGGTCTCTCTGACCTTCAGCCAGACTGAAGGCTGCACTATAAGCTTCCCTGGTTTTGAAGCTTTCTGACATGGACTGACTGGCTTCTCTCTTTCTGTAGCTTGCCTATCATGAGGTTTCAGCTTGTAATCACATGAGCCAATTCTCCTTAATAAACTTCCTTTTATGTAAACGTCTATCCTATTGGTTCTGTCCCTCTGGAGAACTCTGACTAATACAAGAAATTTTTTGTTTGTTTGTTTTGGTTTTGGTTTTGGTTTGGTTTTTTAAGTTACAGATTTTATGTTTAAAACCTATCTGAATCATGTGTTACTACAGTAATATATGTACATTAATATAAATATTTTACCTTATGTACGTGCATAAAATTAAGGGGTATAAAGACACTCCAAGTTTATCTTACGGTCTTGCCAAACTTTCTGGAATATCATTGAATACTCAGATGTTAATCACAGTTTGAGAAGAATGGCACTGTGGAAAGGGACTTAAAAATAGACATAGTGGAGCTACTTCTAGTATGACAGTATGAGAAACTCCGTAAACCCATTCTTCATTGAAATAGTTAAAAATTGTAAAAATTTTTCTGGAAATGCCCCTAAATATATATATAGTAAATAAATACATATATATGCAAGAAAATCAATGAAAGCTTGATAAGAATTAACAGACTCTATGGTATCTGGAGGATCCATGCTTTCCCTCCTCCCCGCCAATGGAAACTACTTCACAGTGTTACAACTAAGAGCACAGAGATCTCTCCCCACCCACCTGCCACTCAGAATGATATTTTCCTGGAAGGGGAAAACACCAGAATTTCTCATCTTATTTCCAGTTATCTGTTACTGAGGCTAAGTTTCAGGTGAGTGTGGTGAGAGGTGGGCACTCCTTTTTTTCCACCTAGTCCCCCATATGTGGTTTGGAGGCTCTGTCTTGGGAGTGGCACTCCTGATAATGTGAGGACATCATTCCCACTTTCCCTGTCTTATGGGGTGCAGGTTTCACACCAAGAAACAAGCTAAGAGACCTGGCACTGTTATATTCCCTCCATCACTCACTCAACTCCTAAAAGGAGGGTGTCACTCAGAGAGAAGCACAGCATTGCCCTCAATTCCAACTAATTAGACAACTTTGATAAATTGGAAAAATTCCCAGAAGGATGCAAACTACCAAAAATGATTTTAGATTAAAAATACAACTTGAGCTGGGTGAGGTGGCTCATACCTGTAATACCAGAACTTTGAGAGGTTGAGGTAGGAGAATCACCTGAAGCCAGCAGTTTGAGACAAGCCTGGCCACTTGGTGAAACCCCATCTCAACTAAAATTACAAAAAGCATCCAGGCATGCCTGTATTCCCAGTCCCAGTTACTCTTGAGGCTGAAGCAGGAGAATTGCTTGAACCCAGGAAGTAGAGGTTGCAGTGAGCCGAGATCATGACCCTGCACTCCAGCCTGGGTGACACAGCAAGTATGTGGCTCAAATAAAAAAAAATTATATATATATATAGGCCTATGACAAATAAAGAAGGCGAATTAGTAATCTGAATCTATCCATACAAGAAAATCTCAGACCTAGATAACTTCACTGGCGAATTCTGCCAAAAAGTTAAAGAATTAAAAATTCTTTGCAAACTCTTCAAAATTACAAGAGAGAATACTTCCCACCTTATTCTGTAAGGCCAGTAATACCCTGACCCTAATACTAAAACCAGACAAAGGTGTCACAAGAAAATTAGAGATTGCTGTGTATGAAAATGGATGCAAAAATCCTGAACAAAATACAAGCAAACTGAATCCAACCACATATGAAAAATGTTATACACCATTATAAATAAATGAATTTATTCCAGAAATTTAAAGTTGTTTTACTCATTCCAAAGCAAACTAATGTAATATACAATATCAATGGTATTAAAAAGAAAAACCACATGATCATCTAAAAGGATAGAAAGCATTTGAAAAAAATCCAAAACCATTTCTTAATAGGATCACTCAACAAACTAAAATCAGAAGGAACATTATTCTGATCAATCAGACCTATGATAAGCCATTGATAATGTTGTACTTAATTGTGAAAGACTATGCTTTCCTGAAATCCTTAAGATTCCTAAGATTAGGAGTAAGACAACGATGTTGTTTTTACCACTGTTATTCAACTCTGTACTGGTTCTAGCCAGGATAATTAGGACAGAATATTAAATAAAAAGCATAAGTGAAAAAGAAGAAGTAAAACTATTCCTATTTATAAAGAGTCCTAGTCTTACACACAGAAAATTGTAAAGAATTAATTTTTAAAAGCCTGTTAGAGCTAATACTAGTCGATGAATTCAGTAAAGTTGCAAGATACATTAACAGACAATAACCAGTTGCATTTTCATACAGTTGAAATAAACAATTCAAAACTGAAAGTATGAAAATAATTCCAGAATACCACTGAGCCCGAAAAGAATGAATTAATGTCTTTTGCAGCAACTTGGATGGAACCGGAGGCCATTATCCTAAATGAAGTAACTCAGGAATAAAATCAAATACCACATGTTCTCACATATAAGTGGAAGCTAATCTGTGGGTATGCAAAGACACACAGAGTAGTATAAAGGAAAAAAAGACTCAAAATGGGGGAGACTGGGAGGAAGGTGAGGGATAAAAATCACCTATTGGGTATAATGCTCACTACTTGGTACAATGCTACACTAAAACTTGAGACTTTACCATTATGCAACTCATCCACATAACTAGAACCACTTGTACTCCTAATGCTACTGAAATTTTAAGAAAGAAAGAAAATAATTCCATTTACCATAATCGAAATGCCTTCAACCATAAAAATGCAGTAATTGTACTCTAAACTATAAAACATTGTTGAAAGAAAACTGAATAAGACTAACAAATGCAAGGACTTCCTATGTTCGTCTATTGGAAGACATTTTTAGAATGTTAATACTTTCCATAGTGATCTACGTATTAAATGCAAATTCCTATCAAATTTATGGCAGTGTCCACTGCCATCAGGCAGGCTGCAACAGGGAGGCGTGGCTGAGGCTGCATTATCAGTGAAGCCACTGGGAGCTGGAGACAAGTGGGAGCCCTGCCCCTTCCGAGTTGGGGCGCAGCCCCTGCCCAAACCAAGGCTGTAAACTCTGGCCTCTTGTTCCATGGAGCAGGCAGGAGCCCTACTGTCAGCGGGGCTGCAGCCATCCAAGTTGTGGCTACAGATCCTAGGATCTTTGCAGCTGCAGCCTCCCAATCAGCACTGCGAACTGCGGCCTCCCACTCCATGGAAGAGGACGGAGCTCCGCCCCTCTGAGTCCAACTGCAGCGCCACAAACCAAGGCTGCAAACTCAGGTATTTCTGCACTCTGGAAGGCCCAGGAAGAGACCCCTGCCGTCACAGGCTCAGAAGTTTCTGCCCCTGCTGCCTGGCTTTTCCCTGCTATTGGCACCTGGCCAGGGCTTGCACGCTCCAGGAAGCCAGTAAGAGCTCGGGAAAAGAGGAAGCTCTGCCCCTTCTGAGTTGGCTGGCCAGGAGTTCCCCTCCCAAGCGCGGAACCCTGCGTCTCTGCAGTATGCACCCTGCACCCCACCTCCCCCCTCCATCTCCCAGTTCCACAGGTTCTGGAGTGTCTATTCCCACTGCTGCAGGCTTGGGGGTGTCTGCTCCCACTGCCTGGCCTCTCTACTCCCATGCCTGCTTCAATCTCGGAACTGGGTTGGGGCCCAGCCTGGGCACAGCCCTGCTGGTTATGCACAGGCTCAGGGCATTGCTGACATGCTAGACCTCAGCCCCCTCAGAAATTTGGGGCCCACCAGCCTGAAAGGAAAGGCCGAGGTGGGGCTGAGGCTGGTTCCTCACTGGCCTGCAGATGTCCCTTGGTACAGGCAGCCCTGGCTGGAGGCAGACAGGCTCCAGGGCAGAAAGGGGAGGGTCCCCAGTAAGGCCCCACCTTCAGGGCCGGAAGGATGGGGGCCAGGCTCAGTCCCACGGACCAGAGTGGAAACTTGTGGTTCTTTTTTCTGGTCCTCTGCATGGGCCAGTCAGCACGTACTTCCTTCCTCCCCTTTGAGGTCTATAAAAGCCCTTGACTTGGCCAGAGCAGGGCAGAGGACAGAGAGGTGGGAGGACCAACTTCAGAGAGGAGCAACCCTAACTGCTAGGAGCTGGACAGACATTGGGAGGACCATCTGCAGAGAGGAGCTATCCTCTCCAGATCTCTCTGCTGAGCTGTAGAGACAACAGGATCACCTGGCTATAGAAAGGAGCTACCCACTGCCTGTCTCCTTTGAGCTGTTCTAGAAGTCGATAAAGCTCCTCTTCATCTTGCTCACCCTCTACCAGTCTGCATACTTCATTCTTCATGGACACAGGACAAGAACTCTGGAAAAGGCACCACAAGCAACAAAACAGAGGTTTCCAGCCAGAAAAGTGACACCCTAGAGATCCCATAACAAAAATACTATCTTGCTCGCTTTTTTTTTAAAAATAGAAATTGGCAAGCTAATCCTAAAATTCATAAGGAATTTGCAAGCAATCCCAAAGAGCCAAACAATCTGAAAATAAGAAATCATAATTCTCAATTTGATAACTTGCGGCAAAATAACATTAATTAAGACTACTGGTGAAAGTAGAGGTGTAAACAAAAAAGCTACAATTGAGAATTCATAAATAAACCCACGTGTCTGTGGTTCAACTGATTTTTGACAAGTGTAGCAAGAGCATTCAATGAGGAAACAACTATATTTTTTTACAGATGGTACTAGAACAACTGAATTTCCCCTATGCAAAGCAAAGAATTTGAACTCTTACCTCACATCATATATAAAAACTAACTCAAAATGGACCAAATAACTAAATTAAGAACTAAAGCTATAAAACTTTTAGAAGAAAACATGAAGTTTAAACTTTAGGACCTAGGATTTCACAATGGAATAATACATATAACATCAAAAGTATGGACAACAAAAGAAAAACACAGATGTTAGATTTGTTCAAAATTTCAAAATTCTATATTTTTTTTCTGGTGTACCTCAAGAAAATGAAAATATCCATAAATGGGAGAAAATATTTGCAAATTATCTGTCCAGTAAGGGGTTTTTATCTAAAATATATAAAGAATATTTTCAACTCAATAATAGTAAAACCAATTATCAGTAAAAAGGGGAAAAGAATCTGAACAGATATTTCTTCAAAGAATTTATTCATATGTTCAATAAGTACCTGAAGAGACGCTTAATAAAGTATACAATTTAATGTCATTAGCCTCCACAGAAATGCAAATAAAAACCACCATGAAATATCTCTTCCTATGGACATACAGAATGACTGTAATTGTAAAGTTAGATAATAACAAGTATTGGTGAGGATGTAGAGAATTCAGAAGACTCATAGATAGCTGGTTGGAATGTAAGATGGTGTAGTCACTCTGAAAATCAGTCTGACCATTTCTGAAATGATTACACATATTTACCATTTGACTCATTCATTCTGTTAGAAGGCATATACTCGGGAGAAATGAAATGAAATTTCCATTAAAACTTGTACATGAATGTTAATAGCAACATTATTTATCATATTCAAATTGTGGAAAGAAATAAATTTCCATCAATTCATGAAGGGATAGTCAAATATGATACATTCATATAATACAATATTTATCCATGAGAAGGAGTGGAAATGGACTGCTGATACACACTACAACATGGGTGGATCTTGAAAACATGCTAGGTGAAAGAGGACAGTTACAAAAGACCATGTTGCATGATTCCATATATATGAGATGTTCATAAGAGAAAAATCTTCAGAGACAAAAAAGTTTGATCGTTTTCTCTGGCTGGGGAAATGGAAGATAAATGGTGAGAGATAAAAGATATAAGGTTTCTTTTTGAGGTGATGAAAATATTCTACAATGGACTTTGGCGATGGTTGCTAATATCTATGGATATATATATATTTTTTAAATTAATTGTACTCTTTAAATGATAAATTTTGTGCTATATGGATTATATCTCAATAAAATTATAACTGAAAATTAGTCTTGGACCTGAAAAGAAACAATATGCTCAAAGAGAGGGCAAACGATTTATGTTTTTCTGTACCACTGTGCTCTCTTATTTTAGGACTCCCTTCTTTCTGTAAAGACAGATATTTACTACAAAAATTCTCGTTAGTATTAGCACGATTTTTGGCTGGAAAGGGCTCTTCAATGAAGACCATAAGTAAATTGATGTAGTCTTTATTAGATTAATTATGTACTTTTCTCTCCACTTGAGAAAGCTTCCCATGATTAGGGCAAGCAAGTCCATTTGTCCTTACTGAGAAATTCAGTAAAATGCCAGTGACTGTGTAAAATGGTAAAGTGACCTGCGTATTTTGAATCTGTCAATTTTATATAATGCAATGATACTTATCAAAGTAAAGAATCATAAGGGTATAGATGCAAATGGAGCCTGCTACCCCATCCAACATTTTAGACCACCAGAGTGGAGCTACTGAGAGAGCCGGGAGGATCTGACTGTGGAAGCCACATCAGTCCCTCCCAGATCCAACCTGAGTGCAGCACCATCCTCTGTTCCTTTTTCTGACATTGCTTAGAGACTCATGCTTTATTTCACACTGGGATTCAAAAGGTTTCAGGAGAATCCAGGATTTTCCAATAGTGATTCAAATGGAAAGATGAACATTTATAACATGTTAACTCAAGTAACATGATCTATGTGGGTTTTACTCCCACAGATAAATGATCTGATTGTTTCTGTTAGACTGAGTAAAATTTTGCATACTACAGCTGAAGTGTGAAAGGCAGGGTGCTAAATGGAAACAGTTAGTGAAGCCTTGAAAGGAAAGAATATGTTGAATCTGTTAATAGAGTGGTTGAAAATATACATGATGTATATTTTAGAGTCCACACTAGAAAGATGGTCCTTCCTGGGTAGTTTTTCATTTTTCATTTTAGAAATCTAAAATATATTCATGCACAATGACTTGAGTTCTAGAATATATTTATTCTCCCAAGAAAACTGTTTATCACATTGTTTTGGTTTGCAGTTTATTCTAAAATTATTTGCCATGAATATATAGCTATTCTATTTTCTATTTCAAGGTGATGATATAGACTCAGAATACAAATCATCTAATACAAATCATCCCAGATTTTTAGTAAAAGTTCCTTTTCTCTGGTATGCATATAATTGACTTTAATCTTTTTGTCTTCTATCAGATCAATGTGATCTCTTTTAATTGGGCATTCCCTTTAAAGAATAAAGAGGGGACAAAAGAAGAATATAACATTACATAATTATAATGTGTAGAAAGCTATGTCTTAGATAACACAACTCATTTCGTTTTAATAAAGCAGATTTCGTCTCCTTTCAATATTGAAAATTAGCTTCCTCTTTAATTATTTCCCTGACAAATACTGAGAAGTACCTGGAAGGGCAAAAAGACTGAAAAACACTTGTTCTTTCAAACACGGTAGGAAGAGGGAAGTTCCTAAAGTGAAAATGTTTGAATTTTAAAAATCAGATTAAACATTCTTTATGTGCTATATTATTGCTATTATGAAATCAGAATTTCACCGTAAGATATTTGAATTATGTGCTACTTGATTATGTTTGTCATCAATATTTCTTTCTTTCTTTTTTTTCTTTTTTGAGATGAAGTTTTGTCCTTGTTGCCCAGGCTGGAGTGCAATGGCCAATATTTCTTTCTTTAGCCTCAATATAATTTGTAAATTGATGGTGTGTTTGGAACTTACACTGTTTGACCTGTTATTTCTCCTAGAAGTAGTCCAAAAATGATGTGCAACCTGAAAAACCAAACAACAACAAAGGAGCATGTGGCAACTAAATTTTTTTAAAGAATTAAAGAACATAGAGAATAAGGGAAGCATAGAAGAAGAGTTCTGGCAACCTCAACATTTGATTAGTATCTTTAATATTGATTGAAGATAGCAGTTGATCAAAATAGAGAATGATCACTTTTGCGGGTGTCTTCTGCCTGTTTCAAAAGAAACAAAAGACACATGAGTAACCAGATGCTGGAGAGACTTAAACATGAAGCTAAGCAATGTTGTTATGTTCTATCCGGAAGCTAGGAGTGCTTTTGGAAAGGAGACTGCAGTATTTAATCAGAATAATAATATTTTTATACTCAACATATTGTTTGTATTACAAATAGTAAAAACATTAACATTTTAAGCACAAAAACATTTAAGTATTCTTGCTATTTTCCCTTAATTTGATATTTGGCAAATAGTCCATTCATCAAGTCATTAAATAGTTAATATTAAAATCAGTGCCACCAAAGCAATGTGGAAACGGAATGAGCAAATAATGACACAGCCAGAAAGAATGTTGGGGTCAGAAAACAAAGAGATTTATGGAATAATCAATTACATTTGCATTCAATTTATTTTTATCAGGCATTCGTTGTTTTGTTACTTGGTTTGTTTTAATATACTTTATTATAAATCTTAAATAAATTTGACTTTTAAAGAAATTAGAACTCTGTAACACCAAAAAAGGAAAAAAAAAATCTCATCTCTGATGTGAATTCACTTCAGTTAATAATGTCTTTTGGCATTTCCCCTTAGGTAACGATTTTATTTTGTTTGCTTTTGTTTTCATCTTGTGAATGAATCTTTATCTATCAATCTAGTATGTAGACCCATCTACTGACAAGGTTTCATCAGCATTCGTATTTGATGAGGCTTAATCAAAAGAAAATAAAAAATACTTGTTTAAATTCAAGTAGCCATAAACATTGCTAAAATGAAACAGATTTTTCTGACAACTCCACATATTTGCATTAGATGTCTACTAATCTTTATTATCCCTTGGTGGCTAACAGGGAGCTGTGCATCCAGTCCATGCTTGGGAGTGTCAAAGGATTGAATGAAAGTTTATCACTTGTTGAAATGTTAAAGGGCTGATTAAAACAATGCACAAAAGAGATTTGTAAAGTCTAAGTAGCCTTATGTTTGACTCTACTAAAGTCATCGCCGCAAGAAAACGGGAGTTGGAACTAAAAATCTTTGAGATAATTTTTGAGGATTTGTAACTAGAAAATATTACAACTTTGTCACTTTTGAAGATATCTGTCAGGTAACATACAAATATGGCACATTGAAAAGATGCAAAATTACATAGTGGACAAGTTAAGGATACAATGAAAATAAAGCCTATCTGGTTAACAGCCATTCAAGTCTTCTGCAATAATAAAAAATTTATCACAAGAGAGTATTAAATATTTGATATACACTGTAGTCACTCAAATTCATACCAAATGAGGCACATTATTTAATCTACTATTCATCATTCTTTTGTTATTCAAACTGGGTGGGAAGGTTGTAAACATCCAATACATTTTGTTTATCATATGAATAGGATTTTAGATCTAACTAATTAACTAAACATTTGCTGTAAATGTCAGTCTTATAAGATAGGAAACATAAATGAACTGGCTCTTTTCAAATATTTAAACATATACCTTAATTGAGGGGATAATGTTCTTGTTTTAGGTTCTCCCTCTCCCCTTTTTTCACCTTTCTGAATTGAAAAATATATTACATCTGGGAAGAAGTAAACAAAACATAAATATACGGCTTAACAACCATAGAAAAAACATTCCTGTACAGTGTTTTCACTAGCACGTATTTCCATTAGCTCAGTCCTCCTATCTGTACTTGGAGATCATAGCCTCATTGTTTCCCAGAAGTAACTGTTATCCTAATTTTGGAAAGCAATCTGCCAGTCTGTGCATAAACACATAATTAGTATTTGAGGAAATAAATTCATCCCCATATGTTTATTCAAGAATGAAGGAAATATGTGAACATAAAAAGACTTGTATGGGTAAGGGAAGTGATGGGTAGAGAAGGACAGGGTCCCAGGCGAGGGCTCCACCCTAGGGCCAGTGCCCATGGACCTATGTGAAAACAGGGACTCCTGTTTTCATGCCCAAATGTTGTATTTTCCAAGACCACTCTGGCCTGTCATGCCCACATCCTGTGCCCATTAAAACTCAAGAACTTAGTGGGCACACACAAGTGGCTGGACATCAGAACTAGCAGACCAGCAATAATGGAACAATGTGGCAGAGAAAGAGAGAAGAGGAAGGACGTGTGGAACCAAGGGGAGTTCCCCTGACAGTGGTCAGAGAAGAGTCCAGCTGCTGGGTGGCCTGACTCCAGGGGGAGACCACCTTCCTGCTCCATCCTCCACTTCCTTTTCCCCACCTCTGAGAGCCACCTCCACCACTCAATAAAACCTTGCACTCACCCTTCCAGCCCATGTGTGATCTCATTCTTCCGGTACACTGGGCAAGAACTCAGGAAAAGGACGGCTGTTACACTGGCCCTCTGCGCTTTCAATAAGGCAGAGGGTCTACTAAGCTGATTAACACAAGTTGTTTGCAGACAGCAAAGCTGAAAATGCAGAGTGTAACCCGTGCCCACTCAGGCTTTCAGGGGTCGCAGACATCCACCTCTTCAGACATGGGTCTGAAGGCCAAAAGTGCTCTTCACAACCTTTGTACCTGTCTGTCTGTATGCAGACAAACCTAGGGGTTTGAGCAGCAGGGGGACAGAATGAGTAAGCCACACGTTTGTCATATGTCCCACAAGGAAGGTAAGGGAAATCTCTTTTCTCAAATTTTTATAGTAGCTTTTCTCACATAACCTTAAACTGGAAATACACAAATGGCCATCAACTGGTGAATGGATAAGCAAATTATAGTACATGCATGTAATAGAACACTACTCAGCAATGAAAAAGACAGACTACAAATATGTGCAACAACATGAATGACTCTCTACAGCATTTTGCTAACTTAAAGAAGTCATGTTAAAACCATATTTTTCTGTTTATATAACATTCTGGCAAATATAAATTTATAGAGATAAAAATTAATTAGCATTTGATGGGAACAGAATGTGGGAAGGAGACTGACTAAACAGGTCAAATAAACTTTTTGTGGTGATGAAAATACTTTATATTTTGATTTTGGTGATGGCTATAAAACTCTACATATATTACAAATCATAGAACTGCATACCAAAAAAGATTGAATTTTATTGTTTTGAAACTGTAATTAAGTAAACAACCTTAGGAGAAAAAGCCCCTAAGAACAGCAGAAATGTAAAGAATGTGAAGAGAAAGTCACACACACACACACACACACACACACAATTGTCAAGCTTACCTTGGGCCCTGAAAGAGTGATGATCCACTCACATGCCAGGTCTTTTCAAAGAAGTACAACTAGTGTGTAGGGTGCAAGATCAGTCACACCATTCATTAAAGAAGACTTTCCTCCTAGGGCTCAAGAAGTATGTTAACTCTACCCACCCCCCCAAAAAACACCATCATTTACCTTGATAGGACTATAATCAAAGTTCATTCATTCCACAAAGAGCTACTGAGTATTCCTGAAGTGCTCGCCACTCTCATGCACTGCATTCCAGTGATAAACAAGAAAAAAAGATAGTGAAGGACATTTATCCTCAAGAAGCAAAAATGCTAGTCTGGCTCAGTTTACAGAGGTGATGCCAAGAGTGAGCTGATGCTTTTTGGAGTGTCAGTTCTTGTATTTTTTTTTTGTCCATAATAAAAACCGACTGGGCACAGTGGCTCACACCTACAATCCCAGCACTTTGGGAGGCCAACATGGGCGGATCATAAGGTCAGGCATTTGAGACCAGTCTGACCAACAGGGTGAAATCCCCTCTCTACTAAAAATACAAAAGTTCACCAGACATGGTGGCAGATTCCTGTAATCCCAGCTAGTCAAGAGGCTGAGGCAGGAGAATTGCTTTAACTCGGGAGGTGGAGGTTTCAGTGAGCCAAGATCACGCCATTGCACTCCAGCCTGGGCGACAGAGCAAGGCTCTGTCTCATAAGAAAAAAAAAAAAACATGTGGTGTTTGATTTTCTGTTCTTGTGTCAGTTTGCTGCCTCATAGGTGGGTGTTGAACAATGAGAACACATGGACACAGGGAGGGGAGCATCACACACTGGGGTCTGTCGGGGGGAAATAGGGGAGGGACAGTGGGGGGTGAGGAGTTGAGGAGAGAAAGCTTGGGGAGAAATGCCAGATATAGGTCATGGGGATGAAGGCAGCAAATCACACTGCCATGTGTTGTACCTATGCAACAATCTTGCATGTTCTTCATATGGACCCTAAAACCTAAAATGAAATAAAAAAACTTAATGTTTCATTATGATGTAATCAGAGGTTTTTGTTTTTATTTAAAGAATTAATAGGATTTCAGAGAATCATAAGGAAGATATTAGAATAACCTGTATTGCCACTTCTCCAAGGTAATTGCTGTTAGTATTCTGGTACATTGTTTCATATACAATTACACACGTATCTTGTCATTAAAAAATATTATCTTGTATATTAGTGATGGATGAATAAATATGAGAAAACAAGTATAGCAGATGTTAGAATTGTGGGCTCCAGGCTGATGGGTATATGTGTATTCACTGTAATGTTCTTTTAACTTTTCTGCATGCTTCAAAATTTTATTCATAATATTTACACAATGCTCAAAATTTACGTAGCATCATTCTTCCACTTTTAAAAATGTTTTCAAGATGTTTTCAGTCTTATAGGTGCTTTGCATATCTAGATACACTTTAAAATTTTAAAATAATCTTGACAATTCTTACCAAAACAAAAACACAAATTGTTTGACATTGAATTGGGTTGTGTTGAGAAAAATGGACGTATTAAAAAGTATTAAGAACATGTAGTTTGCCACTTATTTCAGTCGTATTTCTCACAATAATGATTTCTATTTTTCTGTGTAATGCTTTTACACCTATTTTATGGTTATTTTAAAGTATATTTTAACATTCTTTGAATAGTATTTGCTAATTTATTTTTTAAATTATTATCGTATATGCAAATATAATTTTTGTACATTAACTTTTTATTTTATAAGGCTGCTAAATGAAATTACTTTTTCTGGTAGTGTTTGTAGATTGTTAAAGATCATGTGGGTACACAATTATGCTGTCTAGAAACAACAGATAATTTTATTTCTTCCTTTTTAATATGATGATTTGTACTTATTTGTCATGCTTTATTTTGATGGCTAGGACTTCCAGTGCAATATTGAATTGAGATGGTAAGAGTGGGAACCCTTGTTATATTTTTAATTTTACGCAACCACACATTCTATATATAGAAACATTTTCCATGCTATAATGGCAACATATATATGTTCTCCTCTCATATGCATATGAGAGAAAAAATACTTAAGAGATATATATTTTCTATGTTACATATATAATATATTTAATACTAACTAGTCGTATTTTATTAGATGACATTTATTAGATTGAGAAATACTCTTCTACTGTTTTAACGATTTCTACTATGAATGTTGAATTTTATCAAATAATTTTCTGGATATGATAAGTTGATCATGTGGTTTTTTTCTCCTTTATTTGCTTAACATGAGGAATTATACTGAATATTGTGAACTCAAGACAATCCTGTATTCCTGTAAATCTACTAGTAGTTTTACATAAATTTATATATTAGAATGTTTGATTTGTTAATGACATTAATTTTGATACCCATCTTATGAGTAATATTTGTCTATAATATTCTTTCTTATAATGTTATTCTCAAGTTTTACCTTAAAAATATGGCATAAGCCTGTAATTCCAGCACTTTGGGAGGCCGAGGCAGGTGGATCACGAGGTCAAGATATCAAGACCATCCTGGTCAACATGGTGAAACCCCGTCTCTACTAAAAATACAAAAAATTAGCTGGGCATGGTGGCGTGTGCCTGTAGTCTCAGCTACTCAGGAGGCTGAGGCAGGAGAATTGCCTGAACCCAGGAGGCGGAGGTTGCGGTGAGCCAAGATCACACCATTGCACTCCAGCCTGGGTAACGAGTGAAACTCTGTCTAAAAAAAAAAAAATAATATATATATATATATAATATTCTTATAAAATGAATTGTGATATGGTCCTTTTGTCTCTATCTTCTGAAAATACTTTTGTAAGGTTTTTATATCTGTCTTAACTGTTTGACAACATTCACTAGTAAGGACATCTTGGCCTAGAACTTTTTTTCTGAGAAGTTTTTCAGTTAAAAGTACTGTATTTTAAATTGATGTACAGACATAAGGGCTTTCTGTTTCTTTTTGAGTCAGTTTCTGTATGTTCCATATTTTTAAAATTTACATTTCATCGAAGTTGTCAAATTTATTGACAAAATATTGCTCATAATATTCCCACTATTATTTTTCAATGTCTTTGGGATAATGATATCCTTTGTGCCCTTTATATTGAAATTTTGCCTCTTTTTTCTTCTATATTTCTAGGGTTTATACATTCCATTATTTTTTCATTATTTTCTCTATTGTTTGTATGCTTTTTAATTCAGCAATGTCTTTTATTCTCTTTATTATTTCACATCTTCTACTTTGTTTTACTTATACTCTTGTTTAAATGTACTATTTTTCTAGTTTCTTAGGCTGAAGCTTAGATCACTAATTTGTAACCTTTCTGTTCTTTTAGAAATAACTTTTAAATTCATAAATATTGCTCTGTGTTGTTCCAGCTTCATTCCACAAATTTTGATACTTTGGAAATATTAATTATTCTAAAAGTTCTTTTATGATGTCTTCTTTGATCCCTGGGTTATTTTGAAATTTGTTACTTATTTTTCATATTTGCGATTTTTTAAAATATCATATGGTTAGTTACTTTGTATTATTTAAATTAAATTTAATTTATGTCAACTTGTTTTATATTCTAGCATATGAAAAGTACTGATAAACCTTTTGTGTTTACTTTTAAAGAATGTACATTTTCTAGTCATTTGTTATAAAAATAAATTATCAGTTAGGTCATGTGGTGTGACAATGTTGTTCAAACATTCTTTATTCTTATGTATTAAAATCACAGTTCTGTTTATAGGTTTCTTTATTTCCCACTTCAGTTTGACTAGCTTTGCTTCCTGTATTTTGAGTTTTTATTAGTTTTTTACCCACTTATAGTTCTGGAATGTTCTTGATGAATTGACCCTTAATGACTCTCTTTATATAGTGAATAATTATTATTTTGAGTTTTTTTTTCTGTTATTAACCTAGCCATTCCAGCTTTCTTGTTCTTAGCATTTCCGTATTATATATTCTTTAATTCTAAATTTTCAACCTGTCTCTCTCTTTTTCTTGAATAGTATTGAATCTATGCCTCTTAATAAAATTATATAATTTGTTCTTTATTTCCAGTTTGATAATATTATCTTGGGCTTTGGTCAATTTCCATTTTATGTAACCATTGACATCTTTCAGTTCAATTCCACACACTGGTTACTTGTTCTTGTTTGTCCAGCCTGCTGTTTTTATATTCCCTTCTTTCTTACCTTTTAGTAGGTAAATAAATTATTTTAATATTTTATTCTAAATGATTGTAGTGGATACTATGTATGGAGTACTGTTGAAAATCACCTTTTCAGCATCAAGGTATTCATTTCTTCATCTACCAGGACTCTTGTCTGCTAAAGGCTTACATCTGAGTCACTCATTAGGCTCTGCTTTCATCAGGAAGCAGCTGCTTTGCCCAGGTGTTTACTGTCTTCTTAGGGTTATCCAAAATCTAATGACTGGTTGATTCAAGACTATAGAGTTTTGTGCCCCTTCCCTTATCTCCATTCAGGATATCTCTAAAGTACCTTGGAAGTAGGCAGCGAAACTCCTAATTCCACCCTTTGGTTCTCTCACCCATAATCCCTATATATTGGTATAGCTATAGCATATTCTGTTTCTCTTCAGTGAATTATTAGTTTTGCAGTGATTTACCATTTTTGTGGCATTTGAGCTACAGCTTTGACTTACTAATGTCTAATAACATACTTCAGCTTTGTTTACTCTTCCCTCTTTTTCTATTATTGTTGTAGAAATTTTAAACATATGTCTTAAAATCACTTAGGATATTATCACTTCTGTTTTATACTTCAATATTCATTTAGTTTTATCCACATATTTAAAATATTCTGTTGCCTTTATTTTACTGTACACATCCATGCTTTCATTTTCATTTTGCCTGAAAAGTATTATTTCCTATTTTATTTCATGTTTGCTGCTGCTGACAATTTTTTTCCAAATTTAAATATATTTCATCTCATTTTTGAAGGCTATTTTAACAAAAAGTTTAGAATTATAGTTAATTTCACCAATTTGAAGATATGGTTTTATTGTCTGGGAGATGCCACTTAATCTGGCTTTCTTTACATTTATCTTTAGGTTGGCACCACTTCCTGACTCTCTGGTTGGTGTATTCGGCTTTAGAATAATCTTAGAATTTAACCTTCAAGATGCTAGGTTTATACTTCTGGTTTATTTTTTCTGTTTTATTATTTGTAACATGATATTTGTAGATTATATTGTGGGTATATTCAAACAAAAACAGCAATATTGCTTTCTTTCCAATTTTTATAATATTTGATAATTGCATACAATGTTGAATATGTTGAATAAAAATAGTAATGTGGGATCAAGAGAATGCATGTTTTATTTCTAACTAAAAACAATTATATTAACTTGATTTTTCTCATTACTGAATATCAGTTTAAGAAAGTGCTAGTTATTAAAATCTTTCAGTGAATTTTATCATGAAAAATTATTGAAATATATTACCATATTTGTGATTTGTGTTTTTATCCATTAATCTGATAATATAATGTTATTTTTTAATGCTATAAAGAAGACCTTTCAGATAACTATCTTCTTATTAATATATTTTATACACAGTGGACCTGATTTGTCTATACTTTGCTTAGAATTTTTATAGTTATGATTAAGAGTAATATAAAATTTTGATTGTTATGCTTATATTAATATAATATCTTCATTTAATTTATTAGCATATTACTAACTTCATTAAATTATTTGAGAAGTCCCCACTTTTTCTATTCTACCACTTGTTGTACTACTATGTGTGCTGGGCATAGATAGGAATGAACTGTTAACTATGGTAGAAAGCATATTTCAATATATCTGAGTCTGCATGACAAGATACTTAACAATTTTATGATCTATAATTTATGTACAATACAATTCACCAATTTTGACTTTACAATTGCAATAAACTGATAAAGTAGTATTACCACCACCACAATTGTGTAATAGAAAAATGCTCCTTTGCAGTCATTTCCTTTCCTTATCTGGACTCTGGAAACACTGCTCTGCTTTATCCTTGTAAGTATGCTATTTCTGGAATTTGACACAAACGTAATAAATTATTTACTCTTTTGTGTATGGCTCCTTTTATTTGACATAATACTTTTGAGACTCATCCATGTTGTTTGATGTATTCAACTGTTTTTTTTAAAAATGCTGAGTAATATTTCATTACATGTATCTACCACAGATAGTTTATGAATTCCCCTGCTGATAGGCATTTGGGAGGTTTCCAATTTTTGACTACCTTGAACAAAATACTAGGAACATTAAAATGAAAGGCTTTAGTGAACTTATGTTTTCATTTATATTTTTGCATTACATTTAGGACCATAATATATTTTGAATTGACTTTTGAGTACAGTGCAAAGTCAGGTTTGTGGTTCATACTTTTGCATGTGATAAGACAACTGCTCCAGCACTGTTACTGAGCTAACCAGGCATCCTTGATTGACCACATCTATTTGGGTCTATTTCTAGACTCCTCTCTTCAATTGATATATGTTTCTTTCTTTATGCCAGTGTCATGCTGTTTTGATTAAGGAAGCTTTCTAGTAAATTTTGAAATCAGATAGTCTAACTTCTCAATTTTATTCTCATTTTGAAAATTACTTTTTATTTTTAAGTCAATTTAATTTCTATATAAATCTTATGACTAGTTTGACAATGTACACAACAAAACTTATTGGGATTTTGGTTTGGATCATACTGAATATATAGATGATTTGGGGAAATTAACATCTGAGCAATATTAAATCTTTCAACTCCTGAGCGCAATATATTTCTTCATTATTTATGTCATCTTAACTTTCCGCAGTGCTTTATAGTTTCAATGTACAAAGCTTATGCATATTTTGTCTGATTTATCTCTAAGTTATTTATATTCTTGAAGCTATTATGAATAGTTGTTTTATATTTCAATTTTGAATTATTCTTTGCTGACATAGAGAAATAAAATTAATTTCTTAACTAACGATACACTTTTAAACAAATTGTTTTATACTTCTCATGACTTTGAGATACTTCTGTAAAATTAATCTATGTTTGCAGTTTTTATAATATATAATTTCAAAATATTCTCTCATAAGCTTTTATTTTTTACTGTTTGTATTGTGATTTTTTTGGTTTTTCTCTTTTATAATGCCCCTTATTGAAGAGAACAATCTCAAAATAATTATGCTGAGTGAAATAAGCCAGGTAAAATAGAAGAAAAACTTCATTTACATGAAGTTCTACAAAATATGAGCTAATTTATAATAGTAGGGAGTAGACCAAGGGTCTCCTATAAATAAAGGTGGGAGCAGAAGGGAGTGATGAGAGATACTTTTAGAGGTGGAAGATAGTGTTTTCTGTATTGAATGTGATAAAAATTTCATGGATGCACACTTTATAAAGTACAAAAAGGGGCAAGACTAATCTATCATGAAGATGTCACACTAGTAATTATCACTGGTTGGTAGTACCTAAAAGAAAATGCATGGAGTCTACTGGAAAATCAGTAACGTTATATTTTGTAATCTAGGCTCTAGTTTTATGGGTGTATCTAGCCTACAAAAATTTATACTTACTGTATACACACTATTCCGTATCTATGTTATGCTCTTTTAAAATGTTAAAATATACAGCTAATATTTTTAAACAATGGGTTCTGGCCAGTTTTCCCGTTTTTCTAGAAGCAGTCATTACTGTGTCACCATCATTTTAATTCAGTTTTGTAAATTTACGTATTCCTGTAATATGCAAATCGTACATATTCTATGTCTGTACATATATAGTGTTGTGGGCTAAATTGTGTTTCTCATCCCAGAATTTGTAAGTGGAAGTCCTGAATCCTTGTATCTCAGAATACAGATATATTTGAAGATAGGGTGTTTAAAAGGTAATTAAGATTAAATGACCTCATTGGTTAGGGAGCACAAATCTAATCTAACTGGTGTCTTTGTAATAAGAGGAGACTACTACAGGAACACGGAGAAGGGAGACATTTTGAGACATAGAAACGGCCATCTACAAGGCAGAGTGATAGTGCTTAGAAGAGAACTTCACTGATCCCTTATTCGTGGACTTGTAGCTTCCAAAACTGAAAAAAAAAAATTATGTTGTTTAAGCCATCTAGTTCATTTTGGTAGCCCTAGCAATCTAATATATATGCATTATATAATTTACGCATATAATAAATAAATTTTTGCCATATTTATAACATGTTTAATTAAAATGCTGTTAATTAAAAGATTATTTATTTTTCATTATATTTTAGAACATTTACAACATTTACATAGAGTATATGGAAAAAAGAAAACATTTATAATTTTGTCATTCAATAAAATGTTCTCAATTTTTCTCAATCATTTTCTGATTGATTTGAAATTAAAACATAATATATTATTTGGTCACAATAATCTGACATGTTTACATTTCAGTCATCTTTAACAGGCCTCAGATTTAGTTTGTGAAAATTAATATTGTTTCAGCATATAACTTTGCTCTGGTATACCTATACTACCCCTTTTCTAAAAAAACATTCACAGGTTCCAGGGGTCAACACCTGGATATTTTTCTTTTGAGCATATCACAGGTGGAACTGACAAATCTTTCTGTTAAAAACAGTAATCATATCTGTGTCAAATGTAGGTGGGGAATGAAAACTGCCACATTTGTTGTGGATAAGACATAAATTATAACAGAAGACCTAAGCATCTGTTTTCTGAATCTTTTAGTTCTGTTGATATGTATGGAAACTCATAATGATTTTAAATATTTTAATTACTTTTAAAGATATTCAATAAAAAGAGGCAATAGAAGATAAAAAGATACATAATATGGTTCTAATAATATATTCATCGTATAAAGTACGTTCACTTTAAATTTTTAAAGTATATTTATAGCATGTTTATGACATTATCAATAATAAATACATTTTTCTCTTGTATTCTATAAATATACATCTCTTATAGTCTATAAATGTTTTCAAATATTTATATTTCAATTAGGTAGACCTAAACAATTGAATCATTTATACTATATAATTATTTTATGAAATTCATAAAGAGCCTATATGGATTTTTTATAAGAACAAATTCTGAGTAAGAAAGGAATTCAAAGACTTCATAAACAAAAAAAAGTAGTGACTGTAGCAATGGGTTAGTCAATGACAATGACAGACTAATCTGTGAGCAACATCTTAGGGGAAAACCGTTTAGGTAGTAGATGAAACAAATAAAATAGCAAAATTATAAATAAGTCTCTACCTTCATTCATTACTTATTTTCTTGAGAGATAGCCCCTCCCCATTTAGGTGGCAAACAATTTTTAAGTGAAAAGACAAAAATTTTAATGAAAGGACAGAAATAAAGATTGCCTGTTTCAGTCCCACTCATTTTATAAAACTGTCACTTCTGTTAAACAGGTGTTTGAAAAAAAGTAACTATTTTGAGCATGCATAATGTACTGCCATTATCATTTCTTCTAAAGACTCAGATTTAATTTTTTAATAAGGTTACATCCCCTGGATTCAGAACCCTATTAAATATTCTACTTAATAATTAAGCTCAGGTGTTCTTTAATGCACTTACCTTCTTTTCATGTGGCCAAGTTACAACATCCTGTATTTAAAATTCTAATCATTTGTCAAATACTAGAAACTCACTAAAAACGTGTTTATTAGATATACATCAATTATTTTGTGGCTTCTTCTTTCCTAGGAAATGTACCTTGTTATGTTTTTGTTTTTTGTTTCTCTGGTTTGCTTTTTATTTTTTAAAAGCCTGAAAATTGTTCAATAGTTTAATATTTGGTATATATAAAAATATTTATTTAAGGGTGTTGTTGTGGGATCCTAGGGCAGTAACCTATAATTGGGAATGAATTTTAAAAAGTAGTGGCTTTTGGTAAGCATGAAGTCACCATCATGTGCTTTTGGCAGTTCTAGGCATAGTATTTTAAAATGGATCTTAAATACATTGTAATATTACTTATAAATTGTATTGAATAAAAGCAAATAGTGTGTGCTATATACCATAATTTAAATATCTTAAAAAAGCAAAGCAATAGAGGATTTCATGTAGATATAATTAATAACACTATTGTAACAAAAAGTCAATTTACTTCTTCAACCGTAGCGTATTTCTGTCAAGCCTTATTCAGTCCCATAAAAGATAATAGGGAAGATGAGACAATAGTGATAAGCTTATTCATTACCTCAGAAAAGCTGATCTAAGTAAAACAGATATCTAGATCAAATAATACAATGGATTCACTATGTTATTCTCCTGGGATTTGTGAGAAAAATTTTACTAAATGTTTTTGTATTGACATTTAAAATTATTATAATTAATATGTAAAATAGAATTTTTATTTCAATTGGGTTTCAGATTTTAAAAGCAATATTCAAAGCTCATTTTGAATTGGTATTGGGTAGATAGCCTGACGCAAGTTTTCCCAAATTCTAACCAAACTGCCTATATAAACAAAAAGAGGGCTCTCACATCTCTACCCTAAACGAAAGATGGCCAGAGGCCCTGATAGAAAGGAGTAGGATCTTCCTAGCAGCTTTAAATCCCATGAGGCTACATTTCATAGTACAAGATGTGACTTATTCACAGTTTTTCATATGGCCCAAAGCAGACCTGTCATCCAGCAAGAAGGCTTTGGCTAACAGACCTTCGGTCTTTAACAGCCATACCCTGGACTTTGACCCCTGCTTTTTTCCTACACACACATAGTGAAAGGTGAGCTTTTGTCTACTCTCATCCACTCCTCCATTCAGAGAAAGAAACTTTCAGAAATAACTAGATGTGCTGAAAAAAACTGAAAGAATGCTAAGATGTCTGATAGTGATTCAGGGTTCCACCTTCCCTTAATTTAGAAAAAGTTAAGTTACTAAGAATGCTAAAAATAAATCCAAAGAAAGGACAATACGGATGTGTAGATTGAATGCTGTTACTGGATCTCTAGATCTAAAAGGGGCTGAGGCCTATTCACATTAATGTGCCTAGATGGTGTTTTTTTTTTTTTTTTTCCTGACTAAGGAAGGAGATATATCAGCCAAAATGAGGACAATAAGTAGTCAGTTAATATTTAGAAATTTGAAGCTTGTAACATTTTTTTCATGTTCAAAGATGAGTAAATAGAAAAAAAATCCTGAAGCAGAGCACACTAATGTTAATCTTAAAAATTTATATTGTCTTATTATAAATTTAAAAAGCTGGAACAGAAACAACAAAAACCACAGACCATGAAAAGTGAGATAGGTAAGAAAAGTTAGCATCCAAGTAAAATATGTGCCATAATTGAAATCAGCTTCATAGGCAATGAAAGTGACAACTGGCAAAGTAGTATATTAAATTATTAGATGATCAGACCTAATGTCTCTAGATACAGAAGAAAAGGATGTTAAGGCAAAGACAATGAAAGCAACAATTACAGATAGCAAGGAAAGAGAACTAATACTTAAAGAACATTTCATGCCTTTACTGGAAGAAAAATGAAACTATGGATGGTGGGCATGGGAGGACATAAAATAAAATATTCTAAGCTTTAGAAGAGAATTCCATAATTAGATTTTAAAAAGTACTACAGTTTAGACGTCCCTGATTAATGATACAAAATGAACTAAACTGTATTTTTCACTCACTTTTGTGTTTTTTGCAGAGTGCAAACCTCCCATAGACTATTTCCACCAATGACTGAATATTGAAGGGACAGGAGAGTGAAGCACACCTATATATGGAAGACACAAAGAGCCTTTGTGTGCCTCATGTTCCTTGCTTAGTTAAGGAATTCCCAATGAGTTTTCTAAAAGTTTTCAGAGTTCTCAGCAGTCTAGGATGCTCCCGTCCGACTAGCTCTTCTCTCTCTTTCACTTGGGATTGAATTTGCTTGGTGGTCTGAGTGCAATTCCAGCCTACACTAGCTCCATCCTATTTCTTTTTACACAGGCCTCTATCCTAATAAAATCCTGAAATGTTTAATATACTCTTTATGACTGCATCTCAGAGGACCAGAAGTAAAAGAGATAACTAAAATACAGCCTTTTAAATAAGAAAAAATATGCTTTAAATAGTAGAGAAAATTATTTAAGCTTAATCAATTATTCAAGTTGAGAGCTACACTGATGAGATAAATTCATTTTAACTAATTGAATTTTCGTGATAATAACAGTAATGCATATTTATTCTAGAGAACTCAGGAAACAAAGAAAAGGAGACAAAAACATCAACAACCACAAAACGAAACCCATGAGGGGTTCACTAACACGTTGGTGTATTTAATTAGTCTTTTTATATGCATGCTTCTTTTTAAATTTAAGTCCATAATAAAAAATACATTTTCCGGAAAATATATTTTAGGAGTAAGCAACAGTGAAAAGCATTGTAAGAATTCAAAAAACAAATAATGAGCAAGAGGTGGGAGTTTTTATAATTATTGTTAATTTTTAAAGTCTAAGGTTTAATAATCACTTTATTCTTGATGGATTTTTCCCCAGCTTTATTGAGGTATAACTGACAAATACTAATTGTATATGTTTAAAGTGTACAACATGTTTTTTATGTAAGTACGCATTGTGAAAAGATTACAATAGTCACCCTAATTAACATATCTGTTGTCTCACATGTTACCATTTTGTGTGTGTGTAACTGATGGGAATAGGTAAGATCCATTTTTGGAACAAATCTCAAGTACAGTATGTCCTCAGATAACACTGCTTTCTCTGACGTGTCTTATCATAATGTGGGGAAAAAAATCAATTACCAGCAGGGCCACTGTCTGTGTGGAGTCTGACTGTATGCTCCTTGTCTGCATGTATTTTCTCTTGGTACTCTGGTTTCCTTCCATACCACAAAGACACACATGTTAGGTAAACTGATGTGTCTACATTGTCCCAGTCTGAGTGCATGTGTGTGTGTGTGTGTGTGTGTGAGTACACCCTATGATAGAATGCTGTCCTGTCCAGGGTTGGCTCCTACATTGCACCTTGGAATACCAGGATAGGCTCTGGGCACCTGTGATCATATGATAATCATACAAATGAATGTCAATAAACAATGTAGTACCAAGGCACTCAGCAAGTTCACCGTATTTGTTATTGTTTGTTTTGAGCTGCATCCTTACAATTTTGGATTGCAAACGTTTATTCATTGATTTAACCTACCGCCACTACGACACACCTCTACCAATACACTAAAAATTGGGTAAACAATTACCTTACTTGCTTTTATTAATCTTTCTTAAATGTATGTATAATTCACCTTTATTTCAGTGTTTAACACTAGAAATGTTTTGTGCCTTTATTTAGAAGTTAGTGAGATTCTTATGACCAGAAATATATCATAGGCATTTAATCCTTGCTTATATCAATTAACCTATGGTAATACTGGCTTTGTTATATGTCATTTTGCTTAAAATAACAGTTTTTGCTTAAAATAACTATCAATGATGTTACATGAGGACTTACCGTATACAACAAAGTTCTATTAACTATTGTCACCGTGTCATACACTAGATCTCTAGATTCATCTTGCATAACTGAAACTTTGTACCCTTTGAACATCTTCCCATTTTTCTCAACCTCCATTCCTTGAAAACAACTGTTTTGCTCTCTGATTCTATGAGTTTGATTTTTTTTTAGATTTTTCACAGAAGTGAGATAATACAGTATATCTCTATATGTGCTTGGCTAATTTCATTTAGCATGATGTCCTTCGGGTTCATTCACATTGTTACAAATGACCAGATTTCCTTCTTTTTTTAAGGTTGGATACTATTCATACATATATTATAATTCACATTTTCTTTATCCATTTATCAATTCGTGGAAACATGTTGATTCTATATGTTGGCTTTTGTGAATAATCTTGAGAATGCATATATGTCTTTTTTATATTGATTTCATTACTTTTGAATATATACCCAGGACTGGGTTTGCAGTATCATATGTAGTTCTATTTTTAGCTTTTTAAGGAACATTTCTCTTTCTCTCTCTTTCTCTTTCTCACTCTCTCTCTCTCTCTCTCTCTCACACACACACACACACACACACTCTCTCTCTCTCTCTCTCTCTCTCTCTCCCCCGCCCCTCTCTAAATAGATAGATGGTCAGGTAGATAGATAAATGGGATTTTAATAGAAAATACGCTGCTTGTCTAGATTGCTTTGGGTGGTATGACATTTTAACAAAATTATTTCTCCCCATCTGTGAACATGAGATGTGTTTCCATTTGCTTGTGTCATCTTCAATATATTTTTATCAATGTTTAATAGTTTTCAGTGTACAGATCTTTCACCTCTTTGGTTAAATTTAATCCTAAGTATTTTATTTTTGTGAATGCTATTTTAAATGGAATCAAGTTATTGGTTTCTTTTTCAAATAGTTTGTTGTTAGTGTTCAGAAATGCAACGGATTTTTTATGTTGAATTGGTATCCTGCAACTTTACTGAATTTGTTTGTTAAATCTATCAGCTTTTTTAGTGTAGTCTTCAGAGCATTCTATATAAAAAATTATGTCATCTGCAAACAGAGAAAATTTCACTTATTTCTTTCCAATTGCGATGCTTTTTATTTCTTTTTCTTGCTTAACTCCCCTGGCTGGATATCCTTTTATTGAGACACCGATAGAGAGTGGGCATTAAGTCTCGTTCCTGATGTCTTACAGAAAAAGCCAGCAGCTTTAAATATTAAATATAATGCTCACAGTGGGTTTTTCATATATAACCTTTATTATGTTGTGGTATATTCCTTTAATGCTTAATTTGTTGAGAATTTTTATCATTAAGGATGTTGAATTTTGTTAAATGCTTTATTTGCAGAAATTGAGATAATTTTATAAGATTTGTCTTTCATTCTGTTATTGTGAAGTATTACATTTATTAACTTACATATGTTGAAACAATCTTGTATTCCAGGAAAAAATTCCACTTGATCATGGTGTATGATTATTTTAATGTATACTTAAATATAGTTTGCTAGTATTCTGTTGCAGTATTTTCCATCCATATCCATCAGAGATATTGACCTGTAATTTTCTTTCTTATAGTGTCCTTGTCTGTCTTTGATATTAGACTAATGATGGCCTGATAAAATGTATTTGAACATATTTCTTCCTTTTTTTTATTTCTTCGAAGACTTTGAAAAGGATTGGCATGAATTCTTTAAATGTTCGGTAGAATCCCACAGTGAAGCAATCAGGCCTTGGGCTTTTCTTTGTTAGCAAGTTTCTAAACTTTACATTTCTTTTAAAATCATTAAGACTCATTTTGTAGCCAATATGTTACCTTTCTTGGAGAATCTTCTGTGTGCATTTGAAAGAAAAAGTATATTTTGTTGCTGTTGGATGAAATACCGTATATATATATCGTAGGCCCATTTGATCTGTAGTGTTGTTCAAGTCTGCTGTTCAAATCAGAAAGATACTGATTTTCTGCCTGGATGAGCGATCCAACTTTGTAATTGGGTAATGAAGTCCCCTACTCTCATTTTATTGCTATTTCTTCCTTCAGTTCTGTTAATATTTGCTTTATCTATTTAGGTTCTCCAATGTTGGGTGCATATATCTTTACAACTGCTGTATCCTCTTGTTGATTTGACCCCTTCATCATCACGCGATGACATTTTTTGTCTCTCATGACAATTTTTCACTTAAAATTTATTTGTCTGATCTAAATATAGCCACCCCTGCTTACTTTTGGATGCCACTTTACAGATTATCTTTTTCCATCCCTTCACTTTCAGCTTTTGTGTGCCCTTAAAGTAGCAGTGACTTTCCTATGAGCAGCATCTATTTAGATCATCTAAAAAAAATCCATTAGCCCCCATGTCTTTTCACTGGAAAATTTTATCCATTTACATAAGGTAATTATTGATAGATAGGGACTTAAGTATTGCCATTTGATTATTTTTCCTGAGTGTTTTGCATTTCATTTTTTCCTCTCTTGCTATCTTCTTTTGTGAGTTGATGATTTTTGTTAGTAGTATGCTATTAATCCTTTCTGTTTATCTTTGGTATATACTTCAGGTTTTTACTTTGTGGTTTCCATGATGCTTATATAGAATGTACAGTTACAGCAGTCTATTTCAACCTTCTAACAACTAAACTTCAATTACAACAAAAACTCTACACTTTAACCTTTCCCCCTAGATTTTATGTTACTGATATCAAAATTTACATCTTTTAATAATGCATATCCATTAATAAATTATTGTGTATATATGTATTTTTAATACTTTGGTACTTTAACTTTTATAATGGAGTTAAAAGTTATTTATGCACTTCCTTGAAAATACGAGAGTATTCTGAATTTGACTATATCATTACCTTTGTAGTACGAGTAATTTTTGTACTTTCATAGGTTTTCATGTTGTCAGTGTTCTTTTGTTTCAACTTTGAGAACTCCTTTAGCCTTTTTTCATAAAGCAAGTCTACTGGTGATACGTTTCTTCAGCTTTTGTTGTTGTCTTAAAAAGACTTTATCTGTCCTTCATAGTTTTTGTTGTTGTTGTTGTTGTGTGAGAAAGAGTATTGCTCTGTCACCCAGGTCAGTGGCACGATCTCCGCTCACTGCAGCCCCTACCTCCTGGGTTCAAGTGATTCTCATGCCTTGGTCTTCCGAGTAGCTTGGGACTATAGGTGAGCACACTATGCCTCGCTAATTTTTGTATTTTAGTAAAGACAGGGTTTCGACATGTTGGCCAGGCCAGTCTTGAACTCCTAAACTCAGGCAATCTACCTGCCTTGGCCTCCCAAAGTGCCGGCATTAACAGTGTGAGCCACCATGCCCACCCGCTTCTTTATTTTTGATTAACAGATTTGTTAGGTATGGTATCCTTGGTTGGCAGCTTTTTATTCTTTTAAAACTTTGAATATGTCATCCCTTTGTCTCCTGGCCTGCGAGATTTCTGCTGGCAAATCTACTAATGGTCTCACGGCAGGGGCTACCTTGTATGTGGCAAGATGCTTTTCTCTTGCTGCTTTAAAAATTGTGTCTTTAACTTTTGAGACTTTAATTAAAACGTTTCTTAGGGATGATCTCTTTGTGTCAGATCTATTTGGCTTTCTGTGGACATAATGAATCTAGATGTTCATTTCTCTCCCCAGATTTGGTAAGTTTTTATCATTTATTTTTAAAAAACTTTTCTGCTTTTTTCTCTATTTAGGCTCCTTCTGAGACTCTCATAATGTACATATACATTATATAATATATATACATATACATAATTAATATATATAAACATATATTGTGTGTGTGTGTGTATGTGTGTGTGTGTGTGTGTGTGTGTGTAGTTTTATGTAATGATGTCTCCTAAATCCCACAGGCTTTCTTCACTTTTTATCATTTTATTTTTATTCCTCTGACTGGGTGTTTTCAGTGATAGGTCTTCAAGGTCACAGATTCTTTTGCTTAATCAAGTCTGTTGTTAAAACTCCCTGTGTAATATTTCATTTTAGTCATTGTTTTTTTATCTCCAGAATTTTTTTCGTTTTTTCATTTTTCTGTGTCTGTTCAACTTCTCGTTTTGTTCATATATTGTTTTCCTGATTTTGCTTAATTGTCTCTCGATCCCTGTTTCCTTGTAACTCAGTGAGGTTCTTTAACAAGATTATTTTGAATTATTTGTCATGCAATGTGTAGGTCTCTATTTCTTTTGGGTCAGTTGCTTCTGCTTTATTTTGTTCCTTTAGTGATAACAATTTCCTTGATAATTCATGATTCTTGTGACCTAGCTCTGGTATTTGCACATTTAAAGAAATGGGAACTTCTTTTAGTCCTTTGTAACTGGCTTTGGTAGGGAAAGCACTCAGCAGTTATCTCATCCAGGAGTTTCTAGATAGGCTGATTGGTAATATTTTTGTGTGTAATCTTGGAGCCCTTGTCCACTGAGGCAATTCTGGAGCTTGATTCCACATAGGGGGCCTGGTGTCTAGGTCTATAGATGTAGGCCTAGAGCCGGAATCCATGAGGGCCATTCTGACACTGGGACAGGCCTTAAGCCTGAGTACACAGTGGCCAGCCTAGTGCTGAGGTAGGTATTAAGCATCTGAAGGTATGGACCTGGTCCTGAATTCATGGGGCTGACCTAGCATCAGATTATATCAGAATGGTCCTCATGTTCAGGTCACTGGTGTAGGCTTGGTGATTGGCCCCATGAAGCCTGGGGCTTGGGTACATGAGGGCCATTTTTACACTTGGACAGGCCTTCTACCTAAGTCCAGGGGGTCTAGTTTGTCCCTGGTGCAAGTATAGTGCATAAGTCTGCAAGGATGTTCCTTGTCCTAAGTCCTTGTGAGACAGCTTGGCACCAGCATTTATTACATTGGGCCTGGGGTCAAGAGCTGTGAAGTCAGACCTAGAATCTGGGTCTTGAGGAGCCTGATATCTTAGGTAATGGCCTCATTCTCAGGCAGGCTTGGAGCCTGGCAGTGCAGAGGCTGGCCTATAGCCTGGATCCATAAGTGTTGGCCTGGAGCCTGAGGTTATGGTGCTAGCTTGGCACTGGGATGGGCTTGGAGCTGAGGTCTATAGCGACAGGCTTAGATACTGGAACTATAGGACCTGGCCTTCTAATGGGGCAGGCGTGGAACCTAGGTCCACAGGGGTGAGCCTAGTGCCAATGTTCACTGGGACAGGCCTGTTGCTGGGATTTATGATGAAATTGCTTGCTCACTTCCTTCTCCTTCCTCATGTGAAGGATATCTCTTTTTACACTGCACTGCATAGGTTTGGAGGAGACATGATGTAAGTAATGTGACACTGTCCTTTCTGCTCTCTTCAACACATTGTTTTTCTTATGTCTGTTACTCACTCAGATGCTATAATCACTCACCTGGATTCCACAGTTCTTGTGAACTTATTTTAATATGTAGGTGGTTGTTCAAATAGATGTTTCTGTGAAAGTATGAACATTGAAAACTTCTATTCTACCCTCTTGTTCATATTACTCTTACTGCATTATTTCTTTGGAAAAGCCTTGGTAATCACAGTCATAGTCATGGTAGGAATGTGGAATGTAGAATATTGGAAGGTAAATGAAAAAGAATCAGTAGAAAATTTTTGTCTTTCTTTTCTCTTGTGGTCTGAGGATTAACTCTGTAAAATATATTACATGTTTCCACATTTAGCTGAGAAGGTGAATAGGTAAAAGTTCATAGAGCCAAATAATACAGAACAGCTACATCTTTTGTTTGTAAAATTATGATGCATATTTCAAAATTCTGAACTGTCAATAACCAAAGAAGAGTCTAAGAATATGCTTAAGAAACAGGGATTTAGGTACATTTTAAGAGTGCTATTAATTATGTTATGGATAATGTTGACATTGACTTCCTCAAACCATAGCAGACATTTTAACTGCAAAATTGTGATTGTCTGATGACCTTGATCATTTTCCCTAAACATTATGCTCTTTAAGTGACTCCGAGAAATTGTATTTTAAAACAGTATATAACAACTTACTTTCTATTTTTAGATAACAGTAACACAACTGAACATTTAAAAAGCCAAAAATCATATTTATTAGACTTAAGGAAGGATTGTATTATAAAATAATTAGAACAATCAGAACCAAAAATATTGTACTTACTGTGCAAATAGAACAATTAATGGAAATTATAATACTCCTATTTATACATAAATATACATAAATATATTTACTCCATAGGGATCAGTGTTATGTGTAATCTAAGCTTTATTTTAATCAGTTTCTTTTATTCTTTAAGAAACAAGAAACTTTTTCCTGTCATTTTGGCTTTAAGGATCATCTTTCTTCCTTGAAGTGAGAATCATAAATTTTGGAATGAATTTTAAATCTCAACACTGACATCTATTGAGTCTTCTTATTTGAGAAATGAGCTGGCAGCTTGGAAGTGTAATAACAACTAAAATAAATGAGTCTTGAAAGCCTATAACAGACTTTTGGAAATTTGGCTTTCCTCAGGGTAAAAGTGCTATTCCACTGATTAAGCACAAATAAGAAATATGAAAAAAATATTTAGAGCTTTTATATTACTCAAAATATAAAATATTTATTTGAAAACATGGAACATTACTAACTTTACATTTTTCTTTTATTGTTGTTATTTTTAAAAAATATTTTTATTATGATACTTGAAGTTCTGGGGTATATGTGCAGAATGTACAGATTTGTTACATTGTTATACATGTGCATGACCAGCCAGCACTGCCTCCCTGTGGCTCGAGGACTGCCCCCTTATCATTCACCTTTGTCAGGTGTTGGCCAGCAACCCCAGCAGACACCCTGTAGGCTGGTTTCTACTTCTTTTCCCAAAAAGCCACTCCAGTGTACTTCATTTCCTTTCAGAGTTTTATCATAAAGAGTGTGGTAATGACACCAAATACACTAGTCAGTTAAAAAATACAGTGTCTTTAAAAATGCAATGTATTGATATAGTTTATTTGTAAGTGACGGATGACAAAGAATGTCAGGCATTTAACATGGCAGTGGGTTTTATACTAATGCCAACTTGTTTAAAACAGGTTTAATTCAAAGTTCTAGAATAGCATGTGTGTGGCATGTCTGACTTGTAGAGCAAAGATTAAATACAGAGGTTTCATTTCTGTTTTACAGTTATTAGTCCTGTAACTCCAGAAAACCCAAGATAAAACACCACTTCTTTATAAAGATATACAAAGGATGAATTTTCTTATCCTGAGAGACTTCAACATACATACATCCATACATCTCAATATATGTGCTTCCTTGTTTGGCCCTTGATGATAGCATAAGAACTCTCCCCACCCACATACAATCTGTGCATCTCACAATCTTTCATATCTAATTCACACCATTAACAATCTCTCTGCCTTTATATATTTGAAATTAGCATATAGGAAACTTATCATCTTGCAGTACTCCTGTGGCACACTCTACTTTAGAGTAATCCACTTTTGTGCTATGAAAAGATTACCTAACCAAATTAGAATGTTTTTTAAAGCCAAAGCCAAACTCCCAAGATGTAATCAATCTTAGAAGATCTTGCTTGTTTTTATCCCTTCTCCACTTTTCTAAAAAAAGGAGTAGATCTGTGCAGGCTTGAGTAGTCCACCTTTCTTCTGAAGATCTAGAAGAACAAGATATGTTTCTGTGCTCCAAAGTCATCTTGATTTATTTTATAAATATTTAACTGATGCCTGCATTAGTTATATATTTGCTCAAATTGAAGCTATGTAGAATTATAATTTCAGGGTAATGTTATATAAATAGATGTTATAATAATAATCTTATGCTTGAAGTGCAAACATGCCTGCTAAAAATTTTGAGCTATTCTGTCCTAAGAATATCTAATATTCGGTATACAGTCAAAACATGTATTCAGAACGTGCTTGAATTTATACTTGCCTTTGTGTGGTTGTTATCAACATAGCAATATTTATTTTGTTTCTGCTCCATTCAATTTTAATTTTTCCATCCTTTATATTTTATATATCTTTAATGTATAAAATCTTTATAATTTGAAGGTTAAAATTATATAAACATATATACTGAAATAAACATTGTTTCCATCTCTATGCTCTGCATTCAGTTCTTGCTCACTTTCTATTGTTAAGAGTTTTTATTAGTTTCTAACTGCCCTGTTTATTTTTTCCAAATTTTGTACTAAATTTAATATTTTTATTTTTATTTTGAGGAAGGATTTGTCTTTTAATTTGAACAATACTGCTTTATTTAACAATATGGCAGAATAAATTCTAAGAACCTAATGGATATTTTAAATAACTATTTCTTGCTACCAATTTTTAGAGGCAGGGTCTTGCTGTGTTTCCCAGGTTGGACTTCAACTGCGGGGCTCAAGTGATCCTCCTGTCTCAGCCTCCCAAGTACCTGGGACTACAGATGTGCACTGCTTAGTCAATTTTTTTTGTTTTTATTAAAGTATAATTGGCTTATTTTAAATTGAATGTATGAACCTGTAAAATTTAATGAATTTTGATGTTTATGCACCCATTACTCTATCACACTATTTAATATATGTGTGAATACATTTGTCTCTCCTAACATTTTTCTGTTCTTTGTAATTCTTCCCTTCTCCCCTTTCCTGGCCAACACTCTTTCTGCTTCAATTCTCTAGTAACCATTAATTTGATTTGTATCATTACATATCAGTTGTACTTCCTAGAATTTCATATAAATGAAATTATAAACTAGGTACTCTTATTTTTGCCTGGTTTCTTTCCCCAGAATAATTAAGATTCATCCATGCTGTTGCACATATCGACAGTTCTTTTTATTGCAGGGTAGTATTTCAGTATATTGATCATCCATTAAGATGCTGATGGTATTTGTGTGGTTCGAAGGTATTATACATAAAGCTTCCATGAATATTTGTGTGGCTATTTTTGTGTGGACATATGCTTTTATCTCTCTTAGCAGTAACAAGTTTAGAACATATGGCAGGTGTATGTTTAACTTTTAAATAAACTAACAAAGTTTTTTCCAAAATGGTTGTATGACTTTATGTTCTCAACATCCATATTTTATGCATTACAGATCAAATCCCGACCAACACTTGGTATTGTCAGGCTTCTTAGCTTTTTAAATTTTTTAAGTATGTTATTACTTAATTGAAAAAGGCCATTATGCTTTTAATTATTTCCCTAATAAATTATAATGTTGATTACTCTTTCATGGTTTTATTTGCTATCAATATGTCTTCTTGGTAAAATGTCTACCTAAATTCATTCAAATTTATACTAGGCTTTTAATATTTTTAAAGTTTGGGAAAATACACATAAAATATATCACTTTAACCATTTTTTTTAGTGTACAGTATATAGTGTTAAGTACAACCACAGTGTTCGGCAATCTTTACAACTTTTTCTTTTTGCAAAACTAAAACTCTGTACCCATTAAACAACTCTTATTTTTTCCTCTCTCAGATCTTACAGTCACCATTCTGCTTTCTTTCTATCTCTTTAAATTGTACTACTCTACTTACTTCATACAAGGGAATCATGTTGTATTTGTCTTTTTTTGATTGGCTTATTTCACTTGCTATAATGTCCTCAAGGTTTATCCATATTGTAATACATGTCAAAATTCCCTTTATTTTTAAGGCTGAATATTATTTTACACACACACACACACACACACACACACATAATCTTATTTATACATTCAACCATTGATGGATATTTGGGTTTCTTCAATCTTTTAGATACTGTGAATAATCCTGTTATGAAGAAAGGAGTATTATTAATATATTTTAAATTATTTTGGAAATATATCTCATACTAAAATTGCTGGATTATATGGTATTTCTGCTTTAATTTCTTAAGAAACTGTCATACTGTTTTCCATAGTGGCTATCTTACATTCCCAAGAGCCCACAAAGTTTCCAGTTTCTCCCCATTTCATCAACACTTGATATTTTCTCATTTTTGTTTTGTTTTATTTTTTTATAGCAGCCATCCTAATGGGTGTGAGGTGATATTGTGGTTTTGATTTGTAGTTCCCTTATAATTAGTGATGTAGAACATCTATTTATATGCTTTGTGGCCATTTATATATCCTCTTTTTAGTAATGTCTATTGCAGTCCTTTGTCAATTTTTTAAATCAAGTTGTTTGTTTTTTGTTGTTTTGGCTGTGGAATTATAGGAGTTTTCAAAATATATTCTAAATGTGAGCTCCTTATCTCATGTCTTGGTCTGTTTAGTGTTGCTATAAATGCTTACCTGCGGCTGGGTAATTTATAAAGAAAAGAGGGTTATTTACTTCATTGTTCTTAAGGCTATCCAAGAATCATGGTGCCAGCAACTACTTGGCTTCTGATAAGGGCCTTGGACTGCTCCCACACACATGGCAGAAGGCAAAAGAGCTGGCTAGTACAGAGATCACATGATGATAGAGGAGACAAGCAAAAGAGAAAAGAGATGTGAGACTCTCTTAAACAACCAGATCTTACAGAAATGAATAGGGTGAGAACTCACTCATGACTTCAAGGATAACGCAAAGCTATGCATGAGAGATCTGCCCTCATGACCCAAAACACCACCTCTTACTAGGCCTCACCTCCACCACTGGGGATCAAATTTCAACATGAGATTTGGAGGGATCAAAAAAATGTATATCCTCTTATAGTGATTTGCAATTATTTTTTACTATTCCATAAATTACCTTTTCAGTCTGTTGTTTCCTTTGATGAAAGGAAGTTTTAAATTTTGATGTGTCCAATTTATCAATTTTTATTTTTGTTGTTTTTTACTAGGTCTTTAAAAATTAAAATTTAAGAAGTCATTTTGCATTGTAATTTAAGTCCTTTATCAGATTTATGATGAACAAATATTTTCTCTTCTTCTGTAGATTGAGTTTTCATACTCAACAGTATCTTTCAAAGAACAGAGGTTTAATTTTAACAAAATTTAATATTTTGTTCTTTAATGAATTTTGCTTCAAATATTTAGTCATTGAAATCTTTGTCTAACCAAAAACACAATCATTTGTGCCTGTTGTCTTTTATAAATTTTATAGTTTTAGATTATATATTTAGGTTTATAATCCATTTTGATTTAATTTTGCTTTAATGTATGAGTTATATATGAAGTTTTTTCCCTTTCCTGTACTTATGTCCAATTGTTCTTACATGTTTATATCTAGTTAGTCAAAAAGACTATCCACCTCCACTGAATTATTTTTGCATCAATATCAAAAATATGTTGTCCACATTTGTATAGGCCAATTTCTAGATTCTATTCTGATACATTTATCTAATATCGAATTGCATATTATCTTTCTTTCTTTACTAAAGTAGCTTTATAGTAAACATTGAGTTTAAGTTATATAAATCCTGTAACATTTTTCTTCTTTCTCAAAATTAAATTAGGGATATTTTATTTTCTTTATTTTTTTGAAAAATAAATGTTTGAATCTGCGTGGCAATATTTATAAATCTTTTTCTGGAATTTTGATCAGGATTTTGCTGAACCTATTGGTTAATATAGGATGAACTGACATACGATCAACATGAAGTCTTCCAGTCTATGAACATGGCATGCCTCTCCATTTATCCATCTTTTCATATTGATTTTAGGCATGTTTTGCAGTATTCAGCACACACATTCTGCATATATTTGGTTAAATTTATAAATATTTTATTTTTGGTACTGAACGTATTTTATTTAATTTCAGATTTCAGTTATTTGTTATTCATTGTCTTGGTTCATTTTCTGCTGCTGAAACATAGAGACTGGATAGTTTATAATCAGCAGAAATTTATTGCCTCACAGTTCTGGAGGCTGTGGATTCCAGTATCAAGGTGGTGGCAACCTGTGAGGCCCTTCTTGCTTTGTCATCATATGATGAAAGGCAAGGGTGTAAAAAAGAGGGCAAGAGAGGTCTGAACTTGTCCTTTAATAAAGGCATCAAAATCACTCGCTAAGGTATAGCCCTCATGAACTATTACCTCTTAAAAACCTCACCTCCTATTACAGTTAAAATGGCAATTAAATTCCAATATGGATTTTGAAGAAGAAAAACATTCAAGTCATAGAATTCATGTATATACAATTTGCTCTCTCGCTCTTTCTCCCTGGTCTGGCTAGGGCTCATCAATTTTATTGATCCATTCAAAAACAAGCTTTTGGCTCGACAAGGTTTTTTTTTTTTTTTTTCCTTTTGTTTTTTGCTTTCAGAAGCCAGCTCACATTTTCCTGCTTGATAAGTCTCATAATCATTTTCCTGTGATCTGTTAATTGTATAAGAAACATAGAGGTTCCAGATGATGATATCTTTAACTGGAAACTCTCCTCTTCTTCCTTTCTTAGGCTGATAGGAATAGGGAATAATCATTTCTCAGTAGAAATGAGGTAAGTAGATCAGAGTGACAGCTTTGGTGTCCAAGGCATTTTTTTAATGAGCACTTTGGTAAGATTTGACTCCTTAAACTTCAAAAACTATAGGATATTTTGTTTTTCTATTATGTTTGCCCTTTAGAGGAGTTTTTTATTATGTTTCTTATGTTTGTTTTATTATTTTCTATTATGTTTGCCCTTTTAATGTAGTTTTTTGGCTTCTCACCTCACAGATTTAAATTTTGAGGAATGTGTTAATGTGAAGATCACCTCTATGTCATGGAAGATTCCTCAATCTCCAGTGCTATTACTCAAAATCCACACACATTCTAAGTCTATGATAGTGTCACTTTTCCCCAGTGACCTTCTGCTGAAAGTCTCTCCTGAAATATTAACTTTGGGGTATACTCAGAGTCCCTAAGATCCTCATCTGCAGCAACTTTATTTTGTGGCAACTGACTATATTTGAATCAAATATGTTATCCAACCCTGTATCACTGTTCAAAGATTTCCTGCTTTTTACCCTTGGGCCTCACAGTGTTTAGTCTGCCTGCATCAAGCCCCTATTTTCAGATTGCATCCAGGATTAGCAACTTCTAAAAAAGAAAGCATGTGGCTGTTCATGCAAGAGTTTGGTTCTGAACGGTTCTGTATTTTCTATTCTGTGTCCATCTAGTTTCTATTATATTTGTAGCTCTCTGATGATATATTAAAATATTTCTGTAACTATTTTCAGCTTTTTCTAGTTTCCTGTGGGGATACTGTTAGGATAAATTTATTATATCACTCATGGTAAGCAGAAATATTTCCACTAGATGATTTAACAGAAAAACTTTAAAGAAGGCAGCAAAACACACTGCCATGTGTGTACCTATGCAACTATCTTGCATGTTCTGCACATGTACCCCAAAACCTAAAATACAATAAAAAAATATAGAGGAAATAATGGAAAAAAGAAATAAAACATACAATTTTAACATTAAAAAAAAAGAACTTGTTAAACAAGTAAGGGAAGACCACAACAACACAAAAGATAAGTAGAGTACTGAGGTAACACCATGATAATAGTTCTAGGAGGCAGTTGAACCTATAAGGGTAGATAAATATGAGTGAAATGTTGCTGTATCCAGAATCTAGAACTTAAAAATAGGTTCATGCAGAGTTGAGGTTCAGATCTCTGAGAATACGGTGCTTCCTATCTGGTGCTGGATCTTCAGAGGTGCATATTGAGAATGGTTTTGTGAGTTAGCTAGTACACTAAGAGCTGGAGCTAACTGCTGCTCTCAAAGTACTCATGTTAGAGCAATGCTACAAGAACCAAAAACAGGCAGGAAGGAGCAAAGCTTTCTCTCTCATTGTGCCTTCCAGTCTCTTGTTGGGATGGCAATTACAAGAGGCAAAGGAGAAATGTAGTTTGCTGAGTCCCCGGCCCAACATAAAGTAGAGTCCAGATGATCGATTTGGAACTGAAGACAATGGATTAATAGCTTTATACAATTCTTTTGAATTGTTACTATCATTATTCACTATTAAAAATAACAAGTGCACAGCTTTTTTTTTTTCTGATCAGACTTCAGTAAAAAATAGATTTTTCTAAGTCACACTGTTATTTCAGGATTCTCATTAATCTACTCTAGAGCCACTAGTTAAATTATACCTAAGACTTTTAAACAACATTTGTTGTTCGCTTGTTTATCTTCTTTCTAGCTTAAACAGAAGAAAAATGTGGCTCTATGCTATTGGATTTGGGAGTTTATACTGTGTTTTCTGGGTGTTCTTTTTTCCTTCTGGCATGCAAACACATACTTTCAAGCTTTTACCTAACTGCAAATATCAGAAAGTATAAAATCGGAGGAAAATAGACTCTGCCCTGGGAAAAAAATTGAGATTGGTGTTTTCTTCTTATTAGTGTCCTTCACATTCACTTGACCTTCAGAATTCTGAATTCACCTGCTGACACCTTGACATTTGTACTCAGTTGTCTTCACTATGCTTGAATACTGCTTTCCAAATTTATAGCACTCAATGGATTTTTTTCTCTTCCAGGCATCTACCTTGGAACTTCAGAATTTCCCTTTGTACCTTTCAGCATTCTGTATAGTTATTTTATTCCAGTTTTCTCTTGCTTCTACTAACTCCTGTGTAACCCCATGGGAGAAACCTATTTGCTTCCCACTCAATCAGACAGGTGTTTAATTGCTTTCTTAACACTTTCAAGTAGCTATTTTCATGTAAGAATTTCTTTCTCATTCACTTCTACTTGTTAATATATCTCTAACTTCATGGAAAAGCAGAAATACAATGACATTTAAATCACCTTAATGCTGCTGATGTACATAAAACAATTGATAATTCCTTACCCAGTCAAAAATAAATCTCTTCCAGTTTTCATGGAAAGGAAACCACATACATTTTATGAGATATTGACTGTATGAGCCCTTAATTATTGAATTAAAACTAAAACACAGCAATAAAATTTCAATATATGTATGTTTTGTAATAGCTTTATTAGCAATAACTCTAGCATTTTTCTGTCTTACTTATCTAGCTTTTAGTATTCTAACTTGCTTTTATTCCAACAGAAGCTTGGAAAGATTTTTAAACAAAATGATTTCTCAGTGTATATGTATGTATATGTTATTTGTATAAACTGCACTAAATAATACATATTATACATTGAAACTGACATATTCTCTTTGTGTTCATTTTGTTTTTCTGTGCCATATAGATAAGCTACGAGATATTATTCATCTACAAGTGCTTCCTGGAGGCATTAACTTATGCCTTACAAACATTAAGTGTTGGGCTGTTTCTACTCTTTAAAAGTGCCATGGATTATAGTAGCTATTGATCATGAATCATGGTCCAAACAAGCAAAGGGCTAACTAGTCAGTGAATGTGAGATCTTTGCTCTAAATATTAAGTTAGAATTCATTTCTCCTGTCTCTATTCATCCGTAATACATTTAGTGACTAGTAAACCACTACTACTTTTCAAACTTAGATTGCCTTCCTTTATTTTCTAATCTTTCCCTTTATTCTTTTGTAAACCATTTGAAGACAACGATATCAGATATCTTCAATCTCCCACAATTTTTAATAAATTTTCATGCACATACTCAGTAGTGTTTAACTTTAGTTGCAATAGAACATGAAAACATGATATGACTATTTAACATTCTTGCATATTTTTCCATTTTCATACATGATTTATAGTATTTATTAGGTGGTATCTATAACCACACAATTTCTTTCTTATTTGGACTAGCTTGCTAAGTTAACATAATTTCAAAATCTTCTATCAGAAGGAATATTTTTGATCTATATGATTAATTTTATAGTTCAATGCTTTAACCTGACTAAAGTGTCTATATTAGGAAAAACATTTGTTTGTACTAACACAACTGCATATAATTAGAGAGTTTATCCTAGCTATTCAGGTAGTAAAGCATGCTATTAAATAGTACTTATAACGGCCAGAGACTGTTTTTTAAATCCTTTACATAAAATAATTCATTTTATCCTGAGAACAATCTTGTGTGGCAGGTATTATTAACATGCCAATTTTGGAAGTAAAAAAATCTGTTTTTTTCTTTTTTCGCCCAGGCTGTAGTGCAGCAGTGGTGTGATGGCTGCGCATTGCAGCCTCCACCTCCCCGCATTCAAGCAATTCCCCTGCCTCCGCCTCCTGAGTAGCCGGAATTACAGGTGCATGCCACCACTCTCGGCTATTTTTTTTTTTTAATTTTTAGTAGAGATGGGATTTCAGTATGTTGGCCAGACTGGTATCCAACTCCTGACCTCAGGCAATCAGCCTGCCTCAGCCTCCCAAAGTGCTGGGATTACATGCGTGAGCCACTGTGCCAGGCAAAAAATCTGGCAGTCTGGTTGCTCATTTGAACTCAGGAGTATGGTTTAGGAGTCCAGCCTTTTAACAACTGTACAATAGGTCTTCTCTTGCAATAATAAAATTATTTTGCTTATTGTTACAGGATGTCCAAATTGAAACAAACAGAAGCATCTTATTTATATCTTAGCATTGTAAGTAACCTTCATTTTAACACCATTTTAAACATTGCAGATATGGAGATGGAGAGGCAGAGCTTTAGGCATGAAAGGGATTCAGACAGCTACAGGATCTTGAACCCCTCTTTGCCCCAGGTGTCTTCAGTTGGCTCCTGTTTCTTCAACAATATTCAGTAAATGAACAATTAATGATTGAAATTCTGAAATGAACAGTCTCTCTGGTCTCAGCAGTCGCTAGATTGTGAATTCTGTTATTTAAACATTTTGCTTTAACTCTAATCTTGCAAAAATACCAAATCTGTATATTAATAAGCCTCTGTGAAACACATAGGTTAGAACTTGAGAAACAAAAAAGAGTGAAACAAACAAAAATATGTAAGCATTGTTTATATTCTACAATGAATTCCTGTAGATTTTAAATGTTTTTATAATTTCCTTTTTTTGTATTAATAAAAACAAATTAGGCTCATGTTGTTTTTATTGACTTAGGGCTTAATGGAACTGCTATTTTTCAATAGGGTTTCACATAGGTGTCCAATTAACTATTCACTTAGGAGGTTATTACACAAATACATTTAACCTTGCCCAAGACCATTTGTTTAATGTTTCCTGCCATATGACAGCGCTTATCCGATTGCCAGTAGTAAAGCAAGCAAGTCATGATAACCACAAAAGCCCTTTATGTGTCCCTAAGAAGCACTACTCTCATAATTCTTAGTTTTAGGTAACATTTTGAAACACTATATTGCACAGTGACTAGATATATACATATACCCATACTGATATATACAGGCATAGGGAAATTATCATTTTTAAATTTTTCCATAATAACAATGTATGAAAAGAAAGGCTTTATATAAAATCTCCCTTAGAAATTATTTTAGATGAAAACTGCATGCTGCTAAATACCAACACACATAATTCAGTAATGAGAATTTGACGCAAATTAAATACAATATTGCATGGCTTTGGGAAACCTGAAGCTTTCTTTCTTTCTCTTTCTTCCTTCTTCAGTACCCTCCTTCTCTCTCTTTCTTTCCTAATTCTTTTTTTTCTTTAAAGTATCATCTATTAACATCCAGCAACTAAATATATACATTAACATCCTATAAATAAATAGAAGCTGTGAAGTATTATATGTATTTCTGGCTTTCATTACAACAAATAGAGAGAGAGATTTCTTTACAACAACTAGGGCAGCTACTTCACAGAAAGTGCCTATATTTATATGAACTACTAAGATCATAGATGTTAAAAATTAACATTAACAATCTCTATTGTCATTAGTATCAAGATAATAATAAGTACATAAGATTTTTGGATATAGGTTTCTTTATCCTTAGAATGAACTTTTATTTCTTGAAAAAAAGGAGATTCTCCACAGATACATGTGTATGTGTTTGTATATAAACTGATATGTCCATATGCATACATGTTTTGACTTGTGGGAATCACGAAAGTATGAGTTTAAGAAAGAATCTGATGTTTTCTGAAGATATAATAAAACCTAAAGGTGAAGACAGCTATTTGTCTTCATTATCTAACCACAGATTTGCAGTAGCACAAAGAGGGGAAAAGGAATTAGGAGGGTCTAGGTGAGCTCCTGGGATTACAGCCTGTGCAAAGCAGACTAAAATAGGCTTCAATTTGCAACAGTTCCAGTGCAAGAATAACATTTTGTTAGTTATTTCCTCAGATATTTTCGGTCCTATAAATTTTGCAAGGCATGTTTTCTATAGAAATAACTATGTATCGTCAAATATTATATTAGATAAAATGATTTTTCTGATAATATTATGGGATAATTAACTGCATTAGACAAATGAGTGACTATGTCCAGACAGCAAGTCAGCTGAGCTGTAGAAATCCCATTAGTTAATAGGTACAAGTTGTTTACGGTTAACTCTATCAATACGAGGATCAAGTATCATTTTTATTTTGGCGTTAGAGTAAATCAGCAATTATAATATCTACATTTCTTTACACATAAGCTATGTTTAGAAAGTCTGCATTGTGTATTTAAGGACTTGTTCAAACTTTAATTACTTCTTTTTAACTTTTCATTTTGGTATTAATTACTTTTCACAAGAAGGATATAGAGTTTTCTCAGAAATAAATGGAATTAAATAGCCTAAATATGCCCTTTCTCTGCAACTCTCAATTTAAAATTAAACCTGTTGAAATGTATTATCAATTTCTTCTCTATTTTCCCCATAAAAATTTGCTGATGGTCTAAAGGTATCATTCAAAGCACAAAATCAACTTTTGAAAGTTCTCTTTGGGAAAAGAAACAGATTTTCCCTTAAAGAATGGTTATTTAAAATAGAATAATTTCAATACACACAATCTTAATATTAAATAATTTCAATACACACAATCTTAATATTTATTCGGGTTGCAAATTTGCTTATTTTCATTATGAAAAAAATCAGTGTACTTAAAATACGTTTAATAGTTTTTATTTTAAAATTATGGAGCTCTTCTCTTTAAGCCTTCTAATCCGAGTTGCTACACAGATTTTTCAACAAAAATAAAATCTTTACTTCACATGGGAGTTTGAGATGATAACTCAATTCTAAGGAAGTTAGGTGATTAAATAGCTACTACACTAAAGAGTGGTTATAGAAAGGTATACACAGGACTAACTTGTGTATTGTCAATAAAATATTGACAACAAAACAATAATCTTAATTCAACAATCTTTATGATAGTGAAACACTAAATTAACACAATTCAAAGCAAATAATAGAGGTAGGAAAAACTAAAGGGACAATAATTGTGTATTTTTCTCCCGAAAGCTGAGAGAAGAGCTCACCACAAAAACAAAAATATAGCAAAGAGTTGAGATGCTTCACTAAGAATGTCACTACAATTGTACATTTATTGATACATGAAATTGTTACTGCTGTCCTTCTTAGACCAGGGTGGCTCATGATAAGAGTTCTTAGGAGAGCAGGGTATGGGCCTTCTTGATGTTGGGAAGGTTATCTTCAAAGAATCAACAAAATACCTCAGAAGATAAAGAGTCAGGAATCCAATATACCCACCAGAATAAATTTGGAAACCAAGAAAAATATATTTTAAAAAAGGTCTTTCTCTTTGCCTTTCAATTCCTCTTTCCTGCCCAAACTTGGAAATACCAGAAGCAACAAGAAAAGCAGATTTATTAATGAGAGTAAGGGACACACATTGCCATAAGCTAGAACTGAGGTGGGAGGGGAAGGCGGACAGAAACAGGACTGAGAATGTGGTTATCAGAGAGGAAAAAGGGAATAAATTTGTGTGTAATTAGAAAGTTAATGTTTAAGAGCTTGTATTTGGCTTTTATTTCTTATTTTATTTTTATTTATTTCTTTTAGAGACAGGGTCTTGTTCTGTTGCCCAGACTGGTGTGCAGTGGGGCAATCACAGCTCACTGCAGCCTCAGCCTCTGGGCTCAAGTGATCCCTCCCACCTCAGCCTCTCAAAGTGCTGGGATTGTATGTGTAAACCAATGCACTCAGCCTGTATTTGGTTTTTAAATACCTGGAATATTTTACAAGATAAATGTAACTGAAAAAACTTTGGAAACTGCCTTACATATCTTATGCATTTGGGGAAAGGAGATCCAACAGAATGTGTTTGAGGGCATAAGAGGAAAAAAAATCTCATTATTGTCCCACTGAGTGCTATTCATTTAAAAACTTTCTGTATTCTCGGGAGTCACCATGACATGTTAATGGTATTGTCATCTTACAACCAATTCTCCCTTCTGTCTCTCTTAACTCATTGTTAGCTGGGTTTCTATCAATGCAATTTAAATGTTCATGGGATGTTAGCATCATCCCTGCCTGTAGAAACTGGGCATAATCCCATTTCTCAGCCACAGCAATTGGTTTAGTCATAGACTAAAACCAGGAGATACAAAGAGAATGCAATGGAACTTTTGGGAAAATAAGTGTTCTCACCCTCTGGAGAGAACTTGCAGAAGAAGTTTCTGTCTCCGTGCAAGCATGATAATGCATGTTGCTTCAATAATTATTGACAGTCATCTTGCCACCTGCCTGAAAGCAAAGCTGATGCAGCAGAATTTACGACTAGAGAAATGGTTTGGATATGGGTCTTTATTAATACGGTTGAGCTAGCGAATCAAATAAACCATGAATCCCATCCTAGATCAACACATCTCAGTAATGTAAGCAAATAAATTTTCTTAAATAAACCGTAACTCATTTGAAGTTAGATTTTTAGTATCTCGCTGTATATTATTCAACATTTAATCCTGCATTCTAGCCGTGGAGTCAGGATCCTCTATATTTTCTGTCTCTTTGGCTACAGAGATTAGTGAAACCAAGAGGGATCAATCATTGTATTCTAATTTTCTATGAGACAGAACTTGGCCAAAAGAATTGTTTCCCAGAAAAAACCTGAAATGTATTTAGTAGAAGAGTAACATATCCTTATCCTTAAGAAAACTTGGCGTGGTGGCTCAAGCCTGTAATCCCAGCACTTTGGGAGGCCGAGGTGGGTGGATCACGAGGTCAAGAGATCGAGACCATCCTGGTCAACATGGTGAAACCCTGTCTCTACTAAAAATACAAAAAATTAGCTGGGCATGGTGATGCGTGCCTATAATCCCAGCTACTCATGAGGCTGAGGCAGGAGAATTGCCTGAGCCCAGGAGGCAGAGGTTGTGGTGAGCCGAGATCGCACCATTGCACTCCCGCCTGGGTAACAAGAGCGAAACTCCGTCTCAAAAGAAAACTTATGGTTTCTGGTTTTCTTTCATTCTTGGAATGATGAAACAGATTCCATATTAATTCTCTTTTATTTCCTTTCAGTAATTAAAAAAAAGGCCTTTTAACTTCATGTATTTTATTGTTACGTCAATGTTTGCTTTCTAAAGTTTTAATTTAACTATATACAACATTTATATATTCTTGAAATTAAATCTCAACTAGGTATATGTAAAATCTAGCCTTTCTCTTGATTTTTCTATTTGAGTGCTACCATCTACCTAAAAGTGTAAAATGCATAATATGTCTGTTAATGTGCACAGATCTCAAAAATACCGTCCAATGTAACTTACATATATATACTGTGTTTCCACAACCCAACTCGAGATATTTATTCTAATATTTTTAAGAGTTTAAGATATAATTTAAGATAATTATTGATTTGAAATGTGGTATCAGGATTTTATCAAAGATGATTTTATCAAAGTATACAGTAAAATATTCATATATGTAGTGATTTTACATATGATAAGAAATAGTTCTATGACAACATTTTTCCAATAGCTAAATGCCCAAAAACCATTTAAAAAATAAAGAATTCATTTTTTCATTATTGTTATAAAATGACCTCTTAATCATTTATTAACTAAAACATATTTTTTTCCTGATCTTTCCTATTCCTTTGACTTAATGGTAAATCATTTACATTTGAAATTATATCCCTATATTATTTTTTATTATATTAGATTTATGTTAATGACATTTTGTAGACAATTGCAAAATCATTCTAATTTTCAAATTTCTGTTTTCACTCTTATTTATTAAATATTTACCATAAATTTTAAAATAAAGATTTAAGGGTGCTCTTTAATGAGACTTCTTTTAATATGTAATATTTTAAACAATCCGAAAGTATTTAAAAAATAAACAATCACATTCATATCATTCAACTTCATCAAAATAACAGTGACTTTTCATATTTCTCTTGAATTTTGTTTAAACAGTAAAAGGTTTTGATATAAAGTTTATCATTTGGATATATATTTTTTATAACTTTATAGATTAATATAAATATATGTATTTATAACAATATAGTAATTGTATAAGTTTTAAAAGTTTATTACTCAGCGGCTGGCTTTGTACAATATTCTGACATATCCATTTTCATATATGTAGCTCTAGTACATTCATTTTTAACTTATGTGTAGTAATATCTTTACTTAAATATCCTCATCTATTTCCTGTTAACGAGAATCTAGTCTGATTTCAGCATTTGTTTGACTTTTATATTTTGAGCCATAACTACCTAACATAATTGCAACAATTTTATTATCTTTAAAAAATTATTTTTCAAATTGGTGTTATACATTTATATCCCTAATAACAGTTCTCTTTATATATATAAACATTTGATATTACCCAGATTTTAAATTTCACCAATTTGATGTTTATAAAATGATCTCAATTTACTAATTTGGATCCTCTAGAGTATTAGTGATGGTAAACACATTTTCTTTTTCATTTTCCAACTGTTTTTGTAGAAACTAATTTTCATATATTTTCTTTTTTCTTCAGTTGGGTCATTTCTCCTTTTACTTTTTTGGTGATATTATTGAGTTGTGACAGCTCGTTGTCTTACAGTTCTGTAGGAAATTTTCATGAGTGTTTCATAATTACACTTTGATTGCTCTATCTTCCACCAATTGTAATTTTTCTTTGAATTTTACTTACAGTGTTCTTTGAATTTTACTTACAGAGTTCTTTGAATTTTACTTACAGTGTTCTTTGAATTTTACTTACAGTGTTCTTTGGTAACCAGAATTTATCTTATTGTTATTCTAAGTGAAGTACCATTTTCGTTTTTTAAAAAAGATAATACAGAAAATAATCCCATACTGTGAAGTATAAAGAAATAAGATAGATATGAACTTTAAGACATTCTAACAGATAATTCATATATAGTTTAAAATTACAGTACTGAATTTTAGTTCCCCATGACGAGTTAGTCTATAGAGCATCAAGATTCTCAGCTTTAAATCATACCAAATTGACTGTAAATGACAGCTTATCTCACTGTCTTACATTTCCTTCACATGTGTCAAATATTTATCCTCTTGGGATTTTTCTATTAAAAACTGCAAATTAATGATGTGGTTCAGCTGTGTCCCCACCCAAATAACATCTTGAATTATAGCTCCCATAATTCTCACGTGTTGTGAAAGGGACCAAGTGGGAGATAATTGAATCCTGGGAAGTGGTTTCCCCCATACTGTTCTTGTGGTAGTGAATAAGTCTCAGCGATCTGATGGTTTCAGAAGGGGAAATCCCTTTCCCTTGGCTCTCATTCTCTCTTGTCTTCTGCCACTTAAGATACGCCTTTCACCTTCCACCATGATTGTGAGGCCTCCCCAGCCACATGAGAATTATGAGAGCTACAACTCAAGATGGTAGGAACACAGCCAAACCGTTTCAGTCCTGGTCAGTATTTTATGTTTCTGTTTCATTACCCACAGATAGATTTTGCTGTCTGTGGGTATTTTGCTATGTCTGCTTTTCAGTTGGTTTACATTTGTTTAGATTTAATTTTTGTTTTGCTCCCTATGTTTGATACGCTTTCATGCAGTTGATTTGAAGGAGCGTTCCTTTTCTGTTTTTTGTTTTTTGTTTTTTGTTTTTTGAGACAGAGTTTCGCTCTTGTTACCCAGGCTGGAGTGCAAGGGCACGATCTCGGCTCACAGCAACCTCCGCCTCCCGGGTTCAGGCAATTCTCCTGCCTCAGCCTCCTGAGTAGCTGGGATTACAGGCATGCGCCACCATGCCCAGCTAATTTTTTTGTATTTTTAGTAGAGACGGGGTTTCACCATGTTGACCAGGATGGTCTCGATCTCTTGACCTCGTGATCCACCCACCTCGGCCTCCCAAAGTGCTGGGATTACAGGCGTAAGCCACCGCTCCCAGCCCAGGAGCTTTTCAATATGTCTTCTCTGTGTCCTTTTTTTTTTACTATGCTTTAAGTAGTGGGGTACATGTGCAGAATGTGCAGGTTTGTTACATAGGTATACACATCCCATGGTGGTTCGGTGCATTTTTTAAAATAATTCAAGTTTAAAGTTTTAGAAAATGGCATTCTGATTCTAAATGTATTAATTTGAATTTTTATTTTTTTAAATAGTCAACCTAAATATTCAATTTAAGATCAATATATTGTTAATATTTTTTACTTCTATAAAAAACTATAGTTTCTGTACATAGTTTTTAAATAGTTTAGTTACACATTTTGGTTAAAGTTAATTTCAGATAATTATAAATTTTGTGATTATTTTGTTGCTATGTTTTATTATTTTTTTGACCATATTACATATTAAAATGTGCAAAATTTTACTTTCTACTTTATGAATGAAAACCTGCAGGTGTTTCAGCTTTTTTAAATTTGGTTTTTATTGTTGTGTTTCTATTTATTTGTTTGTTTTATAAGCCTATTTTTCTCATATTGTTAAGTTTACTTATTCATAAAATGTAATGTTAAATTAACTTACTTATATCATTAAACCTTTGTTAAAGGATAATTTCCAGAAGAGAAAATCAAAACTTTCATACAAACATAAGATAAACTCATGAAATTATTGTCTTAATCTAATTAATTGATGAGGGAACCAGTAACATGTTATGACGAGTTCAAAGAATATTTGAGAAATCATATAAGTAAATTGAATATATAACAAAAAAGAAATGTTAGGATTAGTTTGCTGGATTAGATACAAAACTGGTTAAAGTTCAACAGGGCTATACACAGTAACTGTTACCAGAGGCAAATTCATATGGATCTGCAGCAAACTGGATCCTTGCATTCTAGGAGGGAAGAATTCAGCCAAGGAGCAGAAGTAGGTTTAAGAAAGAGGGAGAGGCAAAGGCAAGTTTTAGAGTGGGAGTGAGAGTTTATAATAAAGTTTTAGAGCAAGAGCAAAGGAAGCAAAATACACTTTGAAGAGTGCCAAGCCGGCAACTTAAGAGATCCAAGTGTTCTGTTCAGCCCTAGACTTGGGGTTTTATACACAGGCATGGTGCAGTATTTTCTCTTCTCTTCTTCCCCAGGGGTGGGCTGATGCTTGACCTCCATATGCAGAGCGTTGGTCACCACTTGGGAGGGTGAACACATGTGTAATGTGTTTACTGAGGTTGTGTGCATGCTTTCTAGGATTGATTTTCATTTATCAGCTGAATACCCCAGAGGAAGGTCATAGATTTTCATTTTCCATCTTATTGCACATGCCTGAGCCTGCTAGCCCAGTTTCAGAGATCTTATCAAGAAGTTGCTGATCACCAGATCCAGGTGTTTTCAATCTTTTGGGAGCCTGGTTCCCTTGGTGCTAGCTGTGATCAATTATCATCACTTTAGAGAGAGAGTTTAACAACCATCTGACTACTACTTGACATTCCTGGAGTGGGGCTCTCCTGCCCTGCTCATTCTGCTTAACTACCTACTCTAACATAACCACTGTGGTTATTTCTTTCACAGGACAGAAATTACTTGCTTCTCTACTGGAAAAAAAAAACTACAAGCTAACCTCTGTTCCTACAGATGAGTAAAATAGCCAAGACATTCAATATTGCACTAAGGGAAGGCTAACTAATCCCTTTTCTTACCCAAAATTCTCATAATTTTTTTGATATCCTTCTATATTTTCATTCTCACTATAGTTTATTACTGATGATTAATCTTTATAATATATTAGAATTTTCCCTCTGTCTAGCCTTCTTAATGCTGTAACAAGAATTGTTAGTATATTTCCCAAGTGTTTTTGGGGCAACAGTGAAAATATGAGCATGGTTTTCTTTCTTCTCTTTATATGTCAAACTCTATTAAGGTGAAGGATTGTTTACTGATGGAAGATCTTGGATTTTAAAGAGAAAAATGACAATGATGATATTGCATTATTCCTTAAAACATATCAACATGGTATGGGGGGAAGGGCTGAATGGGTCAAGCATAGATTTTTTAAGATTAGTGAAACTATTTTGTATCATAACAGTGAAAACAAGTGATTAAGCATTTTTTAAACCCATAGAAATTTATAGCAAACAGAGCAAATCTTAATATATGCAATTTGAAAAAATTATTAAGGGAATCAAAAAATTATAGAATAGAATGTAGAATTTGACAAAATAGTCCACATACATTACAAATGTATGAAACAGCTTCACTAAATGGAAGGAAAGAATTAGGTACTTTCTAAAGTAACTTTGGAAATAAGTGGAGTCCATAAGATTAAAGGCAAAAATCAATGTATTTAAACACTATACTCTAGTTGGTAATGTCACTTTCTACAGAGGTGCCAGTTTCCATCTTTGATACCAGCATACATGTATACTGGAATTGAACAAATAAATTAAAAAATGACTGATAGTGGGAGAGAGGGTTCTCAATTTTCAAAAGACAGTATACAGAGAAAGTGTGCAGCTAAGAAGGATCCATGTGTTAATGGATCATTAGAAGAAGGCATACAGTAGGCATCATAGAGTAGGAGGCATCAGTTTGAGCTCATATTTAGCTTAATAAAGATAATAGTTATCTACAGTACTACTTATAACTGCACAGGTTACTGTACAACAATACACATGTTAATCTTTCTTGCTTTGTCAATTTAGAGGGCCTAGAAACAATGATATTCCACTTGTAACAAGGATACCTAGCAACCACATGTTGGTTTCTAATACCATTCTCCAATAAGAGGAACCACAGTCACATGGAGAAATGCTTGAGACTAGGACACAGAAAATATACAAGATAAACCTGTAGTATCAGAAAGTTGGAAAATACTTACCACACATCGACAAAAATGCACACATACAAAGATAAAAATATGTCAAATAAGCCAGAGTATGTCAATAGAGTAGCATTAAATTATAACCCAAAGTATAATATAAATGTCCATCAGGCTATACTCATGTAAGTAAATTATTGAATGAAAAAACAATTGGAGAATAGTAGTCAAGTATTCCATGAAGAAGAATGCCAAATAATTGACATAGATACTCCACTATCAAAGAGGCAGAGCATAATTTCCTACTCCTTAAGTGTGGGTATTGCATAGTGACTTCTTCCTATGAATTGAGCATGGCAAAGGAGAAGAAATAAGAGTAATTTTATAGCAAGGAAACCTGACAAACACTATCTCAAACCAGAGAATCTAAGTTAATATCAACAGTAATGTCATTTGATATTAGATATTAATATTAATATTAATTGACACACTATTAATTTACATACTATCAAATCATATATAACCTATGTGATGAGGGTGGCACTTTTCCCTCTATGGTCTTCCTCCATGAAACATCTTCTCATGGACTAATCATAATAAAAGCATTGCACAATCCCCAATATGTAGCACTCTACAAAATAACTGACTAGTGCTGCTCGTTATGTCAAGGTCATTAAACATAAGGAAAAATATGAAAAATAGTCAATACCAAGAGGAGACTTGACTTTTAAATGTAATGTTGTGCCCTGAATTGGATACTGGAACAGAGAAGGGATATTAGGTAAAAGGGAATATGAATAAAGTAAGAATCTTGGTGAATAATTTTGTATCAATAGTAATTCATTAAATGTATTACATTTAATGACAAATGTATCGTATTAATGTAAGATGGGTAATAATGGGGGAATCTGAGTGTGGGGTATTCAGGAACTCTCTGCACTACCTTCACAATAATTTTGCAAACATAAAAATACTTGAAAATAAAATGTTTATTGAAAACATAAAAATATAATGATATGAAAAAACTTTTTAATGATATGCAATATAAATGGGTTTAAGAAAAGCATCATACATCTAAATAATAGTAAATAGTATTAATTCCAAGGGGATGATATTGCTATATAAGTGAAACTTCAAGACAAGCCCCTAAAAACTCATTTTTCACTGTGTTACTACTATTAATTTTCTTATGTACAAGTTTTAGACTTTCCAAAGAATGGTAAAACTCAGATAATTTTTTACATTATTTTCTAATCTTAACCTATATTTCATGGCCTTTTTATTCTGTGTTTATATGGTTAATGCCAGCAATCTTTTTCCATAAAGGACCAAATGGTAAATATTTTAAGCTTTGCAAGGGCACAGTGTCACCTACAAATATTCAGCTCTGCCATTAGCACTTAAAAGTAGCCATAGGCAACATATGAACAAATTAGTGTGACTGTGTTCCAATAAAGCCTTATTTGCAGAAACATATGGCAAGGTGGATTTGACCTGCATCTCGTGGTTTGCAGATCCCTAATATAGAGAATAAATGTTTGTATCTCTTATTTTAATTATTAGATCTTTTTAGTTTTATTAAGGTAGTCAATTTTAAATAGATTTCTCTCAGGAAGTATTGTGTTTCAAAATTAAAGACATAATTTAAAAAATAGCATTAATGAATTTACAATGCTACTATCAAGCATATACGGAGCAGTTTGGTTTGAGGAGATTGTGTAACGAATGGCTTGGAGACTCTGAAGCTTTCTTTTACTGTCTTTGCTCTTTCAAAATTTTGTGCAAATTAAAAATATTTTTTTCCCATGCTTATGTAACTTTGTGGTAGAAACTTGTAGCCACTTCATAAAACTTATAAAAATATGGGGTTTTCTACTCTGTTAGTTACAGTACTCTTAAGATCAACAGAAAAAGTAGTGTGGGAGAGAATAGTGAACTCAGAATCACAGGTATTATATTCAACTTTGTATATGCCACAACCCATGTACCATTGCATTTTCATACTATTATATCTTACTTATGGTTTCACCAACTTTGAAAATAAAAGTATGTGTTGTAGAGTTTCAAAAAGTCTTTGAATTTATAAATTGTTTTAATAGGGTAAACGTAGAAAAATGTATGATGGGCATAGTAAAGAGGAGATAAAATACTGATCCTAGACTTTGGACTTGCGATTTTAAAATTTGCATTTTGAATAGGTCTAAAAGAGAACTTACACTTATTATATTTAAGCTAATCTGCATCTCTTAAATAAGAACTTTTTCATCATAATTATATTCCACTTGAAAATATAACAAATGTTAACTAGTGGAGTAGAAAAATGTCTCATTTTTCATACATATATATTCCAGAGGGTTAAATATGATGTGGTATCTATATAGTCTCTACATAGTCTAAGATGCTTTGGAAAAGCTATGGGAACTTCTTTGAGATTTTTTTCAAAAGGACAGTCAAGCTGACTCTTAGGATCACAGGAGAAACAAAGACGCTAATTGTCCTTGCAACAGAGGTGCACACAGCCACAAGACTTCACTGAAAATAATATGCTGCTTTGTAGTGTGGGACCTCCCTCAAATTCTTTAAGCTCTGTCATATGATCATCAGAACGCTGAATGAGTTAGACATGCCATTTGGCTCTTGATTTAGGCCAATTACTTATACTCTAAAGAGGGCACAGATAGACAGCTGAACATAAGGAGAGCGGGGGGGTCCTAGCCACACAATAAACAAAATGTGTTCTTAGTTCGGGGAACAGAGGGGCTTATTAAAAGATGAAAACTAGTGGTGAATAGGAAGCTTAGAAAAATATGCAGCCATGATTCCTCTCTCTAGTGTTTTCTTCAGTTTCTATTGTATCCTGTTTTCTGTATAACCAAGTGACCTCTAAACCCTGTAAATAGCAAATAGAACTTTTCTCCTTCTTCTCTGTGTGGATGACTATTATCCTTTCATCTTGAAAGGTCATGGAGTATCAGTTGAAGAAGTACACCACTTTGCTTTGAGTGCCCTCTCTGTTTGAAGTTATTGGTCTGTTTGCTTTATCAATGGTGGTCTGTCTCCAAACAAATAAAAAATTAGTTAATCATCTTTCCATCTCTAAACCATAGACATTTTGAACTGAAAAGAAGCTAAATATACAATAGGATTTAATGTTTCAAATTACACATTTTAGATATTCAGTAGTTACTAAGATTAGTAGAACATTATACTGAAAAATGATAGCGTATATTATTACGCTTTATAATAATAAAGTGAAAAAAAGGCTATCAAGTAAATACTGGGATAAAAATTAATATTTAGGTGAAGATAACATGTGTCCGATTTTGTGTTTTTATCATTCTGTGAGAACATATTTCTCAAGTAGTGTCTAGTTTTTGTGAAGACTTTGAAATACAAAACCACAATTAAGGGAAGAATGGAAAACAATAGAAGGGTATCTTATATTTGCTTTTATTTTTTAAATTATTATTATTATTATTATTTTAAAGAGACAAGATATCACTATGTTGCCAGGCTGCTCTAGAACTCCTGATATAAAGCGATCCTCCTGCCTCAGCCTCCCAAAGTGTTAGGATTAGAGGCGTAAGCCACCATGCCCCGCCTTATACTTTGTTTTAATATGAAGTATATCCTCTAATTTCATATTTTAATACTTACACTTATCAATGTTGGGAAAGTATGGAATACACTATATCAGTGTAGAAAAATGAAGACTGAGGAAGGATACGATAGACATTTGAACTCAAGAAAGTTGTGAATACTAGAATATAGATGAGCCTGTTTAATAAATTTGGACTCATAACCCTAAGGCATAATTATTATATTAGGCTAGGTAATGTTATGAAAAATGAATTTACTAAAATATAATTTGTACTTGTTAAGCTTTATATGTAATCTTTTAGTGAGTATCTTTCCTAAATATTTATTAGAAAATAAAAATAAATAAATTGCCTTGTGAGAAGTTCAGATATTAATGATATGAACTGTTAATTTTCAACTGACTGGCAAGGGAAACAGGGAATTCTTTGTCAATATCATTAAGGCTTTGCAATAGTGGGGACAAATTCTTTTTTAAAAACATGCTTCCAAAAGTGAACTGTTAGTGGTGTATTTTGATGCAAATGAAAACTAAATCTGTGATCAGCAATCATTTCCATATTCTTAACACATAAACACAGTGCTTTTTGATCGTAATCACTACTTACAGAGTCTACAACTGTTTGTAATGAAGTGAGACACTATAGATTTATTAAGTTTGAATTTAGTGTTATGAGTTTCACACATGTAATTTTATTACAAATATAAATATAGTATGTAAGTTAAACTTAATCTTAGAAATTGAAGGGATTCTTTAATTTCCTCTGACATAAAGAATGGAAACGATATGAACTTCCAAGATAAGAAACAGATAAAATTACTCCTCTACATGTCTTCAAATGGATGTTCTTTGTATAGTAATTTAACATCAGCTCAAAACAAGATACAGGCATATTTTGGAGATATTATGGGTTTGGTCCCAGGCCACCACAATAAAGAAAATATAGCAGTAAAGTGAGTCACACAAAAGTTTTGGTTTTTAGAAACATACAAAAATTAGGTTTATACTGTACTATAGTCTATTAAGTATGCAATAGCATTATGTCTAAAAGTATATACATCCCTTCATGAAAAATGCTTTATTGCTAAAGAATACTAATAATCATCTGAGCTTTAGTGAATAACTTTTGTGTGGTAGGGTCTTGCCTCCATGTTAATGGCTGCTGACTAATCAGGGTGGTGGTTGCTGAAGGTTGGAATGGCTATGGCAATCTCTTAAAGTAAGAAAACAGTAAAGTGTACCCCATCAATTGACTCTTCCCTTCATGAATTGTTTCTCTGTCACATGCTATTTGATAGCATTTTACACAGGAGAACTTCTTTCAAAATAGAAGTCAATCCTGTCAAAACCTGCTGCTAGTATATTAACTAAGGTTTGGGTATGTTCTAAATTCTTTATTGTCATTTCAACAGTGTTCACAGCCTCTACGTTAGTAGTAGATTCTATCTCAAGAAACCAATTTCTTTGTTTATTTATAAGAAAGAACTCTTTGTTCATTTGAAATGAGATTGTAGCAATTTGCTCATGTCTTCAGCCTCCACTTTTTTTTTTTTTTTTTTGAGGAAAAGCTTTGCTCTGTCGCCCAGGCTGAGTGCAGTGGGGTGATCTTGGCTCGCTACAACCTCCACTTCCCAGGTTCAAGCTATTCTCCTGCCTCAGCTTCCTGAGTAGCTGGGACTACAAGTGCATACCACCATGCCGGGCTAATTTTTGTATTTTTAGTAGAGATGGGATTTCACCATGTTGGCGAGAATGGTCTTGATCTCCTGACCTCATGATCCACCCACCTCGACCTCCCAAAGTGTTCAGATTACAGGCGTGAGCCACTGTGCTTAGCCTCAGCCTTGACTTCTAATCCTACTTCTCTTGCTATTTCCACCATATCTGCAGTTACTTACTCCACTGAAGTCTTGAAGCACATCAGACCTCCCAGAAAAACATGACCTCACCAAATGAAATTAAAAAAAGGCACTAGTCATCAGTGCCTTTACCTTCCACCTTGATTTTAAGGCCTCTCCAGCCATAGGGAACTGTTAGTCCATTAAACTTCTTTCTTTTGTAAATTGCCCAGTCTCAGGTATGGCTTTCGCAGCATCAATTATTATGTTTCCTCTTTCTTTTCTTTTCTTTTTCTTTTTTTTTTAGTTTAGCTAAAGATTTTTCCAATTTTTTTAATTCTCTTCTGAAAAATAATTGTCATTTTATTTTTTCACTTAATCTGCTCTATTATTTATTATTTTTCCAACTAACCCTGGGCTTGGTTTATTGTCTTGTTTCGTATTCTTTGAGATATAAATATAGATTGTTTATATTTATCTCTCCTTTTAAAATGTAGACATTTACCAATATAAACTTCTACCTTTAGTACTACCATTACTGCATCTTGTCAGATTGTTATATTGTGGGTTCTAAATAATTTTTCTCAAGATCTCTGCTTATTTCCTGTGTGATTTCTTTTTTGATTCATTTATTGTTCATGTGTGTTAATTTTGACTTATATGAATTTTTTCTTTTTCCTCATTTTGATGTAGTTTCATTCTATTATGATCAGATAAGATACTTGGTATGATTTTAATCATCTAAAATTTGTTAATGCTTGTTTTGTAACAATCTGTGATTGATCATTGCAAATCTTCCATGTGCATTTGAAAAAAATGTATATTCTGTTGCTGTTTCTTTCTATATATTTATATAGAAATAAATAAAACATTTCTTATATGTGATAGATGTTCTGTAGATATATGTTAGAGCAAATGGATCTGTCTGTAGATAGAATAATAGTATTGTTCATGTCCTCTGTTGTCTTTCTGATCTTCTTTCTGGCTGATCTATCCATTATGGAAAATGAATTGCTAAAACCTCATGCTGTTACTGTGTTTCTGTCTCCTTTTTCATTCAGTTCTGTTTATGTGTCCTTCACATATTTGGCAGCTCTGATGTTGTGTACATATGTACCATAACTATTTTATGTCTCTGATAGATTGACTCTTTTATCACTATATAATGTCTTTCTTGTCTCTTGTGACAGTTTTTTACTTAAAGTCTATTTGTATAAGTGGCCACCCTGCTCTATTTGATTGCCATTGGTATGAAATATCTTTTTTTTTTTGAGACGGAGTTTTGCTCTTGTTACCCAGGCTGGAGTGCAATGGCGCGATCTCGGCTCACCACAACCTCCGCCTCCTGGGTTTAGGCAATTCTCCTGCCTCAGCCTCCCGAGTAGCTGGGATCACAGGCACGCACCACCATGCCCAGCTAATTTTTTGTATTTTTAGTAGAGACGGGGTTTCACCATGTTGACCAAGATGGCCTTGATCTCTTGACCTCGTGATCCACCCTTCTCGGCCTCCCAAAGTGAAATATCTTTTTAATCCCCTTTTTTTTCAGCCTATGTGATTTCTTAAATCTAAAGTAAATTTATTATAGATAGCATGTGGATGGAACTTATGTCTCATTCATTTATCCAACTAGCCATCTTATGTTTTTTGTTGGGGACTTACATATTTATGTGTATAATAATTGCTAATAGGTTCCAACTTAATGCATTTTGTTATTCTTATCTGCCTTCTTGTGGCTTTTTTTGTCATTCTTTTCTTTCCTATCTTCTTTTGGGTTTTGCAAACACACATACACATATTTGTTAGTGATGTGCTTTTATTTTTTTCTTGTTTTACCTTGTGTATCATCTATAGTTATTTTCTTTGTGGTTACTATGAGGCTTACATAAAACTTCTTGTATTTATAAAAATATGCTTTAACTTGATAACACCTTAACTTCAACCACAGTAAAACTACTCTTTTACTACTCCCTCTCTCATTTTATGTTACTGACGTCACAAATCGCATCATTTTGCATTGTATATGCAAAATAAAATATTTTATAATTATAGTTTCATATATAGTTTTGTGTGTGTGTGTGTGTGTGTGTGTGTGTGTATAATACAAAGAGAGAATGAGAAACAGACAGGAAGTCTGTTGCACAGACTGGAATGCAGTGGCACAACCATGACTCACTGCAGCCTCAACTTCCCAAGATGAAGTGACCCTCATACCTCAGCCTTCCAAGTAGACGGGACTACAGGTGTACACCAACATACCCAGCTAATTAAAAACAAAGATTTCTAGAGATGGAGTCTTGATATGTTGCCAAGGCCTGTCTTGAACTCCAGGACTCAAGTTATCCTCCTGCTTTGGCCTCCTAATGTTCTGGGATTATAGGCGTGAGCCACTGTGGCAAGGCTTAAGATGTTGTCTCATTACCTTTATGCTACAAGTAAATGTGATTTATATACCACCATTATATTATTACAGTATTGGATATTTTGTTTAAATACTCATATTTACCAGTGAGCTTTATATTTTCATATGCTTTAATGCTGCTGCCTAGTGTCCATTAATTTCAATTTGAAGGATTCTCTTTAGTATTTTTTGTAAGGCAGCTCTAGTAGTGATGAATTTCCTCAGCTTTTGCATATCTGGGAAAGTCTTCCTTTCTCCTTCATTTTCCTAGATATAATATCTTTGGTTTGCAGGATCTTTCCATTTTTAGCACTTTAAATAATCTCATTTAACTCTTTTCTATCCTGCCAGGCTTCTGATCAGAAATCCACCGATAGTTTTATGAGTGCTTCTTTATATATAACATGTTACTTTTCACTTGCTGCTTTTAAAATTCTCTTGTTGTCTTTGATTTTTGACAATAGCAAACAATTATATTTCTATGCGTATTTCTTTAGAATTTGAAATCTGTTGAGTTTCCTGAATCTATTTCTTTCTTAGATTTAAGTTTCTAGTCATTATTTCTGCAAATCAGCTTTATGCCTCATTCTCTTTATCTCTCTTCTCTTTTGGAAAATTTTATAGTTGTGTGTGTGTGTGTGTGTGTGTGTGTGTCTGTGTGTGTGTGTGTATATATATATTAGTCTGCTTGATAATGTCTCATAAATCACTTTGACATTCTTCACTCTTCTTCATTCTTTTCCTCTTTTGAGCTGCATAATTCCAAATGACCAGTTTTTAAAATTCATTTATTCTTACTCTGCTTGTTCAAGTTTTCAGTTTAACACCTCTAGTAAGTTTTTCAATCCAATTATATTTTTCAACACCAAAATTTCTATTTTTAAAAAATATTTTGTTCTACCTCTTTGTCGATATTTCTAATTTTATCCATGCATTTATTTTCATGAGGTCCTTGAGCATCTCGATGACAGCTATTTTAAGTATTTTTTTCAATTGATTTATACACCTTTCCTTTGGGATTGATTTCTGGAAATTTCTTTGATAGGGTTATATTTTCCTGTTTCTTCATATGACTCATGACTTTGTGTTGAAAGCTGTACCTTTGAAAACAAACAAACAAACAAACAAAATAAATGTTAAACCTCACTTAACATTTATAAGCTGGCTTTATACAAGAAAAGATTTTCATTGGCTAGCACATCTAGAGATTCTGGATGCTTCTCAACCCTTTTCTGTGGATGCATCTTCTCTAGAACTATGCATGTACATATTCAATTAGAGGGATTTACTGGCTTATTTCTCCAGTTGTACTCTTTAGTGATGTCTATAATATTTCAGGTTTTCTCAAGTTACCACAATCTGCCTACAACTCTTTCATTCTCAGCAATTTCCAGGATTCCAGAGTATGCCTGAGATAAGTGCTCTGAGTTAGACAAGACAGAAGCAAATACCCTGGGGAATTCCTTGAAAAGCTGGACTGCTGGAGGAATGCTCTACTCTTCCCTTTCCTGTAGAAAAGGAGAATCCACACAGCTGCATTGGCATCTGTCTGCTGTATTGCAGATCCTTTTAAGCAACAGTAGTCAATCAGCTGTCTTTTGTTCTCAGTGGTCTCCAGGCATCTAGAGTATGCCAGGTTCTGTTCGGTCAGCACTGAGAGAGACAACCAATCTCTTGGGCAGCCCACACAACAAGCTGGAACACTGGACATAGGCTTTAAGTCTATGACTTCCCAAAAGTAAATTAGCAGTTGGAAGTTTTCTCCCACTTTTGTATTAAACTGGTGAATGGACTATAGTGAGTGCATGCTAATAAAAATCATTGCTTTTTCTTTTTTCATCCTGAACTCTGGTGCTTTTTCTTACCAACACTTAGATTCAGCCAAAAAATCAAGTCCTTTGGGTGGGCCCCTAAAATCTGTTAGCCATTATCTTTCAGTCTTTTCTTTCCTTCCCCAGGGAGAAGCTGGAAACTGAAGTCTCTAAATTGTGCTACTCTCAGCTAGGGGAAGGGACTATGGTGAATGGTTACATGTTAGATCAAGTTGTCATCTTTGTTCTCAGCAGATTTCTACTTGGCACACTTTCCTTTCAGCACTTAGAATCGGGCAACATAGAAGCCAGCTCCTCAGCCAGCACCCCAATCAGACAAAAGTCAGAATGTTAAATGCATAGTCTAGTTCTCTATTCCTTTCCAGGGAAAAGACAAGAGCTCAGGGTTTTCTCAATCACATCATGCCATGCCTTGGGGAAGAATTATGATTAGTGCCAGGAATTTTTCTAGCAGCTTCAATGTGGCTGATTTCACCTTCATTTGGTGTGCACTTTCAACTGGCTTTGAAATTCTCACAGGAAGCACTGGTTCATGTGCTCCTGTTGTGTTGGTGTTTTACTTGGAGAGAAGGAGGGTTTGTGTGTGTGTGTGTTTTTTAATTCTATCACCTTTTAGATTTAAGTGGCTACTTTTATCATTGATTTTTCGAACTAGCATTTAGAGAGGTATTTCACCCACTGTTTATTAAATCAAATTAGTAAAGTTTTTAGAAATTAGTCATGACTAGAAATCATTACATTCTGCCTTATACTTAACAGCATCCTCTAAGTATATCAATACCTCAAATAATTGCATATGCACTGTAAAACACACTTCTGTATCATTCTCTTAAGGTTGAAAAATGCTAAAATAAGTAGTCTACCTAAAATATGCTGTTTATATTACATGATAATTTTTATGTAGTCCTTTATTCACCTATTTATCAGTAATTCATATGAAAGAAAACTAAATATTAAGGGAAATGCTATTTTTTCTGCAAATAAATTCAGGGAAAGAGATAAGGCAATAAATTCTGTAATTGTTTTTGTAGCTAGAGTCATAAATAATACAAAAACTGGAGTAATGCAATTTTTAGTTCTGTGGAAATGTATAGTTCAAGAAACAATTTTTCTATTAAAATGTTTCCAACTGCTTTTGAAATGTTTTAATTAAAAGTTAGTATGGTTTTAGGCCAATCATAAAACAATTATGCCCTATATTTACAATCATGTATAATATAAAATAGAAAGTAAAACTTGATCATTTAGGAGATGTAGCTTGTTCCTGGAATTTAAATCAGCCAAGTGGTGTCTTCTAAACATGTATATAAGTTGTAGAAAATGAGCCTATAAAATTTACATGGCAAGATATTAGAAGGATTAGAGGAAATTACAGCAATATTAAACAAATAATTTTTAGCCAAAATAAAGAAGCAAAGTGAAAAAGCGGCTTAAGATGTATAAACTATTCATGATGTAGATGGAATATAAAAGATAAATGGATACAAATAAAGACATGACACAAATAAAATATGTAGTAATAACAAAATTAAACAAAAGTATGTAATGTTGGCATTTTAACTATATTAACCTAAGAATTCACCAACCAGAAAATAAATTTCAGAGTATTCTGATTTAATGATTCTGTATATTTATGATTTCTTAGTGATTTCTTTTTATATTCCCATCCAAAGTTCTGCCATTGGACACCAAATTGTCCTGCTGACTATCAACTGACAAGGCCCTTAGCCAATGAAACATTATTAGATTCAAGTGTTGTATCTATGGAATAATGTTACTGATACTTAGGGTACAACATTGATTTTTGTAGCTTCCAAACACGCTTTTTTTTTTTTCCAAATAAAAGCTTTCAAGCTGCCATGTATATGAGAAAAGAAAAATTTATACATGTTCTTGGTTTCAGCTCAAAAGGTTTGTTTCTTTATTTAGAAGCTTTCAAAGGTTTTTACTCTTCTAGGGATATTCTCTTTTATATTGCTGTATCAGTCTTTTAGAGTTTTCAGGAATAGATCAAAGAAAAGAGAGAAAAGGAAGGAGAAAAGAAAAGAAATCCATTTATTTAAATATAATCTTTTGAAAATGTGATTCTAAACATTTAGTTCCCAATATATTCCACAAAGTCACCTTTTTTTTTTCAGTTTAGGTAAGAAAATAAACTGACAAACCCAACTTCTTAACTGCTTCGTGATCTAATGAGGTTTGGATAAAATAGAAAGAATAAAACATGAAGAAGTAACAGCGAGATTCACATATATTTGTTCTCAGGGTAGTTACAAAATATATTTTTATGGAGCTTCTGAAATATATCCCTAGTATATAAGGGATATACTAATGCAAATGTTAAATTTAAAATGACATTTGCAGATAATAATTAAAAGAAAATTGGTGTGTATTTCTATTTTGTGTTTATTCAATTTTAATTAACTGAAATCAGAAATAACCAGTAACATTAAATAGTTTACATCTTTGTAATACTGGATTAACAAAGTTTAGAGCTCTGTAATACTGAGTGAACATGAACTGCCCTGCACCCACCCACTAACTCAACCCGCAAAATAGAAGAAAATTTCCCTGTAATCCGAGCACTCTGGGAGGCCAACACGGGTAGATCATGAGGTCAGGAATTTGAAACCAGCCTGACCAACATAGTGAAACCTCATCTCTACTAAAAATACAAAAATTAGCTGGGCGTGGTGGCACACGCCTGTAATCCCAGCTACTCAGGAGGCTGAGGCAGGAGAATTGCCTCAACCCGAGAGGTGGAGGTTGCAGTGAGTTAAGATCGTGCCACTGCACTCCAGCCTGGGTGACAGAGTGAGACTGTCTCAAAAAAAAAAAAAAAAAAAAAATTTCCAACTATTGCACTGTGGCAGAGCATAGTATCTTACGAGAAAACAATATAAATTTAAAAAATATTTTTAAAAACTCTTATACTAAAACCAAACAAGAACAGAAAATAAAAAGAAATCTCATTTATAAACTTAATGTAAATACAATTCTAGATGAAGGAAATATAAGTCAGCTGTATGTCAAAGAATAATGTGTGATACACAAATGTGGTGTCTTCCTATTCACTGCTAGTGCTATTGCACATTACTTTTTAGTGGCCAAAAGTAGCACAGAGAGTGGTTCAGTTGTAGTCCTTGCCTGTTGGAATCACAACATTCTCAATTCACATGACAAGCCATCCAGGGAAAGAAATTCCCTATCTCCCAATATATGTGTTAGTCTTGGCAATAAAATACACAGATAGAGGACAAAACAAATGGGAATCTAGTAAAAGTGTTGTGTCTACTATAAAGTTTCTTTACAGAGTCACGAAGAAAAATGACAGGTCAAAAGAACCACATGTGCTTGTCTGAACTGACAGTTATTCAAAACCACAACCTCCATATTATTTTTTTCCTCTTTACGTTTCAAACCAGTACCTACTACAAGTAATCCAGTATAAGATCCCGCATATTTCTCAAATGCTGTCCATCATCATGCGCATGTCATTACAGTTCAGTCTCCTCTGGCGTTTCAACTCAGGCTATTTACTACCAGCTTCTTTTCTTTTAATCTCTATTCATTAAGCACATCTTACTCTTGCTGAAACAGTAATTACTACCATTCATGTGAAGAACAAGGCAATGCCATGAAAACCGGCATTACTATTTAGTTTGTAATTTCAGGAATAATCAATGGTTTAAGGAAAACATAAGAATAAAATTTTGAAAAGAAGAGATAAACATTCATGGTAGAAATCTTGAAAAACAAGTGAAATTAACATCGGAAACAGAAATAATATGAGTTCATCAGGTTACCACGTACAAGATCAATAAACTAAAATTAGTTGATTTTTGTATTATTTGTTGGGAGTATAGTTACCATAAAATGCAAAATGCTCAGTGGTATTTTAATTTAAGATAACCAATGAATAAATTTTTACTATAAATGTAACCCACATACTGCATGGGACATACTTGTACACAAAGTTATTCATTGCTGCTAAATATGACAATCTTAATTGTGAAAAATATCATACATACTTATGAGTATATAAACATATCTTTAAATATATGTGTTTATATAAATATAAATACTTGTGTCCTGTGCCCCACACACAGCTTAAGAAACAGAACACTGACAAACATTTTAAATTTCATTCTTTGCTTTTTATAAATAGTGTAATCTCATCTCTCCACTTCTAGATGACCAATATCCTGAAATTATTATTTTAATGCTTTCTAATATAAGCTTACCAGCCTCAAATGTATATCTACATAATATATTATTAACTTTTACCTGTTTATAAAAATACTATAATAATGTTTTGTACTGGTTATATAATTGATTAATTTTTGGTGAAAACATTCATAAATACTGAAGTATCCTCCTGTATTTCATTATTCCATGCAAACCAACATATAATTTGAATGTACCAAAGTTATATACTCAAAGTATATAATATGTAAAATCCAAGGTGTGTGTATATATATATATATATATATATATACACATATATAAATTTATATTCATATCTATAATTTTATATACAATACTTTCCCCCCTTATCCATGGGGAATACATTCCAAGACCTTCAGTGGATGCCCAAACTGCAGATTATATCAAACCCTATATACAGTTTTTCCTGTACATATGTATGTATGATAAAGTTTAATTTATACATTAGGCACAATAAAAGATTAACAATAAAAAAAGAATAATTACAACAATATACTGTAGTAAATGTTATGGGAACAGGGTCTTTTTCTCTTTCTCAAAATATCTTTTGATACTGCACACTTTGATGTGTAGTATAAGACATTTCCTTCTTATGATGTGGGATGACATACCTATGTAATGTGATGAAGTGATGTGAATGAAGTAGTCATTGTAGCATTAGGCTACCAGTCACCTTCTTACCATAGTCACAAAAAGATCATCTGCTTTGAGTAATCCTGGATCGTGGAGCTGTGATGCTGTTGATGATGTTGATGACTAATAGGCAAGTAATGTAGATAGGATGAATACAAATGAAAGATGACTCATGTCTCAGGTGGGACAAAGCATCTATGACATGAATCATCACATAGTACAATATTTCTTTAGGGTATTCAGGATGGCACACAATTTACAACTTACGAATTGTTTATTTCTTGGATTTTCTATTTAAAAATTTCAGACTGCAGTTGACTGTGGTAAATTTAAAGAAAGTGTAACTGTGTGTAAGGATACATTTTGCATGTGTGTATACTGACAGTTTCAAGGAACACACATTAAAATTAGCTCATTAAGATATGCACCTTTTTAACTTTATTTAATATTATCTTGTTATGTTCAGGCTGCTGTAAAAAGAAAAACAAAAGCTAGGTAGATTAGAAATAGCACATTTATTTCTTACAGTTCTGGATGTTGGGAAGCCTAATACCATGGAAAAGGTAAATTTAATATCTGGTAAGAGTCCACTTTCAGATTTGTAGATGGTGTCTTCTAGGTGTGTCCTCACATGATGAAAAGGGTAAACAGTCTCTTTGGGACCTTTTCAAAAGGCACTATGGAACCACAAAAAAAACCCTGGAATAGCCAAGGCATTTGTGAGAAAAAGAACAAAGATAGAGGTGTTATATTACTAGATTTCAAACTATACCATAAGGCCATAATGATTAAAACAACCGATATGGTATTGGAAAAGCAATACATGCTGAACAATGGAACAGAATAAAGAGCCCAGAAATGAACCCACCCATGTAGGATCAGCTGACTTTCAACAAAGGTGCCAAGAATAAGCAATTGAAAAAGCACAGTATCTTTAATAAATTATCCTGAAAAAAATACGATTTCCACATGCAGAAGAATGAAATTAGACCCTTACATCAGGCTATATAAAAAAATCAACTCAAGATGAATTAAAGACTAAACATAAAACCCCAAACTCTAAAAGTACTAGAAGAAAACATAGGGGAAAAACTACATGACATTGGTCTGGGCAGATATTTTGGATTTGACTCCAAAAATGTAGGTAACAAAAGCAAAAATAGACAAATGGGATTATGTCAAACTAAATAGCTTCTGCACAGCAAAGGAAACAACTATGTAGAGGTAATTGTTAATCTAAACATTAGGGAAATGTGAATTAAAATTACAATAAGATATAATCATACATCTATCAAAATGGGTTTTATCATAATGACAAAAGATAAGAAGTGTTGGTGAGGATATAGAGTTGTTGGTGGGAATGTAAATTAGTACAGCCATTATGGAAAGCACTATGGAGTTTTCTCAAAAAACTAAAAATAGAATTACCATATTGTCCAGCAATCCCACTTCTGGTTTACCTAAAAAATTTGAAATCGATTTGTCTAAGAGATGCCTGCATTCCCATGTTTACTGCCACACTGCTTGCAATTGCCAAGGAAAATAATCAACCTAAGTGTCCATTAAAAGATACATAGATACAGAACATTTGGTATATATAGAATTCTAGTGCACAGCATGGCAGACATAGTCAATAACACTGCACATTTCAAATTGTTAAGAGTAAATTTTAAATGTTCTGATTACAAAAAAACAAGTGTTTGAGGTGACAGATATGTTAACTAGCTTGATTTAATTATCCCAAATTGTATTCATACATTACAACATCGTATTGTACCCCATAAATTTATACAATCTATCTGCCTTGGGTTGCTCTTCTTGAGGAATATATTTATGGTGTTCGCTGTATGTCCTGAATTTGATTGTTGGCCTACCTTGCTAGGTTGGGAAAATTCTCTTGGATAATATTCTGAAGAGTGTTTTCCAACTTTGTTTCATTCTCCTCATTATATTCAGGTACACCGATCAAACAGATTTGGTCTTTTCACATAATTGAATATTTCTTGGAGGTATGTTCATTTCTTTTCACTCTTTTTCCTCTAATCTTGCCTTCTTGCTTTATTTCATTGAGTTGATCTTCAGTCTCTGATATCTTTCTTCTGCTTGATTGATTAGGCTATTGAAACTTGTGTATGCTTTATCTAACCTTTTTTCAAGGTTCTTAGTTTCCTTGTATTGTATCAAGTGCTCCTTTTGCTCAAAGAATTTTGTTATTACCCACCTTCTGAAGCCTTCTTCTGTCAATTTGTCAAACTCATTCTCCATCTAGTTTTTTTCCCTTGATTCTGAGGAGCTGTAATCCCTTGGAGAAGAGGCTTTCTGATTTTTGACAATTTCAGCCTTTTTGCTCTGGTTTCTTCCCATCTTTGTATATTTATCTACCTTTGGTCTTTGAAATTGGTGACTTTTGGGTGGGGTCTCTGAGTGGATGTCTTTCTGTTGTTGTTAAGGCTATTTCTTTCTGCTTTTTAGTTTTCCTTCTAACAGCCTCTCTGCTGCAGGTTTGCTGGAGTTGCACTCCAGACCCCGCTTTCCTGGCAATGCTCCAGCCTGCTTTGATTTGCCCTCCTTGGGCTAACCCACTTTCTAACCAGTCCCATTGAGATGAACCTGGTACCTTGGTTGAAAATACAGAGATCACTCTCTTTCTGCATCACTCTTGCTGGGAACTGTGCTCCAGAGCTGTTCCTATTTGGCCTTGGAATAGGAAGGTCCCCTGGAAATGGTTTTTAAAGTTTAAAGTATAGTATCACAAAAATAATAGACATATACTATTGGCAGAGGTTCCCTGGAAATATTTTTTAAAGTTTAGTATCATAAAAATAATAGAAATATACAATTATAAATAACTACATATCAATATATTATAAAATGAATGAAATGTAAAAGATTTGAGAAAATGTAAATAAGCAAAATACACTCATGAAAACATGGTAGAATATCGAAATTGTGGTATCTGGTTTAAAATCTCCCAACAACAACAAAAAAAACAAAGCCCAGATCATTTTAAATTCAAATTCTATTAAATTTTCAAGAAGCAAGTATTTTTAATCTTACATAAAGCAAAGTAAACACTCTCCAACTTACATTATGTTGTTAACATCCTTGGCGCCTACATCAGACAAGGACATTCATAAATATAGATGAAAATACTTAACAAATATTAACAAACTGAGAATCTCCATGCATATACAAAATGGTACATGATGATCAGTTAGTTTATTTCAGATAAGCAAGGTTTCTTCAGCATTAGAAAATTTGTTCATCATAATAATATTAAGAGACAAATATTTAAAGCTTTTTAAACAGAATTAAAAGAACAGTTCATAAACCAGGAAAAGGTATTGCAAAAAGTTAACTTAAAAAGATTTATATTCTTTATATAATTCCATAAATGAAGAATAAAAAGTCAAACCAATAGAATTAAGTCTCAAGTCATAAAATATATAAATATTAAATACTACTACACTAAGATATCTTCTGTATATTATATATATAATACTATGAATACTAAATATTACTATACCAAGACATCTTCTGTGTATACACAAAAAGAAATACTACTATGCTAAGATATTTTACAAAAGATAGCCTAGTAGTACTTAGGGAAAATCAAAATAAAATAAAATACCATTTCATGTCTACCACATTGGCAGATCTTAAAATACATGTCCCTGAGGAGAACAAAGGAGAGGAAAAAACTGGAATTCTCTGCATTATTTTTGTCACTTTTCTGTCAATTTAAGATTATTCTAAAATAAAAAGCTTATTTAAAGGAAAGTAGTACCTAAAACAATGCCTGGCATATAGAATATATTCAATAAATACTGTTGCATGAAGAAATGTGATACTGACTATGTGGCACAAATTCACTAACATAAATGTATTAGTAGTGTAAATTGATGCAAAAAGCTTTGAAGAATAAAATTAATTATTTGCAATGTCCAAATATTTATATGTTTAAATTCTACCCCTGAGGGTGATGATATTTGGAAATGGGGGTAACTTTGGGAAGTGATTAGGTCACGAGTGTAGAACATTCTTGAATGACATTAGTGCCCTTATAATTTCACCTTCTAGATGTGTCTGTATCCTCCAGTGATGGAAGGAGTGAGTGTTTACTCTAGGACTACAGGCGTGATTTTTGTGTCTTATACTTATTTTTATTGTTGTAAATCGACTGCCTATAATTGTATAAACGTATGGGGTACAATACGATGTTGTAATGTATGAATACAATGTAAGATAATTAAATCAAGCTAGTTAACACATCTGTCACCTCAAACACTTGTTTTTTCGCAATTAGAACATTTAAAATTTACTCTCTCTTAACAATTTGAAATGTGCAGTGTTATTGATTATGTCCACCAGGCTGGCCTGGTAGTTATAAAATCTTCTAGCAATTGCTCATCCTTAAAGGATTTTATTTTTCCTTTGCTTATGAAGCTTAGTTTGGCTGCATATGAAATTCTGGGTTGAAAGTTCTTTCTTTATGGATATTGAATATTGGCCCCCACTTTCTTCTGGCTTGTAGGGTTTCTGCCAAGAGATGCACTGTGAGTCTGATGGGCTTCTCTTTGTGGGTAACCTGATCTTTCTCTCTGGCTGCCCTTAGCATTTTTTTCTTCATTTCCTCCCTGGTGAATCTAACAACTACTTTGGACTCAAATGAAGATTTTTTTTTATTAAAGGCATGTTGGTGAATATATGTGGATTACTTTTATTCTATTTTCACATTTTGTTTTTCCCACATTTCTCTCACTTGCCCTCTTCATGCTTCATGTTTCTTTCTTTCTGTTGGATTAATTCAGATTTTTAAATGGTTTCCTCTTTTATCTTTCTCCTAATTATGAGATCGATACCTATTAACTTTGTGATTACATTTAAAATTACCTTATTTCTGTTTAAGTGTTTATAGACATTCTTCCCCTTCCCCCAAACAAATTCTTTAGAATTATTTGAAGCAGAATGGCAAATTTAGTGTGTTGTTCATTAAAATAATTCCATAATAAAACATTATTTCTTTACTATTATAAAATCAGTTCTGCTTATATATATCCACAAACTTACCATTAAAAAAAATCATAATATCTCAGATTCTTTCACTATGATCATTTTTCTTCTTTCTGATGTACATCTGAGAACTATTTTTAATGATGATGATATTTTTCTCGGAAAAATGTCCATAATTTGTTCTGCATTGTAAATGATACTTAGTTGAGATGACATTTCACGTTGAGAGTATTATTTTTCTCAGCATTTTGTATATCTTGTTCCATTATCCTCTACACTTGCTGTAATCATTCTGGTGTCAGATTTTATTTCTGTGAAGAAAAAATTTTTCTTACTCTTTTTAATTTTGACATATATTATTTTCCACAAAGATATTGAGAAAATAAATTTTTATTAAAAATAATAAAATAAAATATTTTCTTTATCTTTAGTGTTTTCTGGTTTAAGTCTCCTATGTCTAAATATGTGTTCTTACCCACGCTTCTTGTAATTTTTGTTTAACCTAAAGACCGGGATTCCTACTTTAAGGAAATTCAAAGTTTGAAAATGAAGAATACATTAATAAAATATTTATATTTCTATGTTAGTTTAATATTATTTAGAATTATTTTAATACATAAATATATTTTAAATTTTACATTTAATTTTAGAATAAATTTAAATATTATTTTGAATTTTGTGAAGGCAAATATAGCAACTTTGTTCTGTAGGACAGGGTAATAGAAGGAACACATGCAGATAGATTCATTAGAGAGGGTTCTCAGCATCTCTCCCTTGGAAATTTGAAACTGGACATGAGATGTCTCAATACCATTGACAAGATTAATACATTTGTGTATAAATCTAATTGCAGCCATGAGAATAGATTAGAGTTCCTAAAAACGTCTGCAAAGTAAAAAGAGAGGGCTTCTAGGAAAGAAGCAAGGATTCATAGGACTGCAGAGTGAAAAGAGAGTTAAAATGTCTGGCAAGAAATAAATTAAGAGAACATTATATTCATCAAGAAAAGAGAAAAGAGGTTTTTTTGTTGTTTTGTTGTTAAATCAAGGCAGGGAATATTCAAAGGGAGTATAGAAAGCAAATAAAGACTAGGAGGTCCTTTTTGACCTACTTCTCAGGAAAAATTTTTTCGATTTGAGTAGAGATTTCTGGGTAAATAATAAAAATAAAAATGTGAGTTTTCTAGATAAAGAGGAAGGTTGTACATCATGTACCAGTCTTTAAATCTGTACATCACTCTACAAAGATATGTATTCCAAAGTGTGGTCTATGGACCAGCAGCATGTGTAAACTTACAAATGGAAACTTTTTGGCCCCATTCTAAAACCGAAAAAAAAATGCATCAGAAAATCTGGTGTAGGGTCCATCCATTTGTATTTTAACAAGTTCTTTAGGTAATTCTGATGCCCAGTGAAGGTAGTGAGCCACTGCTCTAATAAAAAGCAATAGCGTTTGTCTATTTTCTCAAACAGGTGTCTTGCTGTAGAATGCTAAACATTACATTTTTTCATGTTCCATCTTTAATAAGCCATTGAAACTTTTCAAGTCTGTATTTTTTTAAATTGCCTCATTTTGGAAATATAGCATCTTTGGCTGCCTATGATGATTATAAATTTGTGTGTTAGCTCTGAATTATTATTTTAAAAATTCTTGGATTGACATTAATATTTTAAAAGTAATTTCTTAAATGAAGGATTTATATATATCACAAAAAATTTCAGATGGGTATTTGTTATGCATCTTAAGAGAGCACAGCATCAGTTCCTTTGAAATCCTTTATGTGCCTATTGCTAATCATATTCTCCTGTAGCTAGGAAAAATAATTATTTAAAATATTTTAGTTGTCATTACCTTCTTTATTTTTTATTGTACTTCTATATGTATAGCTCTATTATGTGTAGGCATACAAATAGAAACATAAATAGAAAAATAAAATATACTGGTATGTAGAATATTATGTGTGTAGCTGATACAGAGGAAGCATTCAATAATTTAGAATCTGCAGACCAACTGAGTCAGCCACTAAGATTGAGATTCAAAATTTGTCTTTAATACTTGTTAACTAGTTAATCTCAGGAATAGCCCACAATCTTTTGAACCTCAATGTCCTCATCTGTAAAATGAGTATAATATTACCCGGCTAAGAGTTCTACATGAATAACTGAGTTAACAAGTACAGAGCACTTGGATAATTTTCTAAGAGAATTACTACTAATGGTACATGGGTTCAGTAACGAATCTTGAGTGACATATAAGTACAAAGAAGAAGGGCTGATCTCAGAGCATTCACTACTGCATCCCCTGCTCCTAGGAGAGTCCCTGAGTACTCAATAACTGTTGCTGAAAAATACATTTCACCACACTCGTATCTTTTCCATTAATCTTTAAATGATATATAACATTGTTTGGTATTGAATAAAATATATTTCTCCTCCTATCAGTGAGGCTGGGTACTTTGTAAATACTTTCTTGTTGGAATGCATCTTTTTATTCTTCTACAGTTTTTTAAAATAAAACTTTTGAAATTAATTATATTTTACAGAAATGTGCACAGATCCTAAATGAGCAATTAGATGACTTTTCAGAGTGTGAATTGTGTAATCACCACCTACATTAAGAAATTGAATACTGCCAGATTCCAACGTATCATGTTGTCTCCACTTCTAGCAATTATTTCTCTTTTCCTTAAAGATAAATATTAATAATTGTTTATGCTTTCAAATTCACATTGTTATGTATTTTTTATGTCTGACCTCTTTCATTTGTTAGTGTATTTGAGATTAATTCACATTGTGGATTATAGAAAGAGTTAGCTATCTCTACAAAATATTATAAAATAATATTTCACAATTTATTAATTTCAAAACAATTTGCAACTAATGTTCACTATAAAAGTAAAACTGTTACGAACTTTCTTACATATATCTTTTGAGATTATGTGTATAAACACTTCTGTTGAGTAGGAATGGAATTGCTGCACCTTTGGATTTGCTTATGTTTTGATTTGTTATATGCATTACCAGTTTTCCAAAGTGATTTTGCACATTTTTATTTGTCTATAGGTGTATTTATTTTGCCTTTATCATTGAACACTAATTTGACTTTCAGTTCTTTGAATGCATTATTTCTATGCCTTCTTTTTTGCTATGGAGAAATCTGCTGTCAATCTAATTGTTTTGTTGTTGGCAATCTTTTTATTTTTCCCAATTTTATAAATACAATTGACCTTGGACAAAATGGGTTTGGACATTGTGGGTCCACTTATGCACTTATACCAGCTCTTTTATATTCCCAGGATGTGAAGCCCACAGATATAGAAGGACAACATTTTGTATACAAACATTAGACAGTGTTGAGTTCTTGACTTGCTCGTGGTGGATTTTGGTATATACAAGCATCCTAGAATAGTCTCCCGCATGTGACAACCAGGGGACAACTGTATTACATTTTGTCATTTTACTACAACATATCTAAAGAATTTGTAAGAATCTAAGACCTGAGGTGCATCTCTTCCAATATTTCTAGTGAAGACCCTAATATCTGTATTAAAATAGCTTCCATTTTAAGTATCTAGTTTTAACTCCCTTTATACAGAGCATATCCTATTCTTCTTCCAATGTCTCCTACCCCTTCTCTTGTTTTACAACTATCTATATTTTGCTTGTTTGTTTTTCTGTTTAAAGTGTACATTGAAATTTCAATTTATATGGCTTCTCCGTTTTTGCCATTTTTAATTTTAAGGTTATTTTTACATTATCCTGCTATTTGCTGTATTTTCATTGAAAAATTTTAATTCCATCTTATATTTTTTTTTCATAGTACATGTTCTTTTACATAATATTTATCTGAGATGGTCGTCTGACATTTTGTCATGAATAATTCTGCTACAAGCACTTGTACACTCTGATTAATGTTTTCTTAACGTTGAGACTATAAATTTCTCATAGTTTCATCTTTGCAAATATAGTGAGCCCTGAATTCCATCCCTCTAGAGACGTTTTTACATTTGTTTCCATTAGGTGTCCTGGAACATTTGTAAGAGAAACAATTTTCTTAGGTTATTTTCTTATTTTAAGGGCTCCAATGCCAATGGGAAACTAACACAAATAAAAGTATTTACATATAATTGAGAAATAACTTAAAAAAGAATTGGCACTCAGATTAAAGCCACGAAAGGCTTTTTTCTCATCTCCCATTTCAAATGATACTTTTTTCTTCAATACAGCCCTTATCTAAATATGTCTTTATTTACATGTCCTGGATTTATATGAAGACCTCAATTACAACTTCTTTCTCCAAATTGCCCAAGGCCTTCTGCTTCTTTGTATAACCCTCCATTTCCACATTCCGTAGGTACCATAATTGTCCAGTGTCCCCAAGGAAGGCAAACCTTACTTAGCATTTACTAACAACTCTGATTGTTTGTTTTTCTGATTCTCCAGCCTTGGAGATGTTCAGTACTCCCTTCTGAATGAGGTGATTTTAAAAGGCTGCATTTTTAGTTTTCTATAATAGGGGCTTTTCTGGCTTTGTGGTCCATAAACATTTCCAGAAATATAATACTCTTAATAGTCTTAAGAGTCTTTAGAAATGATTTCTCACTTTTCTTGCTATTCTGGGGTAAACAAACTGTCAAGTAAATAGTAGCCAATAAATGTCAATTAATTCCTTATTGAGAGAAAAGATAAAATGACCTGATTTATTTAGGGAACCACATATAGATCAGTAATGGTAGAGAATTACATGAAGGCTGGGATCATCAGAGGGAAATATCAAGAAATAGGTAGCAATATGATGAAATTAAGTCTTTCATGTAATTTAAGCAACTTGATTTAAATTACGGAAGAACATCACTGAAATGTTTATGTGATTGACTTATATTATAGGAGGGAGTCCATGGGTGAAGGATTAGGGCTCTCCAAAGAGACATAACTAGATAAATACAAAGAGAGATTTTTAAGAAATTTCCTCATGCAATTGTGCAGGGCTAGCAAGTTTTAAATTTGTAAGGTGGTCTGGCAGGCTGGAAATTCAAGGTAAGAGCTGATGTTGCAGACTTGTGTCTGAAATCTGTAAGGCAATTTAGTCAGTTTCTATGTTTCAGTCATGAGGCAGTTTTGCTTCTTCTCATGGAAACTTTATCTTTGCTTTTAAGGCCTTCAACAGATTTGGATAAAGCCCACCTATATTAGGGTACTAAATCTGCTTTGCTCAAAATTTACTGGTTATAAATGTAAATCACTTTGAAAAAACATCTTTTTTTTTTTTTTTAAATTGAAACGAAGTTTCGTTCTTGTTACCCAGGCTGGAGTGTAATGGCATGATCTCAGCTCATCGCAACCTCCACCTCCTGGGTTCAGACAATTCTCCTGCCTCAGCCTCCTGAGTAGCTGGGATTACAGGCACGCGCCACCATGCCCAGCTAATTTCTTTTTGTATTTTTAGTAGAGACAGGGTTTCACCATGTTGACCAGGATGGTCTTGATCTTTTGACCTCGTGATCCACCTGCCTTGGACTCCCAAAGTGAAAAAACATCTTTACAGCAATGTCTAGACTGATGCTTGAACAGACACCTGTCCACTATAATTTAGCCAATTTTACACATAAAATAAATCACTGGCACAGCTAAGTCTGGATGCAAAGTGAAACAAATCAAAACAAACGGAATCAAAAGTTAATTTTAACAGTACAAACCAGAGATAAATATTTTATACTTAAATAGTCACAAGCTTATGTGATATTTTTTCATTTCCTATAGATCTATTTTCAAGTTTGTTTATGATAAGCCATTCTAAATAGACCAAATGTAGCGTGATAGGAACATTCCTTAGATAAGGACTGTTAATGAATCTAATAGCAAACACACACATCAGTCCAAATTTATATGTTGAAATCATAATCCCAGCAAAGAAGTCCTTCAAATATAAAGGAGAGATAAACTCTTTCCCAGATAAGCAAAAGCTAAGAATTCACAACCAGACCCATCATATAAGAAATGCTAAAGGGAGTCCCTCAATCTGAAATAAATAAAAGCACTAACATGAAAAAAACAACATATTTGAAGGTCTGAAATCCACTGGTGAAATAAATACATGAAGAAAACTAGAATACTGTGATACTGTAATTGTGGTGTGCAGTCTACTCATAAGAGCAAAGATAAAGTTTCCATAGAACATAATACTTATGTAACAAACCTGCACGTTCCATAGCACATAATACTTATGTAACAAACCTGCACATGTACCCCAGAATTTACAGTATAATAAATAAATTAATTAATTAAGAAGGAAAATTAAAACTGAAATGCAACATACCAAAATCAATGATATATATCAAAAGTGGTACTATGAGAAAAGTTTAAAGCACGAAATGCCTATGACAAGATAGTAGGAAAATGTCAAATAAACCTAACGATGCACTTCAAAGTTAGAAAAGCAAGAATAAACCAAACCTAAAGTTAGTCAAAGGAAAGGAAAAATAAAAATTAGAGCAGAAATAAATGAAATTGAGAAAAAATAGAGAAGATCAATGAAATGAAAAGTTGGTTCTTTTGAAAAGATAAACAAAAGACAAACCACTAGATAGATTAATAAAGAAAAAGAGAAGACCCAGATAAATTAATCAGAAATAAAAAAAGGAGACATAATAACTGGGACATAGAAATGCAAAAAATTATTAGAGACTATGGTGAACAACAATATAGCAACAAATTGGAAAACCTAGGAGAAATGTATGAATTCCTGGACACATACATCCTATCAAGATTGAAACATGAAGAAACAGAAAATTTGAACAGAACAATAATGAGTGAAGAGATTAAAGGCTTAATAAAAATTATCTCATCAAAGGAAAGCTCAGATCCTGCTGGCTTCAAGGATGACTACTACCAGACACTTAAAGAAATAATACAAATTCTATTCAAACTCTTCAGAAAAATGGAAAAGGAGGGAGGATACTCAAACTCATTCTATAATGCCAGCATTATCTTTATACCAAAACCAAACAAGAACACAACAGTAACAATAAAAGCCATAGGCCAATATTTTTGATGAACATAGATATAGAAATCTTCAACAAAATACTAGCAAACCAGATTCATAACACATTAAGATCATTCTTCATGATCAAGTGGGATTAATTCCTGAGTTTCAAGGATGATTCAATGTACAATATATCACATTAACAGAACGGAAGACAGAAACCAAATGATCTTTTCAATAGTTGCTGAAAAGCATTTGATAAAATTCAAATCACTTTGCATTAAAAACCCTCAACAATGTGGATGTAGAAGAAACAGACTAAAAAGTAATAAAGGCCATACATGAAAAACCCACTTCTAACATCATACTGAATGTGGAAAAATTGAAAGGCTTTCTTCTAAGATCTAGACCAAGACAAGGATGCCCACTTCCACTATTTTTTTTTAACACAGTACTAACCAGTCTAGCCAGAGTAGTTTGCCAAGAGAAAAAAGAATAAAGGGCATCTAAATTGGGTAAGGAGAGAGTCAATTTGTCCCTGTTTGCAGATGGCATCATCCTATATATAGAAAAACCAGAATACTTTACCAAAAACCTCTTAGAACTGATAAATTCAGTAAAGTTGCAGGATATAAAATTAATATACAAAAATTAGTAACATTTTCATACACAAGCAATGAAGTAACTGGAAAAACAATCAAGAAGGAAATTCCCTTTTGGTTGCTAAAATAGCTATCAAGGAAAGCCCAATAAATAAATTTAACCAAGGAGGTAAAAGACCTCTACAAGGAAAACTACAAAACACTGATAGAAGGAAAGGAAGACATTGTAAATAAATGGAAAGACATACCATACTCATTAATTGAAATAATTAATACAATTAAAATGACAATACTACCCAGTGCAATCTACAGATTCATTAAAATTCTTATCAAAATTCCAGTGACATCTTTCATATACATAGAATAAAAATCCTAACATTTGTTTGAAACCACAAAAAAACCCAAATAGACAAAGCAATGTTGTACAAAAAGAACAAAAGTGGAGGAATCATACCACCACACAACTACAAAGTTGTAGTTACCAAAACAGCATATTATGGCCATAAAAACTGACACACAGTCCAATGGAGCTGAATAGAAGACCTAGATTAATCCACATTATACAGCCAAATGATTTTTGACAAATGTAACAAGAACACTCATTAAAGAAAGGATGGTCTTTTTGATAAATAGTTTTATTCTACTGATGTTCATATGCAGAAGAATAAAACTAGACTCTCATCTTTCATCTAATACAAAAATCAACTCAAAAGGGATGAGACCTAAGTTTAAGACCCAAAATGAGAAAACTAACTACTAGGATAAAACATAGGATAACTTCTTCAGGACATTAGTCTGAGTAAAGAATTTTTGTGTAAGACAACCAAAGCAAAACAACCAATGAGATCATATCAAGCTAAAATACCTCTGCACAGCAAGGGAAACAGTCAACAAAATGCTGAGACAACACATAGAATGGGAAGGAATATTTGTGAACTACCCATTTGACAAGGAATTAATAACTAGAATATATAGAGCTTAAACATCTCAATAGCAAACACACACATTAGTCCATTAAGAAATGGGCAAAAAATCTGAATAGACATTTCTCAAAAGAAGTCAGACAAATTATCAACTCGCAAGTGAAAAAATACTCAACATCACTAATCATCAAAGAAATGTAAATCAAATGGCTTTTATCAAAAATGACATGGAATAACAGGTCAAGACAAGGATGTGGAGAAAGCGGAACCCCCATACATTGTTAGTGGGAATATTCATTAGCACAGTCATTACAAAAAAATTTATATAGGTTTCTTAGAAAACTAAAAGTGGAACTACCATATGATCCAGCAATTCCATGGCTGGTATATCTTAAGAAGAAAATAAATCAATATGTTAAAAGTATATCTGTATGCCTATGTTTTTTGCAGCACCATTTATAATAGCCAAAGTATGAAATCAAGCTGTGTCCATCAATGGAGGAATAATGAAAATGTGGTATATATAAAAAATGAAACATTATTCAGCCATGAGAAAAGAATAAAATATTGTCATTTGTAGTACTACAATTGGTGCTAGAGGCTCTTAAGTAAATGAAATCAGCTAAGCACAGAAAGCCAAATATCTTATGTTCTCACTCATATGTTGGAGCTGTAAAAGTGCATTTCATGGAGATAGAGAGAAAAACTGTTGTTATCAGAGGCTGAGAAGTGGTGGTAGAGGGATAGAGAGAGATTAAGAAAAGTTTATTAACGGGTACAGTTTGATACAAGAAATAAGACATTATGTTTAATAGAGCAAAATGACAATTGTTTACAATAATCTATTTTATATTTTTAAATAGCTAGAATAGTTTAAATGTTTTAGCATAAAATACAAATATTTAAAGTGATAGATCTCCTAATTGAACTGAATTGATTTGTACAAATTATATAAGTGTATTAAATTATCACATATTCCTAAAATATGTACATCTATTATATATCAATAAAAAATAAATGTTACAGCTATTTAGAATTTGAATGGATAATGTCATATATCCACCATGATAATGTTAAACAGAACATAGTCATGCACCCCATAATAGTGGTTTGATCAACAATGGACTGCATATACAACAGTGTTCCCATATGATTATAACACTGTATTTTTATTGTACCTTTTCTATGTTTAGACATGTTTAGGTACAGAAGTACTGACCATCATGCAACAATTGCCTACAGCATTCAGTACAGTAACATTTCATATAGGTTTTTATCCTATAAGCAATAAGCTATACCATACAGAATAGCTGCATAGTAGGCTATACTGTCTAGGTTTATGTAAGGACAGTGTAATGTTCATACAATGATCAATTCGCCTGGTGACCCATTACTCAGAACGTATCCCCATGGCTAAGCAATGCAGGAATGTAATTTTACTGCCCTAAAATTCCCTCATATTTTACCTATTCAACCTTCACTTCCTCCTGTGAATTGCTTACAAACACCAATTTTTGTTTTTGTTTTTTTTTTGAGAGGGAATTGCTCTTGTTGCCCAGGCTGTAGTGCAATGGCGTGATCTCATCTTACTGCAACCTTTGGCGCCCTGGTTCAAGAGATTCTCCTGCCTCAGACTCCTGAGTAGCTGAGATTATAGGCATGCGCCAACACGGCAGGCTAATTTTTGTATTCTCAGTAGAGATGGGGTTTCGCCACTTTGGCCAGACTGGTCTCGAACTCCTGACCTCAGGTGATCCACTGCCTCGGCCTCTCAAAGTGCTAGGATTAAAGGCATGAGCCACTGCACCTGGACCTTACAACCACTAATTTTTTACTGGCTCTATAATTTTGCCTTTTTCAGAATGTCATACAAGTAAAATCATGCAGTATATTGCCTCTAGATTCACTTTAAAATTAGCATTTTTGTTCTATTAATGTCTTTTCATGATTTTATAGTTCACTTATTATTATGAATAAATAATATTTACTTGCATGAATATTACAATTTGTTTATCCATTATCCCATTGAAGGACATCTTAGAGGCTTCCAGTTTTTGGAGATTAGGTATAAATCTATTATAAAAATTCACTTGTAATTTTTGTGTAAGCATGTTTTCATACCAGTGGGTAACTACCTAAGTGTGCAATTAGTGGTTCATATGGTAGGCTATGCTTAGCTCTGTAGAAAGACGCCTTTCTAAGGGGATGTACTATTGTGCATTCCTGCCAGCAATTAATGAAAAATCTTGCTCTCTATTGTCACCAGCATTTGGTATTGACAATGTTTAAAATTTTATTTTAACCATTCTAAACAGAATGTAAAGAATAGAAGGTTTTAATTGGTAGCAAGTCTATTTGTGTCATGGATACTGCTAACATTGTGTCTAAAAATTCATTACCAAACTAAGGTCATATAGAATTTATCTGATGATTTATTACAATAAAATTATAGTTTAGAGTATTAGCTTTAGGACACATTCATTTTGAGTGAATTTTCATAAAACTAGCAAAACGTGTATAGTGAAAAAAGTAGAATTTTTTTTCTTTTATTTTTGCATATGTGTGTCTGAATATTAGGCTACTATTGGCTGAAAAAACTATCCTTTCTCCATTGACTTACCTTTGCTTCTTTGTCAAAAATCATTTGACTACATTTTAGTGGGTCTATTACCAACTGAGCTTTCTTCTTTTTTTTTTTTCATTTCATTTATGTATTTTTATCTTCTTTAACTTGTACTAGGCTTTGTTTGTTTTTAGCCTTATAAGTTGTCTTGAGGCTGGCTAGTGTGCATTCTCCAACTTCTTTCTCTTATTATTGTGTTTGTTATTCTGAGTGTTTTGCCTTTCAATATAGATTTAGAATCAGGCTGTTGATATCTACAAAATATGAGCTGGTATTTTTGAATGGGCCTGTACTGAATACATAGATGTACAGAAGAACTGACTACTAAAAATATTGAGTCTTTCAATGCATGAGCATGGAACATATCTTCATTTATTTAGATTTAATGATTTCTAAAAATTCAAGATTTGTAATTTTCCACATAAAGAATTGTACATGTTTCATTAAATTTATAAATAAGTATTTCAATTATTGGTGCTATTGTAAACAGTATTTTGTCTTAATTTTAAATGTCAGTTATTTGTTGCTGGTCTATTGTAAAGCATTGGACTTTTATATTAAGTTTGTTTCCTACAACTTTGCTATAATTCTCCTTCAGTTCTAAGAGTTTGTTATTGTTGGTTCTTTGAAATTTTCCACAGACAATTATTTCAGGTATAAATGACACAATTTTGCTTCTTCCTTCCCAGTATGTATATTTGTTATTTCCTTATCTTACCTCATTGACCAGAACTCTGATACAATATTGAATAGAAGTTTGATAAGTGGGAATATATTTGCCTGGTCTTAAGGGAAAAATCTACAGTTTGTTACTATTAAGCATATTAGATCTAGGTATTTTACAGATGTTCTTTATCAAATTGAGAAAGCTCCTCTCTATTCCTAGCATGCCAAGAGTTTTTATTTTGAGTGCATGTTAGGTTTTATCAAATAGTTTTCCTATATGCAATAATATGACCATATGATATTTATTCCTGTTTAATTACATTAACTAAATTTCAAATGGTGAACCAGCCTGAAATCACACTTGGTCATGGTGAATAATCATTTTATACATTGTTAAATTCGATTTGCTGGTTTTTTATAAGGATTTTTGCATCAGTGTTTATGTAGTTTTTCTTTCACATACTATCTTTCTCTGGTTTAATATTAGGGTAATTCTGGTCTCACAGAGTGATTTAAGAAGTGTTCCTTTTGCATCTATGTTCTGGAAATTAACACAAGTGGCATGCCCTCCTTAAATGATAGAATTTATAATAAAATCATCTTGGCATGGTGTTTTTTGGTAGATTTTAATAATTGATTCAAATTTTTAAATTAATAAAACATCTATTCAGATAATGTATTTCTTCTCCTGTGAGTCTTGGTAGCTTTTGTCTTCCAATGACTGTATTCCTTTCATCTACATTACAAAGTTTGTGGGCATATAATCATGCATAGTATTCCTATATTATTTCTTTAATATTCTGGGGATCATGAGTCTTAAACTCTGCCTTCTCATTCCTGATGGTGCAGTTTATGATTTTCTGTTTTATTCTTGGATAGCTTGGCTAGAGCTTAATCAATCTTACTGATCTTTTTTTAAAAAGTTGCTTTTGTTTTTGGTCACTTTCTCCATTGTTTTCTGTTCTCAACCTCTTCAATTTCTGCTCCAAATTTTATTTTGTTCTGCTTACTTCACTAATTTGTATCACCTCTCTCATTAATTTTAAAAACAAAACTTATATTACTAATTTTCAACATTTCTTTTTTCTAAAATATGCTTTTAATGGCATACATTTCCCACTAAGTCTCCAAATATTTGTTTTGTTAAATCTCCAAATATTTGAGGATATTCCAGGTATCTTTCTATTAATGATTTCTGTTTTAATTTAATTATGAGTACACATTTTTAATAATTTATATTCTTTTTAGTTTTTAAGGTGCATTGTGTGGCCCAGAATATAATCTGTCTGACGTAATCTTCCATCTGAGTTTAAGAAAATGTATATTCTGACATAGTTGACTAGATATTTTCTGAATGTCAGTTAGAGAAAGTTAATTGACGGTGTTATTGGGACCAACTATATCCTTAACTGACTTTCTTCACTTGATGTATCCATTGCTAAAATAGGGGTAGAAATTAATAGTGGGTTTGTCTATCTTTTCGTTAGTTTTAACTTTAGTTTTAACTTTACGTATTTTAACTTTACGTATCTTGTTTGGAGAATATCTGTTGCAGGATATTAAGTTTCCTTGGAATTATGTGATACCTTTCTTCATCCCTGGAAGTTTGCTTTTTAACAAAGTCTGCTTTGTCTGAAATTAACATAGCCATTCTATTTGTCCTTTGATTGGTGTTATCATGGTATATCTTTCTCAATCCATTTAATTCATCTGTTTCTTTATATTTAAAAAAAGGTTCTTTTGGAGACAATATATATTTGAGTCTTTTTTTTTTAATCTTCTCTGACAATCTCTGTCTTTTAATTGATGTATTGCACCCATTCACATTTTAAAGGATTATTCTATAGTTGGATTAATATTTATTCCTTGTTATTTGTTGTACGTGTTCTCAGTTCCCCCCACCACCATCTGCCTTCATTAACTTTAATTAAACTTTTAATATAATTTCCATCTTATCTTTACTTACCGTTATCATTATAATTCTTTCTTTTAATTTTTATTGGTTCCTTATGTCTTATACCACACACTTACAATGAATCTAAGCCTACTTTCAAATATCAATATACTGCTTCATGCCTAGTACATATATAAACAAAGAATGCTAAATTTTTCCATTCTATCTTTTATAACATTGTCATTCATTTCAGTTATCCATATGCTACAGTTGCCAAATACATCAACACTGTCATTACTTTAATGAAGCAGTTATCAAATTAATTATTTAAATGTTCTTCAAAAAATTATTTTTACCTGCACGTACTCCATCTCTGATGCTCTTCCATATTTATGTGAATCCACTTTTTGATCTGTATCATCTTCCTTACCTTCGAAAAACTTTTAACATGTCTTGCTTCTTAATTCTGCTGGCAATGAATTCCTTCAGTTTCTTTATCTGAGAAAATCTTTGTTTCTCCATAACTTTTGAAGGATCATTTTGCTGGATATGGATGTTTAGATGGTGTTTTTCTTTTTTCTTCTTTTGATCCTTGAAATACTTCATTCTACTCTCTTCTTGCTTTTATGGTTTATCGTGAGAAGTCCTAGACGATGGTTTATTCCTTTCCCTCTCTAGAGGGAAGAAGCTTTTCTGGCTTCTTTCAAGCTTTCTCTTGATCACTTTTTCTGAAATTTGAATATAATATGCTTAGGTAAAAATTATTCAGTTTTTATCATGCATGGTGTTCCCTATACTTTCTGATTTGGTGGTTTGGTGTATGCCATTAATTTTGGAAAAATTTTGGTTATGATTTATTTAAATATTTCTCCTGCTCTGTTCTCTCTTTCTTCTCCTTTTGGTGTTCCAATTACGCATATGGTATACCTTATGCAATTCCAATTCTAATTAAGCATATGATATACCATATGTCTTAAGAGTTCTTGGATATACTCTTCTGGTTTTTCTTTTCCTTTTTTTCCTCTCTTTGTATATCAGTTTGGAAATTTTCTATTGACATTTTAAATTCACTGATTCTTTCCTTGGCCATGTCCAGTCTACTGATGAGCTTATCAAAGGCATTCTTCAATCCTAATTCACTATTCTTTGCATTTGAGTATTTTCTTTTAATTATTTTTGAAAGTTTCCATCTCTCTGATTACATTATCCATCTGTTCTTGCATGTTGCCACTATTTTCACTACAGCCCCTAACATATTAATCATGGTTACTTTTCTATAAAAATTTTTATTTGATAATTCCAAATTGTATGTCATATCTGAGTCTGGTTCTAATGCTTGCCCTGTCTCTTTGGACAGTATTTTTCTTTTCTTTTAGGAGACTTTGAAATTTCTGTTGAAAGCTGGACATGACACAGTGTATGAGGTAAAAAGTCAATATGTGCATTTTTATTTCAATCTGGCTTGGAACTGGGCTGTGATTAATGTTTGCTTTAGTTGTTGGTTCCTCTGGAATCAATTTCCACTAGTGACCTGGTTTTTGTTTCCCCTTTTGTCTATGAGGTTTCCTAAGTACTTCTTCCTAAACAGAGCCTGTACCTTGTGGGTGTTTTAGCTTCATCCACTGTTATTATATTGTTCATTTGGTGGAAAAAATGTGTAAGAAGGGAAGTGTTACATAATCATAAGATTATATGTGTACCTGGACTATAATTTTTATGGGTGTGTGTGTGTGTGTGTGTGTGAGCGCACGCGTTTCCTATCTCTCTCTCTTAAAAGACAGGAAGGCTAGAAGGGGCTGGGAGTGGGTAATTGACCTTCTCTCTAGCTGATGGCTCTGATAAAGACTTTTGCCCTGAAGAGTAATAATTTGTTATGGAGAATGTTCTGGGTGTATTTTAAAATGATTACTTTTTCACTTTCATTGCCAAAGACATCAGGTTTTTCATTGACTCTTCACCTTGAGAATCAGGTGAGTTATCTTGTGGATAAAGCCCACAAAATGTCCTTAAGAATATTGCACTAAGGAGGAGTTCTTACGAGTTTCCAGCATTTCATCATGCTTACCACTTAATTCTTTCTATTAGTATTAGAACAATTCCAGAAACAATTATTCCAGGTCAGTTATATCCTCTGTGATTCTCTATTTTGCCTGTCATTTCAGACTTTATGGTTCTGGTTTGCCTTGAGACTACAATTTAGTAATGGGTCAAACAAATCATTAATTTTTAGTTTATTTGCTGTTTTCTTCCTGTAGGAATAGGAATAGTGATTTCCAAACTCTATGTGTTTAAATTGTATTTGGAAGTCTAAATCAAGAAAAGTCACAGTCAATTTCTTCAGCATATCTGACCATGAATCTCTTTTTTTAAGAATAAACTATGAGATCTAGTGTTCTATGGAACACAACCAGTTAATGGCCATAGGCGGGATTCAACTGTAAGTTAGTATTACGGATGGGATCCATATTTATTAGCTAGTTCTCTAAATGGCTTTTCACAACTCAATAAAAGGTTCAGCATCACCAACTTTTAACTCTGGAAGGTGTAAACAATGTCTTCTTTGCTTTGTAGTTCCAAAGTTAAACGCTAATATTTGGCATGTTAGTGGTTTTCATAACAATGAACAAATTCTGAGTATCAAAAAGTTTAGTTGTTTTATGTGACATTTTATAATTTTAGTAAAGAAAAATCAACCTGATAATGAATGGTTAATAAGTAAAGTAATGTAAATATGAATACTTAGGAGGAAGAGTAGGTCAATGAAGCCCGAGAGATATCACTGAAACAAATGTGGGTGGAAAGTGTTCCCAAATGTGTCAGACTGTAATTTCCTGCAATACATATATGCTTTATTCTGTGAACTCTTGTCTGAGACTAAACGAGGTAACTCAGCTCCTTAAGAAGAGAATGGAATGAAATGAGAGAACTCACCAACATTAAAGATGGGTTTTCATTGGTGGTTTCTTTACAAACTCCCAGTTCTACACTGGCTTATACTAATTAAGAAGCAAAATGATTACTTATTAAGCAAAAACTCTTGGTTAAGTTTCAAATTAATTCAGTTATAACCACAAATTATTTGGTTAGCCTATGAGAAATCTGCTTTAATGTTAACTGTTTTTCAAAGAGCGATTTGCCTCTTATTATGGTATTTCAAAGGGAAGTAGTGCTGACCTCAAAGTGCTGTTGAACAAACTGGTAAATGTCTACTTTTTTGATGTGTACCCTGTGGATATTGAACATTGTCTAAACATTTGAAACTGTATTTCTACATTCACATTTCATTTGTTTCACAAATACTAGTAGCATGTTATTGACAGGAGAACAATGAGATAAGTTGGAATCTGCTTGCCACATTCCAGGTTTATTCTAATAGCCTACTAGAAACTAAATGAAATTACAGTTAAGAATGAATGTCTCTCACGTAATCTCTGGTAAATTCCACTGCTACAGGATCTGAATTGCCTTATTTGTAGGAATAATAAATATGCCTTTGGGGAATGGACTGGATAAAGTCTGAGAAATATTGATAACAGAAATTGTGATGTAGTGGAGGGAGAACATATATTTATAGAAAGAAGAAACTTTGTTTTAGAAGGTCCAGCTCCAGGACAATGTAAAACAAGCACAATTTTCCACAGTCCATCTAACATTTCTTCTATTTTACCCAACTTGCTTAGTTTCACAGTCCCCAAGTATTAACTTACTAAAAAATGAAATTTGACCTTAACATATATATGCCAGTTCAGTACATTATATTATTCTAAAAGCAATTCTCATTAGATTAATCCTTAAGCTGTATGTTCCTTCACCTAAGTAATGTCTGCTTGAAATTTTAAAGCAAAATAGGTTAAGATAGTATTATTGGTAGTAATATCTGGTATCACATAAAGTAAATAATGGATTACCCCAACAATACTAGTGATCAGAAAACCATATCATGTTCTGTCTTCTTATGTCAGTGACTTTAATAAAATTAAGCTAATGGTTTAATTAAGCTATTTCTAAATGTATATAAGCATTAGTTCATACAATTCCTAACATTGATAGAAAAAGTGAAGGGACAACATTTGTATTCATATCCTATTTTCAGCCACTTAAAAAATAGTAGAAATATTTATCAGTTTCTGAGTATGTGTTAGCTATTATGTGCCTGGAACTGTTCCAAGCACCTTACCTGTATTAACTCAGTTAATCCTAACAAAAGTCATGTGATAGTAGACTTATTTTTATAATCTCCATATTAAATATGAATCAAACAGCACAAAGAGGTTTTGTAGATTGTTCAAAGTGGTACGGGTTCATTTTTGGTGTCAAGAATCAAGGACATGCAGTGTGGCCAAAAGGCCTGCTCTCTTTTTACTCATGCCACCACAAAATCTGAAGCTTTGTGCAGTAGAAAATAATAAAAAGTTTTACACTTAGAGTAAAAAAGATATGCTCAAACATTTTATGTCCAGGCTCACAGAGAGTGAAATCTAACTGGTGTTAGTATCATTTTCGTTGGAGCACAGATGTGCACTCAAAGTGGTCTCAGTTCATACTCAAACAGCTACTATCAATTGGTCATATTCATTGTATAACATGAACACTATCATCCGAGCTTGCTGTCTGGGGTTGACTTATCCTAAGAGGCTAGATAATATTTCAAGACTAGACAATGAATGGCTTTAAACATGGGGTTGAGGCTAAATATATTCAAATATGTGTGTGTTTGTGTGTGTGTGTGTGTGTGTGTTTGTGTGTGTGTCTATGCACATGTACACGTGCACATGCATGTGTATAAAGACTGCAGTACAATGTGGGTTCTTCATATCCCCCAACATGACTTTTACAAAATATTTGCCATGTTTTTTTTTCATCCATAATGATAAAAGAGCTTTAAAATGGTATTTCTCAGTAGAGAACTATCACGTTAGAATACCTAAAATGACATTCATGCAGTAGAAAATGTAATACACTGCTGGCTTCAGGTCTTTGAAATTCTGTTGAGATTTGAGGATTCTATATAACACCACTCACTCTCATGTGTCATTTTCTCTGCTCAGAGACCAGAAAGAATATTCCTTGCTTCTCAGTTATTATTAATCTAGTATTATTTTTGCATAAAGGCTTAGACCAATATCCTCCATGAAAGAATGATCTGTCAAGATGTTTTTCATTTCCCTTCTTAGAATACTAACTATAAAACATGACTTCTTAGATTGAATCTGAGAATTAACAAGCATGGGAGCAATTTAAGATAAATAAATGCTTTTTGTTTTTTACAAAGAGTGGCTGGAATATAGAAAGAAATACCAAACCAACAGTGTATTTAAGAAATTATGTATAAAGTTAGATGTTGATCCAAGCTGCAACTGAATGCATTCTTTTGGAAAGAATATAGACTGCTTTTAGCATATCTGGAAGATAACAGGAAATTGATTCTGAGTTAACTTCAAGTATCCCCATGCAATATGATAGAAAAGAGAGTCTAAATAGTGACTTTTTAAGTTTTAATTCAATAAGTATTTCTATTACATTTGATTTGTATGTTGTTCTGAGGTAGGGGTTCTATATTCACCAGTGATCTAAATTAAAAGAAAAAATTAAAGATTGCTAAGTGCAAAAATCTCATGTTTAATATAGGATAATTTTATATCATTTGAGAGTGAGATGACATGAAATGAACTAGTTTAAATTTCATCTGCACATCTATAAACCTAGATTGTAAATATCATTTATTTCATTAAAGACACTGGATTTTTTTCCCAGGGGAAAAGGAAATTCTCTTCCTCCTCAGAACCGCTACCAAAACCTGAGACATCTGTGGCCACTTTGAGTCTCTGGAAAGGTCTTAATGACTTTTTGGCATTTGTTTCATACTAAAATATGTAATCAATTGCCACTTGAGAAGTTAATATTGAGGCTTTTTCGATTAGAGTAACTCATGTACCTACAATGGTCACTTTCTCAGAATTCTCCTACCCATTTCCATATATGACTGTACGTTTTATCTTGGCCAATGCCTTATTTGCTGAAGACATGGCTAAATCTATCTGCAGTTGAGTCTAGCAAGTGGAGACACTGGGGAAGTGTTTTGGATGGTTGTTACTTTTAACACTGATTTCTCTCAAAGACTCTATCTTGAAAAATTTGAATGGAATGAATACTTCTTTCATTTACTATCATATTTGAAATTCCAGAATTTCCCAAACTGGGGTAGAATATCCCAATTCTGAATTGGAATGCTATCTCTTCATCTAGGCTGGTAGATTTAGAATACCTTTTTCTATTCTACACTGTAGATTTAGAATACTTTTCCTTAAGGGTTTGCACATATCCTATTGGAATTATCTTGTGCAGTGGGTGATGTGCTTTTCCTTTAATAAATCAAAGTGACTTCTATTTTATTTTATTTGTTTTTAGTTAATTTTGGTTTTTATTTTATCTTATAATTAGAAAGTGCTTTAATTAAATTCTCCATGTTTGAAACTTCCTATGTTTTTCACTGGGCTTTTGTGGTTGTTTCTTTAAAGAATAAATCTTAAAGAGTAACATAAATTTTATTTTCACTTTACACACATATATTGGTTTATTTTGTATTTTTGGGTGATGATGCTCTCTGTATAGTGTTTAGATAATCAGGGTCAAAATAAGGATGTATTTAAATATGCAGCAGATAAAATGTGATGACAAAAAATATGATGGTTTTTAATTTGCTGTGACAAAGAACATAAAGCTACAGGAAGAAAAAACAATGAAGCTTGCATAGCTATCTGTGTCCAGCAGAGACCAGGTGTCTCTATAAACTATCCCTGCATGAACTCGTAATTATTGAAGGTTTGGGTTATTTGGAAATTGCTGATATTTGTAGAAATTAGAACTAGGATTCTATCAAAATGTGTACATTCCAACAGTTTTTCATCATGATCTCTCATTCATCATTTAATTAAAATCCCTAAGTGGAATAACTCTATTAATCTTTCATAGAGACAGAAGACAAAGCTTGTTCTGTTTTGTTCTTGTATATAGTGTATGCAAGAACCTAGAGAATAGAATAAAATAAATGAAGTTTGCATTATGGAGTAGAAAAAAAAGATGTTTCCTTAAAAATGACCTGCTAGATCAAGAGGATTGTTAAGGTTCAGAAACTACTTTCTATTACAAAAAAATTAAAGAAAATGTGTAAATTTAACATTTCATTATTCTATCTATGATTTGTTAGATTTAAGAATTGTGGGGCTCTGGAGCATGCATACAGCATGTACTTTCTTCCCTCTTTGCTAGCTAGCTAACTTCACCCGGGCAGAACCTCCTGGATCAGAAACTGAATGCTTTCTTGTAGAAGCTCAAGCTCATTGTACTGTAAGATAAGTTCCCGGGAGAATCAGTATATATCACACACACACACACACACACACACACACACACACACACACACACACACAGAGCTTGATCGCTTTAGTTTGAGCCCCTTGCTATGAACTTTATTGCTTTAATAAGCACCTGAGGGGAACTCAGAAATGATATGTTTTATCTTATTTTAAAACTATTGTGATTATTGTGTATTTTTTGTCTCACAACTTATTGTGTCTGGTACCTAACTCACTTGGTGGATGTGCTTCACTTTTTTGTTTTTAGTATTCTTAACTTACTACTTCCTTGCCTAACACCCTCTTTAATTAACTTTGTAAAATTTCACTGGAATTCACTGTGACTTGACGGCTTTCTGAAAGTACTTTAGGACAGGGGACCCCAACCCTTGGTACCCATGGTTCATGTCTGTGGCCTATTAAGAATCAGGCCACACAGCAGAAGGCAAGTGGCAGGTGAATAAACATGAGTTCCTGAGCTCTGCCTCCTGTCAAATCAGCTGAGGCACTAGGTTCTCATAGGAGTGCAACCTCTGTTGTGATATGCACATGTGAGGGATCTAACTAGTTTGTTCCTTATGGGAATCTAGTGCCTGATGATCTGTCACTGTCTCCCATCACCCCCAGTTGGGATCACCTAGTTGCAGGGAAACAAAAGCTCAAGGGTCCCACTGATTCTAAAATATGTTAAGCTGTATTATAATAATATAGATTAAGTTCACAATATATGTAACATGTTTGAATCATCCTGAAACCATCCCCTCCTCCAGTCCGTGGAAAAACTCTTCCCTGGTGCCAATAATGTTGGAAACTACTACTTTCGGACATATATTTAATAAAAAACATTTAAAAAGCAAACCAACTTCAGTTTCCTCTCTGAGGGCAATGTCAAAAAGGACATATATAGCAAGTGCTTGATCAACTCTTTTCTTCTATTGAACAAAGGTCCTAAAGTACTTTTGAGAAAGCCGCCAAGTCACGGTGAATTCCTGTTGAATTTTATGAAGAACGCTGAGTAAAGAGAGTGTCAGGCAACGAAGCAATAAGTTACAAATACTGGAAAAAATGGAGTAAACAAAATAGGCATGATCAGAGATGAGCAAGCTTTTAAGAGAGTAACCACAAAGAGTACCGTGATAGGATTTCTCAGTTCTTGCTTCAGATCCACCTAAGGAGGAATGCGTAAGTCATTCTTACATTATGTAGATGTGATTGGCAACTGAGGAACTGGGCTTCAGAAGTCAGCACAGATCATCGCAAAAAATCCTGCACTCAGAGCAGGATTTAGAACAGGATAACTTAACTAGGTCCATCTAGCCTTACCTATGGCTTGGAGCAGGTATTTGCCCAAAAACCTGAATATTTTAAGGATTTTCAGGCGAAGACCTAGGCATTATTACAAGATGTGAGAATGTAAGGGCAAATAGATATCCACTGTGAAGAGTAACTTATACAGAGGTGGTAGGAGATGAAGAGCTGCATATTTATCATTAAAACTGTCTTCAACCTAGATTAAATAATGAATAAATAGTCTCGAAAAAAAGTCACTAACAAAGGCATAGTTCCCATTGAAAGGAGAAGAAAAGCTTGGATGAAAGAGATAAATTCTCCTACTTTCCAGCATGTGGTTAAAATTAGGCTTCTGGCTTCCTGCAGGCTCTTATTTCATTCATTTATACAGCTGGGCACTTTGTTTTGGAGATGTAGAGGGGCTGTTTGAAAGACCAAGAAAGTGAATTCTTTAAAAAGCATTAAATTGGATCAGTTTAGAAAATTGTTAAATCCTAATGTGATGCCCAAATCAACTTAAATGACTCCAGGGGAGTAGTTAAAGATGTTTTATACATTTCCACTCTTTAGTATAAAATAAACCAGACACATCAAATGGAAGAATATGTGTGTTTCTCTATTCTTGGTTCTGTTCATGTCCTATAATGAAAACTTGTGCATATGTCCAAAAAAATGTTCTCCTTTATAAACCATCTTCAGTTCTATTATCTTTGATTGAATGAGATTTGTGCAATGAGCTATTCTATCTTTAGAAGAGCAATTTTTTCTTCATCATATGTGGCTTCTAATGTGCCCTTTATGCTATTTTCTGAATGTTGATAGTTTTCTCATAACAAGAAAAATCTGTCTAGCCCACTGATGAAAAATATCAAAAATCTTTCTCAAACGGAGAACTAGCAGATAGAGCTATTTGTCAACAGCTTGTATTCCCCTCAGGTAATTTGGATTCTTTCTTTTTTCTTATTTTTAGTACCTCTTTTATCAAGCCTTTTAAATTCATGCCTAGCATGTCAAATGCACTTTAAAAACAACTGTCTGCTACTTACTGGCTTTGGAGAACAGTAGAGGATTAGGAGAGGACAGAAAGAGTTAATTCTTTCAGTTTTCACACTAGAATAAAGCTAATAGGCTGCCAATAACATGGGTTATAGTTGCAAAAGCTAAAGTTATAAGTAATCCTAAAGGGAAAGAGGAAAATTGTTCCTGACAAGCTGAAATTACTTTATAAAACCTTTTATGTGTTGAGAAACCCTGAGTTGGTCAGGGCATCGAGCTTGTTTCAATGTTTAACTAAGCCTGTTTATAAAGCAAATAACTTGCTCAATATTTGTTTTCTTAAGCATGCCCTTGTTTTCACAAGTTATTGGGGTACAGGTGGTATTTGGTTGCATGAATAAGTTATTTAGTGGAGATTTATGAGACTTTGGTGCACCCATCACCCAAGCAGTATACACTGCACCACATTTGTAGCCTTTTATCCCTCTCTCCACTCCCACTCTTCTCCCCAAGTCCCCAAAGTCCATTGTATCATTCTTATGCCTTTGCATCCTTATAGCTTAACTCCCACATACAGTGAGATCATACAATGTTTAGTTTTTCCATTCCTGAATTATATCACTTAGAATAATAGTCTCCAGTTTCATCCAGGTCACTGCAAATGCTGTTAATGCATTCCTTTTTATGGCTGCATACTATTCCATCATACATAATATGTATATATATATGGAATACATATGTATTTCACATATACATATATATGATGAAATACATATGTATTCCATATATATAGTTTCCATGAAATATATATGTATTCCATATATATAGTTTCCATCATATATATATGCAGAATACATACATACATTTTTCATCATATATATGTGGAATATATATATGATAGAATATACATATATATGTGGAATATATATATGATAGAATATACATATATATGTGGAATATATATATGATAGAATATACATATATATTCCACATATATATATGGAATATATATATGATAGAATATACATATATATTCCACATATATATATGGAATACACACACACACATATATATGGAATGCATATATATATTTCATCATATATATGTGGAATGCATATATATCATATATATGATTGCATATATATATATTCCATCGTATATGTATGTGGAATGCATATATGCATATTCCATCATGTATATATATATATGTGAAATGCATATATATTCCATCATATATATATGTGGAATGCATATGTATATATTGCATCATAAATATATGTGGAATGCATATATATATTCCATCATATATATTTGGAATACATATATATATATTTCATCATATATAGATGTGGAATGCATATATATATATATGAATGCATGAATATATATATATTCCATCTCATATATATGTCAAATGCATATATATATTCCATCATACATATGTGCAATACATATATATTTTCCATCTTATATATGTGCAATACATATATATATATATATTCCACAATTTTTTTTTTTGAGACAGAGTCTTGCTCCATCGCCAGGTGCCAGGCTGGAGTGCAATGGCGTGTCTCGGCTCACTGCAACTTCCACTTCCCAGGTTCAAGCAATTCTCTTGCCTCAGCCTCCCGAGTAGCTTGGACTACAGGTGCGTGCCACCACACTCAGTTACTTTTTGTATTTTTAGTAGAGACGAGGTTTCACCATGTTGGCCAGGATGGTCTCGATCTCTTGACCTCATGATGCTCCCGCCTTGGCCTCCCAAAATGCTGGGATTACAGGCATGAGCCACCGTGTCTGGCCTATTCCACAGTTTTTTAATCCACTTGTTGATTAATGGGCATTTGGGTTGCTTCTATAATTTTGCAATTGTTAATTGTGCTGCTGTTAACATGCACGTGCAAGTATCTTTTTCAAATAATGACTTCTTTTCCTCTGTCTAGATACCCAGTAGTAGGATTCCTGAATCAAATGGCAATTCTGCTTAGTTCTTTAAGGAATCTCCACAGTTTTCCATAGTGGTTGTAGTAGTTTACATTCCCACCAGCAGTATACAAGTGTTCCCTCTTCACGACATCCACACCAACATCTACGGCTTTTTGATTTTTTGATTATGGCCATTCTTGCAGGAGTAAGGTGATATCACATTGTGGTTTTGATTTGCATTTCCCTGATCATTAGTGATTTTGAGCATGTTTTTATATGTTTCTTGGCCATTTGTATGTTTTCTTTTGAGTGGATGGGATTGATTTTCTTTTCTTACTATTCTTTTTGAGTTCATTGTAGATTCTGGATATTAGTCCTTTGTCAAATATATGGACCGTGAAAATTTTCTCCCACTCTGTGGGTTGTCTGTTTACTCTGCTGGCTGGTTCTTCTGCTGTGCAAAAGCTCTTTAGTTTAATTAGGTCCCAGCTATTTATCTTTGTTTTGGTTGCATTTACTTTGGAGTTCTTGGTCATGAAATCCTTGCCTAAGCCAATGTCTAGAAGGGTTTTTCCAACATTACCTTCTAGAACTCTTATAGTTTCTGGTCTTAGGTTTGAGTCCTTAATCCATCTTGAGTTGATTTTTGTATAAGGTAAGAGATGAGGATTCAGTTTCATTCTCTACGTGTGGCTAGCCAATTACCCCAGCATCATTTGTTGAAAGGCTCTCCTTTTCCCACTTTATGTTTTTGTTTGCTTTGCTGAAGATCATTTGGCTGTAAGTATTTGGGTTTATTTCTGGATTCTCTATTATGTTCCATTGGTATATGTGCCTATTTTTATACAGGTACCATGCTGTTTTGGTAACTATGGCCTTATAGTATAGTTTGGAATCAGGTAGTGTGATGCCTCCAGATTTATTCTTTTTGCTTAGTCTTTCTATGCTATATGGGCTCTTTTTTGGTTCCATATTAATTTTAGAATTTTTTTTCTAATTCTGTGAAGAATGCTGGTGGTATTCTGATGGGGATTGTGTTGAATTTGTAGAATGCTTATGGCAATATGGTCATTTTCACAACGTTGATTCTACCCACCCATGAGCACAGGATGTGTTTCCATTTGTTTGTGTCATCTGTGATTTCTTTCAGTAGTGTTTTTTAGTTTTCCTTCTAAAGGTCTTTCAACTCCTTTGTTAGATATATTCATATGTATTTTTTTTTGCAACTATTATACAAGGGATTGAGTTTTTAATTTGATTCTCTCCTTGATTGCTGTTGGTGTATAGAAGAGCTACTGATTCGTGTCCTTTAATCTTGTATCTGGGGACTTTGCTGAATTCTTTTATCAGTTCTAGGAGCTTTCTAGGGTAGTCCTTAGCGTTTTCAAGGTAAATGATCATACTGTCAGCAAACAGGGACAGTGTGACTTCCTCTTTACTGATTTGGATGCCTTTTATTTCCTTGTCTGATTGCTCTGGCTAGCACTTCCAGCACTATGTTGAAGAGGAGTGGTGACAGTGGGCATCTTTGCCTTGTTCCAGATCTTAGAGGGAATGCTTTCAACTTTTCCCAATTCAGTATTATGTTGGTTGTGGGTTTGTAATAGATGGCTTATTACATTAAGGTATGTGTCTTGTATGCCTATTTTGCTGAGAGCTTTAATCATAAAGAAATGCTGGATTTTGTCAAATGCTTTTTATGCATCTATTGAGGTGACCATGTGATTTTTGTTTTTAAATCTGTTTAGGTGGTATATCACATTTATTGACTTGTGTATGTTAATCCATTCCTACATCCCTGGTATGAAACCAACTTGATCATGTTGGATTATCTTTTTGATATGTTGTTGGATTTGGTTAGCTAGTATGCTGTTAAGGATTTTAGCATCTATATTAATCAAGGATATTGGTCTGTAGTTTTCTTTTTTGGTTGTTCCCTTTCCAGGTTTTGGTATTAGGGTGATGCTGGCTTCATAGAGTGAGTTAGGGAGGGTTCCTTCTTTCTCTATCTTGTGGAATAGTGTCAAAAGGATGGGTACCAATTCTTCTTTGAAGGTCTGATAGAATTCTGCTGTGAATCCATCTGGTCCTGGACTTTTTTCATTGCTAATTTTTAAATTACTAATTCAATCTTGCTGCTTATTACTAGTCTGTTCAGGGTATCTAATATTTCCTGATTTACGCTAGGAGGGTTGTATCTTTCCAGGAACTTATCCATTCTTCTAGGTCTTCTAGTTTATGTACATGAAGGCGTTCATAGTAGCCCTCAATGATCTTTTGTATTTCAGTGGTGTCACTTGTAATATCTCCTGTATGGTTCTTAGTGAGGCTATTTGAATTTTTCTCTCTTCTTTTTTTGGTTAATATTGCTAATGGTCTATTGATTTTATTTATATTTTCAAAGAACTGGCTTTTTGTTTTACTTATCTTTTGTATTTTTTTGTTTTAACTTCATTTAGTTCTGCTCTGATCTTGGTTATTTCCTTTATTCTACTGGGTTTGGGTTTGATTTATTCTTGTTTCTCTCATTCCTTGAGGTGTGACCTTAAATTGTCTGTTGTTCTCTTTCAGACTTTTTGATGTGTTTCTGTCTATGAACTTTCCTATTAGCACTGCCTTTGCCATATCCTAGAGGTTTGATAGGTTGTGTCATTATTGTCATTGAGTTCAAATAATTTTTTAATTTCCATCTTGATCTTGTTTTTCACAAATTTTCATCCAGGAGAAGGTTATTTAATGTCCATGTATTTATGGTTTTGAAGGTTCTTTTTGGAGTTAATTTCCAGTTTTATTCCACTGTTGTCTGTGAGAATGCTTGACATAATTTCAATTTGCTTAAACTTTTTGAGGCTTATTTTATGGCCTATCATATTGTCTACCTTGGAGAATCTCCCATGTGCTGCTGAACAGAATGTGTATTCTGTGGTTGTTGGATTAAATGTTCTGTATATATCTGTTAAGTCCATTTGTTCCAAGGTATAGTTTAAATCCATTGTTTCTTTCTTGACTTTCTGTCTTTTGCTGTCAATGGAGTATTGAAATCACTCACTATTATTTTGTTGCTGTCTATCTCATTTCTTAGGTCTATTAGTAGTTGTTCTATAAATTTGGGAGTTCCAGTGTTAAGTGCATATATGCTTATGATTGTGATACTTTTCTGTTGGACAAGGCCTTTTACAATTATATTGTCTCTCTTTGTCTCTTTTAATTACTGTTGCTTTAAAGTTTGTCTGATATAAGAGTAGCTACTCCTGCTACTGGTGTCCAGTTGCATGAAATGCCTTTAACCACCCCTTTACTTCAAGTTTATGTAAGTTCTTGTGTGTTAGGTGAGTCTCCAAGAGACAGCAGATAGATAGTTGGTTGGTGAGTTCTTACTCATTCTGTGGTTCTGTATCTTTTAAGTGGAGCATTTAGACCATTTGCATTTAATGTTAGTATTGAAACCTGAGGTATTGTTGCTTTCATCATGCTTTTTGTTGCTTGTGTACTTTTGTTTTTGTTTTTATTTTTGCCTTTATCTTGTACTTTTGTTTTATAGGCCCTGTGTGATTTCTGTTTTAAAGAGATTCTGTCTTGATGTGATTCCAGGACTTGTTTCAAGATTTAGAGCTCTTTTTAGCAGTTCTTGTAGTGCCCTTTAACCCAATATTTTTGTTTCTTTTTATTGTTGGCATGGAGACTAAGAAGCACTCCACTAGACTGATAAATGCATGGTTACATCAACATAACATTTTCAGTTGAGTTCCCAGGAGCCTTCCTCCTGAATCTGTCATTTTGATTCAGATAACTAAATCAGGCTAAGCACAGCAATGATAACGGATGACTTGCCTCATTAGCGGGCTCCCACTGCTTTATGCTGCCAGGAAGCTCTACAGTGACTGCCTAGGATCTTGGGAGAGATAACTGTTTTTTGAAATTATTTTGGTGCATTTTTCTTGTAATTCTCATTTTGCATTTTGACAGTAATTTTATAGGATGACATATGTACAAAATCCATATGCCTGAATATTCCTTCTCTCACTCTGTGATGTGTGATTGGTTTATGAAGACCAAGACAATGACCAGCTTAATCTAGAGGACTATTCAAAAATGTTCTGCAAATTTATCTCTTTCTAATGCTGCATTTCTGGTATCATTTTAATTAATGGTGTTAGAAATACTAAGATGATCTCTCTTCCTATATGAGAGCAGATTATATAGTAAATGTTGCTCCAGCTCCAAAATGATACTTTAGCTGGATCGTAGAACTCATTGAGTGTTAATATGTAAAATGATATCTTTTTATTTTAAAAAAAGAATTAATTATTTGTAGAAATTTTGACGTGGAAGAGAGACTAAGCAAGCAAAAAACAAAGGATCTCATTTAGCCATCACAATCTAAATTTGAGACTCAAAATTAGACACAATTATGCATGTGGCTGAAAGCTGCCTGTAGAAAGAAATGAATGGGAACACACAATTGGAAGCAAAGGAGCTGCAATTAGACCATGATCAATGCTCTAGGCTAAGAGAATATGAGCAAATTAAAAAGGGTTGCTCCAAATCAAACATTATTTTAGCAATATTATGACATTTTAATATCAATCTAACTATAACTATAAAGCTAATCTTCAAAATTAGAACTATTATAGTAACATTTACATTTCCAAGTATTTGGTGGCATCTTTCTCTTGACTGACCTTCTCTACAAAAATGCCCCAAATGATCTCTGATTTCAGTTTTAAGGACCCCACATCCATTAGACAGTTTTGCACATGTTTCATGAATCTACATTCTCATTTCAATGGATGAAATTCTACAATGGGATTATATGAATACACCTGCCCAAATAATAGATCAGGTGGGTTTTAGTCACTCTTCTGAATAGAACGGATGGGAAATATTTGAATAGTAAGTAATTTTAGTCCTCACATCCTAAAAAGTCAATTGGGTAAGCCTCTGTCCTCCTGTAAGGGATAACAAGATTGTCTGAAAGCATTTTACTTTTAAATACTTAAAAACTCAAATCAATAAATCTTCCATATTCTCCTAAATCACTGATACACTCCACTGACTTTCTTGTAAATATTATAGTCTATGATCCAAAATTATAATCTCTCACTTACAAATATCTCAACATTTTTATCTACTTTACAGGAGAAACATAAAAGTGGCTAGCTTCGTTCTAAGTAAGTGATGTCAAACCTCAAACAGATGTTAAATGGCAGCCCTAAAACACCTCCCTGGAAGCTGACTTCTAGCCTCTCAAAAATAAATTTTATTTATTTCTTCTCTCATTTTTTATCAACTTTTTATGTACCCTTTGTCCCTGCTACCAACAAAAAGCCATTGGTGGATGACATTGTATCATATTAAAAAGAAAACAGAAAGCATTAACGTTTTCTAGAACTTCTCTCTGAAAGTACACTATCTTAGATGGAAGTATGCTCATCCATAAGGAAGTAAATTTCTTCCTAAAAGCTGGTACTCTCACTTGTGCTTCAGACTAGGCATTTACTCTTTGGTGGTTCTCATTCCTTTAGGCATTTTCAACTTCACTTTTCTACTATGTCATTACCTTAAAATCACATATGTCTTGAAAGATTTCTCATTGTCTCCTTCTCTTCTAGTCACTTCCTAATTCCCTTCATATCAAAATGGTCTGAATATGATTATACTGCTATTCCAACTTCCTTCTCTCTCATTATCTTCCCAAATGTTTGTCATCTGGTTCACAGCTTCACAATGGCACTGAGTTGAATGGTCACTTTTTAGGTTTGATAGTATTTGACCTCTCGGCTCCATGCTTCACAGTTGACATTTGTCTTCATCTCCTTCTCAAATTAATCTCTGTGACTTTAGCTAATGTCATATTATCCTGGACTTATTTCCCTCTCAGTCACTGCTCTTTTTCCACTTTCCCAACTCTGTGTCCTCTTTGCTGACTCTAATGCTTGCAGTTTCTCAGAGCTTTGCTCTTGAACTCTCTCCACTTCTTTCTTTATTTTCTGTTCTTGGATAATTTCATCCTTGCTCATAGCTTAATATATCTTTGTCCTGGGATCACCCACATTTATACAGAGTGAGAGACCTTCCTCTAGAGCTCCAGATGTATCAAACTGCACCCAGGACATCACCACTAGAAAGCGTCTAGGGAACTTAAACTTTAAGGTAGTAGAAAAATTTTAAATGATTTTCACTTAAGTGTCATGCTAAATTTATTTAGTAATTATTAACTTCATAAAACACACCAATGGGTATTCCAAACACTTCTTCTACCCTAGTTAATCGAAAGTATGTCAATGATTAGTATCAGTGATATCTGTTCCCAAATAGGTTTGAGATTTAAGTGCACACTATAAAAACATAGAAATAGTAATACCAAAAAGCTATTATTTAATGAAAACTAAATTTAAACATTTGAAAAATTTTGATAAATGTGAGTTTCTAAAAACAAATTATCTAATGAATTATGAAGAAGAAAATGAATGAGAGAAACAAAAACTACACATATGTAGAAAAATTTAGAATTAAGATGTATTTTCTAGGATTTTTGCTTTTTCGAGATTGAGTCTTGCTCTATTGCCCAGGCTAGAGTGCAGTGGCATGATCTTGGTTTACTGCAAACCCTGCCTCCCAGGTTCAAGAGATTCTCCTGCCTCAGCCTTCTGAGTAGCTGAGATTACATGTGCCCGCCACTCTGCCTGGCTAATTTTTGTATTTTTAGTAGAGACAGTTTTCACCATCTTGGTCAGGCTGGTCTTGAACTTTTGACCTTGTGATCCACCTGGTTCAGCCTCCCAAAGTACCTGGATTTTTATTGTTGTTCAGATGTATACTGCACTCAGCCTGGGAAACAGCAAGACCCTGTCTCTAAAATACTCTCATTCTCTCTCTTTGTGCATTTGTGCATGTATGTATACTATATTATTTTTAATTCTATTATATACTATTATATATAATGTAAAATTTGTTATGTCTGTGGTTTATGGAAAAAAGAAAACAGAAATTTTATTATCAGACTCTACCTTTAAGAATGGACAAATTTTGTGCATATTTCTGTGTTTAAGTCAAAATAAATATTTAGGTGCAATATTGCAATGACATTTTTAATGGAGTGAATTTAATAAGTACAGACAGAAGACATTTTATTTTGATCTAATTAAATGTGCTTTGGGAATTTATTTTCTTAAAATCTTGCCAATATCAGGTGCAGATCTCATGGAATTTGGGTTCTAACAAGTCTAGTGTGGTCTAATTTTAAAACACCAATCTTATATCCAATTTAAATATTCTTCCCACTCCCCACTTTTTTTTTTTTTTTTCAGAAAAAGCCCAAACCTTAGTTGGAAACCTCACTGGGAAAAGAGGGCATGGTCTGTTCTTTCATTCTGCTTCATCTTTTTTTTTTTTTTCTCTCCTACAACGGGCTCCTCAATAATCACAACTGAGGGGAGGAATAGATAGGACTAAAAGGAGTTTTCTTAGGTTATATTGTTGTAATCTTGTTTAATGTCCTCTGTGTGGCAAGCTCTCACCTTTTAATTCTCAGAAATCATAAGGGAGAATTACTATGGAAGACCTCTGCAAGGATGCTTTCTGCAGCATTATCTGTTGTTGGTGATACAACACCCAACTAAACTAATTTATCTCCTGGTATACCCATAACAACTTCTTGCGGGAATCCCTTATTGCAACAAGATGGTACTTCTTTTGATAGATAGATAGATAGATAGATAGATAGATAGATAGATAGATAGATAGTAGATAGATAGATTTAGTACAAAACTCGTCAGGTATTTGATAAAATGTCCATCAGTTTTGGTATGTCGAATGTTTTTCTTATGATTCGACTGGAAATAGGGGTTTTGGAAAGGAGACCACAGAGGTGAAATGCAATTTATATCACATCATAACAAAGGTACATGCTATCGACATAACTGATCATTGATGATGTTAGTCTTAGTCACCTGGCTGAGGCAGTGTTTGTCAAGCTTCTCCTTTGCAAAGTTTCTCTTGTAGTTTCCACTCTATTTCCATAATGTATTTTTTGGAAGAAAGTCATTATGTGCAGCCTACATTTAAGGAGTAGGGATACAAATATAGAAATGTATGCAAAAATATGCAGCTCAGTGATTTACTACAAAGGAAATACTTTGTTACCACCACCCAGGTAAAAAGAGAAAATTGCTAGCATCCAAAAAGCCCACTCATTTTATCCTCCAATGGCTATCTGTTCCTTTTTCACAAGATAATTATTAACCTGACTTCAACAAAAATCGCTTTATGCTTCTCTTTCTATTTTACCATTCAAGCATGTATATCGAAACACTATAGTTTGGTTTTGACTGCCTTTTGTGAATCATAATTACACATCTTAGTAAACTTGTATCATAAAATAATTTTAGAATCACAGAAGAGTTGCAAAGATAGTATAGATAGTTGCTGTATAACCTGCAGCATTTCCCATGTTGTTTAGATGGTACATTGTGTGATATATTTATCACAACTAATGAACTAATTTTGATACATTATTATTAACTCAATGTTATATACTTCAGGTATATTTCTTTGGTTTTTACCTAATGTTCTCCTTTTGCTTTTCTATAACAGGATTCCTCTCAGGATAGCACATTCTATTTAATAATCCTGTCTCCTTAGGCTTCAATAGACTGTCACCCTTTCCCAGACTTTCCTTATTTTTGATAACCTTGACAGATTTCAGGAGTACTAGTCATGAATTTTATACACTGTTTATCTTAGTTTTGGTTTGTTAGATGTTTTTCTCATCATTAACCATCATTTGGGAAAGGAAGCCCACAAAGGAGAAGTGTTATTTTATAATATCTTATAAAGGGTACACACTATCAGCAGAAATTCTCACTGAAGATAGGCTTGGTAACCTAGCTGAAGTAGTTTCTTAGGTTTCTTTTCTGTAGAGTTACGGGTGTGTGCGTGCGTGTGTGTGTGTGTGTGTGTGTGTTTGTGTGTGTGTGTGTATTTGACATGGAGTATCATTCTGTTGCCCAGACTGGAGATTCCTGGGACATAAAATAGTCTGATGTTCAGAACATCAAATTTATTCATTTATTCATTTTTATTTTTTCTTCAACTTATATTTTAAGTTCTGCGGTACATGTGCAGGATGTGCAGGTTTGTTACACTGGTAAGCATGTGCTATATTGGTTTGCTGCACAGATCAACCCATCACCTAGGTATTAAGTCCAGCATCAATAAGCTATTCTTCCTGATGCTCTCCCTCCTTCATCCCATTCCCCTGACAGGCCCTAGTGTGTGTTGTTTCCCACCATGTGTCCATGTGTTCTCATCATTCATCTCCCACATGCTGTGTTTAATTTTATGTTCCTCTATTAGTTTGCTGAAGATTATGGCTTACAGATCCATTCGTGTCACTGCAAAAACATGATGTTGTTCCATTTTATGGCTGCATAGTATTCCATGGTGTATATGTACCACTTTTGTTTTCCAGTCCATCATTGATGGGCATTTGGGTTCATTCCATGTCCTTTCTATTGTGAATGTTGTTCCAATGAACATGTAAATGCATGTATCTTTATAACAGAATATAATATATTTATATTCTATGCAGTATATATCCAGTAATAGGATTACTGGGTCAAATGGTATTTCTGCTTCTTGATCTTTGAGCAATCGCCACACTGTCTTCCACACAGGTTGGAGTAATTTAGACTCCCACCAATAGTGTGAAAGGTTTCCTTCTTCTCCAGAACCTGACCAGAAAGTGTTGTTTTTTGACTTTTTAATAATCACCATTCTGACTGGCATGAGATGGTATCTCATTGTGGTTTTGATTTGAATGTACCTAATGATCAGTGATGTTGAACTTCTTTCCTATATTTCTTGGCCATGTGAATGTCTTCATTTGAGGTGTGTTTCCTCGTGTCCCTTGAACACATTTTAATGGAGTTATTTTTTTTTCTTGTACATTTTTTTTTCTTGAGACAGAGTCTCTGTCACCGAGACTGCAGTGGAGTGTCATGATCTTGGCTCACTGCAACCTCCACCTCCAAGGTTCAAGTGATTCTCCTGCCTCAGCCTCCCAAGTAGCTAAAAGCACATGTGCCTGCCACTATGCCTGGCTAATTTTCGTATTTGTTAGTAGAGGTGCAGTTTCACCACGTTTGCCAGTTTGCTTTCAAACTCCTGACCTCAAAGTGATCCGCCTGCCTTGGCCTCCCAAAATGCTGGGATTACACCCATGAGCCACAGCACCTAGTCTTTTCTTGTCAATTTGTGTAAGTTCCCTGTAGACTCTGAATATTAGACCTTTGTCTGGTAAATGAATCACAAAAATTCTCTTCTATTATGTAGTAACAAAATCTTTGCCCATGTCTATATTCTGAAAGGTCGTGCCTAGATTTCCTTCTAAAGATTTTATAATTTTGGGTTTTATATTTAAGTCCTTAATCCATCTCGAGTTAATTTTTGTATAAAGTGTAATAGTCTAGCAAGCAATCTGTTTATTTTACTAACTTTTTAAACAAAGTACCCCCTGGATTTGTTGATTTTTGAAAGAGATTTTTGTGACTCTATCTCTTTCAGTTCTGCTCTGATCTTGATCTTGTCTCCTGCTAGCTTTGGGGTTTGTTTGCTCTTGGTTCTGTAGTTGTTTTAGTTGTGATGACAGGTTGTGGACTTGAGATATTTCTAGCTTTTTGATGTGGGTATTTCATTTTATAAAATTTCCTATTAACACTGCTTTAGGTGCATCCCAGGCATGTTTTGTGTCTGTTCATTCTGATGATAGTTTATTGTGCTGTGCAGAAGCTCTTTAGTTTAATTACTTTTCATTAGTCAATTTATATTGTTGCAATTGTCTTTGTTGTTTTTAGCATAAAATCTTTGCCCATGTCTATTTCCTGAATGGCATTCCTAGATTTTCTTCTAGGGATTTTATAATTTGGAGTTTTACATTTAAGTCCTTAATCCATCCAGCTTGAGTTAATTTTTCTATAAGGTGTAAGGAAGGAGTTCAATTTTAATTTTCTGCATGTGGCTAGCCAGTTCTTCTAGCACCGTTTATTAAATAGGGAATCCCTTCCCCGTTGTTGTTGTCAGGTTTGTTGAAGATCAGATAATTTAGGTGTGCAGTCTTATTTCTGAGTTCTCTATTCTGTTCCATTTGTCTATCTGTCTGGTTTGTGCCAGTACTATGCAATTTTGGTTACTGTAGGCTTGTAGTATAGTTTGAAGTCAGGTAACATGATGCCTCCAGCTTTGTTTTTTGTGCTTAGGATTGTGTTGGCTATGTGGACTTCTTTTTTAATTCCGTATGAATTTTAAAATAGTTTTTTTTAATTCTGTGAAAAATGTCAATGGTAATTTAATGGAAATAACATTGAATCTATATACTACTTTAGGCAGTAAGGCCATTTTCACAATATTGATGCTCCCATTCCAAGACCATGGAGTATTTTTGCATTTTTTGTTTCCTCTCTAATTTTCTTGAGCAGTCATTTGTAGTGTTTCTTGAAGAGGTTCTTCACCTACTTGTTAGTGTATTCCGAAGTATTTTATTCTCTCTTTGTAACAATTGTGCATGGGCTTTCATTCATGATTTTGCTCTCTGCTTGCCTGTTGTTGGTATATAGGAATGCTAGTGATTTCTGCACATTGACATTGTATCCTGAGACTTTGCTGAAGTTGCTTATCAGCCTAAGAAATTTTGGGCTGAGACAATGTTGTTTCTAGATATAGGATCACATCATCTGCAAACAAAGATAATTTGACTTCATCTCTTTCTATTTGAATAGGCCTTATTTCTCTCTTGCCTAATTACCCTGGCCAGAACTTTCAATACTATGTTGAATATCAGTGGTGGGACAGGGCATTCTTGTTTTACACCACTTTTCAAGGATAACACTTGCAGCTTTTGACCATTCAATATGATATTGGCTGTGGGTTTGTCATATATGCCTCTTAAATGGTTTTTGTCTTTAGTTTTGTTCACATTACTGATAGCATTTATTAGTTTGTGTATGCCAAACCAACCTTGTATCCCAGGGTTGAAGCTGACTTGATTGTAGTGGATGCTTTTTGATGTGCTGTTGGATTCGGTTTGCCAGTATTTTATTGAGGATTTTTGCACTGGCGTTCATCAGGGATATTGACCTGAAGTTTTGCTGCATCTCTGCCAGTTTTTGGTATAGGATAATGCTGGCCTCATGAAATGAGTTAGGGAGAAGGTCATCCTTTTCAATTGTTTGGGATAGTTTCAGTAAAAATGGGACCAGCTATTCTTTGTACCTCTGGTAGAATTCAGCTGTAAGTCTGTCTGGTACTAGGCATTTTGTTTGGTTGGTAGGCTATTTACTACTGCTTCAATTTCAGAACCAATTATTGCTTCAATTTCTTTCTAGTTCTGTCTTGGGAGGGTGTATGTTTCCAGATATTTATCCGTTTCTTGTAGATTTTCTAGTTTATGTACATAAAGTGTTTATAGTGTTTGCTGATGGTTGTTTGTATTTCTGTGGGGTCAGTGCTGATATTCCCCTTTTCATTTCTGATTGTGTCTACTTGATTCTTCTCTCTTTCTTCATTATTAGCCCTGCAAGCTATTTATGTATTTCACTAACTTTTTAAACAAAATACCTCATGGATTTGTTGATTTTTTGAAGCTTTTTTTTTTTTTTTGTCTCTGTTTCCTTCAGTTCTGATCTCATCTTGGTCGTTCTTGTCTCCTGCTAGCTTTGGGGTTTGTTTGCTCTTGGTTCTCTAGTTGTCTTAGTTGTGATGATAGGTTGTCAACTTGAGATATTTCTAGCTTTTTGATGTGGACATTTTATGCTATAAATTTCCCAATTAACACTGCTTTAGGTGCATCACAGAGAATCTGGTATGTTGTCTGTTTATTCTTAATACTTTCAAAGAATTTCTTGATTTCTGCCTTAATTACTTATCCAGGGGTCATTCAGGATCAGGTTGTCCCATTTCCATATAGTTGTGTAGTTTTGAGTGAATATCTTAATCTTCAAAATTTTTTTATTGTAATTTAAGTTATGATAAATAACTTGGGATACATGGGTAGAACATGCAAATTGGTTACATAGGTATACCCATGCAATGGTGGTTTGTTGCACCCATCAACCTGTCATCTACATTAGGTATTTCTCCTAATACTATCCTTTCCCTCGCACCCCACCTCCCAGCAAACCCTGATGTGTGGTGTTCCCCTCCTTGTGTCCGTGCATTCTCCTTCTTCAACTCCCACTTATGAGTGAGAATGTGCAGTTTTTGGTTTTCTGTTATTTTGTTAGTTTGCTGAGAATGATAGCTTCCAACTTCATCCATGTCCCTGCAAGGGACATGAACTCATTCTTTTAATGGCTGCATAGTATTACATGGTGTATATGTGCCACATTTTTTTATCCAGTCTTTTATTGATGGGCATTTGGGTTGGTTCCAACTCTTTTCTATTATGAACAGTGCTGCAATAAATATATGTGTGTGTTTGTCTTTCTTTATAGTAGAATGATTTACAATCATTTGGGTATATACCCAGTAATGGGATTGCTGGGTCAAATGGTATTACTCTTTCTAGAGCGTTGAGGAATCGCCACACTGTCTTCCACAATGGTTGAACTAATTTACACTCCCACCAACAATGTAAAAGCGTTCCTATTTCTCCACACAGAAGAAATTTCTCTTTAGCTTCTATTGTTTCCTGACTTTTTAAAGATTGCCATTCTAACTGGCGTGTGATGATATATCATTGTGGTTTTGATTTGCATTTCTCTAATGACCAGTGATGATGAGCATTTTTTTCATGTTTGTTGGCCACATAAATGTCTTCTTTTGAGAAGTGTCTGTTCATATACTTCTCTAACTTTTTGACGGGATTGTTTGTTTCTTTCATGTAAATTTGTTTAAGTTCTTTTTGTAGGTTCTGGTTATTAGCCCTTTTCAGATAGATAGATTGCAAAAATTTTCTCCCATTCTGTAGTTTGCCTGTTCACTCTGATGATAGCTTCTTTCGCTGTGCAGCAGCTCTCTATTTTAATTAGATCCCAGTTGTCAATTTCGGCTTTTGTTGTCATGGTTTTTGGTGTTTTAGTCGTGAAGTCTTTGCCCATGCCTATGTCCTGAAAGGCATTGGCTTGGTTTTCTTCTAGGGATTTTATGATTTTTAACATAAAGTCTGTTGAATTTTATTTAAGGCCCTTTCTGCAGCTATTGATATAATTGTGGTTTTTGTCGTTGGTTCTGTTTATGTGATGGATTACATTTACTGATTTGAGTATGTTGGGCCAGCCTTACATCCTAGGGATGAAGCCAACTTGATGGTGGTGAATAAGCTCTTTGATGTGCTGCTGGATTCAGTTTGCCAGAATTTTATTGAGGACTTTTGCATCAATTTTCATCAGGGATATTGGCCTGAAGTTTTTGTTGTTGTTGTTGTTGTTGTGTGTCTGCTGGCTTTTGGAATCAGGATGATGGTGGCCTCATAAAATGAGTTAGGAAGAAGTCCCTCTTTTTATATTGTTATGGTATCAGCTTCTTTTTGTAACTCTGATAAAATTTGGCAGGTAATCCATCTGGTCCTGTGCTTTTTTTGGTAGGTAGCCTATTAATTACTGACTCAATTTCAGAACTTGTTATTTATCTATTCAGGAATTTGACTTCTTCCTGGTTTAGTCTTGGAAGGATATATGCGTCCAGGAATTTATCCATTTCTTCCAGATTTTCTAGTTTATTTGTGTAGAGGTGTTTATAGTATTCTCTGATGGTAGCTTGTATTTCTGTGGAATCAGTGGTGATATCCCCTTTATCATTTTTTACTGTGTCTATTTGATTTCGCTCTGTTTTCTTCTGTATTAGTCTGGTTAACGGTCTTATCTATTTTGCTGGTCTTAAAAGAAAAAACAGCTCCTGAATTTATTGTTGTTTTTTGTTTTGTTTGTAAGGGGTTTTTTTGTGTGTCTCTATCACCTTCAGTTCTGTTCTGATCTTAGTTATTTCTTGTCTTCTGCTAACTTTTGAATTTGTTTGCTCTTGCTTCTCTAGTTCTTTCAATCATGAGGTTAGGGTGTTGATTTCAGATCTTTCCCGCTTTCTCTTGTGGGCATTTAGTGCTTTAAATTTCCTTCTAAACGCTAATTTAGCTGTGTCCAAGAGATTCTGGTATGTTGTGTCTTTGTTCTCATTGGTTTCAAAGAATGTATTTATTTCTACCTTAATTTCATTGTTTATCCAGTAGTCATTCAGGAGCAGTTTCCATGTAGTTGTGTAGTTTTGAGTTAGTTTTTTAATCCTGAGTTCTAATTTGACTGCACTGTGGTCTGAGAGACTGTTATGATTTCCATTCTTTTGCATTTGCTGAGGAGTGTTTTACTTCAAATTATGTGGTTAATTTCAAAATAAGTGTGATGTGGTGCTGAAAAGAGTGTATATTCTGCTGATTTGGGGTGGAGAGTTCTGTAGATGTCTATTAGATTGGCCTGGTCAAGAGCTGAGTTCCTTGTTAATTTTCTGTCTTGTTGATCTGTCTAATATTGACAGTGGAGTGTCAAAGTCTCCCACTATTATTGCATGGGAGTCTAAGTCTCTTTGTAGGTCTCTAAGAACTTGCTTTATGAATCTGGGTGCTTCTATATTGAATGCATAGATATTTAGAATAGTTAGCTCTTCTTGTTGCATTTATCCCTTTATCATTATGTAATGCTCTTCTTTGTTTGTTTTGATCTTCATTGGTTTAAAGTCTGTTTTATTAGAAACTAGGATTGCAATCCCTGCTTATTTTTACTTTTCATTTGTTTGGTAAATCTTCCGCCATCCCTTTTTTTGATCCTATACATGTCTTTGCACTTGAGATGGGTCCCCTCAATACAGCACACCAAAGGGTCTTGACTCTATCCAATTTGCCAGTCTATGTCTTTTAATTCAGGAATTTACAGTGTTTACATGTAAGGGTAATATTGTTATGTGTAAATTGGATCCTGTCATTATGATGATAGCTCATTATTTTTCTCATTAGTCGATACAGTTTCTTCATAGTGTTGATTATCTTTACAAATTAGGTATGTTTTTGCAGTGACAGGTAATGGTTTTTCCTTTCAATGTTTAGTGTTTCCCTCAGGAGCTCTTGTAAGGCAGGCTTGGTAGTGACAAAATCTCTCAGCATTTGCTTGTCTTAAAGGATTTTATTTTTTCTTCACTTATGAAGCTTAGTTTGGCTAGATGTGAAATTCTGGGTCGAAAACACTGTTCTTTAAGAATGTTGAATATTGGTCCCCACTCTCTTCTGGCTTGTAGGGTTTCTGCCAAGGGATCTGCTGTTAGTCTGATGGGCTTTCCTTTGTGGATAACCTGATCTTTCTCTCTGGCTGGCTTTAAGGTTTTTTTCCTTCATTTCAACCTTGGTGAATCTGATGATCATGTGTCTTGGGGTTGCTCTTCTCGAGGAGCATCTTTGTGTAGTTCTCTGTATTTCCAGAATTTGAATGTGGCCTGTCTTGCTAGGTTGGGAAGTTCTCCAGCATAATATTGTGAAAAGTGTTTTCTAACTTGGTTCCATTCTTCTTGTCACTTTGAGGTACACCAATCAATCATAGGTTTTGTCTTTTAATATATTTCCATATTTTTTGGAGGATTTGTTTGTTCATTTTTGTTCTTTTTCTCTAATATATCCTTTCTTCTACTTGATTGATTCAGCTATTGATACTTGTGTATGCTTCACAAAGTTCTCATGCTGTGTTTTTCAGCTCCATCAGATCATTTATGTTCTCCTCTACACTGATTATTTTAGTTAGCAATTCATCTGATCTTTTTTTCAAGGTTCTTAGCTTCCTTGCATTGGATTAGAACATGCTCATTTAGCTCGGAGTAGTTTGTTATTACCCACCTTTTGAAGCCTACTTCTGTCAATTTGTCAAACTCATTCTCCATCCAGTTTTGTTCCCTTGCTGGCAAGGAGTTTTAATCTTTTGGAGGAGATGACGTGTTCTAGTTCTTGGAATTTTCAGCCTTTTTGTGCTGGGTTTTCTCATCTTCGTGGATTTACCTACATTTTGTCTTTGATGTTGGTGACGTTTGAATGGGATTTCTGTGTGGATGTCCTTTTTGTTGACGTTAATGCTATTCCTTGCTGTTTGTTAGTTTTCTTTCTAACAGTCAGGCCCCTCTGCTGCAGGTCTGTTTGAGTTTGCTGGAGGTCCATTCCAGACCCTACTTGCCTGGGTATCACCAGAGGAGGCTGCGGTACAGCAAAGATTGCTACCTATTCCTTCCTCTGGAAACTTCATCCTAGAGAGGCACCCTCCAGATGCCAGCTGGAGCTCCTCTGTTTAAGGTTTCTGTTGACCCCTGCTTGGAGACATCTCTAAGTCAGGAGGCATGGGAATCATGGAACCACTTGAGGTGGCAGACTGTCCCTTAGCAGAGCTCATGCACTGTAGGAGATCTGCTCTCTTCAGAGCCAGTAGGCAGGAATGCTTAAGTCTGCTGAAGCTGTGCCCACAGCTGCCCCTTCCTCCAGGTGCTCTGTTCCAGGGAGATGGGAGTTTTATCTATAAGCCCCTGACTGGGGCTGCTGCCTTTCTTTCAGAGATGCCATTCCCAGAAAGGAGGACTTAAGAGAGGCAGTCTGGCTACAGCAGCTTTTGAGTTTCTTAATCTTTAGTTGTCATGTTATTATTCTGTGCTCTGAGAGACTGTTGGTTATAATTTCAATTCTTTGGCATTTGCTGCAGTTTTACTTCAGATTATGTGAATTTGAGAGTAAGAGCTATGTGGCAAGGCAAAGAATGTATATTCTGTTGTTTCTTGTTCAAGTGTTCTGTAAACACCTATCAGGTCCACTTGGTCCAGAGCTGAGTTAAGGTCCTAACTGTCTTTGTTAATTTTCTGTCTTAATGATCTGTTTAATATTGTCAGTGGAGTGTTAAAATCTCCAACCATTATTGTGTGGGAGTCTAAGTCTCTGTACATTTCTAAGAACTTGCTTTATGAATCTGGGTGCTCCTGTATTGGGTGAATATTTATTTAGGATAGTTAGCTCTTGTTGAATTGAACACTGTACCATTAACTAATGCTCTTTTTTGTCTTTTTTGGTCTTTGTTGGTTTAAAGTCCGTTTTGTCAGAAACTAGGATTGTGATCCCTGCTTTTTTCTGTTTTCCATTTGCTTGGTAAATTTTCCTCTATCCCTTTATTTTGAGCCTATGTGTGTATTTGCATGTGAGACAGGTGTCTTGAAGACAGAATATCAATGGCAATTGACTCTTTATCCAGCTTGTGATTCTGTATCTTTTAATTGTGGCATTTAGCCCATTTAGATTTAATGGTAGTATTAATATGTGTGAATTTGATCCTGTCATCATGATTCTAGCTGGCTGTTTTGCAGACTTATTTATGTGGTTGCTTCATGGTGTCACTGGTCTGTTTTAAATGGTGTGCTTTTGTATTGACTGGTAACAGTTTTTCCTTTCCATATTTAGTGCTTCCTCCAGGAGCTCGCTCAAGGCAAGGCTGGTGGTCACGAATTCCCTCAGGATTTGCTTGACTGAAAAGGATCTTATTTCTCCTTCACTTATGAATGTTAGTTTGCCAGAAATGAAATTCCAGGTTGGAAATTCTTTTCTTTAAGAATGTTGAATATTGACCTCCAATCTCGTCTGGCTTGTAGAGATTCTGCTGAGAGGTTCACTCTTAAGTCTAATTGGTTTCCCTTTGTAGGTGACCTAGACTTTCCTCTCTGGATGCCCTTAACAATTTTTCTTTCATTTCAACCTTGAAGAATCTGATGATAGTGTCTTGGGATTGATCTTCTCATGAGCATTTTACTGGGTTTCTCTGGGTTTCCTGAATTTAAATGTTAGCCTGTCTTGCTAGGTTGAGGAAGTTCTTCAGGATGATATCCTGAAGCATGTTCAACTTGGTTCTGTGCTCCCCATCTCTTTCAGGTATCCCAATCAGTTACCCCAACACAGGTTCAATGTTGTTACATAATCCTATATCTCTCAGACATTTTGTTCATTCCTTCCATTATATTTTATACATTCTTGTCTAGGCAGACAAGAATCTTATTTCAGAAAGACAGTCTTCAATCTCTGAGTTTCATTCCTCCACTTGTTTTATTCTGCTATTGATACTTGTAATTGCATTGTGAAGTCCTCATGCTATATTTTTCAGCTCCATCAGGTCAGTTATGTTCCTCTCTAAACTGTGCATTCTGGTTATAAGCTCCTGTATTGTTTTATCATGATTCTTAGTTTATTTGCATTGGGTTAGAACATGCTTCTTTAGCTCAGCAAAGGACATTATTACCAATCTTCTGAAGTCTAGTTCAGTTGTTTGCCCTTCCTAGAGAAGTGTTGTGGTCACTGGAGAAAAAGGGACACTTTTCTTTTTTGAGTCTTCAGCATTTTTGCATTGATTCTTATCTTTGTGGGCTTATTTACCTTCCATCTTTGAGGGTGCTGACCTTTGACTGTGCTTTTTGAAGCATCTTTTTGTTGATGTTGTTGTTGCTTTCTGTTTTTCAATTATTATTACTTAATTAATTTTTTAACAGTCATACCACTCTTCCATAGGGCTGTGGAGGTTTTCTTGGGATTTACTCCAGACCCTAGTCTACTGGGTCCTATAGGAGGTGTCTAGACACCTTTATCGGGAGGTCTCACCCAGCTAGGAAGAAGGGGATCAGGGACTTGCTTAAAGAAGTGTTCTGACTGACCCTAGCAGAGCAGGTGCACTGCACTGGGGAGTGGCCCCATTGTCCAGGCTGCCCAGGCTATTCAGAGCCATCAGGCTGGAAAGGCTATGTTAGCTGAACTACAGAGACAGCAGTCACCCCTTCCCTTGAGACTCCGTCACAGAGAGAGATCAGAGTTCTGTCTGTATAACCCTGGCTATGATTGCTGTATTTTCCCACAGGGAGGTCCCCCTTGAGGAGGGATAGATTGGGGTCCCCCTTAAGGAAGAATTTGACCATGATCTGGCATAGCAATTGTTCTGTGTTGTGGGGAACTCCTGCCAGTCTGGACTGCCCAGACTCCCTGGTGCTGGTAGGCTACAACAGCCAACTCCAGCCTACTTTAAATTTTACATGGAGCCAAGAAAGAGCCCATATAGCAAAGACAATCCAAAGCAAAAAGAACAAAGCTGGAGGCATTATACCACCTGACTTCAAATTATACTACAAGGCTATAGTAACCAAAACAGCATGCTACTGATACCAAAACAGACATATAGACCAATGGAACAGAGTAGAGACCTCAGAAACACCATCACAGATCTACAACAATTTTATCTTCAACAAACCTAACAAAAACAAGGAACAAGCAATGGGGAAAGGATTCCCTATTTAATAAATGGTACTAGGAAAACTGGCTAGCTATATGGAGAAAACTGAAACTGGACCCCTTCCTTCCACCTGATACAAAAATTACTCAAGATGGATTAAACTTAAATGTAAAACCCCAAACCATAAAAACCTTAGAAGGAAACCTAGGCAATACTATTTATGACATAGGCATGAGCAAAGATTTCTTGATCACCTGCAGAAATGGCAGCTGCCCCTTTCCCCCAGAAACTCAGTCTGTCTCTGGCAGTCTCCAGTAAGCTGCCACTGGTGGGCTGGAATTCCAAGCCAGTGAGTCTTAATTTGTGAGGTGCCATGGAAGTTGGGCTGCTTGGCTCCCTTCCTAGGGAAATTCATGGATGGATCTCCTGCCTCACTGAAATTCCTGAAACCATAGAATGCAAAACTCCAGGGTCTCTGTAACTTTTTAAGTAGCCACTTCACTGAGACTCTGCACAGCTCTGTGCTGAAGCCCCTGAAGTACCCAAGGTGTGGTTTCCTCATCAGGGTCGCAAAATTACTCACAGCCTCCCTTGTCTGGGGTTGGGGGCTCCCCTGGCTCTAAGTCATTTCTGGGTGGGCCAAACCCCACACTGCTTTTTCTTGCTTTCTGTGTGTTGAGTCATTTGCCAAGTCAGTGCAGTGCAAGAGCCTGGATACCTCAGTTAAGGTGCAGAATTCACTCACCTGTTTTCATTCCTCTCCTTCAGAGCTGTGGACTGCAGCTGCTTCTAATAGACCATCTTGGCCTGCTCCCAATCCAGTCTCAGTCTTGACAATTTCTGTACAACAAATTTTACCCATGCACATTTATCAGCCCTGCACTCTGTCACTTGACCATGCCCAAGAAAGGTATGCTATGTGATGGAGATCCGAAGGTAGGCCTTGTAGTGCACACAACTTCACGAGCAAAGACATATTCTTAGATACTGAAACTTTTTGATTTCCATCTTAAATGCCTTGGCTGGGCCACCGTCTCTTCATTTCAGTGTTGCGTGCAACAGGCACAGGGCTTCTTGGGCTGTGAAAGGAGATTCAGCAGAAAGGAAGATCCCTACCAGAACATTCTAAAGTGGCCTTACTGCCTTGCTGCCTCCAGCATCCGAGGAGAATGTGGAGAGGTGGAGCCTGGTCTTTTTTCTTCTCCTGCCCTGGGCAGAGCAGAAGAGTGCAAAAATGCTGGAGGAGGGTGAAATCTCAATTTTATGTTATAAAATTATAATTTTGTGTCTTTGTATCTCCATATTTTTGCTGTATTTTCTTTTTCAGTAATTTTGAAATTTTGGCAACAGGTATATGTCATCGTTTTTGTTATTTTGTTTCCCTGGTAATTAGAGGGTTTTATCAATTTTTCATATGTACATTCACTCTTTGGATATCCTGTTTCCCTGGGTTGTGTATCTCTCTTTGTGGATTTGAAGAAATTGAAAACAGATACTCAGAATACAGTTCTTTTTTTAATTTATATTAGAAATATGTTTTCTCTCTCTGTTTTCCTATTTCTTATTTTCTGGTGCAAACTCTTAATTTCTTTAGTTAATACTATCTAGCTCTTTCTTTTTATTTCCTTTTGTTTTCTTACTTATGGAATAGTTTTCTGTTCTCAGATCATACATATATTTCAGTATTATTTTCTTAGACTTTATCTCTTGCCCTTTCATATCTATATCTATAATACAACTAGAATACATTTCTGTATATGGTTTGACCTAGAGGTCAAGATTCACCTCTTTTCATGTGAAAATCTAATTACTTCAGCACAATTTATTGCAAAGCCCGTTACTTCTTCCTCTTCTGTATTGCCACTTGTTTTATTAAATATAAAGTTTATAGATATGAATTTTCTTCTGAGGGCTTTATATTTTATTATGTCACTTTTCTATATTTTGACAAATCTCTATTAATTTATTTATTGAAAAATTTAAATAAATCTTGATTTAGTAGAGAAAGTTCACCAACCTCAAGTACCTATTTAAGGTGTGCTTTAGTTATTCTTGCACTACTATATTTTACATTTTTCTTGAGCAAACAACAAAACAAATGAAAACCAAATTGGGCTTGTGTTGGAAGAACTCGGAAGTAGTAGATTGGACTAAGGAAATTTCACACTTAGGCTTCTCTCAATTAATAAACATGGTGTAAATCCTATTTATTTAAGGCTTCCTTAATTTCTGTCAAAATATAATTTTTCTACTGAAGAAATTTTCCACAACTTTCATTACACTTTCACATAGATATTGATTCATTCTGTGCCCTTGTATATAGCATCATAAAAATTCATTTCTTCTACCCAGTTGCTAGTACTGAAATGTGATTTTAAAAATATTGAGTTTAAATGCAGCAACATTGCTAAAATGATTTATTGATTCTAATAAATATATCTGTAATTATTTGGATTTTCTAATTTTCCAGCAGTTCCCTTTTCTTTAAACATATAATATTTTTACTTTTTTTCAGTTTTAATACTGTTCATTTATATCTTGTTTTATTGCATTTGTATAATGTTAATACAAAAAGTGACAGTAGTAATTTTCTTTTTTCTGATTTTAAATGGAATGATTTAAACATTTCAACATTTACTGTGATATTCTGTGGAGATTTTCTTGATAGTCTTTATCAGAATAATAATGATACCATCTATACCTAACTTGTTAAGACATTTTCTTAATGGATTTTAAATGCCATCAAATAATTTTTCTGCAATTGAGCAAGTTGATTTCTTTCTTTTTTATTGTGTCACCGTGTCAAATCATATTGCTTAAAAGAATTAAATAAGTCTTGCTCTCCCAGAATAAACCTAACTTTGTTTTGCTATATTTATGCATTTGTTAATAAAACGTGTGCAGTTATAACTAAGTGGATTAAGATGTTGTAGGATACAATGTTATTTCAATAAGTGAGACTGGCCAGTACGTTTCCTTTCTTTTGTAGTGTCAAGATTATGATGGCCTTTTTAAACGAGTTGTTCTGTCTTTTCTCTTTTTCTATTGTATGGGAGCATTTAAATAAGATTGGCATGTGTCACCTGGAATTTGAGAAATCATAGTGAATGGTGTCATCTTCTTAATGGTATCATCTTAATATTATTTAATACATGTAGGTAGAATATGCTAATACAATTTTTGAGTTGGAGATTTATTTTTAAGAGGTTTTCAGTTAAGAATTTATTTTAAAATTGTATTTTGATAAGGCAGGAACACAGTATGAAATCTTTGCTTCTTTAAAGAATTAAGTGAACATTACAGCTGACTAGCCTTTGACTTTAACTGTTCAGCTTTAAGAATCCTTTCTTAAAGAAATTGTTCCTTTCTTAAAGACTTTTTAAAAGAAATCATTCAATCTTTAAGAAAGATAATTTGTTGAGATGCATGTTTATATCATTAATATTCAGCTCTTTTATTTATGTTATATATTTTAAACTGCAGCTTCTCTAGTCACAATTTTAAATGTATGAGAATTGTAAATTCAGAATCCTCATATCCTAATGATGAAGTGAAAGGTTTAAAATTATGAAACCTCTCTCTATAGATCTCTGCTTGAAAACATGTATTATATCTGATGTTTACATAGGTACAACAGTTTGCATTCTTTTACCTTCAGTATTACTGTGTCTTAGATTTTTTTCTCTTGTCCATACTATATGATTAGATACTGTTCTTTCTATCAATAATATTGTTCACACAGCACTGCTTATCTTCCCATTTAAAAAATCCTCCCCAGGTAAGAAGATGACACCATTCACTATGATTTCTCGAATTCCAGGTGACCCATGCCAAACCTTGTGAACAGATTTCCTACTACATTCTGCTCTGCTGTACCAGGGTAGATGTTTGTGATTCCACAGTTCACTAAGTAGCCATCTGGAGAGTGAAATACTAGCCTACCATATGCGTATATAACATCATGTTCTGCAGATGGCATTTATTTAGTCCCCTGTTTCCCTTAACTGGTGAGTTAGTATTGGGGAAGAAGGAACACCACAATTCACTAAAATAAGTTGAAAGTCTATAGTGGAAATGAGTTCTCTCTCATAATGCCTCATCTGAAAAAGTGGAGGGCTAAGTCAAAGGATGACCATAGTCACCCATTGCTAATCTCTGGAGGGAGTATTTAGCAACACTTTTGCATTGTCCTTAGAATCTGAGCCTTAGCATTAATTATCTTTAGTTTTAGAACTACAGCCAAAATCCCAATACAATATGAATGACCTAGATATAATCCTATTATGAAAATAATAATATTTTATGATTCATTAGTTTTACTATTTTAAATGTAAACCATCAAATTATGTCTGAGTTTATATTAGTTGCAAGGTCAATTTCTGGACTTATGAGGGTTTATTCTTTTATTTTTCCTGCATTTTCACTCTCTTATTTAAAAGTTCTTCAATCTTTCTTAATATTGAGGTCAGGAGTTCAAGACAAGCCTGGCCATCATGGTGAAACCCCATCTTTAAAAATATATATGTTAACATATAACATCAATATTCAACCATTAGCTGGGCCAGAAATCTATAGTTCCTTCAGTTAGGCATCTCATTTCTCAAATCTCAAATCCAATATATCAGTAGATTCTGCTGGACCAACCTCCACAGGGTATGTTCTGCCTCTCTCCTTCTTTCTGTGTCCCCTTCTACCACCTGTATCCAAGCCCATGTCATGTCTTTTTGGGCTTACTTTAAAGACCCCCTAATTGCTTCACTAAATATAGCCTTTGCAAACTGATGATGTACTCATCACACAGGAGCAGAATACATGAATACATGTTACAGAACATGAATATTATCAATAAGTATTTTGCTTAATGTCATTAACCACTTCTTACTTCATTCAGAACAGAACCTCAATGTCTGGTCATGGCTTATAAAACCAGACATTAGTTAGCATTAACATAGCTTCCTAACTTAATTTTATGCATCTCTCTCCTCACTGTCTCTGCTGTAGTTGCAGTAACTCTCTTAGATGAACATGAGCTTATTTGTTTCTCTTGCTCTTTTCTCTGCCTAGAGCATTATCTCTATGGCTCTTTACCTAGACCATTGTCCGTACATCTCTTCACATAGTTGATTAATTCTCATCTCATCAGGTGCCTATTTAAAAGGCCCCTTTTAGAGAGGCTATCCCTAACTATTCTAGATCTGTCTCTCTCTGTCTCTGACTTCTTATCTATCTTTCTATCTACCTATCTATCAATGTAATCTATCGACCTTTCTATCCATAGGCAGACATTATCTAATTATCAAAGATTATAACCAAATTCTTACCACCACTGGGGCAAAACCATATATTATATGTATATAAAGTAATCAGACTCCTACCACCACTGGGCCAAAACCAACCGACCATTATCTGAAATTATAGTAATTTCTTCATTGATTTGCTACCAATTTACATACTATAATTTCAATCTAATACAAAGCCACTGCTATAGTTTGAATGTGTCATCCAAAACTCATATGGAAATTTAACTCGCAATGTAGCAATATTGAAAAGTAGGCTTTAAGAGGTTATTGAATCATGGATTAATCTATTAATGGATCAATTATTTAACAGGTAAATGGATAAATGGATTATCACGGAATTGGGACTGATGTCTTTATAAGAAGAGGCAGAAACCTGAGCTAGCACTTCAGCATGCTCAGCCTCCTCTTCAGGTGATACACCATGCCCCTCAGGATTCTGCTGAGTCCTCATCAGCAAGAGGGCTCTCACCAGATGCCACTCCTCAACCTTGGACTTTTCAGCCACTATAGCTGTAACAAATGCATACCTTTTCTATATAAATTACCCTGTTTCATGTATTTCATTATGAACAACAGAAAATTGATTAAGATAGATACACAGGTTTAATTTTATTCATTTAACTATTTCAGTTACCAGTTTCCTGAATTACAAATCCAGAAGGTAATCCTACCTTTCATACACACTGTGATGACAAAAACAGGCCATTCTTGAGTAAATACTTAGCCAATGCTTAATGTATGAGAAAGCACAGTAAATATAACTTCCTTTCCTAGCATGTATATGTGCACAAAAGTGTATTTACTTTTAAAAACATTAAAACAAACACAGTAAACTGTTGGTTAACATTTATTTTCTTCCTTTTATTTAAATGGAAAAATGAGGATTCTTCTGATTTGCACCATGAATTTCTTGTTTGACTTGCTGTTCAGGTATGCAGATTTTATTTGAATATGTTTCAAGAAATATTAAGTAATTTTTAAAATATATGCTGATTGAATTTTTATTATGTAGCTTTTAAATATGAAAAGATGTAAGTTCTTTATCAGAAAAGTGAAAACATAACAATAGGTTTTGTAGTGTTTCATTTCCTTTTGTGATTTTAAATATATATGCTACGGCCCATGTAAATAAGCATTAGATGGTATTCATGGTTCTTTCTCTCTCTCTCTCTCTCTCTCTCTGTGTGTGAGTGTGTGTGTGTGAGTGTGAGTGTGTGTGTGTGTGTATGAATATAATGTCTTGAACTGAATAGAAATCCCCAAATTTTAAATGTTGAAACCTGACACCTAATATGATAGCATTAGAAAGAGAAAGGAGTTCCTTTGGGAGATGACTAAGGTCATGACGCTCGTGAACTTGTGAATGAGAATAGTGCCTTTATGAAATAGACTCCAGAGACCTCCCTCACTACTTCTACCATGTAAAGCCTGGTTTGTGAGCCAGAAAGTGAGTCCTCACCAAACACCAAATCTGTCAGTGCCTCTATCTTGGACTTTGAGGTTCCAAATGGTGAGAAATAAATTTCTGTTGTTTATAAGCTACTGAGTTTATGATATTTTTTCTATCATACATTCTTGGCTTAGAAAATGCTGCTTTGTCTGCCTAGAAGTTTTTTTTAATTTTTAACTTTTGCGGGTACATAGTAGTTGTACAGGTTCAAGGGGTACATGGAGTATTTTGATTTAGGGACATAATGCGTCATAATCACATCAGGGTAAGTGGGGTATCGATCACCTCAAACATTTATCCTTTCTTTGTGTTATAAACAATCCAATGATATTCTTCAGTTATTTATTTTATTTTATTTATTTAGAGATGAATTCTCACTCTTGTCACCCAGGCTGAAATGCAGTGGTGCAATATTGTCTCACTTCAATCTCCATCTCCTGGGTTGGAGCGATTTTCCTGCCTCAGCCTCCCAAATATTTGGGATTGCTGGCTCCTGCCACCACACCTGGCTATTTTTTATATTTTTAATAGAAAGGAGGTTTCACCATTTTGTCCAGAGTGGTCTCAAATTCCTACCCTCAAGTGACCCTCCTTCCTTGGCTTCCCATTATGCTGGAATTACAGATGAAAGCCACAGCGCCCTGCCCTTTTGGTTAATTTTATATGAACAATAAAAGAGTGTTAACTATATTTACCCTGTTGTGCTATCACATACTAGATCTTATTCATTCCATGTAATTATATTTTTGTTCTTACTAGCCATCCCTGCCCTCATCATTACTAGCCTTCTCTGTCTCTGGTAACTATCATTCTACTCTCATCTCCATGAGTTCAGTTGTTTAAATTTTAAGCTCCCACAAATACATGAGAACATGCACAGTTTATCTTTCTGTGCCTTGTTTATTTCATTTAAAACAATGTCCTCCAGTTCTATTCATGTTGTTGCAAAAGACAGGATTTGCTTCTTTTTTATTACTGGGTAGTACTCCATTGTGTGTATGTACCATATTCGCTTTATCCATTTATCTGCTGACAGACACATAGGTTGCTTCCAGATGTGTTACAGTACACATGGTCATGCAGGTATCACTTTCGTATAGTGATTTATTTTGGGAATAGACCTAGCATTGGGATTCCTGTATCATATGGTGGTTTGTTATAGCAGCCCCCGCAGACTAAGATATATGTATACAATCACTATATATATAGTCTATACATATATAGTGAATATATTTATATATATATTATCTTTATATATTATATAGTGAATATAATTATCTGCTTCTATCACTGAAATATATTGGATTATCACTTTTTTGATCTTTCAATAAAAGTTGGTGACATATTAATCCAGAGAGTGGGAGGGAATCTCTTGAAAATAATGTCCGATAAGCAAATGTATCTTAAAACCACAAAATAAAGCAATTTAAATTTAGTAATATTTTCCAGAGGAAAAGTGTCAAAAATTTTAGTGTATCTTTTGCAAATTTGAATGATGAGTAAATCCTAATTTCTATCCAATGGACATTTTAATGAAGTCTGCACTCAGGCAAGCTTACTAATAAGATAAGCCAACTGAGGGTTAAATAAAATTATTTAGGTGGATATGTCAGGGAAAAGCTGTATATATTCATATTATATATAATTTGAGGTAAGTGTTCATTATCATTTTACTTTATCTGCCCTCTTATCATAAAAATTATATTTCTTGTATTGTGATTATCTGTGTTCCTTAATAGATGTTTGTCATGTTTACTTCTAAATAAGATAATATTTTAAATCATATATGGCAATGTAATAAGAGAAAAATATATCAACTAATTTTCAATATAAGGGATGATATGACTTGATAAAATTAGTAAACATTTAAAAGTATATACTTCAGTGTCATTTTAAATATATTTTCTACCTCCCTGTACTCATTTATCTGTGGAAAATCATAATTTCAGCACTATCCTTTGCATCTGAGGTGATAGCATCCCTTGAGCCCAGTTGTGTGAGGTTGCAGTGATCTAAGATTGTACCACTGCACCTCAAGCCTGTGTAACAGAGCAAGACCCTGTCTCAAAATAAAACCAAAACCAACAACAAAAACCTAAATATATTTATTTTCTAACACTTACTGAGGAATAGTTATTGAAATTTAGTTAACACTGATTTGCCAAGCATTGTTCTAAAAATTTTATAAGTAACTCATTTAATATGTATATAAATACAATGAAGCAAAAATTATTGAGGTTCAATTTTAGAGGTGAAGGAGTAAGTGGTAGAGTCAGGATTTAATCTGAAGGGATTGACTTCAGATTTCATGCTTTTAACAACTTCTTAGTAATTGCTATGAAGTTACTGGATATACATATATACCTGCATATACACACTGACATGTATATTGAGTAACTTCTTAGTAGTTATTTGATATATGTGTATTTCTGTATATGTAAACATAATGTATATGTGCATGTATGAATGTATGTATGCATATGCATGCATTTTTCTGTGTGCATATATATATTGATATTACATATATATGTGTATGTGCATGTGTGCATTTTTCCAAGTGACATCATCTGTGTATTATACTTAATTTACTGCCAGGCTTGTAATATAAATTGATCTATATTCATATAATTTGAATAAGCTCTAATCAATTTACTATACATTTGTTCCTCATAATCTTAAAAATCCCCAAATAATTTATTCTTAACTATATTTAAAAGATTATATTACTGCTGTGCAGAAACTCTGTAGTTAAATTAGATTCCATTTGTCAATTTTAGCTTTTGTTGCAATTGCTTTTGGTGATTTCATCATAAAATCTTTACCCATGTCTATGTCCTGAATTATATTTCTTCCAGAGTTTTCTTCTAGGGTTTTTATGGTTTTTGGTTTCACATTTAAGTCTTTAATTCATCTTGAGTTAATATTTGTACAAGTTATAATGAAGGGGTCAAGTTTAGGTTTTCTGCATATGGCTAGCTGCTTTTCCCAGCACCATCTATTAAATAAGGAATCCTTTCCCCATTGCTTGTTTTTGTTAGGTTTGTTGAAGATCAGATGGTTGTAGATGTGTGGTATTATTTCTGAGGTCTCTATTCTGTTGCATAGGTCTGTATGTCTGTTTTGGCACCAGGACCACCCTTTTTTGGTTACTGTAGCCTTGTAGTACAGTTTGAAATCAGGTGGCATGATACCTCCAGCTTTGTTCTTCTTGCTTAGGATTGTCTTGGCTATGCAGGCTCTTTTTTGGTTCCATATGAATTTTAAAATAGTTTTTTTTCTAATTATGTAAAGAATGTCAATGGTAGTTTTATAGGAATAGCATTGAATATATATGTTATTTGGGGAAGTATGGACATTTTCACCATAGTTATTCTTCCTATTCATGAGGATGAAATGTTTTTCCATTTGTTTTTTATCTTCTCTTATTGTCTTGAGCAGTGATTTGTAGTTTTTTTTGAAGAGATCCTTCACATCCCTTGTTAGCTGTATACCTAGGTATTTTATTCTCTTTGTAACAATTGTGAATGGGAATTTATGATTCCGCTCTCTGCTTATATATTGTTGGTGTATAAGAATGCTTGTGATTTTTGCACATTGATTTTGTATCCTGAGACTTTGCTGAAGTTGCTTATCAGCTATCTGTTTAAGGAGTTTTGGAGCTGAGAAAATGGGGGTTTCTTTTAATTTATTTTTCTTTCTTTCTTTCTTTTCTTGTTTTGGAGTCTTGCTCTGTCACCCAGGCTGGAGTGCAGTGGCGTGATCTTAGCTGACTTCAACCTCTGCCACCTGGGTTCAAGTGATTCTCCTTCCTCAGCCTCCTGAGTAGCTGGGATTACACTGTGCACCACCACTGCTGGCTAATTTTCTTTTTTGTATTTTTGTAGAAATGGGATTTCACCATGTTGGCTAGGCTGGTCACAAATGGGTTTTCTAAATATATGATCATGTTATCTGCAAACAAAGACAATTTGATTTTCAATCTTTTTATTCAAATACTCTTTATTTATTTCAACTAACGTCAGAATGAACAGGCAACCTACATAATGGAAGAAAAATTTTTCAACCTACCCATCTGACAAAGGTCTAATATCCAGAATTTACAAGAAACTTAAAAAATTTTACAAGAAATAAAAAACATCAAAAAGTGGGCAAAGGATATGAAGAGACACTTCTCAAAAGAAGACATTTATGCAGCAACAAACATATGAAAAAAAGCTCAACATCACTGATCATTAGAGAAATGCCAATCAAAACCACAATGAGATGTCATCTCAAACCAGTCAGAAAGGCTATCAGTAAAAAGTCAGGAAACAACAGATGCTGGCATGGTGGTGGAGAAATAAGAACATTTTTACATTGTTGGCGAGAATGTAAATTAGTTCAACCATTGTGGAAGAAAGTGTGGCTATTTTTCAAGGATCTAGAAGCAGAAATATCATTTGACACAGCAATCCCATTACTGTATATATACTCAAAGGAATATAAATTATTCTATTATAAAGATGCATGCACACATATGTTTACTGCAGCTCCATTCACAATAGAAAAGACATGGAACCAACCCAAATGTCCATCAATGATAGACTGGATAAAAAAAATGTCACACATATACACCATGGAATACTATGCAGCCACGAAAAAGAATGAGATCATGTCCCTTGCTGGGACATGGATGAAGCTGGAAGACATCATCCTCAGCAAACTAACACAGGAACAGAAAACAAAATACCACACGTTCTCACTCATAAGTGGGAGCTGACAAATGAAAACATATGGACACAGGGAAGGAACCACCACAAATTGGGGCTTGCTTGGGGGTGAGGGTCAAGTAGAAGGAGAGCATCAGGACTAATAGCTAATGCATGTGGGGATTAAAACCTAGGTGACAGGTTGATAGGTGCAGCAGACCACTATGGCAGATGTATATTATATGACAAACCTGCACATTCTGCACATATATCCTGACACTTAAATAAACAGTAATAATACTAATTAATAATAATTAAATTTAAAAAGATTATTCTGCCTTCTGAGTTTTGCTCTGTTACTAAAACTCTAGAAATATTTTATAGGAAAAAGATTACTTGCATTATAATGTTTTTATCTGAGAAAACAAACAGGGTATTTCAGTCAACAAATGTGTTATTTTTACACTTAAATATCAAGATTTTGTTTTTTATTGAAACCTATCTTTTCTGGATTCAGAATTCTACAGCTGGCCTTCTATATCCACAGGTTCCACATTTAGAGATTCAAACAGCTGTGAATAGAAAATATTTGGGGGAAAACACAATAAAAATAAATATGAATATAAAAGCAATACAGTAACAACTATTTGCAGAGAATTTCCATTGTATTAGATATTATAAATAATCTAGAGACGTTTTAAAGTATATGGGAGAGAGAGATCCAAGATGGCTGATTACTAGCAGCTCAGAATTGTGGCTCCAAGTGAAAGTGCAAAGAACGAGAGGACGCCACAATTTCAGATGAATTTTTGTTGCTCACAGACCAGGAGATTCCCAGTGGAGGAGCCCCACGAGTTGCCAGCATGACTCTTGTGGCCTGCACGGCGGTTTTGCTGCTGCCCTGGTGCAGCGGTTCTTGGTGCAAAGTAAACGGGACTGGGTCCCCTTTTGGTGGACATTTGGAGCTCCAGGAAGGCAGAGTCGCCTATTCAGCTGATTGAAAAAGGGACTCAAGAAGGAAGCCAGACTGGAGATTCCCAGGCAGAAAAGCACCACGAATCTTTACACTGCTGTTTTAGCAGGCTCAGTGTGTTGCTCAGATTCTGGCGCTGGGAATCAACAAGTTGGACGTCCACTCAGAGACCTAATTTGAAAGTAAGCAATTACAAAGGCGACAGGTGGATAAATTTACAATGATGGAAAGAAACCAGCATAAAAAGGCTGAGAATACCCCAAATCAAAATGCTTCTTCCTCCACAGGGATCACAGTTCCTCAGCAACAGGAGAACAAGGCCTGATGGAGAATGAGTGCATTCCATTAACGGAATTAGGCTTCAGAAGGTGGATAATAAGAAACTTCTGTGAGTTAAAAGAACATGTTCTAGCCCAGTGTAAAGAAACTAAGAACGTTGAAAAAAGGTTTGATGAAATCCTAATGAGAATAGACAATTTAGAGAGGAATATAAGTGAATTAATGAAACTGAAGAATACGATAGGAGAACTCTGCGAAGTATGCACAGGTTTTAACAGTCAAATTGATTAAGCAGAAGAAAGGATATCAGAGGTCGAAGACCAACTTAATGAAATGAAATGAGAAGACGAGATTAGAGAAGAAAGAGTAAAAGAAATGAGGAAACTCTCCAAGAAATATGAGACTATGTGAAAAGACCTAATTATGTTTGATAGGTGTACCTGAATGTCATGAAGAGAATGAATCCAAGCTGGAAAATATTCTTCAGGATATTATTCAGGAAAGCTTTCCTAACCTAGTAAGGCAGGACAATACTCTATTCCAGGTAATATAGAGAACACCACAAAGATATTCCTCAAGTAGAGCAACCCTAAGACACATAATTGTTAGATTCACCAGGGTTGAAATAAAGGAGAAAATTCTAAGGGCAGCTAAGGAGAAAGGCCAGATTACCCATAAAGGGAAGCCTGTCAGACTCACAGCAGATCTCTCAGCAGAAACCCTACAAACTAGAAGAGAGTGGGGGTCAATATTCAATATCCTCAAAGAAAAGAATTTTCAACCCAGAATCTCATATCCAGCCAAACTAAGCTTCATAAATGAAGGAAAAATAAAATTTTTCATGAACAAGCAAGCACTCAGAGATTTTTGTCACCACCAGGAATGCTTTACAAGAGCTTCTGAAAGAAGCACTATACATAGAAAGGAACAACCATTATCAGTCATCCCAAAAACTTAACAAAAGATAAAGAGTATCTCCATAATGAAGAATCCATATCAACTAATGGGCAAAATGGCCAGCTAGCATTAAACAACAATATTAAACTCACAAATATCAATATTAATCCTAAATTTAAATGGATTAAATGCCCTAATCAAAGACACAGACAGGCAAATTGAATAAAAATTCAAAACCCATCAGTACTCTGTATCCAGATCCATCTCATAAGCAAGCAAGAACACCCAAAGACTCAAAGCGTTGGAGAAAAACTTATCAATCAAATGGAGAGCAAAAAAAAAAAAAAAAAAAAAGAGAAGGAGTTGTAACTCTCATCTCTGACAAAATAGACTTTAATAGTACCAAAGACTAAAGGAAACAAAGGACAGTACATAATGGTAAAAGGATCAATGCAACAACAGGAGTCAATGATCATAAATATATATGCACCCTATATAGGAAAATCCAGATACATAAGACAAGTTCTTAATGACTTATAAAGAGACTTGGATTCCCGCACAATAGTAGCAGGAGACTTTGACACCACATTGTTGATATTCGACGGATCAATGAGATAGAAAATTAACAGGAACATCTATGATTTGAACTCAGACCTGGAACAAGTAACCTCAGTAAATATTTATAGAATTCTTCACTCCAGGTCTACAGAACATACATTTTTCTCAGTATCACATTACACCTATTTTGAAAGTGACCACATAATTGGAAGTAAATCACTCTTCAGCATTTGCATAGCATTTCACAGACATAAATGAAGTATTGTTTGGCTGTCTCTTTGTTATTTTCTTCCCTTGTTCCTTCCTGTCTCTGCTGTTAAGCACAAAAGAGGTTTTATCAGCATAAAAGAGGTTTTTAATACCTAATTTTAGATTGCATTCCAGCCTGGGCAATAGAGCAAAACTCCTGTTCTCTCTCCTCCTTTCTCTTTTTCTTTCTTTCTTTCAAAAAAAAAAGTATATGGGAGGATATATATATATAGGTTATGTGCTAATACTGTGTCATGTTATATGAGACTTGAGCAGGCATTAAATTTGGTATCTGGAGGGGGGTTCTGGATGACTCTGTTCTGAATTTCTATATAAAATAGTGAATTTGGTATTATATGTTTTATTTTTACTGAATAAGTAACATGTTATGTAAATCTGAATCAATGTTTTTAATTCAACTAAATAATAAAAACTAATATTTATTCTTCATTGGAAAAACCATAAATGAACAAATGATTAAACCCAAATTATTTAATACTTTGTTAAATTTTTACATATGGGTTTTAAGAGTTTGGCAAATAAAGAGATGGAGGAAAAAAAGGAACTAGAAATCCCAACACCAGGACAAACCCAGAATGTAATAAAGGCAAATAACAAAGCAAAATGAAACACCTTCATTGCTATTGTAACAAGGCAAACTTTCTTATTTTCAGTAATTATCTATTGTTAAATGTTGAATGAAACAATAGAATACACACACACTTTTCTTCTCTTCCTTTTCCCACTTCATCTTTAAAACTGGGTTATAATAGGCCAGATGTGGTAGCTCACACCTGCAATCCTCGTACTTTGGGAGGCTGAGGCAGGTGGATCACCTGAGGTCAGAACTTTGAGACCAGCCTGACCAACATGGTGAAATTCCATCTCTACTAAAAATAAAAATTAGCTGGGTGTGGTGGCAGGCGGCTGTAATCCTAGCTAATTGGAAGGCTGAGACAGGCTAATAATCCCTTGAACCCAGGAGGTGGAGGTTAAAGTGAGCCAAGATCATGCCATTACACTCCAACCTGGGCAACAAGAGCAAAACCCTGTCTCCAAAAATAATAACTTTTAATGGTTTTTATCTTGCAGAATTATTGTGACATTGAGTTAAATAATATCCTAAGAAATTACAATCCCTGATATTGGGTGAAAACAAAATAAATGTTAATTTTGCTTTTTTTTTTCATTTTCCATTATACAAATGAAGCCACTGGCTTTGATCCTTGGAAGATTAGAGATAAAATATGTTTCCTCTAGATCCTGCTGAATATAGATTGAGTCCTCCTGTACCATCAAAGTCCCTGTGAGGCTAGCAGAGCAATAGGAAAACATAGGTGAATGATTAATCTGCTTCTTCAGGGATGCCTGTCCTCTTAGCTGAGGGTGAAATTTACTATTTCAGAATAAGTTCATCAATTTACAGAATTAATAGTATAGCACAGTAGATTGAAAACATATGCAATGGCTAATTAAGGAAACTATATTAATAAAGCTACTTGTAGATTTTGTTGTTTATTTTAAACCAAAAGCCATTTTACAACCTTTCCCAATCCTCTCAGTTTCTTCTACCTTGCTAAAGCAATTTCTATTTATCAGAAACTGCTTAAATTCTGGGAAAATTATTCCAGCACCTGGCCTATGGCTGTTCAGTTCTGGCCGTAAAATGTTAGGGAACGTTTTCTTGGATTCTTCAGAACAAACATTCCAGCCCAATAAAAATAAAGTACAGGAGAAATTCTCTTTCACATATCACAGTGTTTTCTGCTGTAGGAATGTGATAATTAGAGCAGCTGTAGCCATCTTTCAACCATGAGGGGAAGACCACAAGGAACACAATGATGTTGACCATGGCATTGCTAATCTGCCAAATAAGTACTGGCTTATTAATTCTGCCATTAATCCAAGGTAAGAGAGACTTCTTGTCTGAGTCCTATGATTTAGGAGGACTTCACTCTGACCTTTCTCAGGACAGCCCCTTAACCTCATAAAAATCTCACATTTTTGTTTGTTTGTTCTTTCAGTGGTGTTTAGCTAGAGTAGAATTATTATTGTCTAAAAGTTTATTGGTTTGCTAGGTTGCCCTGTTCCATGTTCCTTGGCTAGTAAAAGCAGACTTTTGTTGTGACTTTTTTTCACTACCAGCCGACATTTCTAGGTTGCATGCTTCTTTCACCCCAAGTTTGGGATATATCAGACAGAAAACCAAGGAAATTCACTGCCATGTTCTTTGTGTCCTAATATTCCTTGAGGGTATGCATTCCTCTCACCATTTTTCAGACTCATCTAGTACTCATTTTCTGTATAATATTCAGGGCTTTTATTTGTACTTAGCATCTGTAGGACAAACATAAATGCCCTATGTACACCCCTAGAGTCAAAGTTTTCAAGAGGCATCTGTTTCTGCAGTATGTAAATTGAACTTTTCATATGGGCTGTGCTTTTAAATATATATACAGCAGGGCATACATATACAGTGGTATGCTGTGGAGTTTGAAGCAAGTAGAGAAATGGATAAGAACAATAACTGGTGGTCAGATTTGTAATTCCTAATATTATTTGACACGGAATTGAAAGGTGCATGAGAAACCTAGATTTAAACTACATTCTTTAGGTCTTTATGGGACATTTCATTTAAATTGAAGACAAATATTTTATTAAGCAGTACATTAACTTTATTTATAACTACCAAATACCTACATACGATATAGAAGCATCCTGGCATACTTTGAAGATATTGTGGGTTCAGTCCAGATGACGACAATAAAGTGGATACTGCAATAAAATAAGTCACATAAATTTTTGGTTTCCTAGTGAATATAAAAGTTACATTTTTACTGTGCTGTAGTCTATTGAGTGCTCAATAGCATTATGTCTACAAAGGGTACATAGCTTAATTAAAAATACCTTCTTGGTCAAAAATACAAATGATCACCTTAGCCTTCAGTGAACCATAATTTATAGGCTGGTGAAGGGTCTTGACTTGATATTGATGTCTGCTGACTGACCAGGGTGATGGTTTATGAAGCTTGGGGTGACTGGGGCAATTTGTCAAAATATGGTAATAATGAACTGTGTCACTCAATTAGCTCTTTCTTTCACAAAATATTTCTGTGTAATATTTGTTTCTGACAGCACTTTACTCACAGTCAACCTTTTTTTAAAATTGGAGTCAATCCTCTCAAACCCTGCTGCTGCTTAACTAACTAAAGTTATGGAATTTTCTAAGTGTTTTGTTTTCATTTCAACAATGTTCATAGCATCTATATCCAGAACAGATTCCATCTCAAGATACCACTTTCTCTGCTCATTCATAAAAAGAACTCATTTGTTCAAGTTTTATCATGATATTATACCGGTTTACTCACATCTTCAGTTTCCACTTCTAATTCTAGTTCTCTTGCTGTTTTCACCATATCTGTGTTACTTTCTCCACTGAAATCTTTAAACCCTGAAATTTATCCATGACTAACAAAATCAACTTCTCCCAAACTCCTGTTAATGGTGATATTTTGACCTCCTCCCATGAATCACAAATATTCTTAATGGCATCTAGAATGATGAATCCCTTCCAGATTTTCAATTTATTTTACCCAGATCCATCAGAGAATTCCTATCTTTAGCAGCTGTAGCCTTACAAAATGAATTTCCTAACCAGAAAGGCCTGAAAGTCGAAATAACTCTATAATCCATGAGTGGTAGAATGGATCAATCATGAAAAAAACATCCGAGTTCTTGGGTGACCAGGTGCATTTGTCAAGGAGCAGTGATATTTTGGAAGGAATCTTTTTTTCTGAGCAGTAGGTATACACAGAGGGCATAAAATATTCAGTAAACCATGCTGCAAACAGATGTGCTGTCATCAAGGCTTTGTATATCATTTATATAGCACAAGGAGAGTAGAATTAGCATAATTCTTATAGGCCTTAGAATTTTCAGAATAGAAAGCATTATTGTCAACTTAAAGTTGCCAACTGCTAACAAAGAGTCAGCCAGTTGTTTGAAACTTTGAAGTATTGATTTCTCTCTAGCCCTCAAAGTCCTAGAAGACTTCTTCTTTCAATACAAGGCTGTTTTGTTAACATGGAAAATCATTGTCTAATGCAGCCACCATCAACAATAGATCTTAGTTAGATCCTCCAAATAACTTGCTGTAGCTTCTGCATCAGCACTTGCTTTTTGTTTTGCACTTTTATGTTATGGAGCTGGCTTATTTCCTTAAATCTCATGAACCAACTGCTTCTAACTTCAAACTTTTTTTTTCTGCAGCTTTCTCCCTGTAAGCCAAAAGTATCTGAGACAAGTATCCATCAATTTAGAGGTTTATTTTGCCAGGGTTAAGGCTTTGTTTTTTATGATTTAGGGAGTCATAAGACATCAACCAATATGTGTAAGATGTACACTGTTTTTTTTTTTTTTTCCAAAAAGGCAGAACAACTTGAAGTGGGAGCTTCCAGGTTTTATACAGATTCAGATTTTTTTTAATTTATATTTTTATTCTTTTTCACAGTTGAAAGAAAGAGTTTATCTAAGGACCTGGAATCAGTAGAAGGGAATGTCTGTGTTAAAAATCACTGTTTGCGAAGACAAACATTTTTATTACGCAGATAAAGCCTTCAAGGTAGCAGGCTCCAGAGAGAGTAGATTGTATTAAGTTCTCTTAATGTTAATGCTGGTCAGTGTGCCTGAATTCCAAAGGGAGATTTATATAAGGAGGCATGTTCCACCAACCCATTCCCATCATTGCATGAACTCATGTTTCAGGTTGATTTTTGAATGCCATTGACTGACAGGAGGGGTCCATTCATTTGGTTGGGAGTGCTTAGAATTTTATTTTTGGTTTACAACATCAGTGTCAGCCTTCATAGAATCAAATATATTTAGGACCTTGCTCTATATTAGGCTTTGGTTTAAGGGAATGTTGTAGCTGGTTTGGTCTTCTATCCAGACTATTCAAACTTTCTCCATATTAGCAATAAGCCTGTTTAACCTTCTTATCAGTCATGGTCTCACTGGAGTAGAACTTTTAATTTTCTTCAAGAACCTTCCCTTTGCATTTACATCTTGTCTAACTGTTTGGCACAAAAATTCTAAGTTTTGATTTATCTTCACTTTTTTATGTCTTCCTGACTAAGCTTAATCATTTTTAGCTTTTGATTTAAAGTGGGAGATGTGTGACTCTTTCTTTTCCTTGAACACATACAGGCTATTGTAAAGTTATTAATTGACCTAATTTTAATATTGTTATGTCTCAGGGAATAGGGAGGTCCAAGGAGAGGGAGAGACATTTGGGGAATGCTGGTTGGTGGAGCAGCCAGAACACACACAAAATTTATCAGCGAAGTTTGCCATCTTATTTGAGTTCAATTAATGGTACCCCAAAACAATTACATAGTAACATCAAAGATCACTGACCTCAGATCACCATAATGAATATAGGAATAATGAAAAACTTAAAAATATTATGTTAACAAAATGTGATACAGAGACATGAAGTAAGCACATGCTGTTGGAAAAATGGTGCTGGTAGAGTTGCTTGATGCAGGGTTGCCACAAGGCTTCGATTTTTAAAAATCATAATGTCTGTAAACATAATATCTCTGAAGCCCAAGAAAGCAAAGAGCACTAAAACAAGGTACACCTCTATACATAAATATCCATGTAGTGCACATATGTATATTTATATAATTTATGTCTACTTGTCTCTACCTCTCTCTCTATCTCTCTCTCTCTTTCTCTAGCTATCTATCTACCTATCCATCCACAGATCTATCTTTTTGCTTCTACTGGTGAGTATTCAGCTTTAAAATTAATTTTTAAATTTGTAGAACATGCATATGAAATTGTTGAAAAGTAGAAGAATGTTAAACATTTTGGTTCCTTGTCATTCAATCTAGTTATTGCATAATCCAAGAACAAAAATACATTCTAAAGGGAATTGAAAGAAGAGGCAATATTACCTCATAAAAGAAATACTGACATTTTTGCTAAGTCTTAGACTTCAAAAATATTTCTACACTTAAGGTTTGAGCTGTCTCAGAAAATAACCTTTCAAAGCTTAACATTACTGTTCCAGAATCATATTTATTTGTTACATTAGCACTTTCATAATGTTATATTATCCTTATAGTATTATTGTTTCTCTCACAAATATTCTTAACATAAGACAGATCATAATGCAATTTAACATGTAAATGTAGCTTAGTAGGGAATAGTTCAGCCTAATTGCTTTCCAAGCCCAATCAAGAAATTTAAGCTAGTAGAGAGCTGACAGTTTCAGAATGCAAAAGATTTGTCTTTACATATTTTAACTAATTAAACTTGTAATTATTCAGTACTTTTCTTCTTTAAGCATTTAAAAAACACTTTTCAAGTCAATTTCCTGAAGTGTGAAGCAGTAAGTGATCATCAGCCACATTTCTCAAATAGAAAAAGTGAAGTAATAGCATTTATTGATGGTTTTCTTTCTGTGTTATGTTTATATGAACATAGCTGAAACTTTCCAACAGACATTGTTAATGCTCCAAGGAATATGCATTCAATTATTTCCTTCACACTTAGAAATTATTTCAAAATGGATATAACATTTTAAAATAAAACTATTAGAAAAGCATACCTTGTTAATGAATACAGGTGGGAATTCTTGCTAACATGAGTAGACATAACCTTATTTTGTCACAGGGATGTTTAGGGCAGTTGCTGTTGGTCAAAGCTTATCATGTGTCTGACACTGATATTAGGCTGTGTTTTTTTGATTGGAGAAGTTGAAGGGAAATACGATACATATTAGAACAACATTGATCTCTAGGACTCAGGTTGCTTAGAGATGACACATTTAAAAGCATTTTACAAATTAAGAAGGAGAATGGAGGCTTCTCAAGTGTGAATTAATACAAATTTTCGTTTTCTTATAACATGTTTTGTAGCTGATATGGTTTGGCTATGTCCCCACCCAAATCTCATTTTGAACTATAGTTCCCATAATCCCCATGTGTCACATAAGGAACCCAGTGGGAGATAATTGAATCATGGGGGTGGTTACCTTCATGCTCTTCTTGTGTTCTGAGTTCCTTCTCACAAGATCTGATGGTTTTATAAGGGGTTTTCCCCAACCTTTGCCCTGCTTCTCCTTCTGCCATGATTGTAAGTTTCCTGAGGCTTCCTCAGCCCTGAGGAGTTGTGAATCAATTAAACCTCTTTCCTTCATAATTTACCCAGTCTTGGGCATGTTTTTTTGTTTCGTTTTTTGTCTTTTGGTTTTTTTTTTTTTGACAGTCTTGCTCTGTCGCCAGGCTGGAGTGCAGTGGCACAATCTTGGCTCACTATAACCTCTTCCTCCTGGGTTCAAGCGATTCTTCTGCCTTGGCCTCCCAAGTAACTGGGATTATAGGTGCATTCTACCATGTCCAGCTAATTTTTGTATTTTTAGTAGAGACAGTTTCACCATGTTGACCAGGATAATCTTGATCTCATGATCCACCCACCTCAACCTTCCAAAGTGCTGACATTACAGGCCTGAGCCACTGTGCCCAGCCCAGGTAAGCCTTTATTACCAGTATGAGAATGGACTAATACAGTAGCTATTCTTTTATACAGGAAGAAGTCTTTATCTGATTCTAAATCATATATCAACTATAAGCTCTTGCTCCAATTCAATATAACTCACTATGCTCACTATGTTGATGAGTGAAATATTTCTATATGTGCATGAAATATTTCCCCCTTTAAAATTGGCCAAATAAAAATAGTTATTAAAATAAACATAGTAGCCTATATTCTAGTAGCAAAGTAAGCAAGCATTTCAAGCAGAGGAAGCCTTCATAGGTGGTATTAATTAGGCCTACTTTGACAGAGGCCATAGAAGATAAAAATATTTTTTCACCTATACAGGAGTTTCATAGTGTGAAGTACATCAATAGAACAATTGTAAGTAAATTTTGAATAGTTCTTTTGCTCTAATGTGAAGAAATTGCTTATAATCTTCCATTACAATTGCTTAGTATCTGATTTGCTAGATGAGCTTCAAAAGAAACAGAATAAAGGAAATAGGTACAAAAAGAAAGGGAGTAATAGTGAAGGTTAGATTAGAGATGTGTTTTACCTAACTCCAATTTTCTGTAGTTAGGGAATGTTTACTTTTAATAACATTGATTGAAAATTTAGAAATAATTACTACAGGTTTGCAAGCTTACCTATATTTTATTTTAAGAGAGGTCCAACATAAATTAGTTTTTCTTTCAGCAATTATAAGTTATATCTCCATCTCACGTTTTAGAATAGTAGTCTTATTTAAATCACTATAATTGGAGAGGAAATTATTTTCTGACAAAGGAGAACATTAATAGTCCTTGGGATATTGTGTTGCTTATGTATATTAGAGATAGTGAAAACAAATCTAGCCTATTGGAAAGTGAATACAGACATATGAATCCACTGTTATCCTTTCCTAATAATAATCACTCCATATAGTGTTCTTTGGAATATTATTAAACTACTATTCATTTTTTTAATTAGTAAAGTCAAATCTTTATCCCTTAATAATTAAGTAAAATTATTCTTAAGTAATATTAATTAAAATAAGTCCTGACATTGATTAATTAATTTCAGTTGTGTTTAACACTACATCCTTATTTAGTATGGCCTTTGAACATTTCCAAAGCACTATGTTTACATGATATTCAAACACATTTAATGCATTTTAACTTCGTTGGTTTTTCAGAAAATTAAGTCTAACTTATTTTTCAGTATTGAGAACATTCTTCATAAGGAAAACAGTTTATCTTGACATAGATAGTTCATATTTTAAATAGCTCTTCTTCTATTATTCCCATTAAGATTGCCTTCTTTTCATTTTCCTGCTTCTAATTTGTCTCTTCTCTCTTATTTTCTACTTCCCTTCCCTGCCTTTCCTTCCTCCCTTCCTCCCTCTCTCTTCCTTCTCTTTCTTGCCCTTTTCCTCCTCTTTTTCTCTTTCATCTTACTTGGTTACCAAAATAAACAAAAAATAACTCCGTTTGTTGTCATTCAGACATAAATAGTTAAGTGTGAGTTACTATGCTAAACTAAACCGAAAAATAATGTAATCCAGTACATATTTTTCTTAAACTAAAAACATTCTGAATATCTAAAGTACTATTAAATATGAAATTTGACTAATAATGCATGCTAAATGAGAGATAGAAGGAAGAAAAGGAAGAAGGATTAAGGAAGTGATAAACTTGGTTCATATTAAATGTTTTATTGAACAAATGCTTTAATCACCAGCAGTGAGACTTACACTACATTAGGTTTAGGTGGAAACTTGAAAAGCTAGCTCTTAATCCTAAGAAGTGTGTCCTTTATTAGAATGGAAGACTGAAGAGAGTAACAATTAAAATTATAAATAATGTGTGTAAACTTGTAGATAATTGTGATAACTTATAAAGAAAAACTAAAATCTGGAAATTTAGGATACAAATTTCAAGTTGTAAATACAAATGATATGAAAGATGCTTCCTGAGAGTGATTCCACTGGGCTTTCACATCTCTCAAACATCTACTCTGTGCCAAGCATTGTGCTAAGCACAACATAAGCATATAATCAACACATCTGTCCAACATTATCTACAGTTCACAAATGATTGAATATAATTTGATAGAAATTAGGTTTTTGTTTAGCTAATTCAGCAAATAAATGTGTAAATGTTTTAGTTAAACAACTTTAAAACAAGACTTTTGACAAAAGATGTCTTACAATTTATAGATGATCCTCAATTTATGATGGAGTTACATTCTGATAATCCAATTGCAAAGTCAAAATAATCAGAAGTGGAAACTTCATAAATCAGAAACTGTATGTGTTCTTTGGACATTCAAAAAATGAAACTAGAACTTCAGACTACATTTAAAATAAGGTGAAATTTAGGAGAAGGGACAAATGGAGACAAATGAAAGGGAGTTTAGTCCAGGTCAGCAAGAGCACCTTGGGTAACCTGGATCTAAGTAGCATGCACTGACAGGTGACATCAGATTACTCTTCACTCAGCAAGTCATGGAAAGCCTTCTCTATAGTTTCACTTACTTTATTTATTAATTTATAAATTAGTAGAGTCTCCATCTGTTGCCCATGCTGGAGTGTAATGATGCAATCTTGGTTCACTGAAACCTCTGCCTTCTGGTTCAAGTGATTCTCCTGCCTCAGCCTCCATTATATCTGTGATTATAGGTGGGATTATAGGCATGTGCCACCACGCCCCCCTAATTCTTGTATTTTTAGCAGAGGGGGTTTCACTATGTTGACCAGGTTGGTCTCAAATTCCTGACCTCAAATGATCCACCCACCTCAGCTTCCCAAAGTTCTGGGATTACAGGCATGAGCCACTGTGCCCAGCCTCACTTCAAATATTAACATTTGGAATAATAAACAGCTGGGTAAAATGGTAGTAAGTAGGTATATAATATAAATTCAGAGTTCTTTTTAAAATATTGATTCACAAATGAAAATATATTTGGAATAGTACAAAAATAATAAATATTCAGACAAAACAAACAATTAGAAAACAATGGCAAGGAAAAATATTAAGTTGCATTTTACTTTTTAACTAGGTGATGTAATGGCTGATGAAGCAGAAGCAGGCTTTCTCATTACTTAGTAAATACCTAGATTACATAATTAAAATCTAGGCACTTCATATTAAGCAAAGAATAAATGTATTTAAGTGCAGATGGATCTGGATAATCAAACAGGAAAATGAGGGAAAAAATTACCTACTTACCTGTAGAAAGGGTAATGGTGATATCTACATGAGAGTAATTCAAGAAAAAGTGCAATACCAGGGAGAGGAAATATTGGCCAAGAATACAGATGCAAGAAACATGAAATATTAGGACACAGCTGCCTGATGCACTCTAAAATGACTCAAGAGCATATGGCAACACCAAAAGTAGCACAAGCAGAGGGAAATTTTTTTAAGCTAGCTGATATAAATAAAAATATGGCATACTTTATAAATTCATAAAAATAAGAAATTAAAATTACTAGAATATGGACTTTAGCACAAAACAAATGATTTCAAATAAAGATATTAAAGATAATGAACTAAGCTTAATTTTTTGATCATTTTTGATAAAGTTAGCAATTACATAAAAAAGTAAAAGCCTGAAAAAATTTCTGTAACCCATAGATTACCTGAAAAATATTGAAGACTTCTTGGATCAAGGTGTTTAAAGACAATTTCTGACCAATCATTGCCTGACCACTAGTTTACACTGACCCAAGAACAACACCTGGAAGACAAACTTCAACCCAAAAACAAGAAACAAGAAGCTGAGCAGACAGTTCAGTGGTGACTCACTGAGGAAAGACTCTGCAAAATCCATCCTGACATAATGGGAAGCAAATCATCGGGGAGACCACATCTGGGGATGGTGGTAGACGGAATCCAGAATTGCCATAATATGTATCTAAAATGCCCAGTTGCTAATCAAAAATAAGGGGGCATGTCATAAAAGAGGAATGTGTGACTGCATTTCAGAATAAATAAAAATGAACAAAGCTACTGAGACTTAGAGAACATGATTGAGAGTATCATATAAATATAATGGAAGTTCCAAACGATTAAGAGAGGGACAGAGAAAGAGGGAAAACCAATTTGAAGAAATGTTGGCCAAAATTCATACACATTTAATGAAAATATTAAACACAAACATGTATCATAGATACAAATAGATTGAAAGTAAAGGATAGAAAATATACACTATAAAAAGAGTAATAACAAAATAATTGGAGTTGCAATATCAAACAAAATACATTTTAAGACAAAAATGACACTAAAAAGACAAAAATAGTATGTAAAAAAATTTACATACATTGTAAATCATAGATACAAATAGATTGAAAGTATAAGGTTAGAAAATATACATCATAAAAAGTAATACTAAAATAACTGGAGTTGCTATATCAAACAAAATATACTTTAAGACAAAAGCAACACTAAATAAAAACAGTCATAATGATAAATAAGGCCAATTTGTGAAAAATATGTAACAATTTTAAATAAGTACCCAACTAAATAGTGGAGCCCCAAAGTGTATGTCACAAAGTAATAAAACTTAAGGAAGTAATAGACAATTTAACAATAATAGAGATTTTAATACACATATCAATAAAATAATAAATGAGCAGGTATATAGTAGACTTGAAGAACATTATCAACCAATTTTACAGAACTGACATCTATACTAGATTCTATCCACGACATCAGAAAACATTTTTTTCAAGTAAACTTGAAACTTTAATGGAATAAAGAATATATGCAAGACCATAAAATACAAAAATATATCTCAAAGGTTTAAAATCATGCAAAATGTTCTGCAACTACAATAGAATCTAATTGGAAATAATATAAACCTGGCAATCTACATAGATTTGGAAATTAAACACCACTTTTCTCCATAACCCATGTGATATGGCTTGGCTGTTTCCCCACCTGAAATCTCATCTTGAATTGTAATCCCCATAATCTCCAGGTGTCAAGGGAGAGACCAGGTGGAGGTAATTGAATTATGGGGGCAATTTTCCCCATGCTGTTTTCCTAATAGTGAGTTCTCCTGAGATCCAACGGGTTTATAAGTGGAAGTTTCTCCTGCCGCCATATAAAGAATGTGCCTTGCTTCTCATTTGCCTTCGCCATAATTATGTTTCCTGAGGCCTCCCCAACCATGCAGAACTGAGAGTCAATTAAACCTCTTTATAGCAGTGTTGATGGCAGCGGTGGGCGATCTGGGGCGGGGAGGCGCGAGCAGTGGTGGCAGGAGCAGTTGTGGAAGTGGCAGTGGGTCCCCTTTTGTCCGATACCCCCAAGGTGGCCCACTGTGTTGCCCCCATTCTTGTAGGCCAGGCCCTGAGCCTCCATTGCTCTGGACGCTGCCCCTACCCCCACCCTGGTAGCTGCTCTTGCCCGCCCCTGCAGCTGAGAGGGTGTCTGGAGGGAGTGGCCAATCCCTGGGGTTTGCCCCTCAGAGCTCCACAGAGCACACAGCCCTGGGGAGTGCCACAGTGGGGCCAGGCTAAGTCGCCTGCCGGCAGGAGAGCAGTAAAGTCAGGCAGAGAGGGGCCCTGAGGTGGACCTGGGTCCAGAGCAGTGCCTTGCTTGCACATGGAGCATGGGGGCCAGGCCTAGGGCATGTAGTTGGGGCAGTGCTTTAGGGGCCAAAGGCAGGAAATGGGAGCAGTGCCCACTTTGGGGATCTATGGGCACTGCTCCCACTTCTTTGGGCACTGCTTTGGGATACCCTGCTTCCTATGCTTTTAGGGGAGGCTTTGTGTGGGATGTCCTGGGTCAACATCCCTGGGGTCTGCCCTGCATTGGATGACCATTGAGGCCAACACTCCCAATGCCTGGGCTTGGGACCCATGATCCACACTTGGAAGCACACCCACAGGAAGTGCCACAAGCCAGGCAAGGGGCAGCTCTGGGCTACCTCTCAGCACAAGGGCCCATGGGGCCAGCTTGTGGTGACATTGCTCCTGCTCAAAACACTGGCCAGGGCCCAGCAAGGACCCGGAGCCTCTACACCAGGCTGCAAGGGGGCAAGGCCAGGGCTGCACACTCTGCAGAGCCAGCCGGAGCAGGGGATAAGCAGGAAACCTCCCGCTTCTGAGTTGTCAGAATGGGAGCTCTCCAGGTGCAGCTGCAGCTGTGCTGCTGCCACCTCAGGCCCAGGCATTTCTGCACTCTAGGGGGCCCAGGAAGGTCCTTCTGTACCTACGGGAATGGGGGTGTCTGCTCCTGCTGCCTGCCTTCTTCCCATTCCTGGCACCCACTCTGAACTTGGAGCAGGGTTGGGCTGAGCTTGAGCACTGTCATAGCTTGGCCAAGAGTGCAAACGCTCTGGGTAGCGGTGACACTTAGCCCCCTGCCACTTTGGCCCATTCTGTACTGGGTACCACCAACAAAAGTGGGGTGGAAGTTTAGTGGGAGGGATGAGTGCAGTTCCGTGCTGGCCTGTAAGTGCCCCTTGGTGTGAACAGCCTTGGTGTGGGCAGCCTTGGTGCCATAGACTGCAGCAGGAGGCCAACAGGCTGCTGGGCAGAGGGGGGTGGGTCCCTGGTCAGGCCCCACCTTCAGGCCAGGGAGGGCCTGAAGGCTGCTGCAGTCCAAGCTGACAGTCATGGGATCCACAGTGGGATTCATAGTGGGAATTTGTGGTGCCTTCTCTTGGTTCACCTCACAGCTACCCATGGACCAATTGGAATTCACTTCCTACTCTCTGAGGCCCATAAAAACCCAGGCTTAGCCAAAGCAGGAGACAGAGAGACAACAGGACTACCAGCTGCAGAGAGGAGCTACCCTCTCTGATGAGAACTGCAGAGATGATGGGATGACCTAACTACAGAGAGGAGCTTCCCACTCCAGGGTTTCTTCTCTGCAAGGAGCTAAACACTCATGGGGACACCCTGGCTGCAGAAAGGAGCTACGCCCTCAGGGTCACCTCTGAGTTGTTCTGTCACTTGGTAAAGTTATTTTTCACCTTGCTCATCCTCCAGTAGTCTGTGTACTTTATTCTTCCTGGTTGCAGGACAATAACTCAAGATCTGCCTGATGGCAAGGTTAATAAAGCTGTAGCACAAATAGAGCTGAAACATGCCCCTTGCTCACCTCATTGCAAGTGAAGAAAAGTAGGGAAAAACTGTGGCCCCTCAGGGAGGCCAGACCTGGGAGCTTCCCAGTCAAGGCTATAACTCTCTCTGGGGGCCCTGTGATTCCTAGCATCTCTGGGGACCATTACATTCCCCAATGCCAGCTGGGGAAGCTGTTTGTAATGTGCCTGGTCCAGCTACAGTCTTGCAGAGAGGTGGGCACCCATGACAGCACTTGGAGCTGCCCACCCTACAGGAGCAGCTGGCATGTCTGACTGCACAGTGGCTGGACCCCAGGCTCTATCACTCACCCCTCACCACTCCATGCCTGACTCACAGTCTCCATTGGAGGCGTGGGGTCCAGGCTGGTAGTGTGAGCTTAGTGCAGTCTACCAGTGGGCAGAATGAGCCTAGTGAATCTGAGCAAAACTTGGGCAAAGGCGTCACCAGCCACAGATTTCTGGCCAGAAAAGCAACACCCCAAACATCCTCTAACAGTATGAGATTGAACTCATACACCAGGCTCTAAAGAAGAAATTCTAAATGAAATTATGAAATACTATAAAATACTTTGAGATGATCAAAGTACAACATAGCAAGATTCATGGGATGCAGCTAAATCATGCATAGCTTTAAATGCCTCCATTAAAAAAGAGAAAAGATCTAAATTAATAGATAGCATATGCTTCCACCTCAAGAAACTAGAAAGAGAAAAAGGAGAAAGCTAATTTAAAAAAAACAGCAAATGGCAGAAGATAAGATAATTAGAGTAGAAATTAAAGAAATATAAAGCAGAGAAAATTACATCAGGTATGAAAGAGAAACACCACTGTCAATGTTAAAAAAATTGAAATTTTAATGAATTAATATAAACAACTTTATGTCAACAAGTTGGGCAACTTAAGTCAAATAGATACAATTCTAGAAACGCATTACCAAAACTGACTGAGGAAGAAATAGGAAACCTAACTAAATGTATGAGAAAAATAAAATTCATGAGTAATTTAAGCACTTCCCACTAAGAAAATATTAAATAGAGATAGCTTTACTGGTGATTTCTATCAAATATTTAAAGAAATGCATATCATTCTCAATTATATAATGTATTAAGGATTTTGCAGTGTCAGAATTACAAACATAAAAACTATTATTGCTATTAAGGTAAATGATTTTTGAAACAGGAGGTCACTGATACCTTTTATTTGAAGTGAAGTAGAAGCCAGATTAATGAATTTTAAAACCATGATTCGGTGTATTCAGATAATCCAGACTATTTTTAAAAACCATTTCTTCAGAGAACAGAAGTAAATGGATATAGTCTTTAACTTTCAGTATTTCTCTCTAGCAAACTGTAAATGGTAACATTTTATTAACACCAAATATTTACCTTTTCAAAAGAGAATTTTGCAATCCAAAAATGATTAATAACCACTGACATAGAAATGAAACATTTTTCATAATAAAATTTTAGATATTATTGAGAGAAGAAATTGCCTTTTTTTCTGCAAACTTACTGAAAATTCACAACCATTGCACAAATTCCTCTGATTATTTGTCGTCACTATTGGTAATTACAAAAGGACTATTTTATCATGCAATTCTTGAAGAAATTTATAGGAGTGGTAATTTAGTAATTTTCCTCCCACTGTTTTCCCCACAGATTTATGTGATTCTGGAATTCTCTGGAAACTAAAGAAAAATTACGACTATCACCATCTTAAAACTTCAAATCTAATGTCTTTGAATATAAATTATACTTTCCAAATAAAGCTATCATCATTCATCATAAAATTTACATTCAGTAAGCGATGTCAAGATGACTTTTGTTTTTTTTTTTAGCCAATGAAAAATAAATCTGTATAATAAGAATAACCAAAAATGAAGAAGAAAATTATTGGCATTTGAAATGTTTTTGGCTGCTCAATGAAATAAAATAAATCATTAACAAGCTATTAGTTAAACTTCTATAAACTCTTGGTAATCATTGACTTTAAAATCATTGTTTTTCATTTGAAATTGACTTGGCTTATGTTTCACTGATGTGATGATTTTGATATAACACTTTCTGAATATTGCTCTATGCTAATAAATTCTCCAGAGAAAAGATACCATTTCATCAAATAAATTTTGCAATTTTAGAAACAGCCACATCTTGCCAATCTGTTGAGAGTATCTGTATATTTAATTACCCTGCACCTGTGTAAAATGATTGTTTAAGCAGTTTGTACTCTGAGTGAGTTACAGAGTCTGCTGGCCTTATATTGATATTGCCTTCATTTATTTATGTACTAAACCTATCTAAAACATTGGCCTCATAGTGAGGAGCATTAGACACAAAATTCCTACCACATCTACCAAGTGGTATATAAGCCAAGTGTGAAAAAGCAGAGTATGGGTGTGTAATACACTTTATGTTAGAAATCTTATTCTCTATTTATTAGGTTGGTGCAAAACTAATTGCAGGTTTCGCCATTAAAAAAAAATACAACTGCAAAACCTGCAATTAGTTTTACAGCAACCTAATAAAAGTTAATAAAAATGTAATAACCCTATGATCAAGTCTAAAATCATCAACTGCATAACAAAACAATCATACAAATTAATGCATATTTGTATAATACTGGGAAAATTCACAAATAATCTACCAGCCCTACAAATACCTTTTTTGCAATAGCCATCAGTATTACTAGCCCTGGACAGATTGCTTCTGTTGGTGAAGTTTTCTCTAAGCTTAACTACATCTCCCTGCCTTTGGGGGAAATTAAGAGAGAGGGAATTCCAATGATCAATTTCCCTTTTCCACTGCAAGTATTTATTATGTTTTATTTATTCTTAGAGTTCATCAGATGATTACAAATAACAATATGATTCCATTATCCTGCAGAAACTCTTTTCTCTCTTTAGTCTTAAAAATGATAGTCTGTTAACCATCAGGACATGTAATAGATCTGAAAATATTGATGTGGCACCTTGGAGGCCAACTGGATTGAATTCAACTTTTGATAACAAATGAAAGTTTAGCTCAACCCCCATTCCACATAGACAGACAACCTGGCAGCATCCCTTTTAATGTCTCAGGAAATTCTTGAAAAAATTTTTTGGTCCAAGAGATAAAGTGTGTGGTGTCAAGGTGTCTCTAAGATCTTACATTTACCAATTGCTGCTGTTACTTTTCATTCTCTTACCATCATCCAAAGCCTTCTTTCCTTCCTTTCTCTTTTTAGTTGCTCTATATATGAAAGTTTAAAATAAAGTCTATGTGGAAGAGTATTGCTTATGATATATACAGTGATATGGTGGTGGCAGTGAAGGCAGGTTACATAATAGCTAGGATGACAATGCCAAAATAAATGTTATACATCTCTGTAATTATAAGTCCTTTGACCACGTAACTGTCATATATTTCTTATAAGCCCACTTTCTCAGCAGTCCCCAAAAGCCTGCCTGTATGTTGCTCAGAACCACCTTCCAATTTGTACTTTCTTTGTACTCTTTTCTGGACGATTTGTCACCATCAGCATATTCTTACTCATTTGTTATTCAGAGCTTTTAGGTCTTAATTTGTGCAGAGGTTTCTACTTATCCCCATTGATTCCTCTTCATACTATGTCCATTGCTCAGTATACAGTAACTATAACATTTTTCTTACTCTGCTATAAATATCTAAAATGAGTTTTTGTTTGTTGTGTTATGATAATGATAATTTGAAATAAGATACAAAAAAAAGCAAGTGATGATTATGGAGAGCTTTGAAGATTTTGACTCTCTTATGAACTGACAGGGGCATCAAACATAATAATGTATCTAATTATACCAAGAAACTCATAACCCAATATTTGCTAATTACATGAAACTAAAAGCTCTTAGAGAATCAATTTCCAATAGAAAATTTCCCTCAATGGCATACTTTTGTCAGCACCTGGCACCTGAAAGACAGGAGTTGGAAAAAAAAAATGAGATAAGAGGAAGTTTGAAATTAACTAATGTTGTTTTGCTTTAATATATGGCTTAGTGCTGATTTTAATTAGTGAAGAAGGTTGTAGACAGATTAGAGAATTTCTATAGTGTGTTAGTTTTCTGTTCTCCTTAACATTACCACAAATTCAGAAGGTTAAAACAATACAAAACTAGTTTTATTTTTGTGACTCTTGGACCTCTGCATTTCATATATCCTTTTAACTCTTTTGAATTGGTTCACTAGTTTTACACATGAATATGTTAACTATAATACTTGTGTGTGTTGATATAATTCAAAGTTGGAACTTGTATAATTTCATTTGTCCTAATTTTCAGGTGATAAAAAAATTGTGCTTATAAGCACTGATATGTAATAAAGAACAAGACTGAGTTACTAAAAAAATTACAACTATTCTCTCCCTACCACTATTGTAAGTACTCATCTGAACACAATTACATAGATTAGTTGCATGTGAACAAAGAACCCTGGAAGAATATAACAAACACTTGATGTTTTATATCAAAAGCAAAGCTCTAACAGTGCTCATTTCCCTATTTCTGGTTTCTATGCATTTTGAACTTAAATCCACTGGACCTTACCTGCAGGCTCAAGAGAGCCTAATTTCTGAGCTGATAATCATAATAATCAAATAATTTAAAAACTGCTTATTAATTTATTACCACCTATGTGGTGTGCACAATGATTATCTTACCTGAGCCTTAAAGCAACCCTTTAATATGGGCTATTAATGTTTAAATAAATATAAAACAACCCTTTGTATGTATTATCCTTATTTTACTGATGCAACACAAAGACATAGAAAGGTTACTTAATAACCAATTCACTCAGCAAGGGATTTATCCTAATTTTTGGTGAATTCCAATAGGCCATTTCTGCTGAGTTCCCATTTGGCCCTTGAAGAACCTTCACTGAACCTGGATAACTAAAAACACATAAAAAAAAATTTCTCCTTTCAACTTCTTTTATAGGTTACATTCTAAGAACTAAGTAGGATATTCAGGTCAAGATGATGGTCTTTGTAGTAAGATGGAGAACTTTAAATCTTAGCTTTATCATTTTCTGGATTTGAAATCATGAGCAAGTTTGTCAAACCCTCTTAGTTTTGGATTGCTCTTCTGCAAAATGAGGACAACAAAATCTATCTGATGTTTTAAGCAAGAGTAAATAAGATTCTATATGTTAAGCGAAGAGAGTACATCTGGTACTAAAAAAAAAAACACTCTGTGGTTTTGAACAATTTATCTAGTGAGTAATCCTAAACCCCTTCTAATATTAAAATATTTCTCTGAACTTCCTGATTTTACCACCCTCTAAATGAAGCTGATGGTCTTATTTCTCTATCTCGTTCCCAGGACAGCACAAAGTAACTTGCCTTGTCGTGAAACCTCCAAGAACAAACACATTTCCCAAGTTTGTGTGCCTTGGGATCTTAGTCCCCCAAACTTCACTTTCAGCCACATTTTTCACTGACATGACGGATGGGCTGTAAAGGTTTTTCTGCCCATTACTTGAATTAATATTAAGATAGTGATGTCCTCGAGAAGCTCAAGAGTGGATTCTGCATTTTTCTTTGCAACTGTGCATTCAGTAACATCATATTGATAGCTTGAAATCAGCCTTGGAAGAAGTTTACCATTGTAAGAATCGGCAAATACTACAAATCAAGTTTTAGTTTTGTCATCTTTTGTTTTCTTTAAAAAAATCAAATGACTGCCTTATTAGCTCATGCTTAATTAAAACTAGAATGCCCTATAGATCAGTACCACTCAAACTGTGATCCATGGACTAATGCCAGTCACTAAACTATGTGCTACTCTTCTACCTCGGAATAAGAACAATAATTGAGTGTGAGCATTTGGAAACATTTAGAGCCTTTTGAAATTGCCATTACATTAATATGCATAATTAGATTTTGGTAATTAATTTTTATTCAATTTTACAAATGCTTAAGTCTGTAATAGATTATAAAAATATGCCACTTAATACATTGTATTGCAAAAAATATGCCCATTAATACATTGCATACAGTGTATACAGCACTATGCTTATGTAGTCCCCCACTCCTTGGCATCTCTATAACCAGATCACTTTCACCTATGTTTGCCTTGCAAAGGAAGCTGGAGCTTCTCCAATCCCTTGCTTGCTTCATCTTCTCACTGTTTAGGGACCAAATGATTGATGTCTGAGCCAACTCAAATTACTGCAGTGGATTTTAGTAAGCTCATTTACTTCTCTGTTCTATGAATTCCCTTTTACTGGGAATTGGTTTTTTTATGAGGCCAAGAACAATGTTTCTCTAATGTAGAAAACTATCTAAGAATCAAAAGAAAGAGACTGGCATGGATAGAAGGAAGACAAAGTGCTGTTGGCAAATGTGGCCAGAAGTAATTCTGCAATGAAAAGCTTTGTGGATCTTCAATACTCGTTTGGAAGTTCTGGTGCAAAATATCTTTATTTTTAAACCCAAGCTTGTTTTGAAAGCCGTAATTTCCTTCAGAAATTTGGCACTGATTGCCAGTACTTCAAATAACCTGCTGAGTATTTTATAGTTTGTATTTCCCCTAGTCTAAACTTATGCAGAAAAAAAAAAAAGCTTCAGTGTTATTTGAAAAGTCAGAAACTAGAAATGGAGGAAAAACCTTAGGCCAAAGTTTTGGTATACTTATCTTCTGACTCTATTACTGTCAATTTTAACCTCTGGCTAAATTCAATGGATCTGTTTATATTTAGCATCTGTCCAAACAGCCGATCTACACCCTTGTCACCTTACCCTGACTCCTGACTACATCACCCTGGCAAAGGAAATGAGTATTTAATTAGACTATTATGTGTGACCTAGTTTATATTTAGTATTATATTTAACATTCACAATTATAAAATAGGAATATTTCTGAATCTGGCCTAATTGCACCATAGAACTGATGTTTATGGTTTCTTTTGAATAAATGTAGAAGTAAGCCCTCTGAGTCTTGAAATTTGAGAATTAAGTTTGTCTTATCTGAGTTCCTTTCTCGGGAAACCAGGGATCAGGACTCTCAGGTAGTATCAAGGAACTGAACTTTACCAGATCACCACATCTGGACAATAAGATGCCAGACCTTCACCCATCATGACTGCCTAATCAACCACCAGCTTCCTGTTGACAACTTCTTTTCTTTACTGCTTCCTAATTCCTATTTTTCCACACATGGTTACATTTCTTCCTTGCCATGTAAACCACAAATTTCGGTCAGTAGAGGAGGTGGATTTGAGACAAATTTCCCATCTCCTCAGCTGCAGCACCAGGTTAAAGCCTTCTTTCCTGGCAATACTTATTGTCTCAGTCATTGGCAAGACCTAGACCAAACACCCAGCATTTTGGTAACAGATTTTGGTTCACTGATCTGGAATGCATTGCTTGTGATTCTGCTATCTGCTGCAGGCTGGAGGAGTTTAAAAGCCTTTCTAAGAAGTTGCCTGTCCTTTTAAGACTGAAGGTGGGTTTCTTTAAGCCTGGAGGTCCCTCTCTTTGGCTCTGCCACTGCTGGCCCCAACCACATGCCTGATTGCCCAGGAAGAATAGCCTTTGAAATTTGACATCTGCTTCTGGGTAGTTGGTGAATGTCCTCCGTGGGCCCAGACAGCAGGATCTGCTTTTCTCTACATAGGAAACTTTTCAATACATTTCTGTTTGCAGGTTGAACAAGCCCACCTGACTGAGAGAGGGAAGCCCACTGACCGTTTTCAATTTGGTCACTCTTAGGGGCTATTCAGTAATGCGTGTGTTTCTGAGCAAGTGAGTATCTTTTGTGGGTACCAGACAACAGGATCTGCTCCCCTCAACTTGGTACAATCTGAAGAATTTTGGTGTGCAAGTTCATCAAGCTCAACCCATGGAAAGAGGAAACACTTCCACTGTTTCAGTTTGGACTCTTTTGGGGTTTGTTGGTGGCTGAAGCAGTTGGATTGTATTTTGGTGATTGTTCATTTGTGTATGTCAATCTAGCCATGGAAAATAAGAATTGATAAATCTTATGTAACACTGTTTGGCCTCATATTTGAATCTGGATAAGTTGGGCCTCCCATGGGCCTCATTTTGCTGCTGAATGGGAAAGCAAGATGGAGTTTTGTATATCCAGGCTTTTATGCTGTTTTCAAACCAAAGTCAGGCTTGATTAATACACGATATCCTTCTATGGTTTTGTTTGGCTCCAGTGTTTGGAGTGCGGAGAGGTTTAGCCTTTAAAAATCAAAATGCCATAGAAACTGCTTTACCCAAAATTTTGGTTCACAGCCTTCATCAGATAACCTATCAGGGCAAAAGAAGTTTAATCATGTGAACATGTTCACAACCAGTGAGTTTGTATTGGTATCTCGTGGCTAGAGTTCCAAGGTAAAAGTTATCGAATTTTGTTTGTGTGTATGTACACATGTTTAGATGTGTTTACATGTATGTATATTTATTATTTCATATGTGTGTCTACCAAATTGGCTTATAAATAAAAGAGCATTCTTAAATGAAGTCCAAGCACTTTTCAAGTTCATGTGACATAAGTAAATCTTTAATTAAAAAGCTGGCTTTAAAAGTATTGGTAAAATAAAAATTTAAGTGCCATTGGAATTGTCAGCATATATATTTACATTGGTTTTATATTTTTCTCTCCTAGATATTTTGAGGTGTCAGAGTTTGGCACAGATGATTATAAATCTGTAAACTCAGCCAATACCAAAATGATTTTTTTGTGTTTTTTTTTAAATAAATAAGAGTACTTAATGTTGTTGATTTAGTGAACACAACTACATCTTCTGAGTTATTAGTGAAAATGCTCATGTATTTAAATTTAAAATTCATACTACGATAAACACTTGATATTCATGGGTTACAAAATAACCACTTTGTATGAACAAGGTACAAACCAACAAGGAAATGACTAATTTGTTCTAATATCTTAGTTCTCATAAATAATCTAAATAACCTGTTTTAAAAAAATGAAAGAATTGGGTACATGTAAATGAAATGACTTACAGGTTTACTTTGTGTATAATTTTAAATTTAAAAGTATTTTTGAGGCCCATTAGGTGTCTGGGACATTTCTAATTAATAAAGGGTCATGATATCAGGAAACACGTTTCTAAAAATTGTGGAACATTCTCATTTATAAAATATTAATATCTGCTAACTTGGGATTTCTTGTTTATTGGGTTTTCACTAAATTTAAAGTTACAGTAAGATTTCTAGTTAGTATATAATTCTGTATATAAAATATGCTACAAAAGATGCATTCTTACTAACGAAAGGTATAATTTTGTCTAATTCAGCAGTTATCTAAAGGTTGATTCAAATTGTGGACTATGGTAAATTTTTGTCCTAAAATAAAATAACTGAGTATTTAAAAAATTAGACAAAATAGGAAGTCCAAGCATGTCATATATAGTGTTTTTTTCTTGTTTCTCTTTGTGTCTATCTTCAAGCACATACAAAGAAAATAAAAAATTGAAAAAGTTTAGGTAATAAAATATTCTTTAAAACACAATAAAAATAGGAGAAATTTGACTAATTAATATTGTTCATAGTTAAGGCTCTTAGTATTCATGAAGTTAAAATAAAAAATATTATACAAATTATATTTGCAATTTGGCAATTATTTTGTAATATAGTTAAGCATGAAACCAGATTTAGCATGGAGCCAAATCTCACAAAGATGCTTGCATTGCTTTGTTTTACACTATATTTGTTATTCAGCATAGATACATGTATTAAAGTACTTATCACTCACATGTCTGAAATATGTATCTTAATTGCACAAAATGTATAGTGGTATTAGCGGACTTAAAGACATTAACTTGCACATCAGGAAAAAATCCATCCTGTGTACCTGCGTGCGTGTGTTTTAAGATGGAGTTTCTCTCTTGTTGCTCAGGCTGGAGTGCAATGGCATGATCTCAGCTCACCAGAGCCTCCTCCTCCCAAGTTCAAGCAATTCTTCTGCCTCAGCCTCCCTAGTAGCTGAAATTACCTCCCTAAGTGCTGGGATTTCAGGCATGAGCTAAAGTACCTGGCCTCCTGTGTGTGTGTGTGTGTGTGTGTGTGTGTGTGTGTGTGTGTGTGTTTAGGCCATAGGTAACACTTGCCTCCAAGGTAAACTAAGTAGGAGAAAAATTGGGAGTTGATTTCTTGTTTATTTGTTTTTGCTTCTAATTTTTATTTATTTAATGTTTGTTCTCCTTTGGGTTTTACTTATATACACATATAAAATCATTGTTTTGGTTTTTTTTTAGTTTCTAATGGAAGGCTTGTATTTGTTTTTATGATTAGTCATTTTGTTCCCTATGCATTTCCAACAATTCATCATTTACTGTATTTACCCAAAATTCCTAAGTTACCTCCGTCAAGCCATTTAAAACTGGGTTGATTTTGCTTATCTCTTATCTACAGAGCTGTAAGTTTTCTGGCATAAAAATAAAAGACATTGTACAGAGATAGTATGTTATATATATTTTTTATTTAGAAAAGTAGGTAACAGTAGATATGTTTAAGTGGTATTTATTTCCAAGGTAATTCAATTCATCAATAATTTGAGTTGGCTTCAGATCTTTTCCTTCATGTTATGAATTATAACTGTGATGTGGGTATTACACTTCAATATTCAGGAAAGATTCACCTTGTCCTTATGGAAATTATGTTGATTAGGATTTCTCTCAGACTGCTTTAGTTACCATTGTTAAAATAAGATGACATTCACTTGGATTAAGTAGCAGTAAAATATAAATAAATAAACCAAGATGTTCTAGTGATTTTTTAAAACCAAGATTTTATCAAATATGAGATATTCTAGTGATTTTTTGGACCCAAGCCTTCTATTACTGTTGAGTTTTCATGTGTGTACTTGAAAACATGCGTTGCACTGGTTTAAAGATTTTTGTGGTGAAAGTTACCTAATCAGTTATCAGTACTGTATCTAGAAACCAGTCTTGGAAATGTGTGACAATACTCTATTAAAATAGCTGAACAGAAATTACTGTGTGTTGTTCTTACTTTGCCCTTGTTTTGTTATATACTATTGAAGTGAAAGGAGATTATTTATCCTCATACTGAACTTCCAAAGCTGATATTTGCATTTACAATTTTTTTGATGGAGAGAAGTTAACAATCTTACTTTGATAAGTTTGCCACAGAACCTATCACGTTTTTTATGCTTTTGGTCATAGTTCTGTAACTAGAATGTTACCAATTAGACATATGCAAGGAATAACCTAACCACTTTAATACAATGATTTGAAGTGCTGTGACTGGATATCAAGTGACAGTATTTTAATTTGTGACAGTGTTGGAGAGAATGATAGGACTTTCTGCAGTAAAAATGGCCTATTTACTAATCCTTACGCTGTTAAGTTACAAGGCTTTGACTCCTAGGTTTGAAAAAGGTATCAACTCCTGATAAATCTTGAACATTAACGTATGATCAAAGCCTTGTCTTCATATATTATTGGGGTTCAGGGATTCAGAGTGCTCTCAGCTCCCCTGAGTGGATGTTTCTCCAGGTTCTTGGTCTCCTGTCCTCTCAAGAATGAGAGAGGTGACCACGGCACAGTGCACAGTAAATGCCAGACTCAAAAGTGTTTGTAGAAAATGATTTATTTAAAGAGAGAGAGAAACAGGAGAAGGAGAGAGAAAGAAACAGCTAACTCTGATGCTGAGTGAGAGACTCCAGAAAGATGAAATCCAGGAGAGGAAAGCAGCTTCCACACTGATTGGAAGGGATTACAGAGAGATGGAGTTTAGGAGAAGAAGACAGGCTTCCACAAGACAGTGCGGAAGGGGACTCCGGAGGGAAAATCCAGGAGAGAAAAAAACAGCTTCCAAGAGAGTGTTTGTGGAAGGGGATCCAAACATGGAGTCTGAAAGGGTGTGGAAGAAGGGGACTTTTAACCTTAGAGGAACCCCCACCTTCTCTAAGACCCAGGCTAATGAAAGGAGTTCCTTAGAACTTCTGCTGGAGTGATTGACTCTTAGTTTCTTCCTGCACCCGCGAAATTCAAACATAAATGGTTAAATCTTTCAGATGTAGAGAGATGGGAGCGGGGCATGGCGCTGGGAAAATTTTGTGCTTAAAAGTACGCCTCCTTGTGGACCCTGGAGAGAGAACACATTCCCTCATTCAGACATGGGAGAAAGTGATAATAAAAATGAACCTGCTTTCATAAGACATAAGGCCGTAAATGAAAACTATTAAATCCCTCTAGGCTCAGGAACTATTGCAGAAGAGGTGGGTGCATGAGGTTGTAAAGACTGATTTTGAGGGATAAAATTAGTTCAGAATAATGTCCCAAGCACACTCATTTAAGGCCAGCATCTGGGTGCCTGTGTCAGAATAACAGCATTCTTAGAGAATTAGTCTTCTCTTTAATAGAAAATTATAGAAATACTAAAGTTGATGGAAATTTTACTTTATGGTGAAACTACTTTAAAATGTTGAGGGGGTGTTTGTTTTTCTTCGGATTGTATTTAAATAAATATATTGTTAATGTATGTCCCAGTATTATATGTGATTCCTGAAATTCTCATATGTATTAATATATGTTGTCAGTAGTAATTATAATTATTATGTTAAATGTTTTTATACCACAGATGTAACCAAATTTCCTTGTCAATTGTGTCAGTCCTAAGGCTTTTATCATCCACAATTGTTTTGTTTTGATTCTTTTCAAAAAGCAACTTATAAAGAGCTATAGTCCAAGACTAGCTTCTTTAGGGGGAGTTCATGAAAAGGACTCTTGAATGCAGGTTTCTCATAACTTTGGAGATTGTTTCATTAGACTATAGAGAAAGCTTCCAGGACTCGAATTAAAATGCCAACGTGTTTATAAAGATTGTGAGCCCAATATGAAGCAGAACAGGATTTGATTGTATGGACTGAACTAATGGAGGACAGAAATATTTTTTATAGCTGTTTTTGAAACAATGCTGAGTCTGGTTTGTTTTTCAGAGCCTGTAGAACATTTTCTTTTGAGTTATTTATAGCCTTTAACAACTGAGGAGAATATGCTCTTGTTGGCAGAATTTTAGGCATATTTCTTTCTCTCTGCAAGATTTATCCAGAATTCAGAAAGTATTTGTGAATATTCTTAATTCATGAAACTGTGATTTTTTGCATAAGTTCAATAAAAATCTGTTTTCTTTTATAACAAGACACTGTTAAAAAATGGTTATTTTCCCTTGGCTTTGGCTGAAATGGTGTGCTTCCAGATATAAGCAGATGACTTTGAGAAATTGATATTAATTTTATAGAGCCAATGATAACCCCTTAGGACTGGCCTGGCACTTTGTCTACATAATTCCTTTGCAGGGTTCCTTGTCTGTGGTTAGTGGAGAGCATCACCTTCTGACAGGGCCAAGGAATCTTGAGTTGTTGGGGCCTGAAGAAAATAATTCATTCAATTCATACAGGTATCATCTGCAGGTAGAGATGGATACTTGCCTGGGCTCAAGATACCTGTGGAGGTCAAGTCTGAGATTCCTTAGTAAAGGTTCCAGCAAAGCCAATTTAGGAGAGCCTATTTGGTCAATGATTATTACAGAACTTTCTGTGGGTAATCAGGTCAACTATAGTGGGACCAATGTTTATTTTGCAGGCAGATTGGTTCTGCTATGATTTATCTTTGGTGGAAGTGGGGGACTGGAGAGAGAGAGATTTTGTGTTTTAGAAGAATATTATAGTATATGATTAATGTCTGATTGCGTATTGCCCATATTTACCCACGTTATGTAGAGCTAGCCACACTCCTCCTCAGCATGAGGCAGATAAAAAATTGATGACCAAATTCTCTATGATTCAGGAATTGAAAAATAGAAAGGGGGTGCAATGAAACCAGCTCAATTGTCCCATGTAACTAATATTTATGATCTCCTTTGAATAAATCTAGAAATAGATTACCAGTCTTGAAACTTGAGAAAGTCATATTTGTCTTATCTGAGTTTCTTTCTCAGGAAACCAACTACCAGGACTCTCAGTATCAAAGAACTAAAATTTACCAGATCACCACACCTGGACAATAAGATGCAGACCTGTCATCCATCATGACTGCCTACTGTTGACCAAACTCTCTTCCTTACTCCTCTTTAATTCCTGTTCTCTAACACATGGATTCATTTCTCCTCTGTCATATAAACTCCCAATTTCAGTTAGTTATGGAAATGGATTTTAGACTAATCTCTCATCTCCTTGGCTGCAGCACCAGATTAAAGCTGTCTTCTGTGGCAATACTTGACTCAGTGATTGGCTTTCTGTGTGGTGAGCAGCAGGACTTAGACCAAAACCCTGGTGTTTCAGTAACATTGCTAGCTTCGATGTATAGTCAACACATATTAAATGTGAAGAGATTATTGAGTAATTTATTGTGTAACAAACAACAAAACTGGCATTAAATAAAACTCTCTTGGATTCCACAGATGATGTGTATTCATTACATGACTTTATACTGCTTGTCAATTATTCAAACCACCTTAATCAACAACTTCCAGTTTCCAACCAGTCTCATACAGTTTGGCCTTAGGTTTATGAATCATTTGCTGTGGGAGTTCAGTAAGGGTGGTGGAATAAAAAGAGAAAAATGGACACTTTGCCGGGAAGGACTCAAGATGGCGCTGTGAGAACAACCCAGGATTGGAGCTCTTCTCGTTGAATCTGCAAACGGTGAGTCAGAGCGGTATTTCCAGACTGATCTTTGTTGCCCACAGAACGGGGAAACTCCCAAGTATAAAAAAGACACGGGACGCCAGGCAGTAGGTCTGCCTGGCGAAGCCGGCAGCCGGGGTGGCGGCGGCCGGCCCTACCCAGCAATCCCCACAGGGTGCGCTTGTCCGGGTGCCCTGTTGAACCGGCAACCTGAGACTTGAGAGGGCTGGACTTGAGACTGAATGAGACTTGGACAGTAGCCCAGCCCAGGGGATTGCAGGAATTGGGATACCCAGTGGGACGAACAAAACCGCGATTTCAAACTATCCCGAGCAGACGGTCCGAGACACTCTGTGGGGGAGGGGCGTACACCACTACCGAGGCAACCCGCCCCAACTGAGATACACGCCCACTGCTGACGCAGCCAGCCGTTGCCGAGGCAACCCGCCCCAACGGAGATACACGCCCATTGCTGATGTAGCCAGCCGTTGCCGAGGCAACCCGTCCCTACTGAGATACACGCCCACTGCTGACGCAGCCTGCCGTTGCTGAGGCAACATGCTACAACAAAGAGACTCTGCCGCAGGGCGTGGCGGAGACCACAGCAGAGCCGGCAGGAACACCACGAATCACACAACAGCAGGGCGGAGCCTCGGCAGCCAAACAGTGGCTAGTCTGCCTTCTAGCTGGGCAGGACACCTGATCGGACATCCAAAAATAAAGCCCAAACCCCTCAAAACAGAGCATTTGAGAAAAAAAAAGGGGTTTTTTTTAATGAGCTCTGTTGCAGCAGAATCAAACATAGCAGCCTAACAGCCCTGAATGAACAACAGAGTGCACAGCTCAGCAATTAAACCCCTATAAAGTACAAACTGTCTCCTCAAGCAGCTCCCTGACCCCTCTATATCCAAAAGACTGACATTAGGCAGGCATCATCCTGGGACAAAGAGAGCAGAAAAAGAAACTGGTGGCATCCCTCACTGTGCCACAGCTACTAGAGGTGCACCCCAGACAAGCAGGGTCTGGAGTGGACCTCAGCAGTCGTACAGCGAAGGGGCTAGACTGGTAGAAGGAAAACAAAGCAACAGAAATACTTCATCATCAACATTCTGGGTGTCCACTCAGAGACCCAAACGAAAAGTCAGCAACTACGCAGACGACCAGCGGACAAATCCACAAAGATGGGAAGAAACCAGCGCAAAAAGGAGGAAAACACCCGAAACCAGAACACCTCGCCTCCTAGAAAGGACCAAAACTCCTCACCAGCAAGGGAGCAAAGCTGGACGGAGAATGACTGTGAAGAAATGATGGAATTAGACTTCAGAAGATGGATAATGAGAAACTTTTGTGAGCTAAAAGATCATGTATTAAATCAATGCAAAGAAACTAAGAACCTTGAAAAAAGATTTGAAAAAAGATTCGAGGAAATGATAACAAGAATGGATACCTTAGAGAGGAATATGAATGAATTAAAGGAGCTGAAAAACACAATACGAGAACTTCGCGAAGCAAACACAAGTTTCAATAGCCGAATTGACCAAGCAGAAGAAAGAATATCTGAAGTCGAAGACCAACTCAATAAAATAAAACGAGAAACCAAGATCAGAGAAAAAAGCGCAAAAAGGAATGAACAAAGTCTCCAAGAAATGTGGGACTATGTGAAAAGACCTAACCTACGTTTGATAGGTGTACCAGAAGGGGACGAAGAGAATGAATCCCAGCTGGAAAATACTCTTCAGGACATCATCCAGGAAAATTTCCCCCACCTAGCAAGACAAGCCAACACTCAATTGCAGGAAATACAGAGAACACCACAAAGATATTCCGCAAGAAGAGCAACCCCAAGGCACATAATCGTCAGATTCAACAGGGTTGAAATAAAGGAAAGAATACTAAGGGAAGCCAGAGAGAAAGGTCAGGTCACCCACAAAGGGAAGCCCATCAGACTCACAGCAGATCTCTCGGCAGAAACACTACAAGCCAGAAGAGAGTGGGGGCCAATATTCAACATTCTTAAAGAAAAGAACTTTCAACCCAGAATTTCATATCCAGCCAAACTGAGCTTCAGAAGTGAAGGAAGAATAAAATCCTTTGCGAACAAGCAAGTACTCAGAGATTTTGTCACCACCAGGCCTGCTTTACAAGAGCTCCTAAAAGAGGCACTACACATAGAAAGGATCAACCAGTACCAGCCATTCCAAAATCACACTGAATGCTAAAGAGCTTCAACATAATGAAGAATCTACAACAACTAACAGGCAAAACAGCCACTTAGCATCAAAATGGCAGTATCAAATTCACACATAACAATATTAACCCTAAATGTAAATGGACTAAATGCACCAATCAAAAGACACAGACTGGCAAATTGGATAAAAATCCAAAACCCATCAGTGTGCTGTATCCAGGAAACCCATCTCACATGCAAGGATACACAAAGGCTCAAAATAAAGGGATGGAGGAAGATTTACCAAGCTAATGGAAAGCAAAAAAAAGCAGGTGTTGCAATTCTCATCTCTGATAAAATAGACTTTAAAGTAACAAAGATCAAAAGAGACAAAGAAGGCCATTACATAATGGTAAAAGGATCGATACAACAAGAAGAGCTAACGATCCTAAACATATATGGAACCAACACAGGAGCACCCAGATACATAAGGCAAGTTCTTAATGACTTACAAAAGGACTTAGAATCCCACACAATAATAGTGGGAGACTTTAACACTCCACTGTCAATACTAGACAGATCAACCAGACAGAAAATCAGCAAGGATACCCAGGGCTTGAACTCAGACCTGGAGCAAGCCAACCTGGTGGACATTTACAGAACTCTCCACCCCAAATCCACAGAATACACATTCTTCTCAGCACCACATCACACCTACTCTAAAATTGACCACATAATTGGAAGTAAAGCACTGCTCAACAAATGCAAAACAACAGAAATCATAACAAACAACCTCTCAGACCATAGTGCAATCAAGTTAGAACTCAGAATTCAGAAACCGACCCAGAAACACACAGCTTCATGGAAACTGAACAACTGGCTCTTGAATGTTGACTGGGTAAACAACGAAATGAAGGCAGAAATAAAGAAGTTCTTCGAAACCAATGAGAACGAAGACACAACATGGCAGAACCTCTGGAACACATTTAAAGCAGTCTCTAGAGGAAAGTATATAGCAATAAGTGCCCATATGAGGAGAATGGAGAGATCTAAAATTGACACCCTATCGTCAAAATTGAAAGAGCTAGAGGAGCAAGATCAAAAAAACTCAAAACCCAGCAGAAGACAAGAAATTACTAAGATCAGAGCTGAGCTGAAGGAGATTGAGACACGAAAATCCCTTCAAAAAATCAATAAATCCAAGAGCTGGTTTTTTGAAAAGATCAACAAAATAGACAGACCACTAGCCAGATTGATTAAAAATAAAAGAGAGAACAACCAAATAGATGCAATAAAAAATGATAAAGGGGAAATCACCACAGATTCCACAGAAATTCAAACCATCATCAGAGAATATTACAAACAACTATATGTGCATAAACTAGTAAACCTGGAAGAAATGGATAAATTCCTGGACTCCTGTGTCCTCCCAAGCCTAAACCAGGAGGAAGCTGAAACTATGAATAGACCAATAACAAGGTCTGAAGTTGAGGCAGCAATTAAGAGCCTACCACACAAAAAAAGCCCAGGTCCAGACGGGTTCACAGCCGAATTCTACCAGACACACAAGGAGGAGCTGGTACCATTCCTTCTAAAACTATTTCAAACAATCCAAAAAGAGGGAATCCTTCCCAAATCATTTTATGAGACCAACATCATCCTGATACCAAAACCCGGCAGAGACCCAACGAGAAAAGAAAACTTCAGGCCAATATCCATGATGAACATAGATGCAAAAATCTTCAATAAAATATTGGCAAGCCGATTGCAACAGCAAATCAAAAAACTTATTCATCATGATCAAGTAGGATTCATCCCGGGGATGCAAGGCTGGTTCAACATACGCAAGTCTATCAACGTAATTCACCACATAAACAGAACCAAAAACAAAAACCACATGATTATCTCAATTGACGCAGAGAAGGCATTTGACAAAATTCAACAGCCCTTTATGCTAAAAACCCTCAATAAACTGGGTATTGATGGAACGTATCTCAAAGTAATAAAAGCTATTTATGACAAACCAACAGCCAATATCATACTGAATGGGCAAAAACTGGAAGCATTCCCTTTGAAATCTGGCACTAGACAAGGATGCCCTCTCTCACCACTCCTATTCAATATAGTACTGGAAGTTCTAGCCAGAGCAATCAGGCAAGAAAAAGAAATAAAGGGTATTCAAATAGGAAAGGTGGAAGCCAAATTGTCTCTATTTGCAGACGACATGATAGTATACCTAGAAGACCCCATTGCCTCAGCCCAAATACTCCTGAAACTGATAAACAACTTCAGCAAAGTCTCAGGATATAAAATCAATGTGCAAAAATCACAAGCATTCGTCTACACCAATAACAGACTTAAAGAAAGCCAAATCAAGAGCGAACTGCCATTCGCAATTGCTACAAAAAGAATAAAATACCTTGGAATACAACTCACAAGGAACGTAAGGGACCTCTTCAAGGAGAACTACAAACCACTGCTCAACGAAATCAGAGAGGACACAAACAGATGGAGAAACATTCCATGTTCATGGTTAGGAAGAATTAATATTGTGAAAATGGCTATACTGCCCAAAGTAATTTACAGAATCAACGCTATCCCTATCAAGATACCATTGACTTTCTTCACAGAACTGGAAAAAACCACCATGAACTTCATATGGAACCAAAAGAGAGCCCGCATAGCCAAGTCAATTCTAAGCAAAAAGAACACAGCGGGGGGCATCACACTACCGGATTTCAAACTATACTACAAGGCTACAATAATCAAAACAGCATGATACTGGTACCAAAACAGAGATATAGACCAATGGAACAAAACAGAGGCACCGGAGGCAACACAACATACATACAACTATACAATCTTTGATAAACCTGACAAAAACAAGCAATGGGGCAAGGATTCCATGTTTAACAAATGGTGTTGGGAAAACTGGCTAGCCATGTGCAGAAAGCAGAAACTGGACCCCTTCCTGACACCTTACACTAAAATTAACTCTAGATGGATTAAAGACTTAAACATAAGACCTGGCACCATAAAAACCCTAGAAGGAAATCTAGGCAAAACTATCCAGGACATAGGAGTAGGCAAGGACTTCATGAACAAAAGCATTGGCAACAAAAGCCAAAATAGACAAATGGGACCTATTGAAACTCCACAGCTTCTTCACGGCAAAAGAAACAGTCACTAGAGTGGATCGGCAACCAACAGAATGGGAAAAAATTTTCGCAGTCTACCCATCTGACAAAGGGCTGATATCCAGAATTTACAAAGAACTCAAACAGATTTACAGGAAAAAAACAAACAAGCCCATTCAAAAGTGGGCAAAGGATATGAACAGATACTTTACGAAAGAAGACATATATGAGGCCAACAGTCATATGAAAAAATGCTCATCGTCACTGGTCATCAGAGAGATGCAAATCAAAACCACATTGAGATACCATCTCACGCCAGTTAGAATGGCGATCATTAAAAAATCTGGAGACAACAGATGCTGGAGAGGATGCAGAGAAAAAGGAACACTTTTATACTGTTGGTGGGAGTGTAAATTAGTTCAACCATTGTGGAAGACAGTGTGGCGATTCCTCAAGGCCTTAGAAATAGAAATTCCATTTGACCCAGCAATCCCATTACTGGGTATATATCCAAAAGACTATAAATCGTTCTAGTATAAGGACACATGTACACGAATGTTCATTGCAGCACTGTTTACAATAGCAAAGACCTGGAATCAACCCAAATGCCCATTGATAATAGACTGGATTGGAAAAATGTGGCACATATACACCATGGAATATTATGCAGCAATCAGAAATGATGAGTTCGTGTCATTTGTAGGGACATGGATGAATCTGGAGAACATCATCCTCAGCAAACTGACACAAGAACAGAAAATGAAACACCGCATATTCTCACTCATAGGTGGGTGATGAAAAATGAGAACACATGGACACAGAAAGGGGAGTACTAAACACTGGGGTCTATTGGGGGGAAAAGGGGAGGGCCAGTGGGAGGGGGAGGTGGGGAGGGATAGCCTGGGGAGAAATGCCAAATGTGGGTGAAGGGGAGAAGAAAAGCAAAGCACACTGCCATGTGTGTACCTACGCAACTGTCTTGCATGCTCTGCTCATGTACCCCAAAACCTATAATCCAATAAAAAATTTAAAAAAAAAAAAAGAGAAAAATGTTAGAGAAGGATATAGAATATAGTCACAATCCTTCTTGGAAGGCCAAGAAGTTTGCATAGTATCAGTAGAAGTTTTGCCTGAAGGCAACCTGCCTCTTTTCCTTTAGTAGATAAGAAAAGCAAATAGCTAGAGAATGTGGGGGAGTTTATTTGAATAACTTGATTAGTCATGTGGTCCTATAAATAAACCTTTGATCATTCCAGATGGCTCTCTCTGGGGGAGGTCAACCAGGAATATTATCTGCTGATGGTGTTTGCTTTAGGCCTCAGAACCTGTCCTTTAATCTCTACACACTAGTGGTGTTGACTCAGCCTCTGTTGTTAAACCTATACTGAATAAAATGCCTGAAGGGGCAGCTGGTAGAGGCCGGAGGCTGCTATTTCTTTACAGCACTCTCCTTGAGTGTCTTTGAGTGGCCTGGACACCCCAGCCCACTCATACACTGAATATTGTATCTGAGTGAATTTATTTATCTGTCATTGAGTCAGGGTCTACAGGACAGACCCCTACAGGTGGTGAACCCGACAGTAGTGCCTCATGTGAGGAAACTCCACAGGTGGTGACCTCGACAGTGGTATCCCTTGTGAAGAAACTTGGCAGGTAAAGAGGACCTCAAGGTGATCATCACTGTGAAGGGAGTTTGACAGACCCCCAGAAAAAGAAAGCGAAGGAGGCCACGTGGTCAAATTAGTAAAACTTATGAGTCAGTAAGTCATTGGTACCCACTTGAGATTACCAAGTTTGTGGGGGATTGTTTAGGCTGAGGTTTCATCCTGGAACAACAGTTATCAGTTCAACAGAAACAATATATAAAAATATTGAAATAGCTGCTAAAAGCTGGTGGAGCCTCAGTTTCACAGGCTCAATTAAAGGACCTAATGCAAACTGTTATTTCTCAAAGCCTGTGGTTCCCAGATGAAGGCATGCTAGACATAGAGCTGTGGGAACAAGTGAGGAGAAATCTTAAACAGCATCACATGCAAGGGCAACAGGTCCCAGTAACATTATCACTGGGCCAAAATAACACAGAGGAAATGGAGGTTTGGCCTAAGCCAGCTCCTCCAACAGGTAGGAAAAAATAGATACACTACAGACGTGGGACCTTGTCTTAAACAAGCAGCATTAGATGGGCGCTCTTAGCCTTCCCTGTAATACAAGATATACAAGGCAATCAGGTACATAAAAAGCATTTGCAGTGGAAGCTGCATGGCCAAGTGAGCAGTGAGCAGAAGGAAAGGCTCCTTTGAGCAGTAAGAAAGCTTGCAAACCTGGAGCCAGCAAATGATCCCAGAAACTGCCTGTGCAGTGGGGACAATGACAAGGAGTCAGATGCAGCATGCTGAACTTGCCTGCTAGGGAAGAGCAGGAGGAGCTCTTTCAAAAGTCCACTCAGCTGGGAGCAGGGCTGGTAGGGAGTGCTGACCCAGTACCCGCATCACTGCCCTCTGGCTCCACACGTGGCCCACAGCAAAATTTCATATGTTACAATCCTAGAGCATAATTCTCTGCTAAAATATAAGTAAAATTTTAAAATATATAAGACCCCTTTCTGATAAAGGCCACTCACTTTCCTCCCCTATCACTAACATAGCTCTCTTGAAATCCAAATTAAGTAAAAAAGTAGCCTCTGAAGGGAGAGAAATTACAGAGAGCCTATGAACTAGTTGGGGCTAACTTACAGTCTATGGGACCTCTTCAGCCGAGGTTCCCTTCTCCCATGGAGACTCCTCAAAATTGGCCTATAATCATATTGACTTAAATGACTGATTTTATACAACTCCTCTAGCAGAACGGGACAGAGAAAAATTAGCGTTTTTCATTTTATAAATGATATTCTATTAGCAGCCCTAACAGAGCCAATACTTTTAAATTTATATAACTGTCGTAAAGAATACACAGCTACAAGGTTTAATCATTGTACCTGAGAAAATGCAGATGTCTTCTCCTCAGAAATATCTTGAGTACATGCTAACTTCCTAGTCAGTGAGACCACAAAAGGTTAAATTCAATACTAGTAGGTGGCACACCTTAAATAATATCAAAAAGTATTGGGAGACATTAATTGGCTCTGCCCCAACTTGGGAATCCCTCCTGATAACCTACAAAACTTGTTTTCTATCTTAGAAAGCAATCCAGCCCTGGATTCTCCCAGATATGTAGCCTCTACAGCAAAAAGAGAGATGGAAGAAATATAGCAAACCATTTCTCACAGGCCACAGGCTGCCAGATAGTATAGATCTGCTCTATTCAGTTCAACTGTTTGTCTTTCCCACCAAACACTAACCTACAAGGTTAATAGGACAGGTAGCCCCTAGGCTACATTTTCTAGAATTGGTTTTTTGCTCACATACTGGGACTAAAACTCTGTCCCCCTATATTCAATTAACTAGTAAAGTAATCTATTCAGGCTGCACACAGTGCAATCAGTTGCTGGGTTATTACCCTGATGTCATCAGGATTCCTTAAGTAAAAAGCAATTCAAAGTAGTATTGCCATTATCTATTGATCTGCAAAAAGCTTTCTCTGATTACTCAGGACAAATAGAGTATGTCCTCCCTGCTGATAAGCTCCTTCAGTTCTTATCTTGTACTCCTATGATCTTACCTACAAAAATAGTTCACTCCCCTATACCTAATGCTTTAACACTGTTCACTGATGGTTCTGGTAAAAATGGAAAGGTGGCAGTTTGGTGGAGACATAATTCAATGATTCAATCTAGATTTACTAGTATTCAGAGGGCTGAAATTGGAGCACTAATTCTGACTTTGGAAATCTTTTCCACTCATCCCATAAGTATTGTAAGTGACTTGGCTTACTCAGTTTATTTACTAAAATCTTGAAACAGCTTTAATTAAGTCCAATCCACACCCTGTGTGCTCTTCTTCTTTGACTTTGGCAATTGCCAGGTCAACACACACATCCTATTTTTATCACACATATTAGGGCCCACAGTTCACTGCCTGGCTTCACTTCTCATTGGCTTATGGCAATAAACAAGCAGACCTACAAGTGATTACATCACTGTTTGACCAAGCCACTAAGTTACCTCAATTTTTCCACCAAAATTGGAGAAACTTAACTAAATTTCAACATACCCAGAAAGTAGCTAAACAAATAATCCTGCAAGACCCAGACTGCCAACTCACAGGCATGACCTCTCCTTCCATAGGTGTTAACCCTAGAGGGTTAATGGCAATCAGTTATGGCAAACAGATGTTACACATATCCCTGAATTTGAAAAACTTAGATATGTACATGTATCCATTGATACCAACACTCATTTAATTAGTGCACCTGCTCTGCCAGGAGAATATGCTCCGTATGTTATTAAACATCTTCTTTTAACTTTTGCTTTTATGGGATGGCCCACAAAAATTAACACTAATAATTTTACAGCTTATGCCAGCTCACAAGGTCAACAATTTTGTCACATGTGGAACATCCAAGATTCCACAGGCATCCCATAGTCAGGCAATAGTAGAACAAACCAACTCCATACTTAAAAATATGCTCAGAAAACAAAAAGGGGAGAGTATGGGAAAAGACCCTGCAACACTATTGGCACAAGCTTTATTTACCCTTAATTTTCTCAGTTTAGATGACAAATTTCAATCAGCTGTTTAAAAGCACTTTGCTAAAACCTCTCAAGATAGAAACAGAAAACTTGGAGAAAGAAATAGAAGGAAAGAATGAGTAAGAGAGAGATGAGAAGAGACAGAGATCAGAGATAGAACCAGAAAGTCAGACTAAGGAAAGAGATAGTATAGGAAGAAGGGAGAGGGTGAAAAGAGAGAGAAAGAGACAGGGAGGCAAAGAGAGAAGCAGAGAGAAATAAAGAGAAGGAGAAATAGGAACAGAGTTAAAACATGTCAAAGATTGTCTGTGAAAGTCATGAAAAATGTTATAGGAAGGAATTTATGCCAGAAATCTTGTATGATTTTTGTTTTGAAAGTCTAATCAAGTTTTAAAACATTAATTGTAAAAGAAATTCTGTACATAAACATATTGGCTAAAGTTAAAGAAATATCATCTAGTTTTTCTGTTAATTAGATGTTAAAATAAGGTATAACATGTTTTTCTTAAAAGACTAACCTACTCTTCAACAAAGATGATAAAAGGTCTTTTAGCACAGGCACCATCCCTAGAATTTCCAGTACGCCAGCAACACCCTGGAGACTACATTCTCATCAAAGAATGAAAAGAAGTCAGAGTAGAATGAAAAGAAGCCAGCCTCATCAAAGAATGAAAAACTCATGTCAGCCTAGAGAAGACTGTGCAGGACCCACACCCCAGACAATGTGGCTTCCTCAGGCCACACACACCTTGGACATCACCTGGAGGGTGCTGAAGAGGACAACTTAGGAGACTGAATAAATACTACTCCAGACACAGACACCCTTTACTCAAGATAATTTGTTTCTTGCTATGCTTTCTGTTGTACACTGCAACTCATGTAGGGTATTAATCCCTTTTATGCTCTCACTTTTGTCTGCAACCTGTACCTGCTATACTCTATTGGGCTCATATCTCAGACCTGCCTTTCCTTTGTCCTATCACCTGGGTAGACACCCCCTTCCCAGCTATAATAACATGACTGCTTGGTTAGGAAGGATAGATTTACCCCCAGTGGGGTCCCTCAATAATGGTACACATTGGACTAAGGTGCCAGATAACACTACATATCACTCCACTATCCTCCCACTGTGTGTAAGTTGTAAAAGCTCTAACCCTTACTGTGTACCTGCCTAAAAACAAGTGTGGCTATATCATGGTAAAGTAAATGCTTTAACAGTCTTAGCTGCAGGTAGCCTCAAACTGGGCAATGCAATCCATGCCACTTTCCCAAATATTTTTTCCTGTGCTAAAGAACAAAGCTGAGAATGTAATGAATTCCACTTCAGCTGGGGGGGGAGTCTGTCATGGGAAACAAGCCTGTGGCCTCCAGTTAGGCAATTATGACATCTTAAACTGGAGCCCCCATGACAAATTTCAGGGTACCCTCATTAATGTCTTCATCCATCATAGCATTAATTACAGTTTCATAGCCAGATCTCATTTCCCTATAATTTAGGCTGATGGGGGGGATGTGACATTCCAGACCCAGAGTAAATTCCATGCCACTGCCACCCTAAGGCACGTTATGGCACCTGGGACATCTTAGCACCTTCCTTAATACCTACATGGGACATATCATAATTTTGGTCACAACTATACTATAACCTGTATTCATCATCACACTGATCAGTGCCTGATTTGCTCTACCCATTCATATGTTTTCCTTATGGGAATTAACATTTCCATTACACCCCAAAATTCCACATTTGTGACCTGGGTGCAAGGACAGGCTAGATTTGTCTCATGTATCACTAATCACAACATATCTAATTTAAAAATTATTAGTGTCATGGTATTAAGGAGAAAATTTGACACACAATTGACAAGATTCCTCTGCCCTTGCCACCTTAGCATGTGCCCTGCCCCAGGTCAGACACTAAAGATTCACAGTTCCACTTATGGCTTTTATAGTCTCAGCCATAGTCATCCTGGCAACTGCCAGTGTTGCTGTGGCATCTATCACTAAGTCAGTACAAACAGCTGCCTTTGTAGATAATCTGGCCAAAAATGTGTCTAATGAACTTGTCTTACAGCAAGGTATAGATCAAAAAATTATTGCATGTCTGCAAGCCCTTGAGTCTGCTTTAGAGTATGTGGGGGAGCAACAAGATGTACTAGCATTCTGATAGCAATTAAACCGTGACTTGGAACATAAACATATCTGTGTCACTTCTCTAACATGGAATCAATCATTACATAGTTGGGATGAGGTGAAATAATACCTCTGGGGAACATTTTATAACAATTTAACAGCAGATGTAAAGCAGCTTAAAAATAAATTTTAGAATCTCTTCACACAGTAGATCTATGCACCCAACAAACAGCCATATGGAAGGGTATGCAAAATCAACTCTCCTGGTTAGACCCCTGCTTCTGGAGATCACTCTTTGACTGGAGAAGCATGTTGCTAATTGTACTCATAATTGTTTTGTTATTTGTTAATTCTAGGGTTGCTAACTGTACTCATAATTGTTTTACGTTATTTGTTAATTCTAGGATGCAAAGGTAGAATAAAAGCAGTGACCACCTCATCTGACAAAATTGTTGCTGCAAAATCTCTTCAGTTGACAGGACCTGACATTAAAAACAGAAAAGAGGGAGTTGTGGGAATTCAGTCAGGGTGGTGGCATAAATATTAAGGAAAAAATATTACAGAAAGTTATACAATATAGTCACAAACCTTCTTGGAAAGTCATAAGTTTGCATAGTTTCAGTAGAAGTTTTGCCAGAAGGCAGCCTTATCCCTTTTATCTTTAGTTGATAAGAAAAGCAAATAGCTAGGAAATGTGGGAGAGTTTATCTGAATAACTTGTTTACTCACATGATTCTATAAACTAACCTTTGTTCATTCCAGATGGCTTTCTTGGGGAGAGGTCAACCAGGGATATTATCCATTAATGGTGTTTGCTTTAGGCCTCAGAACCTGTCCTTTAATCTCTACACTCTAGTAGTGTTGACTCAGAGCCTCTGTTGTTAATACTGAATAAAATGCCTGAAGGAGAAGCTGGTAGGGGCTGGCAGCTGCTATCTCTTTACAACATTCTCCTTCAAGTGTCTTTGAATGGCTCGGACACCCCAGCCTACTTATACACTGAATATTGCATTTGAGTGAATTTATTCATCCATCATTGAGTCTGGGTCTGCAGGACAGACACCTGCAGGTGGTAACCTTGACAGTTTACTTCTTTGTATATGTTCTTAGGGTAGCCTTCAGTCCTTTTGTAGAACCCTAATATGGCTAACCAAGCAAGAATCTTATAGCAGCTTTATTCTGATTAGTTTAGCGAACTTCTGGGTTCTCCAAAAGCAAACCCTTTGTATAAGCAGAAAAAGGAGTGAGCAAAAGTTTCCTCGGTTTGGAGATTGCAGACAGTGTGGCACCAAGTGATAAAAATAACAATTAATGAAAAGTATAGGTACAAAACCAAACTAAAACATCACAGAGTAAAAATAATGTTGTGCTGACTATCATAGTTCTAGCTAGACTTTTGAAAGTATAATATCACTTCACAGCATTTAAAACACAGCTTCAAAAAATTAAAAGAAACCACCACGGGCTGAGCATTCTGGCTCACCCCTGTAATCCCAGCATGGGCTTGTAATCTTAGCTGCTCAGGAGACTGAGGCAAGTAATGTTTGAACCTAGGTTTTCAAGGCTACAGTGAGCTATGATTGTGCCACTGCACTCCACCCTGGATACAGAATGAGACCCCATTTTAAAAAATATTTTAAATTAAAAAAATCAATTCAGTCAATCGATAAAAGTGATGTCCAATAGGATCAAGGTTGATGATAATGTGAAATGAGAAAAATACACTTACCCTTTTAATTGAAAAATGTTCAGCATAACTGTATCTAGTTTTTCTTTTTAAATTAATTGAGAGAAAATGTAGTCAGAGGCTCTGTAGGGAGCAAAACCATAATCTATATGAAGATTTTTATTTAGATATTATTTACATTTAATAAAATGTACACATCTTAAATATTGTATACTATGTTTTTACAAGTGTATACTCCTGTATACCTCACCCCATAAATCAAGATAGATCACTTTTACTTGGCCACAAGAAGTTTCCTAGTCTTCCTTCCCCAGAAATTTCAGGAGAGACTACAGGTTTGTATCTTCCATCATAAATTAGTTTCTCCTGTTCTTATTATAATAGATAGACAATCAAACTTTGTTGTACCTATTGGGAGCATTAATCTCATGCCCCATTTTGTACCAGATAAATATTCATTGTTTATGAAAATTCATCTATCCTTGTTACTGAAACATCAAGGGTTCAGTGTAAGTACAGCTACTCCCGAACAGAGAACCAGTCACTGATATGAGAAAGAAGGCTTTAATCAGGTGCTGCAGTCAAGGAAATGGGAGATCTATCTCAAATCCATGTCCCTGGCTAACAAAACCTAGGGGTTATATGGCAGGGAAGAGAGATAATGTGTAAGAAAACAGAGACTCGGAAGGAACCAGGAAGCAATCATGATGAATAATGGGTCCCCCACCTCATTGTCTGGATGGAGTGATCTGATGAGTTTCAATTTTTCCCTGAGGAATGAACTCAGATAAAACAAATATAATTTTCAAGTTTTAAGGTCAGAATGGTCAATTTCTGTTTATTGGAAAAAACTATGTATAGGACTATTGGGTCAGGATCATCCATCTTAATGTTTATGGACATTTAATATATTTTCTGCTTTGGAATTATGAATAAGGAATTTGTAGATATTTTTGTATCTTTTTATAGATATCAGCTTTTATTTCTCTTCATTAAGTAAGTAGCTGTAGAATTTCTAGGGCATATGATAAATGTATGTTTGATGTTATAAAGATCTTTGAAACCGTTTTTTATACTCATAACTTGTACAAAAATTTGTTTAAAAAATTCAGTTGGTTTGCATTCTTTCTAACATATTGTCAGTCTTTTTAGCTTTGGCTCTTCTAGAAGATGTGAAGTGCTTTTTCACTGGCTTCTGTAATGATTAACGGTGTTGAGCACCTTTTCATGAGTTCATTAACCACTGAATTATCTTGCTTCATGAAGTGTTTTTTTAATGTCTTTTTTTCCCTTTTTAATTGGGTTTATTTCATTATTAAGTTGTAGGAAACATTCAGGTATTCTGGGTATATAAATGCTCTGTTTTATATATATATATGTATATTCTGACAGTATTTATAGAAATATAAAAATATATGTGTGAATATCTATTTGTATAGAGGAGAGATTATGCTTATAGACAGTGTTTATATATATATATGTATCTGATATACATATCTGTTTTTTATCTGACAGATATATATATATAACAGAAAATGTTCATTTTATATATAGATACAAAATATCTGACATATATATAAAGAACATTTTCTTATATGTATGGTATATATTCTTATATATAATTTATATATATAAAATATTTTACAGATATATATATATATTTGAAAGCTATATATACACATATATATACATATAGACAAACATATGTACACACACATATGAACATTTTCTTCTAGTCTCTGAAACCCTTTTTATTTACTTGATGATGTCCTTTGATGAGCAAAAAATTTTAATGTTTGTGAACCTCAATTAAGCTATTTTCTTTTGTATCTAATGCTTTGTTTTAGACTGTATAAGAAACCCTTGGCTACTCCAAGTTAATAAGAATATTTGTCTACGTTTTCATCTTAAATGTTTCTGTGTCTTCTTTTTAGATTCAGGTTGGAATTATTCTATGTGTAACAAGTAAAGTAGTTTTTGAAGTTCATGTTATTTCATTCAGATATGCAAGTGATTTCATGGCATTTATTCAAAATACAGTATGTTCACTCCTCTTTAAATTTCTATTATGCCTCTGTTCAAATATCTATACATTATATATATGTGTTTTTTCCCTCAAGTATCTATTCTAGTTCCTTGGTCTATTTGAGTATTCTTACTCCACTATTACATTTTCATAAGCACTGTATCTTTACAGTACATCTTAAAAATCACATGCATAAATCTAGTAATTTAATTTTTAAAATATTGTTTTGATTATTCTGGATCTCTTGTGCTTTCATATACATTTTGGAATAAGCTTCTCTGGTATTCTACATTAAGAAACTTGGATATTATTTTGCTTTTTGGAATCTAGGTATAGTTTACATATAGTGTATTGAATAGATCATAGTCACCAAAAATGAGTTTTGTCAAATGCATATTTAATCCACAACCTTCTCAAAATACTAAGCTTTAATTCACTCAAAATGTTCACCAGTCTCTTTCCCAGGCAATGCCTATCACTAACCCAGGAGGTTATCAGAGTTCTGATTTATTTCACCATAGGTGTTTTTTTTGTCTAGATATTTATATAAATATATGCACATAGGATATAACCTTTTTGTCAGTTTTTCTTGCTCATTATGCTTTGAAGATTTATTTGTGTTTTCTGTGTGTTTATGGTTTGTTCCTTTTATTGGTGGCTCAGATGTCATTTTATGAATATAACCAATTTTTAAATTAATTCTTCTGTTAATGAACATTAGATTGCTTTCTATCTAATTTTTGACTGCTATAGATAAGTTTGAGATGAACATTTAAATAAATGGTATGGATACATGTTTATTAATTTATTAAACTATTCCAGTAATTGCTTTCATTCATCAGTTTTTATTTTTCTCTGGTATTCTGGGCATTCACAAAATTGTAGGGGTGTGATACACTCTAGGGTTAGCTAACGATTAAGAATTTCAAAAGAATTTTTCCAGGAATGGCCTAATGATAAGGCTGGGAACACAGAAGCGATCTCCTGTCTCCTCTTGGTGTCTTCCAACATCACTCAGAAGAGCAGTGGCAGTAGGAGCTTTGCTTGCCAGAAGTCTGGCACTAGCATTCAGAGGCCACACTGGAGAAACTGGTTTATTGAATAGATTAATTGCCAAGATGCTGAGGAACATGTCAGGCATTTTGTAATATGACATGGTTACAAACATGGAAAAGGCAATTACAGCCTTCAGGAAAATAATATTCTAGAGGCAAGGAAGACTTTACATGGATAATCACCATGCAATATGACAAGTCTAATGATAAATTCTTTACCAGGTATAGTAGCAGAAAATGAATAAGTATTTCAGAAATAGTGATTGATTCCTAAAATAGGTTTTAAAGTGTAAGTGGGAATTTTCTAGGCTGAAAGTAGTGCAATTGCAGGATTCCAAGTGTAATGAAATCAAAACCAAAGAAATGGAGGCTAGAATTAGCATGTTGTGTGCAAACACAATGTATATATTTTTATTTCACTTAACATAATTTCATTAACATTCTTCATATTTTTGCATAATCTGCATAATCAACATGTTTAAGAGTTGCATAACAGTCTACCAAGTTATCATCTAAAACGTTTTGAGGATAGTGCATTGCTTCTTTCAAAAGTTATTTCAAGTTTTAGAGATAAAAGATTATTAAAGTTAAATCATATAATGGATATAAATGATTTATGCTTTTTAGGATTATGCATTTTAGTATATTATTTCTTCTTATTTCTGCTTACTATAAAAGGTTATGTGTATTTATTCTTTATAAATATATATTAGGCAGTATTATTCTTACTCAGCAGAGTCCTGGTATTTTAAACTCTAGAGGTCACAATATCTTATCCATAAGTGCATTATTTTTGTGATACCATCATCGCTAAAGTGAGAAAAGACTGAAGTGAAATTTATATCCTACAAAGTGCTCTTCCAAAGAGTAAATCTTGATTGTCAAAATACATGTGTTAATTTTTTTGTGGTTCAAATACAACAAATAGAAACATGTTCCCACCAAATCTGTATTTTCACTATATAAAATTTTAACTCTCTCATACCAGAAAACAGATGAGGATTTTACGGCAACTAAAAATCATCACCAGGTTACTCTCTTTTCCCAAAACTACTATATCATGCTACAAATTATTAACAAGTTGAGCAAGTAAGTCTGGATTTGAGGAAATTATCTGTGATTCTTAGCAATAAGGGAAGTCAGAGAGTTTTAAGTAAATGTGCACTTCCAATAGATTTTAGTAGTCCACAGTGTTTTTGTTTATTTTTGTGATTATTTGTTTGGTGCCTCCATTATGCTGATTTGTGCACAGTAAACAGATGATGATGTCCACCCCAACACCAACATTGAAAGATCATTATTTCATGTGATCATAGACCTCCTTTTTAAGATCTTTCAGCTTAGATAAAATTTACTTTAGAAATAGAGTCTGACTGGCATAATTTGGGTCAGCCTCAGATCCAATTAACTATTGACAGGAGGAAGCATCAGAAATGATATGATGGTTTTTTTTTGGAAGTTGGAGGACATTAGAATAAACGAGGACATAAAGTGTGGTAGGGAACTGGACGTTTATCCAGAAATATTAGTGTTTATATTAGAGTTTATCATTCCATATGTCTTACACTTTTGACTCATACTTTCAGCAGTAACATACATACATATAATAAAATATTTTCATAAACTCAGCTTTTCTTTTGGATGCATTCTGTTAGAACTTTTCTCTCCCAACAAGTAAAGAAACGTCACAGCAAGTCTTTGCTTGGCCTAGGACGTGATGCCTCCCTACATCCAGAGTGAAGCGGGGCATTGGAGCTGCTAACACAATTCGGAATGACGCTTAAAAATACTCATCTTTTACCCTATAAGAAAAATGCCTGTGTAAGAATTCTGGATTACATGCTGTTTTGTAATAATTTTCTCGTGTTCTTTTTTCCTCTTAATAACTCAGAAGCTTTTGTTGCAAGTGCTACTTTTGCACAGATTAACTAATTTTATTTAAAATTCTGAGCCACACTCATCCATATAATCGAATCAAAATTTATGCTTGTCTATATTACATATTAATATGATGTTTGTGTTAGTTAATAAACATAAATGTATATTCATTAATAATATACAACATGTTAACATATTCTTTGTAATTATAATGTAACAATAATACTTAATAATTGGAAGTGCACTCTCTAGGATTTGGAAAGGTCGTTTCCCTGACTAAAAGAATGATCCTGAAAGTAAAAGATAAAGAAAAAGAAAACTAAACAATTTCAAAGCTGCACTGGCCGTTGTGTTTCCCAAGCATGAATGTAATTAGTTATACATGATCTATTTTATACAACTTGAAATACTCTTCTCATTTGAGAGATTGGAAGTTCATGCATCTTCTCTTATCTTGCTGTTTATTTTTATACTCTGATTTAAACATGATGCATGGCAGACTGTCGCCATGATCAAGCAAAAAGCATCAGAGATCTGAAATAAAACAAATAGTTCTTTATTTAATTCAATTGGCCACAATAAAAGAGGAATATTTTCTTTAGAACTATCACAGTAAACTCCTCACTTTTCTAGTGTAACTTATTTACATTATTTAAGATAGCTTTCAAGGAATCTCAAGGTCAGAAATGTCAAATAAGCCAGTACCATAAATAAATAAAGCCACAAAGAAACAATTTTTAAAAAATGTAAGAATCCAAATCTAAGATATTTATTTGGGAGTATTAAGTAGAGGACTGTTACAATTACTCATTTTTTTTCTCACATTAAAATGGTTACCAGTATGGAAACTACAAAATAATTTTTATGATCATCAGCAATTATTATCATATCAGTACTATCTCTGTTTTAAAACTACTCCTTGATAGAGTTCCACTTCAGACGATGACGGAGTATCTTGTAGAAGAACAATGTTTCCTCTAAGAACAACTAGACATCTGTATTAATTTTATTAAAAGTGTTTAACAGCTTTGGAGAGCTGAAACAGCCTGGACTTGAGGGGACAGAAAAGCATAAAATGGGAAGCTCATTAAAGTAAGTTAAATCTCTGTGCTACATTTTTGTCCCTAAACCAATTGGTAACATTAAAGTTTTTCAGGACAAAATGAATTCAGCAGAAAGCAGCTAAGATAGAGAAAAGCTATCTGGGTTTAGAACAATGGGAGTTTGGAGATGTCAAGGCAGACGAACTTGAGGGGCTGAGATGCCAGAGAAGCCTAATGAAGTGAGCCTAACACTGTCCTAGTTTTCAGCATAAGGCATTTGCTGACATTTTAGAAAGCAGCTGAAAACCTGAGTGCAGTACTTGAGTTACCAGAAAGACAAAAACTGTAGTTCACAATCCACCTCGTAAAACACCACAACAGACTCAGTTTAGAACTTAGAAGGATACAATGAAGACATGGTTGTAAACTAGAGGTAGAACATGGTAAGTCAAAAGACCCATTAAGAGAATGACAAGGAACATCACAGAAGGGGAGAAGATATTTGCTCTACCTGTATGTAACAAAGACACTGATATTCAGAATGCACACACATTCCTGTAAATCAGTAACAAGATAGACAGCCCAACAGATAATAACAGTCAAGAAACATAATTCCACATTACCAAACAACAAAAAAATCTTTAGCTACACAGTAAATACTGAAAGAGCTGTTAAAGTTTGTTAGACATTATACAAATGAAATTTAAAACAAGTTAACAAGATTTTGTTAAATACCTCTTTCAGGAACTATTAAAAAATAACACGGGAGGCTGAGGCAGGAGAATTGCCTGAACCCAGGAGGCAGAGGTTGCAGTGAGCCGAGATCGCGCCATTGCACTCCAGCCTGGGTGACAAGAGCGAAACTCCGTCTCAAAAAAAAAAAAAAAAACAAATGTTGATGAAGATGTAAAGCAGTTAGGATGTTTTAGAAAGGGTGAAAAACGGGTATAATCAATCTACAAAATGCTTGGCATTATCTACTAAAGATAAACATTCTTATTTCCTTTTACCCAGCAATTTAGATCCTAAATGTGTACTCAAAAAAAAAAAAAATGAGCAAGAAAAAATATAAAAATGTCATAACATCACTATTTATAAAAATCCTAAACTAGAAACTATCCAGAAGTCTATCAACAGGTGATTGTATAAATACTTTGGTATATCAATATCAGTGGTTCTCAAGTGAGTGATTTGGCCCTCCATAAGGCATTTGGTAATGGGAGAGATATTTTTCATTGATATAGCTATTGAATAGGTGGGAGGAGAACAGTGTTATAGGCATCTAAGGGGTAGAGACTAGGGATGTTGGGATGTTAAACATTCTAAAAGGTAAAAAATAGGGCCCAAATGACTAATTATCTGGTCAAAAATATCAATAATGCCAAAATTAAGAAACCATAATCTATGCAATAAAATATTATATTGTGCTGAGTATTGACAAATTGATGCCACATGTGAAACACCAATTAATTCCTCCAATATACTGCTGAGAAAAATAAGAGCGACAAAGTTCATATTTTATAATTCTACTTATGTATTAAAACCCATTAAATTCAATCAATTCTGATAGCAAGATGCTGGTTCACTCTGTGGTGGAGTAGTGATTGAGAGGGTATAAGTATTCTATTATTGATTGATCTGAGAGTTGATTCTCTGGGCAAAATTGCTTTTTGAAAATTGAATAGAATAATTATGAGATATATTTATATAATATATCAATGTAAATTTAACTTAAATTTTTATTTAACTCTCTAGCCGGTAATATGTCATGGATGTTTAATGTCATTAAGATCTCATATGTATATATGCAGTTTGGAATAACCAACAATTTCAATGTTTAAAAAAGACAGAATGTTATTTAAGGTGAAATAGAATCATCAAAATACATGTCATTTTTGTTTCTCAGTGGTGTATGTGTGTATGTGTATGTGTGTGTAACACATCAAGGTGGTGTTTTGGCACAATATTTAAAAAAATTTATTTTAACTGCCTTTTTTATTTTCTTTCAAAAGCAACGTCCTTCAAAATGTTTTTCATTTCTTGTAAAGTAACTTAGCTTCCACAAGAATAATAAAATAGACAGTATATCAGGATGCCCTACAGTGAAATACCATGGCAACAAATACTTTGACTGAATCTTTCTGACCATGGGCAAATCTGCCCAAGGCTGTCAAATCCAGTATCTCCAAATTGCCATTGAAAATATTAATGTTGCAAGATGGAATAACATTCTGACTTGGTCATATATTTACTTAAGATATATAACTAGCAATAGTGAATCATGAAGAAATCACCTGACCAAGGATTATATTAAAGTAAATATTAAATATAAAGCATTTACAGTTTTATTAAATAACTATATGATAAAATATATAGATTAAGGGAATCAGCATAGGAATTTTTACATAGTTATATTGTTTTACAAAGTTCTGACAGAGCAAAGAGCAGAGAATTAAATACTAGGTGGTAATTGACTCTATATGATAATATGTCTACTAGTATAAAATGTGTTTAGATACCTTGTTTAACTAATACTCATCTTCTTCAATTCAATATACTCAGATATGTCTTCCTGTTGATTGGCATCACTTATGTCTCACTACCATGGAAGATTTAGGTTAGGTGGCTGGCAGACTGGAGGGGTTTGAAGAGCAGGAAAGGTAGAAGGAGGGACGAGGGAAAGGAAAAGAACTGCGATGGTTAATTTTAGGGGTCAACTTGACTGGTTTAAGGAATACCTAGAGAACTGTTAATGCATTAATTACTTCTGGATGTATCTGTGAGGGTGATCGAGTCTGTAGCTGAGTGAGGATTTGCTCTCAATGTAGGCAGCACCATTCAATTGGACGGTGGCCTGGAGAGAACAAAACAGATAAAATAGGGTTTCAGCTCTCACTCTCAAGGAGCTAGGACGCTCTCGTCCTCCTGGCCTTGGGCATGAGAATTCCAGGTTCTCTGGTCTTAAGTCTCCCGAACTTACAGCAGCATCCCCACGGCCCGCAGACTCCCCCTCACCTATTTCTCGGGCCTTCAGCTTCTCTGCTTCTGAGGCTTTGAGATTTGGACTGAGCCTGGCAACCTGCATCCCAGGGTCTCCAGTTTGCAGACTGTTTGTCGTGAGACTTCCATCTCCATAATCCCATAAGCCAATTCCTCTAAGAAATTACTTTACATTTATGTTGTCTATCTATCTACCTGCCATCTATCTATCCTGTCAGTTCTGTCTCTCGGGAGAGCCCTGACTAATACCCAAAGTGAGTTAAATTGTAAGAAGGAGAAGGAGGAGATGTGGAAGAGGGCCAGTTGAGGAAGAGCAGGGAGGAGACATAGGATGATCAGCACTATATTCCTAGCTTCCCTTGTGAATGGGAAAGTCCCCATAGGAATAAATTCTGACAAATGGAGTTTTAATGAAAATGCTCTGTGAGACTTGTTTATTTTCCTTTAAATGAAATTTTAAACACCTTCTCTTTTCCTGAATCTTGCAATAACTTTGTGAATGGGAGCGACATGCAACAGACAAGATACAAGGGGTTGAGGGGACTAGAACTAAGAAACTGTCAAAGCAATCCCTGTTATCGTCTTTCAAATGTTTTATGTCAGGAAAAAACAATGTCTATATTGTTCGTGCCACAGTTTTCAGGTATTTCTTACAGCTAAACCTATCTTAACTAAAATGAAGCACATTCCATTTCCCTTGTGCCAGATACAGAGCTGGAAACTCAGGATACAAAGGTGACTTTTGAAATCTGGAGACTGGGGATTAAATATTAAATCTAGTGGAATAAATCATTATGTGTTGCAGTATTTTCGGCAATGTGGAGTGCTGTAAAATGAGGTCTGGTAAAAGCGTCAGGAAGATGAGCCTTGAGTTGACACTTGTCACAAAGCAGGTCTCATGTAAGAAAACATAAACTCATTGAATACATAATTCATCTAAATGTAAGCTGTTCTTATGTCAAAATCATGGAATCTGTATATGAGAGCAATATAAGGCGAGCAGTAAGTCTACCTGGTTTAGTAAAGGCCAAATACTGAAACACTTCCAGAATTGATCTAAGGGATTTTAATTTGTACTGTGTCCTACAAGCAACAGAGAAATACTTGAAGAATTTTGAGTATTAGCAATGAATTAATTATATATTTGATTTTCTATAATCTCTGGATAGGTGAATTGGAATGATGAGATGGGAAATAGGAAACCCAATTAGTTCTGAAACAAGACATGGCAGATAGAGAAGTTTGAATAGAAACTGAAGATGATAATTGTAGAATTAAGAAGTGCCTTTTCCGTTCTCTAACCTATTGGAATATGCTTACTGAAGCTTCTCATTGTTACCTGAGTATGGCTTGTCTTCATTTGAAGTTGCTGTAAATGCCCATCGATGATAGACTGGACTGGGAAAATGTGGCACATATACACCATGGAATATTATGCAGCAATCAAAAATGATGAGTTCGTGTCCTTTGTAGGGACATGGATGAATCTGGAGAACATCATTCTCAGCAAACTGACACAAGAACAGAAAATGAAATACCACATATTCTCACTCATAGGTGGGTGATGAACAATGAGAACACATGGACACAGGGAAGCGAGTACTACACACTGGGGTCTATTGAGGGGAATAGGGGAGGGACAGCAGGGCGGGGGAGCTGTGGAGGTATAGCATGGGGAGAAATGCCAAATGTGAGTGAAGGGGAGGAAGGCAGCAAAACACACTGCTATGTGTGTACCTATGCAACTATCTTGCGTGTTCTGCACATGTACCCCAAAACCTAAAATGCAATTAAAAAAAAGACAGAAAGTAAAAAATAAAATAAATAAATAAAAAATAAAAGCACTAGCTATAGTTATGGGCTAAATTCTAGCCTCCCTGCTGTTTCCAAGGAATTAATTCATGAGCTTCTCTTTTTACATTATTATTCCTTTCTGGGTGATTTCTGCCACCTCAGAGATTGCAATCACCATATATATATTACACTATTAGAAGTCTATGAGCATATACATAACTGTAATGATAGAGATATTAATAGAAATGATTTAATATGTCCATATTTAATATTTAGGCAAAATCAATAATGAATGCATACTGAACCAGGACAGAGATAACTTAATTTGCTAAGCTATTAAATTGAAAGTGTCTGAATCATAAATGAATAACTCAGCACACCTGGGCATGTATCAATTAGCTTAAGAAACAGGATGTTGGCAAATTCCCAGAAGACTACTTTGTGCTCTTCTATTCACCACTCACTTCTCCCCACCAGCAAAGATAAACACTATCCTGACTATTGAAGATATAAGTTTGTTTCTCTAGTTTGAATATTTTATGTAAACAGAAGCATACAAAATTTAATCCTTTGTGTTCATCACTTTGCACAATATTTTCTTTGAGAGATTCACTTATTTTTTGTGCACTTGTAAAATATATATTCTTACTTTTTGATAGTATTCTGTTGAATGAACATACATTCATTATTCAGTCTATTGTTGGTAGACATTTTGGACTAGCCTAGTGGTGCCATAAAGAACATCTCAGCAGCATGTGCTGGACATTTCTTTGGGGTGTACCTAGGAGTGAGTCACAAGCTGGACATGTGTACAGCATTAGTAAATGGTGCCTAAGGGGTTTTGTGAATTGTACAAATACTTCAGTATACCTCTGCACTTGAAGCCTCTGACACTTTTAATTTCTTACCAATTTGGCATTATCTATTCCATTTCAGCCACTCTGGTGTGTGTATATAAATGCAGTATGTTACTTTTGATTCTCACTTTTTGATGACTAATGATGAGTTGTGTTACTTTATCTTATTGATTTGAAGATCTTTATATATTACAATTAAAAATTCTGTAGCATATATATGAATATATAGTGAACAGCATCTGCTACTCTACGGGTGGCTCTTTGATCCTGAAGTGTATCTTGAAAAACACACGTTCTGCAAGCATAACATAGTTAATTTGATGAATTATTTTTCTTCTTGGTCAGCACTTGAATGTCCTGTTTACGAAACACTTGCCTACCTCAAGCTCAGCTAGAAAATCTTCTGTTTTTTCTCAATGTGTTACTGTTTCATATGTTAAATTTTGATCAGCATTCTGTTGAAAGTTGATTTTCACAGAAGCAATGACAAGAATACACTGCATTGTCACTGTTTTCACACTATATGGAGTGGTATATGTTTAGGTCTGTTTCTGCACTCTCTATTCAATATTATAGTTCATTTTATCTATACTTTTCTAATTAATATTGCTTTATAATAGATCTTTATACCTGGAAGTGGTCCATTTTTATGTTCTCCTTTCATAATTGCTTTGGGTATTTGTGACTTCATATTTCGTGATACATTTTATTTTCCCCTGGTCAGTTTTCACACACACACACACACACACACACACACGTACACACAAACACACAGTGGCAGGGATTTTGGACTGTGTTGAATATATACATTCATTTTGGGAGAAATTATATCTTTAAAATATTGTGTTTTATCATCAGTGAATATGGCATATTCTTTGATTCTATTGTAATTGATTTGTAGGTTTAAAAGAATTTTCCATTTGCTGTTTTTTTCTGGAATATAAAATTGATTTATGTATATTGACCTTCTATTCTTGAACTTTGGTAAATGTACTTCTTAATTCAATTTGTCTGATATTTCTGAATATTTTATGTATATTGTATCATTCATAAATAATGCAAGGTTTCTTTCTTTCATTCTCAGTTTTAGGTAATTTATTTAATTTTGTTGCTTTATTGCACTGCTTTTAACCTCCAGTATAATAACAAACAGAAATGGAGATAATGGGCATCTCAATTGCAATTCCAAATAGGATAACTGAAAGGAGATGGAATATTTTATCATTTACTGCATTAGATATCAGTTTTTTGCAAATACTGTTTATCACATTAAGAAAATTCCTTTTGGTCTTAGTCTGTACAATTAAATATGAGTTTTTTGAAATATTGTTGCTTTCTTTAATTTTGTCAGTCTGCTGATTGTAGTGGATGATTTTCAATCTATGTTAAACCAAACTGTCATTGCTGGGTTATACATGTCTTTGTGTCATGACGTGTTATCCTTTTTACTTATCACTAAATTCATTATGCTAATGATATGTTACAGGAATTTTCTAACTTTGTTCATAAGAAATATTGGCCTACTATTTTACTTTTTAAAATATTATTTGAGTATTATTGTATCAAGATAATACTTTTCTGATGATATGAGTTAGAAAGATTATACTCAATTTCTGAAAAAATATACTAGTTTTTCATTCAATATTTATAAAAATTATCTTATGATATTCTCTATGCTTGGAACTTTCTTTGCACGAAAGTTTTTCTTGTGGATTATATCATTGCTATATAAAGGGATATTCGGTTTTTTTAATATGTATAATTTATATGTTCAAAGGTTTTTATCCTTTTGAATAACCTGTCAAGTTTATCACGTTGATAGTGAGATTTTCTTTTTTATTTCCAATGTTGGTCTATAGGCATTTAAAATTTTTTTCTTTCTTCTCTTCTATCTCTGGGTCACTGATGCCAGAAATTTAGCAATTTAACATTTTCAAAGAACCAACTTTCAGTTTTGTTAACTATGTCTATTATATGTCTGTTTTCCATTTCACTAATTTCTGGCATTTATTTTAATTATTTCTTTCCAGTTTCTTTGAGATTACTTGATCCTTTTATTAGCTCTTATAGCAACAGTATAGGAATTTATTTTCTACTTTTAATATTTTTAATATATGCAATTTTATGCTACAGAATTCTTTTAAGTATTCTCATTGAATCTTATAGGCTTTGATAGATCATTTGTTATTAATCACTTCAAATTATTTACTAATTTTCACTGTAATAACTTCTTGGACTAATGAGTTATGTTAAGTGTTTCATGCAAATATTCAAACACTTACCTATTTTTGTCTTTCAATAAGAGAACCATAATTTAATCCATAGTTTTCAGGGAACTTATACAACATTAATTTCAAACTTTTATTATTTTTCTGACATTTAGGACTCAATAAATAGTGAATCTTAACAGATGCCCTATATATGTTTTCTAGCTATTGATTGTAGTGCTCAATATATGTCACTGGATCAAACCGGTTAATTTTTCTCATTCAATTTTTATATAGAGCTATTTTTTTTGACAACTGGTCTATCTCTAATGGAATGAGGTATGTTAAAATTTCCAGACATTATTATGGATTTGTCTATCTGGGCTTTTTTTTTAGTCAACTTTTTAAAAAATACATAATTGAAGCCAAGTTATAAACATTATATAAATGTACGATTGAATAACTTCCCGTTTATTTATGTTTTTTAATGCAATGCCTGTTCCCAATAATAGCTACTATATATCTTTTACAATCATTTTATTTTAAATGTAACTGAGTTTTTAATTTTAAAATTATATTTATACATAACTTGGTGTAGACTCTTGTTTATTTTAATCCAATCTGTAATGATTTTTCCCTATTAATTATAGTATGATGTCCATTTACCTCTAATGTGAGTACATATAGTTAGGTTCAAAATAATTCATTTAATAGCTTCAGAGAAAAGAAATTATTTTTTACATTGTTTCTTGATAGGCAAAGACAAATGCCAGATATTCTACAGGCAGCAATGGGGTCAATTTTTACTCATGAGGATAGCTGTAAATGAATGAAGAAACAAGGAAAAATAATTCTAACCAATTACAGGTATATGTTGCTGTATTCCTGACAAATGAGGACCTTAACTTATGAAATAATATAAATAACCTATTAAGGTTATTTTATTTACTGAACATAATTGGTTTTCATAAAATAGCTATTATATTTGACAACTTCAATCTGACAAATAATCCTTTATAGCTTTAAATAGTATTTTTAGTTTAAAATTAGGAAATGTACAATAACAAACCACATGTGTGAGAATTAAGTACCTAGAATCACCTTGGTTATGGTTTGCCTAAATTATTTGTTCATTAACAATTGAAATATGTACCCAATGAAAGAATAATTTCCTAATATTTAATATAAAAGTAACACCTGGTTTATTGATTCATTTAACAAACACTTTACTTATTTGGCACCTATTTTATGCTAATCAGAGCTCTAGGAAACTGGGAAATGCATTGAGCTGAAATAATGAAATTATTATTTCCTCTGGAGTTTACATTGTAGTTGAGAGACATAGAAGCTAAGAAATAATATCATATATTGGAGTTAAATGCTATGGAAAGTGGATAGTGGTGGCAAAGAGAGGTATTTCAGGGAGGCTGGTCATGAAAGGCTCCACTGATAAAATGATTTTTGAGCATAAACATATTTCATGAAAAGAGACAAGATACAACACTATCTTGTGGAATATTCATCAAAATATTGGAAACAGTAAACGCACAGTCCCTGACGTGGAAACACACTTGGCATAAGTGAGAAAGAGCAAAGAGGTGAAACCATGAGCAAACTGAGGTCATGGTGGGTAGGCCACATTACTGTATGGCCTGAGTATTATAAAACTCATTGTAGATTTCTAAACAAATGAATCACATAATTTTACTTATCAAAAAAGAACACTGTTCTTGGAATATTAATCCTACTATGAACAAGGACAGAAATAGTAGTCCAGTTAAGAGCTTACTATTGTTTTCTAATTATTTTCCTTTGTGGTGAGAAATTGTTAGACTTAAAATATTTTCAGAATACAGTGCTGAAATGATTGGCTGATGAATTTTATGTGCTGTGTATAAGAAAGTAAGGATTCAGGGAAGGTATCTGAACATTTGGCTTCAAAAGATAGAACAAAAATATTAACTATGAGTTGCTGAGTTTGAAAATACTTGGAGAGAATAACTTTAAAAAGAGAGAATCAAGACATTTGCTATAGAAATTGTTAAGTCTGAGTTGTCTCTTTTACATATATAGGAAATGTTAATGAGTAGCTGGATATGAATTTTTGAGTTTAGAAACTTTTAGACCTGGAGAAAACATAGAGTCATAATTTGAAATAAGTTCACAGAATACACTTATATCAGAAAACTTCTTCTATACCATGATTGGGATTCAAAGTAGGTGTATGATTTGGGAATTAACTAAACAGCTCCCAATGTCCAAAGCTGTAGCAATTTGAGCAGTAAATCAGTATTGATTATATCCCAAAATATAAAGTAAATAACTTTGAGTTCATATATGTATGAGTCTGTTTTCATGCTGCTGATAATGACATACCTGAAACTGGGAACAAAAAGAGACTTAATTGGATTTACAGTTCCACAGAATCATGGCGGCAGGCAAAAGGCACTTCTTATATGGAGTGGCAAGAGAAAAATGAGGAAGAAGCAAAAGCAGAAACCTCTAATAAACCCATCAGGGTTTATCTCTTGAGACTTACTATCACAAAAATAGCACAGGATATAATGTTCCCATGATTCAATGACCTGTCACTAGGTCCCTTCCATAATGAGTGGGAATTCTGGGAGATACAATTCAGTTGAGATTTGAATGGGGACACAACCAAACCATATCATTTTGCCCCTGGCCCGAGTCTCATGTCCTCACATTTTGAAACCAATTGTGCCTTCTTAACAGGTGACAAAATCTTAACTCATTTCAGCATTAACCCAGAAGTCCACAGTCCAAAGTCTCATTCGAGACAAGGCAAGTCCCTTCTGCCTGTGAGCCTGTAAAATCCTAAACAAGCTAGTTACTTCCTAGACAAAACAGGGGTACAGGAATTGGGTAAATACAGCTGTTCCAAATGGGAGAAATTGGCCCAAACAAAGGGTTACAGGGCTCATGCAAACCCAAAATCCAGCAGGGCAGTCAAATTTCTCAGTTCCAAAATGATCTCCTTTGACTCCAGGTCTCACATCCAGGTCACGCTGATGCAAGAAGCGTGTTCCCATGGTCTTGGCAGCTCTGCCCTGTGATGTTTCTGGGCATATCCTCCCTCCCAGCTGCTTTCATGGACTAACATTGAGTGTCTGTGGCTTTTCCAGATGTACAGTGCAAGCTGTCAGTGGATCTACCATTCTGGGGTCTGGAGGATGGTGGCCCTCTTTGCACAGCTCCTCTAGGCCATGTCCCAGGAGGGACTATGTATGGGGGCTCCAACCCCACATTTCCCTTCTGCACTTCCCTAGCAGAGGTTCTCCAATGAGCACCCCACACCAGCCCTAAAGCAAATTTCTCTCTGGGCATCCAGGCATTCCCATACATCTTATGAAATTTAAGTGGAGGTTCCCTAACCTCTTGACTCCTGTGCACCCACAGACTCAACACCACATGGAAGCCGCCAAGATTTGGAATTTTCACCCTCTGAAGCCATAGCCAGAGCTGTACATTGGCCTCTTCAGCCACGACTGGAGTGGCTGGGACACCGAGCACCGAGTCACCAGGCTGCACGCAGCACAGGGCCTTTGGGCTTGGTCCACAAAATCACTTTTTCCTCTTGGGCATCCAGGCCTGTGTGGGGTCTCTGACATGGCCTGGAGACATTTTCCCCATTTTCTTGGGGATTAACATTAGCCTCCTTGCTACTTGTGCAAATTTTTGTAACTGGCTTGAATTTCTCCTCAAAAAATGGTTTTTCCTTTTCTACTACATCATCTGGCTGCAAATTTTCGAACCTGTTACGCTGTTTCCCTTTTAAACTAGAATGCTTTTAACAGTACCTAAGTCACCTCTTGAATGCTTTTCTGCTTAGAAATGTCTTGAGCCAGATACCCTAAATCATTTCTCTTGAGTTCAAAGTTCCACAAATCTCTAGGATAGAGACGAAATGCCATCAGTTTCTTTGCTAAAACGTAACAAGAATCACCTTTGCCCCAGTTCCCAGCAAGTTCCTCATTTCCATCTGAGACCACTTCAGCCTGGACATTGTTCATATCACAATCAACATTTTTGTCAAAGCTATTCAGCAAAACACTAGGATGTTCCAAATGTTTCCACATTTTCCTGTCTTCTTCTGAGCCCTCCAAAGTGTTCCACCTCTGCCTATTACCCAGTTCCAAAGTTGCTTCCACATTTTCAGCATGCCCCAGTCTACTGGCACCAATTTACCATACTAGTCCATTTCATGCTGCTGATAAATACATACACAAAACTGCGAACAAAAAGGGGTTTAACTGGACTTCCAGTTCCATATGGCCGGGGAAGCCTCGGAATCATGGTAGGAAGTGAAAGGCACTTCTTACATCATGGTGGCAAGAGAAAATCGAGGAAGGAGCAAAAGTGGAGAGCCCTGATAAACCCAACAGATCTCATGAGACTTATTCATTATCACGAGAATAGCATGGGAAAGACTGGCCTCCATGATTCAATTACCCCCCCCTCAGTCCCTCCCATAACATATGGGAGTTCTAAGAGATACAATTCGTTGAGATTTGAATGCGGACACAGCCAAACCATATTAGTATAAGTAGATGCCAACCATATCATATAAGTAGATGATTTAATAAACAAATTGTATCATATAAGTAGCCAAACGATACTATAGAAGTAGATGACTGAATAAACAAATCTTATCAGATAAGTAGCCAAACCATACCATATAAGTAGATGACTGAATAAACAAATTAATGGGGAAAATAGACAAATCTGTGTAAAGGAATTCCAAATAATCTATGTAGATACTCTTTTCTTAAGAAGATGGAATATAATTCAACGTTCATTGTGGGTTTGTTTTAAATAGTGATTTTCTTTCAAACAATACAGAATGGAAAGGCAGAAAGAAAGTAACTTTTGAGAGAAATGCCAAATGTGGGTGAAGGGGAGAAAGGAAGCAAAACACACTGCCTGTGTGTACCTATGCAACTATCTTGCATGTTCTGCACATGTACCCCAAAACCTAAAATGCAATAAAAAATTTTAAAAAAAAGAAAGTAACTTTTGAATAGAGAAAACTGACAAATACTACTTTAGCCAGCTAAGCTTAACATCACAATTGACAAATTGTATTGCCAAAAAGTACCACTGATTTGAAGCAGTAGCGAATGGCACCTTCTTCCCCCAAATCCATAAGCCCAGTCTAGAAATGAGAAATACATCTGAATAAACAAAATGTAGGGGCACTCTACAAAACAGTTTGCGAATATTCCTCAAAACTGTTAAAGTTATCAAAAACCAAAAAGAGTCTAAAATTGTCACAACAAAGACTAGCATAGGGAGACATGCTGACTAAATAACCCATATGGGATAAGATAAAGGACATTAGTAGAAACTGATGAAACCTGAAAGAAGTATAAATTTAGATTATACTTTATCAATATTGGTTCAAATATTGCGAGAAATATGCAAATGCAATGGAAGACATTAATAGTGAGAAAACGGGGTTTGAGATATATGTAAGTTCTTAGCAATATCTTTGTAATTTTTTCCATAACATAGAATTACCCTGAAAAGTTTATTTAAAATATAAACACTACTCAGGATTGCTCTTTTTTCTCTTTATCACAAGCATGGGAGAATTCAGTATATATATATGGCATATATATGGTGTATATATATGAATAGTAAATATATAGTATATATATAATTGTATGTATACACTATATATACATCATATATATGCCATACATAAATGTGTGTGTGTGTGTGTGTGTGTGTGTACATATATGTATCTGCTTGGGCATCCAGGCATTTCCATACATCTGAAATTGAGGCAGACGTTCCCACACCTCAGTTCTTGATTTCTGTGCACACGCCTGCACATATAATACTATATATATGTAAAGTATACTTAAAAGTATTTGTCTTTTGTTTACCCTTTCATTATTCATATACATGAGATATTTTTAATTTCCTTGCTGCATTCATTTCAAATTTGTATTCCTATCTCAGAGTGTACATGGATGAAGGTATGTGTATATGCGTTGATAAATTTTTTCCTTGAGGATTTTGGATTTTTTGTCTCATTTAAAGTACTATAGCTAATTCGTAGGTAAAATATGTATATATATCCCATGCTGGAATTCTAGTAGTTTAGTGATTTCACTGTTTTTTTACATTGAACTCATTTTTCCTACTAGAACTTACTTTTAAACTTAAAATAGGAAAGAAAGGCATTTTTTTCTGTTGTGGACTATGCAGTTGTTGGAAAACCATTCCTTGAATATAACAATAATTTCACTATTAATTTTTAAAGTCATATTCACAACATACTAAATTGCAATATTTCTTATTAACTAAATTTTGTCTCTGAACTATACTTGCTCTATTTCAATATGGCATTAAGTACTCAATTGCTTTTGAAAAATAGGTGAGTTCTCTTAAAAGAATAAATGGAGTCAATATTTGTAAAGATACTGAAACAAAATCCACCAAAGATTGACAAGATACTAGGGAAAATAATTTTTAAAGACGATACATTGCTGGTGTCTAAAGCACTAGCAGGCTGAACAGCAGGCACTTAAACTTTTTAATTTTAATGGATTGGCCTATTCTTTGCCCCCTCCTACATACTGGTACTTTTTGAATTAAACTATCTCCCTTTCCATTATGTAAGACTCATGTTTAATAATACAAGAAGTCAGACCTGAGAAAAGAGGGTAAACAATTACATATACATATGTATATATAAAATAAATTTGATTTGAAGCATATGTTAATCCCAAGAACATATTTTAAACCACCTGCATGTTCCAATACTTATTTGCAATAGTGAATATAAACAGGAATTAGGGTTATTTTCATCCATTATGATTATAATTTTGTCTTTTAATTTTTAAGATTCCTAAATTCAAACTAAAATTTATCAGACTCATGACTATAATTCCTTAAGAGTTAGCAAAAGAGCTTCTGTGTAGCAAAAGAAACTATAAGAAAAGTGAACAGGCAACCTTCAGAATGGGTGAATATTTTTGCAATCTGCCCATCTGACAAAGGCCTAATATCCAGAATTTACAAGAAACTTACACATATTTACAAGAAAAAAACAACCCCATCAAAAAGTGGGCAAAGGATATAAACAGATGCTTCTCAAAAGGAGACATTTATGTGACTAACAAACATATGAAAAAAAGCTCAACATCACTGATCATCAGAGAAATGCAAATCAAAACCACAATGAGATACCATCTCATGCCAGTCAGAACGGCGACTATTAAAATGTTAGCAAATAATAGATGCTGACAAGGCTGTAGAGAAATGGGAACACTATTACACTGTTGGGGGAAATGTAAATTAGTTCAACAACAGTGGAAGACAGTATGGCAATTCCTCAAGGATCTAGAACCAGAAATACCATTTGACCCAGCAATCCCATTACTGGGTATATACCCAAAGGAATATAAATCATTCTACTATAACGACACATGCACATGTATGTTTATTACTGCACTGTTTACAATAGCAAAGATGTGGAACCAACCCAAATGACCATCAATGATAGACTGGATAAAGAAAATGTAGTACATATATACCATGGAATGCTATGCAGCCATAAAGAGAAATGAGATTACGTCCTTTGCAGATATATGGGTAAAGATGGAAGCCATCATCCTTAGCAAACGAACACAGGAACAGAAAAACAGAACACTGCATGCTCTCACTCATAAGTGGGAGTTGAACATTGAGAACACATGGACACAGAGAGGGGAACAATACACACTGGGGCCTGTTGGGGATGGCAGGGGGGATGAGTGGAGGGAACTTAGAGAATAGGTGGCCCATATATTGCAAATTACCATGGCCCATATATACTTATGTAGCAAATCTGCATGTTCTGCACATGTACCCCATTTTTATTTTTAAAAGAAATAAAGAAAAAAGTATTTAACAAATCTTCTGCCAATAATTTTGGAAGAATCTTAAAGGCAAACCTTGTTTAATTGCCTATGCCAGAATTTATCTGTCTTCTTTTTATTTTAACATATTTCTTCCAAAATTTCTTTTAACTAAATGAAGGATGATAGAATTGTTAAATAAAAATCTGCTTAGAGTGCTACATTAATTCGGCTTAGCAATTTCATCCACCAATGCTGGGAACTTATATTTAAGAAAATATTTCCAAATGCCTTTTCATGTGAAGCATAACAGATTAGCTCCATGCCTGAAAGACACACCGGATAAAAATTCTGTGGATATAACAATAAATACATAGGAATATCCTATACTGTATATTGAACATCATCATAGGTCATTCAGGATACCCTATGAATCTAAAGTTAAAAGGTAAAAGTAATATATATTTGGCATTTTGATATTGTACTATTATTTTGAATGTGGCTCTGTAATGGCCAAACCTTTTGAGATTTATCAACAAAATACTTCTTTATCATCAGTTGGAAAGGAAAGCAAATATGTATATTAAGAAGATAACATGTACTCAGTTTCTTTTTAGGTTGAATTCTTCACAGAACTTTAAAAGAGTACTAAGTTAAGGTACTCATTGGAGGAATACTTTCTCTCATATATCACCACGATCATTTAATGGAGGAATAATATACATGTAACATATTCAAATAAAAGGAATAAATATTCAGTTTATAAAAAATGTGTCTAAAACTGAACTGTCTAAACTCATGTGTTTTCTGAGACCATTATATTAAAGTTTCATTGAATCAAAATTAAGGCTGAATCTTAGCTTCTGATTGATATGTAACTCTCAGGGATATATTTTCTTGAATTATTTATTTGTTTGTCACAATTGTCTCTCTCTAATCTTCATTCTTTATGATAAAAAGCAATCTACATATTAAAAAATAAACTAAAGGAATATGTATGAAAAGGCTCATCAGTGAGTCTTTTAGCTTAAATAATTAATCTAGTTATCTTTGATCAGGATGGGCTAAATTATGCCACAGTAAGAAACTGTCCCAAAATCTTAGTGGCTTAACACAATATTTTTTGTTTGTCCTTTATGTCCAAAACAGGTTAAAAGGGCTGCGTATTCAAGCAACTTATTCAAGTTACTCAAGGACAAATATTAATGAAGCCTCCAGTTCCACAAAAGCATTCACAGTATTTTGGTTAAGATAAAGAAAATACAATGAATTGTATACCAGCTTTGAAATCTTTCAACCAAAATGAAGATAGAACACCTTTGCTCATACTGTATTGAGCAAAATAAGACATGCCATGAAAAAATCTTCAAGCAGGCACTTAAATGTAATCCTACTTTATGCTTCAAAGTGGGCGAACCAGAAATATTTGGTAAACAATCATACGTAATTGGCAGAGTCTCCGTTTCTGGGCTCAAAGTATTCACTGTACTCCCTATTAATCAAACAGAATCATTCATATCTTTCCACATTAAGAAACCTCAAGTTTTGTCCAATCACCAAATCTAGTCAAAGTCCATTAATTCTGGGTGATCTGTGGTAGTGACTTTTCTTGATTAACTAAGCCAACAAACAAAATGAATAAACATTCATTTTCAATTAGCTATAATTACACCTTGGAGAAAAGATGGAAGCCATCATTCTCAGCAAACTAAACCTGCGTTAGTTTGACTACGATACTGCCAATGCACAAAGCTGTATGTAGCTTTTTCAGATTCGCTTCTTTCACTTAGCAATATTCATTTGAAGTTCTTCATGTCTTTTTGTGGTTGGATAGCTCATTTATTTTGATCATGTAATTATATTACAACATATTAATGTGTATCACAGTTGGTTGATCCACTCCCCTGTTTAAGGACATCTTGATCACTTCTAAGTTTAGACAATTAAGAATAAAGCTGCTATAAACAGTCGTTGCTGGGTTTTGTGTAGCGATAAATGTTCAACACATTTAAGAAATAGCAAGGAGCATGACTGAGGGAATCATATGGTAAGAGCGCATCTACGTTTGTAAGAAACTGCCAGACGGTCTTACAAAAATGCTGCAACATTTTGCATTTCCAGTAGCAATGAATTAGAATTCCAGCTGCTCCTCAGCATTTGGAATATTCAGTGTTTTCTTTTATATATAGACAATTCTAATAGTCTTATTGTTACTTTAATTTGCAATTCCATAATGATATATAATGTTGAGGATTTTTTTCATATGCCTTTTTATCATCTGCATATCTTCTTGGGTGAAGTGCCTGTAATGGTCTTTTGACCATTTTTTAAATTGGGTTATTTGTTTTCTCTTTTTTTGAGTATTAAGAATTCTTTGTATATTTTGAATATCAATTCTTTATCAAATATGTATTTTCAGATTATTTTCTTCCAGTTTAGCTTGGCTTTTAGAATAATTTTTAGTTGTGTGTGTGTGTGGTAGGCAGAATAATGGACTCCCTGAAATTTCCATCCTCTAATCTTTGGAACCAGTAACTATGTTACCTTATATGGTAGCCCTGAAGATATCTGATTTTAGCATAGAGAGACCATTTTCAGATTTCTAATTCCAGAATTAATAGGTAATATATAATAAGCTGTGTTTAGTAAATTTTAGAATGGGAAAGAGAAAATGTCTGCAGATATTTATGATTCTTAGCAATAAAAGCACTGTTGGAAATAGTTTGATAATTCTTACTATGGTAAACACATAGTTACCATAGGACTCAGCATTTCCAATCCTACACATTTACTCAAGATAAATGAAATATATATGTGCATATAGATTTGTACATGAATGTTCAATAAAACCTTTAACATAATAGTTGAAAACAGGAAGCATCTCAATTTTCCATCTACTGGAGAATAAACAAATTGTGGTATATCTACAGCACAAGTTGAGAACCTATTAACAAAAGTTATTGAAAGAATACAATTTTGTTAAAGTGAAAACTGACAGAACAAAGCTTTCAAAATAAACTTCATGTCTTTAAAAACTTTTTTCTAAAATTTGAAATTACTAAAATTGAGGACAAAAATAAGAAATCAAAAATTTTTTTAATTTAAAAATCAATTCAACTGAAAAAATATATTTGAAAAAATTCATTTCTAGCAGGCAACAATCATTTAGTTACCTATGGAAAGAGTCAAAATCATACCTTACAGATGTTTTATTTATAGATGTTTCATCTATATGTTCAATGTAGAAATCTTATGTGTAGTGTTAAATACTTAATATTGTGAGGAATACCTCCACATAATTAGAAATCATTTACTATATTGCAAGTGTTTTACTAATTTGTGACTACCTCTACAATCATATTTGAAACAAAAATAAATGTAGGAAAATGGATGTTGAGCACTACTTGGAAATTACACTTCCATATATAAGAATTAATTGCATTCTTGCTGAATGGAGGATCTGAAAGTTAATTAGTCTCTCTTTCTCCTTACTTAAGCATTTCTGCTGTTCAAATTCTCCCTGAATTTCATGACAGCGTCTATGTTTGAGATTCCCAGAGGTACTATCCGCAAAGCTCTATAGCATTTAGATGGAGTTGCAATTTGTTTCTAAGACAGAGGCCAAGGAAAATGAAGACTGTTCCTGGAGCCTGATCCACGTGATTTGGGAAAGCAAATTTTTAGAGTTAGAAAGACACCATACAGTGCCTAGCTCCAGATATGGCTCATGGTTCTTTCACAGTTATGTGTGAATATGAATGTGGTTTGATGTATGTGAGTTGCTTTTTAAATGAAAGGTCATTTTCTTATTTATCAGCCTGGGAGAAAAAAGAAGCAATGGATGTGTGAAGTATTGGAGTGATATTCACAGGAGCCCTGAGTGCAATGGATGTCTGCCTGGCAGTCTCACAGTGTCAGCTTAGAGACCAGAAGAAGGGTCTAGTAGCAGGTAGAGATCTGTGGACCCTCTTTGTAATTCCTCTAATGAAGGTGTGAAGGTTAGAGGAAAAATATTGTTACCCAGATCATTCAAAATTCCATGGGCAATTTTAATTTCCACTGGATTACTGTAATTTTGTTTTCTCTTTTAGTTTTTAGATTTTTTATCACTGACTCTGCCTTTTTAATTATTAACAGTTGTATTGGCTACATAAAATACATAGTTAACATTACATTATTTAGTATAATCTTTAATAAGCTATGTAAAATGAGAACTACATGTCTCTTTAGAGTTTAAAAGAATATTCAGTAAAACTATAGTTCTTTGGAGAATTTTAAGAAAAAAAAGATGATATTTTAAAGCTTTATCAAATAAAGTCCCTCTAATGCCAAATTTTTTGCAGTCACTTAGGATAGAGTTATTGGCCCTTTATTTCAGCATTCCAGATCCAAACAAAAATTGGCAATCATCTCTTTAGTTGATGCTTTATTTTATTGGATGTCTTTGAGAATTTATTTATTTTAAAATTGAATATATCTAAAAGATACTTTTATTTATAAGAATCATAAATATCTGCAGACATTTTCTCTTTCCCATTCTAAAACTTACTAAGATTTTAGATACAAGAATTCTCTGTTGAAAAAAAATATGTACATATAGATACACACATATATATAATATATATACATACATATATATGTATATATACCTTTGATGGTCTTTAATATTTAGTTTGAAAACTAAGGAAATCATAAAACTTTTAAATTTCAACTCTAAGATTATGTGGGCAGTTAAGTTTAAATATAGAGCATATATTTTTTCAGTTAAAAGGAAGTGTATATTTACTGCTGCTCAATTAGTAAAAGCAATTAACACCTGCCTAATGATAAGCTACACTGTTTAATTTATTTTTAGATTTTCAAAATAGAGCTTACCCATAAGGACATCTACCTACTGGGGACCATAGAAGTATTTTGAAAAGTTTTTTAAGAATTGACTGATTACTTGACCTAAGGATTTAATTTAGCCATGAATAAACAAAAGAAAGAAAATGTATATATACTTGTCTTCAAGTCCGAAATTAAACTTTGGTCTACAGTTCAGTTAATGCACCCCTGAGAACACTTTGTCTTAACTTCCTGAAAATTAATTTTGAGAAATAGATTCAATAGCATCAAGGTACCTTGTTGTTATAATGAAGAAGGCAAGAATAGTTTTTATTACCTTAATTGATGCACTTTCATAAAATGTCATTTGCATCTGGATCCTAGAGGGAATGTGAATTATTTTTGCACAATTATGATTTGGAGTCATATCAAAATATTTTAAAATATTCATTCTTTTACTCTTAATTGAATTCCAATGCAATAACATGAAAACAATGGAAATAGCATGAGACCAGAAAGAGGAAAGGGAGTAGTTGACACTTTGCATACCACAATTTAATCCTTAGTAATAGGGAATAGGAAAGATGCTACAATTATAGAATGCTACTAAATATGAAAATTATACACTGAGCATCTGCTACGTGCCAGCTATCAAGTATGTAATGATGAGCAAAGAAAAAATAACAATAATCAACCAAAATAGAAATAATACTTTTATGGAGATTATGGCATTAAGATTATACAAAACTTAACAAACATCCTACAAATAGATGTGAAATTAATTACAAGTGTTAAGGTGTTATTAGTGCTACAAACAAAAGGTAATATTTTGAGAGATCATAGAATAGTCAATTTAACCTTGTAGGAATATCAAGGAATTCTTCCCAAGGAATGAAATTATACTTTCATTATCTTTGTTTTACCTGTGAATAGCTGAAATACAGAGTTAAATAACTTGATAAACTTTGCACAACTGCTAAGTGATAAAACCAGGACTGGGATCCATACACTGGTGCCAGAGCCTACAATACCAACCCCTCTAATACACTGTCCTCCACTGAATTCCTAACTATAATATCAAGAGGAGTTTATTAGGCAAGCCTCATCAGGTTGACTAAGCAACAGTCATCAAGGGAACAGTAAAGGGAGTTTAGGAGAGAAGAATAATTAGAATTATTATAACTCATATATGCAGCAACCTCATAAATTAGGAAAGGCAAAATGAAAAAGAAAGAAATGTATAACTAGCTTTGAATCTAGTTTATGGAGGTAAGTAGTTTTCAACTAACAGTTTGCATAGGAAACTACTTAAGCTCAATTCACAGAATGAAGAAAAATGATTATTAAAAATAATCCTCATCTATGACAGAATACTTGGTGCTATTCCCAATCACATCACTTAAAGCTAAATTACCATAAGCACATCACTTATCTTTGAATTTCACTGTATAATGGCAATTGCATTACCTTTCCTGGAATCAACGGTAAACAGTCTTTTCTCCACATTATTTTGAAATTGATTTTGCTTTGAAGCTAACATGTACACTTACATTGTGGTTCTGTTTTGTGAAAATCTATTGTTAATACCAATTTTAAAAAATAATGTTTTCATTCATTAATTCAACAAGTATTTATGAAGTTCTATTGAAGATACTGTACAAAATTAAGAAAGGCATAATTTTAGAGTGTATGCTCCATAGAAGGAGAAAGAAAATTAACTAGTAGACCAAGCCATGTATAAATATAGTTTATGTTTATAATTGAATATGGAACATGCAGAAGCCATTCTCAAATGGATAACTCTAGTATGGATGGAAATTAAATACTTCTTGTCCCAGTATATCAGTGAGAGTGAACCATAATAATGTATAAATATTCCTAAGAAAATATAAATCATAGTATAAGTAATATTTGCTTCAGTGCTCAATTTCTTAATCCAATACACTAAAGAATAATTGTGTATCTCTTAATTTCTACATTTTACATTTACTTTGCTGAGTAGTTATTATATTTATACTACCAATGTTTAATAAGCTAGTAGAGTGGAGATTCTACAATAGGAAAGCTGACTATAAATCCTATTATAAAGTTTTGTTTTTCCCTTAAGCAAAAAAACTCATATTTTTTGTGTAAATTCATTTTTCTACAATAATTGGATTTTTAAAGAAGACATAGTTATTCTTCTGGTATTTGCTATTTTATTTTTTCACTGCAAATTTATCACCTCACTCTGGATCAAATTTATTATTTATCTACCACCTGGGCACTCAGTAATTTTTAACATGTCCATATTTTCCAGTATTTCTAGTAAGTATGCTTTACCAAAAATATACATATTTTACAATTTTCTTTTCCTTCTTCAATTTTCCTTCATTCATTTTCGGAAGTCTTTGTCCTTTTCACTGAAAAAGTCAACTGTAGCTTATGGGTCAGCTTAAATTTTTACTTAAGGAAGATCTTTCTTAACTAGCTAATTTAAATATAAATCCACTCAGATAGTTCTGTTTTATTGTATCTTAATGTATTCTTTATCTATCATATTTCAAAAGTATTGCTTATGTAAATCCTCAACATTTTAGCATACACTTTTCCTACCACTTGGAGTCTCATGGTCTCAGTGACTACATGGGTTTTCTTCACTGTTATTACTCAGTTTTTAGCACAGTGCCTTGTACAGACTATAAAAAATGTTTCTTGTAAAGAAAAGGGTATTGGATGTTATAGACTGTGATAATAAGGAAAATCCTACCCTTCATTTGTTACTTTCTCTTGCATAAGAAATATTTTGCAATTATTTACCTTAATTCTTATCTAATTTCTGACATGTATACTGGTTTGTGCTATTGTTAAGTCCTTTTCATTGCAAAAGACAAGAATATTTGTTTTTAACAGAGAAATTTTTTATAATTCCATATCCTCCAACAGTGTCATGGTACAAATATAAAATACAATAGAGAACAATGACCAATTCTAAACTTGTTTTTTTAATTTTACTTTAAATTCTGGGGTACATGTGCAGATCTTGCAGGACCGTTACATAGGTATGCACATGCCATGGTGGTTTGCTGCCTCCATCCTTCTGTCACCTACATTAGCCATTTCTCCTAATGTTATCTCTCACCAATCACTCCACCCCCTGCTATTCATCCCCTCAGCCCCTCACCCCTGAGCAAACCCCAGTGTGTGGTGTTCCCCTCCCTGTGTCCCTGTGTTCTCATTGTTCAACACCCATTTAAGAGTGAAAACATGCAACGTTTGGTTTTCTGTTCTTGTGCCAGTTTATCTTCTTCTTCTATAGGTTTTTTATCTCCTTGTGGATCAATTTTAGTGTTCAAAACTTAGCTAAAAGTATCTATGGAAATTTTTCGAATTTTATTTTACTTTATCTAATTTTGTTGGCTTGAAAGACCTCATTATGTTTAATTAATATCAGTGATCAAATATCTAGTATGTTCGCTTTCGCTATGTTGGTGAAAGGGGTACCAACCACTCAGTCAAAAAGTCCATGTATAACTTTTGACTGCCCCAAAAAGTTAACTACTAATAGCCCATTTTTGACTGAAAGCCTTACCAATACCATAAACAGTCAATTAACAGATATTTTGTGTGTGATATGTATTATATACAGTATTCTTAAAATAGAAAAAGAAAAAATTAAGAAAATCATATCAAAGAGAAAAAATGTTTACTATTCATTAAGTGGAACTGGATTATTACAAAATTCTTTTCTTCATCATGTTGAGTTGTCTAGGGAGGAGAGGAAGAGGAGGGATTGGTTTTGCTGTCTCGGTGTGACAGAGGGGAAAGAAAATATGCATATAAATGGACTCATGCCATTCCAACCTATATTGTTCAAAAGACCATTGTAAATTAAAAAGGCATCAGATATTTTTTTGATCTTTCTCCTATGCCTACAAATAAGATGTGATAAATGTTAGACTAAGTGATCTAAATAACATGAGCACTGGCCAAGGCAATTACTTATAACATTTGATGAACTTACGCACATTTTAAAAATATTTTGTTTTAACCTGACTGAGATTCAATTGCCACTTCACCTCACCCTCTCACCTTAAAATGCGACTTCACCTCACTCTCTCACTTAAAATGCTTGTACCAAGGGAACTGGAGTCGGGGAAAGGAAAAGATTAAAGCACAGAAGGAAGAAAAACCACTCTAAGAGTTTTTGTTGTTGTTGTCTGCTAACCTGTTTGTTTAGAGACAGGGTGTTGCTCTGTCACCCCCGTTAGAGTACAGTTGTGAGATCATTACAGCAGTTTTGAATTCCTGGGCACAATTAATCCTCCCACCTTAACCTCTTGAGTAGCTGGGACTACAGGGACAGATCACCATACCCAGAAAATTTTCTTAAAATTATTTTTTCATAAATAGCTTTTATTTTATTTGAGATATGTCCCATTGATATCTAGTTTATTGAGAGTTTTTAGCATGAAGAGCTGTTGAATTTTGTCGAAGGCCTTCTCTGCATCTATTGAGATAATCATGTTGTTTTTGTTTTTGATTCTGTTTATGTGATGGATTACATTTATAGATTTGCATATGTTAAACCAGCCTTGCATCCCAGGAATGAAGCTGATGCGATTGTGATGGATACGCTTTTTGATGTGCTGTTGGATTTGGTTTCCAGTATTTTATTGAAGATTTTCGCATCAATGTTCATCATGGATATTGGCCTGAAATTTTCTTTTTCTGTTGTGTCTCTGCCAGATGTTGGTATAAGGATGATGTTGGTCTCATCCATAGCCAATATCATACTGAATGGGAAAAATGTGGAAGCATCCCCTTTAAAAACTAGCACAAGCTAAGAGTGCCCTCTCTCACCACTCCTATTCAACATAGTATTGAAAGTTCTGGCCAGAGCAATCAGTCAAGAAAAAGAAATAAAGCGTATTCAATTAGGAAAAGAGGAAGCCAAATTGTCTCTATTTGCAGATAGTATAATTGTATATTTAGAAGACCCCATCATCTCACCCCAAAATCTCCTTAAACTGATAAGCAACATCTCAAGATACAAAATTGATGTGCAAAAATCACAAGCATTCCTATACACCAATAACAGACAAACAGAGAGCCAAGTCTTGAGCGAATTCCCATTCACAATTGCTACAAAGAGAATAAAATACCTAGGAATACAACTAACAAGGGATGTGAAGAACCTCTTCAAGGAGAATTACAAACCACTGCTCAAGAAAATAAGAGAGGACAGAAACAGATGGAAAAACATTTCGTGCTCATGATTAGGAAGAATCAATATTGTGGAAATGGCCATACAGCCCAAAGCAATTTACAGATTCAATGCTTTCACCATCAAGCTATTTTTGACCTTTTTCACAGAAGAAACCACCTTAAGGTGGAATAAACTACCTTAAACTTCATATGGAACCAAAAAAGAGCCTGCATAGCAAAGACAATCCTAAGAAAAAAGAACAAAGCTGGAGGCATCACACTACTTAACTTCAAACAGTATTACAAGACTACAGTACTCAGAACAGCATGTTACTGGTGTACCACAACAGAGATCTAGACCAATGGAACAGAGGCCTCAGAAGTAATGTCACACATCTACAACCGTCTGATCTTTGACAAACCTGACAAAAACAAGCACTGGGGAAAGGAGTCCCTGTTTAATACATGGTGTTGGGAATACTGGTTAGTGATATGCAGAAAGCTGAAACTGGACCCCTTCCTTACACCTTATACAAAAATTAACTCCAGATGGATTAAAGATTTAAACATAAGACCTAACACCATAAAAACCCTAGAAGAAAACTTAGGCAATACCATTCAGGACATAGGCATAGGAAAGGGCTTCAAGACTAAAACACCAAAAGCAATGGCAACAAAAGCCAAAATAGACAAATGGGATCTAATTAAATGTAAGAGCTTCAGCACAGCAAAAGAAACTTTAATTAGAGTAAACCAGCAAACAACAGAATGGGGGAAAAAAATTGCAACCTACTCATCCAACAAAGGGCTAATATCCATAATCTACAAAGAACCTAAACAAACAAGAACAAAACAAACAATCACATCAAAAAGTGGTCAAAGGATATGAACAAACACTTTTCAAAAGAAGACATTTATGCAGCCAACAAATATGAAAAAAAGCTCATCATCACTGGTCATTAGAGAAATGCAAATCAAAACTACATTGAGATACCATCTCATGCTAGTTAGAATGGTGATCATGAAAAAGGTCTGGAGACAACAGATGCTGGAAAGGTTGTGGAGAAATAGGAATGCTTCTACACTGTTGGTGGGAGTATAAATTAGTTCAACCATTGTGGAAGACAGTGTGGTGATTCCTCAAGAATCAAGAATTAGAAATACCATTTGACCAAACAATCCCATCACGGGATATGTACCCAAAGGATTATAAATCTTTCTACTATAAAGATACATGCACATGTATGTTCATTGTGGCACTGTTTACAATAGCAAAGACTTGGAACCAACCCAAATGCCCATCAATGATAGACTGGATAAAGAAAATGTGGCAAATGTACACCATGGAATACTATGCAGCTTTAAAAAAGATGAGTTCATGTCCTTTGCAGGGACATGAATGAAGCTGGAAACCATCATTCTCAGCAAACTGATACAAAGACAGAAAATCAAACACCACATGTTCTCACTTATAAGTGGGAGTTGAACAATGAGAACACATGGACACAGGGAGGGGAACATCACACAGCAGGACCTATTTTTGGGGGGGGGAGCTAGGGAAGAAATAGCAGGGAGTGAGTGGATTGGGGAGGGATAGCATTAGGAGGAATACCTAATGTGGATGACGGAGGGGGGATGGATGCAGCAAACCACCATGGCATGTGTATACCTATGTTAAACATCCTACACAATCTGCACATGTACCCCAGAACTTAAAGTAAATTAAAAAAAGTTTTTCGTAGAGATGAGATCTTGCTATGTTGCTCAGGCTAGTTTCAAACTGCTGGCTTCAAACAATACTTCTTTGTCAGTTTCCCAAATTACTGGGATTACAGGCATTAGTCACCATGACTGGCCCTACCTAAGAGTATTTTTTAACACTCATTTCTGCTCTGAGCCACTGGGTCTTGATCCGTCTAAAGACTGTAGAATCCACTTGAGAGTGGGAAGGGATGGGATGAGATGGGATGGGAAGGGATGGGATGGAATGGGACAGAATCTATCTAACAAATGCAACTGATAATTTTCTGTCTGAAAAATGGAAGGTGAGGATTGTAAAGCCATCGGATCCTCTCTCTTGTTCTTTAAGGGTGTGTAAGAGTTTGTACATGTGTCAGCACAGCTGAGCAAGCTTGACAGGCATCCAGGGCACAAAAGCACAGGAGCCCTAAGGATGAAAGTAAGAAAAACATAGGCTTTGTGAATCTGTCCCTGTGTGCAGCTGGAGGCCAACAGGAACATTCAAGGCACAAGGATGAGCTAAGAAGTTGTGATGTGTGATATAAGATGTCTGGCCAACATTATGATAGGAAAAGTAATAGATCTAATTATGTTTCATTATTAAAATTAAAGAAAAATGATAAAAAGGGACAGGAAAGAGAAAAAGCATTGATGATACCATAGCTCAGATAAAAATCACTTATAACTGGAACCTTTTACAGAATACCAGACAAGCATTCTTTAAAATTTCAAAGTAATGAAAAACATAATAATTAAGTAAGAAACTGTCAAAGACCAAAGGAGGTTGAGGAGAAATGACTAAAAATAATGTAATATCCTATATTATATCTTGGACCAGTGAAAGAATTTTAAAAAACTGGTAAAATGCAAATAAAACCTTTTATGTTGTTGTTGTTAATAGTAATGTGTCAGTTGATGCAGGGCAGGAAAGCCCTAAAGTGGGGTTTACCCCATGAGAGTGTTCTTGGCTTTGCCCAGGAAAGAATTCAAGGGCAAGCGTGGGTAGAAGTAAACAACTTTATTGAAGAAGCAGTGGTAGAGCTCTGTGATTGCTACTGTAGAACAGGGATACCCCATCAGCAGAGAGTAGCAGCTCAAGGCTGTTTTGCAGTCACATGTATACCTATTTTAAATGACATGCAGATTAAAGGGTAGTTTATGCAGAAATTTCTAGGGAAGAGGTAGTAGCTTTTGGATCATTGGTCATTGCCATGAAAAGGGATGTGATAATTCCCGGGTGTTGCCATGGCAACTGGCTTGGCATGCTGGTGGACATATCTGATGGAAACCTGCCTCAACCAGCCCTGTTTTAGCTAGTTCTCAATTTGGCCCAGTGTCCAAGCACTGCCTCTAGCATCAAGTTCCACCTCCTAACTCAGAACGTTACTTTTAAATTTCAACAAAGGTATCAGTATTATTTTTAAAAGATAACATTAGAGAAACTGGATGAATGGAATATGAAAACTCTGTCTTTGCAAGTTTTTGCTAAATCTAAAACTTTTTCAGATAAAAATTCTTTTAAAAATGAGACACAGACATGGATTATTGTTTTTTTGCTATATCATCTTTACACATATATAGATAAAATACTTTTTGTATTTACCAGTTGTCATTCTGTAAATAGCAGATGAGTGGTGGATACATATTTGTAGACTTACACATGGTTATATATTTCCTGCTGACCTGAATTTACAAATTTTTTAGCAAAAAAAATGTAAATTAACAATTGATTTTTTGGCAAATTTAAAAAGTAAAAAGCTAAACTTAAAACTGTTTCTTTGGTATAATTAGAAACAATTCAGGTATTTTCGATCTTGGTTAGCCCTCCTTTCAATAAACATTTAGAGTGAATCACAGGGAGGTTATGATATTGTTTTATTAGGCCTCATATGTTTATCCTAAAAAATCTCAAGTACTTTTGAAGGACCACCTGGAGCTTGAGGGTGAACATCAGCACAACATCAGCCAGCATGATCATAGCTGACTCATATGGTGTTGGTTTGTGTCACATACTCTTCCATAAGGCTCACCTATACTAACTCATTACACCTACATGAGAACCATATGAAGTAGTTATTGTTATTATTTCTGTTACTGATAAGAAAATTAAATAATAAAAATTTGCCCAACTTCATCTAGCTAATAAGAGGTGGATCTAGAATTTGAAGCAAGCCAATCTGACTCTCAATTGACTCCCCAAATTGGGAGTTTGGCAATATTTATAGCCTAAGAAAAAGTTCAAATTGAGTATGTGAAGAATTACAGGAGCTACTGATATTTTTTAATGGGTTTAATATGGAAAGACACAATTGCTTTCCTTTATTTGCTCCTTCAGTATTATGTTTTGCATATTGAAACACTATCCTATTGAGATTACTCTTTTAAAAGAGAAAGAACTTTAGCTTAGATGAAGTAAATCATTAGTTCAGCAATAAAACCCCATCAATATACTTTAAGATATTAAATAGATAATGGATTTATGGAGGGTTAATCAGCAAGAATTTGAGTCTGATGTCCTTAGGTGACTTAAGCAATAAGAATTCTGCATAGGTTAGAAGTACAGGAGCAGCATTTGCCAATAGCCTTTAACATTAACTAAACAAGTAGGATTGTTAAATCTGAAAATAGTAACACAGGACAAAAGCGTCTCCTCTGAAGTACCATTATGGCAAAGTAATACTCAAATATTCTCCAGAACAATTCAGAAGGGATGTATTGTTACTGTATTTCTGTTTTTCTTCAAAATAATGAAATTATTTTCTTCAAAACCATGAAATTATTTTGAAGAAAAACAGAAATATAATAACAATACATCCCTTCTGAAATAAAACTAATCCTAGGATAATAAAGGTTATGGAAAATTTTAGTTATAATGTTAATGGGATAAACAACAGTAGAATAGGTAACTATCTTAATTTCTGCCAAGCCAGTCTGGCATCTTAATAGTTAAATTTTCCTCCCCTGACAACTTCAATGGAGAGTTTTAAAATATAATCACAGGGTTAGTGAATATTTTTCAAATTCATTAATTTGAGAAATGTATCCAAGCAAATAACTCTTTCATAATGCATTTCTGAAGATAAAGGGCCCAACCAGAGTTCCCTTGATCTTGGGTAGGGTAAGACTATTACACGTACCACACCTGTATTAGTCCATTTCACACTGCTGATCAAGACATACCCAAGCCTGGGGAATTTTGGAAGAAAGAGGTTTAATGGACTTACAGCTCTTTCATGGCTAGGGAGGCCTCACAATTATGGTAGAAGGTGAAAAGCACTTCTTACATGGTGATGGCAAGAGAGAGAGCTTATGCAGGGCAACTCCCATTTTTAAAACCATCACATCTTGTGAGACTCATTCACCATCATCACAAGAACAGTGCAGGAAAGACTCACCCCGATAATTCAATTCCCTCCCACCAGTGTCCTCTCATGACATGTGGGAAATGTGGGAATTAAAATGCAAGATGAGATTTTGGTGGGGACATGGCCAAACCATATCAATACCCTTTCCCAAAATTATCTTGGCAGTTAGTGATCATTTACTTTTCCACATGATTTAGTAACATCAGCTTGTCAAGTTTCATAAGAAAACCTATTGAGAGGTTGACTTAAATTCCATTTAACTTACAGCTAATTTTGGGGGAAAATTGCTGTCTTTAAAATATTGTCTATTTATATAAAAATCATAATTTTTATCCATGTATTTATGACTTCTTTAATTCATCTTTAGTAATGTTTAATCATTTTCTTACTATAGGGTTAAAATGTTTTGGTATATTCATTTCCATGACCATTGTGCTTTATTTTGAGAGGTATATGACTTCTATTTAAATTTTTAAATTTAAAATTGTGTTATATGGAAACAATTAAATTTTATTTATTAATATTTCATCTTTTAACTTTGTTTAACTTATTTCTGTAAGTTTTTTTAAGTAAATATACTATGTGCATAATGAAAGCCATAGTCACAGGCAATGGTTTCTGCCTTTTTTCTTGTGAAATGAGCCCCACCATATTCTTTGATATCAAACACACAGCCTGGCTTTATTTTTGTCATTGCTCTGCAGAATCTGGCTTTCAGCCATATCTGACTGTTCCCAAACTTGGAATTCAGAAGACGAGGCACTCAGCATGACTCACTGATTTATGTTTTAATGCCAGTTAGGGCCAATAGAATATCTTGTGTTTGAACAAGAACATGATATTCTTAATATTTTAAATTTATATGTCTTATAATTGTTTTTAAGCGTTTTATGAAAACAAAGTTTAATGCATGAGTTTAGAAAACTAAAATGAGCAGAAATTCCCAGGAAACTTCTTATCAATTATCATTCAATAATAATCAAATCTTTCCAAAGTTCTAAAATCTTTATTAGAATAGGCCAAATTTAGCATCATTATGCAGTGGATAGAGCTCTGGAATAGGAAGTGGATTAGATATGTTACATTACAAATTGTAGTCTCTGCCTTAGTTAAGGTTTTTGTGCTTTTCAGTTTCTCATGTGTAAAATGAAAGTAGAAATGGTTTTATAAACCCTTCTAGTTATGTATTTTATTTAAATGCTCCAAATACAAAATATCTTCCTATTTACTCTTCTTTTAATGGTGCTTCAACTGAATGCCTAAAAAAACAAATTCACTTGACTGGCAAAAGAAAAAGCTTGATTTAGGTGACATTGGTGGAAATGGGTCCTTTCTACTTCTGGAAGTACTGAAGTTTACACTGGTTCTATAGTGCTAGTATCCAATAAACTATCTGAAAATAAGAACTGAGTTGTTTACTGTTGATTTCATAAATATAATAGAATGAGTCCTTTAAATGTATTAACTAGGTGTATATATTTATATTATTATTATTAAAAGCATTTAATTATAAAACAAGATTCAGGGAGCATTTCCAAGATGATTCCTATTAATCTAAAATAAATAGTTATAAGATGATCAGCCTCTGAAAATTAATGTTAGTAAATTAGAAACCTGAAGAGATTCATGCACAATTACTATTATACAGCATTTTATATTGATCCATGTTTAACTGGATATATAGAATTTAGATTGAGTTTGAAATAATAAAAAAAGAAATCATTTTTGAAATTAAGAAACCAAACCCAATATCAGTAATTACTTAAAATTGTCAACAATTTTTTTGAGCCAGCATGCTTGGAGAATTGCAAGAAAATGCAAAAGAGAAGAATATCCCTTATCAAAGTCAATGATTAGGATAATGAAAGATATAGTTATTTTATTTTTGTCTTTTTGTAATTTACACCTCTAACATTAGACTGAAAAGCTGCATTACAGACACCTGCTTCAGTAGAGTCATTGTTTCCATGGTGCCACTTTCCATCACCTATTTTTAATAGTTTACACAACAAGATCAAGGGTGTCCCAGCTGTTACTGCCACTGTTGCTTAGCAACCTTTAAATCAGAGTTCAAGAAGACAAAGAATCATGCTTGAAAAATTTCTCAAGTGTCTGTTTTATGCACCCACGCCCCTGCTTTCTTCATTTTGTACATTTTTCACTGTTTATATTCAGATGCTCTGTTTTTTCCAATTAATTCAATATTCTATATATGAATCTACAAATGCAAGTGTTACTGGAATCAACTAAATATTTTTGTTGATCTTCACAAGGTAATATATATGTTCAACTCCTGGCTATCTCTAATAAAAAGTAAACAGATTTAAAATATTTACTTTTTTAATCAGAATGGGTGGTTGTTTCAGATCTTCATCATCTGCTGCCAGACTATATTGCTGTGCGTGAGAGTCTGGTGAAATGACACACAGATCAATGGCTAGAGATTCACTGCCTGCAGAGAATTACAATACGCTCTTTTGCATTCTGAAATCTAAATATTATCACCCACAAAAGACAGAGAAGTCAAAAATCTGTAAGAACAACAAAAGAGAAGTGAGTGAACTTTGAACTTGGAATCTCTGACTGAGGCAGATTGATATCAATTAATAAAAACAAAATATTTTCTAACATTTCTGTAAACAATGAGGGTTTTTTTTTCTTCGAAAGTAATTGTTCAGAAACCAATGGCCCATCTGCCTAGTTAACAGATTAGTAAACAGAAATCAGCAATGTAGAATGAAAATAAAAGTAGAAAAAAATAGTTTTATATTTAATATCTGTAATAAGATAGTAATTATAGGAGCTCTCAAATCATAACCAAATATTCCTGAATAGTGCATATAATAAAAAGGAATATAATGATAGGATTCAAGACTGGAGATTTTATTAATCTGTATATGTGTAAGCAACTGTTTACAGTACATATCTCACACAGTTGATCCAGGTGGGGTTTACCCCTTTGGTTAGAATGAAGGTTCTGTTCCATACCATACATGCCCAATGACATGGTTCATACTGACCCAATTATTCAAACTCTTGGATTTTCCTTTGACCCTCTTTTAAATAAACACAAACATATCACATTGTTATTTTTTAAATTTTCATATTTGATCATTACACTACTATTTTCTGGCCCTTTTCTAAATTCTGCTAAATCCTTAGGTTCTGAATCACTAAACCTCATCAAATTTATTTAAATCATGTAGTTTTTGTCCTTCTGATTTATTTAGTATGTCTCATTTCTGTTGCTATATTTTGGTTTTTATTTTCTCCTGTAAATATAAATACACATAACTGTTTAAAATATTAATTCACTAAATTTTTGGTCATTTCTTTCTCAAAGCTAAGTATATAATGACAATGGATTTGGGTTAGAGACCTGAGTAAGTAACCAGTATGTCATCCATGATAAAAGAAATGCTCCTGTGAGTGATGAACAACACAAAGTTCAAAGTCCCTAATAACTATGTAATTTGCAGAGTGTTTAAATTTACCTGAGAAATTCAAGATCCACAAGTAGAAACTGAAGTTTAATCTGTGTACTGATATGGCTATTAAGTCCTGATGCAGGCTTTTCCTCAGCTCCTTCACTGGACTAGTGGCAAGGGTGCTCCATTCACTTGGTTCACTGCACTCAGCCCCTTGTAGGAGACAGTACATGAGTGAGCAAGTGTGGGTTCTGGCCAACAAAGAAGTAAGCTCTGTGCAGGGCCGTTAAGTCAGACTAAGCATGTTGCCTTAAGGGGAATGCAGTGGCACCTAGGTGAGGGTGCCTATGACCCCACGAAGATTTGAGGGGTTGTTACAGTGCTCATTTACTTTTACTGTCCACAGTTCAACAGACAGCAGTGTATTATCAGCTCAGTTTTCCCCTTGCCTCATCCTGTGGGGCAGTTGCCCTCCACAGCTTTTGAACTGGTGAAGGGAAAGGGCCAGTGTGATAGCCCTTTCTAGGTACCCACACTCAGGGAGTTCAAGGTCTTGTCTTGTGTCCAAGAAGAATGAGGTCATGTGGATGGTTAAGCCACATGGATGAAGGCAGATAAATTTACTGAGTGATGAAAACAGCTCTTAGTGGAGAGGGGAGCTGGAGAGGAGATGGGAAGAGCACATCATCACCCCAAAGTCAGGCTGTCTCCTCCTCTACTGACTGAGTCTTGGGTCTTTAAAGGTGCAGGATGGGAAATGCATGCTGATTGGTTTGTCAGTATGAAAAAAAGTTTAAAGTGAAGAGAACACTCAAAGCTGGACACAACAATGTAGAAAATCAATTACGAAAGGGTAAGTATATGTAAAATAGGTTATGGGTGTGGATCAATCAGAGGAAAGTGTGCCAAATGGGAAGACAGTTTCCTAATCCTGCCTGAGGATTTAACTTGTAGATTGACTTTCAGGCTTTAAACTGTCTTTGGCTTGGAGGTGGGGTTTCACCGGGTACCTACCCTTATCTGCCTAGGCATTTGTCTGCCTTCTGCCTTTATCATGCCCCCTCTGAAGAAGTACATCTAACTTCCATTAGAATAGGAACAAAGACCAATCTTAACGGCTTCCTGTTGACAGGAGTCACTGTTTGGGAATATGGCAGTCAGATTTCCCTCAGAGGCCCATCTAAGAGTCCCTGATAAAAGGGAGCCATTGTTCGAGCCTCTAGTTTCATGACTGTTTGGAGTATGATTGCCTGAAAGCCAGAAGAGACCAACTGGGTTATTAGAAGATACATATCAAAACAAAACAAGACAGGGTTAGGGACAGCTAAAAAATCCTGAGACTGCTGCCATGCCCAGATACCTGGTAGCTATAGTTATCCCTGCCAAAATTTGGGTGCATGGGGCTTGGCTTTGGTTAGATCCTTCATCTTATTTTCCCAAGCAAAGAAGCCTCTGGGTGATGGGCAACCTATTTACTCCTATTACCTGGCAGGATTTGCAGGATAATTGCCCAGAACTAGAATATTGATCTAGATTTTTACCTTACCCATCCCTTTTGTTTCTCCTGAGTTGCAGCTGGAGATAACTGGTTGGTTCACAGGAATAAGCAGCGTTAATGTAAAATGTAGGCAAAAACTTAAAAACAACTAATGAGGCTAGAATTTAATGACAAGTGTATAATAAGTTTTGAAACATAACTTTTCTCTCTCCAATTCTCATTTTTGTTAAAATCAAATCATGATAGGACTGTGTTGTTTGCAAAATAAACTTTAGTCTTATACTTGGCCTAATTATTTGCATAAAGTGTGGGAAGAATAACTATCTTTCACATAGGCTTTATACATTAGCTTTGATGGAACTCTGTATCACAAAAAATCTCAGATAGAACTTTTTAAAGCTAAGCCCAGCCAAGGGTTTGTACCCTCAAATACATATGAGTTGAGTAAATTCCTGTTTTCTTGAGGTTCTAAGATAACATGGGGCTCCTGGGCCTGTTAGAAAGTGACATTCTTTACTCACCACAGGTTAGAAACCCTGTACTGCAACTGGGTAGACAAAGTATAAGTCCAACTTTCTCAAGGGGCTTTTGTTGACTCTGCAAGTCAAGCTCTATTCCTTAAAGGAAAGCACACTCTTTCAGTCAGAGCACTGGTAAAACTACCAGTTTCTCCAATTGTGTCCTGTTGCAAAAGAAAATAGATTTTTATTGCACTGATACAAATAACCATATTGCTGTAAGTTACGAATACTCACAAATAGTTTCTAAATTCTGGAGAAGCCAGGCAGAGAGAAACAAATATGCTCCAAATTTTGTTCAGAGGAGTATAACTTACTCAGTTGTTAAAAACTGTAGATAGTTCAAAAGAAAATATTTGTGACTCTGAAAAACAAAACAAGAATCAGCAACATTTTAAGAAAAAGTTAAAAAAAATTATTTCAGGTTTATATTAGTTCAGTTCATTCCATTAATTCTTGTTCTGGATAATATTCAAGAACATTTTAGCTCTTCATGCATCCTGTATGTTTTTCCTCAATTCCATTGTGATAATCTCCAAGTTATCAGAAGTCTGCATTTGAGAGCACCTGTCAAACTCCCATAGCTGATTAGAAAAGGAACACAATAAGACAACAATTATGAATGACACAATGTCTATGGGTGATCACAATAAAAAACACGATTGACAGAGAAATCTGGTTATTTCCGTCATTTACAAAAACTTAACACAACAAACTAAATTATGATTGATACCATGTAGTAAGACATTAGAATTTTAGAAATCTCATAGAATTTTGATACATATATTAACATTATTCTCTATAATATAACCCGAAGAACATTAAACTTTATTTTTGTTTTGGCAATCCCATGTAACTAAACATATCAAATAATCCTGCTTACCTTTCTTTTGTATACTCCAAGGGCCCTCTGTAGAATTGAAAAGTTAGGGGTCAGAGAAACCAATTTTTGAAGCTGAATTTTTATTTTAGAAAGCCTACAAAAAAGGTTGAAAGTTTAAAACACTTGATATTATGAAATGGAATTCCTGGTTACCATAAGTCATTTGTCTTAGCAAAAATGTTGACTCAAAAATTCTAAAGCAAGGCAAAACTTTTATTTATTAGGAGGAAACACTTAATTTTCCACACAATCTATCTTTTATATTACATGAAAATCCTGTTCAAGAGAGAGAAGGCCAGATTTTACTCTTGCATTAGTCTACTATTAATGTTAACCCCATTTTCTAATGAAAGTTTATAGATAATTTTATCCAATCTTAATCAGTTTGACCATGAGGTGAGAGTCTTTAAACCTTTTATAATCCTTACAAATTTTTGTGAATACGTTCACACACAGAATTTCTTTTATAAGATTAATTTTTGCAAAGTTTTCTCAACTTGTTTAAACATTTAGCTTTATCTTATCTAATTTAAAACAATCCTTTACCCCTCTAAACTATGCAGAAATTTACATTCCCATGCCTTATGATCATTTTAATTAAAAACACATTCTACTTTTCTTACACATCTTGCCTGTAAATCTATTTTCAGTAGTCTAAACTACATATTATAATGGTAACTCTTAGCAATTTTTAAATTTAATGTAAAACCTGACAAGCTATTTTAACTATATACTAAGTACAGATAAAGTCTGACTCTTTCCAACATAGGTAGGGGTGTGGTTAATTCCATATGTCCACAGGCCTTACCAAATTTTGAAACAGGTAAATCAAACAGTTCCCAATAACTAAAGAAGCAGTTTATAATCTTAAAATATCTAGCAAATCTAGTATCTGATCTGAATCATTTAGATCACACATTTACATTTTGAAAATATTCATGTTTTATCAACAATCTTTAGAAATGTTTTTATTTCTCAAGGATTAAAGTCATGTGAACTAAAAGGCATTACAGTTTTTATTTCTCCTTCAATAAATATTTGATCTAAGTGCTTACTTTACTCTAAACCAATTAATTTTAGCTCTTTTCTATATACACATCACACACATAACACATGTATGATTACAAAGACAGACAGAAGAAGATCCAGTAGTTGAAAGATTTTTTTATTTGCCAATCTTCTAATTGGGTTATTGTCCTCAGGGTAGAGCCTTTCAAGAAGTAGGGCTAGGAGAACATGCAGTTTCTAGGGCTTAATAAATGGGCATAGCTGGAAGACAGAAACAGATTTTGAGAGGGATGTATCTGCTTTTAGTTACTGGGGTTCCATGAGGTAAACAAAGAGTTTTTATTTTCTCCAAAATGGGGTTCATGGCACCTTCTCTGTTTTCCTCAAGGAGTCCTATTCTCTCAGAAGTTGTCTTAGGGCCCCTCAAGTGTGCACTAAGAGTGGAAAGACAAAATGGAGAAAAATAATTCAGTTGAATTGTTAGAAAAAAAAACTTTGATCTATACAGGTTTTATCTATAAAATAAAACTTTAATCTAGAAAAAAACATTTTTCTAAAAAAACAAGGTCCATGAATAGAAAAACATAAAGGTATTTAAAATATGTTAAATACCTATGGCTTCAATATTCACTTTTACTTAAGGTGATTTTAACCACAGTGCTCTTTAAGAAAATTATTTTAAGTTCCTTGTTACTTGATTTTAACCATGCCAAGCAGCCAATATTTCTGGCTTCTGAACTTTACTAAATGCAATCACACAGGTGAAACCAGCAAGCCTCAACTAAGGTTATGACTTAATCACAAGTGTACAAGATATTTTCAAAGAGGTGGTAAGCAGTTTTTGCAAATTCAAGAACCTTTATAGGTAGCTTAGAGAAAGGAAGTTTTAAGAAAGAAAACCAGAAGTTCACAGAGGGGAAGAGAATTAGCAAACGGTAAAAGCCACACAGATATTAACTAGAAACTACTCATTCTTTAGCCAGAATTGAGCCTGGGACACTATTGTAAAATGGCACAGACCAAAACAAAGTACTGTCACATGGTTACAAGGTCAGGCTCCTAAGGACCTGCCACAAGGAGACCTCATCCAGTTGTTTCAGAACTTTACAGTGATCCTTAACATTTATTTTTATCCGTTTGCACAGGGAGAGAGAGGCCAGAAGTTCAACTGGTAAAAAACTTTTACTGTTTTTCTGGTATGTCATGCCTCTGCATTTCCTTCCCCCAAGCTCAATTTTAAGCCAAGCAATTTAAGTTTTGTGAAATTAACTAACTTTTCCCAGTTTGGTGGATGCAGAGGACAGATGAGGAAAAAGAAAAAAAAAGTATTTTTTTTTTTCTCAAAAGGAATCCCAGTGATTCAGGAGAGGTATTGACTGAAGATGATCGGTTATCCATTTGGAAAGGGGTAAAGCAGCATCTCTCAGTTTCTTTCTCTTCCCAATGAATACATTGGATATGTGTCAATGAATACACTGGTTATGTGAGGGAGAGAAAGAAATGGATTCCTCCTTCTTCTTCCATCCTTAAATCCCCAGGTCCCAGCAACTGAGACATTGACCACCATCTGTAGAGGTCTGTTCTGCAGACCTTGACATATGAATGAATGCACTCTCATACCTATACAGTGATTCTAGTGGGCTAGGGTTGGTCATCAGCTGTTTTCAGGGGGTGACTGCAGCCAATCTACCAAGACTCCCTGTACATTTACACATTTATTCAGTGAAGATTTTATAACAGAGGCTTTAAGTCAATACACTTGTGGATAATTAACATGGATGAAAGAGTGGTTTCAAGAAAGATAAAAGCTTTAGATTTTGGGCCCAGAGTAAATACTATTAATGGGTAATTCCCCTTTGATCTCCCTCTGAGAGGACCATCCAGCACAAAGTTTACATGAGTAAACAGAGTAGAGAAAAAGGGATGTGGGGTAAACAGAATTAACTGAGGAAGCCTCTTACCATCTCTCTCTCTTTCCTATGCTAATGTAATAGACTGGCTATCTTTGGCCTATTCCAATAAAACTTCTTAGCCTTCCAAAAGGTTTGAGACTAATCTATAACTTTCCCTAACATTTTGCTGATATTTTGCCAGCCACCCTAAGTGAATTCTGACAAGCGACCTCAGGAGGGTGCTGCCCATAGGTGCTAATGCAGCTTTCACCCATGTTAACAGGGAGGCCTAGAGGGTGGAAATTATTGGCACTTACCACATGTTGCCTGTCCCCACTGCTGATGGTAAATTTTGAGTTCCCATAAATGATACTAATATCATTTATGCCATGGATATTAGTATAACTTCTACTCATGAAATGTGTGTGCTTGGAGGGCTAATAGGGAGGATTTAGTCAGGCTCATCTGCACTTTGCTCCTTGACTTCTGTTGTTGTCTGCCTTTGGCTCCCTCAGATCCAATTTTCCTTTCTAGGGCTTCAACCCAAAGCTTGCAATTGAGTTTGCAACAAAATCTTGTCTCAGGGGGTGCATGGATTTATTTAAATTAAATCCTAGGTGGCACTAGCCAAATTTGCAGCTAGCAGACAGGATTATCACTCCTCAACTGCTTCCCTATCATAAGCAGAGTGCTGAGGTAGGAAAATAAAACCTTCTCACATAGAAGAGTCTCCTGTATTTGCAGGGTTATGTGAACTCCTAACAAGGTGGATAAAAGGAAAAAAAAACAGCTTAAGTGCAGGAGAAGGGCAGATACCTGAGGGAAAAAGCCTCTTGCTCTATGCAAATAGCTTTCTTCGACAGAGGAAATATTCTTAATCACTATACCTTTTTTGTCTCTAACAACAGATGGAAATCACATTGCTATGAACTGCATATCCGATGGCTAAGCCAAGTACTCATTCTACCCAGTAATATCTCTGCAGTTTACAGGAACACCCTTAATTATAAAAGAAGAGATAAGAGCTATTTCAAACCATGAAAGAAGGAATGAAAAATATCATTAAAAATGTCTAGGGGTCTTGGCCAATGCTGTAATGGGAGTTCAGGGAGAGACAGTTTAGGGACCTTCCAGCAACCCTGAGGAGTAGCCTTGGCCAGATGTTTTCAGTTTCACCAGGACCTTATTCTGGGTCAACATGATGGCTAGGCCTCTGTGAAGGGAAACAAAGCCAACATTTCTTTCATCTGAGAGAGAGGTTCCAGGATCACATCCTGTACTCTCTAGCTGTGCCGTTTGCTCTTAACTTGCTACCCAGAGGTTTGGTGCTTCACCTGTCCTAGAGGAAAGGCTGAAGACAAAAAGTCTTTGAAAAATGTGAAGAGTCAGATCCACATTCACACACCCTTCTGAGTACTGAATGTGCCCCCCAGATGATGAAGAATTTTTCTTAGCCATTCTTGTGTCCCATCCACTTGGCAGGGGTGTCCTATCTACCTGGTCCACTGCAGTCAGCCCCTTGCAGAAAGGAGCACATGAGTAAGCAAATGCAATACCTGGCCAGCCACTCCAGAAACCAACAGCAGCAAGCTCCATGATCAGACAAGGCATGTCACCTTGAGGGGAGTGTGGTGTCACCCAGGAGAGGGTGCCTACAACCTCAAAGAGACCAGAGGCGTTGTTACAGTGCTCATTTGGTTCTACCATCTGCAGTCCAACAGACAGCAGTGTGTTAGCATCTCAGCCCCTTGCCTTCTTACAAGGATGGCTGCCTTCCATAATTGAGGGCAAAGGGCCAGTGTAACAGCCTTTTCTGGGTACTTGGACTTCACGGGTCATGAGCTCTTGTCCAGCATCCAAGAAGAATGAGGTCACATGAATGACTGGAGGATAGTGAAAGCAGAGAATTTTAATGAGCAATGAAATTGGCTCTCAGTGAAGAGAGCAGCTGGAGTGGGGAGCTGGAGAGGGGATGGGAAGTCTTGCCCAAAGTCAAGCCATCTCCTCCTCTACCAACCGGTTCTGGGGTCTTTATAGGCAGATGGTAGGAATTGCATGTTTATTGTTTTGTGAGTATGCAAAAACATTAAAGTGAAGACACCATTCAAAGGTGGGCATAACAGTATAGAAAACCAATTAGAAAAGAGTATATATGTGTAAAATAGGTAAATGGCAGGGATCAGAGGAAGGCAGATGAAACAGGAAGACAGTTTCTCAATCCAGTATGGGAATTTAACTTGTAGCTTGGCTTTGATGCTTTAAATTGTCTTTGGCTTGCTTAGAGACAGGGTTTCACTGGGTACCCACCCCTATCTGCCTAGGCATTTGGCTGGGTCCTGTGGTTATCAGTATCTTTACTAAATAGTTCTTATGATACAATTTACAAATTCTCCAATTTCTACCTCACTATTATACCTCTTAATACATCTCTCTACCATCTTTTGGTCCTTGATCTAAAAATTACTTCCATTCTACACTGCTTCACCCATCTTGTTTCCTCCATACTTTCCTTTTTGTTTGAAAACATATCGTATTAATTTGCTGGAATGGGTACTTTGCTGATACTTTGCCATAAAAACGTACCAGGAGTTGGATGGCTTAAACAACATAAATTTATTTCCCTTCAATTCAGAATTCAGAGGCCAAGGTGTCAGCAGGGATTCTGAGGCCTTCTCACCTTGACTTGTAGCTGGCTCTCTTCTCTCTTTGTTTTCAAACAGTCTTCCCTCTTATCATGTTGTGTGACCTAATCTCTTTTTCATAAAAGGGCATAAATAGCATTGAATCAGGGCCCACCATAATGACCTCCTTTAATTTTTATTTATTTCTGAAAGACCCTATCTGGAAATATAGTCACATTCTATGGTACTGGAGGTTAGGACATCAACATAAGAATTTTAGAGGAAGATAATTCAACCTATAATACGTGTCCATATATCACCCTAAATAAAAACTTCCCTTGAAACTTTCTCCACTTATCTCCAGGATAGTGAATTTGCTGTTCTTTTTTCTGAGGGAAGTTGATAAAATAGTACTCTTTCTGCATCTCTCATCTGCAACTTCTATTTAGTTCTCAATTCACTGTCTTTTACATTCTATGCTGCGAAAATTGATTCAAATATGCCCTAATGGTGTTTTCATTTTTACATATCTTAGTATTAAGTGCTACATAGGTTATTTTACTACAGATACCATGTTATAAATCCACTTTTTTAATAACTATATATAATGGTGTTTATTTTCTATAGAGTTCTGCTTTATGTCTCAAGTCTTGTAACTCTTGCTTTTCAATGTCTTTTTCCCCCATGGTTCAAGTTATTACATAATATGATAGGTAGTATTTATCACAAGTTCTGACACTATTTTGTTCATAAGCTCACAGTTTAATTGCAGTCTTTATGCCATAATTTCTATCATGATCTGCAGTAAGGTGTATTTGTTACTTTGCCTGTTTTGCAGTTGTTGTGCTTGTTCCTGTGTGTTTTGTACTTGTTTCTTTTTCTTTTCAGTTTTAATAGATTTCATGATTTTCTGAGTAATCTATCTATTCCTCTATGGCTATAAAAAGAGGAAAATTTTCTGATCAAATGTGGCAAAATAAAATGAAATGGTGGGCTGACATAGTACATAAATATTTATAAAAGGCCATATACTATCAGGAAATTTTGCAAGTGCTAGGTATTGAGCAGTGACCAGATTAGACAAGGTCTCTATTTTCATGTAACATATTCTACTAGAGAGAGGGAGACAATACAGAAAAAAAAATACAAGTAAAAATCTATTATGACAGGTGGAGATAAGAGCTATTAAGAAAAATTAAAAAGCATTCGAAGTATGCGGACTGATGTTGCAGGCTTATATAAAACAAAATGGGCAGAGATATAAACCTAAATGAGAAATAAGTCAGGCAAATATTTGGGGGAATCACATTTAGGAAGTGAAAACAAACAGTATTTCCAATACTGGACTATCAAGGAATAGAAAATATTATTAGCATGGTTGAAGCCCAATGAAGAGTAAGTGGGTGAGTGCTAGGACATCAGGTCTGAGCAGTCAGTTAATGTCATATGGGGATTCTATGCCTTTGTAATGACTTTGACTTCCATTTTCTTGTAATACGACTGTTTTTAGCAGAGGAATTATGTGATATGAGATATTTTAAAACGATTACTCTAATACTTCTTCTTCTGACCATGGTGAAATAGCTTTCACCCGACCAATGTCCCCAGCAGTAACAACAAGAAAACCTGGATAAAAATGGAAAAAAGAAAAAACAGAACAACTCAATATATAAAAGAAGTGATGGAACTGACAGAATTTGATGGGTCAAAATTCAAAATAAGGGATTTACAGAGAAGTGAACTGACACTTTACATCTGCTTCTTCTACAAGAATATTTGTTGATTCTTGAGCAAATCTGTTGCTAAAGCCGATGCCAAAGCCATAGAACCAGAAGAATTATTGGTCATCTTACATGACTAAATAGGCAATATATAAGGTAAGAGTTGCCAACAAAACAAGGACATGGCGATAAACTAAGATCTCAAGAAGAAAGAGGCAAAAAGAAGTAAACCTGGGCCCTATACTCTGCAGGTTTTTTCACCTGACCTCAGAGAGGCTGAAGGTAAATGATAGAACAAGTATAAATATAACGAAGGTTATATTAATATCAAACACATTATCCTTGAATAAAGAAGTGATATAGAAAAACAATTCAAAATAGTAATGGTTAATCTACCAGATAGATTAAACAATTCTAAATTTATCCATAAGAACATAGTTTACAAATGGTTAGACAAATTCAGAATCACATTGGGAAACATTATTACACACCTCTCAATGAGTAAAGCAACACACATATAAGATTAAAAATAATCTAATTTATATTAAATAAATTTTGTAAAAAGTGTAGACCTATAGCAGTATTGATTAAAAAATAAATAAAAATACAAGTTACAAATAACTAACATGAAAAAGAAAATATCATTAAAGATCCAACAGACACAAAAAAATTATAAGAAGTTCTAAATATGTTTATATAAAATTATGAAATTTAATTGAGCAGATATCTAGAAAAATACACTTTTATATAATTAACAAAGAGACACATAAAATCTCAGGTGACATTATGTATTAAAGAAATTGTATCTTGCAACCTTCTCAGAATGTATTCTACAAGAAAACTTATTTTTGCTTGAGAATGCTTCCAAATTTAAAGACGAAGTGACAGTAATCTTAAATAAAATTCTGAGATTAATTAGAAAAGAAGAAAGGATTTCCCAAGTCATTAGTTGAAACTGAAGGGGATTTGTTAGTCAATGTCATAAAATATATTATTAATAAAGAGGAAGGCACAAACCAATCTTCTTATAAATTCAAAAATCCTAAACAAATAGCAAATCAAATCCAGTCACTTATAGAAAATAAAATACCAAGTTTCATGTATTCCAGGAATACAAATTTTATTTAAAATATTCAAATTGAATCAACATGACTTCCCATTTAAAAGTCTCACTTTCCTCTTAATAGCTGCATATAAAAAGGATTTTATAAAATTCAACATGAATTCATTTAAAAAATCTTAGTAATTAGAAGAAAATACTTTAAAAATATTGCAATTAGACAGAAGCACAGAAAACATATTTTAAACATTATACTTAATAGCAAAATTTCAAGCATTTTCCTTGAGGTCATAAATGTAAGAGGATACTTTCTATAACCATTGCCCAGTAACGTTGTACTGAAAGTTCTTTTCAGCACAGTAGGGCAATTAAAATAAATGAAATATGTGAGTTATAAAGGAAGAAATGCTACCAATTTTCACATAGATATGGTTGTGAATACAGAAATTCCTAGGCGTTTATAAATATTGAAATAAATAAGTGAATTTAGCAGGATGTTAGATAGGATAATTTACATGTTATTAATATACCACATAAAATGAATGCAAAGCAAATAAAAATTAAAAATGAATCAATTTATAAAGGTCTTATTGATCATTAAATACCTAGCAATAAATTTAATGAAGATGAACCAATATCTGGATATCTACACTAATCTTGCAAAATATTATTGAACTAAATTATATGACCTGAAGAAAAGGAGTAAAATGTCCATGGATTGCAGATTTAATGGCACTAATATTTCCATTCTTCTTAAATCATTGTAAGCCCAACCAAAATTCAATCACATACAAAGAAATTGATATTAACCCTTACTTTCAACTGATACAGAAAATAATAATTCTAAATAAATGGTAGATCCATCTGTAAAAAGCTAAAACAGTAAACAAACATACAAGTGAATGCTATTTTGACTTTAGAGTAGACAGATTTGTTAATCAAGGCACAAATATCAATAACAATAAGAAAAAATATAATTTTGGCTATATCTTCTCCTTTAAGAATGTGACAAGAGAAATATACAAAGAGAAAATGTTTGCAATATATAATTCCGTTAAAGGACTCATATTCAGAGTATTTTTTTAAAAACCCTTGTAAAATAATTAGCAATCCTATAGAAATTGGGCCCAAATCTGGAACAGGCACTTAAAATAAAGGGAGTTACCATATGACCAATGATGTGTAAAGATGTCTAATTTCAAAAGTGATGAGAAAAACGTACATTAAATGACAACTCGATACTACTAATCACTGTTAATAGCAAAATTTTAAAGACATAGACAAAGTACCAAGTTTTGGCCAGGACATACCCCAACTGAGGATCTCATACACCGCTAATAGACAAGTGTCTATGTACACCACTTGAGAAATATTTTGGGCCTTAATCAATAAAGCTGATTTTAAGTATACTCAGTGATTTTAATTCTACTTCAAGATATATACCTAGGAAAAAACATGTATATTTACCAAAGACATGCAAAAATGTTTCATGCTAGCACTGTTCCTAAGAGTTCCAACCTGGGAAAAGTCAAATGTATACCAATAAAGGAAGGTTATAGAAATGGGGTATATTGATATGTTGGAGTATTGAATTGCAATGGGAATATTAAATTAAAACAAATATTTGGAGGAAATTTAGGGGAAGAAAATAGAGTTTTATTTTGGACATAGTAACATTAATAAATTCACTAGGTATCTAAGTTAACATTGTCTTTGCTCGATTGTTTTAGGCTAGACTTCAGGAGAAATACTGATAATCAAGACTTATATTTAGAAGTCAACACCTTTGTACGGTATTAGTCATAAGACTAGACAAAATCAGCTATAGAACAAGTACAAAAAGAGAGGATGGATTAGAATCCAGCTAGGGGCATTCCTAGAATCACATTCAATAAGATTAGATGAAATAAAGGCAAAGAGGCATTAGAAGGCATGGTGAATCAAGAAAGATTGAAGTCCTAAAGCCCTATGTGGGAAATATTTCAACAAGAGGTGAGCATTCAAATGTTTTAAATGCATCTTTTAGGTTTTAGGATGAGGACTGAGAAATAAGTTTCAAATTTGGCAATGCAGATAGATCTCTTGCTGATTTTAACAAAAATCATATCTGTTGAGTGATGGGAATAAAACCTGAGTTGGAGAGAGTGCAAGAGAAAATGAGAGAAAAGGAAGTAAAGAAACAAGTAAAACAACACTTTGGATCATTAGCTATAAACAGAAGCTAAGATTCAGGGTTGATTGGTGCATATATGGCATAGTTTATTTTTATTGTTTTAAGATTGGAAATGTTTACAGATGTTATAAATGTCCAGTACACAGGAGCCCTCAGTGATGAAGGAGTACAGAGGAGAATGACAAGAGTGACATCCTTAATTAGATGACAGGAAATCCAGAGTAAATAAAGAAGGTTTGATCTTAGGTAGTAGCATCAGAGACATTTTAAATTATATGACAGGAAGGAAGCTGAAGTATATGGGTATTGATACAGGAATTTGATATAGACCAGGTAGAATATGTAGAAGATAAAATTAATTCAACATCCTTATTTGATACTGTCATTACTCTTCCTTACCTATATTACATGGAGAATTTTAAATTGTTAAATATGTAACATAGTTTAGATCAATCTTTATTACAGATTATTTTAGCTACACAGATAATATTATCCACTGAGTGGATCTGTAGAAAAAAATACTTCAACTTATTTGAAAATTATATTTACCCTTATTAGGCAAAATCTATAAGGTTTTAGATGGCATTCATTATCAAATTTCTACAATTGCATATATATGTAATTCTTCTTCCCAAGTCAGTTACGTATGTTATGTTTTTATGGCCTTCTTGAAATTGGATTTTGTTAACCTAGCAAAGAAAGCATCAATAAGAGATGTGGCCCTGGACGTGTCACTTCAGAGAAACGTTTTTATCTCCTTCCACTATAGAATTACATCTTCTGTGAGCAAAGAAGATAAAATAGAAACTTTATCAGTTGGAGAATAGAGATCATTGAAGGTGAGGGACCTATCCAAATTGTTTGCATATTCCAAGGTATCCCCAATATGGTTGACTGATAGCGTGTCTTAATTAACACCCTAACTTTTGTGTAAAAAATCTTGTCAAGTCATGTACTAGGTCAACCTCTGCAATATTTCAGTAGCATTTAGAATCAATATCTGATTTTGGATTTTATGCCTGTTACTACAATTGCAAGAAGAAAATGAGTATTTTTTAACCCTGTTTGGAGTCCAAATGAATTTTTATTTTATTATTTGATTGCAGTAACTTCAAATTTTGGGTTTGTTTTTCTTTATATTATATATTCCAGTGTATCCAACACAAACATTTCTCTCCATGGTTCTGTCATTGCTTATATCCTATAAAAATTAGTGTATGGAAGTAGCTACCTTTTCCACAGAGACTTTTCAATGGGAATATAGTCTTAGGGGATTCGAAATAAAGATTTTGCCAAATAGTTTACCACTACCAAACATGGTTTTAACATTACTATTCAGATGGTAGTCTCATCATGGTCTGTTGAATGATTCCACAACCACACTTTTATTCAGGGTCAGCTGTCTGCAAGCCAAACTCAGTTACTAACTTCTCTATTACTTCATTTATTACTTTAACTTATTTGAATACCATGCACCAGAAAACAATTGTGAATAAAATAAGGGGAAAATTTTCAAGAAGAAGACTTCTTGGAAAAGTTTTTGGGTTGACCATAAATTCAAAGAAAGAGCTAAAGAATTAACTCCTGAGAAGAGCATGGAAGAGGAGAAATCTCAGAATCTCAACAGCAAGAGTTTGACATTCATCTCCTTTTCAGATTGCCATGAACTGACTCAACTCTAAGAGCCTTCTATGCATTCCTTGTGTGTTGTACCACAATTTTCAAATTTCTGAAAGGCAATTTGTATTTGACACAGCATCACCCATATGTTTGTGCTTTTAGAAGAATTTACAGAACTACACTGTTTTTTTGTCTTCTGTCTTCCTCCTTCATTTCATTTGGTTGTCAGGTCTTATACTATATCTTTTAATTATGCTATCTAACTACCTTTTAATTACATTATCTCTTCCTGTTGTCATGGGATAAGAAGTGTCATCCATCCTTTAATATTTCATCTTCCAGTCAAATTTCCATTGGCTTTCTTGCACAACATCTACAACTGTATTTATAACATTGTGATCTCAAAAGCAAACGACACAAGTTAAAAATCAAACAAGCGAATGTCTCTTGACCTTGCCTGTGGTGCTTTTCCAAAGACTGGGAAATGGAAAAGGGAGACATTCTGTGCTGAGGGTAAGAAAAAGCAGAGGTAATGAAGTATGAAAGAATGAGGTTTATTAAGAGGAAATATGAATATTAGATTATTGGTATTCTACCTAAAACTGTGAAGAAAAGTGTATAGACAGATAAAGAATCACAGAGGAGAGTGCCTCCTAAAATTTTATAACAAAAGCTGCATGACACCTTAACCCTTAAAAAAAAATCCACACATTTGTTATCCGTAATAATTGAACTAGATCAATAGTTTTCAAAGCTCAAAGTTTAGTTCAGTCAATAGTTTACTCTGCTTCATAAAAATATAGAATTCCCTTCTCATCGCCACCTACTTCAGCCCACAGTACCTTTTATAATAAACACTGCACAGATTCTGGAACAGGCTTTCTGAAGACAAAAGATTGAGAAAAATTCAAATGTGCTATCAGTTGTCATTCAAGGTGTAAATGGATGTGATGAAACTAGTTATGACTTAGTGGCTATGGTGGCTTAGCACGCATTTTTTTAAGGAGGAAAATCTTTCCTTCAGAACTTTAAAACTTGGAAATATTCATATACTAATATATTTTATGTAATAATGTTAGAAAAGGAAAAACCCATATTCACATATTAATTATCATTTTTCTTACGAAGAAATAGAAATAAACTAAGACAAAGACATGGTTCTCAGATCACACAGCAATTGAGATTCATCCTTATTTACTATTTATTTCATTCTTTGAAACTGCCAATATATTAGCTTTCAATAAATGTTCCAGAAAAATATAAGTATAGAAAAAGAATAATATAGAAGTTAATTTCACTAAATAATATAAGCATTTTTTTTCTTTTTATATCAGCTGAAAGCAGCATAGGAGTGTTAATACTCTTGGTGTTTCTCAACCAGACTCTTTTGCATGATAAAACAATTTTACTCTCATTGGCCTATTCTAGCATTTAAGTTAATTTTCTATCCATCTAAATTCCAAGTGTGCACCATAGAGGTTTACTTTTCTATCCATCGCTACAAAAATACCTTCCAATCTATGCTAATGATAGAAGGGTATAAAAAAGGGGTCGTGTGGTCATTTCAGTTTTGTTTTGTTTTGCAATGCAGACATACTTGGAGCAGCAGGTCAATGAATTCTGGGAACTGCATCTTTTTGACACATGAGACCTTTGCAGAATGAATCAAAGTTAAATCCCATGAATAAATGCTAGTGTTTAATACTCATTCCGTTTATGGAAGCTTTATTGTGAATTCATAAAAGCAAGGACAACATTTTCTTGCAAGTCCACAAATCACCATAACAATCATGAATAAACTGAGCTGGACTGCATACCGTCTTTGGCAGTTGCTAGTGTTTAAATATGGACGGGAGAAGCAAAGACTGGGAGAAGTTGTCCTAAAGCAAGCAAATGACAGCTCCCACAAATAAAAGGAAAAATGTTAAAACAATAAACAAAAGAGAAACAATTACTTGCTCATTACAAACATGTCATATTGCATTCTTTATTTTGATTGTGTAAAATTAGCCATTGACTACCAGGAACAATTGATTTTCCTTCACAGCTGTTTTCTAATTACATCTGAATACTGAAAATTCTAGTGCAGACATTCAGCTGTACAAAGAGAATTTTCTTTTATTATTTCTGCTATTGCTGCAAGCTCTGCCCAAAAGCAAGACTATAGTTAGATGATCTCTACTGTATGCATGTGGTGTTTGTATTAAAAGCCATGCCTTTCAAGGATGTTATAAGATTTTAAATTACATAGGGCAGAACTTGGTGTACAAGCTGTTTTGCCCAGATGCGATTACGTATCTTTCTCTTTCTTTTTACCATCAAAACAAGGAAGAAGATAATAAAGATAGCTTAAATCAGTACATCCGTTTCTTAGTCACTGCATAGTCGTCAATTGGATCTATTTTTGTCATTTTGGTTTCTGATGAGTGTTTTGGCAGTCTTACTGGGAGGGTGGAGGGTGATGGGCAATTTCCTGTCAGTTACTTCTGTGGGTAAATTCTAAGCAAAGAGCATGGAGATTATTAACAGGCAGGATTCCAAGGTTTCAGAGAAGCAATTGAAATTTTGGATCCTTCTCTTTAAACTCTTTAGAACTTTCCCCAAAATGATTTCAGTGTTAAAATGAGGCCAGAAATGCGAAACTTGCCCTTGGGAGTTTTCTAGGACTTGGAGCTAATGAGTTCTGGAAAAATAGTTAACCTACTTCCTTCAGAGTTTAGGCTCACTGATTAATGTTTACCATAATTTAGGTGAAATCAGCTCAGCAATGTTAACAATTCAGCAAGAATAAAGTAAAATCTTAAAATATATTTTTTCCAACGAAAAAATAATACTTAACATTTCAAGCCTGGGTTATTTAAGCAAAAACGGGGAGCTCCTATTTATTTGCTTATTTAAGTTTGTTTTCATTTATTTTTATCTTTTGTAGAGATACGGTCTCGCTATGTTGCCCAGGCTGGTCTAACACTCTTGGCTTCAAACAATCATTCTTCCTCAGTCCCCCAAAATTCTGGCATTATATATGTGAGCCACCATATGCAGCCAGCTCTTTGTTGTCATTTACTAAATATTTGCCCTCCTTAGAGGTAGCCTTAACCAGATACCTGTTCATGGAATGGCAATTGTCTGATCAGAACACTAACCTCTGTAGTTCCTCTAGTAACGTGGTGACACTTGAAATTTGCCACTTTACTTAGAAGGCTCAAAGAGTCCTCAAAGGCCCATCCTATTTTAGTATTTCCTTTGCCAAGATTAAGATTGAGGGAATGACTGTTTAATTAAATTAAATTTGGCTTTAGCCTGTCTCAGTACTGCAGATCCCTACATGACAAACTACAGCTTAACAAACTGAAAGCCTAATTTAGGACTATATATTGTAACAAATTTTTACGTCTCAGTCAATCACAGAAGACTAGCTTCAGCCAATCACAGGGTAATAGTTGATCAGACCATGTTCAAACAAGTAAAATGCTGAGCTGTAATCAACCAGTTTCTAGAAGTACCTCATTTTCATTTTCTGTCCCTATGTACTGCCTACCTACTTTACATAGTTGACATATCCAAACCTCTCTACTGGCTCTTGAGAGCTGCTGGATTCCCAAATAAGTCTCTGCTTCATTAAACTCCCTTAAATTTGTGTAAAGATTTTCCTCTAACATAGTTGATCTCATTTTTATTTTTCCAAATTTTGATAACTTTCATTGATTTTCATCATAAAAATCAAGTCTAATACTAAATAAAACAATATAAAATAAATATATTGAATATATTAATTTTAATTTTTGACATATTTTCTCAATTTGTAGCATTGTGTAAAAGGTAAAAACTCTCAGCATGGAATTTTGAAACTACACAAAACAATTGGGAACAATGAGGAAAAACAACAAGAGCTTTGGGTGTGATGGCAGTATGTGGTTAATTGAATAGGACTGATTTTTTTTTTTTAATTATGGGATTTTTCTCACATAACCATAAAATCCATTAGTAAACCAGATATTTCCTAGAAGGGAGTGAAAAATATCCACTACTGAATAGATGAGAGTTTAAACATTAAAACTGAAGGCACTGTAAATATTTTACTTTTCAAGAGGTTTAAGACAGAAGTAGTGGCCAACACAACTGCTGAGAAGTGGCAAAACGACAGTCAGAAAAGCTGCTTTCAAGATATTTTTAAATGAAGGAATCTTAGGAAGCCAAAAACAATTATTTTATTTGCTTACCACACCTAAGAAGATGATTCTCAGGAAGATCTCCAAAATCAATGGGCAAAAACTCATGTCTGCCATTTGTCAAAGCCCACCACTTATCCTCAGCCATGGCATGAGATCAATGGTTCCTGCTCTTCTACAACACCAAGAAATTTTCTCGTATCAGCTAGATGCAACTGAAGGCCAATGGCAAGGAAGCTCAGGATATATTGTTTTTACTCTTTATGTCCCCATGAAATAAAAAATAACTTACAAAGTTAGAGATGATAATACAGTAACAATATCTAAAAGAACTACACTTCAATACAAGAATTCAAACCCTAAAAGTAATAAAGTAATACCAATAATGATGGTATTTCATGTACAGCTGTTCAACTTGATAATCACTGAATTGTCCTTACCATTTAATTTATTTTTCTCCAAACTTATTCTATATCAACTCTTCAACAATGGCAACAAAAATAAATCACTAAATAATAAAGAGAGGTGAAGAATAATATTATGTGGTTGATTTTTTTCTCTTCTTGAGAGATTGTTTGGAGGTTCTAGCCGGGGAGCCCAGCTACTCACATACCCTTTATTGAAGATGGGTCCTCCTCCATCCGCGATGGTCATCCTCTTTTACTTAGCACACAGCTTTGGGAGGAGCATACATGGAACAGTGAGAAAGGAAGGGGACACCTTCCTAGCCAGCCAGATCCACTGCATCAACCCTGGAAATTAATAGGATGACAGATGTTGCAGCCAGATTGCCTTCATATCCATAATTTTTCTCTTCTTTTTCTTCCTCCTACCAAAACAACTAAAACAACAGCAAAACAAAAAGCTTCAATTTTGAAATGGGAATGTGTTTGGTATGGCATAAAATGAGAAAGGGTTTTTATATTGTGCTAATAATTTTGTGAGGAAATCAGAAAATGTATCTGTTAGTTGACAGGCAGTATCCATATTACAGGGTTCAGTTTAAGCACTTGAGTTGTTCTGAAGCTAGGTTACCATGAAAATAAATAAAGTGATACTTGGAATCAGAGAACACATATGGTCAGCATTTTCCAGATGGCAGATTTATGTCTAATGTATAGACATTATAAGAATAAATATTATGGGTGCCTGGAAGTAGAGTATGATCTTGGCATCTTCCCAGGAAACACATAGAAATAATTCTTGCACATGGTGCTTACAGTAGATAATCTGAAAAGTTTCATCCAAATCTTATAGAAGGATCCAGATTTAAAAATTACTTGCATATAGTTCCCAAAGCCTCACAGTAATCAGTGGGTGATAGGTTTCTTGTAACTTATTTTAATAAAGAGTCTTGAGTACAGACTGTGAGTATAGTATAGACTAAATATTTATATTCCTCCCCCCAGATTCATATATCGAAACCCTAACTGCCAATATTACTGTAATTAAAGAATAGGCCTCTAAAGATATCATTAAGGTTAAATGAGATCATTAAATTGGGTCCCTAATCCAATAGAAATAATGTCCTTATCCTTATAAGAAGAAACACCAGAGAAAAAATAACTTTCTCCTCTCTCTCTCTCTCTCTCTGTCTCTCTCTCTCTCTCTCTCTCTGTCTCTCTTTCTCTCTCTCTCTCAGGAGGGCACAAAGAAAAGATCAAGACAGCATGTAGCAAATGCAGCAAGGAGGCACCCAATCATCTGCAACCCAAAGGGTAAACCCTCAGCACATACCAACCCTGCTGGTACCTTGCTTTTGGACTTTCAGTTTCAGAATTGTGAGAAAATACATTTCTGTGTTTAGGCCATCAAGTCTATCGTATTTTGTTATTACAGCTTGAACAGTCTAAAACAGAGTATAATAAAATTGAATTGTTGATTCATCTAGGAAATATGATATATAATTTTTACATGGTTTGTTGGAATTATCTGGGAATAAATATTACCATGACCATTTATTCATAACTTGATATCTGTATTTATTTCCAAACATGAAATTATTACCATTACTTGGTAGTCATTTGAATATATGTTCCACACTTATACCAAAAAGTGACAATCTTAGTATTGACTTAACATAAGGAAATATTATAAATTAATTCCAAATCTAATTAATAAAGATATTATATATTTAATATCTCTGAATGTGAATTTGGAGAGTATTAAATTGATGTCAATTCTCAGTTATCCTAGATGTAAAAATAAATTCTTGATTATTTTGCTAAGATACTATAAATCATAATAAAATTTAAGAGTCCAACTTTGCTGGCTTTTTGCTGATTTATTACAAATCATGCTAGAACGGACATTCTCATATTCTGTTTAGTTTTAATCCTCCCCCTACCAAATCCAGTGGAGTCAAGGATTTATTTGGACACAGACACTTTATTTTGAAGATGATCCCGGGCACCACAAATGAGAAAAAAGAGAAAGGGAAATAGGCAAGAGAAAATGGGCAATAACATTATGTCTTAACAAGCTTGAGTACCACAGTTGGCAACTGAGTCACAATCCCACTGGGGATTGAGTGGAACGTATCTTGGGTTAGTTCTACTGAACTACTGGATGTGAGATTGAAATAATCAACCAAGACAAAAGTATGCCAAATTGCAGGGTCTTTATTGCCGGTGACCACGGAGGACTCACGTCTCTCCATTCTGTGGCCCCGAACTCAGGGGGAGCACGGTATTTAAGCTGAAAAACCACATCCTGGATGCAGGGCAAGCAACTCTACAGAAGCTTATCTTGGTAACTACTGATAAGCAAAGGCCAGACAGTTACTAATAAGAAAAAGACAAGCAGCTTTACATGGTGTGCGTTCTTTAGAGCAAGCTAGCAGTTTTGTTTACAGAAGCCAAGGTCAGCAGTTATTGCAAGGAGAATGGGACAGTACAACTTATTTTTGGAAAAAACAGCTCTAACTCTAGGCCCGCTATAGCACATTCCCCCCTGTTCTTTTAACATGTATTAAATCTTTAATAGTTTTCCTCTTCTTGGATCCTTTCTCAATTAAGGAACTAACATATCCTCCAGTGGATCCTTCAGTAAGGACCCACTGGTAATAGGTGGGAGTCAAGGGGGGGGGCCCTCTCTGAGGGACTACACCAGGAATCAGGGGGACAAGGAAGATTACTGGAGGAGCGTGAAAGTTTCAGCTTTAGGTGGTCTGCTGAAGCTGAGGTCACTCTCCATTGTGCGTCTGGGGTGGGGGCAGTCTTGGCATGTGAGTGGTGGATCCAGGCAGTCAGTTCAACCACCTTGATTGCTGTGGGGGTGACCAGGATCACGGTGTAGGGTCCTTTCCAGCGAGGAGTTAGGCCAGAGGTGGTGAATCTCTTTATCAGGACTCTGTCCCCAGGCTGGAAGGGGTGTACCGGCTGGTCAGTGACATCCACTAGGGTAGGTCGAATTCCCCTGATGAGCAGGTGCACCTGGGACTGAACATACTGGAGTGCCTGCAAGGACTTAAGGGTGTATGATTATGGACTTCAGCATGTATAGTGTCTGCAAGTTTGGGGAATAAGGGAAGGGGCCTTCCAAACATAATTTCAAAAGGAGTGAAGCCTTTCTCATAGGGAGTACATCGGTACAGAGGGGAACAAAAGGCAGCAGGTTGACCCAGTTTTCAACGGTCTCTAGAATGAATTTTGTTAAAGTCTCCTTTATGGTCCACTTCATCCTTTCAACCTGCCCTGAACTCTGGGGGTGATAGGCACAGTGTAATTTCTAGGATATGCCCTGAGAAACCTGTGCTGTAAATGCAGGGCCATTATCTGATCCCAGTATCAGGGGCAAGCTGAACCGAGGAACCAGGTCCTGTAACAGTCTTTTGGTTACTACCAGTGCAGTTTCTGACCTAGTAGGAAAAGCCTTGACCCATCCAGAGAAATTGTCTACAAACACAAGGAGGTATTTATAGCCACATGCTGGGGGCTTTATTTTAGTAAAATCTACCTCCCAGTGTTTCCCTGGGCTAGTACCCTTAAGTCTTATCCCTGCCTGACTAGACCTACTGCCTCCTGGACTTCCCCTGGCACACACATCACATCGAGTAGTAGTTTCCCTAACAATTTCATGTAAATGTGGAATGTAGTATCTGGCCCTCAGTAGCTCAGTGACTTTTGTTTGTCCTAAGTGCGTGGTCTGGTGTGTGTCCTTAACTAGAGTCTGTCCTAGAGCCTTGGGGAGCACAATCCTCATGTCCGATAGAGTCCACCATCCTGTGGAATCTTGTCATCTCCACTGTTCTTTAGCAAACTTTTCTTCATCAGGTGAGTACATAGGGGTAGGGGGCAGGGTTGGCACTGGCAGAGTCACAAGAAGAGTCAGAGGTTTTACTGGTCCCAAGGCTGCCTCTCTGGCTTGCAGGTCAGCTGCCCTATTTCCCCTTGCCTCTGGTGAATCTCCCTTTTGGTGTCCTTTGCAGTGTATTAATGCCACTGCCTTGGGTTTCCATGTAGCCTCTAGTAGGGCTAGGATTTCCTCTTTGTTTTTGATGACTTTTCCCTCTGAGGTAAGTAGTACTCTTTCTTTATAAATAGCTCCATGTACATAAGCCGTGGCAAAGGCATATTGGCTATCAGTGTAGATGTTGACAGTTTTTCCCCCCGCCCAGTCCAAGGCCTTAATCAGAGCTATGAGTTCTGCCTTTTGGGCTGAGGTTCCGTGTGGAAGATCCTGGGCCCAGATGACCCACTTTAGGGTGACCACAGCTGCCCTGGCATACCTGACTTCATTGACCATGAACAGCTGCCATCTGTATAGAGTACCTGTTCTGGGTTCTGTAGGGGGACGTCGGTGAGATCTGGTCGTGCAGCGTGGAGGACATCTTTAGTCTGTTGGCAGTCATGTATGGGCTCCTCTAGCTTGCTGTCAGGTAGCAATGTGGTGGGGTTTAGAACTGTGGTTTTTGAAAACTTTATGCGGGGCTGATCCAAAAGTAAGGCCTGGTATTGGACTATGCGGGCATTAGACATCCATTTTCCCGGAGCTCCACAGAGTAGTGACTCCGCCACGTGGGGTGCCACTAAGTTTAACTTCTGCCCAAAAGTCAGCTTATCTGCCTCTTTGACTAATAGGGCTGTGGCCGCCACCGCTCTTAGGCAAGCTGGCCATCCGGAGGCTACAGGATCAAGTCTTTCAGAGAGATAGGGGACTGGCCGGGACCAGGGTCCCAGAGTCTGGGTGAGTACCCCCTTAGCGACCCCCTGTTTTTCATGTACGAATAGCTGGAAGGGCTTAGAGATGTCAGGCAATGCCATGGCCGGAGCCGTGGTCAAGGCTTCTTTTAGCCTGTCAAAAGCCTGCTGTTCTGTTACTGTCCAAGTCAACGGCCAGTCCCTCCAGTACAAGTGGACAAGGGTTTCGCTATTTCAGCAAATCCCAAAATCCATAGCCTACAGTACCCTACTGCCCCGAGGAATCCTCGAACTTGGCGTTTGGTGGTAGGGGTGGGTATCTGCAGTACAGCTTGGATTCAGCTGGGTGCCAGTGCTCGGTTTCCCTTTTCTATGATATAGCCCAAATAAGTGACTCTCGACTGGTATTTTTGGGCCTTCTTGGCCGAGACCCAGTAGCCCAAAGTCTGTATGGTCCTTAGTAGAGACAAGGTGGTCTCCTTACAGTCCTCCTGGGTTTTTGTGGCCAAGAGTAAGTCATCCACATATTGGAGGAGAGTACACCTTGGGTGTTCGGCTCGGAAAGCTGTGAGATCTTGGCTTAGCACCTCATCAAACAGAGTGGGTGAATTTTTGAAACCCTGCAGCAATCTCATCCAAGTGAGTTGCCCAGAGACTCCTGTATCAGGGTCAGTCCATTCAAAAGCAAATATGGGCTGGCTGACTGGAGCCAGCGGTATACAGAAGAATGCATCTTTCAGGTCCAAGACAGTATAGTAGAGGTGGTCTGGGGGCAATAGACTCAGGAGGGTGTACGGGTTTGGGACTATGGGATGAACAGTTTCTACCTGTTTATTTACCTCCCTTAAATCCTGCACGGGACGATAGTCCTGTGTGCCTGGTTTTAGCACAGGGAGCAGCGGAGTATTCCAGGGAGACTTACAGGTAGTGAGGATTCCTCCCTTCAAGAGCCTGGTGATGTGTGGAGCAATTCCTTGTCTGGCTTTCTGGCTCATAGGGTATTGTTTCACCTGGACTGGAGTTGCCGTTGCCAAGAGTTGGACCACAACTGGGGTGTGGTGACTGGCCAAACCTGGGGGACTTGTTGACTGGCCAAGACCAGGGTCCCAGGGTCTGGGTGAGTACCTCCTTAGCGACCCCCTGTTTTTCATGTACGAATAGCTGGAAGGGCTTAGAGATGTCAGGCAAGGCCAGGGCTGGGGCCATAGTTAAGGCTTCTTGTCTAATTCTGCTTCTCTCCTCTGTGGTGAACACCACCAGGAGTAGCTGCTGGCAATTGTCCCAGTTTGGACAGTGGGTTTGTAAAACCGACTCCAGGAGCCCTGTGAGTGCCTGGGGCTTTTCAGAAAATGAGGGATGTTGAGCCTTCCAGTTATACAAATCACTAGAGGAAAAAGGGACATGAATAAAAAAGGGCGGCCCCGGCTGCCGCCATCTGTAGGAGGTGCCTCCCGGAGGGGCAGTAGCTTTGGCGGGTGTGGGGCCCCACTTTGCTTGTGGAGGGGGAAAAAAGGCTGATTATTAGTACTGTCCGGAGAGGGGTGTCGGGACCCCGTTCCCAAGGGCTGAGAATATGGTGGGGGCCACTCTTGGTCCTCAGTAGGGGCTGGAAGAACAGCCAGTACCGGGGGGCTTTTTTTTGGGCCTGCCAGCTTAACCTGAAGTCTTGCCTGCTTTATGCATTTCTCCAGCCAAGGAGGAGGGTGCTGGATCAATTTCAGCCATTAATCAATGAATGGAAATTGATCAGCGTGGCCTGGGGACCCTGTCACCTTGTTCCAGACAGCCTGAGCGATCTTGGGTCATATATCCCCATTTCTGTCCAGTCTACCCCAAAGGCCAGCCACTTTAACTCACAGAGGGTCTGAAGCCTCTGTGGGGTTAGTTTAACACCATACTGGCCAGAAAACCCTGTTTTAAAATTTGTCGTCACGCATTGCAGCGGGGTGCATGATCGGGACTGTGACAAGCCCATTTGGTTTTTCCTTCCAAATTTTTGAATTTTTACAAGAGATTTCACTAATTTAAGACTGGCTCCACTGAGGATTTGAACCAACAATCTTGCAGTTGCGGCCCCACCCTTAACTACTGTTCTAACAAGTAACTTGCACTACAAAGAGTTAGAATGCTGTTCTTAAAGCCAGATTTTAGATGCAAATACTGCACCATGAGACAGTGTGGCCTGCCTGAAAGCTGGGTGGGGCTGTTGGCCGGCAGAGACAGAAAAAAACACTTTTTTGGTGTCAGTTTAAAAACTAAGCTCTAAGCCACTGGGTCGGCTGCCAGTTCCCTGCCCCTGCAGCTTTTGGTCACCTTGACACAGGGGCTCTGAAAAGCATTAAATTCTTGTCTCTCTATCTCTCTCTTCTTGTTTCTCTTTTCTGTTTCCTTTCTTCTTCCCCTCTCTCCTCTTTCCTTCCCTGTTTACTTTCTCTTTCCCTCTTCTACTTTCTTGTCCTCTCTTCTCTTTCCTTTCATCTACTTTCTCTTTCCCTCTTCTACTTCAAGGGAGGATGGCCTGAGCCAGTGTATGTCTGCTAGCAGAAGTCTAATAAAACTGACAAATTTACAGACGAGACAGGACCACATACAAGAGTGACAAACAAATGGTGGGAGTCCCCCAGAAGGAGGGCCAATCAGTTGCCTGCCTGGCCATGCCCCCAGAGGGGTCTTTCAGGGGCATCTTGGTTAAGGTGTACCCATATAATCCCCGGGCCTGGTCACCTCAGGATGGAAGTCCGAGTAGGACAGCTCTGAGGTGAATCACCGTTATGCCTTATGACGCCCCCGTGAAACCACAGGTGAAGGCCCACTCAAGCCCCGTAGCTTTTCAGCTGTGGGACTACATATATACACATTCACTCTCTCACTCACACAGAGATTATGGAAAACAATGGAATGCTGACACCCACTATGCCAGCTACCCGAAGGCTGCTACCCACTGCAACAGCCACCAGAAGGCTGGCACCCACTATGCCAGCCACCAGAAGCCTTAAGTGATGTCTCAGTGAGGCTTGCCAGGTCAGAGTTGCAATGACTGCGTCCAGTCACCTGACACAGGCCACCTTGAACTAGTTCCCAGATTCCAGATCAAACTTACCTCTGGAGGTTTTTTTAGGACCCTGAAGAATTTGGGGTGCATGTCGGCCAGGTGGTCACTTATCCTCCACGGTGACACTCTGGGGCCCTGGGGCAACTCAGGGGGAGCCTCTCCTAGAGGCCCCCGAGGTGGGAGCAGCCGCCCGGGAGAGACTCTGAGATGGCTTTTGTCTGGGTGATGGAGGAATATAAATAATATCTCGCTGGGGCCTCCAAATGAAGTATTGGATGCGAGATTGAAATAATCAACCAAGACAAAAATATGCCAAATTGCAGGGTCTTTATTGCCAGCGACCATGGAGGACTCACGTCTCTCCAATCCGTGGCCCCGAACTCAGGGGGAGCATGGTATTTAAGCTGAAAAACCACATCCTGGATTCAGGGCAAGCAACTCTACAGAAGCTTATCTTGGTAACTTCTGATAAGCAAAGGCCAAACAGTTACTAATAAGAAAAAGACAAGCAGCTTTACATGGTGTGCATTCTTTAGAGCAAGCTAGCAGTTTTGTTTACAGAAGCCAAGGTCAGCAGTTATTGCAAGGAGAATGGGACGGTACAACTTATTTTTGGAAAAAACAGCTGTGTCTTATAAAATGACGTTGCTCAGGCTCTAACTCTAGCCCTGCTATAGCACACTACCACAGTACAAGGAAGCTAGAGGATTTAACCATTGCCTTCTAGCCCCCATTGTTGAGGATTTGTCTTAAGCAGTGTTAGTACAGACACATACTGAGTGCTTCTGTGTCCATCATTTCTATCTCATTTCTTTACAGAAAAGGGGCTTAAGTAGTGAAGGAGGATACAGAAATAGTAGCTATTTAAAGGAGTAGTAGGTGAACTCAGTAGGCCAAAGGAGATATATATATATATATATATATATATATATATATATATAAAACCATTTTGGAGGTGCTGTTTTTCTTATCAATCCATTACTTTTTATATATTAAATTTTCAGTGTCTTTCCCATATTTTTATTTATTTGTTTTCTGTGCATATTGACTAATTGGAAGCGGGGAAGACTAGCTGGGTGTTTTAAAAAATAATTCTAAACACCTAAAGAAATTGAGAAAAAAAATCAGTAGTCTTAGGATTTTGATAAGTAAACATATCTGGAAAAGACTGACCCACAGTTAAACATTTTAGGTCTTTTAGAAAACTCCAAGTAAAAGTTTAATAATTTATCCCTTAGAATTAGAAAAGATATTTTGCTTGTCATAATTATAAATCTGTGAATCAAAGTATGTTTACTTTTTATTTGATTTGCTAACCCAAGGTGACTTGGTCCACTTTCTATTGCTATAATGTAATACCATACCTAAGTAATATTTATAAAGAAAAGAAGTTTATTTTGTTCAAGATTCTGAGAAGTGCAAGAGCATGGTGCTGGCATCTTGCTAGGGCCCTCCTGCTGCATCATCCCATGGCAGATAAGCAGAAATGCAAGAGAACAGACAAGACAGAGAGGAAAAGGAACAAAAGTAACTAACCCACTCTCATGACACAGAAATTAATTTATTCAAGAGGGAAGAACCCTTATGACCTTATTACCTCTTACAGGTTCCACCTTTTCAATGTTGCTGCATTGAGGATTAAGTTTTCAACACCTGAACTTTGGGAGATGTACTGAAACCACAGAGCAAACTAACAAATGTACTAACTTACACTGTACATTATAGGACACAGGAGATTTAGGATTTTAAGTAACAAAATCATTGGACAAAACCACTTCCATTCTATGTTTTTAAATAGCCTTACAGAGATCTAGAGGAGACAAATGTTATAATCCACCTAGATGTGATAATTTTTAGCCTTTTTATTAATTTAATTTAATTTAATTATTTATTTGAGACAGAGTCTTGCACTGTCACCTAGGCTGGGGTGCAGTGGCGTGATAGCTCATTGCAACCTCTGTCTCCCGGGTTCCCATGATTCTCCTGCTTCAGCCTCCTGAGTAGCTGGGATTACAGGTGCTCACTGCCACACCCAGCTAATTATTTGTACTTTTAGTAGAGACAGGATTTCACTATGTTGGCCAGACTGGTCTCAAACTCCTGATCTCATGATCTGCCCATCTTGGCCTTCCAAAGTGCTGGGATTTATGGGCGTGAGCCACCGTGCCTGCCTTAGCCTTTTTATTTTTAAAGAATTTTAGATTTACAAAAAAATAGTACAAAGAATTCTAATGTAAACTTAAAAGAGCGTTCCCTAATGTGAACATCTGAGTAGAAAAAACAAACTCAGTTTCTCTTACTACACTCTCATAACATGCTTCTGAACCATATGCCAAAGGCAAAGCAAGCAATCAGTTCTGCAGCAGGCCCTCACTGGGTGTCCTCCAACCCAGGTCAATTCCCATACTCTCTACCTGGAGGTAGTACCAGATCCCACCTGTTGAAGATTCAGTTCCATAAGACTGTCCCTCATTTCTGACAGCAATCATAATCTTGCCTCTCCTTCTGACTAATTATAAATCAGGTTTACCAGATCCCCCTCCTTGGGTTCAGTTAATTTACTAGAGGACTCACAGAACTCAAGGAAACATTCACTTACATTTAGCAGTGTGTTATAAAACATGTTTTAAAGGATACAAATAACCACATAAAAAGATACATAGAGCAATGTCTGGAAATATCCCTACTGCAGAAACTTCTGTCCTATGGGAGTGGGGTGTGCTATCCTCGAGGAACCTATATAGTTCAGCTCTCCAGGAACCCCCACTAGTCAGCTATACAAAAGCTCTTCAAACCCTATCATTTTGGGTTTTTATGGAGACTTCATTACATAGACAAGATTGATTAAATCATTGGCCATTAATGATCAAGTTAACTTTCATCCCCTCCCTTGAGGGTAAGGGGTGAGGCCCTCTAATCCTGCTGTCAGAGACTTGTGAACCAGAGCAACTCCATTTTAAATAGAAGCTGCGTAAAATAAAGCTGAAACTTACTGGGCTGTGTTCCCAGTTGCTTAAGGTATTGTAGGTCACAGAAAGAAATAGGAGGTTAATACAAAAAAGAGTTCACAAAGACCTTACTGATAAAACAGTTTTGCAGTAAAGGAGCTGGCAAAAACCCACCAAAACCAAAATGGCAAAAGAGTGACCTCTGGTCCTCCTCACTGCTACACTCCCACCAGCTCCATGACAGTTTACAAACATCATGGCAATGTCAGGAAGTTACCCTATATGGTCTAAGAAAGGGAGGCATGAATAATCCACCCCTTGTTTAGCATATTATCAAGAAATAACCATAAAAATGAGCAACCAGCAGCCCTCAGGGCTGTTCTGTCTATGGAGTAGCCATTTTTCTATTCCTGTACTTAGTAAACATGCTTTCACTTTGCACTGCAGACTTGCCCTGAATTCTTTTTTGCCTGAGATCCAAGAACCCTCTCTTGGGGTCTGGAGCGGGACTCCTTTTCTGTAACACTGCTTTTTTCTTTCCAGTGACCAGCCCCCATCCTGACGCTACTTAAGAGAGATGCCAACCTAAATCAACATATTAGTATACAAAAAGATACTGGTCATCTTGACGTTTTCAAAAATTTTAGGAGTTATATACCAGGAAACAATATAAAGACCAAGTATATATTTCACAATAGCATAACATATACATAACTGTACTACATTTATCAACACTAAGAAATTATCATTGGTGCAACAGTATTAACTAAAGTTGGTTTTGATTTTACAAGTTTTTCTAATGTCCTTTTTCTTTCCCAAGATTCTTTCCAGGATACCACATTGCATTTAGTCATCATGCCTCCCTGGTCCCATCCAATCGATATCAGTTTGTCAGACTTCCTTGTTTATAATAATCTTAAAAGTTTTGTCTATTTTCCATGACTAGTCTAAGGTTACTATGAATTTAGGGGAAAACTTCCATAAAATTGAAGTTTTTTCTTTTTAATTTTTTCTTTCCTCCTCTCATCAAACAGAGATGTCTTATCACTCATAATGTTAACCTGAATTTTTAATAAATGTGTTATTTGATAAATTTCCCACTATAAACTACTGGATTTCCCTTTTCATATGCTATTTGATAAAATTTAGTCCTTAAATCCAACCCATACTCAAGGGAAGGAAAATTAAGCTCCATCTCCTGGAAGGAGGCATATCAAAGAATGTATAGAGATGTATTTAGAACATCACAGCACATAATAAATATTATGAGGAAGATATCTTGAAGCCATTTAACTGTCTTGTTTCTTCTTAATAGTCTGTCAACTAATTTAGCATTCATCAGCAGATCTTGCTTGAAGCAATGACTATTATTTCTTAATGACTATTTTCTTTCCCCTTCATTACTTCCACATTTATTAATTGGAATTCTATAAGTAAATTTAGCCATTCTACCTCATTTATTTACTTATGTAAGTGGTTATGTCAGTTTGGACTCATGGATATTTATTTTACTCTTGGTGAGGCAGTTCAATATTGTTACTTTTTATTTTGCTGGCCAAAAAATTCCTGCCCCAGGCCTAGCATCAGCAATTACTCCAAGAAGCTTTCCTTGTTTATTTTTATTGGAGAATGTTATTTAGAAATTAAGATCTCAGATCTGATCACAAGAATGTTGTTGTGTGCCAGGCACTCTGAGCAGACAGATTTAGAAAATATATGTGTATAGATGAACACATAGATACATACACATCTATATCTACTTTTCTATCTGTGCTTATCTACATTAATCTATAGTGTATGCGTGTATGTGTGTCTGTACCAAAAATAAAATACCAAGCCTGAAGCATTCCTCTCTTGGCCCAGTGGAACTCAAAGAAACCTGACAATATAGTTAAGGCCATGACAGGAAGAAAATGTCAGATATGTCTCATTATACTCTCCTCCTCAGGAGTTTATTCACAACTGACTAGTGTTATCATTAAATATAACATACTAAGACTGCCAAAACAGACTCTTTGTAGCAATAAGATACCAAATTCCAACCCAACTCTGGTACAACATCGCATGACAGATAACAGGCCTTGAAGGAAATGAAATTATTTTACCCCAAAATGTATTTCTTTGACATATTCTGAAATGGACCTACAGAATTGTCTCTTGTGGGTGAAATGTGCGCCCTGTAAAGAATCTCCTTGTACTAGGTTTTTCTTGAGAGTCTGACATCATTTAAGGTCTGATAAGAGATAATTACCATCTATTTTCTCTGAAGCCTGCTACTTGGAGGCTTCACATATGTAACAAGAATCTTGGCTTTTACAACCTTCTTATCTAAACTCAGTAAGTAAAGGAGTGTTTACTTCTTTACGCTAAATTAAAATTTTAGTCAGGGTTTAACTATTTTAAACAAATGTCAATCAGGAAATCTTTGAATTCACCTATGATCTAGAAGCCCCACAACTTTGAGATATCCTGTCTTTCCAGGCCAAACTAATATGTACCTTACATGTATTGATTTATGTCTTTGCCTGTGACTTCTATCTCCTCAAAATGTATAAAAACAAACTGTAACCTAAACACCTGAGGCACATGTTCTCAGGACTTCTGGAGGCTGTCATGGGCCATGGTCCTTAACCTTGGCAACATAAACTTCTAAATTGATTGAGATCTGTTTCAGATGCTTTTCAGTTACCATATATGTTACTATGCATATATATTTTTTGTGTATATATGTGTATATACACAAGCACTACACACACACACACGCACACACGCACACATGCAAACATACGTACTTGAATTCCTATCTTCAATTGTTACCCGGCACAACAGGATTTATTCTAGCCTTCTCTCATACCTCGTTTATATTTTTTTCTGACAATAAAAAATTTGGCTCTAGTTATATATACTTATATATTTAATCAACCATAGTGTATATAAAATATTTTCAGAGTTGAGTAAAAAAATACCAATTAAAGGATAGTGTTTGTATATAATTAATTATATCTTTATCTCTATAATATTAAATAAAGCACTGGTTTTCAGTTAACTTGTCAGTTCCTTGTTATCTTGCTCCATTCAATGAAGTCTGCCATATATATGAGATATAGAGATATACTTATATTCATTTACAGAATTCTGCTTGCCATCTTGGTATTCCTCAATATCATAATTTATTTTTAATATTTTTCACAAAGTACACTCTTTGTGATGTACAATTCTATAAAGTTAAAAAAAATTATACTCATATATCTGTCTTGAAATAGCCATACAGAACAGCTTTATTGCCCTACAATTCTCTTGGGCAGTCCATTATGAGTCAAACTCTTAGCCTTCCTGCTTTCTTATCAACTGTTGTTTCCCAAACTTACAGCTTTATATTTTTTAGCATTTTATATAAATTGAATTCTTTCACATGGAAAAATGCATTTAAGCGTTGTCCATAGCATTGCATGTATTGTTTTTTGTTTGTTTGTTTATTGCCAAGTAGCATTTGTTGTATGGATACAGTAGCATCTCTTTATCCATTCACCCATTAAAGGACATCTTGTTTGTTTCTTATTCAACTGATGATGGATAAATCAGCTATAAATATTTGCACACAGATGCTTTTTGTGTGTGAACATACTTTTCAATTCACTGGGAAGTATATAGGGGTGTGATTATTGATTGTATTAATGTAATTATGGATCATAGATTTAACCTTTCTGTATTATTCTTTATCTTAACAACTTCTTGGAATTATTTCAAAATTATCAGTTATAAGAAAGAAAGTTAAAAAAAAAGAAAGAAACTTCCAGTTTGACTTAAAAAGGGTCTGTGATATTTTGAATTCCCACCAAAGCTTAAAGAGCCTTTTTTTCCCCAGCACATTAGAAGTATCGTTCCATTGTATTGTTGTTTACATGGCTTCAGGTAAGGAGTTGGCTATTTTTGTATTTATTGAGTACAGTAAGAAATTATTCTTCAAAGGTTTAGGTTGCTTAAGTTTTCTTGTACTTTGTTTCCTGCTTTCAAGGCCAGAATTTCTTACGCTCTGTGTTCACCCAGCCCTGACAACCTTCCTGCCAGTCTTATCTAGCGAGCCCACATTCCACATCTGCTACCCACTCTGTGAATTACACCCTCATTGCAACAACTACTCCCACAGAAACTGATCTTCCCGTCCTCCTGCCAGTGTAACTGTATTCCTTCACTTTTCAAGTTAGCCATCTGGGTTCAGCTTAGATTGTGCAGTCCAACTCCAGCCAGTGGAGGCAGTACACAGTAACAGGGATAAGCTGCATTAAGAGATAATAAAAACCTCTGCTTTCCTTTGTTTGTATGTGCTCTCATGGCAACAAGACCTACAAGGGGCACCTTCCTACAGGAGTAAATGTGCCTTACTGAGAAAATTTATATTTGAGTGCTATTTCTTTGTGGCACCAAAAAATTTTATTTGTAACAATGGTGGCCCATCCAGGAAAGCCATCCTCCTCCAGGGGGTGGTCTCCAGTCCTCTCTCATGAGGATGTACTCCCTGCTGCCTCCTTGTAGTGGCCTCAGGTGTAAGGAATCAAGATCCACCAGGTGAGAGGAATAAACCTGGACTCTCAGCAACACGGAAATAAGGCAACCAGTGACCTGGGGAAAAGGATCCTTGCATACTGCAGCAACCAAGTAACTGACTTAAAAAATGTTACAAAAGTGACAAAGTATTTCCTTGGTGGTCAGGACCAAGGAAAGAAAAGCCATGGGAATGGCGAAGTATTCTTTGATTGGGACCAAGGAAAGAAAAGCTGTGGGGGCAGTAAAGTATTCCTGGGCCAGAACATACCATGACAGGAAAATGCCATGGGGGTGGTAAAGTATTCCTTGGTTGGGATGTCTTGGAGATTAAAAAAAGTTGAGACATTTCCAGTAAGGGAAATTGAGTCTCACCCCAAAACCATCAAATGGGAAATATCCCAAGGTAAGAGATAAAAAGGATAAAGCTAGTAACAATATTATTTCCCCTTATAATCCCCTGGGACTAGTGTTAAAATGTTGGAAAGATAATGAAAAGAGCAAAAAGAAGAAGAAGCAACAAATGATAAAGAACTGTTGTTTTATTTTGACTCAAAACCAGATCTTCAAACCCTCAATTTTCTGGCCAGAAATTTGGGTCAAAAGGATTGGATCAGTCAGCTTTTAATAGATTATGTTAACAATAAGAGTCCCACCTCTCAGGAAGAACTAGATTATGCCTTATGCCAGGCCTGCCAGAGCTGCACCAAGAGTGCGAAGGGAACTGCCCCTCCACTAAGAAATTCCCAGCCCAAAATTGGACATCCACTTTTTCCAGTGTTATTCAGGTAGAAGTTAACAAAAAAGCTTACAAAGGTGGCTCTGGCATACAAGTAACAGAGGACAGCAAGAGCATAAAGACACACCAGACACAGTCTGGCACCCAGAAAGTGAGGGACAAAGCCCTGTCCAGTGGCAAATGACAAAAAAAAACTTTGGTGTAGAAAAGATTAGTGTAGAAAAAGCTCTGTGTGTTAACTGGTAGAGAGAATGTTTGTTTATAAATGTATACAGTTCTGGTTTTTTTTGTAATAGGAGCATTATAAGGTTACTTTATACCAGTTATAAAATTTTCATTGTTTTGTTTATTCTTTTTTTCTTATTAATGGCGCTAAAGATGTAGAGACTACTGTTAAATTGCAGTCCTTTTTTTAAGGACATTTTCTGGAAATATTTAGAACATGCAAGTCGGGCATTGTTAACCAAACAAAATATTTAAAAATTAAGTTTTCTCTTAATTCTGGATTCATCATGGCTTTCTAATACCAATTGTAATATTTATAATATTCTTCAAAACTTAAAATTTTGCAAATACTGGAATTCTGTCAGTGTTTCTTCAATAAGATTTGCACATAAAATTTGAAAATTTAACATTGGTGCTCAAAATCTACAAAGAATGTACACTTGAAGTATTTTAAAGCTTACATTAAAACATAATTTCCTTGGAAAACAAATTATAAGCCTAAGTGAGTTTTTAATTTTATCAACTGGAATAATTTATATTAGTGTGTTTTTCACTGTACATTCCTCATTTTACATTCATTTAACCTGCCAATTATTTTTGTTTATCGTAAAGTGGGTTTAGCATTTGGTTTTATTTTTTTACTTGAATCACATTAACTTTACCAAGTAAAACCAAACCATACTGTACTTAAGCCAATTTGAAAAATTGCCATTTTTAAAGTGTAACATTTCAAGGAAAAGACCCATAAAACAATGAAGTGTAAAATAGACTACTAAAAGAAAACCTCTTCAAAAAAAATTCAAAAGTTTTAATGTTGCCTAAAAAAGCAAGGGGAAATGTGATTACTAGTGAGTTAAGAGATAGGAGCTCAAAAAGTTTATGTAAGACAGGAGACAGAGACAGAGAGGAAAAGAGGAAATCAAAGAGAGAGAGAGATAGAAAAACAGAGAGACAGGAAGTAAAAGAGAGAGACAGAGAGGCAAAGAGAGAGGGAGAGGAAAAGAAAGAGAGAGAGGGAGAGAAAGACAGAAAGCCAGAGGGAAAGGGAGAGAAAGAGGACACAATAAATGTTTCAAGTAAAAAATAGGTCACTTCAAAAGATAATGTCCCAATGAAAAAAAGAACAAAAGACATATATAAAAGCAAATTAGCTAATATTAGATTTCTAATTCCAGAGGCAGGAACAGACCAATTAGAGAGAGATTTAATTCTAAAATTTGGCTTAGGCCTCTATATTAATCAGGGATAATTCCTCCCCTCCCTAAACTTGCTCACCATGACAGACAAGGAACACATCCATCTCGAGGTATGGTCAAAAGATGGAAATCGAGAAAATTACAGATTCCTCCAATTCATGTTAAATCAAAAACCCCTAGGAAAATAATAAAAAGGAAACAACATCCTATTCCTTTAAAAGCCAAGGTAAATTTAAAACCTGTAATGAGTAATTCAAGGTCTTCTACATAATGGGCTTCTTAAACCCTGTATGTCTGCCTATAACACTTCAATACTGCCTGTAAAAAAGCCAGATGGGTCATACTGGTTAGTGTAAGATCTTAGCTCTATTGATCAGATAGCCAAACGAGCTACTGTTTCTTAGCTATAGAGTTGCCCTGCTTTACAGCTAGGTAAAACCTAGGACACATGGAGTTAAATGCTAGATAGGCCAGACTTTATCAGCACTGCTGTCTAGGTCCTAGGCTCTACACCTAGCATAATAATTAAAATCCTAAACTTACAAGGTTTGGAACAAAAGTAAAGTTTGCTGAAAGTTAACAGTATAACATGTATTATCCTAACTTCCAATCTTGTGGCCTTAGGCAGTCTAGTCCACAGACATAAAGGAAGTTTGCTTTGGAAAAGATGGTTATTATCTTTGCCATTAAAATAGGGGTGAATTTATGGAAAAAGAATCTTACACAGTAAATTCTTGTCCTAAAGTAAATTAACTGGTTGTTTAAAGAAAGAGATGTTTACAACAAGTCAGAAAGTTGAGGCATGTCAAAGACTGTCTGTCAAAGTCATGAAAAATGTTATAAAAGATAATTTATACAAGAAATGTTGTATAACGTGAAGTAATTAGGCCTCCTAAATGTAAAACTATAGAAGAAACAGTTTATGTGCAAGGTGTGTAAGGAAAGTAAATTATATTTTTAGTAAAAGGATTATAAGGAGGAATAAGAATGTAGATTTTTACCTACATTAAAATGTTCAAAAATTGTTTGGAAGGTTTAAGCAAGTTTTGACATGTTAATTGTAAAGGAAATTCTGTGTGTAAACATATTGGCTAAAGTTAAAGGAGTATCATCCAGTTTTTCTGTAAAATGGGCATTAATATAAAAGCACAATGGGTTTTTCCTAAGCACTAACCTGTTCTTTAACAAAAACTATAAGGGGTTAAAAAGAGTCTATAAAAATTTTACCTTATGGTCAGACATTGAAATTGGATAACGATATCTCCAAAGTTTTATTAAAATTGAGTTTAACATTAATAGCACACTAATATAAAGGTGAAATTTAGCTTATCTAGTATAAAACAATACAGGAAGCTTTGTCAAATATAAAATGGTGTTTGGTTTTCTTTGGTCTAAAAACTATCAAAAATAGGTGCTAAAGAGAATACAGAAGGAAAATGGATATTGCCAGGGGTAAAAGAAATGTTTTCCAAACCCCTTATGAGGGAAATCTTGTTCCAACTGCATCATGGGACCCACTAGGGGCCTCAGGCCATGTGTGACACTGTTTGCAGAGTTTATGGGTGTACAGGAATTTATACCCTGGCCAAGCAAGTTATAGGTAGTTGCTTACTATGTAAGAGAACGAATAAACAAGCTACAATTATACTTAAAGTTCTGGGATACACGTGCAGAACATGCAGGTTTGTTACATAGGTATACACTTGCCATGGTGGTTTGATGCACCCATCAACCTGTCATCTACCTTAGGTATTTCTCCTAATGCTATCCCTTCCCTACCACCCCACCCACCAACTGGCCCCAGTGTTGTGATGTTCCTCTCCCTGTGTCCACATGTTCTCGTTGTTTAACTCCCACTAATGAGTGAGAACATGCAGTGTTTAGTTTTCTGTTCCTGTGTTAGTTTGCTGAGAATAATTGTTTCCAGCTTCATCCATGTCCCTGCAAAGGACATAAACTCACCCTTTTATATGGCTGCATAGTATTCCATGGTGTATATGTGCCACATTTTCTTTATCTGGTTTATCACTGATGGGCATTTGGGTTGGTTCCAAGTCTTTGCTATTGTGAACAGTGCTACAATAAACATACATGTTAATGTGTCTTTATAGTAAAATGATTTATAATCCCTTGGGTATATACCCAGTAATGGGACTGCTGGGTCAAATGGTATTTCTAGTTCTAGATCCTTGAGGAATCATCACAATGTCTTTCATAATAGTTGAACTAATTTATATTCCCCGCATCAGTGTTAAAGTGTTCTGATTTCTCCACATCCTCTCCAGCGTCTGATATTTCCTGATTTTTTAATGATCGCCATTCCAACTGGCATGAGATATTGTCTCATTGTGGTTTTGATTTGCATTTCTCTAATGACCATTGATGATTGGCATTTTTTTCATGTTTGTTGGCTGCATAAATGTCTTCTTTTGAGAAGTGTCTGTTCATATCATTCATCCACTTTTTGATGGGATTGTTTGCTTTTGTCTTGCAAATCTGCTTAAGTTCTTTGTAGACTCTGGATATTAGCCCTTTTTCAGATAGATAGATTGTAAAAATGTTCTCCCATTCTGTAGGTTTCCTGTTCACTCTGATGATAGTTTCTGTTGCTGTGTAGAAGCTCTTTAGTTTAATAATATCCCACTTGTCAATTTTGGCTTTTGTTGCCATTGCTTTTGGTGTTTTTAGTCATGAAGTCTTTGTCTATGACTATGTCTTGAATTGTATTGCCCAGGTTTTCTTCTAGCGATTTTATGGTTTTAGGTCTTACATATAAGTCTTTAATCCATCTTTAGTTGATTTTTTTATAAGGTGTAAAGAAGAGATGCAGTTTCAGCTTTCTGCATATGGCTAGCCAGTTTTCCCAACACCATTTATTAAATGGATAATCCTTTCTCCATTACTTGTTTTTGTCATGTTTTTCTAAGATCAGATGGCTGTAGATGTGTGGCATTATTTCTGAGGCCTCTGTTCTGTTCCATTGCTCTATATATCTGTTTTGGTACCAGTACCATGCTATTTTTGCTACTGTATCTTTGTAGTATAGTTTGAAATCAGATAGTGTGATGTCACCAGCTTTGCTCTTTTTGCTTAGGATTGTCTTGGCTATGTGGGCTCATTTTTGGTTCCATATGAAATTTAAGGCAGTTTTTGCCAATTCTGTGAAGAAAGTCAGTGGTAGCTTGATGGAGATAGCATTGTATCTATAGATTACTTTGGGCAGTATAGCCATTTTCATGATATTGATTTTTTTCTATCCATGAGCATAGAATGTTTTTCCATTTGTTTATGTCCTCTCTTATTTCCTTGAAGAGTGGTTTGTAGTTATCTTTGAAGAGGTCATTCAAATCCCTTGTAAGTTGTATTCCTAGGTATTTTATTCTCCTTGTAGCAATTGTGAATGGGACTTCACTCATGATTTGTCTCTCTGTTTGTTTGTTATTGGTGTATAGGAAGCCAAATTCTACCAGAGGTAAAAGAGGAGCTGATACCATTCCTTCTGAAACTATTCCAAATGATAGAAAAAGAGGGAATCTTCCCTAACTCATTTCATGAGACCAGCATCATCCTGGCAGAGACACAATAAAAAAGAAACTTTCAGGCCAATATCCCTGATGAACATCAATGCAAAAGTTCTGAATAAAATACTGGCAAACCAAATATAGCAGCACATCAAAAAGCTTATACACTACAATCAAGTCCCCTTCATTCCTGGGATGCAAGGCTGGTTTAACATATACAAATCAGTAAACATAATCCATCACATAAACAGAACCAAAGACAAAAACCACGATTATCTCAAAAGATGCAGAAAAGGCCTTTGACAAAATTCAACAGCCTTTCATGTTAAAAACTCTCAAGAAACTAGGTATTGATGGAACGTATCTCAAAATGATAAGAACTGTCTATGACAAACTCACAGCCAATATCATACTGAATGGGCAAAAATTGGAAGCATTCCCTTCGGAAACTGGCACAAGACAAGGATGCCCTCTCTCACCACTCCTATTCAACATAGTATTGGAAGTTCTGGCCAGGGCAATAAGGAAAGAGAAATAAAGTATATTCAAATAGGAAAATAAGAAGTCAAATTGTCTCTCTTTGCAGATGAAATGATTGTATATTTAGAAAACTCCATTGTCTCAGCCCCAAATCTCCTCAAGCTAATAAGCAATAAGCAATGTCAGCAAAGTCTCAGGATAGGTGATTCTTCCTACTGGGTTATGAGTAGTATTAGAGCCAAGCAGACAAATGCTAAATAAAGGTCTGTTCCTTTCTGATGACTTCTGCATGTCTCTAAGTTTCAGTTTAGTTGTTTTTCCTGTGATCTCAGTCTTGTCTACTTTCAAGAAGAATAATTTGCCATGTGCCCTTCTAATTTCTTGTTGTAAGTGTGAGAGTTAAACTCTCTTCACCATTCTACATGACTAAGCTGAAAATGGAATACTGAGCACTATTTAAAACTGAAAATAACTAAGAGATTATACTGTGCTCAATTTTATTACTTACCACTGAGAAAACTGAGACTTTGGTGTTCATATGGAAAAATACAGCTGCTTATTTGGAAAACAATACCAAAATCAAAAATTTCTGAATCCCAATCTAATTTGTAGCTAATAAAATTTTATTTATTTTTCTTTTACACTTTCTGTTAATAACTGAGGTTTGTAAGATAAATAAATGTGGTAATAATAGAGGCAAGCCTGTAGCTTTGTATTTATATTACACGTAGATATGTTTTGAGAAACACTTGAGATTTTAGTGGGATACCTGACAGGGAGTACCAAAGTTTAAGGTGAGTATTATGTGTCATTGTATTTCTTTGATGTAAAAGAATGCACAGCAGTATATATTTTAGAGATTTTATTGCAAATTATTTCTGAGAAGTATGACTAAAATTTTAAGGGATTATGAAATCAAATAATTATCTTTATATCTAATGTACATCACTCATAATGAGCTATTACAGTCATTATATTTAGATTTTTATATTATATCCCTATGTTGATGGAAATACAAAACAGTAAAACATTTGTTTCATCAAGATTATACTTTTAGTGATTAGAAACTATTAAGTGATTTTTATCTCCTTCTATGTTTAGAGTACAAAAATATCCCAAACTTTCTACATGACTTTTTACAAGAGTTACAGATCTTTATTGTCTATATGAATCCAATTTCTTTTTAAAAAGTCAATTATTGGTTTGCTTACAAACAAAGTATATTCACTCTTGTCCTAAATATTAATGGTTAAGAAAGAATGTATATTGTCTAAGTAATCTGCAGTGTGGTTTTGGAGTAAGGATATTCATGTGGATAAATGTGAATAGAGTATATTGTTCAAAATGATACATATACTGACAACTTATTTTCCACAAAGGTGCCAATAAAATGAGGAATTGGTAGTCTTTTTAAAAAAATAAATAAGTGAATGTGCTGAAAACATTAGACATATGTATCTAAAATAATGAACCTCATTTCATAACTTACACAAAAATTATCTCAAAGTTAATTATGGAAATGAATGTAGAAATTCAAGAGTATTAAAATTTTAGAAGAAAAGAGAGAAGAAAATTGTCCTTAGTTTATGCAAAGATTCATTACATAGGAGACTAAATGTAGACACCAGCAAAACTAAAACTTCTGCTCTTCAAAAGACACTGTTAAGAAAATGCTAAATTAAGTCACACATGAGAGAAAATACTTGCAAATCATATATCTGATAAAAGAATTCGATCCAAAATATATACAGAATTCTTCAGTAGTAATATCTCTTAAAAAATAAAATATATAAAATACTTTGATGAACACTTTACTAAGAAAAATATTTAAATAGGAAATAAGCAAATTAAAAGATGTTCAACACCATTCATTAGTCCTTAGGGATAAAGAAATTAAAATTTCTTTAATTTTAATTAAAGTGAGATATCTAAGCTCCCAGCAGAATGGCTAAAATTAAAAATTCTAAAGATATCAAGTGTGGGTAAGAATGAGACATCACTGGAACTCTTATACATTGTTGGTGAGAATGCAAAATGGTAATGTGGGCAGTTTCTTTTAAATTTTTTCGTACAGTTGCATATTTTCTTGTGATTTGACTTAGATAAATGCCTCCCTTGGTCTTTACAAAAGAAAAAGAAAATAGTGGATGTTTACAGAAAGATTTGTCCTCAAATGTTGATAGAGGACATATACATAAAAGCCCCAAACTATAGTCAACTCACTAAATTTAAAAGAATTTCTAAAGAAGGATTCTAAGTGCAAAGCCACACAAACAAGATAATACAGTGTATAATTGTTTATATGACACATTTTCAAAAAGACAAACATATGGTGACAGAAACCAGATAACTGTTTGCCATAAACTGGGTTGCGGGATGGAGCTGACTACAAAGAGGCTCCAATGAACTATTTCAGATGACGACAGTATTCTCAATTATGATTATAATGGTATATGCACATTGTAATCTTTTGTCGAAACACTAAAGATTGATGAAACTCATGATATACATTACACTTAACAAAGGCAATATATTGGAGAAACAATAGTCTTTTCAGCAAAAGATAACCACATGCAAAAAAAAAATCTAGGCACAGAACTTGCATTTTACATAAAAATTAAATCAAAATTGGTCATAGATTTACAATGCAAAACTATAAAATTCTTAAAAGATAATAAGATAAAATCTAAATAATCTTAGGTACAGCAATGACATTTTCAATACAACATGAAAGATATGGTCTATAAAATAAATAATTGAGAAACTATATTTCATTAAAAATTAAAACCTTCTCCTGTGAGGTATACTGTGGAAAGAACGGGAAAACAAGCTATAGGCTGCAAAAAACCATTTGCAAAAGGCACACTGAAAAATAAATTTTGCCCAAAATGTACAAAAAACTCTTAAAACTCACCAAGAAATGAAAAAGTAGATTTTATATTTGGGTAAAAAACCTTAACAGACACCTCATCGAAAAAGATACACAGATGGCAAGTAACCATGTTAAAAGATTCTCAATATTCTCTCATTAGAAAATTTATGAAAATTAAGACAGCAATGAGATACCACTACACAAGTATTAGAATGGCCAAAATGCATACAAAACTATGACAACAAATGCTAGGGTGGATATGAAACAGGAACCATAATTCATTGCTTGTGGAAATGAGAGCCATTTTGACAGATAGTCTGGCATTCTTATGAACTAAACATTTGTAATAATCTGAGCATTATCCTTAACTCAAAAGATAGCTAGAAATAACAGATAACCTAAATATAAATAGAGCTAAGTTCATTAGCCCAAGATTCTGTATTAGGTATCTATTGCTGGCTATGGATTTAGTGCCCCAATTTGCTGTTTCAAAATTTAGTGGCTTAAAACAGTAAACATTCATTAGCTCAAAGTTTCTGTTTATATTCCAATGTTTCCGTTCTCACATTGCTGATAAAGACATATCTGAGACTGGGTAATTTGTAAAGGAAAGAGGTTTAAATTGACTCAGTTCCACATGGCTGGAAATAATTGCTGAAAACAAATGAGGAACTAAGTCACACCTTACACGGTGGCAGGTAAGAGAACTTGTGGAAAACTACCCTTTATAAAACTATCAGATCTCATGAGACTTATTCATTATCACAAGAACAGTAAAGAAAAGGCCCACCATTATGATTCATTTACCTCTCACTAGCTCCCAACCATGACATGTGGAAATTACAGAAGCTACAGTTAGGATGAGATTTGGGTGGGGACACAGCCAAACCATATCATTCCGTCCACCCCCTCCCACATCTCATATTCTCACATTTCAAAACCAACCATGCCTTCCCAACAGTCCCCCAAAGCCTTAACTCATTCTGCATTAGCTCAAAAGTCCACAGTCCCAAGTCTCAACTGAGAAAAGACAAGTCCCTTCCACCTCTGAGCCTGTAAAATCAAAAGCAAGTTAGTTACATCCTAGATAAAATGGAGGTACAGACAATGCATAAATACAATCATACCAAATGAATGTATTTTAAAAACAAAAAGGATTCTGAAATTAAAAGAAGTAATTTCCAAAGATAAATAAATAAATTTATTCAGAGATATAATTTTATAAATATGAAATATTGGAACTTAGCTTTCTCACATTTTTCCCCTTCATTTGCATGTTCTCTAAATTCGAAAAGTAATCCTATAGAAAGTATAAAAGCAGTGCTATCCCCATCAAGCTACTATTGACCTTCTTCACAGAATTAAAAAAAATACTTTAAATTTCATATGGAAAGAATAATGAACCCACATAGCCAAGACAATCCTAAGCAAAAAGAGCAATGTTGGAGGTATCCCACTATCAGAACTCAAACTATACTAAAATGCTACAGTAGCCAAAACAGCATGGTACTGGTTCCAAAACAGATACATAGAACAATAGAATTTAACAGAGGCCTCAGAAATAATGCCTCACATCTACAACCATCTGATTTTGAAAAACCTGACAAAAACAAGCAATGAAGAAAAGATTCTCTATTTAATAAATGATGTGGGGGAAACTGGCTGGTCATATGCAAAAAAAAAAAAAAAAAAAAAAAACAACTCTGGAACTGAACCCCTTCCTTACAACTTATACAAAAATTACCCAAGATGAATTAAAGACTTATATGTAAGACCTAAAACCATAAAAACTCTAGAAGAAAACCTAGGCAATATCATTCAGGATATAGGCATGTGCAAAGACTTCATGACTAAAACACCAAAAGCAATAGCAACAAAAGCCAAAAGTGACAAGTGGGATATAATTAAACTAAAGAGCTTCTACACAGAAAAACAGATTAAACAGGCAAACTACCGAATGGGAGAAAATTTCTGCAATCTATCCATCTGAAAAAGGGCTAATATCCAGAATCTACAAAAAAGTTAAACAAATTTACAAGACAGAAACAAACAACCCCATCAAAAATTGGCATCAGATATGAACAGCCACTTCTCACAAGAAGACATTTATGTGAACCACAAATATATATATATATAAAAGCTAATCATCACTGATCATTAGAGAAATGCAAATCAAAATCAAAATGAGATACTAGCTCATGCCAGTTAGAATGGTGATCATTAAAAAGTCAGAAAACAACAGATACTGGAAGTGATGTGGAGAAATAGGAATGCTTTTACACTTTTTGTGGGAGTGTAAATTAGTTCAACCATCGTGGAAGACAGTGTTGTGATTCCTCAGGGATCTAGAATCAGAAATACCATTTGACCCAGCAATATCATTGATGGGTAGATACCCAAAGGATTATAAATCATTCTACTATAAAGACACATGCACACATACATTTATTGTAACACTATTCACAACAGTAAAGACTTGGAACCAAATCAAATGCCCATCAATGATAGACTGGATAAAGAAAATGTGGCACATATACACCATGGAACACCATGCAGCCATTAAAAAGGAGGAGTTTGTGTCATTTGCATGGACATAGATGAAGCTGAAAACCATCATTCTCAGTAAACTAACACAGGAACAGAAAACCAAACACTGCATGTTTTCACTCATAAGTGGGAATTGAACAATGTGAACACATGGACACAGGGAGAAAACATTACACACTGCAGCCTACTGGTGGGTGAGGGGCAAGGGGAGGGATAGCATTAGGAGAAGTACTTAATGTAGATAATGGCTTGATGGGTGCAGCAAACCACCACGGTATGTGGATACCTATGTAAGAAACCTGAATGTTCTGCACATGTATCCCGGAGCTCAAAGTATAATATAAATGAACAAATGAATAAATAACAAAAAGCAAACAACAAAAGTATAAAAGCAGGGATGGGCATAGTGGCTAGTGCCTGTAATCCCAGCAAATTGGGAGGCTAGACGAGTGGATCATTTGAGATCAGGAGTTCAAGACCAGCCTGGCCAACATGGCAAAACCCCATCTCTACTAAAATGACAAAATTAACTAGGCGTGATGATGCATGCATGCCTATAATCCCAGTTACCTGGAAGGCTGAGGCAGAAGAATTGCTTGAACCCAGGAGGCAGAGACTGCAGTAAGCTGAGATGATACCACGGCACTCCAGCCTAGGAGACAGAGCAAGACCCTCTCCTCCTCCCCCCAAAAAAGAAAATCTAAAAGCAATGGCTAAAATATGTTATTTAAAAATATGTAATGTCCTCCTTACATGATACACTGGATAAGTGAAAAGGAAAGATATTTTACTGAAGCTTAGTATTACTTAGTATAACTCGGCCTTAATTTTGAGAAACAACATGAAGCTGCTAGAGCCTGGCTTAGAGGAGGAGCATAAAGCAAACTCAAAATAGGCTTTCTGACCACTGAGCTTCTGTTGTTTCGCTCTTCCCTGCATTTCTCAAGCTCTAGAAGAATAACAAGGGAGAAATTCTCTTCATAACAGCAGATATATATAATCTCCTTGATGAGAACTTTACTTTTTGGGGAGCAGTAGAAAATGTGGAGGTAGATGATTTGACTATTTTCAAACCTGTATTAAGTTCATGACACAAGCAAAGTTTGGAACTTCAGCTTCTATTTCTGGATTCTATTTTCTGCTCTAGTAATCACCCAGGGATTATAAGTAATCATAATACAGAGAAAAGTAAATATTTGAAAATAAGAAGCCAAAATACTATAAAAATTATTGGTAACATAAAATAGGACAATAAAGTTATAAAGAGGAACCAAAGGAAAATAATTTCTTATAAAAATAAAATATTTGTAATGGAAATAAAAACCACAACAGAAGGATTTTATAATAGAATAATACTGCCAAAGGGGGTATGTTATTGAACTGGCTTATTATGTTTAAAAAATCTTCCAGAAATCATCAGAAAACATTAAAAATTATGAAAAGGATAAGAATTTGTGGTGTCTGTAAGGTAGAACTGACATGTAACTGCCTGAAATAGGAGTCCTTGAAGGAGTTTAAATATATATTGAGCAGAGGAAATATCTGAAACAATAAGGAGTGAACAGATCCAAATATTTAAAAGATGAAATATTATATTAGAAAAACTTCATAAAATGCAGACAGAAACTTTCCAAAAGCCACAACTAGACAAATAATAATGAAACTTAATTTTTCAAAATAATGAAAACAATTCTAATCAAATCAATGTTAGAATTACTAACAACACTAAGGGCAAAAAGATAGTGGAGCAATATTTTCAAAACATAAAATATAAAGAATTGTATTATACTTCTATTTTTATGGCAAACTAAACTGTGATTAAAACAAAGGCATAATTAAAAGTACCTGAAGAATTTTATGATAGAAAAAAATTTATTGGCGGATCCTATTGAATGGATAAAAATCAACCAAGAGAAATGCTAAAGGAAGCAGGTAAAATAGGGCTTAGTGAACAATTTATTAAATATTACTATCATCTGAATACAGAAAGAATAAAGTAGGAAAAAAATAAAAATCATGTTCATATAATTGTAGACTAATGCCAAAATAGACACCAATATTGGGAGATAGAGGGGTTAGAGGAACTAAATCAATTCTTAAAGTACTGTCTAGCCTAATTTAAGAGAAAAATGTCGAACTCAATGACTGAAAATTTGCAAAGGAATCCAAACTTACAGTTTCAGTAGGTTATAAATAACCTCAGAATTCAAAATGGTTGTGTAATATTTTCAAATCAGCCAAAAAAGGTACCTCTTCTTAGAATGAGGAAAAAATAAGTACAGTGAATATAAAATGAGACATAAATCCTGATGTAGACAGAATTGCTGCAAATTAAAGCTAATAATGCAAAAGGTGACAGCTTTGCCTGCCACTTATTGGCCAGAACACTGACACACAACCTTGCCATGTGGCCTTGGCTTCCGCACAACATGGCTACCTCCAACACATGTGGTTGCTCAAGGCTGTGAAAACAAGCAGGTAAGAGCCATGTTTTCTTTTATGCCCTACTCTTGGATGTACCCATCTTATTGCCACACTAACAAAACTGCCTAAATCTGAGACAGGAAGCATAGATCATAACTCTCAATGGGAAGATGTCAGAACACTTCATAGGAAGAATTTATGGTGTCGGAGATATTACTGTGGCCATCTTTGAAAAAACACAATTTGCTAATCTGACTTCTAAAGAAATAATTCACTTCTCTCATATACAAAATACAGCACTGCTTCCCCACCAAACCGCTAAGTGTTATCCTTTTATGACACCAGTTCATCAAAGTCCAGGATTTCCTCAGGTAAAACAGGGTTCAACTATAGATGAGGCACTTCAGGTTTTCTACTGTGTGTAGGGCTCCTAGAATACAATTTATCTGAATCTGAATTACTTTTGGACTAAAGAAATGAGTTCTCTGCCCTCCAGCTTCCTCCCCTGGAAAGAACATTATGATGACATGGGCACAGAGTAGCTGATATAGACACTCTCATTCAAAAACATAAAGTACTCAACGGCTATTGGTCCATAGAACTTTCAGAATCTAGTCATGCATATGTTCCCAGGTAATTATTTAGGGAAAAGTCCTGCTTTGGAGAACAAGGTGGGTTTAGGCATCAACTTTTAAGCTTGGTTTTGCCCTTGTTTGCCAGCTGAGTATTTCTCTCCACCTGCCTTCTGCCTGTATCCCCTCAAGAAGTACAAAAGGATTTCTTTCCTTTTCTATCCCTTCTGCTTTTAATTCAATAGCATATACTAATAAGATATTTTAAAAAGCTTATAGGCTTTTAGGGTATCAATTTATAATCTAATCTTTTAAACAAAATTCACATTCAAATCCACAAAAATATTTCAGTGAGAGATCCCTTTGGAGTCTACTAAGGCATAAAGCATCTCAAGACCTTAAAAACTGTATTAGTTCATTTTCACACTGCTGGTAACAGACATACTGAGATGGGAATAAAAAGAGGTTTTAAAATACTTACAGTTCCATATGGTGGGGAGGCCTCACAATTATGGCAGAAAGCAAGTCACATCTAACATGAATGGCAGCAGGCAAAGAGAGCTTGTACAGGGGAACTACTCTTGATAAAACCATCACATCTCATAAGACTGATTCACTATCACAGGAAAAGCACAAGAAAGACCCACCCCATAATTCAATTACCTCTGACTGTGTTTGTCCCACAACACATGGTAATTGAATATGAGATTTTGGTGGAGACACAGCCAAACCATATCAATCCACCCCTGGCCCATCCCAAATATCATATCCTCACATTTCTAAACCTTCCTCAGATTTCTAAATCATGCCTTTCCAACAATCCTCCAAAGTTTTAACTCATTTCAGCATTAACTCAAAAGTCCATAGTCCAAAGTCTCCTTTGAGACAAAGCAAGTTCCTTCTGCCTATGAGCCTGTAAAATGAAAAGCAACTTAATTGCCTCCTAGAAACAATGTGGTGCAGGAATTGGGTAAATACAACCATTCCAAATGGGAGAAATTGGCCAAAACAAAGGGGCTACAGGCCCCACGCAAGTCCAAAATCCAGCTGGTAGTCAAATCTTAAAGCACCAAAATGATCTTCTTTGACTCCGTGTTTCACATTCAGGTCATGCGGGTGCAAGAGGTGGGCTCCCATAGCCTTGAGCAGCTCCACCCCTGTGGCTTTGCAGGGTATATCTCCTCTTTTGGATGCTTTCATGGGCTGGTGTTGAGTGTCTGCAGCTTTTCCAGGAGCACAGTGCAAGTTGTCAATGGATCTACCATTTTGGTTTCTAGAGGATGGTGGCCTTCTCACAGCTCTACAAGGCAGTGCCTCAGTAGAGACTCTGTGACCAAGCTCCAACTCTACATTTCCCTTCCACACAGCCCTAACAGAAATTCCTCACGAGGGCCCTGCCCTTATATCAGACTTCTGCCTGGGCATCCAGGCATTTCTATGCATCCTCTGAAATCTGGATGAAGGTTATCAAACTGCAATTATTGACTTCTGTGCACCCACAGCCTCAACCCACATGGAAGCTGCCAATGGTTGGGGCTTGCACCCTCTGAAGCCATGGCCCAAGCTGTAACTTGGCCCTTTTAAGTCACTGCTGGAATGGCTGGGACAGAGGGCACCAAGTCTCTAGAATGCACATAGCACAGGTCCCCTGGGCCCACCTCACAAAACAATTATTTCCTCCTATGCCTCCGAGTCTTTGATAGGAGAGATTGCAGTGAAGACCTCTGATATGACCTGGAGACATTTTTCTCCTTGTCTTTGGGATATACTTTCAGCTCCTCATTACTTATAGATATTTCTGCAGCTAGCTTGAACTTATCCTCAGAAAATGGGATTTTCTTTTCTGTTGCATTATCAGGCTGCAAATTTTCCAAACTTTATGCTCTGTTTCTCTTTCAAAACTGAATGCCTTAAACAGCTCCCAAATCGCTTCTTGAATGCTTTGATGCTTAGGCATTTCTTCCGCCAGATACCCTAAATCATCTCTCTCAAGTTTAAAGTTCCACAAATCTCTAGGGCAGGGGTAAAATGCCACCAGTCTCTTTGTTAAAACATAACAAGAGTTGCCTTTGCTTCAGTTCCCAGCAAGTTCCTCATCTCCATCTGAGCCTACCTCAGCCTAAACATTATTGTTCATATTACTATCAGCATTTTTGTCACAGCCATTTAACAAGTCTTTAGGAAGTTCCAAAACTTCCTACATTTTCCTATCTTCTTCGAGTCTTCTGAACTGTTCCAACCTCTACATTTTACCCAGTTCCAAAATTGCTTCCACATTTTCAGATGTCTTTACCACAACATCCCACTCCTGGTACCTATTTACTGTATTAGTTTGTTTTCACACTGCTGATATACATATACCTAAGATTGGGAAGAAAAAGAGGTTGTAAGGAACTCACAGTTCCATGTGGCTGGGTAGGCCTCATAATCATGTGAAAGGCAAGGAGAAGCAAGTCACATCTTACATGGATGGCACCAGGCAAAGAGAAAGCTTGTGTAGGGGAACTCCTCTTTATAAAACCATCAGATCTCTTGAGACTTATTCACGATCATAAGAACAGAATGAGAAAGACCCACCCCATGAGTAAATTACCTCACACTGGGTTGCTCTCATGACATGTGGGAATTGAAAATGAGATTTTGATGGGGACACAGCCAAACCATATCAGAAACCTTGTTTTTTTTTAATAGAGATGTCCACAGAGCATGCAATTAAATTCCACTGAGGCTTGAATTATTAACAAATGGTTTTAAATTTGCATCCTTAGTTACATTTTTACCATGAAACATTTTCTTGACAATGACCTGGAGTTAATCTATGACACACAGCTATTTCTTACTCTATGATTCTTCTGTTAAAGGAGTAAAAAATGAGAAACAGTTTTATTTGCAAATGCAGCAAATCATTTATATTTATACTAAAATTTTTCTCTCTCATTTTGTACCTGGCATCTGTAAAATGACAAACTGCACACTCAAACTTTATGTGGAAATGTCCTTAGCTATATCAAGTTAATTAATATATTATCTAATGTCTATATTACTATAGTTGTCAGTTTGATACTGTCTCTGCATATAAAAGGTGTCCTTTTCTCTAACTACCAGTAACTCTTTCCTTTAAGCCCCACCTACCAACTCCACTGGTCCTTCAAAGTTTTGCTAAAACTCTCTTTGACACTGTTTAGTCTTTAATAAATGGTGTCCTCAATATCCTTATAGCTTCTACCACCAACTAGTACCACACCATTGTAATGTGTTTTTGATTATGTAAAGGCAGCACTTCATTCCTGATATCATGATATGTCTATTTTGGCTATTTATGTGTGTGTAACACATTAAGCTAAAATTTATGGTCCTAAAATGATCATTCAATAGAATGCTCACAGACCCCATGAAACCCAATTCAGAATGAGTGCAGTTCTTTCTGCTCCTTATTCTATAAGGACACATTGGCAGTGACTGGCTTGCTGGGGAAAAACTCAGGTAGAGACTCCCTTATTTACATGCCTGGTAGTTGATGGTAGCTGTCACTGGAGATCTCACTCAGGTGGGATTGTCAACTATCTATTACCTAGCATGGCCTTTCTCTGTGGCCTGAGCACTGAAAAAGGACGACAGCCTTGGATTTCTCACATGGCACTCAGGGCTCCAAAGGCAAATGTTCCAAGTAAGTCAGGTGGAAACTTGGTGCCTCTGTGTCCTAATGGTATTACATAAAACAAAACAGTCATTTTATTTTGTTGAGAAATGTGAACTTCATTAGGCTGTTCCATCTCTTTCCAAATGGCTTCTTTTGAGGCAGTTTGACAGGGCATAAGATTATCCACTTTCAAGATGGTTCACTCACATAGCTCAAAAATTGGCCTGAAAGTTCACCCAGGTCCTGTGTGTGCATGTGTGTGTATGAGGGGGTGTATTTAAGGGGTGTATTTAATGGGGAGATGGGAAGGTTTCATTTTACCTCCATGTGAACCTTTCCACGGTCTACTTGGACTTCCATAGGACATGGTGATTCAGTTCCAAGAAAAGGTGCCCAAATAAAATCACATGGATCCTATCTTATCTTTGATGGCCCAGCTTTGGAAGTTATATAGCATCACTTTTGCCATATGTATCAACAGACCTAGATCCAAGAGGAGGAAACATACTTCACCTTACAATGAGAAGAGTATTTAAATTGCACTGAAAGAAGAGAATGTATAATGAAAGATACTGTTTTAGCCAACTTTAAAAAATGTAATTTGTCAAACCACTCTACTATTCTACCCCTGTAGAGGGAAAAACAAACCATGTCTATTACATATGACACAGGCAACCATATACATCTGTAGATACATATATAAACAATTGATTATGAAATCAAGGTTTTTACCTTCAGTAATTGTTATCTGAATTTTTGGCATTTTCTTAATTACCAGAGAGCCTGAATATGTGTTTAGTGGCTAGTCTGAGCTTATTGAATCAAACAGGTAGACTTAGGGAAAGACATTATTAAGCACAAAGCCTTGGAGTTTGTTTTATTGCTTCAGGCTATGGTAGCAATTAAAATTTTGATTTTCTTTTTTGAGATAATCAGTAGATTTCACACTCCCACAAAATTTCTTGAATTAATAAGTTAAAAATTATCTTAATTATTAGACCTAAGTGGAAATAAATATGCCAATTAACAGATCCTTCTGATTATAAAAGGCTGTTAGTAATGTATAATATTGAGAGACAGTCAATTTCATTTAATGACTTGATTTTAAAACAAAGTCAATCATAAGAAGTCAAGCTTAGTAACCCTCTTAAAACGATAGCAAAATAAAAAATTCAGAATGAGTACAAAAGATGGCACAGCTAAATTTTTTCCACCCAAAAATTACATTTTATGTTAGCAGTCTGTAGAAGAAAATCATTATCAGATTATATTTTGTATGTTCTATTCTTAAATAATATAGTATCTATATTAAAAACACATGTAATTCCCCCAATTTGGCCACATAAATATAAATGCTGCTCTTGCATGTTTGGTATGAGGAAACATAAGCATGGAATTTAGTGTCACACTTGAAGTGGCACTAAACACTAAATAAAACTCTGGATATATTCCAACCATCATGTAATTTTGAAAAGGTATTTATTTTCATAAAATTAAAGTGTTCAATATGTCTACATTATATAAGACTGCTAATGAGTTGGCAGATAAATTGATACACACACACATACACATATATATGTAAAATATTAAAATTCTCATATGGGAAAAGGTTCTTTATATTTAGCTTGCTGATGTAAGATGACTAACAGACAAACTATAACTCAAAGACAAATTAAATATCTACCACATTCAACAGCTCTATTTGTTTTGAAATATTTGCTGAAGGGTTATATGTGGTAGCTCACACCTGTAGTCCCTGCACATTGGAAGGCTGATGTGAGAGGATAGCTTGAGCTCAGAAATTCAAGACCAACCTATGCACAGAGTGAGACTCTGTCTCCACAAAAAAAAAGAAAGAAAGAAAGAAGAAAGAAAGAAAAAAAGAAAGAAAGAAAGAAAGGAGGGAGGGAGGGAGGGAGGGAGGGAGGGAGGGAGGGAGGGAGGGAGGGAGGGAGGGAAGGAATGAAGGAAGGAAGGAAGGAAGGAAGGAAGGAAGGAAGAAAGAAAGAAAAAAGAAAACATTATGGGCTGGGCACGGTGGCATATGCTTGTAATCTCGGCACTGTAGGAGGCTGAGGTGGGGGCACTTGTGGTCAGGAGTTCGATACCAGCCTGGCCAACATGGTGAAACCCTGTCTGTATCAAAAATATACAAAAATTAGCCAGGCATGGTGGTGCACCGCTGTAGTCCCAGCTACTCAGGAGGTGAATTAGGAGAATCACTTGAACTCAAGAGGCGGATTTTGCATGTATCTGAGAACCACACCACTTCACTGCAGCATGGGTGACAGAGTGAAATTTTGCCTCAAAAAAAGAAAAATAAAAAAATAGCCATCTATTGTATAACACATACAGCTACTCAGGAGGCAGAGGCAGGAGGATCTCTTGAGCCCGGGAAGTCAAGGTTCTAGTGAGCCATGATCATGCTACTGGGCTTCAGCCTTGGCAACAGAGCAAGGAAGAACCAGTCTCAAAATAAATATATTTGCTGAAAAACTCAAAAAGCAACTTTATGAAACATATAATAAGTTGATTGTGTTTTAACTAAGTTCTAGAGAAAGGGATCTAGCAGAGGTGACTCTATACTGTCAACTTATCTATGCCTGAACTACATTCCCCAGTATTCACTTCCTTCTGTGATTCTGGGTTAAGTGTGGCCACAACAGAAATGTTTACAAATTCAAGAATGCAAAAAGTGTATGAGACACTTCATTAGAAGGTCTGCATAATGATCTGAGCAACACAAGAGCTTACACGGGTGGCTGATAGATTCAATCATCTTTTGAGTCTGCAACTACCCTAGCTTACCTCAACCTTCCTGCTTTAGCTTCTCCAGGTCATGTACACAGGCCGTTAGGCACATGTGCAGTCCCATGGGAAGAGGTGCTAGCAACTTCTGACAGAAACTAGTATTTTTGGGGTTGAAGTCAGATAAAATCTTACTTATACATCTTAACTGCTTCCCACACACATGATTGAGCCATTTATTTTACATAAGTCCAGGGCTTCGGTTTGTTCCTCTCTGTTCTTCTTTTCCTTTGCTTTCCTCCATCATCAGACCAAATATTTTCTTCCTGCCAGCTGTCCTGATTTTAGTATATCAGGAGATACAGTAGTGAAAATCTTCCCTAGCATTCTTTAACAGCATCTACATTTTTTGTAATTTCATTCCTATAGTAAACACTCTTTTCCATATTACTCTACTAATATACTTCTTTGGTCAAACCCTAATGGATACATCAGTCAAGCTAGTTAAGTTAGGTTTTAGGACACTTATTTCACACATGTTCATGGCCTGGATATTGTGTTTTGGCAGTCTGCATAGGGCATTTTCCATGTTTCTCTCCCAGCACATCTTTCTTCAATCTTAAATACATCCAGCAGAAATTTAAGAAATAGTTGCTAGATGGATACTTAATCATGTGGAAGAATGACTGAAATATAAATATCTCATCTCTTGAACATCTTGAAGTATGTATTACCAAAGAATCAAGTACTATCCTCCAGTTTTATTGGGGCATATGAATTATCCTGGGTTTATCTAGATTGAGGCTTACAGAAATTTATATATTACAAAAATTTATAAAACTGTGTTATCATTATAAAAAAACAACTAGTAATTCCATTCATTGATCATATACCTTCTATGGATAAGCAGTAAGATTTAGGGTAGCTATACAGCTAAATAAATGATGTCCTGAAATCTCCACATCAAATTTACCATGAACTAACATTGCTGACAGTAATATGAATGCCATTTTCCTGAAAACTCAAAGAGCATCAATAATACATATCTCAGAGGAGCTGACCATTGAACTAGGTCTTGAATAGCAGAAAATACTTTTTAGGGCACAAATGACACATAGATAGAAGTAGCAATATAAAAGATTGAAAACACGAAATAGTACACAGTGTTCCAGAAATTGACCAGTGATATTTCTAAGAATACTCATATTTGTGCTTTCATAAGTAATTCTAAATCCAATAGAGATAAAAATTGGAAGTAAGAATTTGAGAATGGGTCACTGGTTTGAAAGCATAGTCTTTAATACTACAGAAAGGAGACGTTTTGTATAATGAACTAAAGATTCATAGTTCATTGACACCAATATATCTTGTAAAGTGATGTACATCTGGGTTTGAAGATCAATTAAGAGGCAAGCACAATTAATTAAAACTGGCCCATCACTAGTGAATTGAGACTAACAAGTTAGAATAAGAAATATGAATGTCTTGTTTGGATAGATTTAAGAGAGAAGTCTTATTTTTCAAAGCTTGAAGTGAATTATAAGTTAATATTTAAATATATCTTCATATAAAGTTAATATATAAAAATAAAAAGTTAACTGAACTAGCTTCTTTAACAGTGAAAACATAACAATTTACCTGAAATTCTATCTTTAGATAACCCTTAGATCCCAGATTGCTTTTAGTACTCTAAGATTAAGTTCTTAATGTCTCATAGATTTCTACTGAGATTATAACTGTTCTACTCTCCAGGCTAGTGAAAGAAAAATACAGTAAAATTCCTTGGGGATGTGATCTAATCACAGCTGAAACATAGCATTTGAGAAACCATTTTTCATAGACCAATATTAGCTCAATGCACACAAGTTATTATTTCACTGGAAATACTCTTTCATGGTAGAATCAATGGTAGTTTTAATTTTAGCACAAGTACTGTATCCTTCTTGAAAAATACTTTCAAATATTACTTAAATTACTAACTTAAAGCACTGATAGAAAAGGTGTTCAATTTGAAGTTTTGATTATATTGGTACAATGAAATATTTTAGGGAAATAACTCCTTATCAGAATAAAGCAAAATTGTTTTTATATCAACCCTAATTCAATAGTATTATGAAATAAAATTGACGTCTGAGAGATTTATTGAAGGACTAAGAGAAAATTTCCAGACACTATGAAGTTGCTAAGCATGAAATCTTGAGAACAATTGTGGAGACTTCAGAATACTAAAGAAATTGATTAATTTATACATTACTTATATGTTCCTGTTTATAAACACACAGTTGGAAAAAATACTGCCTCCCGATACCTTGTAGGACAGAACAAATAAATCAAAGAATACCTCTAGATAAATTATATGTTTAAAGATACTTTTATGAAAAATAATGAAGTTTTTGTATAATGTCATAGAAAAGTAAAGATCTTTAGTCATACCATGGTATTGTAAATACAAGTTCAAAGGAAAAATAAATGTTTAGGTATTTTGAAGGGAGAACTATTGAAGCAAATATTTTATAGTCTGAATGAAGCAATTTTAAAATTCTACTTAGAGAGTAACCTGCAACTCTATTATTAGTGTCATATATCTTTTTTTTTGTATGCAACTGTGCACACAAAAAGACTAAGTCTTGAAAACCGTTAGTTATTTGCAAATTCAATATTATTTAGTATCTGTAAGCACCATATATTCTTTCACCTAGGGCATCTATAAATAAAAATATATTGTCATGCCTTTTAAAATAATTTCTGTGTGTTGATTAAAAATCTTTTTGGAGCTGCTTCTTGTAATTGTTGTATAAAGATGCCTGAAGAATTCTCCTCTGCTGAAAACAAACATAAATTAGACTAAATTTTCCAAAAGAGACTTCTTATTTAACTGAAAAAATATTAGAAGTGTTTACTGTGGAAGAGCTGTTACTTCTTTAGATAAGAATGGTTAAGCTTGTGGCCTTCTTTTGCTCTTTGAGTCTGGGAAAACCAAAAATCAAAAACTTTTAAAAAATGAAAAAAAAAGAAAGAGTTGCTACAAAGTGAAATCTACAATAGATAGTTTTAAACTAATAATTATTAGAAAAGAAAAAAAATATGAAAGTGTTGCCCTTATTCAACTTGGTTTTTTAAAAAGCAGTTGCTAGAAACTGACTCAGTGTGGGCAAATGGATTGATGTGAGAAAATACTCCGAAGCAACTCTTTTAAAATAAAGACAAAATGTTTTTAAAACTAATGAAAATATACTAAGAAGTATGAAACATTATTCTAGAGGTGAAAAATAAGATAAGCGAAATAAAAATTTCACTACATATGCTTAAACAGAAATTTGGGATGGCAGAAGAATTATTGAATTTGAGTATACATCCACAATAATTACACTAAAATCAGAAGGAAACAAAAATTGGAAGAAACATAAATGAAGCTATGGAGAACGAGGCAACAATATCATAAATCCTCACATATGAGTAATTTTTTCCAGAAAGTAAAGAGAAAGCAAAAAGAAGTAGAAAAAAATTTGGAAAAACATAATAGTTGAAACGTTTCAAAATTCGGGTTAAGAATTTAATTTAAAAATGCAATAAGCTCAATGAAACCCATAAAGGATCAAAGCAAAGAAGATTAACAAACAGTAAATTCTCAATGGCTTATTTCTCATCAGAAACAATAGAAAGCAGAAGATACTTTTCAGAAGAATGACAAAGTGAAAATGAAACACACACATCACAAATTGTCAAGTAAGAATTACATATTCGACAAGATTAACTTTAATAAAGAAAGGTAAAATAAACACAGTTTTCGATTTTAAAATAATAGTAAAAAAACAAACAAACAGAAAATGTATGTCTAGGAGAGCAGTCCTCCAAGAAATACTAAAGAAAGCTCTTCAGGCTGACAAATGGCACTAGCGTGTAATTCACCTGGACAGGAGAAAATGATGAACATTAGAAACAGTAAATGTCAAGTTAATTATAAAATATTGACATGTTTCCTTTTTCTGTTGATTAATTAAGAAACATATGACTATTTAAAGCAAAAATGGACATACACAAAAAAAGAGACTAGCAGGAAATAAAGGCAAGGAAATGGAGCTGTGCTAATAAAAATTGATGTATTTTTGCCAACAGAAATCAACACTAACTGAAATAGATTATGATAAATTAAATATATATATTGTAAACTTTGGGCAACTACTAAAAAGCTCAGATTGGAAATGAGACAAGGAAATCTACCCCCTGCTGTTCATCATTGGAATGGAAGCTCTGTGCCCCTCTAAAAAAAAAGTAATAATCCAAGAAAAGAAATAAAAATCATGCACTTGGAAAAGAGAAAGCAAAACTGTCTTTATTCACAGAGAATACTATGGTGTATGTGGAAAATCTCTAACCAGTCTATAAAAGAGCCACAGAAATTAGTCAGTAAATTTAGTGAGGTCACAGAATACAAATTAATATGCAAACAATTATGTCTCTATATACTATTCTCAAACAACTCCAGAAGGAAATTTTATAAACATTCTATTTACAAAGGTAAGAAAATGACACTATTTATAAAAAAAGTGTGAAAGATGTGCTCTGCATGTACTGACTATTAAAAGCTATAAAATATCACTAAGAGAAAGTAAGGAACATCTAAACAAATAGTCAGACATGTCCTTTTCATGTACTGGAATACTTAATGTTAAGAAGGCAATTCTCTCTAAATTAATCTATAAATTTTAAACATTTCAGATTAAAATCCTGGATTTTATCTAGAAATCGAAAAATTTTATTATTTATATGCATGTTATTGATATCTATAGAGTAGCTAAACAATTTGAAACAGTGGAATGCAGACTTCTACTACATGATTTTAAATCATAATATAATACTTTGAGAGTATGTAGCAAACAAGACCTGCAGTATTAGCATAAGTAGAACAATATAGATAAATAGAACATAGTAAAGATTCAGATATTTACCAAAACATATATGGACAATTGTTTTTCCAAAAAGATGCCAAGAAAACATAACAGGTAAGGTATGACATTTTTAATAACTATAGTGGATCAATGGGTTATACAAATGCAAAAAAACAAACAAATAGACTCTTACCACAATGTACATGGTAAAGTATGCTCCTGGCTGACAGAAATAGATTCCCCATGGAAAACTGACATGTTGTAATTTAAACCAGAACGAGATGGTCATGGCTGGGAGAAGGAGCAGTCACTGGACTTTGTGTTCTCAGAAAGGCGTAAAGCTATCACAGGACCTCCCTTTCTACAATCAAATCAAATCAGTTGCAGTTTTAGGTGTCAAAATAAACTGCCAGAAATCCCCACTTCCATTCCCCTGTTTGAGACATCTGACAGAGACTTCTACTTTCTTGCTTGGGAAACAAGCAAAAAGAGGTCACTTGGCCCAGTCAATGAAGGCTCAGCTATATCAACCAATCAGTACTCAGCTGTGCCAACCAATCAAAAGTAAGTATTTCAAGCCTTATTTGCATAAACAAACCTGATTGAGAACTTGAACAGGAACTTTTGCTGTAAACCCCAAACCCTCTCTTTATTCTCTGGAATGCACCTTTGAAGGCTGCATCTTCCTGATTTGCAAACTGTTTACAGGAATACAGTCTCTTTCCTTCAAATTTTTTTTTCAAAGAACATTTGTTCACATATTTAATAATTCCCTCATAATAAATAATAGCCCTAAATATAACAACTAAAAATAATAGCCTTAAATGTAATAACTAAAGATATAAAACTTCTAGGACAAAACATAGGAGAAAAATTTTTTGTTTAAAGTTAAAGCTTTCTTAGGCACAACAGTTGGAAGCAGAAAAGGGAGATTTTGATAAATTGTACCTTGTCAAAATAAAAAATACATGAACTTCATCAGAGACCATTAAAAAAAGAAAATTCACATACTGGATGAAAAATGTTTTCTAAATATAAATCTCATAAAATACTTGTATTGAAAAATTTAAATAATTCTTATAAATTAATGATAACACAAACAAATAAATAGCAGGTAAATAGACACATAACCAAAGAAGGTACCTAAAGGGCACATAAGCACATTAAAAGATGCTGAAAAACATTAATCCTTTAGGAAATGGAAATTAAAACCATTGAATTATCACTAAAATAACTAAAGTAAGGAGCACTCATTTTACTAGGTATCAGAGAGGATACAGAAAAATCAGACTTTGAAGTATTGCTGTTGGAAACCTAAATTGACCCAAAAACTTTAGAAAATAGTCTGGCATATCCAGAATCTACAAAGAACTTCAACAAATTTACAAGAAAAAAGCAAACAATCCCATCGAAAAGTTGGTGAAGGATATGAACAGCCACTTCTCAAAAGAAGACATTTTTGCAGGCAACAAACATGAAAAAAAGCTCATAATCACTGGTCATTAGAGAAATGTAAATCCAAACCACATTGTGACACCATCCCACACCAGTCAGAATGGCGATCACTAAAAAATCAGGAGACAACAGATGCTGGAGAGAATGTGGAGAAATAGGAATACTTTCACACTGTTGATGGGAGTATAAATTAAATGTTCAACCATTTTGGAAGACAGTGTGGCAACTCTCAAAGACCTAGAACTAGAAATACCATTTGACCCAGCAATCCTGTTATTGGGTATATACCCAAAGGATTATAAATCATTCTGTTATGAAGACACATGCACACAAATGCTTATTGCAGCACTGTTCACAATAGCAAAGACTTGGAACCAGCCCAATGCCCATTAGTGATAGACTGGATAAATAAAACATGGCACATATATAGCAGGGAATACCATGCAGTCATAAGAAAGAATAGTTCACGTCCTTTGCAGGGATATGGATGAAGCTGGAAACCATAATTCTCAGATAACTGAGGGAAGAACAGAAAATCAAACACTGCATGTTTTGACTTATAAGTGGGTGTTGAACAATGAGAACACATGGACACAGGGAGGGGAACATCACACACTGGGGTCTGTTAGGGGGAGGGTGGGCAGGGGAGGGATAGCAGGGGGAAGAGGAATAGGTGACAAATAGTATTAGGAGAAATTCCTAATGTAGATGACTGGGTGATGGATACAGCAAACAACCATGGCATTTGTATGCCTTTGCAACAAACCTGCAAGTTCTACACATGTACCCCAAAACTTAGAGTATAATAATAATAATAATAATAATAATAAAAGAAAATAGTCTGGAATTTATACAGTAGCTTGGCAGTGTACATATGTGTGTTATTGCTTGTTTAAAGCAAAACATACATTTAACATAGGACCCAATAATTCCTTTCCAAAGAATATATCCAAAAAACTTAAAACATATGTCCACAAAAAGATCTATATATGAATGATAATAGCAACAGTATTCATAATGGCCTTAAGTAGTAACAAACAATGTGTTTTAAATGGTGAATTAGTAATGTAGGAGGTATGTGTGTACTCACAAATAATTTATTCATTTTTTTAAAATTTCAGACATGGTTTCACTCTTTTGTCCAGGCTTTAGTGCAGTGGCAATGTCTCAGCTCACTGCAACTTCCTCCTCCCAGGCTCATTCAGTCCTCCTGCCTCAGCCTCCCGAGTAGCTGGAACTACAGGCATTCACCAGACCAGTTTCACCGCATTACCCAGGCTGGTCTTGAACACCCAGACTCAAGCAATCTGCCTGCCTTAGCCTCCCAACATGCTAGGATTACAGATGTGAGCTACTTCACCAAGTTCTCACAAGTAATTTTAAACTAAGTATCAATACACACAAAAACAGGGATGACTCTCTAAGAACATAATGTTAAGAAAAATGAGCCAGACACAAAAGATGACATGCTGTATGAATTTACGGAACATTTCTAGAAAAGGAAAAATTTAGCATGCACACACATATACACCTACAAACACACACACAAGACTACAAGTCAGTGGGAATAGGTCTGGGAGTAGCCACTGATTGTCAATAGGCCTGAAGGAATTTGGGGTAATATTGTTCTAAAACTGTTTTTTTGGTGATAAATGCATGACTGTATACGTTTTTTTTTTTTTTTTTTTTTAAGGAGGAAGGGAGGAAGGCAGGAAGGGAGGGAAGGAGGAAGGGAGGGAGGAAGGAAGGGATAAAGGAAGGAAGGAAGGAAGGAAGGAAGGGAGAAAGAGGGGAGGGAGGGAGGGAGGGAGGGAGGCAGGGAAGGAAGGGAAGGAAGGAATTCAAGCAATGAGAGAGACATTGCCGACCTGGATCTAGAGGTTTACAAGTTGATTTCTTTTTTTGAGAGAAGGAAAGAAGAAAAAAAAATGGGTAAAGGAGAGAAAGAAAGAGGAAGAGAGAGAGGGAGGGTGAATGGAAATATTGCTTTATTCTGAAAAAAATGGGTATTAATAATGGCCAATGAATGTTTCATTTAAACCTATGAGTAGGTGTGATGTGGTATTGACAAGAATGTATATTTTATGTATTTGACGTGGAGAGCTCTATAAATATTTATTAAGTTTACTTGTTCCGGATCTGAGTTCGAGTCCTTGATATCCTTATTAATTTCCTGTCTCATTGAATCTAAGTCTCTATGTATCTGGGTGTTAGGATCGTTAGCTCTTGTTGTTGCATTGATCCTTTTACCACTATATCTTTGTTGCTTTAAAATCTATTTTATCCGATACAAGAATTGCAACTCCTGCTTTTTATTTATTTATTTATTTATTTTTGCTCTCCATTTGGTTGGTAAATCTTTCTCCATCCCTTTGTTTTGAGTCTTTGTGTATCCTTGCACATGAAACAGGTCTGGATGTAACATGCCATTGAGTTTTGGCTGTGTCTTTTGATTGGGGGATTTAGTCGATTTAAATTTAGGATTACTGCCATTTGATGTTAACTGGCTGTTTGATCCATTCGTTGATGAAAATTCTTCTTTATGTTGGTGCTCTTTACTTTTTGGTATAATTTTAGTAAGGCTAATACTGGTTGTTTCTTTCTGTGTGTAATGCCTCTTTCAGAAGCTCTTGTAAAGCAGGCCTGGTGGTAATAAAATCTCTGAGTACTTGCTTGTTCATAAAAGATTTTATTTTTCCTTCAGTTGTAAAGCTTAGTTTGGCTGGATATGAAATTCTGGGCTGAAGGTTCTGTTCTTTGAGGATGTTGAATATTGGCCCCCACTCTCTTCTGGTTTGTAGACTTTCTGCTGAGAGATCTGCTGTAAGTCTGATAGGCTTGCTTTTGTGGGTAACCTGACCTTTCTCTCTGGCTGCCCTTAGTATTTTCTCCTTCGTTTCAACCCTGGTGAATCTAATGATTATGTGCCTTGGGGTTGCTTTTCTTGAGGAATATCTTTGTGGTGTTCTCTGTATTATCTGGGGTTGAATATTGACCTGCTTTGCTAGTTTAGGAAAATTTTCCTGAATAATATCCTGAAGAGTATTTTCCAGCTTGGATTCATTCTCTCCGTTGCATTCAGGTACACCAATTAAACATAAGTTTGGTCTTTTCACATACTCTCAGATTTCTTGGAGACTTTGCTCATTCCTTTTTATCCTTTTATCTCTAATCTTGTTTTCTTTCATTAAGGTGGACTTTGACCTCTGATATCCTTTCTTCTGCTTGAACAATTCAAGTGTTTAAACTGTGCATACTTCTTGGAGTTCCTGTATTGTATTCTTCAGTTCCATTAATTCACTTATATTCCTCTCTAAGTTGTCTATTCTCAATAGGATTTCATGAAACCTTTTTTCAAAGTTCCTAGTTTCTTTACATTGGGCTACAACATGTTCTTTTGACTCACAGAAGTTTCTTATTATCCTTTCCCTGAAGAGTGATTCTGTCATTGGGATGCACTTGTTCTCCATCAAGCCTTGTTCCATTGTTGATGTGGAACTGTGATCATCTTTAGAGGGAGAGGCATTTGGATTTTGAGTATTCTCAGCCTTTTTACACTGGTTTCTTCCCATTATTGTAAATTTATCCTCCTGTCATCTTCGAAATTACCAACTTTCAGATTAGGTCTCTTGAGTGGACGTCCAAGTTGTTAGTTCCCAGGGCCAGAATGGCGGCATTAAGACTGATGGTGCTTTTCTGCCCAGGATTCTCCTGTCTGGCTTCCTTCTTGTGTCCGTAATGGGCGACTCTGCCTTCCCGGGGCTCCAAACCTTGGTCAGAAGGGGAACCAGTCTTGTTTACTCTGCACCGAGAGCTGCCGAGCTGAGGTGCCGTCACAGCCTCTGTGCCGGCCTCAGGAGTCATGCTGGGGACCCGTGTGGGTCCTCCAAGCCTCAGTCAGTAGGGGAGCCAGCCCTGTTTACTCTGCTCCAAGAGATGCCGTGCTGAGGTGCCGCAAAACCGCTACGCCGGCCACAAGAGTTGCACTGGTGACCTGTGTGGTTCCTCCACTGGGGATCTTCTGCTCCATGAGCGACCAGAATTTGTCTGAAAGTGTGGCATCCTCTAGTTCTCTGCACTTTGACTGAGAGCTGCAATCCCAAGCTGTTATCGATCGGCCATCTTGGATCGTTCCCCCTCATGACTGTATACTTTTATTAAAACCACTGATGTTTACAGTTAACATGGTTAAATTTTTAATGGCACATAAATTACACTCAATAAAGGCGTTAAAAAGAAAGAACATATTTATCAAAGGAATAATGGAAAATAATGTGGAATTTGATACATATTGAAAGTATATATTAAAAAGATATTACATACAGATTCTTGAAGCAAAAATTAAATTCGTTTAGGAGACGTATCTCAAGTGCCCACACATCAAAAAATAATAAATATTTTAAAAATGACATCTGCTGGCTGCTTTAATTAGAATGACATCCTGATCATTGGTTGAACTTCTCAAAGCCAACATAATTTTGTAGCCTAAGAACTAGGGGATTATAATAAATACAAATCACCTACTTTACCTTCTAGCAACTTGCATTACTGACATGCATTTATGAGAGTTTCCTCTTTTCTGGAATACCAAATAAAGAAGAAAGGAGAAAGAATATTTTACAAGTACAGGTGATGAAATAAATATATATGCCACTCCTAACACTGTTGAAAAATGAGGTATTTCTCATATGAAAATTTAATAGGTAAAGGAACCATACTTCATCTTATACAAATATTTTGAAGTATTTTTCACTGATATATTTCACAACTTCTTGGACACGTTTCTGTATTTACAAACACAGTATGTTGAGCTTTAATATGGCTTGACACACATTATTTGTTAAATTAAACAGTTCACTAGTGAAACTATCTGGAGCTCTAGAAATATATAGGACTTTTTACAACACCCTTTACCTCCCAAACAATGATGCCAACCTTTTATGATCAACCATGTTAGATTCTACTCCTCAGGGATGTTATGTGTCTGCAAATAGACATCTCTTTTAAGACCTTTACTACATATCTTTGTTACAATTTACACTCCTTCTGAACTCCTGAGGACCCTAACACTTGTCACTGAAATTTATTAATAACTTTTCCATTAATAGCATGTAAGCTGTAATTGATTACTTGCAAGACTCTTCTATGAAAAAAATGCAGATTATTAGTATATAAAACTTATGACATTTGATTTGCTGATCACAGGACTTATTTTAGTCATTTGCTTTATCCATGAGAATAATAGGCATAAATATTCATAAATAACAATATTTGTTAACTGTCTACTATGCTCCAGACACCAGCATTTTCTCTGGTATAGGATTGAGACTCATGGATAAGTGGCCCTGGGATAAATGCACAAGTGAATCTAAAATGTTCTCCATCTGTATGCTTTGTGTCAAAATAACTTTAATAACTAATAAAACATGCATAATAGTTTTACTTGAAAATATATGAAACTACATCTAGTCAAATTGAATCATGTTTTATATTTGCATTTGTATCATCACAGTCAATTTATAAAGGACACAATGTACATATTTCAAAGCTAAGTGAAAATACCGTACATATGTTCAATTGTAGCCTTAATTACCCACAAAAGTGAATGATGTAGATTCAAAGTCAATCTAATCAAAGTTTTGTAATCTTTAGTGGAAAACTGTGTGGGCAGCTTTCATTATAAGCAGGCATGGTTAGGGTAATGAGAGCATCGACCATGAGAGTTTTGAAAGCATATACATGTAGAAATTAGAACAAGGAGGGAAGCTTCTCTTTATTCATTAGAATAGCTAAATGACGTGTGATACTGGCTTAAAAGAAAAATCATTCTGAAGCATCTAGAATAATATCTCACAGGGTAATCCCAAATGAGATACCCTATCTGAATACTTTATAAATTGGAAGGAGGAACAGTGCACAGGGTTTAACTACATTTTGTTAATAATTCATTAAACAACATGTATAAATATTATTTCCTTTAAATCAGCTATTACAATAAACATTCAACTTCTTAACCTAGAAAATTAGTGGCAATATTATACTTCAAAGAAAGGGATAACATATTTATTAGGTTTACTTAGAAATTCAGGTAGCAATTTTAAAGTTATATCCTAGAAAGAGATAATTGAAAAACAAGGAAAAGCATAGTTAATACATATTCTGAAAGCTACTTTTTTATATACATATTCTGAAAGCCACTTTTCAGAATATGTGTATAAAAAGGTAACACTTTTTGTACATATTCTGACATTTTGCCCAGGTGAAAAGATCTGCCTCAGTCTAAGAAATAAAACTACATGTTTTTCGACATTACTCTCCTTTACATCTATTCTTTATGCATGCCTTTTAAAATAACTGACTTAAATATATTTCACTTTGATCAAGAGCAAAAGGAAAGTTGTTAAAGCTGTTTATGATTATTGGACTGGAAATAATAATTACTTTAGAATCCAGTTTGCATTCATCATCTGTATCATTAGGATCAAACTCTAGCATTTTGGAAATGTGGGTTTTTAATAAAAGAAAACAAAATTTGGAAAGCCTCTCTTTTCAAATAGTAAGCCAGTATAAATTACAAAATCAAATTTTGTTTAATGTTTCCTTTTGCCTTCACATACACTCTTGTATTAGGAAAAAACATCTATTCAAATATCCACAATAATTAGAAATCTCTTTCAAAAGGCCCTTTGGCAATAGGTCATTTTGGCTATATTTGAATACCTATAATAGAGAACTAAGTCCCTCAGCAATTTAAATAAACGAACATCGGATCTTTTTGTAACACAGAGTTTATGTAGATTGAAATGAAATCTGCAATCTGTACTTCGCTACATCCATTTTTTAAATATCATTTTTCCTAATTACAGCCCTGACAATATTTATACATCTATATCTTCTCCCATTTCCTTTCTTCTCCCAACGAAACAACTGTCTGATTTATAACTCCTCATGTGACATAAATCATACTCAATTCACAATCTAGTGACCTTGTTCTGGATAGAATCTGGTTTGTCAATCCTCTTTGGCCCCTTTTTACAGGGCTTTCTTATTTACAATATTGTCTGTCAAGAATGTAACTGACATCTCTTTCTCACCACTCAAAAATTAACTCAAGATGGATTAAGGTTCTAAGCCACCATCTGAAATTGTAAAAGTCCTAGAAGAAAACCTAGGAAAAACTCTTTTGTATGTTGGCTTGGACAAATAATTTCTGCCTAGGACCCCAAAGGTAAATGCAACAAAAACAAAAAATAGGCAATGGGACTTAATTAAAATAAAAAGCCTCTGCACAGCAAAAGAAATAATCAGCAGAATAAACAGACAACTTACAGAATGAAGGAAAATTTTTGCAAATCATGTCTATAACCTATAATGAATATCCAGAACCTATAATGAATTCAATCAATTGAACAAGCAAAAAGAAATCCCATTCTTGAAAGAAGGCATATGATTGGATTTGGTAGCTCATGGCTGTAATCCCAGAACTTTGGGAGGCCAAGGCAGTACGATCACTTGAGGCTAGGAGTTTGAGACCATCATGGTCGAAATAGCAAAACCCCTTCTTTAGAAAAGTTTTAAACTTAGCTGGGCATAGTGGCACATGCCTAAGTCCTAGATATTCAAGAGAATGATGCAGAAGCATCACTTAAACCCAGGAGGTTGAGGCTGCAGTGAGTCAAGATTGAACCACTCTACTCCAGCCTGGCCAGCAGGATGAGACCCTGTATCAAAAAAAGAGAGAGAAAGAGAAAGGGAGACTGAGTCTAGCCTGACTCTGCTGTCCAGGCTAGAGTGCAGTGTTGGAATCTTGTCTCACTGCAGCCTCAACCCCCTCTTGCCTTATCCAAGCGACCTCCTGCCTTATCCTCTTTAGTAGCTGGGACTATAGGCATATGCCACCAAGCCTGCATATCTTTTGTATTTTTTGGTAGAAATGGGGTTTTGCTATGTTTCCCAGGCCTGTCTCAGATTCCTGGGCTCAAGCTATGTACACACTTCAGCTTCCCAAAGTGCTGGGAATATAGGCATGAGTTACCATGCCCAGCACCTTGTCTTATTAAAAAAAAACAAAGAAGAAGGAAAAAAAAAAGACATACAAGTGGCCAAGAAACATGAGAAAATGTTCAACATCACTAATCATGAGAGAAAGGCAAATTAAAACCACATTGAGATACCATCTTACACCCATCAGAATGGCTATTATTAAAATGTCTCCAAACAACAAGTGTTGTCATGATGCAGAGAAAAGGGAAGCCTTATGCACTCTTGGTAGAAATGTAAATTAGCACAACCTCTATGGAAAACAGTATGGAGATTTCATAAAGAGCAAACAACAGAACTGCCATTTGACCCAGCAGTCCCACTACTGGGCATGTATCCAAAAGAAAAGAATTAATTATATTAAAAAGACTCCTGCACTCATATGTATATTGCAGTACTATTCACAATAGTGAAGTGAAATCAACCTAATTCTCAAGGAATCATGAGAACCTCATGGAATCAACCTAAGTGTCCATAATGGTTGATTGGTTAAAGCAAATGTGGTAGATAGACATAATGGGATACCATGCAACCATAAAAAGGAATGAAATTATGCTTTGTGCAACAACATGGATAAAGCTGGGGGCCATTATCCTAAGTGAAATAACTCAAAAACAGAAAGCTAAATGCCATGTGTCCACACTTATAAGTGGAAAACTAAAGAATTGGTATATGACGACATAAAGATAGAAATTTTAGACACCGGGGACTCCAAAAGAAGGGAGCACTAAAGATAGATCTTAATAGGCAGACTGATAAAAATTCCTATTAGTAAATAAATTCTAAGATAATCTTTAAATTATAAGATATGGGAAGGAAAGCTTGTAATTATTCTTAGCTAAATCAAAGTGAACAATAAACATTTTAAAATGGGAGTAATTTCATTATAAATTATAAATTATTTTAGACACAAGATATATTTTATTTAAGAATTTGACAGAAAGTTATTTTTTTTAAAGACAGAAAAATTATACATCCTGTATTTTATTTTACAAATATTTGGGCTGTGATAAATGACTTATACTGTGATAAATTAAAAGTAAAACAATATGAAGTTTCAAAAGTTAGACAAAACAGTGCTATAACAGGTTGCAAACAACCATTATTCAAACTAGAGATTAATTTTACTAATAATTTTAAATTTATTTATTAACTTTAATGTACATTCTAAAAGGTCTACAATATCTAAAATGATATTTTGGACATATGACTTTGCAACGGCTGATGTAACAAATATCAAAGACTGGGTGGCTTAAACAATAGAAATTTACTTTCTCACAGTTGTGATGTCTAAAAGACCAAGATCAAGTTGTGGGCAGTGTTGGTTTCTTCTGAGGCCTGTTCACTGACTAGCAGATGGCCTTCTTTTCACTGTGTCCTTGCATGGTTTGCCCTCTGGAAGGAGAATAGACCCATGCTAACAGCATCAGAAGAAATGGGAAGTAGGTCTATTAATTGCAGACAGGGCAGATTATCAGAGATAAATAGGGTCATTACAGAATTTTTAGAAGTTGATTTTCCAAAAAGACATAACAGCACTAAATGTATATGACCTAATACCAGAATGTCAAAATACATGAGACAAAAACAGTAGTCCTAGAAAAAAGTGGAAAAACTCACTCTTGATACTTCGACATTTCAATTTTAGTAACTGATAGTTCAAGCAGGCAAAAATCAGTAAGGATATATTGACCTGGATAGCACTATCAATCCACATGATCTAATGGGCAGTCACTGAATAATTCATCCAAGAGCAACAGGATATATATATTTTTGAAGATCTCATGAAGCTTTCACCAAGGTAGATTATATCTTGTGCTATAAAACACACCTTAAATTTAAAAGAAAGGAAGTTGTTATGGTGTGAATGTTTGTGTTCACCCACAATTCATATATTGAAATCCTAAAATCAAGATGATATTATTAGGAGTGGTACATTTGGGAAGTTATTAGATCGTGAGAGCTGAGCCTTCATCAGTGGGATTAGGGACTTCATAAAGAGGCTCAAGAAAGACTCCTTGCATTTCCAACAAAAGAAGAGATGCAAGAAGAAGTCTCCCTTTATGAGGAACAGGTCCTCATCGACAAAGAATCTGTCAGTGCCTTGGTCTTGGACTTCACATCCTCCAGACATGTAAGAAATAAATATTGTTAGTTATAAATCATCCAGTCTATAATATTTTGTTACAGTAGCCTGAATGAACTAAGGCAGGAGTCATGCAAAATGTTGTCTCAGATCACAATAGAATTTACCTAGAAATCAATAAAAAAAAAGAGAGCTAGAAAATTTTGAAAATCCTGATATTAGACAAAACACTTCCAAAAATAGGTCAATAAACAAATCTTCAAAACAATTTTTAAATATTTTTGACTACATGAAAATGAAATTAGAGCCAATCAGATTATGTGGAATACATTGAAGGCAGTACTAAGAGGGAAATTTTTAGCATTGAATGTAGACACTAGAAAATAAGAAAGATCTAAAATCAGTTATCTTACCATCCCCCTTAGTAAATTAGAGAAGGAAGAGGAAATTTATTCTAAAACAAGAAGAAACCAATCAAAAGTAGAGAAGAAATTAATGAATCTAAAAAAAGAAAATTCATAGACAATAGCAACAAAACCAAAAGTTGTTTCTTTAAAAAAATCAAATCAATCAAAAAATTAAATTTTTAATAAGATTACTTTAAAAAATGGTATGTCCCTCCAAATTCAGATGTTGAAGTCCAAACCACCAATATGACTCTATTTGGAAATAAAGGCTTTAAAGGGGTTAATTAAAGTTAATCAAGATCATAAAAGTGGGGCCTTAATCATATAGGACTTAGGTCCTTGTAAGAAGAGGCAGAAATACCAGCTCGCTCTCTCTCTCTCTCTCTCCCTCCCCCCCTTTCTCTTCCCCTCTGCTGTCACACTCTCTCTGCATGTGCACAGAAGAAAAGTACATCAATAAGGCAGTTAGTTCAATCCAGGAAGATAGCCCTCAGAAGAAACAAATTCTGTTGGGAATTTATTTGCACATCCAGACCCCAGAACTGTGAGAAAATAAATTTCTGTTAAGCCATCTAGTCCATGATATTTTGTTATAGCATCCTGAGCAGACTAACATAAAAGGAAACACACAAATATATAAATATCAGAAATGAAAGAGATGCCATCACTAGTAATCCCACAGATACTAAAAGAATGCTAAAGGAAAGCACTGAACAACTTCTTGCCTACAAAATTAATAAGGTAGATGAAATGGAGCTATTCTTTGAAAAGTACCAAGTCAAAATTCACAAGAAGTAGATAATCTGAGTATCTCTCTATATAATAAAAAATTGAATTAATAATTAATAGTCTTCAAAAGAAAGCATTGGCAACAGTAATACATGTGAATAGATAAATGAGTGAACAAATAAATAAATACATACATACATAGTATCAATCCAGATAGTTTCACTAGTACATTATAACCAACATTTAAGGAAGAAATAATACCAGCTCTCCCTCATCTACTCCAAAACGTTTGGAAGAGGAAACACTTGAAAGCTTAATCTATGAGGACAGCAGTGCATTTAAAATAAAACCATAGAAAAACATTATAAGAAATAAAAACTGCAAACCAATATGTCTCATGCGCACATAGATTTAAAAATTCTCAACAGAATATTTGCAAATTGAATCCATTCATATATAAAAAGAATTATACACTATGACAAAGTGGAATTTATTACATGTATGCAGGCTGGTGCAACATTCAAAAAAATCAATTAATGTAATCCATCACACCAACAGGCTGAAAAAGAAAAATCAGATAATCATGTAAATAGAGGATGAAAAAGTATGTGACAAAATAAAGCACCTATTCTTGATTAAAGCTCTCATCTCAAGCTAGGAATACAGGGCAACTTCCTCAATTTGATAAAGGGCAATCACAAAAACTGATAGCTGTCATCATCCTTAATGGTGAGAAAGTATGTTTTTCCTCTAAGACTTAAAACAAGGTTTCTCTTACCATTTGCATTCAATATCATTCTAAAGGTCAATGGTAGTGAAATAAAGCAAAGAAAATGAAAGCTATACAGATGGATTGGAAGAAATAAAACTGGTTTTATTGGTAGATGACATGAGCATTAACTAAAGAACAGGAAAAAAATTGGTTCTGGACTTAAAGCAAATATAACAGGATTGAAGAATACGAGGTTGGTATAAGAAAGCCAGTTTTTAAAATACCAGAAATTAAGATTTGGAAGTGGAAATTAAATTGAAAACATAAAGGAATTTAAGATACCACCAAAAATACTTTGATGTAAGTCTAACAAAATATGTGTAAGATCTACAGGCAGAAAACTATAAAACTCTGATGAAGGAACTCAATGTAGATCTAAATAACGAAGATATATTCAGTGCTCATGGATTGTAAGACTCAATATTGTTAAAATATTAATTTTTGCTAACTTGATGTAGAAAATTAGCATAATAAAAATCTCAGGGATATATTTTAGAGATATTTACAGACTAATTCTAAAGTATATATATAAAGGCAAAAGATCTAAAACACACAGCAGATACCAAGACAAAACATAGCAACAAAGTTAGAACAAAATTAGAAGACTTAACACTACTGTATATTAAGAATATTGTAAGGCAACAGTTTTGAAGACAGCATGTGTGTACCTATACACACATACCATACACACATAGATACTATATAAACTATGTAAGTTATACCACATATAAGCCTAATAAATTAATATATTTAAAATTTAATTTGGCTGCTTGCAGTGAACTATATATTTCTGCTTTGCCAAAGTTCATGTTTGTCAATCTAAATATCAGATAGAGAGAGGCTCTCTACAAGAAAAAGATATTTATTTTGGAATAGGGTGTCACAACGGGAATATATTTGCCATAGTAAAGCATGTGCTGATTTAGGGAGGTACAGAAAGACAAGGGGTTTTAAAGGAAATATAAGAGGATTGTGTGTTTTGAAATGATTATCTATGTCTGCAAAGATCAGTAACACGAGCAATGCCATTTCAAGCTTAGACAGACAGTTGCCGAGCAGATGTCTTCACAGAAGTGTTTTTATTTTTTAATGTAAAGTCACAGTGACCTTTGCGTCGGCCTGTGGTAGTTTTGTTCTCATGCATACAAGCATGAGAACCCTCTCTTGATAGTCATCCCTGCCTCCATTTTTCAGGGTTTTCTTTTCTTTTCTTTTGAACATGAGTGACTTCATTTTGATTCTGACAAGTTCATATGTTCAAACCCTAATTTAAATGTGATAGTATTTGGAGATGGAGCTTATGAAGGAATTAGGTCATGGTATGGAAAAGACCCTACAGAAAGAAGGCAGGAATCTAGCTTGCTTTCTTTACTCCAAGAGAGGACACAGCAGAAAGACAATTGTCTGTAAACTAGGAAAAGAATTCCAACCAAGAATCCTGCCCTGCTGGTACCTTTATATTGGACTGCCAATCTCTAAAAATGAGAAAAATAAATTGTTTAAGCCACCCCATTTGTGATATTTTATTATAGTAGCACCAACATGAACTGATAAGATATTGCTTAAACTCAAATGATTTTGAGGAATTTTTGGTAATAACAATATAAATAATATCATTTTACTTCATTGCTGGTTATTCTATGGAACAATGTCATCTATTTTAAACACGATAAACATGTATATATTTGTATTTGTTATCTATTGCTGCCTAACAAATTGCTCAAAAACATAATGGTTTAAGCAGCATTTATTTTTCACAGATTATGCGGCTCTTAAATCTAGGCTCAGTTTTTCTTGTTCCTCTTTCTCAGGTATCCCCCTAAGCTACAATCAATTTGTCTAGTAGGGCTGTAGTTATCTCGAGGCTCCACAGGAGACAGATCTGATTTCAAAGCTCACTCACTCTTGCAGTTGTAGGTAGGAACCAGTTCTCTGCGGGCTGTTGGAGGACCTGAGTTCCTCAGTGGTCATTACTTGGAGGATACCCTCAGTCCCTTGCCATAGGGGCTACTTGCATGTGGACAATCTGACAAAATCCAGTGTGTGAGTGCTGACAAGGCAGAAGTAAGTCTTTAATAACCTAATATCAGAAGTGACATCCAATCTCTTTTGTAATATTCTATTTGTTAGAAACAAGTCAGTAGATGCAGTACACACTCATAGAAAGGAGATTGCAAAGGGTTTGAATACCAGCAAGCAGGGCCCGTTAGGAGTAATTTTTTAAAGCTTTTCACCACATGTTTTTGTTCTGCTATTAACCTATAAAATCCTACTATATAATATACATTATTGTTCAAAACATGAGTTAAAGCCAGTGTTCTGATGTCCTTCTCATGACTGTCAAAAAAATTTTGAATAAAAATGAAGCTTTAGGCAATCATTCATCTTTATATCAGCCATTAAAGACAGCTGCCATCTGTCATAAATTAAAATGAAAATGGCATAGCATATCCACAAAGAGAAGTATTTGGAAACTTTTCCTTTTAAAATGTAGACATACACTTTAATATTTAAGAAGGAAAATGTAGTTTTGAAAGGAACTGACTCAGTAAGGTAGACATATCTTTTCATTAGGCTTTCATTAATTTCCAATATGAGATAACAGTATAGTCAAACTGAAGGACCCTCAGTAGAAACCACAGTCCCAAGAGGTCTCTACTAATTGTGATCCTAAGGAAATCATTAAAGCAAACTTCCTTTAATTAGATATAGTTCCCAAGGTGGATGCAGAATACTCAACAACTCCCACGACTGTGGTAAGGATCTTAGCATTGATTGCTTTCTCTTCTACACTCAGTCAATGAAGTGAGACTCTAGTGCAATCAGTTGCATTTGTTTCTCAATATTTTGAAGGGTCTGTATGAGCTGAAGTTATAGTTATCTTGAACTTTTCATCAAGAATTTTCACTTCCCCAAAAGACACTTTCTTCATTGATTAGTATAACCCTAATTGGTTTCTTTTACTCTAACATGAGCCTCTAATGGTTCAAGTGAAATGTGGAATTGAGCATTCTATGTAAAATATATATATTTTACAGTAAGGTAGAGGGAAATAAATGTATATGCACATATTTTTAAATAATGATACTTCTATTAACATATACTATGTATTTTTTAGACAGAGTTACACTCTTGTTGCCAAGGCTGGAGGGCAGTGGCACACTCTCAGCTCACTGCAACCTCCGCCTTCCGAGTTCAAGCAATTCTCCTGCCTCAATCTTCCAAGTAGCTGGGATTACAGGCATGGGATCCACCATGCCTGGATAATTTTGTATTTTTAGTAGAGATGGGGTTTCTCCATGTTGGTCAGACTGGTCTTGAACTCTCGACCTCAGGAGATCAGCCCTCCTCAGTCTGGAGATCAGCCTGCTCAGCCAACATACGCTATTTTATGCAACTTCCAAATCTGAATGGTAAAATAATTCAAAATTGAAGAACATATTACGAAAATGCTTTATGACTATATTTCATAACTTGGGTGCTGAACTGGAGCCAGATTTGAAGTGCTTTGCTGCTAGTACCAGAAAAGGAAGAAAAGTCATTCTTCTGTGATGGCAGAATAAATCAGACATGCAACTCATCTAACTGAATGCTATGTCCTCTTACATATTTGTGGAAATGCAATATCTTTAAAATAATTATTTTCCCTAGAGAAACACTAGGTAATTCTCAATATTTAATTCAATTGCTTATTTTTCCTGTCAGCCTTTTTAGATGTCTTCATATCTAACCTACACAATTGCATTGGTCGTGTTCTTATACTTGTTTATTATTGATTTAGATTCCTTCTCCCACACCTTCTAATGTTTACTTCCAAGTGGAAGAAGATCTGCTGGTATTTTACTTACTTACCCTCTATATCCCTTAAGCTTACTTGAGGAAGAGTAATTTAATTGGACAAATGATTTCACAAGAAGAAATCTGGTGCAATTATCCTAGACTTCACTGCTTCTTGGGAATAAACTTTCCAAAAGATGGTGTGTTTTGCCATGATCCTCCACAGTATATGTTTTACAGAGGCACTGTACATTTTACACTGGAAAGCCTGCATGGCTCAGTACTATTACAGGTTATAAGTCTACTTAATTCTTGGGTTCAGTATTAAGAAAGCGAATTTCCTGCAGATTCAGTACATTTTTTAACATCAGCTTATCAGTGATAAACGATGGTTGTTACATTCTCTATTTCATGCATTTGTTTTATGATTAGAAACTCAGCTGGAGAAAAGAGAGGTGTTATATGTTATACCCACTTACACCCCAATAATTTTTATAAATGATTACTTTTATTTTATTTTGTAAGTTGTTATGGTCATTGCACTGTAAACCATTGAATTATTATCATCTATAACCAAAAATGATAGAATTTTTACTGTTTATTAGCTGATAGTGTTTGTTTTGCCATAAAAATACCATCTGAAATTAAGACTAGATTGGTTATTTCCAACATTTATATCTGGGTGATCTATATTAACACATTTGTATTAACATCCAACAATAAAAGATAAAAATAGCATTCTTCTATTGAGAGAAAATGACTCCTTTGTTACTCAATATGATGTGAATTTTTGATGGGAAACAAATTTATTTATAAGTATTAGGAATGTATTTCTTCATTCTTTGTTCACCAAAACACTTCTAAATTAATTTAGTTTCTGGTCTGTTGTTTATTTAATGTGAAACAAGCTTATTCTTTAATCCCTTAGAAAGAATTACTATTATAGTCAGTCTTAAATCCAATAATAAGATGTATTTTTTCTCTTTTGTAACTTTATTTTAAAAATCATTTCTAAAGTATGGCATGTGGATTCTATGTTTTGTGAGACAGAGAATATGTGAAAATAATTTTCATGCTTAAAGATATACTTGACTAGATAGAAAATTCAAAAGAATGTTTGAAGACTCAGCCACGCTGTATTTGTGGTGGTAATGATGGCAGCAGTGACCCATCTGGAATGGCTGCTGTGAAGATGCCACTGCAGCAAGGGATACATGGCCAGGCTGTGTGCTCAGGGAGCTGGCAGGGGCTTGGGACAGGCAGGAGCCTCACCTACTACTGAATCAGTGGAACTGGAGCCCTGTGCTTCTGGGCATAGCTACAGCCACCTAGCCATAGCTCCAGACCTGGGCATCCGCAAACTTTTGGGAGCCCAGAAAGCCGTCCCTGCCCCTGTAGGCTGGGAAGTGCCTGCTCCTGCTCCCTAGCTTCTCCCAACTCTGCCACAACCTCTACTTGTAGAGCAAAGTTGTAGTCAAGCCTGGGCACTGTTGGGACCTGACCAGGTGTGCATGAGTGCTCAGGGCAGTGCTGGCCCACAAGACCCCTGCTGCCTCAGCCCCCTCCAAACTTTGGGTGCCAATGAGTGCAGAAGGAGGCTGGCAAGCGGTGCTGAGGGCAGCTCAGCATTTACCCATAGGAATCTTTTGGCAGAAACAGTCAGGGCACCATGGAAGGCATGTTGATGGTGTGAGGCAGACAGGTTCCTGGGCAGAAAGGGGCAGGTCCCCAGTGAAACCCCACCTTCAAGCTGGGGACAGCCTGAAGCTTGGGGGCCAGACTGCCAGCTCTGGGTAGAGTCCACAGCCTGGAGTGAGACTTATCATGCTTTTTCCAGGTTTGCCCATGGCTGCTGATAGACCTATCAATTATGCACTTCTTCCTCCCTTCAGAGCCCATAAAAACCCTGGACTCATCCAGAATCACCCAGACTTTGGTACTACCAGTGGCAGGAAGGCACCATTCATTTTGGGTCTCCTCAACTTTTTGGGGTACCTTGCCTGTGGAAAAGAGCTACCCATGGGTCTCCTGTCTGCTAAGAGCTGGACACTACTTGGGACAACTTGTCTGCCGTATCTACCCTCTTCAGGTCTCCTAAGAGCTGTTCTGTTGCTCAGTGAAGCTCCTTTCTGCTTCAATCACCCTCTGGTTGTCTGCATACCTCTTTCTTACTGGAAACAGAACAAGAACTTTGGATCCACTGAATACAGGAATGAAAGTACTGTAACACAAACAGGGCTGAAACCCCTTCACCTTCACTTGCCATGTTGTAGGTGACAAGGAGAGAAGTGAGAAGGAGAGAAGAGTTGCAGCTCTTTGGGGAGCCCAAACCAAAAACCTCCCCAAGCCAGGGCTATGATGCTTTCTTTAGGGTTCCACAGTTCCTGACATCTTCAAGCTTCCTGTCCTCTGGAACTCCCACTGGAAGACTTCTGCCATATGCATGGTCTAGCAGAAGACTTTCAAGAGCCAATACCTGGAAATGTCTGCCTCACCTCAGCCAGCACACCTGGCAGTGTGCAGTGTCTGGACCCTGTGCTTGCTTACACACTCCTCATTACTCTGCACCTGGCTTGCACTTGGCGGGCATTGGATATAGGACAGTAGCACAAGCTGAGTGGGCCTGCTGGGAAGTGGGTGGAATGAGCTCAGCAGGCCCAAGCAAAACTTGGGCAAAGGTGCTACTGGCCACAGAGGTTCCCAACTAGAAACATGACACCCTAAGGATCCTGTGACAGTAATGTATTAGAATGTTTATTATAACCCTATTAGCATACCTTACAAGGAAGCTAAATGCCCATCAAAAGAGGAATGGCTTTAAAAAATTGTTATATCTACTATTAAAAAATCATAGAATCATCGAAATTAAATGGGTAGATCTACACACACTAAACAGGAAAGGAGTAAGTTATCTTTATTAACTGAATAAAAAATGCCAAATATCAGTTCATACCTATATAAAATAAAAAATTGCTCAGAATGTTTATTTCTTTAAAATATAATATTATACATATGTATGATTAATCTTACCCAAAATATTTACTGTAAGTTTTAGAGTGAATCTTCATGGGAATAGTAGCATAACTTTTGAAGAATCTCTATTAAGGACTACCATTAAGTATGCATTTTTAAACAGAATTCTATAAATTATTTTATTTGAAATGACATATTCCTGTAAAATGTAAAAAAACATATGTAACACAAATTGTTCAATTGTAGTTACTTCTAGGAGTTACACTGAATGACTCCAAGAAGACAGACCACTACTACCAACCACTAAAAATAAAATATTATGAAGTTTATAATTACTTTTTGTGTGTTTTAGTATTTTTCAAAGGTAATATATACTTACAATTTTTGTTCTTTTACAATTTAAAAATAGAATAACCACTAAACTGGATTATAACATTTTTGCAGCATTGTGAATATATGATTGTTAAAATTACAAATAAGTTTCACAGTAAGCATTTTAATTTCTGTTTTCAGAGAATTCAAAGAAAAAGAAAATGGTGGAGCAGAAATTCAAAACCTGAGCCCAGGTTCTAAAGTCAGTACCTTTTTAAAAAAGGACAGAAAGCAGAAAAAAGCAAAAAAAAAAAAAAAAAAAACGAGAAAACAATGACACACTTTTCCTCATGTATTGTGCTGATTCTTTTTCATTTCATATCTGCAGTCTTGCTTTGTGATTCTCTGAACTGATATACAAATTTGAAGCATTTACTATGACTGATTTTCCACAGTTACCTACAGCGCTTTTTAATGCATAATAGAAACATTTTTTTTGTTATTAGTGGATCACTGCCATTATCTCCTCCTGCTCTGTCCTGGTATTGCTTTTCTTTCTTTCATATATGAAACGTGTAAGTTAATAGCCTTGGAGAGAGTATGCTAGACAGTGATAGGGCAGTTGTTAGACTTTCTGGCTTATGCACACCAAGGTTCTTTGAGTACAGAGTCACAATGAAAGAAAAGTTCAAAGTATCATCCCCACCATTGCTAAATAATTCCAATGTTATTGAATAAAGTAGTAAATGAATAAAACTCTGGGTTATTGTTTCTTTCTACTTTATCTCCACTTACTGAATTAAAAATAATTCCTTTATGACTCCAAAAGTGATATGTTACTCCAAATCTTCACTCTTTTTTAAACTTTTTGTTTTGAAATAATTATATATTCGTAGAAAGAACCAAAGGTCCTATGTATTCTTCGCTCAGTCTCCTCGGTGGTTATATTATATATTATGGCACAATATCAAACTAGATAATTGACATTGGTATAATGTGTGTATATAGTTCCATGTCAATTCACTATGTGTGTAGATTTGTGTAACCACCACTACAATTAAGATACTAAAAAATTACCAGAAAGGCCTCCTTTGTGCTATTTACTTAAAGGGACACTCTCCCCATTATCTTAAATCCCTGGCAATTACTAATTTGTTCTCTATCTCTATAATTGGAACATTTTTAGAGTTTTATATATATGAATAATAAAATATATAATTGAGACTTCTTTCACACAGTGTAATGTCCTTAAGATTTATCCCAGTTCTTGTATAGATTCATTCTTTTCTATTGCAGAATAGTATTTAATGGTATGGATGTACTATATTTCAACCTTTTTCCCACCGAAGGACATTTACATTGTTCCTAGTTTTGAGCTATTACAAATAAAACTGCTTGCCAGTTGTGGTGAATCATGTCTGTAAACCCAGCACTTTGGGAGGCTGAGGCGGGATGATTGCTTAAGTTCAAGACCTGCCTAGGCAACGTAGTGAGAAACCATCTCTACGAAATGTAAAATATTAGCCGGGCATGGTGGTGCACACTAAGTCCCAAATACCCAAAAAGCTAAGATGCGAGTATCGCTTGAGCCCAGGAGTTCAAGGTTACAGTGAGCCATGATTGTAACCACTGCACTCCAGCCTAGGCAACAGAGTGAGCAGAGTGAGGACCCTGTCTCAAACAAACAAACAAACAAAAATGAATGAAACTGCTGTAAGCATTTATGAATGGGATTCTATGTAAACATATATTTTCATATATTTGAGATAAATGTCTGGAACTGCAATTGTTAGATGACACTATAATCACAAATTTAGTGTTTTTAGAGATTGCCAATTGTTTTCTCAGATTGACTGTAATAACACTACCTTCCCACTTAGAATGTATGAGAGATCTAGTCTCTCCCCATGTTCTCCAGCATGGGGGATTTTCACTATGCTTTATTTTAGCTGTTCTAGTAGGCATATAGTGACAACTTGTCTTACTTTGGACTTCTCTAATAACAGGTGTTAAACATATTTTCATGTGTTTATTTGCCAGCCACATACCCATTTCACTGAAGGATCTCTTCATGTCTTTGGCCCATTTCCAGCCAGATTGTTTCATTTGTACTTCACTGTTGTATTTTGAGAGTTCTTTATATTTTCTAGATACTGGTCCTTTGTTGGATAAGTTGTCAGCAAATATTTTCTTCTAGTCTGTAACTTATCTTTTCATTCTCTTAGGGTCATTTGCAGGGTGTCTTTAATTTTCATGAAATCCAATTTTTTAGTCTTTCCTCTGGTGGATGGTGGATTTGGTTCTATGCCTAACAACTCTTCAACAAACCTTAGGTTCTAATGATATTTTTTCTCTGTTATCTTTAAAAAGCCTCATAGTTTACATTTTACATTAAAATATAGGATCTATTTGAGTTAAATTTTATATAAGGTGTGAGGTTTAGGGAATGGCTCATTTTTGTGCTTATGGCTATACAATTATTCCAGCACTATTTGTTAACAAAACTGTCTTTCCAACATTAAACTTCTCCATGCTTTTGCAAATGCCAGTTGGCCACACTTGTCTGGGCCATTTACAGGCAGCCTATTGCTCTGTTTACTTAGGTTACTATTTTTCCACCACTACTTGCAGTCATGATTACATTTTCTATATTGCAAACCTTGAAATCAGGTAGCTAGAATTATCCTACTTTCTTCTTCTCTTTTTGTAATTGTTTTATGGTGGACTGTAGGTATTATATTATCTATGCATGACTTACCACATTCTTCTGTTTTCACCATCTTACCAGTTTATATGATGTACAGGAACTTTATAGCCCTTTACATGCCTTCAACCTCCACCACTTATAATAGAATTGTCTAAAAATGTTCCCTATGTACATTTAGAAACATATCATATATATTTTATGGTTTTTGCTTCATCTGCTAAATATAATTTAGAATACTCAAGAGAAGGAAAACCTACTGTATTTACTCATATTTTTACTTATGATTCATTTGAAACTTTTTATGACTTTTGCTTCATCTGCCAAATATAATTTAGGAAACTCAAGAAGAGAAGAAAAGCTGACTGTATTTACTTGTATTTTTGCTTCCAATGTCATTCTCATTGTATGATTTCTATTGTTTTACCATCAAGTTCACTGACTCACTTTTGTCTTCTCCATTCTGCTGTTGTGCCCACTCAGTGAATTTTTAAACATTTCAGTTATTTTATTTTTTTCAGTGATGTAATTCCCATTTGATTAATCTATCTTTCATTTCTTGGATGAAATTTTTGTTTTCTCATTTATTTGAAGAATATTCGTAATTGTTCACAGAAGCATTTTTATGATGACTGCTATTGAATCACTTTGAGATAATTCTATTTATTTCACCTAAGCATTAGCTTCTTGATGGTCTTCTTTTTAGTAATTAGAAATCTTCTTGGTTAGTAGACTAACGAAAGACTTTTTTGTGAAAGTCTAAACATTTTGAGTAACATGATATGGGACCCTGGATCCTACTTAAATCTTGTACATTAGTAGTCTTTCTTTCTCTGGTCCAGTTAGGGAAGTGTAATACCACTTCCTTACTGCCAAGTGAGGAGATAAGTCCAGGTTTTCCATTTGGCTTCTATTGACAGTTGCCTCCAGGAGAAATGGCTCCTTGCTATTGTTGGATATGGGATCAGAACTCATGCTTTTCACTTGGCCTTCACTAATATCACTCTGGCTGATGAATAAGGGGTGCCTTATTATTATTCTTCATGTGGCCTCCACTGATACTACAGGTGAAGGATGGTCTCATTGCTGTTAAATAAGGTTTAAAATACTGACTTTTCACTGGGCCTTCCATGAGATCTCGCAGTGAGAAGGATGAGGGCTGGCTCACTACCTTCAGGGGTGGGGCAGATGTCCAAGGTGCCCACCTTGTCTACCTATACACTGTGAAGGGAGAGTCCTTGTTACCACCCAGGGGTGATGAGTGTTCTTGATCTGCACTCTTCCTCCTCTGACGCCACTCTGTAATCAGTGTGGGTCACCTCATTACAAGCTGGTGACAGTGGAAACCTCGGCTCCATACTTGACCTTTTTAGGTGAGGATGGTGCCGCAGTTCTTTTAAAGTGTTTATCTGGAGTACAGCAGTTATTATTTAAAAGATCTTTCTTGTCAGTCTGCTTTTTTTCTGTTTCTTCAACTAAAGAGAGCAGGCTTTTTCTTTTTTTGTCTGTAACTGTTGGCTGCTCTAGGTCACTGGTTTCTCCAATAATTTCTGTGGGATGTGTAAAAGGAAAGTAAATCTTGGGACTCCAAAATCACTAAGCCAAAGGGGAAAAGTCAAGCTGAGAACTATGTCAGGCAAACCTGCTTCTCACTTAGTCCCTAAATAATATAGCTGCAAATATAAAAAAACCTACATACCTCCCTCACAATTGGCCTACAGGAAAATTCCTTGTGGGCCTCTGGATCTTTACCCTGAAAGTTACATTGAATTTAACCTTGGCAATGTAGATTGATAGCTTACCTTCACCAATGTGGGACAAGGGGCAAAACACAAAGTCATCCCTCTGCTCACCTGAGACAAATGCGTATCTGATTGCTTCCTCTGTCTTATCGTTTTTGTAAAAATTCAAATTCACTAAGCCAGACTGAGTCGTAGGTGACTATTCCTCTGCTCCTTCTCACATGTAAATTTTGTATTCAATAAAAAGCCAATGATCAAAGACCCAAAGAATGCAACATTTTGTCTCTTACCTATCTATGATCTGGAAACCCTGGCTTCGAGTTATCACCACTTTCTGGACCAAGCCAATGTACATCTTACACATACTGATTGCTATTTTACATCTCCCTAAAATGTATAAAACCAAACTATGTCCCAACCACCTTGGGCACATGTTTTTAGGACCTCCTGGGGCTGTGTCATGCATATATCTTTAACCGTGGCAAAATAAACCTTCTACATTGATTGAGATCTGTCTGAGATATTTTGGGGTTCATAGATACGTAAGTCAAAAAAGATAATTTACGAAGCTTACTACCATGTTGCTCCTCAAGTCTTGAAGTCCTAGTTGGTCTGTTTTCTTCTTCCTACCTTTTGGAGTTTTCTTGCTTGTTTTATACATAATGTTCAGATATTTTAGCTGTACATAGTGAAACAAATAGGAAAAAAATATGTACTCTATCTTTCTATAAGTGGATATTTCTTCACTCTTAAGGTGTTTTTTAATTTTACTTTTTTTTTAGTCCTCATAGGAATTTTAAAAAAACTTTATGAGAAGCTATGTTAAGAATCACCAGCCAGTGGCCATATAAAAATAGTTACAGGGTATAAAAGGAAACTGAATCTTGAAGCCACCAAAAAATCACTAAGCTAAAGGGAAAAGTCAAGCAGGGCACTGCTTGGGGCAAACCTGCCTCCCACTCCATTCAAAGTCACCCTGCTGCTCACTGAGATAAATGCCTATCTTGTTGCCTCCTTTGGAGAGGAAAATAAGATATTCAAAAGAAGGCAGCCATTTGTCTCTTATTTACCTATAACCTAGAAGTCCCCTCCCCACTTCAAACTGTCCCACCTTTTTTGAACACCCAATGTTCACCTCACATATGTTGATGGATGTCTCATGTCTCCCTAAAATGTATAAAACCAAACTATGTTCTGACCACCTTGGGCACATGTCATCAGGACCTCATGACGCTGTGACCTGGGGGCACACTATCAACCTTGGCAAAAGTAGCTTTCCAAATTAACAGAGACCTGCCTCAGCTATTTGGGGTTCACAGGGAAATTATTATTTTTTATTATACTTTAAATTCTGGGATACAAGTGCAGATCATGCAGGATTATTACATACGTATACACATGCCATGGTGGTTTGCTGCCTTCATCCTTCCGTCACCTACATTAGTTATTTCTCCTAATGTTATCCCTCCCCAATCCCGCTATCCCTCAATAGGCCCTGGCATGTGATGTTCCCCTCCCTGTGTCCGTGTGTTCTCATTGTTCAACAGCCACTTATGAGTGAGAACATGTGGTGTTTGGTTTTCTGTTGTTGTGTCTGTTTGCTGAGAATGATGGTTTCCAGATTCATCCAAGTCCCTGTAAAGGACATGAACTAATCCCCTTTTTGGCTGCATAGTATTCCATGGTATATATGTGCCACATTTTTTTTAGCCAGTCTATCATCAATGGGCATTTGGCTTGGTTCCAAGTCTTTGTCATTGTAAACAGTGCCATAATGAACATACCTGTGCATGTATCTTTATAATAGAATGATTTATAATCCTTTGGGTATATACCCAGTAATGGGATTGCTGGGTAAATGGTATTTCTATTTCTAGATCCATGGGGAATCGCCACACCGTCTTCCACAATGGTTGAACTAATTTACACTCTCATCAACAGTGTAAAAGTGTTCCTATTTCTCCACATCCTCTCTAGCATCTGTTATCTCTAGATTTTTTTATTAAGAGTTATACTTTCTTGTAATTTATATCTTCTTTCTCCTCCTCAAATATGTTGCATACAATGAAAACATAAAGTCTCTGTATACCATGAAATTATCTTAGAAAATAAGACGAAGATGTGTTTTTTTTTTTAATGGAGCTAATGAGGATCCTTTATGTACTTAAAAAATCTTTATCAAACTACAAAAAACCCACAGGCATAGTGAGCAAAATAACTACTCAAGAACGTAGGCTCTGAGCTAGCAAAGTACATGTTTAAAATAACCAAAAGAAGCTGTGAGTGTAGATAATGTATGGTACAAGTGATTTTGTTCCTAATAACTTTACAATTGATTGCAACATGCTTCATTATTCTGTTTATATTTAAACTCCAGATTTACTGTTTCTCTTAATCTATATTTACCTGTTTTTATAATATTCCTTTTAAGTATCAAAGAAGTGCAAAGAGCTTCACAACATGTCACCTTTTAAAAGTCTTTGATTCAGTGTTCTTTCAGTTTGTTACTAGCAATCTTGCTGTGCCATTTATAATAGCAGGATTCATAAATGTTTACTTTTGTCTTTATCACAGATCTTACATTTTCTAATTTATGTTTTCTTTTTCTCAGATGTGTCCAATGGCAACTGTGTGTCACTACGCCCAAATATTATTCCAGCTTTACTTGTTGAAAGGCTGTCCTTTTGCCAGTGAGCTACCTTGACATCTTTGACAAAAATCAATTAGCCATATATGAGTCAGCTGAATTCTGGTCTCTTAATCCATTCATCCGTCTTTATGAAAATACCATACCATATTTATTACAATTGCTCATTAGGAAATCTGAAATTATAAAATGTAACTCCTTCAAATTAGGTTTTCCATATTTACTTTAACATGTAGGTCATTTTTATTTTGAAATATATCTAAAATTAACTTGTCAGTCTCTACAAAAAAACATCCTCTGTGATTTTGCAGTTGTGTAGCAGTAAATCTACAGATAAATTTGAGAATTGTTATTTTAAAAATGTTGAGTTTTCCAATCTATGATACATGTTATAACTTTGCCTTTTTAAAAAATTAATTTGCAACCAGCAATGTTTTGCAATTTGTAAGGTACAGGTCTTTCACAGTTTTTGTCAGATTTATTCTTATTTCATACTTTTTAATGCAATTGTAAATGAATCGTTTTTACTTAATTTTATTTTTGAATTGATCATCTCTAGAGATTATAACTACAATTGTTTTTATATATTTACTCTGAATACTGCAACTTTGTTAAAATTGTTAAAGTCTAGTATCTTTTCATAACTTCACAAAATTTTCTACATACAAATCATATTGCCCATAAATCTTCCTTTTTAATATGCATGGTTTTATTTAGTTAGTTTGTTTATTTTATTCCAGTACTAGGAACTCCAGCATTAGAGGTTTTCCATCTCTTCCTGAGGACAAATACCAATCTCTTCTGTTGCAAATTAAGGATAGTTAAATATGCTGAGGGTGGACACCATTAATAATGGCTTCAATTCTAATGCTTGGAAAAAAATACTGTTTTCTTCTAGTTAGGAATGGAGGCATCTTAGTCCCAAATACATTTGAATTTGCATCTCCAAACTTAGATTTTTGGAACTGGGACTAGTGGACCTATTGATGTGGACATAATAGAATGGATCCATTTTTGCTGCAGGAATATGATATTCATGTGTGTCTTTTGGATGCTGAATAATTCTGCAAATAGCTCTCTGTTCTGTGGAGTTTTACAAATGCCAGAAAGTATCATTGTGGTATTCCTGGTTTCCAAATGCATAAACAAACTTGTACCCAGATGCAGCCACATTAAATGCTATTAACAAAGTTCTCTCTAATATAAAAATATAGTGGCAAATGTATTTCTGAAGGGAATGGCTGGTTTTTAATCTGTAGTGGAAATAAATCTCTCAATAAAATTCAAGGATACATTATCATGATACTGTGTAGGGAGCAATGAAAGTAGATGAGTTGGCAATCAAATTTCATGCTTCGGGGCTTGAACTGGTTTTATAGGGGTTATAATGGGATCTTCTGAAATAAGTGAAGGAATCTTTTTGCCTTAAAAAGTCTAGAGTCATCTATGTAGATCGTGGTGCAGTCTGGAGTTTAAAATGAACAGTAACATAGCTGTTCAAACAGAGAATTTGACAAAGTTTAATCTATTTCTTGGCTTCCCTCAAGTGATATAGAAAAGCATGATGTGAATGAAGCCTTTTGGACACAAAAGGAGTCCATGAAATTATTCAACTGGCATTCTTCCTCATCTCAGAGGTAACTGACATCTTACTCTTTCCTGTACTTGTAACCAAAAGAAACATCTTTATTCACATTCACTAAGGCTCACTTCTTGCTCTCTTGTGCCATAGATCACAGCTGTGTACGAATCCATAGAAGGCAACATGTCAAAAAAGAGCCAATGAAGAAATCATTTATGTTCCAAGAATTAGTCTTGGCTCTGTGTCATGAACTTTCTTTCTCTTATGGGAAATATGTGTTTCCTTATATTTTAATGGTCCCTTCATTAAATTGCTTCTTGTGTGGATATTAATGAAGATTCCTAAAAATGTTGTTTTCTAGTCGTTTCTATATCTCTGTAATAATTTTTTGCAATTATGTTACATGTTCAATTTTATTCTCAAGAAATCATCTTAAAAGATTCCCTTTAACCTGGAACCATTTGACATTTAAACATCCACAGTGTCATCTTCTCTCAATATTATCAATAAAGAAAAATTTTATTCTTGAGAGAATAGGACTACTAAAGGAAAAGGACTTCTAAAAGGTACATAAAAATTAGTATATATGCATAGGAGGAATTTTATAAAATTCTATGTGTTAAATTAATGTTATTTTTCATCTTCACATGATTTTAATATTTACTCTCAGCATGCCCAGATGATAATATAACAAATTCATATCCTATTATCTGGAATGGTTGCTAAATTATTTTATTTTTTCTGGTGATTGCTTTTTCTTATCTTCTTCTTAATTTTTCTTGTTCTTTAAGAATACTAATACTAGAATATTAATAAAAATATTTCCAATCAAATGACTTTTAAATGAGTTACCTTAAAGAATAATTCGTTTACCTATATTTTTTCTCTTTTTTTTTTTTTGAGACAGAGTTTCATCCTGTAGCTCAGGCTGAAGTGCAGTGGTAAGATCCCAGCCCTCCACCTCCCAGTTCAAGTGATTCTCCTGCCTGAGCCTCCCAAGTAGTTGGGATTACAGGTGCCTATCACCATGCCCAGCTAATTTTTGTATTTTTTGTAGAAACAGGGATTTCACCATGTTGGCCAGGCTAATCTCGAACTCCTGATCCAAAGTGATCCACCTGCCTTGGCCTCCTAAAGTGCTGGGATTATAGGAGTGAGCCACTGCACCCAAGGTCTGTTTACCTATTTCTAATTAAATGTGATATTCTCTGCACTGGCACTAAAAATTATTCACAAAGAGCACAAAAATAAAAATGTCTTATATGCTTCTTTGTGGAGACATATTTTGCTAAATATTTGGTTTTACTGAGACTTCCATATTTTTAGATTAAAGGAAAAACAAAAACATATTAACATCAATTTTCACTTTAAAATAAATTTAACTTGGTTATTTTCTTTAATATTTTATACAGTGAGTATTAAATTAAGTTAAATCATTGGGAGTGGACAATATTCTCTTATATAAAAACTAAGATTTCATATGCTTCAAACTAATATATACATAAAATATGACTAATGCACAATAAAACACTTTATTAAGCTCATAATAAAAGCTCGCTACTTGAGCTCAACAAATGCACTTTTTTGTTAACAGATCCTTAATCCTATATCTTCAGTGCTTATATAGTCCAATGGTTAATTCTACCTGAAGGGGGAAATAATTAGATATACTGACCACATACTGTTTGGCTTCTTGAGAGGATTAATAATTTCCAAATTGTCTGGATTGCATCTGGCTTCAACGAAACATAAAGACCACAACAATTTTTAAAAATATTAAAATTTAGTTCAAATTAATTTAAAACTTTCCTTCTGTCATCTCCTCAATGAATCATACATGCAGAACCAATTTTCATAGAAACAAAATGTTACTTGTACCTTCCGCAGTAATCAGTGATAAATTGTGCATGGCATCAACTGAGCACTAAAATTTCTTTAAACACATGCTACTACTTTATCTGTACTCATTATTTTGTTTGGTTCCAACAAAGAATAAAGCTGTGCCATTACCTTCTTAAAATAATGAAAAGCGTTATACTGACAAGCAATGACAACATACAATGTAATAGTATCAAATGGACAATAACACCCTCATACTGACTTCTCTGATAAAATAACCTCACTGCTCTGATTCATTAATGCACCAAGAACATCTAAAATGCCACTCAATCTCTCCTTTATTTACTTCTAATAAACTGTGCTCATTTTATTAGAATATTTGACCTGTTTTGAATATTCTTAAAATAAATAGTGACCCGTAGTTTGGTTAGTAATAAGCATGCAAAAATATGCAAAATAATTTAGCATGGAAATATTTGTAGTTGGAGAAGTTACATATCTGAAGAAATGGGAACAATGATCCAATTAATCCTAAAGACTGGTGTGTAACTTGTGCCGCAATAGAAAGGCATGGGAAAAACGAGTGGTGGGGCATTGAGGAGATTCTTTCATGGTTAGTAACTATCAGACATCAAATATCAGATGCGTCAATAATAACAAAACACAGAGAGAATGTTAAAATCACTAAATGTATGCAATATATATTTCAATGAAAGATTTTCCATTTACCACTCACCAAGAAAAACATTTTGTTATCGTTTAAAAATTTTTGACTGGGGCACGGTGGCTTATTCCTGTAATCTCAGCACTTTTGAAGGCCAAAGTGGGTGGATTGCTTGAGTACAGGAGTTAGAAATCAGCTTGGGCAACATGGCGAAATCCCATCTTTATAAAACATACACACACACACATACAAAAATTAACCAGATGTTGTGGGATGTGCCTGTAGCTTCAGCTACTCAGGAGGCTGAGGTGGGAGAATTACCTGAGCCTAAAGAGGTCAAGGCTGCAGTGAGCTGAGATCACGTCACTGCATTCCAGCCTGGATGAATGTGAGACCCTGTCTCCAAAACAAACCAGCAATTTGTTGGCTCATTTTTGTTTTCCTTGTTTTTTAAAAATTAATTTAATTTATAAGAGCGTTTTGGGTAAGTAGTCTATACACCACAAAATTCATTCGTTTTAAATTTTAAACCTACAACTTAATAGTTTGAGGTGTTTTTTAAGTAAATTTACTAAGTTGAGCAAACATCACCTCACAATCTTTGTATTACTTGAATTCACCTCTCATTTTCATCTCCAAACTCAGATGACCATTAGTCTATTTTCTCAATATAGATTTGACTTCTGAGGACATTTCATTCATATAAATGGGATCATACAATATGTGGACTTTTGTATTTGTGTTCATTAGCATATGAGGTTCATCCATGTTGCAAGATGTATCAATAGTATTCTGTTGCTGAATATATATGGTTGTGTAGATATACGATTTCTTATTTATCTACTAACCAATACATTGACATTCAGATAACTCCTACTTTTTGACTATTATGAATAATGCTGCTGTAAATATTTGTATATAAATCTTTGGGTGGATTGCTCATTACTATAGTAGTCTATAAAATATAGTGAACTTTTCATAATAATTTTGTGTCTTATAAAATTGCTAAATTGTTCTAGTAATATTCAGTGGATTATTTGAAAATTTGTTATAGATGACCATGCTCTTCCTAATAAGAGATGGTTTTATTTCTTCCTTTATGATTTGATGGTTTTATTTTCTTAACTTATTACACTAGATAGAACTTCAGAAAAAAAGTTAATAGTCATGATGAGAAAAGATATCCTTGCCTTGTTCTTGATCTTATTGGTAAAGTTTTTAATTTCTCATCAGTAAGTACAATGACAGCTAATGGTTCTCAAGCATAAACTATTAAAGAATGCCACTTCTATTTCTAATGGGCTAGGATTTTTTTAAAATCACAGGTGAACATTGAATCTTTAATTACTTTTTCTGCTTCTGAGATGCCTATATTGTTTTGCTTCAGTTTGTCAATACAGTGAATTACACAGGTTGATTTTTTTAATGTTAAAACACCCTGGAATTTCTGGAATAACCCTCACTTGATCATAATGTATTAACATATTTTTATGTTGCTATATTATCTTTGTTGATATTTTCTTGAGATTTTTGAGTTTGTTTATAGAAAATATAAGTATATAGTTTTCTTTACCTGTGTTGTGTCTCTCTGTGAATGGTATCACCACAATACAAGCTTTATTGAATGAGTTAGGAAAGATTCATTATTCTATTTTCTGGAAGAGTTTATGGGGTTTGGTATTACTTCTTTAAATGACTGATAAAATTCACTAGTAAATTTATTTGGGTCTGCAATGGAATTTTAATTATTAAAGTTACTTTTAGTGGGGAGGTCTCAAGATGGCGTGGTGAGAACAACACAGGATTGAAGCTCTCGGTGAATGCATGGAGAGGGTGAGTCAGGGCCGCATTTCCAGACGGATCTTTGTTGCTCACAGAACGGGGAAATTCCCAGGTATAAAATAGATGCGGGACGCCAGGTAGAGGTTTTGGCTGGTGCAGCCGGCAGCTGGTGCGGCAGTGGCCGGTGCTGTAGTGTAGTGGCACTACACAGCACTCTGCACAAAGCACACTGGTCTGGGTGCCCTGTTGAACTGGCAATCTGAGACTTGAGAGGACTGAACTTCAGACTGAATGGGACTTGGACAGTGAGCCAGCACAGAGATTGCAGGGAAACAGCGTTTGAGGTAGCACAGTGGGACAAACAAAACGGCGATTCCAAACACTCTGGGTGTGGGCACAGCTGAACCCAGTATGGTGCAGCTCCATGGGGGAGGGGCATCTTCCATTACCGAGGCAATCCGCCCCTACTGAGGTACATGCCCATTGCTGACACAGCCTGCCATTGCTGAGGCAACCTGCTACAACAGAGAGACTCTGCAGCAGGGCGTAGCCCATGGCAGCAGGGCGGAGATAGCAGCAGAAGGGCAGAGCCTGCAGCAACAGGGTGAACCTCACACCAGCAGGGTGGAGCCTCGGCAGGCAAATAGTGACTAGACTGCCTCCAAGCTGGGCAGGACAGCACAACGGACACTCACAAATAAAGCCCCAGCCTCCCCAAGACAGAGCATCTGAGAAAAAAAGGTTTTTTTTTATGAGTTCTGTTGCAGCAGAATTAAACGTAGCAGCCTAACAGCCCTGAATGAACAACAGAGCTCACAGCTCAGCAATTGAGCTCCCATAAAGTACAGACTGTCTCCTCAAGCACCTCCCTAGCCCCTCTATATCCAAAAGACTGACATTTGGCAGGCATCATTCTGGGACAAAGACAGCAGAAAAAGAAACTGATAGCATCCCTCACTGTTCCACAGCTGCTATAGGTGCACCCCTGACAAGCAGGGCCTGTAGTGGACCTCAGCAGTCGTACACTAGAGGGGCTAGACTGGTAGAAGGAAAACCAAGTAACAGAAATACTTCATCATCAACAATCTGGGCATCCACTCAGAGACCCAATCGAAAAGTCAGCAACTACACAGACGACAAGTAGATAAATCCACAAAGATAGGAAGAAACCAGCACAAAAAGGAGGAAAACACCCGAAACCAGAACACCTCGCCTCCTAGAAAGGACGAAAACTCCTCACCAGCAAGGGAACAAAGCTGGACAAAGAATGACTGTGACGAAATGATGGAATTAGACTTCAGAAGGTGGATAATGAGAAACTTTTGTAAGCTAAAAGAACATGTTTTAAATCAATGCAAAGAAACTAAGAACCTCGAAAAAAGATACGAAAAAAGATTTGAGGAAATGATAACAAGAGTGGATAACTTAGAGAGGAATATGAATGAATTAAAGGAGCTTAAAAACACAATACGAGAACTTCGAAGGCATGCACAAGTTTCAACAGCCGAATTGACCAAGCAGAAGAAAGAATATCAGAAGTCAAAGATCAACTCAATGAAATAAAATGAGAAACCAAGATCAGAGAAAAAAGCACAAAAAGGAATGAACAGTCTCCAAGAAATGTGGGACTATGTGAAGAGACCTAACCTACGTTTGATAGGTGTACCTGAATGTGACGAAGAGAATGAATCCAAGCTGGAAAATACTCTTCAGGATATTATCCAGGAAAATTTCCCCCACCAAGCAAGACAGGCCAACACTCAAATGCAGGAAATACAGAGAACACCACAAAGATATTCCGCAAGAAGAGCAACCCCAAGGCACATAATCATCAGATTCAACAAGGTTGAAATAAAAGAGAAAATACTAATGGCAGCCATAGAAAAAGGTCGGGTCACCCACAAAGGGAAGCCCAACAGACTCACAGCAGATCTCTCAGCAGAAACACTACAAGCCAGAAGAGAGTGGGGGCTAATATTCAACATCCTTAAAGAAAAAAACTTTCAACCCAGAATTTCATATCTAGCCAAACTGAGCTTCATAAGTGAAGAAAAAATAAAATCCTTTGTGAACAAGCAAGTACTCAGAGATTTTGTCACCACCAGGCCTGCTTTACAAGAGCTCCTGAAAGAGGCACTACACATAGAAAGGAACAACCAGTACCAGCCATTCCAAAATCACACTAAATGCTAAAGAGCATCAACATTATGAACAATCTACAAAAACTAACAGGCAAAACAGCCAGCTAGCATCAAAATGGCAGTATCAAATTCACACATAACAATATTAACCCTAAATGTAAATGGACTAAATGCACCAATCAAAAGACACAGACTGGCAAATTGAATAAAAATCCAAGACCCATCAATGTGCTGTATCCAGGAAACCCATCTCACATGCAAGGATACACAAAGGCTCAAAAGAAAGGGATGGAGGAAAATTTACAAAGCAAATGGAGAGCAAAAAAAAGCAGGAGTTGCAATTCTCATCTCTGATAAAACAGACTTTAAAGCAACAAAGATCAAAAGAGATAAAGAAGGCCATTACATAATGGTAAAGATTGATACAACAAGAAGAGCTAATGATCCTAAACCTATATGGACCCAATTCAGGAGCACCTAGATATATAAGGCAAGTTCTTAATGACTTACAAAGAGACTTAGACTCCCACACAATAATAGTGGGAGACTTTAACACTCCACTGTCAATATTAGACAGATCAACCAGAAAGAAAATCAACAAGGATATCCAGGGCTTGAACTCAGAGCTGGAACAAGCAAACCTGATAGACATTTACAGAACTCTCCACCCCAAATTCATAGAATATACAATCTCAGCACCACATCACACCTACTCTAAAATTGACCACATAATTGGAAGTAAAGCACTCCTCAGCAAATGGAAAAAAACTGAAATCATAACTAACAGTCTCTCAGACCATCGTGCAATCAAGTTAGAACTCAGAATTCAGAAACCAACCCAGAACCGCACAGCTTCATGGAAACTGAACTGGCTCTTAAATGCTGACTGGATAAACAATGAAATGAAGGCAGAAATAAAGAAGTTCTTCTAAACCAATGAGAATGAAGACACAACATGCCAGAATATCTGGGACACATTTAAAGCAGTCTCTAGAGGAAAATATATAGCAATAAGTGCCCATATGAGGAGAATGGAGAGATCCAAAATTGACACCCTATCATCAAAATTGAAAGAGCTAGAGGAGCAAGACCAAAAAAACTCAAAACCCAGCAGAAGACAAGAAATAACTAAGATCAGAGCTGAACTGAAGGAGATTGAGACACGAAAAACCCTTCAAAAAATCAATAAATCCAAGAGCTGGTTTTTTGAAAAGAACAACAAAATAGACCACTAGCCAGATTGATTAAAAAGAAAAGAGAGAACAATCAAATAGATGCAATAAAAAATGATAAAGGGGAAATCACCACAGATTCCACAGAAATTCAAACCATCATCAGAGAATATTACAAACAACTCTATGCACATAAACTAGTAAACCTGGAAGAAATGGATAAATTCCTGGACTCCTGTGTCTTCCAAAGCCTAAACCAGGAGGAAGCTGAAACTACGAATAGACCAATAACAAGGTCAGAAGTTGAGGCAGCAATTAAAAGCCTACCACACAAAAAAAACCCAGGTCCAGATGGGTTCACAGCCGAATTCTACCAGACACACAATGAGGAGCTGGTACCATTCCTTCTGAAACTATTCCAAATAATCCAAAAAGAGGGAATCCTTCCCAAATCATTTTATGAGACCAATATCATCCTGATACCAAAACCCGGCAGAGACCCAACAAGAAAAGAAAATTTCAGGCCAAACATATATGCAAAAATCTTCAATAAAATATTGGCAAGCCGATTGCAACAGCAAATCAAAAAACTTATTCATCATGATCAAGTAGGATTCATCCCAGGGATGCAAGGCTGGTTCAGCATACACAAGTCTATAAACGTAATTCACCACATAAACAGAACCAAAAACAAAAACCACATGATTATCTCAATTGATGCAGAGAAGGCATTCGACAAAATTCAACAGCCCTATATGCTAAAAACCCTCAATAAACTCAGTATTGATGGACCGTATCTCAAAGTAATAAAAGCTATTTATGACAAACCAACAGCCAATATCATATTGAATGGGCAAAAACTGGAAGCATTCCCTTTGAAATCCGGCACTAGACAAGGATGCCCTCTTTGACCACTCCTATTCAATATAGTACTGGAAGTTCTAGCCAGAGCAATCAGGCAAGAAAAAGAAATAAAGGGTATTCAAATAGGAAAGGAGGAAGCCAAATTGTCTCTATTTGCAGACGACATGATAGTATACCTAGAAGACCGCATCGCCTCAGCCCAAACACTCCTGAAACTGATAAGCAACTTCAGCAAAGTCCCAGGATATAAAATCAATGTGCAAAAATCACAAGCAATCCTCTACACCAATAACAGACTTAAAGAAAGCCAAATCAAGAACAAACTGCCATTCACAATTGCTACAAAAGGAATAAAATACCTTGGAATACAACTCACAAGGAATGTAAGGGACCTCTTCAAGGAAAACTACAAACCACTGCTCAACGAAATAAGGGAAAACACAAAGAGATGGAGAAATATTCCATGTTCATGGTTAGGAAGAATCAGTATCGTGAAAATGGCTATACTGCCCAAAGTAATTTTCAGAATCAACACTATCCCCATCAAGCTACCATCAACTTTCTTCACAGAACTGGAAAAAAATCACCATGAACTTCATATGGAACCAAAAGAGAGCCCGCATAGCCAAGTCAATTCTAAGCAAAAAGAACACAGCGGGGGGCATCACACTACTGGATTTCAAACTATACTACAAGGCTACAGTAATCAAAACAACATGGTACTAGTACCAAAACAGACATAAAGACTAATGGAACAGAAAAGAGGCATCGAAGGAAACACAACATATGTACCACCATACAATCTTTGATAAACCTCACAAAAACAAGCAATGGGGAAAGGATTTCCTGTTTAACAAATGGTGCTGGGAATACTAGCTAGCCATGTGCAGAAAGCAGAAACTGGAGCCCTTCCTGACACCTTACACTAAAATTAACTCCAGATGGATTAAAACTTAAACGTAAGACCTGGCACCATAAAAACCCTAGAAGGAAATCTAGGCAAAACTATCCAGGACATAGGAGTAGGCAAGGACTTCATGAACAAAACACCAAGAGCATTGGCAACAAAAGCCAAAATAGACAAATGGGACCTAATGAAACTCCACAGCTTCTGCACGGCAAAAGAAACAGTCACTAGAGTGGATCGGCAACCAACAGAATGGGAAAAAATTTTCGCAGTCTACCCATCTGACAAAGGGCTGATATCCAGAATTTACAAACAACTTAAGCAGATTTACAGGAAAAAAACAAACAAGCCCATTCAAAAGTGGGCAAAGGATATGAACAGATACTTTACGAAAGAAGACATATATGAGGCCAGCAATCATATGAAAAAATGCTCATCGTCACTGGTCATCAGAGAGATGCAAATCAAAACCACATTGAGATACCATCTCACGCCAGTTAGAATGGCGATCATTAAAAAATCTGGAGACAACAGATGCTGGAGAGGATGTGGAGAAAAAGGAACACTTTTACACTGTTGGTGGGAGTGTAAATTAGTTCAACCATTGTGGAAGACGGTGTGGCGATTCCTCAAGGCCTTAGAAATAGAAATTCCATTTGACCCAGCAATCCCATTACTGGGTATATATCCAAAAGACTATAAATCGTTCTACTATAAGGACACATGTACACGAATGTTCATTGCAGCACTGTTTACAATAGCAAAGACCTGGAATCAGCCCAAATGCCCATTGATGATAGACTGGATTGGAAAAATGTGGCACATATACACCATGGAATATTATGCAGCAATCAGAAATGATGAGTTTGTGTCGTTTGTAGGGACATGGATGAATCTGGAAAACATCATCCTCAGCAAACTGACACAAGAACAGAAAATGAAACACCGCATATTCTCACTCATAGGTGGGTGATGAAAAATGAGAACACATGGACACAGAAAGGGGAGTACTAAACACTGGGGTCTATTGGGGGGAAAAGGGGAGGGCCAGTGGGAGGGGGAGGTGGGGAGGGATAGCCTGGGGAGAAATGCCAAATGTGGGTGAAGGGGAGAAGAAAAGCAAAGCACACTGCCATGTGTGTACCTACGCAACTGTCTTGCATGCTCTGCTCATGTACCCCAAAACCTATAATCCAATAAAAAATTAAAAAAAAAAAAAAAGATTTAAATGTTTGTGCTGCTTCAAAATTCATGTTAAAACTTAATCATCACAGCTATATTAGAAGGGGGCCTTTTGGGGGAAATTATTAAGAAATTATTAATGACCTTATAAAAAAAGCTGTTAGAGAGCTGTTTTATTTTTCTCTGCCCTTCTGTCCCTTCCATTGCTTCTGATAATATTTGTTTCCTTTGCTCTCTTTTGTCCTTCTGCCATGTGAGAGCACAATGTTTACCTCTTCTCACATGTGAGGACACAGCAAGAAGGCACCATTTTGAAAGGAGAGAACATCCCTCCCCAGACACCTAATCTGTCAGCACCATAATTTTGGACTTCCCAGTGCCCAGAGCTGTGAGAAAATCAACTAATCTTTATAAATTACCAGCTCTTGGATATTTTGTTGAAGCAGCAAATAGAGAACTAAGATAAGATGTTTAAGGCCAAACGTTCCTACTTAGCACTGGTTTTACTGCATTCCTTACATTTTGATATGTTTATTTTCACTAAGATAAAAATACTTTCTAACCTCTCTTATGAATTCTCCAGGTTCATGGATCATTTAGAAGCATGTTATTTAACCTGTGAATATTTGAAGATTTTTTTGTTGTTGTTGCTGTTGATCTCTAATTTAATTTGGTTATAGTGAAAACAATTTTTAAATGACTTTCAATCCATTTACATGCATGCATTGAAACTTGTCTTATAATCCTAAAAATGGCCTATTATCAACAAATATTTCCCAAGCACTTGAACAGAATGTTCATTCTGCTCTTATTTGGTGCCATGTCATTAAGTCAAGTTGGCTGATAGTGTTGCCAAAGTGTTCTGTTTCCTTTCTATTTTCTATCAAGTTATTTTCTGTATTACTGAGAGGGAGTTATTGAAGTATCCAAATATTATTGTTCAATTAGTTATTTTTTTTTTAAATTCTGCCAGGTTTTGCCACATATGATTTTGATGTCATTTATTGAGTGCATATATATGTGTGTATGTTTATAAAAATTATAAATTCCTAATAAGTTCATCCCATTGTCTTTATAAAATGTCTCTATTTACTTCCAGTAAAATATTTTTATCTTATACTATGATTTCAGGATTATAATTTGCATCCTTTTGAATGTGTAGATTAATGTTTTTCATTAAATTGAGGAAATGTTGCCACTATTTATTCATTATTTTTCTGTCCCTTTATCCTCTCTCCTTCCAGGACTCTCTTTATGCATGTGTTAGTATGTTGGATGGTATTTCAGCAGCCACTAAGGTTCTGTTCATTTTTACTAATATTTATTCCTTTGATTTTTTTCTTTGGTATGTGCACTTCTACACAGATACACACACACACGCATCCCTTCATATCCTCTGAATTCTTCTTTCTGCCATTTCTAATCACCCATTGAGCCTTTCTAGTATATTTTTAAATTTTAGTTATTGAACATCTAAGGTTCAGAATTTCCATTTGATTATTTTATCCATCTCTTTATATCTACCTTCTGATTATTTATTGACATTATACTTATCTTTACCTCTTTTGATAAGGATTCTGAGGCTTTTAAATATATTTATAAGAGCTGCTTTGATATCTTTTCTGTGATGCACTACATACATCTGGAGCCCTTCAGGGACAGTTTCTATTGATTGCTTTTTATTTTCTGTGTACTATCATACATCTCTATTTCTTTCTGTATAGCACTGGGTTTTGAAGTCTGATCACTTAATACGAAATATTATAGCAACTATGAATTATTATTCCCTATCCTAAGCTGGTGTTTTGTTTCTACTTTCTGTTATTGTCTTAGTCCATTTTCTGTTGCTTATAACAAAATAAGTGAAACTGAGTAATTTATTAAAAAAATTATTTTTTACAGTTTTAGAGGCTGTGAAGTCCAATGCCCAGGTGGTGAATCTGGTGAGGGCCTTCTTGCTGGTGGGGACTCATGTGTCATTCCAAGGTAATGCAAAGCATCACATGGCAAGGAGGTTGAGCATGCTAACACCCTAGCCATGTCACTTTTCCTCTTCTTATAAAGCCACTAGTTCCCCTTCCATGATAACCCATTAAGCCAGTGACCCATGAATGAACTAATCCACTCACAAGGGCAGAACCCTCATGATCCAATCATCTCTTAAAGGACCACCTCTCTATACTGCCACATTGGAGATTAAATTTCAACATGAGATTTGGAGGGGGCCAATGTGTGTTCTGCCCTCACATACATACATATATGTGTATATATAATATATATACACACATACACACACACACACACACATACACAACATGCCCTATATGATGTATACACACTTTGAAAGAATAAGTTCATATAATTGTGGGGACTGACAGGTCCAAAAACTGTAGGGCAGGCTAGGAACAGGCTGGAAACTCCAATAGGAGTAAATGCCATGATCTTAAGGCTGATTTTCATTTTATTCTCTGAGAATTCTGTTGTTTACTGCTTTTCTTTTTCTTTTCTTTTTTTTTTTTTGAGACGGAGTTTTCGCTCGTTACCCAGGCTGGAGTGCAATGGCGCGATCTCGGCTCACAGCAACCTCCGCCTCCTGGGTTCAGGCAATTCTCCTGCCTCAGCCTCCTGAGTAGCTGGGATTACAGGCACGCGCCACCACGCCCAGCTAATTTTTTGTATTTTTAGTAGAAACGGGGTTTCACCATGTTGACCAGGATGGTCTCTATCTCTTAACATCATGATCCACCCTCTTTGGCCTCCCAAAGTGCTGGGATTACAGGCGTGAGCCACGGCGCCCGGCCCTGCTTTTCTTAAAGTTTGCTGATTGTAGATGTTAACCACATCTATAAAATAACTTCACAGCAACATTGTTTTTAGCTTAGCATTTGGTTACTTAATTAGATATCATCACCTAGTCAAGTTGACAAATAAACCCACTATCACCATCTATGATAGCTGTCTTATGCTCTGTGCCTCCCTTTTTCATTTCTGGATGGTCTGTGTTCGGTTTCTGGCCTCAATCAATATCTTGTCTTCAAGTTACCTGCAATATTGCATTCCCTGATTGTTTCTCATTGAAATAACTATCATTTTCATCAACATCCTGGAAAATCGTTTGTATTTCTGCAAGCTCCCACCAAATCATATCAGTCTCCCTGACTGGCTAGTTACAGATCCTCCTGGCCTACCCCACTGTGGTAGAACCACTGCACAATGGAGGTGGAGGTGAGCGAGAAAGGGATGTGAGCAGCCCCAATTTAAAACATTGCACACTTCCACTCTTCTAACATAAGTTTTCTTGCTAAGTGCTTCTTAAATTTTTATATTCCACTGATTAACATCCAGAGTTCCAGAATGGTTATATTTTGAAAATTTTATTCAGTTTAATAATAACTTTGTTGGGAAAAAGATTTCAGAGCTCCTCATTCAATCATTTCTGACATTCTGCTTCTCTAATATTGCTAATTTAATTTTTATTAAATTTATATATTCAAATAAACTAAAGAAATGTTTCCTAACTTTCTTTGTAATTTTCATTATACAAATAATGAACCTTTGTCTTTTTTAGCTTATTTTTTATTCATTTTTAATGGGCCCTTTCTCTTTCCAGGAACCAATCCAAGATACCACATGTCCTTCAGCTTTCATGTCTCCTTAGTCTCCTCTGGTAGCATACAAGCTTACAGTTGAGTTTTGATTTTGTGTGCAATCTGACACTTGATGTATTTATATTTTCATTTCAAAATTAATTATCAGCATAGATCAAACTCTACCATCTGGCTAGTTAATTGCATTTGGCTTTTATAAATACATTTTTCTACCTTCTCCAATTTTAATTGTATATATTTATAATTTCATTTTATAGTCCTCACTTATACCTCTTTCTTTTTCTTTTTAGTGATTGCCCCAGGATATAAAATATACAGTTTAAATCATCTAAGGTCATTTTCAGATAATATTATACTACTTTACATATAGTATATGGAGATTTTTACAGTATCTTCTCAAATCTTCTCCTACCCCTGTGACATTTCCCTTCTGCACAGGCTATACACAAAGCATATTGTTATTATTGTTTCTTTAATCAGTTGCCTTTAAAAGTATAAAAATAACAAGAATAACAAGATATTTTATTTTACTTTTATTTATTCCTTTTCCAATGATCTTCTTATTTTTGTATATATTCAAACTTCTGGTCTGTATCCTATTTTTTCTATCTGAAAGTCTTCTTGTAACATTTCTCACAGAATAGATCTTCTGTTAATGAGATTTCTTATGTTTTGCTCTTAAGTCTTAAAACTACTCCTTTTATTCATTTTAAGGGGTACTTTTACTGGGTATAAAATTCTGTTTTTGCTTTGTTTCATTTTGTTTTAACTTTCAACACTGTAAAATACTCTTTCTATTGTCCTTTTGCTCTCATGATTTCCTACAAGAATCTGTTAAAATTCTTATCCTTGTTATTTGGAATGTAGCATATAATCTTCCCCTCCAGCTACATTTGAGATTTTCTCACATCTGTTTTACAAAAGCTTGATTAATATATGCCAAGTTTGGGCAACTTTTGTACTTCTTTACAGTGGTCTCTGAGATTTCTTCTTGTCTGCTACTGTTTTCTAATTTCTAACATTTTTACTTGATTTGTTATTAGTTTACACATCTCTTTTAAAATAATCTATTTGATCTTGCATGTTGTTTTTTTCTCAAGTCTTTAACTTCTCATAGTTATTTTAAACTATTTTTCTTTATTCCTACATGTCTTACATATGAGCCTGATTCTTATATTGCCTTGTATTTCAATAGTATATTTATTCTCACCTTTTTATGCCTTATGATATTTAGCTGAAAGTTTGCCATGTTGTATAGGCCAGTATATTCTGATATCTGTATTGCGTGTGTGTGTGTGTGTGTGTGTGTTGCTTTTTGTTGCTGCCACTTACATTTTGTCTTAACTCTGTGCTAGTCCCTGGAGTAATCTCTTCCTTGCAGTACTTTTCTGCTGTATTCCATTGCTGCTTTGATTTGATTTTTTGATACTTTAGTGTGGTTTTGTGAGCTGGGGGATGCATTTTCTGATGTTCTATTTAGGGCTTAGTCTTATGAAGGCACTGAGAAAGTGAATCTCAGGAGTACTGCATCTTCCTAAGTGTTTTGGCTCCTCCTTCAGATGAAACCCTGGGTATAACATGTATCTGTGTTCCTCTTCGAAAAGTACAGTTTAATTTCTTCTTCCTCTGTTCCACTCCTCAAGTGGCAATGGGTTTCCACCAGTGTCTTCAAGCTTTGTGAAGCTTCTTTTTTTAATGAACTCTTCCCTACAGACTAGGGAAGATATAATAGTGGTTTGGATAGAATTTTAGGAGTAACTTATTCCACTCTCCAGTCAACACTATGGCAAAAGCTTTCTGAGGATACTTCCTCATCTTCCCTGTGAACATCTAGGAAGGGGCTGGGAGAGGGTTTCTTAAAGAAAAACGCCTGCTAGACTGTGTGAACCCTGCCATGACTACCTTTCCCTGTGGTTTTATACTTTCACCTTAGCCAATACTTGGTCTTTTGCAATTCATTAATAATTTCCACTTGAAACTACTTTTTGGCTTGTATGTCATGCATTGGCATTTGTCCAAGATAAGCAAATGCTCACTGCCTGTTTTTGCATTCAGGTGCTTTCCATGACTCACTTCCCAATTTCACGTTGTTTGTTTGCCCTGTGTGCTCAGTTTTCTGATAGATTCAAGAGAAGCTGTTTATTTGCAGTCTGTCTAGTTTTTCTTGTAAGTTTAAAAGTGAAGCTGTTTCTGGCATTTTGTCTCTCTGGTCTAAAAACAGACATTGAATTATTATGATTTTGCCCTTTCCATATTAAAGATCTATTTTTAATGTTTTTCATATGGCTCAATTCTGTAATTTTCTTATCAGCTTTTCCTTGTTTTCTATTGTCTTTTGCTATCACTCTGGGAAAATATTCCAACTTCATCTCCCACAGTTTCAATTAGGTTTTAATTTGCTACTATAAATTTAATTTTAAACAGTTATATTCCTATTTGTTTGTTTCTTGAATTCAGTTTTATTATAGTACTGTCATGGCTTTCTGGAAATGTTACTTGCCCTTTCATTTTTTTCTTGCACAGTTTCTTACTCTTCCAAGATATTTTTGATCTATTTATTTTAAACCATATATTATATAAAGTGTATTTATCTGTATATAAATAGATATGTAAATAGCAGTTATATAAATGACTGCTGGCTTTCTTTAATCATTTTTGTCTGTCCACTCATATTTCAGTGGGTGGAACTAACAAGCTGAAAGTAATGTTTCAGACCAACTCACTCACTGAGGAAAAGTAGAAAAGTCATACAAAATATAAAAACAAATTTTTATATTCTTGAAGGCATTTTATAAGTTAAAATATAGCAAAAGTCATACAAAATATAAAAACAAATTTTTATATTCTTGAAGGCATTTTATAAGTTAAAATGTAGCAAAATGGAATGGGTGATGATTTGAGAAAAAAAACAGACATATTCATAAAGATGAACCTAGTGTTTGGGGCTAATTTTCCTTTGAGGGCATCTGACTATTTCAGAGGGATCTCTTAGGGGCTAAAATGCTGTTGTACTTTGATGGTCTCTTAAAGCTACGGTGGCAGAAATTAGAGTACGGAGGACAATGAATGGATACAAATTACAAGTAAGTAGAAATCTTATTATATAGGTCCTGGCAGAAACTGGCGTTCATATTTGAATAACTTCAATCCACGAAATGAAGTAATCCCAGATTGCTATCACCTGGCTGAAGTCAAAGCAGATCCTCTCTAGAGGAAAATAACACTCTCATTTGCATTCTAATTCTTCAAACAATTTTGCAAACACAGCTACTGGTATAAAATAGAGCATGGCAAGGCACATATTTGGAAATAATAAAATTAAGGTAAAACAGTAGGAATAACAAATTATAGAAAGAGAATAACAAAATATTCCCATTTTAAAGCTAACTACATCAGTGTTTTGAATAACTGTGCTTACTATGTTCAAGGATATAATGAAAAAATGGAAATTTAGGTAGGTAAAAATAGATTTCATGCAAATCATATGATGCAAAATAGACTGTATACAAATCATAAATCTGATAAGAGGTTAATATTCAGGATATATAAGAAACTCAATTCCATAGCAGAAAAAAATTAAAACAAATAACCCAATTTGAAATTGGGCAAAAGAAATGAATAGACATTTCTCAGGAAAAGATATACAGGTGGCCTACAGGCATATGAAAAAATGCTCGACATCACTAGTCATCAGGGAAATGCAAATCAAAACCACAATAACATCACATCACCCCAAATGGGATAGCTATTATCAAAAAGATAAAAAGGAATTAATTCTGCTGTGTATGTGGACGAAGAGGAACTTTATACACTGCTGGTGGGGAAAATCAGTGCAGCCATTATGGAAAACAATGTGGAGGTTCCTAAACAAATTAAAAATAGAACTACCATATGATCCAACAATCCCACTATTGAGTAAATGCCAAAAGGAAATAAAAGCAGAATGTTGGAAAGATACCTGCACTTCCATGTTTATGGCAGCACTATTCACAACAGCCAAGATACAGAGTCAACCTAAGTGTCTATTAACAGACAAATGGATAAAGAAAATGTGGTATATATTCACAGTGGAGGACTATTCAGTTACAAAACCTAATGAAGTCCTGTCATTTGCCACAACATGGACAAACCTGGAAAACATTATGTTAAGTGAAATAAGCCAGGCATAGAAAGACAAATACTGCATGATCTCACTCATATGTAGAATTTAGGAAGTTTATTTGTAAAGGTAGAGAAAAGAATAGTGGATACTAGAGGCTGAGGAGAGTAGGGGAGAAGGGAAATAGGAAAAGATTTGTCAAAAAGTACAAACTTGCAGTTAGATAGAGGAAATAAATTCTAATATTCTATTGTATAAAAGGATGACTATAGTTAAAATATTGTGTTGTATATTGCAAAATAGTTAGAAGAGAGGACTCTGATAAATGAAAGAAATGATAAATACATAAGGTAATCAATAGGCTAAATACCATGACTTATTACCCAATATATACATGTGTTGAAACATCACATTATATGTCATAAATATGTATAATTATTATGTATCAATTAAGAAAAGAAGAAGAAAAGGAAAAGAAAATCGCAGATAGACAAAAGTATGACAATAAAATTGCTAAAAAATATGAAGATTAAAATGTATTTGATAAATAGTTTAAAGTTAAACCACCAGAACAGATGCAGGAAATTTGCATTTATAAGATAATTCTTTGTTATAAAACAATGGCTTAATTCTTTAATAATTATCACTGACCTGTGGGAAAGAAGGGCATACAAGACTCTAACTGCCTTCAGATCAGATTTCATTTCGTGTTTGCCTTCCGAAGCTTTTTCTAAGCTCCAGGAAAGGCTGAAATCTACATTGGAGATATTTTTGATAATGACCATACTTTATTGAAAAAGGAGTGCCAAATTTCTTCAGTTTCAAAGGTTAATAATGTATTTCTTCAACCACTAATTTCAAATTGTGATATCTCAATTATAAGTAAAAAATTACGGTAAAGAATATTTAGATCAAAGGCAATAAATAATAAAAGCATAAAATGCACTTTTGTTTTATGCTTATTTCCAAAATAGTTGATTATTTTCAAAATGTTGTCATTTTTCTTTCAGAAAAGAATATTTTATTTAGAGCTTTTGTCTTCTAATGTGTCACCTTCCTTCACACACACACACACACACACACACACCCGTATATTGTATTTTGATTATTTATAAGAATTTGTAGCCAAAATAGTTTTCTCTCCATTAAAAAGTGTTTATGTGTTCTAAATTACAAATAATTTCCGTGAAAGTGCTAAGTGAGCAATGAAAGTTTAACTCCTGACACGGGACATGTTATCAGAGAAAATACTGGGGCAGAAATGTGAGATAACTGTAAAAATTCTAATCATTGGCCGGGCACGGTGGCTCAAGCCTGTAATCCCAGCACTTTGGGAGGCCGAGGCGGGTGGATCACGAGGTCAAAAGATCGAGACCATCCTGGTCAACATGGTGAAACCCCATCTCTACTAAAAATACAAAAAATTAGCTGGGCACTGTGGTGCATGCCTGTAATCCCAGCTGCTCAGGAGGCTTAGGCAGGAGAATTGCTTGAACCCAGGAGGCGGAGGTTGTGGTGAGCCAAGATCGCGCCATTGCATTCCAGCCTGGGTAACAAGAGCGAAACTCTGTCTCAAAAAAAGAAAAAAATTCTCATCATTTATTTTAAAGATGTGAAATGAATCAGTCACATTTCTTTAAAATTATTTTTTTTAAATCTATGTTTTAGAAGGTATTAATACTAAAATTGATTTCAAATGGTGGGTTTAAATGGAGCCAGAAGGACAAACCAGAATCACAACTTCCCACACCCAGCACTTGACATGCTTTTATTGAATCTGCAAGAGCTAAAAAAAATACTTCTTGCTCATTGCAATGCTCCCAAAATTTTTGCTGAAAAGAATAATATCTTCCCCCATAGCTTTGGACCACAGTTTGAAATATTCAGTGTGTTTCTGTGACTCCTCACTATAATTTCCCATCTTTAAAATAGATAAAATAATTGGGTACAAAAAGTATTGACTGACATATCCAAATGATTTGGGTGAAATGTATCAGAGCAATGTAAATTGACATTAAGTACATAAAAGGCCAATTATTTCAGGTACATTGAATATTCCTCACAAAATTAGTATTATTTCCTCAGCAAAGAGTATCCTTCCTATGAGTAATACTTTGCACAGTAGCCTGAATATAATGAATTCTGACTAAATATTAATGAAATTATGAAACATAGAATGTTTGAAATTTAATTACTTAAATATTGAACTACAATTTTATTTCCATTATATACAATGAAGCAACATGTAGGAACAAGTTTCAATTATTTTCATAAAATCTTGCCAGAAGCTCTCTTAACACATGTAGTAAAAATTTTACTCTAATATCTTAATAATCAAATGTTATTAAACAAATATTGTGTTTATATTAGAATATTACCATATCTTGTAATTTAGATCATTCATGACCTCTGTAACTCATTTGCTAATAAATGAAGAGAATTCTTGTCTCATGCTGAATGACTTTATAAAGTTTGTATTTATTCTTTATCCCAATCTACAGAAAATACCTCAAACAAAATGGATTAATTGCACTAGAAAATGAAAGTAATAGTTTCAATTATAGTTTTAGAATTTTTTATGGTCTTTTAATGAGTTTCTAAAAGAATCTTTATATTTTATATAAAAAGATTGTCTTAATTTAAGTAAGACACAGTTGTATCTGGACATTTTTCTGCAGGCTCTACAATTTTCAAGTTGAATTTGAATTTTCCAAGAATATATTGGAAAATATTTTTTGTTTTACGAATGGGAAATGTTTTACATGTGTCACATTGACTTCACTCTTGGGATCTAATTTAACATAAGAGGTAAAGGCAAAATCAACATGTTTTGGATTCTATGTTACAGGTTATTTTTCCTCCAATTTTCATTATTATTTTAATACCAACAAAAGTGTTCAGGTGGTCTTTAATTTGATGTTGGTTTCTTGAAAGTCATGAGTATAAACACCACTTTTTTTATTTCAGGTCGCTCATGATTTCTGACATAGGATATCCATATCATACTCTTTCTTTTTTAGTCACCTTGATATCTTACTAAAGATAAAGTTAAAAAAAAGACCCACAAATTGAAACAAAGTAAGTTACCTCTTTTGTATTTACTAACTGCTTCTGCCACCTGCATTGTTTTAGACATCTTTGTTATTTCTATGGAAAGAGATTTACAAAAACAGAATTTTTTTTTTTAAAAAGCAAAATGAAAAAGAGAATATGAATTTTAATAGGGACAATTTTAATACTTATAAATCACTAGTGAGAATGTTAGTTGATGCAATCATTTTAAACTCTGTCTCAGTATGTCAAAAAATTTAAATTATACATAATTTACACAGCATTTTCATATGGAGAATTTCCAAATGTGAGCATATAAAGCTTCACGTTGTGTAGCAACAATACAAATGTTCATAACAACACTATCTTCAATATTACCAAACTGGAAATTATAAAATGAATAAGTAACTTGTATTAAAGTCATTCAATGGAACACTATACAGTAGTGGGAATAAACAAACTATGCCTATAATCAACAATATATATGAATCACATAAATAAAACAGTGAGTAAAAGTAAAAATACCCCAAAGAATACATTCTGCATGATTCCATTTATATAAAATCCAAAATTAGACAAAGTGCTAGTGTTATGTATGGTGATAGAAGTCAGGACTGATTATCTTGAAAAAATTGTATACCCTGCAGAGAGTGTCCAAATACAAATGTGGTTCATTTATATCATGTTGACAAATCATAACTGAGAAAGAGAAGGCTAGGACTTGAGTGGTGATTTTGTTTCTCGACTGAATGCTGATTTCCCCAGGTGTGTTCAGTGTATTTCAATTTACCAAATAGCACATTTAATATCTGTGCACTGTAGTTTATACATACTATACATTATGTAAAAGTTTTGTATAAGAAGGAGAGTGATTTAAATAAGCTTCACTGCAAGGAAACATACGTGTAACATTCTAAAATAATACACAAAATAATTAGCTAAAATACATGTATTATTATGGGTAAAAATATCCTACAGCCTAGTAAAGACTTAATAATTGTGTTTCATTAAAAGAAAACATTTTGGACCAGGCCTGGTGGCTCATGCCTGTAATCTCAGCACTTTGGGAGGACAAGATGGGTGAATCACCTGAGGTAGAGAGTTCAAGACCAGCCTAACCAACATGGAGAAACCTGTCTCAACTGAAAACACAAAATTAGCCACATGTGGTGGCGAATGCCTCTAATTCCAGCTATTTGGGAGGCTGAGGCAGGAGAATCACTTGAACCCGGGAGGTAGAGGTTGTATGGTAGTGAGCTGAGATCACGCCATTGCACTCCAGCCTGAGCAATGACAGCAAAACTGTCTCAAAAATAAATAAAATAAAACATGAAAACATTTTGTAATTTGGATAACTTACAAATATTGTGACTTCTACCAGTAAACGACAAACGATTCCTTTCATAATCAATTGAGTTATAATGAAGGTTACATTGGGATTATAAAATATTGCCTTCAAAATTCTGTTTGAATAAATAAATTATTGGAAAAACGTGCATTTCTCAAACAATAATATACTACTACAAAATGAATACCTATTAAAGGTCACATTTATATAATTAGTATCATAATTGGCCTCTGTGAAAATTTGTGGGGATTAACATTATTTAATAAAACGAAACAAATTTGGGATTGTTTTGCATTATGCACAAGATTAATTTACAAATATTTAGTGTATGAAAACATTAACAGCCTTTAAAATTAACCATATTTTATGAGGCACATAGTGACCCAGCAATGCCTATACTTGTATAGTTAGATTATATTTCTTCAAAGATTATCTATCATCTATCTATCCATCCTGAAATATACATACTGATACATCTACTGAAAATGGTTACATGCAAAGCAAAAAAAAAAAAAAACAAAACAAAAAAGATGTAATGGGTGGTGATAAACACAAAACTAACAACATAACAAAAACAAAAAATCTTGGGATAGAGAAACTAGGAACTTGAGATTTAGCTCTAGTTACTCCTACAGAATGTAGATTTACATGTCGTAGCTAATTGAAATAAAACTAGTGTTAACTCATTAGTTCTATTTATTCATTTGTTCAGCATATATTTATCAAATACCTACTACATGCCAGATATTTCTAAGCCAGAAAACTTAAATAATTAGAATTATTATTCATTTCTAGTTTTACAGTTCTGTGGATATGGAATTAATTAACTGCAGTGGATAATAGCATTGGTTATGCAGAAAGATCCATAGGGACACACATAAGAGAGTAACAGTGGGGAGAAGGCCAAAGCCCAGTTGTGATTCTTTATTCCTTTCTATGTCACCTGTATCATTGTATTTGGACCCAAGTTAGTCATTTAAAATAAAAATCAGACTACTTGCCAGGTGCACTGCTCATGCCTATTGCAGCATTTTGGGAAGCCAAGGCAGAAGGATCACCTGAGGTCAGGAATTTAAGACTAATCTGGGCAACATGGTGAGACCCTGTTTCTACCAATAATAATAATAATAAAATTCCAGGTATGGTGGCATGTGCCTGTAGTCCTAGCTACTCTGAGGCTGAGGTGAGAGGATACCCTGAGCCCAGGAGTTGGTGATTACAGCGAGCTGTGATCACCGCACTGCACTCCCACCTGGGTGACAGAGCAAGACCCTGTCTCTAAAAATTATCTGAGATATTCCTAGGAAAGCATTTTTCTTAGATATCTTTAATATTTTCACTAGCTTTCACAGAACATGTAGTAGTAATGATGACTAAAACTTTAAAGACCATAAAAGATTTATTAACGGTGGCATTCTACAAAGTCTGCTGGGGTCTACAGATTACCAAAGATTGTTCAAAACAATTGAATTGTCTATACCAGAATCCAGTGATTGTTCACGATGCTTCTAATCCCAGATTTATAGACTTAGCAAGATTATGGTTTACACTTTGAAAAGTTCAAATAGACTATTCTCATTTCATAAATGAACAAAATACTTGCTTCCTAAAATTCAATTTAAATTGTAGTCTAAAACAAACACATGAAGAAAGTTAAGCTTACAAATTTTAAGCAAGGAAATGAGGATTTCTACCTAAAGTTTCAATTAAAACCTAATCCCAGTATATGTGTGCGTGTGTGTGTGTGGTATGCACGTGTATGCGGGTATGCTTGCTCTGTTTGTTACACTGTATTCTTTCAGCACATTTTGATTAACTGACAGAATGGTTTTCAAACATTTGTCTCCAAATTCCTAACTGGGATAAACTATCTGATTTCTGAGATACACATCAGGGATCAATCCACTGTCTTTATAAATTACAATTCATTGACTGTTTTCTGTTTCCATTCTCATCAAGAAGTACAGTATCTAGTTGTACCATATCTCACTAGTGTCTGTCAACAATTGGATCTGTTAGTATATTTGGAATGAGAAGATACAACACAGTGATTGTGCCCTTGAAATAAGATTTCAAGAGTCTTTAATTCATGTTCTTTATTCCTTGCCTCCTTACTCTGCTCTCCACCACTCTTTATTCCTTTCTTCAATATTGAGACATACACAAAACATCATTTGAGGAATGGAGAATTTAGTCATGTGCCATGTTTGCACATAGCTTTAATGTGATTGTCTATGATTCCGTAGGCAAACATAAGAACACCGAATTGCACACAAAGTCTGTAATCATATCATCTGTGGCTACAGATGGAAAACAGCCTGCACAAACAGGAGGTATTGTTAGCCAGGTGGATTTCCAGTTTCAATATGTTTGAACAAATTTTTGGGTAACACAAAGCCATTAGCAACTGGGCAATGCTGAGGAGGTGTCAGAAGGCACTGTCAACTCCAATCTTAAACATTTCTCAGAAAATTAAAGAATTATTTGAATAATCTTAGTATATCTGAGCCACCTGTTCGTGTATTTGGCTTATTTCCTCACATGTTTATTTCAATTTTTAAATTTTTTGTGTGTGGATACAGAGCTGATATATATAGTTACGGAGGACGTGAGATATTTTGACACATGCATGCAATGCATAATAATCACATCAAGGTAAATGGGATATCCACCACCTCAAGCATTTACCCTTTATGTTACAAACAATCCATTTATACTCTTAGTTATTTAAAAACATACAGTTAAATAATTATTGACTACAGTTACTCTGTTGTGCTATCAAATATCAGACCGTATTCGTTCTTTCTATTTTTTCTACCCATTAACCATCCCCACTTCCCCCCATCCCCTATACACCTTTTATTGTGTCGCCAACCTCCTCTCCTCTCTTTAAGTTTGCCATTCCCTGTGACACGACCTATACATTCAAAGAAATAACCTCCAAATTAGCTGGATGAGCTTAACCTCTTAAGAGTTTAGAATCAGGAAGCATTACTAATTACGCCATGTCTGTTCCCATATCTTATTTGCAGTTATTTTCTTTAACAATATCTGGCTCTTGCACATTCAATGGCATGATCAGCAGTTGAGGATTGGACGGGTTTTCCTGCCATTGTCTGTCCCCTGTCCCCACCGTTTCTCACAGAGGTGACTGCAGTGACTTCCTGACGCTCTCTGATAGGGAAGCTCCTCCACCTCCTCACCAGCCCGCCTGGCAAGCTCAGCCCATCCCGGCTCCCAGGCGTTCCTGCCCTTCCCAGGGCCTCTAACACGCAGCATTGGCTACACTCGGGTTTCAACTTTCACCTCCAGCACCACTTCCTTCCTACGTGCCTTATTCAGCAGGAAAGGGAAACCTGTGTTGGGGTGCGGAGTTTTCCTCTCAGATTAGCATGCTTCTCTGGCTTTTGGCAAAATTAGAATAGCGTCGAGGATAACATGGCTTTATTTTATTTCATGTCACCAGTTGGGGGAATTTTTAACATCGACACCCAGCAAGCCTGCCCCCTTAGGCTTCAGAAGTCACCCCCGCTTTTTTACAGAACATATATAACACTTCACCTCTGAAAATGATTTCTGACGATGACCCGGATATCAAAATAAGGAAACAGCCAAAAAGCATTTCCTTTCTTTTATGTTTTTGTGCCAGTTGCCCTCCCTGAGTCTTTTCATTTATCCTGGCAGAGGTTTGTCTTTGCCTTTAAAAGTTAAATCCACCTTCATCGCACAATGTAAAAAGAAGTGAAATTAAACTGCAGTGTGTTCCAGAGGAGAAAATCTACTTTATTCATCTCTCAGCCCTACTTTAACTTACACTGACCTAATTACAGCCCACACCAGGAGAAGCGGAGGCGCTGAAGGAGCGCTTCTGCCACCTAGTGGAAAGAGCTTTGAACTGTGCACGGGGACTTCCAAGTTTTATCTTTTTTTTTTTTTTTTTTTTTGCTTTATTTTTTAAATATCTGGCACACAAGTGCAAATGACCTTCTCCAGTCTCTGCGTGAATACTGAATATATGTATCACACACTGTTCTGTTCCTTTGGAGATTCAAAATATAACAGTCTTCTAAATAACTCTATTTAGAGAAGGTTGAATTAATGGCTCTTCAGATGAACTATAGCCTGAAAACTATTTTATTAAGACTGTATGACATTTCATGAAAGTCAAATTGAAAATGATAATGAAAATATTAATACCCTTTAAAGCAATGTTTTAAATATAATGTCTCGGATTTAATATTTAGGGATGTTAGCATCCTTCCCACTAAGTCAATTATCCTTCCTCGTAGCCACTGCACGGTTTAGCTAGCTGAATGATTTCTTCAGTGCAGCATTCTGGCTTATTTGTTTGCTCTTAGGAGTGGTACTGGACATTTAAGAATGTTTCGTTCTCTTCTTCTGGCTTCATTAACGAGTTATTGATCAGTGACTTGAAAGAAAAACTTAGATGAAAAATTTAGTCAGCCCTGAATCACCAATGCTAATTAAAACCAGGGAAAGGAAGGAAAATGAAAGACATTTACAATGCCCAAATCTCGGGGTAGCTGATCTCCTCCTTCACTAAAGCATCCATACAGCAGCCATGAGCTGCTCAGCCTGGTATTCCTGCCTATGTCGTTGAGCAAAGAAATGTCCCTCGTGCAAAAATATCCTTGAGCATATAAAGCAAAGGAATCGGCTGTGTGCAGTGGCTAAATCAATTCTGGATCATAGGGTAAGTAATGTGTAGGTTCACACTTGCACCCCTTTTAACAAAACATTCAAAATGATGTAATAATCTACATTGTTTTATTAAGACACTCTTGTATATCCTGGCTACAGATTGCTTATCATGTTAAATCTAAACACAAAATTAGTAAAAATAAAATGTTTGTCATGATTTATAATGACGCTGTAAGTACCTAAGGTTTTAATCATCTTATTTAGAGTCTTGGTGATACAAGAGAATATCTATATGATTTATACCTTAACAAACCTGTTTTATTTTATAAAATTTGATTGTATTTAAAAGGTTTTCATTGTTTATTCATCAAATATTAATTAGAGATGCAAGGGTGAGCCAGTCCCTGTAGCAGACACAAAGTTTACATAGCTACAAGCAAAAATGAACAGGCTGGGCTCTGATGCAGGTTAATTTGATTTTTCCTCAATTCTCTATACCATGGAAACTAATAGAAGAAATGATGTATTACACAGTCTCTAAAAACCAGTCTTTTCAATTCGGCTTGTTCTATCTTAATTTAGACCATCTTTATTTTTAACCATGATTATTTCAGCTGCTTTATTTCCTAGCAGGTCAACCTAGGCTCAGTTTGAGCAAACTTGAATTGCATCTACTGCAATTCACATTCACTCTTTCCACTCTTTTCAGAATCATGGTGACTCTAGTTAAAGACAGGTATTAATTAATTGATAAATTTTAAAAAGCAAACTTAAAATCTTCTAAATTATGGCCAACTGAATTGATTTACTTCATATAACTCTCTTTCTCCACCCAGCTTGGTCCCAATGTTTACTCATAAGTTGTTTCCTCTGAGACGCATTTCATGTTATCATCTCAAACATCAATAATTTTCTCGAAACATCCTTAGCATGGATTTATACCATTTTCTGCATTATTTCACTTAGTGCTTTCTACCTTGGACAACTGCTATCTCTTCATGTAAATTTTACACTCAAAAAAAGCCAACCCAAGTTTTGCTGAACTTGACCATGATTACTGACAAATTCCAGTACAATTCCATAGAATTTCAGGTAAGATGCTAGTGACTTATCTAAGGGTTATTTTTGCCACACTGTTTTACTCTTCAGCTTAGAGCCTCAACATAGTAGGATGGGAGAGAGAGAGAGAAAGAGGACAGCGAGATGAGAGATGGAGACAGGGAGTGGGGGGGAGGAGAGAGAGAGAGGAAAAGGAAGAGATGGGAGAAAATATAGAAAACTAAGTAAAGGACAGGAAATGATGGAGGGTGTTATTATAGATCTTTTATTAGAGGATATGTCCCACAGGAAGGGGGAAGGGGTGATGAAGAAAGAGAAGCTGAATGATAAGTAATAGATGTTAATAAAAAGAGGAAAATAATCAGAAATAAAGGAAATGTTTAGTTTTTATTGAAATGTACTACACACTGGGCATTACAGTGATCACACCACACATACCATGTTGGATGCTTCTCAAAAATGTCGAGCTAACTATCATGCCCATTTTTCAGGTCTGAGGATCAGCAGGACTCTTTGTCATATCCCATGTCATTCATTCAGCTGAGGATCAGCTGCTCCAAAATCAAATCCCATGTCATTCAAGTTTCAAAAGCCAAGTTATTCTTGAATAGCTGTTCTGGGGCTAGTGACTGGTAGAAAATCTGATGACATGATGAGCTGACACCAAGGGAGTAAGGTTTCTCTTTAACATTTGCTCTGTTCTACTCTGTGGGTTGTAAAGTCAGTTACGGAAGACAATGGGGAAGGGAGGTGTGCTTTTTTTGTGAGACAGGTAAAGTCAGATATAAATTATAAAAATTAGTTAATACAAATTTGGGAATGTTCTCATCTTTGCTTTGAATGAAGAAAAGTTCCATATATGAAAACCGTGGATCCAGCAGAATGGAGAAATGTTAAATGATCGATGTATATCATCACTTTAATTTCAAATGCTAACACAGTAGTTACTTTCTTTTATTCAAAAGAATTTCCCAAGTACTTATCATGTTTCAGGACTTCTTTTATGTACTAGTGAACAGCAAGAAGCCAGGAAGTTCCTGAACACTTGTTTTTTTAAAGAGAGGGAAAGATAACAGGCAAAAACAATTAATGTATAATATAAAGGTTTTTAGAGGAGTGCTATAAAAATATACAAGAATGGCCATAATAAAGAAATCCAGAAATAATAAATGTGGCATGGATGTAGTGAAAAGGGAACACTTTTATACTGCTGGTGGGAGTATGAACTAGTACAACTACCATGGAAAGCAGTGTGGAGGTTCCTTAAAGAGCTGAAAGTAGATCTACTGTTTGATCCAGCAGTCCCACTGTTAGGCATCTACCCAGAGGGAAAGAAGATATTATACAAAAAAGATACTTGCACACACAATTTATAGCTGCACAATTCACAATTGTAAAAATATCAGACCAGCCCAAACGCCCATCAATAAGTGAGTGGATAAAGAAAATGTGGTATGGATGCATGTCATGGAAAACTAGTCAGACATAAAAAGGAATGAAGTAATGACATTCACAGCAACCTGGATGGGATTGGAGACCACTATTCTAAGTGAAGTAATTCGGGAATTGAAGACCAAACATTGTATGTTCTCGCTTAGGTGTGGGAGCTAGGCTATGGGGATGCAAAGGCATAAAAAGGATACATGGAACTTTGGGGACTCGGGGGAAAGGGTGAAGGGCAGTGAAGGATAAAAGACGGCACACTGGATGCAGTGTACACTGCTCTGGTGATGGGTGCACCAAAATCTCAGAAATCACCAATAGAGAACTAATCATGTAACCAAAAACTGCCTGTTCCCCAAAAACCTACTGAAATAAAAATTTTAATATATAAAGCAGAGTAAGGATAGGGAGAGGAGGAGGGTGTTGTTTCTGAGACAGTCATCAGGAAGACAATGATGAAGGAGTGAGCCACGTGGATATCTGTGGGAAGAGCAGTAGAAGCCAGCAACCAGCGCAAAGTCCCTGGGAAGGTGCAGTTGGTGTCTTTAAGGGCCAGCAAGTGCTGGAGCATAATGAACAAGAGACACAGTGGGAGGAGAAGGAGTTTGAAAAGTGGAGAGAGGCCCATGTAGGATTTGAGATCTGATGGACTTTTTCATTAGGTGCAGTAGGTACAATGCCTAAAGCCCACAATAATTTCAGAAGTTAAAAAAATATTTTAATGTTTTACAATTAGAAAACAAAAATGAATTTTTAAATTGAAAATATTTTTAATATATGCTATAAGTATATCTATCTCTATGCCAAGGCAGTTGTGAATACAATATTCAATTTTTCTTTTAATGGAGGAAGACATCCACAGAAGTAAAACTGCCCAAGGCCTGTGAAAGTCACAGTATGCCCCAGCTTATAGACAGGAACGCCAATGAAAGCTGTAATCAGGGATGAGAGAGCATAGTTTGAGAAAAAAGGAGCCTTGGTCTGAGAATTGGTAAGAACGGGAGGATCCTATAAAGAAAACTAAAAAAGGAATAGTCAAGAAAAAGTGAAAATCCTCCATTCCAGGAACCAAGTGAATAAAGTGTTATAAGAATGAAGACTCGATTTTCCTGGATGAAATGCAGTATCAACTGTTCCTTTACTTTGCCTTGGATTTAAACTTAGAAACTGAGTGTGTCTGGTAGAAAAAATCAGACAGCTATCCCCCTAAGTGCTGATGCATGCCTTATCTTCCTGGAGTTATTCATCCACACTAAGCACCTGGATTGTCTTTGGCACCCTCTAGATAGTATCTTTTGGTTGGAAAATATTTAGCATTTATTAGGAAAACTTTGTGAAATAAGATTGGGTGCTATCTTTTTGAAATTTAAGAAATAATTCACTTGATAAAGTATATATTATTACCTAACACAAGAAGTTTAAAAACCAATGACAAAATCCGTAACTTTCTCAAATACTACTGTCACTGATCTTTCCAATTTTAGTTGTATTTTAATTTAGTGTGGTTTATATTGTTTGCTAAAATTCTTGATTCTGCTTTTGCTTTCCTTCAGGATATATCTAAGCCACTTAAACTTAAATTATCTTTATTTCTACCCCCCAGATTTTTAGTTGAAAAATGATAATACTAGTGTATTCTTCATAGCATTGTCACAAAAATAAGTAAAATATTACAAAGAAAGAACAATGCCTAACACACAGGAACTGTTCATTAGTTTCTGTCTTCTGTGCTTTATATTTTTCTATTTATATTTTATTTCAATAAATTATCAATCTCTGTGTGTGTGTGTGAGAGAGAGAGAGAGAGAGAGTTAGGCCCTGCTCTAGGTTCTTGGGAATATACCAGTGAATATACCAATTCAAAACTTCTTTCTTGATAGAAATGATAAATTTTGGAGTAGACAAACATTAAACAAAATATTTTGAGAAAAATACAAATTCTTGCAAGTTTGAATACATAGCTTTGTTTCATTTGAATTAATTAAGGGATTGAGGCCTATAGATATCTGGGAAAGAGCATCACAGACATGAAGAACTGCCCGTATACTGAGGGTGGCCCTTAGTGGATGTGCTCCATAAAGGGTAGAAATCCAATGTGGCTGAAAGAGAGTAAGAGAGTAGTAAATGTTGAAGGAAGAACATTAACATACTCTTCAGCAGGTAGGGCCTAGAAAGCTTTCATTAAAATGCTGGCTTATAATCTCATAGGATTACAGTACCCTTGAAATATTCTGAATGATGGGTGACATTATTCTAAATAAAAAAACAAGATCACAGGGGCTCCTGTGTTGTGAACAGTTGGGAAGCTACAGGGGAAATACACGTAAGGAATAAGAAAGGCTTGGACTGAGATGCTAACTTGAGAAGTAGTTAGAATCTAGCTATATTTGATGGCCCATCAGTGTTTTCTAAAGAAAAGTATTACAATGTACGAAGAAGACAGAAGTGAAGAGGATGACTCCAAAGTTTTGATCTTTAAAACTGGAGGGAGGTAGTTGCTATATCATGGTAAAGGGAAAGACTGAGGGTAGAGCAAATTTGGAGGAAACGATTCAGAGTTCCAACATAGACATATATGTTTGAGTTGTCTCTTTGAAATGCAAATGGAGAAGATGAATAAGTAGTTGTAGATCTGAAGCTGTAATTTAGGTGGCGATAACTGAAGGTATATTCAAAGTTTTCAGAATACTAATGGCATTTCAAGTCATGACACTGCATGAAGCCACCAAGAGACAATATTGATAGCAAAAAGCAGAATTTTTAAAATGTTCTCAATTCTGGAGTATTCCATCGTTAAGACATCTGAAAGAGGGTAAATCTGCAAAGGAGACTTACAGGTGTGGTTACGGAGTTAGGCAACAACAAGAGAGTGTTGTTTTGGAAACATATTGAAAAGTGATAATAGGAGGGACAAGTATTCAACATGGTTCTGCTGCTTGTAAGTTAAGTAAGATGAACATTGAGAACTAATCATTGATTTAGTAACATGGAGATCATTAATGACCTGAACTAGATAAGTTCTTGTAGAGTGTGGGGAAGAAAGCATGATTGGAGTGGGCTTAAGAGAGAACAAGAGGAGAAGTGAAGAAAGTAAATACATAGCATAAACAAATATACCAGTACAGAGCATTCAATATTATTAATGCTTATATAATTACAAACATTTAACACATCATCCATGATTACTATGAGCTTCAAGATAAGGCATAACAAATTATTGAGTTTCCTCAGAATTAAGTAGATAATAAATCAACAGAATTTAAATGGATGCAAAAAATCTCTAAGAAAATAATTTTATTATTGCTGCTACTACTGATTTTAAAAGGGGCTAAATGTAATAATTTCTTGTGATTGAAGGAATGGCAAAAACCACAATTAGCTGTGCGTTAACCTAATATAACAAACATCCAGAAAGAACATACTCTGAAGCCACTAAGCCCATGTGACATCAAGCCTAAGGTCAAGTCATATGGTCAAAATGAGCTCCATATCACTTCCAGAATCATCAGTGTTGGTACATTCCTCTTTTAGCTGCACCTCAGATGTTTTCTTTATATTCTTCAAACTTCAAAATTAGATATAGTTTAGTTTTAGATTTTCAAAGGTGACCTTTTATATAGAAATCACCAGTGAATGGATCATGCACACAAAAATGTCTTGTAACTTGCAAGCTAAGTACGGTTAAAATTAGAAAAATATACAATGTACATATTCCCTTTAAATAAAACAGTTGGTTCAAAAATAATCTAAGTCAAATACCTCATATTGATAAATTGAATAAAATTTACTTTCCTAAAAGATAATATAAAGCAAAACAAATAAAGTTGAAACTTGATTTATCATTTTCCTATGATTGGTATCCTTAGAAATTTTTGTCTTCAATATCTCTATTTAAAAGAACAGAACTCAACTCCTCACTAACGTGAGGAGAATTTTATGCAAGAAAAATGAAAATGAAATTTTAAAAGCATTTTACAAACTATAAACATAAATAATAAAAGCACAAACTCTGGATTAAACTCTGTTACTTCTACACTATTAAGGTCAGATGAAAAAGACAGAAATAGTCAATTAAATCACAGAAGGCCACCTTAATGAAAAGCAGGCATGTGATATCTTAATCTGTCTCCTAAAACATGGTATCATGTGAGAGCCCATTTTATGTAGTTCAAATGAGTTTGCCTAGAAACAGATTAATTCATGATCTTATTATAAAACGTCATTTAGATTTTGGACAGATACTACATAGACTCTTTAATTCTATTTTAGAGCATGAAGTTGAGTCCAGCAGGGTAAAATGAAGATTTCACATGAATATCTTAATCCTTAAAGCAAGAAAGCTTTCCACGGAATAAGGCCAAGCATTTGAAGACATGACTTTCCTGGATTTTTTTTTCCCTATAAAGATATTAGAGGCTTTTTAAATCCTTTTATTTAGTCTTAAAGCCTGCAAAGCTAGGCTTCAGTATTTCACCTATGTGGAAGAAACCAAAACCAAAAATGTGTGTTTACCATAAGATTTTCTAGAACTATAAATAGACTGTTGCAATAAATTTAACATTAGCATACAATCTTTGCAGAATGAACTAAAACATACACATATATGAAAATAAAGACAGTGAAAACTAAAATAAAATAGAACATTTGTTCTGGATTAAAAATTCATTAGCATATTTAAGGGAATAAAATATATTAATAAGCTGCTTTAAATATTTAATGCAAAATATTTTACTACCAAATAAATTCATTAAAGGGTAATCTTAAATGGATGTTTTTTCCTTTAATAAATATGCCAAGTTTAATTATCCTAATCTAAATAGTATAGAAGGTAGTGAACATTAAATTCACTGTAAAATTATTTTTATGTTGTATTACCTTCATTGATGTCAATTTAATTAAAGCATACATTGGCGAGGAGCAAAATGACTTAATTATTGAAAACAAAACTTTACTTAATCATTGCCAGAACAAAAATTAAGTGCACCCAAATGACCTGTTCTTTACTTTCCTACAAAACTATTGCATGGAAATAAATTAAGAAAAACCATAATTAGTGTATTTTAAAATGTTTTTATCCAATAAGTAGAAAATTAAAATCAACCATTTAAGAATATGCTCAATTTTTAGATGAGCACATAATAAAATTCTAAATGGGTGTCTAAGGAAACCCTACTTTCCACAATTCTATCTAGACTTTTATATATCAATAACAAATTTTTCTTTCTTCTTTTCTTACTCTTATTTGTATATTTTGCCTTCTGTTTGATTTGAATTTGCTTTTAATAGAAATACTAAAATTTGATCAGTGAGACACATTTCTTGTAGATGAGACTCATCTGTATGTTTTCATTTTTTATGCTTTGTTTATATTTGAGCCCCTGGAAGTTAATGAGCCATAAACAAAAATGTATTGAATACATGCTTGAATGGATAAATGGCCTGAAGAATGAACCAATGCATAAAATACCACTTCTTTTCCCATTTTAAAAAAAGAAAGATATTCAGCCTTAAGACTTTAAGTCATTTGCTTAAGGTGGATCACGAGGTCAAGAGATCTAGACCATTCTGGTCAACATGGTGAAACCCCGTCTCTATTAAAAATACAAAAAATTAGCTGGGCATGGTGGCGTGTGCCTGTAATCCCAGCTACTCAGGAGGCTGAGGCAGGAGAATTGCCTGAACCCAGGAGGCAGAGGTTGCGGTGAGCTGAGATCGCACCATTGCACTCCAGCCTGGGTAAAAAGAGTGAAACTCCGTCTCAAAAAAAAAAAAAAAAAAGAATTATATGGAAACTTTGAAGATTCTATTGTCAAGCTATGGACTCTTCACTATAGCATATTAGTATCAGTAGAAATATAATGTAAAAATGAGTAGAAGTAAAGGTTTAGAGAGTGACAATTGCTAGAGAGGGACAAGATAACAGTAGGTAATATATTAGTATCTGCTTACATGCTGACTAAAATGAGCTATGGGGCAGGCAGATCATGAAAGGAATAATTACTGGATTACATCGGTAGACTAAGAAACTAAGAAAAGAGAAGAATATGTTTGATATCTCATTAGAGAAATCTACAAAACTTGGTGAATAAATGGGTAAATTCTCCAGGCTCATAGTTAGGAAGAATCAATATCATGGAAATGGCCATACTGCCCAAAGTAACTTGAAGATTCAATGCTATCTCCATCAAGCTACCATTAACCTTCTTCAGAGAACTAGAAAAAAACACCTTAAACTTCACATGGAATAAAAAAAAAAAAGCCTGCATAGCCAAGACAATCCTAAGCAAAAAAAAACAAAGCTGGAGGCATCACTCTACCTGACTTCAAACTATGCTATAAGGCTACAGTAATCAAAACAGCATGGCACTGGTACCAAAACAGAGATGTAGACCAACGGAACAGAACAGAGGCCTTGGAAGTAACATCACACAGCTACAACCCTCTGATCTTTGACAAACATGACAAAAACAAGCAAGGGGAAAGGATTCCCTATTTAATAAATGGTGATGAAAACACTGGCTAGCCATGTGCAGAAAGCTGAAACTGGATTCCTTCCTTACACCTTATACAAAAATTAAATCCAGATAGATTAAAGATTTAAACATAAGACTTAAAACTAAAAAAAAACCCTAGAAGACAACCTAGGCAGTACCATTCAGGACACAGGCATAGGGAAGGACTTTATGACTAACACACCAACAGCAATGACGACAAAAACCAAAATAGACAAGTGGGATCTAATTAAACTTCAGAACTTCTGCACAGAAAAAGAAACTATCATTACAGTGAACTGGAAACCAACAGAATGGGAAAACGTTTTTGCAATCTACCCATCTGACAAAGGGCTAATATCCAGAATCTACAGAGAACTTAAACGAATTTACAAGAAAAAATTAACCCCATCAAAAAGTGGGCAAAGGATATGAAGAGACTCTTCTCAAGAAGAGACATTTATGCAGCCAACAAACATGAAAAAAAAGGTCATCATCACTGGTCATTAGAGAAATGCAAATCAAAACCACATTGTGATACCATCTCATGCCATTTAGAACGATGATCATTAAAAAAAATCTGGAGACAACAGATGCTGGAGAGAATGTGGAGAAATAGGAATGCTTTTACATTGTTGGTGGGAGTGTAAATTAGTTCAACCATTGTGGAAGACAGTGTGGCAATTTCTCAAGGATCTAGAAAGAGTAATACCATTTGACCCAGCAATCCCATTACTGGGTATATACCCACAGGATTATAAATCATTCTATTATAAAGACACATACACATATATGTTCATTGTGGCACTGTTTATAATAGCAAAGACTTGGAACCAACCCAAATGCCCATCAATGATAGACTGGATAAAGAAAATGTGGCACATATACACCATGGAGTACTATGCAGCCATTAAAAAAGATGAGTTCATGTCCTTTGCAGGGACAGGGGTGGATCTGGAAACCATCATTCTCAGCAAACTGACACAAGAACAGAAAATCAAACACCACATGTTCTCATTCATAAGTGGGTGTTGAACAATGAGAACACATGGACACAGGGAGGGGAACATCACACACCAGGGCCTGTTGGGGAGTAGGAGCGGGTAGGAGAGGGCTAGCAGGGGGTGGGGGATTGGGGAGGGATAACATTAGGAGGAATACCTAATTTAGATGACGGGGGGATAGATACAGCAAACCACCATGGCATGTGTTTATCTATGTAACAATCCTCCATGAGCTGCACATGTACTCCAGAACTTAAAGTATAATTAAAAAGAAAAAGAAAACAAAAGTGCTGAGAAATCAAAGAAAACCCCATGAAGTATTTGTGTGAGTGCTATTGTGAATGTTTGTGTCCCCCTCAAAATTCATATGTTGAAGCTTAACTTCAGTGTGGTGGTATTAATATATGAAGCCTTTGGAGTTCATTAGGTCATAAGGTCATCTCATCAATGGGATTAGTGTCCCTCTAAAAGAGGCTTGTTTTTCCATTTCACATGTGAAGACCCATAGACAGCACTATCTATGAGGCAAAGAGGGAGCCTTCATCAGACATGATATCTGCTGGTACCTTGATCTTGAATGTCCCAGTCTCCAGAACTCTGAGCTATAATTCTCTGATGTTTATAAATTAACCAGTCTGAGGATTTTTTTGTTTTAACAGCTCAAATAGTCTAAGACAGTGGGGTCTTTGAAGAATAATGTCTGCATTTTGATTAAAGAAGTAACATGTTGAAGAAGATATAATTATTCCAATTTTCAAAATACTGTGCTTTGAAGTCAGTGAGGACAACAAAACAAACATGTCTTTTAGGAATTAATTTAAAAGTACAGATGAAAACAAAATATTAAAATGATAAGTCTGGTCATGAAAAATTGGTCTTCATCCACATTAAAGAATACTTGGTTTAGGCCAAGTGTGGGGCCTCACACCTGTAATTCCAGCACTTTGGGAGCCAAGGTGGGCAGATTATCTGAGGTTAGGAGTTTGAGACCAGCCTGGCCAACACGGTGAAACCCTGTCTCCTCTTAAAAAAAAAAAAAAAAATAGCTCGGCATGGTGGCACATGTCTGTAATCCCAGCTACTCAGAAGACTGAAGCTGGAAAATCTCTTGAGCCCTAGAGGTGGAGGTTGCAGTGAGCTGAGATTGTGCCACTGCCCTCCAGCCTGGGCGATAGAGTGAGACTCCATCTCAAAAAAAAAAGAAAGAAAGAAAGAAAAGAAAGAAAGAAAGAAAGGAAAGAAAGAAAGAAGAAAGAAAGAAAGAAAGAAAGAAAGAAAGAAAGAAAGAAAGAAAGAAAGAAAGAAAGAAAGAAAGAAGAAGTAAAGAAATGCTTGAAGTTCTCAGGTAAATGAATGAATAATAAGTTGACTTTATTCTTCCTCTGGAGTTTTTTTTCTTTTTGTTTTTAATCTTTGGCCCTTCATATTGCTGTACCATCTGCAAAGAATATTCTTGCATATATCTCCTTCACATCTTTTAATAATTAAACTATCAATTGAAACATCTGGTCAGCACAGACTTGGTTAAACTCAGTAGTTGTTATATGCAAAGCATGACTTTATGCACTTTACATAAATTAACTCATTTAATCCTGATGAAAACCCTATCAAATAGAAACCGTCAGAATTATATTTTACTTAAAGGGAGAAAAGAAGACAAGGAAAGTATAAGAAATTTGTAATAACAACTAGAATCTGAGTAAGTGAGGCTTGGACCATGGCAGTTTTGTCTTAACACAAGCTCTTAAACACCAATCTATGCTGCTTAAGTATTTCTTCACCTTCATTTGCAATATTTTAGAATGCATAACCCTCTGAAATTATCCTATTCATTTATTTCCTAGTAGGTTTCCTTCTATTTCAGAGTGTTTTCCATAAAGATGAAATGTCAAACATCTAAACTTTCAATGTAATTGTGCAATTTAAAAAATATGCACAAGTCAAGCAGAGAAGTTAAAAATTGTCCTAGATTGTATTAATTTATATATTCACACTCTTTTTAACACGAGAGTTTGCAGTCCCTCTCATTAAAGAGGCGAAATATATTTCTGCCTCCCTTGGCTTTGTATTTAGACTGGAAGCATACTTCCGCCAATGGGATATGCGTCACGGTAACTTGCTAAGAGGCTAGGAAAGCATGCATGCAATACCTCTGCTTTCACTATTAGAACATGACTAGCTCACTGGTTCAAGAGACTGATCCAGTTGAGACAGGTCTAATCCCCAGCTTATCTTCAATTTTGGGAACCAAGTATTGATTATTATGTTATGTTACTGAGCTTTTGTGTTTGTTTGTAATAGGGCGCTTTTCATAGTAAAAGCTGATTGATACAGAAATTGGTACCAGAACAGAGGTGCTGTCATTACAAAAATCTAAACTTTCTGGCATTGACTTTACAACAGGCAGCAGTCTCTGAGGAAATGGTTAGAAGAGGCTGGGAAAATGCCAAGGGAACTGTTTTTGGAGGATGAAAAATTGGAGACGTGTTTTGTAGTGATGAAATATTTGATATAACTTTCATTTGAGATTATTTAGAAGATTGAAAATGCACCTAATGAATTTTTAGAATTGGAAAAGGAGACCTCTGGAGAAAATAAAATGTTGACAGATTGGGTTTTGGCCTTTTCAGTACAAAAAATAAAAACTAAAAATAAGAGCTGAGCTCAGAACAGACTTTGTAAGCAGAATTTAGAATTCATACATAGTTGAGAACTTGTTGGGTTGGAAAATGACAACTTTTTCTCATCTTTAATCATCCAGGCCTTCTCAAAATAAGATATAGACAGGGTCAAGAACCTTCCCTCAGTATTATGTTCATTTGGACAATAAAACATGTACATAGCCCTGTTAGGTGCTAAAATATATTATAAAACTGAGCTGTGTTTTAAATATGTGTTACTGGTGCATAAATGAGTAAATTAATGGACTATAGCAGGAACAATCATGAGACATGCTTTTGGAGACACCCCAGTACCAGTCTATCTAGGTGGTTGTGAGACAGCATTTAAAAGTACAGATTTTCTGCTCAGCAACGACTGGGGAGGACTTTGGCAAATTAATACTGCCACAAATCATTTGCTACTCTTGTTATTGGGAGGCAGAGATTTATTCTACTTCCTTGAAGTTGGCCTTGACTTCTAGGAACAATAGAAAGAAAAAATTATATAGAGTCAATGGAATGTGACTGACAAATGGCTTCACCAGCTTTGGGAATGAGCTATCTTGGACACGTAGGCTGATGGAGTCTTCAGATGAGGACATCTACATGAGAGACCCTAAGCAAGCACCAAGCCACTGAGCTCAGTCAAACCACAGAAATCTGAAAGATACTAATAAATTGCAAGATTAAACTACTAATTTGGAGAGTGCTTCATTATAGAACAATAGGTAAATAGAGAGAGGTAGATGATGAAAGCTGGAAAACTAAAGAATTAAAATAAAAGCAGGCAAAGGTAAGTTCTATGAAGTAGAGAAAAGAAATCGAAGAGTTCAGGATCCATATACATCCATTGATTGATTTAATTTTGACAGCAGTATCCAGGAAATTAGCCTGAAAGCACTTGGTCTAGGATGAAATGAATATGAATAACTTATAAATAAATAATTTTGGGATAAATTATTACCTAAAATTAATACTGAATACCCTTACATATAAAAAGAAATGGCATATGAAACAGTCAAATGGAAAACATTATCTATTTAAGAAGTAGTTAAAAGAAATATAAGAGTAATTAAAATGTTTATAGAATAATTGCCAAAGATATCAGATTATTTCATATGTAAGGTGCTCATAAAAATCCAGAAAAGGGAAGTAAACATCCTAAATTATAAATGCACAATATATATAGATGAATAAATAAACATTGTTTAAAAAGTACAAATTGCAAAAGATAGTCAACTTCATAATTATTAGTAAAATGTGTAAATTAAAATTATTGCTGTATTTCAAACTTTTTCCTTAAGAAACAAATGTTCAAAAAATAGAATTAGGGAGTCTGTTGGTACTTGTCAAAAATAAGCATCTGATATCTTACTACCAGGCAAGCACGTAGTTACAGTGACAAGTACAGGCATACACACCATTCAAAGAACCACACTCACCAGAAAAGTTTTAAGAATAAAAAACAATTCTTCTTTACTCAACCTAGGCTAAAAAAATTATTATCATTTTGCTTCATTTGCCTTACTATTGGTTCATTTTTCCCTCTGCCTTACTCCAAATTTGCAATCTATTTCTATGTGTCAATCTTGCTGTGAAATATATTATTTACTCACAAATATGTTTATTCTAATTTTTCCCTTTATGTATAAACCTTTTAGAGCGTATTTCATAAGAACAAAGAATCAAGAGATGTAACATTACTAAAACAATTTTGTACCAACAGTTCATATTCAAATGTCCCTAACTGACTAATCAGTCCTTTTATAGATTTTTTCTTCTAAGAAATGTAATTTAATATCACCCACAAGACTGTCATGTTCCTTTTAGCTGCTTTAATCCGAAATTTTCTCCATCTTCATCTTTTTTTATTTTGACATTTTAAAAATGACGGCCCAATTATTTTGCAGATTATCCCACAATTTAAGAATCTGATGTTTCTTCATAGATAGATTTACGTTATTCATATTTTTGACAGGGATATTAAAAATGAGGTTGTATTTTTCTCAGTGTATCAGATAAGAAGGTACATGACGGCACTTTATTCTCTTAATGGTGAAATTAACTTTGATTACTTTATTAAGTAGAGGGTAACTAGGTGAAGGTCCTGATGACAAAGTTTATACACTATAAAAGCATTATTTTTCTATTTGTATTTGAAATTTTTCATGGGAGAAAACTGAAACTGAACATATACTGTTTGTTGTCAATTTTCACACAGTAGATTTAGTACTTGTTGCTTTAATTTGTTTGGGCTAAATTAAGTATTAGTATGAAGGTTATAAAATGTCGATTTTCTAACTCCACTTTTTATTGTACATTTAATAACTATGTCACACTAAGGAAAAAAATTCCCTTCCCTATTTACTTACATGTTCATTTGTCTATCTATTTTTCTATTAATTATCTATCGTCTACATAGGTATGAAGATAGATAGACAGATAGGTAGATAGATAGATAGATATCCACGCATGTACAAAGAAAGAGAGAGAAGAGAGAGAGAGAAGGAGACAAAAGAGAGTAACAAAGAGAGAGAGAGATGGAGAGAGAGACAGAGGGAGGGAATGATCTTTCCACAAGTTACATTCCATTTTTATTTGAACTTTCAGTTCATAGATCATAAGAACTTTCAGTTCTTATATCATTTAACTTACAGAATATATAAACGATATAAGAAAAATAATTCCAATATGGCAATGATATTAAGGATATAATAATGTAAGATAATTTTTAAAAATTACTCTAGCCTGGGCGTGTGGGTCATGCCTGTAATCTCAGCACTTTGGGAGGCCGAGGCAGGCGGATCATCTGAGGTCAGGAGTTCGAGACCAGCCCAGCTAACATGATGAAACTCCGTTACTACTAAAAATACAAAAAATTAGTCAGGCATCATGGCGTGCCTATGATGGCATAACCACAAGTACTCTGGAAGCTGAGGCGGAAAACAGCTTGAACCCAGAAGGCAGAGGTTGCACTGAGCGGAGATTGCGCCATTGCACTCTGGCTTGGGCAACAAGAGCAAAACTTCATCTCAGAAAACAAACAACAACAACAAAAATTTTTCCTAAAATGTTCATTAAATGCTTTCAATATAAACTCTGAATTTTTCAACCTCTGCCTTTATTCTTTAGAAACAGAGCATTATATTTTCAAATTTAAAAAAATCTGTTAAAGTTATACTTTGTTAAATCAGTTGTTTTACCTCCTCAATAATGAATGATAATAACACAGCAATTGTCCTTGGCATGTGACAAACTGAGACAAACAAAATCATTCCATAAGAATTTAATCCTAAAATGTAAGAGATCAGGTAAGAAATTTCTCCATTCACAATGTGGAGATAACAATAATATTACCTATTTTAGAGATTGTTGTAAAGATTAAAGGAGACAATTAAATAAGGGAAAGCCATAAAGTGCTTAGAACAGAACCTGACGTAGAAACACCATTTTAAAATACCAATATTATTGTGAGGGTGTGGTTCCTATATAGTGCATACAAAATATTCCTTATCAGGTAAGAAAAAGTAAAAGATTAGTAAATGGTTATATGGATATTTGGTATGATGAAAATATTTTAAAAATTGAAATCTATCATTTTGTATTTGAATCCTAACATGTTACCCTTGTAAATGATGTTGTACCCTTGCTATGCAAATACATGTGAAATTATTTAACTATTCTGCACTGTTCGAGCCCCTTTAGCCATAAAATGGACATGATGATGATGATTATTTTTTCCCTATGTGAAGATTCTCTTGAATTCATTTATTTAATGAAATTTTTATTAAAAATTAGAAAACCCCATGCTACATACATATATAGAACTGGGAAATATTAATATATTGACAAATCTGTTTGAGATTTTTTTCTTTTAAATGCAATGTTATAGAAATATTATAGAGCACCATCCAGTGCTCCGCCTTTCCTCCAAACCATTTCATTACACAGAGATGAGCACGACTTGGAAATTGGCATAGCTCTTTCCTGTCCACTTACTATGTAAATGATACAATGTGTCCTATTGTATACTTCAAAAGCACTTACAGAATATATAAAGGATATAAGAAAAATAACTTATAAAAATGACATTATTTTATATACTGTTTAGCAAACTATTTATTATCCAGATTTACAGACACTGATAAATCTAGGACACTTATTATAATCTCCATGAATTTTAAGTGTAGTTTATTATTATTATTGTTTTCATTATTATTATTGCAAACATGTGTAGGTATTATGCTAGTTTTCTGCAACACAAAATGAACTTTTTATCATTTTTAAGGTGTTCACTGAAAGCTAGTAAGTGATGAATATTTGGAAATGATGCTTTTTTGAAAAGAATATGTTCTCTAAAACTTCATTGCAAACTTTATTTAAAATCAGCGATTTTCTTGGAATCCAGAATATTTGATATCCACATTCTTTGCCACGTATTCTGATGAAATTATGAGTTATTACACTATAATCTCCCAAAAGGCTCCTGTTTTTATTATTCCTCATATTTGGTAAAGTTTTATATGGAATATTTTGAGTACATAAGGATTATTTTATATTTCTTATATATTATTTATGTTAGCATCAATTAATGGTTCAAATAGCCAGTTAGCATCAGTTTGTCTATTGTTAATATCACTACAACAGATTTGTTCTGTTGCTGTTGCTATTGTTATTATTATTATTATTACTATTTGAGAATATGTACTACTTAATGCTTTTGCTTTCAGTCTGTGACATATTTTAGGTCTCTCTTTCTCACTCAAATATATCTTTTAAAAAACTTTTTAGCATGTGACATTGAATATATTGATTGCTACATGTTTGAATTAATGTCTATCACCTTGTTATCTATTGACCTTTCTTATCTGTTTTTTGTTCTCATTTAAGATTCTTCATTGAATTTACTTGAACATTTTGTCCCTACCTCTAACATATACACATACCCACACTTACTTTTTAAAAAATTGTAGATTTTCGTCAACTAATACATTGAAAGTTGTATGTTCTCTCTTTTTTTTACACAAAATACAAGAATATACTGAGGATGCATACTTTATTTTAAAGAATATGGCTTTTTAATATTTATTATATCTTAGAATCCCAGCATATCTGTTAACAGGTAAATTTTGTTCTTTTACAGCTTTTGTTCAGCTTCTCTAGAAAATTATAAGGAGCTTAAATTTTTTAATTGAATTGTTCCATTTTCCATGTTGTTGTAAAATAATATTTTAATTCTAATACTATTTAAACCTCATTATCAGATTTATCAAAATATGTGCTTTCCATTGTATTATATATTCATTTTTTCTGTGTTCAGTTATTTTTAAAACAAATATATCTAAAATGAGTTTCTCGACAGAAATATCTAAGTGGTGATTTCTTTTTATCCATTAAGCTGTCTTTATTTTATCCTCAGTTTGGCTGGTGATAATGAGCAACAGATAGACTTCTCATTTGATAGCTATTTATCCTTCACATGTTGCATGTATCATTTCGGCATTTTTCTCTCACATGTTACATGTATTATTTTGGTTTTCTTACCTATATGTCTTTATTATAAGAAGTCATGTAAGTGTGTAACTCCTGTGTACATGATCTTCCTTTTCTGTAAAGTTTGATTTTGAAATTTCGTTTTCACTTTATGGTGCTCCCTCCCTGATGTTTTAGAGATGAGATCATGTCTACTAATCCTGATAAACATTTAACTTTGCTTCTTAAATTTAAACATTTCTGATTTCTTTCTTTCTTTTTTTTTTTTTTTTTTTTTTTTAGATGGAGTTTCGCTCTTTTTACCCAGGCTGGAGTGCAATGGCGCGATCTCGGCTCACCGCAACCTCCGCCTCCTGGGTTCAGGCAATTCTCCTGCCTCAGCCTCCAGAGTCGCTGGGATTACAGGCACGCGCCACCATGCCCAGCTAATTTTTGTATGTTTAGTAGAGACGGTGTTTCACCATGTTGACCAGGATGGTCTCGATCTCTTGACCTCGTGATCCACCCGCCTCGGCCTCCCAAAGTTCTGATTTCTTTTAATTATAAATCATTTTCCTTTTTCTCTTTAAATATTATCTTTCTTTTCCATTACACTCATGTTAGAGATAAAATGTGTTAAATGTTCTTTCACGTTTTCCTTCTGTTTCTATTTTACATACTTTCCTCAGATTCACCTTAAACTTTAACTTTAAACTTTCTCTTTTCAGCTATTTATAATGCTGTTCAACTGCCCACTCATTATTTAATTTCAATTACATATAGCCACACATATTTGTATATGGATAGAGAGGCATACAGATGTAAATAGAAATGTCTATATAGATTGAGATTTTTCTAGATTTTTATAGATTTTATCAAATTTTTCTAGATTTGTATAGATTTGTTCTTTTTATTCCTATAATTTCACTTCATTATAATTATTTTTAGTCTTTAATCACATTTCTTATAAACTGTTTCATTATATTAATTTGGGGATTACTAATTCTGCTGTTTGCAATTTCTGCTGACTTCTCCCTGCAGTGGCTTGTTAATTCTTATGATTGCAAAGTTTTAAAGGTGAGCTCTTCTTTAGTGAAGGCTTAGTTTGGGTTGTTTGTTTCCCTGACCAAGTCCTCTATGACCTACTTTATGGAAATGCTTCTACAGAATGGTTCAAGTTTACTTCTACAGGCATCCCAGAGCTTTAACTAAAACTATTTTTTATTATAACATGAATTTATAGTTATGAGATTACTGCACATTTGGATAATACAATATACATTTGGAAATTTGGGTCCCACGTCTTCATGCAGCTTTAGGCTACCGTTTAATCATTTTATTGGAGATCACCACTCTCTGTCCTGAACCCCATCCTCTCTCTCAGAGGCCCTGGGAAGACAACAGTATTTTTCACTTCTCTCTATTGAATGAAGTTTCTTTAGTCATTTTATTTTAATCAGGGACACTCCCTTATGTAAGAGTTACAGTTTTAGCTCTTGAGGGATAAGACTGCATCTTATTAAAAATCCAGGCTTTTGCTGGTAGAATGATTCCAGTTTTATTCTATTATCCAGGTCACTTTCAGGTTAAGTGACGAGTTTTCCATTCCCAGTTTGAGTTTACTTTTCATATCTAGGGTTTCTTGCTTTCTCTTGAACTGAACTCTCATCCTAAAATTGGAACTTATATTTTTCACAGTATTTTTGTACATTTCAAACAAGAAATTTTTGATCAGGTTAGTCATTCATGTTGCTAGAAGCCATTCCCATATATTTTTCATTTTGTCAATTACTATTATGAGAAAAAGCTTCATAAGCAAGATCAAAAGCAATAGAATTACAACAAGGAGAGATTGTAATCCTTTGTAAGATGGAATATAAAAATATATGTTCAAATTTGATTCAGTGACTGGATGAGCACAGCAAGAGCTATCTTTTTCTGTAACACCAGAAAATGACTCTTAAAAATCCACTTAACTTTGTTGAACACATAAGGAAGAAATAAATTGAGATATAGTAGCACAAAACACATCTTGCTTTCAAGCTTTTATAACATTCTACAATGAAATTATTATAGAAAAGAGCCTTAAAATATTTTTTCTATAATGTCCTCATTTAACAAGAAATCCACGACATAAGCAATCCATAATGTCAGATTCCTTTGAAGAGACTCATCTCCTCCTTCTATACCAGTGTCTTTTCCAGGTTAAAACTCCCTAAATCTAATGTAGAAATCTTTAAAAATTTTAGAAGTAATTGTATTCCAATATGCCAATGTGGTAACTTTCAATTTCGGTAAATTTATTGACAGCTAGATTCCATCCATTCATAAAGAAAATAAGTATGTCATTTAAAAATTATAATCCTGATACATAATTAAACATGTTTTAAAATTACTAATATCCATCCAACTCCTATAGTATGTGTGTGTGTGTGTGTGTGTGTGTGTGTGCAGAGAGAGAGAGAACCCCATGGAATACTATATAGCTTTGATTGCTTGAACAAAACAGTAATAATAATATTGAGAAACTATAGTTTGTGAATTATAATTCTTTTTAAAACTAAAAGTTATGCTTGAAGCAGAAAATCATGAAAAAAGAGCTACACCTACCTAAATGTCTGATAGGAAGACAGATTGTTTATATATATTTTTTAAAAATTAAAACAAAAGTTGCAAAAATCTGTGTACAAATTTTTAATATTTTATGAGAATTCTTAGGATTCAGTTCACTCTATTTCTATTCTCTCCAAATTATACTATCACTCACTCTCTAAAAGTGGACTAAATTTGTTTATCTAAGAAAATCATGGACCTCATAAGAATTTGAAGTATAAGTGTTAGTATGTAGAGAGAAAAATTTTACTACATGATTTGCTTTATCTATATAAGAAATTTGTGTGTGTGTGTGTGTGTGTGTGTGTGTGTGTGTAGAAGTTAAATTCAATGACCATACATAACATATCTGGAACAGTTGGGTAGTTTTTAATATGGATGATAGCATATTAGATAAAAGTAATGTACTGATCTGGTATTTCTTGAATAGTTTGATAACTATAATTTTGTAGAAAATATGTTCTTTGGGGATATGTGTTGAAGTATTTAGGGTATGTAGTGTGGTATCCACAACTTTCAAATGTATGTGTGTGTGTGTGTGTGTGTGTGTGTGTGTGTAATGGAGGGATGACAAACTTAATTGGTAGATCCAAGTAAAAGCTATATGGATGTGCTTTTCACTTATTGACAAATTCTGCAGGCATCTCAAAGTATACATATCTACTGGGTTTCCTAGATCAAGAATAACAAAATCTCTCGCTCCTTTGTTAAATTGAAAAACACTGCTTTCTCTTTATAAACACATATTTAATCAGTGCTCAATTACTGCAGATTTTTAGGTCTTAAATGTATTCAAATACATGTGCTTCTCTCAAAACCTATATCATGGTTTATACTAACAACATCTTTGACGAACATGTAACATCCCATAACTATTATCAATTTTCCTCATGAAAGCCAGAATAATCTTGCTAAAATATAAAATATAATGATGTCACTACCCTTAAATGCCATCAGTGGCTTACTGTGATCTTCACTGCAAAACCCTTAAGGCAAATTTTAAGAGCTCTGATCTGTAGTATATCTTTGGCCTTCAGTCAAATGCTTGCCTCTTTGTTGTTGCTCAGTTTCTTTATTCTGACTGAAGTTATTTTCCTGCCATTGTCCTCTGCAAATTCTCTTAATTTCTTGAGTTCTCAGATGAGAATTCAACCCCTTCAAAAATTATTCCACGAGCTCGAAGACTATACTTCTCATCTAGTATGGTACTGTACTATATGAATGAGTACTCTGGCATGCACCCTACAGTTTCTGTACTCACTCATCTCCCTGCATGGTAATCACCAGCTGTGCTTCCTGTCCTTTAGCACAGCAGTCCCTAACCTTTTTAACACCAGGGACTAGTTTCATGGAAGACAATTTTTTCCATGAATGGTGGGGAGAGGGTGTTGGATTTGGGATGAAACTTCCACCTCAGATCATCAGGCATTAGATTCTCATAAGGTGTGTGAAACCTACATCCCTCACATGTGCAGTTTGCCATATGGTTCACACTCCTATGAAAACCTAATGCTACTGCTGACCTGATAGAAGGCAGAGGAGCTTGTGGGTAATGCTACTCACTGCTCACCTTCTACTGTGTGGCAAGGTTCCTAACAGGCAGTGGCCTTGAGGAACTGGGGACTTTTGCTTTCCTAACTTTGTACACCATCATCTGGTTGAGTGCCTAAAACATGGTCCACTCCCCATAGATAATTGTCAAATAATCATTGTTTGCACTACACAGTGAAACTAATTTGTAACTGAATATTTATAAATTCAATTTCATTGTTATAATAGTCACTCAAAGCTGCTCATCACCAGTAAGAAAGAAGCATTCAATTGTATCTAAGAAAAAGAAAAATAAAGGCAGTTCAGTCTATTCGGATCTCAGATACAATTTTGTTAGTTTAATTTTCCTTGAAAGTGGGTCTTAGTAGGTGAGAGAAAATGGGGTGGAAAAATATTAAAATAATCCCTAGGGACAGAATCTATGGGAACAGAAAGCACATCAGTGGTTGCCTAAGTCTGGAGGGGTGGAATTGACTGAGATGGGCACAAGGGCAAGAGAAATTGTTCCATTTCTTGATTGTGTGGTTGTGACAAAGATGTGTAAGTTCCTCAAAACTCAGCAAAATATATACTTGAAAGTGGTACATTATACTTCAATTATGTTGATTTTTCAAATGCTTCAGTAATTTAAACAGCTCCTCAATAACATTTCCAGCAGAGAAAGTGTTCAACAGTTTTTGCTATTAGGGAAAAACTCCATGAGATAATATTATTTAAAAATTTTAAATAGTAGTAATAATGCTGAAATCAGTTTAAAGAGCCTTTTTATGGTAGTTTGTATATAAAAGGAAATTAGTGGGTCCTACACTAATTTTATTCAGTGATTAAATCACACACTACTGATCTTTCCCTTGCTTATTCATAGACTGTCAGGTAATTAGGACTGTCTCTACTATATCATCTGCCAGCTGTGAGGAGAATGAGAACAATAGTTATTCAGTTCAGTGGGATCATTATCATTCATATAGGAAAACAGGACCTTTGTAATTGTTAACAATAGGGCTAGATATATTTCTTTTCCATTTTTGCTGTACTTATTAAATAAAAAGCTATTAGCAAACCAAAGACTTAGATGTCTATGTGCATATACAATTAATTAATTCTAATTTCTTTAATAAGACTATTATTACTGTGTCACTAGAGTAATTTTAAGGAATAAAGAAAAAAATCAAGCAGACTTTAATTCTAATATCAAGATATCTTACAGAAATATCTTTCTTAAATCAATTTTTATCTAAAAAATCACAATTAAAGTATCTAATAAATATATCAATTCAAATTGAGTAAAGCAAAGAGAGTCACCCACAGTTTTGGGCCTCTTAAACCAAAACTACCATTCCCTCCATTGCTTCAATTTCAAATCTGTTGAAAACACACACATATATACACACTTTAACACACAATTGGGAAATATAATGGAAAAATAAATTATAAATATTAATACCTCAGAGACAAACGAGTAATGCTGTACAATGGGGGAAAGTGAGGAGGAATTAACTGAAAACATCTTTTTTTTTTTTTTTTGTCAAGGTAAAATGTACATAATACAAAATGTGAAGATCTTAAGTGTTCTAGTTAATGAGGGTTTTTTTTTTGTTTGCTTTTCATTTTTGTTTTGAGACAGGGTCTCCTGTCACCTGGGCTGAAGTGCCGTAAGTGCAGTGGCACAATCTCAGGTCACTGCAACCTCCGCCTCCTGGACCAAAAGAATCCTCAGATCTCAGCCTCCCAGGTAGCTGGGACTACTGATGTGGACCACCACACCCGGGTCATTTTTGTATTTTTAGTAGAGAAAAGATTTCACCGTGTTTCCCAGGCTGGACCAGAACTCTTGGACTCAAGCCATCTGCCTGGTTAGGTCTCCCAGAGTATTATGATGCCAGTAAATGAGTTTTAATACCTAAAGGAGACACATATCCAACACCCAAAATATTACGAAGCATATTTTCATTATTCAGAAAGTTCTCTTGTGCCACCTTCCAGTAAATTCCTCAATCTGAGGTGACAAATTTCTGATTACTATCACCATATATTAGCTTTGCCTATTAGAATTTGTGTAAACGCAATTATGTGGTTCATATTTTCTCATCTCTGGCTTTTTCACCCAACAAAGTGTGTTTGAGGTTCATAGTCTGTAGTGGTGGTATCAGTAGTGAGCCTAGTGGTTATAGTATCATTTTATTATCTCTTTAATATATGTAGCATACTTTGATCCTAATATTTGTATTTTTTACTTTTAACATCATGGACAATCTTACTATGGCCTTATCAATTTTAATAATCTCATCAAATATCAATGTGATTTAATTTTTAAAAATGGAATCCCAATTATTTTATATCATTGATTTCCACCCACGTGATGGTCTCTCTTTAGATTCAATTTGCTTTTCTTTCCCCAGCTTCTTAAACTGGAATCTTAAATATATGTTTTTTTCTTTTCTAATATAAGGCATTTTCACTTGAGTTATTTATTAACATGATAAATTTCTATTAACCACAGCCTAATTTCAACCCAGATATTTATGTTATGCTTCCCTTATCAGTAAGTTCAAAATATTTTCTAAATTTCCTCATAACTTTTATCATGGTGTTTTATAGGTATATTAGTAAATTTTAACATACTTAGGAATTTTATTAATACCTTGTTATAAATTACTTCTAATTTAATACTATCATCATCAAAGAACATATGTTTTTTGTTTTTTATGCTTATTGTTTGCATACATAGCATATCTTTTCTTTTCTTTTTTTTTTCTTAAGACAGAGTTTTTGCTCTTCTTGCCCAGGCTGGAGTGCAATGCACTTGATCTCACTGCAATGATCTTAGCTCACTGTAACCTCTGCCTTCTGTGTTCAAGCCATTCTCCTGCCTCAACCTTCCAAGAAGCCAGTATTACAGACACCCACCACCACCCCCAGCTAATTTTTGTATTTTTAATAGAGATGGGGTTTTCCCATGTTGGCCAGGCTGGTCTCAAAACCCTGACCTCAGGTGATCCACCCTTCTTGGCCTCCCAAAGGGCTGGGATTATAGACATGAGCCATGACGCCTGGCCCAGGATCTTATTTCTGCCTGTCATATACATGTGTGCATGTACACACACACAGACACACACACTTATTTAATTTTTCTAGTGCCTGTCATTCTTTTTTCCACTACTGTTATTTCCAGTCAACCTTAAGACTTCCTTTTAGCATGTCTTTTAGGGCTGGTTGGAGACTAATTCATATAACTTTCTTTTGTAAGATAATATTTTAACTTTTCCCTTCCCTTTTTGAATGTTTTAAATTAATGGAACAGGGTTGGCTTTGTAGAAAGTACGAGCAGACAATACAGAGTTTCCAGATGCCCTCTTCTCACCCCAATCCCCTCACAGCATCCTGTATTATTGACACATTTCATAGTTTGGTACATTTTTTACAATTGATGAGTCAATTTTCCCTAGCATTTCTGTTCAACTCCTTTTCATAGTTACCACCTATCTGCTAATACTCCCTGGCTGTTTATGTATGTTGTTTACTTTTGCCATTACATTATTTGACATCATCATGAAGTCCATTTTATTGCTTTAATTTCTGCTTGTGTATGAAGTGGCCTATTTAAAACTATTGTTAATGAAATGTAATGATGATTTTCTTCTGTGTTTTCACCTGATACTTGAGCATATTGAGTTAGCCTGGTAATACTTGTTAAGATGACTTTTACAGAGAGAGTAAGATAAGACTTGAAATTTCCCCTTCTTCATACAGATATTCAGTTGTTCAAACAGCATTTTAGGAAAAAAAATTATCTTTCTTCATTAAATTATTTTGGCACCTTTGTCAAACATTAGTTGGCCATTGACCACATGAGGGCAGAATATTCATGGAGTTTGTATTCTCTTCCATTAATCTATGTAACTATGATTATGGCTATACCAATCTCTCTTATTTCCAGTAGGATTTATAATAAATCTCGAAATTATAGAAAGTATTCTAATTTTGTTCTTCTTGTTCAAAAGGGGTATAGCTATTATAGTTTTTCTTGTATATTTTAAAATTAGTTTGTGAATTTACTGAAAAATGTTTTTAGGGCTTTATATTTTATTTTTTCAAGTAATTTGCCCATAATCAGGAGTAACCAATTTATTGGCATATATTTGTATCCTGAATTGAATGGGACCCATATTATCCTTCTAATTTTTAATAGTCTATAATAATGTCAATTCTTTCATAGAGGTAATGGATGTTTCTCTGTATTTTTCCTGATCATTAGATATTTAATAATGTTAGTGATTTCGTTTTTAGAAAAAAGAATTATCTTTTGATTATATTAATTTTGCTTGTTGCTTTTTTTTTTTACTATTTCAGTAATTTCTGTTTAAACTTTTACTATTTCTGTCTTTCTGTTTCCTGAGGTTTTTTACATAGTTTTTCTAGTTTAAGTGTACTTCATCAAACTTGAAAACCTTCCCTTCTAACATAAAATTTAAAGTTACAATATTTCCTACTACACACAAGTTTGGTTATGTTGAACTTTTTTAAATCATTTATTTCAAAATATTTTCTAGTTTTTCTTATAATTTATTTTTAACCAACATGTTTTAAATTCCAAATGTTAGGGATTTTTTTTTTTTACTTACTTTACTATTATTTATATCTAATTTTATTAACCTCTGAGAGAAAAAATATTTTGTAATGTTTTTATTTTAATTGGTTAAAAACTCTATAATTTAAAAATTTATTGTTTTCTTTTACCGGTGGATCATGTAGAAGTATATTGAGTTTTCAAATATTTAGACATTTTCTAGGTTGTCAAATTTTATTTTCTTAACCTCTGTATTAATTTCCTTCTAATCAGAGAATTTATTTTGCATAACTTGAATACTTCTACATTTACTGGACTTATTTTATCACTTAGAATATACTCCATCTTAAATGTTTCGCATGTACTTGAGAAGAATGTGCATTCACTTGTTGCTAACTGGAATTTTATATAAATAGCAATTAGTACAGGTAGGTGATAATGTTTTTCAACTCTTCTTTATACTTTGTCAGTTGCTGTTGGATCGATTATTGAGAAGTTGTTGAAAACTATAATCATCAATTTGTCCATTTTTATTTTTTACTCCATTAGTTTTGTTTCATATTTTCTGAAGCTCTGTTACGAGATGTATGAAATGTTCAGATTTTAACACCTTCTAGACAAATTGAACTCATTATGAAATGACAATCTTGAACCCTGATAAATTTCATATAACAACTCTAGTCTTATTTTCAACAGTTTCACAGTTGACTGTTAGCATGGTGTATCTTTTCCATTTTAAAAATTTTAACTAATTTGTGTCCTTATATTTTAAGTGCTTTTTGGGCAGAGGGCAGCATATGTTTGGTTCTTTTCTTAGCTAATTCTAAAAAAAATGTGCTTTTAAATTGAATTTTTTTAGACCACTTACATTTAATATGATCATCAGATTGTATTTAAGTCTACCATCTTGATAGTAGCTGATATATATTATGTTTTCAGCTTGCCTATATATTCTGTCTACTTGTCTAACTATAATAAATATGTTATTACTTATACTTGTAATAATAACATATAATAAATGTTATTACTTGTATAAGTTATATATTACTTTGTAATATATATATAACTATAATTATATATTTCTTATATTTCTACAAGTATATTTGTACAAGTATACTTATATAAGTTACATTTGTGTAACTATATATATAAGCATATATAGTTATACTAGTCTAAATAAAATAAATACTCAGACACATAGACACATAGATAGACAAGTAGATATTTAAGTAGATATTCAGAGAAGACCTATTCATTTATCTATATAATTGAAATCATGAAAATATATAATGTTAATATGCATTTAAATTTTATTCACATACATTGCGTAAGATAATTGTCACAAAATTCTGTGAAGTGGGAGGGCAATGCTGTCATGAATAAGTTTTCAGATAAGAAAACCAAAGCTCTTGAAAAAATATATAACTATCAAGTTCATAGAGATATACAAGTGGATCTGATACTTAAATCCAAGGCCAGTGATAATAAATTTTGTATTACTTTTATCATATTATCATATGTGCTACAGCAATTAGCTTTTATACTAAGTTGGTTTTCACTGTACTTAGAACTATCCATTTGATAAAAGGTTAGAGATTATAGTAAAAATTGTACTAAATGAAGTTATTTTACATTACATTTTTTCCAACTATAAAAGCCTAAACTTTTAACTGGCATAGCACTTGTTAAATTATCAAAGGATTCACCAAAGGTGCTATGGCTTGTGTTTGTAATCCCAGCAATTTGGGAGGCTGAGGTGGGCAGATCACAGGTCAGGAGACTGAGACCACCCTGACTAACATGGTGAAACCCATCTCTACTAAAAATAAAAAAAATGAGCTGGTCAGGGTGGCATGTGCCTGTAGTCCCAGCTACTCAGGAAGCTTACGCAGGTGAATCCCTTGAACTCAGGAGGTGGAGGTTGCAGTGAGCTGAGATTACATGGCTGCATGCCTTGGTGACAGAATGAGACTCCATCTCAAAAATAAATAAATAAATAAACCTAACAAAGGATTCATTGTTTTGGTAGAGATATAATATAAATATGAATATATTTATGAGAAATGATTTGAATTTCACAAAACAGAATTTGTAGTGCAGGAATGACTAGTTCAATAACAAAACAAGAAATACAATATTTAAGAATAAGAAAACCTAATTCCAATTGTCATAATAATTTTCACATGCCCATGAAAATGCAAGCACCAAAACAGTAAACATGTTAAAATATTCAGATACAAATGTGAAGCAAAGACAGTTCACTATCACAATCTGTGCGAGGAGACTGGCCTAGAAATTAAGCAACTGCACAGACTCACTTACACTGACATTTTAAGGTTTTGTATTAGTTCACCTAATGTTTCTTTCCTTTTAAATATACTTTTTATTTGATCATGAAAGTAAGCTCACACACCCAAAAGGGTAGTGACAACATAAGAGGCAAAGCCTTGACTACTTTCCATAAATTCAATAATCTCGTTAGCTTTATTTGTTCCAAAATGAATGACATTAAATCCGGTACATTATAGACGTAATTTTCACCATAATGGAATTCAGATGATAAAATTTTGGCCAAAAAAAAAGACAAAGGGAGAAACAGAAAGAAGAAAAAAGTGTAATATACACTGAGCTCCAATGCATTATCCTGTGCCCTAAATGCTACTTTCAAGGCTGAAAATATCTAACATGCTTTTAAAACTGAGACTTTACTTGTACATCAACAAAATCCTGGGACCTCTAGTTTCAAATTTTATGTAAACAACTCATAAGGAGGTAGATAGAGAGTATGTCATATCTTGGTTTATTGACGATTTCATGTAGCTGAATAAAAAAGTGGTCATCATATATGATTACTTTGACGTAGGCAGTGGAAGGTTAAATTTACAATTGTTCTTTCTACCCAGCAAAAGGAAATCTGGATGCTGAGCAAGACTATCAGAGGGCTGTTGTCCCAGTTTAAAGCCAGATGAATGTTGGGTAAAACTATAAAAATAGAAACTGCCTTAGGACAATCATGAAAGCAATACAACATTGTTTCTCAAGGTGACTAGGATCTCTGTTTCTAAATACAGGATCCTATGACAGAATGGTGCTAAATGTGCTGTATGGATGAGGAATTTATCTCTCATGCTCATGACTCATTCAGTTTCTTTCTCCATTTTAAAGGGAACAACAGGAATCAGTTAACATTACTGGCAGTACAAGGTTATTATTAATAACTAGACACAGTGAAACCAATTGTTATTATTCTGAATTACAAAGATTGAAGCAAAATATTTTTGTAGTCACTAATGGAAATTCTATTAATCAATGTTATAGGAAACATTTGAAGTTGTATTTTAATCTTTATTCCTCTTCCCAGGTTGCATAAAGTACAATTTATCTTTTTTCCACTTCTTTTTCTTTTTCATTTTTTTCTCTAAATAATCTTAATGCTATTAAAGTATCAGTTTAGCTTGTACTATAACTTTTTCAAAAAACAATTTATGAACACAATAAAAAATATATTGAATCTCAGAGTTGTAAAGAGCTGTAAATAGTGTGCCCCCCCCCATGACAACAACAACAACACCTGGAGAATTTGCAAATTACTGGCATTTTCTAAAGTCAACCAGAGAATTTAGGTCTCAGGACAATCAAGTAACCACAAAACTATTTCTAGCAAAAGACACCAGTTTACACAGAGAAACAGGACCCAAACATTTGTTCAAATGGTGCAGACATCACTGGACTTTATAGAAGTAAATAAGAAAATATAGTTGATTTTTAAAAAAATTGCTAACCGCTAAATATGAAGCCTCCACAGGCCACGGATATAAGGAGGTCTGCATCTTGTTAAATGCCTTTTCCCCATGATCCTGACAAGGTATCTTGTGGCTTATGAGGGATAATTTTTAGGGAGTTTTTCTTTTAATATTAGTTGAAAGAAGGAACTGCAATTAGTACCAATGTACAATAGACCTGTCTCCTCTATTTATTTTATGGACCACATGCCTTTACAGGAAGGAGGAAGAATTTTTTTTTTAAATCTCACCTTTGGGCACAGGTAAAAATAGGAGAAGGAAAGTTAAAAAAAAATCATTTACCTACAAAATGGCAGAAATATTTACTATGCCTAGCACGACAGCTGACGGAAGTACATGTGTAAATGTGCCCTGAGAGCCAGTGCCTAAGATGGAGGTTTCATCAGAACATAGAAGTAGACTCTAGCAGAGCCCCAAACATCAGGCCAACTAGTATTGGATAAAAATAATAGCAGAGCACAGCTGTAAGAGTTGAAGGAGAAAGATTGTACGTGGGGAAAAAGGAAGACACACCTTCAGGAGGGAAGCAAAAATTGAGAAAATGACCTCTGAAAACCAATCTTCACCCTAAAACAACTACCACTAGAGGAACTTGAATCCTGTGGTACACTGAGAATATGCATAAGAACAACACAGTGTAACTCAGTGCAGCTACTACAGGCCTAGCGGAAGCAATGGTGCACTCACTAATCTTCAAACATCAAAAAACATTTAAATCAGTATCTACTATCTTATGCAAGATATCCAGCTTTCAATAAAAAAAATAACAGCAAGAAAAAGAACACTCTGAAAAGAACAAGCACTAGTCAGAACAGCCTCAGATATGAGGCATATAATGGAAAAATTGGACAGGCTATTTAAAATAACTATGACTAGAAAAGGAAAAGGACAAGTAAAAAATAGGAATGGCTTACAAGAAGATAGATTTTAAACCAATAATTTCTATGATAAATTCAAATGTCATTGGTGTCAACAAACCAGTTAAAAGACAAAGATCATTAACAGAAAAAGTAAAGTGAAACTGTATTATTAAAGGATCTAATGAAAAAGAAACGTTGAAAGTGAAAGGAGAAAACTGTAACATGCAAACACTAACTAAAATAAAGCTATATATCTACAGAACAACAAATAAATAACTTCCAAACAAGAAATACTGTCAGTGTTAAGGTAGGCCATTACATCACAATAAAGGAGTAAATTATCTGAAAAGACATAATAATCCTAGACATGTATGCACTGAACAAATCTTCAAAACACCCTAGGTAAAAATGTCTATTTTTATTTTATGTTCTATCAAAAAAGAAAACCCAGTGCATAAGTCTGTCCTCATACTGCTAATAAAGTCATACTCGAGACAGAGTAATTTATAAAGGAAAGAGGTATAATTTGATTTACAGTTCACCATACTAGGGAGGCCTCAGGAAACTTACAGTCATGGTAGAAAAGAAAGCAAACACATCCTTCTTCTCATGATGGCACGAAGGACAAGTGCAGAGTTAAGCAGGGGAAAAGCCCCTTATAAAGTCACCAGATCTCATGAGAACTCAATATCAAGAGAACAGCATGGAAGTAATCACCCTTGTGATTCAATTACCTCTCACTGTGTCCCTCCCATGAACATGAAGATTATGGGAACTACAATTCAAGACAAGACTTGGTTGGGGACACAGCCAAACCACATCACCAAAACCTGGAAGGCTGCACAGGTAAAATCTACCAAACATTTAAAAAAGAAGTCAAAATGTGAACTAGCATAGAGACAGAAAGTCAAATACCACATGTTCTCACTTGTACTTGGGAGCTAAATAATATACATAAATGCACAGAATGTGGAATAATAAGCACCTGAAGAATGGGAGGGTGAGAGGGGAGTGAGGAATAAAAGAATACTTGATGAGTACAATGTACACAATTAGGACAACGGTTGCACTAAAAGTCTAGACTTTACCAGTATGCAATATATTCATGTAATAAAACCACACTTGTGCCCCCTAAATTTGTACAAATTAAAAAAATCAGAAAAGAGGTTATGATGCATCTTGTCAAAAAGAATATTACCAATTCTACAGATCACTTCCAGTAAATAGAAGAGGAGGTAACAGTTGATACCAGCATTGTTCTAACACCAAAATAAGATAAAATTGTAAGAACAGAAGACCAATACCAATCATGAGCATAGTTATAAAACTCTTTAAAAATATTACTAAATTGAATCCAGCAATATATAAAATGATAATGAATTACAACCACGTGGAGTTCACTCAGGAATATGACTGAATTATTTGAAAATTAATAATTGTTATTTGCCATATTTACATAGTATGTGAGAAAATTACCATCTGATTATTTCAATAGATATAGAAAACCTTTCAACAAAATTCGACATGTATTTATGAAAAAAAAATAGAAAAATGTAATTTTTAGCAACCTAGGAAGAGAAAGAAATTTCTTTTCTTTCTTTAATTTTTTTTTTTGAGATAGGGTCTGGCTCTGTAACCCAGGCAGGAGTGCAGTGGTGCAATCTCAACACCCTGAAACCTCTGCCTCTGACTCCTGGGCTCAAGCAATCCTCTCACTTCAGCCTCCTGAGTAGCAGGGACTACAGACAGGCACCACAACACCCAGCTAATTTTTATATTTTTTTTGTAGAGATGAGGATGTTTCATCATGTTGGCCAGGCTGATCTCAAACTCCTGAACTCAAGCAATTCATCTGCCTCAGCCACACAAAGTGCTGGGATTACAGGCATAAGCCACAATGCCTGGCCAAGAAAGAAATTTCTTTAACTTAATAAATGAGATCTATAAAGAACCTATAGTAAACATTGTAAGTAATGGTAAGAGAATGAATGTTTTAAACTCAAGATAGGAATAAAATAAGGATGTGCTCTCTCACAACTCCTATTTAACATCACACTGGCAAACAGGGCAATAAAGTAAGAAAAACAGATAAAAGGCAAACAGATTAGAAAGAAGAAAAAAGACTTTCTATTCAAATGTGACATGATTTTCCTTTTTTTGTTACCCAGGCTGGAGTGCAATGGCGTGATCTCAGCTCACTGCAACCTCTGCCTCTGGGGTTCAAGCAATTCTCCTGCCTCAGCCTGCCGAATAGCTGGGACTACAGGCACGTGCTACCATGCTCGACTAATTTTTTGTATATTTAGTAGAGACGGGGTTTCACCATGCGGACCAGGATGGTCTCAATCTCTTGACCTCGTGATGTGACATGATTTTCTAGGTGAAACATAACTAGGAATCTATTTTAAAAGATCCTAGAATTAACATGGCCATAATAGGGGCAATGAATAAAAGATCAATATGAATGAGACAATCATGTGCTTATATACCAACAATGAACAACTGGAACATTTTAGTAATTAAAATTAAATACTATTTCTGAAAGCACCACAAACATAAAATATGTATATCTGACAAAATTGCTCTATAATATTGTTTAATGAAGATATGTTTTCATCTTTATGTCTGTATTTATTTTATTCCACTAGTGCTGCATATTTTATTTTTTAATCATGGAAAGCGATAAAAAATGAAGTAAAAATCACTAAGATTCCAATCTCCTAGAAATAACCCATATTAATACTCCATAAACCTTTTAATATTTTAAGATATAGAATATGAAAAGCACACATTTATACATAGATATATACATACATACCTATACTGTATCATTTATACAATTTACTAGAAAAAAAGCTCCACAAAATTGTTATAGTCTTAATATACAAGAAGTCATAGTACAGGTAGTTTTTTATATATTTTCCCAATTTTTCATGAAATAAATGTTTTTATTGTATAAGAAAATAGAATACAGAATACTTTAAATCATATTTCTATATTTGCTTTATTTACTGATTTATTTTTTATTAAAAACATTATATCAAAAGCAGATTTACCTATTATACATATAAATTTAAACGATTTTGTTTTCTATTTTGGTGATACCATATTGAATAGCCTTCTAATGCTTCTACTTTATTTCCTTAGGATAAGTTTTTAGAATTTGAAATAATACATAAACAGGGATGAAGATATTTCAGGCCCTGATGCACACTGTCAAATAAACTTCCACAAATGATCACATTAACATAAACCTTCCCTTGGATTTAGTACTATAATATGTTTTCTAAAACAAAGTTTATCAATGAATTATTTGTAGATCTTAATATGTATAAATTTTATGTATATACTTTAATGTATATATTTAATTTTCATGAAGTCTAGTTTATCATTTGATTCACAATTCTTTGGCCTAAGAAATATGGTCAATTATAAAGGAATAGTCTCCCAAGTATTTACGTTTGTTTTTTACAAATTTTACGATTTTAGTCTTTGTATTTATGTCTATGATCTATATTGAGTTACATTATTGTGTACAACATGAGGCAAAAGTAAAGATTCCCTGTTTAAAATACTTGTAGATATCCAGTATTTTCTGCCTCTGGTGTTGAAAAGATTATCCTTCCTTCCTTGCAACTTCCTTGACACCGTGATAAAAAAAATATTCACATAGATATGTCAACCATTGTAACATTATAGTAAATTTTAAAACTAGCCAAATTATGTCCTAGAAATGTGGCCATTTTATTCCTTCCAAATTGATTTGGCCATTTTAAAACATTTATATTCTCATACATATTTTAGGCAAGTTGGTTCTTCTACAAAGAAACAAAATATCTACTGAGATACTGATTTTGATTGTGTTGGATCCATAGGTCACTTTGTGTCAAATTGCCACATTTAAGTGTCTCCAATGCAGGAACACAGTAAAAATATCCATTTACTTAGGCCATCCTTAATTACTCTAATGATTTATAGATTTAATTGTAAAATTGTTAAATAACTTTTATTAATTATATTCAACAATACTTCATGCTTTGACGTTTTTGATAATGGTATTGTTTATTTTCAGAAATTGTGTCTATTGATATATAGTCAAACAAATGATTTTTAAAATTGCCCCTGTTTTCTGTGGCCTTGCTAAAGGCAGTTATTAGTTCCAGCAGTCTCTATTAAATTTCTTAGACTTTCTCCATATACAATTATGCCTTGCAAATAAAAGCCATTTACTTCTTTCTTTTCAAGTGTATGCCTAGGTTTCTTTTCTTCTTGCTTTATTTCACTAGCTAGAATAATCAGTTCAATATTCAATGGAAATAAGAGTAAACATTCTTGGCTTTTTCCTGATAATAGAGAAAAATTTATTTAAGTATTTTCTATGTGCATTTCACTCCTTTCTTTTCTGTTTATCTTATCATTTAAATATCTGCACAAAAATATAATAGCTCTTTTAAAATTCTTGTTTCTAGTTCCATCATATTTAAATTTTGGAGTCTATTTTGTTGGCTTTTTAAAAATGCCTGATTTTGAGTCACAGAATTATGCTTCTTGGTGCACTTAGATTTTTTTTAATTTAATTTTTTAAAATTTTAATAGGTTTTTGGGGAAAAGGTGGTGTTTGGTTAAATGAATAATTTCTGTAGTGATGATCTCTGAGATTTCAGTGCATCCATCATTGAACAGTGTACACTGCAACCAATGTGCAGCCTTTTATCTCTCACTCCCCTCCCACTCTTCCCACCCCCAAAACCACAAAGTCCATTCTATCATTTTATGCCTTTGCATCCTCATAGCTTAGCTCCCACTTATGAATGAGAATATATGATGTTTGGTTTTCCATTCCTGAGTTACTTCACTTAGAATAGTGGTCTCCAATTCCATCCAGGTCGCTGCAAATGTCATTACTTCATATCTTTTTATGGCTGCATAGTATTCCATGGTATGCATCTTTTCAATTAACCAGCTTTTAAAATTCATTTATCTTCTGTATTTTTGTTTGTTTCAATTACCTTTAGTTACGTTCTGATCTTGGTTTTTTCTTCTGCTGGGTTTGGTTTGTTCTTGTGTCTCTAGTTCCTTGAGGTGTGACCTTACATTGTTTATTTGTTCCTTTTCAGACTTTAATGTAGGCACTAAATGCTATAAATTCTCTTTTCAGTGCTGCATTTGCTGTATCCCAGAGGTTTTGATAGATTGTGTCATTATTATCATTAAGTTCAAAGAAGTTTTTAATTTCCATTTTGATTTTGTTGTTGACCCAATGATCATTCAGGAGCAGATTATTTACTTTCTATATATCTGCATGTTTTTAAGGGTTCCTTTTGAAGTTGATTTCCAATTTTATGCCACTGTAGTGTGGGAAATTACTTGCTATAATTTCAATTTTCATAAGTTTGTTCAGATTAGTTTTGTGGCCTATCATATGGTATATCTTGGAGAATGTTTACTGTGCTGTTGAACAGAATGTATATTCTACAATTGTTGGGTAGAATGTTCTGTAAACATCTGTTAATTTGTTCTAGGGTATAGTCTAAATCCATTTTTCCTTTTCTGACTTTCTGTCGTGATGATCTGTCTCGTGCTGTCAGTGGAGTACTAAAGTCCCCCACTATTACTGTGCTGTTGTCTATTTTATGTCTTTAGTAGTAATTGTTTTATCAATTTGAGAGCTCCAGTGTTACCTGCATATATATTTAGGATTGTGATATTTTCCTGTTGAAGTAGTCATTTTATCATTATATAATATCTGTCTTTGTTTTTCTTAACTTCTGTTGCTTTAAAGTTTGTTTTGTCTGATATAAGAAGAGCTACTTCTGCTCACTTTTGGTGTCCATTTGCATGGAATGTCTTTTTTATCCCCTTTATTTTAAGTGTATGTGAGTCTTATGTGTCAGGTGGGTCTCTTGAAGACAGCAGACACTGGATTGGTGAGTTCTTATCCATTCTGCAGTTCTGTAGCTTTTAATTGGAGCATTTAGCCCATTTACATTCAATGTTAGTATTGAGATATGAGCTACTATTCTATTCAATTTGAAATTTGTTGTCTGAATACCTTGTTTTTCCTCATTGTGTTACTGTTTTATAGGTCCCATAAGATTTATCCTTTAAGAAGATTCTATTTTGGTGTATTACAAGGATTTGTTTCAAAACGTAGAGCTCCGTTTAGCAGTTCTTGTAGTGCTAGCTTTGTACTGGTGAATTTTCTCAGCATTTGTTTTGAGTGAAAAAGACTATCTTTCCTCTATATATGAAGCATAGTTTCACTGGCTACAAAATTCTTGGCTGATAATTGTTTTGCTTAAGGAGGCTAAAGATAGGACCCCAATCCCTTTTAGCCTGTAGTTGCTGCTGAAAAATCTGCTGCTAATCTGGTAGTTTTTCTTTATAGGTTATCTGGTGCTTTTGCCTCACAGCTGTTAAGATTCTTTCCTTCCTCTTAACTTTAGATAACCTGATGACTATATACCTCGGCAATAATCTTTTTGCAATGAATTTCCAAGGTGTTCTTTGAGCTTCTTGCATTTGGATGTCTGGATCTCTAGCAAGGGTGGGGAAGTTTTCCTGGATTATTCCCTCAAATATATTTTTCAAAATTTTGGATTTCTCTTCTTCCTTGGGAACACCAATTATTCTTAGGTATGGTCATTTAATATAATACCAGACTTCTTGGAGGCTTTGGCCATTTTAAAAAATTCTATTTCCTTTATCTTTGCCAGATTGGGTTAATTTAAAAGCCTTGTCACTGAGTTCTGAAGCTCTTTCTTTTACTTGTCTGATTCTATTGCTTTACAGAGCATTTTGCATTTCTCTAAGTGTGCCCTTCATTTCCAGAAGTTGTGTTTATTCTTTATTTATCTATGATATCTATTTCACTGGAGATTTTTCTACTCATATCCTATATTATTATTATTATTATTTCTTTAAGTTGGAATTCATCTTTCTCTGGTGCCTTTTTGATTACCTTAACAATTGGCCTTCTGAATTCTTTTTCTGGCAATTCAGAGATTTTGTCTTGGTTTGGATTCATTGCTGATTAGCTACTGTGATTTTTTTGGAGTGTTACTTATTTTGTCATATTACTAGAATTGTTTTTCTGATCCTGTCTCACTTGAATAGACTATTTCAAAAGGAGGATCTAGAGTTCAAGGGCTGCTGTTCAGATTCTTTCATTCCTCAGGGTACTCCCTTGATGTGGTGCTCTACTGCTTCCCATAGGGATGGATCTTCCTGAGAGTAGAACTGCAGTGATTGTTATTTCTCTTCTGGATCTAGCCACCTAGCAGAGCTACTGGTCTCCAAACTGGTATTGGGGAGTGTTTGCAAACAGTACTGTAATATGATCAGCCTTCAGGTCTCTTAGCCATGGATACCAGCACCTGCACTGGTGGAGGTAGCAGGGGAGTAAAGTGGATTCTGAGAGGGTCCTTGGTTGTACTTTTTTAAGTGAGCTGATTTTGTGTTGGTTGGCCTCTATCCAGGGGGTGGCATTTTCGAGAACTCATCAGCTGTGGTAGTATAGGCAGGATACAAGCTTTCCCCAGGGCTGTATTTGATAAGTATTCAGATTTCTTAGGCAGTGGACAGGGCCATAGAGTCTCCAAGAGATTATGTACTTTGTCTTCAGCCACCAGGAAGGGTAGAGAAAGACCATCAGGTAGGGCCAGTTTTAGCCTGGGTAGGGGGTGTGGTTCCCAGGCCAAGGGAGTTATGTTCCCAGAGGGAATACGGCTGCCTCTGCTGCCTCACACAGATCACCAAGGAAGTAGGGGAAAGACAGCAGCCCTAGGCCTCACCTAGCTCTCACCTAGCCTGCAGCCTGAAAGGCTGGTCTTACTCATGTTGTGCCCCCATAATAGCACTAAGTTTATTTTCAGGAAGCTGGTGAGCAAGGCTCAGAACTTACCCCAGGCTATAATCCTTGTCACTGAAAACGCAAGCAGACTCACAGTTCTTTGGCTGTTCCACAGAACTTACAGAGTCAATCCACCTCCTTCAAAGGGTCTGTGAATTATCTTGGCTTTCTTGGTATGTTCCTGCAGTAGTTCTTGGAGCAAATGTTCACAGTATGTCTCCACATACTACTTTGTCCATGTGAGTGGGAGCTGCAAGTTAGTCCTGCCTCCTATCCACCATTTTCTTTTTAATAGAGATTTTTGATTGGGTGCCCAACTTCGTGAAAATTGCAGGGTTGGGTATTTTTTAAATATTTCTATAAAAAATGTCAAGCTTCATTTTGGCAGGCAATAATTGGCAGATGAGTTTGACTCTTTTGAGTTTTGCTTTAAAAACATTTCTAAAGACAGCCTGGAGCAGCCTCCACTCCAGGGATATTTTGGTTGTGCTGGGAAGGTATGTCCCACTTGAAGTCTCTTCTCAATTCCAGGAGAATTCTCTCCTCTGGCTTACTGGTGCTTGATATAGTTTGGCTGTGTCCCCACCCAAATATCACCTTGAATTCCCACATGTTTTGGGAGGGACCCAGTGGAAGGTAATTGAATCATGGAGACAAGTCATTCTTGTGATAGTGAGATCTGATGGTTTTAAAAAGAGAAACTCCCCTGCACAAGCTTGCTCTCTCTCTTTGCCTGCTGCCATCCATCTAAGACATGACTTCCTCCTCTTTGCCTTCCACCATGATTGTGAAGCTTCCCCAGTTATGTAAAACTGTAAGTACAATTAAGCCTTTTTCCTTTGCAAATTGCCCTGTCTAGGGTATGCCTCTATTGGCAGCATGAAAATGGACTGATACTGTGTTCAAACAGCTCCTCAAGTTTGTGAGCTCTGAGAATTCTTGAACTTACAACTCCTTAGTGGCTCCTTGCTGGCTCTGTATACTTTCATTCCAGCACATGTAAGAAATCTTCTTCAGAAGGGCAGAAAGAAATACTTTTTCTGTTTTCTGGGTCCTAATTTTCTGCATTTCTTTCTCCATTCTGTCATACTGCCCTATAAATCTGGTGCCTTAACTTCCCTAAACTTCAGTCTTCATTTCCTCACTTCAGTGAGGCTATAGGTCTCGGGTTTCTTTATGTGCCTGTGAGCCGGGCAGAAAAGCTGGGGACTCATATGTTTAGCTCAGTTGTTTTTCTTCTCTCAGGGATCACAGTCCTGTGCTGCCAGTGTTTTGATGTTTGTAAATGTTTTATTTAACGTATTATTTTCTAATGTTGTAGCCATTTATGACGGAGGTTATGTCTAGTCTTTACTAATCTATTACAGTAGTTGCTAGAAGCAAAATTCAACAATTTGTTTTTCCTCAATAATATTTTTGAAATACTTTAGAATCGTCTTAGATTTAGAAAAGAGTTGCAAGAATATTACAGATAATTCACACATATATCACACTTAGTTTCACTTGTTGTTAACATTATTATGGTTCATTTGTCCTAACCAATCTACCAGTATTGGTACTTTCTCATTAACGAAAATTCATACTTTATTTAGATTTAATTAGTTTTTACTAATGCCTTATTTTGTTCCAGGATCACAGGTTACATTTATTCCTTAGGTCTCCTTAGGCTTCTCCAGACTGTAACAGTTTCTCCGACTTTTCTTTTGATGACCTCAACAATTTACCTTTAATTTCTTTTCTGATTGCCTTTAACTTTGCTAAAAAATGTTTGTGTATTAATGAAATGAAGAGTGTAATGGTACTATTTTTAATTTTATTACATTTTTAAAAATTGATGTTCTAATTGAAAATTATAAAATTGAATTTTGAGGATTCCTATATAGGATAGCTTATGTTTGTACTTTATATGTTACAAACATACCTGAATTTCTTTGCTGCATTATATCTTATTTTTACATAATATTTCATACATGTCCTCTGGGTAAAAATACAACTTCTTGTTCAGATTTCAGAAAGAGTGTCAGTCATCACAGATGGAGAAAATAGGCAAAGTGGTGAAATGTGCTACACTCATCCACAAAACTGAGGATTTCAAACTTTAAAGGATTTGATCAGATAGAGTTAAAGGTCTTATCACAGGCCCAGTACACGAAGTCCACCCCAAATAGTCCTAGCAGTAAACTCCACACCTGAGAGCAATGGCACTGTAATAACGAAAATCTCATCTGTGCTGGTTACTTTGATGTGTCCACTTAACTATGATATGCAGTTGATTGGTCAAACACCAATCAATAAGTTGCTATGAAGGTACTTTGTTAAAGATGTAATTAACGTTTATAATCAGTTGATTTTGCGTAAAGCAGATTACTCACCATACTGTGGGCGGGCTTTATGCAACCAGCTGAAGGCTTTTAGATAAAAGACTACAGTCCCCAGAAAGAAATGAATCCTGCCTCCAAAATGCTTTCAGACTCAAGAATTCAATACCAACTCTTGTCAGAATTTTCAGGCTGCCATATCTTCTGCTTCTCTGGAGAAATAAAAATTAATTAGTGGTGGGGCTATAGACGATGAAGTCTCCTGAGGACCTGTGGCACAGCCAGAGAAGAAATGTCCCAAAGAGGAAGTATAGAACTTATGTGGAAAACCTCCAGCCTGTGCTCTTCACTCAGCTTTTCTTGCTGTGTGGCTTCTCTCACTTATTCTAGTCAAGTATGTATAAACAATAGCTCACAGTCATAGTCTTTCTTTAGCTTTACTTATCAGAAAATCCTATTTGAATTCTAGCAGTAGCAGCCCAGGACCAGCAGATGGCCAGGTTCCCATTTCGTTGGGCTAACCCTGAAGGATGAGTAAATGATTAAATGGTGTTAACAAAAACCAAAAGATATAAGTATTAGGAAGAACGAACATGTTCTAAAGATAAAAAATAAATCAGTATATATGACAAAGAGGATCACTATACTGATTAAGTCTGCAATATGCATGTAAGCTAAACTGTCTTGAGTTTATAAATATTTTTAAAATGATACATGTGGCAGTACCATTTAAAGTTCTTTATATGTATTAATTTCTCCCAAGCCAACCCTAAAAGTTGGATGCTACTATAAAAGCCATTTCAGAGGCCGGGTGCAGTGGCTCACACCTGTAATCCCAGTACTTTGGGAGGCCAAGGTGGGCAGATCACGAGGTCAAGAGATCAAGACTATCCTGGCCAACATGGTGAAACCCTGTCTCTACTAAAAGGACAAAAAATTAGCCAGGTGTGGTGGTGTATGCCTGCAGTGCCAGCTACTTGGGAGACTGAGGCAGGAGAATTGCTTGACCAGAAAAAGAAAGTTTCAGTAAGGCGGGGCCCCTGCACTCCAGCCTGGCGATAGAGCAAGACTCTGTCTCAAAAAAAAAAAAAAGCCATTTCAGAATTTTTAAAAGGAAAACAGAAGCAATGAAGTAACTTCTTCAAAGTACCAAAGCAGGTAAGTAGAAGGCCTTGGATTTGAATTCAGACAGTCTAAATCCACAGACCATATCCTTAAATGTGTTATGGCATAGTTTTTTAGCTGTTCCTTTATCATAATCTCAAATGTATTTCTTTCAAGTATAAAAATCACAAAGACAATTTTATAGAAATGTCACCGTTTTTGAAAGTTTTTGAACTCTCAATTTTAGAAAAATAAGAACAAAAAACAATGGCTGAGAAATACAATCGACTAAACTATATTTCTCTAGCTAGCCTAAGTAAAATTTAGTATATAAATATACAAATTTAGAAATGAGAACAAGCACATGATCGACATATAGGGAAAAAATGAAATAATTATTGGCTAGTTTATATAACATTACAATAATACATTAAAATCTAGATAAAATAGCTTTTAGGAAAGCATACAAAGCATAATTCAATAAAATTTAGCTAACTTAAGCAAAACAATAACTGTGAAAGGAATCACTGAAATTTTCAAAGAAACACTTTCCAAAGGTCTCAGGCCCACACCGTGTCACTGGCAATGTGTTTCAGCTTTGAAGGTATTAATAACTCTTTTGTCATTTACACTCTTTAAGACAGAGAAATAACAATTCTTTTTCATAAAACTAGGATAATAGGATAATTTCAATAGTAAAAACTATAAACTAGTGTACCTTAAAGGAAAAAAAATTACAAATTCTTAATTTTAATGTAAACTCTAAATTCTAAATATAAAATATTAGTAATTGAGATATATTTATAGAATCACATACCATGATTAATACATAATCATCCAACAAATAGTAGACTGATTCTCATGAAATATGTCTATTAATTTTTCTAACAGCACAGAAACAAATAATATGTAGAGTAGAAAACTTCAAAAATTATGATAGTGATAAAAAATAAAATTTAACACTCATACTTAATTTTAAAAATAAAAACTTCTTATTAAGACCAACAAATTTAAATTTTGTTTTAAATGGAAACCTCATACAGGCACCTGATTTGCAGAGGTAAGAAGCAGAAACACCATAATATCTCTGCCATTTTGTAATGTTGTCCTAAACTTCTTAGCTCAGTTTTATACAATCAGAAAAATTAAATAAGAGCTATAAATACTTGAAATGGAAGACAAATTTATAACTACTTACAGATATAATATTGGCTGACCCCCTATAAAGTGGTCGCATTGTCTCTCCTCCCTTGCATGAAACACCGTGTTCCTAAAAAAGACAACTTTGCTTTCAGCACAATGAATAAATGTTGACCAGCCTAAACCTATGGCAGTGATTTCATTCCTCTCATTAGTGATGTATTTAGGCATGGGCAAGTGATGCTTCCCAGAGAGTATTCCGAGTGCCCAGTGTATATTCTGGGGATGGGGCTGTTGCTAGACCTGGAGTGTACAAATGAGGAGCTCAATTTAACTAGATGCAGACCACCCAGACTGTCTTTGGCAGAGTTACAGAGCCAGAATCCTTGACATGTTGTGAACTGAATGCTACTAGCCATCAGAATCTCACAGAATCACCTCTATACACATCTCCAGACAGAAACCTTGATGGATAATGTCTTCCTCCACATGATAGGATTATCTGTCTTTAGATTTCATTCTTTCTCTCATTGATTGCTCTTTCCAATCCAGAGTTTCTTCCCTCTGTGCTGCTCAGTGATCTCCAGGAACATTTAGAAAGTTAAATGTGATGTCTTTTTCCCCTAGTCCTTGCCTTCCCCAGAAGGGAAAGGAATTGTGATATAATCTTCCATGTACTCCATGTTTTCCTCAAATATAACCATAACAATTCTTTCTTATTTTTAAATTTTAAATATCAACTATTTACATTCTACTGTGGAAAAGTGGAATTTAACATTCTCAGAACTAGATCCTCTCTTAAATATCTTCCTCCCTCCCTCCTAACCCAAAACACATACAAAATCTCCTTCTCCCACTATGATTCAGTATAGCTCTATTGTTATCATTGTTTCTGTTTCCTCTCTGTATGCTTCTTATTCTCTGTTGATTTTATTCAGATATTATCTTAGATTATTTCCTCAGGTTGTTGTGATCCTTCACTGTCTGTTTATAGACACTAAGTTGATGACTGAAAGCTCGTGGTGTCTTGTTTTTATCGGTGGGCTTCCCTCAAGGACACTTCCACAGGAGGTTGACTGCTTTATTCTCACATTTCAAAATGGGGGAATTGGTAAGACTTTTCTTTTAGGCCAATCAGTTTCTTCACAGAATCTTTCATGTTATCCAGGTTCTTGCCTTTAAAAAAAAAGCCTGGACCCAGAGGAGTAATGAAATCAATGCTCTCACCTTTTGGCATCCAGATTTGTACTTCATCCACCTATTTTCAGTAAGGAGTCCTAACCTCGCCTCTGTGTAGAACCAGGGTGGGGATAAGGGTGTGCACCGTGAAAATTTTGCCTTTCTACAAAGAAAGGTCAGATCTGGTCTCTCTGGTGACAATCCTTTCACTTTTTTTTGGACAGAAATATTTAACATGGGAAACCAATATGATAATGTAAAAAATGATTATGACACGTGCAAAATATTTTTAATTTGTAAATCACTTTATCAATTAGACTTTTAAAATAGTTCAGTAGCCTCATTGGTAAATACCAACATAAATAATTCAAATTTCTAAGACAAACTCTGTTAAAATAGCTCCCAAAATGAAATACCCAACTTAAATAAAAATTGAGGAGATATTCATATTATTAATCTCATCAAACCATTAAATTCAGGCAAATACATAGACTTGCAAAGATCAGATATTTTGTTACATAGATCAATTATTAACCTAAAACTTCCATTTCCTAGAGATTAAGATTAAATCCTATAGTTAATAAGGATTTATTACAGTGAAATACATTGTCTGCTTTGAAGATTTAAAAAGTTTATCTGAGAAGGAGTAACTAAACAAAAATTTGATTATTTTTCAACTCTTGCTTTATTTGATGGGAATCTCAAGTTCATTACTTGCCAGTAAATGGAATAATCAGCTAATTAGCAGCACTTGTGATGTGACGAATATTCAATTTCCAGAATAGAGGAGAGAAAAGGTTCATGATACCTTAATAAATTAATTTCTTTTTGTAGAGTGAATTTGCATCCACCTGGCAGATAACATAAACTGAGCAAAACCTTTGGGAGGTTTGCCAAATTCAAGACATTAAGGGATATTTAACCCTTTCATTCCTTGTCACAGTATGATTGTTTCTAACAGATGTTTTCTTTATAATGCCACTGAAATTAATTATATCTGTCTAAAACTAGGATATTTTACAATGCTGAGAAAAGGTAATTAAGTATATTTCCTGTTATGTGAAAAAATTCCTGTACTTCACGTAAAGAAAAACTGTAAAAATACGGTAAAACTATATAATTAAACACATATAGGATTAGGTAATATTTACAGTATTATTTTAAAAATATTATAAAACCTATTAATACCCAAGGCATTTTCAATAAATAGTAAATTTTCCTTTTTCTTCCAACTGCAGTTGCTGCTTTCTTTTTTCTGGGTGCTCATTTTTTTCCCCACATTGAATGTCTTCTCTCCCAGATTTAGGACCTAAAAGTTAACATTATCTGTTGCCTGGCAACATAACAAGATATCTCTGTAAAGCATGCTGTTTTAGGGAGTTCTAAACCTTCTAATAGGTGTTAGTAGGAGAAAAGATTAGTGGCTCAAGGTAGAATCAAGGCCTCATCTAGATTTTGTAGATAGTAACAACTTTCACAGTCCTTTGAAGGAAATAAAATCATCATGCCTCTACATTAGCCAATGTTAAAATCCAATATCCAAGGAGGAGCTTGCTTGGCTGTGTTGACAAATAATAAGCCAATTTAATGTGATAGTGTAAGGGGTTGAATGATACATTACTAAAAACATAAGTTGGAAGTAAGAAATTATGTTTTTTGTTTGTTTGTTTGTTTGTTTTTTTGCTCTATCTCAACTGCAAAGTCTTTGATCTTAGGAAAACTACAGTCTCTAGGGGACTTAGTACACTGACATGCAAAATGTAGGTATTCCATTCAGAGAGTCTAAGGATATTTGTAGCTCTAATATTCTAGAAATTGTATATTCCCTGAATAGGAAAGGCAAGCCTCAATTTGCACCCCTCACTGATCATAATGTCAAGTTTTACCAGTTAGATTGTCATTCTGATCCATAATTCAAATAACATCACCCCCAGTGAACTATGATGGAAACATCTTATAAAATCTTTCCTTTTACAATGAGCTCTCTCCATTGCAGTGAAATTAAAAAGCAGGAATCCTTAAATGTATCCAAACTTCAAAGAGAATTTTATTGGAAATTTTGATCTCATGACACAAATAAAAATCAGGAGTATTTAATTAGTACCTATTTTAATTAATTAATTATCTAATTTAGGTTTGATTAAGGTAAAGTGCCACTATTAGATAAACTTAATGTAACAACGTTATTTAGAAATGACTGTTCATTCTTGTCCTGCTAATACATAATTGATTATGGGTGGCTTTCCAATATGTTTAAAATGATGTACATGTTTCTGTTGCCTATCACTTATTTTTCTAATTAATCATGCTTTAATGATGGATTCATTAGAGAGCTATCATGGAAGTGCATGTAAGGAAAAATATAAATAGAATGGACTTCAAAATTTACCTACTCCACAACTCTGGGGTATTGTGCCTTTACATATACCCTCTAAAAGTGACAGTGGCAAAGAAAATAAAAAACTAGTTCATTCCCCATTTTAGGGTATTTAATGGTACTTCTTTCTGTATTTTGGCCATCTTATAAAAAAGAGTTTTGTACAAATTTCTCTCTCTCCCTCTTTTCTGAGCTACCCCTGTATATCATACTTTTTTCCTAAAGCGTGGGCTAGGTTAAACTATTACCTGTGGAAATCTCGGTTTCACTAAATATGTATTACATAGTTCACATATTAGAAACAATATTTAAACCATAGGAAATATAAAATATATGCCTATGAACCAGATCATAAGGATGAATCCAGGTTTTGTGTAATTGGTATCATATGCAGTCTGTAGGTTCTCCTTAAGAAAATTGCTTTACAAAGTGCTAGGCCCATGGAATACATATGAGCAAGTGAGGAGCTGCTGTGGACTGAATGTGTCCTTGCAAATTGTTTAAGCTCTAATCCCCACTATGATGGTTTTTGGAAGCAGGGCCTTGGGAGGTAATTAGTATTAGATTATGTCTTGAGGGCAGGGCCCTTAAGGTGAAATTAGTGCCCTTATAAGCCAAGAAAGAGACACGAGGTCTCTCCATGCAAGGATGTGAGGAGAAGACAGCTGCAAACTAGGAAGAGACCCCTCACCAGATCTGCTGGCATCACGATCTTGGACTTCTCAGACTCCAGAACTGCGAGAAGTAAAGATCTATAAATTAAGTCACCCAGTCTATGGAATTTTGTTGTAGCAACCTGTCTTAGCAGACTAAAAGAGGGGCCCTGCAAATTATGCTCCCTTGCATTCCTTGTTTCTCTACATCTAATTGTAAATTGCCAGAAAAACAGGACCAGTGGGCTCAGAGCAGAACTTGGAGTAGATTATGGTAAATATGACAGTTGAGAGTGCTGTATTACAGGATACAAGTCTGTTTGTTACATGAAAATATAATTAATAAAATGGTAAAATGGAAATCATCTGCCTTCTAAACTCTTTTTCCAAGGGCCAGTGTTCTCTGAATCTTTCTTTCACTGGATGCACTACTGTACTATTGTGTTTTGTAATTATATCTATTTTGTAATAGGTATACCTATTTTGTAGGTACATCTATTTTGTAATAGGTATACCTATTTTGTAGGTATACCTATTTTGTAATACCTATACCCTCTCTACATCTGTGTTCCCAAATAGGCAACATACTCCTTGGAATCATGGATGCTTCTTATTCATCTTTTCTGTCTCCAAGGCAATTTACAGTACATGAAAAAGACTCCATAAATATTTGATTAATTGGTTAATTAATTAATGCCTAATGCTTAGTAGAATTAAGAAAGAATGATGACCTAGATTACTTACCAGATATCTTCATGTGAAGCTCTAGGCTAAAATTGCAAATTGATTTCATTACTTTTTAATTAGTAATTATGGCTTTGGAATGATTCTTGGTTTGAGAATTTAAAGTTTTGTAGTTCAAATTGACTATTAGAAAAACATATTTAGAAAATCCCATTTGTCTTTTTATTTCAGTAGAATATACATGTCCTCAACTGCATACATGGCAAATGTAGAATTTACAAAAAATTATTTGCATCAGGGAACTAATACACTCACACTCCAAAAATTTAATTATATTTTGTGAAACAATATATATACTTATTGTTTAATTTTGCCTTGCTATTGAAGGTCTAGAATCTTCCTTTTTATACAAGTAGAATAATATTTATGGTTATATTTATAAAGAACAATAGAATACTTGAAGAAAGTGACTAAGTAAAAACATCTGCTATTTTAAGTAAAATGTACATAGAACTTTAAATATACACTTTTTCATCCTGAGGAATAAAGATAATATTTAACCCAAAGATTATTGTTTTATCTAATTACTTCCTAATGCTACAATAACTCAAATAATTCATATTCATTACTTAATTCTTAAAAACCTTTTTCACATTTTTAATCCTCACATTTTACAGAAGCGAATGCAGTGAAATCCTTCCATTCCCAACTTCATTAGCATTGTGATTTCTTGCCAAAAGAAAGCATCAACATGATACACTTGAATTCAACTTCAAGCTGAAGTGTACGCTAATCCAGTTAAAGCCTTGCTAAAATTTGACATAAATTAATGAAGTTTACAAATGTTTTGTCAAGTATTTACAATGATGTAAAAGATGTAGACACATCTCTTTTCTCATAATACTATTGAGTCTCTTGTTACTAGCCTAGAAAAAGGTTTTGTAAAATTAAATATAAATACTTCAGATAGTTTATGGCCTGTGTTTCACAAAACTATCCAGACTGTTCATAATCACTTTATTTTCAATTATCAAAGAATATAGTTCTTTCCATAAGATTAAAGAAAAAAATGGGGCTTAGTTCTTGACTTGATTCTCCACGTGGTTGCTACTGATTTGTGTACATTAATCTTGCATACGGAAACTTTGCTGGATTCTTTTATCAGTTCTAGGAGCTTTCTGGAGCAGTCTTTAGCATTTTTGAGGTAAACAATGATATCATCATATTGTCAGTAAACAGTTACATTTGACTTCCACTATACCTATTTCGATACACTTTATTTCTTTCTCTTGTCTGATTAGTCTGGCTAGGATTTCCAGTACTATGTTTAAAAAAGTGGTGCGAGTTGGCATCCTTGTCTTGTTTCATTTCTCAGAGGGAATGCTTTCAAATTTTCCCCATTCAGAACTCAACTCCTTTTACAAAGTGGCAATACAATGCAATATATTACAATACAATAAATACTTAGGAATACACTTAACCAAGGAGGTGAAATTCCTCTACAAGGAAAACTAAAAAACACTGCCGAAAGAAATCATAGAGGACAGAAATGAATGGAAATACGTTCCATGCTCATGGATGGGTAGAATTAATATTGTGAAAATGACCATACTGCCAAAAGCAATCTGCAAACTCAACACAGTCCCCATCAAAATACCACCATCATTCTTTGCAGATCCAGAAAAAGCAATTCTATAATTCATATGGAACCAAAAAAAAAAAAAAAGCCTGCACAGACAAAGCAAGACTAAGCAAAATAACAAAATCTAAAAGCATCACACTACCTGATTTCAAACTATACTATAAGGCCATAGTCACCAAAACAGCATGGTACTGGTATAAAAATAAGCACATAGACCAATGGATCAGAACAGAGAACCGAGAAATAAGCCCAAATACTTATAGCCAACTGATCTTATACAAAGCAAACAAAAACACAAAGTGGGGAAAGGACACCCTTTAAACAAATGATGCTAGGATAATTGCCTAGCCACATATAGAAGAATGAAACTGGATCCTCATCACTCACCTTACACAAAAATCAACTCAAGATGGATGAAGGACTTAAATCTAAGACCTGAAACCATAAAAATTCTAGAAGATAACATTGGAAAACCCTTCTAGATGCTGGCTTAGGCAACTATTTCATGACTAAGAACCTAAAGGCAAATGTGCAATAAAAATGAAGATAAACAGCTAGGACTTAATTAAACTAAAGAACTTTTCCACAGAAAAAGAAGAGACTGCAGAGTAAACAGACTACCCATGGAGTGGGAGAAAATCTTTGCAATCTATCTATCTGATAGAGGACTAATATATAGACTCTATAATGAACTCAAACAGTAAGAAAAGAACCAAACAATCCCATCAAAAAATGTGCTAAGGAAATGAATAGACAATTCTTAAAAGAAGATATACAAATGGCCAACAAACATATGAAAAAATGCTCAACATCACTAATGATCAGTGAAATGCAAATTAAAACCACAATGTGATACCACCATAATCCTGCAAGAATGGCCATAATAAAAAAATCAAAAATCAATAGATGTTGGCATGGATGCAGGTGTCAGGGAACACTTCTACACTGCTGGTGGGAATGTAAACTAGTACAGCCACTATGGAAACCAGTGTAGTGAACACAAAGCACTAAAAGTAGAACTACCATTTGATATAGCAATCCCACTACTAAATATCTACCCAGAGGAAAAGAATTCATTATACAAAAATGATACTTGCACATGCATGATTATAGCAACACAGTTTGCAATTGCAAAATTGTGGAACCCACTCAAATGTGCCCATCGATCAATAAGTGGATAAAGAAACTGTGATCTATCTATCTATCTATCTATCTATTTATCTATTATCTATCTATCTATCTATCTATCTACCTATAGATAGATAGATATGGTGGACTACTACTCAGACATAAAAAGGAATGAATTAACAGCATTTTCAGTGACCTGGATGAGACTGGAGACTATTTTTCTAAGTGAGGTAACTCAAGAATGGAAAACCAAATATCATATGTTCTCATGGATATGTGGGAGCTAAGCTATGAAGACGCAAAGGCATAAGAATGATACAATGCACTTCGGGGACTTGGCGGGGAGGATGGGAGGAGGGTGATGGATAAAAGATTAGAAATAGGGTGCAGTGTAGTATATACTGCTTGGGTAAAGGGTGCACCAAAATCTCACAAATCACTGCTAAAGAACTTACTCATGTAACCAAACACCATCTGTATCCCAATAACCTATGAAAAAAGTAAAAATAAAATAAAAATATGTTTTTCTATTAATTCACAAAAAAACTAAATAAATAAATAAATAAAAAGGTCTATGAAGCATTCATTTGTTTAAAGAATGCTTGGGAATAAAGAACATCTATTTCTTCATCCCTGGGGAAGTAATCTTCTAACAATGCTGTATAAATTTAAAAAAGTATCAGAAATTGAATTCTATACAGAATATTATTATTATTATTCTATACAGTAATATATTATTATACTTACAAAATTATTTATAAAATATTATAAATAATTACTCTATACAGTAATCATAGGCAGTGATAGACATTGTATGTTATTCTGGACAAAAATGTCAAGTGCACAAAAACGCTCTTACACTATGGACCTTGTAGGCAGTTATGAATTTATGTTTAAATTTTGTATAGGACATGGCACATTTCCATCCTTAATTGAGTCCTTCATGATGCCCTGCATTAGAAATGATTTAGATGAAATCAGAAGTGCTTGCTTACAAGCAATCATCTGCAATGAGATGACACTGAATCACAAAAAGGTGTTAAAAATGCAATGCTATTACCAAAAGGAAAGAACAGATGTATTCACTCTGACTTGTACAGCTTGATATTTTCTACTATGAAAACTGTTAGGTTTCCTTTTGAAAAAAAATATTCAGAGGGAAATACTCTTCTCCTATCTGCATTAATACCTGGCTATTTTTCAAAATATTATTTTATCAATTGCCTAAATAATTTAATAATAGAGTGAGATATATTACATTTAATTTCAACATAAAAATATTTGAAATAATTGAAACAACGGCAAGTGGACATTATAAATTGTAGTAATATTACTTATTTCAAGATTTCTGGACATCAAATGGGTATCTGTAAAATCCACTTCTATCAAGAAGTGGCAGATTATTAGGTGCCCCCTGACAAAAAAAAAATAAAAATAAAGCTAAAAATCAGATTTCTTTGCCATTGTATTCAATGGCAGAGTTAATTAGTTATGACAGAGACCCCATATCCTAGAAAGCCTAGAATATTTAGTTCCTAACCCCTTTATAGAGACAATAGATTTAAACAGAAATTGTACTATTTCCCTTGCTCTAATGAATCAAAACATGCAGTCATCTTTGTTGTCTCTCTCTACATCAATGTTTTTCTCTTTTTGTCAGTAATTTGTTATTTTGCCCCTCCTGAACACTTCCAGAATATCTTTCAAAACAATAACCTAAAATTATTGCTCCTTAGCCAATTCTCCATGTGATTCAAAACTAATCCTGCATCCTACTTTCTGTACATTCGTCTTGTAACCCTGCATTCAGTCTCCCAAACCCCCCAAACTTTGAATTCCCCATAATGAACTGCATGCCATCTGTGATTTCCATAATTAATCACCTCAGGCTTATTAAACAATAATGTCAAATTATCTCTCCAAGCTCTTAGTTAGACTAATCTCCTCAGTCCTTCTTGTTCATATCACATATTCTATTCTAACCTTTGGGCATTGGCTCACATGATTTCTCTCTCTTTAATTGGCCTCATTCATTTTTTCTCTCTGTATAAGATAAAAGGACACTTTTCTTTTATGGACCAACCTAAGATGGCTACCTGCTTGGAATCTTCCCTATTTCGGGATTCTCTTTGCTGAGGCCTTTTCTCCTTGGAGCCAACTGTAAATTTTCAGGTTTGAAAGGCACCGTTTTAGTTTCCCAGTGCTTCCATAACAGAGTGGTACAAACCAGATGGCGTAAATTAAGAAAAATATATCTCTCACATTTCTGGAGGACAGAAGTCTAAAATCAAGGTTTCATCAGGACCAGGGGCTGTCTGGTGATTCTGGGAATGAATTCTTTTTTGATTCCTCCCAGGTCTGGTAATCACTGGAAATCCTTAGCATTCCTTGACATGCTGCATCACTCCATGTTCTGTCTCTGTTTCCCCATGGCCAACATTCTTCTGTGTGTGTATCTGTCTCCAAATTTCTCCCTTCTTTTTTAAAAAGGTAACTTCAACTTTTGTTTTAGATCCATGAGGTACAAATGCAGGTTTGTTACATGGGTATAATGCGTGATACTGAGGTTCGGGGTATGGCTGATCCCATTACCCAGGTAGAAAGCATAGTACCCAGGAGGTAGTTTGTCAACTAATATCCACCTCTGTTTCTCCCCGCTGGGAGTCCCCAGTGTCCATTGTTCTGATGTCTATGTCCATGAGTATTTAATGCTTAGCTTCTACTTACAAGTGACAACATGTGATTTTTGATTTTCTGTTCCTGTGTTAATTTGCTTAGGATAATGGCCTCCAGCTGCACCCACATCACTTCAAAGAATATAATTTCCTTCTGTTTTATGGCTGTGTGGTATTCCACAGCATACATGTACCATTTTTCTTTATTCAATCCACCTTGATAGACACTTCTTAGATTGACTCCATGTCTTCACTATTGTGAAAAGTGCTATGATGATCATTTGCAAGCATGTGTCTTTTTGGTAGAATGATTTATTTTCTTTTGGGTATATACCCAACAATAGGATTGCTGGGTCAAATAGGAGTTCTATTTTAAGTTCTTTGAAAAATAAAACTGAACTAATTGTTATTCCCACCAACAGTGTGTGTGTGTACTCTTTTCTCTGCAGCCTCACCAGCATGAGTTCTTTTTGTCTTTTTAATAATAGGCATTCTGACTGGTGTAAGGTGGTATCCCATTGTTGTTTTGATTTGCATTTCTCTGATAATTAGTGGTGCTGGGATAACTGGCTAACCATATGCAGAAGAATGAAACTGGACCCCTTCCTAAAAATTAACTTGAGATGTATTAAAGTTTTAAATCCTCAAACTATACAAATGTTCTTCTTGACATTGGTCTTGGCAAACAATTTATGGCTAAGTCCCAAAAAAGCAATTGCAACAAAAGCAAAAGTTGACAAGTGGGACCTAAATAAGCTAAAGAGCTTCTGAACAACAAAAGAAATTTTCAACAGAGTAAACAGACAACCTACAGAATGGGAGGAAACAGCCAAAAGGATGCATCTAACAAATGTCTAATATCCAGAATCTATACAGAACTTAAATAAATCAACTCCATTAAAGCAAAAATCAACCCCATTAAAAAGTGGGCAAAGCAAGGGGTCCAAACTGCAATGAACCGATATCACACCATTACACTCCAGCCAGGGCAACCAGAATGAGACTCTGTCTCAAACAAACAAACAATCAAACAAACAAACAAACAAACAAACAAACAAACAAAAAAGGCAAAGGACATGAAGAGACACTTCTCAAAAGAGCACATATAAGTGGCCAAAAAACATAGCAAAAATTATTTCTTACTGGAACACCAGTTATTGAATTTAAACCTCATCCTAATCTAGTATGAGCTCAATATTAACTTATGTCTGAAAGATCCTGTTTTCACATATGGCACATTCATAGATAAATGTGGTTAGGTCTTCAGTGTACCTTTTGGGGGACACAATTCAATCCACTGTAGGGACACTCAAATGAATCTAGGCCAACCACTCAGATGACAGATAAACCTCAAGAAACTCTGCTTAAGTACTTTTTTGTTGACATTAGGAAGTCACATTTCAGGATTTTATTAGTTGTATCAATGGATAGCTCAGATAAACAACAAAAAATTCCTTAAAACACAATCCATTGGCCTTGTTTTTCATAATTCTATTCTTTCTTGAACTTATACAGAATAAAAAGTATTGCCTCTTCAATATTATAGAATATTAAATGATTAAGACAGTTTATTTTCCCTTACAAACTTCTCTAAGATACACATTTCTATTTTACTCAATTGCCCTCTTCAAATATATCATGAACAGACTGTAAACCATGACATGTGTCTCTCAAGAAACCTGATTTAGCTCTAATTGCCTGATTTTTAAGAGAATGTCTTTTAATTACATACTTTCTTATATAATTAGAGTTCATTATGTCATAATGGCTTTGATGTCACATAAATGTGACTATGAATCCCAAGTTTGTCACTAAATAATTGTGCGGCCATTAAAATTAAATTATTTCTGGAAATCTCAATGTCTTACTTAGTAAAATGAAGATGTAACATTTACCATAAAGAGTTAATAAAAGTAATAATTAGATAATAGATAATTAGCACAATGCTTGGTAGACTTGATAACTGATGACTTGTAGTAACACAATTTTTATTAGTCTAACTGTACAGAAGTCTAATTTAACACATCAGAACCTATATATGTGGAACATGGCCTACACCATTAGTGTTAATTTATGTCCTCACAGCAGTGTCATAGATAATATAGATCTGTATATTATTTTAAAGGTCTTTCTATTCCTATCTTACTGACTACTAAACTGTAGAAACAGAATCGCTCCCAACACATCTAGAGTTCCAGTGGTAAGCTGAACTCAAACATACATGTCTTCACATTGGTAAGTGGAGCTGTTGCAACTCTTCCCAGCATCACTAATTACCACAAAGACTAATCTCTGAATAACCTGGGAAATTCTCTGTTTTCTCTAATATAATAATATATTATACTTGACTTCGAGTCTGTTGAGAGGAACTTGCTTGTCCATTCTTCATAAATCAGCCATCAATCCTTGGCAAATGTGGCAGAGATGTATAATTATCCCTACATAAAAATTTTTCCTTAAAAGCAAACAATTTTATTTGGAGAAGTAGCATACCCTACTGACATACTATGTTTTGTATGCTGTTTTGCTGCTAGAAGTATTCATTTGATAAAATTATGGTCAATTAAATATAAGTAGAAGTGTTTTGTAGGACTCCTAAGAGAATGTTTAAAGAAACTTGACTTACCTAGGAAGCAGGCAGATAATATACACATGATTGTTAAAGACTTAGTAGACTTCTTGAAATTTGAAGTGGCATTGTTGATGATAGAACAGTAGGAGAAAGATGGGTCCCTGGTATCTATAAAGACTCCAGACTAGCCTTGGGCTTCCCTCACAAGGAATAAAAATGAACTTAAGGCCTTGAGGAATCGCCACACTGTCTTCCACAATGGTTGAACTAATTTACACTCCCATCAACAGTGTAAAAGTGTTCCTTTTTCTCCACATCCTCTCCAGCATCTGTTGTCTCCAGATTTTTTAATGATCGCCATTCTAACTGGCGTGAGATGGTATCTCAATGTGGTTTTGATTTGCATCTCTCTGATGACCAGTGACGATGAGCATTTTTTCATATGATTGTTGGCCTCATATATGTCTTCTTTCGTAAAGTATCTGTTCATATCCTTTGCCCACTTTTGAATGGGCTTGTTTGTTTTTTTCCTGTAAATCTGCTTGAGTTCTTTGTAAATTCTGGATATCAGCCCTTTGTCAGATGGGTAGACTGCGAAAATTTTTTCCCATTCTATTGGTTGCCGATCCACTCTAGTTACTGTTTCTTTTGCCATGCAGAAGCTGTGGAGTTTCATTAGGTCCCATTTGTCTATTTTGGCTTTTGTTGCCAATGCTTTTGGTGTTTTGTTCATGAAGTCCTTGCCTACTCCTATGCCCTGGATAGTTTTGCCTAGATTTCCTTCTAGGGTTTTTATGGTGCCAGGTCTTATGTTTAAGTCTTTAATCCATCTGGAGTTAATTTTAGTGTAAGGTGTCAGGAAGGGGTCCAGTTTCTGCTTTCTGCACATGGCTAGCCAGTTTTCCCAACACCATTTGTTAAACATGGAATCCTTGCCCCACTGCTTGTTTTTGTCAGGTTTATCAAAGATTGTATAGTTGTATGTATGTTGTGTTGCCTCCGGTGCCTCTGTTTTGTTCCATTGGTCTATATCTCTGTTTTGGTACCAGTACCATGCTGTTTTGATTACTGTAGCCTTGTAGTATAGTTTGAAATCCGGTAGTGTGATGCCCCCCGCTGTGTTCTTTTTGCTTAGAATTGACTTGGCTATGCGGGCTCTCTTTTGGTTCCATATGAAGTTCATGGTGGTTTTTTCCAGTTCTGTGAAGAAAGTCAATGGTAGCTTGATGGGGATAGCGTTGATTCTGTAAATTACTTTGGGCAGTATAGCCATTTTCACGATATTAATTCTTCCTAACCATGAACATGGAATGTTTCTCCATCTGTTTGTGTCCTCTCTGATTTCGTTGAGCAGTGGTTTGTAGTTCTCCTTGAAGAGGTCCCTTATGTTCCTTGTGAGTTGTATTCCAAGGTATTTTATTCTTTTTGTAGCAATTGGGAATGGCAGTTCGCTCTTGATTTGGCTTTCTTTAAGTCTGTTATTGGTATAGACGAATGCTTGTGATTTTTGCACATTGATTTTATATCCTGAGACTTTGCTGAAGTTGTTTATTAGTTTCAGGAGTTTTTGGGCTGAGGCAATGGGGTCTTCTAGGTATACTATCATGTCGTCTGCAAATAGAGACAGTTTGGCTTCCACCTTTCCTATTTGAATACCCTTTATTTCTTTTTCTTGCCTGATTGCTCTGGCTAGAACTTCCAGTACTATATTGAATAGGAGTGGTGAGAGAGGGCATCCTTGTCTAGTGCCAGATTTCAAAGGGAATGCTTCCAGTTTTTGCCCATTCAGTATGATATTGGCTGTTGGTTTGTCATAAATAGCTTTTATTACTTTGAGATACGTTCCATCGATACCGAGTTTATTGAGGGTTTTTAGCATAAAGGGCTGTTGAATTTTGTCAAATGCCTTCTCTGCGTCAATTGAGATAATCATGTGGTTTTTGTTTTTGGTTCTGTTTATGTGGTGAATTACGTTGATAGACTTGCATATGTTGAACCAGCCTTGCATCCCTGGGATGAATCCTACTTGATCATGATGAATAAGTTTTTTGATTTGCTGTTGCAATCGGCTTGCCAATATTTTATTGAAGATTTTTGCATCTATGTTCATCATGGATATTGGCCTGAAGTTTTCTTTTCTCATTGGGTCTCTGCCGGGTTTTGGTATCAGGATGATGTTGGTCTCATAAAATGATTTGGGAAGGATTCCCTCTTTTTGGATTGTGTGAAATAGTTTTAGAAGGAATGGTACCAGCTCCTCCTTGTGTGTCTGGTAGAATTCGGCTGTGAACCCGTCTGGACCTGGGCTTTTTTTGTGAGGTAGGCTCTTAATTGCTGCCTCGTCTTCAGACTTTGTTATTGGTCTATTCATAGTTTCAGCTTCCTCCTGGTTTAGGCTTGGGAGGACACAGGAGTCCAGGAATTTATCCATTTCTTCCAGGTTTACTAGTTTATGCGCATAGAGTTGTTTGTAATATTCTCTGATGATGGTTTGAATTTCTGTGGAATCTGTGGTGATTTCCCCTTTATCATTTTTTATTGCATCTATTTGGTTGTTCTCTCTTTTCTTTTTAATCAATCTGGCTAGTGGTCTGTCTATTTTGTTGATCTTTTCAAAAAACCAGCTCTTGGATTTATTGATTTTTTGAAGGGTTTTTCGTGTCTCAATCTCCTTCAGCTCAGCTCTGATCTTAGTAATTTCTTGTCTTCTGCTGGGTTTTGAGTTTTTTTGATCTTGCTCCTCTAGCTCTTTCAATTTTGACGATAGGGTGTCAATTTTGGATCTCTCCATTCTCCTCATATGGGCACTTATTGCTATATACTTTCCTCTAGAGACTGCTTTAAATGTGTCCCAGAGGTTCTGGCATGTTGTGTCTTCATTCTCATTGGTTTCGAAGAACTTCTTTATTTCTGCCTTCATTTCGTTGTTTACCCAGTCAACATTCAAGAGCCAGTTGTTCAGTTTCCATGAAGCTGTGCGGTTCTGGGTCGGTTTCTGAATTCTGAGTTCTAACTTGATTGCACTATGGTCTGAGAGGCTTTTTGTTATGATTTCAGTTGTTTTGCATTTGTTGAGCAGTGCTTTACTTCCAATTATGTGGTCAATTTTAGAGTAGGTGTGATGTGGTGCTGAGAAGAATGTATATTCTGTGGATTTGGGGTGGATAGTTCTGTAAATGTCCACCAGGTTTGCTTGCTCCAGGTCTGAGTTCAAGCCCTGGATATCCTTGTTGATTTTCTGTCTGGTTGATCTGTCTAGTATTGACAGTGGAGTGTTAAAGTCTCCCACTATTATTGTGTGGGAGTCTAAGTCCTTTTGTAAGCCATTAAGAACTTGTCTTATGTATCTAGGTGCTCCTGCGTTGGGTCCATATATGTTTAGGATCGTTAGCTCTTCTTGTTGTATGGATCCTTTTACCATTATGTAATGGCCTTCTTTGTCTCTTTTGATCTTTGTTGCTTTAAAGTCTATTTTATCAGAGATGAGAATTGCAACTCCTGCTTTTTTTTGCTTTCCATTAGCTTGGTAAATCTTCCTCCATCCCTTTATTTTGAGCCTTTTTGTATCCTTGCATGTGAGATGGGTTTCCTGGATACAGCACACTGATGGGTTTTGGATTTTTATCCAATTTGCCAGTCTGTGTCTTTTGATTGGTGCATTTAGTCCATTTACATTTAGGGTTAATATTGTTATGTGTGAATTTGATACTGCCATTTTGATGCTAACTGGCTGTTTTGCCTGTTAGTTGTTGTAGATTCTTCATTATGTTGAAGCTCTTTAGCATTCAGTGTGATTTTGGAATGGCTGGTACTGATTGATCCTTTCTATGTGTAGTGCCTCTTTTAGGAGCTCTTGTAAAGCAGGCCTGGTGGTGACAAAATCTCTGAGTACTTGCTTGTTCGCAAAGGATTTTATTCTTCCTTCACTTCTGAAGCTCAGTTTGGCTGGATATGAAATTCTGGGTTGAAAGTTCTTTTCTTTAAGAATGTTGAATATTGGCCCCCACTCTCTTCTGGCTTGTAGTGTTTCTGCTGAGAGATCTGCTGTGAGTCTGATGGGCTTCCCTTTGTGGGTGACCCGACCTTTCTCTCTGGCTGCCCTTAGTATTCTCTCCTTTATTTCAACCCTGTTGAATCTGACGATTATGTGCCTTGGGGTTGCTCTTCTTGTGGAATATCTTTGTGGTGTTCTCTGTATTTCCTGCAATTGAGTGTTGGCCTGTCTTGCTAGGTGGGGGAAATTTTCCTGGATGATATCCTGAAGAGTATTTTCCAGCTTGGATTCATTCTCTTTGTCCCCTTCTGGTACACCTATCAAACGTAGGTTAGGTCCTTTCACATAGTCCCACATTTCTTGGAGACTTTGTTCATTCCTTTTTGTGCTTTTTTCTCTGATCTTGGTTTCTCGTTTTATTTCATTGAGTTGGTCTTCGACTTCATATATTCTTTCTTCTGCTTGGTCAATTCGGCTATTGAAACTTGTGTTTGCTTCGCGAAGTTCTCGTATTGTGTTTTTCAGCTCCTTTAATTCATTCATATTCCTCTCTAAGTTATCCATTCTTTTTATCATTTCCTCAAATCTTTTTTCAAATCTTTTTTCAAGGTTCTTAGTTTCTTTGCATTGATTTAATACATGATCTTTTAGCTCACAAAAGTTTCTCATTATCCATCTTCTGAAGTCTAATTCCGTCATTTCGTCACAGTCATTCTCCATCCAGCTTTGCTCCCTTGCTGGTGAGGAGTTTTGGTCCTTTCTAGGAGGCGAGGTGTTCTGGTTTCAGGTGTTTTCCTCCTTTTTGCGCTGGTTTCTTCCCATCTTTGTGGATTTGTCCGCTGGTCGTCTGTGTAGTTGCTGACTTTTCGTTTGGGTCTCTGAGTGGACACCCAGAATGTTGATGATGAAGTATTTCTGTTGCTTGGTTTTCCTTCTACCAGTCTAGCCCCTTCGCTGTACGACTGCTGAGGTCCGCTCCAGACCCTGCTTGTCTGGGGTGCACCTCTAGTAGCTGTGGCACAGCGAGGGATGCTACCAGTTTCTTTTTCTGCTCTCTTTGTCCCAGGATGATGCCTGCCTATAGTCAGTCTTTTGGATATAGAGGGGTCAGGGAGCTGCTTGAGGAGACAGTTTGTACTTTATAGGGGTTTAATTGCTGAGCTGTGCACTCTGTTGTTCATTCAGGGCTGTTAGGCTGCTATGTTTTATTCTGCTGCAACAGAGCTCATTAAAAAACTCTTTTTTTTTTTTTTTTTCTCAAATGCTCTGTGTTGAGGGGTTTGGGCTTTATTTTTGGATGTCTGATCAGGTGTCCTGCCCAGCTAGAAGGCAGACTAGCCACTGTTTGGCTGCCGAGGCTCCACCCTGCTGTTGTGTGATTCGCGCTGTTCCTGCCGGCTCTGCTGTGGTCTCCACCACGCCCTGCAGTGGAGTCTCTTCGTTGTAGCGTGTTGCCTCAGCAACGGCAGGCTGCGTCAGCAGTGGGCGTGTATCTCAGTAGGGACGGGTTGCCTCGGCAACGGCTGGCTGCCTCAGCAATGGGCGTGTATCTCAGTTGGGGCGGGTTGCCTTGGCAACGGCTGGCTGCGTCCGCAGTGGGCGTGTATCTCAGTTGGGGCGGGTTGCCTCAGTAGTGGTGGACGCCCCTCCCCCACAGAGCGTCTCGGACCGTCTGCTCGGGATAGTTTGAAATCGCGGTTTTGTTCGTCCCACTGGGTATCCCAATCCCTGCAATCCCCTGGGCTGGCCTACTGTCCAAGTCTCGTTCAGTCTCAAGTCCAGCCCTCTCAAGTCTCAGGTTGCCGGTTCAACAGGGCACCCAGACAAGCGCGCCTTGTGGGGATTGCTGGGTAGGGCCGGCCGCCGCCGCCCCGGCTACCGGCTTCGCCAGGCAGACCTACTGCCTGGCGTCCCGTGTCTTTTTTATACTTGGGAGTTTCCCCGTTCTGTGGGCAACAAAGATCAGTCTGGAAATGCCGCTCTGACTCACCATTTGCGGATTCAACGAGAACAGCTCCAATCCTGGGTTGTTCTCACAGCGCCATCTTGAGTCCTCCCCTCAACAACTTTTTAAAAAATCAGATAAATTAAAATTTAAACCTCATAAATTAATATAATAAACTGTTCTGAGAAATTAAAATCCCTGGAAGAGATTAACCTTTCCAATATAAATTACATGGAAATAAGCAAGATAAATCAAATGAGAGCAGAGACTTTATTCAGAGCTTGCCATGAGAAGGGAGTCAGTTACCACCATTGCATTGGTGGAGACTCAAAGGTAGGGTAGCAGAAAAGCTTTATGGAAAAAAAAAATTAGTAACAAGGATAACTGGAAAATTCAAAAGTATATAAAAATTCAATAACTTAATTTTAAGCAAACACTAAGTAAAAGAAAAAATCAAAAAAGAAATTAGAAAATATCTCAAGAAAATGTAAATTACAAGATTACATAAAATAATGTCTGGGATGCAGCAAATGCTGTGCTAAGAGGGAATTTTATAGTGATAAACGTCTACAACAAAAAAGGAGATGATGTAAATAACCTAATTTTATACTTCAAGAAACTAGAGAAAGGAGGATAAATTTAGCCCAAAGTTAGTAGAGGGAAAGCAATAATAAAGATTAGATCAGAAATAAGTAAAATATGAAATAGAAAATCAATAAAAATTCAATAAGACTAAGAGTTCGTTTTATGAAAAGATAAATAATATTGACAATCTTTGGTAATGTAACTAAGAAAAAAGTGAAAACTCAAAATAAGAAATGAAGGAGGAGGTATTACAACTGATGACACAGAAATAAAAAAGATCACAAGTAGGAACAACTATATGTAAATGAATTTGATAACCTTGAAAAAATTAATAAATGCCTAGACACTTATAACCTACCAAGACTGAATTATGAAGAAACAGAAAATCTAAACAGAACAATAACAAATAGATTCAATCAGTAATCAAAAACCTCCCAAGAAAGAAAAGTTCAGGGCTAGAGATATCTGCACTGTTGAATTCTACCAAACATTTAAAGATGAATTAATACCAGTTCTTTTAAGTTCTTCTGAAAAGCTTAGGAAGAAGTTACACTTTCAACTTTATTTAATGAGGTAGAATTATACAGATACTAACAATACTATAAGTAATAAAAACCATAGGTCGATATTTCTAATGAACATAGATATGAAAATCCTCAACAAAATACTAGCAAATGGAAATAAAAAGCACATTAAAAGAATCATAGACCATGAACAAGTGGGATTTATCCAAGATAGTCAATGGTCATTCAATAAGCAGAAATCAATTAATGTGATATGCCACACTAACAGAATGAAAGATGGAAATCACATCATCAGCTCAATAGAAGAAATGCATTTGAAAATATTCAGCACCCTTTCATGACAGAAACTCTCTACAAAGTAGGTATAGATGGAATGCACCTCAGCAGAATAAAGGCCATATAATGTAAAACCCACAGGTAACATTATACTCAATAGTGAAAAACTGAAAGCTTTTTCACTAAGATTAGGAATAATTTTTAAATGCCCACTAAAAGTATATAAAATTTCAATAAAAATTTTGAAAGTCCTTGCTGGAGCATCAGGCAAAATAGAAAAAGAAAAAAAATGCATCCAACTGGGAAAAGAAGTGGTAAAATGGTCATCAATTACCTGTGTTCACAGATGACATAATCTTATGTATAAAAAGCACTAATGACCCTAAACCCACACAGACCCCAGCACACCCTGTTAGAACTAATTAATACAGTAAAGATATAGGACATAAACTCAACATGCAAAAAATCTGTTCTGTTTCTATAAATAACAAACTATCCTACCTATAGAGAATTAAGAATATAATCACATGTATAAAAGCATCAACAGAATAAAATATTTCATAATAAATTTTAACCATGAAGGTAAAAGATTTGGACATTGTAAGTCACGAAATATTGATGAAAGAAACTAAAGAAGACATGAATAAATACGCATTTCATGCTAATGTTTTGGATGACACTTTTAAAAAAATATCCATATACTTATAGTAATCTAAAAGTCCAGTCCAATACCCATCCAAATCCCAATGGCAATTTTGCAGAAATAGAAAAAAAATCAATACTAAAAGTCTTATGAAACTACAAAAAACTCAAATAGCCAAGGCAATCTTGAGAAAGAACAAAGCTGGAAGAATCACGCTACCAGATTTAAAACCTACTACAAAGATCTACAAAACAGCAGGTACAAACATTCAAACTGATAAAGAGACCAATGGAATAAAGAGAACCCAAAAATAAACTTGATCAACATATAAGTTAATTGATCAAGAATATACAGTGGGGAAATGATAGTCTCTTCAGCAAATGGTGTTGGGAAAACTGCAAAACCACACACAAAAGAATAAAACTGGACCCCTTTTTATACCATACATACAAATTAACTCAAAATAGATTAAAGATTTAAATGTAAGATGTAAAATTGCAAAATTCCTAGAAGGGAAAATCTACCTAGGGGAAAATCTTCATAACATTGGTTATGGCAATGATTTCTTTAATATGACACCAAAAGCACAGGCAACAAAAGCAAAAAAAAAAAAAAAATGTGAAACTACATCAAACTAAAAAGGTTCTGCACAGTTAAAGAAGCAATCATGAAATAAAGACGTAACCAATGACATGGGAAAAAATATTTCCAAACTATACCCATAAAGGGCTTGCTATCAAAAATATATAAGAAAAACAATAGCAAAGCAATGGGCAAGTGACTTGATAGAGAATTTCCAAAAGAAAACATAGAAATGGCTAACAGATATGTGAAAAGAAGCACAATATTACTAATCATCAAGAAAATGCAAATCAAAACCATGATGAGATATCATCTCCGACCTCTTAAAAAGACTGCTATCAAAGAAAACAAAACAATACCTAGGTGTTGGCAATAATCAGACAAACTGGATACCTTGTAAACTTTTGCTTGGAATGTAAATCAGTGCAACCATGATGGAAAAGAGTATGGAAGTTTCTCAAAAAATTAAAACAGACTATCACGTCATCCAGCAATTCTTCTTCTAAGTGTATATCCCAAAGAACCAAGATGAGGATCTTGAAAAGATGTCTACACTCCCACATTTATTACAACATTATTCACAAAACCTAAGTTGTGGAAACAACTAACTGCTCATCAATGGATGAATGGATAGAGAAAATACAGTACAGTATATACATATGATAGAATATTATTTACTAATAAAGAAGAAACTCCTGACATTTGTGACAACATGGATGAACATGGAGAATATTAAGTAAAATAAGCTAGCCACAGAATGACAAATACATGATTCCACTGACAGGAGGTATTTAAAATATTCAGGGAACAGAATGGTGGTTGCCAGAGGCTGTGTATATGGGGAACAGGAGTGAAGGGTTGCTTTTTTTCTTCTGGAAGAAAATTATTTTAATTTTCTTTTAAAAAGATAAAAATTATTTTAATTTTCTTACAGAAGAAAAAAAATGCAAGGTTGCCCACTATCACCATAATCAATGAAGTTATTTATGGGTTATATAACTGTTTACCTAGAAAATTCCAAAAAACTTTAGTTAACATGCAATTTAACAATTTTAGTATTGCAGATACAAAATTGTATAAGACCAATTGCATTCTTGTAAGCCAGCAATAAACAAAAAATATAATTTTATAATCTATGTCATTAATAGGAATAAATTATTAAATAATCAGGAATAAATCCAACACAGGTTGTTACAAAACTTTGAGTAAAAAGTTTACAGCATTATACTGAAAGACGTTAAAGTAAGTAAATAAATGTAGTGATAGATCACAAAAATGTGAATTTTTACTGAATAGGGCTGTATACAAAATGTAATTCTAATATAAATGTCAGTGGATATTTCATGAAAATTGACGATCTGATTCTAAATTGTATAGGGAAATGCTCAAAATGAAGAATGGCATAATTATATTGACAACCGAAACAGAATAAGATTCCTAGAATATGAGAGAACTTCAAAAAGTTCATGGAAAAATGGAATTAGACAATAAAAATTTTAAATGTTAACTGTCTTTCTCAACATAAGCTCTATCAAGATCAAGATATGTTTGTAAACAATAATACCGGTCATTTAATCTATCCATAAAGAGCTGATGATGGTTCTGGGAATTTAGCCATGTCATTGCAGTATTTTTTGCATCATTAATTGTAAAGAAAATTGAGTGCCCTTTACAGATTTTTAAATATTAGAAAACAAAAATAAGTCAGAGAGAGACAAATGAGGACTGTAACATGGATGTCTAATGACTTTTCTTCAAAATTCTTGAAAAAGTTCCTTGTTTGATGAGGAATGAGCAGAAGCATTGCAGTGGTAGAGAACAACACCCTGGTAAAGTTTTCCTGGGCATTTTTATGTTAGAGCTTTGGAAAACTTTCTCAAATAAGCAGATGAGAGACTGTAGAATACTTAGGTGTCAGTATAGGAGACAGTCTCACTAAATAGTGGGAAATTTTTTAACCAATATAGAGAGTTACTACAGGGATATATGAATAAATGCGATTAAGTTAAAATAAAAATGTTTTGCTTATAAAATTTACTAGAGGAATTGGAAAGGTAAGTCACAACTTTTTATTTTTTAAATCTGGATTTTGTAATCATTTGAAAGTGATAATTCTCATTATCCAAATACTATTTTAAAAGAATGTATGCTCTTAAATAAGTTCAAGTCTTTTTCCCACCAGGGTTTGTACTTTTTTTTTTGCCAAAACTCTTCATTTGTCTCCATTAAAAATCTGAATTTTAAGCAGACCCTTGGACTGATGGCTCAAATTCATTAGGTCATTCAACTTTTTAAGACCTGTCTCATTCTCAGTAGCATTTCAAAACTACCACTTTCCTATAAATCTTCAAGAGTTTTCCCAATTCTTGAACTTAAGCTTCCTTAGCATTATTACTATTCTATTGGAGACATCATGGAGAGAATAAATAGACTGCAAACACTTCTATGTATTTTCCTCTGCTTTCTGCAATTTATTGACCACTTTTATCAAGGCACTTGTCTGCTCCTCTTGGATCATGACTTCTATCATCTTGTTCTGGATTTGATGAACCTGTTGGTGCTGAGCATAAGAGGACTTACAAATTTGATTGCTGTGATTCTTCGTAAAACCAGCACTGAACAGATGAAGCAAATAATCATTGGTAGTCACAACATCAACATCAACTACGATATGGTCTGCCATTTTTTTAATTGATAATGGAGGTCACATCTCATGGATAAGATCTATGCCATAGAAGATGGTCAGGTAATGTTATCCAGAACATCCTCATTAACTAATTTGAATTGTTTAAAGGCAACTTAATCATCCTTGGATCAGCAAGTCTCACTTGAAAAACACAACATTTGAGGCCATTTGATATAATCATACTTGAGGCCATAAGATACAATTATGCTTCCTTGAGTTTTTATGACTAGCGTTTTCCCAATATTAGTTATACTGGACATGCTTGTGCTTTTAGGTCATACCAATCCTTGTTAGAAAACTGATCTCTTTCTTAGCTCCCTTTTTACTACATTTTATAGCCATTCTTCAACCCAAACCATAATCTCAAAAACAGGAAGTGACATAGATCTTTTAGAACTCAGTGCATGATGGATAAAGAACTATTGTTATATGCCACTTCCTTGTCACTATCAAACAATTTTTTTCTTAAAAACAGCAATTTAGAAAAGAAATATGTATTTTGAGGAAATAACAAATACTGTGGTAATATGAGTTATTTATTTCAAGCTTTTGTGTTTTCTTAAATGTACTGAGATCATTTTTCAATATAGTTTTGTGAGTAAATATTTTTTTATTCCCCTAATATCAGATAAAAACCAGTTTGGTCCCTCAAGCTTAAACCATATTTGTTATTTTTTTCTAATTTCATTAGCTTAATGTGTACTTTGGATTCACTCTTCAATTTTACTTTCCTCATTTATTTTCAAAAGGATTATTATAACATCAAAATGGCCTTTGAAGTACAAGACTATTTTAAATGGAGAGCTTCTATCACTTATTTTTCAGCTTCTATTGCCAGTCATTTAAATATAATAATTAGGTCTAATAAATTAGTCACAACCTGGGAAACCATCCTTTATGAATCAATATAATCTGCCAGCTTCTTGGTTGACATAGAAACTGATTATACAAGACTGTTTATTGCAGCACACATTCTATGCATAAATGATTAACATAGTAAAGTTTAGAAGGGAGCCTAGTCAAAGTGATGCTTCCCACAACCTTCATTATTGTTCTATATTTTATCTGATACATAATTTCTTCTTAAACTTGAACTAAAAATATGTATATCATACTGAAATAAGTAGATAAAGAAAGTGCTTTTAGGGCTCATATTCAGTAGTTCTTTCATCAGAGAAGAATTCTGTCATTTTAAATGTCACTACAGATGAACTAATACATCAATGTGACTTGCCCAGCAATTGAGTTTCTCTGGCTTCTGATGTTTAGCTGCTCCCATCATTAGCTTACTGTAATAATTCAAGGAATAAAAAGACTTGCAAAATCCAACGTTGTAAGGCACTGAACTGCATAATCTTAAGGATTTAAAATTTAACTTCTGAGGAATAAAAAGGATATAATTGGAGCCCTGAAATAACTAAGCTGAGTGTTCTATGCAAATATTAGAGATCCAGTCAATAAAATTTTTGTCATTCAAAGGTTTCATACATAAACCATTAGGACAGATTATATGAGTCATTGTTTTTCAAGAAATTTTTATAAATTCCTACTTTTCATGTGTTTGAATTTATAAATTCCTTCTTTTCATGTGTAGCATCAAAATATTAGAAGATTATTATCTGTAGTGTTGCATCCCTATCTCAATAGAGAAAATTACCAAGTCTGGTGCAAAATTTATATATTATACATTACAGAAAATCATTCAAGAAAGAAGCTAAAAAGGAATGTGAGTGCACTAAGGACACCTATGAAAGATATATACATACATGGAAGTAAATATATGTGGGCATGAATGATATATACATACATAATCACACATATGACTATACATGTATACAGATACATGTGTGTGCATAGAGAAAATAATAATGAAACCATGTAACACATATCCATTCCTCATCTTCTTCCAATGAATAAAATTTATAACCAATGTTGTCTTATCTGAATCCTTATCACTTAACAGTGTCTTACATCAAGGAACTAAACCCATATATTATTCTTCTGCATTATTTCTTATGCATCCTTAAATACAAGCAATCTTTCAAAAACATAATCATAATATCATAAACTACCTTGAAGGGTTAACACTAATGGCTTAAATATGACTAATGCACTTAAATAACACTAATGCACTCAAATATCTAGCGAATTTTCAGATTTCTCCAGTTTTCTCATGAAGTTGCACTGCTGATTTATTTGAATAAGGATAAAGGTAAGATTGATGCACTGGAATTACCTCTTAAATTCTCTTTATCTTTTCCTCCTTTTGAACTTTTTTCTTTTGAGCTTTTTTCTTACTCCTTGAGATTTTGCTGAAAGTAAATAAGTCAAGTTATTTGCCCCTAATAGTTTCACACAGTCTGAATTTTTCTGATTGCTTCTCTGTTTTTTTTTTTTTTTTTTTTTTTGAGACAGAGTCTCACTCTGTTGCCCAGGCTGGAGTGCAGTGATGGGATCTTGCAATCTCAGCTCATTACAACCTCCACCTCCAGGGTTCCAACAATTCTCCTGCCTCAGTGTCTGGAGTAGCTGGAATTACAGGTGCATGCCACTATGCCTGGCTTTTTGTGTTTTTAGAAGAGACTGGGTTTCACTGTGATGGTCAGGCTGGTCTCAAACTCTTGACCTCAAGTGATCTGGCTGCCTTGGCTTCCCAAAATGCTGGAATTACAGGTGTGAACCACTGTGCTCAGCCTGGGTGTCTTTTAATATGTTTCTCATTATTCTCTGTGAATTGATAGTTAAATCTAGAAATTTAGTTCTAAATTTTAGAAAGAATTTATATAATAGACTTAACAGATTCTAGGCACTTCCATTAGGACGCTGTAAGTCCTGCTTGTGTTTTTACTTTAGTTGAAGTTATTGATAATTATTTAAATATATTCATTAAATTTGCAAAATAGTAATATTCCAATTCTGATACTCTGATTTATCAGCTGGAATCTTTCCATAAAAGAAACTTTCTCTTATGAAGTATTTGATTACCACAAAATATATATGAAAGAGGGGATAAATGCTTGATTCTTTTTTTAACACTTTTCAGAATAATAAATTATTTTCCTAGCATCTCTGAGAAAACCAATAAAACTCTGTTTGTATGTCTATGTGACAACATTTAATATTCTAACCATAGCCATTTTTTCTCCTTTATGCTTTAATTTGTCCATCAATTTACTTATTGATAAAGACTGAATTATCTAAACAATCACTTGAGAACTTAAAGGAAAGTTTATTTATAAATGTCAGTCTAAAGGCTTTTGGGTAGCTAAATTATGAATAGAACCATGTGGCTTTTTCTTTTTAATACACTGTATATAGAGTTGAATTATGGATTTTATAAATATTTTTAATATATTAATTGTATTGTGTCAACTATAAGTTTCCAGTATCTCATACTAGTAGGTATATAAACTCTGCTGCAAATAGGATTTGATATGCTAAAATGAACATGTAATGTAATATGAAGGTTCTTAAATGCATAGTTCAAAGGAAACATATGTAGTATACAATATGTATGTATTTTACTTATGTATATAATTTCATACATATATATATTATTAGAATTTACTTATAAGGAAGAAATTACATAATGCATGTAAATAAAGGAATACATTTTATCTTTATTATTTGACCTCTTTAAATTGATCTGTATATTTTAAAGGACCAGATAGTTTTATTTTTATCTTTCCCTTTGGAAGATTCCTGATTTAAAAACTTTAAAATTCAAAATAATTTTAAAACTATCAACTATTCTAACATTAATTCCATTGTTAACAACCAAGGGTAATAATTCATTTAAAGAGAAATTGAACACTATTAATCTAATTTGAACAATAGATTTGTGATTAAGTATACTTGAATGCTCAACTCTAGCTGCAACAAATTGTTTGCAATACTAATACTGTGGTTTGTTCCTTTCTCTTGGAATATTAAATTTGAAGATATTTACTGTAAATTACAAAGTAAACAAGTACATGACATTAAAATACGATCTTTGTTGATTTCAATCAGTAAGTTTGGCTATGTGAATCCTGGGATCGTCAAGATATGTTAACAAATAAAATTACATATTTATAATAGCATTTTAAAATCTTTTAAAAGATTAAAATGTATAACTTTTTCAAAGTACAAATACAAATAAATTTTGAGGACTATAAACCCTTTTTTAAGGGTTGTATCTTAAGAAGCACTGTGGGCATGAATGACGAGAATAAATTAGTCTTCAACATTATAATATAATTATTTTACCCACGTGATATATCACTTACATATGGATATATGTCATTAATTTTATTTTTACTCTAAATTAACTGTAGGTTGTATTATATATAGTAATGCATTATACCTGCAACCTGCAACCAAATTATTTTGTCAGTCCATTTACTGAAAAGTGCAAGGAGATCAATACTATCACGAGTTAAATCACTGAATAATACTTGTTTATAGTCCACATTGTACTTATTAACCATGTAAGAAAACTTTGCCATTTTTATAAGCAATGAACTAGTCAATATACTTCCAAAATAATTAGAACTGAAGTAACTGATCAACTACTACATTTTAAGTCATAATTAAATGTTTGTTTTGTTGATGTTATCTTCAAAAAGATTTCTATGTGATTCTATGCCAAATTATCTAACATAAATTGGGAAAAAATACAAATGCTCAATTAAAAGAATTAAAAATATTTAATGCATAATGTGTCCATGAGCCCCACACTACTGCTGTTTATATAATTTATTTTCTTATTTAATATAGTTTGAAAGTGAAACGAGGCCCTGTTAATAATTATGGTGAAACAGTATATATAAAACAAGTGTCTAGGGCAAGCAGTGAAAAAAATTAAAGCAAACTGACCCCTAAATTCTTCTAATATCTTATAGTATGATAGCTATTTTATATATGAACAATTAAACACATTCTCATATTGCTTAAGAGCTGAATAGGCATAATCATAATGGAACTTGGTTTGATAAGAAAAAAGATTTTAGTATCAAGCTTGCTACCTCTATCAACAGTATTATGTGACAAACATATTTAAAATTTAAATCTTTGTCTTATTGCATATACTTTAACCTTATTCTGCTATCAAATTTTTTTCCACCAGATGGTAGCCAATAAAGGCAGGAAGCAAAGAGATAAACAGAGTTAAAATAAACAAAATTAAATTGAAATAAAACTGAAATAAAAAATACTTGACCATAGCTATAGCTATAACCACACTTGCAAAATTTGATATACTGAATAAATAAAAACAAAGCTTTTTCAAATGATTTTGTTCTGATATTGAATGTGTGCAAAATCTTTAGTAGTAAGTTGAATTTCTAGGCCTCTGAGACTGTTAAAAAATAAAGATATAAAAATACTAAACTTGAAATCTGATGTCAATTTCTTTTCATAGACCATTCACAAGTGGATGAATACAGACTTGTTTTAAATATTTCTCTTATATTTGTTTATTTAAAAGAAGCATTGTGATGTTCCGAAAAATAAACTTTGGATATGTATTTCCTGACAGTTCTTTTATAAAAAGCCATCTATCCCACTTATGCTGCAAAAATCAAATATGTGGAATTGTTTCTTCTGTGTGAAATCTTCCCTTTTATCCTTGTTAGTCTTGGCTCGTACATGAAGTATTCATTATTTGCAAAAACCAATTATGATCCCTGTCTGGATACATTAAGATTTTTTCTACAAGTCTTTTCCTCTCTATCACATTTTAAGCAACAGTTTACATGAATTATTCATAGTTCCCATATTGCAGGCAAGTTTTTTTTTATTAAATTTGATCATAATAGTAGTTATTACCCCAGTTGTGGCAGTTTTATGAGTATTCTTCAATGCTATTACCTGGAAAGATTTCAATCAAGAAATATAAGAGATGCAAATCAATTTCCATAATAAAATTAAACTGTACCATCTACTCTTTCATTCCAGCAATAGAGCTGATTGACAGTCTCTCCCTGATACCTGGAGCAGATAACATTCAGATACAGAAATAGACAATGGCAGATTATTTCCTCTTAAACATTTCACTGTCTTTTTCTTCATTGTTGCTATTTAGTGTTTGCTAACTTCACTGAAACATAATATTTAAGTCAAATTCCATATACACATTTATTTTTGAAGCAACATGTTTTCTGATTTTCTCTGAGGCAGTTGAGCTTATAAGTAAGTAAATACAGAATTAAGTTCAATCATTTTGTTTATCTCCTAATAACAGTGGAACCTCATTTTGTAGAGGAAATCATACTCTCATTTTAGAGGGCAAAGTAATTAATTTTGTTATGGTATCAATTTTTTTTCTGGTCTCTTCACTCTCTAATTCCATTCCTCATGACAATAAAATAGTGATAGAGTGGATTACAAAATTGTGTACACAAACTGGGAAAATACAGACCTTAGATAAACATCTTATGAGTAGATACAAAACAATTACATATAAAAATATTTGATTTTATCATCATAATTTTCTTCTAAAAATATGTAACAGATTCTTGTTTCATAAGATAAGGTGAAGTGTTAAGTTGGACTGAAATTTTGCAGAGATACATTGAAGCAGTTTTTAGAATAGAGGTCATGAATTCAGAGAGCAGAAGAATTGTGAATATAAGCAATGTTTACCTGTTCTACAAGAGGCAGTTCATAGACCTGTGAAGGTCCATAGATTTTCTTTTGCAAATCTTTGAGTAACCAGCAACCATCTAATTCCATTTCTCCAAAAACAGGACAGAATTTCAGTAGAAGATTAAATAGCAGTAGTGATGTTTTATGAGAATGACTCTCCTACACTTTTCAATGTAATGTCACTAAGTAGAAAACTTGCAACTTAATGAATTCCTTATTGTTCTCTTCAACAAATCTTCAGTTCATATTTACAGGATCTTAACATCTAAAAAGTCTTCAGCTTAATATTTCTACTTTATTCATAACTTTCTATTTTCTCAAGTACAACTGTGTTCTTAGGTACTATTAAAATATAATTTTAGGAATAGAAACAAATTATTTTTACTGAGCAAGATAGAAATTTTAAAGTTTACTTGGCAGCAGTAGTACTCTCCAGAAGGTTTTGTCATGCTAGCTCTACTTTCTTTCCTGAATTCATTTAAACTTTACTTCTTCCTGCCTTTACTGACTGTCCCATCTGGTATGGGAGCCTCATCGTTTTGCTTGTCTATATCCCAGCACTTATTACCATAAACAGTTCCTGTTTAATTATTTATGTCTACACCAGTCTATAAATCCTTTCCAGCTAGACATATTGGCTATGTATTCCATATCTAGGACATGCTTAGTCAATGCTTGTTGATTTGATTAGTTGGATTAATGGAAACACCAGTTGCAGAGGTTAGCAGACTCCATAATTGATAAGAATTTTCCAGAAAAAATCTCATCTAATCAATAAGCAATTGTTCCTCTCCTGCTTCATAAAAGAAAATAATGAACACCTTTGAAACCTATAGTGTGTTCATTTCTGTGCTGTTCATTCTTTAGATTAATGAATATCAAAAAAGTGTTATTCTCATTTACAGAATTATCAAATTAATTTGAATTAAATCCTATTAAATTATATTGTCAAAGCATAAAAGTCTTGTATTTTCAAAGAACAAACACAAAACATATGCATTAAATTTACATGTCAAATTTTTTAAATATAGAATAGTTAAATTTCTATGGACTTGAAACTGTCTAAAGGTCACCTTAGCAGCAAATTTAAACATCTAAATCCCCTGCAACATTGCTCAATATGGGTGACAAAATTAGGCCTCATGTTCTTAGTGTATAAAAAAAACAAGGAATCAAAATAAATTATACTGCTTGTATTACATGTAATATAGAGTCATGGAATAAGTGAGTTAAGAGACAATCATCTGAACTATAAGATGATTTATTCCCATAAAAAATTATCATTGAAATTTTTACAAAGCTACAGTAATTGAGTGGGTATGGTTCTGTCATAAGGCTAGATGCATAACTTAATAAAATGATTAAAAGTTGAGAAAAAAAGACACGTTTATGGTTTTGACAAGGGTGCTGAGACAACTCAATGGGGAAAATCAGTCTTTTCAATAAATAAAACACAGACAAAACAATACCCACATGACAAAGAATAAAGTTGGACCCTCACACACTTCATGTGCAGAAATTAACTCAATATGGATCACAGAACTAAATGTAAGAGCTAAAACTATATATATATTATGTGTGTATTTATATATATTTGTTTACCTTTTTTTTTTTTTTATAAAAGTAATCTGTCACCCAGGCTGGAGTGCACTGGTGTGATCACAGCTCACTGCCACCTTGACCTCCTGAGCTCATGCCATCCTCCTAACTCAGCCTCTTTAGTAGCTAGGACCAAAGACATATGCCACCATATCCAACTAATTATTATTATTATTTTTATTTTTTGTAGCCATTTAGTCTCCCTATTTTGCTCAGGCTGGCCTTAAACTCCTGGGTTCAAGCAATATTCCTGCTTCAGTCTCTCAAAGTTCTGGGATTACAGACATGAGCTACTGCTGAAACTATAAACCTCTTACAAAAAAACATAGAAGTATATAGGGATTCACTCAGGGTGGCTGGCAAAATATTAAGGGAAACACTAGAGAAGTTATAGATTATAGACTCAAATCTTTTGGAAGGCCAAAAGCTTTTAATGAGACAGGCTGAAGGCAGCCAGTTCTTATATTAGAGCATTAAATAACAGAGTGAAGATTAGAATAATAAAAACTTCCCCAGTTAAGTCTGTTTACCCCACATCCCTTTGTCTCAACTGTTTACTCATGTAATCTTTGTGCCAGATGGCCCTCTGGTGGAGGGGAGGTCAAAAGGGAATTACCTGTTAATGATGTTTTTTCTGCCCCCCCCAACCAAAACCTTTTATCATTCATAAAACCACTCTTTTAACCATGTTAATTATCCACAAGCATGTTGACTTAGAACCTCTGTTATTAAATCTATACTGAATAAATGTGAGGAAGAACAGTGAGTAGTGGCCAGTTAGCTGCAATCACCCTCTGAAAGAAGGTGACCATCATCCCTACCCCATTCAAATCACAGTACTGTGCGAGTGCATTTATTCATCCATCACTGAGTCAGAGTCTGCAGCACAGACTTCCAAAGGTGGTGATCAACATCTCAGAAGTAAATCTCTGTGACCTTGGATTAGGCAATGGTTTCTTATATGTGAAACGAAAGCATAAGAAATGAGAAGTAAAAGATTATTGGATTTCATTAAATTTTAAAACTTTTGTAAATAGGATAAAGTAAAAAGTCAACCCAAAGATGAAGGAAAACATTTAACTATTAAATATATGATAAGAGATATTTGTTTTTCAGAATGAAGACCTATTACAACTCAGGAATAATCCAATAATATCAAAATGGGCAATGGATTTGAATAAACATTTCACAAAAGATATACAAATGTTCAACAAGCACAATAAAAATGCTCAACATCTCTAGATACTAGAAAGTTATAAAGCAAAATGACAATAAGATGCTATTTTACACCCACTAGGACAGTTACAATAAAAAAGATAAATAATAACAAGTGTTGATGAGTGATGTGGTTTGGCTGCATCCCCACAAAAACCTCATTTTTATTTGTAGTTCCCATAATCCCCATGTGTTATTGGAGTGACCCAGAGAGGGTAATTTAATGACGGGACTTGTTACCCTCATGGTGTTCTCATGAATGTTAATGAGTGCTCATGAGATCTGACGGTTTTATATAAGGAGCTTTCCCTCTTTTGCTTGGTACTTCTCATTGCTTCTGCCATGTGAAGAAAGATGTGTCTGCTTCCCCTTCCACCGTTATTGTAAGTTTTCCGAGACCTCCCCAGCCAAGGTGAACTGTGAGTCAAACCTCTTTCCTTTATAAATTACCCAGTCTCAGGTATGTATTTATGAGAAGCATGAAAATGGACTCATACAAGCTGGGCGCGGTGGTTCACGCCTGTAATCCCAGCACTTTGGGAGGCTGAGACGGGTGGATCACGAGGTCGAGAGATCGAGACCATCCTGGTCAACATGGTGAAACCCCGTCTCTACTAAAAATACAAAAAGTTAGCTGGGCACGGTGGTGCGTGCCTGTAATCCCAGCTACTCGGGAGGCTGAGGCAGGAGAATTGCCTGAACCCAGGAGGCGGAGGTTGCGGTGAGCCGAGATCGCGCCATTGCACTCCAGCCTGGGTAACAAGCGCGAAACTCCGTCTCAAAAAAAAAAAAAAAAAAAAGAAAATGGACTCATACAGTAAGCTGGTATGAGGAGTAAGGCACTGCTGAAAAGATAGCCAAAAAATTTGGAAGTGACTTTGGAACTGAGTAACACAGAGAGACTGAAAGAGTTTGGGAGACTCAGAAAAAGACAGGAAGATGTGGGAAAGTTTGAAACTTTCCAGAGACTTGATGAATGTCTCTGAACAAAATGCTGAGAGTGATAAGGACAGAAAGGTCCAGGCTAAGCTGGTCTCAGATGGAGATGAGGAAATTGTTGTGAACTGCAGCAAAGCTGACTGTTGTTATGCTTAGAAAGGAGGCATTTTGCTTCTGCCCTAGAATCTGTGGAACTTTGACTTGAGAGAGATCATTCAGGGTATCTGGCAGAAGAAATTTCTAAGCAACAAAGCATTCAAGAGGTGACAGAGCATAAAAATTCGGAAAATTCACAGCCTAAAGATGCGATAGGAAAGAAAAACTCATCTTCTTAGGAGAAATTCAAGACAGCTGCTGAAATTTGCATAAGTAACAAAAAGTCTAATGTTAACTGCCCAGACAATAGGAAAAATATCTTCAGGGTATGTCAGAGACCTTCATGGCAGCCCCCCACCAACACAGGCCCAGAGAGCTAGGAGAGAAAAATAGTTTCCTGGGCTGTGTCCAGGTCCACTTTACAGTTTGTAACCTAGGGACGTGGTTTCCTGCATTCCAGCTGCTCCAGCCATGGCTAAAAGGGACCAAAGAACAGTTAGGGTCATGGCTTCCAGGGGTACAAACCACCAGGCTTTGCAGCTTCCATGTGGTGTTGGTCTCTATGTACACAGAAGACAGGAATTGAGGTTTGGGAACTTCCTCCTGGATTTCAGAGGATATATGGAAATGTCTGGTGTCCTGGCAGAGGTGTGGTGCAGGGGCAGACCCCTCATGGATAACCTCTGCTATGGCAGTGCAGAAGGGAAATGTGGGGTTGTAACCTCCACAGAGTCTTTACTAAGGCCCTGCCTAGTGGAACTGTGAGAAGAGGATCACCATTGTCCAGATCCCAGAATGATACATCCACTGACATCTTGCACCATGTACCTGGAAAAGCTGCAGACACTCAGTGCTAACATGTAAAAGCAGACAGGAACGGGGTTATATCCTGCAAAACCACAGGGGCGGAGCTGTCCAATGTTGTGGGAGCCCACCTCTTGCATCAGCATGACCTGGATGTGAGACATGGGGTCAATGAAGAATCACTTTGGAACTTTTAAGGCTTAATGACTGCCATATTGGATTTCAGACTTGCCATGTCTCAGATGAGACTTTGAATTTGGACTTTTAAGTTAATGCTAGAAGGAGTTCAAACTTTGGAGGGCTGTTGGAATTACATGATTGTGTTTTGAAATGTCAGAACAGGAGATTTAGGAGAGACCAGGGATGGAATAATATGAGCTAAATCTCATATTGTAGTTCCTATAATCCCACATGTCATGGAAGGGATCTAGTAAAAGGTAATTTAATCACTGGGGTAGTTACCCTCATGCTATTCTCATGATAGTGAGTGAGTTCTCATGAGATTTGTTGATTTCATAAGGGGCTTTTCCCTCTTTTTCTTGTCACTTTTCTTTGCTGCTACCATGTGAAGAAGACCATGTTTGCTTCCCCTTTCAGATTGTAAGTTTCCTGAGGCTTCCCTAGCCATGCTAAACTGTTAGTGAATTAAACCTCTTTCTTTTATAAATTACCCAGTCTCAGGTATGTCTTTATTATCAGCATGAGAATAGACTAATACAACAAATATGTGGGGAAATACATATACAACATATGAAAAACCTTTATACATTCTGTGTAATGTAAAAGGATGCAGCCTCTTTGAATGACATACTTACAGTTTCTGAAAAAGTAAAGTATACAGTGATTATATAATCCAGAAATTCCAGAGAAAAATATTCAAGAGAAAAGACCTATATGCCCATACAGAAGTATGTGATTATGCACAGCCAGATTTTTTTATAATAGGAAAAATATTGGAACAACCCAAATGCCCATCAACTGATAAATGGATATATAAAATATGGTATATCTGTACAATGGAATACTGTTCTATAATGTAAAAGAATGAAATACTATACATGCTACATCATGAATGAACTTGATAAAATTGTAAGAAGTGAAAGAAGATACTCAAAAATGATCACATAACATATGACTGTATTTATAGAAAAAAAATCCAGAAAAAAGAAAATAAGTACCAATAGGATAAACAGAAAAAAGCAAGCAATATTGCAAACTTTAATCTAACCATATCAATGATCACTTTAAATGTTAATGATGTAAAGACACCAGTTGATCCAAGATGGCTGATCGCTAACAGTTTGGGATTGTAGCTCCAAGTGAAAGAGCAGAGAACGAGAGAATGCCACACTTTCAGATGAATTTTCGTTGTTCATGGACCAGAAGATTCCAAGTGGAGGGGCCCCACAGGTCACCAGCGCGACTCTTGTGGCTGGCGCAGCGGTTTTGCTGGCACCTCGGTGGCAGCTCTTCGTGCACAGTAAACAGGAGGAGATTCCCGGGCAGAAAGCACCATCAGTCTTACCGCTGCTGTTTTGGCTGGTGCAGTGGGTTGCTCGGATTCCAGCGCTGGGAATCAATGAACTGGGCATCCACTCAGAAACTCAACTAGAAAGGCGGTAATTGTAAAGACGACAGATGGATAAATTTATAACAAAGGGAAGAAACCAGCCTGAAAAGGCTGAGAATACCCAAAATCAGAACCCCTCTCCCTCTACAGGGATTACAGTTCCTCATCAGCAACGAAACAAGCCCTGATGGAAAAGGACTGTGTGCCATTAACAGAAGTAGGCTTCAGAAGGTGGATGATAAGAAACTTCTGGGAGTTAAAAGAACTTGTTCTAACCCAATGTAAAGAAACTAAGAACTTTGAAAAAAGGCTTGACGAAATGCTAACAAGAATAGACAATAGAGAGAAGAATATAAATGAACTAACGGAATTGAAAAACACAACACAAAAACTTAGCAAAATATGCACAAATTTGAATAGCCGAATTGATCAAGCAGAAGAAAGGATATCAGAGGTCAAAGACCTACTTAATGAAATAAAACCAGAAGACAAGTATAGAGAAAAAAAAATAAAAAGGAATGAGCAAAGTCTCCAAGAAATATGGGACTATGTGAAAATACCTAATTTACGTTTGATAGGTGTACCTGAATATGATGAAGAGAATGAATCCAAGCTGGAAAATACTCTTCAAGATATTATTCAGGAAAACTTTCCGAATCTAGCAAAGCAGCACAATATTCAACCCCAGGTAATACAGAGAACACCATAAAGATATTCCTCAAGAAGAGCAACCCGAAGGCACATAATTGTTAGATTCCCTGGGGTTGAAATGAAGGAGAAAATACTAAGGGAAGCCAGAGAGAAAGGTCAGGTTACCCACAAAGGGAAGCCTATTACACTTACTGCAGATCTCTCAGCAGAAACCCTACAAGCCAGAAGAGAGTGGGGGCCGATATTCAACATCCTTAAAGAACAGAACTTTCAGCCCAAAATTTCATATCCTGCCAAACTTTCCTGCTTCACAATTGAAGGAAAAATAAAATCTTTTATGAACAAGCAAGTACTCAGAGATTTTATTACCGCCAGGCCGGCTTTACAAGAGCTTCTGAAAGAAGCATTACAAATAGAAAAAAACAACCAGTATTAGTCTTCCCAAAAATATACCAAAAAGTAAAGAGCATCAACATAAAGAAGAATTTACATCAACGAATGGATAAAAATAGCCAGTTAACATCAAATGGCAGTAACCCTAAATTAAAGTCGACTAAATCCCCCAACCAAAAGATGCAGTCAAAACCTAAAGATATGCTACATCCAGACCCATTTCTCATCCAAAGATACACAAAGACTTAAAACAAAGGGATGGAGAAAGATTTACCAACCAAATGGAGAGCGAAAAGAAATAACTAAATAAAAAGCAGGAGTTGCAATTCTCGCATCTGATAAAATAGATTTCAAAGCAACAAAGATATAGTGGTAAAAGGATCAGTGCAACAATAAGAGCTAACGATCCTAACACCAAGATACATAAGACTCATAAAGAGATTTAGACTCAATGAGACAGAAAATTAATAAGGATATCCAGGACTTGAACTCAGATCCAGAACAAGTAAACTAAATAAATATTTATAGAGCTCTCCACTTTAAAAACATGAAATATATATTCTCCACCTTAAATACACAAAATATTGATCGGCCCTTATTTATACCCATTTTTAGAATAAAGCTACATTCCCATTTTCTCTCCCTCTTTTTCTTCCTCTTTCTTCCTCTCCTTCACTCCTTTTTCTTTCTTTCTAAAAAAAAAGACACCAGTTAAAAGATAGATATTATCAGATTTGAAAAAAGCCAGACTCAACTAAAAGAAATGTTCTTCATGTATAAAGAGAGTCTAAAAGAAAGTCTCTTTATGTATAAAGACATAGATAGGTTAAAGTAAAAGATGTTTTTAGTACCAAGATTTTAAAAATTAAACTGAAATTTTAAACACACACTAAATTGTGTTTGTAAGAAATTACATAACTGCAATGTCTTCATGTAGTCAATAAAATAAAACACACTGGATAAAAATGTTCCATTTTTCAATTTTTATATTGTAGTCCAAATTCACAAATAATAATGTTAATCAATACCTATGAAAAATTTAATTTGAGATTTTATGCTTAATGTACTCTTTCTGTCATGCAGGTTTTTGTTGTTGTGGATATTACTCTTATGGTTTTATTATTTTATTTATTTGTTTGGATTTCTTAGAAACAGATAGCTTTCTTCTTTTCTCAGAGAGTGATCCAATCATTTCCTTTCCTTTAAAGTGCATGCCAAATGTAATGAGGGCAGAGTATCCAAAATATAACTGTGAGAATTTTTGAATTACCATTTTAAATTTAAGTCATTAAGCAATGTATTCTAAAACACATCATTGTTTGGCATTCGTATTAGCATATCATAAAATTACCAAATGCACTAGAAAGAAAAATTTACTTGCCTTGTACATACTTGCTTTAATGACTGTTGTAAACCATATGTCATTCAGAAAACAAAAATGTTTTATTAAACAAAAATGGAATCATCTTCTGCTTGTCATTAGAACTATTTTATAAATATAATTTGATATTGCATAAATTTGACAGCATAGTAAATATAAGTTACTGAACCTTCTATTATCCTGATATTTCTACTTGAGGTTGATTTTAAGTGGAATAAAAAATGAACAACAAATAAGCAGTTGCTAGTTCCTTTACCAATTCCGGTCTGAAATGTTCTGATAGTTGTGCTCTTTGCATTTGTTCATCTTGAAAATTCATTTCAGTTTATATATTTCACTCTCCTAGGGCTAAAAGGAATCTCTCATGGTCAGTTCAATAGCTGCTACTTGATCTCCTGATCAGTTTGAAGGAAAATCTTGTTTCTGGGGGTTTTGTTGAAAATGCTTTTCTTTTTCATATTGGAAAAATGAGTTAAAACAAATCAACCTTATCTGTATATATTTTATTCAAGAATCCCTGATGCTGACTGTATTTATTATTAATATTCACAGTCTAACAGATGTCAATATAAGTAACAAACAGATTTGTAGTTCAGTTCTGCAAAGATTTACTCAACTAAAACACTTGTTTTAGAAGAAAATAAGGTTTAGAAAGAATCTCAGAATCTTTGAGAACTCCCTTAAGCATGAAATAGTGTTATCATTTATTCATTGAAGTCAAACTAAAAGTAGTTGAGAATCTGATGATAAAACTAAAAGTAAATATTTAAAATTTCTTCAGGAGGCTTGTCAAAATGTAATATATTTTCAGTAGAAAGTCTATAAGCAGTATGGATTTCTTTTTTTTTTTTGAGACGGAGTTTCGCTCTTGTGACCCAGGCTGGAGTGCAATGGTGCAATCTTGGCTCACCGCAACCTCCGCCTCCTGGGTTCAGGCAATTCTCCCACCTCAGCCTCCCGAGTAGCTGGGATTACAGGCACACGCCACCATGCCAAGCTAAGCAGTATGGATTTAATGAAAAAAAAAATTAAATTCATGATGCTTATATTTAAAAACATATGTTTTAATAAAATAATGTTTTATCATTACAATGATTTATATATCTTTCATATTTTTAAAATATTTAAAGAATTTTGATATTAAAACTTATGGCTTGGCCTTAAAACCTATGGTTTTATCAAATTTTAGAAGAATTTTGTGAAATAAATTTGTGACTGATGTTTTTATATTTGAGATAATTTATAGAATACTAAAGCTTTTGTTTTTCAGCTATGTAATTAGAAATAAATTTTATTTAAAAATTTATAATAAAATAAAGTGTTTACATACTGGGAAGAGGGGACAGAAAGAGAATGGTATTGGTATATATGATTCAGTACTTAATCATATATATTGCAAAATAAGTTAAAATAAATATAAACATAATTCTGCATTAGAATAGTCAACCTGATTTAAGTAAATAATGCCCCACTCAATTTTCTTTTCTTTTGAGAGGAAAAGAGTCCACTTATGAGAACAAAAGTATTCACCAAGGAAAGCATAATTCCAATATAAGAACAAATTATCAATAGAACTGTGTTGAGTAGTTCTTTCCACATGAATATAAACTCAACAATATCTAACACTGAAGAGATAAAAAGTAAATAACTAACATTGAGGAGTAAAGAGTATATAGACATATATCAGCCTGAACAAACACCTTATTATTCAAGAAAAACAAGTTTTAAAAAAATGAGAAAATGGCCTTGGTGTTGAAGAAGAACAATGTAGTTTTGAAAATAATATTAGATATACACAGGAAATACTTGGTCTAAATTCGTAATAGAATTCAAGAAGGCTTGAAACCTATAAAACTGAATTTAAAAAACAGGAACACAATGGAATAAACCATTCAAGCAGACATTAAAAAGATAATTGGAAATTGATCCAAGATGGCTGATTGCTAACAGCTCAGGATTGTAGCTCCCAGTGAAAGCACAGAGAACGAGAGGATGCCACACTTCCAGACAAATTTTTGTTGCTCACGGACCAGGAGATTCCCAGCGGAGGAGCCCCATGGGTCACCAGCATGCCTCTTGCGGCCAGCACAGTGGTTTTGCAGGCACCTTGGCGTGACAGTTCCTGGTGCAGAATAAATGGGACTGGTTCCCCTTTTGACTGACATTTGGAGTGCCAGGAAGGCAGAGTCACCTATTCAGCTGATTGAAGGACAGACTCAAGAAGGAAGCCAAACCAGAGATTCCCAGGCAGAAAAGCACCATCAATCTTAATGCCACTGTTTTAGCCAGCGCAGTGGGTTGCTCAGATTCCAGTGCTGGAAATCACTAAATTGGACGTCCACTTGGAAACCTAATTAGAAAGGTGGCAATTACAAAGATGACAGACGGATAAATTTATAATAAAGGGAAGAAACCAGCCTAAAAAGGCTGAGAATACCCAAAATCAGAACGCCTCTCTCACTACAATGGATTACAGTTCCTCATCAGCAATGGAACAAGCCCTGATGGAGAAAGATTGTGTTTCATTAACAGAAGTAGGCTTCAGAAGGTGGATGATAAGAAGCTTCTGAGAGTTAAAAGAACTTTTTCTAACCCAATGCAAAGAAACTAAGAACTCTGAAAAAAGTTTGACGAAATGCTAACAAGAATAGACAATATAGAGAGGAATATAAGTGAATTAACGGAATTGAAAAACACAACACGAGAACTTCACAAAGTATGCACAAGTTTTAACAGCCAAATTGATCAAGCAGAAGAAAAGATATCAGAGGTCGAAGACCAACTTAATGAAATAAAATGAGAAGACAAGAATAGAGAAAAAAGGATAAAAAGGAATGAGCAAAGTTTCCAAGAAATATGGGACTATGTGAAAATACCTAATTTACATTTGATAGGTGTACCTGAATATGACGAAGAGAATGAATCCAAGCTGGAAAATACTCTTCATAATATTATTCAGGAAAACTTTCCCAATCTAGCAAGGCAGGACAATATTCAACTCCAGGTAATACAGAGAACACCACAAAGATATTCCTCAAGAAGAGCAACCCGAAGGCACATAATTGTTAGATTCCCCAGGGTTGAAATGAAGGAGAAAATACTAAGGGCAGCCAGAAAGAAAGGTCAGGTTACCCACAAAGGGAAGCCTATCAGACTTAAAGAGGATCTGTCAGCAAAAACCCTACAAGCCAGAAGAGTGGGGGCCAATATTCAACATCCTTAAAGAAAAGAATTTTCAACCAAGAATTTAATATTCAGCCAAACTAAGCTTCACAAGCAAAGGAAAAATAAAATCTTTATGAACAAGCAAGTGCTCAGAGATTTCATTACCACCCGGCCTGCTTTACAAGAGCTTCTGAAAGAAGCATTACATATAGAAAGGAACAACCGGTATTAGCCTTTCCAAAAATATACCAAAAAGTAAAGAGCATCAACATAATGAAGAATTTACATCAACTAATGGGCAAAACAGCCAGCTAATATCAAATGGCAATAATCCTAAATTTAAATTGTCTAAATCCCCCAATCAAAAGATATAGCCAAACCCATCGGTATGCTGCATCAAGACCCATCTCACATGCAAGGATACATAAAGACTCAAAACAAAGGGATGGAGAAACATTTACCAACCAAATGGAGAGCAAAAATAAATAAAAAGCAGGAGTTGCAATTCTTGCCTCTGATAAAATAGATTTTAAAGCAACAAAGATATAATGGTAAAAGGATCAATGCAGCATGAAGAGCTAATGATCCTAAATATATACGCACCCAATACAGGAATACCCAGATACATAAGACCTATAAAGAGATTTAGACTCCCTAGACTCCCACACAATAATAGTGGGAGACTTCAACATCAATATTAGATAGATCAATGAGACAGAAAATTAATAAAGATATCCAGGACTTGAACTCAGATCAGGAACAAGTAAACTTAATAAACATTTATAGAACTCTCCACTTTAAATACACAGAATATACACTCTTATCAGTACCACATCACACCTACTCACAGGTTTAAATGAAATATTGGTTGGCCATTATTAAGCACAATTACTGGCATAAAAGAGGTTTTCAATACCCATTTTCAGAATAAAGCAACACTGCCATTCTCTCTCCCTCTTCCTTCCTCCCCTTCATTCCTTTTTTTTTTTCTTTCTCACTTCCTTTTTTTTTTTTCTGAAAAAAAAAAAAGAGCTACACTAAGTCCTCTGATTTGGAACTTGCATCTTTAATCTGTGGATTTTAAGAATTTAGGATTTTATATTTTTTAAAAATGTCTTAGCTATGCTAATATAAACTCTCAACATGTATCTTAGAATATTAATGTAAAAATTAGCAACATCTGTGTTATAGGACACACTCGATGACCTAATATATATAGTAAAGAATAATCTTCCCCACTTCCCTTCTTGATAAATGTTGCATTTTCCAAATAACGTACTCCAGTTTCATTTGTAAACAGCTGTTCCTAACTCCTGCAGTTCCTCCCAGTGAGTCATGTTTTGGTCATATAATTATTAGAATGATAATGATAATTATTAATAGTAAATAATAAATAGACATTGTATGGGATATTAATGAGAATATTAAACCATGGTTAGTAGTCAAAAAAAAAGATAACTGGATTGGAAGCAGCATTGAAGACTAAAAATATTTTATGAACAAAGCAATGATAAGAAAGAGAGAAAAAACAATGAGATGCTTCAAGTCATATTAGATTGATAAGCGTATAAGCAAGAATGTCATTATTACACAAATAGCCAAATTCAGGAAGCCCCTCCATATTACAAAACAAAATAAAATGGAACAAAATTATTCATGTTATGAAAGGTAATATAAATTCAAACTGTGGATTATTTCTGGAAAATAAATCCATATAAGTAACAATATTTAATAGAAATAATCATTTTCTGTATTAATTCCTAAATGTGAATATTTATAAGCTTTAATTTAGAGAATATTAATGGTTACATACAAATCTGTTGAACTCAGATTTATTTATAATAATGAATGCCAGAAAAGTAAAAAAAGAAAAAACATGTATCTCTGAGTTTAAAAATTTGTGCTATTTGATTTATGAGATGAAAATATCATATTTTTCTTAGATATGTAAGAGTCAACATTTTTTTAATGTTGAAAATAAATGGCCTAAAATAAAAGTTAATTGTTAAAAATCAAAATTCAGGAAGTAGTTTCAGATGATCTAGAGTTTAAAATACTACTTTAGGACAAAAAAAAATCATCAAATTTTTACTATCTTCAAATATGTATCAAGCTAAAAAGGTATAAATACAAACAATAAATAAACATAACATGCATATAAATAGGTAGACTAGTACATATTAACTAACTGACCATATAATTCAAGGACAATGTTTTCATATTCATTAAGAAATGTCTAGAGTGTACCAGATTAATGGCAAAACCAAGTGTAGTCATTTTCTAGGCTTGCCATACCAAAGTATCAAAAACTGGGTAGCTTTAAATGAGGGTAATGTATTGTCTCACAGTTCTGGAGGCTAGAAGCAAGAAATCAAAGTGACAGAGTCATGCTTCCTCTACAACCTATAGGGTAATCTTTTCTTGCCTCTTCCTAGCTGCTGGTGGTTTGCCAGCAATCTTCAGCACTGTTTGGCTTGCAACGGCACAACTCTAGTCTCTGCCTTCAGTTTTGCATAGTATTCTCTCTGTGTGTCTCTGGGTCTTCAGAGAGCTGTCTTCTTTTACCCTACAGTAGTAAGACCTCATCGTAACTTCATACATGTGAAAGGACATTATTTTCAGATAAGATCATAGTCTGACGTAGTGAAGGCTAGGACTTCAACATATTTTGGGAGTAGGAGGAGTGACACAATTCACCTTATAATAACCCTCTGTGTTGGCAAAAGACATAGTTCTTCTCCCAGGGTCTGGGTGGGAGAAGAAAATAAAGGGATGTAGTTTGTATACCTTGCTTTGATTTCCTACTCTTCACCACATGGGTTAAGAAAGTATTCCCATCTTAGGATTTTCTAGATGGCTAAGAAAATGATACACCAACATTGGATAGACAAAATCAACAACAATTTATTATTCACATATACTCACAGCCAGGTGGTGGAACATACCATGCAGTGCAAGGTCACACAGGGGTTACATTGAGGCACAAAATAAGTGAGCAGGGGATATCAGAGGCAGGCTTTGTAGTAGCAAGAGGATGAAATGACCTCTGGTTCTCATAGGAAGATGTAACAGATTTGTTTGAATATTTTGTGGGATGACAGGGAACTGTAGCCTGCTACTCAGGGATAAGCAAGAACTATCCCCGGTCTCTATCATAAGAAGGGTGGTTTGACTAGAGAACCTTATCCATGGAAGCAGATCTTGTACAATGACTTGCAGTAAGGCCATTAGAAGGCCTTTTGATTTTTAACAAATATCAAAGCAGCACAAATATTGAATCTTAAAATCAGACCTCATGCTAAATTGACACTTTGATGACTTAAAATCAACTTAAAACTTAATGATGATCAATACTTTTAAGGAGCAGGACTTAACCTTGAACATTGGACTACACATTCTTCAGTTTTAGAACTCAGACCAGCTCTCCTTGCTCCTCAGCCTGCAGACAGCCTATTGTGGGGCCTTGTGATTATGTGAGTTAATATTCAATAAACTCCCTCATATACATACACAGGGGAATGGAATATATATATATGTGTGTGTGTGTGTGTGTGTGTGTGTGTGTGTGTGTGTGAGTGTGTGTGTATATATGTATATATATGTGTGTATATATATGCATATATATGTGTGAATATATATATGCATATATAGATGTGAATATATATATGCATATATATGTGTGTATATATATGTGAATATATGTATGTGTGTATATATATATGTGAATATGTATGTGTGTGTATATATATATGTGAATATATATATATTCACATGGGGAATATACATTCAATTAATTATATATATTATATCCCACATATAATTTATATTATATTATACATATCATATTATATATATTCCATTAATTCTATCCCTCTAGAAAACACTGACTAATATAGATTTTGGTACCTGGAGTGGTTCTAGAGGAACAGAGTATTATGGATGGAGTTCTTTTGTTGGTTTGGGGGTTTCTGGAGTTGGCTGCTTAATACAGTTAGACACAAAAATGCTAAGGACTCTATTTCTAATAGTATGAAGAACAATGATCATCTTTGGCATGACCAGTTTTGAGGGTTATACAAAAGAAATGCACTTGACACTCCTAATTCACTGCTCATGAGAGGCAAGGAGTTTAGTAATTCCATACACAATACCTTTGACCATATGCGGAGAACCAAGGAACATAATAAAGTTGGTTGGTTGCTCCTAAGTTCAGTGGACAAAGTGATGCGAGAAAATGAACTCAGGGATTCTATCTCCTGGCTTCAGGAGCAGATACTGTGCCTCAAATCTGCTAAGATTGCTTTGAGCAAGAGTCTTGTCTCCTATAGAGAAAAAGCTGAAATTGTGGGAAAATAGACACAAGTACTTACTTATCATGCGAGTGGCTGACCTGCAAGGAAAGGTACATGCACAGTCTCACCAGGTTACTGCTATTAAAGTGAAGGCATTGATTGGAAAAGAATGGGACCTTGCAACTTAAAATGGGGATGTGTGGGAGGATGCTGATGAAGCTGGGCACACTGAGTTTGTAAACTCTGATAAACATTTTTGGCAGAAGAAACAACTTCTGCAACCCCAGTTGTGGCAGCATCCCTTCCCTGACCCAGGCTGCCATCAGCCTTCCCACCTTTGTCTGAGGAGAGAAACTCTGCACTGCCTGAGGCAACAGTGATGGCCTCCCTTGAGGCAGTTCCCAGGCAAGATAATGTTGTTTTTCCTAAGGAGCCACCCCCAACACCTGTGATTGTTTCTAGACCTATAACTAAAGTGCCAGAAGTCTCCTAGAGGTAAGGTTGACAGTGTGACTCATGAGAAGGTGCACTACATTCAAAAAGTACTGCTTTTCTAATTCATATAAGCAGAAATCTGGAGAACAGGCATGGGAGTGGATATTAAGGGTGTGGGATAAAGGTGCAAGGAAAATAGAGTTGGATCAGTCTGAATCTATTGAATAGGGCCCAATAAGTAGGGATTCTGCATTTAATATTGCAGCCTGGGGAGTTATAAAAGGTTCTAATAGTTTATCTGCTTAATTAGTTGAAATACGGATTAAAAGATGGCCCACTGTGACCAAGTTGGAAATGCCTGATCTCCTTTGGTTTAATGCAGAGGAAGAGATTCAAAGACTTAGGCAGATTTAGATGGTGGAGTGGGTCAGTCACTTTAGACCTACTCATCCCAACTGGAAGGTCCAGAAGATATAGCCTTGACCAATGCTTTGTAAAATAGATTTGTGAGGACAGCACCTGCATCTTTGAAGACCTCTGTAATTGCTCTTCTCTACAGGTCAGATCTAACAGTGAGAACCACAGTCATGCAACTACAAATTTAAATACAATGGGAATAATTGGATCTCAATGTGGCAGGGGCCAAGTGGCAGCACTCAACCATCAAAGACAAGGTGGGTGTAGCTACTGTAATAAACAGCAGAGGCAAAGCAGCAATTAGAATAGTCTCACTCATGTCGAACTCTGGCATTAGGTAATTAATCATGGTATTTCCTAGAAGTAAAATTGATAGAAAGCCTACTGCATTTCTACTTAATTTATGTAAGCAGAAAACTAGGTCAAATGAACAAAAGATTAATTTTAATTATAAAAAGAAAGAATCACAGCCCCTCAATCAATTTACAGACTTTAGTCAGTTTATAGACCCAGAAACCCTTGAAAAAAGGGGAGGCTGAGTACCCTTGAATAAGGACCCCAATTGCCAACAATTTATCTTTCTCCCATCCTTCCCCAAGGAGACCTCTGGCCTTTTACTAGGGTAACCAGGCACTGGGGAAAGGAAATGATCAAATATTTCAGGGACTACTGGATACTGGCTGTGAGCTGATGTTGATTCTAAGGGACTCAAAACATCATTTCATTCTCCAGTTAAAGTAGGGGCTTATGGAGGTCAGGTAATTAATGGAGTTTTAGCTCAGGTCCAACGTACAGTGGGTCTAGTGGGTCCCCGGACTCAACCTGTAGTCATTTCCCCAGTGCATAGACATACTTAGCAGATAAAAGAACCTCCGCATTTGTTCCATGACTTGTAGGGTGAGGGCTATTGTGGTGGGAAAGGCCAAATGGAAGCCATTAGAGTTGTTTTTACCTAAAAAATAGTAAATCAAAAACAATATTGCATTGCTGAAGGAATTGCAGAGATTAGTGCTACCATCAAGAATTTGAAAGGTGCAGTTGAGGTGATAAATACATAAATGGGTTGAAATAAAATGAACTGAAAAAATATATAAACATGCGCTTTGGGAGGCCAAGGTGGGTGAATCACGAGATCGAGACCATCCTGGTCAACATGGTGAAACACTGTCTCCACTAAAAATACAAAAATTAGCTGGGCATGGTGGTGCATGTCTGTAATCCCAGCTACTCAGGAGGCTGAGGCAGGAGAATTGCCTGAACCCAGGAGGCGGAGGTTGTGGTGAGCCGAGATCGCACCATTGCACTCCAGGCTGGGTAAAAAGAGCGAAACTCCATCTCAAAAAAAAAAAAAAAAAATATATATATATATATATATATATATATATATATATATACACACACACACACACACACACACACACGCACCACACACACACACACACACACGCACACGCACGAAGATTAAGAGTTTCATTTGGGTATATTAATGAGACAGTAAACTTCAAAACAAGTACTATCGTGAGTGATAAAATGACTATTTACTAATAAAAGAGGAATTTATCAAGAATTCATAGCAAGCCTAAGTGTGTATGCATCTAACAGAATTTTAAATATATGAGGCAGAAACTGACAGAACAGAAAGGAGAAATAAATAAAATCACAATTACAGTTAAGGGTTAACACTTTGATGAAAGTAAGTGGTAGAACAAATAGATGAAAACCCACTTATAGGAGACTTGAAATATACAATGGACATATACAGAATACTCCACTTCCTACAGCAACAACCAGGATATTTTTAAATACATGTCGAACATCTACCAATAGAATTATATTCCAGATCTTAAAAAAATTGAGAAGGCTAAATTAAAACAAAGTATGTGCTTGAAAAATAAAACTTTTTAGATAATTAGAAATTCAAAACAGGATGATATCTGAAAAATCCACAAAGACATCTCTAAATAACAATTGAGTCAAAAGTAAATTAGCAGGCAAATTTTAAAATATTTTGAACTGAATAAAAATAAATACACAATTATGCAAATTGATTAGATTATGCAAAACAGCTATAAATTAATTTATACTTTTAAGTTATACAAATTTCATTAGAGAAGACCTAAAATCAATAATATAAGCTTCATCTTAAAATAGAAACTAAAAAAAAATGGAAAATCAAAACCAAAGCAAAGGACAGAAAGAAATAATAAAGACAAAAACACAAATCAACAAAAGGGAAAATGAAAACTAAAACAACAAAAACATAAAAGAATTTTTTAATTAATAAAATTGAAAAAGAAGAGGTAAACTAAAATCAGGAATGAAGGATGTGTTAGAACTTCAGATCTTACAGAAAATTAAATATTAATAAGAAAATATTTCTTATGTATATGAAAAGTTTTATAATACATCTGACAACTGTTGAAACAAACAAAAAACATACATTTATAATTTTATTATATTTAATAAGATTAAATTTATAAAACTAATAATTGATGAATTCCCAAATGAGAATGAAAAAAAATCTGAATTGTGCCATTTCTATTAAATAATTTGAATTCATAATTAAACATGTCTTTGTAACAAAGTCTCCTTGGTGGATGACTTCTCTTGAGAACACTATCAGACTCTTAAGGAATAAATAAATAAATAAATATAATAAAAACAAAAATATTTCATTGCACATGCAAATTATACAACACTAAAATTTCAATATCTTTAGTTTTAGTAAAATTCAGCAATATTTTTTGTTAGTTTGTTTACATATTATCTATGACTCCTTTCACACTACAATGGAAGAGTTGATTAGTTGCAACAGAGACTACATGTGTTGCTCTCATTGCTTCTCACCACTGATTGGTATTACATCACAAATCACAGTGATGTAAATATAATGTAATCCTTTTCAGAAAAATATTTTTAAAAATTACTTAAAAAATTGCAACTTGACTCTTCTCTCACATAAAGGACAAAAATAGCCTCTAATTAGATCACATATTTAAATGTAAAATACACACACAGACACACACACACATACACAGAAAATATTGGTTATTTTTAATACATAAAATTTAAGGAATCTTGTTCTCAAAATCCTAGTTAACAATATAAAGAGGTGAGTAATAGAATCAGATTTACAACTTGCATCTAGTACATATATTTTTAAAACTTCCTAAAAATAAACAATATAAGACAAATTAACTCATAGTAATACATACATAAAATTGAGTAAGCAGTTCAGAAAAGACATTAGGCAAATGGTCTGAAAAGATACTCACCCCCGTTTAGTTATCACTTAAAATTAAACCATATTAAGCCACCACTACTCTCTTTCTAGAATGTCAAATATTAAATAGATTAGCAATGCAAATCATGGTTAGCATGTAAAGAAACAAAATACTCTCATATTTTTCTGATGATAGCATGTAGTTAAATCACTTTGAAAAAATTTTGACATTTTTTACTAAAGTTGAGTATTCTAGCAAGCAATTACCATTGCTGAGTTATATCCAACAGAAATGTGGGTACATATGTACCAAAAGACATGTACAAGCATATTTATAGCAGCAGTATTCATAATATCTCTACACTGGATGGAACCCAGAAGTCTAAGAGAAAAGAAAAATGAACTGTGTTATATTTATACTGTGGAATATGTTTTAGTTCATTTCCTGCTTCTATAACAAGATACCACAAACTGAGTAATTTATAAAGAATAGATGTTTACTTGGCTATTGGTTCTGTGGGCTGGGAAGTCCAAGAGGATGTCAGTGGTATCTGATGAGAGCCATCCTCTAATGAAGACATCATATCTCAAGCTACCATTTGAGACAGAAAGAACAAGGGAACTAACAATAACTAACCTGCTCCTATAATAATAACATTATTCCATTCATGAGAGCAAAGCCCTGGTGACCTAATTACCTCTTAAAGTTTAACCTCTTATAACCATCACAATGTCAACTAAATTTAAACATGAGTTTTGGAGGGGATGTTCAAACAATTACAGAATTCTATATAATAATGAAAAAGTCCACAATTGCAGCATGCAATGCTAGTGAGAGTCTCAACCAAAAAATAAGAAATAAATCCAAGCACAAAAATATTCCTATATAATTTCATTAATGTGAAGGGCAATGATAGGCAATCTAATATTTTGTCAGAGGTCAAAATAATTGGATTTTGGATGTGGAAGATTAGTGATTGGGAAGCAACATAAAACTAACTCTTGAGTGCTCATAATGTTCTTGTTTGAATCATATGTGAAAGTTGCACATCTTTTATTGTGATAACTAATCAAGTTTTATGCATATTTTTTACTTTTCTGTATGTGTATTATCTTTTTACAGTATCTTAATTGTTTAAAAAGTGGAGTGATTTAAAATATAGTTATACATTGGAGATACTGAAGGTTTGGTTTGAGGCAATCACAATAAAATAAATAGTGCTGTTAAGTGAGTCACACACATTTGTTTTTGTCTTGGAGTCCATAAAAAACTTATGTTTACACTACAATATGCTCTAAGTATATGATAGTATTATGTCCAAAGAAACAATGTGCATACCTTCCTTTGAAAACACTTTAGTGTTAAAAATGCTAATAATTATTGAAGTCTTCCGCGACTCATCATCTTTTTGTTGGCTGCAGGTCTTGCCTCTGTGTTGATGGCTGCTGACTGATCTGGGTGGTGGTTGCTGAAGGTTGGGGTCCCTATGGCAATTTGTTAAGACAACGATAAAGTTTGCCACATCAATTGACTTTTCCTTTCGTGAAAGATTTATCTGTAGCATGTGATGCTGCTTGATAGCATTTTACCCACAGGAGATAGAATTTCTTTCAAAATTAGTGTCAATCTTCCAAATTCTGCCTCTGCTTTATCAACTTTGTTAATGTAACATTATAAACCCTTTGTTGTCATTTCAAGAATGTTTATGGCGTCTTTAGCAGGAGTAAACTCCATCATGGAAATCACTTTCTTTACTCATCCCTGAGAAAGAATTTCTTATATGTTTGTTTTATCATGAGATTACAGCAATTCAGTCACATCTTCAGGCTCTGCTTCTAATTCTAGTTCTCCTGCTATTTCCACCACATTTGCAGTTACTTCCTCCACTGCATGAAAACATGCATGTCTCAGATCCATGAAAGTCATTCATGAGGGCCGTAATTAACTTCTTCCAAACCCTTGTTAACATGGATAGTTTGACCTCTACCCATGAATCATGAGTGTCTTTAGTACCATCTAGATGGTGAATTCTTTCAAGGAGGTTTATAAATTACTGTATCCAGCCCCATCAGAAAAATCACTATCTGTGGTAACTATAGCCTCATGAAAAGTATTTCTTAAATTATAACACTTGAAAGTCAAAATTACTCTCTGATCCATTGGCTGCGGAATGAATACTGTGTTAGTAGGCATTAAAACAACATTAATACCCTTGCACATCTCTATCAGAACTCTTGGGTAACCAGGTACATTTTCAATGAGCAGCAATACTTTGATAGGAATCCTTTTTCCTGAGCAGTAGGTTTTATCAGTGGGCTTACAATATTCAGTAAACCATGCTGTAAACAGATGTGCTGTCATCCAGCAAATGTTTTGTTCTTTCATTTACACAGCAAGGCATGGTAGATTTATCATAATTCTTAAGGGCCCCAGGATTTTCAAAATGGTAAATGACCATTGGTTTCAACTTAATATCACCATTTGTATTCGTGGTGTATCTAACAAGATATTCATCCTATCCTTTGAAGCTTAGAAGCCAGCATTGGCATCTTCTTTCAGTAAAAGGCTATTTTGTGTACATGAAAAATTGTCCTTTAGTGTAGCCACATTCATCAATCATCTCAGCTAGATCTTCTAGGTAACTTGCTGCAGCTTCTACATCAGCCCTTGCTGCTTTATCTTGCATTTTTATGTTATGGAAAGAGCTTTTCTTATCAAACCTCATGACTCAACCTCTGCTAGTTTCAAACTTTTCTTCTGCAGCTTCTTCATCTCTCCTAGCCTTCTAGAATTGAAGAAAATTAGGATGTTTCTCTGAATTGAGCTTTAGATTAAAGCAATGTTGTGGCTTGTTTGATCTTCTAGCCAGACCACGAATACTTTCTGCATTCTGGAAATAAGGCTGTTTTGTATTCTTAACACTCACATGTTCACTGGAGTAGGACTTCTAATTTTTCTTCAATAAGTTTTTCTCTGCGTTCACAACTTGGGTATTTGGCATAAGAGGCTACATTCTTAACCTATCTCAACTTTCAACATGCCTTCCTCACTAAGCTTAATCGTTTCTAGCTTTCCATTTCCAGTGAGAGACACATGACTCTTTTTTTCCACTTGAACACTTAGAGGCCATTGTGCAGTTTTTAATCAACCAAATTTCAATATTGCTGTTTCAGGGAATAGAGAGGCCCAAAGAGAGGGAGAGAGATGGGGAAAACCTTGTCGATGGAACAATCAAAACACACACATCTATCAATTATGTTTGCTGTCTTATATGGGAGTAATTTGTGGTTCCCTCCCCAATTAATATATTAACATCAAAGATCACCATAACAGATATAATTATAACTTTAAAATTTGAGATGTTGTGAGAATTTCTACAATATGGACAGAGACATGAAGTGAGCACATTATGTTGAAAAAATGGCACAATTAGACTTGATGGATGCAAGGTTAGTACAAACTTTCAATTTGTAAAAGCTACCATATCTGTAAAGTACAGTAAAGTAAAATGATATACAATGAGGTATGCTCATAACAAGACTCTGAGGGGTAAGGTAGCTGTGGGTTGTAGCATAATGATATTAATCATATCACTATACATAAAATTTTATTTCTACTCTTTAATACATCACAGTCACATACATCAAATGGTTTCTTCAAAGCATAATGCATCCAATATTTTTGTTATTTATTGATGCAGAATGCTCTTATTGCACCATGAGGTAAATACATAATTTACATCTACAATTTACATCTAATAGAAGAGCAACTATTTAAGATCAGTAAGCTTTATCTGTAATTTCCTTTCTCTAGAATAGTTTCCTTTCTCCATCCATTCAAAATAAAAATTTCTATGCCCAATTGGCAGTAAACTTTCTACTTGTTATTATGTTGCCTGTGAGTAGTTCCTTCCACCTTAGTCAACATCTATGAGCCTATGTATGTGAATATGGAACCTATATAGCTTTTATAGACTAGTCACATAGAAACTTCTTTCAATACTTAGAGCTTGTGCAACCCTGACACATTGATATGCTTTGACTTATAGTAGTATACAAGCCCATAACGATTTAAAAAAAAACCACAAGAATAATTTTAGTTGTATCCATTCAAAACCCAGAAAATTCACACATGCAATACTAGTAATATTAATTCTTTCAATTGTGTGATATATATTTATTCTTAAATTGTACTACATTCACTTATTTCTCAAGCTTATAGATTGTTTTAAAATAGCCATTATGCATTAGTTCTCTTTAGTTGAGATATTAAAAGTTTTTCTTTGGAATAGGTAACATGAAATAAATTAGCTAAAGTCAAAGTTCTTTCTGTTTATGCAAAGGAGAAAGAATAATAACATAATAATGTTATCAATAAGGAAATATATTGCAGACTGGATAATCGCTTCTTTGTTAGGAAATCACTCACTGCTGTAAGACAAATTGATGACAATTTTGTTACTGTAAACTACTTCTGAAGTCACACAATTCCCATCATAATCTTTACCACCATATTATTGTGTCTGAACCCAAATGTAATCTAATAATAAGCTTTCTAGAAGAACTGAAAGGAGATTTAATTTAGTCTCAGAAAACCTCTATTTCTATATAATGACAGAAAATCAAAATCTATATATTCAGGGAAAGTCTGTTTCCCCTAATGACTCAAAGATGGTAATTTCTTAATAAAAAACATACAATTCTTATGGAAAATTTCATTAAAGTCCTTCTTGATGAAGCTGTCTGAGATTTCAATGAAGACAGAGTAGAACATTTTCTCAGATATATATTTTTATGTTCTCACAAGTTTGCCATAAATCAAAAGAAAAATGATAAACTGGGAAATAGCAGTATTATTTGTATAATATGATCCTCTGGAAAAAAACAGTTATTCTTACCTAGGGTAATCAAACTGAGTTTAAGGAAAAAGTTCCTTTTAATAATAGTGTGTGTCTGGTTTTTATGATGTTAATGAAAGATTTTAAATGCCCCAAATTTCATTGTTTCTACTTTATCAAGGAGGTTGCTCTTAGGTAGTTTTGCTTTCTTCTATATTTTCATTCAGGCCTTCTCTATTTGGCTGTGCATATTGGTAACTACCATGCTTTTTTCCTCAAAAAAATAAAACCAAAATAAATATTGCTCTTCTAGTGTGATTTTGAACAAAGATTACAGTATCTTCACCTTTCTTTCCACCTTTCCTACAGAATTTCATCTTAAGTTTGTTTTAGTTATATTTGAGATTTCCTTTTTAAGATTCATATTTATATTTTATGACCATAATCAATTCTTTTGTGCTCTATTGATAGGTTAAATCTGAAAGATGAAAAAAATGAGTGATATTTACATTATTACAATTATAAAAATATTGTTGATTACAGAGCTAACTCCCTTTATAATTTTCAAATAATGCAACATTTACTTCATCAAAGAAAAATTTTTAACTACATATATGTTCCTTAAACATTTATTTTATTTTACACTTGCACCATGATTTTTTTGAAGTCCCTCCTCCAAATTACAGATTCCTTAGTATTTTGTTTTAATATTGAAAAATGTTATATACCTCATTCTCTACATCACCAATAATCTCTAGTGCTTGCTCATTTTTTTTGTGGACTAAAATTCCTTACTATCTTCTAAAACATATCTTTTTAGAAATCCACTGATTTTCTGTTCTAAGTTGTACCTCTTATCTTCTAGGTCAATGGCAGAGTATTATCTTGAGATTTTTATTTGCTGAACTTTTTTTGATTTTCACTTTGTTTCATTCCCATACTTGTTTAAGTAGCATCCCTATAAAGGTAAATTCCACAACTTTGAGCCTGTAGAAGTCTGAGAAATACTAACCAAAAGGGTAATTGTTAACATAATTTAACCTTAAAAATCATTTCCCCTTAGAATCTCTAAGACTGTATTACAACATCCACTCTATTCTAGCATCGAATACTGCTGATGTACAGTCAGATACTAGTGGATGCTTGTCCTTTTCTAGGTTGTCTACTTTTCTTTCTGGAAATATTTAGATTATTTTTGCCTTGACTCTCTGAAAATGTTATGGTCTTCCTATAGCCAAATCTGAAGCACATACTTTGACTTTCTTAATCTCTCAGCAGTATATCTCAGAATTTAGTACTTCATTCTTATCAAAACATTCTGTCCTATTGGTTTTTAGGATAATGCAGCTATCAAGTCTGTAAAATCTAAGGCACCTACGCCTATTTATTTATTTATTTGAGATGGAGTTTCGCTCTTGTTGCCCAGGCTGGAGTACAATGGCACGATCTTGGCTCACTGCAACCTTTGCCTCATGGGTTCAAGCAATTCTCCTGCCTCAGCCTCCCAAATACCTGGGATTACAGACATGTGCCACCATGCCCAGCTAATTTTGTATTTTGAGTAGAGATGGGCTTTCACCATGTTGGTCAACCTGGTCTTGAACTCCTGACCTCAGGTGATCCGCCCACCTTGGCCTCCCAAAGTGCTGGGATAACATATGTGAGCCAATGTGCCTGGCCACCTCTTCATTTTTGAGTAGCCCAACTCAACAACCTTGAAAAATGGCAAAATACTGTTGAGACTGTATTTCTCATTTCCTGCTCTGGGGAAAGGAGCAGAACTCAGTTGCATGAAAGTGCTTTCATACTTTTCGCAAAGGCTATCAAATCAAGCCTTGACATTAACCTAGATTGTACCTGTAATTTTCTTTTCTGCTTTTGCTTGGGAAGAAACCCCAACAGCTCTACTACAGATGGGTTACTGGGTGCTAGGGAGTATTCTCAGTGTCTCAGTGTTTGGGGGGAAAGCTGCACAGATAAGAAACACAGGAAATTCTATGTCAAGAATTCCTTAGAACCTTTCAGGGCCTGATAAATTTTAACATTTTCAAATTATCCCTGTGATTTTGATTGAAGAAAGAGAAGCAAATTTCTGTCAAAATACTGCATCTTAGCTTGGGTTTCACCAGATTCAGATCCCAAGTAAAGGACTAGTTTATCTGGCTGCAGATCTAAGAAAACATTTGCTAAGGAGTGAGAAGTGACATAGAAAAGGAAAAAAGACGAATTAAGTATCTTATCAAGCAAGTTATCCTTTGAAATACTTGAAACCTAATTAGAACCAGAGAACTTTGAGAGTCAATGAAGAATATGGGTTTCAGAAGTAATGACAGTGTTGCTGAATTTATAAACCAACTCCCAGTAATCATCGGATGGGAGCTACTCCCATAGTGGGTTAAGGGGAAGCCGTTCTTCCTCAGCACTTTTTTTTTTTTTTTGAGCCAAGTGGTCTCTGGGGGGTTACATATACTTTGCTCATAGGCAAAGAGATACAGACGCTGGCAGTTGGGAATCCAACAATTTTGTACGAAATGATAAGGATACAGAAGGGGAACTAGCAACACCTTCTGCACACTGGGATGAAGAAAGACCTATAGAAGTGATAATAGCTCAATGAAAAACATAGGAGAGTTTTTGACTCTTGTAACAACCTCTGCTTCTCAAATAACTTGTTTGCCCAGATTTCCCTGTTACCAGGTCTTCTGATTATCCTGTTTTGCCCAAGGCTGCTAAGTTCCTGAATATTGAATGATTCTTATATCCAGCCTTTAACTTTTATCTCCCATATTATCTTGTCTCTCCATATACTAAACAAGAAAAAAAGATGATCCTTTTCTATTCTTTTAGAATTTATCTGGTATAGCAAAAGAATTATCACAATAGAATCTTTTCACTGAAATCTAGACCCATATATCTAAAAACCCTACACTGATTTCCTCTTGAATGTCATACTGGAGCCTCCCACTAAACTTTTCTAGTAACAAAGGTAGTATATGAAACCAACTATTCACCTTTTTATAAATTTCTAGTTTCACACATAAAGGGTTGCCAAATAGAATGTCCAGTTATATTTGAATTTCAGGGAAAGAGTAAATACTTTTGTATTGGTAAATCTTAAACAGTACAAAAGGCATAATACACTAAAAATTATTCATTGTTGTTCTGAATTCAAATTTAACATATCCTGTATTTTTAAAGTTAAGCAACTCCACATTGATTGTCCTTTTTCTTGTTTTGTTGCTATCTCTCCGTCTCTAAATACACCTGGTCCCCAAATACTGTTGTGTTCACTTACTGCATGATTATCCAGGCTCCTCTCTATTTCTAAACAGCTCTATTGCCACTACATTTGTTATAAACACTCCAATCTCTGTCCTGATTTCTTAATTTCTTTTTTTTTAATTTTTTATTTTTTTATTGCATTTTAGGTTTTGGGGTACATGTGCAGAACATGCAAGATAGTTGCATAGGTACACACATGGCAGTGTGTTTTGCTGCCTTCCTCCCCTTCACCCACATTTGGCATTTCTCCCCAGGCTATCCCTCCCCAGCTCCCCCCATCACTGTCCCTCCCCTGTTCCCCCCAATAGACCCCAGTGTGTAGTACTCCCTTCCCTGTGTCCATGTGTCCTCATTTTTCCTCACCCACCTATGAGTGAGAATATTTCATTTTCTGTTCTTGTGTCAGTTTGCTGAGAATGATGTTCTCAGATTCATCCATGTCCCTACAAAGGACATGAACTCATCATTTTTTATTGCTGCATAATATTCCATGGTGTATATGTGCCACATTTTCCCAGTCCAGTCTATCATCGATGGGCATTTGGGTTGGTTCCAGGTCTTTGCTATTGTAAACAGTGCTGCAATAAACATTCGTGTGCATGTGTCCTTATAGTAGAACAATTTATAGTCCTTTGGATATATACCCAGTAATGGGATTGCTGGGTCAAATGGAATTTCTATTTCTAAGGCCTTGAGGAATCGCCACACTGTCTTCCACAATGGTTGAACTAATTTACACTCCCACCAACAGTGTAAAAGTGTTCCTTTTTCTCCACATCCTCTCCAGCATCTGTTGTCTCCAGATATTTTAATGATCGTCATTCTAACTGGCGTGAGATGGTATCTCAATGTGGTTTTGATTTGCATCTCTCTAATGACCAGTGATGATGAGCATTTTTTCATATGTTTGTTGGCCTCATGTATGTCTTCTTTTGTAAAGTGTCTGTTTATATCCTTTGCCCATTTTTGAATGGGCTTGTTTGTTTTTTTCTTGTAAATCTGTTTGAGTTCTTTGTAAATTCTGGATATCAGCCCTTTGTCAGATGGGTGAACTGCAAAAAGTATTTCCCATTCTGTTCATTGCCGATTCACTCTAGGGGCTGTTTCTTTTGCCATGCAGAAGCTGTGGAGTTTGATTAGGTCCCATTTGTCTATTTTGGCTTTTGTTGCCAATGCTTTTGGTGTTTTGGTCATGAAGTCCTTGCCTACTTCTATGTCCTGAATGGTTTTGCCTAGATTTTCTTCTAGGGTTTTTATGGTGCCAGGTCTTATGTTTAAGTCTTTAATCCATCTGAAGTTAATTTTAGTGTAAGATGTCAGAAATGGGTCCAGTTTCTGCTTTCTGCACATGGATAGCCAGTTTTCCCAACACCATTTATTAAACAGGGAATCCTTTCCCCATTGCTTGTTTTTGTCAGGTTTATCAAAGATTGTACAGTTGTAGATATGTCTCTGATGCCTCTGTTCTGTTCCATTGGTCTATATCTCTGTTTTGGTACCAGTACCATGCTGTTTTGATTACTGTAGCCTTGTAGTATAGTTTGAAATCCGGTAGTGTGATGCCTCCTGCTGTGTTCTTTTTGCTTAGAATTGACTTGGCTATGCGGGCTCTCTTTTGGTTCCATATGAAGTTCATGGTGTTTTCTTCCAGTTCTGTGAAGAAAGTCAATGGTAGATTGATGGGGATAGCGTTGAGTCTATAAATTACTTTGAGCAGTATGGCCATTTTCACGATATTGATTCTTCCTGACCATGAACATGGAATGTTTCTCCATCTGTTTGTGTCCTCTCTTATTTTGTTGAGCAGTGTTTTGTAGTTTTCCTTGAAGAGGTCCCTTACATTTCTTGTAAGTTGTATTCCTGGGTATTTTTTTTTTTTTGGTAGCAATTGTGAATGGCAGTTCGTTCTTGATTTGGCTCTCCAAAAGCATTGGCAACAAAAGCCAAAATAGACAAATGGGACCTAATGAAACTACACAGCTTCTGCACGGCAAAAGAAACAGTCACTAGAGTGGATCAGCAACCAACAGAATGGGAAAAAATTTTTGCAGTTTACCCATCTGACAAAGGGCTGATATCCAGAATTTACAAAGAACTCAAACAGATTTACAGGAAAAAAACAAACAAGCCCATTCAAAAGTGGGCAAAGGATATGAACAGACACTTTACAAAAGAAGACATATATGAGGCCAACAATCATATGAAAAAATGCTCATCGTCACTGGTCATCAGAGAGATGCAAATCAAAACCACATTGAGATACCATCTCACGCCAGTTAGAATGGAGATCATTAAAAAATCTGGAGACAACAGATGCTGGAGAGGATGTGGAGAAAAAGGAACACTTTTACACTGTTGGTGGGAGTGTAAATTAGTCCAACCATTGTGGAAGACAGTGTGGCGATTCCTCAAGGCCTTAGAAATAGAAATTCCATTTGACCCAGCAATCCCATTACTGGGTACATATCCAAAAGACTATAAATCGTTCTACTACAAGGACACATGTACACGAATGTTCATTGCAGCACTGTTTACAATAGCAAAGACCTGGAATCAACCAAAATGCCCATTGATAATAGACTGGATTGGAAAAATGTGGCACATATACACCATGGAATATTATGCAGCAATCAGAAATGATGAGTTTGTGTCGTTTGTAGGGACATGGATGAATCTGGAGAACATCATCCTCAGCAAACTGACACAAGAACAGAAAATGAAACACCGCATATTCTCACTTATAGGCGGGTGATGAAAATGAGAACACATGGACACAGAAAGGGGAGTACTAAACACAGGGGTCTATTGGGGGGAAAAGGGGAGGGCCAGTGGGAGGGGGAGGTGGGGAGGGATAGCCTGGGGAGAAATGCCAAATGTGGGTGAAGGGGAGAAGCAAAGCAAAGCACACTGCCATGTGTGTACCTACGCAACTGTCTTGCATGCTCTGCTCATGTACCCCAAAACCTAAAATCCAATAAAAAATTAAAAAAAAAAAAAAAGGAATGCTTGTGATTTTTGCACATTGATTTTATATCCTGAGACTTTGCTGAAGTTGTTTATCAGTTTTAGGAGATTTTGGGCTGAGGTGATGGGGTCTCCTAGGTATACTATCATGTCATCTGCAAATAGAGACAATTTGGCTTCCTCCTTTGCTATTTGAATACCCTTTATTTCTTTTTCTTGCCTGATTGCTCTGGCTAGAACTTCCAGTACTATATTGAATAGGAGGGGTGAGAGAGGGCATCCTTGTCTAGTGCCAGATTTCAAGGTGACTGCTTCCAGTTTTTGCTTATTCAGTACGATATTGGCTGTTGGTTTGTCATAAATAGCCTTTATTACTTTGAGATACTTTCCATCAATACTGAGTTATTGAGGGTTTTTAGCATAAAGGGCTGTTGAATTTTGTCAAATGCCTTCTCTGTGTCAATTGAGATAATCATGTGGTTTTTGTTTTTTGTTCTGTTTATGTGATGAATTACGTTTATAGACTTGCTTATGTTGAACCAGCCTTGCATCCCCAGTATGAATCCTACTTGATCATGATGGATAAGTTTTTTGATGTGCTGTTGCAATCAGTTTGCCAGTATTTTATTGAAGATTTTTGCGTCTATGTTCATCATGGATATTGGCCTGAAGTTTTCTTTTCTTGTTGAGTCTCTGCCGGGTTTTGGTATCAGGATGATGTTGGTCTCATAAAATGATTTGGGAAGGATTCCCTCTTTTTGGATTATTTGGAATAGTTTCAGAAAAAATGGTACCAGCTCCTCTTTGTGTGTCTGGTAGAATTCAGCTGTGAACCCATCTGGACCTGGGCTTTTTTTGAGTGGTAGGCTCTTAATTGCTGCCTCGACTTCAGACCTTGTTATTGGTCTATTCATAGTTTTGGCTTCCTCCTGGTTTAGGCTTGGGAGGACACAGGAGTCCAGGAATTTATCCATTTCTTCCAGGTTTACTAGTTTATGTGCATAGAGTTGCTTGTAATATTCTCTGATGATGGTTTGAATTTCTGTGGAATCTGTGGTGATTCCCCTTTATCGTTTTTTATTGCATCTATTTGGTTGTTCTCTCTTTTCTTTTTTATCAGTCTGGCTAGTGACCTGTCTATTTTGTTGATTTTTTCAAAACACCGACTCTTGGATTTATTGATTTCTTGAAGGGTTTTTTGTGTCTCTATCTTCTTCAGTTCTGCTCTGATCTTAGTTATTTCTTGTCTTCTGCTAGGTTTTGAGTTTTTTTTTATCTTGCTCCTTTAGCTCTTTCAATTTTGATGATAGGGTGTCAATTTTGGATCTCTCCACGCTTCTCATGTGGGCACTTATTGCTCTATATCTTCCTCTGGAGACTGCTTTAAATGTGTCCCAGAGATTCTGGTATGTTGTGTCTTCGTTCTCATTGGTTTCGAAGAACTTCTTTATTTCTGCCTTCATTTCATTGTTTATCCAGTCAACATTCAAGAGCCAGTTGTTCAGTTTCCATGAAGCTGTGTGGTTCTGAGTTAGTTTCTGAATTCTGAGTTCTAACTTGATTGCACTATGGTCTGAGAGACTGTTTGTTATGATTTCCATTCTTTTGCATTTGGTAAGGAGTGCTTTACTTCCAATTATGTGGTAAATTTTAGAGTGGGTGTGATGTGGTGCTGAGAAGAATGTATATTCTGTGGATTTGGGGTGGAGAGTTCTGTAAATGTCTATCAGGTTTGCTTGCTCCAGGTCTCAGTTCAAGCCCTGGATATCCTTGTTAATTTTCTCTCTGGTTGATCTGTCTAATATTGACAATGGGGTGTTAAAGTCTCCCACTATTACTGTGTGGGAGTCTAAGTCTCTTTGTAAGTCGTAGAGAACTTGCCTTATATATTTGGGTGCTCCTGTATTGAGTCCATATATATTTAGGATCGTTAGCTCTTCTTGTTGTGTTGATCCCTTTACCATTATGTAATGACCTTCTTTGCCTCTTTTGATCTTTGTTGCTTTAAAGTCTATTTTATCAGAGATGAGAATTGCAACTTCTGCAGAACTTATGAAACCCCTTTTTTTCTCAGATGCTCTGTCTCGGGGAGTTAGGGCTTTCTTTATGAGTATCCTTTGCACTGTCCTGCCCAGCTAGGAGGCAGTCTAGTCACTGCCTGCCGAGGCTCCACCCTGTTGCCATGGGCTCTGCCCTGCTGTCGTGGGCTTTGCCCTATTGGCGGAGTCTCTCTTTTATGGCGGGTTGCCTCGGCAATGGCTGGCTGCATCAGCAATGGGAGTGTACCTCAGTAGGGGCGGAATGCATCGGTAATGGCAGACGCCCCTCCTGCACTGAGCTGCACCATGCTGGATTCAGCTGTGCCAGCAGTGAAACGCTCAACCCCAAGCATTTTGAATCGCCGTTTTGTTTGTCCCTGTGGGGGTGGGACCTGCCAAGCCTGATCACCTGGCTCCCTGCCTCAGAGCCCTTTTTCTTTTGTTTTTAAGTTCAACAGTTGCCTCTCCCAGGTGTTTCAGTTGCCTGCTGATAGGGCACCAGGATCTGTGTGATTTCCCGTGCAGCGACCCACTGCACCAGCTCAAATGTTGCTTCCCGGCAATCTCCTGGTCTGGCTCACTGTCCAAGTCCCATTTAATCAGATGGATATGCTAATCTGCCCTCCCAAATCTCAGACTGCTGGTTTAACAGGGCACCCAGACCAGTGCATTTTGTGCAAAGTGCTGCTGCGCTGTGGCACCGGACAAAATGGCCACGCCAGCCAAAAGGGCTGTGCTGGCATCCCGTGTCTCTCCTACACCTGGGAATTTCCCCGTTCTGTGGGCAACAAAGATTCGTCTGGAAATGCGGCTTGGACTCACTCTCTGCGCCTTCACTGAGAGCTGCAATCCTGAGTTGCTCCTACCGTGCCATCTTTTTTTTTCCGATTTCCTAATTTCTTAATTAAAATTTCTGTCTCTTTTCTCCAAAGTACTGCCATAATTAGCTCAGACTTGATCATGTTCTTCCTTGAATAATAACTTTCATATTGTTTCTAGTTATACCTAGATCCCAAGTAAAATCCCTACATTTGGCTTATAAAGCCTTCCATAATATATGGCATATTCTCAGACTTCTTATCCAGTCCAATCTTATGTCAAGTTCTGACTCACAAGTGATGCTGAAGACACAATGGACATCCTTTAACTTGTGAAGGATACATTCCCTCCTGCCTCCAGGCCTTCACAAATGCTGTCACTTTTTCAGTGAGTCTATTTCTGATCACACTAGTTAGGTTTTCTACTACACATTTCTTAACTATTTCTTTCATTTTTCATCTTTATTTCATTTGCAATTACTGAGGCAATGTCTTTATTCCCCTATAGAATTTAAAGTCCAAAGCACATGGACCATTTCTTTTTCTCATTTATTCAACATGTCTAAATATATGTGGGATGAATGACTGAATAAACCTTATCATAGTGAATACTACTAATAACATAAAACTAACTCACTTATTGACTTTTTCTGTATCAGAATAACTCTTCTCTCTTTCTCTCTCTCTCTGCGTGTGTGTGTGTGTGTGTGTGTGTGTGTGGTGTGTGCTTGTGTGTGTGTATTTTGCTTTTCATAGTCTTTGCTGGTTAGTAGACTTCCTAGAAACTCTACTTTTCTATCTATCCTAACAGTTTCAATACTATTTAGAAGAACAATAGTACCTAAAAGTATGATTAGCCTCATGTAAACTACCCTTAATACAGTTAAAGAAGAAAAATATCTTCAGATAGGCCAAGGGGAAAATTATTACATCATTAATCTGAATTTTAACTAGGTGTGAGCTAAGAATTAGAATGAAGGATTCCAAATAGAATAATTACAACTAGAGATGGGCAGAAGCAACTGGGGAACCAAAGCAGGGGTTTAATAATGCAGGACCACAAAATTGACAGTTTGAGACTGATTTTGCTTGTATTGATAATCATACACTATACCTCTTGGTATTTTGCCATGGTTCTAAAAGTCAGGATAGTATTTTATTTTTTCAAGATGGTGGATTGGAGGCTTTTAACGTGCCTCAGCCACTTGGAAATACCAGGATAGTGCAGAAAGATAAACTCTGTGAGCTTTAATTCAAGAAGGAAAATGGGAATCCACCAGAATTCCTGAAGGACACCCCATATCTCTAGGTGAACATGGGCCAACAGCCCCATCCATGATGGCCTCTGACTGATGAAAGTGAGTGAAGGTCCATTATATAAGAGAGGCAGACAGTCTCCCTCTGTGACTCACCTTTCCACTAGAAATTCAAGCAACACAGTCCAAGAGACAACACTTTTTTTCTTCCAAGCCCTGGAGCTAATGTGAGAAGTGGCCTGGAGACTGAGGGGGAAACAAAGTGGGAAAATCTGCAGGCATTTTTTTCAGACCTAGGACTGAGAGCAGGATGGCATTTTTAATCTAGACACATGTAAAGTCAGTCATAGGTTCTTTGGCGACCTAGCAGCATGGTCACACAGACATTTTAGTCTCTTTCCAAAAACTAAAGCACTTGCTCTACAGCAGAGTAGGGCCCTCCACAGCCAAAACTATGGAAAGTGCCTCAACAGTATGCACTGGAATTATATTTTCTCTGTCACAGGCCTGGGGCAAGAGGAGGACTGCTGCAGCTGTGGTTTTTCCTGGGCAATGAGACTTGTAGGCAGGGCCAGCTTGGCCACCTGGAACTAGTCTGTGCATGTCTTTATTGGATGCTCCAGCCTACTCACCTGAGTCTGTGGTGCAGCAGGGCCTCTCCACTCCATCCTCAAGCAGATATCCAGGCATTTGGGGCACATGTTTCCCTGGGTCAGCAGTCTTAGCAGCCCTCAGCCTTCTTGGGCATGGATTATGTTGCAAGTGAGGCCTCTCTACTCTAGGCCCAGGAAGATCTCCAAGCATTCAGAGCATCTACTCATCTAGATCAGCAGCCAGTGCCTCTCCACCCTTCCTGGGCAGAGGTCTGGGAGCAGAATTGATCTTTCTTCTCCACATCCAGGCAGATCTCCAGTCACTTGGAACACCTGCTTCCCTGGTTCAGCACACTGAGTTGTTCCACCTGTCCTGTGCAAAGATCTTGGTGCAGGAGCTACCTCTCTGCTTCATGCCCAGGTAGCTGGAGCACCCACTCACTTGAACCAGCAGCCTAAGCTGCCCTATCATTCATGTTCAGAGCTTTCAGTGCAGTGACAACTTTTCTGCTCCATGTTCAGGCTGACCTACAGACATTCAGAGCACCTGCTTGCCTGTATCAGCAACCTGAGCTGCTCCACCCTAACTGTGAAAAGACTGTGGTATAATGGTGTCCTCTCTGTCACATGCCCAGATGTATTTTCAGGTAGTCATAGCACCCATCCACCTTGATTAGCGGCCTGAGTCACCTCACTTTTCTGTGCAGACATTATGGTTCAGCAGAGCCCCCTATGCTGCATGTCCAGGTGGATCTCCAGGCATCTGGAGCACCTACTTCCATGGATTAGGAGTTTAGGTCACCAACACCCAATGTAGGGGACATGGAGGGAAGGAGGTTTCGCAGCTGCTAGGCTAAGCACACCTCTGGGCACTTGGTGGTTTCCCACTGGATGATCCCTCAGTGGTGGTGCTTGTGCCTGCCATTAGGGCACCTATAGGGGATTTTTCCTGGTCTGGCCCAACCTATATAGCCTGCTGCCAGGGTCTAAGCAGGGGGCCCAGACTACTATGCACCCTATAGATCAGCCCATTGCCTGAGGCAACAAAGAGATTCTCCCAGTAATTAAAAGTCAAGTATATACCCAGCCAGGTTGACGACAGCTGACTCTTACCCATAAGTACTAGGTCTACTGGTTTGTAGGTCGAACCACACAGCCTAATATAAATCATTCCAAAAGAAGTGCATAGGGCTATAGAAGCAAAGCCAAAAGGCCTTACTGAATAATCTATACAGTCACATCCCCTAGGGAGAAGAGAAGAAAAAGGAGCAAAAATCAATAATACTATAGGGAAAAAAGAAAAAGAAATATCTTATCCACAAGAAAATTTTACAAAAGCTAGAAACACCAACATCTTCAGATGAGAAGGAGCAAGTGCATGAATCCTGACACCATAAAAAAAATCTAAATGTAGTTACACAAAGAACCACACTCACTCTCCAGTAGTAGTCCAAAACCAAAATGAAAACTCAGAAAAGACAGATAAATAATTCAAAGCATAGGCTGGGTGCTCACGCTTGTAATCCCAGAATTTTTGGGAGGCTGAGGTGGGTGGATCACTTGAGGCCAGGAGTTCGAGACCAGCCTGACCAACATGGTGAAACCCCATCCCTACTAAATAAAAAAATACAAAACATTAGCTGGATGTGGTGACATATGCCTGTAGTCCCAGCTACTTGGAAGTCTGAAGCATGAGAATCGCCTGAACTCAGGAGGCAGAGGCTGCAGTGAGCTGAGATCATGCCTCTGCACTCCAGTCTGGTTGACAGAGCAAGACCCTGTCTCAAAAAAAAAAAAAAAAAGAAAAAGAAAGAAAATTAAAAGCATGGATTGCAAGAAAGCTCAACAAGATCCAAGACAAGGCTGTAAATCAACAAAATGAAACGTCTAAAGCAATCTGGGAAATGGAGAGAGAGATAAACAATAAACATCATAAAAAGAAATCAATCAGAGAGTCTAGAATTAAAAAACACAAAGAATTTCAAAATAAAATTGAAAGCTTTAACCATAGCCTGGACAAAGTAGAAAAAATATTTCAGAGCTTGAATACCAGTCTTTTGAATGAACTCAGTCAGACTGAAAACAAACAAATATAAACAAAAAATGTTTTAGTAAAAAGTCTTCAAGGAATATGTGATTATGTAAAGTGAACAACCTGCAAGGGAGTGGCATTCCAAAGACAGAAGGACTCACAATAAATTTAAAAATTATCAAAATAATACCAACCATATTCTCAGATCACAGTGCAGTAAAAATGTAAATCAACACAAAGAAGATATCCTCCAACCACACAACTACAAGGAAATTAAACAACCTGGAAAACACATTGGAGGGACTAATTCAAGAAAATTTCCCTAATGCTGCCAGAGAGGTAGATACTCAGATACAGAGAATCCACAGAATATCTGTAAGATACCATGCAAAACAAATATCACCAAGACATAGGGTCACTAGACTGTCTAAGGTCAACACTAAAGAAAAATTCTTAAAAGCAGCTAGAGAAAAAGGTATGATCACATACAGAGATCCTCATCAGGCAAACAATGGACTTCTCACCAGAAACCTAACAGGCCAGGACAGATTGGGGACATACTTTCAGCATTCTTAAAGAAGAGAAATTCCAAACAAGAATTTCATACTCTGACAAATGAAGCCTTATAAGTGAAAAAAATAAAATAAAATACTTTCCAAACAAGAAAGTGCTAAGGGAATTTGTTATCATTTAGCCACCATTACAAGAATTCTTACTTATAAGAGTTCTACACATGGAAATGAAAGAATGATACCTGCTACCACAAAAACATACTTTAGTTACATAGCCTAGAAAGCAACCACACAATAGAAACTATAAAGAAATCAGTTAACAAGTTCAAAATAGGATCACAATCTCACATATCATTATTAAAAACCCTACTTAAAAGGCACAGGTTGTATTTTAAAAAGGGCAATTTTTCTGCTGCCTTCAAGAGACTCATTTTACATGCAATGACATCCATAGGCTCAAAATAAAGGGATGGAAAAAAATCTAGTAAGAAAATGGAAAACAGATAAAAGAAGAGGATGAAATCCTCGTTTTAGAAAAAAAACAGACTTTAAACCAATAATCGTATAAAAGGACAAAAAAGAGCATTAAATAATGGCAAAAGAGTAAATTCCACAAGAAAACATAACTAGCCTAAATACATATGTACCCAACATTTGAATGCCAAGTTCAGAAAAAAAAAATCTAGACCTTTGAAAAGACTTAGGCAGCTATACAATTATAGTGAGATACTTCAACATCCCACTGACAGGATTAGATGGTACACTAAGGCAGAAAACTAACAAAGAAATTATGGACTTATATTAGACCCTTGGCCAATTGGATCTAATAGACATCTACCAAATATTCCACTTATGAGCCACAAAATATACATTCTTCTCATCTGCAAATGAAACATAATTCAGATCAACCACATACTCAGACATATGGCAAGTCACAAAAAATTAAAAATTATCAAAATAATACCAACAGTATCCTCAGATCACAGTGCAATAAATATGTAAATCAACACAAGGAAGATATCATCCAACCACACAGTTACATGGAAATTAAACAAGTTTCCCCTGAATAACTTTTGGGTAAATAATAAAATTAAGGCAGAAATAAGAAATTTTTTGAATTTAATAAAGATACCAACGTACCAAAACTTGTGAGATGCAAAAAAAGGAGAGTTAAGATGAAAGTTTATAGTAGTAAACACTTACTGCAAAAAGGCAGATCTCAAATTAACTGATGTCATGCCTTGAGGAACTAGAAAAACAAGAATAAGCTGACCCAAAAATTAGCAGAAGAAAATAAATAACTAAAACTACAGCAGAACTGAACAAAATTGAGACCCCAAATGTCCATACAAAGTATCAATGAAACAAAAGTTTGTTTTTGAGAGTGTAACCGGGTTTTTGATTGGATGCTGGTGAGGCACAGCTCCCCCGAGAGAATGCTGTGGGTTCTTAGTCTCTGATTTCTTAAGAATAAGGGGTGGAACCACTGCAGGTGTGCTGTACGCTTGTAAAAGTAAATATCAAACCCAAGAAGGGTTGCAGAAAGACGATTTTATTTAGGTAGAGAAAAGAGAAGAAAAAGAGAAGAAGAGAAAGACTTCCATGAAGAGTGTGGAAGGGGATTCCAGAGGGGAAATCTAGCCAGGTGTGTGAACAAGAACTTTTATCCTGGGAGGAACCCCCTCCTTCTCCAAGACCCTGGGCCAATGAAAGGAGTTCCTTAGAACTTCTGCTGGAGTTATTGACTTTCAGTTTCTTCCTGCACCCCTGAAATTCAAATATAAACTGTTAAATCTCCCAGATGGAGAGAGATGGGAGGCGGGCATGGTGCTGGAAAATTCTTGCCCTTAAAACTATGCCCCCTCGTGGACCCGGAAAGAGAATACATTCCCTCAAGAGGATAAACAAGATTTATAGACCACTACAAAGGTAACATTATAACTTATCCCACAGAAATGTAAAAGATCCTCAAAGACAACCATCAACATATCCATGCACACAAATTAGAAAATCTAAAGGAAATAGATAAATGCCTGCAAAAACATAACCTCTCCAAATTAAATGAGGATAAACTGATACCCTCTGCATACTAATATCAAGTTTTAAAATTAAATCATTAGTTAAAAACTTGCCAACCAAAACCAGCCCTGGATCAGATGGATTCACAGCTGAATTCTACTAGATTTATAAAGAAGAGCTAATATCAATTCTACCAGAAGTATTCCTTCTTAATTCATTCTATGAAGCTGGCATCACCCTCATACCAAAATCTTGCAAAGACAAAGCAAAAAAAGAAAACTACAGACCAATATCCCTGATGAACATAGATGTAAAAATACTCCACAAAATACTAGCAAACCAAATCCAGCACCACATCAAAATATTGATCTACCACAATCAAATAGGCTTCATTTCCACAATGCAAGTTTGATTCAATATACGCAAATCAATGTGATTCACCACATAAAAAGAATGAGAAACAAAAACCAAATGATCATATCAATCAAAAACCAAATGATCATATCAACACAGAGAGAGCTTCTGATAAAATCCAGCATAGCTTCCTGATAAAAATCCTCCAACACCTAGGCGTTAGGAACAAAGCTCAAAACAATAACAGTAATCTATGACAAACCCACAATCAACATCATACTGAATGGAATAAATCTTGAATCATTCCCCTTGAGACCTGGAACAAGACAAGAATGTCCACTCTTACTACTGCTGTTTACCACAATACTGGAAGTCATACCCAATGCAATAAGACAAGAAGAAGAAATAAAATGCATCAAATAGGAAAATAAGTCAAATTATTACCTTTGCTGATGATATTATTCTATGTCTAGAAAAACCCTAAAAACTCCTTCAAAAGCATCCTGAAACTGATAAATGACTTCAGTAAAATTTCAGGACACATAATCAATGTACACTATTAGAAGCAATTTTATACATCTAAAGAGTTCAAGATGGAAGCCAAATTAAGAATGCAATTTCACTTACCATAGCCATACACACAAAAAGATACCTAGGATTACATCTAATCATGGAAGTGAAAGATCTCTACAAGAAGAACTGCAAAACACTGAAGAAATCATAGATGATAAAAGCAAACAAAAAATCATTCCTTGCTCATGGATTAGAAAAATCAGTATTGTTGAAATGGACATACTGCTCAAAGCAATCTTCAGATTCAGTGTTATTTCTATCAATTACCAGTGTGATTGTTCAAAGAATTAGAAAATACTGTTCTAAAATTCATGTGGAAGCAAAAAAGGAGCCCAAATCACCAAAGTTATTCTAAGCAAAAAAAACGAAACTGGAGGTATTGCATTCCCCGACTTTATACTACAAGGCCACATTACTCAAAAGAGCATGATACTGGTATAAAAACAGACACACAGACCGATGGAATGGAATAGAGAACCAAGAAATAAAACTATACGTGTACAAAAATCTGATCTTCAACAGAGTCAACAAAAACAAGCAATGGGGTGAGGACTCTCTGTTCAATAAACAGTGCTGAGACAGCTAACTGGTTATATCAGTAAGAATGAAGCTGGACCCCTACCTTTCAGCATATACAAATTGAATTCAAGATGAACTGGAGATGTAAATGTAAGACCTCAAATTTTAAGACTCCTAGAAGAAAACCTAGGAAACACCACTCTAGACATCAGCCTTGGGAGATAATTTATGACTAAGTTTTTAAAGCATTCACAATAAAAACAAAAATTGACAAATGGGTCCTAATTAAACTAAAATGCTTCTGCAGTGAAAAAAAAGATAAAGAAACTTATCAACAGAGTAAACAGACAACATACAGAATAGGAAAAAACATTTGCAAATTATGCAGCTGAATAAGGTCTCAGATTCAGAATCTATCAGAAACTTAATTCAACAAATAATTCCATTATAAAATGGGCAAAACACATGAACTGACACTTCCCAAAAGATGACATACAAGTGGCCAAGAAATATATGAAAAAATGTTCATCATCAATCACCAGAGAAGTGAAAACGAAAATAACAATGAGATATAATTGTACAGTCAGAATGTCCTTTATTGAAAAGTCAAAAAATTGAGACTAGAAAGGCTGGAGAGAAAAATGGAATGCTTATACATTGTTGGTGAGAATGTAACTTAGTTCAGACACTGAGGAAAGCAGTTTGGAAATTTCTCAAAGAACTTAAAACAGAACTACCATTTGACCAAGCAATCCCATTATTGGGTATATATCCAAGAGAAGATAAATCTTTCTACCAAAAAAGTACATACACTCGCGTCTTTTAATAAGCAAGTGGATAAACTGTGATATATCTAGAAAATTGAATATTATTCAGCATTGAAAAGTATGAACTATCAAGCCACACAAAGACACAGAGGGAAGTTAAATGTTTGTTACTAAGTAAAAGAGACCAGTCTTAAAAGGCTACAATACCATATGATTCCAAATATATGACATTCTGGAAAAGTTAAAACTATGGAAACTATAAAAATATCAGTAGTTGCCAGGAGCTAGGAGGGAGGGCATGATAAGAAACAGAACACAAAGTATTTTAGGGTAGTAAAAGTATTCTATATGATACTATGATGTACACATGTCATTACACATTTATCTGAAGCCACAGAATGTATACCAGCAAGAGTGAACCCTAATGTAAACTATAGATGCCAGGAGTGTCAATGTGTCAATGCAGGTTCATCAACTGTAGCAAATGTATCTCTCTGCTATGGGATGTTGATGGTGGAGAGACTATGCATATGTAGACCAGGGGATATATAGGACTCTGTACTTTCTGCTCAACTTGCTGTTAATTAAACTGCTTTAAAAATGTCTATTAATTGTAAAAAGTGAAGCATTAAAGAACACTAAACATGGGCCCCATTAAATAACTAGAGAGATTTGTCTTCAGGATGATAGTTAAAGAAGACAGAATTCAGTAAAATTTTATGAAATATAATTTTTTTGAACAAAATAGTAGATAATTGATACCTGAACATAAATTGGAAAGTATATTAAAATCAAACATAATCTACCTTGTATTTCCGTAGGGATTTTATTGGTGGTCTATTCAAAATCATGCTTATATACGTTCTTATCCACTTATTGATTGTTTGTTTGAATTAATTATTGTGTCCTTAAGAATCAACATTGTTTTATGTGATATAAAAATAGTGAATATAATTCCAGATAGATTATATCTAAATACTACTATCTTCAACAGTTTGGGCTGCTTTAACAAAGTATCACAGAATGAATGGCTTATAAATAACAGAAATTTTTTTCTCACAACTCCAGAGGGTGGAAGTTCAAGATTAGGGTATCAGTCTGGTTGATTTTGGTGAAGACTGTCTTCCAGATTGTAGACTGCCTACTCTGTCCTCACAATCTGGAAAGAGAGATTGCTTTCTGGACTAAGGGAACCCATTCACAAAAGCTAAATCCTCATGACCTATTTACCTCATCACCTCCAAATACTATCACATTAGAGATTAGATTCCAATGTATAAATTTTGGGAAAACATAACCATTTCATCCATAACAATTACACTCTAGAAAATAGAATAATGCATAATTAAATATAGGTATGTCACTAATTATTGATTATTTTTAATTTGGTGACCTTGACATAAGCAAGAATAGGGGGTTAATTATTTCAAAGAATTGTGAAGAAGAGCTTTGGTGGAACACAGTAAAATCTGATTTTCTTTTTGGCACGTGCTTTCGATTTTATCCGTGCTGCTCATTTGCCTTGCTGAAATGAGCAGATTTTAAGTGGGAGTTTCTTTTCTTTGCACTTAAAGTAACTCGGTTGTTGAAAAATATTGTTCATGTGAGCCAACTGATTTTGCTAAAAGCCAAAGAAAATTTTTAAATGTTTTTTTTAATATAGATTGAAATGATTAAGGAGAGGAAATAATAAAAAATTGTTCTATAAAGGAGATAAATTGCAATGCTCACACATAGATTGAAGAATTTGATACTCTCTTAAATCTGCTAATTTGCTCTTCAGTTCATGTAACTGATACATTACTGATATTTTGTGTAGATATTGGTATTATTGTTTTAAGATCCAACAGCAGAAATTCATAACTAACATCATTTGCAATGAGTACTGAATAAACAAACATTAACTTCATTCTGGAGTAGTGTCTGCTTAAGGCCAGCTCTCATATTGTATAAATGCTTATGTCTTTTTTGCTTGAATCCCCATATTTCTCCATTTTCTGAATTAGCTGCACCAGATCAATTCATTTTATCCTGTTAAATCTAACTGGAGGGCTACATATTCTTTCACAGACCTCAACTGAAATTCTAGAAAGCTTCTTCTAATCTTTTCTTGACAGCTTCCAATTCCTTTTCAGTGTATAGTTACGTTATAAAAAATGAGTATAAAACAATAGCAAGAAATTGATAAAGCACATAAGTAGATCACAAAGTTGATGTTTCTTCACTGATGTTAAGGATTTTTGCCATTTTTAAATTGTTATTATAGACCATGTCATGGAAGCGTAAAATACAGAACAATGACTATTTTTCACCAAATATTTGATGTTAGGCAAACAAGTTTCAGTAGTTTATACATGTAGTTCAGCTGGATTCATAAGAATCTCCATATTTCCAATGAGTATTAGGTAAGGAATAGCACAGAAAAGGTTGAAATATCGTGGTTCTGAGAAGTGTAAAGTGCTTCTCTGGAATTTTAAAAAAGACAGGCATCATTCAAATGGTGAATTTATAGCTATAAATGAAGAGGTCTTTCCCATAAGTTTTTTATAACTCCTATGTGCACAGTGCCACCAACAGGAAAGACACACACTATCAAACAGGGATGCATTTCATATTCAAAGGAAAACTACAGATTCTGACTAATCCTGAAGAGAATGATAATTGTCAGGTGCTATACCATGTATATGAGCCATTCTAATCTTGACTACTAATGTTAGCTATTTAAGTCACTACTCTGCTTTTTGTCTGATGTGGAGCAGTATTATTACATACTTAGGGTATATTTTCAAAATGACCTTTAGTACATTTTTTTTAATTGTGACCCATAATACGTGCATATGCACCCAAGTAGACAAAGTTAAAATAAAATTCCAGAAAACAATATTTAAACTTTCTTTGTGCAATAAACTTTAATATTTCATTTTTCTATTCTATTTCATATTTCTCTGCCTTCTCGTGGACAACTTCTATCACTTTTTCATTCTCATATAGTATACCTTATAGGATGACCATGGACAGTGCCAAATTCTTAAATAAAATACATTTGACAAATGCACGAGTCATACCAGCTTCTTGAGTAGCAAAATTCTTCACCTAGAGATCATAGTTTTTCAGTTTTAAAATATTTCAAGAGAATAATTAAAAATCTTTAGCAATGAGTAATACAATTAAAGATATTGGCATTTATAAGCAAGTTGCATTGGAAATAGAACCCAGCAGGAGAAATGGAAAGGGAAGAAGGAAAAGGAGTCAAGGAACTTTCAAAGATACTAGATCTATTTGCTAGCAAAGGACATACTTAACAATCTATTTTTTTTTTCTCATTTTCTGTGGTGGTTCTTTCAGTCTTTATGTTTGCTAAGAGGAAAATTTCCCCAGGCCATTCAATAAATTATACTATGAAGCCTGCTGTGATGCTTTTGATGTCTGTGAAGAAACCACTGATAATAACACAAAAAATACAACCTTGAAGAAAATTATTATCCTGCTATAAATCCTGGCCAAACATACCTGATTTGCACTTGTATTTTAGCTGAATCTCTTCTGTCCTTAACACTTTTCAAAGGTATTTTTCTTTTCATAGTTAATACTAAATTAAAATTATGTGTATATGTGTATGTGTGTGTGTATGTATACATATACACAGATGCATATATGTGAATTTCAACAAGAGAAGCATCATATATATTTTAAAATGCCAGCTATAATTATATATGTAAAAGATAAGGCTGGGTGCGGTGGCTCATGCCTGTAATCCTAGCACTTCGGGAGGCCGAGGAGTTTGAGGCCAGGAGTTTGAGACCAGCCTGGCCAACATGGTGAAACCCTGTCTCTACTAAAAATACAAAAGTGAGCCGGGTGTAGTGGCACAAGCCTGTAATCTCAGCTACTTAGGAGCCTTAGGCCGGAGAATTGCTTGAGCCCAGAAGGCGGAGGTTGCAGTGAGCAGAGAACACACCACTGCACTCCAGCCTGGGCGACACAGCGAGACTCCATTTCAAAAAAAATAATAAAGATAATTTCAATTATAAAATGCAGGGTGAATGCATGCAGAAAACAAATATTTGAAAGTCTTTAAAAAGCTGTCCCAAAGGGACAACTTACAGATACTTACCACAAGAGGGCTCAGTGGTAAGGGAGGGAACAGGAAGGATTAGGGCCTAACATTTTAAAATACGTGAAAATGCCATTTCATATTTTAAAGATCCCCTCTCTCTCTCCCTGTCTCTCTCTCCATCTCCTCTCCCTCCACCTCTTTATAAAATAAAAACTAAAATCCAGTATTTCTGAGAGGAATTGCTGAATTCTGGTTTGCAGCCTACTTACACTGTGTTGCAGGAAACTCAACAGACTGCATAGGTACACAGGGATAATTTTTACAGCCAATGCAAATGAGCAGTATACTCATAAATAACATGGATTTAGATATATTTTTATAAATTCAGACAAAGTTAAAGGTTCTTTTCTGAAAAATAGGTATAATCAATGTGTATTATGGGACTTCTTTCTCTCCTTCCTCCTTTTTTCTCTTCTTTGTCCTTTTCTTCTTTTGATTTTTCCTCTATATTTTATTGCTCTCTCCCTCCTTCTTCTCCTTTTCCTCTTCCACCTCTTCTTTTTCACCTCTCCATTTATAGAAATAGGTTTTTCCCAGGTTGCATGATGTAATGCAAAGTTCAGAAGCCTTAGAATCAGATATATTTCAGTTTGATTTTTTGGTTTTTCTGCCTTTAGAGGAAACATTTAACTTTCATGAGCACTATAATCGAAAAAAAGTATTTTCTAATCCTTAAATTTTGGAAACCCATGCTCCAGGATTATGAGAGTTTTAGAAATTATGTATATAATACTTACCAGAGTCACTGGAAAATATTAATTCTTTAATAAATAGTAGATAATGTTTTTATGGTTATAATGAAAGTGTTAATGATTTTATGAAATTGTTTTAATGAAATTCGTTATTTAATCTAACTTTGGTTATTGTTTCCTTAATATTCGGAAGTATAATATCTCAAAACACATTTTTATTGATCTATATACCTATAAACCTTTCAGTGTAATACTGTGAAAAAATACAGGTATATGCTGCTGTCATGTAACTACAGTGAATATGGATGAGCCTCACTAGACAGAAGTTCTACCTATTTGAGGATTTCAAAAATGAAAAAGACATATTTTTTGGACCAACAGTAAGACCCAGTTGATTTTACAGAATAAGGCACTAAGAACAGAATAAAAATCTGAATATATAGGGCAGCAAAACATTTTGTTTGGATACTGTAATGGTGAATACATGATATTTTGAATTAGTCAAAACCCCAAAACCATGTAGCATAATTAGTGAAACTTAATATAAACTATAAACTTTAGTTAATGATAATACATTAATATTGGACCATCAATTATAAAAAATGTATCACACAATGCAAGATGTTAACCCTTTTCCCATTTGCCCTGAGAATAATTGCCAGGGTGCTTGCAGATGCAATGTTTACTCCAAGAAATATTCATGCAATATCTCACTTTTGTTATTATTTCACATCCCTCTATTAGAGACACTTTGGAAACAGAAGATATCATTCTATATCATTCTATTTATTGCATTTGGTTTTTAATAGTATGTTTCTATTTACAAAATATAATAATTCTTGATTGTGGAAAATGTCACATCCTAGAAAACATAGCATTTCTACCCTTGATGTTCACATCATTCTCCAAGAGTTGTTGGCTGAAGATTCATTTGACTAATTCAATTTTTCTTAAATAGACACTTCTGATGATTCAGACAATTTTGAGGTTAGTTCTGTTCAGAAATTACTCCAAAAATAGTTTTAATATTTTATTTTCACTTTGAAAATCAGTCAGATTTACTTCAGTCTTAAAGAGTATGTTTATGTAAAATTAAATGAGCACTGGCAGCAAAATGAATTTTTTTTCTAAAAGGGAAAAGGATTAATAATAGAGGAAACTGGGCAGGGATGATGAAGAAGGAGGTATATAGGAGCTCTGCACTTGCTGTCCTATGTTATTGTAAACCTAAAGCTGCTCAGAAAACAGTGTGTTAATTAATATTTTTAAATCTATATGTTTACTTCTCAAACAGAGGATGTCTAGTGTTTTCTTTTGAGGATAAGCATTTATTTCTTCATGCAAAATGTTAACGTAAAGTTTAGACTGTAGGATTTAAATTACAACTATATTCATCGAATACTTAACGTTTATCTACATCTCTCTACTATGAATGTACAAGCATTCTTGTAAAAGCATTCTTGTACATTCATGGTAGAGAGATGTAGATAAATATAGAAATGAGAGTTGAGAAAATGTAAGATTTTCCTGAAAAAAAAAAAATAGAGAAATGTAGATAAATATAGGAAAATGAGAGTTGAGAAAATGCAAGATTTTCCTGAAGACAGTCTAATATTTAAAGGTTCACTTGTAATAAGATAGAAATAATAAATATTGACCTACTTATTGGGTACTTTCTCTGTTATGGATACTATGTTAAGTACTTTATCTGCATCATATAAAGCATGTTCATAACTTCTAAGAAAGAAATTTTTATACAAAATGTCTTCTAACCTGATTATTTATGTACTCATAACTCAAATAACTGTGAAAGCAGAATGTAATAAATTATTTTAACTTCATCTAGAAATCAATTATTTCGTAATAGTACATATTCTGAGTTGTATGTGTATTTTTGTTTAACAAGGAAAACGACGAAGATACAGTTGTGTCAAATACTCATATATAATACTCATTGTAAACATAGGACATATTTATAATGTTAACTAGACATATTACACACTGGTAAGTCAGTAATTCAACTCAAAAATTCACAGGAGACTACTATTGGTACTGTCTCATTATTTCTGAAACAAGAATTATTTATATAGTGAAAGTATCCAATATTTTTCCATTTATTTCATTTTAAATATCTATGTTATATAATATACTTATTGTAAGATTATAAAATTGCAAACACCAGAGGTCTTGGAGAAACTATGCCTTGGATATTACCCTAGAAAATGCCATATGTTTTAAAAATTAGGGATATGTATGTGGAATATACTTTATTTGAAAGAACACAAATATGCTATTTTCAGTTTAGTTCTGTAGAACATTCAGAAAATCAGGAAGTTACCTAAGTGAAGAATAACTGATGGCTTAATCCAATCTTATCATTGGGCATATAAACAAAAAGCTATGAGAAGTCATGGTTTATTGTAACAATCAAATGACACTACCCCTCTAGGGCAAAAAGAGCACTATAAGATAATTGACTCTGATTAAAAACAAGCAATGAACCAAAAAAGAAGTCCGAATCATTTCAAAATAAAATGTTTAAACAATACATACATTTTTGATTCATAGCTACCATGGTGAGTTTACCTGTTACACTGATGTTTTCAAAATGAGAAGAGATAAAGGGCAAAAAGAGCACTATAAGATAATTGACTCTGATTAAAAATAAACTATGAACCAAAAAGGAAAAGCCATCTCTATTGATTTTACTTTCTTTCAGATGTTTTGTAATTTATCTTTCAAATTTCCATTCTAGGAGTGTAGTCACATCACAAATAACATCAGAGTTGAAAGATACTGGATTCATAATAAACTGCTGCTGACTGTATGAAGGCATTAAACTTTGGTTTTTGGACTTCCATAATTATTCAGTAAATCTACTACATCACGATATAGAAAATAGATATTTTAAATAAAATATATCAACTCAATTGTTGGTTTGCACAACAACTTCTGGTAATAAGTTGTTTTGTCATATGATCTTGTGTGATTCTACATAACTTTATATCTACTCAAATATTCCAATTCAAAAAGTGAAACACAGAATCTCACTTATAAAATAATCAATTCTCTAAGATAATGTAAATATTAAATTATTCAAAATACAAATTCACCAAAACAACTAATTTTTCATTAAAAGTTATTTGAATCACAAAGCTCTCCAAATAACCTCCAACAATATACTAGAAATCTTGAAAATATAAATTACGGCTGTTTGTATTTAATAAGAAATATTTGTAATTATATTTTCTTTTTTGTTTTTTGGTTTTGTCTACTTTTATTTTTATTTTATTTTTAATTTCTAAAATTTTTTCGTTCAACTTTAAAAATTGTAATTATATTTTCTCATCTTGAAAACATCAGTGTAGCAGGTATCAGGTAAAGTCATCATGGCTGCTATGAATCCAAAATATATGTATTTTTAAAAACATTTTATTTTGAAATTATTTCTGACATCAAAATTTGTAAAAATATTTAAATATGACTATACTTTGTTCACTGTACTCCACAAATGTATTAGTACATCTTTCCATTTTATCATTCTGGCTGGGGGTTGTGGAGGGAGGTAAGTTTGAGCACTGCACGACATGTGGACATATGGGAAATGTTGATCTGCAGCCAAATATTTTGAACACTAACTGAGGCTCAAAATGAACTCTACTAAATTTTGGAAAAAAATGCATAATTTATGCCAGGCTATAAAATATAACCCATCAGTACATTTACTTTTTTGAAAATTTTTATTAAATATTCTTAGTCAAGGATCTAGAATGATTTGAAATGCTCTGGCAAAAGTTTTCTTAATTGTCTTTGTCTAAGGTTACTAATTATTTATACACTCGGCATTTGTAAATAATTGAGAACAAGGTATTAACATTGGATCAAAATATTTTATCATCTTTAATACTAGCAAAACTGTCTTGCTATATAGCCTAACTTAGTCCACTGATCTACTAAACACTGATTCATCAATTTAGTATAACCAGAGAACCTGGGAGAAAAAAAATGGCTTGCCAAAGCATGCCTATTTACTAACCAACAGAGGAAATCAAGGGCCAGTCTGATCCCTTCTTACAATCCATTAAACAAGGAAGAAGGAAAAGAGAGACACAGCACCTATAGACTATGTTATCTGTGTTTTATAGTGCTCAATAAGTTATGTATCCCCAATTTGCCTGGCTCAGGGGATGTTGGCCTCTGCTCATTGGCAAGCAGATAACTCATTCATTCCTCTTACCAAGAAAAGGAGCAAGTAATGGGAAGAGAAAAACTTGGTATGAGGTGATAACTTCCTCCAGGGCCAGAACAAATCCATAATAAATAGAAATAGATTTTTCCATCAAATATACTCCTATTTTGATGTAATGTATTATCTGTAACAATTATAGTTATTTGTAAATTATTTGAAGAAAACAGGAGAGAAAACTTAAAATTGTTCCAGTTTGGTGAAAATGCATTCTGAGTAAGAATATTCCCACATCTCTTATTTTTCTGATCTACTGTTCTCAAGAAAAACACATAAATAGATTAATGGATAATATTGTTTGTCAAAATGTGATTTTGTAAATATTTTCTCACACATTTTGACTGATTTCTGATCAGTTGACACCTCAGAACACATGGAAATCTTATTGGGATGCTATTGGGTACATCTCCATATAGGGTCTGCACACTTTTCACATTGTCTCTTTGTCTATTGTCAGCTCTTCATATCTTCAAAAAATTTTAAGCCAAATAAGGTCGTTTCTTTTAAGGAGCCCCTAAATTGGACTAATTAGGTTTTCTGACGTTTTCTGAAATTTCAGGACCTTGCATAATTGCTGCTACAGTGAATTTCACAATTCTCAACAGAGCAAACTAGAAAAAAAATTCTATAGACTGGGATAATACAGTATACTTGGTTAAAGAGCAATCCAAAAAAGCAACTAGAATGAAAAACTATAAGATAGAAAAACAATTTTTTATTAATTTCAAAAAGCATTTTAGAAATGGCCTAAGGCCAAGCAATAAAAGCAGAAATGAAAATTAAACAACTGAACAAAGTCCTTGATAAAGTGAAGAAACTTCACTTTATGGTGTGATTAGAAAAGATTATGCATTGCGTAAAGGGAGAAAAGCAAGTTATGTTGGTAAAGCTTTCTTTTAGCTTAAATATTATATATGTTTTCACTATGTTTAGTTCTTTTTGAACTGAAAGGTAAACATTATTTATTTATTCAGTGTTCCATAGTCCCATACATAAATATAACTGTTACATGTTTGCTTATGAAGACTTTGTTTTATTCAAACCTATTTGTATTCAAAGCTGTTTTAGGAGGAAACCAAACTATAGTAAGACGAAAATGTAATTATGTTTTCAAAAAGCCTAATATATTTCTAGCTCATAATTTATTTAAGAGGTTTACTCCAATAAGTATTTTCAATATTCTTTACATAGTCAATTTGCACTTTCCTGCTGTCATTGCCTTTTAATTTTCAGTATTAGCTTTATCTAATTATTAAAATCTAGAATACACTGTGCAGTATAAGGGTGGTAAGAGATTTGTATTCTTGAATGTAAAATGTAATATATTTTAGAACTGGCACTATAACCAGCAAGCACAAATGTTGGTGATTAACTTGTTATATAGAATTAAATTAAATGACCTTTTGTATGTTTCCAAGTGTACATTGTTTAAATTTCTGACAAGTAATGCTATCTAGAATATCAAGAGAAAACAAACTTTGATTGAAAACATAAAAAGCCAGCTGGAAGTTGAAGGTTGCACATTAAACACAATTACTGGAATCCTCTTATGTCCAGGTAGACTGGAACAAGGGAAATAATTGTAACCCCAATATGCAGGAGTGGGATTGGCACATAGATGATGCCCAAAGACTGTTGTTTAGTAAGAGCTGTTGCATGAATTTTTATTTTCGTTTACTCAGAAAGGTAGCTGAATTTGTAAATATGAATTACAGCTTGTCTTCTTGATCCTAATAGATTTGTTGTACATAGAAAATTAAATCTGTTGTTAAACTTTTACAAATTATTTAGGTTAATGGACCTGCAATTTAAATTTCTGATTATATTATATTATAGTATACAAGTAAATAAAATAGTTATAAAAATACAATATGGAACCTAGAGAAAGCTATTAAAAAGTTCATTGTGAAAGTTTTTAAAATGTTCATAGAATGAACATTTTTCAAATTAAAAAAAGACTATGAGCTTTAGCAACGTTACCTATCTCCAGAATTCTGTTTGACTTAAATTGTAAGACATACTTTTATAATATAATATGCTATGCACTATGTATGAAAAGAAATTTATCACCTATATCAGATTCTAGCATGACTCTTATTTGTATGCCGCATACATACACACATATTCCTGGGACTAGAACCTCAAAAGAATATCTAATGGACATGGCAAACAGTGCTCTTCTCAGCTAATCCCCCAAAATACAGAGCAAAAACTTTGTTTCTCATGAAAAAAATAATTAAATTATATTTAAAGAAAATGTAGTTCATATCATTGTCATCTTGTGATGCTGGTGTTTGAGGAAATTGTCTTTTACTGATTAAATTCCATAGGTTTGCCAAATACAAGGATTTAACCAAAGACCCAAAATATGGAAAATCTGAAGCACCAGTTTCCCAACTGAACATGAGATAAATTGATTCAATATTTTAAAGAGTAACTTTCTATAATTAAGTATAATCTCCATCTATAAGATACACTATTACAAGTGAACAAAGAGCTTTTTTGTATTTAAAAAAAACACACACATGTTCTCACTCATAAGTGGGAGTTGAACAGTGAGAACACATGGACACAGGGAAAGGAACATCACACATCAGGGCCAGTCAAGGACTAGGGGGGAAAGGAGAGGGATAGCATTAGGAGAAATACCTAATGTAGGTGACAGGTTGGTAGGTGCAGCAAACCACCACAGCATGTGCATACCTATGTAACAAACCTGCACATTCTACACATGTATCCCAGAAATTAAAATGGATCACAGAGATAAATATAAAAATGAAATTGTTCAACATCTAGAAAAAAATAAAATTATATATAATATACATTTCATAATATATATTTAAAATTTTTATTTTATATTTTTATATAATATATATTTTATATATTTTCTAATATATATTATAAATTTGTATAAAAATTTTATATTATATATTACACATATATTTTATGTATTATACATTATACTTTGTGTTATATATTTTAATAATTTATAATATATATATTTTAATTATATATATATTTTTTAATGCCCAAGAGTGGAATTGGCAGACTGTATAATAAATTTTCAACTTTTTAAGCAGCTGCCAAAGTATTTTCCAAAATGTTTGCATCAATTTACATAATGAGTAGCAACATTAAAGTGCTCCAATCTCCCCACATCCTCACCAACACTTCTCATTGTCTATTTTTTTGATTATAGACATCACAGGGGGTGGAAAGTAGCAGGGTATTTTTAGTTTGGGATAGTGAATTTTAAATCATTATAATTAGGCTCAAGCAGATTTTTATTAATCAAAATAAGAACCATTACAATCAACACATTTCTTGCCAACAAAAATAAATTTGTTAATTCTCGTAGTGTAAAAATCTGTGCTTCAGGATTCAACAAACTCTTGGAAAGCATTTTCTGCATGCTGCTGATTGTGGAAGCGTTTACCCTGCAAAAATTGCCAAGATGCTTGAAGAAGTGGTAGTCAGTTGGTGAGAGGTCAAGTGAAAACAGCAGATGAGGCAAAACTTTGTAGCCTAATTTGTTCAACTTTTGAAGTCTTGGTTGCATGCTGTGTGGTCAGGCATTGTAGTGGAGAAGAATTGGCCCCTTCTGTTGACTAGTGGTGGGTACAGACGTTGCAGTTTTCTGTGCATCTCATTGTGCTGAACAAACACTTCTCAGATGTAATGGTTTCACTGGGATTCAGAAAGCCATACTGGATCAGATAAGCAGCAGACCATCAAACAGTGACTATGACCTTTTCTGGGTGCAAATTTGGCTTTGGGAAGTGCTTCAGAGCTTCCTCTTGGTCCAACCTCTGAGCCGGTGATCCCTGGTTGTCCTGGTTGTCATATAAAATCCACTTTTCATTACACATCACAATTGAGAAATGCTTCATCATTGTTGCGTAGAATAAGAGTAGAAGACATTTGAAAACGACATTTTTTTTTTTTTAATTTTCAGTGAGTTCCTGAGGCACCCACTTATCGAGCTTTTTCACCTTTCCAATTTGCTTGAAATACCGAATAACTATAGAATGATTGATATTGAGTTCTTCGGCAACTTCTCATGCCGTTGTAAGAGGATCAACTTCAGTGATTGTTCTCAGTTGGTTATTGTCAGCTTCTGATGGCTGACAATTGTGCTTCTCATCTTCAAGGCTGTCATCTCCTATGCAAAACTTCTTGAACAACCACTGCACTGTACATTATTAGCATTTCCTGGGCAAATCGTTCTTGATGCTGTGAGTTGTCTCTGCTGCCTTACAACCCATTTTGAACTCAAAAAAGAAAATGGCTTAAATCTGCTTTTTGTCTAGCATTATTTCCAAAGTCTAAAATAAATGTAAAATAAACAGCAAGTAAAAATTCATTAGCAAAAAAATATAAAGTGAGAAATGTACATTGAAATGGTGTATAACATAACCACATTTATTTAATAATGTATTCCAATATCAAACAACAAATTTCAACACAAAAACCTCAATTGCTTTTGCACCAACCTAATTTGTATCCCTCAAACAACTAACTACATTGAGCATCTCTCCATGTGCTTACTGCCCATTTTATATCTTCTTTGAAGAATTTTCTCTTTAAATGTGTTTTTTAAATGAATTTTCTTGTCCATTTGGATTATATAGTTACAGGAGTTTTTATATGTTCAAGATATAAGTGCTTTATTAGACATATGACTTGCAAGTAATCTCTCCCAGTCTATGGTTTATGTTTTCATGTTCTTATCAATAAATGATTAATTCTTTGTCACACAAACATAAACAAATTTTATTAATCTAGCAAGTAGAAGTAACTTGGGAGTCATACTTGCAACAATTAGGAGAACTTACTGTTTCAACCTAAGTCCTTCAAGAACTAAAATGTAAAAAAAATATTAAATAGTAATTGTCATTATAAATATATTTACATTTTTTAAACCATGTGAATTTTTAAATGATTTTTATAGGCTACATTTAAGCTTGAAATAATTTTAAAATTATGTAATGAAAATAAATTAAGGTCTATTTGTGGTATTCATGCATGAATTCTTCATAACGAAACTAATATTAGCAAACTAATATTTAATAACACTTAATTGAGGTTTATCCCAAGCATGAAAAGGCTAAGTAATTAGAAACTAAAATGTATGAACTATAAACTGAAAGCTATTAAATACTTTGCATAAAAATATAGTAGTTAAGTCTTGTTTTTAAAGAAACTTATAGAGCTACCCAGGTTCTCAGTTTTCAGTTTTAAAATTCTTAATTTCTCACACTTGTTAATCAGTAAGAATGCTTGTGTTTATAAATTATTGTAAGTAGAGCTGTCACATGAGAGAAATGTGAAGTAACTAAGATATAATCTCAAACATCTTATTTTGCCACTCCTCCATTACATTCAGAAACATACAACTTCCATGCAGCAAGAAATCTGTACTCGGAGTTATCTTTTGTTATGTAAGGTTACTAATTACTGAGGAGCGTGGTTGTTGATGCAGAAAATTTAACTTTGGATTGTACTTTTTGTTAAAATGAAGCTTTCCGTGTTGCATGCTAGGTGGAAATTGAAATGATAATTGAAGGATGATAAGGTCATACTTCAAGTAGGTTAATCCAGCTAACAGACCTGGATACCTTAGACAGCTAGCTACATGTTTCCCAGTGCAACCTTTAAAATGATATTAGTTTTCCTACTGATTTTATTTATGATATGCAGTGTGGTTTATACTTGATAAACAAGTGAATAAATAAATGTCCTAGAGGCCAAGTGGAGAGAATTCATGGATTATATTAGGTCAGATTGGGTGGGGAAGGAAGGAAGTTTACTTTGTGAACAAGTTGCCTTTTCTGTACCATATATTTAATTATGTACGTAGGTTCATTCCCAATTCATATATGCATAGATGTTTTTCTCAACATAATGTTTTCACATCCATGAATGGTATTAATCAGATAATTAATCTGGCAGAACCAGATTACTTAGATTAAGCAGATTAATAGTGGGCAGAACCACCTTGTGTAACCTTCATGATCACAATACATTAAATAGCCAAAAATAGACTATTTAGGTGAATTTCATATAATCACCTGAAACTTTAAGACAGAGAACTTTTTCAGCTAGTGTGGAGGGAAGTTAAAAACACAAGAAAGACTTGATATGCCAATGATGTTGGAAGATCAAAGAGATCATGTATAAAATATAAGAAAGTGGAGTTTGAGGAAGAAACTGCTACACCACATAGTTATTCTGGCGAAACCTTGAACAGAGAACCCAGTGGTCCAATACTGAGTTTCAGAGCTACTGAAATTGGAAGAGAATGAATCTGTGTTGTTTCAAGCCACTTCATATGTTGTGAAGCCAAAGAAAACTAGTAGGTAATGTTTGCTGATCCACTGTCTTTTCTCTTTTTCCAAGTAAAAACAGAAATACATCAAATTTGTGACTGAAACTTTTAGGACTATGATATGGTTTGGCTCTGTGTCCCTACCCAAATCTCAGGTTGAACTGTAATCCTCATGTGTCAGGGAAGGGGCCTAGTGGGAGGTGGCTGGATCATTGGGGTGAACTTCCCCCTTGCTGTTCTCATGACAGTGAGTGAGTTCTCATGACATTTGATGGTTTAAAAATGTATGGCTTTCTTCTCCCTCTATCTCTCTTCTGCTCTGCCATGGTAAGATGTGCTTGCTTTCCCTTCACCTTCCACCATGATTGTAAGTTTCCTAAGGTCTCCTATCCATGCTTCCTGTACAGCCTATGGAACTATGAGTCAATTAAACCTCTTTTCTTCATAACTTAGCCAGTCGCAGGTAGTTCTTTATAACAGTGTGAGAATAAACTAATACAGACGGCAACGAAAAACATTGTATTTATGTTTAGGAGTTTTTAAAACAGATATAAATGGACTGTAAAGACCCATCCCCTAATAGGTGTGATGACAACGTTCAGGAATAAGACATGAGATATGTGATGCATAAGTCTTTATAAAGACCTTATAAATTTTCTCCTTGTCTGTAACTATATTATTTAAAATATCAGACCACATGTACTTTTTGTTTTGATCATAATTATCTGAAGTAGTATCTAAAATAAAGTTATCGAATGACAAAAACTCCTTAGCCTTTTGTTGGGGAATCAGATGTTAATCAATGTTCAAATCAATACACTTCACCCTATCAGTAATCATAAAATACAAGTTTAAAACAAAACATAATATCTTAGTCACAATATTGGGAAGAATAAGAGTTTAAAAACATAGCATTAGCTGGGCACAATGGCTCATGCAAGTAATCTCAGCATTTTGGAAGCCCAAGGTTGGAAGATTTCTTGAGACCACTAGTTCAAGACCAGCCTGGGCAACACAGTAAGATCTTGTCACTACACAAAAATAGAAAAAATTAACTATTTATGACAGCACACACCAGTAATAAGAGCTAGGAAAGAGGATTGCTTGAGCCCTGGAGTTCAAGTCTGCAGTAAACTATGATAATAACATTACACTCCAGCCTGGTAACAGAGCAAAACTCTGTCTTTAAAAAAAAAGAAATAAATAAAAATCCATGTGATACTTTGGAGATAATTTGAAATTACCTAATAATATTGAACATGGGCATACTAAGAGACACATAGATTTCACCTTTAGGTTTAAAACCCCAAGAAACTCTTGAGTGTATATGAAAGAAGACACAAGAATGTTGACTGGACACTTGAGGCTTATTTAAAAGAGCAAAACAAAACAAAGCAATAATACCTAAATTCTCATTGACAGTGTAATTGATAAATAAATTGTACATTATTTATGCATTCAGTATACTACAGATGAATAAAATGAATGACCTAAAATTACAAACACAAGCCTCATTTGAATAAAATCAGTATTCACAGTGAAAGGATACAGTATAATTCAAAAAAAAATCCCACAACAGGCAAAAATCAATATATGAAAAAGCAAGGGAATAATAACAAAATTCAGGACAGTAGCTCTCTTAAGCTGTGGGGGTGCCATACCCCATTATTATGTAATTATGTGATTTCACAAAAATTTTGACTGTACCATTGGTTTGTGTACTATATCTTTTTATTTCTAGTGCTGGGATGACAATGTGTATAATTACCATATTCTGCTTTGAAAAATATAATGCTACTACATGTATATTTCAGAACCTTATAACAGCATACCTCTGTTTCTCTCTTCTTGTTCTTTTACTTCTAAATATTTATAATCCTATAATACACTGTTGATCATACATTTAAAATGGTAAATAAGAAAAAGTCTATTGCTTCATACCTTTATTACTTTTCTCATTCTTAATACTTATGTACCTATGTCTATTGTCTGTTTATCTATATCTCTATTTGTATAAATATCTCCAGGTTTCCATCTGGTGTCACTTTCCTTCTTCATTAAGAACTTTCTTTAACATTTAATGCAGATGTAGGTTTTTGTTTCTGGTAACAATTTTTCTTGTACTTTGATTATTTTAACAAATCAATTTTATCTTTATTTTAGAAAGAAATTTTGGGGGTATATGGAATTCTTAGTAGGCAAATTATTTTATTTTACTTTTATTTTTATTTCTGAAGTTGCTTTTGAAAAATTATGTACTCTTTTGTTTTGGCTTATATAGTTCTAATGAGAATTCTATAGTCATTAATTATTTAAAACATTTCCAAGAAAAGTTCAGGACCAAATGACTTACTACTCAATTATTCCAAATTCCAAGACATCTTACACAAACACTTCTAAAGAACAGAAAAATGTAAACTATTCCTACAATTTTTTAAATGAGTTAACATAACCATGACACTAAAACATGGAAAAACAGTCTGAAAAAGAAAAATGACAGACCAAACTACATCAGGTACATAAATGAAAAATTAGCAAATTGTGTCCAGTGACATACAAAAAAGATCATGACTGTATTACAACCGAGTTAGTCTTGTACCATGATTGAAATGGTTGTTCAACATTTGAAGATTACTTAATGTGATTCACCACAATCTCAGAATAAAAGTGGAAAATTATTGTGAGATATTCAGAGACAGTATTTAATAGCATTTAACTACTATAATAAAAAATAGAAGCAAAGTAGGAATTAAATGAAACTTTCATAATTATTCTTAAATTGGTGACATTTCTACAAAATTCTATACCTCATATTATATATAATTAAGTGCTGCTATGGTTTGGATATGTATCCCCACCCAAATCTCATGTTGAATTACAACACTTAATGTTGGAGGTAGGGCATGGTGAGAGGAGATTAGATCACGGGGGTGGATTTCTCAAGAATGGTTTAATACCATCCTCTTGGTACTGTTAAAAGTGTGTGGCAGCTCCCCCTACTCTTGCTTGTTCCTGCTTTTTCCACTTCATGTGCAAGCTTCTACTTCCCTTTCCTTTATGACTGTATGCTATTGAAGGCCTCCTGAGAAGCAGATGCCAGTGCCATGCCTCCTGTACAGCCTGCAGAACAGTGATTCAATTAGACTTCTTTTCTTTATAAATTATTCTGTCTCAGATATTTCTTCATAGCAATGCAAGAGCAGACTAATACAAGGACTAAAAGTTTTCCATCTAAGATCAAAAATAACCTAGGACTTTTCCTGAAATATCTATTATAAAGTTTAATGTATAAATTAGGTTCAGTAAAAGGTTAACAATGGTGTCTAATGATAAAATAGATTGATCATAATTTTAAAGAGAGAGAGAAAGAGCAAGAATGTCAAATATTAACACTTTTGGTTTATCATCACAAGAGAGGTCTCAGCCAGCATTAACAGGCAACAAATAAAATAAAGCTAGGAATTGAGAGGAAAAGCAAATTTTCTTTTTTACAAATAACATAATTGTATATGCAAAACATAACATACAAGCCCTTTAGATTTAATAAATGAACTTAGCAAGGTTAACAAATAAAATGTAAAAAATACAAAAGTCAGTTGTATTTTTACAGAACACCAAAAAGTACAGAAAATTAAATCTTGTTAATGATATTATTTAACATTAATCATATAAGGTACTTAGGAATAAATCTATAGAAATGTGTGTCATAATAGAAGATTTATAGAAATGAGAAGATTACTTTGTTCACAAAATATAAATATAAAAATTGTATAGATAGCATTTCTCCACCAATTTATGTCAATTTTTTTTTAGAAATTGACAAGCTATGTCTAAAATTTATATAGAAGTGCATTTAGTTAAATCAGTCAAGGCAAACTTGAAAAAGTAAAGACATTCGTAGCTATTGGAATACAACTGGGGAAAAATAAAAGGTATATAGATTGAGAAGAAATAAATAATACTGTCTTTGCTTACAGACAACATTATTGTCTATGTAGAAAATTCTAAGGATGGGCAGAAACCCTCCAGGGACAGAGTATTTACAGCAGGATTGCAGAATACAAGCTTAAGACAAAACAGTGCATTGCTTTCCTATACAGCAGTGATGAACAAGTATATTTAAAGTTAAAAACCAGTGCTCTTTACAAAATAATGCCCCAAATAAAATACCTAAGTATAAATATTACAAAATATGTACAAGGTTCTATATAAGGAAAACTATAAAATGTCGATGAAATAAATCAAGGAACTAAATAAATGGGGAGATATTTTACGTTCATGGATAGGAAGACTGAACACAGTCAAGATGTCAGTTTCTGCCAACTTGATCTATGGATTCAAGGCAATCTCAATCAAAATCTCAGCAAGTTATTATATAGATATCAACATATTCTTTTTTTTAGACAGAATCTCACTCTGTCACCCAGTGTGGTGGTAGGGTGGTACAATCTCAGCTCACTACAACCTCCACCTCCCAGACCTCCCGGGCTTAACCAAGTCTCATCCCTCAGCCTCCCATGTAACTGGGACTACAGGTGTATGCCACAGCACCAGGTTAATTATTATTATTATTATTATTATTATTATTTTGTTAGAGACAGGGTTTTACCATGTTGGCCAGACTGGTCTTGAACTCCTGACCTCAAGTGATCCACTTGCCTTAGTCTCCCAAAGTGCTGGGATTATATAGGTGTGAGTGACCATGTCCGGCCTCAACAAACTAATTCTAAAATTTACATGGAGAAGCAAATGTCCCAGAATAACCAACACAATGTTGAAGGAATCAAGTTGGAGGACTGACATTACCCAGTTTCAAGATTTACAGGCAGTTCCTGACTTACGATGATTTGACTTGTGATATTTTTATTTTATGACTGACTTATTGGAACGTAATAACATAATAAATGGAGGAGCATGTGAACTTAGGGTGGTCCATTTTACAACTTTACAATCAATTTACTGGGAAATTAAATGGATCTTCAACTTAAGACTGTTTGTTTATTGGGATGTAACCACATTGTAAGTCGAGGAATATCTGTACTATAAAGCCACAATAATCAAGACAGTGTGTTATTAGTAAAAGAGTAGTAGATCCACCTACAGATAGTCAAGTGGTATTTGACATAGGAGTAAAGGCAATACAATGGAGAAAAGATATTCTTTTCAACAAATGTTACTAAAACTACCAGATCTCCAAGTGAAAAAAGAAGACAATGAACATAGACACAGACTTTACTCCCTCCACAAAAATAAACACCTCAAATGGATCAAAGCTCTAAATGAAACACATAAAACTATACAACCTTTTGAAAAAAAAAAGAGAGACAATCTAGATGACCGTGAACTTGGCAGTAACTTTTTAGATGTAATACAGCAAAAGCACAATCTATAAAAAGAATTTAAAAGCTGGACTTAATTAAAATAAAATACTTCTGCTTTACGAAAGTCATTGTCAAGAGAATGAAAAGAAAAGCCACAGAGTAAAAGAAAATACTGCAAAAGACATGTAATAAGGGATTGGATTTTTCAAAATTGAAAATTATGACAAAAATAACTGGTAAAAATGGACCAAAGATCTTAACAGACACCTCATCATAGAAGATGAATGTGTGTATGTGTGTGTGTGTGTGTGTGTAATAAGATATTAAAAGATGCTGCATGTCATATGTCATCATGGAAATGCCATTTAAAACAAGATAGCACCGTTGATTCTGTAAATTACTTTGGGCAGTATAGCCATTTTCACGATATTAATTCTTCCTAACCATGAACATGGAATGTTTCTCCATCTGTTTGTGTCCTCTCTGATTTCGTTGAGCAGTGGTTTGTAGTTCTCCTTGAAGAGGTCCCTTACGTTCCTTGTGAGTTGTATTCCAAGGTATTTTATTCTTTTTGTAGCAATTGCGAATGGCAGTTCGCTCTTGATTTGGCTTTCTTTAAGTCTGTTATTGGTGTAGACGAATGCTTGTGATTTTTGCACATTGATTTTATATCCTGAGACTTTGCTGAAGTTGTTTATCAGTTTCAGGAGTTTTTTGGCTGAGGCAATGGGGTCTTCTAGGTATACTATCATGTGTGGCGATTCCTCAAGGCCTTAGAAATAGAAATTCCATTTGACCCAGCAATCCCATTACTGGGTATATATCCAAAAGACTATAAATCGTTCTACTATAAGGACACATGTACACGAATGTTCATAGCAGCACTGTTTACAATAGCAAAGACCTGGAATCAACCCAAATACCCATTGATAATAGACTGGATTGGAAAAATGTGGCACATATACACCATGGAATATTATGCAGCAATCAGAAATGATGAGTTCATGTCGTTTGTAGGGACATGGATGAATCTGGAGAACATCATCCTCAGCAAACTGACACAAGAACAGAAAATGAAACACCGCATATTCTCACTCATAGCTGGGTGATGAAAAATGAGAACACATAGACACAGAAAGGGGAGTACTAAACACTGGGGTCTATTGGGGGGAAAAGGGGAGGGCCAGTGGGAGGGGGAGGTGGGGAGGGATAGCCTGGGGAGAAATGCCAAATGTGGGTGAAGGGGAGAAGAAAAGCAAAGCACACTGGCATGTGTGTACCTATGCAACTGTCTTGCATGCTCTGCTCATGTACCCCAAAACCTAAAATCCAATAAAAAATTAAAAAAAAAAAAATAACAAGATAGCACCACATGCCTAATAGAATAGCCAAAATGAGTAATACTGACAACACCAAATATTGGCAAGGATCTGGAACAACAGGAACTCTCATTCGTTTGCTATTGGAAATGCAAACTAGTATAGCCACCTTTAGAAAAGTGGTTTGGCAGCTTCTTAGAAAATACTTTGACCATACAATTGAGCAGTCATGCTCCTTGGTATTTAGCCAAAAAGTTGAAAATTTGTGTATACAAATAAACCCTGCAGTTTTTATAACTGCCGAAACTTGAAAGCAACCCAGGTGTCTTTCAATAGGTGAATAATGTATAAATAAACTGTGGTACATCCAGCCAATGGAATATTATTCAGTGCTAAAAAGCAATGAGCTGTCAAGCCATGAAAGACATGAAGCAAACTTAAATGCTTATTGCTCAGTGAAAGAAGCCAATCTGAAAAGGCTACACACTATACAATCCAACTATATGACATCTATAAAACGCAAAACTATGGAGACAGTAGAAAGATCAGTGGTTGGTAGGGAGCAGAGAGGGATGATAAGGCAGAACACTGAGATTGTTTAGGGCAGTGAAAATTCTCTGTATGATACTAAAATGGTGGATACATGCTGCTACGAATTTGTCCAAACCCATAGACTACACAAGAGGGAGGTACATCAATTGCAAGAAATATAGCACTCTGGTGGGGGATACTGACAATGAGGGTGTCAGTGCATCTGTGGGGGAAGATGGTATATGGGAAACCTGTACTTTTTCTCAATTTGTTGTGAATCTAAAACCTCTCAAAAAATAAAGTCTATTCAAAATGTAAAGGCAGTTATATCACCAGATATCATAACTTACTTAAAGCAACTGTAGTTAAATGTGGTTTTGGTGCAAGCATGGTTAACTATACCAGTGAATGATAATAGAGAGCATAACCACATATCCACACACAGACAGTCATGGACTTAGGAATACATTGGTATATATTGCAGCAACAATATGAAAATAATTACCTTTTAAGTTGGTGCTGGATTAAATGTGACACTCATGTGGAAAAATAATCTTGAAACCTTATCTCTAACAATAGAGACAAGGTGGATTATATATCTAAATTTGAAATGTAAAACAATAATACTTCTAGATTAAAATATAGAAGCAAATCTTTATTTTCTTTTGGTATGTAAATATTTTTTAAAGACAAGCTTGCTGAACTAGATTGCATTAATATTAAGACTTAAGTTCATCAAAAGACAATATTATAGTTACTATCACCAGTGATATAATGTGGCTATTTTGTATCTCCTGGTGTGATGTAATGAGAAGGATACTTTATCTCTGTGGTGTTCTTTCAAAAAGAAACATACTTAGGTCTAATAATGAAAAAATAAACAGACATATCCAGCTTGAAATACATGCTAGGAAATACCTGACCAGTCCACAAAACTGTTAAGGTCTTGAAAAATAAGGAAAGACAGAAATTGTCATAGACCTGAGGAAACTAGGAAACAAGACAATTAAATGCAATATGGTAGCCTGGACTGGATACCAGAAGAGAAACAGGACATTAATGGAAAAAAACTAGTGAAATTCAAATAAAGTCTGAAGCTTAGTTAATAACCAGTTACCAATGTTGGCTTCTTACTTTCGACAAACCTACCATAGTAATGTAAGATGCTAACATTAGAGAAAATTTAGATAATAAGCAATATATGAGAACTCTCTACAATGTCTTTATAATTTTTTCTGCAAACTGATTTTTTTAAACAAAAGGCTTAATTGCAAAAACAAGAAAACATTGCTATGGTTAAAATAACGCCAAAGAGGAAAAGATATTTTCAATAGTCATCTAACAAAGGATTCATATCTTGAATATGTAAGAACTCTAAAAATCTAAAGGAAAAGGAGAGAAATCTGGTAGACATCAGCAAAAGAATCTGATTTTAGGCCAGGTACTCATGTCTGTAATCTCAGCACCTTGGGAGGCCGAGGCATGCAGATTACTTAAGGGTACTAGTTCAAGACCAGTCTGGCCAACATGGTGAAACCCATCCATACTAAAAACACAAAAAATTTGCCAGGCATGGTGGCTGATGCCTATAATTCCAACTACTTGAGAATCTGAGAGAGGAGAACAGCTTAAACCCGGGTGGCAAAGGTTGCAGTAGGCCAAGATCATGTCATTGCCCTCTAGCCTGAGTGACTGAGCAAGACTCGATCTCAAGAAAAAAACAAACGCAAAAAAAGAAGCAGCTTTTAGTGGGCATGCATCCCACTAAAGAACAAAATACATATATGAAAATATTATCAAATTAATGAGTAAATATATAAGGTAATTACAAATTAAAATCACCAATAGACTTTTGTATATCCTCCAGAATGGGCAGATAAAAATGTCTTGTGAAAAAATAAATGAATTTGTACTCTTATACACCACTCTAGGAATTTAAATTGCTACAACCTTTTTTGAGAAATTATAAAGCAAAAGAAATGCATACTCCACCACTCAAATTTTTTCTTACACAAAAACAAACCAAAATGAATACAATCTGCACCAAAATACATGCTCTGCCAGTATTATCTGCAGTGGGAAAAACTTGGAACAACTCAGTATTTCCTACATTAGTAGAATAAATAGTACTTTATCCATACAATGTATTACCATGATCAGTTGAAAAGGAATAGACTGTACTAACACAGAACAACTTAGATGGGTCTCACAAATATAAGAAACTATATACAACAAAGCATCTACAGAATTCTTTTAATTTAGGCAACATAAGTCTATAGTGTTAGAATGCAGGATAGTGTATATCTTTGGGAAAGGTAGTGAACAGAAAGGTTCACAAAAGCAGCCTTTAGGGAACGGTAATGTGTTGTTACTGTTGTGTGTGCTGGTTTTATGGGTATGTTCACTTGCTAAAAATTTATCACACTGTACATTTATAATTTGAGCAATTTTCTTTATGTATGTTATAGTCAATAAAATGTTTAGGAAAGTGTTGTATTTTCAAATAAGTGATTTTCTCCTTTCTTCGTGCAAGAAACATCAGTCAACAATTTTAGGGCACAGCTAACATCTACATGGAAATACTGCTTCTAAAATGTGATGAAGTATTTCCCATAGATCAGCATATTTAAAGAGAACATTTACTAATGGTTATCTTCCATGTTAAACAAAAAACCTTCTAGTTTTTGAGAATAATACTTTCATCTGTTAGCAACAATTAGAATGAATTGCACTCAGTAAACTTCCCATAGTTTTGGAGGCCATAGTCTGCACAGAAATCCAGACAATGCTAACATAATCTCTGCTATTTTCTTAATATTCTTCAATGTGGGTTAGATTTTTCAAATTTAGTAGAAATGAGAATATTGAAAGAAACTGACAGGATCTGAAATAATCTTCCAGGAAAGCTATCTGTCATTAAGCATTATACAAGTATGTCTTTTTATTGTGCTCCTTTTTAGAGCACTTCGCAATTGCTGTTTTTTTTTTCTTTTTTCTTTTTTTTTTTTTTTTAACAAATTGAAGGCTTGTGGCTACCCTGCTTTGAGCAAGTCTGCTGGCACCATTTTTCCAACATTATGTGCTCACTTCATATTCTCGTGTTACATTTTGGTAATTCTCATAATTTTTAAACTATTCAATATGATTATGTTAGTTATGGTGATACTATTTGATGTTACTACTATCATTGTAATTGCATCCATATATGATGATTAAATAATAAATTGTTCTGGCCTGCTCCACTGATCACACCTTCTTTTGTCTCTCTCCCTTTCCTTGAACCTTCCATTTAGCTGAGACACACCAATACTGAAATTAGGTTAGTGAATAACCCTACAATGGCCTCTAAGTGTTCAAGTGGTAAAAAAGTGACACATCTCTTACATTAAATCAAAAGCTAGAATGATTACTAAGCTCAGTGAGGAAGATACGTCAAAGGCTAAGATAGGCTGAAAGCTGGACCTCTTGAGCCAAGTAGCCAAGTCGAAGGCAAAGGAAAATTCTCTTAAAAGATATTAAAAGTGCTACTTCAGTGAATGCAGGAACAAAACAGCCTTATAGTTTATATGGAGAAAGTTTCATTTGTCTTCATGGAAGATCAAACCAGCCATGACATTCCCTTAAGCCAACGCCTAATCCAGAGCAAGGCCCTAACACTCTTCAACTTGATGAAGACTGAGTAAGGTCAAGAAGTGGGAGAAGAAATGTCTGATGCTAGCAGAGATAAATTCATGAGGTTTAAGGGAAGAAGTCATCTCTATAACATAAAAAAGTGAAGTGAAGCAGCAAGTGCTGATGTAGAAACTGCAGTTATCCAGAAGATCTACCTCAGATAACCGTAACAACACTAAACAACAGACTTTCTATGTAGACAAAACAGTCGTCCACCGGAAGAAGTTGTTGTTTAAGACTCTTATAGCTAGAGAGAAGTCAATGCCTAGCTTTAAAGCTTCAAAGGACAGGCTGACTCTCTTCTTAGGGGCTAAGGCAGCTAGTGGTTTTAAATTAAAGCCAATATTCATTTGCCATTTTGAAAATGTTAGGGGCTTTAAGAATTACACAAAATCTACCATATGTATTGTCTATAAATGAAAGAGCAAAGCCTGAAAGACAGCACATCTGTTTGCAGCATGGTGTACTAAGTATTTTAAACCCACTGTTGAGAACTACTGCTCAGAAATAAAGATTCCTTTCAAAATATTACTGCTCATGGACAATGCACCTACTCACCCAAGAGCTCTGACACATGAACATGTTGTTTTTATGTCTGCTGATGTGACATCTGTTTTGTAGCCCACGAGTGAAAGAGTAATTTCAACTTTTGAGTTGTGTTATTTAAAAAGTATATTTTGTAAGACTGTAAATGTCATCGATGGTGAATCCCTTGATAGACCTGGATAAAGTAAATTGAAAACTTTCTGGAAAGGACTTACCATTCTACATGTTATTAAAAATATTCATGATTCATGGGTGAGGGTCAAAATACCAACATTAACAGTAATTTGGAGAAGTTGATTACAATCCTCATGGATGACTTTGAATGGTTCAAGACCTCCATGGAGGAAGTGACTGCAGATGTGGTGAAAATATCAGGAGAACTAGTAGCATAAGTGGAGGCTGAAGATGTAACTGAATTGCTGTAATCACATGATAAAACTTAAGCAAATGAGAAAATGCTTCTTATGGATGAGCAAAGAAAGTGGTTTCCTGAGATGGAATCTACTCCTGCTGAAAATTCTGTGCACGTTGATGAAACGACAACAAAAGTTTTAATAGATTACATAAACTAAGTTGAAAAGGCAGAGGCAGGATTTGGAAGACTGACTCCAATTTTCAAAGAAGTTCTACTATAGTTCAAATGCTATCAAACAGTAATACATGCTAGAGAGAGATTTCTCATGATAGGAAGAGTCTATTGATGTGACAGACTTCATTGTTGCTTTCATTGTTAAAAACTGCCACAGTCAGCCTAACCTTCAGCAGTCATCAATATTGAGGCAAGGCCCTCCACCAGCCACAAGATTATAATTCACTGAAGCCTTAGATGATCATCAGCCAAAGTACTTTTTAATTAAGGTATTATATTTACCCAAAGGAGAATTAGTCATTATATGAAAAAGGCACATGCACACCTATGTTTATTGCAGCCCAATTCACAATTGCAAAGATATGAAACCAACCTAAGTGACCACTGGCTAATGAATAGTTAAAGAAAATGTGGTAATAAAGTAATATTACTCGGCCACAAAAAAGAACAAAATAATGTCCTTTGCAGCAGCTTGGATGGAGCTGGAGGCAAGAATTCTAAGTGAAATAACTCAGCAATATCAACTGGAGACAGACAAATTCCTAAGCAGACAAGGAAAGGTCCCTTGTGAAACCTAATTTTCAAGCCAAGGACAGTTTAAAGCCTGAAAACTAAGCTGCTAGTTCTGGATGAATCCACCATGAGAGTGTGAACTTCTATCCTAGTCTTACTCTCTCTCCATTGATTGGTTCTTTCTGAATGATACCTTTTTGCCAATCAAATGGTGCTTTTTACAAACCACCCATGGACCAATCAGCACACACTCTCCCATCCTAAGCCCATAAAAATCCTGGACTCAGCCTCACAAATGACTACCCACCTTCAGGTCCCCTCTCACAGCCCAGAGCTTTCTTTCTGTCACTCAATAAAATTCTACTCTGCCTTAATCATTCTCTGGTGTCTGCGTACCTTGGTCATGGGACAAGAACCTGGAACTTGCTGAACTATGGGAGTGAAACAGCTATATGCTCCTTATTGTTGAGCTGTGGGTGGTGAGGGTAAAAGAGCTGTAACACTCCTTTCCACTCACCCTAACAATGTGAGAGAAGGAGACTCTGGGTGCCACACCCTCTCCCTTACCAAACTACAGGAGTGAAAACGCTGAAACATCAGGAATGGAAAACAAAATTCCACATGTTCTCACTTATAAGTGGGAGCTAAGCTATGAGTACACAAAAGCTTATACAGTGATATAATGGACTTTGGAAACTATGAAGGAGGAGAGTGGGAAGGGGTGTGGGATAAAAAACCACAATGTATTGGTTGCATTGTACATTACTCTGGTGACAGGTGCACTAAAATCTCAGAGTTCACTGCTACATAATTCATCCATGTAACAAAAAACCACTTGTATAATAAAAGCTATTTAAATTAAAATAAACTTTAAAAAATCAGATTTCTTGACAAGCTATGAGACCTTGAAGATTTCTCTAATCTCCTGCATATCCTCAGAGTTTCTCATTCATGAAATAAGCATAATATTAGCCACCTATTAGGTTGTCTAAGAGAATCAAAAAAACAAATAAACATATTTTAAATGAATTACTAACTGCAAATAGCAGTCATGATGTCTGACATATAGAAGCACTCAAGGACTGTTAGTTTAACTTTCACTTACATGACTCATCATTATCTGTTACTAGGCTTTTGGGAAATAACCCACTGTCAATAGTTTAATAATGACATCACAATGTAGGTAACATTCCAGTGGATTTTATGTATATATGTATGTATGTATTTAATATTTTGTGACAGGGTCTCACTCTGTGGACCAGGCTGATGTGCAGTGGTGCAATTATCGGCTTACTGTAGTCTCAACCTCCTGGGCTCCAGTGACCCTCACACATCAGCCTCCAGAGTAGCATGACTACAGGTGCATGCCACCATGCCCAGATAATTTTGTTTTTTAATCTTTTTCTTTCTTTATTGTTTTTTGGGTTTTTTCTTTTTGTAGAAAAAGTGTCTCACTTTGAATCTGGGGCTAATCTCAAACTCTCGAATGTTTTCTAGCATCTTGGTTATGAGAAACCTCCTTATTCTCTCAATTTATAATGTTTTCTACAACTTCAAATTATTTCTGGCTTTAATTTATAAATAATGATGAATAAAAAATTTAATGAGCATTGAACAAGAAACTCTGTTATTTTTAAGTTCTTTTTTCTGTGGGTTTTTTTTAACCACTTACTATGTTTTGCAAACTCTGCTATATTTTTCTTCCAAATCTTCTAATTATTCTTATTTCCGTCACTATAACTATTACCTTTATCTGGATTCTAAGCACATTTAAAAAATCTTCATAGAAGGCTGGGCTCAGTGGCTCACTACTGTAATCACAACACTTTAGAAGGACAAGGCAGGTGGATCATGAGGTCAGGAGTTTGAGACCAGCCTGACCAATATGCTGAAACCCTATCTCTACTAAAAATGCCAAAATTAGCCAGGCGTGCTGGCACCTGCCTTTAATCCTAGCTACTCAGGAGACTGAGGCAGGAGAATCATTTGAACCTGGGAGGCGGGGTTGCAGTGAGCTGAAATTGCTCCACTGTACTCTAGCCTGGGTGACAGAGCAATTCATAGCAATGTATTTTTACTTTATCCATTGATTTGAATACCAATATCCAATATTAATATATGCTATATGTAGGGATTCATTCAATTATATTCCTGACAACAATTATGCCTTACCTTTGTGAAGGCACCATTATCTCTCATAAAGTTCAGAATAAGTGTCCTTGTAACTGTTACATCCAGTGTGGCTACAGTTTTAAATATATGAGCCAAATAATTTTCTGACCACTATATTAGAAGCTACTGAGATAGTACAGAAGATTAGCAAGATTAAATTGCTTCAAGGTTTGAAAACCGTAAACAGTAACTTAAATAAACCAATATTAAGTTGTTCAAAAATATCTACTAAACTTCCATATGTGCCTGACAAGAGCTCTGATATGCAGCTTAGATAGATAGGTCATAATAATTTTTTTTAACTAGGATTGTTAAAGAAATAATTCAAGACTAGAGACAGTTATAATTTTTATATTCGTTTAAATTATAGTATCATGGAACTCTGAAAAATATTATCTCTAATCTTCCATAAAACAAGAGTTGATAACAATGCTGAACAAATTCTGTTGGCATGAGTCTCTGACAGGGCAGCTTTGATTTATGCTGTAGCTTTCATAAGGAGCTGCTGAAGAAGATACAGTTCAATAAATTAGAAGCACAAGGAAGAAGAGTGAATGCCTGCCAGCTATGGACTGTTTACATGATTTACTTGCTACAGTAAAGCTTACTAGAGGGATTACAGGAGAAGCTAATCATGAAATAAAACTCTCTGATATTTTGTCCCTTTGGAATTCAGGAATAAAATTCAGCTTCACTGAAATTAAACAAATACCATTAATTCTTTTGAAGACAAAGTATGTCACATGCATCTTACAAAAGAAAAATCAGAGGAAATGGACTGGCATAGCTATTGTTCTGAATATTCTTTCAATAGTTTAGGCCTTTGCTCAGAGACGATAGGATGAAAATTGGCAGGTGGGTACATAGGTAAGCAGTGTAGATAAGAAAAGTAGATAGATACAGATATCTGACTACTACTTTTCCAACGACTTAAAAATAGTTTTGTTTATTTTTTCAAATTTTTCTTTTTTAAATAACTACTTAGTGCTATAATGTCTATTGAATAAGAGTTTATACTCCAGTCTACAAATTTTGATATGCTGCATTTCACTCTCATTTATTTAAAAATGCTCTCTAATGTCTCTTGTGAATTCTCTTAAATTTTGACTTAAGGTTAATTATGAGTATGTTGATTCACTTCCAAATATTTGGACATTTTCCAGATACATTTACATTTCTGACTTCTTGTTTCATTTTGTCTGGATTAAAATAACACACATACTTTTAAATTTACCTTAAAAGGAGAGAGTTTGATTGCAGATGGAGAATCACAGAATACTGGATCAGCATCTTACCTGAATTTTGTTAGTTATCAATTGCTGCTATGTAACAATATGACTGCAAATTTAGTAACTTAAAACCACACATTTATTTTTTCACATTTTCTCTGAGTCACCAATCTTGGCACAGCTTAGAAGTGTCCTCCCCAAGGTTTTAATTAAGATGTGAGCCTGGGCTTGAGTGTCTCATCAGAATGCTTGACTGGGGAAATATTTAATTTCAAGCTCATTCAGTTTGTTGCAGAACTGACTTCACCATAGCTTTAAGACTAGTGGTTTTATTTTCCTGCTGGCTGTCTAAAGGCTGCCTCAGGTTTATGCCACATGGGATTCTTTAACAAAACTGATTACTTCCCCAAAGCCAGCAAGGGAGTGAGGAATTCCAGCAAGAAGGGCAGTATAATCTATGTAATGCAATCATGTTCATATAATCACATACATCTCCTCATCTTTGTATCTGATATTTGACTTGATTTTTATGAAGATCTTTTTCTGATTTTTATAAATTAATTTTCCTTTTCTGTTTACATGGTGCACACCATCTTCAACAGACAGTTTAGAAGAGACATCTAGAGCCCTTAATTAAAAAATATAAATAAAGAAGCTGATCACAACATTATTTTTTTCTCTTGGACATTTCTATTTGTTATATATTTTTCCATAAATATTTCCCATTATTTTAAGATTTGGTTGGTAGGAGGTTACAAAGTAAAACATTCTAGTGATAGTTAATTTTATATGTCAATTTGGCTAGACTCTGTGCCCAGTTCTTTGGTTGACCATCAGTCTAGGTGTTACTATTAAGGAAGTTTTTAGATGGGATTAATATTTAAATTAGTAGACTTTCAATAAGCTGGTTATCCTTTATAATGTGGATGGAATTTATCTAATTAGTTGATAATCTTAAGAGCAGGTTTTCTGAAGAAGAAATTCTCTTCAAAACTGTAGCTTAGAAATTCTGAGTTTCCAGACTGATTCCCTGTGTGATTTCAAGTCAAGAGTGCAATATCAACTTTTACCAGTATATCAAGCCTGACAGCCTGTTCTACAAATTTTGGACTTGCCAAGTCAAAGTCTTAAAATAAATTTATCTTGATGGATGATGATGATGACGATGATGATGATGATAGATAGATAGATAGATAGATAGATAGATAGATAGATACAGATGATATAAATATAGACACAGATATATCCTATTGGTTCTTTTTATCTAGAGAATGCTGGTTAATACAGTCCTGGTATAAAGGTAGAAGAAGTAAACCAGTAGTTCCTTGCTTTAGAGAAGGGAAATATTACTATCTTTGAGATTTAGTACATATTACAGTGCAGGAGACATTTAGTGAATATGAAGCAGACATCTTAGACAAAGGAGCAATTGCCTTAGTGGCTCCAAGTTCTAGGAAAACAACCAGGTTGTGGCTCACAGAAAAGATATCATGGACCTTGATGGTTGGAATCTTCTGCCTGCTGAGACAGCAAGGGCATTCTAGACACTCGCAAATGGATTCCTTGGGCAGGAATATTGGTTCTAAGTGCTCAGATACATAGGGTTAATTGACACAGCCAGGTTTTCCCTATAGTTTATGACTTGGGAGACTGTCACAAAAAGACTCTGAGGCTTACTCATGGAGTCCCCAGAATCCTCACAAAAAGGCTAGGCTCAGATGCAGCTTGATGCTCTCAAAATCATGGAACCATCTGGGCATGGTGGCTCATGCCTGCAATCCCAGCACTTTGGGAGGCCAAGGCGGATGGATCACCTGAGACAGGAGTTGGATGGAGACCAGCCTGGCCAACATGGTCAACCCCGTCTCTACCAAAAAAGTACAAAAGTTACCTGGGTGTGGTGGTGGGTGTCTGTAATCCCAGCTACACAGGAGGCTGAGGCAGGAGAATAGCTTGAACCCAGGAGGCAGAGGTTGCAGTGAGCCACGATCGCACCATTGCACTCCAGCCTGGGCAACAAGAGTGAAACTGCACCTCAAAATAAACAAAACAAACATACAAAAATCACAGAGCCAGGGCAAGTAAAAACTGCTTTTCTACTATTCAGAGAATCTGAAAATACCTATCCTTGTAAAGTACTATAAATCCCAATTGTTACTGCTCATAGCTATACCTTTAATAGCAAAATTCATTTTGAAAGGAGAATATTCATATATGGTAGCATAATAAAATATCAACATTTTGCATGTATTTTAGGTGATACTTCACCACATGCCTAATAATAGATACTTGTTTGAAAAATCACCAAAATTTTCCTCCAACTATTCTCTGCTCTTCAGTAGTTTTAAAATATTACTAAGCAGTAGTATTACTTAAAAGGAATTAAAAAAAAACCTCTGCCTTTTCAATGGAAGAGGTATTGCAATTAAAACTGCTAAGACATAGAAAAAGCTGTCTGCGCAGTAGTACACCCAAGCTGAATATTAAATAAATATATATATATATATATATATGAAAGACTCCCTAGGGAAGATGAGCTTTTTAATCATAGTGTTTGACTTTCCACATCTGATTTGTTGCTCCTTATATGGCAGGAGGACGAACTGGGGAGCACATTTTTCTCTAATTTCTTGATAAGCACTACTATCAACCTGACAGCCCGGACTGATTAAATATCCCTATTCACATGCAGACATAACCACTGCCTTTAAGAGTCTCTGAGGCTAAAATTAAATGTAAATTAACACAGTCCCAAACCCCTCTTCAGCTTTCTTCCTTTCAGATAATCATTGCATGCTACTTTATAGAGAAAAGATAGTATACTTACAAATCACACTTGTTTGTTTTTTTATTTTATTGATCCAGTAGAGGCGTGATGAGACCCTGTCACGGGAAACATTGTAAAATTGCATCATTAAATCAAGCCAAAATTGAATTTTGAAAGAGGAATGCATAAACATAGACCCCTATAAGTATGCATTTCAAAACAGGAAAGTTGAGAGTTTAGGGAAGCAAGAAAGAAGTAAGCATGCCTTCGAGGTCTAGTATAGCAAATGCTAAATTAGAGAAAACAGAAAGCAAGACAGAAAATCCAGGTAAGAACCCTAAGCCCCACGTTGTTACCCCATTGTGGGCAATGAGGGGCTGGACTCAATGATAAACAGTTGACACAATAAGAGTGTGTAACATTGACCTGGAGTCCTGATCACCAGTGCTGGTAATGGGGTGCTAGAGGTTCCTGAGTGGCTTGAAGGTTCTGTGAGCCAGAATTCTTTGGTGGCTTGAAGGTTCTGTGAGCCAGAATTCTTTGTAGGCATCTATTTAAAGTCAAAGTTGTTAGTCCCCTGGGAGGCCTGAATTCAGAGGGACAGAAAAACAGATATGGCCAGCTGAATTGGAACAAAATATTGTTCAGGAAGATGGCTGGAGGGTGAAATTATGCTATGACCAAGATCTTTCAAAAAAATCTCCTTTCTGCTACAGTGCTACTGATAGAGTTTGACTTTTCATTAATTTAGCTGAGTGACTATGCTTCCATATCAGCATCGCCTGACAATCTTACTACCTTTGGTCATCAATTTACTTTGTAAGTACTATAACATATACTGCTAACTTTTTCCATTTTTCTCAAACCCCAGACTTATCTTCCCCTCTTTCCCACTTCCACTTGCAGAATAACAGAAATTATCCCACCTACATCCCCCCAACATTTACAAACTTCTCTTTCCTTCCCCTAAAAGGTGATACCATTATGCATTCTCTGGCGTCAAACCATACCATATTCACAGGATATTTACGGTATTAGTTGTTTTTTTCATTTCTGTATCTCCTGTTTCTCTCTATTATATAATTGCCATCAGTATTTAAATGTGCTCAAAATGTTCACACCTTGAAAAATGTCATTCATTGATCCACCCACCCCACTCCTCATGACCTGCATTTTTCATCTTGTTTCCTTTATGGGCAGTCATTACTATGTTACACCCTCCCTTTCTTACTTAAATCCTATTACAGAGGAATAACCTGAGTGTTTGATAATATCACAGAGTGTCTGGCCAGAGAATGCAAAAATCTCTAAATCTTTCCCCTCCAAACATATCAATACTTAGGAAGGATCCATAGGAACACAAAATTAACATATTAAATAATTGCAAAGATATTATTAAATTTAAATAAATAGGAAGATAGATAGTTTGATACATTAAACTAAATAACCAAATGAAAAATGGCATAAGTGACCAAAACTGCAATGCAGATAAAAAATGGATTGAAGGATGTAATTTAAAAGCAGCATAAAGGTTACTTTCTACCTCTGCCCTAATTCAGATCCAGATATTTCACTGATTCTTTCCAAATTAAATCATAAAATACTTTTTTTTCTTCAGAATTACAGATGGGTATATCAAGCTGCTTCTTAGTACATCTCCTCTTGGATGTTTCATTAAAACTTCTGAGCAACATGTCCAAAACTGAAATTATAATTCCCTCCACACAGAAAGAGAGGACACCTTCTTCCTCCATTTCCTCTCTCTACAACGGTGATACATGTGATAAGATGGAGAATTTATCAACCTGGTCCTTGACTGCCAGTGATAATCATGCTCCCAGATGGATTTTAATTAGGGTTTTCAGATACAGGAAATAAAAATATAGCATACCCATTAAATCTGAATTTCATAGAAGCAATAATTTTTTTTTCTTTTTTCTTGTTTTGAGACAGTCTTGCTTTGGCACCCAGGCCAGAGTGCAATGGCACGATCTTGGCTCGCTGCAACCTCTGCCTCCTGGGTTCATGTGATTCTCTTGACTCAGCCCCCAGAGTAGCTGGGATTACAGGCATGCATCCTGCAAATTTTTGTATTTTCATTAGAGACAAAGTTTCACCATGTTGGTCAGGTTGGTCTCAAAATCCTGACCTCAGGTGATCTGCCTGCCCAGGCTTCCCAAAGTGCTGGGATTAGAGGTGTGAGCCACTGTGTCAGCCAAAAAATATTTTTTTTAGTATAAGTAATTCCTAAATACTACATGGGATATAGTTACACTGAAAAGACATACATTTGTTTATCTGATATTTAAGATTCATTTGATGTCAAATATTTTCTGTAGCAACCCTACGTATTAAAAACATGTACACTGAATAAAAACTAAAGTTGGTTTTGTAAGCCTTTGAAATTTTGGGGTCACTGGTCATCGCAATATAATCTAATATATCCTCACTAATACAGCCATGCTTCATCCACTATTAAGAAAAAACTTATAGGATTAAATGCTTGATTTTTAGCATTTACAAATATATCTTTCCCCATTGAAGATTAATACCTGATTCTGCCAAAATCATTGCCTTATCCATGTGACACCCACCCCTTCCAAATCATTCACTATAGCTATAAAAATGCATAATTACTCTCATCCTATACTTAGTTTTGTAAAATCTATACATCAAATCAATTACCAAGGTATAGCACAAACTTTTAACCATCCTTCCCCTCCAAATGTTTTAAACTAAAGATAAGATATAGGCAATTTTCTTGATGTTGTCAAATCATGCCATAAAACATAGACAGATCCAATTCACTGTAAAGTCACATTTAATCACAAGGGTAAATTAGGATAAACACTCAGGGATGTAATTGGACAAATGATGGCTCTGAACAGGAAAAGGTTGGGAGAGTGTTGCCTTCACACTTGTATCTTCCTAACTTTGTGCTGAATAATCATCTCAGGCCAGAAGTTTCAATTTAGGAAACCCAACCCTATTATATTTGTTGCTTTCAGCAGCACTCCCTGATCAGGTCCAGAAATAAGGAAAACAAACAGTTCTTAGCAAAGAAAGCTGCATAAGAATATATGCATTTTTCTGAAACTCAACTGCCTGGTGTGGTATTCCCACGATTGATCCACTTTAGGAAAATAAGTACTGCAGGCTAGGAACAATATGTTGCAAGGCAGTACTAGAGCCAGGATGATTTACTGAGTTTACCTCAATTTTGCTGATACATGTATTGCCAGGTTTATGAGCAGAATGATAACAAGATTAATACACAGCATATCTACATCTTTGAGTGAATAAGTCAGTAAAAAAATCACTAAAATAAATTGGGATTCTATTACAAGGATATAGAACAATAGCCACCTACTAAAGTCTAACAAAGGTACACAGGAAATTACATGGTGTTTGTTTCCTTGGGACTCATCTCACTTACTTCTTGGTTTTGTTTTTGTTTTTTTTTTTTTTAGAGGCAGGGTCTTACTCCATTGCTCAGGCTCTGAGGTGCAGTGGCATGATGAAGATTCAGTACTGCAACATCTAACTCCTGGGCTCAAACTATCCTTTTGCCTCACCTCTTCTGTAGCTGAGATTACAGGTGCATGCCAAAATACCCAGATAATCCAAAATACCCAGATAATTTTATTATTTTTTGTAGAGATGAGGGTCTCATCTCATTGCCAAGGCTGGTCTTGAACTCCTGGCCTCAAGCAATCTTCCTGCCTTGGCCTCGTAAAGTGCTGAGATTATGGGTGTGAGCAAACACACCTGCATCAGCTTCTTATAATTTTTAATTCTCTTTGGTAATCTAAAAGAACCTACAGTCTACCTATTAAGACTAAGAAGATTCCCACTTTGCTAATGGATACAGGATGAATATTTAAAAATCAACACCACTTCTTTGAAGTACTATTAGTTAGAATTCTCATAGAATAAGATGATGATATAAAGATTCAGGCACAAGTGATTTTCTAAGGAACTACTCTGTAAGATATGAGAAAGCAAATGATAGAATCAGGTCAGGAGAGTGGAAAAAGTCAGTAAGAAGTACATGAAAATATGAGAGGTCACAACTTCAACCTAATCCCACAATGAGCTCCAGATTTTAAATTATATCTCAGAGTTGGTCCCATTTGGTTGTCAACTTTTACTCTAGACAATATTGGCTATAATCTATAGCCAATAGATTTCACCATATACACCAAACTTTTACCATATACAAAATCTATAATCTACTCTAGACTCTATTGGCTATAATCTACATATATCAATGAGAGTAGGTGTAAAACTCAGGCAATGTAAGCTCTCCATAAGGAGAGGAGGAATAGCTCTCTAAAAGTCTCAGGGGTGACTCCATAGCAGCCAAGCATTTACAAGCCTGAGACTAGGAAAACAACATAGTAAATGGGCTGAAGCATCTGGACATCACAGGAGGTGTAGTTTCTAATTTCAGAAATATCTAATTTGAAAACTTAAGTCAGACATAAGAGATAATAACAATAGCATAGCAGTTATAAATAATTGGTAAATACTATAAATTTAATGTGTGTGATCCCCCAAAATTTATTGTTGAAACTGTCATCCTCAAAGTGATGATATTTGAAGACTATTGATGATATTTGAAGATAGATGAATACTTCTTTGGGAAGTACTATTAGGTCATAAGGGTGAATTCCTTAAGATAGGATTAGCACCTCTATAAGCAGAGACAGTAGGAAGATTGTGTACAGGCTCACTCTCTCTCCCCTCCTCTCAACCTGCCACCACCCTGTGAGGATACTGTGAAAAGGCAGCTATCTGGAAATCAGGAAGAGTGCCATCATCAAGCCCTCAACCATACTGGCCTCCAGATCTCAAGACTACCAGACTCCGGAAACGTGAAAAATAAGTATTTATTACTTAAGCCATCTGGTCTGTGATGTTCTATTATAGCAGTCTGAATGGCAGATAACTGAAGAGAAGTGCAAAATACCATTTCAGAAATGTAAGAAAAGAAGAAGCTGGAGAGATAAATGATGTTAATAGATTATAAATGTTAGAAATGTAATGTTGTAAACAAAGTACTTTTCCAAAACTGATCTATAAATGTATAAAACATCAACTGAAATTTCAAAGCTACACTCCTACATCTATCTGATCATCAACAAGGCCAACAACAACAACAAAAAAGCAACAGAGAAAAGATGCCCTATTGAATAAATAGTGTGATAACTGGCAAACCACATACAGAAAAATGAAACTGGGCCCTTAGCTTTCACCATACAAAAAAATAATTCAAGATGAATTAGACATTAAAATGTAGGACCTCAAAACTATAAAAATCCCAGAAGAAAACTTATGAAATACCCTTCTTGACATGGGCCTTGGAAATAATTTTTGACTAAGCCCCCAAAAACAGTTGCAAAGGAAATAAAAATTGAGAAATGGGACTTACTTAAACTGAAGAGCTTCTGCACAGCAAAAGAAGCTATCAACAAGGTAAACAGACAACCTATAGAAAGCAGAAAATATTCACAAACTTGGCATCCAACAAAGGTCTAATATCCATCATCTATAAGGAACTTAAGCAAATCAACAAGTGAAAATCTAATAACCCCATTAAAAATGGGCAAAGGATATAAACAGACACTTATTAAAAGAAGACATACAAAGGGCCAACAAACATATGATAAAATGCTTGTCATCACTAATCATCAGATAAATGTCAATTAAAACTACAGTGAGATACCATTTCACACCAGTCACCATGGCTATGATTAAAACGTCCAAAAGGCCGGGTGCGGTGGCTCGAGCCTGTAATCCCAGCACTTTGGGAGGCCAAGGCTGGTGGATCACGAGGTCAAGAGATTCAGACCATCCTGGTCAACATGGTAAAACCCTGTCTCTACTAAAAAAAAAATACAAAAAATTAGCTGGGCATGGTGGCGCATGCCTGTAATCCCAACTACTCAGGAGGCTGAGGCAGGAGAATTGGCCGAACTCGGGAGGCAGAGGTTGCAGTGAGCTGAGATCGCGCCATTGCACTTCAGCCTGGGTAACAAGAGCGAAACTCCCTTTCAAAAAAAAAAAAAAAAAAGATACCAGTGAGGCTGCAGACTTCATCCTCACTGTTATGAGGACGCAATTTACCTCAGCCACTGTAGAAAGCAGTTTAGACATATCTTAAAGAACTTAGAATTATCATTCAACCCAGCAATCCCATAACTATGCATATACCCAAACAACAATAAATTGTTCTACCAAAAAGATGTGTGTATTTCTATGTTCATTGCACACTATTCACAGTAGCAAAGACATGGAATCAACCTAGATGTCCATCAATGGTGGACTGAATAAAGAAAACGTGGTGCGTATACACCATGGTATGCTATGTTGCCACAAAACAAGAACACAGTTATGTCTTTTGCAGCAACATGAATACAGCTGGAGGCCATAATTTTACATGAATTAACACAGGAACAGAAAATCAAATATTGCATCCTCTCACTTTAAGTGGAAGTCAAACACTGGGTGCTCATGGACATAAAAATGGTAACAGGAGACACTGCAGACCAGTAGAGTGGGGAGGAAGGGAGTGGGATGTGGATGGAAAACTACCAATGGAGAAGGAAAAGAATCCAAAAAATCAGTCCAAACTTTCTAGAAAATAATATAGTAAAATAAATAAGTAAGATAATTCTGAAAAGGTATATAAAAAAGCAGGTTTATCTACCAAATTCAGTGACATTTTCCATGTTGGTAATGATTAAATACACATGATTGTGGTCTATAAAGACAAAAAACAAACAAAACAGAACAAGTATTGACCAGAGACTGCCGTAAGTATGCTGATAATCCATGAAGTGTGTAAAGTATGAGATAAATCTGTGGAAATAACAAAAAACAGAAAAATAATGAGATGAAGAGGTATAAGATAAACTAACCAGAACAATAATAAGGTATTATCATTTATAAAATGGAATCTTATTCAACCATAAAAAGAAATGGACTGGGAGCAGTTGCTCATGCCTGTAATCCCAGCCTTTGTGAGGCTGAAGCTAGCAGATCACCTGAGGTCAGGAGTTTGAGATCAGCCTGAAAAACATGGAGAAACCCCATCTCTACTAAAAACACAAACTTAGTCGGGAGTGGCGGCACATGCCTGTAATCCCAGCCACTGGGGAGGCTGAGGCAGGAGAATTGCTTGAACCCAGGAGGCAGTGGTTGTGGTGAGCCAGGATTAGGCTATTGCACTCCAGCCTGGTCAACAAAAGCAAAACTCTATCTCAAAAAAAACAGAACAAACAGAAAAATGGAGTACTGATTGAAGGCACAGCATGAATGAACCTGGAAACATTGTGCTGAGGAAAGAATTCAGATACAAAAGGCTACATACTGTATGATTCTACTTATATGAAATGTCCAAAATAGGCAAACCTAGAGTCAGAAAGTAGATCACTGATTGCCAGAGCTGGAGAAGGGTTAAATACGGAGTAACTGCTAATGGGTATAGGATATTTTGGGACAGGTGAAGAAATTTCTGGAATTAGATTATGGTGATTGATGTAATTTTGTAAATCTAAAACCCACTAAATTTTACTCTGTAAAAGGGTGAACTTTGTGGTATATGAATATATAACTGTCACTATAAATATTTAAATTTTGAGCTTTTCCTATACTATTACCCAGAATAAAAAATAAAATGAAAATTAAAAAACTAGAGAGTCAGAGGAATTCGTCTCGGATTTCAAGGGAATACAACATACTTTTATGGAGATATGAAAGAACAGAAATTGAGAACTGTGGATTATATTACAGAGATAGTGCTGTCCAACTTTTCTTCATTTTACAAGCAGAATTCATCACTATAGTAAAAATAAATTTTTAAAAAGTATTTCTTTCTCATATTGGTAGATCTTAAACAAAAAAATAAAGAGATGGGGGCCAATATTCAACATCCTTAAAGAAAAGAACTTTCAACCCAGAATTTCATATCCAGCCAAACTGAGCTTCAGAAGTGAAGGAAAAATAAAATCCTTTGTGAACAATCAAGTACTCAGAGATTTTGTCACCACCAGCCCTGCTTTACAAGAGCTCCTGAAAGAGACACTACACATAGAAAGGAACAACCAGTGCCAGCCATTCCAAAATCACACTAAATGCTAAAGAGCATCAACATTATGAAGAATCTACAACAACTAACGGGCAAAACAGCCAGCTAGCATCAAAATGGCAGTGTCAAATTTACACATAACAATATTAACCCTAAATGTAAATGGACTAAATGCACCAATCAAAAGACACAGACTGGCAAATTGGATAAAAAGCCAAAACCCAGCAGTGTGCTGTATCCAGGAAACCCATCTCACATGCAAGGATACACAAAGGCTCAAAATAAAGGGATGGAGGAAGATTTACCAAGCAAATGGAGAGCAAAAGAAAGCGGGAGTTGCAATCCTCATCTCTGATAAAATAGACTTTAAAGCAACAAAGATCAAAAGAGACAAAGAAGGCCATTACATAATGGTAAAAGGATCGATACAACAAGAAGAGCTAACGATCCTAAGCATATATGGACCCAATACAGGAGCACCCAGATACATAAGGCAAGTTCTTAACGACTTACAAAGAGACTTAGACTCCCACACAATAATATTGGGAGACTTTAACACTCCACTGTCAATATTAGACAGATCAACCAGACAGAAAATCAACAAGGATATCCAGGGCTTGAACTGAGACCTGGAAGCAAACCTGATAGACATTTACAGAACTCTCCAACCCAAATCCACAGAATATACATTCTTCTCAGCACCACATCATACCTACTCTAAAACTGACCACATAATTGGAAGTAAAGCACTGCTCAGCAAATGCAAAACAACTGAAATCATAACAAACAGCCTCTCAGACCATAGTGCAATCAAGTTAGAACTCAGAATTCAGAAACCAACCCAGAACCGCACAGCTTCATGGAAACTGAACAACTGGCTCTTGAATGTTGACTGAATAAACAACGAAATGAAGACAGAAATAAAGAAGTTCTTCGAAACCAATGAGAATGAAGACACAACATGCCAGAATCTCTGGGACACATTTAAAGCAGTCTCTAGAGGAAAGTATATAGCAATAAGTGCCCATATGAAAAGAATGGAGAGATCCAAAATTGACACCCTATCATCAAAATTGAAAGAGCTAGAGGAGCAAGATCAAAAAAACTCAAAACCCAGCAGAAGACAAGAAATAACTAAGATCAGAGCTGAACTGAAGGAGATTGAGACACGAAAAACCCTCCAAAAAATCAATAAATCCAAGAGCTGGTTTTTTGAAAAGATCAACAAATAGACAGACCACTAGTCAGATTGATTAAAAAGAAAAGAGAGAACAACCAAATAGATGCAATAAAAAATGATAAAGGGGAAATCACCACAGATTCCACAGAAATTCAAACCATCATCAGAGAATATTACAAACAACTCTATGCACATAAACTAGTAAACCTGGAAGAAATGGATAAATTCCTGGACTCCTGTGTCCTCCCAAGCCTAAACCAGGAGGAAGCTGAAACTATGAATAGACCAATAACAAGGGCAGAGGTCGAGGCAGCAATTAAGAGCCTACCACACAAAAAAAGCCCAGGTCCAGATGGGTTCACAGCCGAATTCTACCAGACACACAAAGAGGAGCTGGTACCATTTCTTCTGAAACTATTCCAAATAATCCAAAAAGTAGGAATCCTACCCAAATCATTCTACGAGACCAATATCATCCTGATACCAAAACCCGGCAGAGACCCAACAAGAAAACTTCAGGCCAATATCCATAATGAACATAGATGCAAAAATCTTCAATAAAATATTGGCAAGCCAATTGCAACAGCAAATCAAAAAACTTATTCATCATGATCAAGTAGGATTCATCCCAGGGATGCAAGGCTGGTTCAACATACACAAGTCTATAAACGTAATTCACCACATAAACAGAACCAAAAACAAAAACCACATGATTATCTCAATTGATGCAGAGAAGGCATTTGACAAAATTCAACAGCGCTTTATGCTAAAAACCCTCAATAAACTCGGTATCGATGGAAGGTATCTCAAAGTAATAAAAACTACTTGTGACAAACCAACAGCCAATATCATACTGAATGGGCCAAAACTGGAAGCACTCCCTTTGAAATCCAGCACTAAACAAGGATGCCCTCTGTCACCACTCCTATTCAATATAGTACTGGAAGTTCTAGCCACAGCAATCAGGCAAGAAAAAGAAATAAAGGGTATTCAAATAGGAAAGGTGGAAGCCAAATTGTCTCTATTTGCAGACAACATGATAGTATACCTAGAAGACCCCATCGCCTCAGCCAAAAAACTCCTGAAACTGATAAGCAACTTCAGCAAAGTCTCAGGATATAAAATCAATGTGCAAAAATCACAAGCCTTCCTCCACACCAATAACAGACTTAAAGAGAGCCAAATCAAGAACGAACTGCCATTCGCAATTGCTACAAAAAGAATAAAATACCTTGGAATACAACTCACAAGGAATGTAAGGGACCTCTTCAAGGAAAACTACAAACCACTGCTCAACGAAGTAAGAGAGGACACAAACAGATGGAGAAACATTCCATGTTCATGGTTAGGAAGAATTAATATCGTGAAAATGGCTATAATGCCCAAAGTAATTTACAGAATCAACGCTATCCCCATCAAGCTATCATTGACTTTCTTCACAGAACTGGAAAAAACCACCATGAACTTCATATGAAACCAAAAGAGAGCCTGCATAGCCAAGTCAATTCTAAGCAAAAAGAACACAGTGGGGGGCATCACACTACCGGATTTCAAACTATACTATAAGGCTACAGTAATCAAAACAGCATGGTACTGGTACCAAAACAGAGATATAGATCAATGGAACAGAACAGAGGCATCAGAGGCAACACAACATAGCTACAACCATACAATCTTTGATAAACCTGACAAAAACAAGCAATGGGGAAATGATTCCCTGTTCAACAAATGGTGCTGGGAAAATTGGCTAGCCATGTGTAGAAAGCAGAAACTGGACCCCTTCCTGACACCTTACACCAAAATTAACTCCAGATGGATTAAAGACTTAAACATAAGACCTGGCACCATAAAAACCCTAGAAGGAAATCTAGGCAAAACCATCCAGGACATAGGAGTAGGCAAGGACTTCATGAACAAAACACCTAAAGCATTGGCAACAAAAGCCAAAATAGACAAATGGGACCTAATGAAACTCCACAGCTTCTGCACAGCAAAAGAAACAGTCACTAGAGTGAATTGGCAACCAACAGAATGGGAAAAAAATTTTGCAGTTTACCCATCTGACAAAGGGCTGATATCCAGAATACACAAAGAACTCAAACAGATTTACAGGAAAAAAACAAACAAGCCCATTCAAAAGTGGGCAAAGGATATGAACAGACACTTTACAAAAGAAGACATATATGAGGCCAACAATCATATGAAAAAATGCTCATCGTCACTGGTCATCAGAGAGATGCAAATCAAAACCACATTGAGATACCATTTCACGCCAGTTAGAATGGCGATCATTAAAAAATCTGGAGACAACAGATGCTGGAGAGGATGTGGAGAAAAAGGAACACTTTTACACTGTTGGTGGGAGTGTAAATTAGTTCAACCATTGTGGAAGATGGTGTGGCGATTCCTCAAGGCCTTAGAAATAGAAATCCCATTTGACCCAGCAATCCAATTACTGGGTATATATCCAAAGGACTATAAATCGTTCTACTACAAGGACACATGCACACGAATGTTCATTGCAGCACTGTTTACAATAGCAAAGACCTGGAATCAACCCAAATGCCCATCGATGATAGACTGGATTGGGAAAATGTGGCACATATACACCATGGAATATTATGCAGCAATCAGAAATGATGAGTTCGTGTCTTTTGTAGGGACATGGATGAATCTGGAGAATATCATTCTCAGCAAACTGACACAAGAACAGAAAATGAAACACCGCATATTCTCACTCATAGGCGGGTGATGAAAACTGAGAACACATGGACACAGAGAGGGGAGTACTAAACACTGGGGTCTACAGGGGGGAAAGGGGAGGGCCAGTGGGAGGGGGAGGTGGGGAGGGATTGCCACGGGAGAAATACCAAATGTCAGTGAAGGGAAGAAAGCAAACAAAACACACTGCCATGTGTGTACCTATGCAACTGTATTGCATGCTCTGCACATGTACCCCAAAACCTAAAATGCAATAAAAAAAATAAAAATAAAAAAAAATAAAGAGATTATGAGTGAACTTTTTAATTGTTGGACATGAATTTCATCATGTCTACTATGAAATACAGATTCTTATAACAAATACCTTTCCAAAGTTCTTATTGTTAATAATATGTATAACTCATTCTCTGTTCATATAAACTAGAGGAGGAAATGGGAGCCTGTTGTTTTAGACAGTGATTAGAAATTGATTCTTAGAACCAATTTTCTTAGAATTGATTGATTCACCTTAACTAGTTTGATTTAAACAATTATCTGGAAATAGCGCAAAGCAACCTTTTCTCAGGTACATTTTGTGGCTCTAAACACAGGCTATTGATCTGATTATCAGTTGCTGTTTTTCATAACATAGAGCAAATTTACCTGTTACATTAGCTGCTTTTGGATATATTTGAGTAATCTGACATTTTAGTAACTATTATACTTAATGCCAATAAATGTTATTTAGTACATTTTCTAGGTAGAAATTAAAGTTAAAAATGCATTCAGTTGGCTCAGTTGTGAATCTGCAAATGCCTTCAAAATGTGAGAAGCCAGAATATTTATTCTAATAGATTTAATGTCCTATAATCAAGTAACATGTCCAGTAATGAAATTTAAAGTATAGCAAATTGCACTCTTCATAGAAAGTCATGGAAATGCAAGCATAACCTTCACACAGACATATACACAAACATACATTCTGTCTTTGCATTATTACTTACAATCAACATTTCGTCTTTCTTTCTTTGTATTTCAAAAGGAGGACATAAAATAAGTAGCTGCTCCCAGAAAATGTTATAAATATTGCCTAATTTTATATATAACCTTAAAATTTGGATTAATCTGTAGAAAGAAACACAGCAATTGTTTCTGTTTATTTTAGATTTAATAACCTTAGGTTCTCACAGCCAGTATATAGCACAGGCATCATTCTCTTTAAAAGTCCTTCATCTCTAATCATTAGAATCTTTGAAGTTATATATATGGGTTATATAATTTGAAATTATATATATAAATTATAAATGAAGGGATATGGATGCTTCTCAGGCAAGTAGTGGCTTAGTGTGGATATCTGTTGGGTTTTTTCTACCAAAAATATCTACCCTGTATTCAGACATCAGTTTGCAAAAGAGACTAACCTACTGTAGGCATTTTAATCAGAAAAGGAATAAGGTGATTAAATGTTATTGAATTTTCTAAAGAACTGGTCCTTGGATGGGCCATCCAGAATGACTCACAGAACAATAAAGCATTGACCATTAGAGAAGCCACTCCCTCTGAGGCTACTGGATCAATGCTAGACGAAAGAAGTTGACACACAACTGCCTCTTGGACAACTGAAGAGTAGATATTGGAAAGTTTTTAGGTTGGTGTAAAAGTAATTGTAGTTTTTTGTCTGCGTGAAGTGGCTCACACCTGTAATACCAGCACTTTGGGAGGCCAAGGCAGGTGAATCACCTGAGGTCAGGAGATCGAAACCAGCCTGACCAACATGGAGAATTCCCCATCTCTACTAAAAATACAAAATTAGCCAAATGTGATGATGCATGCCTGTAATTCCAGCCACTTGGGAGGCTGAGGCAGGAGAATTACTTGAATCCTGGGGGGTGGAGGTTGCGATGAGCGACATCGCACCATTGCACTCCAGTCTGAGCAACAAGAGCAAAACTCCATCTCAAAAAAAAGAAGTAATTGTAGTCTTTGCCATTACATTTAATATCATTTTGCTGTTAAAATTTACTTTTTCTATTTTAATGGCATCTTTGTCTCTCATGTGTAGACAATGTTTTTGCCATCTAATTTGAAGATTGCTAATGCTATTAAAAGTATAATTTAAAAAATTCAAATATATTTATTTTTCCACAATTTTTGTGTATCTTGTCTTGATCAAAACAATTTTTACTAACTACAGGATAAATATAAACTATCCTAAATTGTATTGTTTTTATTGTTTTATGGTTTATGATTGATATTTATAATCCATATTGAACTTTTTAAATGTCTTATGATAGCAATATACTTCTACATCACCATTTTTCCCAGTAAATTAAAATACAACATTTGTCCAATTGCTTTATATCCCTGTATCTATTTTCAAGGACTCTATTTCAATGATATACATCTAGTCCTTTGTTTATATTATATATTTTTATCATAATGTTTCATTACCAGATATGACAAGTGCTTTCATTATTTTGCTTTTTTTTTTAATTATGTGATAAGTCTCAGACTTTTTTTTTTTTTTTTTTTTTGAGATGAAGTTTCACTCTTGTTACCCAGGCTGGAGTGCAATGGCGCGATCTCGGCTCACCACAACCTCCACCTCCTGGGTTCAGGCAATTCTCCTGCCTCAGCCTCCTGAGTAGCTGGGATTACAGGCATGCGCCACCATGCCCAGCTAATTTTTTGTATTTTTAGTAGAGATGGGGTTTCACCATGTTGACCAGGATGGTCTCGATCTCTTGACCTCGTGATCCACCTGCTTCGGCCTCCCAAAGTGCTGGGATTACAGGCTTAAGCCACCACGCCCGGCCCCAGACTTTTCTTTTAATATGAAAATTAAGATTCCAAATCTAAAAGCACTAAAATTTAAATTAGAATTGCAGAACATGAATATGTTATTCTCTGAAAAACTGACGTTTTAATTTTATTTACAATTTATCGCTAGATATGGGACATACAAGTACATTTGTTTAGTGCGTGCTTCCAATCTTTTACTAAATAAAGAGAAATACAGCTATTTAAAATATAAATTTTTATAATTCCATTTGAGGTATTTTGTAATTTTTTGATATATATTCATTTCTTTAGTATGCAAAGTTCAGTTATTTTTAAATCTCCATTATTGTTTCCTGTTAATTATGAATTATTTAGAATTACACTGCTACATTCATAAATGATCTATTAACTTTTCCACTGTTTTTTTATTTCTAATTTTACAGATTAATAGAGAGAACTTATGACATATAAAAATTCTTTTGAATTTGTTGAGACTTCCTATTTTGGCCTAGGACAGTTCAGCTACAAAAATGAAAGCAGCCTCTGTTTTGAGCATAGGATTTTATTTATGTCAGTTATATCATATTTGTCCATTTTATTGTTCAAACATTCTGTCACATTATTTATTTATCTATTTTAAATAGATAAAGAATTAAATACATAGTATGTGGCTTTTTTTATTTCTCTTTGTACTTCTGTCATTTACTCTATAAATGTTGAAACTGTCTTTAGATGAATACAGATTCTATATTTGCATACTGTCTGTTAATTTTACGTTCTTTATTTTACTAATAATCTTGCACATATACCTATTAATATTCTTGTCTTTAAAATCTTTTTGGTTTTAGAACTGATTTGTTTTACTTAGAGTTTTCCTGGCATACATTTTATTCATTATCCTTGTATTCCAATTTTTTACTTTAATGTTTAACTTTTGCCTTTTAAAACAGAATATGGTTACAATAAAGTTCAATTGTGTTTAATTTGCAATTCATTTAAATAATTTAAGCCTTTTAAAAGTGAATTAGACTTTTTTGGCAGCCATGGATTTATAGACAAAATGAGGAAAAAGTTCACAGAATTCCCATATACTCCCTCAAGGCATCCTGCTTGCTGACCACACCTATTCTATTAGTCTGGGTTCTCTAGAGGGACAGAACTAATAAGATATATGTATTTATGAAAGGGAGTTTATTAAGGATAATTGACTCACATGATCACAAGGTGAAGTGCTATGATAGTCCATCTGCAAGCTGAGGAGCAAGGAAGCCAGCAGTGGCTCAGTCTCAAAACCTCAAAAGTAGGGGAGCCAATAGTGTAGTCTTCAGTCTGCAGCCAAAGCCCTGAGAACCCCTCACACCTACTGTTATAAGTCCAAGAGTCCACAGCCAAAGAACCTGGGGTCTGATCTTTGAGGTCAAGAAGAATCCAGCATGAGAGAAAGATGAAGGTTGTAAGACTCAGCAAGTCTGCTTCTTCCACCTTCTTCTGTCTGCGATTTCTAGATGTGCAGATACTTAATATTAACCATCACACCCATCATAGTTTCCCTTATTGTTAACACCTTGCAACAGTTTGGTACATTTGTTATGACTGATGAGCAATATGATGCTATGGTTTGAATGCTTTCCCCAAAAGTTATGTGTTGAAAACTTCATTACCATAATCATGACATTGGGAGATGAGGTCTTTAAGAGCTGATTAGGTCATGAGGGCTCTGCCTCACGAATACATTAGTACCAAGTTGGTTAGTTATCTTGGGAGTGGGTTCCTAATAAAAAAGATGAGTTCACCACATTTCCCTCCCTTTCTCAGGTTCTCCATTCTGCCTTCTGGTTCTTCTGTCATGAATGATCCTCACCATATGCTGGTGCTATGCTTTTGGACTTCCCAGCTTAAATAATTTTATTTTTTAACTAAATTACCTTGTCTATTATATTCTGTTATGGCAGCATAAAATGGATTAAGGCCTATGGATACATTAATATTAACATTCACATTAGGGTTAATTCTTGGTCTACATTCTATGGGTTTTGACAAATGTATAATGATAGGAATCCACCATTACAGTATCATATAAACTAGTTTCACTACCCTAAAATATCCTCTCTCTTAAACCTATTCAACCTTTCCTCCATCCTTCCTAGCACCTATAATTGATAACTTTTTTACTCTGCATAGTTTTCCCTTTTCAAGAATATCATACAGTTGAAACCATATCATGTGTAGTCTTTTCATTTTAGCATCTTTCATCTTATGTCCAAAAGGACATAAAGAAAGCATTTAGGCTTTCTTCATGTCCTTTTGGGGCAATTTTAGTCTTTGAGTAGGTCACTTTAATCTGTTGCCTTTGTTTCTATTACAAATGGATATCCTATTTTAACTTCCATTTTTGCATTTAGTTTCAAAAATCCTGTTCTTCCTCCCTCATAGTATGTAAATTGTTCATTTTATACTCTTTCATATAAAAATCGTTAAGCAATAAACTTTCTCAGTCATTGCATATTTTAAAACATCTTTATGCTGCCTCATTCTTGAATGATAAATTCAGTGGTTTTTGAATTGGGATCGACAGTTCTTTTTTCCTCCATATTTTCAAGACATTCATTTATAATTTTATTGTATTTTTTTGCATTGATAAGAAATTTTCCAATTTATGTGAATAAATTCTACTCACTCCTTCGAGTCTTGATTTCATTTTTTGAATCGAGACATTTTTAGATCCCACATGAATTATGTCCATGTTAAACCCTTTCACGGCACTCTATGTTTTCCTCTGTAGTACTTGTCAGTGTTTGCATATACGCATTTGTTTCTCAGATTACTCATTTAACATTGATTTCATTCCCTATCCTGACCTGAGGAAAGCTGCAGCTTTTGTAATCTACTATATTACCTGGCACACAATCATAGATCAAGTATTAACTAAACACCTAATAGGCTCCAGACACCTTTCTTGGTATCTTAGATGCATCCATAAACTAAACAGACAAAAATACCTGCCCTCACGGGAAAGGCAAACATAGATGTAACAAACAAAAAAGGGGAGCATGCTAAAGGGTTTAGGAGATGAACTTTGGAGCCATATTGCCAGGGTTCATGTCACAGCCCATCAACTTCCTAGCTCTGGAACTTTTACAAGTTTCCTAACCCTTGTTGCCTGTTTCCTGATTCATAAAACAGAGATAATAGTATCTACTTAATAAGGTTATTAGGAAAAATAAATGATATAATATTTACAAAGAATCAGGTATAGTGTCTAGCATATATTAAGCATCATATATGTTTTTGATAAATAAAAATGTGTATCACATGTTATGTTGAGAAGATATTTTATTTTTTTTAAATGAGCATGGCAAAGGGGACTAAGGATAGAAAATAGAGAGGACAGATGACAATTTCAATAAGGTAGTTACATAGGCCTACTAGTGAAAAGGCAACATTGAAACCAGAAAATTGAAAGAGGTTCAAAGTACCTTTAAATTAATTAAAGAATACATTCTAGCATTTCAAAAGTATCCCAAGATTTGCATAGAATAATAAAAAAACTGAATAAGGTAACCAAAATTAATAAGTAGAAGGGACTTGGTGGTTGGTAAATGAAAATAACAGATAATTTTAATGGAAAAATAAGATTCTAAATGAAGATATAGAGGATAATGCTTCCTTCCACCCTCTCCACTTGCTGACACAGTGGGCCATGGAGCATATGAGGAGGAAAAAAAAATCACCACTTTGTGAGGGAGCTGTAATTCCACACTTTCACAAAGGGGCAAACGAGCTGGATTAAAGTAAGGCGATGGCTGAGAGAAAAAGATAACTTGGACAGGAGATGGCAGCTGAAACAAAAATTCTAAATAAAATAAAATTATCTTTCTTCCTAATGCAACATATTTATTTAGGGAAAAGAAAACATTTGCCTACCTTAATTTTCCTCTTATAAAATTGCAATTTAAGTTTATATTCAATTTAGATTATATAAACTAATTATTAATAACTAGCTTTTTAATATGTGGATTAGTGCTTTCAACATCAAATTTGAAAATCATGATAATGAGGATGATGATAATTAGAGTGATTAAAGTGGAATATTGGAAGAAAAACTATGGTGTTATAAAATTTTAAGAGAAGAAGAAAAAGGGGTAAGAGGACAAGGCAAAGTCAGCTTGAAAAGCTCACATGCCATTGAATTCTTCCACCTATGTGTGGCTTTTTGTCAAATGGCACACTAATGAATCCTCCAAAACACATTTCTGCAAATCACTCTATACCACATAACCTTTGATGTGGAAGACCAGGCAATTTCTGCTCTATTTCCAGTGGTTGTTTGAAAGAAGCTAAAGTTATTAAAACTGATAATACCTTTCCTCTCAATGGGCAAAGACTATGTCGTTTTTATTGTCTATTCAGCACTCAGTGATAAATAACTCTGTTGCAATATATGAGGAATAGATTCAGCCCCGTTCAAATCCTTTACTCATTAAACAAGCTTCTCTGTCAAAATGCTCTTTAATAAACACTTTTTATAAATTTTATCTGGTTTTACAAATTTATTTATAAGCATTATTAGACAACCTCGCACAATAGAATTAAAGTCTGTCTCAAACATGTTATTTATTACATGTAGAAGACTTATGGTTAGAAAATAATGGACTACATGATTTTTATATGACATGCCAAACGATAGATACATTCAGAAAGCAAAAGTTGAAATTTGAAATCCCACTGGCCATTACAAAAATAATAAAGTACCTCCATTTCACCTCTTGCACTTTTTGGAAATAGTATTTCAATGCTTCTTGCTAGTCTAAACTGACAGTAGAAGGGATTTTTAAATGTTTTTAGCTCTTCGGAGATTACTTCACAGAAAGAATATTAAAGTCTTGCCAAGAATAAGTGAAAAAAAAAGTCACTCCCTTATAATGGCATCATTTTGAAAATCTGAAAAAATAAAACCTAATTCTGCAAAGAAAGAAATATGCAAGTTAGTTGAGACAATAAATAATAACAATATATTCAGAAGCCTTTGAAGATAACCTACTTAGTGTAGTGGGAACACTTCTCTTTCTTCCATTTCTTCAGTAATTATTCCTGCTGCTTCTAAAGGCATCTTGAGGTTTACGGGTACAAATTAATAAAACATGTCTTTTCCAGGTTATTACAATTTAAATGCGGCAAATAGCATTTTCATTTTTTTTAATGTGGGATAAGCTGAAAACATATAAAATTAATTTTCCATGTGGTATGTATTTCAATAAGAGGCTATTTTTACCCCAAAATATATTGACATTATAATTATTAGGGAGAGGGAGAACAACCCTATGATTGGAATTAGGTAGAAAAGAAATACATTTTATTTTTTAAATCTGAGACCTGGACATCTGGTGGCTACCATATAGGGTCAGGTTGTTGAAGTCTATCAAGACTGCTTTTGACATATTTGGGAATAGTTAGAACTACCAATCATCCTCATTTGATAAGACATATTTGCACAGAGGTCACTGCCAACAAATTGATTCTTCAAATATTATTGTTAGCAGCATATTTCTCTAAGTCTCCCATCTTTGTGAGGAGAGCTGGCTACATGGAAGACTTCAGGACAGCATTTTACCCTTTTAGCTTCAGGCCTGAATTAGAGTCAAGCTATATATTGAGACCTTGTGTTTGTATTTCCAGTTCAACCACTGAGAATACTAATGGGTACTAGAGAAATCTGCTAGAAAAACAAGCTAATAAAAACAAAGAAAATGCACCATTGATTCCTTGGGAGCAGAGCTTGTCTGAGAAAGAAACTTTGCTTAATTTCCTCTGAACTTCATCTGAGAAATAACAAAAATTTTCAGTGTGTACTCCTCTAGCCAGCTGCTACAATTTCAGTGAGGTGGAAGAAAAAAGAAGACATACCTTGCAAAAAAGATGTATTCAACAGAAGCAAATCTTTCATGCCTGATTTTTAAAATAATCTGTCATTTACGATAAAAGCACATGAAAACTATGTGGACCTGTATATTTTACTCCACGATTCACCCTTTCAATATTCTTAAAATTTTCATTTAAGCTTGCTAATATTATGGAAGGCAAATATACTACCTCTGCAGCAGAGTTTCAGAAAATAAAATAGAGAAAAGCAGGAGTGTAGGCATAAAAACAGTAGATAGCCATGTGTGGGGTCTAAAGATAAAGAAAATCTGATCATCCTCTATGAATTCTGATTTTCAGGTAGCTGACCAATTTCACAAAGTATGAAATTTAAATGAACACTTGAAAGGGAATACACAGAAAGTTATGGGAAAGGTATATAAAAATGGGATAAAAAAAAACTAGATTATGAAACTTTTGAGTGTGATGAGTGTTTTATAGAGTCCTTGATGCATATTCAACAAATATTTGTTAATTTAACAGCTATAACTGAAGACTATTGTTAATTTCAAATTTATTCATTAGAAATATTTGACTGAAAGAGAATTGGACTGACTCTAACTAACATGATCAATATTAGAATTTATTGGAAAACTATGGGGTGGCTCATAGAAGAAAGAAAATTCTGGTAAATCAAGACTTCTTAATGACAGAGATGAGAAGCTAAGTAACAACAAATGACAAATGTCTCCAGAATGCTACTTTTATCATGAATAAGCCCTATCTTCAAATTACTTGGCTCAAGGTTCAAATGTATAAGGTAAGCTAGTCAGGCTTAGATTGGCCTGAAATGAACACTTTGAATGATGATCCAACTAACATCGTGAGTAATGGTGGGAGAGTAGTTTCCCAGACAGAAAAACAGGTATTATTACCAGAAACCAAAATAACAATGGAAAGGCATTATATCACCTTGTATTTTACTAAATTTTTAAACATACATATCAGTTAATTACTTCAACTAGACTTTGAGATATAATTTATTTTCCATTTTGTATGAAGAAATATGAAAATAGAAAACAAGAAACTTGTCAAAAATTATGAAGACATTCTCTCCAACTCCAATATTCTTGCTGTTTCCATAACACACAAAAAGGCAATATAAAACTATTCCATACTTACTCTAAACAGGTTTTAAAATCAATATTTTCAAAATCAAAATATGTTTGTCAAATTATATAAATTTATTAAACAATTTTATAAATAAAGGAGACTGAATTGTTTGCTATTAGTATATAAATCTTAGCAAAGAACAATATGATGGTTTCAATATTTTCAAATGCTTTTTCTCAAAAAGACACAGGATCTACATAATACATGAATTTTTCATTCATTTTTGAGCTTACAGCAAAACCAAGAGAATTCTATGAAGGCCAGAGGATAAACAACTATCTGAAAAGAAGTGACAAGTGAACACAGAAGCCAGCATGCCCTGAAAATAAATGCCAGTATTAGGACCCCAGGGCTTTGTTGGTTAACAATCAAACATAGGGGAATAAGAGAACAAGGCTTGGGACCATGAAAAATTGAAAGCTGAAAGTGCGACTATCATAAAGCCAAGAATCTAAAGGGACTGCATCCTCATTGAAAAGGTAGACTGGAAAAAAGTCGATCAGTTAGAAAGACAACTCATCAGGGAATCCATTTGGTTTGGCCAGCTCATGGTGGAAAAAATATAATGATAATGCTTTCCACAGAGAATTTGTAGCCAAAAAGCAGTTCTCATAGAGTCTAGGATTGAATTTACAGGGGAAACCATAACAAAATTCATACAAATTTCCATCTAATAGAATTAAAATTCTATTACAACAAAATGGAAGTGAAAAATAGAGAGAAAAATTCCCAAAACAATGAGGATGGGAAGCTGACCAAGACAAAAAATTTCTAGTTAAAAGGTCAACATTATTGTCAGATCAGGGATTTAACTTTGTCTCATAAGCTATTAACTTAGTTCATTACCCTTTCATTGCTGCTGGAAGAAGATATGAGACTTCTAGGACAGAAACAAGGGACTTTACTGCTCACAGTGAAGTGAGCAACATGAACATCAGCACTTACATGTTAGTTTTTCTTGTCCCCCCAAGTCCCACAGGTGTGGCACGACATGATGGACATGGATGTTACACAATTCTGTTCTTTGTACTAAAGAGACATATCACTTCATTTCTTAGTATTCCTTGCTGCAAACCCTGAGAAATACCCACATTAAAGAGTAGTCAGGACCTTTTTTTCTTGGGATTCTAGCAAGAAAGTACAGGGATGGATACTCAGGGCTTATGGTCAATTGCCTCTCCCACCAATCTACTCCTCCTTCTAACAACAAGTTCTTGGCTGAAGTCAAATTTTCTCATGAGTACACCAATTGGTTGACCATTTGGAATAATCTTACCAGTAGAGGCTGAGAATAAATCAGTTTAATTTTTATGAAGTTTTTAATTAAGACTACTATTAACAAGAATCCAAGCATTAGGATAACCCCAATCTGTATTACTGACTGAAACCAGGCCTCCCAGAATCACAGACTCAACCAAATGTAAATAAGTCTTAGATGGGGCCAGTAGGTCTTACTTCAAGTAGCAAGGATATAGCCTAAAGCCAGTCCTTTATTTATTTCAATTCACAACCTAGATGGACTTTCTGAATTGGGGGTTTTGCCAGTAATTACTGGCTACTGAGTGGCCAGAAAGCAACCCCGTCCCTAATGAAGATGCTTCATAGCCAGCTCTCTTAAGCGTATAAACATATAATCTGAAGCGACACAGTTCATTCTAGTTCAGGGTTTATTGTTAAACTTCAGTTTGATCATCATTACATTGATTTGGTTAAATCACTTGAGTCATGACCAAATACTTGCACCCTCTCTTGCCACCACTGCACAAGCTGAGGCCACTCAGGTATTAGAAAAAGAATATAAATTTGTATCCAATGGCCTAAAGCAAGATAGTGCTGGCCCATGTGCTTCTACATGTATGGAGCAGGGAGGTGGAGCTCCACATCAGGAGCTACCATTCATTGATGACTTCTGAGGCATTAGAATATCTCAGGACTAGTCACATCCACATGACTTTACTTCTATTTTCATAACCCAGCAGCAGGTGAATTACAAGTCACAACTATTGCTTAATGATTGTTTTGCCAGGCTGTGGTTTGGGATCTAAAGGACAAAGAACATTAATTGTTTTCCGCTCCTTGAACCTCTCAGGGTCTAAGGTGGGAGTTTCTTCCTTAGGTTCTGGGGTTGTTACTGTTCTTTCAAATTCACAAAACAAGTGTGTGTCATTCTAGTAACTACGGCTTCACCGGTTTTCAATTACCTCCTACTTATGCCCAGACCTTTCATCTGGCAGGTCAAGTGCAAGAGGAACAAGGCCAGTTTTATACAAGGTACAGAGAGACTCATTATATATTCTGCTTTGGCCTACATGGGTCACTATATGGTTCTTGGCTATCAGTGTACTCACAAGTTGTCATCGTCTTTTTGATCTAGGATCATGTCAATCCAACAAAAGAATCCAGGTGGCTAAACCAAAATTAAGTTTGTATATACTAGTTCCCATATTGGGTAGGATGCCACGTGGTGTACAGATTACACTGGCCTGTATTTGCTGATAAGTAAAAAAACAATCCTCATGTCCAGAAATGGTCAAGGTGCAATGCAAATTTTCAAATTCAGTCTACATAATCCTTCACTTCTTTCATTTGATCATTAACTGGGTAATAATCAATAAGAAAAGAATCCTGTTTGGGCATGGCTACATTCAATGATCAAACTGCCTAAGGCTCATGGAACAGAGAGAGAGGGGAGAGGTAGCGTCAGATATCCTCTTGATTTCAATTTTGAGAAGTGAATTCTGCTTCTCAATAATGCTAGATGTCAGCAGAATAAAGAATGTGGATTGCTCGTCAAGGATGTTCACTATGAGTTCATTATAAGTGGCCTACTCAACAAAAGACGTAACAAAGTCAGACTGAAAATGGTCCCAAACCCTGAAAACATGGCAAACTTTAGTTTGATGGGTGACCAGAGTGTGACCATAGGATGCCTATCAGATTGAAATAACATCTGATATGATTTGGATCTGTATCCACAGCCCAAATCTCATGTCAAATTGTAGTCGCCAGTGTTGAAGGAGGAACTTGGTGGGAGGTGACTGAATCATTGGAGTGGACATCCACCTTGCTGTTTTCATGAGTTCTCAGGAGATCTTGTTGCTTATAAGTGTGTAGCACGCTCCCCACGCCACACCCCTTCTCTTGCTTCATCCCTCTCTGGCCACGTAAGAGGTGCCTGCTTCCCTTTCACCTTCTGTGGTGATTGTTTCCTGAGACCTCCCCAGCCACGTTTTCTGTAGAAACATGGCTGAACCATGAGCCCACCTCTTTTCTTTTTAAGTTACCCAGCCTCAGGTATGTCTTTATAGCAGTGCAAGAATACACTATGACAATATATCCTAAAAATGTGTACACAGCTGTGAGTTACCATTGATAGCTTCAACAGGGGTAAAAGTTCAAATACAGTCCATTTTCTTGGAGCACTTAAAGTCAATGTCCATGCAATATGGCCTTCTTCACTGCAAGACAAATGGGGCCAACTTTAGACACGAGTCACTTGCCTAGTATACAATGGTAGCTTCTTCATAACAAATGCATAGTCCTTTACCATATGGCTAGTTTCTGTGATGGCAGATGTGTTGCCATGCCTGGTGCAATGAAAGTCCAGGTGGCCATGGGGTTGCTAGACAGTACATTCTTGATCATCATCCTAATTCCACTAAGTCTCTTACCTGAGCGTCTACATAAGTAGCTTAGACTGATTACCATTACAATTTGTTGCCACAGTTCACACCCCAAAGAAGGCTCTCTTTAACCTGATCATCTGCAGTCTTTCAAGTAAGTGGCAGAGCAGATGGTTGGGCCATTAGCAACAGCCTAAAAGTTAATTTAAAAAGGTATAGCAATCCTGGCCCTTGGGAGCACTGTCTATGGCAATTCAGCCCTTAGTTTGACTTTCTTACTCAAGTCACACTTCCTGAGTTATCATTGGCCCTGGATGGCTGCTGTCTTTGCTGTCACCTTAGCCATGAACGAACCATTCTCGCACATTCAGGAAAAATTCTATAAATCCACAGTGCCAGGAGCCAGTAACTTTGTGTTAGGTGTTGAAGGGAGGGATAATGATTCCCTAAAGGGAAAAGTTTAAGATTCAAAAGTTCTAACAGGGCCAGACTGGCTGTGTTCTTGGAAATATCATTTCCATTTGCCCAGCAAGGCCTGTTGGGCCCATCCTGCCTTATCAGGCATTGACTACAAGTTGACCTACTTTAAAATGAAAGTGTCAGACAGTCACAAGGCCTCAATGGATAAAGCATTCAGTTTTATACGTTCTTAGTTGCAGATTAATAAGGAAAAAGAAGAGGGGATGGGGCATAATTTGTCCCCTTGTTAGGTGGTACTTCTGTTTCCTTTGTTTTCATAGCCAACATTTCCTTAGCTTGATTATCCTGTGATTTAAACCTAGTCATTGGTCTAATGGCCAAGAGGGTCATTTCTACCAAATATATATGTACATATTTATTATGCAAATACATTTTATTCTATATTGTCAAATTTATCAATATTCTTTACTGCTTCTAGATTTTGAGTCACAGTGAGATAGGTTTATAGATTCCTAATTTATACAGAAATTCACCCATTTTTTCTATTACATATGTTTCCCTTTTTTAACATAACCCCATTATATGTTGAAGACTATAGTTTTGAAAGTTGATTTAGAAATGACCATTTTGAGAACCATTTTTGTGGAAGCTACCCCAACAAAAGATGAAATAACATATTGAAATTATATTGAATTCATACTGACTTGGGGCAAATTAACATCTCCATGATGTATCATTTTATCTTGCTATGTGGGTTTGCTTTCTTTCCTTTTGGGATGTTTTATAGTTTTCCTCAGTCAGGTTTCGTACCTTTCCTGATACAGTTATTCATAGGTCAATGACCTACAGATACTACCTTATAGTTAAAATGAGTCCTTCTATAAATTACAATGTTAGTGGGAGTTCTTCAGAAAGACGCAAATGGTATGTGTGTGGGTGGGAGTGGTGGGGTGGTAGGAGAGATCCATTTTAAGAACAGATAACATGATGGGAGAGGCTGGTAAGTTCAAAATCTGCAAAGTAGACAAACAGGCTGGAATCCCAGGGAAGATCTGGTATTGCACCTCAAGACCAAAGGCAGATTTCTGGCATTTTCCCTTTCTTGGGAGAGGTCATTTTTTTTTCTGTTAAAACCTGTGACTGATTGGATGCAGTACACCCATATTATAGTGGGTAACCTGCTTTACTCAAAGTCTATTGATTTAAATGTTAATCTCATCTAAGAATACCTCCACAGAAACATCTAGAATAGTGTTCAACCAAATATTGGACACTGGCCCGGCCATCAAGCTGACACATAAAATTAACCATCACTAATTTACACTCCGACCAACAGTGTAAAAGCAATCCTATTTCTCCACATCCTCTCCGGCATCTGTTGTTTCCTGATTTTTTAATGATTGCCATTCTAACTGGTGTAAGATGGTATCTCAATGTGGTTCTGATTTGCATTTCTCTTATGACCAGTGATGATGAGCTTTTGTTCATATGTTTGTTCGCAACATAAATGTTTTCTTTTGAGAAGTGTCTGTTCATATTCTTTGCCCACTTTTTGATGGGTTTTTTTTTTTTCTTGTAAATTTGTTTAAGTGCTTTGTAGATACTGGGTATTAGCCCTTTGTCAGATAGGTAGACTGCAAAATTTTTTCCCATTCTGTTGCTTGCCAGTTCACTCTAATGATAGTTTCTTTTGTTGCACAGAAGCTCTTTAGTTTAACTAGATCCCATTTGTCTATTTTGGCTTTTGTTGCCACTGCTTTTGGTGTTTTAATCATGAAGTCCTTGCTTATGCCTATGTCCTGAGTGGTCTTGCCTAGGTTTTCTTCTAGGGTTTTTATGGTGTTAGGTCTTATGTTTAAATCTTTAATCCATCTGTAGTTAATTTTTGCATAAGGTGTAAGGAAGGGATCCAGTTTCAGCTTTCTCCATATGGCTAGCCAGTTTTCCTAACACCACTTATTAAGGGCTAGGGGAGGGATAGCAGGGTGTGGGGGGATAAGGGAGGGATAACATTAGAAGAAACACCTAATGTAGATGACGGGGTGATGGATGCAGCAAACCACCACAGCGTGTGTATACCTATGTAACAAACCTGCATGTTCTACACATGTACCCCAGAACTTAAAGTATAATTTTTTTAAAAAAATCTATCTTCAAAGAACTTTAAAAAATTAGCCATCACAAGAAACTTTACTCTTAAAATATTAATTTTATATCTATATCCATTTATTTACTCAATTATTTCATCTTTATTTCATCTCTCTTTCTATATCTCTCTCTCTTCCCCCATTCCACCATCTCCTTTTCTTTGATTTTCTGTGGTTTTGCAGATATAGTGTCACAGCATCTGCAAATAAAGATGATTTTAACTTTATGCTCTCTAATTCTTATGTCTCTGATCATTTTATTCTTGTCTGATTTTATTTTTTAATAATTTCAACACAATGTTTAAAACTATAGCAATAATGAGCCTCATTTACCTTTTCTCTGAATTTAACAGACACTGGTTCAACATTTTCCTATTATTTAATATATGAGGTATTAGCAGGTAAGAAATATCCAAACAATTTCTCTTGAGTGCTTTTATTTAGTTTTGTATGAATTAGGAATTTACCTTTGAAAAGATATTTAATTTTGTATAAAATTTTTCACAGAAATCATATAATTTTTTTCTCATTATAGCTATTCAATAACATGAATTATATTAGTTGATTTTCTAATCTTGTTCCATCTGTGGATTACTGCAATAAATATTAGTTATTAATCATTAATTTTAATGTGCTATTACCTCTATTGGTTAATATTAATTTATTTCAAATATCTCTTCAGTATTTGTGCAGATGTGGTTCATCTGTAGTTATCCTTTATCTGAAATGATTATTGGATTTAAATGTTAATATCATGCCTGTGCATCTGTTATGTTCTGTCTGGAAATCAGACACCACAGTAGGTATTCCAAACAGAAGCAATTTATGGATAAATTAGTTATACAATTTGAAAAGGTTAGAGGAGCAGAAGTGAAAATAACATTACTAAAAATTAAATTGCTGCAAATCAGCAAACAGTGATGCTGCAAGCCCAAGATCTCTGGGGCACACTTATAAAGTGGCTTTTGCTACAAGTCAAATCCTCCCAATAGGGAGACTGTTAGTGCCATGTCTAGGCCAGAGCTACCTTTGCTGGGAACCACACTGCTTGAGCAGGAGGGAAATGGGTCTGCATTCCCAGGCCCATGTTCCTGTTTGTGGCGGCAGCTGTCACTCTCAACACCCAAAACACTATTGTTGCTGCTCCTATTTGTGCAGCCAGAAAAGCTATGCCAAAGAGAATAGGAATAGAATCCATTCTTCCCTCCTCATCCTGTCAAATCTCTCATGAGCGCACTTCAGTTGCCGAACCCAACTGGAGATCATTTATTTGGTACAGTTTTCTGGGAACTGGAGCTTGTGGGGCCCCTACCCTCCCTTACAGACTAGATAACAGAAGGGCAGAAACAGATCTGAGAACATGGAAATGACTGGGAGAGCTTATTGCATAAAAGGAATTCAGAAGTTTTTCTTTTTTTTTTTCTATTTACTAAGGCAATTTGGGTAACCCTGGTATTATCTGGTCTTTGAATCCTCACAAGCCAAGTATTTATTTGGGGGCAGGTCTTTAATGATCTCCCTGTAAAAACTGAGCTGTTTACAGTTCCATGCTGGGATCAGTTTTGGTAACTTATATTTTTCCTAGAAAATTATCCATTTCCTCTAGACTTCAAATTTCTCTGGCACACAGTTGGAAAAGTGGTTTGTTATGAACATTAAAAACCTCTCTCTCTGAGGTTTGGTTATTTTCTTCTTACCACTTTTTATTTTGAATATTTTTTTTAACCATTTTTCTTTCCCTTGGTTTTCTAGTTATTGGATTGTCGATTTTCTCATTATATTTAAATAATGGATTTTTTAAAATTGTATTTCTTACTCTTCTTATTTTGTCTTTATTTTCTTAACTTTTAAATTGTATATTTATTGCTTTTTCCTTAACTATTTTCTAAAAATGTTAACATAGTTTCTCTAAGCATTTCTTTCTAGAAATTCTATAATTTTGATTTGTATATTTCCTTTGACTCAAGATTTATTTTTTAAAAGATTCTTATCTCCAGTTAGGTAGACTTTACTTTTTATCATTGGTTTCTAATCATACTGCATATTTATATTGGTAAATGTCACGTGCATAATTTTAAATTTGTAGATTAAATAATTATTTTTACAGAAATCAGGAATTTATTTTCTCATGATTCTGTAGGCAAAAGGCTGAGATCAAAGGATCAGTAGGGTTGGTTTCTACTGAAGAGTTCCTTTGAGGTTTGCAGATTCCCATCTTCCTGTATCTTCACATGGCCTTCCTTTTGCACATTTCTTGGTTCAAATTTCCTCTTCTTGTAAGGACTCCAGTCATATTGAATTAGGGCCCAGTCAAACGAATTCATTGTAACTTGGTTACATCTGTAAAGAACTTACTTCCAAAATTCAGCCACATTCTAAGATACTAGGCATTAAGATTTCAACATATGAATTAGGAAGATGGCAAAATTCAGCCCATAACATTTTGCATTCTTTGTGTCAAAGTCAACTGTCAGCATCAGACCTAAATGAGATTTGAAAATAGATATTGACTGTTTATATATTTTGAATTAAAATGAAGTCTTCTACTGTTTCTTTATATAATTATCATGATAAATCTTGAAAAACTGCAGACTCAGAAGTCTTGCAAAGAGTTAAGACACATTGGTATAAAATATGACAGTTACAGACAGGACAACAGAAAACTTAATAAATTTGCCTCATTATTTTTGTTCTGTGATGATCTTTTTTTGTAGAACATTGGGCTGATTTTCTTTAAAAATATTAAATGTTCAAAGAGTTTATAGTCCATTTCAGCCTATTTTATCAGTCATGATTGCAGTTACAACTCCTTCAGCACTTTTCCTCTAAATTTAAATTTAAATAATCCAGATCCTGTTGTTTCATTAAATATTTATTTTTTCACTGACATTTTGAAGAGTAATATCCCGAGAGTTCAGATAAACCTCCATGGGTATGAACCTGTAAGATACAAGCTGGACAGATGATCACTGAATGTACAATGGGGAAAAAGTAATTTCCAGCTGTGTAAAATTATAGTCAGCCTGGGTGTTACAAAGCAGATCATTGAATTAATGTAAAAAATCACTGATAATAAAGGTTATTAAATCATTCTTAGACTTCTAATGCTACAGTATTTTTCTAGAGGGTAATTTGTACATTGGGAGACTAAAACTAAATGTGAGAAAAATACCAATAACTTGATGGCATAATTATTTATTTATGGTCAAGAAAACATAATAGAAGAAATCATAGTAAATTTTGATTTTCCACAAGTGGCTTCTATGAAAACCTGTTATTTGGAGACTCTAGGATTTTTGATCTCTTGTATGACAGGCACTGTGAAAAGATGTTTGCAATGCATCCTGAATAAAACACTTCCTCCATTCTGGGTACCAAAAACACAAGAAAGTAATCATTTTTTAATTGCTAGCAAGTAGCAGGAGCAAGTAAAAGCAGCTACTGAAATCAGGCACAATGGTTCACGCCTGGGAGGCTAAGGCAGGAGGATTGTTTGAGGCCAGGACTTTGAGATGAGCTTGGGCAGCTATGAACAGAACCTATCCTTTAAAAAAAAAGTCAAAAATTATCCAGGTATAGTGGTGCACATCTGTGATCTCAGCTACTTGAGAGTCTGAGGTGGGAGGATCACTTGAGCCTAGGAGGCGGAGGCTATACTGAACTATGATCATGCCACTGCATTGCCGCCTGGGGAACAGGGTGAGACCCTGTCTCAAATTAATAAACTAATAAAATTAAATAAAATTTAAAAGAGTGGCTACATATTAACATACTGAAGCTCTGGTACACAGTAAGTGAGAAAATTTAAGTAGGGGAATGTCCAACAATATATCAATATAAAGGGATGTGTGTGTGTGTTTGTGTGTGTGAATGTGCGTGTGTGTGTGCATAAATCAAGAATATGGGACAGTGTGAGATGGCTGAAAGAAAATACCAGAGCTTGAGAGTGAGAAACAAGTGAGACCAAGATCCCCCAGGAACAGACAGGAGAATTAAAAACCCCTCAGAATGGATAATACTCTTGCAGCAAAATATAGATTATAGGCTTGTTTGACAGTACTCTTGAGTTACCAATGTCTGAGCCAAAACTTGAGGGTTAAAGTACGATTTTGTAAATTGGCATTGGAGCAGAAAAAGATACTAGGTGGGAATAGAATGGGGGAAGGAGGCAGTTCGGTGGAGGAAATGACATAGCAAATATTAAAGAGTGCACAGATTATTTAGTATGCGTAACATTTTATCAGAAGAGTGAAAAGCAAGCTTATATTCACTTTCACTTCCTCTTACTATACTCATAGAGTGTACAGTGCAGTTTTTGTACCCTACTTAATAAGTAATAGGTAAAAGATTTAATTAGGCAACCAAATACCATTTACTTTACAGGAAACCTGGACATATGCATTAATTGAAGTTTTACTCATTTTTCTTAGCAATTGTATAAATAATTCACTGTTGTACAACACACTGGAAATTTGTCTGCTATAATTTCAGTAGTACTGCTCTAAAGCACTGGTTTTGGAAGAGAACCACTTCTTAGCAGTCAACTGAAGTTTTGTTTGCTTTGTGTTGTTCTTCAACCCAATCTCTGCCATTTTTAAATGCACATCCTGGACTTCTTCCAGTGAAGATTTTCTAGGGTATTTTAGCATTCATTTCTCAATTATACTGTTGTTGCAAGACAATACTACTCCAAGTTCTTTAACTTCCTGGTGATAATTAAACCACAGATGCGTAATTAAATGTATCCAAGCTTAAACAAATTAAGTCAAATAAAATTCCAGTGTTCTCCTTATCTGAAAATAAAGTCGTATATAGAAATTTGCATTCTCTCTTGAAAAAGCATATTTTATCATGCAATTATGTTTTCAAATAGATAAAAAGCAATAATTTATCATCAATGACAGAGTTCATCTTATGACTTTATTTTAAAACATTCTCAGTGTTCAGGTAAAACAATATAAGAAAAGTATATGTAATAGCGCTGTGAGTAGAAAGATCTCTTAGACGATGACAGTGGCTGACCTATATTGTATATAAATAAACAAGACATACTAAAAAAATAGAGAAATAAATTATTTTTTAAAATCTATCAATGGATAATTCAACAAACATCTATTGAGAGCCATATATGATATCACTCACTGGACACACACATTAATAATGTATAATTTTCAATAAGTTAATAATTAAACAAGGGAAACTGAGAAGCTGGAGTTTACATCAAATGCTGATCGTGTTAATAAAGGCAAGATACATGAGGAGCATTAAAGAGAAGGTGCCAACTTCTTTGTATGAGAGAAAAGATTTCACATTAATAGAGAAGAGCCTGGTAAAGCCATAGAGGAAAGAAGTTTCAGGGAGATAATACACCATTTCAAAAAATATCAGTAATACCTACCATTGGATAGTTGACATATAGGGTACCAGTCTTTTATTTTTTCAGGTATGAGAAATCTGTTGTTTTTGTTTAGTTGCTGTTTTTACAATTGTTTAACTGAAGGTATAAAGTGAATTTTCAAAATTTTATTTATTTGCTTTTGCTTTTGACAGGTGGATGTGATGTACATGTTTACCAATTAGAGCAGCAAAGCACAATGTCAATTTGCTATTTCATTTCCTCCTTGTATTTAGGTTCCTCTAAAGCATGATTTCAGCATTTAATTATATTAAGTAATTTTCTGTTTAATGTCAGAAATTTTATCCTTTGTGTTTTCCTTTAACCATAATGCTACGAGGTATATTAATTAATACACTAAAATGCCATGTCATGGTTAACAAAACTGTGAGTACAATACTTGATTATCCCAAGGCTTAAGAATGAATGTCCCTTTCTGTATTGTACTCCAAAGCACCTATTACAGAATCTCAATTCAATCACACCTATAGCCAAAAATAGGTTTTATTGCCCTTATAAGCTCATCCTGGCTACTATTTGAGACAAATAATGATATAATTCATTTCTACTGGGGTGGCCAGCAGGACATATTAATCCAAGGATATCCTTTTATTTAATTATTTATTTTTAAAATCAGCATATGTTTTAATATACTTGACGTGTGAGGAAGAAACATTTGTTACAGCATATGAGGATAGATATCCATTAGATATAGAATACATACTATGTTAGTTTGTGAGAGACCATTTAGGCATCAAATACACAATTGAAGTACAGTCCTAACTAAAGCAGAGTTCTCAATAAACTTTGTAGATAACCACATGGTGATGAATAGTAAGGGAACCCTGTCAGTATACTTTGTTCCAGATTTAACCATAGTTCTGAGTAATTTTGTAGGCAAGGCAAATCTATCGATCTGTATGTCTATATTTCTACTTTGCAGATCCATGACCTTTAACCTTTCCTACTGATTTCTTAATACTTAAGAATTTTTATATGCTATATTTTCTGGACTGTGAAGGGCCAACTTGAATAAGAAACTATTAGACAGTGTTTCATTAAAGCTTATACAAATATAAACTGTTAAATTTATTATAGCTAAAGTAGAAAATAAAAGGATGTTTCTCTATGTCCATTAGAAAATAGAACTTTGGCCATAATAAATCCACTTTATGAGATCCTAGAAATTAATTATTGTTGTGATTATCTTGGTGTAGTTAAGAATGTTTATACATGAAGTTATCAGCTACTAGGCTAAGAGAGCTTTGGAAATCTTTTTTTTTTTCCTTTTTTAAATTGTACTTTAGGTTCTGGGGTACATGTGCAGATCATGCATAGGTACACACATGGCAATGTGGTTTGCTGCCTCCATCCCCTCATCACCTACATCTGGCATTTCTCCCCATGTTATCCCTTCCAGACCTCCTCACCCGCCACTGTCCCTCCCTTGCCCCCCCACCAACAGACCCTAGTGTGTGATGCTCCCCTCCCTGTGTCTCTTAGAGCTTTGGGACACAGGGAGTTGTGAAACTTAGTTTCACAAGATGAAAAGGATCTCTTTATAGTGACATCAGTTCAAACTTGAAAAGTCTTTCCATGGGTCTATGCCCTGAAATATTAATTGTAAAAAATAACTTTTAGTGTTATGTACTGAGTTGTTCTTTTGACCTTTTTCCAGAATACTTACACAGCAGCCTGTAAGTAGAGTAAGGGAAATGAAGAAACCACTTGTTAATAATCAGATTATTAGATTCTGGGCCGGGTGCTGTAGCTCACGCCTATAATCCTAGCACTTCGGGAGACCAAAGTGGGTGGATCATGAGGTCAGGAGTTCGAGACCAGCATGATCAACACGGTGAAACCCTGTCTCTACTAAAAATACAAAAATTAGCTGGGCGTGGTGCTGCATGCCTGTAATGGCAGCTACTCAGGAGGCTGAGGCAGGAAAATCACTTGAACCAGAGGCGGAGGTTGTAGTATGCCAAGATTGTACCACTGCACTCCAGCCTAGGTGACAGAGCAAGACACAGTCTCAAATAAAACAAACAAACAAACAAAAAAGATGCTGGTTAAATTTAATGCAAGATACTGAAATTTCAGAATGAAGGAGAATGGAATACGTTACTGAGGTAATGCTCAGTTTAAATCAATAATAATCCTGACAGTAAGAAAATATTGTGAACAGTCAAGTATTGACAAATCTCCAGAGACATCTAATTCATCTCAGAACGTGTTTGTTGTGCTTGTCATGAATTGACAAGAGATTACAAAATCCTTTTATACCTCAGTTTGATGACGGTTATTGACATTCCATATATGTGAACATGATTGTGCTTTTATCCATCTCGAAAGGGATACAACTCCTGAAATATTTTTAACATATCACTGGTATGTTTTTTAAACTAGAGAACCTATTTTAATTTCTCCTTTTGGTTTGTCAATACTTTCCATAGTGAAGGCTTTAAAACCAGTAGAGTTGTCTGTGTAGTTTAAGTGAATTAAAAATGCAGAGTATCAAGAATACATAAACTGGGCCGGGCGCGGTGGCTCACGCCTGTAATCCCAACACTTTGGGAGGCTGAGGCGGGTGGATCACGAGGTCAAGAGATCAAGACCATCCTGGTCAACATGGTGAAACCCCGTCTCTACTAAAAATACAAAAAATTAGCTGGGCACGGTGGTGCATGCCTGTAATCCCAGTTACTCAGGAGGCTGAGGCAGGAGGAGAATTGCCTGAAGCTAGGAGGCGGAGGTTGCGGTGCGCCGAGATTGCGCCATTGTACTCCAGCCTGGGTAACAAGAGCGAAACTCCGTCTCAAAAAAAAAAAAAAAAAAAGAATATATAAACTTTTTGTATCCCTTCTGTTATAATATGAGGGAAAAGAAATTGGCATCAATTACTTTTCTAGGAAATCTCAAAGGCATTCTGGGTATAAAAAAATCTAATAAAGAAATATAACAGTGTTATTATTCAGAAATGAGTTCTTTAATTTGAATTTAAGAAAGCCCATATTAAAAAGATGTCTTTAGAAAATACAAGATCATAATCTTTATTATGTAAAGAGAGTACATGGTTTCAATTTTGACTTAAAGTGACAATATTTAAAGTGAACTCAAGAAAATGATAATTATTAGAAAATTTATCTTTTCAAATTTGAAAAATATTTGTTAATAATTTAAAAAATTTTAAAATGAGGTCCATAAAGTAAAAGGCTTTAAAGTCAGGGCATTTGGGCAATATTAGGAACCTCAATCACCTAACCATCTAATATCTTTTTACTTTTGCATTTTTTTATTATACTTTAAGGTCTGGGGTACATGTGCAGAACATGCAGGTTTGTTACATAGGTATACGCTTGCCATGGTGGTTTACTACATCCATCCCCCAGTCATCTACATTAGTTATTGCTCCTAATGTTAGCCCTCCCCAATTCCCACACCTCCTGCTATCTCTCCTCTAGTCCCTGGACTGCCCAACAGCCCCCGGTGTGTGATGCTCCCCTCCCTGTGTCCATGTGTTCTTTTTTTTTTTAATTTTTTATTGCATTTTAGGTTTTGGGGTACATGAGCAGAGCATGCAAGACAGTTGCGTAGGTACACACATGGCAGTCTTGCCTCCTTTCTCCCCTTCACCCACATTTGGCATTTCTCCCCAGGTTATCCCTCCCCACCTCCCCCTCCCACTGGCCCTCCCCTTTCCCCCCAATAGACCCCACTGTTTAGTACTCCCCTCCCTGTGTCCATGTGTTCTCATTTTTCATCACCCGCCTATGAGTGAGAATATGCGGTGCTTCATTTTCTGTTCTTGTGTCAGTTTGCTGAGGATGATGTTATTGTTCAACACCCACCTATGAGTGAGAACATGTTGTGTTTCATTTTCTGTTCTTGTGTCAGTTTGCTGAGAATGATGGTTTCCAGCTTCATCCATGTCCCTGTAAAGGACATGAACTCATCCTTTTTTATGGCTGCAGAGTATTCCATGGTGTATATATCCCACATTTTATTTATCCAGTCTATCTCTGCTGGCATTTGGGTTGGTTCCAAGTCTTTTCTATTGTGAATAGTGCCACAATAAACATACTTGTGCATGTGTCTTTATAGCAGAATGATTAATAATCCTTTGTGTATATACCCAGTAATGGAATTGCTGGGTCAAACGGTATTTCTAGTTCTAGATCTTTGAGGAATCACCACATTGTCTTCCACAATGGTTGAACTAATTTACACTACCACCAACAGTGTAAAATCCTTCTCCATATCCTCTCTAGCACAGTTGCATTTTCATGTAAAGAGCAGGATATGCAGTCAAAGATATATTTGTCTTTTTAAAAGCACAAAAAAAAATTTATTTACTTTTTTGCACAGAACCCATGAAAAATTTTGCATTATTCACAATCTATAAAAATTGGCCCAGCCGGGTGCGTTGGCTCACGCCTGTAATCCCAGCACTTTGGGAGGCTGAGGCGGGTGTATCACGAGGTCAAGAGATCGAGACCATCCTGATCAACATGGTGAAACCCCGTCTCTACTAAAAATACAAAAAATTAGCTGGGCATGGTGGTGCGTGCCTGTAATCCCAGCTACTCAGGAGGCTGAGGCAGGAGAATTGCCTGAACCCAGGAGACGGAGGTAGCGGTGAGCCGAGATCATGCCATTGCACTCCAGCCTGAGTAACAAGAGCGAAACTCTGTCTCAAAAGAAAAAAAAAAAAATTGGCCCAACTTTGTCAACATTTAATATATTTCTTTTAAAATTTGTCTTTCAGATTTGTGATTATATGTGTATTATATATATTATGTATTATTTATAATTATTATATATATTATATATTTATTGTATATATATATATACTTACAATCTGGCACAACAGGACTTTTTTAAGGCAAATCTTATTTTTATGAACAAAATATTTCAACAAGTTAAATATATCCATTATCTTATATATACACTCATGTTTCTTTAAAATGGTTATAACTTGTGTAGTGAGCCTAAGTATACAACTTTTATTCCCATTAAGAAACTGAAAAACCATGGAGGTAGTTAAAGGAGAACTGTCATCCACTTGCACCTTAGCAAATCCACATAGCTCCAGTAAGGCAATCCTTCCATAGGCATACATGTTCTTCTAAAAAAAGGACTTTACCTTTTAGGACATATTCTTATGTATATACGAATCAAGAGGGTTGTACAGAGAGTTTCCAAATACCCCATACCCAGTTTCTCCTTAACGTCTTACATTGATATGATACAATTGTGATGATTAATGAAGCAGTATTGATATACTGTTATTTACTATACTCTGTAATTTATTTAGAGTTTCTTACTTTATACCTAATTCTCTGTGTGTGTGTATATGTGTGTGTGTATGTGTGTGTGCATGTGTGTGTGTGGTTGTGTGTCCGTGTGTTGTGTGTCTCCAGGATTCCATCCAGAGCACCATATTATATTCACCCACACTGTCTCCTTAGGCTGGCTACTTTTTGCTGTCATAGTTTTCAGACTTTATTTTTATGACTTCAACAGTTTTGAAGAGTCAGGTATTGTGTAAGATGCTCCACTTTGGAATGTGTCTGATGTTTCTCTTATGATAAAATTGTGATTATAAGTTATTGAAAGGAAGATGACAGAGAGAAAGGCCACCATGTTTATCACATCAAATCAAAGATACATTCTATCAACCTGACTTATCTCTGTTAGTGTTACCTTGATGACCTAACTAAGCTAGTGTTTATCAGATTTCTCCACTGCGAAGTTATTGTTTTTTCCTCGTTTCATGCTGTAGTCTTTGAAAGAAAATTACTATGTGCAGCTTGCATTATGAAGTAGGTAGTTATGCTGTCCTTCCTTGAGGGTAGACTATCTATCTATTCAAATTATAAAAAATTCTTATGCATGGGATTTACCTCTTTTCCCCCATTCATATATTTATTTATTCTCATTTATTTGTATGGGTATAAAATAGTAGATATGTATTTTATGCTTAGGATTATAATCCAGTCCTACTTGGTCATTTATTTTGTTGCTCTAATTGTTCCAATTGTGGCCATTTGGAGTTCTTTTAGTTGGCTCCTGAATCATTCCTACAAGCTCCAATTATATTGGATTTTTAGCACCTCCTTATTTTCTCAAATTACAAGATGCTTCAGACTCATCTTGTATATTTCCTGTTGCAATCCTAGATGCAGTCATTTCTCCAAGGAGCTTTGGTTCTTTTAATTGGAGAACAGTATTACATAAAGATCTAGGATCTAGGCCTGCTCCTTGATAATGAGATATCTTTTATTGCATGTTCTCTCAGCTGACAAATCAAGGATATAACTGTGTGTTCACAAACCTGTGTATAGGCACAAGTCTATAAGTATTTCTGTATGTGATTTTACTTATTTGTCTTAAGCTAAATGTGAGTTCAAACAGCTGCTCCAACTCTGATCTATTGTCACATGGTTCAGTCTAGATTGTTCCCCTTGCTTATCTGTGAATTCCCACTCCAGCAGTGAGAAACCCAAAGGCAACCATCTGCCATTCATTTACTTAATTGTTCAATAGCAATATCCATATATGTGTAGCAATATCAGAACTATTAACCTTTAGCACCATGAAAAAATATTGTCAACTAGAATACACAAGGTTTGTGCAATTTCCTTTCTCTTTAGTCCTACAGACTCGTCATTTCCAGAGTGACTTTGATCATCACTTTCCCATATCCCATTCAATGAGGTTGTTACATGCCCTTGTGATACAGATAGATTTACTCATAACAATCTGCATTCCTTCCTGGAACCCCCTGACCTCCTAAATTATGTTTCAAAACTTGCATATATTAAGAATCACCTTTGTGCTCTAACAAATGGGTTTAACAAATGCATAATGCCATGTGTCTAGGGCCACACAGAATAGTTTTACTGTGTGGAAAATCTCATTCTTTACCTATTTATTTTTCTCCACTTCATTTGAACCCCGGCAACCACTGTTCACTGTTTATTGTCCTGATAGTTTTGTCTTTTCAGAATTTCATATAATTGGGAGCATATAGTATATAGCATTGTCGGACGTTTTTTAAGGCAAGAAGCATTCGGGGTTCTTTCATGTTTTACTGTATCTTGATAACTCATTTTTTTTCTGTCACTGAATAGCATTACCTCATATGAATGTATTCCAGGTATTACTTTTTTTAATCCTGTCACTTATTGAAGGATATCTTGGTTGTTTACAGGTTTTTTTTTTTTTTTGGTTATTATGGAAGAGGCTACCAAAAATACTTACATGCAGGATTTTGTATAGATTTAAGTTTTCAGATCAACTGAGTAAATACATAGAAGCTCAAGTGCTGTGTCATATGATAAGACTATTTTAGAAAATTTATAAAGTGCCTTCCAAAGTGGCTCTATCATTTTGCGTTCCTAACAGCAATGGCTGAGAGATTCTATTGCTACACATTTTTGCCAGCCCTTGGTATTGTTGTTGCTGTTGTTTTAAATTTTATCCATTCAAAAATGTTTGTATAACCTGACCAAAAAGAAGCAATGAGGAAAGAACTCCCTATTTAATAAATGGTGCTGGGAGAAATGGCTAGCTGTAAGCAGAAGATTAAAAGTGGACCCCTTCCTTAAACAGTATACAAAAATTAAGTCAAGATGAATTAAAGACTTAACTGTAAAACCAAATTATTTTTTTAAAAACTCTAGAAGAAAATCTAGGCAACACCATTCAGGATATAGCTACAGGCAAAACTTTCATGATGAAAATGTGAAAGGCAATTGCAATAAAAGCAAAAATTGACAAATGGGATTTAATTAAACTAAAGAGCATCTGCAAAGCAAAAGAAACTGTCATCAGAATGAAGAGACAACCTATGGAGTGGGGGAAAATTTTTGCAACCTATCCACCTTACAAAGGGCCAATATCCAGAGTACACAAGAAATGTATACAAATTCACACACGAAAAAATCAAACAATCCCATTTAAAAGTAGGCAAAGAACATGAACAGGCACTCCTCAAAAGAAGACCTTCATGAGGCCAACAAACATATGAAAGAAAAGTTCAACATCACTGATCATTAGAGCAATGCAAATCAAAACCACAATAAGATACCGTCTCGCACCAGTCAGAATGGCAATTATTAAAAAGTCCAGCAACAACAGATCGTGGTGACATTGAAGTGAAAAGGAACACTTCTACACTGTTGGTGGAAGTGTAAAGTAGTTCAATCAGAGTGGAAGAAAGTGTGGCAATTCCTCCAAGATCTAGAAATAGAAATACCATTTGACCCAGAGATCTCATTACTGAGTATATACCCAATGGAATACCAGTCATTCTATTATAGATACACGCACGCATATGTTCATTGCAGCAGTATTCACAATAGCAAAGATATGGAATCAACCCAAATGTCCATCAATGACAAACTGGATAAAGAAAATGTGGTACGTATATGCCATGAAATACCACGCAGCCATAAAAAGGAAGGAGATCATGTCCTTTGCAGGGACATGGATGGAGGTCAAAGCCATTATTCTCAGCAAACGAACACAGGAACAGAAAGCCAAACATCACATGTTCTCATAAGTGGGAACTGAACGATGAGAACACATGGACACATGTGGGGGAACAACACACACTGGGGATTGTCAGAGTGGAAGGGGGAGGAAGAGCATTAATAAGAATAGCTAATGGATGCTTAGCTTAATACCTAGGTGACAGGTGGTGGATCTGTGCAGCACCCAGCATGGCACAAGTTTACCTATGTAAACTTTCACATCCTGCACATATATCCAAGAACTTAAAATAAAATTTGAAGAATAAAAAGTTTGTTGTAAGGAGTATCTCATTGTTTTGATTTGCAATTCCCCAATCACCAGTAATGTTGAACATTTTCCATATGCTTATTTGTCCTCTGTATATTTTCTCCAGTGGGCTACCTGTTAAGACTTTTTACCCATTCTCAATTGTTTTTAGTTTTGTTTTTAAATTGTTGGCTTTAAGAGTATTTTGTTTTTTGATTTTAGATAAATGTCCTTTATAAGTACATGGTTTGCAAATACTTTGGTGATTTTTGTTTTGATTCTCTTAATAGCATTCGCAGCTGAAGACCAATTTAAATTTTGTAGTTATTATATAATAAATTGATAAATTACAAGTTAATAATTATTAATACATTATTAGTATTAATAGTTATTTTTCTTTTCTTGGACAATGCCTTTAGTATTGTTTAAAAAATTTATTGCCAAACCTAAGGTCACTTAGATTTTCTCCTATGTATCTTTTTAGATATATAATTTAATCTAATAATTTACTTTTTTGAATATGTTGCATATCACTGGGAAAAAAAAGCACACAGATTACTACTAACATTATAAGTTTTCATAATTATTTCACTTAGATATTTTAAGTGGAATAAGTAAGACACAAAATTTTCAGCAATACTTGAAGTCCATAAGAGGCTACTGCTTTTTGAAGATACCAAATAATATTATTTAATTTACTTGCTCATATAATTTTTATATTGTTATACTTTTAAACAATTTGTGGGAGGAAAAAAAATAACACAAATACCAAAACCTGACCAAAAATTTAATTGGTGAAATTGAGATAATTTATATTAGTTTTTTCCATAGAAAAATAAGCTGAAGTTTATTTGTAAATTATACTAATTATACTATTATATTAAATTTTGTTTTACATTTTATGCAATCAGGGAAAACATAACTACTTGATTTTAAGAGAATATGTTAAACTCATTTAATTTGTTCAAGCGATCACACATAGTAGGATATTTAGAGACAGATCAACATAGATAGAAGATAGATGATAGATTAGATAGGATTTATAATTTTTAAAATAATTGTCATTATTGTTTTGAATTAAAAACCACTGTTTGCATTTTCATCTACCACTTACTGGCCTAATATCACTTCAAATGTACTTACTCCTTATCTTATTACTTAACAGCCGTGTTCATTTAGAGATTTCTCAGCGAAACTGCCATTTGCTCTTTGAGTTACTGCTTCCACAAGTGTCTAAAGCATTCATAACACTACAGAATTTTCAAAGCAAGAGGTGTTTTTTCTTTCCTAAAAATTCTTAAATTCTCATATTTTAAATTTATATATGCACTTTTCTTTAATCAAATAATTATATCATTTCCTGTAATCAGTTTTAATAAATTTAAAAGCTTTGTAATCTATAATTACTATTAGTTTTATTTTTATAAAAGAGATAGACTGAAATGGTCATAAATTCATTGTTACTCTGTTTTCTTTTACTTTAAATCTGGCCAAAAAATTTTCAGGCTAGATTTGCTATGTGAAACCTTAGAATAAGTCACCAGATGTTTTTCAGTTTCTATCCAAGCCTCTTGAAATATTTGTTCTTAGGACGTCCCCTGCTTGTGCCACTTCTTTTAAGTTAGCTGCATATAATAAGTAAGACTAACCAGAGACCAAAATGTTAGGAAAAATTTAAGTTTCATAGGACAAAAATGAAAGTGCTATCAGTAAAATGTGGTTTTGAATAAATCCCTAGTCCAAGTGTGGCTGTAACACATTTTGTTAAGATTTTAGAAAAATTTAAGTCACTCTTAGACTATGGCAATTAAACCAAAAAGTTTCTAAGACTCTTGTGTACCCCCTATTCCTTCTCAGCAAGATAAAAGTCTTCTAAGAATATTAAGTGTGTGGCCCTTTAACTTTGGCTAAACCAAAGGTCTTCTAAAAGTTTTTAAGGCGATTATCTCGCAGCACCCTCTCTCCCAAGATACAGAAGAACCGTCTCAGAGATTTACGGCAATGGCTTTTATATAAGAGAGTGAATCCCAATAAGATCCTTGGGAAACTCACAACCTTTTTAAGAGTGTTTTATAAATAGAAACACTGCCTGTCAGCTTAGACTGAAAAAAGTCAGAGCCAGTTCACAATGAAAACATGCTCCTAAACCTTCAACACACAGCTGCAAAAAGTTGACTATTTCTTATAAATAGAAAGGATGACTCACAGTGGAGAGCAATCTGGCTCAAGGATCTGCAGTTGAATAACCCTACCTGAGGCACTGCGTCCATATCTGGACTTAAGATCATGAGCTGCTGGCCCTCAAGTCTGGTCTTGATATTATAGATGACGCTTCTGGGGACTGTGAGAGGAGATAAGCATCTATTCCGTACATGAGGAATACAAATAATCTGTGGCAGACTGGTTTATTATGCCTGATCACAACTGATTTGTAACAACTGCATTGGGAAGTGGAATCTATTTTCCCTCTCCTTGAAAGTGGGCTGGGCTTGTCAGTTGATTTGACCAACAGAATGTGATGGGGGAGACTCAGTGTGATTTCCATGTTGAGGTCATAGCCTTCCAACTTCCACTGGATCTCTTGGAACACTTGCTTTTCAGATATCCTCTCTCAGAACCCAGCTGCCAAACTATAAGAAGCCCAAGCCATTTATTTGATAGGCCAAGTGGAGATATTCCTGCCAATAGCTCCAGCTGAACTTCCAGATGTCAAGAAGCATCATCTGCCAGCCATGTGAAAAACCATTCAGTTGAACCTTCTGCTATCTGTAACCCTAGCCACTATCTGACCTCAATTCCCGAGACACCAAAAATTAGAACCACCTGCCAAGTCCAATGAACATGCAGACCCAACAAACATAATACATTAGTGTTTTTAGCTGCAGAGTTACAGAGTGATTTGCTAAGTAGCAATAGATAAGTAAAACAACAGAAAGAGTTACAGTAATCAGTTCAGAAAATATTTTCTATTCATAGGATGGATGAATCTTAAAATCTAGAGTAAGGTGTGAAAATTTGAGGAAGTTTAGAACTAAATTTCTCCATACTGCATTATACTGTAGTTTTTTCTTTAGTAATTGTTCATTTACATTGTAGGTCAAGCTGGAGATTCAAAATTAAATTTATTTACATCTTATTTTCAGTACATAAAACATTTCCTCACATGTGTACTTGGTATATTTATTTCTATGGAGATTTTCTATTTACTTTGGAAATAAGAGGAGAAAAAGTTCTGTGCTTAGAGTCCTTCAACTGTCCTGAGAGGTGATAAAGCTCTTGGCAGACCAGAAGCAATCATTTTGTTTCATTTAAGTTCTCATTCCAAAACACATTCAGCCTGATCCTTACGATTGCTTTTTTAAACAGGCAGATTCTTATGTTAGAAATCAGACATCTCCGTTTTCCAAGCTAAAATTTTTTAAAGTTACAAAGTTTTCCTCTGTTAATAATAAATATGAATCTTTAAATTAGATGTACTTAAAAGTAGCACATTTATTAAAAGTTTTGGCCAATTAATAAATATAAATTATCCAAAAATGAAAGAAAAACAGCTAGAAAAACCTCAGCAAGATATAGATACAAAAAGAACTAAAAATATAAACAGATTGTTATGAAAAAGAGGAGTACTATCTTCCTTTTTTGAGAAGAGCAAAATATTAATTTTTTTCCATTTTAAGCAAAAAGTACACAGAGAGAAGTTGGTAGCCTCAGTGTTCAAATTTCAGCAATGGTTCGACAAAAATATAGAACCTAACTTGTTGTGTATCAATAAAATTGACTGATTGGGTGCATCAGTTCCAGAGCAGAAGGGCAGAGAGATACAGACCATCTCAAAGGCATGCTTATCCCGATAACTTCATGATTTAAGGGCTTCTCTTTATTCTAGTGAATGTTAATTATTTTTGTCTTGTTTTATTGTTGTGAATTACTTGAGCTCATAGTGAAACAGAAGAAAGGTAATAACACAAAATCTTACTGATAATTGGAAGGAAACTAGGCGGTGCTATAGGCAGTGACAGAAGTTTGTCTTCCCACTCGACTAAACCATATTTCAGTGATGTGAGAAAACAGAGCCACATGACTCAAAGGTTAGGAGAAATCAGAATGCTCAAGACAAACAGGAAAAAAGAAACTCATAAACATTGAAAGGTAAAGATGCTTAGATTATACAGTCAAGAGCAACAAACCAAAAGTGGGAATTAAGATGGTGGCCAAATAAAGCCAAACTAAATTTGCAATCTTGGGGAAAAACTAGAGATTACCCAAAAACAGTCAGTGAGGTGCAAAGCCCCTGGTTTAGAAAGTGAAACTAAATCAGAAACAAAGTGGAGCCTCTCTAGAAGAATGATGAAATCCACTATGTAAACTGAAGAAAGTGCACTTTGGTGCAAGAAACTAATGGGAGGTACCATCATCAGCAAAGTAATATCATCAGCAGCGAGATCCATTTGCGTGCCTCAATGGGAATGTAATTTGTAAAACATAGATTTAAAAAATGATTCCGGAATAAAATACTTTAAAATGTTCATTGCAAGAAGTACAACTTTCAGAACTTTGTTATTACCAAATTACACACACACACACACACACACTAAGTACTTTAAAGTAAATGAGTTTACCAAGGATACTAGTAATCTGTTCATAATGAATCAGTAGTAGTTTTATAAAATTAAATCTGTCAGAGTTTTACAAAAATCAGAGATAAAGCTGTTTCTCCTAGTGAACATACAGAAAATGACTCAATGTTTCATCCATTTTATCTTGTTTTGAAGGTTTCAGGGGAAAATATTCCAATCTCTCTGTAATGCTCTAATAAAGCTACGTGATGAAAGAGACCAATTGGGTTGGTTAGTTCCAGATGTTAGTTTGTTTTTCCAACAAGTTCAGCCACTATTTCTAAATCATGTGACTCTATCAGATGCTAGATCTGCAACATTAACATATGATGTGCCCAAATCTTCCATTTCAATCCAATCCCTCTGTCTGTGTTGAGTTCTGTTCATCAGTTCAAAACTTTGCTCCCATCTTGTTGAATTCCCGTTGGGACCACTGGTGTCCATTTCTCCTGTTTTCTTCCAATAAGCCTTATTAAGGGCCACCTTTTGTTTTTCAACATAAAGCATTGGATATCTGGTTTTGATTATTTCTTTCACAAAGAGTTATTGTCTTCTTATGCAAAATGCCCTATCCTCTTCCCTAGGGATATCATGACAGAAAGTTTTTACTGAACACCAGAACAAATCCTAATGTAACACTCCCTCAGGGCAGGATGAATGTTTTCCTTAGGTACCTTACATATTTGCAAAAGGAGGTCCAATAAAATTGTTCTATTCCAGTCAAGAAGATCTGCTCCAGTATAACTATCTTCTGGACAGCTTAGACAATTTAATAAATGGTAACAAATAAAGTTGCAAAGTTAGGCAGAAGCAAGATTATAAAAAATACTTGTGCTAATAAAACTAATGATGGAAAATCAATTAGGAGAAATCTGTATCAATGGGTTACTAATGATAGATATCTATGATGTGGCAAAAAACTGCATGCATAATCACATTTTATCTTGTTGTGACCACATGAACTATATTTGTGATTTTAAGTTATTTCATGCTGCTGCTATTAAACTCTTCAATCTTCAGTTTGCCAAGGGACCAATTTGCTGAAGATCCAATTGGGTAATGATTAGTCTGCAGTGTCTCAATTTTCCAAATTTGTTAATTTAAAATATTTACTACTTTACCAAAAATGCTTTTAACAAAATCTAGAGATGCAACAGCAAGAATATGAAATATAATTATGAGCAATATATTTTCAAATACTGACATTAAAATTTAAGAATATTTATAATAAATATATTTCATTTAAAAAATCATTTTTATGGAAATTTTTAGTCAGTATTTTTAGTCCTCTGTATCATTTAGTCTTGCCAGACTTTATCTTCCAACTTTGTCATTTTTATGATTTTAACCAAATTTTTATTCTTTTATTTTCTATCTGTAAATTATATCAGATTTGATTTATAAAACAGATAATCTATTATCTTCATATTGCCATTTTTATTGGCATTTAACAGTTTATATTTTACCTGTAAAATGCTTCTAGTTGGCATATTTAAACTGCTTTCTGATAAAGGCATAGAATTTTAACACATCTGGTTTATCTCACGTAATTTAACTTAATTGTGATGTATTTTTTTACTTATGAGAAATAAAATTAAGGATAGTACTAAACCCCTCAGATTTGAGCAAATAGAAAGGGGCATTAAACCATTTTAAATTAATGAAACATAGATAAACAAGTACCTAGGCAATAATCCTGCATGATCTGTGCATGTATCCCAGAACCTAAAGTACAATAAAAGTTATCCATGCAATGGAATTTTTGCCAGTTGATCTTTCCCAAGTTACTTTTAACAAATTTTCTCTTTGGAAAATTTTATTTTTGGTAATTGGCTGTTAGCAAATTCTTTAAAGGGAATTATTTTGCTTACATTGTTTACCCACTCTATAGAAGTAAAAACTGAGTTGTAAAGGGTTCTGGTAGCTCGTCCAAGGTAACCCAAGAAGTAAAGGGCAAATCAGATTTTCTTATCTGTTGATCAACACCTGTGTCCTTAATCACTACTCTATGTTGCTTCTCATATTATTAAAACTCTGATTTTTTAAAATTAATTCATCTCAATTTTTACTTTATTGTTTAGAATTAATAGATTTAAATGGCATCATGAAGTAAAAAAAAATATGTTGCTTCCTAGTGAGAGATTATTCTAAGACAACCTGAATATATTCATTAGGTAGGCAGGCAGCCAGCCAGCAGATGTGTCAGATCAACTTGGGGATGTTTGCTTAAAGAGCTGGTACTAGTTGACCTAAGATGACTAATGGTGTTAGATTTTATCTGAAAGTGACAAATACTGAGATATACCTATAGACATAATAGTGTAAATGCATTTGTATTTTAGAATTATCCATCTGGTAGCATGGTAAAGAAGGAAAGTGAGGCTGGATACAAAAAGGTCAAATACAAGATGTTGATTATACCAATGACAAAGGCCCACATAAGGTATGAGACACAGTGATGGAAAAGGGTACTAGAGAGTAAAAATATAAAAATAAGATTTGGTAATATTTTGGTGACAGGTTTTAGGAAAGGTAAAAAGGATATAGTCTGAGTACTACGTAAATAACTTGGCTTTCCATCAGGATAGTCAATTAAGATGGAAGGACTCTTTAGGAAGAGGAGATGATAGGATCAGTTTCATATAAGTTGAATTTGAATATTTTGTGACTTATGTAATGGAGATGTGCAGTAGGTAATACCAATAGTTATCGTGTGTGTGTGTGTGTTTGTGTGTGTGTGTGTTTGTGTGTGTGTGTGTGTGTGTGTGTGTGTTAGCTCAGAGAAAGGCTGGAAAAATCTCCTTATAAATGTTTTTGAATCATCGACATATATGTAGTAATTAAAGCCATGGACATGGATGAGACTGCAAAAGGAGAATAGGAAGAGATTTAAGTCTAAATAGAACTTTGAAAAATCAAATATTTAAAGCACAGAAGAAACTGAAAGATCCTGGAACACTGAAAAATGAGCAGTCAGAGAAACAGAAGAAGGAAATTGATGATGAAGTGGAGACTTCCATGCCAAGCAATAAGAATGAACTATTTCTCAGTTTGGACACAACTGACAAAATAAATCTCCACTGTTTAGTGGAAAAGTGTATGAAATGATGGGGAAAAGTCAAATAAGAGAGACACAGAAAAATGTTCAATGTGTTTCTATATAAATCACTGGTGATATTAGCAAGAGTAATTACTTTGGTAGGGTGATGCTAAATTTTTAACTAAATTCCAAGAGTCTTCTTCTATCCCCTGCCTAAGCAGAAAAGGGTTTCCAATGTATTTCTTTGACAGAAATTCTAATTTTTAAAAAATATTTTAATAGAAAGATACAGAATTGATCAGATAAATAAGGATATTTCAAATCTACTGAATATTTCTTTGTCCTAGATTTTGAAGTTTCAATGTCACATATTTCAGAGAAATATAATAATGAACTAAAAAATATGCCAAATGAATATCAGGAAATTATTAAGTATAAAATAAAGAATTACTGCACTTTGGTAAACATATCTGATGAAGAGTAAATTAGATTTATTTCACTGCCAATTGATTCTTTAAAACAAGCATTTATATAGTTCTTGTTAATAAACCACTTAGTTATTTATGATGATCACCTATAAAAGGTATAAATTTATGTCTCTACTTCCAGTGTGAGCAATCTATATTGTAAAATTAAAAAAGCATTGGGAAATATATGTGTAAGAAATAAGCACACTTGTCATCATGTAATACTTTAAACACTTATAACAGGACAGTGTACTTTAACTACAGTATGTAAAAATCTATCAATTTCACAATATCAAGGGTTTCTTCAGTTGCAAAACTTAAAGCTTAACAGACAAGAGGTGTCACCTTCTTCCACTTAGATTTTAAGCAAACTTATTTTCTAAAAGACATCGCATCAATAATTAGAAAAAGGGACAAGAAGATGCTATGTTTTTCCTTTTTGTAAAATTTGCTAGTAATTTGAGGAGAAAATAGAAAGACATATATCTCTTTCCTGCCAAAGATAGGTCTCTGATCTTGCTCTGTCACCCAGGCTGGAGAGCAGTGGCACAATCTCAGCTCATTGCAACCTCCACCTCCCAGGTTAAAAAAAAAGAAAGAAAGACAGATATTTATAAATATATACAATTCAGTGTGATCTATGCTGTATTAATAAGCAATCAGAAACTGGATATTTATTTACTTTGTCATATTTAATTGTCAAAATAAGTCTAACATAGACAAATATTTTACCTGTTTTATAGATGAGGAAACTAAAACACAGAGAGGTTAAGACACTTCTTCAAGATTGTTAAAGAGTCATCTCTTTATATTTTATACAACACTATTTGACACCAAAACCAATGCTCTCAACCACTAATCTATGGTGCAAACTGGAGAGGAAAAAAAGGTTAATGGTAAGTTGATATATAACTTATACCTTGAAGGAGGTCCAAGTTGATAAATGATCTGAACGTCCTCCCCAAAGAGTCTTTGCAAACATGCTAATGGCATACATAACAGAAAGTTTCTATATGTAAAGTGATTTGGGCAAAACATAACAAGTGTGTCCAAATTATTTATTGTAAGTAAGTCTGGAATATGAATATATGGGGCATAGCAAGCTGAAGAAAGAGTTAGTCATGTAAGCAATTTTCTGTCTGTGCCGTTGACAGTAAAAACACCAAAAAGGCAGAATAATGATTCTATATACACTACACAAATTCTCAATGTATTCGTTATTCAAAAACCAAAATGTACTTGATGCAAAAGAGAAAGGGTATTTCCAAAGACCCATGGATGACTGTTTTATACTCCTTAAGAAAATGAGTGTTGTATTTATGGCTAATTTTACCTATATTCTTTGAGTCATTAGCAGGTTGGGTATGGGCAAGATTTGTGATTCTTGTGGTTTGATTTGATATCTCAAGTAGTCTCGGAAGCACATATGAGACAACTTCTGTTGTGCCTGAAACAGAGCTACAAATAATTTCACAGACGCATAGCTATTTATTAGATTGTGAAGCATGAGTACAGTTTGCTAACTAAGAAAGCAGATACGGAGTGCCGGTGTTAAGGAATACCCTAGTAAAGAATCCTTGATTATTTACACAATGCAAATTTAAACAAGAACACGCATAATAGTCTTTTTCTTTCCAAATAAAAATAGGTTTCTAAGTGAAAAAGACAATTGATTCTCTCAGATCGAAATATTCATCCATGGAAATAATTTGTAAACATGATCAAGATCTAAATGTAAAACAAAATCATATTAACAGATGACCTCAATAGCAATTATAATTTGTTATTATTACAATTGTGTTACAGTTTGAATATGTTCCCCAAAATTTTATGTGCTGAAAACTTTGCCATTTTAATAGTATTAAGATGTGGGGTCTTTTAGAGGTAATTAAACAATATCCTTGAGCGTAGAATGTTTTTTCCATTTGTTTGTGTCATTTCTGATTTCTTTGAGTAGTGTTTTGTAGTTTGCCTTGTGGAGGTCTTTCATCTCCCTGGTTAGCTGTATTCCTAGGTATTTTAATTATTTTGTATCAATTGTGAATGAGATTGATTCGTAATTTGGCTCTCAGCTTGACTGTTGTTGGTATATAGGAGTGTAGTGATTTTTGCATATTGATTTTGAATCCTGAGACTTTACTGAAGTATTTATCAGCTTAAGGAGTTTTGGGGCTGGAATTCTGGGGTTTTCTTGATACAGGATCATGTCATCTACAAGCAGGGATAGTTTGACTTCTTCTCTTCCTATTTGAATGTCCTTTGTTTCTTTCTCTTGCCTGATTGCCCTGGCCAAGACTTCCAATACTATGTTGAATACAGGTGATAAGAGAGGGCATCTTTGTCTTGTGCTGGTTTTCAAGGAGAATGCTTCCAGCTTGTGCCCATTCAGTAAGATGTTGGCTGTGGGTTTGTCATAGATAGCTCTTATTATTTTGAAGTATGTTTCTTCTATACCTAGACTACTGAGAGTTTTTAACATTCAGGTGTTTAATTTTATCAAAAGTGATTTTTACATTTATTGACATAATTATGTGTTTTTTGTCTTTAGTTCTACTTCTGTGATAAGTCACATTTATTGATTTGTGTATGTGGAACCAAACTTGCATCCTAGGGCTAAAACCTACTTCATTATGGTAGCTGTTTTTTTGATGTCCTGCTGGATTCAGTGTGCCAGTATTTTGTTGATGATTTTTAACTGATGTTCATCAAAAATACTGGTCTGAAGTTTTCTTTTTCTGTGTGTCTTTGCCGGGTTTTGGTATCAGGACGATTTTGGCCTCACAGAATGAATTAGAGAGGAATTCCTCCTCCTCAATTTTTGGAATAGTTTCAGCAGGAATAGTACTAGCTCTTTTTTTTTTTTTTTTTTTTTTTTTTGCTTTGCATGCTATTTTATTACCAACTCAATTTCAGAGCTCACTATTGGTCTGTTTAGGGATTCAGTTTCTTCCTGCTTCATTCTTAGGAGGGTGTATGTGTTCAGAAGTGCTTTCATTACTCCTAGATTTTCTAGTTTATGTTCATGGAAGTGTTTCTAAGGTTCTCTGATGGTCATTTGTATTTCTGAGGGTCAGTAGTAACATGCCACTTGTCATTTCTGATTGTGTTTATTTGGATCCTCTATTTTCTCCCTTATCAGTCTAGATGGCATATCTATTTTTTTTTCCAAGAAACTACCTCTTGGATTAGTTGATCTTTTGAATGGCTTTTAGTGTCTCAGTTTACTTTAGTTCAGTTTCTATTTCAGGGATTTATTGTCTTCTGCTAACTTTGGAATTGGTTTCCTCTTGATTCTCCAGGTCTTTTAGTTGCAATGTTAGATTGTTAAATAGAGATCTTTGTAACTTTTGATCTAAGCATTTAGTGCTATAAATGCTCAGATCAAAAAATATAATTCCTCTTAACACTGCTGTAGCTGTGTCTCAGAGATTCCAGTATGTTGCATATTTAATCTCATTAGTTTAAAAAAACTTTTATTTCTGCTTTAATTTATTTACCCACAAGTCATTCAGGAGCAGGTCATTCAATTTCCATGTAATTGTATTGTTTTGTATTAATTTCTTAGTCTTGATTTCTAATTTGACTACCTTGTATTTTGAGAGACTGTTCATGATTTCAGTTCTTTTGCATTTGCTGAGGAGTGTTTTACTTCCAATTATGTGATTGATTTTAGACTATGTGCCATGTGATGACAAGAAGAATGTATATTCTGTTGTTTTGTGTTGAAGAGTTCTGTAGATATCTACCAGGGCTATTTGATCCAGTGCTAAGTTCAGGTCCTGAATATCTTTATTAATTTTCTTCCTCCATAATCTGTCTATTATTGTTGGTGGGATGTCAAGGCCTCCCACTATTATCGTTTGGAATCTAAGTCTTTACAAAGGATAAGAAAGCAAAAAAGCATTATCGCTGATATGGAGAAAGATGAACGGTCATCACAGAAGATCAAACTGAAGGCCACATTATATTAAGCCAAATCCTGATCCAGGGCAAGGCCCTACCTCTTCAATTCTATGAAGGCTCAGAGAGGTGAGGAAGCTGCTGAATAAACGTTGCAGGCTAGCAGGTTCACAAAGTTTAAGGAAGAAAGTCATCTCCGTAACATGAAGGTGAAAGGTAAAGCAGCTGATAGAGAAGCTGTGGCAAGTTATGCAAATCTAGGAAAGATAATTGTTGAAAATCTAAACAGATTTTTCACGCAGATAAAACAGCCTTCTTTTGGAATAATATGCTATCTAGGACTTTCATAGCTAAAAAGGAGAAGTCAATGCCTTGCTCCAAAGCTTCAAAGGATAGGTTGACTCTTGTTAGGGGCTCAGGCAGCTGGCGACCTTAACGACAAGTTAATGCTCATTTATCCTTCAAAAATCCTAGGATCCTTAAGAATTTTGCTAATGCTACTGCACCTATCCTCTATAAATGGGATAACAAAGCCTGCAAGGCAACACATCTGTTTTTAGCATGGCTTACTGAATATTTTAAGCCCACTGCTGAGAGCTAATCCTCAGAAAAACAGGTTTCTTTCAAAATTATACCATTCAAAATAGAAAACAAAATACCACATATTCTCCATTATAAGTGGGAACTAAACATTAACAACACATGGATATAAAGATGAGAACAACAGACACTATGGACCCCTGGACAGGTGAGAGATGGAGAGGGGTGGGGGTTGAAAAACTACCTATTAGGTACTATAATCACTACCTTATGATAGGATCATTCCTATACCAAACGTCAGTGACATGTGACTTACACATGTAACAAGCTTATACAGGTACTCCATCAGCTTAAGATAAAAGTTGAAAAAAATGCCTAAAAAATTATTGCTCATTGGCAATACATCTAGCCACCCAAAGATATACAAGGAAATTCATGTCGTTTTCATGCCTAGTAATACAACATTCATTCTGCAGCCCATGGATCAGAGAGTTTGGACTTATAAGTTTCCTTATTTAGAAATGCATTTTTTAAGGCTACAGCTGCCACAGATAACATTTCTCTGATATATCCAGGCAAAGTAAATTGAAAACCTTCTGGAAGAGATTCACCATCCTAGTGGCCATTAAGAACATTTGTGATTTGCAGGAGGAGGTTAAATATCAATATTATCAGGAGCTTGGAAGAAGTGAATTCCAGCTGTTATGAATGACCTTGGGGGTTCAAGACTTTAGGGGAGAAAGAACTTAGATGAGGTGAAAACAGTAGGAGGACTAGAATTAAAAGTTGAGACTGAAGATGTGACTGAATTGCTGCAATCTCCAATAAAATTTGAATGTATGAAAAGTTGCTTCTTATAGAAGATCAAGAGAGTGGCTTATTGAGATGAAATTTACTTCTGGTGAAGATGCTGTGATAATTGTTGAAATGACAGCAAAAATTTAGGACATTACATAAACTAAGTTTATAAAGCAGTGCAGGGTTTCAGAGGATTGATTTTAATTTTGAAAGAAGTTCCACTCTAGGTCAAATGCTATCCAACAGCATCACATGCTACAGAGAAATTTTTGTTAAAGGAAGTATTAATTGACACAGCAGAGTTCATTCTTATATTAAGAAATTGCCACAGTTACTCCAACCTTCAGCAACCACCACCCTAATAAATCTCCAACCACCAACATTGAGTCAGGACCCTCCACAAGCAAAAAAAGGTACAACTCTCTAAAAGTTGAGAAGATTGTTAGTATTTTTTGGCAATGTTTAAATGAAAGTAAGAGCATTGTTTGCCAGACATAATGCTATTGCACACTCGATATACTATAATATGGTGTAAACATAACTTTTTGTGCACTGGAAACTGAAAAAATATATGTGACTCTTTTTATTTTGATATTTGCATTATTGTAGTGCTCTGCAGTTGAACATGCAAATCTCTGAGATATGCCTGCTTTAAAAATAAATAACATAAAAAGTAATGACATAAACTATCACTTTAGGAAAGTGTAAAAAAAAAACATGAAACCCAAATTCAGTAGAGGAAGAAAATATATAAATGTAACATATAAATAAATGAAGTAGAAAATAGAACTCTACACTTAAAATACATCTTATTTAATTAAAAAAAAAAAAGCCATGAACATGTATTCAACTAATTGGAAAATTTGTTTGGTGACTATAGGTGTGGAATGTTTGACCTCAAGGCAGAAAGCTGCATATACAGAAGTGCTTTTTTAAAAAAACATAATTATTCTCATTTAACAAAAGAAATAGGAAGTCGAATGCCAAAAGAAGCTTTCCACCATGCCCATCATGTGTGTTTCCATCAGTTGATCTTATTTGAGCTCTCTAATTTGACTTTGGCTTTCTTGGTTGAACTGTTAAAAGGGATCCAGAAAAAAAGCTGCCACACCAATACATACATATACGTATTTTCATTTATGGTGGCAAAGTAACAGATAGACTTCATTAGTTTGTTAACATACCAAGCTAAAGCTTCATGTAGAATAGAAAAATATAAATAGAAGGTTTATACTCCTTCAAGTTAACTATTAATATGTATTTTTGTTTTTCCCTCATAACATTCTTTTTACTCTTAAATCTACTTCTTATAATGAGGATATGAAATTTAATCAATCTTAAGCAATTTACCCAAATCATATACGAGATTCTGATCATCTGTTCCCAAACACAAAAATCCACCTGGTATGCCACATTTCTTTTGCCTTAACATACAGATTTCATTTGCTCTTTTATAAAACAGACATACATATCATAACTAGACCATAATAACAACCTTATTAAAACAAGTCCAATAGATTTTTAAAAAATATAATTATCAAAGAAAACTTTAGGAAAAGCTTAAATTATATATTCTATTTTGGCATCCAAAAGACCCAGGTTGAGTTTATAGACTCAGATTGAGTTTGTTTTAGTTTTTGATGTTTCTTTTTCTAAACTGATCTTAACTGAAAGAAATTTCACACTTGTTAATTCTGATTATCTACAGACAATAGTTATATCTTGGACATATAATCTCAAATTGATTAATATAATGTGTGCATTTTAAAAATCCAGCTAATCCAAAAAAAAAATGAGTGCCAGATGCTGGAATTATTTTACCAATGTGCCAGTTATGGAAAACACACTGGGAAGGTTATTTCTTTTTTGATATAATTTGATCATGAATTTAACCATTTGACTTTCTAATGTATCAGTCTATACTACTAAGAATACAAAGATAATCAAAACAGACTGGCAGAGTTAGCTCACAGGCATATGAAGAGAACAAAAGTAGAAGCAAGTCATTGAGTTAAAATCTGGTATTGGTTATACTAAAATATGAACAATTCATAATGTTGATGGCAAAGAGGTAGTGATTAATTTTATATTTTAGCCTTAGGGGAAAATAGTCTGAAAAGTTGATGATTAATCTGAGTGAATAGATGAATTTCTTAATCCAAAAAGAAAACTAAAACTTCTATATTCAGAAATTAATATTTTTAAATGTCAGTATTAATATTCAAATATGCTTTTCATTAATAGTAAATCCATCAATGAGATGGATTTTTAAGGTATACTTTCTGTTTTAAATGTGTTCTCTTATATTTACTTCCCTTAATCTGACTTTGAACATAGCAAAATTTGTTTGTGGATATCCGCATTTGTAAACAATGTTCAATAGCTTGGGATCTTTATTCCACTCACCTTTCTCTTTTTCTGGGTAAGATTTTTCCACTGATTATTTAACAGACTACACACCTGTCTTGAGAATTTTATCTGAATTATATTAAGCATTTTCCCATGGACATTGAAAACCAAGCTACAGACATATATCATTAAATATTGGCTGTTTGGTATCATTATTTAACCCCTTTGGGACTTTAAGAAGAAGGTGTAAACATGAACCCAGGAGCGGGCACAATTTTGCAAGCCACATTACATGAACTTCCTCAGAAAAAGTTTACAGAATAAATTTTATTATAATTTGGTGCATATATTTACAGTCAAGAGTTTCTTTATTGTCTTTTAGTCTGTATATCATACTGTAATGCTAGTCACAATTTCTGGGAACAAATGTAGAATTACTTGAAAACATGAATAATGTAGACTTTAAAATCCTAAGAGCTGATCATTTTAGGGAACTGGTTCATGTCCTCCAGTTTCTTTGATAGTTATGTTTTAAAAATTTTTTTTTATTCTGCCCTTTCTGTCCTTCCACATTGGCTTACTGTGAAAGCATCTCTCACCCTGACACTGATGTGTTTTTGAGTGAATATAAGCTTATTAAATATGTATATACACATACACTATACACAAACATATGTGTGTATGTGTGTATACATATACATATATACATATACAATAGATATTTATATTTATATATTCAAGAAAACCTTTTGACATCTTGTATTTATAATTTTGGAGAAAAGAAGACTTACCCAGCAGCAAAGTATACGTAAAGCCAGCTGCTCTGTTACAAAGATAGAACATATACTCTGCAATCATTGTAACTTCTGATAAATATAATTCAGATTTTTTTAAATGACTCTAAAGCTAAATATTATGAAGGTGGCACTTCTGTCAAAATAATTCAGATGGTATAATCAAGGAGGAAGAAATTGTCATTTCATAGAGGAAATAAAAATAATCATGCATGTACAGAATTTTTCTTGCAGGAGTCATATCTTGTTACAGTATGAAAAGGGAAATATGTGAAAAATTATCATTGGCCAATTTACTATGAAACAATATTAAACGAAAAAACATAAAAAACACTCAAATTCCCATTGTAACTTTGATTAATTCTTTGGTATTCTAATTTACCAATAGTTGTCGGAGATTATAAACAGATATTAGATAGAATTACAAAGATAATGATTTTAGGAATAACTTCAGGTTAGAAGACTTTATTCCAGAAGGAATATGTTTAAACTGTGTTTTACTTATGGGGACTTCTTTACGCCACGTTAGCTTGAATGAGCCCTGTTGCATGCAGTTTAGCGATAAGAGATTAGAGACTTAGTCTTGTATATTTCACTGACTTTCTAGAGAGTGCATTTCCATCACTGCAGGTGATTTCTGGAACCTTGAAGATAGTTTCATTAACTTTTTTTTGTCATATCTGGAATAGAAAGAAGCAGCTGAAGATAATGTTCTAAAGGCAAAATTTTGTTGTCTTTGGAATTCTGCTCTTTGTGATTTTATATGTTAAAACTTTAATTTACTGTAACCTATTTGGAAACTCACTATTGACCTAAAATACATGGTTGTGTTCAATTCTCTAGCTGAATTCGAATATATATTAATCTTTATCAGACTGCTCTAAAAACATAATGTCATTTGAATGAAATTTATTTTTTGTTGTTAATTTTAAAAATTTTCTTAGCTTCAGATATCTTTATGTACCTACTTATGTTTAGGAATTGCGTCTGCAGGCTCATTTCTAGAAAGCTTTTTTCATTTTCCTCTTTATTGTCTTCTTATTCTTTTTCTTATTTTCTCTACTTTCTTATGTTGTGTTTGATCTTCTCTTTCCTGTGTGTGTGTTTAACCTTCATGGTCTAGTTCCTAGTGACAAAGTTGATTTTTGAAAATTTTGTGGGTACATAGAGGGGTATATGTTGACATATTTTGATATAGTCATACAGCATATAGCAATACCATCAGGGTAAATGTGGTACCTGCAGTTTTGGTCTTTTATTTAGGTTAGCTTTGGCTACTCTGGATCGTTCATAATTCCATATAAATTTTATCATTGCCTTTTCTATTTCTGTGAAGAATTATATTGGCATCATAGGCATTTTGATAGGAATTGCATTAAATCTGTATATTGCTCTAGATAGTACGGACATTTAAAAAATATTGATTCTTCCAATCCATGAGCATGGAATCTCTTTGTGTTTTTTGTAGCATCTTCACTTTCTTGCAACCATTCTTTTTAATAATTTTCATTGTAGAGAATTTTCACTTCCTTGGTTAATTCCTAGGTATTTTATTTTATTTTATTTTATTTTATTTATTTGTAGCTATAATAAATGGGATTACTTTACTCAATTGCCAGGACAACTGGCCCGAGACACCACAGCTCCCAGGGATTACTTTCTTGATTTCTTTTTCAGATATTTCACTGTTAGCATATAGGAATGCTACTGATTTTTGTATGTTAATTTTTTGTTCTGCAACTTTACTGAATTAGTTTATCAGTTCTAATAGATTTTGGTGGTATCTTTAGATTTTCCCAATATAAGATTATGTCATCTGTAAACCAGGAAAATTCAACTTCTTCCTTTCCAATTTGGATGCCTTTTAATTCCTTCTATTGTCTGAGTACTCTAGATAGGACTTCCAGTAATACATTAAATAACACTGGTGAAAGTGGGCATCTCTTTCATGGTCCAGATCTTAGAATAAAAGACTTCAGATATTCCCCATTCAGTATGACACTATGACAACTGTGTGTCTGTCAGGTATGCTTTCTATATGTTGAAGTATGTTCCTGCTGTACCAAGATTTTATATGGTTTTCATCATGAAGAAAAATTGAATATTATCAAATGCTTTTTCAGCAGAAATGGCAATGATCCTAAAATTTTTTTCCTTCATTCTTTGATATCATGCATCACACTGAGTGATTTGCATATGTTGAACTATCTTTGCATCCCCAGGATCAATATCATTTGGTCATGATGAATGTTGTTTTCATGTGTTCAAACTATACTACAAGGCTACAGTGACCAAAACAGCATGGTACTGGTACAAAAACAGGCACATAGAACAATGGAATAGAATATAGAGCCCAGAAATAAAGCCACACGTCTACAACCATCTGATCTTTGACAAAGCTCAAAAAAATAAGCAATGAGAAAAAGACTTTTTATTCCATAAATGATGCTGGAATAACTGGCTAGCCATATTCAGAAGATTGAAGCTGGATCCCTTCTTCACATCATATACAAAAATCAACTCAATATGGATTGAAGATTTAACTATAAAACCAAAAACTACATAAACCCTGGAAGAAAACCTACCATTCTGGACATAGGAATGGGCAAAGATTTCATGATAAAGACACCAAAAGCAACAGAATCAAAAATTGACAAATTGGATCTAATTAAATTAAGGAGCTTCTGCACAGCAGAAGAAATTATCAACAAAGTCAACAGACAACCTACATAATGGGAAAAAATTTTTGTAAACTACGCATCAGGCAAAGGTTTAATATCCAGCATCTATAAAAAACTTAAACACATTTACAAGAGAAAATCAAACAACCCCATTAAAAAGTAGGCAAAGGACATGAAGAAACACTCCTCAAAAGAAGACATACATGAATTCAATAAGTATATGAAAAATAAGTTCAACATTATTGATCATTAGAGAAATAAAAATGAAAACCCAATGAGATATCATCTTACACCAGTCAGAATGGCCATTAGTAAAAAGTCAAAAAATAACAGACACTGATGAGGTTGTGGAAAAAAGGGAACCCTTATACATTGTTGGTGGGAGTGTTCAACTATTGCAGAAAACAGCATGGCAGTTCTCAAAGAGCTAAAAGCAGAACTACCATTTGACCCTGCAATCCCATTACTGGGTGTATATACCAAGAGGAATACAAATCATTCTACTATAAAGACACATGCATGCGAAAGTTCACTGAAGCACTGTTCCCAATAGCAAAGAAAAGGAATAGACCTAAATGCCCATCTGTGGGAGACTGCATTAAAAAAAAGTGGTACCTATACACCATGCGATATTATGCAGCCATAAAAAAAGAACAAGATTACATATTTTGCAGGAACATGGAGTAGAAGGTTATCATCTTTAGCAAACTAATGCACGAATAGAAAACCAAATACCGAATGTTCTCAGTTATAAGTGGGAGCTTATAAAGGTCAAGAATTTATGAACACAAAGAAGAAAACAATAGACCCTGGGGTTTACTTGAGGTGGGAGGGTGGGAAGAAAGAGAGGAGAAGAAAAAATAACTATTGCGTATTGAGCTTAATACTTGTTTGATATAATAATATCTACAACAAACCCCCATGGCACAATTTTGCCTATTTAACAAATCTTCATATGGCCCCCAAAACCTAAAATAAATTTTTCAAAATGCACTACGTAAGAACAAATGTATAAAATTGGAAATAACTTGAAAAATTAATGAATGATGATACGAACAATTACTTTACAACTCCTTTTAATTTATCACTCTCTTCTAAATAAAAATGACACTGGAAATGGCATATAAGATATTATGGATAAGTACATACAAGAACTATCAAGAGGAGGTATCAGTGGACTCATGTTAAAAATTGGTCAGAGTGCACACGTGTATAGCTTAAGTTAACATCTAGGTCTGAATCAAAAGGCCAGTCACTGTAGTTTCACAAAATAGGATCCAATGACGGGTGTCCTACGTGTCCTCATTCTCTCAAGATGTATTTCCTGTATGAGGTTTTATTTTCCACAAAATTGGATAGTATCTAAGAACAAGTGAATAGCTGGGCATGATGGCTCATGCCTGTAATCCCAGCATGAGGCCGAGGCTGGTGGATCATGAGGTAAGGAGTTCAAGACCAGCCTGGCCAAGATGGTGAAACCCCATCTCTACTAAAAATACAAAAATTTGCCAGGTGTGGTGGTGCACGCCTGTAGTACCAGCTATTCTGGAGGCTGAGGCAGGAGAATCACTTGAACCTGACAGGGAGAGGTTGCAGTGAGCCAAGATCACACCACTGTACTCCAGTCTCTGCGACACAGCGAGACTCCATCTCAAAAAAAGAAAAGAACATGTGAAGGAAGAGGAAAGGATTTCACAGGACAGGTAGTAATGATTAACTTGGTAAAAGCCATAGAGTTCATATTAATAGACATAATCTATTGAAGATAACAATTAACCCATTAGTCAAACTAATTATTGTAGTGCCTCATGGATAAACTAAGAACTTTAAAGAGATTATTTTTTAGATGGTGACATAGAAAGCCTTTTCTATTAGTAGCTTGACTTTAATATCAAGCCACATTTGATCTCCCTTAGTCACTGAATTGGACCGCATCTATTACTCATGGGTCAACATGAAAAGTAATGACTTTAAAAATTGTGATATTTTTTTTTGAAAGGGCTCGAATTCAAGGTAAAATCCAAAGATTCATCTGGATCTTTCTTACCAGATTTTTTTTTATCTTCCCCCACCCTTTCCTTCATTGTTGAAGAAAATTGAAGTGCTAAATATTTTAAAAGGTTTTATTTATAAATGTTTCTTTAATTTTTATTTGGAAGATGAAATATGCTTAATGTCATCATACCAGCTTCACAATTTTGCTTGCTGGCAGTGGATATAAATGACAACTCTTCTAGAAGGAATGAGGTGTGGACCTGGCTTCTAAACTGCTCAGTAGGAAGCTGACATTTCATCATTAAAGTTCAGTGCATTGGACCATTGTTCTAGTCATAAAATACTGTATAAACTACAAAATCCTGGCAACACATTCTAGCCATTAAGCTGTATAGCCCTCTATTTTCATTCTGGAAAGCTTTTTATTAATTCATAAAATGATTTTTTTCTCGGTAGACAGATATTGGAAGCTGGGGGAGCAAACAATAAAAACAGGCCCACTTGTTTCCCAGCTGAAAGATTTGACCAGGTACATTAGCATTTAAATTATTTCTGAAAAATTCCACCTATCACTAATTAGTGTGTGTGTGTGTGTGTGTGTGTGTATATATATATATATATATATGTGTATGTATATGTATTACTGCAAATTCACATCTCCATGCATTTTCATCCAATGATATTTTGCAAAATGTTTTTTATTTATAATATTCTAAGCATAATTTATTACACATCATTTCAACATTCTATTTTTTCTCTTTTGGACTTACAAATGGGGACATCATAAGAGTATTAATCAGAGCAACAAATTATATCCTTAAAACCTGAAGCTGTTCAAGATTTGCCCAAGAAGCTTTTGCTTACCCATTGCCCCATCAAGACTGAGATGACAAAAGAGTGAGATATTGTATTATTTGCAGTTAAATCATTACTGATAAGTACAGAAATAATAATAAAGAAGAGTAATTTTTATATAGCCATTTGAGTTCTCAAAAATAAACTATTTTATATAGTTTCTGATAAAATTCTCACAATAAGATATTAGATATCTTGAGCTCTTTTTACAAGATATTATATATACAATAAGTTGCATAAAGTGAACCAATCCTTTGTGTGTGTCTCAGAGATGCTAACATATAAATATATACATTTATATAATCACTACACCAATGAAGACAGAATATTTATTTAAGATGATGCCTTTCCATGCATACATTAAGATGCTTTTCCATGAATGCCACTTTCCAGAATACCTCCAGTATTCTTACTGTAGACTAACCTGTCTATTCTTATCTCTGTTATCATCTCTTTATGTTATATCTACTTAACTATATGTAAATGAAGTCAAACAGAATGCATACTTTTGTTCCTATATCTTTATGTCAGTATATTTTTGAGATTCTTCCATTTGTGATGAGTCATTGTAGCAGTTCATTCTCTTTAATTTTTATGTAGTAATCCATTTTATAACTTTGTTTTTTTAACAGCTTTATTGTACTAAAGGTCACATAGCATTAAATTCACCCTTTTAAATTACTAAGTATTCTCAGAGTTGTACAACTGTCATCATTATCTAATTTTAAAACTTTTTATTGCTCTAAGAAGAAATTCCATACCTTAGCAATCAGTCCCCATAACCCTGCCCCTCAACCCCTGGAAACCACTCACCTACTTTCTGTCTCTATGAATTTGTTTATTCCAGACATTGCAACTAAATGAAGTAACACAGATGTACCACAGTTTACTTATTCATTCACCCATTGATGGCATTCATTTGCTTCCAGTTTGGGGCTATTGTGAAAAATGCTATGAAAATTCTTGCCTATTTTATATCATTTACATTAATTTCTGGGTTACATGACTTGTTAATTTGTACACCTAAATTTTGCTGAACATTTTTCCAAACTGGATATATGATTCTTCAATATCTCCAGTAATATATGAGAGCCATATATTATAATTGGTGTATATCAAAATTGCAACATGATCCCTTCAATACTTGGTATTCTCAGTACTAGTAATATTAACCATTATAGAAGCTGTATAGTAGAATCCCATCAGAGATTTAATTAACATGTCCTTGATTACTGCTGATATTAAATATTAGTAATTTATATACTGGCTAATTGTTCATCGTCCTTTGTGAAACATGTGCTCAAATACTTATTTTCATTGGATTGTTTGTCTTCTCCATATTGAGTTGTAGGAGTTTTTTATATATTCATGACATAAGACTTTAAAACATATATGTATAATTTGTTTTATTTCAATATATGTAACTTGCTGTTAAATTTTCTTAATGATACCTTTTGAAGGAACAAAAATTTGAATTTGGATCAAGTTAACTTTGTTTTCTTCTATAGGTAGTTATTTTTTCTGTGTCCTGTCTAAGAAATCCTTGCCTATATCATTCTAAATTTTTCTTTTTCTTCTAAATGTTTATGTTTTACCTCCAAATTTTAGTATATAATTAACTATTTTTATTATACTGAGTATAATAAAAATGAAGTTAAAAAGCAATGAAAAAGTTTTAAAATTAAATAATGATAGTCACACAACTCTAAGAATATACTAAAACCCTTTAATTTAGCAATTTAAAAGGGTAAATTTAATGATATGTGAACTTTTTCTCAATAAAGCTATTAAAAGAGTAAGTGGTTATAACAATAAAATGGACTACTACACAGCAATTAAAGAGAGTGAACTGTTGCAATGACTCATCACAAAATGGATCAATCTCAAATACGTACTGATACAAATAGAAACAAAAGTCTCTTTTTGTATTTTGTGTAAGGAAAACAGTGTGGTTTATTTTTTAATTAAGATTTAATTGTTTCAGCACCACTTGATGAAAAGACTACCCTTTCCACATTGAATTACTTTGACAGCATTTTTTTTGAAAATCAATTAGATAGATGATAGATGATAGATAGATAGATAGATAGATAAATAGATAGAGATATGAGTATACCTGTATATACCCTATGTTGGAGAAATTCATTGAGCTCTATGTGTTTATTTATGCCAACACCATACCATCCTGAAAGCAACAGCTTTTTACTAAGACTTTTTTCAGAAAGCGAAATCCTCCTACTGTGTTCTTCTTTTTCAAAATTTCTTTTGGCTAGTTATCTTCTTTTGCATTTTCAAATGTAAATAGTTAAGTCAGCATGTCGTTTTTTAAGAAAAAAAGATGTTGGAAATTTGGAGTTATTTTAAATCTGTGAGTCAATTTTGGGAAGGATTGACGGCTTAGCAATATTGAGTCATCCAATCCATGATCATAATAAATCTTTCGATTAAGGTCTCTTTAATTCCTAAAAACACTGTACATTAGTTAGTGTTTTCCAAAGAAATAGGACCAGTAGGGGCCTGGCGCGGTGGCTCACGCCTGTAATCCCAGCACTTTGGGAGGTTGAGGTGGGCGGATCACGAGGTCAAGAAATAGAGACCATCATGGCCAACATGATGAAATCCAGTCTTTACTAAAAATTAAAAAAAAATAGCCAGGCGTGGTGGCAGATGCCTGTCGTCCCAGCTACTCGGGAGCCTGAGGCGGAAGAATTGCTTGAACCCAGGAGGCGAAGGTTGCAGTTTGCCGAGATTGCGCCACTGCACTCCAGTCTGACGAAAGAGCAAGACTCCATCTCAAAAAAAAAAAAAAAAAAAAAAAAAATAGGACCAGTAGGACACGGACATACGTGTGGGGGGTTGGGGGAAGGGGGGTACACGCATGTGTGTCTGTGTAGTTATAAAGAAATGGCTCCCGTGATTACAGAAGTGCCAGGAAATGCTGTGATTTGCCTTCTGCAGTCTGGATCCCAGGAAAATCTTAAGGTATAGTCCTGGTTCAAGGCCAAAGGCCTGAGAACCAGAAACACCAATAATATAAATTCCAGTTTGAGATCAGGAAACCAAACTATCAGCTCAAGTAGCATAGCAGAAAGAGCAAATTCTCTCTTCCTCTGCACTTCTGTTGTGTTCAGGCCCTCAGTGAGTTGGATCATGCCCACCCATATTTGGGAGGGCAATCTACTTTACTCCATCTACAGATTCAAGTATTTATTTTATCTAGAAACACCCTCACAGATAGACTCAGAAATCATTTTAACTGAGTCTCTGTGTACCCCATCATCCAGTCAAGTTGACACGTGAAGCTAACCATCATGCATGGTTTATGCTTTTCAGCACATAGGTCTTGTATATAATTTGTCAAGTACCTTCCACCTGTTTGATAAGAAGCAACTGACTGGGAAATAATATTTTGAAACCACATATTCAAAATAGGATTGAATTCTGAATATATAAAGAATTCTAAACTACATAAGAATGCTTGGGTAGAAATTGCTTTGTAACCTGTTTGTGGTCACGGTTACATAAATCTATTTTCCAAAACCCATAGAAATACATACAAAAATATGTATTACCATTATTATTTTGAAAAGAATTTTTTAATAATAAATAATCCATAAAACATTACTATTGTTCCTTTAATAATTATTGACATCATTTCTGGAAACTGGCATAATTTTCAATTTTAGTTGTTATTTATTTTGTCTTTTGTAGGGAATCTATGAGCCCCACATGTTGGTGTGCCAGAATGTAGGGATCCATTAGCCCCATACTGGGCACCAGAATGTAGGGAGCCAGCCCTATATCACTCATGGGTACCCCGAGTTCAGTGGTGACAAAGGAATGAGAAAAAGACAGATTAAGAGAAAAAGTGGGACCAGGGGGCCATCATTTTATTACTCTGGAGGAAATAGTGAAGGCCCCGAGCTCTGATCATCCACACTATTTACTGATTATAATGACATTGATATAGGGTAGGGGTGGAGTGATAGTGGGATGAATCAGTGAGCCAGAAGTGAATCAGTGGCCAGAACTTGCGTATCATTCTAAGGATTGATAACATTGGTGGTTTGGGAGGTGCACAAAACAAGAACATGTTGTTATCTTTAGCTTATTATCTATGTACAGCTGAGGGAACACAGGCTTTACAAGAAGCCTACAGGTCTGGCTACGTCACAGTGCTACGAAGGGGTTTTATGTCCTTGAGCACAATGTTTATGGTAACAGAGCCAAGGTCACCCTGCACCAGAGCATGAGGCATGAAGAGGCCTTCGTCCTCAGAGGCCTCCTGTAGCCTTCTGCAGTTTGTTGTTCTTTGTTTATATGTTACTCATAACCAATTTATGTAGGCACTCTGTAAGGCCTGTCTCCTCTGCTAGTTTTCCCAACAGTCTTTAACTTCCCTGCCTCCACTTGGGATCTTTATTAATCTTCAAGTCAAAGATCTTTTAGTGTTTATAGCAGTATTCTCTATTGGTGACAATTTCTCTCAACTTGTGGTTTTTTGAAATCTTTATATTGTACTTTAGTTTTTATTTTCTTTCATGACATGAAAGGTGTCATGTTATTTTTTTCTGGCTTTTATAATTCTCTTAGGAAGTCTGTCATTAGGTTCAGTGTTGCCTTTTTGAAAAGAATTCATCTTTTTTTTCCCAACTGGTTTTGGGTTTGTTTATTTGTTTGTTTTTCAAATTTTCTCTTAATCTTTCATTTTCAGCAATTTGATTTTGATGTTTCTTCAAAACTAATTCCAAAATTCTTTTTGAAATGAAATTCAATTCTTTTATTTGTAGTTGATTACCTTTATCAGTTTTGAAATATAAATATATATATATATATATATATATATATATATAATTATTTTTTGAAGCATAGTTTCTTGCCATATTCTTTCTCTCCTTTTCTTCTGGGATTCCAAGGTGTATATGGTTAAATCATTTACAGTGTCTCTTTATATATTTCATGCTGCTTAGTTTTACTTTGTCTTTTCATTTTTTCACTATTTTCCTCTAAGCTTTAGTTTTAATAGGTTCTATTGATTTTCTTCAGCTGTTTGTTTCTAATGCTAAAGACATTCAGTGAATCCTTACAGATATTGGATTTTTCGGTGTTAGTTTATATACTTTTTTAATGCACACCATTTTTTCTGGTAAATTCATTAATTTTTCTGCAGTATAATTAAGCTTCTCTTCGTGCTCTTTTACATGTTTATAGTAGTAATATTAAAGTCCATTTTCATTTATTGAACATAGGAATCTTGTAAATATATGGTTCTACTGGCTCTGTTTTCCAATAACATGTACATTGAGTCACATACATAACTTCTTAACATGTCTACGTATTTTTGTCTAAATGACAGTTTCTAAAATGACCTAAAAGCTGAATTTGATGTGCTTTTCTCCAGAGATATCAAGTCTTTTTTCTTTTACAGATAGCCAGAGTGATGGATGGATCACCTTCATCCAATCAAGAAGTAAGCATCCCAGGGATGGGTTACAGCTTGCGTTTGTCTCATTTTTGCTCTGCTTTCAAAGATCTTAAGGGCACAACTTGTCAGATGTTATTAAACATCCTTCCATCTGTCAGGATTATGACTTTTAAGCACTGTTCAACTGTATAGAACTTCATTGCATGTTTCCATCTCAGCCCCTAACTGCCTCAGCATTCATCTAAAGTCCAGTGGGAGAAAACTGGCAGCACTATATTTAGGCCTTTCCGGGTTCCAAACTGTCACACCAGCCAATGCAGCAATCAAAAGCTCCACTGACTTATCTTTAGCCCAGCAGACTCTCCCTATTTAGGCAAGCCTGGTTCACAGTCCATGCCCAGATTTGCAAATGTTTTTTGAGGAAAAAAAAAAAAGAATAAAAACCATGGAGAGGAGGGCGGTAAGAACTTCTGCTCAACGGGGAGAGAATCTTTTCTGTCTAATGTCTTTTAAAAATAATGTGACATTGGTAATAATCATTTTCCTATTTTAAATAGTGGGAATTACAGCATGTATAGTAATTAGAAGTACAACACTATATAATGGAAACTTAAGTCAGTTCTTGTAAATATTGTAGGAATATGACAGCATATCTAAAAATGAGTCATCACATCACCTACCTCTAAAATGAATCTTATTAATAAATTAAGATTGAAGAATATCCCTCAGAATAATGGAGAACTTTCTCAATGCAATTATATATTCTTTAAAACAGCAGTCCCCAAGCTTTGACCACCAGGGACTGGTTTCATGGAAGACAGCATTTCCACGGATAAGGGTGGTGGTTTGGGGATGAAACTGTTCCACCTCAGATCATCAGGCATTAGTTAGATTCTCATTAAAAAAACACAGAACCTACATCCCTCACATGCACAGTTAACAATAGGGTTCTCACTTCTATGAGAATTCAATGCCGCTGATGTGAAACAGGACAAAACACAGACAAAACACAGACACTAATGCTGGTTTGTCCACTGCTCACCTTCTGCTATGCAGCTCCATTACTAATAGGCCACAGACCTGTACCAGTCCGTGGTGCAGGATTTGGGTACTGCTGCTTTAAAAGTCATAAAGATAATAAATTCAAAAATAATTTAATCAGCCTACTGTCAAATAAACACTTGTAAAATATTGAAACGTCTAGAAGCCAAGTGGTAAAGAAATGAGAAGTATATCATATTATATTTCCCTTTTGTCACTAATTTGAATCATTCTTTCATTTATATTTCAGGGTCCTTTAATTAATTGCCTGCCTCATCTATAGATTTATAAGGTACCTACTATGATCTACATGAAAGAAAAGTATCATATAAAATAAACAGAGCCAGTGAAATCTCTTAACTAAGAAATATTCCTTCCTTAGGGTAGATATGGTAAAATAAAATCGCAACTATTTAGTTTATGTTGCCAAGTCATTTGATTAGAAATTATAGTTCTTTTGTTTGTTTGTTTTTGGTTTTGGTTTTTTTTTGAGACGGAGTTTCGCTTTTGTTACCCAGGCTGGAGTGCAATGGCAGGATCTCGGTTCACGGCAACCTCTGCCTCCTGAGTTCAGGCAATTCTCCTGCCTTGGCCTCCCGAGTAGCTGGGATTATAGGCATGCGCCACCATGCCCAGCTAAATTTTTTTGTATTTTTAGTAGAGATGGGGTTTCACCGTGTTGACCAGGATGGTCTCGATCTCTTGACCTCATGATCCACCCACCTTGGCCTCCCAAAGTGCTGGGATTACAGGCATGAGCCACCATGCCTGGCACCTTTTTTTTATTATTATTATTGGAGTCTCACTCTGTTGCTGAGCCTGTAGTGAGCCTGAGCAATTTCGTTTTTGTATTTTTAGTAGAGACAGGGTTTTACCATGTTGGCCAGGCTGGTCTTGAACTCTTAACTTCAAGTGACCACGCACCTCGGCCTACCAAAGTTCTGGGATTATAGGCGTGAGCCACTGCACCCAGGCTGGAAACTATAGTTCTTAAATGTTTCTCTGGTAGACTCACAAATAATTAGCTCTGTCTTGTTTTCCTTCCTCTTTCTTCCTTCTCTTTCTCTTCCTCCTTTTTCTTCTTTTAAGATTAAGCTTGGAAATGATTGTAGTTAATAACAATATATTGTATATTTGAGACATCCTGGAGTACATTTTAAGTGTTTTCATTACAAAAATGATAACTATATTAGGTAAAATATATGTTAATTAGCTTGATTTAGCCATTGCACAGTGTATCTACATTTCAAATTACCATGTTGTACACACTAAAAATATACCATTTTATGTCACTTTTAAAAAATAAAAAATTTAAAAACCAAATGAAGTAACAGGATGAAGCAAATAGCATCGTCTCCTGATTTAGCTCAGTCTTTACTTCAGGATTTCTTCATCCTTAGATCAAATCAAAGTTCACAGTAGCTCTTCAATAAATACTTCTTGAATAAATCAATGTACCAAATTCAGGGAATATGGGAGTAAATAATGGAATAAATTAAAATATGTATCACTTTAAATTTTGAAGCCTCTGAGAAAATTATGTTTTATTTCAGATCACATAATACCCTCAAGTTACTTTATTCCTTCATTTTTATTTATTTGGACAGAATAGAGTATTTGTCATTCATGCTACTTTAACATTCCTTTGGGTCCTTGCTGTCTTTTGCTATAACCTGAATGTCAATTGCCCTTTAATATTTTACCTTTAGTGTTTGGCTAAGTTATATTTCATGGCATGTAATAACATTTGTAATGCTATTCATAGCAGATAGATTCAATTTGCCCTCTCAATGGCTTTATATTTCAGTAAGAACCTGTGCTTTTTCTACTGATCCTATGAAAAGTTTCTCATCAAAATATATGCTTTGTTAGTAAGCATTTCCTGTTATTTGCTATTTTATTTTGTTTGAATGTATATGAATATACAAGCAACTGGAGCTTTTCTCATTAGTAGTGGTTGAGTAACATGATAAAAATAAACATGGAAAATTAATAATTTCGTATAACAACGTATATTTACCTCTTCTGTGACCTAGTAATTTGGCTTTTATGTAAGTGTACAAGATAAAATATGCCCACAAAAAACATTCATACAAAACTATTTACAATAGCTAAATTCATCACCAAAACCCAGAATGCTTAAAAACAGAAAATGGCTAAACAGTTATAATAGTATGAACATATCTCACAATTATTATGGTTAAAGATACCAGACACAAAATATTAGATATCATAAGATTCTATTTATATGAAGTTCTAGAACAAGTGAAACTAAGCTATGGTGATAAAAGTCCATATTTGCCTCAGAATGTTGGGGTGGGGATTGACTAAGAAGGGGTACAATGGAACTTAATGGAGTGATGAAAATATTCTGTATAATAGTGTTGTGGGTTACACAGAGAATTTGTCAAAGCTGATTAAACTATCAACGTAAGGTGTACATATTTCACTGTAAATTTCACTATATAATCTCAATTTATATTATCTATCTCAATTTATAATACATAACTAGAAGTACAGAACAAACTTAGAAGAAACCGTTGTTAGATTTTGGAGGTAGAGCAAGATGGCTGAAGAGAATCCTCCATTGATTGTCCTCCCTACAGGAACACCAAATTCGACAACAAAAAAGGCACATTCATAGAAACCAAAAATCAGTTAAGTGATGCCAGTACCTAACTAACTTTATATCACGGAAAGATCCACTGAAGAGGGTAAGAAAGACAGTCTTGAAATGAGAACATCAGCCCTCCACCACCCCCCAGCAGCAGACACTTGGCAAAAAGAGAAAATCTGTATGCCTGTGGGAAGGAGAGCATAGTGATTATGGGACTTTGCACTGGAACTCAGGGCTGCCAACACCAGGCAGGAATCCACAATCACTCATGAAAGGAGTGTTCTTACAAGCCCTGGTCAGATGGAGGTCACCCATCCCAGCAGTCAGAACTTGAGTTTCAGTGAGCTTTGCCATGGCAGGCTAAAAAGTGCTCTGGGGTCCTAAATAAACTTGAAAGACTGTCTATGACACAAGGAATGCAACTCCTAGACAAGTTCTAGTGCTCTGCTGGGCTTAAAGCCAGTGGACTTGAGGGGCATGTTACCTAGTGAAACACAAGCCTGGCAGCTAAGGAAGGTACCAACCCTGCCCCAAACCCAAGCAGCACAGCTCATGGTTCCAAAAAATATCTTTTAATTCAGTTTGAGAAGAGGAGCGGAAAAAGTAAAGAGGACTTTGTTGTGCAACTTGGATACCAGCTCAGCCACAGTATGATAGGGCACAGAGCAGAACTGGGAGACGGCCATTCCAGGCCCTAGTCCAGTTGACATTTCTAGACACACCTTGGGACAGAAAGAAAACCCACTGCCTTGAAGGGAAGGGCCCGGTCCTAGCTGACTAAAGAGCCCTTGAGCACTGAATAATAATAATACCAACCGTGAGCCTTGGGTGAGACTCTGAGACACACTGGCTTCAGGTGTGACCCAGCATATTCACAGCTGTAGTGGCAATGAGAGAAATCTCTTCTGCATGAGAAAAAGAGAGTGAAGAATGAAGGAGACTTTGTCTTGCTGCTTAGGTACCAGCTCAGCCACAGTGGGAAAGAGCACCAAGTGAGCTCTTGGGTCCCTAATTCCAGGTTTTTGCTCTTGGACAGCATTTGTGGATGTACCTTGGGTCAGAAGGGAGTCCACTGCCCTAAAAAGTGAGTCTCACGCCTGGCAGAATTCACCACAAGCATGAAGAACCCTTGGGCTTTAAGTAAATATCCATGGTACTCTGGCAGTACCCCCACGGGCCTGTGGTGGTGGTGAAACTCCTCTGCCTGGAGAAAAGGGAGGATAGATTGAAAAGGACTTTGTGTTGTGAGTTTGGTGTGTAGCTTAGCCACAGTAGAATAGAACACGAGGTAGATTTCTAAGGTTTCTGAATCCAGCTCTAGCTCCAAGATAGCATCTCTGGACAAACCCAGTGCCAGGGGCTGCTCACCACCCTAAAGCGAAAGACACAAGACTGGCTGGTGTTGCCACCTGCTGATTGGAAAGTCCTAGGTCATTAGGCAAACATAAGTGGTAGCCAAATAGTGGTTACAACGGTCCTTGGGCAAGATGCAGTGCTGGTCCTGGCTACAGGTCTGACCCAGTGCAGTCCTAGTAGTGGTAACCAAAGGTGTTCATGTGTTACCCTTCCCACAGCTCCAGACAACTCAACAGAGAGGGAGGGAGAGAGGGAGGGAGGGAGGGAGGGAGGGAGAGAGAGAGAGAGACTCAATTTGTTTGAGAAAAGATAAAGGAAGAAAATAAGTCTCTGCCTGTAATCCAGAGCATTCTAATGAATCTTATCCAAGAACACTAATGCAGTACATCTATGAGTCTGCAAGAACTACAGTATTACTCAGCTTTTAGTAAATTCTAATGTAGATACAGCTTCAGTGACTAAAACTTAGATTACAACACTCAAGTCCTTTGAATATCTAGAAAAGCATCCCAAGAAGGATGGGTACAAAATAGCCCAGACTGTGATAACTACAATAAATACCTAACACTTCAAATGACCAGACACCAACCAACAACCAAAAGCATGAAGAACATCCAGGAAAACATGATTTCACCAAATGAACTAAATAAGATACCAAGAACAAATCTCCAAGAGACAGAGATAAGTGACCTTAGAATTAAAATATAATTAAAAATAGCTATTTTGAGGGACCTCAAAGAAATCCAACACAATGCAGAGAAAAAAATTCAAAATCTTACCAGATAGATTTAATAAAGAGATTAAAATATTTAAATAGAATCAAGAAAAAATTCTGGAGTTGAAAATTCAATTGACTTACTGAGAATTGCATCAGAGTTGTTCTGTCTTGTTTTTGAGACAGATTCTCACTCCCTCTGTCACCCAGGCTGGAGTGCAGTGGCATGATCTTGGATCACTGCAACCTCCACCTCCCAGGTTCAAGCAACTCTACTGTTTCACCCACCCGAGTTGCTGAATTTAGAGGCATGAGTCTCTGTACCTGGCAAATTAGAGTCTTTTAACAGCGGAACTGTTCAAACAGAAGAAAGAATTAGTGAGTGACAGGCTGTTTGAAAATATACATTCAAAAGAGAAGACAAAATAAAAAATATTTTTAAAAAAATGAAACACACCTACAAGATATTTAAAAAAATATTTAAAAGGGCAAAACTAAGAGTTATAAGCCTTAAAGAGGAGGTAAAGAAAGGAATAGTAGAAAGTTTATTCAAGGGAATAATAACAGAGAAATTTCCAAATTTAAAAATAAAAATAAATATCCAAGGGCAAGAAGGTTATAGAATACCACTGTGACTTAACCAAAAAAAGAATACCACAACACATGTAATAATCAACTCCCAAATGTCAAGGATAAGGAAAGAATCCTGAAGGCAACAAGAGAAAAGAAAACAGTAATATACAATCGAGCTCTAATATATCTGGCAGAAGACTTTTTGGTGGATATCTTATAATCCAGGATAGAGTAGCATGACATATTTAAAGTGATGAAAAGAAAAATATTTTACTCCAGAATAGTACATTTTGTGAAAATACATTTCAATTGTGAAGGAGAGAAACAAAAGCTGAATTTCATTAATACCAGACCTGCCCTACAATATATGCTAAAAGAGGTACTTCAATCAGAAAGAAAAGGATGTTAATATCCCATAAGAAATCCTGAAGATATGAAACTCACCGGTAATTTTAAGTACACAGAAAAACACAAAATATAATAATATTATAACTAATGTGTAAACTGCTTTTAAGCAGAAAGTATAAAACATTAACCCATCAGAATTAATAACTACAACAACTTTTCAAGATGTAGACTGTACAATAAGATGTATATAGAAACAACAAACGGTTTGAAAGTATGGAAACAAAGTTAAGTGTACAGTTTATTAAATTTTATTTTGCTTGTTTTTTAGTTGGTGTGCCTATGTAAGCAGTGTTAAATTTGTTATCAGCTGAAAATAATGGGTTATAGGAAACCATTTGCAAGCCTCAGGGTAATCTGAAATCAAAAACCATGCAATGGACACACAACAAATAAAAAGCAAGAAATTAAATCATACTGCAGAGTAAAACACCTTCATTAAAAGAAAGAAAGGAGAGAAGAAAGAGAAGACCATAAAACCACTAGCAAACAAATGAGAAAATGGCAGGAGTTAGTCCTTACTTAATAATAATTGTATTTATTGGAAATAAACTAAATTTTCCAATATAAAGGAAAACAGTGACTGAATAGATAAAAATTAAAAAACAGGAACTTGATAATCTGTTGCCTACAGGAAATACACTTTATTTATAAAGACACATATACACTAAAAATAAAGAGATGGAAAAAACTATTCCATGCCAGTAAAAAACAAAAAACAACAGGATTAGGTACACTTAGACAAAATATATTTCAAGATGAAACTATAACAAAAGACAAAGAAGGTCATTATATAATGATAAAGGTGTTGATTCACCAAGAGGATATTAAAATTATAAATATGCATGCATTCAACACTGGCAAACCAAGATATAAAAAGTAAATATCAGAGATGGACCACAATACAATAATAACTAGAGAGTCCAACACCCCACTTTTAGCATTGGACTAATTTTTCCAGACAGAAAATCAAGAACAAAATCAGACTTAATCTGTATTATAGACCAAACATACCTAATATATATTTATGAAGCATTTCATCCAATGGCTTTAGAAAACATATTATTTTCCTAAGCACATGGATCATACTCAAGAATAAACCATATGTTAGGTCACAAAGCAAGTCTTAAAACATTGAAAAAGATACTATCAAGTGTCTTCTCTGCCCACAATATAATAAAGTTAGAAATCAATAACTTGAGAAAATTTGAAAACGATAAAACACATATAAATTAAGAAATATGCTTCAAAATGGGTCGATGAATAAAGAAAGAAGGAAATTGAAAAAATTTCTTGAAACAAATGATAATGGAAACACAATGTACCAAAACCTACTGGATATAGCAAAAGTGGCACTAAGAAGGAAGTTTATAGCTGTAAGTGCCTACATGAGAAAAGAATAAAAATTTTATATAAACAACCCAATGATGCATCTTAAAAAATAGAAAAGTGTGACCAAACAACAACTAAAATTAGCCAAAGAAAAGAAATAATAAAGATGAGAGCAGAATCAATGAAATAAAAACATAGAAATCAATACAAAAAAATCAACAAAGGAGAAACCTCTTTAAAGATGAAACTGGCAAACAGAATAACTAAGAAAAAAAGAGTGGAGACACAAATAAATAAAATCAGAGATGGAAAAGGAGACATTACAACTAACACCATAGAAATTCAAAGATCATGAGAGGCTACAAGGAACAACTGCATGTCAATCAATTGCAAAACTTGGAAGAAATGGATAAACACCTGACAGATACAAACTACCAAAATTTAACCATGAAAAAAAATCCAAAACATGAACAGACCAATAGCAAACAACAAGATCAAAGCCATAATAAAAAGTCTCCAAGTAAAGAAAAGCCCAGGACCCGATGGCTTTACTGCTGAATTATACCAGACATCTAAAGAAGAATTAATACAAATTCCACTCAAACTATAAATACAGAGAGAATACTTTCAAGCTCATTCTATGATGCCAATATTACCCTGATACTAAAATCAAAGACACATTAAAAAACAAACAAAAAAACTACAAACCAATATCTCTGATAAGCATTGATATAAAAATCCTACACGAAATACTAGCAAGTGACATAAACTACACACTAATAATATTATTCATCATGACTAAGTGAGATTTATCCCAGAGATGCAAGGATTTTTCAACATATGCAAACCACTCAATGTGATACATTATGTTCAGCAGAGTGAAGGGTAAAAACCATATGATCATTTCAATTGTTGCTGAAAAATCATTTGATAAAATTAAATATCCCTTTATGATAAAAACCCTCAAACAAACTGGGTATAGAAGAAACAAAATACTATAGATACATCATATTATATATATACACATATATACATGTATATATCAACATAATAAAAACAACATATGACATACCCACAGCTAATATTATACTAAATGGTTAGAAACTAAAAGGCTTTCCTCTAAGATCTAGAATAAATAAGGTTGCTCACTTTAATTACTGTTATTCAACATAGTACTAGAAGTCCTACCTAGAGAAACCAGACAAGAGAAAGAAATAAAGGGCATCAAAATTTGAATGAAAGAAGTCAAATTATCCTTGTTTACAGACAATATGATCTTATATTTCAAAAAATGATTCAAACTTATAACAAATTCAGTAAAATTACAGGAAACATAATAAACATACAAAAATCAGTAGCATTTCTATAACCCAAGAGCAAATAATTGAAACAAGCTGCAAATAAAATAAAATACCTGGGAATTAATTTAACAAAAGAAGTAAAATATTTCTGTAAGAAAAATATTTAAACATCGGTGAAAGAAATTGAAATGGACAAGAAAAAAACTGAAAGACATTCCATGTTCATGGATTGGAAGTATCAATTATGTCAAAATATTCATATTACCCAAAGCAATCTATAGATTCAACGCAATCTCTATCAAAATGCCAATGACATTTTTCATAGAAAAAAAAATTCTGAAATGTATATGAAACCACAAAACATTCAGTACTGTCAAATACATCCTGAGTAAAAGAAAAAAAAACTGGAGGAATGATATTATATGACTTCAAATTCTACTACAGAAGTATAGTAACCAAAGAGCATGGTAGTGACATTAAAGCAGGCACATAGATCATTGGAACAGAATAAAGGGCCCAGAAACATAATGCATCTACAGTGAACAAATGTGCCAAGAACAGACACTGGGGAAGGACAATCTCTTTACTAAATGGTACTGGGAAACCTGGGTCTCCATATACAGAAGGATGAAATTTGACCCCTATCCTTTGCCATGTGCAAAAATCAAATAAAAATGGAGTATTGAATAAATATCACAGTCTCATGTCTCTTGTGGCACTATTCACAATAGCCAAGATGTGGAAGCAAATTCAATGTTCATCAATAGATATATGGATAATGTGGTATATATACATAATGGAGTACTAGTCACCCAAAAGAAAATATGATATCTTGTCATTTACAACAACATGAATGGAACTGGAGGTCATATGTTAAGTGAAATAAGCTAGGCAAAAGAGTGAAGGAGAAGCAGCCACATCTTACATGGCCAGAGAAGGAGGAAGAGAGACAGGGAAGGTGCTAAAAGACCAGGTTCCATGACATGGGGAAGACTCAGCTCCCACACTAGGATGTGTTCTTCCAGGCCCTTGGTCCCTCACTCACCCAAGAACGAGAAGGAGAACCTCACCGGGTGTGGTGTGCTAGTTTTAAGTAAATATTGGACCCCAAAGAGGTTTCCAGAAAGTGATGTATTTAGGCAGAGAGAGAGAAAAGGAGAAAGAAATAGAGAGCAGCTCCCATGATGCTGTGGAAGGGGATTCAGAAGTGGAGTCCACCCAGATGAGAGAGAAGGGGAATTTTAACATGGGAGTAATTCCCGCCCCATTCAGGTTTTTTTGTCCTATGAAAGGAGTTCCTGTAAACTTCCGCTAGAGTAATAAATCTTTCTATCTTCCCACACTAGCAAAAGTTAAATAAAGACCTCTAAGTTCCTGGATGGAGACAAGGAATAAAGCAGGTCTGGCATGTCACTAGGAAGTTCTTGCCTTTGAAACTAGGCCCCTTGTGGACTCAGGAAGAGAATACATTCCCTCAGTGTTACATACTTTTAAATAACCAGATCTGAGTACTCACTATCACAAGAGCAGAAATGGGGTGGGGAATCTGCCCTCATAATGCAATCACCTCCTACCAGGCCCCACCTTTAACACTGGGTATTATAGTTCAACATGAGATTTGGGTGGGAACACAAATCTAAACCATATCACTTACCAATCCACCAGTTTATGTTATTTCTAAGTATGTGATATTATCAACAGAGCAGCTCTAAATATGGGCATACACGTTTTACATGAATATGTGTCCTCATTGATCTTGGTTAAGTACTTAGGAGATGATTTCTGAGTAGGATGGGAATGTATGTTTTAGTTTATAAGAGATGCTCTGTCAAATTGATTTGCAATGTAGACGTAACATTTTGCATTCCCAACTGCAATATCTGAGAGAACTGTAATTCTTCATCTTCAAAAGACTTTATTAGTGTCAGTTTTTATTTATTTGATCCATGCTAATAGGCATTTGGTATTGTATATTGCAGTTTTAATTTCCATTTCCTTAATGACTTATGACATTTATGTGCTTATTTACTAGTTGTATATCTCCTTCAGTAAAATACTATTACAATCTTTTGCCATTTAATTGAATTATTTGTTTTCGTTGAAATGAGATTTGAAAGTTCTTTCTATAACTTGGTTACCAGTCCTTTGTCACCTCTGTACTTTGCAAATATTGTCTACCTATCTGTGGCTTATCATTTCTTTTTCTTTGGTAAAAGTTGTTTATTTTGAAGACCAGAATTTTTAAACTTTAATGACTTCTACTGTATTAAATTTGTTCTTTTATGAATTATGCTTTTTGTGGCCTAAGAAACTAAAATTCATGAACATTTACACTTCCTGGAAGTTTTACAGTTTTAGGTTTTAAATTTATGTCTATGATTCATTCCAATTTAGTTTCAAATTTAGTTCAAAGTATGAATTGAAGTTCCTTTTTGCATGTTGATATCTAATTATCTCAGTGCCATTTGTGGAAAATGATGTTGGTGGTTGAATTTCTAGTTTTCTTCCTTATATTCAATATATCAATGTGTTTATTTTTTGCTAATACTACATTCTCTTGATTACAACAGATTTATGGTAACCTTGAATTCAGTAGTTAAAAAAATACATGCATTTTGAGTATTAACTTTCCTATAGTGTAATATCTTAAATTTCTAAATACAAATTATTTTATTTCCATGACTTTTTTCTTCTCAGTTTACCTGTTAAATATTTAATCTATAATTTGAAATGCTACCATGCTATCAAATATTAGAAAATTCCATTTTGCATTTCTCATTTGGCCTTTTACAATAAAATATATCCCTGAGATTGGTATATCATTGACATTGTTGAATAAGACCTCCCATTTTTTTCTAACTTGAAAATATTTAACTATATGATTCAATTTACTCAGTCTAAATAGTAAGCTATATAAGATATTTGTCAGAATATTTTCAAAGTTTATTACAAAGGGGGAAATACAATTATAATAAAGCTAATAAATGAGATATGCCTATGTTTTTCCCTGGAGGTAAAAATAAATTAATTATAGTAGCTATAATCCTGTCCAAATAAGGTTTCTAACCCTACTTGTTCAAATGATAATTTCTGGTCACATTCAAAGTCACTCTCTGTCATCTCTGGAAATTTTCGTGCAGTTGCTCACATGTAATTAACAACTAGAATATCAGCCAAAGTTATCCTGCAGCACCTACCATATTTTCAATTGCTATTCTGATACTTAGTCTATGCCAATCTCCATCACTCTCAAAATCACCTGACAAAATTTTATTACTGTATCTTTGGCATATTTTCAATTTAAAAGTAATAAAGTCCAACAAGAATTGTATGGTTAAAAACAATTATATGAATCAAATGTATGGCTGGCTAAACATTTTTAATATTTATTCTTTTTTGGCTTAGGAAACACAATCAGAACCTGATTCTCTCTACAATTAACGCTTGATTCGGATTTTTTATTATCTGTCACCTGGAGAATTAGCAAACTTCTTATTTCCAAATCACCTGTCTCTTTTCTTCTAGTTTTTCCCATTGGCAAAATGTATAACTCTGGCAAAAATGAATCTTATTATATCAATTATTTCATTATTGTTGTATTCCTCTGTACACATGGCAGATCAAACAAATATTTTTAATATATCACTCCCATGAATTCTAGAAAAGTATAATAAATGGATTTAAAATAGTAGTTTAATTGGCCCAAATGTATTTAGTGGTGAATTCTACCAAGTATTTAAGTATGAAATTATACCAATTCTCTACAATCTCTTCCAGAAGATAGGCATAGGGGAAATACTTCATAATTCCTTCTATGAGTTCAGTATGGCCCTAATACCAAAACCAAACAAATATATTACAAAAAAGAAAACTACAGAACCATGTCTCTCATGAACACAGATAAAAAATCCTTAACAAGATACGAGAAAATCCAATTCAGCAATGTATTATGAGAATTATATGCCACAACCAAGTGGGACTTGTCCCAACAATGCAAGACTGGATCAAGAGTCAAAAAGAAAGTAATGTAATCTATCACATCAACAAGCTAAGGAAGAGAAGGCACATGTTCATATCAATAGATACAGGAAAATCATTTGATACAACCCAGCAGCAATTTATGATAAAAACTTTCAGAAAATTAGAAATAGAGGGAAACTTTCTCCACTTTATGAAGAATATCTATTGAAAACCTCACCAAATACCCTACTTAATGGTGAAAATCTTAAATTTTTCTATTAAGATCAGAAAAATATAAGAATGTCCTCTTACCACTCCTTTTCAACATCTTCTTGAAAGTAGCAGCTAGTACAATAAGACAAGAAAACAAAATATGCTTTACATAGATTGAGAAAAAAAGAATTGTCATTATTCTCAGATGGCATAATTGTCTATGTAGAAAATCAGAAAGAAATGACCAAAAAGAAAAGAAAAAACAAACTCCTGGAACTAGTAAGCAGTTATAGCAAAGTTTCGGGATACAAGGTTAATATACAAAAGTCAATCATTTTCCTAACTACCAGTATTGAACAAATGGAATTTGAAATTGAAAACACAAGACCACTTACTAACACCCCAAAAGTGAAATACTTAGTTGTAAAACTGACAAAATATATGCAAGATCTATATATTTATAAGAAGAAAACTATGAAACTCCAATGAAATAAATTAAATGGAAACTAAACAAATGGAGAGACATTCCAGTTCATAAATAGAAAGCTTCAATATTGTCAACATGTTAGTCTTTCCCAACTTCATTTGTAAATTCCATGGAATCCCAATCAAAATTCTAGCAAATCATGTTGTGAATATTGATAAACTAATAATTTTTACATTGAGAGACTAAAGACCCAGAATAGCCAACATAATACTGAAGAAAATTTAAGTCAGAGGACTGATACCATCCACCTTCAGACTTACTTTAAAGTTACTAATTAATACACTGTATTATTGATACAAGATAAAATAAAATACACAAATAGGTCAATTAAGTAAAACAGAAATTCCAGAAATAGACCCACTTAAATATAGTCAAATTACTTCTTTTAAAAAAAGCAGAAACAATACAATGGAAAAAATATAATCATTTAAACAAATAGTTTTCGTATGGTTTGGCTGTGTCTCCATCGAAATCTCATCTTCAATTGCAACTCCCACAATACCCATTTGTTGTAGGAGAGACCCTTTGGGAGGAAACTGAATCATAGGAGTGGGTCTTTACCATGTAATTCTCATGGTAGTGAAAAAGTTTTACCAGATCTGAAGGTTTTATAAAGGAGAACATCCCTGCACAAGCTCTCTTCTCTTGTCTGCCATCATGTGAGATGTGCTTTTCACCTTCTGCCATGATTGTGAGACCTCTCCAGCCATGTGGAATGAAGACTCCATTAAACTTCTTTCTCTTTTTTTGTAAATTGTCTAGTATCAGATATATCCGTGTCAGCAGTGTGAAAACAGACTAATACAGTAAATTAAATGCATGAGGCATTTGTTTTGGCCACTTTCTCCAATTTGGAATGGCTGTATTTACCCAATACAGAGTGGGGCACTGCTGAGAAGATACCCAAAAACTGTGGAAGCAACTGTGGAACTAGGTAACAGACAAAAGTCTGGAGGGCTCAGAAGAAGACAGGAAAATATAGAAAGTGTTGGAACTCCCTAGAGACTTGTTGAATGGCTTTGACAAAATGCTGATGTTATGGACAATTATCAAGGCTGAGGTGGTTTCAGATGGAGATGAGGAACTTGTTGGGAACTGGAGAAAACGTACTGTTGTTATGTTTTGTCAAAGAGACTAGCAGCATTTTGTCAGTGCCCTAGAGATTTGTGGAACTTAGAACTTAAGAGAGATGATTTAGGGTCTCTGGCAGAAGAAATTTCTAAGCAGAAAAGCATAAAATGTGACCAGGGTGCTGTTAGAGGGATTCTGTTTTGTTTTTTGGGTTTTTTAATTCTTTTAAAAAAAATTCATGTATATATATATATATATATATATATATAATTGCACTTTAGGTTCTGGGGTACGTGTGCAGAACATGCAGGATTGTTGCATAGGTACATACATGGCAATGCAGTTTGCTGCCTCCATCCCCCCGCATCATCTATATCTGACATTTATCCCCATGTTATCCCTCCCCAACTTCCTACCCCCTGCTGTCCCTCCCCTAGTCCCCCCCAATAGTACAGTCATTGCAGCACTGTTCACAATAGCAAACACATGAAACGAACCCAAATGTCTATCAATGATAGACTGGAAAAGAAAATGTGGCACATATACATCATGGAATACTATACAGCCACAAAAAATGATGAGTTTGTGTCCTTTGTAGGGACAGGGATGAATCTGGAAACCATCATTCTCAGAACTAACACAAGAACAGAAAATCAAACACATATTCTCATTCATAGGTGGGTGTTGAACAATGAGAACACATGGACAAGGAAGGGGAGCATCACACACTGAAGCATTCAGTTTTAAAAGGGAAACATACCATAAAAGTTTGTACAATTTGCAAGCTGACAATGGAATCTCAGTCTATATTTCAGAAGATGTAGGGTAATTCCTTGATGCCCAGGCAGAAGTTTGCTGCAGGCGCAGGGTCCTCATGGAAAAGCTTTGCTAGGGCAGTGCAGAAGGAAAATGTGGGGTCAGATCCTTCACACAGAATCTCTACTGGGCACTGCCTAGTGTGAGCTGTGAGACACTGCCACAGTATTCCAGACACTGAATGGTAGATCCACTGACAGCTTTCCACGTATGCCTGGAAAAGCTGCAGACACTCAACACCAGCTTGTGAAAGCAGTCAGGAGTGGGGAGACTATACCCTGTAAAGTCACAGGGACAGAGGTGCCCAAGGTCATGGGAGTCCACCTCTTGTATCAGTGTGACTTGGATATGAGACATGGATTCAAAAGAGATAATTTTGGAGTTTTAAGGTTTCACGGCCCCACTGCATTTTGGACTTGCATGAGGCATTTGTTTTGGCCAATTTCTCCAATTTGGAATGGCTATATTTACGCAATGCCTGTACTCCCACTGTACATAGGAAGTAACTAACTTGTTTTTGATTTTGCAGGCTCATATACAGAAGGGAATTGCCTTGTCTCAGATGAGACTTTGGATTGTGGACTTTTGAGTTAATGCTAAGTGAGTTAAGATTTTGTTAGGAAGGCATGATTAGTTTTGAAATATGAGAATACGAGATTTAGGAAGGACCAGGGGTGTAATGATACAGTATCGCTGTTTCCCCACACAAATTTCATCTTGAATTTCTATGTGGTGTGTGAGGGACCCAGCAGGAGGTGACTGAATTATGGGGGTGAGTTTTTCCCATGCTGCTCTCATGATACTGAATGAGTCTCATGAAATCTGATGGTTTTATTAGAAAGAGTTTTCCTCTACAAGCTCTCTTTTGCCTACTGCCATCCATGTAAGATGTGATTTGCTCCTTCTTGCCTTTTGCCATGACTGTGAGGCCTCCCCAGCCATGTGAAACTATTAAGTCCATTAAACTTCTTTCTTCTGTAAATTTCCCAGACACAGCTACATCTTTACCAGTAGTGTGAAAACAGACCAAAAAAAACCATCTGCATGCAAAAAGTAATAAATCTAGCTACAGGTCTTTTATCTTTCACAAAAATAACTCAAAATGGATTATTTGCCAAAAAAAGTGCAAAACTACGAAACTCCAATAACATAAGATAGAAGATAAACAAAAATCTAGTTGACCTTTGGTATAAAACGTTTTTCCTTACAGAAATCACCAAATGAGTGTTTATAATAGCTGTATTCATAACTGACAAAACTTGGAAGTAATCAGGATGTCCCTCAGTAGTTGAATGAATTTCTAAAAACCTGTGGTACATCCAGACAATAGATTATTCAGTGTTAAAAAATAATATTTTAAGCCATGAAAAGCCATGAAGGAAACTTGAATAAATATTGCTCAGTGAAAAAAGCTAATCTGGAAAGATTACATACTGCGTACTTCCAACTATATGACACTCTAGAAAAGGCAACACCACAGAGATAATTTTGTTAGCACAGACCAGTGTGGAGATTTGGACTAATACTGTGAAAGCATGTGAAAAAAGACTGCCCATCCCACAGAAGGGAGATTTGAAAGTAAGGAGGGGGATATGACCAGACAGGCCCCTCTGTCACAAGATCCAGTAACCAGAGCCTCTCTCCCAGGAGTTTTGCAGTTAACACATCCTCCACACAGGGAACAGCAGGCTCAGCAGAGGGAAAGAGTCCGCCATTGGGAAGGCAGGGCTAACCCCACTAGTATTGAAACCAGGAGAAGAAAAAACAGCAGCCTGGCTGAGACAGAGGCAGCCCAGCACCGCCTCCACAGGCAGACAATGAACAGACGGTCTCAAGTGGCACAGTGACATCTGCATTAAAAGAAAAGCCTCATACAGGACAAATAACCCCAACTTTAACAGAAAGAACATTCACTCAGAGAAGATAGAAAGAAATCAGCACAAAAGACAAAAACATCAAAGTCCAGAACACCTCTTCTCCCCAGAGAGATCAGAACAACTCACCAGCATGGAAACAAAATAGGTCAGAAAATGATTTTGATGAGCTGACAGAAGTAGGCTTCAGAAGAGGGGTGATAACAAACTTCTCTGAGCTAAAATAACATGTTTTAACTTAATGCAAAGAAACTAAGAACCTTAATAAAAGATTAGATGAAACGCTAACTAAAATAACCAGCTTACAGAAGAACATAAACAACTTGATGAAGCTGAAAAATACAGCACGAGAACTTCATGAAGCATACACAAGTTTGAATAGCCAAATTGATCAAGCAGAAGAAAAGATATTAGAGATCAAAGATCAACCCAACGAAATAAAAAGATAAGGCAAGACAAGAAAAAAGAGAGTGAAAAGAAATGAACAAACCCTCCACGAAATATGGGATTATGTGAAAAGACCTAATCTACACTTGATCAGTGTACCTGAAGAGGATGCAGAAAATGAATCCAAGCTGGAAAACACTCTTCAAAATATTATCCAGGAGAACTTCCCCAACCTAGCAAGGCAGGCCAACATTCAAATACAGGAAATACAAAGAACATCACAGAGATACTCCTCAAGAAGAGAAACCCCAAGGCACATAATCATCAGATTCACCAGGGTTGAAATGAAGAAAAAAAATGCTAAAGGCAGCCAGAGATAAAGTTTGGGTCACCCACAAAGGAAAGCCCATCAGACTCACAGTGGATCTCTCAGCAGAATCCCTACATGCCAGAAGAGACTGAGGACCAATATTCAACATCCTTAAAGAAAAGAACTTTCAACCCAGAACCTCATACCCAGCCAAACTAAGCTTCATAAGTGAATGAGACATAAAATTCTTTACAGACAAGCAATTACCGAGATTTTATTGCCACTGGACTTGCCTTACAAGAGCTCCCGAAGGAAGCACTAAACACAGAAGAAAACATCCAGTACCAGCCACTGCACAAACAAACCAAATGGTAAATACCAACTACGTAATGAGGAAACTGCATCGACCAATGGGCAAAACAAACAAGCAGAAACAAAATGTCAGGATCAAATTCACACATAACAATATTAACATTAAATGTAAATGGCCTAAATGCCCCAATCAAAAGACACAGACTGGCAAAAGTAAAACCTATCAGTGTGCTCTATTCAGGAGACACATCTCACATGCAAAGACACACATAGACTCAACATAAAGGGAAGGAAGATCTACCAAGCAAATGGAGAGCAAAAAAAACCAGGGTTTGCAATTTTAGTCTCTGATAAAATTGGCTTTAAACCAACAAAGATCAGAAAAGACAAAGAAGGACACTACATAATGGCAAAAGGATCAATACAACAAGAAGCGGTAACTATCCTAAACATATATGCACCCATTACAGGAGTCCCCAGATACATAAAGCAAGTTAATGACCTACAAAGAAACTTACACTCCCACACAATAATAGTGGGAGACTTTAACACTCCACTGTCAACATTAGGCAGATCAATGAGAAAGAAAATCAACAAGGATATAGAGGACTTGAACACAGAACTGGAACAAGTGGACCTAATAGACATCTACAGAACTCTCCACCCCAGAGTCACAGAATATACATTCTTCTCAGCACCACATCACACTTATTCTAAAATTGACCACATAATTGGAAGTAAATCACTCCTCAGCAAATGCAAAAAAGCAGAAATCATAAAAAACAGTCTCTCAGACCACAGTGCAATCAAATTAGATCTCAGGCTTAAGAAACTAACTCAGAACTGCACAACTACATGGAAACTGAACAACCTGCTCTTGAATGTTGACTAGATAAACAATGAAATGAAGGCAGAAATAAGTTCTTTGAAACAAACAAGAACAAGGACACAATGTACCAGAATCTCTGGGACACATTTAAAGCAGTGTCTAGAGGGAAATTTATAGCAATAAATGCCCACATGAGAAACAAGGAAAGATCTAAAATCAACATCCTGTCATCAAAATTGAAAGAACTAGAGGAGCAAGATAAAAAAAACTCAAAGCTAGCAGAAGACAAGAAATAACTAAGATCAGAGCAGAAGTGAAGGAGATAGAGATACCAAAAAAAAAAACTTCAAAAAAAAACAATAAATCCAGGAGCTGGTTTTTTGAAAAAAATCAACAAAATAGACCACTAGCCACATTAATAGAAAAGAAGTGAGAAGAATCAAACAGATGCAATAAAAAAAGATAAAGGGGATATCACCAACAATCCCAAAGAAATACAAACTACCATCAGAGATTACTAAAAACAACTCTATACACATAAACCAGTAAACCTGGAAGAAATGGATAAATTCATGGACACTTGCACCCCACCAAAACTAAACCAGGAAGAAGTTGAAACCCTGAATAGTCATTAACAAGGGCTGAAGTTGAGGCAGCAATTAACAACCTACCAACCAAAAAGAGTCCAGGTCCAGATGGGTTCACAGCTGAATTCTACCAGATATACAAGGAGGAACTGGTACGAATCCTGAAACTATTCCAAACAACACAAAAAGAGGTAATCCTCCCAACTAATTTTATGAGACCAACATCATCCTAATACCAAAACCCAGCAGAGACTCAACAAAAAAAGAAAACTTCAGGCCAATCTCCATGATGAACATAGATGCAAAAATCTTAAATAAAATACTGGCAAGCCAATTGCAACAGCACATCAAAAGCTTATCCATCATGATCAAGTAGGCTTCATCCCAGGGATGCAAGGCTGGTTCAACATATGCAAGTCCATAAACATAATTCACCACATAAACAGAACCAAAAACAAAAACCACATGATTATCTCAATAGATGCAGAGAAGGCCTTTGACAAAATTCAACAGTCCTTTATGCTAGAAACTCTGAATAAACTAGGTGTCGATGGAACCTATCACAAAATAATAGAAGCTATTTATGACAAACACACTGCCAATATCATACTGAATAGGTAAAAACTGGAAGGACTCTCTGAAATCTGGCACTAGACAGGGATGCCCTCCTCTCTCCACTCTTATTCAATATAGTACTGGAAGTTCTAGCCAGCGCAATCAGGCAAGAAAAAGAAATAAAGGGTATTCAATTAGGAAAAGAGGAAGTCAAATTGTCTCTATTTGCAGATGACACGATTTTATATTTAGAAGACCCCATCATCTCATCTCAAACTCTCCTTAAGCTGATAAACAACTTCAGCAAAGTCTCAGGATACAAAATCAATGTGCAGAAATCACAAGCATTCCTATACACCAATAACAGACAAACAGAGAGCCAAATCAAGAATGAACTCCCATTCACAATTGCTACAAGCAGAATAAAATACCTAGGAATACAACTAACAAAGGAGGTAAAGGACCTCTTCAAGGAGAACTACAAACCACTGCTCAAGGAAATAAGAGAAGATACAAACAGATGGACAAACATTCTATGTTCATGGTTAGGAAGAATCAATATTGTGAAAATGGCCATACTGCTCAAAGTAATATATAGATTTAATGCTATGCTTATCAAACTACCAATGACCTTCTTGGCAGAACTGAAAAAAAACACTTTCAACTTTATATGGAACCAAAAAAGAGCCGGCATAGCCAAGACAATCCTAAGAAAAAAGAACAAAGCTGTGGCATCATGCTGCTGGACTTCAAGCTATACTACAAGGCAACAGTAATCAAACAGCATGGTACTGCTATCAAAACAGAGACATAGACCAATGGAAGAGAAGAGAGGCCTCCAGAGCAACACCACATATCTACAACCATCAGATCTTGGACAAACCTGACAAAAACATGCAACAGGGAAAGGATTGCCTGCTTAATAAATGATGTTGGGAAAATTGGCTAGCAATGTGCAGAAAGCAACAATTGGACTCCTTCCTGACACCTTACTCTAAAATTAACTCCAAATGGATTAAAGACTTAAACATAAGACCTAACACCATATAAAACCCTAGAAGAAAACCTAGGCAAAACCATTCAGGACATAGGCACAGGAAAGGACTTCATAACTAAAACACCACAAGCAATGGCGACAAAAGCCAAAATAGATAAATGGGATCTAATTAAACTTCAGAGCTTCTGTACAGTAAAAGAAACAATAATTCAAGTGAACCAGCAACTAACAGAATGGGAAAACATTTTTTCAATCTACCCATCTGACAAATAGCTAATATCCAGAATCTATAAAGAACTGAAAGAGATTTACAAGAAAAAACAAACAAACCCATCCAAAAGTGGGCAAATGATATGAACAGACACTTTTCAAAAGAAGACATATATGAAGCCAACAAACACACGAAAAACTGCTCATCATCACTGGTCATTAGAGAAATGCAAATCAAAACCACATTGAAATACCATCTCACAACAGTTACAATGGCAATCATTAAAAAATCTGGAGACAGCAGATGCTAGAGAAGTTGTGGAGAAACAGGATCACTTTTACACTGTTTGTGGGAGTGTAAGTTAGTTCAGTCATTGTGGAAGACAGTGTGGCGATTCCTCAAGGATCTAGAAATAGAAATTCCATTTGACCCAGCAATCCCATTACTGGGTATATAACCAAAGGACTATAAACCATGCTATTATAAAGACACATGCACACGCATGTTCATCACTGCACTGTTTACAATAGCAAACACCTGGAACCAACCCAAATGCCTATCAATGACAGACTGGACAAAGAAAATGTGGCACATATACACCATGGAATACTATGCTTCCATAAAAAACAATGAGTTTTTGTCCTTTGTTGGGACGTGGATGAATCTGGAAATCATCATTCTCAGCAAACTGACACAAACAGAAAATCAAACACCCCATGTTCTCACTCATAGATGGGTGTTGAACAGTGAGAACACTTGGACACAGAGAGGGGAGCATCACACTGGGATCCATTGAAGGGGGCTATGGGAGGGATGGTGGGAGGGAGGGTGGAGGAGGGATAACATGGGGATAAATGTCAGGTATAGGTGATGGGGTGATGGTGGCAACAAACTACCTTGCCATGAATATATCTATGCAATGATCTTGCATGATCTGCACATGTACCCCAGAATCTAAAGTACAATTAAAAAATAAAGCAATGATTTCCAGCAGTTACAAAGAAGTGGAAAATAAGTGAGTGGAACACAGGATTTTGGGGCAGTGAAACTATTCTATATGATACATACATGTCATTATACGTTTGTCAAAACACATAGAATGTGCATCAAGCATGAACCTTAATATGTACTATGGACTTCAGGTGATTAAGATTTGTCCATGTCTGTTCATCAATTATAAAAAATGTACCATTGTGACGTGAGATATTGATGTAGGGGAAACTTGCATATGTGGGTACAGCAAGTACGCAGAGAATCTGGGTACTTTCTATTCAATTATTCTGTGACCATATAACTGCTTTAAGTGAAGTCTATCTTTAAAAATAAGATTTAAGTTGGCCAAACTCTTCATGGTAAAGAGAACAGAAAAGAAAGAAGCAGTAACACAATTCTGAAAACTGAAAAATAGACAAACTGGCTATTGATGTAGCTGACTAGAGAAAGTGGATTTCTTTCAAGTAGCAGAAAGAACAAAAATAGAGTTTGGCAAATTAACAATATGATTAAAATAATTTACTTTTCACCAGAAACTTTGGAAGATAAATTTGAGAACAACTACTCTTGAGCAAAACAAAAGCAAAAGTGATAAGAGAAAACACAAAATAATACTAGTCTATGAGGTAGAATTTTAAAAGACAACTGAAAAGAAGAAAAAAAAAAAAGGAAGTGAGTCAATTTGTGAATAGAATTTCAAAGACTAATATCCTAAACTGAAGGACATTTTCTTTTTCTTTTTTTTCTTTTGGGGGTATTTAATAGTTGTGTATAGTTACAGGTACATGAGATGTTTTAATATAACCATGCAATGTGAAATACACACATCATGAGAATGGGATATTCATCCCCCTCAAGCATTTATGTATTGAGTTTCAACCAATTCAATTATACTCTTTAAGTTACGTTAAAATGTACAGTTATTATTGACTATAGTCACCCTTTTGTACTATCAAATAATAGAATGTATTCATTCTCTATTTTTTTAACCTATTAATAATCCCCACCTTTCTCCCAGCCCCCCACTACTCTTCCTGACTCTGGTAACCATCCTTCTACTCTCTGAATCCATGAGTTCAATTACTTTTATTTCTAGATCCCACAAATAGCTGAGAACATGCAATGTTCAGTTTTCTGTGTTTGGTTTATTTCAATTAACATAATGATCTTCAGTTCCACTGATATTGTTGCAAATGACTGGATCTCATTCTTTTTATTGCTGAATAGTACTCCTTTATCCATTTATCTGTTGATGGACATTTAGGTTGTCTCCAAGTCTTAGCCATCATAAACAGTGCTGTAACAAACATAGAAGTGCAGATATTTCCGTGACAAATTGATTTACTTTCTTTTTTGAGGAAACACCAAACTGTTCTCCATAGTTGTACTAATACTGGTGGGAATGTACTAATGGTACTAACAGTGTACAATGATTCTCTATCCTTCACATCCTCACAAGCATTTGTTGTTGCCTATTCAAGGTAAGACATTTTAACTGGAGTGAGACAATATCTCACTGTACTTTTGATCTGTATTTCTCTGATGATCAGTGATGTTGAGCTCCTTTTCAGATGCCTGTGAGCCATTTTTATGTCTTATTTTGAGAAACGTTTATTCAAATATTTTGCCCATCTTTTGATTGATTACACTTTTTTTCCTATAGAGTTGTTTTAGCTTCTTATGTATTCTGGAGATTAATTACTTGTCAGATGGGTAGTTTGCAAATATTTTCTCCCATACTGTGGGTTGTCTGTTCATTGTGTTGATTGTTTACTTTGCTGTGCAAAAGATTTTTAACTGGTTATGATCCCACTTGTCCATTTTTGAGTTGGTTGCCTGTGTTGGATATTGCTCGAGAAATTTTTGCCCAGATCAATGCCTAGGATTTTCCCAATGTTTTAGTGTGACAGTGTCATTGTTTGGGTTCTAGAATTCAGTCTTCAATCCATTTTGATTTGATTTTCATACATAATGAGAGATAGGTGTCTAGTTTCATTCTTCTGCATATAGAGCTCTAGTTTTCCCAGAATCACTTATTGAAGAGACACTCATTTTCCCAGTGCACATTCTTGTCACCTTTGTTGAACATGAGTTCACTGTAAGTGTGTGAATTTGTTTCTGGGTTCTCTATTCTGTTTCACTGGTCTATATGTCTGTTTTTTTATGCCAGTGTCACGCTTTGTTGGTTACTACAACTCTGTAGGGTAAATGCAAGTCAGGTAATGTAAGTGCTTTAGTTTTCTTCTCTTTGCTTATCATAGCTTTGTCTATTCCGTGTGCTTTTGGGCTCCATATAAATTTTAGGAATTTTTTCTATTTCTGTGAAGAATTGCATTGGTATTTAGAAAGAGATTGCACTGAATCTGTAGATTGCTTTGGGTAGTATGGATATTTTATTAATATTAATTATTCCAATGCAGAAACATGGAATATTCTTCCATATTTTTGTGTCTTCTTCAATTTTTCTCACCAGAGTTTTCTAGTTTTCATATGAATATCATTCACTTCTTTGGTTAATTTCCACACTTTTAATTTTATGTGCAGCTATTATAAATGGGATTACTTTAAATTTTTTAAATATTGTTCACTGTTGGCATATAGAAAAGCTACTTATTTTTGTATGTTGATTTTGTATACTGCAACTTTCCTTAATTTGTTTATTGGTTCTAATAGTTTTTTGGTGGAGTCTTTAGGTTTTTCAAAATCTAAAATCATATCTTCTGTAGACAAAGATAATTTGACTTCATCCTTCCCAATTTTGGTGCCCTTTATATCCTTCACATATCTGAATGCTCTAGCCAGGATTTCCAGTTGATTAAGTTGATTAACAGTGGTGAGAGTGGTATCCTTGACATGTTCCAGATCTTAGAGGAAAGGCTTTCAGATTTTCCCCATTCACTATGGTACTACTTTTGGGACTGTCGTATATAGCTTTTATTATGTTGAGGTATGTTCCCTCTGTCCTCAAATTTTGTGAGTTTTTATCATGAAGAGATGTTACAGTTTATCAAATGCTTTTTAAACATCTGTTGAAATGATATGATATTTGTCCTTCATTTTGCAGACAACATACACGATGTGACTGATTTGTGTATGTTGGACAATCCTTGCATCCCAGGGATAAATCCTACTTGGTCATGATAAATGATCTTTCTATTGCATTGTTGAATTCAGTTTGCTAGTATTGTGCTGAGGATTTTTGCAACAATATTCATCAGAGACATTGGCCTATAATTTTTTTTTTTATGTATTTTTGTCTGGTTTTGGTATCAGGACAATGCTGGCCTCATAAAATGAATTTGGATGTATTCTCTCATCTTATAGTTTTTAGAATAGTTTGAGTTGAATTAGCATTAATTCTTCTTTAAATGTCTGGCAGAATTAAGCAGTGAAGCCATCAGGTCTTGGGCTTTTCTTTACTGAAAGGCTTTTGATTATGGCCTTGATCTTGTTACTTGCTATTGGTCTGTTCAGGTTTTGGATTTCTTCCTGGTTCTACTTGGTAGATTGTGCATACCTAAAAATTTTTCCATTTCTTCTAGATTTTCCAATTTCTTGGCATACAGTTGCTCATAGTTTTTGCTACCAATGACCCTTTGAATTTCTGCAATATCAGTTGTAATGTCTCTTTCTTCATTTGTTTTTATTTATTTCATTCTTCTCTGCTATTTTCTTAAGCTTTTTAGAAAACCAACTTTTTCATTGTTTTTTTTCATTTTGATATCATTTATCTCTGCTGTGATGTTTATGATTCATTTTCTTTTACTAATTTTGTGTTTACTCTTCTCTTGCTTTTCTAGTTCTTCAATATGTATTGTTAAATTGTTTACTTAAAGATGTTTATCTTTTTTGATGTGGCACTTACAGCTTTAAACTTCCCATTTAGTACTGCTTTTGGTGTATCTAGTAGGTTTTGGTATACTGTGTTTCCATTTTCATTTGTTTCAATAATTGTTTTAATTTTCTTCTTGATTTTTTTATAGTATAGCAAAGTTTCCAAAATTTATCTTATTAATTTCAGGCTTTATTCCATTGTGGTCAGAGAAAATGCTTAATGTTATTTAATATTTATCATTTAATATTAAATATTTAAATTATTAAATATTACATTTTAAAATATTTTATTAAATATTAGATATTTAATAGTAATTTTTAAATGTTTAATATTAAATATTAACATTTAATGTAACATTTTAATTATTTAATTAAATAATGATTTAATTAAATATCAATGATTAAATTGTTAAATGATTATCATTTTAGTAATTAATTTTAATTATTTGATCTATTAATTTTAATAATTAATCATTAATAATACTTGAATATTAATAATTTAATATTAATGTTTAATAATTTAATACTTAATATTTGATATTAAATATTTAATATTATTTCAATTATGCCTTTCTGTGGCCTAATATATGGTCTATCCTTGAGAATAATCCATGTGCTGAGGGGAAGAATATGTATTCTACAGCTCTTGAATGAAATGTTTTTAAATATCTGGTAGATCAGTTTGGTCTATAGTGCAGATTAAGTCTGATATTTCTTTGTTGACCTCTATCTGGAAAATCTCTCCAATGCTGAAAGTGGGGTGTTGAAGTCTCCAGCTATTATTGTATTGAGGCCTATCTATCTATTTCTAATAATATTTACTTTATATATGTGTGAGTGATCCAGTGTTGGATGCATATATATTTAAAATTGTTATATCTTCTTACTGAATTGACCCCTTTATCATTCTATAGTGATCTACTTTGTTTCCTATAGATTTGCTCTTGAAATCTATTTTGTCTAATATAAATATAGTGAATCCTGCTCTTTTTTGGTTTCTATTGGCATGGAATATCTTTTTCTTTTACTTTTTTTTTTTTGAACAAAATCTCACCCTGTTGCTCAGAGTGAAGTACTGTGGTACGATCTCAGTTCACTGCAACTTCCACCTCCCTGGTTCAAGCAAATCTCCTGCCTCAGCACCTGCCTCCAAGCCTGGCATATATATATATGTATGTATTTTATATACTATATATATACTATTTTATATACTCTCTCTCTCTCTCTCTCTCTCTCTCTCTATATATATATATATATATATATATATATATATATATATATATATAGTATTTTTAATAGAGACAGATTTTCATCATATTGGCCAGGCTGGTCTTGAACTCCTGACCTTGTGATCCACCCATCTAGGCCTCTCTACATGCTGGGATTACAGGTGTGAGCCACCACACCCAGCTGGAATGTCTTTTTCTATTCCTTTATTTTCAGCTTATGTGTGTCTTCATAGGTGAAGTGTGTTTCTTGTGGGTAACAAATAAATGAGTCTTGTTTGTTTATCCATTAATCCAGTCTATGTTTTTTGATTGGAGAATTCAGTTTGTTTACAGTCAATGATGTTATTGACAAATAAGGACTAAACTCCTGCCATTTTGTTATTGTTTTCTTGATGTCTTCTCTTTTTTCTTTCTTTAATTTCTATCTTCCTCTAGTGAAGATGATTTTCTCTTGTTATATGATTTAGTTTCCTGCTTTTTATTTTTGTGTACCCACTGTATGCTCTTTGGTTTGAAGTTATCATCAGGCTTGAAAATATTATCTTATAATCCATTATTTTAACATAGTAACAACTAACCACTATTTGCATAAAGAAACGAAATAACAAGAAGAAAGAAAACAAATAACAACTCATTAAGCTTCACCCTGCTGCTCTTTAACTTCTTGTTGGTTCTATTTATATTTTATTGTACACTCTATGTCTTAAGCAGTTGCTGTAGTTTTTATTTTTGATGTTTCACCATTTAGCCTCTCTACTTAGGATTGCCTTATTGAGTTTACACACCATAGTTACAGTGTTATATTCTGTGGTTTTCCGTGTACTTATTACACTTATAAAATAAGTTTTATAACTTATAAAACTTCAAGTGATTAGTTATTGATTATTTATTGCTCACTAATGTCCTTTTCTGTCTGATTGAAGTACTCCCTTTAGCATTTCTTGTAAATTTGGTCCGATATTGATGAAATACCTAAGCTTTAGTTTGTCTGAGAAACTGTTTACTTCTCCTTCAATCTGAAAAATAATTTTGCCAGATATACTATTCTAGGTTAAAGGATTTTTTGAGGGGGTAGTTTGTTTATCTTCAGCTTCTGTGTTGCCTCTCTTTTTCCCAGCCTGTACGATTTCCAGAGAAGAATCTGCTGCCAGACATTTTGGAATTCCATTGTATGTTATTTATTTTTTTCTCTTGCTGCTTTGGAATCCTTTCTTTATCCTTGACCTTGGGAGTTTGATTATCAAATACATAAAGGTAGTCTTCTTTTGGTTAAATCACATTGGTGTTCTATAAACTTTTTGTCCTTGGATATTGATACCTTTCTCTACGTTTGGGAAGTTCCCAGTTAGTATCCCTTTTAATAAATTTTCTACCCCTATCTCTTTCTCTACCACCACTCTAAGACCAATAAGCCTGAGATTTGCCCTTTAGAGGCTATTTTCTAAATCCTGTAGTTGTGCTTTATTTATTATTTTTCTTTCCTTTTGTTTTTTTCTGTCTATGTGTTTTCAAATAGCCTGTCTTCAAGCTCACTAATTCTTTCTTGTAATTGATTCTTTCTGCTCTTAAAAAACTTTGATAAATTATTCATTATGCCAATTGCATCTTTCAGAGCCAAAAAATCTGCTTGACTCTTTTTAAGTAGTTGAATCTCTTTGTTAAATTCATGTGATAGAATTCTGAATTCCTTGCTTGTGTTATCTTGAATTTATTTGCATTGCTTCAACACAGCTATTTTGAATTCTCATCTGAAACTTCACATATCACTCGTTTTCCAGGATTGCCTGATTAAATTCATTTGGTGAGGTCATGTTTTCCTGGATGGTATTGATACTTGTAGAAGTTCTTTGTTATCTGTGCATTGAAGAGTTGAGTATTTAATATAGTCTTCCCTGTCTGACTTTATTTGTAGGTGTCCTTTGGAAAGGCTTTTCAGATATTTGAAAAGCGTTGGTATTGAGATCTAAGCTATTTCTCCTTTAAGGGACACCCCAAGCTCAGCAATGCTGTGATTTTTGCAGACTCATAGAGGTGCTGCTTTGAGGGTCCTGGACACAATCTGAGAGAATTCTCTGAATTACCAGGCAGAAACTCTTGCTCTCTTCCTTACTTCTTCAAAACATACAGTCAGTCAGTCAGTCAGTCTCTCTCTCTCTCTCTCTCTCTCTCTCCCTCTCTCTCTCTCTCTCTCCTCTCTCTCTCTCTCCCCCTCCTCCTCGTCCTCCTCCTCCTCTCTCTCCCCACTCTTTCTTCCCCTTTCCAGAGGTAGAGGAGCTAGTATAGTAGAGTTATTTTGGGTGACAAACTAATACATGACCCATTATGTTAATGCCTACTGAACTCATAAAGACTTCATCCAAACGATCTACCTAACATGGATTTTTTTAAGTGAAGACTCACATCCTATACCTGCTTTTTAATTTTAGATCATATAGAAATTATTAAACTGATAAAGTCATTTCAAAATTCCAGACAACCACTGTCCTGAATTTAAATGAGCACTTTACTTGTCAAGTGTCATGCAGGTCACTGGAAATAAAATAATACATTAAGAAAAAAATAATAAATAAAGGTATGTATGTGTGTGTGTGTGTATATAAAGGTATGTATATATATATGTGTGTGTGTCTATATATATACATATACATATATATATATATATAGACACACACACCTTTATATGACAAAGTATTAAAATATACAGTAGTCCATCCTTACCTGTATGGGATATGTTCCAAGACTCCCAGTTGATGTAATAACTACTTTAGTTTTTAGTTACATATTTTACAATAATCATGGATGATCTGGAGAGCCTAAACAAGAGGGAAAGCAAGGTGTTGAAAGGTATGGAAAACATTCTCTTTCAAAAAGTTAAAGAAATACTTTGTGTTTGGCTCTAAGAGGAAGGAAGTCTAGGAGACTCCTTAGTGATATATTGAAAGAGCTCACAAGTTCCCATGAACAGGAATGAAGAGACAGGATGTACATTTATCTGGAAAGCTGAACTTCAATGGTGACAGAAGCAGAATTTGCAAAGAGTTTTACAATTCTGCACAATTTTTCCACATAATAGTCATGAAAAGTCAAAAGCAGAGGTTCTCAGCCAAGGCTGACTTTGTGTCCCATGGAACACAGGTAAATCTGGAGACATGTTCTCACATCGTGGATGGGAAAAGAGAGCATTATTGGCATCTAGCATGTAGATGCTCCAGATTCTAGTAAATATCCAACAATGTATACAGCCAACAGCCCAAAACAATTACTCAGCCCCAAAAGACCACAGCACCATGACTGAGAAACTTGTTCTAAATTATGGAAATGTACTGAAGGAGACCAACTGCCCAGCAGATTCTGAGGTTCTTTCAGTATCATTAATCAAGCAGAAACTCAGCAGCTCTTTGAGTATCATTACAGGATACTTCCCTGTGTCCTTGTATTCAAGAAATTTGCACTCTGCTTCCTTAAATAAGAGATATTTGTATTAAAAAGATAAAAAACAGCACAAAATAAAAAAGAATAAAAGTTTAAAATAGATAGGCACCCTAAGACGTCAAAGAAAAAGATGGAATATAATCGTGAGGATTACGTGTACTTATTCTGGATAGTCTGTGAATTCCAACCCTAACTTTAACATTTTCTAGTTATGAATCTAAGGGCCAAATCCTTGGCTTCCAGAAACCCCCAAACCCTCATCTGTAAAATGAAAACCTAGCTTTTAGGTTAGCTATGAGAAGTCAGTAAATTAATTCTTGGAAAATACTTATAAAAATGCCTGGCACATCATGTCAGAAGTAAATATTGCTATGATAATACTAATATTGTATGATATGGATATGAATACCAAGGCATCCATACATATTTTTCTGGAAAAGATGAGATTTGATATGGAATTATAGAAGAAGATTTTAGTAAGTGAAAAAAATGGCATTTTATGAAAGGACAGCATCATGCTATACTGAATGGAGGAAGAGCCTTCCCTTCCCCCTTCTCTTTTTAGTCCATTCCTGGCAGCTTCTCCCTCTTGATTCTCCGCAGAACTTCCTTGGTAGTCATTTCCAATCTGAGTCACGATGCTATATAAGGTGGCATTCAATAGTATACAACTAAAATAAGGCAAAAATTATTTTATATCCTCAAATATTTTTCTGCATTTCAACAGTCAATTTACTTATTTTAAAAAACTTTTTTCATGTTTTTAGTCTGTTTTTGAAATTAGCTTAGATGTTAATTACATCTTTCATAAGCATCAAAGAAGAACTATACTATTATAAAAGGTATTTTATTTTCCGGATGCATTAAACTTTTATACCAGAAACAAAAAATTGTTGCATGGTTTCCAATGTTATGGCAAGCTGTGTGATGTCCCTGGTGTGGATTTCAATCTATTTTGGAAGGGGACTAAGTCATATGTTAAACTGAAATTCAAAGTAAAGCTGTCTATGTCTCATTCAAACATCACATAAATATCATAATACATTTTCATTCGAAAAAAAATTCTACACATATCTTAAATTGAGGCAATATCATAAATAACAAAATGAAATGCCAGTGCATTCACCTATATACAGGCAATTTTTAAAATAATCTAGTCTCAATAACATATATTGTTTTCCTAGAAAATAAATAAGACTGGAGAACATAAGCAATTTCCTCCAAGGTCATTCAGCATAATATTTTTAAGAACAGAATCAGAAATGCAATCTCAGTTTGCAACAAGATTTTCAAACTTCTTGGTTCTAGAAAGCATAAAGATTGCTTTTGGGGTCAGAGAATATAGCCCCTGGTGTTAAACTATAACGTAGATAAATCAACACCTGTCACAGGCAGTATGATTTTTTGGCATTAATGCTTCCAAAAATCCACAATCTCTAGAGCATATTGCTTTATTTCTTCTGTACAGTTTCTGTCTACCTATTATTCACATGAGTAAAACTTGTAAAATCTTTCAAATGCTATTAATACCTGACAACTTTAAATGTTCTCAAAAATATTTTTTATAAAAATTTGTAATCTAAACAACAACATCACTAAAGTGAACATAAGCAAATAAATATGGCACAAATGGAGGGTTTTAGGAGATAGATAACTTGGAATGATAATTTAAGGAAGGAGAGCATTATGCTATACATGTATGTATGTATGCATCTTTTATGCTTTAATTTTGTGGGAAACTGCCAACATTTCCTCTTTTAGCTTTACAGAATAGTTGAATCACCAGTGTCTTTCTACTTTAAATGGTCTCAGGATATTTTGAGAGAACACTTTAAATTCATTTTACTGCTCTGCCAACATAGCTAGAGTTGAGAAATAGAGTAGAAAATGCATATAAATTAGGTTATTTTGCAAATTGGTAACATCTTCAATATTATCTTCCCCTTCTTAATGGATTTAAATTAGAAACACTAATGACTATATTAGCATATTTCGTGCTCAGTGGGAGACACCAATGGAAGGGTTCTTTGGGTACATTTGGAGAGAGATAAACAGTTGAGTATTATTAACACCAAAATCAAAATAATATTTTACTAAAAATATAAAGTTTTAAAGAGTTATCAAATGCATCTCAGAGGATTCAAAATAAATTTATAGGGTAGTTTTAAACCATTCTGAGAGGAATAACTTATTAAAAAGTACAGTTTTCTTTATTCAAACTTAAAGCTTAAAAAATTATAATCATCTGTAATCATGCTCAAATGAGCTCTGCTATTTCCTTTGTTATAAAAATATAATCCTAGACATATTTATTCAACAAGACTATGGCATAAGGTCTTTAATATTATTGCAGTTGAAGTAATTTGCTTATATTTATTCCTTTGCTATATTTTTCACAGTCATTTTTCATTTAAAATTAAAACTGGTGGAGTCAAGGCATATTTGACTACTCAAACAGATTTATTCTAAATTGGAAGTTCATGGCATGCACAAGTAGGATAATTTTGCACAACATAAATGCAGCAAAGCATAGGGGCATGGGAACTGGGAATAGAAAAACTAGAAACCGAAGCTTTTCTTTGTTTCTCAGTGACCATATCTTCTGAATCTCTGTTTCTTTTGACAGGCCTATTGCTCATTTCTTTCTTTCTTCTCCCCTTCTTGCTTCCTTTCTTTCTCCTGCAGACTAGTTTCCTCTGTCTGAACATTATAGTCCTTAGGCATTCAGGCATGTAACCAGAATGACTTAACCAGTTCAACTCAAGGGTAAACGCTCCTGAGTTCTGGTACACCACAGGTTCCTAATGCCCAGGACAGAAAGCATTGACCCAGGTCAGTCCTTTGTTTTCCTTGTTGCTGTGTCTAAACTTGGCCCACACTGTGATCAAAAATAGTGTCATGGAGTGAAATCCTTTGTTCTTTCAACAAATATGTACATTTACTAATTGATAAACATTATGCCTAAGGCACAAAATAAGGGCAGGGTGTTTGATCTCATAAAGTACACAGTTTGGTGGAACAAATAATGTATTTCAAATAATCACATCATTTAAGGTATAATTTTATAATTGAGGAAAACTCTGAAGGAAAGGAGAATATTTTTGTGGAAGCTCAGGGAAAGATTTTCTGAGGAAGTGAGGTTAGAGATGTGATTGGAAGGATTAAAGTTCACCAATTTAAGGAAGAAAGAGAAATTGAGAACAGCATTCCTGGGAAATAAACAATATTTTATTTATTTTTATTGGTAGAGGGTAGAGAATATACACCCAACATTTTATGAGAAGTCCTCAGTAGCTGCTGAGGAGAGAGCAAAAATATGACTATGTTCAGTAGAATATGACTGGGGAGGATGGTAGGCAGGAGCCAATTCGCTTAGTCTTACTAGAAAATTTAAGACTTTGTTCTGTATCCTTAGAACAATGGGAGTCTTAGAAGAATTTTGAACAAGTGGGTAAGTTGATGTGACTTCTTTGAAAGACACTTCTGATTTGCAATTTATTCTTGTTGTTGCTGTCATTATTGTTAGAAAAGCTTTTAAATACCTATATATGTCCTGGATTTGGACTGATATCCAGTAGTTTGGATGGAGACAAGAACAAAATATTTTGTTAGTTGTGGGAGTGGGTAGAAGAGAAATAGAGATGAAAAGACAGATAGGAAGAGAGGGAATCAAAAGAAATCTAAATCTTAAATTTTCAAGACTAGTGAATATAAATGTTAGCAAGAACTACCCATAAAATCAAGAGTTTTATGATAAACTTTTCCAAAATGAAATTAAAATAACAGAAGAGTTTAACAAAGATGAGAAAATAAGTTTATTTAGAATATTTAAAAAATAAAATAAAAATATAATGTAAAAGTGTTTTAGTTTTCTATGGATAAATATTAAATTGCCACAGTTTTAGCGGCTTAATACAATTGATTATTGTCTCGGATTCTGCAGGACAGCAATGTAGGTATTACTCAATTGGGTTCTTGACTCGGGGTATCAGATGGCTGGCATCATTATGTTAGATGAGCTGGGCTCTTATCTAGAAGCAATCTTTTTCCAAGCCCATTTTGTCGTTGGCACATTCAGTTTTTTGGAGGCTTTAGTACTGTAGTCCCTATTTTCTTCTTTGTTGTTAGCCAAATACTGCTTTCAGATCATCTTCAGATCCTTGCAAATTGGCTTCCACCATAAGCAGTTCACAGCATGACTGTTGGCTTCTTCAAGGTCAACAGAAGACTCCAGGTTCAAACCTCACCCTCTAGGGAAGGCCTGGACCTGCTTTTATAGAGCTCATATAATTAGGTCTGGCCCACGACAATTTCACTTTTGATTAGCTTAAATCAACTGATTATGAACCATGGTTACATTTGCAAAGTCCCTTTACATTTGCCCCATAATGTAACATCATCACAGGAGCAAAATCCCATCATAGTCAGGAGTGCTAACAAGAAGAAGGGATTATTCAGGTGTGCATACCATGTGGTGGAGATTTTAGGCACTGTCTTAGAATTTAGGACCTGTCTTAGAACAGAACATATTAATGTTCTGTTATCTTGGAAATTTAACCTTAAGAGATAGAAGGATGGAGGGGTGTGCACGTGTGTTATAATATTTTGCTTCTTTCAAGTGGTTTTTATTTCTACAATTCATCCATAAATAATGTTCATAAATCAGTATTCTGGATTATGATCATATCACACTTCTTAGAGGTTATCACCAATTGCAAACAGTTCACCTTTTGCTAATGTTAACAAATGACACTCAATATTTTAACTTCCTACTTACCAATGGCCCGAAAAGATTGCAGTAAAAACAGTATGAACATTTTCAAATGGGGTCATGACCCAATTCCACTTTCCTTTCACCTACCACTTTATTATTTTGTATACTGTTTCTAATTTTTACTTGTACTTGGGTTATGTAAATTGGCTTAACCAAAATACTAGGACTTCATTTTATTGTCCTGAAAAAAATGCATAGTATATAAAAAGATGCTCAACATCATTCATCATTAAGAATCTGCAAATTAAAACAACAATGAGATACCACTACATGCCCATTAGAATGGCCAAAACACTGATGCCACGAAATGCTGGCAAATGTGAAGCAACAGGAGTTCTCATTCATTGCTGGTGAAAACAAAAAATGGTACAGCAACTTTCAAAGGCAGTTTAACAATTTTTTATAAACTGAAACATACATATACCATGCCATCCAGCAACTGAGCTTCTTAGTATTCACCCAAAGGAGCTGAAAACTTATGTCCACACAAAAACCTTCACATCGATGTTTATAGCAGCTTTGTTGCCAAAACTTGGAAGCAAACTAAATGTCCTTTAGTAAGTGAAGGACTTTAGTAAGTAAGTAAATAAACTACATTCCATTCAGACAATGGAATATTACTCACTGCTAAAAAGGAATGCACTATCAAGCCATGAAAAAACAGGGAAGAACTGTAAATGCATATCACTAAGTGAAAGAAGCCAAGCTGAAAAGGCTTTATTCTTTGCAATTCTGCCTATATAATGTTCTCAAAAAGGCAAAACTATGAACACAGTAAAAGAACAATGATTGCCAGAAGTTTGGTGGAGGAAAAGATGAATAAGTAGAACAAAGAAGATTTTTAGGTTATGACACTAATCTGTATGATACTATAATGGTGAATATGTCATTATACATTTGTCCAAACCCATAGAAGGTACAATACCAAGAGTGGACCCCAAGGTGAACTACGGAATTTGGGATATGATGATTTATCAATGTGAGTTCATCGACTGTAACAAATGTGTCAGATTGGTGGGAGATGTTAGGAATGTGGATGGCTATGCATATGTAGGGCACAGGTAGATGGGAACTGTCCACCTTGAGCTCAATTTTACTGTAAAGCTGAAACTGTTCAAAAAATTAAAGCTTATTTTCAAAATATATGGAACTTATTCTAATCTTACGCCTGTTTTATATTAGTATTGATGGATATATGAAGGTTCTCAGATCATAACATATATCTTCAAAATTCTCATTTTCTGCTGAGATTTATTTGTACCCAAAGGAAGAGCAAAATGCCCATATGCTAGGCAAAAAGATGCTGATTTGGAAAGACTCATTTAGGTTTGGGGTAAAGAGAGCAACATGCCAAATCTTAGGTTTGGGTAAAGAGAGCAACGTGCCAGATCTCATGTCTTCAGAGAAGTGGTGGATTAACTATGTTAAACTGGAAACAGCTGTGGTGTTAAAGAGCTTCCCAACACTTCATGTGTTTGAAGAATATATTTTCTAGGATTTGCCTAGCATTAATTTCAATGCTCATAAATGGAGGTGACAGAAATTCTGTAGAGTTGAATATCATCATCCGTCATAAATGCATAATTAGAAAATTTGGCAGAAATCTTAAAAAGAAAGCATAGTTCAAATTCTGCTTGATTTACACATTCCTTAAGTAGGAGTTGTCATTGTATTTTGGTTTCCATGACGGATAATCAGCACCTGATAAAGATGGAATATGAGCAGTTGCCCTGCAAGTTTCTATGAAGCCAATTTGAAATGGCAGATACTCTGGTAGGCCAGTTGAAGTCAACGTCACCCAGGTGGACCAAGACAGTGACAGCACGTGCATTTCATGGAAGACACGGTTGGAATAAAAAGATTGTAGTGTGCCCGTGAGATTGTAAGCCTGAGAATGATGAGCAGAGAACAAAGCCACAGTCAGAAGCTCTGAGAAGGTAGCAAGGAATCAACCAGAGCACAAAAGGAAGATTTTAGTGAGGAAGATTATTAGTATAGTTATAGTTACTGCAATATTCCCTAAAGTTCTCCTTAATCCTATTCAAGTTCTTGCTTCTCTCTCTCTCCCACCCGACACCCATCCCTACTTCCCCTTCCCATCAAAACATTTCAAAATATGACATACTACTATGGAATACCAAGAGTACTTTTAAATTTACTTTACACCTTCCCCCTCGGGTTTCCTTTTCACCATCTTAATTTTCCACTCCTCTATTTTTGCTTCTTCAAGATATGGTAAGGTGTGTGCTTAACAAAGCCTTATCAACTAATTCATGCAGAAATTTAAAGTACTGATATAAGTATGGAAATGACTATAGAGAAAATCTATTAATAAAATAATCCAGTATAGGTAATATAAATCTTTGCACAAAAGGTTGTTCGTTTTTTCCTTCTCTACTTTATAGGTTCTTTCCTGTCACTACCTTCCAATTCCTTTGCATTTGTGTTTCCACTTACTTTTCCTGATTTCCTACTACTTTTATAGGTACTTAAACTTTCCTCTGGGTGTAGTTCTGGCCAGTTTTGATAGTGAAAATATTTTTTTTATATCTTCATAATTTCTCTTATGTGTTCTTTTTTTTAGTTTTCCTTTTGAGTTTGAATTTTGGAGACCTTAGTAAATCTGAGTTACCTATTACCATCTATGAAGAGTAAGAACATTAGTCCTAAAAGTCATGCCTAAGACACCCAGGGAGAAAATGAGTATTATCACATGGCAGCAACAGGCCAGGTTAACTTTTAAAATATCAGGCACCTGGGCAAGGGTTCAGAATTCAAGACACTACTACTTACCCTCATGAATTTAATAAAGTAAAAAAAGGGATTTTACTTCACAGAAAATAGATTTCCCTAGCATAATCTTTTAGCAAATGTTTTGTTTTTGGGGCAGAGGTAGGGGTTAATTTAGTTTTCAGTGAAATTGTCCTTAATATCACTATCAGCATTCAACTTTGATCCCAGAAGATGACATATGATCTTAGATAATTATTATTTGGTTTTGCTTTCAATGAACATTTTTTGGGGGGAGACAAGAAACCACAGAAGGTCCAACACAGTTAGATTCTGAAACAGCACAGATGGAATACCATATAATATCCAATTTAGGGACAAAATGGCTGATCTATTGTGGAAAGCAGTGACCCCTACCCAGAATTCAGCCATGACAAAGAGTTTTAACATTTTTACCTAAGAATACTCATTCTCACTCCTAACTTCTAGATGTCTTTTTCTCCTCCACATTTTTCCCATTACAGTATTGGTTAACATATAATCAGGGATTGCTTTGTAACGTGGCTATTAATTTTAACTAAACTGATTAAGAATCAGATAGATTTAGTTTCCCCAGATTAAGAAACAGAATAACAAAAACCGTATTTGTTTACTGTGAATCTTTACCAACCTGGGTCCCTACAGATGGACTAGAGTTGTCATGTCCAACATGATGGCCACTGGCCATTTGAGGTAAGTAAAATTTAAATTAATATTTTATTAATCAGAACAAAATGAAAAATTCAGTTTCTGGACATATCACACTTTAAATGCTCAATTGTCACATGTGATGTGTGGCTATCATAATGAATCATGCAGATATAGAACATTTTCATCATTACAGAGGATTCTGTTGGACAGCCTTAGAGAGTGCTGGTAGCATTATTTCCTCTTTATATATGGAGATAGTCTGTTGTAATATAATTCATTTTTGACATTTGCACCCACTAATAAAGTGCAGCTCAGGAATTCTGATGTAATTTTATCTTCATCATGTGCCCTGCTCTTCCTTATGCATCCATTGAGACATGTGCTTCTCCAAATGAAGGGTAAAAGTGCAAATTGCTATAGGAACTAGATAGGTAAAATAATGTGAAGGAGATCATTTATTAAGTCATTGGAAATGGTGAATCTCCTGGTGAGCTTATCTAATTATATTTATAAATAATTTTAAAGATAATGCAATTTTCCCAACAAAACAAAACTCATCTGCTGGTTTGAATTTAGATCTGGTTTGCAACAGGTACTGCATGTGTTTATATGTTAATTAATCTCATGAGTTTTTTAATTTTATTATACTTTCAGTTTTGGGATACATGTGCAGAACGTGCAGGTTTGTTACATAGGTATAAATGTGCCATGGTGGTTTGTGGCACCCATCAACCCATCATCTACATCAGGTATTTCTCCTAATGCTATCCCTCCCCACCCCGCAACCCCCAACAGGTCCCAGTGTGTGATGTTCCCCTCCCGGTGTCCATGTGTTTTCATTGTTCAAAACCCATTTATGAGTGAGAACATGCAGTGTTTGGATTTCTGTTCTTGTGTCAATTTGCTGAGAATGATGGTTTCCAGCTTCATCCATGTTCCTCCAAAAAACATGAACTCATCCTTTTTTATGGCTGCATAGTATCCCATGGTGTATATGTGCCACATTTTCTGAGCTAAAGGAGCATATTCTAACCCAATGCAAAGAAACTAAGAACCAGCCGGGCGCGGTGGCTCACATCTGTAATCCCTGCACTTTGGGAGGCCGAGGCAAATGGATCACAAGGTCAAGAGATCGAGACCATCCTAGTCAACATGGTGAAACCCTGTCTCTACTAAAAATACAAAAAATTAGCTGGGCATGGTGGCGCATGCCTGTAATCCCAGCTACTCAGGAGGCTGAGGCAGGAGAATTGCCTGAACCCATGAGGTGGAGGTTGCGGTGAGCCGAGATCGTACCATTGCACTCCAGCCTGGGTAACAAGAGCGAAACTCTGTCTCAAAAAAAAAAACAAAAACAGAAAAAACTAAGAACCTTGAAAAAAGGTTAGACAAAATGCTAACTAGAATAACCAGCTTAGAGAAGAACATAAATGACTTGATGGAGCTAAAAATCAGCACAAGTACTTCACAAAGTATATGCAAGTTTTAACAGCTGAATCAATCAAGAAGAAAGGATATCAGAGATTGAAGATCAACTCATTGAGATAAAATGAGAAAGCAACATTAGAAAAAAATGAGTGAAAAGAAATGAGCAAAGCCTCCAAGAAATATGGGATTTATGTGAAAAGACCTAATCTACATTTGATAGGTGGTGTACCTGAATGTGACAGGGAGAATGAAACAAAGTTGGAAAACACTCTTCAGGATATTATCCAGGAGAACTTCCCCAACCTAGTAAGGCAGGCCAACACTGAAATCCAGGAAATACAGAGAACACTACAAAGATATTCCTAAAGTAGAACAAACCCAAGGCACATAATCTTCAGATTCACCAGGGTTAAAACGAAGGAAAAAATGTTAAGGGCAGCCAGACAGAAAGGTCTAGTTACCCACAAAGGAAAGCTCATCAGACTCAGTGGATCTCTCAGCAGAAACCCAACAAGCCAGAAGAGACCAGGGGGCCCAATATTCAACATCCTTAAAGAAAATAACTTTCAACCAAGAATATCATATCAAGCCAAACTAAGCTTCATAAATGAAGGAGAAATGAAATCCTTTAGGCACAAGCAATTGCTGAGATATTTCATCACCACCAGGCCCACCTTACAAGAGCTCCTGAAGGAAGCACTAAACATGGAAAGGAAAAACCAGTGCCAGTCACTGCAAAAACATAAAAACATACCTAATGGTAAAGATCATCGACACAATGAAGAAACTGCATCAACTAACGGGCAAAACAACCAGCTAGTATCAAATGGCAGGATCAAATTCACACATAACAATATTAACCTTAAATGTACGTGGGTTAAATGCCCTCCATCAAAAGACACAGACTCGCAAATTGGATAAAGAGTCAGAACACATCAGTGTGCTGTATTCAGGAGATCCCTCTCACATGCAAAGACACAAACAGGCTCAAACTAAAGGGAAGGAGGAAGATTTACCAAGCAAATAGAGAGAGAAAAAAAAACAGGGATGCAGTCATATTCTCTGATGAAACAGACTTTAAACCAACAAAGATCAAAAGAGACAAAGAAGGGCATTACATAATGGTAAATGAATCAATGCAACAAGAAGAGCTAACTATCCTGAATATATATGCACCCAATACAGGAGTACCCAGATATATAAAGCAAGTTCTTAATGATATACAAAGAGAGTTAGACTCCCACAAAATAATAGTGGGAAACTTTAACACTTCACTGTCAATATTAGACAGATCAAAAATACAGAAAATGAACAAGGATATTTAGGACTAGAACTCAGATCTGGACCAAGAAGACCTAACAGACATCTACAGAACTCTCCACCCCAAATCCACAGAATATTCATTTCTCTCAGCATTAGTTATGCAGTCTAAAATTGACCACATAATTGGAAGTAAATCATTTCTCAGCAAATGCAAAATAATGGAAATCATAACAACCAATCTCTCAGACCACAGTACAATCAAATTAGAACTCAGGATCAAGAAACTCACTCAAAACCGCACAACTACAGGGAAACTGAACAACCTGCTCCTGAATGACTACTGGATAAACAATAAAATGAAAGCAGAAATAAAGATGTTATTTGAAACCAATGAGAATGAAGACACAACATACCAGAATCTCTGGGACACATTTAACGCAGTGTCTAGAGGAAAATTTATAGCACTAAAGGCTTACATGAGAAATGAGGCAAGAGCTAAAATCAACACCCTATTGTCACAATTAAAAGAACGAGAGGAGTATGATCAAACAAATTCAAAAGCTAGCAGAAGACAAGAAATAACTATGATCGGGCTGGGCACGGTGGCTCAAGCCTGTAATCCCAGCACTGTGGGAGGCCAAGGCAGGTGGATCACGAGTTCAAGAAATCGAGACCATCCTGGTCAACATGGTGAAACCCCGTCTCTACTAAAAATACAAAAAATTAGCTGGGCATGGTGGTGCGTGCCTGTAATCCCAGCTACTCGGGAGGCTTAGGTGGGAGAATTGCTTGAACCCAGGAGGCGGAGGTTGCGGTGAGCCGAGATTGCGCCATTGCACTCCTGCCTGGGTAACAAGAGCGAAACTCCATCTCAAAAAAAAAAAAAAAAAAAAAAAAAAAAAAAAAAAAAAAAAAAAACTATGATCAGAGCAGAAATGAAGGAGATGGGGACACAAAAAGTCCTTTGAAAAATCAATTAATCAGGAGCTGGTTTTTTGAAAAGATCAACAAAATAGATCACAAGCAAGCCTAATAAAAAAGAAAAGAGAGGAAAATCAAATAGATGCAATAAAAATGATAAAGGGGATATCACCACCAATTCCACAGAAATATAAAATACCATCAAAGATTACTACAAACAACTCTATGCACATATACCAGTAAATCTAGAAGAAAAGGATAAATTCCTGGACACTTACACCCTCCAAAGACGAAACCAGAAAAAAAACTTGAATCCCTCAACTTCAGACCAATAACAAGGTCTCAAGTTGAGGCAGCAATTAATAGCCTACCAACCAAAAAAAGTCCAGGACCAGACAGGTTCACAGCCAAATTCTGTCAGACATACAAAGAGGAGCTGGTACCATTCTTTCTGAAACTATTCGAAACAATACAAAAAGAGGGAATCCTCTCTAACTCTTTTTATGAGACTGGCATCATCCTGATACCAAAACCTGGCAGAGACACAACCAAAAAGGAAAATTTCAAGCCGATATCCATCATGAACATCAATGCAAAAATCTCCAATAAAATACTGGCAAACCAAATCCAATAACACATGAAAAAGCTTATCCTTCATGATCAAGTTGGCTTCATACCCAAGATGCCAGTCTGGTTCAACATATGCAAATCTATAAACGTAATCCATCACATAAATGGAACCAAAAACAAAACCACATGATTACCTCAATAGATGCAGAAAGGGCTTTTTCCCCACCCAGTATGGCTTTTGGCCTCGCTCTCCCTGTGTAACTTGGTAAATGGTCTTGGGATTTCGGAGCTGTCCTTACCTACCCCTTGTTTAATTTTGACGCATGTTTTCTAATAACCCAGTTTGTCTCTTCTTGCCTTCAGGACATGAAACTCCAAATGGTCATGCAACCAGAGCCTCGGACGATGAACCCTTTTGCTGGGGTCCCTTTTATAGGATGCTGAGGGAGCTCTGACTGCTGTTCTCCCAAAACAGAATGCCTGTCCGCAGAAAGCAATTATAATTGGTCTTTATCCTTATCCTTATCTTGATTCTAACAGCAGTTAGATGTACTTCTTTAGAGCAGGAAATGAGACAGCCAAGTGAAAAGGGTTCCCTGTATAATTTCCAACCAGCCTGCACATTGAAACCGTAAGGTGGAGCCTCAGGAAGTTTGTGCCCTTTGCAGGGGGGAAGAGCCTGACCTCTCCAGTTCCTGAGTGGTAACCTGGGATCAGTCTGTGAGATGGGGGTCTATTAAAAGGAACCCCCTCACTTGCTGAGAGTCTTTTTCCTTTTCACCAAATAAATTCAATTTTTCTCATCCTTCTATGTATCAACAAGCCTAATCTTTCTTGGTTGTTTGACAAGATCCCAGTTTTTAGCTGAACTGAGGAAAAAAGTCCTACATTACCACCTATGGTAATAGTGTCTTTGGTGATGTGTCTGGCAGGTCTTTTCCTTATTTTTAAATCAGGTTGTTCATTTTCTTAGTGTTGATTTTTAAGCGTTATTTTTATATTTTGGATAGCAGTCTTTTATCAGATATGACTTTCCAAATTCTCCCAGTCTGTGAGAGTATCTATGTTTGCCAGAACCACTAAATATCTAGGTTGTTTTGTAAGTACTTTACAATGGAATAAAACGATAAGTAATACGACTTTTGAATATTGGAAAGGAATAAAGGAATCCTTGTAATTTGCACTTATTCAACAGTCTACAGAGAAACAAGACATTAGTTATAAAATCATTATCTCTTAAAATGACATTTCATTATATAAGCTCAAGTTTGTGTATTCATCTATATTAATAGAATAATATAAATAAAAAAGAGCAAGCAGGTTTACAAATGCAATAAAAGTCTGTGTAAATCATCTAGTAATAATGCTTATTTGAAATGTTCAGGTCTAGGGTAAAGAAAAATTTTTAGTCGGGAACTTATAAGAAAGCTGAATAATGGGAAAATGAGAGATTAATATATTAAAATAGTCAATATAAGAGTTGTTTCTAGGCCAGGCGCGGTGGCTCAAGCCTGTAATCCCAGCACTGTGGGAGGCCGAGGCGGGTGGATCACGAGGTCAAGAGATTGAGACCATCCTGGTCAACATGGTGAAACCCCGTCTCCACTAAAAACACAAAAAATCAGCTGGGCATGGTGGCGTGTGCCTGTAATCCCAGCTACTCGGGAGGCTGAGGCAGGAGAATTGCCTGAACCCAGGAGGTGGAGGTTGCAGTGAGCCGAGATCACGCCATTGCACTCCAGCCTGGGTAAAAGAGCGAAACTCCGTCTCAAAAAAAAAAGAGTTGTTTCTATCCCACGTTTTTTAAAAAAAATAGAATATTTCAAAAATGTCATTTGAAGTAAATTTCTCATAATAGAAAAGTAACTTTTCATTTGAAAAGGAAATGTATAAGAAAGAGTAAAAAAGCACTTTTAGAAGAACAGTGAAATTCTTAATTTACCAAGTTCTTAAGACTAACATAAAGGACAAGTCTTCAAAAGTAAAGAACCGGGGATGGTGGCTCACACCTGTAATCCCAGAACTTTGGGTAGCCAAGGCGGGTGGATCACAAGGTCAGGAGTTCAAGACAGCCTGTCCAATATGATGAAACCCCATCTCCTCTAAAAATACAAAAATTAGCTGGGTGTGGTGGCAGGTGCTTCTAGTCTCAGCTACTTGGGAGGCTGAGGCAGGAGAATTGCTTGAACCTGGGAGGCAAAGGTTGTGGTGAGCCAAGATCGTGCCATTGCACTCCAGCCTGGGCAACAAGAGACTTCGTCTCAAAAAAAAAAAAAAAAAAGTAAAGAGCCTACAAAGTGCTAAACCTAATTAATATAAAAATCTTAAGGTATCAAAATATGCTAAGAGTAATTATAAATAAAACAATATGATGTTGGTGTTTGAACAAATATACAGAAAAAATAATATAAAGTAACCATATTAAAACTAAGGTTTATATATGTGTACAAGAACATATGCACACATATACACATATAAAAAATCTAAAGGTATTAAAAGTTATAAAAGGAAGAAAATACGACATAAAATGTATTAGTCTGCAGTTAGATAAAATGTTCTAAAAGTATATTAAACACAAAAATCATAAAGGATAGATGACTTCAAATATATTTAAAAATTTGTGCCACAAAGTACATCCTCAAAACATTAAAAAATAGATATTGAATACAAAAAATAGAAAATAATTCTAAAATCAGTGACAAAGTTAAATATGAAACATTTTTGCAAAGGAAATGAATAGATAATTAAAAAAAGAAAAAAACATAAATGACAAAAGGAACATCATGAACACATTTGGCCTCACTAGTAACAAGAAAATGCAAATTGAAATCACAAAGAGATAATGTGTTACTCCTGTTGCATTGGCAACAATTATAAAATTCTGTAATATCCCCTTGTGGCAAGTTTGTGTTGAAATTATCATTCCTTACACATGAGTGTTGAGAGAGTAAATGAGTACAATTACTTGAAGGAGAAGTTAGCACTTTTCCTCAAAATATGCATAGTATAGGAACAAAGAGAGAAAACTACCCGCTTCCTTCTCTGAAGGTTCAGTGAACGTGAACTGAAAAAGGCAGATTAAATGAATAAAAAAGCATACACAGTTATTTTAACATGAATAGTATGGAGAAATCTCAGGAGATTGATAACCCAATAAACCCACAGAGTGATATGCTTATATGCCCTTTTTCATGGGGGAAGTGGAGATGGGGGTGTATAAGAGTAAATGATTTCTGGAGAAAATGAGCAGACTCAATTGTCAGATAATGTTAAGGAGATAATTTTCTTTGGGAATTGAATGAGACCAGAGAACAAACAATAAGTTTGGGACAAAGTTTGTCTGAACTCTAGATGTGATGTTTACTTTCAGTCTCTTTCTCTGTGACATGAGATTTAATCTTCTTTGGTTAATACAATTTTAAGGAAGGAATCTAAGGCAATTGTGTTTCTCTTTGAGGATCTTATTTCTACACACATGAGGGAACTTCAGAGAACGGTGCTTTGGGAAAGACAGTGTTGACTGAAAGATGGGGTAATGTGGGGGATGGTCAAAGGCCTTGAAGCTGCTTTTTAAGTTAATATTTTGGGGTATCCTTTTCTGAGCCCCAACAATGGCCAATTTGAATTCAAGATAACAGGAAGCTCTCATGCTTTCTTTTCTTTCCTGCTAAAAGTATCACTGATATCAAAAGGAGAAGGCAGCTTAAAAAGCAAAAAAATGTGGAGACCCAACTGAAGGTTGGACAAATAGAAACAGCTCCAGTCTGCAGCTCCCAGAAAAATCAGTGGCAAATGTAGGTGATTTCTGCATTTCCAACTAAGGTACCTAGCTCATCTCATTGGGACTGGTTAGACAGTGGATGCAGCACATGGAGGGTGAGCCAAAGCAGGTGGGGTGTCATCTTATTCATGAAGCACAAGGGGTTGGTGCTCCCTCCCCTAACTAAGGGAAGCCATGAGGGACTGAGCCATGAGAAAAGGTGCACTCCAGCTTAGATACTTAAGTTTTTCTCACAGTCTTTGCAACCCACAGACCAGGAGATTCCCTCAGGTGCCTATACCACCAGGGCCCTGGGTTTCAACCGCAAAACTGGGCTAGTATTTGGGTGGACACTGAGATATCTGAAAAGAAATTTTTTTCCATACCCCAGTGGCACCTGGAACACCAGCAAGACAGAACTGTTCACTCCTCTGGAAAGGCGGCTGAAGCCAGGGAGCCAAGTGGTCTAGCTCAGTGGATCCCACCACCACAGAGACCAGCAAGCTAAGATCTACTAGCTCAAAATTCTCACTGCCAGCACAGTAGTCTGAAGTCAACCTGGGAAGCTCGAGCTTGACAAGGGGAGGGCATCCACCATTACTGAGATTTAAATAGGCAGTATTCCCCCACAGTGTAAATGAAGTAGCCAGAAAGTTCGGACTGGGTGGAGCCCACCACAGCTTGACAAAGCCACTATAGCCAGACTGCCTGTCTAGATTTCTCCTCTCTGGGCAGAGCATCTCTGAAGGAAAGACAGAAGCCCCAGTCAGGAGCTAATAGATAAAAATCCCATCTTTATTGGACAGAGCATGTGGAGAAAGGTGCTGCTGTGGGGACAGCTTCAGCAGACTTAAAAGTTCTTGCCTGCCAGCTCCAAAGACAGCAATGGATTTCCCAGAATAGTGCTTGAGCTCTGCTAAGACACAGACTGCCTCCAGTGCCTCCAGACTAGGAGACACCTCCCAGCAGGGGTTGAAAGACATCTCATACAGGATCTGATGGGTGAGTCTCTTGGACAAAGCTTCCAGAGGAAAGAATAAGCAGCAAACTTTGTGGTTCTGCAGCCTCTACTGGTGATACCCAGGCAAACAAGGTCTGGAGAGAAGCTTGAGCAAACTCCAGCAGAACTGCAGAACAGAGGCCTGACTGTCAGAAGGAAAACCTAACAAACAGAAAGGATTAGCATTAACATCACAAAAAAGACAGCCACACAAAAACCCCATCCAAAGGTCACCAGCATCAAAGACCAAAGGTAGAAAAATCCACAAAGATGAGGAAAAGCCACCACAAAAAGGCTGAAAATTCCAAAAACCCGAACACCTCCTGCAAAGGACCAGAATTCCTCACTAGCAAGGAAACAAAAATGGACAGAGAACAAGTTTGACGAATTGACAGAAGTACGCGTCAGAAGATGGGTAATAACAAACACCTCTGAGCTAAAGAAGCATGTTCAAACCCAATCCAAGGAAGCTAAGAACCTTGAAAAAAGATTAGAGGAATTTCCAGCTAGAATAACGAATTTAAAGAAGAACATAAATGACCTGATGGAGCTGTAAAACACCGCATGAGAACTCTGTGAAGCATACACAAGTATCAATAGCCAAATCAATGAAGTGGAAGAAAGGATATCAGAGATTGAATATGAAGTTAATGAAATAAAGTGTAAAGACAAGATTAGAGAAACAAATAAAAAGGAAGGAGTCAGACGCAGTAGCTCACACCTGTAATCCCAGCACTTTGGGAGGCTGAGGTGGGGAGTTCTAAACCAGCCTGACCAACATAGAGAAACCCTGTCTCTACTAAAAATGCAAAAACAAAAATGCTGGGCATGGTGGCGCATATCTGTAATCCCAGCTACTTAGTAGGTTGAGGCAGGAGCATCACTTGAACCCAGGGAGGCGGAGGTTGTGGTGAGCCAAGATCATGCCATTACACTCCAGCCTGGGCAAAAAGTGAAATTCCACTCATCAAAATTTTAAAATAAATAATAAATAAATAAAAAGAAATGAATAAGGCCTCCAAGAAATATGAGACCATGTGAAAAGACCAAGCCTAGGTTTGATTGGTGTACCTGAAAATTACAGGGAGAATGGAACCAAGTTGGAAAACGTTCTTCAGGATATTATCCAGGAGAACTTCCCCAATCAAGCAAGACAGGGTAACATGCAAATTCAGGAAGTACAGAGAATACCACAGAGATACCCCTTGAGAAGAGCAACCCCAAGACATATAATCATTAGATTCACCAAGTTTGAAATGAAGGAAAAAGGGCTACCAGAGAGAAAAGTTGGGTTACTCACAAAAGGAAGCCCATCAGACTAACAGTGATCCTCTGCAGAAATACCACTAGCCAGAAGAGAGTGGGGGCCAATGTTCAACATTCTTTAAGAAAAGAATTTCCAACCCAGAATTTCACTTCCAGCCAAACTAAGCTTCATAAGTGAAGGAGAAATAAAATCATTTATGGACAAGCAAATGCTGAGAGATTTTGTCATCACCAGGCCTGTCTTATAAGAGATCCTGAAGGAAGCACTAAATATGGAAAGGAAAACTGGTAGCAGCCACTGCAAAAAGAAATCAAATTGTAAAGACTATTGACACCATGAAGAAACTGCATCAACTAATGGGCAAAACAGCCAGCTAGCATCATAATGACAGGATCAAATTCACACATAACAGTATTAACCTTAAATGTAAATCGGCTAAATACCCCAGTGAAAATATACAGACTGGAAAACTGGATAAAGAGTCAAGACCCATTGGTGTGCTGTATTCAGAAGACCCATCTCATGTGCAAAGACACACATAAGCTCAAAATAAAGAGATGGAGACATATTTACGAAGCAAATAAGTAAAAAGCAGGGGTTGCAATTCTAGTCTCTGACAAAACAGACTTTAAATCAACAAAGATCAAAAAAAGACAAAGAAGGGCATTACATGATGGCAAAGGAATCAATACAACAAGAAGAGCTAACTACCCTAACTATATATGCCTCCAATACAGGAGCACCCAGATTCATAAAGTAAGTTCTTAGAGACCTAAAAAGAGACTTAGATTCCCACACAATAAATGTAAGAGACTAGCACTCACTGTCAATATTAAATAGATCAACAAGACAGAATATTAGCAAGGTTATTCAGGACTTGAACTCAGATCTGGACCAAGTGGACCTAACAGACATCTACAGAACTCTCCACATCACATCAACAGAATATACATTTTTCTCAGCACCACATCTCACTTATTCTAAAATTGACCACATAATTGGAAGTAAAACACTTCACAGCAAATGCAAAGAAACAAAACATAACAAAAAACAGAAATCATAACAAACAGTCTTTCAGACCAAAGTGCAATGAAATTAGAACTCAGGACTAAGAAACACTCAAAACTATACAAGTACATGGAAACTGAACAACCTGCTCCTAAATGACTACTGGGTAAATAACAAAATTAAGGCAGAAATAAATAAGTTCTTTGAAAACAATGAGAACAAAGAAACAACGTACCAGAATCTATGATACACTGCTAAAACAGTGTTTAAAGGGAAATTTATAGCACTGAATCCCCACAGGAGAAGGCAGGAAAGGTCTAAAATTGACACCCTAACATCAAAATTAAAAGAACTAGAGAAGCAAGAGAAAATAAATTCAAAAGATAGCAGAAGACAAGAAATAACTAAGATCAGAGTAGAACTGAAAGTGATAGAGACACAAAAAACCCTTCAAAAAAATCAATAAATCAAGCTGTTTTTTGAAAACATTAACAAAATAGATAGACCAGTAGTCAGACTAACAAAGAAAAAAAGAGAGAAGAATCAAATAGACACAATAAAAAATGATATAGAGGATATCACCACTGATCCAACAGAAATACAAACTACCATCAGAAAATACTATAAACACCTCTATGCAAATAAACTAGAACATCTAAAAGAAATGGTTAAATTTCTGGACACATATACACCCCCAAGACTAAACCAGGAAGAAGTCAATCCCTGAATAGACCAATAACAAATTCTGAAGTTAAGAGTAATTAACAGCCTAATAACAACAACAAAGAAAAGCCCAGGACCAGACAAATTCACAGCTGAATTCTACCAGAGGTACAAAAAGAGCTGGTACCATACCATCTGAAACCATTCCAAACAATAGAAATAAAAAAGGGCTTCCTCCCTAACTCTAGTTATGAGGCCAACATCATCCTCATACCAAAACTTGGAAGGGACACAACAACAACAACAACAAAAATTTCAGATGAATATCCCTGATGAACATTGATGTGAAAATCCTCAATAAAATACTGGCAAACCAAATCCAGCAGCAAATTAGAAAGTTTATTCACCACAATCAAGTCAGCTTCATCCCTGGGATGCAAGGCCTGTTCAACAAACACAAATCACTAAACATAATTCATCATATTAACAGAAACAATGACAAAAACCACATGATTATCTCAGTAGATGCAGAAAAAGTCTTCAATAAAATTCAACACTCCTGCATGCTAAAAACTCTCAATAAAGTAGGTATTAATGGAACTTATCTCAAAATAATAAGAGCTATTTATGACAGATGCACAACTAATATCATACTGAATGGGCAACTGCTGGAAGCATTCTCTTTGAAAACCCATACAGGACAAGAATGCCCTCTCTCACCACTCCTATTCAACATATTATTGAAAGTTCTGGCCAGGGCAATGAGGCAAGAGAAAGAAATAAGGGTATTCAAATAGGAATAGAGAAAGTCAAATTGTCTCTGTTTGCACATGACATGATTGTGTATTTTAAAAACCCCACTGTCTCAGCCCAAAATCTCCTTAAGCTGATAAGCAACTTCAGCAAAGTCTCAAGATACAAAATCAATGTGTAAAAATCACAAGCACTCCTTTATACCAACAACAGACAAACAGAGAGCCAAATAATGAACTCCCACTCACAACTGCTACAAAGAGAATAAAATACCCAGGAATACAAATTACAAGGGATGTGAAGAACCTCTTCAAGGAGAACTACAAACCACTGCTCAACAAAATAAGAGAGGACCCAAACAAATGAAAAAATATTCCATGCTCATAGATAGGAAGAATAGATATCATGAAAATAGACATACTGCCCAAACTAATTTATAGATTCAATGGTTTCCCCATCAAGCTACCACTGACTTTCTTCCCAGAATTAGAGAAAACTACTTTAAATTTTATATGGAACCAAAAGCCCATATACCCAAGACAATCCTAAGCCAAAAGAACAAAGTTAGAGGCATCACACTACCCAACTTCAAAATATGCTAAAGGCTACAGCAAACAAAACATCATGGTACTGGTACTAAAACAGATATATAGACGAAAGGAACAGAACAGAGGCCTTAGAAATAACACCACACATCTACAACCATCTGATCTTTGACAAATCTGATGAACACAAGCAGCGGGGAAAGGATTCCCTATTTAATAAATAGTTTTGGGAAAACTGGCTTGCCATATGCAGAAAGTTGAAACTGGACCCCTTCCTTACACTTTATACAAAAATTAACCCAAGATGGATTAAAGACTTAAAGGTAAGACCAAAAACCATAAAAACCCTAGAAGAAAACTTGGGCAATACCCTTCATAACATAGGCATGAGCAAAGACTTCAGGACTAAAACACCAAAAGCAATGGTAACAAAAGCCAAAATTGACTAAGGGAATCCAATTAAACTAAAGAGCTTCTGTACAATAAAAGAACTACTATTAGAGTGAGCAGGCAACATACAGAATGGAAGAAAAATTTTGCAATCTATCTATCTAACAAAGGGCTAATATCTGGACTCTACAAAGAACTTAAACTCACAACAACAACAGAAAAAACAAACAACCCTATCAAAAATGGGTGAATGATATGAACAGACACTTCTCAAAAGAAGACACTTATGCTGGCAACAAACATATGAAGAAAACTCATCATCACTGGACATTAGAGAAATGCAAATCAAATCTACAATGAGATACCATCTCATGCCAGTTAAAATGGCAATCATTAAAAAGTCAGGAAACAATACATGCTGGCGAGAATGTGGAGAAATGGGAACACTTTTACACTGTTAGGAGTGTAAATTAATTTAATCTTTGTGGAAGACTGTGTGGTGATTCCTCAAGTACCTAGAACTAGAAACACCATTTGACCCAGAAATACCATTACTGGGTATTTATCCAATGGATTATAAGTCATTCTGCTGTAAAGACACATGCACACATATGTTGACTGCAGCACTATTCACAATAGCAAAGACTTGGAACCAACCCAAAATGCCCATCAATGATAGACTAGATAAAGAAAATGTGGCTTGTATACACTATGGAATACTATGCAGCCTAAAAAAGGATGAGTTTGTGTCTTTTTCAGGGACATGGTTGAAGCTGGAAACCATCATTCTCAGCAAACTAACACGGGACCAGAAAACCAAACACTCCATGTTTTCACTCATAATTGGGAATTGAACAATGAGAACAGATGGACACAGGGAGGGGAACACCACACACCGGGGCCTGTCAGGGTGTGGAAGGGAGGGGAGGGATAGCATTAGGAGAAATACTTAATGTAAATTATGGGTTAATGGGTGCAGCAAACCACCGTGGCACATATATACCTATGTAGCAAGCCTGCACATTCTGCACATGTATCTCAGAACTTAGAGTATAATATTTTTTAAAAAGGAATAAATGTATAAAGGTACTGAAAACAATAAAAGATGCCTTAGCCAATCAGGTATTATGAACTTCAGGTGAAACAAACAATTATCGCAACAAAACTGATTGTTTAACTCAAAGCTCAGGTGTATGGAGCACTGAGCATGTAAAGAAAAAGCTGAAGCTCCATAGAACCTCAATGTAGCAACCACGGACTAGCAGCCAAAGTAAGGGTCTGGTGAACTGGCTATAGAATCAATGTGGGATTTCTCTCTCACTGGCCCCCAACATACACATCTACTATGCACAGTCCTGTCCTTCTACTATTAGCATTTACCTTCCAGTTAAAAACAGAGAAATAATTTCTAAACAGTAAAGCCAACTGTTGGCAATGAGCAAGTGGAGGCTGGGGCTTCTGGAGCCAGGGTCAATGTTACATCCAAGCTTGGCATTTGGACCCGAAAGCCCATTCTCTTGAATTTCTTGACTTTTGCTCAAGTTAAGTATAACCTGTCAAGAGGCATGTGCATGCTCTCTCTCTCTCTCTCTCTCTCTCTCTCTCTCTCTCTCTCTCTCACACACACACACACACACACACACACACACAACAAATCTCACTCAAAAATGAATCTGGAAAGAAGCCATCTGAAAAGCCTACACACTGTATGATTCCAGCTCTATGACATTTTATAAAAGTCAAAATGAAACAGGTAATGAAAAGATCAGTGGTTGCCACTCGTTGGAAGTGAGAGGATAAATAGGTAGAGCATAAGGGATTTTTAGGGTACTCTATATGATACCATAATGTGGATATATATCACTACACATTTGTCCAAACTCAGAATGTACAGCACCAAGGGTGAACCGTAATGTAAACAATGCACTTTGGGTGATTATGATGTGTCTACGTATGCTCCTCAATTGTGATAAATGTACCATTCTGGTGGGAGATGCTGAAATGGAGGAAGCTATGCATGAGTGGGACAATTAAGGGGATTATATAGAAACTCTCTGTGCCATTCTCCCAATTTTGCTATCAATCTAAAACTCCTCTAAATAATTAAGTATTAAAAATTAATCTGTTAATTGTGTAGGAAATTGATTCCTAATGATTTAATTAATTAAGCAAAATATTATTAATAAATATGATCAGGCATCAACAGGCAAATGAGGAAAACCAATAGTAAAAATGTAAATAATCAACGTAGACTATAGAAAAACTGTCTAAGAATACAGGCATGGTGCCTCATGCTTGTAATCCCAGCACGTTGGGAGGCCAAAGTGGGCAGATCATCTGAGGTCAGGAGTTTCAGACCAGCCTGGACAATAGAGTGAAACCCCATCTCTACTGAAAACACAAAAATTAGCTGGATGTGGTGGCCTGTTCCTGTAATTGCAGCTACTTGGGAGGCTGAGGCAGGAGAATCACTTGAGCCTGGGAGGTGAAGGTTGCAGTGATTTGACATCATACCACTCCCCTTCAGCCTGGGTGACCAAGCACTATTCTGTCTCAAAAAAAAAAAAAGAAAGAAAAAGAAAAGAAAGACAAATTGTCTAAGAAATACACTTAAATAATTTACTAAAAAGAAGGAAATGGCAAGAACAAAAAAAAATCTAAGTAAATCTCAGAAAGACTTAAAAATCATACAATAAATCAGAGAAGAAGTCAAAATAATATAAAAACAAAGGAATTAAAGAAAAAGAGATAAAAATATACAACAACCATATACTAGGCTCAAAATATTTGCTGTATAGTATAAGATCAAAATATTTGCTTTACTGGGTCCTTCAGGTACTGTCTGGCCTGCTTCCAACTCAATAATATTAGGCTTGGCCTTCTTTTGTAAATCATTTTAAGCAATAGAATATGAGCAGAAATGACATGTGCCACATATAAGAAGATGCATTAAGAGTTATTGCACACAGGAGGCTGAGGCAGGAGAATTGCCTGAACCCAGGAGGCGGAGGTTGTGGTGAGCCAAGATCGCGCCATTGCACCTAAGCCTGGGTAACAAGAGCGAAACTCCGTCTCAAGAAAAAACAAAAACAAAAAAAAATTTATTGCATGAAGCTACCACTGTTCTTCTCACACTGCCATGAAAACAAAAGGTCTCAGATAACTGGCTGTATCTTCATCCTGGGTCCAAAAGGAACCAGAGTGAACCATAGCTAACATGTAACATAGAACCATAGCTAACATGTAACACTTACCAAAAGTAGACCACTGTTTGTAAGCCACTGAGATTTTAGAGTTGTTACCTGGGTGTAATCTAGAGAAAGTTTACCAACATAAACATTTAAATAAAAATTAAGAGAAAATGTCATGCAAATCATCTAGAAATGAGGGCTAAAAGATGAAGAAATGAAATATATGTGAAAAAAAGCTAGAATTCGTGGAAGATCAATTCAGAAAGTCAATATCATCTAATAGGGTACCAAAGAAATGCATCAAAAAAATTTAAAAAGTGAAGAGAAGTTGTCTCATGAAAAATATTTGCTAAGTCTGGAGAAAGGCACAAGCCTTCAGATAATTAAAACCACAAAACAGCAAGTAGAATTTCTTTTAAGTATTTATATTCATGAAACTCCAAGGAAATAATGAGGAGCATAAAATCTTACAGAGGACAAAAAGCAAAATAATTATGAAGAGCATAAATGAGACCAAAACAGCTTTTAAATATTAGATGCTATAAGATAATCAGCAAAGTTTTCAAATTTTTAAGGGAAAAATACTTTTAACATAAAATTTCCATGCCTAAGCAAAGAACAATAAAACATGAGGTTGGGGGAACAAGCAGGAAGCAGGATATGAAACCTGAAATATAGTGGATCTGTAATAATTCTGGAAGAATAACGAAATGAACTTGAAGCATGACAGATGATCAGTGTGAAGTAAGCCTGGAAATCATTTAGTACATGCCGAGCCACTGAACAAGTATGGTGACCTGAAAACTATTAGTAATATGGAGAAGTATGTTTTCTTTCATTTGTCCTTTGTTCAATAAGAAAATGAAAGACAAATCAAAATTCAAGAGAAAAATCATCAGGCAAGAAAAGCATGTTACAAATATAAACTTTAAAATTGTATTGTTTGAAAAAACTATTGGAATATGAGAAAATTCATCTATTTAACTTTGATATTTAAAACATAGCACTGGCATAGAATTAATTATATGACAATATTTTATTCTCTACAAACCCATTCAAACTATCCTGTCCTAAAGTGAATAATATGTATTGAAATTTGGCATTAGAATTGTTCCTTGTCTGTATGTTTTTTTCAATTTTAAAGTTATGAAATACTTAGATAAACCAAAATTTAAAAATAATTATATAACATTTCCATACTCATTATCTAGCTTAAGAAATAAAAACATTTCTAATAGAATGATGGCCTCTTATGTATAGACGCTCCTAAGCCCCTTCCCCTTTGCTATATTCTCCAGTGGAGCCAATACTGTAATTTAGTGTTTATCATTTTTGAATGTTTTTATAATATATTACATATGAATAAACATATAAACAGTATGTCATAAGGTTTTCAGGATTTAAAGTTTATCTTAATTATCTTATATGGTAATACAAATATATAAGCTATTTTGCATTGCATATTGTTCTGAGAGCTATATATGTTGATAGTTATAACTGAGATTCATTTCTTTTAATAATTGCACTGTTTTTAATAGTGTTTCTGGTATTAAATGGCTAAATTTTATTGTGAAGAGATATGATATTTACAAATTTTTGGTCACTCTAGAATGAACACTAATTATTATTCCTTGTGCACATATGTAAGAATTTTAACATGATAGTACTTCTCAATCTGGTCAACAGGACTCTGTTTTTATAGCAACTATTAAGTCACATGCTATTTACTATCCCTTATTAGTATTCTCAGTTAATATCATATACCTCTATATACATCTGAAATAAAAAAAAAACAGAAACAAAAACAGAAACAAAAGGAAAATAAATTAAAATAAATACATATTTTCATATGTAACTACTCAGACACAACTATGCTTGAAGACATAATGAAGTCGGGAGATACATATATGACCCATCAATGAAAAAAACATGTTGTAAAAAGAAAACATTTTTATGTTGCAAATATACATTAGCACAGGAGGTAAATATGAAGTGTAAATATGTTGTAAATATACACTGATACAGAAAGTTTATATTGGTCACTTAAATATCATGAGCTATTCTGCAGGAGGTGGTAGTTTCAAAATGGTACACAACAGCATGATAAATCTACAAACAAAAGAAAATTCACTTCCAGAAAATTCAGTTTATATTAAACCATAAAAGTGAAATGCTTTTATTAATGTAAGATGAAGGTATATCTGTATTCAGATTATTTAAAACAGACATTTTTCCTAGGTGAATGCCTTGGAAGACATTTGAAAGAAAATCTAATTGTGAACAAAACAATTATTTGCTATATGAAATTGTCCTGTGCATTCCTGAATGTTTAGCTTCTGTGGTCCTGCCCACTAAATACAAGTAGCATTCTCCAATCGTTCTCCAATACCCCATACACGTCCAAAAAAGTCACACTAGGTTGAGAATTACTCAATTACCTACTTAGGAGAACTTCTAAGGATACACAGGAATTGCTATATGTCCAGGAAAATAATTACTACAACATAGGCAACACATCAGTATTTCACCATGGTTGTCCCAAGGTACACATCAATCATCAGTACATGTAACTTTATATAATTTCATAACTTCATCCAGATTTAATGTAGGTAGAATTTTCTATTTCAGTCTGGTGTGCATACGATTTTTAAATTTATATTTCTATTGTCCTTTGTCATATTGAGTGTTTATTTTACATATATCAGCCATTAAAATTTTTTCTTCTTTGAATATTGAAACATGACTTTAAGTCATGTTTTTAACATCATAAACATTTTAACATTTTAACATCATATAAGTCAGTTGTTAACATCATAAACATTTAACAATAGATAAATAAATTGTAACTATATTATAAAGTACTATGCTATTGTTAAAAAGAATTAACTAAAACTGGCATGAGTACTGGCATGAACAAATTTCCTATATATAGTGATCCTAGAAAATAAAGGTCCAGTATATTATGGAGAATATTAACTCAGGTATCGATATGCTTGGTTCTGTGTTCCTACCCAAGTCTCATCCTGAATTGTAATCTCTATAATTCCTACATGTTGAGAGAGGGTTCAGGTGGGAGGTGACTGGATCATTGAAACAGTTTCCCATATGCTGTTCTCATGAGAGTGAGTGATTTCTCAAGAGATCTGATAATTTTATGTGTTTGAAAGTTTCTCCTTTACACGCTCATAGCCTCTCCTGCTGCCTTGTGAAGAAGGTGCTGGCTTTCTCTTGGGCAATGATTATAAGCTACCTGAGGTCTCACCAGCGATGTGGAATTGTGAGTCAATTAACCCTCGTTTGTTATAAATTACCCAGTCTTGGGTAGTATTTAGCAGTGTGAAATGGACTAATACAGGTATGTATACGTGTACACCCATAAATGTTAGAAAAAGTCTTAGATGGATATATTTCAAATATGAATAATGCCATCTATTGGCAGAAGAAATCTGATTAGATAATGTGAAATGGCCTTTCAATCTTTTCTCTGTATTTTTACTTGATATTTTCATAAATGATTTAATTAAGCATCACATTTAAAATTTAACATTATAAGTAAGTAGAAAAAAGGAAGATAATCATTCCTATTAAGGGTAGTAAAAGAGGAGAGATGGGAAAAATTCAGTTTTTCCTGAGTTGCTATTCACAGTCTTATATACATAAATGTTGAAGTTTGTGTGACATGTCACTGAATGACAGATACAAACATAAGAAATATATATGAGAACCCCTTTCTACCGTGTACTAATACATGTCAAATTTATTTAGTATCAGAGATTCCAATGTAAAAACAAAATGTTGTAAGGCAAACTGTCAGATGCACTTTTAAATACAGCTATAACATAATAAACTATACATATGTAGATTTCGCTATTACAGTTTCCTCATTCGTCCAAGTAAAATTATTAGCTTTTTCAACATTCTAGAATACTACTACTATATTTTTAAACATACCAAGTTCCAGATAATAAATTTACATATTAAATAAATCTTAAATAATAGAAACATGCCATTTTATAAAAGCAAAAACCAAAATTGGCATACTTTCATTATTTACTTCCATAATTATTACTATTGTGTTGTTGACACCTGTCTTAATTGAACAACTTATATGATTATCATGCCCAAGAACAAATGCCTTTTGAGGTGACACAATCTAAAGACAACTTTTCAGGCTGCCAAATTATATTCCAGTTTGTTCACATCATGTCTATGGGGCATATTTTACCTCTATATAACTAACAGTTTTTGAAACCAACTGTTTGTATATATATAGAAAGTAACCTTTTTCTAAGAAATATCAGAAGAGATATGTATAATATTTAAATGTAATACTTCTATGATAATAGATACACCTTTAATAGTTTGCCAATGTAACTCTTATAGAAGCTGTAGAAGCATATTTATTTTTCTCGAGTTTGGGGGAAAATTACAGAAATATTTTCTCTCCAATTCTCCCTTTAATGGGCTTATGATTTGTAAGAATCTACCAAAGGCTCAATAACAACTGTGTTAATAAAAGTTTTAATGGTGTCTATGAGGTGCCTTCTATCTGCCAGACAATATTTTTGATACATAGTGATTATACCCATTTCTGGGGTACATGTGGTATTTTTATATATGCATACGTAAGTGTTGATCAAGTAGTCAGGGTGCTGAAGATACTCATTACCTCAAACATTCAGCATATTTCTCTGGTGGGAAAATTTCAACTCTTCTAGCTATTTTTAAATATACAATAAAATATTGTTAACTATAATCACCCTACTGTCCTATTGAACACTAGAACTTACTCTGCATATCTAACCATATATTTGTATTCATTAATTAACCTCTCTCATGCTCTCTGCCACACCCTTCTCTGCTTCTGGTAATCATCATTATATTTCCTATCTCCATGATATTAACGTTTTGGGTCCCACATAGGAGTGAGAACATGGGATATTTGTCTTTCTGCTCCTGACTTATCTCATTAAACATAATGACCTCCAGTTCCACCCATGTTGCTGTAAATGACAGGATTTTATTCTTTTTTAATAATGAATGGTATTCTATCATATGCATATACCATATTTTCTTATCTATTAATCTGTGGAAAACTTGGCTTGTTTTCATATCTTGGCTATTGTGAATAGTGCTGCAATGAACATGGGAGTTTAGGTATCTATCCATTTGATACACTGACTTCCTTTCCTTTGAATAAACATCCAGTAGTGAGATTGCTGGATCATATGGTAGTCCTATTTTGGTTTATTGAGAAATCTCCATACCATTATCCAAGATTACTGCACTAATTTACATTCCCATCAACAGTGTAGAAGTCCCTTTTCTCTCCATTCTTGTCAGCATTTGTTATTATTTTGTCTTTTTGATAAGAGCCATTCTAAATGGGGTAAGATGACATATCACTATGGTTTGATTTGTATCTCCCTGATGATTAATAATGTTGAGAACTTTTTTCATATATCTGTTCATCATTTTTATTTCTTCTTTTAGGAAATGTTTATTTAGATTTTTTCCCACTTTTTAATGGGATTAATTTGTTGTTGAGTGTTTGAATTTCTTATATATTCTGGGTATTAGTCCTTTGTCAAGTGAATCATTTGCAAATAGTATTTCCCAATCCACAGTTTGTCTCTTCATTCTATTGATGATTGTCTTTGCTGTGCAGAAACATTTTAGTTTAATACAGTTATATTTGTCTATTTTTAAAATTTTACTGCTTATACCTTTGAAGTCTTAACCATAAAATCTTTCTCTAGACCAATGTCCTGAAGCATTTCCTTACTTTTTTTTCCAGTAGAAACACATAAGAATAACAATAAACATATGAAGGGGAGCTAATGCCAATTCTATTCAAACTATATTTTAAAATTTGAAGGGCAGGTCATTTTTCCTAACTCATCTTACAAGGCCAGCATTACCCTGATACCAAAACAAAAAAGGACATAACAACAAAAGAAAACCAAAGGCCAATATTCCTGATGAACACAGATGCAAAAATCCTCAGCAAAATTCTAGCAAACCCAATCCAAAAAAACATTAAAAGATAATACACCATCAGCAAGTGATGCACTCGGGGATGCAAGAATAGTTCAACATATGCAAATCAAAAAATGTAATACATTGCATCAACAGAACCCATGTAATCATCTTAGTGGATGCAGAAAATCATTCAATAACATTCAACATCCCTTTGTGATTTAAACTCAAAAACTAGGCATAGAAGTAACTTAAATAAACATATTAAAGGCAATATATGAAAAAACCACTGCTACTGAATGGAAAAAAGCTGAGAACCTTTCCTCAAAGAACTGCAACTAGATGGGAATGCCCACATTCACCACTGAAAGTCCTATCCAGAGGAATCAAGTAAGAAACGGGGAGAATGGACATCCAAATTGGAAAATAGGATATCTAACTGTCTTTCTTTGCATGACATTATCTGATATCTAGCTCTTGCTTTTCATGTTTCTTGTGTCCTTATGTTGATATCTTGGCACCTGGCAAACGATCATGCTATCTAATTTTATAGGTTGTCTTTCATAGGATAAGAATTTTTTCTGTAGATGTGTCTACAGTGTTGATTTTATAAGGTTCTTTGACTTAGATTCTGGGTGGAGGCAGAAGTATAGCTCCATATGATTTCTTCAGCTGTAATCAGTGTCACTGGTGTCTGTGAGATCCTAAGTAGCTTAGACTGTGGATGTTAATGAAGATGATAGTGAGGCTTTGCTGTGGATGAGGACACCAAGTGGGCCAGTCCTCAGGCACCAGTGTGGCAGCAGTAGGTTGGGAAAGTCTGTCAGTCTCCTGGGAGGCAAGTGCAGACACCAGCAGTAATTGGCAAAAAGGAATGATCTGGAGGCCCTGAATGATACACATAGGTAGTGTCCGTGGTGGCAGCTGAGGCACGTCTGTCCTCAGGTTCCCTGATACTGCACACTGGTGCCAGTTGTGAGTGGGCGGGTTGATCTCAAGGACCCCAGATGGATCAGGCATTGGCAGGAATACCAATGGGTGGGACAGTCTCATCCATAGTCTCTGGATGACACACGCAAGCGATGACACTGTTAGGCAGAGAGGGCATGTCCTCAAGTCCATGGATGGTGTACCTGGGCACTTTCAGCAGCAGGTGGGGTGGCTTGATGCCTAGGCCCCTGGATGTGTGCAGACACCAGCAGCAGGCAAGGGGAGTGGGCAGTCCTCAAGCCTGGAGATTGACCCACTGAATGATGTATAGGGATTCTGGCAGTGGTACACAGGATGGGTGATATGGTTTGGCTGTGTCCCCACTCAAATCTAATCTCGAATTTTAGCTCCCACAATTCCCATGTGTGTGGGAGGTGCCCAGTGGGAGGTAACTGAATTTTGGGAACAAGACTTTCCTATGCTTTTCTCCTGATAGTGAGTAAATCTCCTGAGACATGATGGTTTTATAAAGGAGAGTTTCCCTGCACAAGCTAACTTTTCTTTTGTCTGCCTCCATGTAAGATGTACCTTTCACCTTCCACCATGATTGTGAGGCTTCTCCAGCCATGTGGAATTGTGAGTTCATTAAACCTCTTACTTTGACAAATTGCCCAGTCTCAGTATGTCTTTGTCAGCAGTGTGAAAATGGACTAACAAAGTGGGTCAATCCTCAGCCCCACAATGACTTGCACAGGCACTGGCAGCTACAGTGGAGCAGAGGAGAGTGGAGCTTCAGACACCTGGACAATACCTGTGGGAGCCAGCTGCAGCTAGTGTGATGGGTCAACATGCAGGGCCTTGGACAATATGCATGGGTGCTGGCAGTTGTGGACAGGTCAGAAGCATTATTTCCAAATATATTCTATGTATTGACTCTTTTAATCTTCCATCTAATGATCCATGAAGTATCTATTATTTTTACCATAAGGATATAAAAATTCATACACAGAGAAGCTACGTAACTTTGTCTGAGGTCCCATGGCTGGTCAACTGTAGAGCAGAAATTTAGAACCATGTAACATGAACTAGAGCCATCTCTCTTAATCACTGAACTGTAATGCTCATAATGAACACGAATGACTGCAACCATAACATTACCTTTATACATTATCAAGAGTGTTATCTACTCTTTATTATGTTGTTCTTTGTTTTTCTTCCCTGATGATTCTCCAGAGGCCGATTATTTCCACCTCCGGAACTTTATTGAACAATAGCTGGCTAGAGATTTACCCACAGAGTGGGAGAATGCTATTTTGTTAAGAGTTCCTGAACAGCATAAGTAGAAGAGGCAGTGTATAATTTATATTTCTCAATGGGAGTTTGTGGAAGTTTTAGGAGAGTCAACTTATAAAAACAACACGTATTAGGTTGGTTCAAAAGTAATTGCAGTTTTTGCCATTACTCTCAAAGGCAAAAAACACAATTACTTTTGCATCATGCAAATAGTTCTTCTTATCATTCAAGAGGAGCCATGCTCTGTTTCCTTCCCTCTGGCCCCCTGCCCTCTACCTTGTCAAAGAAAACATGATCTAAAAAGCTGACCTTTTTTCTAGTCTTAGCTAGATATTTAGTAAGTCTTGGCTAAATACTCCAATCTGTTCTGTGTCAACATTCTCATACAATTTGTGGGAAGAATTCCTCTTTAATCTTTCTAAGTGTCCTCTGAAATTGTTACATTGGTGTCAGCTGATGGCAACCTTCCCAAACAGCCAGATTCCAAAGATCTATGGATCAGTTGACATTGTATTGTTTAAACATTATGATTTTAGAATTTATAATCCACTCTGTCCACTAATAATTTCAAGGAGAAAGATTCAGGTGGAAAGTAGGGAAACAGAATACATACTTGTATTATGATCTTAGATTTTTTTTTTTAGCCCTCACTAATATGGGTCAAAGTTATATTTATACCTTATCACAAAATAATTTTATTCTATAGCAGTGGGAAAGCTGAGTAAAAAGTGTTTTCCTTGATGATAAAGCCCGTCAAGCCTATTATTTTAAAGCCACAAAACTGTACTATAAGCAATTATTAGAAAATGGTTGTGAATATACACTTACACTTATTTCTTCTTTGCTTTTGCAATTATCATTTTCTTCTCAACTTGAGCTGTCAAACAGAAAATATTTATATTAAAACAGGGTGAGTCTTATAGGTATTTCTCTCCTAATAAGATCTGCTACCTTTTAATTTGGATTTTATACTTTTCTTAATTAACCCATCTTTCCAAACCAGAAATCTTAAACAAATCAATTGATTTAAACTCAGGAGACACAACAGAAGACCACTGATTTTCTCCATGGGTAATTATTTTGCATTCCACCATACATATCTTATCAATTCATAGAATTCACAGGGATTTGGAGAGTTGTTGATGCTGTTTGCAAGGAATCTCTGTTTAGTGTGGATAGGAATTCGATACGGCTGTATAAAGTCCCATTACCATTTTGTTTTAATTTACAGAATGATAGAACAAAGAAAATAGTCTGTTGAGTTGTTTAATAACACTGCTTATGGGATAACTAGGAGAGGTCCTTGGGGTTCACCCTTGAAGCCAACTCCTGAAATAATTTCAGTTTAGCTGACAGAATAAGCGCTGCAACATTCAATATTCTGAGGAAGCTGCTTCAACTACTTTAGGTTGCTGGAATATCATTTAGGCAAACATGTCATCCACTTATATAGGAAACTAATAATAATCCTACTGTATGTATACCTGATCCCAGTCATCAATTTGTAAGGCAGCAGCAATCCAGCAATTTTCTAGGTGTAATCTGAAGGCTACAGCAGAAGTGTTAAATGGGGTTTCTCACCTTTCTAATAGCATGAAAACACTCACACCTCAGGTTTTTAATCATTATCTGTAGTGAGCAAAAATAAGTGAAGAATGAATAAATACTTTAAACAGGCGAGGAGTTTAGAGTAATATTATGCATCTAAAAAAAATAGGGTAGAGAAAATGACACAGATATCACCTCATCACGCCAAAACAAAACTAAAACAAACTAGTTATTTTCTCGTGAATCTCTGTTTGACTCCTCTAACACTGGTGTTATCACAGACACCTTGCCAAAGAGATACTGCAAGGGAATGATTTCCATTTTTTAATTGTAAAACCTCTTTCCTGCATTCTAACATAAGTTTCCAAATGTCGAGTAAGTATGTCCATTTCTGAATTCTGTCTTATATTTCATTCAACATCACCAGCTCTCCTGCCCCTAAAACAGCTTCTGTTCCAGACTCATGTTAATTAACGATGCTATTCACCTACATTTTACTTCCTTTTTCTTATCTCCTCCATAACAATTCAGCAGAGTATTTTTTTAAGCTGCAGTTCCTAATAAGCATTAAGTGTACTCCTTCCTCCTATTTCTTTCTGACTTGTCTTCAATTACAAAACAAAAAAAATTATACAATTCAAATTGTGTTTATTTAAGATAATTCTGAACAACAATGTAACTAAAGTTAGCAAGCAAAACTGGCTTTTGCAGTGGCCCAAACAAAATATGATAAGTCATTAGCATGGGAAATCTAAAAGAAAAGAAGACAATTTGGAGGTAGAATTAACATGTTTGGGTAGCTTGATCTGGAGACCTTAGAGAAGGAATAACTTATTAATGACATCTAGGCAGTATAAGCTATCACTCCTTAACCAGGCCAAAACAATATTGTGCTGTGCATGCATATCATATTTGCTTTAAATAATTATTGGGATAGCTGGGAAAGTTTCCAAAATTCAAATCACAATGAAAACTACTGTTTCTGAGTATCAGAAATTGTATATACTCCAAGTAATTCAAAATTTCTCACCAAAATATGCATGTGATTTTCTATATTTAGAACAGTGTAAAGGCTTTCTCATTGACATCCTTGTAAGTTACATTCTGAACTTTATCCTAAAGGTCTTTTAATTTGTTTCTTAAGGCAAATATTATGACTTGATAGGTCCATTATGAAATACTGAAAGCTTGACATCCTTAAAGTGACTCACCAATACTAATTACAGAACCAGATCTACATTTACATTTGAAAGATAATTTTATAACTTGACAACACTTAAATAATCATTTTGTAATGCATCTTCAGACTTATATTTTACTCCTTCAATCCTTTTATAGGGTACTTTTTATTTCTTCTGAATCTTCTGTTATCTCTCTAATACTCTCTGACATAGAACCCAGGGTTCTTTTTTTCTTTAATTATATTTTAAGTTCTGAGGTACATGTGCAGATCATGCAGGTTTGTAACATAAGGTATGTACATGCCATGGTGGTTTACTGCATCCATCATCTTGTCATCTACATTAGGTATTTCTCCTAATGCTATCCCTCCCCTAGCACCCTAGCTCCTGACAGGCCCTGATGTGTGATGATCCCCTCCCTGTGTGTGTGTGTTCTCATTGTTTGACTCCTACTTATGAGTGAGAATATGTGGTGTTTGGTTTTCTCTTCTTCTGTTTGCTGAGAATAATGATATCCAGCTTCATCTATGTCCCTGCAAAGACAGGAACTCATCCTTTTTAATGGCTGCATAGCATTCCATGGTGTATATGTGCCATATTTTCTTTATCCAGTCTATCATTGATGGGCATTTGGGTTGGTTCCAAGTCTTTGCTAGTGTGAACAGTGCTGCAATAAACATATGTGTGCATGTGTCTTTATAACAGAATGATTTATACTCCTTTGGGTATATACCCAGTAATGGGATTGCTGGCTCAAATGGTATTTTTAGCTCTAGATCCTTGAAGAATCACCACACTGTCTCCCACAATGGTTGAACTAATTTACACTCCCACCAACAGTGTAAAACTGTTCCTATTTCTTCACATCCTTTCCAGCATCTGTTGTCTCCTGACTTTTTGATGATCATCATTCTAACTGGCATGAGATGGTATCTCATTGTGGTTTTGATTTGCATTTCTCAAGAGTTCTAAATTGGCATAAAAGCTGAATGGTTTAAAATAACACTCTGAGATGTGTAAAATAAGGGGTGAAAATAAGGGGTGAAATTGTGAGGCTACTAAACATTTCAGCTAGGAAATCCAGGATTTTCCATAACTTATTCCTCAGACTACAACTATCACCCCACATATGGTCTTCAAACAGGCTATATTGCAGAAGCAGAAGCTGCAGTCTCTACCAAATGATCTTAGGCTTGAGAACCGTGATTCAACCTACAGAACATTAGTGAGCCTGACTTTACTATGTAACTTTGTCCTATAATACTTTAGGCCTAAATAGTTTCAAACTCAAACAGACCATAAAGATATCTCTGTCTTTTAAAATTGAACATTCACCCAGCATTGAAGGGATAGAAGCAGAGATAGATACAGAGCAAGATATGAAAAGTTGAAATGTGACACCAACATCACTATTACTAACTAATTCCAAGTAGATTACGTGGGGGTTAGAGTTGTGAGAAATCTCAACATTTTTTCACGGAAGAACAGTCTCTGGCCCTTATTGATCTTGTAGAAGGGTGAAAAGGAAGAGAAAGCCACATCCATGAACCTTGTCCTTGTATTAGAAAGTGATTCCACCAAAAAATATGGGTCAAACTCTGCTCTGTAATACAATGAGAGTAGTGCCCTCCTCCTCAATGAGAAAGCAGGATGCCTGTGGTCAAGGGTAAAAGCAAGTGAACAAAGACACCTCAAATGCTGATCATGTGACCTCATATCTCTCCAAAGTCAGCTGCTACCTACATCTCATTTGACTATCTGTTGTCAATACCACCATAATTACTAGGCTCATTCAAGTGCGTTGTGAGAATGAAAAAGAGGTCTACAGAAAGATAGTGTTCAAGGAGCTGAATGTGTCAATGACACTAATGTTGCACCACATGGAAGACTGAGAGATAAATTACTTTTTATTTTAGCCCTTCCTCCTTATTTTTACATTGTTTGTATCAGATTCCTACTTTAGGGAGAAATAGCGCAAACCAAATGGCCTTATATTTACATATATATTTTTCTTCCTTTCAAAAACTTCACCTCTTTTTATCTCTTTAACATTTTACATTTCTCTGTAGATAAATTTTCCCAGTTCATTGATAGAAATCTAGATTTCCTGGTAGATGGGAGAAGATGGTGCTATAGGACCAACGCAGGATTGCAGCTCCCAGTTAATCTGCAGAGGGTTAGTGGACGCCGCATTTCCATACGGATCTTTATTGTCCACAGACTAGGAGATTCCCAGGTATAAAAGCCCCACGGGCCGTCAACGCGGCAGTTTGGGCCGGCGTGGCTGTTTGGGCCGAGGCCACAGTGCAGCGACACTCTGTACAAAATACACTGGTTTGGTTGCCCTGTTAAACCAGCAATTGAAGATTTCAGAAGGCAGATTAGCACATTCATCTGATTAAACAGGATTTAAACAGAAAGTCAGGCCAGGAGATTCCCGGGCAGCAACGTGGTTTGAGCCGGCGCAGTGGATCGCTGCACGGGAAATCACACAGATCCCGGCACCCTTGCAGCAGGTGACTGGAACACCTGGGAGAGAGTCAACCATTCAACTTAAAAAAAAAAAAAACGGCTCTGAGGCAGGGAGCCAGGTGACCAGATTCAGTGGGTCCCACCCGCACAAAAACAGACAAAACAGCAATTGGAAATGCTCAGGGTTGAGAGTTTCACGACAAGCACAGCTGAACCCAGGATAGTGCAGCTCGGTGAAGGAGGGGTGTCCACCACTACCGAGGCATGCGACTCCTATGGAGGTACTCTGCCATGGCCGACACAGCCTGCCGTTGCTGAGGAAACCCGCCATAACAAAGAAAGTCCACCACTACAGAGGCTGGCCACCATCGCCACTGCAGTTCTAACCACACCCATATAAACAGGACTACAGGGAATTACACAGGGCAGCAGGGCAGAGCCCATGACAGCAGGGCGGAGCCCACAGAAACAGGGCAGAGCCCATGGCAGCTCATGATAGCCACTACGGCGGGCAGTGACTAAACAGCCTCCTCGCTGGGCAGGAAAGTGCAACGGATACTCATAAATAAAGCCCTAACTCCCCGGGACAGAGCACCTGAGGAAAAAAAAGGGGGGGCTTTATAGGTTCTGCTGCAGCAGACTTAAACGTACCTGACTAGCAGCCCTGAATGAACAACAGAGCTCACAGCTCAGCACTAGAGCTCCTATAAGTACAGACTGTCTCCTCAAGCAGCTCCCTGACCCCCATATATCCAAAGAGTCACCTCACAAAGGACTGATCAGACTGAGATTTGGTGGGCATCATTCAGGGACAAAGATAGCGAAGAATAATCTGGTAGCAACCCTCATGGTTCCACAGCTGCTACAGGAGTTCCCCCGGCAAGCAGGGCCTAGAGTGTAACTCAGTAGTCCTACAGCAGAGGGGCCAGACCATTAGAAGGAAACCTAAGAAACAGAAATACTTCATGATCAACAATCTGGAAGTCAACTCAGAGACACAATAGAAAAATCAGCAACCACTCAGAAGACAGGTGGATAAATCCACAAAGATGGAAAGAAACCAACGCAAAAAGGAGGAAAACACCTGAAACCAGAAGACCTCGCCTCCTACAAAGGACCGAAACTCCTCACCAGCAAGGGAACAAAGCTGGACAGAGAATGAGTGTAATAAAATGACAGAATCAGTCTTCAGAAGGTGGGTAATGCGAACCTTCTGTGAGCTAAAAGAACATCTTCTAACTCAATGCAAAGAAACTAAGAACCTTGAAAAAAGATTTGAAGAAATGATAACAAGAATGGACAATTTAGAGAGGAATATGAATGAATTGAAGGAGCTGAAAAACACAACACGAGAACTTCACAAAGCATGCACAAGTTTCAACAGCCAAATTGACCAAGCAGAAGAAAGTATATCAGAGGTTGAAGATCACCTAAATAAAATAAAATGAGAAGGCAATATTAGAAAAAAAAGCACAAAAAAAAAATGAACAACGTCTCCAAGAAATGTGGGACTATGTGAAGAGACCTAATCTACGTTTGATAGGTGTACCTGAATGTGACAAAGAGAATGAATCCAAGCTAGAAAATATTCTTCAGGGTATTATCCAGGAAAATTTCCCCAACCTAAAAAGGCAGCCCAACATTCAAGTCCAGGAAATACAGAGAACACCACAAAGATATTCTGCAAGAAGAACACCCCAAGGCACATAATCGTCAGATTCATCAGGGTTTAAATGAAGGAGAAAATGCTAAGAGCAGCCAGAGAGAAAGGTTGGGTCACCCACAAAGGGAAGCCTGTCAGACTCACAGCAGATCTCTCGGCAGAAATCCTACAAGCCAGAAGAGAGTGACGCCAATATTGAACATCCTTAAAGAAAAAAACTTTGAACACAGAATTTCATATCCAGCCAAACTGAGCTTCATAAGTAAAGAAAAAATAAAATCCTTTGCGAACAAGCAAGTACTCAGAGATTTTGTCAGCACCAGACCTGCTTTACAAGAGCTCCTGAAAGAGGCACTACACATAGAAAGGAACAACCAGTACCAGCCATTCCAAAAACATACCAAATGCTAAAGAGCATCAACAAAATGAAGAATCTGCATAACTAATGGGAAAACAGCCAGCTAGCATCAAAATGGCAGGATCAAATTCACACATAACAATATTAACCCTAAATATAAATGGACTAAATGCACCAATCAAAAGACACAGACTGGCAAATTGGATAAAAAGCCAAAACTTTTTGGTGTGCTGTATCCAGGAAACCCATCTCGCATGCAAGGATACACAAAGGCTCAAAATAAAGGGATGGAGGAAGATTTACCAAGCAAATGGACAGAAAAAAAAAGCAGGAGTTGCAATTCTCGTCTCTGATAAAATAGACTTTAAAGCAACAAAGATCAAAAGAGACAAAGAAGTACATTACATAATGGTAAAAGGATCAACACAACAAGAAGAGCTAATGATCTTAAATATATATGGACCCAATATAGGAGCACCCAGATATATAAGGCAAGTTTTTAATGACTTACAAAGAGTCTTAGACTCCCACACAAAAATAGGGGGAGACTTTAACACTCCACTGTCAATATTAGACAGATCAACCAGAAAGAAAATTAACAAGGATATCCAGATCTTGAACTCAGACCTGGAACAAGCAAACCTGATAGACATTTACAGAACTCTCCAACCCAAATCCACAAAATATACATTCTTCTCAGCACCACATCACACCTACTCTAAAATTGACCACATAATTGGAAGTAAAGCACTCCTCATCAAATGCAAAACAACTGACATAATAACAAACAGTCTCTCAGACCATAGTGCAATCAAGTTAGAACTCAGAATTCAGAAACTAACTCAGAACTGCACAGCTTCATGGAAACTGAACAACTGGCTCTTGAATGTTGACTGGATAAACAATGAAATGATGGCAGAAATAAAGAAGTTCTTCAAAACCAACAGGAACAAAGACACAACATACCAGAATCTCTGGGACACATTTAAAGCAGTCTCCAGAGGAAAATATATAGCAATAAGTGCCCATATGAGAAGAGTGGAGAGATCCAAAATTGACACCCTATCATCAAAATTGAAAGAGCTAGAGGAGCAAGATCAAAAAAACTCAAAACCTAGCAGAAGACAAGAAATAACTAAGATCAGAGCAGAACTGAAGGAGATAGAGACATGAAAAACCCTTCAAAAAATCAATAAATCCAAGAGCTGGTTTTTTGAAAAGATCAACAAAATAGACAGACCACTAGTCAGACTGATAAAAAAGAAAAGAGAGAATAACCAAATAGATGGAATAAAAAACGATAAAGGGGAAATCACCACAGATTCCACAGAAATTCAAACCATCATCAGCGAACATTACAAACAACTCTATGCACATAAACTAGTAAACCTGGAAGAAATGGAAAAATTCCTGGACACTTGTGTCCTCCCAAGCCTAAACCAGAAGGAAGCCAAAACTATGAAGAGACCAATAACAATCTCTGAAGTTGAGGCAGCAATTAAGAGCCTAGCACACAAAAAAAGCCCAGGTCCAGATGGGTTCACAGCTGAATTCTAACAGACACACAAAGAGGAGCTGGTTCCATTCCTTCTGAAACTATTTCAAATAATCCAGAAAGAAGGAATCCTTCCCAAATTACTTTAGAAGACCAACATCATCCTGATACCAAAACCTGGCAGAGATTCAACAAGAAAAGAAAACTTCAGGCCAATATCCATGATGAACATAAATGCAAAAATCTTCAATAAAATACTAGCAAGCTGTTTGCAACAGCACATCAAAAAGCGTATCCATCATGATCAAGTAGGATTCATCCTGGGGATCCAAGGCTGGTTCAACATACGCAAGTCTATAAATGTAATTCACCACATAAACAGAACCAAAAACAAAAACCACATGGTTATCTCAATTGATGCAGAGAAGGCCTTTGACAAAATTCAACAGCCCTTTATGCTAAAAACCCTCAATAAACTCGGTATTGATGGACTGTATCTCAAAATAATAAAAGTTATTTACGACAAACCAACAGCCAAACTGGAAGCATTCCCTTTGAAATCTGGCACTAGACAAGAATGCCCTCTCTCACCACTCCTATTCAATATAGTACTGGCAGTTCTAGCCAGAGCAATCAGGCAAGAAAAAGAAATAAAGGGTATTCAAATAGGAAAGGTGGAAGGCAAATTATCTCTATTTGCAGACGACATGATAGTATAGCTAGAAGACCCCATCACCTGAAACTGATAAGCAACTTCAGCAAAGTCTCAGGATATAAAATCAATGTGCAAAAATCACAAGCATTCCTATACACCAATAACAGACTTAAAGAGAGCCAAATCAAGTACAAACTGCCATTCAAAATTGCTACAAAGAGAATAAAATACCTAGGAATACAACTTACAAGGAACGTAAGGGACCTCTTCAAGGAGAACTACAAAACACTGCTCAACAAAATAAGAGAGGACACAAACAGATGGAGAAACATTCCATGTTCATGGTTAGGAAGAATCAACATCGTGAAAATGGCCATAATGCCCAAAGTGATTTACAGACTCAACGCTATCCCCATCAAGCTACCATTGATTTTCTTCACAGAACTGGAAAAAACCACCTGAACTTCATATGGAACCAAAAGAGAGCCCGCATAGCCAAGTCAATTCTAAGCAAAAAGAACACAGCGGGAGGCATCACACTACCGAACTTCAAACTATACTACAAGGCTACAGTAATCAAAACAGCATGGTACTGGTACCAAAACAGAGATATAGACCAATGGAACAGAACAGAGGCATTGGAGGCAACACAAAATATCTACAACCATACCATCTTTGATAAACCTGACAAAAACAAGCCATGAGGAATGGACTGCCTGTTTAATAAATGGTGTTGGGAAAACTGGCTAGCCATGTGCAGAAAACAGAAACTGGACCCCTTGCTGACACCTTATACTAAAATTAACTCCAGATGGATTAAAGACTTAAACATAAGGCCTGGCACCATAAAAACCCTAGAAGAAAATCTAGGCAAAACCATTCAGGACATAGGAGTAGGCAAGGACTTCATGACCAAAACACCAAAAGCATTGGTAACAAAAGCCAAAATAGACAAATGGGACCTAATGAAACTCCACAGCTTCTGCACAGCAAAAGAAACAGTCACTAGAGTGAATTGACCACCAACAGAATGGAAAAAATTTTTTGCAGTTTACCCATCTGACAAAGGGCTGATATCCAGAATACACAACGAACTCAAACAGATTTACAAGAAAAAAACAAACAAGCCCATTCAAAAATGGGCAAAGGATATGAACAGACATTTTACAAAAGAAGACATACATGAGGCCCACAAACATATGAAAGGATGCTCATCGTCACTGGTCATTAGAAAGATGCAAATCAAAACCATATTGAGATACCATCTCACACCAGTTAGAATGGCGATCATTAAAAAATCTGGAGACAACAGATGCTGGAGAGGATGTGGTGAAATAGGAACACTTTTACACTGCTGGTGGGAGTGTAAATTAGTTCAACCATTGTGGAAGACAGTGTGGCGATTCCTCAAGGACCTAGAAATAGAAATTCCATTTGACCCAGCAATCCCATTACTGGGTATATATCCAAAGGACTATAAATTGTTCTACTATAAGGACACATGCACACGAATGTTCATTGCAACACTGTTTACAATAGCAAAAACCTGGAACCAACCCAAATGCCCATCAATGATAGACTGGACTGGGAAAATGTGGCACATATACACCATGGAATATTATGCAGCAATCAAAAATGATGAGTTTGTGTCCTTTGTAGAAATCTAGATTTCCCCTCTGATATATAAAAAAGGAAGAATTTTAAGGCTTTGAAACACATATCAGCTGCTGAATATTTCAGAACTCTGATATAGTTGTTGGTAGTTATCTGCGATTATTAAAAAGGATATCCTTTACACTCCCTATAAAAACAACCCTGTCTGTCCCTTTTTTAACATTTATTATAGGTGACTGGTTGTTCTGGTTTTGCAGTGTGGTAAATATAAGACAAATTAGAATATTTGGGGCCCCTAAGGTATTGGTGAAAGTTTTACTCTTTACACCAGTTTAAATAAGATAAATCTCACATCAGTACTTTTTCATTTCTCTCGATGCCAATAAAAGTTTCTAATATATTCAATAAAACAATGATAGTAATGAAATGGTCTTTAAGAAAAACTGGTGGGGAAAAGATAAAACTTTTCTTCCAAGTAGCTTTTAACAGCAACAACAGCAGCAAAGTCAAGCAGCGTAGCACTTGCTTTGTGAGCGGAGCATCTGCTAACTTCACTAAAGCAGCAGAATGTTAAACCATATGTTTAACAATATCTCACTTCATGCAACTAGAATAAGCCCAGTTTTTAAGGGCATTATTTTGTTACTGTGGAAAATTAACATTAGTAAAGGAGATACTGGTATATACAACTGAATGAAAATACGCACATTTTCTTCTTCCCCAAATATTTCTTATATATCTCTGTTTCTGTTTATTCTACTTTTCATCTGCAAAAATAAGAACTCTTGGAAAATATTTTTACGCATTTTAAAGAATATTTAGAAGGATAAGTACTTTATTGAAACACATGCTGTTCATATCATAAAATATCAAAATAAAACTACTCACTTTACTCTTTTTGATCTCAACACATTATGTGATGCAAAGGCTCAACTCTGAAGAGGTGGAAAGCAGATTATAATTAGTTTTCTCAATTTGTGAGCAATGTTCTCACTTCAAGAGCTTTATAATCTCAATTTCTGAAAAACACAAGATAAAGATATCTATTATGTAAGTTAATATGTCCCTGCTTCATAAAATCTCACAATATTATTTCCATGTTATTTCAAATCCATGAAATTAATTACTTTTGTTGATCCCACATGATTTCTGATACTTTATTTTTTAAGGTATTATAAAATCTTTTAAAGAGAGAATATGTTGTTTTTTTTGTGTAATAATTCTTCACAATAAAAAACTAAATCCATTAGTTCTTAAGCCTTACTTTTTAAAATTATGTCTCTTTTTAAAAAACTATACTTTCAAAAGTATATACTTTTGAAAAAAAAAAGTATATATTCCTCTATCAACCAAAATGATTAAGTCTAATAAAGCTATCGATTTATCTACTTTGAACAAACTATTTGGCAAAAAAAAAAAAAAAAGTTTTTTATTGCAACTGATAAACCTAAAGCATTCTGAGTCATCCTACTTCAGGCATTTTGATCTCAGCATTCTAGGTTTGTGTCACCTGGTCATTATTTATTATTTATATCATAGCCTTTTAAATTATATTCTCTAAAAACATTTTTAGCCAGAAAAAAGTTAATGTTAATAGCTCACAATTTAAATATAAAATATATACCAGGGTATGTTCTTGACAGATAAATAATCTTTCAAGTAAAAATTTAGAGAGACAAAACTCAAAAGCAAGTTTCTTGGTGAAAATCTACCCACTGAGAGAAGACAGAATATTATTCTTTTTCCACATTTCTACCAAACACACTCTTTTCTCATTTGGTTTGGACAGCTGAAGCTTTGGAGTACGTTCTTCTAATGAGTATGACAGTTACCTTTTCCAGCATCTGTTCCTGTTTTGGTGTGCATTCCTATACTGCAGATGCTGGAAACCTAACACTTTATTTTCACAAATGTGGTGCACTTGTTCAAAACTTGTATTAAGGGTGATTTAGGTAGGAAAAGAAGACATGGCATACAGGCCATTCATTTTGCTGATATAGAACTGGAATAAATATTCGTAGCCGACTTCTGATCCTAGGATCAAGACTAAAGTGGTGCAGTGTGGTAAGCAGCAGTTGGACAGCAGCTGTCTGATTCCCCAACTTCCTAAATGAGCTGGCAGTAGCAGCTTCCTCGACAGACCAGTTCTGTGGTGTTTCCTGTGAATCAGTGCTGGAGATTCAGAGAAGAGTCCCTTTTCCAACCCTTCAAAAATGTTGGTAAGAGCAATCGTTGTATTAAATATTGTTGCACTTAATATATAATGAATATTTTCTGATGCACGAACTAAAGTTTGAGTTGAAATAGAGCTAAAATGGATGCGAATGGGCAAGGAACTGGAGTACATACAATTTGCTACCTGTAGCAGAATGGGATTTTACAGTCTATCTTGAAGAATAATTTGAGAGTATCCTAAGCCTAGAACTTATTGTTCCTTATAGTAGTGAGTTTTATATAACAAATTAAATATATGTGTGTGTGTGTGTGTGTGTGTGTATTTACCGTATTATTAGAACAAAGGAGAAAAAATCCATAATCATTTGTTAAAAAAAAAGAAAGAAAAACCTGAAAAAACTCAACACCCAATCATGATGCAAACCATCAGCTAACAAAAATAAGAGCCGGCATTCTGATAGGAGTCCCTAAGAAAAATCTACAAATCTTTATGTAAGTGCTCATGATACTAAATGATAAAAAATTAGATGTTTTCCAAATAAATTGAGAAAGAAGGCAACAATGTCCCATTTCATGATGCCCTGTCAAGACTACAGAAGATGTGAACTGTAATAAGGCAATTAAAATAAATAAACCTCATAAAAATAAAAAAAGGAGTAAAACTTCTTTTATTTGCAAATGACAAAATCTGAATAGAAAACTGCAGGTAATACACAACCAAAAGACTAATATTAAAAATGAATTTATCAAAGACATAGTGTAAAAGATCAATATACAAAGTCATGTATAGCTCTATTTTCTACCACCAAACACTTGGATAATGATTTCAAAAAAAATGTAATATAATAATAAAAATATTATATATAAGTTTTAACAAAAAATGTAGAAAACTCTAAACTTAAAACTATAAAACACTGATGAGAGAAGTTAAACCCTAAATATATAGAGAGATATATAATGATAATAGATTGAAAGACAATCTTATTAAGATATAAATTCTTTCCAAACTGATCTACATGTTTAATGCAATCTCATTCAAAATTTCAACTTTTAAAAACTGATGTATCTATTCCAAAAGTTATATAAAAATGCTAAAAAAAAAACCACCCTTGTGTCATTGAAACAATCTTTACTAAAGAAGAAAGCAGTGGAAATTGACTTGCGATAAAGCTACAGTAATCAAAACAAAGTAGTATGAAAATATGATGAGACAAATAGTTCAGTGGAGCAGAAGAGAGTTCATTAATAGACTCATGCATAAAAAGTTAATTGATTTTCAACAATGCCCTATGACAATTTAATTTTAAAAAGAATGACATTTCAACAAATGGTGCCACAACATGAATGAGAAACAATGTATTTCAAACCTCAATGCTCAACACACAAAAACTGTGTATTTTTCATAAAAAACATGTTAAGATAAAATCTTCACCACCTTGGATTAGGCAAAGATTTTTTAGAGAGAACACACACACAAAGTAACCATAAAATAAAAACTGATAAACATTAAAACTTAAAACATCTACTCACTGTTAAGAAACTGTTCACAATGCATAAAGACATAGTAGAGGAATTACTTCCAGAATATCTTTTTAAAACTGCAATGAAACAGTACTACAAAGAGAAATAAGACAACTTTTTTTAAAAAGACAAGATTTTGATGACACGCTGCAAAAAAAAAAAAAACTGCATAAGCAAGAAACACAAGGAAAGGTGTTCAACATCATTAGACATTTGATGTTGTAGGTCATTTCTCCTGAGAATTAAACTTTGAGATGGAAGTTAAAATGTTGCATGTTTAAAGAAGGGCTCTTTAGCTAAACATCTGTAGAAAAAGGAAAATAACTCAGATTTGTCAGGGGAGGCATTAGGCAGCCATGCCTAGACAGTGAAAATCTCATCTGAATCCCCTATGAGTGTATCTAAAGCTGGAATGTCCCATTAGAGTTGTCCCAATTTGGAGTAAGAGGCTAGACCTTTATACTCCTCCAATGAATAGTCAGCTTCTTTGAGATGCAGGATGTAATTAGACCAGTGAACCTCAGGATCATGTGCCCATTTCTGCATATCCTTATCTGTTCTTTGGATTTCTTGTCCTTATCAATGTAATTCAATGTGAAACTCCTAAGTGAGTGGAACAAGCACACTGAGCACCTGCATAGAAGATGGTAACTGGAAACCTATGGGTAGAAAAAGGAAGCCCATATTCAGAATTGTGCCAGCTCCAATCAAAATAAATTGCTGCACATTTCATGGCAAAAGGGGCCCCAGGGAGGAAACTTATAAGCAAAAGGCTGGTAAATCTCTTCCAGTGAAATGCTGAATCAGTGATTATGTTTTGGGCTTATTTGCTGGCAAGTAAGTATATAACCATGTCAGTATCTATGGTGGATGGGAGCCTGGCATAGGCCCCATCTCTTCCACCATACCTCCCGTATTCAGACACCCACTATGTCAGCACAGGGTGGATGATGCAGAAGCTAGGTTAGGGCAGAATCATTCTGTCTACAGTATTATTTAATGCCTCTTCTGAGGTGAATACTACCTGGTAGACAATGAGATTTTGTATACTCCATGCCTTGCCAGCAGATCAGTCCACATGCCTCTACTCCTTACCTCCTTGCCTCTGATTTTCCATTCTTTCCATGCCCCTAGACCAAACAACCAAAGCAATCGGTTTTACCCATGAGTGTACCCTCAGCTGTCTATTCTTCTGCCCAAAATTGGCAGTCAAATTCACCATCTGTAGTGCCTTTGAGTAGGATTTCCTCCTACTGCTGTCTTTCAATACTACCCAAATGGAACCAAAGTGCAACTTCAGTTTTTAGCTTGCACACACATAATGAACTGAACCATCTGTGAATCAAACTCTTTTTCAAATTTCCTTCTGTAGTAGTCAGGGTTCCCTAGAGGGACAGGACAAATAGGATAGCTATACATAAAAGAGAGTTTATTAAGGAGTGTTGACTCACACAATCACAAGGTGAAGTCCCACAATAGGCCATCTGCAATCTGAGGAGCAAGGATGGCTAATCTAAGTCCTGAAACCTCGAAAGTAGGGAAGCTGACAGTGTAGCTTTCAATCTGTGGTGAAGGCCCAAGGAGCCTCTGGCGAACTACTGGTATAGGTCTAAGAATCCAAAAGCTGAAGAACTTAGAGTCTGATGTTAGAGGGCAGGAAGCATGCAGCATGGGAGAAAGATGAAGGCCAGAAGACTCAGCCAATCTAGTCCTTCCCATGTTCCTCTGCCTGTTTTTATCCTAGTCACATTGGCAGCTAAGTAGATGGTACCCATCCAGATTAGGATTAGGTGGAGCCACCTCTCCTAATCCATTAGCTCAAATGTTAATCTCCTTTGGCAACACCTTCACAGACAGACCCAGGAACAATACCTTGCATCCTTCAATCCAATTAAGTTGACACTCAATATTAACTACCACACCTTCCCTATCAACTCATTATAAGGGATCTGCATCCCATGTGATCATAGACATAAACTGAAGGGTGGATGCCTGGGTCACATGGCAATGCAACTTGTTTTTTTCTTCCAGCCACAAGTGTGTCTGAACCAAGATTACCAACTTTTATGTTGCGATGGTTTGCTGCTAGGCCTCTCAATCTTGTGACTTGTTGAAGTTGACTGAATCCAGATAAGAATGGGCAATTATGGCCACATGGTCATATCATGAGCCATGGTCAGGCAGTCCAATTCTCCACTGAGGTTTAGTAGCATATCAGGTGCTCTTTTACAAAAAGTATATAATTTTCCACTAAAACTTATACAGCCTTGCTTCAGAATCTGAGTAGTCTACACAGGGCTTGCTATGAAACTACTCCTGCATGTTTCTCCAGATACTGCTAATATTTTAGGGCATTCTCTATGTATTATTTATATGAATCAAGTGGTACTGTTATATAAGCCACAGCCTGAGCCTGATGCAAAGCCTTTCTTGCTCTGGGAACAACTGAAAGCTGGTGAATTAAAAGGCATTTCATTTCACTTATTGTATGAGCTGGAACTGTATTTCCAGGCATAGATTAAGTTATCTTCATGACCTAGCAGCATGTCAAGCATTGCATTTTCTTTACCATGTGGTAGAGCAAGAGGCAAAAATCTGTCCTGTACCCTGGAAGAGATGTCATGGTATACCAGGACTACTGAATCCTTAAATACTTACCCAAGTCTTCACAGAGTTCAGCTCTCATTCCTTTAAGCATATATTTTTTACCAAGGCCTTCAACCGACTTGACAATTTCTGCTCATCTGATTTTACTTTCTTGAGATCATCAGTATATTGGTCTGGTACGATGATACCACTGACATCCACCACGATTTTTCTGGTCTTTGTAGAGACAAGATTGGTGAACTAAATGGGGATATAATTGAGACTACACTCCTGCCTTTTTAGGTATGGAAGGGTGGCACTAAACTCTTGTCATTCCTTCACAAAGACTGAATATGCTTGTGTTTGCTATCTTAGTCAGAGGGGTAACTATTGAGTAAATGAGTTATTCTACTGATATCATTACAATTCTTGGTGCCAATCAAGCCCAAAATTTGATGCGACTTTGCCCCACCTCTAGTGAGTCATGAGATCTTCTAAACTAACTCTGAAAAATTCCAAACCTCTCCCTTTTTCTCAATCATTATTATTATTGTACCAGTTCAAGTCTTTATGTCTTTTTTCTAGGTTATTATGTAAAACTTTTGTTTATATTCAAGCTCTTCCCAATCCTATTTATCTTAATGCAGTATTCTTTTTTCAAAAACTTACCCATTCTCAAAAGATATTGGCTATTTGTAGTCTATAAAAGCCTAAAGATTGTAAATCCCTCCACAGTTCATATCTGTCATTAAGCCTGGATCTGTTCACTGAAGTGCTTCAATCCTGGGATTATGGCTGGAGATGTTAGCAGTGGCATGTATCTGAGTTACCAGTGGCAAATCCTTACAAGTTTGTAGCGACCACAATTCTTGCCTCCTCTGAAGAAAGAATTTGACTGAGGAACATAAGACTGAAAAAGAGAGCAAGGCAAGTTTTACAGCAGGAGTGAAAGTTTATTCAGATGCTTTAGAGCAACATGAAAAGAAAGTAAAGTAACTTGAAAGAGGGTCAGTGGGCATTTTGGAGGACAAGGGTAGGGTTTGGCCTTTTGACTTGGGGTTTATATGTCAGCATACCTTCTCCTTTGATTCCTCCCTTGGGGTGGGTTGTCCACATGTGCAATGGCCTGCTAGCACTTGAGAGGGGAGCATGCACAGTGTGTTTAGTGGAGTTGTATGCATGCTCACTTAAGGCATTCTTCCCTTACCAGTGGAATGCCCCTGGAAGGTCATGTACCTGTTAAACCACCATTTTTCCTTTTAATGGACATACTTGAGCTCACCTGCTCAACTCCTGAGATCTTACGTAGAAGCCACTGATCACTAGTTTCTGGTATTTTCTTTCTTTCTTTTTCTGGAGTGCAGTGGTGTGATCTCGGCTCACTGCAACCACCGTCTCCCTAGCTCAGGTGAGTCTCCTGTCTCAGCCAACTGAGTAGTTTGGACTACAGGCATCTGCCACCATGTCGAGCTAATTTTTGTACTTTAGTAGAGATGGGGTTTCACCATGTTGGCCAGGCTGGTCTTGAACTCCTGACCTCAAGTGATCAGCTTACCTTGGCCTCCCAAAGTGCTAGGATTACAGGTGTGAACAACCACACCTAGCCTGTTTCAGGTATTTTCTACCTATGGGAAAACTGCCTTTCCCTGGTGCTGGCTGCAACCAGTTATTGTTTTAGAGAGACAGTTAATAACCACCAGAGTATCACCTGATGGTCACCTGACATTCCTAGTTGAGGGTTGAGGATAGAGGGCATCTCTTGCCTGACTACCTACTGTAACAGAGACTGTGTATTGTTCTATGGTGAAGAATGACAGCTAAAGGTAAAATTTATCTTTAGACTAATTTCAGCTCAGTTCTAAAAAGATATTTTAGGGTAGTAGAACTACTTTATTCCGAAAGATATTGCTTAATTACATAGAAGAACTTAAGGATACAGAGTGATACTATGTATGGAATGATGGGAAGGGTTTTTTTCTGCTTTCTGACAGAAGTTGAATTAGATTAACTGAGATATCTTTTTGAATTAAGTATCTGTGAAACTTTTGATAAAATCTTTAAAATTCATATTTTCTATTTTAGAGTTTAAGAAAATAATTAGTCACACTCTTCATAATGCTTCAGTATGAAGTGTTTTCATTCTCAACACCCTATGCTGGAGTTATTTAATTCAACAGAAAGAAAAGAAAAGAAAGCCTCAGAATTCATAAGAATGCTTTGATGAGTGTGATAACATATTATCCACAGCCTTTGAGCCCTTTGAAGATAAGCTGTTGAATAATGTCACTACATTATTATTATAGTTAGCATATAAATACAGGTTTAGCATCTTGTCAAGATAATACAACTTTCAAAAGATTACAAAGTGAAAAATTTGCATGTGCAATTTTGAAGAATGAAGCAAGATTCAAAAGATAAAATCAAACAAAAGATAATGTATTTTATTCTTCTTTTGTACCCTTTTCATAGATGTAAGTTATAAAAATATACATAAATAAATTAATCTTAAATTTAAGTCTGGTTTTCCATTAATTTATGTGGGAGAGTATTTTCAGCATTCCAAATGACCTTAAATAAAATTGTTCAACTGATTTATATGCATTTAGATCAATATCAGTATTTAAACTGAACATTTCCTTAACATTTGTGGTAAAAGAAAAAAAATTGTCATTATTATTATGTCTGTAGTTTTTAGTTAATTATTGTGATTAATATAAAAAAGAAATGATTTTAGTATTTTAGCATTATTGCCTTGAAAGCAATTTTTTCAAAGTGTTTGTCCTTTGATGTAAGTCATTTGGGTTATTTCTCAAAACCAAACAACTGCTTAATTACCCCAAGGAACACAATCTACACTACAATTTTAAAACATCAAAATGGGAAAAGTAATTAGTCTCTTGAGTATAATTAATCCATCTACTAAGAATTGAGCCAAATTGTAGTTTAGTGTTCTCTGGAATTCAGAAGCCAATTTTAATTACACTGCAACATTGTGCTTAAAGCTTATGGACTTGAGCTCTAAAAGGGAGTTAAATCTTTATATTTACTGTGGACTTGAAAAAGCATAGGACATATGGAAAGGAAGGCTTTACTTCCAAAATTAGAAATCTACAGCAAAACTTCAGGATTATTTATTGTTCCTTTATAAGATAGATATGATTTAGGGACTATAGAGTGCTTGATAGGTATTTCATAAAGCAGATATAGCTTATTTCTACTGCACTTTCATTGATAAATATCAAACATAGTTACTGTATATTAACATAGAGAAAAAGACATAAAAATAAACAATTTTTACAATAAACTTTAGAGAAAGGAGAATATTGTTAGCAGCAGAAATGGAGCACTTTATAAAATACACATCAAACAACCACTTCAACAAATGATCGATTCAACCGAAGATGTGTTGGCTGTATTTATTTAATTTAGTAAAGCACTGTTTTTAAGAATGCATAAATTTCTCATTAATTCACACTCTTTTAATAACTTTTAAAGGTTTCTACAGAGTTTTTAATTTGTATTTGTAGTAGCAGTTTAAGAAATGTATCTATCAAAAGCTAAGAGCTATAGCAAAGTTTAAATTTCCTTTCAATACATTTGGTATTCATAAAAGCCTATTTTTTCACCTTGCATAAATTTAAGCATCACTTTACAGTGTTGAGTCTGTGCTAATATTTTTTGAATCATTTGTAATATAATACTTAAGTTATAAGTTATGTATCATTACCAAGATGACTTCTCCAATTTCTCAAGAAAGAAATCATTCTTTGTTTTCTTACATCTATATCATTCAGAAGTGAGAATATACTGAACTTCATTCATTTCTGAGCTATTACCTACATATCAAATTTTTAAAGAATTTCTAAACAAAGCCTTCTTTTGCTCTTTTGCATAAATGGCTAATGCATATAAAATTAGAGATAAAAATAATGCTGTAAATTTAATTAATATAATAATCCTTTCTAGGAAAATCCCTAGGAATAAACATAATAAAGATGGCAGAAGCTATATCAAAAATAAATGAACATTTGCTGAGGCATGTAGAGAAAATACAAACAAATGCAAGCCATATTCCTTTCCTGACTGGGAAGATCAAATGCAAACTTTACTTCCCTCTGTGATAATTGGAACATTTTATGTGAAAAATAACATAAAACCAAGTCAGACTGGCTTTGTGGATGAGAGTATTTATAAACTCATGTGTATTGAGGTTCAGAAGAAAAGTGAAATTCAAGGTTGGCTTAATTTATTGACTTAATTATGTCTAAAATCTATTTGTTTTTTAAACTTTTCTTTTCTTCCTGTTATGGTTTTAGCTTTATTCTAAATCTAATACTGACTTTTTTCCTTACTGCAAGTCAATTGCCAAAACTTCCCCAAGCTAGAATATTCCTCTTCCACATGGTGGGGAATTTGGGGGCAGGGCATGGAGAGAGAAGAAGAGAAAAAAAGAGAGGTATCTCTCTCACAAACTTCAAACAAAAATCCTGAAGTGCATTCAGATTGCCCAACCTTAAATTATGTGGCCAATTCTTAACTAGTCACTACAATGAAGAAAGTGCCAGATGCTGATTAATTTAAGCCAATAAACAGCTACCTTTGGAATGGAAACCAAATTTCTCAGCCACTATTTGAGAATAATAATAGAAGTGAGGTTGAAAATAAAAATAAAATGCTCTACACACTTTCCAAATTATTATTTACTGTACAGGCATTAAATTAAATTAAATCCAAATTATTATACAGTAAGTACAGGCATTTAAATTGAGAGAACTTGACCTATTTGTTCTAAAATTTATCCAGAAAAGTATTTCTAAATTCAAATGTTTATAAGATCCAAGTAGTTAAACTAACAAAATCAAGTCAAATGGAAGAGCATTTGTAATATATAAAGACAACAGGTTAAACCTGATTTTTTTTTCCTAACTTGGACACTGTAAGAGTAATTGTTAGTCTAGGTAAGAGTTACAACACAGACCATCCCATGAAACTCTGAACATACATATATATATATATATATATATATATATATATATATATATATATATATATAATTATCCTGTCTCTCAAGAGCAGTCTCTCAGCACATGCCAATTGTTGCTGTATAAGAAATAGTCTCAGTATCACTGAATTTTCTGATATTCAGGAGGAAAAAAAATCCAATTATTATGTGAAATATCCTAATTTTAAACTATTGCTTTAATTAAAAATTAGCTGGAAAAATATTTGTTATTTTCAACTTCTGTTCTAGGAAGTAGATGGATAAAAGTAGCTTTTGTTATTTAAAGAAAAAAGGCACAAAAAACTAAGTATATTGCTAAATATTAAAACACACAAAAACTGTAGTAATTAAGGCAGTGTGGTATTGATGTAAGAATAAGGAGATATGTTAACAGGAAAGAACACACAAGTCAGAAACAGAGCTAACAATATGTAAGCATTCAGTATGGTCATCATACAAAGTCATTTCTCCAGTACATTTTTTTTCTCTACATTTCCACAGCCACTAACCTGATCTCAGCCACCATCACTTCTCACCTGGACTCTTTTTTTTTTCAACCTGGATTTTTAATAAAGTCTCTGAGCTGCACCTTTATCTTCTCATATTACTCTTCAATCTATTCTACATACTATGGCTAGGGTTTTGAAAATTGCAAATCTGAACTTATTATATCTTTCTTAAAGTAAATTAATAACTTTTCACTGTTGTAGAACAAAGGACAAAATTTCTTCATGCCTGTTATGAAATTCACAGAGTGGACCATACCTGCTCTTATACTTTAACTTGCCTATGCTCTGGCTCTCTAGTTCTTATGTTTATTTTCAAGCCTGCTAAGTTTGAGATCCTTAATATACATATAAATTAGAGGTATTGGATAAATGTTACATGTAAGTTGTGAGTTCAAGATTGTTCAAAAAAAAAAAAAAGAAAGACTGCTAACCTAGATGGATAACCCTGAGAAACATCAGTGTTCTTATGTGCTTAAAGCAGTAAAAATGAGTTTACTTGAAGAATATACATAGATACAGAAGATTAGAATTCAAATATCTAAAGAAAACATGCTCTATAGCACAGTGCAATAATACTATTCAGCCTTTTAAAAGATGGAAATTCTGTCATTTGTGACAATACAGATGAAACTGGAGAGTATTATGCTAAGTGGAATAAGCCAGGCAGAGAAAGACAAATACCACATGTTCTCACTTAAAATTGGGAGCTAAGTGATGAGAACCCATGGACACATAGAGGAGAACAAAAGACCTTGAAGCCCCCTGAGGTTGGAGGTAGGAGGAGGGAGAGGCACAGAATAACTATTGGGTATTAGGCTAAGTACCCGTGTGATGAAATAATCTGTACAACAAACCCTGTGACCCGAGTTAACATATATAATAAACCTGCACATGTACTCCCAAAACTAAAATAAATGTTTTTTAAAAAATGGAAGTAGTCTAAATGTCTGTGAGCACACACACAAAAAGATTATACTATATTCATGCAATGGAATCTTATATACCAGATAAAGGAAATGAACTAAAGCTACATTTATCACACAGTAAAGGTAATAAACATATCCAACACCTCCAAATTTTCATTGTTGTGTCTCTGTATTTTTTATGGTGTTTTAATATAATAGAACACTACAGCAATTATACTCCTGGGTATTTATTTCAACAAAATAAAAATTTATATTCATACGAACACCTGTACATGAATGTTCACAATGGCTTTATTTGTAATAGTCAAAAGTTGAGAACAACTCTAACGTCCTTCAATGGGTGAATGAGTAAATATAAGTAAACATCTATAATATGGACTACCAGTCATCAATTAAAAAGAAAGAGCTAGTGATATACTACTTGCATGTATTTCAAGGGCATTATGCTGAGTGAGAAAGTCAACCATAAAAAGTTACACACTGCATAATTCCACCTATTTGATATTATCAAAATGACAATATTAAAGTGGTGAATTCAGGATTAGGAATTTTCTTTGTGTTGATAGAATGGTTCTGTGTCCTGATTGTGGTGATGGTCATAAGAATACACACACACACACACACACACACACACACACATATACACACATGACAAAATTTGTATCATGCTATACACCAAAAACAAAATGAAAAAGTATATGTAACAACTGGCGAAATCTGAAGAAGGTCTGTAGTTTACTTAACAGTATTATATCAGTGTGAGTATCCTTTGGATAATGTTCTATGCTCAGTAAGATGTTATTGGAGAGAGTTGAGTAGAAGGTACAAGGATAAGCTCTGTATTATGATTGCAACTGGCTGTGTCTTAAACTGTTTTGAGAAGAAAAGCAAAAGTTTTAAACTCTTTTGCTTATTGTTCTGATCATGCAAAAAAGGCCAAATCAAGTATTCAGAAATCATTTTGTTCCTTCAGGAAGCCTGAACACCCTTTTATAAAAACATGTTTAAAAACTAGCTGCCTCAACAAATAATTCTCAGTGTAGTCACGCAGCAGTCTTTGGTAACATAAGACTTTTCCAAATTGCCCCTAACAGAAAATTATTATTAGTGTGACTTTGCCACCTGAAGGAATTTGAACTCACACACACACTCACAGCAGGAATTCAAGCACAATGTAGTAAAGTGAGAGAAGGGCAGGTTGGAGGAAACAGGGAGGATGTAGAAGGAGCCTCACTCTAATACATCACTGATTTAATTCTCTTCTCCCATTATGGCATATTTGGCCTGTTATAAATGTTAGGGATTTTTGATAATGGTAAATCTATGCAGAGTAAGCTCCATCTGTATTTGAAAATCCCTAATAAAATATATAAACTCCCTGTATATATTTATTAGCATCCATTTAAAATGCTCAAGACCCCTCTTCCATTCATTAGCTGCTTTGTTGTCTTAACAAAAATCATGGGGAGAAAACATTTAATTAGTATTTCACCCTAAATGAACAGAATGGATAAGAAACCAATTAGTCTTTAGATAATAGAAAGCCTAATTAGCAACCAAGTATTCAACAGAAAATCTTCATTGTTTTCCTTTCTGTAACTGAGGCAGCATGCGCTGATCAGATCAGAAACTCAGGAGTGCCTAATCTAATCCCTCTCCTGCCACTAATTTATTGCTAAAAGCATAAATAAATCACTTTATTGAGAGATTAATACATTTAGCAAATATACCTGAGGGTAGCTGTGCTTTGAATGTGTGGGATGTGATTTGGGAACACCAGAAAACAAGCTTACTCCTACATAGTCTAATACTTGTCACAAATGTTGTGAAGAACCAGATGACAAGAAGCAAACACTAAAAGCATTCCACGGAACCTGGAGGTGTGTGTGTTTGTGAGCACATGCTCATTATACACTCGTTTGTGAATGTAGTAAGAGTTCAACCAGGGAAGACTCAACTTTACGGGCAGAAACAGAGAAAGGGTTTTTTTGTTTGTTTGTTTGTTTTGTTTTTTTGAGATGGAGTTTCACTCTTGTTGCCCAGGCTGGAGTGCAATGGCGCCATCTTGGCTCACCGCAACCTCTGGCTCCTGGGTTCAAGAGATTCTCCTGCCTCGGCCTCCTGAGCAGCTAGGATTACAGGCGCCTGCCATCATGCCCAGGTAATTTTGTATTTTTAGTAGAGATGGGATTTCTCCATGTTGTTCAGGCTGGTGTCAAACTCCTGAACTCTCGTGATCCACCTGCCTCGGCCTCTCAAAGTGGTGGGCTTACAGGCGTGAGCCACAGCGCCTGGCAAAGAATGCGACTATTAACTAAGATTTGAACAGTCTGAAATTGATAGTTAAAGCATGTGGGGGGGCGGGATATCCATTTAAATATGTAGAACCTATGTGTTTAGCTCCATTCATCATCCCTTCTTGCCTTGTTCTAGATGAATTTGGCAATTAGTCCATCTTGTAACACAGATGATAGGTCATCACTACTCTAGTGAGCTTCCATGTGACAGTGGAAGAAAAAGGAGAGTCCTTGGCCCCAGGGGCAGGTGAATCTACAAGTAAGAATATTAGTAAGAATAAAGCAATTATCTCTCTCCACAACAAAATATAGTACCAGTAGTCTTCAACTTAACGATGAATGAATACAAGATTTTTCAACTTTATAATGGTGTGAAAGCAATACACATACAGTGGAAACCGTACTTCAAATACCCAAACGACAATTCTGTTTTTCCCTTCAATACAGTATTCAGTAAATTACATGAGCTAGTCAACACTTTATTATCAAATAGGCTTTCTGTTACACTATTTTGCTCAACTATTGTTCCTGTTGTTCTGAGCACGTTTAAGGTAGGCTAGACTCAGCTATCATGTTTGGTAGTATGGGTATACTAAATGCAGTTTTGACGTATTTTCAACTTATTGGGATGTGACCCTATCATATCCTGAGGATGGAGAGCAGCTTCCTGAAGCCTCCCAAGTAAGATATATCTAGAATGGAGGGTGACAGGATAGACTCTCCCCCACACACCAAAATGTAAAGAAATAAAATATAAGCACCATTGAGACCATTAACATTCCTCAGGCATCCCATTTGCAATGGCGGGCTGGTTACCAGATTTTTCATATTTCAGAATTGAGTGTTTTCATAATAGCTTCCACGAGCATAGCTTGCATTTAGAAGGCAGTAAGATTATAATCTTTAAATCCCATATCCAGTGGCTTAACCTCTTTGAGAATCAATTCTTTATTAGCAAAAGAGGAGTAATAATAGCACCTTGAAGAATTAGTTGTTATGTGTCTACATTTTATGAGGAATAGTATCCCATCATTAGCAGTCAGGTCCTTAAATGGGGTTGAAGTCATCCAGCTGATAGAATAATAGAAATTGCATGAATCCTGTGGTGCCCAAGACATCTAAAGAATATTAAATATCTATGTCTGGCCTAAACTGGGAGTGTTTGCAAGCACTTGATAGGAGTCCCCAGCCTCCATTCCAGCATTTTCTAATGGCTTTGCAATTCTGTCCCCTCCTGCTACCATAATAGCTTTTATTTCTTCTAAAATAAAGAGGAATGAAGGAAAGCTTTGAGTTTTGTTTTTTTTTCAGAGGATAGGCACATGCTACTCTATAGCACACACTAACCGCTGACTACAGACTTGCTATGACCCTATTCCCTATGTAAATATGAGATGTGAGAAGTATGCTCCTCATCTTTCTTCTATGCAGGTTTTTGGTCACAATCACAAATTTCAGAGAAAAATGCCATCTGACTCTCCAATTATCGGTTGAATAGACTAGTCATTACTTTTTTTTAAAAGCTTTGAGAAAGCAGAATGAAATGCTGAAGGAGGCTGAGAGAAGAATCAAAAGTTCTAAGCCTTGATTTAACTCAATTTCTGATTGACTGTAAGCATAGTGAGTATTCAATTCCTAATATTAATATGTAAAATAATATTGATATGTTCCAGAACTTGGGGGTAGTGATCAATAAATAATATTTTATGTGTATATATGTGTGTACATGTGGGTGTGCATATATGCACTCACACTCATACATACATACAAATTATCAGTAAAATTAAATATAAATTTCAGTGTTACTTTGGGATAGACACCCAAGGATCAAAAATTACTAAGTATGTGCCCTATTATGATATTCAAAGCTCTGTGGTTAGTATACAATTTTTCATATTATAATTTCATGACATCAAATTTCACAATCTCCCAGTTGTTTTCAGGAGGTAGACAATCTAGAATTTCTTCTATCATGTTCAAAAAACTGTCTCTAAAGTTATGTCACATATAAAAGTCTTTCAACATATGAGATAATAATGTTTTTAATTTTCTACAGACAAGGTAAGGTTTCAACAATTATTCACCCATTCTTTTTTTTAGTATTTTATAGTTTCCTTAGGATTATATCCAAAATCATTCCCTCTTATCCACAGAAGTTCTTCCCTTCTCAGTTCCTGCAGTGATTCAATATCAGTGCTATTATTATCATAACATTATTTAAAAACAAATAACCTGCAGCATTACATGGACGTTTTTGTGGGATTTTTACACATATCTTTCAGGCCAAAGAAGGCTATAAGTATTTTTATTAAATCATATCTCTAGGAAATATTTATGCCTTACCCATATATTCAGAAAACTGCAGAGACATATTCTGAATTAAATTATTAAAAGCATTCAAGTCACCCACACTTATATTTACTAAATTATGGATAATACTAATCTATTCCATCCAGAAAACTATGAACTTTTAGCAGTCTCTTAAGTGGGATTACTCATAGCCCAGTTGATTTATTCTGCTGAATATTCTATGTTTTGGTAGCTTAAATTTCAGCATGTTGCCTATAGTAGTCTGTACTCACACTGCTAATAAAGACATACCCCAAGACTAGGTAATTTATAAGAAAAAAGAGGCTTAACAGACTTACAGTTCCACATGGCTAGGGAAGCCTCAAATCATGGCAGAAGCCCAAGGAGGAGCAAAGGCATATCTTTCAAGGCAGCAGGAAACAGAGTGTGTCCAGGGGAACTGACTTTTATAAAACCATCAGATCTTGTGAGACTTATTCACAATCATGAGGACAGCAAGGAAAAGACTTACTCCCATGATTTCATTACCTCGCACTGGGTCCCTCCCACTACACATGGGGATTACAGGGGCTACAATTCAAGATGAGATTTGGGTAGGGACACAGCCAAACCATATATTGCCATACATGAGAAACTCCTAAAGATAAGTTAATAAAATTACATTATTTCCTTTTTCTCAAATTCTTCTTTTTCTTTCAAAATCACCTATAATTTCCTTTGGGAAAAACAAAAAAAAATATTTAACATAAATGAAGCAACATCATACTTTAAAAGCATATTATCAAGAAGAGGGAATAGTTTTTGGACTGTGAGCCTTCAATTCAGAAAGATATGAATTTGAATCCAAATTGTTCCATTCCCTAGCTGAATAAATAGGAGCAAATAACTAAACTTTCTTAATCTTAATTTCTTCATCTCTAAAATGAAGATGAAGAGAACATTTTAAAATACCTAAACAAGTCTTGAAATCTTGAAAAGTTCTTGTAACACATTGTTAATATGTAGAACATATTAAGGAATAACTTTCACTACTACTGTTGAAACCAACCCAATAGTCTCACAGACAGTGTTTTTGGATAAACATAGAAATTGACCCTTCTGGTTTGAAGCTTGAAACTTGTATTTGTTTTATCTGAGTTTATTCTGCAGGTTAGGACCCCTAGTCTCTCAAAAATATCAAAGAGCCAAAACTGACCATATCATCACATCCAGACAATGAGATGCCAGTCACTTCATTCACCATTATTGCTTCTTTACCCCTCCCAAGTTCCTGTTTTTCTGTACATTACTGTATTTCTTCCCTGCTAAACAAGCCCCTAATTTCAGTGAGTCAGAGAGATGGACTTAAGACCGTTTTTCCAACTTCTCAGCTGCATAACCCAATTAAAGCCTTCTTCCTTGGTAATAATTGTCTCAGTGATTGTCTTTGTGGGCAGCAAGCAGCCAGATCTAGACAGAACCCCTGGTGTTTTGATAAAACTATTGGTATTGATCAGTAATTCTTATTACACTCTGTAATTAGGAAATGTTCCTAATGTTCCTCAGTCAAACTTACTTTTTTTCACTTGACAATATATTACAAAGATCATTCCATTTCTTGGGGTAGAGACAGTCATCAATTCCTTTTTTCACCTGCTTAGTTTTCATTGCATTATGTAGATTTACTATAGTTATTTTATCTAATCCCTCCTGAAAGGCATTCATGTTATTTCCAATATTCTGTGAATACAAACATTGCCACAATGAGAAATTCACGCATATTTTAATTAATTTTTGTAACCCTATATTTTTTGATAACTTCATAGGGTTGCTCATTGTCAGTATATATATGTGTGTGTGTGTGTGTGTGTGTGTGTGTGTGTGTGTGTGTGCGATTTTCCTAAATATTCTAAATTTGCTCTCCTCTTGGGATGATATTGTTTCATTCCTACAAGCATTGTACAAGGGTGATGGGGTCTCCAAAGCCTTACCACAAAGTATGTTGTGAAATGTTTGAATTTGTATCAATCTCATTATGGAGAAATTCTATCTGAAGTTTATTTAATTTGCACTTATATATTTAATTGCCTAATTTCTTACTATGTAGGATGTATGCATCTTTCATTTTATGTCCTGCTAATATTTTCCTGTAAAATACATGTTTCAATATTTTGTCTGTTTTTCTGTCATTGTATTACATTTTCTGTCTCAATTTTTAGAATGTTTTCATATATAAGGCCAGTTATAGCTATTGCAAATATTTTTCCTCATTTTCCATTTTACTCTGGTGATGGTTATTCTCATGTCATTATTTTAAATATTTATGTAGTAAAAATTATCCATTTAGAATACCACAGGATTTTTTTTTAACTTTTAGATTTTGATTCATGGTTAAGAACATCTTTTTTAATAACAGTTAAAAAGAAATTTATCTTTCTGTTATTATTGTTTCACTTGTTATTTTTGTACAACTTCACCTGTTTATTTATATCCCTGATCTTTTGAAAATTTATTTTAATGCGTGACATGAAGAAATAATCCATTTTTTTCTTTTTTCCAAATTACTTTCACATTAACCAAATATTATTTATTTAAAATATTTTGTTCTTTGTTTTGAGAAAGTATCTTTATCATATACTAAATTTACATGGGCATTTCTGTTTAATTGCTGAATTTTCTATTCTGTTCTCCTCCTTCTATAGTTTATTTCTGTAAAAATACCACACTGTTTTAATTAGAGAGACCTGCAGTATGTTTTAATAACTTTTATGACTATTTCAAAGGTATTGCTCTTATTTTCAGGATGTTTTTAGGATCATTCTTGCTTATTTACTTTTCCTATATCCTCTTATTTTAAAATCATCTTGCCTAGATCCAGAAAAAGAAAAAAAAACTTGTTTCTTTAAAATTTTAGATAATGCTGCCATATTTCTTGTAAATTTTATGCCTAGGTATATTATCACATTTTTGGTATTGAAACTGTGATTATTTACACATTTAAAATTATTAGCTAATGTTACCATATTTCTTATAATTTTTATGCCTAGGTATGTTATCAGTTTGTTGATACTGTAAATGTGTTCTTTTCCTCCTTAACTGTGATATGGCTACTTTTACATAAGGTTTATGATTTTATTGATTGATTGATTATTTTGAGACAGAATCTCCCTCTGTCACCCAGGCTGGAGTGCAATGGCATAATCTCAGCTCATTGCAACCTCCCCCATCCTGGGTTCAAGCAATTCTCTGCTTCAGCCTCCCTAGTAGCTGGAATTACAGGCACCTGTCACTGTACCCTGCTATTGTTTTTTTTTTTTTTTTTTTGTATTTTTAGTAGAGATGGGGTTTCATCATCTTGGCCAGGCTGGTTTTGAACTCCTGACCTTGTGATCCACCCACCTTGGCCTCCCAAAGTGCTGGAATTACAAGCGTAAGCCACCATGCCCAGGCTGTTTACAATTTTTATATATTAATTTAATTCTCCAAATTGACTAAAGCCTCTTATGTTTTCAGTTGTATTTTTTCAGATAAACATTATATCATCTGTAATAATTTTACATTTTCCTTTCATATTCTTATGCCTCTTGTCCAATAACTGTGACTAATCCCCTCATCATAATGTTACAAAGTGGTAATTGTGGGCATGTTTTTCTTCCTTGCTCTAACAGGAATACCCGTGGTCACTTCTCCATTATGTAGGATATGATTGTGGCTGGGATGCGTGTGTGTGTGTGTGTGTGTGTGTGTGTGTGTGTGTGTAAAATTCTTTTTTTTTTATATCTATGGAAAGAACTATATAATTTTTGCTTTCTGGTTCTGTTTTTTTTTTTTTTTAGATTTGTAAACATGGTGAATTATCTTAGAGTCAGTATTAGGGTTCTCTAGAAAAAAAGAATATGAGGCAAAAATTAAAATGCTAGCACTTTACTTGAAAGCTGAAAATCCAAAAGGTGCTAAGGGTGTGATGGAAAAAAAAATGACGTAAGGGAGGCAATGCAATTGGATTTGGTGTATTGCAACACAAGCAACTGCTCCAGGAAGTACCAAGAGCAAAAGTATAAACTGAACGTCCTCTATCAGGTCCATTCACTGGGCACAGGGGATATCTGTGGAAACTCTGAAAAGAAAAATCTCATCTCTGTGTAGCCCACAGATGGGATCATTTATCCAATCAGTTCTCTCATCAAATATCGCACTGGTTAAGGTCTCCCCATTAGGAGGCTTACTACCCCACATTGCAGGTTGTGTAATCCATTTCTAAGAGGCTCGTCAGAAGCCAGATTCTGTTCTCTGCAATGAATAATTTTATCCAAGTCTGGATGTGTCAGGATAACTCAGCTCAAACAGGGCTGAGTGTTTTGAGGTTGAGGGACATGCAAGAGCTAGATTTCATTTTAGACTCCAACTAGCTAGGAGGGCTCCATAAGGATGCTGAAAATGTCAGTGGTTATGCGTGGGAAGCATTAGAATTCTCAGAATGAACAAGTTGCTGAGGAAATTCTGAGGAAGCACACAAAGTTGGATTCCTGTTTTGTATTAGTCTGTTACCACACTGCTATGAAGAGATATCAGAGACTGGGTAATTTAGTAAGAAAAGAGGTTTAATAACACACAGTTCTGCATGTCTGGGAGACCTCAGGAAACATACAATCACATGACAGAAGGCAAAACAGGCACACCTTACATGGCAGCCAATGAGAGAAGTGAGTGAGAGCAAGAGAAATGCCAGACACTTATAAAACCATCAGCTCTCAGGACAACTCACTCACTATTATGAGAATAGCACGGGGGAAACTGCTCCCAATATGCAATCACCTCCCCTCAGGTTCCTCCCTTAACACATGGGGGTTATAATTCAAGATGAGGTTTGGGTGGGGACACAAAGCTAAACTATATCATATGTATAGTTAACTCTTGAATAATACTGTGGTTAGAAGCACCAAGCCATGCCCAACTAAAATCTGTATGTCATGTTTGACTCCCCAAAATCTTAACTACTAATAGCCTGAAGGCTTACAAGTAACATAGTCCAATATGTGTATATGTTTTATATTATATGTATTATATACAGTATTCTTAAACTAAAGTAAGTTAAAGAAAAGACAAGGTTATTAAGAAAGTCACAGGTCCCATTAGACTGAATTGGAAAAATGTGGCACATATACACCATGGAATATTATGCAGCAATCAGAAATGATGAGTTTGTGTCGTTTGTAGGGACATGGATGAATCTGGAGAACATCATCCTCAGCAAACTGACACAAGAACAGAAAATGAAACACCGCATATTCTCACTTATAGGCGGGTGATGAAAAATGAGAACACATGGACACAGAAAGGGGAGTACTAAACACTGGGGTCTATTGGGGGGAAAGGGGGAGGGCCAGCGGGAGGGGGAGGTGGAGAGGGATAGCCTGGGGAGATGGGGATGAAGGGGAGAAGAAAAGCAAAGCACACTGCCATGTGTGTACCTACGCAACTGTCTTGCATGCTCTGCTCATGTACCCCAAAACCTAAAATCCAATAAAAAAATAAAAAAAAAAGAAAGTCACAGGAAGAAAAAATACACTTACAGTACTATATTGTATTCACTGATATCACAAGTTTACATCCTCTGCTTACAAGATAAATTAACTCTCTGAAATGGCAGGCAACTGCAGCTGCAGACATCAATCTAGTTTATACCAAGAAACGCAACTTTTTTTATAATGTTAAGATTTTTCTCTGCTTCTGAGGAGCACTTCCGGCATCATTAGTGGCACCTCCTATGTGTCCCATGGTGTTACTCAAGGTTTAAACTATTGCATTAAACATTATGTAAAATACATGAGAAATACAAGAGATCCCTTTTTACTGAGATGTGCAATTTACCAAAGAAATAAACCACTCATGCGGAGATGATTAACATCATATAGCATTTTAAGAAGATACTTGTAAACACTTGACCTCACTGTAACAGTAACAGGAGGTGGTTATTACAGTAGAATGGTATGTCATACAGTTAATTTTATAGTTATTGAATAATGCATTTTTATATTCATTTACATTTATCTTAACCATGAATGATACCATGTATGGTCTGTAAGTGTACATGTGATTGTGTTGATAAACTTTAACTTTAATAATAAATATGTATATATTTTATGGTAGTAAATAATAAAATAGACTGATATCTATATCTATTTTATGCATTCATGACAGAAATTTTTCCAATATTTTTAGGCTATGTGGTTTATCTGCAAGCTTTTCAAATTGTTGCAAATCTCCAAAAAAATTTTAATATATTTACCAAAAAAAATCTGTATATATGTGGAGCCATGAGTTTGAAGTCATGTTGTTCAAAGGTCAATTCGAACTTATTTGTTGTTCTTCTCAGCTACATTTGTTCACTCCTGTCAATTATATCTGGTTTCAATAGCGAAATATTGTCAACCTAAAATAATAAAAAGGTTCAAAATATGGTCGGGCATGGTAGCTTATGCCTGTAATTCCAGCAGTTTGGAAGGCAGAGGCGGGTGGATCACGAGGTCAGGAGTTTGAGACCAGCCTGGCCAAGATGGTGAAACCCTGTCTCTACTAAAAATACAAAAATTAGCTGGGCACATTGGCGAGCACCTGTAATCCAGCTATTCAGGAGGTTGAGGTAGGAGAATCGCTTGAACCTGGGAGGCAAAGGTTGCAGTGAGCCAACATCACACCATTGTACTCTAGCCTGTGCAACAGAGCAAGACTCCATCACAAAAAAGGAAAAGTTTCAAAATATAGTTAAAAGAGTTTATTCAAGTGCAAAACATGAGGGTGGCTATCTGGGAAATATGGTCACCAAAGAATTCTAACCATTGTTCCTAGTAAGACTGGTTTATATATGCAAAAACAGAGGTGCTGAACAGGATTATGACATTCTCCATTCAAAGGCTAACATACAGATATAAGATTTGATTTGATTGGCTTCCACTGAGTACACGCTAAAGAGATTGCTTAACGTACTATTGTAAAGTGGTAACAATGAGAAGGGTCTCTATTTTCAACATAATTTAGCCTAGGTTTGGATGAAGAATAAGGAGTACAGTTAATGTACAACATCTGAACACAAAGGTCAGGAAGCAATGGACATGAACCAGAGAAGATTAACAACCATGTTATATTACTCGGTTTCCAGGACTTAATTTTTCCCCTTGGCATAATAAATTTGGAAAGTCCTGAAATTTTATTTCCTTTTCACAACATGATAATGTTTTTTTCCTTCATGAGAATAAACACAAACTCACACCTTCCCTAGAATGAAAGACACTAGTCCAATCAGTCACAGTGTATCTTTAGGGAAGTGGCCAGCAATGAACTCACTGATCACTGAACCAAAAGTTTTAATAAAGTAATATAGTATAGCTGCCTTGAATATACTTGCAGCAGAAATCCAACCATACAGGCAAAAATGAACCAAGGACCACTACAGTGCTCTGATATCCATGGCTGCATCTGCAACAAAACCAAGCTTCCTACATGCTGACCCTAACCAGTAATGGAACCCCAGAGGAATGGTAAGCAAGGTACACATATAACTGGGAAACATGGCTTCTTTTGAGAGACAGCATTAGCTTAAGGGCTCCATGATAGACTTACCAGTCTTTAGACTATAAAGCAATCTAGGGGGCTTTCAGCAAACTTTCCTCCCTCTCCTTATCTCAGTGCTAGACTTTTATTAAGTCTGGTGCTTCTGTCAAAGAAAAATGTCACTGGAAATAATTAAATGGTCAAAGAAGACTTTTTTTTTTCCCAAGACTATTGCAATGGGAGAGAGAGATTGAATTCAACTCCTCTGAAACAAAAGCTGGGAGAGTTATTTAGCCCTGGGGTGAGCTAGTGGCAAAGTGCTGGAGGACATTAGGAAGAGTTTGTTCAATGTGATTAGGAATCTGTGTTTGCTAATTGGCCCTTATTATAGTCAGGCTTCTACTCTACCTAGAACAGACACTGGGAGAGAGAGAGAGACACTTTCTTTCTGATGATTATATTTCAAAGAGCTGGTTCCCAGGTATTTGAGAAAAACATTACTAGGTTTCAGAACTGGCAAGAAGCAAGAGAAGATTTACATCAAAAAAGACAGGGTAAGAAGTTACAATTTTAAGTTTTCCAAAGTAAATTTTTAAGAAAATGGGGGACAGGAACTTGTGGACAGGAAGAAACATATTTAAAATTTAGTGAAGCTGAGGGGAATATTTAGGTTGTCTTAGTCATTTCTTCCAGCCTTCTCTGGTTAATTCCCTATTTTCTCTCACAGAGGCATTTCCCCTAAAAAAATCTTTACCTCTTTTGGTGTCTACGTCAAAGAAGACCAAGACTAGCACCACTGATACCAGGAGTAGCTCAAGAATGCAAGTGGTGATTTGGGAATGGCTCACACCCTCCCCTGACACAGAAGCCGATGCCATTCTGGCACAAGGTGATGGCTCATTGTTACAGCTTTTGACGGTGTGAAATGGAAAACTGTCCAGGGGCAGGAAATGCTGCAGCGGGTGCAAAAATGAAGGTATCTAGAAAATACAGGGAGAGAGGAAATGCCTAAAAAAACAGCAACATTGGCTGGTTACTACTAAAACGTACTGACACTCTGCAGAGGCATGGTGAAATATTGAGGGTTCTTTTTTTTTTTTTTTTTTTTGAGACGGAGTTTTGCTCTTGTTACCCAGGCTGGAGTGCAATGGCGCAATCTCGGCTCACCGCAACCTCAGCCTCCTGGGTTCAGGCAATTCTCCTGCCTCAGCCTCCTGAGTAGCTGGAATTACAGCCACACGCCACCATGCGCAGCTAATTTTTTCTATCTTTAGTAGAGACGGGGTTTCACCATTTTGACCAGGATAGTCTCGATCTCTTGACCTCGTGATCCACCCGCCTCTGGCTCCCAAAGTGCTGGGATTACAGGCTTGAGCCACCGCGCCCAGGCATACTGAGTGTTCTTAACAAGCATTTAATAATTACATGTGAGCTTAGGTGGTAGGTTAGAAAAAATATATTTCATCCTCTTTTTGGACTTAATTATGGCACCTTTTTATCTTGTTGGAATGTATTCAATTCATGTTCCTATAACTTTTTCCTTATAATATCTATATTTTGATTTCTATTATTAACCTCTCTACCCTAGCTGTACATTAGACTGGTTTTCCTAAACCCTTTGCAGGTAGTCAGTTGTAGGAGATGAAGATCAGTAATAGTAGTTTTTTCAATTTCATGACTCCATAAATCTCTGCTCTGCCAAAGTTGCTATATTTTCAAAAATATGCCACTTGTTTAGGTAATTCCCTGTCTTTGAGAAATAGAATGTCATGAAAACTTTCTGTCTTTACTCTAAATCATCCACGCTTTAAAGGCCTTACATCCCAAACGAGTGCCAAAAAAAAAAAAAAAAAAAAAATTATGTATATTCTGCTAGCCTTTTAAAACTAAAATCTGCCTTTTAAAGATATATGTCCATTCCACTCAGTGTTTGAACTCTTTTGTTTTAGTCTCTAAGATTCTCAGTTTTTACACTTTTCCCAGTTATACTTGTTTTCTAGCAGGTTTTTCTTTCTTTTTTATCCTGGTCAAAGTTCTAAAAGAGACTTCTAAAGGTACTTCTAAAAGGTTAAGTATTTCTGAGGCTCTAACAAGTATAGGCTGTTTCAAAACTGTTTAAATTTTCTCATGGGCCTCTTAATGAATGACTGAGGTCTGGCAGCACTTATCAGACACTGGAATGTAAGAGTTTCTCCGAGTTTCCGAGTTTACCACCTAAGTTCTCATTCATCAAGCGGCACCAGTGAGAACTCTCAGTAATTTCTGCATTTATCTGCTGATAGAACTCTGCACACTTCTTTGTACCACTATTGTTACATAGCCGATAGTCCTGATGCCAATTGATGCATTGGGTTTTGCTGTTATTTATTTTTGTTTGTGTCTTTTTTATTTTCTTCTCAGTTGATCTCTATTAATTTAATAGATGATTTGTAGAGATTCACAAAAATGTATAGTGATTCTTGACACCAGAATTTCCTTATTTGGAATTGAAGTGATTTAATTCAAAAATATGCTAAAATGTAATTAATTAATAGTATTATTTGGGAATTTGCCTATTTAGAAAGTGGGCTGCCATCAGAGAAGAGCCTAAGAGCTCATGCATGACGCACAACAAACTGAAATCACAATGATTTTTCTTTCTGAATGTATTTCTTATAAATGACAGAGGTTTATAAATAAACTACAGGTTACTTTAATAAAGAACAACAATTCAAATGATAGTTAACAGCAAGAATGGAGCCAAAAGAGTAAAATTTCATGCTCGAGGTGTTGAAACCAAATAACCATTAAAAATTATAAATTTTTGGAAAGTAGGTCTTCAAAAGTAAAGGTAAAAAATAAAATCATCCAGCATGATTTTCTTCCTACATAGAAATCTCTATACAAGAACAGCAGAATACCCATTCTTTTCCAAATATCCATGGTACATTGATAAAATAGGTCATATCTTAGGTCATATAACAAATTTAACAAATTTAAAAAGTTAAAATCATATGGAGCATGTTATCTGATTATAATGAAACAAAAACTAGAAATTAGTAATACAAAGTTAGTAAAATCTCTGAACATGTGGAAACTGAGTAACAAACTTCTAAATAACTTATAGGTCAAAGAGAAAAGTTCAAATGAAACTTTTAAAAAACAGATCTAAATGGAGATGAAAACAGCATATCAAACAATGTGGGATGAGGCTAAAGAAGTGCTGAAAGGGAAATTTATAGCACTAAATGTTTACATAAGAAAAAAGAAAAAGTCTCAAATAAATGATGTACGTTGTTACTTAAAAAAACAAGAAAAATACCAAGATAAACTCAAAACCTTAAAGAAAAGAGTAGACATCAGAACAGAAAATAATACTGAAAATAGAAAAATGATAAGAGAAAAATCAATGTAAAAACTGGTCCTCTGAAATAATCTTTTAAAAATAATTCCAAGGAAGACATTAACAATTGATTGTAAGCTTTATAAGATACACAAAATGTATACTAAGAATAGGCTTAGAGGAGAAGCAAAATGGAAGTATATATTAGTAGGTTCTTGAACTATACGTAAAATGGTTTGATCTAATTTGAAGGTAGATTTTGATAAGTTAAATATGAATATTGTGAACATCAGATCAATCACCCAAAACCAAAATAAGTTAATATAGATACTAGGCAAAGAATGGAAATATTTTTGAAAAATTTAATTTGTTCAAAAGAAGGCAAGACAAGAGAGAAAAATCAAAGTGCAGAAAGAACAACTAGAAATAAAATTAGTACCTTCATTTTTATATGAAAAGTAAATGGTTTAATCCAAAAAGCAAATATTAGAGACAATAAAAAGCAAGACTGAACAATATGAAATCTAAAAGAAACTCAGTTTACATATAATTACAGATGCTTCTCAACTTAGAATAGGGTTACATCCCAATAAACTCATTGTAGTTTAAAAACATCCTGTCAAAAATGCATTTAATACATCTAACCTACACCATAAGTTAGCCTCGTCTACCTTAAATGTGGTAACACTTACCTTTGCCCACAGTTAGACAAAATTACATAACACAAAGCCTATTTTATAATAAAGTGTTGGCTATCTTGTGTAATTTATTGAATACCATGAACAGAACCATAGAATTGGTGTATGGGTACTGGAAATATGGTTTCTACTCAATGTGTATAGCTTCTGTACCATTGTAAAGTTGAGAAATCATAAATTATATATTACACGTTAGGGGATGCCTGTATATGGATAAGCTAAAAGTACAAGGATGAGAAAACATGGACTATGCTAACACAGTACCACTAGCCAAACATGGCTGTTGAACACTTGAAATCCTCATTAGGACCAATACAGATGTCCTAGCATTATAAACCACACGGGGGGTATAAGATTTAGAAAGAAAAAATTATGCAAATATATTGGTAAAACTAAAATTACAAAGGACATTTATCAAATATTGGAAAAATTAGACGATGTAAAAATCAGTCAACTATGGGTAAAATAACAAATTATAAGGCAAATTTAAAAGTATTTTGGACATTGGCCTAGATGCAAAATTTATGACTAAGACTTCAAAAGCAAATGCAACAAAAACAAACAGAAAAATTGGGTTAATTAAACCAAACAGTTTCTGTACAGTAAAAGAAGCAATCAACAGAATAAACAGACAACCTGCAGAACTGTAGAAAGTATTCACAAACTATGTATCTGTCAAAGGACTCATATCCAGAATCTATAAGGAACTCACATCAGTAAGAAAAACACACATAACTCCGTTAAAAAGTAGGCGCAGGACATGAACAGACATTTCCCCAAAGAAGCCATACAAGTGGCCAACAAACATGAAAAAAAATGCTCAACATAACTAATCATCAGAAAAATGCAAATCAAAGCCACAATTAGATACTATCTCATGCCAGTAGAATGCCTTCATTAAAAAGGCAAAATATAACAGAGGTTGATGAAGATGCTGAGAAAAGGGAATACATGCCAGTGAGAATGTAAATGAGTTCAGTCCCTGTGGAAAGCAGCTTGGAGAGCTCTCAGATAACTAAAACTAGAACTACCATTCTACCCAGCAATTCCACCGCTGGATATCTACCCAAAGGAAAATAAATTATTATATCGAAAGGATACCTGTGCTCATATGTTTATTGTATAACAGCACTATTCACAATAGCAAAGTCATAGAATCAACCTAAGTATCCACCAACAGTTGTTTGGATAAAGGAAATATTCTATGCATACACCATGAAAGACTACTCAGTCATTAAAAAAAAGAAGTTATATCCTTCACAGCATCGTGGCTGGGGCTGAGGCCATCATCCTAAGTGAAATAACTAAGAACAGAAATTCAGATATTGGGCTGGGCATGGCAGCTTATGCCTGTAATCTCAGCACTTTGGGAGGCCAAGGTGAGTGGATCACCTTAGGTCAGGAGGTCGAGGTCAGCCTGACTAACATGGTTGTATTAGTCCATTTTCACATTACTGATAAAGACATACCTGAAACTGGGCAATTTACCAAAGAAAGTGGTTTATTGGACTTACAGTTCCACATGTCTGGGGAGGCCTCACAAACATGGTAGAAAGTTAATAATATTCACAATTTGGATGATGAGTTCACTGGAAGCCCAAACCTCACAATTATGCAATGTATCCATGTAACAAACCTTCCCTTGAAACCCAAAGTATAAAATAAAATTTAAAAACAAATAATAAAATATTTTGAACTGAATAAATGACAAAGTATAAAAATATGTATATGTTTTAGTTTCCTGGTACTATTGTGATGAAGTACCACACACTGGGTGCCTTCAATCAATAGAAATTTATGGTCTGGCAAGTCTGGAGACAGAATCTTTCAATGACACCCCCTGTGAAAACTAAGAGGCAGCTTACAGAATAGGAGAAAATATTTGCAAAACCTATGTCTGAACAACTTGTGTGAAGAATATACAATAAACACTTAAAATTCACTTTTATAAAGATGACACTTTTTTATAAATGGATAAAATATTTAAATATACATCATACCTAAGAAGCTATGCAAGTTGCAAACAAGAACATGAAAAGATGCTCAGCAGCATTCATTCATCATTTGAAAAAAGAAAGCTTTTTCATAATATTATTTGATTGAATACATACCAGAATGGCTAAAAGTAAAATGACTGGCAATACTTGGTGTTAATGAGGATATAGAAGAACTGGAAGTTTTATACATTTCTGAAAAGAATTAACTTATTTTAAAACAATTAGAATGTACCATTTAAAGTTAACCATACACTTACCATATGACCCATTGTTCCACTCTTATTTATACATATGTCCAAAGACTTGTGTTTAAATGTTAAATGCAAATTTATTGAGCAAAATAGGAATAACACAAGTGAATATTACAGCTTAGATTGCTGATTGCTTTCCCTCGAAACAGATATGTAGAAACCCTAACCCTCAGTATCTCAAGAATAAGATCTTATTTAGAAATATATAGGGTCTTTGCATATGTAGTCAAATAAAGATATGGACATTAGAATGGGCTTTAATTCCACATGACTGATGTCCTTATAAAAATGGAAAATTTGGAGACAGATATGCACACTGAGAGAATGCAATGGGAACATGAAAATAGAGATTGGGGTGATATATCTGCAAGCCAAGGAAAGCTAAAGATTACCAGAAAACCACTGGAAGCAAAGAGAGAGTCTCGAAACATTATCCCTCACAGAATTCAGAAGGAGTCAACCCTGCCTGGATCTCATACTTCTAGCCTCCAGAACTGTAAAACAATAAATGCATTGCTGAAACACACATACATGGGAGGATCTAACCTCCCCTACCCCATACAACTATTGCTGGTATGAGTGCACCCCTCAACAAGCTGCCATTGCCAGCATAAATGTGTGCATGAAGGCCAACAGCCCCATGTCAGGTAGCACCTTGCCATCATGCTGACATTGCCAAGGTGTGTACAGATATATGAATGCCAGTGGCCCCACCCCCAACTGCACACCATCAATGCATCTGGTGCAAATGCACAGAAGTTGGTAGCTACATGCCCAACGGTGCCCTGCCCCCATGCCAATACCACTGCCAATACACGCACACACACAGATGCCAGTAGCCCTGCCCTCTGCCCCACTATCACCACTGCCACTTCAAACAAATGCACAGACACCAGCAGTCCCACATCTTCCAGCACTCCATCCCACCTAACAATAAGCTGCCATGGCTTCTGGCATGTGTGAACAAGCATGGATCCCACTGCCGCCACCCTGATAAAGTGATTTGGCCAGCACAACCAATTAGAGTGTTGTGGATAGTGGTTTAAGAACACCTCACTCCTCCAGTGCAGCAGGTTCCTAACCTTAAGGGACCAACAAACAAAGCCAGAGTCCCAATATCAACCCTCCAGAATTAGAGCATGCAGCCCAAGATATTTAAGCTGAGCCTTAGTCTCCTAAAATCTTCCAAGAATGAACCCAGTTGGCTGAACACATATTTACCACAATCAAACTCAAGGGCATCAAAGAAGATAAAGACACACAAAAAAAATTCCATTCAAAGGACAGCAACTTCAACGACTGAAGAACCATCAGTTCACCAAGATGAGAAAAAAAAATAGAACAGAACTCTTACAAGTCAAAAAGCCAGAATATTCTTATACACAAACAACCACACTATTTCTCTAGCAACAGTTCTTAACCACATTCAAGTCATTTAAATGTGAGAAATATAATTCAGAATATGAACAGGAATGAAGATCATCAAAATTCAAGAGAAAGTCAAAACCCAATCCAAGAATTCTAAGGAATATATATCGTGAAAATGGCTATACTGCCCAAAGTAATTTACAGAATCAACGCTATCCCCATCAAGCTACCATTGACTTTCTTCACAGAACTGGAAAAAACTACCATGAACTTCATATGGAACCAAAAGAGAGCCCACATAGCCAAGTCAATTCTAAGCAAAAAGAACACAGCAGGAGGCATCACACTACCGGATTTCAAACTATACTACAAGGCTACAGTAATCAAAACAGCATGGTACTGGTACCAAAACAGAGATATAGACCAATGGAACAAAACAGAGGGAAAAAAATGGGGAAAGGATTCCCTGTTTAACACATGGTGTTGGGAAAACTGGCTAGCCATGTGCAGAAAGCAGAAACTGGACCCCTTCCTGACACCTTACACTAAAATTAACTCCAGATGGATTAAAGACTTAAGCATAAGACCTGGCACGATAAAAACCCTAGAAGGAAATCTAGGCAAAACTATCCAGGACATAGGAGTAGGCAAGGACTTCATGACCAAAACACCAAAAGCATTGGCAACAAAAGCCAAAATAGACAAATGGGACCTAATCAAACTCCACAGCTTCTGCACGGCAAAAAAACAGTCACTAGAGTGAATCGGCAACCAACAGAATGGGAAATAATTTTTGCAGTTTACCCATCTGACAAAGGGCTGATATCCAGAATTTACAAAGTACTCAAACAGATTAACAGGAAAAAAACAAACAAGCCCCTTCAAAAGTGGGCAAAGGATATGAACAGACACTTTACGAAAGAAGACATATATGAGGCCAACAGTCATATGAAAAAATGCTCATCGTCACTGGTCATCAGAGAGATGCAAATCAAAACCTCATTGAGATACCATCTCATGCCAGTTAGAATGGCGATCATTAAAAAATCTGGAGACAACAGATGCTGGAGAGGATGTGGAGAAAAAGGAACATTTTTACACTGTTGGTGGGAGTGTAAATTAGTTCAACCATTGTGGAAGACAGTGTGGCGATTCCTCAAGGCCTTAGAAATAGAAATTCCATTTGACCCAGCAATCCCATTACTGGGTATATATCCAAAGGACTATAAATTGTTCTACTATAAGGACACATGTACACGAATGTTCATTGCAGCACTGCTTACAATAGCAAAGACCTGGAATCAACCCAAATGCCCATTGATAATAGACTGGATTGGAAAAATGTGGCACATATACACCATGGAATATTATGCAGCAATCAGAAATGATGAGTTTGTGTCGTTTGTAGGGACATGGATGAATCTGGAGAACATCATCCTCAGCAAACTGACACAAGAACAGAAAATGAAACACCGCATATTCTCACTTATAGGCGGGTGATGAAAATGAGAACACATGGACACAGAAAGGGGAGTACTAAACACTGGGGTCTATTGGGGGGGAAAGGGGAGGGCCAGTGGGAGGGGGAGGTGGGGAGGGATAGCCTGGGGAGAAATGCCAAATGTGGGTGAAGGAGAGAAAGGAAGCAAAACACACTGCCATGTGTGTACCTACGCAACTGTCTTGCATGTTCTGCTCATGTACCCCAAAACCTAAAATGCAATAAAAAATTTTAAAAAATAAAATAAAATATAAAAAAAAGAATTCTAAGGAATATAATAAAACGATATTGAAGATGAAAGAAAAAAAATTGCCATTTTAAGAAAAAACTAAAGTGATCTGATAAAAAAAACTCACATCAAGAATTTCAGAGTAAAATCACAATATTAACAGCAGAATCAACAAAGCTGAGGAAAGAATTTCAGAGCTTAATAACTCAGTCAGCTCAGAAAAGAAAGAAGGTTAAAGAAGAATGAACAAACCTCTATGAAATATGGGATTATGTAAAGAGACCAAATGTATGACTTACTGGTATCCGTAAAGACAAGGAGAGAAAGCAAGCAACTTAGAACACATATTTCAAGATCTGATCCATTAAAAGTACCCCAACCTCACTAGAGAAATGCTGAGGACCTCTGCAAAATACTACACAAAGAGAACATCCTCAAGACACGTAGTTATCAGATTCTCCAAAGTTGAAATGAAAGAATGTTAAAGGCAAAAATGTGGCACATATACACCATGGAATATTATGCAGCAATCAGAAATGATGAGTTCGTGTCATTTGTAGGGATATGGATGAATCTGGAGAACGTCATCCTCAGCAAACTGACACAAGAACAGAAAATGAAACACCACATATTCTCACTCATAGGTGGGTGATGAAAAATGAGAACACATGGACACAGAAAGAGGAGTACTAAACACTGGGGTCTATTGGGGGGAAAAGGGGAGGGCCAGTGGGAGGGGGAGGTGGGGAGGGTAGCCTGGGGAGAAATGCCAAATGTGGGTGAAGGGGAGAAGGAAAGAAAAGCACACTGCCATGTGTGTTCCTACGCAACTGTCTTGCATGCTCTGCTCATGTACCCCAAAACCTAAAATCCAATAAAGAATTAAAAAAAAAAAAAGAATGTTAAAGGCAGCTAGAGAGAAGGGTTAGGTATCCTACAATGGGAACCCCATAAGGCTAAAAGCCAATGTTTCAGCAGAAACCCTATAAGCCAAAAGAGACTGAATACCTACATCCAGCATTCTTTTTTTTTTTTCTTTTTGAGACGGAGTTTCACTCTTGTTACCCAGGCTGGAGTGTGCAATGGCGCAATCTCGGCTCACCACAACCTCCGCCCCCTGGGTTCAGGCAATTCTCCTGCCTCAGCCTCCTGAGTAGCTGGGATTACAGGCACGCGCCACCGTGCCCAGCTAATTTTTTGTAATTTTTAGTAGAGACGGGGTTTCACCATGTTGACCAGGATGGTCTCGATCTGTTGACCTCGTGATCCACCCGCTTCAGCCTCCCAAAGTGCTGGGATTACAGGCTTGAGCCACTGCGCCCGGCCCAACATTCTTATAGAAAAGAAATTTCAACCAAGAATTTCATATCCAGCCAAACTAAACTTCATACATGAAGAAGAAATAAGATCCTTTTTGGACAAAGCAAATGCTAAGGGAATTTGTTACCACCAGACCTGCCTTACAAGGAGTTTTGAAGGGAGCACTAAATATGCAAAGGAAAGACCATGACCAGCAACTACAAAACAACACATAACCACCCAGACCATTGACACTATAAAGCGACCATGCAAACAAGTCTGCATAATAATCAACTAACAACATGATGACAGTATCAGTCTGCATATGTCAATATTAACCTTGAAGTAAATGGGCTAAATACCACAATTAAAAGGCACAGAGTGATGATTTGGATAAAGAAACAAGACCCATGCGTGACATGCTGTCTTCAAAAGATTCAACTCACACGCAATAAAACACGTAAGTCCAAAGTAAAGGGATGGAGGAAAATCTACTAAGCAAGTAGAAAACAGGGATTGTTATTCTAATTTCAGACAAAACAAACTTTAACCAACAAAGAAGGACACTACATAGTGGTAAAGGATCCAATTCAACAAGAACACCTAACTGTCCTAAATATATATGCATCCAACACAGGAACACTCAGATCTACAAAGCAAGTTCTAGAGACCTACAAGAAACTTAAATAACCACACAACAATAGCGAGGGACTTCAACAGCCCACTGACAGTATTAGACAGATCATCAAGGCAGAAAATCAGCAAAGGTATTCAGGACCTCAGTGCAATATTTGACAAATGGACCAAGGAACTGAAGGGACTCTTCAGCTCTTCTGGACATGGCACATACTCTAAAATTGACCACATGATTAGCCGTAAAACGATCCTTAGCAAATTAAAAAAATTTTACAAAATTATACCAACTACACTCTCAGGCCACAACACAACAAAAATAGAAATCAACCCTAAGACAATATTCAAAACCGTACAATTACAAGAAAATTAAACAATCTGCTACTGAATGAGTTTTGAGTTAATGAAATTGAAGCAGAAATTTAAAAATTCTTTGAAACTACGAACAAAGACACAACATACAATGGTCTCTGGTTCACAGCCAAACCAGTGCTACGAGGGAAGATGATCGTACTAAATACCCACATTGAAAAGTTAGAAAGATCTCAAATTAACAAGAAAACCCAAGAGAAAACCAACCCCAAAGCTAGCAGAAGGCAAGAAATAACCATAATCAGAGCTAAACTGAAGGAAATTGTGACAGAAAAAAATTGTTATTCTAATTTCAGACAAAACAAACTTTAACCAACAAAGAAGGGCATTACATAATGATAAAGGATCCAATTCAACTAGAAGACCTAACTGTCCTAAGTATATATGCATCCAACACAGGAACGCCCAGATCTATAAAGCAAGTTCTAGAGACCTACAGGAAACTTAAATAACCACACAACAATAGTTGGGGACTTCAACAAAAAACAAACAAAAGATCACCAAATCTAGAAGGTGATTATTTGAAACAATACAGGATATAGGTAGACCACTTGCTAGACTAATATACAAAAACAAGAAAAAGATTCAAATAAACACAATAAAAAATGATGAAGGGGACTTTACCACTGAGAGTTGGGCAGATGTCAAGACTACCACCTGCACAGAGGAGCTACTTACTCCAGGGCCTCCTCCCTGCTGAGAGCCGAACACTCTCAGGGACACCCTGCCTGCAGAGAGAATCTACCCAATGCAAGTATCCTCTGAGCTGTTTGGTGGCTCAATAAAGCTGCTCTTCACCTTGTTCACCCTCCAGTAGTCCATGTACCTCACTCTTCTTGGATGCAAGGTAAGAACTCAGGACGTGCCAAATGGAGGGGCTCAAGGAACTGTAACACAAAAAGGGCTGAAACATGCACCTTGCTCACCACATTTCAGGTGACAAAAAGCAGAGAAGAAATAAGGAGAGAAAAGCTGTGGCTTTTGGGGAGCCCAGATCTGGGAGTCTTCTAATCCAGAGGTGTGATACCCTTTTTGGGCTCTGCAGTTCCTGGCATCTCCAAGCTTCCAGGCATCACTGCATTCCCTGGTGCCAGCCATGGAACCTGCTTGGGATACAACTACTCCAACTGCAGCTTCACAGGGAGCCAGTGCCAGGGCTAGTGCCTGGAGCTGCCTGCTTCCCTGCAGCCAGCATGCCTGGCTGTGCACAACGGCTGGACCCCACACTCACTTGCTCACACAACCCTTGCCACTCTGCTCACCCTTGGCAGGCATAGGATCCAGACCAGTAGACAAGTTGAGTGTAGCCTGTCAGACCACGTGGGGAGAACAATGCCAGCAGGCCCAAGCAAAACTTGGCTAAAGGTGCCACTGGCCGTAGAGGTTTCCAGCCAGAAAAGCAACATCCCAAGGATCCCATGACAGTATGTCGAAGACTCAAGCTAGACCCCTTCCTTACACCATATACAAAAATTAACTCAAGATGGATTGAAAACTTAAATGCCAAACTTAAAGCTATAAAAACTCTGGAAGATAATCTAGGAAATACCATTCTGGACATAAGACTTAGCAAAATTTTCATGATGAAGATGCCAAAAGCAATTACAACAAAAACAGAAACTGAAAAATGGTTCTAATTTAATTAAAGAGCTTCTGCAAAAAAAAAATAAATAAATAAATAAAAAGAGCTTATGCACAGCAAAAGAAATTATCAACAGAGTAAACAGCCAACCTACAAATGTGAGAAAGTATTTGCAAACTATGAATTCAACAAAATTTTAATACCCAGAGTCTATAAGAAACATAAAGTATCAAGCAAAAACCAAATAACCCCACAAAAAAGTTAGCAAAGGATACAAACAGACACTTTTCAAAAGAATACATACAGGTGACCAACAAGCATATGAAAAAATTCTCAACATCACTAATTATTTGAGAAATGCAAATCAAAGTTACAATGAGATACCATCTCACACCAGTCAGAATGACTATTATTAAGGTAAAAAAAATAACATATGCTGGCAAGGTTGTGGAAAAAAGGGAATGTTTATACACTGCTGGTGGGAATGTAAGTCAGTTCAGCCATTATGGAATGCAGTTGGGTGATTTCTCAAAGAACTTACAGCAGAATTACAATTAACCCAGCTACCCCATTATTAAGTATGTACCCAAAGAAATATAAATCATTTTACCATAAAGACACATGCATGTGTATGTTTACTGCAGGACTACTCACAATAGCAAAGACATAGAATCAACTCAAATGCTCATCAATAGTAACTGGATAGATAAAATATTATATGTACATATACAGCATGGAATACTATGCAGCCATAAGAAAGAATGATATCATGTTCTTTGCAGCAGCATGGATAGAGCTGGAGGCCATTATTCTAAGTGAATAGAAAACCAAATACTGCTTGTCCCCATTTGTAAGTGGGAACTACACATTGAGTACATAGGGACACAAAGAAGAAAACCACGGACTGCAGAGCCTACTTGAGGGTGGAGTGTGGGAAGATGGTGAAGATTAAATACTATCTATTGGGTATAAAATAATCTGTGCACCAAACCCCTAAGAAGTGCAATTTACCTATATAAAAAACCTGCACATGTACCCCTGAACCTAAAATAAAAGTTGAAAAAAGCAGACTTTTTTTCAAGAAGACATAATAATCACCAACAGAGATATGAAAAAATGTTCAACTCACCAATCATGAGATAAATACAAATCGAAATCACAACAGTTAGAATGGCTGTGACTGAACAGACAAAAAATAATATATATTTGCAAAGATACAGAGGAAAGAGCTTTTATAACGCTGCTGTCAGGAATGTAGTTAGTAGAATCCCTATGGAAAACAGTATAAAGATTTCTCAAAGAACTAAAAATACAACTAGCATGTGATCCAAACGTTCCCTCTATGGGTTACCTATCCAAAGGACAAGACATATTTATATCAAATGATGCACTTGTGTTTGTTGCAGCACTATTCACAGTAGCAAAGGTATGTAATCAGCCTAAGTGTTCACTAGTGGATAACTGGATAGGGAACATGTGGTAAATGTAGACACCATGTAATACTATTCAGCCATAAAAAAAATAAATCAAGTCTTTTGCAGCAATATGGCTGGAACTTGAAGCCACTGTTTTAATTGAACAGGTCAGACAAAAAGAGCAATAGTTCATAGTCCCATTTATAAGCAGTAGCTAAATAATGTGGATACATGGATGTAGCATGGAATGATAGACAATAGTTACTCTGTCAAAATGACACCAATAGACTGACAAATTTCTGGAAATATTCACTGGGGTAGATAAGGGAAGATGAGAGAGAGGAGGAGGAAGAGGAAGAAAAAGAAGGAGAGGAATTCATATAGACATTAATGGAAGGAAAGGCAGGATATAGCTATAAATGCTATAGAGATTTAAAAGATAGCAAGAGAACATTATGAATATCCTTATGTCAAAAAATTAAAAAATTTTGGTGATATGGAAAAATTCCTAGAAAAAGTATTAAATTACAAAACTAACACAAGGAGAAAAAGAAAATTTGAATATACCTGTAGCATTTAAAGAAACTGAATTGGTAATTATAAGTATTCTCAAAAATAAAGTACCAGGGACCACAAGTTAATTTGAAATAAGAATTTAACTTAAATAAGGAATAATTTGGGTTGGAAACTGTGGTTCATGCCTGTAATACCAGCACCATGGGAGGTCGAGGCAGGTGGATCACGTGAGGCCAAGAGTTTGAGACCAGTCTGGCCAAGAAACCCTGTCTCTACGAAAAATACAAAAGTTAGCCACCATGGTGGCACACAGCTGTAGTCCCAGCTACTCAGGAGGCTAAGACAGATAATCACCTGAACCCAGGAGGTAAAGGTTGCAATGGGCAGAGATAGTGCCACTGTACTCCAGCCTGGGTGACAGAGGGAGACCCTGTCTCAATAAATAAATAAAGTAGGGAATTATTTTTAAAAATACAAAGAATAAAATTACCAGTTAAAATTGTGGTTGAGACTCCTCTGGTAACATGTAAGTAGAAAGTAAGTATTGTACGTTGAAGAAAACTTCCCCAAAACAAAGATTCTAAGTATATAACATAAATACTGTGAAGGCAAAAGCAAAAAGAAAGAGGAGAGAGTGTCAGTTTCTCCTTAGAGTAGTTACTGCATCAATGGCAACAAATGCAGTGTGTAATAAACCTTAATAACATGAGCAGCAACCTCATTAAGTAAGAGAAATAGGAAGAAGACAAGAGATGAGCAGGTGGAAGCCTGGGAAGAAAAGCAGGAAAAGAAATTACAGCAGGAGAAATAGCAGCAAAAAGAGAGAAGCAACAGTAGACATTAACCTGAACGTAAGAACATAGAATGTCTAAAGAAATTTGATTTACAAAGAAAATCACAGCCCAACAAGTAAGTGTGTGATTTTTTTTCAATATTAAAACATGGGAAATTCTAGTCAAATTATTACCTACCTAGCTTTAAAATTCTCTGTCACCCAAAATTTCAGCAGGCAATTCACTGAGTTTGAGAATGTGATTTATTTGTTTTTTCTGTTACTAACTTTTATGATCCATACTTTTTTAAGAGTACTGCTTTCCAATAGAAACTCTTTTGATGCTTATTATAACACTATGATTTTCACATTGATGTTCATCGATGTGAATTTTCTTTTCTTGTGTCTCTGCCAGGTTTTGTTACCAGGATAATGGTGGCCTCATAAAATGAGTTAGAGAAGATTCCTTCTCATTCTATTGTTTGAAACAGTTTCAGAAGAAATGATACCAGCTCTTCTTTATACTTCTGGTAGAATTCAGCTGTGAAACCATCTAGTCCTGGACTTGTTTCGTTTGGTAGGCTATTAATTGCTACCTCAATTTTAGACCTTGTTATTGTTCTATTCAGGGATTTGGCTTCTTCCTGATTTAGTCTTGGCAGGGTGTATGTGTCCAGGAATTTATCCATTTCTTCTAGATTTTCCAGTTAATTTGTGTAGACATGTTTATGGTGTTCTCTGATGGTAGTTTGTATTTCTATGGGATCGAGGTGATATCACCTTTATCATTTTTTATTGCATCTATTTGATTATTCTTTTTTTTCTTCTTTATTAGTCTGGGTAGTGGTCTATTTTGTTGATCTTTTCAAAAAATCACCTCCTGGATTCATTGATTTTTTGAAGTTTTTTTTTCTGTAGCTCCTTCAGTTCTGCTCTTAGTTGTTTCTTGTCTTCTGCTAGCTTCTGAATTTGTTTGCTTTTGCTTCTCTAGTTCATTTAATTGTCACATTATGGTGTCAATTTTAGATCATTCATGCTTTCTCCCGTGGGCATTTAGTGCTATAAATTTCCTTCTACACACTGCTTTAAATGTGTTCCAGAGATTCTGGTATGTTGTGTCTTCATTCTCATTGGTTTCAAAGAACATCTTTATTTCTGCCTTCATTTTGTTATTTATCTAGTAGTCATTTAGGAGCAGGTTGTTCAGTTTCCATGTAGTTGTGCATTTTTGAGTGAGTTTCTTAATCCTGAGTTCTAATTTGATTGCACTGTGGTCTGAGAGACAGTTTGTTATTATTTCCATTCGTTTGCATTTGCTGAAGAGTGTTTTACTTCCAATTACATGGTCAATTTTAGAATAGGTGTGAATATGGTGCTGAGAAGAATGCATGTTCTGTTGATTTGTGGTGGAGAGTTCTGTAGATGTCAGTTATGTCTGCATGGTCCATAGCTGAGTTCAAGTCCTGAATATCCTTGTTAATTTTCCGTTTCATTGATCTAATATTGACAGTGGGTGTTAAAGTCTCCTGCTATTACTGTGTGGAAGTCTAAGTCTGTTTGCAGGTCTCTGAGAACGTGCTTTATGGATCTGGGTGCTTTTGCATTGGATGCATACATATTTAAGACAGTTAGCTCTTCTTGTTTCATTGATCCCTTTACCATTATCTGATGCCCTTGTTGCTTTTGATCTTTGTTGGTTTAAAGTCTGTTTTATTAGAGACTAGGATTGCAACCACTGGTTTTTTGTTTTGTTTTGTTTTGTTTTGTTTTGTTTTGGTAAATATTCCTTGATACCTTCATTTTGAACCTATGTGTGTCTTTGCACATAAGATGGGTCTCCTAAATACAGCACACCAATAGTTCTTGACTCTTCATCTAATTTCCCAGTGTGTCTTTTAATAGGGGCATTTAGATCATTTATATTTAAGTTTAATATTGTTATGTGTGAATTTGATCCTGCCATTATGATGCTAGATATTTTGCCCATTAATTGATGCAGTTTCTTCCTAGCATCAATGGTCTTTACAATTTTTTGCAGTGGCTGGTACCAGTTTTGCCTTTTCATATTTTTTGCTTCCTTCAGGAGCTCTTGTAAGGCAGGGCTGGTAGTGACAAATTCTCTACATTTGCTTGTTCATAAAGGATATTATTTTTCCTTTGCTTATGAAGCTTAGTTTGGCTGGATATGAAATTCTGGTTTGAATATTCTTTTCTTTAATAATGTTGAATATTGGCCCCACTCTCTTCTGGCTTGTAGGCTTTCTGCCAAGAGATCTGCTGTTAGTCTCATGGGCTTCCCTTTGTATGCAACCCAACCTTTCTCTCTGGCTGTCCTTAGCATTTTTTCCTTCATTTCAATCTTGATGAATCTGGCGATAATGTGTCTTGGGGTTGCTCTTCTCAAGGAGTATCTTTGTGGTGTTCTCTGTTTTTCCTGAATTTGAATGTTGGCCTGTTTTGCTAGGTTGGTAAAATTCTCCAGAATAATATCCTGAAGAGTGTTTTCCAACTTGGAAGCTGTGCTACTTTAGTATCTGAGGTATGGAATATCCAATACACCTTGGACTTTTTCTAAACATCCCACTTCTACAAATGTAAACTAAGATCACCTTGGCACTACTGACAACACATTTACACTATTCACACAAATGAAGCCTGAGATAAATCAAACATTCCTGTATCTTGTTATTTCTGATATTAAACTAAGATACGTTTTTCTGAATTTGTATTAAGCTCTGAACATGGGATTTCACATTTGATTTTCTTACAGTTCATTTTATTTTGTGTCAGACAACATTCTGTTCTGAAGCTGTGCTACTTTAGTATCTGAGGTATGGAATATCCAATACACCAAAGGAAATTATTTGATTGTAATCAATCAAATAATTGATTACAGAATTTTTCCAAGGAGAATTTTAAAATAATATTTCAACCTAGCACAATATGAAATGCACATTATACAAATTTAAGAATGTAATAACAGGGCCAGGCATGATGGCTCACATCTGAAATCCCAGCACTTTGGGAGGCCAAGATGGGTGGGGCACCTGAGGTCACAAATTTGAGACCAGCCTAGCCAAGATGGTGAAACTCCATCTCTACTAAATACAAAAAATTTGCCAGGTATGGTGGTGCATGCCTGTAATCCCAGCTACTTGGGAGACTAAGGCAGGAGAATCACTTGGAACCCAGGAGGTGGAGGTTGCAGTAAGCTGAGATTGCATCATTGCACTCCAGCCTGAGTGACAGAGTGAGACTCCACCTCAAAAAAAAGAAAGCCATTCAGAAAGACTCTCACACCATAAATAGTGTTATCAAAAAGAAAGAATTAGAAACTAAGGTAAGCTCTTTTCTAATTAAGCAGTTTTGCATGTATCTTCTGGGTCACATATTGAATAGAGAGAGGGAGAGTTCATTCCAGAGGATAAATGCACAAGTAAAAGGCCCCAGGTCATACACTCACATTTACCCAAGAATTAATGAGAAATTAGCAATGAAAGGAAATTGTCTATTTCTTTAAAACTAAAATGTCAAAGGGTCTTTCTATGCCAATTGTTCCTGCTAATATTAAAATAATAAGTATACATGTAGAGTCATGTATGATACAAATGTAAAATTTTATTATTATATTATGGAGTGCCTGCTCTTAATTATTAAAAGGTTATAACTGAGTATGAAGTAAAGAAGCCTCGATAATATCTTAATCTTGTTACATTACTGGAATGAATCTACTTTTGGCATAAAACAAATCATCTTTTCTAGTGATAAACTACATAATTATTAACAGAGGCAAATTAACAAGACAGCAATTTATTTTTATTTTATAAAATTTACTAGCATCTTTGTGCCCTTACTAATTCATAGGTGGCTTTTTAGCCTGTTGGCATCACTGAATAAATTAATTAATGCATGTAAATAAATAAACAATCTGAATTTTATGCAAGTTTTCTTAATTCTTTCAACAAGTAGTTTTTCTTTAATATCTACTGTATGCCCACCCATCCATGTTTAGGGCACTTAAGCAATTTAGAAAACAAGTGGATGCCTTGTATTAAATTATTTACAACCATCCACAAGTCAGTTGCCGAATATATATCTGAAGCCAACCTAACCAACCAGTGGATTCTGCTGAGCCCAAAAAAGAGCAAAGTCCTCCATTCAAACAGAATTAACTTATGCACTGCCGGTATACAGTTCAGTCAGGAAGTCTTGATATATATTTTCCCAACCAGAAAACATGTGAAAATTACTTTGACTCCTTTCCCATAACATTATGCATATTTGAAAGGAAATGCAGTTATCTTTCATGTTATATTGATTATTTTTGGCTTTCACTGACTCTAACAAGGTAGACCAATGTGGGATTTTACACCTTGCTAGAAACAGCTTCAGCAAAACATGTTATTATTAGCTTCATCTGCAATTATAATTTCAATACCACATTTTGCCAGAATAGAAAGAGAGGCCAAGAAAAACAGAAACCATAAATGAGAAACAGCTTGGTCATGGATTAAGGTGCCAGCATTTTATTCAGTTTATTGGATTCAGGTTGTGTATCTGCTCTGTGAATAATTTCATTTTACTTAAATATCTTTATAAATGAACTGTTTGTTTAAAAAATTGTTTTAAGTTTGGGAAATTCCTTTTTTAGCAACTAATTAACAGATTTTGAGTACTCATTACTATGTAAAATATTGTTTATATTTTTCTCATTTTTATTCTAATCTCCTCTATAAATATGTAATTACTGTTGGTATCCCCCAATTATAATATTGAGAAAATTCCTTAATGTTTTTGTGCCTAGTGACCCTTAGTCAGTTGGTAATGAATTAATATTGTCAATCTGTATGAAATCCCTATCAAACACTTTGTACACAACAACACAGGATCTGTAGTCCACAACAAGAATCTTTCCTTCAGGTTAATTAGGTATTTGGAATTTGTGGGACAGGTTCTAGTAATTGTTATTATTTATGATATATATAAACACAATTAAATTCTCTATTTTTTTGCCTTGCAAGTAAAAAAGGGAGATATATAACACAGTTAAAATATGTGAATTTGATCACAGTAAGGTAATAAGGGATATTCCTCAAAGAATAATTTATGTTAGATTTCTTTCCCCTCCGATGACTAATGGGTAACCACTCACTCATCTACCTGACAGGGGTAGCTCTATTATGAGAGAAACAATGCTTACAATGTGCTTAGCATAAATAAATGGTAACAGTAACAGCTTTAGCAGATTTTCTTTTCATTGCAGTTGTGGTATTGCTGCATTTTTGAACATGTATTTTATTTAACTTGTTAACTAATCCAAACCAGTAAATTATCACGACTGGTTTCTCTTCCAACTATTTTTAATTGGAAGACTGGCCGTCGTTGAAAGAGTTTCACCATCTTTCCATTTCTACCACTGGATTTAAAGCCTTGGCTGATTCTCAACCTATTTTTTATTCTCTCTCTTTTTTTTTTTTTTTTTTTTTGCAAGGGCCTAGGAGGGGGAACTCTGTTCCCATAATCCATATGATTCTTAATAAATTATAAAATTCTTCTCTACCTAATTTTGAGTGTTTCATCCCTGAGAAATTTGACTACTGTATCTCAGATACAGGCTTTTTATATTTCAATTGCCACACAGAAAAACAGTATTATTCTTCAGTGGACTCTATAATTTAGACTCCTACTAGTCATCTCACTCAAGGAACAGCCAGTCACCTGTATAAGTGACACAGGGAAGGCAAACCCCAAAATTGGGGCTTTGCCTGGGAAGGTTCTTGGCTTCACCCAGGAAATACTTCAATGGCAAGCTGGTGGTGTCACTTTTATTGAAGCAGCCATGTACAGAAGCAGCAACAGAGGTACTGTTCTTGCAGGGACCTACCTAATTGGCAGTGTGCCCAGAGTAGCAGCTGAAAGGCAGTTCTGCTGTCATATTTTTACCCACTTTTAGTTGCATGCTAACTAAGGGGCAGATTATGCAGAAATTTCTAGGAAAAGGGTGGTAACTTCTGGGTTGCCTGGTTGTTGCCATGGAAAGGGGCAGTAACTTCCAGGTGTTGCCATGGAAATGATAAGTTGACATGGCACACTAGTGGGCATGTCTTATGGAAAGCTGCTTCCACCCTTTCCTTGTTTTAGCTAGTCCTCAGTTTGGTCTGGTGTTTGAGCCCTGAGATGTGTCCCACCTTTACCTCACAAGTTATTTTAGGTCCAGTCTTAATAAGTTCTGCTTCTCTGTTTTCACACTGGTGTTTTATTGAGATTCTGGTATACTCATGATAGACTCATGAGTACAATGATAAAGAAGGACCAGCAGGCAAACTGACTGTTCTGAGTTACTTGTTCTTCTGGGGTTTTATTCAAGAGTTATATACATACTTTTTGTTTGGTAGTAAGCCACAATCTAAATGCCTTCCTATGCTTATAATGAAAGAAAGATATACATAAGCTTATAAATGAACATAAATCTTTGTCATCTTTATCCAAACCTACAGAAATTGAACAGAACTCCTGATTTAGGTTAACTAAAAACTGGGCAGTGTAAATTTCTTCTCATATTTCAGGATTAAATTAATGTAATTGTAAATAAAAGAAATAAAACTCCAGAGCAAAATTAAGTATTACCAGCAACAACAACAAAAAAAGAAAATGAAAGTACAGTGGAAGCAAGTGGGACATAGATCTTGCTTGTTCCTGTATTTGCCTACTGATACCCTGCCCTTGTTGTAGCTATTAATATGGGTCCAGGGACAACTTGAAAGAGCTATATGCAATTAAACTTACAAAATATTGTGATATTTTATTGAATTTATTATTTCTCCAAAACTTTTGTGCCTAAATGACCTATAAGTTCTGGCTATTGCCTATATCCCTAGCCTTATTTCATACCAATTTCCTGTTTCCCTGCTTGCTCCCTACCCTTGATGGTAGCCATGCAAAGTATTCTTAAGTTCCTCAAAAGAGTCACCAGATTTTCCATCTCAGAGTCTTTGCACAAAATGTTCCTTCCCCAACTCTACACTTAGCAAAATTATACTTTGGATCTCTACCTAAATGTGATCTCTTCAAAGAGGCCTTTTCTAATGTCCATTCTAGACTCCCTCATCGAATCTAGTTTTGCTTTCTTTTGGTTTCATAATGTTTATCAGTTTTTATCTCTGCATAAATTTGGGTGGCAATGTTTTTACTGTCTTTCCTTTAGTGTTTATCCCAGTAAACTGAACTTGCTTAACAGTGAGAAAACACAATAGCTCACTTGAGAGCAAATCCATATAGGTAGGTCAGACTTCAAGGTTGCTTGATTCAGTGATAAATTAGATTGTACAATTGCTGCCAGTAACTTTATATCTCCTTGCTCATATTTAGCTCCAGGGAGAGACCTGGGTTCAGTAACTTAAGGCCTGAGCAAAACATTTGTAAAAGCAAAACTAATCTCAGATTTCACTGGACAACACTGGATTACAAACTTTTACTTGAGCTGATCACTGACCAGGCAGATGCAGTTTCCAAGGTTCTGACCCATCCTGGAAGCTGAGTTTGTGATGATTTCTCTAAAGCATAGATGGTGCGGGAGGGAGATAGATACATAAACCAAGTTAGCATTCTGTTATAAAGAATAAAGAGGAAATCAATGCTGGGTAAACAATTGCAATAACACCATATTACTATGTACACAGAACTTGTTTATCTTGTTTGAACTTTCTAATATTATCTTCAGCTTTGTTTTTAATGTTTTTAAATTCCGTGATTACACTATTTACTGTTCAAATTAAATGAACAAATGTTATTTCTACTACCTTGCAGGATGATAATTTAGATAAATTTAGATGCAAATTTATATGTAGCCAGAAGCATATTTTCCATCAAAACCGACTACAAAACTCATTTTCTAAATCTATGTCCTTCCTAGGAAGGTTAAACATAAATAATGCCTGATGCTATCCATCTTTGACAGGTCAGGCCACTATAACAAAAATACCATAGTCTTGCTGGCTTAAACAAGAGACATTTATTTCTCACAGATATGGAAGCAGGGAAGTCCCAGGTCTAGGCTCCAGAAGAGTCTATGTCTAGTGAGGGCCTCCTTCCTGGCTTGTAGACAGCATCCTTTTCAGTGTATACTCACATGGCCAAGACAGAAATAATTTCTCTCATATTTCTTTGTGTCAGGACACGAATCTTATTCATGAAGGTGCCCCTCTCATGACCGAATCACCTCCCACAGGCTCCATTCCTTAATACTACCACAATGGCGATTAGGCCACAACATATGAACCTGAGGAGGGGGAAGATACAAACATGCAGTCTATAGCACTATCTATTAAGAAAGCTACTTTAATTTTTTACTCTGGAAAATTTCAGTTTACCAAGTAGTTAGGAACATTGTAAATAAATTCTAAAAGACCAAATTGGAAGGCATAATGCCAAATCATGTAATATTTCACTTAAAACACCCTTAATTCTACATAGGATTTATATAGTCACATTGTGCCTAAGACAGTTAACTACAGAGCAGTAAGAACATGTGGATTTGAGGTAGAGAGGTGCAAGATAAAAAAAGTTTATGGCTGTACCTCTCCAGGTGCATTCCAAGGTCATAGAAGCACAAGAGTCAAACTGCATGTGAGGATCCCTTCACAAGCATCAATATAGCACTGCAGAGAGATCTGCAGGAGGTTGGCTTGTAATGAAACATTCAAAGCTCAAAGCATGCTCTCAAGGTCAGTGCAATTCCAGGATCCTGAGCTGTCTCTGTAGCTCAGATTGTAGTGAGAGAGGAGAAGCTATCCTAGAGTGATAATTAAACTATCTGGAAATATTTTGTGAGTTCTTCTTTAAAAGAACTTTTTTAAAACCTCTATTACTAATGTAGAATGCATTTGTATTTGAAGAAGTTAGTAGAGATGTGTCAAAGTTTCTATTCTAAATGTATTTTACATCAGCAAGTTCAATGAAAGACAGCTAATCAACTTTGTAAGCATGCATACACACACGCATGCAAAGATACACGTGTTGATACACACACACATATATACACATACTTAGATTTATTGCAGGAAAAATGGAAAATAATATATTATCAGCATATCACTTCTTATTTCTAGAAATAAGAATTAAATCATAGCTTAATGTAATCCAGAGTCATTTTAGTCGTTACCATTTCTGTTGTGTGTCTACTCTATACCTGGCATTTACATTATCCAAAGGCCTCCATACTAAGATTGTGCAGTTTCTGCACTGTCCACAAGTGACTAGCCACAAAGGTAGGGAAACCTACACACTCTAGCGAGGGTTATGCTCTTTACAGCAGAATGTATCTACCCCAAAGTGGTACCTTTCTCTAATTCATCCACCAAAAGAGGATGCTTTTTTCTAATCTGCACAAAATTGCAGCATGTGCTAACAGCTGTGTTACAATTATCTATTATTCCTGGCAACAAATCCTACAATGTAGATGTTATGAATTCCATGTAATCTGAAGCCTTCTGACATGGATTATTCTTTAAGTTACCAAGTAAGACAATAGGAGCCTATCCCATCTTCCTACTTGAGAAAACTCAAGAGTCTTCAATATGTATTTGGATTCCAGTATTCAGCTGATGTGATAGTCTCTAGTTAGAATTTTGTGTGTTACTCTAGCTGTCTCTCTACCAGTCAGTCCTGTGACTACTGTCATCTTACAACATCATGTTGCTCCATAGGAAATCATGACTTCTTTATCTGAGTTACCTAGGGCAGCAAATCACACACAAGCTATTAGTTACAAACTCATCAATGTCTCTGGATAAGAAAGAGAAATTACAAAACAAATCAGCAACTATTTAAAATCAAATATCACATATCAGTTATTATTTTTATTACTTCCATGGGGAGTTTATGCTGGCTGTGAGGTTCCTCAGCCCTAGTCTGATACCAAAATTCCAGGACTCCATTTCTTTTAGCCAAATCTCTTTCTGAGCCTTCCCAAAACAACTTTACTGGGAACTAACATATTGCTCACAATCTCTTAGTTCTTTATTATACAGAATTAAATTCTTTGTTTCTCTACTTTTTTTCCTAAGACTACAAAGAGCTAATCTTTCATAATCCCTTTATTTTAGATTAAATTCTTAATTATCCATGAAATGTAGATGTGGCTCCAATTGTCATTTCTTCTCTAGAAAGCAATCTTTTCTTTTCTGATTCGTTGTGTCTACAAATGGGAAAACAGACCTGTGCAACTTACATAAGATTACTTAGACTCCAAAGCCTACTCTCTTTTCATTAAACACCAATTTGAAAATAATTTAGCACATAAGAAGAAGAAATTCTGGACTTGAACAGAATCTTTATGCTAATATCCAGGGGGAAATTATCACATGAACTCCATACATTTATCATAATAAATATCATTGAGCACCAACAGCGTAAAAGGAACAGATGCCTACAATATTGAATTTATGTTCTACTAAAAGATACAAGCATTGAACAAATATACACACGAATAAATATATGTATTGTAATTAGTACTAATTATTATAAAGGGAAAGAATGGGATGCTATGAGCTAGTAAAAGAGAAGATATTTTAAAATGTAGCTAATCCTTTCTGTGCTTTTTGAAACATAAGGTAAAATTCTTTCCTAGATATTCTGAATACCCTGTATAATTTTTTAAATCTCAGAAACTATATGAGCCCAATAGACATATTTAACTGCCACCTTAATTTCCTAATTAAGTTGTTCCTCTTTTCTGAACCTGTCTCAAAACAAAATGTAACGTTTAGGAAGCAAGCAAACAAACCCACAAGTAACAGCTCTGTAGAAATCATCTACTTTCTCTCATCTCTGCTCACGAAGCTGGATACCTCAAGAATAAACCACATAACAGTGCATCAAATTGAGATCACGTTTAGTGCATAACTGCATGCACTTGAAAGCAGTTTTCCTATGAAGTTAATATGTTTCCTTGATTAAACCCTTCTCTCACCACTGAATCTGTAACACTTAACACTTGGTTGAAGCCCAGGCCTTCTCCTCCATAAAGGAAGTCTGGAATTATCAGATGGGAAATCCTACTCTTTCTACCTCTAAACCTCATTGTTTCTGCACCCAATTTCTCCTGCATTTTAGCTGTTACAAAATACACATCTTCCTACATAAAGCCAAGCACTCTGTGCTCTGAATCTCATCCCCTTCAGCCTTCTCAGAAAACACATCCTATTTATTGTCCTTTCTCTCTTTTGCTATCTTTATCTCATGCTTCCTATTAGAAAAAATAAGCAGAACAAAGATCCTACCTTCAATCTACATTTCCCAACAGTTGCTTTTTCTCACCGTACACCTTCTCTAGACAAACTTCTCATAAGGTAAGTCAGTAACTTCACTTCCTGACCCACCATTCCCTCCAACTCTGCTCAACTGAGTTTTTACTTCTCTATTACACAGCTTGTTATGGAATGAAAGTTTGTGTCTCCCCACAATTCCTGTATGGAAGCTCTAATCCCCACTGTGGCTATGTTTTGAGACAGTGTTCCTAAAGAAGTAATTAAGGTTAAATAAAGTCATAAGAGTAGAACCCTTATATAATAGGATTCACGTTATTAGAAGAGACATAGGAGGGCTCCTTCTCTTACTCTGAACCTACAAACATGGAAGAAATGCCATGTAAGGACATAATAAAAAGGTGGCTGTCTGCCTGCTCAGAATAAGGCCACACCAGAAATTGAATCTGCTGGCATCTTGACCTGAGATTTCAATGGCCAAAATTATGAGAATATTAATTTCTGTTGTTTAAGCCACACAGCCCATGGTATTTTTATTATCGCAGCCAGAATGGACGAGTGCACAGTTCTTGAAGATGTCACTGAAACCACGATATTGCTAAATTTAATGGACATGGTCCAATTCTCATAATAAACTGTTTCATTAACATTAACTGAACAAATACTTGTGAGTACCTACCACTGTACTAGGTGCTGAGAAAGCAGAAGTAAACAGAAGCCGCAAGTGCCTGTTCTCATGGAGCTTACATTCTAGTAGGTGGGAGATTGACAATAAACATCATCAAATGGACAAAAATAATGTCAGATAGGGATAAGCGTGTGGTGATGATACTAGTGTTAGTCAGTGAGTTTCCTCCCTGAGAACATTCTCTTTCTATATTTTCCTAGCTGTACTTCTGCATCTCTGAATGTGTTTTTTGTAGGCCATGTGCCAGCCTATGTTCCCCTAGACACAATATAGATATTGAAAAGTCTCCAATCTTGATCTTGGGCATTATGTGTCTTCAAATAAGATATCATATTTATTTACTATATTACAAATAACTCCCATTATTATATCTTCAGTTGATACTCTTCCTTGGAGATATATGTATATCTTCCCTTGAATATCTTAAATACATCTCAATCTGGTTTTCTTTCCCAAAAAATAACCCTTAAGTATCCTAGAAAAAATATGTCAGCCACTGTGATCAATTAATTAACAGTTTAAATATTAAACACCTTTCAAAACATCTTTTCTCTTCAACCTTGTTTTTTGACTAACACTGCTAAAAATTCTCCTAGTCAGTTTCTGTCTCCTTTACTTATAACCCCACTTAAGTGTGTGCCAAGGCTTTCTTTCAAATGAAAATATGATTATGAGTTATCCTATAAGTGATATATTTCCACTGGTTTAAATATAATGAGTAAAACTGTGAGAATATTCTAAGGCTTGATAAAAGCCATTAGGATCTTATAAAATATGCTCTCAGTTTTTTACCTCCTCACTCCCTAAACACCACATGTCTTTCCTTTTCTCAAATGCACATACTCAGCCACCTCCAAGCTTTTCAACAGGCTTTTTCTTCTGCTTAAGAAAAGATTTTTCCAACCTTCTTATATGATAAGCTATCGACTACACTTTAAATTTTCAACTCAAATTTGCTTCTCTAAGAAAGTCTTCTCTACCCCAATGTAGTTGTTATAGACCAAAACCTTTATACTCATTAAACTCACATCTTGAAAATAAAAAACCGAATAACCAAATCAAATAAATAGAATATCAGCAATCCAGCCATTTTACTCCTGAATATACATAATAAACAGAAATATGTAATATTAAATACACATGTGGTAGTGTTTATATCAATATATAATATAAAATATCAAAAAACATACAGTAGTGTTGATAACAATATTATTGGCTCCACACTGGAAAAATCCTAAATGCTCATTATAATGGATACATTGTAGTGAATTTATACAATGGAACACCATGTAACAATGAAATTGAACAGAGTACAACTGCATAAACAGTAATGAATCTCACGAATATAATACTTAAACACAAAAATGAGAAAACACAAATTTTGTGTCTTATTTCACTTATATAGAGCTTAAAGATAAACAAAACCAAGTCTATAGTATTAGAAATCAGCATAGGGGTTACCATTGGCTGGCACAGCAGTGACTAGAAGGGAATAATTAAGATTTTGGGGTCATAATAATATTCTGTTAATTGTTCTGGTGCTGATTATAAGGGTTGGTTTCCTTTGGTGCATGCATTGAACTGTATATTTATAGTTTGTGACTGTCTTATGTATACTCTACTCCAAAAATGTTATTTAAAAACATATAATAGTTCATGCTGATTAAATGGAAAGAAATGAAGCTAAAAATAAAGACCAAAATGCTATAGGGGGAAGAAGGTTTGGCAGTATGGTAACTTTTTTAAATAGGGTAATCAAAGAATGTCTCACTGAGAAGGTGACTTTTTAAGCAAAAATATTAAAATTAAGGAACATGCTACGTGGATATCTGGGAGAGTGTGTTCTAAAAGAAAGAGAAAACCACAGTGCAAAGCTCCTTGAGTCAACCCAGCATTTTCAAGGAACAATAAGGAGGCCAGTATGGCTGAACGTAATGATCAAGGGAGGAAAAGCATAGAATCAAGACAGAGAAGTAATGGGGAAGTGTTGAAACCAACCCAAAAGTCCCATAGACAGTTTGGTGGGGTGTTTTCCCCCAATAAACATAAATTGACCCTTCTTGTCTTAAAGCTTGAAATTCACCTTTGTTTATAGTTTCTTCCTTAGGAAAAGACCATCAGACCACTCAAAAAGTATTAAAGAAATGAAACTCACCAGATCATTGCATATAGACAATGAGACAGCAGGCCCCTCATTCATCATTATTTCCTCCTTACCCCTCCCAGATTTCTTCCCTGCTATAGAAATTCCTAATTTTATTCTGTCAGGTAGATGGATTTGAGACTGATCTCCCAGCTCCTTGGCTGCAGCACCTGCTGAAAGCCTTCTTCCTTGGCAATAATCGTTGTCTCAGTTATTGGCTTTCTGTGTGGTATGCAGCAGGACCTAGCCAGAACCCCTGGTGTTTCAGTAACAGTGAAACCAAAAATTTCAAGACCTGTCAATGATTTAAAGGGTTTTGAATTTGTAGAAGTTAGTTCCAAAGGGAACCATCTTTCCGAGTAATCACATTTTTGTGAAGCTCCCTTCCATATTGAACCTAGCCTGGCCCTGTGTAACTAGTAGTGTGGCATCCATTACTTCATTATAAAAAGTACTGCTTCTACCTGTGTCATTTGGAATGCTTACTCTTGGGGAAGCTAACCACATGTAAGAAGTCTACCTTGAGATTTTCATATTATTGAGAAATACGAGTGAGGCAATAGGAAGGCCACATGTTTAGAAAGAACACAGCCAGCCCTCAGCTGCTTCAGTCATCAAAGCTAAGTCACCAGATCAGTGAATGAAGAAGTCATCTTGGATGTCCAGTTACATGAACTGTGCAAACCTTATGAATCCAGCCCTAGCAGCATTTGACTGCAATCACATGAAAGACCTTAAGCAAGAACCACACATCTGAATGCAGCCAATCACAGAAGCCTAGAGGTAATAAATTGTTATTTTAAGCCACTAAGTTTTGGGGTGGTTTGTTACTCTGCAACATCTAATCAAAATAGGATTTTTCCCTAAGTGAGACAGAAAGCTATTGGAAGATTCTAAACAGAGGTATGACATATTTTCAAAGGATCACACATGTGTGGTGTGCTGTGAAAAGACGGTAAGAATTACTAGAGGGCAATGGCAGAAGTAAAAAGATTGCTTAAAATTCTGTTGCACTCTTTGCAGTTCTTATAACACTTTCACAGTTTTAATTAAATAATTTATGTTGTAACTTTTTAATATATTTCTTTTTGCTATACTATAGTTTTACGAAAGGAAGGAGCATGTAGATTTTGTTCACTGGTGAATCTTCAGTGTCTGGGAGATGCCCAACAAGTATTTACTGAAAGAATATATGACTATATGAATGGATGAATGAATGAATGCTTTAGATGTCTAACTAAAGAAAGACTTCATTCCTGGATGTCTTCATGGTTTGGGGCTTCTCTTTTCCTTTAATGTGCTAATTTCCATTTTCTATTTCTTTCAACTTAATGTCTGGTTTTAAAAATAATTTTCAATATGCACAAATAATGCATGAAAATGAGAATTCTCTCATCATTTACTGAAGAATTTGAATATAGAATAATTTTAGTATTTTAAAATCCAAATGCAGACATTACAGGAAATGAAACAAAACCATGACTGCATTGAATATGTATTTCTTTCTTATGAACCATTCTAAAGCCTACAGAATATGAACACCTTTTCTTTACTACTTCACAGAGTGAAATAGCAAAGTCTAAAAAATCAAAGGAACCATCTCTTTGTAAAATTGCATAAGATCAACGATTGGTTTATTCTAACATTGCAAATAAAGAGAACACTACCAAAAGGACATAGACTATAATTTTTTTAAAAAATTACATGTCCATATATCCAACTCCATTAGCTTCAAGAATTATTCGGTTAACCATGATTTATTTAGTTTTGCCTTATTTTAAATTTTTTGTAAATGAATTATTTTATTACTTATGAGTGTCTGTTTCAGCATCTCCACATTTTAACCATGAGTCATTGTTTTATCCAAGCTTCAAGATGTGATCCCACCAATGTATGAAGACCAGATCCAGGTATCAATGATAGGCTATTAAATCATGCGGTATGTGAGAGTGGCTCTATAGAAAAAAAAAAAAAACACTTTCTAGTATCCACTTGTATATTCTGCCCTTCCATTTCCATATCCCCAAGATCTGTTTTCAGATACATTCTCCAGTGTCCTTCCAGAAAATGTTACTTTTAGCAAAAAATGTTAATTTTAGTTAATTTTTAGCGAATTCCCTGTTTCTTCCCATAGGAGATACTGTACTGTCCCAGTTGGTCTGTAGGACATTCTGCAAAACATCACATTCATGACACAAATGACATCACACTAATCAGAAGTGTAACCAGAAACTTTCACGTATTGTTTACATCGTGGTAAGCCACATATGTAGCAGAGAGTGGGAAATAAATCCTAAAGCATTCAGGTGCCTGCTGCATTGTTGAAGTATTTAGCAATCCTGTGCTATGAGACATGCTAAGACATTCCATTCCAATTATCCATTGCTGCATATAGAACTACTTTTTAACTTAGAAAAACAACCATCATTTATTTTGTTCATGAATATTAAATTCAGGCAGGAAATGGCCAGAACAGCTCATCTCTGATCCATGTAGCATCATCTCGGGGTGGAAGCATATTCACATGGCTATCAAGTTGAGGTGCTGATTGGCCGTGAACTCAGCTGGAATTGTCGGCTGTAGATTTTGGTTACTTTTCACACGGAGCTCTCCTTGGGGCTTCTTGGGATTTCTCCTAACATGTCAACTAGCTTCCAATAGGGGTTGTCTCAAGAGGCCTGGGACAAAAGCTACAAGCTACTTACCACTTGGCTTCAAAAGCCCCATCTTTCAACTACATTACATTGATTAAATAAGGAACTACAGCAAGCCCAAATTAAAAAGAAAGATAATTTGATTCAATCTCTAAATGAAAGGCATAGCAAAAAAATTGTACCTTTTTAAAAGCTACTATATCATCCATGAGAAATGGAAATAATTGCATTTTGAAACACCTACAACTTAAAAAAGCAATAGAGCATTTAGTAGACCTCTTAGACTTTGGAAATTGCACATTCAACACTTTGAAATACTGCTTCATCTCATTTATTGGGTGACATGAATGGATATAAGTTTTGAGTCGAGCCCAGAGCAAAAAGAATCTCTCTAACATGTTAAAAATTCAATACAAGCATACTTGTCCCTTGATACATGTAACGCAGTAGACCTCCTGGTTCTAAAGTTATTTATGGTAGATAAAAACTCATGTACAGTTTCTGACAAGCCCTATACAGAAAGTTGCAGCATAGATCTCCAAGATCCTGGAGCAAAGCTGTCTGCAACAGAGATGTACTCACCATTAGCAAAGAAACTGCTGCATGTTCTATGTCCCTAGCAAAGGTTGGTATCCTGACCATGAAAGACATTAAGTCATAATGTAATTAGCACCACTTTTAATAAGCTGGTTACTGTCAGATCAGCCAAATTCTATAATGGAAATGACATCTTCAAGGTAGGGCACGAGATGTTGTAAGGGTGCAAGACTGCCTTCTTACCTCTGTTATGTCAGCATCTGTCTGTTAGCTTACACCCACATTTTAAGGAAGTTCCTCATAATCGGCTAGTAGAAAAAAAAAAAACAACCTTAAGCTTTGTTCATGGATGAGTCACAATAGTTGTAATGAGTAAAATATGGACTGCTTTCACATTACATTTCTCTCAGGGTGGCCTGTGACAGACAACGGTGAGGAAAAATTTTCCATATTGGCAGAACTTTTAACAGAACACCTGAACAGTTTCCTCAAAAAGTAATATCCAGGACTTGAACTCAGATCCAGAACAAGTAAACTTAATAAACATTTATAGAGCTCTCCACTTTAAATATATAAAATATACATCTTTGTCAGTACCACATCACTTCTACTCATAGGTTTAAATGAAATATTGATCGGCCATTATTAAGCACAATTATTGGCATTAAAAAGGTTTTCAATATCCATTTTTAGAATAAAGCAACATTCCTGTTCTCTATCCCTCTTTTTCTTCCTCTTTATTCCTCTCCTTCACTCCTTTTTTTCCTTTCTTTCAAAACAAAAACAAGTAATATACAGTGGACAGTGGTAAATGACTCTGCTGGTTGGTAAAAGCAACTAGCAATATTGGAAGATTCAAGAAAAAGAATTCTAGATGGCTCATCAAGGGAAGCTCTGCCAGCATCTGTCCTCATTCACCCCAGCGCTTGAGCACTGAACTCAAAAATAAATAAGCCATCGTGTCATAATAAAAATACACATGAGCCAAATACCATGGGCTCCCTCATGCTAATCAGTATTAGGTAATGCTGATACTGAATGTCAGATCTGTCAAAAGCAGAGATCGCTGTTGAGCCCTTGATGGATGATGGTACCATCCATCTAAGAGACCAACTCGCCACTTGGAGGAAGGTTGAAAACATCAGACCACTTACCTACTAAGGGGAGTAGTGACTTGGCCTGACTTAAATTATTCTTGGCATAGAACTGTCTGTCTTTCCCACAGCACCTTGCACTGCACCACCACTGGGTTTACAGAATCTTGAAAAACATCTCCTAGGACCGAGGGTCACACTTTTAGAAGGAGAGGTGACAATGATGAATAACCAAGGAATGTACTGTTTCTACCATACATCATGTGGTCTCCTGAGGGCCAAGCTAAGCACCAACTTGGAAATGACATATCAGAGATTGGGACATTGTCCTTCTAGGAAAAGTATAGTATTTAAGTAATGGCCTTTACTGTATAAGACTTTAAGTGACATGGCCACTCTAATTCTGTGAAATCAAATTCATATGTAATAAAGCTTGCCCATACCCAGTGTGTACTTTTCTGAATAAAGACTCAACATTTAAAAGAAGGCGTAGCTGTGGTGGCTCTGGCCAGTTGTCCCGGCGCTTGAGAAGGCGAGGCTATGCATTCAAGACCATACTGGGAAGCATGAGAAACTCTCGTTCATTAAAAAAAAAAAAAAGCTAGAAAACATGAGTCTGGGACTGAAATGGTGAAATTAGGATTAGTACTTCTAATTATAATTTGCAGTTATCTATGTGGGATAATTAGTGATTTCATGACTACAACTTTAGGCTTTTCTGAACTAAAGGTCCTCATTCCTGGAGTAGGGATGGGAAAAGCTATTCTAACCAGCATCCTTGTTAAGGGTTCTACCAAATCCAAAACTGAGCAGCTGTGTGGTCATTTGGGTCTTCATGCTGGTAGACTGGCAGACAAAGAAAGAATTACTATAATGGCAGGAATGCTAGTGTTCATGATGCTATAATGTGCTGCTACATAATGAAGACAAGAGGGATACATCCTTCCTTCCTTCTGGAAATTTAGGGGATTCACTGGAACTCATCATATTGCTTCTAAACAGTGATTACCCAAGAGGGAAAAGCAACTTTACTATTGTACTATTGCTTTGTGTAAAATATTTTAAAGAATGTACACTGCTCTTATCATTAAAATTCAAAAACATATTTTATAGATGTTTAATGATAAGGTGTATATTAAACTTAATTTGTATGTTTTTCTAGATATAAAAATTTATTTCACTACATCTATTAAAAGTTTATTCATTTTATTAACCACAAGGTTTGATTTGATCTTTTACCAGTACTGCTGTAACTATCACAGTTACAGCAATATGAAATATAATCTAACATAATCTATTCATTATTTCACCACTTCTAAGAATCATATCTTATCTTGAAGTTTTCAACTATGATTTAATACATAGTAACTTATTGGGAGCCTCATCTGATTTCCTGTTGTCTATTAATAATTAAAATGAATTAAAATAAAATCTGAGTTTGTTTTCACCTAATGTTATGCAATTATTTGCTTTCATAGAAAACAAACAGGAAAGCCACAGGAAAATAAATGACTCACTGAGCAATTAATTATGTAGTCCATTGTGATACCTTTTGTACAGTTATTTAAAGCTGGTGAGTTACATCCAAATCCCAGCTCTGATATGTAACAGCTATATGATTTTGGTGAGTTACTTATCTTTTTCTGAGATTTAATTTCCCCATTTGTAAAAATGACAACATGAAACCTAGTGACTATTTTAAGGAGTAAATGTAGTAATGTGTGTAAAAGCACTTAACATACTGTCTAAGGATAGGCCTTCAATAAATATCTAGTTGTTTCCTTCCTATTTAACTGCCTTTATATCACTCTTCTTTCTTATTTTTCCAACTTTCTTTTGTTAATTTAAATTTTGTGTTAATTATGGACTTAAATATATAAGTGATAGATGATATAACAAATTAACATCATTATCTAGATATATCATATATGACATATATAACTATTTATATACACATATGCAAAATGAAGTTAAATATGGATATTTCCAAACTTGACATTATCTTGATATTTTGTCTTTTTCCCTGTGAAGGCAATTGACAAACACATATTCTGTTTCTTTTAATAGCATGCTACATGCTACACAGAACATAAATGTTCTGCATCTCTGTCTGGGGCACCAAATCTTGAAGAAAAACATAATATATTACTACAAAAATATGCTTTTATTTTTAGTTAACCCTTGTGTTTATTTGCTAGGCCTGCCATAATAATGTACCACAGACTGGCTGGTTTAAATAGCTAACTTTAGTTTTTTCACAGTTTTGCAGACCAGAAGTTCAAAATTAAAATCAGCAGGGTTGGTTTCATCTGAAGGCCATGATGGAGAATTTATTTTGTTTCCCTTCTTGGCTTACAGATGGCTGTCTACTCCCTGTCTACACATCATCTTCCCTCTCTAGGTATGCATACTGTTACCTATGTATCTTCATACAAGTTTCCTCTTCTTATAAGGACACTAGTCATATTGGGTTAGGGCCCACTCTAATGACCTCATTTTAACTTAATCACCTTTGTATATATCCTTATCTCCAGATCAGTCACATTCTATGGGTACTGGAGGGTTATTACTTTCACCTGAAATTTTCAGATGTAAACAAAAGTTCTCTGAAAAGGAATTTGGAGGAAAGAGACATTTTTTTCACAGTGAAGAGTTTGCAAAACAGCCTTTAGTGTAAAAGGAAGGTGCATTCCACAGAACAAAGAGAGGGTTTCGGTTTTATAGCAAAAGTTCTTTCCCAGGTTCCCAGTCAGGTCTGTTTATGCACATAAAGAATACAAGTGCTTAGTTCTAATTGGTAAATGCAGCTGACTTCTGATTGGTTGATGCAGCTGAGTCCTGATTGGCCAAAACTCGTGGACTCTAAAAGTCCCAAGGATAAAATGGTGTGGGATTTGTGGGAGCTCAGAGTATGTTTGTGACCTTTGCTCAGCAAATGAGCATTTACTGTTTTAAATTTAGGCCTAGTTACCACTCAAGATCCTTTGTGAAGGATTGGCTCTTCTAGGCTCACATTTGTTCACACAAGAAACACTATTCTGCTCAAAGCACCTCAGAGGCCTCCAGCAACCTTTCCTATTTCATTTACCAACTTCTTATTTGATCTCTATAATAACAATTGCAACCATAGTCAATATCCAAAAACTAACAGAAAACAGCTAGACTATCAGAAGTTATCTTCTTCAGCATTCATACCTACAAACTTATCTAAAGCTGAATTTACTTTTCCTTATTTCTCCTGTTCTCAAAAAAGTCACCTTTCCAAGGAAGATTCATTCCTACTCCTATGCAGATTATCTGACTTTTCACACTGTCATGTCAAGACATGCTCCACTGGTACTCCTGTTCTTGCTTTTGTAACTTCTTCCCTCTTACTGGCTCCTTGTGATCACCTGTCTATGTACAACAAAATAGACTCTTTGGAGCCTTTGATCCTGCCTATCTTCTGATCAAAGAAAGAACCTTGAAAGAACAGTTTATATTTACAACTACTCTCTGTCTCCCCAGACCACAATCACCTTTTAGTGCACTGTGGAACTTCTGCCACAATGTCACCACTGATACATCCCTGGCAAGGTTTAGCATGGACACCTAATTACTAAGTTCAATGAGTCGTTTAATGACTTCATGTACTTTTTTAACCTCAGTCACATGACAATATTAATAACTCTTTTCTCCGTAGTGTCCTTTGCTCACTCCTTTCCTTCAAGATTCTTAAGTGTTATATTTTCTATGAAGAATTTCTAACATGCACATACCTTGCCTTCATGTCTAGGGAAGACTGCACCAGTTCTTTGGTACCACTACTCATCTTTTTCAAATCTCACCTCTAACTCTGGCACACATATTGTTCATCCACTAACCTGCACAATCCTTGAGGTGAGCTATCCTGCATTACTTAGTAATTATGACTTTGTTTTATGGTGCTAGTCACCTAACAGATAATCAATGAATATTTGTTTATTATACTGAATTAAAATACTCTTGTGGCCATTAATTCCAGCATCTCTGTAATGAAAGTCTCTTTTCTACATTGTCCCATGGAGATGATCATTTATCCAATGTTTGAAGACTTTGTCTTATATATCTCATTTCTTTCCATTTGATTTCAATAGGTTGAAATATAACTCTCACCATACTCTTAGGTGGGGAATTCACAACTAGGGTATCATACTAAGTCAAAATAAAAATTGTTGTAAAAGGAATATTGAAAGAGTTCCAAGAAAGGGGTTATTAGAATTAGGAAGCAAGTTAATACAATATATGATAGAAATATAAGAAATATAACATATACACATTTGGCTTATATATTATTTCATATTCCCCAAAGACATGATTTCACTCACTTATTTAATCTTTACAAGAAACAAACATAGGTAGTTTAAGCTTATAGGACTTTGATATTAAAATATATAGAAGTAAACCCTGTGGACAATTAGGAACACTTTAGAATTTTCCATTCATTCCTTGTTCACCACTATGCATTTGAACATAGGAAAAATGGCTTGAATGCCCAGACATCTGTGTATAAACTTTACTTCCATTGTTTTTGTCACAGGCCTTCAATTTCATATCTCACACACTAAGAGATATGTGTATGTTATAAGAATAAGTTAAAGAATTTTCAAGAGTAATTTTATCTAATTTAACTAGGCTCACTTCCAACCTCTTGCTAAATTTAGAATCTAAACCACCAGATAACATGTTACATGAGAAACTCTTGAGAAGACTGGGAGAGTTAACACTAAAGAAAAGACGAATATTAGAAGAAAAATAATGAGCACACTAAAATATCTAAGACATACCAAATCATACTCTGGAGATCTAGGAATCAGAATTGGAATAAATATGTGAAAGTTACAAGGACACATAAACATCTCAACTTTACAAGAAGAAAGAGAATCAACAGGGTAAAACCTAATGTTGTTATAGTGGTGGAACTGAGCTAGATATATATAGGTAGATATATACACACACACACACACACACACATATATATATATATATATACATATACATATACATATACATATACATATACATATACATATACACACACATACATATTTTTTTCTTCATGTCCCACCTTTCTCTATCTCTCTCAATGCCCTGGAGAAAACTCTAAATGGCTGAAAGCATCAAAAGCTTCTTTGCCCACTGAATTTCCGGGTTCTGACAATTAGGATATGAGCAAGAAAACAGGTGGAAGGAAAAAGAGATCAGAATATTTATACTCCGCTCCTCACCTTGTGGGGAGATGAGATATCACTGTGGGATCTCTCATCTGAGGGTCACAGCGGCAACCTTCAGATTGCAGGTAGCCCTCTCTGCACAGGCCTCTGTGTCTAATTCTGGGTGCTTCCTTTCCTTGTGACTTCCAGACTTGGGGGATTAGTGCCTTATTTGGTACAATCCCAAAGATACTGTGCTATTCAACATGATTTCTCTACACACTCTCCACACCTTATAAATAGTCCCCTATTTATAACTCCTCAAATTATCCCAAATTGTGTATGCCATATGTTTCCTACTGTGACATTGATTGATAGAGTAACACTTCAAACTTTTACTTATGCCAAGACCTTTACTTCAAAAAGAAAATTTTAAAAAATAACACAAATTTACAACTCTTTACTCATGGATCTAGCCAAGATGATGCATTCATAAATATACAGAGGATTTAGATAGCATTTTGCAGCTTTAAGCAGAAAAATCTTTTGTCCAGTTGATCTTAGCAAACAAGGAAATTAATATGAACTCAGATAATACCAACTAATCTAAGAGTCATCCAAAACACAGCCTCTTTCTGAATATCTGATGGATGAATCATTGTACACATGAAAAGTAAAAAATAAAATGTAATTCTCTCAAGTCTTTTGACCTTGGCTGATATTTCTGACCTTTTCAGCTACTAAATGACTTCTGTTATACTTAAAAAGCTCTTCTGCTATGGCTTCTCAAAAACCACTTGGAATCTTTTGACAAGTGTAAATTTGATTCAATAGATTTTACTCTAATAAAAAGATAATCTTTCTTTTTCGCTTGTATTTTTAGATACATATTCATTACTTGATACTATCTCTTCATAGCCATGCAGCACATATAATGCTAAAAGCAACACAATGAGTGAGCAGAGGCTTGAGATGAACCTGGCACTAGCAGAATTCAGGAGAACATTTTGAGACAGCATCAGAATGGAGGGCGGCCTTGCCTTGCCACTCACAGTGATTGCAAAAGGGATATGCTATTGTTAACACGGATCCCATGAGAGCAAAAGCAGCTTTAGTGTCATTATGAGATATGGTCTCTTCTCAAGAAGAAAGAATAAATGCTAAGACAGGAAAGCTAATGACAAATGATTTATATTTTTCCAAGCCAAGCCGGCAATAGGATTGTGAAGTAGGTGAACTTTATATTTTACTTCTTGCCACATCTCCTATGAAGATCTCAGATTCTTTATTGAGCCTCTTCTAATGCCTCCATTTAACTAATGTTTGCTTGCTTGTGCTATACTTTCAAAGCTAATTTCTCTAGCATTTAAACCTATCCCTTGGGTTTCAGCTGGGAAGAATGAATGAATATATTTATATTTTGATATAGACTATTAAGAAAAACATCTTTGACACACCCACAAAAATTCATTATTGGTAAGAATTTTAAAATATATTTTATACAGTAGTGTGTACTACAAACATTGTGCAAGCCCATACATTTCTATACAGAATTCCATACATTTCTATTTAGAACTGTAATCCTATAGTTCGATGAAATATTAGAAAGTTTTCTCTGAATCCCTCATTCACCCAACTTCATTACACATATCAAGATAATTTTAGTAACATTTAATGAAACATTTCAAAAGCTACAACAACGATTTAAGAGAAAAATTTTACCAACAATACCTAAACATTAAAAAGTAAAAGTCTCATTTTAGAAAAGCAAGGAAAACAATTTTGCAAGCTGTCTCCATCCTACAGAAGAATACTAGGTAGCAACACTTGACTAATTCTATCCGGTGATTGTACAAAATTTACACAATTATGCTGTCAAATTTCTGCTTCTTCCTAGAAAATCCTATGAAGTTAAGGCTCTGAAGAAAGGAATTGATAAAGTTTGTATTATTCTTTATTTTTAATAATTTTTCAATATCCAAATATGTTTCAAACAGTGAGTGAGGTATTACAGGCCAAAAGAGTTTGCATTCTGCAAGAATATAGAAAGAGCTATAAATACCTATAGAGTAATGTAATTTGTTACAAGTGCTTCAAGATTGTACAAAGTGCAATAAGATTTCAAAAGAAGTGAATGAACATTCAAAGAAAAGAGATAAATACATAACTACATTTTTCTCTTCATTAAATATCCTCTAATTATGTACAACACTTCAAAGCAAGAAAAACATACTATATTCTAACAAAGTTAGCCATTTATCATTATTGTGATTTTCACAAGTCTGATTTTTTTCCATATTAGCACTTAGATTTAATTAGTAAAAATAATTGACTCTGCCTGCTGGACAATCACCAGCAAATTAATTTATCTCATGATGCTATGGTTTGGCTGTGTCCCCACCAAAATCTCATCTTGAATTGTAGCTCCCATAATTCCCATGTGTCCTGGGAGGGACCTGGTGGAAGGTAATTAAATCATGAGGGGGTTGGTTTCCATGCTGTTCTCTTGTTAGTGAATAAGTATCACAAGATCCGATGGTTTTATAAAGGGGAGTCCCCCTGCACATGCTCTCTCTCCTGCCTGCCACCATGCAAAACATGACTGCTCCTCCTTTGTCTTCTACCATGATCATGAGGCCTCTCCAGCCATGTGGAAATGTGAGTCAATTAAACCTCTTCCTTTATAAATTGCCCAGGCTTGGATGTGTCTGCATTAGCACCTTGAGAACAGATTGATAAAGTAAATTGGTGCCAGTGGACTGGGATGCTATTGAAAAGATACTGAAAATGTGGAAAACACTTTGGATGGAATGCTTTAAAGGGCTCAGAAGAAAATAGGAAAATGTGGGAAAGTTTGGAATTTTCTACAGACTTGGAGAGTTCAGAAGAAGGAAAATGTCGTAAAGTTTGGAACTTCCTAGAGGCTTGTTGAATGGCTTTGACCAAAATGCAGATAGTGATATGGACAGTAAGATTCAGGTTGAGGTGGTCTCAGATGGTGATGAGGAATTTGGTGAGAACTGGAGTAAAGGTCACTCTTGCTATATAAAGAGACTGTTGGCATTTTACCCCTGCCCTAGCGATCTCTGGAACTTTGAACTTGAGAGAGGTGATTTAGGGTATCTAGTGGAAGATATTTCTAAGCAGCAAAGCATTCAGGAGGTGACAGAGCATAAAAGTATAAAAACTCTGGGGCCTCACAATATAGTAGAAAAGAAAACCCCACTTTCTGGGGAGAACTTCAAACTGGCTGCAGAAATTTGCCTAAGTAATAAGGAGCCAAATGTTAACCACCAAGACAATAGGCAAAATATCTTCAGGGCATGTCAGAGACATCTGCAACTGCCCCTTTCATCACAGGCTAGAGGCCTACGAGGAAACAAATGTTTCCTCGACCAGTCCCAGGACCCCCACTTGCTCTGTAAAACCTTGTACATGTGCCCTGTATCCAAGCCATACCTTCTATGTGCTCTGCATTCAACATGCCTAAAAGAGGCCAGTTGGGCATTGCTTCAGAGGACACAAGGCCCCAGCCTTGGTGGCTTGCATGGGGTCTTGGGTCTGCAAGTACACAGATGTCAAGAATTGAGGTTTGGGAACCTCCACCTAGATTTCCAAGGATGTATGAAAACTCCTGGATATCCATCCAGAGGTGTGCTGCAGGGGTGAACCTTCATGGAGAACTTCTGCTAGGGCAGGGCAGAAGGGAAACTTTTGGTACAAGCCCCCAGAGAGTCCCAACTGGGATAATGCCTAGCAGAGCTATGAAAAGAGGACCACCATCCTCCAGACCCTAGAATGGTAGATCCACTGACAGCTTGCACTGTATGCCTGAAAAGCTGCAGATGCTCAATACTAGCCTGTGAAAGAGCCAGGAGAGGGGCTCTTACCTGCAAAGCCATAGAGATAGACCTACCCTAGACCATGGGAACCCACCTGTTGTCTCAGCATGGCCTGGATGTGATACATGGAGTCAAAAGAGATCATTTTTGAACTTTAAGATTTAATGACTGCCCTATTGGATTTTGGACTTGTATGGGGCCTATAGCCATTTTGTTTTGGACAATTTCTCTCATTAGGAATAGCTGTATTTACCCAATGCTGGTACCCCCTTTGTATCTGGGAAATAACTAATTTACTTTTGATTTTACAGGCTGATAAGTAAAAGGGACTTATCTTGTCTCAGATAAGACTTTGGACTATTGGCTTTCAAGTCAGTGCTGAAATGAGTTAAGACTTTGGGAGACTATTGGGAAAGCATGATTGGTTTTGAAATGTGAGGACATGAGATTTTGGAGGGGCCAGAGATAGAATGATATGGTTTGGTTGTGTCCCCAACCAAATAACATCTTGAATTATAGCTTCCACAATTCCTGTGTGTTGTGTGAGGTACCTGCTGGGAGGTAATGGAATCATGAAGGCAAGTCTTTCCCATTTCATTCTTGTTATCGTCAGTCTCACAAGATCTGATGGTTTCATAAAGGGAGTTTCCCTGCACGTGCGCGCGCTCTCTCTCTCTCTCTCTCTCTCTCTCTCTCTCTCTCTCTCTCTCTCTCTCTCTCTCTCTCTCCTGCCTCCATGCAAGACATGACTTTGCTCCTCCTTTGCCTTCTTCCATGATTCTGAGGCAATCCCAGTCATGTAAGGTCCTTTATAAATTGGCCAGTCTTGGGTATGTCTTTATTAGCAGAGTGAGCACAGACTAATACACATGATTCATAAGAATTCCTAAAATAGCAGTGTACCACCAAGTAAATTACTAAATTCACATAGATGCTGAAATGTTATTAGTCAAATCCTAAGTTGGGAGATAAAATGAAAATATTATTTTATTCTGGTTCTTTTATCTAACATTATTCTCTCAATTCAATCTAAATAAAGCTCCTTCTATCTATGAAAATAAAACATTTGTATCCCAGAATCATTATTTGAATTTATTTTCAAGATGCTTTCATGGTGCCACATACTTGTTTACTGATTTGTTTTTGTTCACTTTCTTCAGACAGTAGGTTAAGATACTGAGATAGCAGGAGAAGGAGGGGATGCAGATGGAGGGGGTCAGCTCACTTGCTTCTGCTATAGTTCCCAGGGGGAATGATTTAGTCATGTTCAAAATATCTACCTGTCAAATCTGATGGTGAAAAAAGAATACTAATGGGCAGAACATGAAGAGATTGCTAAGTTATTGACTCACTCTTCCCCACAATAGTATCCCACTGAGACAAATCCTTGAATATTCCTATACATTGGTTTCAGCATTTGTATGTGGGTGTGAAAGTACCATCTCTCTATCTCACTGGCTTGCTTTGATGATAATGTGCTTGTGGGAAATGCCGTATAAGAAGTCTGCATGAGACAATTTCAAGGAGGATGTGTAAGCGGGTGTTATTATTGCTTCCCAGAAGTAAGTGTTTGCTTCATTCAGCAGTTAAGAAATAGGCAATGCTCATATAAACATAAAAACTAATCTTAAAAAATATAGCGTGACTAGAAATGTGTTTCCAAAGCAGTGCTAAAAAAATTAACCCAGTGATTTCAAACAGGAATTTGTAGAAGTCTAAGAAATTTTATGACTATAAGAAAACAAAGACTTACTTAAATAGGATGACCCCCAGAACTGAGTAAATATCCCTAGAAATCCCTACTCAGGGAAAATGGAGACTGGGCTTAAACCCTAGAGAGATCGATTTCTATTCCAAAGCTTAGGGCAAGGACTCAGTTTCAATATGTATCTAAGAAAAAATGTAAGGGGAAAATTTTTTGTTTTCCCTTGATACATGAATAGAAATCATTTTCATTTACCTTTACACCTTATAAATTGAGAAACTGAATCACCCACCTTCCATGACCCTTTGCCCTTCCCCAGGGCTCTTCTTCCTGATCCCCTGATATTTCTCATAACATATTACTTATAACAAGAGTTTGCTATTTTGTATGACCTTAGATACTTAACAGGGCATGCATCTATATGTTTGATAATAAAATTAATCATTATTCAATTACAGATTGAAAAATTGAGTCAGTAATTCTTTTTCTCATTGCTGATTTTAGTGACAGAGCAGCCAATCTAAAACAAAACGCAGTTGAAACTAAGTCAAATGTAAAAGATACAAATTTCAACAAGGAGAAATTTTCTAGGAGATCAGAAAATCACGGTTCAAGAAAGCTAGTACAAAATCATTGCCTTGGATTTGCATAATTGATGTAGGTCCCTGTAAAAGACCATCTGCCTTTACTAAGACTTTTGATTTAGACAGCTTTAGCCTACATCCTGACATTGTGACGGTCAGGAGTGTACAGTCTTGGACAGCTTTCTTAACATCAATTGCTTCTATCTTCTAGAAATGTTTAAATGTAAAATAAAGGAATATAAGCACCATACTTAGCATAGTGTCTGGAACTTCACAATGATGGAATTAGGGGCTATATTTTAAAATTTCAATTGGACTTAATAGACTAGAAAAGGAGGAGGATACCGCAGGTGAAATAAATCAAATCAGAAAGACTATATGATGTCTGTTTCATGTTAGAACACCTATGACAGTGGTTTTTAAATATATGGAATATTAGAATCACCAAAGTATCTTTTTGTTTAAAGATTCACATTTGTGGGTTCCATTCTCAGTGCTTTTGCTTCAGTAGCTATGGAGTGTGACCTAGGATTCAATCTTCAGCACCATGGGTATTCTCAATATCAGCTACATTTGAGAACCACTGAAATAAGGCCCGTGTAAAGATATAGTGAAAGACATACTTGAAAAATTGGGAGGCATGGCGAGAAAAACAGAAGGATTAAATGCCAAGTTAAAGGGTGTAGACTTCACTTAATAAAGCATGGCTCACCATGACACATTTTTAAAAGGCAATGCCTTGGTAAATGCTTTGCTTTACTAAGATAAATGTGACAATAATAAGAAATAGATTAGGACAAGAGTAGACTTGAGAAAGACTACTCAGTATTCTACTTGGTTGGCTAGTTGGGCTAGTCTATGGGACTAACCCAAAAGAAACTTAGGAATGAATGGGCTTCAGGAACTGATACTGAGCTTCATGCAAGATGGGAGCTAAGGTTAAATGAGATGCATTTAGTTAAAATAGTCAAAACACACAAGGATGGAAAGAGGGTCAAGAAACCCCTCTATTTAAAAAAGATATAGAATTTAAAATAAATACAAAACTTACAATTTAAATAATATTAATAAATTACTATAAATCAAAACAACTTGTGGTTTGAATCAAAATAGAATATAAAGTAAGTTAAAAGGCTTCTTATTGGAAAGAGTATTGGGAGAGTGTGTTGCTCCTTGATTATGTTCATACCCCACTTCTCCTTAAGCTTTATGCCTGGAATCCATTTCCGGGTGCCAGATGGGGATAGGGAGCACAAGCTGAGGATGGCAGTCTTCATAGATTGAGAAGAAAGGGATTGGAATTAGGGATTCGGAGAGGCTAAGGTGCTGGAATTTGTGTAGCAGAGGATTAGAAGGGTGCTGCCCAGAGGGAGAACTCCAGAGCAGGGTGATCTCCTGGAATTCTTGGCTGAGTACTGACCTGTATATGCATGGGGTAAAATTCCATATGACTTCAAAAAAATCATCAAAAATCCAAATTCTAAACAATTCCTAGAGCTCACACAGCACTGGGAAATGTTCTGAATCACAGCAGCCCAGAGTATGTTGACCTTGAAGAACAGCATTTGAATAGTCCTCAGAAGGTTTCAAAGACACGCAAAACAAGGCAAGGACAAGGGCCTACTAATTCTGCCAAAAAAATAGAACAGGCCACATTTGGATTCATGTAGTTTATTATCTACATGAAGAGTGAAATGGGGAGTAGCCAAGTGCCAGCTCTTCATAATTCCTGCCCCACTGACAAAAAAAAAAAAGCTGCAATGAAATAAAAGGAGCTTTGTAACAGTAATATGTGCTGTGTGATATCCCACAGCTGAGTAGCCAACTCTAGACTATAGCCAAGAGATTTTATAGTCTGCAGCTGCAGCCTAAGACGTCCAAGGCAGAAAGCCTCATGACCCATCAGAGCTCAGGAGACAATGAGAAACCCTCTCTCAAGACAGCCAACCAGAGGAGATAGGAAGGGGAGTAGGTACTGGTGCGGAGGAGCTCCTCTTAAGCCTCCCATCATCACATTTGCTAGAGAATCATAAGGCATTCTGCCAAATTTCAAATGAGCTGAAGTTCCAGCCTTTGCCTGCCTGGTCTATGGGGAGATGTGTGAAGTTGCCAGGGTGTCACAGGAAAGTCATTCCACTACAGAAGACTCATACTTTGTTAATGGTATTAAATTAGTCCTTGACAAACAATTTCCAGAATATGCCATATTCAATATCAAAAACAAGCCTTGAAAGTGCCAACAGATTCCAAAGTAACTTTATTTTGTGCCAAAACACAAAATTGTTTTTAAAGAAACACAACAAAATCAATCAATCAACTACATAAAGTTACAATATTTTGCATACTGTCAAAATTACCAGGAAATAAGTAAAAAGCAGAAAAATTAATACCTAGGCATTATATGAGACCCAGAAATGACTAACATGATGTAATTAGTAGGAAAGATCTTAAAATATGCAATATCCATCTTATAAAAATGTTCATGTAAACAAAGAACATATGAAGGAAATAGGAAGAGAAATAGAAGATTTTAAAAAAGCAAATATCTAAATGGGACTGATGTGTCCCCACTCAAATCTCATCTTGAGTTCTCACTGTTGTGAAAGGGACCAGGTGGGAGGTAACTGAATCATGGGGGCAAGTCTTTCCCACACTGTTCTTATGATAGTGAATAAATCTCACTAGATCTGATGATTTTAAAAAGAGGAGTTTCCCCCACATAAGTTCTCTCTTTTTGCCTTCTGCCATCTATGTAAGATGTGTTTCTTGCTCCTTCTTGCCTTTCACCATGATTGTGAGGCTTCCTCAGCCACATAGCACTGTACGTCCAATTAAACCTCTTTCTTTTGTAAACTGCCAAGCCTCAGGTATGTCTTTATTAGCAGCATGAAGATGGACTAATGTAAGCACTTATAGTAATGAGCAAGAAGAAAAAAAGAAAATTTTGTTGGAAGAAATTAAGAACAAAGTGGGCCAAAATAGGAACAGCTCTGGTCTGCAGCTCCCAGTGAGATCAACACAGAAGAGGGGTGATTTCTGTATTTCCAACTGAGGTACTCAGCTCATCTCATTGGGACTGGTTAGACAGTGGGTACAGCCCATGGAGGGCAAGCCAAGGCAGGGTGGGGCATCATCTCACCTGGGAAGTGCAAGAGGTTGGGGAACTCCCTTCCCTAGCCAAGGTAGCTGTGAGGGACTGTGCCATAAGGAATGATGCACTCTGCCCCAGATACTACATTTTTCCCACAGTCTTCACAACCCACAGACCAAAACATTTCCCTGGGTGCCTATGCTATCAGGGCCCTGGGTTTTAAGCACAAAACTTGATGGCCATTTTGGCAGACACCGAGCTCATTGCAAGAGCTTTTTTTTTTTTTAATACCCAGTGGCACCTGAAATGCCAAAAAGACAGAACTTTTCACTCCCTTGGAAAGGAGGCTGAAGCCAGAAAGTCAAGTGTTCCAGCTCAGCAGATCCCACCCTCATGGAGCCCAGCAAGCTGAGAGAGACCAGCTTTAAATTCTCAGTGCCAGCATAGCATTCTGAAGTCAACCTGGGAAGCTCAAGCTTGGTAGGGGTAGACGCATCAGCCATTACTGAGGCTTGAGTAGGTGGTTTTCCCCTCATGGTGTAAAAACACCTGCTGAGAAGTTTGAACTAGGTGGAGCCCATTGCACCTCAGCAAAGACATGGGAGCCAGACTGCCTCTCTAGACCCCTTCTCTCTAGGCAGGGCATCTCTAAAAGAAAGGCAGCAGCTCCAGTCAGGGGCTTATAGATAAAGTTCCAATCTCCCTTGGGAACAGAGCACAGCTATCTCCCTTGGGAACAGAGCACAGCTACAGCAGACTTAAACATTCCTGCCTGCCGGCTCTGAAGAGTGCAGCAGATCTCTGCACAGCACTTGAGGTCTGCTAAGGGAAAGACTGCCTCCTCAAGTAGGTCCCTGACCCCCAAGTCTGCTGACTGAGAGACACCTCCCAGCAGGAGTCGACAGATACCTCATACTGGAGAGCTCCAGCTAGCATCTGGCAGGTGCCCCTCTGGGACAAAGCTTCCAGAAGAAGAAACAGGCAGCAATCTTTACTGTTCTGTAGCCTCTGCTGGTGATACAGGCAAACAGGGTCTGGAGTGGACCTCCAGCAAACTCCAGCAGACCTGCAGCAGAGGAGCTTGACTGTTAGAAGGAAAACTAACAAACATAAAGGTATAGCATCTAAAGGTCACCAATATCAAAGACCAAAAGTAGATAAATACACAAACATGAGGAAAAACCAGTGCAAAAAGGCTGAATATTCCAAAAAACGAGAACAACTCTTCTCCACCAAAAAATCACAACTCCTTACCAGCAAGGGAACAAAACTAGATAGAGAATGAGATTGACAAATTGACAGAAGGTTTCAGAAGGTGGGTAATGACAAACTCTTCTGACATAAAGGAGCATGTTCTAACCCAATGCAAAAAAGCTAAAATCTTTGAAAAATGTAGGAGGAATGGCTAACTAGAATAACCAGTTTAAAGAAGAACATAAATGACCTGATAGAGCTGAAAAACACAGCACAAGAACTTTGGGAAGCATACAGAAATATCAATAGCCGAATCAATCAAGCAGAAGAAAGGACATCAGAGATTGAAGATCAACTTAATGAAATAAAACATGAAGACAAGATTAGAGAGAAAATAAATTAAAAGTTACAAACAAAGCATTAAAAAAATATGGGACTATGGGAAAAGACCAAGTCTATGTTTGAGCAGTGTACCTGAAAGTGATGGGGAGAATGAAACCAAGTTGGAAAACACTCTTGAGGATATTATTCAGGAGAACTTCCCCAACCTAGCAAGACAGGCCAACATTCAAATTCAGGAAATACAGAGAACACCACAAACATACTCAAGAAGAGCAATTTCAAGATACATTATTGTCAGATTCACCAAGGTTAAAATGAAGGAAGAAACAGTAATGGTAGCCAGAGAAAAATGATGGGTTACGCACAAAGGGAAGCCCATAAAACTAATATCAGATCTCTCTGCAGAAACCCTACAAGGCATAAGAGAGTGGGGGCCAATATTAAACATTCTTAAAGAAAAGAATGTACAACCCAGAATTTCATATCCAGCCAAACTAAGCTTCATAAGTGAAGGAGAAATAAAATCCTTTACAGACAAGCAAATGCTGAGAGATTTTGTCACAATCATACCTGCCTTACAAAAGCTCCTGAAGGAAGCACTAAACGTGGAAAGGAACATGGAAAAGAGGTAATTGAATCATGAAGGCAAGTCTTCCCTACACTGTTCTCATGATATTGAATAAATCTCATGAGATCTGATGATTTTAAAAAGAGGAGTTTCCCTATGCCTAAGTTCTCTCTCTTTGCCTGCTGCCATCTATGTAAGATGTGTCTTGCTCCTTCTTGCCTTCCATCATGATTGTGAGGCTTCCCCAGTCACATAGCACACAGTACCAGTCACTGAAAAAACATACCAAATTGTAAAGACCATCAACACCATGAAGAAAGTGTGCCAACTAACAGGCAAAATAACCAGCTAGCATCATAATGACAGGATTAAATTCACACATAACAATATTAACCTTAAATGTAAATGAACTAAATGCTCAAATTAAAAGTCAAAGATTGGAAAATTAGATAAAAAATCAAGACCCATCCATGTGCTGTACTGAGGAGACCCATCTCATGTGCAAAGGCACATATAGGCTCAAAATAAAAAGATGGAGGAATATTTACCAAGCAAATAGAAAGCAAAAAGAAAGTAGGGATTGCAATCTTAGTCTCTGATAAAACAGATTTTAAACCAACAAAGATCAAAAAAGACAAAGAAGCGCATTACAAAATGGTAAAGGGATCAATGCAACAAAAAGAGCTAACTATCCTAAATATACAAAGAAACTTATACTCCCACACAATAATAGTAAGAGATTTTAATACCCCATTGTCAATATTAGACAAATCAGAGAGACAGAAAATTAAAAAGGATATTCAGGACTTGAACTCAGCTCTGGACCAAGCGGATCTAATAGACACCTACAGAACTCTCCAGCCGAATCAAGAGAATATACGTTCTTCTCAGCACCACATCCCACTTATTCTAAAACTGACCACGTAAATGGAAATAAAACACTCTTCAGCAAATGCAAAATAATGGAAATCATAACAGTCTCTCAGAACACAGTGCAATCAAATAGAACTCAGTATTTATACAGAAAAGGCCTTTGATAAAATTCAACAACACTTCCTGCTAAAAACTCTCAATAAACTAGGTATTGATGGAAATATCTCAAAATAATAAGAGCTATTTATGACAAACCCACAGCCAATATCATACAAGGGCAAAAGCTGGAAGCATTCCCTTTGAAAAATGAGACACAACAAGGATGCCCCCTCTCACCATTACTATTCAACATATTTATCAAAGTTCTGGCCAGGAATATCAGGCAAGAGAAAAAAATAAATTGTATTCCAATAGAAAGAAAGGAAGTCAAATTATCTCTGTTTGCAGATAACATGATTGTTTAGAAAATCCCATCATCTCAGCCTCAAATCTCCTTAAGCTGATGAGTAACTTCAGCAAAGTTTCAGCATAGAAAATCAATGTGCAAAAACCACAAGCATTCCTATACACCAATAAGAGACAAGCAGAGAGCCAAATCATTAGTAAACTCCCATTCGCAATTGCTACAAAAAAAAAAATACCTAGGAATACAACATGCAGGGAATGTAAAGAACCTCCTCGAGAAGAACTACAAACCACTACTCAAGGAAATAAAAGAGGACACAAACAAATAAAAAAATTCCAAGCTCATGGTTAGGAAGAATCAATATCATGAAAATGGCCATACTCTCCAAAGTAATTTATAGATTCAATGCTATCCCCATCATGCTACCATTGACTTTCTTCACAGAGTTAGAAAAAATGACTTCAAATTTCATATGGAACCAAAAAAAGAGCCTGTATAGCCAAGAAAATCCTTAACAAAAAGAACATCATGCTACCTTACATCAAACTATACTACAAAGCTACAGTAACCAAAACAACATGGTATGGTACCAAAACAGATATATACACCAATGGAACAGAACAGAATAACATCAGAAATAATGTCACACATCTACAACTATCTAATTTTTGACAAACCTCACAAAAATAAGCAGTGGTGAAAGGATTCCTTATTTAAAAAATAGTGTTGGGAAAATTGGCTTGCCATATGCAAAAAAAAAACTGAAACTGGACCCTTTCCTTACACCCTATACAAAAATTAACTCAAGATGAATTAAAGACTTAAACCTAAGACCTAAAACCATAAAAACCCTAGAAAAAACCCTAGGCAATACCATTCAGGACATATGCATAAACAAAGACTTCATGACTAAAACACCAAAAGCAATTACAACAAAACCCAAAACTGACAAATGGAATCTAATTAAACTAAAGAGCTTCTGCAGCACAGCAAATGAAACTATCATCAGAGTGAACAGGAAACATACAGAAAGGGAGAAAAATTTTGCAATCTATCTATCTGATAAAGGGCTAATATCTAGAATCTACAAGCACCTAAGCAAAACTTACAAGAAAAAAAAAACACCAAAAAGTAGGCAAAGAATATGAACAGACAATTCTCAAAAGAAGACATTTAGGTGGCCAACAAACTTATGAAAAAAAAGCTTATTATCACGGGTCATTAGCAAAATACAAAACCACACTGAGATACTATCTCACGCCAGTTAGAAACATGATCATTAAAAACTCAGAAAACAACAGATGCTGGAGAGGATGTAGAGAAATAGGAATGCTTTTACACTGTTGGTGGGAGTGTAAATTAGTTCGATCATTGTAGAAGGCAGTGTGGTGATTCCTCAAGGATCTAGAACCAGAAATACATTTGACCCAGCAATCCCATTATTGGGTATATACCCAAAGGAGTATAAATCATTCTACTGTAAAGACACTTGCACACATATGTTTACTGAAGCACTGTTCACAATAGCAAACACCTGGAACCAATCCAAATGCCCATCAATGGTAGACTGGAAAAAGGAAATGTAGCACATATACACCATGGAATACTATGCAGCCATAAAAAAGGATGAGTTCATGTCCTTTGCAGGGACATAGATCAAGCTGGAAACTATCATTCTTAACAAACTAACACAGGAACAGAAAACCAAACATCGCATGTTGACACTCATAAGTTGGTGCTGAACAATGGGAACACATGGACACAGGGAGGGAACATCACACACTGGGGCCTGTTGAGCATCGGAGGAGCTAGTCTCCACTAGCATTAGGAAAAGTAACTAATGTAGATGACAGGTTGATGGGTGCAGCAAACCACCATGGCATGTGTATACCTATGTAACAAACCTGCACGTTCTTCACATGTATCTCAGAATTTAAAGTATTTAAAAAAAGAACAAAGTAAGCAGTGTACAACAAAGATAACAAATTTGAAGGCACAGCAATATCCAAATGAAGCACAGAGACAAAAAAAAAGCTTTGGACAATCATAGGTGTTGTAACCTATGTTGTAAATAAAGATGGGAGAAACAGGTGAAAAAATTTGAAGAAATAATCACTGATTTTTTTTTTAATAACACTACAAACCACAGATCCAAAAGGTTCAAGGAACCTGATGCATAAGGAAGACCACATCAACATATATTACAATTAAATTGCTTTTAAAAAGTTTTAAAGAAATAGTCTTAAAAACAAGGGAAACAGTATAAAGTTGTGCTTATGATAAATATCCTTAAGGAGAACTTATAATGAGGAATTTGACTTTGTCAGAGAAGTTAGGAAACTGCAGAAGTGCTTTTGACCTGGTAAGCAGATCAGATGAACAGAGAAGGTGTAAAATGTGCTAGAGACATAGGAAACATATGGGGCCTGGGGGGCTGAGAATGTGAGCAAGAGTGGTATGTGTGTATATATGTATATCACACACACACACACACACACACATATATATATATATATGCCATGGATACCATGGAGATATATACGTGTGTGTGTGTGTGTGTGTGTGTGTGTGTGTGTGTGTCCCTAACAAGAGGAATCGTGACTAAAGAGAATGAAAAATGAAATAGAATCTTGTTTCTAAGTTTCAAAAAGATAGGAAGAACTCTGTAAGCCATAAAAAACCTACCACATTAAAAAAAAATCAAGAAACTTAAGGATTTTAACAGATTCAGAAAGGAGTAACATCTGAAATAAGGAACACAGGGTCAAGAGGAGATATATGTGAAATAACATTTCCTTCCTCTGGCTTCAAGGAAATATTTTATGGATTAGTCCTTCTCTGTCACCTTTACTTGACACTCTTCAACTCCTTAACTCCAAAATATTGTTATTTGAAAGGATTCCACCTTTAAGCTCCACCATTCTTCACTTAACATGCTCTACCCAAACAATTTCAATTGCCCATCTAAAAGCCCATGAGTCTCAAGACCAATTCTTGTCTCCTGTCCTCCAAGTACAAGTAACTACTGGGCATGTCCATCTAAAAACACCACAGTTACCTTAAATTCAATATTTAAAAATCTGAAAATTATTTTCCCTTCTTCCTCCTATATACGTACTATTTTTAATGATATCCATGGCTCATCAAAAAACACAAGCAAAAGTCATTCAATGTTTTTTTCTCTTCCTCACTGACTGCATCTAATATGACATTAAATTCTGTTGGTTCTATCTCCTTAGTTATCTTTTATCAATACCCTCATTTCTAACTCACCAGTGACTGTGCTAATTCAGAAATTTTACCACCATTACTGTGAATGAACAATTGCTATACATCATGCAGTAACACAATAATAATCTTTCTAAGTCTCAAAGAAGATCATATGACTCTCCTGCTTAAAATTTTTCAAGGGTCTCCACTTCAGTTAAGAGATTCCCAAACATCTTAGTGTGGGTACTTTGGGCATTACTCATTTAATGTACCACAGTGGCCAAATAAAACTCCATCCCCAAATACATACCTTATAGCTTATGCTTTCCCTCACCTGAAATACTTGACACATGTTTTTTATTCTGAGCAGCTCTTTTTCCTCCCCAGAGGTAGAGTTTATAGAAAGTCTTATTTTTCAACTTACCATCACCAGAGTAGCATTTCTGAAACAATCTGAAACACTATTACCTCAATGGTCCCACATCCTTCTAATGATTAAAACCAAACTCCATTAGCAAAATATTCAAAGTCTTTCACTCTCACTACTTGCTCTAAAAAATCCAGCTATATGGACCTCCCTGCATTTCACTGAATGTAGCTTGATTGATTTTATTCACAATGACCAAAAGATGAAAACAACTAATGTTAATCAACAAGTGTATGAATAAAAATAACATGTTATAGTCATACAATGGGATATTACTTAGAAACAGAAAGAAATAAACTACCAATATGTATAATAACATGGATGATCTCAAAAACAGTGTAAGTGAAAGAAGCCAGAAATAGATGAATACAAAATATGTAATTCCACTTCTATTAAGTTTGAGAATAAACACAATTTATCTAATAGAATACACAATAGAAGTTGACTCTACTCGGTGGGAGAAATTGACTAAAAAAGAGGCAAGGAAAAACTTTTCTAGAAAGATGAAAATATTCTATGTCTTGATTTTGTATTGGTTACCAGGACATACACATCAAGACTCATTGAACTGTACACTCAGAATGCACATTTGTGTGCTTCACCATACATAAATTAAATTTCATTTTAGAAAGAAAGTTATAAAAATGGCATAAGAAGAGTGATAAGAATAGCTGACATTTATTGAGCACTTGTTCTGTGCTAAAATTATTTCTATCCTCTGTGCAGAATCTTCCAGCCCTTGCATTTAGATTGGTGGAATCTTGTATTAAGTGCTTCGGTGATGGTGGCTATTATTATAAATACATAAAATATGCCAAAATACTTAGAGGATAAAGTTGTCATAATGTAATCCTCTGGACAGTCACAAAATTACACCCTTTTTTCACTCTTTTTTACCCAAATCAGGATAATATCATTGCAATGATACTATGTTATCACTCAGAAGATCTGTTTTTATATCATGGCATTTTTCTTCAGTTCTTATTTTTAGTACTTCAACTTGTGATAGCCACTAAAACTTGATCTGTACCTTTATTTGCAACAATAAAATGAAATCCTGACTAAAACTGAAGGGGTCAGGACAGTTAAACCAATTTTACTGTCTTTTATAAAAAGCTTAAAGGAATAACCTCCTAAGGTTGGAATGCCTTTTTCTCTAGAAAGGAAAAAGGCATCATAAAAGGACACTTACTGGGTTCATAAAATTCAAATGAATATATTATTACCAAGTTTCACAATATTAAAAGACAGATGATGAAAGGAGAAATGAAATACATGGAAGAAAATTGAAATTGATCATCAAAAATGCTAGGTATAAGAAGCCTAGAAAATTCACTGGTAAACCAATTAGAATTACATTACAGTTCAAATGATTACCATAAAATCTAATATTATTTAATATGAGATTTCATTTTTCTATTTTCCCATGTAAAAGACAGAGCTTCGTCAAGTAGACTTAAAATTCTTGTCATTTGTCAAGTGTCTGGTAGTCTAAAATAAATCAAACTCTGAAATGGTTATATAATACAGTTATTCTGGTTAATTTGACTAATTTATGTGCCCCTTAATCATTTTTTATCGAGTCACTAAAAGAACAGAAAGCAATCATTTTTATCTATGATGCTAATCATCAAAGCCATTCTGTCTTTACATCTCTTTTGTAATCACTTCAGTTCTGTAAAATGGAAGCAGACACCAAATGAAGCTTCCATTGCTTATGTGACTGATATCAACTATAAAATATTCAAATAAACTGCAACAATCTATAAAATCAGACCTTCACATAGGCTACCAAAGAGCAAAATAAGTCCTTCTCGTCCACATCAGCAGTTTCTGTCACTTATGTGCTAAGTTAGTGATGCAATTATTTTTTTTAAGTACATGACTATAGCTTTTCTATCCCTTACCACACACTGCCTGACATTTTTAAGAAACACGGTAAAATACTATTTCTACAATTACATATTTTGTAAAATTGGACCTAATTTGATATAACAGTAAAAAATGATGAGCTTTTTAACATTAATAGACTATTTTTGGAGCAGTTTTGCTTTAGAGAAACACTTAACAGAAAGTACAGAGTTCCTATACACGTCCTCTTCTCTGTGTCCCCCATAGATTCCCTTATTATTAACAGCTTTCATTAATGTGGCACATTTGTTACAACTGATGAACCAGTACTGATAGATTGTTATTAATTACAGTCTATAGTTTACATTAGACTTCACTCTTTGTATTGTACAGCTCTACACCTTTTAACAAATGCATAAATTCATATATTCATCAATATTTTATGATGAAGAATAGTTTCAGTGCCCTAAAAATCTTCTTTACTCCGCCTATTCATCCTCCCTGCAATACTTTTGCAACCACTTATTTTTACTGCCACTATAGTCTTGCCTTTTTCAAAATGTTACACAGTTGGAATCATGTAACACGTAGCCTTTTCCAACTGCCTGCATTTACTTAACAATATGCACTTAAAGTTCTTCTATATCTTTTCATGGCTTGACAGCTTTTTGTTCATAACTGACAAATCATCCATTATATGATTATACCACAATTTATTTGTTCACCTAGGACAGGACATCTTTGTTTCTTCTAAATTTTGGCAATTATGAAAAAGTTGTTATCAAAATTTATGTGAAAATTTTTCTGTAGACATACGTCTTCAACTAATTTAAGCAAATATCAAAGAATTCAACTGTGGAATCATAGAGTTTAGATTTGTAAGAAACTTTCAAACTGTCTTCCAAAGTGAGTATACCATTGAGTTTTTCTACCAAATATTAATGAGAGTTTTGTGCTCCATATCCTCATCAGTATTTAGTGCAATCAGTGTTTTTGATTTTTGCCATTGTAATAGTAGTAACACTGTCGTTGTTTTTATTTCAATTGTCTTGTGACATACAATGTTAAACATCTTTTTGTATATTTATTTGAACAAGATCATTTGAGTTTGTTCGTGAATTCTACCAAATATTTAAGGAAGAAATGGTACCAAATAGAATCAGACTACTCTTATTTTCTGGGAAGCCAGCATTACTTTCATACAAAAACCAAACAAATACCAAGAAAGGGAAATATTTCTGATTGAACATAAATGCAAAAATCCTCAAAAAAGTATTAGTAAAGTCAATCCACCTACACATAAAAATAATTATGCACCCAGACTAAATTGGATTTATTCTAGGTATGCAAGACTGGTTCAATGTTTGAAGATAAACCAATGAAATCTATCATATTAACATACTAAAAAAGAAAAATCATACTCTCATATAAATAGATGCAGAAAACACATGTAACAATACTCCACACCTGAAACCAGCCCAATTGTCCACAGAACTGATGTTTATTGTTTCTTTTGAATAAACATAGAAATTGACTCTTCCAGTCTTAAAACTCAAGAAAGTTACAATTGTCTTATCTGAATTCCTTTCTCAGGAAACCAGCTATCAGGACTCCTAAATAATATCAAGAAACTGAAACTTATTGAGTCATCGCATCTAGATAATAGGACCCCAGACCCTTCACCCATCATGATTGTCTAAGTGATTACCCATTGCCTGTTGACAAGTCTTCATTACTCCTAATTCCTGTGTTCCTGTATGTAGTTACACTTCTTGCCTGCTATATTAACCCCTGATTTCAGTTGGTCAAGGAGATGGGTTTGAGACTGATCTCCCATCCCCTCAGCTGCAGCACCTAATTAAAGCCTTCTTTGCTGGCAATATTCCTTGTCTCAGTGATTGGCTTTCTGTGTGGTGAGCAGCAGGATCTAGACTGAACCCTTGGCTCTTTAGTAGCACACCCATTCATGATGCAAACTCCAGGCACCATCTAGTAATGAGTCTATTGAAGGCATTCTTCATCTTTGATAAAGGATTTATTATTATTATTTCTGGCATTTTATTTTGATTGTTTGAGTTACATCTCTCTCTGATATAATTTGGCTCTGTCACCACCCAAATCTCATCTCCAACTATAATTCCCACATGTTGAAGGGACCTGTAATTCCCAAGTGTTGAGGAAGGCTGGTGACTGGGTCAAGGGAGTGATTTTCCCCATGCTGTTCTCATGATAGTGAGTGAGTTCCCATGAGATCTGACGGTTTTATAAGTGTTTGACCATTCCTCCTTCACATGGTCACACTCTCTCCTGTCGCCTTGTGAAGAAGGTACCTATAAGTTTCCTGAGGCCTCCCAGCCATGCAGAACTGTGAGTCAATTAAGCCTCCTTATAAATTAGCCACTCACGGGTAGTATCTTTATAGCAATGTGAAAATGGACTAATACAGTAAACTGGTACTGCAGATAGTTGGGTACTCTAAAGATACTTGAAAATGTGGAAGTGACTTTGAAAATGGGTAATGGGCAGAGACTAGAACAGTTTGGAGGGCTCAGAAGAAAACAGGAAAATGTGGGAAAGTTTGGAGCTTTCTAGAGACTTGTTGAATGGTTCTGATCAAAAAGCTGATAGTGATGTGAACAATGAAGTCCAGGCTGAGGTGGTCTCAAATGGAGATGAGGAACTTATTGGGAACTTGAGTAATGGTGACTAATGCTATGCTTCTAAAGTTCCACAGATCTTTAGGGCAGGGACAAAATACCAACAGCAAAGAGACTGGTGGTATTTTGTCCCTGCCCTAAAGATCTGTGGAACTTTGAACTTGAGAGAGATGATTTAGGGTATCTAGTGGAAGAAATTTCTAAGCATCAGGGCATTAAAGACTGACTTGGATTTCTCTGAAAGCATTTAGTTTTACGCATTCACAAATAGATGGCTTGAAATTGAATCTTATGTGTAAAATGGAAGCATAGCATAAAAGTTTGGAAAATGTGCAGGCTAACAATGTGATAGAAAAGGAAAACCCATTTTCTGGAGAGAAGTCAAGCAGGATGCAGAAATTTGCATAAGTAACAAGGAGCTGAATCTTAGTTTCCAAGACAATGGGGAAAATGTTTCCAGGGCAGGTTAGAGATCTTGGTGGCAAACTCTCCTACTACAGGTCTGGAGGTCTAGGAGAATAAATGATTTTATGGGCCAGGCCCAGGGCCCTCACTACTCCATGCAGCCTCAGGACATGGTGCCTGCATGCCAGCCACTTCAGCTCTGGTTATGGCTAAAAGGGGCCAAGGCACAACTCAAGCAGTTGCTTCAGAGGATGCAAGCCCCACATCTAGGCAGCTTACATGTGGTTCTGGGCCTGCGAGTACACAGAAGTCAAGAATTGAGGTTTGACAACCTCCACCTAGATTTCAGATGTATGGAAATGTCTGGGCAGAAGTCTGCTGCAGGGGTGAAGCCCTCATGGAAAACCTCTACTGGGGCAATGAAGAAGAGAAATTAGGTGTTGGAGCTCCCACACAAGTCCAGACTAGGGCACTGCCTAGTGGAGCTGTGAGAAGTGGGCCACTGTCCTCCAGACCCCAGAATGGTAGATCCATCAACAGCTTTCATTTTGTGCCTGGAAAAGCCACAGGGACTCAATATCAGCCTATGAAGAAGCTGCTCAAACAAAAAGAAATCTCAAAGCTCGAAAATGATCTCCTTTGACTCCATGTCTCATATCCAGGGCGCACTGAATGAAGGGGTGGGCTCTTCATTCAGTGCGCCCTGGATATGAGACATGGAGTCAAAGGAGATCATTTTTGAGCTTTGAGATTTAATTACTGCCCTGCTAGATTTGGGACTTCCATGAGGCCTGTAGCCCCTTAGTTCTGGCCAATTTCTCCCATTTAGAATGGGATCATTTACCCAGTGCCTATACCCTATTGTATCAAGGAAGTAATTAACTTGCTTTTGATTTTACAGGTTTATAGGTGGAAGAAACTTGCCTTGTCTCAAATGAGACTTCGGACTTGGACTTTTAAGTTAATGCTGGGATGAGATAAGACTTTGTGAGGCTGTTGGGAAGGCAAGATTGGTTTTGAAAAGTGAAAAACATGAGATCTGCAAGGGGCAGGGGTAAAATGATATGGGTTCAATTCTGTGTCCCCACCCAAATCTTATCTAGAATTGTAATCCCTACATGTTAAGAGAGAGACCTGTAATACCGATGTATTGAGGGAGAAAAGTGATTAGATCATGGAGGAAGTTTCTCCCATGCTGTTCTCATGATTGTGAGTTCTCAGGAGATCTGACGATTTTCTAAGTGTTTGACAGTTCCTCCTTCACATGCTTAAACTCTGTCCTATCACCTTGTGAAGAAGGTACCTGGTTCCCTGTCTGCCATGATCATAAGTTTCCTGAGACCTCCCAGACATGCAAAACTGTGAGTCAATTGAATCTCTGTCATTTATAAATTACCGAGTCTCAGGTAGTATCTTTATAGCAGTGTGAGAACAGACTAATATACTCTCCTATTATCATCCATTCATTCTTGCTTATTGTCCATTTTCCCATTAGTGTCCATAGCATATTAATCATAGCTATTTTAAATTCCCACTATAACCATTCTAAAATCTCTACCATTCTAAAATCTGAGTCTTGTTCTAATGCTTCTTTTATTTCTTCACCTTGTTTTTTTGGTGTTGTTGTTTGCTGTCTTGGTATCACTTGTCATTTTTTGTAGAAAGCTAGACACAATATATCAGATAAAAATAAATGATATAAACAAGTCCTTAATGTGAGGTATTACATTAATCTGGCTAGGAGTTAGATTAATGTATATCTACCATTTGCTCTAGCTATGCTGTTAAAAGCTAAATTTCATCCAGTGTTCTTGTTTTTGACTCTACTGTTGTCTTTGGGTTTCTGCAGAGACTTCTTCTTAAAAAGGGTCTGAGACTTTCAGTTCCTTCTGCAAATTGTAATCCCTTGTTATAATATAAGAACCACATTGGTGTGGTGGTAAGGTGTGTGGAGAAGTGGAAAGAAGCATTCTAAAATCCACATTTGGTCTCAGTCTGTACACAGCCTACGACCCTGGCTGTGACCTTCACAAGTGCTTCTCAGCTATTTTCACCTACTTAGGTGAGACAGAAGCTGGAGTGAGATGAAGTTGATATTTCCCTTCCCCTGGGTCAGTCAGAATCTGGTAAAACCCAAGTGAGTTAGGTTCTGGTGAAATAGTGTCTCTCAAGGGAAGTCCTTTGTTAAGGAGAGCAAAGTGTTCTAGATGTCCTTCAAAATTACTCCAATTTTTCTCCCCCTCTCAGAAAGTGGGGTGCTTTTTCTCTGATCTTCATAAGCCCTTAATGTGAGGTGTTATGTTTATCTGTCTAGGAGTTAGTCTTTGTTTGTTATATTCTGTAGCTGTCATGTTAGAGGCTACATTCCCTCTAGTGTCCTTGTTTTTGCCTCCACTGTTGTCTTTGGGGTTCTGGGGATACTTCTGAGAACCTGATGGGGTTCCTAGAGGTAAAATTTACAAAAGTGTACTCTGCCTCCCCAAAAGAAAAGAAAACTCAGGCCCCCAGGAGGTTTTCTTCTCCCAAGCTAATCTAGGCTGCCTCTTAGCCATTAGTCAATTACCCTTTAAGCATTACTATCAGATCTGGCAGCAGTATTCTGCAACTCAAATGGAGTACTCCCTCCATTTGCTTGCCTCTCCTGTTTTGGGGGCAGTGATTTGCTTTGTAATATCAATTATCTGAAGAATCTTAAAAGAGTTATTAACTTTCAGTTTGTTCAGCTTATCTTGCTGTGAGGATTTCTGCAACCAAGCAGCTTGGTTTTAAAATCTATTTTAAAACTTGTTTTTCCTTCTCTCTCATCTTAGACTTAAAATGTACTTTGAAACTCTTTATTTCCCTCCCTTCCCACCAGGTACTCCTTTGCACTGCACTAGCTTATTTAAATATGTGCTCGCTCAGAAATTTTAGGGTATAACCTTGAAATATACCAGTCAGGAAGACTAAGCAGCATAAGTCTCCCCAGCTATGGATTACCTCAAAGCAATTAATCTACAATGTGGCCATTGTCAAGATGATGCCAGCCCACACTCTAGTTGGACAATAACTCAAGATAGCCACTGGAACAAAACAAAGAAACCCCGTAACCTGCCCAACTCCCACATACTTCTGATGCCAACTTTCTCTTCTTAAACCCACTCGCTTACCTACAATTTTGAAATTATCTTTGGCAATTTTAAAAACAATGGAAATGGCATGAGCCTGGCCATTTTCCAACTGCTAGCATTTTAATAAAGTTGCATTGCTTTCACCAATCCTCAATGTTTGTATTTTGCATTTCAAGCAGCAAGCAGCCAGAGCTGAGTTCAACTACGAATTTGGTACTCTGTGTGAGGAGTAGTTCATTCAGATGGTTTAGCCTCCTCATATGAAAAACTGTCTGTCTGGTTTCCAACAAGTAGAGCAACTGGCTATGGCAGTGTGCCAGGGCTTACCCACTCACACTACCAGGCAGAGTGACCATTGCTCATAAATTCCAGCTCTTCATGGCTAACTGATTCTGTGGCTGAAAATCCAGGCATTCCCTCAGCAGCTACCGAAATGTTTTTGTCATGGGTATCTTTTCCTCTTCCTCCTTCACCCCACCCCCAGTGGCATCACTGCATGCAATGCTGTGCTGGTGCAGGGAAAGTGACATCTGAGAAATTAATGGACTTCAAGGCTTGGTAAGTCAACCAGTGCACCTAGGAATCCTCTGTCTCTGACACATGGACTTTTTGTGCTGTTTGGACTAGCATGGGTCATTCATAGTGCCATTTTTGGCTTATATGCCACTTGGACCTTGCATGAGTTATCTGTCATGCCTTTTGGCCTTGAGACAAGATTTTACAACTTCCCACTCAATTTTTCCCTTTGTGGGAATTGATTTAATAGTACACTGTCTATTTGAATTCAATTGTGCTTGTGTCCACATTTATATTTGTGTCTGTTTAAATTTCTTACTGTAAAAGTGATTGGTATGGTCTTTATCCCATCTGCAGGTTCAGGTCCCACCAGCCAAAATGAGCCTGATTTTCTGAAAGCAGCAAGGTAGTTCATGCCTCCCCTTGTTAGGAGAAGAACAGGTCTCACCATCCTGGCTCCTGACTTTATTACCCTCTTTAGGACTTCAAAGTATTCCCCATACTTGTGTTACAATTGGTGGGAGAGGAAGAGGAAATGTGTGAGCTTTAGTGCAGGCAATCTAGATGGACCTAGAATCCTGTCGGTTGCTCCCTGTCTTAGTTTATGTAAGAAAACAGGATCAATAGTACCTGGGTCCAGTCCCTGCATGATCCTCATTCTAACCCATTTTCTCTTTTTGTTGGCTTAATTTGTCACCTTATCTATTGTCATTCTGTCTCATTTCACTAGGTTTGCCCAGGTATAAGAATTAATCTACAACCTGGCCATTGTCAAGATGTTGCCAGCCCAGAGTCCAGTGGGACAATAACTCAAGATAGCCATCAGAACAAGACACAGAAACCTTGTACCCTGCTCCACTCCCACATACTTGGACCTGGTATAAGATTGAAGTATTAGGAAGGGCTGTGCAGACCATTGCCAACCACTTGCCTACTTGAGGAACTCTCTCTTTGAAATCTTTGGCTGTTGTGGCCAAGTGACAAAGCTTTACAAGCATGCTCATTGAGACTGTGAATGGCATTATATACACTGAGCTCCAGACTAGAGGAGTTCATCCAGCCTCTGGACCTGTGATCGAGGAAGAACCCAATAGAGAGACAAAATTCGTCACAAAGTTTCCACTCCAACTGAAAACCCCCCTGGGACATAACTTGGCCAATTGGAAGGCCTATAGGAATAAGCCTATGACTAAAAAGAAAATGATTTCTTATAATACCACCTGGCCTTTGTATAGACTGGATGATGATGCATATTTGCCTCTAAACTAAGGACTTCAACATTATACCCTATTACAATTGGAGCTGTTCTGCCAGAGGTTTGAGAAATGGGGAGAAATACCTTATGTAGAGGTTTTCATGCTATTCCATAACCAGGACTCAGGTCATTAGGGGGTGGAACTAGCTATACAAAGAGACGAGAATAAAGCCCTTTCCAAGCAAGACACAGAGATCAGGAAGAAAAGAATGATGAGGAGATGGGCCTCTTAAATGCTTTAAATCCCCTTCCTCCAGCCCAAGCCACTTAGGTGGCTACTCCAGCCTAAGCTGCCTTGGTGCCAACATTGGAAGCCCTGGACTGGGAAGAAGGGGCAACAGCCTCAGCTCAATAGAATGAAGGGATTGGAATGTTCTTCTGCTCCAAGACCTGACAGGGCACCCAGTGGCCTTACTGTTACTAGGGCAGGGCAATATTCAATGAAACAATGCCCACCCACAGACAACAGGGCAGCCTGCTGGAAATTACTGAAATTATAGTCTGTTTTCTGCATCTGACTTGCTTAATTGGAAAAGCTCCAATCCACCCTTTAGAGATGACCCACAGAACTAATCTCTTTGCCTCTATCTTTGCTACCCACCAGCCCACCTGTACAGCCCCTGTTAAACAGAATTTTAACTGTAGATGAGAGAAGGCTGGTGATAGACAAGGTAAATAAGGAGGCTTGGCACCTTCATCAGAAAAATTCCAACAGAATTCCCAACCCCACTTGGACAACTCCATTTGTGGATCCTAATTGAAACCCCAAAAATGGGGATATGGTCACGCTGGGGACCATAAGACATGTATCCTGGAAGGACTTAAAAAGCAGTTGTCAAAATGGAATAATTTGAATAAAATTCAGGCAGTTATCCAAAAGGCAAATGAAGACCCTTCTGATTTCTTAGAGCACACTGACAAAGCTTACAAATAAATATACAGATATTATATACAGATATAAACTAAGAGGCTCTCAAAAATTTGAGGATGATAAACATGACCTTCATTCAACAGAATGCCTCTGTCATAAAGAGGAAACCAGGGAAACAAGACAGGGCACTTGGTATAAACCCTTTGCATTAGGTTGATCTTGGACTGCTATGAAGGAATACCTGAAACTAGGCAATTTATATTAAAAAAAAAAAGATTTTATTGGCTCATGCTTCTCTAGGCCATACAAGAATGGTGCAGGCATTTTCTTGGCTTCTGGGGAGGACTCGGGGAGCTTTTACTCATGGCAGAAGGCGAAGCAGGAGCAGACATATCAACACAGTGAAAGCAGGAGCAAGTAAGAGGTGGTCGGTGCCACATACTTTAAACAACAAGATCATGTGAGAACTCATTCTCCACAAGTATAGCACCAAACCATGAGACATTTGCTCCCATTACCAAAGCACCTCCCAACAGGCCCCACCTCCAGCACTGGAGATTATGTCTCAGCATGAGATTTGGAGAGGACATCCAAGACATATAACTCTCCCAGTTGGTTGATATTGCCTTCAGGATATACTAGGGAAACTAAAAGGCTAAAGCTAAACACAGTAAATTTAGAAACTTTGGAGAAAAACTCACGCCAAAAGTGGGAGGTGAGGTGGTCAGAGCATGGCCTTGGGTAGCAACCAATGTGCCTACTGTAAGGAAGGAGGCCACTGAAGATCTGACTGCCCCCAAACTAAGGAAAGAACAAAAGAAGGGGTTGCTAAGAATGAAGTTTGAAGTAGATGATAGAATAGTACTATGCTTCCAATAATTAATCACAGTGCCTCTAAACCTTTCAGAGCCAGTTAAAATTTCCCCACAGGGTCCCTGGGTAAAACGACAGTGGGACACAAGCTGATTGTTTTTTTGTCAATATGAACACACATTATTCGATTTTAAACATGCCAGAAGCAAAAAGGCCAAAAATGACAGTACTCTTGATGGGTTGCAAGTAGAATGCAGCAAAAGGTTTTCTTACAACCATTAGAATGCTAACTAGGGCCTTTGGAGCTGAGGCACAGCTTCCTTTCTATGCTACAATTCCCTATCCCATTGCTGGAATGAAACTTGCTTTGTAAATTAAATGTGTCAGTGACTTTTTCCCCAGAAAAGCAGCAATTACGCCTACAGGTCCCACTGAAACAAGCACTGCAGCTGCAGATACTACTCACTAACCCCAACAAAGAGAAGAAACCATTACTCTGGAAAGCAAAAAATGAGTGAGTAACTGTGTATTGGCAGACAGGATCCCTGGCCAAGCTAAGAATGTGCTGCCTGTACACAGAGAGATAAAAGAAGGAATTAAAATACCTTGGATAAAAACAATCTCCATTAAGATGAAAATCCTTCAATGGGATTCAGCCTGAATTGCAAAAATTTCTTTAAAAATGGGCTGATTCACCCCTGCAGTTCTCCATATAACACTCCTATCCTGCCTGTGAAAAATCCCCACTTGAATGAATACCCTGTTATACAGAATTTAAGAGTTATTAATGAAATTGTCCAGTATGTTCATCTGACTGTGCTTGACACATACACCCTATTGACTGCCATTCCCAGAAACTATGGATGGTTTTCAGAAATGGACTTAAAGGATGCCTTCTTTGCATCCCATTTGAAGTAAAGCCCCAACCGCTATTTATCTTTGAATGGCAAGACCCAGAAACAAAAGCAACTTTTCAGCACTGTTGGACAGTGTTACTTAAAGGTTTTAAAAACTTGGCAGGGCACAGTGGCTCAAGGCTGTAATCCCAGCACTTTCGGAGGCCAAGGCGGGCGGATCACCAGGTCAAGAGATTGAGACCATCCTGGCCAACATGGTGAAACCCCATCTCTACTAAAAATACAAAAATTAGCTGGGTGTCATGGCATGTGCCTGTAGTCCCAGCTACTTGGGAGGCTGAGGCAGGAGAATTGCTTGAAGCCAGGAGGCAGAGGTTGCAGTGAGCCGAGATTGTGCCACTGCACTCCAGCCTGGTGCCTGGCAACAGAGCAAGACTCTGTCTCAAAAAAAAAAAAAAAGAAAAGAAAACTTGTTGACCCTTTTGGTGAAATACTGGCAAGAGACTTAAAAAATTGGCAATTAGATGAGGAAGTTTGCTACAGTATATAGACGACTTGCTGCTAGCAAGCTCAAACTATGATCAATGCCAGGCCAACACCATCTTGGTTTTAAACCACTTGGCACAATGTAGACATAAAATGTCTCCTCAGAAGTTCCAAATCTATAAACAGAAAGGGACATATCTAGGGTTTCCATTAAAACAGTGAAAAAGAAGCCTGATTTAAACAGGAAACAGGCAATAGCAGCCATAAAGTGCCCTGAAAACAGGAGGCAATTGTGGAGATTCTTGGGTATGGCAGGCTTTTGCCAAATTTGGATCCCCAACTTCTCACTTATGGCCAAGCCCCTCCATGAAGCCCTAAAAAGATTAGATTTTCAAACCCTGCACTAGATGGCAGAATGCCAATAGATATTTGACACTATTAAAGAAAATCTAGTGTCAGCCTTGGCTCTGGTATTGCCAAATTCCCAGAAGTCATTCAAGCATTATGTACAAAAAGCAGAATAGAGGGCTATGAATGTTATTCCAAATGTTGGGGGACACCTCACAACCTATAGCCTATTTTTCTAAACAATTGAATCAAATGACTAAAGAATGGATTCCTTCTATCTGGGCAGTAACTGCCACCTGTGAAATTCTGCAAGAAAGTTTAACCCTGGGACAGCCCATCGCCATGTTTGTGCCCCATCAGGTGCTAACTTTGCTAGAAAAGAAGGGAGGCTACCAGCTTACTGCAGAGAAAATGGGTAAATACCAGGCCATCCTTCTGGAAGGCCTAAATATCACCTTATAAACCACCACAGCCTTCAATCCAGCCACCTTGCTTCTGGTCACTAATCCTGATCAAGAATTGAAACACAATTATCTAGAAATCCTTGGTGTGGGTTACTCTAGCAGGTGGACCTTGCAGATGGACTGACGATCACTCCAGACTGGGAGCACTATACTGGTGGAAGCAGCTTCATAGAAGATAGACACCAAGACATCAAAGTATGCAATGGTGACCACAGGTAAGGTAATAGAGGCTCGTGCTCTTCCTGCTGGCACTTCAGCACAACTGTGCTGACTGCTCTCACCAGAGCTTTGGAATTATCCCAGGGAAAGTGAATAAACATTTACACTGGCTCCAAATATGCCTTCATGGTGATACATGCCCATGGGGCTATTTGGAAAGTAGTCCTCTTGACCTCAGGAAATAAGAACATTAAGGTATCCAGTGGAAATCCTTTCCCTGCTGGAAGCAGTACTCCACCTGCTCAGGTCACCATAAAAAAAAAAAAACAGGGCATGAAAAAGATGGTTCCCAAATAACCAAAGGGAACCAAGAAGCCAACAAAGATACAAAGTTGGCTGCCTGAGAAGCACAAGTGCTTGGGGCTCTCATACCTCTTTAGACTTACCAGACTCAGGCCTCTTTATACTAAGGAGGATGAAGAGTGTGCCCATGACTGGGGGTTACCTAACACAGACCCCAGTTCTCCTCGGAAGACCACACTCATCAGGTGATAAGGCTCCTGAGACCTTGGTTTATTCAATTCTCAAACATTTACATTTACATCCATTATGGAAGGGATACCTAAGTTGACTTAATATGGCCCTACCTCTAAGGGCCACACAGTTGGAGAACCATCCAGAAAAGCACACAAGGATGCTACCTTTGTGCAAAAAATAATCCCAAAACTGAACATAGTCCACCCAAGAAAGGAATTCAACACCAAAGCCTGAGTCCATTTGAAGACTGGTAGGTTGGCTTCACACAGAGGCCCAGAGCAAGTGAAAACTATAAATTTCTACTTAGTGTTTGTAATGTGTTCTCAGGATGGATTGAAGCATCCCTCACTGAGTCTGAAAAGGCTACAGAAGTAGCAAAAGCTTTCCTAAATGAAATAACTCCTCGTTTTGGACTTCCTTGTTCTATATAATGTGATAGGGGTTCTTTTGTTTCCAGGATTACCAGGAGGATAAGTCAAGCATTACAGATGAAATGGAAATTGCATTCATCATGGAGTCCACAGTCAACAAGAAAGACAGAGAAAATAAACCAACCTTTGTAAAAAATGGTAGCTAATCTCTATCAAGAAATGGATTTAAGTTGGGAAAGGGTCATACCCATTGCCTTTATCAGAGTAGTGCCCTGAAGCAGTCTAGGGTTAACCCCTTTAAAATTTGTTTATAGAAGTCCCTTCCAAACTTCCTTCCTGAAAATCCCACCTTTAGATCTAGTAGGTGAGCCAAGACTTAAACAATAAAATGACAATTAGGGGAGACATTACTAACTATGCATCAGTTTTCCCTTTCCAGGTCTGCATATCCCACAGACAAGCCTCTTCACCCTTTCTACCCAGGAAACAAAGTGCTGCTGAAGTCTTGGAAAAACAAAGGACAAGACCAACAGCTGCTGAAAAGTGGACAGAATCTGAACATACTGCTAGCTCATTAGTGAACCCGTCTGGAGGTAAGCCACGGATACATCATATGCACATGAAGGCTGCCCCTTCTCCACCTCAGGTAACCAACCTGCTTGGACCTGTGAATCAGAGAGAGACCCAACTTATTTCTTAGAAAAAAACCTTGAAAATAAGCAGAAACCTCTTTCTTTGCTCTCATAAAATAAAGCTCTTATTAGTCTTTATCGTAATAAATGAGTTTTTTGTGCCCAGTAAAACTAGTAATTCTTTTCCTGCAGAGGCACAACACTATGCAGTTTACAACAAGATAATTTGCTGAATCTCTGAACCTCTGAAAACATTCATTAAAATTCTTAAAAATATCCCGGGCACTGTAGCTCATGTCTGTAATCCCAACATTATGGGAGATCAGTGTGGGAGAATTGCTGAGCCCAAGAGTTCAAGAGCAGCCTAGGCAACATGGCCAGCCCCTGTCTCTATAAAAAACTTTAAAAATTAGCCAGGCATGGTGGTGTATGCCTGTTGTCCCAGCTACTCAGGAGCCTAAGCAGGAGAATCACTTGAGCCAGGAGGTTGAGGTTTCACAGTGAGGAATAGTCACACCACTGCACTTCAGCCTGGATGACAGAGTGAGACCCTGACTCAAAAACAAAAGTTTTTAAACAATAGGGTGGTGTGATGGCTTATACAACCAGGAGCAATGTGATCAATTAGCCAATTAATAGAACTTGCAGTGATTCCAGACATGGGAAGCCTTTCTCAATGAATATCATGTAAGAATATGTGAATAGCTTTAATCACTTTGCAATTAAATCCTAAGATAAAGTCTAGCAGTTGTCACTGTAAAGAAGTTTTCTTCATATGTGGGATGATTTCATTTGGTTGACATCAACTGCAGGACAGTTGAGTCAAATAGTTCCTCTATACTGGAAGCATTGAAAGGATACCTGTGACTCCTGGCGCAATCTTATTTGAATCGTGAGCTTGATTTCCCAAGAACACTGTTAGCATACCATAGTTTTTCAAGCCACAGATTTGCTTGCCACAGATTGGTCTCAGTGTTCTGGCTTAAACCAGTGTGATTCCAATGGCACTGTACGGTTGTGTGGCCCAAACCTCTTACCTTTGTTCCCATTGGAATGGCCAGGACAATGTACTTTACCTTTCCCATGGGTGCAAGAGTAATGGACAAAGTACACTGACAAACTTGCTAATCTCCCACAACCTAATTTAAGAGATGGACCAGATCCATTTTTTACTGGTATGACCATTTGGCTTCAATCCTAATGCCGTTAGCATGGATTGAAGATGTCATCTGATATGTAGAAACCCTTACAAATTATACCTGGTGGGCTCTCAGTGACAGCCTCCAAAGTATCTCCTTAATAAACTCTAAGATGACCTGTGTGCAAGAAGCTGTTCTGCAGATCTGCATGGCTTTGGATATCTTTGCTGCACAAAGAGGACCTTGTGCCATTATTAAAATGGAATATGGTGTATATATCCCAGGTAACTCAGGGAACATCTCTATCCCTCTAGGATATGTACAAACAAATTAATGCTATGTCTGACCCTGTGATGTCACTAGATCAATGGCTATCTTACTTATTTGGGTTAAGAACTTCTTGGTGGAAAAAGCTGCTCATAATTCTAGCTATGATTTTAGGAACAGGTGTGCTTCTTTGCTGGGGATTATACTGTTACCATACATTCTGTAAGAATGTGAGGGCTTGTGAGCCCTCCAACACATGTCACCTGTAAGTCCGGGTACTCAGGAATATTTTCAAATCCAGGTAGACTGATTCCATTCCAATGACCCCTGATTACATCCTCATCTATGAGGAAGTAGCTAGATTGAATACATCACCCACTTTCTAAAGAAATAGAACAAAATTTGGTAGTGGGGAGTTGTAATTGAGTGGCTTGGCTTTAAAATGCATTTAAAACTTATTTTTCCTTCTCTCTCATCCTAGTCCTCAAGTGTACTTTGAAACTTTCTCTCCTTTCTTACCAGACACTCCCTAGCACTGCATTCACGTATCTAATTATGTGCCTGCTTAGACATTCCAGGAGCTAATCTTGAAATAAACTAGGTAGGAAGACCCACCAGCAGAATTCTCCCCATCTAAGGATTACCTATAGCAATTAATCTACTAGCCATTGTCAAGATGGTGCCAGCCCACACTCCAGGTAGATAATTACCTACAATAGCCATGAGAACCAGACATGGAGACCCTACGCCCTGCCCCAAACTTGCACACTTCTCATGCCAAGCTTCTCTTCTGAAACACACTTGCTTGCCTACAGTTTTGAAATGGTTTTTGGAGGCATGAGCCCGGCCATTTCCCAACTTCCAGCATTTGAATAAAGTTGCTTTTCTTTCACCACACCTCACTTCTTGAATTTCCAGTGATGAGCAGCTGGACTTGAGTTCAGTTACATTTCTATTTCCGGCTTAGACCTCTCTCCACATTCCTTCTCCACCTTCCTTCACTGACATCTCAAATTTGAACATGCTTCAAACTGAATTCTTGATATTTCTCCCCAAAATCTGTTCTGCCCATAGCGTTCTCCATTTAATTTATAAAAGGTCATCCTTCCTGTTGTTCCAACCAAAAAATCTGAAACTATTGTTTACTCTTCGTTTTCTCAAATATTACATCAAATTAATCATGAAATCTTTTTGACTATTTTTTTAAAATACCCAAAACAGACCACTTTTCACCTCAGTGGCCACCAGCCTGATGTGAGTGGCCAGTATCAGTCTTATCTACAATAGTTTTAACTGGTATATCTGACTATATTTTTGCAACCCTCCCTACTCCCATCACCATACTCCCATAGCATCTATTCTTGACAGAGTAGCCAGGTTCCTGGATAAAAACATTTCATATAGTAAAGTTTGCTGTATTAGCTTATTTTTGCATTGCTGATAAAGACATGCCTGAGGCTGGGCAATTTACAAAAGAAAGACTTTTAATAGACTTACACTTCTACATGGCTAGGGAGGCCTCACAATCATGGCAGAAGGTGAAAGACACTTCTTACATGGCAGCAGCAAGAAAAAAATGAGAGCCAAGTGAAATGGGTTTCCTCCTATCAAACCATCAGATCTCATGAGACATAATCACTACCAGGAGAACAGTATGGGAGAAACCTCCCACATGATTCAATTATCTCCCATGGCGTCCCTCCCATAATGTGTGAGAATTATAGGAGTACAATTCAAGATGTTATTTGGGTGGGGACACAGCCAGACCATATCATTCTGCCCCTGGCGCCTCCCAAATCTCAAGTCCTCACATTTCAAAACCATTCGTGCCTTTCCAACAGCCCCTCAAAGTCTTAACTCATTTTGGCATTAGCTTAAAAGTCCACAGTTGAAAGTCTCATCTGAAACAAGGCAAGTCCCTTCTGCCTATGAGCCTGTAAAATCAAAAGCAAGTTAGTTACTTCCTAGATACAATGGGGTACAGGCCTTGGGTAAATACAACCATTACAAATGGGAGAAATTGGCCAAAACAAAGGGGCTACATGCCTCATGCAAGTCCAAAAACCAGAGAGATAGTCAAATCTAAAGGTCCAAAATGATCTCCTTTGACTCCATGTCTCACATCCAGATCACACTGATGCAAGAGGTGGGCTCCCATGGTCTTGGGCAGCTCCGCCTCTATGGCTTTGCAGGGTATAGCCTCTCTCCTGGCTGCTTTCACAGGCTGGTGTTGGGTATTGGCAGCTTTTCCAGGCACACAATGCAAGCTGTCAGTGGTTCTACCATTCTAAGGTCTAGAGGATGGTGGCCCTCTTCTGACAGCTCCACTAGGCAGTGCCCCAGTAGGGACTATGTGTGGGACTCCAACCCCACATTTTCCTTCTGCACTGCCCTAGCACAGGTTCTTCATCAGAGCCCCATCCCTGTGGCAAACTTCTGCCTGAACATCCAGGCATTTCCATATATCCTCTGAAATCTAGGCAGAGGTTCCCAAATTTCAATTCTTGACATCTGTGCACCACCTGCAGGCTCAACTCCACAATAAAGTTGCCAAGGCTTGTTGCTTGAAACCTCTGAAACCATGGCCCAAGCTATACCTTGGTCTGTTTTAGACATCGCTGGAGTGGCTGGGACGGAGGCATCAAGTCCCTATACTGCACATAGCACAAGGACCCTGGGCTGGGCCCAGAAAACCACTTTTACCTCTTGTTTCCCAGGCCTGTGATGGGAAAGGCTGCCAGGAAGACCTCTAATATGCCCTAGAGACTTTTTCCCCATTGTACTGAGATTAACATTTGACTTCTTCTTACTTATGCAAATTTCTACTGCCGACTTGAATTTCTGCTCAGAAAATGGGATTTTCTTTTCTATCACATTGTCAGGCTACAAATTTTCCAAACTTTTATGCTCTACTTTCCTTATAAAATCGAATGCTTTTAACAGCATTTAAGTCATATATTGAATCCTTTGATGCTTAGAACTTTCTTCCACTGCATACTCTAAATAATCTCTCTTAAGTCCAAAGTTCCAGAAAACTCTAGGGCAGGGGCGAAATGCCACCAGTCTCTTTGCTAAAACATAACAAGAGTTACCTTTGCTTCAGTTTCCAACAAGTTCCTTGCCTCCATCTGCGACAATCTCAGCCCGGACCTTATTGTTCATATCACTATTAGCATTTTTGGTCAAAGCCATTCAACAAGTCTCTAGGCAGTTCCAAACTTTCCCACATTTTCCTGTCTTTTCCTAAGCCCTCCAAACTGTTCCAACGTCTGTCTGTTACCCAGTTCCAACATTGCTTTCATATTTTTGAGTACCTCTTCAGCAGCACCCCACTGTACTGGTACCAGTTTACTGTATTAGTCTTTTGTTGCACTGTTGATGAAGACATACCTGAGATGGGGCAATTTACAAAACAAAGAGGTTTAATGGACTTAAAACCTAGGCAGGTCTCCCAATCATGGTGGAAAGCAAAAGGTACTTCTTACGGGATGGTGGCAAGAGAAAGAATGAGGGCCAAGCAAAACAGGCTTCAGGTTTCCCATTATCAAACTATCAGATCATGAGACTTATTCATGACCAGGAGAATAGTATGAGAGAAACCACCACTCTCATGATTTAATTATCTCCTACAGGGACCTTCCCACAACACATGGGAATTATGGGAATATAATACAAAATGAGATTTGGGTGAGGACATAGCCAAACCATATCAATGGCAATTCTTCACAAAATCATCTATGAATTTAATGCAATTTGAATTTAAATTCCACATAGTTTATTTATGGAAAGCTCATCAAAAAAATTCATAGAAATATAAAATTCCCAAGAATAGCTGTGATGGTTAATATTAGATGTCAACTTGATTGGATTAGATGTCAACTTGATTGACTAGCTTAGTTGGCTAGTAATGTATTGTTTTTGGCTGCATCAGTTAGGATTTTGTCAGAAGAGATTGACATTTGAGTCAGTAGACTCGGAGAGGGAGAGTAACCCTTACTGTGGTTGGGCACCATCCAATCAACTGCTAGCACAGCTAGAACAAAGCAGACAGAAGGTGGGACAAGCTGGCTTGCTGAGTTTTCTGGCTTTCACCTTTCTCCTATGCTGGCTACTTTCTTCTATTCCTTCAGCTCTTGGGCATCACACTCCAGGTTATTCTGCCTTTGAACTCCTTTGAACACCAGTGGTTTGCCAGGGGCTCTCAGGCTTTTGCCCACAGACTGAAGCCTGCCCTGTTGACATCCCTGATTTCAAGGCGTTGGACTTGGACTACGCCACTACCAACTTCTTTCTTCCTCAGCTTGCAGATAGCCTAATGTGGGACTTCACTTTGAGATTACATTAGCCAATTTTCTTTAATAAACTCCCTTTCTTTTTTTTTTTAACCTGACTTTTATAATTGAAGTCATCATTGCCACCTTCACAAGCATACATGCTTACAAACAATTCACCAGTTTTATTCATTCCCATTTTTGAACTTTTGATACCTTCCATAAGCCAACATAATACTTAAAAAATACTGAAGCCATTAAAGATGAGTTTACTTCCACATGGCTCCCATTTCTGCTTTAAAAACTCTTATACATTTATTACTGTCATGATTCAATACTAAGTGCATTGACATCTTTAATCCCAACTCCATGAGATGCTCCATTACTTTGACTTGATACCACTGTGTACCACTGTGTTACACTGTTTCTCCTTTTATTTCTTTGTCCATTCCTTTTGTTTTGCCTTCATGGGCATCTTTTCTTCCACTTGTTGATTAAAGTATTAGTGTTCCACAGAGTTCTGCTGTCAGCCTACTACTCTTCACACTACCTGCTTCTGGTTCAGGCATAATTTACATACAGTAATGCCCAGATTCCCAGACCAGACCTTAGCAAGCTTCAGACATTTCCAACTGGATGTCCCACAGGTACCTCAGGAATCACACGTCCAAAATTGAACTCAATGTTTGTCTCTCAAAATGTTTTCCTTTTTCTTTTTTTAATTTATTTATTATACTTTAAGTTCTGGGGTGCATGTGCAGAATGTGCAGGTTTGTTACTTGGGTATACACATGCCATGATGGTTTGCTGCATCCATGTGTGTGTATATATATATATATATCCCATTGGTTCTGTCCCTCTAGAGAACCCTCACTAATACAGATTTTAGCCAAGGAAATCTTGAAGAAAAGAGAAAGAGGAAGAGAAGGGGAGGACCAAGAGGCAGAGGACAAGTCGGGAGCAGGGAAATGCAGGAGTGTAGAAGAGGAAAAAAAAAAAGAGGGAAAGGAATTATCCCAGAGATCACAAGATATGCTATTCCCCAGTTATTCCTGCAAATAGCATCACTATTACAGAACCTAAAACTGGCTTTTGAGATATGGTTTCAGGTTTGCTGCATGCCTGATACATAGGATGACTCTAACGGAACCTACCTGCTGCTCCTGAGGCACCACCCAGAAGGGATTAAGAGCACAGAAGAATCATTTCCCATACTCCTATGATTGTACCCTTCCAACCATTCAGCAACAAGCATCCACTGCCTAGCCATCCCCATCCCATTCCACAAACTACCCTTGAGACAATCCTAACCTACAAGCCTTCGATGAGATTGATTTGAGTAATAACTCCATCTCCCATGTGATATAGCCACCCTTGTGTCTATTAAATTATTTCTTTGCTGCAATGCCATGGTCTTTGTTTGTGCATAGTGCAGCAAGAACCTGATGGGCAGTTACATTATAAAGAGCAGTAAAAAAGACAAGTGTTTCTGTCAAAAATGACTTTCTAAAAGTTTAGGGGGAACCTCAAAAACTCAAGTCCCTAAAATGTACCATCAAATTGAACATAAATATAGAAGAAAAAAAACATACACATACACACAGAGATTATTCTGCAATAATTTCTAAATGTTGTTCACATTTTCAGAAACTTTCTTACAGAAGTCAAACTGGATGCAAAAATACAGTGGCTTATGCAAAAGAAGATGGCATAGGAAATTGATTAGTGTTGGCCCAATGCATGAAGTGACTTTGCATTCATAAATTAATGTCTTTATGCTATATTTTTATAATTCTTCATTTTAACTGTCTTTGGACTATCCAACCTCAAATTCTAACTGTACTGAGTAAAAGCATTGCACTTACATGCACAAGTATTTATTATACTATATTCATAACAAGAAGAAGAAGCTGGAATCAAAATTAATGAAATAATTCTATACCATAACAGTACAAAGGATCAGAGTTATATGCAGTATCAGGAAGAGATAACCAAAATAAATTGTAAATTAGAAAGTTCAAAAAAAATTGTAAAATATTATATAGAATATGTCTCCAGTTTTTTATTTGGAGAAAATGGTGTTTAAATATAGAAAGAACAAAAGATAATTAAATAGAATAAAAGACTAAAAAACTAAAACTATAAATAGTGGTTTGTGTTTTATTTTTCTTTTCTCTTGATGTGCTTTACTCTGTAAATATAGCTGGAATATTCCTTATCCAAAATATGTTGGAACAGAAATGTCTGAATTTTAGATATTTTCAGATTTTGGAATATTTACATTATATGTACTCAATGGTTGAACAAAAGCAAGGATTATTCACTCTGGACATTAAGCTGAAGCTCAAAAAAATTTGGATTTTGGAGCATTTCGGATTCTCAGTTTTGGACTGTTAATCTAGTATATAACTTATGAAAAAAATAGTATTTGTTTTTAAATAAGCCACACCAGTTTATCATCCAAGTTGCCCTTTTTTGGTTTTTCTAAAAATGTTTTATAGAACAGATATTGTGTTTGTGTTGAACTAATGAAATATATTTCAAATAAATGATATTTTCTTTCTCTACCCTCTTTGCCTTTGGAGACTAATCCCAGAACATTAAGTTGTATGGCAGGAACTTAGACTTTAAACAACCTGTCAGTCATTTAAATTGCTGATTAATTTTGGCTTGGCACCACTTATCATCTTAGATCAAGTGCTTGATGAAATAATCAGTCATCTGTGCCTACTTTGAGAAATTAGCACACATATTTATTTGTCAAAATGTCAAAGTGAGTCTAATTTTTAAGTACTGACCTGTGCAGCAGATGTCAACATTTCTCAAGATTAAGAGGGTAATTCTTTCAAGGCAACAACCATGACTCTTGTAGCAAGACCACCTTTGTAAACTTTCCTCATATATTTTTTTCTAGAAGTTAAGTAGAGCTAGAGCTACAGACTGGAAAAATTAGTTCTTTGAAGTTTTTATCAATACCCATATTGAAGCTAAACTTTTTTTCCTTTTATGTTTAAAGAGAAACCATTGACTTTCATTTATGTAATAGACATTAAATTAAAAGCAAAGTCTAATCTAGGTGTTGAGAAAATAAGCCAGGAATTATTCCTATGGGAAGAGGTGTTGAGCAATTTAAAATCATACCAATTCAGTATTTATGAATTAATATTTATTAAGATCACTATGTGTGTAAAATGTTATCTCTAAAATTACAAAGAAAGACAATGACAGAAGTCCACAGAATTGGAAGTAACAAATTACAATCAACGTCAGACATCAAGGCATTATTACTTGAAAAGAATGATGTCCTTAACCCAAAACAGTAGGATCTAAGGTTTCACACTTTTCTAATAGAAGACAGAATCTATGTTGATTGAATACATTCTTCTTTCTAAGAATAGTTCTATCATAAAACTTATATTTTTATTCAACTATATGTTTGTGGTAAACTAGAAAAAATTTATTATTCTCTTAATTTTGATACCTGTGTCTTAAATATATTTTTCATACTAATATATGTAGATAATATAAAAGTGAAGCAAAACAGGAATCATTGTTAGTAATTATTTGAAAATATACAAATTAACTTCAGATGGATTAACGATTTAAACATAAGACCTAATACCATAAACACCTTAAAAGAAAACCTAGGCAATACCATCCAGGACATAGGCATGGACAAGGACTTCATGACTAAAACACCAAGAGCAATGGCAGCAAAAGCCAAAAGAGAAAAATGGGACCTAATTAAACTTAAGAGCTTCTGCACAGCAAAAAAACTATCATTAGAGCAAACCAGCAACCAACAAAATGGGAAAAATTTTTTGCAATCTGCCCATCTGACAAAGGACTAATTCAGAATCTACAAAGAACTTAAACAAATTTACAAGAAAAAAAAAACATAAAAAGTGGGTGAGAGATATGAACAGACACTTCTCTAAACAAGACATTTATATAGCCAACAAACATAAAAAAGGCTCATCATCACTGGTCATTAGAGAAATGCAAATCAGAACCACATTGAGATACCATCTCATGCCAGTTAGAATGGCAATCATTAAAAAATCAGGAGAAAATAGATCCTAGAGAGGATGTGGAGAAATAGGAATGCTTTTATACTGTTGGTGGGGATGTAAATTAGTTCAACCATTGTGGAACACAATGTGGTGATTCCTCGGGGATCTAAAACCAGAAATACCATTTGACCAAGCAATCCCATTACTGGGTATAGACTCAAAGGGTTATAAATCATTTTATTATAAAGACACATGCACACATATGTTTATTGTGGCACTGGCAACACTGTTCACAATAGCAAAGACATGGACCAACCCAAATACCTATCAAGGGTAGACTGGATTAAGAAAATGTGACACATATACACCATGGAATACTATGCAGCCATAAAAAGGATGAGTTCATATCCTTTGCAGGGACATGGATACAGCCGGAAACTCTCCTTCTCAGCAAACTGACACAAGAACAAAAAAACACCTCATGTTTTCACTCATAAGTGGGTATTTAACAGTGAGAACACATGGACACAGAGAAGCGAACATCACACACCAAGGACTGTTGGGGGTTGGGGGCTAGGGGAGGGATAGCAGGGGCTGAGGGGCTAGGGGAGGGATAGCATTAGGAGAAATACCTAATGTAGATGACAGGGTGATGAATGCAGTAAACCACCATGGCACATGTATACCTGTGTAACAAACCTGCATATTCTGCACATGTACCCCAGAACTTAAAGTATAATAAAAAATTATTATTATTTGATAATAGATCAGTATGCTTCTGTAGAGGAAAACAAAGAGAAGTACACTTGAAAAGAAATTATCACTCTCTTGATTAGGAAATATAATGTCAGTCCCAAAAATAAGAGGTAGCTGTTTTATAGTTTCTAAGTTTTACACATTTTATAAGGAAGATAAACAGGAAAGAGTTAGCTAAGAATGAAGATAAAGAGTTATAAAGTGTCAGCAGAAAGTGAATAAAAAGGTTGATTCCATAAATAAATATTTATTAAGCATGTATTGTATTTCAGATACCTGAATTACCAGTGAATAAGATAAGCACTTTCATGAAATTCATTAACGTAAGCATTGAAAATTACAAATATTCCTCTATGAGCTGTATTAGCTATATCCCAAAATTTAATAGGTGTATTTTCATTATCATCTAGTTTAAATATTTTTAACTTTCCATGTAACTTATTACTTTACAATAAGTTGTTTAATTTCCAAATATTTAGAAGTGATCAAAAAGATATTTTGCATAATTTCAATCCTTTTAAATTTATTGAGGTATTCGTATGGCTCATATGATGGTCTACCTTCATAAATGAACCATATTCCTTGAACTGCAATTGCTGACTGAAAGAATTTAATGGTTAATTGGTTGACGAGGGTGATGATAACCCAGAGAAATACATTTCTTTTCCCAGATGAGACTGCCACTCAGAGAAGTAAAAAACATACCAACAAAAACCATGCAGGTGTGGTTGTTAGTGAATTTATGTGGACATAGACAAGCTTGCTAGAGAAGAGAAGGTGGTAAGCAGAGATCATACATGTCTTGGAAAATTGAGAAACCCAAGTACCGATGGCCAGTGACAGTTCACTATACATTATAGATACATCATTCAGATGAGAGGTATCTTAAGATAGCAATATTATATAAAGAAAAGTCAAGTAGATCCAAATGGGACTATGCATGTCTAAAACAAAACAAAAAATAAAGCAAAGGACAAAGTTATGTTTTCTGGCTAAAATTTAAAATTTTTACTTTTACAATTTTTATGACACTGAGCCATTATGACATAATTTTTCCGATCTTTGTTAGTATTGGCATAGAATAGTAAACAACTAATGGAAAAGAGTCAATAGGTCAAGCAAATTCTAATAAATTTATATTGAAATTGAGACAATATCTGAGTTTAAAAATGTACCTCCCCCCTTACACACACACACACACACACACAATTTAAGAAAAAATGGCCAATCTATTTAGGCAGAACATTGTATTTCCAAAGGCTTTCCTTTCTAGAGGTAACAAAAAGCAGAATCCTCTGGAGAGGATTTTGGAGAATGGAGAAAGTCTTTACTCTCAGAAGGAACAAATAGGGGACTTTGTGATGGAAGATGTCCACTTAGCCATCCAGATCAGTCAGTCAATCAGCTCAGTGCTCAGTGGAGCACAGAGGCCTCAGGCACACATCTCCAAGTCTCTTACACACAGGTTACAGAAGCCTCATCTCTTTTTAAAATCATGGCTATGAATAATTTTTCCAGAAAAATAAGAAGCATTAGTCATAGCCTACTTAAGCAAATACGCTTAAAGGCCTTGAAATCGCAAGGCAATTACTCTAGGTTTGTGAATAATGACATCTAATTAAAATGTTAAATTAAGTTCAGTAGTGATACCAACTTGTTTATACATTCAAACTAATTTCAGTAAAGTAAATTTAGCCTACAGAGATTATATACTTTGGCACTATCTATTATAATAAAATTATGAATGAGATTTTAAGATTAGATGATGACTATGTAACTCCTCCAATTTCCCATTGAAAGATTCATTGTGGGGGAGAAGGAGAGGAGGAAGAAGAAGGGGGAGGAGAAAAGAAGGAAAAAGGAGGAGGGAGAGGTGGAAGGAAACCTGTACACCAAGAGATCAAAACTTCTAACTTCCTTGGAAGCCAGCAATATTCATCAATGCTATGTCAGGCCTCAGAAAAAAATTCCACTAATCAAAGCATAATTCAGTCCCTGAAAACAACCTAGCAAATCCTTACATGTACTCCTTCTATAGTGATAGAGAATACTGACAGTCCAAAAAGTCCTAGTAGTTAGCCTTCATCCACCTCATGCCCCTTCCTACAAAATTTCTTATTTTTTTTAATTTTCATGGTGAGAGACCTATGCATGCACCAGCTTGAATGTGTTAATCAGTACTAATACTTTGTATGTTTACAACATGAACAGGGCTGATCTGTATCTTTTTGCAAAGGGAAACACCAAAATATGAATTAAGGAAGAAATTAAAAACAAAACAAAACTCATTACATTTTAGTGGGGAGATTAAGATATTTGGTAACAGTGTGAAATAGAATAGACTTCTGGGAGCTCTGAAGTTGATGAATTATGTAAAGAGGAGTCATGTGAATCAATGCAGGTAACTCCCCAACACAGAAATAAGTAAACACAGGGAGGGGCATTGTGCTGAGCTCTCCCCTACTAGTATCTTCTAGTAGAGGAAAGTAGTATTGCTAATTCCTGAAAGGAAATCAGAGGGCCCTAGGGCAGCATTAATGGAAACTCCATTGAGAGGTTTATTTTCAATGAGTTAGGATTCTAAGATGGGTAATGCATTGATGCCAAAGAGATATCATGTGACCAGTTGTTGGTAATGAGCTGATGTGTTGAGTTGAAGATTACATACACTTTCAAGATTCAACCATCCCCAAGATTTCTCTATCCATTGCCTATGTTACAGTCTTTACTGGGAAAACTACTACCACCATGCAATCTTGCCACATTATCTCCACCTAAAAGTGTGCTTTCCTGGCTGTAGCAGCTGGACTCAGGAAATGCAAACTCCAGTGAGCAATCTCAGTCTTCTTCAGTCCTCAAGTCTGGGGGAATCCCCTTCTTCCATATGCAAAAGAATGAGCTTTAACAAGTTTGGTTCAGGCAGTTACTTGTCAATTCCCTTACTCTATTTAATTATGATCATCTAAGTAGATAGTGAAAGAAAGTATACTCTTTATATAATATTTATACCTCTTCAAAGAGAAATGCATACTCAGTGAAGGATGACTTCTTGATCTCTGCATATTACCATTCACCTTAACCAACAGGACTCTATAGCAGGATTGTGTGCCTTTTCTAAGTTCAAAATGTTGGTAAGTGGCAGAGCTAGTATACAGATTCAGATGTGAAAACCCAGATTCTCGACTACAACTTCATTTATCTTCGATACCACAGGATTTGGAATTACAAATAATTCTAATAGAGTGTTGCATTTTAATCATTTTGGGGCCTGACAAATTTTACATCTTTTCCTACTTGACACTTTCTTGATCTTATTGATTTTAACAAAAACTATGATAATCCTTCTTTTTTTATATTTCCTCCTTATCTACTACCTTCTTAAAAGTTTCCATATAGAATACCCAGATTAAGAAGGCCTTCAAGTGACACTATTTATCAGTATATCCTAAAATATGAGAATATGTTTTATCTTTAAATAGATTGAAGAGACTGAATCTTTTCCTATTCAACAGAAAGTCATATTTTTATTATGTAAGTAAAGTATACTTGTGTATTTCTTCTTATACCAATATCAAAACAAAATACTTGGTCGAGGTCAATGCCATTTAAACAATACTATAATCATGTGAAAGCCAAACCTTAAGTAAATTTATGGGGTTTGTTTTAGGTTACCAAGTTCCTTAATTCTACACAACTTTCAAAGATTTACCATGCAGGTTGCAATTCTCTCCTCTTTCCCCACTGAAACTTATTTGTTCAGGGCATCCTAACAAATATCCTAAACTTCCAGCCTTATAGAAGAATCAACTGCCAAGAACAAAATGACTTCATGGTAGAGTAATTAATGTACATCATTCCTTGTTGAAGATATCCTAAGGGATAATATTATATAAGGTAGACACAAAGCATCTGGTCATGATGAGACATGGAGAATGTTTAAAAGACAGAGTGAAATGTTAAATGGCTAAATTTTGACAGAGGGATGAAGTTAAGAAAATCCAAAGAATTAATCACTAGCTAGAAGAGCAAGCTTTGGAGGGCCTCAGATTTCAAAGACAGGGCATAAAAAAAAAAAGTCCAAAGAAGCGATGAGAAAATGAATCAACGTCTCACTGAAATAGAACTTGAGGAAGGAAAATAGTTCTACTATAAATATGGTCAAATTATGACACAATGATAAATAGGTAGACCACCACAATCTTTAAATGTTTGACTATTACTTGGCAAAGCAAGATATTCTGATCTTCTTTATTGAGTTTGTTTTCCCCTCCCTAATTGTAACATCCTTAATTGTACCCACTGGATTTGATCATGTTAAATTCTCACCATTAGTTTGATTATAGAAAGAGCACTACACTTTTTCTTCCTTTGTCTTCCGCCATGATCTTATTCATCAAGAAAAGTGATTAGATCTCAAGCAAGTGCAGAAGCACTCTCAAAAGCAAGAAAAAAATTACTCTTTTGCTGGATTTTTTTCTCTTGCTCTAAGTCACTTTATGTATCTGAAAAACAAAACAAGTTTTATTGTCAATAAAACACTGGTCAATAAATTCTCCTCTCTCACTTAAGACCGCCTTGCCTTACTGTGAAAACATGTTCTTACCTATTTTTAAAAAAGAAAAAGTAGAAACTTAATGTTGGATTAAATACGTTATTTTGTTTCATTACTGATAGAATATTGGAAGTGAAACCAAACAGCAAATAGCATGATTTCTACTTTTATTTCCTCATAATTCTGAAGACAAAGGGGATTTTTTTCTACTAAGCAAAAGATCTTTATTTGTATAAACTGATTAAGAGGCTGTGAATGATTCAAATAAATTATGCTTTTCAGTGCTACAAGCATCAATAGCGGGTGAAAGAGGGAAAGAAATGGTTGAGGGTATGCATAAGACTCCTGTTCAGGAGGCTGGTGGGTGGTTAGACTCATGATATAGCATAAGTATTTGAATAATATCAAGGGAAAAAGGAAAGTAAATCTGTTGTCAAAGAAAATTCTCTCCAGCCACAGCAGGGATTGAGGCACATGTAGGGATAGTTCACACTGGGCATGCTTTACTCAAGAACTACCACAATTTCTTATCTGCCAAGGGATAAGCCCCTTGAGAATCCTCAGAATAATGGCTCCCTAGGTTTTTCTAGGTATTTTTTTCTCAGCCTGCTGCTGGCCTTTTGCTTCTCTGGTACAAATCAGTTCATTCCATCTGTCTCTCTTTTGTCTTTCTGTATTCAAGCCTTCACTATTTCTCCCAGGGAATGTTCTCCCAGAACAAAGCTAATAAAATCTCAATTACTACATTTTAAAAGTGCCTTTAACTGACTTAAACATAAGACCTAACACCATAAAAACCCTAGAAGAAAATCTAGGCAAAACCATTCGGGACATAGGAGTAGGCAAGGACTTCATGACCAAAACACCAAAAGCATTGGCAACAAAAGCCAAAATAGACAAATGGGACCTAATCAAACTCCACAGCTTCTGCACGGCAAAAGAAACCATCATTAGAGTGAATCACCAACAAACAGAATGGGAAAAAATGTTTGCAGTTTACCCATCTGACAAAGGGCTGATATCCAGAATTTACAGAGAACTAAAACAGATTTACAAGAAAAAAAAAAACAAGCCCATTCAAAAGTGGGCAAAGGATATGAACAGACACTTTACAAAAGAAGACATACATGAGGCCAACAAACATATGAAAAAATGCTAATCATCACTGGTCAATAGAGAAATGCAAATCAAAACTACATTGAGATGCCATCTCACGCCAGTTAGAATGCTGATTATTAAAAAATCTGGAGACAGCAGATGCTGGAGAGGATGTGGAGAAATAGGAACACTTTTACACTGCTAGTGGGAGTGTAAATTAGTTCAACCATTGTGGAAGACTGTGGCGATTCCTCAAGGACCTAGAAATAGAAATTCCATTTGACCCAGTCATCCCATTACTGGGGATATATCCAGAGGATTATAAATCGTTCTACTATAAGGACACATGCACACGAATGTTCACTGCAGCACTGTTTACAATAGCAAAGACCTGAACCAACCCAAATGCCCATCAATGTTAGACTGGACAGGGAAAAGGTGGCACATATACACCATGGAATATTATGCAGCTATAAAAAACGATGAGTTTGTGTCCTTTGTAGGGACATGGATGAACCTGGAGACCATCATTCTCAGCAAACTGACACAAGAACAGAAAATGAAATACTGTATGTTCTCACTCATAGGTGGGTGTTGAACAATGAGAACACATGGACACAGGGAGGGGAGCACTACACACTGGGGTCTGTTGGAGGGAATAGGGGAGGGGAATTGGGGGGTGGGGAGTTGGGGAGAGAAAGCATGGGGAGAAATGCCAGATATGGGTGAAAGGGAGGAAGGCAGCAAATCACACTACCACCTGTGTACCTATGCAACTATCTTGTATGTTCTTCACATGTACTCCAAAACCTAAAATGCAATGAAAAAAAAAAGTGCCTTTAACCAAAGAAAAGGTTTAAAAAGGTGGAGAGGAGTAGGGTGGGGAGGATGAGAAAAAATATGGAGATGAACCATCTGGGGAAAGAAAGAATTTGTAGAATAAAAATAAAAAAAGAATAAGAAGTTGTAGAGACACCATGATACACCTTCCCTAAGGGGTCTGGGGAAGAGGACATGGCCAAAGGTAACTAACCTTTAGGTTTGATACTGAATTCTACTAGTAACCTATTTCTTTCTAACCTAAGAGTTTAGAACCACTTTATCAAATCCTGTTGGCATTTTTACTAGAATTTCAATCTGAAGTAATATATTTCATTGTTTAAGGCCATTTGAGTGTAGTCTTTAGTTCACTGCAGCTAAATAGAGAAGCAAAAAAAATGTTTTTAAGTATATTACAATTTTCCTAACCAATAGTTGGCAAAAGCAAATCCTACATACAAAAGAATCAGTGGATAGGCTGTCAGGCTTCCAGTTAGATTCTTTGACATTCACTCTTTGCTAATTTCTTCCTCATGTTGACGAAAAGAAAAGCTATAGTTGTCTGTTACAATTTTCCTAACCAATAGTTGGCAAAAGCAAATCCTACATACAAAAGAATCAGTGGATAGACTGTCAGGCTTCCAGTTAGATTCTTTGAAATTCACTCTTTGCTAATTTCTTCCTCGTGTTGAAGAAAAGAAAAGCTATAGTTGTCTGTTTATAGCTTTCTTCCTCACAATTTTAAGTGTCCTTCTGACTTGAAGTTTTGCATAGAGACAAAGAAAATTGACCTACTGCCCTGACAAACAAACATGCTAGTATGAAATGCTATCTCCTTGGCATGCTCTGGTCATTCTCAATGCTGTTAACAGTTTCTCTTAACCATTTCCATTATAAAATGACCCTCAGTAAACCAGCTGTAGTGACCATCTTCACTGTACACAGGTGTTCTTAAGTCCTAAATTGATGCCTTGCTTTCCCCAAGATCTCCCTAAACAGGGGCCCTCCCAAATCAGATTTGGTGATAAGTTATACTTTGTACTTTCACTTGACTTACTTTTCCCCATCCCAATCCTCTTGAACCACTTCTCCAAATGGATCAAGAACAGTTCCAAACTGGCACTAGGAGCAACTTCTTCACCTTCCCTTCAGGAACATCTGTTTCCACTACTTTTTCCACAGCAGTTTGAAAACATATAGGAGTTTAAATCTATACTATCACCATTCTTTAATTCAAGATATGTAATATTCTATGGTATCTATGTTAATAACCATCTAGAATATGCAACTGAGACCACAACTCAATCTTTCAGAAATACATATTCAACATTTTCTGTGTTTTAGATACTATGTTGAAAAGCACTAAATGTTGAAAATAGTATTATCTAATATCGTGCAAAAAATCTACCTTTTCATAACAATAATATGGAATAATAGAACTTTATGTGTTATTACCTATATTCAACATAAGATTTGTTAAAATTGGTTAAAATATGTAGATACCACCTGCTACAGTCATACCTCACTTTGTCTAGTTTGAGATCACCTATTCAATAATTAATGTATTATATTGTGCATAATTACATATTATTTAGAGCTAATATTTTATCTTTTTTAGGAAAGTGGAACACTTTACCTATTAATTTAATGAAACATGTACCTGTTAAAAAGAAGTAAATATTAATCCTATGATAAGCTAATCTTCTAAAATATACCCCCAAGTATTACATCTCTATAAATATATTATCATATCTAATTTCTGGAGTTTTTTCTTTAACGATTACAAATTATGTGTTTGCACTCTGGCCTGCAGAATTCCTAGTATCATAAAAAGTAAAAGCATATCATTTTATCTTTGCAAATTAGTATCCCTTATTTCTCTGTGAAGGAATTAAGGAAAAATAATTAAAGCATTAAAGTGATCAGCATTCAAATGTGAAAAAGAAAATATCCCATAGCATTTTCCCTTGCTTTCCAAGTAATCCTTTAACCTAAATTCCTAGGTTCCAGAAACTTTTTCTTGTTCTCTTCTAAGGTCACTCACATAAGCCATCCCACACCACATCTTTTTTTCTTTCTTTCTTTTCTTTTTTTATTTATGAGACTGAGTCTCACTCTGTTGCCAGGCTGGATTGTAGTGGCATGATCTTGGTTCACTGCAACCTCTGAGGTTCAAGTGATTCTCCTGCCTCAACTTCCCAAGTAGCTGGGACTACAGGCACACACAACCAAGCCCAGCTAATTTTTGTATGTCTAGTAGAGACACAGTTTTACCATGTTGGCCAGGATAGTCTCAATCTCCTGACCTCAGTCTCCCAAAATGTTGGGATTACAGGTATGAGCCCACCTCAACCTCCCAGTGTCGGGATTACAGGGTAAACCACTGTACCCAGCTCCACACCATATCTTAATTCCTTAGTCAAGTAAATTGAGTCACACATACATTTGAAGCCCAATTGCAGGAATGGAAAGAGAAAAGTTTTTATTTTTCTATTACCTACCACTAAGAATGTAGTAACTCCTGGTTGTGAGGTCTCACATTTCTTTGTGGATAGATAATTACAAAAATTATCACTTTGCTTCTGCTGAGAGCTGCCTGCTACCTTAATACACAGTGAAGTGAAAATTCTGTAATTGTCACTATTTTAAAAGATGATAATTTAAATAGTTACCCAGAGGCATCATGTGATCCTATCAATTGGCAAGATGTGATACAAGCGCACACCTCAGGATGAACACAGAGGTTGTCATGTCAACACTGAAATTTGGCAAACTGCTCTAAAATACTAAAGTGTTCTGTGAATGCCAGGAATGCATGTGAATGTGTGGTTTCTACTTGTATGCCTTACTGACTGACCACCTGGTCAGAGTGTTGTAAGAAAGGTGCAATCAGATTTACAGTTGTGCCTTTGGCTCTGGCTTACAGCTCTCCGCTCCTTTGACTCACTGGGGCTTTGCATCACTCCCTTAATCCCTATTGCATTGAATATTTGGAAAATATGTGCCATCTGGTCAATATCAAGATGGATTTTTAATTTAAGTTTTAGCAGTGGGAAATTTGAAAAAAAAAAGTGTAACAATTTAAGCAGCAATGCAGTGAAATCTGGAATGTATAAGGAACACCAAAATTAATTCCATACTTTAATTGAAAAATTGTTGGCTTCCCCCGGCCTTCCCCTGTAGAATGAGGAATACACAGAAGACAAATTATTTAATATACCATCACATTTTAGAGCTGTGGCCAAAGATGTATTAATTGTTAATCTCACATCTAAACATCCACTCATAAATCAATGTGGATGGCCTTGAAAAGCAAAGATTTAACTTCCTTTGCTCCAAAATAGAATAGTAAAATACTTCATAGAGGTTCAATTAGCACGACAACATAGTTTATGCACCTTAATTAATAATTTCTAGCTGTTTGCAGAGTAAAATTTTAGAATACTTATCTAGAGCTTTTGAGATATTGATCATATTGAATTTCCTTATCAAATTATCTCCCCAAACACTTCCAAGGCAACAAGCCCTGAATGCTATGAATGTGGTATTGTTTGATTGGTCTTCAGAAAACAAAATCAAACAGGGCAGTCACACACATTTACTCCAACAAGTTTTGTGGCATACAAAGCTATTATACTAAACAATTTATATTTTACTACACTGTGCAGTGTTTATTGTTATTTGGAGACATGAAGACAAGATGTAGACAAAGGAGAAACATGAACATAAAGGCAAAACTGAGAAGGAGTAGTGCTTGACAAACAGCCTGCTAAGGAGTACAGGGCTGTTAGCTATAAGGCCTGGGTGGGGAGTTTCTGGAAATGAGTATAGGGACAGAGGTTTCAACCATGTAATGAAAGGCATGGAATGTTTTAAGAAAATATGTGATATAGTAATATTAGTATCTCTGATGTTAATGCGGAAATAGATTGAAAAGCAGAAGATCAGAGCTGAGGAGACCAAGTAAAAGAAAATGAATAAGGACAGAGCCAAGTAGGGATGAAGAGAAGAAAACCTGACAATTACAATGTTGATGAACACTATTTTCCTAGTGCCTCGTGTACACTTTCAAGCCTACTGCTTTTAAAACGGTGTCTTATTACACCTGCCCCAGTCGCTCCTCAAGCTCTATTATACTCCCCTATTCATAGATGAGAAAATTGAGCACTGAAAAGGTAAGATTTCCTCCAAGGTCACACAACAGATAAAGAGATTTTGAATCAAATCTAATTTCGAAGGCACACTCATTGAATAACGATAAAGAGGGAAAAGAAGAAAACGAGTTAATGGTTTTCTTAGCAGCAAATCTGTCCTCTCAATCTTTACTTTCTATATTCAGTACCACTTTCATTAAAGTAAAAAAAGTAACAAATCATTTGCATTGCTTTTAATTAACTTCATAGAATAATAAAGAAATCACAATGCAGTAAAATAGGGATTCATTAACAAGTATTATAATATTATACTACTATAGACTCTGAGAAAGATTCAAAAAGTATAATGTTTCTTTCTAATTTTATCTTCTCATTCCAAATACCTAGTATGGTGGACCAGGTGAACACACAATATATTGTTTAATGGAGAGGATTAGATATCAACTACGCCCATCTCCTCATTTATAAATGAGTAACCTGAGATCCAGCTTAGCCCTGTGACTTGATAAAGCAGTCCACGAAAATCACATCTTCTGACTTCAGTGAATCCAATATCATTTTTATAAATAGTTAATTTATTTTAATAGAATCATTACCAGAATAGCACAGAGAATCAACATTACAAATATGTACTTTAAAGTATAAGAACTCAATTAGAAAAGTATAGTCAATGGATAAAATGTACTTGATAATAAGTCTATAAAAACCATTTTGTTACCACTAATTAGAAATTTGCTTGGTTTATCCAAAATCTGGCATTATGCAGAACAATTGAACGTTTATTTATATTTCTTTTAATGTATAATTTCTGACATCTGTTTGCTGAAACATTTTAACTTGCTTTAGTTTTCTATTGCCATATATTTATATTAAAATTCACACACATGTGAAAATGGAAAAAAGGAAATGACTTGCCACTATCTGATTCTGAGGCCCATGTTTTCATTATTATTATATAATTAGGTATCTCCTGACCCCATTGGGCCATAATGGGAACTACCAATAACAGAGAGAATTCTGTCGTTTATTTGAGGATGAAATGTTTCCTCTAAGAGGATTTCAACATGTTCTCCACACAGAAAATATGCTAATAGGATGCTTTTGAGCATAATTTTTATGCATTTGTTGTCTTTAAAGGGACCAACCAGACCCAGCCTCACCTTCTTCCTGTGTGGAGCTCCAACAGCAGTGTTCTAGAAGTTCAACTATAAGGCCTAAGTAATGTTTTTGCACCAGACCCCAGAAGTTAAGTTTATCAGTCAGTGGAATACTGATGTTAGGTTTCAGAAAGTGCCAAACAAGAATAAGGTTCCTCCACCATTTCAGCAGAGGGCACACTCTTGGCAGCTTTTGTTGCTGGTTGCTTCCTGGATGTTTTAATACCAGTTGATTTGTCAGCAATGAGCCATTGTAGAAATGCTGTCGAAGTATGGATCCCAGACTGGTGGCTGCAAACTGTTTACTAACAGATTGATGCTCAATAAGGAGATTGAGTCAGAATATAAGTCAACTGTGTCACTAAGTTCACTATTTAGCAGAGCTGGTATCATGTGTGTTGTGAGAGGGGCAAGACTCAATGAAAGAGGCAGTACACTGATTTTCATTCTGATGTAAGCTATCTCATCTTTGACTGGGACTTCACAGAATTCCTTTCATAGCTGGCCTATCTCCTCATTCAGATGGAGATCCGCAAGCTAAAGGCAGTGTTGATGATGTTAAGAAGCAAAACAGCAACCTCAGAGGATTTCAAAATGGCTAATTTTCTTGATGAAATTATATAAAATTAGCCTAAGTGTTGTATATTATATTAAGAATGAAAAAGATGTACACTTCGTATTGCTGTGACTGAAGATGACTATTGACCCTTTAAAATATATTAAGTTTCTTTCTATTGGCCTTTTATAACTTATTATTTCATCAATATTCAAATAAAGAATTGAAAGTTAAGAATGTTCTGAGAAGTTGGTATAAGATGTGCATACCAAGACGTTTTGAGGATTTGATTATTATTGACTACATGTTCATCATTTTCAAGCCTAGAATTAACCTTTACATTATTGCATGAGTAAAGGAAGGGACATTTTGTTTTCAGATTTTCCATGGATATCAACCTTTGATGAAAACCAAATTTTTCTTTCTTAATCTGAGCATAGTGGTAATTTTAAAATTATTAAATGTTCTACAATGTTCTAGATTGTCACTGATGCTAGCTATTACAATACAACAGAGATGCGAGGCTTTAATGAGCCTTATCAAATGAATTACATGTGCTTGGCCATTTCTTGGGTCTCAGACATATTTATTTTCATGTTTATTTTCAAAAAGCAATTTAAAAATTGAAGTCAACACAGTATAAATACTTCACTTTCACATCAATTTCTAAGATGAAAGGGGTGGTTTAATGGAGTGTGAGAAATAGCATCAGTTTTATGAAGACTTTTATTATCAGAGTGGAAGATTTTAAGAACATTCCCTTGTAAGAAGAAAACAATATAAGAAAAATATTACAGTCAACATTTTTCTGTTGTTTTAAAACTATTTGGCCGTCATGTTTTCCATACTATTCTAGATTAATCAGCGATCTCAAAGGGCTACAAAACTGAAACACAATACTAGCAACACTTTAGGGCTCAGACAGAACATTATGAAGTAATAACTTATTATACTTTGTGGTTATGTAGGTAAAGCCAGTTTTCCTGAAAAAGGCATAGGCGTGTTTCTTGCAGATTCCCTCATTCTTCCAATCAGATGCTAAATGTTTGGAAAGCAGAATGCTATTAACCAAAGAATAATATATTATATACCAGCTCCTAAAAATGCAATCTCTTTGAAATAGTAGTTTCTGTGGTTGGTTGCAGACTCCAGAAAATGAGTTATGCAAATTCTGGAAGATTCTTAACATCGACTAAAATAATCAAATACACATTTGGGCAAGTTTCACACACTGACTATGTACACCACTGTAGAAATCATTAGCTACAGCATCTGTTAATAGTGGAAAATTAGCAATTTTATCTGTCTAAAGATAATAACATTTCTGAAAAATTTCTTCAATTAACAGTTGTTAATTAATTCCTCCAATTAACAGCAAATTATTTTATCTGTTGCATGTTGAGTTGCTTTGAATTTTTTTTGAAATCCTTAAAATGAGCTTTTAATTGAGCAAAATAACAGTTTTTAATAACTTCACATGTAAATAAATCTAGGTGGTATTACAATATGACTTGGAAAGTGTATAAAGTTTAAAAAGAGCAACAATCAGCATCACAAGAGGCAAGGTTTTTACAGCTCTATTTAATTTTCATGAAGATTTATTTATCATTTTCTTCCTTTTATAGATTGTGCTTTTTGTGTCAAGTCTAAGAACACTTTGTCTAGCCTTAGATTCTGGATATTTTCTTCTCTGTGTTTTCTAAAAGTTTTATAGTTTACATTTTACAACACTTCAGACTAGAATTCATTTTGAGTTTGTTTCTATGTAAGATTTGACATTTAGGTTAAGGTTCATTTTTTGGTCCATGGATGTCCTATTGCTCTAGCACTATTTTTTCAATGTGCTGTCCTTCCTCCATTGAATTGCTTTTGCACTTTTGTCAAAAATAAGTTGAATATCTGTATGGGCCTGTTTTGCTTTCTCTATTCTATTCTCTCTACCAATTTCACATATTTGATTACTGTAGCTACATGGTGAGCCATAATATTGGGTAGAGTGATTCCTTGAGCTTTATTCTTTGTCAGGATTGTTTTATTTATTTCAGGACATAAGCCTTTCAACATTAATTTCAGAATAAGTTTGTCTATGTCTACAAAAAACCTTATGGAGATTTTGATGGGAAATACATTAAACCTATAAATAAATGTAGGAAGAATAAATATCTTTATCATGTTAATCTTCCAATCCATGAACACAGTCTGTCTCTCCATTTATTTAGGATTTCGATATTTTTGAACAACACTGGAAACTTTCAGCATGCATACCCTATACATATTTTGTTTAAACAAATACCTCAGTCCAATTTACCAGCTAATAGGCACTCTTTCTTCAACTACTATATGGATTCTTCTTACATTTGCAATGATATATTTCTTAATAATGATACCATTCATAATCTGTTTGGAAATCTAAAATTCTACTTACTTCTGAGATATTCTCTCCTTTCTTTTTGCTGACAAATCTGCTCTATATGATGTGTTCCTCTCAAAAGCTTCAATTGTGCTAGGATAAGCTATAGGACATGTTTTCTAAATTTGTATTTTGATAGACTGTGTTATTTTAAACAGATGAGGTTGCTAAACATGGTCATTTAGCAGAAATGGTTCGAAGAATTAGCCAAAAAGAATTAGTATGCTTTAAGAAAATGGAATATAAATTTATAATAAGCATACATCAGAGAGGAGAAATACAAAATGAAGTTAGTGCTTATAGAACTGATGTTTAATTGCTCTAGTCAAATAAATTAATAAAGAATGATATAGTCTAAAGATTATTCCTGAGTACTACCAATTTCAGCTAATCCTCTCTACAAATACAGAAATTAATATATACATGCTTAATATCTGTACTAGCTTTACAAAACTATATTTTTTGCTTTCCACTTTAAATCAAGTCTCAACAGCATTTGCACATGACATCCCAGACTCTAATTTCTTCCACTGATGTTTCCTTTCCTTTCTTTTCAGTAGTCGATATAGTTTGGCTCTGTGTCCCCACCCAAATCTCATCTTGAATTGTACTCCCATAGTTCCCATGTGTTATGGGAGGGACCTGGTAGGAGATAATTTGAATCATGGGGATAGTTTCTGCCATACTGTTCTCATGGTAGTGAATAAGTCTCATGAGATCTGATGGTTATATCAGGGGTTTCTGATTTTGTATCTTTCTTATTTTCTCTTGCCACCTCCATGTAAGAAGTGCCTTTCACCTCCAACCATAATTCTAAGGCCTCCCCAGTCATGTGAGACTGTAAGTCCAATTAAACATTTTTTTTTCCTCCTAGGCTTGGATATGTCTTTATCAGCAGTGTGAAAACAGACTAATACAGCAAACTGGTACCAGTAGAGTGGAGCATTGCTGGAAAAATACCCAAAAATGTGGAAGCAACTTTGGTACTGGATAATAAGCAGAGGCAGTTTGGAGGGCTCAGAAAAAGACAAGAAAATGTGGGAAAGTTCGGAATTTCCTAGACTTGTTGAATGGCTTTGACAAAAATATTGATAATGATATGGACAATGAAATCCAGGTCTAGGTGGTCTCAGATGAAGATGAGGTACTTGGGAATTGGAGCAAAGGTAACTCTTGTTATGTTTATCAGGTGTTTCTACTTGCGCATCCTTCCCATTTTCTCTACCCACCGCCATGTAAGAAATGCCTTTCACCTCCCACCATGATTCTGAGGCCTCCCAAGATATGTTGAACTGTAAGTTCAATTAAACCTCTTTTTCTTCCCAGGCCGAGGTATGTCTTTATCAGCAGTGTGAAACCAGACTAATACAATAGCATTCTTTCTTTTTGTCCTAGAAGCAAGAAATCCCTGATTTACCTTTATTTTTGGACTATCCTATTCTATCCAAACCTGATTGTTTCATTTTCCTTAGGAAATTTCAAGAGTTTTCTTTTTTTCCATAAACATGTTGCCAATAAATAACCTATTCCACTGGCCTCCTGAGCTTAAGCCTTTCTCATTTCCACTTATTTCAAATATTATTGCTAGTTGTTAAAGTTCTCAAATTTGATTTGACCACTCCATTATAATGAGATCTCATCGCATTTAGGAGTTCTAATATGAAAATCACTTATTCATTGATGGCATACTATAGATTCTGTGGCTTACACAAAGAAGTATACAGGGGGGCTTCAAGATAGCTAACTAGAGGCATCTGGTACTTGCCTCCTCCACAAAGAAGAACCAAAATGGTGAGTAGATAAACACACTTCAAACAGAAAATCTGGGAGAGAACATATTAGACTTTTAACAGAAAAGTGACAAGAAACACTTAAAGTGAAGATAAAAAGAACAAGGTATCTGTTTGGCCAGGATCAGCTGGGAGCCTACAAAGGCTCCCCAGTGTAGGGAAAGAGTAAGTGAGTGACTCCTGTAGTTCACATTCTCACTATGGACTTTTGTATGCGAGCCACAGGAAAGCCTCTAAACCCTCATGGTCCCCAGACTAATATAGGGAGCAAGTGGGGACAGATCTGAAGAGAAAGCTCAAACTGAGTCTCACACACACCGAGTCCTAAACATCTACAGCAAAGCACCATATTGAAAGACCAGATCCCAAAAGACTACATCTTGTCTGGGGGCCAAACAGACCATGCATGTCCACATTTCTGGAGCCTCATTGATATTTCCCAACAGCAGCCACTACTATAGTTGACTGCTACCTCCATGACTGAAGCACAAGCCATTTGCAAAGGCCACACTGCCCCCAGTAGAGAAGTTGCAGTATATTTTCCTGGACTCCAGGGACAAACATCACTTCTCACAGTAGCTGCCATTTCAAGCTGCCACAACTGGGGCCAAAACACTTGTAAAGTACTTACTCCCCAGCTGCCTGCATTTGGTTGCTGCCACTGAAAGCAACTCTTCCCTCCTCAGAAACAAGCCTGCAGCACAGCCATTGCCATCCCCACCCAAGCATTACACTCTGGTCCTAAGTATTGCCCTACCCAAGCATACCACAACCAGTGTCTGCACACATCACCAGAAGGCTTGCAGAAAGGTCTTCCCAGCCAAACTCTGCCCTGCAATGCCTGAACATGCCTTCTAGGGGTCCAGGGAACATGCAGCCCAGGCAATTATCATTGGAACCAGAGAACTCCTCCAAGGATCCTAGGTCAGGCCCACCCAACCTGCTACCACCACCACTGCAAGCACCCACCTGTAGGCCTGGTGACTAACTCATGCAACTTGTCACAGCCACTGCCAACACCAGTGTGAAGCAAGTGGGACCCAGAGGTTAGTTCCATCACTGCTACTACCATCTCCCATACAACACTCACTACTCAGAGGCCTAAACCCGCCCACCTACTTGGCCCACTGCTGCCACTGCCAGCACCTAAGCAAGTTTCCAGGAGGCCCAAACCTGTGTGCACCCTCTAACACTGGTGCCAGTGTTGCTATCCTGGAGCCCAAGAACAGTCATGTTCAGCCTACTACTGCCACAACTGGAGTCCAAGGACAGGCCCATCTGGCATCCCCATTTGAGCAAAACTTCCCCAGTGACCCTGATAACAAACAAGAGAGAAAATAAGAAGGATGCAATAACCTAATCTACCAAGGAAATCACAAACAGCACTGATGCTATGTACAGCAAAATAAATTATATTGAGACTATACTACTGTATGCATCCAGTATCAAAGCCAAAGTGTCTGACCTAACCAGCATGACAGATACATCTTCAGTCCTCCCTTAGAAAAGCAGCAAATTCAAAACATTGAAACAAGCTCTCATTAGACAAGATGTGCAGATATCAATGTAAAGACACAAAAATATTTTTTTAAAAAAGATATGACACCTCCAAGGAATACAGTAATACTCCAGCAATAGAGTTCAATTAAAAAGAACTTTATAAAATCCTAAATAAAGAATTTGAAATAATAATATTAAAGAAGCTCAGTGAAATACAAGAGAATACAGGAAAACAATAGAAATAATTTAGCATATGAAAGAAAAATTTACCAAAGAGCTAGATATATTTTTTAAAAAACCAAATAGAAATTTTGGAGCCAAAGAAGTCATTGAATGAAAAACAAAATACTTGTAAACATTTCAATAACAGACTAGATCAAGCAGAAGAAAGAATATCAGAACAAGAAGACAGGTCTTTCAAATAACCCAGTCAGAAATAAATAAACTTGAAATTAATAAGAATAATAATGTATATGTGACATATGGGACATCTTAAAGCGACCAAATATCCAAAAAATTGTTGTCCAAGAAGGCAAAGATAAATGAAGAAGTTAAAAAATCTATTTAGTTTGGAAGGAGGAAGATGGCGCTGTAGGACCAACTCAGGATTGCAGCTCCCAGTTAATCTGCAGAGGGTGAGTGGATGCCGCATTTCCATACAGATCTTTATTGTCCACAGCCTAGATTCCCAGGTGTAAGAGCCCCACAGGCTGCCAGCGCGGCAGTTTGGGTTGGCGCGGCTGTTTGGGGCGGCGTGGCTGTTTGAGCCGAGGCCAGAGCACAGCGACACTCCGTACAAAATACACTGGTTTGGTTGCCCTGTTAAACTGGCAATTAGAGATTTTGGAAGGCAGATTGGCACATTCATCTGATTAAATGGGACTTAAACAGAAAGTCAGGCCAGGAGATACCGGGGCAGCAACGCTGGTGCAGTGGGTCGCTGCACAGGAAATCACACAGATCCCAGCACCCATGCAGCAGGCGACTGGAACACCTGGGAGAGAGTCAACCATTCAACTTAAAAAAAAAGGTGGGTACTCAGAGGCAGGGAGCCAGGTGATCAGGATCGGCGGGTCCTACCCCCACAATAACAAACAAAACAGCAATCAGAAACACTCAGGGTTGAGAGTTTCATGACAAGCACAGCTGAATCCAGGAGAGTGCAGCTCGGTGTGGGAGGGGCGTCCACCACTACTGAGGTACGCGACCCCTATGGAGATATGATGCCATTGCTGATGCAACCTGCCATTGCCGAGGCAACCTGCCATAACAGAGAGAGTCCGCCACTAGAGAAGCGGGCCACCATCGCCACTGCAGTTCTAAACACACCCATATAAACAGGGCTACAGAGAATTACACACAGCAGCAGGCCAGAGCCCACGACAGCAGGGCGGAGCCCACACAGTAGGGCAGAGACCACGGCAACAGGGCATAGCACATGGCAACAGGGCAGAGCCCATGGCAGCTGATGATAGCCACTACAGGCAGGCAGTGACTAAACTGCCTCCTAACTGGTCAGGAAAGTGCAACGGATACTCATAAATAAAGCCCTAACTCCCCGGGACAGAGCACTTGAGGAAAAAAAAAAAAGAGGGCTTTATAAGTTCTGCTGCAGCAGACTTAAACGAACCTAGCTAGCAGCCCTGAATGAACAACGGAGCTCACAGCTCAGCACTAGAGCTCCTATAAAGTACAGACTGTCTCCTCAAGTAGATCCCTGACCCCTGTATATCCAAAGAGTCACCTCACAAAGGACTGATCAGACGGACATTTGGCGGGTATCATTCAGGGACAAAGATTGCAGACGAATAATCTGGTAGCACCCCTCACAGTTCCGCAGCTGCCACAGGAGTTCCCCAGGCAAGCAGGGCCTGGAGTGGACCTCAGCAGTCCTAGAACAATGGGGCCAGACTGTTAGAAGGAAAACTAAGAAACAGAAATACTTCATCATCAACAATCTGGACGTCCACTCAAACACCCAATCGGAAAATCAGCAACCACTCAGAAGACAAAAGAATAAATCCACAAAAATGGGAAGAAACCAGTGCAAAAAGGAGGAAAACACCCAAAACCAGAATATCTCACCTCCTACAAAGGACCAAAACTCCTCACCAGTAAGGGAACAAAGCTGGACGGAGAATGAGTGTGATGAAATGACAGAATAAGACTTCAGAAGGTGGGTAATAAGAAACTTCCGTGAGCTAAAAGAACATGTTCTAAATCAATGCAAAGAAACTAAGAACCTTGAAAAAAGATTTGAGGAAATGATAACAAGAATGGACAACTTAGAGAGGAATATGAGTGAATGGAAGGAGCTGAAAAACACAACATGAGAACTTCATGAAGCATGCACAAGTCTCAACAGCCAAATTGACCAAGCAGAAGAAAAGATATCAGAAGTCGAAGATCAGCTGAATGAAATAAAACAAGAAGGCAAGATTAGAGAAAAAAGCTCAAAAAGGAATGAACAACATCTCCAAGAAATGTGGGACTATGTGAAGAGACCTAATCTACGTTTGATAGGTGTACCTGAATGTGACCAAGAGAATGAATCCAAGCTGGAAAATATTCTTCAGGATATTATCCAGGAAAATTTCCCCAACCTAGCAAGGCAGGCCAATACTCAAGTCCAGAAAATACAGAGAACACCACAAAGATATTCCGCAAGAAGAGCAAACCCAAGGCACATAATCGTCAGATACACCAGGGTTAAAATGAAGGAGAAAATGCTAAGGGCAGCCAGAGAGAAAGGACAGGTCACCCACAAAGGGAAGCCCATCAGACTCACAGCAGATCTCTTGGCAGAAATCCTACAAGCCAGAAGAGAGTGGGGGCCTATATTCAACATCCTTAAAGAAAATAATTTTCAATCCAGAATTTCATATCCAGCCAAACCGAGCTTCATAAGTGAAGGAAAAATAAAATCCTTTGCGAACAAGCAAGTACTCAGAGATTTTGTCACCACCAGACCTGCTTTACAAGAGCTCCTGAAAGAGGCACTACACATAGAAAGAAACAACCAGTACCAGCCATTCCAAAAACATACCAAATGCTAAAGAGCATCAACAAAATGAAGAATCTGCATCCACTAACAGGCAAAACAGCCAGCTAGCATCAAAATGGCAGTATCAAATTCATACATAACAATATTAACCCTAAATGTAAATGGGCTAAATGCACCAATCAAAAGACACAGAAAGGCAAATTGGATAAAAAGCCAAAAGCCATCGGTGTGCTGCATCCAGAAAACCCATCTCACATGCAAGGATACACAAAGGCTCAAAATAAAGGGATGGAGGAAGATTTACCAAGCAAATGGACAACAAAAAAAAAACAGGAGTTGCAATTCTCATATCTGATAAAATAGACTTTAAAGCAACAAAGATCAAAAGAGACAAAGAAGGACATTACAGAATGATAAAAGGATTGATACAACAAGAAGAGCTAATGATCCTAAATATAATATGGACCCAATACAGGAGCACCCAGATATATAAGGCAAGTTCTTAATGACTTACAGAAGGACTTAGACTCCCACACAATAATAGTGGGAGACTTTAACACTCCACTGTCAATATTAGACAGATCAACCAGACAGAAAATTAACAAGGATATCCAGGGCTTGAACTCAGACCTGGAACAAGCAAACGTGATAGACATATACAGAACTCTCCACCCCAAATCCACAAAATATACATTTTCTCAGCACCACATCACACCTACTCTAAAATTGAACACATAATTGGAAGTAAAGCACTCCTCAGCAAATGCAAAATAACTGAAATAATAACAAACAGTCTCTCAGACCATAGTGCAATCAAGTTAGAACTCAGAATTCAGAAACTAACTCAGAACTGCATAGCTTCATGGAAACTGAACAACTGGTTCTTGAATGTTGATTGGATAAACAATGAAATGAAGGCAGAAATAAAAAAGTTCTTCAAAACCAACGAGAACGAAGACATAACATACCAGAATCTTTGGAACACATTTAAAGCAGTCTCCAGAGGAAAATATATAGCAATAAGTGCCCATATGAGAAGAATGGAGAGATCCAAAATTGACACCCTATCGTAAAAAGTGAAAGAGCTAAAGGAGCAAGATCAAAAAAACTCAAAACCCAGCAGAAGACAAGAAATAATTAAGATGAGAGCAGAACTGAAGGAGATAGAGACATGAAAAATCCTTCAAAAAATCAATAAATCAAAGAGCTGGTTTTTTGAAAAGATCAATAAAATAGACAGATCACTAGCCAGACTAATAAAAAAGCAAAGAGAGAATAACCAAACAGATGCAATAAAAAACGATAAAGGGGAAATCACCACAGATTCCAGAGAAATTCAAACCATCATCAGAGAATATTACAAACAACTCTATGCATATAATCTAGTAAACCTGGAAGAAATGGATAAATTCCTGAACACCTGTGTCCTCCCAAGCCTAAACCAGGAGGAAGCCGAAACTATGAATAGACCAATAACAAGGCCTGAAGTTGAGGCAGCAATTAAGAGCCTACCACACAAAAATAGCCCAGGTCCAGATGGGTTCACAGCCGAATTCTACCTGACACACAAAGAGGAGCTGGTACCATTCCTTCTGAAACTATTCCAAATAATCCAAAAAGAGGGAATCCTTCCCAAATCATTTTATGAGACCAACATCATCCTGATACCAAAACCCGGCAGAGACTCAACAAGAAAAGAAAACTTCAGGCCAATATCCATGATGAACATTGATGCAAAAATCTTCAATAAAATACTAGCAAGCCGATTGCAACAGCACATCAAAAAGCTTATCCATCATGATCAAGTAGAATTCATCCCAGGGATGCAAGGCTGGTTCAACATAGGCAAATCTATAAACTTAATTCACCACATAAACAGAACCAAAACCAAAAACCACATGGTTATCTGTTGACACAGAGAAGGCCTTTGACAAAATTCAACAGCCCTTTATGCTAAAAACCGTCAATAAATTCGGTATTGATGGAACGTACCTCAAAATAATAAAAGCTATTTACGACAAACTAACAGCCAATATCATGCTGACTGGGCAAAAACTGGAAGCATTCCCTTTGAAATCTGTCACTAGACAAGGATGCCCTCTCTCACCACTTCTATTCAATATAGTACTGGAAGTTCTAGCCAGAGCAATCAGGCAAGAAAAAGAAATAAAGGGTATTCAAATAGAAAAGGAGGAAGCCAAATTGTCTCTATTTGCAGACAACATGATAGTTTGTCTAGCAGACTTCATCATCTCAGCCCAAAAACTCCTGAAACTGATAAGCAACTTCAGCAAAGTCTCAGGATATAAAATCAATGTGCAAAAACCACAAGCATTCCTATACACCAACAACAGTCTTAAAGAGAGCCAAATCAAGAACGAACTGCCATTCACAATTGATACAAAGAGAATAAAATGTCTAGGAACACAACTTACAAGGAATGTAAGGGACCTCTTCAAGTAAAACTACAAACCACTGCTCAACGAAATAAGAGAGGGCACAAACAGATGGAGAAACATTCCATGTTCATGGTTAGGAAGAATCAATATCATGAAAATGGCCATACTGCCCAAAGTGATTTACAGACTCAATGCTATCCCCATCAAGCTACCATGGACTTTCTTCACAGAACTAGAAAAAACCACCTTGAACTTCATATGGAATCAAAAGAGAGCCCACATAGCCAAGTCAATTCTAAGCACAAAGAACACAGCAGGAGGCATCACACTACCGGACTTCAAATTATACTACAAGGCTACAATCAAAACAGCATGGTACTGGTACCAAAACAGAGATATAGACCAATGGAACAGAACAGAAGCATCAGAGGCAACACAACGTATCTACAACCATACAATCTTGGATAAACCTGACAAAAACAAGCCATGGGAAAGGACTCCCTGTTTAATAAACGGTGTTGGGAAATCTGGCTAGCCATGTGCAGAAAGCAGAAACTGAACCCCTTCCTGACACCTTACAGTAAAATTAACTCCAGATGGATTAAAGACTTAAACATAAGACCTGGCACCATAAAAACCCTAGAAGAAAATCTAGGCAAAACCATTCAGGACATAGGAGTAAGCAAGGACTTCATGACCAAAACACCAAAAGCATTGGCAACAAAAGCCAAAATAGACAAATGGAACCTAATCAAACTCCACAGCTTCTGCATGGCAAAAGAAACAGTCACTAGAGTGAATCGGCAACCAACAGAATGGGAAAAAAATTTTCCAGTTTACCCATCTGACAAAGGGTAATTTACAAAGAACTCAAACAGATTTACAAGAAAAAAACAAGCCCATTCAAAAATGGGCAAAGGATATGAACAGACACTTTACAAAAGAAGACATACATGAGGCCAACAAACATATGAAAAAATGCTCATCATCACTGGTCATTAGAGAGATGCAAATCAAAACCACATTGAGATATCATCTCACGCCTGTTAGAATGGCGATCATTAAAAAATCTGGAGACAACAGATGCTGGAGAGGATATGGAGAAATAGGAACACTTTTACACTGCTGGTGGGAGTGTAAATTAGTTCAACCATTATGGAAGACAGTGTGGCGATTCCTCAAGGACCTAGAAATAGAAATTCCATTTGACCCAGTCATCCCATTACTGGGTATATATCCAAAGGACTATAAATCGTTTCCTATAAGGACACATGCAGACGAATGTGCATTGCAGCACTGTTTACAATAGCAAAGACCTGGAACCAACCCAAATGCCCATTGATGATAGACTGAACTGAGAAAATGTGGCACATATACACCATGGAATATTATGCAGCAATCAAAATGATGAGTTCGTGTCCTTTTTAGGGACATGGATGAATCTGGAGAACATTATTCTCAGCAAACTGACACAAGAACAGAAAATGAAATACTGCATATTCTCACTCATAGGTGGGTGATGAACAATGAGAACACATGGAAACAGGGAAGGGAGCACTACACACTGGGGTCTATTGGGGGAATAGGGGAGGGACAGCGATGGGGGGAGCTGGGGAGGGATAGCATGGGGAGAAATGCCAAATGTGGGTGAAGGGGAGGAAGGCAGCAAAACACACTGCCACGTATGTACCTATGCAACTGTCTTGCATGTTCTGCACATGTACCCCAAAACCTAAAATGCAATAAAAATAATCTATTTAACAAAATAATGGTTGAAAACTTTACAAATCTAGCAAGAGATTTGGACATCCAGATTCAGAAAGGTTAAAGATGCCCAAACAGATATACCACAAAAAGGTCTTTTCCATAGTATATCATAATATAAAACTATCAAATGTTAAAGACAAAGAGAATTCTAAAAACAGCAAGGGAAAAATATCTAGTTGTTTATAAAGAAAATTTCATCAGACTAACAGTGGTTTTTCAGCAGAAACCACAGAAAAGAATGAGATGATATATTCAAAGTGTTGGAAATAAAAACCAAAAATGCTAACCAATAATTGAATACCCAGCAAAGTTATCCTTTATAAATGAAGAAGAAATAAAATATTTCTAACATAGCAAAAGCTGAGGAAATTGATCATCAGTAGACCAGTCGTACAATAAATGCTTTCAAAAGTGCTACATCTGAAAGTGAAAAGATGACATCTATTATCATGAAAACACATGAACGTTTAAAACCCACTGGTAGTGCAAACACATAAATAAGGATAAGAAAGGATTAAATGTGCTACTACTACAGAAAACCACCAAACCATATGATAAACAACAACAGAAGAAAAGAACAAAGGATATACAAACAACCAGAAATAAAGTAATAAAATGACAGGAATAAATCTTCCAATATCAATTATAACCTTGAATGTAAATGAATTAAAATTTCCACTTAAAAGATACAGTCTAGTTAAATGGAATAAAAATACATAACCCAACTACATACTGCCTTCAATAAACTATTCTTATCTGCAAAGATTCATATAGAACAGGGTGTCCAATCTTTTGGCTTCCCCAAGCCACACTGGAAGAAGAACTGTCTTGGACCATGCATAAAATACACTAACACTAATTATAGTGAATGAGCTTTAATAAAATCTCATAATGTTTTAAGAAAGTTTACAAATTTGTGTTGGGTCACATTCAAAGCTATCCTGGGCTGCATGCAGACTACAGACTGTGGACTGGACAAGCTTGATATAGACTGAAAGTAAAAAGATGAAACAAAATATTCTATGTAAACAGAAGCCAAAAGCAAACAGGAGCAGCTATACCTATATTATATAAAAGAGACTTTAATTCAAAAATAATTTTTTAAAAAGGTAATTATATAATTAGAAAGGGGTCAATTCAGCAAGAAAATATGATTATTTTAAAAATATGCACACCTAACACCAGTGCACCCAGATATGTAAATCAAATCTTATTATACCTCAAGGGAGAGAGAGACTCCAATAACAGTTGGGGACTTTACCACCCGACTTTCAGCATTAGACAGATCAACTAGATAGAAAATCAACAAAGAAATATTAGATTCAAACTGCACATTAGACCAAAGGAAACTAAAAGACATTTACACTCACAGAACATTTTATTTAACAGCTATAGTATACACATTCTTCTTATCAACACATGGAACATTCTCCAGAATAAACCATATGTGATGACATAAATAAATTTTAACAAATTTTTATAAAGTGAAATCATATTGTCTTTTCAAACCACAACAAAATAAAACTAGAAATTAATAACAAGAGGAAACTTGGACACTAAAAATTAAACAACATGCTCCTGAATGACCACTGGGTCAAGGAGGAAATAACAAATATTCTCAAAACAAATGAAAATTAAAAATGTCTTGAAACCCCACATACCAAGCTGTATGGGATACAGTAAAAGCAGCGCTATAAGGGAAATTTATAGCAATAAATGGCTTCATGAAAAAGGAAGAAAGTTTATAAAATAATCCAGTGATGCACCTCAAGGAGTTTGAAAAGAATAAAGAGACCAAACCCAAAATTAGCAGATGGAAAGAAATAATAATTAAAGCAGGACTAAACAAAATTGAGATTAGAAAACTAATTCAAAGATCAACAAAATTAAAACTTTTTTTTGAAAAAACACAATCAACAAACGTCTAGCTAGAATAATAAAAAAAAAATGAGAAAAGACTCAAAAAATAAAAACCAAAGCCAAAAATGAAAAAGGAGACATCACTACTGATACTACAGAAATATCAAAAATCATCACAGACTATTATGATCAATTATATGCTACCAAACTGGAAAATCTAGAAAAAATGGATAATTTCCTGGACACATACAACCTACTAAGATTGAATCAGTAAGAACTAGAAAGGCTGAACAGACAAATAATGAATAATGAGATTGAATTAGTAATGAAATGTCTCCCCAAAAAGAAAAGACAAGGACCAGATGGCTTGACTGCTGGATTCTACCAAGCTTTCAAAGAAGAACTAACACTCATTTTCCTCAAACTATTCCAAACAATTGACGAGAAGGAAATTTTCCCTAACTCATTTTGCAAGGCCAGCATTACCCTGATACCAAAATCAGACAAGTATGCAAAAAAAAGAAAACTCTAGACCAATATGCCTGATGAACATAGATGCACAAATTGTCAACATCATACTAGCAAACCAAATTCAACATCACACAAAAAAAAATGCACCATGATCAAGTAGAATTTATCCAAGGAATGCGAGGATGGTGAAAATATACAAATCAATAAATGTGATAGATTATATTAACAGAATAAAGAAAAAAAAGCATATGATCATCCTAGTTGACACAGAAAAAGCATTTGATAAAATTCAACACTTCTTCATAATAAAAATTCTCCACAAACTAGGTGTTGAAGGAAAAATACCTCAATACAATAAAGGCCATATATGCCAAACGCACAGCTGACATCATGCTGAATGCTAAAGCTGAAAGCCCTTCCTTTAAGAACTGGAACAAGACAAGAATGTCTACTCCTATTCATCATTCCTATTCAACAGAGAACCGAAGTCCTAGCCAGAGCAATTAGGCAAAAAAAGAAATAGAAGGCATCCAGATTGAAAAAGAGGAAGACAAATTGTTATACTTTGCAGATCTAGAATGTTAGACCTAAAAAAACCCAAAGATTCCAACAAAAAGTTCTTAGATCTAATAAATAAATTTAGTCAAATTTCAGGATATAAAATCAACATTCAAAAATCAGTAGCATTTCTGTACACCAACAATGAACTAGCTGAGAAACATATCAAGAAGACAATTCCATTTACAATAGCTATAAAAATAGGAATAAATTTAACCAAGGAAGTGAAAGATCTCTATAAGGAAAACTATGAAACACTGATTTTAAAAAAGTTAAGAGGACACAAAAAATGGAAAAATAACCCATGCTTGTGGATTGGAAGAATATAATTAAAATGATCACACTGCCCAAAGAAATCTGCAGATTCAATCGAATTTCTATCAAGATGGTAATGTCATTTTTCACAGCAATAGAAAAAGAGAACAAAATTTATTTAGTATCAAAAAAGAGACCAAATAGCCAAAGCAATCCTAATAATAGTAATGAAAACAGTAATAGTATGGGTATAAAAATAGTAATGAAAACAGAATGGTATTGGTACAAAAACAGACACATGAAGCAAAGAAACAAAATAGAAAACCTAGTTATAAATTCATGCATTTACAGTTAACCCATTTTCTATAAAGGCACCAATAATGTATGCTGGGGAAAGAAAACCTTCTCCAATAAATGGTGCTGAAAAAAATTGATATCCATATGCAAAAGAATGAAACTAAAGCCCCATTTCTCACTGTAGTCAAAAATCAAATCAAAATGGATTAAAAATTTAGATGTAAGACTTGAAACTACAAAACTAGTAGAAGAAAACATAGGGAAAACACTTCAGGACTGGTCTAGGCAAAGATTTTATGGCTAAGACCCCAAAAGCACAGACAACAAAAACAAAAATAGACAAATGGTACTACATTAAACTAAAAAGTTTCTGTATAGCAAAGACAACAGTTAATAGAGTGAAGAGGCATCCTGATGAATGGGAACAAATATTTGCAAACTATTCTTCCAGAATATACAAGGAATTCAAACAACTGAACAATAACAAAACAAATAACCTTATTAAAAGGTAGGAAAAGACATGAGTAGACATTTCTCAAAAGAAGAGATACGATGGCCACCAGATATATAAAAAACAAACGTTCAACATCACTAGTTATCAGGGAAATACAAATCAAAACCACAGTGAGATACCATCTTACCATAGTTAGAATGTTTATTACTAAAAAGCAAGGATGTGGAAAAATGGGAAATCTTACAGAAAAGCAACAATAGAAAATTAACAAAGAAACATTAGACTCAAAGAGCACAATAGACCAAAGGGACCTAAAAGACACTTACACTTATAGAACATTTTATTTAACAGCTAGTGTATACACATTCTTCTTAGCACATGGAATATTCTCCAAAATATACCATATGTTAGGACATAAAATAACAACAAATTTTTATAAATTCAAATCATATTGTCTTCTTAGAACATGACAAAATAAAACTAGAAATTAATAACAAGAATAACTTGTTACCATTAGTAGGAATAAAAATTAGTGCAACCACATGAAAATAGCATGGAGATTTCTCAAAACTTAAAAATTGAACTGCCATATGTTCCAGCATTCCTACTATTGGATATAAAGAGAAAGATCAGTATATTAAAGGAATACCTGCACTCCTATGTTTATTGCAGCACTATTTACAATAGCAAAGAAATGGAATCAACCTAAGTGTCTACTGACTGACGAATGAATAAAGAAAATACGTTAAATATAAAAGAAAATACACAAAGGAATATTATTCAGCAATAAAAAAGAATTAAATCATGTCATTTGCAGCAACATGAGTTGAACTAGAGATCACTGTGTTGTGTGACATAAGCCATGCACAGAAAGATGAATATCATATATTCTCACTCATTTGTAGAAGTTAAAAGTTTGATTTCATGGAAGTAGAGAACAGAATGATAGATACCAGGAGCTGGGAAAGATGTATAGGTGAGTGTGGGGTATAAAGAGAGGTTGGGTATAAACATACATTAGATGGAAAAAGTAAGTCTAATGTTTGATAGCAAGGTAGGATGACTATAGTAAAGAACAATGTATTGTATTTTCCTGAACAACTGGATGAGAGAACTCAAAATGTTCCCAATATATAGAAATAATAAATACTCAAGGCCATGGACACCCCAGTTACTCAGACTTGGTAATTATATAGTCTGTGCATGTAACAAAGTATCACATATGCCCCATAAAGAGCACAAATATTTGTATCCATTTTTAAGAGCATATAAGTGCTCCTCTGTTACCAGAAATTACATTAATCTTAAACGTCACATTATTTGGTATGGAAAAGTCAAATGACATCAAATTGTAAGACATGATCTGAACAAAATGTATATTACCATTTGTTCCCTGTACAAAAATACCTAGCCAAATGTAGAGAGGCTCATAAAAGCTACAATTTAGTTCATGTTACGCTTACTAAACCACAGGCTGTAGTTGCATTTGCCAAGAAAGGTACTGTTTTCTAATTTTCACAATGTTTAATACAAGCAAATAGTTGCTCTATGTAGCATAAATGATGTGGTAACAGTTCCATGGTTTCCTTCTCTCAAAAAGTTTGAAATTCAGAAGAGGCAGCTACTACTGGAGATTCACATGTTGAAACAAGGCTTCATGGAACATGGCTTCATGTATCAAGCAGAATGTGAACTGGGCCTCAAAAAATCAGGAAAATTTGGTTCAAAAGATTAGGCAGAAAACTACTAATGAAAGAAGCATAAATATTTAACACCCAAAGATGAGAATGAACATAATATATTTAAGAAAGATAATTGTGCCTAGAAATCTGTAAATCCATACTTACATGGCCATTTTCTATACCCAGATATAAACATTAATTTATTGGTGTCTTTCCTCTTGGCCCTTTTCTGTATGTGGATGTGCATAGGACATGCATGTGCACCTCTGGTTACTGTACTTGGGAAGAGAATAATAAAACCAAGTGAGGCTATAAAGATGGGAGAACACGAGCCTGCCCAACATGGTGAAACCCCATCTCTACTTTAAAAATACAAAAGTTAGCCGGGCATGGTGGTGGGCATCTGTAATCCCAGCTACTCTGGAGGCTGAGGCAGGAGAACCACTTGAACCCGGGTGGGGTGGTTGCAGTGAGCCATGATCACACCATTGCACTCCAGCCTGGGCAACAAAAGCAAAACTCCGTCTTCTGTTGCCCAGGCTGGAGCGCAATGGAATGATAAATAAATGAATAAAGGAGAAATACATGTATGAAGTTGACTTCTGTTTGACAAAAATATAGAAAAGTAATATGATGAAAATGCATTTGAAAGAGATAGAAATTGAAGGAGACAGACATCACAGAATAGCCAGCAAATTAAAAATGAAACCATGAGAATGATTTTCAGGAGTCCCTTGTAAGAAAACAGATTCAGTTAACAGTTCAATCAAGAAACATTATTATTTACCTCATGCCAAACAGAGAGCTGAGGTTGAGAAAAGGAGAAAATATAAAGATGAGGAAAGGAAAGCTCCTGTTCTCAGGAAGCCCAGAATCCAACAAAGACATAAGACAGGTATATTAGTTTGTTCTCACACTACTGATAAAGATATACTCAAGACTGGGTAATCTATAAAGAAAAAGAGGTTCATTGGATTCACAGTTATGTAGCTAGGGAGGCCTCACAACCGTGGTGGAAGGTGAAAGTCATGTCTCACATTGGTGGCAAGCAAGAGAGACAATGAAAACCAAGCAGAATAGGTTTCCCCATATAAAACCATCAGCTCTCATGAGACTTATTCCCTACCGTGAGAACAGTATGGGGGAACGCCCCCCCGCCATGATTCTATTAACTTCCACTGGGTTCCTCCTGCAACATGTGGGAATTACAAGAGCTACAATTTGGGTGGGAACACAGACCCAAGATAAGATTTGGGTGGGAACACAGCCAAGTCATATCAACAAGCATATCAATTACAGTATTTCGATTCTAATAACCAGAGCCCTGATGAAGACACACAATGAGACATCAGATTCAGTTGGGAAATTAGAACAGAGGACAGGGAAAGCAGGCTTTGAAGGATACACTGGACTCTGAACTCATATATGTATAGATTAAGAGATAGGAAAGTAGACAGAATGCCTTAGAAATGACTGTGAGTAAAAAATTGGAGCCTGCCCAGAAGGTTGCAAGCAAAGGAGATGAGAAGACTAAAAGCAGCAGCCAACTAAAACAAAGAAGTTTTGGAAAGATGAGTCAATGGAAGTACTACTTCCTTTGTAGATCTTTAAGCAGCAATGTTTTTGTCTGTATATATACATATAAATAAATGTATATATTTATTTATATTACATATTTAAATATTTAGAATATAGAAAGAATATATACATTCTTAAAGAGAATGTCTTAGAAATATGTATTTTTAGAAATATATATTCTTAGAAAGAATATTTATATATTATCTATATATTTAGAATATAGACAGAATATTTATGTATATTCTTTGAGAGACCACATTATTATATATGTTTTATATATAGATTAAAAAACATATGTTATATATAGATATATATGATACAGAGGTATATATGCTTAGATATATAAGATATATATTACATATAAGATATATATTTTAAATATAAGATGTATACATTATATTTATAAGATATATATAATATATATATATTCTTTTATCTGGTAATCCTCCATGGGTACTGATATGTTTCCATTACTGATGTTATAAAGAAATTGCTATTCACCAGCACAAATAAATCAGCAATTTTGGCATTTTCTGCTTAAGCATAAAAATTATGAGCATATTTCCTACCATGTTTGGCAACAATCCACAGACTAACATCATTTCATGCTTGAGTTTTTTGCAAATATAATTGTATTTTTAGGAGAGAAAAATTTGGGAAACCACAGTATTCCCTGGCTCATCACTGGAAATGGTAATTAGCACATCAGTAAATCACCTGTAGAATTTTATTTCCTTGAACAAGAAAATAATGTTATCTCACTCATTGCAGCAGGCTGATGTGAGTTATGACTTTCAGAAAAATGAAGCCTTATGATTAGCCACCAGAGGTGCAAATTTATGATGATGATGTTGCTAGTACAGCAACATATTATTCTGAAGCACAGAGTAATGCTCGCAGAATATTTTAAAGAATTCCCTAGAATAGCTTGAGAGCACTAGTATGTCCTGCCCCATTTCCTTCACCCTGAGATCAGAGTGCTGAACCTTTTTATTAATTACCTTTGTTTGGTTTGGTGTTTTTAAATACTCGAAGAAAGTTTCTTTGTATGTATCTATAGCAAGTTATTTTGTACTATAAATTCATTTTGCTAATTACAGTTTTCAGAAGAAGGCTGGTTAAAAGCTAATAAAATAATCTAGGCTATTATATAAATAATCACTAACTGCACAGTACACATCACTTTAAAGCTCAAAGTAGCTTATAAATTTTTTAAATTTACTTGTTTCAATTTTTAAGTGATTACTTTTATTTTTGCACTATTAAACGGTTAGTAGAAAAAAGATGTGTATTCTGTTTTTCTGCTGAAAATTACTAAAGAGAAAAGGTCTTATTAGACTGTTTGAATTACTAATTTATTTATCTAGATATCCCTAGGACTAACAACTTCGCAAAAAAGAAATAATAAAATAATGGAATAAACGTATGGAAATCGGACCTTATAGATAATCTGTAGCTAATCTGAAGTAGGAATCTACAAGAATCCCAGCAAGTTATCTACCCTGTGCATCCATAGCTCAGTCATGAAGAATGTATCACGCATGCATATTTAATCTTCACATACCTGTGGCAGTTACTCTCTACATCTTCCATGGGTCTTCTCTGTTGTTCTACATTATACCTGTGTATGATGAAATAAAATAAAGTCTGTTTGTACATTGGATTGCTTACATATTTTCAGAAAAAGACAAGAGATTGATTTTTTCCTAACCCCTCTCAGACACCAATTAAAAGTGTTCTTTAAATAATGAAAACAAAATTTAAAAGACAACTTCATCACTAATAAAACTAAGAAGTAGTGACCACCTCATATCACCAATTGCGATGATACATATGAAATACAGTAAATTTGGGTCAAATAATGAGATAATGCAGAAAGAAAATACAGATTTCAGGCAACAGTCTGAATTCTTCAAAACTCATGGAATTTCTTTTAAAAACTCAGCAAAAGGTTGTTATGTAGAAAAGCAGAGCCTGGAAGAGGATTTGAGTTATGACAGCAACTTCTGCCCATTTCATACTTCAGAGGGGAAACAGAAATAGGGTTTATGAACAATCACCAAGAGGCACTATAATAAAAGTAACAAAGATAAACTGTATAACGAAAAGCCAAAGAAGACCTAAGCGATATTTCTGAAAAAAATGAGACTCTATTGCCTATCAGAGTTTCTTAGAATAATATGTTGGAATAAGTGGATATTTGCTGAAGAAAGCATCAGTTCTAGTAACATCTCTACTCCTCTAATTTCTCAGATAAATACCAATAGCAATAATTGAAATATTCAATTATTAACAAAATTTCTGACTGATCATAACTTAAGGTATTATTGTTTCAAATCCAGTTTGTTTCTAAATAATCTGTATTTGTCAAAAAAAGACAAAAGGGACACAGATTCTCTTATTAACAAATGAAGAAGCAGAAAGAAATACTTAAAATAAATACGATAATGCTATGGTGATAAATGTCTTTAAAAATAAATAAGGTTTTATAAAATTCAATTAGTAAGATTACATTTTTATTTTTGAAAGATCAAAGACAGGAGTTTTCCTCATTTCCTAAAGAAATCACCATCAAGTAGCAAAAATAAGAACCAGAAGCAATTATATTCATAAAAATAATAATTTCATTAAACAAATATTACATCCCTACTGGTACAAATATTGTAGGAAGTACCCTGACATAAGTACAAAGACAGGTAAACCAAACATAATTTTTTTCACATAGAATTTACAGAGTACTTAGAGATTCAAATCTAATATGCTCTACTGCTTTATCTTTAAATAATGAGAGAATTTAAGGATTGAGAAGAAATAACTAATTATGATAAGTAAAAATTAGGTAATGTTACTTCTATTTTGATTGTAACAAAATAAATAAATGTGACAGTGTTGATTCAGGGATTATTAGAATATAAACTAACATTTTTTCTAATTATTGTCACTTATGTAGAATGAATAATTTCAAAAGTCTAATTAACAAAATGTACTTTGTGTCAAAAATAAAACAAAAAGTATTGTTATGATGCCAATTCCTTTCAATAAAAAATACTTAGCACTATAAATATGCAATAACAAATAAAATGCAAAAGTATTAAATAAAATTGTTATTATTTTATATTCAATTACATTCATGGGAAATATACTTATCACAAAATAGCTATTATGAGCCTCCTATGAATAAAATCTCAATGTACTAGTATATATTTTAAGTCCAGGATTTTTACTTTTAAATAATCTTTATCAATTAAGAGAAAAAAGACAGTCTGCTTATTATCCAATAAAAAATGAGATACTTCACTATAAAGATGCATATAGTGATAAATATTTTTAAAAGTGGATGAAATGCTGTAGGAATTCAGATCATAAAATTAATTTTGTAGTTATAAAATGTGAGATAGAAGACAGGTGTTCTCCTTATCCCCTCAGCAAATCATCATTCCATGGCAAAACTGAGAATCAGAGCACAAACTCCATGCCTTTGGATTTCAGAAAATGTTTACAGAGCACCTTTCTTGAAAATAAGTGGTATATGCCATTCTAGATGCTATACTACCTTGGGGGAAGAAATGCATCTCTTCATGGAGCAGACTATTGGTAAAACTGAAAAAGGAGAAATGCTGCATTGAGAGATATAACACTCTGTATTCAGATGTAACACTCCAATTATTCTGATTAGCCTCTCATATAGGTCTGGTCCCACTATAGCCCTGAGAATCACTTACAAATGACACATCTAGGGGAATCTCATGTTACCAAAAACCAAGTGAAAATTTAAAAGTAACCATTGTAGGTGTATCCAAGGATATTAAAAAAATAAGTTGAGCACAGAAAGAGAACATGGAAAAACAAGTAGCAAATTAAGAGTACTCACTAGAAAAATATTGCCACAAAACAGATAAAAAGATTGATTAACTATATTCCTACTAATGAACAGTATTGATGAAGAAATCTTCTATACAGATGAAGAGTACAATGTAGCAATACCAGTGTTTAAAAATAACAAGTCAAGACCTAAGATGTGATCAGCTTTGTTTATCTTCTACATTTCTTGAGAAGAAAGTACCCTATTCTTATTAGGGTGCTAATTTCAAAAATATCTGTGAAATCTACTGTATTGTTTATATTATATAGGTATTCTAGATTTTTATTTTTTTATATACTTGACTTGGACTGGGAGTGATATATTTAAATATCTTATCATTTGAGTTTATCTGTAAATTTTATTTTGCATCCCATGTACCTGCCTTATAATGAATATTTGTTATAATATTTGCTATGCAAATATTTAAAACTTCTATACCTTCATGGTAAATTGTACACCTTCACATCATTAGTGTCCTACCACATACTTTTCAAGTTGAACTTTTCACTTTAGTTCTCCTTAACCCTATGCATCCGCCATACCAAATCGTTTATGGTTTCATTAATGAGTCATTCTTCGTATCTCTTTTTATCTCAGTGGAACACTCTGACCCAATTAATTAGCTTACCTGGCACTTCAACAAGACTTTTCTGAAGGTTATGCCCTTTCGTTTTTCTCACTAGACCATATAAATATCTCTGTTACAGTATTAAAAATATAAGGCCAACTATTATTTTCCATTTATGTCCTCTTCCATACAGTTTTTAAGAATAATTGCTCTGTGGATTTATCTCTGTGCCCCCAGGGCCTGCAGTGTCACTAATGCTCAATGCCTGTTTATGATTTTAGGTGGTGTGATAAGATTAAAGCTATATTCCAGGCATCAGTTGAGGTTATAAGAAAAAAATATTTAGTTCTATGGAGAACTGGAATCTAGACAAGCATAGCAAGCAGATTTCTGAGAAGATACTAAGACTCTTGGTTCCTGTTGTATACATGCCTCCTTCTAATTATTCAAACACGAATCTATGTGCTTTTGTGAAGGAATTTTGCAGTGTAGTTAGATCCTATATCAGTTCACTTTAATAAAGTTGATGCAGTGAGTCTGGTCTATTCATGTGAGCCATTAAAGGGAATGAGGGTCTTCTTGACTAAAGAGATTTAAAGTATGACAGGGACTCAATAAGAGCAATTGTTTATTGCTGGCTTTGAAGATGGAGGGAAACGTGCCAAGAGATTGAGAGTGGCATCTTCCAGCTGAGATAAACTTTGACTGACGACCAGCAAGAGAGCCAGCTAAAACTATAAGAACTGAATTCTTCAACACTGAAAGAGCTTGAAATATGACCCTAGGCTCCAGATATAAACACATCAAGCAGAAACCTTGATCTAGTATGTTCTCGACAGGTGAGTTACATTATGCTTAAGCTTCACACCTACAGAACTGTGAGCTAATAAATAGGTATTAAGTGGCATACTTAAGGTAACTTAAACTTAAGGTATTAAGTTTATAGTAATACATTGGGTAGCAATGGAAAACAAATACAATAAGTAATTTTATGTCCCAAACTCTTTCTCATAAATGTAGTCAAAACTGTCAAAAGCCATGGGCAGGACCTAGTGTCTAGCTTGAAAATCTTTACATTTAGGAAGGCATGACTGACTTTAGCAAGCCTTGTAGAGACTGTGTTTGTCCCCCTGAAACTCAGTCCCTGCCACTGGAATCTAACTTTCTACTGCGGTAATGCTTGCTGCCTCCTGTGACCTGCAACCAGAACGCAATCTACTCAAGCGGCTTTCAGATCCTCCTCTACGATTTAATTGTTGAATGATCTTGGACAATATAGTGAACTTAACTTAGACTCTGTTTCCTCATCTATAAAATGGGGATTGGAGTAACCATTTTATAAGGTTGTCATGAGGATCAAATGAGATAACACCCTTAGGCTTTTGGTGCATTTTTGAGAATACAGTAAACACTTATACATATTAGTATTAATTCGCTATCTCAAACAAATTCTTTCCTTCTCTAATGTTCTTTTCTGGCCTACGAAAAACACATATACCTGTGTAACAGGTATAACGGCCAAGAATAAATACCCATGTTTAGGATATAATACACAAAATTTTGTATATAGTGTCTGTTTGTAAATGTTAGTATATAAATGCAAATAATCACTTATCTGACTTCAACAGCAGGTGGATTTACATAAGCAGCACACAGTTAAATAGCTGGGACCATGTCCATTTTACCAATATATTTTGTAATACGCTGTCTACATTTTAATTGCAACACCTGCTCCTGATTCTGAAAGAAAAATGTTTATTTATCCTTTAATTAGTTTAGGTGAATAAATATTGCCATGTTGTAACCCATCATATATTACATAATTATTTCATATTCCTAGCAAAATATATTTAAGTTCCAATAGTAAAAATTAATTCAAAAATTCTATCAAGCACTCTACTAGATTCATGGTTAGGTATTCTGTCTGAAGATATTAAATGAAAAATCATGGCCCTGACTTAAAACTCGGGAGATACCAGAGTAAGAGAGACTGATTCTAAAGCTATTATAACCATTACTAACAAGAATAAGAGCTGAAATAAGGAAATGTGAGCTGAAAGGAAAGGGAGATACTGATGAGAAAAGGAGATACTATGGCTGAGATAAAATAAGAGCATTTGGAAACTGAACAATTGTGGAGAATAAAGAAGAATGAAGAGAGAAAATGTTTTATTTTTATTTCTTAGTCCATAACCAATGAGTAAGCAAGCCCTGTCAAGACTATGTTCAAGATTCTAAAATCAGAGATCAAAAAAAAAAAACTTCCTTCCTTCCTTTTAGGTTAGACAAACCTGAGTTTGAGTCTCAGTTCTACCATTTATTTATTATTATTTATTATTATTATTATAGAATATTGCTGTCACCCAGGCTGGAGTGCAATGGCACAATCAAACCTCACTGCAGCCTCTACCTCCTAGGCACCAGTGATCCTGCACTCCAAAAATACAAAAACAAAAAATGATTTAAGAATCATCTATGTAGTACTGATGGTTGAAACTGTGGGAGTGTATCAGATGGTCAAAGAAGTTTAAAGAGTTTACCATAGTATGAAAGAAGATGATAAAGAAGTCACAAATACAGAGTGAAGCTGTGCATACAAAAGATGATTAGGATGCACTCTTTGCTTTTAAGAAGCTCATATTTTAAAGGCAGAATCACATCTGAGCACATATAATTTTAATTCAGTAAGGGTACTAATAGAGTACAGAGGCCTTATTTCTGAATTTCCTTAGAGGCAAGAGAGGTCATCAGGGAAGTTACATACCTGATGCTTGGGAAATTGAAAAGTCATTAAGCAGATAAAGAATTAAAGGGCACTCATAACATGCGGGTTGGTTTCTGCGTGCGTGCACGCACACACACACACACACACACTCATGAACTGACACTGATACAAAATTCCATGATATGTCTATGAAACAACAAATTATGCAACATGCCTAGAGTCCAGTGGTAGTAAGGTAATGAGGGAGGAAACTAGATAGGTCAAGAGAGAGAAGATCATGAATGGCAGATTCTGAAAGAATTTGACTTTCTTTTTCTATATATGATGAGTAACTATTGATGAACAGAAAATAGAAAGGTGAATGCAGTTCAATTAAATTACATATTTTTAATAAAACAATTTGTTTCATCAGAATTCGTTACAGCAAAATATTTCCTGCCATGAGAGAGAGAAAATGAATAGCTGAAATGATGTTGACAACTAGCATAATATTTTGTGAAACTAAAACCCTATGAGTTTGTGGCAGATTGAAAAATAAAATGGCAACATAGGGGTTCCCATGAAAATGTGAAGGTATTCTCCATTCCTTGAATATAGAATTGCCTTGTTACTTTTGCACTGGCCAATAGAATGTGCAGGAAGCAATTTCAAGTGAATTCCAGGCCTGGCACTCAAGAATCTTTGCACACTTCCACTGTGTTTTCAAAGTCTGCCATCACTGTGTAACACCAGGCTAGCCTGCTGGAAGATGAGAGAGACATGTGGAGTAGACATGAGCTGAGGCCATCTTAGACCAACTAGCCTCCAGCTGACCCGGCAGCTGACCAAAGTAATTTAAATGACACTAACCAAAACCAGACTGCCCAGCTATACCCAGGATAAATTGCTCATCTACAGAATTATGGACAAAATGAATAGTTATTTTAACCCACCAAACTTTGTAGTATATTGTTATGCATGAAAGATGACTGAGATAGAGTGTGCCAGTCACATGTCAGCCAACACAACATTTTCTCACAAATTCCTCATTGATTAATCTTTCTAAAGCAATCTTGAATCACACCATTTGGTGGTAAATTATTCATATTCCACCTGCTAGTTATATACACAATGTAGTGAAGATATTAAGTTAGAATCCAGTCATTTGAAAGGGTGTTACAGGGACTGGGGACATTTGAGCTTAGTTTTTTAAAAAAAGTTTTGCTACATCTAATGGATAATATAAATAAGATCCTAGAGGAAGGATACATCCTACTTATGAAAATAAATTGCTTTCAAGTACTTAGAACTTTCAGTTACATGCAAATAACAAAAAAATGACTAAATTAAATTATTATTAACCTCATACCAATCTATTAGCTTAAAATACTGTAACTTATATAATGAAACAGTAAAGTTGCGTTGAAAATAATATTCTGTTTCATACTTTGTTGACTAAAGCATATTTTCCTCTGATTTGGTTTAGATTAGTGAAACGTTTCTGGTATTTGCCAATCAGTTCTCTCACTGGCAGGCAGCAACACAAAAAAACCTGATCTACTCCTTGTGTCCAAAAATATACTTCTGGCTCCAGATTTGTATCTTAGCCCTTTGCCTTTGTTTACACTGAATATTCTAATGACTGTCTTCCAATGTCTAGCTCATAATTTGAGTTCACCATTCAGTGACCATATTCTTTCTTCTAACCTATGAGAAGGGAATGTAGCTATAAGCATGAACTGCAAAATCTAGATAAGAAAGGAAAATAACTATGAGATGAAGATTTTTGAACACTTAACCCTCTAACATGGCACTTTATAATATAGAGAGTAAAATAAATCATTCAAACCTTCTTACAGTATGCATTCCACAACAATGTCTGCAAATTTCTATTTTGTTGTGCCCTCTACTATAGGAAGAATCATTATTGTTGAAACTGTTGCTGATTTCTTAAGCAGGACATTAAAAATTGTAATTGTATTATGTCTTTTATGCATTTATTAATTATTGAGTTTGAATATATGTTCATATATTTATTTAAATTTTCTTTTTTGTCATTAAGTAGTTGCATCCTTTGATGATACCTCAAATAATTAGGTATTATTTGACCTCTGACCCTCCCATCTCTCATCTCTCTCTCCCTCTTTTCCTCCATCTCTCTCTTTCTATCCTTTCTCTTTGTATTCTTTTCTTATACCTTTTTTATGCTTTTCTTTAAACATTGGTTTCATAATATTAAGCAAAAAATATAATTACAGAGGAAATAGTAGTAGAGTGAAAACACACCACAAACGGGAAAATTTGGAAACTTTCTTCTCCCAAGCTAACCTTTCAGAAGTCACATTTGATTTGCCAGGCCCCAAATATGGATTACTTACCCCTATTAAAGATGTCTTTTGAAGAATACTCATTTTGGGAGACCACAAAACAATGAATAATAACATAGAACTATAATTCTATTTGTGCAGATGACTCAATTGGTTTATTGAAATATTCTTACCTCCTGGAGTCTTTTATATAAAGAGCTGAGTATTTTAGAATCCCAGACTATCAGGTATATGTATATGTGGTTGTATGTGTGTATATATATATATATATACATGGCAACCACTCTGGACATGATGTTCTTCCACTCTAACTAACTGCAGCAACAGAGTATCAAAATTTGGTTTTGTTCCATTCACTTATTAGGTCGTAATTTCAGGCTCCTTTTCCTGCAGCTTCCTTTATTGGACTTCACCATTGTTGATCATTTTTGCTTCCTGACTACTCTCTCTGGTTCTTGACCTAGAGTTCTTTCTTTCTTCACCAGTCCCTTGGAATTAGTTATCTATCCATCTATCTATCTCAATGCCAGAATCAAGATTCTAATTCCTGGCATTGAGATAGATAGATGGATAGATAGATAGATGATAGATAGATAGATAGATAGATAGATAGATAACTAAAAAGATAGATAGATGATAGATAGACAGGTAACTAACTAAAAGGAAATGGTAGAAGGGAGAACATCTAGAAAAGGTCAGTGGAAGCAGTTATCCAGTTTTCCTCTAATAATTCCCAGAAAGCAGTATACAAATCCTCAAGTCCTATCTCAAAAAAAAAAAAACTTAATTCTAACCCTGAAATCTGTGTTCAGCATGTCCTTTCAGAAGATGCTGAAGCTTGCTTAAGGTATAAAGGCTGTTGGAGTTGAGGATCATGCGACAACCTGCTACCCTGCCACCAAAATATTATGTACAAGTTACTCCAGCTTTGTTTTGGATCCCTTCACATTGCAGTTAATTCATGCTCACCACTATGACCATGACAGATACGGCTTCCAAGAGTGAAAATACAACTAAACAAGATTTTCAAAACAACACCTCTGCTTGGAAGCTCAACAAGATTTTAAGGTCACATTGGACTTCCTGAGCCTGATAAGGTATTGGAACTTTAAAGGAAGGGAAGGATTTTTTTTTTTTTTACTTCCACATCACTATCCATAGTCCCTTCCAGAAAGATTCTCAGAGACTATTCATTCATGCATTCATTTGTGTGTTCATTCATGCTTGTGCTTTGTGCCAGGGCACATGCTTGACACTTGGTAACAAAAGTTAGCCAACAGATATGGGCCACGACCTCACAGAAATTAGAGTCTAAAAAGATGATTGATGTGTATTATAAAGTTCTACAAGTATTTAATTTTAAACTCTGATCAAGGAAGTATAGGAAACTATGAAACAAATAGGACATAATCTCTAAATTCAGGAAAACTTTTCCCAAAGAAATGAAAACAGGAAAATAGCAAGGTCTTCCTTTTCTAAATGTTTATCCATCCCCTCAGAGAACAACAGGACACTAAGCTGGGAAAATTGGGTGTTGTGGAAAAAAATAATTTATTTTCTTCCACTTTTTTGAGATAAAATAAATATGAAGGAAAAAGTACACTATTATAGTATTTACTCTTTTTATCTAGCTTGATTACTTATAGGATTATGATTATAAAAAATGAGACAGCCCATTGATTTAGAATGAAATACTGAGTATGTATTAAATCAACCAACTTCATAAAGATGAATATATAGACTTGGTTTTCAACTGAGTGGTTGTGAAGCACCTTTTATCTGCAAATATAATATGCCAACCTTGCTTTCATCAAATAAGAAGTGGAACAAGGTACAATGGCTCATGCCTGTAATCCAAGCACATTGGGAGGCCAAAGCAGGTGAATTGTTTGAGCTCAGGAGTTCAAGACTAGTATGGGCAATATGGCAAAACTTTTTATCCTTGTCTCTGCCTGACCAAAAAATTAGCCAGGGATGGTGATGTGCCTGTAGTCCCAGCTACTCAGGAGGCTGAAATGGGAGAATCACTTGAGCCTGACAGGTCAAGTGTTCAGTGAACCATAATCAGGTCACTGCACTCCAGCTTGGGCAAGAGAGGGAGACACTGTCTTCAAAACAAAACAAAATAACAACAACAAAAAGTGGGTCTTCCCATGAAAGATAAGTTCAAATGATCAAGCATCCCAATAAATGCTTCGATGATCAATGATCAAGATTAAGAATTCCAACTGTCAAGGAAAAATTTGATCACTAATTCCAAGGGACTGGTGAAGAAAGAAAGAACTCTAGGTCAAGAACCAGAGAGAGTGGTCAGGAAGTAAAGGTCATCAACAATGATAAAGTCCAATAAAGCAAGTTGAAAGAAGAAGAGCCTGAAATTATGACAGAACAAGTGAAAGGAACAAAACCAAATTTTGATACTCAGTTTCTACAGTTCACTGAAGTAGAAGAACATGCCCGGAGTGGTTACAAATATCAAAATATTCATAGGGAAAGATTAGCATGAGGATAAGAAAATGTATTTTACTAGTCAGTAACAGCTCTACAGTTTGTACAAAGGAGAGACTCTTTCGTGACCAGAGGGAAAAGAATAATCTCACTCCCTGAAAAAATTTAGATGAAAGGCAACGCTAATCTTATAAGCAAGCAAAATAGATTGCAATCTCTGCAGTGAGATTTATTTTTGTACTTCTTCAATAGTTATGGTTTTATTCCATTTTCTTTTCATATTTTCACTTAATAATTAAATAGCTAGTTCATTTCACAAGTTTCTAAAAATTAAAAAATGTAAAGAACACTTATGAATGGGAAGGAATTCTCCCTGCCACTACTCTGCTTTGTTTGTTTAGCACACCTCCCCAAACCATCCTCACCAGGTAGCCACTTTATTGCGTATCTTTCCAAATTTCCTTCAAGTATATAAAATCAAACAGCATACATCATTTTCTACATTTGTCTACCATTTATACACCAGGTCAGCATGCCATGCACATTATTCTATGCCTTAGACTTTTCACTTTACAAAGTATTTTAATAATCTTTCCATAATATTACAGAAATGTGTTATCTTTTACAGTTTCACATTGTATTGAAAAATTATATTTCATAACTAGTATCCTTTTAGTGGACAATTAGGTTTTTCCCGTGTTTTTCCAACTACAAATAATTATCCAATTAGTAGCCGTGTTTAATTGCTTGTTTTTAATTTCTTTATTGTTATATAACTATTTAAGCCTGTGCATTTATTTTAAGCATCCCTTCAGTGAATTCCAGTTTTTAAATACTATGCTTTGCAAGAATTAATATTATTATCTTTAAAGCAAAATGAGGAATGCCTTTGTTTTTAATATATGAAGATATTAGGACACTTCTAAGTCTGGATCTGTTTAGTAAATATTATCCATCTATTTCTTTAACCATAAACATCTAGAGGCTATGAATAACTAACTTTCTGGGAATGCAGCCCAGCAAGTCCCAGCCTCATTTTCCTAGCCCTCACTCAAGACTGAATCATTCTGGTTAGAATGTTTCTGACATTTACACCATATACAAAAATCAACTGAAGATGAATGAAAGACTTAAATGTAAAACCCAAAGGTAAAAAAAACCCTGGATGCCAATCTAGACAGTATCACTCTAGACATAGAACCTGGCAAAGATTTTATGTTGAAAACACTAAAAGCAACTGTAACAAAAGCAAAAATTGACAAATGGGATCCAATTAAACTAAAGAGCTTCTGCACAGTAAAAGAAACTATCAGAGTAAACAGAGACAACCTACAAAATCAGAGAAAACTTCTACATTTTAAAAAGAGGAGTTCCCCTGCACAAGCTCCCTTCTCTTGTCTGTCACCATATGAGACATGCCTTTCACCTTCCACCATGATTCTGAGACCTATAGTCACATGAAACTGTAAGTCCAATAAACCTCTTTCTTTTGTAAATTGCCCAGTCTCAGGTATGTCTTTTTTTTTTTTTAATTTTTTATTGCATTTTAGGTTTTGGGGTACATGAGCAGAACATGCAAGACAGTTGCATAGGTACACACATGGCAGTGTGTTTTGCTTCCTTTCTCCCCTTCACCCACATTTGGCATTTCTCCCCAGGCTATCCCTCCCCAGCTCCCCCACCGGCCCTCCCCTTTTCCCCCCAATAGACCCCAGTGTTTAGTACTCCCCTCCCTGTGTCCATGTGTTCTCATTTTTCATCACCCGCCTATGAGTGAGAATATGCGGTGTTTCATTTTCTGTTCTTGTGTCAGTTAGCTGAGAATGATGTTCTCCAGATTCATCCATGTCCCTACAAACAACACGAACTCATCATTTCTGTTTGCTGCATAATATTCCATGGTGTATATGTGCCACAGTTATGTCTTTATAGCAGCATGAAAATGAACTGATACAAACCTCATTAAAAAATTGTCAAAGGACATGAATTTTTCAAAAGAAGACATATCTGTGGCCAAGAAGCATATGAAAAAGAGCTCAACATCACTGATCACTGGAAAAATGTAAATCAAAACCACAGTGGGATACCATCTCATACCAGTCAGAATGGCAATTATTAAAATGTCAAAAAAATAACAGATGCTAGCAAGGTTGTAGAGATAAGTGAATACTTAGATGCTGCTGGTGGGAGTGTAAATTAGTTCAACCATTGTGGAAAGCAGTGTGGTAATTCCTCAAAGAACTAAAAGCAGAACTACTATTTGATCCAGCAATCCCATTACTAGATATATACCCAAAGGAAAATAAATTGTTCTACCATAAAGATGCATGCATACATGTAGATGTTCATTACGGCACTATTCACAATAGAAAAGACAAGGAATCAACCTACATGACCATCAGTGGTAGAGTGGATAAATAAAATGTGGTGCATATACACAATGGAATACTATGCCACCATAAAAATGAACAAGATCATGTCCCTTGCAGGAACATGAATGGAGCTGGAAACCTTTATCTTCAGCAATCTAATACATGAACAGAAAACCAAATAATTCATGTTCTCACTTATAAGTGGATGCTAAAGGATGAGACACATGGACACATAAAGGGAAACAACAGACACTGGGGCCTACCTGAGGGTGAAGGGTGGGAGGAGGAAGATCAGGAAAAACATCTAATGGGTATTAGGCTTAACACCTGGGTGGCGAAATAATCTGTTAAACAACCCTCATGACATGAGTGAGTTTACCACATAAAACCTGCACATGTACCCCTGAACTTACATAAGTGTGTGTGTGTAATCGTTGAAATATGTTATTTGGGCTTTTTAAATAATCAATTATTATTTTAAATTTGGAGGATGCATGTGCAGGTTTGTTATGTGAGTGTATTGCAAGATGCTGAGGTTTAGGGTACAAATGATCCCATCACCCCAGTAGTTAGCACAGTACTAGATAGGTCATTTTTTAGCCCTTGCCACCCTCCCTGTCTTCCCCTACTAGTTGTCCCCAGTGTCTATTATTTCCATCTTTATCTCCATGTTTGCCCAAAACTCAGCTCCCACTTATAAGTAAGAACATGTGGTATTTAGTTTTCTGTTCCTGAATAGAATAGTATTCTATTCATTTTCATAGAAAAATGAACTCCAGCTGCATTCATGTTGCTACAAACAACATGGTTTCATTCTTTTTTATGACTGTGTAGTATTCCATGGCATATATATACATTTTCTTTATCCAATCCACATTAATGGGCACCTAGGCTGATTCCATATTTCCAGATCTTTGCTATTGCTAACAGTGTTGTGATGAACATATAAGTGCAGATGTCTTTTTTGTAGAACAAATAATTTTCCTTTGGATAGATACCCAGTAATGGAATTCTTAGGCCAAATTGTAGTTCTAAGTTATTTGAGAACTCTCCAAATTTATTTTCACAGTGCCTGAACAAATTTACATTCCCTCCACTAGTGTATAACTGTTCCCTTTCTCCACAGCTTCAACAGCATGCTATTTTCTGACATTTTAATAATGTCCATTCTGACTGATGTGACATTAATATTTGTTGACATGCAGATGCCAATAAGCATTGCCCTGCCAGAAATGCCTATCTGGTGCACTACTTGGATATGTGCTCTTAGGGAGATTTGCTCTCAGGTTTGACATATTAGCTCTTCACTATGTCTTTTTCTTTTCTGAGTATCTCTGCCCCACTCTGTACATAGTTCTCTCTGTGAGATCACATACACTGTCAGTAATATGTTCCATAATGATGCTTTTTAAATCTATGTAAGGTGTATGCCAATCAGATAAAACGCATTTTTGTTTGAGTTATGAAATCACAATCAATGCTACATGGGACATTTACCCCTCTAATACTGGCCTCAAGGATACAATCTTGGATTTCTACTTTCCTTGGAGATATACTGATAATATAGCTAAAATAGAATTCAAAAATTTCTGCCAAATCACTGTTCTCCAATATGAACTCCTTATTATCCTAAAAAAATATATGTAGCAAATTGACATACTGTCCTTTTTCTTATTTCATTCCCCTTGCCTAGAAGGCTATATTCATGTATGGAGAGCTCACTCATCCTTTAAGATCCACCTTCAATTTGAAACTTTTACTTGCCCTCCCAGTTGAGCATATTCACACCTTCTTTAGAACAAAATTCGTTTGGGATATACCACTGAGTTTTGCATTTACAAAATTCATCATCGTCTTGTGAATTACTTTCCTATGAGAACATTATTTTTGCAATTAAATTGAAATTATCTCAGAAAAAAATGGAATTTCCTTATAATTCTATACACACATAGTTGTCAGTGCTATTCAACTGAAGAGAATATACCTCACTAAGTGTTTATAATTGTTAGCACCTGAGTATAATTCACCTATTCAGTTTACTGGTTTTAAAGTAATTCTGAAAGAAATCTTAATAGATATATTTAGTGATGAACAAAAAGCTCATACCTGGAAGCAAAGAAGCAGCAGAAAGAAAAGTGTAGTAATCAGGGTTCTCTAAAGGGACAGAACTAATAGGTTAGATGCGTATATGAAAGGGAGTTTATTAAGGAGAACGGACTCACTGGCTCCCCATAGGCCGCCTGCAAGATGAGCAGCAACAAAGCCAGCAGCAGCTCAGTCGGAGTCTCAAAACTTCAAAAACAGGGAAGCCAACGGTAGAGTCTTCAGTCTTGTGGCTGAAGACCTGAGAGCCCCGCAAACCACTGGTGTAAATCCACGAGTCCAGACGCGGGATAACTTGAAGTCTGATTCAAGGGCAGGAAGCAATCGGAATCGCAGAAAGACCAAAGCAGGAAGATTCAGCAAGTCAGCTTCTTCCGCCTTCTTCTGTCTTAAAGCCAAGCTGACAGCCAATTGGATGGTTCCCACCCACATTTTAGGTGGGTCTTCCTCTCCCAGTCCACTGACTCGATTTTTTTAAATTATTATTTTTTTTTAATTGCATTTTGGGTTTTGGGGTACATGTGAAGAACATGCGAGATAGTTGCATAGGTACGCACCTGGCAGTGTGATTTGCTGCCTTCCTCCCTTTCACCTATATCTGGCATTCTGGCATTTCTCCCGACTTTTTTTTTTTTTTTTTTTTTTTGAGACAGAGTCTTACTCTTGTTACCCAGGCTGGAGTGCAGTGGCACAATCTCGGCCCACTGCAACCTCTGCCTCCTGGGTTCAAGCAATTCTCCTGTCTCAGCCTCCTGAGTAGCTGGGACTACAGGCGCACGCCACCACGCCCAGCTAATTTTTGTATTTTTAGTAGAGACGGGGTTTCGCCATGTTGGCCAGGATGGTCTAGATCTCTTGACTTCTTGGTCCGCCCGCCTTGGCCTCCCAACACTGACTCAATTTTTAATCTCCTCTGGCAACACACAAAAACACCTGGATACACCCAGAAACAATACTTTGCATCTTTCAATCCAAAAGATTGACCATCAAAAAGAGCAAGAGAAAAATAAAGAATGGTAGAAAAGAGAAGACAACATATTTGTTTCACTCACATTTTTATTGGCGCAATCCCCTTATCCTAGGTCAAAATTGTTAGCTATAGAACATTTAATAAATCTTTGAACTTATGGATTTTTCCAAAATCTTATAAAAATCTTTAAATTCGCAGTAAAGTTGAAAGAATTTAAAATAAACACCCATACATTGACTTCCTAGATTTACCGCCGTAATTTATTTATTTTTAACCTTATATTTACTCATGTCCCCTTTATGAAGCTCTCATTTTTTTATTTATTTTAAAGTCAATTGCAGAATCTATACACTTCTGCTTAAGTACCTCATAATGCATATTATAAACAAGAGAGCATTTTTTTTTACAGTTTCTTTTCTTTTGATCTAAAATTTACTACATACCATTAACTGACCATGCTATTATCTGACAGCTACACTGAGACAGCTCTGTGTTCAACACTGAAAATACCTAGAAAAATCTGGTACCAAGATAAAAAAAGTGGGTTAACTAAAGATTAATAATGGGCTATTTAATTTTCCCATTTTATACTTTACACCCAGGATCAACTGGTTTACAGATCACTTACACTGTTACACCAGGTGTAAGTGATCCATAAACAAGTTGGTTTACTAGCTTGGCAATGTGATTAGTTGGCATAAGAGATTCTGCTGGAAAGTTTTTCATGGTCTCATCAAACTCACATTCCTCACTCTATATTGGTGGTTTATAATCCACAGATTAAGAGTGTTCTATGAGACAAATGCCTGGGGAGCTGTGCCCAGGAGTCTCTCTGGCCCCCAGGCTTGCTTGTACTTTTCTTTCTCTGGTCGTGCCATTCTTTCACCTTGATTCAAACCTTACATGAGTATTCTCTATGAGGGTTTCTTTAAAAATCTAATCTTGTAAGGTTTTTGCATTTATATACTATGAAATACATAAAGTGTAGATTTGAGTTTCAATAAATAGATATGGCTGGATAACTCAAACTCCTATGGAGACAGGATATTATTTTTACCCCAGAATGTTCCCTTATGCCCCTTCCCATCAATCCCTTGAATACTCCCAGAGACAACTGCCGTTCTGTTTGATTTTTCTGACTATATATTAGGCTTGCCTATTGCAAGATTTCATATACATGGAACCATACAGTATGTGCTTTTGTGGTTAGCTTTTTATGCTAAGCATAATGTTTGCAAGATTAATTCTTGTTGTCATATTACTATACTGCTGCTTTTTATTGTCAAAAAATATACAGTTTAAAGCAATTCAGAAAAGGGCAGAATGATTGTAATTATAAAAGCCTTTTGTCTTCATTTCTTTGAGGTAAATACCAAAGATAAAAGTGCTTGGAGTCACGGTAAATAACTGTTGAGTTTTACAAGAAACTGCCAGTACTTTCTCAAAGTGGCTCCTGCATTTTACATTCCCATCAGTGAAGTATGGAATTTTAGTTACTCAGTATCCTTGTCTACATTTAAGGTTATCAGTCTATTTACTTTAGCCACTCATGCAGATGTATAATGGCATCCTAGCATAGTTTTCATTTGTATTTTCTGATGACTAATGATATCGAGAAGTGTGACATATGCTAAAAGGACATTTGTATCTGTTCTTTTGTAAAATATCTTTGAATGTATTTCTTCAATTTTTAATTGAATTGTTTGCCTTTTTATTATTGAGTTGTAATACTTTTTATACATTCTAGGCAACAGTCCTCTTGCTGTTATATGTTTTACAAAACTTGTCACCCATGCTGTGGCTTGCTATACACATCTTTTAGCTATGATGCCTTTTGATGAACAAAGTATTTAATAATTTTTGAAGTCTAGTTTATCAATTTAACCTGTAGAAGCATGAAAACTAACAAATCTTTGTTATAAACTGTAATATTTTAGGGTGGTTTGATATACAATAATAACACATTTGTCTATCTACATAGGTTAAAGGAAAGATATTTAAAAAGAAGGTTAAAAAATAAGAGATTTGATTCCATCTCACCCATCTAAAGAGTACTGAACTGGTAAAAGTTGAACGTTTTTATTACAATAAATATAAATCATGACTTTCTTATACATTCCCACATTCAGGCATGAATATTAAGGAATTCAAATCCTTCATGAATTATGCAAAGACTGGCACAGAAAAGCTTTAAATCTCACAAGAATGGAGCTCCACTTAAAAATTTTGATTGGTACTTTTTTTAAGTGCTGGCTCTTGATAATTTGTTTGATGTAGCCAAAAACACTTCTTCAATGTGAAAAATCAGTTGACTAAAATTATTTGATCCACAAAAAATTGAGATGAGATATATAATTACAGTTGTCCTGGTTATAAGGTAAAACAATCAATTAAAAAGATTTTAAGAGTGCTTTTCCTCATTTCCACCAGGGGATTATACTTAATAATATAATATGCTCATTTGAGGATATTAACTAATTAATGTCAATGAGGATTGTGGATTTTTTTTCCTGAAGAGATAATTCCAAACTTTAAAACTGTGTTTAACTGACTTATATTTTAATACAAGGAGATTAACATAATAAAAAATCTTTTGTAAAGAAATTATATTATTTTGTGTTTTAAAATTTCATGTGTTTCTGGAAAAATTTAAAAACCTTAAGAACATTATAGACATCTAAACTTGGGGGAGATATGGAAAAAGTACATCTCTAAAATAACTTTCTTAAATTTGAAATCACAGAAATATACAGTGTAATAATGCAATGATTATATTATGATTAGGATAAGTTACTAAAGAGTATTATTCCTTTACTCGGGCTACATTGGGTTCTTAAGACTTGGTTTTTATCCTGAAAGTTTATACTAGGATCCATGTCCATTCATTCACTCCACAAATATTTATTAAATACCCAACTGTATGCCAACTACTGTTAAGAGCTCTGCAAATACAAAAATTAGCTCACTTATAAATGGGAAGAAGGAATTCTTAACTAAATTATATATCTAGTGGTAATAAGTACTCAGACAAAACAGGTTAAAGTGTTAATGAGTAGTGAAAGACAAGGGAACACTATGTGCTAGGGAAAGACCTATCTGATAGATGATGCTCGAGGAGATACTTGAAGGGCATGAAAGATCATGCCATTTAGCCAGCTGGAGGAAAAGTCGTTTAATGTCTTATCATTAAGAAAACCAATAATCTTTCACATTTTGTTTTAAATACATTCCTGTGTTTTTTTCTTTTAATTCCATTTTGAGTTTTTTATTATTATTATTTGTTTCTGGGATTTGTTTTTTGTTTGTTTGTTTCTGGGGTTTTTTATTTGTGTTTGTTTTGTTTTCTTTTCACTTACTGTCTTGAAGGTCTTTACAAACAGAAAGCTAGAGCGGACATCTTTAGTGTTTGGTTTCATTCAAATTCATAAAGCTGTCTCCATTCACAAGTTAGATAAATACCTACCTGTATTTTCTACTGTTTTAAAGTTTCATTTTCTATGTTTAGCTTTTTCATCCCTTTATAACCTATTTTGATAAAATGGAGTGAAGTAAAATCAAAATGGATTTTTTAAACTGTCTCATCAACACTCTTAGCAATACAGTTTGAAAGATCTATCTCTTTCACCTTATTCATCAGGATTCATTTATCATGCACTGCATTATAGGATCTGGTTCCATGATAGCTATTCTACCACACTGATCTGCTAAGCTAGTTTTCACCATTAAGTACTCTACTTTAATCATTTAAATTATACGAGCAATTATTCTAGTTTTATATAACAGTTTATTATCTTCTAAGACTAGTCTTTATATATTCTTTCCTTCAAGATTTTCAAAATGTTTTACACTTGCTTGTTTGTTCAGGTAACAATGCAGTCTATTTTTATTGCAGTGATTGAGAAAATCAACTCTAAATTCAGTTTGCAGAGGATTTCATTATATATATTAAATATAGTATTTCATTATATATATTAAATATAGTATTTCATTATATATATTAAATATAGTATATTTCATTATGTACTAGCTTTATAACATTGGGCAAGTTATGTGAACACTCTTTGCCTCAATTTTGCTTCTGTAACATGAGTATAATAATATACATACCACATATAGTTGCTATGACAATAGAGTGAATTATTAAATATATCTAAGGCACTTAGAATAGTACCTGGCAACATAATATAGAGTATTATATAGAGGTGTTTTCTATTACTATTTAGTGACAACCACTTTGCTAAGTTTCATATGCATTATTTCACTGAATCTATGTCTGATCCCAGTTCTCAGGACTCTCCCCATATGACTTAATGATCCTGTGAAAACTAATCAAGTTAAAATAATTACATATTTGTTCAAGAGCAAAGAGTTCCACAGGGGAAAAATCCTGAGATTCATTTTTCCATTTGTTTCAATTATATTCACAGGCTACTGATTCTCTTAACTTTCCAACCAGCAGAATGGGAAGAAAAAAAATCAAATGCTAGTATAAATATGTTTGTTAAAATCATTCCTAGCTTATTTTTATTGAAACATTGCATTATTATGTGTCTTTTGTTGTGGTTTTAGTCAATCTATAAAATGGAATTGTAGAAATGACTTTGCACTTTCTGGTTTGTCTCAAATAGACACCCATATTTAAATGATATTCTCTTAGTTTGTCTTTGTGATACAGTTTGGGCCCTTGCTTGTTACAATACATAAGATTTACGAAGAGAGCAGGTTAAATTTCTGACTCTGTAGGTCTGTACATTTAGTAAGCCCTCATCTCCCAGGTAAGAGAATACAAGTGATCTCAAAGGAGGGACACAAAGAGAAGCATCTGGCTGCCTGTAACCATGGCTGCTTCCTTATTAAAAAACAAAAAGGACAGACTTCTCAGATTAAGAGAGAGGTTATTAGATCATAGTGTGAAACAGAATAAGTCAAGGATGGAAAGAAAATACATACACAGCTACATATGCTACTGGTTCTCCAATAACAGCTTCTTTTTTTTTTTTTTTTTTTTGAGACGGAGTTTCGCTCTTGTTACCCAGGCTGGAGTGCAATGGCGCGATCTCGGCTCACCGCAACCTCCGCCTCCTGGGTTCAGGCAATTCTCCTGCCTCAGCCTCCTGAGTAGCTGGGATTACAGGCACGCGCCACCGTGCCCAGCTAATTTTTTTTTTTTTTTTTTTTTTTGTATTTTTAGTAGAGACGGAGTTTCGCCATGTTGACCAGGATGGTCTCGATCTCTTGACCTCGTGATCCACCCGCCTCGGCCTCCCAAAGTGCTGGGATTACAGGCTTGAGCCACCGCACCCGGCCCGATAACAGCTTCTTAAAATCAACAGCTGCAATGTTAAGTGGAGTCTGAAGATACATCTCCATGATATGTAGAATCCCTACTGCAGAGATACAGTACACACACACAAACACACACACACGCACACACGCAGGCTTAAGAGATAGTGGTCTGTTAAAAGACCATATAAAACCTCATTCTCCACTTTACAGTAGGCTCTCAACAGATTCCCTATTTGAATCCTGTCCTTCCCTAATGACCCCAGAACTCTGGATTGCAGCTCCCGTGTTTTTCCTTCCCATGGCTGACTCTTCATTCAAGTATAGTCAGTTCAAGAGGAAGAAAGAAAAATCATTAAATCTTTCTATATTTCAATGTAAGTATGAAAGCAATCTCTTTTAAAAACATATCCCGGATTATATAGTCAATGATTCCACACTAATTGAGATTTTACCTCTGGAAAGTCAACACCAATATGTTATTAAATATGAATAAGCTTTACAGTTTTCCAGTGGGTCAGCATCAATGTCTTCTCTTGCATATACGGTATTTCCTTTCTCTTTCCAGTCTCTTCTCCTACCATCAGCACTATGTTGTAAAAAAAATCCAGGTATCAGTAAGAACCATGGTCTTTTGAGAACATTCTAGGGCTTAATGTTTTAGGAAGTCCAGAAAAAAGTACAATATTTGAGTAAGAATTATGAGTGGAATGGGTTCTAAGAGACGTATCAATCATGTTTAACTTGGAAGTTAATATTTCCATAGTCTGACCTGTTTCAAGTGTATAATAAGCTTTTATAGAGAGAAAATGAGGCTGGGGATTTTCCCCAAAATTGGTTATCACTCACTGAATTTTTAATGGCTTAATATTTACTTAGTTTTACAGACCATTCATTGTGTTACGTTAAAAATATTCATTAATAAATGATGCTTAAGGATGGTAGGTTTTAACGCAGTCACTTTTCTGGGCAGTGATAAAATAGTCTTAGGTAATAACATTCATCATTTTCAACTCACTGAAGGCTAATAGTTTTAGTGAATGAGTTGTAAGTTTCACTGACCAATTTGCTTCATTTAAGAAGAATCTAAGTAATAGCATAAAGCCCTGTGGAGCAAAACTTCAAAGAAATACAGAGTGGGCAAAAAAGAATTACATGAAAAGGCAATGAACTAATACTCAAATACAAAAAGTAGAATTCAGTGAACACTAAAATTCAGGGGTGAAAACAGTTGACTCCAAATACAATGAAGCAGAAATGGACTCTCTTTTCCTTAGGCTGTTTTAAAATCACATGTACGATATTGACTACCCTTGCAAATTCCACCAAGTCAAGTAAACAGTTAAGAACCAACAACTGGCAACATTTATACATTTCTGGACTACCATTTAAGAGAACATAAATGAAGCCTAATCTGACATTTTAATATCCTGAAAACCATTCTTATATACAGGAAACTTTCCTTTGATGCTTGCCATAGTCTAGTCATTTATATACACAATAATAACTTACTCTTAGTGACTATGGCTTTTCCTCTTCTCCATCTTCAATCCATAGACTGATTTAATGAATACCATGAGGCTGTAAGGTCATTACCCTAGAACAGCAGAACTTCAGAGCTGAAACAGAAAGTTGTTAGCCTAGGTGGACCATTTTGTGACAAGGTCAACTTCCAGCTGGTTGTGGCACAGTGGGAGGAATCCCGGACTTTTGAGTCAGAAGTTTGAGTTCAAATCCAGGTTCTTCTGATTTCTACATGTGCAATCTTGAGGAAATCACAACACTCTCCTACCCTGTTTCCTCACTGCAAAGTAATGATGGTAACTCCTAACTTATATAATTAAATATGACATTATATGTAAAATATTTGTGCTTGTCCAGCACTTGACATATAGCAAGTACTCATAATTGTGGCCTAAATCTAAATGTTGCAGAGATTCCAGACGCTTTTATTTAATTTCTACTCTCACTCAAACCTAAGAATTCATGTAGACACAAACATGGAGAGCACCTCTCCACCAGTGCATATACAGGTTTAGTAAATGTTCTATTTGTTACACATTGGGTGTCTGCAAATACCTGGCACAAATTTGATGTGCAGGCCACTTAGTGTTAGGAGTAATTTCATAAAGGTTACTAATTTGAATAACAATCATAACAAACACAATGTGCAAGGCACTGTTCTAAATGTATTACCTGTATTAATTTATTTAACCCACACAGTAAGTTAACAAAAGAAAAGAATTCATTTATTTTTCTGTGTCTAAAGGCACAGACAACAAAAGTAATAGAATTCCTTATGTCATAAAAATGCTTCTAAAATAACGAGAAGCCTGTTTGTGCAGCTGTTCTTTTTGCATCCCCTTCAGCTCCAATTTGTTTTAAGAATATAGGAATCACTCCAGATCCATGGGGCAGAGTTTCCTAGAAATCGTCCAGGTGGCTGGCTGTTTAAAAGAGGCACATGCAGCTAGAACTATAAGCTTTCTCAGCTAAGAAAGAGGAAATGTCAACCTAATTTAATCCCAATATCATTAATCAAAACAACTTTTCCATAAATCGTTGTAAATTATAAAGGATAAGAAAAATTGTCTTCCTTTCACCTTTTACTCTTTCTTGATTTTATGTATACTACAAATACAGGCCTTTTTTTTTTTTTTACATAGATGACTGGATTAGTATTTTCTTGAATTCTATCAGATGGTTGAAAATATTAAGAATATCTCAGTCTAAGATATCAAAGAAAGGACAGAATAAAGATAGGCTCCTGTGGAGAGCATTTAGTGATATTTTCACTTTTAAGTAGTTGTAATTCTTATTATTCTTTATTCCCCACTAAAATTGCAGCTCTTATGTAAATGTTTTCTGAGATTCAAATTTTTTAAGTATAAAATTTTTAAAAAATATTATTAAACACTCTTCCAGTAAAAAAGCAGCATTTTCCTTATTTGTACATTTTAAAACATAATGAAACAAGAACATTATAACAGAAATAAGACATTAATCAAAATACACAATGATTTTATAGATTAGCAAATTTTGAAAGGCTTATATATTTAATTTTCCAATATGATAACAAGACAATGCTTCTTTCTCTCAAAATACTCCCTGTTTCTTCATATCAAAATTTTCAGCATGTGATTTATTCTACTTTCAAAAGTATGAGGCTCATTTTGGTTTCCTTTTTCATTGTATTAACTTAATACAAATTCAATAACTGTGTAACTACCTTGCCAATGGCTACATTTCCACATTAATTGGATTCTCTTTCATTACATAATTAATTTTTAGAAGGGAAATTGTGTTTCCACATCTCAAAGTTTGTCTATTATTGCTATGTATACTTTGCATCCATTGGGTTTAAATCATTTAAGTGAAATATTAGTTTAGAATAAAGCAATTTTAGTTGCTTAAGTTATTCTGCATCTATATAATATATAAACTTATAATTATAATTTATTTGAAACATATAATCAAGAGATTAAAGGTTATGCTAAATAAAACTGAGTCATATTCTACCTTGCTATATTTGGTCATGCAATTGTCTTTAAAGCCCTGAATTATACAAATGATTAAGATTATCTGATTTAAAAATGGATGATACTGAAGCATGAAGGAAAAATATGTAGGCAGGAGAAGATGGGGCAGGTGTGTGCTAATCACTAGGCAGTGCAAAAGACCAATGACAAGAGAACTTAGGGAAAGAAAACATGACCCCACATAGAGGGACTGAAAGTATTTCTAGATTACCAGAGAAAAGAGTTCAAGTTTCAGAAAAATGAAGAAAAGATCAGGGGAGAGGTCAACTAAAGCAGCCTTTTAGACACTCTATAATCATTTAAAAACATTGAACTTCATCCTAAATCAGTGGTTATCAAGCTTGTGTGTGAACTGAAATCAATTGAAAGGTCTGTTAAGGCAGTGCCAGTACCCTCTCCAGAGTTCCTGATACAGTAGGCTTTGGGTGGGGCCTGAGTAGTTACAGGTTTAATAGATCCCCAAGATATGCTGATCTTGTTGATTCAAAGATTACACTTCAAGAAACTGTTCTAAGAGGAGCCTCTAGAGAACATTCAAGAGGGGAGAGACTTGTTCTTTTGAAAACGCACCTTTGCTATACAATGGAAAACCAGATTCAAGAGGAGGAAATGTGGAGAATGCCAAAAACCAGTTGCTATAGTAATGACAAGACAGCAGAGAAGAAAAAAGGTGGAGTCTAGAACTCTTGACAGGTGGATGTCGCAGATTGTTATCAAGGTTCTGGCTTGAATGCCTGGGTGAATGGTTGACATTATCAGCAATAACACTGGCAAAGGGACCTCTTCCAGGAAGAAGATAGTGCGGGACATGTAAAGGCTGAGTGCTAATGGTGTTCTGATAAGGGTTTCACACCTGTTCTCTGTGGGGAGGGGAACACCCTCATTTGTAGAGCTTGCTAATTTATATGGGTAAACACTCCCTCTGTGGCCAATGTGATGCGGCAGAAGAGGGAAGAAATTGCAGTAACATACCCACAAAGATACAAAGCCAAATTCTGGATAGAAGTGCTGCACAGGAGTTGCGGGTAGACTTAAAGCATATTAAGTCACAGGTACAGTGGTAATTTTCAGTAGATAAGCAAACCACAGGCAATGGTCTATTTGTGACAATAGATCACAGTCTAGGTGAGCCCACGAGTGACCACAGCAGTAGGAGCATCAGTCTCAAGAGATGTGCAAGAAGAAGTGTGGGCGCAGTCCTCAAAGAACAGGCAGTCACAATGGATAGAGAGGAGATCAGTCATCAGATAGCAGGATCTTAGCAACCAATTATGTGGTTCAAGGCCAGGGTTCTTGCCTCCCCAGAAAAGCGGTAGCTAGAATTATGCAGTGACTTAATATTAAGAAATAGAGATATTAGCTCACCTAAACAAGAGCTACAACATGAGGCAGGAGTTGAAGTAAGGTAAGAAGGGCATTCAATGAATAAGAGTTTTAAGAAAAGCCAAAAACCTAGTTACCCAGACTGTTGTCCAAAGATACCACCAGCAAGGGTGAAAATAGCCAGCTGGATAACACTGGGATGAATCCAGGCATTGTATCAGGATGGACCCTAGGCTTTAAGATATTTAGGAGAGGATATGCTTTCCAGGTAAGTCCGAAAGAGGGTTTTGGAGGCTGGGAATCAAGTAGAATGTAATAATTTTAATCTCATTTAAACCAGTCCCTCTTGATTATCCTGCAGAACATCATGTCCTCATGTATTATCACTGTTCATGGCCAAACAGTTTTTACTCCTAGGACAGAGAAGAAAGGCACTTTATTTAAATGCAGTTTTTGTATGTGTTTGCTTATCCTCACTGATTAGTAGATTTCATGTAAAACTAAAATGCAGTAAATCATAGGCTCCATCAAATCCTAAATACAAAGAGAGAGCTTGAGTGTCCTAATGTTTTTGAGACTATTGATTTGAGTAGTCAAAAATCAGTCTACCTTGTAGATGCCATAGTAAGTAAATTCAGTGAAATCAATTGCAAATTTATCTAAGTTGGTAGGAAAGAGGAAGCAGGACAACATTCTTTTCTATACATTGCACTGATTCAGATTATTTTGCATGAAAATTCTGTATAATCAACTAATAAACATAAAAAGTATCTTGATCTAGTTTTTGTACTGAAACAAATCATTTTAGCTTCCTATTACTTGGATATTTATTGCACTAATGTCAGTACAAATTAATGTAATTTGTTTTAAAGCAATAGGACATTTCAAAAGCCAACTTTATATATTTCTGTTAAGAAAAAACTAATAGAAGGAGCCCTCTATCCAAAAGTACATAAAAGACCCAAGGATTTCAGAATGCTCCCATAAGCAGGAAAAAAATTTTTTTTGTTTTCCCTAGCACTTATTTTCTTTTTCTTTCTTTCTTTTTTAAATTTTAAATTCCAGATGCATGGGCAGAATGTGCAGGTTTGTTGCATAGGTAAATGTGTGCCATGGTGGTCTGCTGCACCTATCAACTCATCACCTAAGTGTTAAGCCCAACATGCATTAGCTATTTTTCCGGATTGTCTCCCTCCCTCTGCTGCCTCCCTCCCCAGAGAGGCCCAGTATGTGATATTCCCCTCCCTGTGTCCACGTGTTCTCATTGTTCAGCTCCCGCTTATGAGTGAAAACATGTAGTATTTCATCTTCTGTTCCTGTGTTAGTTACTAGCACTTATTTTCTGCACCCTTTGTTGTTTTTAACCTAATTTTGGAGATTTTGGAGACGGTTTCTTTAAAAAGAAAAAAAATCCGTCATTCCATTTGGTTTCTATAGTAACAAAACTAATTTCTGGGTTTCTTCATGAGCTATGATCATGTTGAAACCAAAGAGCACTCATGGGTTTTGCAAAATTCATAAAGTCCTGAACAAATAGGACTGCCATCTTCTGGCATTTGTCTCAATGACTGATAATTGTACCAATTCTGCATCATAATCACAAGATTTTTACTCTCATCTTTTCATCTGCTATTTTTTAACATAGCATGACATAGTACATGCTCAGACAGTTCTTGGATGACATCATCAACTTGCAAATAAGCCATTTGTCCCAAAAGGAACATAAAGAAGTGAGGATATCTTAATATAAGTGTTTATTCCAGAAAGTTGGAAGATAAATACACTAGATACTGAAAGGATCAAAATCTTTCTGCTTCTTTCAAAGAGTTACATATTGTTTTAAAAATTAAAAAAAAAATTCAAAGTATGGGTTGTGCAGTTCAAGGAAGAGTTCACCAGTGATTACTACTACAGTGTTTTTCTCCTGTAGGAAAAAACAGACATAGGACTAATAGAGGAGGGCATATAGGATCTGGAGACTTCCTCCCAACCTTTAGAGCTGACAGCAGTGAGTTATGAGGTGTTACAGAGTAAAACAGAGTTACGGTAAGAGCTGTCCAAATAACTTATTGCCTTGAATCACGACACCATCTTCAGAAGATAATTCATGTCACAAGTGAATGTTCAGTAATATGGATTTTCTCCAAAATACTATATTTAACAGGCAACATTATTGAGAGGTGAATTTAATGGCAAAAAATTATTTAACAGAATTGAACTGTAACATTGAACAAGAGCTGATTAAAATGTATGCATAGTTGATAAAGTAACTTAAATACTGGATGTGACTAGCAAATAATAATCAGAACAAAATCTTAAGATCCTAGCCAATCAAAGATTAAAAAGAGTAAACAATAATATAATTAGAATTAATGCTATCATTATTATTACAGATATAATATTACATTAAATTTTAAATGTATAATGCAGATGTTTGTTCCACCAGAATAGTTTATTGTAGCAATATCTATTCTTTATAAAATTAGACACAAAAATAATTGCTTGAATAAATGAAAGGTTTTCTGAAAACGTTAATTTATAAATTAAAGTCTACATGTAAGCTGTCCCCAAAAGTGAGCTAGAAAATGCTCGATAATTGATTAACTGAAATAACTATGTAACATTATAATATGCGATGATAGTAGTCATATATCATTATTGATTCTATTTCAACAATATTACTACTATTTGTCTCAAATCTGAAAAAGAACAAAATGGGCCTTTAATGTCTTCTTCCTAGATCATTGCCTCCATAAAAGGAGAGCTGGAATATTATAATCAACCACAGATCTTGGCTCCATGATCAGTATGCCATTCTGTCCTACTATAAATCCCCAGCTCTGATCCATTGTTAAGTGCATCTGATTTGTTTATCCTGCAAGTCTAAAGATATTTCTCTGCAACTGGTGATGCTACTATATTCCTCTGTAGTTACAGTCTGTTGATTTCAAGTCTCTCTTTCTCTGAAATTTGAGAATTGGTTAGAGTGCCATTGCTCTCTTTCCAGATCTAGTAATTTTCTACCTGAGAGATTTTCTCAATAAAAGAGTTAATTGTACCAGCCATAAATTTTATTAAAGTAAAAAATAAGAACCTAGTAAAATTCTATATATCGTATTGAATACCCTGTGTGTTCAATTTATTGCTAAATTATCCTTTGCATTCACCATCTTCTTTCAATTCCCACTTTAACACCCTAGATCAGGTTCTCCCAGCTTTCATCTGTATTGTTCCAGGCAATAATCTCCAACTTGTTTTCCTCACAACTGCTTCCCTCTACAAACCATTGCACATGCTACTTTCATAGTAGTCACCTAAAGAAACAACTCTGATTAAGTAACCTCTTTACTCAAAGTCAACAATTGTACTTAACTTGGAGAACAGAATCTTGTCTTAGTGTGCCTTTCAAAGCATGGACAGCCTGACACCAACTTACCTTCCTAAGTCTTATTTCCTCAATTCCATTTGAGAAGTCTATGCTCCAGCCAAAACAGACTCATCACCATTCCCAAGGCTTGACAATTATATAATATTCCTTCCTTCATCCCAGATCTCCTCTTATTAAATTCTAACTATCCTTCAAGGCCCTACTTAAATGCAACCAGCTCTTCATGCCTCTTCTGTTCACCCAGCGTCAGGGAACATTCAATCCCTAATCTCTCATTATATATTTCTTGAGATTTCTAATGTATTTCTCAAAATATTACAGTTCTCTATTTAATTCAAGTCAGCTACCAAATTTATTTTATTTACCCTTTCATACATAAATTCAATAAACACCTGAGCAGCTACTAAATCTCAGTCCCCATATCAGGCACTGATAGTGAACATTCTAGAAAAGATTTGTGCCCATATGGAGCTCACATTGCAGAGGAAAACAGACCATAGGCAAGGTAATAGATTAATGAACAGAAAGCCTAGGTAGCGAAACAAATTTTATAAAGAAAATAAGCTTGGTTATATAAATATGAAAGATTCTTTTACCTTGGGCAGCAGAGAAGATGATTCATCTGAGACTCCAAAAATGAGGATTTAAAGTGGAGGATGGCTCTGAATTAAATACTGTCAAGAAGCCAAAGTAATTGTATTATTGGGTATGTTAATATACTGGACCCAGAGCAGAAGGTGGAACAAGATGGTAGAATAAAAAGCACCACCCTTTATCCTCCCCTCTACAAAGACCCCCAAGTTAACAATTATCTAGCCAGAAGAAAACACCTTTAGAAGAACCAAATCGGGTGAACATGCATATTACCTGGTTTTAACTTCATATTGCTGAAAAATGTACTGAAGAGATAGAGAAAAACAGTATTGAATTACCAACACCACCTCTCCCCCACCCTCAGCAGTGGTGCCTTGGTACAGAGAGCTGCTCTGGATGCTACAGGTGGGAGAACACAAGAATTGTGAATCCTTGAACACGTACTGTTCTGTCAGAGCAGAAAGGAAAATCAGAACAAACTCAGCTGCTGCCAGCCCACAGAGGGAGCATTTAAATCAATCCTAGCCAGGCTGAATAGCCGATCACAGTGGTCCAAACTTGAGTGCTCACAAATGTCACCACTCGGGGCCAAATGGCTTTTGGTTTATAAGTAATCTTGAAAGGCAGTCTAGACTATATGGACTGAAACTCTTCATCAAGTCTTACTGCTGAACTAGGCCCAGAGACAGTGAAATGGGAAGTCATGAAATGTACTGAGATACCAGCTGGGGAGGCTAAGGGAGTGCTGGCATCAACCCTCCTCTAGCCCATGCTGCTAGAGGACAGTTAATGACTCCAAGAGAGACCTCTTCTGTATATTTATTATGTCCTAAATGTGCAACTCTCCTAAAGACAAAACTTCTCTTTCTGATGTTAAGCACATGTTACTTCAAAAAGATGCTTGGAGAACAACAACAAAAAAAAACTCCACTTAAGTAAAGGAGAGGGAAAAGTAAGGAGGACTTTATTTCGAATACCAGATCAGCCACAATAGGATAGGGCACGAGTCAGAGTAATAAGCCCCTTTGCAGGCCATAGGTCCCAGATGACATTTTACACACACCCTGGGCTGGAAGGGTCCTTTAATCCACTGCCTCAACCCACTGCCTTGAAGGAAAGGACCCAGTTCTTCCAGCATTCATCACCTGCTAATTGAAGATCCCTTGGCCCCTGACTACCAGCAGTGATACCCAGGTACTGCATCAAGGGCATTGGTGAGCCTCTGAGACTTGCTGGCTTCAGGTGACACTTAGCACATTGCCAGCTATGATGGCTATAGGGCAAAACTCCTTCTTCTTGAGAAAAGCAGAGGGAAAAGTAAAAGTAAAGGAGACTAGTCTTGCACCTTAGGTACTAACAATGCTACAGTGGGGGTAGAGCACCAACTGGGCTCTTGGGGTCCCTGATTCCAGGACTTGACATTGGATGGCATTTATGGACCTGTCCTGGGCCAGAGAGGAGCCTCCCCTGAAAGAGAAGTCCCAGGCCAGGCAGCATTTACAACAAGCTGACTTAAGAGACCCTGTGCCTTAAGAGAACATTTGTGGTAGTCTAGCAGTACTGTCGAGACCAGCACTGGTGGCAGCCATGGGGTAACTCTCTTCTGCATTTGAAAGAAGAGGGAAGAGTGGGAAGAACTGTATCTTGTGGTTTCAGTGCCAGCTCAGCCACAATATAATATAATACCAGTTAGACTTCTAAGGTTGTAAATTCTAGTATGAGACACCCAAGTGGCACTTCTGAACCCATCCAGGGCCTAGGTGACCATGCCACCCAGAAGGGGAGGACACACACCTGGTTGGCTTTGCTACCTGCTGATTGTAGAGCCCTAGGTTTTGAGTAACATAGGCATTAACCACGGAGTGGTTATAGCAGGCTTTGGGTGAGACCCAGCACTGTGCTGGCTTCAGTCTATCCCAGTGCAGTCATAGTGATGGTGGCCACAGGGATACTTGTGTCACTAATCCTCCACCCTTAGAGGCTCAGAACAGAGACAGAGATTCTGTATGTTTGGGAGAAAATAACAGATGAGAACAAAAGACTCTGCCTGGTAATCCAGAAAATTCTCCTTGATCTTATCCAAGATCATCAAGGTGGTACCCATAGGAGTCTGCAAGAACCACAGGATTATTGTGCTTTCAGTACCCCCTAAAGCAGAAAAAAACTTAGATTGTAACACTCAAGTCCTTTCAAATATCTGGAAGACCTTCCCAATAAGGACAGCTACAAATAAGCCCAGACAGTGAATACAACAATAAATACCTAACTCTTCAATGCTCAGACACTGAAGAATATCTACTAGCATCAACACTAACAAGGAAAACATGACCTCACCAAATGAACCAAATAAGGCACAGGGGATCAATCCAGGAGAAACAGAGATATGCGAACTTTCAGACAGAGAATTGAAAATAGCTGTGTTGAGGAAATGCAAAGAATTTCAAGATAACACAGAGAAGGAATTCAAAATGCTATCAAATAATACATTTAAGAAAAAAAGATTGAAATAATTAAGGATCTTGCAGACATTTTGGAGCTGAAAATTCAATAGGCACACTGAAGAATGCATCAGAGTTCTTTAATAGCAGAATGGATTGAGCAGAAGAGAGGACTAGTGAGCTTGAAGACAAGTTATTTCAAAATACATAATCAGAAGAGAAAAAAGAACAAAAAACAATGATGCACTCCTATAGGATCTACAAAATAGCATCCACAGGGGAAATCTAAGAGTTATAGGCCTTAAAGAGGAGGTAGAGAAAGAGATAGGTGTAGAGGGTTTATTCGAAGGGATGATAACTGAGAACTTACCAAACCTAGAGAAAGATATTAATCTGCAAGTACTAGAAGCTTGTAGAGCAACAAGCAGGTTTAACCCAAAGAAGACTACCTAAAGGCATTTAATTATGGAATTCCCAAAAGTCAAGGATAAAGAAAGGATTCTAAAAGTAGCAAGAGAAAAAAATAAACAACATATAGTAGCTCTAATACATCTGACAGTAGACTTTTTAGTGGAAACCTTACAGGCCATGAGAGTGGCATAACATATTTAAAGGCTGAAAGAAAATATTTTTGCCCTAAAATAGTATGTCTGGCAAAAAAATGTCCTTCAAACATAAAGAAGAAATAAAGACTTTCCCAGATAAGCAAATACTGAGGGATTTCATCAATACCAGACCTGTCCTACAAGAAATACTAAAGGAAATAATTCAATCAGAAAGAAAATAATGCTAACGGGTAATACATAATCATCCAAATGTACAAAACTTACTGGTAATAATAAGTACACAGAAAAACAGAATTGTAACTCTGCAACTGTGGTGTGTAAGCTACCCTTTTCCTAAGTACAAAGACTACATGATGAACCAATCAAAAATGACAACTACAACTTTTCAAGACAGTCAGTACAATAAGATATAAGCAGAAACAACACAAAGTTAAAAAACAGGGGGATGAAGTTGAGGTGAGTTTTTATTAATTTTCATTTGATTTGTTTATTTATGCAAATAATGTTAAGTTGTTATCACGTTAAAATAATGGGTTCCAAGTTAGTATTGCAAGCCTCATGGTAACCTCAAACCAATAAACATACAACAGATACACAAAAATAAAAAGAAAGAAACTAAATTATATCAGCAGAGAAAATCATCTTTACTAGAGGCAGACAGAAATAAAACAAAGAACAGAAGACCACAAAAGAACAAGAAAACAAATAACAAAATGGCAGGTGTAAGTCCTTATTAATCAACAATAACATTAAATGCAAATGGAATAAATTCTCCAATCAAAAGACAAAGAGTGGCTGAATAGATAAAAAAACAAGACCCATTGATCTGTTGCTACAAGAAACACAATTCACATATAAAGACACATAGATTGAAAATAAAGGGATGGAAAAAGATATTTCATGCCAGTGGAAACCAAAAAAGAGCAGGAGTCACTATGCTTATATCAGACAAAATAGATCTCAATACAAAAATTGTAAAAAGAGACAATGATGGTCACTATATAATGATAAAGTTGTCAGTTCATCAAGAGAATATATCAATTTTCAATACATATGCACCCAACACTGGAGTACCAGTAAAGAAAATGTTACTAGAGCTAAAGAGAGTTATAGAAACTGATACAATAACAGCTGGAGACTTCAACACCTGACTTTAAGCATTGGACATATCTTCCATCAAGAAAATCAAAAAAAAAGAGACATCAAACTTAATCTGCAGTATAGACCAAATAAATCTAATAGATATTTACAGAACATTTCATCCAAGAGCTGGAGAACACACATTTTTTTCCTCAGCAGATGGATTATTCTCAAGGATAGTCCATATGTTACAACACAAAACAAGTCTGAAAACATTAAAAAAATTGAAATGATATCAGGCATCTTCTCTAACCACAATGGAATAAAACCAGAAATTAGTAACAAGAGGAATTTGGAAACTATATGAATATAAGAAAATTAAACAATATGTTTCTGATGACTAGTCAGTCAATGAAGAAATTAAGAAGGAAATTAAAATTTTTTCTTGAAACAAATGATAATGGAAACACAATGTATCAAAACCTATGGGATACAGCAAAAGCAGTACTAAGAGACAGTACTAGGCTGTAAGTGCCTACATCAAAAACAGAAAACAAAAAAAACTTCAAATAAACAACCTAATAATGCATATTAAAGAACTAGAAAAGCTAGAGCAAACCAAACCCAAAATTAGTAGAAGAAATAATAAAGATTAGAACATAAATAAATAAAATTAAAATTAAAAATACAAAAATCAATGAAACAAAAAGTTAGTTTTTTGAAAAGTTAAACAAAATTAACACAACTTTATCCAACCGAGAAAAAAAAGAGAGAATATCCAAATAAACAAAATCAGAAATTTAAAAAGAGACATTACAATAGATACTGCAGAAGTTCAAAGGGTCATTAGTGGCTACTGTGAGCAACTATATGCCAACAAATTGGAAAATCTGGAAGAAAGGGAAAATGTCAGGATACGTACAACCTACCAATATTGAACCAGGAAGAAGTCCAAAACCTAAACAGACCAATAACAAGTAAAAAGATCAAAGCCTCCCAGTAAAGAAAAGCCTGGGACATAATGGCTTTACTGCTGAATTATACCAAATATTTAAAGAACTAATACCAATCATACTCAAACTATTATGGAGGGAATACATCCTAACTCATTCTCTGATACCAAAGCCAAACACTACAATAAGAAAACTACATGCCAATATCTCTGATTAATATTAATGCAGAAATTCTCAACAAAATACCAGCAAATCAAATTCAACAATACAATGAAAAGATCATTCATCATGACCAAGTGGTATTTATTCCTGGGATGCAAGGATAGTTCAATATATGCAAATTAATCAATGTAATACATCATATCAACCAAATGAAGGATAAAAAGCGTAGGATCTTTTAATTCATGCTGAAAAAGCATTTAATGAAATTCAACATCCCTTCATAATAATAAACCTCAAAAAAACTGGAAATAGAAGGCACATAATGAAAATTATATACAACAGACACACAGCTACTGTTAGATTGAATCGGAAAAAACTGAAAACCTTTCCTCTGAAATCTGGAACATGACAAGGATGCCCACTTTCACCACTGTTATTCAACATAGTACTGGAAGTCCTAGCTAGAGCAGTCAGACAAGAGAAAGAAAGAAAGTGCCTTCAAATGGTAAAGAAAGAAGTCAAATTATCTTGTTTACATATGATATGATCTTATATTCGGAAAAACATGAGGACTCTATCTAAAAACTACTAGAACTGATAAACAAATTTAAGAAAGTTTCAGCATAGAAAATCAGCATACAAAAATCAGTAGGATTTCTACATGCCAACAGTGAACAATCTGAACAAGACATCAAGAAAGTAATCCAATTTACAATAATCATACATAAAATTGAATATCTAGGAATTAACCAAAGAAGATTAAAACCTCTATTTTGAAAATATTAATAAAATAAATTGAAATGGACAACAAATAATGGAATAATATTTTATGTTTATGGATTGGAAAAATCAATATTGTTAAAATGTCCACACTTCCCAAAGCAATCTATGGAGTCAAAGGAATCCCTATCAAAATACCAATAATATTATTCACAGAAATAGAAAACAATCCTAAAATTTATATGTACCCACAAAAGACCCAGAACAGTCAAATATATATTGAGCAAAAAGCATAAAATTGGAGGAATCACATCACCTGACTTCAAATTTTACTACAGAGGTATAGTGACCAAAACAGGATGGTATTGGCATAAAAGCAGACACACTGACCAAGGGAATAGAATAGAGTACCCACAAACAAATCTGCAGACATACAGTGAACTCATTTTCAACAAAGGTGCCAATAACATACATTATGAAAAGACCATCTCTTCAATAAATGGTGCTCGGAAAACTGGCTATTAATAGGCAAAAGAATGAAACTAGACACCTATCTGTCTCAATATACAAAAATAAAATAAAAATGGATTAAAGACTTAAATCTGAGGCCTCAGACTATAAAATTACTACCAAAAACATTGGGGAAAGTCTCTAGGACATTGGTTTGGGCAAAAATTTCTTGGATAATATCTCATAAGCATAGGCAACCAAAGCAAAAATGAACAACTGAGATCACATCAAGTTAAAACACTTCTGCACAGCAAAGGAACAATCAACAAAGTGAAGAAACAACCAATAGAATGGGAGAAAATATTTGCATATTTCAAACTACCCGTCTAGCAAGGGATTAATAACCAAAATATATGAAGAGCTCAAACAACTCCTAAAGAAAAAATTAAATAATCTGATCCAAAAATGTACAAATGATTTGGATAGACATTTCTCAAAGAAGACATACAAATGGCAAACCAATACATGAAAAGGTACTCAGCATCACTGATTATCAGAGAAATGTAAATCAAAACTACAATGAGATATCATTTCACACCAGTTCAAACAGCTTATATCCAAAAGACAAGCAATAACAAATGAACAAATGCTGGCAAATATGTGGAGAAAAAAGAACCCTTTTCTTGACACCCAAGAAGGACTTATCAGAGCCCTTCTCAGAGACTATATCTGGTTTAGAAAATATCTCTTATTCCTCTGATGTTTTTAATATAGAGCTGCCTGAGATCGTGTTGGCTAACACTTGATAAAAAAAAGATAGCAAATATTATTCTTAAAAGAAATAGAGATGAGAAGTTAATACTAAGTTCAGAAGTCATCTATAGGCTTTGATACAGCTTTTCCTAAAGTCCTAATCCACCCTAGATTTCCCAATCATATAAGCCAATATGATTTATGAGTAAATCTTTATAAAATTGAATTTTAATTAAATTTCTGTCATTTGTAGTCAAACACATCTAGAATAGTGTATAAATACCACATTACATTTTCATCAACACACTGTTATACTTAATGGGGAAAAACTGAAAGCCTGTTGGTGAAAATGTAAATTAGTACAACCACTATGGAGAACCATTTGAAGGTTCCTCAAACAACTAAAAATAGAGCTACCATATGATTCAGCAATCCCACTGCTGGGCATATACCCCACAGAAAGTAAATCAGTATATTGAAGAGATATATGCATGCCTAGGTTTGTTGCAGCACTCTTTACAATAGCTAAGACGTGGAAGTAAGCTAAGTGTCCATCAACAGATGAATGGATAAAAAAATATGGTACATATACACAATGGAGTACTATTCAGCCATAAAAACGAATGTGATTCTGTCATTTGCAACTATTTGTATGCAATTAGACATGAGGACAGAAAGACAAACAGCTCATGTTCTCACTTATTTCTGGTATCTAAAAATCAAAACAACTGAACTCATGGACATAGAGAGTAGAAGGATGGTGACCAGAGGCTGGAAAGGGTAGAAGGATGTGGGGGTGGGGAGGGGTGGGGATGGTTAATGGATGTTTTAAAAAGTTAGAATGAATAAGACATACTATTTGATAGTGCAACATAGTAACTATAGTCAATAATAACTCAATTATACATTTCAAAATAAAGAGTGTAATTGGGTCTTTTGTAACTCAAAGAATGAATACTTGAGGAGATGGACACCCCATTCTCTATGATGTGCTATTTCACATTGCACTCCTGTATCAAAACATCTCATGTACTTCATAAATATATATGCCGACTACATACCCTCAAAAATAATAAATAAATAAATAGCAAAATGAACTAGAACCAGACAAACACTATAATTGGTAAAGAAGCAGCAGCTACTCATTTTAGCCTGGATAGAGGGCTTTGGAGTAATTTCTGTGGCTTAGACAATGCACATGCCTTGTGTTCAGATATGACTACACAGTGGTATTATTTTTTCTCTGTTCATCACAGTCACAGCGCTGCCTTGTCCGAGGTTAATATTCTGCCAAATTGTTTATGTTCAACAAAAAAACACTGAGGTCTAGCTAAGGGCACCTACTGGAGCACTATTTTTGTCTTTCTCATGGGTTATTCTATATAGTTGCAGTGGGTTTCCATGGCTTAGTCAGTTTGAATATATGCAGTAAGTGTTTTCCCCATACCTCTCTTAGGACAATAGTGGCTGCCCCCTTAGAAGGAAACATTAGACATAATGTTTAATCGCTTTTGCACAATTGACACCAAGAAGGACTTATCAGAGCCCTTCTCAGAGACCATATCTGGGTTAGAAAATATCTCTTATTCCTCTGATATTTTTAATGTAGGGTTGCCTGAGATCGTGTTTACTGACACTTGAAAAAAGGATAGCAGCATATTTTTCTTAAAAACAGAGATGAGAAGTTAATACTAAGTTCAGAAGTCATCTATAGTCTTTGATACAGCTTTTCCTGAAGTCCTAATCCACCCTAGATTTCCCAATCATATGAGCCAATATGATTTATGAGTAAATTCTTTGTAAAATTGAATTTTAATTAAATTTGTCTTTTGTAGTCAAACACATCTAGAATATTGTATAAATATCACATACATAAATAAAAGTTCACCATTCAAGAACTGAAGGCTAACTATCAACACTAGTATGTAATCCATCAACAAGTCCTGACACGTATACTCCCATTTATATCTTATATTTGACCATTTCTCCCTGCCTTGTCCCCATGCAGATAAAAGGCATTAATGTTACATCGTTTTCATATGCAATAGCAGTAGTCTCCTTACTTCTCTATTTCTTTCTACTCTCTTCTCAACACAGCAGTCAAAATAATCTTTAATAAATATACATAGTAAAAATCCACTGGCTTGGTTAAAATTCTTCAAAACTTCCAACTTCACTCGAATACATTCCAAAGTCTGTCATGACCATACCACTCTTCACCTCCCTAACCTCATTTCATTTTACCCTCCTCTCCATCCACTCTGCCTCAGCCACACTGGCCTCCTTTTAACCCATCAAATATATCCTAGTGGTTTTGGCCATCAAGACTTTAGATGCACTACTTCTTCTGCCTAGAAAAATTATAATTTTCCTAGCTACTACAGTTCCCTCATCCCCATCTCAAACTCCCTAGGAATCAATCATATCTCCTTAAGGTACAAGTGATGTAATAAAACAATATTGATAATAAAAGAATTTTCGATACAGCCATACTATAAGGCTTCTTCTCATGCTTCCTCTCATTTTAAACATAAGCATTTTCCCATCCCCACTCCCACTTTGTCATTCTTTTTCTCAGCACTCTATTTTTTTAAAGCACCAGTCTAACAGTATAATTATAAATGATATTTTGGGAGGTTTTTTGATGATAGTATCTCCTCCACACTTGTTTATAAGGTCTGTGAAGACTGGACACTTCAGCTATTTGACATTTGCTTCTACCTCTATTTCTTACCTAGTCCTTCAGTTTCCATTTAGCGTAGGAATTCTTAATATTGTTCCCCAAGATTTTCCTTCTGCTTCAGTTTGCCAGGGTGTGTTGCTGACAACTAAGGATTCTCTGACCAAGTCTGTTTTTTTACACTGTATGCCAAAACTTAATAGAGCACCTATTGTAGACTTGTTGTTCCATAGTATTTGTTAAAATGAAATTTTTATTCTATTTCTTATAGAAAGTATAAGTCTAAGAACTGTTGCTATAATACTTCATCAAAAAAAACTAGAAAAGTAGTCAAATCAACACAGTTTAAGACAGACTCTGCACAAGTTCAGGCAAAGAAACACATTATAAGACTTTTATGTGAGGCAGAGAGAGATTTTGAAATCCAGGAAACCAGTGATTTTGCATCTGGGCAGACCTCTGATCGTCTGGAGATTCTGAGATTAAAATCAACATGATCAAATATGAGTAGTCATAGCAGACCACTGTGCAGAGTAATAATTGGTTTACAAGAACTTCACAGGCACGGTTTGGACATGCTTTCCTTACTACTTGAGTCTCTTGAGTAGTTTAAGGTAAAAAAAGTTGTCTTAGGAAATTTAACCTTGGAGTTCCAAAATAAAGTGTTCTTTAGCTCTAACATGAATTGTAACAAAGGAAAAGGAAGGATGAGCTATCAAGAAAAATGTTCTGGACAATAAAGCTATACACTATAGTATATTACTAAGAAAGCTATACAGTTGTTTTTTATGGAGACTTTAAGGATGAGATACCACAGTTCTACCAGTGGTGTTGATGTCATCTAACACTCAGATAAAGTCTCACACAGATGATTATTCTAGTAAACTACAGTTGTTGAAAACCTAATGCAAATGAATCTGTAAGAAACTATGTGCTCAAAATTGCTCATCAAAGCTACAATTTAAATGCTACTTTACCATTAAGACTTAGAGATAGGAAGAGGAGAACCTAAGTTAAACTTGCAAAGACAGTCCCTAGTTATCCTGGAGTGTTCTATTTCACAATTATCCCAAGGTTGATTATTTCCCTCCTTACTAGTATTTTTCCAATGTTTACATCTGAGAAAGTTTTTTTTTAATACTTAAGAAATTTAAAAATATATATAAAAGACCAGCCATGTTTATCTTCACCTTCGTTTTCTGTGAGTTAATGAAGTAGTCTCTCTAGATCAAGAACACATCTGGTATCCATCTGTTAAAAGCAAGAATTATAATTTTAGCTGTTCTCACTGCTGTTGCTTTATTATACCCCAGCATTTTTAGGCAATATGCATCCCAGTTACTAGGAGAACCACATTTCAGTGACAAAAAGCGGTAAATCATGCAAAGTATGAAACTTATAGCATTCAGAATTTTCTAATTTTTGATATAAGAACTAGTTCGGATAGCTAAGTAATCACAACAGCAAAAGTCACAGCTGATCTAAGTCTCTGGCCTATGTATTCTAATAAGTCAACAATATCCAACCATAAAACATTTGAATTGGAAAAATATATGACATGTATTTTTTATAATTTATACATTTCTTAGAAAGCAGATTTATCAATTTTATGAGTACCTTAACACTATCTAAGATTATACTGCACACTAACTCTTTTTTTCCTTTTCTTCACTTTGTGGAACTATCAGAACAGAATACAGTCATTTTTCAGTAATGAATCCACAGAAAGGGAAGAAAATCATGTAGATATAGTGGGAATCAGCAGTCATTAGAGAAATGCAAATCCAAACCACATTGAGATACCATTTCACACAAATTAGAATGGCGATCATTAAAAAATCAGGAGACAACAGATGCTAGAGAGGATGTGGAGAAATAGAAACACTTTTACACTGTTGGTGGGAGTGTTAATTAGTTCAATCATTGTGGAAGACAGTGTGGCAATTCCTCAAGGATCTAGAACTAGAAATGCCATTTGACCCAGCAATATCATTACTGGGTATATACCCAAAGGATTATAAATCATTCTATTATAAAGACACATGCACACGTATGTTCATTGTGGCGCTGTTTACAATAGCAAAGACTTGAAACCAACCCAAATGCCCATCAAGGATAGACTGGATAAAGAAAATGTGGCACATATACACCATGGAATACTATGCAGCCATAAAAAGAATGAGTTCATGTCCTTTGCAGGGACATGGATGAAGCTGGAAACCATCATTCTCAGCAAACTGACACAAGAACAAAAAAAACAAACACTGCATGTTCTCACTCATAAGTGGGTGTTGAACAATGAGAACACATGGACACAGGAAGGGGAACGTCACATACTGGGGTCTGTTGGGGGTGAGAAGGCTAGGTATAGCAGGCAGTGGGGAGATTGCGGAGGGATAACATTAGGAGAAATACCTAACGTAGGTGATGGGGGATGGATACAGCAAACCATCACAATCCTGCATGATCTGCACACGTACCCCAGAACTTTTAGTAAAAAAAAAAAAGAGAGAAAGCATATTTATCAATTTTATGAGTAGCTTAACACTGTCTAAGTTTCTATTGCATGCTAACTCTTTTTTTCCTTTTTTTCCTCTTTGTGGAACTATCAGAACAGAATACAGTCATTTTTCAGTTATAAATCCATAGAAAGGGAAGGAAACCTTCATGCAGATATAATGGGAATCAGTGGATTGCCTTCCAGCTACAGTAGAAGCATTTCCCACATCGTAAAGTGACTGCTTTAACCTACAAAAAGAATTTTCAGGGGCATAAAAAATGGCTTCCTGATGAGGAACTGTGAGCATTCATCTCACTATAAACCACAAAGTATTTAAGAACAAAGCAAATCTAAAGGCACAAGCTTCTATGTAGCTTTCAGGACACAGGTTCCAATTACACTTTATGCCCTTATTATCTCTCCTAAAATATATCATCCAAATGATATCTACTAAGAAACTTTAAGCTTTGAGAGGGCAAAGATAGAAATCTGTCAAATTCTGTGAGTTCCTGACCTGGAGGAATTTATGTTTATATCTACATAGTACTGCAGAGGATATAGGCAGGGTATAAAAAAATGATAAACTCAGTATTTCATAGAGTTGGATCAATTATAATCTAATTTCTATTCAAAAGAAGTGCTTCTGTTTAACATCGGATAAGAGAAGGGTGTAGAACGATCCCTTGAGACATTTCACAAAATGCTTCCATCTTTTATTTTCAGGTTCTCTTTTATTCTCCCAACCCAGCACCATTCAACACTTTATTTACATCATTTACAATTACTTGTTGAGCACTAACTACATTAAACTACATTCCAGGAATCATTTAAGCCTTAGGAGATAGTATACACAGAAAAGTCCCTACTCTTACAGGATTTATATTCAAGATGAAGGAGAAAGACCATACAAGTAAGTAAGTAAGTAGACAAGATAAGAGCTGTAAGTAATTAAATCAGGACAAAATATTATGATAAAATGATCTGGTTGGGCGCAGTGGCTCACACCTGTAATCCCAGCATTTTGAGACGCCAAGATGGGTGAATAACTTGAGCCCAGGAGTTTGAGTCCAGCCTGGACAATACGGTGAAACATTGTCTCTACAAAAATTACTGAAATTAGCCAGGAGTGGTGGTACACACCTGGAGTCTTAAGTACTCAGGAAGCTGTAGTTCGAGAATCACTTGAGCCTGGGGAGGTCAAGGCTGCCCTGAGTCAAGATCCTAACACTGCACTCCAGCCTGGGTAACAGAATTAGAGTCTGTCTCAGTAAAATACGTATATATCTGAGAGTGCTGCTATAGATTGATCATGGATAGCCTTTTTGGCAAGAGTTAGCCATCTGAGTATCTGAGAAAAGAGAGCTAGAGACACAAGATACAAGTGCAAAGTCATTGAAGTGGGAACCGTTTTATGTGCTTAAGGAATGCAAAACAATGCTGGTAAGGCTGCAGTCTAGTGAGATAAGTAGGAAATGAATTTGAAAAGAGTCAGGGGTCAAATTGTGTAGACTAAGCAAACAGTTTTCACTTTATTCTAAGTGTATTGAGAAGCAAAGATATGACATGCTCTAATTTAGGTTTATCATGATTTTTGTTTGCAGTGTGGAATGTGGATTTAATTTTAGACTGGGTGAAAGCAGGGAGATTAGTTAAAAGGTTGTTGCATTAATCTAGGCAAGACAAAATGGTCACTTGTGTGTGACAACAATGGCAAGGAGGAGACAGTGAAAATCCCAGGATACACATACTTTGGAAGTAGTCACTCAGATGTGGAGGGGCAGAAAATCAGGAACTAAAAATGACACTCCCGAACTGAGTTTATGTTTCTTCAGTAAAGGGTAGAAGTCATGACATTTACCAAAATATCAAAGAAAGGAAGGATCACAACCTGAGTTTGATTATTATTTATTATATTATTTTCCCTTATAAATACTTCAAGTTGGCATTCATCTACCACCATCAATTTGAAAAAGATACAATAAAAGAAGGGCTGCCATCTTAGAACCAAAGGCTCAAGTCTTTGGCAAACTGTTCTCATGCATACTTTAGAAATCTAATTGGCAGAATACAATTGAAACAATAATATTATTGTTCCAAACAATAGGATGGTATGTCACTGAATCAAATTTGCCTGACTTTGTAAACTTGAAAACTTGTTTTCTAATAAAAGAAAATTATTCTATTTTTGTTTTTTATTTTTGTGGGTACATATTAGGAGTATATATTTATGGAATACATGAGGTTTTTTGATGCAATGATACAATGCCTAATGATCACATCTGGGTATATGTAGTATATATGACCTCAAGCATTTATCCTTTCTTTGTGTTACAAACAATCCAATTATGCTCTTTTCATCATTTTTAAATGCACAGTAAGTTATCAATGACTGTAGTCATCCTGTAATGCTATCAAATAACATCTCTTTTATTCTAATTTTAGTTTGTACCCATTAACCATCCTTACTTCCCCTTCCCCTTCCACTACCCTTCTCAGTCTCTGGTAACCATCATTCTACTCTCTAATTCCATGAGTTCAAATATTTTAACTTCTAGCTCCCACAGATAAGTGAGAACATGTGAAGTCTGTCTTTCTGTACCTGGCTAATTTCATGTAACATAATGGCCTCCAGTTCCACTCATGTTGTTGCAAATGACAGAATTTCATTCTTTTTTATGGCTGAATAGTACTCCATCATGTACATGTACCACATCTTCTTTATCCATTTCATCTGTTGATGGACACTTAGGTTGCTTCCAAATCTTAGCTACTGTGAACAATGTTGCAATAAACACAACAGAGCAGAAATCTCTTCAATATACTGATTGCCTTCCTTTAGGACATATACCAAGAAGTAGGACTGCTGGATCATATAGCAGCTTTAGTTTTTTGAGGACCCTCCGGACTGTTCTTCATACTAGTTGTGCTAATTTACATTCCCACCAATAGTGTTTCAGGGTCTCCTTTTCTCCACATCCTTGACAGCACTTGCTATTGCCTGTCTTTTGGATATAAGCCATTTTAACTTGGGTGAGATCATATGTCATTGCAGTTTTGATTTACATATCTCTGATGATCAGTGATGTTGAGCACCTTTTCATATGCCTGTTTGTCATTTGTATGTCTTCTTTTGAGAAATGTCTTTTCATATGTTTTCCTCACTTTTAATCAGAATACTAGATTTTTTCCTCCAGAGTTGTTTGAGGTCCTTATATATATATTCTGGTTATTAATCCCTTGTCAGATGAGTAGTTTGCAAATACTTTCTCCCATTCTGTGGGTTGCCTCTTCACTTTGTGGATTATATTCTTTGCTGTCAGAAGCTTTTTAACTTGATGTGATACCATTTGTCCGTTTTTGCTTTGGTTGCTTGTGCTTGGGTATTACTCAAGAAATATTTGCCCACTCCAATATCCTAGAGTTTTCCTAAAGTTTTCTGGTAGTGGTTCCATAGTTTGAGGCCTTACATTTAAGTCTGTAATCGATTTTTTTTTATTTTGATATATGGTGAGAGGTAGAAGTCTAGTTTCATTCTTCCGCATATTGATATTCAGTTTTCCCATCACCATTTATAGAAGAGACTATCTTTTCCCCAATATATGTTCTTGGCACCTTTGTCAAAAATAAACATCAAAAATAAACTCACTGTAGATGTATGAATACTGGGTTCACTATTGTTTTCCATTAGTCTATGTGTCTGTTTTTATGGCAGTACCATGCTGTTTTGGCCACTATAGCTCTGTAGTACATTTAGAAGCCAGGTAATGTGATTCCTCCAGTTTTGTTCTTTCTGCACAGGATAGCTTTGGCTATTGTGGTTCCATATAAATTTTAGGATTCTTTTCTGTTTCTGTGAACAATGTAATTGGTATTTTAACAGGGATTGCATTGACTCCATAGATTGCTTTGGTTAGGCTGAACATTTTAACAATATTGATTTTTTCAATCCATGAACATGGAATATCTTTCCATTTTGTGAGTATGTTCTCTTCAATTCCTTTCATCAATGTTTTATAGTTTTAACTGTAAAGATCAAATATTTGGTTGATTTCCAGGTATTCTATTATAACTGTGGCTATCATAAATGGGATTAATTTCCTGATTTCTTTCTCAGCTAGTTCATTACTAGTGTACAAAAATGCTACTGATTTTGTATGTTGATTTTGTATGCTGCAAATTAACTGAATTTGCTCATAAGTTCTCATGGTTTTTTGATGACATCTTTAGGTTTTTCCAAATGTAAGATTATCATCTGTAAACAAGGATAATTCGACTTCTTCCCTTCCAATTTGGGGTTGCCTTTTTTCTTTCTTTCTTTCTCTGGTCTGATTGCTTTAGCTAGGACTTCCATTACTATATTGAGTAACAGTGGTGAAAATGGGCATCCTTGTAGTGTTCCAGATCTAAGATAAATGTTTTTCATTTTTCTTCATTCAATATAATATTAGTTGTGGGTCTGTCATATATGGTGAAAACTGTTCTTTATTTGAAGCTAAAAAAGAGAAAGGTGGGTTTGGGAGGTATTAAAATTGGGCCATCTATGACTTTATTGCCAATTTGGTATTTTGAACTACTGCACAGGGGAAATATAATATTCCTCACAAGTATTTAGTGGGATTCTAGCTTTGACAAAAAAAATATATAATTACTTTGTGTTAGTGAATGGAAAGGATATAATTATGACATAGTTTAAATAGAAGATTTTTACCTGACACCAAAATGGTGCTCTGAGAATACTGTAGAACTTGCCTCCAGAATTTTGTTATTTTTGCCTTCAAGTGTATAACTTTCCACCCTGAATTTATTAAGTAATATTTTATTAATTAAAAAGAAGTCAATGTAGTATTCTAAAACAGAGTTCAATGTAAAGCAAATAATTAAAAAACATTTAAAGTGTTCAAATATTTATCTCTGTTTTCTATTTTTTTAATTCATTCTCTAATAATAAATTCTCTTGGGATAAAATAAATTCTCTTGTCCTGTGCAATGAGTTATGTCAAACCATTCTATTCAAACGGTACTACATTATATTAATACGCTTCTGGGCAAACTGCCAAAGAAGAAAAACAAATTCTAATTTTTAAGTACTCTAGACAGCTTATTATAGCTTAGGCTGAAATACAAAACTAAGGCAGACAGATCAAGTACACCTGCATTACAGTGTGCACTCTTATATGGCCTTTCCTAATTCCAAGAGATGTATTTGATTAAACACATTAGCTGAAATAATAACATTGCTATTAGTAATTTGCTATTTGGCTAAATCTGCCTTTAAAATAAGTTAGACATACACACTAAATTCAATTTGCCATTTAATTCACTTAGTTATGTACCTAATGCCATATAGCTGCTGTTTGATCAGGCTTTTTCTGCTTTGTGAAGGAGAATCTTTACCCATTAAAAACCATTAACTTACGAGGATAGGAAAGTCTAATGGAGACAACAGGGTCATATTAAAATGATTTGTGGGTTTTTTTCTTTTGCTTCTTTACTCTCGTAGGACCTTGATTATGTAGTCTCCCTTTTAATATATGTGCATTAATAAACGTATCCCAAATGGGATAAGATGGATTTTTCCTGCTGAGAGCTTTCTTACACTCTTTAGCTTGAAGAATCCGGCAGAATATCACATATGAGAAGCAAATAGATAGATTTCTAACACCCAGAAGAAAATTAGAAGTTTTAAAATACCCATGTTTCTCAATTAAATTTTTCCAGTATATGAAAAGCACAATTTGAACATTCTCATACTTGTTTTTTCGGATTTGATTATGTACAATGCCAAAATATCTCAAATGGTAATGAATTTCCCCTTTCAAATATTTCTGTTAAGCATCATTAAATATTTTGTAAAATACATTTTAGGTGCCTATGTGGGTTAAATTTATATTATTCATCCACCATGAAGAATAGTGAGTAATTATTATCTGTTTCTTGCCCAAAAGGAAAGTTAGTTCCCAGAAATAAAATCTTGGTTAAGTTGTGCTGTATATCACTTCCAACACAAATTGCCCACCACACTTGGCAAAGTAATTTAGAAAATGAAATGTTATAAAATGTAATGCATAAGTAATGTTTTCTCTAATGATTATTTAAAGATGCAGTTATAACCAGACATTATTTTGCTCTCTTCTTTTTATTCTCTTATAGCTTTACAAAAAATGACTTTCTGCACGATAGCTGATCTGTTAGCTTGCATCTTTCCCACTTGTTTTTAAAAAGTCTAAGAAAAACATGTATATATATATGTATATATATACATATTTATATATGTATGTATATATGTACATATTTATATACATATATATACATGTATATAAATTTACCCAAAGTGGAAATATACATGGTTAATCTTTCTTAAGAGAAGCCTAATGGTTGAAACATCCCATTTCTCAGAAACTTTATATAAATATTTTCTGAGTGAGCAATGAAGCCAGTAATAAAATATTAATAAATGGAAATATTATGCTTGTTCAAAACCCATTAACTTTTTAAAAGCTGTATAGGATCATATAAACATTTCAAACTTGTTCTAACAAGTAAATAGTCAAATGAAATATGTTTCAATATCCAAAAAGTTCCATTAACTTTTATTCTCTTCCTCCTGTTTCAATATAGCATGCACAAAAGGGAGAAAGAAATTTAGGAGCAAAATTATGCTCCTAGCTTTTTATATATGAAATTTATTTTTATAAAGGTATTCACATGGGTGACTCAGAATTTAAGCTGCTATCCTTCCCTAGAAAAGACAAAGGCAGACTAAGAGAACCACTCTTTTTTGTCTTCCATTGTCAGGTAACCTCTTTATGTCAGTGAAGATAATGTTGACATACATACTCCTGTCTTTCAATGAATTACTTGAATTTCAGACTCCTGGAAGTATTGACTATAGACAAAATACATTAATTTAAAGTCAAACAGATAAGAGTTCAACAGCAAGTTCTTCCATCCTTATCTTCCTCATAGGATAGGAACCAGAATAGCACCTGCCCTATAGGCCTTTATGATGTATTCCTATAAAATATATAGCACAGCGTTTGCCACATAGGACATGTTTAATCAATATTAATTATTACTTCATTACATGAGGAACTGTAACTTTAAAATAAAATGATGAAAGCTATCTTCACTGAACAGTTACTTCCGGCATTGGATAAGTAACTTACATGTGTTATATAATTTAATTCAACAATATTATTAATCCATTTTTAAAATGCCATGATTGACAGGAAGCAGTCCCTGATTCAAAGTATTCCAAGGATACTATTTTTTTAACAACTCCTGGTTTAAAGAGAAGATTCACATAAAAGGGCATGTCCTATGTCTTGTATCTACATTAAAAATAATATTTTGTGGATATCTCTTTCTGTAATGGCAGACATTACCATATTAGACTTTTTCTCTGAAACACTCTCTTGAATTAAGATACTACTAGATGGAGCTACAGATAACAATAAATCAATTATATTTTTAAAGGCTATTTTAATTTATGTATGTTTATTTTAACAGATCTGGTGTTTGGCATTTTTGTTCTACTTCTGACTAATATGCATCATCAATTTGATTTACTTCTGTAGTGTGATTTTGTAAATAAATGTGGGATTTATTTATTTTAATATTATTTTGTAATAAGAAAAATGAAATATTTAAATATCCAAAAGCAAATATAAATATTTAGGAAAATAAAAGTGTAAAACAAGTGTATACAAATTAAATATATGTAAAATTCAACAAATGCCAAAGTCTAAAATATAATTTTAATATAAACTGGATATCAAATAATGTACATATGCCATATGTGATATCGTGCACAGCAAAAGACTAATGAAATGGTTAGGCTGTTCCCACCCAAATCCCATGTGTTATGGGAGGAACCCAGTGAGAGGAAATTGAATGATGGGTGGATCTTTCCCATATTGTTCTCATTATACTGAATAAGTCTCATGACATCTTATGGTTTCTTAAGGGGGTTTCCCTGCACAAGCTCTCTTCTCTTGTCTGCCACCATGTGAGACATACATCTCACCTTCCACATGATTGTGAGGCCTCTCCAGCCATGTGGAATTGTAAGTCCATTAACCTCTTTCTTTTGTAAATTGCCCAGTCTCCAGTATATCTTTATCAGAAGTGTGAAAATGGATTAATACAGTAAATTGGTACAAGTAGAGTGGAGTAGTGCTGAAAAGATACCTGAAAATGCGGAAGCAACTTTGGAACTGGGTAACAGGCAGAGGTTGAAACAGTTTGGAGGGCTAAGAAGAAGACAGAAAAATGTGAGAAAGTTTGGAACTCCCTAGAGACTTGTTGAATTACTTCGACCAAGATACTGATAATGATATGGAAAATGAAATTCAGGCTAAGATGGTCTCAAATGGAGATGAGGAACTAGTTGGGAACTGGAGCAAAGGTGACTCTTGTTGTGTTTTAGCAGAGATTGGTGGCCTTTTGCCCTTGCCCTAGAGATTTGTGGAACATTGAACTTGAGAGAGATGATTTAGAATATCTGGTGGAATAAATTTTTTAAGCAGCAAAGCATTCAAGATGTGACTTGTGTGCTTTTAAAGGCATTCATATTTAAAAGGGAAACAGAGCATAAAAGTTTGGAAATTTTGCAGCCTGAAAATATGATGGAACAGATAATTTCATTTTCTGAGAAGAAATTCAAGCTGGCAGCAGAAATTTACATAAGTTACAAGGAACCAAGACAATGAGGAAAATGTCCCCAGGGCATATCAGAGACCTTTGTGGCAGTCCTTCCCATTACAGGCCAGAGGATTAGGAGGAAAAAATGGTTTCTTGGGCCTGGCCAAGGTTCTATCTGCTGTGTACAGTCTAGAAACTTGATGCTCTGCATCTTAGATGCTCCAGCCATGACTAACAGGGGCCAAGGGACAGCTCAGGTTGTTGCTTCAGAGGGTGGGAGCCCCAAGCCTTGGCAGCTTCCATGTGATGTTGAGCCTCCAGGTGCACTGAAATTAATAATTGAGGTTTGGGAAACTCTGCCTAGATTTCAGAGGATGTATGGAAATGCCTGGAACCCCAGGCAAAAGTTTGCTGCAGGGGTGAGGCCCTCATGGAGAACTTCTGCTAAGGCAGTGAAGAAGAAAAATGTGGGATCAGAGCCCCACACAGAGTCTATACTGGAGCACCACCCAGTGGATCTGTGAGAAGAGGGCCACCATCCTCCAGTCTTCAGAATGGTAGATCCACCAACAGCTGGCAACATGCACTCAGAAAAGCCACAGATACTGAATGCCAGCACATGAAAGCAGCCAAGAGAGGGCCTATATTCCACAAAGCCACAGGGGCAGAGCTGCCCAAGGCTGTGGGAGCCCCCCTCTGGCATCAACTTGACCTGAATATGAGACATGGAATCAAAAGAGATCATTTGGAGCTTTAAGTTTTGAATACCTTGCTGGATTTCAGACATGCATGGGGCCTGTAGCGCCCCCTAGACTTCATTTTAGTCAATTTCTCTAATCTGTAATGGCTGTATTTACCCAATGCCTGTACCCTATACTGTATCTAGGAAGTAACTAAATTACTTTTAATTTTACAGGCTCAAAGGCAGAAGGCACTTGCCTTGTCTCAGATGAGACTTTGGACTGTGAACTTTTGAGTTAATGCTGAAATTAGTTAAGACTTTAGAGGACTGTTGGGAAGGCATGATTGCTTTTGAAATGTGAGGACATGAGATTTGGGAGGGTCTAGGGCAGAATGATATGATTTGGCTGTGTCCCAACCAAAATCTCATAGTGAATTCCCACATGTTGTGAGAGGGACCTGAAAGGAGGTAATTGAATCATGAGGGCAGGTCTTTCCCATGCTATTCTCATGACAGTGAATAAGTCTCCTGAGACCCAATAGTTTTATAAGGGGGAGCTTCCCTACCCGAGCTCTTTTCTTATCTTCCACTATTCAAGATGTGTCTATCACTTTACAAGTTATTGTGAGGCCTCCCCAGCCATGTGGACTATAATTCCATTAAACTTCTTTCTTTCATAAATTGTCCAGTCTCGGATATATCTTTATCAGCAGCATGAAAATGGACTAATACAATTAATATGCAAAATTTATAAGGAACCTAAACAAATCAATAAGAAGGAAACGAATAACCCCATTAAAAAAGTAGGCAATGGACGTGAACAGATATTTCTCAAAAGAAGATATACATGCACCCTCTGAATCTGAAATTTAAAAAATAATAATTTGCACAGATAATGCTCTACCTGCTTAGTTTGTTAACAGAGCTATTAAATGTTGTCCGGATCTCCAAAAAGCAAAGCTTGATATTTGTAAGTTATTTAATATCTCTGAGCCTCAATTTCCTAATCTATAGAGATAATAAGAAGACCTTCTTCAAAGGTAAATTCACAGTGAAATAATGAAGCCTACGTTCAGGAGTCTGACAGTGTGTTCACATAATCTGTTGTTTCTGCAAAATTTTCTAAATCATGTACTCTTTCAAATAAAGATGCTTTCCCCACAATTCCATAACTTCATACCTTGCCAAATTAGATCCTTCTCTTGTTTACCTCAGTGATTATATTGATGATTAAATTGGATAGTACATGTAAAGTTTTAGGACTATGCCTATAACATAGAAAACACTATTAGTGTTCACTATCATTATTATTATTATAAAATATCTTAGTTTATATTTATTCTCATTGCTATATCCAATTGAATATTTTATATCTTAAATAGTATGAGTTATGGGTGTTTAAGGAAAAGCTTAGTATACTAAAAAAGTTTTCTCAAATCTGAAAAAAGAAATAGTATGAAATATATCAACTTAAATATTAGATTTATTGATACATGCTTTTAAAACTAGGAGCTTTTAAAATGTATTCAAGACATTTGCATTTTGCTTAAAAAAGAAGACATTTATTCAGAGAAAACTGTGGTATCATCCAGGAAAAGCAAGAAAAAACTGCCTAAGTGAGATCCCACATATTTGTCAGTTGGCTATTGCAAAAGAAGATGAGTAAATGGTTGAACTCACCAGAATAACACAAATCTTATCACATCTATACAAAATCATCCAAATAGTCAAGGATTTAGCAATATATACAAAGATAGTCATGCAAACTTCTGAGTCGTAGTTCTGCAATTTGGGGCATATGATACCTATTTTACATTCATAATATAAATTATATTCATATGATGCCTATTTTATATTCATAATGTAAATCATATTCATATACCTATTTTATAATTCATAATATTAATTTCATTATATCTGTTAATCATATTCTAAGTTACAGATATGAATTGATTAATATAGAACTAATCACAATAAGTATTGATGTGATGAAGCTCCACCCTTGAATTTTTTATTTTCTTCAAATAAAGGATGTATGTGTGTGTATATTTGTGTGTATATATATATGCAACAGTTGTGAATAAAGTTCACCAGGACAATCTGACTTGTATTTCAAATAATAGGAGTTTGAATATTACCCTCACTGAATCATTGAGTCAATATAAAAATTGATTTCATGCTTCGAGATAAAATAAATCTAAGAGAAATATGCTAGAATTGGCTTTAGCAACAGCCTAAATATGAAGCAATGTTGAATTATACATACTTCAATGGTTTGGGGATCATTTTTAATGTGAAATATATAAAATGTACATGTGTGTACATATGTATGTGCACATAAATACATGTATATACATATAATATGTATTATATGTAACAATTTGAAGTCTTTTCCCACACTCCAATAATTAGGAAATTAAAAGAGAAAAAAAATAAAGTCTAGTGTAGAGCAAAAATATCTTGCATTTTCTGAGTCAATCATAAAATTTTCTAATAAATTAGCTAAGCAACAGCAAGAATAGGATAATTATTTTGCTCTGATCTGCTGAATAGTAATTTTAACCATAAGTTCTCTCCATATAGTGAGTTGAATGGCCAAAATCACAGTGCCATTTCTTGCTTCATGCTGTGCCCATTTACTAAAACAGAATTAGTCACCATGTTCTTAGCATTGCTTTTCAGAGATGTCATACGCACAGCTGAAGAGCTGAGTAGGTAGCCGGTTGCTCTTTCTTGATAGGACTTCCTCCCACAGCAGAGTTGGCTGTTGAAATGCCTCCTGAAGCTTTCACTGAGTAGGTAAAGAGCAAATGGGTTGACACAAGAATTGCAAAAACTCAGAACCCGGGCAACTAAGGTGACAATCATGTGGCCTAGAGATGGATCAATCTCATTATAGTTGAATGACCGATACATGTAAAGGATGTGGTTTGGAAACCAACAGAAGACGAAGCAGCCCACAAAGACAAGCACAATTTTAGCCAGGCGTCTCCGTGTTTCCATCTGCAAATATAAGACATTGATCCCATTGGTTAAAGTGAAAATGGAACCAGCCACGTCCCAGCTTTATCAAGTCAGGAAAGAGCAAAATTTACAGCATGATAATACATCAAAATACATAAATTATTTATTTTCCTAGCCAAAGTAATGATGGATTTTGGTCTCTACATTATTTTCATTAAAAACTATTTGACAGCTTATACAAAACTAGGGGGTAAATTAATAAATGGCTATGTCTTCATATTATTTATTTATTTTCTTTTTGCTTAATGTGTTATTGTGTTTGGCATAAATACAAATCATTTCTTTTTGTATTAAATTCAGCAAATTAATAAATCATGGAATATATTCAAGCTTAGGTATTTAAAAAAATCAGGGTGTTTTATATAGGAAAAATTTATCTATAGAATCAGGGCTTGACTTTTTAAAATTACTACTCCACAGGAAAAAAAAAAATTTGAGATTTAAACTCCTGACTTATATAAATCAAAAGCATCTGATATAACTCTGAGTCCTGTAAACATTATCATATTGTCACTTTTACAAATAAAAATCCATGTTTCTTTTCCATAAAATTTACATACTATGTTTACTGTTTTTAAGAAGATATTCTGGAATGTCATAAATAGACAAAATTCAAATATTGCACATCAATTTCCTAACATAAACAGTTCAAGGGGTAGCTTATATTTGTTTAGTTTGTAAATATTTAAATAAGGCAACATGAATATGGAAACCTAATTTATCTAAAGACATTGGCAGTAGTTATCATAGTATTTTCTGAGTTAATACTATTGGTTGTCAACTAGAATATTGAGAGGAAGACTGGAAAGGTTTGGGATTGGAACAGATCCGATGGTAGGGAACACTAGAGTGGCGATGGAGGAAGAAAAGAAAGGTGCAGCTGAAGAGGAGCCCAGGCCAGGAAGCAGAATGTGATACTATTCCACATAGATCCCAGTGGCATAAGTTAGGCAACCCAACAATCAATGCTAAAAAAGTCAAATGTGAAATTTATCTTCCTAAGCAGTGTCATCCCTTCCAGGTAGAGCAGGAGTGCAAGAATTTCACAGCAATCTATACTTGGGAGATTCAAGTGCACAGGCAGACTCTTGGCATTGAGATTATTTCTCAACAGATGTTAAGACCCAGTTGCCCTGCTAGAGTTTATAGGTTCCAATAGGGAAATTCACAAAATCAAGGCAGTGCCAAGGCCATTAAAATTTAAAAAGTGATGCAAGGGCTGTGTATAAGAGAAGAACTCAACTTTAGAAACCAAAAGCAAATACTCAAATACCTAACTGAGATACAAATTGGATCACAGGGCTCAAATAAAAATGATTATATAAAACAGAAAGCACAGTGAGCCAATGATCTTAGCACATTGCCTGCCTCACCAATGCCAGACATTTAGATAAAGTCTATGAATTTATCTAACAATGCTTTCAATAATTGAGTGATTTTTTTAAGTCAATTAAAAAATGTTACCTTCCATGCAAAAACTCTCTAGCAGTTTCTGCTGTTGCTAACATGCCCAAGGCCCCAGCTTAATGCTCCATTTACATTCCAGTAAATTTTAATGATCTGCGATTCAATTTCTTTGCCTTAAATTTGGGAACAGGCAACGGTAACTACTCTGTACCTGCAAAACCCATCAGTAGTTCTTTTTTAGCTGTACACAAGTGTACAGCCAGAAACTTCCTCATATGAACACTATTTTTATCTCCTTGGCTATTAACACAGTTCATTTTTACCTTAAATTAGTACTGCATATTCTTGAAAGAAGAAAAAGTACATAAGGTGCATGATTTAATTTTTTTTAGGATGGAGTTTTGCTCTTATTGCCCAGATGACATAATCTTGGCTCACCACAACCTCCACCTCCCAGGTTCAAGTTATTCTCCTGCCTCAGCCTCCCGAGTAGCTGGGATTACAGGCATGCATCATCACGCCTGGCTAATTTTGCATTTTTAGTAGAGACAGGATTTCTCCATGTTGGTCAGTCTGGTCTGGAACTCCCAACCTCAGGTGATCCACCCACCTTGGCCTCCCAAAGTGCTGAGATTACAGGCATGAGCCACCATGCCCGGCCTGCATGATGTAATTTTTAAATGAATATATTATCTTTGTAGGGAAAGTTACAAATGTGAGTTGGGTCATGTATTGCTGAAGCAATACATGGATCACACCTTTGAGTTTCCTTTCTGCTGTTCTTGCTATTCCCCTCATCTCCCATTCTGACTTCCATCCAAATTCCATCCCCAGATTCCAAGCAGTGTCCTACAGTCCTTTCCTGATGCATTCTTCTCCTAGGCTCCCTGCCATCCTTAGTGGGTTAATGGGAGAAGAGACAATAATTAAATAAATGTATGCTTATATGTAAATAAGTGAAAATTTTCTGGTTTGTTACATTGTTTATTACAAAAAATCTGCATGTAAAGAAAGACCTTTCAACACATTAATTTCTAATGGTGGAATTCCAGATCTTATCACAGATCCAGATTACTGATAAGCTGAACCTAAGTAAGCCTTTGCAGGGCTGTGATATGATCGTATATTAGAGATCCCCACATATCTCTTCTAGTTAAGGCCAGTGAAGACCCAGCTCTGTTCTCATCAGTCATAGCTTTGAGAGCCATGAAGTAAAACAATAAATAGCAGTTACTTGTTCTGACTAGCACAACACCAATCCACACCTATTAATCTTACCTGCTTTTTGGTATGTTCATTGTATTCTCCAGGAAGATTGTGTGAGCTTTTAATTAAGGTCTTTGCAATATGATAATAATAAATGCTAATAATAGCAAGTGGTATGAGGAAATAGACCAAGAAAATGAGCACTGAATGAATCTTTGGATGTAATTCATCTGTTTGAGGGTAGGGGATACATGCTATGAAGCTGCTATTATCCAAGCTACTGATGAGTGCCACTTCTGAAAACACTGCTTCCGGAACTGCCAACAAGACGGAGACCACCCAGATAACCATGGCTTTCACACAGGTCCACAGCACTGCCCCTGACGACTGCATGTCCATGGGGTTTACGATAGCTCTGTACCTGGGAAAATAATACATCTCAAGTTATTCCAGAAAGAGAAAGAAAGAAAGAGAGAGAGAAAGAAAAGAAAGGAAGAAAGAAAAAAAAAGGGAAGAAGGAAAGAAAGAAAGAGAAAGAAAGAAAGAAAGAAAAAGAAAGAAAGAGAAAGAAAGAAAGAAAGAGAAAGAAAGAAAGAAAGAAAGAGAAAGAAAGAAAGAAAGAAAGAAAGAAAGAAAGAAAGAAAGAAAGAAAGAAAGAAAGAAAGAAAGAAAGAAAGAAAGGAGGGAGGGAGGAAGGAGGGAAGGAGGAGGGAGGGAGGGAGGGAAAGAGAAAGACATATTGCTTCGTAAGAGAGATGCCAATATACTATTATTCCCTGGCTGCTTAAAAGTGTATGGAAGACCTAAGGTTCCTGGTGGCTCTCTGTCTACAAGTCATTCCACTACTTATTAGCACAGAAGAGAGGAAGAGAGAGAAAAATATTTTAAATTCCTTAATCTTAGTTATTTTATTTCATTTCCAAAATCCTGGACATCTGTTTACCTTTTAAATTCTTATAAATCTATACATGTTACATCTGTTATTAAATTCTCCCTTGATACTTTTCTATAGCTTCTGAGCATGAGACCTCTCACTCTTTTTCTAAGGACATTAATAAATTTTAGAAACTAATCTAGATTGGTCATACTAGATTTTGATAAAAAATAAATAAATAAGAGACTCATCTAGATTGGGAATATCTCCATAATCCAATAATAAGCGCTGAAAATATTGAAAGCAGAACAATATTCTGTCTTTATACCTCAAATTTATTTCATATCAAGAAAAGATAAAGTTCTTTTCTCCTCCCACTTAAAATACTACTGGCAATATACTAGTGATAAAGGAATCACACTCCAGGACACAGTAAACAATCCAAAAGTTTCTATAGCTAACTCAAACATACATATTAAGTAAGGTAATGATGATGCAAACAATGCAAAATGGTATGTAAACCTCAAATTTTTTATATTTGTCTTCAAAAATATTTCAGGTTATAATACACCCAGCAAATAAGATGCAGTACAACATGATTTTAGTTAGACAAATCTGAATTGTTTCCCTTTCGCTGATATTTTTTGGAAAATCACTTAAGGTCTGACTTTTTCTTTAGTTGTAAGATGGGGATAAAAATACCTTTCTCAAAGTTGTAGTCATGAGAAAAATATTATAAAGCACCTACAATAGTGCCTGGCAATTAGCAGATCCTAACTATGCCAAGATATTATACCTTCTTCTTATTAACATTTGAATTAATCTGATGTACAAAATTTAGAACATGTCAGGCCTCATGACAACCAGTTAAAGTCTCTTTCTGTGTTTCTGTAAAGGTGCTTCCCATTCATCACCTGAAGATGAACAGCTTCAGCCTCAGCATCACCCTGCGGGCAGCCTTTCTCTCACCCTGTTTCTCCCTCTCTCTCTCTCTCTCTCTTGATTTGCTGCAGGTGTTATTTACAGACCCTCCATAGAGGAAGGGCAATTCATGTTTTGTTCTTCGAACTTCAAACAAACAAACAAAAAACATGGAAATGAAAGAAGTGCAACAGCAGAGCACCTCGACACCAGATGAAATAAAGTGCTATGCATAGTGCATTTCCGCAGGTTTCTCACACGCTGGAATTCAATAGGTGTTTCCTTCCTCCACTCTGTTCTTAAGAAAACAAGCGAAGAATTAAAATGGATAACTAGAATGAACTAACTCTTTTTTTGTTTCTTATCAGATTAATATATTCAAATACTTTTTTAAACAAAATTCAGAGGGCCCTAAGAGTCTTGTAAACAAAAATAGTAGTCTCTGTTTCAACTCAGGTCCCACTCTTTCTTCTTGATTTTACTTTCTAAGACACTCTGTTAGCTTTAGTTTCCCTCATTTTTTCTGAATTTTAAAATTTCTGCTATCATCTTTTTGTTTCCTAGAAGTTTTTTCATGTTTTCAGCATTTCTTCATCACCTCCTTATTTCTAAGAAACATACTTTTACACTGTTTCTTGAATTCCATACAGACATCCTCTTTCAGTAGTTGAAGATTTTTCTCTTATATTACCTCTACTCCCCCCATTCCCAATGTCCTGATTTAGTAATTTATATTGCATTTATATAGTTGACAGATAATGATTGTGACTAAGTAAATAACACATACTGTGGTTAAGTGGCATATTATGATGATATTCTTTCTTATACACATCTTTGATTTTCCTAGAGTTAATACTTGCTCATGTTTTCCTTTGCATAATATTCCATGTATCTGAATTCTTTTAAGCGTTCCCTCATCACCATCCTGAATAACTGAAATCTCAGTTCTTGAACCTTAATTCTTCTTCCTTAGTGTTTCACATTCGTCAAACACATGCCCACCTTCTTGATTTTACTTTCTAAGATATTCTGTTAGCTTTAGTTTCCATCATTTTTCTGAATTTTAAAATTTCTGCTATCATCTTTTGTTTCCTAGAAGTTTGTTCACATTTTCAAATTATTTCTTTTTTATAGTGTCCTATCCCTATGTTATGTTGTATGTGCACATTCTTGACATATATCTTTTTTTTTTTTTTGTCAGGGTCTCACTCTGTCACCCAGGCTGGAGTGCAGTCGCCTCATGCTCCACCATTGCCACCTCCACCTTCTAGGCTCAAGCAATCCTCCCACCTTAGCCTCTCGAGCAGCTAGGACTACAGGCATGTGCCACCAAGCCTAACTATTTTTGTATTATTGTAGAGATGAGGTTTTGCCATGCTGCTCAGGCTGGCCTCAAACTCCTCCTGGGCTCAAGCAGTCTGCCCACCTCAGCCTCCCAAAGTGCTGGGACTATAGGTATGAGCTACTGTAGCCAGGCCTTGCCAGGTATCTATAAAACTAACACAGAAATAAACATTTAATATCCTTCTAGCATAGTTCCAGTTCTGTTTGTTTGGTCTCTTTGTGCTGTAATCTCTTCCCAAAAATTTGGATAACTATGGACTGACAATTCATATTTTAAAATGAAGTACCAAAAAGCTGATTGTAAATTATCTTTTATGTGGAAGAAGATGAGGAAAGGGTACAGAGGGGATCACTACAAAAGGATTAAGCCTTCTTTTTAGGTTATCAAATACCACAAAGTGTATTCTGAACTTTCCTCCATGTATTTAAAAAGGAGAAGAAAATGTCACTTCTCTACGTCATATCTAAGTACATATACTTTTGTAGAGGTACTGTCTTGGTTTACTTGGGCTGCTTTAATAAAGTACTATATACTGGGCAGCTTATAAACAACAGAAATTCGTGTGTCACAATTCTGAAGACTGGGAAATCCAAGATTAAGGCATTGAGAGATTCAGTGTTTGGTGACGCCCTCTTTTTTTTTTTTTTTTTTTTTTTACATAGATGGAATCTTCCTGCTATTTATTTGAATGGTGGGAAGGTCAAGGATCTCTTTGGAGTCTTTTATCAGGGTATGAATCTCATTTGTGTGGGCCCCGCCCTCATGACCTAATCACCTCCCAAAGGCCCACCTCTTAATACCCTTACTTGGGAATTAGGATTTCAACATATGATTTTGGGCAACATAAACATTCAGACCATAGCAGGCATTATAACCATGAAGAATGTAGAGAAACTTTAAATAGAAATTAAAATAATAAATCTCTCATTTTGATAAGATTGCTAGAAACAGATACAGAAATCTTGGTTTAGGGAAAGCAAGAAACCTAGCAGAAATGTTGGCCTTTCCAACAAAGATTATGAGCTACCTCCAGCAAGAAAAGGATAGACCCCAAGGATAGTCTTTAAATAATATACATTTGAATGAAAGGGAAGAATTGAAAATTCTACAAAAACAGAATTGTCATTGAAAATACAGATTACCAAAGTGTTATTAGTACTGAGAAATAGCTTATGATTGTCAAAAAAAATGCTGTATACCAATCATGTGTATCTTTGAAAGCATAAAAAGCAAAAACCAAAATGAGATAGTGCAAATTAACATGAACATGTTTTATCATGCTTCATTCAAATATTTATAGAAAATGTAGGGAAAAGCATCTCTCACATAAAAAGTGTTTCACTGTGTATAGTAGCATAACAGGTATGTGTAAAAAGGTACATTTCCCTTACAAATAGTCTCAGAAGGATATCCCTAACTGAAAACTAAATACTAGAGAATGGTTGTTCAAAAGACAGATAAAGAGAAAAATAATCACTATTCATGTATTAAACATCAACAAATAAATATACTTATTTATCAGTTCTTATTTTGGATCTTGCTTGTGTAGTTTAAATTTTAATGTAAAGAGGTGATTAAGTTTAATCAAAAGAAAATATATCATAAAATGGAATCTTTTTTAGCTATTACAGAGTCATCATAACATTTCAAAAATCTATATCTACACTAATATTTCTAAGGACACTACACAAAATTTCTTTCTTTCTTTTTCTTTATTAAACTTTCACTTATCAGGTAAGGAATAGGCCCACACAAAGTCTGAGTTTGAACTACATGATAAGAGAAAGGTCTTGCTCACCATTTTATCTCTAACACATAACAGGATGCCTGGCCTGGACAGTAGAATTCATAGGTTCTCAGTAAATGGTTGAAACTGTAGCCTGAGCAACAAGGAGATCCTTGTTAGGAGTAATTGTGGTAGAGTGGGTGGGAGCTGTTGGGTATTATGTTGCAGTGGGAATGCTGATGAAAAAAGGAGACTGAGTCTAATCTAGTGATGCCTAAGATGCATCAAACTTCAGAATCACCTAGAGGAGAGAGAGAAAGAATATAATTAGGCTTCTCTGTAGACTTATTAATATAGAGTCCCTAGAATGTGAAGTGTGGCATTCTGCATACTACTAGGATTTCCAGGTGATTCTGATTATAAGCCAGGTTTAGAAACCATGTTTTAAGAGAGTTGTGTGCAGCAGAGACCATCTTTGCCACAGGCTTCCTACAAGGTTGTCCAGTGTGATGGGTACACATTTAGCAACAGAATCGGTCATATCCAAATTCAGCAAAAATTGAGTATTTGAAGAATCAAATGCCTGCTTTTTAATTATGATATGTCATATCATCTGGAAGACATTCTGATTTTGCAAATAAGGAAAACATGACCTGATAGCCATGAGTTTTGTGCTGTTTTATCATTTTCTTCAAGTAAAACATTTGGATATAAAAGATGTATGGTTAGCACTAGGAACCATAAACCCTAGCCTAATGCAATTTCTCTTTATTTATAATGTGTCCCAAAAATTTCAGATCAAGGTAGATGAATAATCTTCAAAAGCTATAAAGCAACATATAAATTATGACAATATTATTAATTTTATGAGAATTCACATTAAATGTGTGAAATTACTTCTAAGTATAAAAGAAAGAGATACACTAGAAGTGCTCAAGATCAATGAGTAAAATATATCTAATTTATTGGAGTCAAATATAATAACCTTTACTTATTAAGCCCTGTAAATTCAAATTTAAAACTAATAAACTACATACAGAAATTATAATTGATTCTGTTTCTATGGTTATATAAAAATAACAACAGAGCATTTGTTATGGAAAGCAAATTTTTCTTTTTGAAAAGGCAACTAGAAAGGTCTCAGAAAAACCTATGACTCGCATTTTGTGAACATATGGGGCATTTTATATTTTCCAACTTTTCTCTTCCCTGCCCCTGATTTCCTCCCTTTTTAGTCCTGTGGTGTTTTGTTTGTATCTTTTTTAAAAACAAATCTGCCTTAAATTCTCCTGTCACAAGTTTGATATGGTTTGGCTCTGTATCCCCATCCAAATCTCATGTAGAATTGTAATCCCCAGTGTTGAGAGAGGGACCTGATGGGAGGTAACTGGATCATGGGGGCAAATTTCCCCTTCCTGTTCTTATGGTAGTGAGTGTGTTCTCATGCGATCTAGTTGTTTAAAAGTGTGTAGCACTTCCCCTTTAGCTCTCTCTCTTCTGCCACCATGTGAAGACATGCTTGCTTCTTCACCCTTCTGCCATGATTGTAAGTCTCCCGAGGCCTCCCCAGCGATGCCTCCTGTACAGCCTGTGGAACTGTGAGTCAATCAAATCTCTTTTCTTTATAAGTTACCCAATTTCAAGTAGCTCTGTATAGCAGTTTGTCCATAGGGTGAGTGTGGACTATTCTTCAAAAGAGTTAGAAGCACATTCTTGGTGCCAATCTCAGAACCAATTAAGAGACTGACAGGCAAGAGCTATGGAGCAAAGAAGAAAGCATCATCTCCAGTCAGGGGCAGCTAAAAGAACCTTAACCTGAACCTGATCTTCTGTCAAAAGTTTTGATGAGAAAGGAGCAAACAGTTAACAGGACTTACTCCCACCACTGGACGAAGACTGATGGAAAAGTCCTATGAAGCCTAGAGAGTGTTAGACTCACGGCCTTTCTACAATCTATTTCAATATCTTAACAAATAATTACACTCAATAGAACATCTGTTTGCATTGATATGATATACAAATAATATTAATGAGCCAAAACTTTGTCTACTGACCCAGTTGTGGAATGAAATCTTATTATCCTAACCAGAACAAAAAAACTTGGATTTTTTTATTAATAATTATTAATACATTAGAAATTTAATCAGATATGGTACAATATTGTCTTTGAATTTAATCAAATATTGGCTATCTAGGATCAGAAAAAAATCACCCAATACATTAAATTAATATTAGTTTATTTTAAATAGCTTTTATAGTTTTAATTTTTAATTTTAATTTATAAATGTATTTGGATTAATAGTTATATAAGAAGCCAGAAAACAGAATTAACATCTAATTTTTTTATTTGTAAATACATGACATTATAAAGTTTACAGTTGAGCACTGGGAATCTGTGAGAATTTTTCCTAAGAAGGAGAAAGGAAGACTCCATTCCTAAGAGTTATTTGCATTTTAACAATGTGTCATCAGAGACCAAAAGGTCTTCAAGAATCAAAGAAATAACATTCCAAATTTGCAAATGCAGCTACTCATAGATAGAGAAAGAGATAACTATAACACCAACCATCACCAAAATATGGCTTATGGGTCACCATCCAACCTGATGCACACAAGTCCCAATACTCCACATTGGGAGGTGGGAGTGAGTCTGCGTGTGTGTGTCTGTGTGTGTGTGTGTGTGTGTGTGTGTGTATGAATAAAACTGTTAGAAACATAATACAACATAGAACATAGACATTTTTAATCAGCTACTTTATATAACCAAGTAAACAATGTACATTTTCAAAATAATAAGAAAAACATCTATCAAGATAACTGTAAAAAAAATAACAATAATAAATTAAGAGCACCACTATCACCACTTCATGCCATACACAAATACTGTTGCCTAGGGATGTGTTTGTTGAAACTCTTTAGAAGAGTTTGGAACATCGAGGATTAATAATCACAGACACCAGCTGAACGTGATGGCTGCTGCCTGTAATCCCAACACTTTGGGGGGCCAAGGTGGGCAATCACTTGAGATTAGCAGTTTGAGGCCAGTCTGGCCAACATAGTGAAACCCCATCTCTACTAAAAATACAAAAATTAGCCAGCCATGATGGCATGCACCTGCAGTCTCAGCTACTCAAGAGGGAGATTTGCTTGAACCTGGGAGGCTGAGATTGCAGTGAGACAAGATCCTGTCACTGCACTCCAGCCTGGCCAACAGATCAAGACTCTGTCTCAAAAAAAATAAAATATAATAATAATCCCAGATACCAGTGTCATGTGACCACACTTTGGCCATATCAAACAAGTTGATTTAGGCCTCAAGGTAGATTCAAAATATTTGTGTTTTTCAATCTAATGATGCTGACATTATTAAGTATAGAATATGAGTCTCTACTTCACATTGGAATATGCTCTCTGAAACCTATCTTCCTGGGTTTTTTTTTCTATGTACTGTGATCTCTATTTCTTAACTCTCTACTGTTATTTTATTTGGCAAAGACACTTAGGCCATCTATGAAGATAGGATATATGACACAAATAATTGAATTTGTTGTTTAAAGACTCTAATAACAGAGTTTTTGTTATTTGTTATAGTTTTTATTGCTGCAACTACTACATAATTTTGAATTCAAGGTGCTTTTTTATTTTGCATTTACACTTTATGATGTTCTTTCACTGTAGTAAATCTAATGAACCAGCTTCTGTACAAATTTTTTATGCTTGGGTGCTTTGTTTTAAATTCAACTTTTAAGTCTGCTGGTAAATAGAAAATAATGTTAGTAATTTCTTATACTCATAATTATAATAATGTGGATTAATGGTGAAGAGTTTAGGCTTTAAATGGTGTTCAAACACGTTGGCACCATCAGTGGCTAGCTGTGAGATCATGAAAATGTTGATGAATTTCTAATCTCAAGTTTTCTTAGCTTTAAAGTTGTTAATTTAAAAATAATACTGCCTATTTCAAAGCATTGTGAGGATTGAAAAGTCACACAGAAAAGTTAGCACTTGTTAGGTGCAATTAACTTACAATTGATTCCACATTCACAAGAAATCACAGCATTTGGTGAGATGTAGTAAGAGGTCATCAGGTACTAACCAACTATTGATTTCTATGTTCTAGAAGAAAAATAGAAGTGTTGACAATATATAACAAACCATTTCCAACCCATTTTAAGTGAGTCATGGAATATATTGCATAATTTCATTACTAGTTACTCAGGTTTCCTAGTTTATGTTTCCTACACACCAGTAGACAAGGGTAGCCTATGGACCAAGTAGAAGAGGTATCTCACCTTTCCTTATCATTATTATTACTCATTCTGTATTCACAGAGTACATGATGCACAAATGAAACAGAAAGAGCCAGTAAATATATGAGGATTATTATTTTATCTGATCTTAGTCAGAGCAAATTTACCTGTGTAAATCATTATGTGTCACCATGACAATAGATTGTAAAAACTGGTGTGAAATAATTGCTACCAATGCCACCTCTTTAAAATGAAAGCATAATGATAGTAATTTAAACTACTGTTGATGCTAATCATTAAGATTTATTCTAATCATTACGTAGGTTTTTTAAACTTTCTAGATAAAATAAGATTGTATAAAGAGGGGTAGCTAAACTAGTCATATTTTTGTTTTGGAATTCAGAAAAATATTTTAAAAGATAATAGAAATGCTGACACATAAACAAAATTAGGTACGTAATTTATACAAAAGGCACCAAATTTTCCAGGAGTGTGGTTTTAAAGAATATATTGCAGGAACTAAAAAGTGAATCATTTTCAGTTTCTCAAGTCTCTGTCAAATGTTGTGTTTCCCTCACTGAAGATTAACTCTTCAATGCCAAAGTAGTATTCCAGTATTATTGCAAATACCAGGAAATCCATATACAGAATCATTTTTCATTAGCAACTGAATGTGTAAATTAAAGAGGAGAGTGAATACCACCTTAATTAGCCAAGTTAAATTGTTTATCTAAATAGCTTGAGTCAGTCTCCATTCCCAAGTGAATTAGACCACAGCTGCATGTAAAGATACCTAATTTTGCATTTTCCCACCCGTATCCAAACATTCTCTTCTGCTTAAGTGGACCCTGAGTCAGGAGACTTGGACTTTCCTCCCTGGTTTTCCATTAGAAATCACATTCCCTGGGCCTCAATATGCACATCTGAAAAAATGACAAAGTTGAACTAGTTGATCTGCAAATTAGAATAATGGACTCTTCACACCCTAACATATGTGAAAAGAGATTTGATGTATTTTGGGTACCTATCTGTGAAAAACGTATATTAGCTTCAGTTATTAAACAAGAGGAATGTGAAAAGTCATCTGCGTAAAGAACATTTATTATTTTAATTGGTTTACTTCTAAGTAATAGCAAAATTCAGTTAATAAATGTAAGTAAGGCCTTCTCTTACTTGAAAAAATCAAAATTGAATATTTGCCTAATACTAAGCAGACCTTCTTACCTATCCGATTCCTATTTTATTGCATAAAGCACACTTTTAAGATTTTAAGCACACACCAAAAAACTTCAATGGATACTTGCTCTTTTGCAAGCTTATTCTATAGGTTTTCTATGGAATAGTATTCCCTAAGTGTCAGGGGTGGGACTAGGAGATGCACTTTTAAATGCAATTTTGTTTTTTAAAACATAGTGATTTTCCTATATTTTTCCAAGCCTCACATCTCAGTCCGTTTTAACTCTGTTTACTCTTCTTCCCAGGTACACGCTCTCTCCCTCTCTTCCTCTCCACCCCCAACATTTCCTTGTGTCCTTTTGCCAGCAGGTGCACTTCCGGCGCATCTTCTCTCCCCGCCCCTCTCCACGGGTTTTCCACGCTACCCTCAACTACCTGTGCCCTTACCTGTCGGCACTGAGGGCAGTGAGAGTGAACACAGAAACCCCCACGGAAGTGAGCTGGATGACCGGAATCAGTTTGCAGCCCACCTTGCCGAACATCCACTCGTCGAAGAAATAGCGCGAGGCGTCCACTGGGACGCAGGTGAGCAGCAGCAGCAAGTCCCCAGCCGCCAGGTTAGAGATGAAGATGCTGGGGACGCTCCTCATGGCGCTGTTGGTGATGAAGATCTTCACCAGTATGATATTGCCCAGAAAGCCCACGGTAATGATGAGCAGGTAGAGGGACGGAATCACACAGCGGATCACCAACTCCGCGGTGGTCCCATCTGAGGCCGGCAGGAAATCCCTTTCCCACTCCTCGGGAACAGAACCGCTCTCATTCGTGCCTATGGCCACCGAGAGGTTGGAAAGAGATTTGGGGGGCATGATATCCTTTCCAGCAGAGTCCGCTGGAGTTTTCACGCGCTTCGGTGACCTGAGGACTGAATGGACAAGATTTGGGTTTGATCGATGTCCCTCCCTCTCGCCCCTCCAAGTTTACTGCCCGCAGGGCGCGCGTCACAGAGCCCGGTCCGTAAGAGTTCAGGACCTGGGGAGAGGATCCGTCCACACACTCTGGCGCTCCGCTTCTAGAGGGGGTACACGGCTCCGGCTAACTCTGAATTTAATTTAAAAAAAAAAGCAAATCGGTTGCGTCTTTGTTCCGTGTTCAGTGGCTTGTTCTCGCGGTTAACTAGCGGAAAACAGCCTTTCAGGAACAAGGAGCTGTCCCTCGGGGATCAGTAGAAGCACCTGCCTGACTGTTCGCCCAGAGTAGCGGAAATCATCCTGGCGCTGTCCAGCGGGCTGCGGCTGAAATCCTGGGAATTAGCGAGGGGCCACCCTCAACGTGCTTTTCCTGCAGCTTTGTTCTTGTTTGTGAAGTTCCTGTTGTATTGTGTAGAACTGGAGGGGAGCTCAGTCGTGTGTGTGTGTGTGTGTGTGTGTGTGTGTCCATATATACATCCATCCTTACCCGCCTCCAAGCGGGAGGAGCCCCAGGCAAGAAGTTTGGAATCTCTGAGGATTTAAGTGCTAAGCTGGCAAGTCCCTAATGCTGAAATACCGAATTTAGGGGGAGAAAATGAGTGCCAAAGAATGAAGTTCATAAATGAAATCCTCTCGCTACTGTTCTTCTGATTATCCACTTTTCTTACCTTACCTGTGAAAATTATTTCCTATAGTTGGCATATTATGTTTAAATTTATATTGAATTGAACTATAACATGTATAATGTACACATTTCTTAATCGTCCTGCATAATATAACCATCGTTCAGAGCCCAGAATCTAACCACCATCTCCCAAAATAACCACTATTTGGCTTGTTATTAGATTGCTGGGCCTCCTATTGAGAATCGTATAAAGGGAATCATTCAGCATACACTCTTGTGTCTAGGTTCTTTCACTGAACACCATATCAGTGATCCACTTGTTTTCTCAAGTTGCATTTTTATTACTGTATGCTACATCATTTTATAAATATACCACTGTTTACTTAGCTATTCTATATTGATTAACATTTAAATTCCTTACAACTTTAGCCAACCTGAATAATGTGTCTATGAACATTCTTTTCTTTTTTTTTTTTTTTTTTTTGAAATGGAGTTTCACTCTTATTGCGGAGGCTGGAATGCAGTGGCGCAGTCTCAGCTCACCACAACCTCCACCTCCCATGTTCAAATGATTCTCCTGCCTCATCCTTCTGAGAACATTCTTTTACAGGTGTTCAGGTACACATTTGAATAAATACCAGTTGTGGATTTACCGGGTTGTAGTACTTGAGTATGTCCAGCTTTACTGGAAACTGACAATTTTTCAAAATGAATTACTGACTTATTCTTTTGGAACCTTGCTTGACAATATCTATTAAGGCTGAGTGATGTATGCTTATGACTGAGTAATATCACTCCTAGACATATATTCAATAAACATCTTATATACTGTTTAAAATAGGTTATCCCTAAGAACAAAATAGTTTCCCAAATCACCAACATCTGAGTCTAATGTAAACTGATCAGAAATAGTGGCTCAGTTCTGGAGCTAAGGAACATTCCTCATTAGGAAAGACATTTAGCTAGTTGTTATTAAAGGATAAAATTGTATAATGACAATGTAACTAGCCAAGGACTACTTATGATGATCTAGTCATAAACTGATAAAATGTGTATATGTGCGATGTCATTTATAAATTAAGCAACTTTTCCAGATATTGCCCACCAAAAGATGTATCACATCATAATTGAATTAGACAAGGTAAACATTTGTCTTGTAATCAATTTTTAGTTTTATGTTTTCAAACTCAAATAAAAGTCCTTATTGTACTCTTATGGAATTTCATTATAAACATTCTATTTAACGAATCCTAATTTTATAATGAATTGTTTTAAGTAGAAATTTCTACTTAACTAATTCTATTTAACTAATTATAACTATAATTAAATTAATTATAACTATATATTTAACATTATAAACATTTATTTAACTAATCCTAATTTTATAATGAATTATTTTAAGTAGAAATTTCTACTTTTTTAAGTAGAAGTTTCTTTATATTTTGAGATAAGGTCTTAAGTAGAAATTTCTACTTAAAATAATTCATTATAAAATTAGTATTAGTTAAATAGAATGTTTATAAATTTGAATGTATAAATATTCTATTTATATTTATGAAAATTATATACATATAGAGAGAGAGGGAGAGAAAGCAAGAAAATTAATATTACATATAGGTTGAGAAATGTCTCTAGGAATTTTATCTCCAAAGTTATTTGTTTTCTTTTTAAAAACCAATCTTATTATACAAAATAAATTACTAAAGCAATCTTCTAACTCTGAGATGTCTAAAACTCAAACTGCAAGTATGCCATTTTAACATATTTTATATAAATATATATTTAAATTTAAATTACTGAATGAATTTTTACATTCTCTGCTGATTGTGTCTGTGTGTTCCTAATCATTTAGATGAGGAATAATGTTTAGTCTGAAAGCTGGATTAATAAATATCCGGAGGCATTGTAGAAGCAAAGCATCTGGATGGAATTTTCTCCATTTTAAGTAAATTTATAGGTATTTACTTAAAGATTTGTGTTCATGGTAGTGAAATATATGATTATTTTAATAATAATGATTTTATTGACACTGTTGAAATGTTATAAAGTTATTATCATAATGTATTACTTAGATTCATTGCAAAATTATATGTAGGAACAGAGTACTGTCTTATATTTATAGAATGCATACAAATCAAAAGCAAACATCTATTGAAATGAAACACTATTTGTTTCTTTATATTTTGAGATAGGGTCTTGCTCTTTCACTCAGACTGGAGTGTGGTGGCATGAACATGGCTCACTACAACTTCAACCTCCTACACTCAAGCAATTCTCCTGCCTCACCTTCCCCATGTAGCTTGGACTACAGGTGTGCCCTACCATGTCTGGATAACTTTTTAAAATTTTGTTGTAAAGATGGGGTCTCGCTTTGTTGCCCAGGGTTGGTCTCAAATTCTTGGGCTCAAGTGATCCTCTTGCCTCACCCTTCCAAATTGCAATAATTATAGGCATGAGCCAATGCACCCAGCCATAAAAGCCTTTTCATTATATTCAATGTGTCATACACCATATTAGGTTCCTTAGACTCATATACTTAATGTTTATAAATATTCTTGGATAAAGTATTTGAGTCTTAATTTACAAATGATTCAAAGAGACGAGATAAATTGCCTAATTTCAAAGAGGCCTCACAAACTGCATTTTGTAATTTATTATATTTGGAATAAGTGTTTCTTATGTCTCCTTGTTTCTAGAGAAAACAATTGTATGAAAAAATGTGGTTTCTATAGGTATACACATTTAATCTTGAGGTATTTAATGTTTATTAATACACACTATATATTCTATTGCCCTAATACAAGAACTGTTCAGAACCATACTGATGTTGTTTCAAATTCATTGACATGAGTATTATTGTTGTAAGTGTATATGAGGAATTTAAAATTTAAACCAATTTAGTAATCCTCACCTGCTTCAGTGTATCTATCCCTTAGTGCAATATGAAAAAATATAAAATATCATGCTTATGGAGACATTTTATAGATTTTTCTTAAGATCATGACCAAGGCAAGTATACCCACTATTATCATTGTTATGTAACACAATAGAGGTGATTCCAACTAATGCAATAACAACAGATATTGAAAGAAAAGCCTAAAATTTGAGAGAAAGGATATACTAGTACAAAGATACAATATTAAAATCAGAGTTGAACCAGCAAAAGAACAGAAAAAAACATCAGTGGAAGAGAATAGAAAGTTCAAAGGCAGCTGCATCTAAATAAGGAAACAAAACTCAAATGCATGTTGCAACAAATGAACACAGAAAAATATAAATTACTAGATACTGCTGGGAAAACTGGTTCACAGACAAGAAGAATAAAATGGAGTCTCTATGTAATACTATATGTAGTATTGCAATTCTAGTGCATTAAAGGTCACAGTATGAAAAAGTAATTTGGGGAAGATAATGGAAGAAAATCTTAAAGAATATATATGAGACCATGGGGGTAGGAAGTGATTCCTACTTCAAGTCAAGATGGAATAACAGAGAATACATCATAAAAATCAAAACCAGCCAAAACATCTTAAACAGTAGTTGTTAGACACTGGCAACACAAAAAAGGAAGCACAAAACAGTGATCCCTAAGACAGGGTTAACAGATGAGATGGGTGCTACCATTGCTATATCTTACTGCCTAGAGAAAGTTTTCAGCCCATGCACAAGGATAAGGAATCCACACTGAGCCTGATGGCCTCTCTTACTTGAAGAGATGGAATTGGAATCAGCAGAACAGAGAAAAGAGAGTCATATAGAGAAAGAACTCTGGAGATTCACAGAATTTCCTCTTGAGTTTTCAGCTAAGTACATGTTTCTATCTGCATGTAGGAAAATTAACCAACTCTCAAGAAAACACTTACCTAAAAGGGGTCCGTTGGTGATTTAAAGAAGTTATATTCCTAACAGCCAGAGTATAACAACCTTGTAAAACACGTAGTTTCAGAAGTGTATTGTTCTATAGTTAGGAAAAATTAACCACAGACCAAAGGCTTCTCTGATCTTGCCTTCAAGCTTAACAGGAAGGATTCAAATAGTAAAACTAGTTCTAAGAAACCTGGTGGTATCTTAGAACAAACTTTAAGAATATTTAAAGTACCAATGCCCTTGTTTTATATCTGGGCTACATCTCAATAAATGTGTCATAAATTGAATATCCTAATTGGAAAATGCGTTTAATACCCTAACAAACCTACCATAAATAAAGAAAAAATCGTAAGTCAAACCATTGTAAGTACAGATGCTCCTCAACTTAGGATGGGGCTATGTCCTGATAAAGCCATTGTTAAGGTCAAAATATTGTAAGTTGCACTGTTTTAAGTTGGGGGTTGTCTACGATGTTTTAACTAAATAGAAACCACCAAGGTGAAAAAAAAATATCTGACTGGCATGCACTTGGAAATTACCAACCATGAAAATAAACAGGGAACTATATCTAAAAATAAAGACAACAATCAGTTAATTGAAACTAAACCAATAGTGGCACAGAGGACATATAAGTAGATAAGAACATCAGGAATGTTAACAAGACTCTATTCCATGTGTTGAAGAAGGAAGCTGCATATTAAGGAGAGACATGAAAAATATAAAAAGACATACATTAAATTTCTGCAGAAGAAAAGTCATATAAATAAACTTCATATAATTAACAGCAAAAAAAAAAAAAAAAAAAAACAAAACACTGCAGGAGAAAAGATAAGTGAATTCTCAATGTAGTAGTAGATAGTATCCAAAACAAAATATATAGAGAAAAAGACTGGGGAAAAATGAAAAGTGTACTCTGGGAAACTTTAAGTGGCCCAATATAGCTATAGTTGGATCCCCAAAGGACAGGGAAAAAAAGAACAGAAGAAAAAAGTATTTGAAGAAATAACAGCCCTCAATTTCTGATAGTTAATGAAAGCTAAACCCTTCATATCCAACAGGATCAGCAAATCCCAGTCAGAAGAAACATAAAGAAAAATCTGCCAAGATGAGACCTAGAAACTATTTTGCTATGACCAGGAACGAAGAAAGGATGTCTGCTCTCACCATTCCTTTTCAGTTTTGTACTAGAAGTTCTCATCAATTCAGTAAGACAAGAAAGTACATAAGGTGTACATTGGGAAAGAAGAAATAAAACTGTCTTTGTTAACAAATGACATGATTGTTTACTAGAGAATCAACAAAAGACTCTTGAAAATAATAAGTAACCATGAAGAGGTTGGCAAATAAAAATTAATATACAAAAGTAAATCACTTTTTTTTTTGAGACGGAGTTTTGCTGCTGTTACCCAGGCTGGAGTGCAATAGCGCCATCTCGGCTCACCGCAACCTCTGCCTCCTGGGTTCAGGCAATTCTCCTGCCTCAGCCTCCTGAGTAGCTGGGATTACAGGCACGTGCCACCATGCCCACCTAATTTTTTGTATTTTTAGTAGAGACGGGGTTTCACCATGTTGACCAGGATGGTCCCGATCTCTTGACCTCGTGATCCACCCGCCTCGGCCTCCCAAAGTGCTGGGGTTACAGGCATGAGCCACTGCGCCCGGCCCAATCACTTTCTTATATACCATCAATTACTAAGAGGAATTTGACATTGAAAACACTAAAACATTTACAGTTGCCACCATATATGAAGTACTTAGATGATAGATCTTAGTGGTACTTAGACTATAGTAGTTAGACTATAGTACTTAGATCTATAAAAGGAAAATTCAAAAACTGAAGAAAATTGGAGAACCAAATAGATAAAGAGATATTTCATATTCATGGATAGGAACACTCAAGTTTTCTTATCAAGTTTTAAGTTCTTTTCACCTTCATCTATAGGTTCAATGCTATCTTAATCATTATCCCAGAAAGGTAATTTGTGGATATCAGCAAAGTGATGGTAACATTTACATGGACAGGCAAAAGACTCAGAATAGCCAACACAATTTTAAAGGAGAAGAACAAAGTTGGAAGACTGACTCTAACTTATTTCAAGACTTATTATAAAACTACAGTAATCAAAAGAGTATGAATTTTAATAAAAGAATAGACAAATAGATCGATGGAACAGACCAGAGAGCCCAGAAATTGACCCACATAAGTATAGCCAACTGCTCTTTGACAAGGAACCAAAGGCCAAATGATGAAACAAAGATTAGTCCTTTCAACAAATGGTGCTGGAACAACAGCATGTCCTTAAGCAAAAGAAATAAATCTAGACGTAGACTTTACACCCTACACAAAAATTCACAAAAAATAGATCATAGACATACATGTAAACCACAAAAATTATAAAATTCCTAGAAGATCACATCAAAGAAAATCTAGATGAACTTGTGTATTCATCTATTTTCACACTGCCATAAATAACTAACTGAGACTAAGTAATTTATAAAGAAAAGAGGTTTAATTGACTCACAGTTCCACATGACTGTGGAAGCATGACTGAGAGGCCTCAGGAAACCCACAATTATGTCATAAGGAGAAGGGGAGGCAAAGACCTTCTTCACATGGTGGCAGGAAAGAGACAGAGTGAAGAGGAAGTGCCACACACTTTGAAACAAGCAGATCTTGTGAGAACTCATTTACTATCATGAGAACATCAAAGGGGAAGTCTGCCCCATGATTCAATCATCTCCAACCAGGCCCCTCCCCTTAAATGTGCAGATTACAATTCGAGATGAGATTTTGCTTGGGACATAGACCCAAACCATACCAACTTGGGCATGTAAATGATTTTTAAGATACAAAAAACCGAAGAGATAATCCATGAAAAAAATTGATCAGCTGTACTTAGTCACTTATTCAAAAGTAAAGATTTTGCTTTGCAAATGACACTGTCAAGACAATAAGCAGGCTAAAGACTACATTGTGGAAGACAGTGTGGAAATTCCTCAAGGACCTAGAAATAGAAATTCCATTTGACCCAGCAATCCCATTACTGGGTATATAGCCAAAGGATTACAACGCATTCTATTATAAGGACACATGCACACATATGTTCATTGCAGCACTGTTTACAATGGCAAAGACTTGGAACCAACCCAAATGCCATCGATGATAGACTAGACAGGGAAAATGTGGCACATATACACCATGGAATACTATGCAGCCATAAAAAAACTATGAGTTCATGTCCTTTGTAGGGACATGGATGAAACTGGAAACCATCATTCTCAGCAAACTGACACAGGAACAGAGAATCAAGCACCTCATGCTCTCACTCATAGGTGGGTGTTGTACAATGAGAACACATGGACACAGGGAGGGGAGCATAACACACTGAGGTTTGTGGCGGGGGTCTAGAGGAGGGACAGAGAGGGGTAAGGAGTTGGGGAGAGATAGCATGGGGAGAAATGCCAGATATAGGTGATAGGGATGGAGGCAGCAAACCACAGTGCCATGTATGTACCTATGCAACAATCCTGCATGTTCTTTACATGTACCCAAGAACCTAAAATGCAATAAAAAATATATATACACCCAAAAAAAGACTAGGATTTATGATCCAACATGTACGAGTATCACAAAGAACTCTTACAACTCAAGATATCCTAAATACACAAAGAATTTTTAAAATTCATCAGTTAAAAAAATAAAAAAATCCAATGAAAGAAATTACTAAAACACCTTAACACACACCTCACCAAAGATATGCAAATATAAATAAGCATATGAAAAGTTGCTTACATCATGTAATTAGGTAATTGCAAATTAAGATAACAAGATACGCCTATACATTTATTAGAATGACACAACATTGCAACTTTATTCAAAACACTGCCAACTTTAAATGCTGAGCAGGATGTGGAACAATAGGAATTCTCATTCATTGATGGTGAAATTGCAAAATTTGGAAGAAAGTTTGGCAGTTTCTTATAAAATTAAATATATTTTTATTATCCTATTCATCAGTCACATTTCTTCCTGTTTACCCAAGAGTTGAAAACATATGTCCACACAAAAACCAGCACATGGATGTTTATATCAGCTTTATTCATAATTCCCAAAAGTTGGAAGAAAAGATGTCCTTTAGTAGGTAAATGAATAAATAAACTGTGGCACAACCAGATGATTGGGGTACTATTCAGCACTAAGAAAAATGAGCATCCAGCCATAAAAAAACATGGAAGAAACTTAAATATATGTTGTTGATTGAACTAAGTCAATCCGAAAAGGCTGCATACTGTATGATTTCAACTATATGGCATTCTAGAAAAGGTCAAACTACACGAAGAGTAATAAGTGCTTCCCATGGGAAGGGAGGAAAAAAGGATAAATGTATGGACTGCAAAGGATTTTGCAGTAGTAAAACTACTCGGTATGATACTATAATTGTAGATATGTTTAATGATATTAATAACTAATAATCTGGGTTCAAACCCAGAGAACGTACAACAGTAATATTGAACTCTAATGTAATCTGTGGCTGAGTGATAATAATGTCTCAGTACAGGTTTAGATTTACCTAAGTGTAACAAATGTGCCACTCTAATGACGAAAGTTGACAATGGGAGCTTATGTAAGTGTGAGGGTAGAGGTATAGGAGACATAACTAAACTTTCTTAATTTTGCCATGTCAAAGCAGTTTTTACTTTCTTAGACCTTTCAGACTGCTATAATAAAATACTATAAAATGGGTAGCTTATAAAAAAGAGAACTTTATTTTCCACCGATCTGTTAAAAGAAAATTCTTAGCCAAATTAAATTTAACAGAGTTTAAATGAGCAGAGAACAATTTACAAATTGGGCAACCTCCAGAGCCAGAGTAGGCTCAAAGAGACTCCAGTACAGCCATGTGGTGGAAGGACATTTATGGACAGAAAAAGGAAAATGATATACAGAAAACAGAAGTGAAGGAAAGAAACAACCAGATTGGTTATAGTTCAGCATTTGCCTTATTTGAACATGGGTTGAATAATTGGTCCCCTTTGATTGGACCAGTCTCAGTGATTAACACAAGAGCAGGTTACAGTCTTTTTATACTTGTATTCAGGTGACAGTTCACTAGGTACAGGGAAACCTCTTTATGTCAAACTTAAAATATGTAAGGGAGCAGCTTTAGGCTAAACTTGATTTAACAATCCCTGTTTTGGGTCATCCTCTCAATTTTGAGGGGATGACTAAAAGTTTAGATATTGATATCACTAGCATCATGATAAATGTACTTATTTGGTCTCAAAACTCGCTGGGAAATAGCAGAACAGTGGGTTTTTTAAGGTGAGAACAAGGACTTCAGATTAACTTCTTTGTAGGGTTTAGGGTAGAGAGTAGCTCCTTAAGGTGGAATCTCCTGTTTACAGGAGAAAAACAAAACTTGGTTTTGGATCTATCATTTTCTTTAAGATCTTAGTTTGATTAGGTCAGATTTAGCATAAGTGACTCTGATTTGGTTTAAAATGGTCTGTTGGGGCCTAGTGAATGAGCTCAATCCAAAACAGTGGCCTGTCATAATTTTGCTTAAAAATTACCCTCTTTGGTCATGTTCTCACTTAGGTGAGAGTATGATCAAAACTTCAGGCTTTAGCACCACTCTCAATTACCATCACTTTGGGTTTCTGGTCTCAGCACATCATTTATAGGCTACAGTACCCTCATGGTCACAACATTTTTTCAGCTCTTGTCATTCCAGTTGAAGACAGACCATTTGACACTCTAAGATGGCTGCAGGAAAGCATTTAAAACTTTTAAGAGAATACAGTGCACCAGGAATACTACTATTCTGACTATCAGGAATAATACCAAGAGCTTGTACACTCCTTAGCCAGCATTCTCATGAGCGAAACCAACTAAAATCAAATAAATCGAAGAATGAGTTAAAGAGTCTACTTGCTTTAACAAAGCAGCCTGTTCATTGATCCTCTACAAAAGAATCTCTATAATACCCAATTTATTTCTCCATGGGAAACGAGAAGTTCAAGCAACTGCACAGATACTTCTCTTTTTAGCCAGTAAGTAATTTAGAGCAATTCTATTATGTAGCATAACTTTCACAAGAGAATTTAAAGTCTGTTCTGCAACCATACTCTTTAGAGTAGAATGAGCTATAAAGTCTGTCATTGCCTCGTTTACTCAAAACCACAGAAAAAGAGACATAACAAATTAGGCCCATCTAGAAGAGCTAAAGCCTCCTAATAATGTTCTCTTTAACATGTGATGTAGGTTAAGAGGAGACCTATTACGTAGGTTAAGAGGAGTAAATAAGTGTTTGCTTCTGACTAATTATGAGACAGCAAACATACCATTAAAATTTCTCACCTACGTTGGCCCTTCATCTTCCATTTATCAAGGCCTAAGGTTGTCCATGTATAAGGCTGGCTGCAAAATTCTTCATGAATAAAAATAGACCCCATGAATGTACACAACAGACCCCCTTCTCAGTTCTATTCATCAAAGAGACATAAGCAAGGGAAAAAATGGAATGATAAGAGTCACATAATAGCAGAGAAATCTTGATACATGTTCTTGGGGAAAAGCTGTCCATATCAAATATGACTGTTTCTGGGGAAATATATCTGTTTCTGGGGAGGAACTTCCCTGGTTAGCTTTACCTTAAGGTTTTCAATGGGTGTACAGTTCTAAGAGTGTGGGGGGCTATGTGAGTTGTGAGATTATGAGCCCAAGTTTCAAGGTACCAAAATTTTGCTGCAATGTGTGCACAATGTCAGTCTTTCTCTGACACTCTGAGAAGACCACAGACTCCAATCCTCGGGTTCTAGATTATAAAGGGGTTGATTATCCCCAGTCAGTAGACCATGAAATGCATTCATTACCTGGTGGAAATATACTTTGGCGTAATGAGCTACATTATGACAACAGCCATCTTGCATGGGGAAGCTTTTATAAAACCAGAAAGTATGCATTACAAATTATAATTGAATGAATTCCTTCTACAAATGTTTAAATGGCCCATCAGGTAGCAGAAATGTACCTAAAGTTTTCAAATCCAGAAATGAGTTTGATAACAAACCATTGGTCAACTATTTGAGCAATTTAGATTGGTCACCAAAATCATTTACGTATTTTAATTTGGATAATTTTATTTATTCCATGATGGGTCATGAAATATAGAGCCTTCCAATAACAAATACTTTAAGGACTCAGGATGAGGTGGCTGTCCAGAATCATCGTGAATCATTCTTAACACTGGACTTACATTCTCTTAAATATCATTATTTCTCCAATACATGTTCATAGCACTGATAACTGAGAGGTTATCATAGGCAGTTTGACTTGGACCATGGAGTTCATTCAAATTGTATATCCAAATATTTCAGGGCTGACTGATTTATCATGAAAATCTCACAAAGTATTTTCTTGGTATTCAGTTAAATGTTTGTCCTGCTTGGGTTAGCCATTTTATAAACTAATCAATTAATCTTTTCATTAAAGTGTTGAAAATGCTTACCCAGTATGAATCATATAATATTAAAGTTATCAGAAGCTTGTATTCAAGAGTGCTTTTCAGGGTTCTTTCCATACTTTCATGAACCTCCTTAAAGATACCATACTCTAGGATTTCGTATGCTTGTCAAATTTTCAGAAACTGCACCAGAATTAAGCAATTAACTGTGGGAAAAACTGATGTGGATTCACACTATATTGGCCAGGTTGGTTTCAACTCCTGGCCTTAAGGATATCTCCCACCTTGGCCTCTCAAAGTGCTGGGTTTACAGTCATGAGCCACCACGCCCAGCATAAATGGTCATAAAGACACAACTGACAAGGAAATTTGGTCATTTCTGTGGCCGGCAATAACTAACCATAACCATTATTATGGTTGATAGCATATATCTAAACATAGAATTTTGGAAATCTTACACAATTTTGGAACATATATTAATAATATATCATTAAAATATAACTTGACAAAGTTGAAAATCATTTTTAATTTGGCAATGGTTTTCATGTAACTTAACATGTCAAAAAATCAGCTTATCTCTCTTTTAGATGCTTTAGGGGCCTTCTGTAGCATTCCAAAGTTAGAGATCAAAAAAGAGTTAACTTTGAAGCTGAAATTTGATTTTGGAAAGGTTGGCAAATATTACAAAGTATTAAAATATTTGACTGAAATAGGATCACAGGTTACCATAAAATAATAGTCATTCATTTAGCCAAAGTGATAATTAAGATATTTTTTAAAATCAAAAACCTGTACTCTTTAATAAAGAAGCTGTTTTCCAAATAAGGAAAAGATCTAAGACAGTATGAGACAGAATCTATCTCTTCTCTCCTCTCTCTTTTTTTGTTTTTACAATTTACTCCAAAAGTGAGGAAAACTATTTGAATGTGTCTGATTAATACTATGTAAATTTTTGTTCAAAAGAGAAAAACAAATTTTAGTTTTATATTGTGTATCAGCAATGCAAAAGCTTATTTTAATAAAACCCTGTAAATAAATTAATCAAATCTGTCTTCTTTTAACCACACAAGGTTTCCATAAGTTTTTTGTTTTACATTTTCTCCAACTTTCTATATTCATCCAGATTTATCTATTTTTTTACTCCTTCAATATGGAACCTGCAAGTAACTTCAAACTAGAAAAAATATTTAAACAAGCACACATTTTAATGACTTTATAAACTTTCTCATTAAAAACATATTTTTGTTTATACTTTTGTTCATATACTCTGTATACAGAATTGTTTTTCTCACATATAGTAGTTTTAGTTAAATATATTAACTATAATTTTAACTCTTAGTAACCCCAATTTGTACTGAAAACTCTAGAAAGTAATTTTGAACTGTTTGCTATCAGTATTTATAAATAAAATTCATTTTATAATTTTTTAAGAAGGATGGTTCTCCAAATTATTGTTTATTAACAACTTTTCTATAGCATTTAAAAATAGCATGTCAAGGTATATAGACTTAAACATGTTTAATAATCAATATTGCAGTATTTTAACTTAAAATGATTCAGACATTTTATGATTATTACTTAATCTAACATAATATGTCTTTAAGATTTTAAATTACTGAAAATAATTTGGAAGTAAACATAATTACCCACCCTAGTGTTTTCCCCAGTAATCCTGGGTCCCAGATTGCCATGTGACACCCAGGAAGGTCAGGGCTATGAAGATCAGGACTTATCTGAGTCCTGAATTTACATCCTAGGTGTAGAGGGGTCAGAACAGAAGACAGAGCTGTGAAGACTATATCTGGATGTTCTATTTCTTCCCAAAACAGCCAGGAGGCAAAACAGGGAGAGAGTAAGGAAGACGGGCCTCATTGGGTTTGATTCTGGCTTGCAGTTGCTGGTCTGGGTACTGAGAATTTTTCTCCAGACCTCATCATGTCTACCTATCCAGACCCCCAAATCCAGAGACTATAATCCAAAAACATAAACTCACAGTCGAATCAAGCAAGTTTCTAATTATATTTAACTGATAATTTTGAAATCATTCCTGTTTTACTAAAAAAATGTTAAGCAGCATTATTTACTAAATATTATCACATACACATAATGCATATAGACATACAAACACAGAGAAGCAATTCTTATAGCTTTCATAAAGGATTTTCATTTGCTGGCTTTTAAATAGCTTTTCTTTTCCCCATTCAGACTATCAATCTTTCAATTACTTGTTTCATTGCCTTAAGCAATTGTTAACTACACTACAAATTTGTATTTCTAAAAAGACAACTCTTAGGAGAAACAAAAAGTATTATATTTTGTAAGCACAGAGCTAAGATTTTAGCCCTAAATATTGTATCATAATTTGCTCAAACTAAGGGAAAAATACAGTGCCCAAGTAAAAGTTCAGTCAAGACGAGATGGCCAGTAAAGCACCTTAAACAAAGGTAGAAGTTGTGATGTAAATTTAAAACGATGGTAAGAATTTCTAAGGTATATCAACACACATCTTAAAAACGGAGACTTCCTTTGTAGATGTAAATTTTTTTTCCAAAAGAGTTTAAAGATTGCCCGTTAAATTCCACAAAGGTTTATTTTACGTCTGTTAAGTGTTCATGTCAACTTAGCTACTGTTTCTTAGCTAAAATTACTGAGTTCAGGGAAGAGCCCATCAGGAATAGGGCAAAGTATACTCTGTCTGAACTCAGCATGAATAGACCTGAAAAAGAGGCAAGCCTAGTTTAACTGAGGGGCTGTGTTTTATAGACACTAGATCTAGGAGAGCTTTTTTCATCTTAGAGCAGAATACTAACTAAGCCAAAAGGCTGGCAGATTTAACTTTTCTTATCAATTAGTCCCTTAAGCTTTTTATTTATCTTTTTAAAGAGTCTTTAAATAAAAATGTTGAAATCTTTTTGGAAGCTTCTGCCTATCAATAGGCATTCCTAGATGAGACTAATCTAGGAATAATAGGGGTTCCTAGATGGGAGCCCTCATCTTCAAATGCACTTCTTTAAGTGCAATATTGTTCATTAGGAACACTCTGTAACTTTATTTTTTTAATTATTTTCTACAGTTTTTTCTGTTTTAGTTTGTTATGTTTTATGATAGGGTCTCACTCTAACACCGAGGCTAAAGTGCAGTGGCATAATCTCAGCTCACTGTAACTTCTGCCTCCTGAGCTCAAGTGAACCTCCTGCCTCAGCCTCCTTCCTGAATAGCTCGAAATTCAGGCAAGTTCCACCATGCCTACCTAATTTTTGCATTTTTGGTAGAAACAGGATTTTGCCATGTTGCCCAGGTTTGTCTTGAACTCCTGGACAAAAGCAATCCACCCACCTCAGCTTCCCATAGTGCTGGGATTACATGAGCCAACATGTCTAGCCTTCACAGTAACATTAAATTATCTTTAGTAAGATTTTGCCATTTCTGTAAGCCTTTACTGCATCTGGAGTTTCATCTTTAAGCATGTATAAGGCAGGACATACTCAGTTCAGAAATGCAGGATCTTATTTGTACCTCAGATATTGACTTTGGCTCTCAGATCCCTTGATCAGCTTAGCCAGTGATTTATTTCCCACCTAAGTGTTCAAGAACAAGAAACAAAGGAGATAGAGAGCACAACAATCCCTACAAATTTCCAAAAGCTGAAGTTCACAGTCCCTGCAACATTGCCATTTACTACCAGTTTCTTTCTGACCCGGTTAAACCTAAGAGGCTTCTAAATGGATCCAAGTCAGTTAATTATCAGAACCAATCTGATCCTGGACCCAGTCTAATTTCCACTGGGACTTCCAAATCCAGTTTGGATCAGAAATTTGCTCAAACTAACTTGAGAGTTCAAAACAAATCCATGGAGTTTTAGAACCCAAGAGTGAATCCACCAGGATCCCAAGATCCCAAGTTGCTCAGAGAGAGCAATGGACACAATGGGCCCAGCAGGTACCTCACTTGATTACTTAATGTTTCTAGGGGTCGTTAAAAGCTCTACTTTCAATCCCACTTCTGATGCCATCTGTTAAAAGAAAATCCCTAGCCAAATTAAATTTAACAGAGTTTAATTGAACAAAGAAAAACTCATGAATCGGGCAGTTTTCCGAGCCAGAGAAGGCTCAGAGAGACTCCAGTGCAGTCACATGTTGGAAGAAGTTTTATAGACATAAAAAGGAAAGTGATGCACAGAAAATGAATGTAAGGTACAGAAACAGCAATTGGGCTGGGCGTGGGGGCTCACGCCTGTAATCCCTGCACTTTTGGAGGCCAAGGCAGGCAGATCACCTGAGGTCAGGAGTTCAAGACCAGCCTGGCTAACATGGTCTATTTACCCCATTTCTACTAAAATTACAAAAATGTGCTGGGCATGGTGGCACATACCTGTAATCCCATCTACTCAGGAGGCTGAGGCAGGAGAATCACCTGAATCCAGGAAGCAGAGGTTGCAGTGAGCTGAGATTGTACCATTGCACTACAGCCTGGGGAAAAAAAGCAAAATTCCATCTCAAAAAAAAAAAAAAAAGAAAGAAAAGAAACAGCAGATTGGTTGTTCGCCTTATTTGAACATGATTTGAACAACTGTGCCCTTTTGATTGGCCAAAACTTGGTGATTGGCATATGGCATAAGAGTAGATTATTGTCTGTTTACACTTCCAGTTAGATTATAATTCACTATGTACAGAGAAATCTTAAAACCTAAACTTAAAAATATGTAAGGAGGCAACTTTAGGATAAAATTGATTTAATAGCTCTAAAGGCTGAGAAGTCTAAGGTTAAGTCACCAATAGATTTGCCATCTAGTGAAAGGTCACTCTTTCCAGATGATGCCTTCTTCCAACATCTTCACATGGTGAAAGAAACCAACAAACTTCCTTGGGCTTCTTTTATAAGGGCACTGATTCTACCCATGAGGGTTCTGCCCTTACGACCTAATCACCTCCCAGAGCTCCCCACCTTCATACTGGGAATTAGGTTTCAACATATGAATCTGAGGGAAACACAGGTATTCACAACATAGCAATTAACTTGTTTTGCTTTTTTAAGAACAAAATGTAGAGATATCGAAGCATGTGATTCCCTGTGACAATGTGGGAATCACGAATGGTGTCACATACTGGGTATTACAGCACCTATAACCCAGGTGACCTATGAAAGACCCCCAGGCACACACAGATAAAGGTATATTGGGGTACCCCTTACCACATAAATTTGTCTTAAGAAACACAACATAATGTTTCCTAATTGTACCAGGCATTTAGCTAACAATGGATAAAGTATATATATGGTAGACAAAACAAAACCATATTACCAGATCAGAGATATTTTGGGGAAATAGGACCAAGCATAGGAAAATTATGGCAAACAGAATTTGCCTCTAATGTAAAGAGACATTCAGAGGGTAGAAGTTTCTTGCAAGAATGTGATGGCTATCCTATTGCAGAAGGAAGGCAAACAGTGGCAAGCTTCTTAGTCTGATAAAGAAGTTTAACTAAATGGGTTTTCTAAAATAAAAATAAAATGTTAAAACAACATAACCAAATGATAGAAAGGAGGTTGCACTCTAAGTTAAGCAGGGATTTTAGATATGCTATTATAAAAAGAAGCAGAAGTGGTCCAGGGTGAGAGAACTACTTCTGGAATGGCAGGAAACATCCCCTGTGAAAAAACTGTTACTGGTGAAAATTATAAACATGCTTAACAGTTTAATAGCTTTACAAATTGTCCAAAGTACACACAGCAAATGAAGAAACAATATCTACTAAAACCAGCCAAAGTCTATGACATTTGAGACTCCACCCACTCTCTTTATTCCATACAACCCCAGCTCAGCATGAAAGAAGCTTCTATTCATGTGTGTTCAGTCAAGAATGCAGGACTCTCTCTCCCCTCAACCCCTACTTATGTGCTATAGTATCCACCTGGGGTGAGGGGGCAGCCACCACCAATTCTCATTCTCCCTAAATCAGCTGAGTGGTTTGGGCTTTCTTAACTATACATAAACCACACTAGTAGGACAAAAGTTCTACTGCTGGTACAGCAGACGGTTAATCAGCCTCACACCAACTCATTTGAGGGGGTATATTCCACGCTGGGAGAGACAAGCCGAGGAGACTGGCAGCTACCACCCTAGCTCATGGCTCCATTTGTAAAGCAGTGGTGTCACTCAGAGAAAAGAAGTCATTGCCTCTGTCCTCATCACTGTATCAGAAATTTTGTGGGATGATGGGAAGGAGCAAGTTCTAAAAGCAGAGAGCTCCAAAGCTCTCTCTAAGAGAACTGACTTTATTTGAAACAGTGTGGGGAAGTGACAAGAAATTATGAGGAAGCTGGTAGTTCTATGAAAAGAGCAAGCTAGATTCTAAGCCAGCTACATGTTTGCCCGAGAGAATTAAAGAAAGAGATAGCTAACAAGAGCCCTCCTAGGGTTGAAACAAATATTGAAGAAAGGCCTCAAAAACCAGTCTTGCAAAAAGGACTGAATTTAATTGGATTATACGGTGGAACAATTAACACCCCCAAGGCACTATTAAAAACTATGAAGCGGGCCGGGCGCAGTGGCTCACGGCTGTAATCCCAGCACTTTGGGAGGCCAAGATGGGTGGATCACAAGGTCAAGAGATCGAGGCCATCCTGGTCAACATGGTGAAACCCCGTCTCTACTAAAAATACAAAAAATTAGCTGGGCATGGTGGTGTGTGCCTGTAATCCCAGCTACTCAGGAGGCCGAGGCAGGAGAATTGCCTGAACCCAGGAGGCAGAGGTTGCAGTGAGCCGAGATCGCGCCATTGCACTCCAGCCTGGGTAACAAGGGCGAAACTCCGTCTCAAAAAAAAAAAAAAACTATGAAGCAATCAGCCAGCAATTCAAGGAGGCTAACAACTGGATGTAATACTTACAGTGGCAGACAAATTAATAATGAAATCAGAGAAAGAAAGAATCAAAGGGAATATTGCTAAAACCACTTCATCCCAGGGTTATGCACATAACCAAGGCTTCACCCTCTGAGCAGTGACATCAGAGGCTGCACACTGTGGGAAAAAATAGACATCATTGAAATAGTACACCTTGTTACTGAAAATCCAACAAGTTTTAAGGGATCCATATAAACATTTCCTAGAGCATATTTTCTAAGATATCTAGTTTTCAACAACAAAAAAAATGAAACATACAATGAAACCAAAAGTGTGACCCCTATACAGGAAAAAAGTAGACAACGAAAACTACCTTTGAGAGAATCCAAATATCAAACTTAGCAGAAAAAGACTTCAAAGCATTTAATGTAAATATATTTTAAAAACTAAAGAACACCGTAAAGAACTGAAGAAAGGTATGAGGACAATGTCTCAACAAATAGAGACTATCAGTAAAAAGATAAAAGTTATTTTAAAAAACAAATGGAAATTCTGCAGTTTAAAAGTACAATGCTTGGAATGAAACATTTACTCAAGTGCTCAGCAGTAGATTTGAACTGGCTAAGAATCAGTGAAATTAAGGATAGATTGACAGAGATTATATACTTTGAGGAGAAGAGAAGGAAAAAGAAAAGAAAGAAAGAAAAAGGCTCATAGAAATGTAAAACATAATTAAGCAAACCAAAATATGCATAATGAAAGTTACAGAAGTAGAGGACAAAGAGTAATGAGCACAAAACTTATTCAAAAAAGTAATGACTGAAAACCTTCCAAAGTTGACTTAAAACATTAATCCACACATCAAAGAAACTCAATGAATCCCAAATAGGACAAACACAAAGAAACTTACACTCAGACATATCAAAGTGAAAATACTCACAGGCAATGATAAAATAATAAAAGCACCAAGATAAAAATGACTTTTTACAGAAAAGGGAACACCAGTAAGGTTATGTACTGGTCTGTTCTCACACTCCTATGAAGAAATACCTGAGACTGGGTAATTTACAAAGGAAAGAGGTTTAATTGACTCACAGTTGTGCATGGCTAGGGGGCCTCAGGAAACTTAACGTGTATGGCAAAAAAGGAAGCAAACACGTCCTTCTTCACATGGCAGCAGGAGAGAGAAGTGTCGAGCAAAGGAGGAAAAGCCCCTTATAAAACCATCAGATCTCATGAGAACTCACTCACAATTACAACAACATCATGGGAGTAACCACCCCCACAATTCAATTACCTCCCACCAGGAACCTCCCACAACAGGTAGAGATTATGAGAACTACAATTCAAGGTGAGATTTGGGTGAGGACACAGCCACACCATATCATCCTGCCCCAGGCCCTCCAAAATATCATGTCCTCACATTTCAAAACCAAGCATGCCTTTCCAACAGTCCCCAAATTCTTAGCTCATTCCAGCATTAACCAAAAAGTCTAAGTCCAAAGTAAGGTCTCATTTAAGACAAGGCAAGTTCCTTTCTCCTATGAACCTATAAAATCAAAAACAAGTTAGTTACTTCCTAGATATAATGAGATTATAGGCATTAGGTAAATACTTATTCCAAATGGGAGAAATTGACCAAAACAAAGGGGCTATAGGCCCCATGCAAGTCCGAAATCCAAAAGGGCCGTGATTAAACCTTAAAGTTCTAAAATGATCTTTTGACTCCCTGTCTCACATCCAGATCACACTGATGCATAAGGTGTGTTTCCACAGCCTTGGGCAGCTCCAACCCTGTGGTTTTCAGGGTACAGCCCCCTGCTCCGGGTGTTTTCATGACTTGCATTGACTATCTGCAGCTTTACCAGGCACACGGTGCAAGACATCAGTGGATCTACCATCTGGGCTCTGGAGGACAGTGGCCCCCTTCTCACAGTTCCACTAAGCAGTACCCCTGTGGGGACTCTGTGTGAGGGCTCTGACCCCACATTTCCTTTCCACACTTGCACCCATGGTCAGCACCCGCAAAAGTCACTGGGGCTTGAGAATATTAGGTCAGAAGTAATAAAAGGATGCCTTTTTAAATCTCCTTCATGTACCCCAGGTATTCGTTGCAAAGAGAAAGAAATACATTTCTCCAAAGAATATATATATATACATAAAAAGATGCTTAACATCCTTACTCATCATGGAAAGGCAAATCAAACTCACAGTGAATTACCACATCACACTCATTAGGATGATTACAGAGATGAAATGCTATGGTCTGAATGTTTGTTACTCCCTCAAAATTCATACACTGAAACCTAATTCCTAGGGGTATTGTATTAAGAGATGGGGTCTTTCAGAAGTGATTAGGTAGGGGTAGAAACCTTACGAATTGGATTGATGCTCCTATAAAGAGGCCAAAGAGAGTTTATTTGCCCCTTCCCATATGTAGGGATGGAGTAAAATGGCAGCATGTATAGAAATGAGGCTTCACCAGACACCACAAGTCACCTTGATCTTGGACTTCCCAGACTTCAGAACTGAAAAATAAAATGCTCTTGTTTATAAGTTACTCAGTCTAAGGTACTTTATTATAGCAGCCTGAATGAAGTAAGACAGATGGCTACAATCAAATAGATGGACACAAAAAAAGTGTTGGCAAGCATATAAAGAAATTCAAACCCCTAAACATTGCTAGCAGAAATTTAAAGTGGTGCAGCCACTTGAAAAAACAGTCTGGCCATTCCTCAAAAGACTAAACATAAAATTCCTATGTTATCCAGCAATTTCACTCCTAGGTGTATACCCTATATAATTCAAAATATATGTCTACACAAAACCTATATACAAATCATCACAGAATTGTTCATAATAGTCCAAAAGTAGAAACAACCCAAAGTCCAATCAATGGATGAATGGATTAAATAAAATATGTTAAAGTCATACAATGGAATATTGCATGGCATTAAAAATGAATCAATAAGCAATAATATGGATGTATTTTGAGAGTATTATGCTAAGCAGAAGAAGCTAATTTTGAAAGGTTACTATTGTATGATTACATTTGTATGAAATGGAGTGCATGAAATTTATATAAAATGTTAGAAGAGGCAAATCTAGAGAGACAGAAAGATTAGTGATTGTCTAGGACTTGGGGAGTTGGGGGGAAATGCTTACAGATGTAGATTTTCTTTTGAGGGTGATAATATATTTTAAAACTTACCATGGTGACAGTTGCACACTCTGTGAATGTACCAAAAAAACATACAAAAACTATTTAACTGTATCCTTTAAATGGGTAAATGGCATGTGATATGAATTATATGTCAACAAACGTGTTAACAAAAGAAAGAAAGAAGGAGGTGGAGTAGGACCTGCCCAGATCTTCAGCTTTTCATCTTAACTGCCAAATTCATTTATAGAAAATCTGTCAGAACCACCCTAATTATGGAAGCTTCTAAATGGGTAATATAGTTTACATCAGTCTCTTTAATAGCTTTGATCAAAATCAAATCAATTAGACACAGATCAAAATAAGACATACCAGCTGGGCACGGTGCTCACACCTGTAATGCCAGCACTTTAGGAGGCCAAGGCAGATGGATCACTTGGGGTCAGGAGCTTGAGACTTTCCTGGCCAACAAGGTAAAACCCCATCTCTACTAAAAATACAAAAATTAGCTAGGAGTGGTGGCACGCACCTGTATTCCCAACTACTCCAGAGTTCTGAGGCAAGAGAATTGCTTGAACCTGGGAGGAAGAGGTTGCAGTGTGCCATGCACTCCTGCCTGGGCAACAGAGTGTGACACTGTCTCAAAAAAAAAAAAAAAAAAAAAAAGACATACACAATTGTAGAATTTGTGAAGACAGGAAATATAGTAACTTAAATTTTTCTCAGAAAACCCCACTTAAAAGTTGATTGTTTATCTTAGAAGAACCCACCCATGGGGAAGCTATTTCAGTCTGATTCTGTAAAATGATACAATTTCTGTCTTGTACATTGAAATCACTGAGACTTAGCCATAGATTTATAACACCCTACACAACAAAACCTGTAGCCAAGAAGAGGTCATTTCTATTAGCAAGGGGCAAGAATACAGCAATCATAATTTTTGATTTGTTGATAAAACCCAAACAAACTTAAATTATTTTCCTAGCAAGAAAAGTTGTTTTGGTTTAATAATAATGTGATTCCTATGAATTTTCCAATTGTTTTGGTTTAATAATAATGTGATTCCTATGAATTTTCCAATTGTTAATGTTACTTGTAAAAAAATAAAACTAGCTTGTCACTTATTTATTTGTCCCTTAACCTTAGTCACATTTGAGGAAACTTCTTGAAAATAGTTTTATCCATCCACCAATTTCAAATAGTGTTATTAAAAAGCGAATAAATCATTTTATGCAAATTAAAACATAGAATTGAGAGGAGATTGGTTTTTATTGAAAGAAAATTGAATAGCGAAAACTTAGGGTACCAGAAATGTCAATGCTGATTTAATCTGTGTAGAAAGGTGACTAGAGAGCACACATTAGTAGGCTCTAAGTAAACGCCTCTGAATTCCCATTTAAAATGTAGTTCTTTTTTTCTTGGTAAGATGGCTCCCAAATAAATTGTTCAGGAACCATCAGGGCACTCCCCAACACAAAAGCGAATGTCATGTTGTAGCGTCATTCCTAAATTGACAAGGTAAGCAAATACTTCAACCTTTTCTAATTAAATAGCATTTGCTTATTCAAAATATATATTTAATTGCCACAGTACATCTGATTTTCATTCCAAATGTTTAACAAAATGAAAAAATAGTAATTTTCTGGGTGGGTGCAGTGGGTCACACCTGTAACCCCAACATTTTGGGAGGCTGTCGGGAGAATAGCTTGAGACTGGAAGTTCAAGACCAGCATGGGCAAAATGAAAAGGAAAATAGTAATTTTTCAACTTGGAAGACTTGGCCTGAATTGGAAACTGGTAAATAATCTGCTAGGTATTTTTCAAAAATAAGAAGGATTCTAATTTCTTTCTTTTTTTTTTTTTTTTTTTTTTTTTTTTTTTTTTTTTTTGAGATGGAGTTTCACTCTTATTACCCAGGCTGGAGTGCAATGACTCGATCTCGGCTCACTACAACCACCGCCTCCTGGGTTCAGGCAATTCTCCTGCCTCGGCCTCCTGAGTAGCTGGGATTACAGGCACGCGCCACCATGCCCAGCTAATTTTTTGTATTTTTAGTAGAGACGGGGTTTCACCATGTTAACCAGGATAGTCTCGATCTCTTGACCTCGTGATCCCCCCGCCTCGGCCTCCCAAAGTGCTGGGATTACAGGCTTGAGCCACCGCGCCCAGCCAGGATTCTAATTTCTAAGTGATTAGTAGCTCCCAAGATTCTCATTTGAATTCCACATTTCAGGTTTAACAGAATCACCACAATGTGATCTAGTTTTTCTCTTCTTGCAGCATATGTCAGGGAAGCACTTCATATAGGTGAACAACTAGGCTCAGTTTTCAGTGGAAAAAGATGCCTTTTTTCCCAAATATTATGAAGTAGACAAGAAACAATAAACATTATGCTCAAATTAATATAAAGCATGGATTGAATAAATCTCTAAAATAATTTGATATGGCATCTGCACTTCTCAAATGAGAGACAGTACAATCAGCCTGCCTTTAAACATCCTTATTACTAAACTCAGTAATAAATCCTCTGTGGCAATAGATTTGACAATTTTATATTGTACGTCTTGTTAGCGCCACCTACTGAGTGCTGGTCACATTTTGTAAATCTCAATTACAAATCACTGTCTGAAAATGCAAAAGGAAACAAATCAAAGTTAACAAAACGATGAAAATACAATGATTATGTCTCCAGCTTTTTATTTTCATCAGCACTACTGAAGTATAGATACAGTTACCAGAGCAGTGAATGACATGTCAGAAAAAGAATTAGTTATAAATTACATTTATATAAATATGACAATTTGATTAAAGAGGATTTATGTTGACAAAAGCAAATATTATTAAGCCATTCCTGCCTTACCCATATCACAAAGTTGTAACAAAAATAATTCATTTGAAAAATGCTTGAAAACCACAAAACATTAAAAATGGGAATCACTATTCCATAATGCAATAGCATTTTCATTTTATAATTTTTTTCAAAAATTTTTTAAATGCCACAACTAAATTTATGATACAAGCTAGATACTACTTTTAGGTTCAGTTGAGCTTAGCATTTGGAAAAGCTGAAACATGCACTTTCAAAGGATGGGAATTTTCTACATTAGATGATTTAGAATCCCTTATATATTGTTTTCTCATTTCTATGAAAATAGAAAGGCTACTTTTATACCCTAAAGTCATGTTTATTTTTCAGTTCTGAAAATGGATTGAATCATACACACAGAGAGTGGCATATGAAGACTTTATTAATAAAAATAAAGTTGGTGATTCAAACTTCTGATTTTGCCAAAACTACTAAAGGAAGTATGAAGCACATGAGGAACTTAATGTGGTTAAGTTTCAAGTTTATTGACACTCGACTGTTGGTGAGGTTTATAAAATAGGTTTATTCTATATAAGAAATGCTCCTCTCACAAGCTTTAACTCTTTCATCACCTGTCTGTAGGTCTTGTTTGAAATAATAAAACAATATAAAATAATCAAAAATAAAATAAAAATGAAGTGAATTCATATTTGATTAAATACGTTCATTACATTTATTCTTTCCACCTTATACATAGTGCTGGTTCAAAACACAAGTTTTGAAGAATCAAATGATGCTCACTTTGCATGCTTTCTTATTTACAATATACAAGAATATCAAGGAGCCCTACCAAATTTGGAAGCATCTAAATATGTGTAAACCTCTAAATGATTGTCATAAGCATAAAAGATAACCACCTGATATGTTACCTTTTCCCATGGAGGCTTTGACATATTGTAAATATAAATGTAGCCAAAATATTGAAGTCAATCCCACCTTCCCACATGCAAATATATTAACGTATAACAGAAATCATCCTTTTGCCCAACTCCCCCTACAAGGCACCTTCATGGCCATCTCTCCTGATCTCCCAGGGGGTTTCTCAGTATGAAGAGCCCAATTACAAAATAGGAAAAGCGCCACTCAAAGCCTATATATACATGCAGTTGCGAAGTGTTCTGGAGAGGTTAAAAGACTGATATGAATTTGGCCCACTGCATATAACCTGCAGCAATATTGCCATAAAACAGGATTTGAATGAGCCCAGGTTGGAAAAATAAATTACCTTTATGCCTTGAAGGCAATCTCCATAGGTCAAGGCTAATGCCTTTTTCTTTGCTATTGTGTAAGATAATCATCTCTATCACCTTTTTTTCTTTTCTTTTTTTTTTAGATAACTAGGTGGTTTTGACATTTTTGTGGTTGGTAATCTAATATTTTTTCACAAATTTTCTTTCAGGAAATAGAAAATTTTTACAGTAATTGAATGAGAATGATGGATCATGCTAATAAATGTCTTTCTCAAAACCTGTCATAACTCTAAATCAAAGTTAGGGTATTAATATGAGACTCCTATATTCCTTATGTATATTTCATGTCCGCATGTGTCTAGCTGATGTCAACAGCAGAGGAAAATAACATCGGGTTCAAGAAATGTGGTCCTGTTAATATTTATGTGAGGTATTGACTTGATAATGAACATCAGTAAAAATTTCAGTCAAATAAAAAAATGTACTTGTGTCTATAAATATATTTAATATACAGAAACCTTAAGGAGAAAAACATGTGAGCCTTGACAGTAAAGGTGCAACATAGCACATAAGTTGTAATGGTCAATGCAATTTAAATATTAGAGTTTATGAGCCAGATATCAAGCTGCTAATTTACCTTCATTATCTCTTGTCATATTCATAGCAACACCATGAACACCATATTATTATTCCCATTTTACAGATGACAAAAGTAAATCTAGAGCAGTAAAATATATTCAAGCCTGCCCAGCTAGATAGGGACAGAAAAGAGAACTGAAACTTAGCAGATGTCCAATCACTCAGTCATACATACTGGCAAGGAGCTAAATCTGCAAAGATTGAAACTCTTTTCTAATTCACTCAGAGTGATTGTTTGCTCACCAAGCTGTGTGCCTTCAGGACTTTCTGCTCAAATCAAGTGTTTTTTCTAATTTATACAAATATGTCAAGTGACCTCATATTAGCCTGTGTGTTGTCAAATGTTCTAAATTTCAAAAAGTTTGCTTTAACTCAGTTGACCAGGAGTAAGACCATGGAGATAAGAAATTTAAATTTAACCTAAATGATGAATAGGATTGGCCGGGCGCGGTGGCTCACTCTTGTAATCCCAGCACTTTGGGAGGCCAAGGCAGGCGGATCACCTGAGGTTGGGAGCTCAAGAACAGCCTGACCAACATGGAGAAACCCCGTCTCTACTAAAAATACAAAATTAGCCAGGCATCATGGTGCATGCCTGTAATCCCAGCTACTCAGGAGGCTGAGGCAGGAGAATTGCTTGAACCCAGGAGGTGGAGGTTGCCGCGAGCTGAGATCATGCCATTGCATTCCAACCTGGGCAATAAGAGTGAGACTCTGTCTCCAAAAAAAAAAAAAAAAAAAAAGAATAGGATTTTAATGAGGAAGATGGATAGTATAGTGGTAGGGTAAAATAGAATATTTTTAGAACCTGCAAAGGATCCACATGCAGAAAAAAAAAATAAGGCATATTTGAGGTATAGGAGTTCGGACTGGCCAAAACAGAATTTCTAGCAAGATAGGAGATCAGACCGGATAGGCGAACTTGTGGAACACTCAGAATGCTGAGTTAAGGTATATGGTCATGAAGCTGTGGGGATACAGGAAGGAAACAACAAGGCCAAACATAGGATTATTACTCTAGTGTTGGGAGTAGATGTTTTCGAGCAGGTAATATGACAATAAGAAGACAATGGAGAAACTATTAAGACTAGACCTGAACTATGCTAGTGCAGAAGCAATGGAAATGGAGAAGAGAGGTACTCTATCACTAGACATGCAAGTATTAATCTTTCTTCCTGTGAACAATAGTCGTTTTTCAGTTCTTAGATTTAATGTTTGCTCCTGTGGTCATCAAATTTAAACACTAAAATGTTTTGGAATTTAATAATGTTTGTGAAAAATAATTACTTTGAATTATGATTTTAAGCGTTCAAAGAATGAACTTTAATACCTGATATGCTTTGGCTATGACCCCACCCAAAATCTCATCTCAAATTGTAATTTCCACAATTCCCAAGTGAGAAGTGATTGAATTATTGCAGCCAGTCTTTCCTGCACTGTTCTCTGATGGTGAAGGAGTCTCATGAGATCTGATGGTTTTAAAAACAGGAGTTTCCCTGCACAAGCTCTCCTTTTTTGCCTGCTGCCATCCACGCAAGATGTGACTTGTTCCTTGCCTTCCACCATGACTGTGAGGCCTCCCTAGCCATGTGCAACTGTAAGTCCAATTAAACTTCTTTCTTTTGTGCCCAGTCTCAGGTATGTCTTTATCAGCAGGATGAAAACAGACTAATACAATACCCATTCCTCTCTTCACCCTCTTGGTCTCGCAAAAAGATACCCAAACACATATACCCACATCAACACAAAAATACCCTTTCAGCCTGTGGTTACTATAGGATGCAGTATATAGAATGTTTGCATCTAAGAGTTTATGTAGAGTTATTAACATCTTATTTGGACACAAACAAAGGCCCCCAAGGGCTTCTGTCTTCAGCGCCTTTTAGGAAGAACTCAAGGATAAATTACTAGGACCACACATCTACTAAATAGTAGTATTGAAACCCTATAAGGCTACTGATGCTTTTGAGTTCTGGAATCTTGACAATCAAGAGAAGTCCCCTATGTCATATCTGTAACACCATTCAATTCCAAGTTTTTCTATCTACCAACTTCGGGGAATTCATTCCAGCAGCATCTTCCTTTTTGTCAAGATCTTTTTGTATCATTTGACAACTGATAAGCAATTTTTAGTCAGGCATTATTTAGGCACATTCTTTTTTATATCTTACCTATTCATGCTTCTGTTAAAATTTGTTATAATTTTTTGCTGATTTATTGATATAAATCAACTTTCAGCTTATTATTACTGTAAATTTTATTCACTGTTAAACAAATAAGACATAATTATTATCATTGTCATTAGCATAATTGCTTTTTACCAGCTATTAACTTCCACTAGCATGATCATGATTAGCATTATTAGAAACCTGCCACCTCACTAAAAATGTTAAGAAATCCTATGTTTATTTTATAGATAAAAACTGTTATTAAAACTCGTAGCACCTTAAACTCATGTCTTAAATTGTTTCCATTCCCATCCCAATAACATAAATAGTACGACTGCCTTCCATTTATTTGTGTGTGCAAAAATGCTTATGAGGATAAGGTCACTAAAGGTCACCAAGACATTTACAGAAGCTTTTACTACACCCTGAAAAGTATATAGCCCTAACATGTAGAACTAGAGAAATCACTTCTTTTGAAACTACCAGAGAATATGTAATGGATTTAATAGTTTTAGTTCATATGACTCCACAAATTCAAAAAATTGTAGTTTACAGCATAATATAATAATTAATATAAAAAAGAATCTCACATATAGTTTCATATTTTACCAGCTCCAATAGACCTGCACCCCTAGATCTATATTAATATTTTAAATATAAATTAGTACACCCCAATACTTAATAAGTAGAAATTCAAGGAAAAATGGACATTAAGTTTTCCTTATAAAAGGGAGCAAAGGTGTCTTATAAATGAGGTGTTCACAACAGGGAAAGACATTAATCAGCTTTCAAAAGCTAAATTTGTCTCAAGCTCATTATTATTCAAAGCGGTGAATTTTCCCTGGCAACATGTCACAAAGGGAATAAGGAACGGAAATTCTAATGATAGCCCAGCAATTTAGCATGAGGTTTTAATTAATTAATCTGGAGTTTATGCACATAAGACTGATTATATGCACCAAAGTTCAATTCTACAAGTATTTCACAAATTAAACAAATGCTATGTATTTTAATAATGTGAAATATGAAAAAAGCACAAAATATGATTCAGTATATACCAAAATTAAAAAGCAGTTATAGTATACTGCTTTTCTAGACAAAGCAATCATTAATTTTTCTCACGCTAAAGCACACAACAAAAGCATTTACAATTTCTCATTACATTCAACATTGAAAAATGATAACAAATGACTTACTGAATTTATATTGATGAAAGTTGGGATGACGTAAGAAATAAGCACTGACAAAGGAGTAGTATTAAACCTGGACTTTCTGAGTTTGACTCTTGTTACAAATAATTTCACAGAAATCATTGACTATTAGATGTATATGTCTCTACATATAGAAAAAAACAGAAAAGAAAACTGGGCATGTGCAAATTTTAAAATCAGTATTTTCGAGAAAGATGAGTACAACCTCCTACCAATAAATCTACTTAGTTCTAGTGCCATAATGTTAATTAACTCCATTGTTATAAAGTGATTTAAAATAACATAAAAACCTGAGCATGTCGAATGGTATATGCTAACAGTTCAGTTTTAATACACTCATATTAGTGGTCATTCCTAAGAACATTCATCACATACACATAGCCAGCCTTAGTGCACGTATTCCTAATTTGCTAATGACAGTTTTTGATTACTTCAGATGAGAGCTCCAAAAGTTTGGTTTATATAATGCAGATTGTCTCATAATGGAAGAACCAGTTAATTAAAGAACTCCACTTACATCCCTTCAGTTTTAGCTGGTAACACCTGAAGGACTGACATCTAAGTTGCCTAGAGCTACCATTTTTTTGGATTTCAGAAAGCACTGTGCTAGTTGCCTCTCCTTCTACTCTTTCTCTACAACCTTTCTTTCTCTTTAAGCTCTTACTCAGCAGGCATGAAATATATTTAGGAAAAGTCTTTCAATTTAAAAACATAAAACATTTACAGACTTGTTAAGGCAATAGGTTGTGGTTAAGAACCCCATAGAAGGAAGGACATAGAAACCATCTCAGCAGTTACACAACAACTTTTTATTCCAGTACTTCTAATTGGCTTATGTCAAGCCTCACAAAGGGTGAGAGTAGAGGATTGTTGACAGTGAGAATACAGCATTCTCTCATTTGTGTGTGTCTTACATTCATGCTGCCAAGTATCTTAGATTGGGTTCCATTGGAAAAGATTCTACGATGGCAAGCTCTCTGCAGAAGGTTTATTGAAAAGCATTCTCAGGAGTCACCTGCATGAAGAAATGAGGAAGGTAGGACTAACAGAGAAAGACACACCTGCAGTGTCATTGTAACTGAAGTCTTAGGCAATGCCAAGGGCAGCTCTGCAACTGAAATGGACCCTGAGTGTTGTTCTGTATTGAGATGAGAGAAGGCCCTTTAGCACCACATCAGCCAGTTACTGTTTATGCTTCAGCCTCTGGGAAGGGCCATAAGCTGGCTGAAACATTTTCCTGCAATGGAGGGCTATGCTCTGTGAGTGAAATAGTTGAACACTGTCAGTAGCCAATATTACCAGCAGCAGAGAAATGGTGAAGGATTGGAACATTCACCACACCAGGAAGGCATATATGACTGGGTCAGGCTACCCCCATCTAAATAGGACCATCTCATTAGGCTTGGCTTATTATAAGCCTATTCCTGGTTGTCATTGCCTGGTGCCCTAAGAGCTGGTCCAACCGGTTATGCCAAGTAAGTTGGTTTGTTCTCACCCAAAACATAAAGCTCAGAAAGATTGTCAAGGAGTCTAGGTGTGGCGTGTATGTAAAGGTTCATCTACAATATAACAAATTACCAACTTCTCAATAACAACACAAAAACAGCAACAACATAATAATATTTCATGTTAATTTGGTATTTACAGTCCAGATACTGTGCTAAATATTCTAGGCAATTTATCTCATTTAATCTAACAGGAACCCTATAACATAAGAGTTATTACTTTCCTGTTACGAAGAAAAATTGAAACCCAGAAAAAAGCAGAAAATGTATCCAATACCATACAAACAATGTCATAGACCTTGAAACAAAGAGTTTCAGAGTGTTTCATTTTAAGAATTTTACTAAACAACCCACAGAGGCTGGCTTATCAATGATCATATACTATTTGCCATTTGCATGGAAATCTACTGGCTTCATTTTAAGTATAAAGCCATATGTACTATATCACAAATATTGCATGACATTGTATTTATTCAGAGGTCCTATATCCAATGATCTTAACTCTTCAGAACATTATTGAGAACCACAAGACCAGTTTTAAAGACTTTTGTGTCCTGGTAGAAATGGAATAGTGGGGATCGAATAATCTCTTCTGCCCTACAACTAGACAATTGGATAAAACCTGTAACAATCATTATAAAAGATGAGACTGATATTGGAAAACAAGTAGCACAGGACTATAATCTCTGAGAAAAGGGAAACAAACTGAGTGAGCCCCGAATGCATCAGCTTACTCCAGAAGCAGTTTTCACACCACCTTTTAGAAAGACGGAACCCTAACAGAGCCCAGTGGTCTTACTGAAGAACCAGAGATCAGTGTTGGAGGGAATAAAGATGGTAGAATTTGCTAAGAAGAATATGATACCATAGAAGTAGAAGCTAAACAGGGAGAACTTCAGAGATCTGCAGAGGGGTCTGCTTGAATCTCTGAGTATTGATTTGTTCATGTCTGACAGGAAAATATCCAAGTTCAGAGAAACACTTAAAAACGTTTGAAGTACATACAGGGCCTCTAGAGCAGAGTGGAGAGACCTTTTAATGCAAGGTCTGTCCTGTAGAACACTCACAAGGATGTTACTTTGGTTTTGAGCCTAAATGTGCCTATACAACAAGCTAATCTAAACCTAACTTACCAATGCTTAAAGAAAGATTCAGAGATATCTAACTGATTCCTGTAAACTAACTGCATGCCAGAACAAATTCTAACCCTCTCTAAAATTCAGCAAGCAAGAAAAACAATTTAAAACATCAGAAATCTAGTCAAAGGTTACCAGTTACAAAATTACCTCATTTTATTGTGCTTCAATTCATTGTTCTTTGCAGATACCGCATTTTTTTTTTAATTTTTTATTGGATTTTAGGTTTTGGGGTACATGAGCAGAGCATGCAAGACAGTTGCGTAGGTACACACATGGCAGTGTGCTTTGCTTTTCTTCTCCCCTTCACCCATATTTGGCATTTCTCCCCAGGCTATCCCTCCCCACCTCCCCCTCCCACTAGCCCTCCCCTTTTCCCCCCAATAGACCCCAGTGTTTAGTACTCCCCTTTCTGTGTCCATGTGTTCTCATTTTTCATCACCCACCTATGAGTGAGGATATGCGGTGTTTCATTTTCTGTTCTTGTGTCAGTTTGCTGAGGATGATGTTTTCCAGATTCATCCATGTCCCTACAAACGACACAAACTCATCATTTCTGATTGCTGCATAATATTCCATGGTGTATATGTGCCACATTTTTCCAATCCAGTCTATTATCAATGGGCATTTGGGTTGATTCCAGGTCTTTGCTATTGTAAACAGTGCTGCAATGAACATTCGTGTACATGTGTCCTTATAGTAGAACGATTTATAGTCTTTTGGATATATACCCAGTAATGGGATTGCTGGGTCAAATGGAATTTCTATTTCTAAGGCCTTGAGGAATCGCCACACTGTCTTCCACAATGGTTGAACTAATTTAGACTCCCACCAACAGTGTAAAAGTGTTCCTATTTCTCCACATCCTCTCCAGCATCTGTTGTCTCCAGATTTTTTAATGATCGCCATTCTAACTGGCGTGAGATGGTATCTCAATGTGGTTTTGATTTGCATCTCTCTGATGACCAGTGACGATGAGCATTTTTTCATGATTGTTGGCCTCATATATGTCTTCTTTCGTAAAGTATCTGTTCATATCCTTTGCCCACTTTTGAATGGGCTTGTTTGTTTTTTTCCTATAAATCTGTTTGAGTTGTTTGTAAATTCTGGATATCAGCCCTTTGTCAGATGGGTAGACTGCAAAAATTTTTTCCCATTCTGTTGGTTGCCGATCCACTCTAGTTACTGTTTCTTTTGCCGTGCAGAAGCTGTGGAGTTTCATTAGGTCCCATTTGTCTATTTTGGCTTTTGTTGCCAATGCTTTTGGTGTTTTGTTCATGAAGTCCTTGCCTACTCCTATGTCCTGGATGGTTTTGCCTAGATTTCCTTCTAGGGTTTTTATGGTGCCAGGTCTTATGTTTAAGTCTTTAATCCATCTGGAGTTAATTTTAGTGTAAGGTGTCAGGAGGGGGTCCAGTTTCTGCTTTCTGCACATGGCTAGCCAGTTTTCCCAACACCATTTGTTAAACATGGAATCCTTGCCCCATTGCTTGTTTTTGTCAGGTTTATCAAAGATTGTATAGTTGTATGTATATTGTGTTGCCTCCGGTGCCTCTGTTTTGTTCCATTGGTCTATATCTCTGTTTTGGTACCAGTACCATGCTGTTTTGATTACTGCAGCCTTGTAGTATAGTTTGAAATCCAGTAATGTGATGCCCCCCGCTGTGTTCTTTTTGCCTAGAATTGACTTGGCTATGCGGGCTCTCTTTTGGTTCCATATGAAGTTCATGGTGGTTTTTTCCAGTTCTGTGAAGAAAGTCAATGGTAGCTTGATGGGGATAGCGTTGATTCTGTAAATTACTTTGGGCAGTATAGCCATTTTCACGATATTAATTCTTCCTAACCATGAACATGGAATGTTTCTCCATCTGTTTGTGTCCTCTCTGATTTCGTTGAGCAGTGGTTTGTAGTTCTCCTTGAAGAGGTCTCTTACGTTCCTTGTGAGTTGTATTCCAAGGTATTTTATTCTTTTTGTAGCAATTGGGAATGGCAGTTCGCTCTTGATTTGGCTTTCTTTAAGTCTGTTATTGGTGTAGACGAATGCTTGTGATTTTTGTACATTGATTTTATATCCTGAGACTTTGCTGAAGTTGCTTATCAGTTTCAGGAGTTTTTGGGCTGAGGCGATGGGGTCTTCTAGGTATACTATCATGTCGTCTGCAAATAGAGACAATTTGGCTTCCACCTTTCCTATTTGAATACCTTTATTTCTTTTTCTTGCCTGATTGCTCTGGCTAGAACTTCCAGTACTATATTGAATAGGAGTGGTGAGAGAGGGCATCCTTGTCTAGTGCCAGATTTTAAAGGGAATGCTTCCAGTTTTTGCCCATTCAGTATGATATTGGCTGTTGGTTTGTCATAAATAGCTTTTATTACTTTGAGATACGGTCCATCAATACTGAGTTTGTTGAGGGTTTTTAGCATAAAGGGCTGTTGAATTTTGTCGAATGCCTTCTCTGCATCAATTGAGATAATCATGTGGTTTTTGTTTTTGGTTCTGTTTATGTGGTGAATTACGTTGATAGACTTGCGTATGTTGAACCAGCCTTGCATCCCTGGGCTGAATCCTACTTGATCATGATGAATAAGTTTTTTGATTTGCTGTTGCAATTGGCTTGCCAATATTTTATTGAAGATTTTTACATCTATGTTTGGCCTGAAATTTTCTTTTCTTGTTGGGTCTCTGCCGGGTTTTGGTATCAGGATGATGTTGGTCTCATAAAATGATTTGGGAAGGATTCCCTCTTTTTGGATTGTTTGAAATATTTTAGAAGGAATGGTACCAGCTCCACCTTGTGTGTCTGGTAGAATTCGGCTGTGAACCCGTCTGGACCTGGGCTTTTTTTGTGTGGTAGGCTCTTAATTGCTGCCTCAACTTCAGACCTTGTTATTGGTTTATTCATAGTTTCAGCTTCCTCCTGGTTTAGGCTTGGGAGGACACAGGAGTCCAGGAATTTATCCATTTCTTCCAGGTTTACTAGTTTATGCGCATAGAGTTGTTTGTAATATTCTCTGATGATGGTTTGAATTTCTGTGGAATCTGTGGTGATTTCCCCTTTATCATTTTTTATTGCATCTATTTGGTTGTTCCCTCTTTTATTTTTAATCAATCTGGCTAGTGGTCTGTCTATTTTGTTGATCTTTTCAAAAAACCAGCTCTTGGATTTATTGATTTTTTGAAGGGTTTTTCGTGTCTCAATCTCCTTCAGCTCAGCTCTGATCTTAGTTATTTCTTGTCTTCTGCTGGGTTTTGAGTTTTTTTGATCTTGTTCCTCTATCTCTTTCAATTTTGACGATAGGGTGTCAATTTTGGATCTCTCCATTCTCCTCATATGGGCACTTATTGCTATATACTTTCCTCTAGAGACTGCTTTAAATGTGTCCCAGAGGTTCTGGCACGTTGTGTCTTCGTTCTCATTGGTTTCGAAGAACTTCTTTATTTCTGCCTTCATTTCGTTGTTTACCCAGTCAACATTCAAGAGCCAGTTGTTCAGTTTCCATGAAGCTGTGCGGTTCTGGGTCGGTTTCTGAATTCTGAGTTCTAACTTGATAGCACTATGGTCTGAGAGGCTGTTTGTTATGATTTCAGTTGTTTTGCATTTGTTGAGCAGTGCTTTACTTCCAATTATGTGGTCAATTTTAGAGTAGGTGTGATGTGGTGCTGAGAAGAATGTGTATTCTGTGGATTTGGGGTGGAGAGTTCTGTAAATGTCTATCAGGTTTGCTTGCTCCAGGTCTGAGTTCAAGCCCTGGATATCCTTGTTGATTTTCTGTCTGGTTGATCTGTCTAATATTGACAGTGGAGTGTTAAAGTCTCCCACTATTATTGTGTGGGAGTCTAAGTCCTTTTGTAAGTCATTAAGAACTTGCCTTATGTATCTGGGTGCTCCTGCATTGGGTCCATATATGTTTAGGATCGTTAGCTCTTCTTGTTGTATGGATCCTTTTACCATTATGTAATGGCCTTCTTTGTCTCTTTTGATCTTTGTTGCTTTAAAGTCTATTTTATCAGAGATGAGAATTGCAACTCCTGCTTTTTTTTTGCTTTCCATTAGCTTGGTAAATCTTCCTCCATCCCTTTATTTTGAGCCTTTGTGTATCCTTGCATGTGAGATGGGTTTCCTGGATACAGCACACTGATGGGTTTTGGATTTTTATCCAATTTGCCAGTGTGTGTCTTTTGATTGGTGCATTTAGTCCATTTACATTTAGGGTTAATATTGTTATGTGTGAATTTGATACTGCCATTTTGATGCTAAGTGGCTGTTTTGCCTGTTAGTTGTTGTAGATTCTTCATTATGTTGAAGCTCTTTAGCATTCAGTGTGATTTTGGAATGGCTGGTACTGGTTGATCCTTTCTATGTGTAGTGCCTCTTTTAGGAGCTCTTGTAAAGCAGGCCTGGTGGTGACAAAATCTCTGAGTACTTGCTTGTTTGCAAAGGATTTTATTTTTCCTTCACTTCTGAAGCTCAGTTTGGCTGGATATGAAATTCTGGGTTGAAAGTTCTTTCTTTAAGAATGTTGAATATTGGCCCCCACTCTCTTCTGGCTTGTAGTGTTTCTGCTGAGAGATCTGCTGTGAGTCTGATGGGCTTCCCTTTGTGGGTGACCCGACCTTTCTCTCTGGCTGCCCTTAGTATTCTCTCCTTTATTTCAACCCTGTTGAATCTGACGATTATGTGCCTTGGGGTTGCTCTTCTTGCGGAATATCTTTGTGGTGTTCTCTGTATTTCCTGCAATTGAGTGTTGGTCTGTCTTGCTAGGTGGGGGAAATTTTCCTGGATGATGTCCTGAAGAGTATTTTCCAGCTTGGATTCATTCTCTTCATCCCCTTCTGGTACACCTATCAAACGTAGGTTAGGTCTTTTCACATAGTCCCACATTTCTTGGAGACTTTGTTCATTCCTTTTTGCGCTTTTTTCTCTGATCTTGGTTTCTCGTTTTATTTCATTGAGTTGGTCTTCGACTTCAGATATTCTTTCCTCTGCTTGGTCAATTCGGCTATTGAAACTTGTGTTTGCTTCGCAAAGTTCTCGTATTGTGTTTTTCAGCTCCTTTAATTCATTCATATTCCTCTCTAAGTTATCCATTCTTGTTACCATTTCCTCAAATCTTTTTTCAAATCTTTTTTCAAGGTTCTTAGTTTCTTTGCATTGATTTAATACATGATCTTTTAGCTCACAAAAGTTTCTCATTATCCATCTTCTGAAGTCTAATTCCGTCATTTCGTCACAGTCATTCTCCGTCCAGCTTTGTTCCCTTGCTGGTGAGGAGTTTTGGTCCTTTCTAGGAGGCGAGGTGTTCTGGTTTCGGGTTTTTTCCTCCTTTTTGCGCTGGTTTCTTCCCATCTTTGTGGATTTGTCCGCTTGTCGTTTGCGTAGTTGCTGACTTTTCGATTGGGTCTCTGAGTGGACACCCGGAATGTTGATGATGAAGTATTTCTGTTGCTTGGTTTTCCTTCTACCAGTCTAGCCCCTTTGCTGTACGACTGCTGAGGTCCGCTCCAGATCCTGCTTGTCTGGGGTGCACCTCTAGCAGCTGTGGCACAGCGAGGGATGCTACCAGTTTCTTTTTCTGCTATCTTTGTCCCAGGATGATGCCTGCCTAATGTCAGTCTTTTGGATATAGAGGGGTCAGGGAGCTGCTTGAGGAGACAGTTTGTACTTTATAGGGGTTTAATTGCTGAGCTGTGTGCTCTGTTGTTCCTTCAGGGCTGTTAGGCTGCTATGTTTGATTCTGCTGCAACAGAGCTCATTAAAAAACCCTTTTGTTTTTTTTCCCTCAAATGCTCTGTGTTGAGGGGTTTGGGCTTTATTTTTGGATGTTCGATGAGGTGTCCTGCCCAGCTAGAAGGCAGACTAGCCACTGTTTGGCTGCCGAGGCTCCGCCCTGCTGTTGTGTGATTCGCCCCGTTCCTACAGGCTCTGCTGTGGTCTCCGCCATGCCCTGCGGCGGAGTCTCTTCGTTGTAGCGTGTTGCCTCAGCAAAGGCAGGCTGTGTCAGCAGTGGGCGTGTATCTCAGTAGGGACGGGTTGCCTCGGCAACGGCTGGCTGTGTCAGCAGTGGGCGTGTATCTCAGTTGGGGCGGGTTGCCTCGGCAACGGCTGGCTGCGTCAACAGTGGGCGTGTATCTCAGTTGGGGCGGGTTGCCTCGGTAGTAGTGGACGCCCCTCCCCCACAGAGCGTCTCGGGCCATCTGCTCAGGATAGTTTGAAATCGCGGTTTTGTTCATCCCACTGGGTATCCCAAATGATCTGTCCCTACAATCCCCTGGGCTGGGCTTCTGTCCAAGTCTCGTTCAGTCTCAAGTCCAGCCCTCTCAAGTCTCAGGTTGCCGGTTCAACAAGGCACCCGGACAAGCACGCCCTGTGGGGATTGCTGGATAGGGCCGGCCGCCACCGCCCCGGCTGCCTGCTTCGCCAGGCAGACCTACTGCCTGGCGTCCCGTGTCTTTTTTATACTTGGGAGTTTCCCCGTTCTGTGGGCAACAAAGATCAGTCTGGAAATGCAGCTCAGACTCACTGTTTGCGGATTCAACGCGAGCTCCAATCCTGGGTTGTTCTCACAGCACCATCTTGAGTCCTCCTCCGCAGATACCGCATTTTTAATGAATTGAAGATTGGTGTCAACCCTGCATCCAGCAAGTCCATCAGCACCATTTTCCCAATGGCATGTGCTCATTTTGTGTCTCTGTGTCATATTTTGGGAATTCTCACAAAATTGCAAACATTTTTATTATTATTTCATTTTTATGATGATCTGTGATAAGTGACCTTTGATGATATTATTATAATTGTTTTGGGACATCTCACAAACTGCACATACAAAATGGTAAATTTCATTGACAAATGTTGTGTGTATTCTTACTGCTCTACCAACTGGCTGTTTCCCCATGTCTCGATATCTCCTAGGGCTCCCTATTCCCTAAGAAACAACAATATTGAAATTAGGCCAAATAATAACCCAACAAAAGCCTCTACATGTTCAAGCATAGGTCTCTCACTTGAAATCAAAAGTTAGAAATTATTAAGCCTAGTGAAAAAGGCATGACAAAAGCCAAGACAGACCAAAAGCTAGGCCTCTTGTTCTAGTTAGCCAAGTTGTGAATGCAAAGGAAAAGTTCTTGAAGGAAATTAGAACTGCTACTCCAATTAATACAAGAATGACAAGGAAACAACAAAACCTTATTGCTGACATGGGGAAAGTAATAGTGGTCTGGATAGAAGATCACATTGTAACTCAGTAGCTTCAGAACACGTTTTAAACCTTTTTCTTTCTTTTTCTATTTTCTCCCTGGTCTCAAGATATAACCTTGAAGCAAATGACAGAAACCTTTTATTCCCACCTTAGTCTTTAAAAATCGCTTCAAAACATACTTTAAAACTCCCTTCCTTCCCCACTGTACACTCTGTTACACCATGCACATTTACCCAACTATATGCTTGTATTTAATTACATGCTTACGTAGAAGTTCCAGGGGTTAATCTTGAGACAGAGCAAAAATGGAGACATAGCTGCAAAATTCTAGAGATTACCTCAAGTTGGTAGTCAATACTCAGCCATCGTTGAGATGACTCAGCCCACACTTCAGGTGGACCACGACTCAAGATAGCGACCAGAACAAGACACACAGACCTTGTCCCCGGTGCCACTCCCCAAATGCCTACCCCACATGCCTCCCATTCCCAGTTCACTTTTTAAGCCCCTCTTCTCAGCATAAAGCTTGAGATGGTTCCTTTAAGGCATGAGACTTGGCCATTTCTCCCACTGCTAGCTCTGGAATAAAGTCACTTTCCTTTCACTGCATTTGGTCCATGTTATTGGCTTTGAAAGCAATAGGCAGCTGAGTTTGTATTCATTTACAAAACCAGCAACAACATTCCCTTAAGCCAAAACCTAAACCAGAAAAATGCCCTCTCTTCAGTTTTTGAAGGCAAAAGCAGGTAAAGAATCTGCAAAACAATAGTTTGAAGCTAGCAGAGACTGGTTTATTTGAGGAAAGTAGACATAAAAATATACCATATAATGCAAGATGATATATCATCATACCATATTATCATACCATACAAATGCAGATGAAGTAGCAAGTGCTAATGTAGAAGCTGTAGCAAGTTATGCAGAAGATCTGAAATAATTGATGAAGGTAGCAACACAAAACAGCATCAAACAGCCTTATGCTGGGAGAAGATGCCATCTAAAACTTTCATAGCTAGAAAGAAGTCAATGCCTGGATTCAATGCTTCAGCAGACAAGCCTGACTCTTCTTAGGAGCTAAGACAGCTGGTAACTTAAAGTTGAAGCTAATATTCACTTGGAATTTTAAAAAATCCTATAGCCCTTCAGAATTATGCTAAATCTTCTCTGCCTGCGTTCTATAAACAGAGTCACAAAGCCTAGATGAGAGAACATCTGTTTACAACATAGTTTACTGAATATTTTAAATGCTCTATTGAGACTTACTATTCAGAAAAAAAAGATTCCTTTCAAAATATTATTGCTCATTGATAATGTGTCTAGTCACCCAACAGCTCTGATGGGGAGGCAAAAAACTTCATGTAGTTTTTATGCCTGCTAACACAATATCTATCCTTTGGTCAATGGAACAAGGAGTAATTTCAACTTTCAAGTCTTATTATTTAAGAAATACATTTCATAAGGCTCGAGATAGTGATTCTTCTAATATAGCTAGTCAACGTAAATTGAAAATATTCTGGAAATAATTCACCATTCTAGATGCCATTGAGGATATTCGTGATTCAGAGAAGGAGGTCAAAATATCAACAGGAATTTAAAAGAAGTTGATACCAAACCTTATGGAAACTTTGAAAGTTTCAAGACTTCAGTAGAGGAAGTAACTGCAGATGTGATGGAAAGAGCAAGAGAATTAGAATAGAAGTAGGGGCTAAAGATGTGACTGAATTGCTGCAATCTCATGATAAAACCAGGAGTTGCTTCTTATGGATTAGTAAAGAAAGTATTTCTTGAGATTGAATCTACTCCTGGTGAAATTGTTGAAATAACAACAAAGGATCTAGACTATTCCATAAACTTAGTGGATAAAGCAGTAGCAAGGTTTGAGAAGATTGGCTCCAATTTTGAAAGATGTTCTATTGTGGGTAAAATACTGTCAAAAAGCATTGCATGCTACAGAGAGATCTTTTATGAAAGGAAGAGTCAGTTGATGTGCAGACTTTATTGTCTTATACTAAGAAATTGCTACAGCCATCCCAACCTTCAGCAGCCAACATCCTGATCAGCCAGCAGCCATCTACATCAAGGCAAGACCCTCCACAGTGAAAATATTACAACTCCTTGAAGCCCGGGGTGATTATTAGCATTTTAAGACAATAAACCATTCAACTCTGACCTTGTGGCAAAAATCAGTCATAGACAATATGTAAATGAAAGGATATAGCAAGGCTGCAATAAACGCACACCCATGGGCCATAGTTTGTGGAACTCCTTCCTAAGGCTAAAAATATCACATTTGATTTTTAAAAGCCATGAATAGGATTAATTCAGATGAGATTCTGTAGCAGAAGAGATCAGTGAAATTAACACAGTAACTATTCACAATAAAATATAATGACAGTGAAGATGGAAAAGGAGGAATATAGAGAGGATCAGTTACATTTGAAACCACACTAAGTAGTCTAACTAAAAAACTGGAGTCCATGAAGACAGAAAGGGAACAGAAAAAATATTTTTAAAAAATGGCTGATTATTTTTCCCAACATTTATTGAAAACAAACCCACAGATCAAGACAATTTCAGACAACCCAAGAAGGTGAGGAAAGTAGGCTCAGACTTGTTAGATAATTTTTCCGAGGCTTTTATATTACAAGGTGTGTGCAAATCCATACCTGCTGATTCAAGAACCCAAGTTTATAATTATTTGGTATACTTTCTACAGAACTTCCAGAATGAGTCTAGTCTCCACAATAAGAGTGAACATATTGTTCCTTGAGAAACCAGTATGACTCAGGCACTGTACAAGATCTTGTCACATGTACTATCTCATTTGGTCACAACATACCTAGTAGGTAAGAATCATTTTCTCCATTTTACAGATAAAAGAACTGAAACTAGCCGAATTAACATTGTGTGCTTAAACAATTGCCAGTACGGTAGGGGAAAAAAATTAAAAAACCATACACACTCTCAGGTCTTCTGGATTTCCAGGCAGTGTTTTCCTACAGAGAAATGTGGATGGCATATCCCCCGCCAAAAACACTAGCTGTAGATCATGTGGATGGACTATCCAAAAAAGAAATCATTATATGTGTTGCACAACTAGAAATCATGCAGTTTAGGAATACTTGAAATATGAACTCATTGAAAAAGAAATAAAATAAGACCTTCAATTTAACCATTAGGTCAAGCAATTGCTGGCATCGTCTAAATTAGTAACAATAAATCTCAGAGCAAGTACAATACTTCTAAGTATGGTTATAAGAATTAAAATCATAAAACCATATAATTGTTAAATTACTTACACATCATAGAATCCAATCCCTTTTTTGGAGAAATGGAAACACACCCCAGAAGGTTAAATCATTTACCCAAAATAACATGATTGGTTATTGACCCTTTCTACTAAGCCATCCCCAGTTCCATTCCAGAAAATATAAATTATTCATGCGGAAAGACAAACCTAATTTTGGCAGGTCAGAGATTTCAGTGAGATTTGAATTGGCTAAGGGTTGTGATTTATGAATCTAGGCAGCTATTCAGATTGCCTTATCTCAGCTGTCTCTCTGTGAAACATACTATTTTGAGTACCTAAATTGACCTCTAATCAACCCCATTTTACCATCATTGGGTACCTCATGAGAAGGAGGGTAAATTACTCTGACAGAATGCAAAATACTGAGAATAAAAAAATAGTAGAGAGAAAACATATATAGAGATTACTTTCCCTTGTTTTCCAGATGTATAATAAGCCAAGACAGTTCATGACCATACTCTAAAGGATTAAATATAAACCATGCTTTATTTTAAGAAAATTATCAGCAGCATATATTTTAACTAGATACACACATACATATGTATGTACATACACATATGCATACATACACAAGTACTAATGCTTTTATGTAAGCCCCATAGAGGCAAGGGCTACATTGGTCTCACAAATTTCTAACACTTTGCACAGTAGCTAGTATTATAGATGCCCAATATTTATTGAAATGAAATAAGGAATGAATAAGCATAAACATATAGAAAAGCATAGCTCTAAAGCAATAAATGTAATTGCTTTTTTATTTTCAGATTTATTGAGGTGTAGCTGACAAGCAATTATATTTAAGGTGTACAACCTGATATTTTGATATTCATATACATTGTAAAATAATCACCACAGTAAAGCTAATTGACATGTCAATCATCTCCCATAATTATCTTTGTGTGTGTTTGATAATTCACAATGACAATATGTAAGAGTTCCCTCTTACCAAATTTCAAGTATACAATACAGTATTTTTAACTATAGTTACATTGCTGTACATTAGATTTCCAGAAGTTATTTATTTCCCATAACTGAAACTTTCTAGTCTTTGACCATCTCCCCATTTCCCACTGCCAACTAGCTCTGGCAACCACCATTCTACTCTCTGCTTCTATGAGTTTGAGCATAAAGAATCCATATATAGTGAGATCATATAGTATTTGTCTTTCTGTGTCTGGCTTATTTCCCTTCAACATAATGTTCTTCATTTTCATTCATGTTGCAAATGGCAGGATTTTCCTCCTTTAAAAGGTTTAATAATATTTCTCTCTCTCTCTCTCTCTCTCTCTCTCTCTCTCTCTCTCTCTCTCTCTCTCTCTGTGTGTGTGTGTGTGTGTGTGTGTGTGTGTGTGTGTGCGATTTCTTTATATATTAATATGTGGTTGGACATTTAGGTTGTTTCCATACCTTGGCTACTGTTGAATCAGGCTGTAGTGAACATCAGGGTGCAGCTATCTCTATGGGATAATTATTTCATTCTCTTTAAGTATATACCTAGAAGTAAGATTGCTGAATTATTAAAGTCACACTATTTTTAATTTTCTGAAGAATCTCCCTACTGTTTTCCTTAAAGACTGTACCAATTTACACTCCCACCAACAGTGTGTACAAGTGCTCCCTTTTCTCTACATCCTACCAACACATTTTTTTATAGTAGCCATTATAACAGGTGTAAAGTGATATCTTATTGTGATTTTTATTTGTATTTACCTGATAATAAGCTAGGTTGAGCACGTTTTGATATACTTATGGGCCATCTGTGGTTCTTCTCTTGAGAAATGTCTATTCACTCTTCTGCCCATTTTTGAGTCAGGTTATCTGCGGAAATTTTTTGCTATTAAGTTGTCTGAGTTCTTTACATGTTTTAGATATTAACCCTTATCAGATATACAGTTTGCAAATAACGTTCTCCCAATCTGTAGGTTGCTCATTCAATGTTGGGTTTTGGGGAGTTTTGTTTGGTTTTGGCTTTGAAGGTTTATTTTGCTTTTTTGTGTGTGTGCTTTTTGATTTTTGTTTGTTTTTGTTTTGCTGTGCAGAAGCTTTTTAATTTAGATAACTTATCTGTTTTTTTGTTTTAATTGTCTGGCTTTTAGTGTCCTATTCAAAAATTCATGATCAGACCAATGACAAGAAGCTTTTGCTTTATGTTTTCTTGCAGTAGTTTTATGGTCTCAGGTCTTACACTTAACGCTTTAATTTACTTGGAGTTGATTTTTGCATATGGAGTGAAATAAGGGTCCAATTTCATTTTTCTACATGTGTATATCCAGTTTTCCCAGCATGATTTGTTGAAGAAACTATCATTTTCCCACTAGATTTTCTGTACATTCTTGCCGAAGATAAGTTGACCTTCTGGTGGACTTATTGCCGGGATCCCTTAAGTTTCATTTGTCTATGTGTCTGTTATTGTGCTAATAATATACAAAATAATATACAATACTGATCATTGTAATCGTAACATATTTTGAAATCAGGAAGTGCGATGTCTCCAACTTTGTTTTTCTTGCTCAAGATTGCTTTGGTTATTTGGGGTCCTTTGCAGTTTCACGTAAATTTTAAGACAGTTTTTTCTATTTCTGTATAAAATGCCATTGAGATTTTAATAGGGATTGCACTGAATCTGTAGATCACTTTGGATAGTGTGTACATTTTAATAATATTAATTCTTCTAATACAAGCACATGAATATCTTTCCACTTATCTGTCTTCTTTCATTTTCTTTATCAGTGTTTTTAAATTTTCAGTGAAGTCATTCACCTCTTTGGTTCAGTTAATTCCTAAATATTTTTTTTATTTCTATTGTAAATGAGATTGTTTTATTAATTTCTTTTTCAGATAGCTCATTTTTTGTGTACAGAAATGTCACTGATTTTTTTGTGTTGATTTTGTGTCTTGCAACTTTACTGAATTCATTTGTCAGTTCTAATAGGATTTTTTTGGTTGGGTCTTTAGTGTTTCCTACTTATATAAGTATGGTATCTGCAGAGATAATGTTACTCGTTTTTTTTTCTGATTTAGATGTTGATATAGTTTGAATTTGTATCCCTGCCTAAATATCATTGAATTTTAACCCTCAATGTTGGAGGTGGGGTCTGGTGGGAGATGTCGCTTCAGTGCTGCTCTTGTGATAGTATGTGAGTGCTCCTGAGATCTGGGTGTTTAAAAGTGTGTAGCAGTTCCCCACTCTCTCTCCCTGTCTGGCCATATTAAGATTTGCCTGCTTCCCCTTCGCCTCCTGCCATAATTTTAAGTTTTTCCCAGCCATGCTTCCTGTACAGCCTGTCGAACTGTGAACCAATTAAACCTCTTTTCCTTACAAATTACTCTGTCTCCAGTATTTCTTCATAGCATTGCATGAACAGACTAGTACGGATGTCTTTTTGTATCCAATTGATCTGTTTATGACTTCTAGTAATATGTTGAATAGAAGTGGCAAATGTGGGCATCCTTACTTTGTACTGGATCTTAGAGGAAAATCTTTCAGTTTTTTCCCATTGATTATGATGTTAGCAGTGGGCTTTGCATATATGGTCTTTACTGTGTTGAGGTAAGTTCCTTTTACACCTAGCTAGTTGAGAGGTTTTATGAAGAATTGACTTTGAATTTTGTCAAATGATCTTTCTGTAGCTCTTGTAATTTCTTTCATTTTATTAAGGTGGTATATCATTTTTATTGATTTGCAATGTATTAAGCAACCCTTGCATCTCAAAGACAAATCCCACTGGTGCATTGTTCTTTTAATATGTTGCTGAATTTGGTTTGCTAGTATTTTACTGAGGGTTTTGCATCTATATTCTTCTGGGATGTTGGCCTGTTGTTTTCTTGTGGTGTTTTTGTCTGGCTCTGGTATCAGAGTGAAAATGGACTTTGGAAGTGTTCCTCTTCAATTTTTCAGAAGAGCTTAAGAGGGATCAGTATTCATTCTTCTTTGATTGTTTGGTAACTTGTTGCAAACTATTAAATTAGAACGGATGTAAATAGTAATAATATATAACATTTATGCATTAATTTCCATGTGTTAATCATCATACATAATGCTTTAACTCGTTATTTTTTTTTGATCCTATTTGGGGGTTTGCCCAGAATTTACCCCCTTTCTTGTTTACACTACAAGGTCTTAAATGTTTTTAATCTCAGAAAGAAATTTTAGGACACCAAGAATATCTATCAAAAGATTACACATGACTCCCAGGGTTTAGATTAGTACTAGCATACAGTAGTGATGAATAAATGTCAGCAAGTTTTGTATTAATAGTAGTAGTAGTAAATCTTAGTTTACCTTGCCTTATTTATCTGAAACTCAAAACTTCAAGAAAATTTGAGCAAACACACTAGTATCCGTGCCCCAAATTTTGCCCATTTACTCAGAAAATGTATTCCGGTCATTTAAAAAATCTTTAGGGCTGGGAGAACAGAGGTATATTTTAATGATTAAATTAACCAAAGCCTTAAGCTTTTCTAGGGTTCAATCCCACTAGTCCTTGCTGACAAGCAGATGTCTTGGTATCTTGATAGACTCGAAAGGAAAATGCACTCATTTTCCAATTACAGAGGCAGAGAGAGAGAGAAAGAAAAGACATTGAAAACAGACATGGAATTTGTATGTGTTATTAATTCTTCCCTAAAACACTCTTACTCTGGCCAACACAAAGGTTCTTTACCCTCAAGGAAGTAGTGACTCTTCTTTGCTTATGGAGTATGAATTTGTTAATATATCATGGTTTATATACTGAAACAATAATTGGTTGAGGCTCTCATTAAGGACAGGATAAATGTTCTCCAGATCCTTTAATAATCCACATACAACAATCATTTGAGGTAAATACTATTTTCATTGCCAGTTTGAGAAACTGAGGTTCAAGGGTGTGAAATAATCTGCTTGAGATCTCAAATCTCTGATTCCAGAGCCCATGATCTTAAGTACTGTGTGCTTCCTCCTACTCAAATTGATGCCATTCATTTATATGGGGTCCTTGTATTTCTCTATGACACTTCTGGCATGTATTGTATTTGGTTAGTTCTCTGCTTGGCATATGCTCTTCACAAAATTGAAATCTGATGAGGAGTGTAGATAAGGGCCAAGCTCTGCTGCATCATCCAGGTATTATGTACCCCAATAATTTTCTGAGCTCTTCAGAGAAGACAATAAGATCAAAGGTGATTTCCCCCTCACTTACCCATGTTTCAGCAATCAACCTACATTACCTTGTAAAGAGGCCTAGAAATCTGTTTGCAGGCAAAACCTGGAGAAAATATAGAGAGGTCAAGACTGGCTACATGGGAATTTTTTCTCTCCTTTCTAGTCTCCCTAGCCAGTAAAACTTTGTAATGTAAGGAATGGTCTTTAATGACCAGTGATGATGAGCATTTTTTCTTATGTTTGTTGGCCACATAAATATCTTCTTTTGAAAAGTGCCTATTCATATCATTCACCCAGTTTTTGATGGGGTTGTTAGTTTTTACTGGTAAATTTGTTTTAGTTCTTTGCAGATTCTGGATATTAGTTCCTTGTCAGATGGGTAGCTTGCAAAAAATTTTTCCCATTCTGTTGGTTACTAGTTCACTCTAATGATAGTTTCTCTTGCTATGCAGAAGATCTTAAGTTTAGATCCCATTTGTCTGTTTTGGCTTTTGTTGCCATTGCTTTTGGTGTTTTAGTCATGAAGTCCTTGCCTATGCCTATGTCCTGAATGGTATTGCCAAGTTTTCTTCTAGGGTTTTTATGTTGTTAGGTCTTATGTTTAAATCTTCAATCCATCTGGAGTTAATTTTTGTATAAGGTGTAAGAAATGGGTCCAGTTTCAGCTTTCTGCACATGGCCAGCCAGTTTTCCCAACACCCTTTATTAAACAGGGAATCCTTTCCCCATTGTTTGTTTTTGTCAGGTTTTTCAAAGATCAGATGGTTGTAGGTGTGTGGCATTACTTCCAAGGCTTCTGTTCTGTTCCATTGGTCTATATCTCTGTTTTGGTACCAGTACCATGCTGTTTTGATTAGTGTAGCCTTACAGTGTAGTTTGAAGTCAGGTAGTGTGATGCCTCCAGGTTTGTTATTTTTGTTTAGGATTGTCTTGGCTATGCAGGCTCTTTTTTGGTTCCATATGAAGTTAAAGGTGGTTTTTTTCCAGTTCTGTGAAGAAGATCAATAGTAGCTTGATGGAGATAGCATTGAATCTACAAATTACTCTGGGAAGTATAGCCATTATTGCAATATTGATTCTTCCTAACCATGAGCATGGAATGTTTTTCGATCTGTTTGTGTCCCCTCTTATTTCCTTGAGCAGTGGTTTGTAGTTCTCCTTGAAGAGGTTCTTACTGTCCTTTGTTAGTTGTATTCCTAGATATTTTGTTCTCTTTGTAGCAATTGTGAATGGGAGTTTGCTCATGATTTGACTCTGTTTGTCTGTTATTGGTATATAGGAATGCTTGTGATTTTTTTCACATTGGTTTTGTATCATGAGATTTTTCCTGAAGTTGCTTATTAGTTTAAGGAGATTTTGGGCTGAGATGATGGGGTCAAAACCACATTGAGATACCATCTTATGCCAGTTAGAATGGTGACCATTAAAAAATCTGGAGACAACAGATGCTAGAGAGGATATGGAGAAATAGGAAAGTTTTTACACTTGGTGGGAGTGTAAATTAATGCAACCATTGTGGAAGACAGTAATGGCAATTCCTCAAGAATCTAGAACTAGAAATACCATTTGACCCAGCAATACCATTACTGGGTATATACCCAAAGGATTATTAATCATTCTATTATAAAGACACATGCACACATATGTTCACTGTGGCACTGTTTACAATAGCAAAGACTTGGAACCAACCAAAATGCCCATCAAGGATAGACTGGATAAAGACAATGTGGCACATATCCACCATGGAATACTATGCAGCCATAAAAAATGATGAGTTCATGTCCTTTGCAGGGACATGGATGAAGCTGGAAACCATCATTCTCAGCAAACTGACACAAGAACAGAAAACCAACACCACGTGTTCTCACTCATAAGTGGGTGTTGAACAATAAGAACACATGGATACAAGGAGGGGAATATCACACACTGGGATATGTTGGGGGGTGGGGGGCTTGGGGAACAATAGTAGGGGGTAGGGGGGTTGGGGAGGGATAACATTAGGAGAAATACCTAATGTAGGTGAAGTGGGGATGGAGGCAGCAAACCACCATGGCATGTGTATAGCTATGTAACAATCCTGCAAGATCTGCACATGTACCCCAGAACTTAAAGTATAATAAGAAACAAAAAATTTGTAACTTAAAAATGAAAAAAAATTAACAAATGGTCTTAGGGTAAAAGTCAAATTAATGGCATGGCTATAATGTCCTTTGATAAGGCTTTTTAAATATTTAAGGCACAACTAATGACTATCTAAATTAGACAAAAGATTTCTATATATCTTAAAAGCACTTCAGAAAAGCCTAATCCGAAAATAGCCATAAATATATTTGTAGAGAGAAGTATGTGTTTAATTGTATGACTCTTACTAAAGCTAAGTATATTAAATCTATTACATGGAAAACCAAAGGGTAATTAAGCGGACTGTACCACCAAAACATCTATTACTTTGGCTTAAAGAAAACAGATATTGGTCAGATTATAAAAAAGACTTCTGGTCCCCCAGCTTCCTTCAGGCAAGAAGCAGTCTGTGCAAGTTATTTATTCAAGCATAGTAATTTCTTTTTATGAAAAAGGGAAGATGCTTTCAGCTAAGAATACAGAGAATGGAGCTACAGGCCACTGACAACAATGTACCAGAAAACCACTTCCGTTAAGCAGAAAAGTATAATACGCTGCAGAACAGTTTTCTGGGTAATGCTACTGTGACTTCCTCATGAAATGTTCCCTGCTTCCAGAGTAGGGACAACTGGCAATATTTTTCCTCACAAGATTCCAGACTTGTTACAGACAGTGACAGTTACATATTTTCTGTTCTCCCACTTTTGGAGTGAAAGTGTCTATTGTAGTTATCCTATCTCTGTAACACCATTGTATATTGATATCATGTAGAATACTTTTCCCTTTGTTTCTCTAGATTCTAGATTAAGAGTAGCCACATCCAGATATAACACCAATCACAACATCCTGGACTTCAATCTTAGTTCTATAATTAGATGACAGTTTTGGCATCCTGGAATGACGGTGAAGACATATGGGAGGGATGTTAATATTTGTAACCAGTGGGCACATTATGATAGAATATAAAGTAGGCCACAAATATTTTCTTTTCTTACACCCACACCTCTGCAATGTGACTTCATAGATCCATCAAGCGGTAGAATATCTTTCTCAAATATGGGTTGGTCTTAAAACTTTCTTTGCCTAATATAACATTAGCAAATATGAGGCAAGCAGAGGCTTAAACAATGCTTATGCATTGGGAATAACCTTTTCTCTGTTTTGGAACCTGTAACTGTTAGCATGCAAGAAACCCAGACTGTCATTCCAATAAACCATACATGTGAGGCCAGTGTCACTAAGGATCACAGTTTCCTAAAGGGATAAGCAACATCCCTCCTCAGTCTAATCTTTATGTGTGACAGTTTGGCCCACATATGCTTTATTCCTTTGTCTTATTACCCAATTGGATCAGAACATGTAAGAGAAGATCGGTATTAATTATATGGCCCCTCATAGATCGCAGCAATGACGATGATGCTTCATTTCCTTCTTCTACACTTGCAGTTAAGGTTCAAGACAATTTTATACACCCCTGAAAGGAGACATTGATGATTCTACATGTCTGATAATTGTATACTACTGACTAAACAATAGCATTCATTACTGTAGAGTGGTAAAAGCCAAAGCAGGATTCCTTTTTATGCAAATGGTTGTTAGGGCTTTTAGATGTCCCTTCATGGGAATCAACACAAAGCAACCCTGAAATTCTGATTCTGAGAAGATGGGAATATACACAAATATCTTTTATCTAACCATTCTGAGGGATCATTAAGTTGTTCATTTTTATTACTTCCTATCCAGCACAGCACTCCTATTCAACGAGACTACTGCCCCTTGTTTATTAGTTACAAATACACGTATCATGCAGTCACTTCTCCACTTGCTGGAAGAAAGCAGTGACGGTGTCAGGAGTCACAACCTTTGGCAGATCACAAGAAAATGAGAAAGGCAAGTGAAAAAAGCAGATATGATCAATGATTAGCTGTATGACATTATAGGTGGATGGAAGACAGTAAGTGTATATGTAAATCAGAAGGTAGTTACTGGTCTGTCTTGATCCCTGCTGATCCTCAACACCCATAACAATGTCTAAAAGGTGATGTATCTACTGAAGGACAAAAGAAACGATGGGAAGGATTGTTCTCACAATATGTGCTAGCTCCTGGTCTTGCCTTAATTAGCAGTTCCCTATCTTTTTCCTTAGCCCAGAGATCTAATTATAGATTTTTCCAGGTCTGTGGCAAGCATTCAAAAACTAGACAAATATAGCAATATATCAATAATATTCAATGACGCAATAGCTATTATATCCTGTGTTACAATTTCTTGGACTTCCCAGAAATTAACTATACTCTATGGAAGTAAACAATAAAGAATCAGGAATATTTACCATATACTTATCCTTTAGGAAACATCTAAATAAAATAAAAAGAAAAAAAAAGATTACTTCAAATTATCAGAGAAAACTCCAAGATAAAGAACCCACTTTTCAGGTAATTGCAGAAGCATTGAGTGCTCAGAGCCTTTGTGGGGCTGACCTCTTGCTTTGCTGGTTCTCCTGGCTGGCTGGCTGGCTGGCTATGCTGACAGTGTAAGTCAAGGGATTATTAGATTGGCCACATGTTCTCTGCTTTTGTCTCTTTGTTTTCATTTTTTGGGGAGACAGAGATAAGAAGGTTGAATGGGGCCCCAGAGATCTAAGATTAAAGGAGAAGGGGAGAGAAATTTGTAATGATGAGTGTTTTCTGCTCTAAGAGTCCTGAGATAATGTAAGAGTTTGATTCTGGCAGAAGCAAACTGGCAATGTGGGTCAAGAATTAACCCACAGGAATGCCAGGATAACATCTGAGACGTGTCTCTAAATTACATCAGAAACTTCTATGAAGGATGTGTAAGTATATGCAAACAAAAAAATCAATTGTATGAATCTTTTCTGAGTATTTTAACCTGATTTACATAAACCTTGGTGAATAAATTCCTCTATGTCAATGGAGAATACTATAAGTATCAACAATATACTTCAAAATATTCTGAATTTAAAACTATAAAAAGAAAAATTCAGGAAGTATCTTTAGATGTTGTTGTTTTAGCATAGCTCACTCTCTCAATTCCATAATTAAGAAGTAGGAAGAAAAACTGTAATTATAACTAATAAACATTATTTGGTTATTAAGATAGCATATGGACCAAACTTACTACTGGATTTGTTATCTAATTTGCACAAAGAAGCACTAGATATTCTGATTTTATTTCAAAAGGATGGCCATGGTGGGGTATTAATTGAATTCAAAGCGGGTTAAATATTTCCACATTTACACATTTGATTAGCAACATGTCTCCATTGACTGTTGCTTTTCATATTTTAATAGTGAGAAATCTCATAATGCAGTAGTTATATTTGATTTGATGATCTCCAAGGGCCTATGTGTCTTCAAAACTGCTTGAATCTTACATTTTTAAATATTATAATATGGATTTTTTAAATGTCCTCCTTTATTGTCTGTTTTTAAAAGATTTTTTTCCTCCTAAAATCATAATAGGTTAAACCTCCAACTGTGATTGGTCAATTCCACACCCTTTTCTTTGGATCAATCCGAATGTTCTTCCCTGGGGCACTCGGCTTTGCAGTTTATGGGAATGAGACCTTACACTTCAGTTGCGATTCAGACAAAAGAGGAATAAATCTCATCTGTTACAATCAGTTCAGGCCAATCTCTCCATAAGTTAAGTATTTCTGTGTGTACATAAACATTAACTCTACAACAAATTCATTTTCTCTTTAAATGTAAAATAATGTCATAACACGAGAAATACTCTTAACAGTTTTTTTTAAAGGACTTGCTTTTTCTTTAAGTAGCTGCATATTTCAGATAAATTGAGTTTTAGGAGTTTCTTCCAATTCTGGCATTTTATTATCTACTGATGTTATCATTATTCTCCAGAACTATATTCAGAATATAGAATTAGCTGGCTAATAAAGTACTGCATAATTATCAGTCATTGAGAGACAATTACAGTAATATATGACTATGTTTTCACAATAAATATGTTCAACATTACCACCTTCATTATATTAAGACATATGGAAGATTTTTATGAAACTTGGAATTTTTAGGTTATCCTCTGTTGAAAGTTAGTGGATTTGGAGTGTATTTTTAGTTACATATTCGTTAATTGCTTTACTAAGATATTTCTGACATACTTCAGTTGTTCTGGGCATTACAACTATGATTGTCCTGGTTCCTGGAGGTATATTCCATATTTATGCTGCATGTAAAAGCATCAATCAAGAAAGCATGCTTCAAAAGCCTATCTACACTGTAATTTATATACTCTCTGTTTTATTAAGAATTAGTCTAGAGGCAACAGCATTTTGGCTTCAGATTCAACTCTTTGGTTTCCAAGTAAAATCTCTTTATCTGTGTGATGCTAGATCTCTTGGGGAAAACATGATTATAAGATGCATGGTTCCAGAACGCTTTGAAAAAACCATTTTTCTCATTGCAATGTATACATTTACAGCACTTACAATAGTATTATGCGCTGCTGAGATTTTTGAGATCATATTTAGAAGATTATACTTTCTATTCAGACAATGACCAAAGAATTGATTACCTATTGTCATGCTACTGTTGTTTATCATTTTTATTTAGTTTTATCTTACTCAGTGAGTACCACAATTTCAAAACAAACTTACTTCAATGTGTCTGAAATTCATGTCAACTATAAAATATAATACCTGGTTGTAAAATAGGGATTCTTGAAGAAATATTTCATTTCATTTTAATTTTGATCACTTTTATTAGAAAATATATATACAACTAATACTAATTTATTTTTAACAGTGCTTTTACAGAGTTCTCTCACATACAGCTCAATTAATCACAGTTTTTTGTGGCCAGAGAAACTCTTATTGTCTTTTTTATACAAAATAGAAAACTGATGCTTAGGAAGGTTAATTTAGGTGTCCCAAGTCATACAACCTGGATATAATCCAGATCTTCATATTTCCCTTCCTGTGGAACTATGCAGTTTTAAATTTGAGGGTGCAATTATTTTGCACTCATGTGAACTATAACTGATTTAAGCACAAAAGCTGTAAATTAATTATTAAAGAATAATTCTATAGTTTGATAATTAACTTGAAGAAATGGATCAATTACATTTTAAAAATTTTATTCATACAGTTTTTTTGAAAGTTTTAATATTAAATGATATAGAAATATAGTTACCAAATAAATAAAAAATGCTATGAATAATATTGTGCATGGTATCCTTGTTCTTTCTTAGGAAAAACCCCATCTGTGCCCACAGATGTCCTTTAACTATAACTCCTATATTTAAGGTTATCAAAAAGGAATATTGTGCTTAGTTAGACTTCCTCAATAACTATGAAATTATTTCAGAGACAAATTTATATTGATTTGGTGCATTTCTTTTTATCTGTCCACCTTACCAACAATTTGATTCTTTTGATATCATTTAAAACTTTCTGTGTTATTAAAATCTTCATGTATTACTGCCTTTATATTGGTAACTTAGGAAAATGAGTATAGTCAAACATTAAGGTTTCCCATTTTTTCCTTAAGCTTTATGCAGCCTATTTGATATCATGAGTTTCCACATTTAAGGTTTTCATCATTGAGGTTTTCTCTACATGAAAGCACAGGAGAAAATCCAACATATCTTCACTCCATAAATAGCTACTGACGTCTATTATTTAACCTGTACTGCATTAAAAAGTTAATATAAAAAGATCATCAAGATTTAATACCTTTATAAAATTATACTCTAGCATGTGAGCCAGTGGCATGCCAAGAGGGTGGGAACTGGGAAAAACAGTCCACTCTACAAAGAAAGGATATTTATTGACTTTCGTTGTTTAGATTAATTAACCATTGGTGTTAATAAACAGAACAGTGTTTAATATTTCATCCTTATTTTAAAATTCTTTATAGATAACACACCCCTTGATTACCTGCATGTAAGGCGGAATGCTCCCACAATCTGCTGACAAACATATACATTTCCATTATGGGTCCCATTTTTCCCACATCTTTGCAAGGCTAGTAATTTTTTATTGAATGTCAGTCATTGTGTGTTTTATCCTGTAGGATGCCGGTTATTTTTCTTCTCATGAATATTCTTCGACTTACTTCTGGAGCACAGTTAAGTTACTTGGAAACATGATCCTTTCTGTTTTTAAGCTTTGTTATATATGACCAATGTAGTACTTACTGAAAGGCCAATTTTGCCACACTACTAAGGAAGAACTTTTCTGAATGCTGTATCATGCCTCTTTGGTGATTTGGAAATACTATCCTTCCATTAGTCACAAAAATCTTGAATTCTACCCTCCTGCTGGTTGACTTGTGTGGACATATATTGCCATTGCTATAAGAAACAGATTCTCTCTGTGTGCAAGGAAAAAAGAGAGATGCGGCAAAAGGACCTTCTTCTGGTTTGCCTCTCAGGGAAGACCATTTTTCCAAAAAATTGCACAGAAGACTTCCCATTAACATTATTGCCCAATGATAGATGAACACTTGGATTTATTCTTACTCTGATTCATCCTTTAGGGTAGAGTATTGTCAACACACATCCATTTATTAAGAGATATTTTTTCCTCTCTTGCTTTTGGGAATAGCAACTATTCTCAGTCCTGTGTGAATCTTGAGTATTGTTCCTTTTGATCCTTTCAGTTAGTCATTTTCCTGGAAAGGTATTTAAAGATGTCATACTGATCAAGACTCACTTAAAGCCCCTTTGCAGATCTCTGGAGCTCTCTTCCTTTCCAGCTCTCACCTTGCTGTAGTGCCCGTTAAAATCTAGCTAGCTTCTTTGGCTTTCTTGGGTTCTTGATTGCTTCAACTGACAAGGTGGAAGGATGACATCTCTAAGCCACCAAAGAAACCTTGCTTGTCTCTATTTCTTTTAAGTAAACACTACATATTGTTATGTTTAAAGATAGAGATAAGATGAGAGAGGTGGTTTAGACAATCTTGTAAATTCACTACTGACCTACTAGTCTATGATTTCATTTTATTAGTAGCTATATCAAAATTGTTAGCACACAGCTATGTAGTCCTGAATAATAAATGCTATATGCAAAAATTCATATTCAAATATAAAAACAAATTTTCCTGACTAAAATGCAAATATAGCAAAAATAAGAATATCAAAACTAAGCGATATGTAACCATTTGAAATATTTAAAACTATTTCATAAAAAGCTCTTAGGTTAAATATGGTAATTTAAACCGAAGCTTTTTAGACTATTTATATTAACAAGAAGTAGAATGCTACCTATTAAAACCTATGAGATATGACCAAATTTGTGGTGCACTGAAAATTGACAGCAGAAAATACATCTATTATGAAAAAGAAAACAATAAATGTAATTCAAAAAGCAAGCATAATAATTTATTAAACAAAGATGAACAAACATAATTTAATAAGGATATAGGTAGAAAGTAACAACTTAGAAAACAAACAAAATAAAATAAATAAATCCCAAATCATTTGTGAAAATAACAGTAAAATTGATAAACCTCTGACAAATCAAATCAAGTGTAGAAGTATACTATTGTAAGATTCTTGTAATATATGTATATTATCACTTTAAGTATGCTATGACAACTTAAAGATGTATATTTTAAAATATAAAACAACCAGTTTAATAAAGCAACACATTTTAACTTAACAAGCAAACAAACAAAATTAGCTAGAATCATAAAACATTCAATTAATACAAAAGGCAGCAGGAAAGAGAAAGAGAACAAAAACAGATGAAACGAATAGAAAACAATAACAAGGTAGTGAACCAAACATATCAATAGTTAACACTAAATACAAAAGATTTTGGCACTCCAAAGACATAAGATGGTCTAAATGTATTTTTTTTTAAGTCAGACCAAATTATTAACAAGAACCCCACTTTAAACATTTTTAAACATTAAAAGGTTTAGTATTTTAAAATCTTAAATATTTTATATATAATAAATGGGGAAAGATGTATCATGCAAACCCTAAGCATCAGAGACCTCAATTGGCTATATTAATATGAGAAAACTCAAGTCGATTTTACAGCAGGGATGATGACAGAGACAAAAGAGACATTTCATAATGATTAAAGTATAATTTCATCAGGAAGCATGATAATTGTAATATGTATGCCATCAGTTAATAGAGATTCAGAATGCATGAAGCAAAACCTGATAGATTAAAAAGAGAAATACATCCTATTATAGCTAAAGATTTTAACACTTCTCTCCCAGTAATAAACTGACAAAGTAAATAGAACAACAGAAAGGATACAGAGGAATTATAAATTACTAACAAGCCACTTAAACTAATTGATATTTACAGGATACTCCACCCAGCATCAACAACAGAATAGACGTTCTTTTCAAGTGTGTGTGTAACATTCTCCAACAGAGATCACTGGCTGGCCCATAAGGAAGTCTCAAGGATTGAAATCATACAGACTATATTTTCTGGTCACAATGGAATTAAACTAGAAATTAATAAAAAGAAGGTATCACAGATGCATCTAAATGTTTGAAAAATTAATAACATACTTTTATTAACCCATGGATCAAAGACAAAATTACCTGGGAAATTAAAAACCACTTTAACCAAAAATGCAAATACAACTTATCAAAATAAGTGGAAAGCAGTTAAAACAGTGTTTGGCAGAATATTAGAAATTCTAAACATTTATGTTAGAAAAGAAGTTATATAGTAATTTTAAATTCTCACTTTCAGAAGTTTTTAAAATACAATTTAAATGCAAATTAAATAGGATACAAATAAAAATACGAGTATAAAACAGTAATAGAAAACCCAAAGACAATAGAAAAAATCAATTAACCAAAATATAGTTCTTTGAAAAGATTAATAAAATTTATAAATTTCTAGTTTAATAATATGAGATAATAAAGAAGAAAATGAAAATCATCCATAAGATAAACCAAAAAGGGACATTATAGTAAAACCTTAAAGTGATTATAAGGAAACATCATGAACAATGTTAGGTCAATAAGTTTGCTTCCTAGATGAAAAAAATTCTAAATTCCGAACTACCAAAAACTGACAGATGTAAACAAAAAATATGACTATCCATATATCTATTTTTAAAATTCTAAATCCAAAGCCTTCCCACAAAGAAACACCAGGCCCTGATTAATTCAGTGGTGAATTTCATTAAATGTTTAAGGAAGAAATAATACTCGAAAATATTTTTTAGGAATTAGATGAGAATATATGCCATTTCATGTAATGAGGCCAGCATAACCTTAATATTAAAAATTCTTAGCAAAAATATATTTGCAGATATAATTCAACAATATATTATAAAGATAATACATCATGTTAGGTAGGGTTTACCCCAACAACGAAAACTTGTATTATCAACACATGTTTATAATGAACCAAATCAAAAACCAAACCCTAAACCTCTCACTTTAAACGGGTTCTACCTAAACTTGATAAATAGCATCTAAGGTAACCTACAGGAATTAACAGTTTCCCCTATAGTCTCAAAATAGGCTAGGCTATCTACTTTTATCACTTATGTTTAATGTTGAACTAGAATTCAACAAGATGAAAACAAAATAAAACTTTATCTTAAATATATATTTATTCAATAAGTATAATAACATGAACAATATGCAAATTGCAAAATAATAAATATTTTTATTCACAGACATGATCATATACATAGAAAATTCTAAAGGATGTTCAAAAAAATTAAATGTATGGGCCAAGCACTGTGGTTCATGCCTGTAATCCCAGGACTTTTGGAAGTGGAGGCAGGAAGATTGCTTGAGTCCAGGAGTTTGAGATTAGCCCGGGCAACATAGCAATACCCCACCTCTACAAAAAATTTTTTTAAAAATTAGCCAGGCATGGTGGTGCTTGCCTGTAGTCCCAGCTACTCCAGTGGCTGAGGTGAGTGGATTACTTGAGCCCAGGAGTTTGACTGCAGTAAGCTATGACTGCACCACTGCCCTCTGGCCTGGGTGGTGGAGCAAGACTCTGCCTCTTGAAAAAAGAAAAAAAGAAGAAGAAGAATTTTTCTATAGAGCAATAAAAAATGAAATTTAAATGTAAAAGAATATCATTTACAATGAAATCAAAAAATATGAAATGCATAGGGATAAATTTTTCAAACTACATGCTAGACCTGTACAATGAAAACTACAAAACAGTGATGAAAATAATTAGACTTTTTTTTGAGACAGGGTTGTTGCCCAGGCTGGAGTGCAATGGCATGCTCTCAGCTCACTGCAACCTCTGCCTCCCGGGTTCAAGTCATTCTCCTGCCTCAGCCTCCCAAGTGGCTGAGATTATAGGCATCTGCCACCACTGCTAATTTTGTATTTTTAGTAGAGATGGGGCTTCACCACGTTGACCAGGCTGGTCACGAAATCCTGACCTCAGGTGATCCACCTACCTCAGCCTTTCAAAGCACTGGAATTACAGGCGTGAGCCACTGCACCATTTTAAGTGGAAAAATAAACCATGTCATGTCCATGGCTTGGAAGTCTTACTTATTTGTAATTTTAGTCATTATAAACTGATGTGTAAATTTAATATACTTCCAGTCAGAATCCGAGGAAATTTACATAGAAATTGGCTAGCTGTTTCCAAAATTTATATGGAGATATAGGAGATCCAGAATAGCCAACACAATTTTGAAAAAGCAAAGAAAAAAAATACCAGACAGAGGAATTACACTACATACTCTGAAGACTTCTTTAAAGGTACAATAATCAAAATCACGTGGACCTGGAGTGAAGGTAGGCATACGAGATGGGAACGATCAAGAGACTGGAAATATGTTTGCTCATATATAGTTAGCTTATTGTTTTAAATGTGCTAATGTAATTCAATGTTGCTGGAACAACTAAATATCCATGTTGACAACAAAAAAATGCAATATTTATAGTGTCTACATCTCCCAGCCATGGGCGGGTGGGGTGGCAAGTGGTCCTGGCCAAGTCGTGAGGGTCTTCCCTATCATTCTTCTGCTGTAACGTTTAAGGAAAAATTATTTCTGCTTGGGGGTGATGCTAAAATAATAGGATGTGAGTCTCCTGATACTGGAAGCCAAATTTCTACCACAGACAGCATACCCAATAGGTACAGCTATAGATATATATTATTCTGATTACATTGACTGATGTGCTGTCATTTGCCACCAAAGTAGTTCTGACCAAACTGAAAAAGAATACTTTTATCATCAAATGATCACACATACATATGGAGTCCAGGTGATGGTGCAAAATGGTTTTTTCCCCATCAAAATACCTGTCATTTGCAGTTTCTCTCCCTTTTATTCTTCCTATGGTTGCCTTCACCCCCTATTTTGTTCTACAGCTCTGCCCTCCCTTACTTGCCAACGTTCTAGCCCAGCCCTGGAGGGTGATGTCAGATCCTTTAGAAACTGGTCTGAGATGAAAGGAGAAGAGGAATTTAGACCTTTCCAGTAAATATCATAGTAAAACAAGAAAAAGCAACCTCACAGTCATTAATATTTACTTTGTTTCATAGCATAATTTCAATGTGTTTTACACTAAGGTTGTCTCTGTACTTTTCTCAATTGTATCAATTATCCTCTCATGAAAGGGGTCACATATTTAGAAAGAAGAGAGCATGAGGCTCTTGTCCATAATCTCAGCCCTTTGGGAGGCCAAGGCAGGAGGATTGCTTGAGCCTAGAATTCAAGATCAGCCTAGGCAACAAAATAATAATATTTAGCCATGGTGGTGTATGCCTGTGGTCCCAGCTACTCAGGTGGCTGAGGCAAGAGGATCCTTGAGCTCAGGAGTTCAAGGCTGCTGTAAGTTCTGATAGTGTTGCTGTACTCCAGCGTAGAGTGTGACAAAGGAAGGAAGAGAGGGAGGGAAGGAGGGAGGGAGGGGGGAATGAAAAGAAAGAAAGTAAGGAAGAAAAAAAGGAAGAAAAGAGAGAGAGAGAAAGAGAAAGAAAGAAAGAAAAAGTGAAAGAGGGAAAGGGAAAGAGAGAGAAAGGAAGAAAGAAAAAGAAAGAGGGAAAGAGAAAGAAAGAAAGGAAGAAAGAGAGGGAAAGAGAAAGAGGGAGAGAGAGAGGGAGAGGGAGTGAGCGAAAAGAGTGAGAGAGAGAAAACAATGTGCTGTCAGATCATAGAAAGCAAAATCTAATTTCAACCATTTCACTTTCTTATTTTTCCCCCAGCCCTGCTTATGAGAGTGTACAAATTAGAGTATGCATGAATGTATGCAAATGAGAAAGAGGCTGGCAAACTTCAGTCCGGAAAGGGGAGATAAGGAGAATAACAGGAAGGTGCAGTTTTTACCAGGAAGAGGAACATTTGTTTCTCAGACATAAGATGATGGAACAGAGGAAAGATAAAACACCAGGTCTAGAAAGACATCATAGTCAAGTAGTAGGGTTAGGTGCACAGCCTCTGAAACCCAAACACCTAGATTTTAATGTGGAATGCTCATCCTTCCTGGCTGTGACCTAGTGCAAGTTAGCTAGATTCTATGTATCTTAATTTTTCTCATCCGTAAAATAATGATAATGATATGTTCCTAATAGAGTTGTGGTGCAAAGTAAATAAATTAAAGACCCTAGAAACATGTATGACACATAGTTGTTGCTCAGGAAATGCTGCTAGCTAGTTATTATTACTTTAAAGTTGTGGTAGAGGCAAGTTAAAATAATTCAGATCTGGTGGTGGCCTTAATTTCAATAGCAGGAAATGCAGTTGTTGACCAAGGAAACTGGGGCAGAGTGCCTAGCTTGAAGAGAGTGAGAGAAGTTTGAAACATCATCTATGGAATACAGAACTGGCCCTCACCCCTAGATATACCATTAAAATTACATGAGGACCTTTTAAAGATACTGACACTTAGGATCCAACCTAGAACAATTAAGTGAGAATGCCTGGAGTAGGCTTTAAAGTTGATCTTTAAGGGCAGCTGCAGTTGAGAATCAAGAAGTATTAGGAAACAAATAAATGAAAAGTTGTGAGCATAGAAAGAAAACATTTATGGTTATCCATGTCTGCTTTTCTTCATCGATTTCTCTACCAATCTTGCAGCTTTGTACTTGAAAGTCCAGATAGTGGAAGTAAGAGGAAAAGAAAGAAACCACACATTCTCCAGCGGTAGGAAATAAGCTGCTGAGACTGGGGAAGAATACGGAACTCAGTTTTCAGCTGAGTAAAAAAGCCAGACCCAGAATAAGATCATGGACTTTGCAAATAGGTCTAGACAACGTATGTGGAGTGAGATAACATAAGGACACGGAGTGGTTTCTTCTGGAGGTGAGGGAGTGATCAGAAAACAGTAGGCAGAGGGAAACTTCAGAGCTGGAGATTTTGACTCTTGGGGATAGTGTGATTTCAGTGAAAACTAGTTTTAAGATGAATCCTCAAAACTGAGAATGGAGATAAAATAAAGAAAGTTATTGGAGGAAGTAAAGTGGACAGTCCTGAAGGATGTAAGTATGGGATGAAGAGGAGAGAAAGAGAATTGAAGTCATTGAAGGTAGAAGGAAAAGCTGATGTCTACTGCACAAGGTTAAGAGTTAGCAGCACTGAACAAGTCCCAGACACCCTGTCTTACATTAAGACAAGATAATAAATATGAAAATACTTTGCAAATTGTTAATTACTCTCCAGAAAAAAAGGCGATATGCAGATTATTCATTCACTAAAATACAAAAGTTCGGTCTTCTTTAAGCTTCATGTGTTTAGTGTTTAATTTGGGGGTAATTCTGGTTTTTTAGCCAGTATATCAACACAGAAAAAGGTAATTTAAAATTTAAACATGTTACATGCAAGAACTGAAATTTAAATTTCTAAAACCAAAAAGGCTTTGAATGGACACTATTAATACGGAATATTAACCAGAAGTGGTAATTCCTGAATGACGCCAAAGTCAATTCTCGCCTTTATACTTTCTCCCATTCAACAGACATTATTTTCTTGTTTTTCCTTTTCTATCTTTCCTTTTGCCACAAACAGCAAACTACAAAGTGAAACAAAACAAAAACTCTTCCTCTTACCAGCAGAGAGCGCCAGTGCCACGTGCGGCATAAGCATCGAAATGTTCAGCCTTCTCTGGGTTCTAAATGCCGTGAGCCCAACACGCCGAGGTTGTCCCAGCTGAGCATCCGTAGTTGACTTGACGTCGCTGAGCAACGGAAGAGTGGGCTGGATTTGCTCTGAACGCCCGTGCGCGCGACCGCCCAGACGGAAGCGGAAGTGCCGGTGGCGCGCGAGTAGGAAGTGGTGATTCCTGAGTAGAGATGGCCGCGCTTGCTCCGCTGCCGCCGCTCCCCACACAGTTTAAGAGCATACAGCATCATCTGAGGACGGCTCAGGAGCATGACAAGCGGGACCCTGTGGTGGCTTATTACTGTGAGTCTTTCCGAGTGGCCGCGCCCCTCCTTTCCCAGTTACACTCCAGGGCCCACACACGTCCCGAGGTTCTTGGGGCATGTCCCGCCCCGCTAGTCCTAGACTTGAGCTTTGACCTCGAGCCTGCCCAGGGAACTCCCTGGGTCCCCACCCTCTGTCTGTAGGAATCCCAAAGCACCATAGCGTCCACTGCTTCTCCTATCTTCTACTTAAATGCTCCAGTACTGACTACACAGGCTCTTGAACTGTGGAATACAGTCTTCCAAGGTCTTCCTTCTGTGTATACACACAAGAGCCTCCTGTCTCAACAGTAATCCTGAAAATGAGTTAGGTTTGAAACGAAGGTGAGTGTCCGAAAGAAGTAGTGATGGGGATAAAAGGACGATAGACTAGTTGAAAACATAGTAATAAGTGAAAGTTATTTATGACAGCATGCAAGCTGAGGGAAAACACTAAAACTCAGATGGTTAAGAGTATCTGCTACTATAAGCAGTTGAATTTGACCATTCCCCTTTCTCCACCACGCTGCTCTCTCCTACCGTAGAGAATTTTTAGTTTTAACTTATTTGAATAGTAACTGCTGTTGAGAGCTTTGAAAGCAATATTTTCAGTTTGAGTGTGATACGTTTAATCTACAGTTTGATTTAAAAACAATATGAGTTAACTCTGCTCAAACTTGCAGTGAGTAAAGGGAATAGTTCTGTGTTAACTTTATTTTGTATTCTGTACTCTTTACTGCAAATAAAACAAGTAACTGAACAGCTATAATTCTGAAAAGGATTTTTAGAGTTGAGAAGTTCAATATAATGCGTCCTTTATTGTGTATATTGTAAGGTTAGCTAAAATCTGGTCACTGTTATCCCTGCCGTACTGCAAATGTACCCTGTTTCTCAAATGTGCAAAACCCTTTTAGACCTCCCGTGTTCTTCACTCTCTTGGAATGTGCACCTTTTTCTAGCACTTGGCAAAATCCTCATGATTCAAGATCTAACTCAAATGTCATGTCTTTTGTGGGCAGCAAATTGATTATTCTTTGTGCGTTACTTCATTTTGTTCAAATCTTCCAGCATTATTTCCATTTTACTTTTTCTTCAGTCTCCTCAAGGAGGGTCCATATTCGTTCATTCTGTGTTTATTGTGCTACCTTTGTATCAAGCATTAGTAGGCCCTGTGACTACAGTTGCTGCATTTTTGGAGCTTACATACAATGCAGGTACAGTGATTCAACAACCTAGTCTTTCATACTGAGTGTTAAAAGCTTATAAAGACAAACAGAGCAAGGGAAAAGAAAAGAGTTTCAGGAGTAGCGGTGGCAGGGAGTGCAGACAGGATTTCAGTTTTGTAGTGGCCAGAGAACACTTCACTGAGATGACATTTGGGGAAAGAAAAACCTGAAAGGCATGGCTTGCACCATCTGGGAAACAGTATTCTCCATAGAGGTTATAAAAGTCCCAAGGCAGAGGCTTGCTGAAAGCAGGAGCAAGTAGACTATTGTGACTGGAGTGAACGAACTTGGGAGTGAGAGGATAAGGACAAAGAATCTCTCATCCCTAAAGGAAGTTCTTGTCTCTAGTCCCTGTTTAATGTATTTTTGTGACAGACTAAGGACTCCTTATTTACTGTCGTCCTCTGCCTCTTGGTGTTTTTTTCTAAACCTAATCCAGTTTCCCTTATTTAAAAATATAAACTCTCACCATGACATTCCCTAAAGTTTCAGCTCTGCCTGTCCAACCTCATAGGTAAGCTTGAAATAGTTGTCTATAAGTTAGCTTTACGCTTTTGTAGAGCCTTTCAGCCCATGCAGTCTGGTTTTCTTGCCCAGTATTTTACCGAAACTGCTCTCTTCAGTCTTAGAAAGAAATATTTTTATTGCTCAGGTGACACTTAAAAATTTTGGTTAAGAAACAGGTGCATTTAAAAGCATATATAATGTGCAGACAGCTAAGGAATAATAAAATGAACACTAATATGCTCACCACATTTGATGTTATTAAACTTTTTAATTTTTGACAATCTGGTGGGTGTGAAATAGTAGTGTCTCATTGGAGCGAAATTTGCAATTCTCTGAGCCTAAATGAGGTTGAGCATCTTTTCATATGTTAATTAACCATTTGTGACTCGATTTCAAAATGCTTGTTTATTGCTTTTGCCCATTTATCTATCACAGCCCTGTCTTAATGTTAAATGTTAATTTTTTGTTATATGTGTTGTAAATAACTTCTCTCACTTCAGTTTTATTTTTCACTATGAAAACCTTTGGTGTTCAAAAGTTCTTAATTTAAAAACGTTATCAATATATGAATCTCTTAGTACTTACCTTCTGATTTTGTATATTTGTTTGGGACTTTGGCTTTCTAAATCTATAGATGGGTGTTTTTAATCAATTTTGGAAAATGTTCTCTACTATTATTTGTTCAAATTTTTCTTCTATCTCTATTGCACTTCTCCATTTAACTTCCTTGTCTCTTGATTCTGTCATGTTTTTTATCTCTTTGTCTTTCTGTGTTGCATTCTGTATAATTTCTTGAGGTCTCTCTTCACCTCCCTATATCTTATTGTTAAACCCTCTTAGTGAATTTCTACTTTCATTTTTTATTTGAGTGTTCTCTTTTTGTTTTCATATTGGCCTGGCCATTTCTGATAGTTTCTTGTTACTGATATTTTTAAACACGCTATTTCTTTGAACACGTTAAATATATCAGTTTATATTTGCTGATTGATACCTTCTGTAGCCGCTATGTTTGTGGGTCTGATTCTGCTTTTCAACAGAACACTGCTCAAAGTGACTTCTTTCCTTAAAATTGTGCACTAGTCATGCTAGACCAGTGCTCTTCAAACTGGTGTAGGCGAGTAATTCCAAAGGAATCAATTTTCCAATTCTTAACTTCTGTGTTTTCCTTCCAAAAACTGATCTTGACCAAGCTCCTTTGGTCAGGGTAGTAAAGTATTATAATATGCTGCTTATCTTTTCCTACATCCCATTCACAATTGTCCTTCTCCCACTTTAATGCAGAAAGGCATACTCTCATGCATCTTGAGTGTTTTTATGTTATATTACCTTGAAAGAGAAGGTGAAAAATCCTCAAGTGTATCCAGACAAAAGAGACAGTTCAAATTACTGGTGTTAGTGAAGCTTCCATTAATTAAGGCAGTGGATAGACCTTCCTGTCTTTCCTGGTCTTACACAGAAGAAAATCAGCCAGAGCAGAGAATAAACGTTCATTTGGGAGTTTGAGACCAGCCTGACCAACATGGAGAAACCCTGTCTCTACTAAAAATACAAAATTAGCCTGGTGTGATAGCATATGCCTATAATCGCAGCTACTTGAGAGGCTGAGGCAGGAGAATTGCTTGAACCCAGGAGGAGGTGGAGGTTGCAGTGAGCCAAGATCGTACCATTGCACTCTAGCCTGGGTAACAAGAGCAAAACTCTGTCTCAAAAAAAACAATGCTAGGCATGAAAGGTTCCAAAAGAGCATTCCAATTTGTGGGGGAAGTGGGTGGGACTTTGTATAAGGATGATGCAGGGAGTCACCTGGAATTTGTCACTTTTTAAGAACAGTTGGTCAGTGGATCTCAGAAGAGGGAAGAGTTATTCTGGGATATTAGCAGCCATTGTTTGGTCATTTTGAATTTTATCAAGACGGTGAAGAGGAACAGTTTGGGGCCAAGGTCATATGCAAGAAGATGTGAGGAAGATTAGCTGTAGGAACAGGGCATGGAAGGACCACAGTGCGAAAAGATCTCAGTATTTCAGAGTCTCTTACATTATATATGTATCTGTTAAGGTTAATACCTCACATTAAAAACAGTCTTGTGTTGTAGTATTCTGAATTCTTAAAATGATGAAAATTTTCATAAGATGACCTTCCCTCCTCATTCTACATTTATTATTAAAGAATAACATTCCTGGGTTGAGAGCAAAAACAAAGAACAAAGGAGAAATACTGAAGTTGAGACTATCTTGTTTCATCTAAACAAGCTCCTGCAAGGCTCTGCAGCTTATTGCTATTTTAGAATTAGAATTTAGAATAAAATAGGTGCATGAGTTGACATTCCAGGTGTAATATTAAGTTGTATTTCTCTGAAAAAGTAACTCTTACTTGGCTGATTGGTTTGGCCTTAGCAACTGGCATTGCCATTTAAACAGTATGGTAGACATTCTCTTTAAACTAAATGAGCTAAAATCTTCAGCTCTGAGGTTTTTTGTTTTGTTTTGTTCTTCCTGAAGTACATTTAAAATAGCTGATAGATAAAAACCTTAAATTTTTGTTAGTTTGTTTGCTGAGGGATGTTGGGACTAGTATTTCGAGTTTTTCCAATCTTTTCTTTATCCTACAATAAATTAGAAGGCTCTGATTGAAAGAAGATGATGAATCTTTATAATATATTTTTGCATACATCACAGGAATTGAGAAAATGAATAACTAATGATGGGGTAACAAATCCTTTTCTAATTTTTAAACAAATTTTAAAGTGGGCCTAATTTAATTGTCAGCTTAAAAATTACTTAAAATATTTGATAACAGGTGATTATATGGTTTTTAGCCTAAAACCCAGAAGAAATTTAACAAATTTGATGATTTTGCTGTGACAAAATTTCTTCCATTGTCATTTGTTTCTTTATGTGAATTTGGCGGGGGTGGATTATTTTTTGTGAATTTAATTCATGAAAGTAAATAGCAGTAGCACTGCAATAGTCTCCTCTGCCTCATTATAGTAATAAGTAATATAAATATATAAATATTTGATTTAATTCATTATAAGATGCATTGCCAATAAAATATTACTTTTTATATTTAATGATTATTAAAATGTATATTATTTTCGTTTTGATCAATTATGTATTGTAAAAATTGCAGACTCAATTTTGGAAGAAAATTTTAACACTTAGCACCTTATTTCGCAGGAAATTCTGTACAAATATGAATTTCAATTTTCAGTGTTTTGTGCCTGAGAAATGTGATACGTCAATCAAGTGAAGACTTAAGCATACAAATCTATTCCTTTATACTGAAATTCTTTAGGCTAAGTAAATGGAAATATGGGTTAAAAGAAAAGAAGAACAATGTAAAATTTCTGACTCTTAAAAAAGAACGTTTTATGTTTTAAAACATGATGAATATTGTTACTATATTTTAATTTGAAAGATATAATTTTTAGATGTCAATATTTGTTGTAGTATAGAAATCACATTTTTTATACCTGTTTAACCTTCTCATGGACAGGTGTAGACATTAGCATAAAAATGTGTTAAGGGATACATTTCTATGATCTTTGTGCACTTAAGAATTTTATAAATTGCTAGAGCAAGGAAACATTTTTTCAGAGAAAAAAACTCAAGATTATTTTGCTAATCTACTTGCTGGTTCATAAACGCTCCATGGTCTATGTGCTGCCCTCTGCCAGAAATCCTTCTGCATTCCTATTAATTTGACTAACTTACTGACTCAGTACAAATTTTACTTCCTACAGATTATTTTTCATGACCTCATAAAGATGAGCTAGAAATTGTTCTTGTATGCCCCTCATCACATGTGTTATAAACATCTATTTGCCTTTCAACCTTGATTCTCTTGGAGGACAGGGATTGTTGTCTTTTTATTTTTTTAACTACCTGGCACATAAACGGAATTTCCAAATTCTTAATGAATGCCTTCTCTCTAAATATTAATATTCCACTAAAATGTAAACTCTATGAGAACAAGAAGTATGTCTTATGATGATCATTGAATCTCTAACTCCTAATATAGTATCTAAGAAACAGTAGATAACGTGTAAAATTTACCTGTTGATTGAATACAGTAATACATAGCTTTTTTCTTTTTAACATTCTACCACTAATCCATGACAAATTATAATGGAAACAATCCCACTACCATGTATAACACATTACCTTACTATGTTTATAATAAATTTTAGATTGAGTCGTAAGTCATATTATCATATGATATACACCTTGTGCCCTCTTTTTTCTACTGTTTCTATCATTTCCAAAAATGATTTACTTCTGACCTTAATGGGAATTCTCCAATGTTTTATCACTTTTTAAAATTACCTTAATATTCCTACATTTCGAAGTTGTTTGGTCTTTTGTTTTCTTTTTAAATCAGGAATGAATGTTGAAATAAGATATATCAAATTTCTTTTGGTCATCTATGGAAATGCTAGTAGGCTTATTGTTTATGTGTTTGAACTTTTTAATGTATAAGTAGCAGCAAAATAGTAAATTTTGTCATCTTTTCAGAAACATCCCTCAGTTTCTGGAAAGAATCCCATTAGTTTTTGCTTTTTTTCCCATTAATCTTTTTATTTTGAAATAGTTCTAGGTCCATGTGCAGCACATTTCGTTGTAAGAAATAATGCAGAGAGATTCTTTGTACCCTTTACCCAATGTCCCCCATGACAATATCTTGCAAAACTATAACAGACCATAACCAGAATATTGACATTGATACTTCACCAGTTTATTCAGGCTTCCTCAGTTTTACATATATTTGTTTGTATGTGTATGTTTAGTTCTAAACAGCTTGTCAAGTATAGATTCCTGTACCCAGTATCATAGTCAAGATAGAGAATAGTTAAGAATTCCCGTTGTTGCCCTTTTATTAATATAAACTACCTTCTCCGTTTCACTACCTCACCCCCATCCCCTGGTAGCCAGTAACTTGTTGTCCATTTCTAAAATTCTATTATTTAAGATGTGCTGTTAATTGAAATCATACATAAGCTTTTGGGATTGGCTTTTTTCACTTGGCATAATCCCTGGAGATTTATCCAAGTTTATTCCTTTTTCAATGCTTAGTAGAATTCCTGGTATGTGTATACCACAGTGTAACAGTTTAATCATTGAAGACATTTAAGTTGTTTCCAATTTGTGACAATTATGAATCAAGTGAGTATAATCACATCAAGTTTTTGTGTGACCCTGGTTTCCATTTCCCTGGGATACATGCCCAGAAATGCAGTTGCTAGATCATATGGTAATTGCATGTTTAGTTTTATAAGAAATTGTCTAACTGTTTTCTAGAGCGGCTATACCATTATACACTCTTTTTGGCAAGACATGAATAATAAATGATCCAGTTGCTTTTCATTCTCACCAGAATTTGTGTCACTATTTTTTATTTTAGTCATTCTTAATAGGTACAGTGATATCTCATTGTGGTTTTAATTTTTATTTCCCAGATAGCTAATAAAGTTGAAAACCTTTTCATGTGCTTTTTTACCATATGTGCATCAGCTTCAATAAAATGTCTTCATGTTTTTGTTCATTATTTTTATTTTTGAGTTTGAGAGTTCTTAATATATTGTAGTTATGTTATCATTTTGAGATTTTCAGTAACACCGTTATGCTGGTTTCTTAGATATTCTTGAGAAAATTACTTCTTTTTTCCTCAAATGTGAGCTGGGTTAAAAGGCAGCAGATTTATTGCTTCCTTTAGATTTAAAAAAATTATTGATACAGCAGAACTTTGTACTTTTGAGGGAAGTTATATTTCTCAATTTCTTCCATTAGAAAAATATTTTCCTTTTGAGCCAATGTTGATTGATATATTAGAGTTTTCTAGGATATCTTTCATTTCAATTGTATTTTGAAATATATTAGCTAGAAGGTATAAACTTCATCCTTCTTTTTTTCTTTCATATCTCTCATAATCAACCAATCATGAAAGTCTTAAAATTGTGTTTATTCATTTTCTCTGTTGCTATATCCTCACCTTTGACATTGTAAGCTAACGTCATAGCTTCTCAGTTTTTGCTTCCAACATGTAATCCCTGTTGCCACTGGAATGATAAACTTCTAATGCTTGGTGAAAATAATCCGTGGAGTAGACTGTGAACATTGTAGAAATTACATGTGGCACAAACAGTACCAATTAACAAGTACTGTATCAGGAAAAAGCATTTCCAGTAGACAGGTGACAAAGGGCCAATATCCCTGATATATAAAACACTCATAAATATCCTTTAAAAATAAAAAAAATCCCCATAGATTAAAAATATGTATATACAACTGCTGAAGGAGGGAATACTTAGCATTCCCTCCTTAGCATTCATTAGCATTCATCCTAATTAGTAATAAATGTAAATTAAAATGGCATAACAATTTTTGACTGTAAAAAAAATGTTTCAGCACAAACGAGTATGTCGTCAGATCCTTGCTGACATGGCTGTGTGATTGGTACAAAGTTTGGAAAGCATTTTGATAAGTTGTATCTGATTCAGTTAATTCCAATTTGGGGAAACTTGTGTTCAGGAAATAATCATACATTTAGTAAGATTTTTATGCACAATTTCCTGAATGACTATTCATTTGTGATAAGCTCAAATAACCTAGAAATGTATCATTATGGAAATGGTTATGTAAATTATGTTATATCCACTCTATAGAAAGTAATGTAATTGTTGGCCGGGCGCGGGTGGCTCAAGCTTGTAATCCCAGCACTTTGGGAGGCCGAGGTGGGTGGATCACAAGGTCAAGAGATCGAGACCATCCTGTTCAACATGGCGAAACCGCGACTCTACTAAAAATACAAAAAAATTAGCTGGGCATGGTGGCGCATGCCTGTAGTCCCAGCTACTCAGGAGGCTGAGGCAGGAGAATTGCTTGAACCCAGGAGGCGAAGGTTGCGGTGAGCCGTGATCATGCCATTGCACTCCAGCCTGGGTAATAACAGCGAAACTCCATCTCAAAAAAAAAGAAAGTAATGTAATTATTTAAAAATTACAAAGCATCTTTTATAACATGGGGAAAAGTTTATATGAAAGTGTAGGATACAGAATTCTACATGCAGTTCCATATGTCGATCTGAAGAAATCTTTGTCTTTAGTAACCCCTCATGATTTGAATTCTGAATCATCTTTTGTAGTTTTAATCAAATTAATTTCATTTTGTTATTAGAACGTTAGGCACTTTATGTTGTCTCCAAGCCTTTTATCATTCTACTTTCTCTGCCTTGATACCTCTTCTATTCCCCATCACACTCACTCAATTTTTATCATTTGGTTACTAGTTGAATATCACTTTTTCTAGGAGGACTTTTCTTAAGTCTCCTAGTTTTAAGGTGTTTCTTCTCTTTGTTCTTTGAGCCTTGATGTAGCTTTACCTTAATTGCTTTTTCATTTCCTTGTCTTTTTTCTAGACTGTACTCAGGAAGGCTTACCGTGCTGCAAGTCTTTATTCATTTACTGTGCCTGGTAGTGTTAGGCCACTAGAGATATTTACATAATAAAGAATAGGTGCTCAAAAAATGTTAGCCAAGTTGACCTGAATTTTAAGGCAGTTATGGTCGCTAGAGGGAAGTATGGCCATATAGGAGTCACCAAATACGGAAGACAGACAACTAGCATTCATGTAGCTGATTGGCCTTTGTAACATGTTTTCTTTCAAGATGTCTGATTTGATTTGATCCTCATAATCTTTCTAGTCATTCTGTACTAAGTGATAGAACTAGGACCTGAATGACCAAAGTCAGATGAAAAAATGGTTGAATGAAAAATTGTTGGTGGCAGCTAGTAATTAGAGAACCAGTTACTGAGTGAGCAACCGAGTGAGGGGAAAGGGACTAGTATAATCCGTGACTAAAGAAAAAGGCAAAAAGCCAGTGAAATAATCTGGGAGAGTCCCAAGTGGGGAATGGAAATGAAGGAGATGCTTTCTGTGAATAGTATGTCTCTGAGCTTTATCTCTGTACTTTGCTTTAATGAAGCCAGAAAACATTTGAATATTTACTAAAAGTGGCACTATTCAATAAATATTTTCATTCTGCCAGGTTTGGTCCTGTAGATAAAGCTAAACTGGGAACTTTCCTTTTTCAGTTTGTCATAAGTAAGTAAATGTATATAGTTTCAAGATTCAATTTTTAAAGTTTCCTCTAGGGGGTGACATTGTAAAGTTAATAGACTCAATGAAAGTATATACATGGTCTTAAGAGTCTTCATTTGTTTTTATCATCATTGGAAAATTAAATGTAATACAGTTGATCTGGAAGTTTTAAGTATATATAGTTGTTTCAGTTCTATGTTACAAGATATACACGTAGGAAATTTTAATTTAGTGTAAATGCTGAATAATGATTTCTTTATTGATAGATGGTAAACTACATGAATATTAGCATTAATAATCATACTTGCTCACGCAGATGGTAAACTACATGAATATTAGCATTAATAATCATACTTGCTCACGCCTGTAATCCCAACACTTTGGGAGGCTGAGGCAGGCAGATCATGAGGTCAGAAGTTCGAGACCAGCCTGGCCAATATGGTGAAACTCCATCTCTACCAAAAATACAAAAATTAGCTAGGCATGGTGGCGCGTGACTGCAGTCCCAGCTACTCGAGAGGCTGAGGCAGAAGAATCACTTGAACCCAGGAAGCGGAAAGCTGCAGTGAGCCAAGATCACACCACTGCACTCCAACCTAGGCAACAAAGTGAGACTCTGTCTCAAAAAAATAAAAATAAAATAAAATAAATCACTTGCCTCTTACTATTTTTTGTTGTGGTTAATCTTTATACTAGTTTACTAAGCCAATAAAAAGAAGCAGTCTTTTCAGTCTTTGCTGTTTCCTGAATGATAAACTAGAGTTTGTGGTCTTATTGCCTGAGTACTTACTTTTTTTTTTTAGTAAGCTTGCTCAGGATTCTTGACTGTAGCAATGACAATAAACACACAGAATACTGGACCGCTGATTTTCCGTTAGCCTTCTATTCCATATTTGTTTTTGTGAACATATATGCAAACATGGATTTTATTTTGTAACAATTATTATTTAATACTTTCCTTTTAGAGTAATATCAACTCATTTTACATCTCTTTAGAAAAAACTGTAAAGTTGAAGGGGCTATAGAGTCAAATAACACATTCTTAACTTGCATTCCTTTTTAGGCATTCATATGCATTTTAGCTTAATTCATACAAGTTTAAGCATCTTTGATAAGGTTTGTCTTCTATGACAATAATATTTGTTTGTTCAAAGTGGAAGCTTATATACTTTTGAACCACCAAGGATTATATATAGTAGGTTTCAATAACCATGCTTGATATAAGTTTCTACTTTCACTTAAATTCTTCATTGAGCTGTTGCATTTGCATTTTTTATATTTATTTTTCTGTGGTTTGTCAGGTTTTTATGTTTTTACTATTTGGGGTTTTAACCTCAATTTGTTATTGTTTCTATTTGGTAACACTGTTAACATCTTGGAGGAGCAATTCTTTCTTGTCAGAAGTGCCCAGTACATTTCAGGATATTACTGTTTTAAATGTTAATAGTGCCCCCAACATTGCATTTTAAAATAGAAGGAAAAAAAAAAAGCCTCCACACTTTTGTAGATCCCTCAAGAGGCAGTATAATTGAAAATCTAAATTCCAGACAGTATGGGAAGTTTATATTATGTAACTATTAAAGATATATGGAGTTACATTTATTACAGAAGATGCTGTAACCCACAGCATAATGTAAAAATGAGGGTGCAAACAAATTACATGTTGACATGTATGTCAGATTTGTGGTTATATATTTTATGTGTGTGTGAAGAGAGACATCTTGCTTGTTGCGAGGTTCAGTGACTGGAGCCAGACTGCGCCTGAGTCAAATCCCAACCTATTGTTTATGGTCTGCATAACCTTGTGAGCCTCATATACTCAGGATAATAGTAAGATCAACTTCAGAAAATTTTTTGATGGATTAATCAATTTTTTTATTTTTAGATGAATAAATGAGTACATGACCCATGGTGATTACTCATTTAACGTTGGTTATTATGAAGGTATTACTCCAGTTCAGTGGGATCTTGTAGATAGTATATTGCTGGGTCTTAAGTTTTTATCTAGTATAACAACCTCTGCCTTTTAATTGCAATGTTCAAAACGTTTATAATTAATAAGTATGTTTGGGTTTAAGTCTTGCTATTAGTTTTCTATTTGTCTCATTTGTTGTTTCTTCTTTCTCCTTTTTCTGGCTTTTGTATAATCAGAGTTCTTCTAGGGTTCTATCGTACCTCCACTGTGGAGTTACTAGATTCTTCTCCTGTTTTTATAGCAGTTGTTCTAGAAGGCTTACAATAACATCAGTCTGCTATACCCCCTAACATATAAGGAAAGATCTTTACTGTTTTTCCCCCCCTCGTGTCCTTTGCCTGTAGTTGTCCTACATTGTACTTATATGTATACGATAAACCCTATATTTTTATTTTATTTTTTAACTACTTTAAAGAAATTTATAAAATGTAAAAATACAAATTTTTATATTTGCCACATAAATATCATTTTCAGTACTCATCAAGATCCAAGTTTTAAATATGGTATTGGTTGAGAACGGTGGCTCATGCCTGTAATCTCAGCACTCTGGGAGGCCAAGGTGAGTGGATCAGTTGAGCTCAGGAGTTCAAGACCAGCCTGGGCAACATGGTGAAACCCCGTTCTACCAAAAATACCAAAAAAAAAAGAAAAAAATTACCTAGACATGCTGGCCCATGCCTGTAGTCTCAGCTACTTAGGAGGCTGAGGTGGAGGGATCACCTGAGCCCAGGAGGCGGAGGTTGCAGTGAGCTGGATAATGCCACTGCAGTCTAACTGGACAACAGAGCAAGATGCCATCTCAAAAAATTTATAAACTACTTTGGGTAATTTATATTTTAATGTTTCGGAGTTTACTAAGCTTTTCTTTTTTGGTGTCTATACTATTAATCCTATTCAGTGAGTTTTTCATTTCAGATATTATATTTTTCACCTCTAGAAGTTTCATTTGGATTCCTTTGTGTATGTTCCATTTCTCCTTTCTAGTCATGGTTTTCTTTATATGCTTTCTATAGTTCCCTAGTATATTAATGTCATTATCTCCTGTTTTTATTATTTTGTCATTGTTTGATCTGCTCTTGTTGGCTTATATTTTTTCTTATTGTGGATCACGTTTTTCTATCTGTTGGCCTCTTTAGTAATTTTTGACTGGAGGTAGGACATTGTAAATTTTACGTTCTTGAATGTGTGGAGTTTGTGGTCTTTCTTTGAAGGTATAAACTCTGGCCAACAATGAAGTCATTTGGAATTCAATTTGATTCTTGTGTGTATTGTTCTTTTTTTGTTTGTTTGTTTGTTTTTAGCTTTTAGGGGTAGGTCTAAAGTAGCCTTTGCTCTAGGGAGAGTTTAACACCACTACCAAAGTATGCCCATCTTAGACTCTCTACCCAGTATAACACATAGGACTCTTCACTCTCTCTGGTTGGAACTTAAATGCATTCTAGCCTTGTATGTGCACTGGGAACAATTAAGCTTATGGAACAGATTCTGTTCGTTCTTGGCCTTAAGAAGATTTCCCCTGCACGCCACATGTTAGTATTGAGCTGAGTCTCCAGGTTATCCTTATGCAGATTTCTGTTTTTTTCCCTGCATAGCTCCCTTCTCTTCAGAACTCTGCCCTTAATGTCCAACTGCCTCAGTCTCCCTGAATTCACTCCAGTGTGTTTTTTCAACTCAGCTAGAGGACTGTCTCTGCTTGGGACTCCTCTCCTGGGCCTTAGTTTGGAGTGTGCCTCCTGGCAGAATGCTGCGCTAATCATTGGTGCCACCTCATTTGTTTCCTTTCTCCAGGTATTATGGTCTTCCTCTCTCTGTTTCTATTGTCTGAAAATTTATTTCATATATTTTGTCCAGTTTCTTTCTGTTTACAGTGGGATGATAACCAAAATTTTATCATCAAGGCCAGAAGTAGATATCTGTGTTCTTATTTTAACAATCAGATCATCACTTAGTGTTTGCTATGTGTCAGCACAACACTTACATTCAGAATCCTGGTGATTATTTGTTTAACCTTTGGACAATGAAAAACCCAGATATTCTTACCCTTTATTTTGATTTTCATTACATCAAATAATAGGAAGTCAGGAGTGGCTAACTTTTTCTTAAAATTGCTGTTATGACAGGAGTTCCAAATGTATTTATTTAATGAGGGGATAAGTACAGTAAAATATTCTTTATTAGCAGGCATTCAATTATTCTTCCTTCCTTTTTCCCTTTCTTGTTGGTCAAATTGTGTGCACAAGTTATTTTTATTCCATTTGGAAAGTAGTTAGATAAATTTTGTATAAAAACTATATAATAATCTTTGACTCAGAGATACCTTCACAAAGGATAATACTAACCATATAGAAGATACCTGCAATATACTTAGAAATAGGATGGCATTCAGTTCTATTTTTTGGAATAAAATTTTCTTTTTCTCAATATATTCTATTGAGTGCCACATTTTTTAACCTATTAAAGCCTCACTTCTCACAATTGCTTTTATATCTTGTTGCATGTGTTTATATCATGCATTTTTCATGTTTTTATGTTCTTGTGGATAAGCATGGATATGTTTGAATGTTTATGTTCAAATTTTATGGAACTTTGGATTACACATACCTTCAGAATTAGTAAATGTTTGTCTTCTAAATGTCTTACATTAAATTAAAGTTGGAAAGTATTTAATCCTTTTGCAAATATGCTTCATTACTCATCAAATAATATTTATTTATAAAAATACACATTTCCTTTATGAAATAAATATATTTTCTTATAAATGATTTCAGCCACATGTTTATTTGTTCTGTTTTTGTAGGTATTTTCCATGTTAGACATTAATTTTTCATCATATTGCTGCTGCTAGGATGAATTGCTTGTCTCAGAGTTCTTTATGAAAGAGATCCTTTTTCATTCCTGCAGCAAATAGATATTTTAGTGTACTTAAACTGAGTTTTCTTAAGTGAATTCAAGATCTTTTCCTTTTTATTGATAGTAGAAAATGTATCTTATGGTAAATTTTTTGTACTTAAGAATTCTAAACAAAATAAGGTATTCAGAAATATAAAAGCCAGGCCAATTTTTGTCCTAAGTCTTTCAATGCTGAGAGGACCCAATTCTTCAGTTAAAGATATTACCGTATAATAATGTCCTTAAAATTGCAAAGACTAAATATGCACACGCACTAAGAAAAAAAATGAATGTGGGCCAAGCTAATTAAACTATATTATATTTGCACTATATTTAACTATTAGCTGTCTGGATTAGGTTAATTTCTAAAGGACAGGAAGTGGATATTTTGTTTGTATTTATATTGTGAGGGAGGATGATAATGTGTGCTGCCTTAATTTTCTTCATGTTTCCTTAATGGTTAAATCCTTAGATGACTGTCACTAAAGCCAAGGACAATCTAAGGAATCAACTTCATTTCTTTACTCTCTGGGCTGTTACCTATATTTCTTTCCAAAATTGATCTGTCAAGTAGCTAACTCTGCTCCATGAATGAATGGTAGGCCTCACACAGTGTTCACTACTATGGTTTAAAAAGAGAGAGAAAGACTTGTGCGGAGATGACACTGTCGGTACCATCCTTCAAATTATCATTTTATCATATTGGCCAGTGTATATTTAGATCATGAATAATTACCTGATGTGTATGTATGTTTGAGTAAGGTTGTTGTTTTAGAGATTGAAGTGTGTTTCAAATAGTCAATTTGGATGTTGCAAAAGCAATTATTAAGCCCATTTAAGATTGATAATCGTATTTGTAATGATGACAATCTGTCATCAGTCTCTGCTGCTTGGATGCAGGTATAGAGAAAGAGGATAGTTGGGTTTATGTATGAGAATGCCAGAGGGATGTAATAAAAAGATTTAGACGTAGAAGGAAATAGTAAAAGTTCTTAAAATGTATTGTAACATCAAAGCTAATTGCAGAGGGAAGTTAAAGGGTTGAAGACTGATCTTAATGAAGAAGTTATAAGAAGTCAGTGAATTGGAAACCTGTAGTAATGTGTACAGTTGAATGTTGGAAGAAGAGGAGATTATGATTAGAGAGTGTACTGATTTTCAAAGTAGTTTGAGATGGTAATTTAATTATAGAATGACCAGTGAGTGAAAGAGAGCATATAAAATTGTTGGAGGTCAGGGGTCAATAAGAATTGAGAATATGGGTTGTGTTTACATTATAATTAGATTTATTTGTATGTTGCAGAAAATCCAAAGTAACAATAGCTAAGTAAAATAAAGATTTACTCTTTTGTTTAAAGACAGTCTCATGTTGGCAGTACCCTGTGCTAGTATACCAAATCCATTAAGTCATCAGGGACCCCAGCTGATTTTCCAGTTTCAAATCTACCAGCCATCACATGGTTACTATTTCCAAGGTTGCCTTGTAGCCCAAGATAGGTACGAGGGCTTCGGTCATCTAGTATTATATTGTAGGTAGTCGAGAGGAAAAAAGGGAGAGGGTCTGCAAGATATTTCCCTGCTGTCATTTCCCCCTTTTACAGAGACATTACAGAAGTCTTTCCTAACTATTTCTGGGTACATAATATTAGTCTTGGTTACATGGCCATATTTTGCTTTCAAGCATACTGGGAAATGTATTCTTTTGGCTAGGTACATTACACCTTCTTAGTAATATAGGATCTTGCCAGTCCTAAGGAAGTATGTGAGAGAATTTTTTGTTTTAAGTTACTAAAGAGGGTTGTGAATATAGTGATTTCTTCAAGTGACATCTGCTTTTAGTTAAGACAGAGAAGAAGATGGAACCAGAAAATGTAGAAGAATATGCTGATGAAAAGCAGTGGTTCCAGGGGATTTTGGTAGAAGGCATGGGGGTGTGGGGAAGAGGCATGGGCTAGGTTGGGGCAAGAAAACATACTTCAGAGTTGAGAGGAGTGAGGATGCCATAGAGCAGTGATCCTCAACCTTTTGATGACCTATCCATATGAGTTTAAAAAACTGGAACACAGATCTTCAATATATTATGTAAATTATGAATTACATTTACATATTGATGTACTAATACTCTATTATTAAAGAGATATATAAAATATAAATGTTTTAAGAATTAGATAAAATATCAATAGAAATGCTAATATTTTATTTTCCATACTCTAGCCAATTATTTTGCCAATCCCTGGGATCATATGGGTCTCAAAGACCTCACTAGCTTCAGTATAGCTTAGGGTAGTGGCTCTCTGAGGGGAGTATGAGCAACCTGGCATGGAACTGATCCTACTTTCTGCTAGAAGTGTCCTCTTAAAAATAAGAGAAAGGATACCTAATATTCTTTGGGAATTTTTGGCAATACAGTAAACTTAAATTTGAGGCGGAAAGAGCGTATTAAGATTTATAGATATTACCTTGTAAGAAGATAACATTTGATCTGAGATAAAATTAGCATCCCTTTGTATGTCAAAGTGATCTTCAGTGCAATGTGCGCTACGCTGGGTAGCAGTAAATCTCAGTGACACTTTTGGAACTCTGTTTTTTTTCTCTCCTTAATATCTAGATGGATCAAATCCTTAAAATTGATATGTGGTTATGATATTGAGATAATATCAGATAGCCCTAAAAGCCTAAGCACTAAAAAGCAGTTCCTTTGGATAAAACCATTAAAATTCAAAACACACAGGTACAGTAAATAGGTAACTGTTTTGTGTGTATATTAATTTTTAAAGACAATTTTTGACATGTAAACATAATTGAATTGGAAATTCTGAGAGTAACAGATAATTCACTTTGTTATAAAGCTCTAGTAAATTAAACAATGATAGACCCATAGAATAACACAGCAGGAAAGGCAGTATGTAGAATTGGGCCCTATTATCCCATGGAAACTTAATATATGATAATGAATGATAAAAATGACATTTAAATCAGTAGGACAGAATGAGCTGTTCTTTCATTCGTGTGTTTATCTATTCAGAAAATGTTTATAAGGGCCAACCACTATCCTAGATGCCAGGGATACATCAGCAAACCAAATAGACTAACATCCTTGTCATCATAGAGTGTAAATTGTAGTTAGGGTAGAGATAGGAAAAATGCGTAGAAGATTCCATTTGGTGGGGGAACGTTATATCTCTGCTTCATACTGTATAAAAAATGGCTACAAGTCAGTTTGTTTAAAAGCAAACCAGTTTAGCAGAAGATTATTTTATTTTGATAGCTATCCTTCATTCATAAAGGAGAATATAGAGCTATTCAGTAAATATCTAATCCTTTTTTAGTGGTTAGTGAAATATAAAATCAAACAGTGAGATAGCACATTCAGTCTTCAGATTGATAGGAATTTAAGTTTAATAAGTTTTGGTGAGTTTAGGCAAAATGAGTGCTTGTGTATGTTGCAGATACAACTGTGTATTGATACTTTTGTTTTTGGGGGCAATTTAAGAGTAGCTCTCAAAAGGAAAAAGGTACAGAGACTGTGACTCAGGAATCTCACCTCTTGGTTCCCAAGGAACTTTCTTGCATTGTCACAAGGAGGTGTTTTGCAACATTCAAGAGTTTTACTGTCTTCGTTCAAAAACTTTCTTGCTTTATGCACATTACTTACAATGAAAATTTGAGAGCTACCAAAATGTGCTTTCGTTAGCATGATGCATTCATACTGTATAACATTAGCACTGACACAGATCTCGAGGACATATTGTTGAATGTAAGAGGTGAATTACAGACATTGTATGTATACATCAGTGGTAACAGCAATTACCATCAGAACTGTTCACAGTTCTTATTACTGGGAAAGTTAACTAAAATTGTGGTGTCAGCTCTGTAAGTTTAGCATTATCTGAGTTGTTTTTATTAACTTTTTACAGAAAAGGTGTATTTATTCAAAGAGAGTATACATAAAATTACTATACCAATTCTTCCTATAAACTTCAGTTCAAGTCTCATTTCCCACTCTCCCAGCCCATTTTGTATATTTTGTCAGTATCACTTATTTGGCATTTGGCAGGTACTCTTGTATCTATGGTTGTTTGCTGTGTGCTCTGTCTTACCAGGTAAATTATAGGTGCCTTTAGCACCTTAGGACATATGTAGTCCTTTTTTTTTGTTGTTTTTAAACATAATGCCAAAAGAGAAGGCCTTACTTGGTAAAAAAAAATATATATATATATATGTTTATTGTTATGGATGTCTTCCATTCTTTGGATAATATTTTTGTGCTTTTTAGGTTTCTAACTTCCATAATAAATCAGTTTTATTTCTGAATTTACTTGAATTTTACATAACTTATTAGCAATTATATTTTAAACACTCATAAACATGGATGTTTAAAAATAAAATTGTTCAAATTATCTTACTTTTCTTTCTAGGTCGTTTATATGCAATGCAGACTGGAATGAAGATTGATAGCAAAACTCCTGAATGTCGCAAATTTTTATCAAAGTTAATGGATCAGTTAGAAGCTGTAAGTTAAACGCTGATCATTTATTTCCTGATTAGGGTTAAAATACCATTTTATTCATTTGCCTGTTTGTGTTGTCATTTTAGTTCTTTCCCTGGGCAGCAATCAACTATGCCATTACACCTGAGGAAAAACTAGACATAATTTTTTTTCATTTATTTGCTGTATACTAACAGAGGAATTATGAGTGTTAATTAAAAGTATGTTCAAATGCCATTATATCTTGTTCCAAATTATCATAGATGGCCTTTGACTCATCGTTTTTGTAAGTGAGAAACCCTTTCTTTCTTTTTTCTTTCTTTTTTTTTTTTTTCCAGACAGGGTCTTACTCTGTTGCCCAGCAGGCTGGAGTGGAGTGCAGTGCAGTGGCATGATCTCTTGGCTTGCTGCAACCTCCACCTCCCAGGTTCAAGCAATTCTCCTACCTCAGCCTCCCAAGTAGCTGGGATTACAGGCACACACCAAACGCACCTTGCCAATTTTTTCCTATATTTTGGTAGAGTCGGAGTTTCACCATGTTGGTCGGGGGGTCTCAAACTCCTGACCTCAAGTGATACACCCAGCTCAGCCTCCCAAAGTGCTTGAGCCACCACACCCACACGTGAAAAACCCTTTCTAATGTTCCCTTGCAGTCACTTGATGATTAATTTGGGAAATCTTAGTATTTCTTATAATAATAAAATAATGGGCTATGTATTTAGTGAAAGGGACAATGAAAGAAATGATGCCAGTTACTTATCCTTTGTTCCTCCCTCTCTGGGGTTCCAGGGGAAGATAATCTTATGGTTTAGGCATCTTTCCCTCCTAGTGGTAAGTGACTAGTCAGTCACTTTCTTGAACCTAATATAACTTCACAGACCACTGTGGAGATACATATTGAGAAGTGCCTAGTTGATTGGATGTTAGTGCATAAAGAAGGCAGTGCCAGCCTTACTTAGTTACACTTAGTAATCAGGACTCTGTCCTGTAACTCCTGGGCCTAGCCATAGCTGGTTTCTCTTAACAAAGTCAGGATCTACTCATTAATTCATCTCCTCCAAGACTGTTATATTAATAGCCATGACTTACTTTTTATTGGCTTATTTAGTTATCTGATCTCAGGAGAATTAGAAACCTATTTTTTCTATCAGTTGCATTGTTTTGCTTAGAGAAACTTTAGACAAATAAAAACCAAAATAAGAACCCTTAGTCAGCCCAGAGCTTTGGTTTTCATTGTTTTTATGTATTGTTAGGAGGTTATGATTCAAATCAAGACTTATGTGAAGGTGGAACTTCCTGCTTTATATAAAGCAGCCATGAGCATAGTGTTTTCTCTCAGTTGGTATGGCTCTCTGGCACACTGACTCCTGTCATCTGCTACTGTTAACTACTCAAAATCAGCCTCATGGCACCACTGAGGAAATTCAGCTGTTTCTATAGCCTACCTATCTGGTCTTCCATTTCTACAGCTGCTTCTGTAGATACAAGATAAATTTGAGTACTCTCTTTTTAAGGAATGGGTTGGGGTAGAAGGGTGAATGTTTCTCACACGTAGCAGTATATTTAGTAAAATTCCAACTCTAGCAGACATTTTGTATAGTATAATGTCTATTAACTTCACTGTATGCCAGTAGTAGCTCAGATAATAGTTCTTGGGTATGACAAAATTCAAACAGTTTTCTGAAGTGTAAAATCACATTTATAAAGGGACTCATCAGGAATTTATCACTACCTACATTAAATGATAGGTAGGGTAAGTTTATTCTGTGGTAAGGGCACATCTGTCTGTGCTATGATGTTTGTATTACAGTTTTAAAACTTCAAGCACATTATGTTGCTGTCAGATATTTTCTGATGAAGATGAGATGACATGGCCTACTCTCACTAAAATTGTTCTACAGTGAAATCTGCCTTTACAAATGATTTTGCAGTTTGGATGTATAAATTACTGTTACATGTGGGGATTTCTTTTTTTTTTTTTTCTGTTTTTGTTCAGGATAAACATAGATAAAATTTCCTTAAATTTCACCATTAACTGTCTTCTGGACTGTTAAGTTATGCTTTTTAATTATGAAAGTATTTACTTTGCTGATTTTATGAAAAATCCCAGGACGGCTTTTAATTTTTTAGTTTATAACATCTTTGAAAAAAGCAGTTTTTTAAAAAATTAGCATGATGCTCAGATCTGATACTCCAGAGAGTTATTTTACTCCTGTATTGCAGCCTGAGTAAAAAGTAGGAACTCTTTTTTTAATGCTTTAAATTATTGTAACTATAGAAAAGGGCTAAGAATTTATAGATATAAGTTATATTTATTAGAGGTATGTTTTGTCTAAATTTTAAAAGCTTCCATAATTTGATTCTGAGTATGTCATCTTATACCGTACTTAGAATTAGATCTTTTTTGTTTTTCATACAATGTGCTCTTTTAGGACGTGATGAACCCTCTATTCTTACTTTTTTTAGATTTGATAGAAGAAATTGAAATGAAAATAAATAAAAATGTTAAATTATGTATTATCATAATATATATATATATATATGTTAGGAAATTATTTTCTAATTCTATTTTTAGGGTAACTTATAGTTTAGATAATAGAACATTATTTTGAAATATTTGATGCTTCTTTCACATGGATAATTGGCTATATTATCTTTATGCTTGGTTATTTTGATTCTTAGAGCTGAATTATATTTTCAGGTTATCATAAGTGTATTTCTTTAAAGTTGTAAGCATTGGATTTTGTTTTAAATACATTGGGCTGAGGCAAAGCAACTTTCTTTTTGCAAGATTTCATTGATAAATCTTTTATTGAAATGAATAAAATAATTTACTTAAAATGATTATTAGAGTTATTTGTAATTAAGCCAACACTTGTAAGAGTCCAAATCATAAGCTATGTATCTGATTTTATTTTAGCTTAAGAAGCAATTGGGTGATAATGAAGCTATTACTCAAGAAATAGTGGGTTGTGCCCATTTGGAGAATTATGCTTTGAAAATGTTTTTGTATGCAGACAATGAAGATCGTGCTGGGCGATTTCACAAGTAAGTAAAAAAAGAGAAAAATAAAAATTACTCTATTAATTTTGTAACTCTATAACCAAAATTAACTAGTTTTCTCTGAAACACTAACCTGCTGATTGATCCAGGTTTTTTTAAAAAAGAATTATGGAACTTCACAGTGATTTTAGCTTAGAAATTCTGGCCTTTCTTTTAAAAGAAAATGGCTGAAAGAAGAAGTACCCATGGCAGATTTAATTACTTAGTAAATATACTCTATTTAACTGTTTTTTTTAACATTTAGTAAAATCTGAATTGATTTTAGCCAAAATCATAGCCTCAACTGATGACTTTGATTTTAAAGTTACCTACCCCAGTCAATTCAAATAAATGCTTTGTCAGTATAATATTTAAATGTAAAGAAATGCATTATGTTTTTATATGGAGTCAGATACTATAATTACATTTTCTAATATTGAAACATACAAAAAAATCTTGCCCTAGTTTATTTACTTGTAATGCAAGACTTGTTACTTTTTCATAATAACAGATTAGAAAATAGAAAACCATTTTTATTTTCTGTAAATCTGATTTTATTTAAAATATTAATTTTAGAGTGCTTTTATAAATATAAGAATTTTTTTTCTTATAGCTACATGACTAATCCTACATTTTAATATGTTCATATTTAAACAGACTGGCTCTTTTCTCTTCCAGAAACATGATCAAGTCTTTCTATACTGCAAGTCTTTTGATAGATGTCATAACAGTATTTGGAGAACTCACTGATGAAGTGAGTGTACATTCTTTATTGTCTCATTAGCTGAAGATCAGTAATGTTTCTGTTTATCGGTTTTGTTTTTCCATTGTTTATTTATAGCAGAATGTCTGTCAGAAATTAATGCAAGCAAAAAATGTAATATTGCATTTTTCATTAGCCATATTTTAAAAAGTAAATTATTTTTAATCATATATTTTAATTTTGTCCTAAGTTCTCTATTTTTATATTTGTGTTTGTTTTTTGAGAGTCATCTTCTGTTGCCCAGGCTGGAGTGCAGTGGTGTGATATTAGCTCACTGCAGCCTCAACCTCCCCATGCTCAAGCAATTCTATCTCAGCCTCCTGAGTAACTGGGATTACAGGCATAAGCCACCAGAGCCAATTCTATATTTTTTTGTAGAGACATGGTTTCACTGGGCTCGTCTCGAAATCCTGAGCTCAATTTTCCATCTCAGCCTCCCAAAGTGCTGGTTTACAGGCATAAACCACTGCAACTGGCCTGTAATAAATTCTTTGAATCCAGCATGTATTTTACACTTCAGCACATGTGTGACTACTGTATTGGACAGCACAGGTTTAGAGTTTGATCTTATTAAGTATTAATATATTATTAATTCTGTATGTTAAGTTTTTACACTGTAATTTGTTGAACATACTGGAGATAGAATCTTTTTTTGTTGTTTTTTGTTTGTTTGTTTGTTTGTTTGTTTGTTTGTTTGTTTGTTGAGATGGAGTTTCACTCTTATTGCCCAGGCTGGAGTGCAATGGCGCGATCTTGGCTCACTGCAACCTCTGCCTCCCAGGTTCAAGTTATTCTTCTGCCTCAGTCTCCCTAGTAGCTGGGATTGCAGGTGGATGCCACGATGCCCAGCTAGCTAATTTTTGTATTTTTTAGAGACAGGGCTTCACCATGTTGGTCAGGCTGGTTTCGAACTCCTGACTTAAGGTGTGAGCTACCGCGCCCAGCCTGGAGGTAGAATCTTTTTAGGACTTTTTTCCTGTTTCATTTCTAGTCAGCATTATTGTTAATGGTTTGTTTCCCTTGTAAAATGCATGTAGGACTTAGTATTTTATATAACATACTTCCTGTTCATTTTATCAGTTTGATTTCCATAATGACTCTAAGGTAAGCAGAGCACATAACCATTTTAGACAAGTGCAAACGGGGGTTAAGTGACAAATTTACTGCTTTAAGTTTAGTGTTATTTTCACCGTAGCAGGCTTTATCACTGGTGTGGAGAATTTATTTTATGAGAGGGAATATATGAATCTGGAAACAGAGAAAGACAGTTATAAGTGAGATTGATACATATGTGTTGTATCAGTGATTTGAATACTATGAGCAATGTTGTTTTCTGTCATGGGATTTTTTTTTTTTTTCAAAATGATGAGTAGCTCTTAGTAAAGTCCCAAACAAAAAAAAGTACAATCAGTGTGTAAGGCATTTTTGTAAAAGATTGTATAGCAAAACTGTAAAAAGTTGTTTTTTGTTTATATTCAAAGTGGAGTTACTGTCTACTCTTAATGATTACAAGCAGGGGTTTTGCCAGCATGAAAGTTGTATAGGACATTTCAAAGTTGTGACAAATGAAGGACATTTTTTTAAATGTGACTATTTCTTTGATTTCAAAACATGAAGCAATTTTGGCCCTTACTCACACACTGCCAGTGGAATTCCCCAGTAATTGAGCTAACCAGAAACTACCTGAGATATCTTCAAAACAGCATGACCCTAGGTTATGGGGCAATGCCCATTTAGAACCACTGCTCTCATATTTTATACACTTATGCAGAGTCATATGAAGGAGAACTGATACCTGGAGTGTGAAAATCTGAACTGTTACTCAATGGGTATTATTTTTTTATATTCTGATGGCCTTACGGATCCACCTTTTTAGTTCCCTTTCACCTCATCTCCTGTTATTACTGATCCATATTTTCTTCTCTGTTTTACTAGGGTGAGGCACTATGCTAAATACTTGGGGATACAGTGGTAATATAAACATGACATGATGCAAAGCTTTGAGTGGTTCAGTAGAACTTTGGAGAGTACCAGATAGTTGAAGGAGAATAGTGAGAATTCAGATTAGAAGAGTAAGTTATAAGCCAGGTTGGATATTTGATGGAAGACCTGCAATCTTTGATTTGTATTTTTGAGTAAAGAACTATGCCTTGGGATGCTTTGTATGTTCACTGTACAGTGAACTGGAGTGAGAGAAAACTATGAAACCATTTGACAAAAAAAAAAAAACAAAGACAAACAAAAAATGATTAACTGTGGACATTAATTGAGAGGTGGAGGACCAACCATACATGATGAGTTGTTTTGATTTGAGAAACAATAATATATTGAGACTTAGATTTTGAAATTTGAGATGCAGGTATGACAGCCAAAAAGAAATCACTAGAAGCCTCTTGGAAATAAATAAGCAAAAGACAGCAAAGCAGTGGGTGTTATATTGGGGTTCAGGGTGCCCTCAGCTCCCCTGAGAGGAAGTTTTTCAGGTTCTTCGTCTTCTGCCTTCTCAGGAATGAAAGAGGAGACCACGGTGCAGTGCGCAGTAAATGCTGAACCAAAAGTGTTTGTAGAAAGTGATTTATTTGTTGAAAAAGAAAAAGGGGGAGAAAGACACAGCTATCTCTCTCTCAGTGAGAGAAAGAAATGCCACTCTCACACTGAGTGAGAAGGGTTCCCAGAGGGGGAAAACCAGAGAAGGAAAGCTCCTCTCACACTGAGTGAGAGAATCCAGAAAGATGAAATCCAGGAGAGGAAATCAGCTTCCACACTGAGTGGAAGGGAATAGAGAGAGATGGAGTTTAGGAGGGGAAGACAGGCTTCCACGAGAGAGTGTGGAAGGGGACTCCAGAGGGGAAATCCAGGAGAGAGAAAGACAGCTTCCACAAAGGGAGTGTTTGTGGAAGGGGACCCAAACATGGAGTCTGAGGGGCTGTGGAAGAAGGGTACTTTTAACCTAGGAGAAACCCCCATTTTCTCCAAGACCCTAAGACTATAAAAGGAGTTCCTTAGAACTTCCACTAGAGTGATTGACTCTTTAGTTTCTTCCCATGCCCATGAAATGCAAACATAAACCATTAAATCTCCCAGATGGAGAGAGACGAAGGGGGGCATGGCACTGGAAAATTCTTTGCCTTAAAACTACACCCCCTCGTGGACCCAGAAAGACAACACATTCCCTCAAGGGGACTGTTCAAGTTACAAGATTAGACAAATCCTTTAGGTAAGTGGATTGTTTTGAATGAGAGAGAAAACGACTAAATAAATAGCCTTGATAAGTATCTATTTTTACAATGTAGGAGGAAGAAGTGAATAAACATTTGTAGATGTGAATGGAACTTCAAGATACCAGAGAGAGGATCATGCATGATAAGGCAAAGTAGCAGATCAGAATGCCACATGGTTTATTGTGTTCTCCTTGCTCTCTCCTAGTTCTTACTGAGGGAAGCTACCTTCACCTCTGTATTTCAGAAGCAAGCACATAATCCTTTAAAGTTATAACTGCTAACAGTGGTGAACACAGATAATAGGTAAAGTAATAGTCATAGGAAAAAGAACAAAATTTCCAGAAATCTTAAGGGAGTAATAGGTTCTTTTCATTTAAGGGATATGTAATACTTCCACATACATAAAATATGTAATTTATCTGTATTTCAGGAGAAAAATCTAAATTTAGTTACCATTAATGAAGAACCAGCTTTCTTAGTTTTTTGAACATAGTAACTAGGGCAAAAACTGTAAATGAGGCCAATGAGAAGGCTTCAAGAGAGATTGGAGTGATGGGATGAGATTTGTTTAGATAAAGAATAAGGGTGAAAGGAATTTTTTTACCACCATCTCACTACCCAGCCTGCTCCCTAAGCCCCTTTGCCTTGTACTGGTGCTAGAATAAAGTAGGAGCTAGCATCTTTGTTGATGGATAAAGGATTCCAGTTAGTTGGAGGGGTCTGGAATGGCATGGAAAGAAGAAATTAAACCTTACATGACCAGAGTGGAAAGGGATGTCTCTGTGGTCATATGCTTTGGGCTAAAGTGTATTGTTGGGCCTTTCATAAATCCTGCATATGTAAATTTAAAAATATGTATGTACACAGTTAATGTGTAATGATGTAGGTGCTTTTTACTAAGCTTTGTTAGTTATAACATACAAAGGGCACTTTCAGCAAAAATTGTGTATATATACACATTTATACATTTGTAAAAATGAACAAATTGCTAGACACTCAAAATACTACCTTTTCTCATATCCAATATATTATAGTGATTTTATCCTTACATGGCTAGTAAACTGATTTTTGACCACGAACTAAGGTTGACTAAATGTATGATGAAGTCAGCCAAGGAAGGTAATATACTGGTAAGTCTATCCATATGCCTCAGGTCAACCAGTTCCATCAGCCTTATTCAGACTTGTTTTCTCTTATTTTCAATGTGTTGTGTTTTGTTCCATCATTTTCCATTTCTAGAAATGGAGTCTTCATGGTGATTACTGAGATCTAAGTTTTTAAAAAATAGGATTTAAAATGCCAGGAATTTTCAGTAATGCTTGCTTAGGTGGAATAGGGAGAAGTACACTCCAGCTTTGTATTTACCAACCCTTAAAAATATGGATAAGCAAGGTAGTCAGCAGCATCAGCCTCTCACAGGTCCTCATTGTTGTCTAAGAACATGTAAGTCTTATATTTACCTGTGATTTAAGCATTGTATGCCTAAAACAAGACACAAACTATTGTAACATTTATTTCTAAAACTATAACAAGATGGGCTGTTTCAAAAAATATGGATATAAACTGATTACTTCAAAGCATTTAGCAGTTTTAACTCAACACTCCTTTGTGTAATTTGAAAACACTGGTAGAGACAAAGACAGGAAAATAGAAAAATGGGGAAACGATGAGTTTAAAGATTTCAGGTAGACATTTTTTTTAATATATTACTCTTTAGATTATATTTAGATATAGCTCAAGACTCACCGTAACCTGCTTGTTCATTGATATGGAAAGGCACTGATGTTATTTAACTGCTTGATGTTCCATAGCATTTTAACAAAGCTGAAACTTCCTTCAAAATTGGTTGCTTTCCTTCTCAGAGAATGTGTTTTGAGAAACACTAAAATCTAAAATAAAAACAGAAAATGAGCAGGGGAAGGACATAATTTTATTTGTATATTTGTCTTTTAATTTAAACATCTTTATAGTAAAGAGAGTTATTTTTAATTTTTTTAAAGTTGGAAGATTTTTATGGTTATCCACTCTCAGTTCTGAAAAGGAAGTTGTCAAAGTAGTCCTCACTGAACTCAAAACCAAGAAGTCATGTTACTTCTCTGGACTTTATTTTTTCTCTATAAAATTGGAATTTTGGACAAGAGGATCTTTGAGGTCCTTGGCACGTCTGCCAGTTTATGATTCTGTGTTCAGGCGTGCACAAGGTAATGCGAAAAGAATAAAGAACAAAATGAAAAGCAGATAAAAAGAGACAAAAAGTTTTAGGTAGAAGCTGCAAAAGGAAGGTTAAGAAACAAATTATATATATTATATAAATGATAGTAGAAATAATTTTACTTTTTCTACCACTGAGAATTACAGCAGCAAAGAAAAAATTTCTAGGAAGAGGAAGAAGAAATATCAGGTAGGATAGCAATGTGGGTTAGTAAGTATATTTATGTTTTGGTCATGGGGGTAGATCTCTTATGAAAAGCTTAGTGCCCTGCTTGTGATAATAAGTGAGTTCCTGCTCTGTTAGTTCATGTGAGAGCAGTTGGTTTAAAAGAACCTGGCGTCTCTCTTGTTCCTCATCCTGCCATGTGACATACTGGCTCCTTTTTGCCTTCTGCCATGAGTAAAAGCTTCCTGGACCTCACCAGAAGCCAAGAGGTGCTGGCGTCATGTTTGTGTGGCCTGCAGAACTATAAGCTAAATAAACCTCTTTATACATAATGAGCCTCAGATATTCTTTTATAACAATTCCAATAGACTAATATGGAAAATTGGCACCAGGAGTAGAGTGTTACTGTAAAGATACCTGAAGATGTGGAAGAAACTTTGGAACTGGGTAGTAGGAAGAGATTGGAAGAGTTTAGAGGGCTCAGAAGAAAGGACGGTGAGGGAAAGATTGGAGCTTCTTAGAGACTTGTTTAACCAAAAACCAGGTAGAAATTTGAACAGTGAAGGCCAGGCTGATGAAGTCTCAGATGGAAGTAAGAGACTTATTGGGAGCTGGAGCAAAGGTTACACTTGTTACACATTAGCAAAGAGCTTGGCTACACTGTGTGGGTGCAGTGGAGATTTGTGGAAGGTTGAACTTAAGAATGATGACTCATAGACGGGTGTTGAACAGTGAGAACACATGGACACAGGGAAGGGAGCACTACACACTGGGGTCTGTTGGGGGGAATAAGGGAGGGACGGGGAGGGTGGGGAGTTGGGGAGAGATAGCATGGGGAGAAATGCCAGTTATAGGTGAAGGGGAGGAAGGCAGCAAATCACACTGTCGCGTGTGTACCTTTACAACTATCTTGCATGTTCTTCACATGTACCCCCAAACCTAAAATGCATTAAAAAATACTTTTAAAAAAAGCATAATGGATTAGGCTATCTGGTGGAAGAAGTGTCTAAGCAGCAAAGCATTTAACAGTAGTGTAGCTGTTTCTAACAGCCTACAATCAGATTAGGAGCAAAGATATGACTTAAAAGTTTTGGAATTTGGCTGGGCGCGGTGGCTCACACCTGTAATCCCAGCACTTTGGGAGGCCGAGGCAGGTGGATCACAAGGTCAAGAGATCGAGACCATCCTGGTCAACATGGTGAAATCCTGTTTCTACTAAAAATACAAAAAATTAGCTGGGCATGGTGGCACATGCCTGTAATCCCAGCTACTCAGGAGGCTGAGAGAGGAGAATTGCCTGAACCCAGGAGACGGAAGTTGCAGTGAGCCGAGATCGCGCCATTGCACTCCAGCCTGGGTAACAAGAGTGAAACTCCATCTCAAAAAAAAAAAAAGAAAAGAAAAAAAGTTTTGGATTTTATATTTAAAAGGGAAGCAGTGCATAAAAATTTGGAAAGTTAACAGCCCAGCCACGTGACAGAGAAGGAAAAAGCATTGTCAGGAGAATACAAGCAGACTGAGGAGCAACTACTTGCTAGAGAGATTTGCATGTAAAAGGGTGCCAAGTGCTACTTGGCAAGACAGTGGAAAAAAGGGTCCTGAAGGTATTTCAGAAATCTTTGAGACAGCCCCTCCTTTCACATGCCCAGAGGCCTAGGAGGAAAAGATAATTTCAGGGGCCAGGCCAGAGGCCCTGTTGCCCTGTATAGTCTGCAGACACTACTCCCAGCATCCCAGCTGCTCTAGTTCCATCTTTGCCTCAGAGGGCCCCAGGTATATCTTGGGCCACTGCTCTAGAGGGCATAAGCAGTAAGCCTTGGCAGCTTCCACATGATGTTAAGTCTGCAAGTGCACAGAATGTAAGAGTGAAGGAGGCTTGGCATCTTTCCATCTAGATTTCAGAGGATGTGTGAGAAAGCCTGGATGCCCAAGCAGATGCCTGCCTCAGGAAGGAGTCTTCACAAAGAGATCCTACTAGGGCAGTGCTGAGGGAAAATGTGAGGTTGGAGCCCGCATACAGAGTCCCACCTGGATCACTGCTTAGAGGAGCTGTAGGAGTGGGACTGCCACCATCCAGAATTACCTGAATGGTAGAGCCACTGGCAGCTTGCACCCTGAGCCTGGAGAAGATGCAGGCATTCGACTTCAACCCACAGGGGCTGCACCATGTAAAGCCATAGAGGCAGAGCTGTCCAAGCTCTGTCCAACTATGTCATTACTCATAGTTCTATAAAACTAATGTCTATTTTCCTTAGTCCTTCAATATTTTTGTTTATTTTTTAATATTTTGTCTTCCACTGTTCTACTTCTCAGTTATCTGTTTTAGGTATATATGTATTTAATTCTTTTAACTGTGCCTTATATCATTCCACTGCAGCATTTTAGTTAAATTTGCTGTTAATGTAAATTTCTAACTCTGTTGTTACAGAAACTGTGGTTCTCCTGTGCCCAGTTTTAGTTACAGAGTCAACATGATATTTTCTTTTTCTACTGTAGCATCTTATGTAATCTTTTTGTGGCCAATATTACTGATGGGCTTTCTTTCATTGTATTTTACATTCATTTTACTGCTAGCAGTGTTTGAGAAACAAATAACATTTTACTGTTTTTCCTTCATAATCTTTGGTTAAGATTGAATACTGCCAGATTAGATAGAACATGAAAATTGCAGGTGAAAGATAATACTATCCTTATTTATGGAGTTTCTGCTAATTTGAGGGAATGAGATCAATATAATGTTTTCTGCCTTCATTGAGCTTGTGTTCTAACCTGGAAAGAGAAACAGAATAACTCTGATGATACATGATGTATCAATGATGAAATATAGGAAAGAGATCCACTGGCACTACCTAACATTAGCCTGGCATTATACTTAGATACCTTACTTTGTGTCATCTTTCACAACTCTGAATTATAGTGAGAAAACTGAAGGTCAGAAAAATATAAAATCTTTGTCCTCAGATATGTAACCCAGGACATTTTTCAAACTCTCTGTGATAAAGGTTCAGCTTTTTTTTTTTTTTTAATTTTCAACCCTTTGCAGACTGATTATTTTGTAAAATACAAATGCAAGCAATAAATGAATTACAAAAGAGAAACTTTAAAAAGACATACAGATAGATATACAGCCTAATTTGCTATAAGTGTTTTAAATATTTCTAAATTCAGTTTCGGTACTATCTTGTCATAAACTCGTAAACAGTTTTGGAGACCAGCAGTGTTTCTGGTACCACATTTTGATTGGCAGAGATCTAAATCCTTTTTGGATGCTCTTATGGTCCTCGTTGCTTGAAAAACAGGGCTGCACAGTTACTGAGGCAATAATGCATATGAAGAGCTGGCTGTGAGGACGATAAGTCTGTTTAAGGGTATCCATCTGCACTGGAAGGTTTCAAACTGAACAACGTCTTATTGTTAACCTAGAAAACCATGGTAAAGCAGAGAAATTTTCTAATTACAAAGCATATATTCCTTATGTACACCATACTTTAGGTTTTCGTGTTCTTACTGTATCCTGGAAGTCTCATTCTTAGCAGTTACCATAGTAATAGATAAATATGAGAGTAGTGTTATCTCTTAGTAGAGTAAAAATTCTATGTCTTGTATTCACTTGTATAATAATTGCCAAGAACAATGTCTTGCACCTAATCGATCAGTTGTGAATGAATGAAGTATTTGTGTATACTGTATTAGTATGAAGTAGTTAAGAATACAGGCATTCAGCCTGAAATTCTATTTTGTCACTCCATGACTACATGACTTTGGGTAAGTTAACTTATGCTCCCACGTGTGTAAGATGATGAAAATTGTAATACCTGTTTTGTCAAGTTTTCCTGGAGATACATGAGGACATGTGTGTAAAAACTTTAGCAAAGTGCGTAGCATATAAGTGCTTTAAAAAATTAGCTCTTGCAGATTCTGCCAATAGTGTGGAATATAGTTGAGAAGACCAATTAGGAAGTCTTTATGAACTAGGGTGTAAGATGAAAGCTTGAGTTTTCAGAAGGGGGATCAGAGAGGAGGGTTATATTCAAAAAAATATACTAAATATGCTTTTTCTGTTACAAGGTATTTTTTTTTTTACCTACACAAAGGGCAGTTCATGTGGTCCATTCAAAGTACTAAATGTGTATGCATTGCTAGTTTCTGCCTGTAAGCTGAGCTTGAAGCATAGCTCTATCATATAATACTGTTTAAACCATTAGTTTTAATAATATTCTAGTGTGCTATATGTAGAGAGGTTGTCAGCAAATACATAAAAATTTTAATGGAAACCATCCTAAACTGATCTGGCTTATATATTTACTTTATATTTAGATGAGCTTATTCATGGGCATTATGTATTATTGCTACTAAATTTGGGAGTCTCATGTGTACATTTGGAGTTCCAAAAGGAAAACAGAAAGAAAAAGAGTACGAAAAGATATCCGAAGAAATAATGATTACAGGTTTTCCAAATTGAGTAAAAAAGCTGCTTCAGATCCAAGAAGTAAAGTGAACACCAGTAAGATTAACACAAAGGAAATCACACCTGGAAACATTATAGTCAAACCACTGAGTCTAGTAATGGAAGAGAAAATCTTGAAAAAAGCAGCCTTGGGAAACAATGTATTACTCACAGGGTAACAATATTGTGAGGGATAGTTGACTTCTCATTTTTTAAAAAAATTGGAGGCCAGAAGATAATAAAATGACGTATTTAAAGGGCCGAAAATAAAAAAAAAAAAAAAAAAAAACAAGGCCAGGCTGGTGGCTGAGGCCTGTAATCCCAGCACTTTGGGAGGACAAGGCGGGTGGATCACCTGAGGTCAGAAGTTCGAAACCAGCCGGGCCAACATAGAGAAACCTCGTCTCAATTAAAAATACAAAAATTAGCTGGGCATGGTAGTGGGTGTCTGTGATCCCAGCTACTCAGGAGGCTGAGACAGGAGAATTGCTTGAACCTGGGAGGCGGGAGGCAGAGATTGCAGTGAGCTGAGATCATGCCACTTCCCTCCAGCCTGGGCAACAAAGAGTGAAACTTTATCTCAAAAAAAAGAAAAAAAAAGACGAATGAACAAAAACCCTATCAACTCAGAATTCTGCATACAGCAAGACTGTGCTTCAAAAAATGAACGTTTTTAAAAAGACATTTTTAGAGAAATTAATTCATTGCTAGCAGGTCTGTGCTAAACATCCAAAGAACTAAAGAGAAGCTAAAAGAAAGTAAGTTTTTTAGGCTGAAGGAAAAGGATACCAAATAGGAATTTGATTTACAGGAAGAAATGAAGAACAGTGTACATAGTCATATAGGTAAATGTAAAAGATGATATATTTTTTATTTATTTAAAAGATAGATGACTATATTTATAAAAATTGCTTTATACATATATATTTAGCAAACCCTAAAGAAGGGAGAGAAGGAGAAGAGAAGGAAACAGAAACAGGTGGGACCAATACAAAACACATAGCAAATTTTAGGCCCAAATACTGCTGTATTGATACATACCATAATTGTTAATGGACTGACACTCAAATTTTAAGAGGTTTTCAGACTAGGTTTTTTTCTTTTTAAAGCAAGCCTTAACTGTATACTGTTTTGTTTTGTTTTGTTTTGTTTTTTTAATATAAGAGATGTTCTTCAAATAGATAAATATTTTGAAAATGAAAATGTGGAAAAATGTTCAATGCAGATATTAAGCAGACAGAATCCCAAGTGCCCATAGATAAAATAGACTTTGAGAAGATGAATACTAGAGAAAAAGGGGTCATTTTATAACAATAAAGGGGTCAGTTCATCAATAAGACAATAAAGTTACAAATACCTGTGCATCTACTAAAACTTTCAAACTATATGAAACAAAAATTGACAGAAAAGAAAAGGAAAAATTTGTAATCATAGTTGGAAATTTCAACACCCACTTGTTAGTCATTGATAGAAGTTTTAAAAATCAATAAAATAACGTGAATAAAGAGTGGCCAGATAAACTATTGTCTAGAATGTGAAAAACTAAGAGCTTTCATACATCGCTTGATGGAAATGTTATGTTATAACTACTTTAGGGAAATAATTGGCCAATTTTTTAAAAATGCTAAACGTACTCCCTTTTACCCAGCAATTCCTTTTCTGGTTTTTATCCAAGAGAAATGAAAACAAATGTCCAAAAAAAGACTTGTTCAGGAGTGCTTATGAGAAGTTTATTCATAATAGCCCAAAGCTAGACACAACCCTGATGCCCACCAACAGGGCACTGTTAAACGCATTCGGATGTTAGATACAAAAAGGAACTGACTACTGGTACTGCCTACAGTGTTAATAAATCTAGTAGACATTATGCTGAGCAAAAAAAGACTGGAGGATTACAGACTATATGATTCCCTTCATAAAAATGTGTGTGTATGTATGTTAATACGCACACACCAAAGGAAGTTGATTTGGAAGGGAATAGAAATAGAAGTATGATTTACCCAGGTATATTAATCTGTTTGTCAAATTGTTAAATTGTGTACTGAAGATGTATGCATCTCAAAGTATGTTTTACTGCAGAAGTTAAATATTGAACTATTTTGCTTATAGGTTTGGTTTATCTTAGTATGGGTTGGCAGTTTTAAGCCTTATTCTGTATTCTAGGAGTAACCAAATGATTAAATATATTGAGGGAGACAGTTTTCTCACTTTTGGGGAATTTAGTTACAATGTGGAATGAGAGAAGACTAACTAGTGTTGTGGTGTTAGGTTGGAATTGTTGTAATCTTATTCATGCTTTTAAATATATTACATTAGATGAATAGATGTATTTATATAGATGTCATATGTATACTATAGTTTGTGTATCTCTATGCTCTCCTAGGAGCAGTGATGCAACCAGTAGCAGTGAGCACACAATGAGCATCCCTACTGCCTGATTTTCTATTCTAAGTACGAGTATCTGCACAAGGTACCAGGACTTTTGTAAAAAGTGCTTAACCTAGAGCTGAGACAGGGAAAGCTACAGATAAGGCTGGACCTTCTTGTGACATAAAGTAAGAAAGTGTCATCATAATCACAGGACCCAGAAGCCAGCTTGAAAGGGTTCCCATTGTCCAATCCAGGGACAGTTTGAGCATAAAAATAAGAATGATATTAATGGATAACTCATTGAATAAATTAAAAATCTGTATAGATCCAGACTGATACATACATACATATATACATACATACATGCATACATACAAATACATACATACTTACAGAGAAGGCTCTTTGTCACATAGTATTCTAACTATGAATATACAAATAATGATAAAATTAGAAAATTATCAGTGGACTTTAAAAGTAGTAAATGGAAAGTTTGATGAAAAGAAGTATATTACTTGTCTGAATGTCTTATCAAATTACTTATTAATTTCAAAGGAAAACAGTAATTCAATAATGAGAAACCTTGTCACACACCCCTTTAGGCCAAATCATTAAACCTAACACCACCAATAGTGGGACAGCCCACATCATGTGAACTGAAAAAGACAAACATCGCTTCAGTGATAATCCTGCCAAAATTGTATAACTGGAACCTAATCATGAGGAGACATTGTACAAATTGATAGACATTTTACAGCTTGATTGGTATTTTTTTAAATGTCACGGTCAGGAAACACTAATCATGCTCTTTAGATTATATCTGGGCCTGGAGGGGAAATAACTACAAAGGTCATAATTGGGACAATTGACAAATTTTATTGGAACTGTGGATCAGACAGTAGTGTTGTGTAAGTATTAAATTTTTCGATTTTTGAGATTGTCCTAGATTTTAGAAAGTGCAGCGAAGGGGTAAGAAGACACTGTCTTCAATTTACTCTTAAATGGTACAGAAAAAAATATGTATACACACGGACTCACATTTTTTTATATTTATATATATATACATAAATTTTATACCTTTGTATGTATAAATAAATTGATAAAACAAAAATTAAATAGTTGGAGAATCTGAAAAGATATGTGAGAGTATCTTGTCCTATTTTTAAAACTTTCTGTAAGTTTGATGAAAACTATATTTTCTTTTCAAAAATAATTAACATTGGTTTCTTTTCTAATCCCAGTAGATTAAGTATTATACAGTTACCGATCATACCTTGTTTGGAAATCTTTTGGCTGCTTGGAACATACATTCCAATATTATGATAAAAATAGAGGAGTTATATTTAAGTATTTGTGTATTAAGTTATAGTTATGATTTTGGGGGTATAGTTTTACTCTCTTAAAACTTGTGTGATGAAATTTTAGGTGCTTTGAAAAATATAAAAGGATAAATATCAGGAAATACATGTAATCTGTGACTATATTTCAATATCTGAGTCATTTTGATTATAAATTTGTTTAATATGTGTTTTTTTCAAGCATTCTCATTATACCATGTCTCAGTGTTTTGGGAGTTATTTGAAACTCTTGTTTATATAATAACTTGGGAGGTTGAGGGACTAAGTATAAATGTATTATCTGTGATGTTGCCACAGATTTAGAGATTATTAATCCCATTTTAATACTGACTACTTTGAAAGGGTTATGAAAGCTGTGGATTCTCATGCAAATGTGTATTGCATTTTTGCTTGTAATTTGGGGGATGTTCCAGGAAGAGGCAAGAGAAAGTGCTGTTTTGGGGACAGTACAAGCTACCTATTCTTGTTTGAGAAACAAGAAGAACAATGTTGCAGAATCCAGAATGAGAAGTAGTGATAGGATAGGAGATGAGCATGGGGGGGCGGGATTCAGACAGAGAACTTATAAAATTTGAGTTGTTTTTTTAAAGTATTATTCCTTTCTGTAATGGAGAAGAGTGGAAAAGGGAAACTCATTAGTACATCATTAAATAATCAAGGTTTAAAGATAATGCTTGCTAGGACCAGAGTTTGCAGAAGAGGACATGGCGAGTAGTGGTTGGATTCAGGATATATTTTGAATGTAGAGCCTACATAATTTAACAGATTCATTGGCGGAGTGTAAAAGATACATATAACTCAAAAATGGCCAAGAGTTGGACTTGACAACTATGAGCTTATACACTTGCTATTGTTGCCATTTATAGACTTGTGGGGGAAAATCAGGAGTTAGTTTTGAACTTAGAGGAGCTTATCAAACATATAGGAGAAATATGGAATTGGATGTGTACTTATACAAAATCCTAAGGTTCAGAGAAGTCTGCACAGAATATATAAATATGGAAGTTGGCAGCAAATACACCTCATGGTATTTAAAGGTAGTATATTTAAAGCCATTAGACTCTATGACATCATCAAGTGTAGAAACAGGAAGAGACAGGGAATCCAAGAGCTGAAGCCTGGGGTACTCCTGACACTGGAACATGAAAAGGAACTAGTATAAAGGACTGAAGGAGGGGTGGCAAGGGAAAAGAAAAACCAGGAGGTCTTGATAACCAGGAAAGTAAGTGTAAAGGGGAACATCAAGGAATGGGGTGGGAAATAATCATTGATTCATGGTGATAGGGGTTAAGAAAGATGATATGTAAGCCTTGAATTTAAGCGGCAAAAACCGCAGTTACTTTCACACCAACCTAATAGCAATGTAGAAGTAATCTGTAACCTTGTCAAAAGCTGTTGCAGTGCATTGTGGGGATTAAAAACTTGCCTAAGATGGATTCAAGATAAAATTAAAGAGAAAGAATTAGTTAGAGACAGCTAATATAAAACTTTATCTTTCAAGGTGACCTTCTGGTATGCTGATAGAGAATAATTTATATCATATTTTTCATAGTTCTAGCTAGGAATTCATTATAACACTCTTGTGATTCTTATAGGCACTAAGTTTGAAAATTCCTGCTCCAGCCTGTGGTTGCCGTTCTCTAACCAGTTATGCTTCAGTGTAGCAAATGATTTAAAAATTGAATGAAGGCTGGGCATGATGGCTCACACCTGTAATCCCAGCACTTTGGGAGGCTGAGACAGGTAGATCACAAGGTCGGGAGTTCGAGACCAGCCTGACCAACATGGTGAAACCCCGTCTCTACTAAAAATACAAAAATTAGCTGAGCGTGTTGGCATGTGCCTATAATCTCAGCTACTCAGGAGGCTAAGGCAGGAGAATTGCTTGAACCCAGGAGGCGAAGGTTGCATTCCAGCCTGGGCAACAGAGCAATATTCCATTTCAAAAATAAAAATAAAACATTATAAAATAAATAAATGAAAATTCATGCTAATTCCAGTGGCCAAAATTTGCAGTTGTCAGTGATTCTCATCAATCCAGTTACAAAACAGGAACTTAGAGGCCAGGGACAAAAGTAAAAGTTCTTTTCGCAGTTCCTGTTTCCCAGAAAGGATGTCTAATCAGCCAAAAGGAGTTAACGAAACTCTTAAAATTTCCTTTTAAAACATTGAAAATTTCCTTTTAAAACATTGTTTAATATCCAGCATCCTTTACATCCTTTATTTTAAATAAAACAACATTGGAAAGTGAATTAATCGAGTTACAACTGCCAGAAATTTCTGCTAAATAGTATATGCATCAGTTTGTAGGAATAGGGATGTTTTGGAAACAGTATAAAATAAAAATTAAATAGGTTACTTTACTAAAAGTAACTCTTTTCAGCTTAGTTTCTTAAATTTTGCATACTAATACAGAAACCCAAATTGGTTTAAACTTCTCCACACTGCTCATACTTAGGTATTAGGGCTGAAGGAACCTTCTAAAATTATTACAACTTTTCCACTAAGTCTTTAGACAAGATTCAGTTATTTCAGATTGAAGAAAATTTGTCTTAATTTTAAAGACCCTCAAAAAAAGCAGTTAAAACCTTCCTTAGAAATTTACTTTTGAAATAATCTTCTTTGTAACTACCAAAAGGTACATTCTGCATTGATAAACATTAAGTAGTTGACCTTTAAGGCTTATTTTCTGTTGTTTAATATATTTTCATCTGAATTGCAAATTACAGTGTGGTAATTGTAGTTTACCAAGGTAGACCTGAATTGAGTGGCTAACTTTACTTCTAAAACAGTATGACTTTCAGTAAATTACTTTTCTTTTATAATGACATTTCTTCATCTCTAAAATGATAGGATTATAGAATCCCGAGAAAGAAGGATGAAGAAATAAGGGACTCCAGCTAAGACACATGACACATTTAGGGATGGCAGTTAATGTCTGGTTTCACATTAGACTCTAAAGCTCATGCTTGACTCATTCATCTCATATATCCCCAGCTCTTAGCATAGTACCTGACTTGAGTAAATGATAAATAACTGTTGACTTACTCGAAATGAGGGTACTTCATAGGGAGTAAACATTTGCACTTAGTTTTGGAGACAAGGAGACTGGGCAGAAAGGGGAACCATATTAGGTAAGAGAGAATAGCGTGAGAAAAGAATGCAGGTAAGACAGGAATCCAATCTTGGTTGAGGGAAATGGAAATAAGACTGGGTGTCCACAATGTAAAGGGCCTTGAATGCCAGATTAAACTGTATTTACATTGAGCCAGTCCTATAATGTCTCAAAGTCTTATTTTGAGTACAATGTGACCTGCCCAAATTTCAAGGTTCTGAGGAATAAATAAGAAGAAAATGTGTTGAAATGCTTTATAACCTACAGAATACTATAAAGATGTCAGTCCAAGACTTTAATATTATCTTGGATTTATCTTACTTATCCAACTAGCATTTAATATGTATCTTCTATCCAGGGCATATTGATTTATTTATCTTTATTCCCCAAATATTTCCTTATTTCTACCTTTGCTTGTACGTTTCCTTCTCTCCAGAATCTTATCACTTCTACTTTTTCACATCTTACCCATCCTGCATGGCCATACTAAAGTGTCATTTCCATAACCTTATTCTGGTTTTTCTTTATTCTCTGAACTGTTCCATCTACTTACTATGGAAAACAGGTTTAATACTTCTTACTAAATGTGTTTTTATAGTAATAGTTCCTTTTATTTTAATTTCATATCCGTAGCAAGATGACTAGCTCCCTCCCTAAGGGTGGAAATAATGTATTAACTTATTTTATATATCCCATCTTGCTAATTAAAGGTCTAAATTAATAGCATACTTTTAAAGAACCTAAAAGTATGTTAAGTTAACCATACATACCTTATCTTTTCCCCAAAAGAGGGAAAGTTTAAACCACTAAAAATTTAGGGTAATTAATTACCTTCATTAGTTTTCATTGCTGGAGCATAGGTTAATAATGAACATTTTAAGATAATATCATTTTTCAGATACTGAAGTCAAGTGGACATGCAAACATAAAGACTCAAATCTGATACTAATCCAGCATCTGTAGCCCTTCAGTTCCAACCGCTCAGGATTTTGAAGTTAAAAGTAATTTGGAAAAGTCAGTGCTTTAGCACATATTCTTTGCTCTGAAAGAATGAAAAAGGAAGAAAAAGGTGAACCGTAACATATTTCTGTTTCTATAGGTCTAAAACAAACATTGCAAATTTCAAGTCCTTCTGTCTAACTGTATTATAAATATCCCAGAACTTCCTAAGTCCAGTAGTCATTTATATACCACAGAAATAATGATCTCTTATACTACCACAGAAACTTCAATCAGAATCATTTACCTACATTGGAAATGTGTATACTCTTGAGCAACTACTACATATTGGTCACAAAGCCAAGTGTTTGGTATAAACAACAGATAGACATAGACTCTGCTTCTAATGAACTTATATTGTAAGGTATGTGGGTGTTTTGAGAGTCAGGAGAGGATACTTTGTAAGCATCCTTTTATATATTAATTATAAACAATTATAAATATTGTTAATTAAAAAAAGATGTAAGATTACTGGAGAGTCTGGCCTTAGATTGGAAACCTCAGGAAAACCTTTCTAAGGAACTAGCATTTGATCTGGCATAATGAGGAATGAGCTGAGTAGGGGTGAGTTAGGTGGGTAAGGAAGAAAAAAGACAGCAGGCTAGAAAACAGGTTGTGTCGGCCATGGCATGTGTAGGAACAGAAAAAAAAATGCATAGCTGGATGGTAGTCAGTGAATGGGATAGGGAGATAGAGAGGAAGTTGGACAATCAAGAACCAGGCAGAGTAGACCTTTGTAGCCCAAGTCAGAGTTTATTTTACATTTTACATGAATTAGGAAGCCACTGAAAAGATTGACGTGAATGGATTTATATTTTTGAAACATACCTTGATTAGTAAGGGCTAGGGCAAAAATAGAAGTTGGGAATTAGGGGGCTATTGCAGAGAAAAGGGGAAGATGAAGACTAATCAAGGTATGTTTCAAAAGGAAAATCAACTGGATTCTTGGTGAATTAGGTGAGAGAGTGAGGAGAGACGCAAAGGAAAGGGAGAGCTGTTAAAAATGACTCTTCCCATTTACTTGAGAGTGAAGTTCCCAAGGGAAGGAAACATGATAAGGGAATAAAAAAAAATAGTTTTAATTTTAATTGTATGTGAGACATCCAGGTGGTAATGTCACATAGCCAGTTGGATATTTGTCGAAGCAGATTCTGGCTAGATACATAAATTTAAGAATAATAAATTTATCAATAGTATTTAAAGCTATGGGAAAGCATATGAAGAAGTAAAAAATATAAGCTGAGATGGCAGGATCATTGTAGGAATCTTGTAGGTGGTATAATGAGTTAAGACAGCCCACTGTGAGGTAATAAATGGCAACTAATAGGATATATGAACTTGAGATGGGGGAGGAGGGAATGAATGAATATACATTATCTGAAGGGAACCGCCTCCATTCAGCTCAGATAATTATTGCTGAATAAATGTGGGCCCACAACTTTCATTTTTTAAAGAGAAGTTAGAAATGTGGCTGTTCTGTTACTTTTCCAGTATTTGAATATATAAAATATAATTCATATTTAAAATTCTATGAGTTATTGATCGTACCAACTATTTTGCAGTCTCTGCTAGGACAGAATATTTAAAATTATTTGAAGGTTAGCTAGAAGATTAAGAGCTAAAGGAGATAGGAGAGAAACCAAAAGAATAGAGTGTCATAAAAACCAGAGATAGAGAATGTTTCACAAAGATTGGCATAGTCCAGGGTTTCATATATTTAGAGAGTTTAACAGTTTAGTTAGATGATACCTGAAAAGTGTCCCTTGGGGTTTTCTATTGTGGACGAGGCAGTTGATATTAGCAAGAGCAGTTCCTCAAATCAACTGACATCGTAAGTGAGGTACAGGCTGGAACATGTGGACTTCCTACCAGTAAAAGACATAGGCATATTCAAATTATCTGACGTTTTGTGTTACTGGAAAAAATGAACTAAACAGAAAAGAAATATACCCTCCCCACCCACCAGAGTGAACTAAATAGTGAAGAAGTGAAGACTTTAAATGTGGATACTTCTGTTGGAAAGCTTGTTTGTGAAAAGGAGCAAAATGTCATACTTGGAAGAAAATCAGAATCAATGTATAGATTTTTTTTTTTTTTGAGATGGAGTTTCGCTCTTGTTACCCAGGCTGGAGTGCAATGGTGCGATCTTGGCTCACCGCAACCTCAGCCTCCTGAGTAGCTGGGATTATAGGCATGCGCCACCATGCCCAGCCAGTTTTTTGTATTTTTAGTAGAGACGGGGTTTCACCATGTTGACCAGGATGGTCTCGATCTGTTGACCTTGTGATCCACCCACCTCGGCCTCCCAAAGTGCTGGGATTACAGGCACGAGCCACAGCGCCCGACCTAGATTTTTAATTACATATGTAAGAGGAGTTTGATAAGAAAAGGAAGTATGATACAAATTCAGTAACTTAAGGGTTAATTTTGTTAGGTTTTCTGTGCACAAGATACCCGAAGTAGTATTTGGAGACTCGCATTACAGAATACTCAACTAAGTATCTAGACCATGTGCTGCATTTGTACTTACTGATGGCTTAGTTGAATCTTTGCAAAAGGCTGGTACAGTGGTGCAATCTCCGCTCACTGCAGCTTCCGCCTCCTGGGTTCAAGTGATTCTCATGCTTCAGCCTCTGAGTAGCTGTAATTGGAAGTACGTGCCACCATGCCCGACTAATTTTTTGTATTTTTCATAGACAGTGTTTCAGCATGTTGGACAGCCTGGTCTCCAACTCCTGAGTTCAGGCAGTCCCCTCTCCTTAGCCTCCCAAAGTGCTAGGATTATAGGCATGAGCCACCGTGTCCAGCCCTCTATTTCTAATGTAGTTGTTTTCAAGTAGTAAAACTCCGTTTGCTCTCAAACTCGAATATGCACATAAATCACCTAGGGTCTTAGAGTATAGATGCAGGCTGGCACTTACAGATTGAGTTCAGTAGATCTGGGATGGGCTTGAAGATTCTGCATTTCTAACAAGTTCCCAGGTGATAACGATGCGACAATAAAGGTCAGTTGAAAATATAAACTGAAAATCACTAGCACCTCCATTTTTTAAAATAAATTTTTATCTTATGTAACATTAGTTTTAAGGCATAGAAGAAGAGGCAACTAACAGGTTCTTCATGATCTTTTCAGTTCTTCTTACTACTCAGTGAAGTATTATTTTTCCCTTTTTAGAATCAGGGTAGTTGAGGTTCAGGGCTGTTAACCAGCATGTGACTAGCTAAAAAGTCAGGTTTACCTGCCTATCAGTCTAGTATTTGCTTTAACCACTACATCATCTTATTTTTCTTTTCATTTTCTTCTAGATTTGTACAGATCTGTTTTTTTTTTTTTTTTGTCTTTAGTGAAAATAATTTAATCTATTGTTACTTTTATATTTAGTCTGAGAATTTACTTTAGCCCATGTATCCCCTGTGCAGAAGAGTTGCAATTTTTGCTGGAAGGACACTCCTGTTTTTCCATTGCAGATCCACTCTGAAATGTTAAACGATAAAAGAGAACTGGGCATCTGTTTTGAGGACAGTAGCTTTTCATGAAGTCTGTCAATAAAGTGGGGAGAGTGCCAGTTTCTTTCAGAGCTGTAATCTACAAAAATAGGTTTTATCTCAGAAACATAATATAGGTTATAAATGTTTACTTTTTACTTCTTTACCATAGTCCAATGTTGATATAAAAATGCTCTCTTTTAGAATGTGAAACACAGGAAGTATGCCAGGTGGAAGGCAACATACATCCATAATTGTTTAAAGAATGGGGAGACTCCTCAAGCAGGCCCTGTTGGAATTGAAGAAGATAATGGTATGTATTTATTTATTATAAGTAAAAGGTATTAGTAGAATCATCATTATTTGGTGGGAACAATACAGTTTCGTTTTCATTAGGCCCAGAATCTATGAAAGTTTAAGTATAAAATCATAAATTTAGGGACAGTGAAAGAAAAGGTCAAACTGCTGTAATACCTGTCCATGTCAACAAAATGACTTGTCTGTCTCTTACCTTTAATCAGATTTCATTCCTGTTATATAGGAAAGGCAATCCATTTATAATTTATAAAATGTTTTCAAACCACAAAGAATACTGTATTATTTTTTGTAAATCTATTTGAGTTGTGTAGGTTATGTGGGAAGTTAGTAATGCATTCTCGTGGTTTAAAAAATCATAAGAGTATATAAAAAATATGAAATAAATTTCTCTTGTCTCCTACATCCCCCATCTTACCAGATTCTACCAAAACTCAAGTAAGTGTTGTTTTTAGTTTTTTTTGTGTATCTTTACAGAGATCATTTTTTACAAATTTACTAGCAAGTAGAAATATATATCCTCCCTTTTTTCATACAACTGGTAATATACATACTGTTCTGTACTTGGCTGTATTTTTTTTTTACTTAGTATGTACAGGAAAATTTTACCATCACATAATGTGTTTTACAAATTTTAATCATGAAAAAATAAAGGTCTTACTATTTTACTTGGCCTTTCAGTTAATGTGTAATCAAAAAGGAAAACCTTTTTTCACTTAGTTTATATTTATTAGACATAGCAAATAGATAATTACAAAGAGAACGGTTCTAGGAACTGAGAAAATTCCCAACAATCCTTGCCTTTTGTTACATACTTTTAGGCATCTGTGAAGATAATTATCTAATGCAGGCATCAGTAAACTTTCCTAAAGGGTCAGATAATAAATATTTTCAGTTTATGAATGATACAGTCTTTGTTGCATCTATTTAGCTCTGCTGTTGTAGTGCAGAAGTAGCCATAGAGAATATGTAAAAAAATGAGTGTGGTTGTGTTCCAGTAAAGTTTTATTTACAATAACAGCCAGCCAGCCCGCTGGCCATACTTGGCCAACCACAATCTAATTAAACTCTTTAGTTCTATATTAATGAATTTTATTAAAAGTTTGACTATTATTGAACCAACTTTACATTGTGTAATAAACCCCACTTAGTTGTGATATATTATTTTTTTAATTATACTGGTGAGTTCAGTTCACTACTACTATATCATTTAGGATTTTTACACTGACGATTATAACTAAAAATGGTCTACAGTTTTCTTTTTTGGTATTATTGTTATGCTTGCTTCATAAATATAGTCAATCTTTCTAGTCTTTTTTTAATGCTTTGGAACAGTAGAATTATCTGGTGTTTAAATGCATCCTAGAAATTATCTGGTGTTTAAATGCAACTAGCCATTTTACTTTTCAGGACTATTTTAGATGTTTCATTTTAGGTACATTGAAATACCTAATAATTTGTCAATTTGGGATTTTTGGCATTCTTTCAATATCAGTGACTTCTCTAATCTTAAAACACTTAACATTTTGCCTTTGAAAGTATGAAGTGTCCATTTAGATTATCACAGACCTTACTGTAGGCCCTTACTATTAATAATACTAGTCAAATAGATTATTAAATGTAGATAGTTTTTGTTTTCCAAAAGCCAACTTAAATGGAAGTTGTCATTTCTGTTATTTATTTGCATACAAATTTGATGGAGTTTCTGGATAGTAGGAAATTGTAAGCTACGGAATACTAATAATAAATCCTGTCCAATATAAAGGAGAATATTTTCGCTGTATACTTTTTAACTTATTAACTTAAAACATAACCTAGTGTCATAGTCAGGGCTTAATGTCATAACATCTAATAATATCTCCTCAAAGATAACCTATATATCTGTAAGATGTAATGTCATTAAATCTCAGTTTGTGTTTAAAAAAAAAGTCTTCTTTAAGATCTTGATTTATTTTCTTCTTTTTCTCAGTGTAGAATTGTATTCTGTTGTGTTTTAACTCTTGCAACTATAATTTAAGTGAAAAAGGTAGTATATTTAACAAAAAACGTACTTGTCTGTTGTTCTGGCATTTAATTTCTAGTAAAACCAGTAGAAAATAATAGCTACTTTAGTTAACTTTGATAAAGAACAAAATAGGATATGCTTTTGAAACAGTGCTGTTTTTTAAATTCTAGCTGAATACCACTGCACCATGACATTTGAATAGATGTTACAGACAGGCTTCAACTTACGATTTAACTTACACTCTTTCACCTTTAAGAAGATAGCAAAGCAATATGCATTCAGTAGAAACTGTACTTCGAGAACCCATAGTGATTGTTTTTCACTTTCAGTACAGTATTTAATAAATTACATAAAGTCTTTGTGTTAGATGATTTTGTACTAATGTAAGTGCTCTGAGCACGTTTCATGTAGGCTAGACTAGGCTAAGCTATGATGTTCAGTAGGTTAGGTATTTAAAATGCATCTTTGACTTCTATGTTTGACTTACAGTAGGTTTATTGGGATATAACACCATCATATGTTGATGAGCATCTGTATATAGAATTAATGATACAAAAATGAACAGCTGATCATTGAAACTACTCATTTTATATGGTAAAGTAAAAAAAGTTTTGTTGTGGTACAATGTCAGATTTACTGGAAAGTTGCCAGAATGATATAAAGAATTCTCATATGCCTCTGATCCAGAATTAAACATTCTCTCATTGATTCATGGTCTCTCCTGCTTGCTCATCCCTCGTTCCCTTCCCTCCTTCCTCACTCCCCCTACCACACATACACAAGAGAGGACATGAGGTTATTTTATATGTGTGTGCGTGTGTCAAATTTTAAAATACAACCTGGTATTATAATCTGATATGTTAATGTCAATTTTTAGCAGTATTTCCTCAAATGGCTTATGGCTTCACAAGAGGATATTATTATATATTTTTGAAGTCTTTGTTAATAATTAGAGATATGGTCTTTTACTCCTGAGTACTTCTGTATTTTCTAAGAACAATGGCATTCTTTTTACTACAGTGTAATTATCAAAATTGAGAAGTATAGTATTTATTCAGTATATCTCTGATCTCCATCTGTATTCAGATTTGAGCAGTTGACTCAATAATATTCTTTGTAGTTTTTGTTCCTCAGACAGATAGATCACACATTCCATCTGGTTGTCATGTCTCTTTAGTCTCCTTAATCTGGAGTAGTTCCTTAGAATTTCTAGTGTTTCTTTGCCTTGATGTTTTTGAAAAGTACAATTACTTGTTAACTGTTGCTCAGTTTGTCAATGTTGCCTCATAATTAGTTTAACCTTATGCATTTTTTGCAAGAATAGCCCAAAATAAAGTTGCGTCCTCTCTGCCTTACATTAGAAGTGTACAATTTTGGTGAAATATTAATGATGTTAAATGACCACTTGGGTAATGTGGTGTCTTCTGGGTTTTTCCCCGTTAAAATTATTTTTCCCTTTGTTATTAGAAAGTAAATTGTGGAAGATACTTTGATATTATGTAAATATCCTATATTTTCATGCAACTTCACCTTCTGGGTTTAGCATTCATGCTTTTTATTTTAATTACTTGACACTCTACTATAAGGAAGAACTTTCTAATCTGTAAATAAATAAATGCGTGTTTATTCATTTTGTGTATTCATTTAATTATTTACATCAGTGTGGGCTCATGAATTTATATTTGGTGATTATAATTCATTAATCATTATTCTTTATTGTGATCCTTCATATGACTCCTTTTGCATCTTCTGCACCAGTTGTGATTTCATTGGTTGAGCTTTAGTACCTAGTATACAGCTATTGATCTGGCTAGTGCCTTTTTCTTCATACCTGTCCATAAGTTTCCCTAGAAGCAGTTTGCTTTCGGCTGGCAAGGCCAGCAATACACCTTCACTGTCCTGCCTCAGGGTTATGTCAGCTCTCCAGCTCTGTGTTACACTTTAGTTTGCGGGGATCTTAATAGCCTTCTTATCCTTCCATAAGATACTACACTGGTCCATTATATTGATGACATTATGCTGACTGGACCTAGTGAGCAACTGTTCTGGTTTTATTGGTAAGACATTTGCTTCTCAGAGAATGGGAAATCAATCTGACTAAAATTCAGGGACCTTAGTGAAATTTCTAAACATCCAGTGATAAGGGGCATGTCAAGATATTTATACTAAGGTGATGGATAAGTTGTTACACCTAACCACTCCTACAACCAAGAAAAGAGGTACAATGCCTAGCGGGCCTGTTTGGATTTTGGAGTCAACATGTTCCTCATTTGGTGTGTTACTCTGACCCATCTATTGAGTGACTCCATCTAATTTTATTTTTCCTTTATCTTAACAAATCTGTCCTTCTGAGTTTGCACATAAATTATAGAATTAGATTTTCAGTTTTTCTTTTTTAGAAAAAATATGCCTACCGGGATTATGATTAGCATTGTATTAAACTTTGGGAGAATTAATTGTCTTTCGGTACCTAAACATAATATATCTTTCCATTTATTTAAACTTTCTGTAATTTCTTTCAGTGATACTTTAGATTTCTTGGAATAGAGGTTTTATACCACTTTGTTAAATTTACTTCAAAGTATTTTATGTCTTTTCATTCTCTTGTTAAATTATTTTTTAAATTTAGTTTTTCAGTCCTTTGCTTCTAATATGAATTACAATTGATTTTTGTATAGTCTTTTATCTTGCAGCCTTGCTGAATTTACCTATTGATTCAGATAATTACTTTATAAACTCCTTGAGTTTCTATGTAGATAATTATGTCATCTGCAAGGAGAGACAGTTTTGCTTCTCCCTTTCCAATCCTCATTTCTTTCTTTTTCCCGCCTATTGCACCAGTGGCAATAAATTTTTTCATTGTTTTGTTTTGTCCCCATATATGTGATGCTGAGAAATTTTCTTTATTTTCCTAGGGTGCTGAGAAGTTTTGTTATAAATGGATGTTGAATTTTGTCAGGTGCTTTTTATGCATTTATTGAAATTATCATAAGATTTATTTTCTTCTGTTAATCTGAGTTAACATTGATTGATTTTCAGATGTTGAACCAACCCTACACTCATTGGTAAACTTAGTCATGATGAGGCCTTGTATTATATGGCTGGATTTAATTCTGATATTAAGGATTTGTGTATCTACATTTCAGTATTTGTGAGGTTTGGTATCAGGGTTATACTGTCCTCATAAAACAAGGTGAAAGTAATCCCTTCTCTGTTTCTGAAAGTGTTTGCATAAGATTGGTATTTTTTCTTATTTGAATGATATAATTCACTGCTTATTTCATCTAGGCCATGCATTTTCTTTTTAGTAGGGTTTTTAACCATGAAATCAGTTTCCCCAATAGATTTAGAACTGTTCAGATCATCTCTTTTTGGGTGAGTTATGATAGTTTGTATCTTCAAGTGATTGGTCCATTTCCCCTAGGTAGTGCCATGTATTAGCATAGCATTTTCTTATTGTCTTCATTCCTTTTAATGTCGGATGTATATGATATCATCTCTTTTGTTTCTCAAATTTATAATGTTTTCTCTTTTTCCCCCCAGCTCTTGAGATTTTTTTTTTAATATTTCAAAAAGTACTTTGTAAAATTTTTTTATTCTTTATTTTCTATTCCTTTTATTTTTTCCTCCATACTAGTTTAATTTGCTTTTGGCTTTTTTAGCTTCTTAGGGAGGAAATGTAGATCTTTGATCTTTAAACTTTTCTGATAGAATTTAAATCTATCGGTTTCCCTCTAAGCACTGGTTTAGCGACATCCTGCAGATTTTGATATTACTCAGGTCAACATAATTACAGCTTTTTTTGTGATTTCTTCTTTAAATAATGGATTATTTATAATATGTTGTTTAATTTCAGAATATTAGAGGTGTTTCTAGATATCTTATTGTTGCTGATTTCTAATTCGATTCCATTTTGGTCAGAGAACATACTACAAAAGATTTTGGAATTTTGTAGTTTACCAAGATTTATTTCATGGCCCAGTATGTGGTCTGTCTTGGTGAATATCCCATATGCAGTTGCAAAAATGTATTCTACAGTTACTGGTTATGATGTTCTGTGTTAATATCTCCAACTGGGTTTTACTAGTTCTGTCAGTTTGTTTCATTTTGAGGCTCTGTTATTATATTAGGCACATGTATCCTTATAGTTATTTTTTATGAACTAACCTTTTTATTATTATGGAATATGCCACTATATCTTGCTAATATTCCTTGTCACGGATTCTGTTTGGCCTTATTGTAAAGTTAACCACCCCAGTTTTTGTCAGCTTGCTATTTATGTGACTTTTTTATCATTATGAAATCTTCCTTTTTATCTCAGGTAATATTCCTTGTCATTAATTCTATTTGTCTGTTGTTAAAATTAGTTGCCAGCTTTTGTCTGTGCAGTATTTACATGGTGTGTCTATTTTTATCCTTTTCGTTTAAACAAATCTAGATCTTTGTGTTTTAAAGTACATTTCCTGCAAAAAGCACATAGGTACTATTCTATTCTGTCTTTCAACACGGTGTGAGAAACAGTGTTTAGTTCATTTACATTTAATGTAACTGCTGTAGCTAGATTTAAACCTGTTTTGCCATTTGTTTTCTGTTAATCCCATCTGTTTTTGTTCTCCTCATACAGTCTTTACCCTCCCCCCATTCGTTTTTCTCTTTCATTTTTTATGTCTATATTTTTATTTATGGCCTTGAACAAATTTATCATAGCAGCTTTAAAGTGCTTTTTTGCTGATTTTCAATATCAGGGTGATTTTTAGGTCTTTTTCTCTAGACTTTTTCTCTCATTTTCCTTTTCTTCTCTCGTTTTTAATAATTTCTAATGTTGATAACATGTTGAATCTTCTCTGCATCCTGTGTTATCTTTCTCTGCAAAGTCTTATTCTTGTTCCAGGAGACCCTTGACTTGTCAGAACTCAAACTTTGTCCCCCCCTTTCAGCTTTAAGTTGTTGCTTTTCTCCAGGGCCTCGGAGAGTCTTACCTGAGTTTGCATAATTCGGAGCTTGCAGGTATTTAGTTGGGGTTCATACAAACATTTCATGGCTCACTTCTTGGCAACTCTTTTGTGTAGACTGTTGAGTGCCCTCAGATGAAAAGGCACATAAAATCAAACCTTACCTAGTAAGATTTCCTCTTACCTTTACTCTGGTTTCTACCAGCTTTTGGTCATGCTTTAGTGTCTTTATGTTGTGGAAGCCTTTTTTCTTTCCCAGAATGTACAAATGTTAGAGTTCTCCAGTATTGGGGAAAGTCATTTTAATGTATATAAAGTATAAATCAATCTACAAGGTTGCGTGATAAAATGCTCATCTCAGATTAGTAGGGAAATTAAACTTCTTCTTATTTGAAATTATCTACATTGAATAATATGTTTATAATCAGACAAAAAAAGCTATTTAAAAATGTGGTCGGAAGCAATAAGATATCTCTTCGATACATCTGTAGCTCTAGCTTGCTTTTCTTTTATTTTAAATTACTATGATTCCCAAAAGCAGCTGATTGTCATTTTATATCCAAAATTCAATTTTTCAAAGTAGTTTTCAAATTTGGCTCATGAGATAGTTTAAAGAGTTTACATTTCAGAACTTTTCAAAATGAAATATCTCATTTCTACATAGGTAAATGCAAAAGTTTATTATTTTGTTTTTGTTTATTAGCTAACTGCATTAAACAACACACAGATAATCATATAGTAGCTAGTACACAGAAAATCTTAAGTGAAAATCCGCTGTCAGAAAATGGAGTTCTTATTGGGTAGCGTAAATATGACATGTTTTGCCAGAAATGTCCTTGAGTCTTCATAAGTTTAAAGGAAGTTTATTTTAAATAAAAATATGCTAGATGCAAGAGTTTACAGAATTAGAAAATATTAACCTGAAAGAAGTGATCATCATATTGTCAGGTAAGATTATATTTTTTAAGAAAATAAAAAAATTAAAAATACTCTTTTAAGAATAGAGCCTGCTTCTCCACTACATTAAACAGAATTGCATTTAAAAATTCCATTTGTTATGTGTATAGTGAAATAAGAATACTTGGCATTTGTATTTCAAAATACCTGTATAACATTGTGTATATGTGATCTGATAGATGTTGAAGAAAATGAAGATGCTGGAGCAGCCTCTCTGCCCACTCAGCCAACTCAGCCATCATCATCTTCAACTTATGACCCAAGCAACGTGCCATCAGGCAACTATACTGGAATACAGATTCCTCCTGGTGCACATGCTCCAGCTAATACACCAGCGGAAGTACCTCACAGCACAGGTAGCAAAGTATAACTGAATGATTTATTTAATAACTGAATGATTTATTTAATTCTCCTTTTAAAAAAAAAAGAACTTCATTTCTTATTACATATGTGCCTCATAATGGTGATCATGAAACACACCAAGATCCTTGAATTCCATCTGAACCCCAAGAAACATTAAATTATTTACATTAAAGTTTTAATATTAGTTGTATTCTAGTTACTTGAGAAATGACAAGTGTTATGTGCATTGATTACTATTTACCTTACGGTTTATTAATAAGATTAGTTTCTATGCTTTTCATGTATATTGCTGTTTTTCTTTTGCTTCTCTTCCCTTTCTTTTCCCCTCTCTATTGTTTTAGAAAAGCACAAAAGTGAGTGGAGTTTATTATAGGATTTGTCAGTCAGGGTCTCATTGTAAACCTAGGTTAGATTAGTCTTGTCTTATTCCCTTGGGACCAAGCCTCTGCCCTAAACATGCCATATTATGATGATGGGGAGAAATCTCAGTAACAATGAAATCATAGACAAGTGAAACGAGGGGTTCGGGTTTTTTTTTATAACCTTACAAATATGACACTTTAAAAAACTAACAGAAAAGAGAGATCTGCTATCTTTGAATAAAACAGTACTGTATGCCTATGTTTTTATTTGTAAAAATCTGACTAAGCTAGTCCTCGGTAGTTAAGTCGGGGTCAGTAAAGACACTTTGACAACAGTTACTCATCCCTTTAATTGCACTGTTGACACAGTATCACCTTTATGTCCAAGTAAGATACTTGCAACTATAAGTTTTACATTTAATTTAATTTTTTCAAAAACTTTTCTTAAAAATGCACTTTTATCCCAGTTGTTTTACAGTACTAAATGATACCAACACTTTAAAATACTTAATTAATAGAATGATAGTCATCCTTTGAGCCCTGATTTCTACTGTTCCTATTATGTAGCACACCATTACTTTACTGACCTTTATTTGTCGGCCCTATTTTACCTAAACCTTATAAGTTATTTTTGCATGAATTACATTACATGTACAAGTTTTCTGTTTGACCATTGTAGCATCAAATATGATTACTGTCTTTCTGCCTATTTTAAAGCTTTCAAGTTTATATTATCTACAGAAATATTGCTAGCATTTTCTTTAAGATTATTGATGAAATGATCATTTTAGCACTGATTTCTTTTTATGTCTTTATTCAGCATATTTTACCCTTTTTAATATTTTATGGTCTATGTGATGATATTAATAGACAAACCTATTTGCATTTGTTTTGGAAGTAAAATTTCATGGAACACTTTTAAATATTTTATTATGTTTAGAAATATTCATTATTTCCTGTGTAGAATAATGTAAGTGAAACCAGCTGCTTAGATCTATTTGCCTTAGATGAATAGTGTTCAAATTATACTCGAAGGTTTAAATCCTGATCAAGAGTCCCAGGCACAAGCATTCTCATAGAGGAGCCAAGGGGAAATAAAATGCATTTTGGAGGAAAAGCATATTGGTTATTTGTTTCTACCCCTTGCTAAATCATAAACTCAACTGATATTTCTCTTGACCTAAGTTTTTCCTCTTTTGAATATGAAATTAATCATACTAACTTCTCATGGCTATTTTAATTATTAAAAGGGAAAAACTATAAAAATGGACTAGTAGTAGACCTATCACAAAATCAGCATTCAGCAAATTAGCCTCCTTTCCCTCTTTTTGTTCCTCTTCCTTCCTATTTCTGTGCCAAGGAAGGACAAGGTATTTAATGGCAAGTTACTGACTACTTAACTTGGGGGTAAGAAAGTAACCTTATAGAAAGACTGTCCAAGGAGTTTTGTTTTAGACAGTCTATCTCAAGGCAGAGTTGTAGTATAGGCACATCAATATATATTTTCTATATAGATACACTTTGTGAGTATACAAAAGAGAAAATACTTTTAGTGAGAGGGCTATAGTAGATTGATCCATATGAAATTGCTAGTTTTGTATAACAAAAACGATAAATTATTTGTAGTCTTATATATTCAAACATACACAATATATCTCCTGGCTAGAATATTCATGACATAAAGACAAATATTAGGTTGTTTTCCATTAGGAAGTTTTCTATCACGAACAGTTCATTTTGATTCAGTTAACTCTAGCACAAGCCTCTTGTTTTCTCTCTCTTTTGTTCCTTAAAGGGAGGAATAGAACTAAAAATTTAGAACTTTGATAGATTGAGATCCTATCATATTTTATGCACTCTTGTAGCTTTACCAGTCAAAGAATTGTCATGGCTAATTTCCACACTTATTCTTGCAGCAACTGTATTATGTATTACTGTCTTTAATTTATAAACTCTCAAGAGACTAAGCAATTATTCTAAGAAAAACATACCCAGTAATGACAGAACCAGGACCTGAATCCAAGTTTTTTTGACTTTGTGTTTTGGCCACCTGCCTTCTATGTTCTTCCTCCAAGGAACTGAAATCCTCTCAAATTAAAACCTACTTTTCTGATTAGTATATTTCCCCTTAAGATTGATTTGAGATGTTGGAATCTCCTCTTTTTTTCCCAGATTTTTTTTTCTAGTGTATTTGAAACAATAAAAAAACTTCATAGTTGCCTAAAAAAAAAATATATATATATATATATATAAATAATACCAAATGTTTCCCCTCTTACTCACTTTAAGAATGATTTATTTTCTCTCATATAAAGGTCCAGGATGCACTTTTATCAAAGGGAAATCCTTAAGATAGCTGAAAAGAATAGTATGTACTAATTTACAGTTTTTTGTTCTACAAAAAAGCAAAGGCGGTGCAGTGAGGACAGGGATAGTGATTGTTTCAACAGGCGAAGTATTTGCTGTTTGTGCTCTCACCACTGCACAAGTATCACATGGAGTTGATATATAGTGTATGTTTTTTCTTTCTCAAGAAATATACCCTTTTTATAGTTCACAAAAGAAGATTTTAGTAAAAAAGTTAAATAAAATTATTTTTGATTAAAGCTAGTCTTTTTATTGTAAAATATAGCTTCCTTCATAGATCAGAATGTAAGCTGTATAGTTGTGTCAGAAGTACCACATTTGCATTATTCTGTAGGCTTTGATACTCTGTTGTTGGAACTCTGAAACTCTGGCCTACACATTTCTCCCAACACTATTTCTCATGATGACACTAAGGTTTCACTCATTCTTTGCTTATACTATTCCTCATAGGTAACATGTCCTTTTTCCCTTTTCTGTGTCTCTCCAAATGCTATGTTCTTTCAGGAGTCTGTTTAATCACACTTTCTGTATCCAAAGATTTGTTTGGAGTATTTTAATTTAGACAGAAATGCAAATTACTTAGCGAGGAATGGCATTGATCTATAAATTACAAATTTATAGATCTTACAAATTTACCAATTTATAGTACTGTTAGAGTGGAGTAGATTTATCTTGTTTTTAAAGATGCATATCAACAATATATGTAATCTACATAAGCTTTAGGTACATCTGTTTCAAAGCACTAGACATCACTCGTCTCTGAAGATGCATCTCAGATTTTACTTTCTAGCATTTCTTAAATAATACATATTTATATGCCTTTCAGTGTTTGGCAAGTTTTGTGGAGAAAATTATGTCAGATGTTTATAATTTAAATATATTTGGTGAGCACTTATCAAAATCAAGCAAAAAATAGCCATTGAATAGGTCAGCCTGTCTCCTCACTTTGCATTTATACTTCTATATAGTTTTCTATAAATACATTCATATACACAGTATATAAGAATAGCATTATTTGTAATAGCAAAAGATTGGAAATTAAAACTTAAATGTCCATTAGTAATGGATTGCTTTATAAATTGTGCGTGGATAGAATGGAACACTATGTAGCCATTAAAAAGAGCAAGGCAGGTTTGTATGTATTAATATGGAATTACTGCTAGGACACATTAAGTAAAAAATGCATAGAACAGTATAGTATACAGAACTTAACTACCACTTGGAAAACACACAAAGTATACCTTCTGGAATATTTTGGTTTAGACAACTACACAGATTTCTTAGCAAAGAACAGCATTGACATATATAGATTGGATTGGACGCACAGTTGATTGTAGGTGAATGGAAAGGTGTCCTAAAAACAGGTACCAGCTCTAAAGTGGCTTGGAGTAGGAGAGGCAGGCTTTTGTCTTTATATTTTTTCATACTGTATGGAATCTGTACTTCACCTTTTATCTGTATCCCTGGGTACTTTAAAAATTTTAAATTTGTAGTTAAAAAGTAAGATTTTTACGGCTTTTAATAGTTCTAAAGGGTATAAATATGGAGCTGGTTTACCCTGAAACACAATTAAGTGAGGTAAATAATGTATATTTAAATCAGCTTTTTCTCTTATGTTGGGGCTGAGAAAAATCTTAAAACTTCATAACAGAAGAACTTTAGAACTTCCTACCAGAAAAACTTTAGACCTTTAGAAAATTTTAGAACTTCAGTCATCTTTTGTGAAACCATTATTCTATAACCCTCAGTGGATATATATCCCTGCCCCTAGAAGCTTCCCTCTTTATTTTAACCCTTTTCTTTGTTTCCTTTTTCTTATCCCAGTACTTTTTCCACTTTACCCTTCCTACAAATTGACTATTTGAATTCAGTGTATTAGTTTGGCAAATAGTCCATTTTGAGAGATTATTTAACTCCATTGATTTGGAGTAATCAACTTTTCTTCATTTTATTTTACTGTTGATTGAATCATTTCAGTCTTTTTTAGAAACTTTCAATACTTTTTGTTAATTTTTTTAGATGATTAATAAATAATCTTCAACTTTAGTATATTTCTTACCATTAATTCAGAATGCTAAGCTCTTCATTGATTTGACAGTTTTGAAATATTCTAACAAAGTCAAAACAGTTGTTTATTGGATATGTAAAAATATCATCTTACAATGTGTAAACTAAAAAAATTACAAATATTAATTTGTAATTTCATGCATAGTGATGAAATTGGATTCATCCTCTAAGTTAAACTAAATTATAATTATGTTCTCCTTTATCACCAAATGATTTCATTGGCTAAGAAATTGAAAGGTGGGTAATCTACTACTTCTACGGATAATTGATAAGCTTTAATTGAGAAGTAATTTGAAGCATTAGACAAAATATATATTAGGAAATGTATAGCCAGTACACATATGTAAGCACTCAATATCCTCCAACATCAAATAAATATATCCAATTAGAATCCATTGACATGTTAAGAAAATAAGCAAGGTAATGAAATTTCTTCATGATTTTTTAGTGCTGTCCTACTGTGTAATTAAAAAGTGTAATACTTTTATACCCATTTGTGTTTTTCTGACTTGCAGGTGTAGCAAGTAATACCATCCAACCTACTCCACAGACTCTACCGGCCATTGATCCCGCACTTTTCAATACAATTTCCCAGGGTAAGTCCGCTGACTATTTTGTGAGACACATTTATCTTCTGTTTTGGTTTGCTGTTTTGTAGTTTTAACTTGACAGTACCATATATTTAAATGTTCTTACTTAAATTTGAATTTCTAGGTAATTTGAAACAAATTTCTTTGAATGCCTATATTCACTAGATACTCAAAGGATTGTTTATATTAAAAATATCAACATTCAAAGGTGTCTCCTTTTGTTACAGCTCTTTTTTTTGTACACTACTGGATATAGAAAAACATGTAGCCAAGGCTGTGATGGAAGCCTATGCTAGATTATTTTAATTTAGTTCAAGATTTCTGTGAATTGTGATTGTGAGTTTTCTTATCTACACTAAGCTATTAAATTACCTAAAAAAGAAAGGAACTGACTATTATTGAAAATAAAAATATCTGAGATTACTTTGGTTGTTTGGTTTATAGGCTAAGTGATTGGTTTAGGTATAATCTTTACTACTTTTCTGACTTCTCTTTGTTTTTTAGCCCAAATCAGGCATTATGTTTATTTTGGTCTTTCTCATTCAGACTTTAGTTTTCTTCATATGTCAAATGAGATTTAATTATTTTATATTTAAAGTGAAGACCTTGATTATTTTTAATAGCTGCTAATGAGTTTCCTCTGATAATGTCTGCAGGTGTATTTCTCAACTCGAATTTTCTGTTCTCCCTGTATGAGTGGGAACTGGCTAGTAAGCCTACCTGCCTCTCAGCCATGGAATGAAGAGACCCTTTAGGGAATGAGGTGGATATCATACCTACCTTAACAGTCCTAGCACTGCCTGAGCAGTTTGTTCCACAGTCTTGGGGAGATGTTCTTTAAATCTCTTGTCAGTTTTCCCTTTTCAGATTTTTCATTCTTTCTCTTCTCCTTTTCAATTTTGTGGATTTATTTCCTTTTGCATTACTTTATCATTTCAACATGGTTTCAGGAGGAATACTAGTTAATTATATATGCTTAGTCTACCACCTAGAACTAGTACCCTAGAATTCTTTACCCATCTAAACTGTCAGGCAGGTGTTAGAGAAAAATAAATATTTTTAAATTTGTAAGAACTCTCACATTTTGCCTAGCACATACGTTTTTAGGGAACTTACCTCAGGATATACTCCATCAAGATAAGGGTGGCAATCAAGAAAAAGAAATATGAAATATAAGAAATGATGAAATATACTTCTTTAGATATTCTAACAAAGAAAAATTCTATGATAGCTTTCCCACGTACCTGGAAAGCAATTGCTCCACAATTAGAATAAGAAATCTGAGAACTCCCCTCCTTTAAGAAAAATACATGGATTTCATAGTATATAAAATAGAAACTATAGAATATGAAAGATATAGATAAGAAGCTATAGAACCTGCCAGTGAGGAAAAAAAAAAAAAAAGCTAAACTAAAACATCTAAGAAAAATTTTGAAGTTATATAAGAAATCTCAATTTGGAAGCAAACAAAAATATGCCGTGATTTTGAACAGTAATAGAATTATGGAATATAAAAGAAAAGGATTTCATTTGACTTAGGCACAAAGATTATTCTCCTTTGAAACAGGGTACATCACTCGGGATGAAATATAAATATCAACACTGACATGTTAACATCATACTGGAAGTCCTAACTAGTGCAGTAAGAAAAAAAGAAATCAAAGCTATACAGATAGGAAAGAAAAAATAATGCTATCTCTGTTCATAGATGACATGATTGTCTATGTAGAAAATCTGGAAGAATCAATTTTAAAAATACACTTAGGACTGATAAGCACTTATAGCTGGATTGCAGTATACATAATTAATATGCAAAAATTAGTTGCTTTCCACATAGCAGCACGAAACAAGTGGGATTTGAAATTAAAACACGCTGCGGTTGTGTTTGTGTTTACATAAACACAATGATAGAAAACAAAATACCATTTACATTAGCACCCCACCAAAAATATTCAGGTATAAATGTAACAAAATACAGTGCAAGATCTATATGAGGAAAAAAACAAAATACTGATGAAAGAAATCAAAGAACTACATAAATGGAGATTTCGTGATCATGCATCAGAATACTCTGTATTGTCAAGATATTAGTTCTTCCCGACTTGATCTATGGATTACGGGCAGTCAACATCAAAATCCCAGCAAGTTATTTGTTGTAATCGAGCGAGCATGAAATCACCACTGAGACAGACTAGGCCAAATTACATGGTCTTTATTGCTGGTGGCCACGGAGTACTCGCGTCTCTCTAACCCGTGGCCCGTAGCATCTTGTTCACCTGGCAGTAGGAGGGTGAAGAAGGAAGTGCCAAACACTATTAAACCATAAAATCTTACTAAAACTCACTATCACAAGAACAGCAAGAGGGGCATCCACCCCCATAATCCACTCACCAGCTACCAGGCCTCTCCTACTATTTGATAGGAGATTTGGGTGGGGACACAAATCCAAACCATATCACACTATAATAATAGATATATGTCATTATAAATTTGTCCCAACTCATAGAAAACACAACATCAAGAGTAAACCCTAATGTAGACTCTCGATAATAATGATGGACCAATGCATGTTCATCAATTGTGACAAATATGCTGCTCAGGTGGGGGAGATTAATAATGGAGGAAGCTATGCATGGTAGGGAAGGGGAGATGAGAATCTTCTTCTTAACTTTGTTGTGAACTTAAAACTGCTCTAAAAAATTCTTTTTAAAAAATACTGCATTTATATTCAGTGTCACTACCATTACCATCACTTCTGGTACTTCTTATATCCCTTTTCTGCTATATATTTCTCCTTAGTGCTTAGTATTTATCACCTTTTAATGCATATATTATATGTGTGAGATTAATGTATATTAAATATATTGTAATGAATTTGTGGCTAATTCTGGAGAGTGAATTGGATAGGTAAGTATTTGAAGCACACTGTTTACTTTTTTACTTTTACATCTCTGAATCGTATTGAGTGTGAATGACAACTTACCTCATAAAGTTTTTTAGTATTAAGTGATACAATATCACAGTAGTGTTAAGCACAGTACTTGATATAATGAAATTCTGCCTGTAATTATTACTACTATTATTGGGATTGTTAAGTGACATGTCTCAACAATGCCTTTATGTATGACAGTTCTGTCCTTTACATTGCATCTAAGTCAAAGGATAATAGAGTAACCAGAATGAGATTACTACCCAAGGCCCTTGACATAAGAATTTCTAGAACTATCTGGTCAAATTGGAAAGAGCCTCTAAAGACCCATTTTGAAAATATTTACAATTAAGTGTTCTATCCTCCATTATGACATTAGATATATCAGCATTGGAAATGGATACTTACGTCAGCTGGGCATGCAGTGATTTCTCTTTACACTAAGTAATGTTATCTTTAATCTGGTGCTGACCTAGGCTCTCTTTGCCACTGTAGTAGAGGATTTAACTGATAGTTTTAGCTGTCTTCTGCCTGATCTTATCCTGACCTCTGAAGAGGAGATAAAGCCCTCCTATCTAGATGGTCTTATCTGCAGCCCATCTGGGACTTACAAGCAAAGATTTTAGAAGAGAGATATATTAGTAAACAACCCCTCTCATCTTTGAAACACCATTTAGGTCCACATCACACACTTTCTGGTTCTGATTATGGCCTCTAGTAAATTTTAGTGATACAAAAAACAGGTTTTATTTTGGTGCATTAAGCTTATATTTACCATTTTGAGTATAAAATCAGATAAATTGAAATTTAACACTTGTTCTCTTCCTGAAATGTGTTTACCCTTCTTGTATCTTTTTCGTTTTCTCTGTTGAGTTATTAAATGCTAATTTAAAAGAATCCTAATTGATATTTTATTTTTACATAGTTTAAAATTTTAATTCACATTTTATTGTTGAATTATAAACTACTATATTTTTTAAATGAAGGAGAGCCTTATGTGATACAAAATAGCAAGTAACTATGGTTTGTTTGCTTATATTTTTTATTGGTGAAAATAAATCTAATATCTCTATGTCTATAAATTACATTTTGCATATAAATCTATACATTGGTTGTTTACTTCGTTATTGTATTTTATATATGAATTACACAATTGGTTATGTATGTCTGTAACCTGTATATTTTATATCTAATATTTTTCTGTTAATATATTTTAATTCACATTTTATAAATATTGAAATTATGAAAAAATATATTTGTTTTTAAAATAATTTAATCTTTAGTGGATAAGTTTAGTTTATAAAACAAAAATAATAACATTTCTTGCAGTTATATACATTTTACTGATATGTCAACCAGTGCTAAAGGTAATGCTGTAAAAATAAGATTAATCTGACTATTACAGCCTGCTTTCAGCACATCCAGTAAATTCTGGATGGATGCCCTATGTATTTAAAACAGTACCCTGAGATAAGAGAGACTTAAAGCACAAAGTGAGTAGCGTTAAGGTAAACTCAATTTTCAAAGATGTTTCCCTCATCTAGACAGCATATATAGCCTAAATATAATTTTAAAAAGCATTAAAGAATCTGGTAGGTATTTTTCAAGATCAAAATTATGAACTGAAGCATACCTGACTAAATTGTCAACAAAACTGGTAGTTGATGTTTAGGTTTAATGGGTAACAAATGCCAAGTCAGTAACTTCTGTTAAAATTGGAATCTGTAATCCCTGATTCACAACAAGGCCAAGTTTTATGTAATCTTAAATACTACTAGTTCAACAAATATTTGAAGACTTACTGTAGTGTCCTACACTAGTTACTGTGTGTAAGTATGTGTGTATTTTAAAATCTGTAATTTAATTAATGTTTTATTCTATATGAACTTAGTTTTAAAATGTGGGAAATAAAATGCAGCTTTTTCATATTTATGCAGTGAAGTTATTAAGCACCTATAGGTGCCTGGCACTGAGCTAAAAACTCTAGCATATATTGTTTTAGTACTCTTTTTGAAAATTTTAGAAAATAATAATTGGGATCAGAATGTTATATTAGCTGGCCTGGAGTTGCTACCTACTTACAAATCTTTGCCTAGGTAAAGTCAGTTTTTTAATTTTATGTTGTGTGTGTATTTGTGTATTTCCAAGTACATGAATTTCCCAAATACATGAAAATTTCCAGAGAAAATGTTGGTTATTTCCAAAAGGCAAGATACAATATCCATTTTTAATTTTGTCTTTAGAATATATATTCAAGGAAATTTGTCTTAGATTAAGTGAAATGTTTTTAATGTTTTTTTTTAACTGAAATTGTTTATTTGGGCTCTACATATTAATCATCTATATAACTAGAAAACTTAGAATAAATTTTGGAGAAATAATTTGTAATGGTTGTTTACATGTTTAATTGTATATTTCAATGATATAAAATTTAAGAAACCTTAGGAACACCTTAAGAAATTTGTACATGGATGGCACAAAAATGTAAAATATTTTCATGCTAAAAACAAGCTAAGCAACCTGGTTTTCTTCACGTTAAGTTTGTTTTTCACCTTTTTTTATTGAAGATTGCATTTATGTTCTAGCTCAGTTGAGGGTTGAATTGGTTTAGTCTTTCTGTGTTGTTCCATGAAGAGGCTAAGTGGTTCTAGCATAGACACCAAAGCTACTACCATTGTTTGTCCTTATTGCTTCTTAAAGGAAGGTCTTACTCATCTATGTTATTATGTATTGGCATATCTATGGTTTATATTAGTAATAAAAAGGCAATTGAAAACAATGAAGAAAATTTATCAAAGTTCATATGGGATTGACAAAACCTATTGTGTTTTTACATAGCCTTAAATACATTTTTTAATCTTAAACATAAGCATTTGCCCAACCTTACGGAACACTTTTTGTATTCCTATAAATATCTTAATTATTCTTTTTTTTCTAGGGGATATTCGTTTAACCCCAGAGGACTTTGCTAGAGCTCAGAAGTACTGCAAATATGCTGGCAGTGCTTTACAGTATGAAGATGTAAGCACTGCTGTACAGAATCTACAAAAGGCTCTCAAATTACTGACGACAGGCAGAGAATGAAGCCTTTGTATAACAAACCCATGTATTTTTGGCATGAGGAACTAACAGTCCATTACTCTATCTTCAGCCTATCAGGATCACTTTTAAGGAAGACTTCGGTTTCATTGAATATGACAATGAAATCTGTGTGTATCAGATTTTTATTGAAGCATTCATCAGCAGCTTCAACCAGTTTTCATTGTTCATTTAGTAGATTCAGTCATCTCTGAGTATATAGGGCTGATGTTAGCAAGACCCTAAAAATGCCCATTGAACCCTGCTTCAAAAAAATGAAAACACACCTCTGTAAAATGTGTACTGGGAATAAGCTTTATATTTACATACATTAGGGGATCTTTTTAAAATCTGTAATGTTTGGACAAAGAAACAATATTACTTTGCTATAAAATAATAAATTTAACTTTTAATAAAGATTGCCAGAATATTCTAAATTCCAGATTGTTTTTGTTTTCCTCAAGTCATAAAACAAATATAAACATTCTAAACTATTGGATGAATCTGAAAAGACATTAAGTTCAAATTTTGATTTATACTCATGTTAAATATAACTACATTAAAAGTTTAAGATTTCATGGGTGAAAATACAGTAAGGTGAAAAGGTAGGATCATGTTTAGACTTAATGTTGGTTTTCCAACTGCTTTCCCTTATCTGTTAAAGCATAAAACGAATTGGTATTTGCTTCATAGGCAGTTTGACTGCATGTATTAGAGAATGAAAAGAAGATATTTGTAGTAATGCCTGGAAACTTGGTGCTTTAAATTAAGGTACTCCTCTGCTGCTGTAGAATGGATTCCACACAGTGGATGGCTGTGGATGACTGAATATTATGTTTAGATTCCCAGTTGTTAAGTTTATAAGTTTTGTGGGGAATTATGAACTTCTGTATCACCTGCATTTGTGCTGTGTAAAAAATAAATACAAGGATTCTTTTAGCTAATTCAACTTATTACAAAGACAATTGTCTGTTTTTATTTGCCTGCTAGAATTGTCTTTTTTAAGTCATTTTTATTTATAGGAATATGGGTGTTTCTATAGGAAGAAGCAATCTTTTTTTTTTTTTTAATAAATTTGACAAAGTTACCTGAAATTTTTCTGGTCCATTTTATTCATGCTACTAAGATGGGAATCTTGAAACACAAGGGTCAGCAAGCTTTGGCCCGTGGACTGGCCACCTGTTGTGTAAATAAAGTTCTTCGAAACAAGTCTATACCCATTCATTTATGTTTTGTCTGTGGTTGCTTTCCATAACTGCAGAGTTGTATGGCTTACAAGTCTAAATCATTTACTATTTGACCCTCTAAGAAAAGTTAGACACCTAGTCTAATGGCCTGTTTGGGAAAAAAAAGTGAATTACTAACTCAGAATCATTTATATCCATTATTTTCTGCATAAGTGTAATGCTATTGTACAGGGTTTGATAGAATAAATATTCGGACTAGCTAAACTATTCTAAATTATCACACACAAAAAAAAAATGCCCCCTAAAAATCATATTCTCATCCTTTACAAGATGTATGAACATTTGTATGGTTCCACATTTGCATCTAGAAAGCAGTGCTCTTTAGAATGTTATTATAATAGAAAGATGGCCAGATGACCTTTAGTGTTATAAGAGTTTCAGTAAATTTTAATTCAAACCTTGATATGTCTGGACACTAAAAAGTAAACCCATCACCTCCTGTTTCATACCCTACCTTTTTGTTCCCAATTGGGAGAGCACATGGAGGGAAAGAGACAGTATAAAAATCATGGAGTCCATGGATAGTGGGCTGCATGGTGTGACCAAGCCCTTCTCTGTAAAATGGAAATGACACCCCAATCATCTCATTAGTTTCGAGAATTCAAAGAGATACAGTACATGAAATGCTTAGCACATGGTAGCTTTCATTAAGTGTTTAGTGTCAATACTAATGCTATAATGTAAATTGTTAATAATTTATTTGCCAAATATCGATATCCCAGTTGTCTCTGTGGCCCAATGCTTAAAAATGCCTTCTTGCATGAGGGGGTTGAACTATATAGTGTTTGTTAACTTTGTATTTGTATTTTTTCTTATAAAATCTTACAATAAAATTACGAGATGTGTTCTGATGTAACAGTAGGATAAGCAATTTTCATTTATTCCTTCTATATATATTTGCTGAATGGCTACTATGTGCCTCATATTGTGCTTTGCAAGTAGAAACAACAGAAAATGTCCCTGCTTCATAGAATTTACATTCTAATTGGGAGCGAATAGACAATAAAATATACATTATATTTAATCAGTGGCTCTCAAATTGTGATTAGAAATGCAAATCTTGGGCCCCAGCTGGAGGTTGAGGCAGGAGAATTGCTTGAATCCAGGAGGTGGAGGTTGCAGTGAGCCGAGATTGCACCACTGCACTCCAAGCCTAGGTGACAGATCAAGATTCCTTCTCAGAAAAGAAAGTATTACTATAATCAAGATGAGATATTATGATGGCTTAGTCCAGGAGTAGCCTTAGATGTAATAAAATGGGATTGGTTTCTGGCGATTTTTTTAAGTAGAGCCACAGGATTTCTGTAAACTGGATACGAAGTATGAACATAACGAGTAAAGGTTGATTCCAGATTTGAATAATCAGTGCAGTGGAGAAAGTTGCCGAATTCCTCTCACACTTAGATTGAAATGCAATGTTTCCAAGTTTTTGTGACCATCCCAAGTGAAATTGATAACAGTGTTTTGTCAATGTGGGAGAGGGACAAGAAAAAATAAAGTTCTGTTGACAGTGATTGCCACAGATATCTCACCAAATCCCTGCTGAACTGGAGCTGCAAGCCAAGAATAGTTTCCACAGTTGTCATGGCCAAGGCAGTTTACTGTCTTCAGGACTATACCAAGAAAAAGACTCCAGTTATGGGTCTTGAAAATTAATATCCTCAGATGTTTGTAGAATCTATATATGACTTGTAATTCTAGAAATCTGAGATTTCTATGTATGCATTAAAAGATGATATGCTGTCTTTTCTAAAGAAACACTCTAATAACAGTGTTGGACAAATATTTTCAACTCTAAAAGAACAATAGCTAATGGAGTTGGGTTTTGGTTATCTGCACTGCTTCCTCTTCACCCATTCCTTTTTATTTTATTTTGTAACTTGACTCATTTTGGAGCATTTGGATCAGATCTTCTGGTTTTGCCCGTAAACAAAGCTCCGTCAGTAGAAAAGTTAAGACATCCTTTATGAGAAGTGTACTCCCCTGGTTGTTTGTATCTTTGAAGTCTGTGTGGAATTCTAGGACTGCAGGCTTGTTCATTGCTTTATACTTAAGTAGGACAAATTCTAAGTAAGGAACGCTTCAATAATAATCGTAATAGCTAACATTTCAGTGCTTACTAAATGCCAGATACTATTCTAAGTATTTTGCATATATTATTTCATTTAATCCTACCAGATTGCCTGAGAGGTAGGTTTTACCCCCATTTTAAGATGAGGAAAGTGAGCCACAGAGTAACAAATTTGCATAAGGTAACACAGCTGATGTTTATTTCTAAACTCAGACTGCCTGTTTCAGATCATAAGTATCATTCATGTAGGTAAGTCACCTATTGCATTATAAATACAATAAGATGAGTTCCACATTATCAAGATCATTGGACAGTTCCTTTTATTCGTGAAAGGTGTTAGCAGCTAAATTTGTCTATCATATGGGCTGTATATTCCAATTGACTATGAGTGCTAAGCAGTAAACACAGGGCATGAACTTGGAAATCTGATTGCACCTTCAATATCTGGAATACACACTGGTCTATGACCTGAAATTGTACACCAAGGGAATACTAAGCAGAGTTCGTGTAATGCTACAATGGATTCATAAGTCATTTTGGAGGTGTTCCACATCATTAGGGAGTCTGGGTTTCCCAAATGTGACTATTTGATCCTTTTTATTTTAAATAACATCACTGTCTTTCCTAACTAAAAATTCTTCATCTTCAGGAAATAAGATTGCAATATGGACTTCAAATATAAAATTAGCAATAATGTTTATTATCAGATATTTCCTCAATTAAATTTCTGCCTGAAAATCTTAGGCAAAAGCCCCTGTCTCTTACTTCATATATCAAGTTTGGAGGGAAAGACATAATTGCATAGCAGTATTCCATGAATATAACTTAATGGAAAACTGGCTTCAGAGTTAGGCAATATTGGGAAGTCTTGTCAAATGTTAAGTCATATGTTCAAAATATTAATATTTATTAAGCATCTACCATCAAGTAATATGATAATGCCATACTGGAGATTATATATGCGATACAGTAATTCTTCCTGAAGAAAGTCAGGAAAAGCTTCACAGATAAGGAGCTGAAGATTTGGCAAGCAGGGAATCAAGGAGAAGTAAGCAGAGAGAAAAACACAAGCAACATCATGGAGGAAAAAATGTGGGCAATTCAGGGAACTTGAACAATTTGGTTTTGCTATGCATATGATCTCTGGGGGCCAGGATTGTAAATGTGATATGGCTGGGTGGGGAAGTGTTATGACTAAGTCATATCCCTTCAAAATTCATATTTTGAAGCACTGATCTCCATTGTGACTGTGTTCAGAGATAAGTCCTGTAGGAAGGCAATTAAGGTTACATGAGATCATAAAAGTGAGTCCCTAATACGATAGGTCTGCTGTCCTTACAAGAAGAGGAAAAGCCACTGGAGCTTGCTCATTCTGCACATATACAGAGAAGATGCCACGTGAGGACACAGAAAGGTTTGAATATGTTCTTAACCCTATCAGTTGCCTGCCTTAATTCATCCCATGGAATTGTTTTGTCTTTTCAACCCCTCGGCTACATTATTTGTGTTGTGAAATAGGGGATATTCAGAGTCCCCTGAGAAGGAATAAGGACATTGATTGTCTATTGTGCCATGCTTATATACTTTCTGTGTATAATGCTTTCTGTATAAAACCAGTAACACCCCAGCAACAACAGTAACTTGGCAAAATTACAATTTACCACTTCACTTTATATATCACGTAAGTTAGACTTTATTTACGTGTCTCCCTCATTAGTTGCTAAGTTCCTTGATATTTTCTACATTTATGAATTCCTGGTAATTCACATGAAGCCTGATGTGTTATAGCATCCTGAACTGGTGGAATAAATATGTAAATGGGCAAAAAATATATACTAAAATGATCAAATAAAGGCTGTGTTCAGAAACCTGTTCTATCATAGAGTGATTTAAGCTTGCATCAAAAAGTTGTGAAATCACTTGCTAATCTTATTAAAAACAAACAAAAAAAAAACAGTCTGTGCCACCCAGTGAGTCTTGATTCTTAATTCAAATGCGTGGTTCTTTATCATTTGAAATCATGAAGCATGAAGTCAGGTGTGCTCAGGACATTCTTAGAATATACACTAATAACATCCTAGTCACAGACATACATGATATTTGTTAGCAGCTTATATATTTTTGGCCTGTCTATACTCTGGCAGAGATTAAGATATTCAAGCTCACTGGAGTGAAGAAGTAAAACTGTGTATCTTAAAAACAGGGAAAATATTTAGACCACATAGAAAATGGAAAATGTTCATGGTGTCTGAGAAATTGTAACTGGAAGGTTATTTCTACAGATAAAAGGACAAGTGGAAGTTTAAAATTAAAGCCACCATTGAGATGGGAACATTTTGGGAAAGTCAGAACTCATTTCATTTTTTTCATCAATATTTAATCTGTTCTACTGCCTAGTGGTTCAAAGATAAGCAACTGAAAAAAAAAAAAGTGTGAGGATGATAAAACCATAGGCACAGAAAGCTGTCATGCAGAGGGGTCTGTTCTGAGTCAGGAAGCCGGTGTGCTGGTCCGCTCATTGTCGCAATCTGTTCTGTCTACCAGAGAATCGGCCCTTCTGAACCTCCTGTGAGCTTTCATTTTCCCGCATGAGCAGGCAAAGCTAGATTTCTACCTTGTTTTGAAGATCTAAAATTCAAGTCTTTGAATAATAGTTAGACTCTGCCAACAAAATTTGGGATTAGGTCTATGGCCCTTGAAACACCCTCATTTTAACTAAACATATTGTAACATGTTTTAAAACTTAAGTTTTGACATTCATCCTATTCAGTGAGTAAATATTAACTGAACATCTTCTCTTAATATGCCAAGAATTCAGTAAATAAAATCCCCCGAACTAAGTGAAATGAGAGTCCATAATAGCAAAATAATTGCTGTTTCTTTGGGCAGGGAATTTTCTTCTGCCAGTGTGAAAATTGTCGATGAGCACAAACCTGAAGAAGATTTAAGAGCAAAGAGCATTACCAAGGATACAGAGAGTCATTTCATAATGACAAAGTGGCTCAGTTAATCAAGGGGATATAACAATCTTACAGGTTTATGTGCCTACCCACCAAGGTTCAAAATACGTGAAACTGCAAAGAGAAAAATAGATTTTAACACCCTCTCAATAATTGATGGAACCATTGGAAAATATGACCAGTACATCGGATCCAAAATAAATTGGCCCTTATGACCCTGAATGACACCATGTTTTTTTCTTCAGTAAACTCTTCCTGGGGGTGACTCCTATATAGAATGGTATGAAAAGAATTCCCTGATGTTTTTCTCCCGAATGGAGATTTTATTTCTACACTGATGAAGAATGCAAACAACATGCCTGCCTTGTTTGGTGCTGAATTTAAAGGGAAACACGAGATGTGTTTAGTTATTTACAAATGAATATATATTCTTGTTGATCCTTTTTTCAATACTCTCCTAAGATACTGTTTCTAAATGTCCCCCTATAAGTATTCCCCAATGTCTGCCAACCAAGCAGCTTAGAATAATTTATTCCAAGTTTCTATAGCAAAAACTCTAAGATGAATTTATTATTTTTTGGTACCATTTATGAGAAAAATCTCAGTTTTGAAGGTAGAATAGCATACAGAATCCTGTTAAATAGTACATTTGTATATATGTCTATATATGCTATATATCAGATATATACATATGTATTAGTAATCCCTCTGAAAATATTGCTTTAATTGTGTGGAACAAAAGGCAAAGTAAATGATAGCATAACTTATTTGCTAATCTCATCTGCTAGTGACTTTTTTGTTCCTGTTATACTGATGTATATGTATCAGTGTGTGTGTACATATACATATATATACCAGTGTATGTGTGTGTATCAGTATAACAGGAACATATATATCTGTGTGTGATAGATATATCACACACAAATAGATAGATCACCACAAAATTGACTGCAAAGGATTAAAGCATGTCTGATGAATGATCTTTGAGCTACTGCACAGACACAGTAGATATTCAATTAATATCAGTTCAACATACTTCGGTTAAATGCAAAACACTGAAGTTTTCATTAGAGGTCTCCACCACTCAGGAGCTTAACACCTATTTAGGGACACATGTGCACAAATATAATTGAAGGTATAAAGTGCCAAAAAGAAGACACTAATGCATTGCTATTGAAACTTAATTTTTTTTTTTTCCAAACTGTGGTAACTGCGGCATTACATTTCACTGGGATGACAGCATTTGAGTTGCACCTTACACAATGAGAAGAATTTCAATAGGGAAAGTGAGATGGGTAATTATGGTAAAAGAAGGTATAAGAGGAAAATTATGATTGTGGGAAAGCAAGCAACTTGTGTTAATAGCAGCAAAATACCTATGTTAGTCCTGAGGAGAGGCTGTTTAGTTTATATATTGATTCAACATATCAATGAATATATTTCTGAAACAAATTACTCCTTGTTTGCACATTTTATTAATTTGAGTGTTAAAGCTCAGCCTGCAACCTTGTCCATTCAGGTTACCGTAAAACACCTCAGACTGGGTAATTTATAAACAATAGAAATGTACTGCTCACAGTTCTGGAGGCTGAGAATTCCAAAGTCAAGGCGCCAGCAGATTCAGTATCTGGTTAGGGCTCTCTGCTTTCTTGCTGTGTCCTCATATGGCAAAAGAGACAAAAGCTCACCCCCACCTCTTTTATAAAGGCACTAATTCCATTCATGAAGGCTCTGCCCTCATGATTTAAGCACCTCCCAGAAGCCCCTACCTCTTTTTTTTGTTCTTCAACTGTTACTGTATGTTCAGTGGTACACAAGCAGGACGTTCAGATTTGTTACATAGGTAAACATGTGCCATGGTAGTTTGTTGCACAGATCATCCCGTCAACTAGGTATTAAGTCCAGCATCCATTAGCTATTCTTCCTGGTCTCTCTACCTCCAACCTTCCACCATCAGCAGGCCCTAGTGTGTGTTATTCCTTGCCCCCAATATGTCCATGTGCTCTCACCATTTGATTCCCAGTTATAAGTAAGAACATGTGGTGTTTGGTTTTCTGTTCCTGTATTAGTTGGCTCAGGATAATGACTTTCAGCTCCATCCATGTCCCTGCAAAAGACGTGATAATGTTCCTTTTTATGGCTGCATAGTATTCCGTGGTGTATAGGTACTATGCTTTCTTTCTCCAGTCTATCATTGACGGGCATTTGAGTTGATTCCATGTCTTTGCTATTGTGAATGGTGCTGCAGTGAACATATACATGCATGTATCTTTATAATGGAATGATTTATATACCTCTGGATATATACCTAGTAATGGGATTCCTGGGTTAAACGGTATTTCTGGTTCTAGGTCTTTGAGGAATCACCACACCATCTTCTACAAAGGTTGACCTAATTTACACTCCCACCAACAGTTCCTTTTTCTCCACAACCTCGTCAGAATCTATTGTTTGTTGACTTTTTAATAATTGCCATTCTGACTGGCATGAGATGGTATCTCATTGTGGCTTTGCTTTGCATTTCTCTAGTAATCAGTGGTGTTGAACTTGTTTTCAAAATGTTTGTTGGCCACATGTATGTCTTCTTTTAAGAAGTGTCCTGTTCATGTCCTTTGTCCACTTACAAATGAGGTTGTCTGGTTTTTCTTATAAATCTGTTTAAGTTCCTTGTAAACTCTGAATGTCTACTTTTGTCAGATAGATGGATTACAAAAAGTTTCTCCTATTCTGTAGGTTGTCTGTTCACTCTAATGATAGTTTCTTCTGATGTGCTCCTTAATTTGATTAGCTCTCATTTGCCAGTTTTTTCTTTTGTTGCAATTGTTTTTGGTGTTTTTAATCATGAAATCTTCACCTGCACCTATTTCCTGAATGTATTGCTTAGGTTTTCTTCTACGGTTTTTACAGTTTTAGTATTTACCTTTAAGTGTTTAATACATCTTGAGGTCATTTTTGTATATGGTGTAAGGAAGGGATCCAGTTTTAATTTTCCGCATATGACTAGCCAGCACTTCTAGCACCATTTAGTATATAGGGCCTCCTTTCCCTATTGCTTGTTTTTGTCAGCTTTATTAACATCAGATGGTTGCAGGTGTGTGGTCTTATTTCTGAGTTATCTATCCTGTTCCATTGATCTATGTGTTTGTTCTTGTACCAGCACCATGTTGTTTTGGTTACTGTAGCCTTGTAGTATAGTTTGAGGTCATGTAGTATGAGGCCTTTAGCTTTGTTCTTTTTGCTTAGGATTGTCTTAGCTATTCACACTCTTTTTTGCTTCCATATGAATTTTAAAATAGTTTTTCTCTAATTCCGTGAAGAATGCCAATGGCAGCTTAATTGGAATAGCATTGAATCTGTAAATTACTTTGGGCAGTATGGCCATTTTCACCATATTGATTCTTCATATATATGCATGAGCATAAAATGTTTCTCCATTTGTTTTTGTCCTCTGTGATTTCGTTGAGCAGTGGTTTGTAAGTTCACCCTAAGAAGTCCTTCGCTTCACTTATTGGCTGTATTCCTAGGTATTTTATTCTTTTTGCAGCAATTGTGAATGGGAGTTCATTCATGATTTGGTCTCTGCTTGCCTGTTGTTGGTGTATAAGAATGCTATTAATTCTTGCACATTGATATTATATCCTGAGACTTTCCTGAAGTTGCTTATCAGCTTAAGAAGCTTTTGGGCTAAGACAATGGTATTTTCTAGATACAGGACCATGTCATCTGCAAACAAAGATAATTTGACTTCCTTACTGCCTATTTGAATACACTTATTTCTTTCTCTTGCCTAACTGCCCGGAGCAGAACTTTCAGTACTATGTTGAATAGGAGTGGTGAGAGAGGGCATCCTTGTCTTATGCTAGTTTTCAAGGGGAGTGCTTTCAGCTTTTTCCCATTCAGTATGATATTGGCTGTGGGCTTTTTATACATGGTTCTTATTATTTTCAGGTGTTTTCCTTCAATACCTACTTTATTGAGAGTTCTTAACACGAAGAGATGCTGGATTTTATTGAAGGCCTTTCTACATCTATCAAGATAATCATGTAGTTTTTGTCTTCATTTCTGTTTATGTGATGAATCACATTGATTTGTTTATGTCGAACCAATCTCTCATCCCAGAGAACCAACTTTGCATCTTCATCCCAGAGTTGAAGCCAACTTGATTGTGATTAATAAACTTTTAGATGTGCTGCTAGATGCAGCTTGCCAGTATTAGAATGAGGATTTTTGTGTTGATGTTCATTAAAGATATTGTCCTGAAGTTTTCTTTTTTCGTCATATCTCTGCCAGGTTTTGGTGTGAGGATGATGCAGGCATCATAGAATGAGTTATGAAAAAGTCCCTCCTTTTCCAGTTATTGCTCAGAGGATCACTGATGATTGTTGTTGCATGGTCTGTTCAGTGAGTGTTTAGGGTAAGTCATGAAAATACTACAGTGCTTGTTAGAAAGTTGTTGAAAAGTTCACAGGATACTTTCATTTAAAGTTTCCAAAGACCTCACCACTTAATCCTGTTTTCATCTAAATGTAAAACGGTTTAATTAGGGCTGGGGACGGAATATCACTCCAAATGAATCTTTGGACAAGAAGGAGCACATGTTATTAGAGATGTGTTTATGTAGTCACAATTTACCTTCTCAGTAGTCTTAGTGTTTAGGCATTTAAATTTTTATACTACTTGAGGAATGTATTAGTCAGGGTTCTCTAGGGGAACAGAACTAATAGGATAGATAGATATAAAAGGGAGTTATTAAGTATTAACTTACATGATCACAAGGTCCAACAATAGGCTGTCTGCAAGCTTGAGGAACAAGGAGAGCCAGTCCAAGTCTCAAAACTGAAGAACTTGGAGTCTGATGTTCAAGGGCAGGAAGCATCCAGCACAGGAAAAAGATGTAGGCTGGGAGGCTAGGCCAGTCTCTCCTTTTCACATTTTTTTGTTTGCTTTATACTCACTGGAAGCAGATTAGATGGTGTCACCCAGTTAAGGGTGGGTCTGCCTTTTCCAGCCCACTGACTCAAATGTTAATATCCTTTGGCAACACACTCACAGACACCCTGGGGACCAATACTTTGTATCCTTCAATCAAGTCAAGTTGACACTCACTATTAACCAACACAGGGAAGATGAATAATCCTGGAAACTTGAATTCAGTCCTAATGAAGTATAAAAAGCTTTAGTAATGTTGTTGACAGTGATCTGAAGTCTTTGATTTGAAAACTCTTAAGGAAGGGACTTCAAAGATTATATTATCCAGTCCTTCTATTTGACAAAGGATGGACTTCAAATCCAGGAAAGATGCAGTCATTTACTCAGGATCACACAGCTGGTTAGTGAAAGAGAAAAGAGCAAAACACCTCTAACTCTTTTCTTATATCACATTCTGAAGACTATTTCAAAATGACTCAGCTAACTAAGCACATTTGGAAATTTGACATTTTCCCACAAATACCTGTGTAAGTCCAGTGGGGATCATTAATTGGCTATTCAATTCCTTCATAAATGTTCAGTCATTATTACTCTAGAATGCCCTCAAAACTCCACAAAAGAAAAAATATATAAATCACTTCTGCTTACAGAGTTTCCAGTCTCCCTAGAGCAGTAAGAAACATACACATACAAAGATACCTAACATCCCAAGATAAAATGTCAAATTGAGACATTCTATAATAACTTGTCAAATCGTATGATAAAATGTCAAATAGATAAAATAACAAGGATTTAGGCTATCATTGTGCCCTTAAAAATGTCCAAGAAGGCTTTGTAGAGTAGGCAGAGCTTCAATGTGTTTGTATTTTCCTGGCATTATGGAAACCCTCACTCTTGCCATTCAAGATAATTTGCCTGACTTGCAGAAAAGGGTCTATATTCTTTTTGACACTCTCAGTGTTTCAATTCTTGATGTCTCCTTAGAATAAGAGATTCATAACTTGGAAAATAGTCTATTATCTTGGATAGGGGAAAAAACATACCTTTACTTTTTATATCTAGCTGAAATTTAGCATTTTCTACAAATATGAATATAAACAACAAACCACAGTAGTATTAGCAATTTCTGTGACCATCACAAATAGGACTTATAGACATTTTTATACCTCTTTACAGTCATTGCAGAAAAATAATTTATGTACATAACTCTTTTGAACATATGAACATGGTTAGATCTGTTCTAGATCTTGTTATTTTATGTGTTAACAAAGACAAGCATTTACTATTATGTCAAAAATTTGGTTTTTAATATATTGTTACTACTAATTCCCAAATAATTCTTTTATCTATAGTTCTACTAGGTAAAACAATGGCCACCAAAAAAGCCCACATTCTAATCCCCAGTACCTGTGAATATGATCTTACAAATGGCAAAAGGGACAGTGCAAATATAATTCAAGTTAGGGAAACTGCTGGGGACATTCCACCAGGTGGGGAGATTCCACCAGGTAGGAAATTATCCTGAATCACAAAGATGGGCTCATCTAATGTGTTTATAGTAGCAAAGAACCTTTCCCAGTTGTGATCAAAGAGGGCAATTGAAAGGACTTGATCAGCTTTGCAGTCTTTGAAGATGGAAAAACGGGTTCCGTGAACCAAGGAATGTGGGTGGCCTTGAGAAGCTGGGAAAGGCAAGGAAACACATCTCTTTTAGATCTTCCAAAAAGGAATACAGCCTTGTCAACACTTTAATCGTAGCCCATTGAGACAGCTCTCAGACTTCTGACCTCTAGAACTGTAAGATAAATTTGTATTCATTCCCCAAATTTGTGATAATTTGGTACAGCAGCAGTAGAAAATAACTACTCTTTATTTTATTTTATGCATTTCAAAATATTATTCTAAGAATCTTCACCAAAGCTTCTCAGGCACAAAAAATACATAGTTTTTAGAAAACCCTGCCTAAGTAGTTTGTGCAGCTGTACTTGCAAAAAAACCTTACGCAGTTTGACAGTGACACCAGTCGATGTCTAGTGGCAGCTAAAAGGAAAGACTGTTTTCACAATTATCCAGATGCTCCAGTAAAAATTTTTGTAGCAAAATCACAAGTTAAATTCTCACTCAAACTTGGCTTTTCCCTCGACTTTCTTTCTCAGTGGTTCTTATTTTCTCTGGCTCCCACTATTTCCAAATTTGGATTACATTCATATAGGCAATTCATTCATGCAGGAATGAGAGCCCAGGGAATAATGCTTTTAATATTTTTAATTGACATTATTACTTTATGAGCTTTCCAATAAACCCAGCAGCTACTAAAATATCATGCTAGGGAATTGTTGTTGGGAAATAAAAACCCAGTGAAGAGGGCATATGGCAAAGGAACTTTGTCTTCTCTTCCCAAGGGCAATTGGGTCTCTGGAGATATCTTGATTGGAATTCTCAGAATCAATTACTAATCCTGTTATAATATGTTAATGCCAAATCAATTTTTTCCATAGTTTTAATTTCCTATCTGTTAAATGCAAATAGCATTTTTTGAAGGATCTGACTGTCAAAAATTGGTAGTGATATTTAAATTTATTCAAGTTCTGGGGAAAGGCCTTATATTTTAAAAAGTGCATTTTTTTTAAATGAAACAGTGATAACACCTATTAATTATGAATAATATGCATACTAGTTATAATATTTCATTCATTCTAAGATGCACATCTTTTTTACAGCTTAATATTTCTGAAATAAGGATATGTTTTGCATTCTACAATTGCCAGTTTAATTGGAAGTGTTTTTCTTTTTTCTTTTCTTTTTTATTGCATTTTAGGTATTGAGGTACATGTGCAGAACATGCAAGATAGTTGCATACGTACACACGTGGCAGTGTGATTTGCTGTCTTCCTCCCCTTCACCCACATCTGGCATTTCTCCCCGTGCTATCCCTCCCCAGCTCCCCTCCCCCACTGCCCTCCCCTATTCCCCCCAATAGAACCCAGTGTGTAGTGCTCCTCTCCCTGTGTCCATGTGTTCTCATTGTTCATCACCCACCTATGAGTGAGAATATGCGGTATTTCATTTTCTGTTCTTGTGTCAGTTTGCTGAGAATGATGTTCTCCAGATTCATCCATGTCCCTACAAAGGACACAAGCTCATCATTTTTTATGGCTGCATAATACTCCATGGTGTATATGTGCCACATTTTCCCAGTCCAGTCTATCATCGATGGGCATTTGGGTTGGTTCCAGGTCTTTGCTATTGTAAACAGTGTTGCAATGAACATTCGTGTGCATGTGTCCTTATAGTAGAATGATTTATAGTCCTTCGGATATATACCCAGTAATGGGATTGCTGGGTCAAATGGAATTTCTATTTCTAGGTCTTTGAGGAATTGCCACACTGTCTTCCACAATGGTTGAACTAATTTACACTCCAACCAGCAATGTAAAAGTGTTCCTATTTCTCCGCATCCTCTCCAGCATCTGTTGTCTCCAGATTTTTTAATGATCGCCATTGTAACTGGCGTGAGATGGTATCTCAAGGTAGTTTTGATTTGCATTTCTCTGATGACCAGTGATGATGAGCATTTTTTCATATGTTTGTTGGCCTCATGTATGTCTTCTTTTGTAAAGTGTCTGTTCATATCCTTTGCCCATTTTTGAATAATAAAAGCTATTTATGACAAACCAGCAACCAATATCATACTCAATGGGCAAAAACTGGAAGCATTTCCTTTGAAGTCTGGCACTAGACAAGGATGCCCTCTCTCACCACTTCTATTCAATATAGTACTGGAAGTTCTAGCCAGAGCAATCAGGCAAGAAAAAGAAATAAAGGGTATTCAAATAGGAAAGGAGGAAGCCAAATTGTCTCTATTTGCAGATGACATGATAGTATATCTAGAAGACCCCATCATCTCAGCCCCAAAACTCCTGAAACTGATAAGCAACTTCAGCAAAGTCTCAGGATATAAAAATCAATGTGCAAAAATCACAAGCATTCCTACACACCAATAACAGACTTAAAGAGAGCCAAATCAAGAACGAACTGCCATTCACAATTGCTACAAAGAGAATAAAATACCTAGGAATACAACTAACAAAGGATATAAAGGACCTCTTCAAGGAGAACTACAAACCACTGCTCAACGAAATAAGAGAGGACACAAACAGATGGAGAAACATTCCATGTTCATGGTTAGGAAGAATCAATATCATGAAAATGGCCATACTGCCCAAAGTAATTTACAGACTCAATGCTATCCCCATCAAGCTACCATTGACCTTCTTCACAGAACTGGAAAAAACCACCTTGAACTTCATATGGAACCAAAAGAGAGCCCGCATAGCCAAGTCAATTCTAAGCAAAAAGAACACAGCAAGAGGCATCACACTACCGGACTTCAAACTATACTACAAGGCTACAGTAATCAAAACAGCATGGTACTGGTACCAAAACAGAGATATAGACCAATGGAATAGAGTCATCAGAGGCAACACAACAGATCTACAACCATACGATCTTGGATAAACCTGACAAAAACAAGCAATGGGAAAAGGATTCCCTGTTTAATAAATGGTGTTGGGAAAACTGGTTAGCCATGTGCAGAAGGCAGAAACTGGACCCCTTCCTGACACCTTACACTAAAATTAACTCCAGATGGATTAAAGACTTAAACATAAAACCTGGCACCATAAAAACCCTAGAAGAAAATCTAGGCAAAACCATTCAGGACATAGGCGTAGGCAAGGACTTTATGACCAAAACACTAAAAGCATTGGCAGCAAAAGCCAAAATAGACAAATGGGACCTAATCAAACTCCACGGCTTCTGCACAGCAAAAGAAACAGTCACTAGAGTGAATCGGCAACCAACAGAATGGAAAAAATTTTTTGCAGTTTACCCATCTGACAAAGAGCTGATATCCAGAATTTACGAAGAACTCAAACAGATTTAAAAGGTCATTCTTAACTGCTTTTTTAGAATCTGTCAGTCAGAAAAAAAATTATTTGTGATCCAAAAGAATTGTTTCTTTCCTTATGAACAATCACAACCATGAAATAATGAAACTTGAGTCTGTCTTTGTCAACAGCAGCCCCGTCTGCCTGCTGTTAACCTAATTTGCAATATACTTCCCAGCAAAACATCAACATCCTCTGTTAGCAAGCAGTTTTGTTTAAAGCATGCACTTGGATCTTAAGAGAATAAAAAATTAAAGCTGTCAATGCAAGTAATGTAAAATTCCAAATTTTTGATCAATTTGCTCTTGAAAATATGCATGAAGGAATATAATCATTATTTCCCAGGACTAGCTCCTTTGAGTAATGAAAGACAGATGTGCTAAAGATTTCTGTCTTTAGCCCAAGTCAAGAATTGTATACAGTGTATAATAAAGTATGATAACTGGATCTTACACAAAATACAATGCCAAAGCTAGAATGTTGCCAGCTTTCCACTGTGCAGGGTCTAATTTAGTTGATAAATCTGCTTTCCATCCTTCATGAACCTCAATGTGTTTTCAGGAATTCAAAAGTAATATTTCTCGTACTTAGGATATATGGTCATTGTGGCCTCAAAGTTGTATTAAATGACAATGATTTTAACATGGGAGATTTTAGAATATCTTACAGAGAGTTTTATCAAATATGAAAAAATGTTGTGACATTAAAATTCCAGTTGAAAAATTCTAAAAATTTAAATTGTGCATCATAGAGTTTTCAATTACTTTTTCACTGAAGCAATTGCATTTTCCCACACCTGAAAAACATACCTCTAGCAGCAACCCTCGACTGAGACCAGCATTTTATTCGTGTTTTCATAGACTAAACAAATCATAGATGCCTGTTCATTATAGTGACAAATGGTTTTTAAAAAGGCAGAAAATATTTACTGGTGATGCAAACAGTTTGCAGTTTGTAGATATAATTTTTTTAATTAATTTTAATCTAATAGAGAATGTCATACAATTTCATGCAACTAAGGAAAACCTGTAGGGGTTCACAATAGCCAAAGTGGATTATATTACTATAACATACTTACTCGAAAATACATAATAGCAAAAACACAATATAAGTTTGTTTTCTACTCATATGAAAATCCAAGGAGTGTGTATCTGGTCAGAGGGTGGTTCTCCTGCAGGTAGTGATCAGTGAAGCTGGGTTCCTTCTATCCTGTGGCTCCATCATCACTCAAAGCCTTTCATCATCCACATACAGTGGGAGGAATGGGAAGGAGCCCTTGGAGGTGGTATGTGTCTCCCTAAGGTCTTCCCCAGAGATTGTGTTTGCTTCTACTCAAATTCCATTGGAAAGATAGTCACAGGGCTACACCTAGCTGCAGAGGAGGTTGAGAAATATAGCACAGCCATCTGCCCAGAATTAAAGGGAAGCAGATTTTGTGAGAAGCTCTGCATGGGGTAATTTCTAGTATTCAAATCATTTTAGGTTAATTTTCATGGATGTGAATGAGATATACAGCTTCTTAGAAAAACAATTCATTCTCAGTGGAACAAAATCCAAATGCCACAGGGAAGAAAAACAAAAAAGTAAAAAAATCCCCTCAAGCCCAGAGGTAACCACTGTAAACACTGTTTTACATATGTAAAACATGAGCATATTTGGATATATGCAAAACAGTCAAATTATGCATACCTATTAACCTATGTTTACATTCTCAGGTAGATAATCCTTCCTCTTGTAATTATGAGATACAATTAAAATCAAACAAGAAAAAAGTGAAAAATTTTAAAAACATACTTATTTATTTCAAAAAGGACATCTTCTGATAAAATAGTATCAGTGATGGTTTTATTTTGCTAATTTGAATTGACTATTCTGGACTTTAATGGCTAAAATAATTCAAAGAGTTGTAGGAATCTTGCCCTCTGAATATACTAAATAAAAACAAGGCATCACCTTACCATCAAAGGTGCTGGTGTAAAGGGCACTGGGCTTCATGATCCAGGCTCTGCCATCATGAGCCACACAACACTAGCCCCCTGCGTTTCTGTTTTCTTGAGGCCCACAATATCCAGTTAGATCTCTTGCTTTTCTAAAACATTATTACATATTTGTGAAATAACTCTTCCTCGCTCCCTCTTTTCAGCCTTCAGTACTAAGTATCCTGGATCAAAGGACTACAGGAAGATAATGTTGCTTTCAGCTGTATCTATAACATGGGATGCGTTGATTCTGTGACAGGCCCCCCCCACAAAATGCAGGATGTACTCATTCATAATTTTATGATAACTCTGGAAGGTTACTGGTTTCTATTTCCATCAATGGACATTAAAGCCAAAGAAATTGAGTAAGTTACCACGTCCATACAGCCAGCAAGGAAGTGATGTAGGGCTTGAATCATATCACTGTGACTGCAAAGTTATGAACTTCACTGTTATGCATCCCTGAGTTCTTGTCATTTGGTGCCATCAATATTTCCAGGTCAATAAGAGTGTAGCATAGTCCCAGAAACAACTCTGGATCTTCTAAGACGTAAGATTAAAATTTCTCTGAAAGAGTGCTGTAGCTTAACTATTTAGTTGTTTCAATATGTATGTGTGATGTGCATTGAGTGATTTTTTTTTTAAGTTTTTTTCTGATCATAAAAATATATTTTTTCATTTTAGACAGTTAAGACAGGGGCTGGGAACGGTGACTCACACCTGTAATCTCAGCATTTTGGGAGGCCAAGGCAGGTGGATTGCCTGAGGTCAGGAGTTCGAGACCAGCCTGGCCAACATGGTAAAACACCGTCTCTACTAAACATACAAAAATTAGCCAGGCATGGTGGTGGGCACCTGTAATCCCAGCTACACGGGAGGCTGAGGCGGGAGAATTGCTTGAACCCAGGAGGTGGAGGTTCTAGTGAGTCGAGGTCGTGTCATCGCACTCCAGCCTGAGTGACAAGAGCAAAACTGTGTCTCAAGGAAAAAAAAGAAAAAGAAAAAGAAAAGAAAGTGAAGACAGGGTAGAAAAAGGTATATAAATAGTAAGGATTACCCATAATCTCACTACTCTGAGAGATTCCTTCTCAGTGCCCACTTCTCAGACATAGAGAGGTAGGGCCGGTTGCAAGCAGACCACAGTCCTCAAAGAAGCGGGGGGGAGGAGTGTGGGTAGCGGGGAACCTGCCAGGAGACATAGTTCCTGGCTGCAGTGGGGCATGAGTAGTTTGAAAAGAAAACCCCCAATTTTTGGGAAACTCTGGTAGCTCTCACCTCATCCCACTCATGCAACTCATTTAGATTCTTGTGTGTAAGGAGAGAGATTGCTAAGGAAGACTGCCGCATTTTTACGCTATATCTCAGTAGAAACAAGATGTCAAAAGCTCCTGGTCAAGCCTGCTTTTCTCTAGTGAAATAATGCTTGTTTGCCCGTTTGTCTTTTGTCCCTCTGCTCTCTGGTTCCCTAACGTGAACACAGGCATAACCTCCTTTTGTGGCACTTCACATAACTGCACTTTACCGATACTGTGATTTTTACAAATAGAAGGTTGTGGCAACCCTGAGTCTAGCAAGTATATTTGCACCAACAGCATGTGCTTACTTCATGCCTCTGTGCCACATGTGGTAATACTCACATATTTTATACTTCTTCATTATTATTACATGAGGTATGGTGATCTGTGATTGTGATCTTTGATGTTACTATTGTAATTATTTTGGGACCCCACAAGCTGCACCCACGTGATACAGAGAGCACAATCAATAACTATTGTCTGCATTCTGACTGTTCCACCAACCACCCCTTCCCAGTCTCTCTCCCTTTCCTTGGGCCTCCCTATTTCTGAGACATAAAAATATCAAAATTAGGCCAACTAATAACTCTGCAATGGCCTCAAAGTGTTCAAGTGAAAAGAAGACATCTATGTCTCTTACTTGAAATCAAAAGCTAGAAATAATTAAATTTAGTGAGGAAGGCACGTGACAGCCAAGACAGGATAAAAGCTATGCCTTTCGCAACAAACAGTCAAATCATGAACATCAAGAAAAAGTTCCTTGAAGGAAATTAAAAGTGCTACTTTAGTAAACACGTGGACAATAGGAAGGGAACAGCCTTATTGCTGATTTGGGGAAAATCTGAGTGGTCTGGATAGAAGATCACACCAGCCACAACATTCCCTTAAACCAAAGCCTAATCTAGAGCAAGGCCCTAACTCTTCAATTCTATGAAGGCTAAAAAGCCTGAAGCTAGCAAAGATTGGTTCATGTTTGAAGACATAAACCATCTCCATAACATCAGACTGTGAGGTGAAGCGGCAGGTGCTAATGCAGAAGCTGCAGCAACTATCCAGAATATCTAGCAAAGACCATTGATTAAACTAACTACACTAACCAACAGATTTTTCAAAGTAGGCAAAACAGCCTTCTATTGGAAGAATTGCTGTCAACGACTTTCATAGCTAGCTTCAGTGCTTCAAAGGATAGGCTGACTCTCTTGTTAAGAGCAAAAGCAACTGCTGACTTTAGACTGAACTCAGTCCTCATTTACCATTCTGAAAATCCTACGGCTTTTAAGAATGATGTTTGGCTGGGCACGGTGGCTCATGCCTATAATCCCAGCACTTTGGGAGGCCAAGCAGGATGGATCACGAGGTCAAGAGATCGAGACCATCCTGGTCAACAAGGTGAAACCCCGTCTCTACTAAAAATACAAAAATTAGCTGGGCATGGTGGTGCGTGCCTGTAGTTCCAGCTACTCGGGAGTCTGAGGCAGGAGAATTGCTTGAACCCAGAAGGCGGAGGTTGTGGTGAGCCAAGATCGTGCCACTGCACTCCAGTCTGGGTAACAACAGTGAAACTCCATCTCAATCACATAAACAGAACTAAAGACAAAAACCACGTGATTATCTCAATAGATGCAGAGAAGGCCTTCGACAAAATTCAACAGCCTTTTATGCTAAAAACTCTCAATAAATTGGGTATTGGTGGAAACTATCTCAAAATAATAAAAGCTATTTATGACAAACCCACAGCCAATACCATACTGAATGGGTGAAAACTGGAAGCATTCCCTTTGAAAACTGGCACTAGACAAAAGTGCCCTCTCTCACCACTCCTATTCAACATAATAATGGAAATTCTGGCCAGAGCAATCAGGGAAGAAAAAGAAATAAAGGATATTTGATTAGTAAAAGAGGAAGTTAAATTGTCTCTATTTGCAGACAACATGACTGTCTATTTAGAAGACCCCATCATCTCAGCCCAAAATCTCCTTAAGATGATAAGCAACTTCAGTAAAGTCTGAGGATAAAAAATTAATATGCAAAAATCACAAACATTCCTATATACCAATAACAGACAAACAGAGAGCCAAATCATGAGGGGACTCCCATTCCAATTGCTACAAAGAGAATAAAATACCTAGGAATATAACTAACAAAGGATCTAAGGGACCTCTTCAAGGAGAACAACAAACCACTGCTAAAGGAAATAAGAGAGGACACAAACAGATGGAAAAACATTCCATGCTCATGGTTAGGAAGAATCAATATTGCGAAAATGGCCATACAGCCCAAAGTAATTTATATATTCAATGCTATCTCTATCAAGCTACCATTGACCTTCTTAAAAATATTGAAAAAAAAAAAAACACCTTAAACTTCATATGGAATAAAAAAAAAAAAGCCCGTATAGCCAAGGCAATCCTAAACAAAAGAACAAAGCTGGAGGCATCATGCTACCTGACTTCAAGCTATACTACAAGGCTACGGTAATCAAAACAAAATGGTACTGGTACCAAAACAGAGATACATACCAATGGAACAGAACAGAAGCCTTGGCAATAAGGCCACACATCTAAGCCATCTGATCTTTGACAAACCTGACAAAAACAAGCCAAGAGGAAAGGATTCCCTGTATAATAAGTGATGTTGGGAAAACTGGCTAGCCATGTGCAGAAAGCTGAAACTGGACCCCTTCCTTAAGCCTTATACAAAAATTAACTCCAGATGGATTAAAGATTTAAACATAAGACCTAACACCATAAAAACCCTAGAAGAAAACCTAGGCAAGACCATTCAGGACATAGGCATAGGCAAGGACTTCATGACTAAAACACGAAAAGCATTGGCAACAAAAGCCAAAGTAGACAAGTGGGATCTAGTTAAACTCCAGAGCTTCTGCACAGCAAGAGAAACAATCATTAGATGGAACTGGCAACCAACAGAATGGGAAAAAATTTTTGCAAGCTACCCATCTGTCAAAGGGCTAATATCCAGAATGTACAAAGAACTGAAACAAATTTACAAGAAAAAAATCAAACAACCCCATCAAAAAGTGGGTAAAGGATATGAACAGACACTTTCAAAAGAAGACATTTCTGTGGCCTAGAAACATGAAAAAATGCTCATCATCACTGTTATTGGAGAAATGCAAATCAAAACCACCTGAGATACCATCTCACACCAGTTAGAATGGAGTTAGAATGGTGATCATTAAAAAATCTGGAGACAACAGATGTTGGAGAGGATGTGGAGACACAGGAATGCTTTTAGACAGTTGGTGGGAGTGTAAATTAGTTCAACCATTGTGGAAGTCAGTGTGGCGATTCCTCAAGGATCTAGAAATAGAAATAACATTTGACCCAGCAATTCCATTACTGGGTATATAACCAAAGGATTATAAATTGTTCTATTATAAAGACACATACACTCATATGTTCATCGTGGCACTATTTATAATAGCAAAGACTTGGAATCAACCCAAATGCCCATCAATGATAAATTGGATAAAGAAAATGTGGCACATATACACCATGGAATACTATGCAGCCATAAAAAAGGATGAGTTCATGTCCTTTGCAGGGACATGGATGAAGCTAGAAACCATCATTCTCAGTGAACTGACACAAGAACAGAAAACCAAACATCACATGTTCTCACTCATAAGTGGGTACACACTGGGGTCTCTTGGGGGGTGGGGAAGTAGGGGTGGGACAGCAAGAGGTGGGGAGATTGGGGAAGGATAACGTTAAGAGAAATACCTCATGTAGGTGATGGGGGGATGGAGGCAGCAAACCACCATGACATGTAACAATCCTGCAAGATCTTCACATGTACCCCAGAACTTAAAATATAATAATAATAATAATAAAAGACACCCTAGGTTTCTTTCAGGTTCCTTAAAGTAATTGCTTTCTCCTACCCCAGGACTTTTGCACATACTGTGGCTCCACCTGGAAATACTCCCACTCAGCCTTATTCCATACTTTACCTAGTTCAGTATTCCCCACTTTTGACCTCAGAGCTATCCCACACTGAAACATATTTGTCACTTTTGCAAGATACAAAGATGCTCCAGATTAAATTTTAGAGTCATTTAAAAATTGCTAAAGAGCATATGTTTTCTGAATAGTTTGTGTTTTTTGTGTTTCTCATTTTTTTTTTTTTGAGACTATCTCACCCTGTTGCCAGGCTGGAGTCAGTGGTGCAATCTCAATTTACTGCAACCTCTACCTCCCGAGTTCAAGTGATTCTTCTGCCTCAGCCTCCCGAGTAGCTGAGACTAGAGGCATGTGACACCATGCCCAACTAATCTTTGTATTTTCGGTAGAGATGGGGTTTCACCATGATGGACAGGATGGACTCTATCTCCTGACCTTGTAATCTGCTGACCTCAGCCTTCCGATAACAAGCATGAGCCGCTGCGCCCGGTGGTGTGTCTCGTTCTTTACTGCATATTCAAGTTGACATTTCTGTTTAAAAATTATGAACACTGACAGTATATTTGACTGGAAGAAAGGGCATCCTTTTACCAGGACAAATGATCACTGATTTTGCTAAGCTCCTAAACAATGCTATCCTTAGAAAGAAGACTCAAGATTCTATATCACAGAACATAGTTCAGCAAAATGTGACCAAATCTGGCCTACCAGTAGTTTGAATCAATAAAGTTTTATTGGAACATAGCCATGCTCATTCATTTGTGTATTATCTGTGGCTGCTTTCATGTTACAACATGACGAGTTGAGCAGTTGTGACAGAGATTTTATGGTTCATAAAGCTTAATATAGTTCCTGTCTGGTCCTTTACAGAAAATAATTTGTGAAATATATCATAAAACATTATGACAAAGATTTTAGCATAGAGAGTTCAGTACTGGGTAGTACTAGTAATCTGAGAGATGATCAACATAAATTCTTTAGAATATCTGGTTTAAACTGCACTCTACTTTGATGGACCTGCCAGGAGTTATCTGCAAAATTTACCAAACTAGCAGAATCAATTGATTTCTCTGAAGAGTGACTTGGAATTGTACTTTTAAACACTAGATATGTCTTCCAAATTTGTGTGTGTGTGTGTGTGTGTGTGTATTTTTAAAAGTCAATGTTGTGATGTTGAGCTGTTCTTTCAGCAAGTAATCAGACCCTATTCTTAAGAACATCATGGTTTATGATAGAAAAATGGCATTGCCATTGAAGAAAATAATGCTTTTTTATTGCATCGACAAGTTGGCATGTGTCTAACTTATCTAAAAATGGATCATTTAGCTATGTTAGGGAGAGGTACATAGGGTTTGTCTAACCTCTTTTCTACTGCCTAACACTGAATTCTGATCCACCAAGAGGCTATTTCTTTAATTTCCAGGGACAGCAGCAGTATTTTGATACTTTCTGTGAAACATCGTTGTTAAAAGTATGTCTTCTTTCTCTCTCCCAGTGCTAAGTATAACCAGTAATTGCATGCTTATGTGCTTAAACTAATGTCTAATTATGTATTTTAGAGGTTTGATAAATGTTAATAATGATTCCTTTGTGGGAAGAAAATAAACAAATAATAAAAATTCAGTCCCTGATATTCCATAACCGTAACAAAGTCAAGCTCTACAGCCTGCTAACCATGTTGCTTAGAACCCACAAAACTTCCTTGTCCTTATCCATAAAATGGGGAAATAAGTTTACTTGAATAAAAACTGAATACTTGTGAAGCACTTACGTGATGTCTGGTGTGGATTAAAATATAAATGGAAGCGTTTCAGCCTATACTTACGATGATTGATACAGGTGGGCTTATAAACCTTTTCCATCTCTGGACATTAAAGTTGGTGATAGATCAACAAGTGGTGCTAAGAGTCTTAATCAATGAATGGGGAAAGGAGTATTGCATCTTCTTAATCTCCTCAATGAGAAGGAAAAGCACAATGAGAAGAATGATAACTAGTGGAAAAGCTACACTTAACATCTGCTTCCTCCTTATTCAAATTCTCCAGAACTGTTGCTTCTTAAGAAAGGGAAGTTAAAATATGAAAGAATGTCTAAAGTGGAAGTATAATTTATGAAAAAAGAAAAAAACCAGAGGATTGCTTTTTTGCAAATAGGGAAGGCAAATGTTTCAAAAATGTTTCAAGAAGTCAAAAGAGAATGAATGGATACCTGCCAAGTGTTCTGGAATAAAGGAGAAGCCATGTCTCTGAAATTGTGAGATGTATCTTCTGACTCATGTGAATGTTATATTCTCTGTATTATTTTTATATTTGTTACCATCAAATGTTCTTAAAAATCTCAGTGACAAGGTGCACTGTGTATGTTTGAAGGCTTTTGCCACACTACTGTTTATCAGATGAGAAGCACGGGGGCACGGGAGTTTGTCTACAGTCTACAGACATTGTCGCTAAGGAATGCATTAAGATAGGAGAGAAAAGAACCTGTCGCCTTGAACAGCATCCAAACAGTCATAAGGATAATTTATGGAGTTAACGTGACATTGACAAGAAACTATTAAAATAATCCTTTGGGGAAATTGTTAGATATCTGCTCCAAGGTTTTCTTTCTAGGGAATCAGAGACAACCATCATCTTAGGAAACTAGTTATGTAATGAAAAGAAAGAATTTTGCTGTTAATATATTCTAAACCTAGGTCTGCCATTTATTAGTTGAAGGGAAAGTTATATAACTTCTCTGAGCCTCTTCGTCTACAAATGGGAATAACAATAAAGAGTTATTTAAAGGATCAGAAATAATGAGTATAAAATGCCTGGCTTGGAGCAGGGTGCAGTGGCTCACACCTGTAATCCCAGAACTTTGGGAGGCTGAGGCGATTGTATTACTTGCAGTCAGGAGTTCCAGTGTAGCCTGGCCAAAATGGTGAAATCCTGTCTTTACTAAAAACAAAAATTAGCCAGGCATGGTGGTGCACACCTGTAATCTCAGCTACTTGGGAGGCCAAGGTGACAGCATTGCTTGAACCTGGCAGGTGGAGGTTGCAGTGGGCTGAGATTGTGCCACTGCACTCCAACCTGGGCAACAGAGCTAGACTCTGTATCCAAAAAAGAAACAAAAAGAAAGAAAATGCCTAGCTTGGTTACTATATACACTGGATCCTCAGTATAATATAGTTATACTTTAAAATGTTTTAATCATTCATCCAAATATATACTTACTCATTTTGGTAGAACTGTGTGTTGCTGAGGCAAGGTAAAAAGTATAGTAGGAATACCATTCCTGACACACATATTGTTGATGTCTACATGCAGAAGTTTCTCCAGTTATTGGTATAGATCACAGTGTTCACTGGCCACTAAATAACCCAGAGCAGTTTGAAGAACTTGTTATCTACAAAGCAGTGAGGTTAGAATTCCACTGGGCTGTTTGTGCACGTAGGTCTATCTCAAACTAGTTATTGAGCTTTCAGTATGCAAAAAAAAAAAAAGCATCATACTAGCCCACAGAATGAAAAGGGCTGATGTAAAATGGAACTATAAAATTGCTGTTTCTAGTGTGTAAGGGGCTTACTTCTACGGAGAATAAAACAGTAAGTATGCAGGAATGCCAGTGTATTTGTTTTTGAAAAAATAAAATGAATGTAGGCTCTAGGGGAACATATTCTCAAAGCTTATGAATAAAATCTCAACATAAATGGAATACTTGCTAGAAACAGGAAGCCCCCAAATAAAACTCTGCAATGTCAGCTCCAAAATTGCTGTGTAAGAGGTGTGTAAGACCATCTGGGAGGAAGGAGGGCCAAACAGACTTCCCTTGAAGCTTTGTTTACCTGTACACAGATTTTACTTGGGGTAGTGTTGGTGGTGGTGACACAACCACTATCCACCACTTCCGCCCAGTGTCCCCTTAAAGTCTGGATTTTAGAATTGCTTTTCTCCTTATATTTGGAACCTAAAGTTTGTTATTTTAATATATATCAAGCACTTTATAAGTAAGGTGCCAGGAAAAGACACAGTATCTTTTCCCAGGGGGCACAGGTTCCAGTTTATGGGACAGAGACCTGAAGACAAGTAAGTACAGTGTGTCGTAAGCATCCATCTACACTCGTTTCTTTCTAACACACTATAAACCAGGTGGAAATCAAGTTTCCATCCAGAATAGGCAAGTTAGTTTTCACAGAATTGGGGTTGTTGACATTAATTTTGAAGTAAATCTTTCTCCACAGTATAATTCTGTAAAATAAAGCTTATTTTCAAGGCACATGTTGCTGTAAAGACTATCTTCACTAGAAAATTGTAAAAATGACTCAAAATGACAAAACCTCTGCACATAACTCTCCTGAAAATCCAAAGATTGTAAAAAATAATAATAATGACTGGTGTCTTAACATTACACTGAAAGAATAAATTAAAAAAAATAGCTCATAGCTAATTTAGTTAATCAGGGGCCAATGAATGCTAAACCTTATTTTATAAAATGCTGAGAATGCTGAGTGATTGCCATAAGCCAAGACAGCAGTGAGTGATTTACACACATTGACTTTATGAGAATTCTACAGAATGCTCCTTATGCAAATTTATATGTTAAAGCCCTAAATTATTCTTCCCAATGACAGTTTTAATTTACAGGATTGTCCTTCCTTTCAACTACCAAGTTTCAATCCAAGGGCAGGGTTTAGAAAACAAGGTCCTAAAACATTTAATTTCCTTTTGGTTTTGGTTTATGTGGGATCACAAATATTTGGCAGAGAATTTATATCTTCTAGTGTGCCTTAAAAGAGTCCAATTCTAATGTAACTCTCTCTGAAATGTTTTCCAAAGACTTGAGGATGTCTGTATAACATTGACTAGATAAAGAAATGAACTTTACAGAAGTATAAATGTGCTTTTCTCCTTTGCTTAAAAGTAGTTAGTCCAATGTTACCGGACTGATAGTAAATAAAAATCAAAGAAAAGGAAAATAAGGAAGTAGTATTTAGTTCAAGAAGAAAATGCTTAATGATATATTGAATAGAACATTTATGTCTCAGGTTTAATCAACACCAAATCAAATACACCGCAGATCATGTACTGTAATGAACAGAACTACAGCGGCCGGCTACCCCAGTCTGCTCACTTTATAGATGAGACAGCCAGTCCAAAGAAGTGAAGAGTCTGTGCAGCGTGAAGACAAATGCAGAGAGGGCTACAGTACAGTTCTCCACACTCCATTCCTTTGCCTTTTCCACTGCTCTTGTTTTTCTTGTTGGTGGTGTATGCGGTATTCGTGTGCAGAGTTCCCAAGGATCATTCTCAAAATGCCTGATGCTGATTATACTTCTCCATTTTCCTCATTCTATTATTTTTCTTAAGTACCTCTAAACTTAAATAAAGGTCACTCAAGATTACAAAACCATGCTGTCGTTTTTCTAAAGCAGGAATGCCCTTATTCCATTGGATACCTGAAATTTCCGATTTGTAAGGACAATAACAAACAATTCATTGCCAAGCTAGGATAAAACATGACCAGAGTTTAGTGGGAGCATGCGTATGCAAAAAAGTAGTGGGATTCTGGAACAGAAAAAAAGGATGATAAATAAAAACTGAGACAATATGCGTCAATAGGAACTTCAGCTAATAACAATGCATTAATATTGGTTCATTAATTGTAAGAAATGTACCACACTAATATAAGAATTTAATAACAGAGGAGCTGGGTGTAGATTATCAGAAAGCTTTCTGTACTCTCTTTACAATTTTTCTGTAACCCAAAGACTATTCTAAAACAAAAATTTTATTTTAAAAAAATTCATCATGTTGCCTTCCCGGCCTTTTTTCTCTTCTTATGTTTTCTATTTCTGCCCATGTAATTACGATGGAACAAGTGCTCCTCACTTCCCAGACTCGACTCCTTCCCTTAGACATAGAAAGGACTTTCATTTCCTTTACCTACCTGTTAGAAATTGCCCTCACTTAGGTCATAGCCATATCCTTCTCTACTCTATAGTTACATTAAAACTTCATGCCTTTGGGGAGGCCAAGGAAGGAGAATCATTTGAGCCCAGGAATTCGAGACCAGCCTGGGCATCATGGTAAAACCTTACCTTTACAAAAAATACAAAACTTAGCCAGGTGTGGTGACAGGCACTTTAAGTCCCAGCTACTTGGGAGGCTAAGGTGGGAGTATTGCTTGAGCAGCCTCCACAATAGAGTAGACACTGTGCTTTAGTCCTCTGTATATGACTCAGTACTCAAAGCCTAGATTTGGAAATGCTGGGAAAAACTCTTTGAGTGCTCATTAATCCAGGCTCTTACAAATTAAAAAAAAAAAAAAACAACTTCTTTTGAGATCATCATCTCACCATAGACTTAAAAAGTATCTATTTTGAAATTCAAGGCAGAACATTGATTTCTTTTTTCTCGGCAGTGTCTGCCCTCTGCTGCCCTTAGAAATAAGATCAGACTTATGTCTAAATCTTCATAGAAGAAGGGCTGCTGGAGACAAACCTCCATTACTCAGAGAAGTAATGCAATAGGTTATACTTAAGCTAGTATCCCAAAATAAATGTCTTTACTCTCCTTGGCTCAGATTCCAGCAATGAAGTTCATGGTTTTGGTTGGAACTCCCATTGTCCTAGTTACCAAGGCAAGTAACAATGGTATTTTCTTTAACTGTTTTCTCTGATTTCATATTCAATTAAATATCAAGTATTGTCAACTCCATCACTGTAATTTTTCTACCACTTTTCCCTTCTCCCAGTTCCCATTAATTCACCCCTGACTTCTCACCTAGAAGTCTTTACACCTTCCGTTTCTTTCAGAGATTCTTTCTTTAGGTTTGGAGCATGCAACTTGGGTTGCTGTGAACGTCAGATCCAATTCTACTTCCACATTTACTAGTTTGTGAATTTGAGCAAGTTTTAAAATCTCTATTTTCTCACCCTTATAAGGCTGCCAGGAGGACAAAATAAGGTAATGCATCATGGTGTCTAGTGTAGAGCAAGGCAAATGGTTGCCATTATTATTATTAATTATTATTCTGCTCCAATGTCAAAATGTTTCATACAATCCATGGAAGAGATAGACATTAAATGCAAGATAGGCTTTAGAAAAGTGCAGCAGTGGGACAGTTCATGGACACGGGTGTCACAGGAAGCACAGAGTGGTAAGAAAACAAATGGGGGCAGACAGGGTCAGGGAGGAAGGAAGAGAAATGTTGAAAAGGTGGACTCAGAATTGGTTATTTTATTTCACAGGCAGAAAGAGATATTTGCTTTATACTTACAACAATGTTGTGTATGTGTATGTAAGTGTGTGTGTCTGTGTGTGTGTTCTCTAAAAATAAGTAAAATAAAAGCAGGAGAGGATGAGGAGAAATAGGAACAATTTTACACTGTTGGTGGGAGTGTAAATTAGTTCAACTATTTTGGAAGGCAATGTGGCACTTCCTCAAGGACCTAGAAATAGAAATTCCATTTGACCAAGCAATCTCATTACTGGGTATATACCCAGAGGATTACAAATCATTCTATTATAAAGATACATGCATGTGTATGTTCATAGCGGCACTGTTTACAATAGCAAAGACCTGGAACCAACCCAAATGCCCATCGACGATAGACTGGACAAGGAAAATGTGGCACATATACATCATGGAATACTATGCAGCCATAAAAAATGACGAGTTTGTGTCCTTTGTAGTGACATGGATGAATCTGGAAACCATAATTCTCAACAAGCTGACACAAGAACAAAAAATCAAACACTGCATATTCTCACACATAGGTGGGTGTTGAACAATGAGAACACATGGACACAGGGAGGGGAGCATCACACACTGGGGTCTGTTGAGGGGGGCCATGGGAGGGACAGTGGTGGAGGGTGGTTGGAGAGGTCAGGGAATGATAATGGGGAGAAATGCCAGATGTAGGTGACAGGGGGATGGAGGCAGCAAAACCACATTGCCATGTGTGTACCTATGCAACAATCCTGCATGATCTGCACATGTACCCAAGAACCTAAAGTACAAAAAAAAAAAGCAGGAAGTTCGAAAGGTAGCAAAAATGAATGCTTCAGACTGTTAAACATGCTTAAATTGTCTAAATCTGAAGCAAACTTCAGATTTTCTAAAAGAGATAAATCCTTACAGATGAAGGTTAACTATCAAAATCTCCCCACCCCACTATCTTAACAAAATGTTTCATTTAGTTTGTATGCAGTGTATGCTAACTATTTTAATTTTTTAACGTTAGTTTTAGCTTTGCAATTAGGCCCTCCTGCCTTAAAATATGTTCACTCTTAACAAGAAAGAGGGAGAAAGAGAGACAAAAGTCAAAACCGAAGAGAATGGGAGAAAGAAATTACCAGCAGAACAAGATCTGGAAAAAGCCAGGGATAAAATCTTAAGGATGAGAGGCATGTAAAGAAAATATGCTTATGCAAAATGACAATACATGAACGCACATACTTAGAATAAACATTCGAAAATGCACCCCCCTCCAGCCAACAAATAACCAGAGGAATAAGACATACAATTAGTGAAGTAAGAAACTGAATCCATTTCACATTCAGAAGCAAAAGGCTCCAAGTGAACATGGTTTATTGACAGTCATGTTGGGAAGAATTCATGATTCAGCTCGTCAGGTGATCAACTGCCAAGTTCTTAGCAGACAGGAACTGTATCTTATTTATTGGATTAGCTCCTGTTACCAGCACATAATTGGCCTTCAGCAAACTTATTGAACTAAACTAAACAAAATACCTGAGGGTTACAGAATATGAACTCTGGCCATGGGACTGAGCTGTCTTTTCACCAACCTTTCAAAACAAGTCTGTATTATCCTCCCTCAGCTAAATGATACTGTAGAACTGGTTGAGGTGAGTCTTGTATCACTTTACATTCTTACTGAGGAAAGTTTATGGGCTTGTTTTTTCTTTTGTTGGCCCTCCATTGTAAAGATAATTTATCAGGACTTTAAATGAACTCCAGGTCCCATTTGTTTCCTTCTGCTCAGGTTATCAGGAGCTGCACAAAATGGGCTGGTACTGGAGAAGCTGTACTGTCCCAGAAGGACGATATGCAAATTCGGATCCTACTAACTCTACTCCCCTTTCTAAGAGACCATCAGCTGTTCGGCAAGGAGTTCAGAATTACTAACAATGGATGACCGAAGAAAAGGAGAAAGGTTAAGAATACTAGCATAGGCAGATTAATAGTAATAATAAACCTTGAAATAATGTTTTGTATCTTTTACCCCATGTGCTCCAGGCTCTTAATTATCTGTTTCAGTGTACAAGAAAAATAGGACCTAACTCCCGGTGGATGAGCATCCCTTAAATCTTTATGATGCATTTGAATTACAGCTATTAATAGCGAGCTCAGGGAAGAATGAGTAAGACATTCCTGCTCATTAAAGTTCTCCCAAATGATACATTCCTAACTTTAAGTTCCTTAAGTGGCTGTAACTTTCCATTAATAGTGAAGAAAGTTTCCTTTTTAAAAAGTATCTAGGAAATGGGGCCTTGAAATTCACCTTGTCTAAAAAAGATGGTCAATTCCTTTGTTACTAATTATCTAAGGTATTTTCGTCTTTTCTTTTCTTCTCTCTATCCCATTACTGGAGTGGAAGAAGGAGCGTGAATAGAGTCCTATCTTTATTTCTAGGCTTCTCCAGGAGGTTATGTGGATCAGTGAAGACTAGTAAGGATTCAAAACATCTGAAGACGTAAAGAGTGCTGAAATGATTACTATTTACATCCTTTTTGCTACTGCTATTACCTTGCTAACTTCCATTTTGCCTGTTAACTTTCCATTTTCAGTGAGTGGTTTTCACCTGCTCAAAAGTCTTAGTTTTTATCAATGTTCACTGTCAAATATCAGATAAATAACAAAACTTCTTAAATTTACATGGAGATAAAAATAAAATAGTAAAGAAGGTCTAGGTGCCATGGCTCACGCCTGTGATTTCATCATTTTGGGAGGAGGAGGCAGGTGGATTGCTTGAGGCTAGGAGTTCGAAACCACCCTGGCCAACATGGTGAAACTCTGTCTCTACTAAAATCGCAAAACTTAGCCAGGCATGGTGGCACATGCCTATGAGTCCCAGATATGTCAGGAGGTTAAGGCACAAGAATTGTTTGAACTTAGGAGGCAGAGGTTGCAATGAGCCAAGATTGTAGCACGGTACTCCAGCCTGGGCAACAGAGTGAGACTGTCTCAAAAAATGAAATGAAATAAAATAAAATAGTGAAAAAGGAGGGGGAGAGACCTGCTCCTTGAATAACTATCAAACACATTTTGGGGATATTTTCATCACAGGACAAACTGATTATCTGGATTTTTCACCAGAAAGATCTAAAAAGAAAACCAAGTTTTATTATATATTTTTTGCAACTTCTATTTTGGATTCAGAGGTTATGTGTGCAGGTTTGTTACATGAGTGTTGCATAATGCTGAGATTTGGGGTAAAAATGATCCCATCACCCATGTTTCAGGCATAATATGCAATAGTTTTTCAACCCATGTCCTCCCACTAGTAGTCCTCAAAGTCTGTTTTTCCCATCTTTATGTCCAGTGTACTCAATGTTTAGCTCCCACTCAAGTGAAACATGCAGTATTTGGCTTACTGTTTTGGCATTAATTTGCTTAGGATTGTAGCAGGAGTGGCCACAAGAAACAGACCTCTTGAACACCAAACTGGGAAGGAAGAAGTTTATTATTATTGTTATTATGACCAAGAGCCAGGCAACAATTTGTCTAAATGACCCAGCTCTCCTAACAAAGAGAAGCTCTGCCTTTATATAGGTTTACACTCTAGATATTACATGTGAAAGGATCTTAGGTTTATAGCCTTATTAACCACATATGAAAAGGTCTTGGGTTTACAGTTTTAGGAATTACATGTGAAAAGTTTCTGGTCTCTGATGGAGGAGTGGGGTGGGGGTTGATCTTGTTTAAGTAAAACCAGTGTCTTCTGAAGAGATTCCCCCATCCCTTGCCTGTTATTTACAGGAAGGTGATTTAGGAGGTGCCAGTGGCCAGCCTTTTCTTCTACTGAAGTGCAATATGGAGGTCAAGGGGGAGGTGATCCTAGATGCCTGGGTCTCCTTCCTCACCATAATGGTCTCCAGCTGCATCTATGTCAATGCAAAGGACATAATTTCTTTCTTATGGCTGTGTAGTATTCCATGGCATATACGTACCACATTTTCTTTACCCAATCCACTGTTGTTGGGCACCTAGGTTGATTCCAGGTCTTTGCTATCTGAATAGTGCTGTGATGAATATGAGAGTACACGTGTCTTTTTGGTAGAACTATTTATTTTCCTTTGGGTATATACTCAACAATGGAATTACTAGAGCAAATAGTAGCTCAATTCTAAGTTCTGCAAACCAAGTTTTCTTAGTTTGAAAAGAAGTCATATAATTTCATTATTATTCAATTTGTAAATCTGGAATAATTTCTCAATAGGATGATAATGTGTGTTTTTTTAAGAAAAAAAACACACACACAAAGAAAATCTGCATGTTTAAATTCTAATCTGCTGGGCTGTTAAATTTGTTTTGTTTTGCTTTCTCACACAGCTGAGATACCACAGCTTTGTAGCATCTACAAAAGGTTTTAAGGTGAACCGCGTGGGAGGGAGAACTTTCCGTTTTATTTTTATTCAAATTCTGACTGATTAGGCTGCAGCACAACCTGAAAGTTGGAGGCGGTGAGGCTGGTCACTTTGTAGGTTGAAGGAATCCTGCAGAGACTATGAGTAAAAATCAGAACCCAAACCAAATCCACGTGTTTGCTATACACTAATCCCCATGAGCTTTAAATACATAAAACATGTGGAGAAACATAATCAAGTAGCTATAAATTCCATCTTAAAAGTTTTCCAGTGGAATTGGGCAATAAGTCCATTAAAAATAAACCACAACAGGGATTCTTGATGGTGGAAAACATTACAAATAACTTGCAAGCTGGCAAGAAATTGCAGCCAATAAGTGTGCTCTAAGAATAGTAGATTGAAGGAGGGAAACTACCTATAATAAATGATTTCCAAATAAAATTCCGTTTATTAGAAGAAGGCCAACAAAAGCCGTGGAGATGGCTTTAGTCCCAGAATGCTCTGTTTCTCTCCACTGGCTTGTGTTAAAAGAAAGAACTGTTTTTCAATTCCCCGTTTCAAATAGTTCCCACGCTTTCAGAAAATGTAAATGTTTTGCCCATAATGTAAAAGAGGGTCTCATTCTTTAAGAAAATAATGGGAATTGCAAACAATTATTACCATTAGCGTGTCTAGAGAGTATCATATTTCTATATCTTGAAAGACACATCCACGGAGTTTATGAATGAAGCCAGGTGGTAGTAATAAAGGACTAGTCCTTTAAGAAATATAGGCATAGGCCAGGCACAGTGGCTCATTCCTGTGATCCCAGCACTTTGGGAGGCCGAGGTGGGTGGATCACCTGAGGTTAATAGTTCAAGACCAGCCTGGACAACATGGTGAGACTTCGTCTCTACTACAAATACAAAAAATTAGCTGGGCATGCTGGTGTGTGCCTGTAATTCCAGCTACTTGGGAGGCTGAGGCAGAAGAATCGCTTGAACCCAGAAGGAGGAGGTTGCAGGGAGCTAAGATCATACCATTGCACTCCAGCCTAGGCAACAAGAGAAAAACTGTCTCAAAAAAAAAAAAAAAAAAAAATAGGCATATAAGGAGTACATTTGCTTTGATTATCTACTAATAACAGGCCCTGGGGATTTGAAGTCAGACAAGACCTTGGCCTTTCCATCAGTGATTATGCCTGACTAGATGATGGGGACAAATACATATACTGAATCATTTGTGCAATAAGAGAGCCTAGCATAAAAACTCCAAAAAGAGACATCTAAAACACACTGGGAGGCAAATTGCTTAAATTCCTGTGACCTGGATTTCTTCATCTCAAAAATAGAAACAAGGATAACCAGACTGTGGAAATATTGAAAGGATCAGATGAATCATATTATAATGAAGAATGCCATACAAATGTGATCTATTGTCAATATACTTCTAAAACAGGGGTTTTCAATCTTTTGCCTTCTCTGATCCACACTGGAAGAATTGTCATGAGCCACACATAAAAATACACTAACGAAGGCTGATGAGCTAAAAAAAAAAAAAAAAAAAATTACAAAAAACGAATAATGTTTTAAGAAAGTTTACAAATTTGTGTTGGGCCACATTCAAATCCATTCTGGGCCACACGTAGCCTTTGAGCTGAGGGTTGGACAAGCTTGTTCTAAAATAAAAAGATTTTAATATGTGCTAAGCACTGTTATTAGCTATTTGCATATATAAATCAATCCTATCAGCCACCTGATGAGGTGGATACTATTGTTAGTACTTCACAAATGAGGAAACTGAGGCCCAGAAAGATTAGGTAACTTATGCATGGTTACACAGCTAAGTTTCAAACCCAGGCATCTGGCTCCAAGCAGAGCATTTACAATGAAGCTATTGGTGCTTGAGCTTCGGGAGTTCTCCTTTGCATGTGCCACACCAAGGCTCTAGGTGGGCTGTTGAGAAATGCTAAGTGCATAATCACTGAGAAATGCTGAATGTATGATAGAATATATTGTTTGCTAGAAAGAACAATGGCAAGGAAAACTTAGCTGCCCTCAACAAGTGGAAAACTATTTGGGGCATTTTAAAGTGGTGAGACAGTATATAAATAGCGTATACCAGTTAAAACAATTCTTTAAGTGTGGGATAGACGACCCTGCCCCCGGGGCTCCCTCATGGAGAATACTTTTTAGTTTGTCTGTGATCAGCGGTAAGTGGGCACCAGCTGCCTTCCTTGTTTATTTTTGTGTTATGAGAAAATACCGAACATGTGTTTGTTAATAATCATCACCTGTTTAGAGAGAATAACTACGTGGGTCAGAGTCTGCTCAAGACCTTCAGCCTGGAATGCTGTCAGACCCCTGAGGCTCCCAGCTCCGAAAGCTGCTGGCCCCCACGGATAGGCCCACTTTGTTGTTCTGTCTGGGTGTCTGCTTCTCAATTCCTTCAGCGGCACCTGGGTGGGGGTCTCTTCGGCCGAGCTGGTCTCGGTAGTGGGCTCCCCAGTAATATCTTCTAGCCATTATATACTTGTAAAATTTGCAAAAGTGAGACAAATTTTATCCAATTACTTCAGAATATTCTCCTTTTTGATTCCAGCTTCAGATCCCTCACGTTTCCACCCTTGCCAGTTAGTTGGAGTAAGCATGTCATTTTTGAAATGCAGCTAAAGGCGAGTTGAGTTGATGTTGATGACACATTCACTTTGGGTTTAGAGAGTTCTTTTTATGTAGCTTGCAGTCACTCCCATGACTAGTTGCTGGGGAGGCCTTACATGCTAGTGAGGGTAGAGACAGAATCCAAAGATTTGTCTGACTCCACTGAAAATTCTCCTGGTCCTACTCTTTTTTCCTGTGTTCAGTAATCCATAAACAGTTTTCTTAATTCTTTGACTGAAAGGTATGATAGTCTGTGCTCAGCACCAACAGCATTTGGCACTACAACTCCTGTCCTACCTGGCTTTAACACAGCTTTCTAGGTTATGTCCCCTCTAGCTCTCCCTTTACACCACGCTCCATCCAAAGGGCGCTTCTTCCTTTGCTGCACCATGCTCTTTGCTCTTGTGTAGGCATTTATTAATTTCTTGCTGACATGACGTGAAATCTGAAATTAGCAAAGATAGCATACATTCCTTATTCACCATAAAAAATATTTGCATCACACTGGTTAGTGGGTGTTAGCATTTAAAATAACTCACTAGACAAGAAAACTTGAAATGCCAGAAATCCTACAGCTTATATATAAAAAAAGAACTAGTTTCTTTTGGATTTAGTGAGAATCCTAAAAATATATATGGCATTACCAATAATGGAGTTTGAAGCTGAAAGTTTTGTAAACTATCAGTAACTATAAATATTGACTAATAATATTAATCATTTGCAATGGTGGAAAGACTGAATTTGTATAGTATTCTTGCCAAAATAGTGATATAAAAGTTGTTATAGGCCAAGCACAGTAGCTCACACTTGTAATTCCTTTGCGAGGCTGAGATAAAGGTTGCTTGAGGTCAGGAGTTCAAGACCAGCCTGAGCAACATATTGAGCTCTGCCACCCATCTATACAAAACAAGAGTTGTTATATGCAGCAATAAGTACAGTAAAAATAGTGTAAAAGGTATCAGTGGTTAATAAATAAAATATATTCTCTGGATTTTCTGGTTTGCAGATAGTCTTTGAAAACTGTAATGTTATTTCTTTTGTAGCCTCTAATGTTTGTTTCATACCTAATGTTTTTTTCAGTATTTTATTTTTTATTAACAAACAATTTTACATCTTTATGGGGTACATATTTTGATACGTACAATGTATAGTGATCGGATAAGGGTAATTAGCATGTCCATCATCTCAAACATTTATTTATTTATTTGTTTGTTTGTTTGTTTGTTTGTTTGTTTGTTTAGAGACAGAGTCTCACTCCTTCACTAGCTGCCTGGCTGGAGTGTAGTGGCGCGAACTCAGCTCACTGCAACCTCCGCCTCCCGGTTTCAAGCAATTCTTTTGCCTCAGCCTCCCGAGTAGCTGGGACTATAGGTGCGTGCCACCACGCCCACCTAATTTTTTTTTTGTATTTTTAGTAGAGACGGGGTTTCACCATGTTGGCCTGGATGGTCTTGATCCCTTGAGCTCGTGATCCGCCGGCCTCGGCCCCCCAAAGTGCTGGGATTACAGGCGTGAGCCACCGCACCCGGCCTATTTATTTATTTTTATTCTACTTTAAGTTCTGGGGTACATGTGCAGTTTGTGCAGGTTTGTTATGTAGGTATGACATGCTGTGGTGGTGGTTTGCTGCATCCATCACCCCGTTATCTACATTAGGTATTTCTGCTAATGCTAACCCTCCCCAATCCCCATGCCCCCTGCTATTCCTCCCATAGCCCCCCATCCTCCAGGCCCTAGTGTGTGATGTTCCCTTCTCTGTATCTGTGTGTTCTCACTGTTCAACACCCACTTACGAGTGAGAACATGTGGTGTTTATAGTGACACTGTTCACAGTAGCAAAGACTTGGAACCAACCCAAATGCCCATCAATGATAGACTGGATAAAGAAAACGTGGCACATAGACACCAGAGAATACTATGCAGCCATAAAAAAGGAGGAGTTCATGTCCTTTGCAGGGATGTGGATAAACCGGAAACCATCATTCCTAATATTTTTTTCTATCTTTAAAGAGAGTTCCACATATTGTATAAGATTTAGGACTGGCCAGGCATGGTGGCTCACATCTGTAATCCCAGCACCTTGGGAAGCTGAGGCATGAGGATTGCTTGATCCCGGAGTTTGAGACAAGCCTGGGAAGCATAGCAAGACCCCATCTTTACAAAAAAAATTTTTTTAAATGAGCTGGGTATGGTGACATGCGACTGTAGTCCGAGCTATTCAGGAGGCTGAGGTGGGAGGATCACTTGAGCCCAGAAAGTCAAGGCTGCAGTGAGCCATGATTGTGCCATTGCAATAGAGAAAGACCTTGTCTCAAAATTAAAAAAAAAAAAAATTGGGGGACTAAGAAAAAAATTGAGTTTGTCTCGTGTTTTTTTCCATAATCCATATCCCCACTGTATTTTCTCTAACCCATTTTTTCCTATCCAATAGCTTTCAGTTTAAGCTGTTCTGACAGATTGCTTTGAATGAAGGTATTGCCTTTCTTATATGAATTTTGAGTTGTTAAATTGGTGCTGTAAATGAACCAGAGGGAGGTAGGAGCACAGACTGGATAGAGCTCTGCTGGGATTGGCCAGGCTGTGTAGTCCTGTCTCTAGACAGCTGTGTGTGTCTTGAACCCTAGTGCCTCTTTCCACTAGGTTAGTAAAGTAGTGCCTTCCACCCCATGGGCTGCAGTGATTGTTCTGTGGCTCTGGGTTTTGTGGTCCTCTGAAAACTATATGAAAAATATTCTCTCTCTTTATTCTGTTATTTTTAGTTTGGCTAATAGGAAATGAATGTGGTTTTTTGAACAGCAGAAAGCAAATAACCAATGACTTGCTGCCTCACTGCTTAAATCTGCTTCTCTATCACCTGCATCATTGAGGCTTCCTTATCAGTATTATTAAGTATGAAGTATATTGGTCAATTAGACTGAAACGCTAACAAAATAAATTGCTGTGAGGTAAAGAAAAGCAAAGCAGGTTTCTGGGGTCAAAGGGGCCCAAGCAAAAATCAGGATGCAGTAGTACATGTGGCTCTGGTAAGTAATAAGCAGGGTGATGGATTACTTTACACCTAAGGCCAAATATTCATGGTTGGAGACCTAGCCATGCCAAGCCACAGCTTCAGTCTGTGGTTCTCAATGCCAAGTGAATATTAGAATCACCTGAACTTTCAAAACAAAAGTGTCCTGCCCCTCTTCCTTCTGACAGTCTGATTGTGTTTCCCGGATAATCCTATGTGCAACTAGATCTGAGCAACTCTGGTCTAGGTGTTATGCTTTCTGGGGCAGTGGAGAGGCTGGATGCTTACAAACCTCTTAAACAAAGGCTAATATCAGAGCAGGATCATGAAAGAAGTCAGTTAAATATAGATCTTCCAGAAGGAAAACTATTTTAAGCTATTATTATTTACTTATACTTTAGTGCAACTCTGTTCAATAAATAGAAGTTTCTGTGATGATGGAAATGTTCTATATTTGTGCTGTCTACTTTCTTAGCCCACTAGCTTTATGTGTCTATTGAGCCCTTGAAATGGGGCTAGAACAACTGAGTGACTAAATTGTAAATTTCGTTTTAACTTATTTAAATTTAAATCGTTGCATGTGGCTATGGCTAACATGTTGGTCAGTGCAGTTCTCGTGGGAATGGCTGATCAGTAAAGCGATAGAGAAGGGGTTACTGTATGCCTGGGAAGAGGAGTGGGAAGGAAGCCTGAGGATGGGAAAAAAAAGGAGTAAATGAGGCCAGGTTCTTCCTATGGAAAACTCCATTGGGAGAGATGGGAGAAGCTATAGCAAAATGTGGCTTTGGGAATGCCTATCATTCTTCGTGCCACCCCAAAATAATGTTGAAGAGGAATTTCTGAGCTGGGAACTTTGGCTCTGATCTGCCCCACCTTTCTTCTACAGAGCAGCACTTGGCCAAATAGTAAAACTCACAGAAGCCCTTGCTGCTGGGAATTCTTACTAGGAAAACAACAAGGGAACTGGGAAAGAGTAAGGCACTGGTGCTTACCAGCCAAAAAAAAAGTCACCTGGTATCTCAGAATCACTGTTGCTTCATAGCACAAGTGGTAAGATATGAGTGTCTACTTGGTGCCATTCAACACATCTGATATTGTCAGATCAGATAAAGGACTATAGATGGAAGCCCCTTGAACCCAAGAGAACCACTGAAATTATTGATTATTCCTGTGGAAAGAGCTGATTCCACTTAAATACTACCCCTTCCAGAAGTATTACCAAAGAACTTCTGTTAAGTGCATAAATCAGAAAGGAGTTACTCTAAGTGGTCAAGAACCACTTAAAAGAAATGCTTATTTGAAAAAAACAAAAAAACTAAAACAAACAGAAAGATCACTTTGTACCCATCAGGCTTGTAAAATTTAACAATGAGCTACAACACCCATTGTTGGCAAAATGAATATAAAGATTACTTTCATACTTTCAGTGTTAACGTGTTACAACCTCTGGGAAGGCGGTCTGGCAAGATACACTAAAATTAAAAATAAATATATTCTTGACTAACATGTAGGAACAGATGTATAAAACTATTTGTTGCAACTATATTTTAGTGGCAATAAAACAAGCAAAATGTTAATACCCACTAATAGGGGAGTGGATGAAGAAATTATACAACACTTCTTCTTGTGAACACTTGCTTATAAATTATTCAGCCATTAAACATTATTGTTATACTAGTTTACTTGGAATTATTTTCATCAGCTACTACTGAATAGAAAAAAAAGCAAGATGCAGAAAATATGTAAAACAAAATATGATATTTTTGTAAAAAAAGACTTTAAAAAAATTTCTGCATACGTGTGTTTATACTATATATACTATATATAGAGAAAGAAAAAGAAAGGTTAGTGTCTCAGTTCACCCCAAGAGTCTAGTATAGTGAGAACTTGATGTAACAGATCAGAAGGGCATTACAGCTAAGCATTATAGATAAGTAGAGAAACAATGAATGTTTAACTAACTGTTCTGGAGCAATTAACCGGGGGAGGTGGAAAGATGAAACTAGATCTGTAGTCCACAGCAAATAGAAGGGAAATTCTGGGGAAAAAATCAAGACCAAAACTTTAAAAATAAAAGGCGTAGTTTTTTTGCATGAACATAGAAAAATTGTTATGCTATTAGGCAAAAGATTTGCTTTTAAGAAACAATGACAAAAAAGCAGAATCCATAAAGGAAAATACTAATTAAAATGTCCATTTTAATTAAAAACTATACTTCACAGTGAGGGAAAGTGCTCCAGTTTTGGAGAAGGTATTTGAAACTTTATACATCCACATTTTTTTATAAAGCTACTAAACATTAATACAAAAATAATTCAACAGAATAATAGGTAAAGGATTTGTATTTGCTAAGGCAATGCTGCCAGCTTCTGTAGTAAATAAACCTCCAAATTTCATTGTATTAACACAAAAGTTAATTTCCCATTCATCTAACAGTCCAAAGGGAGAGTTCCTGGTTGATGGCCAGCTTTTCTCCACATGGTAACTCAGGGACCCAGGCTCCTTCAATCCTGGGGAGTTCTCCACCTCCTAAGGCTTCAGAAGCCTCTGCTTATAGCTAGAAGGGAAAAAGAACAGAGAGAGTGCACTCACTTCTCATCCACAATAGTTCAGGTGTAACATGGCATTTCTAGTCATATTCCACTGGGACAAGTCATATATTCCAATCCACACGCAAGCAGAACCAGGAATATGGTAGCTGACTGAGATCACTTATCAGCAATCACTTCATAAAATCCCTGGGGAGCATGAATCTTCAGTAGTGCTCTCTGCCACAGGTTATGAACAAGAAAGTATCAGAAGAATCTGGAGAGGTTTACAAACAAATGGCAGGAAGCTCAGCTTCAGCATTCATCAAGGAATTGAAAAATGAAACAATGATATACCCAAAATTTTACATCAAATATGGCTAACATTCTTTTCTAATTAACAAGACCTAAGAATAAGGAGTTAGCAAGGTTGTAGGAAACCATTTCAAAATGATGTTTTTGGCAATTTACATGGATAAAACACTTGGAAAGCAGTCCAAAATTACATAAAATACAACTCCCTTTAGATCTCTTACAGGTAATTGAAGAAATTAAAGATTATTTTGTAATAAAAGTGTTCTCTATTTATTATTTTTAAGTAGCATGCTCTTCTAACCCCACGCTATACTGCATGTAGTGAAAATTATATATTGCATTAATCTAACTAAACATGCCTATATTTAAAGGTTTACCTACTAGAATATCTGATCATTGCCATAGAAAATATTAAGGAGAAAAATCTGATCTTTTAAAATACAGGACCATGAATAAATATTAAAAATAATTTTTTAAATGAAACAATTTTGTACCAGTTAGCGGCCCAACCACACCAAGTGGAATTATTTCAAGTGATTTTAAAACACAGGAATTTGCATAGTTTCAGTTAGGTATGCAGACAGAGACAAAAGAACTACTAAATATTTAGTTCTTTCAGCAATTATGTTATTAGTGGTAATTATGTCATAATTCTAAATTTAATCTTGCAAATAATACCCTGTCCTTTTATGAAGCACATCTATAAGTGAGAATATCTACTGGGGACAAATTAAGAATTTTAAAAATTATGATCAGTAAAATATGACAGAGCAGCCGGAGGATCATTTTGAGAAAGTTGAGGATTAATGGCACTATTGTCAGTATAAAAGCCATTTTATTCCTGAAAATTACCATGTCAAAAAAGAGACCACCACTCACTGCCTCCTTATAAATTCATAGTTCCATGTAAATAGAAATACAGTAAACTTTGCAAAATTTCAGACTAAACACATTTTTAAATGCAGGATTTCTCAGAGGCTTTATTTTGTTTGTCTGATTTATGATCCTTCAAGAGAAGGGTTTACTGTACATGACTGTGTGACTCCGCATTTTATTCAGACTCTCTTATTAGATGAATGTTTCTAGGAATCTTGAGGACTTCTGACCCTGAAAGCTGTATATTCTAATGTCCCGTATTTCTTTCTATTTAGCATATATTTGTTTCTTTATTGGGTTTCTGCTGTGTACCTTGTACTATGGTGAAGGGTGGAGATGTAGTGAAGTTCAGAGTCTGGTTGGGAAAGCAGATATGCAAATAAAGTCTTATATGATTGGCTTAGTTCAAGGTTGGCTCTGGATTAGGACAGTGGAAGATAGAAGGAAGAACAAACTATTGTCTTTATAGTGGAGAGTAAAGCTCTTCAGTTGTAGGTAGTCAGAAGAGAAGTAAAAATTAGAACTGGTCCCACACCAGACTGAGAAGTAGAGAATTTACTTTTAGTGTGTATCATGAGACTGAAACTCTACCTCAGACTAACCTTGATTTCTTTTTCTTTTCTGCAGCATATCTCAACCAGGATAGAGTAGACATTTAAATATATGTTAAATTATTGAATAAATTAATGCCCCCCACATTAGGCCCAAATCCTTGCTAGAAACTCATCTAGAACACTCTTCTCTGGAACTTGTGAGCCTAATTCTTTGTTTTCGAACTCACTCCTTCAGGGCTGGACATCGCCTGAAACTCTGTTCTTATCCATAGTTGAAGATCCCTTTCCTGAGCCCATTAAAAGATGACTTCCTTTAGCTTCTCCAGCAATTTGTTTTCTTATCCTATCTCTCAAAGCCAGACTTTTTCTATCGTCTAAGAAAACAATTACAATATCTGATATTCTGATTCTTACTAATGTACTGATGGGGGTGTGTTAGTTTAGACCTTAGAGAAACAGATGCCAAAACGGGATTAGAAGGGCAAGAGAGATATTGGGGGAAATGCTTACGAATGGGAAGGGAAGAGAATAGAAGAGGAGAGGAGTTCCATTTGCAGTGCAGTTCTGATGCCTGTGGAGGAAAAGCACTGGGTAGGACTGGGCAGTCAACGGCACAGCTCTAAGAAGACATCCTCTCGTGACAAGTGTTAGGTGATGGTTGTTATTTTCAGAATTGCTAGAACTCATGAATATAAGCATAAATGAGATGTTTTCATCTATTGTATTGTTGTTATAGATGTCGCATCTTTGGTTGGTAGGACCATATTAGGTTGGACCCTGAGTCCTTTCGATGCAATTATAGTCTTTGATAAGTTCATTGCCATCTGATACAATAACAGATTCCAAGCTCATCTCATACAATTCCTACCCCAGACCTCAGAATTACACGTATCTCTAAGATATGTTCCCTTTAGTGGGAAATACCATTTAGGAACTGCAGCCCATTCCCTGTGGTATTATGGTTACTCCTGATCATTTCTAAATCTTTTCGGTGGACAGAGCTATAAAATATAAGTTAATTTTGCTATATTTAATGCAAATCCGAACTGTATTGTTTCTGCATACCTTCAATTGTCTTACAATTACAGAACTTTTTCTTTTATCCAATGCCAAGTGTCCTGGTTTTCAAAGACAATGGTGATACTAAAAGTTGAGTATTACATAATTGTTCATTTGATTTAGTACACTTGAGTCACAGAACTCTCTAGAATAATTACATTACTATCACTAATAGCATAATTGCTGAAAGAACTAAATATTTAGCAGCTCATTTGTCTCTGCATACCTCATTGAAACTATAAATTCCTGTGTTTTAAAATCATTTGAAATAATTCCACTTGGTGTGGTTGGGCCACTAACTGGTACAAAATAGTTTCGTTTAAAAATTACTTTTAATATTTAGAAATTTTACAATTTTTAAAGTTTTTAAGTAATTGTGTTAAATAACATGTGTGTTTCAAAAAGCAAATTGACAAGTAGGAGATATACTCAAAGAACTGTAGCTCCGGACCCAGTCCCTTCTACCTGAGTTCCTCTCTTCACGTATTGCTAACTAAAATAAGTAAGGTTTATACTTCCTTTACTCTTTTTGTAATATAAGATATGTATATTTTTTAACATAATATCATCTTATATTTTGTAATATAATATATTACGAAAAAGAACAAAGGAAGGATAAACGTTACTTGGTTGACATGCATTCTCTTTTTGATAAACAATAGCATTCTAAACACAATTTCTCTTGCTTTTTTGGACTTAAATCTTGGAGACTGTTCGATAGTGGTATATATAGATATTTCCTATTCCTTTTTAACATCTCCATAATATTCCTTTGTGGTTTATGTTTTATTCAGCCAGTCTCTTTTGATGACAATCTGAGGTGTTTTCAGTCTTTTGCTGTAACAATAGCCCAACCATCTAGATTGTCATACCTCTATACTTTTTCCCAGGGTAATAAGTGAGAAATTGTATCTCAGTAGAGTTTTAATTTGTGTGTCCCTTGTGAGAAGGTCATATGTCTTTTTTATATAGGTAAGAACCATATCCCTATCTTTTTATGTGAGGTGTTCATTTTACTAGCCTGTTTTCCTACAGCATGAGTCTTCTCTATTGCATAAATGAAGTAGGAAAGGGATTGAGTGATATGGAGAAATAAAAAACAAATTGTAATTTGGCTGATGATGATGAATAAATCCCAGAACAGCTTTCTCACTGTGGCTGTAGACTTCCATCAGACCACAATTCAACCTTTCAACACCAACAAAAACCCTGAGTTCTTAGCGTGGGTAATTCTCTGAGTCCTAGTGAGGTCTCTGATGCTTCACATAAGTGATCTAAGATACAAAATACCTAAGATTTTCTTCCTATTCATATTTCTCTTATTTTTATTATTACTTTATGTCTGCTGGCTAAAAATAGTACTCTGCCAGGAATTACTTCCCAAACTTTTTCAAATAATATCAAAATAGACAATTACAATATTTATTTAGTACACCGAGATAAGCTACAAGTAGTTTGGGGATGTTCATATAGGGCTTTCTAAATTATCTTTACATTACTTAACTATCATAAAAGCCAAAATAATTAGAGATGATATTAAATGCTGAATTTGTATATAATCTCGGAATTAATTGTTTTGAATTGTTTAATGGGAAACCTAAGCTTGATTTTGTGAATACATCTTTTTAAAGTTAGTTTGAAATAGCAACATGAAATTCCTAATTTATGAAGAGATACTTTGTTCACAAAATGAAGTGACAAAAATATTACAATTTCATGTTTTAACCATTCCCAAATTTATAACTTTTGAAATTATGTTTAAAAACTGAATGCTTCTCAGTCTTCTTTCGTTGGTAAATGTCATATGAAAATTTCCTATGATCTGTGAAAACGTAAGTTTGGAGTCACCTCCTGGTGCTGCTACTGCCAGTGGACCTGGCTGAGCTTCCTTAGACCAGCTCACCTTGGTCTATGGGCCTTTTTCTTTGCCACGAACTCTTCCCTTGGCTCCCCTAGTGTAGAACACGATGAGTAAAATGGCATTCTCTGAGACCAGTTGCTCAAGAGGTTGTTCAGGTTGTGAATCATCAATTGGGCTTCCACAGTCACTTCACTGAGGAGAGAGAGTGATAGATGTGACTCAGCATGCTAGTTACCTGCAGGGATAGCAAGACACCCCACAGGACCTTGTGCCACCAGCTAACACCTGGGGAGCTCCAGACATGCCTTCTTTTGGTCAGAAATGGTCTTCCCTAGGGCTCCAGCTACCTGAGAGCCGAAGGGTCAGTATCTCCTGGCACACAGGTGACCCACACCAGTTGAGAAGAGCTGCTACTGTGTAGTATGAATAAAATGCATCAGATAGAAATTGCCATTTCTAAATCCTTTCCTTACCACTCCATAGTGGGTGACATAAGGGAAACAAAAGTTTCAAAGGGTTGTTTTTAAATGGAATATTTGTGAAATTAAAAACAAATTGAGAAGCAACTCTGCTATAGATTTTATTGTATTCATTTAGGTGGAAATGAGAGTTTTTAGGTAGAAATAAATTATATATGTGTAAGAGCTATATTTCCTGGCTTATTCCTGACATTGTCAGCAAACTGTACTTAAGTGACAGGCTATCCCAGCTGGGACCCTCAGATTGCAAAACTCACGAAGGCTTTGCCTAAAATTTGATTCACTGCAAATACCTTAGACAAGTGTACAAGTTACAGAGGAAAAACAAGAAACATCATTGATACGGGTTGGCTGTGTCCTCACCTAAATCTCACCTTGAATGGTAGCTCCCATAATTCCCATGTGTTGTGGGAGGGACCTGGTTGGAGATAACTGAATCATGGAGGAGGTTTCCACCCTACTATTCTCATGGAAGTGAGTAAGTCTCACAAGATCTGATGGTTTTCTGAGGTTTTTGCTTGGCTCTCACTCACTCTTGTCTGCACCATGCAAGACTTGCCTTTTGCCTTCCACCATGATTATGAAGCCTCCCTCCCTAGCCTTGTGGAACTGAGAATCCATTAAACCTCTTTTTCTTTATAAATTACCCAGTCTCCGGTATGTCTTTATCAGCAGCATGAAAACGAGCTAATACAATCATCTTACCAAACTTGAATTTCTCTGGGTCATAATAGATATGTTTGCCTACAATATTATGCTCTTCGAAGAGGATATTCTGTAACATCACCAGTTACATGTACATTGAAATCAATTGGCTTATAGATATCCAAACTCTGTAAAACAGTTAAGGGATTAAGGACAGCATGACTTACAATTCATAGTGTTCAGAGGCAGATGTAAAGAATACTGTCAAGATCTCTCTCTCTCTCTCTCTCTCGTGTGTGTGTGTGTGTGTGTGTGTGTGTGTGTGTGTGTGTCTGTGTCTGTCATGAGGAGCCTAATAATATGAGGGAATGATAGGAAAAGAGAAAATTCAGGGAAGAAGGGTGGAGAGGGAAAGGACTGGATTACCAGGATAGAGGAATGAATAGAGATAGGTGGTTAAAGATAGATAGAGATTGTTATAGCACAGAAGCACCCAAGTTATAAATTATTACCTATTTAATTCCACAAAAATTTATTTAGTGCCTACTGTACCAGGAGCTGGGATACATAGTGAGACAAAACCAGATAAAACTCTTGCCATTCATAGTTTACATTCTGGCTGATTTTGTGTAGCTGCCAAGCCTTAATAAATAACCTTCTTAAAATCGATTCAGGAAAAATGCCTATTCATAAACAGTACATCTTGAGGGTTTGAAAAGGTGCATTCAATCTTTTAATTTTTTGTCTTTTTAAAATCTTATTTTCAATGGACAAATTATAATGATATATATTTGTGGTGTACAATGTAATATTTTGCCATAGGTATACATTGTGGTTGATTAAATCTAGCTAATTAACAAATGCATTACCTCACAGACTTTATCATTTTTTTGAGATGCAAATATTTAAAATCTACTCTCTTAGCAATTTTCAGTACAATGCAGTATTATTAGCTATATTCATTATGCTATGCAATAAGCCTCAAAAACTTATTTTTCTTATCTAACTGCATCTGTCCCCTTTGACCAACATCTCCCCTTTCCTGCCTCCAGCACCACACCACTTCCGTCTCTAAAACCACCATTCTAATTTACTTTTTTGAGCTGAACATTTCTAGATTCTATATGTAAACAAGATGATGCAGTATTTGTCTTTCTGTATCTGGCTTATTTCACTTAGCGTAATGCCCGCCAGGTTTATTCCTATTGTTGGAAATGACAGAATTTCCTTTTTAAGGCTAAATAGTATGACATAGTATACCTATAACAAAGTCATATTTATCCACTGATGGACATCTAGGCTGATTTCATATCTTAGCTATTGTGAAAAACATTTCAATAAACATGGGAGTGCAGACATCTCTTTAACATACTGATTTTAATTCCATTGGATATACACCCAGGAGTAGGATTGCTGGATTATATGAAATTCCATTTTTAGTTTTCTGAGGAACTTCCATACTGTTTTCCATAATGACTGTACTAATTTACATTCCCACCAACAATGTACAAAGGTTCTCTTTACTCCACATCCTCACCAACATTTACCTTTATTTTTAACAACAGTCATTCTAACTGGTGTGTGGTGATACTCACTGTGGTTTTAACTTGTCTTTCTCTGATGATTAGTCAAAGATACATTCAATTTTTATTTTCAATTTTGAGAAATGTAGCAGAAAACCAAGTGTATACAACTGTCCTAATTTCATGATATATAATGATTTTTTAAAAATGCATAAAACAGCACAAGTGGTCTAATGAAAAGTTATAAAAACAGAGTTGTACCTATTATTACCACTATCTGTTTCCATTTCTCTATTTTCAATAGCAATTTTGTGAAGTCTGTGTTTTCAGGGAATTAATTTTCAGACTGTAAAATTCCTTTATAAACTATAAAATTATATACAAATGGGCAGTGACAAATTATATTCTCTATTTCTCATATTTCAGGAAGTTTTTCCCTCCTCCTGAGGCCGTGATCCACACCAACTTAGGCCAAACTAAGAGGACCATCTTGTCACTCTTTAATAAGCAGAATAATAGATCTGGGGGTCTTGTTGACATAATGAAGTATCAGGGATGTTATGATGGGCACACTGTGTCTTGAAGCTGTTTAATGCAGAAGATTCCAGGAAGAACCAGTTTCTGTCACTCTTGGATACACACAGGACCTGAAGCACCTATGGCCCATTCTTCCATCCACTTCATCATCAAAAGGAAAACCAGATGGAACAACTCAATTGTTAGCTGAAATCTAGAGGAAGAAGTGCACCACTGGGGAGCAGAAAGAAGAGGGAGTGGAGTCAGAAAAAGATCAGGACACTGTGATGCCGACACAAATGTACTGATTTGCACCACACTCTGAACTACAAAAATAAGATTTCTTTCCTGTCCTGACAGCCAGTAAGCACACGGGTAAGGGGCTTCACAAATATTTATTGCTATTATTATTATTGCTGCTGCTGTTGTTGTTATGGTGACAAACTCTGAACATGCCTGTCTTCCACACACCTCCCATGCTATTAATGCCTGCCATTAGGATTCGGAGCTGCTGCTTTCATGCTTCAGTATAAAGTGACAGTGGGGCCAGCAAGGATATTGTACAGTGCAAGTCCACTTTCCCACGCTCATGGGAGGGGAGAGACAGCAAAGCTGTGCCTGTCCAAGGACCACATCCTTGTCTTTTTCTTCCTCCATGGATTCTCAGTGGGTTCCTTTACTTCCTGCTTTCAGACTGGAATAACACTGTAAGCTGCTGTCTATTTTAAAATCAGAACTACTCAAGGGCAGTGTACAAAGCCATTCAGTAAGTGCTGTATGCCAGAAGTTTTACTCTTCTCATTTAATCCTAGCAGCAAAACTACATGTTGTTGTTATTATTGTTCGTTGTTAATATTATCATTATTATTATTTGAGATGGAGTCTCGCTCTGTGCCCCGGCTGGAGTGAAATGGCGCAATCTCAGCTCACTGCAACCTCTGCCTGCCGGGTTTGCTGATTCTCCTGCCTCAGCCTCCTGAACAGCTGGGTTTACAGGCGCACACCACCACGTCCCACTAATTTTTGTATTTTTAGTAGAGATGGGTTTTCGCCGTGTTGGTCAGGCTGGTCTCAAACTCCTGACCTTGTGATCTGCCTGCCTTGGCCTCCCAAAGTGCTGGGATTACAGGCATGAGCCACCATGCCTGGCCTGTTATTATTATTATTGAGACAGGGTATCTCTCAGTCACCCAAACTGGAGCAATCACAGTTCACTGCAATCTCTCCCAGGCTCAGGCAATCCTCCTACCTAAGCCTCCCAAGTATCTGGGACTACAGGCACGTGCCACTACTCCTGGCTAATTTTTTTTTATTTTTATTAGAGACGGGGTTTTGCTATATTATCCAGGCTGGTCTCAAACCTGAGGACTCCAGCAATCTGTCATCCTAGTCCTCCCAAAGTACTGAGATTATAGGCATGAGCCACCCCACCCAGCCCATGTTATTTTTTATTACCATTAGTTTACAGATAGGCAAAGTTAAGTAGATTGTACCATATCCCATTGGCTAATAAGCAGTGAAAACAGAATCCAGATATAAATATTATGTCAGACTATATATTTTGCACTATATGTCATTTGTAGAGCTTGCTGTTATTTCTTTTGGGTGTGGTAGCAAAGCATATGCATTAAATACTCCCTTACGAGTCAGAGAAGAACTAGGTTCAAAAGCTAATTTCATCACTTTCCAATAGCATGATTTCAGCCTACTCATCTGTATGATAGGGATAATAGCAACATCTACTCATGGAGTAACTCTGAGGATTAATGAAATAATGTTCCTAGAAACATGGCCCAGTATGTTACGTAGTAAGCATGATAGCTGAGTGAGTCTGCTTGGAACAGCATATAACAGCATTTAACTTTCATGGCCAAGGGCACTGATTTTGACTTTTTTAAAAAAGCTCTTTTTCGCTCCTCTCTCTGTTTATAATGTCATAGTTTCCCTTGGATGACTTTTTCTCTTCTGGAAAAGATAATTTCCTCATGAAAAATAGTCCTGCAAGGATTTTAATTTTAGCCATAGGGAAAGGGCATAATTGTAGACAGTGATGATTACTCTCCATCTTAATTTTCCATGGTGAAATTTTATGACCCTTTTCTTCAGCCAGACCACCAAAAGCATAAAGGCTCTTAGCTATAGGTATTAATCAAATATGTGTCAGACATCTTTAAAATGTATATTTCTCTAAAAAACATGGCTTCATTCTGAAAGCAAGGCGTGGAAAGAACTCAATTTTTAATCAGGAAAAGGGCTTTGGATGATATTTTTAATAGGCCAAATTCTTCTTTGCTAAATAATTTGGTAATCTTGAGTGGATTTGCATGTAATTTCCAGTAATCCAGAGATTTTCAATGAGAAATTTCAAAGTTCAGACCCAAAAATGCCTTTCTTGTAGGGGAGCTGATACCCAGACATTAGTATTTTCAGTGAGACATGGAGATTTGGGGAAGGGAGAAGGTGGCTGCCAGATGTTCAGATAATATGGGAGGCAAATAGGTCAAAAGGCTGCCTGCATCTCTAAAAAACTAGGACATCTCATTTAAGAAGCTTCTGAGACTTGTATGTTGTATTCTAAAGAGCATGTCCTTCCTCACCCCTGTAAGGGGCAGGTCTACATCCACAATGTGTGTGTGGAACAGATGTTTTATTTGTTGCCTACATGTTCCTGGTAGGCTGCTAGGTGAGCCCGGAAGCTAGAAAGAAAGAGAAGAGAAGGAAATAAACTCTGCCTCTGGAATTTATACTCCAGTTGAATTGAATTAGAATGGCCTATCCCTCTTCTGGGCTTGTAAAAATTATCCCTCAGGTACAAATGTTGGTAGCACTTACTATAAAGCCAAATGCATTTAGACTCCTGGATGATGAAGTGTGGCCATGAGAAATAAATGGGAGATTCATTCACTTGGATTTCAAGTCAGTTACCTGGACTTCTAGTCCCAGTTTGTCTCTAATTTTGTAGGTCATCTACTCAATCACTATAAAATCTAACTTTTGATTTCTTTGTTGATAAAGCCTAGATTAAACCATTTTTAAGTCTCTTTCAGAAATATGTTTCTATAATTCTAAGTGGAGGTTATATGAATCAAGGCAACAAAACTGTCTTCAGAGACCATTAAGTGTTGTGTACTGTCTACTGGTGTGGAAGAGTGAATGAGTGAGTCATGGATCCTAAGGACAAGGGATTATTTTCTGTGGAGGAAACTAGATATGTATCCAGCATGGATATGTGCCTATGCAACAAAATGAGTTAATGTTCTAACATGTCCAAGAAAGGTAAGATAAGAGTGCCTGGGTATATTTATTGATTTTATAAGTTTTACTGTCTAAGGCACTGGCAAAGAGGCAAAAAACTTACCAGACCAGACTGACAACTTTTTCTCCCTGATCTGAACCTCTATTTATTCTTATTTTCATCAATATAGGTATCTCACATACACACACACATTGCGTTGTATGTAATGCGCTTAGTTTATTATATTAACTTAACGTTCTAGATGCACTGGTAGAACTGATGCATTCGTCAAGGTTCTTCAGTTGCAAGCAATGTAAAAAGGTTTTGAATAATGTAAGTGAAAAGGGAGTTCTTTGTGAGTTGTTGAGTGATATCACAGAGTGAACAGAAAGCACTAGAACCAGCATAAGAAATTTTGGGAAGCAGCTCCAGGGGTTTCAGTGGCAACAAAACTCTGTTGCTTTTACCAGTCAGTGAGCCATCAGAACTGGAAGACTTGAATTCCAACCATCTTTTCTGACTTTAGGCTCAAGATTCAAAATCCCGGAAGAGAAAGATCTGGTTAGCTTACCTTTGACTTTACGCTTCCCTCTTGACCATTTGATGGAATACTCCTTGTTTTTTTGTACTCTAAGATTGTACTCAGTGTGAGGCGATAGGAAACTGGGCATGTAAATTAGATGTTCAAAGGAAAGACTGCACGGATACTGAAGAGTCAACATCAAAAACACCCATTATAGCTAGCTATTGTTGAAAAACCTGACGAGCTTTTCTTAAAGAGCAATTAATTATCCTTGAGGTCTTCTTAAAGGCTGAGTTTGGGTTAATTTCTCATTTGTTTTTAAAATTAATATTTTAAAAATATATCTATTTTTTCAGATTTTTTAGGAATAAAATAGATGTTCCAGAAATATATAGCATGTTTATTCTTTGGCTATAAGTAACTTCTGACACATCCTTTGAAACTCCAGGAAACAATTATAGCTATCTAGAGGAAGACAATGTTGGAAAGAACTGGTGATAGGGTCAGGGAGCCCAGATTTGTATCTTCATTATGTACTAGACACAATTTTAGATAAAACCTTTTACTTCTCTGTATCACAAATTCCTAAACTATAAAGTGAAAATAATCTGTGATTAGTGTCCAGTGAATGGAAAAAAACTTAGAACAGTGCCTGGAACACAGAGAATGTCAGTTGTGGTGGTGTTGTGACTGACTAGATTTGCTATGCAGGTCACAGGGCACATGTAAAATAGAATTTTTTAGTTTCTAAGGCACTCAGAAAGACTTGAGACTAGACAAATAACTTCTCTCTTTTAAAATGCATCATAAAAATTAGATATTATCATTATTTCCTATTCTTCTTAGGTTGAATTTGCCACTTGAGCCAGGAAATTTTCTCATGATTCCAAATTATTTCTGCTTAAAAAAAAACTTTCTTAATGATAACACCTTTGCCTATAAATCTATATTTCCTTCCCCCAGTTTTATATCTATTCAGTTCCTGTCTTCCATTAATGCTCAACTCCCTCCCCTTCTTATCCATGATGCTTTTCTCAACCCTCATATGCATTTCTCTTTTCTCAGGATTCCTGCGTTATCTTTGCATAGATGACTCATTTTGTCACCTACTTCCATTATTTTACAATATTTTTGTGACTTGTTGCTTTATGCATCTGGAACTTGGCTGTAAAATTCAACCAATATTTGGTACATAGTACCAGGCACAGTACCAGATACTTCAGAGATTTCAGGGATGAGTAACATGGCTCCAGACCTCAAGAAATTTGTAGTCAGGTAGGAAAATGAGGATGAGCACAGTAGAAAGAAGAGAAGGCTTTTGAATGTCTGAGTCAGTTTGGGCTACTGTGACAAAATGCCATAGATGGTGGTTTATAAAAAACAGAATTCATTTCTCAGAGTTCTGGAGACTAAAATCCAAAATTAGGGTGTCTGCTTGGGTTCTGGTGAGGATCCTCTTCCAGGTTGCAGATGGCTGTCTTCTGTTTGTATCCTCACATGGCAGAAAGAGGGTGACAGAGCTCTCTGAGGTCTGTTTTATAAGGGCACTAATCTCATCCACCAACTCTGCACCCTTAATGAACTAATTATCTCTCAAAGGCCCCACATCGTAATACCATCATATTGGGGGTTAAGGTTTCGTTTATGAATTTGGGGAGCAGGACACAAATATTCATTCAGTCCATTGCAGTGGAGAAGTTACAATCTGAGAATTACCTTCATCATCAAGAAATAATGATGACGGCTGGAGAAAGACCAGGCAAACAGGAAGGCCTTTCCAGTCAGAAGGAAGAAAGCATACATGTGGACCACATCATTCATCTCTTTCTAGCCTTCCACAGAACCTGGCCTATGCCAAGTACATTGGTTAAACTTCAATAACCAGCAATCAAATTTCACAGAAAGAAAGAAATTGAGGAAGAACTATGCTTAAGGGGTCTCAAAACTCAATATTGTTCTGAGCCCCCTTTTTCTGGAAAGCAGATCAAGCTTGAATTTATCTCCAACTGTTTTAGCCAGAGTTTTCATGGAACAGAGATGACAGTGACCATGGAGATGGTCATTTATGTCCTGCTTCAGAAACCTGGGGACCTTCCTGAGCTAGTCCATATAACTTACCAATATGATATCAACAGCTCTGATGAGAGGCTGTATTAGTCCGTTCTCATGCTGTTAATAAAGACATACCTGAGGCTATTTTATAAAGGAAGAGGTTTAATGAATTAACTCACAGTTCCACATGGCTGGGAAGACCTCACAATCATGGCAGAAGATGAAGGAAGGGCAAAGGGACGTCTTACATGGTGGCAGACAAGAGAGCGTGTGCAGGGAAACTCCCCTTTATAAAACCATCAGATCTCGTGAGACTTATTCACTATCACATGAACAGAATGGGAACACCCCTTTACCCCCACTTGCTGCCATGATTCAATTTCCTCCCACTCGGTCTCTCCCATGACACATGGGAATTATGAGAACTACAATTCAAGATAAGATTTGGGTGGGGACACAGCCAAACCGTATCAGTAGCTCTGGGGTAATTCACGCCTTTGATTTCTCTCAGGAACTTCAGAGGTAAGGGGAATCAGAGCTGACACGTCTTTAACTCAGTAGCGAACACAAGAGACTCAATCCCAGAGAAACAACCATGTTAACAGGGAGCTGTAGATTTCATGTATTTGTACTTGAGTAGAAATATGTTTGGATGATTATCTTTACTCATGTCATCGTTCTTGTTTTTTAAAAACAAGAACGTTATTCTACTTCTCCTGATTTGCAAATTTAGCTCAATGATGTTTAATGCTTTCTTCTACCAATTTTTGTTGCTGTTGCTTACATTTTAAGCCAAAGCACTAAAAACTCATTCTGAGGCTATATGAAGTTTACTTATGTTTGATGTAGAAGCTCAATGCCTGAAAGGAGTCTTTACATATCTTTTTTCTCTGAACATACACATAATGTTTTTCACAAGGATCTTTTCAAGTTGTTCTGGTTTCCATTGTGACTACCACATTGTACTGGCCACCCAACAGTTCCTTGTTTTTCATGCATAACACAAATTTAAAACCGCATGTATCGACCAGTATTTCTGGTAGAAACTCCTACCTCAACAGGAGGAAATCAGGTATTCTTTTGATTTATTAACTGACCATTAGGCATAGGCATTTGCATGCATGCAGAGAAACAAGTGCTGCAATGAAGTCCAGGTGTTCAAAGAAGAAAGTTTCCAGTAAATAAAATGAAGTGAAACAAAAAGATATTACAAGGCAAACCCTATTTAGGGAGATTTCAGAGGGCATCTCTTTTCAGCCTCAAAGAGAGAAACAGCACAAAAATTTCTAGAGAAATTCTGGGCAATTATCGAAGTATTCTCCTCACTAAAGCAAGAGGGTATTTCAAGGAAAAACCGAGTAATGATTTGGCAATAACATGTGTACTGCAGGGCTTCCAATTTAATATTCAGGATTCTCAACATTCCAAATATCAAGTGTTCCTGACATACATTTCTATATCTCTAAGGTATGTAAGTGATATTTTTCTTTGACTAGTGTTTGCTCAAGACACAATTGAAGGAAAGCTCTCTCTTGTCACTTTTTTTCACATCCTCTTAAAAATTCTTTGGATTCTGTCCTGACATTGGCATGTTACATGATAAGTGCTGCTCTCTTCTCATCTTTTTAAAGATGAACACAAAAAGGTCATGGTTCACTTGACATTCTGTAATTTTTCTGATTCATCCTTTTGGAATGTAGCTATAGATTATGGGTCACTTAAAATCGATAGGCAGAGCTGATATCCTAGATGCTGACAAGGGCTTTATCCTAGAAATTGCCTGTACTGCTATTGTAAATTCCTGAAATTCTACCCCAGGCTATGTATTAATTTTGCTCCCTACATGTTAAACTACAAATACTCAGGAAAGAAGGTAACTATAATAGCTCTAGTTCTAATGTTTATTTACTCTCAACTTTTTAGTTGGTAGCCCATTTTGATGAGGGTTAGAGAACAGAAAGCCCATGAGGAAACTCGTACCTGAGGGAGCTGGGGAGATGCCATAAAGGAAAGGAAAGAAAAGAAGGAGGGGGCTTTCAAGGGAGTTTAAGCATGAAGGGTCACATTTTTAAGGGCCAACTTAATGTTACTTTCACCCTAAAATCTTCCCTGTGTACCCCAGTGGAAAGCAAGGATGTTTTCTTGTTCCTATCAACCGTGGTAGGATTCAGCACTAATCACAGGATATCCCCACCATACTACCTTGCATTGCGGCAGTTTTTACAAATTCTTAATCTCCTGTTTTGTGTAAAAATTATATTTTATAAATTTCTCTAATCTTTTTTTCCCCTATTATTCTTAAGCTGGGTTGCCTAAACCTGAAGAAGTCATTTTATACAGTAGCTAAATCTGGAGTGAAAGGTGAGGAATAAAACAGGGACTGATTAGGACTGACTTCATTCTGGGAACAAATGATGCTCCCCTGAACCTAAGAGCACCCTTTAGACACACAGAACCTGTCTTTTGCTATAGGAAAACATGTTCTATGAAAAGATAGCATTCTAGCTTAAGCAAATATTCTATGTGGATAGAATACATGTTATTTGAATAATAACAGTGCTATTTATATTTGCATAGTTGAGGTCTTTATCCTCACTGCAATACAGCAACTATTGTGATAATGTTATGATGTCAGCCTTTGGTTAATTTCTCTCTCTCTCTCTCTCTCTCACACACACACACACACACACACACTTTTTCTGTCTCAAATAGAAATGTCGTCTAAACAAACAGAAGTTAAATGATTTCCCTAAAGAACACAAAGTTGTGCTGAGAATACTATATCCAGAAAAAAAAAGTTGGATCACTACACTTTAGTATCATAAATGCCTTACCAATCCTTTTCTAGAAAAGAATGTCTACACTTTGTTCCCAATCTCGTTTTGGAATAATTATCTTTCTGTTTATTCAGATACAAACCTCAGAGCCATTTAATAGCCTCCTTCTTTCACGGAAGCCAAATACCATCAATTCTACTTTGGCAATGTTCAAAACCTTAAATTTCAATTAAAATACTTTAATTCCAGTTTTCCTTTCTACACGCAAATATTTTAAATATCCAACCATTTCTACAATGTCAGAATACTCTTCTTAAAGTTCTGAAAATTTCACTTCCAGATTCAAACTATCCACTGATACATAGAGGGTGAAATCCACATTTTATTTACCATGACCTTTAAAATATCGTCGTTTTATTTTCAGCCTTATTAGTTGATTTTCTCACTTCCCATTCAGTTATCTAGAGGAAGAAAATTTTAGTACTTCCCCAAACATTCCTGTCCTTTTCTATTTCTGTGCTTCTGCTTACACTTTTCTCAGTATTATATTCAACAATATTTAAAAATCTAAAATTTATTAAGCTGCTAAATGTCTCAGATTGTTTTAAACAATGTGTGTACATTACCTTATTATTCTTTACAACAACCTCATGAGATGAGTGCCCTTCTTACCATTTTACAGCTGGTACACAGAGATATAGTAACTTCTCAGAGTCAGAGAGCAAGTAGAAGAAGAAGGGAATCCACATCCATCTGACTTTAAACAGCACTCTTCACCATTATTCCTCATTAAAAATCTTCCCAACCTTCATACTCTATCTCAAATGCAAAGGTTTTGTTCCTCTTATATTCTTTGTGTCATGTTGCATTTAATTTGCTAATGTGTCATTGGGGATTTTTACGACTATGCTAATAAGGAATGTTGGTATGTAGTTTTTTTTGTCTTGTGATATTCAGAGTTTTCCCCTAATTTTTGTATCAGGGTTATATTGACTTCATAAAATAGTTGTAAAGTATTCCCTTTTCCTCTATTTTCTGATATAATTTGTTTAAGATTGATATTTCTTCTTTAACGCTTGGTGGATTTTAGCAATCAGGCCCTTTGGGCCCAGAATTTTCTTTGTAAAAAGTATTTCAAGTATGAGTTAACTTTTTTTTTTTTCTTGAGACGGAGTTTCGCTCTTGTTACCCAGGCCGGAGTGCAATGGCACGATCTCGGCTCACCACAACCTCCGCCTCCTGGGTTCAGGCAATTCTCCTGCCTCAGCCTCCTGAGTAGCTGGGACTACAGGCACGTGCCACCATGCCCAGCTAATTTTTTGTATTTTTAGTAGAGACGGGGTTTCACCATGTTGACCAGGATGGTCTCGATCTCTTGACCTCGTGATCCACCCGCCTCGGCCTCCCAAAGTGCTGGGATTATAGGCATGAGCCACCGTGCCTGGCCAGGAGTTAACATTTTTAATTGGCATATAACTATTCAGATATTCTGTTTCTTCTTAACTCAGATTTCGGTAGTTTCTCTTAAGAAACTTTGCCAGTTAATCTAAATATTAATATTAAATTTATTAGCATAAGGTTTTTCATAATATTCCCTTTTCATCCTTTTAATATCTACAGATCCCTCTCTTTCATCCCTGATATTGGCCATTTGAGGGTTTGCTCTTTTACTATTTAAGGTTTTACTCTTTTACTATTGATCAGATTATTTTGTTTTTTTCAAAAAGCCACCTCTTGTTTCGACAATTTTCTTCATTGCTGTACTGTTTTCTATTTCACTGATTTCTACTTTTATTTGTTAGTTTCACTCATTGTATTCAGATAGGGTTTAATTTTAGCTTCTTTTTACAGCTTTTTAAGTTGGAAGCATGTATCACTGATTCTAAATCTTTCTAAACACTGCGTTAGTTTCATTTTACAAATTTTGGTATATCACGTATTCATTATTATTCATCTTAATATATTTTCTAATTCTCCTGTTGATTTCTTCTGTGGCCAATGGGTTATTTACAAGTGTGTTTTCAAATTTCCAACTATTTGGGGGAGTTTCCACATATGTCTGTATTTAATTTTGTTGTTGTTGTTAACACACTTTGTATGATTTCAATCCTTTTAGCTTTATTAAGAATCATTGTATGGCCCTTGATCTATGTTGGTAAATATTCTACATAGGCTTGACAAGAAAGTGTTTCATTTTGTGTGGTGTCTTCCATACATGTCAATTAGTTGGTTGATAGTGTTGTTCAAATCTTTTTTTTCATGATTTTGTCTACACTTTCTATAAAATACTGAGAAAGTAGTATTAAAGTCTTCTATCATGGTTATAAATTTGTCTATTTCTCTTTTCAGTTTTGTCAATTTTGGGAGGTTTGCTATTAGGTGCCTACATAACCCATTTATAACTGTTGTATCTTCTGGTTGTACTGACCCTTTTAACTTTATGATATGTTTGATGTTTCCTGTGGAAATATTCCTTGATAAAAATTTATTTAGTCTTATATTAACATAACAACTCTAGCTTTCTTATGCTTACTTCTAAATTTACACTCTTTTCTATCCTTTTTCTTTCACCTTGCTGCTGTTTCTGTATTTGATGTGTGTCTCTTTTAGACAGCAGTAGAGTTCTGCATTTAAATCCAATTTGGTATTCTTTGACTTTTATTTTGCATGTTTAGTCAATTCACATTTAATAAAACTATTTTTAGTATGGGTTTCAAGTCTGTCATTTTGCTGTGTTTTTAAATTTGTTTCACTTCTATTTCGTTCTTCTTCCCCTTCTTTCCTGCTTTCTTTTGTCCTAACCAAATATTTTACAATATAGCATTATAAATCTTGTGTTGACATTCTGATATGTCTTTCTGTTTCACTAGTGGTTCCTTAGGTATTAAACATGTGAGTTTAACTTACCAAAATCTACTTAATTAGTGTTTAATAGCTTCCAGTTTAATACGGAAAATTTTCAACTGTCTACTTCTGTTTACCCCTCTCTTCTTTGGATTGTTATCATCTATATACAAATAATCCCAAGAGTATAATAGTATAAATTTCACTTTAAATATGCATATATTTTGTATGAAGTCAATAAAAACTATGTGTCTGCATATATAAAATAATTCACATAACTTATATATTCTTTCTTGTGCTCTTTATTGTTTCCTATATGTCTGAATTATCATATGATGCAAGTTTCCTTAGTTGGAAGGACTTTCTATAGCATTTTACATAGTGCAATTCTACACTATTTGATATCAATTATTTTAATCCAAAATAATTTTCACTTTAGTTTAGAATAATTTCTCTGACTATAGGTATCCTGAATTACAGACTTTTTTCTTTCAGCATTTAAATATATCATTCCAATATCTTCTCTCTTGCATTGTTCCTGATGAAAGTCAAATGTTAATCATATTGTTATTACTCTCTATGTAATTTGTCATTTTTCTTTTGCTGCTTTCTGATTTTCTGATTATTTTTGGTTTTCATTAGTTGAATTTGACGTGCCTGAGTGTGGTTTTCTCTGTCTTCCTTCTATTTGTGTTTCACAGATTCTTGCATTTTTGGTTTATGTTTATCAACAAATTTAGAATGTTCTATTCTATCATTTATTTAAATTTTTTTTCTCTCATTTACTTTAGTACTCTCCTCCTCAGACTTTAATTACATGTGTGCTGCAGCACTTGATATTGTTGCAAAACGTTTTTATTTTCTTCCATATTTTCTTCCTTTCTATATATCAGAGGGAATAATTTTTATTGATTTATTTGCAAGTACATTAATTTTTATATATGCCATTTAAAACATGCAGTTGTGTTTATCATCAGGTTTTTCTTTTAGTTATAATTTTTAGATTTAGAGTTTCCAGTTTTTTCTTATTTTCATTTATTTGTTGGTATCACTATATATTTACTCATTAATACTATGTTTATTCTTTAATTATTTGAACAAGTTTAATTTTTTGAAAATATTTATAGTACTTTATTTTTAGGATTAAATAGTAAATTTATTTTTTAGTTGTAACAAATATATGCCATTAGTATGTTCTTAAGTTTTGGGTCACATTGGCAACAGAGTCTTTAGTTTCTTTTGAAATTCTTTTCAGGAATCTAAAGGATATAGTTCCCTTAAAAAAATACTTGCTATGTTTTACCTCTTTTAAGACTTTAAACGGAACAAAAAGGCATGGCTATGAGAATTAGCTGGTGATCACTGGCTATTCTAAATAGTCACTAAGGCTTGAATTCTTTCTTCACCAGATGGCTAATTGGCAGAAGTCCCAAAGGTTTCCCTGATCATATTAATAACTTTATAAAAAGTTGATCATTATTCATTAAAAATTAGATATTTGTAAAGAAAAAATAAAGGAAGTCTAAACCAAAACTCTTAACCAGACTATCTTCAATATCATGAATCACAAAATGTTTTTGGTTGATTGCTGTATTTAGAGTATCTTATATGCTTTTAGAGAAAGATTAAATCCCACTATAAGAGATGATAAATTTTAGTCAAAGACTAGAACACAATTTACAGAATAAATAATTGGACTTGACAGTTAACAACTTATTTACACTGTACAATGGAACAAATAGAAATCTTAATTCTTCTGCCTTTATAGCTGTATTTGACCATTCAGGAATACTTTGGCTTTCATATTTGTAATTAAATCTCTGAGTTCAAATCTAAAATATGTATATTTCCTATATGCAACTTTTAAAGATAATGTTTCTTAGAAGGAAATAAAAAAGCTGAAGGAAGAACTGGAAAATTTTGAACCTTAATTTTTTGAAGCAATTGAAGATCTTACGTATTATTACAAGGAGGAAGTGAAGAAGAATATTCTCTCTGAAGAGGTCAAAAATCTTTCGGAACAATTGGGAGTTGAATTAAGTAGCCCTGTTGCTGCTTCTGAACAGTTTGTAGATGAAGAAGAAAGTCCTGTTAATTTCCCCATTTACTAAAGGTCACCTATAAACTTCATTTCATTTAATTATTTATTAACTTTATAAGTTAAAATCTACCTGGAAACAAGCAATTCTCTGAACTTTAGTATTTCCTTCTCACTACCTTGTACCTTTATACTTAGATTGGAATTCTTAATAAACAAAATTATATGAAATTTTCAACTTATTATAAAATGTATATTTGAAGACTTAGAATAAATTATGGCCATCAAATAGGCAATGAGCTCTGGTGTATTTCTTTGCATTCATAATGTTTTGATTAAGTTTTTTTAAAGAGTATGAGGATAAATTCAGCAATTTAAATACTTAAAATTGGAATTTATGTATATTTATTTATACATGTGTTAAGATTCTCAAATCCTGTGATATATATAAGTACAGGTGTAGACATACACACATACAGGTTATGAGGCTGAGCCATATGTTTTGTTAACTATCTAGCAAAATCAAATTGAGTGGCACAATTAGTGTAGTGCCACTATCAAACAATCCAAAACATCAGGATGATATTTAAGTACCAGGGCAATTTTCAAATTCATAATTAACTACGGAGGAATGCCAGCAATACTGTTTTGTTGTTTTTTCCTACTGGTACCCAATCAGGAATGTGTCCATTTTCATCAGGCTCTGGGTTTCCATTTATTTGTTCTGTTTCCTTTGCTGGTATCCAGCACTCTGGAGCTGGTTTGAAGTCCTCCTCAACGTTCCAAAAAAATTCGTTTGGGTTTCCTTTTGAATGCAAAAAAAAAAAAAAAATTAATCTTTTTTCAGCTTGTTTGTTGGCTTTTCTATCTGGTCTGTCCTGAAGGTATGGCTGATCTGGTGCTCTCTTTTGGCGGAAGCCTCCTCTTTCACCTCTGTCACAAAGACACATAGCATTTTCTGCTGCACAGGGCCCAAGCGCTTCATGATGAGCCCAACAAGCAGTGAGAGTGGAGGGCTTGCTTTCCAACTACGTCAGGTCCAGGTGGGGAGAAGCCCTGCAGCTGTCACGCGGGGCTCAGGCCACTCACATTCGGCACCCAGCCATCGCAGCGGTGCCCCACTGTAGTACCGTTTTGAATTTTATGTCTGTTATATGTAACTCCTAGTCCCCCTTCAAATGAATTTTTATTGACAGGTTTAATCTCTTTTTCTGTACAATTTTTTTTTGTATGACTAATAAACTTTAGTTGAACCTTAAACACTGTAACCGCTCTGTAATCTGTTTTCCTCTTCTGGGAATTGTTGAGTTTTGCTAATAGTAATAACTTGCCTGAATTCAAACTGTGACACCTATCTCCATGTAGTACATGGCAACTAATATCTCTGCTCAGTGTTTTGGCTTTTAGTTGCTGGGATTTTATGTCAACTGGCATCTTGGAAGTCTCCATAGCTCATGAGAAAAATATTAATATGACAAAATGTGTATATTTGTGTGTGTGTGTGTGTGTGCGCATGTGCATATGTGCATGTACACATGTATCTTTATTTGCTGGATGAAAATGGACAGTTGTAGAACCATTTTACACTGAGAATTCCTCCACTACACTGCCAGGCCAATGGATTATTTCTGGAACAGATTCCACATGCTAACATTTCCTCATTCAGTCCTGCCTCCCCTTCTAAAACATGATGAAATGGAGTACAGGTGCTTCAGATACCCCCCAGTCTGCTCCATTCAACTTGTTTTAAGCAATAGTTAATTGATTTTGACTTTAGAAATTTCTATTTACTTTGAAGAACTCTGTGTCCTGCCAACTCTGCTTGAGATTTTCTCTTTGTCTTCTCTCTTATATTGTAAGATTTTACTGTACTTGGGAGCTCTTTAAAATTATGGTTTAACATTTCAACACTGTGTTTCCTACTGTCATCGAAGACAGATGATTAAAAAAACAGAAATCTGAAAACAATTTAAGTCATATAGAAGAGATCCAAATAATGACAAATATTTGCGCAACACTTGGCAATTTTTTTGCAGAGGGAGGGGAGACAGAGTTTCACTCTTGTTGCCCAAGCTGGAGCACAATGGTGTGATCTTGGCTCGCTGCAACTTCTGCCTCCCGGGTTCAAATGATTCTCCTGCCTCAGCCTCTGAAGTCGCTGGGATTACAGGCATGTGCCACACGCCCAGCTAATTTTGTAGCTTTAGTAGAGATGGTGTTTCTCCATGTTGGTCAGGCTGGTCTCGAACTCCCAACTTCAGATGATCCATTCACCTCTGCCTCCCAAGGTGTTGGGATTACAGGCATGAGCCACTGTGCCCAGCCTCACACTTTGCAATTTTTAAGGCATTGCCCATCTATTATCTGGTGTGATCTTCACAATATGTAGAATAGATGTTGCTATAATTGTAATTTTACCAAAATTAAGCTAAATGTTCCAAGTCTCTTAACAGTTATAATGTTTACTCACAGGGTGCATCAGACAATTCTGCTTTTGTATGCCTAGGGCCCATGTCATACTTCACTCAGCTTAGCTTCTTTAGAACTATGGCAAGGGTCCATATTCACTTTGACTTCAAAACCAGTGTCTCTTTCACTTATGCTGTGCTTCCATAGCTATACTATTGTAGGACTACTAGAGATTATGTCAAAAATGTTAGTTTTAGAAATGTATTTAACAATTGCATCTGAAAGTTCAATTATGAAAATCATGTTTATACTTTAGATTAAACTCAAATCAGATACAACTAAATATAATTAAATGCTCATAAATCACATTTATATTTGTATAGTAAATAGTTCATCAATTTAAGCAAAGCATATCATATTTGGCATATGACCAATAAGGAAAATATTTAGTGTAGATAATTTTTGAACTTCGTAATATAGACAAAGTGAAATGTGGCCAAACAAGAAAATATGAGATGACTATATTAATACATTGTCTATAAGGTTAGGGAGAAATTCAGGGTTGAGTCTGTTTTTTAGGAAACAAACTTACTTTATTGGGAAGAAATGTAGATGCATAGAAGAATGAATAAGAGGGCCGAGTACGGTGGCTCACGCCTGTAATCTCAGCACTTTGGGAGGCCAAAGCATGTGGATTACCTGAGGTCATTAGTTTGAAATCAGCCTGGCCAACATGGTGAAACTCTGGCTCTACTCAAAACTACAAAAATTAGCTGGGCGTGGTGGTGCATGCCTGTAATCCTAGCTACTAGAGAGGCAGAGGCAGGAGAATTGCCTGGGCCTGGGAGACAGAGGTTGCAGTGAGCCAAGATTGTGCCACTGCATTCGAGCCTGGCTGACAGAGCAAGACTCTATCTCAAACAACAACAAAAAAGAATAAATAAGAAATTTATGGAAACATCACAGTTAATTCTTTATTTTAGTTACAGGCACTGATAAACTGTTTTGAAGACAAAAGTATGAAAAAAATTAGCTGTAATACTTTTGTTAACATTAATAATTACTATAATTTTATTCCTGCTTTTTCCAGGCTGCATAATTGTAGGTGTTTTATGTATAATGCCCTTTACTGTTAGGTCATTGTTCGAAAACTGTTTAATACATTTGAATATTGTCCTTAAATATGAGCTCACACAACAAAAACTTTTTTCATTCAGGGATTATCATTTTACTTTCTATGAAATATTAGATAATACTTCTAACTGAGGTCTATATATATTAGAACTCAATAAATGTTGAATTGTTAATAATTAAATTGAAGAAATTCTCAATTTATTTATTAATCTAGCTCTGAGTGTTTAAAACAAAGAAGTACAGCAAATAATTTTCTAATTTCTTCCCATTTTTACAATGATTTTCTGAAAGGAAAATATCTCCTTTAACAGGCAGTAGCCATTTCAAGTATGTTTGACAAATAAATCTACTCTTTATAGAATGTAACTTTGTATTATGTTAACTGTGTTAGCATGATGAAGAACACTGAAGACCAAACAGTGCCCAGCAGGAATAGAATAATAGTTCTCTTAAGCTGCACTGAAATCAGTTCTCATCCACACAACTATGCCTTGAAAACAAGAGTAAAAGTTTATTGCAACTAGCTAATCTGGAAAAGTGAGATATGTGCTTCTGGGGAAACCATAAAAATGATCACGTGCCAACAGGCAGGAGTTTTGTTAATTTTGGCAAAGATTTTCACTTAAATCAATGATCACATAAAAAAATAGATGTATGTAAGCTAAGAGTACAACTCCATAGATCATAGTGGCAATTCAATATTAAATTAAACATACTCATGTAGATTGTGATAAAATAAAACAAAAATCAATATGTGGCATAAAAGATGATTTCTTTGAAATCAACCATGATTTCTATAAGGATACTGAGACATTGATTATAAAATGTGTTAATATAGTACAGAAATAATTGAGAAAAATATATTGTGAATAACCTTAAAATACTGATTAAAAAGTCTTTTAAATGACATTTGTTTTTTAAAATATTTCATTGGTTGAATCAGTTTGGATTCTAGGCATAGTTGCCCATGCCTAAATGCACTAGCATTTTCCATGTCAAAATATTTTTTTTCCTGAAACTACCTAACTATTAGCAGCTGTCTGTGTGAGAATAGAGGGAGGATTGTTTTTACTTCACTCAAAGATTAATGATATTTTATAACTTCAAAAGAAGTTTTCAATTCTGGCTTTCATGGCAGGTACCTCCCTCTTGATCCTTTAATTTTATTGCCATGTTTTAAACATAATTATTCATGCAGTGGCATATTAAAATCGTCTACAAAGTTTTTTTTGTTAAAAATAAGATTTTGCTTTCTGTTAACTGCAGAATTTCACTATTTTCTCTTTCATTTACCAGGTAAGCATTGTAATCATTCCAATAATTTTTTTGCTCAAATACTTAATGCTAGCTAATGGAGATAAGAAAAAGGGTGGGATAGGGGAGGTTGAATTTGTTCTTTTTTTTTTTTTTTTGAGACAGAGTCTTGCTCTGTCACCTGGGCTGGAGAGCACTGCAGCCTCTGCCTCCCAGGTTCAACTGATTCTCCTGCCTCTGCCTCCTGAGTAGCAGGGACTACAGGCATATGCTACCACATCCAGCTAATGTTTTGTATTTTTAGTAAAGATGGGGTTTCGCCATATTGACCAGGATGATCTCAATCTCCTGACCTCATGATCTGCCCGCCTCAGCCTACCAAAGTGCTGGGATTACAGGGATAAGCCACTGCACCCGGCCCAAATTTTTTATTTTTCTTTGGATGTATATTTCTTGGTTCTCAGAAAAAAATATGTAGCAACATTTCAATGATATAAATTAAGTTCAGAAGTAGTGAAATTATGATCTATGCCCACAATTCCCTGACTCGTTACCAGTGTTGTAACTAGGCAGCAGAACAGTCATAGCCTGTACTGGAAATAAGCATGGACTCCACCAGCCTGTCCTTTTTCTGATCACCCCCTTTCGCTTCACATCAAAAGCCTTAAGCTTACTGACCACTTTTAAATCTTGTGTGTGATTCTTCCAGTGGAACATCCTCCAAATTCTGAGAATGAAACTTATTTGTTTATTTATTTTTTAAAGATAGAGTCTCGCTCTCTTGCCCAGGCTGAAGTGCAATGGTGCAATCTTGGCTCGCTGCAACCTCCACCTCCTGGGTTCAAGGGATTCTCCTGCCTCAGCCTCCTGAGTAGCTGGGACTACAGGCACCCGCTACCATGCCTGGCTAATTTTTATATTTTTGTAGAGATGGGTTTCACCATGTTGGCTAGGCTGGTGTTGAACCCCTGACCTCAGGTGATTCCCTGCCTCAGCCTCCCAAAGTGCTGGGATTACAGGTGTGAGCCACCATGCCCAGCTGAATTAAACTTTAAAAATATATGTAACACAACGTTAAAAAGGAATAAAGCTCTGATACATGTTCCAACATGTATGAATCTTGAAGATATGATGACAAGTAAAATAGATGAGACACAAAAGAACAAATATTATATGATTTAACTTATGTGAAGTACCTCGAATGGATAAATTCATAGAGACAGCAAGTAGAATAGAGGTTACCAGGGCCTTGGGAGGCAGAAGTGGGGAGTTACTTTTTAATAGGTATAGAGTGTCAGTTAGGGGTGATGAAAAAGGGAGATAGATAAGAGGTGATGATTTATAACAATGTAAATGTACTTAATGCCACGGAACTAAATATGGTCGAGCCAGTCAATTCATGTTATCTACATTTTACTAGAGTTAAAAAAAATTACTGCAATAAAAACGTTAATAAAGCTTTCATAAACCATTTAAACTGTGATTTGAAAAGGCATTCTGGAAGGTTTTGGTAAAATAAATGAGAAATTACTCCAAAAATTTATACGTAGCACAGATGGCAAATATACAAATGGCACTTTACATAAGTCATAAGAAGAGTCTTGTAGTTTCTTGTTAATAAAAAACAGGTTGGTTTATACCCCCAAGCAAAGCAGTTTCTTTTTTTTTGAAATAGAGTCTCACTCTGTTGCCCAGGCTGGAGTGCAGCGGTGCACTCTCGGCTCACTGATTCAAGCAATTCTCCTGCCTCAGGTTCAAGTGATTCTCCTGTCTCAGCCTCCCAAGTAGCTGGGATTACAGGCACCTGCTATCACGCCTGGCCAATTTTTGTATTTTTAGTAGAGATGAGGTTTCACCATGTTGGCCAGGCAAGTCTGGAACTCCTGACCACAAGTGATTCACCCGTCTCAGCCTCCCTCCTAAGGTGCTGAGATTACAGGTGTGAGCCACCACCTCCAGCCTCAAAAAAGGTAGTTTCTGATAGTGGTATCACTCATGACATTTTTGTGCTTTAAGGGTTTCAGCTCAGATGTGCTGAATATCCAGTTTATGTGGCTTGTATGTTTGCACTGTAAATATGGAAGGAGCAAGCCATCCAAAGCTGACCTGCTCTTTATTTATTTTTTATGTCTTTGAGACAATGTTTGGTTCTACCACCCAAGCTGGAGTGCAGTGGTACAAATTATAGCTCACTGCAACCTCAAACTCCTGGGCTCAAGAGATCCTCCCACCTCAGCTTCCTAAAGTGTTGGGATTGCAGGCAGAAGCCACTGCGCCTGGCTGACCTGCTCTTTACTGATCACCCCACACCTCCACAGAGCAAAATCTGTGTCTTTACTCCTTTGTGGGTCAGCCAAACCATGAAAATTTGAGATGGCAAAATCTATTACACCACAATTCCAAGGAATGCTAACTACAAGAAACTTCCAGGATGGGAATATACAGACACTGAACAGAGGAACAGAATCCAACTTGATATGAATTAATGAGTAATTTTGGCTACTTATTTTGTTAATGAATCTTGTCTTCTTCCCTGAGGCATCTATTTTTCTTTTCTTAGAAAAACCCGATTCTGATTTGGAATTATTAATAATAAAAGCTCCTTTTTTAAATTTTTAGATGCGATCTTACTCTGGAATCCCGGCTGGAGTGCAGTGGCATGATCTGGGATCACTGAGACCTCCACCTCCCAGGTTCAAGCGATTCTCCTGCCTCAGCCTCCCAAGCAGCTGGGATTACTGGTTCCTGCTGCCATGCCCAGCTAATTTTTGTATTTTTGGTAGAGAGGGGGTTTCCCTATGTTGCCCAGATGGGTCTCAAACTCCTGACTTCAAGCCAATGCGTGCCTCAGCTTCCCAAAGGTCTGGGATTACAGGAGTGAGCCACTGCTCCTGGCCAGCTGCGATATCATTTTTAAGCTCCAACTTGCCAGACATCTTATAAGTACTATCCTTAATCGTTGTAATTTTGGTAATAACAATTAACGGAACTGGACATTATTTTAATTTCTAGATATGAAATCAGATCACACTCCAAGAGGCCTATTTTTGCCCAAGGTTACCTAAGGAGTGAGCAGTAAACGTTACTGTCTGTGTTTGCATCCCTGCTTCTGTGGGTCTCAAGCTGTGTGTTTTTCCATCATCATGCCCTGTGTTTGGAAGCCCTAAGTTCAGTGCTCATTCTGCTAGATCCAGGGCCTAGAACCTCTTGATTTCTTATTTTCTGAGATCTCTACTTTCAGGTTAAGTTTCCTTAGTAGCTATTCTCGGTGCACCAGTTCAAACAAATTTGATTTCTCATTTTTTTTTCCAAACAAATTTGATTTCTCATTTTTTTTTTCCTAACGACTCTCATCTCTGGTCTAATAGGCATGCCTTCTTTTCAATCATATTTCTTGGCCTGGGATTGTGCTTTCCTCTGTTCCCAGTTGTCCTGACTCTGCCAGGCAATTCTAACAATAAAATTAGCTTCTCTGAGACCAGCAGAGATTTTTAAAACTAGTCGACTTTTTCCTCCCTAAACTCAACAGAGTTGACTGCATATGCAGACTTAGACCTCCACTGAGTTTTTTCTCTAAAGGCTGATAGAATTTTGTAAACTGTATGCATGTTTTGTGTATGTGTTATTTGTTGCTGTTTCTAGAAATATGAGTATTTACTAGTTTTTTGGTTTGTTTTACATTTTCTGGCATAAAACTTGGCACAAAACTTAGTTATTTCAGAATCATTTAGTATCATTGCACTAAGATTTACTAACATGTCAAGGTTATGCCCTAAATACTAGCATTAGAAATTCTGGCTACCATCACCAGTGAGATCACATATATTTATGTATGAACTACGACAAGGTTATAGTATATAGCTATGCTAAATAAAACATGTGAGATTTATTTTACCAATGTTAGCAATTACACTTAATTAAAATCTATGACATGGGAAAATATTATTTATCTCGGAAAACATAAAAATTAGCTAAAAGTAACGAGAATTTCATATACTTTAAAACTTAAACTGTAGCTTAGGTTTTAATCTTTATCTTTGAAAAACCAGAACAAAAATACTAAGCTCTGACATTTCCAACAATTTGATTAATGATAAATATGCTCAATTTTATAAAGTATTCCTCAGTTCTTAAAGGATCATTTTTATCATTTAATACACCATTTAACACTTATTTTTTATAATCCCATCTATTTGTTCATCTTCAAAGAAATTCTCTCTTCAATGTTGCCTGGAGATATCTGTAATGCTGAGGTCCATATATGAACCTGGAATGCTAATGGAGGAAAGGAGTCTGGCCTAGCAAAGAGAAGTCAACTCTAAATGTTTACCCAGAAGGAGAGCAATGGCAAGCAAGCACAACTGCCCACACCAAGCTAGAAAGGCTCAGAAATTGGAGGCATGGAATTCCTCTTATGTTGAAGTGTGGTAGGCAACTGTTACTTGTTCTTTTCTCTATAAAAAAAAACTCGGCCCAAAGTTCCACTCTCAACCCACACAAGTTAAGCAACCACCCTCCTCCACCAAGTAGGACATGGAGGATACTCTCTGGGGAAACTAAATCAAAGAGGCTCTGGATTTCAGGCTCCAGGGCCAGTGAAGGGACGGTGATGAAAAACAACAGAATACCAAAACGTTTTTATTATGGTGGTGAATCCTCAAGGCCATTCCCTCTACCCCCAGTTTCTAAAAGCCCAAGTCTAGAATTCCTAAAAACTTTAAGAGAAAAAGTACTGAAGCAATATATATATATATATTTTTTGAGACAGAGTGTCTCTCTGTCGCCCAGGTTGGAGTGCAGTGATGTGATCTTGGCTCACTGCAGCCTTCGCCTTCTGGGTTCAAGTGATTCTCCTGACTCAGCCTCCCGAGTTGCTGGGACTACAGGCACCTGCTGCCATGCATGGATAATTTTTGTCCTTTAGTAGCGACAGGGTTTCCCCGTGTTGGCCAGGATGGCCTTAAATTCCTGACCTCAGGTGATCCGCCCACCTTGGCCTCCCAAAGTGCTGGGATTACAGGCATGAACCACCACACCTGGCCCAATAGTGCTTTTTACATGCACTGCAAAGCAAAGGACTGCTTGGTGGAATTCCCATTTGGTGCTCAACACAATGAGAACATGAGAAAGCCTAACCTGAGTGGAAGTTCTTTTAATGAATCATCAATAAGAAATTTTTGTGAAGAGCCAGATCATCCTGGGATAGTTCTGTAGTGTATTTTGTGTCTTAGATGCATATGAATATATAGGATTGTTACTGTGACATGGGAAGGACTCCATCTTCCATGCTATCTTTATAGGTCATCTAACCTCTTACCTCTAGCCTCAGGCCTTGAGTTATTCATTCCAAATGAGAGCAGTAGACAAATGGCCATGATTGATGGCCAATGTGTAGAATTTGAAGATGGCATCACCAAAGTGTATTATGTACCTCTTGTCTTTCCAGCTCACCTGCTCTTTCATATGAATTCCAACAATCCTTCAATCTTACCAAGGATTTCCAAGGAACTGTGTAAGAACCCATCCATCCCACCATGAGTTCACTTTCTTGCTTTGTGATTGTATTTGTCCATTTTCACACTGCTATAATGATACTACCTGAGACTGGGTAATTAATAAAGAAAAGAGGTTTAATTGACTCACAGTTCCCCATGGCTGGGGAGGCATTAGGAAACTTACAATCATGGCAGAAGGCAAAGGAGAAGCAAGCACCTTCTTCATAAAGTGGCAGGAGATAGAGAGCATGCAGGGGAAACTGCCACTTTTAAACCATGAAATTCTCATGAGAACTCCCCCACCAACACAAGAACAACACCCCCAAGATATAATCACCTCCCACCAGGTGCCTCCTTCCACATGTGGGGATTACAATTCAAGGTGAGATTTGGGTGGGGACACAGAGCCAAACCATATCAATGATAGATAATCACCATCTTGCAAAGGCCATCCTAGGATAGTATAGTGGGATAGTGGGACCCACCAGCGACAAAGTCCTCCCTATGCACTCTGGATTTCTCCACAACTCCCTGTCCCTCCTCCAGGAAATCATTCATGCAACTCTCTGTCCCCCATTTTCAGTTTTTCTTTTCTTAAATCCTTTCTGTCAGCCTACCAGCATTACTTTGCACTTTCATTTGGAGGGAAACACATTTGTACTATGCTCCTTTTAAAGAACATTGTGTTTCATTGCTCTGTTCCAGTTCAGAGGTAAATTTTGTAGAAATTATATGTGGCCAATTGCTCATCTTTTTTCTTTTTAAAATTTTATTTTTAATTGACAAATAATCAGATATATTCATGAGGTACAAGGTGATATTTTATACATGTATTCATTGTGGAATGATTCTATCAGATAACATATCTTGCCTTGTTTTTTAGCAATTTTGAAATATATGATACAATATTATTAACTATGATCAAGATGCTGTGCAATAGATCTTATTTCTCCTGTCTAAGTGAACCTTAGTTCCTGTTGGTAAATATCTCTCCATCACACATCCTCATTTCACCCCTATCCCCAGCCTGTGGTAACCACGATTCTAATCTACTTCTATAAGTTTAACTTTTTAAAGATTCCCCATATAAATGAGATCATGCAGTATTGTTGTTATGGAAATCCTGTCATTTATGGCAACATGGATGAACCTGAAGGACATTAAGCTCAGGAAAAGAAGTTAGGCTCATCTTTTCTCAGGTTATTCCATTATGTTTTCCGGCTCCTCCATTTCACCAACACTACTCCTGTCTCAGTTACTAGGCAACTCTATGTTGTCACATCAAATGTCTCATCTTTATCTCTCACCAACACTAGTTCTGCTAAGCCTTCCTCCTTCTTGAAGCATGTTTTTTTTTTGGTTCGGTGACTTCCTACTTTACTAGCCATTTCTTCTCAGTCTTCTTTGCTACCCCTTCTTCCTTTTTAAATGTTAGTTTGTCTTGGGGCATGGTCTCAGCCCCCTGTTCCTCTCTGTGTGTCTCTCTGGAGTCTGTCTGACTGTAGTCTGTCTCATTCTGTGAGCATTAAATGCTACCTGTCTGTTGATAATTCCAAAATCTGCTTTTAAATTCCAGACATATGTGCCAATGATCTATTTGATATATTTACTTAGGCATCTAGAGGCATCTTATATTTGACATGTCCTCTTTCCTTCAAAACTACCATTTCTCCAGCATTAACTTTTACTCACCACTATCAATGCACCTTCTCAAACCTAAAACATGAGTGTCCTCCTTGAACCTTCTCTTCTTCTCCATCTCCCACATCCAAACCATTGTGTCATCACCTCAATCACCAATACTTATTCTGAATCTGTGTAATTCTCTGTCCAGCTTTATTATCAATATCCCAATTCAAGCCACCATTATTTTCCACCTAGACTCCTGCAATACCCACCTGAGTAGTCACCAGGTCACTGTGTTTATTGGTCAGGGTTCTCCAGAGAAGCAGAACCAATGGGATGTATGTCTGTATATACAGAAAGAAATTTATTATAAGGAATTGGTTCTTGCAAGTATGAGGGCTGACAGTCCAAATACTATGGGGTGAGCTGGTGGGCTGGAGACTCAAAAGTATGAATGTTTCAGACTGAGTCTGAAGGCTGTCTGCTGTAGAACTAGGAAGAATTGATGTTGCATATGATGTTGCATATGAAGTCCAAAGATAGTCTGCTGGAGATTTCTCCCCTGCTCAGGAAAGGCAGGGCTTTCTGTTTCATTCTGGCATTCAACTGATTGAAATGAGACACATCAACATTTTGAGTAATCTGTTTTACTGAAAGTTCACTGATTTAAATGTTAGTCTCACCCATAAAATGCCTTCCTGGAAACATCCAGAATAATGTTTAACCATGTGTCCGGGCACCCTGTAGCCCTGCCGAATTAACACATAAAATTAACCATCACTACATGCTTTCATGATTCCTCCTCTGTAATCCATTCTCAACCCAGCATCTAACTGTCAAGTCCCTGTTTGAATCCCTTAATTAGGCCAGGCATGGTAGCTCACACTTGTAATCCCAGCACTTTTGGAGGCCAAGGCAGGTGGATCCCTTGAGCCCAGGAGCTTGAAACCAGCCTGGGCAACGTGGAGAAATCCCTTCTTTATGAAAAATAAAAACATTTAGCCAGGCATGATGGTGTGCATCTGTAGTCCCAGCTACTCAGGAGGCTGAGGTCGGAGGATCACTTGAGCCCAGGAGGTTGAGGCTGCAGTGAGCCATGATGGTACCACTGTACTCCAGCCTCCTAGGGAACAGAGGGAGACCTGTTTCAAAAAAAAAAAAAAAAAAAAAAGAGTCCCTTAATAGCATATTGTATCACTCAAAATAAAATTTCATTCTGTACCTTGACTTACAAGACTCCACATAATCTAACCCTGCTAGTATGTCTGCTTTCCTATTTTCTCTCCTTTATCCATTATGTTTTACCCATACCAACCTTCTTTTCCTCCTCTCAAGCTTGCTATATGTTTTCCTGCCTTATATTTTTTGCAGTAAGTAGATCCCTTTGCCTTGAATGTTTTTCTTCTAAATTAAGGCATAGCTTGCTCCATTTTGTCAACCAGAGCCATGTTAAGATCATAAGTGTCACTTTCTTGGAGGTGCTTTTATGGGTAGCCACTCTAAATTAGCACACTTCATTCTCAGAATTATTTATTCTATTATTTAAAATACTTGCTGCTTAGTCTAGATAATAGCTTCACAAATTGCAATTGTATTTCCTTTTCAAGAAAATAACCAAAATGTGCTCTAATATACCTGAAATCTAAAGTTGATTGTCTCTTCATCTCTATAAATAAATTCTCGGCCGCATAGTTCTAAAGAAAATGACATTGTTCTAAAGAGTGTGCCTATCCTTTTAAATTAATCAACCTTTTCTCCAAACATAAAACAAAATCTCTGATATTAAATTCTGGATCAAGAGCCCTCATATAAAGCACATTTGATTTGGTTTCACAATGTGTTTACTTCTATTCCAGCTTATCATTCTCCTATGGGAAATTTGATTTTGGTTTCTGTCATGCACGCACACACACACACAGACATACAATTTCCATTTTCTGCCAAATCCCTGGAAAACTACTTCACTTTGATATTTTAAAAGCAGATCACAGTATATTTGTACAAAATCAACTCAATAAAGCAAAACTATTACTTCCTGTTTGTGCTTGTCTCTTTCTGGCCAGACTTTTCATTGTACATTAGCAATATGTCTGTTGCTCAATAGTTTTGAAATAATAAAAAAGATAAAGTTTCCCATGTAAAGTAGATCCTTTTAATTATTTAACCATACTTGACAACTGAAAATATATTTATTTATTCTTTAGATAATAAATACTGTATCAATCAGGATCAGTTAGATTACACCTAGTAACAACTCCAAATCTTAGTAGCTTACAGCACCGAAGGCTTATTTGGGGCTCATGCTATATTTCTCCTATAGGTTGACTGGAGCCACTCCACATCATTCTCACTCTGGAATACAGGCTGGTGAAATCTCTACCACTTAGAATATGGCAGGTTGCTGTGTCAGGAGGAAGAAAAGATAACAAGTTGTGCTCTACTTCTTCACAGCTCCTGCCACAAAATGACACTCATCATTTACACTCATATCTCATTTGCCAAACCAACTCATTACCGTGCCTAACATTCAAAAGAAATGAAAGAACAATTCTACATGTCCTGAGAAGAAGAATCACCCCAGTTGCAAGCAACCCCAATAATTCCCACAGCTATATCATGTAGAAATAGCCAAAAAAGTGTATAATTGTATAAATTAATAAAATTTAGCCAGTCATACTTTGCATAATGTCAGACATCAAAGAGCTTAGATATCTGTTATGAAGAATTGGACTAGATAGGAATTAGGTCTCTTCAACTTCACATTTTCACCTCACCATATTTTTATTCTCCTCAAATTAATATTTTTATTGGTGCTACAGTATTCATTATCTCACCCAGTGCTACTGCAGTCATTTCCTAACTTCTCTTCTTGCAGAAGACTTCTTTACTATAGTCCATTCTGATTAGTTTTCTACATTGCTTTAATTCTGTGGCTTCCTTGCCGACAAGATAAACGAAAACAAAAGACAAACAGCAATAATAATAATAATAATGTTAATTGGTTCTGCATGTCCTGTAGGATCAAGTCAAACTCAGCCTGATTCTCCAAACCTTCCACAATTTACTGTCAATCAGCCATGCTCTCCTGACTGCCTCTAGAATCTACTCTGTAGCCAGGCTATTTGTTTACTTTCCCACAATTAAAAAAAAATTTCATCTTTTCCTACACTGCTGTTAAAATAGTTCCACTGGTTCAACATGTCAGTGTAAATCCAACCTATTCTTCAGACTTAATTAGAATTCCATCTGAACCATGAAAGTTCATTCTGCAATCACCTAGGAGGTTTGACATTGACTTCAGACAAAATCTTAGAATGTAATGCTTTCTTAATTAAAAGCTTTTATCAAATACTTAGTAAGTTCCAGGCAGTGAGTTAGCTGCATGTATTGCACTATCTCAGACTTATCATGTCCAAAACTGAACTCTTGACTTTTCTTCCCAAAACTGTTTGCACACTCCCCTGAGTCTTCTCCAACACTGTGAATAGAAACTCAATTCACTCAGTTGCATAAGTGAAAAATTTCAGAGTATTCTTTGTCTCTGCTTTCTCTCATACTCAATATCTAATTATAAGCAAATCACCTGCAAAATATCCCATATCCAATTACTTCTCATCACTTCCATTTTCACCACCATGGTTCATATGATGCATTATTATCTCCTACATGGACTATGCAGCAGCCTGCTAAATAGTCCCCTTGTTCCCCCTTTTAAATTCCCTACAGTCTATCTTCCACCTACGTCAGATCATGCTCTTGTCTATTCAGAAACTTCCAATGACTTCTGTAGGAAAGGAGATTAAAACCTTTCTTCTACCTTCTTATGTTCAGTGGCTTGGAACGGGGAATTACACTTCAAAAAGACAGATTAACAGGAAAAAAGAACCCCAGAATTTATTTATGCATGCAATTTATATATATATAGAAGAATTCAATGATGGGTAACTCAAATGTGTGATTAGAATTTGGAGCTTATATACCATCTTAACAAAGAGAGATAAATTTATGGAGAACTGACAAGACAAAGGCAAAGCGGTTTAGGCTTCCAGGGACAGTAAACTGTGAGAAGATAAATATATAAAGGGGAACTAATGTTATTTTAGTAAGGTTAGTTTGTGCATGCCAGTGTTGGTGCTGACATTCCAATTCCAGTAATAATGATTGTTTTCCTCTTCCTGGGAGAAGGAAGAGGAAACCTTCACAAAGGGAGTTTTGGGAGAAGGAAGGAAGAACACCTTCACAAAGTGACATTCATGTCCTGCTTTTAGGCAAATCAGGGGAGGAGAAAGAGCTCTTTCTGTGTTCCCTGATTCCTAATTGCCTTCTGCTCAAGATAATCATGATGCCAATGTAGCATATCATGGGATGGCATATTATGGAGTGGCATATTTTGATCCCCTTCACTAGTTTATCTTACAAATCCTGTTCTATTGCTCACAAGGCACAGAACTTGGCCTACTGCATTCTCTTAGAAAGAGAAAATAAGAAGCTATCTCTCTTCTCTCATTTTAAAAGAGGTTGGGTGGGGGAGGGGCAGTTTGTGAGATGAAGGGTTAAGTGGTTTTTTTTTTTTTTTTTTTTTTGAGACAGAGTCTTGCTCTGCCACCAGGCACCAGGCTGGAGTAGAGTGACATGAGCTTGGCTCACTGCAACCTCCACCTCCCGGCTTCAAGCAATGTTCCTGCCTCAGCCTCCCAAGTAGCTGGGACTACAGGTGCACACCACCATGCCCAGCTAATTTTTTTATTTTTTAGTAGAAATGGGGTTTCACCATGTTGGACAGGATGGTCTCAATCTCTTGGCCTCGTGATCCTCCTGCCTTGGCCTCCCAAAGTGAAGTGGTTTTCAATAGAAGTCATGTGTGCTGCCTCTCAGATAGAGGCTCAGGAAGGAGGCAAGGCCACAAAGAGAGAAGGGCTGCTTGGTGGGGCCAGGCTGATAAAGACTGTGATAGGCCATCAAGATAATCAAGAGATACCCCAAAAGAGCCTCACTTACCCTACTGACATCCTATGTGGGCCAATGGCCAGTGACCAAAAAGGTTGATTCTTTTAGAGAGTCACAAGTAAGTGACACAAGTAAGTCAAATATCACATTTCTTCTACTCTCTCTGCTGAAGAAAGCAAGAAACTTGATGAAACAGGAGGATTTGGATTGATTAAGGCAGAACGAAACATAAACACAGAAATTTCCAATTGGATTGAATTATTTACAAATATATATATTTTTAACTACTTGATTTGTAGAATAAAATTTATATACTCCCTGGCACACAGTAGAAGGTCAATTTACTATAGTTACTATTCCTGCTATATGTTATTTTATGTGTATGTCCATCTCTTTTTGGTTAATGTGATGCTTAATTATATGTGTCAACTTGGCTTGGCCATGGTGTTCAGATATTCGGTCAAACATTATTTTGCATGTGTCTGTGAAGGTGTTTCCTGGATGAGATTAAATCACTGGACTTTGCATGATGTCCTCTGGGTTCATCCATGTTGTCACAAATGATAGAATTTGTGTTGTTAAAGAAATTTTTTGCGCTCAAAAAATCAACTCTTTTATTTACACAAGAGTAATATCCAGTTCACGGCTGAGGTTTGAAATCTGCTTTGAATACATTGTGAAGAGGGCTGATGATGACTCACATGCAGATGGGGAAGGGCAAGTAACATGTGTGGTGAGGAGCCAGACACTGAATGGTTAAAATAACTAGGGCTGTCAAAACTGAATGAAGGAAGGCTGAATAGGGAGATGATAGCGGTCTTCAGATATTTGAAAGCCTTATTGTGGAAAAGAGAATGTGCTTGTTTTGAATGGGAGTTGAAAGCATGAATGTTTGATTCAATCCACGGAAAGAGGAAGTTTCTCATAGTTGAGTGTGCATCAATGTTAAGGGATTCAAACAGAAATTCAATATTCATTTTGCCTGGAATGTTGTCAGAGGATTCCTGTACGTAGAGGAATGTGGTCTTGGCACTTTTCAGTTTTAGGATAATATGATAAGTAGGGCAGGCAGAGGCAACTAATATTAGCAAATTCCAGGAAATATGCTGAGTGCTTCATGTCATTAGAATGTCTAATGACATCAGAATGTATCATTGAAACTGCCTCACAGCTCTATGAGTTTAACATTATAAGTATTATTATTCTTACTTTACAAATCAAGCTTAGTTTACATAGTGAACTGCCAGAGTTCACAATGCTGACAAATTGTAGGGTCAAGTTTAGAATCCAGGTCTACTGCATTAAAGGGCTATGTACTCTCCACCATATACTCCATATTCCTAACATGCTTTTTCAAAAGAAAAGAAGAAATTCTTAGTTTGAAGACAAAACTGTCAAGATATACAGATTTTATTAACAAAGTGATCAATGACAGGCACTGACTCATTGAAATATTTTAGCTATGATTCTTATATTAATTTCAATGCATAAAATAACGAACAGTTTAACATATAACAGCACATGTAAAAACTACTGTATTCTAGATGTATGTCCATCTTTTTTTGGTTAATGTGATGGTTAATTTTATGTGTTAACTTGGCTTGGCCATGGTGTACAGGTATTTGGCCAAACGTTATTCTATGTGTGTCTGTGTTGGCATTTCTTGGATGAGATTAACATTTGAATCAGTGGGCTTCGCATAATGTCCTCCAGGTTCATCCACATGTCGCAAATGACAGAATTTCTATCTTAAAGGTTGAATGGAATTCTGTTGTGTATATACTCCATGTTTTCCTTATCCATTCATCCATTGATGGACAGAAAGAGAAATACCAAATGATCTTACTTATATGTGAATCTAAAACAAACTCATAGAAGTAGAGAGTAGAATGGTGGTTACCAGAGGCCAGGGCATGAGGTGAGGTGGAATGGTGAAATGTTGATCAAAGGATATAAAGTTTCAGTTAGACGGAATAAGTTTTTGAAATCTATTTCACAGCATAGTGAATACAGATAACAATAATACATTGCATATTTCAAAATTGTTAAGAGTAAATTTCAAGTGTTCTTATTACAAAAATAATAGGTATGTTAATTAGCTTGATATAATCATTTCACTTCATATACATATATAAAAATCACATTGTACCCCACAAATACATACAATTATAATCTGTCAATTAAAGATAAAAATAAATTTCAAAACTAAAATCACAATAAAAACTATGAAAAATTAGTGGACTATGTACAAAGATTATCCTCCATACTGCAGGTAGGCCTCATTCCATCCGTTGAAGGCCTTAACAGAGCAAAAACTGATCTACCCAAAACAAGAAGGAATCCTGCCAGACAGCCTTTGGACTTGGACTGTAACTCTTCTCAATCCAGCCTGCCTGACTGCAAATTTTGCTCTTGTACCTCCACAATACCTTAAAACTAAAATATATCTATCTATACACATACACAGATAGTTGGCTCTGTTTTTCTAGGTCTCTTTCCTTTCTTTCCTTCCTTCCTTTCTATTTCTTTCTCTCTCTCTCTCCCCCCCACCTTTCTTTCTTTCTTTTTTTTTTTGAGGCAGAGTCTTGCTCTGCTGCCCAGGCTGGAGTTCAGTGGTGCAACCTCAGCTCACTGCAACTTCCATCTCCCAGTTTCAAGCGATTCTTCTGCCTCAGGCTCCTGAGTAGCTGGGATTACAGATGCGCCACTGCGCTTGTCTAATTTTTTTTTTCAGTAGAGATGAGGTCTTACCATGTTGGCCAGGCTGGTCTCGAACTCCAGACCTCAAGTGATCCTCCTCAGTTTCCCAAAGTCCTGGAATTACAGGCATGAGCCACAATGCCTGGCAGTTATTTATATTTCTTTGTTTGCTCCTATGTTCCCAGGTTTCTTTTCGCTTTGAAAATCTATGACTGGAAGAAATACATAGGTGAACTTGGAAGTAGATCTTTCCCTTGTCAAGCCTTCAGATCGGACTATAGCCTTGTCACCACTCTAATTGTAGCCTCCTGAGAGACACCAAGCTAAGGCACATACAGATTCTTTACCCACAAAACCGTGAAATACATGTTGCTTTAAAAAAATTCCACGAGTGGCACTTAAATTTCTTTGGGACTATATTGTGTTATAGCGGCTGACTCAAAAGGGGAGTCTGGGAACTTGGTCTGGGCCCCTGGTCACCTCTAGCTAGTGTGCACAGACCTCAGATCTGATCAAAGTTTCATTTCTTTACCTGCTAATGCGAAAGAGTTGGGCAGAAGAACTTAAGCTTCCCTTAAATGCTACAATTAAATGTCTCTATTAATCATACTGTTTATTCATCAAAATAAATACCGATAAAAGTGACACGTAGAACACACCCTAGATGTTCAGGCCTCTGGAATTAGTGGCAGCGTTCCAGCTTCCTTTCTGCTTGTAACTAAGTCCTGCTTTACCTCTTCCTCACACCCTCCCACCCACCAACAGTTCTCTACCATAAGCTAAGCTAATCAGCGTTAGATAGTTGTTAGGACACTTCTGTGTGTGGCCTGTGCATGTGCCAGTGTGTACACCGTGCAAGCTGGGCTGTTGGGGTTCTGGATGTGCATACAGCCCTGGCACTGAAAGCTTTGCCTCTAGCATTTTGTGGATTAACTCTGGCAGTACATAATGGGAAGAAACGCTCTCTCCAAGTGTGAGCCCCTGCTTCTTCTCATTCCCAAGGAGGTGTGTCCAGATCCCTTTGCCAGGCAGCTACTTTATAGGACCATTGGAGAGCAGGCAGCTGACTTTCCCCAATGAACAGCTGGATTTGTCTTGGCAAATCCGTTCCCCTCAATAAAATGTTATGTGACCATCTTCCCAGCCTCCTGTTCACATCCCTTCATTTTTCCGAGCAAGCGAACTAGTGAGAGAAGATAGAAAAGTGAAGCAAATAAAAGTGACAGAAAAGTGAAGCAAAGCAACGGCCCGGGAGTGTGGCAGGGGGCCCCGCGCGGGGACTCGGGTGGGCTGCCAGCGCGGGGGAGATGCCACAGGCGCGCCTGCCTTCCCAGCTTCTCCTTTCTCTCGCCGAGGGTCCCTCGAGTTCAGCGCTCCTGGCGTTCTGGCGACCTCCGGGTCCGCCCCGTCCCCTCCCCGCCCCGGAGCTGAGCCCGGCTCTGCGCCCATTGATCACCACACGCCGACCCCCGCCACTCTGCCCTCGCCGCTCGCTCCGAGAGCGCCCGTTCGTCCCGCTGGGAGACTTCTCCTTTTCCGCCCTGGGGCTGAGGATCCTGGGTGGGGCAGCTGCGCCTTCGGGACAGCCCCAGCCGCGAAGCGCCCGGCCCCGTGCCGCTGGAGTCGGGCCTGACGCCGCCCGCAGCCGGGGCAGCCGCACCTGAGCCCCAGCTCCAGCCACGCCGCGGCGCCGGAAGCGCGGGCGGAGCGCACTGGCCGGGTAAGAGCAGCCCGCGCCCGCGAGGGGGACCCGAGTCCTCAGGGAGGCGACCGAGTCCCGCCTCACGCCAGCAGGGTCGAGGACCTGCGACGCGCACCCCTCCGCCCCAGCGCCCCTGCCCGGCCCGGTCACCCCAGCACCAGCCCCGCGCATACCCGACTTCCTCAGCCTCTCGCCCTCGCCCTGCCAACTTCCCTGCGAGGAGGAACCTGCCGCCAGCCTGCCCGCTCGCAGGCCCTGCGCTGAACGCCTGCAGTTCACCTTGCGCCGTCGGGAAACCCCATGAACTCTCCAGAAACTGAGTGAAGGAGGGTCCCTTCGCGGCGCACGGCCGGGTGCCTGGGGGTTCCCCCCACTCCCCCGGTGGAGCAGCGGTAGCAGAGCCGGGAAAGTAGTGGAGGATGATCCTGCGGCCAAAGGGGACCTCGGGGCAGTAATGTCAGCATGTAAGTCTTACCTTTAAGCTCTGAATTCCTTCACTCTTATCTGTGTTCACCCTCTGCCGCCCCCTCCCCGACCACCCCACCCACAAGCGAAATGATTTTTTAAGGACTTCAACTGCACAGTGGGAATAAACCGGTTTGTCTGATTCAGTGTGCCCCTCGAGGCACTGAAGAGTAGGACTACTGCCAAGTGGAGTTGTGACATTTGCGTGTGGCTTTTTTCCCCCCAGCGAGGTAAACCTCACATTTGGGCGGTGTAAAGCCTAATAAAAAAGGCAGGGCTTCAAGAATGGGGAAAACGTGTTTTCGATTCAAATTAAACAAGGAGTAACCGGCACTGCTCCTCCGTCCAGGGGCCTGGCCCTGCCAAGAAGGCGCTCTCCGGGATCAACACCTGGGGGCTTGGAAGGTACTGCTGTGCCGAGAAAATGTTGACTTTACACGTTGTCACTATTGCCTGTAGAAGTTATTCTTGGATCTTTGGGGTGTTTGAATGTTTTCAGTGTGCATTGTAGATTAAGAAGTAATTAAGGGTTATGCCACGTTACGTGACAGGATCTGAGGGGATTTCTATAGACTTATGGGGGGCGGGGGAAATTAGAGCATTGAAACAGGAAAGCCTAAAAGGTTTTGCTTCCATGGAATTGTCATCCTAATGGTGAGGTGGCTCAGAACGACCCCATGAAAGGGTCGCTAAGCACTGCCTGGCCTTCCAGAATAGAAAAAGGAAGATTGTATGTACTCAAAAGGGCCAAGTTAATTTTTGCAGCCAGCTAAGAAGTTTCTTTTTCTTGTAATAGGTAATTTTGCTTCTGGTGTTTTACTTAATCTTGAGTAGACACCGTGACAGACATTTTATCCACTTCCACTAACTCACGTACAACAGTTTCTAGAACTTCAAACTTAACTCTTCTTTCCCCAACTCCTGGATCCTTATTTATTTTCACATGAATTTACTCTTTCAGTTCAGTACCTGGGGAAAGACCTGCCCCCTGGGTCCTGTCTTTCCAAACTCTCCTGGACTTTCCATTCCCCACTTCCCCACTCCCTAACACACATTTTTAAAATAGGAGAGAGAAAGGATAGTGCCCACAAGCTTAGCACTCTCTAGTTCTGTTCCTGGTACTGTGAAATGTAATCAGAAATGAACCACTTATTTTTACTAAAGCAGCATGTGAAATAACTCAACACCTGGGAGTTTTAAAGTTTTGTTTATGCCGGTGGAATCTACAAGGTATAACGTGAAAAAATTTATTTTGGGATACAGCCAGCATTTTCGTATAAGACTTGTTCTCATACAGGCTGCACATTTTGAAGGAATATGAGCTTGTTTTCAACTTTAGTTTTTTTTGAAACTATACTAGGGTTTTTAACAGCAGATATTTGTCCAGTTTCTTTTCAGCTTTCCTAAGCATTCAGATCTTATGAGAAAAAAAGCATGTTATACATAAAAGTATAAATACCTGTTTTTAAAATGAAAGATGTGAAACTTATCAACAGGTAATGAAAAACTTTCCTGATCATAAAACTAAGTTATATAGTCCATTTGAATTCTTCATGATTAAAAAATCATGTCATTATAGGATAAAAGCGTGAATATGAAATCACATAGGAAATAGGACTTGGTACCTTCATTTGGTATTCTTTATTGAGCTATTTTGACTGAAAGTTTCCATTTTTTACCAGATGGTAAGTATATTTTTTCCATTTTGCTGTTTACTATTCATATGGAGTGGTTTAGGATGGTCTGATTCTTTTTAGTTACTGGTTTGTTAGAATATATGGAAAGAATTATCAACCTTTCCAAGATTAATTTTCTTACTACCTTGTTGAAAAATGTTAAAACGGGGAACATAAACTATGTTATCCTTTAAATTTTAGTAAAGTACAGAAACTAAGTGTATTTTCTGCCTCCTCCTTGTGGAGAAAGTGTATTTGTATATTGTTACACTCAAGTTCTGAAATTTTAGACTTGACGAATACATTTGGGAGTTGTAGTGACTGCATATTTTTCATACCCTAAGAAATTTAGTAGATTTAGCAAGACTTGCATTAGTTGGTCTCAAGCTGCATGAAGCTACTGTTCCATTTATGGCTTATATAAATTACATGACATTGTGCTTTTTCAATATGAATGGTGAATGAGGCTATTGTCTCTTGGCTTATGGGAAATATTAGAAGCCTGTAGTTTTGTAGCCTAACTGGACACATTACTCTGATGTCTGGACATAATGATTTGAAAGAGAATTAGTTTATATATTAAAAATAAGCTAACAACTGCTTTTTAAAACCTGACCATTTTTCTAACGGCCTATGTATCTTACAGAGTTTACATTTCTGATGGGATGATTGAAAGTTTCTACAGTCTATTTAGAATTTAGACTAAATAGAAAAGACTTTATTCAATGTGTGTGGTATGCATGGGCAAAAACTGTATCTTTCCATATTCATTTCTATCTGGGTGAGATTATTACATTATCCACATTGGATGATGTAAAGATGCGTACTAGTTGACTGGGGTGGTGCCATATAAAGGGTATACTGATTACAAAATGTGGCTACCTGAGTGTCATCTTACTTTCCTTTATAAGCATTGCCTGAAATGGAATTATCTGAACTGCCTTAAAAAAAGCTTCAAGATTCTTTTATTTGAAACAGAACAAATATGACAGAAGTTTAGCATATTTAAAATAGGATTGGTTAAAAAAATCACAAATCAGTGAAGAAAATATTTACATTTGTAATAGAAAACCATACAAATGACTTAAGCATGACAATCCAAATCAAGGAAATTCAAATGAAATGCTACTTCTATCAAAGTGATAACGATTAAAGCAGTAATACTCAGTAATGATGAGAGGGCCATGACATGAAAACAGTGATAATTTCAATGTAAATGTGTTTGTATTTAGAAATAATTTTAAATCTACTTGAAGTTTGAAAAAATAAAAATAAGGCAAAGAACACACCTCTATACCTTTTGCCCAGAATCACCTATTTTGAGAATTGGTCCCATTTGTTTTATCATTCCCGTTCCTCCCTGCCTAGCCCCCCACCAGCCCCTCCTGTACCAACACACAAACAGACACACACAGACACACACATACACACACACACACACACACACACAATTTTATTCTGAACCATCTGAGAACAAGTTGTATGCATAAGGGCTTAAGAGTTTAATTTTTCAATTGAAATTTTAAAGATATTTGTAAGTTCAAATATACTTGCCAAAAAATACAGAGATCCAGTGTACCTTTGACCCTGTGTAGCATTTGGAAAACCTATAGTACAATATTAAAACAAGTGTATTGATACTACAGGTTTTCAGATTTCCTAAGTTTCACGTGTACTCATTCTTGTGTACATATGTGTGTAATTCTCAAGGCTGAGTTTTACTCTCACCTCTGGTACAAGCCAGTTATGCTTGTTACTGTTCAAATAAGGTTTAAGATTTGTGCAGGGTTGAAGAATAAATCAGCCTTTTTGAAGTGGAGGTACACTCAACTTAATAAAGGGACTTAAATTGAGTTAATAGAATAGCACTTTAAAAAAAAATACATTGCTTTGGCTCAGGAACATGATCTTTAACCAAAAAAAAAAAAAAAAAAAAAAGAAAAATACGATTATAAGCAGACTTGAATAAACCAAATTACCATTCTTTTCACTCTGGAAAAATTAAGGTATTTTCTCTGCCACTCCCAAGTCCCCTTTATGAAAAGATTTGCCATTGAAACAGAGTTGGGATACAGGGAAAGAAGTTAATTCTGACAGTTGCTAGTATTGATTGCATTAGTATCATATCAATTTCTCCACTAATACCAAAATTTTGTCACTAATTTCTTTTTAAATTGTGACTTTTGGAGAAACCAGTAGAGAGATGGAAAATTGTAGGTTTTAAAGATTATTTTGGTGATCCATTTGGGTAAAATAATGCCTAAAAGGAATCACATCCACATTTAAAGCAATTCTGTAGAAGTGATAATGATTAAAGCAATAATAATAGTGATGAGAGGGCCATGATACGAAAACAATAATTTCAATGTAAATATGTATGTATTTAGAAATAATGTTAAATCTACCTGAAGTTTTTAAAAATAAAATAATGCAAAGAACACACCTCTACACCTTTTGCCCAGAATCATCTATTCTGAGTATTGGCCCCATTTTTTTTTTAAATCATATTCATTCCTGAAACAGGACTCAAACAAATGGGACTATAATACATTCTAAAATTACTGAGTCCTCAAGCTTTACATTCTAAAGCTTCCTGAAACAGGACTGAAACAAATTGCATTTTGTGGCCTATGTAGATTGAAAAGGGGAACAAGTTTGCAGCAGAGGTAGTGTTCTTGAAAAGTACGCTAGGTTGGTGACAAAAAGGATCTTTTGACTCTGACACCACTGACATATCATCTTGGGCAAGTAGTTTAGTATCTTAGTTTCTTCACCTGTAAGATGATAGGGTGGTGGTTTTTTTTTTTTGTTTCTTTGTTTGTTTTTGCATAATCTTTAGATTCCTTCCAGATATAGGAGTCCATGACTGTCTTTTACTTAAAAATGTTCCTGCTGTCTTCAATAGAACTTTGAGACCACAATCAAAATGGTATAAGACTGAACTGTTTTTTGTGTTCTTTTTCCCCTCGTAGTTCCCTGTTTAGAACCTTAGTAACCCTGTTCAGGATTTTCCATTCTTGGGAGAAAGTTATTTAAATCTCAGGGATGTATCTTCGCTAAGTGATCCCCTGAGAAAACACATAGTACTTTCCTTCCTCTGTTCTATTCTTAATTTGTTTGTTTATCTTCTTCAGTAAACAGTAAAGTAGAGGAAAGTTGGTCTGTCCTATGGTTTCTTTGGTTAGAAGGGCTTGCCTTGCTGACTTTCTTTTCTGTCTGAAGTGATAGAGTTTTGAGACATGGAATGCCTTAAGCCCATGGTGGTCATTTGCAACTGATAGGATTGCAGGGAGCTTTGATAAGACAGCTTCAGGTTTGAATATGGATGGAATCCCTAAATGTTGAAACCTTTTATAGCAAAGAAGTTGCTGGAGCATATAAACAGTATTTTGTAGCCAAACGAATGAACAGGAATCTATGAGTATTGTTTAGAGATTACATGAATCTAAGAGAGGGCCATTATTCACATGTTGATAAAAGAGAATTGTCATATGTCAAAAAGTGTAAGAAGCTGCGAATTTCTTGGTCTGATACATTCTTCGATTAATATCTGTAATGGTGACAGCCAGGTTTGATTGGTCTGTCTCTTTATTTCCCTGGATTTGTGTTTCCTCTTTTGTAAAATGAGAAGGTTAGATTAGACTTCAGCTTTGGTCCTTCTGGCTGTAAACTTCTTTGAATATATAATTGTACTTTTGTTTTACAAGCATACTCATTCTTCCAGCATCAGTAGGAAACAGGCCTATTCTTCCAAATAAGTGAACTTTCTATGGGACGGAAGTTTGTCACCTACGGTTTTAAAAGCCCCTACAGATTGCCCTGTACTGTTATTTCAAGTTCTTTATGGTGGTTAATATCCTATTTACAGAAGAAAAGACTTTAAGTACTTGCCCTACAAAGCACACAATTTATAGAGGCACCAGGAGTTAAGTTGGTGCCATTAGAGGGTTCACATCCATTCTTATAATTACAACTTTCTTACTTACTAAAACATATTTCTCATTAGCAGTACTTCTTTTAATCTCAAATATTTTGGATCAATGGATTTTAAAACATAACTTGAAAACAACAGATACTCTTCTAATCTTAACCTTTTCCTAGTTTTGAATATTCCTAGTTTAGAATTTCCATCAGGAATACTGCATGATTCTAGAACTTCTAGTTTGGTGAATATGAATACTAAAACATGGCATGAGTTTCAGACACTACTTAATATTTCTGTATTCATAGCAGACATGAATAACCAGTTTCATTTCTGTCCCCAGGTGATCCCAGAAGTGACCATAAAGTCAATTGATTGGTGTTGGCATGTGAGATTAATCCTGTTTACTCTTGCTTGAGTCTTTTCCTTTGATTTCACTGTGGACAGAATAACACCACTTAAATGAGAATGCCTGAAATGATAGTAATAAAAATAATAGCTAATATTTACTGAGTGCTTGCTGAGTGTCAGGAACTGTTCTTGAAAGGTGTCATCTTGTTTAATCATCTCAGCAACACTATGGACTAGGTACATTGCTGTTCCTTATTTTACAGGAAAGAAATAGGAGGCACAGGGGATCAAGCAATTTCCCAAGGGTTGCAGCATAGTTCATAAGTAGCAAACCAGATCTGTCTGACTCTAGGCTTGTTTTCTTGGCTATGAGATGGAGATGGTCTCTTAAAGATTAAAAATTCAGGCTTCAGGCAAGTGCAGGAGTCCTTTGATGTCCAATTTTGCTCATTCGAGTGTTTCTCTGTCTGCATTTTCTGTTTAGTGTTATACATTTTAGCCAGGTAAGCAACCTTCAGGCTTTAGGGTAGATATTACTGTAACCCTGAAGTCTCTTATTAGTTGCTCCTCAATAAATGACTCTCAGTTACTACTTATAGGCAAAGTAAATCTCTCTTAATGACTCTCAGTTACTACTTACAGGCAAAGTAAATCTCTCTTAGGGGATATTTAGGTCTCCTGGAGATTTCTGACTGGTGCTTACTTAACTTCCTGCCTTACAACTCTTCTGCTCACCAGTCCACTTATAGTCCCTTTTGGTGATTGACTTTTTGTAATTTCTTCCTTCTTTGCTGGTTTGCCGTTTTTGATGGTTCTGATTCAATGAAATGTATTATATCGTTTTGAGACAATGTAATAATGTTCCTTTCTAAATCATTATTAAAAGTAATTTTCAGATTTAAATGAGTCCTTCATGCAGAAGGACTGTTGAGTTTTCAAAGCACCACCTCTCCATCTAATGTCATTTACTACTTTCTTTTTTCTTTTTTTTTTTGAGACAGAGTTTCGCTCTTGTTACCCAGGCTGGAGTGCAATGGCACCATCTCGGCTCACTGCAACCTCCGCCTCCTGGGTTCAGGCAATTCTCCTGCCTCAGCCTCCTGAGTAGCTGGGACTACAGGCACACACCACCATGCCCAGCTATGTTTTGTATTTTTAGTAGAGACGGGGTTTCACCATGTTGACCAGGATAGTCTCGATCTCTTGACCTCGTGATCCACCCGCCTCGGCCTCCCAAAGTGCTGGGATTACAGGCTTGAGCCACCGCGCCCGGCCTACTACTTTCTGTAATACCTGGTGTTTACTAACCATTTAAAAACATTGATAGCTATTTTATATATAAAGACTTTACCTTTTTTGGAAAGTTAATGCTTCAGTGTATTACATTATGGGATAGAACAGAGCTTGGATGATTTGGTTTTATTTTAAATATTTCCATTTGTAAAGCAGCAGACATTAAGGAGAACATTTCCTTACAGTCTGAATTTCTGGAAGATTATAAGGAAGGTTGACGTAAACATCCTTCTACCTAGATGAGCATGAGTCTGGTGAGGCTTAAGGTAAAATTGCTTTATTCTTTAATAAATTTTTTTTGAATTGTCTATATACCCATCTTCATGCAGAAATCACCTATTATATGTATTTTGATAAGGAAAGTGCTACCACATGGCAAATAAAATACATGGATTTATTTTCTTTTGCTAATTAGCTTGAAGGAAGGGATTAGGTCATCATCATCTTTTAAGTTCCTCCTGTATTTGGAAGCAAGGCTGAAAAAGGTTTATTTTCCAGTCTCTGTTGGAAACCTACCCTTTTACATTATTTGCCATAATGCTTTGCTGAATGTTGAATGTCCTAATTGCCATTTTCTTTCCTTGCAGGATGTTTCATTCAGATCGAATGTGGAGCTGCCATTGGAAATGGAAGCCCAATCCTCTTCTGTTCTTCTTTGCTTTATATATCATGTGTGTTCCTTGCTCAGGTAAGACTCTTTCTCTTCCAAACCTTGAATTAGTCATGACGACATTGTCTGCAGCATAAGCACGCTACTTATTTACGTTACTTTACTTTTACTTACTGCCTTTTTTTCCTGTTTCTATCCCTATAGGGCTTTTTTTTTCTGTTTATGATTTATCTATCCTCTTTGAATTCTGTGTGAATGCTATTACTTTGATCATTGTTATATTTTCTAATGAGTTTATTTCTTTAATCTTTGTTGTCATTTATTTATTTACTTAGCCCATATTGAGTGATGAGATAACTACATAAATGGCATTTAAAAAATGCTAGCGGTTTCTTTTACTGTTGAAAAATATACAGCATTTACCTTTTTTTTCAAGTTTTTATATAGTTATTTATGGAAAGTACAAACTTTACTAGTTTCATTCAACCTCATTTTATTAGCATGTTGTAATATGAATTAGGATTTGGAAATTACGTTTTTAGATTATGCATTTAATTTACTTGATATGAAAAAGTTAATTTTAATTATAGCATTTTTGGGATTAAAGTATCTATTTTTTATAATTACATTTTTTCTTGAACTTTGAAATAAAATCTTGACTGTTGAGAAAACTAAATTTTCTGTAAACAGCAAATTATATGAATAAGCTAATTAGAGGCTGAGGAGTCCGAATATTTAAAAGTAAACTGTTTCTTCATTGTCTGGTTTTGTCACTGAATTGAACAAATTTATTTTTCTTAAGACCATTCTGTTTAACTCTTTGTTTTCTCCTGGTGTATTTACTAGACTTATTATGTTTTCCTTTAGAATAAAGCTAAAATCATAATTCTTGAAGTCTTTCATATTTATTACTTGGAATTTAATCAAGATTTATTAATTTCATATTTATAATATATCTATATTATCATAAATAATGCATTTAAAAAATCATGGAAATAGATTATCTGCTAAAATTGCTTATTCATGGATCAAGAAATTAAACTCGTATTGAGATGTGAAAATTTCTTTTCCAAGCCTCCAAGTATTTTAAGAGTTTCAATTACTTACTTGGAAAATCCCTTGCACTTATTTAATGGCTTCAAAACAGAACAGATCTTTGAGTGAATTTTGTGTATTTGTTAGAATTTTATTGTAAAGCCATTTTTCTTATTACTTTCATTATTAGAAAGAGGAAACACAATTGTAAACAGATTGAAAAATTAGAGATATATTAGATTTTATGATGTACAGTGTTGAATTACTTCCAAAAGTGATTCTCTAGGAACCAGTTACATGATATGAGATAAATTATGAGATTAACATTATTAGTTGAAGTCTGTTCACTTTCATTTTTGTTATGTCATGCATTTGTATATTTTTAAGCCTTCTTGAGACTACAACACCTCCGATTTGGACTTTTAGATGTCAACATTTTAATTAATATATGCACATTCTTGAATTTTCATTATTTGAATAAATGAAGCACGTGTTTTTAGGCTACAGCAAAGGCATCAACTTGTCTGGGATCAGGCTGAGGCAAGAGAAACTTCTGGGGTACAACATTTAAGGAGGCACTCATTCTTAAGATCACCTGAATCAAAGTATTTACAGTAGTTAGGTTATTCTCTCACACAAGATTTTCTTATTTATTTGTCATTTCTTTTATTATCCAACTGTTTTTGTGTATCAGATAAAGTTTTGTGACAGATAGTTTTCTGTGTTCACTTTTGAGACCAGAACATTTTGTATGCATAGCTATGTCATTCTAATAAGAACTCACTTAAAAATGCCACCACCTCACAGGTAAATGTCTGAATTCACAGACACTCTTTAGAGGTTATTATTGGCATTTTAACATAAAATTTTTGTGTCATAAGATGATTCAGCATGGGGTTCCTTAAAACGAACTCCCAAGCCATTTAAAATAATGCATATTACAACTGTAGCTCTATCTGATATTTAAAATCTATTTTTGCATAAACCAAAGTGTAATACTGCTGTAGTTTTGAAGACTAGTGCTTAACTGATATTATATCTCTGTTTACACATTTGTTGACTAATTTTGCTTCTCTGGATAACCTCTAGATGATTTCAAGTGAAGTGGCTTTAAATGACATCTTGATGCCAGTGTCCACTAAATCTGTATTATCCATCCTGGCCCCTTCCTGGTCCCTAGAGTCACCTCTTGGGTTGCTGACCTTCATCTACCCTTGGAGTAGGCCTTAAATTTCAAATGTGCCAAGAGGGCTTCCAGTTCCTATCTCCTATCCCCAAATCTACTTCTCTATTAATCTTTAAAATTCATCCTTCTATCTTCCTACTCTCTCCCACTCTATTTTGTAGACATATTGCCTCTCTTTCCCTGACTATGCCTTCCTAGTCTCCTCTTCTCCCTCACCTGGTTCTTTTTGACACTCATATCTCAGTTTAGTTATTACCACCTCAAATAATCCTTCCGTATCCCTCAATTCCAAGGAGCTCTGCTGGATCATATATTCTTAGTGATAATCTGCATAGATTTTGGTTGTTGTCTTGTTTGTCAATGTTTTGTTAATTTGGCTGTGATATTTTGGGAGATTAGCAGACCTCTTTTGATTGTTACGATTGACACTTAGTTCAGATGATTAAAATTAGAATCTTATAATTTGATTCCAATAACATCCATAGTTTGATTCATATAATAGAATTGCAGTATTAAGTTTGCTAGTAGGTAAGTTAACATTTGTATTTTCATGGGACACTTAAAAAACAAATACGTGAGTTTTGTGCCCTTCCAGATTTTCAAAAGTAGTATGGAAAATTAACTCATTGTGTCTTGACAAGTGATGATTACAACTTTTAATAAGAACTACACTAAAATAACAATTTTGAATATTTACATTCATGTCATAGAAGTATGCCTTAAAACAATAAAATGTGATTTTTTAAACCCACTATCTTGACACGATTTAGAAAAGTTGACAACATCCAGAATAATCAATATTTTTGGGAAAACAGTGTATACTGACAGTGTTGACTCTATCTTTTGGTAATTAGGTAGCACATAAAAAATTAAGAATATGAAGAATATGTACATTGGTATATCACTATCACATGTAGGCATATACCCTATAAAATAAAAAACACAGATATGTAGAGAAATCAGTATCACTATGTGAACTAGCATTTCAATAGCAAACAACTGGAAAAGACTAATTGTTCACCAAAAGGGGGATGGTTATATGTATTATTTTACATTTTTTTCATGAAATACTGTGCAATGCTTCAAAATAATGTGGTCAAAGTGTCTTTTGTCTTGGAAAGTTGTTCATGATGATAATGTTAAATTACAAAACAAATTATGGGCAGGCACTGTGGTTCAATACCTGTAATCCCAGCACTTAGTGGGGCAGAGGTAGGAGGATAGCTTGAGCCCAGAAGTTTATATTGTAGAACAATATAAAACTATCTTAGATTCATAATAGTTTCCATTACAAACCTGGATGTATTATTTATTTATGTTTGTATAAGACTATGTAAACATGTTAATAAAACATGGAATGATACTCATCAGACTTCTAAAATAGGTTATCTCAGACACATAGTTTGGAGAAGCAGGAGGGATGATGATGGAACTTCATATACCTCTGAAGTTTTTGCCTTGTTACAGCAATCAGGTATTACTTTAGTAATCTGAAAAAAAGAAAAAACTGATGAATTTCCTTTTTTGAAAAAGCCAGTTAGGCTAGACACAGTGACTCATGCCTGAAATCAAGCACTTTGGGAGGCTGAGGTAAATGGATCACATGGGGTCAGGAGTTTGAGACCAACCTGATCAACATGGTGAAACTCCGTCTCTACTAAAAATCCAAAAAATTAGCCAGGTGTGGTGGTGCATGCCTGTAGTCCCAGCTACTGGGAAAGCTGAGGCAGGAAAATCACTTGAATACAGGAGGCGGAGGTTGCACTGAGACGTTGCACTCCAGCCTGGGCAACAAGAGTGAAACTCCACCTCAAAAAAAAAAAAAAAAAAAAAAGCCACATTAAAAAATGACCAGAGAGGTGTAGAAGTGTATGGATATTTAAATTTTGTTAGTTACTTAACTGTTACTGTGGCTCTTTCTTCACTTAATAGGAATTTCTAAAAGGAGTTTCAGATAATAACTTCTTTTTTGTGGCCTAGCACTCCATGACTCCAAAGATGAATGATGATATCTTGAGCAGACAGAGGGTTATGGACTCAAGTAGAGTGGGAAACAAGCAGCCCAGAGCCAATACATTTCTAAGCAACCAGGAGCCTGTTTCCCCACAGATCTTCTTAGTCATGAGCAGTGAGGGAGGAGCCTCCCTTCTCTCCTGGAAATCAATGATATCAGCAGATTGTTTCAAAGCACCGTGTTACTCTGATATTATGAGACATCAACAGCTGCAAGGGGAAATATTTCTGAAAGTACAGTCTAGCCTGAATTGTGTACTTTCTAGTTCAGGGCAGAGCGTAGTTCTGGAAGGCAAGTGATTGTGTAGAAAGAATCTTTTGCTTTTTTGTTTGTTTATGTGTGTTTTTTTTTTTAATGGTACTAAAATAAGCAATTATCTAGTTTCAGTTACATTGTAGTCTGTATTTAAGAGTTAAAGTTTGGTGAAAAGGCTTTCAAATGTCTAGAAAAATAATCCTTTTATGAATGTGCCTTTTTTTTAAAAAAAATTAATGTGTACTGAAAATTACCAAATGTATCTTAATGGTCAAAAATAAGGCCCTGATTGTACAGACTATTTTGCATATAATGATAAATGTGTGTATGTGTGTTTCACTCAGAATCAAAGTGCTCCAAATTGCTGTCTGAAGCTTTCAGCTAAAAGGCTGTTTTTCATTTCAGAACTTAGATTAGAGAGCATCAGTGTGAATGAATAAATAAAACCTAGAAAGTTTTATAGAGATATGTCCTTGAGGCAACGTTCTAGTTAATTTCCTTCATGCACTTTGGATGGTCTGAATTTGATATTATTAAATATGAAATCATACATGAGGGATCGTAAAGCCAATTACATAAAAGTAGAATGGGAATGACCTATCTTGTCACCAAAGTGACAATCTCAAGTGATCTAGCAGTGTGATGGGACCACTAATGAAACTGACACCACTTAAATGATACTAGGAGGGGAGATGTCAACAGTCCTACTTTTCATTGGTCAGACCATGGTTGTCTCCAGGCATGATTGACATAATTTATAGAGAGTTGGTGAACAGAGAATATTTAGATCAGGCACTCCAGCATACTGATGAGTCTCAAGCTATCTGAGGAATTTTTGGAGCAGTCTCTGTTTAAACTGAGTGAGTGAAACCTCTTTGGTGGTGAGCTGTGACTGTGGACTCCTTTCCTTTGTGTCAGACACAATATTCTTTTGTGTATCATTGTTTTTTTTTTCTTTTTTTTTGAGATGGAGTATCACTCTGTTGCCTAGGCTGAAGTCAGTGGCATGATCTCAGCTCATTGCAACCTCTGCCTCCTAGGTTCAAGCAGTTCTCCTGCCTCGGCCTCCTGACTAGCTGGGACTACAGGCACGTGCCACCATGCCCAGCTAATTTTTGTAGTTTTAGTAGAGGTGGGGTTTTACCATATTGGCCAGGCTGGTCTTGAACTCCTGACCTTGTGGTCCACCTGCCTCATCCTCGCAAAGTGCTGGGATTACAGGTGTGAGCCACTGTGTCCAGCCCAATTTGTTCGTTTTTTAAGAACAAATTTTGTTACATTAAAAATGGATTTAGAGAAATGGCACATTTACTTTAATAAAGTCAGTAGGAATAAGATACTAGCCTTTAGATATCTGGAGAGTGGTCATTGGAAGTGATAACAGACTTCTAAGTATCTCAAAGAGCAGAGCTAGGACCAGTTTATTAATGTTATAAGAACCAAATGACCTTCTTAGTAATTAATTGTCCAAAGATAAACACAACTGTTTTTCAGATTCCCCCATCACTAGTAATTGGGTCATGAAGCAATCTCAGTATTGAGCAATTTGTGTCAGAAACCTTGAAGACCTCCTCAGCCTCCAGTCCAGTCATGGAGTGTGTGTTGTTTTGTGAACATAGTTTTAATTGTTTTACCTGCAAAGTTTTTTCTGTGTGTTTCCAATTTAGTAGCTTAATAATGCACTACAACTATAGGTTGGGCAGGTAACTTTCTTGGACAAGGTAAACCTGGGGAGCTCTAGACTTTAATAGGGGCATATCACCTCTGAGACTTTGGCACACACAAAATTGTCCACCTCCTTTAAATTCTTTTTTATTTTTTAAGGAGTTTTCTTTTTATTTTTAGCAGGTAGAATATGCGCTCTTTGGCACTGTTCTTACTAAAGTTGCAATATCATAGTATTCAGTAAGTAAGAAGATGGAAATAAAAAGAGTGGGGGAGAACCAAAGCCAGACCCAAATGTGTTCCAGATATAATGAGCAAATAGACTTTATAGGGAGGGGCAGCATGGGAAGGAAATTTTTGAGGTTAGATGAGAAAAATGTATTAATCACATAATGAACATCAAGTCACATAAATGTCCTTTCCCCTCCATTGGACTAAGATGATTAAACACCTGAAAAGAAAGCAAAGTTCCTTTCAGAGGCCGAGATGGGCGAATCATGAGGTCAGGAGTTCAAAACCAGCCTGGCCAAAATGGCAAAACCTCAACTCTACCAAAAAGACAAAAATTAGCCAGGTGTGGTGGTGTGTGCCTGTAATCCCAGCTACTTGGGAGGCTGAGGTAGGAGAATCACTCAAACCTGGGCGGCGGAGGTTGCAGTGAGCCGAGATCCTGCGACTGCACTCCAGCCTGGGCAACTCTGTCTCAAAAAAAAAAAAAAAGAAAAAAAGGTTTTTTGGCAGCACATGGATGGTGGCTATCACCAGTTCAGGTTAACCTTCTTAACATCTCCTAAGAAAAACTCTTATAAAGGAATAAAGTATCCCAGTGGGGATTTTGTGGCCACTATATTTCTTTATATATGTGTGTGTGTGTGTGTGTGTGTGTGTCTGTGTGTGTGTATATTTTTTATTGTACTTTAGGTTCTGGATACATCTGTAGATGATGCAGGATTGTTGCATAGGTACATATATGGCAATGTAGTTTGCTGCCTCCATCTGCTCGTCACCTGTATTTGGCATTTCTCCCATGTTATCCCTCCCCAACCTCCCTACCCCCCACTGTCCCTCCCGCAGTCCCCCAATATTTCTATGGTTAAGACTAATTATCTTGATTTCTCAAAAAAAATCATTAAAAATATTTGTAATCTTTTGAATGAGATTTTTCTCAGGAAAATGGTTTGAATTGTTAGGTATTTCATGTCAACATATCTTGGTTTTTAGTCATTCCTAAACTAACTTCATCTTAAAATTGTGGTTTAGAAATGATATGCATTTGTAGTAAATTACATAATTTTCTATAATAAATTATTAGGAGTCAAAAAAGATGCCTTCCTCTACTACATTCTCCTCCAAGTTTGGTGCTGGTAGTTTAGATAAAAGAGAAAAAGTGTACTAGAGTTCAGAAGATGGATTGTGTCAACCCATTTAAAAATCAGGATCTTTCTTCTAGTAACTATGGAATTATACTAGTCACTATTATTGGTTTGGGCAAAAGTACAAGAATGAGAAAATGCTCATAATTTTTGCAAACAGAAGGATCTTTTTAGAACATTCCTTACCTGACCAAAACTTGATTAAGTAGTATTACTGAAGTAAAATACAGATCTAGAGAAAAAAAAACTCTGGAAATATTCATCACCGCTTTTATACACATTCACAGTTCCTTTCTTCTGTCTTTCATTTATTTGTTTTTTGCCTTAAATATATGTCCAGAAATGTGGCATTTTGTATAATTGATACTGGCCCCTATGAGTATAAGGAATAGTTTAGGTTTTATTGAATAGTTTTTTAAGGCAGAGTTTCTGATCACAGTGATTTCAGTGGCTGCTATGAAGGGGAAAAGCTAGACTTTTAGAGATAATTTGCCTCAGTGTGTGTGTGTGTGTGTGTGTGTGTGTGAGTTTTTAGAGAAAATGAGCTCCAAGTATGCACTGAGGTTGTGAAAATGTAGCCTCTCACCTTTTTCAGAGTTCTTCTAATCAGATTGTGTATACCAGTTGTCTCCTGGCTGGCTCATCAGAGGTCAATATTAGCATTTTATTTCATTGCTAATCTCATCTCACTTTAGAATGGTAACCTGAAAATCTGTTACTTGTAGGAAGCTCATCACCACAAACAGTTTTGCTGCAATACTGCTGATAACCTAACATTTCACCAAACAATAGGGATTGTGGTTTTTCTCTCAGAGAATTTGCTAAGTTGATATAGTATGTTTTTTTCCAGTTTGGTAAGCGTCCTTGATGCTTTAGTTGGTGTTTGCTTAGGACCCTTATTACTTCTCTTCATCTGACTGGCTTCCACGTCCTGCATAGATGAGTAAGAGAGGTCTGCCTCTTACTGACCTTTCAGGAGAAAGTTCTCTTTGAATTTTAAGCCATTTCTGATACTTAATGTCATTTGCAAACATGATACTACTGATTGTGACACCATGGAAGATGGGTTCAGTAAATGTGTAGTGAATGAATTGAATTGCTTTCCAAGCTCTCTTACCAGAGCTTGGATTTCCCTTAGCAGAGTGTGTCTAGCTTGTCCAAGAGTTAGGCATTCTTAATCAGAGTCTCCTCATTTCCCCACTGTTATTAAAGTATCTTCAACATATATGAGAGCGTCATAGTACTTAAAGAAATTACAGAGAACATAGAATTAATATTGCTGTTCTTAGACTCATTTAAATGCTAAAGGCTCTGTCATAGTAATATTATTATATATGAGCAATGTGTTTGAATGTGGTATATGTATATCTTAGGCTCATTTCAAAGCCCTAGTTATGCGAAGCTAAATCATTGCCTTTAATGTTAAGGAGTTTTAGTGTCATTGGTGAGAAAATAAATAGGATGCAATGTGATTTGTGATTTAGTAGAATTATAGGCATGATACCAAGAGATAACAGAAGAAATCTCGGAAAAGTTCTCATGGAATAGATAATGTTGAAACCGAGTCTTCTGATGATAGCAGAAAGGAAGAAGATGGAGAAAGGGTATGGAAATGGAAAAGGGAGTCTAGGCAGAGAAAGGAGCAGGGACAAGGGCAAACACACAGATGCATTTTAAATGACTTTGTGGAAGCAAGCATATTTCTTATTACTTAGAATAAATGGTCTCTGCAGAAGAAGGTAAGGAATGAGGCTACATGGGAAGTGGGAGACCAGACTGGAGGATGTCAAGTGAGAGCCAATGCCGACAAAACTGAATGGGGACTTCCAGCCCAGCAAGGGAGATAGATGTGTCCCCTATAGCTACAGTTCTGTAAGATTTGCACAATTACAGATAAAGATGAATGCTGAAGGGCACAGAAGTTAAGAACTTCCCTAGGGTGGTAGTTAGGGTGCTCAGTGAAAAAATTGTATTTTGTTTGTTGAATCTGCAGTTTTATGATTTTTCTCTGTCATACTGTTGTGCCTTAGAAAAGGCAGCCTTAGTTTCCTCATTGGCGAACAGCCCTGGTAGACATATTAAAAACCTGGAGATAGTAAAAGTACTTCAGGCACCCTGGATGCCTTCTGCTTCTTGCTCAAACCCATATTTAGTGTGACCAAGGGTTGATGAATCTAGATCAGAAATATTTTCTTTGTCTTTATAACTATTGCCTTTGAGGCTTTCATCTCCACTGTGTATATTGTAAGAGCTCCTAAGTAAACTCCCTGTGTCCAAAGTAAATTGGACAAAAATCTCCTTTTTCATAGGAAGTCTGGCTTAGGGTGAAATTATATGACAGAATGAGATGACTAATGATTTAGAATGCAGCCTATTGACATTCAACTTTTGAGAGCATTTTTTTTTTTGCATGAAATTTTTCATAGTCTTCAAATTGTTCCTTTAGGTGCTTCTGGCTTCTAAGCAACTTATATGACTTTTTTGGTCTCTAATTTAAATAAGACTTATCACCTGATTTGCCTAGTTTATTTCCTGTTCCTATTTCTTCCTTTTGAATATGTTTCAATTTTCCCATCATAACTTAAATTTTTCTGTAAGACAGTTATTAGGATATTTACTTTAAAGTTGTTGGTTCAAGTGAAACAGAGAGGAAGACTTATCTTTATTCTCTGTCCACTATGTGTACCTGGCATTACTTTGCCATAGCCTTTATCATAATTGTGTTTGAAAGCATCTTGAATTGGGAACTTTGGGCTAATTTAAGTTTAGAACTCCCATCTGTGGGAAGTAGAGATTTTGTATAAAATATAAACATTTAGTGCTGTAAGTAACAACTTATTGTTTTGATCAGAAATATATATAGTTTATTAGGCTTTGTTAAATTAGGTTGAAAATATATTTTAGCTTTCAGGGCAGAATACATAAACTAAACCAATTTGTTATTCATATGGCAGTAAATAATTAGATGTGCAGTCTAGTAATAAAAATGAACATATGTAATTTTGTTTCCTCATATTTAAAGGAGAGCTTTTCATATTTTAAAAGTAAGACTACAGTCTTTTTAAGACTGTATGCCTTAGAAGCATTAGTAGTACCTTACACATGTCACCTTAGAAGTATTTTAATTTTTAGTAATCTTAGAAATAAAATCAGAAAATAAATCATGGGCTATTTCAGGTTAAAAATAAAGTAGTATTTGAGAGGAAAATGTGCTTAGAAAAAATACATTAAAAGTTTAAATATATGTTGGATTTTATTTAAACTTGGACAGTACATACCAAGCATTAAAGCACTTTTAGAAGCAACTAAACTAATGATGGGAGTGAAAATAGTTGCTTTTGATATCAATAGCACAATTAACTTGACTCTGAATAACCTGATCAATCAGTAACATGAATTAAAATGCTGACTCTGAAATGAAATTCTGCAAAAATATTCCTTTGCAGTCAGAGATACCTTTTCAATGTGTATTGAGTCTTTGTTCTTTATGAGCTGTGGGTAGGTGGATGCAGTTAATATACATGGTGAAAACCGCATGCCTGAACTTTTAGCTTGTGTTTTTATTAATACCAAAATCAGGCAGAGGCTGATTAGCAGTCGTTAAATTGGATGGTTGGTTTCTGTTTTTCTGGTTGCATAACCCAGACATCACTTGATCAAAAATTAGCTTCAGTACTTGTATATTCAATGGATAAGTGTGGTGCAGCTTTATTTGAAATACCTCACTAAGTTGAAAAGGATCCTGCGAATTAATTTCTTATTTTATATTCATCCCTTTCTGTAAATATATATTATAGCAGTAAGACATTTTCAAAAAGCTGATAAATTCCATGTTATCTATCATGCTTTTAAAACCCTTTGACCAGTAGGAGCCTATGGGAAACAACACATATAGATTCTTATCAGAGAAATATTCACAATAATTAAATATTAAAGACAAATACCCACCAAGAAAGAATTTGCTAATTATGGAATATTTAATTATGAAAGGTACACATAACCATATCTTAGTTTTTTGAAATGTTTAGTGAAATGGCATAAAGATTAAAATGTTATTGAGAAAAGCAGAGCATAAAACTGAGTAGTGTTTTTTAAACAATAGTGTAAATTAAATTTAAAAAATGGCAAGATAACAATCTCCATGTTTTTAAGATTCAAGCACTTCCTTTTTCATTATATCCTTATGTTTCCAATATGTGTGTGTATGCATGTGTATATATACATATGTACACATGCATACACACACATACCTATATATATATCTAGAGTATAATTTAATAATTATATTGTTGGGTATTTATGCAAAAGAAATGAAAACATTTATCTACAAAAAGACTTATACAAGAATTTTATGACAGCATTATTTATAATAGCCACAAAGTGGAAAAGAAAAATCCAAATGTCTGTCAACATGTAAATACCTAAACATGTTTTGATATATTCATAATATAGGATATTACTCAGCAAAAAAGGAATGAACTACCTATGTATGCAAAAATATGAATAGGAATTTCTAAAACATGTTGAACAAAGAGAGGAACATAGAGTACATACTCTATGATTTTGTTTATATGGAGTTATAGAATAGGCACACCTAAGCTATAATGATAAAAACCAGAACAGTGGTTGCCTCTAGGGAGAAGAAATGGTAAGATACTCTGTGTTGATGTAAATGTTTCAAATTTTGATTTGAATATCATTACACAGAGGTATACATTTATCAAAACTTATTGAACAGCTCACTTAAATGTGTGCATTTTGTTCTATGTAAATTATACTTGTATTAGAACAATCTCATCCAATTAAATTATACAAGTAATAGTTTTAGGACATAATTAACATAATTTCACTGCCTCTAAAACTATCAGGATTTTACTATTTCAAGAATTAAGTACTAGCTTTCTAAAACACAACTTCTTTGTTATATTTTTTGGAGTATTTTGGCTGGAAAATATTTCTTCCTAGCAGGAAAAGAATATTCAGTTTTGCTATATTTGTATTAGTTATGTTTATTCAGTATTCAGAGACATTTTCAGTAGTTAAGCATTTTTGGGGGCTGGGCTCAGTGACTCATACCTGTAATCCAAACACTTTAAAAGGCTAAGTTGAGAGAATCACTGGAGCCCAGTAGTTCTAGACCAGCCTAGGTAACATAGCAAGACCTCATCTCCACAAATAATAAAAATGGTAGCCAGGCACGGTAGCACATGCCTGTGGTCCCAGTTACTTGGGAGTCTGAGGTGGGAGAATTCATTGAGCTGGGACGGTTGAGGCTGCAGTGAGCCATGATAGCACTACTACACTCCAGCCTGGATGACAGAATGAGACCCCATCTCAATAGAAAAATTATTTGGGTCGAAAGAAAAGAACCCGTTTTTGAAAAGATGTAAACTTTTCTTAGTTCAAGTATAAGATTCCACCTCACCCTTCTTTAGCCTCTACATACATTCAAAAGTTTGGGTTATTCTACCTTTGCCTGAAGGTTCTTTTCCTTGGGAGCGGCTTTCCTCCATGTAATAAAAATGAATGCAAAAATCAGCATATCATTTTTCTATTAGTTATATTTTCATAATATATTGGATTTTACTTTTTAACTAGGACCTTGTGTAAGACTTACTGATATTTTTGGCTTGTCACCACAATAAAAAGTAGAGATAAAAGATGGGTGACTCAAGAAAACGTGTTTCATTTTTTATTATATGCTTATTTGTCTGTTTACTTGTTTTATAGTAACAGAGTGGTTTATCATCTATTTACTATAAAGTGATTTGTCCTCATTTCACAAATGCATGCTCTTGGTGAAAAACTGCACAAACTTTTATAAATTTCATTTCCTAGTAAATATAAAGCGTGAACCAGAAAGTACATTTCAATCAAACACTTGAAAATGCTGACCTAGAGTAGCTCAGCACCTGGTGAATGGTCTCTGAGGGGGTTATTTGTTCTGCGTTGGTTACTGGCTTGAGAAGTTACATGGGTGAGTAGTGAGTTGAAAGCATCAGTCAGGACAGTCTCATTTCTGAAGAAGCACCTGCTATATCTGTACCCCTGAATAAATGTCACTTTTTTTGCCTATGAAGTAATGAGAATGGGGCTATTGATTGAAGCAAAATAATAGGACCCATAATCATCAACTGTTAATATTAAGATCCCAGATGACTCGCAGGTTATACGAAAACGTCTCATGAAAGTGAGAATGTATCCTTATTGGACTGATAATTTGAAGAAGTACTATATATAATTCAGTAAATACAAAGAATGAAAAGTGGTATAATTTTTAACTTCAATATGCATTACAAAGGGTGAGGCTCAATCTTTACATCTTAAAATTTGATCTCATTCCTTAGTTTTATACAAGTTTAAATTACAGCTGATTTAGCAGATGTTTTGCCATGCAGGACCTGTGTTAACAATTATACAGACATGTGCTACAAAACATTGAGGTCAATGACAGTCCATATATATATGACAATGAACCCACACGATTAGTTATACATTACTTAACAACAAAGGTATGTTCTAAGAAATGCATCATTAGGTGATTTCATCGCTGTGCAAATATCATGGAGTGTACTTACATAAAGCTAGATAGTATAGCCTCCTACACACTTAGGCCAGGTGGTATAGTCTATTGCTCCTAGGCTGTAAACCTGTTTAACAGGTACTGAATACCATAGGCAGTTGTAACATAATGGTGAGTATTTGCGTATCTGAACATGTCTGGAAAAGGTACAGTGAAAATGCAGAATTAGAATATTATGGGCCCACTGTCATATATATGGTCTGTCATTGACCGAAACATTGCTATGGGGTGCCTGACTGTATAATGGAAATGCCCTATACAGGAGTACCATATTTAATCTTTTATATCACCGTATTTTCATTGCTGGCTAGTTATGAGAGCTTCTCATGGACATCTATGTAGCAATCTAAGCTCTTCTTTAATCTGAGCTGCCTTTTCCTGGCTTCAGTGTGTTAATATCACTACTTGCCTTCCCTCCAAACCTCTTTGAGATCTAATCCATTGCTAAATATGAGAGCATCTCTTGTCTAACTGTATTATTTGAATGTCCTTTATTCTAACATAGACCTTATTGCCTCTTGTCTCAGCTTCCATAAAACAGAAAAACTGATTTTGTTGCCTTCTGTCTTCCTCTGCAATCTAGCGATAAAGCACTTTCATATAAACATTTCTTAAAGTGTAATTTGCACAGGAACTTAGAAGAGCTTTCAGTTGCTGGTGTCAGCACGGCCTTTATTGCTTGGCATTGATGTTCGATCACCATGTATCCTCAACCAGTGTTTTATAAGCTATTTCCACTACTTCCTTACACATAATCTAAGAAATAAACAAGTTGAAAACATTTTTTTCTCTGACATTCCATAAACTTCCCTACCTCCACACCATTTCTTCAACCTAAAACTTCATTCTGCTTCACTGCTACCTAATAAAATGTTTGCCATCTCATGACCTGTCTCGGCCTCTTCATGTAGCATTTAAAATAAGGATAGAAAGATAGGTAGTTTTTTGGTCTTAATTATCATGTTTGTGTATACGCGTGTGACTGCCTGTTGGATAGCATTTTAATGTTGGAAATGGAACAGCAAAGTATTTTCTGAATCTCCAATTTTTCTCCATCTCTCATTTGGAATTCTGTAACAATTCATACTTATTCTATGTTTTGTTGCCATATTGTGCTTTATGATTATTAATATGTTTCTATTTTTACCTTCTTATTTGTGCCTATAGGTAAGGAGTATATCTTCTTTATTTTCATATTCTGCACAAAACTAAGAAAATATAGGTACTGCAATAGGAATGAAGTAAAGCACACTATTTAAAGGGAGGCATGTGTGATTGTGGCAACACATTCACTCTACAGTGCGACGTGAAGGGCAGAGAAACTATGTTGTAAACAAATAGAATGAGGCACAGCCATGCATTTTGGTTATATTGGGAGCATATATACTTGAATTATTTAGAGTGCTACAAATCCTTGTAGCTCATTCTGCATTTCAGTCATTTCATCGCTTGCTGTATCCCTAAAAAGTACATAGGATCTAAGAAAACCTTCCCAAGCAGTTGGTAACAAGAACCCTGGACTTATGGATAATAGGTCTAAAAGGCCATGAAGTTTACTTCCTCCTCCCTTTTCTTGACCAAACAATCCCTGTGGTAGACTTGTGCTCCAGCATACCCCTCCACTGTAATTCACCTTCTTCCCCTTCCCATAGGAGATGTGAGGTGCTAGAGCTTCTACCCAGCTCCACCTTCCTATTCTTTACATCTTCCATGAGGCTCATAGCTTAGCAGAATCTTGGGCTGAGACTCCAGGGTATTGACTGGATTTAGGATTAATTTTGTTTTAGCTATGTTATGAGTTGGCCTGGGATTTTAACTGAATTTTATAATGTTATTTTCATGGGAAAAAGAATTCTAAAATCTAAACAACCAATCTGGAACCTATTTTTTGCAATATAATGTATTGTATGTTCCGGTTTTTTGACATTTTAAAGACCAAATATTTCTACATTTATCTATGCTGTATTCCTTAAAATCAAAATACCTGTAATCATAGCTGTATTCAATGAATTATTTAGAAACATGCTATAGTTTCAACTTTTATAATTTATCTGATATGCTTCTCATTTAAATGAATATTTGTAGATTTTTAAAAAGGAATATATATATATAATTGCACTTTAGGTTCTGGGGTACATTTGCAGAACATGCAGGATTGTTGCATAGGTACCTACATGGTAATGTGGTTTGCTGCCTCCATCCCCTTGTTACCTATATCTGGCATTTCTCTCCATGTTATCCCTCCCCAACCTCCTTACCCCACGCTGTCCCTCCCCCAACAGAGCCCAGTGTATGATGCTCCCCTCCCTGTGTCCATGTGTACTCGTGTTCAACACCTGTCTGTAAGTGAGAACATGTGGTGTTTGATTTTTTTGTTCTCTTGTCAGTTTGCTGAGAATGATGGTTTCCAGATTCATCCATGTCCCTGCAAAGGACATGAACTCATCATTTTTTATGGCTGCATAGTATTCCATGGTGTATATGTGCCACATTTTCCTTGTCCAGTCTATCATCGATGGGCATTTGGGTTGGTTCCAGGTCTTTGCTGTTGTAAACAGTGCCACAATGAACATACGTGTGCATGCATCTTTATAATAGAATGATTTATAATCCTTTGGGTATATACCCAGTAATGGGATTGCTGGGTCAAATGGAATTTCTGTTTCTAGGTTCTTGAGGAATTGCCACACTGTCTTCTACAATGGTTGAACTAATTTACACTCCCACCAACAATGTAAAAGTGTTTCTATTTCTCCACATCCTCTCTAGCATCTGTTGTCTCCAGATTTTTTAATAATCACCATTCTAACTGGCATAAGATGGTATCTCAATGTAGTTTTAATTTGCATTTCTCTAATGACCAGTGATGATGAACACTTTTTCATATGTTTGTTGGCCTCATAAATGTCTTCTTTTGAAAACTGTGTTCATATCCTTCACCTACTTTTGAATGGATTTGTTTGTTTTTTTCTTGTAAATCTGTTTTAGTTCTTTCTAGATTCTGGATATTAGCCCTTTGTCAGATGGTAGATTGCAAAATTTTTTTCCCATTCTTTTGGTTGCTAATTTACTCTAATGATTGTTTCTTTTGCTGTATAGAAGCTCTGGAGTTTAATTAGATCCCATTCATCAATTTGGCTTTTGTTGCCATTGCTTTTTGTGTTTTGGTCATGAAGTCCTTGCCCACTCCTATGTCCTGAATGATTTTGCCTAGATTTTCTTCAGGGTTTTTATTGTGTTAGGTCTTAGGTTTAAGTCTTTAATCCATCTGGAGTTAATTTTAGTGTAAGGTGTCAGGAAGGGGTCCAATTTCTGCTTTCTGCACATGGCTAGCCAGGTTTCCCAACACCATTTATTAAACAGGGAATCCTTTCCCCATTGCTTGTTTTTGTCAGGTTCATCAAAGATCAGATGGTTGTAGATGTATGGTGTTGCCTCCAAGACCTCTGTTCTGTTCCATTGGTCTATATCTCTGTTTTGGTACCAGAACCATGCTGTTTTGATTACTGTAGCCTTGTAGTATAGTTTGAGGTCAGGTAGCATGACGCCTCCAGCCATCTTCTTTTTGCTTAGAATTGTCTTGGCTACGCGGGCTCTCTTTTGGTTCCATATGAAGTTTAAGGTGTTTTTTTTCAGTTTCTGTGAAGAGGGTCATAGGTAGCTTGATGGGGATCACATTGAATCTATAAATTACTTTGGGCAATATGGCCATTTTCACAAGATTGATTCTTCCTAACCATGAGCATGGAATGTCTTTCCATCTTTTTGTGTCCTCTCTTATTTCCTTTAACAGTGGTTTGTCGTTCTCCTTGAAGAGGTCCTTTAGATCCTTTGTTAGTTATATTCCTAGGTATTTTATTCTCTTTGTAGCAATTGAGAGACTGTTATTCATTCTTGATTTGGCTCTCTTTAAGTCTGTTATAGTTGTATACCAATGCTTGTGTTTTCTGCACATTGATTTTGTATCCTGAGACTTTGCTGAAGTTGCTTATCAGTTTCAGGAGATTTTGGGCTGAGACGATGGGGTCTTCTAAATTTACAATCATGCCATCTGCAAATAGAGACAATTTGACTTCCTCCTTTCCTAATGGAATACCCTTTATTTCTTTTTCTTGCCTGATTGCTCTGGCTAGAACTTCCAATACTATATTGAATAGGAGTGGTGAGAGAGGGCATCCTTGTCTAGTGCCAGATTTCAAAGGGAATGCTTCCAGTTTTTGCCCATTCAGTATGATATTGGCTGTGGGTTTGTCATAAATAGCTTTTATTATTTTGAGATACGTTCCATCGATACCTAGTTTCTTGAGAGTTTTTAGCATAAAGGTCTGTTGAATTTTGTCAAAGGCCTTCTCTGTATCTATTGAGATAATCATGTGGTTTTTGTTTTTGGTTCTGTTTATGTGTTGGATTATGTTTATAGACTTGTGTGTGTTGAACCAGCCTTGCATCTCCAGGATGAAGCCTGAACCAGCCTTGCATCTCCGGGATGAAGCCTACTTGATCATGATGGATAAGCTTTTTGATGTGCTGTTACAATCCATTTACAAATATTATATTGAAGATTTTTGCATCTATGTTCATCATGGATATCACCTGAAGTTTTCTTTTTTTGTTGAGTCTCTCCTGGGTTTTGGTATCAGGATGATGTTGGTCTCATAAAACAATTTGGAAAGGATTCCCTCTTTTTGTGATGTTTGGAATAGTTTCAGAAGGAATGGTCCCAGCTCCTCTTTGTACATCTGGTAGCATTTGGCTGTGAACCCATCTAGACCTGGGCTGTTTTTGGTTAGTAGGCTATTAATTTCTGCCCCAACTTTAGCCCTTGTTATTGGTCTATTCAGGGTTTTGACTTCTTCCTCGTTTAGGCTTGGGAGGGTGCAAGTGTCCAGGAATTTAGCCATTTCTTCTAAGTTTACTGGTTTATGTGCATAGAGTTGTATGTAGTAATCTCTGATAGTAGTTTGTTTTTCTGTGGAATGTTGATGATATCCCCTTTTTTGTTTTTTATTGCATCTATTCGATTCTTCTCTCTTTTCTTTTTTATTAGTCTGACTACCGGTCTATTTTGTTTATCTTTTCAAAAAACCAGCTCCTGGATTTATTGATTTTTGAAGGGTTTTTTGTGTCTCTGTCTCCTTCAGTTCTGCTCTCATCTTAGTTATTTCTTTTCTTCTGCTAACTTTTGAGTTTTTTTGACCTTGCTTCTCTAGCTCTTTCAATTTTGATGATAGGGTGTTGATTTTAGATTTTTCCTTGCTTCTTGTTGGGCATTTATTGCTATAAATTTTCCTCTAGACACTGCTTTAAATGTGTCCCAGAGATTCTTGTACGTTGTGTCTTCATTCTCCTTGGTTTTGAAGAACATCTTTATTTCTGCCTTCATTTCATTGTTTATCCAGTCAGCATTCAAGAGCCAGTTGTTCAGTTTCCATGAAGTTATGCAGTTCTCAATTAGTTTCTTAATCTTGAGTTCTAATTTGATTGCACTGTGGTCTGAGAGACTGTTATGATTTCCATTCTTTTGCATTTGCTGAGGAGTGATTTGCTTCCAATTATGTGGTCAGTTATACTAAAATTAAATGTAGGTGTTTGATTTTAAAAAATAGTCCATGCTATATTCATCCAGGAAGATAATGTATTTTTGATTAATTACTGAGAGATTTACCTAACAGTATAATTTAGTACCAAATGCTTCACACATGATGTTATTCATTTAAAACTATGTAAGGTAGAAAAAACAAAGAAAAACCTAATATCTCATTAATATAAAACAATTTTATGAATTATGGCAAGATGACTATAGCTATAATGTAGACACACAGGTTTAGCATAATAAAATATTATTGCTAAATACTATGTTTGCAAAACAAGCATGCATATAAATAACTGGCAGATAGTATGCAAATACTAAAATAGAGATAAGAGAGTTAACAATAATAGTTTTATTTTTTCAAAATATGTCTTCAAAATAATACTACTTGACTTTAAACAAGTTGTTTCTGGAACAATTCATGAATTCAGATTTAAAGTGGGATACATCAAAACAAATTAAAAACTTTATTGTTTCTTTGCATATCTTCTTAGCACAAAAAGAAAGAATTTTCTTAATACGTGATTTCCAGTTGTTGTGTTTCACTTTCCTTTCTGCAAAATTGTGAATTTTCAAAATTCTCACACTAAAAGAAATGGGAATTAAAAATTAACTAGAATTTTAGAAAGATGTTTGGCATATCTTATTGGACCTAATTATTTGCAATATACAATATGATTATGAGTTTTCAGACTCTTGGCTTTTTTTTGTTTTGTTTTGTTTTTTTCTTGGATCTGGTTCAAGATGGGTGTCACACTGAATACCAACCCCTTGTACAGAACAGAGTTGTTTTGTTCTTATGTACCCCTTGACTATTCACTGTTCTTTTAAATTAATGGTGTGAGAACAAACTCATTCTGTGAGACTGAGGTCATCTGTTATCAAAACTCTGTTATTAGGTGGAGACAGATAAAGCATGGCTGAAGTGATCACAGAAGTATCTGTGGAAAGAGTCATGCAGTCATGTTAAGTGAGGATTATGGGTGTGTGTGTGTGTGTGTGTGTGTGTGGAGGGGCGTGAGTGATTAGTTGGCTGTGAGCCCTTTTTGTAGACTTGTGGGATTTATATTGGCATACATTTACTTTTTATTTGAAAGTCATTTCACTTTAAAAATCCTTTTTTAGATTGACACAGATTATTCTTTCAGAAACTGATAGCATCCAGAAAAATTTTAGTACACTATTTAATAATTTAGTACCAAATCATGGGTATTGTGAGAGTACCCAAGATAATTTCTCATCTGGGTCTGATTATAAAAGACTAGTATCCCATCTTGCTCCAGTACTTTGTTTGAATATGTATACTTTATTAATTAAATTGTTTTTAGATGTAATTCAGTTGTCAATGGGATAATATGACTTTTCTAAAAATGTTTTAATTTTAAAAGCTACATAAAGGATGAGGTAAATGAACCATGGCTTAAACTTAGTGACAGGCAAAAAGATAAAAAGAGGAATTCGGTTTTTAAAAAAATAAGTCTTCGAGGACTAGGAGGAACTCGAAGTACCATAACAGCAACTTTCTGTGTAAACTGGAAAATTCTCTCATTCAAACTTAACACATGGAGTCCACTTTTTATATCAGGAAATGTTTTGGAACACAGTGTGAAAATCATCTCTAATAAGAAACATGTTTTAATTAATACAGACACAGAGTAACATCTGAGGCTGAACATTTTTACTTAATTCAGTTGGAAGATAAGCTACTAGATATTTATAGGAAATGGGTATCATCTCCATAATTGTATATGGAGCACCAGAACTCTTTTGCCTGCACCTGATGACTTCTTATCCATCATCTTTCCATTTCTCTTTCTCTGCAAGAGTATTATATAACCAATCTCTATCATCCTGTTTGGGAAGTCATTTACTTCTATAAAGCATAAGCTTTTTATCAGTTTTCTCACAGAATTCCCTTCCATGTCCTCCTCCACTTATTTTTACTACTATTTTGAGTAAAAATATGCCTCCATGACTCATTGTAATGACCAATAATCATAAACTAGTGTCAGTATTTAATTTTCTTGAAATAAAACAAGTCCTACATTTTTAGATTAAATCAAATTTGATCAGAATCTCAGTAATGTTACTTTATTTTGCATATTGTTTCTTGGTGTATAATTTTTTTCAGTTATTTCATCAGGTTCTTACAATTTCTCCTTCCTTCCCCAAAGGCAAAAGAATTATTTTTCCTGTGTTATAGATGAGGAGACCAAAGTTAGGAATACTTAGGTGTCAGCCCTATAGGAATACAAAACAAAACAGAGCACAGTTCAGACTCCTAGTTCTTAGTCATCATTTTTTTCCATTGTGTTAGAGGTAAACCTCCAAAGGGCCCACCAATATCGAGCAGAGACTGTGGAGGCTTACACCTTCTTACATGCTTATCCTTTTGTTTTGTTTTATTTTGAGACAGGGTCTTATTGTGTTGTCCAGGCTGAAGTGCAGTGACACAATTTCAGTTCACTGCAATCTCTGCCTCCTGGGCTTAAGCAATCCTCCCACCTCAGCCTCCTGAGTAGCTGGGACTGCAGGCACACATCTCCATGCTCAGCTAATTTTTGTATATTTTGTGGAGATGGTGTTTCACCTTGTTGCCCAAGCTGGTCTCAAACTCCTGAGCTCAAGTGATCCTCCCACCTAGGCCTCCCAAAGTGCTGGAATTACAGGCGTGAGCCACAGGGATGGCCTGCTTATCCTTTTCTGATTATATTTCTTTCACCTTGATAGCCGGAAGTCGGGTTGTGTCTTAAACCTAGTAGCAGTTTAGTAATTGTACTGAACAAAATTTTTTCTATTATGTTTCAATTGTAAGTATTGCCAGAGTATTTTATACCAGTGGCTTTTCAAGTGAAGTCTAGTCTTGGGACAAACAGTAGAGTATCACCAGGGAATGCCATAGAAATGCAAATTCTTGGGCATTATCACAGACCTGCTGAGTCAAAAAGTCTAGTGTAGTGTTCATTGACTTGTGTTTGCCCAAGCTCTCTAGGTGATTCCAATGTTAGCTAAAATTGGAGAACCACTCTTTTAAACTCTTAATCAATGAAATTGACATTGAGGTTAATTGTAGTTTAATTTTTGTCCTGAGCTACCTAAAAAGCCTGTCCCGCATTTATAATACTTTTCTTACTTATGTCTGCATCCCTACATTGGCTCCCTGAGATGGTAGCAGAGTATATTGGTTTAGCGTGTGGGCTCTGAAGACAAACTGTAATTTGGAATACTGGTTTTGTTACTTATACATTATATGGGCCCAGGAAACGTTACTTCTCTGTGAAATGCAGTCATGGTACTTCCTACCTCCTAAGGTCTTTGTGATAATTAAATAAGTAAAATGTTAGAATTGTTTTCATTATTTAGCTCAGTGATTTGTACAGTGAAACATGAAGTATTGTTTTGGAAAATAATATTTTAAGTTTCAACCAGGAACTTAAAAAGTTAACTTTCAGGAAAATAACCAATTTGGAAGAGTTTTCCAGGGGTAATGTGTAATTGTTCATGGCTCATTAGCCATTTTTTTTTCCTTTCTGAGTGTTGTTTGCAATTTCATCTTAATAAATTATTAATAACTAAACATAGCTATAAAGATGTTTATGCCAAAATATTTGTAGGCTATTTTCTTCATTTTTTCTCTAATATTTTCACTTTTGAAAGGGAAGAAAATAAATGTGTAAGCATCAGCCATCTTTTGCAGCCTTTAGCATTTACTTTGTTACCTTATGAGATCACAATCCTTACTGAAACAAAAATTATCGAAACATGAATTCAACATAAACTAGCATTTGCTTTTTCCCTTAATAAATAATCATTGTTTGTAGAAAAAGTTCCCATCATTGAGTCATGTTTGTAATCAACACAAAGGGTAAATGAAAGGAACTTAGAGTGGTGAACAGGTGTTCCTGCACTGAGGGTTTCCTTTTCATTTAAACATTGGTGTACAAATACTTCAGTAGCTAAGGCATTTCCGTTACTCCTTAAGATATCTTATTCCTTTCTAAGTTTTTCTAGTTGCAGTGCAGTGACAACAGTCACCTATCTCACTTATCATAGGAAGAGAGTAGAAAAGGAGGAGGCTGGAAAAAGACAGCTGTGTAAAGGTGAGACAGTGAGCACTGATGAACTTCACTCTCCACTGCAGCCCATGCACAGCCTGCAGCTGTGTGCTGCTTTATTTTAGTCTCCTCTAGGCTCTGGCAAGGGAAGCAACGTGTTCTGTTGGAAGAAATTTTTCATTTGCCACTGCAATTTTTTTTTTTAAAACGGGAGGTTAAGAATTAGGTGGTATTTGGTTTTCTGTTTCTATATTAGTTTACTAAGGATAATGGCCTCCAGTTCCATCCATGTCCTTCCAAAGGACATGATCTTATTCTTTTTAATGTCTGCATAGGATCAGGAAAAATAACTAATGGGCTTAATACCTGGGTGATAAAATAATCTGCACAACAAACACTCATGACCCAAATTTACCTATGTAACAAAGCTGCACATGTACTCCCGAACTTAAAAGTTAAAATTAAAATGTGGAAAAAAAAATTGGCATTGAAAACATTTTTTTCTTGATGATGTTCTCAGCCAAAGGGGCTTATGCAATCCGGAAAGATGTGGGAGTAAATATGGCAATGACATTTATTAATCATGAAAACCATGTTAAGGAAAGGGCTTCCCCTAACCCTCAATGTAATATACTAGGTCACCAGATCCATTTTTAGATTCAGAGAATTCTGTTCTCTGTTCAGAAGCAAGAAACAGACGATGTATTAGAGTTTTGATACCTTGCCTTTCCCTGCAGGAAAATAAATAAAATATGCTTGAGAAGAAGATGGATTTGATTAACTATAACTTAGTAATATGGGATGCATTTAGTGGGCTCAAAGTTGCAAATATTTTATATGCCTTTTCCCATGATTGTCATTAATTTGAGGTTTTGAGGAGGAGGAATTTACAACTTACTCTTTCCATGTTCAAAACCAGAGTATACAAGCATGCTCTTTCTACCTTGAGAAATCAATTTTCATTATACATCAGTGGAACTGTAGCCAATATTTTTAAGTATATAATTCTTGCCCATATAAAAAATTCAGTATTGTTTATTTTTAAAAAAAGCTTTTTTAATACTTCATTTATATAACTGGACTTGATAAACAGTTTTTCTGTGGGAGCTCAGAAGTAAAACTTGCCTTTGCCTGAAGTCACTGATGGGGCCCAGGGATGCCAAGCCTCCTTTGGAGTTGAGGTCAGACATGGCTGTATCTGACATGGGCATTTTATAGAATACAGAGGGTATTTAGTGGAGAAGAGTTTAAAAAAAAACCTATCAAACTAGTATTTTCCAGTTGTCTTGGACTTTTTAGTATTTCCCCACTAAGATTTAACCTTTTGCCATCCCTATGCTTTTTAGTTCTGAGAAGATATACTGTCTCTTTTTCTTCACTGCCCCTCCCCCTGAACCTTATGGCTCCTTTAAAGTGTGTAGTTCAAAGAAAAGCCACAGTGAAAAGAGCTGTGTCTTTTTAGGCCTAGTGAGACATGTCCTGCAGCCCATGAGCTTTGTGTGAGGCTTTCTGTGATCTCATCTTGCAGAGTCAGAAATGAAAAGAGATTCTTCTGTTCTGTGTTTGTCGGTATAATCATCAAGCTGTATGACGAAAATGCAGTGGGAATCCAGCAATGACATGACCCTCTAGAAAGGATGCTTTAAAAAACTTTCTAGAAATGTTCTTAACTTGATCTTATTTTCCTTTCCTTGATGAAAATAGTCCTGAAATGCAGAGTTATTTACAGATGTAGATCTAGATTGTTATATTTTTTTAAAGCAAAAATATTGATTACTATTGGCAGAGTTAATGGAATAGAGTAAGTTAATGAAAACTATTGCCCCTTGTTTTTGTAAAAGCTTTTTATTTTAGTGTACTTGACTAAGTAGGAAAATATGTGTCACTGCTTGCCAGTACCCCCTTACTCCCCTCATTAACTAATCATTTTCATTCACAGCTTGTGGAATATGGCATGTTTTCAAGTTAACTTTTTGCCTAGTCATTCGGCCATTTTTTAGTGAGATGTGAATAAATATTATCTCAGAAAAGTTAACTGTATTTTTATTAATTCAGTACTGTACTGGTATTTTGTGGTAATAAGAGCTTTATAATGGGACAATTGTATAAAGATCTTTAGGTTTGTAGAGTAAAATACTGTTAAATCAAAAATATGTATCACTGATACTTCAGAAAAAGAGAAACCATATATAAGTATAGGAATGGCTCACAATTCTTCTTAAAGTAGATAGAATGGGATTTAATATCACAATATGATATTAAATCACCCATATTGAGTACTGTAAAATAACTGTACATATGCAGTATATAATAGATTCTCTTTGTCAGGAAAGATTTGGATACTGAATGATTACAGCAGAGAGGCTGACTTACTACATAATGATGAGTAGGTAGAAGGTCCTAGCATATTAGTGATATCTCTTCTAATTTAATTCACAAAGAAAGTTAAGCGTATTTAAGTATTGCTTAATGTCAATGTCAATAGACATTGATTTTTTTTAACTTTTAATTAAATTAAATGTTGTAAATTATCAGCTTGATGACCTCAATTGGCTCTGTAATCTCCACTAAATTAGAATGTTTTAACTAGCACGTTTTTTGCTTTTTTGTGTGTGAAGGAAGTCTGGGTTAAGCAGAGTTGACATTCTGCTGGCTTAGATAATGAACCACCTCATTCCAAGGCAGTTTCTCTAGGAAATGATTTCCTTTTCTTATAAATCTGCCATGGGGCTTGGATGTCATGTGGACATAAAACATTATTACTTACCATGCCAAAAATGATAGCTTTTGCAAGAGAGACAAAAGATAATAGATTATGTTTATCTTTTAGACATCTATTATTTATCTTTGAGATTTTAAATTAGTGAGAATACTCTTCAGCCTTCATCCTCTCAAGCAACAAGTAAAGGACCATAATACAGGCTAAAGGATCGTGGCAGGAAGAGCAAGCCAGTAGGATTTCTTGAATCTTCAGGTAAGGGCTTCTATCAGATGCCTGGAAAGTTAAGCCTATCGAAGTGCTAATGTACAGTTCAGTTACCATCCTAGCCTAAGTACACTAGGAAATATACTGAGCATAAAAAAATAGTTTGGCAGTTACCTTACTGACTGAGAATTATCTGAACTGTTGCAAAAGCTAGAGTGGAGATGGTCACAGGTTTGCATTATTCAAGTGGTGATAAGCATGGAAAAGAAAAATTCTGTTGTATGCCTTAAATTTCAAAGAAAAGAGAATAAATATATGATCCGAGATGGCGCTGTAGGACCAACTCAGGATTGCAGCTCCCAGTGAATCCGCAGATGGTGAGTGGACGCAGCATTTCCAGACAGATCTTTATTGCCCACAGACCAGGAGATTCCCAGGTGTAGGAGCTGCATGGGCTGCCAGTGCAGCTGTTTGGGCCAGTGTGGCTGTTTGGGCCAGGTCCGCAGCACAGCAGCACTCCGTACAAAATACACTGGTTTGGTTGCCCTCTTAAACTGACAATTGGAGATTTCAGAAGGCATATGAGCACATTCATCTGATTAAACAGGACTTAAACAGAAAGCCAGGCCAGGAGATTCCTGGGCAGCAACATGGTTCCAGCTGGTGCAGTGGGTCACTGCACGGGAAATCACACAGATCCCAGCACCCTTTCAGCAGGCGACTGGAACACCTGGGAGAGAGTCAACTGTTCAACTTAAAAAAAAAAAAAAAGGCTCTGAGGCAAGGAGCCAGGTGATCAGGCTTGGCGGGTCCCACCCCCACAAAAACTAACAAAACAGCAATTGGAAATGCTCAGGGTTGAGAGTTTCACAGCAAACACAGCTGAACCCAGGATGGTGCAGCTTGGAGTGGGAGGGGCATCCGCCATTACCGAGGCACTCAACCCCTATGGAGGTACACTGCCATTCCTGATGCAGCCTGCCTTTGCCGAGGAAACCCGCCGTTGCCAAGGCAACCCGCCATAACAGAGAGAGTCCACCACTACAGAGGCGGGCCATCATCACCATGGCAGCTCTAATGACACCCATATAAACAGGACTACAGGGAATTATACACGGCAGCAGGGCAGAGCTCACGACAGCAGGGTGGAGCCCATGGCAACAGGGCAGAGCCCACGGCAGCTCAGCATTGCCGCTACAGGCAGGCAGTGATTAGTCTGCCCCCTTGCTGGGCAGGACAGTGCAATGGATACTCATAAATAAAGCCCTAACTCCCTGGGACAGAGCACCTGAGTAAAAAAAGGGGTTTTGTGAGTCCTGCTGCAGCAGACTTAAACGTACCTGCCTAGCAGCCCTGAATGAACAACAGAGCTCACAGCTCAGCACTTGAGCTCCTATAAATTACAGACTGTTTCCTCAAGTATAAAGTACAGACAGTCTCCTCAAGCAGCTCCCTGACTCCCATATATCCAAAGAGTCACCTCACAAAGGACTGATCAGGCTGACATTTGGCAGGCATCATTCAGGGACAAAGATAGCAGAAAAAGAAATGGGTAGCAACCCTCACGGTTCTGCAGCTGCTACAGGTGTGCCCCAGGTAAGCAGGGCCTGGAGTGGACCTCAGTAGTCCTACAGCAGAGGGGCCAGACTGTTAGAAGGAAAACTAAGAAATACAAATACTTCATCATCAACAATCTGGACGTCCACTCAGAGACCCAATCGGAAAATCAGCAACTACTCAGACGCCAGGTGGATAAATCCACAAAGATGGGAATAAACCAGTGCAAAAAGGAGGAAAACACCCGAAACCAGAACCCCTCGCCTTCTACAAGGGACCACAACTCCTCACCAGCAAGGGAACAAAGCTGGATGGAGAATGAGTGTGATGAAATGACAGAATCAGACTTCAGAAGGTGGGTAATGAGAAACTTCCAGGAGCTAAAAGAACACATTCTAACTCAATGCAAACAAACTAAGAACCTTGAAAAAAAGATTTGAGGAAATGATAACAAGAATGGACAACTTAGAGAGGAATATGACTGAATTGAAGGAGCTGAAAAACAATACGAGAACTTTGCGAAGCATGCACAAGTTTCAACTGCTGAATTGACCAGGCAGAAGAAAGGATATCAGAAGTCGAAGATCAACTCAATGAAATAAAACAAGAAGCCAAGATTAGAGAAAAAAGCATTAAAAGGAATGAACAAAGTCTCCAAGAAATGTGGGACTATGTGAAGAGACCTAATCTACGTTTGATAGGTGTACTTGAATATGACGAAGAGAATGAATCTAAGCTGGAAAACACTCTCCAGGATATTGTCCAGGAAAATTTCCCCAACCTAGCAAGGCAGGCGAATATTCAAGTCCAGGAAATACAGAGAACACCACAAAGATATTCCACAAGAAGAGCAACCCCAAGGCACATAATTGTCAGATTCAACAAGGTTGAAATAAAGGAGAAAATACAAAGGGCAGCCAGAGAGAAAGGTCGGGACACCCACAAAGGGAAGCCCATCAGACTCACAGCAGATATCTCAGCAGATACACTACAAGCCAGAAGAGAGTGGAGGCCAATATTCAACATCCTTAAAGGAAAGAACTTTCAACCCAGAATTTCATATCCAGCCAAACTGAGCTTCATAAGTGAAGGAAAAATAAAATCCTTTGCAAACAAGCAAGTACTCAGAGATTTTGTCACCATCAGGCCTGCTGTACGAGAGCTCCTGAAAGAGGCACTACATATAGAAAGGAACAACCAGTGCCAGCCATTCCAAAAACATACCAAATGCTAAAGAGCATCAACAAAATGAAGAATCTGCATGCACTAACAGGCAAAACAGCCACTTAGCATCAAAATGGCAGTATCAAATTCACACATAATAATATTAACCCTAAATGAAAATGGGCTAAATGCACCAATCAAAAGACAAAGACTGGCAAATTGGATAAAAAGCCAAAACCCTGTGCTGTATCCAGGAAACCCATCTCACATGCAAGGATATGCAAAGGCTCAAAATAAAGGGATGGAGAAAGATTTACCAAGAAAATGGAGAGCAAAAAAAGCAGGAGGTGCAATTCTCGTCTCCGATAAAATAGACTTTAAAGCAACAAAGATCAAAAGAGACAATGAAGGTCATTACATAATGGTAAAAGGATCAATACAACAAGAAGAGCTAACGATCCTAAATATATACAGACCCATTACAAGAGCACCCAGATATATAAGGCAAATTCTTAATGACTTACAAAGAGACTTAGACTCCCACACAATAATAGTGGGAGACTTTAACACTCCACTGTCAATATTAGACAGATCAACCAGACAGAAAATTAACAAGGATATCCAGGACTTGAACTCAGACCTGGAACAAGCAAACCTGATAGACATTTACAGAACTCTCCACCCCAAATCCACAGAATATACATTCTTCTCAGTACCACATCACACCTACTCTAAAATTTACCACATAATTGGAAGTAAATCACTCCTCAGCAAATGCAAAATAACTGAAATCATAACAGTCTCTCAGACCATAGTGCAATCACGTTGGAACTCAGAATTCAGAAACCTACTCAGAACTGCACAGCTTCATGGAAACTGAACAACTGGCTCTTGAATGTTGACTGGATAAACAATGAAATGACGGCAGAAATAAAGAAGTTCTTCAAAACCAACGAGAACAAAGACACAACATACCAGAATCTCTGGGACACATTTAAAGCCATCTCTAGAGGAAAATATATAGCTATAAGTGCCCACATGGGAAGAGTGGAGAGATCCAAAATTGACACCCTAATGTCAAAATGGAAAGAGCTGGAGGAGCAAGATCAAAAAAACTCAAAACCCAGCAGAAGACAAAAAATAACTAAGATCAGAGCAGAACTGAAGGAGATAGAGACATGAAAAACCCTTCAAAAAATCAATAAATCCAAGAGCTGGTTTTTGAAAAGATCAACAAAATAGACCACTAGCCAGATTGATAAAAAATAAAAGAGAGAATAACCAAATAGATGCAATAAAAAACAATAAAGGGGAAATCACCACGGATTCCACAGAAATTCAAACCATCATCAGAGAATATTACAAACAATTCTAGCCACATAAACTAGTAAACCTGGAAGAAATGGATAAATTCCTGGACACTTGTGTCCTCCCAAGCCTAAACCAGGAGGAAGCTGAAACTATGAATAGACCAATAACAAGGTCTGAAGTTGAGGCAGCAATTAAGAGCCTACCACACAAAAAAAAGCCCAGGTCCAGATGGGTTCACAGCCGAATTTTACCAGACACACTAAAAGGAACTGTTACCATTCCTTCTGAAACTATTCAAATTATACAAAATGAGGGAATCCTTTCCAAATCATTTTATGAGACCAACATCACCCTGATACCAAAACCCGGCAGAGACTCAACAAGAAAAGAAAACTTCAGGCCAATATCCATGATGAACATAGATGCAAAAATCTTCAATAAAATACTGACAAGCCGATTGCAACAGCACATCAATAAGCTTTTCCACCATGACAAGTAGGATTCATCCCGGGGATACAAGGCTGGTTCAACATATGCAAGTCTATAAATGCAATTCACCACATAAACAGAACCAAAACCAAAAACCACATGATTATCTCACTTGATGCAGAGAAGGCCTGTGACAAAATTCAACAGCCCTTTATGCTAAAAACTCTCAATAAATTTTGTATTGATGGAACATATCTCAAAATAATAAAAGCTATTTATGACAAACCAACAGCCAATATCATACTTAATGGGTAAAATCTGGAAGCATTCCCTTTGAAATCTGGCACTAGACAAGGATGCCCTCTCTCACCACTTCTATTCAATATAGTACTGGAAGTTCTAGCCATAGCAATCAGACAAGAAAAGGAAATAAAAGGTATTCAAATAGGAAAGGAGGAAGTCAAATTGTCTCTATTTTCAGACGACATGATAGTATATCTAGAAGACCCCATTGTCTCAGCCCAAAATCTCCTGAAACTGATAAGCAACTTCAGGAATGTCTCAGGATACAAAAATCAGTGTGAAAAAATCACAAGCATTTCTATACACCAGTAACAGACTTAAAGAGAGCCAAATCAAGAAGGAAATGCCTTTATAATTGCCACAAAGAGAATAAAATACCTAGGAATACAACTAACAAGGAGCCTAAGGGACCTCTTCAAGGAGAACTACAAACCACTGCTCAAGGAAACAAGAGAGGACACAAACAGATGGAGAAACATTCCATGTTCATGGTTAGGAAGAATCAATATCATGAAAATGGCCATACTGCCCAAAGTAATTTACAAATTCAATGCTTTCCCCATCAAGCTACCAATGACCTTCACAGAACTGGAAAAAACTACCTTAAACTTCATATGGAACCAAAAGAGAGCCCCCATAGCCAAGTCAATTCTAAGCAAAAAGGACACAGCAGGAGACATCATACTACTGGACTTCAAACTATACTACAATGCTACAGTAATCAAAACAGCAGGGTACTGGTACCAAAACAGAGATATAGACAAATGGAACAGAATACAGGCATCAGAGGCAACACAGCATATCTACAACCATGCAATCTTGGATAAACCTGACAAAAACAAGCAACGGGGAAAGGATTCCCTGTTTAATAAATGGTGTTGGGAAAACTGGCTAGCCATGTGCAGAAAGCAGAAACTGGACCCCTTCCTGACACCTTACACTAAAATTAACTCCCGATGGATTAAAGACTTAAACATAAGACCTGGCACATAAAAACCCTAGAAGAAAATCTACACAAAACCATTCAGGACATAGGAGTAGGCAAGGACTTCATGAACAAAACACCAAAAGCATTGGCAGCAAAAGGCAAAATAGACAAATGGGACCTAATCAAACTCCACAGCTTCTGCACGGCAAAAGAACAGTCATTAGAGTGAATTGGCATCCAACAGAATTGGAAAAAATGTTTGCAGTTTACCCATCTGACAAAGGGCTGATATCCAGAATTTACAAAGAACTCAAACAGATTTACAAAAAAAAAAAACAAACAAGTCTATTCAAAAATGGGCAAAGGATCTGAACAGACATATTACAAAAGAAGACATACATGAGGCCAACAAACATATGAAAGGATGCTCATCATCACTGGTCATCAGAGAAATGCAAATCAAAACTACCTTGAGATACCATCTTATGCCAGTTACAATGGCGATCATTAAAAAATCTGGAGACAACAGATGCTGGAGAGGATGTGCAGAAATAGGAACACTTTTACACTGCTGGTGGGAGTGTAAATTAGTTCAACCATTGTGGAAGACAGTGTGGCGATTCCCCAAGGATCTAGAAATAAATTCCATTTTACCCAGCAATCCCATTACTGGGTATATATCCAAAAGACTATAAATCAGTACACATGCACATGAATGTTCATTGCAGCGCTGTTTACAATAGCAAAGACCTGGAACCAATCCAAATGCCCATCAATGATAGACTGGACTGGAAGAATGTGGTGCATATACACCATGGAATAATATGCAGCCATCAAAAACGATGAGTTCGTGTCCTTTGTAGGGACATGGATGAATCTGGAGAACATCATTCTCAGCAAACTGACACAAGAACAGAAAATGAAATACTGCTTATTCTCCCTCATAGGCGGGTGATGAACAATGAGAACACATGGACACAGAGAGGGGAGCACTACACACTGGGGTCTATTGGGGAGAATAGGGGAGGGACAGCATGAGGGGTAGCTGGGGAGGGATAGCACAGGGAGAAATGCCAGATGCGGGTGAAGGGGATGAAGACAGCAAATCACACTGCCACGTGTGTACCTATGCAAATATCTTGCATGTTCTGCACATGTACTCCCAAACCTAAAATGCAATAAAAAAAATAAAACAAATGGAATCTGAATAAAAAATAAATATATATATGATCCGAGTCTTGACCGAGGCAGTGTTAAATTATTTTCTTGCTTGAATTTGTCAATTGAATTTACTTTGTGATCACTCAGTGATCAAACTCCCCCAGGGTACAGAATGGGAGACCCAGATGGTTAGAAAAAGAACTCCATTTGTATGATGACTCCTTTGTTTCCACTCATCACCAAGCATATTTGTTGGTTTTTCAGTGTTATATCCCCTCTGACCCATTTCCCTAAGAGTTTACATATAACATTAGGATCACAAGATATGGCAGACGTGGACTATCAGCTTGTTTGTCTTCCTGATATTAATGGGTAGTATACTGAAATCTGAATATTGCAGTCAGGCAGACTGGAGATGTAATCTCACTTTCAATATATATATATATATTTTTAGTAGAGATGAGGTCTCACTGTGTTGCCCATACTGTCCTCAACTCCTGGGCTCAAGCAATCCTCCTGGTTTGGCCACCCAAAATGCTGAGATTACAAACATGAGCCAACATGCCTGGCTACCTTCATCACTTTTGAGCTTCAAGCTCTGAGAATTTGGAAACATTACTTAGTGTTCTTATCTTTTCAAGATGGGATCAATAATACCTATGTCACACTCTGGTGAGGCTGAAACCAAACAATAGACATCCATGTCCGTGGTACGTTGTAGTTTATTATTATTGAGAGATGACGAAATTGAGTCACAGAGAAGTTAATGGATTTGTCCATCATCACGTTAGCACTAAGTGGCAGGGAAGGACTTTAATTCCAACTTTCTGCCTCAAATCCTATGGCTTGTCCACACTGCTATTGCTTTTAATTCAAATATATTTTAGCAAACAACATATTTTACCAGGGATGATATGTGGCATAAATTACCACTAATAAATGATCTCAGATTTTTGTCTGAAGAAGGAAAGTGGGGTTTCCCACAGATAAATGGATATGGCATCTATTCTGTGATAGTTTCAAGATGTTTCCAAGGCAAACCCCAAGATATTAATGTTCAACTTGAAATTCTAGAAACATGATCATTAAAGTAAACACAAAGTTCCTTTTTTTTTTAAATTTTTTATTGGATTTTAGGTTTTGGGGTACATGAGCAGAGCGTGCAAGACAGTTGCATAGGTACGCACATGGCAGTGTGCTTTGCTTTGCTTCTCCCCTTCACCCACATTTGGCATTTCTCCCCAGGCTATCCCTCCCCACCTCCCCCTCCCACTGGCCCTCCCCTTTTCCCCCCAATAGACCCCAGTGTTTAGTACTCCTCTTTCTGTGTCCATGTGTTCTCATTTTTCATCACCCGCCTATGAGTGAGAATATGCGGTGTTTCATTTTCTGTTCTTGTGTCAGTTTGCTGAGGATGATGTTCTCCAGATTCATCCATGTCCCTACAAACGACACAAACTCATCATTTCTGATTGCTGCATAATATTCCATGGTGTATATGTGCCACATTATTCCAATCCAGTCTATTATCAGTGGGCATTTGGGTTGATTCCACGTCTTTGCTATTGTAAACAGTGCTGCAATGGACATTCGTGTACATGTGTCCTTATAGTAGAACGATTTATAGTCTTTTGGATATATACCCAGTAATGGGATTGCTGGGTCAAATAGAATTTCTATTTCTAAGGCCTTGAGGAATCGTCACACTGTCTTCCACAATGGTTGAACTGATTTACACTCCCACCAGCAGTGTAAAAGTGTTCCTTTTTCTCCACATCCTCTCTAGCATCTGTTGTCTCCAGATTTTTTAATGATCGCCATTCTAACTGGCGTGAGATGGTATCTCAATGTGTTTTTGATTTGCATTTCTCTGATGACCAGTGACGATGAGCATTTTTTCATATGATTGTTGGCCTCATATATGTCTTCTTTCGTAAAGTGTCTGTTCATATCCTTTGCCCACTTTTGAATGGGCTTGTTTGTTTTTTTCCTGTAAATCTGTTTGAGTTCTTTGTAAATTCTGGATATCAGCCCTTTGTCAGATGGGTAAACTGCAAACATTTTTTCCATTCTGTTGGTTGACGATTCACTCTAGTGACTGTTTCTTTTGCCGTGCAGAAGCTGTGGAGTTTGATTAGGTCCCATTTGTCTATTTTGGCTTTTGTTGCCAATGCTTTTGGTGTTTTGTTCATGAAGTCCTTGCCTACTCCTATGTCCTGCATAGTTTTGCCTAGATTTCCTTCTAGGGTTTTTATGGTGCCAGGTCTTATGTTTAAGTCTTTAATCCATCTGGAGTTAATTTTAGTGTAAGGTGTCAGGAAGGGGTCCAGTTTCTGCTTTCTGCACATGGCTAGCCAGTTTTCCCAACACCATTTGTTAAACAGGGAATCCTTTCCCCATTGCTTGTTTTTGTCAGGTTTATCAAAGATTGTATAGTTGTAGATATGTTGTGTTGCCTCCGGTGTCTCTGTTTTGTTCCATTTGTCTATATCTCTGTTTTGGTACCAGTACCATGCTGTTTTGATTACTGTAGCCTTGTAGTATAGTTTGAAATCCGGTAGTGTGATGCCCCCCGCTGTGTTCTTTTTGCTTAGAATTGACTTGGCTATGCGGGCTCTCTTTTGGTTCCATATGAAGTTCATGGTGGTTTTTTCCAGTTCTGTGAAGAAAGTCAATGGTAGCTTGATGGGGATAGCATTGATTCTGTAAATTACTTTGGGCAGTATAGCCATTTTCACGATATTAATTCTTCCTAACCATCAACATGGAATGTTTCTCCATCTGTTTGTGTCCTCTCTGATTTCGTTGAGCAGTGGTTTGTAGTTCTCCTTGAAGAGGTCCCTTACGTTCCTTGTGAGTTGTATTCCAAGGTATTTTATTCTTTTTGTAGCAATTGTGAATGGCAGTTCGTTCTTGATTTGGCTTTCTTTAAGTCTGTTATTGGTGTAGACGAATGCTTGTGATTTTTGCACATTGATTTTATATCCTGAGACTTGCTGAAGCTGCTTATCAGTTTCAGGAGTTTTTGGGCTGAGGTGATGGGGTCTTCTAGGTATACTATCATGTAGTCTGCAAATAGAGACAATTTGGCTTCCACCTTTCCTATTTGGATACCCTTTATTTCTTTTTCTTGCCTGATTGCTCTGGCTAGGACTTCCAGTACTATATTGAATAGGAGTGGTGAAAGAGGGCATCCTTGTCTAGTGCCAGATTTCAAAGGGAATGCTTCCAGTTTTTGCCCATTCAGTATGATATTGGCTGTTGGTTTGTCATAAATAGCTTTTATTACTTTGAGATACGTTCCATTGATACCGAGTTTTTTGAGGGTTTTTAGCATAAAGGGCTGTTGAATTTTGTCAAATGCCTTCTCTGCGTCAATTGAGATAATCATGTGGTTTTTGTTTTTGGTTCTGTTTATGTGGTGAATTACGTTGATAGACTTGCGTATGTTGAACCAGCCTTGCATCCCCGGGATGAATCCTACTTGATCATGATGAATAAGTTTTTTGATTTGCTGTTGCAATCGGCTTGCCAATATTTTATTGAAGATTTTTGCATCTATGTTCATCATGGATATTGGCCTGAAGTTTTCTTTTCTTGTTGTGTCTCTGCCGGGTTTTGGTATCAGACTGATGTTGGTCTCGTAAAATGATTTGGGAAGGATTCCCTCTTTTTGGATTGTTTGAAATAGTTTTAGAAGGAATGGTACCAGCTCCTCTTTGTGTGTCTGGTAGAATTCGGCTGTGAATCCGTCTGGACCTGGGCTTTTTTTTGAGTGGTAGGCTCTTAATTGCTGCCTCGACTTCTGACCTTGTTATTGGTCTATTCATAGTTTCAGCTTCCTCCTGGTTTAGGCTTGGGAGGACACAGGAGTCCAGGAATTTATCCATTTCTTCCAGGTTTACTAGTTTATGCGCATAGAGTTGTTTGTAATATTCTCTGATGATGGTTTGAATTTCTGTGGAATCTGTGGTGATTTCCCCTTTATCATTTTTTATTGCATCTATTTGGTTGTTCTCTCTTTTATTTTTAATCAATCTGGCTAGTGGTTTGTCTATTTTGTTGATCTTTTCAAAAAACCAGCTCTTGGATTTATTGATTTTTTGAAGGGTTTTTCGTGTCTCAATCTCCTTCAGTTCAGCTCTGATCTTAGTTATTTTTTGTCTTCTGCTGGGTTTTGAGTTTTTTTGATCTTGCTCCTCTAGCTCTTTCAATTTTGACGATAGGGTGTCAATTTTGGATCTCTCCATTCTCCTCATATGGGCACTTATTGCTATATACTTTCCTCTAGAGACTGCTTTAAATGTGTCCCAGAGGTTCTGGCACGTTGTGTCTTCGTTCTCATTGGTTTCGAAGAACTTCTTTATTTCTGCCTTCATTTCGTTGTTTACCCAGTCAACATTCAAGAGCCAGTTGTTCAGTTTCCATGAAGCTGTGCGGTTCTGGGTCGGTTTCTGAATTCTGAGTTCTAACTTGATTGCACTATGGTCTGAGAGGCTGTTTGTTATGATTTCAGTTGTTTTGCATTTGTTGAGCAGTGCTTTACTTCCAATTATGTGGTCAATTTTAGAGTAGGTGTGATGTGGTACTGAGAAGAATGTGTATTCTGTGGATTTGGGGTGGAGAGTTCTGTAAATGTCTATCAGGTTTGCTTGCTCCAGGTCTGAGTTCAAGCCCTGGATATCCTTGTTGATTTTCTGTCTGGTTGATCTGTCTAATATTGACAGTGGAGTGTTAAAGTCTCCCACTATTATTGTGTGGGAGTCTAAGTCTCTTTGTAAGTCATTAAGAACTTGCCTTATGTATCTGGGTGCTCCTGCATTGGGTCCATATATGTTCAGGATCGTTAGCTCTTCTTGTTGTATGGATCCTTTTACCATTATGTAATGGCCTTCTTTGTCTCTTTTGATCTTTGTTGCTTTAAAGTCTATTTTATCAGAGATGAGAATTGCAAATCCTGCTTTCTTTTGCTGTCCATTTGCTTGGTAAATCTTCCTCCATCCCTTTATTTTGAGCCTTTTTGTATCCTTGCATGTGAGATGGGTTTCCTGGATACAGCACACTGATGGGTTTTGGATTTTTATCCAATTTGCCAGTCTGTGTCTTTTGATTGGTGCATTTAGTCCGTTTACATTTAGGGTTAATACTGTTATGTGTGAATTTGATACTGCCATTTTGGTGCTAAGTGGCTGTTTTGCCTGTTAGTTGTTGTAGATTCTTCATTATGTTGATGCTCTTTAGCATTTAGTGTGATTTTGGAATGGCTGGTACTGGTTGTTCCTTTCTATGTGTAGTGCCTCTTTTAGGAGCTCTTGTAAAGCAGGCCTGGTGGTGACAAAATCTCTGAGTACTTGCTTGTTCGCAAAGGATTTTATTTTTCCTTCAATTCTGAACTCAGTTTGGCTGGATATGAAATTCTGGGTTGAAAGTTCTTTTCTTTAAGAATGTTGAATATTGGCCCCCACTCTCTTCTGGCTTGTAGTGTTTCTGCCGAGAGATCTGCTGTGAGTCTGATGGGCTTCCCTTTGTGGGTGACCCGACCTTTCTCTCTGGCTGCCTTTAGTATTTTCTTCTTTATTTCAACCTTGTTGAATCTGACGATTATGTGCCTTGGGGTTGCTCTTCTTGCGGAATATCTTTGTGGTGTTCTCTGTATTTCCTGTATTTGAGTGTTGGCCTGTCTTGCTAGATGGGGGAAATTTTCCTGGATGATGTCCTGAAGAATATTTTCCAGCTTGGATTCATTCTCTTCATCCCCTTCTGGTACACCTATCAAACGTAGGTTAGGTCTTTTCACATAGTCCCACATTTCTTGGAGACTTTGTTCATTCCTTTTTGCGCTTTTTTCTCTGATCTTGGTTTCTCGTTTTATTTCATTGAGTTGGTCTTCGACTTCAGATATTCTTTCTTCTGCTTGGTCAATTCGGCTATTGAAACTTGTGCATGCTTCGCAAAGTTCTCGTATTGTGTTTTTCAGCTCCTTTAATTCATTCATATTCCTCTCTAAGTTATCCATTCTTGTTATCATTTCCTCATATCTTTTTTTAAGTTCCTTAGTTTCTTTGCATTGATTTAATACATGTTCTTTTAGCTCACAAAATTTCTCATTATATACCTTCTGAAGTCTAATTCCGTCATTTCATCACAGACATTCTCCATCCAGCTTTGCTCCCTTGCTGGTGAGGAGTTTTGGTCCTTTCTAGGAGGCGAGGTGTTCTGGTTTCGGGTGTTTTCCTCCTTTTTCCGCTGGTGTCTTCCCATCTTTGTGGATTTATCCGCTTGTCGCCTGCGTAGTTGCTGACTTTTCGATTGGGTCTCTGAGTGGACACCCAGATTGTTGATGATGAAGTATTTCTGTTACTTGGTTTTCCTTCTACCAGTCTAGCCCCTTCGCTGTACGACAATACAAAGTTCTTAGACAAAAAGTGGAAAAAATAATTCAGGAAGGAAGCTAGAAAGAATAACATTTCATGTAAAAGGCAGGGAATCAAAACAGCATTTGGCTAAATGAAAAAGGTGATAAAGAGGAGAGAAGGAAAAACAGAACTATTCCACATTGCCAGATATATTACACTTGTTAACACTAGGGAATCCAGGCTATCTTTGTCATCCTATGCCCTGTAAAACCATGAAGTGGATTTACAAACATGAACAGACTATAGATGTGCTGTTACCTAACTCTCCACACATAGCAGAAGCCCAAGTGCCTGTAGAGTTAGAGCTGGGAGTTATAAGGAAAAGCTACAGGAAGTATGTCTTGGCCCAGAATAAGGAAGAACTTTCTAACAATAAGAGTTGCCAACAATGGAATAGCCTATTCCCCAAAGTAATGAGCTTAGTCAGGTAGCCGCTAGAAGATTGGCAGGGGTGCAATCAAGGGACTCTAGCATGAGGTCAGAGTTTGAATCAGGTGAACCTAAAGGTCCCTTGCCAAGATTTTGATTCTATGACTGTTTTGGTTACACCTTTCTTCTCTTTCATATTCAGTTTTACTGTTTCATAAATACATTTTAATATACAGAGGGCAGTACTTAGGCTTATGAAATAAGCTGAACTGTGACAATCATTTTAAAACAATAATCAGATGAAATTCCAAATAACTTGTTAGAGGGAAATAAACAAAATATAAGATTTTATTTCAAAACAATATTGTTTAAAACCTGTGGGAGTGAGCTTATATAGAGTACAGTAGTAAGAAAGTAAAAGACGTGTTTAAAGAGCTACAGGCAAATATTCTCCTTTGGTATAGGTGACCGGAGAATAGTAGTGAGAACCAAGAGGTCAGAAATAGTGTTAAGTCATGGGGAAGCTTGAATTTCAGGTTCGGATGTTTGGTTTTTGGTGGACACCTGGTTTCTTTTGATGGTTTCGTTGAACAGGGGAACACAAGAAAGCCTTTTACAGGAATTCAATTCCTGGGAGGACAGAGCTGCCTTTCATTGAAATTGAAACACATGGAGAGAAAAGGCTTTGGGGGGCATCAGTGGGAGAGGAGGTTGTCTTGTCCACTGGTGGCCCACACTGTAGAACTGGTGCATGGAACAGAGGTCAGGAGTTAAGATCCCCATTTGTGAGTTATTTACACAGAAGATGAACCTGCAATCATGAAATCTGATGAAATTTTCAAGGGAAAACTTATACGGGGCAGTGTTGGGGAGAAAAGAGAGCTCTGAGCTGAACTGTAGACAGCAGCAAAATTTAGGGAAAAAGAAGAAAAAATTAATCAGAGAAATAATCAGAAAAAAGTAATAGACTGCTTAATGAACAAGAAGAAAAAACAAGAAAATATTTCTTGGAATCTGGAAATGGAAAATATTTAAAAAAAAAATGTACTCAGGTATCCTCTGGGAGCCCCTATAGGTAAGAAGTAAGAAAAATGGGAGATGGAAGTTTCCATAGGGATGTGAACCACCCCTTTGAGAGGTTTGGAACTGGAGTGGCCATATAATTTTGTAAATGTGAAAGAACCAACAGCAAAATGATGAATTTTTGTTACTCAAAGCAACTTTTTATGATCTCTTTGTTCTGCTTCTGGGTGTAGTAATGCCGCTGTGTCTGGAGATCTGTGTGCAGGTCTTCCACACATCAGGCAGTGCAGACTTCTCTCAAGGATAAAGACTTTATGTGAGACAAATATGTAATTTTTGGTCAAGCTCCATTGGAAGACAGTATTGTTGCTATTTTTCTTTGTCGGGGAGAAGTAGACAATCAGGGCATACTAATATGGAACTTTCAGTTCTCTCTGAAACGCTGTTATGTGTGCAGTAACCTTGTGCTAAGTTTGATTTTTGTTTAGTAATCCAGAAAGGGCAAATTCCCTGGTCACAATTAGTTTCATCATACATGCAGATAAGACCATTATCTGGGAGTACTTAAAAGTTTGTTTGTTTGTGGTTTGCTGTCTGGGGTTATGAAAATAAATAATTGCAGTCCTTGGTTCAAATAGCTTATCTGTTACATGGCAGCAGCTATACTACAAGCTACTGGTAAATATAGTAATTCTAATATAAATGTGACCTCCACCCTATGTATATTAAGCATATTCTAAGGAACTGTATACTATGTTAGCATTATATGTATTTATATGTACACACATACATAGATACATTTGTACATAGATAGCACACACATTCATATGTATTACCTTCTTTTATGACACCCTCCTCAGTGGGGTGGTATTATTGCCACCATACAAATGAGCAAACTGAGTTTGTGAGAGATCTTATGAGTGCTCAAGCCCAGATGGATATATGAACTGAACTGAGAAATGGCTCTGGGGCAGTCTGTTTTCGAACCTGATATTCTTCATCTCTGTATCATGCTCCACTTCCTCGGATATGGAGGTGTCGATACTGCCAAAGGACTTTGATATTGAGGTGTGCAAGTGATGGAGCTAAAGTGTAGCGTGGATGGTTTTGCATTATTTGGGCAGACTGGCAGCAGGTCTCCATCTACCAGGGCAGTGCCCCTCAACATGCATAGTTTTTTTTATATTTTTGAATAAATTGCACAGGTACTCCATCTAATTTTCACCTTTAAAATTTCTTGCCATTAGTGTCTTTTAAAATAATATACTGGCATTTTATTATAATATTCTGTGTCTTCAAGCATTTCATGTAATCTGGTATTCTTTGGAAGTTTAGAACTGTGAATTACCAGATAAAGCCTGTCACTAAGGGTGAACAAAGAGTTTCCACTGGGCTGGGCTGGGTGGCTCACGCCTGTAATCCCAGCACTTTGGAAAGCTGAGGTGGGCAGATCACAAGGTCAGGAGGTCAAGACCAGCCTGACCAACATAGTGAAACCCCATCTCTACTAAAAATACAAAAAATTAGCCAGGTGTGGTGGCAGGCACCTGTAATACCAGCTACTCGGGAGGCTGAGGCAGGAGAATTGCTTGAACCCAGAAGGCAGACGTTACAGTGAACCGAGATCATGCCACTGACTCCACCATTCCAAGTAGAAGCAGAGAAGCCTTTAACTCTTCATCATGAAGTTGCTGAGCCTCAATGAGGGGGTAGCTTTTACAAGCTTAGAAAACATGTTTGAAGTCTGTATAGTATATGCTTCTGTTGTTAAGGTGTTTGAGGATACTTTCATAGTAAAATGTGTAGAGTATTTCCCTGCTACATCATTTTCTCTGGTTGTCTGGGACTTCAAGTTGTGGGATTTCTTAGATTGTAGTATTTTTAATATGTATAGAAAAATAATAGTCTCAAAATGCAACAATAGGAATTGGCTTAGGAAGCCATGTGGGAAGATGTCTTAAAAATTTTGTTTTTAATTAAAAGGCTTGTCATATGAGAGTCAGCATCTTGTTAGTGGATAATATGGATAAAAGTGATCTTCAAAATGGAAAATTACATAGCCTAGGGTTGACTTCTGAATTTCAGAGTAATTAATGATGTCTTTAGGGTGTGATGAGGAAGAGTAAATGAAGTCGTTAAGAGAAGAGGTTCTGGGGCTGGACTCCTTGAGTTTGAATCCTGCTCTACCACCTACAAGCTTTGTAACTTTTAGCAGTCACTTAATTCTCTTTAAGCTTTGGCTTTTTTAACTGTTCAGTTGGGTTGTTAGTAACATCTGCCTCACTGAGTTTCCTAGGATACTGTAAGAACTTGAGAGAGAGTGAGAGCAAGAGAGAGAGAGAGAGAGAGAGAAAGAGACAGATAAAAAAATGTATATATGATTATGATACATATATCACATATGATTATGAAATATATGTGATAATATATATTTATCAAGTTCTTACAATATCCTAAGAATCCCAGTGAGGCATATGTCATATATATGTTTTTATATATATGTCATTTTTTTTAAGAATGGAGACCTCATTGGAGAGCAAGACTTTAATGATAGTTGTGCTGTTGAGTAACTATGCAGACTTAGACAGGTTGCACTCCCTTTTTACCTTCTAAAATTGTCCTTCTAAATTGTAAGATTAGACAGTTACTATAAGCTCTCTAATTCTGTACCAATTAAAATTCCGTAATTCTATGAGTATTTTACCAATTAAAAAAAAACACACTTGGATAATTCTGAAACTTGAATGACTGAAATGCCTCCCAAACTGTTTTATTTTCTAAATGTGAAAAGCAGACCCTTGAGTCAGTCTCATGCCTAAAAGTCTTGCCACTTAGGGTGAATCTAGAAAAGAGTTTTTTTGTGCAGTTTACCTCTTAAGATGTCCATCATTCCAGCATTAGTGACTCAACTTGTTAGAGGAGCCTGCTGCCACAAGGATCTGTGCACAGAGGGAATAAAATGGAGTGGACAGCAAGCAAGGGAGTGGGATTATTGGAGAGATACAGCAAGTGGAAAAGGACAAGTGTAACTGAGTGGGAAAAAAAATTCTCCAGAGAGATAGGAGAAAATTGTTGAAAGGAAAACATAAGAAACTAAGTTGATCTCAGGGATTTATTCCAAGTATTAAGTTCTAGAGAAGATGCTTTGCTACAATGCTTTTTCAGTCCGTACTTATGCTGTGCTGTGATGATGATTATTCAAAATGAGAAATTGTAATATCTTGAAGAATCAAAAAAAAGTTAAATGATTTTGATTGTTCCAGGAAATACAGCATATTCTTTGAAAAAGAATTTTAGGAGATAAGATTCCTACCTTTAACTTAAAGAAAAGATTTTGAAACCCCTAATTTCCTGAGCATACTTATTGATACTTTATCATCTAACTAAAGCGTGTGGAAGTTTTCATAGTTAACTGGTTGTTTCAGTTGTGTTTTATCCAGATCAAAAGTTGTAAGCCATGAGGCTGACAGTAGTTTTCCAGTGCTCTCTTGTGAGCTTTTTAAAACTTTGCTAACCTTGTAAGAGATTTAAAAAATTATCAAAAGTACATGACAAAGCCAATCACACAGTTGAAAAATGACTGAAATTCATTTCATCCATGTTCATTTACCATAAATTATTAATTCTGTAGGTATATATGTATTTAGTGATTTAAAGGAGGAAAACTGATGGAAAATATTTTATTTATTTTAAAATAGATTTAAGTAAAATTTCTGCTAAGGATATAGATGAAATTTTAACCGTTGATTTACCCATGTTATTATTACTTTTGTATATATTTCAACATAACTAGCAGATATACATGAATGGATTCTTAATATAAAACTGGGTAAAAGTGTAAAAGTGTTATAGAACTTTTATATAGGGTAAAAACTTTTTATACAACTTTTATAAAACCATTTATATAGGGTGTATAAATCTAAGCCTATGAAAATCTATTCTCTGCATTGTCTGCAAAATCAGATATGTGCTTTTGACAACTATATAAAGTACATTTCCTGCTTTTCCTTTTGTTTAATAATTTTCATGTTACTTAAGTAAGTGCCTCTGCATTTTCCATATTAATGGCAATCTAAAATGGTATTTACTTGGTTACTTAGGGCAAAGAGAGTACTTGGAAATAAGAAAATAACATAATGTCTTAAAAAGCTCAATAAGCAAAGATGAGAGAGAATCTGAAAGCAAATAAATAATAAATTCTTTTTACAATAAAATTCAGAAAAAAGTTTTATATATTTTTAATAATGAGTAGAAATAACATCTTTCACTAAAGACCTATATTTATTCTTTTTTTAAAAATGTATTTTTCCTCATGATCTCATTTAGTGAAATTGTTCTAAGAATCATAAAATGATAAACAGTATTTATATCTTTTTTTTTTTTTGAGACGGAGTTTTGCTCTTGTTACCCAGGCTGGAGTGCAATGGCGCGATCTCGGCTTACTGCAACCTCTGCCTCCTGGGTTCAGGCTATTCTCCTGCCTGAGCCTCCTGAGTAGCTGGGATTACAGGCACGCGCCACCATGTCTAGCTAATTTTTTGTATTTTTAGTAGAGACGGGGTTTCATCATGTTGACCAGGATGGTCTCGATCTCTTGACCTCGTGATCCACCGCCTTGGCCTCCCAAAATGCTGGGATTACAGACAGGATCTATCTTTTTATTAAATCTACATTCATGTTTTTCTTGAGATAAATTTTTTTTACAATTATACATTTAAAATTACATATTTTAAAATTAGAACAATATAAAGGTAATATTAATATTTTAATTACTATTGCAAAAAACAGCAAGAGTCAAATTGAAAAATAGATTTAGTTTCCAAGAATAATAACATTAAATTGTCCATAATTTTAGATTAACCACATCCAAAGCCAATTGTGCAGTTCACTCGCTTATTTCAACATGGTGCAAAAAAGTCAAGTATATGAATTATCTGTCAAAAGAAAAAAAAATCAAAAAGTGGGAATTTCTCAATTTATGTTCTCCTGGATGAAACATGAAGACTTAGAATACTCCACTGTATCTCATCTGGTACACTTCACTAGTACTTGAAGTTCACAACACTGAATTCCTGTTGCTAAAGCTTATCTAAATGCTAAATGAAATATATGAAATATCTTTCTCTTGAACTATAGTTACAGTTCCTACTGCATTTTCTTTTAGTTGAAAGACTGAAAGAGTGCTCAGAGAGAAGTCAGAAAGATCCAGTTCACATGCTAATACATGATTTATTGTTTTTGATTTATTACTCTGTGAAATGTGAAAAAAAAATCCATCCCTAGGTGATGTCACTGATTGTTTTGCTTCCAAAGTATTAGCAATAAGAAAAATATTACGTGTGCTCAAAATTGTAAAACAAATACATACTTGAGAAAACAATGTCTAACAATGTGATGATAAATATAAACAAGCTTTTCTATATACTGTAATTTTGTAGTAAAAAGATTTTTGACATGCTTTATTAATACAGTCTGAGTATTCGACATGATCACACAGAGCTATTCTAGGTCATGTCTACTTTGTTGTATATGCTCATAACAAACTATCCAGCCTTAAAGAGTGTGCAAATTAACTTGGCTTTTGCTTACAAACATATTTTAGAGAAAACAGTGTGGATGAACATTTAAGGGGTTCTGATTGCTAGGATTTAAGGGAGGGAAATTTCTAAGACCAGGCAATACAACTTTCATAGTTATCTCATTAAATGATAGTTTTTTTTCTTAAGAAATTTGATATCATGTGATATATTAACATGTACTGCTTCCTCCAACAATTTTTCATAAAATAGCTGGCTTCCTTAAAACCGTAAGGAAAGGGCTTCTGCTTATATTCTATTTGAGGCAATAATTGGTAGGTTCATGGAAAGGATGTGTAGAGGAGATACACAGAAACATACAGCTTTTAATGTTTCTAACATACCGATATTCACTATGAGTCTACAATTGTGGCTACCAAGTTGTTTTGTAATAAAACAGATGACAACAAAAATATTTGAAAAATCTCCTCAGATGTTGGGAATATTAGGAAATAAACAGAGTCTACTGTCACTTCAAATACAGAATAATTCTAAATACCTGAGACTATAAAATAGGATGAGAGGAATGGGACATTAGGAAAATTAAGATTCCAGCCAGCCCAATAAAGGTCAGAATTGTGGGTCATTCAATAATTGGATTGTAAAATATTGTTCCTGTGAAAGTCAAAAGAGATATGAGGAATATTTATTTTGTATTTTAAAGTTTTACATAACTAAAACGTTTTCTACAGAGTGGTGAAAGAGTAAAGAAATACGTGCTACAGATTCATTGATGAAGTAATAACTTTTTTGATACCAACATGTAATTGTCTCTAATCTTTCTTTAGTTTTAATTTAGGAAATAGCCTAGGGGAAAAGTATAAGTAATTGAAAACATATTATAATATCTTTGGCAGTCATAGTGAAGGCTGTTCTGCTTATACTTGTTGGCTGATCACTATAAACATTGTCTACATGATGAAAATAGTAACCCAAAGTTTGTAAATATAAAATTAAACACTATACTAAACCTCTTACTTTTTTTGTTTAGAAGTTCTTTTCACATCACGATCAACTGTGTTTGAATTCAAAATAGTCTTTCTGGTTTACATGTCAGTGAAATGCATGAATTTTTAGTGGGTGTTTCTGACATGCAAAAGGGAAAGGAACAGAATATCATAAATATTAGGTTCTGCCTTCCCCTAACAGCATGGAATGAACATACCCTCCAAGATGTTTTTTATGATTCATGTAAATTTATGATCAAATAATTTCATTAACTAAAAATATATTTTTCCAGTGACAGCATGGCTATTTGTCTGAGGCAAAAGTATAACCAGTTGAAAAGGAAAGTTTTTTTTCCTTTATTACATGGTTTAATTTGACTATTTCAGTAATCAAACTTTTACTACCTAGACTTTAATTTCTGGCAAAATTCGTTTCTTGTAATCCATTAAATTTGTTTGTTATTATGTTTTAGATTTGTGTTAACACAAAGAATATAAACTTATTTTTAGGAAAAGACATTAGTAGATGACTTTGAGAGTTTGCATTTTTAAGGGTTGTTTGAGGTCTCTTTCTTAAGTTCACTTAAGTTCCTGTGGAGGCAAATCCCCACTGTGTCTTCAGTGGTGGGTTAGGCTAGTGGGCTGCCTTTAGGAAGACTGATAAAACCTACCTGAGAGACCTTTTTGAAGATATTCCTTACCTCATACATTGCTCTAAGCATTAGTCTTGGAGGCTCAGAGACTTGAGTTTGAACCCACTGTAAGAGTAGATCCTTCTCTTAAAAATAGATTCATCCACAATGGTTGAATTAATTTACAGTCCCACAAACAGTGTAAAAGCATTCCTATTTCTCCACATCTCCTCCAGCATCTGTTGTTTCCTGGCTTTTTAATGATCACCATTTCTGACTGGCGTGAGATGGTATCTCATTGTGCTTTTGATTTGCATTTCTCTAATGTCCAGTGATGAGCTTTTTTTCATATGTTTTTTGGCCGCATAAATGTCTTCTTTTGAGAAGTGTTTATTTATATCCTTTGCCCACTTTTTGATGGGGTTTTTTCTTGTAAATTTGTCTGAGTATATAGCCAAAGGATTATAAATCATTCTACTATAAAGACACATGCACATGTATGTTATTGCAGGACTATTCACAATAGCAAACACTTGGAACCAACCCAAATGCCCATCAATGATAGATGGGATAAAGAAAATGTAGCACATATACACCACAGAATACTATGCAGCCATAAAAAAGGATGAGTTCATGTCCTTTGCAGGGACATGGATAAAGCTGGAAACCATCATTCTCAGCAAACTGACACAAGAACAGAAAACCAAACACCATATGTTCTCACTCATAAGTGGGAGTGGAACAATGAGAACACATGGACACAGGAAGGGGAACATCACACAGCAGGGCCTGTTGAGGTAGGGGGTTAGGGGAGGAATACCATTAGGAGAAATACCTAATGTAGATGATGAGTTGATGGGTGCAGCAAACAGCCATGGCACGTATATACCTATTTAACAAACTTGCATGTTCTGCACATGTATCCCAGAATAAATATATATATGCCATTTTTTAGTCAAATAAAAAAATAGATTGACCAAAATTAATATAATTTACTTGTCTATGTATGGAGGTATTTATGAATTCCTAGGGATAGGGACAGGCACTACACTAGGCTTTGAATATACAGTAGTAAATAAGCATTGTCATTGTCCAAGAGGGAAGAGAGATGTTGCACAAGTAAAGTTTACTTACAGTCAGAGCTGATATTTAGCTGATTTTAACTGTCTGCTATTTGTGCCAGCATCTACTCTGATCGATCAGAGCCCTAAATGTTACCATAGATTTTACATCACTGTATTGGGACCATCTCTCTACTTGGGAAACCAAATTTCAATGTCAATTTGTTGATATATAATGAGTAATATTTCAGAGGAACCAGAAGAGTAGATGGCCCACATATGTAGAAAACCAAACTTGTGAACTAGAAGACTGAGATGAATCCAGTGTTTAATCTTATCAAACCAAATGAGGTTTATGTATATGTCTGATGAGAGGCTTGATCTTATCAGTGGCATAAGGATTCTGGGTCATTTGCTGGGATTTTCTATCTGGCCCAGTACAGTACTTCGGTGGATGTTACTATCGAGCTCTTCTTCAACTTTCCTTTTACTATACTCATTGTATGTCTCTACATTCAGTCTGATAACAGTCAAGGCTTATTCTCCTCAGATTCTGTTTGTATAAGAAGACTATGTCTTTTGGTATCAATGCAAAAGGGTTAACATTTAACACTTTACAGAACAGTCTGATTTCTAAGTTCTTAAAAAATACTTCATCATAGCTCCCAAGGACTGACAAGGGTTTCTATTTGAATAAAGTAGGTAAATATTCTTTGGATTTCTATGTTAGTTATTTTTTATATTCTGGACCAAAGTACCATGTTTTTTCTGGCCAAAGATTTAAAATCTAAACATAAAGGTTTATTTTACATAAATATGTTTTGAATTTGACCTTCACAGGGAACATTTTAAGTATCGTAATCAATGAGGTTTCAGGTACCTCTTTACAGAGAGCTACTGTGATTATGTTTTTGTGGTTGGATTTTTCTGAACCCATTAGCTACATGGTAATGGGGTGGTAGAATTAAGGTTTTGAGAATCATCATACCACCCGCTTACCAGAAGTTCAATAAAAAACAAACATGAGTGATAGGTTTGTTCCAGTACAGTATATTTTTAAAATGGTGTTTGTTAATCCCTCCAGAGAATACATCAAAGGGAATGTATTCCAGCCAGCTTTGATCAACTGAGCCCTCTTAAAATTGCACTCAGCATCAAATGTTAAAAGATCTGATGGAAGAGGCAACATTTATATATAGGCATGAGATGGGTCATTTATCCAGAGGGAATAATATGTATATTTATATTGGTAAAAAACAGGAAAATGTTGTTTCCTAATTTCCTACATTATTTAAAAGTACCCCTCCTCTGTTCATTCCTGACATCATTTGGAAATAGCTGCTGCTTCAGTGTGAATACAGAGTAGACTTCAGTAACCAACTTCTTCCATGTGTTTCAAAAATATTCATGGGTCATGAGCAAAGCAATATTTGAACATGAGGACTGGGTTTTTTTTTTTGAGATATTTGGACTCATAGAAAAGAAATAACTTGTTTACTAAAATTTATGTTAAGTTTTAATGGGCATATAGGAAATTTCATTTGTCAGCAATCTACTTTGATTGGTATTCTGCAATGAATTAATGAATTTCTACTTGTTTAGATTTATCTGGAAAGTTTGCATTCCAAATATGTTTAGAAAACCTAGTGATCTTTAAATTTGTCATCTTTAGTTTTCTGAATTGATCATTATTTGATAAAAATATAATTATTAATTTCAGTACAGGTATTTTTTTTCTTGGTCTTATGGGACTACCAGCACAGTTGGGCCTAAAGAATTCTAAACCTTGTGTCAAAGTTACAATGCCATCACATTTTAAAGCCTTAAGGCTGAGATATTAAGTAAATAATCCAATCTAGTTAGATAGTGACTAGAACCAGAACTTACATCTTTTACAGTGACACTGTTTTCACTGTATCACTGCAGTTTGAATAGAGGTTTCTTTATGAGCATCCTCAGTGCCTCTTGTTTCAAACAAACATAGGACAATAAAATAACCAGATGTTGCCAGTCAGGTTCCTGGAACCAGACTCTGAGATAGGGATTAGAATGCAGGGGGTTTATCAGGGACTAATCTTGGACCAACACTTCTGTGGTAAGTAAAGAAAGAATGGGGCAGAGAAAGAAGTTGACCTGTGGCACAGTCCCAACAGCAACATCAGCAGATACTGCATGGCCCCATGTAGCTGGAATGCCCTACATAGTTGCTTAGACTGGCACAAGGGGACTGGGCATTATCCCCCACTTTGATCAATCACTGAATGAAAGCTACCTGAGAAGCGGTCATGACTGGGTGAGGTGTATCTCTTCTGTCTTCCAATATTCTGAGGGAAACTCAACAGGGTACCGTCATTGGTTATCAGCCTCAGCAGCTGAGAGAATGAGTACAATCTTCAAGGGGGACCTGGCCAGAGCTCCACAGCATGTATTACACCACCGTTATTGAATAACTACATGATGTCAGCTATTCCATAAGTCACTCTATGTAGAGTTTCACTAATCCATACAGTAACCACAAAAAAAGGATGCTGATGTTTTCCCTTTTCTAAGAAGAAATTAAGATTTAGAGAGTTCGAATAACTTGCCTAAGATTACATACAAATGGCAAGTCTGTCTGACTAAAAAGCCAATGTTTTTTTTTCATAAAGCTGCTCCTTTAGGTAGCGTAGATGGTGGAGGGGATTATCTAAATTCTGTGGTCCCTCAAAATCCTTCGATTCTGGAGAAAATTTAAATATTGTATTAATAAATACTGTTACCACCAATACTACCAGCAATAGGGATAGAGTTACTACTGAGTGATGATTAAACCAAGTTAAATGGGATCCCTGACTTTGGGACGCTTACAGGCTAGATAGCATAAGCAAGGTAATTTTTTAAAATCATACACAGAAATCTCAGTTTTTTCATCAATAAAATAACACCACCTACTTTATAAGGTGGTTATAAGAATTTATATATGAAATGATAATAGCACATGGCTTAAGACATCTTAGGCACTTGAAATTTTACCTTCTATATTTATATTTGGTACAAGCATAGAGATATTAGAGAATATTTGCATTGATCGTAGTGGGGAAACAGAAATAATTTTCATTTTGATTTTAATTAGTGGTATTCTCTTGGGCAAGTCAATTGGTATCTCTGGCCCTTAGCTTTTACATTTTAAAAATGAGGTGCACAAGGTGAATGAATTATAAGATTTATACCAGCAGTAGTATTCTAAATGCTACTGACAACAATAGAGGTTCAATTGGTTTAAGATGAAACAACTCATAAACTCAACAACTGGTCTTAATATATGATGCACCTGTGTGAGGACGTTTATAGCACACTGCTATAGCTTCCTGTCTTCCCTGAAGAAATCCATTTTCTCTTTAATATTTATAATGTGTGCCTTATGCAGAGAATGTGCTGAATAAATATAAAGTAACTAGAGTGAGACTGGGGTATTATATGAAATCAAATTTAATCTCATCCTCAAGTGGAATTCAGTTTCACTTTTATTATGGTCAGTGGGAGGATGGAGCAAGCAAATTGGTCAGTTCTTCTACCATAGAAAAATCTTGATTATTAAAAAACAATTATCTTGTATGGTTATACTGTCCAAAAGCAATTTATAGATTCAAAGCTATTCCTGTCAAACTACCAACATCATTTTTTTCACAAAATTAGAAAAAACTTTTCTGAAATTTATATGGAGTCAAATAAGAGGCTGAACTAAAGCAATCCTAAGCAAAAAGAACAAAGTTGGGGTATCACACTACCAGACTTCAAACTATACTACAAGACTATAGTAACTAAAATAGCATGGTACTGTACTAAAACAGACAGACTAAGGAAACAGGACAGAGAACTTTGAAATAAAGTCACACACCTGCAAAGACCTGATCTTTGACAAAACTGACAAAAACAAGCAATGGAGAAAGGACTCCCCAGTCAATAAATGGTGCTGGTATAACTGGCTGCCCTTATGCAGAAGATTGAAACTGGACCCCTTCCTTACAAAAATCAACATAAGATAGATTAAAGATTAAAGGTAAAACCCTAAATTATAAAAAACCTTGGAAGACAACCTAGGAAATACCATTCTGGTCATTGGCCTTGGCAAAAACTTTATGACCAATTCCCAAAAACAACTGTAGTGAAAACAAAAATTCACATGTGGGACCTGATTAAAGAGCTTCTGCACAACAAATGAAACTATCAACAGAATAAACAGACAGCCTACAGAAGGGAAAAATATTCACTATGCATCCAACAAGGTCGGATATCCAGAATCTGTAAGGAACTTGAACAGATTAGCAAGGAAAAAACAACTCCATTAAAAGTGGGCAAAAAACATGAACAGATACTACTCGAAAGATGACATACATGTAGCCAACAAATATATGAAAAAAATGCTCATCACCAATCATTAGAGAAATGCAAATCAAAACTACAGTGAAATACCATCTTACACCATTCATAATGGCCATTATTAGAAAGTCAAAAAACAACAGGTGCTAGTGAGGTTGCAGAGAAAAGGGAACACTTATATATGGCTGTCAGAAGTGTAAATTAGTATAGCCACTATGGAAAGTAGTGTGGAGATTTTTTTAGAGAACTCAAAACAGAACTACCATTTGACCCAGCAACCCCACTATTGGATATATATCCAAAGGAAAATAAATAATTTTACCAAATAGACACTTGCATGCTTATGTTCACTGCAGCACTATTCACAATAGCAAAGACATGGAGTCAACCACGATGCCCATTAGTGGTGGACTAGATAAACAAAATATGGTCCATGTACACCATGGAATACTATGCAGCCATAAAAAAGACCTAAATCATTTCCTTTGCAGCAACATGGATGCAGCTGGAGGCCAATATTCTAAGTGAACTAATGAAGGTACACAAAACCAAAAATAACCCATGTTCTCACTTATAAGTGGGAGCTTGAATTGAATACATACGGACATAAAGACAGGAACAGTAGACACTGGGGACTACTTGAGGAGGGAGGATGGAAAAAGGGCATGGGTCCAAAGGCTGCCTCTTGGGTACTATGCTCCCTGTTTTAGTGACTATTTGTATCCCAAGCCTCAGCAGCACGTAATTTTTCGATGTAACAAACCACGTGTACCCTCTGATCCTAAAATAAAAGTGGAAAAAAATCTTATAACACTAACATATATATTTGCATAAGTATGTATAAGTATGTATGTTGATATTGTATATATTTTGAAATATACATGTCAAGTAGACATGCTGCCTGACCCCAGGGAAATTGTGTGAACATACATGTGCATCCAAAAAGCATATACATTATGTATATGCATGTAATAGTTCTCTCTTTTATTTGCTTTAAAAAAAAACTTGTCTCTTATGAATTCAGAGTGCTTAAGAAAAAAATATCTGACAAGGAAAGCAAGCAAATAAAATTAGATTAAGAGTGCCAAGGAAAGCAATTCTAAATTTCAGAGGACATGCCACGAGGTATTCAGATCTTCTCCCTCTCCTTTCTCTCTCCCCACCGCAAATGAACCCAAGCCTTTTCCTGTGTGAGATGAAGGAAATCTATAACTTTGTGTATTGGCATTACACAGTGTCACAGTATGAACTCAAGATAAGCGGATCATCTTGGAGATACACACTTGCTGTTTTTTCTTTTCTCTCACTTCCATTTTTATTGGATAATCCCCAAAGAATCAAAGAGGAAACAGCTAAAGGCTCCCACTCAAGCTAAAGGCTCTCACCCAAGCTGTTTATTTAAAATAAAATAAATTTTATTTTACTTCTTTGTATTCTTTATCACCAATTGTCACAGAAGGTGTAGAGGAAAAGGTGACAGTTTAATCTACCATGTTGCTATTCTAATTATGTTTAACAAGATGCCACTCATCTTGCAATGGTTTAATCATGATTGATATCAAACATTCTTAGTGTAGAATGTCTCCCTCCCAGACTTTCCCTAAAATCTTGCATCAAATCAATTGAGACTTGACATTTTCTTTTTAAAAAATTTCTTTTCTGAGTTTTAAAATCCAACAAAGACAGCAAAAGGATTACTATATTAATATTACTTGGATGTTATATCAAGTGGGCTAGAATTTGATGTACTTTTTAAATTAAAATTTTGTTAACATTAAAATTTACCTCAGTGGTTTTGTTTAAACAGTTAATCTAATTTAATAAGATTTTATGGTTTTCTTTTTTACATTTCTGAAAAGAGTGTGCCCCAAGAGGAGGATTTACACATCTTCTTGCATAGCTTTTACATCACTAGCTGTATAAAAATAATCAAACTTTGAATTGAAAGACTGTACCTAAAAATGACGTCATGAAGCAAATGGGTAGAACTAGACAGGAATAGTGCTGTCTTTGTCTTTTGCTTCACAGTCGCCCAAATCTAATTGTTGAATAATGTGCTTTAGGGGACAGTAGTTTCTTTCAAACTGAAACACTGCAGAAAGTTCCACCCAGGCAATGTGCTATTTCTAGTCAAGTATATGGAGACTTTACATGCAGAGAGCAGCTGTAAAGATGTTAAGAGCAACTTAGAAAGCCAGTTCAAATAGAAACTTAGATTTGTGTCCAAAATAGGTTATATGAGTTATAGATGTTTAATGTTTAGCCCTCCTGTAAGCAGATGTTTAAATACAATAAACTAATGATTTTTGGATTTTGCTTTTCTCATTTTCTTCTATTAAAAAACTTTGCTGTGTCTGAGTTGTTAATGACCATGTATAATCCTTAGTTTGTTAGTTATACATTAATAAGTCTTATATGAAATTACTGCTAACATTCTCTTTTGTGTTTTGGCCCTGAATTCAGCCTGAATTTTAAATTCAGTGTGATACATATATTTCTTACCGAATATTTGTATAAGACAAATAGTAATCAAGGAATTTCATCTGCATTGTTGGCTTTTGAATTATCTTAGTTTTATAGAAAATAAATCTGTAAAATATTGTAAAATTGTATCCCTAAAAGGGACATATTAGAGAAAAAAACCATTTAAAAGCTATTCCTTTCAGACAAAATTGTATATATATAAAGTATTAACATTAATTTACAAGCAAATCTTAAGCATTATGAAATTTTTGGCTCATTTTGCATAGTGGCACTAACAATTCATCTACTTAGAAACTGTACCACATTGGCTGGATGGTCCTTCAGTAAAATACCTGATGCCTTGACCATCCTAAAGATTGAAAATCTGATGATTATATTATAGGGAGAAGACAACCATTTTGATTTCTTTGGATAGATATTCAACTCAGATTATCTTAGCTAATAACTTGTAGAATGATCTATTATCCAGACATCTCCTATTTACTTTCATTCACTATTAAAGAACCCAAAAAGCTGGGGTTTCTCATCTTTTTTCTGGTTGAGATCTGATGGCAAAATGGCACATAGATACTTCCCATTAGATACTCTTCTGTAGAAGAGCAATATATTAGTATCTAAAACTTTGTATTTATATTAAAATTCCAAATTGCCATTTTTTTTTGAAATTTCCCTTTTAATTTTTCTGGAAGATGAACCTCCCCATATAATTTCAGTAATCACCAGGGCTCAATCTGCCCAGCCATCAGTGTTATTTTCATGGAGAGTGGGGAGACTATACTGGTTTATAGTTTAGGGTTATAGTAATAATATACCTATTATTATTTTGAAATGACTTTCCACAGAACTTCCCTACTTGACATTCTAAATGGGATTATGGAAGGAATCTATGTATTAAAATAATATTTCTTTCTCTCAAACACTACACAAAGCTCGGTGGTAATCAAGAGCATAGAAGCAATTTTGCAGAGATTTCAAATGATTATTCAACTACCCCTGATAGTGAGTGGAACAGACAAATGCAGCTGAGCACGCCTGTGCTCTCCAGCAACAGAGAATGAGGTTTGCCACATTTCAAACTTCTAGGGCACTGACAAGCTTCTATTTTTAGGTCTGGGCCTCCTATTGGAAACATGCTGCACTGTGTGCTCTGTAGACCACCCAGCCCACCCACTTTTGGTGGTTTGGCCTTCTCTAAGGCTTGCCTGCAGGTGTGACCTTACTTACCCACCTAGAACAAGCTACTCTGCCATTTTTCTGAAGTTTAAAAATATGACTGGCTAAAAGAAGACAGTAAGCAAGTCGATTTTTATATTGCCCTGAAAAGTTATAATTATAAAGTTTAGTGAACTTCATGAACTTTTTCAAGCATGTTTTTGCTGAAAACTTGTGATTGATGTGGAGGCACCTGGGGCATAGGTAAAGCAGTTGAAAGGTAGGAAGTTGAGTGAGCTGCCTCTTGTACATAACCTGACAGAGGCTTATGAGGTTAGCATCTACATTGCCTCAGCCCCAGCCCAGTGCAATTTGAAATTAGATAAACATTTTGGCAATGGTGTAGCAAACCAAATTTCAACCTTGCTTTTCAGTAGTTCTATTAACTTTATAAAAGTAATAAGGTATTTTTTGTAAAGTAAGCTGTTAGGCATCAAGGGCACACTAAAGCAGCTATCTTAAGTAGAAAGGAGGTGATTTTTTTTCCTGATGTAACCACACTCTAAATCTTCACAGTCTGTCACAGCTTACTCTGTAATTCTAAGCCAGCAATATTCAAAATCACACAATAAGTACTGTTAGCAAGATGTGGAAATTTTCTTGAGCAGTAGGAATGTACCCCAGAAGTCAGGATGTTTGCTGACCATTAGCTCTACTTGCATGCAACCTGTATTGGCTGTCCCTTATGGCACTCAGACTTATGGCTCCAAAGTGGGCAAATGAACACAAACAGTCTCATGAACACTCAAAAAGACTTTCTTGCTTAATAATTTTGTGAACTATACAGGGCACTCCTTTCCTTAGGGAAGCATCATACTTCATAACTCTCTTGGAAACTTCTTTCTAGTAAAGGGAAAAACTGAGGCTCTGTTATATGCCAGAATCTGAATCTGCCACCAATAGTAGAGCTTTAGAATCAAAAGATAATTTTTTTTTCAGTTGTGAAAATCACAGCCTCAGGGGCTAGTGACTAGCTCAAGGTCACATGGTTTGTTAATGGAGAAGCCAAGACCAGAAGCCACTGTGATCTCACTTCTAAAACAGCCAGATATCCACATAAGCACGAATTACTTCAAGAGGAGGGTGATTTAGTCTGTCTTCTTTTATCTGGCACAAAGTAATCACTTACTAGATGCTACTTGTTGTTAGAGTTATTTTTATTTTTATTTCCCTCCCTCTCCAGATGTTATTGTGTTTCACAACAATATGATTTAAGGGTATAAGTGGCTTGTATTCAGATTTTAAAGAAAAGATCTTGTATAAGTTTAGGTCTGGAGAAGATCTCGAGAGACCTTCTAGTTTCGCTTTATAATAATATTGTCCTTCCCACTATGATTTTTTACACAATAAGAAAATCTTTCTTTTTAGCTAGATCTTGTGATTTTAGCTAGAAGATAGTTTGAATAGAAGAAAACTTTTTAAAGTTCATTTTCAGAGGTTGCTGAAAAAATTAAGATTCTCCGTTTGTTTCCCTCCCTCTGATTCATACATGCATACTCCCCTAATACATTATACTTGAGATTTATATGAAAAGTTAACATTTTATAAATACTTTGAAAACTAATTCCAGTGATGAATTGAAGCATTAGATGGATAGCATATTTAAACAAGCTGTTCATGTATAAAATGGAAAGTTTTCTTGAAAAAAACACATTATTTAAAAAAAATCTGTATTATGGAATTTTTACATCAGCTCTTATTACTAAGATGTTTACATAAAAAGTGTTCCATAAAGGGGAAAAATTATGCCAGTTGCACCTATAATTTGCTTTGCTCCAAACCTTAGCTATTTAAACTGCTTCCATTTATGTGCACAAACCTGAATGGGTTTTTTTTTATGCCCTCAAATTAAAGGCCTATTTGGAAAACTTGAGCTAACATGCACACTTACCCTGCCACTACCATCTTTTTCCCAATATATTCTCTCAACTTATTGGGAAGGTAAGTTTGTAAACACAAAATTTGTCCTAGCTACTAATTTCAGGTCCTTCACCTGCACCACATAACATGGAATAAATAGGAAGCAATAACCCTCTGGTGACCATATGTAAAGACATCTGAAAGAAAACTGAACATGAAAGGAAGTAGGAGCTCAGAAAGTTAGATTAATGAATGAACAAACCAAAATATGGATAACATGCTTTGCTATTTAATAACCACCACAGTCCCAACAACACTGAAAACTAATATTATTTGAGCATCTTACTGTGAGTCATGTATGGTCCCAGTACTTTATATAGCTAGCTCATTGGCTACATTCATGTGCTCAAGAAGTTAGTTATGCACCATTTAGCCAGTAATGACATCACTGCCTTCAAGAGTATTAGAACTATAATTAGCTTTTATGAGGCTAAGACATTCTCTACTTATGTTGGTAGTATTTAGCAGTATTTTTCTGGTTAATGCCAACATAAACCTGTTCCACCCTGCAATACTGCCTAGGTAATCCATATGGAAAGATTTCCTGTGACATTCTCAAGTGAGATGAACATTAGGTGAGTGTGTGCATTTTAAGTTTCCCTAGTCTGTCTTTAGGGGAAATAAAACTAATAAGATCAAAATGATACAAATCTTCAATGAAATTAGAATAGATCCTTTGCTGCTTGTCTGTCTTATCATCAGCAGTTATTCTCATTTCAGGGAATTCAGTCTTTGTAGAATAAATCTGCCTTGCCACTGTGACTGCTGTGCTCTTTCTACAGTGTAGCTTGCTGGCTTTTGTCTGTCTTCTTGTCATATGTCAGGTCCTTGGAGTTGGACTACAGTGATTCTTACAAGGATCTTTGTTAACTGGTAGTTTCGTGCTGTTTATGTATAAAGGAGCAAGGCTTTAAAAAGTATCTGTGTTGGCCTGGTGCAGTGGCTCATGCCTATAATCTCAGCACTTTGGGAGGCTGAGCTGGGAGGATCACTTTAGTCCAGGAGTTTGAGAGCAGCCTTGGCAACATTATAAGATCCCATCTCTACAGTTAAAAAAAAAATAGCTGGGCATGGTGGTGCATGTGTGTGGTCCCAGCTACTCAGGAGACTGAGGTGGGCAGACTGCTTGAGCCCAGGAAGTTGAGACTTCAGTGAGCCATGATTACATCAGTGCACTCCAGCCTGGGAGACAGAGCAAGACCCTATATCAAAATAAAATTTAAAAAAAAAATCTGTGCTAAACACAAATCTGGTTATTTTACTTTCCCCAAATTAAAACTTTTTTATTTTCCCTACTGCTGTTTACTGTAATATTTCATTTTCTCTAGTAGGCCTTGCAAAATCCCGCAAAATCTTATCTCTGCCTACCTTGTCATCTTTCTTATTTCTCCCCACTTTATACATGATGCTCCAGCTGACCTAATTCTTAAATGACTTGAACAGTCTATGTACTCTTGTACCTTCTGACCTCACTCTTTTCTATTTTGTCTCTGCCTTCCTCCTTTATTTGGCTCACTCCCAAGCTGCATATTTACGTCTCAGTTTCTTGCTGATTTGTTAGAAATAGTACTGGTTCTGTGAAGTCTAAACCCAGGCTAGGGTATAGCACTCATCTGTTCTATTAGAGCACCTGCTCTATCAAGAACGCCTGTTCTATCAGAGCAATTATCACTTTGTATCGTCACTATCTACTTATCTGCATTTTCAATAATCCATAAATTCCATAAAGCCAGAGATTATATCTTCTGCATGATTGTATTCCCAGAACCTGGCACAATGCCAGGCACGTAAATGTTTGATAAGTATTTCTTAAGTGAGACATGTAGGGGGATGAGAAGAGGTAAGTTAGAAAGTATGAACAGGGCAAATAAGGAGTGCTTTGTATGTCAGTCAAGGGTTTTGTCTTGTTGGATCTCAGAGAAGATTTGAAGTTAGAGAAAACTTTCATACTTGCATTTTGATAGATCTTTCTGGTAGTGATGTGGAGGATGAGTTAGTTGCAGGTGACAAGAGTATTGATAAGGAGACCCAACTTTTATCCAAGAGAGAAAAAATGAGAACCTTAAACTATGGGAATGAGATGAGGGACAGATTTAACAGCTATGAATAAAACAAATGGCATGGCCCTTGGCAAATTATCTGAGATGGTGTGGAAGAAAGAAGAGGGAAGGGATGTTCAGAATCCTAGTTTGGATGATGTTCATGCCACTAACAATTATAAAGAGGAAAAAGACAAATTATTTGAGGAATGGTGTTTGGAATGATGGTTCTATTGGATATCCAAGTGGAGATATTGAGTTGGTATTTGCAAACTAGGGTATGGTGTTCAGTAGCACATGTATGCAATGAACATTTAAGTATAATGAAGGCTTTTGTTCAGATGAGATTAGCCAGAGATAATGACTATATGGAGAGAAAAGCTGAACATAGAGGAGAGGTCTGTAGAGTACTGGTTTGAGGCACACTGGGTTGCAACAAACAGCAATCTATTAAAACCAAGTAAGTAGTAGGGTGGTAGGTATAATAAGAATTATTGTCATGTAATTCAAGGACAAACCATGAGGAACAGCTCCTACCATTCATTACTAGATGTGGAATGGCTGGCATTAAATCCCCTCTGTTTCTGAAAGGCCTGGTTTTCTCTCATCTCAGTGCTCTAAATTTTCATTTCTTTCTTTCTTTTTTCTTTTTTTAATTGAAACGCAGTTTGATTCTGTCACCCAGGCTGAAGTGCAGTGGTAAGATCTCAGCTTACTGTAACCTCCATCTCCTGGGTTCAAGCAATTCTCCTGCCTGAGCCTACCAAGTAGCTGGGATTACAGGTGTGCGCCACCACACCTGGCTAACTTGCATTTTTAGTAGAGATGGGATTTCTCCAGGTTGGCCAGGCTGGTCTTAGACTCCTGGCCTTATATTGTCCACTCGCATCCACCTCCCGAAGTGTTGGGATTATAGCCATGAGCCACTGCTCCTGGCCTCTACATTTTCTCTTACCCTTTCCTCTGTTAGCCCCTTAGCCTCCTGTATTTCCAAGTGGCCAAGGCAGCTGCTACCTTTAAATTTCTATAATGTCATCATTCTTCTTTTTGTCATTCTCTATATAAATTGTGTGTGTCTCTAACTTGAAGTTCTCAGAGAAAGAGAGCATTTGGCTGGTTAGCAAAGCCTATAGTTTGGTTCCCTTCAGGTCAGAGGTTCACTCCTTGGGCCAAGTAGTATAAATATGACAGCAAGAGCTATGAGAGGAGACATATCCCCTTGGGAGAAGGTGTACCTAGGAGATTGAGTAGCTTCTGTAAACTATTATTTAAAGCTGCATGCCTCAGGTATAACATGTTTATTAATCATCTGAGAATTTTGTTTAAATGTAAATTTTGTTTAGCAGGTCTGGGTTATTCTGTGTGTCGACAAGCTTTCAGGTAATGCTGATGCTGCTTGTCTGAGGTCCTTCAGCCAAACAGAAAGGATTATAAAGGAAGGGTAGCAGAGGCAGTGCTTGGAGAGGGCAGAGAGCAGGAAGGAAATGAGGAGAATGGAGAATCCGTGGGTAAGAGACTGTCCAGAAGGACCGTGTGCTCAGAGGCAACCGATGTTGGAGAGGGTGAGCGAAATAAAAATGAAAGCCGTTTTAGTATGAACACTATACACAATTTTGTAAGTTCTTATCAGCTGAGTCCAAAGGTCTATGGATTCACGAGCAAGAAGGTCCGCAGCTGGGTAAATCCAGAGTTGGGGATTTGCAGGACAGAAATGGGGAAGAGAATAAGCAACTTGAATTAATATGTTAACCAGGAGGTCGATTCGATGATAGATGATGCAGTTTATGTTGTTTCAAATTATTCAGTGCCTTTAGATTGTTTTTTAAAAGCTGGAAAAGACTCAACCATTGCTCAAGAGAGAATAGTTTCCCATGAAAATAAGTGCGGGTATGTGTACATATGCATACCCATATGCTTGTGTGTCTAATCCTCTTGCAAGTGATGTATCTCTACATAACAGGCTGACTCTTTACAACAGTTCACTTGTTTGGATCTTCAGAAAGTATTATCGTTTGCAGTCAGACATGGAATGTTCTCTTGCCAAAGCAATTATGGAAAGACAGAACTCAAAGTTTAAACATTAACAGTATTACAGAAGAAAGAGATGTTTTTCAGGGTGTGATGCATGTGAGTATCTTTGGAGATTAAAAAAATTGTCAGTCTTAATGGTGCCTCATCAAGGAAACTTCAGTTCAGTATCTTAGTTTTCTAGCCATGTCAAACTTAATTAAACTGATTCAAGTAAGTTGGTACCCTTTTGAACCTATGCTTAAGTCGTTGCAGTAGCTTCATATTCAGGGTGTTTCCAAAGAGCATTTTGGGGTTGACCCATGAGAGAGGGAAATGAAACAATTATCTGGCTGACTCAGGAAACCATTGTTTTAGGAGGAGTGTGTGAATGAACTGGTATTCTGACATGGCTGTCAGAAGTTCTGGTAGGGGATTGGAATGACCCATGTAACTGTGCTTTAAGAGAGACCCTCCTCAAGTGTAGAAATGCTATTTTTGAATGCAGAGCTTGAGGAGGAATGGTGAGTGTGGTGGGGATGCTTGCCAAGTCTGTCACATTAACAGAATCACAGATGTAACAGCCAGATTGCCTTGGATTCCTTGCCATCTTGAAAAATCTGGATAGGGGTCTGAAATCACTTAAAATACTTTGATGAAGTCATCCATTTCTGCATATTATCAATCATTTAATACATGCCAGCATCTAAAATGTTACTGATATTTTACATTTCAATGATATTACATCTGACAGAAATTTACTTAGATCTGGAGAAATGGTATCTATCTATCCTGGCTCTTTACTGATTTAGGTAATAGAACTGGTTCTAGAATTCTTCGTTTCTGGCCCTTAGGTTTAATCTTTAGAAGCCAACAAGACTACTAAATATTTTAAATGCTTTTAAGCAATAAATGAGCTTTTCATGTGTAAGAACTTAATATATCCTCATGGATAATTCAAATAATGACTGAATAAATGCAGACCAAGCAGGCAACTTAAGCTACATGTTCTGGAGATAATTTTCACTGGTCAGGTTTTTCTACAGATTCATTAGTTACAGTTTTATGTATGTTCAGATAAACATCAAGATTAACTTAAATGAATTCATTTTGTTCACCATTTAATACAGTCTAGAGAAAGCCATTATTCAATATCATCCACAGATCTGTGATGAAAGAAGCTAAAATTGATCCCCATTTTGATTTATCTCTTGGGATCTAAACTTCTTGTTTTAAAGAGATTTTAAAGAATAGGCATTTGGAGTTTATAAAGAAGTACTTGTAGCAAAGGTAGAGTAAGTATCCAAATCTGAAATTAAAAAAAAAATCATAAGGTAATGGTTATTAAATTTGTATCAAAATGTTATTTATCATTTGAATTAGCCTTTGGCGTGACTAGAATATTTTTCATTATAGATTGGAGTTTCATTGAAAAATAAACTTTTGTAAAAATACACACAGGAAAAATACTGCTAAATATTTGTTATCATAGGCGAGAACTGAGGGTGGAATTTGGTTTGTTGTTTGTTTGGATGACTTGAAAACCGTGCTTTTATAAATTGTATGTAAGAGTATGTTACCATATCTGTCTTTGAGAAGATATTGAGTTAGATGCTTTGAGTTGGATAGCTTTTAGAATACATGTTAATCCTGACTTTACCAATACCTCATTCAATGGCTACTTCAGTAACCATCGAAATAAGTAGCCCTGACTCTTAAGAGATAACAAAGTAATTAATTACTTAGTAGGCTAGCTCATAGTATAGGAATCAATTGGCAGTGATATTTGATTACTCCAAATTGTAAAATTCAAAGCACTATATTTCATACTTCCTAATATTTTTTATTAAGGTGTTTCCCAATTCATTTCTTAAAATATGTTTCTTTTAGAGTGATGAAACTATTTTTAAGAAATTGTCCATTTAAAAATTTTAAAGAAGTACTTGAGCTCCCCATTTTGCTCTGTGTTTTTTAATTGTGGCAACTTTTTTCTTCCTAGAAAGACACTTATGCTTACATGCAGAAGGGCTGGTTTGAATTTTGGTACTATTATCAATTAGATGTGTGACTTCATGCAAGTTTTCCAATATATATTAGCCTCATTTGTTTCCCCTAAAGATAGAGGTGGTAATAATTCTCAGGGTTATTATAATGTTAAATGAGGTATATGGGAAAGCTTGTTATTGTGAATTGCTGTATGAGTATAATGAACAGGATGTTATTGTGTCTAGTTTAATTCACATTTCATCTATTTAAGATAATTACTATTTAGTAGCACTATCTCTAAATGCTGTCTAGCCACTGAAGATATGAATCACATGGAAGAATATGTCAAATGTTTTTCAGAATTCATGTTATGAGTCTCATCTTTATCTTTTTTCTATTCCTCTGAATGCCTAAGGAAAAGAGATTCTATTAAGGTGGGCTGCTATTTTACCTCTCTTTAATTTTAAATGCACTGATTTTGTGTTATAGTAATTATTAATACTAGTCTCAAGTATGATTTCCAGGACTTTCCAATATTAATCTATGTTATCCTCCCAATAACTTTGGGAAGTGAGTGCTGTCATTATCACCAGTGTAAAGGTGGAAATACTGAGGCACAGATAAATTAACTTGTTTAAGATTACACAGCCAGAGTTATCAGTCAGATTTAACTTTCTTATCCCCTTCGGCAGGCATGGTGGTTCAGGCCTGTAATTTCAGTACTTCTGGAAGCCAAGGTGGGAGGATTGCTTGAGCCCAGGAGTTTGAGGCTGCAGCGAGGGCCACTGCATCCCTGCCTGGGTGACGGAGACCATACCCTGACTCTAAAAAATAATGATAATACATTTTCTTATACAATTTCTTCAGTTCTTAGGGAAGAATTTGGCAAAAATAATATGTAAGATAAAGTCATGAACATTACCTGGGCCTTGTATATAAAGGATAGTGTCTCATCTTGGAAAAATGATGCTGCCTGTCTGCATGTTGGGATGACACTGAGATTGTTGCTTATTTTCCTTTATATTTTTAATCTCCAGTGCTTATAAGTAGATAAATTATTTTTAATTTACTAGGATTATGTCTCTCCTGAGCCCAAGGCAAAGTAACATGAAGCTGAACTTATCAGAAAGTCCCTGTCATCTCAGTCCTGTGCTATGAGTGATATAATTGGAAGAAACAGCCCAACACCCCACCCAAAGAGATGTTCCAGAGCACGTATATTCTATCTTCTTTTCATACTAAGAATTTATTTGACTTGGTTATACTGCATGGAGTCATTCTTTAATTTAGGCATGTTTCCATTCATTTAAGCTATTCATTTGTTAATAAATAGAGCAAATTTTACTGAAGATCTCCCATGTTCCAGGGATGTTGTAGGGTGCTGGAAAGTAGAATGGCAAATATGACAGTCACACACCCTCTGCTTGTTGAGTTTAAAAGCTAGTGGATGAAGATTGACAATAAGAAAATCATCTCGCAAATGGAAGTAACGCAAGTGCTCTGAATAGTGCTGCAAAACAGAAACATGGTACTCCAGGGATAGATAGGAGAAGGCGTTTGGCAGACACTTGATGATCATCATTTGTTCTCCATTGTCTGTCTTTAGTCTTGTACAAGATATCAGAGACTTAAAAAGAACAGAGGAGGACAAGTTAAAAAGAATGGATGGGGATAGAGTCTACAAAGTGAAACATTGCGTAATACAAGGTGGCCACAAAGAATAGAAAAACCTCAACTGAGTGGTATAAAACATCAAATTAGTCCTTGAATATATCACCATATCATAGAAGAATAGTAATATTTGTAGTAATTACCATTTTTCAAGAAATGTTATAGCATATAACTGGTCAACTCATTAAAAGAGGGAGGGATATAATAAATTTAGTTATTTTAATTAATATGTTTACTTTATTGTTGGAAAGTTTATGTGTCCATTTAATGGCAATTTATCCAGAATTTTGGATAAATGAGATTATTGTCTTCATTTATATAAATATGTAAAAGCAATGTTAATATTAGTTGCAAAAGCATCTCTGGGCAGGAAGATAGTAGACCTTGGTTTCTGGTTCCAACTGTGGGACAAATAATAATTGAGAAGAACCTGTTTTCATTAGTGAATATGGGATAAAAGCATTTCCTGTTTACCTCAGAAGGTTTTTTCCTTTACATAATTTATTCCAATAATATTTATTATGAACTGTACACTGAGAATACAGTGATGAGTAAAGGTGACATTATCTTAGATCTCATAGGCCTTGCAGTTCCATGGGAAAGATCAATGTTCATTTACAATGGGTTTTAATTTTTCCATTCGTGGCCTGCAGTGCCATTCTCTAGTGTGCTCATGACATGCTCCCTCACTTCATTCAGTTAGGTCTCTCCTCAAATGTCACCTCTTTGGAGAACCACCATCTCCAGCATTCATTTCAGTCTCTTTTTATCCTTTGCTTTACTTTTCTTCCCCACCTTTAGCTCTCCTTATACTTGTTATCTTTAGGTCCAAGACTGAAGTATAAGAATCCTTTATCCAGCCAGGTGTAAGGGTGCACACCTGTAATCCCAGCTACTCGGGAGGCTGAGGTACTAGAATCTCTTGAACCTGGTTGGTGGAGGTTGCAGTGAACTGGTATCATGCCACTTCACTCCAGCATGGGCGACACAGCAAAACTCTGTCTCAAAAAAAAAACAAGAGTCCTTTATACAGAGACTTTGTCTTTCCTGCTCACTGGTATATATTATTTAGAATAGTGCTTGGCACATAACAGGCTCACAACAAATATTCACTGGATGAATGAGTACATGAGATGAGCCCACAAGCATGTAATTACCAACTGTGACAAACGAAGGGGGTAAGTGAACAAACTCAAAACTGTAAGTAATCCATGTAGGCAAGGTGATGCTATTTATTTGAATTTTAGGAACAAAAATGTAGTCTGCCAGAAGATAGCTTATTATTTTTTCTATTGGTAGCTTTCTATGAAAATATTCATTCTCTAAGAGTTTCTCTTCCTTTATACCCATGATTTATAATATCGAGTACTGTCTTTATCATTCTATAACCCCCTCCACCCCAGTTCAGTTGCTCTCTAGAGTAGAGATTCTTAAGTTGGATCAGTGAACATTTGTGAATTGCACTGTTGGCTCCTGAGGCTTCATTTCACTCCTTGAAATTGTAATGTGTGCGGCCCCTGCTCATTTTACTGGAAAGAGTTCCTAAAACTGTCATCAGATTCTCGACTGTATAGCCTCCCAAGTTTAAGAATTTGTTGCTTTAAAATTTTTTATTTCCCTTTTACTTTTTGTTGCTTTATTGGTATTTGTTTTTTCTCCTCAAGATGGTTTCATTTTCCATTATATTTCATGATTGTAGTTTGTTATTTTTAAGTATTTACTGCTTGATTGTCCCCAGTGTGTGGTATTCTTGGTTTATTGTACACATCTGAACCCAGCCCTTTTCTCTGTCTCTCTTTTGTCTGGCCAGCAGTGTGGGGATGTGCCAACTGCCGAGTGGTTTTGTCCAACCCTTCTGGGACCTTTACTTCTCCATGCTACCCTAATGACTACCCGAACAGCCAGGCTTGCATGTGGACCCTCCGAGCCCCCACTGGTTACATCATTCAAATAACGTTTAACGACTTCGACATTGAAGAAGCTCCCAATTGCATTTATGACTCATTATCCCTTGATAATGGAGAGAGCCAGACTAAATTTTGTGGAGCAACTGCCAAAGGCCTATCATTTAACTCAAGTGTGAATGAGATGCATGTGTCCTTTTCAAGTGACTTTAGCATCCAGAAGAAAGGTTTCAATGCCAGCTACATCAGAGGTATGTAAACCAAAGGCAGCGCCAACCTTCTGCTTTCATTTAACATGTTCTGCAGTAAACACAAGGACCAGAAGTCAGACTTATGCTCTTTTATGTGAATGTGAATGATTAGGATTGGGATTTAAGGGCAAGAACCTGTTAATATTCTCTGAGCATTCTAGTTAGCAAATTATAATTACCAGATCCAAAATCTGGTTATATTAGAGTTGAATTCTTTTATATTGTTCATATGTAGAACATTTAAAGGCTGCTTGGAAGACACTGTAGATATTCCACTGCTAATAATTAAAATCTGTAATTCTAACATCTCTCCATTGAAAATTTAAAACCTCCTTATTTAGAAATCATTTTATTTTGGGTTTTTATGTTGCCCTTTTAAGGAACTATAGTAGGGAACAAATACAGAAAATGAACATAAATTTTTAACAAGCTATTAACAACTTAAGCTAATAAATAACACAGCTTGAGGAAAGCCTCCTAAAAATGGCCAACTGAAGGAAATAAGCATACTTTTATTAAATATGTTTTCCATGTTCTGTTACAACAGAACATTTAAATAATCTTTCTCTCTAAAACCTGCGTTTCCCTAAAGAAACTCAAGCTTCAGTATGATAAGACTTAGTTATTACTGGTTTTTCTTCTTCTGAGCTTTCTAAGTAAAAACAAACAGAAAGGTACAACTATAAAAATGACTGCTATGACTTAGTTATTCTGGTTTTTTTCTTCTGAACTTTCTAAGTGAAAACAAGCAAAAAGAAAGGTAAAACTATGAAAATGATCCTCACTATTATAAACTGTATTTTTTTTAATTGTGGAGCTATTTGTGTTTGCCATAGTTAAAACACACATGCTTAAATTTTTCAAAATAATGTTTACAATTTTTCAAATTAATCTTTTGAAAATGATAAATATAGGACATTGGGGAAAAAAAGAAGCAAATTAGAATTAACTGTACAACTGCCACCCAGCCATAACCACCAATAAAATGTTGATGGTGATATCTATTTTTAGGCTTTTAATTTTAACAATGCATGTGGAGTACTGGTTCAATTGTTCAAGTTTCTCTTTGCGTTAAGTAGACCTATAAACTGCTTTATATTTAAAAGGTAGACTAAAATCCATGATTCCTTTAAATTCTATCACAGATTTTTACTAGAATAGTTATATTAAAATGATGTTTTATATAGAACTATTCTTGTACTGAATATTAAAATATATTCAAACTGTTACTCATATGAAACCAGTATTAAAAAGCATTTTTTAGGAGAAGTACTTCTTTCTCAAATTAGTTTCACAATGGCTATTAGATTAGCATAGGGCTAAATCTATAGTATTATTTAATAATTTTGCATGTAACATAGAAGGTTTAGGTGAATACATTTCTATTTTGAATTTATTGCACATCTAGTATAATAATAGTACTTGCTCTTTATTGCTGTGGTACTGGCACTGCTCTAAACTTTGGGCATATTAACTTATTTAATTCTCATTGACCATATATGCAATAGGTGCCATTGTTGCCCATTTTACAGATAAGACAAAGGTAGAGAGAGATGAAGTAACATACGCAGGGTCACATGGCCGCTACCCAGAAGAGCTGGAGTAGGAAGCTCTATGGTCTGCTCTTTTACTACTCAAAAAGTAGTTATTTGCCTGGATACCTTACATTTCCATTTTGTTGGACTTTTCACTAGATCCCCTCTCCTTAATAGAATTATCTTTGTATTTGTTCCTAAAACAGCCTGATGATGGCGGGAAAAAATAGGAGGATATAGAGTATCTGAAACGAAGATGGTAGCACAGAAATGTTTGGGAAGAGTGAAAAGTAATCATTGATGAAAATAAGAACTATGATTTATGTTTAGAAATCACTTGAAAAATAGTATTTTTGATAACTTAATGAATAAGCAAAGCCTTCCTGAAACCAGTTATTTGCTCAATTAGGTAGTTGGGGCTTTTAAATTGTTAATTTCTTAGTTTCAGGTTTAAAAAATACTTAACAGCTTGGCTGGCTGTCACTCAAAAATTTAGGTGTGAGATCCAATCATAACTAGAGATGAAATGAGTAGAATTTCTTCTTATTATTATTGATATCAGACAATTGGTAATGGGCTGGTGACAAAGGATGGATGAGAAAGCGGGGAGGGATGGGGCAAATGGTAGGTAAAAAGTTAACTAGTAGAAGGTGGTGGAGGGCTTGATGTTTTGCATCACATTTGTCTGTGTTCTGAAGTTAACAGGTTTATCTCTGTTGTGTTTTGTCCTAGTTGCTGTGTCCTTAAGGAATCAAAAGGTCATTTTACCCCAGACATCAGATGCTTACCAGGTATCTATTGCAAAAAGTGTCTCCATTCCAGAGCTCAGTGCTTTCACACTCTGCTTTGAAGCAACCAAAGTCGGCCATGAAGACAATGATTGGACAGCTTTCTCCTACTCAAATGCATCCTTCACACAATTGCTCAGTTTTGGAAAGGCCAAGAGTGGCTACTTTCTATCCATTTCAGATTCAAAATGCTTGCTGAACAATGCATTACCTGTCAAGGAAAAAGAAGACATTTTTGCAGAAAGCTTTGAGCAGCTCTGCCTTGTTTGGAATAATTCTTTGGGCTCTGTTGGTGTAAATTTCAAAAGAAACTATGAAATAGTTCAATGTGATTCTACCATTAGTAAAGTTATTCCTGGGAATGGAAAACTGTTTTTGGGCTCCAATCAAAATGAAATTGCCTCTCTAAAAGGGGACATTTATAACTTTCGACTTTGGAATTTTACCATGAATTCCAAAATCCTCTCCAACCTCAGCTGTAATGTGAAAGGGAATGTAGTCGACTGGCAAAATGACTTCTGGAATATCCCAAATCTAGCTCTGAAAGCTGAAAGCAACCTAAGCTGTGGTGAGTTTGTAGCATGTTCCTTTTCTTTTAGTATTGTTCTATGAATATGATTGTGAACAAGGAATTTTACACACACATATATGTATGTATATATATATATTCACACTATATATACACATATATAGTTATGCAATATATATAGTTGTCATTCAAAAGCTCTTTTAATTTTTAAAACATTGTCTGCTCAGCTATTACAGCACACATTTGATTACAAGCCATGCATGCTCCATCAAGACATTTGGTTTTACCATTCTTAAGTTTCCCCTATGTCATAAAATATCACACACTGTTTATCACTAATATAACACAGTTATAATTATGGAGTCTCAATAGAAATGTTAACACTAGGCTTGAAACAAAAGAAATTAATAAGAAAGTTATTGCTGTTTTTGTTTTTTTGAAACAGAGTCTCACTGTGTCACCCAGGCTGGAGTGCAGTGGGGCGATCTTGGCTCACTGCAAACTCCACCTCCCAGGCTTGAGCAATTCTCATACCTCAGCCTCCCAAGTATCTGGGACCACAGGGGTATGCCACCACGCCTGGCTAATTTTTGTATTTTTTTTTTTAGTAGAGATGGGGTTTCACCATGTTGGCTAGGCTGATCTGGAACTCTTGACCTCAAGTGGTCCATCTACCTCAGCTCCCAAAGTGCTGGGATTACAAACGTGAACTACCATGCCTGGCTAGTTACTGTTTTTAATCACAAAGGAGATACAGTAATAACAGATCTTTATCCTGGAATTAAATTTCAATTGAATGGCTTAAATAAACCTAAGAGAACAGTATCTACTCAGCCAGTATTAAATATCAAAATGTCCATTTTGTAGAAAATCTTAATAATCAGGAATTATCCATTTTTTCTTTGAACATTTTTCTCCATTTCTTAAAAATGAGGATTTATAGTTTCAAATACTGTGCTCTCTCTGGTTCTTCCTCATGAGACTATAAATGTGCTATTATTGCAAGTAGCTAAATTCAGAATATTTTAAGAAATCTGTGATAAAAATTGTATTAAAATAGAACTGCACCTAATATTCTCTATTTATACAAGTTAATTCTGGAAGCCTTTATTTTATTATAGGATCGATTCGAGCACAAAAAGTAGAAGTTTCATTATCAACTTTAAATATCATGTGACTAAATCTAAGGTAGTGATAATATATACATTTTAGTCACAGACATACCCCCAGCTTCTCAGACCCATGCCTGCCCTTCTGGCCTGGGAACTCCTGTTACCCACCTCTTGTAGTGGCCCATGGCACTCCTAGAGGTGATGGAAGGGCTACAAAGTGATGTCATTTGAAAGATATTTCCTTGTAGGATGTTGGAAAGCAGATAAACCACAACCCTGTTCCACAGAGAAACTGCAGAGCTTTGTAAGAGCTGATGGTGTTCCCTAAGATCTTCTCTGAGTGTAGGATAAGCTATAAAGAACTCTCAGGGATTCCTTGAGAAGTCTTTTATCAGAGAAGAAATTGAGAAGGTCAAGTATATATGTTTGCTGTGGGACAGTGAAGAATAAAGAGAGGAAATGGTATACTTCCTGCATTGTGGGTGACTGTCTTTAATTCAGGGGTCTCTTTTCACCATATAATGGGCAATTATTAAAAAGTCATAATATAGACTATATTTGCCTTTTTTTTAAAATGAGATGATGTTTGAAGATGTCAGCAACCAAAACAAATATGGCTGTGTTAATTATTGCTAATACTTAAATTATATTTAAATTGAACACACATTTTGCACTAAATATCATTTTAAGCACTTTATACATGTTGATTGGTTACCTACATCATAGGTCCCATGTTGGAAGTTCTATAATTAACCTTGTTTTGCAAATAAAGAATCTGAAGCATATGGAGATTAAACAACTTCTCCAGTGTCAATTAGTAAGTAGCCAAACCAGGATTGGACCTTGGAAAGTTTGGTGTTAGAGCTGTGCTCTTCTAACCAGTATAAATTAGACTGTCATTCAGCATAAACCAGATTAGAATATGAGGTTTAGTACTAGAGTAGGGAAGCTCATTCTTGCCCAGGGGAGAAGTATGAAAGTCCAAGAGCCATCTCCCTGGCATTCAGTGCATTCTGTGAGAAGTCACCAGCTTTGAGTGTGTTAACATATTTGTTTCAAACAAACAATATTTGTTTCCCACATTACTTCTTGGATACCTAATTATGAAAAAGTATGATACAGTTTTACAGGGATTTCTAAGTTTATCTTAGAATTTCTCTAGACCAGAGGTTGGCAAATTAGGACGGCCTGTGACAGGCCATGTGTTTTTTTGTTTACTTCCTTAGAGACAGGGTTTCACTCTGTCCCCCAGGCTGGACTACAGTAGTGCCATCATAGCTCACTATAACCTTCAACTTCTGGGCTCAATTGATACTCCTACTACAGCTCTCCTGAATAGGTAGCACCTCAAGTGTGTACCACCATGCCCAACTAATTTTTTAAAACATTTCTTAGGTGGAGCACAGTGGCTCACACCTATAATCCCAGCACTTTGGGAGGCCGAGGCGGGAGGATCACAGGGTCAGGAGATCAAGACCATTCTGGCTAACATGGTGAAACCTCAACTCTTAAAAAAAGAAATTTCTTGTAGAGATGAGGTCTCACTATGTTATTAAGGCTGGTTTTGAACTCCTGGCTCTATGTGATTCTCCCTCCTCAGCCTCTCAAAGCAGTGGATTACAGGCATGAACCATCGTGCCCGCCACACATGTTTTTTTATACTTGTGTTTCTTTTACTTTTTTTGGATGGGGTCTTATTATGTTGCCCAGACTGGCCTCAAACTCTTGGGCTAACACAGTTCTAATCTCAGCCCTCTGAGTAACTGGGACTAAGCCCACTTGTTCTTGTACATAAAGTTTCGTTGTAACACAGACATACCCGTTAGTTTATACACTGTTTATGGCTGCCTCTATGCTACAATGGCGGTATTAATTGATTGTGATCAATACACTATAAGACGTTTAGGAAAACATTTGCCAACCCCTAAAACTAGTCTAAAGAATCGTGCGAGTCCACTTTGCTGAAGCACATACTTTGGACAGTACTAGAAAAGACCTGCTAGATCTCCTCAGCTAGGGAAAAGAAACTATTCACCCACAGGCTAGTTTAGCCCTAAGACATGGCTGATGGTGGTAACATTTATTTGTTCCTGTTAATTTACATTTCTTCCACACAGTGCTTTTAATGGATGAATTATTTCTGATATTAAAAAATTACATTTCACAGAAAAATGAAGTTTTGGATTTTTCTGGTAAACAAAATACACTAGGTTAGCATTTTTGCATGGTCAACACTGCTGGAGCTAAATGGTGGCTGCTGCTTTCAAAGGGGCTTCCCAGTTTACTTCAGCCCTTAAGACTCCCTTATTTTTCCCACTCCAGCCCCCTTTTCATCTTTAGATTGCTTTCTGGCCCTGATAGGCATTTAAATAGGAATACTGATTTATGCCACTCCCTTTATACAGGAGAGGAAACTGAAGCTTAGAGAAAGTAAGTGGTAGAGGCAGCTGGTGGGCTCCAAACATGTCTCCTGTCTCCTTGTGTAGTGTTTATGTCTGGGAATACTTATTTTAAAACGTTTTAAAATTAATTGATAAAAACTATATGTGTTTACGGTATACAACATGTTTTGAGATATATATATATATATATACACACACACACATCCATTGTGGAATGACTAATATGAGCTAATTAACATACATTATTATTTCATGTACTTATTTGTAGGGAGAACATTTAAAATCTCTCAGCAGTTTTCAAGTATACAATTATTTTCATTAACAATAGTCATCATGTTGTACAATAGATGTTTTGAACATATTATTCCAGTCTAACTGAAATTTTCCATCCTTTGACCATATATTCTCCACTCCTGTGCCCTGTCCACCACTGAGCCCCTGGAAACCACCATTCTATCCTTTGCTTTTATGAATTCAACCTATTTAGATTCCACCTGTTTAGATGTAAGATCATGCAGTTCTCATAATTTCTTAAACTCTGCCTTAAGACTCCTTTCCCAAGCCTTAAGATGATCAGAGTTCATCAAATACATACTCATGTACCTTAGTCATCAATAAGTTTTCAAAACAATTTCATCAAAAGGGAATCATGAACTTAACAGAGTTAATATATTTGAGTCTTTTTTAACTTTTATAGTGATCTTCTTGCCATTCCAAGATGACGTTAAACACTCACATTCCAGACATTCAGCTGTCCTGGACCGTGTTTCAGGAGTAATGATGAAAGAGGGAATTTCCTGCTGCTTAATCATCAGCTTTGGGAGTTGAAGAACCCAAGTCACTCATTAACTGACAGGAAATACCTATAACAGAGATTATATCAAAGCTTATTAGCTAAGCAAATCTTTGATAAGTGTACCCTGTTAACATTTTAACCTTTCATTTTTTTCCAAAAAATGAAAGCATCTTGCAGTTTATGGTTATCATAATTTCTATGATCAGTACAGTAACCAATAGGAGAATAGAATTTTATTTCTAGCATTCCATTGAACTGACAATGTCTGCTAAATATGAGCTTTTATTTCAGGATCAATTTGTGATAGAAAAATAAATAGATTTTGCAAAGTTATATTGCTAATAAATTTTAGTATAAAAATAGCATAGTAGAATTGAACAGACTCAATTTAACATTAAAATGTTCTGCCATTTGTTTCACATATTAAACATCTTAGCCTTAATAAAATTGATATATTATTAATAAGTATTCTGATAATTTTAGAAAATGACTTTGTTTTCTTATACTTTTCTAAAACTATTTGGAAAATGTACCTTAATTAGGAAATTTTCAGCAGATTTTTAAAGACATGGTTAAACCTGTCAGTCCTTTTAAAAATGAAATGCTTGATTTAGCAATAATTCTTTTTCATTTTATAGCATCTTCATTTTTCTTAGAACAGTTTTATTAAACATATTCAGTTTTATGACCCACATGGATAGATACATTTTTAGTGGACTCTTTAATTACAGGTGCAAGTATTTATTTGCCTGTGTTATGATTCAACTTTAAATACTGGCTAATGTCCGTCAATTTTCACAAAGAACAGACAGTGCCTTCTCTACTCGATTTATTTATTTTACTGATTACTGCTCTTTCCTGAGGAGTGGTACAGTATAACTCAATGAATAGTCTAAGTTCAAACAAATTACATTTATTTTAACAAGCATTTATTAGGCACTTCCATCTGTTAGCTACTGTGGATGTAGAGATAAGACATACTTCATAAGAACTTTATTGTTATTCTTTTCCAGAAATTTCTGGATTTGTACTTACTTTTGTTTCCCTCACCAGGATTTTTTTTAGAGATGCTAAGGTTTCATGAACTCTTGGATTCTTATCCTTTTATAACCATTACAATTCTGTTCTTCATAGCAATAAAACTCCAATTCATTATTGGCTCCTCCCTTTCACTTCTAACAAATGATTGAATGTAATCATTCACATTCATACTAAATTATTTTTAAATAATAAAATTAAGATAAAATCACTTTATCATTACAAAGGACTTTATACTCTGAGGATGCCCAAACTCTTTATGAATGTAGATGACTAAATTTCACTTTAAATATATTTATTTATGAAAAGTTGAAAAATTCATCTTAGAAGCAACTGCAAAATAATGGGAAAGAATTATTGCTTTTTTTCTGTTATTGCAACTTACTGTGAGTATTTGTTCTTCTGTTATTTGGCGTATTATTAAGTAGGTATGAGAGGAGCAGTGGACTACACATCAGTCTTTTGTACCATAAATAGTGTAAATATTAATATATAGTGACTCCTTTCAGTAGCATAATTTGCAAAGAACAACAGATATAGAAGAAAGATTAACAGTTTTAGAGCTTTTCATCAACTGCCTGTTTTCAGTAATTACATATTTTCAAGAAAACTTGCCTCTAAATTTTGCTATTAATGTAATAGAACTTTGCTCCTTAGTTCAGCTAAAATCCAGGTTCTTGTCACACGACCAGTAAAATTTAGGCACGAGAATACATTGAGGGGTGAATAGAGCAGGACTTTATTGGGCAAAAAGGAAAAAACAAACAGAACTCAACGAAGTGAGATGGAGGCCTGCTAACAAGCCCTCCCCATCACTGATTGATTCCCAGGTCCCCACCGAGCTGGAGAGAACAGGCTCCACCTCTGCATAAGGGATGAATTCCCCGTGGTTTCACCTACCCCCGCCACCCCCAGTACACAAGTCGGGCTCCAGTCTGCTGTGCGCATGTGCAGTAAAGGCGTGGGCAGGTTCCCTCATCCGCAGAAAAGCATCTGACATAAACACTTGAGGAATGGGTGGGAGATTCTCCGGGAACCCCTTTTTATCTGCCTAGTCGTTTGGCTGTCTCATTAATAGTAATTAAACACCTGAAAGCACCTTTCTGGTAGCCTCAAAACTTAGTGAACACACACAGATCATATTCTAAAACCAATTTGTTGATGATAAACCTATCACCGTCCAGGAGAGTGGATTGTTTCTTCTTCCTTAACCTCCTGGTGTGTAAATCCATCAGCCAAGGAAAACTGACTGTGATATTGACTTTTTATGCAGATATGCTCAAATGGAACTGGGTAGAAATAAAGTTTGTGTACACTTTTGATATTTCATGTATTTGTTTACTTTGGTGTGTTTGTAATATAAGTTTTCATTTATCGATTTAATTTCATTCTAATCAGTCACTTGTATTTATACCATTTTTACTTAAAAACATTCCAATTTCATTTTTATTGTTATATTGAGTTACCTTAAAATAGTGTTTATTGAGTATTTATAAAGCAATGTCAATTTGCTAAACTAGAAGTTCCCCAGAAGGAACAGCTAACTAAAATACTGAGAAGTAAATGCTACAGTTTCCCATGAAAGAATGCTACATATTGAAATGTATACTTATTACTGTGCAATGAAACTGATGTTCAAGAAAATCTTGCTCTAAATCATAGGTCTTCTGATTTTATTTTCCTATTTTCACCTCTAAGCTCTTTTAACATAGTAGTGGGAATGTAGTTTGCCTAAAAAATGCTTTCCCACAACACTGAGTCCTTATCTCCCTTTGTCTTCCAGAGATATTGTATCAGTGCCAGAAGTGGCCTAAGGAGCCCTTGACTGCCAACATTGTGTGTAATATGAGAACCACAGGAACTCCCTCCCGGGTCTCTGTTGCATGCTACAGAGGCTGAGATTTCATTAGTTTCAAGCTTTGAAGGCTTTTTAGTTTGCAGAAGTCCTTTACAAATATAAGTACCTACAAAAATGAGGTCCCACAAAAGATGGGCATTCAGTAAGTGTGATGTAAGGGAATAATAGGCAAAAAAGCATTCAAGATAAAATTCCACCTCAGTCCTGCCTTCACTTCTGCCTTCTCAAATGTTCTTTTTTGCATAGTACATTTGCTTAAGTTTTCAATCTTTAAAACTCCCCCTTGCTCTCTCTGCTTCCTTTCACAGCCAAGCTTCCTCTTGCGTTCATTCCACAGACCTTGGCAGTCTAGATTTCATCATTCCCATACAACTCAAACTATTTTCCATAGAGGTACTACCAAAATCCCAATGCAAAGTTAAAGTTCTTCTCATTCTTCATCATTCTTGGCCCTTTTGGTATTCTTGATATTGCCACATCCTGCATTAAACTTTCTTCTCTTAAATTCTGTAAAACCACCTCTGTAAAAGCTGTTTTTACCTTTTAAAGTCTGGGTTCACAAGGTGAACTGCTAACATTGTGAACTCTTTCTTAAAGGCAATGGAGGAAAAAGGAAGAGGAGGTAGGCAAGAAAACTATATTTACCGTTTTCTTATATTTGATGCTTTAATATAGGAATATCTGTGGTTTCATTCTGTTTTCTTCTTAAATCTACAGTCTATCTCCAGTGATTCCCCAATGCTCTATAGCTTCTGATGAGTATTTCCTGGTTACACCTCTAACAAAAACACGTTTGCGTGTAGGTGTCACACAGACACCTCAGTTTCCGTGACTGGACTTAGTGTTTACCCTACCCCACCTAAGTATGCTTCTCTTCTATTTCCTGTCTCCTTTTATAGATCGATATGGGCCAATTTCTCAAGTTGGAAATTAGCAAAACAGCCTCTATTCTTCCTTTTATTCCATGTCTTTAATTAGTTGCTAAATGTTATGCATTGTATCTTTAAATTTCTTGTATCTATATTGATCTTTTTCTGTGGATCCTTATTACTCATGATATCAAGCTTCAATTATTAGTAGTATTCCTGCTTCTGTTTCCCTTCTTTTGGTTTTAAAATGATTATTTTCAAATGTAAATACAGTTTTTCTTGCTTACTTCCTCCTCATTTTTCCTCCATTGCCTTTAAGAAAGAGTTCACAATGTTAGCAGTTCACCTTGTGAACCCAGAATATCTGAGACAGGTCTCAATTGGTTTAAAAAGTTTATTTCTCCAAAGTTAAGGACACACCTGTGACACAGCCTCAGGAGGTTCTGATGACATGTGCCCAAGATGGTCAGGGCACAGCTTGCTTTTATATGTTTTAGGGATACAATTCATCAATCAATACACGTAAGATTTACATTGATTCAGTCTGGAGAAGGGTGCGACAGTTCGAAGTGGTGGGGAGGGGGCTTTCAAGGCATAGGTAGAGTTAAAATTATTCTCAGTAACAATTGATTGAAAGAGTTACTATCAGTAGAAAGGAATGTCTGGGTTACATAAAGGGTTGTGGAGACAGAGGATAGATTGTAAATGTTTCTTATCAGACTTAGGGTCTGTGTTCATGTGAATGCTGGAGGGGTATAATAAGGCATGTCCAACCCTCTCTTCCATCATGGCCTCAAGTTGATTTTCAGTTTAACTCTGGAAGGGCATTGGACAAGAGGAGGAGTCCATTCAGATGGTTGTGGAGTTGGGGGGCCTAGAAGTTCATTTTTGGTTTGCAACGTTGAGTACCCACCACTCAGGGTTCCAGTGTGTGGGATTAACCACTGGAAGAAAAACATAGGGTTCTAGTGCTCATAGTGTTCATATTTTCCAAAGCCTTATAGCAGCTACCCATTGTGTACATATCTGATCATCCTGATCAGTTTTTTTTGTTTGTTTGTTTTTTAAGACAGTTTTGCTCTGGTTGTCCAGGCTGGAGTGCAATGGTGGGATCTCAGCTCACAGCAACCTCTGCCTCCTGAGTTCAAGCGATTCTTCTGCCTCAGCCTCCCTAATAGCTGGGGTCACAGGCATATGCCACCATGTCCAGCTAATTTTGGATTTTTAGTAGAGATGGGATTTCTCCATGTTGGTCAGGCTGCTCTCAAACTCCCAACCTCAAGAGACCCACCCACTTTGGCCTCCCAAACTGCTGAGATTACAGGTGTGAGCCACTGTGCCTGGCCCCTTATCAGGTTTTACTCTAGTTTAGTAATGCCCAGTGACTTGGGTTGCCAGACCATTTCAGTGCCTCCTTGGTATTTGTTTCAGCAATGCTGTCTGCCAGTAAAATACCTATCTCTACTCTCTAACCCCTGGCTCTCTCACAACCTCTGTGCCTCATGGGCCTCCTCCTTTGAAATGGATTTTCTGTTCACTTTTCTTACCAAGCTGCTGTCACATCCTCCTTTGGGCCACTGCCACGTTCAGAGCACTTACCAGATAGCACTTATAATTGGGAAGCCATCTCCCTTAGCTTAAAGCATCATTCTGGCCTCTATACCTCACATAATGTAGGCGATAAGTAAATGTTTGTTGAATGAACGTGTAAAGGTCTATGACAAGACCTTCTTGCCAGTCAGTGTCATGTCATAGCCTGCCTGTAAGGTCAGGCCTTTCTGAACTATCATGATTCCTTCCTTGAGCCAGGTGCCCTGAGATATCAGAGATGAAGAAACTATGCCTTCAGAGATACTGTTAAACTGTTAGGTTATTTTCTGCTTATGTGTACCATTTACCTAGTTATGCATCTTTCATTAGCTCATGCATGAGCTCTGCCCTCACATTCCCACAGGAAAGTTTAGAAAATGTTTATTAGAATAAAATCACTGTTATGTAAATGTCCCTTAAAATTAAACATATTGGGCATATTATACATGTGTGTATATATATTTGTGTGTATACACACATACATAAATATATATATTTGGTTTTTTGTGTGTGTTTATTTATGGTACAGTATGCTTTGTTATAAGTTTAGACAGTTTTTCTCAGACTCAACCTGTTGGAAAAAGTCTGTTAATTGTCAGAAGGAGATTTAATGCAACAGTGAAAATTTACTACTTCTACTAAAAAGTCAGCTCAAAACTTGTTTCCTGCTGCGGATGAGTCATTGAAAGCTTGAAATAAAAAGACACAGAGACTGAATTGAAGTCACAGAAGCATATTTATGGAATTACAAATAGCATACACTAGGGTGTATGAACCAAAACTATGCATTTTATGAGTAATTCATAATATCTAACTTTGCTTTTGAAACTTATTCTCGATGTTTGTATTATTTTATTTGTATGAATTCCCACCCAAACTCTTACAATTTATTATACAAAAAACCCTGAACTTTTGGCACAAACTTTAAGGAGCAGTGGCACCACTTTTCTTTTCGTGTGTGATGACTGATAAATTGAGTTGAAGATTTCGAAGGCAATTACATTACTTTGATTTTGAGAAAATTAAGGCACAGTGACCTTAAGAGACTTTCTTGATATCAAAGAATTACTGGTGGACTCTCTAGGGCTGCTCCTATAACATCAACCATATGATTCATGATATTGTTTTCTGGATAATATCACTAAATCATCCATCAAACTTACATATCCTCTCTATGTCGGTCAAGGTTCCTACCTGATCCCACTCCCGGCAGCAGAACTGGCCAGCTGTGCAGATCTGGGGACCCTCTGTCAAGGTAGGGAGCTCACACTGTGCTCTGGAATCTCTTTGCTTCCTACTTGCAATTTTGGATAATGTAGTTGTCATTGTTTTGATTTTTATCTGAATTTTCACTTGGAAAGACAGAAAACAGCAAAACAGAAGAATTTCTGCAAATGTTTTACTTGTGTGGGTGCACAGGACATACGGTATGGGGAAAGAATGCATTCACATGGGGGGTAACCACAATTCCATAAAGCTCTGAGTTTTAAAAATGTGAATTTATATCCTATTAAATAAGGGTTGGTTTCATTTCCCCCCATGTCTTCTCAAGAATATACTGGACTTGCAAAAAGTCCAGTATAAATACAGTGGTACAATACTTTGAAGAAATATTCATGTCTATAAAACAAAGAGGGAAATTAATCTGAATGTTCAGTTAACTTTAAGATAGGGCCTTGAGGCAATTTATGATGGCAAGATAACTTAAATCTTAAGATTAAAATGGTTATGGTAACTTAATGTTAATGTAACTGTGTTTATTATGATGCTTACTATATCATGGTATCTCAGTTATATATTATGTACTAAGTAGCTACATGCTAAATAATACGTAATTAAAGTTATACAAGTTTTAAAATATAAATATTTTGCTTTATCATTGCTCTTCCTCATTACCCATTTCATCTATTTATTCTGTTAAATACTTAAAATAGACCCTTTTCATCTATTTATTCTGTTAAATACTTCTATAATGAAGTAGCATGCTCTGTGTACCACATTAAGAATCACGGCCTTTTGTAAAAGCTGAATCTCTTATTAAGAAGATCATAGCACAAAGGTGACAGGTATTAGAAGTGAGATTGAAGAAGTAAAAACCTCTCTCTTCTGTGGGTCTTGTGTGAGAGTAGGGCAGGCAGGAGATGGTGTGGGGTGTAACTCATTATTATCTATTATCTTTGTTTTCCTTTTGGAGACATTTATTTCTTTGATATTATTATTGATCAATACTCTATGAAAATTAAGTCATCAAGTAGTTTTTTTTCATGATCTCAGTGTAGTTTTCAAGTTGTTAAATTTAAAAATCTGTAATTCTGTTTAGTTCAAGATCTGAAGTTTAAAAAATGTTATTTTAAAAATTCTTCTCATCTGAGATATCTGACATAATGCTTTGAAAATGCCTCTCTTGTAAGGCTTGCCCTGTTAAATACTTTTTATCCATCAGTGTTTAGTACACTTACTGGAATCTTTAAATTATTGACTTAGTCTACGCATTTCATTTGTCTTTTCTTTACAGTCATCTTAAGAAGAAGTACATTTTTTTCTGAGATTTTATTTCTGTAGACTCAGTGTATTAGGCAAACTTGGTTTAGATAACTTTCAAGCTGTAGGTTTTATATAGACTGGCTTCCATAACTTTTTCTTTTGATCAACTCAGGAAACTGAGTTCTAAAGGATTGAGTGTTTTACTGTGTGATTGCCAGCCTGTTAATGGAGAACTAGGTCTAGAATCTAGAATCTAAATGTCCTTTCTCTCATCACTTTTTTCTTGCTCCAGACCCTTGTGTAATATAGTATCCAAGGCCATGTGTACTGATTCTTCATGTGCCACAGAAAGCATTGCTTCATCTTACATGTTATAACCTTGGAGTCTGTTGTATTTCAAAATGTTTTCCATTCTTCCTCTATATTTTAATGCATTAATTATAGATTGCTTATCCAAATTAACTGTCATGAGCTCTTTGCAAAATTACATCTTTCTCATCTTTATTACCAGCTACTGTAAACTCTCCTAGTTCTACACCACCCACTGTCACCACTAACATGCCTGTTACTAACAGAATCGATAAACAAATGAATGGTAAGAAATCATTACCTTTTATATTTATAGTGTGTCTAACATAAAAAAATTGTACTCTAAGGATAGAAATATGATTATTCCAATGAAGTTTCTGTTATTGGAATCAATTGGTACATTTATAGGTTTACCAGACTAGTAAAATTAATAACTATTGCATAATTCTGTTTAGTTCCTCATTTTTATGACCAGTGGAATGAGCTCATTTCCAGTACTCCTCTTTTGCACTTTTAGCCAAAGTTTCTTTCAAAGGAAGTTTTAAGAGAAAGGCATTTAATTAAAAGGCAGTAATTTGCATCATAATAGAGATCAGAGAAAAATGTATTTCTATGGTATTTTGTTAGATAATTTTCTTCAGGAAACAAGTTTTAAAGGATTTTATAAATTTCAGAAAACCAAGTAATTTTAATAATTTAATTTCTCACTTAAGTGTGATAATATATTTGTGACATTTAAATCAATTTTCGTAGTAATACTTTGCTTTCTATTTTTATTTGCTGAAGAATAATAGAATGTGATTATATATCAGCTAAAATCTATTTTTAAATGGCAACAATCAAAGTGACTTCAAATACTTCTTGCTTTTTTCTCTCCAAATATACTTTTCTGTTATTTATGATTTACAAATACAGCAGTATATGGTAAGAAATAGAGGAAAATTCAGGTGAACTGAGTTATTTAACCTGTTCCTATATGAACGACATACTTGGCCTTTCAGTAATTCAGAGTGACTGATTTCAGTTTCTTCTAATGAAAGAGAAATTCCAATCAGGTGACCATACCATTGCTTTTAATACAGTAATATTCTCAAATATGAAGCATTAGAAACAAAGGAATTTTCTGAACTCCAATCATTTAGTTCATGAGGCCAAGACATCTGTAATATATCACCAGGGACCCAAAATCCTGAGAAAAGAAACCCACATAGTTCATTTTTTCTTGGCTTCAGAGGTTATATCAACTTCCTCTGTAGGACATTTAAATTGGAAGTATGGAATATTTTACATGAAACGTAGATATGAATTTCATTAGGGTTATAAAGACATCGATTCAGGGAGTGTTTATGGTTATTCTGGTAGTTACACCAAGGAGATTTATGATGGAGCAAAAATTCCAGCAACCCCCAAGAAAGCAACAGCAGCTGAAATTTCCAGTGCATATTTCACATGGACTCTAGCCAGTAGATGGGAATATTATAATTCTAACTAAGTATTTCACTCTTTGTATGAACATACAAAGAGCCTCTGTGGTATTCTCCCTCTAGGACTGACACATCCTCTGCTGCCCAAGAACATTTATACGGTGCTTCAGAGTCCTTGACTTGGTGGAGTGGAGCTGTATTCACTCAGTCATGTTATTTCTGACGTTATTGAAGAAAGCCTTGTTTAGGCCATCTCTCTTTGCGTCATAACCTTCACTGGAGTTTGAACAAAGCAAGCAAATGTTAGGATCAGTTAAAATGGTCTGTCTTGATCTACATTAATGAAGAAAATCTAGTTCAGATAATTCTTAATCAAAAATTTTATCTTAGTGTTTAAAGATATTCAGGTCATTACGTGATAGAAATATTCTCAAAATTGTGTACTCAAATTTGTGTACCATCTTAACAATTTTTACCATATCTCTGAACCACCTATACTATTTCAAATGATTTTCCCCCTAAATTGACTCACTTTTTAACTTAAACGTTTATATTTACTTGGGAAAATCTATTTCAGGATTGTAAAGTGAAGCCAGTCCTACTTGTTATAACACAGACATGGAAAGTGAATATAAATATAATGTAAACAATATTTTAAAATTCTCTATATATCCTATTGCCTTCCCACATCTTAGAGCCTGAAGCCTTCATTATCTTTTTAAAAAGGAAGACAAACAAGGTATTAGAGACAGACTATAATTAAGATGTTTTTTGATGTAACCAAATTGGAAATAATTGAAAAGAGAATTACTTTTTTACCTTATGAAAAATGCTATTTAATGTCATGTCATAGATTATCATCATTTATATATTTACAATTTCGTATTCTTTGGGAAACAGAGTAAACATTCTCAGGCTTACATTCTGACGTATTAGAGAATCCCATTTTATTTACTGTAAGAAAGATAGGCAGAACTGTCAAATCTGTTATCTAATTTGTCCAGTCCTTTTAACTTTTGACTATCGGAGTTTTACTGAGTTCATCAATACCAATATTGCATTGTGAGGAGAGGACGGAGTTGAGTTTGTTTGATGATCAGATATATTTATCGTAGTATATCAACAGAATGTGTTTGCCTGGCTTTTGTGATATGTTCCTATTTTTCTGTGTAAAGTTATTTTTGTTGTTTGCAATAGGGCTTTTTTCTAATGCCTCAAATTACAGCAAGTCTTCATTAACATTGTTTATAGGTTCTTAGAAACTATGAATTTGAGCAAAATGACATGTAATGAAATTAATCTTAACACAGGCGGATTGATATAATCAAGAGTTAAATTTCTAGAGCATATTTGTGATCACAGAAGCATCACCAAACTTCCAAATAAAGACTGAATCACTTCTAATATTAAATATTATAGTTAATACATACACTATACATACACTTAAGAAAGATTAGTGAAAACAAGATAATTGATTGCCCAATTTTGAATGAGCCAGTAAGTGACTGCAATCTTAGTGGTGGTGATGGGTTAAATCAAGGAACAAGTGTTCATTTGCAAGGTGAAAATTGCAAGCAGCACTTCCTGCCACTGGGAAGTTCCAAAACAATCATCAGTATGGGGCTTCACTGAGTGCCTTCATACTGTATCATTTGTCGTCGTGCATTTATATGATTATCTTACACTTTATGAATTTTTGTATTCATTCATTCATTGACTTTCTAACCTGCTTATTTCATATAGTTCAGGCTGTCAGGTGGCTGGAACCATCGGGGCAGCTCAGGGCAGCAGGCAGAGACTAGCCCTGACCAGGATGCCATCCCATGGCAGGGGACACTCACATAGCCACACCCACTCACACTATGTAGACAGGCCAATGAATCTAAGGTGCATAGCTTTATAGTGTGGGAAGTCACTGGAAGATCTGGAGAAACCTCATGCTGACAAGGGATGCAGACCCTACGCAGAAAGGTACCCAGCCAGGGATTGACTTTTCTCCTCATCAACTTTGTAATGAAACTCCGTTGAATGAAACAATGTTATTCGAGGACCTGCTGCATACATTGAGAAAGTCTTGAAAGCTACTTTTCACAAACAGATATTTTAGGATATGGATAATCTGGGGCTTCCTACAAATAATGACCTTTTATACATTTTCCTAATTACTTTTCCATTCCAAATCATATCTTCTCTGCTTCAAGCATCACTCTAGTGCTACTGAATAGTAAGCTTTTGTGAGGTTGTCACAAGCAACTCAAGTAAGGAATTGTCTCCATTAGTCTTTATTGTTGTTCTAAATATTGAGTTTACAAGTAAGTACAGACGGTAAAACTGCTTCCAGTTTCTCACATATGTTTAGCTATTTAACAAATTCCTTCTTAGATCATTTGAATGGATCCATTACTGTAGCTTTTTATGCCATGTATCTTAAAGAAATTGTGTGTATAGGATCTGCAGGATTGACAGTCATATTGTAAATGCCACTGTCATAATAGAATTGCCTCATCACCAGTTCAAAGAAATAACCAGGTATCTAAATTAGCATTTGGTTTATATTTTAACATCTGTTTTTTCAAATATATATTTAAGCCTATCACTGCAAACCTGTATTTTACATCTCTGAATATAGTGTATATAGAGCAGAGTCATTTCTGTATTCTTTAAGAAACTCAAAAAAAAAAAGTGTAAGAAGGCAAAAAATGGAAAGATTAGTTGGAGAGAGACCTACAGAAAATAATGCTGTTTTGATACCACATTGGTAATGGAAGGCAGTGATTTCTGCTTGAAGTTCTACATGCTGAAAGAAGTATCTAAATAGAAAACAAATATATTCTTAAATCATTTTCCCCAATTAATGTCTATAATTAATCATTTTGGCCTAGATGTTATTATTAGGATAGTACATATATATTTTGAACTCTCTGGAACACATGAAGATTTGTGAATAGCTTTTAAAACACCATGGGAGTTAACATTGGTAAGAGAAGATGATTTTACTGCTATGATAACGTGGAAAATCCTACATAAATGTGTCTTAATTATGCATTTCCTCCAATGGCAATGTTTAAGCCAATAATTTTGCTGCAGTCCAAAACCCTTCTCACCAGCCCTTCAATGGACATGTTTTTTTATGTTGCTTTGACAGTTCATTCTTGGACTTTTCTCATGGTTGCTTGTTGACTGCACTATTCTTAAATTTTAAATAAGATTAACAAGTGGACTGGGGCAGAAAACACAAAGTTTAAAGAAAGCATCTTAAATATCTGGATTCTTCTATAAAAATTCAGAAATGTCAATTACTACAGATACTGATTTGTAGAATTTTGCAATCTTTTTCTAAACAAATACTACTTTAATAACAAAAGCATGCTTTAGGTCTCCATCTAGTGGTGGCTTTTTAGATACTCTACTAGCATTGATAATACAGATGCTCTTCCACTTAATGAGGGGGTTTGCATTCCTATTAACCCAACTGTAAGTTGAAAATACTGGAAAATATCAAATGTCAGAAATGCATTTAATACACCCAACTTGCTGAACATCATATCTTGCTGAACCCGCCTTAAACATGTTCAGAATGCTTACATTATTGGCCTACTGCTGGGCAAAATCATCTAGCACAGTCTATTTTATAATAAAGTGTTGAATATCTCATGTACTTTATTGACTGCTGAACTTAAAGTGTGAAATGAAATGGTCATATGAGTACTCAAAGTAAAAGTTTCTACTGAATGCCTGTTGTTTTCCCACCATCATAAAGTTAGATCATCTTGAATTATAAGTAGGGAAACTTCTGTAGAGTCAGAGATTATTACCAGGTTCTTGAAATAACTCTTTGACCTTCACAATTTGAATTTCCTCCCAATCTTTCAGAACATTTGAGATTTTATATCATGAGATCTACAGTGTAAAAGTTATCTTTATATGAATTATTGTTTTATATGTTCCTCCAAATATTTTTCATTCAGAACATGTTTAAAGGAATATAAAAATCAAGATTATTAAAATACCTGGAGAGTTTTAGAAGTTGAAATACATAGTCTGCATAAATTAAACTCACCTGTGCTTGGACTTGTGCCAGTTTCTATATTTATGTTAATACATCTGGGGAAGCAATTTCTATTATTTAGCATGAGACTGACTCTTTATGTTAATACATCTGGGGAAGCAATTTCTATTATTTAGCATGAGACTGACTCTTGCTGGAAAGACATGCCTTTGGTTGGAACTGGAATTTGCACTTTGGTAGATTTGGAAATTCCCAGAGAAAAACGTTTATATTTCTTTCTACTGCCTCCCCACAATTTTTACTATTTTCTTCAACATTGCTCTAATTATGTATTTCTATATTTTGTGTGAATGTTTTATTTAAGACTTACCTATAAATAAGTATGTATTGGACATTCAAAAATTTTTTTTTTTCTGTATAACCTACCATAATTTAAAAGGGCATTTTTCTCTTGAACTATTTTGACTGAAGGGCTCTCTAGCACCCATCTAGAGCTATTTAACAAACTCTTGCTGGTGAGTTTGATTTTTATTAAAACAAACAAAAAAAATCAGTTTACTTTAAAGATTTCCCCCCACCCTAAAAGCAGAACCTTCTTTACAATAAGGTTTTCTTTTTAAAGTGAAGTAGTCCAATTAAAATTCTACTTGAAAATATTGTTTCTTTTTTCCCCCTCTACTTTGGTATAAATAAACATATTTAAAATTTTTTGATGAAAAGTTTGGGGAAATGCAACCTAATATTTTAGTAGAAGTAAATGTTTTATTAGGCAAGGGAAAGAGAGGAAAAGGAGAGGAATTAGGGCAGTAAGTATGTGTGTGCCTATTCTACTTTTTCAAGTTAATTCCTCCACATGATCTCATTCAAGTTTTCATATCCAAAACTTTTTATCATTCTTTATAATGCACAAAAGCAAATTTCCTTGTTATAAGAAGTCAGGTTGTGCATGAAAACAGTTAACACATTACAGACAGTAGATATCAGAAATCTATAGAATTACAAAATATGAAGAAACATATACAAGTAATAAGAGTAAGCTAATTGATAACTATTTCTAAGAAGTTGCAAGGTCAGTAAGCTTAACATCAAAATATTTCAGAATTTTTTTTGCCTATGTAGAAGTTATTTCTTTTACCTTATATTATAAATTATATGATTAGGAATAAAACTATTTGATTATATAAAACTTACATGATCATAACTTTAAATTTTTGGTAATTTTATGACTATAAAAATATAATTAATGGATTAATCCTATTTCCAATGGGCAGATGGAATTCTCTATAGAATATCTGTAGTGATTCAAAACATCCTTCGTCACCCGGAGGTAAAAATACAGAGCAAGGTGGCAGAATGGGTAAGTCAACTTACAACCTTTCTTTTTTTAAAAAAAGAAAAAATCTTTAACTTCTGGGAATCTGAAAAAGACTAGTTAACCGAATCCACAGATCATACTGAAACACATATGGTATTCATTAGAAATAAATGAGTAGATATGTAAGTGAGGTGTTGTGCTTATGCATAAGAAGAAAAGTACATTTGAAAAGGATGAGACACTGAGCCTAATAGGCTATCAGTGTCTGAAATAAGAAAAGTATCACACAAATGGAAATAGATTTTGGTGGCAACAGATTATCTTTATTTCCTATTAGATCCATACATTTTCTGCTATATTTTTAAGTAGATTCTTTTAAAAATTTGTTTGAATGTTTGATCAAAACCAAAAAGCACAAAAAGACACATTTTGAAAGTCTTCCACTCATCCTTGCTGCTCATCTGTGTGGTACCAACCCAATAACCAACGGCAAATAGGAAATCACTGTTAGTTTTTCTTGGCTTTTTTCCAGATTTTTTTGTGCACATGAAAGAAAATTAAACTATAGATTCTTATTTTCCTTATTTTTTTTTACAGTAAAAGCAGTATACTTTACATGCCCTTCTATACCATACTTATTTTTATTGTTACCTGATTTGCAACATTAGAGAACTTCATCTTTTTTTTGTTTTGCAGAAACAATGTATAATATTTCATTATGTGGCTGTTCAGTCATTTATTTAGCAGATCTTCTGTTGATGGACAGTTAGGTTGTAATTTAACCAGTATCCTACCGATAAACATTTTGTAGTTTTCAATTTTAAAAATTTAACATTTTATTTTCTTATTTTTCTTACAAATACAGCACATGTATTTTTTCATTTTCTTCATAATCTCAAAATTTTTATTTTCCATAGGTTTCTATGTTTTCTATTATTTCATTTCCTACCTACAGCATACCGTAAGACTTGGTACTTCTTTTTATATATAATGCTGTTATAGTTCAATTTTTGAAAATTGAGTCACTATACATTCTGAAGTAAGAAAAATGAGTTTTCATATATATTTGCTGTTTAATAAATGTGTTTTGGTGGCAAAAGAAAGTTTAACCACACATTGAGAGGTAGTGGTATACACACACACACACACACACACACACACACACATACTCTTATATATATTTGAAAAATAATTGGTAGAAAACAGTCTTCTTTTTAAAAGCAGTACTCTTTAAAAAAAAGTTGACCACAGGTAACAATAGTAGGTAAATAGCTCTTTTACAAAATTGGCGAGAAAGGTGAAATTCTCTATTGAAATAAAAGAAAAATGCTACTGTTGATTTTTGGGAATGCCACACTGAGATTAGTAACTAATTCAAACATTATGAGATATGTTTAACTTCTCGATGGAGAGAGCAGGCTACAGAAAGTGTATCTCATTTTCTTTCCAGCATTGTTCTTTTTGTTTAAAGTCAGAATTTCAGAAGATAGAATTCTTTATTTTCATTCTTAAATAAGCTACTGTTAATTTATTTGTACAAATAATAGGTAACGTTATTAATCTGAAATTAGCATTCACTAGAAAGTTTGTGCTAGATAAGGAATAAGCTTACATTTATATTTACTTAATGCATGGTTTTTGACATAGCTTTATTCTCATCTGCAGCTAAACTTCATTAGACATTTTTTCTTTAAAATGCAAAGTACCAAAGCAGATACCTGGTAATAGAGAAAATATAAATGGTGTTCCTGTTTCAACTTACTACTATTTACAATTTTAAAATAACTTGACACTTTTTTTGCCAGGATTCCCTAAAACTTACATTCAGTTGCAGAAATGCATAAAAGAAAGGCTAAATGTGTATATGAAACAAGGCCTAAATCACCCTTCGGAGATGATGTGTTAATAGGAGTATGTCATGTCAGTGAAAAAATCTTGTTTTGCAATTATTTGGAAAACTACATCATGGAAGCCTCTTTGTTTTTTGTTTTTTGTTTTTTTTTTTTGCAGAAAGGTGGTTTTATTTAGGTAGAGAAAAGAGAAGGAAAGGAGAAGAGGAGAAAGACTTCCACAAAGAGTGTGGAAGGGGATTCCAGAGGGGAAATCCTAGAGGAAGCTCCCACCATGTGGGAGGGGATTCCAGAAAGTTGGAAATCCAGGAAGCTTCTTTATATTGGTGGAATTCATTGCTTCATTAAAAACTCCTATGCTGAGACCATAAAGACTGCTAAATAACCACTTAATAATTACATAGTTCCAGTAGTATTGAATTTATTTTCTTTTTAAAAAAAATTTATATTGTTAATTTATAATTTTTCTTATTTACTAATATTATGAGAGAGTAATTATTAGAAAAATGTTTTAGTGTACCTCAGTGTTTGTTAAATAAAGAATAGAGAAGGTATTTATTGTATGAATCTTCTTTAATATGAAGGCTAGAGAGGAAATGATAGTTTTCCGAACAGACAGACTTGGGTTCCAATCTGAGATCTGCTACTGCTTAGTTGGGTGATCTTAGGCAAGCTATTTCTTCTCTGAGAAAGCTCAGTTTCTTTATTTAGAAGACTGTGGGGTATGTAAGGATAATACCTGTTTTATTGGTTGTTTTGAGGACTGAAAGGAAAAACATTGGTATACAATGATCCAGTAACTGTTATCTTTACCCTTCACTCCTCCAGCTCTTCAGGATTTTCTCATGGTCTTATCTCAGTAACAACTTATGTTTTAAGCAGAAATTTGATTTAGATATTTTTTAAAGGTATTAACAAAACTCAGCCTTTTCCATTGTGTTTTCCAGCTCAATTCAACCTTCCAAAATTGGAACTACACGGTTTATGTCATTAATATCAGGTAAATGAGAGAATAAAATTATTTGAGAAATTTAAAGTAGTGTCTAATTACTGCTACTATTTGATTGTACCAACACATAATACAAATACACACACACAAGTACTAGATACACAATCTTTCTAAAACAACTCTATATATTAGTTTATTGCACAAAATCCTCAATGCTGCAGTGATGGTTTTAAAATGTTTTGATCATACATTCCAGTTAACTTGTATTTGTATTTTTAAATCATAAGTGTGTCTTGTGTGTGTGTGTAACTGAATTGATATATGTTATAATGTGTCAAAAATTAAAATTGCATCATTAAATATACATAAGTTGTTAGTTTCTTCTCACACCCTGAATCACCTAGAACACCCCCTGGGTTGTATGCACCCACTTCAAGACCACGTTTTTTTTTTCCCTGATCTAATCTTGTACATCTACAGTCTGATTGCAACCTAACTCTTCAAAATTATCCCTCACTGTGTTTATATTTAAATCCTCTGCTAATCTTCAGCAATTGGTATTGTCCATGTATCTTCCTGTGTACCTTATTTTCACAGTCCTACACTTAAACTCATTTTCTGAAGTGTATGTCATGACTTCAATAACACAGAAAAGGGGTCAAGTTGTCAGATTAATTCAGGTGAAGCAAACATTATTAAACAAACTGAAGCAGATTTCTTTATTGGAACGTTTCCATTTCTTTAGTGTAGTAATATGCATTGCGGATCTTCAAAACAGCAAAAGCACACAGTTGCCTAGCTTTATGAAAGGAGCTACAACCTCAGGACACACATTTGGAAATATTGTCTTAGAATTCCCATTCTGTCTCTTTATTTCAGGTCCCCAAATTTTATTGTTGATGATGCAGTTGAAGAGGTGGATTAATGAATATATGTATTTTATTTATAGTTTTCACCTGAGCTCTGGAGAGGACAAGATTAAAGTCAAGAGAAGCATTGAGAATGATTCAAGGTAACAGGACAGTCTTATAAAAAGCATAGCATTCTTTCTCTTGCTCACTACTTTAACTGGTAGAAAAATGAAAACAGATGGGAAAGAAAAACTTAGCACAATTATTTCTTTAGCACTATTGTATGCTATTTTTTCTTGTAGTTGAAACTGTAATATAACAGACTGGGTAGTAATGTACATCTGATGAAAATAATTGAGAAATACGGCATTTAAAGTGGATGAATTATTATTATTTTTAGTATTTCCAGTTTATGATAACCTATTGCTTCTTGCTTGAAATTACAAAGACACCTTCAAAGAAAATAGCTTTAAGTAAAGTGTTTATATATGATAGCATCAAGTAATATGGATAATAGATGCCAAAATATTTTCAGCATTTAAAGCTCCAGCTAATTTTCTGAAGTCTCCATTTTAAACTGTGTATCAGGATCATGCTTTAATCATGCAGATAATTTAATTTCTATGTCCAGCATGTATGACCAGTTGGCATATAAGGACCAAATGTTTAGAGTACTGTAAAACAAAAAACCTAAACTTCCAAATGGAATAAATTTACTTGTGTTTAGGTTATTTGCATCATGTATTGCATCTCTGTAGACTTTTTTTTTTTTGAGACAGAATCTCACTTTGTCACCCAGGCTGGAGTACCATGGTGTGACCATCGCTCACTGTAGCCTCAAACTCCTGGGCTCAAATGATCCTTCTGCCTCTGACTCCTGAGTAGCTGGGACTACACACATGTGGCACCATGCCTGGCTAATTTTTAAAATATTATTTTTGTAGATACTGGGTCTTGCTGTGTTGCTCAGGCTGACCACAAACTCCTGGCCTCAAGTGATCCTCCTGTCTCAGCCCCCTAGAGTGCTGGGATTACAGGCATGACATGTCATATGTAGCCTCCATAGATTTTTTTTTTTAATTTGTTGTAAAGCGAAAGTTTCTATAAGTCTTGCTGGATCTCAATAGACTGAACTGATATTATGGACACACAGCCCTGACGATAGAGTCTGCTTCTTTTCATGTGATATATTCTTAACTATGAGAAGATAAAATTTCATATGAGAGTTGACCAGATAACTTTTTTTTTTTTGGTTCAACATCGGAAAAACAAATGTTTTGAAAGTTACATTGAAAGATGTCATTTTTGTATACATATTAAATGGACTGGATTGAGCCATCTGATTAAGGAAATTGTTTTTATTTTCTGGCAATATAATTGTTTCTTTATTATATGAAAACACAGTAATGTATTTCAGTCCTATATTCTTGAAGGTGACAGAACTCTTCACTATTTAACCAAATAATTTTTTTCAGTCCTTTCTGTTAGATCATATTGCGTCTTCAGTAATGGATTCAGCAGCAATTGGGATCTCTTTGCTGGACACTTTTTGTAGCTGTTGGGACAGTCCTGGGTGTGGGAGATATCACCAATGGTATACGTTCTTCCTGCAGTCACCATTCGCTTTTTAGTTTACTTACTGTGATTCTTCAACTACAAGGTGATGCTAAAATCAGCCATCATAATTACATGTCAGTACTCAGAAACTCTTGCTTAAAAGACATTTAAATTCATGGGATTTCAGTTTCCTTGTCTGTCAAACCAATGAGTAATTTTACAGAAAATTATAGGGAGAATGAACTAAGACAGTGTATATAGGAAAATCCAGATATTTAGGGTTTTTTTTGGTATGAACTCTTGCCATTATTTAATATTTATGTTTATAGCATTTTTTGCCTCTCTTTTCTTCTATTCTCTAGGGCTCTTACCCTCATTGGTGAGCCTTTATAGTCTCAGCTTTTCTCAAAACCATGGTCTACTACTTTTACACACATTCTTTTTTTTATTTAAACTTTTCCTTTCAATTTGATTGTATCACTTAACACAGACCATAGCTTCAGATAATGCTGTCATACTCTATTGCCTAGACAGACAGGAAACCAAAGCCACAGAGACCTTATTTTTTTTAAATAAAGAATGACTGATGGTAACAACAGATAGAATGTGACTTTGTAGAACCGTAAAGTAGTTTCAGTTTTCAGGATGAGAGAGGAAAACTGAAAATGTATGGCTATTCCTGACTTATTGGATTTGGGTATTCAATATCACCCACAATACTTTGTGCTAATTATGTTCTCAGTATTCAAGACAAGTAAAAGTTGACATTCCCAGCTGTAAGTTCTCACCAACTGGAGTGGTGAAGCTTGCCTTCAAACAACAATTTAATCAAGGGATACTTTTCCATAGGCCATTTTAAAAATTGTTAAGCTATCATAATGACATCTGTTTTTCACAGCTATCTATCATTATGTTCACCTCTGTGTTTGCCTCATCCTGAAATATGACTTGTATGTGAATGGTAAGCAGTAGATTATTTTAAAGAGACCTTTTCAGAGTTAATTATGAGAATAGCAGAGCACCTTTTCCTTGAGATTAGCACAGATATTTAGGAAAGAAAAATTGAGCTATTTTTAAATTTTACCTAGCAATGAATAGCAAATATTTCACATATTGCTTATTTTTTAACACCACAAATAAATTACTATGACTAATACTTATATATATTTATTATAATTAAATAATTATATATGATATAATAATTATTAATATTCACAGTTTCATAAATAAAATATGCCACTGCCTCTCTACTGGGCATTCCATAACTAGTTTAAAAACAATCTACCACTTGGTCTTTGGCATGTAGATAGTAACTGATCTCAATAATTTAATGTCTTATCTTACATCATATTATTCATTTCTCCTCTGAATATAAAGAAGAAACAAATTTTTTGGTGAACCCAGAGCTATCACATATAAGCAAAAGAAATTCTCCTCTATTTGACAAAATAATGTTGCTTGCTTTTACCTCAGTGTTAAGTTGATAGTTTTGATTTCTACTGTTGACTATAGCTGTGATTGTAGTTGAACAGAAAATTATATTACTTTAAATCATAGAACCAAAAGTTTTTAACAAAAGAAATTTTGGGATAAATTTCTTTGCTTCCCATATATACATTCCCTTTTTAAAGCTCTTCAACGTCAACCGTTCTATAACCTTCTTAAGTAATATACTGGCCAATCACAAAGTCTATTTTGAGTATTTATTTTGTTAAACTTTTTACTATACAAAGTACTTACAAATGTTTCATGGAGATAGAAAATTATTTGTTGCTATTCTGAAGAAATTGTACCACATTTGTAAATAGTAATGCTTAATAATTTCAAAAGACAAATGGTGAGTTGAAAAATATTAGAATATTTTTACCATTATAATTTTCACAGCAGCAGAGAAAGTCTGTAAGCACCTTGGCTAATCTCTTCAGTCACAACAGTTGGTGGTCATCCATCTACATCTAAATGCTCTGTTTATCCGACCAAATAACAAGCAACCAATCGACAACAACAGTTCTATCTGAAATGTTTTCCTAGGTTGGTACTTTGGGCCCTTCTAGTTTACAATGCTACCAACAATACAAATTTAGAAGGAAAAATCATTCAGCAGAAGCTCCTAAAAAATAATGAGTCCTTGGATGAAGGCTTAAGGCTACATAGAGTGAATGTGAGACAACTAGGTAAGTGACTTTAATTTTTTATAATGTGCATTTTATATAACTATTCAGGTTTAATTGAAACAACAGAAATATTCTTTCTTTATGTACTATTTGTTTATGTACATTTTTTTCTGATGATGAAGTTCAGTAACAAATGTGTGACATAGCAAAAGAAAAAAATCGGCACAGCACTTATGAATACAAGAAAATGAAGGAGGTAGAGATGAAAGTTTATACTTTAGGGACATATTTCAAAAAACTAACAATATGTACAAAATGCCAGAATAATCTTGATTATCATTGGTGTCACCTTCAGGAATAAAAATGTGTATAGATATGGATATGGGAACTCTAATGAGATAAATCTTAAGGAGAGTTTCTGTTATAAAAAACATCTCCTGCTGGGTATGGTGGCTCATGCCTATAATCCCAGCCCTTTGGGAGGCAAAGGTGGGAGGATTACTTGAGCCCAGGAATTTGAGAGTAGCCTGGACAACACAGGAAGACTCTCTCTATGAAAAATTAAAAAATTAGTTGGGTGTTGTGGTGCATGCCTGTAGTCCTAGCTACTAGGTGGGGCTGAGGCAGGAGGATCGCTTGAACTTGGGAGGTGAAGCATGCAGTGAGCCATGTTCATGCCACTGCACTTCAGCCTCGGCCATAGAATGAAACCCTATCTCAAAAAACAAACAGAAAATGACTCCTCCTCTTCTGTTCTCTGTCTCTATTAGTAGTAGGTCAGGAATCTGGGGGTTCTGTTGAACCCAGAAACAAGTCTCTCCTGGAGATCGTTCACATTCTAAGCTCTAACCACACATGTGGCACTCACTGCTTGTACTTCCACAAAGAGCCTGTGCTCCTTTACCTGACCTTTCTATATCTTTGCCCACACTGTTCTTCACTCTCACCATCAACCTCATTATTACCTATATATTTTTAAAGACAGCTCCTAAGTCACTTCTTCTATGGACCTTTTCTGACATTTAGTATAGATATCACTGCCTTTGAGCCTCTACTTCATGTTGTCCAGATGCCTAGATCATCATACATATCAAAAGATCATAGTCCAGAGCCCAGCATATTCCCTGGAACTTGAATACTTGCTGAATAAATGAATGAATGAGTCTGGATGAGTTTTATTTTAGGAAAGCAAATATTTGCAAATTGGAAAACAAAAAAACAATTGTTCTAATGTTATTCTATGTTTACAATTATACTATGATTAGGTACATTTGTAGAGATCAAAAGAAAAGAAAACTTTGACACTTTGCTTTCTCTACACTCAGGAGGTTGAACTGAGGGAGGCAAGTGTTCCTCAGCCTTGAAGAGGGAGATTGTGACCAAGGCTAGAATCATAGTGTAGTGAAGAGGCAGGTGTCTCCACTTCTGTGAGGAGCCACCCATCTCTATTGGGTTGATGCACACATTTACAAAGACCTCATAGAGATGAATGAATGCAATTAATACTAATCATGATAATAAACCATTTCTGAGTTGGTATGGGAAAACATTTCCTAACAAATGGGGCTTTTTGGAGAGAGGGAGAATGCGGCCTGCTACCCTTTCACCCATAGGGGTTTTCACAAAAAAAAAGCCTGACAAATTGTAGCTTATCTATGACTGGAGAACCCTGGGAGGACCAGCGCATCTCTTTCCTCATAGGCTGGGAAAGCTCAACACCACTCTTTTCGTATACCTAGACATTTAATTTAAACCATTTAAATTTAAATTATCCATTTTATTGTTTTTCTGCAAGTGAGTCTGTGGATAAGCATTTCTACTAATGGAAAAATAAAAGGCTAAAACCTGGCAGTTTTAAAGCTCATGGTATACATGGGAAAGTGATTTGAATTTTTAGTTGGTGATGATAGGACAGGTTCCCAGTAAACTGATGTAACTCGCTAATGTTCACCAAAATACAGGAGTTTATTGTTGTTGATATATTGCTGTTACTTTGATATTCTTTAAAATACAAAATCTGAATCATTGATGTCAGGAGGCTTACTTTGAGAGTTGTCAAATGAAAAGTCAGATGATTTGAGGTTAAAGAAGTCTGAGGGTGTGGTGTTAGTTCGCAGGTTCCTTCTTGTGGTCCCCTTAGTAAGCGTCCAGGCAGGAGAGGCTGTCAGAGCAGCTGGAACATTTTCCATAAAATAGCCCCACAACTCAAAGATGACACTATCGAGGCATCATTTGTAGGCCTTCCTCTTTGAAAAAAAATCGAATTACGTTTTGAATTTTTTAGGATTGCTTTCCTTCTCTGTAGTGTTTCTTTTAATAAAACTAGTATCTGCTAATAATTAGAAAGATAATGTATGTTTCATGTTTATACTTATATAACTGTTATGTAATAATTTTTGTTTTTGAAGTGTATTAAATGTTAATGTTGTTTCTAACTTCTATTTTTTTTTAGCAAATCTGAACATAAACACTAATATTTTGGTATTACATTAAAGAAATACCTAATTACCAGTATTGTCATTTTGCTTTCATCCTGCACCTCTAATTTCTAACTTTAAAAAATAGGTGAATATTTCTCATGCTGTTTCTTATTTTCATATAGGTGTATGTCTTGCCGTGGAGGAACCCACAGGCTTCTACTGGCCATCTATCACACCTTCTGAATATCATCTTCCTTGTCCAGAAAAGCCTGGCTTTTCTGTTTCACGGATATGGTAATATTTTCACTGACTTTTGTAAGCAAGGCTCCACGTTATCAACCTTTCCAGGGTTATACGTGCAGCACGGTAGTTCTCAGGTATTATATTGATTGCAAAGAAGGGCAAGAATCTCTATGTATGCCTGTTTCATTCGTTCCTGGGGAGTAAAGATAACATAAATTGGTGACTCAGAAAGGCAGTGTTTTCCTCCTAGCCACATGCCTATCAAGCCCTCTTAAAGAAACATTGAAGAATTTAGAAGCCAGTGGGTAGCACCAGAGCCCAAAGTAGCTTGTTCCTCTGGCCTAGCCCTGGAACGTGCATCTGGAATTCTGAAACTTTTTAACTATTGGTACTGATTATTGTTGGAATGGGGAAAGGAGGCAAAGAAGAAAGAAAGACAAGATCCAGATTGGGGTAGAAATAAAGACAAGATCCAGTCTGCTGATGAAAACTGTCAGGGTATAGATTTTCTCTAAATGTTTAACAGAAACCTCAGAGACAAGACAATAGCAGGGATTCATGCAATAGCAAGTCAAATCCATTTCTCCACCCACTCACTCTCAATTAGAGCTTTTTTGGGGGGAAAGTCAGAAATGGAAACTGCCTAAGCATAAATACTTTGCATACTGTAAATACTGCTGTGTTTGACACTTTGTAGGGAGGAAAGAAGGGGACTTCAGGGATTTATGGACTTGAGTTTGAAATGTGGCTCTTTCTCTTCCTGGCTGTGAGATGGACAATTCATTGATTTATCAAATTCCAAATTATTTTATATAAGATGGGGATTATAATCTGCTTTGCAGAGTTATATGAACTCAAAATCAGATTTTACCTGTAAAGTTCTTAAAGCAGTTACTTGGCCAATGGATCTCAGGTTAGGATATTGCTAGTATTTTGTTTCCAAGATATAAACTACTGGTTTTTTTTTTTCCATAAGAATTTTTAGCATGAGATTTATGCCAATGCATTACAGTTTTATTTTCAAAGGAAACTTACCTAGAAATCAAGGCAAATCCTAAAAGTTGTTAACTAAATTTTTCAATTCTAATATTATTTATAGCAAAACAGGAAAAGAAAACCTGTAGAAGGAAATAGTGCAAATGGAGAAACAAACTGGGGTGAGAGAGGAGAGAATAAGGAAGGCTAAGAAGGATGAGGTGGAGAAGTGGAGGGAACTGGGGAACATTGTATAGAGAGGGCGATAAACAGAAATGGGTTAGGAAGATAGGGGAACATAGACATATGAACGGGTACAGAGATAAACAGAGAAAATTAAATTGGAAGCAGAGTGAGAGGTTCAGTGTCTTAAAGGGAAGCTTGTCTGTTGATCATATTGTAATAAATGTATACATTATATACAAATCCCTATAAGTAGTAAAAATGACAATATCAGTTATATAAAATATTTAAAACATCTATTTTGTTTCACAGTTATTACAATGCTTCCAACTTATCTGAAGCCTACTGGGGACCTGTTGATATCTCCAACTGTTTAAGTAAGTGAGCAATTTTCCTTTATTTTTCAAGGATAAAATGAAATGACTCCGTGCTTCATGGTTTTCATTGTCTTCAGGCATATTCTTCTGCTATGTGATACTGTTTTCATATTAAAAGGCAAACGATTGTTTTACTTAAGATAGAAAATACTTTTTACTTTCATTTTAACTTTCTGTTCTATAGGAGATTAAACATAGTAAGGAAAATCTAGAGAAGACAAAACTAACATAAATTGGTATTCATGTCAACATTTTGTGGTTTGTATTAAGTAGCAAATATATACTTATTCAGTGATTTTGGGGACGTTTCTCTTAGAACTTTGTGTGATCATTAATCTCTCCAAGTTATGCGTATCTTACTAGAGAGGGAAGTTAGTCTCTGCATAGAAAGAAATGTTATTGCCTTGTGAAGATGGGGATGAGATATAAATACGGAAATCTCACTTTCTTGCTTCAACTGTAAAGTAAAATATTACACTCGTTTTTTTGAATTCCTGGAAATGTTCAAAATATGCAGATAAAACTTGGTGTTATTTTCTTCTGCCTTTTTTTTAGAGGAAGCAAATGAAGTTGCTAACCAGATTTTAAATTATACTGCCGATGGGCAGAACTTAACCTCAGCCAATATTATCGACATTGTGGAACAAGTCAAAAGAATTGTGAATAAAGAAGAAAACATTGATATAACACTTGGCTCAACTCTAATGAATATATTTTCTAATATCTTAAGCAGTTCAGACAGTGACTTACTTGAGTCTTCGTCTGAGTAAGTATTTTCTTTTTCTGGAGAATAAATTTTATTGGATAAATGTGATGTTACATAATTTCTCACCTATCTAAACACTTTGTGCCCAGATGTCACAATTCAAATCTCTGCAAGATGTATTGATAGTCATTAATAATTAAGCAAGGCCATTGACAACATGAACTTAAAATTTGTGTATGTAGTTTTTTTTTCCTGAGAAATATAATTTACCATATCCATAGCCCTAGAAAGCATAATCAAGTATTTCACTTTTTATTTGGAAGTTCTAAATTTCATTTTAAAATTCTAAAACTCTAAATTTAGTTGGCTAGCAGAGTTATGCATAACTGGTCATCATAAGTCCATGATACTGTGAACTATGCCACTGACAGCCACAGCTACGTGGTTGGCCTTCTGAAATGAACATGCTGGGACAGGTGAAAATATATCTACATTTATATGATTCGGTTTGTATTTAATTGCTTCACTTAATGTATTAATATTAAAATATTTGCTGTTTTTTATTTCCTTCCCTTCTACATTTCTCTGAAGAAAATTTTATACTTGATAAAAATGTATTTTCTCACTTAATCTACATGATAACAATATAAACATTTTTACAGTGTCTTGCAGTTTACAAAACATTTTTATCACATTATTTCCTTTGATTCTTGATAAGCCATAAGGTAGGGAGGATGCTTTGTCATGTGGGGAAAGAGAGGCTTTTAAAATTTATTTTAGAATGAAAAACAGTATTTGTTCAGGATGATGTGATTGTTGATTTTCCATAAAACAGATATTTCTCTTGAGGATGCATCCATCCCTGTGATTCCATATTTTAACAGATATCATTGCGGTTTGGGGTAATTTTATGGGTGTTTATGTTAAGATCAGAAAATCTAAAAACAATTTTATTTGGTTTATATTTTGCCACAAAGCAAAACATGTATGTTTAAGTACCTAAAATATTGTATTACTTAACACTGCTATTTTTGTCATTTATTTAGAGCTTTAAAAACAATTGATGAGTTGGCCTTCAAGATAGACCTAAATAACACATCACATGTGAATATTGCAACTCAGAATTTGGCTCTTGGTGTATCATCCCTGTTACCAGGGACAAATGCAATTTCAAATTTTAGCATTGGTCTTCCAGGAAATAATGAATCATATTTCCAGGTAATGAGCCAGTGGTTTCTTTAATTTTAATTAATTACTTAGACATATAAAAACTTTCTGATCACTTAGCAGTTGCTGCTTCAAGGAGATCTTGGTCCATGAGGTGGCAAGCAGGTCTGAATGTTGGCTAAATTTAACTAGAGCAGTAGCCATAAGGTATTGTGGAAGCTCAGAGAGGGTATACTTTCATAACCTGGGTGACAGAGGTGATCCACTTACCTTCTACAAGAGGGGTTACTGGAGCTAAGCGTGAGTAGAAAACACTATACTTGGGGTGAGGATCAGTTCAGTTAGAGGAAAGAGCTTTATTAAGGGCCCCAATGTGAAAAGAAGCATGGTGCATTCTCTTCGCCAGTGGTTCTCAAACTGAATAGTAGAATCTTCTGGAGGAGGCTGGGTATGATGGCTCATGCCTGTATTCCCAGCACTTTGGGAGGCCAAGGTGGGTGGATCACTTGAGGCCAGGAGTTCTAGAGCAACCTGGCCAACATGGTAAAACCCTATCTCTACTAAAAACACGAAAAAAGTTAGCTGGGCATAGTGGTGCATGCCTGTAATTCCAGCTACTTGGGAGGCTGAGACATGAGAATCACTTAAACCTGGGAGGTGGAGGTTTCAGTGAGCCGAGATCATGTGACTGTACTACAGCCTGGACAACAGAGTGAGACTCTGGAAATTTTCTGGAGGGCTTGTTAAAACAGATTTCTGGGACCTACTCCAGGAGTTTCCAATTTAATAGGTCCTAGGTAGGCCCCCCAAATTTGTACTTTTAGCAAGTTCTTTAGACGTTGCTGGTCTAAGTATCACACTTTGAGAACATGTGATGTAGAAGTCTTGGGTAGCAGGTGACAGCAAGCCTAGACACGTACGCAGGGGCTAGATTAATGGAGAATCTTTTCAACATGTTCAAGCGACACATAAGAATTTTCAAGTTCCTACTACATGCCAGACAATATTAGCCATCAGAGCAAACAAAATGAATGAAGCATTGTTCTTGACCTGGAAGAGTATAATATGTGAAGTGTACTGTTTCTTTAACTGTGGAGATAGAACAAACTGAAAATATAAAAATCCTGAAAGCAGGATACAGGCAAGACTATTTGTACTCCATTAGACTAGAGGCCCTTTTGGACAATTCTCTTTCACATTTTTAAGAGTAAAAACTCAGTCAACCTCACTCTCATTCCAAGACTGTTCGCAAGAAAGCATTCTTTGGCCTTGAGCTACGGTTTCAGTAAAAATGCTATATGAGAGTGTTCATAAAATTTTAATGCAGTCTGAAATCAACAAGTTAACTTCAGTCTCTTTCTCTCTCCCTCACCTCTTCCTCCCATAGTTATTATCTTTTACTACGTGTTTTGAGAAAACCTCAAAATCTGCTGCTGGTAAATCTAATTCTTATACTTGAAAATGTTGACTGATTTATAGATTTCTCCCCATGTCTTTTTTAAAATCAATGCATTTTCTCATTTGACACACATGTAAAACCCAAATGAGATCTACAGCTCTGTCTGTAGGTGTTTATCCAGGAGTTACAGTGACCACTGTAGATACAAAGGGAAATCCTGGTCCTGACTAACTTGAACTTGCAATTGTTCACTTGCCTAACTGTGCATGTGGAATAAAGTTATTATGACCATTTAATTGTGATCACTTGACCAATATATCTCTGTGTGTGTGACAGATGGATTTTGAGAGTGGACAAGTGGATCCACTGGCGTCTGTAATCTTGCCTCCAAACTTACTTGAGAATTTAAGTCAGGAAGATTCTGCATTAGTTAGAAGAGCACAGTTTACTTTCTTCAACAAAACTGGACTTTTCCAGGTAAATACATTCATTAAATGATAATTTTTCGATTGCAAATGAAGTTTCTTTGCTCAAAGGTAAAAAAACAAAACTTTAGATTCCTTTGAAATATATCAGGAGGTTTAGAAAAATTTACTGCATTTTCAAAAATGGAAATTTTTTGTATAATTGCTTAAATATTTTATTTCAGATAATATGCTTATTGACAGGTTGTATGTATATCAGTTTTTAAAATAATTCAAGTATTAGGCTTGCATTAAAAAATTAGAAACTGAATTAGTGAATAAATGACTTTATTATTACGTTCATTAAATATTTTATGCTCTTCAATCATTTAGGCCTTTAAAAGAAATTGCACACCAAAGGAAGGGTGTTTTTCTTTTTTTTTTTTAATTTAGCAGGAAACACTGTTTACATAATAAGCAGCATTCTTGGCTTTAATCAGTTTTCCCATTAGTATTTCAAGTGACCTTTGGTCTTCACACATCCGCAGAGTTGGATGGCATTGTGCTAAGCACATATTATTATTTTTATTGGCATCATTTCTAGATACTAGAAGACCCACTGCCAGCAAACGCTGGTGACCTCTGTTTGCCTTTGCAAGTACAACCTGATCTAGAGTGGTTTTGCTGGGCTTTAAAAAAAAAACAAAAAAAACTTATCTATTAAATTCAAGGTATCACTGCATTAAACAATGTGACTTATATAAGAGAACATAGCAAGTCTCAAGACCAGGGAATTGATTTTAATAGATCTGCCTTTGTAGAGGAATGACCAAGTAGAGATATAGTCAAGGAAAGAGAAAACCATGGAATCCTTGACAGTAATTAAATTCAAAATTTAAAAATTTTATCAACAAATGTTTAGGAACCATCTCTATACAAATTTTGTGAGGTATATAAATATAATTTATGCATTTTATATATGGACATGTGTACTTTACCCTGAAAGATTTAATAGCTATAACATTTACAACTGCATTTGTTAAAATTATGGCAATTTGAAGTGTATGACAATGTTGTTTTAAAACCAATATAAAAATGAAGTAGGTGCCACAAAATGTGAATGGTACGGAAGCCCTGTGGAAAGGGTTGGAGACAACTCTTAGATTTGCAAGGATCTGTCATTGTTTTGAGTCATTGTTTCCTTCTCCTTTGGTATTTCCCTATCAAAGTTGTTATTAGGAAGCATATCTGGGCAGGGGAGGTGGCTCTTGTCTGTAATCCTAGCACTTTGGTAGGCAGAGGAGGGGGGATTGCTTGAGACCGAGAGTTGAAGAACAATCGGACCAACATAGTGAGACCCCTCTCTTAAAAAAAAAAAAAGAAAGCATATGTTATATGTATGTTACAGATATATATTGCATATCTTATATATTAGCGTATATAAATGTTAAAGTAAATTTACAGTAGAATGAAAAAAATCTTTAAGGGTTCTTTGGTGCTCCCCTATCATAGTGGGCAAGATATGATGGGGTTTTTTGTGTGTTTTACTGAAAGGCTGGGTATCACCAGCTAATAGCTGACTTTATTAACAGTGACCACCGTAAAAAGTAAATAAAAAGCTATATTCTGGATGCTGAGTTTGATTTGGAATTTAAGAAATCCTGTAATTATTCCAAAACAACTGACTTGTGAGCTATGATATAGAGTTGGACAAGAAATACAAGGGAAAGAAAAAAATAGAGATGAACTTGCTGGAGAGAAAGCTTATTGGTCCAAGCCATTTTATGTAGCAGATTTGATTTTCTGATAACCTTACTGATTAAGTGAAATCTGCATATGCTGGCAAGTATACATTCAGAGAAGAAGATAGAAGTCCTGGATCGGACTTGAGTTCAGTATTACTTTTAGATATAAATTAGTTAACATGTTAGGCTGTTGGCATGGATGTGAAAGATGAATTGTTTTTTATTTTTCACACCATATTCATACTTCTCTGAAAGAAAACAACTTCATCTATTTTCTAGAGTAGGGAAATGATCTCATTGTTTCACAGCTTTTTATGAGTGTATATTATTTATGAGCCTGCATTGTTTCAGATGTTAACTGGCTGACATCAGTCACCACATTCAAGAATGCAGTTTTATGAACATAATCTTACAATATTGGCTCCCAATGTTCCCTCAATGTATTTATTATAATAAGGGAAATAACAAAGCTACTTCAGGAAAGCCAGCAACTTGAAGTGATAAACAGGATGTTCGAGAACTGAAGATCTTAAGTGTAAAAATTGCTGACAGTTTGCTTATTTTGGAGCACCAAAGTAAAATAAAAGTGTATACTTCTAACTGATACACACACTTTTTTTTTTCTTTAAAAGGATGTAGGACCCCAAAGAAAACTCTTAGTGAGTTATGTGATGGCGTGCAGTATTGGAAACATTACTATCCAGAATCTGAAGGATCCTGTTCAAATAAAAATCAAACATACAAGTACTCAGGTAAGAAAACGCTTCCAGTAGCATTTGGACAGTGGTAGACTATTTCAGAAACTAGTGGGGCTTTTTTACATGTTAAAAAGTAACTGACCCTTCTTTGTGCGGTAGGGCCCAGTTTTCCATAAAGAGAGAACGGCTAGTCAGGTAGGGCTTGAAAGTCATAGTAAATTGAAGCAGCTGGAGAAGTTAGTCTTATCTAGGACTCAATAATCAAAAAGAGAAGGGAAATGAAGAAAAGGGCTTCTGTTTTTAAGATACAACATATATTGCTTCAAATAAATTAAATGCAGATGTAGTTGCACAGTTCTGCCATTAGAGGTTTTGGTTGTTTCTTTCTATTTCTGTGTATATTTGCAAAGATAACTGCAACTGGGAAAGCCAAGGAGAAACAGGGGAGGGTGGACTTATTTTTTGAGAGTTAGCAGTTATTTAGTATTTGCAAATGTTGCTTTTCTTGTTGCTTCATTACCCTTGTCATCTGTTTGATAAAATTAGATGAGAATTCTTACTGTCCCAGATGGCCCAAGAACAGGTTTTTCTCACTTTTCTAGAGGGCCCTCATCGTGATTCTGGCATTTTTTAGATAGGCAGGAAGGCAGGCAGGAAATGAGTGGGCTGAGGATTGAAAACCAAGTCACCTAAGATCTAGCCTCCTTTGTCACGAACCATCTTAGACTTCCTTGTTCAACACTTTGGCCTCCTTTATTTCAGCCCCTTCATTCATAAGGGAAGATATATATATATATATTTGTCTTTTTGTTGGGAAGATATTTTTTTGTGAAACATACATAATATAAAATATATCATCTTAATCATTTTTAAGTGTACAGTTCAATAGCATTAAGTGTCTTCACATTGTTATGCAGCCATTACCATCGTCTGTCTATCCAGCTGAAAGTCTCCTCCCATTAAATACCCCTGCCCTGTTCTCTCCTTTCGATAGCACCTGGCAACCACAATTCTGTTTTATGTCTCTTAATTTCACCACTCTAAGTACCTCATACGAGTGGAAACATACAGTATTTGTCCTTTGTGACTGGCTTATTTCACAACACAGTGTCTTCAGGGTTCTTCCATATTGTAGCATCTGTCAGAATTGCCTTCCTTTTTAAGGCTGGGCAGTATTTCATTGTACGTATATACCAGATTTTGTTTATTTCTCCATCAATAGATGCTTGGGTTGCTTCTACATTTTGGCTCTTGTGAATAATGCTGCTGTGGACGTGAGTCTACAAATATCTCCTCAAGTCCTTGTTTTCAATTTGTTTATGTAAATACCCAGACATAAAGGAGAATTTTGAAGATGATGTAGAATTGTAGTTTCAAGAGCTTTGCTAAATGCTAAGAATGAGAGTAGAATCAGTATATTTAATAACGGGACATTTGTAGTAACCTACAGATAAATGGGTAGGTAGTATTATTCCTCATGAGGTTAGAGTAGATTTTCTCTTGAAGTCTCTGTGGGAGAGAAGATTCCCCTGAATTGCCTGACATTTTCAGGTTATCTTGGCATGTTAATGCTAATCTATTTCTTTGTGAAACTCTTTGTGTTTTTATTCTTTTTGCCATATTTAAATCATGACATTTAAACACAATTTCACATGTTTATTCTTATGTTAATATAGGAAGTGCATCATCCCATCTGTGCCTTCTGGGATCTGAACAAAAACAGTAAGTTTTAAAATATTGGTTGTCTTAATATAGATAACAACTGAATTTTAAACATTGTTAGACACCCCCGTTTCCTTTAATTCCACCCCAAACCAGAGTGAGTCACAATGTAAGTGTAAATGGCAAATGAGCTGCAAAGTTAGTTTAGGTAGCTTGGAAAGTCAGTTCTAATTTCTGTAACTTTTCAGTCATTGAAAGAAGAAATAGGCAGACTTCACTATGTTTTCTTTCATTTTATTTTTTCAGTTGAACAACCGCTTTGAAATCAGTTACTTGTAAAATACAGCATACATTTTTATTGCTACTTTTGATGAAAGTAGATGTGCACTTAATCTCATTGTTCTAATACACATTTGAAGAGATTACTTGATCTAAGGCAGACAATTTAAAATCCAGCTTCCAGACCTCCAGTTATGACGGAGGTCAGAAGCTGACTGAAGGAATGTAAGTATAGGAATGATTATAATGGACATATATTACTTGAAAGAGAAGAACAGCCTTCTGAATTAGATTTGACAGTCAAGAGAGGAAGGCAAACTTAAGGGATGAGTCAATCAACAGGCATAAGGTGCTGAAATCTCTTTGAAAGGAAGTACAAATAAAGAAGCTTCTCTGTTTATCCCTGGTGAGGATTATTGTGGCCAGATTCATTCTGATATCAATGCCTGTTGCTTTGTTGATGAAACAGCCTGAAAAGGGCAAAAACTTCTTGTTCTGATAGTCCTTGTCACAGCAAGACAGGTATTTTTTTTGTGGAAGGGTTTAGTTGCATAATTTTGAGAAGATCTTTATTCATTTACATAGTTATAAGTGTTACTTTGTATCTTAAACTATTATTTAAATAAATGGATTCAATATTTTGACAATAGGCATTGCTTATACTCCATTTTATGTCATAAAAGTCAGATAAGGTATTTCCAAGCCATTAACAATAAGCTACCCCATGCATGACTGCTGAATGACATTCTAAGAAAACAAACGTTCTTTGTTCTTATGTCTTCACGAAAATGTAAATTAACCCTCAGAAAAAAATTGTTGGCCCCCGAGAGTTCATTAGTGTGTACTGTATTTGAAAAGGAATATTTGTTTTATAGAAGTTCATTTAAAAATATGTTAAAAATTCACTTGGATCAAACATTTGTGGACCTCTTGAGTTTGAACTCACTGATTAGATCACTTCTAACTGCCCACCCAAACTAACATTTGATGATTCCAGGAATCCAAATTATTCTAAGCATTGAAAGCTTTCATAATGGTATCCGTTTTAGAGATAAACTCTGTATGGCAGAAGAGACTGAGGCAAATTTCTCTATAGAAGTTCTCATCCATTATAGAGAAGACACTTACCTTCTGTTTTCACACTGTTTGTTGATTCCTTCAACAGAAAGTTTTGGAGGATGGAACACGTCAGGATGTGTTGCAGACAGAGATTCAGATGCAAGTGAGACGGTCTGCCTGTGTAACCACTTCACACACTTTGGAGTTCTGATGGTAAGGGGGGAATTTCTAACCTCATTTGGACATGCTATAACTTTGGATGGCATATTCCTTTTTTGTGAGTCCACCTTTTTAGATTATTTATTTTGGGAATTATTTTCTGATAGTTTTCATCTGTATCATGAATCTTAATTCGTAATAAAGAATCTAATTAGCAAAGATCACATATTAAAAATATGTACAAATAATTATAAAAAAGAACTGTTTCCCTTTTTTTTTCCTGTGGCATTAACAATGATGATAAATAATCCCAGAAACAAGAAAAGCCCCATGGAATGCTTGAATTAAGAGAGCAACAGCATCAAGGAGATAAACAGGGAGACAGGTGCGGGGAGGGAGAGCAAGTTAAGAAAATGTTGGGTGTTACTAACATGGAAGGGAATTGTGGATAGTGTAATCAAAAAGAATTTTTTCATATGTTGTCATTCACTCAATATATTTGAACATTATTTTGTACCTGGTACTGCACCAAGTGATCTCCCTCCTACAGATTGCGGTTTGTTAGACAGACTAGTGACTAGGGTTAGAGTGAGACTTCAGATCTGCAATAGATGAGGGTATGATGTTGGTGTCACCTTCGGACCTCTATATATCATTCTTTCCTTCCTTCTTCCATACTCCCATTTTATTTATCTTATTAGCCAGCTTGCCACACAGTTTAAAACAAAAACTAGATTGCATCATTGTGTGTTTCTTTTATCTCACCTAATTTTAAGACCCACCACACATCCAGCAACTTGTTGGAATTCATCCATCGATTTATACCTTTAGCTTTTATCCTGTATACTTGTGATTTTGCAAACAGTTTTATGGACAACAGAAAACTGTTTGCAAAATCACAAGTATACAGGATAAAAGCTAAAGGTATAAATCTGGGTTTTAGCATAGTCTTTGTTTCTGTATGGTTTTCATAAAGGGACCACATTTGTTTTTTTAATAGGAGATAGGAGTAATGTGAGCTGAGGCAATAAAGCTTTCAAATTAGAATCACAGACGTCAGGTTTTGTTTATCCCTGCCTTTAAATCTTGCACTCTTCTTCCTGTGGGGACTGGGAGGAAGCCACAAGGATCTGTGGGATGTAGTATTTGGCTCAGGAATCTACTCAGCCTATGTAAATGGTCATTGTCATATGGCAACCCTGCAAGTTGTAATTTTCCTGACAACCGAGTACATAAATGCTCCCTGGAATAAGAACAAGTCATTTAAAAAGTGATGAATAATAGAAGACACCTTTTTGCCTAACTAAAATGTGAATATTTTGTCTTTGCTACCAGAGCATGAAAATGAACAATTCACTATTGCATATTTTCCTTAAGTAATTATACAAGAAAATTCAGTTATTTTCCATATTCTCTTTTCTACAAAAGTAATAGCAGGCATTCTTTCAGAGAACACTTATTTTTCATGGTTACTCATTCAGATACGTAAACTTTAGCTGAATTCATTTAAATACTTCAACTATGTGCATGTTGTAAGTCTAATATTAAATAAATAGATAACAGTAACAAAATGTACTCTTCAGAGATGATTTATATGCAGCCAGAGTTTACCTGTCCCCTACTTCACATGGCCAATTCCCTCATATATTGTCTAAGTTTTATGAGTTTTTAATTACATATTCTTTTTTCTGCTGCCATCTGATTGAATGGTTAACTTTATGAATATGTATGTGAAAATAAGCATCTTTCATGCTATCTTTCCATTTTCCACCTTGTCTGTTTTTGTAATATTAAAATTGCTGGTAGAAACTCTTCCCAGAACTTATCTTTTTTGGTAATTTTCTCTTATGTTTTCAGCTTTTCCAGACCACCAAGACTTTGTTAAGAGTTTTTCTTGACTCAGAAACTCTTTATTCTTTTGTATAAAATATTCCCAGAGTCTGCATTTTTCCATGACACATTCACCAATTCACCATATGAGAAGCAAAAAAAAAAAAAAAAAAACGCACCTCATATTTATAATTTTATCTTCTGATTTGCAAATGGCTTAAGAATTTAATTTCTTCTGCTACATTTCTTTGTACTAAAACTAGTTTTCATATTTTTAAGATTAGTACATTTTCATATTGGCTATATAGTTATATAAATGTTTTCATATTTTCATTCTCTAAAAGGGTAAAACAACATGCAATTGCGTGTAAATCTGTATCAGTAAACAGCCTTATTTAGTTTCTGTTTGAAATTCTGGGTTTAATTGTGGTATACAAGTCAACTGCCTTGCCTAGATAGCAACCACAGGTTTTTTAAGAGGTTGTGACACATCACTTGGCAATCTCTCAAGACCATGATTCATCTCTCTGGGCTAATAAAATCCTATAGTAACCAAAATATTGGTTGAGGTAGCCTATCTGTGAGTCAGGTGGCACTGACTCAAACCCCATTCCATGTGCCCTGGGAGCCCTATGTTCTCCCAGTGTTTTGAGAGATTCCTGGGATAAGAAGATAGGGGAATCTTCCTCAGACTCTGAGCTTCTGCCTCTGCTGAATTCCATTTCTTTGTGTATGTCTTGATGTCGCAGATATACCGTGTCTGTTCTTTACTGCATCAGTAAAACCTGAAACTAACCCACAGTTCCTTGTTACACACACACACACATACACACACACACACTCTCTCTCTCTCTCTCTCTCGCTCAGCCTGTGTGTGAGTAGCAGATTTTATTGGCATTTTAGTGAAAATTAAAGAAAATTTAGAAGGAAATAAATAAGAAAAATCATAAACATTTTCTCCATAATTTAAAACCTAAAAGTTTACACTAGGTATTCAATACATCCCTTTTCTAAGAACACTCAATTTTTGAACATCTGCATAATGGAGGTAGCTTTCTCCTCCAACCAGGATTGAGTGATTGGTCTTACTTCAAGATTTATTCCTATACCAATCCCCCATTTAAGGAGAAAAAGATTTTCCTACCAGGTCCAAACTTTCTAAGGCTCCCTTAGCACGTTGAAATTAGTACTTTATATTAACTCACTGGAAAGTATTTAGTTCTTTCCACTCCACAACAGCGCTGAACAATTTAAATTGTATCCTTTCAGTACTGTGGGAGTTAAAAAAAAAAAGATGACTCCCAAAACTCTTAGTGGCATCTCACTTATGAAAATATAGACTGTCCCACCTCATACATACCAAGCATTGCAATGACCAGGGTTAGGAATCTCAGCACCACCCTTAAAGCCTGGCAGTCACAGCACCAGCACCAGCCTCTGGCTGAGCCCCTCTCTACCTGGCAAGGACCCTAAAGGCTTGAGAGTTTGGCTATATAGACTACCATGGTCTCTATTTGAACTGGTGGGTGCCCCCAGCCCTGGAAATGTTAGAAATGGGCCTGATGGTTTATTATGCAAAGCAACCACTTTCTCACCAGTTTCTTTTGGGGGTCCTGGTGGTTTTGATCTTCAGGTTATACTGGTATGCAAAGAGCTTTGGAAAGAAGGTAATGATAAAAAAATAATATGTGTAATCACTGCCAGAAGTAAAGCTGCATTTTTTTCTTTTTTGATCAAAAATACTGCAATAAATAAAAATTTTAATATTGATTTGCACTGTTGATTTTGGCCCCTGAGAGTGAACTGCTTTAATGTTAACAGTGAACTTTCTAGGGAAACAACCATTCTCATGAGAAGAGAGATTCTTACAGCTGCTTCCCATGTTTTATGTAGGACCTTTCAAGAAGTGCCTCACAGTTAGATGCAGGAAACACTAAAGTCCTCACTTTCATCACCTATATTGGGTGTGGAATATCTGCAATTTTTTCAGCCGTAACTCTCCTGACATATGTCGCTTTTGAGTAAGTATTTTTTAATCTGTCAAACTCATTGCTAACTGTTCCAAATGTGAATAAGAAAATTGCTTCAGCTTTGAAAAACATTTATACACGTTGTGAATCATGTAGGGTGCTTCAATGTTAATGTTCATGTTTTTCATAAAATATATTATGGAACATGATTTTCCAGCTATAGAATTTTAATGTATAATTACCATATTTCTGCTTATAAAATGCATTCAAATATGTTAGAAATGATTAACACTTAAGTAAAAATTATATAAGGTGCTTTCTGTATTGTAAAACATAAAAAAATTTGTTTTATAATCTTATAAAATTATTCCTGAATCAGAATTTTTTAAGGTCCTTAACTCCTTAAAAATCAAGAAAGTTCAAATAATTTAGGGAAATTATTTTTTAATAAAAATACCATTCTTATAACTCTAGAATTACCCAACTGGGAATTGTATAAACAATTGGAAACAATTTTGAAGTAAAATTAATATTTTAAAAGTCTTTATAACTTGCTAAATACTCATAAATGTCCTTAGCCCCTCGCTCCCCCAACCCCCCGCCTTTAGCAGAACCATATCAGAAAGCTGGTGCTATTTATCTTATTGCAGGGTTGTATAAGATGTGAATTTATACAGCCCTGTATTTAAAAGATTGATATACAGTATTAGTTCTCCCATATATTTCTTTTTTCATTTTTTAGGAAATTGAGAAGAGATTATCCCTCTAAAATCTTGATGAACCTGAGCACAGCCCTGCTATTCCTGAATCTCCTCTTCCTCCTAGATGGCTGGATCACCTCCTTCAATGTGGATGGACTTTGCATTGCTATTGCAGCCCTGCTGCATTTCTTTCTTCTGGCAACATTTACCTGGATGGGGCTGGAAGCAATTCACATGTACATTGCTCTAGTTAAAGTATTTAACACTTACATTCGCCGATACATTCTAAAATTCTGCTTCATTGGCTGGGGTAAGCCTCCTAAAATTTTTTTGGTTTTCTTATTCCATCATGAAAATTCCCAGATTCTCATAAGAAAAATTCTTATTTAGAAAAAAGATAGTACCGTTAAGAGTAACCTCAAAGTCGTGAATGACGTGAATTAGATATACATAGCCTAAGGAAGGGACATCTTCACAACTATATTTTTTGAAACTCTTCAACAGCACTCACTACATACACGAGTAAAGGAAAAGCCCTCACTCCTGAGTCACCACAAACTTATTTCCTGAGCCCGGAGAACCCAGAGCCAGCCCACCCAAGTCTGAAGAGGCAGCTGGCAGACAGTGGTGCTTTTCCACGATGCTTTAAAATACGAAGGCCAGCTCAGATGGCTGGTTACACTCATCCGCAGACATATGCCTATGTCTTAGAAACCAGAGAAAGAATGTTATTTTTGTGTGTGCAACCAGAATACTTACAGAATTCCTGCCTTGAACTTTTTATAATAACATGAGTTCTCAGTCAGACATGGGTGGTTGTATTCGCCTGTTTGAGATTTGCTATTGCGCTCCTTTGTTTTTGCAGGTTTCATATTGAGCCAAGCATTTTAGAGCTTTCTCACAGATCTGTTTCGGATGGAAATGTAAAAGTGAGAGACATTTTCAAGACTTTCAACACCACTTTAGGAGGCAATAAGTGCACTCTTCAGGGACCTAGGTTACCTGTCTTACATTTCCCCACTGAGATATTCTTGGAAATACTTCATTCAATCTCTGAAAGAGTGAAGCCAGTGAAGGCAACAAGGCTTCCCCTTAAACTCCTTAAAAATCAAGAAAGGTCAAATGATTTAGGGAAGTTATTTTTTAATAAAAATACCATTCTTATAACTCTAGAATTACCCAACTGGGAATTGTATAAACAATTGGAAACAATTTTTTATACAATTTTATACAAGGGGAAGGCAACAAGGCTTCCCCTTGTTTTTCCTCCACTTTTTCTAGAGTTTTCTTTATATAGAAGGAGGCAAAATAAGCTGTAATGACTTGTCTGCCTAAACTCTGGCAGTATAATAAGGCTTAATTATTGAAACCACATTCACTAGAGCTAGATTTGATACAAATCAGGTTCTAGTTTTCTAGTGAATCCCACTATGCAAACAGAATTTTATTTAAATATCTGTCCTTTAAGAGTAGGTTTGGATTGTTGCCAGTTAGAGCTGGACATTGAACCCCAAGGAGGGGATTTTGTTGTTGTTAACCAAGTTGCCATTTCTAAGAAGTTTGAATCTGGGATATGGAATGTTGGCTTGCTTGCATTTCTCTTCTTTTCATCTCTTTTCTTTACTTGTCATTATCAGTCTCATGAAGCAGTTTTAGATTGCTTCAAAAGGGTTTGTGTCATGGTGTTTTATCACAGGTGTGCCTGCCTTAGTGGTGTCAGTTATTCTAGCAAGCAGAAACAAAAATGAAGTCTATGGAAAAGAAAGTTACGGAAAAGAAAAAGGTGATGAATTGTAAGTAATAAAAAATTTTTGCAATGGGTAGATATCCTTTGTTTCCTAACATTTAGCATTAGCTAATTTCCATGCCAGTAACAAGGCTTTCATTTTAAAACATTGATGTTTATTCACATGACAGCCAAAGTCTCTGCTACACCATAGATTAATTCAGTTAAATGCCCTGAAATGTTTGAGACTCTTTTTCCTATTAACATTGTACTCTGTTACATGGAGGAATTGAGAAAATGCCTACGACACTATTTTTTAGCCTCAAGAGACCCATTCTATTTCAGGAGATTTCGTAACACTCTCACCTCCTCAGTCCTACCCATCTCTTCAAGAGTTAAATAGCAGTATCAGACAGTGAACAATTCAATGCCAATGGGAGTGTTATGTAGAAATTTAGAGAATGGAGAAATTAGCAAGTTCTTAAACAATTTCAAAAATTCTCTTCAGACTATGAGATTGTTGAGATTAAGGTTTTTTATATTGTTCAGTTGGACAGTTAGTGCTCTCATGTTTTATCCCACCATGGGCAGTCAATAAATAAATGTTGATTTAAAAAATTACTGAATGAATAAAGAGCTTATTTCTGAAGTGGGACTAATGATGACACATATCTATGCACGTTTCATGGATGGATAACATTTACATTGGCTGGGAGCGGTGGCTCATGCCTGTAATCCCAGCCCTTTGGGAGAGGCCAAGGAGGGTGGATCACCTGAGGTCAAAGTTTGAGACCAGCTTCTAACCTCAGGTCATCCACCCACCTTGGCCTCCCAAAGTGCTGGGAGTTTTTAAAATTCCCATTCTTAGTGTACAGGTACCCAAGAGAAAAGGAGGTTAGACATGGCTTGGAGTGAGTCAACCAAGCATGTTTTCACATCAACTCAGACTTCAGGAAGCCACCTTGTCGTCTTTGTAATGTTGGCTTACCTGGATATTAAGATGATCCAAAAACAAATGAACACAAAGCCTGTGAAGAGATTTAAGAAGAAACTGAGGTCCAAGGAAGTAAAATGACTTTCTAAAGGCATTTGAGAGGAAAACCTGCAGTAGTCCAAACAAAGCAGAGAAAAGTCTTAGGTAAATAGGACATGGCAATAAATCTCTTTTTTTCTCTCTCATTTCTTCTTTTTTAAGTTGTTGGATTCAGGATCCAGTCATATTTTATGTCACCTGTGCTGGGTATTTTGGAATCATGTTTTTTCTGAACATTGCCATGTTCATCGTAGTAATGGTACAAATCTGTGGGAGAAATGGCAAGAGAAGCAATCGGACCCTGAGAGAAGAAGTGTTAAGAAACCTGCGCAGTGTGGTTAGCTTGACGTTTCTGTTGGGAATGACATGGGGTTTTGCATTCTTTGCCTGGGGACCCTTAAATATCCCCTTCCTCTACCTCTTCTCCATCTTCAATTCATTACAAGGTAAGATAAATTGTACATGAAGAGTCTCTGATTTCTAATTTTGTCATATTTGTAAGCAGCTTCACTTTTGGACAGATGCCATGTTAAGTTTATACGCCACTATTCCAAATGCTGAACATAGTTCCAGGTGCAGTGTGGTCACTTGTTTAAAAGGGCTTGAATAGATAAATGAGGTAGAATGTCAGTTTTGGCTTTTTATCGGTAATATATCCCAAGCACTTTAGAACACTGTACCTGGCAGATAGTAGGTACTCCATAAATGCACATTATTGCATGAATGAATATGGAGCAAGGGAGGTATCTAACTGAGAACCGAACAGGGAGTTTAAAGGGATGCATAGGCACCTTATCTTCTTCACAGTTTTGCTGAATGTTGGCGTTCTTCATAGATCCTTGTCCCCTGTAGGTTTATCATTGATGGCCAGAAGAACTTTTAGAGTCCATGTAAGAACAACCAGTTCACCTTGATTCTTTGGCTCCTTTGATTTCAGAATAAATACCAATACTCTAGCTCAGAAACTTTCATCTTTTTATGAGATAAGTTGAACTTCTCACAGTTAGCTCAACAGTTCAACAAACACTTGTCAATGACCTGCTTTGTATAAAAATACCAGGCTTCCTTCAAAGAGCTTGCAGTCATATTTCTTATTCTATAATATATACCTTAGTGTACTCTATACACTTTTTAACTTTTAAGCTCAAGTGAATGTAAATTGTCTTTTTAGATAATTACATGACATTCTTTAAGATTTTGAATATACCCTGTTTTGTTGATGAAACTCCTTAATGTGCAGAAGCACCATGGAGCCGACAGTCCAATAGAAATTAGAATGCTTGGAATGTTTTTGAGTAGAGCAGTGCAAATGGCTTAACTGAAGCTATTGGTCTTGCAGTTGTAGATGTCTGGGGAGGAAATTGCTGAATATATCTGAGCTGGGGTGGAAAGCAGTTTCGTGTTACTCACCAGATGAGGTGCCAAGGTGGGCATTCTCTGCAGGTGTATTTTAAGAAAGTCTGTACTTATCTGCAGGGGAGATTGTTACATGATAGGTGCCTAATGACTGGTAAATTACTGGATTATTAGATGGAGAAAGAGGCTTTGGGGATGGCCTAATCCAATCCGAGATGCCTCTGGCATAAATATATATTAAACAGTTCAGCAAATTTCATTCATGTTCATTGTCTCATAACAAAGGAAATATGCAGGCTCATTATCTTTAGTCAATAAAATTATAAGCCTCAAGTGCATCTCCAAAAATTGGAAAATGAGTATGTAGCATATAAATATATCTTTATTGGATTCTAACTCTATAAAGTGAGTATTCCTCTATTTAATCTCTTCTATAATATACAACATAAAAGTGCCTAAATAAATATTGACAAAAGTATCCATTAACATTAGAAATTCCATGATTTTATATTTCAGGATTGTACATAAAAGGCACATTGATCTGCCAGCCCAACCTTGGTTTTGCTTTTAGAATTTCCTGGCAGTTTCAATAACCTTCAACAGCTACAGTTGTCTGTTCAGCTCTGTTTCCATTAATGAGAATTGGGATGTTTTATTTTTCCCAGCATGGGTCCCCTGTCAGGAGGGAAAAATGTTGTAAACCATCATCAACTCAGTGTTCTTCATAAATCACTGACTTTTAAGACTGATTTTAAATAATGTAAATTCAGAACAGATTTCAGCACATTTAATTATATTAAACACCTCCCCAAAAGAAAATTTAAATTAAAAGGGATTGATACAGAGCACATGAATCTCTACCAACAATTGCTTATTGCCCAGGCTTGTGCCAAAACCTCTTAGGATGCTTTGGAAATTCACTTAATGGTTTTTATTGGTGACTCATTTCGGAATCTTCCAAGAAAGGCTTTGTTGTCAGAAGTATATGCTTTATTAAAATAAGTATGTAGAATTTAGATTAAAGAAAAGATTCAGTGAATGCAAAAGCAGCTCAGATAGTATGGAGGCAAACTACATTATATCTAATTTTTTCTCTTTTTGGTATTTGTCTTTCCACCAAAAATCTTGGCATGGTCCCTCTGCCTCATGGAACTTATATTCTAGTAGGGGAGGTAGGTTAATTAAACATATTGCTATATAAAAATTACCTTGTGATGTTGAGAACGTGTCACCAAAAGCATGATATCTAAGCTGAAATCTGAAGGATTAATAGGAATTGACTAGATAAAAGATGGGAGTTAGGAAGAAGAATATTTGAGAGAGTGGGCATTTCATGTACCAAAAATTTGCTGTAGTTGGTGATTACAGTGTGTGTTCAAGGTATTAAAAGAAAACTCATATATCCTGAGAACAATGAAAGGGCAAGATAGTGACAAAGCAGAGAGGCACAACAGAGAGGCAAAGACTAGACCAGAAGACTCTGTATTTGATCTTTATAAACACAATAGGAAGTCTTTGAAAGGTGGAGTGACATGTGGAGTGGCGTGATTGGATGTGCACTTTGTAAAGCTGGACATAAGGTACTGAATGGATTAGAGTTGCCCAGTAGTGTCTGTAGGGAGAGCAGGTAGGAGACTCTCACGTGGTTGGGGAAAAGGTGGTCTAATATTTTAGACTGTGGTGGGGATGGAAGAGCTAGAGAGATATGCACAGAGCCAAGGGAAACTTAGGAAGCCTACTGCTGCAAAATACTCATCATTGATTTGCTCATTAAAGGAAACTCTTATTTTTCTAGAATGATTAGAGTAAGGAGTCTTGTTGTTAATACGATATTATAGTAAATGGATGCCTATCTTTTAACATTTAATAATGGCTAAAGCTTTAGAATGCGAAGCAACATTCTGAAAGCTAAAACTATGTTAAACACATTTTAGCCCCCTTAGATTTAGCTTGCAGGGGAGCATCTTAAAATCAGTAGTGTCACTGTGTACTGTTATGGAGGCAGGATATGTTGGAGCAAGTGTTTGAGCTGGGTCTACTGTGGTGTCAGGGCATGTATCAGTCATTTTCACTCTGTTGATGAACACATACCTGAGACTGGGCAATTTACAAAAGAAAGAGGTTTAACTGGACTCACAGTTCCACATGGCTGGGGAAACCTCACAATGATGGTGGGAAGCAAGGAGGAACAAATCACAACTTACATAGATGGCAGTAGGCAAAGGTGTGCAGAAAAGCTCCAATTTTTAAAGTCATCAGATCTTGTGAAATTCATTCACTATCACAAGAACAGCCCAGGAAAGACCTGCCCCCATAATTCAATCACCTCCCACCAGGTTCCTCCCATGATGCATTGGAATTGTGGTAGTTACAATTCAAAATAAGATTTGGGTGGGGACACAGCCAAACCATGTTATTCCACTCTGGCCCCTCCCATATCTCATGTCCTCATATTTAAAAACCAATCATCCCTTCCCAACAGTCCCCCAAAGTCTTAACTCGTTTCACCATTAATTCAAAAGTCCACAGTCCATCATCTCATCTGAGATAAGGCAAGTCCCTTCAGCCTGTGAACCTATAAAATTAAAAGCAAGTTAATTACTCCCTAGATACAATGGGGATACAGGCATTGAGTAAATACTGCCATTCTAATGGGAGAAATTGGCCAAAACAGAGGGGCTACAGACCCCATCCAAGACCAAAATACAGCAGGGCAGTCAAATCTTAAGGTTCCGAAATGATCTCCTCTTACTCCATGTCTTGCGTCTGGGTCACACTGATGCAAGAGTTGGATTCCCTGGTCTTGGGCAGCTCCATCCTTGTGGCTTTGCAGGGTATAACCTCCCTCACATCTGTTTTCATGAGTTGTCATTGAGTGTCTGCAGCTTTTCCAGGCACACAGTGCAGGCTGTTAGTGGATCTACCATTCTAAGATCTGGAAGATCCCTCTTCTCACAGCTCCACTAGGCAGTGCCCCATATGGATTCTGTGGGACTCTGACCCCACATTTCCCTTCTGCACTGACCTAGCAGACATTCTCCATGAGGGACCCACCTCTGCAGCAAAGTTTTGTCTGGACATCCAGGCATTTCCATACATCTTCTGAAATCTAGGCAGAGGTTCCCAAATCTCAGTTATTGACTTCTGCACACCCACAGGCTCAACACCACATGGAAGCTGCCAAGGCTTGGAGCTTCCATCCTCTGAAGCGCAATAGTCCGAGCTATACCTTGTACCCTTTTAGTTGTGGCTAGAGCAGCTGAGACACAGGGTACCAAGTCCCTAGATTGTACACAGCATGGGGACCCTGAGCCTGGCCTATGAAACCACTTTTTCCTCCTAGGCCTCCAGGCCTGTGATGGGAGGGGCTGCCTGAAGATATTTTCACCATTGTCTTGATATTTAACATTTGGCTCCTCATTACTTATGCAAATTTCTGCAGGCAGCTTGAATTTTTCCTCAGAAAATGGGATTACTTTTTCTATAATATTATGAGGCTGCAAATTTCCCACTTTTATGCTCTGTTTCCCTTTTCAAACTGAATGCCTTTAACAGCACACAAGTCACTTCTTGAATGTTTTGCTGCCTAGAAATTTCTTCTGCCAGATACCCTAAATCATCTCTCTCAAGTTCAAAGTTCAACAGATCTCTAGGGCAGGGGCAAAGTGCCACTAGTCTCTTTGCTAAAATACAACAAAAGTCACCTTTGTTCCAGTTCCCAGCAAGTTTCTCATCTCCATCTGAGACCACCTAAGCCTGGACCTTATTGTCAATGTCACTATAACATTTTTGTCAAAGTCTTTCAGTAAGTCTCTAGGAAGCTCCAAACTTTCCCACATTTTCCTGTCTTCTTCTGAGCCCTCCAAACTGTTCCAACCTCTGCCTGTTACCCAGTTCCAAAGTTGCTTCCACATTTTTGGGCAGCACCACATTTATGGTACCAATTTACTCTATTAGTCTGTTTTCACACTGCTGATAAACACATACCTGAGACTGGGCAATTTGCAAAAGAAAGGGGTTTAATTGGATTTCCAGTTCCACATGGATGAGGAAGTCCCACAATCATGGCAGAGGACAAGAAGAAGCAAGTCACATCTTGTGTGATGACTGCAGGTAAAGAGAGAGCTTCTGTAGAAAAACTCCCATTTTTAAAATCATCAGCTTTTGTGAGACTCATTCACTATCATGAGAACAGTGCGAGAAAGACCTGCCCCCATAATTCAGTCACCTCCCACTGGATTCCTCCCATGATGTGTGGGAATTACAATTCAAGTTGAGATTTGGGTGGGGACACAGCCAAACCATATCAGTGCATATACATCCAAGGAATGACTTTTGATAGATTTCTTGTCACATTTGTTTATATCTTCAAAACTTTGGCTCAAAGCATGTTAAAAAATCCATTTAATCTTTCAGTATTCTTAGAAATACATAAAGAAGTATTTGTTTATAAACACATATACATGTGTAATTATATGGGTACTTATATAAATTTAAAGAGTCTACATATAAAATTTTACATATGCTTTATTTTTAATTTGTATGTTTTATATTTTTATTTCTAACATGTTTTTTTATTTTATATACACTTATAACTGTTTAATTGCCAAAAATTATGTTAAATGAGTATCAGAAAATTATTACTATCTGTGTGATTATAAAAATTTTATCTACTTACATAACTAAATGAAGTAATGAATTGAATCAAGGCTGAAACAAAATTTATTATTTTCTAATTATCCACAGGATATTGATTTGTTCTTTTAATTTTATCTACTGTATTTGTCAGTTTTCACACTGCTATAAAGAACTTCCTTGAGACTGGGTAATTTATAAAGGAAAGAGGTTTCACTGACTCACAGTTCTACATGGCTAGGGAGGCCTCAGGAAACTTACAATTATGGCAAAAGGGGAAGCAGCCATGTCTTACATGGCAGCAGGCAAGAGAGAATGTGTGAAGGAGGACCTGCCAAACACTTATAAAACCATCAGGTCTCATGAGAACTCACTCACTATCACAAGAACAGCATGAGGGAACTGTCCCCATGATCCAGTCACCTCGCATCAGGTCCCTCCCTCAATGTGTGGGGATTATGAGGATTATAATTCAAGATGAGATTTGGGTAGGGACACAGAGCCAAACCATATCACCTACTTCATTTGATTAAGTTACTCAGTAAACATTTTGTTGAAATTTTTTTCTGCCAAAATTAAAAAAATAAATGTACCTTCTCTTAATATGGTTGAGTTACACATCTATCTGCTTCTACTAATTTTGCTGCTTTCCAGGATGAAACTGGCATATCCTATATTACAATTTTTAATATTTTCTTAAGAATACAAGCAGAAAATTTTATGGTATGCAAATTGTTATGCAGCAGAGAATAGTCTACTTCCATTTAATAAAGAGCTATCACTAACCATACATTAAATGAGTACAGGATAATTTAATCTCTTACCCTTATTCAGCATAAGTAATTTAGAGAAATACAGATTGTTATTATTCTATTAGAAAATTAAGTCAAAGTATGAGGTGAAATATGCTAAATGTCAGTGAAGTCTCCCTTGCCACTGGAGGCTGAGGTTAGGAACCTCATGAAAGTTGAGCTGTTGCATAATCACATGCACAATACACATATTGAATTGGTGCCAAGGTAAAGATATGACCCACCGATTCAACCCCTCACAAGTGAAACATCACAAGTTTGGCTGAGACATTACACATTGCAAGGAAATAAATTACTCACCCTTTGGCAGGGCATTTTGTGCCACAGAAAAATAATTTTCTAAAGGGCACCTTGGTTGTATGAAAGGAGGATTTAAGGTTTCGAGAGAGAGCCATAAACCCTTGAAGATCCCCAGCCCCATAGCCAGCTGACTGTGTCTGTGTGACAACTGAAAAGAGGAGCTGTTTAAAGATTTGGACACAGGCTACTAAAGAGCTCAGACCAATTTGGTCAAAAATCAGTGGTACGTAGAGCATGTGGCCACTTCTGCTCAAATATCTGCTGTAACTAATTATTGACCGATTTTTCTCATCAAAACTCCAGAACTGATCAGGTGCAGTAGCTCATGCCTGTAATACCAGTGCTTTGGGAGACCTAGGAAGGAGGGTTTCTTGAGGCCAGGAGTTCAAGACCAGCCTGGGCAACCTGGTGATACCCTATCTTTACAAAAATAAAAATAGAAAAATTAGGTGTGGAGATGTTCTTGTATTCTTAGCTACTTAGGAGGCTGAGGCAAGGGTTGTTTGAGCCTAGAAGTTCAAGGTTACAGTGAGCTATGATCATGCTACTATACTCCAGCCTGGGTGACAGAGTGAGATCCTGTCTCAGGGTAAAAAAGAAAATGAAAACAAAAAAACTTCCAGAGTATGCTCATGACCTCATTAAGACACCGGTCATTTCTACTCACTCTAATGCTATCTCACATTCCTGAAGTTATCTATGTCTGCAGTCTTCCCTTTAATTGTATTTCTGGATATTTATTATCCAAGGGAAGAAAAAGTCAACTTAGAATATTCATCCAGTTTATTGACAATAATTCTGCTGAAAGTGTCAGTGATCTTTAGTTGTTAAAGAACTCTAAGAGATGAGGATCCAAGGTTGTCTGTTTCTCCCCTCTCTACCTAGATGCTGCTTCAAAGGGACCTTTTTTAGAGCAGTAAGTAAATGACAGTGTGTGTTGCCTTGAGTTTTACTATATAGTAGTCTCTAAAGAAACTGTATCTAGCAATTCTTTAACTGTTGATAACCAAGAGGATATGAGAACATCCCTTTGGCTACTCATTTTACATTTGCCCTAGAAAGCCATGGATCATTGCCTCAAACAAGCAAAAGGAATGAATTCTATGTGGGAGCCAAATTTCTAGCCTAAATATCTAAGTGTATCTTTTCCCCCCGATTAGTTAAATAGCTCTAACAAGACCAAGGTTAAACACAAGCCCATATAATCTACAGTGAATGTAATGCCAATACTTAGAAGTAGGTTTATTATTATTTTTCAAACATGCTACTCGAATGTGTTCTCTGGTAGATGAAAGGATTAGATATCAAAAGTTAAATTCACTACTTGAGTTTTTTCAGAATGTTTCTCATCCCGACTTTAGAAAACCTTCTTGGCTATTTATTTGCCATCTTCGTTCACTGTATTTTCTGAATCAGCCTTGACCCATAAGAGTCTTCCTCTAGGAGTGTGTGACAAGTTGGCATTTAATACATTTTCTGTCCTAACAGCTCCCATAGGCCCACTTTCAGCAATTGTGTGTTGCTTGCAATACCCTTTTGCCATTACAATTAAAAATATTATTTTTTTAAAATGAGGAAATTAAAAATTTTACTGAGAATTAAAACATGTTCAATTCATAATTATAATTTTTTTTTTTTAAGGTAAGCCTATACCTCTGGTTAGTGAAAGATAGAAGTGAAGGCAGGGCTTAGGGTGGGTTGAGAGTTTAGGGGGCTGATTAGAAATCTGCTCATTTAACAAGTGTGAAGTTTTTTTTCTTATTGTTCTAGCATGAAATGGATTCTTAAAATAAAGAATCAAGGCAGTTATCAAGCTAAGGAAACGAATTCTAAGGAAATTTGACGTGGATTCTCCAAAGTGGTAGTTTTCCAGGCTAAAATGTACCAAAAAAGTCTATCATGAGCTTCCTTTTGTCATATATGAAGGTTTCTTGATACTGGCCCTAGCTTTTCAGGATAATTAAAAGCTTTACCTCTGCATTCAATCTTTTGGGCCATTTTAGTTTCCACCTTTTATGGGCAATGTTAAATAGAGTTTCAGGTACTATGAAGAGTAAAGCTTGATTGTTCTGGTCTCAGTCACATCTCAGTACTCTTTCCAGAAGGCTAGAAGAGCATAGTCTTCCCAGGTGGTATGAAGATCAGCAAAGGGAAAAAAAGGATGGAAAGAAAGCAGAGGCTGGGTGCAGTGGCTCACATCTGTAATCCCAGCACTCTAGGAGGCCGAGGTGGGTGGACCATGAGCTCAGGAGTCTGAGACTAGCCTGGCAAATACAGTGAAACCCCATCTCTACTAAAAATACAAAAATTAGCTGGGCATTGTGCACACCTGTAATCCCAGCTACTCAGGAGACAAAGGCAAGAGAATAGCTTGAACACAGGAAGCAGAGGTTGCAGCGAACTGAAACCACGCCATTGCACTCCAGCCTGGGCAGCAGAGTGACTGTTCCTCCCTCCTCACCCCCAAAAAGAAAATTTAGAGAAGTGAAACAGATTTTCTTGGTTGTCAATATAGAACTCTATTAAAGTTTGTGATTTTAGTTTTGCTTCTGACACCAAGATCTATAAGTAGATGGAGGGAAAAAGCTCAGAATTTAAGAGGGAATAGCCATGTTTTCTCACATTGGCCCCCAAATGCCCCAGCTCTCTCTGGCATCATTTTCTACTGCACTTTCCTGAAGTGTTCATGATTTCTTTCCATATTGCTTGTGTGCAGTGTTACAGATGGGGATGCCTGCCACACTGCCCACTTCTGAACTCTAAAAGGGGTATTTTATCCTGAAGGAATTTTGGCATAATGTTTATTACCAGACTAACTTAAGTTCATAGGAAAAGGGCTAGTTACTTCAAACAGTAAAATAATGTATTATGAGAATCCTATTTAAAATAGAAATGTATATTTCTATTTTATAATAGATATTTAAATATTTCTCTTTTAAATAGATATTTAAAATAGGAATGTATCTTAAGACTACAGGATTGATCATATTTGTATTATAAATGCAGTATCTTAGAATTTAAAATATATTCATTTCTAAGAATTCAAATTCATTGTGCTTATTATCTATTTTATTCCATAACATCACAATTCATAGTAGAAGGTAGAGCATTTAAATGACTTCTCCTCTCCAGTGTTTCTAAAACTTACTGAGTGCCTGTATATTTACAGACCACAATGGTTACTTAAAAACAGACAATGTTATTTAATGTTCTATAATATGATGTAAGGCAGCACTCTACAATCTAAAAAACTGTTTTATTAAGTCAGTCTTATTGTTAACCTCATCCTTTCTGACTGTGGTCAGCATCTGATTCTCAAAATAATTCACATTTTAATACCCCAACAAGGCTAAAAACCTAAATCTGTGACCTAGTTTTTTTCTAATGTTCTCAAAACACCAGACACAACCTCTGAATTTTGTTTTCCCAGGATGTATAACATACAGAGAAACTGCTAAGTTTTACAAAGGAATAGTAGTATATTAAGAGAAGTAACATTCAGCAATTTTGACTTCTACCCGCAACTATTAATCATTTGCTCCATGTGAGGCCCTATAATCATGTCTGGATTAATGCCTAGGAACAAAAGACCTTCATTTAAGTTTATAATCCCCTCTGGCTCCAAAATATGACTCTGTTAAACAATTGTTTAAGAATACGCAGTTACCTATATTTCTAGCTGTATGACAAAAATACCTCCAAGAAAAAATTCTGGAATTCTGACACCATTAAAGGAAAATGAGTAAGCTGAGACACTGTGGACTTCCTCCTCTGGTCTGCAGCCTCCTTCACCTGTAGCCTCTATTGACCTTCCCTAAGGCTTCCTTCATCCACTCCACTCTGTAACTCACCTCCCTCTTCAAAACTGAAAAGGATCTAGTAACCAATTCAAATTATGTATACACTTTTGTTTATCCAAAGTGCTTATTGAAAGGATTGACTGTATTGGCAACTTGGTTAGGGAATGTGGTAGGTATGGAAAGGCTGTGAAAAGCAATGAGATTTAGTCATGTAGAGTGTGAGGATGAAATCCTAACCGAATGATATCCACTCCCTACTTCCTAGGAAGGAGCATCAGCCTGCAGAGCCTGCTCTGAGGGATTCTGAGTGTGGAGGAAAAATCTTTCCTTACTCTGAAACTTGTCATGCCCTAGCATAGTCCAGGCCAGTGCGTAGACAGTGCCCTCTCCAACTCTTCCCCCCCAACGCAGAGCACAGGGACTTTCAGGAGGTGCTTGTTTGCTTTCTAAATAATTGAAATTTATTCATCATATTTATTAGAGCTTTTCTTTTGTTAAATTAGAACTTCCCAGCCCGTCACAGTGGCTCATGCCTGTGCTTTGGGAGGCTGAGGCAGGAGAATCATTTGAGGCCAGGCATTCTAAACCAGCCTGAGCAACATAGCGAGACCCTCATCTCTACAAAACATTAGTTAGGTGTGGTGGCACATGCCTGTTGGCCTAGCTACATGAGAAGCTGAGGCAGGAGGATTGCTTGAGCCCAGGAGTTCAAGGCTGCAGTGAGCTACAGTTGTACCACTGTACTCCAGCCTGGGCAACACAGCAAGATCCAATCTCTTAAGAAAAAAAAAAAAGGAACTTCTCTACCCTATCTGATATAACATTTCAAATAAATAGATTACTAGGATCTATTTCCTTTACAAACTACTTCATTATCAATAAAGTATTAGTAATAAATTATATAGTAATATTTTTATGTAGATATGTATATAACCATATATTAATATCAAATGACATAGTAATATAAATACAGTGCAGTATTACTTAGGTCATTGCATGCCTTATTTATACCTCTCAGAGATCAACATATTTGAATTTTCCAGAAATTTTTTTAAGCTGTCATCCATTTGAAATCAATGACCAAAAGTAGTCAGTACTTTCATAGTGGCATTTTTCTGCAAGTCAAAATATGTAATGATCCTTTAGTAATTTAAATAGGAATTTATAGAGAGCACCTATTAAGTATCAGGCTTGTGCTCAGGGCTAATCACCAAACCACAAACTGCTAAACCCAAAGGAAAATCAACCTAGAGTCCTTTTGCTGTGATCACAACCCATCATGTAGAAATTAAGCAAGCTCCTTTTCTATATTAACATTTGTATTTTTTTCTGAAAATTAAGGGCCACTTTGAATCTTTATACTAAATAAAAACATGTAAGCATAACCTTAGACATATTTTGCAAATTTAACTAAACATATCTAAAAGATACTATTAAGACTTTTTTCCACTTTTTCCATTGTACAAGCTACAATGTAGTTTTCTTAATGAATACTCCATATTTGAAAGGAACATGTAACTTTTAATGGCCCCTTAAAAGGATTGTCTTAAGTTTTGTGCCATTCCATACTAGACCCTTTGCCCCATGAAAACTAGGATTGTCTACCTTGTTCACCTTTGAATCTCCAACTCCTAAAACTCAGTGCCTCATGCTTAGCAGTGCTTAATAAAAAGTAACTGAATCAGTTACCCTTCCTGGATACTTCCTTCACTGCCCTACTGAACTTAAGGTTCAGTTCAAGCCCTAGATCCCCTAAAAACCCCTCACTTACATAGATATACTGCTTAGTATTTTATGGGGACACAATCTCAGCAACTTACTTGCATGCTTTTCAGAAACTTTTCCCTTAAATGTATTTTCATTTCACTCCTATTACCTCTTAATTTGACTGTTCACTCCTGTTTTTAACCTCCCCATCTCCAAACACATTAGCGTGTACACGTAAGCATTCAGTTAACTCATATAGACTACATGATTTATTGATCTTGTTTACCATTCATTCCATCAATAAGCATTTGTCAAGTTCCTACTTAGTTCTTGGAACAGCCAGCACAGTATTGAATACACGAGCATCCTTCTTCTCTTGGAGCTTCTTATCTGCTAGGAAGAGACAATCAAGCAAAGGAATAAATGAATAAATGAGGAATACAAGAATGTTAGGTACTGAGGAGTTCTGTGAAACAAATAGGTATGTGAAAGGGAGTGACTAAATGTTAAAATTAAAAACTAATAACAGTTGACGAGGGCCTCTTTGAGAAGTTGACAGTGGGTCTGAGACCTGAACAATAGGTAGGAACGTGTTATGAAAGATCTGGAAGAAGAGTGTTCAGCACGACATTGGGCTGGAATGAGCCGGACACATTGAGATATAAAGGGATGTGTGTGTGGTTTGGGGGTCATGATTGCAAGGACTTCTTTTCAGAACACCTGGGATGTGAGATGCTGCCAAGTGGAAATACTGCCCAGTGAAGATGTCCTCTGAGCAGTGTGTGTTGGAATCCTGGTTCAGAGGTAGAGAAGAGAAAGGAACAGAACCAAATATAAAAATCAGTATGTGGTGATTATATTTTAGAAGTGTTAGTACCCAAAGTGACAGTGTAACCGTAGAAAAGATGAACATTACAAGTCATAGGCATGTAAACCTTTTTAGAGTAAAGCAGAAGAATCTACTAAAGAGACCAAGAAGGAATATCCAGCAAATTAGGAAGCAAAGTGTTAGCAAATGACCTTGACAATGAAGGGCTGTTTATGTTGAGTGCTGCTGAAAGGCCTAGTAAAGTGGTCTTGGGAAACTCAGCAACAAGGGAGTCGCCACCATTCTTGAAAAGAGCAGTCATTGTGGGGTCATGGATGTGGATAGCAATCTGTTTGGAGTGGGCAGAGAAGAGAAGGTGTTGGAAAAAGCTGAGACAGCAAAAGTTAACCATTTCAAGAAGTTTTATTGGGAAAGGGAATAAAGAGGTTGAAACTGAAAGAAAACTGGAGGTTAAGGGAGGAATTTTTTGTTTGTTATTTAAAAAGTGTTTTAACAGTTCATTTGTAAGTTAATGGCAATAACCAAGTATAGCCTAATAGAGAGAAAGAGTGATGACACCTCAATAAGAGTGTTAAAATGCAGAAGCAAATGCCGAGAAGTTGAAAGAGATTGGCTTCTAAGACACAAATGACACATTTTGATAGGCACAAAGTGACTATAAATATGAAGACTATTTTTTATTATGGCAATATTTCTGTGTTAAAATCTTGAAAAGCTAAAGTAGGCCAGGTGGAGCCACATGATTTTGATGATTTGGGGCCATGTTTCACTGGCAAAAATGCCACTTTTCTATGGCCCAAGCTAATACACTGTGAGTATAACTACAATATATATACATAAAATAGCTCAGAATATACAAATTGAAACAGGTGATGAGCTTGTGTGTGTTTTCCATTTTCTCTTTGGTTAAAATATGTATGGTAAGTATAATAATTTTAGAACAAATATATGGGGAATATTAAATACTTCTAAAATTGAATGTTGCTTATTTCAGCTTGGTTTTTAGGTTAAGTTATAATGAATGCTGAACGGAACAGTCAAAGACAGAATCAGATCCCAGTGGTTATTCTAGTTTTATCAGAGCCTTTGTGTTCTCTTCTAAAGGATTAAAGTGTCTGCTACATACTGCAAGATTCATTTCCTTAAGATCTTTGTTTCTTAGTGATTTAGATGTAAAAAATTTAAAATTAAAATGAATCCGTGTATTTTATAAGATTTCTCTTTAAAGATGTGCCAGTTGGCTTAAATATTTATATTTTCTTTTGTCACAGGTTTATTTATATTCATCTTCCACTGTGCTATGAAGGAGAATGTTCAGAAACAGTGGCGGCGGCATCTCTGCTGTGGTAGATTTCGGTTAGCAGATAACTCAGGTAAAGGGTTGTTTAAATTTTACATCTAAAAGTAGATGGGAAAGTTTGTCATTCTGTCTTCCATTGTCAGAGCAACCCAGTCCCAACGGGAGCAATCTATTGAAGTGGAGCATGTGCAGATGCCTAGTTGGAGTTGTAGAACATGAGGACTGGAAGAGATCTGAGAACTTTAGGCCCAACCCTTCTATTCTGCAGAGGGGAAGCATGAATTCCATACAAGTTATATGAGTAGCCCAAGGTTTGATGTCTAATTTAACAACACAGATACCCAGATTTTCCACTACAGCAGACTCACCTTTCCACATTTTGTAGATCCCCAATTACATTATTAGACAAAGAGATTTTTCTCAGTATATATTAAAAAAAAAACCACTTTGTCTTTTTGTTTTTCCTTTATCTTTCTTTTTCTTTTTACCATCAGTGGTTACTTCTCACTCTTAGGATATTGAAAGTGAGATTTTAAACAGTACATATACAAAGTCAAAGTAAGAAATTTTCAGTTTCTTCTTGTTTACATGTCAGTCTGTTCTCTTAGCCATTGCTAGCATATCAGAAAATCAGATGCTCCAGATAAAAAATGCGGTGATGATTTTTCAGAGTGGAACATATTCCCTGTAAAGCAGATTGATAGCATGATGTCACTTTTTTACAGATTGGAGTAAGACAGCTACCAATATCATCAAGAAAAGTTCTGATAATCTAGGAAAATCTTTGTCTTCAAGCTCCATTGGTTCCAACTCAACCTATCTTACGTCCAAATCTAAATCCAGCTCTAACACCTATTTCAAAAGGAATAGTCACGCAGGTGAGTCTAAAGATGTCCTGGAGTTTAGTTGTCATCACATTTTCATTGCAAAAATTGGCATATCATGAAGATTGATGGATCACAGTGCCTGAGAGGGTGCATCTTTTAAATTTATGAAAATAAAAATCTGTTCAGAGACATTATCCAACACATTTATGAATATTTCATCCTTTTAAAAATTTTGTAACTCATACTCTAGCTATGTAATCATAATATTATTCACTCTGTATATTATTGTAACTTCATTTGATTCAAAACTTAGTTTTCTTTAAATAACAATATTTTATTTAAAAAGTTATATCTTTATTTTTAAAATTAAAAATTGAATTACGAATTATTTAAGCAGACTATGATAGTTACTGGACAAGTTGTCATGGGAGCAGGAAGAAATGATATGTAGGGCATATATTTTATTTAAGACCTAATTCCTTAACATTGCAAATGTTATTAACAACTGCTCTTTAAATCACTGATTACATCTGAAAGAACATAATATTTGGAAAGTGATACAGGGCTGTAAGAAACATTGTCTTTCTTAATACCTTGCTGTTTCATGATATTTGCAATTACTGCACATTCTGACACTGAACATTTATGTAAAAAGTCCTGATGACACAATGGAAATAAAGAATATTTTAAGCCAGGTACTATGGCACATGCCTGGAGTCCCAACAGCTCTGGCAGCTGAGATGGAAGGATTGCTTGCACCTTGGAGTTCAGGCTGCAGTGGGTTATGATTATGCCACTGCACCACAGCCTGGACAACATAGCAAGACCCCATTTAAAAAAATAGTAATATTTTGCAGCACTCGATAATGAATGATATGAAAATTTGTAACCTTTTAATACTTGCAAAGGGAAATAATAGAATTGCTACTTTTAAATACTAATTAAACCCCTGGCAGACAGCTGTCAACATTTAAAACAGAGCACTTTCCTCATTAAAGATAATTCTAAAAAGATAATGGAAATAACTTTTTAATTTTTAATTTGTTTAGCTATTAAACGGGAGCAAAGGTGAATGGCACAGAGAAGAGTAATACTTGGCTTTTTGCAAATAGGGAGTAAGGTGTGTGATGTGTCTGTAATTATTCATATTGCAAATAGTTGAATTACAGATGACCCTCCTCTACATTCGAATCCTTATACATGTCCCCATTTGTACCATCTTCTATGTCTTGCCACTGGAGTGACCATTGCCTGATATTCATGATAGTACTATTGAAAAAGTCTTGAGTGGTTAGAGAGTTTGTTAATTCCAAAATTAATTAAAAATCCAAGAACTTGGAGCAACTTAGGACTGCAGTTCTTAAAGCATCTTGAGTCTAGGACATTTTGGGGGGAATTGAATGAAGGCTGTTGATTCTCTTCCAGAAAAAGGTACAGATTTTGAATCATCTTCACAATTTTGCATAAAATTAAGAAGTCTGTGCCCTTCTGCCTAAGAATACCTGTGTAATGAAACTGAAGACAGGTGTATAGTCTAAGATTGATGATTCTACTTATTTGATGGTTCCATGGCACAAAGCATCTTTTGCTTATAATGAATTATTTTTTTTCACTTTATTGAACCAAACTTAAAATTTGATACTCATTTTGCCTCCCCTTCTAAAATACAAAGAATTAATGCAGTATCAGTCAGTCATAAATAAATAGGAATTAGACCAATTGAACACTTTCTTCTTAAACTGAAAATAGCTGGCCTGAAGAAATGCCACTCTTAAAAGAGGAAAGACAATAACAAGGCAGATAATTTGGAACATGAGACATTTTGGAAATATTAAGGAAAGAAAGGGCTATAGGATTTGGGGGGAAACTGACTAGAAGATAAAAGAGGATATGCAGAAATGGAAGTCCAAAGGCAGACTTTACTATTTTAAAATATTGTGAGTTCTTCATTTTGCTTTATTTTATTTTATTTTATTTTATTTTTGAGACAGGGTCTCACTCTGTTTCCCAGGCTGGAGTGCAGTGGCACACTCATGGTGGAGGCTCACTGCAGCCTATACCTCCTGGGTTCAAGCAATCCTCCCACCTTAGCCTCCCAAGTAGCTGGGACTTCAGGTGTGAGCCACCACACTCAGCCTTTTGTTTTGTTTTTTTAAAGAATGCATTAATGTTCTTGTTTCCCGTAACAAAAAAAAAAAATGGGGCTAAATGGGTTCTTGTCAACTAGGATGAGAATATAGTTAGTTACATGGTATTACTTCAATGGTATAATAAATTCTGGTTTACGGTCAACTGACTTCACATAGACTTTGGCTACCCAGCCAGTTCTCAGTGGAACAGTTATCAACCTGGGGATCACTCAGGGTATGCAGAAAGTCACTGCATATCATCATGGATATCTAGTTGGTTCATTTCTTGGAATTGATCTAGATATTCATATGTTTATGGTATAGATAATGTCTCCTAAGAGCATTCCTTCAACAAAAGTGGATCATTCAGGTAAACTTTCATTACTTTTTTGAATGCATGAATTTTTTTGCAAGGTGATAAGAGAATATATGCATGGATTAAGCTAAGATTCTTGCTGCATCATCAAAATGGCTTGTTCTTTTCAGCTAGCACAATGACATTCCTGCGTTGAGCTGGAATTTCTGAAATTTTGAATGATAGTGTGTCTTTGCTGGCTCTTCTCTGCATGGGTTGTCTGCTAGCTGCTCCTTCTAGGAAATGTACCATGGTCTGGAGTCAGTGGATTACACATCATGTAAAATAATAACAAAAAGCAGTACTTGGGAAAAGATTTGTTGTAGAACATGAGATGCTTTATTTTTCCACTACTCTTATGGATTGCTGGATATGTCATGGTACATTCATAGAAGTCATATAAGTGAAACTGTCAATTCCAAGCCTGCTTTGTGAAGATTGTTTTCTGCTTGAAATTTCAGCATAGGTCAAATAATAGTTCATATCCCTAGCCCCTGGTTTTCAGACTTGTAACTATAATCAAAGCCTTTATTAACCATAATGTAATATCTAACCAGAAGACTGGGAGTGGCATATATAAATATATAGCCCTCATTCAGAATTTTGCTTTATTAAACTGACCCATTAAATTGGATCACATTGAAAAGAAGCTGTTCATAATCTCTAAAAGTACATGCCACTGGAAGTTACAAAGGAAGCAGAGTGAATATATCCTTGACATCTCTCTGAGGATATGTGGTTTTCTAAAAACACCAAGCACAAATTATTCAGTATTGATATATAAGTCAATAGAAAAATCCCCACCAGAAAACCAATGGCTAGTGAATACATGAACTGAAAGGAAGCTCAGAATCAATCAGCTTGCTGAGAGCCTAATGGGGAGGGGCCTTTTGTCATGACTCCTTGAGCCTTTTCCTCGCCAACATTGGAAAATGCTTCAGTTGTTCCACCATGCTTCAGTTTGCCCATTCTCTCCATGAACCATCTGTTCTTCTCTCTTGCATCCTTTAGTATGGGTTGAGCATCCCATTTCCCTTTTCAGCCCTTATTTTATTTAGTATCTGCTTCAACACAAAATAACAGTCGAGCAATTTGAATAGTTTCCAAAGACAACAGATATCATGATGGTGATGGCTTTTACCAATTATTGGTGGATTTTAAATGTTTTGTCACATACTGAGTCCAACATATTCAAACTGTAAAATGCCTTGAAGTGAAGATTCTAATTTTGGAGCCATGATTTCTAAAAGTTTTTCAGGATAGAGTTTTTGCCTTTTCCACAATGTATAGAGAAGATACATGGGAAACTGAATACTTTATCCAAGTTCATATCTTCTTTATCAGTGTATTTGGAGAAGGAGGTACTTCTTTCTAAAGCGTATTTGAAGAAGGAGGTACTTAAAAGATATTTGTAGGATACATGAAGACAACTGTATATGTTTACAGATAATAGAGCTTAAGTAAATTTCAGAGCATTATCTTAGCCAATTTTACAAAGTTTTGGTGTATAGGAAAATAACATTTAAATATATGATACTGAAAATTGTATTAAAAAAGTATTTAGCAGTCCTTTATTACTATCAGTTGTTCTAATATTAGTGTCATTAGCAATGGCATCACTCTGAAACTATAAGATAATTAATACAAATAAATCATTTTTTATTAATAACTTTGAATGCTACAATTAAAATAATAATTCACAAAAAGCATCCTTTTTGCTATATTCCAATTATCCAAGTAAAAAAAATGGGAAAACATGTTCGAAGTAGCCTTTCATATTTACTTTCATTTGCTTTTTTCTCCAAAATCCTTTAATTTTATAAAATTTTTATTGTGAAAACTGTCTAACATATATAAAAAGTAGAGAGGATACTATTAGGAATCCCCTTATTCCCATCAACTTACAGCCAGTTATACACCCCACCCATTTTTCCCTTCCTATATTATTCGAAAACATATCTTAGATGTCATACCATTTCTTCCACAAGTATTTCAGCACATTTTAATTCCTTTATTATGTAGTCTTGTATATAGTGCATATTTTTTTGATGTGGTTTTCCAATTATTTTTTCATTGGCTCTGCCATATTCAAGAATATTTCTTATAGTAAGCCACAGTACAAATTACTAGAAGGCCAGTTGACATTTAGTGATTATCAGGAGTGTACTTAGAAGAAAAAAAACATGGAAGTTTAATGTTGCCTATTACCTAATCTAAGACAGAATCGGAGCTTTATTTTCTTTTGTTCTTCTTTAATGTGCAAAACAGAGTGTACAGTATAGAGGCCTGTAGGCATCTCACCAGCTCATCTTGAACCTCATTTCTTGTATCATTTCTTGCAGACAATACTTCCATGGACAAGTCCTTGTCAAAACTGGCCCATGCTGATGGAGAACAAACCTCAATCATCCCTGTCCATCAGGTCATTGATAAGGTCAAGGGTTATTGCAATGCTCATTCAGATAACTTCTATAAAAATATTATCATGTCAGACACCTTCAGCCACAGCACTAAGTTTTAATGTCTTTAATGTGAGAAAAAGAAATCAGTCTGCAGAAATGTGAAGATTTGCAATCAGTGAAAGCTGCAACTATTGATGTAAATATGCTATTACCTAGATAACTGCATATATATGAGGAATGTATTTTGTTAAGGCTTTTATGAAATTCATAATTTTTCTTTTTAATATATTTATTCCATGGAAGAGTTGTCATCATCACTAAAACTTCAGTACTGAGAGCAACATGACTCAGTAGCCCAGAAACTATGATTTTCTTAATATATAATTGAATCAGAGTAATCATAATGCAAGGGAGACGTTAAAATAGAGGCAATGGAGAAGCCACACTGAGGACAGACCCTAGATAGAGCTCATTTTACTCTACCTAATATTTACGTCAGGATGTACCCATTTTCTGCATCTTCTTTCTCAACAATAAAAAAGTAACTATTTTGGATGCCCACAAATTCTATTCCAGTGTTTCTATCTGTAAATACAGTACCATTTTCTCATTTGCAGTGACATTTCAACCACAGGCAGAAAAGACTGTTTACTGCTTGACCCAAAGATTAAAAAGGATTTTTTTTATTTTAAATATTACACCTTCAGAACCATAACATGCTTAAGAAAGGTTTTCCAAAATATTGACCTTGATGAGGCTATATACATTTCTTTTTTTTTTTTTTTTTTTTTTTTTTTTTTTTTTTGAGACTGAGTTTCGCTCTTGTTACCCAGGCTGGAGTGCAATGGCGCGATCTCGGCTCACTGACAACCTCCGCCTCCTGGGTCAGGCAATTCTCCTGCCTCAGCCTCCCGAGTAGCTGGGATTACAGGCACGCGCCACCATGCCCAGCTATTTTTTTTTGTATTTTTAGTAGAGACGGGGTTTCACCATGTTGACCAGGATGGTCTCGACCCCTTGACCTCGTGATCCACCCGCCTCGGCCTCCCAAAGTGCTGGGATTACAGGCTTGAGCCACCGCGCCCGGCCGCTATATACATTTCTAATATTTTACTTATTCTATTCAAGGCATAAGGCCAAAGCATTAAGTATAATTTAATCCCATACATTCAAGTTAAGTTTAGTATCGATGTTCCATCAATGTGGACCTCCCAGGAGTTGTTTAAGAATGAATCCATTACACCTCTACTTTTGGCTCTCTACTGTATATTAAGCCCATAGGCTTGTGGGAGGAAGGAGAATTTCCATTAGCCATGCTGTATGCAGTGGAATTTTCCTTTTAGGAGACACACAGTTGAGACTCTCTGGTTCTGTCCTTGCTTTAGAGACTTTCAGATATTTCCTATTGCACAAATGAAAACCTCTTATTTCCCCTATTGAGAGTTTTGTTCCAAGGAATATGAAGTGAGACACATGGTGACTTATAATAATCCAAATAATTTATAAACAGCTGGGTCTGCAATAGCTAGTCTAAATATTGCTTGTGTGTCAGTCCTCTGATTATAGTATGTAAGAGCCTGAGGAGGTCTGGCAAGATAGATGGTGTATTATTTATGGATCAGACTGCTGCATAGAAGCCATGCATACTATTATTCAGCTTGTCTAACTCTCAGACTATTCTGAGTAATGCCTGCTTGCTAATGAATGTGTAGGAGACCACATTGTAATTGTTCTTAGGCGATGGAGTCCTGTGCGGTTTCTTAGAAATCCGTCTCAGTGCATGCTGTGCCTTTTCACATTTTCTCTGAGTTATCTGGGAAGTATCAGGTTCTGGGAGGCAACAGCGGAAGTGATAAGAAAAGGAGACATTCTGGTGTGTACCTATGCAACAATCTTGCATGTTCTTCACATGTACCCCAAAACCTAAAATGCAGTTAAAAAAAAAAACAAAAGGAGACATTCTGTCAAAGCCAGTCTGCTTAAAGGCAAAGTCTAGAAACCAGGAACCTAGAGGCCTTTTTCTCTGCACAAAAAAAAACAGTTTGCAATATGAGACATGGGAGAGCTTTTAGGCTACTCAGCAACCCAAGGGACCTCTCACCTTTTGCTGAGCTTCAATCATGAAGCTATTTGCCTGGCTCCAGCAGATGATGAGATAATGAGGCAGTGGGTTTTTTGTTACTGTTCCATTTTGCAATATCCTGCAACACCATCCTTGGAGACACGAGCATTACCCAGCTTGGCTTTCACAGGGGAAGGTTGTATTCAGTAGAAAAGAATAGTAAATCTAAGGTCACTGAGATTCACTACAGTAGAGCCAAATCCTTTTCAATAGGCATGTATTAACATACTGCTTATTTTGGCAGAGGTTATATATGGATGAAAATTAAGTCATTGAACATTCATATACATTTCCCCCCAAACCTTAGACATTCGTGGTAGATTTCAACTAATTAGATTAGTCAGATTTCTGCCCAAAGTGCTTATTTGGTCAATAGCAGTTAAGATATATACCTTCAAAATGGCTTTGCTTTTGATTTGCACTGATATTCATATGGCTCCAGAAAAATATTTTTTTCATATTTGACAGTGTCAGCTCCACTTTAGAAATTTCCAATAACCAGATGAGAAAAAAATTAAGAAATTGCTCAAGGGAAACATTTGTAAATGGATTTGAAAGATTGAGCCAAATTCTCTCATCAGTTCTAAGCATTCAGTTCTCATCTCCATTTAGGCCCCATCAGAACAGAGGGTCAGGAATTTAGCTGGGGAGCCTGAATTTAGTTCAGCCTGCCTTTGAAGATAGCATCAGTTAATACTCTCCCTTATGTTTTCTTTTCCTTTTCTCTCTTTTTAAACTACATTGTGTTAGAATCATAGTCTAGGATCCTGAGATATTTTCCATTCTTGTTACCATTCACTTGCTTTGTAAAGAGTTTATCTATTGTTGGCATAGATTCTTTTGTACATATTTATTTATTTGTGTTTATACATGTCAATTGGTTTCCTATCTTAGCTTGACATTGCCTAGCTTTGTTGTTTTAATTAACTTCTATTAGAGAGACTGTATATATTTTTTTCTAAATGCTTTGTGAAATCTTTTTGGTAGCAATATCTTTGAATATGATGAATAAAGGTGACTGTGAGTGCAAATAGAATTAGCAGTAAGAAGCTACTCTAGCTAATTTGCCATTTTACTTAAATGAAAAATGTTTTTCAAATAAATACTTATGTTGTTCATGTTCCAAGTTATTCAATTTCTTTATGAGTGAATGTTTTTCCTTCTGATTCCTTAATAGGAAAAGATTATTTGACAGCTGGAAAATAACCTGCCACCAATTAAGCTAGTGACATAGGGCTACTTTGCCAAAACACTTGGAATGAGTATGTTACAGAGATTCAGTTCACTAGAGATTAATACATTTTGACGTTCTTAGAATTTCTTAGGATGACTGATGCAAAGCCAAGCTTTATAGCAGATTAAAAGTAATGCAGATTTCTTTTGGGGAATGTCTTCAGCATCCTCAAAAGGTTACTGAGTCAGTAACCTGTAGAAGATAGGATCTGGGATATTTTTCTCACATATGTAGTTGCTATTTTGATGATGAGAGGCTTAGCAAATGATACATTTTAGCTAGCTTCACTTACTTGATGAGAACAGAACCTCCCCACTTCCTTTTACTGTGGTTATTAAGGATAACTTTTTTATGCGGTGAGCCAAAGGCCAATTTTGCTTACTGCCCTACTCAGCAAAGTGTATGCCCAGTGCAAAGTTGTGAGGTGTTTTGATGGTCACTGCTAAACCAGGTCTTCTGAGCCAATGTTCACAACTTCTAGCCAAGCCATGTTAAGAAAATAGACAAGCAGTTGCTTAAGGCTCATCTACAGTCATTTATGTGCAGGTTACTTCAGAAAGCTGAAGGGATTGAATTGGGAAACAAATGGAAAACATTTATTTGCTTTACAGCCTGACCTGTGTTGGTAATATTTTTGAAATCTGGAGGAACTGGGCTTTATAAATGCAGTGTTTTGGAAGCACTTCTCTATTTCCAGTTGATTAACATTCTATTTCTCTCATATAAAAACATTAAATATCTCTCTTCCTCCTCCCCACCAACCTCCTTTTCTCACTTCTCCCCTCTTTTCCTTTCTCTCTCCCTTTTTTCGTTTCTCCTTCCATCTTCATTTCAGGGAAGAATAATAAGTGTTAACAGTTCTTTTTTGGCTTCCCTAGAGAAAAATAAACGTGAAATTTTCAAGTGTTTGCATTTATATTCTATATAGCCTGTTCTGCAAAAAAAATAAAGAAAAAAGGATGCTTGGTTACCATAGGCAGCCCCAACCTAAACTGAGTAATATGAACCCGTGACCACGCATGGCTTATGCCTGTAATCCCAGCACTTTGGGAGGCCAAGGCAGGTAGAGGTCAGGAGTTCAAGACCAGCCTGGCCAAAATGGTGCAACCCTGTCTCTACTAAAAATACAAACATTAGGCAGGCATGTCGGTGCATGCCTGTAGTCCCAGCTACTTGGGAGGCTGAGGCAGTCAAATTGTTTGAGCCTGGGAGGTGGAGGTTACAGTGAGCTATTGTGCCACTGCACTCCAGCCTGGGTGACAGAGTAAGACTCCATCTCAAAACAGAACAAAAAACAAAAATTTTATAACTATGTTTGGATTCCAGATGTTTATTTCCTATCTCGGGTAATTTTCACCACAGTTCTATGACACGTTGTTACTTCCCTCTTCCATTTGGGGAAACAGGTGATTAAAAATAGTAAGTAACATGCCTGGGACCAGTGACCACAGAGACAGTAAGAGCAGGACTTGAATCTAAATTCATCTGACTCTGTTCATTCTTCTGTGTCAGCTTCCTTAGCTGCCTCCTTCAAAGAACCTACAACCTGGTGAAGGAAGGGAATCCAAGGCAAGGATAAATGCCCTGATATTCATTTATCAGAAGCTTCTGGAGCTTCAGATAAAAGCTCTGGACTAGCAAACCAGTAGCGATGATTTGGTCTTTCAAGTTCTAGTAGATTCTGATCGGCTTCTCCTGAGGGTAAGGAAAGATTCTATACAAGGAGATTGGAACGTCCAAAGAAATGGGTAGAAATGAGTTGCAGCTGACTTGATTGCAGGGTGTGGAAAGGGGTTACAGAGGAATGACAGCCATTGTGTGAAGAGCCCAAGTGGCTGGCTAGAGAGGGTTTAGCTTAGCAGCAGACACAGAGGCATTAAAGGCTTCTGGGCAATGAAGGAACCCAATCCTAGCTGGGCTTGAGGACCATGACTGTGGTGGGAGCATTGGAATGAAGAGGGGCTGACCTTGGAGAGAACAGTGAGGAGCATTTTGAAAAAGTCAACAGAGCAAGAAGGCAATTTGAGGAACGGTGACTGGGGGGAGGTCACAGGTCTCAGAAGTGGCAATGCTATCAGAAGGCTTTCAAAGTGGCAGCCAGCCCATGCGTTGGTAGCAGCTAGCTTGCCATACTCAGAACAGCAGGGAACACCTTGGTTGTTTCCAGATGGGGTGGGGTTAGGAGGCCCTGTGAAAGAAGCAAGTCTTCAAGAGAAAAAGAAGCTGCTTATGTCAAAAAATGTGAAAAGGTGGAGAAGAGAGGGTAAATTGTTTAAAAAGATATAAACATAAAGGCAGGTATCTTATGAAGTTTAATTGTTCACTTGTTTTATAGAATACAATATTCAAAGGCAAAATGGAAAGCATTAGGAGAGAGTGAATGATCGGTATGGCAGGCCAGCCTCACCTTCTAGAGGTAAAGGGAGAATGGATGAGAAACAGAAGAGGCCTATCTTCTTCTGAGATTGAAACACAAGCTATTAGAAAAGACAAAGCTGTAGATATCGGGGAAAGCTTGTTGAGTTTCCTGATTTTTGTCAGTAAAATAATTAGAGGTTCGTTTCACCTGCTGGATATTGCAAGATAGATGGTTTTAGGATGGGGATCTGGGTACAAAGTAAAGGGATTGGAACAACCTCCCAGGGAATGCAAATCCCTGGCAAAATTAGATTAAATAAACAAATAATGTTTGCCCTTAGGGTGACTTTTACAAGGATAGTTCCCAAATCATTTTATTAAAATATTTTACTTGATGTGTTTTGAAAAACTAATTTGTTTCAGGGTCATAACTAAACACTTAATATTCTAAAGTCTCAAACCTTATTGGTCAAGGATATATTTTAGTCACTCGTAAATAAATGGATGATGAATAATTTCAGATGTGCTGTAAATCTTTTAAATCTTTTAAATTGCATGTTCTATTGGGCTTGACTTTCATTCTGAATGACTGAAAATGATTTTTATAAAATCAGATGTCAATTAGAATAAAAGTCAATATTCTTTTTGTCTTTGTTTTTGTTTTTGGTTTTTTTTCTTTTCTTTTCTTTTTTGATACACGGTCTCACTCTGTCACCTATGTTATAGTGGCACAGTACGGCGCACTGTAGCCTCAACCTCCCAAGCTCATGCAGTCCTCCCACCTCAGCCTGCTGAGTAGCTGAGACTACAGGCATATGCCACCTGTGGTGGAATATTTTGTGTAGAGGAGTCTACAGTGTTGCCCAGGTTGGTCTCACACTCCTGGGTACAGGTATTCCTTTCACTTCGGCCCCCCAAAGTTTTGGGCTTACAGGTGTCAGCCACCTCACTAGGCCTGATAGTCTCATAAATACATTTTAATATTGATATTTGTAGTATCTGATTCACACTGTGTGTGAAAATAACAAAATCAAGAGTTTAAATACCCTAGGAGCATAAGAAAGACCTCTAGAACACTGTAATATTTTTTTGTTTCATTGTCCTACCCTCAATCAATCATGTATACTAAATAACTTCAGCCTTGTTTTGCTTCTGAGGGTTGCAAAGCAAAGCACAGAGCCTTCCTAGGAAGAGTCCACCAAGAGAGCTGACAGTTCTTACACATTTGAAACTATTTAAACTCAAAGAATAATTGGTTTATTTATAAAGATCTGAAATGTAATCAGTGATACCCAACTGGAGCAAATGCATTGTCTGCCATGGCACTTAACTGCAATGAATATTTATTAAGTGCCTTATATTTGACTCCATATATATATTGTATGTGTGTTTTTAAATTTCATGTGCATGTGACTTTTCTACTGAATGATATGATTAAAGTCCTGCGCATTGGGTTATGTTCACAGCCATCATTTTGATAAGCAGTAGCATGTGCTCGGTTAATGTTTATTGAATTAAATTGAAATTTGTAGTTGACCTGGTCCACTTGCATTGTATATTTTAGAAAAGTAGATATCAAAGTACCTTGGATTTTAGTGGTTTGCAAGAACATGGAATAGAAATAAAATGCAAAGAATAAAAGTATCAGCCTTATGCTCTTCAAGCCCCTTTACCCCAGTTGCTATACGTCACCCTAAATGATGTGGGAAAATGGGATAAGAACAAAAAGACAGCAGTTTGATAGTAACTGTCAGTCTTTCTTAATAGTATCAGGAAAGGAACTGGCTCAACTCAAGTCTGAGATTAATATACAGGAAATTCTGCTTTTGAGCAATTGTCTCAGAAACTGTTTTATGGCTGAAGCTGGCTTTGATATTAGGAATTTAATGTAAGAGCACAGCAGGATCTCATGGATCCCAGCATCCAGGTGTGCAGTCAGCCTTTGGGCGATCTGGGACCAAGGGATGATGAGTTTGGTCATCAAGCAGCCATTTTCTTTGTGTTGCTGTTTTTGTTGTTGTTGTTGTTTTAAAGAATTTTTAAGGCGTAATTTTGGTTCACAGCAAAATTGGGAAAGCAGCACAGAGATTTCCCATGTATCTCCTGCAACACATGCATACTCTTAATTATCAACATCCCACACTGGAGTGGAACATTTGTTACAATTGATGAACCTGCACTGACACTTCATTATGACCTAGAGTCCATAGTTTACATTAGCGTTCACTCTTGATGCTGTATATTCTATGGGTTAGGACAAATGTATAATGACATGTATATACCATTAAAGTATCATACAGAAAACTTTCACAGCCCCCAAAACTTCTGTGCTACATATTCATTCCTTCCTCACCCTTCCCTCTCTCCCAGTAACCACTGATCTTTTTATTATCTTTATAGTTTCACCCTTTCCAGAATGTCTCATAATTGGATTCATATGGTATGTAGAACTTTCAGATTGGCTTCTTTCACTTAGTAATATGCATTTCCATTTCCATCATGCCTTTTTATGATCTAATAGCTCATTTCTTTTTAGTGCTGAATAATCCGTTGTCTGGATGTACCACAGTTTACTTTCCACTCACCTGCTGAAGGACGTATCAGCTGCTTCCAAGTTGTGGCAATTACAAATAAAGCTGCTATTAAGATTAGTGTGAAGGTTTGTATAGACATGTTTTCAGCTCCTGTGGGTAAATATCAAAGAGCATGACTGCTGGCTTGTATGATAAGAATATGTATCCTTTAGTAATGAACTGCCAAACCGCCTTCCAAAGTGGTGATGCTATCATTTTCATCTTTGCTCTTTTTTCCATATTCTCAGCAGACTAGCTTCCTTTCTACAGCATCATACAGAGTATTTTCACTGCCCTAAAAACTCTGTGCTCTGCCTAGTCATCCCTCTCTCGTCCAGCCCCCAGGCAACTACTGATCTTTAGTTTCTGTTTCTTCGGAGCTACATATTTTATGGGGTTTGAAGTTACCATGGTACTGATTCTGGCCTCAGTCCTAAACATAAATGTACAGCTTTAGTTCTTAATACCAAATAATCAATGTTTGAATATCTATTCATTTAAATTCTTGATAAAGATCCCATGATTAACTCAGTGTTAATCAGGTATCTACACCTGGTCAAAGGACGCTTGGTATGAATATGGCTGCTGAGACCCACCCATTCAACAGAAGCTATGGAGGTAGTAAGGGGCAAAGTTGCTAATTCAGACAGGATGCTTAGAGTGTGTTTAATTATGATAGATGTTGCAAAAAAAGTTATTTATTAAACAGTGTCAGTTAACTCATTGTGTCAGCTTGAGTCACCAAGGAAGTGGATGCCAAGGTGGACTTAGGAATTCCAGCTGTTTATTGGGGATAGTACCTATGAAAGATAAAGGCAGAGGGAGCAGGAGTAGGCAAGGAAAGCCTATGAAAGGAGAATAGGAAGGAGGAAGACAGGGTAGAAATAGCATCAGATTGCAGTATAATTCTGAGGAAGTCCTGGCTAGCTCATCAGGGAGATCCAGTGCAAATATTTCTAATTGAGGAGTCCCATGCTGTTTGGAAATGACTTCCAGTTATTGACTAGAGGCCACGTGGAAATAGGATGTCCCCAGTTCTAAGCCTGCAGCAGACCTTGAAAGCACTGTATCCGGAAGCTGGAGACTGACTCCACTCATTACAGCAAATTCTCTAAAAGATCCAAGTGGGATACCCCTGTGGCCACCCCTGATATTCAGAAAAATCCAGGATGGCCTAGAGCCTGGCTTGAAAGCTGTGTAACCGGGAGCAAGGCTAAGATTAACCTACCAGATGGCTTCGATCACCCTGGTGGATTGGCTACCAAGTGCTTCGGATACAAGCATGGAAAACAGAATTCTAGTGAGTAATATCTTCAGCCAGCGATTTACAAAGAAAACGGGTTTTAAGAATAAAAAGTGAAGATGAGAGATTAACAGTGAATTTTACTTAACCATATTTTTCTCTATCAATTTTACTATGTAAAATCAAGAGATGGTTTAGAAACTATGCTGAATTGAGCAATTAACATGACCTTGAAGATGACATTTAAAAATTATTTTTCATCATTTGATAAACAGTTTCCTCGAATGGTTGTTAGCTTATTGAGAGAATAATTATAATTAAGCTAACAAAAATCCAATATTTGTTAGAACTGCCCTGTGTGAACTTCTGTTAAATCTGTTTTTGTTCTGGTTAACTTGTTGCAATTAAAAAAAAAGTCCGAAGTTCCAATCAGCTATTAGCTTGGGTTCTATTCCTGTCTAGCAGCTCCTGACATGAGAGAACCATGCTACATCATCCCATAAGTAAGGTTGTTAAGCTATGATAGTGTGAACTAGTAAGGAAAAGAAGAACTAACAGAGACCTCAGAAATAATGCCACACATCTACAACCATCTGATCTTCAACAAACCTGACAAAAACAAGGAATGGGGAAAGGACTTCCTATTTAATAAATGGTGCCGTGAAAACTGGCTAGCCATATTCAGAAAACTTAAACTGGACCCCTTCCTTACACCTTATACAAAAGTTGACTCAAGATGGATTAATGACTTAAATGTAAAACCCCAGACCATAAAAACCTTAGGAGAAAACCTAGGCAATACCATTCAGGACACAGGCATGGACAAAGACTTCATGACTAAAACACCGAAAGCAATTGTAACAAAAGCCAAAATTGACAAATGGGATCTAATCAAACTAAAGAGCTTCTGCACAGCAAAAGAAACTATCGTCAGAGTAAACAGGCAACTTACAGACTGGGAGAAAGTTTTTGCAATGTACCCATCGGATGAAGCTTTAATATCCAGAATATATAAGGAACTTAAAAATATATATACAAGAAAAAAACAACCCTATCAAAAAATGGCTGAAGGATATGAACAGACACTTCTCAAATGAAGACATTTATGTGGCCAACAATCACATAAAAAGCTCATCCACACTGGTCATTAGAGAAATGCAAGTGAAAAACCACAATGAGATACCATCTCACACCAGTTAGAACGGCAATTATTAAAAAGGAAAAAAGAGATGCTGGAGAGGCTGTGGAGAAATAAGAACACTTATGTTGTTGGTGGAAGTGTAAATTAGTTCAACCCTTGTAGAATACAGTGTGATGATTGCCCAAGGATCTAGAACCAGAAATGCCATTTGACCCAGCAATCCCATTACTGGATATATACCCAAAGAATTACAAATCATTCTACTATAAAGACACATGCACATGTATGTTTATTGCAGCACTATTTACAATATCAAAGACTTGGAACCAACCCAAATGCCCATCAATGATAGACTGGATAAAGAAAATGTGTCACATATACACCATGGAATACTATGCAGCCATAAAAAGAATGAATTCATGTCCTTTGCAGGGACATGGATGAGGCCAGAAGCCATCATTTTCAGTGAATTAACACAGGAACAGAAAACCAAACACTGAATATTCTCACTCATAAGTGGGAGTTGAACAATGAGAACACATGGACACAGGGAGGGGAACACCCTGCCTGTCGAGGGTAGGGGGCAAGTTGGGGAAGAGCATTAGGATGAGTACCTAATGCATGTGGGGCTTAACTAAATGATGGATTGATGGGTGCAGCAAACCACCATGACACATGTATACCTATGTAACAAACCTGCACACTCTGCACATGTATCCCAGAACTGAAAAAACTTTTAAAAATAACAGGAAGGGCATTAAATTAAAAAAAAAGCAGTCATGAAGTAGATTGATCCTAGTTTGCTAAAGCCAATAGTTCCTTCACTCTTAAAAGTTACGTAATGCAGAATAAGGGTCACAGGGCTAGTTTTTAGGAAATATTTATTCTGCCAGTAATAGTCTGTGCTGTATGACTTTACTATGTTACTTACCGGCTCTAGGCCTTAGTTTATTTCTCTGTAAAATAAAGGAGACTGATTGTTATAGCTAAATATATATTTAAAATAAATAGCTAAAATATATTCAGCACTTGAATGCTATGATTCCCTTTAACATCTTGCTGATAATTTCCATCTAAACAGAAAGTCTGAAGATCTAAAAGCTAACTGTCAACGTAGACATTAATCTCGTTCATTCTAAAGTTTTCAAGAGAACGCATGTATTCTATTAGGTTGCTGCAGAAATATTTGTGGCTTTTGCTGTTAAAATACTTTTGTACCAATCTAAATATATATTTTAATTTCCAAAGCAAATGCCTTTCCTATACATACAATTTAGTATTTTCAGGACTGTTATTAAGTCTTTTCGGGATAAAGTTAGTAAGAGGATTCATTCTCAAATACAAAAGGGGAGATGGCCCAGAGGTAAGGCAATATCATTGTGAAAAACAGAGAAAAAGCCCTAAGATCTAAAAGCCCTAAGATCTATCTTTTAGCAACTTTGTCGGATTAATGATCCCCCAGCACAGGTACCAAAATCTCACTGCTTTTCCCCAGCTGTGTGTTACCACACTGTGCAAAGTCCACTGGGAAAGAGAATAAAACAGATCAGCAGGAAATACGAAGACAGCAAGCAAAAACAGATTGGACAATTGCCAAGAAGTGGCCTTAGATGTGCAATGCAGGATGTCTTGCTGGGCAAGGGGGAAGGGCAAAACCAAGAGGCACTTAACAAAACCTGTTAAGTAAATGCACACAGATGTGCCCCACTGCACAGAGCCCTGTCCGTACCCTTACTCATGGGTGCCTAGAACAGGTTTGCATTCAAATTAGAGAAAGCTGTGTGCATATAAACTATGGTGGGGTGTGTGTATGTTGCGGGGGCAATTCTTAGCATAGAACACATTGCCAGAGATCCAAGAAGCACTTTTAAGAGATTATACTTCATGTGATTGCCTTTCACTGGCCCTGAGAATCTCCTTATAAGTTACATCAAACACGAGTTTACAGACATCATGACAATGGGAACTCATTGCTGGCAATGAAAATATGGAGGGTGGAACGGGAGCAGTGCTCGAATGACAGAAATCAGTATAGCTGCTAGATTAGTGACCACAAATTTTTAAGACCTAACATATATTGTGAAAAGAAATTGTCACTATCTTGATTAATCCATTTCTATTTAATAGTTAACATTTTAACTAAGATAATAAAGACTGATTTCCTCAAAGTTTTTGGTAGTTGACTATATATATCTCGATATCTAGCATTTTAAATAAAATACTCAGAATTGTAAAGAGGACATTTTCTCCAGGAATATTTCCAGACAAGTACTCCAAAGATAAAAGTTAGAAAATGTTCTGCACATGTAACCCAGAACTTAAAAGTATAATAATACAAAAAAGAAAATGTTTTACTAGACCTTTGCCACAGTAACAGAAAAATCAGTTTGTAGTTATGAGTTTTGAGTTTTCTGTTTTCCTTATCCAAAAAGCTATAAGGAATTGCTAGCATAGTTGTGGCTTTTATTCTTCCAAATAATTCCCAATTCACTTGGAATATTTTCTTATTTCAAAAGATCTTTTTCCTAACATTTGCTTTGCCATTTTGTGTAGTCAGTGTTTACTCAATAAAAGCATTTGAAGTTTAAAAAAGCATTCTCTCCTCTAATCCTTGAGTTAGACTTTTCCCACATCTCCCTTGGCCTGTGTTGGGATGAAAGTGGCCAGGACTCAAACTGGAAAACAGGTATTTCATAGCTTCTCCTTGTTTTCACTTGCCTCATTTATGTCCGCCAATCCAATCAGTGTAAGAATGACCCCCAGCACCCTCTGGATTCTTCCTGAAATAATTATAATGTGAAAAGCCTTGCTTTCTTCATAGTCGTAACAAAACAGCAGGACAAATCCACTGTTCCCTAATCCCTCCCTCCTTCAAAATTCTTTTTGCACAAACCTCTATCAGTCCAGGGTGGGTGTGGGCAGGGCCCAGAATTTAATGCTTCTTAAGTGATAATGGTGTTATTTTTTTAAATGCATCAAAATGGGCTGTTATGTTTCATGAAACATTCTTTCACCTTAAAATTGTTCCATATGTTTAAACAAATGAACTGTACTGGGGGAGGAGGTGCTCCTTACAAGTTTTGCTTTGCAGACCTTTATTTCTTGATATAACCCACTGCCATTACTACTGCCATCACTGATTCACCAAAAATTGAGCAAATAATTATCTTGTGTTCATTAATCTTTCTTAAATGTATGTAGAGCTCACACTTAGTTCAATGTTTAAAATTAGAAGTATTTTGCCTTTATTTAGAAGTCTGGCAATGTTTTGTGACTATAAATATTGCCATAGGAACTTGGCAATCTTGGTTGTATCACTTAGCCTATGGTAAAATTGGTTTTCTTATATGTCATTTTGCTTAAAGTTGTGGTTTCCAGAAACCTATCCATTATGTTAAGTGAAGAATTAATACATATACATACAGTTACCTATATGTATTGCATATATATAACCTTACACATTTATGATGTTAAGTGAAGACATACTGTATATATGTAAAATATCACTTATAAGTATTACATATAAAACACACACACACACATATATATGTACTTACTACTTATATTATCTAACATTATTGTATTAGGGTTTTCCAGACAAACACAACTCACAGGCTGTGTGTATGTATACACAGAGAGATTTATTTCAGGGAATTGTTTCATGTGATTGCATAGGCTTGACAAGATCAAAATGTATGGGGTAGGCCAGCAGGCTGGAGACCCGGGGAGAGTTGCGTTTCAATTCCAAAGGCAGGCTGCTGGCAGAATTCCTTCTTGCTTGGAGAGAGCAGTCTTTTCTATTCAGGCTTTCAGTGATTGGGATGAAGCCCACCCACATTATGGAGGGTAATCTGCTTTACTGAGAGGCCACAGATGTAAATGTTAATCGCGTCCAAAAAGCCCCTTCACACAAACATCCAGAACAATGTTTGACTGAATATCTGGCCACCATGGCTCAGCCAAGTTGACATATAACATTCACCATCACAATTATATAATATTAAAAGACACTATGTACAAGACACTTTTTGTGGGGTGGCCTGACATTAACCACTTCATCTATTTCTTCCCATTCTTGGCCCTACATAAATAGAGAATACTTTGGAAAGCAAATACTTTAGTATTTTCTGTGGTTTAAAAGAGGTAGCACTGATTCATATCTTCAGAATCTGTCCTTAAAAGGCTAGCATAATGGAAATGGAAGGAGGTCACATGGTTTTGTCATCAACTCAGCTACCAACGTCACTGGGCTATTTTCTTTCTAATCACTTTCCATTATTTTAGCTACAAGATACTCTCCAAACATCTAGAAAAATTATACCAAAATGTCATTAATTTTAAATAAATACATTAATAATATTGATGATTCTTTCTGTCTCCTAGTGCAATTTCCTTACATCAACAAATGATAGTATGATGTGAAAAGAGCAAAGGATTTTCTTTAAAGGAATATGTCTGGACTGGCGACGGTCACTTACTAGGAAGTATTCTAATCTTTCCAAGCCTCAGTTTTCTCATCTGTAAAATGGGAATCATGGTGGTAATGTCCATAGCTACCTCACTTGACTGTAAGGAACGATTGAGATAAGCATGTGGCAGTATTTGATAAATGATAAAGCATTGTGGCCTTGGTTATTCTTCCCACTTTCTATTAAGCTAAATTCAGTTATAGAACCTTGGAGCCCACTCAATGGCCCAGTTTTCTTAGCATGAGTGTGGAAATAAAAAACAGGCAACTCTCATAATATCTACAGGAGATTACTAACTTATAGGAATTTGACCTTAATCTTGGTAGAGTGGATTTCATCCTGGTGGATCTGCAGGCCTGCCTGGAATATGCTGAGTCACATATTGTCCACTTCAGCAAATGCTTTTCTCCTCCAGTACAGCCAATCTCTGCATCCATTGGAGCACTCAGAACGTTATTAGATGTAACTTCTGTCTTATCTGGATGAAACTAAAAACAGAAGTATATAGCTTTATAATTTTATAATAATATTTTATAATAATTGTAGAATAATAGGCTTTGTTGCTCTTGTGGAAAGAAATGTCTGTGATGCAAGCAACAATCTTGTACCCTTGGAGCCCATGTCCTCAAATACCAAGGTAAATCTAAAATCTTAGCAGTGTTCATTAGGTATTGCAAAGTATCAGTAGGTAAAACCCTAAGTGTACAATGTCTCCAAAGTTTGTGGAGTTTTTTCCTTTAAAGATATTGTTTCTAGCTCTGCTGAAGTTCTGCATCTCTGAGGATTTCCTTTCACCCACTACTAGTCTTTAAGAAACATTTCAATTTTACTGCTATCAACGGAAATTTCATACTTTGATAAGATTCATTACCCTACTCTATCCTGAACTTTTTTCAAAATATTAATCAACTAGATTACTAAAATAATCAAAATAATAACAGAAAAGCTCTCTGTTTATCCCTCGCATATATTTCTATTAGTTTGTAAAATCACCCACATCCCCGCTAGGCCCTGTAGCAAGCATAAATACTACATAGCATACCAAGTACTAAGAATTTGTGAAGCTTAATGTTACTGTTTTATCACCCTAAATGGAAAGCTATTTTGCAATCCTTTGTATTCAATAAATGTGTATTACATTTATTTTTTAATTTTTATTAGTCTAGATCTTTTTAATGATAGAGAATTTAGTTTCAGCTCTTGTTTTAGAGTAGCCTAAAAAAAAATCTCTCTCTCTCTGCACTTTCTTTAACCAATCTACAACTAGGTTTTTTGGTAGAAATTTTATTAATAGATACCAAACATTGTAACATCTTTACACTCAGATTCCAAAGATTCCTAGAAGAACAGAGAGTTGTACTTCCTCACTCTCACTTTGCATTTCTCTAAGAAATGCTTGCCCCTAACTCAAAGGGCAGAAGGAGTCAGGGCTCTTACAGCATTAAACTTCTCTAGAATTTTCTAGGAGAGGCTCATGTTCTGAATCTGGGGAGAAGTGTTCTGGTTGTTGTTTATAAATTGTTTTCATCTTCTATTTCTTATAATAGATTAAACATCTATATTTTATAATACTTCCTGCCATTATGAGGATTTGGTTGACAAATTACCTTATAATAATCACCCATATATTTATGCATGGCGCAAGTCACCTTCCTATGCTTTCATGTGTAGAATTTCCTTATTGATGCCTTCTAAAGAGAGGTCAGATCTCCTGCCTGTGTAGGTAGGTCAAGAGCATTTGCTCCAAATACATGAAGATCTTTCACATTTTCTCTTTTATACCCACCCACAATTCTCCCAGAGGTACTCCACTAAGTTGTTTCTTACTTTGGGACAATACTAATATGGTTCTTTGCAATCTTTCTCTTATAATATATGCTGATATAAAAGCAAAGTTAAATATATTTAGAGTTTCTTGTTCTCCTGATTTCAAATATGTCAGAAAGCTCTGGCCACATTTAGTTACTAATCCTCAAAACCAAAAAAATAGATACTCAAAAATTACAGCATGTTCTATGTAAAATCAATAAGCTAAAATTTTTATATGATAAATGGATTCATTAAAATCATGGATCCAAAAAAAAACCAGTTTTGGTTTCTTCCATTTTCGTGCTAGACCATACTGTCCTTTGAATCATTTTAACAAATGAGAAAGTACGAACAAGAGAGTCAAAATATGGTTAGATTCCATGCAACTTTTAATTCCTACTAAATGCAAAGAGCAAAGTATTCTTGAGATATTACTTGCATTACTCTTAGTCTGCCTCCCAAAGCTGGGAACAACCAATGTCCAGTTAGATCCTACAACCTGAGCTGGTGTTACCTGCTCCTGTTGGAGGCAAATGGCAAAACGCGTATCTACTGCTCCATTGAATGTGCTGCAGCAGCTGAAGGAAGCCCCAGTCCTACCTACCCCGATGCACTGTTTCCTGGGTCTATGAAGGCAGATTAAATGTATCCAAGTTTCCATAATTATTTGCTGGATAAAGGTCTTTGTCCAGGCACTTGTCTAATCCTCAAACAAAAAAGACCAATCCTTCCAAACACATTAGGAATCAGCAGAGTAAGCCCGCAGAGTTCCGAAACAACAACAGTTTAGGTAGAAGAACTTGCAATTTTAGGCAAATTAGTAACAATTTTACAGAAAAAAAGGATGTATCTACTAATCACCCGGCAGAATGTAAATGGAAAAATGGTCATAAAAGTTATCAGTATGGCTTTTTGTTATAAAAGGGATAAATGAAAACATGAAATGAGGCAATGTGAAGTTCAGGCCTCAGCAATTCTCCAGATGCCATAGTGGACTTTACTACTTTTACCCTGGATTTCTAAATTAGCTTTTTATCTGATTTCTCACCCTCTCTGTCCTCCTTGCATTCTATCTTCTATAATTCTGGAATGATTGGTTTTTCTAAAACGTAAACCTGAGAAGTCACACTGCTGAGGAATCTGTTCAACTAATTTCTGCCTGCATTTTAGCCTCATTTCCTGTTATGTCTTCCATTGCAGGCTTTACTTTTGTACGTGTACACTGACGTACGTGTACACAGTGCCTAAAATTGCTATGGGTTTTCACTTACCTATATGTACTCACTATCCCTTATTTCATAGATCCTATAGGATTTTCTATCCTTTTCTTAAAAACATTTCCTGGCCAACAGACCAAACAAGGGTAGAAACAATCCCCGCTCAAAACAGGATTCATGCTAATTGTACCTGTTTTGATGTTGCCCTCGATTTTATAGTCTCACATTTCCTTTTGACTGTGCGTTTGCTGAGGACAGGAACTGTGTCTTGGCGATTATGTACCTTCAGTGCCTAGCACAGGGCTTGACACAAAGCAGGCAACAAAAATGTTTTCTTTTATTGTGTTTTTACATAAATAAGTCCTTTAAAGAATAGAAGAGACAGAAAAGAAAATGAATGGCATACAATATCAATTGCAGTTTTGATGACATCTCTTGTAGTGAATATGATCATGATATTTATATTGAAGATTTAAATCATAAGAGAAATCTTAAGAAATGAAAGGCAGTGCTGGAAAAAGTGTGATGTAGGGTGGGTGGTTGTCTCAAACTGCACACTGCTGGATATATTCAGAAGGATTAATTCATGCAGACTGGACGGACATTTCAAACATCAACCCTGTCAGATCTAAACTGGCAAAGCAATTGAAACCATAGCAGAGAAAATATATCTAAAAGTGAATATGTAAGAGCACTCCCCTAGAAACCCATTTTAAAAATAAATAACTCAAAACTGAGGATTATGGAGACAACATATAGTTAAGTTTTTTGGCACAAAACAGTAAGATGACCAGATTACATTTAACTTACAGAGTCTACTTCCTCTAAAATGTCATGAGCAATCAAAAGAAGAAACAGCCTTCATTCTTCCTCCAAGAGCTGTCTTGCTATTTGGCTAAGCAGAATTTGAAATAATGGCCACAAGCAGTTCAAATTAAAATTTAGTAAATATTGGAAATTAGTCATGTTTGGACAATTAGACACCATCCAGGATAATTTGTGACAGTTTCCATTACATTTTCTGTTATGAAGAAAATGAAACTCCACATGTTTAAGAAAAAGCTAATACTATTCTACTTGTCTGAAAGCAATCAGGGCACCTTCCTGACTCATATTTGCCAACACCTCTTATAAAAGTAATTCTTATCATGAAAAAAATAATATTACAATAAAGTTTTACTAAAGAGAGGTATATAATATATGACACAGCAGTCAGGACTCACTTAGACCTTGGAACGCATGTCACCAGTAATCAACATGACCCATGGAAAGGTAAAGCATGTATTTTTGGTCTCCTTTTTTTATCCTGTTATAACCTGTTTGGTTCTAAAAGCCACTGGCTTACATAAAGGGTTGAAAAATCGTGGTGTAAGCAAAGAAAGAAATCTGTTATCCCATCATCACAGACTCTCCCATTGGGTAGACAGGACTCTCTAGGACACCTTTTAAAAACTGTGTTCCATGTGTGGGCTGTAAGGGGGCTGATGATTCCCAAAATCTATTTCCAGTTGTTTTCATGTGGTAAATTTCCAGTTGTTTTCATGTGGTAAAATTTCATGTATAAATTTTATCTGACTCTCACAGTATTAGGTGATTTTCTCCCCAAATTAAGAAAGAATAAACTCATCCCACCACCTCTTTAGCCTTGAGTAATGCACATTAGAGCCCAGTGCCTTGTATTTAGAATGCTGTCCTGGAACACCACAAGAGAGAATTTGAAGACAAAACATGTTATTTTCCAAAGAACCTGCTGCATCTCAGGAGATGGAGCAACTTGTTTTTATATTTTAATGTTATATGGTTTGCTGTACGCTACTAGAATGAATGGAGTTGGGGAAGCCTGGTTCACCTGAGCTTGTTTCAAAATGAAGATATGCCATTCTGTCTGTAGGAAGACAGCAGTAGGGCATAGGCTCTGCTAATCAAAACGCCAGTGCTGGCTGGCTTCTAAGGAGATCCACTGTCTTAATCCATTCAGGCACCTATAACAAAATATTGCAAACTGGGTAGCTTATAAACAGCATTTATTTCTCACAGTTCTGAAGGCTGGAGGTCCAACATCAAGGCTTGCAAGCAGAGTCAGTGTCTAGTGAAGGCCCTCCTCCTGGTTCATAGATGGTAACTTCTCACTGTATCCTCGCATGGTAAAAGGGACCAATGAGCTCCCTTGGGGCATATGTTTTAAGGGCACTAATCCTATTCATGAGGGCTCCATCCTCATGACCTAATCATCTCCCCCAAAGGCCCCATTTTCTGATATTATCACCTTGGGAGTTAGGATTTCAATACAGGACTTTTGGGGCCTTCAAACATTGGGACCATAGTACCCAAGAGAATCCAGGAGAAATATTCCAAGAGAATCCTTCTGAAACCCAGCCTTGATGGAAAACAGTTCAGTTAGTGATTTCAAAATGCCAAGAACATGATCAAAATCCTATTATACAGCCTCAGGAAAGCTGCAATCATAGAGGGAACGCTCTGGTGGTGAAAACTAGCACTCTTCATAACCACATTTCCGTTTCTGGATCCATGCCTGTGCTCTTTACATCGGTTAGTTTTTCCTGAATCAGCTCTATTGACTGTGCCCATTTAGGCACAGTTCAGTGAGACTTGACAAAAGTGTAAACCCATGTAACTACCATCACAATCAAGCTACAGACCATTGCCATCATCCTAAAAGGTGACTCGTGCTCTTTGCAATTAGTCACTCCCACCAGCCACAGAGAAACCACATTCCTATCATGATAGATTAGTTTTTCTCTAGTCTGAAAGTTTACACAAATGTCATTATATGGTACTTATTACATACTACATACTTATTTTGCTCAATGTGTTTTTGAAAGCCATTCACAGTGTTGCTTGTATTAGGAGTGTGTTGATGCATGTGTGCATGCACGTATGCAAACACACACATGTGCGCGCGCACACACACACACACACACCCATGTTGGGATTTTTATTATAGGTGCTTTCTGTGGAGGCTCTAGAAAAGAAACCATTGCTTTTTTCAGCTTCCAGAGCCTCCGTCCTTGCATTCCTTGGCTCATTAGCGGTACTTTATCTCCAAAGCCAACAATGTCCTGTCTTCAAATCTCTCGCTGCCTTGGTCACATTGCCCTCTCCTATGTGAAGTTATCTCCCTCTCCCTCCCTCTTATAAGGCCATTTGTGATTACGCTTAGGACCCACAAATATAATCCAGAATAATCTCCCCATCTCAAGATCCTCAATTAAGTCACATCTGCAAAGTCCATTTTGCCCCATAAAGTAATATTTATAGCTTCTAGTGAATAGGACCTGGAAATTTGGGGGAGGCGTAATTTAGCCTACTACAATGAGCAAGTCAGAGAGTGAAGAATCCAGTCAACATCTAGGAACCATATTATACCATGGCATTTTAAGGGTTGTATTTTGCTTTTATTGCAACAGATTTTTTTGTGTGCAAATGACATCCATTCTTACTTCACATCAACTCAGGAACTAAATTATATTTTACATTAAATATTGATAATCACAATTGAATTTTCCTGGCTGTCAGGTGGCATTTCTGCCAGTCTATCATTCCTGACACCTGCTAGCTAGCAGTTATCTTGCCTAAGCATTTATTATATTTTTCCCCTGCTATTTTTTGTGACAAACTTCAACTCTTAAAGCAGCAACTATTCCTAAAGGACATTGGGTGGTTCAAGGAGATGTTTCCAGGGTTTGAATCTTATCTCTGCTAATCACCTGTTGGGTGAAGTTTATCAAGTTACTCTACATTTCAGTTTGACCAAGTATTTGATAAAATAATACAGAGTGGCCAGTTAACAAATGCTGACTGTGTGTGTGTGTGTGTGTGTGTGCATTCATACTGCGATTATATATATGTATACACATATATATAATCATATATATATACATATATATAATCGCAATACGAATACTTCACAAGAGATCTCGCCCAACACATTTTTAGGTGTACAATACAGAATTGTTGACTGTAGGTACTGTGCTGTACAACGGATCTTTAGAGCTTATACATCTTGCCTACTGAAGCTTTACTAACTCCCCATTTCTCCCTCTCCACACCCTCCAGCAAACACCATTTGAGTCTATGAATTTTACTATTTTAGATAATTCAGATAAGTAGAATCATGTACTATTTGTCTTTCTGTGACTGGCTTATTTCATTTAGCATAATGTCTTCCAGGTTCCTCCACGTTGTCTCACATTGCAGAATTCCTTCTTTTTAAAGACTCAATAGCATTGCGTTGTAGGAACATGCATTCTTTTATACATTCATCTGCCATTGAATATTTACACTCTTTCCACGTTTTTGATATCATGAGTAATGTTGCAATGAATATGGAAGTACAAACATTTCCTCAAGATCCGGATTTCATTTCTTTTGGATAGACACCCAAGAGTGGGATTGTTAGGTCAAATGGCAATTCTATTTTTAGTTATTTGAGGAACCTCTGTACTGTTTCCCACAGTGACTGCACCATTTTGTATTTCCGTCACCAGCATGTAAGGATTTCAATTTCGCCACATCCTCGCCAACAGTTGTCTTTTGGTTTTAGGGTTTTTATAATATCCATCTTCACAGATCTGAGCTAATCCCTCATTGTAGTTTTTATTTGCATTTCCCTGATGATTAGAGATAGTGAGCATTTTTTTCCCCCCATAAAACTGTTGGTCATATTTATGTCTTTTTTGGTGAAATACCTATTCAAGCCTTGAGCTCATTTTTAATTGGGCTAATAGTTTTTTCATTATTGAGTTATAGAAGTTCCTTATATATTTTGGATATTAATCCCTTATCAGATGTATGGTTTACAAATATTTTATCCCATTTTGTAGGTTGCCTTTTCACTCTGTTGATTGCTTCCTTTGCTGTGTAGTTTAAAGTAGTTCCACTTGTTAATTTTTGCTTTTGTTGCTTGTGGTTTTGGTGTCATATCCATGAAATCATTGCCAAGATGAAAGTCCTAGCCAGAGAAATTAAGCAAAAAAAAGAAAAAAAGCATCAACATCAGCAAGAAAGAAGTAAAAGTGTCCTGGTTTGTAAATAACATGATCTTATATGGAGAAAACCTTGAGGATTCCATACAAAAACTGTTTAATAAATGAATTCAATAAGTTGCAGTATACAAAATCAACATACAAATATCCAACCACGTGCAGTGGCTCGTACCTGTAATCCCAGCACTTCGGGAGGCTGAGGCAGAAGGATCCCTTGAGGCCAGGAGTTCAAGACCAGCCTGGGCAACAAAGTGAGACTCTATCTTTACAAAATTAAAATTAAAAAATTAACCAGGTGTGGTGACACAGGCCTGTAGTCCCAGCTACTCTACTCAGGAGGCTGAGGCAGGAAGATTGATGGAACTTAGGAGTGAGTGAGCTCTGATTGTGCCACTACACTGAAGCCTGGGCAACAGGGTGAGACCCTGTCTCTAAAAAATAAAAATAAAAAAAATAATTTATTTTTCCAGTAAGAAATAGCTTATGGTAGAAGAAAAAAAATCAGTTGCTTTTCTGTACATTAGCAATGAACCATCTGAAAAGAAAATTAGAAAAACAATCGATTTTCAAGAGCACTGAAAAGAATAAATACCTAGGAAAAAACTTAACTGAGGAGGTGAAATACATGTATACCGAAAACTATAAAACATTAATGAAAGAAGTTAAGATACAAACAAATGGAAAGGCAACCTGCATTAGAAGAGCTACTAATATTGTTAAAATGTCCATACTACTCAGTGTAATCCTATCACAATCTAAATGGCATTTTTAACACAAATAGAGAATACAATGTTAAAATTCATATAGAGCCACAAAAAGCCATGAATAGCCAAATCAGTCTTGAGAAAGGACAAAACTGGAGACATCAAATTTCCTGATTTCAAAATACAAATCTACAGTAATCAAAACATTACGGTACTGACATAAAGACAGACATACAGATGAACAAAACAGAGCAGAGAACCCAGAAATAAACCACACACGCCTGGTCAACTGCTCTTCACAAGGGTGCCAAGAACATACAATGGGAGAAGGATAGTCTCTTCAACAAATGGAAATTGGAAAACTGGGTATCTATATGCAATCGACTGAAATGAAACCCTTATCTTACACCATACATAAAAATTAACTAAAAATAGATGAAAGACTTACAACATAGGACATAAATCTTTAAAACTCCTAGAAGAAAACAAAGGAAAAGCTTCATGGCTTTGTCTTTATATTGTGATGTCTTTCTGACTTAACATATATAGTCATAATAGTGAAGTTTCATTTTCAGAAACTATACCAGAGCTATCACTGATGTGATTCATTTCAATTTAATCTGGTTTGTTAAGCATCTACTATATGCAATGATCTGGGCACTGCAGGGGATCCACTGTGGAAGAGAACCCCACACTTTAATAAGGTCATGGTCTAGTGGGAGAAAACAGGTGATGGCAATAAAAGGTGATTATAACCATAAAATCAAGGGCATAATATTTGAATATGATATTTGATGGTATTAAGGAGTTATTAATTTTGTGATGTGTGATAATAGCGTGGTGATTATGTTAAAATAACCCTTATTGATTAAAGACTCTTATTTGTTTTCTACTGCCACTGTAACAAATTACCACAAACCTAATGATTTAAAACAGCACAAATTGGCCGGGTGCGGTGGCTCACGCCAGTAATCCCAACACACTGGGAAGCCGAGGCAGGCGGATCGTGAGGTCAAGAGATCGAGACCATCCAGGTCAACATGGTGAAACTCCTTCTCTAACAAAAAATACAAAAAATTAGCTGGGCGTGGTGGCGCGCGCCTATAGTTCCAGCTACTCGGGAGACTGAGGCAGGAGAATTGCTTGAATCCGGGAGGCAGAGGTTGCAGTGAGCCGAGATGGCGCCACTGCACTCCAGCCTGGTGCCTGGCCACAGAGCAAGACTGTGTCTCAAAAACAAAACAAAACAAAAAGAAACAGCACAAATTTATTCTCCTAAAGTTCTGGAAGTCGGAAGTTTGAAAGCCGTCTCATAGGTCTAAACTCAAGGCATCCACACGGCTGGCCCTTCTAGAGCCTCCAGGTATGACTCCATCCTTGACCTCTTCCAGCTCCTGGAGGCTGTGGCTGCGATTCCTCGACTGGTGACCACACCACTCCAGTCTGTTTCCATCGCAACCGTCACACTGCAAGGCTCTGATTTCGGTCTTCCTGCCCCTCTCTTCTAAGGATCCTTGTGATTACATGGGTCTCACCTAAATCACATCCAGGATGAGTCCCTCATCTCAAACTCTTTAATTTAATCACACCTGCAAAGGCTCTTGTCACATAAGGCCTCCTCTTCACAAGTACTTTATCCTAGAAGGGGGTGTTGGGAGGACACTTTTTGAACAGGAAAGTAGAAATGCTTATCAGATGTAATGGTTTTTGAAGATATCATTGCCTTAGAGTTTCTCTAGAGCAATCCATATTTTATAGGACACAATTGCAGCCCAGAGGAAAGTCTCACTTTGTAGCAACATATCTTGGCTTCTAAAAAAAAAAAAAAAAAAAAGGCCCACAAGGGTTTATTTTAAAAGATGAAGATGGTGAGGGAAATGTAACCATACCAAGGGAGGTCTTGTTTTTGAAGAAGCAGGCCTGATAGCCAACGGACCTGGCATCTTCCCAGGGTTTCTGGACTCTCACAAGCTCACACACAGTTCATGATAAGTTCTCTGAGGAAGGCTTTCCACGCCGTAGCCCAGCCGGCTCCCCTTCCCTCTAGCTGAGCCCCTGAGTGTCCGCAGGGCGGCGCCCCGCGCCAGGGTTTCGTTCCTTTTCCCTCGGGTGCTTCTGTTCCGCGGCTTCTAGCCTTTCTTCTCCCTGGTTTGCATGGCTTTCTCAGGTGAGGGTACATCTTTCTTTTGTCATTTTACACAGAAAATGTAAATTGTTCCTACTCTAAAAGGCTCATCTTTAACATTTTCTTATAAAAACAATAAGATATCCCTACAGTTTTTTATACTGCAGTAATAAATGCTATTACTGCAATATAAAAACCAAAAAAAGAACAAGTTCCTCAAGGATTTCATTTTCACGGATGCAACTGTAATTATTCATGTGACCAGAAGATGGCAGTACACCATTAATAACAGTGGAGCATCCCTTAGAACAAAGTGGCTTATTCAATTCTTTGGAGCTTGGAAGACCTAGATAATAAACAAATGCTTATGGATCTGCTACTAAGTGCAAGGTTCTTCTGGGCGTTAACAAAAGAGACAAAAGCTGCTCTGATGGAGGGAACTAAACTAAACTTGTCCCAGGCTTGTCTTGTAAAATTTTATCTCACCCCTCCTCACTCAGTGAAAGTCACATTTCTGAGAGAAAATATTATAGCAAAAGGAAGGAAGGAAAACAAAATACAACAAAATTCTCTTATACATGAGGATACTTTTAAAAGGTAAAGAGAGTTGCCCAAACACACTAGTAACGATTAGCTCCAACTCTGTTGACCTCCGTTTTCTCCATCCATAGTACCACACTGTTTCTCGAAAATGAAAATCAGGGATTAAGAGTTTCAGTCCTTGCCCCATTACTGACTCTTTGTGGGATCTTAAGCAAATTATTTAATTACTTTTATGTAAAAAGTAAGGCATTGGAATAGGTAAGTTCAAGCATTTTTACCAAGGGAATTTTATTTTTCCTTTTTTTTTTTTCTTTTTAAAACTCTTATTTGGAAGTTCAAAACCTAAAATAAAGGAAAATGCTAGAGTTGAAAGAGACATTTGCCTCTTGAGTTTCCTCCTTTCTCCTCTAGAAGCTTAGGCTTCCTCAGAGCACAGTTTGCAAACTATCAGACAGGTAATCTTGCAAACACCTTCCAGCTCTAAATATTCGTTATCCCTCAAATTCACTGAATTAATTGTGAGATAGCAATACCTTTAAAAGTGATTACTGTCTGGTAAGAAACAAAAGCAACAACAACAAAAAAGACTAAATCCTGAAGATGATGACAAACTTGGATAGTGAGTTGTGAAGAACAAAGAGAAGCGATCAAAGCATTTTCAATAGTTTTCAACACGATGCCTCTGAACAAGACGTTATCTTCATGCTTTACAGGGCCTTTAAACATGCTCAGCCAGGTTTCCGCTGTGAACATCCACTGGCACATGCTCTCAGAAATGAGAAGGTTGCCTGTGGAGAACGCTGTGGCTCCCTTGCATTTAGGCAACAGACTTTTGGCTGAAGTAAGTGCCAAAAGCTAGAGGCGGTATGGCGGATGCTGCACCATGGTGTATTGGGCCAGAGAGCTCTGGAAACCATTCAACCACATGGCCATCAGCAGTGATGGGAAGGGCGACATAAGGTCAATGGACTATGGAGGGTGTCTAAGATGGACTTTAGAATGAGTCTTCCTGGGTTTACAACCCAGCTCCAACATTTTTGACAAGTTACTTTGGTTTCTTAATTTTAATTTTGGAAAATAGCATTACTTCCTAGGAATGAGAAGACCTCATAGGGCAAATAATAGCAGTGTAGGAACTCCAAGTAAAAGTTTCTGTTTTCTTTCATAGGATTCCTGCAAATATCTCCAGGCTGGGTTCCTCATTGGTCTTCCACCTTTCAATCTATCCTCCACACAACAGACTGAATGACCTTTAAAATATATGTTAGATCCCATCACTGCACTTTTAAACCTTTCAATGGCTCTCTCTTGCACTTTCAAGAAAATTCAGGTTCCTCACACTGACCTACGGACACTGCATGATCTTCTTTGTCCACTGTCTGATGTTAATTGGCACTCGCTGACCATACTCCAGCTGCACTGGCCTACTGACAGTTCTTGGAATAGCCCAAACGTTTTCCAGTCTTTAGAGCTCTTGTGTGTACTTTTTTCCCTTTCCTGGAGCACAGTGGCATTTCCTAAATTCTCAGCTAAAATATTTTTCCTCAGAGAGGTCTGCTCTAACCATCCTATCTAAAATATCAACAATAAGGTACACTTTATTCTTCAGCACAGGGATTGGAAATTTTTGACCTGTAGGCCAGACTGGCCCACCATGTTGTTTTTATATATAAAGTTTCATTGGAAAACAGCCATGCTCATTTATTTATGTATTAACAATGACTGCTCTGGTGTTAGAGTCGCTGAGTTGAATAGTTGCAAAGCCTATTATCCAGCCCTTTATAGGAAAAGTTTATCAACCTCTTATCTATCAAGCAAGCATGCACTCACTCCCATCAGCATCTGTTCATTTCGGTTTATTCTCCAGTACCTTCAGGTAGTTGCTCTTTAAATTATGTTTAAGTTTTATAGTTGTTTTCTCCTGTGAAATCTTTTTTCCATTATACCTGGAAGCCAATTCTAGTTATCTTAAAAATTCTTAGTTCCAATATCTGAAGCATCTCTAAGTCTTGTTCTATAATTGATTCATCTCTTTACAATGGATCATTTTCCTCTATTTTTAACTTTATATATCATATTTTATTGAAAGTCTAACATCATATGTAGAAGAATGATGAAAACGGAGGTAAATAGTATTTACATGTAGCAATAGGCACCAGTTACCATTACTGGTTGTTATTGTGGTAACAATGGTTACATTTCTGTCTGCACGATAGTATGTGGGCTGTGTCACTGTAGTCATAATTATGCAGAGTTTGGTATACTATGTTGTTTTTATAACCTGTACAGTCACAATATTCCCCCATCTTCGTGGTCTTCTTTGAAGACCACAATCTTCAAAATCCTTGACAGGATGTTTGTTGCCTTGTGTCTCATGAGCATCCCATGGAGGACTGTGAAAACGAGCCAGCACGTAGGTGCGAACTCACCTTGCAAGGGCTTCTGGTTATTTTAAGTTCATATGCTAGCTCGCACTTGGCTTTTAGTATGTTTTCCCATTTTTAGCTGACTTTCTCTTAGTTTAATTTACAGCAGCCTCCTTTCTCTCATGTTCTGTCAAAACTGAAATGGTCCTTGCACCCCATCTCGCCTCAAAGATTCCTGTCACCCTTTGGAATCAATTTGTTTATTTGGCTTATAATTTCAGCTCTCTGATTAGATCAAGAAAAGGTATAGTTTTATGGATTATCTGAATTTTCTCATAAGTAGAGTGGCATTCTTGTATAGCTTTCTAAACAAAAGCAGAACGCTAGAACCGACATTCTAAAATTTGCCCTACTTTCAAATGGGCAGGGATGAAAACCAATTTCTGCCAGTAAGGTTAAAAAAGAAGCATGGCATTGTAAATTGACAGTTGGTGCTATAGACTGAATGTTCCCCCACCCCGCCCCCTGCTACCCTAACCAAATTCATATGTTAAAACTTAATCCCCAGAGTGATGGTACTTGGAGGTAGGGCCTTTGGGAGAAGATTAGCTCATCAAGGGAGAGCCCTCATGGATGGCATTGCTGCTTTTATGAAAGGGGCCACTGAGAGCTCCCTTCTCCCTCCTGCCATGTGATGACACATCAGAAACATGTGATTTATAAAACAGGAAGCAGGTCCTTACCAGACACCAAATCTGCCCGTACCTTGATCTTGGACTTGCATCCTCCAAAATGGGACCATTAAATTTCTGTTGTTTCCAAGCCACCCAGTCTATGGTGTTTTGCATAACAGCTCAAATGGACGGAGACAGCTGTGTAGTAAACGTGTATGACCAATCTAAGAAGGATTTTGAAAATATGTAGAAAAGGTCTTACAGTCTGATTGTTTTGGCCTCATATTTCTACTTCAAATGATCTAATCAGAGATGCTGACAAATATTCTTATAGAAGGAAATTCACCACAATATTATTTTTCTATTTATTTTAATTGACAAAACATATATATTATTTACAGTGTTGTATTGAAATATGTATACATTGTGAAATGTCTAAATCAAGGTAATTAATATAAACATTATCTCACATACTTACCTTTCCTGTGGTGAGAATAATTGGTATCTATAATTTTAGCAATTTTTGAGAATACACTAAGTTGTTATTAATGATAGTCACCATGTTGTACAATAGCTATATTTAACTTACTTCTCTTGTCTAACTGAAGTGTTGTATCCTATGCCCAATATCTCCTCACTCTCATCCTCAGCCCCTGGTAACTCTGCTTTTATGGGAGATCATGTAGTATTTGTCTCTCTGTGCCTGGCTTATTTCACTTACCTATAGATCTCCATGTTAGGATCTCCAGGTTCAGCCATATTGTCTCAAGTGACAGACTTTCCTTATGTTTTTAAAGCTGAATTGTATTTCACTGTATATACCACATTTTCTTTATCTATTCATTTGTTGATGGGCACTTAGCTTAATTTATTGTGAATAAAGTTCCAATGAATATCGTAGCACACGTATCTCTTCCATATACTGATTTCATTTCCTTTGGATATACCCAGTGGTGGGTTTGCCAGATCATATGGTAGCTTGATTTTTAATGTTTTTAGGAACCTCCATACTATTTTTCATAATGACTGAACTAATTTACATGCTCACCAACACACCACACTACTAGCAATTAAAGGAGACAAACTAGATAGCCAACAGCAGAGAAGTAGTTTTAACAAACTGAGATCCAACCATCTAAAGAAATTTCATGCAGATATTAAAATCCTTCAATGAAGAATATTTATTGAGACAATGATCATAATAATATACTATTAAATATCAAAACCAAAACTATATAGATCTTCAGTTTTGTTGGGAGTTACTAATAAACTTAGAAATTAAGTTATATATATATATATATATGTCATTGGTGCCTATAAGTTTTTTTGTGGCTATATATATATATACATATCACTGGTGGATATAAATTTTTTGTGGAGATATATATATACTTTGTGTGTGTGTGTGTGTGTGTGTGTGTGTGTGTGATCTCCATATATTCAAAGTTTATTAGTTAAAACAGTTAAGATAGTGTCTTGACCGTGACAAAATATGAAAGACAACACCTTAATCAAGTAATTATAATTAGTATCACCAGTAATGGGATAGAATTTTATTATGTGCCTTCTAACATGATGCACTGAAAAAGATGCAATATTTTGTGGTATTCCTGCCAAAAATGCAAAGCCTGAGTCTAATTAGAAGGAAATATTAGATTAACCCAAGTTGAAGGACATTTTACAAAGTAAATGGTCTGTATTCTTCTAATGTTTCATGGCCACAAAGTAAATATGGATAAGTTTCCACATTAAATGAGACTAAAGAAGATGACATTTAAATACGAAATATAATCCTGGATTGGATTCCTGGCCAGAAGCATGAAATATATACATATGACCATACCAACATATACACATACATACACACATACATGCATTTAATTTATTTTTGTTATAAATGGTATTAGTGGGAAGTTGAATAAGGTCTATGAATTAGATAATATTTCTGTGTCAGTGTTAATTTAATTTTGATGATATATTGTGGTTATATAATATAATGGGCTTGTGTTTAGGAAATTAACTGAAGTACACTAAATTATTTATGCATAATTGGTCATGATGTCTGCAACTTACAACTTACTCGCAAATAGTTTGGAAAAAATTGTCTAACTTTGTGTTATTGTGATATAATATAAATATATATTTGGTCTTCACCCCAGGTTCCTGGCACAAAACTTCTAACACCCTTGTATCTTCCTGAATAGTAGGGCTGCTAGGAGCATCATTTGTTATAATATTCTATCTTAGTTCCTCCTTAGTTCCTGACAGAAGAGCTTCTAAGGCTTTGGAATCTCTGAGTGGTAAGGGTTTTTTTTTTTGTTTTTTTTTTTTTTTTTTCGAGACACAGTCTTGCTCTGTTGCCCAGGCTGGCGTGCAATGGCATGATCTTGGCTCACTGCAACCTCCACCTCCCGGGTTCAAGTGATTCTGGTCCCTCAGCCTCCCAAGTAGCTGGGATAACAGGTGCCCACCACCACACCCAGCTAACTTTTTGTGTTTTTAGTAGAGACGTAGTTTCGCCATGTTGGCCAGGCTGGTCTTGAACTCCTGACCTCAGGTGATCCACCTGCCTCAGCCTCCCAAAGTTCTGGGAATAAAGGTGTGAGGCACCGCACCTAGCCAGGAGTATCTTTTTGTATATTGGTGAGATGGTTGGTGGCCAAAAGCCCCTAGATAGCTCCACAATGAAGGCTGTTGCCAGAGAAACCAACCATGTAATTAAAGGATTGGGGCTTTCAGCCCCATCCCCACTCACAGCCTCTGGGGAGGAGAGGGAGCCTGGAGTTTGAGTTCAATCACCAATGGCCAGTGACTTAATTAATCATGCCTACATTATGGAGTCCGCATGAAAGTCCTAAATGAAGTGGTTTGGAAAGCTTCTGAGATGGTAAATATACAGGAGTGCCAGGAGGGTGGCACACCCAGAGAGGGCATGAAAACTTCATACTCCTTCCCCCATACCTTGCCCTCCGTACCTCTTCATCTGGTTGTTCACTTGTATCCGTTATAAAAAAAAAAAAACTATAAATGTAAATGAAGTGTTTTTCTGGGTTCTGTAAATAATTGTAGCAAATTATTGAACCTGAGGAGGGAGTCATGGAACCCCTAGTTTACAACCAGTCAGTCAGAAGAGCAGGTGGAAACCCGGGCCTTGTGATTGGCATCTTGTAGGAGCGGTCTTGTGAGACTGAGCCCTTTAACTTGGAGGACGTTACACTAACTCCAGGTAGATTGTGTCTGAGTTGAATTGACCTGTAGGTCACTCAGCTGGTGTTCACAGAGAACTGACGTGCTGAGTGTAGAAAAGTCACACATTTGGTGTCAGAAGTGTTGGAGGCATATATAGGAAAACAGGTTTTTTCTTTTTAATATCTACTTTTATCTATCAATTTAGTATCTATACAGAAGAAAGTAAGACAGATTAAATGATAAAACAAATGTGGTAAGATGTTGATATTTCTGAATTTGGGTTAAAAGTATACAAAAATACTTTGTACTATTTTTGCAACTTGTCCACAAAACTAAAATTATAAAATATCATGCTATAATATGAAGAACATAGGTTTTTAGAATGGCCAATGGAAAATATCATGATTCAGTGCTTACACATCAATATTATTTCATGGTAAAATACATTTACCTTCGCAGGCTGAAGCACAAAAATTCATAAAGGTGTAATAGTTTTGTACTCCACCCCCACATACACATAGTAGAAAAGAGCTGCAAGACCCTGTAGAAACATGTTAACCGTGTTTATCTATAACCTGCATAATTCCTGGTGTCATTCATTTTCTTCTTTAAGCTTTTTCATCTTTCTAAGTTTTATAATGAGTACTTAATATTTTTGATTGAATTCCTGGTTTCTTTTCTACAGTTTCAGAAAAGAAAGAAGCAAAGAGAGGGAAAAGAAGAGAGAGAAGGAGAGATGAGCCCTAATAGAGTTCATGGCTGTCTGTGAGCCACTGAATGCACCTGAATGGGAAAGTTCTTGAGATTGCATAATATCAGCTGATGCTTACAAACTACCACTTCAAGGTCAGTCATGACCTGGCTGCCTTCAAGAATATATAGCTGGTCGGTACCCCAGGCTTGCTAATTTGGGGACCATCGGATCTTGCCTGGTGACTAAACTCTAGTTCATACCACCATAGAGAACCTCACCTCCAAAGGCATGAAGTGGTAAGACCAACACACAAAGACGGAATGATGCCACCGCCACCTGGAGCACAATATAGTGAGGCGTGTGTGCAGAATTAACACTGGCACAATACTAGACAAGTGACAGGCAAATATGTGCAGGCTTCTGTAATGATTATGCTATTTAATTAGTGGCTATCCTGACCAGTGTTAAAATCTGGAAGAGTACCAAATACAGCAAAGTTTGCAATTTCCTTTTCTGGGAACATTTTCTCTCTTAAATGGCATCAATGACAAGCTAAAACACAGCCCTTTATCTATTAGCTATTTCACTTCTCTTTTCTTGAAAGAGTTAATCAAAGGCACATAAAGAGGTTTCTTCCTCCATGCCTTGTCTCAAACCCCTGTAGATAGATTTACACCCCACACCTGGTGCTGCTAAGCACATTACAATGCCTCATGTTCCCATTAACAAAACCATGTGTGAGGGTGGGAGTAAGTGTGGGAGAAGGAATGTCACACAGTTTAATTACTTAGTAGGGGGGAATAACTCAAAGCACAGTACTCTGGTCTAAAGGGATCTTCATGATGCATGGTTAGGAAATGTCTGGACTCATTAAGTATGGAGCTTTCCAAGGCTTGCGTTGTGTAAGACACCTGTTCTGAATATGTTTATAGAGAGGGTCTGGGGTGGACATTACATCGCTGGGTCGTGCTGGTTTCTGTTTCTACTTCCCTTCAAGCTGCATTTCATTCATTCATTCTTTGGCCATTTGGAGCCATAACTTCAGGAACACATTCATTATAAAGATATAAAGAGTATTCTTCCCATGATAGCTCATAGAAAGACAAATAAATCAGCATGCAACACCTCCTTAGGTTGTTAAGCTAAATTCTTTAGGGAAAATAACCATTTTGTCTTGAGTTAAGTACCCTATCTACAAGCACTCGGTTTTATTTTATTTTATTTTTTTAAATTTTTTATTGGATTTTAGGTTTTGGGGTACATAAGCAGAGCATGTAAGACAGTTGCATAGGAACACACATGGCAGTGAAGCACTCGGTTTTAAACACCAAATCTACACCAGCCTGAATCACTTCTGAGTCTCCAGGACAGGCTACATGATGGACAGTAAGGAACATGTTTTTGCCTCCTTGTGTACCTCACTTTCAATCCAGCTCTCATACAAGGTCACTGTTTGATCCTGAGCAAGTTCCCCATCTCTGAGATTCTCACTCTCACCATCTGTGAAATGGGACTAATACCAATTACTTGTTGGACTATTTTTATTAAGGTTGGAAACAGTGCACATGAAGTATCTTGTACCAAGGAGTGCTTGCAAGAGTAGTTATTATAATCATTATTACATGAGAATGTGGCTTACCCTTTGACAATTCTGAAAAGAAAACTTTAAAAATTCTCCAACTGACAAAAGAGAGGGAATGTTGAAAGATAAGGAAGAAAGAAAGATGAAAGAAAGAAATAAAAAAATACAATGAATGAAAGAGTACATGAAAGCAAAATAAAAAGAAGGAAGGAAGGAAGGAAGGAAGGAAGGAAGGAAGGAAGGAAGGAAGGAAGGAAGGAAGGAAGGAAGGAAGGAAAAACACTTATGGAATAGCCTATTAAGAAGGAAATGAAGTACATTTACGAATAGGCTATTAAGATTTTGGATACATGAGGTCTGTTTCCAGTGAAAATTTAGACATAGACTCTCAATTTCCTTAGCTACAAATTACAGGTATCCTTTCTCTAAGGATGAGTTTTGGGAAGCAGCCATTCCTGGCTTGAGGACAAGAGTATGTTGCTTCTATGGGCTAAATGATCAGCACCCCTCTCCTCTCCCAGTGGAAACTGTGCACATTTCACCTGAAGGCATATATTTCTCAGGTTGACATTTTTGCTACAGTTTATTACTCAGGGTTCTGCAGAGAAACAGAATCAATAGACTATATATAGATGATATGGTTTGGCTGTGTACCCACCCAAATCTCATCTTGAATTGTAGCTTCCATAGTTCTTGCGTGTTGTGGGCAGGATCCAGTGGGAGGTAACTGCATCATGGGGGAGGGTTTTTCCTGTGCTGTTCTCATGGTAGTGAGTAAGTCTCACAAGATCTGATGGTTTTATAAAGGGCAGTTCTCCTGCACATGCTCTCTTGCCTGTCACCATGTAAGATATGACTTTGCCTCTCCTTTGCCTTCTTCCAGGATTGTGAGGCCTCCCCCAGCCATGTGGAACAGTGAGTTTATTAAACCTCTTTTTCTTTATATAGTACCCACTCTAGGATATTTCTTCATAGCAGTATGAACATGGACTAATACAATAAATATATAGACAGAGATGTATTATGATGGAGTGGCTCATCCAATTACGGAGGCTGAGGAGTCCCATGACTTGCCATCTATAAACTGAAGGCCCAGGAAAGCCAGTGGTGTAGTTCCAGTCCAAACCCCAAAGCCTGAGAGCCAGAGAAGTCAATAATGCAAATCTTCATCTCAGTCTGAAAGCCCCAAAACCAGAAGTGCTGATCTCCAAAGGCAAGAGAAGATGGATGTCTCAGCTCAAGCAGAAAGAATAAAGTTACCCTTCCTTCGACAGTTTGTTCTATTCAGATCCTCTACCAATTGGATGATGCCCACCTGAATTGGTAAAGGCAGTCTTTTTTACTCAGTCTACCAATTCAATTGCTCATCTCTTCTGGAAACACTTACAAACACACCCAGAAATAATGTTTTACCAGCTATCTGAGAATCCCTTAGCCCAGTCAAGTTGACACCTAAATAAACCATTACATGTGGAGAGATTCCAACTGAGAACTCTGTGCTCCAGAAGCCCTCACCTGCAGCCTCCTCCGAAGAGGCACCTCCTGCATTGAGCCTGATTCAACTCAGCATTATCTCTTTGTTTTTAGATGTTGTAAATTTTTATTCAAAGTAACTTGTGGTTTGGTGCTGTTGGAATTTTGCTTCGGCTGTTGAAAATTTGTTCACTTATTTCATCTTCCTTATTGAGAAATGTTTAGATTACTTCCTCGCTATTTATTTTTAACTAGGGTCTAGGAAATGGCTATAGGGAGGGAACAATCTTGAGGACACGCTATGCTTCAGGCTACATACTTCTTCTGTCTTAGCAGCCCTCAGAGCTCGGTACAGCACTGTGACACCCGCCACTGTTAAGCCCTTAGGAAAGATGCCAAGTTTAGAATTGGTTTTTAGGTGGTTTCAGCAAAACAACTATGCACACTGCCTCCTAAGAAGAATGACTATGCCAACTCCAAAGAGCACTGGGCAAGAAAAGGACAACTGTTTTCTGTTTCCAGTATTCACAAACTCAGCAAATGTCTGGGCATGGTGGTTCACACTTGTAATCCCAGCACTTTGAGAGTCCAAGGAGGGTAGATCACTTGAGGTCAGGAGTTCAAGACCAGCCCATCCAACATGGTAAAACTCCGTATCTACTAAAAATACAAAAATCAGTCAGGCATGGTGGCATACGCCCGTAATCTCAGCTACTCAGGTGGCTGAGGCAGGTGTATCGCTTGAACCTGGGAAGCAGAGGTTGCAGTGAGCCAAGATCGAGCCACTTTACTCCAAATGGCAGCATAGTAGGAAGGTTTAGAGTGTGCATTCTGGGGCCAGGCTGCTTTATTTAAATCCCAACCCCGCCACTTACCAGCAGTGCAACCTGAGGTATATATGTGAGATAAAAACTCTCTGTACTCAAAGGCCTCATTTTTGAAATTATCCTGCCCAATGTGTTGTTAAGAGGATGGATGAGTTGACATTCGTAAAGCACTTAGAACAGTATCTAGCACATAAAAGTTCCATACTTAAATATTAGTTAGGTAAAAGCCTGACAGTACTGTACTGATGGACTCGAGTACATATAATCCCATTAGTGGGTGGCTGTTTCTCATAAGTTGCCTGTACCATGGAGTAGTGGAAATAAGTGAGGTTCTTTGTTATTCTTCTTCCTTATTTGTGTGTACACGTGCCTGTGCATGTGTGTATGTTTATGTATCCACCGTTCTGACAGTCACTTTACGGCTCTTTATTAGTCCTTCTATCAACCATGCACAGTCGTATTGTTATCAGTTGACAGAGAAGGCTCACAGAGGTCATTCAGCGGCTCAGGTCACAATGCTTTGGATTTAGAGTTGGAATTTACATCCCCATCACCAACATCCAAGACTCATCCTGTCTCCACTTTTCCCAGCCCCCATAGATGCACACACACACCTGGAGTTGATCCTCAAATTCCGTCTTACAGGAAGTTTCTGGGAGGGTAACCAGATGATTTTGAACAACGAAGTATGCATGACAGAAAACAGGTCAAAGGCCCAAAGTGATTTTGTTAGAATGGTGGGATTATTAATTTTTTTCATTTCTCTATTTTTCAAAATGCTCCTTTATAAAATTATATTAACTCTATATAAAATCATATGTTTATTTTTTAAGCATCAGCAATTGGCAGAATTATATTTATATGCTATATTTGATCTAAGTCTGTGTACACTTTTTCATGTTTAAGGAAGAGATTCAAATACTTCCCCTAAACATGAGAACTTGAGAGTCTTGGTTGTGGCTGGAGGTGGAAGCACAGGGAAAACAATACTTACACTTACATGTGACCCTTTTTTTCCAAACCAAAAACTCTACAGTGTCTTTTCCTGTTCAAGCCTGGGAGGCATTGTAGAGAATGTCAAGACCAAGGAGAGGGCTTTAATTCACAAATAGAACAAATTTCAGTTCTGAGAGGACACACAATTAGCTACAGGTTTGCCAGGGGAGAGGACAGGTGCCTTCCAGAGGAAAATGACCTCTAAGGGGCCCCAAGCCCTAGATTACTCATTGGGTCTGATTGACCTTCCCAATCTATGTTCTGAGCATGGATTATGTAGCAGAATGATCCATACCGCTGCCTTTGGTACCTCATATATCTAACATTGATCCTATTCTCTTATAGGGGACACATGCTAATCAACACTTTTTGTCAGAATCTCCTTATCCTTCCTGTACTTAGAGATCTTCCACACAATGCATCATGGTGGGTGAAACTGACTTCCATTTAGAAAGTGAAGAATTGTGCCTGCGCTAATGGGCCCTTTTACCATTCAGACCCACCTATCCAGGCTTCTGAATTTGGAAACAATGATGCAACAAAGCAGGCGAAATGAGAATTTATCCAATCCTGGAACAGCAGCAACACCACCAGATGCTTTCTAGAGTTGGCAAAGGCAGGCATTCCCAAGTTGTCTGTCCGGTGTCCAGTTCTCAGTGGCCTCACCAAGTGGGTTCTGTGCTGTGATTTTAGACTCTCCAACCAAAAATCCATATGTCTCTGCCCATTCTCAAGCCTGCTTCTCCGTCAACTCCATGAGCTACACCAGTCAGTGTCTTTTCTGGTACTTGCTATGGATAACCTGACCGGTTCACATATCCAACTTCTAGTTTGGCCAGTTTAGTCCCAAATTCCCTCCAGTTATTTCCTTGACCTTTCTTTACCTTCATTCAATCCAGTTCCAATTGCATTAGTCAAGACATGTTATGACCAGTTGAATGACTTTTCCATTAGAAGATTTAGAAGACTGGTTGGGAACCTTATCAATTCTTCCAACATGAGTAGCAGTAAAGTATTAGGGTTTTCTAGATGAACAGGACTAATAGGAAATATATATATATATATAAAATTAGGATATTAGGATATATAATATCCTATTAGCTCATATATATATATATATATATATATATATATATGAGTTTATTAAGTGTACTAACTCACATGATCACAAGTCCCACAATAGGCCATCTGCAAGGGTGAGGAGTAAGGAAGCCAGTCTAAGTCCCAAGGCTGAAGAACTTGGAGTCTGAGGTTTGAGGGCAGGAAGTATCCAGCATGTGGAAAGAAGTAGGCTGGGAAGCTAAGCCAGTCTCTCCTTTTCATGTTTTTCTGCCTGCTTTTTATTCACTGGCAACAGATTAAATGGTGCCTACCCAGATTAAAGGTGGATCTTCCTTCCCCAGCCCACTGACTCAAATGCTAATCTCCTTTGCCAATACCCTCACAGACACACCCATCCAGACTTTTGAATTTGGAAACAATGCAACAAAGCAGGCAAATGATAATTTAACCAATCAATGGATCAATCCTTTGCATCCTTCAATCCAATCAAGTTGATACTAGTATTCGCCATCACAAGTAATAATAGCTAACACTTTGCGTGAGTGTACCATTTGCTAGGTACTTTCAGTAATTATATTATATATTCTTAAGGAAAAATAAATATGGACTATTTCCTATATCAGTTTTAATGACTAGGAAATGTGCCTGGAAGAATTACATAACAGTACAGGGTGCACAAGCAAGTACATGGCAGAGATAAAAACCAGATCTAACTCCGTCTGCCTCCAGTGACTGAATGCAAACCTCTTCATGCATGTGCCTCTCAGGGACTTGACAAGCTGTTGTACTTCAGCCCGAGTTACTGGGTCAGGTTATTAAATCAATCACTATAGAAATAGGCCATCTAAGTTTGATAAGGCCAATAAGAAAAAGTTACCTGAATCCGAGATTGTTAAATCATATTCTACAAGAGAATATGAACATATTCTGTTCTCTTAGAGACAGAAGAAAAGCTGGAATAATTAACACTCCTTTGTAGTTTCAGAATTCAAAAAATGAGCAATTTAGAGAAAAAAAGTCTTCTCTTGCTCAAGGTGTCAAGTCCTCACTCAATATTTCCACTGGGCAATGTGACTTTGTCAGGCCCTGGGGCGCCTGCTCACACCAATTTCTGTCAATTCAAAATTGAAGGCTATTCTAATCAGTACATTTTTTTTAGTGCCTAAAGAAGCATTATGGGTCAGGAAGGTTAATTCAAAAGATGATTTTTCATTTAAATGATCTGAACAGGAAAAATATATATACTTCTCCCTTTCCAATGGGACTTTGCTAAGACAGACACAGAACTCTCAGTGTAAAAATTCTTTCCAAGAAGTAAAGACATCTCTGGACCCTTAGTTTCTCCTTCAAAGCATTAATTCTTCAGAGAACCCTGTAGTTGACATGAGAAACCTAGGTCAGGATCTGAAGGGATGCTACTGGTATCTTATCCATGAATGTTTATCACCTAAAAGACAGCTGTAAAATATATTTCCTCCTTCCTTTTTTCTTTCCTTCCTGTCTCCCTTTATAATATTTCTTTCTTTTTCTTTTCTTCCTTCCTTTCTCTCTCTCTTTCTTCCTCTCCTTCCTTCCCTCCCTCCCTCCCTTCCTTCCTCTCTCTCCCTCCCTCCTTCCCTCCTTTTTATCTTTCCCTCCCTCTCTTTTCCCCTTCTGCCTCCCCTTTCCCTTCACTTCTGTTCCTTTCCATTTATTTATTTTTTAGATGGAGTCTCACTCTGTCTGGAGTGCACTGTTGCAATCTCGGCTCACCTCAACCTCTGCCTCCTGGGTTCAAGTGATTCTCCTGCCTCAGCCCGCTCACCTCGGCCTCCCAAAGTGCTGGAATTACAGGCATGAGCCACCATGCCTGGCCCTTTCTTTTCTGTTTAGTGTATGACCATTCCTTTTGTACTCTACTCACTTTGTGGTGATGGTGATAATTTAAAACAATGATAGCATTTTGCTTCCAAGCAGCCAAGCACTAAAAACCACAGTAAACTACATGGCCTTTCTTGGCAGGGGGAAACCATACTAAGTCCACCTAGTAACTGACATGCCTGGGGCTGGGAGACCTGTGTTTTCACCACAAATCCATATAAGGCTTTGGCCAAATTATTTGGTTATGTTGTCTAAATTTTCCTAACCGAAAGCTGGGATAAGTTATAAAGTTGTCTATTATAGTTTCTTTTGCTATTCAATTAACTGTATTTCATAAACCTCTTCCTTATAACATTTACTATGTCACCTTTGCTACCTCACTATAAAATGAGGTATATCAACTATAGTGGAGAACAAGTTTTATAATATACCCTGCAAGGAGAACACTACCACTGACGTAAGCCATAACAATTCTTTACAGAGGAAACTAATCTATATTCCATTAGAATCCCAGAGGAGGGGCTGAAACATACCACTGACCTCCATCTCTTATGCTCTTTGCATTTGGCATGTTAAAAAGTTGCTGTAACTAGTTCCATTTTTAATGAATCACTTTTCTACTGACTGCCTTCCTACTTTCCACTTAGCCACCAAGTTATGTACAGTCTCCAGGGATCTGGTGAAGAGCTCTCACAAGTTGTCTGTACCCTATACTGCTCCAAATTTTGCTAGAGCTTCACTGCAAGTAACAAGAAGCGTAGAGATTAGGTGACTCTGCTCCCTTGTTAGAGTTCACATTTAATGAGAACTAAACCCTGATTTTTTAAAACGAGCTTTGGTCTCTTCTAACCCTGAAGAGAACAGAAGGCTTCAAGATGGGAAGGGTGTTATAAGACCATCAGAAAGCAGCGATTTTTCCAGGATATTAATCCTTTCTTAACCCCTATAACTTTAGCGTGGAACATTAACACAGAGACCACTGAAATGGAATGATCCAGATAGTGCTGTTTATAATGTGACAAATTCCTTAATTTCTCTGACCTTCGATTTTCTTATCATTTCTCATAGCATCACTCTTATTGCATGAAACACTACTCAGAGAAATCAAAGATGACACAAACAAATGGAAAAACATTCCATGCTCATGGATAGGAAGACTCACTATTATTAAAATGTTCATACAGCTCATACTGCTCAGAGAAATTTATAAATTCAAGGTTATTCCTGTCAAACTGCCAATAATATTCTTCACAAAACGAGAAAAATCTATTTTAGGCTGGGCATAGTGGCTCATGCCTAGAATCCCAGCAGTTTGGGAGGCCAAGACCACTTGAGGTGAGGAGTTCAAGACCAGCCTGGCGAACATGCTGAAACCCCATCTGTACCAAAAAAATACACCCACACACAAATTAGCCAGGCATGTTGGCACTCACCTGTAGTCCCAGCTACTTAGGAGGCTGAAGTGGGAGAATCACTTGAACCCAAAAGGTGGAGGTTGCAGTGAGCCAAGATCATGCCACTGCACTCCAGCCTGGGCAAAAGAGCAAGACTTTATCTCAAACAAAAAAACTATTTTAAAATTCATATGGAACCAAAAAAGAGCCCAAATAGCCAAGGGAATTGTAAGCAAAAAGGACAAACCTGGAGGCAACATGTTATCTGACTTAAAACTATTGTATTACAGAGCTACAGTAACCAAGACAGCATGGTACTGGTATGAAAACAGACACATAGACCAATGGCACAGGATGGAGAGCTCAGAAATAAGGTCACACACCTACAACCATCTGATCTTCAATAAAGTTGATAAAAACAAACAATAGGAAAAGGATTCTCTATTCAATAAATGGCTCAGGGATCACTGGCTAGCCATAGGCAGAAGATTGAAACTGGATCCCTTCCTTATACCACATACAAAAATCAACTCAAGATGGGTTAAAGACTTAAATGTAAAGCTCAAAACTATAAAAACACTGGAAGATAACCTAAGTAATACCATTCTGAACATGGGAACTGACAAAGATTTTATAATGAAGATACCAAAAGCAATTGCAACAAAAGCAAAAGTTGACATGTGATTTAATTAAACTAAAGAGCTTCTGCACAGCAAAAGAAACTATCAACAGGGTGAACAGACAACCTACAGAATGGGAGAAAAATTTTGCAAATTATTTAATCTGACAAATATCTAATATCAAGCATCTATAAGGAATAAAAACATTTACAAGAAAAAAAGATTCCTTTAGAAAGTAGGCAAAGGACATGAACATCTTTCAGAAGACATACATGCAACCAAGGCCAAGAAGCATGCGAAAAAAAGCTCAACATCACTGACTCTGAGAGAAATGCAAATCAAAACCACAACGTAATACCATTTCATACCCATCAGAATGGCTACTATCAAAAAGAAAAAAAAAGGTGGGGGGAAATGCTTACATGTTGTTTCTGGGAGTGTAAATTAGTTCAACTGTAATGGAAAGCAGTATGGTGATTCTTCAAATGGCAGTATGGCTGAAAACAAAATGACCATTTCATCCAGCAATCCCATTAGTAGGTACATCTCCAAATGGATACAAATTGGCTGGGTGCGATGGCTCACACCTGTCATCCCAGAACTTTGGGAGGCCGAGGTGGGTAGAGGTCTGAGGTCAGGAGTTTAAGACCAGCCTGGTCAACATGCTAAAACCCCGTCTCTACTAAAAACAAAATAATTAGCCAGGCCCAGTGGCATGTACCTGTAGTCCCAGATACTTTGGAGGCTGAGGCATGAGAATTGCTTGAACCTGGGTGGCAAAGGTTTCAGCGAGCCCAGATGGCACCACTGCACTCCAGCCTAGGTGAAAGGATAAGACTCTGTCTCAAAAACAAAACAAGAACATAAATTGTTCTATCATAAAGACACATGCATGCATTGTTCATTGCAGCACTATTTACAATAGTCAAGACATGGAATCAACCTAAATGCCCATCATTGGTAAACTGGAGAAGAAAATGTGGTATACCATGGAATACTATGCAGCTGTAAAAAGAGTAAGATAATGTCCTTTGCAGGAACACGGATGGAGCTGGAGGCCATTACCCTCAGCAAACTAATGCAGGAACAGAAAAACAAATACCATGTTCTCACTTATAAGTTAGAGCTAAATGATGAGAACACATGGACCAAAGAGGGAAAAACAGACACTGGGGCCTCCCTGAGGGTGGAGGGTGGAAGGAGAAGAAAAGCAGAAAACACAACCATCGGTACTAGGCTTATTACCTTGGTGATGAAATAATCAGTACAAAAAAGCCCTGTGACATGAGTTTACCTATATAATAAACCTGCACATGTACCCCAGAAGTTAAAATAAAAGTTAAATAAAAAGAAAACAAAAAAGAAACATCCAACAGGACTTACATCCTGAAAATTTGAATAAATGTCACCAGAACATGTCACTCCTTATTCCCAGTTCAGTATAATTAAACATTTTAAATGTTATAATATACACTCTAACCTAGGACCTCACAAAAGTAGGCACTCACTATATGTTGTATCTTCCCCTCAAAAGGATTGGATCTTTTTAAAGGATTGGATCTTTTAAAAATTAATACACCTTTATATCAACTAAAGAATATTTTTATAACAAATATGAATTACACACCTACACACACATTTACTATGCACAAATCTATTATTATGTAAAATATGAAAATGTTTGCTCTGATGTTTTTTGTGGTTTCTCTGGAATAGGGGTACGTTGGTGAAATGCAATGCAAATGAAGAAAACAGACAAGGGTTTGGCCTTCTAATGTTTCTGAAGGGCAAATGTAAAGATAGGCTGATGTTTTGCAGAATGCCTTCAGGCCAAAATATGTCAACAACTTCTCTCTGCGCCCTCAATAGAATTAGTATCGTTTGGATAGTGAAGGAATAAATATTAATCATATGAGTCACAACTGAATGATTAATAACATGCGCAATACAACTATTTAACAAGCATAGATCAAAGAAAGAGCTTCTAGCTTTTTGGTAATGAGAGGATATACAATCAAATGCAGTGAGAAATTATTTAGGGAACTGCAGAAAAATCAGGTGCCATTGTTCTTTTTTTTTTTTTCACTTTCTTAGAATTTAGCTTTATCTTTAGAAGCTAATAAAAATTTTGGAGTTTCTTGACAATCTGAATAAATAGAGGATATCATTCAGCCTTCTTTATGGCCTAGCTTTATAGCCCAAATATGTTACTCTTTTTTCTTAATTGCATTGTAGATTTTGGGGTACATGTGAAGAACATGCAAGATAGTTGCATAGGTACACATGTGGCAGTGTGATTTGCTGCCTTCCTCCTCTTCACCTATATCTGGCATTTCTCCCCATGCTATCTCTCCCCAACTCCCCACCCCCCACTGTCCCTCCCCTATTCCCCCAACAGACCCCAGTGTGCCATGAGGCCAACAAACATATGAAAAAATGCTCATCATCACTAGTCATTAGAGAAATGCAAATCAAAACTACACTGAGATACCATCTCACGCCAGTTAGAATGGCAATCATTTAAAAATCTGGAGACAACAGATGCTGGAGAGGATGTGGAGAAATAGGAACTTTTACACTGCTGGTGGGAGTGTAAATTAGTTCAACCATTGTGGAAGACAGTGTGGCAATTCCTCAAGGCCTTAGAAATAGAAATTCCAATTGACCCAGAAATCCCATTACTGGGTATATATCCAAAGGACTATAAATCATTCTACTATAAAGACATATGCACACGAATGTTCATTGCAGCACTGTTTACAATAGCAAAGACCTGGAACAAACCCAAATGCCCATCGATGATAGATGGACTGGGAAAATGTGGCACATATACACCATGGAATATTATGCAGCAATCAAAAACGATGAGTTTGTGTCCTTTGTAGGGACATAGATGAACCTGGAGACCATCATTCTCAGCAAACTGACACAAGAACAGAAAATGAAATACCGCATGTTCTCACCATTGTTTTTTTCTAAGAAAGCAACATGCAAGATCATGTTATTCAGACACAAAAGTATTAGAATGCAACCATCCCCTCTTCTTACTACAAACTGAAATTCTATTAAATCCTAGAAAGGTGTATTGAGCACCTACCATGAGTACCTACTATATGTCATGACATTGGTTGGCATTTCTGGAAAGCAAAACATTAATATTAGTCCATTCTCATGCTGCTAATAAAGACATACCCAAGACTGGGTAATTTATAAAGGAAAGAGGTTAAACTGACTCACAGTTCAGCATGGCTGCAGAAGCTTAGGGAAATTTACAATCATGGTGGAAGGGAAAGTAAACATGTTCTTCTTCACATGGTGGCAGCAAGAAATGCCAAGCAAAACTGGGAAAATCTCCTTATAAAAACCATGAGATCTCATGAGAACTCACTCTCACAAGAACAGCATGGAGGTAACCTCCCCCATGATTCAATTACCTCCCACACTGTCCCTCCCACTACATGTGTGGATTATGGGAACTACAATTCGAAATGAGATTTGGGCGGGGACACAGCCAAACTGTATCAACGCTATATATATTGGTGACAAGCACATGCTTTAGTGTCAGGCAGAGGGTGTTTGAAAACCAACTCTGTCACTTACTAGTTTTTTTTGTTTTTATCATGGGAGATAAATAGCATCTCTTTCTCTCGCTCCTTCTTTCTCTCCCTTCCTCCTTCCTTTCTTTTAAATGGAGACATAACTTGCATATAATAGGATGTCCAAGTATTAAACAAGCTAAATGATATTTTAATTTTTATATGCCAGATCAATATACATAACATTTGCATAATCTCAGAAAACAGTCTTGTATTCATTCCCAATGAAAATTTTCCAGCCTCACTCCTATTGGAAGAAAATACTCTTCTATTTCCTGTCAATAGAGGTTAGTTTTGATTATTGTTGAAATTTATATAGATAGAATGATACTACATTTTTTTTTAACAGAGTCTCACTGTCACCCAGGCCAGAGTGCACTGGCCTGATCTTGGCTTATTGCAGAAACTGCCTTCTGGGTTCAAGTGATTCTCATGCCTTAGCATCCTGAGTAGCTGGAATTACAGTCTTGTGTCATCATACCTGGCTAATTTTTGTATTTTTAATAGAGACGGGATTTTACCATGTTGACCAGACTGCTCTCAAACTCTTGACCTCAGGTAATCTGCTTGTGTCAGCCTCCCAAAATTTTGGGATTACAGGCATGAGCTATCCAGCTCAGGCTACTTTTTTAAAGCTGGCTTCTATCACTCAACATAATTTTTCTGAGGTTCACCTATGCTGCCATGTATTAGGTTTCCTTTTTTTAATGATATCGTTATTTTGCAGTATTCCACTGTATAAACTTATTATAACTCATTTATACATGCTCCTGAGGGTTACCTTTGGATTGTTGCCAATTGGGAATATTGTGTGTAGAAGAGTTTTGTCAATACATGCACTCATTTCTCTTGGGTATGTACCTAAGGCTGGAATGAATGGATCATAAATGTAGGCACATGATTAAATTTACTAAGAATGGGCACATAGTTATTCTTTATCAATGCGTAAGAATTCTGGTTGCCCACACCCTTGCTAACCTTGGTCACTTTCATCCTCTTTGATTTTAGTCATCCTGGTGGGCATTTAGTGGTAACTTGTGGTTTTTCTTTCATCCCTCTGTTTATTGGACTTCAGTGTATCTTCTTTGTGGAAGGCTTTTGTTGAGCAGGTTAGTTCTGGTACCTAAGCCCCAGTTCTTCATCTATAAAACAGGGTCAATAATAATATATTCTCTTATAACTATTGTAAGAATTTAAGAAGATAATGTGTATACAATGTTTAGCCCAGTGCCTGGCACATAACTTGTTCAATAAATACTTACCATTACTTTTGTCATTATTTCATATCACCAGAGAAAAAAACAATTGTAAGTAAATAAGATCCCTGGAGTTAACAGTGCTTACAGACTGGCAGGAATTGTAGTGGTAACATCATCTAGGAACATGCATCCAGGTGGGTGACACAGACAGACAGACACATGGGCATTCACTGGGACACACAAAGAGATAACAATAAAAGCCATGTGTTGCATGATGCTTGGCAATTTGCTAAGTATATTTTATATGTCATTTTTCATTTTGATACAATACTGAGATAAAAGGATTTTGACTGTCCTTGCATGAATGATTAAACATGATCCAACCATAAATAAGAAATAGTTAAATTTAAAAGGCTGTCTTTGGACCATTAGCAACAAACTGAGGACTTTTACAGAAACAGTGGCTGACACTTGGGTGACTTCATGTCACTTGGCTGATGACCGCTCTGATCCGAGTTGTAAAAAGCAAAAAAAAATTTTTAAAGAATGAGAAGTTAAGAAACAATAAAACTTCTAGAGATGGGTAAGAACATATGAGAAATTAGCTTAAATATAATTTACCATGAACAAACTGTGAAGGTGTATGCCTGGATTCAACTACCTCAATAAAAACACCTACTTAAGAAATAATTAGATGCCTGGTTCCTCTCGGAATTTTCTTTTCAAATATATGTATTTTTATTTTACTTATTAATTTTTAAGACAGCTATAATAAAGGTGGCTGTCTTATTATAAGTGGCTCATGCCTGTAATTCCAGCACTTTGGTAGGCTGAGGCAGGTGGATCACTTGAGGTCAGCAGTTTGAGACCAGCCTGGCCAACATGGTAGAACCCCATTTTTACTAAAAATACAAAAATTAGCCAGGCATGGTGGCACACACCTGTAATCCCAGCTACTCGGGAGGCTGGGGCACAATAATCGCTGGAACCTAGGAGATGAAGGTGGCAGTGAGCCGAGATTGCACACCACTGCACTCCAGCCTGGGTGACAGAGTGAGACTCTGTCTCAACAACAATGGCAACAACAACAAAAGACAATTATGAAACAAGCTTTTCAACAGTCATTTTTTGGTTTAAAAACTATGTTAAAATATTTTATTACAGGCTTTAGTATTCTCTAACACCTCATAATTTGTTTGAAGTAAAAGTAGCATGCCATCAACTGTACATTATTAAAATGCACAATTTTAAATGTTTGTAAAATGTAGTAACAATACATACAATTTTAAAGTCTTGACATATGTATACAACTCTAAAATTATCACCACAAACAAGGTGATGAACTTATCCCTCATCTCCAAAAGTCTCCTCATTCCCCTTAGTAATGCCTCCCAGAACTCCAAGCTTTATGTCCCATTGCCAAACAGCCACTGATTTGCTTTTTGTCACTATAGGTTAGTCTGCATTTTCTAGATGTATATAAATGGCATCATACATTATGTACTCTTTTACTGTCTGGCTTCTTTTACTCAGCATAATTATTTTGTGATTCATCAATGTTGTTGAATGTGTCAATAGTTCATTCCATTTTATTACTGAGTAGTTTCCTCTTTGAGGAATAAATCACAGTATGTTTATTCATGTAACATGGGTTATTAATAACCCAATAACATTTAGGTTGTTTTAGTTTTTACCTATTATAAACATGGCTGCTGTGAATATTTGTGTATAACTCTTTCCATAGGCAAATGCTTTCTTGTCTCATGGGTAAATAACTGTGAGGGAATGGGTGGATCATATAGAAGGATCTGTTTAACTTTTTTTTTTTTTGAAACAGAATTTTGCTTTTGTCACCCAGGCTGGAGTGCAGTGGCGCGATCTTGGCTCACTGCAACCTCTGCTTCCTGGGTTCAAGCAATTCTCCTGCCTCAGCCTTTTAAATAGCTGGGATTACAGGCATGCACCACCATGCTTGGCTAATATGTGCATTTTTAATACAGACGGGGTTTCACCATGTTGGCCAGGCTGGTCTTGAACTCCTGACCTCAAGTGATATGCCCAACTGGGCCTCCCAAAGTGTGGGGATTATAGGCGTGGGCCAGCACAACTGGCTCCTTTAACTTTTCAAGAAACTGACAAACTTTTCCAAAATGGTCATGCCTTCTTTCTATCCCATCAACAGGAAATGTGAGTTCCCATCTTTCCATATCCTCAGCAATATTTGGTATGGTTTTTAATTTTAGATATTCTAATGGATATCTAGAGATATCAAGATTATGGCTTAATTCATTTCCCTAATGAGAAAGATGCTAAGCATCTTTTGTATGCTCATTTGCCATTTCTTTTTTGGTGAATGTCTGGTCAAATATTTTGTCCATTTTTAAAAAGTTGGGTTGTTTGCTTTTTCAGTGTTTAGTTTTGAGGGATATGTAGGTAGGTACATAGACAGATAGATATGTATATACATAGTTACAATATATTATACACATATATCTCCCAAAATTATTCCTTCAGTCTCTTAACTGCATCTTTTAAAGAGCAGTAGTTTTAAATTTTGATAAAGTCCAGTTATTATATTTTTATATTTAGTACTTCTTGTGTGGAATCTAAGAAGTTTGTGCCAAATTCAAGTTCAAAATTATTTTCACCTGTTTTCTTTAGCAGGCTTATAACTTTAGTTTTCATATTTAGGTCTGTGATTCACTTTGACCTAACTTTTATATATGGTGGCATTTTCTATAAGCTCAGTTTTGGGGAGAGGGGTGTATGGATTTCCAATTGCTCCAGCACAATTTTTTGAAAAGGCAATTCTCCACTAAATTGTCTTTGAACCTTTGTCAGATATCAAAGAGAAAAAGAGAGGTAGGTCTATCTCTAGACTCTATTGTGTTTTCTTTACCTATTTATCATTTTTGTGCCAATACCACACTGTTTTGATTACTGCCACTTTATAACGTCTTAAAATTAGTAGCAAAAGTTCTCCCAATTTCTTCTTCTTTGTCAAATTTGTTTCTTGTTTTTTTGTATTTGCATATGAATTTTCAAATCAAATTATTAAGTTTTTACAAAATATTCTGCTAGTATTTTAATTTGAATTGCTTAGATTCTGTAGGTCAATTTTAAGAGATTTAGTAGCTTAACAATATTAGATATTCTAACCCATGAACAAAGCATTTCTTTCTTTTAAGCATCCTTTAATCTCAAGAATATTTTATTGTTTTTGGTTTACAGGTCTTATACATCTTTTATCACATTTATCACTAAGTAGCTAGTAATTTTTATGCTGTTATTTTTAAAATTTCAATCTATGATTGTTTAGTTTTTGTACATAACTTTCAATTGATTTTGTATGTTGATCTCATAATCAACACTCTTACAAAACCCAAGAGTAAGACTTCTAGTGTCTTTTTTGTTTGCCTAAACACCATGTTGGTTCCAGTCAAATTTTATTAACAATTCCACAAAGAATTGTGGACTAATACGAACGCTAAAGAAAACAGCAAGAGCACATATAAGGAGCAGGGACTATCCCTAGGGCTAAGATAGAGCACCCAAGGAATAGGATCATCTCAGTGCTAGGGTCAGCACCGCATTGGAGAATGCATGGCCACGGCTCACTAGATGACAGAGGAATCACTGTGGTGCTGTGCCAGTGGAACTTTCTGGAAATATCACCACTTGGCTGCTGGGAAAAGCTGTTCAAGAAGAGATAACTAGCTGGGGGCACTCTTCTAAGAAACTACTGAAGGATTTTTAGAGGTAACTGGCTTCTGTGGGATGCTGCTAACCAATGTGCACTGCTGGTTCTGATTGCTGGAGAGGCAGCCATGCTGCAGAAGTCTGAAGCTGAAGAAGCCACCGACGTAACAGAGCTGGGTCTTATTTTTATAACCACCATGCCTCTACTTGACTTTTTCCAGGCTAAAGCAATCATGAGGCTCACCTTACGTATGTCCTGTCTCTCAGGGATCACTCTTATTGCTTGATGTCAGCGGCCTCAAAAATTGTTGTTTCTTACAACATTTTTTCTGGTTTTCGCTTCCTATCCAGTGGAAGGGTATATCTGATCCCTGTTACACCATCTTGGCTAGATGCAGAAGTCTTCTTCATGAATTTTTTCCCCTAAAGATAAAGAATTAAGGAGAAGGGATTTATAGAAGGAAGTTTTACCCAAATATTTTGTCTAAGCCACTGGCAACATGGAAATTTCCTGGCTCTTAGATAGGGCATCTCATAGCAGTAAATGACTATGTTCTAAAAATGGATAAACATGATCCTGAAACGTTTCAATGTATCTTTAATCAACCCATCTGATCTACTGTTTCTAACACTCTGCGATTTGGAGACAGTTCAGTAGAGTTGAGTAAGTACAAGTCTAAATGTTTGAAGTTCTGTGTTCTCATCCTAGTTCTGACACTAATTATCTGTGTACCTGGATATCAGACTCAATCTCTTTCTGTAACACAGCATCCTTGGCTGACTTTCTGACCATTTGAGTAGCACTTGCAGCTTTAAAACAAAACCCAGCATTTCAATGGCTTAATGCAGTGTAAGGTTTTTTTGTTTTTTGTTTTTTTTTGCTTGTGCAACAGTTCAACAGGGAACAGAGATTCCCTGGTTGCAGGTGGCTTTCCACTGCTAGTGATTTGGAAACACAAGCTCCCTCTGACTAATGACCCTGCTGTCCCTTCGGAGTCCTCTACTTATCTTATCTAGGTGAAAAGATAGAGAAAGCCATTTTTTGAGGCCTGTTTAGCTTTCACAGGCAGCTTCCTGCCAAGGGAGATTTAGAGATCCGTTGTTAGTTATATAGTCACAAACTTTTATAAGCCAGGCTTATGATTTTTTTGGCAATGAAATTTCCTCAAAACTTAGCAGCTTCTTATATAATTGCTTCTATTTAGTGCCTTTGCGGCCATTATTTCCTAGATACAATTTTCAAAGCTGATTTATTTCTTTGCTTTCTCACCCTCTGCCTTTCTCAATTTCACTGCAGTTTCCCAGAGCTCACCGACACAATAGCTCTTGTCAGAAAGGCCATACCTTTAATCTGAATATTGTGAAAGGGCAACTTAAATAGGAGCTTACTCTTTTAGAGGCAGTCCTACTTTGAGAGGCAGTCAGCTTTTCCACACCTGTGACACCTAGGCTTTCTGCATGCTTTCTATTCCCTTTCATTTCTATGCTGAGTGACCTGCTCTTGCCTGAGTGCATCTCTTTTAATATTTGGTTACACTGTGCAAACAAGGAAAAACATATTCTTCTAACAATCTCTTTTCCCCATTACCTGGAGCCATGGGCTCAGAAGTCACACAACACACTCTCCAAATGATAACAGGTAAAACTTTACCAAATGTTTTGTCCCTGCTGGTCATGGGGCTCTCTCTTTCCAACATCCAGAAACAGTTTTCTCTCTCCTTGTTATTTGTGCTTTTAGCCAATGACATTTCTTTTAGACTATTTATTATTATTATTATTACTACACAAGTTCTGGGGTACACGTGCAGATCATGCAAGTTTGTTACATAGGTATACATGTGCCATGGTGGTTTACTGCATCCATCACCCCATCATCTACAAGGTATTTCTCCTAATGCTATCCCTCCCATATACCCCCACCCCCTTCCTTAGTCCCCCACCCTCCCACAGGCCCCAGTGTGTGATGTTCCCCTCCCTGTGTCCATGTGTTCTCATTGTTCGACATCCACTTATGAGTGAGAACATGTGGTGTTTGGTTTTCTGTTCCTGTGTTAGTTTACTGAGAATGATGGTTTCCAGCTTTATCCATGTCCCTGCAAAGGACATGAACTCATCCTTTTTTATGGCTGCATAGAGTTCCATGGTGTATATATATGCCACATTTTTTTATCCAGTCTATCATTGATGGGCATTTGGATTGGTTCCAAGTCTTTGCTATTGTGAACAGTGCCACAATAAATATACATGTGCATGTGTCTTTATAATAGAATGATTTATAATCATTTGGACATATACCAAGTAATGGGATTGCTGGGTCAAATGGTATTTCTAGTTCTAGATTATTTTAAGCTATTTTTTTATCATCCCACTTCAAAGTATCAATTTCTACATTGGGTAAAAGAACACTAGTTGCTGTCACAAACAAGCTCAAAATTTTCAGTAATTTAACATTACAAATATACTGCTTTCCCATCCATCTATTGCAGGAGTTACCAGATTTCCTGTGTAAAGTGATTCAAGGACCCACAATCACAGTTATGGCTCAGTCACTCATACCACCTTCAGGCAGGAGAAGAAGAAAGTGAAACTCGGGAACTACCTACTTCTAAAGCGCCCCAGCCTTTTAAGCCCAAGTGTTTTCACTCACATTCTACTAATAAGAATTAATTCTGTGGCTACCCTGGAATTACAGTGTAGAAGGACTGGTAACTGAGGTCCCTGGCTGACCTCCTAGTGACAACTCCAACTTGAGGAGTGGGTAGTGTGACTTTTTGACAGGCAGGCCATCTCTGCCACAATCTGCTAGATGATGTCTCAGATCCCTTCCAATTCTGAAATTCCTATCTGCCAATTAGTAACAATGTGCTCTTCTCTTCCTACCTCTCAGAATCTTTGTGAGAATCATATAAAAATCATGTATATGAAAAGAATCTATGGACCGTAAATCATTTTCCAAATATGGATTACTAAAGTTATGGATCTGAGAGTTCTCTAATTCTTTACAAATTTCCAGAGACTATTGGAAAACAGTCACAAGTTTAACCTTTCTCTTCTAGGTCCAACATGCCTTTACCACCTATTTCTCAAGTGCTTCCTAACAAGAGAAACTCCATCTATAGCCAAGCTAATAAAATCATTGCCCTAAAATTCTGCTCAACCACCTTTGTGTGTTTCCACCCCACTGAAAGAAGAAACACATGTTCTGCCTCATCATTCTGTTTTATTTGGTATTTGCCTTCTGTGTTATAATGATGGCAATCTTATCATATTGTAGATTTCTAACTTCTCTCTCTCTCTGCCTAATAATATACAATATAAGGACAGGAGCCTGTAATTAATTTCATATCCTTCTACACATATGAAAGAACAATGTCGGCATTGAACGAGGAGTCAGAAGACCAGAGTTAAGTGAGCTCTGCCACTCCCCAGATGTGTGTATTTAGGCAAACTTCTGCTTCCTACAGTTTTTATTTCCTCATGTAAGCTATAAGACAATACTGTTTCTCTAAGGAATTTGTTATTGTGAGGATCAAATGAGATCGTGTGTATAAAAACACCTTGTTAGATGGAAAATTTCCCAGTAATGTCCTTCATATATATATATGTCAGGCTATACAATATTGGCAGAAATACGACATTACTATAAATATATATTCACATTACTTGACATTTCCCCACCCTACCTAGCTCCCTTCCTAGCACAGAGCTTTGGTAATGTGATGCTTCTTACTATCTGACTCCTTAGAGACTGGCCCCTTTGAGCCCCTGCCTGAGTGTTCTCTTAGGTCAGTATACACCAGCCATAAGAATGGAGCAGTACTCACCTTCCCCACTCCAATGCCCAACAGTTACTTTCTCTCAAATCACCCAATTTCTTTCATGGTATTTGTCATATTTGAAATGATCATGTTTATTCATCTGTTTACTTCTTGATTTCCTGTCTTTCCAGATAAGGAACGCCTCAGGGATAGGGAATCTTCTGTTTTATTAACATTTGAATTTCTAACATCTAGATTGAAAAAAAAGCTTCATATTTCTCCTTCTTCAGCACTATGTTCTCATTTTAATTTCAAATATGAAGTGAGGATGGACATTGTAACTGGAGTGTACTGATTTAGATCCCGGCATCCTATGTTTAAACCATCAGGTAAGATGTCTAGGGTACTTGTGCATTCTTCAGAGCATTTCTCAGTTGTCCTTATTTATAAATTGCTATCTGTGAAGAGAAACTGAGCTAAAGCATTTCTTAACATTTTTAAGCTCCCAGCAGAGCAATTTCATATTCTCACATTGAAATGAAGATGTTTTTAAAAAAATCTCTTTAAAAGGTGATCAGATGATGCTAACTACTCTTTAGAATTGTCAACATATTTCTAAGGTTTTTTTTATACCTCTATAGACAGAGGATAAAGGCATTTATTTTGTTCCTTTGCTCCTTATTCAATAATTCAACATATTTAAATGTCTTCCATGTTGTAGACTTAAAACATATATCTTGCCCTTGTTAAGCTCAGATTCCAGAAAAAGTTTATTCATAGCATGGGGAGGGCTACAATAGAACCATGTATACATTACTCTGGAAAGCCAGTAAACATATAGGACTAACTGAGTCTGGGAAAGCAGAAAACCATCACCATAGAACAGGTAATGTTGAAGTTGAGGCACAAAGAAGATTCACATGCTCTTCAGAAAAGAATGTGAGTGGAGAGTAGTTCTGACTGACAGAATTTCAGAAAACAAAGAGGCAAGAAAGGAAAGTCAGTAGTTCTACCAATCATGTTAGAATTCTAGAATTAATAGGCTGCTAGACAGGAAACAAGTCAGTAAATCTCCAAACAAAGATTAATGCCTACTAATTGAATAACTCTGGGCTAAGTGTTGGGTGTGGGAAGAAGGTCTTACCTAAACAGTTTTTGTCTTCTGGTCTATATTCTAATTGCTGAAAGAAGACATAAATGCCTTACATGCAAGCAATGATACAAGGCAATAATATACACTGCAGTGTTGAGGAAAATGACTTTATTGATTAGACCAGTTGGTTTCCAGCCTCTTCATTACTCATTTCTACTTGTAAAATGTGTTTGAGTATGCATGCCTCTATATGTATATTTATTTTCTCAGAAACAGTGCATATATACTATTATCTAGAAACATTAAAATCAGTAAAGATTAATTTTTCCTTGTAGGTAAAAGCAAGTATAAATAGAAAACCTAATACTTTTTTATACTTTAGTGGATCACCTTTTGTAATTCTTAGGGTGCACATACCTGCGTAAAAGATGACTAGCTTTGAGCATTTAGAAAGATATTCACAGAAAGAGTATTTTTCTCCTTTTCACAGTATGGCCTAGATTTGTTCCAGAAATGGGTAGTACTTTTAAGAAAGAATGAAAATGGGAACAAAGTATATTCTAAAAACTGGAGGAAGAAAATGCTTCCTAGACCTTTGATTAAAGGAGGCCATTATCTCAAGCTTAGTAAATCCAGATCAGGGTTTCTCAAGTGTGGTCTATGGACCACTTGCATGAGAATGACTTGGGGAGATTATAATATAAACTGACTCCTGAGTCCCACCCAAGACTCATTGAAGCAGAATATCTGGGAAAAGGGACAGGGAAAACTGTAATAAGCTGAGTCTTTTTATCACTAAGGTTTAAAAACAAGCAATCTAAAAAATGGAGAATTCAGGAGAGGGATCCAAGATGGCCGATTAGGAGCAGCTCAGGATTGCAGCTCCCAGTGAAAAGGCAGAGGGTGAGTGGATGCTGCATTTCCAGATGGATTTTTATTGCCCACAGACCAGGAGATTCCCAGGCGGATGAGCCCCATGGGTCACAAGTGAGGATATTTTTGCCGGAATGGCTGTTTTGCCAGAACCCTGGCGCAGTGGTTCTCTATACAAAAATACATGGGTCCCAGTGCCATTTTAGCTGGCGGTTGGAGCTCCAGGAAGGCAGAGTTGCCCATTCACCTGATTAAAAAGGGAACTGAAACAGGGAGCTAGGCCAGAAGATTTATGGGCAAAAAAGAGCCACGAATCTCAGCACGGCTGTTTCAGCTGGCACAGTGGGTCACTGCATGGGAAATCACACAGATCCTGTCACCTTTGCAACAGGTGACTGGAACACCTGGGAGACAGTCAACGAATGAACTAAAAAAAAAAAAAAAAGGGCTCTGAGGCAGGAAGCCAGGTGATCAGGCTCGGCTGGTCCCACCCCCACAAAAAACCAGCAATCGGAAATGCTCTGGATTGAGAGTTTCACAGCAAACACAGCTGAACCCTGGATGGTCCAGCTTTGTGGGGGAGGGGCGTCTGCCATTACCAAGGCAGTCCACCACTACGGAGGTATTTTGTCATTGCCGAAGCAGCCCACCATTACAGAGAGAGTCTGCCATTATAGAGGTGGGCCGCCATAGCCGAGGCAGTATACCTGTATAAACAGGACTGCAGAGAAGTTCACATGGCAGCTGGGCAGAGCCCACAGCAGCTCAGCAAAGCCTCTGCAGGCAGACAGTGACTAGGCTGCCCCCTCGCTGGGCAGGGTAGCACTGAAAAAAAGGCAGCAGCACAACAGAAACTCATAAATAAAGACCTAACTGCCCAGGACAGAGCACCTGGGGGAAAAAAAGAAAGGGATGGTTTATGAGTTCTGCTGCAGCAGACTTAAACGTACCTGCCAAGCAGCTCTGAATGAACAACAGAACTCACAGCTCAGCACTTGAGCTCCTATAAAGGACAGACTGTCTCCTCAAGCAGCTCCCTGACCCCTGTATATCCAAAGAGTCACCTCATAAAAGAGAGCTTAGACTGGCATCTGGTGGGTATCCTTCTGGGACAAAGATAGCAGAAAAAGAAACTGGCAGCAACCCTTACTGTTCTGCAGCTGCTGGAGGTGGTCCCCAGGCAAGCAGGGCCTGCAGTGGACTTCAGCAGTCCTACAGCAGAGGGGCAAGACTGTTAGAAGGAAAACTAAGAAACAAAAAGAAATAACTTCATCATCAGCAAACTGGACATACACTCAGAGACCCAACCTGAAAGTCAACAACTACAAAGACGACAGGTGGATAAATCCACAAAGATGGGAAGAAACAAGTGCAAAAAGGATGAAAACACCTGAAACCAGAGTGCCTGTCCTCCTACAAGGGATCACAACTCCTCACCAGCAAGGGAACAAGGCTGGATGGAGAATGAGTGTGATGAATTGACAGAATTAGGCTTCAGAAGGTGGGTAATAAGAAACTTCTGTGAGCTAAAAGAACACATTCTAACCCAATGCAAAGAAACTAAGAATGGTGAAAAAAGGTTCAACTGAAAAAAGGTTCGACGAAATGCTTACAGGAATAGACAATATAGAGAGGAATATAAGTGAATTGATGGAGCTGAAAAACACAACACAAGAACTTTGTGAAGCATACACAAGTTTCAACAGCCAAATTGACCAAGCAGAAGAAAAAATATCAGAGGTTGAAGATCAACTCAATGAAATGAAATGAGAAGGCAGGATTAGAGAAAAAAGCACAAAAAGGAATGAACAAAGTATCCAAGAAATATGGGACTGTGTAAAAGACCTAATCTACGTTTGATAGGTGTATCTGAATGTGATGAAGAGAATGAATCCAAGCTGAAAAATACTCTTCAGGATATTATTCAGAAAAACTTCCCCAACCTAGCAAGGCAGGCCAATATTCAAGTCGAGGAAATACAGAGAACACCACAAAGATATTCCTCAAGAAGAGCAACCCAAGGCACATAATAGTCAGATTCACCAGGGTTGAAATTAAGGAGAAAATGCTAAGGGCAGCCAGAAAGAAAGGTCAGGTTACCCACAAAGGGAAGCCCATCAGACTCACAGCAGATCTCTCCACAGAAACCTTACAAGCCAGAAGAGAGTGGGGGCCAATATTCAACATTCTTAAAGAAAAGAACTTTCAACCCAGAATTTTATATCCAGGCAAACTAAGCTTCATAAGTGAAGGGAAAATAAAATCCTTTGCAAACAAGCAAGTACTCAGAGATTTCATCACCACCAGGCCTGCTTTACAAGAGCTCCTGAAAGAGGCACTAAACATAGTTAGAAACAACCAGTATCAGCTACTCCAAAATCATACCAAATGGTAAACAGCATCAACACACTGAAGAAACCGCATGAACTAACAGGCAAAACAGCCAGCTAGCATCAAAATGGCAGGACCAAATTTACACATAACAATAATAACCCTAAATGTAAATGGGCTAAATTCCCCAATCAAAAGACACAGACTGGCAAATTGGATGAAAAGCCAAAACCGATCAGTGTGCTGTATCCAGGAAACCCATCTCACATGAAAGGATACATAAAGGCTCAAAATAAAGGGATGGAAGAAGATTTATGAAGCAAATGGAGAGCAAAAAGAAGCAGGTGTTGCAATTTTCATCTCTGATAAAATAGACTTTAAATCAACAAAGATCAAAAGAGACAAAGAAGGACATTACATAATGGTAAAAGGATCAACATAACAAGAAGAGCTAACTATCCTAAATATACACACACCCAATACAGGAGCACACAGATACATAAGGCAAGTTCTTAATGACTTACAGAGACCTAGACTCCCACACAATAATAGTGGGAGACTTTAACACTCCACTGTCAATATTAGACAGATCAACCAGACAGAAAAGTAACAAGGATATCCAGGGCTTGAACTCAGACCTGGAACAAGCAAACCTGATAGACATTTACAGAACTCTCCACTCCAAATCCACAGAATATACATTCTTCTCAGCACCACATCATGCCTACTCTAAAATTGACCACATAATTGGAAGTAAATCACTCCTGAGCAAATGCAAAACAACTGAAATCATAACAAACAGTCTCTCAGACCATAGTGCAATCAAGTTAGAACTCAGAATTCAGAAACTAACTCAGAACCACACAGCTTCATGGAAACTGAACAACTGGCTCTTGAATGTTGACTGGCTAAACAATGAAATGAAGGCAGAAATAAAGATGTTCTTCGAAACCAATGAGAATGAAGACACAACATACCAGAATCTCTGGGACACATTTAAAGCAGTCTCTAGAGGAAAATATATAGAAATAAATGCCCACATGAGAAGCAAGGAGAGATCTAAAATCGACACCCTATCATCAAAATTGAAAGAACTAGAGGAGCAAGATTTAAAAAACTCAAAACCTAACAGAAGACAAGAAATAATTAAGATCAGAGCAGAACTGAAGGAGATAGAGACACGAAAAACACTTCAAAAAAATCAATAAATCCAGGAGCTGGTTGTTCGAAAAGATCAACAAAATAGACAGACCACTAGCCAGATTAATAAAGAAGGAAAGAGAGAATAACCAAATAGATGCAATAAAAAACTATAAAGGAGAAATCACCACATAACCCACAGAAATTCAAACCATCATCAGAGAATATTACAAACAACTTTATGCACATAAACTAGTAAACCTGGAAGAAATGGATAAATTTCTGGAAGCCTAAACTAGGAAGAAGTCGAAACCGTGAATAGACCAATAACAAGATCTGAAGTTGAGGCAGCAATTAAGAGCCTAGTGCACAAAAAAAGCCCAGGTCCAGATGGGTTCACAGCCGAATTCTACCAGACACAAAAAGAGGAACTGTTACCATTCCTCTTGACACTATTCCAAATAATCCAAAAAGAGGGAATCCTTCCCAAATCATTTTATGAGACCAACATCATTCTGATACCAAAACCCGGCAGAGACTCAACAAGAAAAGTAAACTTCAGGCCAATATCCATGATGAACATAGATGCAAAAATCTGCAATAAAATACTGGCAAGCCAATTGCAACAGCACATCAAAAAGCTTATCCACCATGATCAAGTAGGATTCATCCCAGGGATGCAAGGCTGGTTCAACATACACAAGTCTATAAACGTAATTCACCACATAAACAGAACCAAAGACAAAAACCACATGATTATCTCCATTGATGCAGAGAAGGCCTTTGACAAAATTCAATAGCCCTTTATGCTAAAAAAAATTCTGAACAAACTAGGTATTGATTCAATGTATCTCAAAATAGTAAAAGCTATTTGTGACAAACCAACAGTCAATATCATACTGAATGGGTAAAAACTGGAAGCATTCCCTTTGAAATCTAGCACTAGACAAGGACGCCTTCTCTCACTACTCCTATTCAATATGGTCCTGGAAGTTCTAGCCAGAGCAATCAGGCAAGAAAAAGAAATAAAGGGTATTCAAATAGGAAAGCAGGAAGTCAAATTGTCTCTATTTGCAGATGACATGATTGTATATCTAGAAGACCCCATCGTCTCAGCCCAAAATCTCCTGAAACTGATAAGCAACTTCAGCAAAGTCTCAGGATACAAAATTAATGTGCAAAAATCACAAGCATTCCTATATACCAATAACAGACTTAAAGAGAGTGAAATCGAGAACAAACTGCCATTCACAATTGCTACAAAGAGAATAAAATACCTAGGAATACAACTAACAAGGAACGTAAAGGACTTCTTCAGGGAGAACTGCAAATCACTGCTCAACGAAATAAGAGAGGACACAAACAGATGGAGAAACATTCCATGTTCATGGTTAGGAAGAATCAATGTTGTGAAAATGGCCATACTGCCCAATGTAATTAACAGATTCAATGCAATCCCCATCAAGCTATAAATGGCCTTCTTCACAGAACTGGAAAAAAACACTTTAAACTTCACATGGAACCAAAACACAGCCCACATAGCCAAATCAATTCTAAGCAAAACGAACAAAGCAGGAGGCATCACACTACCAGACTTCAAACTATACTACAAAGCTACAGTAATCAAAATAGCATGGTACTGGTACCAAAACAGAGATATAGACCAATGGAACAGAACAGAGGCCTCGGAGGTTGTGTTGTACATCTACAACCATCCGATTTTTGACAAACCTGACAAAAGCAATGGGGAAAGGATTCCCTGTTTAATAAATGGTGTTGGGAAAACTGGCTAGCCATGTGCAGAAAGCAGAAACTGGACCCCTTCCTGACACTGTACACTAAAATTAACTCCAGACGGATTAAAGACTTAAACATGGGGTCCAAAGTGGCTCCCACCAGAGGTCATGGCGCTCACGAAGGCGAGGTCATCAGTTCAAGCCTAACCTCATAAGCTCAAACTGACTGGCAAAAAAAAAAAAAAAAAAAAAAAAAAAAAAAGACTTAAACATAAGACCTAACACCATAAAAACCCTAGAAGAAAATCTAGGCAAAACCATTCAGGACATAGGTGTACGCAAGGACTTCATGACCAAAACACCAAAAGCATTGGCAACAAAAGCCAAAATAGACAAATGGGACCTAATCAAACTCCACAGCTTCTGCACAGCAAAAGAAACAGTCACTAGAGTGAATTGGCAACTTTCATAATGGGAAAATTTTTTTTTTTTTTTGGGAAAATTTTTTTACAGCCTACCCATCTGACAAAGGGCTGATATCCAGAATCTACAAAGAACTAAAGCAGATTTACAAGAAAAAAACAAACAAGCCCATTCAAAAGTGGGTAAAGATATGAACAGACACTTTACAAAAGAAGACATACATGAGGCCAACAAACATATGAAAAAATGCTCATCATCACTGGTCATTAGAGAAATGCAAATCAAAACCACACCGAGATACCATCTCACGCCAGTTAGAATGGTGATCATTAAAAAATCTGGAGACAACAGATGGTGGAGAGGATGTGGAGAAATAGGAACACTTTTACACTGTTGGTGGCAGTGGAAATTAGTTCAACCATTGTGGCGATTCCTCAAGGACCTAGAAATAGAAATCCCATTTGATCCAGCAATCCCATTACTGGGTATATTTCCAAAGGATTATAAATCATTCTACTATAAGGACACATGCACATGAATGTTCATTGCAATACAGTTTACAATAGCAAAGACCTGAAACCAACCCAAATGCCCATGGATGATAGACTGGACAGGGAAAATGTGGCACATATACACCATGGAATATTATGCAGCCATCGAAAATGATGAGTTCGTGTCCTTTGTAGGGACATGGATGAACCTGGAAACCATCATTCTCAGCACACTGACACAAGAACAGAAATTCAAACACTGCATGTTCTCACTCGTAGGCAGGTGAACAATGAGAACACATCGACACACAGAGGGGAGCATCACACACTGAGGTCTGTTGGTGGGGAATAGGGGAAGGACAGCAGGGGGTGGGGAGTTGGGGAGAGATAGCATGGGGAGAAATGCCAGATATAGGTGATGGGGAGGAAGGCAGCAAATCACACTGCCATGTGTGTACTTATGCAACAATCTTGCCTGTTCTTCACATGTACCCCAAAACCTAAAATGCAATAAAAAAGGAGACTTCAGATAGTCAAACCAAAATTCTATGTATTTTATGAAAGCTAAGGTGTTGCAGAGATGACAGCTATGTTAAAATGGTCTGGTTCATTGGAGAATCCATCAGACACAAATAATGTAGAATCTATGAAAATCACTTCCTTTCATTGTTTAGCTTTGCTAAGGAGAGGAAAATTTGCTATTTGGATCCTTACTCAAAGAATATTTTCTCTGACAGTAGTGAATCCATTTACAATTAAGGTTATACTTCTTTCTTCTACAGACTATACGCCAAATTATGCAGGAAAGTGGTTTTAGAGTCTTTGAGAACAACTTGCTCTCCAGGTAGATGAGTACAGACAGGAGTGATGCCCAATGAACAGTTCTCTGCAATCATTGTTAATGTGGCTTAATCTTTGGGTTACAGCCCTTGTCACAGTTTTGGATATTCTAGTTCAATTAGCTCATTCTTCTCCAAGACCAATCATACATGAGATAACTGAATGAGAACCAAAATTTCTGGATGATCCATTCTATCAGTACATTTCATTACATATTCCACTCAAAGGTTCAAACTAATCTTTTACCATAAATTAAAAATAAACCAAATATTGGTTTATGCTACAGGGCATGAAGCCATGATACAGTTCCAATTTGTATCCAAAATTTCCCTGATTGAACTGGAACATAGTGCTTGTTTGTGGCTCAGAGACCTCATCTAACATATAGTTACTGAGTTTTAAAAAATGAAATGAGGGAATTGTTTTTAAAATCACATTTCTATTCCCTCCAAATGGAAACAATCTTCTTTTAAACTCTCATTACACTTTATCTATAACTCTGTTATAGTACATATCACTTTCCCATGGTATCAATATCCACACATCCCTGGATAGATACCCGTCATTATCCTTGCTAAAGCAGAGGCAACATGTGGCTTTATTCATCATCTCTACTTAATATTAACTCAAGAAACAAGACTCAAAGATAGTTATTTAATATTAAATGAGATCTAAACACCTTCCCAAGACTCAGAGAGAGGCAATTCACACCTGCAAACTTAGTGCCTGCTTTTAGTCCTCATTTTCGACCCTTCAAGTTCTTATCATAGGACCACAACTCTGCACCACCTAAGGCAAGGATGTGAACACACTACCTTCGGCCTCAGTCATTGTTTTATGTCTTAATTACAAACAATTGTTAGCATTTACTATGTTCATTTATATAGTTGAAGAAACTGATGCTTGTAAAATTTAAACAAGTTGCTCAGTCACAGAACTTTAAATAGAAGGAGATAATCTTTCAGACCAGATCTGTTAGACCCAAGAGCCCAAGACAATGACTGTATTCTATCTGCACTTCTTTGTAAATTCTTGTCTCTCTTTCTCCATTCTCGTCTCTGTCAAGTTCCTACATTTATATAACAAGAGCAAAATACATTTAAATATATGTATATATTTAAAATATTTACCAATAGATTATAATGCTTGGTGAGAGAATATATTATTTATTAATTAACTTATTATTACATTGGTATTTTCATATAAAGAGTGAAGAACTTTGGCTAAACTAGTCAACCATATAGAGACATTATGTTGTACCCCAGTGCCAAAGTACTTGAGCATTTCAAAGGAATTTCTATGTAAAGTTCAAATATTTTTGGAAGTAATTATAAGTATTATTTGTTGAGCATCAATCATATGTCAAGCATTGTACTACCTGGTGTCAGACATAATAAGACTCTCAAGACACAGGGGCTAACAATGTCCATTTTAAATAAAAGAAAGCAAAGACCCAGAATGAAGGGTGGTAGATTTCTTGCCCCACGTAGCACAGTTAGGAAGAAACTTTCAAATCTTTCTTCCTCCAAAGACTTGTTCTACATTTTCTCATTCATATATTCTCTGCTACCTTCCATGTAAATTTCTCTCTTTGAAAGGTGGAAAAAGATGCCATATCTGAACATTTATTACACATGAAGTCTCATAGGCCTCCTGTGCTCTCAATTTGCTATGTTGAAGAAGTTCAGTAAATTTTTTGTTTGCACCTACTTCCCTTTGGCTAGGGCTGACATTTCTGAATTAGCCGGGCATCTAACACCTGAGTTAATCTAGTAATATTGTTCTACTCCATCTTATTCTCTCTGACACATCCTCCCAAATATTTATAATTCTGTGCTCCCCCATGAATGTGCAGCTACTCGTCATTCTCTTGTTCTATTTTTAAAGCTCATTTTTTTCTGATGAATCTTTTTTGATTGCATATCTTTATTTCACAAATATTGGAATTCTCCTCAGCACTAATATGAATGAAAACATACAGCATGAAAGACACTGACAGCCTCCTTCTCATCACCTGGCCTAGAGAGGAGCCCACGTAGCTTAAGCAAAATCCATTCTAGGGCTGAAGGAACACTGGCCACATAAAATATTAGTAATCAAACCCCTGGCAACCACACAACTAGAGTGAGTTGTTATTTTCCCAAAGGGATTCAAATTATGCTTAACATGCATCACACAGGGAAGAATTTTACTGAATTCTCTCCTTTCCAACTGTGACCAAGAAAAAATAGAGGGGAAGAAAAGCTTGCTATTTCAGTGCTGGTGAAGGCTATATTTGGAGAGGAAGCTTGTGTTCTATTGGAGGCTAATTTTGGAGAAGATTACAGTGGATAAGGATAACTAAGATGGAGGGCATTAAGGACACAAAATATAAAATGTTACTTTCACCTATCGATAGCCACATCAGGAAACACAAACACCAGGTATGTCATACTCCTTCAATGGCCTTTTGAAAACACTATAGATTCTGTATTAAAGACACAAGCCATTCACCAGTTTAAACGTTCCCTTCCCTCATTTGGAAAACTGAAGCCTACTTTTTAAATAACATGCTTGCTTTGGAGAAAATGAAATATCCCGAGATGATAAATGAACAACAATTTACCACCTGAAGAAACAAGCCACACTGCTGCTAGAGCATTTTTCAGGAGAGGCAGAATATCCATTGATCATGCATATTTACTCCTGACATACCTGTAAATTTCTTGGTCTGGAATGGAAAATAAAAAGTGTTTGCCACACCATTACACTTCTTCCAGATGAATGCTAACACTGTATGAATAGCACTTTACTTCAGAACAGATTTAACACTGAGGTTAACTATTTTTTGCCTGTGAGAGGTGGAGGCAAGCATTCTCCGTTCAGGACTGTAGTGATGGAGAACTATGGGCTATGCAGGTATATTGGTGACTGTAGGAGTTTTTGAAATACACAGATCCTTTTCCTTAATTAAAAATAACATTTCTGAAATCAAAAGTGATATCTTTTCATTGCAGAAAACTAGAAAATTTAGATAAGTGAAAAAAGAAAAGAAAAAAATATAAAACCAAAATCCACCTATGATTCCAACACATAGAGGAAATTACATGACACTTTCATATATATCCTTCCAGGAAATTTTCCAATGCATAAATCGATATTCTTTCCAAAATAATATTGAGCATATGATTGTAAATTTTTTAATGTAAATATACATGATGAATATACATCATATAATTAAATATGCATATTCTTTTATTCATTAATTTCAATGGATACATACTATTAAATAAATATTATAATTTCTTCTTTTTAAAAAAGTTTAGGAACTGGGTACATGTGCAGGTTTGTTATGTAGGTACACTTGTGTCATGAGAGTTTGTTATACAGATTATTTTATCACCCCAGTACTAAGCCTAGAACCCAATAGTTATGTTTTCTGCTGTTCTCCTTCTTCCCACCCTCCAACCTCAGGTAGGCCCCCATGTTTGTTGTTCCCTTCTATGTGTCAATGTGTTCTCATCACTTAGTTCTCATTTATACGGGAGAACACGCACTATTTGGTTTTCTGTTCCTGCATTAGCTTGCTAAGAATAATGGCCTCTAGCTCCATCCATGTTCCTCCTATGAAAGACATGATCTTGTTCTGTCTTATGGTTGCATAGTATTCCATGGTGTATATGTACCACATTTTCTTATCCAATCTACCACTGATGGGCATTTAGGTTGATTGCATGTCTTTGCTCTTTTTTTTTTTTTTTAAATTTTTTATTGGATTTTAGGTTTTGTGGTACATGAGCAGAGCATGTAAGACAGTTGCGTAGGAACACACATGGCAGTGTGCTTTTCTTTCCTTCTCCCCTTCACCCACATTTGGCATTTCTCCCCAGGCTATCCCTCCCCACCTCCCCCTCCCACTGGCCCTCCCCTTTTCCCCCCAATAGACCCCAGTGTTTAGTACTCCCCTTTCTGTGTCCATGTGTTCTCATTTTTCATCACCCACCTATGAGTGAGAATATACGGTGTTTCATTTTCTGTTCTTGTGTCAGTTTGCTGAGGATGACGTTCTCCAGATTCATCCATGTCCCTACAAACGACGCAAACTCATCATTTCTGATTGCTGCATAATATTCCATGGTGTATATGTGCCACATTTTTCCAATCCAGTCTATTATAAATGGGCATTTTGGTTGATTCCAGGTCTTTGCTATTGTAAACAGTGCTGCAATGAACATTCGTGTACATGTGTCCTTATAGTAGAACGATTTATAGTCTTTTGGATATATACCCAGTAATGGGATTGCTGGGTCAAATGGAATTTCTATTTCTAAGGCCTTGAGGAATCGTCACACTGTCTTCCACAGTGGTTGAACTGATTTACACTCCCACCAACAGTGTAAAAGTGTTCCTTTTTCTCCACATCCTCTCCAGCATCTGTTGTCTCCAGATTTTTTAATGATCGCCATTCTAACTGGCGTGAGATGGTATCTCAATGTGGTTTTGATTTGCATCTCTCTGATGACCAGTGACGATGAGCATTTTTTCATATGACTGTTGGCCTCATATATGTCTTCTTTCGTAAAGTGTCTGTTCATATCCTTTGCCCACTTTTGAATGGGCTTGTTTGTTTTTTTCCTGTAAATCCGTTTGAGTTCTTTGTAAATTCTGGATATCAGCCCTTTGTCAGATGGGTAAACTGCAAAAATTTTTTCCCATTCTGTTGGTTGCCAATCCACTCTAGTGACTGTTTCTTTTGCCGTGCAGAAGCTGTGGAGTTTCATTAGGTCCCATTTGTCTATTTTGGCTTTTGTTGCCAATGCTTTTGGTGTTTTGTTCATAAAGTCCTTGCTTACTCCTATGTCCTGGATAGTTTTGCCTAGATTTCCTTCTAGGGTTTTTATCGTGCCAGGTCTTATGTTTAAGTCTTTAATGCATCTGGAGTTAATTTTAGTGTAAGGTGTCAGGAAGGGGTCCAGTTTCTGCTTTCTGCACATGGCTAGCCAGTTTTCCCAACACCATTTGTTAAACAGGGAATCCTTTCCCCCTTGCTTGTTTTTGTCAGGTTTATCAAAGATTGTATAGTTGTAGATATGTTGTGTTGCCTCCGATGCCTCTGTTTTGTTCCATTGGTCTATATCTCTGTTTTGGTACCAGTACCATGCTGTTTTGATTACTGTAGCCTTGTAGTATAGTTTGAAATCCGGTAGTGTGATGCCCCCCGCTGTGTTCTTTTTGCTTAGAATTGACTTGGCTATGCGGGCTCTCTTTTGGTTCCATATGAAGTTCATGGTGGTTTTTTCCAGTTCTGTGAAGAAAGCCAATGGTAGCTTGATGGGGATAGCGTTGATTCTGTAAATTACTTTGGGCAGTATAGCCATTTTCATGATATTAATTCTTCCTAACCATGAACATGGAATGTTTCTCCATCTGTTTGTGTACTCTCTGATTTCGTTGAGCAGTGGTTTGTAGTTCTCCTTGAAGAGGTCCCTTACGTTCCTTGTGAGTTGTATTCCAAGGTATTTTATTCTTTTTGTAGCGATTGTGAATGGCGGTTCGTTCTTGATTTGGCTTTCTTTAAGTCTGTTATTGGTGTAGACGAATGCTTGTGATTTTTGCACATTGATTTTATATCCTGAGACTTTGCTGAAGTTGCTTATCAGTTTCAGGAGTTTTTGGGCTGAGGTGATGGGGTCTTCTAGGTATACTATCATGTCGTCTGCAAATAGAGACAATTTGGCTTCCACCTTTCCTATTTGAATACCCTTTATTTCTTTTTCTTGCCTGATTGCTCTGGCTAGAACTTCCAGAACTAAATTGAATAGGAGTGGTGAAAGAGGGCATCCTTGTCTAGTGCCATATTTCAAAGGGAATGCTTCCAGTTTTTGCCCATTCAGTATGATACTGGCTGTTGGTTTGTCATAAATAGCTTTTATTACTTTGAGATACGTACCATCGATACCGAGTTTATTGAGGGTTTTTAGCATAAAGGGCTGTTGAATTTTGTCAAATGCCTTCTCTGCGTCAATTGAGATAATCATGTGGTTTTTGTTTTTGGTTCTGTTTATGTGGTGAATTACATTGATAGACTTGCGTATGTTGAACCAGCCTTGCATCCCCGGGATGAATCCTACTTGATCATGGTGAATAAGTTTTTTGATTTGCTGTTGCATTCGGCTTGCCAATATTTTATTGAAGATTTTTGCATCTATGTTCATCATGGATATTGGCCTGAAGTTTTCTTTTCTTGTTGGGTCACTGTCGGGTTTTGGTATCAGGATTATATTGGTCTCATAAAATGATTTGGGAAGTATTCCCTCTTTTTGGATTGTTTGAAATAGTTTTAGAAGGAATGGTACCAGCTCCTCTTTGTGTGTCTGGTAGAATTCGGCTGTGAACCCGTCTGGACCTGGGCTTTTTTTGTGTGGTAGGCTCTTAATTGCTGCCTCGACTTCTGACCTTGTTATTGGTCTATTCATAGTTTCAGCTTCCTCCTGGTTTAGGCTTGGGAGGACACAGGAGTCCAGGAATTTATCCATTTCTTCCAGGTTTACTAGTTTATGTGCATAGAGTTGTTTGTAATATTCTCTGATGATGGTTTGAATTTCTGTGGAATCTGTGGTGATTTCCCCTTTATCATTTTTTATTGCATCTATTTGGTTGTTCTCTCTTTTATTTTTAATCAATATGGCTAGTGGTCTGTCTATTTTGTTGATCTTTTCAAAAAACCAGCTCTTGGATTTATTGATTTTTTGAAGGGTTTTTCGTATCTCAATCTCCTTCAGTTCAGCTCTGATCTTAGTTATTTCTTGTCTTCTGCTGGGTTTTGAGTTTTTTTTGATCTTGCTCCTCTAGCTCTTTCAATTTTGATGATAGGGTGTCAATTTTGGATCTCTCCATTCTCCTCATATGGGCACTTATTGCTATATACTTTCCTCTAGAGACTGCTTTAAATGTGTCCCAGAGGTTCTGGCATGTTGTGTCTTCGTTCTCATTGGTTTCGAAGAACTTCTTTATTTCTGCCTTCATTTCATTGTTTAGCCAGTCAACATTCAAGAGCCAGTTGTTCAGTTTCCATGAAGCTGTGCGGTTCTGGGTTGGTTTCTGTATTCTGAGTTCTAACTTGATTGCACTATGGTCTGAGAGGCTGTTTGTTATGATTTCTGTTGTTTTGCATTTGTTGAGCAGTGCTTTACTTCCAATTATGTGGTCAATTTTTGAGTAGGTGTGATGTGGTGCTGAGAAGAATGTATATTCTGTGGATTTGGGGTGGAGAGTTCTGTAAATGTCTATCAGGTTTGCTTGCTCCAGGTCTGAGTTCAAGCCCTGGATATCCTTGTTGATTTTCTGTCTGGTTGATCTGTCTAATATTGTCAGTGGAGTGTTAAAGTCTCCCACTATTACTGTGTGGGAGTCTAAGTCTCTTTGTAAGTCATTAAGAACTTGCCTTATGTATCTGGGTGCTCCTGCATTGGGTCCATATATGTTAAGATCGTTAGCTCTTCTTGTTTTATCGATCCTTTTACCAGTATGTAATGGCCTTCTTTGTCTCTTTTGATCTTTGTTGCTTTAAAGTCTATTTTATCAGAGATGAGAATTGCAACTCCTGCTTTCTTTTGCTGTCCATTTGCTTGGTAAATCTTCCTCCATCCCTTTATTTTGAGCCTTTGTATATCCTTGCATGTGAGATGGGTTTCCTGGACACAGCACACTGATGGGTTTTGGATTTTTATCCAATTTGCCAGTCTGTGTCTTTTGATTGGTGCATTTAGTCCATTTACATTTAGGGTTAATATTGTTATGTGTGATTTTGATACTGCCATTTTGATGCTAAGTGGCTGTTTTGCCTGTTAGTTGTTGTAGAATCTTCATTATGTTGATGCCTTTAACTTTTAGTGTGATTTTGGAATGGCTGGTACTGGTTGTTCCTTTCTATGTGTAGTGCCTCTTTTAGGAGCTCTTGTAAAGCTGGCCTGGCGGTGACAAAATCTCTGAGTACTTGCTTGTTCGCAAAGGATTTTATTTTTCCTTCACTTCTGAAGCTCAGTTTGGCTGGATATGAAATTCTGGGTTGAACGTTCTTTTCTTTAAGAATGTTGAATATTGGCCCCCACTCTCTTCTGGCTTGTAGTGTTTCTGCCGAGAGATCTGCTGTGAGTCTGATGGGCTTCCCTTTGTGGGTAACTCGACCTTTCTCTCTGGCTGCCCTTAGTATTTTCTTCTTTATTTCAACCTTGTTGAATCTGATGATTATGTGTCTTGGGGTTGCTCTTCTCGCAGAATATCTTTGTGGTGTTCTCTGTATTTCCTGCATTTGAGTGTTGGCCTGTCTTGCTAGGTGGGGGAAGTTTTCCTGGATGATGTCCTGAAGAGTATTTTCCAGCTTGGATTCATTCTCTTCGTCCCCTTCTGGTACACCTATCAAACGTAGATTAGGTCTTTTCACATAGTCCCACATTTCTTGGAGAGTTTGTTCATCCTTTTTGCGCTTTTTTCTCTAATCTTGGTTTCTCGTTTTATATCATTGAGTTGGTCTTCGACTTCAGATATTCTTTCTTCTGCTTGGTCAATTCGGCTATTGAAACTTGTGCATGCTTCGCGAAGTTCTCGTATTGTGTTTTTCAGCTCCTTTAATTCATTCATATTCCTCTCTAAGTTATCCATTCTTGTTATCATTTCCTCATATCTTTTTTTAAGTTCCTTAGTTTCTTTGCATTGATTTAATACATGTTCTTTTAGCTCACAAAAGTTTCTCATTATCCACCTTCTGAAGTCTAATTCCGTCATTTCGTCACAGTCATTCTCCATCCAGCTTTGCTCCCTTGCTGGTGAGGAGTTTTGGTCCTTTCTAGGAGGTGAGGTGTTCTGGTTTCGGGTGTTTTCCTCCTTTTTTCGCTGATTTCTTCCCATCTTTGTGGGTTTATCCGCTTGTCATCTGCGTAGTTGCTGACTTTTCGATTGGGTCTCTGAGTGGACACCCAGATTGTTGATGATGAAGTATTTCTGTTACTTGTTTTTCCTTCTACCAGCCTAGCCCCTTTGCTGTACGACTGCTGAGATCCACTCCAGGCCCTGCTTGTCTGGGGTGCACCTCTAGCAGCTGTGGCACAATGAGGGATGCTACCCGTTTCTTTTTCTGCTATCTTTGTCCCAGGATGATGCCTGCCAAATGTCAGTCTTTTGGATATAGAGGGGTCAGGGAGCTGCTTGAGGAGACAGTCTGTACTTTTTTGGAGCTCAATTGCTGAGCTGTGAGCTCTGTTGTTCATTCAGGGCTGTTAGGCTGCTATGTTTGATTCTGCTGCAACAGAGCTCATAAAAAAAACCCTTTTTTTCTCAAATGCTCTGTTTGGGGGGTTCGGGCTTTATTTTTCGATGTCCGATGAGGTGTCCTGCCCAGCTAGAAGGCAGACTAGCCACTGTTTGGCTGCCGAGGCTCCGCCCTGCTGTTGTGTGATTCGCCCTGTTCCTGCAGGCTCTGCTGTGGTCTCCACCACGCCCTGCGGCGGAGTCTCTTCATTGTAGTGTGTTGCCTCAGCAACGACAGGCTGCGTCAGCAGTGGGCGTGTATCTCAGTAGGGACGGGTTGCCTCGGCAACGGCTGGCTGCGTCAGCAGTGGGCGTGTATCTCAGTTGGGGCGGGTTGCCTCGGTAGTGGTGGACGCCCCTCCCCCACAGAGCGTCTCGGACCGTCTGCTCGGGATAGTTTGAAATCGCGGTTTTGTTCGTCCCACTGGGTGTCCCAAACGATCTGTCCCTGCAATCCCCTGGGCTGGCCTACTGTCCAAGTCTCATTCAGTCTCAAGTCCAGCCCTCTCAAGTCTCAGGTTGCTGGTTCAACAGGGCACCCAGAGAAGCGCGCCCTGTGGGGATTGCTGGGTAGGGCCGGCCGCCGCCGCCCCGGCTGCCAGATTCGCCAGGCAGACCTACTGCCTGGCGTCCCATGTCTTTTTTATACTTGGGAGTTTCCCCGTTCTGTGGGCAACAAAGATCAGTCTGGAAATGCAGCTCCGACTCACCATTTGCGGATTCAACAAGAGCTCCAATCCTGGGTTGTTCTCACAGCGCCATCTTGAGTCCTCCCCCGTCTTTGCTCTTGTGAATAGTGCTGCAGTGAACATACATGTCCATGTGTCTTTATGATAGAACCATTTATATTCCTTTGGGTATATACCCACTAATGAAATTGCTGGTTGAATGGTAGTTCTGTTTTCAGTTCTTTGAGGAATTGCCATACTGCTTTCCACAACAGTTGAACCAATTTACACTTCCAACAACCACCAGCAGAGTATAAGCATTCCCTTTTCTTTGTAACCTCTCCAGCATCTGTTATCTTTTTACTTTTTGATAGTAGCCATTCTGACTGGTATAAGATAGTATCTCATTGTGGTTTTGATTAGCATTTTCACTAATAATCAGTGACGTTGAGCTTTTATATATATATATGCTTGTTGACTGCGTGTATGTCTTGTTTTGAAAAGTGTCTGTTCATGTCTTTTGTCCACTTTCTAATGGAGCTTGTCGTTTCAGTTTTTGTAAATTTCTTTAAGCCCCTCAGAGATGCTGGATATTAGACCTTTGCTAGATGTATAGTTTGCAAAATTTTTCTCCCATTCTGTAGGTTATCTGTTTACTCTGTTGATAGTTTCTTTTGCTGTAACTAAGCTCTTTAATTTAACCAGATTCCCATTTGTCAATTTTTGCTTCTGTTGCAATTGCTTTTGAACATTTTCATCATAAAATCTTTGCCAGTTTCTATGTCCAGAATGATATTACCTAGGTTGTCTTCCAGGATTTTTATAGCTTTGCATTTTGCATTTAAGTCTTTCATCCATCTTGAGTTGATTTTTGTATATGGTGTAAGGAAGGGGTCCAGTTTCAGTCTTTTGCATATGGCTAGCCAGTTATCCCAGCACAATTTATCAAATAGGGAATTCTTTCCCTACTGCTTGCTTTTGTCCATTTTGTTGAAGATCAGATGTTTCTAAATGTGCAGCCTTATTTCTGAGCTTGCTATTCTGTTGCATTGGTCTATCAATCTATTTTTGTACCGGTACCATGCTGTTTTGGTTAGTGTAGCCCTGAAGTACAGTTTGAAATCACATAGCAAGATTCCTCTAGGTTTGTTATTTTTGCTTAGGATTGCTTTGGCAATTTGGGCTCTCTTTTGGTTTCATACGATTTTAAAATAGTTTTTTCTAGTTATGTGAAGAATGTCATTGATAGTTTGATAGGCATAGCATTGAACCTATAAATTGCTTTGGGAGTACGGCCATTTTAATGATATTTTTTCTTCCTATCCATGAGCATGGAATATTTTTCCATTTGTTTGTGTCATCTCTGATTTCTTTGAGCAATGTTTCATAGTTCTCATTTCATAGTTCTCTCACTTCTTTGGTTAGCTGAATTCCTAGGTATTTTATTCTTTTTGTGGCAACTGTGAATGGGATTGTGTTCCTGATTTGGCTCTCAGCTTGACTATTGTTGATGTGTAGAAATACTAGCGATTTTTTACATTGATTCATATCCTGAGATGTTGCTGAAGTTAGTTAGCTTCAGGAGCTTTTGGGCTGAGACAATGGAGTTTTTAGTTATAGGATAATGTCATCTGCAAACAGGGATAGCTTGACTTCCTTTCTTCCTATATAGATGCTGCTTATTTATTTCTCTTGTCTGATTGCTGTGGCCAGGATTTTCAATAATATGTATGCTGAATAAGAGTGGTGACAGAGGGCATCCTTGTCTTCTGGTTTTCAAGGGGAATGCTTCCAGATCTTGCCCACTCTGTATTATGTTGGTTGTGTGTTTGTCACAGAGGTGGTTTTTTATTATTTTGAGGTATATTCCTTCAGTAGTTAGTTATTGAGAGCTTTTAACACAAGAGGTATTGAACTTTATCGAAAGTGTTTTCTGCAACTGTTGAGAGAATCATTCGGTTATTTTTTTCTTTTGTTCTGTTTATGGGGTGAATCACACTTATTGATTTGTATATGTTTGACTGACCTTGCATCCCTACTTGATTGTGGTGGATAAGCTTTTTGATGTGGTACTGGATTCACTTTGCCAGTATTTTGTTGAGGATTTTTGTATTGATGTTCATCAAGGATATAAGTTTTCTTTTTTGTTTTGTCTCTGCCAGGTTTTGGTATCAGGATAAGCTGACCTGAGAATGAGTCAGGAAATAATTCCTCCTTTTTAATTTTTTGGAATAGTTTCAGACGGAATGGTACCCACTTTTCTTTGCACATCTGGTGGAATTAAGTTATGAATCTATCTGGTCGTGGGCTTTTTTGGTTGGTAGGCTATTTATTAGTGATTCAATTTTGGAGCTCCTTATTGGTCTCTTCAGGGATACCCCTTCTTCCTGATTCAGTCTTGAGAGTGTGTATGTGTCCAGGAATTCATCTATTTCTAGAGGTGTTTATAATGTTCCCTGATGGGCATTTGTATTTCTGTGGGGTCAGTGGTAATATCCTTTTTGTCATTTGTAATTGTGTTTATTTAGATCTTCTCTTTTTTCTTCTTTATTAGATCCTATTTGCTAGCAGTCTATCTATATTGTTTTTCAAAAAACCAACTTCTGGATTTGTTGATCTTTTGAATGCTTTTTCCTGTCTCAGTCACCTTTAATTCAGCTTTGATTTGGGATATTTCTTGTCTTCTCCCAGCTTTGGAATTGGTTTGCTCTTGGTTTCTCTAGTTCGTTTGGTCATGATGTTAGGTTGGTAAGTTGAGATCTTCTTAACTTTTTCATGTGGCACTTAGTGCTATAAATTTCCCTCTTAACACTGCATTTCTATGTCCCAGAGATTTTGGTACATTGTATCTTTGTTTTCATTAGTTTCAAAGAACTTGTTTCTGCCTTAATTTTATTATTTACCTAAAATAATAACCTGCTCTTGGGAGCAGGTTATTTAATTTCTACAAAATTGTAGGGTTTTGAGAAATTTTCTTGGTCTTGATATCTAATTTTATTGTGCTGTTGTTTGAGAGAGTGATTGGTATGATTTCAGTTGATTTCAGTTCTTTTGCATTTGCTGAAAATCATTTCATTTCCAATTGTGTGGTCAATTTCAGGGTATGTGCCATTTGGCAATGCGAAGAATGTTGGTTTTGGGGTAGAGAGTTCTGTAAATGTCTATCAGTTCCATTTGGTTCAATGCTGAGTTCAGGTCCCAAATATCTTTATTTTTTTTCCCTCAGTGTTCTGTTAAATACTGTCAGTGAGGTGTTGAAGTCTCTCACTAGTATTGTGTGGGAGTAAAAGTCTCTTTGAAAGTCTCTAAGAACTTGCTTTGTGAATCTGAGTTTAGGTCTTTTTGTTTAATTGAACCATTTGTGATGTCTTTCTTTGTCTTTTTTGATTTTTGTTGGTTTAAAGTCTGTTTTATCTGAAATTAGTATTGCAACCCCTACCTTTATCTGTTTTCCATTTGCTAGGTAGGTTTTTTCCATCGTTTTATTTTGAGCCTAGGGTGTCACTGCATGTGAAATGGGTCTCTTGAAGACAGTATATTAATGGGTCTTGCTTCTTTATCCAGCTTGCCACTCTGTGCTTTATCATTGGGTCATTTACCCATTTACATTCAAGGTTGGTAGTTTTATGTGTGGATTTGGTTCTGCAATCATGATGTTAACTGGTTATTATGCAGACTTATTTGTGTGGTTGCTTTATAGTGTCACTAGTCTGTATACTTAAGTGTGCTTTTGTAGTAACTAGTAATGTTTTTCCTTTCCATATTTAGTGCTTCTTTCAGGAGCTCTTATAAGGCAGGTTGGGTGGTAACAAATTTCCTCTGTATTTGTTTGTCTGAGAAGGATCTTATTTCTCCTTCACTTATAAAGCTTAGTTTGGTCAGATATAAAATTCTTGGTTGAAATTTTTTTTTTTAGAATGTTGAAATTATTAGGCCCTCAATCACCTCTGGGTTACAGGGTTTCCTGTGAGAGGTCTACTATTAGTCTGGTGGGCTTCCCTTTGTATGTGTCCTGACCTTTCTGTCTGCCTTGAATATTTTTTTCTTTCATTTTGACCCTGGAGTATCTGACAGTTATTTGTCTTGGGGATGATCTTCTTGGGTAGAATCTTGCTGGGGTTCCCTGTATTTCCTGAATTTGACTGTTGTTCTCTCTAGCAAGATTGGGGAAGTTTTCATGGATGATATGCTGAAATATGTTTTCTAAGTTGTTTGCTTTCTCTCCCTTTCTTTTAGGAATGCCAATGATTCAAAGATTTGGTATCTTTATATCCTATATTTTTCAGAAGTTTTGCTCATTCCTTTTCTTTTCTTTTCTTTTTCGAGACAGAGTCTCGCTCTGTCACCAGGCACAAGGCTGGAGTACAGTGGTGTGATCTCGGCTCACTGCAACCTCCACCTCCCAGGTTCAAATAATTCTGCTGCCTCAGCCTCCTGAGTAGCTGCGACTACAGGCATGTACTATCACACCCAGCTAATTTTTGTATTTTTAGTAGAGATGGGATTTCACCATGTTGGCCAGGATAGTCTCAATCTCTTGACCTCATGATCTGCCCACCTCGGCCTCCCAAAGTGCTGGGATTACAGGCGTGAGCCACCAGGCTCAGCCTCCTTTTCATTTTTTTCCTTTACTTTTGTCTGCTTTATTTCAGAGATCCAGTCTTCTAGTTCCAAGATTCTTTCCTCAGCTTGATCTCTTCTGCAGTTAATACTTTCAATTGCATTGTGAAATTATTGTAGTGTGTTTTTCAGCTCAGTCATGTCAGGTTCTGTTTTACACTAGCTACTTTGTCAGCCCTTGAATTATTTAATTGTAATAGTTTTCTTAGATTGGCTTTTGCCATTCTACTGAATCTCAGTGATCTTTGTTCCAAACCATAATCTGAATTCTATTCTGTCATTTCAGCTAGCTCAGTCTGGTTAAGAATCCTTGTTGGAGAACTAGTGTGTTTGTCTGGAGGACATAGACTCTGGCCATTTGAGTTGCCTGAGTACTTCCATTGGTGCTTTGTCATCTCTGCATGTGGGTGTGTTCCTTTAATTGCAGTGTGAATTGAGTACAGTCAGTAGACTTCTTTTCTGGATGTTTTCACAGGGCTGAGGCTTTGTTCATGGTCTCTATTTGTAGCTGACTTCTTGTCTTTTGTTACACAGGGCAGGATGTTAGTGAGGTATTTTTGGTGTTGAAGCTTTGGGGTGTAAACCAGTAGGTGGCACTTAGGTGTACTGATCAGTTGGTAGGCTCTTTCTTGGTCATGTGGCCACCCTCTATTTCCTCACATTTGCAGCCATGGTGCCTCTCAACCCACCGAAAGTGTGGGCTCCTATCCCACTTTAGTTCTGGCTGTACATTGTGGCTAGGCACTCTTGGGCTGTCCACTGCACTCGGGAGCAATCTCAGGGTTTATATTTCCTCCCCAATTTGGAGGAAGCAGAGGAAGGAAACTTAGCAGTGATTATGGCCAAGGGTCTTTTATTTGTCTCCTGGGAGCTCTACCCCAGAGAGATGCAGGTCAGCAATTGCTCAGTGTGATTATCCTAGGATGTGGGGTCTGTGCTGTAGGACCAAGCCAGAGGTTCCTTGTCTGGTGATGAGCAGGGGAGTGGGTGAGACCCAAGTGAGACAGACTGGCCTCCTCTCCTTGAGTTGCTTGCAGCTTGTTGGAGTGGATAAGGCCCTTAGAGTCTTTGCTTCCTCATTAGTCTGAGGGTGGTGGGGTAGTACCACTACAAAGGCAATGGCAGATGGGCTTTCAGCTGCTCCTGGGGGCTCCACTTCTGAGAAACGTGGAGCCACTGTTACTGAGAGTGTTCGGCCAGTGGAGATGGGTAGCTACACTGCTGGTGTGAGCTTTGAGCTCTGCTCTTTGGGGAGCAGGAGGTTGAAATCTCAATGGGTGGAGAGACTGTTCTCCTCTCCATATAATGACTGTGGCATGCTGTAAGCTTGGGTATAGCTCTCAGGTTCTTTATTTCTTCCGCTAACTGAGGGTAGCAGGAATAGAACTACTGCAGTGACAGTGGCAGTGGGGTTGTGAGATGTCTCTGGGAGCCTCCCCGCAGGGAGATTCCAGGCCACTACCATTGGGTATGCTCAGCCATGGGTGGGGGTGACTATTCTGTGGTCATGAGCTGGGAGCCCTGCCTGGTGAGGAGTATGGGATGGGGATTCCAAGGGAAGAGGACCTGGACTCCTCCACATGTGGCTTCAGTATGCTGGAGGTGCCAGCATCCTGACTAGGCCTTTTGTTCCTTCCCTAGCCTGAGGGCTGTTAGGGTGGTACCACTGTGACTGCAGTAGCAGAAGGGTTACGGGCTGACTCTGAGATTCCTCCTTAGATAAATGCTGAGCTGCCTCTGATTGAAGTGGTCAGATGGAGGCAGGATGATTGTGTTGGAGTTCCAGGTCAGACTGCCTGCCCAGTAAGGAGAATTGAGAATCCAGACCACTTCCCTGGCTGGTGGAGCCTCCCTGGCTCTGCATTGCTCCTGAGTGGGTGGTTGTCCTACCTCGCTTTTCTGCATTCTCCCTGGTTCAAGTTGTTTCCTTGATAAATCCCAATTTGTGCACCTGGATGCTTAAGTTGAAGGTGCTGTATTCATCCCCATCTATTAAAAATATTTTAGAGGAATTGTTTATAGCAAATATTCAAAACGAAATTTGAGAGCTACTTTATATAACATGAAATTACTTGTTTGAAGAGGACACTGAAGTGGAGAGACTGTAAATTATATATATATATCACAGTTCCTTCTTTTTATTTTGGACATTTAGGTTGATTTTGTATCTTGGCTATTGTGAGTAGTGCTGCAATAAACATGAGAATGCAGATATCTTTTCAACATTCTACATTTGTTTTCTTTGGATATGTCCCCAGTAGTAGGACTGATTGATCATATAATAGCTCTATTTTTTTGAGAAACCTTCACGTTGTTTTCCATAATGGCTTTACTAATCGACATTCCCATCAACAGTGTATAAGAGTTCACTTTTTTAATATCCTCACTAACACTTTTTTTTTATAGCCATTCTAAAAATTGTGAGGTAATATTTCATTGTGGTTTTAATTTACATTTCCATGATGATTAGTGATGTTGACCTTTTTTTCATGTTCCTATTAGCCATTTAAATGTCTTCTTTTGAGAAATATCTGCTCAAGTCTTCAGTCTATTTTTTAATTGGGTTATTTGTTTTCTTGCTATTGAGTTGTTTGAGTTTATTAAATACTTTAGATTATAATCCCTTCTTAGATATATGGTTTGCAAGCATTTTCTCTCATTTTGTAAGTTGTCTCTTCGTTCTGTTATTTGTTTGCTGTGCAGAAACTTTTTAGTTTGTAATCCTGCATGTCTATTTTTGCTTTAATTCCCTGTGATTTCAGAGTCATTTCCAAATATCATTGCCCAAACCAATGTCATGGAGTTTTCTCTTATGTTGTCTTCTAGTAGATTGAGTTTCAAGTCTTACATTTAAGTCTTTAATCCATTTTGATTTTTGCATATAATGTGAGATAAAGGTCTAATTTTATTCTGCATGTGGATATACAGTTTTTTCAGCATGATTTTCTGAAAATCCATCCCTCATGTGTTCTTGGAATTTTTGTCAAAAATTAATTGACCATAAATGCATGGATTTATTTCCTTGCTGTCTATGTTTCAGTGGTCTATGTATCTGCTTTTATGCTAGTACTATGCTGTTTTAATTACTATAGCTCTGTAATGTATTTTGAAATAAACTATTGTGATCCCTCCAGCTTGGTAGCTACAATAAAATACTTGGAAATAAATTTATCCAAGAGGTGAAAGAGCTATACACTGAAAACTAGGACACTAATGAAAGAAATGGAAGAAGACATAATAAATGGAAAAGTAGATCATGTTCATGGACTGGAAGACTTAATGTCAAAATGTCCATACTGCCCAAGCACACTGCAGATTCAGTGAATCCCTATCAAAATTTCAATAACATTTGTTCACAAATATAGAAAAAAAATACTAAATTTCATATGTAATCACAAAAGACTCCAAATATCCAAAGCAATCTTGAGCATAAAAGTGGTCTTCAACTTATAAACAAAATGTGTTCCAAAAGATAATTTATAATTTTTCTCTTCTTTGGACAATGTGTTTTGTATTTTAGGTTTGCACATGGTTGTACAGTCTAGGTCATTCATCACTGAGTACTCACTCCACAAATATGTTTTTGAGAGCATTCTATCTAGTGCTATCTCTGCTGAGAAATGGTAGTAAAGGCTTCTGGAAAGAAGAAAAGGAATATACCAGAGGGGAAAGCAGACATGAAATTACTGTTAGATGAACACCCCCGAGCCCATGTGCCACTCTCTGGCTGAGCCCTCCACTTGTACACTGGTGCCTGTCTTCTCTTGTCTTCTAAAAACAGCACTTTAGTATCTCTCCCTTTTTACTTCACCATCATGACTGCTTCTCTATTGGGTCATATCCATGGGCATACAAACATATTTTTTGTACTTCCTGTCTTAAAAGAAACACCTTCGCTTAACCAAATTCCTCCAAGAGCTCTATCATATTTTTCTGTTCCACATCACAGTAGAATTTCTTAAAAATACTGACCATACTCTTTAATTTTTCTCCTCATTTCATCTTTTAAAACAGCTCAGGCATCATTCTAACCCAGAAATTCTCCAGGATGCTCTGAGTCTAAGATAGGCCGCCTTCCTTTGTCTTATGCTAACTCCTGGACTCTCTGCATCATGGCTGTCACCACTTTCTATTTTGATGGCCTGCACACTGGCTGCTTCTGTCATTCAACTATAAAGAGCTATAGACAACTATAAACAGACATGGTATCTCAAAATGCTGAATCCTGGGTGCCTAAAATAATGTCTGAAAAATTATAAATGAATGAAAAATGTTGATGAATGAATGGAATCTTAAAAGATGAGCAAGAGTACAGTGGGAGCCAAGAGAAGAGTGTTCCAGGTAAAAGAAATAGAATGTGTAAGAACATGGAGTCTAGAAAGAATGTAACAGGTACATTCAGCCTTAGTCATTTAGTATAGTAGCAGCACAGGGTGTGTATGTGTGAGGATAAAGGAAACTATAGCAAAATTTAGTCCTGAGTTGTTAAGAGTCTTCTATCATATATCAGAGGAATCAGACTGTATCTTACTCAAATTAAAAATTTATAAAGGAAATATAAACTGGGCAAACTAACACAGGAACAGAAAACCTAACATCACACATGTTCTCACTTATAAGTGGGAGCTGAACAATGAGAACACATGAACGCAGGGAGGGCTACAACACACGCTGGGGCCTGAAGCCAGGGGCGGGGGGTGGTGCAGTGGGAGGGAGAGCATCAGGATAAATAGCTAATGCATGCAGGGCTTAGTACCTAGGTGATGGGTTGAAATGTGCAGCAAACCACCATGACACACATTTACCTATGATACAAAAGTACACATTCCTGCACATGTATCCCGGAACATAAAATAAAATAAAGAAATGTAAGCTGCGTAATAACTGGTCAAGTTTTCATTATAGTAATGCTTACTAATATTTGTTGTTCTACCCTCTGTCATTAATACATACTTTAAAAAATTTTACTTACCCAGGTTTTATAACTAATAAATAGTAGAATACACATTCAAAACCCAATCTCTCTGAGTATAGAAGACATATTCTAAACTCAATATTGAATCCTGAAGGTCAGTTTGGCAACAGCATGGTAGGTTAGAGAAAAGCACCAGTTATGAGGCAATTACAACAGGCTGGATGACAGATAATGACAGTGTAAACTTAAGCCAAAGTCTTTGAGAGCAAGATTCGCATCATTTTTCACTGTGCTCTGGCATGATGGGCTTGACAGATTTAGGTGTTTAATAAATATTTTCTGAACAAATTGAAATATGACTTGGAGCAGGAAAAAAGTAACCAATTTAATTGGTTGAAATTTGGGAGGTAAGTGATCAGGATTAGTGAAAGGAAGAAGTTAAAGAAGACTGGTTTCTAGTAGAGGCGAGAAAGTGTATTGTGATGTCATCAACTGAGACATGAAACATCAGAGAAGAGCAGGTTTGGTCAGTGAGGTGGGTGAGGTGGTGAGGTGGGTGAGGATGGTTCCGTTTTGAGTTTTAAGTACCTGTGTAATGGTTGGATGGAGATGTCTGGTGGATAACTGGAAATATAAATCTGGAGTTCAAAAGAAGAGTTCAATCTGAAGGTAGCCATCAATATGTGGGTAGGAATCAATATAGACACTAAAAGAACCAAATTTGCAGATATAACTTCATAGGCAAAATGTGAAATAAGAAGAGACTTCGAAGAATTAAATCTGAACCACACTTATGTTTTAGTGATGGCCAGAGAGTACTGAACCTGTAACTGGCACTGGGAAAAAGTAACAAATTTCAGAAAAAAAAGAGTGCCATCAAAGACAACGAGGGAGGGCCAAGAAGGAGGGAGTGGTTTACTGTCAGATTCTGCAGGAGTCCTTACTTAAAAGTCTCAGTTGGAAAAGGAAACAGAAACCACTGCAGGTGTTTTAAGCAAGAAGGATTGAATTCACGGATTGAACCGCTTATAAAATTGTTAGAAGTGGTAGCATCTAAACAGCGATTCCTGATTAATGCAGAAGTGCCCCCTATCTCCACATTAGGACCCAGGCTGATGGAAACTCCACCATCTGGAATATCTCTGGTTTGCCAGACATTGCAAAAGGAGGGGAATAAAGAGGAAGCTTCTGTTTCCTAAAAATTCTGTCCAAATGGCAACACCCAACTGCAGGAAGCAGGGGCATGCTGTCCTACCGTGCACTCAGTGAGGAAGTGTAGTCATAGCGAGCATATCACAGGCAAGTCAACCTCCTGTACCTCACTTTCTTCATTTGTAATTCTTCTCTGGCACTTATCTCTTAGGCTTGTTAGAGAGTTAAACTAATGTATACAAGATGCTGCAAACAGTAATACTGATCTATAGTAAACCCTAAATTATTTTTAAGCATTATTGTGTTTTTCTATTCCTTTTTCTTAACTCTCTTCTCCTCCACCGCCTCTCTTTCAGTCCTGGACTTGCTGTGTCCAGCCTGCATTTTATTCTGGTCTGCCGGTGAATTCACTCTCCCAAGGAGAATAGCCCCTTTCTCTACCCACCACCTACAAATCCATTGCTGGGAAAAAGAGAATATAAAATATAACTTCTCCCTTATCAAAATAAATTAGATATGTCTCTTAAAAGATGACAACTCAGGAAGGTTATTAAATTATATCTCGTAAACTGCCCTCTATCCCCTACCTCTCCTAATGGAGCTCAATGGCCAGTCGGCAACAGGCACTAAAAAATAACTTGGAACGGACTGATTCCAAAGCTGCTATCAGCTGCTACAGGGATTTTCACTTCTAATCAACCTCGAAGTACTTGGAACTGCCTATTCTCCCTTCCAGCAGCGCAGGCAGGGAAGAATGGGCGCAGATAATCTTTCTTCTCCCTGTCAGTTCTGTTTCACTCTAAATCAGGGAATTGTATGCCTTCATGAACCTATTTCTGTCCTATCCACAAGAGCAACAGAATCCATCACAGCTGCAGCCTAGCAGGGGAAGTGTCCTGAGTACAAACAGCTGCCTTCCCTGCTAGCACCAGGAGAAGAGCAGAGGAATTTATAGAGCCACTAGAGCCAGTTGGTCAGGGAAGAGATTTAGTCATTCCCTTGAGCCCAAGAGACCCTTTTTGCCTCTCTCTTCTCACTCCACACCCCCCTTTCTCTGATTCTTCAGTTCTACAGCAGTCTAAGGAAAGATGGGTGGTGCCCCTTCTGCCCTAAAGGTTTCCTTTTCCCCCAGACTCTTGGGATCAAAGATATCCTTTTGGGAATTCTTGACAATGACAAAAAACATCCGGCAACTGAACATCCCTTTCTGGTTCTGACCTTTCATTCTTGAAGAAGGAAGAGTGGCATTATTTTTCTCCATACCTGTCATCTCCATTGGGAATACGTTGTCTGTGATGTCTGAACCCTCTTACTGCTTTCCTGTAGGGAGCCTTGGAATGAAGCAAGCTACTGACAGTAAGGCTGTCAACGTGCCAACCCTGCTCACCTTTCCAGTACCCTCTACTACCAAGCCTGACCTCTGTACCAGGTTATGCGATGCATGAGATCTGATTCCCACATGATATGTAATGGCATCCATGTCCCAAAGTCCTTGGTTGACTAACCAATGAATTAAGCACCTAGTATACCCAAATATGTCCTAGATGCTGATAATATGGAACAGACTTGATACTTGGGTTATTTCCTATTGCTCTCAAGCACATTAAAAAAATTTTTATTATAAAATAATTCAAATAGTCAAAAAGTACAGCAATTAGTATAACACTAAAGAGATATAAACATCAACATTTCCCAAGTATTTGAAGACTTCACATTAGTAAAAAAGAAAATCTTATCAATAAAATGGAGGATCTCTCTGCAAACCTGTATATTTCCCTGTCTCTCTCTCCTTTTTTCCCTCCGTTTTTTTCCCCAAAGGTAACTACTAGCCTAGTTACCTAGTGGCCATGTATTCATAAAATGCAACATTTTTGTTTTCTTAATAATATACCAAAATGGTATCATACTTGTTATGTCCTCTTGGATGTTACATTTTCCATTCAAAATAATGTTTTTGACATTTATTCAAGTCAATGCATGTAGAACCAATTCAATATATTCTATCAGTTGAATGCTATTTTGTTATATGAGCTTACCACAATTTATCTTTTTTGATTTTGATGATTATGTATACTCATTTCAAGGTTTTTGCTGTTAAATATGCTTCTGCAGTGAACATTCATGTATATTTCCTTGCTTATGTGTGTGAGAATTTCTCTGGGGCAATGTTTTGCAACTTCATTTTGACAAGGATTCACAGGTAGAGAACTTTTATATCATCATCATAAGTCTAGGTGCAAACACATATAAACAATACATAGTCATTTAACTGAAACAAACCCAAGATGTATTCTCATATTATTCTATTCCATTCCTTTTCTGTTCTATTCTGTATTATAATTCCTGTTATATTCTACTCTCTTTTACTCCTTTTTAAATTAATTGACTGACATACTGAGTTGATTCTATAATCCAACAATGAGTCAGGATCTAGGGTTTGAAAAACACTAACTTAATGTGTATGTCCAGGAGCAGAATTGCTGGGTCTAAGAATATGAGCATTTCAACTTCATTATATATTGCCAAGTTGCTCTCTTCATAGTAAGATGTACCCATTTTAGAGATATTAAAATATAAAATATATGCATTTTATAATCTAGGTTGTGCAATATTCTAGATACAATTTTTTCATTCATTATATGAATTTTCAGCTTTTAAATTTGTCCTTTAACTTTCTTTATGTATATTTTATCATACAAAAGTTTTTAATTTTGGAGTAGTCAAATGTGTAAAAATGTTTCATATAGATAATTTAGCCTTTAAGATATTTCTACCTGATGTCATAAAGATAGTCTTCTACATCTCTTTCTGAAAATTCTTCAGCTTTGACTTTTGGCCCCAGACTTTTAATCTATCTGGGGTTGGTATTTTGTTATGGTGAGATAGGTATTAATGGATATCCTCAAGTATCAGGTTTTTGTTTTTGTTTTTGTTTTTGAGTGATCCATTCTTTCCACATTTTGTTTGTTTGTTTAAAAATGTTTCAATTTCCATAGGTTATTGGGAAACCAGTGGTGTTTGTTAGATGAGTAAGTTCTTTAGTGGTGATTTGTGAGATTTTGGTACACCCATCACATAAGCAGTATACACTACCCCCAATTTGTAGTCTTTTATCCCTCACCCACTTCCCACACTTTCCCGAGTCCCTAAAGTCCATTGTGTTATTCTTATGCCCTTGCATCCTCATAGCTTAGCTCCCACTTATGAGGGAGAACATACAATGTTTGGTTTTCCATTCCTGAGTTACTTCACTTAGAATAATAGTCTCCAATCTCATCCAGGTTGCTGCAAATGCCATTAATTCATTCCTTTTTGACTGGCTGAGTAGTATTTCATCATATATAGATATATTCCATATATCTATATATTCCATGCAATATATATATGTATGTGTATATATATACATACGTATCACACACACACACACACACACACACACACACACACACACACACACACACATCACAGTTTCTTTATCCACTCATTGATTGATGGACATTTGGGTTGGTTTCGCATATTTGCAATTACAAATAATGCTGCTATAAACATACTTGTGCAAGTATCTTTTTCCTAAAATGACTTCTTTTTCTCTGGGTAGATACCCAGTAGTGAGATACCTGGATCAAATGGTAGATCTGCTCTTAGTTCTTTAAGGAATCTCCACACTGTTTTCCATAGTGGTTGCACTAGTTTACATTCCCACCGGCAGTGTAGAAGTTTTCCCTGTTCACCACATGCATGCCAACATCTACTATTTTTTAATTTTTTGATTATGGCCATCCTTACAAGAGTAAGGTGATATCACATTGTGGTTTTGATTCACATTTCCCTGATCATGAGTGAAGTTGAGCATTTTTTCCTGTTTGTTGGCCATTTGTATATCTTCTTTTGAGAATTATCTATTCATGTCTTTGGTCCAATTTTTGATGAGATTGTTTGCTTTTTTTCTTGCTAATATGTTAGTTCATTGTCGATTCTGGATATTAGTCCTTTGTTATATGTATAGATTGTGAAGATTTTCTCCCACTCTGTGGGTTGTCTGTTTACCCTGCTGACTGTTCCTTTTGCTGTGCAAAGCCTCTTTAGTTTAATTAAGTCCCAGCTACTTATCTTTGTTTTAATTACATTTGGTTTGGATTCTTGGTCATGAAATCCTTGCCTAAGCCAATGTCTATAAGGGTTTTTCCAATGTTATCTTCTAGAATTTTTATAGTTTCAGGTCTTAGATTTAAGTCCTTAATTCATCTTTAGTTGATTTTTGTATAAGGTGAGAGATGAGAATCCAGTTTCATTCTCCTACATGTGACTTGCCAATTATCCCACACCATTTGTTGAATAGAGTATCATTTCCTTGCTCTATGTTTTTGTTTCCTTTGTTGGAGATTGATTGGCTGTAAGTATTTGGGTTTATTTCTGGGTTCTCTATTCTGTTCCATTGGTCTATGTGCCTACTTTTCTATCAATACCATGCTGTTCTGGTGACTATGACCTTATAGTACACTTTGAAATCAGGTAATATGATGACTCTAGATTTGTTCTTTTTGCTTAGTCTTGCTTTGGCTATCTGGGCTTTTTTTGGTTTCTATGTGTATTTTGGGACTGTTTTTACTAATTCTGTGATGAATTATCATGGTATATCGATAGGAATTGCATTGAATTTATAGATTGCTTTTGTCAGTATGGTCATTTTCACAATATTGATTCTACTCATCCATGAGTATGGGATGTGTTTCCACTTGTTTGTGTTGCTGATTTCTTTCAGTCGTGTTTTATAGTTTTCCTTGTAGAGGTCTTTCATCTCCTTGGTTAGGTATATTCCTAAGGTTTGTTTTCTGGGTTTTGTTGTTGTTATTGTTTGTTTTGTTTTTGCAGCTATTGTAAGACAGGTTATGTTCTTGATTTTGTTCTCAGCTTGGTTGCTGTTGGTATATAGAAGAGCCACTGATTTGTGTACATTAATTTTGAATCAAGAAACTGCTGAATTGTTTTATCAGTTCTAGGAGCTCTCTGGAGGAGTCTTTAGGGTTTTCTAGGTAAACAATCATATCATCAGCAAACAGCAACAGTTTAACTTCTTCTTTGTCGATTTGGATGCCCTTTATTTCTTTCTCGTGTCTGATTCCTCTGACTAGAACTTCCAGTAATATGTTGAAGACTAGTGGTAAGAGTGGGCATCCTTGTCTTGTTCCAGTTCTCACAGGGAGTGCTTTCAGATTTTTCCCATTCAGTATTATGTTGGCTGTGGTTTTTGTCATAAACAGATTTTATTATATTGAGATATGTCCCTTGTATGCCAATTTTGCTGAGAGTTTTAATCATAAAGGGATGCCTGATTTTTTTGAATACTTTTTCTGCATCTATTGAGATGATCATGTGATTTTTGTTTTTAATTCTGTTTATGTGGCATATCACATTTATTGAATTGCATATATTAAACCATCCCTGCATACCTGGCATAAAACCCACTTCATCATGGTGGATTATCTTTTTGATATGTTGTTGAATTTGGTTAGCTAGTATTTTGTTAAGAATTTTGGCATCTATGTTCATTAGGGATATTATTCTGTAGTTTTCTTTTTTGGTTATGTCCTTTCTTGGTTTTGGTATTAGGGTGATATTGGCTTCATAGAATGCTTTAGGGAGGGTTCCCTTTTTCTCCAACTTTGGAATAGTATCAATATGATTGGTACCAATTCTTTGAATGTCTGGGAGAATTCTGCTGTGAATTCATCTGTCTGGACTTTTTTTCGTGAATAGTTTTTAAATTACCATTTCATTCTCGCTGCTTGTTGTTGGTCTGTTCAGGGTATCTAATTCTTCCTGATTTAAGCTAGAGAGTTGTATCTTTCCAAAAATTTATCCAGCTCCTCTAGGTTTTCTGGTTTATGCACATAAACGTTTTCATAGTAGCCTTGAATGATCTTTTGAATTTCTGTGGTGTCAGTTGTAATATCTCCTGTTTCATTTCTAATTGAGCATATTTGAATTTTCTCTCTTCTTTTCTTGGTTAGTCTTGCTAATGGTTTGTCAATTTCATTTATATTTTCAAAGAACCAGCCTTTTGTTTCATTTACCTTTTGTATTTGGTTGTTTGTTTGTTTCAATATCATTTAGTTCTGCTCTGATCTTGGTTATCTCCTTTCATTTGCTTGGTTTGGGTTTGGTTTGTTCTTGTTTCTCTAATTCCTTGAAGTGTGACCTTACATTGTCTGTTTGTGCGCTTTCTGACTCTTTAATTATAGGTGTTTAGGGCTATGAACTTTCCTCTTAGCACTGCCTTTGCTGTATCCCAGAGGTTTTGATAGGTTGTGTTACTAATGTCATTCAGTTTGAAGAATTTTTAAATTTCCATCTTGATTTCATGTTTGACTCAGTCATCATTCAAGAGCAGGTTATTCAATTTCCATGTATTTGCATGGTTTTGAAGATTCTTTTTGGAGTTGATTTCCAGTTTTATTCCACTGTGGTCTGAGAGAGTACTTGATAGAATTTTAATTTTTTAAAAATATATTGAAGGTCATTTTGTGGCCCATCACATGGCCTATCATGGAGAGAGTTTCGTGCACTGTTGAATAGAATGTTTATTCTGCAGTTGTTGGGTAGAATATTCTATATATATCTGTTAAGTCCATTTGTTCTAGAGTATAGTTTAAATCCATTTTTTTGTTGTTGACTTTCTGTCCTGATGACCTGTCTAGTGCTTTCAGTGGAGTATTGAAGTCCTCCACTATTATTATGTTGTTATCTCACTTTTAGGTCTGTTACTAATCATTTTATAAATTTGAGAGCTCCAGTGTTAGGTGCATATATGTTTAGGATTGTGATATTTTCCTGTTGGACAAGGCCTTTTATCATTACATAGTGTCCCTCTTTGTCTTTTTAAACTGCTATTTCTTTAACGTTTGTTTTATCTGATATAAGAAAAGCTACTCTTGCTCACTTTCGGTGTGCATTTGCATGAAATGTCTTTTTACCCCTTTACCTTAAGTTGATGTGAGTCCTTATGTTTTAAGTGAATCTCTTGAAGGCAGCAGATAATTGGTTGTTGAATTTTTATTCATTCTGCAATTCCGTATCTTTTCTTTTCTTTTTTTTTTTTTTTTGAGACGGAGTTTCGCTCTTGTTACCCAGGCTAAAGTGCAATGGTGCAATCTCAGCTCACCACAACCTCAGGCAATTCTCCTGCCTCAGCCTCCTGAGTAGCTGGGATTACAGGCACGCGCCACTATGCCCAGCTAATTTCTGTATCTTTTAAGTAGAGCATTTAGGCTGTTTGCGTTCAACGTTAATATTAAGATGTGAGGTACCATCCCATTCATCGTGCTATTTGTTACCTGTATATCTTGGCTTTTTTTTTTTTTAATGTATTTTTGTTTTCTAAGTCCTGTGAGATTTTTTGCTTTAAAGGGTTCTGTTTCAATATGTTTTCAGGATTTGTTTCAAGATTTAGAGCTCCTTTTAGCAGTTCTTGTAGTGGTGGCTTGGTAGTGACAAATTCTCTCAGCATTTATTTGTCTGAAAAAGACTACTTTTTCCTTTTTCCTTCATAGATGAAGCTTTGTTTCACTGGATACAAAATCCTTGGTTGCTAATTGTTTTGTTTGAAGAGGCTGAAGATAGGGCCCAATCTCTTCTAGTTTGTAGGATTTCTGCTGAAACTCTGCTGTTAATCCTATAGGTTTTTCTTTATAGGTTACCTGGTGTTTTTGCCTCACAGCTCTTAAGATTCTTTCTTTCATCTTAAATTTAGATAACCTGATGACAATGTGCCTAGGTGATGATCTTTTTTGCATTGAATTTCCCAGGTGTTCTTTGAGCTTCTTGTATTTGAATGTCTAGATCTCTAGCAAGGCCAGGGAAGTTTTCCTCAATTATTCCTCCAAATTTTCCAAATTTTTAGATGTCTCCTCTTCCTCAGGAACACCAGTTATGCTTAGGTTTGGTCATTTAACATAATCCCAGATTTCTTGAAGGCTTGGTTCATATTTTCTTATTTTTTTCCTTTGTCTTTTTTTGATTGGGTTAATTCAAAGATCTTGTATTTGAGCTCTGAAGTTTTTTCTTCTGCTTGTTCAATTCTATTGCTGAGACTTTCTGGAGCATTTTGCATTTCTATAAATGTGTCCATTGTTTCCTGAAGTTTTGATTGTTTTTAATTTATGCCATCTATTTCATTGAGTATTTCTCCCTTCACTTATTGTATCATTTTTAATTTCCTTAAATTGGGTTTCACCTTTCTCTCAGGTGCCTCCCTGATTAGCTTAATAACTAGCCTCCTGAATTCTTTTATAGGTAAATTTAGCTAAATTAGAGATTTCTTGTTGGTTTGGATCCATTGCTGGTGAGCTGGTGTGATTTTGGGGGGTTGTTAAAGAACCTTGTTTTGTCATATTACCAGAGTTGGTTTTCTGGTTCCTTCTCATTTGGGTAGACTCTGTCAAAGGGATAAAGGCTGTTGATCAGATTCTTTTGTCCCATGGGTTGTTCCTTTGATGTAGTACTCTCCCCTTTTCCTGTGGATGTGGATTCTGGAGAGCTGAGCTCTGGCAATTGTTACCTCTCTTCTGGATCTCGCCACCTAGCAAGTTTAACAGGCTCTGGACTGGTACTGGGGATTGTCTGCATGGAGTCCTGTGATGTGAATCATCTATCCCACAGCCATGGATACCAGCACCTGCTCTGGTCAAAGTAGCAGGGAGATGAAATGGACTCTCTGAGGGTCCCTAGCATTGGTGATTGAATGCATTATTTTTGTGCTGGTTGGCCTCCTGCCGGGAGGTGGCACTTTCCAGACAGTATCGGCTATGGTAGTATGGGGAGGAACAGGTGGTAGGTGAGGCCCTAGAACTCAAGAGAGTATATGCCCTTTGTCTTCAGTTACCAGGTTAGTAGGGAAGGACCACTGGGTGGGGCAGGGCTAGGCAAGTCTGAGCTGACTCTCCTTGGAAGGGTCTTGCTGTGGCTGCTGTGGGGTATGGGGGTGAGGTTCCCAGGTCAATAGTTATGTTCCTAGGAGGATTTGGCTGCCTCTACTGTGTAATGCAGGGTGTCAGGGAAGTGGGGGAAAGCCAGCAGTTATAGACCTCACCCAGCTCCCACACAATCTAAAATGCTGGTCTCACTTCCACTATGTCCCAACCAACAGCACTGAGACTGTTTCCAAGCAGTGGGTGAGCAAGACTGAGAACATGCCATAGGCTACTTGCCTCCCAGTTGCAAAAACAAGTAGGGCTTTCATTCTTCCCTGACTTGTGGAGTTTGCACACCGGATTCACATCTTCCCTGAGTTCTGTCCTGGAGACTTTTCAATTGGTTCAAATTGTTACAAAGTTCAGCTGCCGGTTTCCTTTTCCTAGTGCCTCTGGCCACTGTCCCCAAGGATTTCTATGAGGCAAGGAAGAAATGTGTTGCTAAGGGACCCAGAGAGCCAAAAAGGCTTTTCCTGCTGCTTTCTCTACACTCTATCTCGCTAGGCTCTTTAAATTGACTGAGCTCAGGTAAGGTCAGAATCTTCTCTCATGATCTAGACCTGCGGGTTCCCCAGTGGGGGGTGTGTGTTAAGGGGCAGATGATCTCCCTTTCTCATTTCCTATGAGTTTGGGCACTCAGAGTATTTGGAGTATCTTCCGGGTCCTACAGGGGCAAGCCACTTCCTTCATAGGATCTGTGGTTCTCTCATCTTTCCTGAGGTACTCCTACATTCGTTCTGGAGCAAAAGTTCACGATGCAAGCCTCCACTTGCTGCTTGTTGTGTGAGTCAGAGCTGCATCCTCCTGTCCACCAGGATGTCCATCCACATGAAAGTTTTAATACCATTTTGTCTTATATTAAGTATTCAAAGTATATGAGTTTGTTTCTTGGAATTCCTTTTGTTTTTCAGTTGTGGTGCTTACCCCTGCATAAGCATCACAGTATTTACCAAAGCTGATTTTTAAAATCTCCTATGGAATTGCTTAGGCTTATCTTGATGATTTATTTTTCTCAACTTTTTTTAGAATCAGCTTGTCTAATTCCATGAAAAAGTATGCTGAGAATTTGGTTGGAATTACACTGAATTTATAGATCAATTTAAAGAGAATTGTCATATTTTCATCATTTATTCTTTGAATCCATGGATGTAGTATATCTCCTTATTTATCTCCATTACAAATCTTAATAATACAGCTTAGACATATTGACATACCGAAAGCTGTGGTATGAAGCACTGAGAAAAATGCAACCTTATTTCTGGTTAGTCTTAACAAAATGCATAACATCAATCCGCTCGTAAGAAAACATCAGAAAAAAATCCAAACTAAGGAAGATTCAACAGAGTAACTGATCAGCCCTGACTAAAGTGTCATGAGCGTGGAAAGCAAGGTAGCATTGGCGAATGACTCCAAACTTCAGGAGACAGTTAACATCTGACAATGAAATGTAATGTAAACTCCTCTATAAGAAACTAGAACAGGAAAAGGACATTGGGGGAAAACTGGTGAAACTCTAAGGTCTTTAGTTGATAGTGCCATACCAGTGTTAATGTCCAGATTTTAATAATCATACTCTGATCGTATAAGATTTTAACATTTGGGGAGGCTAGGTAAGGAATACAAAGGAATTCTCTGTACTACTTTTTCAGCTTTTCTGTAGGTTTAAAGTTAGTTCAACCTAAAAAGTTAAAAAACATGATTTTAGATTGACATTCTTGTGCTATTTGGGACTTCAACATATCACTCATAGTGTATGTTGTTTGCTATAAGTCTTAGGTGGGTAATCCTCAGTTCTTTATGGGGTTTCTGTCCTCATGGTGGGGTAAGTGTGAGTGTAGGAGGAGGTGTTTAATCATATCTGGATGTTGAATTTGATCCACGACTTTTTCTAAACCAACTGAGGTATTCAAGTACAGTATTTTGTCTTTCCCTTTTAGTTTGCAACTGTGTTAAATTACTACCTTTTCTAATAAGCCACCTTGTAGTTCTGAAATAACCCCCCTTTGTGATACATATTTTTAAGGCACATTGCTAGATTTGGTGTGCTAATGTTTAATGCATTGCTTTTATATCTATTTTCATCAGGAGGGATTCATTGCTAATGAGTTTTCTTTACTACAATTTTTATTGTCTTGCATTCCTGCCCCTTTTTTCTGAGTTTCCTTTTACTTCTTAAATTATAGCTTTTCTGTTGCTACTGTCTCATTCTCTTACCTTAGTTGCAATTTGTCTTTTTTTACCCTCCTTCTTGAATACTGGCTCATCCACATCGATTTTTAGTTGCTATTGTCTTCTCTAGGACTGCCATAATGTTTACAGTACCCCTGCCTTCTGGCCTTGACTTTCATTTAGGAGAAATTTACTTCCAGTTTAATTGCTGTTCATTTATGGGCAATCTGTTTCTTTGCTCAAGTTGTTGTTATTTTAAGATTCATTATTTGTCTTTGGTGTTCTGTAATCTTCTTATAATGCATCTGGGATATTCAAGAACCAATCTGAGGGTCATGACCTTTCTTAATTCTAGAAAATTATCAGGCTTTATTTTTAAAATATTGTCTCATCTATATTAATTCTCTTCTTGTTCTCTAAAATTATTTTGGATGCATATTGAATTTTTATTTTCAGTCTTCCACGCCCCTTATACTGTCTTTAATGTGTTTTTTAATATCTTAATTTGTACTGCTTTCTGAGCACCTAGACCAGATTCATCTCCCAACATACTGATTTTTCTCTTTAGCTATGTCTAATCTATTGCTTAACCAACTTATTAAGTGTGTTAATTTGAATAACTATGGTTTTTATTTCCAGAATGTCTAATTTCTCTTTTCCAAGTCCACATTACTGTTCACCCATCTTTCATTTTATTTTCTGTTACTTCTTATATGTCTTAAACACTTTAATTACTATTTTAAGGTGCTATTTTTATCATCACAAACCCTTGGGATTTTAAAAATTATTTCAAATGTTTGTTCTTCATTGTTGTACTTGCTCTTCCTTTTCAAGATAAGCCATTTTCCTGTATGCTCTGTAATTTTTTTTATTATGAGCTTATATTCAGGAGGGTGTGTGTGTGTATATATATTTTTATTGGAGTCACATGTGTCTTGGTTGGTGGAAGTTTTTCAAGTGAGAGGTTTTATATTTGCTTTTATGTGATACTTTAGGCATTTTACTACTCTGGAACCAAATTTTATATTCACGTCCTTGTCGTGGGTTGAATTGTGTCCCCTAAATTGATATGTTCCATTTATAACCCCTAGCACTTGTGGATGTGACCTTATCTGGAAACAGGGTCTTTGCAGTTGTAATCTAGTTAAGATAAGGTCATATTGGATTAGGGTGAGCCCTAAATCCAATGACTGGGGTGTTTATAAGAGGAGGGAAGGGAGCTGTTAATACAGAGGGGGAGAGAGAGACAATGAGGAAGGCCATGTGACAATGGAGGCAGGAATTGGAGTGATGCCACTACAAAACAAGGATCACCAAGAATTGCCAGCCACCATCAGAAGCCAGGAGAGAGGCACAGGACAGCATCTTCCTTGGGGCCTCTAGCAGGAACAAACCCTGCCAACACTTTGATTTCAGACTTTTGGCCTCCAGCACTGTGGCAGAATAAACTGCTGTTGTTTTAAGCTACCTAGTTTGTGGTGCTTTGTCATGACACCCTAGGAAACTAAGACCATAGTGACCTGGGATTTCCTCTGAAGACATTAAAATTTCATTTGCTTGCCTTTAGACCTTTTATCTGGGTTAGGTATCCCTTGGCGTTGGCGTGGACACCCGCTGCTTTGATTGTGAAATCCCACTTTATTGCTAGCCCTTGAGGGTTCCCTTTTTTCCTAAGGCTGGCTTTTTGCAGTATTATAATTTTGTTTTAAATATTTGATCCAACACAGACAAGTGTATCTAAAAGGAATGTTATCTGCGTTAACTCTGCTATATTTCTAGACCCTGAAATCTGATTCTCATTAATGGCCAAGGAAAGGAAATTACAATTTCCTGCTCTGAAGAGAGAGTACCATGTACTATGGAGCACAAAAGGCGAAGAGATGTGGAAAGTAGGCAGTGTGGAGGGATGGCCGGTACCTCACCAAACTCTCCCAGGCCTTCAAGTATTTTTGTGTTAAAGAAAGCAAGACGGAAAGCAGGATCCCAGAAAGGACATGATATGGACCAATCTAAGATTTGGGGATGGAGAGGAATAGATGTACTTAAGGTGGAAGAATCACTGAGTTTCTATTATTAAGTAGGTGGGGTTATCTAGTCAACAGGTATCTCGTATGTATTTTTGGCTTTATTTTTCTTAGCAGATCGGAACTTCCTTAAGGTCAGTAACATTATGGAAACACATTTTTATCCTACGCAGGGCCTATTCCAGGACATTGCAATAAAGCAACAAATATTTGTAGACTGAGGCGATAAAATATAAATTAGTGGACATATGTTTATTGAAAATATATTTTCCATATCTTCAAGTATAATATATATGGGCTAAGTCTCAATTTTAAGAAACCTCATTGTGGGTTTGTTTGGTTTTATATTTGGGAAGGGCTGGAATTTTGTGTTTTCTTGAGAATTCTTGGTGGAATTTTTAAAATAATTTTCTGGTTATGTCTTTTGTTTTAATCTTTTATTTTTCTAGTGCTTTTGTGTCTTGATGTGAGCCCTCAGAGAAAGGGCCTTGCTCATTCTATGTACCACAGAGGGCTTAGCATATTTTTGGCACTCATTAAATGTTAACATCAACAAGAGAATCATGAAAAATGATTACACAAGAGGGAAGTAAACAGAAAGGCAAGAGTTGGCAAGCACCAAATAGATACACCCACTTCTTCCCCCAAACTCATGATTATAAAAGGTATTTATTTTCTCAGCATCTTTGACTCATTCGCTTCTGGATGCAAGTACAGAGCAGAACAGATTGCAAAACTTGTTTTTTCTAAAGAATTTATCAGTAATTCAAATCTTTTTTTCACCGCAGCAGTTATTCCAAACATTTTGAAACAAGGTTTATTCTTTTGAAACCTCCAAGGTTAGCAGTATCCACGTTGGCAGGAGTGGGGCATACAGCTCCAGTTTTCCTTTTTCCCTAGTAGTGAAAGAACTCCAGTGTGAAGGAAGCTCTTTGGTGCCAAAGGACTATGCCTCCTAACTCCTGTCTGTAGCAAAACCAGTGAAATAGATTTTTTTGAAAAAGCAGAATCCAGCTACCAAACACCTTGTCTCCATCAACAGTTCTGGCTGGATCAGCTGCTTTCTGATTCTAATTAAGTCTTTCCAGAAAAAATTATATGTCAGCAGAAGTGAGAGAAATAAAGGAAGCATTTTTACTTGGCAATGGTGAAACTTTTCGTTGGCCAAGAAATATGTGAATGAAGTAAGCTTTTAAGAGCTTATGGGTTCTTTGTCAATATGAACCTAATAAATTAAAATTGGAAATTTAACTTTCTGCCATCCCCACAAGTTCTCATCAATCACCATCTCCCTCCCTCCCTTCCCACCTCAGATGCAGTAAAGGAAGACAGCTGGCAAGCTCTGGAGGCTTAGTTAAAAAAAGTCATATTATTAGTAAAGAAACAGGGATCTTGCTAAAGGAATTTTGAAGCACTAGCGTCAGGTTTACTTTTTAAGTGTGCAAAAGGAAGAGAAATGTTTTAAAGAGAGAGAGGAAAAAAATCTTCAAAGTCGGTGTTTGTTGGTATCACAGCTAAGTGTTAGCACAAAAGCCCCAAAGACATGGAAATGAGAAGAATAAATTAAATACTGTCCCCACACCTTCCTCCTTCACTTTTAATGGCATATATAGCACCACTCAGGTAGAAAACTAGATGTTCTCTGAGGATAAGTATCAAAAACCTTTTACTAGGTAAAATTTGCACTACAGTTAAATCGCAAAACTATTTTTTCCCTAGATACCTCCTTAGTCTACAATGTGATTAATGCATTTGAGTCAAGTGTAAATGTAGTTTAGACTAAAGCCTTGACTGTCTTCTTCCTTGTTTTTTAAAAAGGAAAAAAGAATGAAAGGCTGTTTTTATTTGCATCATTTGGAATTAAGCACTAAAGCTTTCAACTCATGAAACTCAGAACATTGTAAGAAATTGATAAAAGAAAAACATAGATTAGAGGTCATAAATCAAAAGCCTACAGACATTCAAAGAGTGCCCCAAAGCCAGCATAAAGCACTGGGCAATGGAGAGGAATAGGGCAGAATATTGAGCTCAATTCCCATTCAAAGTCATGATTTAAAAGTTGTCAGATAAGCAAAAATATTTTAGAAAACATATTAAAGACTGATAAAGATTCATCTGCAAAGTGTATGGCTTTTAACTTGCAATTTTTCATCTGGTTATTTAAAGGGTTGCAGAATTTCTGGCCATTTTCAAATTTCCAACCAGAAAGATCATTCTCCTTAAAGACCGGATGAGATATTGTGATGCCAACATGGCTTTTGCAGCCACATCTGCTCTTCTTTACAGCTCATATTTATTCTGATGCTTACACATCAATGGAAATGAGAGATTTTCTTTACTCCTCTGGCTACAATAAAACCTCATGTTACAAATGCCCCCTACACCTCTGAGAAACCCAGAATTGTTTTCTGTGCTAAAGCATAAAATGTATATCCTAACAACACTCCAGCTGCTCAATAGGAAACCTGAATCCAGAGCCCAGAGTTTCCACTTGAGCTCTACAGACCACATTACATGAAGCAAGGACTTCCCTGAGGTGCACATATGTTAACCATCAGTGAAACACTGAAACATTAACGACATCTAGTTGGCGGAAAGAACATTGGCTGTGAATGAAACAGATGTGAGTTCAAATCTTGACTCTGCTTACTATCTGATGAGCATGTTACTTAGTCCATCTGAACTTCAACTTCCTCGTCTATGAGATGGAGAAAATAACATTATTTGTTTTCTAGGGCTGCCATAACAAAGTACAGCAAACAGAGTGGCTTAAGACAACAGAAATGTGTTGTCTGATAGCTCTGGAGGCCAGAAGTCCAAGATCAAGGTGTTGGCAGAGCTGGTTGCTTCTGGGAGCTGGGATGGAGAATCTGTTCCATGCCTCTCCCAGCTTCTGGGGATTTGCTGGCCATCTCTGGCATTCCTGGGCTTTGGTTACATCCAGATCTCTGCTTTCGTCCTCACGTGCCATTCTCCCTGTGTGCATGTCTGTGTCCAAATTTCCCCTTTTTATAAGACTACCAGTAAGATTGAATTAGGGGCCTACCCTATCCCAGTATGACCTCATCTTAACTAATTATGTTTGCAACTGCCCCATTTTCAAATAAGTTTACATTCAGAGGTACTGGGAGTTAGGACTTCAACATATGAATTTTGAAGTAACACAATTCAACCTGTAACTGTTAATACTTACCTCCAAGAGTTGCTCTCAGAACTAAATGGAAAGATAACCATTGAAAATCTGGAACATGATGGATAATTAGAAAACATCACCTTTGTATAATAGCAATCCCAAATGACTCCCAAATTGATCCTTAAATCTGAAATACGTTATAGCCTTAAGTCACCTTGCTATCAGAGGGACTTCCAAAATCCAAATGCAATCATGTTATTCTGCTCACATTTCTTCTGTGGCTCCTTATCCCTTATCGCTGCTGGAGAAAGTCCAGTCACCCGAGTGCAGCATACAAGATCCTGCCTGTGGTCTCACCCTTCCAAAATCTCCAACCTCATTCCTTCCCTCTTCTCTTCAAAATCTGCACTGCCACCCAGATGAGCCACTTGCTATCCATTCATTTCACTTCCATACCTTGGTGCTGTTCTTCACCTGCCTTTCACAGTTTAGAATGTACTCTCCTCACGTGCACTTGCGGTACCCACCTATCTTTTATGATCTGGCTTAAAGATAGCTTTGGTGAAGTCATTCCTGACATCAGCCTATAAATTCGGCTGCTCTTTGCTTTGTGCGTTTACCTGATTCATGGATGAATCAGTGTCCCCGTTTTCTTGTAGAGTCCCGTTTTATGCTGTTGTCACAATATCCCATGCAAGTTAGGTGCCCCTTTGATTTTCAAAGTTTTTACATTTTATTTATTTATTTTTGATTTGCGCAAATGGGGCACATGAGAAAATGTATTACATGTATATAATGTGTAGTGATTGAGTCAAGGTATTCAAGGTGTCCCATACGTTTTTGCTAAGTATACTCATCCTATTCTGCCATCAAACATTGAATGTATTCCTTTTATCTTACTGTATACTTGTATCCTTTAACCCACTTCTCTTCAGCCTCCCTCCTCCTCCACCAGCTCACTCTTTCCAATCTTATTAGCTATTTTCAACTCCTTACCTTCATGGGTGCACATGTTTAGCTCCCACATATGAAAACATGTGATATTTGTCTTTTGGTGCCTGGCTTATTTCACTTCAGATAATGTTAAAAGTGTTACATTTTAGATGACAGATTATTTTGTCATTCCATGCATATAGTTTTTTTTATTAGTACCTATTACCCCTAACTTACCTCCTTCTAGGTCAACTTACTTCAAGGGAGTAAGTTCTTGTGGAAATAAGGACATTATCTTATTTAATTCTTTGTTTCCATTACCCAGTCCTAGCACATCTTACTAAATAGTGGGCCAACCCATAGTAATGCATATTAAGTGTTTGTTAAAGTATATCTACATATATTATACACTAACCTACTCAATTTTATGATGAAATACAAATTGATAATCATGCAACCATCGTTTCTTGATGTATTTTTTCTATATATCCCCTCTACACTTTCCTTTCCTAGCTATCCTGTCCATGAAAACTCAGAGCAAGAAAAGAGATGAAAATTGGCCAGGGACATACTCAGTAGAGGGGATCAGGAACGAGTTGTGTTCAGGCAATAGTAGAAGATCTCAGCGAGAACAATTTTGACACAGGCTACACTTAGTAGTGGGCTTCCAAACCCAACAGTGGGAGGATAGCAGGACTGAGAGACGATCTTCTTTGTGAACACAGAGCATAGTCATAGGAATGGGCTGTGCAGAAGTATTCCACCTCCTGAGTAAAGAGATAGCTTTTAATGAAGATGGAACTGGATCACTCAGCACCAGGGAGAGCTTTGCATGGGGTCATCCAGCAGTTGAATTCACATTCTGGTCATCTGTCAAGGAGCTCCTGGGATGAATTTGGTATCCTGTTGGTCAGCACTTGGCCCCTCAGATCCCAGGTTTGGGAATGTTGTTTAATCCTAAGCCCTACTAAATATGGCACCTGGGCTGTTTAAATGTCTGACATGTGGATTCATCCTTGCCTGGAGAAAGATCAACTCTTCAGAAAAGAAGAGCCATGGCAAGGCCATTTGGAATATGGGTTGGTAGAGGCCTAGAAAGGAGATGGAGGCCGACACCAGCTTCCTTCCAGGAATTCATCAGGAACAACATTTTTCATGCTTAGATAGCAGGTTTTCCTGTTGCTGTTACTTATAAATGCATTTGCCTAAAGTCTTATCTAAAGAGTTGGCTTTACTATCTAAGATCTAATTTTTTTGTCCTTTGTATTCAAAGAAGTATTTTCTGTCATGTCATTTTATTTGTATATTAATTAAATGGCACAGATAACGCAAATTAGAAGTCATGCCCTATCTCTAAAGAAGATACATAATTTAATCTACTTTCTGTATGAGAAAAAAAAAATCTACAGTCAAGTGGGCTACAGGGTAACTGTCATTTGCCCCTCCAAATTCATACTCTAACATGTTCTCTGCCCCAGGAGGCTGACCTGTAAGAAACAAACAAAGGAATCACTGACTTCCACTTCCAGTTGGATTTTACAATGGGAAGCACTGATGGGAGATCAAAGGGCAGGAGGGATATGAGGTGGGGTTGCCAGGGCTTTGCCTTGTGCTTCTGCCAGAATCCCTACAATCTGTCATGTTGTTTCTGCCATATAGCTCTTGTTCCAAGTTCCTCTTTTTTGTCCCTTCAGACCTAGATTGGTAAGAGAAACCCTTTTGCCTTACTAAACCCTTCTTCTATCTTTGTAAATTGATCTGTCCCAGATTTGGTTCAAAAGAAGCAGGCTCCAAGATGGAGATGTGTGGGCAGGAGATTTATTAGGGAGTGCTCTGAGGATCCAAATCTGCAGGAAGGAAGGGGAGGAAGAAAGACAGGGCAGAGGAAGAGGCTGGGTCAGCCAAAAGTGACTGGGAGCCTGAAGCTGGGATGCACCTTCAGAGTTGCTTCACAGAGGCAAAGGGTAAAGCCTTTATAGTCCTGTACAGACAAGCTGTTGCATGCAAGCTGCCTCCGGAAGAGAGCATGAAGTTGAGTGAGGTGACTGTCTTAAAACTGTGAGGATTAGGCCCTTTGGTCCTAATGGGTAGTTTGAGCAGTGCAGTTCCATGACAGCTCAGCTCTTGTGCTTCATGGATGCACTTCTTTCTGCATGTTAAGGAGCAGCTCCTCTAGGATTACAGTTGGCCTCTTTTCCTGGGGAAATCTTCCTGTTTTACTTTACAGTCTAGATTTCCTGTCTCTTTTTGGTACCTCTGCTGGTCCACCTGGTGGGTGAAATGAACTAGTTTCTCACTCCTAAGGAGTCCTATCATCATGTCTTTATTAGGTGGAGGCTGTGGCATTTATCCATGTGTTATAAAAAACGGGCAAGGGAATTCTAAGGGACACCCAGGCAAGTTAGTTGGGGGCCTCTCTGTGGCCTTGTGTCAGCAGTCCCAGCTCCTTCTGAAGAATGGGATTGATTATCGCTCATGGTACGGTGATTCCTCTTCTTGTTTGCTGGTTTCTTGGCATAGGAGCCTGATGCATCCAGGTGGAAGCCTTACTGTCATATTCAACTAGATGCTTGTTGTATTCCCTGGAAGCACATCTCCTTTGGGCATCGGGACCTCTAAACCCATAGAGCCTAGGCATAAGTTCCCTGAGGGGTCAATTGTATTGATGGTTAGTGAGGCTATTGCTGCTTCTACTCCTTAACACCCACGTGTTTTAGCTCTTGGGGACACAGCATCACATGCTTGTTTATTTAGTGTGTATATTACACCTAGGAGACTCTATTGGTGACATTACCTTGCAAGGATGGGGCACCATTCTCCTGGGTGTAATACACATGCTAAATAAACCCCCAATGACATTACCTTGCAATGGTGTGACCCCTCGACTATGCCTTCCACAGGCCTTTCCATCACTCTCTTAGTATGGCAACTTCTGGATGGTGCAGTCTATGATGGCGCTAGTAGAGCTTGTTCCACTCATGCACCTTCTTTTTTGTACAGTGGGTCACTTGGTTTGATGGGATGTTATGTGAGATGCCATGTTGGTGGATCACTAACTCTCTAAGCCTTTAGATACTGGTGCCAGCTGAGGCCCTGCAAGCATGAACAGCAAATCCAACCCAGAAACATGAACTCATTTGTACAAAAATGAATCGATGACCTTTCCAGGGTAGAAGATGTTCAACTTTCTACCACATGGCTGGTTGGTCTCAAGGGCTAATACCATACCTAAGCAGGGATGAGGATCATCGGTGGTTTCTGTTGCTGAAAGGTTGAATATTTGTTGGCCTTGGTGTCTGGGTCAGAGCTGTGGAGTTGGAGTGCATATTCTGGATCCATGCATAGCCCCACTCCTGCTACCACGGCTATTCATGCACTGTGGTTTAAACATTGGCATCTAATGATAGAGGCCGGCAAATGTCAACAGGCCACATATTCTCTTGTGTCTATTGGTGACTTAGTGGGATGCTGTTTTATAGTGGATGTTCGCTAGTGACCATTAACATGTAATAGAAGGATCTCCACACCTCCTTCCTGTTCCTGTAAATCTATTCATAGCTCTCTTACCCAGAGCTGCTTTATTCTGATTTTCTAGTCTTTCTTGATAAAATGGTTAAGCAATTTTCTTTTCCATGCATCCATACATATTCTCATCTGGAAAGGATATTGGGAGAAAGAGAGGAAGAGAGGCAATAAGGAAGTAAGAAGACAGAAAAGTTGAAATATTGGTTAGTCATTTTACAAGAACACTTGAACAATCAGAATGCTGTGGCAGGTAAGGATTGCATATTCCCATATAGTTTCTACTAAAGTCTCTGAAGACTCTGAAGGCAAAATATTTTGTTTCAAATATGAAATATTGGCAGGACGGTAATGCTGATATTTAAATTACTTCAAACAAATTATTTGATATATTTGTGGATCATCTTATCTAAAATTTCTAGCAAATCACAAACAGGAAGATAATGAACAACTTTCAGAATAGGCAAGTAATTCTAAACAATTGTATATGAATTCAAGAAGAAAATAATGTTTCTCTGTGGCTTCTTCAACATAAATAATAATAATAATAATAATAATAATAATAATGATTTTTTTTGTCAAATACTAAAGCAGAGGAGGAGAAAGAAAGGTGACCTAGGAATGTGCAAAACTTTCACTCATGCTAGGTACATTGAAACCATCCCCCTTCAGCTCACATTTTAAAGGAAATAGGATATGGGGGATTACTATATCCTTCCCAGGTTAAAACATTTTGAACAACTTGGCATTTTCTCTACAATGTTTCTCCTGAGGTTTTTAGTCTTTCCCAGGACAAATCATAGCTTCACATCATTATAAAGCAAACACTTTAATCCCCATTATAAAGCAAAAACTCTATATAATAGAAATAAAACTTTAATGTCTTTTTTATCATTTATTACTTCACATTTTTAGTAACTTTTGGTTGAATGCTTCATGGAATGCTAGGCTCTGAGTGCATCTTGATGAGCAACAAAATATAGTATCATATCATATTTGTAATGATAAAAAGTAAATGGGCTCATGGAAGCAAATACCAGGGGCACTTGTAGTCTGGTGGGAGTATAAGGATGAGGTCACAGACTAGACATTTAAACTGAGATCTGGAGAATATTTAGCAGTAAGACTAGATGCAAGTGTTAGCCATGGTGGATGCAAACGAGGGAAGAAAGAGTTTCAGAACTCTAACACAGGTTTGGAGAGGCATCAAGAACAGGTAACAAAAGGCATAGAGATTGTCCCAAGGCTAGTAGGAAGTCTCTAAAGGGTTTCAAGTACTACTTCTTTCCTCCCTTCCTCTCTCCCTCCTTCTCTTCCTCCTTTCCTTCATCCATTCTTTCTTTGTTTTTTGCCTTTTTAAAAAAAGATAACACTGACTGCCCCATCAAAAATGGAAGAAATGGGTAGATTCAATAACATTTTTTAAGATGGACTCAATAGAGCTTGGCCACAAGAGATGTTGAGTTAAGTGGTAAGAATAAAGGCTAAAACCCAGGTTTTTCAATCCATCTATGAGTAGAAGAAATCCCTCTATGAGAAGAAGAAAGTGCAGCAGCAAAGGTGGAAAAGGTTTCCTCCTCTCTGTTCACTTATCACATATATATATATTTTATATGATGGACTACGATAAGAACTCTTTTGTTTATTTTTTTTTTTTATCCTCAGAACCTAGCATAGATCTCATTTCAAAATTCTTGAATTATCTTGGAGCCTGTGATGGGTAATTTTGTGTGTCAACTTGACCGGGCTAAAAGATGCCAGGATAGCTGGTAAGACATTATTTTTAAATGTGTGAGGGCTCTTTCAGGGAGAGACTAGCATTTGAATCAGTAAATCAGTATGCTGCATAAAGAAGATCCACCCTCACCAATATGGAAGGACATCATTCAATCTGTTCATGGCCCAGATAGAACAAAAAAGGTGGAGGATGGGCTAGTTTGTACTCTCTCTCTCTCTCCTTAAGCAGGGAGATACTTGCATTACATCTTAATGACCACTAAAGAACATGCACGTCAAAAGAATATCCCCACTAAATCATTAATAGACACGGAAGAGTCATTTGGCCAGTTGAAATTGACCAGCCTCTGTCATTAGTTGCCAGTGTTCAAACAACAGTGCATGATTTGCATAGCCCTGGTATGGAGGCTGTGCATGGATTTAGCAATATTCACTCCCACTCCTCAGCAGTGACCCAGGTACTGGTGCTGACAAATATTCAACTTTCTAGTCACAGAGACCAATGAGGATACTCATCCTTACTCAAGTATGATATTAACCATTGAGGCCAACCAGCCACATGGTGGAAAGTTAGTTACATTGAGTATCTTCTACCCTGGAAAGGTTATTGAAATGATTTATGTTTCATGATTCATGTTTCACTCATCATCTGAGACATCAGCACCTGGTTCTTAGGCCTTTAGATTCAGTAGGGGAATTACACCATCTGACCTTACCCCTTCAGACTCTGATTAGGACTTATACCATTGACTCCCCTTGTTCTCAGGTTTTTAGACTCAAATTAATTATGTCATCGTCTTTCCTGGTTCTTTAGCTTGCAGATGGCAGATCACAGGGTTTCTTGGCCTCTATAGTTACATGAGACAGTTCCCATAATAAACAAACAAATCTATACCTCTCCATATATCTTATTGGCTCTGTTTCTCTGAGAACCCTGACTAATAAGAGTATTTTTCAAGTGATGGCAGGGAGTAATGGCTTTTCATGCACCAAAACCATTCAGTTGATAATTTATTTTCCCATGCAATACAAGTTTAGGTTAACCTAAAGGGAAACACACACGCACACACACACACACACACACGTGCGCACACACACACACACACGAGCACATGCATGCTTGTGAAATAAATAAACACTACACTGGATCTACACCGGACCTATAAAACGAAATGGCTTCCTTCAATTTTGACATGCTCCTGGATTCAGTCCTGGGTATTCTTATTATTATCTATACTCATATCCATCTGATCCAATCCCATGGCTTTAAATGTCATCTACATTTTGGCAACTTCTTAATGTGTACATCTAACTCCAATTTCTCAGCTGAATCCCAGATTCATATATTCAACTCCCTAATCAGTATCTTTACATTGATGTTTAGTAGATGTCCTAAACTTAGCATGTACAAAACTGAGTTATCTTTCTTCACAATCCTACTGTCTTAGTCAATTTTCGCTGCTATTACAGAATTCCTGAGACTGGGTAATTTATACTAAACAGAAATTTATAGCTTGCAGTTCTGCAGTCTGGGAAGTTCAAGACTGAGGAGTTGGCATCTGGTAAGGGCTTTCTTGCTGCACCATCCCATGGCAGGAGGCAAAAGGGCAAAAGATGGCCAATTCCGGAAAGCCTTTTTATCAAGGCATTAAATCCACCTTTTAAATATCTCACCGCTTCATACCATTACAATAGCAATTAAATTACAACATGAATTTTGGAAGGGACATTCAAACCATAACACCTACTATATCTGAAGTCTGCTGCATCTCTAGTCATCCAGTTTCTTAAGACAAAAACTTCCACATCCCATATTCAGTCACCTCAAAACATGTTGTTCAGGAAATCACCTCAAAACCCGTTGTTTAAACCCTTCAGAAAACATCCAGACTCTATTTCCCACTACCTCTTGTGCTATCACCCTGGTTTGAGCCACCATCGTGTCTTACTTGGATTCCTGAAATTGCTCTTCAATGAGTCTCCTCATTTTCCTCCTGTACCCTACAGTTCATGCTCAACAGATCAGTTCCTTCTGAAAACAGAAGTCATGTTAGTCACATCACTCCTCTGTTTAAAACTCATCAGTGTTTCCTAACGCATTCAAAGTAGAAACCTAAGTGGTCCCATATGATCACATATACAATTAGGTAACTCCCTGACCTATTTCAAGCCTTTGCTCAAACATGACTTTTTCAGTGAATCCTTCATTAACAATTCCATTTAAAATTGCCACTTCTCTTCCTCAGACACTTCATCCACCACTCCCCAACCCCCACCTTTATTCTACAATTTATTATTGTTTTGATAGCATGTATCTCTTTATGAACTACGTAATTCACTTGTGTATTATGTATCATTGTGTATTGTCTTTTTCTGTCACTAAAATATAAACTCCATGAAAGCAAGAATCTTTATATGTTTTGTTTTTGACATATTGTAAAATCCTCAAACAGTTCCAATAGATAGCAGGTGCTCAAAAATGTTTGCTGAATGAGTTAATGAATGCCTTCTTTCTGTTAATGAGGCCCTGCAGCTAATGGTATACTACATTACAGTTTACAAATATTCAGTGTCTCCTCACCTTCTAAAGAACATAGTCATCACCACATGGCTTTTTTTATCCAATAAAATGTAAGTGGGAAGAAATCGGTGATATATATATTCACAAGCTTTAAGGACCAGTGTGTGATTTGGCATGTTCTCTCTTCCCTACCCCTGCATTGTGAAAGCATATGTGGAGATAGGGCCTCCACCATCCTGATTTCCTGAGGGCCTGTGATGAGGAGAATCATCTTGCCAAACTGTAGATGGACATGTAGCCTAATGACAAATGAAATTCGATATTATGGCCTATCCTGGCTAATATAGAATCAAAGTCTGGGGTCTTCATACTCAAGTTAAATATCATTAGGTGGTTGGAATCAATTGCATTTTTAAATATTTATGTTGATCACACTCTCCAATTAAGATAGAATATCTTAGAGTCACAATTAGGCCTTTCAAATCAATAGGGATTTCAGTGTAGGAAAGAGGAGGCATTGTCTCTTGAATGGTTTCATTGTCTCTTGAAATATCAGGATATAGGGAGACTCCATGATGCTAGAGGAACTGCTGTGATGATGGTCCTCTCAAGGTACCATGCACACAGCACTAGGAAAAAGGTATATCAGATGAGAAGGAAGATAGTCATAGTGTAAGTAAACCTTGCAAAGATGGGGATTAATGTGTCATCGAGTCAAATCAAGTCTCTTTTCAGTGACACTTTTAACCTCTTTGCAGAGCATCATTCACCTGTCCATGTTTCCCACCATAGATTTTTATAGGTATGGTATAAAATATACCATATAAATATAAAATATATCTATGGAGGGACACTGAGTATACAAAAAGACACAAATGGCTAGTGTCTTCATTTCTGTCAACACAATGGAGAGGTTCTCAAAGACCAGGAAAAGTTCAACTCAGTAAGCTCAGCCCCAGGGAAACCGGTTGGGTCTGCATGGCTGGAGCTCCAGATCAATTGCCTCTAACTGTGGGCAACATTACCTAATTATCCTAATGGTTGGTGCAAACATTTTAATTTTTAATGCACCCTGTGAGGTGAAAACTTCATAATCATCCCAAACAATATGATAAGTGGTTGAAAAATATAAATTGCCATGGAAGCCACAGGAGGGCCAACCCATCTATACTTCCTGGTCTCATTAAAACATTAAAGATCAGGATTTCTGTCTGATCCAGCCATAATGCAACCACAGGTTGCATCTTGGGAATCCACAGCCATAATGCTTTGGGAATTCTTGTCCAAACCATTGCTTACCTTTTTAACCCAAAATTCTTAATGCTAGAATATGGCTGATAGTCTAATAAATAAGTATTCCAGAAATTTATTTCAATGTATCTATGCAGATAGGAAATTGTCCAATATTCAGAGGAGAGGGACAGCGTCCAGAAATATTGTACTTAGAAGCCTATAACCCTTCCTTCAGCAGCCATGCCCTTCCATTTCTGCCCATGGATATCAGATGGACATTCACTGTGTCATCCAGAAGTTAGGGGAGGGCTGTAATCTTTCTCTTGATAGCAAAGTTTCCACTCTATTCCTCCCACCATTCTCATCCTTCCCCTTGCCTCTTCTCCAAAGGTCCAGTCCAGTGAATGCCCATGGCCAGAGACATTGGAGGCATTGTGAGAAAAGGAAAAGGGATGCACACCCAAGTTTGCTTTTCTGCCCACCTCAAGCTTGACCTGAGAGGTGCAGCTGGCACTGTTCCCTATTAAAGAGAAGCAACCCCCTGACAGGCACAGGTTTCTGACACTCTCTAACCAGATATCCCTAATTACTTAGTGTGGGTGAGAATGGGGATTCCCCAGAGCAGTGTCCCAATAAGGCACTGTCCCAAACATTCTCCCATCATCAATCCAATGATTATTAAATGCTATTGGATAATTGCAACATTACCAAGATGCAAAGACTTTGGAGCACATGTTTCTGCCTCAAAGTTAAACACAGGTTTGGGAAGGGTTACAGGTCAATAACTAATATGGTTTGGTTCTGTGTCTTCACCAAAATCTCATCTCGAATTGTAATTCCCATGTATCGAGGGAGGGACTTGGTGGTAGGTGACTGGATCATGGGGACAGTTTCTCTCATGCTGTTCTCATGATGGAATTCATAGTTTAATAAGTGTATGGCTCTTTCACTTCACTCTTTTCTCTCCCATCACAGCCTCTCCCATCACAGGCCTGGAGGTCTAGGAAAAAATAATAGTGGGCCGGGCCCACTGCTGCTCTGTGCAGCCTCAGAACCTGGTGCCCTCTATCCCGGCCTCTCCAGCTCCAAGCATTGCTAAAAGGGGCCAACACACAGCTCAAGTTGTTACTTCAGAGGGCGCAAGTCCCAAACCTTGGTGGTGTCTACATGGTGTTGGGCCTGTAGGGTGCAGAAGACAAGAGTTGAACTTCGGGAGTCTCTACCTAGATTTCAGAGGATATATGGAAATGCTTGGATGTCCAGGCAGAATTCTGCTACAGGAGTGGAGCTTCCTGAGGCTGTGGGTGCCCACCCCTGGCATCAGTGTGCCCAGAATGTGAGACATGGAGTAAAAAGAGATTTTGGAGCTTTAAGATTTAATGAATGCCCTGCTGGGTTTTGGACATGCATGGGGCCTGTGGCTCCTTTGTTTTGGTCGATTTCTCCCATTTAGAACACAAACATTTACCCAATGCCTGTACCCCCATTGTATCTTGGAAGTAAGATACAATGGGGGTACAGGCATTGGGTAAATGTTTGTGTTCCAAATGTTTTTTTTTTTTACATGCTCATAGGCAAAAGGGACTTGCTTATCTCAGATGAAACTTTAGATTTGGACTTCTGAGTTAATGCTAGAGAGACTTAAGACTTTGGGAGATTATTTGAAAAACATAATTAGTATTGAAATGTAAAAAGGACATGAGACTTGGGAGAAGTCAGGAGTTGAATAATATAGTTTGGCTCTATATCCTCACCTAAATCTCATCTCAAATTGTAACCCCCATGTGTCAAGGAAGGGAACTGATGGGCGGTGATTGCATCATGGGAGCAGTTTCCCCCATGCTGTTCTTGTAATAGAATTCTCATGAGATCTGGTTGTTTGATAAGTGTGTGGCTCTTTCCTTTTGCTCTTCTCTGTCTCCTGCTGCTTTGTGAAGAGGTGCCTGCTCCCCCATCACTTTCATGGTTTTAAGTTTCCTGAGGCCTTCCCAGCCATGCAGAACTATGAGTCAGTTAAACCTCCTTCCTTTATAAATTACCCAGCTTCAGGAGTATGTTTATTGCAGTGTGAAACAGGCTAATACAATAACTTACCTATAATATGTATAAGAAATTGAGCAAAGGGCACACCTGTATTTTAAGGGTAATATATGGTGGTTCCCAGGGGCTGTGAGCATGGAGAAATAAGTGGTCTCCCTGAAATAAGGTAGAATTAGGGTGGGTCATCTTAGGACACACCACTTTTTCTCACTACAGTCCTGGTTATTAAGTAATGTAACAACCTCAGATTGACTGGCACCTTCAGCATCCCAATGAGGGTATTTTCTATAAGCCTCACTTCCAGCATCCGAAAACATACATTGTCTGGGCATGGGGAAGGGCAGCAATATGTTTGCGTCTTGCTACAGCCAGGGCTCACTTAGCATAGAGCATGGTCATGCATCTCTGGGCCTTAACTCCAGTGAGAACCCCAGAGCTTATGCCAAATACATAAGCATACTACTCAGGGGAAAAAAATGGTGAAACCTCAGCTTTGTGTCTAAATCTGCCTTGGACTTAGACTATGAAGTAATCACTTCTAGAGCTACTTTTTCTTTTAAACTTTCTTTTTTTTCCTTTTTTTTGAGACAGAGTATCCCTCTTTCGCTCAGGCTTAAGTGTAGTGGTATGACCTTGACTCACTACAACCTCTGCCTCCCAAATTTAAGTGATTCTCAGGCCTCAGCCTTCTGAGTATCTGGGATTACAGGCATGTGCCACCACACCCAGCTAATTTTTTGTATTTTTAGTAAAGACAGGGTTTTGCCATGTTGGCTAGGCTGTTCTTGAACTCCTGGCCTCAAGTGACCTGTCGCCTTAGCCTCCCGAAGTGCTGGGATTATAGGTATGAGCCACTGCACCCAGCCTAGAACTACTTTTGAATTCATCCAGGCTTATAACCACTTCAAGAGGTATCTAGGGAGATTTCCCTTTATTCCTTTTCTTGCATGCATTTCTAGGCTGTAGAACACTTTGCTCATTCATATATAGTAGCTGATGGGGAATTTCTGAAGCTTCACGATATAGTCTTCTCACCCCATTTTTTTTATTATTTTAAAAAAACATACTTATTCAAGTGTTATTTATTAAAAAATACTTTACTGAAATCTTCCATATGCTTTATAGGGCTTTGTACATACTCTTTCAGAGCCTGTCCTCCGCGTCCCTAAGAGACAATTCTATCACAGTGTTCTCATGATGGATGAGAGGAGTCTGTGGTAACTGTCATGTTGCCTTGTTTGAGGGTCACCTGTAAGACAGAGTGCTGAGAGAACAGTACTACACACACACACACAAACACACACAGGGTGATTTAAGGATAATACAGCCTTTTAGTATTTAATCCCACTTCTAAATTCAAAGCATATGGTTAAGTTCTGATTTTTAAAAAATAGCCAATTTGTATGCTTGTTGTGAGCAAAACTGGTTTGACTTGACTTTTCCCAGCTGAAAACTTCTCAGTTGCTGCCATCAATGGAAAACAGATTAAGACACAAATTTCAAATGAACGCTTGACACCCTTTCTTGAAAGGAGGAAAACAGAAAAGGAGTGCTCTGCTGGGGCTGCTTTCTGCACAGCTTGCTGTCAGCACCACAGTCCTTACCCTTCTGCATTTATTTAACTAGCACTGGAAGTGTACTGGGTTGTGAAAATGTGATGAAGCCCACCTCATGAAAATTTCAGGGTCACATCATTTACTGGAACACATTTACATTTTTTTTGCACATAAATTACCTACATGCCTTTAGATTAAATGAACCTTCCAAAAAAAATTCCACATCATTATTGAATTGCAATTTCATACACTTAGCCTGAAATTTCCATTCTGTCAGAATCACTCACATTACCCACAGATTCAAAAGACTAAAATCATTTTACTGTAACTATTTTTTTTTTTTACTAGGCCAAGGATAAATGTGGTTACATTGATCTCTCACAAATGAACCTTAAACCACTGATTTGAAATGAGAAAACCACTGTTTGAAATCATTTTCAATCTGAGGTATGTTTAATTGGCTTTAAAGAAACTTTGCCAGCTTATTTGAAAAAAAAAAAAGCCCTCTTGATCTCATTTTTATTTCCAATCCCCTAGAAGAAGCTTCACTGGGAAAGAACTTCTTCCTTCACTGTTTTCATCTTTTTCACTCTCCTGAAAGGTACTGACCTCCTGTTGGGCTCCCTTCTGAGGTGCCCTATCAGTTTTGGCCCAGGGTTGGTCATATCTAAGCCATGCTTAGAATGAGCCAGGTGGAGTGGCTCACTCCTGTAATCCCAGTACTTTGAGAGGCAGAGGTGGGAGAACCCCTTGAGTCCAGGGGGTTAAGAGCAACCTGAGCAACATGGCAAAATCCTGCCTCTACAAAAAAAATACAAAAATTAGCGGGGTGTGGTAGGGTACACCAATGGTCCCAGTTGCTCAGGAGACTGAGGTAGAAGGACTGCTTGAACCTGGACAGTCAAACCTGCAGTGAACCATGATTGTGCCACGGCACTCCAGACTGGGCGACAGAGTGAGACCCTGTCTCAAAAAAAAAAAAAAAAAGACAAGAGAAGACAAGACAAGAAAAGAAAAGAATAGAATGAAGTATGGTCCCAACCTGAACTCCATATTGGTGTTCATATTGCCTTTTCAGGTTCTGAGCATGTTATTAACAGCATATCTCTTCTTCCAACAGCCTTCAGGTTATGGCATAATGATCAGATATTCATCACTTGGATATAACTAATATTGGTCCACAAAAAGATGAGTGCCTTAACCCACTCACAATCATCTTCTAATCCAGGCCCTTTCTGTTGGCCTCTCAGATCCCTGCTCCTCAAGAGCACTGGGTGCCCCAAGAGACCTACCTCCATGTCTGCATCAAAGGCTCCCCCATCACCTGGCTTCTGTTGGTTCAGCCATAGGAGGCGCTGTCAGGAGATCAGGGTGAGAAAGAAGAGTAAGTTCAGGTTATGTTTGCATGATTCTGTCACTGTGGGTCATCCCTAGGGCAGCTTGAGCTTTTTCTTTTCTTTCTTGTTTGTTTGTTAACTGTAGGCTGCAGCTACGGCCAGGGGAAGCTCAGTAACAACTACTATATCTTCTTTAGTTAACTTTTCTCCTATCCCCTTTGCCCCTTAGGCCTAAGGTTGGTGAGATCATGTCTGGATGTTTCATAACATTTTGCTTTTCCTTAATCCTACTAATTAATTTATAAAACTCAATTAAGTTGCTTCTTGGAGTGAACTGTGTCCACTTATGACAAGCTCTGCTGTGTTACCATCCTTAAAGACTGTTCCTTTACTTATACGTTCTCAGAATTTATAATAAAGGAGATCCCACTCAATGAAAATGAAACTAATTAGTCACTTACAGATAGAGAACATGAAAGGAATCTACTCAGGGATAAGAAAAGGGTAGGCCAACCATTTAGTATTTTATTTAACCTGTCTGAGGGCCACCATGCTAGGGGCTATATTTCCTTTAATGCTACTTCCTAATTTTCTCTTAGCCCTAGGCATTGAGAATAAAGTGTATTTGTCTGTCTGCATTAGCATTCCTTCTAAGAAGATTAGAAGATCAATTATTAATTTTAAAAGGGTGCACATCATTGAATTTGAAGTTACAAATTTGAGTGAATAAAACTGTTCTGAGTGACAAACTGATGTATGCAGGGAATATTAAACACCTCAAGTTCTGCTCTGAAAGATGATCAGACAATGACAGAATAGGTCAGAGGCAGATTGTTCCAATGTGCTCTACAGATGAAAGCAAAGTGGAGGCAGGGGACCAAAAATTAACATTGATGTTTCAGAATCAGAAAATAGGAGTTTAGGTTCCACTCGTAATGGTTATGCGACTCTGAGCAAATTAGTTTTAGAGACACGTTAGAAGGTTGGTTTCTACGGTACAAGGCTGCGGGCTTATAGCCTGCTAGGGATTTGCTTCCTTTCCTTCAAAGACTTGTTTCTTAATCATTGGGTTCCTTACTTTTCAACATAGTTACTAAAACACGTTTTGATCTCTGCAATTCAAAATATTTCCATAGATAATAAATTTTTAATTACTTTTAGAATAGATTGGCTAAATTTCAAGTCTTTAAATTATTTCTTGAATGGACAGGAATCACCTCCAAATTATAAGCCCCAAACCCACCTAGGCATAATGACAAACATAAATTTACAAATTCAGTCTTTGTTATTTTAAATATATCTAGACTCTAATGCTTCAGTATTGATATTTAACATAATGTATCCTCTTCACCAGATAACGTCTCCAGTCTTTGGATTTCTGATATTATATTTTCCTCACATGACTATATTAAAAGGGACTAAATCCTCCTTGCTACTCATTTCCCTTACTGTTTTTTAAACTTCTCCTTGATTTCTTCTACATTTTCTCATTGTGCTCTGACAAAAGTCTGAGACGCTCTGCAATTATTTACAATGGCCTGGCCCAAGTCATTGGTTCCTTTCATTAAAGAAAGTTCATTCCAACTGTGGACCCTCAGTGGGGACTCTGGCAGCCTGTTTCTGCTTACTGGCTCTTTTCTTGGTATTACTGATATGCTCCAGGAAGGATTTCAGGAAAGGCATTTTCTATTTGATATTAGTTCCATTCCCACTGGATTGAGATTTGTAGATCACATAGTAGAAAACTGTTGCTGGCTTGCTGAGCTAACACTGAAAACATTTATTTTATGTATTTTTAATATTGACAAACATATAAGGTAGAGCTCATAAGTCAGCCAGTTATTTTAATATTAGTATATTCCTTTACAAACAAATATATATATATACATATGTATTTATATATGCGTTAGTGACCAGTTCAAATATCTCATTTATCACTCAAATAGTGTTTACAACTTACTCCGTAAGAACAACACAACGGGCACAGAGATTCTGCCCCACTCAGGAATAGCAGGTCAAGAATCAAGAATGGTCACTCTTTGGTACTGGGCATGCCTCCTGAACACCTCTGCTTGGGTTTCCTGACATTGCCACTAACTTCGTGTAACAAAGACAAATCAACTTCTCACAGTGCCATTACTCTCCCCAGTTTGCCTTATTCTCATAGAAATAGAATACTTTCATTGTCATAGAAATCTTCATTGTCCTCATTATCCAAGAGGTGTTGCCTCTTTCATCTTTCTACCTTTTACTCATATATCTAATCAATTACTGCCCCCCTACATTCTAATGATGAAAAGTTCTTCAAAATATCTATCATATAGCTGGGCACAGTGGCTCACACTTGTAATCCCAGCACTTTGGGAGGCCAAGGTGGGCAGATTGCCTGAGCTCAGAGTTTGTGACCAGCCTGGGCAACATGGTGAAACCCTGTTTCTACTAAAAACGAAAACAAAAACAAAAAAAATTAGCCAGGCGTGGCTGTGTGCAACTGTAGTCCCAACTACTCAGGAGGCTGAGGCAAGAGAATTGTTTGAACCCGGGAGACAGAGGTTGCAGTGAGCTGAAATCATGCCACTGCACTCCAGCCTGGGTGACAGAGTAAGACCTCATCTCAAAAAAAAAAAAAAAAAAATCTACCATATTACTGCTGACAAAGGCTACACTCTAAGAAGAATGTTTCATTTTTAAGAGGCGATCGGCTAGAATGCCATTCTGAAAACTGTTAAGAACAGCACTCTAGAACCTTTTAAAAACAAATACCAGGTGCCATGATAATAATATACATGTGACATATTGATAAAATACCTTAAAATGAAGATTAAGGTATTGTATCTCCTTACATATTCTGAAGAATTGTATTTTTGACCATACCTTTTTTTAAGTCATTCAGCAACCTCACATCACTTCTTTCTATCCCTTTGTGAGGTCAGCTCACTTTATGGTCCATACAACTGGGGACATATAGGAAAATGGAACAAGAAGAGAAAGCATGATTTTAATATTCACTGCTTTGTGGTTGTATGTAGCTAAATGGTAACTCTAACCTGTTATTACCTTTACCACCCCTGCCTCTAGAGCACTTGAAAAATGGCAGAGGATAAGTTAAACACGATTCCTTTGTGTCTATGCAAACCAACTCCTTATTGCTCTCTTTTATAAAAGGGCTTATTCCAATTGTACCTATACCCCAAGTTTCATCTTAATCAAAAGGAATTCTAGGAGGAAAAATACTCTCAAGCCTTTTATTAAGGAAAAAGTTATTGAAGAACTTCATTGTCTCATGACTCTGTAATTAGAATAACCTCCCCACTGTCCCCAACTCCTGAGTTCAGATTCTCCATACTCAGTTCTTCATAATCACTTTCAACACATAATGCCTCTGCCCCAGCCTCTGAAGTTCAAGACTTCAGATGGTGAAGGCCCGGCATTACTGGGACTCACTCTGCTTGTTCAACCCTATTTCATCACTTCCTGCCATGTGCTTGTCAGCCAATCCCCAGTGTCCTTCTCCCCTAAAACAGAAACATATCTCTGCTTTTAAATTTTGCTTCTATTTGATTGTTCTGTCTCCCTACACACTCTCCATTCTTTCCTTCTCCTATTTAAATTCTTCTAGTCCTCAAAGATCATTCCTTCCCAGTCCAGTGAAGAACTGAGATAGTCTTGTATACCTCATGCCTAGGCGGACCAACTTCCAGTGACCAGCCAATTTCCTTCACTTCTTCTCATACTTCCCCACACTCCTTCTGCCTACTGCCTTTATGTTTTCTAACACTTCCCTGTACTCCTTGGTTTCTCATTGACAGTACCATGTGAGTTAGCACCTAACTTAGCACCCTTATATTGTACCAGAATTAATATATGTGTGCTAGTCTTCTCAAATAAACTGTAATCAGGGACTGTGAGGAAAATTAATTTTTAATGTATATCTATGTGTGAAATTAAATTTATTTTAACATATGTTGTGCATAAAACTAACTCTGGTCTTTTTAAAAAGATGCTAAGTGATTAAATTATTCACCTAGTATCAAATGTGAAAATCTGCTAGCTTGGCATCATGGGAAAGGCCCAGAATTGTCCATAAAACTCTCAGAATTTTGGAGAAAGGTGGTCACTTGCAAGAGCAAGAAGCTGAGAGTAGGGAGGCTGGTCCATGAAGAGAAACCATAACTTTAGAGTAACAGTTTTGATCCAGAAGGAGAATTTTCTAGGTTCTTCCAGGAAGAGGCAACAGATTATTTGAAATTTAAAAAAATAAGCAAAACAGTGAAATAGTAGATACTTGAACTCAAAGCAATATTTGTAATTTTCATGGGGACGTCAATCATTTAGAAAAGAAGATTGAAAAAAATTATAAGATGATTGAATAGCCAGCGGCAAAGAGGGAATTAGGTCAAAGGTACACTACATTTCTTACAAAGAGACAATATAAGCTTGGGGTGTGTGTGTGTGTTCAGGTGTGTGTGTGGGGGGGTGGTGGGTGGGTGTGTGTGTTTTGGGTGAGGGCCCAGAAGTTGAAAGCCCAGCAGTGAAATAAAAAGAATTAAAGGTAGGGAGGCAGACAAGTACTAAGAAGTGTAACGACAGGTGAGAGGTAGCAGATGGTTAGGCTGAGAGGCAACTTGGAGAAGGTTTGGTGGCACATTCTAGGTACCTATTTATGTAAGTGAACATAAGAGGCAAAACATAGTCTCTTGAGAGACTGGAAGGAGAAAGTGGGACTCTCATTCCACAGAAATTCATGTATAAAAATGAGAGCAGGTGTCTGCTTACTCTTTTCTGGAACACAAGGTCGGATTTAGTGCTGTATTGGAAGACTGATTACCAACCACCTATAAATGCCCAGACCAGGAGAAAGGGTAAACCTTCTTAGCCTCCATAATCATGTGAGCTAATACTTGATTATGAAATGGCTCAGTGTATAATAAATCCTTTGTTTCTCCAAGGTCAACTGTAGAGATACAGACAGAGTTGACCCTGAACAACCCAGGGATTAGGGGTATCAATCCCTTGCACAGTTGAAAATCTGCCTATAACTTCTGACTCCCCCAAAACTTAACTACTAATACCCTACTCTTGACCGGAAGCCTTTCTAATAGCATAAATAGTCCATTAACACATACATAAATAGACTAATATCTCCATATATTTTATGCATTCATGAATGCCTAACTTCTTAATTTTTAAAATATTTCCAGGCTACATAGTTTATCTGTGAGTTTTTTCAATCTTTCGCAAATCTCAAAAAATTCCAATATATTTATTTTTAAAAATCTACAGACCCAGAAGTTTCAAACACATGTTACTCAAGGGTTAGCTACAAACATCTAGACTGGTTCTGTTTCTCTGGAAACCCTGCCTAATGCATCTTCTGTGCTGTACTCTTCTTTTTAAAAGATACTACCACTTACCCTGTAAGCCGCAGTCAGGGGAAGTGCGGGATTCAGAAGAAACATGATCTAACAGGCTTGGATTCAGCCCTCAGTATTCTGGCAAAGTCACAGAGGCCATTTTTGATGCTATTTCTGAAACCAGCTCCTCTCTACAACCAGCCTGAGCACATGGCAGGTGCTCCATAAACAATTAATTGGCGTTAGACCATGCCACACGAATGTTAAAGAAGTTCTCATTTGCAAACTTTGCTGGTCAGAGCCATTCACTGAATAAAAGATTTCTGCCTGGGATGCAAGAATTTAAATGTCACCATTTTCTCTCAGGAGGTACACATTTTACTTTAAATCAGCATGTATTATTCGTTTCACTTTCATTCTGTGGTGCTGACCCTGGAATTGCATATCACTACACTGCTGCTGACCTCCAAGTGCCTTCTAGGAATAAGGGCCAGTCTGAAGCTTCAAATAACATAACACCTCCCATCTCTCTATTTCCCATTGATTACATGAGGTCACTTCATAAGCCTGCCAAGAACCCAGCACCCCACGGCAGAAGAGACCACATCTGCTAGCACAGCTCTGAGCCGAGAATATGTTTCATCCCTGAAAATATGTGCTTAAATATTTAATAAAAGCATAAACTTGAAGAACTTCTGGCAGCTGTAGAGAGAGAGAAGCAAATAGAAGGCAAAAAACAATCTTCCTTTGAGATTAAGAGAGTTAAACAAATGTGTATGATATTATACAGCTCTATGGTAAACAAACACTCCAGGCAAAAATGAAGAAAAAAAGATATACAGAATGCTCTCCTACTCGAAGAAGAAAACACAGTACAGAATATTCTAGAAGTTCAAGTTTGAAGCAAAATCCAAGTTATGTCAGCACCAGCCACTGTCTAGATAGCCTTCCATATAAATCAGCCCTGCCCCCCCGGGAAGACAGATGGCTCCCTCTACAACACTTACGTAACCACAACCTGAGCTGAGCAGGACCTGCCACAAGCAAAGAAACAAGTCTGCCTCAGAGAAAAGATAAATTGTGCTCTTTTTAAAACCCACTGGAACTGCTGCTCCCCTTGGCAACCCAGCATACAGCAGGGGGCATTGGTATCTTCCAACGCACAGGCAACCAGCTGTACAACCTTGGCAGAGCAGCCGGTAACCGCAGCCAGGCGGCTGTATGTCATTAGCTCAAGCCTCCAAACCCCAGGGTGGCTCCCCCGTCCCCTAGGCTGTTCGCAGGCAGGGCAGAAGTTGCCTTCTGAAGGCTCAGGGATCTGCATTCCTGTGCTGCCTTGGGGCGGGAGCATTAGTCAGCCTTCCTGAGCACAGACAGTACCAGACTTGCCCATCTGTGGCTTATAAATAAATGATCCAGGAATGACACAGAGGGTCACTCCTGCCAGGCTAAAGGCAGCACTCACATTCTGTTTCCAGGAAAGTCCGAATGAAATAACAGGGCATTGAGAGGATCTGTGGATGCTCAACGCCAGGCAAAAATCTGTGGAAATCAAGAGCAGTTTTGAGGATTAACCTCAATCACCACTTAAAGCAAGCATCTCATGAATAAGTCATTCACTTTGTAGGATTCGTTGTGATCAGCTTGTCTTCTGCATACTTGAGTCTTGTTGAGTGAGAAAATCTGTATTATGACTGGGGTTAACGTGGGTATATTTTAAAGCGCAGTATTTTAGGAAATAGGACAGATCTGGGATGAGGCAAAATAATGTCCTAAGATATGGAAACAAAAACTAAAGTTCTAAGGCCCCCAACAAACTGAACAGACCCCTCATGGCCAAGGGGATCCCAAAGAGACCGGAAAAACGAGTTCAGGCCAAGACAGGAAGGGTGGTTGGACACTCTGCGTTGTTATACCCTCCTCCCTTGGGAGTTTAGGCACAACTGACCAGCATTAACATAAAATAAAGATTATAAGAGTGACAAAAGAGACACTTCCTAACAGTAAGATACAAAATTCCAACCTGACTCTGATATAGCATCACATGATAGATAGAGGTCCTTGAGGGAAATTAAAAGTATTTTACTCCAAAATGTGTTTTTTGATGTATTTTGAAATGGTTCTCTTTTCCCTTACTAGGTCTTTTCTGGAGAGTTTCATATCTTTTAAGGTCAGATAAAAGACATTTAAGGCATTTACCACCTAGTCTTTCTGAAGGCCGCTACCTGGAGGTTTCATCTGCAGACAAGATCCTTGGCTTCTATAACCCTCTTATCTTAGCTCAAGCATTTCTTTATGCCAACTTCAACTCTTCAGGCATAGCTTAACTCTTTCAACCAATTGCCAGTCAGAAAAATCTTTGAATCCATCTATGGAAGCCTCCCCGCAACACCCCTAACCCGCTTTGGGCTGAACCAATGTGTACCTTACATGTATTGATTTATATCTTTGCTTGTAACTTCTGTGTCCCTAAAATGTATAAAACCAAGCTGCACCCCGACCACCTTAGGTACATGTTCTCAGGCCCTTCTGAGGCTGCATCACAGGCCATGGTCCTTGACCTTGTAAAATAAACCTCTAAATTAGTTAAGTCCTGGCTCAGATACATTTTGATTTATAGGTAAATAACAGACTATCAAATATTCCTTTTTTAAAAATATTTCCAAGGGCCAACCTACACAAATGAGAGCAGACAGACCCTTTGACTTCATTTCTGCATTCTGAGCCTCCTACTCAACAGGTTCAGATTTTAGCCTTGCTCTGTGAATCTTATGATTTGGTGACGTTCTCAGTGACAGTTACTTTTATAGTTTGGAAGGGAACCTACTCGCCACATATAAGAATGTTTCTCCAAGAAATACTTTCCGAGTTCTCCGCAAGTGACTTAATAAACTAAACTTTTAAAAAGCAATGTTTGTAAATTGGTGGCAGCTCATATCTAGTCTATTAGACCAGCTGATTGTATTGTCCATAATGAATTAAAGTACATACAATCAAACTAAATTTTCCCCCAAATTTCATACTCTACATTATCTATTACTCATTTATTTGCCAGTTTATTGGGTTCTTGCAAGATGTTATGGATTTAGGTGTGCATAAGACTTGGACCCTGCTTTTAAGGATTTTGTACTCTGAAAAAGCAATCGCCATACAACTCAGGAAGGGCTGGGATTAAAGGAAGAGCAAGATGCTTCCTTGAGAAGGAGGATTCTGGGAAAGCATAGCAAGAAACCTTGAAATGGAAGTGGCTCCAGACTCGTATCTTGAAGGACGAGAACATTAGATCCTATCTTCAGAATGTTTGTGTCCTTATGTTAAATTCTTATGTTAAAATCCCTATGTTAAAATTCTACCCCATTAAGATGATGACATTAAAAGGTGGGGCCTTTGGAAAATGATTAAGACATGAAGATAGAGCCCTTACAAATGTGATTAGTGTATTTGTACAAAGAGGCTGAGGGAGTTTATTTGCCTCCTTCATGAGGGCACAAAGAGAAGTTGTAACCCAAACGAGGACACTCACCAGAACTGAACCTTTCTGGCACCCTGATCTTGGGCTTCCCAGCCTCTAGAGCTGTGAGACATATATTTATGGTGTTGATAAGCCACCCAGTTAATGGTATTTTGTTACAGCAGCCACAGTTGACTAAAGATGCTAAACTTCTTCTGAGAGACATCCTTGTACAATGCTCTCTTATAGGGTGGTGCTTGAGTCTACTACTAATACTTACATTTTAAAAAGCTACTAGGCTGCAATGATCTGAAAAAACCCTGGACAACACTATCTAGCTATCTCCCCTACAAGTCTCTTCCCGTGCCACCATGTCCAGTGGACCATTTGATTTACTTTTTGAATTTGATTGAGATTTATCTAATTGGAGATACCTAAGTAGAAAGAGTCCTATCAGATTTCTGGTTGCTCTGAAAACAGTGGGTCCATGGCTTAGAGGCATCTAATAGTAAGAAAAACCTGACATGTTTTGGGATAAATTTCCCTTCTCTGTAATATCTATGTGTCTTCAGGGTCAATTGAGGTGGTAGACCTCACAAAGAACAGTCAGCAATGGAATTTAGCGTCTGTTGAATATTTAAATGTAATCAGTAATTTAGGGAATATTTCAAATATCATATAGGCAATGGCATTTTTTCAGCAGGTACACTTGTGGCTCATCAGTATAAGTAATTCCAGTTAGTGCTTCTCAACTGGCAGGCAAATGTGCAATACTGTGCCATTAAGGGTCATAGGAGTGCTTTCCTTGGCCCTTATGGCAGCCATGTGGGACCCTGATTCATAGTTCCTGGGCCAGTGGCAATGGCATCTGTATCCATTTATACAAATACCATAAAATATTATCATTTTTTAAGTTTGCATGATTTGAAAAGTTTGAGAAGTCTTAGTTTATACTACAAGCTCATTAATGGGCCTAACCAATCTATCTTTGACCTTGCATTGTGCTGGACATAAGGCAGGATGCAGGCCAACCCCCATGCCTCAAAATAGTTCCCAGAAACACTGAGTTGAGCCTATGGTCACTCATTCCAACTGTATGCAAAGAGTGCTTCAAATTATGTTTGATGATGATGGCGGTGAATTCTAGCCTTCACTCTGAGACTCACATACTCATCTGGACAGAAGAGAAGTTAAATCAGCTGCAGTCTGCTCTTTTCTGTTCCATGTATCTCAAAACCACCACAAATGGCTCTATTTCTAAACGAAGCAATTGAAAAAGAAATCCTGTTATAAGTAGACAAGTTTAGTTTGTTTTGACTCATGAATAATGAATAAAAGATTTTGAAAAATATATATCATATGAAGGGGTAGTGTTGATATAAACTTGAGGCCAATGTAGTGTCAAAACTCCTGCTTAATAATCCAATGGGAAACTGTTGTCAAAATCTTCCCAGAAATGATAGTAAATGAGGGACAATTGAAGAAAGGCAGTGGAACTCTTCAGTGTAGACATGTGTTAGTGGTGACGATGGTTCTGTGTCAGCTTCTAAGGCCCTTTTCATAACAACAAATAGAAGGTTCACTGAACAGTCCTACTCAAAAGACCACACTGCTGGCATGTCATCACTGTCACCTCCCTCTCTCACAATGCAACTCTAGACAATTGGCATTCATTTTCTACAGAAGCCAAAGACATGAGGAATAACAGGACAGAGGGCACATGGAAGCCACCTTATCTTAGCCATTTTATGCCAATCTTTACCTGTATTTGCTCTTCATTTCAGACTGAGGAGCTGCACTCAGTCAGGCCCAGCAGAACCAGCAGTTCTCTCCTTCAGCTTGTTTGACAGGACCTGTTATGCCTTTGAAATGGCAGACCACAGACCCAGGATGCAGGAGTCATCACAACGGACCTACAACCAGGAAGCCTGGCTCAGCAGCCTGACAGCACATTGCCTGGAGACACATGTGGTGTTAACAACTGGATGAACCCATGTTTTCAAAAAGATAAGATTTGTGCATTATGAAGTCCTGACCATTAGAGAGGATATTTTCTCAAGTCTTTAAAGGTAGCAACATACAGGAATTTTTCTGAGGTTGAAGCCTAGATGGTCCATGTTGTGAGATGACAGTTGAGACTCAAGAACAATTTCTCAAAAAGTGCTTATGATTGTTTGTTCCGAGTAGCACTGCAACACATGTTGAAACAGAATAGTAAGAAAACTATGTTGGATGGCCACAAGAGTGATAGAAGACTCATGAGACAAATCAAAATTTTAAAAATTAATGCTTTGCTTTACATTGATCCTGTTGATAATGCATATAGAATGTGTATATATGATATATATACACATACTCATCTACATATATATCACATATATGATATATGTGAATGCACATATACTTGACATATATACATACATGTACATATATATGTTGGGATGGTTAATTTTATGTACCACCTTGACTGGGCTAAGGAATGCCCATATAATAGGTAAAATATTATTTCTAGGAACCCAGAAATAAATCCACATATTTATAGCCAACTGATTTTTGACAAAAGTGCCAAGAACATGCATTGGGAAAAGGACAGTCTCTTCGATAAATGGTACTGGGGAAACTAGATACATATATATAGGAGAATGAAACTAACCTCCTATCTGTCACCAGAAACAAAAATCAACTCAAAATGGACTAAAGACTTAAGTGTAAGACCTGAAACTATGAAACTACCAAAAGAAAACATCAGGGAAATGATTTAGGACATTGCTCTGGGCAAAGATTATTTGGAGAAGACCTCAACAGAACAGGCAACAAAAACAAATATAGACAAATGGGATGATACAAAACTAAAAACCTCTTGCACAACAAAGGAAACAATCAATACAGTGAAGAGATGAATGGGAGAACATATCTGCAAACTCTTCATCTAATAAGAGATTAACATCCAGAATATGCATGGAACTCAAACAACTCTCCAGCAAAAAATAATAATAATAATCTCATCAAAAAGTGAACAAAGGACATAGGTGGACATGTCTCAAAAGAAGACATACACATGGCCTGCAGACATATGAAAACAATGCTCAACACCATTCATCATCAGGGAAATGCAAATCACAACCACAACAAGATGTCACCTCACCTCATTTAGAAAGACTACTATAAAAAAAGACAAAGGTAAGTGTTGGCAAGGATGTGGGGAAAGGGAATGCTGGTAAACCATTAGTGGGAGTGTAAATTGGTGTGATCATTATGGAAAATAGGAAGTGGCTCCTCAAAGAACTACTAAAACTGCTACATGATCCAGCAATCCCGCTTTTGAGTATATATCCAAAGTAAAGGAAATTAGTATGTCAGAGAAATATTTACACTCCCACATTTATTGAAATGTGTTCGCAATAGGATATGGAATCAGCCTAAGTGTTCATCAACAGATGAATGGAAAAAGAAAATGTGATAAAAACAAATGCTATGTAGCCATAAAAAAGAACAAAATTCTGTCATTTATGGCATCACGGATGAACCTGGAAGACACTATATTAAGTGAAATAAGCCAGGCACAAAAAGACAAATTCTGCATGTTCCCACTCAGGTAGAATCTTGAAAAGGATCTCATAGAGGTAGAGAGTCAAAAAGCGATTACTGGAGACTGGGAAGGATGTTGAAGTAGGAGGAGGAGCGCCAGAAGTTGCTTAATGGATACAAAATTACAGTAGATAGGAAGAATAGGTTCTAGAGTTTTATAGTACTGTAGGGTGACTATAACTAAAATAAATTTATTGTATATTTTCAAATAGCAAGAAGAGTAGATCTGAGTGGTCCCAACACAATTAAATGATAAATGTTTGAGGTGATGGACTTGCTAATTACTCTGATTTATCATTATATGTTGTATACATTTGTTGAAATAGCACACTGTACCCCATTAATATGTACAACTATTATGTGTCAATTAAAGATAGTAATAAAAGCAAAACAAATCACTGAGTGTGCCTGTAAAGGTGTTTCTAGAAGAGGTTAGCATCTGAATCAGCAAAATGAGTGAAGATATCCCTCACCGATGCAGCTGGCCATCATCTAATGCTTGATGGTCTGAGCAGAACAAAAAGGGAGAGGATGGCAAATGCACTCCCTCTGTCTGAGCTGGGGCAGAAATCTCCTCCTGCCCTTGGACATTGGCTCCCCCAGTTCTTAGGCACTCAGACTGGGAGTTGCACCATCTGCATCCCTGGTTTTCAGGCCTCTGGACTCACGCTAAAATTACATCACTGGCTTTCCTGGTTCTCTGGCTTTGCAGATGGCAGTTTATGGAATTTCTTGGCCTCCATAATTGTGTGAGCCAACTTCTTATAAGGCATCTGTCTCTCTCTTTCTCCTATTGGTCTGTTTCTCTGAAGAGCCCTAATTAATACATTTATACATATGTATATCTTATATACACAGATATATGTGTGTGGTCACTTCATCTACAAGAGGAATGGAGTCATAGGAATAAGCTCCTTCACTTCTGTACATATATACATACACATATGTATGTATGTATTATAGTATACTTATTTATACGTGGTTCATTCATCCCTAACACATGAGAATAGGCTTTTCTGGAAATATTGCAAACTTAATGCAAAAATAAAAAAAAATTTAATTAATTTAAATTACATCAACATCTCAAACTGCTAAAATAGAAATTTACTCAAACTGGAGAAAAATTGTATTAGTGAATTATAAATGTGAGTTGTTATTTGACTTTTTGAAGAGAAGAATTGATTTTAAATTAATTTGCATGGGGTACTAGACATTAGGTACAAGGCTTGCCCAGACCTTTTCTACATGTGAGGTTCTTGAGAACAGGCAGATAATTATGTTACATCAACTGGATGCTACACATAGAAAACTCAACAGCTCTGAACTCTTCTCACCCAATTTGCACTAACTATAGGGAAGCAGCATCATGTTATAGAGAACAGAGGCTATACTGTGGAATCTGAAAGACACAGATTTAAATTATGGCTTCGGTATTTACTAGCTGGATATATTCTTTATTTTGAGGCTCAACAAATCCGTATAGGTCACATACAATTATCTCACAGTTTTTGTAAACAGGAGATAGCATTTGGCATTCCTAATATATATTTTAAATCCTCAGCAAGTATTTACTCTTCTCTTGAAGTGTTTCACCCCTCCATGATGGTGGTACATTGATCTTCATCCGAGTGTCCAAAATAGTGTGTGGAAAGTCCACAGAATAGTATTAAGCAGTATTCTAGATGCTTTCATAATTATAGTGACTCTACTTAATACTTCCATCAGCCTTGCATGACGTATCCCATTTTATAGATGAGTGAGACCAGACTTTGAAGGGCCATATTCAAGAGCTAGATCATTGTAACCACAAAGCTCTTCTCCCATGCAACTAACTGCCCTCACTCTCTGTGGAGGAGCATTTGTTCTGTCGGCAGGGATGTCTGCTGTCTTAGGCAGGAGTATCTCAACGCATGCTGCAAAGAGGCCTCCCAATCGTGTAGGCATCCTTGCAACAGATATTTATTTAATTTACTGAGCACTTCCTGTATGCGAGGCACTGTCATAAATATTGGAAAACTGAATTCCCTTCAGACATTTAAATACACCAGTAGGTTGGAGCCTAAATCTTTACTTTTCTCATTTCTACTGCTGTTTTTCCCAGAGTACAATGATGACTGTGCTGACAACCATGACCCAGTATCACTGCATCCCATGTGTCTCCAGTGTCCCTGAGTCTTCATGGATACCATGTAATAACAAAACACCTTATTTCATATACGCTTTTGAGAACTATAACTTAGACTGAAAAAGACGTTACACTTTTCTACAGTCATGTAAGCGCTGAGTGAAAACTGCTTGGATGATGGGCTTAAAGTGGTGAGTTCAACACGTAAGTGCTTCTTGTTGCATGAAGAACGTGAGAAATGAATAGACATCAGACAGAAATACAACATTGCAAAGTGCCTGATTCTTGACTATCAAGCTGAAACACCCAATAGCATAGAAGAGAATTTCAGGAAGCAACTACTAGAGGTGCTCTTCATAACACAGAAAGTCGACAGAAGTACAGCCCTTGGTATCTTCCTTTGGTATAAGAGCTATCAGTCAGGAGCACTTCTGACACTCTTGAAATTCCAAGTTGCTCTCAGAGTCATGGGAGATGGAGGTTCTTAGGGTTATAGTTTTATAGTGAGCCAAAGTTACCTTGGGAAGCAGCTTTCAGTGTGAAGACTTTTTGGCCAAATAAAACATCCCAAACATTCTTTTCTTCCTTCATAGGAATTGCAGCAGTACCCTGAAGTTCCAGGGTTTCTTATGGCTCACTCAAACCACACTACCTCAAAGAAGCTCTCTTCTCTCTTGCTGGTGGAAATGAGTTTTCTTGGTGGCTATTCAATCCTGATCAACACTTTGGGCACTGTGGGATAAACTTCTGTCCAGTAGCCCAACATGCCCACCGACCCAGAACTGTATACTGGGGAGCAGGAAGACCACAGGCAATGGAGAGAACCCCTATCATTCACTCAAAACATTCAGTGAGCATAGTTCTTTCATCTCAGGCTAGGAAGCATTCTTCATCAGTTATCTCATCATCCTTTTTACTTTGTGGATGCTTACAGTATTGACCCTTTCTTCCAAATTCTATTCCTGAAAGCTCTCCAACATGGTACATAATTTCTTCCATTTGTTGGGTGAGTGTGCATCACATAAACCCACATATGCGACTGTGGGAAATGAACAGGAAAATGATGTCACAAAGCAAAGGAAGAACGGCTGCTGCAAACCACAAGTCAATACAGAAGCATCAGCTAACCATTTACGACCATCATTAGTTTTTGTCTCCAGGTGGAACAGATAAGATATGGAAAAGACAGAGAGTTCTCTTCCTGTCTGTGAATCAACTTACCTTGGTCAAGATTTCTCTTGGGAGGAAAAAGACTCTTTTTAAATGGGCCAGTGCCTCTTTCTGTTTAATTTTCTTTAGGCAGTCTCTCTGTAACTCTTTACAAAATCACAAATAATGTTCCCCATTGCTCATACAGATGACAACACAAGAGTTATTCAGAAAGGTTTCTGATATAGGTGAAATGTGCTATCTTAGTCTGTTCAGGCTGCCATAACAAACACCATAGACTGGGTGTGTTTTAAACAACAGAAATTTATTTCTCATGGTACTGGAGGCTGCAAAGTCCAAGATCAAGGGCCCAGCAGATTTGCTGTCTGGTGAAAGCCTAATTCCTCATAGACAGCTGTCTTCTCCCTCTGTTCTCACAGGGGACGAGGGATCACTCTGGGGTCTCTCTCTCTTTTTTTTTTTAGACACAGTCTCACTTTGTCGCTCAGCCTGGAGTGCAGTAATGCAATCTCGGCTCATTGCAAACTCCATTTCCCAGCTTCAAGCAATGCTCCTGTCTCAGCCTCCTGAGTAGCTGGGATTACAGGCACATGCCACCATGCCCAGCTAATTTTTGTATTTTTAGTAGAGACAGGATTTAGCGATGTTGGCCAGGTTGGTCTCAAACTCCTGATCTCAAGTGATCCACCCGCCTCAGCCTCCCAAAGTTCTGGGATTACAGGCATGAATCATGCCTGGCCTCTGGGGTCTCTTTTAAAAGAAAATTAACCTCATTTACAAGGGCTCCACCCTCATGATTAGAGGTATCCCGTAATCTAATCACTTCCCAAAGGCCATGTGTCCTGATACCATCACCCTTGGTGGGGGTGAAGATTTTACCATATGAATTTGGGAAGGGGTACAGACATCCAGATTATAGCATGTGCTGTGCTGATGCTGCATTTGATGGATCTCTGGAGTTGATGAAGGAGAGTGGATGTGGAGTGGGAGGGAGATGGAGTGTGGCTCCTCTACATACGTGCAGACGTAACACACACTCACACTCCCATCAGCCCCTGGAGGTGTAGTCAGGAATCCTTCAGGGCCTTGTGAGCAGTTTCACACTTAGAACACCAACTAAAAAGGGTCTCTGGGGAAAAAGGCAGTCAGTGGGGTAACGTCTTCCCATGGACCTTTTCATTATGTCACTGTCACGGCACTCAAATATATCTTAGATGCTACGATAGCAGGCATTTTAATTTTTAACAATCTGTTGTATTTGGAAGCAGCAAGGATAACATGTTGGCAAAGAAAGGACTGACTGCGTGGTCTCTAATCAACTATTTGGATCACAAAGTAATTATGACAAAATCAACCCCAGAATGGCCTGGCGCGTGGCTCATGCCTATAATCCCAGCACTTTGGGAGGCTGAGGTGGGTGGATCAGCTGAGGTCAGGAATTCGACACCAGCCTGGCCAACATGATGAAACCCTGTATCTACTAAAGATACAAGAATTAGCCAAGTATGGTGGCAGGTGCCTGTCATCCCAGCTGCTCTGAAGCCCGAGGCAGGAGAATCGCCTGAACCCTTAAAGTGGAGGTTGCAGTGAGCCGAGATCATGCCACTGCACTCCAGCCTGGGCAACAAGAGCGAAACTCCATCTCAGAAAGAAAAAAAGAAATAAGTAAACCCCAGGAAACTGGAGAACAACCTAAAGGGCAAATCCTGTAAGGAGAGGTGAAGCAGAGAACCTAAGGAAGCCACAGATGCACTGTCGAGCTGCCTTCGGTTTCAACCTCCTGGGCGGATGCATAACTTTCTTTTCCTGAAAAAGAGCTGGGAGCTGCTGTCTCCCTTGCAGGTCGCTCTTGCTATTTGCCAGTCTAGGTATTTCTTTGGGATATTTGGGGTCTTGCTAATATTTTACCTCAGTCCTTTCTATTCTCTTCCCTTTGGTAATAATGCTCCCTGCTCTGATCTGATGGAAAAGATCTGCTCCTGAAGCTCACAGGTTCCTCACCCAGCTCCTTCATTCAAAAATTGGCCAAGGCTTCCAAGGCTTCCAAGGCTTTCTAGGCTTATGGCTATTCCTCAAAAGTTGACAGAACGCATGCAAAAATGCGCCTAACGTGATCTCCTCTCCAGGGAGCTCACGGCTTCTTTTCTATCAGGACATTGAGAGAATGGTGGGCTTGATTAGGAATGTACAGGGCCAGGCATGGTGGCTTTGTAGTCCCAGCACTTTGGGAAGACAAGGCAGGCAGATAGCTTGAGCCCAGGAGTTCAAGACCGGCCTGGGCAACATGGTAAAACCCCTTCTTTACAAAAGAATTAAAAAAAAAACAAACAAAAAAAAACAAGCCAGGTGCAGTGCCACATGCCTGTAGTCCCAGCTATTCAGGAGGCTAAAATGGAAGGATTGCTTGAGCCTTGGAAGTCAAGGCAGCAGTGAGCCATGATTGGGCCACTGCACTCTGGCCTGGGTGACAGAGCAAGACTCTCAAGAAAGAGAGATAAGAGAGAGAGAAAGGACGGAAAGAAGGTAGGCAGGAAGGAAGGAAGGAGAAAGAAAAAAGAAAGAAATAAAGAAAAAGAAACAGAGAGAAAGAGAGGAAGAGGAAGGAAGGGAGGGAGGGAGGAAGGAAGGAAGGAAGGAAGGAAGGAAGGAAGGAAGGAAGGAAGGAAGGAAGGAAGGAGAAAGAAAAAAGAAAAAATAAAGAAAAAGAAACAGAGAGAAAGATAGGAAGAGGAAGGAAGGAAGGGAGGAAGGGAGGGAGGGAGGGAGGGAGGGAGGGAGGGAGGAAGGAAGGAAGGAAGGAAGGAAGGAAGGAAGGAAGGAAGGAAGGAAGGTGGGTACGTGATGAAGGGACTTAGGGCGAGTTCATTGCAATGGAAGTACCTGTGCAACCTTGGGTAAATTACTGAAGTCCTTTAAGCTTGGTTTCCTCATTCACGAAATGGAATCACAGAATCTATCTTCTTGGATTTCTGTATCCTGGTGATCCTGCTTGGTAAAATACTGATCAGTACAGTACCTTATGGGGAGTTGCCTTCTCTCACTAAAGTGTAGGGCAGGTTGCCCATTTCCCATGACCCCTTGATTTCCAAACTCAAAGTGTCCTATTCCTTGAGCCATCCCTGGCCACAGGAGCATACCCTGACTGAGCTGAGTCAGTTGGTGACCCCTCAGCCCCCAGCAGCAGTGATGGGCTGAGGGCTGTGCACATTTGCTAGGTTGATCTAGTGAGAGGGGTGTCCAGGTCTCTCACCAGGTAATATGAGTAAGAGCGTACACGGCCCTGGGCATTCCCTGCAGCCATCTCACTAGCTCAGGTGAAGTTAGTCAGCACACTGTTGACAAAAAGAGTCAAACTCTGTAAAATATTTGAAGAGCCAAATATGAGTGACCATGGCCTGTGACACAGCTCTTGGGAGGTCCTGAGAGCATGTGCTCAAGATGGTCAGGGTGCAGCTTGGTTTTATACATTTTAGGGAGGTATAAACTTAAATCAAATACATTTAAGAAATACATTGGTTTGGTCCAAAAAGCTTAAACAGAGGCTGAAGGGGTTCCAGCTTGTAGGCAGGTTTTAAAAAGGGTGTGTGTGGGGGAGCTTCCAACTTATAGGTAGATTTAAAATTTTTTTGGTTGACGATTGAGTTTATCTAAAGATCTGGGATTGGTAGAAAGGAAAGTCTGGGTTAAGATAAAGGATCATGGAGACCAGAGTTCTTATTTACAGAGGAAGCCTTCAGGTAGCAGGCTTCAGAAAGAATTAAAATCTGTGTTGATATTAACGTCAGAGAGGTATAATGAGGCATGCCGAACCCCTACTTCCCAACACGGCCTGAACTAGTCTTTCAGGTTACGTTTTAAGAGTGCCCTGGCTGAGGAGGAAGTCCGTGCAGATGGTTGCGGGGCCTCAGAATTTTATTTTTGGTTTACAGGACAATTAGACGGGAGAAGTAAGGCGGAGCCAACAGTGGAGAAACAGAGTTGCCGCTTTAATGGTGCTGTGGACCTCTGGAGCCTGAATTCCCACCTGGCTTTCACTTTAAATGATCTGTTTCTTTTAAGAAAAAACAAAGGCTCAGCTCCATGGCTCACACCTGTAATCTCAGCACTTTGGAAGGCCGAAGCAGGCAGATCATTTGAGGTCATACAAGACCAGTGTGGCAGACATGGCTAAACCCTGTCTCTACTAAAAATAGAAAAATTAGCTGCGCATGGTGGCAGGCACCTATAGTCCCAGCTACACAGGAATCTGAGGCAGGAGAATTGCTTGAACCTGCGAGGTGGAGGCTGCAATGAGCCAAGATCATGCCACTGCACTCCAGCCTGAGCAAGTTCCAATTAAAAAAAAAAAAAAGAAGGAAAAGAAAGTTGAATTTTCCGCAATAGGAAGCATTGCCAATGCACTTATTCCCCATGGGACTCAGTCCTCTGGAATTAAACATATACCTCCTTACCTGATGCTGTGATGGACCTGGGTCCTGTCCAGAGACATTCGGTGGCCTTTTAGATGGGTTAAGCGGGGCCGTGAAGGAAAGGACAAAGATTCTGCCAAAGAGGAAAAGATGTTCTCTCCTTTTTATGAGTCGAGCTAAGTCTACCATCTGGAGGGCATGTTTCCCAGCTTTGTTGGGAAACTTTACAGGAGATAAAACCTACAAATCTACAAATTATAACAAAGACCCGAGATAAGGAGAAAGACTATTGCCCATTTGCATCCTCCGGGCACCTGCATCTGGTCCTATTTCAGATCACACCTTTGTAGCTTCGAGATTCCCAAGCAAAAGATTCTCATTTTTGCTTTAATTAGCTGGAGTTACATTTCTGTTAATTCCGACCTAAAAAGTTTTGATGAACGTGTATCATTTTCAAGATGGCTCTGTTTAAATGCAAATATATCCCGTAAGATGACTAACATGAATCCAGGGACTTGACGAGGGAGGTGGCCCAACTGTGCTTCTTGGGGCTGCCTCCAGGTGGCGGCCAGACAGATGTGGCAGCAGGCCCCACCCCACCCTATGCTAAGCAGCTCTACTATCTCTTCTCTTTTATGCACTGGGCTTCTGCATGAAGTGCTGTTTGAAGAAAAGAGTCCACAGCTACAAGTATTTAAAAACTACTGGCTTGTCCGATTTAACAGAAGAGAGCAGGACAGGTAGAGAAGTCTTGTTTTCCAAGGCCTGGAAGAACTCTGCAAGAGAAGCCTGGAAAAGACCATGCAGTGCTAGAAGTGACCACCAGAGGGAAGCCTAGAGACACCGTAGGTCCTGGCCCTAGTTGCCAAAAGGAAAAATTTCCTCTTTCCAGATGCTACGCACCGCTGGCTCAGACTGCCTGCCTCAGTCATGTTTTTCTTAATTTTATTATTAGGTATTAGTCCTCACTCCCTATGGTGACTGTCCGAATTCAATTATAGTGAGAACAGATAACAGAGCATTTTCTGCTGCTGCTGCTGCTGCTAGTCGTTATGCCTCTTGGTCATTTTGCGTAATTGGTCAACTTTCCAGGGATGTGCATTTTGTTTGTGTGTTTTGTTTTGTTTTTATGAAAATGACCATTGTGTAGGAAGAGGGGCTAGACCTCTGTACCAGTAGGTTGCTCTTTCCAAATTATCCACCAGATTCCACTTGCTTGCCTAAGCCCATCTCCCTCTAAGACTCTTATTAAATAATTAACCACACTGTGTTTTCTAATAACAGGGAACACAAATTGATCTCTAAGCTGTTCTGACCTAAGATCCAAATATGCTGAGGCCAAGGTTCTTGACTTCCTATAAATCCAGGCAATTTTTTTCCTGGATGTTCTCCACAGCCTTGGAAACTAGAATTCAGCGGGAATGGTTTCTACATAAGTGAATAAAAGTCTGTGAACACTAAACCCCCAGTCACCTGGCTCTCCCTGTGTCACAAGGTCTTCTCATAGAAAAAACATTCTTGATCCAACTATTGACAGGAGTACAAGGCTCTCTTCGTTTCCCTCGGCTCCCAAAATCTCCATTAATCATTTCCTCACTGAGACCATTTGCTGAAATGCTCTGTAGCTTCAAAGTTGAATCTATTCTTGCTGCTTAATAGGCCATCTTATGATCTGGTTTTCTTTTCAAAAGCTCTTTATGTTCCTTCTTCTCAAAATCATTTCCACGTTGCCAAATGATACTATTTTGAATAACAGTAAGAGCATTCTAGAAGTAAACTGTGATCTAAAACTGGCTTCATCAAAATAAAATCAGATTAAACACTGTAAATGGGCCTAATTCAAAGGGACCTGAGCCAAAGAGGAGAGGCAAAAGTCAACTCAACTTCTAGACTGAATTTAAGGAGGACCACCTGCTGCAGTTTCACTTGGATTGCTGGTTAAAAATGCAAAATTCTGCACCCAATATCTAACTTTCTAAATCTCTAGGAGTCATCTTGATGTCTGCATTCTGAACACCCTCTTTGGGGCAGTGAATACACATGGAAGTTTGAGAGCCTCTGCCCCATAGATAGGTTCTTACCTACTGAACCTACTTTATCTACATGGCCTTTTTCTCAGCTGGGTATATCCCCTCACCCTGGAGGCCAAAAACAAGATTTTGAACACTTGTTAGCCTAATACTGCTCCATGACCACAGACTGTGTCCTAGCTGTTCAGAAATCCTATTCAAAAGCCACAAGGGGGACCAAGCAAGAGGGTATGGATAATACATTAAGTCAAATCCGTCTCCACTATTGAAAAGACCATGCCGGGAACCTCCCCTTCTGATTATAAGGCACTGGCATCAAGAGAGAACACCACATTAGTGGGTATGCAGGTCAGCATACCTATGTATATAAGGGAGTCTAGAGAGCGCCTCCCTCCATTCTTGTAGATTCCAACCAAATTATCCCTCCCTGTACATTTCTTCCCACATCATTATTTTACCCGTAGACACCTGATTTGGATTCATGTGCTCGTGAAGAAGTTTATGAAAAGATATGTTTTTGTGTTTTATTTTTTGGGAGGTTTTCAATTTCTTTGTATAAATCAAATCGAATTTTTGAAATATGCCTTTGCTCATGATCCTGTGAAATTTTGAGTTTGTAAAGAAAATAAAATGTATCACCATCAGATAACCTGCATATCACCAAGAGATAACCTGCATATCACACACAAAAAAATTGAAGGATATTTATTCTGTACAGCCCAGTGAGAGGGCTCTTGGTCAGTGGAACTATAAATGCCTTATACACAGGCAAGGCTATTCCTCTTTCAGTTGAAGGACTCTTTATGAGATCATCTGAATTCCTTTTTAAATTAAGCTCCATGCTCACCAAAGAAACATTCTGATTATGATCTTGCTCCTTACATAACTTAGCAACAGGGAGGAAATGTTGTGAGTTTGCCTCCTGCCTTCTGGAGAAACCTTTTATCTTCATTTCTAGCCAACCACATGATAGTCTTCCTTTGGTTCAAAAAATTCTCCATGGTTTCTTTAATAAAAGTAACACATAACACTAAATAAAAATTCTGGGCTATGGCTTTAGTTCTCTTTTCTGAGAGTCTGCTTCTGACTCATCAATGGGTATGAATTAGAGTGGCAAAGGAAAAGAGCTAAAGACTAATCAAACCTCTAACCTCACATTTCCCTGAAATTCACAGAAGATGCATAATGTGAGCTAGCACCTTACATACCCTTTGCAACCTCTCTTTACCTAGAAGTACCAAAATGCAAATAACTCCTTCTTTCTTACAGCCTGCAGAGCCCCAGAGACCAAATAAACGGTGAGAATTTGAATGACAACTGAAACCTCTTGTGTGCATTTTTATTTATCTAACTCAAGATTTGCTAGAGTTCAAGCATCTATTTAAAGTTCAAAAACCTATGATTAATGTTAAAATTGCTGATGAGGTATTTTTCAGATCCTGATCACTGCTGAGCAATGGCATGACGTTAAATGCTGGAACAGCGAGATTTTACTTTCCAAAGGACTGAGCTTACAGAACATGAGAGGGAGGCAGGAAGAGGGAAAGGGTGGAGGAGTCTGAGGCAGCTGAATGATAAGCAAAGAACCCTTTTGTTCTTTCCACACTACGGAATCAAAGGCATTTCAGTTCACTTCCCACACCTGAGATGTTTGTCACTAAGCCACTTCCTTCTCTCTGAAATGGGTTTAAACAGTCATTTTGCTGTTCTGAAATTCACATCCCTCTTTTCCCAAACCACATCCATGCCTTTCTCAGTTCACCCTCCCCAGAAACACCTACTCTCAGTCAGGATTTGCAGTTTGCAAGTTTAGAGTCTTATAGAACAATAGATGACAAATTAAGCTTAAAAACAACAACAACAACAGCAAAAAAAAACAAAAAACAACTCTTTCCGAGGAAATTGTAAGACCTCCCGAAATGCAAAACCTATTTTTCCAGGTTTCTGATTTTAGCCAGTATGAAGGTCAATGGAAGCAAACTGCATTACAATAAATGTCGTCTGTCCCACTGATCTTCCTTTTAACTGTGTATTCATAGACGCCTACAATCTGACCTTGTTTCAGTGGGATGCTTACCTGAAGTTCACCTCACTACATTCCAGTTACTGTAGCAAATGACAAGTTGTGACTTGTGCATAGTTTCCCCCTGAGTTTTGAAAAGTAGAAAGCTGTTATTTAACTATGTGGTTTGTTGGGGTTTAAATTTCTGTTGCTATTGCAGCTGTCTTAGCAGTGCTAATCCCAAAGCAAAGAATGATGTGAAAAATTTTGCTCATTTTGAAAGTGTTAGAGAAATTTTTTTAAACTTTTAACTCCTTGAATTCTCAGGAAATGATGTCATCCAGTTCAAACAAACAGCACTTTCCACAGAGCTCCTAAGCAAGGCACATGGTGTTCTATGTGCTTGGAACGCACCAGGTTGGTGTTGTGAGAGGGAACCAGTCAACTGGTAAGTTACAGCAAGGAGAAAAGTTTGAAAAATTTGGGGGATGGATGAGTTCTTGAGTGATTACCTAATTCATTCCCTTGACCTCAAATAGTTTATTGATAAACTTTTTCCGAGAGATGGCTTTCTATTGTGTTTTCAAATATTTTTAGAGGGGAAGCTCTGCTCTTCAGGTTAGATAAAATGGGTAAGCGGTCAACTCTCAGGGGGTCTCTAAGCAGGACCAAAGACATCTGCTTCTTGTCTGTGGCAAAATCTTAGATTTGGATGTATCAAATTTGGATAGATCACATGCAAGAACATATAAAAACAGACAGACCTTTAGAGAAACGACACTGAATTAGAAGGGAATGTAAACATATTTCCAAAGATTCAGAGAAAAATCTTGTATTTGAAAAATAACTTTAAATCAGAAAGAAAAAATTTATGATGACACTTTCTTAATGTCATTGAAGGAAGCAGGACTACAAGGTAGTGATGAAAAAAGAGCAGAAAATTACAAGGAGAAAATGCATTAAGATGAAGACAGAGATAAAAAAACAAAAGAAACATTCTTAACTTTAACATGCAAAAAGTGTTCCATAATCATACAAAATTAAAATGAATGTGAATCAGAGGTATTAATGAATAAAATTGGCAATACATAAAATGAATTGGTCCTGTGGAATAGTGACTTAAACATTTCTCAGAATGTCAAGGAAAAAATAAAAGAGTTCAAATTGTTGAGAGTGAAGATGATTGATGATGAACATGGAAAACCAAGGAAAGAGAATCATAAAATAATAGATGCTCCAGAACAAAGATATATGACTGATGGGAATAAAACAGAAACCAAGATGTAATAAAATAAGATAATTATTAAGAAAGGTCAAAAAGGAGTAGCATAAAACAAAATAAGAGAAGAAAAAACAGGTAAATTAGTTAAGACAATAATGAAAGTAAACAGAAAAAAAAATTGTTTCCAAAGGTCAAATATCCATAGTGAACATAAAATGACCTGGGCTATCAGACTCCTAATATATAAATCAAAAGGACAAAGAAACATCAAATGTAAAAAAAAAAAAAGAGTATTAAACAAATGGTAAACATAAAAGAAACTATGCTTATGGCATTCCTAGCCAGAGAAGGTGAAGTTATAATCACAATGAGAAATGGAATGTTTTCATAAATAGATAAAAGTTATGATTGTCAGAGACACTTGAACCAGAGCAACTCCATCTTGAATAGGAGCTAGATAAAAGAAGACTGAGACCTACTGGGCTGAATTCCCAGAAGGTTAAGGCATTCTTACTCACAGAATGAGACAGGAGATCAGCACGAGATACGGTAATAAAGACCTTGCTGATAAAACAGGTTGCAGTAAAGAAGCTGGCTAAAACTCAGCAAAAGCAAGATGGCAATGAGAGTGACCTCTGATCGTCCTCACCGCTACACTCCCACCAGCACCGTGACAGCTAACTAATATCATGGCAACGTCAGGAAGTTATCCAATATGGTCTAAAATGGGGAGGTATGAACAATCCACCTCTTGTTTAGCATATAACCAAGAAATAACCATAAAAATGGATAACCAGCAGTCCTTAAGGTGCTCTGCCTATGAAGTAGTCATTCTTTTATTCCTTTGCTTTCCTAATAAACTTACTTTCACTTTACTCTATGGACTCATCTCAAATTCGTGTGTGAGATCCAAGAACCCTCTCTTGGGATCTGGATTGGGACCCTTTTCGAGTAACATGTTTCTAGTGACCATAAAGGGACTTTACTGAGGAGACCCCTGATTCAAAAGAAATACCGCAGTACTGATTGGCTTTGGTTAAGTGGTTGGGTACCCAGAAAAGGGATCAGATTGAGTTAGAGGCCCAACTTAGGTGAGTTAGAGCCTCTCCTAAGACAGAGAGAGTTAAAGGTCCCTCTTAACAAAAAGGTAAGACTGAACTTGGGTTCGAATCAAAACTTAGGAAGGTTAGAGCCTGTCCTAAGATTTGGGTTGTTAGAGGCCCATCTCAGTAAAGTCCCGTCAGCTAAAAATGAGTTTGGCACTATGGGATGTTAACTACCATTCTCTTTGGATGACTCTGTCTGTTGGCTATGGTTGACAGAATTAGGCATATACAGGATCATGGGATATGGGGAGCTTTTTCCTCCCCATAAGGGGACCATGAGAACTCATCAAACTGCTGTAAAAGATCCCTTCATGACTGACAAGCGGCCACTTGAACTTTTGATTCAGCGTTGCTGGAATGGGTGAGTCTTTCTCTGGTCTCCCAGCACATTTTATCTTCCTCACCCCGCTACAGACAATGCTTCTCTCTCTCTTTTTTGTTCTGGTATGGTTTGGCTCTGTGTTTCCACCCAGATCTCACCTTGAATTGCAATAATCCCCATGAGTCAAGGGTGGAAACAGGTGGAGATAATTGAATCATGGGAGTGGTTCCCCTATGCTGTTGTCATGATAGTGAGTGAGTTTTCATGAGATCTGATGGTTTTATAAGGGTCTTCCCCCTTTGCTTGGCACTTATTCTCTCTCTTACAGCCCTGTGATAAGGTGCCTACCACCATGATTGTAAGTTTTTTGAAGGCTCCCCAGCCATACAGAACTGTGAGTCAATTTAATCTCCTTTCATTATAAATTATCCAGTGTTGGGTATTTCTTTATAGCAGTATGAGAAGGGACTAATACAGTAAATTGGTACCAGGAGTGGGGTGATGCTATAAGGATACCCAAAAATGTGGAAGCAACTTTGGAACTGGGTAACAGGCAGAGGTTGGAACAGTTTGGAGGGGCTCAGAAGAAAATGGAAAAGTGGGAAAGTTTGGAACTTCCTAGAAATGTGTTGGATGGCTTTAACCAAAATGCTGATAGTCATATGGACAATGAAGTCCAGGCTGAAGTGGTGTCAGATGGAGATGAGGAACTTGTTGGAAACTGGAGTAAAAGTAACCCTTAGTATGCTTTAGCAAAGATACTGGCAAGATACTGGCAAGATTTTGCTCCTGCCCTAGAGACGAACTTCAGAGAGATGATTTAGGGTATCTGGCAGGAGAAATTTCTAAGCAGCAAAGCATTCAAGAGGAAGCAGAGCATAAAAGTTTGGGTTAATGCCAGAATGAGTTAAGACTTTGGGGGACTATTGGAAGGGCATAATTGTATTTTGAAATATGAGAACATGAGATTTGGGAGGGGCCAGGGGCAGAATAATATGATTTGGCTCTGTGTTCTTACCCAAATCTCACCTTGAATTGTAATAATCCTCATGTGTCAAGGGTAAGACCAGATGGAGATAAGTGAATCATGGGGGAAGTTCCCCCACACTGTTCTCATGATGTAAGTGAGTTCTCATGAGATCTGATGGTTTTATAAGGGACTTCGACCTTTCCTTGGCACTCATTCTCTCTCCTGCCACCCTGTGAATAGGTGCCTTTCATCATGATTGTAAGTTTTCTGAGGCCTCCCCAGCCATGCAGAACTGAGTCAATTAAATCTCTTTTCTTTGCAAATTACCCAGTCTCAGATATTTCTTCACAGCAGTGTGAGACCAGACTAATACACTCTCCTTTCCCTTTTTCATCTTCTCTGTTACTCAGAGCAATCATCTTGCCCAGAAACCACATATTGAAAAATGTCCTTTGGAGCCTCACCTTGTAATCATGTGTTGGTACTTTCTCTTGGTCTCTGCCTTGCAGGGAATAGGAATTTTGAGGTTCATGAGCTAGCCCTAATAGTTATCTAGAGCAGTTAAGTCTTTGCAAGCTCAAAACTGACTTCTCTAACCTCCTTCTGGAAAGTACAATGGACACCACCTAAGCTGTAGCTCAGCAGCTAAGGCTTTGCCATTTTGTGACAGTGGCCTGGGTTCAATTCCCAGATTTTGAAATGAGTCCTTTCTGATTTGATATCTGTGTGATCTTTGCCATTTTTAAATTCCTTTTCCCTCCCTGAACCATCTTGAATTTTCCTTTCTGAGCACCTGGGAGGTTTCTCTTAGTAAAGTTGAAAAGCCAGAAATATTGGCCATTTGGCCTGGCTGTCGTTGGGAAAGAAATTTAAAATAAAAATTTTTTAAAAAAGAGTGTTATAGTTAAAAGTCAGCTTGATTAAAAGTAGATATTCAAGCTCTTAACAGTCTGGGACTCCTTGGAGAAAACAGGAGGTACCATAGACCCCATTTTTGGGAAAAAACTCTGTTTTCCTCATGAAACCCCAGGAATTGAAAGTTAATAGATCCCTCTCAAAATCTAAGGCTTGTTCTGTTTTGCATTTTTTTATCTGACATTTTTTACTTTGGGGGGTATCAGAAATTACTTTGCATTATAAGAGAGTTTAGTGTGTAATAACTAAGTAGGAAATATGCTTTGGGGGATGGCTAATAGCAGTTATAGGGAAGAATACTCACCTTTTGGCTCGTGTCATATGGATAAGAGAAGCATGCTCTTGGCCATCTAGGAAGTATGCAGATGTCCCTGGATTCGATGAGAGATAAGGCTCCCATGGGAGATGGACTGATTCCCTTTTTTTTGGGATCCAGGATCTGGTATAAAAATTGGACTCTTAATTTTGTGGGTCTGTTTTGCCTTCCAGCTGTGCCTGCTTATTAGGCTATAGAAACCGTATGCTTTCCTGGCCCTGTTCTTCCAAGGGCTACATGCTAAAGCCAGTGATACAATTAGGAAACTGGCAAATGAAATGTCTTACAACTACTGCATCTTCTTCTGTCTATGTATTTCTATGTGTTGTGTGTGGTGATATAAAAGAGCTTTGATTAATGGCTTAAAAACAATGAATGCTTAAATCAAAAGTTTTGTCAGAAAAGTAAAAAGTGGAATTCCTCTTTGCATGACTGGAGTAATCTTTGAAAAATAAAAAATAAATAAAAATAAGAACTCAATATCATGACATACATGCAAGGTATGTAAGAAAAGTGAAATGTGTTTTTGGTAAAAGATTATAAGAAGGCATGGGAATATGGATTTATTTTGCCTAGATATAAAGGTAGAAGGATTGTCTTAAATTAGATAAGATAAAGTTAAAGGTTTAAGCAAATTGTGGAAAGTTTGTAAAAAGTTAATCTTGTAAAAGAAATTCTGAATGTGAACATATTGGCTAAGGTTAAAGGTATTATTCAATCTTCCCATAAATTGAACATTGGAATATAAGCACATAAGGTTTTTCTTAGAGCACTGATCTGCTCTTTCACCAAAATTATAAAGGATTATAAGAAGTTTACAATCCACTTTGCTGGGGAGGTGAGGAAAAAAAAGTTTATAAGAATCTTACCTTATAGTCAAACTGATTAAGATTGAATAAATTTGTCTATACAGTTTTATTAAGAATTGGTTTTAACATTAATAGTACACTAATGCAACAGTAAAATTTGACTTATTTAGTATAAAAGTTCTGCAGGAAGCATTGTAAAATATGAAGTTGGCTTTCTTTGGGCTATATTTGTATAAATATGTTATTGGTATGTGTTCCAGAATTATGTGAAACTCCTACAATTCTCATAGAGCTTAGTGTTTGCTATTAATAATTATAATTGTTACATAAAATCGTTGAATGCCACAGAGGTAACCAAAATTTCCTTGTCAATTGTGGCTTTAATAGTGGCTGTCCTAACTAAGACATTTTGTCAGCTATTCCACAGACAATTGTTGTCTTATTTTTGTCCTCCTTAGAAAGTGGGTTATAGTCAGCTATAGGACTTTGACAGGTGCTCTTAAATGCAGGTTTCTAATAACTTTGGAAATTGTAACATTAAAATAGAGGGAAAAATTTTCAGTGCTCTCAGAGAGAGCTGAAATGTTCATGAATATCAAGCAGAACAAGAGTTAACTGCATGGACTGAACTAATAGAAGACTAAAGTAACCTTTTTGACTCTTTGCTTAAAATGTTGCTGATCCTTTGTTGTGTTTTTCAAAGTCAAGGAAACGTTTCTCTTGAGCTATTGACAGCGTTTAACAATTGAGTAAAGTATACTCTTATGAACAAAAGTTGGAGCATATTTGTTTCTCTCTATCTGATTTCTCCAGAATTTGACAACTATTAATATTTGTGAGCATCTTAACTTAGGGCAATATAGTTATTTGCATAAATAAAATAAGAATTTGTTTTTCTGTTTTGTTTTGTTTTTTGGTAACAGAACACAATTGAGAAACTGGTTGTTTTACCAAGGCTTTGACTGAAATGGCTTGCTTTCCTTTAGGGAATCAAACTTGACTTGAAGAGCCAATAAAAGCTCTTTGAGAAAAACTGATCTCATACTTTGTCTGCACAGTCCCTGTACAGGGTTTCTGACCAGTGGTACGTAAAGAATGTCACTTTCTAACAGGCCCTGGGGCCCCAAGTTATCTTGGGACCTCAATAGGAGGGAAATGTACTCAGCTTGGAGGTGTTTGAGGGTGTAAACCCACGCATGGACTCAGCTTTAAAAAAGTCTTATTTGAGATTCCTTCTCTGGAACAAAGTTCCATAAAAGCCAACTTAAAAAGAACTTAGGTGACAAATATTCTTTGCTTTATTTGCTTGTTTAAACAAAGGTTAGTATCAATAGTAATAGTAAATTATTTGAAGGAAACATTCTTAAGAATTTCTGGTTAGAATTTTGTGTACACATAATCAAGGAATAAAAGTTAAGTTTAAGTACTTATTTAAAGTATTTTGAGAATATTTGTTTAGAAGTATTATATTAAATCAGCATTTTATTTTACAAGCTTGATATTCTATTTTACTTATAAAAATTATATAAGATAAAGTAAAATATAATTTATCACCAACCTACATACATATATTTTATATATTCTGTAGTTTGAATATTTGTCCCCTCCAATATTATGTTGGAATTTAATCCCCAATGTGGTAGTATTGAGAGATGGGGCCTTTGAGAGGTGAATGATTTATGAGGGCAGAGTCCTCTTGAATAGGTTAATCCATTCAAGAATTGAGTGTAAGATTAATGGGTTAATGGACTCATGGATTATTATGGGAGTGGAACTGGTGGCTTTATAAGAGCAAGAGAGACCCTCAATTCCTTAGTTGAAGACTTATTAATGCCCGTGTAAGGGAGAATTCAAGTAGTTCAGCAAAAAGTAACAACAGGAAGACTAAAACATAAAAATAAACAGAAATTGATGGGTGATTTCAGCTGCTGCCTACTTCAGGAGAGACAGAGTTTTAATTTGTTTTCAGCCAGGATTACTGCCTTTTAAAACAAAAACCAATATTTTCAGAGGGAGATAACAGAATTGAGAGTTCTAAAATGTATCTTGCATGATATACATTGTTATGGGCAGAACTATGCTCCCTCAAAATTTGTATGTTGAAACTCCAACTTCAATACTTCAGAATGTAACTGATAGAACATTTAAAGAGATAATTAGGTTACAATATTGTCTTCAAAGTGGGCCCTAATATAATCTGCTGATGTCCTTACAAGAAAAGGAGATTAGGATACAGACAAGAACAGATAGAGGGATGACCCTGTGATGACACAGTGAGAAGGCAGCCATCTGCAAGCTAAGGACAGAGGTTTCAGAAGGAACACAACCCACTGACACCATAGTCTTGAACTTGTAGCTTCCAGAATTGTGAGAAAATAATTTTTGTTGTTTAAGCCACCCAGTTAGTGCTATTGTATTATTGCAGCCCTAGCAAACTCTTAGAAAAATTATTCAATAAAGATTACTAGAAGTGTAAAGAAACAGGAAAATGTTACTCATAGAAGAGAATAAAAAAACAGTCAATAAAACAGATCCTGAAACAACTAATAATTTGTAATAAGAAGACGAAAACTTCAAGGAAACAATTACAATATAATCAATGACCTAAAGTCAAAGAGGGTGAGAAATAAATAAAACTCTTCCTCCCAACTGACTGAATAGACCCCCTCTTGATGAAGGGGACTTCAAAGAAATCTTGAAAATCTTATAGTTCCAAGCTATAATGGAATGGGAGGTTGGACATGCCTTGTTATATCCCTCCCTCAGTAACCATCTGTAGTAGTCCATTCTCACACTGCTATATAGAAGTACCCAAGACTAGGTAATTTAGAAGGAAGAGGTTTAATTGAATCACAGTTTCTCATGGCTGGGGAGGACTTAGGAAACTTACAATCATGGTAAAAGGTGAAGGAAGCAAGCCACCTTCTTCACAAGGTGGTAGGAGGGAGAATGAACACAGAAGGAAATACCAAACATTTATAAAACCATCAGATCTTGTGAGAACTCACTCACTATTATGAGAACAGCATAGGGGAAATCACCCCCATGATCCAATTACCTCCAACTGGTTTCTCCCTTGACACTTGGGGAGTATGGAGATTATAATTGAAGATGAGATGTGGGTGGGGACACAAAGCCTAACCATGTTACCATCATTAGGCTTTCATCCGTAAGGTCTTACAGAAACACCCTTTTCAAAGACTTCACACCGATAATGTTGACTAGTAGTTTATGTTCCCAGGTACACAAAATAAGTCACAATGATATTAATTATTCCCTCACCCCTCATCTAGTGTCTGCTTTCTCTATTCCCATTTTCTTCAGATGGTCACCTTATCTTATGTATATTGTAGATTTACCGGACACTAGCTAAAGTCTCATGAGTATGTCATTATTCTTCCCACTGTGCCCCACCGCACACCCCAACCTCTTTAAGGAAAATGTATAAATACTGATATGGTTTGGCTATGTCCCCACCCAAATTTCAACTTGAACTTGGCTTCAACTTCCCCCAGAAGTCTCATGTGTTGTGGGAAAGACCCAGGGCAAGGTAACTGAATCATGGGGGCCTGTTTTTCCCATGTTATTCTTCTCAATAAGTTTCATGAGATCTGATGGGTTTAGCAGAGGTTTCCACTTTTGCTTCTTCCTTATGTTCTCTTGCCGCCACCATGTATGAAGTGCCTTTCACTTCCCATCATGATTCTGAGGCCTCCCCAGACATATGGAACTGCAAGTCCAATTAAACCTCTTTTTTTTTAAACCCAGTCTCAGGTATGTCTTTATTAGCAGCATGAAAATGAACGAATACAAATACTAAATCTCCTGAGAACTTCTTTGTAACGAATAGCCACAGATCCATCTGTGACTTGTGTTTTCCCAGGGGCATCCTCAAGCAGACTCAGTAAACCTTGATTGACTGGGACATCTGCTGCAATCACCCATTTTGGTTGTCAATGGCCATAAAAAATGAATTTACAGGAAATGATAGGAATGAAATGAAAAATATAAAGAATACAAAAGAAGTTCTAGAACTGGAAAATATAATATTGGAAATAAAATATCCATTGGATGGACTTAACAGCACATTAGAGATGGTAGAAGAAAGACTAAGTAAATTCAAAGACAGAGCAATAGAAGTTATCCATACCTCAAGAAAAGAGAGTACAGGATTAACAACAAAAAACAAAATGTATAGAACCTCTGGAACCTAAAAATTCTAATATACGTTTAACTAGAGTTCCAGAAGAGGTACAAAAAGGAGAGAATAGGGAAATAGTTATAAAACATTTACTGAAAAGCTTCAAAATTTGGTTAAAAACACTGACATACAGATCAAAGAAGACCAGTGAACCTCACACAGTATATCTTACAGATAAAGGCACACACACACACACACACACACACACACACACAGCTCTACCTCAGTACATCATAATCAAACTGGATATGATAAAGGATTTAAAAACAATCTTGGGGGACTTCTGCCAAGATGACTAAATAGAAAAAGCTCTGGTCTGCAGTTTGCAGTGAGAGCAACACAGAGGCAAGTGATCTCCACATTTCCAACTGAGCTCTGCAGAGAGCAATGGATATCCCAGTACAGCACTTGAGCTATGATAAAGGACAGACTGCCTGCTCAAGTGGCTCTGTGACCCCTGTGTATCCTAAGAGACACCTCATACTGGAGAGCTCTGGCTGACATCTGGTGGGTACCCTTCAGGATGAAGCTACCAGAAGAAGAAACAGGCAGCAATTTTTGCTGTTCTGCAGCCCCTGTGAGTGATTCCCAGGCAAGCAGGGTCTGGAGTGACTTCCAGCAGACCTATGGCAGAGGGGCCTGTTAGAAGGAAAACATAAAAACAGAAAGAAGTAGTTTCAACATCAACAGACAGGACATCCACTCAGAGACCTCAACCAATTTCAAAGACCAAAGGCAGATAAGTTTGTGAAGATGGGAAGAAATCAGCACAAAAAGGCTGAAATTGCCAAAAAACAGAATGCCTTTTTTCCTCCAAAGGATCACAACTCCTCACCAGCAAGGGAACAAACCTGGATGGAGAATGACTTTGACGAATTGACAGAAGCAAGCTTTAGAAGGTGAGTAATAACAAACTTCTCTGAGCAAAAGGAGCATGTTCTAACCCAATGGAAGGAAACTAAGAACCTTGGGAAAAGGTTAGAAATTCTAACTAGAATAAGTAGTTTAGAGAAGAAGATAAATGACTTGATGGAGCTGAAAAACACAGCACGAGAACTTCATGAAACATATACAAGTTTCAATAGCTGAATCAATCAAGTGGAAAAAAGGATATCAGAGATTGAAAATCAACTCAATGAGATAAAGTGAGGAGGCAGGATTAGAGAAAAAATGGAGTGAAAAGAAATGAACAAAGCCTCCAAGAAATAAGGGATTATGTGAAAAGACCAAATCTACGTTTGAGCGGTGTACCTGAATGTGACAGGGAGAATCAAACCAAGTTAGAAAACACTATTCGGGATATTATCCAGGAGAACATCCCCAACCTAGCAAGGCAGGCCAACATTCAAATCCAGGAAATACAGAGAACACCACGAAGATATTCCTCGAGAAGAGCAGCCCCAAAGCACATAATCCTTAGATTCACCAGGGTTGAAATGAAGGAAAAAATGCTAAGGGCAGCCAGAGAGAAAGGTCGGATTACCCACAAAGGGAAGCCCATCAGACTCTTGGCAGAAACTCTACAAGCCAGAAGAGAGTGAAGTCCAATACTGAACATCCTTAAAGAAAAGAATTTTCAAATCCAGTAAAACTAAGCTTCATAAGTGAAGGAGAAATAAAATCCTTTATGGACAAGCAACTGCTGAGAGATTTCATCAACACCAGGCCTGCCTTACAAGAGCTCCTGAAGGAAGCACTAAACATGGAAAGGAAAAACTAGTACCAGCCACTGCAAAAACATGACAAATTATAAAGACCATCAACACTATGAAGACACTGCATCAGCTAACTGGCAAAACAACCAGCTAGCATCAAAATGGCAGGACCAAATTCACACATAACAATATTAACCTTAAATATAAATGGGCTAAATGCCCCAATCAAAAGACACAGACTGGAAAATTGGATAAAGAGTCAAGACTCATTGGTGTGCTGTATTCAGAAGACCCATCTCACATGCAAAGACACACATAGGCTCAAAATCATGTGATGAAGATTTACCAAGCAAATGGAGATCAAGAAAAAAGTAGGGGTTGCAATCTTAGTCTGATAAAACAGACAAACCAACAAAGATCAAAAGAGACAAAGAAGGGCATTACATAATATAAAGGGATCAATGCAACAAGAAGAGCTAACTTTCCTAAATATATATGCACCCAATAGAGGAGCACCCAGATTTATAAAGTAAGTTCTTAATGACATACAAAGAGACTTAGACTCCCACACAATAATAGTGGGAGATTTTAACTCTCCACTATCAATATTAGACAGATCAACAAGACAGAAAATTAACAAGGATATCCAGGACTCGAACTCAGATCTAGACCAAGCGGACCTAATAGATATTTACAGAACTATCCACCCTAAATCTATAGAATATACATTTTTCTCAGCACCACTTCACACTTACACTAAAATTGACCACATAATTGGAAGCAAGTCATTCCTCAGCAAATGAAAAAGAATGGAAATCATAACAACCAGCTTCTCAGACCACAGTGCAATCAAATTAGAACTCAGGATTAAGAAACTCACTTAAAACTGCACAACTACATGTAAACTGAACAACCTGCTCCTGAATGACTACTAGATAAATCATCAAATGAAGGCAGAAATAAAGATGTTCTTCAAAACCAATGAGAATGAAGACACAACATACCAGAATCTCTGGAACACATTTAAAGCAGTGTGTAGAAGGAAATTTATAGCACTAAATGCCCACATGAGAAGTGAGGAAGGATCTAAAATAGACACCCTCACGTCATGATTAAAAGAAATAGAGAAGCAAGAGCAAACAAACTCAAAAGCTAGCAGAAGACAAGAAATAACTAAGATCAGAGCAGAACTGAAGGAGATAGGGACACAAAATCAATAAGTCAGGAGCTGGTTTTTTGAAAAGATCCACAAAATAGATTGACCACTAGCCAGACTAATAAAGTAAAAAAGAGAGAAGAATTGAATAGATGCAATAAAAAATGATAAAGGGGATCTTACCACCGATTCCACGGAAATACAAACTACCATGAGAGATTACTACAGACACCTCTATGCATATGAACCAGTAAATCTAAAAGAAAAGGATAAATTCCTGGATGCTTACACCCTCCCAAAACTAAATCAGGAAGAAGTTGAATAGACCAATAACAAGGTTTGGAGTTGAGACAGCCATGAATAGCCTACCAACCAAAAAAGTCCAGGACCAGATGGGTTCACAGCCAAATTCTACCAGAGATACAAAGAGGAGCTGGTACCATTCCTTCTGAAAGATTCCAAACAATACTAAAAAAGAGAATCCTCTCTAACTCATTTTATGAGACCAATATCATCCTGATACCAAAACGTGGCAGAGACACAACTAAAAAAGAGAATTTAAGGCCAATATCCATGATGAACAATGATGCGAAAATCCTCAACAAAATACTGGTAAACCAAATCCAACAGCACATCAAAAAGCTTATCCATCATGATCAAGTCAGCTTCATCCCTGGGATGCAAGGCTAGTTCAACATACACAAATTTGTAAATGTAATCCATCACATTAACAGAACCGAAGACAAAAACCACATGATTATCTCCATAGATGCATAGAAGGCCTTCAACAAAATTCAGCAGCCCTTTATGCTAAAAACTCTCAATAAACTAGGTTTTGATGGAAAGTATCTCAAAATAACAAAAGCTATTTATGACAAACCCACAGCCAATATCATAGTGAATGGACAAAAACTGGAAGCATTCCCTTTGAAAACTGGCACAACACAAGGATGCCCTTTCTCACCACTCCTATTCAACATAGTACTGGAAATTCTGGCCAGAACAATTAAACAAGAAAAAGAAATAAATGGTACTCAATTAGGAAAAGAGGAAGTCAAATGGTCTCTATTTGGAGATGATATGATTGTACAGAAGACCCCATCATCTTAGCCCAAAATCTCCTTAAGCTGATAAGCAGCTTCAGCAAAGTCTCAGGATACAAAATCAACGTGCAAAAATCACAAGCACTCCTATACACCAATAACAGACAAACAGAGAGACAAATCATGAGTGAACTCCCATTCTCAATTGCTACAAAGAGAATAAAATACCTAGGAATACAACTAACAAGGGATATGAATGACAATGACCTCTTCAAGGAGAACTACAAACAACTGCTCAAGGAAATAAGAGAGGACACAAACAGATGGAAAAACATTCCATGCTCATGGTTAGGAAGAATCAATATCGTGAAAATGGCCATGCTGCCCAAAGTAATTTATAGATTCAATGCTATCCCCATCAAGCTACCACTGACCTTCTTCACAGAATTGGAAAAAACCACCTTAAACTTCATGTGGAATGAAAAGGGAGCCAACATAACTAAGATAATCCTAAGTGGAAAAAAAAAAAAAGCTGGAGGCATCATCCTACCTGTCTTCAAACTATACTACAAGGCTACAGTAACCCAAACAGCATGGTACTGGTACCAAAACAGAGATATAGACCAATGGAACAGAACAGAGGTCTCAGAAATGCCACGCATCTACAACAATCTAACCTTTAACAAATGTGACAAAAACAAGCAATGGGGAAAGGATTCCCTATTTAATAAATGGTGTTGGGAAAACTGGCTAGCCATATGCAGAAAGCTGAAACTGGATCCCTTCCTTACACCTTATACAAAAATTAACTGCAGATGGATTAAAGATTTAAATTAAGACTTAATACAATAGAAATCCTAGAAGAAAACCTAGGCAATACTATTCAGGACATAGGCATAAGCAAGGACTTCATGACTAAAACACCAAAAACAATGGCAACAAAAGCCAAAATAGTCAAATGGGATCTAATTAAACTTAAGAGCTTCTACTCAGTAAAAGAAACTATCATTAGAGTGAACCAGCAACCAACAGAATGGAAGAAAATTTTTGCAAGTTACCCATCTGACAAAGGACAAATAACCAGAATTTACAAAGAACTTACACAAATTGACAAGAAAAAAAATGACCCCATCAAAAAGTGGGTGAAAAATATGAACAGACACTTTTCAAAATAAGACATTTATACAGCCAACAAACATATAAAACAAACTCATCATCACTGGTCATTAGAGAAATGCAAATCAAAACTACAATACAATACCATCCCAGCCAGTTAGAATAGTGATCATTACAAAATCAGGAGACAACAGATGCTGGAGAGGATGTGGAAAAATAGAAATGCTTTACACTGTTGGTGAGAGTGTAAATTAGTTCAACGACTGTGGAAGACAGTGTGGTGATTCCTCAAGGATCTAGAAATAGAAATTCCATTTCACCCAGCAATCCCATTATTGGGTGTATATCCAAAGGATTATAAAACATTCAATTATAAAGACACATGCACACATGTGTTTACTGCAGCACTGTTTACAATAGCAAAGACTTGGAACCAACCCAAATTCCCATCAAAGACAGACTGGATAAAGAAAATGTGGTACATACATACCATGGAATACTATGCAGCCATAAAAAGGATGAGTTCATGTCCTTTGCAGGGACATGGATGAAGCTGGAAACCATCATTCTCAGCAGACTGACACAGGAACAGAAATCCAAACACCCCATGTTCTCATTCATAAGTGGATGTTGAACAATGAGAACACATGGACACAGGGAGGGGAACATTGCACACTGGGGCCTGTCAGGATTGAGGTTTGTATACCTATGTAACAAACCTGCATGTTCTGCATATGTACCCCAAAACTTAAGGTATAATGAAAAAAATCTTGAAGAAAGTCAGGAAAATATGACACAGTGCACAACAGGAAGTGACAGAAGAATGACAGTTGTAATGGTCTGTTCTTACACTGCTAATAAAGACATACCCAAGACTGGGTAAATTTATAAAGAAAAAGAAGTTTAATGGACTCACAGTTCTACATGGCTTGGGAAGCCTCACAATCAGGGCTGAAACCAAAGGAGGAACAAAGTCACATCATACATGTGTCAGGCAAGAGAGCTTGTATAGCAGGGATGGGGAATTGGAGACGGATAATGTTGGGAGAAATACCTAATGTAGATGACAGGGGGTGGATGCAACAAACCACCAAGGCACATGTATACCTATGTAACAAACCTGCATGTTCTGCATATGTACCCCAAAACTTAAAGTATAATAAAAAAAATCTTGAAGGAAGTCAGGAAAATATGACACAGTGCACAACAGGAAGTGACAGAAGAATGACAGTTGTAATGGTCTGTTCTCACACTGCTAATAAAGACATACCCAAGACTGGGTAAATTTATAAAGAAAAAGAAGTTTAATGGACTCACAGTTCTACATGGCTTGGGAAGCCTCACAATCAGGGCTGAAACCAAAGGAGGAACAAAGTCACATCGTACATGCGTCAGGCAAGAGAGCTTGTGAAGGGAAACTACCATTTATGTAACCATCAGAACTTGTGAGACATGTTCACTACCATGAGAACAGTATGAGAAACCACCCCCATGATTCTATTATCTTCACCTGGCCCTGACCTTGACACATAGGGATTATTACAATTCAAGATGAGATTTGGATGGGGACACAGCCACACCATATTAGTAGTTTATGTCTATATCATTAGCCACAATAGAGGTCAGAAACCAATTTAATGGTTTCTTCAAAATTCTTAAAGAAAAAAAAATGTCAACACAGAATTCTATATTTCAAAGAAAACTAGATGTAGCAAACCACCATGGCATGTGTGTACCTATGAAATAATGCTGCACGATCTGCACATGTACCCCGGAACTTAAAGTATTTATAAAAAGAAAATATTCATCAAAAATGAATGTAACACAAAGACTTACATATAATGCAAAAGTAGATTTCATTGCCAGCAGGCCTTAATTTTAAGATATGCAAAGTGAAGTTATTTAGCCAAAGGGAAATGACGTCAGATGGAAACATGTTTCCAAATGAAGGAAAGAAAAGTCCTGGAAATGGTAAAAATGTGGGTAAACATAAAAAGCTATAATTTTTTTCTATTATTTTTTTGGAAAATGTATATGATTGTTTATAGAATAAATTATAGTACCATATTGTGGGGCATACAATGTGTAGAGATATAATGTATATGAACATTTATATTTATAATGGGGGTAAAATAGATTATACTTTTGTAAGGCTTTTACATCTCATATCTCATATAGAATAGTATAATATTAATGCCAAGCATATGTAATAAGTTAAGAGTGTATTTCACATTTTTACAATATCCTATATTGTAATTAATTAAATAGTGCAAAGAAATAAACTGGAAACCATGAGAGAAACTAAAAATGAATCTCACAAAGTACAGCTATTCAAAAAAGGCAAGAAAAAGAGTAAGATTTTTAAAGCAATGGGAAAACTAGAAAAAATTATAGACCTAAATCCAACTGTATAAATAATTATATTAAATAAAATCAAAACACTACAATTAAAAGACAGATATTGTAAGTGAATTTAAATGGGAAAAGGACCCAATTCATTGGCATATATGAGGAGCAATTTCAATGTAAGGGCAAAGAGAAGTTGAAAATAAAAGAATAGAGAGATATATCATAAAAAGTCAGATAAAAAAGCTAGAGTGGCTATAAGATCAGACAAAATAAGCCTTGAGATATGAAATATTATGAGCAATAAGGAAAGATATTTTTAAATGTTAAAACAGTCAATCAGGAAAAACAGCAATCATGGTTGAGTAGGTATCCAATAACAAACTTTCATAATACCTGAAAAAAAACCTGACAAAATTAGAGAGTAGTATCTAAATCCATGATTACAGATTTTAGCAATTGCTTCAGCAAATGCTAGAACTTAACAAGAAAGAAGCAAGGATAGAGAAGATTTAAACATGATCAACTATCACAACCTAATTGACACTTATAGAACAAATAATCCAATAACTATGGAACACTTCTTCTAACTTCACCTCACATGAAGTGAACTAAAATAAGCATTAATACACTCAAAGTTTAAGGAGGCTGAGGCAGGAGAATTGCCTGAGCCCAGGAGGCGGAGGTTGTGGTGAGCCGAGATCGTGCCATTGCACTCCAGCCTGGGTAACAAGAGGGAAACTCCATCTCAAATAAATAAATAAATAATACTACACTCAAAGTTTAAAATCTTACCAAGTTTGTTTTCAGACCACATAGAATTAAATTAAAAATCAATAAAAATAAAATATTTATTAAACCCGAAGTACTTGGAAAATAATTAACACACCGTTAACTATCCTATGGGTTAAGGAAGAAATCAGAGGAAACAAAGTATTTCACCCTAATGGTAATAAAAATACAACATTATAATATCTGGGATTTATGTTAAAGCAGTGCATAGAAGTAATTCACAGCTTTAAGTGCTTTTATATTTATATATATTTTAATTGACATTTAAATTCAATATTCCAAGCTATCAATCTAAAAAGTTGGGAAAAGATGATCAAATTAAATCTAAAACGAGTAAAAATATGAAATAGAAAAGAGTAGAAATCAATGAAGTAGAAAACCTAAAACAACTTTTGAAAATGTAAGAAAGTCAAAAGTGGGTTCTATTTCTATTCAGTATTGTACTGGAAGTACTAGACAGTTGAACACTGCAAGAAAAAAAATAAATGCACAAAGATTAGAATGGAAGAAGTAGATTACTCTTTAATAAAAATTCAACTTTTATTTTAGATACAGGGTGTACACATGCAGGTTTGTTATATGGATGTATTGCATCCAGGTAATCAGCCTAGTACCCAACAGGTAATTTTTTAACCCATGCTTTTCTCTCTACCTCCTCCATCTAGTAATTCACAGTGTCTGTTGTTCCCATGTTTATGTCCATGTGTGCTCAATGTTTAGCTTCCGCTTATATGTGAGAACATAAGATATTTGGTTTTCTGATTTTGCATTAATTTGCTTAGGATAGTGGCCTCCAACTGTATTTATGTTGCTGCAAAGGACATGACTTCATTCTTTTTTATGGATGCATAGTATTTCATAGTGTATATATACCACATTTCTTTATCCAATCTGCAACTGCTGGACACTTAGGTTGATTTTATGTCTTTACTATTATAAATAGTTTGGCTATGAACATATGAGTGCATGAATGTTTTTGGTATCATGATATACCCAGTTACGGCATTGCTAAATGGTAGCTCTGTTTTAAGTTTCTTTGACATCTCCAAGCTGCTTTCCACAGTTACTGAACTAATTTACATTCCTATCAACAGTGTATAAGCATTCCTTTTCCTCCACAGCCTCATTAGCATCTGTTATTTTTTGACTTTTTAGCAATGGCCATTCTGACTGTTGTGAGACAGTTTCTCACTGTGGTTTTAATTTGCATTTCTCTGATGATTACTGATGATGAGCATTTTTTCATATGTTTGTTGGCCATTTGTGTGCCTTTTTTTTTTTTTGAGAAGTGTCTGTACACGTCCTTTGCTCATTTTTTAAAGGGACTATTGGATTTTTGCCTGTTGATTTGTTTATATTCCTTATAGATTCTGAATATTAGACCTTTGTCAGATATATAGTTTGTGAATATATTCTCCCACTCTGTAGGTTGTCTGTTTACTCTATTGCTAGTTTCTTTCTCTGTGCAGAGCTCTATAAATTAGTTGCCACTTGTCAATTTTTGGGTTTTTTTTTTTGCAGTTGCTTTTGGGGACTTAGCCAAAAATTATTTGCCATGGCCAGAGTGAAGGAGGGTATTTCCTAGGTTTTCTTCTAGACTTTTTATGGTTTGAAGCCTACATTTAAATATTTAAACAATCATGAGTTAATTTTTCTTTTTTTTTTTTTTGAGGCAGAGTTTCGCTCTTGTTACCCAGGCTGGAGTGCAATGGCGCGATCTTGGCTCACCACAACCTCCACCTCCTGGGTTCAAGCCATTCTCCTGCCTCAGCCTCCTGAGTAGCTGGGACTACAGGCATGCGATGAGTTAATTTTTCTATATAGATAAGGGTCCAGTTTCATTCTTCTGATTATGCCTAGCCAGTTATACCCACCCACTTTTTAAATAGGAAGTCCTTTCTCCATTGCTTGTTTTTGTCAGCTTTGTCAAAGATTAGATGGCTGTAAGAGTGCAGCTTTATTTCTGAGTTTTCTATTATCTTCCATTGATCTATTTGGCTTTTGTACCAGTACCATGCTGGTTGCTATAGTCTTATAGTTTGAAGGTGAGTACTATGTTGCCTTCAGCTTTGCTCTTTTTGCTTAGGATTACTTCAGCTATTCTGGCTCTTTTTTGTACCATATGAATTTTAGAATAGATTTTTCTAATTCTGTGAACAATAACAATGATGCTTTATAAAATAATACTGAATCTATAAATTACTTTGGGCACTTTGGTCATTTTAACAGTACTGATTCTTGCAATCCATATTGCATGATGTTTTGTAGTTCTCCTTGTAGAGCTCTTTCACCTGTTCAGTTAGCTGTATTCCTACGTAGTAGATCACTTTTACTTACAGAAAACTTGATTATGTACATAGAAAATAGTAAGAAATCCGTAATATAAATAAAAAAGTAAATAAGAGATTTTAGTAAGGTCACAGAATGTAAAGTCAGTAGAGAAAAAAATTTGTTCTTTTATACACTAGGAGCAAACAATGAAAAAGGCAACATCTTTTTAAAAATAGCTTTAAGATAACATCAAAATTGTAAAATATTTAGGAATACATTCAACAAAACACGTAAAATGTCTACCCTGAAAACTGTAAAACGTTGATAAGATAATAGAAAGACAGAGATAAAGAAAGAGCTATACCATGTTCAACGGACTGCCAGACTTAAACTTTTTAAGGTGTCAGTTCTCTACAAATTTTTCTACAGAGTCTATGTAATCCCAATCCCAATCTCAGAAGGCTTTAGAAAAAGAATTTGAGAAGGTGATTTAGAAATTTATGTAGAAATGAAAAAGACCTAAAAGTGCCAAAATAATCTTGGAAAAGAGCAAAATTAGAAGACTTACTTTACTTGAATTTAAAATTTACTATCATAATCAACACAGTAAGATATAATCAGGATATATGAGTCAGAATAGACTCATAGTTCAACAGAAGAAATGAAGAGCCCAGAAATAGACTCATATTTGTTCAGTCAATTGGTTTAGACAGTATTTTTAACAAATGGGGCTTAAATAAGTAAATATCCACATGGAAATAAACAAACAAATCCTTGATTCCCCCCCCACACAGACACACACACGCACACACAAATGAAGCTGGATCATAGATCAAATCATAAAGGCTAAAACCACAAAGCTAACAGAAAAAAAAATAACCCAAGACGACCAGGTGTCTGTAATCCAGCACTTTGGGAGACTGAGACAGGTAGATCATCTGTGATCAGGAGTTCGAGACCAGCCTGGCCAACATGGCAAAACCCTGTCTCTACTAAAAATACAAAAATTAGCTGGGTGTGGTGGTGCACACCTGTAATCCCAGCCACTTGGGAGGCTGAGGAAGGAGAATCACTTGAACCCAGGAGGCAGAGGTTGCAGTGAGCCAAGATTGTGCCACTGTACTGCACACTGGGTGACAGAATGAGACCCCACGCTAGAGGGGTAAACACTGGGACTATATCACTACTAACACAACATCCTCAGTTATTAGAGACAAGAAGATGTATAGCTCCCCACTCTCCCAACCCTGCTTCCCATCCTGTTTCCCACTGAGTACCTGGAAGAATCTAAAGATTCTTATAAAGATTCTTTTAAAGATATCTAAAAGCCAAATCGAAATTTCAAATCATCATCTGAATAGCTAGATATGCAAAAGGACTTTTTTATGTAGGAATATATAGGTTGGAAATACCTAAAATGGGAAGACATTTTTTTTTCTCCTTAGAGAGATGGAGCAGAAAAGAGTCAAAAGGAGAGAAGAGGGTGGCAAGAAGGGAGTTCTCTTGTTCCAGAAACGTGGGAGATTTGCTACAGGATCTTTATGAATGAAGATGTCTAACAGTCTATGTAATGTTTATTCTGCTCCTAAAATTTAAATCTCTAACGTTTGGCAAAGTTTGCTGTGTATAAGAAGGCTCTTGGCAAATAGATTTGTTGTAGAAATCAGGAATGATGGCTGCATGCACCTCTGGGAGACACCGTCAGAGAGATAAACAAACACTATAAGACACAAAGCCAACAAGGATAACTCAGTAGAGGCAAAAAGTCCAAATTAGAGGTCACCATGAGATGGCATGAATCCCTCTCAGAAACACAAAAATCTTGGAAGGACATTCAAGGCAAACTTACTCAGATTTGGAGAGCTGGAAATCTCAGATTGACAGCTCGACCATGAGTCTGTCCTGCTTCCTAAAACTGCATTTTTTTCAAGAATGCCTGTTCTCAGCAGCATTTTTGTATCCTCTCATCCCTTTTGCAGCCTCTTTGCCTTACCAAGATCCCTTTTCCATAATTGTAATCCAGAAAAAATTGATAGCCCTTAGAGTACAGAGGTGTAGGAGAAAAATGGGAGGAAAAGAGGGGACATGTTTGCAAGTACAAATCAGAGCTGAATGGAAAATAGGGCTTGGGTATCCTGAAATAATTTCACATGGCAATGTGTACAGGATAGCGTGAAAGTAACCGACATTGAGTTTGGCCAATTTAAGGACTTTCCAATTATTTTTAAAGCCATAGATTGAATTTTCTATTCTGAAATAAACAGTCCCATAGTGTTCAGTTGCCCTGTTCAGGACAGAGACTTACAAAGAAATCAGTAGTTTAGTTTCTTGAACTGTTAGCCAAATTGAAATTACTTCAATGTCTGACACCTCGTTTTTCATGAAGTTTGGAAATGAGATGTAGTGAGAGGAGACGAGTCTCCAAGTGAGAGAGAGTTCACAGCTCTGGAGGGAGTGAATAGAAGCCAACCACACCCACCCCAAAGAGGAAATGCTTTTCAACACCTACATATTTTTTTAAGCTGCATTTTGTGTGTTATTTTAAACAAAAACAGCTTGACACACTCTGTAGTGTCATGCACTACAGCTGCTTTTCCTATATTTTATTTTCTGATTTCCCAGGATTTAATTTTTTCCCTCCCATTTCCAATTTTATTTATCGTGAGTCAGAACAGTTCGTCCCTTCAATAAAAGTGCCAGAAAGAAGGCGCTCCAGCATTTCAATGGTCTCCAACAAAACAGTGATAGGAATAGTCAAGACTTTCTACTTTGCTTCTAATCCAAGGGACCTCTATTAGGAACACTCAAGAGCTTATTCCATTGTCTAGGAGTTGAAATATTACATGAATGCTGTTGAAGATCCCCTTTTAAAGCTATATGGAAACATGGGTTAATTACCAAAAGGATTTCAACTGAAGTGAGTATTCATATAATGAAATGGTACATCCATAAATGAGCCAGAGTTTTTTAAATGAGGGGAGTGGGCAATTTTGTAGCCTGTAAAATCACTTTTGAAGACATTATTCATATGCACCTTTTACTAGCATCTCACTGTGATGTGTGAAATTCCTACTCCCATTGAGAACAAGGGGATTTAATCTGGACCACATGAAAAACGAATGATTCTCTATGAGATATTTGTTTATGCTAACAGGTCCTTGGCTGCTCCCAAGTTTTAATCTCTATCCCAGAAATCAACATATTATACACATAAATAAATTTATCACAGGTTCACAATTCTCATTTCAAGAATTCCCTGTTCAAGTTTCTCAAATCCTTACTAAAGACTTGCAATATTTGTTTTGTAAAATAATAAACAAGATCAAACAATATTGTTTGAAATGGTCAATATGTCCTCCAGTGTTGAAACCAGGATTGAATATCTGTTTCTGTCTAACGCATGCTATTTCCTGATTCTTTGCTGTTTTAAGAGTACAGATTTGGAAACAACTTGGCCCTAATTCTCCCCTCCCCACCCTCAAGCTTGCTTTCTTCCTGCCCCCAAAAGTTTGATTTAAAGGGTGGTAACAGATGATCCATAATGGTTGAGACTTGTGGGATAACCAGTATTGTGAGGAAAAAAGCAACATTAGGATAAAATAAGACTGAGAACTGACTAAGACTGAATGAGAACCTCAGAGATGCTTATGTAGATCACATAGGTGATTGCCAATTGAGAGAGATAACTTTTTTTTAATAAGGGAACAGACAGAAATAAACACATTTAAGGCCTACAATGTTCTCTTACTTAATTTTTAAAAAATTATATCCTTGGCCAGGCCCCGTCACTCAGGTCTGTAAACCCAAGACTTTGGGAGACTGAGGCAAGAGAATTGCAGCCAGTTCAAGACCAGCCTGGGAAAAACAGGGAGACTCCATCTCTACCAAAAAATAATTTTTTTTTAATGTAATCCCAGCTCTTTGGGAGTCCAAGGTGGGCAGATCACTCAAGTTTAGGAGTTCAAGATCAACCTGGCCAACATGGTGAAACCCTGTCTCTACTAAAAATACAAAAATTAGCTGGATGTGGTGGCACACGTCTATAATTCCAGCTACTCAGGAGGTTGAGGCACGAGAATTGCTTTAATCCAGCAGGTGGAGGTTGCAGTAAGCCAAGATTGTACCACTGCACTCTAGCCTGGGCAATAAAGGGAGACTTCATCTAAAAAAAAAAAAAACATTAAAAATTATCCGGTGTGGTGGTCTATGCTTGTGGTCCTATCTACTCAGTAGACTGAGACAGGAGGATCGCCTGAGCCCAGGAGTTGGAGGCTACAATGAGCTATGATTATTGCACTGCACTCCAGTCTGGACAACAGTAAGACCTTGTCTCATAGATAGATAGATAGATAGATAGATAGATAGATAGATAGATAGATAGATAGAGATAGATGATAGATAGATAGATAGAGATAGATATCTTTATAAATAAGAAAACCAGGGCTCAGATTGGGTTATTGTTCAGAGTGAAACAACAGAAATGAGTGATGACATGCATATTAAACCCACAGTCATCTGGCTTAAGCATCTATCTCCTTTGATGAGAAACATGAAGAAGTGACATATTTATGGATTCACAAGGGCAAAGTGAGGCAGCATTTTTTTTTTTTTTTTTTTTTTTGAGACGGAGTTTTGCTCTTGTTACCCAGGCTGGAGTGCAATGGCGCAATCTCGGCTCCTGGGTTCAGGCAATTCTCCTGCCTCAGCCTCCTGAGTAGCTGGGATTACAGGCATGTGCCACCATGCCCAGCTAATTTTTTGTATTTTTAGTAGAGACAGGGTTTCACCATGTTGACCAGGATGGTCTCGATCTCTTGACCTTGTGATCCACCCGCCTCAGCCTCCCAAAGTGCTGGGATTACAGGCGTGAGCCACCGCGCCCGGCCGAGTTTTTGTTTTTTAAGAAAATCTTTTATCTATGAGCATCCAGATAAATTTGAATATTATACCATGAAATGGGAAGGATGTGAATGACGGGAGTTCCTAATGCCATCCCTTTTTTTTCACCACAGGAAGTTTCAGGTGTGAGTAATTGCGCCCGGCCGGGAGGCAGCATTTAAGACAGAGATTGAGAATGAAAAGAGAGAGGAGGAGGCTCAATCAGAATTTCCAGTGTTTCCAAAATACAGAAAACATAGGGTTAAAAATCTGAGCACAGAGCCAAGAGAAAAATGTCAAGCTGAGTTTCAGGGGGCCATGAAGATAACTGATAAAAACTTCTTTGCTTGTTTGAAACTTAAGGGTCATCACACAACTGTCCTCTGGTTCCCAACCTCTTACTCTTTTTCTGTAGCTTCATCCTCTCCATCTTTAGGGACTTCTTTACGTCATCCTTGAAATATATCTGTGCATCTTTTCACAACAAACATCTTCATCTTTGTCCTACACCAGCTGTGGCTCTATTTCTTGTGTGCTTCTTTTCAAGCAAACTTCTTGAATTCATTGTTTTCACTTTCACATATCCTATTCACTCCTCAATCCAGTTTCCTGCTTCACCAAAATCCTATTACCAACAAAATGTCATTAAATCAAACACACATCTTCTTTGGACTTCAACTTTGCTTTATCTTTCAGCAAAATTTTGGCACTTTTATAATTCTTTGATTTCCTGACATCACTCCTGCCTAGTTGTCTTCCTACCTCTGTTGATGCTTCATTATCCTCTGTAGAATCATCTTCCTCTACCTAAACTTCAGGCACTGGTAATTCTGAGTTCTGCCATAGGCCCAATGCTTTTCCCACTCTTCTCATCTAGCCAGGGTGTCCTTATCTATGCTGGTGGCTTCCATTATCAGTCATATGGATCATCTCCCTCAAGAATGCCTCAGTCTCATTTCCAACTATCCACTAAACATCTCTAAACTATCATCAACTATCATAATCAATTATAATTAAACTCTTATCTCATGGAAACACTAAACCATACATTTCTAAACCTGATATTATATTATTCCCCAAACCTAATATTTCTAGAGATTTCTACATTAGCAAATATTTCCTTCAATTTTCCCTGTGCAAGGCAAACACCTGGAGCTCAACTCCAATGGGTGTTTCCTCCTTCACTCATTCCCCATTGCAGCTAATCAAGTGTCAAATCAATTTTACCTTTTAAAAATTATTTGATGTATAATAGTTTAGCCACTTTGGAAAGCAGTTTGGAGATTTCTCAAAGAGCTTAAAACAGAGGTCATTCAACTCAGCAATCCCATTACTGGGTATAAACCCAAAGGAAAAAAAGACATGTGGACTTATTATTTATCACGGTGCTATTCATGATAGCAAAGACATGTAATCAACCTAAGTGACCATCAGTGGTTGATTGGACAAAGAAAATGTGGTCCATGTACACCATGGAATACAATGTAGCCATGAAAGATATGAAATCACGTCCTTCAAAGCAACATGGATACAGCTGGAGGCCATTACTGTAAATGAATTAATGCAGAAACAGAAAGCTAATTACCACATGTTCTCAATTATAACTGCGAGCTAAACATTGGACACGAATGGACATAAAGATGGCAACAACAGACACTGGAGACACTATAAGGGTGAGAAGAGAGTGGGGCAAGGGTTGAAAAACTAACTCTTGGGTACTATGCTCACTATGTGGGTGACAAGATCATTCATATCCTTCACCCCAGCATCACCCGATATACCCATGTAACAAATCTGCATATATCCTTCCTGAATCTAAATCTGAAACCAAAGTTGAAATTATAAAAATAAATAAATAGATATTCAAGTTACTGTATTCCCTCCATTCTCAATTTCACTCTCCTAGCCACAAAAACTTCATTTCTCACCTTCACAATGGTAGCCAACCCTCTCTGCTTCCAGCCCGTGGTCTTTAACGAATTCTCCATACTGTTCTCAGAGTTTCATATCTCACTCTTCTTTTAAAGATACTTTAATGGCTCATAGTGTGTTTTAGATAAATTTCAAACTCTAAAATAGCTTACAAAGCTCAGTATGATCTGATCTCTTCCTCTCTCTTACCTCATCAGATCCACTCTCCTCCCACTCTGTGGCTCTAGCAGTGACAGAGCTTCCTGGAATGCTGTTACTCTCCACATTTTCTTTCTTTTCCTCTGGCCAGCTGCTGTTCATCCTTTAGGCCTCAGCCCCAATATTGCCCTTTTAGAGGGGCCTCCCAGCCCTCGGGCTGCATTACGTTTTTGCACTTCCATTGCACCTAGCATTTTTCCTATCATAATATCCATCAAACATTACGGTAATTGATCATCATATTGTCTTCCCTACTGGACTGAGAGTTCCATGAGCACAGGGTTTATAGGAACGTCCTCACCCTATTTGCAAAGTGTTGTGTCTTACACATGTAGGTTCTCAATAAATACTTGCTGAACAAATGAGCCCAAGATAACCACATAATACCAGGGAGTCTCAGGTAGCTGCCCATGAAATAGTGCCTTCAGTCCCTCTACTTTGATCCTGTTGTTTGTTCTCTGTTCCACCAATGTCACGGACAGTGACTACATGGTATATAATCTGATCAGAAGTTCATGAAGGGCCGGGCGCAGTGGCTCAAGCCTGTAATCCCAGCACTTTGGGAGGCTGAGGCGGGTGGATCACGAGGTCGAGAGATCGAGACCAACCTGGTCAACATGGTGAAACCCCGTCTCTACTAAAAATACAAAAAATTAGCTGGGCATGGTGGTGCGTGCCTGTAATCCCAGCTACACAGGAGGCTGAGGTAGGAGAATTGCCTGAATCCAGGAGGCGGAGGTTGCAGTGAGCTGAGATCGCGCCATTGCACTCCAGCCTGGGTAACAAGAGCGAAACTCCGTCTCAAAAAAAAAAAAGAAGTTCATGAAGAAAGTGATTAATAACATACTTTTTTCAATGATTATTTTAGGTTCAGGGAGACATGTGAAGATTTGTTAAATAGGTAAATTCAGGTCATGGGATTTTGTTTACGGATTATTTCATCACCCAAGTATTAAACCCAGTAGCCAATAGTTATATATTCTGTTCCTCTCCCTCCTTCTACCCTCCACCCTTAAGTAGACCCCAGTGTCTGTTATTTCCTTCTTTGTGTTAGTAAGTTCTCATCATTTAGTTCCCATTCATAAATGACAACATGCCGTATTTGGTTTTCTGTTCCTGCGTTAGTTGGCTGAGGATGATGGCATCTAGCTCCATCCATGTTCTCACAAAAGACATCATCTCATTTTTTTAATGGCTTCCATAGTATTCCATGGTGTATCTGTACCACATTTTCTTTATCCAATCTGCAATTTATGGGCATTTCAGTTAATTCCATGTCTTTGCTATAATGAACAGTGCTGCAGTGAACGTTCGAGTGTATGTGTCTTTGTGCTAGAGTGATTTCTATTCCTCTGAGTATATACCCAGTAATGAGGTTGCTGGGTCAATGGTAGTTCTGCTTTTAGCTCTTTGAAGAATCACCACACTGCTTTCCACGAAGGTTGAATTAATTTACTCTCTCACCAACAGTATATAAGTGTTCCCTTTTCTTTGCAACCTCACCAGCATGTAATTTTTTTTACTTTTTTAATAAGAGAATTCTAATGTCAGATGAAATCTCATTGGGATTTGTATTTTTCTCTAATAATTAGTGGTACTGAGCTTTTATTTATAAGCTTGTTGATGGCATAATGACAGAATTTTTCATCCTAAAAAAAAAAAAGAAATCTAATTCAGACAGAAATGTCTAGAGGCAACTGTTGACCATTATATCATAGACTTACTAAGAAAGAAAAACAAGCTAATAGTCTCTTGTCTAATTCATAATATCATGAAATCCAAAAATAGATATAATGAAGATAACAGAGAATAAAAATATAAATAGCTAGACTAACCTATGAATATTCTAATTATCAAAATATTTATTGGAAAAAAATAAAACATAAAATTTAAATTTTGACTTTAGAAAATCAGACTTGGTAGAACTAATAACTGTAAAAGAGAAAACTCTAAATGAAAAGACATATCTGATAAAAGTTAATTTGGTGTTCAGAAGTGACCGAGTAAAATCCATAGTACAATTGAGCCCACTGAAAATAATTATAGTAAGACAAAAATGGTAAAAGATAAGAGTTCAAAATTATTTGACTGCTTTTAGAGAGAATTAAACAATAACCTGGCTTAATGAATTTTTACCTGGAAAATAATATTTTGGCAACATTTTATTACTAAATATTATATGTATATATACACATAGACACACATACCCCGTATATATTATATGTATGTAATACATATTTAATTAAGTGTGTCAACATCCTTGGAGAAAAGAGTAAAATCAGCTGTGCCAAAATAATATAAATCAAAAGTTTCTGTGACCCAGGTGTTGCCTTTTATGGCTAATCTCACCAGTTCACAGGAATATCAAGTGAGAATCAGAGAATTATCTGTTGAGCACAAAGTCTAAAGGAAATAATTAATTCCAATTAAAGTATTAATATTAAATAGAAGGAACCTAAAAGGCTGATGTGTTCCTCTTCATAGCCAAGACTAGACACCCCAAATTCTTTGGTTTTATATTTCATGTTTTCAAAGTTTTTTTTTTTTTCACCAGAGTTAGAATACGAATTTCACCACCTTACTTCCCAACATAAAACTTTTAACTACCAAGAGACTGGTTTTCTTATTTACTCATAGTTGTCACATGCAATCCCATCTTTGCAGTTTTGCTCCCTCTCTGCAGTTCTCTCCTGTCTTTTTATCCATATCTAAATCCATGCTTTCTGCTTCATAATGTCTACCCTGATCAACACAGCCATAATTATCTCTCCCTCTTGCTTTGAATTTTTTTTTTTTTTTTTGAGACAGTGTATCGCTCTATCACCCAGGCTGGAATGCAGTGGGGTGATAGCTCACTGCAGCCTCGACCTCTAGGGATTAACTGATCCTTCCACCTCAACCTCTTGAGTAGCTGGGACTACAGGCACAACAACCACACACAGCTAATTTTTTTGTTTTAATTTTTATTTGTAGAGATGGGGTTTTGCCGTGTTCCTTAGGGTAGTCTCAAACTCCTGAGCTCAAGCAAACCTCCTGCCTTGGCCTCCCAAAGTGTTGAGACTACAGGCATGAGCCACCATGCCCAGCCCTGAATTCCTGAACAATTTTTGTAATGTTTACAAATAGTTTCCTGACATTTTCATTTGTCATGGTTGTAAGAAATAGTCCTTTATGAGGAGGAAGATATTCTGTCTACTTCTCCTAACGGAATAATGAGTTCCCTGAAAAAAGAGGAAGACAGTGCCTTAGCTCTGCATCTTCATACTGTCTTGAACATCATAGGCAACTGATGTAAGACTTTTAAATTCTGAAGAAAATGGAAATATCTCTGGAGAACATTTTATCCTGAGAGATGCATTTCTCCATGAAAACTCAGCAGAAAATGAAAATATTCTATTTAATAACTTCACCTAAAAAAAATCTATGAAAACACACAGATCAGAGATCACAAACTATTAGCCTTTGGACACAGACATGTGTTCAGCACTCAAATAATGCTGTTTGCATTCTTACTTAATTCATTGTCAATCTTTGAAAATCAGAAAAATTAATATTAAAATCTACATTTCTACTTTCTCTTGAAAAACCAGAAGTGTCGGCAATGCTGGGTCCATGTGGTTTAGCATAGCAACAATTGTCTGACTCAAACATGGCTAGCCCTTTGAGGTGTTTTTCACCATATTCTCTTCTCAGCTCTCTTCACTAGTTTTCTATTACTTGCCTAATCTAAATAGCCATTTGGGGTTATCTCACCGACTCTCTGTATTATTCTGAAGGGATAATAATGTTTCTGGTTGATCTTAGAATAACATTTTCCAAGAAGCAAAACTTCCTTCTCATCAGAAATGTGCCTCTGCTTTTACATCCTCAGGTCAAATAAATTACGTCAGATCCCATTCTACTGATGCTTGCGGCAATCCATATAAAAGGCAACATTCTGAGTATTCAAGGAAAGAAACTGAGCTACCATTTATGTGATGAAATCATAGGATGGCTCAAGAAAAAAGGGAAGATATCATTAGTCAGCCAGACAATGTAAGATCTGCAGGAACTGGCAAAAAGTTCAGTAAAATTACAGCAGAGAGGAGCACATGTTTGCTCAATAAACACACTGAGATTTAGAACCAGCAAAGACAGAATTCTAGCACAGCACTGAGAACAATTGTTTATGCTCTCACATGGAGGATACCTAATTTAAAAGGCTGTAATGAACCTCGATTGTCAGGAACTTCTCAGAAACACTGTGCAGCACAATCCATACCAAATGACACCAAGCTTCAGTGGTTTATAAAAAGTTGGTTGACTTACCATAAGAATATGTTGGGAGTAAAATCCAGAAAGACAGAAAGAAGAACTGTGTTTAATCAAGAGGAAGTGGAGAAAATTATACATATGTATTTTTATATAGAAAAGAAGGAGAGGATATTTAGAGCCTTTTGGTAAACATCAAATCCAGGAAGCCTGTGTCTGTCTCTCACTGAGGATATTGTAAAGATATGAAGTAGGAAAGAATATACCACTAAAAGGAGCACAGTCTTTCAATTCTAACCTCTGTCCCAAAACTATCAGACCATGCAGTATTTAACAAGTTGTTTAGTGAAAAAGTGCTGCCCAAAAGGACTTGGGAGACTCTAATTCCCTTGTTTCCACATCAAGAAACTGAAATCCAGATAGGTTGCATGATATGCTGAGGTCATAACGCATTCAGTGATTATTTACCAGATATCTTTTTTTTTTCCCGAAATGGAATTTTGCTCTTGTTGCCCAGGCTAGAGTACAATGGCACAGACTGCTCACTGCAACCTCTCTGCCTCCTGGGTTCAAGCGATTCTTCTGCCTCAGCCTCCTGAGTAGCTGGGATTACAGGAGTCTGCCACCACGCCCAGCTAATTTTGTATTTTTAGTAGAGATGGGGTTTCACCATGTTGGTCAGATTGGTCTCGAACTCCTGACCTCAGGTGATCCATGCCCTCAGCTTCCCAAAGTGCTAGGATTATAGGTGTGGGCCACTGTGCCAGGACCCAGACACCTCTTTTTGATGTACAAAGATGAGCCAAAGTCATTGCACTCGGATGTCATAAAATCTACCAGGGAGAAAGGGCAGGATCCCCAAAACAGTATGTATCAATAGAATAATAATGATAATGATAATAATAGTTTCCAGTTGCCATATGCTGCAACGTTTCAAATGCTGTGTTTTGTGTAGAATTTCTGTCACCTCATTTATTCTTCCAAACTTCCGATATGTAGGTCTAATCATCCATATATTAAAGATGCAGTGATTGAAGCTTAGGAATTAGACATATTATTAATTCATTCAATAAACAGTTCTATTTCAAGCTATTTGAAATATATTTGTGTGTGTGTGTGTGTGTGTGTGTGTGTGTGTGTGTGTGTGTGTGTATGTCCAGTAGGAGTAAGTGGTATGAAGAAAAAATAAGGCAATAGGATAAGAAAAGAAAAAAGGTCTCTCTGAGAGGTGATACTTGAGGAGAGACTTAAAGAAAGTGAGGAAGAGTCGTTTCGGGGAAGACTATTTGTGGCACAAGAATAAAAATAATGAAGACCCTGGAAGAGAGTATATATAAGAAATATTTGTTCTCTCTTTCCCATTTCTTAGGAGATAAGATAAATCGAACTTGATTCCTTCCCTCAAAAAATTTATAACTTACTTGAAAGGCAAAACTTGTGCACTAACATCAAAATACACGGTAGAGTATAAAGGAGATGAAAATAAAAGTCAAAAGGGATGGATATTTTGTTTAACTTGGCAACAGGGGACCACTAGGGGTTGGAAAAGATTGAAAACCTCCCAGAAGTGCCTTTGGAACTTACCTTTAAGAATAAATAATATTTGGGCCAGGCACGGTGGCTCACGCTTGTAATCCAGCACTTTGGGAGGCCAAGGTGGGTGGATCACGAGGTCAAGAGATCAAGACCATCCTGGTCAACACGGTGAAACCCCGTCTCTACTAAAGATACAAAAAATTAGTTGGGCAAGGTGGTGCGTGCCTGTAATCCCAGCTACTCAGGAGGCTGAGGCCGGAGAATTGCCTGAACCCAGGAGGCGGAGGTTGCGGTGAGCTGAGATCGCGCCATTGCACTCCAGCCTGGGTAACAAGAGCAAAACTCCGTCTCAAAAAAAAAAAGCCCTTAGAGCAATGGCTCTCAATAATTAACGTGCATCGAAATTAAAGAGAATATTCATGAAAACACTGATTTCTGGGCTCCACCTGCAAGAGTTTCAAATCATAAATGCATTAAATTTTGCATGTCTATGAAATTCCCAAGTAGCTTCGATGCTGCTGGAGCAGAGACTACACTTTGAGACCCACTATCTTGGAAGAATATTTAAGCTGACACAGACAGAGGAAAATGCAGGACTAGAAAAAGGTTATCCTCTGAGAGTGGCAACGTAGCTAACGGAGCCTGGAGAATGGTGGCAAAGTTTTGCAAAGGTCACTGTGGGCATCTTCTCAGAGAAACAAGTGACAACTTAAGTCATCGATTTAGATTTCTCTCGATTTCATTGTCACACATTTTCTGTTCTTAACATGTCAATGACATAGCAACTATCCTAAGATTAGGAGTAGATGTTTCCAAATGACTTTGAAAGTGTTCTGGAAAGCGCTATCCAATAGGAACATAATGCAAGCTACATATATAATTTTTAAATTATCTAGTACATTCATTTAAAATAAGAACAAAAAGGTAAAAAGAAACATCAAATTATGTGCAAAATATATTCAATCCAAAATGCAGTAAATATAACAAATTATTAAGAAGATATTTACTTTTTTCTATTATGCCTTTGAAATCTAGTGTATATTTTACACTTACAGACCATCTCAACTTGGACTAGACACAATGTAAGTACTCAATAGCCCCTCTCCTTCTGGAAGGCTTTCAAACTTTTCCAAACTGCAGTGGTCCCCTGTTGCCAAGTTAAACAAAACATCCACCTCTTTTGACTTGTAACTTCATTTCTATCTCTTTTGTATTCTACCATGTTTTTTTGATGTTTGTGCTTTTGTTTTACCCTTCTAGTAAGTTATTGGTTCCTGGAGGGAAAGATTCAAGTTTGAATCCTTACTATAACACAGTGGCTATCGTAGTGCACAATGCAGCACTAGAATCATGTGATGGAAATACCTAATAATAATAATAATGACAGAGTTATATATGTCTGAGATTTAAGAGCAGCAGTCATGAAGCTACAACCAAACATAACTTAAATATTACTGAATGTGATGGTTAATTTTCAGTGCTGACTTGATTGGATTAAGAGACACCCAGAGAGCTAGTAAAGGAAAGGTTTGGCATGTGTCTGTAGGAGTGTTTCTGGAAGAGACTGACATTTATGTTTCGTGGACTAAGGAAGTAGAGCTGTCTTCACCCAATATGGGAAAACACCATTCAATTAATTGAGGATCTGAATAGAATGAAAAGGCAGAGGAAAAGTGAATTTGTGTGTGCTCTCTCTCTCTCTGGCACACTCTTTTGGAGCTGGGATACCCTTTTCCTCCTGTCTTTGGACATTAGGACTCCAGATTCTTTAGCTTTGAGTCTTGGAGTTACTTTGGCAGCCCCCTAGAATCTCAGGCCTTCAGCCTTGGACTGAGCCATGCTACAGCCTTTCCTGTTTCTCTAGCTCATGAGTGATACAGTGGCACTTAGCCTTCATAATTGCATCAGCCAGTTCCCATAAGAAATTCCTTCTCATATATTTATATATGAGATAGATAGGCAGACAGACAGACGGATTAATAGAGTTTTCTTACTGGTTCTGTTTCTCTGAAGAAATCTGACTGAAACACTTTTCGTAATTTGTTTAGGCCAGGACGGAAGCCAGAAAAGGTCCATGAAGAAAAAACCAAGTATAAGCGTAAGTAAAAGTAAATTGACTTTCCTTTCAGCCATGATGGAGTAACAGAAACCAGATTTACCCTCCTGACTGAAAGATCAAAAAACTCTGACAAAATACATAAAACAGTGGACATTATATATTAGATATTATATATACAGTACAGGATATAAATCCTGAGAGGGAAGGTAAGACTTATGAAGGCATCTGCTTACAGTTGGGAGAGTTTCTAGGTCATAGGGGAGGGAAGGAGAGCCCAAATGAAGGTTAGAAATTTCTGTGAACTGAGAACATTCAGTTCAAAGCCTGGAGAGGCTCCGGAGAGAAGAGTGTGCAGGGAATATCATGGGAGAAGACAGAATGCACAGAAAGAGAATTCCAGAAATCCCCCAGCATCTCATGCAAATCTATGGTTGAGTATTGGAAGAAGATGACCTGGGGTGGGAGGAAAAAACACCCTAAAGTATTAGAAGGAACAATCTGTGGCACTCAGAGTTGGGAATTGTTTGTGTTCATTCTAGCAGGGGAATGAAAACCTCATAATTCACAGGACATTGAGTAGAGAACACAAAAGGCATTATCTCATAGTGGGAAGAAATCAGCCCTAAACTAAGACTGCTCTGATTCACATAATAAAGCTGAAAAGTAATCCTCAAAAGAATAAAACTATTACCAAATAATTTAACTTTGTCTCGGAGAAAACTTCAAGCATATTTATAAAAATACAAAAACATCTAGCACCAAACAAGTTAACATCACAATGTCTGGCATCCAATAAAAATGGTCGGACATACAAAAGAGCTAGAAATATGACCCATAGTGAGGAGGGGGAAAAATATAAATGATTGAGACCCAGAAATTTTGAAAATGATAGAGTTCGTAGACAAGAAAATTAAAAACATTATTATAATTGGATTCTGTCTCTGTCAGTCAAGGTTTCTTTGAAAGAATGCCATAAACTTAGTGGCCTAAACAACAGGAATTCATTTCTCATAGTTCTGGACGCTGGGAAGTATGAAAGTTGATTGCCAGCACGATCAGGTTCTGGTGAGGGCCTTCTTCTTGGTTTGTAGATGGCTACTTTCTCACTCTGTCTTCACATGGCAGAGCATGAGAGAGAGAGAGCATTCAGGCCTGTCTTCATCCCCTTATGAGGTCCAAACCTCTTAAGAGACCATACCTCCAAACTCTGTAGGGTTTAAAGCTTTAACATATGAATTTTGGGGGGTACGTGTTCAGTCCATATACACAATAGAGAAAAATCGAGCATGTAAAATAGAGACAAACACACACACACACACACACATGTATATATATATTTGAGATGGAGTCTCACTCTGTCACCCAGGATGGAGTGCAGTGGCACCATCTGAGCTCACTGCAACCTCTGCCTCATGGCTTCAAGAAAGTCTTCTGTCTCAGCCTCTCTAGTAGCTGGGACTACAGGCGCACACCACCATGGCTGGCTAAGTTTTGTATTTTTCGTAGAGACAGGGTTTCACCATATTGGTCAGGCTGTTCTCGAAATCCTGACCTCAGATGACCGATGCACCTCGGCCTCCCAAAGTGCTAGAATTACAGGCATGAGCCACCGTGCCTGGCCAAGAGTATATGTTTTAAAAAGACTTCTAGAGATGCTAACTACAATGGGTGGGATTAACAGTAGGTTAGACAGTGCAAAAGAAAAGGTCTGTAAACTTAAAGACATAACAAAAGAAAACCTACAAAGTAAAGCAGAAAATAGATTGAAATAAAAGTTGAAGAGCATTAGTAAACTATGGGGCAGGTGAAATGAAAGTAGTCTAATATATGTGATATTGGAGTTCTCAAAGATGGGGGGATTGGAAGAAAATATATTTGAAGAAATGATAGCTGCAAATCTTTCATGTTTGAAAAAACAATAAATGCACATGTCCAAGAATCTCAATGAACTCCAAATACACAGAACATAAAGGACATTACAGCAAAGAATAGCACAGACAGATTACTAATATCTTGGTCTTCTCAGGCTACCATAGCAAAATACTGTAGGCTGGGTGGCTTACATACTCAAAAGCTATTTTCTTACAGTTCTGGAGACTGGAAGTTCAAGAGCAAAATGTTAGCAGGGTCAGTGTCTAGTGAGAATTCTTTTCTTGGGGATGGACAACTTCTTGCTGTGTCCTCACACAACCTTTCCATGGTATATGTACACACAGAGAGAATGTTCTGATTTCTCTACCTCTTTAAAAGGGCACTAATTCCATCACACTGGAGGTTAAGGTTTCAACATGCAAATTTTCAGGGAACACATATCAGCCTATAATAGCCAAAAAATAGTAATGATGAAAATATCTTAAAAGCAGTCAGAGAGAAAAGACAGATTAATAAGGAGAAACAGAGATAAGGATGATGGCAGCATTCTAATCAGAAGCAATGCAAGCAAGACAGTAGAGCAATCTCCTTAAAGTCCTGAAAGACAAAACTCTCAACCTTTTAGGAGAACCTTTAGACATTTTTTTCTTTCAAATAAAAGGCCGCCTAAAATAGAAAAGGTAAGTAGGGGTACAGAAAAGGCTTAATTAGGAATTATGGGTTTTTTTCAAGCAATGAGAAACAGATCTCTGCAGCTAGTTGTATCATTTGAAGAATATCCTTTTTCTCAATGCTTACAGAAGAATCTAGAATAAGAAAAGTTATTTAGAAACTCTATTTTCTCTCTCCCATCTTGATTCCTATTAGATTTGAAACAGGTGTCTCCAAAACAAACTTTATATAATAAGAGGTTTGTTGCAAAGAGATTTTGATACTTGTTAGAAGCCTAACAACTTTCATTATGGTAAAAGTTAGCTCTCACCACCTGCTTTGAGCAAAACATTGCAGAGTTCTCTTCCTTGCCCCCCAACCCAACAAACAAACAAAACTCCAATTACTTTATCTTCCTTCAAGTTGAATAATGCTGGTGGCGAGATAAAACTTTTCTGACTCCTTGTTCCCACTCTCTACCAACAAGAAAAGAAATGAGTAAGTCATATGCCAAGCTTTCCATCAAATTCGGGTTCAATTTCTCAACTGTTTCACATTTCAACTTTAATATAATTAAGATGGTAACTCTCAAAGTACCTTACAGAGAAATAAATCACTGACTTTTCTCTGTGAAACCATATGATAGAATTCGACGTTGCTTGATCCGGGAAGGACCTTTGTCTTACAGGTGGAGAACTGAGGAAAGTGAAGAAAACTCTCTGTGGTGTTAATAGGTTTTTCATGATTGTGTCTCCATCCGAGGCAATGTGTTAACAATGGAAAAGGCACAAACTTTGGAGTTGAGTGAACCTGGATGTGAAGATTTGAAGTCTGTCTCCATGTACACTGTGTACACGGACAGTTCACTTAACTCATTAAGCCTCACACTCGTTAACCGTAAAATGGAAATGTTAGCTTAGTCATTTCCTCCAGAAGGCAGCTCCCTGCCTTCTGCAGCTTGTTTTTCTCCAGTCTTGCTTTAGTTACTCAGCTCTCACTGTACTTCCCTGAAGCCTCCTCAGGTGCTCAGAAACAATCAGCTACTTTCTCTGAAACTCTCCTGAATCTTCTCTTGAGCCCACTTGCTAGAACTTTCCCTGGTCATGACGACTTGACCATTGCTTTACTATGCGGATTTCTGGGACTCTCATAATTCCAAACAGAAAGTGGAGCGCACCTGCTTTCCAATTGTCTGAGATTTATATTGCCTCACATCCTTCCATCATGGTGCAAAGCCAGGGAATGACATAGGCTAGTTTACAAGGAACTCAAGTAGTGTCTCTGCCTTTAGTAGTCTTCTCTAACTTGCTCCCCGAAATTCTCCCTAATTCCAAAGGGTATTTTGTTTCCCACCCTGTAGAGATGGTGGGGAGACTTCCTTTGTGAGCTTCAATTTTTCCCTGCTCTGTGATTTATACCATAGCCAAATGTCTTTTAGCTTCTTTAAATCCTGTAAGAATTCTGGAGGCCAGAAGTCCAGCGTTAGTGTCACTAGGCTAATATCATGGCAGGGCCACTTCTGCACTCTGTAGGGGAGAATTCCTTCCTTAACCTCTTCCATATTTGAAGCTAATTCCTTGGCTCATGGTCCCTCCCACCATTAAAGCCAGCAATATAGCATCTTCACATCACTCTGTCTCCTCCCATAATCACATCTCCTTCTGCCTTCTTAGTGTGTTCTAATCTTTCTCTGCCTCTGTTTTAGAAGAACGTTTATGATGGTATTTGGGATTCACCCAGATAATGCAGAACAATCCCCTCATCTCAAGACCCTTAACTTAATCACACCTGTGAAAACTTTACTGAGAAGGTAAATTTTCCATAGATTAGTTGCTGATAACTTGAGAGAGGGTCACTATCCAGCCTACTCCAGCTGCCAGTGTAATTAGATGGTGAAAAGATCTTTTCAACAGACTGTACTGAAGCACTGGATATGTATATGGAAAAAGATAAGATATTTCTATTTCATACTACATGTACAAATTAATTTGAAATGGATTATAGTCTAAATGTAAAAGTTAAAACTATAAAGCTACTAATGTCAGTATTTTTCTGAATTTGATACTCTTCAAAGCAGCTAGTATAGTGTGTGTTGTAAGAGAACTATGTGAGAGTTTAATCACCACCTTGTCTCATTCATTTATTTAAATGTTGAAGGAAAATGTTAAACCTGATGTATTTACACCCTTTCTTGTTACCAGAAATGTACTCCAATTTATAAAATGCATACACTGGAATAGGAAACTATATATTAATCAAATAGGTGAGGAGAGTGAAATAAGGTGTTTAAGAAAACTTAAGCCAGTAAAAAGGTTAGTAAATAAATTGCATGCTGGGAGTCTCAGGTCAGGTGTCTTAAAATCTGACTCTTCTATCTGCTGGCACAGAGGACATAATATGTTTAGTATCCATAATATTGTAAAGTGTCTATAAAATAAAAACATACTTGTTACCCAAAAGAATCATAGTTTTCCTAATACCGAGACTAGGACAAAATTTTCCGAGTCTTCATGAAGAGAAAGTGGTCTGTGGTGAACATTTCCTCAATATCAGTCCTTCCATTAATTTAATAAAGAGCTTCCAGGACACTTCAGGATGCCCCTCAGTGTAGACAGATGAATGAGAGCTAAAGTGCACCTCAGTAAAGCCAGTTCTACAGAGTCAAAGAACTGTCTATGTCCCTAGCTAATAATTGAGCTTTATCTGAAATGAATAGATATTATACAAAAGAAAATAAAAAGGATTTCCTCTTTAAATAAGTTTGAGAGACTCTGGGTTAAAAGTTCGAGAGAGTAAACCTACTGAAAGTGTGGTGAACTAACACTTAGGGAATAGGCACAGTGGTTCTTAAAGAAAAAAACACAAAAACCCCAATTTTCATGCTACTGTCTGATTTTAAAAAGAAGCAAAAAGATAATGTTCAAGAGGGCTCATTGCTGTGGGACTTTTCAGAGCCTTTAATTCACTAATGTATATTGTGAATTTTTTAAAAAGTCATTATTTCCCATACTATCAAACTAATTTGCCTGGAATTAATTTCCCAGTTACGTTTCTCAAATTAACTATGTGGAGAATATTTTAGAGTATCTGTAGAAGCCAGTATTTTGCTAAAGACACTTTGATTAAAGTTAATCCAGAGAAACAATACATCCATCTAGTGCTATGGCTCTTGTCAAATTGTGTATTGTGTGTTGTGAATGAGACATAAAGAATAAAGGATAAAAGGAGGCCAAGAGAAACCTCATTTCTAGCTTGCATGAATGGGCGGCTACCTTTGCCCAGGCTTTGCATCAGAAGACATTGTATTTTTCTGGTGTATGAGGCCTAAGAGCTGAGTTTCATCCTTGCAAACTACTTATCAGTAGATGTGTTTGTAGTCAAATGCATTAATCTGCAGCTTTGCCCCCATCTCCAAAAAAAAAAAACAGGAAAAGCTGAAGAAACAAAGGTGTTTATTTGGTTCAGAATAAAAACAATTTTAGGTAAATACTTAGAAACAAAAAAACCCCAAACAAAGGTTTTAGAAACAGACATATTCAAAACACACAATGACAGAATAAAACAATTAATTTATGTGGAAGTAAAAGCAACTAATTTTGAATATGCAAAGTAACCTCACAGTTTCCCAAACTTTTCCTCCCTGAAGCTTTTTGCTTAGAGAACAAAATGCTCCTCACTTCACTAGACCAGCTGTCTCTCAAAACACAGATAAGACCTGCTAATGCTGGGTTCCTGAGCGCCTGCTGGGGTGGCAGGCCTCATTCCAAAGTCAGTTTCTCTCCAGCAGCAGAGCCCTTTTGCTCCCCATTTTCATACACACAAGCATCCTATTAGGAGGGGAGCTCACACATTAAAATGACAACAGGAGACTTTCCATTGCCGGATATGTTTTGTCTTCATGTTCCAAGAAAGGTCAAAAGATTAAAGCTGCAATTTTCAAGGAAGAGAAATCATCCTTGAACTTCCTTATTAGACATTCTGTACTACTGTATTTTACAATAAATATTATCTGCCAGACTAATTCTTCATCTAGGCTAGCCTAGTCTTGCTCTGAAATAGCTGAGGAAGAGGCCTCAATGGCTTACTCTCTAACCCATAGTGTTTCCAGCTATTCTAAGGACACAGGGAAAGAGATTTCTGCCCTAAAACATACACCCTACTTTTTGAGTGGTACTGTTGTTGCCATCATTATAGAAACATACTGCCCCTTGGGCCCATCTCAGGTGAATGAGATCAAATATTTGAAGTGTGGTCTCATCTCTTAATCTTGCCAAGTAAGAATTAAAGAGCAGGTGCTTTTAGGAATGGATCCCTGAGAGATACTGAATAAAGTCTTGGAAAATAGCTAAATGGAATAAACTCAAAGAAAGGCAGGCCTAAACTGTGTAGCTAAACCAAAGGAGTTTGATGGACAATGAAGTTCTGTAAAGACAGGAGACCACAGCTATGAGTTCATCCACTGTAGGGAAGGTAGCAAAGTCACCCAGAGTTAAGAGAGAAGAGTCAAGGCCAAAAGATAGAGAGGGAAGTAAGTGGTTTCTAAGCAGAGATTAAATTTAGCATCTGAGAGGTAAGAGAAGAACCAAAGACGTCCATATTCCAAAAACACAGTCCAGTGAGTATCTTCAAAACCAGCATAGTCCAAAGAGAACAGATCTGGACTGCTAAGAACAGATCTGGGCTAGCCAAGAGGAGTCCGTGTACAGCATGGCACAGATGGAAGTATTCCTAAAGAGAATATGAATACTAAGCCTCGATCAGCCTCTCTTATTTCTCGCTTTTGGAAATGCTGTGTAGGATAACTTGAAATGGACCAGTCAGGAGGTATGTCTCCCTATGTTTAACTATGATGAAGACAAGAACCTCAAGGAGCATTCAGAAAGATTCCTACAACTCACTCTCATAATTCCATTTCATCAAACAATGCATAGCTACCCTTTCCCCTCATCAATATTCTGAAGTCTTCCACTTTAGTATAATTAATTCTGAGATGAGAACTTTCAAATCCTAGTCTCCAGTCTACCCTGCTTTCTCAGCATATCTTCCCTGGGACAGTGTCCATCTTCAGTCCCTGGATTCTTTCATGTGGGCTCCTCTCATGCTTAGCTCCCTGTCTTGCATAGACCCACCTTTTCCTCTGCCTTCCCATCAGTAATCTCATGTGCTCCACCCCACTTAACCTAGCAAATCTCCTGTTTTCTGTCAAGTGAACCACTGTTTTTTTTTTGTTTGTTTCTGGCATCCTGGGTGCTGAAAAAAATCAAAATATATGACTCAGTTGGCTATACTACAGAATAATGGTCTCTGGTCTTAGTTTATCTCTCAGAAACATACTTTTTCTTTAATTCATTCAACAAACTATCATTGCTTGCTACTTTCCCAATGTGTGCAGAGAAGTATTTCAAAGTATTGATATATATGTCAAAAGTACCAAATATTGATGCAAGTTTGAATAATGAAGAGCTCTTATGAGATGCTTGAAATGATTAAGATGCATTAATTATCTTTTTACCTTTCCTTTTACCATAAGGATGATGACATCTTAGAATTTCTAAGGTTACCAGCAAAACTAAATGTGAACAAGAACAGAAGCTAGTTGTCAGCATCCATGGAGACACAGATCCCAAAACCTTCCAAACATGGAACTACAGGGAGGAAGCACTGAGAATTAGTGCTTTTTTCTCTTCTTCCCTTCTGAGGCTTTGGGTCTCCAGCGTTCTTTGAATTGCCTGAAGTTTCTGGCTGTTATCCAGCCTGCCCTCTCTAGGTGATACTCTGAGCTAGAAATCTGTCCTCCATCTTACTCTAGTTTGTCTCAGAAAGCACTCTTGGGAGATTTATTGTATGCCAGACTCTGTGTTAAGAACATAGACATGAATATGATTTCAACAGTCACTGAACTTCCTGACACTTTACAATTATTTTTATCATCTTAACTTAGAAAATTTATTGTAGTCTTATATGCAATTTGTGTTGAGGGCAAGCCTTGGAAATAGACAGGCACATTTTTCCCTCAAGAAAAAGTGGGAAAGTTGGCAGAGTTTGATGGCTCATGCCTGTAGTCTTAGCACTTTGAGAGCCCGAGGCAGGAGAATCACTTGAGCCCAGAGGTTGAGGCTGCAGTGAGCTATGTTCATGCTGATGCACTCCAGCCAGGGTGACATAGCATAACCCTGTCTTAAATAAATAAATATAAGATAATAAATACAATTTTAAAAGTAGGAAGGTCAAAAGAATAAATAACCATCTAAATAAGCCCTAAGGAATGTGACTGTTGGGAAAGCAGAAAACATAACACATTGGCAGCCTGCATTTTCCACGAACAACTCTGTTTTCCCCTGCTGTGGCTGCACAGTAAGGTGATGGGAACAGGGGTCGAGTTGTGACCTTTAATGAGGTAAAGGTCTGGGATAGCTGCTATTAATGTGAAGATACAATATGAGCACCTTTTCACAACCCTAACTTACCAACTTTCTTTTTCTTTTTCTTTGTTAAACACAGTCTCACTCTGTCACCCAGCCTGGAGTGCAGTGGCACGGTCTTGGCTCACTGCAGCCTCCACCTCCCGGGATCAAGTGATTCTCCTGCCTCAGCCTCCCGAGTAGCTGGGATTACAGGTGCGTGCCACCAAGCTTGGCTAATTCTTTTATTTTTCGTAGAGACAGGGTTTCACCATGTTGGCCAGGCTGGTTTTGAACTCCTGACCACAAACGATACCCCCACCTCCGCCTCCCAAGATGTTAGGTGTGAGCCACTGCACCTGGCCTACTTAGTTTTTCTTAAGACTTGATGCTAGTTTGCCCAAGGGTCCATACTTACTATGTTGGCCTCCTCTTTATATTAAAAAATATTCCTTAAACCATTTCAAATTAAAGTCTGTGCCACTGGGTAATAGTTACTTAATAATAACTATTTTTTGTTGATTTCTATAATGTCTAGACAGGAGATTAGAAAAGTGAATGAGACTCTGCCTTAATCTTCAGAACACAGGCATGGGAGGCCATTCAGGGTCATGGTTAAGAGCACATATTCTCACATAGATGCTGATGGTGTGAACCTGAACTCTGCCGGTTTTCAGTTATTTAACATTAGACAAATTAACCTCATCATTCCTGGTTATTTGGATGTAAAATGGAGATAATTGATAGATGTATAGCATTAGTTTGAAGATTAAATGGTATTACACATGTAAATATTGTTCAGTTTAATGCCTAAAACAAGAGAAAGTACTACATAAGTTGTAGCCATTATTTTTAGCCCTGGCTTTCAAGACATAATCAGTTTAGGTTGTGAGGATGTCGGTCACGGTGAGTAGTAGAAGTTTTTCATGGATTTACAAACTTACAAAATTTATGAGAGATAGGACTGTGGTTTTCTTTTAACACTAAATCAAACTTGTTTACATTCCAGAAAAAGACATCAAAGTCCCAAATCAGGGATCAGTTGAATACTTTTGTCTCTTTTGGCCCAACATAATGATTTATCGCTGGTCCCTTTTCTTTGCTCTTCCGTCTTCACTTTCGTCCTGGTAATCTCATTTAATATCAAGAATCCAGCCATCATCTTGAGAGACTGACTCTCAAATATCTTTCCCAAACTCCACACCCATCTTCCAACATCCTGAAAAATATTTCTGCCTGAACATTCTGCCAACGTAGGAAACTGTATTTTGCCTTCTTCATCTTAGTGTCTAATCTTCACTTAGGAGAAGTATAAATATATTTGTATTTAAATGAATAGTCAAATAAGTATGCAAACATATACATGTAAATGAATGAGTGATTGAACAAAAATTGTGAACAGTTTTTCAATTTAACTAAGATTAGCATATAAAAAGCCTTCAAACTATTTCCCATTCATGAAGTCAAACTTAGCTGAAATATAACATGCTGACTTCATTCTTCCATTTGGAATAGATGTCTAAAAGTGGGGTCTGGTGAAGAACCTGCCCTGCCACCCAAGGTCGGCAAAAAGGCTTAGGCAGCAAAATAGTGAGATGGAAGTCAGATTGTCAACTTCAGTCACAGGCAGATCACTCACAAACACACCTGCATAATCATTGCTCTAAGTCCAAGCAATATCCAAGGGTAGGAAAAAGCTAGATGATCTATATGGAGTAAACTTGTCTGTGTCCTGCAAGCATCAACCTTGTTTATGAAAAGCACGAGTTTATGAAAAGCATGAGTTGTGGGTACAAGCAGTTGAGAATAATGATGTACTCCACAAACAGTGGACCAGTAACTAAACATATAAATACATCCCCATCCTCTACTCATGGTCTAGACTCCAATGAAAAAGATCAGGAAGTGAAAAGTTGAAGAAAGTATGTAAGAAACAGAGCCCCACTCACTAGTTTGATTTATTTAACAAAAAACTCCTGAATGTCCTCCAAGTTTCAGGGACTTTAGATGCTCTGTCAAATATCCTAATTAAACCATGTGGTAGGAGTGGTATTTGTTATCCACACAAGTCTACTGTTCTCTGGGGGTAAGTTGCTGCAACATTTCCAAGTCCTTCTGACTCCTTTTAAATACACGTGTGCACTCGCACGCACACACACACACACACGCACGTGTCTGGAACTACAGTGTGGTGGGGTGAAAGGAGCATGACCTTCTGTTCAGATGACCAATATCTTGGAGTAGAACAGACATATCCTTCTCTGATCTTTGTCACCAGGAGACCTTTGGTGTCAGCCTTTTGAGGTCTCTACAGGCTGGCCTCCACTGAAGAATTTAATATTAAGCCAGAGACAGATGGAGACTGGAAGCAAATTTTGAATCTTTGTCCTGGTCAAGTTTAATATTTTCAAGGACTTGTATCCCCTCAAAAGATATGTTGAAGTCCTAATTCCTGTACCTCAGAATGTGACCTTCTTTGGAGATAAGGTTTTCACAGAGGGAAACAAGTTAAAGCAGAGTCGTTAGTTTGAACACTAACCTTATAAGACAGGTGTTCTTCTAAAAAGGAGAAGTTGGGGGCACAGACATGCATTCAGGGAGAAAGCCATGTGAGGATGAAGGCAGAAATCTGGGTGATGCTTGTTCATAACAAAGAACACCAAAGATTGCCAGCAAAGCACCCAGAGTAAGGGGAGAGTCGTAAGACAGGGTCTCTACACAGCCCTGAGAAGGAACCAACTCTACTGACAGCTTCACCTCAGACTTCCAGCCTCCAGAACTATGAGAAAATAAATTTCTGTTGTTCAAGACTATCATTAAGTTTGTGGTATTCACTTTATTCTGGCAAACCTAGCAAGCTGATACACAAGGCTAATGCTTCCAAATGTTCTGGAAACCAAATCGTATCCAGGTTCATATGCTACCTCATAGAAGATGTGAATGCCTATCAAAATCTTTTCAAATTTATGTTAAGAGCATTGAAAATGAAAAGACAAAGGGGCAAATATTGTCTCTTCAGAATAATTCTCCCAAAATAATGACAATGTGCACCTTGAAAAGCTCCTCTCTTTGGAAAAGGCATCCTATATCCTAATCATGTGTTTCCAGCTGAGACAAAGAACTGGTCTTTTATTTCAACAGCAGATAAATAACCATGTTTCGATGATCAAGCCAAAAGAGCAGTAATTCACATAAATTCTCTCATGAGTTGCTTGTACTACCTCATTTTATCTCATGAGCAGGGCTATGAGTTAAATTAATTAAAAGCCAGAACAGACAAAAGATGGGCAAGTTTGGGTGCATTAATACTTACTATGAAATTATGATTATGACAACTTACAAAGTGAAAACTATTTAAACAAGGCTTCCTTGTTTCCTTGCTCTAGACCTATAATCATCACCATTCAATTCTGGAACATGAAACCAGCACTCAGGGAGGCACTATAACTTACTATGAAAAGAATGGATTCTAACCTGGGTTTGCAGGGCTGGTGTCTGCAAGGTAGTTTGCAGGACTAGTGCAAAATGAAAATGCAGGGCTCACTGGTAAAAAGCAGGAAAAGAGTCATCGAGGGCACTAAAATAATATAAAGTTTCCTTCCTTCTTCATCATTGGGTTTTAAATTCTATTTAATGTTGTTTAATGTGGTTCTAAGTAAATAAAATTAAAATTTTTAATCAACTGGCCACAGTGGCTCACACCTGTGATCCTAGCACTTTGGGAGGCCGAGGCTGGTGGATTGCCTTAGCTCAGAAATTTGAGACCAGCCTGGTCAACATGGTAAAACCCCATCTCTACTAAAAATACAAAAAAGCTGGGCATGGTGGCATGAACCTGTAGTCACAGCTACTTGGGAGACTAAGGCAGGAGAATTGCTTGAGCACGGGAAGTGGAAGTTACAGTGAGCTGAGATCGTGCCACTGTACTCCAGCCTGGGCAACAGAGTGAGACTTCATCTCCAAAATATATGTATATATAATATATTTTTAATTATAGTGAATTTGGTGCAATGCATTTTAAATGCCAATGTAAGAGCATTTGATGTGTATGCAGAATCACTGAAATCAAACAACTCATATTTTATAGTTTTTACATGCAATTTATTTTGTCCTTATCAGAACAGTGGAAACACCACACAGAACAAACTTGACTGTGTTTATTTCAATTATTGATGCACACAGAGTCTGCACATTCTACAGACTCTGCCTACCTTTGGTGTTACTGATGGCTAAAGAAAGATTCAAAGGAAAAAGAACTATGGGTTGCCCTATGTTTCCCTTTCCTTCCATGTCATCATGTTCAGCATAACTGGCTGACTACTGCAAGGGAGCAACACACACAAGAAAGGACGTGATAGAGCTCCTTGGTGGTTTGAGTTTCTTGGAACACTCGTCTCTCTGTGTTTTGAGCAAGTTCTCCTTGGAATGGAAAGAGGGCTGTCGGGAGCCCCCACCACCATCACTCCCAATTACTCAGAATGAACCTAACAGGCTTACCTTGCAATCACTTGGAGTCTCCTTGAACTCCAAACACTGTGGTAGATAACAGAATTCTGTGCTCAGAACCATGACAGGCTCCAGGCACATGAAGTGGCGAGGAACAGCACAAGTTTCACCATTGCATTGCGCTTCTGTTACAAATCACAAGTTCTGAGATAATTAATCATTTCTAACAGTGACAGCAGAGCATGAAACCAAGCGTGGGGCCCTGTGTAATTGCATAGTTTCCACAACAGCAAACTCAGCCCTGGGTTCTTCCAGTAACTTACTACATCCTGAGCAATCCAGTGGTCTCTATGGGAGTCATTTTCCATGTCTGCAAAATAAGAAGGAACAAACTCTCACACCACTCAAAAACTCTATGGATCTGCACTTTTCATGGCATTTCTTTCTCATCTTTCCTTATCCAGTAGGAGCAGCCTCACCTACTCCTACTCGTAAGAATACAAATTCTATAAAGGCAGGGAACTTGTTCGCCACTTTACCCACAATGAATAGAACTAGGCTTAGGATACAGTAGATCCTCCTTTAAATTTATAATGAATGAAGGAATAATCAACAACACCCTCACCACTGTACTACCTAATCTTCCCCACTGTCTTTATTCATATAATAAGACCTAAAACTAAGCTCTTTAAAAGCATAATTCATTGAAACCAAGAACCAGCTCTATCCTAATGGTGTAGTTTTGAGGACCTATGCAGTTAACACAAATACATTTTGTATTAATTGCCAAAATTTTAAATATGGGAAATTCACATTAGATACAGCATTCCAGTTATTTTTGTAAACCCTGAAGACATGATGCTACTCATTGAACGAGAGCTGAGCACACTCTCAAGTTTGTAATAGCCTTATGAGGCCTGCTTCTCTCATGAATGTCTCCGGGGGTCCCCTCTAAATATTTTAGTTAATGATCCCTGTTTTAGATCATCTGGAGAGAAATAAAAGAGATGTATTTTGATGATTCCAAGTCACCCACAGTGACATGGCTTATTAGCGTCTTTTGTCTACCCTCTTGGGGCCAGCATTCTAACAGGCAGAGCATCACCACGCCTGGTCCTGCCCATGGTGTGGGTAAGGATGTGTCTCTCACACCAAATCCTTTTCTGTAGACCCTTAACACTGTCTATGTGTGGCCCCAAGTTATCTGGTATAATAGAAAGCCTCTGATACATAAATAATTCATGACAAGGTCTAATAAATTAATGAGCTAATCCTTCTCCAAAGCAATTTCATTTTAAAGAAGCTCTAGCCAGAGAATTGCAATGCTCTACCCATACATTTAATTTCAGTTGCTATGATACCTGAGTTCACTTTTCTCCTCAAAACTATCAGGACATAGTTTTGAGGAGAAAAGTGAACTGAAGCACAACTCCGATCATATCAACAAGTTAATATCTATTCCTCTGGTGTTTAAATTTTACCCTGTATAGACAACAGCTCTAAAGTCAAGTCTGTGACTTTCAAAAGGTAGATAATATTGTATTTTGAAGTTCCTGTGATTAGGTATAAGGTCATCCTAATCAGATATCTACAATTCATTAGCACTTGGGGTAATATTTATGACCAAGTACTATTATATTGGAATATGTATATCACAATACATATATATGAATTAAAATTTTTGCATATATGTGTTTGTTTATATGTCTATATGTGTGTATACACACATGCATGCACACACACATATAGAGAGAGAGAGAAAAGAGATCATATTTATGACAAGGTATTAATTTGTTATAACATACGTTCAATAAAGACATACCAGAATCAGAAAGTTATTGTAAATTTAAAATGGTTTCATTTTATAGTGAGTCTATATACTATTATAGCTCAAGACCCTGCACTATTTTCTAATAAGATATTTAAAACCAAACTAAATGCTTTTGCAGCAAGAAAATCAAGTTGTTTCATTTGTTTTAGTACAAGGAACATTGTCTTAAGGATTTTACCATTGTCCTTGAAATTCACTTTAAAATTCAGTCTTTTAAAAACTGCGCAAGTATAAAAGGAAACTTTCTTTCCCTATAAAATTTAATTTACATGTAAAACTAATTTGAAACCTAACATAAAATCAGACTTTCGCAAGCATTATTCTAAAACTCATGCCAAGAAACAGGCACTTGTTCAATTTCATGCCTGGCACTTAATTTCTTTTTAAGTAAAGCAATTGAAAAATTCATTAATTTTTCTCTTGACCATTAGCTTGAAAATTCTCATGTAATGAGACCACCGCCTGAAGCTATTTTATGTATTCTATGGATGCCTCTGAGGTTAACTCTCTATTATCAGTTTTAGCCATGCTGTAATCCAGACAAAATTTTTATTTGCTAGCTTGTTTGAATAGTTACAGTACTCTATACCCTGGGGGTTATAATTCTTCTAACTGTCCTCCAAAATCTTGTGATCTTTTGCAGCCAGGACCAGTAAGGGTGCATGTTCAGAGACACCATTTGGGCTCTGCTTACGCTTGGAGTTTGGGGAAGGGTGGGGATGCTTTTGCCTTTCATGCTTTCTCCTATCCAATTTGCTCTGATGAGAGCATGCAACTATTTAAGTGGCCAGGGCCCTGAAAAGCCCCTATTGCATATCAGACACATGCATCCTGGGTTTTAAACTATAAACAATAAATGTGCTGGGCATTTTCTTTTTTTTTTTTCTAATTTACTGATTTTTTTCACATGTATTTCTTACTCTTTCCTTGTTCTGACGTTTTAGTGTCTTTGTGTGTTTTCTTAACTTTTGAATCGTATGTTTATTCCTTTCATTTTCTTTCTTTTAGCTATTTCCTAAAAACGTTAACATGGTTTCTATAAGCATGTTTTTCTAGAAGTTCTGTAATTTTGATTTGTATATTTCCTTTTATTCAAGATTGATTGATTGATTGATTTTTGAGATGGAGTCTCACTCTGTTGCCAGGCTGGAGTGCAGTGGCGTCATCTAGGCTCACTGAAACCTCCACCTCCCGGGTTCAAGTGATTCTTCTGCCTCAGCCTCCCGAGTAGCTGGGATTACAGGCACGCGCCACTACACCTGGCTAATTTTTTTGTAATTTTAGTAGAGATGGGTTTTCACCATGTTGGCCAGGATGGTCTCTATCTTTTGACCTCACGATCCGCCTGCCTCAGCCTGTCAAAACACTGAGATTATAGGCGTGAGCCATTGCAGCAGGCCAAGATTTATTTTTAAAAGGATTCTGGTTTCCAATCAAGTAAAATTTGCTTTTTGTCATTGGTTTCCAGTCACACTCCATATTTATACTGGCAGATGTTACTTGCATAATTTATTAATATATTATTTTTTAATGATTGGGCAAGAGATCCTTTCTGTATTGTGAATTTATTTTTAAATATGTCTCAAACTACTTTTCCTTATTTTCTTGCTGATTCTTTTGGCTCTACCAGACAGGGGGAAAGAGGGGCACAGTAGTATACAGAACACAAATGTAGACCCCAATAAAACCTGAGTGTGAATCTCTGCTGGGCTTCCTGGCTGTGTGACTGGAGGAAAGTTTTTTTTCTTTTTTTTTTTTTCCATTGAGATGTTCACTTTTTTCTTTTCTTTTTAAATTATACTTCAAGTTCTGGGGTACACGTGCAGATTGGGCAGGTTTGTTACATAGGTATATATGTGAGGTAGTGGTTTGCTGCATCCATCACCCTCTCATCTACATTAGGTATTTCTCCTAATGCTATCCCTTCCCAATCTCCCCACCCACTGCTATCCCTCCCCTAACCCCCCCTGCACTCCTACAGGCCCCAGTGTGTGATGTTCCCCTCCCTGTGTCCATGTGTTCTCATTGTTCAACACCCACTTATGAGTGAGAACATGCGGTGTTTGGTTTTCTGTTCCTGTGTCAGTTTGCTGAGAATGATGGTTTTCAGCTTTATCCACCTCCCTGCAAAGGACATGAACTCATCCTTTTTTATGGCTGCATAGTATTCCATGATGTGTATGTGTGACTGGTGAAAAGTGATCTCCTCAACTGGAAAAGCTAAGATTAAAGAAAATAATGTATGAAAAGCATTTAAAGAGGTACCACGAAAATGGTCAAATGGTAGTTATTCATCATCATCATCATGATTATTACTCTTGTCCACTTCACTACCAATAAATTACTTATATAAAAATTGCTTTTATGAGATTCCTGAAAAAATTGGAAACTATTGCCTAGCTAATATGAATAGGGGATACAAACACACACATGTATAGAGAAATATATGCACGCTATATGCGATTTTATTTAATCTTTTTATTAATCCTATGTAGTACATAAAGTGGGAAATATTTCACTCATCATATAAAGAGACTGTGATTAGACTATCTAAGGAGCCACCTTCCATGACTAAGGAACTACTAATTCCAGGGCTTTGACCCAGGCCTTCTAACTGAAACTATATTTTATAGTTTCACATTCCTGCTTGATTTCATTTCTGTTGCTCAAATGATTTCTAAGTATGCACTGGGCAACTGTGAAGTATTTGTAAAAGCAGGTCGCCATCAGTGGTAGTCAGGGTACACTTTCACATTTCATTTCCAAAGACAAGAATATAGATTAAGAAGTAGCCCAGTCTAATTGGATCTACATTCATGCTCTGAATGTGTGAGGAAGACATGGAATAAGAGAACATGACCAGTGAAGAACAAGTTTAAGCCGCTTTTTGTTTCATTACATTTTCGATACCAGCAATCTGAAATTCTGAAAAAACCTCATTTGCAACAATGAGACATCTTAGCTGCTTTCCTCATGAAGTCCAGAGAACTGTGGAATTATTTAAAAGCTGGAAGACCTTTGAGATGGAGGTCAAGAAAAGCTGAAGATGTTCCAAAGAATGCTGTCTGGGCAAGCCATTTCAAAATATTACATGGGTTATTGTCTCTCAAAAGAACACTACTGGGAGCTATATAATTATATTTTATACATGGATGTCTCATTTTGTTGATATCTCCCAGGAGTTCTGAAGTGCTTCGTAACTGACTGATTCCCCAAACCCCACTCTGGGGAATGACAGAAAATCTGGTGATTCTGACTTTGCATCTAAACTGCTTGCGTGGCATCTTTGATGTACCTATAGCATACTTGGACACGAGTGCTAATGCCACACAGTGCCCCTTAGGCTCTTCTTCAGTCCAGGTGATAGATTACAGAGATGGCAATTTGACTTTGGATTATAAAGAACACTACTGTGAGGCCGAGGCAGGTGGATTGCCCGAGCTCAGGAGTTGGAGACCAGGCTGGCCAACGTGGTGAAACCCTGTCTCTACTAAAAATACAAAAAAGGATTAGCTGGGCATGGTGGCACGTGCCTGTAGTCCCAACTACTTGAGAGGCTGAAGCATGAGAATTGCTTGAACTGGAGAGGTAGAGGTTGCAATGATCTGAAATCATGCCACTGTACTCCAGCCTGGACAACAAAACGATACTGTCTCAAAATAAACAAACAAACAAATAAATAAATAACACTGTCCCCATAGCATCGGGAAATGTTAGTTAACTTGCCAAGTATCCACTTCACATTTAATTTCTGTGTACTTTTTAGAAAACGATTCTCTCATGAAAAGGCCTCTATTTGTTTGGTGAGAAGAAAACAAACAAAAACAAATTAAAACCTAAGAGGAAGAGTGTGCACAGGGCTGGGAGATGTTTACATGGGCCTGAGCTCACCCTTCACAATAATTTATTTAACAAGCATGTATTGAGCCCCTGTTGAATGCTCAAAGATAATAGGAAAGTACTTTCCATACGAAGAAGACTCTCATTCAAAGTAGGAGTGAGATTGACAAGTAGTTCCAGATTTTCAGACACCTGACCTCCTTTCAGAGCCTTCTCCTCCAATGATCAGTTTTGTTCCATCGCTAGGGAACTCCCCTTTGATAACCAAGCATTCAGCTAAAGCAGTGCCTAGGAACCCTACGCAGCAGCCAGGACATCTGTGTCCTAGGATAGGTGAAGTTCTTGGGGTACCTCTAGCTCTTCTAGTCCCTTGACCACTAAATACACTTATTGTTTTCTTTAAAAGTGTAATGGTTTTTGCCCCTAAGAGCTGTAAAAATGCTGACAGGATTTATTTCATTTTTAATAAATCTCCTGGTATAGTTGGACTGAGAGAAAAATATAGACCAGTAAATTTTCATTATATGTATCCACAGTTGATCTGAGCCCGAAATAGTACTCATTTATATGGTTGAAATATCTGCAAGAATCCCTAGATGTGCCTTGCAAAACCATGTATCAGGGCCCTTTGATGACGTACATGCAGGAAAAGATGCTACAAGCATAAGAATTCTCATAATCCAACTGAGAACCTAGAAAAGAAAATGTGTAAGCTATATGCTTTGGAATGTGCTTTTGAAAGAACACAAACATAAAGCATTAGTCAATGTAGTTTTATATGAATTCATCCATACTTAGTCTTGTTTAAACTATTTTATCTATTAATAATTCATTTACTACAAAAGTATTGAATTCCACTTTTAGTCATGATGGAATAACCGATATCAGATTTGCTTTCTTACTGTAAACAACTAGAAAACATAGCAGAGTATAGAAAAGGATTGTTATCAGATCTTAGAAAGGGCAATACAGAATTATGATCCCTGAGAGAAAATATACAAATGAGGTGACCCCCGGAATTTTCTCACCTTCCTTCCTTCTAGGCCACAATACAGGGAGAAGGAGCATAGCACTCTCAGTGAGCTAAGGATACAGAGTTTGGAGTTCAGGGGAGATGGGGAGACTGGAATGTGTGGTACAAGTTGCTGGAGAAGCAAGCTGTGCAGATAAAAATGTCCCCTGGCTGGGCGTGGTGGCTCACACCTGTAATCCCAGCACTTTGGGAAGCCAAGGTGGGCGGATTACAAGGTCAGGAGTTCAAACCAGCCTAACCAACATTGTGAAACCCCATCTCTACTAATAATACAAAAATTAGCTGGGCGTGGTAGTGCACACCTGTGATCCCAACTACTCAGGAGGCTGAGGCAGGAGAATCACTTGAACCTGGGAGGCAAAAGTTGCAGTGAGCCTAGATTGCGCCATTGCTCTCCAGCCTGGGTGACACAGTGAGACTCTGTCTCAAAAAAAAAAAAAAAAGTTCCCCAAATCCGCATCGAATCCTCTCTAGTCTTTGCCTAAATAACATGAGCATACTGTGAAAATCCACAAGGCTAGGCAATAAAAAACAACTTCTGAAGAAAAACAACAAAAAGCAGGTAGCTATGTGCAGAATAACTACCAGAGCTCACGCAGGACTGGGACATCTTTGAGGTTCATCCATCCAGCTAGTGGAGTATATTGCTAAAACATCCAGAATATTCAGGAGAGACTCAGGAGACTCCAATCTTAATAATAAAGCTAAACTACTTCTAGAATAAGGTTGGCCTAAACCCATCCTAACAAGTTTTAAAATCAGCTTTAAAAAGATGGAGCTCACATATAAATGACTTAACTTACTGCCAAAAGAAAATTTAATACTACTTAAAGAAAAATAAAACCCCAAAGAGATATATATATATTTATATGTATTTTAAAATAATATAATATATGCAAACATAATATATAAATATATTATTCAGTAATATATGCAAATATATGAATGTATATTGTATTATATACATTTATATATGTGTATATATATATATATTCTCTCACTCTTTCTCATTATATATATATAAATAGATGAGGGCCAGGCAGGGTGGCTCAGGGAGAGAGAGAGGGCCAGGCGGGGTGGCTCACACCTGTAATCCCAGCACTTTCGGAAGCTGAGGTGGGTGAATCATGAAGCCAGGAGATCAAGACCATCTTGGCCAACATGGTGAAACCTGGTCTGTACTAAAAATACAAAAATTAGCTGGATGTGGTGGCACATATCTGTAGTCCTAGCTACTCAGGAGGCTGAGGCAGGAGAATCATTTGAACCCAGGAGGTAGAGGTGTCAGTGAGCCGAGATTGCACCACTGTACTCCAGCCTGGCGACAGAGCGAGACTCCATCTCAATAAAAAAAAAAGAGAGAGAGAGAGAGACACTTGTAGCAATGTGATGTCACTATGTTCAGCTTCCATTAAAAAATCACCAGACATATGAAGAAGCATGAAAAATGTGACCTAAAACCATAAAAGACTCAGTCAATAGACACCGACACGGAAACAATAGAGAGAGAAACTTAAGGAATTCAGAACAGCTATTATAAATACATTCAAAAAATTTTTAAACATAAGAATGTAATGGAAATTTTAAATGCTAGAACATGTAAGAAAGAACAAAGATGTAGTTGAAGAAGCAATTTGTAGCCAGGTTATGAACTACAAATGTCAGGTTTGCACACCTGCACGCCCACATGGATTATACACTTGCATAGTGAAATTAATAGGCGGAGAGGCCCTGGAGCAAGACTGAATTGGTTACTAGGCTGTAGATATCAGTTACCTCAGCATGACCCTCTCAAGACACTTAATCCCATAATGCCTTCCTTTCCTCTCTGATAAACAGTTGTAATAATATTACCTAGTTACAAGTTATGCTGGTGACTAATTAAGTTGCTACAACCAAAGGATTATAGAAGTGTTAGCTATTATTATATGTGTACGTGCATGTGTGTGTATACCCACACTGACTTACATGTGACATTATTCTCTGACTGTTTTTCTCTTAGAGGTTCTATGGGAAGTCATTGCTGCCAAGAGTAGAGAATGAAATCAGCAAATATCTAGCATACACTATATATGTGACTTCCTTCCATCTGAGTCCAGGAAGTCAGTCTGATAACCATCACAGCTTCCCTCCATCCATCCAACTCTAACTGGAACCATATGGATATTGTAAAATCTCAACCTTGAACTCCCTTTAATGCAGCCAGGGGCTCAAGTTTATTTAAGCTTTTGATCTTCTATTTTCCCTATGTATGAGATGGGAGTATTTCTCTATCAATATTTAAAAGCTGGTACCAAATGACCTTGAGTGTGGTTAAGTAGTTTTCTCTATCAGTTCATCTCTTATGGTTTGGCTCTAGCAAAGTTTAAGGAAGTGGTTTGATTATAGAAGGATGTGGAATTCTACCAACTGCACATTTCTAATCTTAGTGGAGGCATTTACTTCTTTCGTTAAGTGTTCACCTGGTGTCTCACTTTCTTGGAAGAATTTTATCATGTGTACTAGGCAGGGTTCAACCAGAGAAGCAGAAACACTGGGAGATTTATATGCATGAGTATATTGTTAGGGATTTCACAGCTGTGGAAGCTGGTTACATTTTAAGTCAGATGCCAGTGCAGGAAGTCCAGAGGGCAGATAGGAAGGTTACTGCTATAGACTGAATGTTTGTGTCCCAGCAAAACGTATTTATTAAAATTCTAACCCCTAATGTGATGGTATTAGGAGATGGGGTCTTTGGGAGGTGATTAGTTCATGAGGGTGGAGCCCTCATGAATGGAATTACTGTCTTCATAAAAGAAATCCTAGAGAGCTCTCTCCTCACTTCCACAGATGTCTCATCAGACACTGAATCAGCCGGCACTTGATCGTGGACTGCCCAGCCCCCAGAACTGCGAGACACAAACTTCTGTTGTTTATAAGCTTCCCAGTATATGGTAGTTTGTTGTAGAAGCCCAAATGGCCTAAGGCAGTTACAAAGTGCAGGAGAGCAACACGAGCTGGAGCTCAAGTGTGTGGAGCTGGACACAAAGGCACAGGGACTGATTGAAACTCCTGTCCACTCTTCCTGCTCTGTCACGGTAGCATGGACATCCTATAGAAGCCAGGGCCCTTCCTCACACAGGTAAAGACATATCCCTGACCCAGAAATCAGAGAAGGGGGAAAAGGGTCCAGGGAGAAGAAAAGCAGATACAGACCCACATATTGCTTTAAGTCAACAGTCAGTCACCTATTGTTTATTATTTGTGCTGAAAGCCAGCATATAGACTGCAGAATGATAAGGTTGCTAGAAATTGCAGAAGTCATTTATTCAGTCTTCTCCCCAGGCCGGCTTTGCTCAAATCTTTTCAGACAAAATCCAGCCATCTCTCTCTTTGTGCAAGGTGTCCTCAGTTAGGCTTTTAACCACTCTTTGCATTATTTAACAATAGGTTGGACTGCGTTTCTATCTCTATCAGTTGGAAAATTGAAATAATGTAGAAAATTTGAACTGTGTATCTATTATTAACTAACATTTCTGGGAAACTTAAGCAAAAATGGAATTTGGGGATTTGTGAAGAAATAGTTGTAATTATCTACTTAGCATTGACAGTGGTTATTTATTCATTTGGTTAGTGGTCAATCTGACTGACTACTCCAGAGCTTCATGGCTGCTGTAGTTCGTGGGCCAAGTGGACTGTGTTGAGGCCATAACAAGGCCTAAGGCCAAAATAAACAACTTAAGGGTTTATGCCCGTAATCCCAGTGTTTTGGGAGGCTGAAAGAGAGGATTGCTTGAGGCCAGGAGTTCGAAGCCAGCCTGGGCAACATAGTGAGATCTCATCTCTATAAAATAATAAAAGATTACCTGGGGATGGTGGCTGGCATGTGCCTATAGTCCCAGCTACCAGGAAGGCTGAGGTGGGAGGATCTCTTGAGCCCAGGTGTTCTAGGCTGCAGTGAGTTGTGATAGCACCACTGCTCTGTAGTCTGGGGGACAGAGCGAGACTCTTTCTTTCTCTCTTAAAAAGAAAAAAAAAAAGGAATTTTTTGGGGACTAAGCTGACCACATATTTATCTTGTTAGTAGATACTACTACTTCTAGTAAGATAATTTCCCCTTGTTTCTAACGTAAACCTTGAACTTCAACAGTTCCCTTGTCTTTATTCAAGTTGTATCAGTAACAGTGTCCAGCACCTTGCTAATTAGGCCTTTGTATAAATGAAGACATGTTAGCCGCATAATTTTTCTTAAGTGACTCTGATTTCTTTAGCCATCCTACTCCTATATTTTTCAGCCCTTTGGGCATTCCTTCCCTTCATCTCCCAAAATCTTGACAAAATTATGACCATTCAGAGAAAGACTTCTTTCCTGCAGTCCACTCATTTACCATTTAAGCAGAGGAGGGAGTAATTACTTTCTTTCCCTTTAAGAAACATAAAATATTTGGGAAAATACTGGTTAGTGGAATACCTGTTCTCAGCATGGTTTTCCAACACTTTGGACTTACAAATAAGTGATCTGTTACAGATATTAATGTTGGCAATATCAGTAGGTCTGAGACCCAGACCTGGGTGACTATATTGGAAACTTACAGTGATATATGTATATATGCTGATCTGAAAGGGATGAGAGCTGAAATCATTGGTCACTCCAAATTGTCTAAGGGCCTAGTCTCAGCCCTAAGCCTGCCAGGGAAGGGCAGGGGTTTCTAGGGGTTATTTGATCGGTGGCCTCTGACTCAGTGGGGGCAGCAGCAGCACTTGTGTCATGTAAGAGAAAGAGTTGATGCAAGCCTCTGTTAAAGGACCACTGGATAGCTATGATTTTTTCACCTCTGCCTCTTTCTGCTCAATGGATATAGAAACAAACAAACAAAAAATTTTGATCAAACTAGCTCCCTTCATAAAAAGGTAAAATAGTAGTTGCTGTATAGTAACACAGTCACTTCTTGATAATATCTAAAGGTGGACAAAAGAAAACAGCAATAAAGACCCCCCAAGTATTTCACTACCATGAGATCATTGTGGCAACACACTGGGTCTTCAGGGAACGTGCCTCTGTGCAAGATATTTTCTCTGTACATTTAGGAGCCCATTCTGCAGTACAAGCACTAAGCTATTTTCTGTTTTAGTGGAATCTGTAACAGACAGTAAAAATCATTGGATATTTACAAAAACCTTACCTATGGAGAGAAAAGAATGACGTTTACAACAAATACATCAGAGATTTGTGAAAGAAAATCAATTCAGCCAGATGCAGTCTCTCATGCCTATAATCCCAACATGCTGGGAAGCTGAGGTGGGAGGATCACTTGAGCCCAGGAGTTCAAGACCAGCCTGGGCATAGCAAGACTCTGTCTCTATGAAAATAAAATAAAATAATAGCCAGGCGTGGTTGTGTATGGCTTAGTCCCAGGAATTCCACAGGCTGAGACAGGGGAATCACTTGAGCCTGAGAGGTTGAGGCTGCAGTGAGCCATGATCATGCCATTGTACCCCAGCCTGAGCAGCAGATTGGGACTCTCTCTCAAAAAGGAAGAAAGGAAAGAAAGAGAGAAAAAGAGAGAAAAGAAAGAAAGAGGAAAGGAAGGAAGGAAGGAAGGAAGGAAGGAAGGAAGGAAGGAAGGAAGGAAGGACGGAAGGAAGGGAATTCATAGATAAAGAGGGAACTCGGTAAATATGATTTCAACATCCAAAAGTCCTTTAAAAGGGTTTATTTAAAAATCTACCATGGATATTGCATTCCAGTGTGACTATCTTTACAGTCTCTGGTGACTAGAAAAGAAAGTCGATTCATCAACAAAGAAATGCCTTGTGTAAGGATATATGTGCCCTTAAATGGATGAGGGACTTTACACCATGGAAGATCAGTACTCTAACTAGTTTCATGTAATAAGTAAATGTCTTGGAGTAGTCAGTAGGGTGATGTGGACATTTAAAGATGGCATTAAACTCTTTAGAGTAGTGAAAACACCATATTAATGAGGAGTACAGGAGCTTTAACTTGGTCTAATCAGTGGAGAAAAATTGTAGATAAATTTCTCTGTGGGTAAGCACAAAGTACTGCAATCATAGATATATATACTTACAGACATTGAGCTATAGTTTATAGCCCAGGGAATGGTTTTAGAAAGTTTTGAAAGGTATTGTGAAGATGTGAGGCTTACAGTTCTTTTGGCAAAAGGTAATGAATAAGTAAGCGAAGACTTTAAAGATATTGACCAGTTGAGGCACTATTTATAAAGCTAAAAAAAATACTGAATATCAACAAAGCCCCAAGCATATCTTTTAACATTCATTACGTTTCCAGGGGCTCAATATTAACACAGAATGGGATCTTATATTAATATATCATAAAGAAAGATAAGTAATCAGACCAAGTCTGTCATTGAAAGCATCTACAATTTCCTGAAAGCATATTTTAAGATATTTCTAAAAGCACTGAAAAGCAAGCAAGATTTTATTAATAAACTGACACAGAAACCCAAAGAGCCAAACAGAACACCAAGACCACTTTTGCCCTATGGACCTCAAGGTAAGAATTTATTATAGATCAAAGTAACCAGCTAACTTGATGCTAGACCAGATTGCCTAGGTGTAACTATTAACTCACCACTTGGCTTTGGACTAGTGATTTAACCTCTCTATACCCTAAGTTTTTCAATTACAGAGTGGGTTAATGATAGTGCCTCTTAGGGCTGACATAAAGATTAAATAAATTAAAGCAAATAGAGCACTAACTAATAAATAGTGAGCTATACATATGTGTAAACAAATTTTAAAGTATTTAAGAAAAAATAAAAAATGGGAAAGAGGGAAATGTGATTGGGGAAGGCAAACAGGGGCTTTCTGGATGCCTGTAATGTTCTTGACCACGCTGGAGATTATGCAGAAGTTCACTTTAATCTTATTGTTGAATGATATAGCTCTATGTTATCCACTTTTCTGTATGTTATTCACTTTTCTGTATGTGGTTGTATCTTATTTTTCAAATGGAGTAAAACCTGTGGAAGTGGTTCTCAAAAATGTTGTCCTCAGGTCCTCTTTAAAGTCTTCAAAACTGTTGCTCACTACAAACAACTTTTGTTTACAAGTTATACTTATCAATGTTATGATTAAAAAAAAAAACTAAGAAGTTTTAAATATGTAGTTATTAATGAATTTTAAAATCCCAACAAAAATTACATGGTAACATAAATTACATATTTTGAAAAAATTGCTCTATTTTTGGAAACCAGACAATGAGAAAGTGGCATTTAAAAATATTTTTGCAAATTGCTTTAATATCTGACTGAATAAACACCAGCTAAATTCTCATATCTTCTTCTGCTCTCGATTTGTTGACAATTATCATTTCGGTTAAAGTATATGAAGAAAATCCAGCCTTATACAGATATTCCTTCGGAAAGAAGAGGAATATTTAAATTGGCTTTTTAGATACTTGTGAATATTCTTTTTTGATTTGTGGATATTTTTCTATATAGTTGTGAATATCAAAAGTAGACAAGTGCTAATTTCTTAAAGATTGGTTGCAATGTAGAATCAAATCATATCAATAAAGTTTTACATATCTATTCCCCTTTTATTCATTCATAAACTCCTACTGGTTCCCCAAGTTAGGCAGATCTGCCAAATGTTAACACATTTTGCTAAGCAATATCATAAGTGGCATCATTAACATCACCACCAATCTCATCGGAAAGTTTTAAATACTAGGAAACTGTCATATTAAGAATGGCAGATTACATTTTCCGAAGTTTCAGTTTTTTCCTGAAAGCTTTAATTTTCTCATTAGCAACAAAGAGTGATAATTGTTTTCCTGAACTAACAGTCTGATGTCATTAATTTTCAAGAAAATGTCTGCCCTTTACCCAAGCATGAATAACTGTACCTCATCTGGTAGTAGTTCTTTCAAGAAAAAAAAAAAGCTCTGATATTCTTGGGAAAAGTGGCTAAGTCCACTTGCAACTGAAACAATCTCACATTGCTTTAAACAGCCATCATACTTTGGTATGCAACAGAAATGGCCTATGTACATTTCCTATTTTTCATAAGGAAAACCTAAAAAGATATATATTCAAGTATCAGAATTTTAAATGGTAACATGATTACTGTTTCCACAAGGACATTCTTAGTGAAACTGACTTACTCTTTTTTTCTTTTTATTGCACATGTGTGGTTTGGGAAATAAGAAAGACAACTTTGGACTTTCATCCACTGGTCTTTAGTTCCAATAAGACAGAAGACACATGCTTGAAATGTCCAAAACATTCAAGAACAAAAGTCTTATGTTCATCTTTCTGAGGAATATGCAAACACCAGATCACTAAATTTCACCGTGACGTTATGCAACCTACTAACCATCCTGTGCATCTTTTTAATCAAACACAATTGTAAACGTTCACCTTTAAAGGTATGTTTTGTGCCAATTTCAAAGAAAGAAAACATTTGTCCAATTCAAACTTAGAGATAATACCGTATCTCCAACAATATTTTAAGCATTAATTCAAGCAATTCTGTCTACATGTCTGAACCATCTTGGATAAAAAATACCATTAATTTATTTACTCCAGTTTTCTGGATACTTCATTAGATAACCAAAAACATGCTATGAAAAGGCAAAAGTCCAAATAACAAAAATCTAGTATGGGGGGGTCTTGAAAAAAATCCGTGAAAAATGCATATTGTAAAAAAAAATGCATGGATTTCAAATGTTTCGCACAAAAATAAACCTGTAGTAACTTGTTATACTCTGAAAAGAATTTAATTGGAAGCGCTAAGAAAGAACAGACATCAGTTTCAAAAGAACCTCTATCAGAACAACACGAATTCTGCTAAAATTGAAGCAAGAACAAAAATTAAATTTATAGTGAAATTTGGGCAGAAGAATGGTAAAATAACTGATGATTTACAAACAGTTATGAGAACAATGCCCCAAAGAAACCAGCCGTTTACAAATGGGTAACTTCTTTTAAGAAGGGACAAGATGACATTGAAGATGAAGCCTGCAGTGGCAGACCATCCACATTAAGTTTCAAGGAAAAAATAACCTTTTCCATACCTTAATTAAATAGGACCAATGATAAATCACAGAAACCATAGCCAACACCATAGACATCTCAATTTTTTCAGGTTTCACAATTCTGACTTAAAAATTAAAGTTGAGCAAGCTTTCCATTTGATGAGTGCCAAGACTGTTGCAACCAGATCAGCTCCAGACAAGAGCAGAGATTTCAATGGAAATTCTAAACAAGTAGAATCAAGATCCTAAAACATATCTTCAAAGAATTGTAACAGGAGATGAAACATGGCTTTTCCAGTATGAGCCTGAAGACAAAGCACAATCAAAGCAGTGGCTACCAAAAGGTAAAAGTGGTCTGGTCATAGCAGAAGTGGATGGTCAAGAGCAAAGGTCATGGTAACATTTTTGAGGAATGATAAAGGCATTTTGCTTGTTGACTTTCTGGAGGGCCAAAGAATGATAACATCTGCTTATTATGACAGTGCTTTGAGAAAGTTAGCCAAAGCTTTAGCAGAAACAGACCCAGAAAATCTTCACTGGAGTGTCCTTCTCTACTCATTCCTCTCATCAAACAAGGGACATCTTGCAAGAGTTTTTGTAGGAAATCATCAGGCATCCACCTTACAGTCCTTGCTGATTTGGTTCCTTATGTCTTTTGTTTCCTAAACTTACAAAATATTTAAAGGGCATTAATTTTTTTTCAGTTAATAATGTAAAAAGCCTGTATTGACACAAGTAAATTCCCAGGACCCTCAGTTCTGTAGAGGATGGACTAAATGTCTGGTATCATTGTTTACAAAAGTGTTTTGAATTTGATGGAGCTTATAGAGTTTATAAGCTTGTGCTTTTTATGAGAAATAAAGTTTATTGTTTTCAAATTTTATTTCCTTTTCTGTGAAATTTTTGAAGTCTCCTCACACACTTCTTAATTCAGATATTTAAGTTCAACAAATTTAATCTACAAAGAGTTTGAAACCTCTCTCTCTCTCTCTCTCTCTCTCTCTCTCTCTCTCTCTCTCTCTCTCTCTCTCTCTCTCTCAGACAGGTCTTTGTGCAAACAAAAGCAAAAGCTTTACCCTCAGGATGATTAGATAACATGTGAATGAATATGAGGCCAAACATAAAACCTGGAGCATCTATGCCAAGTTGGCAGTGATGGGGATGTGAGAAACTGCAGTTGCTGATGTCAGGGTAGGTGGAAGAGGAGCAGAGATAAGAGCATTATTATGAGAGCATTACTTGATGAGAGCATTGTTATCCTACTCTATTCAAGTGGTATAGAATGCACTTTATATAAGTTCACTGTAGGAAGAAAATTCTAGAAAAATTATTTTTAACCAGTTGCTACAGTTAAATGCAGTGTAAAATCAGAAATAAAGTATCTTAAGTAAGAGCATAAGCTTTAATGTCTGTATCAGTTTTCTATTGCTTTATAACAAATTACACTTAGAGGCTAAAAACAACACCCACCCATGTATTAGCTCACAGTTCTGTAAGTCACAAGTCCCAGCACAATGTAACCAGATTATCTGCTCAGGGTTTTACAAGTCTGAGATCAAGTTGTCAGCCAGGCTGCATTTCTTTCTGGAAACTCTGAGGAAGAATCTGCTTCCACACTCATGCGGGTTACTGGCCAAATTCAGTTCCCTGCAGTTGTAACATGGAGGTCTCTATTTCCCTTCAGGATGTCAATCAGAGTCACTCAGCTCTTAGAGGCCACCCACATTCCTTGCCATGTGACCAGTAGTGGGGCAAACTGTCTGTGCAGAGAGGGCTGCTTGAAATTTCATCTCTGGAACAGGGTTCATGTTCATGTTTCATCTCATGTAATCACATTTATATATGATTAAAGAGTGGTCTTGTTCTTGTTTTGATGCACCCACCACCAGGCTGGGTAATTTTTTTTCCTGCAGATACGGAGTCTCCTGTATTCCCCAGGCTGATCTGGAACTTCTGGGCTCAAGCAATCTTCCTGCCTCGGCCTCCCAAAGTGCTAGGATTACAGATATGAGCCACTGCGCCTGGCCAGGCACTATATTTTAAACACAAAGGATCTAGGTAATGACAAGGACAGTGCAAATTCCTATAATGAATGCAAAAGTGTCTCGATATGACAATGTCTGGCACAGAGTTATTGGAGGCTGTTCTGTCCAGCGTGTTACAATTTACATCATGCTCACAAAGTGGCCTCATTTGATGTTGATGTCCCATAAAATCATTCATGTTCAATGACCGCACAAAGGCCTAGCTGATAGCACCAGGCTGGCTCCTAGATGCCTGCAGCATAAGGGGCCATTGGACCACCAGATGGGTGATAAGTGCTGAATTTGGAGGAGTTTCACTCTGTTCCACATAGGACAAGTTTGGGGCTCGAGGATATTGATGATCTGCTGCAGATCCTTAGGCATGAGTCCCATTTGGGGCTCTTGCATGAGTTCTCACCCTATGTGGCCATCTCCCATTCTACAGGACCATAGGGTAGAATGTAACCTGTGCAATAGCCTGTGTGTCCTCATCACTGGTGCCCAGCATGGTCCCTCACCTCCTCTATAGGCTCCAAGTTACTTATCAAGCAGTCCTCCATTGGAGGTAGCTGTACTTCTCTCATGGCTCTCAAGTCCTTCATTCTGTGACATAAATGCACCCTTCAAATAGATGTCCTCCTTGCTTTCTGTCAATGTGTTGATATCATTGCTTACCATAAGCCATGCTAACAGGCATTGCTTAAGTGGGTGGATCACTCTACCATGATATCTCCCCTAGTCTCCCCTGATGGAGATTTGTGGAAGCCGGGAACATGGTCATTATTGAAAGAGATCACGTAATTACAACCTGAAGAATTCTAGAGAGGTCATGGTTGGAAGATGTGTTATCCTTTGTTTATGCTATAAAATTCCTAATGGTAAATTTAACATGAGAAGAAAACAAAATACTATTCACATTTTTCCACACACTCTGGGGGCAACCTTTGCAGTCATCATTAACCAAGCAAAGTAACAGCCTTCGAATGAGTCACTAAAAGCCCATACTCATGGGCTGCTTGTGGATAACCCAGCATCCTGAGCAATGATGTCACCAGCATGGAATCTGTGATGCTAGGGAACTGTAGAAGCCAGAAGATCTGTTGTTTCTGTTAAACATTCTGAAGAGCCATGGCATTTTGATTTGCAAATTTTTTCTCACTATGAGATACATGAAATTAGCCAAGGGCAGCATATTTGACAATTAAGAACATGAACAGACGATTCTAAACCTGAACAGGAAGTGATGGTGCCCAGTCACCCCAAAGATCTTTCGTATGCCCTGTTGAGAATTTACACAAATGTGTAACCACTTCTCTACCCATTATTCTATGATCCTCATTGATTTCTTGCTTGAATTGTGTAACACATTCTTAAATCAAGATTTTTATATTGACAGTGGTCGATATAATATATATAAAAAGAATTTTCCAGGCCAGGTGCAGTGGCTCATGCCTGTAATACCAGCACTTTGTGAGGCCGAGGTGAGCAGATCACCTGAAGTCAGGAGTTCAAGACCAGCCTGGCCAACCTGGCAAAACTCCCTCTCTACAAAAATTAGCCAAGCATGATGGCAGGTGCCTGTAATCCCTGCTATTTGGGAGGCTGAGGCAGGAGAATCACTTGAACCTGGAAGGCAGAGGTTGCAGTGAGCCAAGATTGTACCATTGCACTCCAGCCTGGTGACAGAGACTTCATCTCAAAAAAAAAAAAATTGTTTTTGGCACACACCTTAGGAGATGCCTTGCAGGGAAAGCTTCCTGAAGAAGTAAAGATACAAAAGTATGATTAGGAGTTAAGTAGACAAAGAGGGGAGTGAAGCTTGATCCAGTTAGAGAACTTGTGCAAGGGTCCTTCGGTGGGAAGGAGCAAGTGAGTGTGAGGAACTAAAACAATGCATTCTAAAGGAATGTATTGTTTTATATACAAATATGTAACCACTTCTCTACCCATTATTCTGATAATAGTCTAGTTCCCCACTCACCAAGGGACTAGTAAAAAGCCTCAGTCAGTATAACATCGTATGTGTGTTCCACGCAGTTCTCATTCTCCTGTGCCTGCCCTATGCCTGCTCCCCATCTTTGCTTCTTGCTTGGGGCCTTGACTGCTCACAGGAGATGGTTTCTGGTCTTTGCTCCTTGGCTTAAAGGAAAAAAGCTACACTTCTCATTCCTTAATTAAAATCCTTCGCAGCTACAGCTTCTTCACAAAATTGGAATTCTTCTTTCTGTCGTGGCTATGGGAGGACATTTTTTAATGCCTGTGGTGGAAAGAGTGACTCCTTCCTTAGTGAGAGAGGTTGAACAAAACCCCTTGTTGTGTAGGATACATGCAGTGACATTCTTCTGTATCAGAGCTAGCACTTCCCCTAGGAACTGATGCTTGGAACATAACTACTCACCTTACCCTCAATAATGCAGGGGCGGCATCAGTTTTAATAATTTCAGGGGCTGAAAGGAAGAACAAAACTAATATAAAGTATAGGGGGAAGCAGCATTAAGTATGTGCAGAGTCTGGCATCTTTTCTTTGAGGCTTCATTAGGGTTTTGTCTCAGTGGATCTGAATTGCTTTTTTTCTGTGATTTTTTCCCCAGGCTTTACTCTCATTAGCTGTTTTTTCCCCAAGTAAAAAACAAATCCCAGGGGTCTATGCTGTGTGTCTACTGGTAAGGTAAAGACATCTGTCTGAAAGAGTGGAAATTTGACATAGATCCAGCCGTTCTGAGGAAGGGGAACAGCACCAAGGCTGGAAAAAAGAAATAAGAGTAATGGGAACTGGAGGAACGTAGCTGTCACAAACACAGCCTTGGAAGAGTATCTCCTCTGAGAAGCTTTCTTTGATTTATACTCCTCCCCACCCTGCTCCGACCGTAGTTCTCAAACTGTCTGCCTAAGATTTAATAGAATATATGCTTTTTCCCCAGCCTAATCTCAGTGCCGCTCTCCACCAGATTAAAGGAAGCAGCTGGATCATGGGATGCTAGAGCTTGGAACTAGAAGGAGAGCTCATCTGAGACATGCTGAGTGGTGGCGCTTCTGAGTGGACTGCAGGAACAAAGCGAGAGGGATCATCTCCACCCCTTACCTACACTGCAAGTCCCTTGAGTGAAAAAACGACTCTCCTTATTCTGAAAACCTGAAAATGCTACCTCAAAAATCAACTCAATAAATGTTTTGTAATTATGTGCTTTGTGCCAGTTTTGTGAATCACATCTCAGAGATAATGGCGTTGATATTGATGGTAATGTTTCTGGTAAAGGAGTTTTGGCTCCAAGATAGGAAAAGAAAAGAAGATCCTGCCCCATGTGCAGGTCTACTCAGCTGTGGCTCTCAACCAGGAGGGCATCTGGGGTAAAATCCTTTGTTCTTTGGATAAAAGAAGAAAGACCCAGGAATTACATATGTATGCCTCTATAAGTATGTCAAAGGGTGAGCAACATTCACTTCAAACAAGGAGGGTTTAATGAATGCCTGCTATGTGCCAAAGTGTTCTCAAGCACTGGCATATTTAATCCGCCAAATTACTCAGGGTAATTTTACACTGACTTTTTACTTGAAACTGAGATCCAGGGATGTTGAACTTTCCTGAGGTTATTCAGCAAGGAAAGGCTGGAGTTTGCAGCTAGAGCCTCTGTCTTTATTTCAAAGCACACTTCACAGTTCCATAGTTGCCAAAATATGGAATGCCGACAGTTCATTCAGATGGAGAGTGAGTCCAAAAAGTATTTGTTTAAGACAGAAATCCAAATATCTTCAAAACAGCAATATCCTCCTCAGCCAGTTGTTTGAACAGGCATCTTTGCTGCCATCCAGGCAAACTTGAGCACATACCTTCCCGGTGCTTCCCTGCCCTGAGCCAATGCTGTCCTTCTTTGACAAGGAAGCATAGGACAGTAAGTAGCCAAGACTAGGCGGACTCAACACTGAGTTTCTCGGCTCCCAGGCCCCAGAGAAGTCACTCACCCAGAGAGCTGGAGGGACTGCCAGCCTCTGGGAAATGCTGCTCTTTAACCAAACCAGAAAGATCATTTTCTGCCAGTTTTTTTTGACAGTCAGATAAGGAAATGCCACTGATTTCCTTGAAGATTCATCCTGGTCAGCCAGAAAACTTTTCTCTAAATGGCAACAGCAGTGAAAACAGAAAGGATAATTATTAACCTTAACATAGGGATTCCAGATGGCAATCTGTTGTTCTTTCATCTCAATTAAGGAGAAATGGCAGAGGCAAAAGTCAAGATATGAAAAATGGAAGATGCACTCCCTGTGGGTGCTTCAGTTTAGCATTTCAATAGCTGGATCTCTATTAGGCAAAACTGAGGTCTCTTCTCAGAAGGTGGACTGTAATTTCACTAACAGGATGTTGAGTGCTTTTCTCTGACCCCTTAAGTACATGTACAACAAATACATCACATTACACAACAGTAAGACTAATAGAATTGCTTCCAATATTTTTTGGATGGATATTGTGGGAGGTCATTGAGAAACAGAAGCCAGATTTCACACATATTTAATTTTAAAATACTATTTAAATAGTATTAGACTTTTCCATGCATCCATGTTGGCTTAAAATTCATAATGTCATGATTTAAAGCAATTTTTCCTTAACTTAGTGATTCTAAATACATGCTTATTAAAAGAAATGTGTTGTGCATTGACTTTTTTCTTTTTCTTTTTTGAGTCTTAATCACAGAAAAATATTTAAGAAATGGAACCTTTCCCCAGTTCTTTCACTGTCAGCCGTGGAATCAAACCTATCTCTACGTTCCCCTCAACACACCAACACTAACACCTAACTAGAGTTGCTCTGACTGCTTGAGGATTCCTGAATACAAATTGTATTTTCCCTACTTTATTATACATACTTTGAGGTAAATAGCTGAGGCTTTGGAATCAAACAGAGTCAAGGGCAAACTACTTACTCACTGCATGTTCTTAAGCAAGCTAGTTTTCCTCCCTGAGCCTCAGTTTTCTCATCTGTTAAATAGGGATAATAATAAGATTATCATTGAGACATTCATCAGCTAATATTCATAATGCAGATGTTCAATAAAAGGTAGCTTGTTTTTATCCTGGTTGTTATTAACTTCCTCTTTTTATTAATTTTTTTTCTGCGAGAAAATAAATTTTTACTCCTACTTATAATTTCAACCATTGAAATTCCACCTGTTATCCAATGTCCTCTCTCAGGTACCTGCTCTTCTTGGAAACTCCCCCAGTCCCCTCTCAAAGAATTAAATTCTCCATAATCTCTAATCTGATGTCTTGTGTAGCACTTGCCACTTATTACACTATGCTCTAGTTTCTTTTTGCCCAAATGTCATTCTTCTAATTAGAATGATAGTATCTGGAAGGCAGAAAGCCAGATGGTTTTTCCTGTAAAATACTATTGGAATGTCTGTTGAATGAATATCAGAAGACTTCCCTCTTTTGCATTATTCGTTGAATAAAAACAAAGTGATTCTTCACTTTAGTGTTTTTTTTTTAATTTTAGAATTTAGATATGTCAATTCAGTAATGTTTCACCCTGAAGTTATGACATAATAGTTGAAGGCAGGATGAAAAAATATATTGCAGAAGAAGTCTTATTGTTTTGCTCTGACAGGACACTGAAGCCATTTACCTTTGAATCCCGTAAGTAGACACCATTCCTCCCAAATCTAGGTGGTAACACTTCCAAAACAACCTGCAACACAGCCATGTAACCTCCATTCCTGCTCCAGTTTTCTCACCTTTAAAATAGATGGGGAATATCATCAGATGGCCTTTAAGAGACTTTCTTTTTCCTTTCTTTCTTTCTTTCTTTTTTTTGTATGTAGGGGAGAGACAGAGTCTTGCTCTGTCCCCCAGGCCGGAGTGCAGTGGTGCAACCTTGGTGGCTCACCGCAACCTCTGAGGCTCACTGCAACCTCTGCCTCCTGGGTTCAACCCACTCTCATGCCTCAGCCTCCCAAGTAGCTGAGCTTACAGACGCCCACCATCATGCCTGGCTAATTTTGTATTTTTAATAGAGATGGGGTTTTGCCATGTTGCCAGGCTGGTCTTGAACTCCTGACCTCAGGTGACCCTCCCACCTCAGCCTCCCAAAGTGCTAGGATTACAGGCATGAACCACTGTGCCTGGTGAGACTTTCCTTTTCTTCGAGTTTCTGGTTTATCATTTTTTAAATGAGAGCATTCCACTTGGCAATTGTGAAGTTTTCTCTTTGCAATGTGAGTTTTGTTACCTTTTCTTTCCCAGATGACATACAGTCCCAATTAGAGAAACAAAAAAATTAATTTCCTGGGTGTTGCATCCACTATTCAAAAATTTCCCAACTACTTCTGAATATCTCCTAAAGTTTCTTAAATATACTCATAAATTAGTTGCTCTATACTCCCCTAAGGATCCCGTGACTGTTTTTCTTTATTCCAGACATGTCTTCAGCTGCTCCTACTTCTCATAAGGCTGCTTGTGCTGCTGGGGCCTCACTGCTTGAGGATCAGTGGTTTTGCCTTGGTTTTCTTGTCTTTACAATGAACTACACTCCTACATCTCCTCCACTGCGTTTATAAAAAACTGGGGGCTGGGAGGTTCTAAGTCTTAGGATAAACATATCTTAGACCACAAGGACTCCCATTCTGTAATAATATGATAATTTAGATGTACTGTAAAATGTTTGATGATTAATAATAATGTTAATGTAATAATGAGTTAGCCAAAGTAATTCTTACTAGGAATCCCCCAATACAAACAGGATTGAATTGACTAGTCACTGAGATTAGAATGATCTATCAGGTGTGGTGGCTCATGCCTGTAATCCCAACCCTTTGGGAGGCCAGGGCAGGCAGAACACCTGAGGTCAGGAGTTCAAGATCAGCCTGGCCAACATGGTGAAAACCCATCTCTACCAAAAAAAAAAAAAATAGCTGGACATGGTGGTGGGCACCTATAATCTCAGCTACTCGGAAGGCTGAGAGGGAGAATTGCTTGAATCTGGGGGGCAGAGTTTGCAGTGAGCTAAGATTGTGCCACTGCACTCCAGCCTGGGTGACAGAGTGAGATTCTGTCTCAAAAAAAAAAAAAAAGATCTAAATAATTCTTGGAAGGAGCTGACATTGAGTGTGATCATTGGAAGGATGACGTCAGCTTGGCTCGGCCACCTCAGACACTGTACACGGAGAGGATTTATCAGTACGGATAGGAACCTGACATACAGGGAGGAGGTGCAGAAACACAGATTATGCTTTTTCTTGTGGATTTATGCATATCATCTGTGAGATGCATGTTCTACTCTTTGCAAATGAAGAGTTTGGCATACCCAAACTCTTTGCCCAACTACCTACTCCACATTGACAAAAGTTCAGGTAAAAGTCAAAGATTAAAAAATTGAGCTGGGTTAGTAAATATTGGAGCATTCACAAAAAAGAGCAAAACATTTTCTAATTTTTTTCTTTCTTTCTTCTTTATTTTTTTATTTTTTGCAGCAGTCTCACTCTGTTGCCCAGGCTGCAGTGCAGTGGCCAGATCTCGGCTCATTGCAACCACTGCCCCTGTGGGTTTGAGCGATTCTCATGCCTCAGCCTCCTGAGTAGCTGGGACTACAGGTGTGCACAAGATGCCCAGATAATTTTTTTGTATTTTAAATAGAGATGAGGTTTTGTTACATTGGTCAACCTGGTCTCAAACTCCTGGCCTCAAGTGATCCCCCACCTCAGCCTCCCAAAGTGTTGAGATTAGGCATTGAGCCCAGATCTCAGCCTAAAAATGCTTTTGCTTTTGTGTGGAATCTCACTTTGGGGAAGTCTCCTTTGGATTGCCTCTTTGTCTTGTAATAGGAAGATAGTGTTGTCAGCCACTTGGGGAAAGGTATCCTTTCAGCTGCTGAGTGATGAGATCTGTTGAGTGAAATGTCAAGAGGCTGAAAGTGAATGAACTGTCAGCTGTCCCTTTCCCCAGCTTCTACTTTGGGTAACAGAGTCCTCAGAGACAATGCACAGTGCAACTCATTTACTCCATAGGAAGCTACGTAATAGCTTAGGCCCAAACCCCTGTTAGTAAGTGTTAATTCTCCTGGTGGGTCCCATCTGCTTGCCTTCCTGAAGACCTGCAAAGATGGTAGGCAGATGGTGGAGGACAACAGAGTTTTAGGATCCCAGCCACCTATTTCTCTTTCATTAGAAAACCTACTAACACCTACTATAGGCCTGGCTCTGGACTCAGCACTAGCAAATTGAGGAAATACAAAGGCAAAAATATTTCTGGGATTTATCTCATCACTTGGTTACAGTTCCCAAAAGGCTGCATTCCATTCAGGATCCCAGATTCAAGCCATTCAGGAGACTCAGCTGCAGCAGAGGGTGGGTGCTCACCACCTTCTAGAATATGACTCTTGCCCTGTGAACTGCAGCAAGATGAAGAGATAACTGCACGTCCTTGTTTTTTTGCAGCACTGTTCACAGTAGCCAAGATATGGAAGCAACCCAAGTGTCCACCAGCAGATGAATAGCTAAAGAAAATGTGGTATGTACACATATATTCTGCAAGGGAATACTATTCAGCCACAAAAAAATTAAATCCTGTGATTTGTAGCAACATGGATGAACATTATGTGAAGTGCAATGAGCCAGGCACAGAAAGACATGATATCACTCATATGCAGAAACTAACAAAGCTAATCTTGTAGAATAGTGGTTACCATTGTCCTCCAAGCAAATAGATGATTGGGGAATGGAGGAGGTCATGGGTTCATGGTACAGGATCATAGTTAGGAGGAATCTCCTAGGAGACAGGAGGAATAAGTTACGGAATATTGTTGTACAGAAGGGTGATTACAGTTAACAAAATTTTATGGCATATTTAAAAATAGTTAGAAGAGAGGATTTTAAATGTTCATTCTCACAACAACAACAAAAGCCATGTCTGAGATAATGAAAATAACTACCCTGATTAGATCATTATGCAATAAATACATGTATTGAAACATCCCGCTGTATTCTACAAATATGTACAATTATTATGTGTCAATTAAAGATTATGATTAAATACATTTAAAACAAATAAAGCCACAGCAACTTACTCTTTATCTGATGTGCTTTCTGCTTTGCTAAGAGAGAGAAAAAAGAGATTTAAGTCAACAAAAGAACATTTCCAGGTTGCAAAAGAGGGTCATTTTTTTAAAAAGAAACTGTTCTAATAAGAAAGTGGATTTTTGTCTTCTCTTTATGCCCTATTTTTCTATGAACTTATAAGATTCTTTGCAGGGGGATTGGTGGTATTCTGACTATCAGAGCACCGTATATTTACATTCTTGCTTCAGGGCAGACTGTCCAGCTAGTAAGGCAGGTTGTTAAACTGTGAGAGAGACTTAAAATAACAGAGAAAGCTTATTACAAGCAAGATGAAGCGTTGAGTGATAGTAAGCATTTCTGAGAAATTCCAGGGAGAAAACCACTTGGCAATGAGTTGGAAAGTAACCCAGTGGTAACATGTATTTCTATCCCTCACCTAACCCCTTACCCTAGCCCTCTTGCTATGAGCAATTCCTGCTGTGCCCATCTTCCCCCTTGAGGAGGAAAGATTGAATTAAGTAAATCCGCCATTCTTCCAGTCTCCAAGGTTGTAGAAGTGCTAATAAATGCTGTCCTTGTTACTTCCAATCATTTCCCCAGGGCATTTGTCATTTGTGCACTGAAACATTCTGACAGCCACTTGGCACTTGCATTTTGTCATGTTGTAATGGAGTATATTGCCATTGCATTCAATATATTCAATATTTTTTTCATTCCAATTACATGCAGTGAATCAAACCCTTGCTACAGTGAAATTGGTTTGAAGCCCTCCCCAGAGCCAAGATCCACCGGAGAACCCCGATCTGATGACTGCCGGCGGGTCTGTGCAGTGCCTTCCTCTCGTTTTGAAGAGCAGCTAATTTAATTTGTTCTCTTATTTGAGAGTGAACCAGATCATTTGCATTGTAAATAAAACCATTCCTTATCTTTATTTCCATCATTTTTGGTTGCTTTTGGCGGCTTAACTTGGATAACTTAATCATGGGCCATATGAAAGAGAGCAGAAAAAGATTTTAAATAAGTTTAGGAGTGAGTAGAAAGCAAATCCGTGGTGGTAACAGGTGACTAAAGCATCTCTGCTATCAGACTTTGTGAGCATCATATGGCACTTGAGTTACTGTCTCTGCTGCTGGAGGTCAGAGGAAAATTGGAATAGTGGCCTCTCGAAATAGGTCCTCTATGTCAAATTCAGGCTTGAAGCTGCACAAAGTGCAGCATTTCAGGGAGACCCTGGTGTTGTACCCATGGCGGAAGAATGTGACCTCTGCAGCCAGGCCCTGCAGCAAGTGCTGCTCCCCTCCGCCCAGAATCCAAGCGAAGCAGAGCAGCGCTGCTGCATAGGAATATTGGAGCATTCACAAAAAGGAGCAAAAAATGTTCTAATTTTTTTCTTTCTTTTTTTTGCGGCAGTCTCACTCTGTTGCCCAGGCTGGAGTGCAGTGGCCTTTATGGGATACAGAATGAAAGAAACAGTTTTAGTAAGTTCTCCTTTTCACTATAATTTAACAATTTTGCGATGGCACCACATTCCCCAGAATAGTGAAAAGGGCATGAACTTAAAATAGCCATAAAGATAATTTTTAAGCCTAAATTGCCTGTGTTTTACATAATCATTACTGATGTGATATTCCCAAGAATTGCAATTCTTTCTAAAGATGATGGTACCATAAGATGGAGCCTCCCCATGCACAGGAAGATCTTTGAGGTGCCAAGAAGATTTTCATGAATTTTTTCATTCCTTACTTGCTTCACGTGCAGTCTTGGTAATAGCCTTGAGCAGTGGGTGGTGGATCGCACGTCCTATTCAGAGCAGTGTGGAGTTTCCTATTCCACTTATGGACAATATGAAAAATCTCAAGGAGGCTGTGCTTGGAATACGCACTGTTCATCTCTGCCTCAGTTGACTCATTGAAAAGAGGCCGATTGCAACTACCTCCCGAGAGACTTTCTTTCCTGGGAAGGACAGGGAACCCCAGTACAGCTAGCTCTTGTTGGGTCTCAGGGTCCTGCCTTCTGAATCCAATAGGGGACTATTGGGGCTAACTTTGGCATCTAGTGACCCACTAAGTCCCCCATGCCTCACCTCCTTTGCCTTTTTGGTTCTGATCCTCTCCCCTCTTTCAACATTTTGTCCTCATATTGCTCTATGCTGCCTTTTTTCTCACCCAAGCCTGCTACAAGTTCCTTCTCCTCTTAACCTTTCCTCAGTGCTCTCTGGAACTTCATATCCATGGTAAGCCAATTCTAAGTCCATGATTATTCCTTTCATCTTCTAGCCTTGATTGAGCATTGCCACTTCCCTGGGGACTTCACAGCCCCAGAAGGCTTCTCCAGGTGGGAGGCTACACAGTCCTATGCCCCCAGAGTCAGATGTTTGGGAAGCTGGATCAGTGAGCTCCTCATCAAGAGCTTCCAGACTCTTGCTTCTGTTCCCTCATGCACAATATGAGTGACCTCATTTGCGGCTCACACCAAGCATTCATATACCACTGATTATCCCTTCTGCTTACCACTTAGGAGTTCAGGCCTGCTGGGATCACTGTAGCATGCTTATCTCATTGTAAATATGCTAAATATTGCGTAGATTTGGAGTTTTATCTTTTACTTAGACGTTAAATGTTTAACGCTTATCTGACCCCTTCAAACACATTCTGACCCCTTCACACACATTCTGACCCCTTCACACACATTCTGGCCCCTTCACACACATTCTGCTCCTTGACTACACCTCTTCTTTGCCATCTCTATGTGTTAACCCATTACTTTGCTCCAACCTCTGCTTCCCACAAGACATCTAGTCTATTTCATTCTAAGTTGTTAAGTCTCTGTTCAACTTCAGTCTTTTTCATGAACTGTGCTCAGGTATACCAGCTCAAAGTGGTTTCTCATCACGTATATCCATAGCATTTATTTTTCTGCCTGGTGTTCAAAAATAAAGCATATATAGTTGTGATAGCCTCTGAGTCTGTGAAACTTTCGATTCATTTCCCTACCCTTTCAATCTCCTCCATTACTGTTTGGTGCCACACAAGAGCCCCTTGCTGCATGAGACCATCCTCCTCCTCATCACCGGGAGGCACAAGAAAAGTGAGCCCTGAGTGGGGGAGGCAGACACCTTGAAGCTTAAAGGGCAGATTTATCATCACTATCAAATATAAGATGATTGGAAACAAAAAACCGACATCAGAACTTATCCTAAATAGTAATTTAATCACTTCATTTACATACCTACAAAATTGCAGAATGCACTACTAATTAGATTTTTAAATGTTCTTACAGTGACAAAACCTACTAAATCGTAGAATTTTAGAGATGAAGGGCATTTACTTTCTATACTACTTATTTTACCAAAAAAAAATTTTTTTTAATGTATGTTACTTTATCAGTCAAAATAACTTTAAACCAGCCAAAGCTTGCTTTTCACTAAAGTTATATATCGATTACAGGTCAATGGGAAGATATTAGTTGATGACAGTCTCTCAGGAACCCAGGTAAATAGAGTCTATATCACAACACATGCTTCTACTATTGCTGAGGCAGAGAAATCAGAGCTTTGGAAGATCTTTCCCTAGTGACAAAGTTCTGGCCCAGGAATGACATCTTTCCACAGAAGCCAGAACCATTGTTCAGAAACAATCCATGTCCCAATCAACCACAAAGGAGCCAGGAGGCACAGTCATCCATGTACCCTACGCTGAAGCTGATGGGCAGCTCCAGCAAACACTGTAACTATAACTACTCTTCAGCTACTTGTGTTATATTTATGCCATTTCATTATAATATGAGAGAAGGTAGTAAAATGAGTACGCATTTTGGGGCCAGATAGGTTCAAAACCCTGTTCTGCCACGTGTTAGCTGAGCCTGCGTGGGCTTGCGCAACACGTTTAATCTCTCTGAGCCTCAATTTTATTAATTTCTAAATGGGTATTTAACAAGGTTACTGGGATAATTCAATGAGATGGAATGTAAAAAAAATAAAAACCTAAAACAATGTTTATCAAGTAATACATACTCCATATACATTAGTTTCCATTTTCTCTCCTCCTCCCCACCCACATTTATGTTTTGTTCACCTTCATTTTGTCCTTCCTTACTTCCCTTATGAGTATGAATCTGTTCTTGCCTTGGGTTTGAAAGATTGAACCCCATTTCCCTCACCAACAGATGAGCACATTCACTCAATGCTGTACCAATACTGTGCTTTCATTAATATCTCCACCATAGTTACTATCTCCAGGGCGGTATTGTTAGAGAGTTTTCTCTATTTTATTTGGTCCAGCTATTAGATCAATTCCTTTTAAAGATGTGTGAATCACTCCTCACCCCGGCCTCACTTGAATCCTGTTAATTTTTAAAAACCATATTATATCTTACCATGAAAATCATAAGCCTTTCAGGGAAGAGGACCACATTTTAAACCTTTGGGTCACTTACTTAATCAAGTATTTTGTTACTTACACAATCTCAGGTGGAAAGTAGTTACTTGGATATATTAGTTTCCTAGGGTTGGCCATAACAATGCACAGCCTTCTGGGTGGCTTAAACAACAGAAATCTATCATCTCTCTAGAAGCTAGAAATCCAAGATCAAAGAGCCAGCAGGGCTGGTCGCTTCTGAAAGCTGTGTGGGAGAATCTGTTCCATGCCTCTCTCCTGGCTACTGGTGGTTTGCTGGTATTCTGTGGCTTATAGAAGCATCACCCTGGTATCTGCCTTCATCTTCACATGGTGTTCTTCTGTGTGTGCATCTGTGTCCAAATTTCCCCTGTTTATAAGTGTATCATTCATACTAGATTAGTGCTCATCACCCCAGTGACCTCATCTTAACTAATTATATCTGCAGCGATGCTATCTCCAAGGAGTTACATTCTGAGGTACTTTTTTTTCTCAACTTTTATTTCAGGTTCAAGGGTTACATGTGCTGGTTTGTTGCATGGATAAATTACATATCACTGAGGTTTGGGGTGTGGATGATTTTGCCACGTATGTAGTGAGCACAATACCCAATAGGTAGTTTTTTAAACCTTGTCCCCCTCCTTTCCTCCCCCATCTAGTAGTTCCCAGTGTCTACTGCCCCCATTTTTATGTCCATGTATACTCAATATTTGGCTCCCACTTATAACTGAGAACATGTGGTCTTTGGTTTTTTGTTTCTGGGTTAAGTTGCTTAGAATAATGGCCCCTAGGCCAGGTACAGTGACTCATGCCTGTAATCCCAACACTTTGGGAGGCCAAGGCAGGTGGATCATGAAGTCAGGAATTAGAGACCAACCTGGCAAATATGGTGAAAGCATGTCTCTACTAAAAATACAAAAAATTAGCCAAGCATATTGGCACACACCTGTTGTCCCAGCTACTCAGAAGGCTGAGGCAAGAGAATTGATTCAACCCAGAAAATTGCAATAAGCCAAGATTGCACCACAGCACTCCAGCCTAGGCAACAGAGTGAAAAGAGGAAGAAGAAGAAGGAGAAGTAGGAGGAGGAGGAGAAGAAAAAAAGAGGAAGAGGAGGAAGAAGGGCCCCGAGCTGCATCCATGTTGCTGCAAAGAACATAATCTTGTTATTTTTGTGGCTGTGTAGTATGCCATGGTGTATATGCATTACATTTACCCAGTTCACTGTTGATGGGCATCTAAGTTGATTTCATGTCTTTGCTAAGTGACATTCTGAGGTACCAAGGTTAGGACTTCAACACATGAATGTAGCAAGCCCCAAAATTCAGCCCATAACACATGGGTAACTATAATCAGGATGAATATTTAATTATATTGCAGAGAAAATAGTAAGACATCAGTGCCTCTGCCATATCAAAGTATGATTTTCAAAGTGTCAAGAACTTGATACTGATATAAATGTAGAGTGAACAGGTATCCAAAAATTGTTCATCAGAGAACTAGCAGGATGAGAAAATGAATTTCAGGAACATTTGAGGAACAGCAGTTTATATATTCCTCAGAAAAGGTATGTTGAAGTAAGTTTACCAAGTTAGAGGTTAAAGTGACAAACAGCCTGCAGGCTGTAAACCCACAACCTTTGGGATCATTTTTCCCATGGTCATAAATTATTTACATCTCTATTGAATACAAGTCAGTGAAAGAACATGTAACATCCCAGAGTCTTAGCTCCAATCAGTAGTATGCAGCAGGTCAAACAAAGACACGTATCCCAATGTAATTGACTATCTCTTGGGTAGTGCAGTAGGATATTGAAAGAACTTGGAGCCATGCTTTTCCCTTATTTTCATGTTTTAGATATGTTTTCTTAGAACCTTCCAGCCAAACTAATCTCAAAGGATTTTGTCTAATTCCAAAGCGCTGGTTTCACAATGATTCCACCTGATTAATTTATATAAGTAAAGAAAGGGGTGTTATTAAACCATATAAAATTATCTATAATCATCAAACCTTTATCATTATCAAGCAGTTACTAAAGCCATAGCGTTAACTTTTGTCTGGAAATTTTATAAAGCATCTTGAACTCTGAATGAACTTTTAAAAGCCTTTATTATTTGATCTTCAATCTTGAAGCTAGGAAGCCAAGCCCAAGAAATTCTCTCACGTTAGTTTTACTCGCAATATCTACATATGTGGTTGAACTCCTCCCTCCTGGTGTTTATCAGTATCTGCTAACATACTTGACCTTCAGAGAAATGACCTTTCTTGCTCCCTGTAATGCTAGGACTCTGTAAACACTAAACAGGTATCAAACCAGTTTCCTGGGAGGGCTTTATAGGTATTGATTCCACTTGTGAATTAGCTACCTTTGTTCCTCAGTTGTGATCTTATCACAAAAGTGTTAACTGAGTTATCAAACATGACACACCAAATAAGCATTTGGTTACACAATAAATTTGTTCAATTGTATCATGGTAAAAATAATCAGGTACATAGTGAACCCATGCAAGTAACCATATTGCCATGAAAAGTAAACAAACATGGTAAAATGCCTGTTTTTATATTTTGAGAGGTCAAGAAGGGAAAGATAATATTTAAGGAATGTTTGTTTTCAAGTTGCAGAATTATTTTGTGGTAAGTGGAGGGATAGAGACAGATCAAGAGAAAGGGAATAGGGTTTTCTGGAATACCCGGTAAAATACATAATATTAAAAACACTATAAATAATATTTCAAAGCAAATAACCATAATTCTATTTTCCTCCTTATGAGTCCTAGTTAATCTTTTTTTTTTTTCTGCTGGATCTTGGGACAGCAGTTGCTTTCATAAAATCATCTCATTCTAGATTGAGAAGAGTTCTGGAAATCCTCACTTAGTACCCAAATGCAGAGTTGCCTAAGTCATGTCAGTTTGAAAATCCCACACTATAAAATGTCAACGTTATGTGCATTTGTTTGCAAGTGCTGCCATAGCAAAAATACTGCCGATTGGGTTGCTTAAATGAGATACATTTATTGGCTCACAGTTCTGGAGACTGGAAGTCCAACATCAACATGTCAGCAGGGCTGGTTTCATTCTGAGGCCTCTCTCCTTGGCTTACAGATGGCTATCTTCTCCCTTTATCTTCACATTGTCTTTCCTCTGTGTCTGTGTCCTAACCTATTTTATACAAGAACAGTAGTAATATTGGTTTAGGGCCCACAACGTGCCCTCATTTTACCTTAATTATCTTTTTAAAAACCCCCATCTCCAAGTGCAGACCCATTCTGAGGCACTGGGGGTTAAGACTTCAACATATGAATTTTGGGAGGACATAATTCAGCTTATAACATTAAGTATATCCATGTTAGTCCTTTTAAAATATATTTTCATGGGTACATGGAAGGTATCCATATTTATGGGGTACATGAAAGATTTCGATAGTCATACAATACTTAATCACATCCGGGTAAACGGGGTATCCATTGCCTCAAGCACTTATCATTTCTTTGTGTTACAAACATTCCAGTTACACTCTTTTAGTTATTTTTAAATGTATGATAAATTATTGCTGACTGTAGTCACCTTATTGTGCTATCAAATACTGGATCTTATTCATTCTATCTAACTGTATATGTATATTTATGTATACATATAGAACCCATTAACAAACTCCACCCTTCCCACCTCCAACTGGTTTAGTCTTTCCCAAGAAGCTCTCAAGTTTTCCTTTGTTGACAACCAAATTCGTGACTTCAGGCAATTGTGAGCAGAAAGCAGAAACAACTTGGCAATGTCAAGGTTGAATGGCTGTTAACTTGGTGCAGTAATAAATAACATAGTGATGGAGAAAATTCTCTATTTAAGTACATAAATACACAACTCTTTTGTAAGGATCAGATCAATGTTTCCACTCAGGGTAAGAATTCTATGGACTAACAAATTTGTATGGCCTTCCAATGCATCTTGTAATGCGTTCAATCTGTAAAATATATATTTATATTAACGTTTTCCCTGCACAAAAATTAACCTAGAGAAAGCTGAACTTCTTTATTTGAAAACTTTACTTATGAAATTCATGCAACAATGTTGAGCTAATTAAGAACAATAAAACATACCAAGAAGTCTGATTATTTTTATCATCTTTCTATAAGATGAAAATGTTTATGATTTGCTTATTTCTCTCTCTCTCTCTCTCTCTCTCTCTCTCTCTCTCTCTCTCTCTCTCTCGTATTTTGTTCTGTAGCCCAGGCTGAAGTACAGTGGTACAATCATAGCTCACTGTGGCCTCTATTTCCCAGACTCAAGTGATCCTCCCACCTCAGACACTCAAGTAGCTGGGACTACAGGGACACACCATTATGTCCTTCTAATTTTTTTTTTTTTTGGTAGAGATGAAGTTTTGCTATGTTGCCAATGCTGGTCTCAAACTCCAGAGCCCAGAGCTCAAGCAATCCTCCCACCTCGGCCTCCCAAAGTGCTGGAATTACAGACATGAGCCACTGCACCCAGCTTAAATGTTTATGGTTTTCTAATATTCATCGAGAAAAATCTCAAAGATACTTTTAAGTGTAAAAGACATTGTGACTTTATTTTTTAATTTAAGACTTGTGAAGAGAAAATGAGAAGTGACATTAGGGAAGAGATTATCATTTGATTAACATTGGAACATAGGTGAGTAAGAATAATGAATGATTGAGGTAATACTGGTTGAGTTTAACCACATGTTAATTAAAGTGACACTATCTTATTTTTAAAAACCATAAAGTAAGAAAATACATTGGAAGAAATCATAACAGTTCAGAGCTCAGAAACTCTTGTCATTTGTTTCTTAAAACAAATCAAGGACATAACAGACATTACAAAGCACAGGAAGTTATTTTGCTGACATATAAAATCCTGCTTTCTGGCAAGATTATCCAATGAGTATAGAATATTCTTGTATTAGCGCTTCTTAAGGGTAGATTAGGTACTCTAAACCTAATTTGTCACTTGCAGTTTGAAAAATTGGAAACTCTACTCTTTTTTTTGACAAAATGATTTTATAAATTGTATTGGTCCGTTCTTACACTGCTAAAAGGAACTACCTGAGACTGAGTAATTCACGAAGAAAATAAGTTTAATGAACTAACAGTTTCACAGACTGTACAGGAGGCATGTCTAGGGAGGCCTCAGGAAACTTAGAACCGTGGGGGAAGGGTGAAGGGGAAGCAAGCATGTCTTCACATGGTGGTGGGAGAAAGAGAGAGAGAAAGTGAAGAGGAAAGCGCTATGCACTTTTAAACAGTCAGATCTTATGAGAACTCACTATCATTTGAACAGCAAGAGGGAAATCGGCCCCCATGATCCAATTTCCTTCTACCAGGTCCCTCTCCCAACATCGGGAATTACTATTCAACCTGAGATTTGGCAGAGTGTGGGGGAGGGGACACAAAGCCAAACCATATTATAAATAAACACATCAAAACCAAACTCTTGAGAGCCAAAATCTTTCTCTTCTGACCAACATGGAGTAACAGAGACAGGATTTATCATTCCACCTTAAACAACCAGAACACTGAAAAAATATATATGAGGCAATGATTTTTCAAACATGGGACAATAATAAGCAAAGGAGCATTATCCCTGAGAGAAGGGAAGAAAATTAGGAGAGCCAGTTGCCCCAGTTTATTGGTTGGAGACAATTGAATTTGTAGTTAAAACCTTCCAACAGATAAATTTTCATGCCAAAATGTTTTCCTTGGTGAATACTTTCAAACATTTAAAAAACAAATAATATCAGTTTACATAAATAATGCTAGAAAGTTGAAGAGGAGAGAACACTTCTCAACTCATTTTATGAAGCTGATCTTAGCCTAATAAGAAAACCAGACAAAGACGCTATAAGAAAAACAACTACAAATCAATATCCTGCATGAACATAGAAGTAAAAATCCTTAAGGAAATTTTATCAAATTGAATTAAGTAATTTATAGAAAGGATAATAAAAGGTCCAAATGGTATTTACCACAGGGATGCCAGTTTAGATTAGCATTAGAAAATAAGTCAATGTATTTCATCATATTAACAAGCTGAAATAGAAAATAAAAACATATGATCTCAACAGATATGAACCCATAAACAGATAAAGAAAGACAACTTAACCTGATAAAGGACATCTACTAGAAACTTACAGTAACTGATATCATACCATACTTAATTATGAAATAACGAATGTATTCCCCCTAAGAGAGAACAGTTTAGGCAAAAATTTCTGTTCTTACCGCAAAAATTTCTGTTCTTACCACCTCCATTAAACATTATATTAGAGATATTACACAATGCAATAAGGCAAGAAAAATAAGGCATACAAATGTTTTATTAATGAACAAGTCCTTACCATGTCATTGTGTAAAATCATAAGTAATCCACAAAAAGATGATTCAAACTAACAAAGGAGTTTAGTAAGAGAGATACAGGATCAATATTAAAAAATTATTTGTATTTCTCTATATCAGCAATAACAATTAGATATTTAAATTAACAATACCATTTATAATATCAAAATATATAAAACATTTAGAGGTAAGTTAGACAAAAATTGTGCAAAATAAGTATAATGAAAACCAAAAATTATTGAAAAAAGTAATTTTAAAAGAATTAAATGAATGAAATATATAAAGCAATCAGAAAAGAGCCCTTTCAATTGTATGGGCTTTGCAATCTAATTTATTAATACTTTCTGGAAGTAGAAAACTATACAACAAGAAATAAATATTTTTCTCAAATACAGTCACACAAATGCAAAGAGAACTTACAACATCAGTTCTACAACATTAGCCATGGGTAAAAAATAAACACAGAACAAAAACATGTTACTAGTCCAGATCTCAAAAGGCTTCTCTCCTATCTAGAGACCATGAAATATTTTATAGTTGATTTGACTTCATTAAAAACATATTAACAAAAAGGCTAACAATTTCAATTCCTCTGCTCTCATTCATTCAAAGACAGCTCTTCACTGTCCACATGAGAGATATCAGTAAATGATCAGATCATAAAACAAGGTTCCCAGTTATCACAGTCTCCAACAGTGAATAATTTACCAGTGGTGCACAAAGTATATTCCTTTACACAAGATGCTTTTCTGACTACTCAGATGAGTTCAGCCCAGTAGTCTGGTAACCTTTAATCTCTGAACCCAGCAGTAGAAAGACACAATACTCAAACAACCAATTTATGTTCAAGTTTTTCTATTACTTACACAGTCACAACTAGTCTGGTGATCTGATAACTACTAATCCCTGGTCTCACCTTTGGAAAGGAATACAGCCCTCGCTCTGATACAGGTAGATATTGATAGACTAATAGATTTAGCCATGAAACAGAAAGAACACAGAAATAGAAAAAAAAGGAAGAAGAAAAAGAAAACCAACCAAACAAGATTCAGGAAAAAAACAAGATTCTAACGCTACTTGAAATTCACTCTGGGAGGCCAGAAAAGACGTACGTAGTCTTAAGCAGCCCAGAAAGTACGCTTATTTGACAACATAGTTTAATTGGCTCTGGTAAGTGTGAGTCCACTGGGACATCTTAGTGGAGTGACCTCAAAAATCGTTATATAATAATTAATTGTATAAATTTCAAAAGCTTAAAAAACATGAGTGTCTTAGTCCATTTGGGCTGCTTTGACAAAATACCATAAACTGCAATAAACATTTATTTCTCCTAGTTCTGCAGGCTGGGACATCCAAGATCAAAGATATCACAGATTGCCTGGTGAGGACCCATTATCTCAAACAGATGCCTTCTTACTGTGTCCCCACATAGTAATGGGGAAAGGGTTTCTCTGGGGCCTGTTTTATAAGGCCACTGATTCCATTCATGATGGCTCTGTTCTCATTAACTAATCACCTCCCAAAGCCCCATCTCCTAATACCATCACATGGGGGTTAAGATTTCAACATATAAATTTTAGGGGCACACATTCAGACCATAACAAAGATTCATACAAATATAGAATAAACACATTTCAAAATTTATTTAACTTATTAATGAGGCCACCAGCCAAATTTAGTTAAAACAGGGTGAGTGCATTTCAGAAATACAGTCTCAGAAATAGCATGCTGAAATAAGTGTGTCCAGTTGGAAGAAAGTTTCAAAATGGTAATATCCAATGGTAAATATAACTATAACCTTTGGACTTTTTTTTTCTCTGAAGCTCTTCCAGACAAAATCGACAAGTTAACACACTTCACAGAGTATGGGCCCTAAGTCAAACAAAAATATATTCCTGTATTAGTCTGTTCTCACACTGCTGTAAGGAGCTACCTGAGACTGGGTAATTTATGAAGAAGAGAGGTTTAATTGACTCATAGTTGTGTATGCTGCATAGGAAACATGGTGGGGAGGTCAAGAAGCTTCCAGTAATGGCATAAAGCAAAGGGGAAGTAAGGACAGCTTACCTTGGGGGAGCAGGAGAGCAAGGGAGCAGAGGGAAGTTCTATACGCTTTCAAACAACCAGATCATGAGAACTCATGCACTTTCATGAGAACAGCAAGGGGGTAAACACCCCCCATGATCCAATCACCTCCCACCAAGCCCCTACCCCAGCATTGAGGATTACAATTCAATATGAGATTTGGGTTGGAACACAGTCACACTGTATTAGTTTGTTCTCATGCTGCTAATAAAAACATACCTGAGATGAGACTAGGGGTAATTTATAAAGGAATTTATAAATTTATTTATCATTTATAAAGGGGGTAATTTACAAAGGAAAGAGGTTTAATATATTCCCAGTTCCACATGGGCTGAGGAGGCCTCACAATCCTGGCTGAAGGTGAAAGAGGAGCAAAGTCACATCTTAAATGAAGGCAGGCAACAGATCATGTGCAGGGAAACTCTTCTTTATAAAAACCATCAGATGTCATGAGACTTATTCACTATCAGGAAAACAACACAGGAATAACCTACCCCCATGATTCAATTACCTCCCACTGGGTCCCTCTCATGACACATGGGAATTATGGGAGCTACAATTCAAGATGAGATTTGGGTGGAGACACAGCCAAACCACATTACAAAGCATATCAATTCCTCTAGAGAACTAAGTAATTTTGGGATGGTCCCATTAGAAAATGCTCTGAATAACAGCCTTCCTTTCCTCTAACTCTTTTTCCATATTCACCATTTTTTTATTAACAGCTCCAAGACAGGTATTTGTCTTTAACATGGACCTCAATCAGGAAATGGTTATCCCCACCAAAATAGTAGAATTTCCTCTGTCTCTGATTGCTGCTTTATAAATCAGAATAGAATGCCAAGATGCAAGTGAAATGAGCACCTCAAGATGCAGGATCATGTAAACTGAAAAAGAATCCACTCTCTAATCACAGGAAATCCATAGCAGGGACTAGGTGTGCACTACAGTGCACTACTGAACACGAATGTAGGGCTGTCATTAATAATGAACCACTTAGGGTGAAATCTGAGAAATCATAGAAGCATAGACTGAGAGGATTTAATATCATCGGTAAAAACTCTTTAGTCTTTGAATACATTCTCTATGAGCTAAGAGAGATATGTATTTCAGAAACTAGACTCATTTTAACAGGAAGAAACCAAAACTAGAAGAAACACACATCCACAGGAAGACCCCACAATCACTGAGCAAATAAGACTTGCCCTGTCTCTCTTCAGCTTTCATGTGCAAAATCAAATAATTATTCTAAGATTATACATTATGTGCCTGCAATGTGCAAGCACTGTGCTAGGTGACATGGGAAATTCAAAGGTGAAGGAGACAGAGGTTTAAGTTCTAATTCAGTTTCATCCCTAACCAGGTATATGACATCAGAAAATTCAAATGTTGCCATGATTCAGTTGAGGGGTAAAGATCTCTCAGGTTTTTGAAATTGCACAAGACTATAAATCCATAATTTTGTAAATCCTGTCCTAAAGAGTTTAGTAAAGTTTTTATGAAGACTTTAAAAACTGTCCACAGTAGGATGGGAGTGGGAGGGAATTCCCAATACAGAGATTATTTTATTTCAGAAGTTTCAAACTTTGCTTTACTTTTTACTTTGAGTGATGAATTATTTGCTCAAAAGCATTATAAACTAGAAACATAAAGAAGTAAAACAAGTATGTAGAGATGTTATGATGGAATCAGTTGGGTAATACCAGGCCCCTGGCTTGGCAGACCCTCCCATCTTGACCTTTGGACCTCTGTGGTTCCTAAGCAGCTCCACAGAACCCCCCAGGGCTCCTAGAGCACGTCAGAAATCATTTATGAAGTCCAATCTACTTCTTTTATGGATAATATAATAATAGCCAACAAGAAGTCAGGTTTTCTTAATCAGGAAATGTTCTTCTCCAAGTTCACAGAGATCAGGGACAGAATGAGGACTGGGTCGCTTCTGCAAAGAAGTGTCTTCTCTGGATACTCTCTGGCACCTCCCCAAATATCTGATCATTTTTCTGTATACCATTGACTCATTTACTCTCTTTTCACAGTCACTCATATTTGCAAAAGGGAATCAAAATGCAAAAGGGACTCATATTTGCTTTCTATTCTATTAAAGGTTGTTATTTTTATAGACTTGCAAAGGGACTGTTCAACACCAAGATCAATCTACCTAAACATTTTCCTAAGAGTTATCTCGTAAATAAAAAGACCAAAGGAAAGATGTCTTGGGGCGAATAACACAGCATGCTTGGCCACCCTTGCCTCCTAGAAACGTTTGTAGAAGTTTCATTTTTGTTCATGACCACAGTGATGGAGGGTTTTAAAGTTTTTTCTAGAGCTTCAAAGATCATTTTAAAATTTTTCTATTTTCTCTGTCACTTCCTGCTCCTAGATCAGGCTGTATATTTCCTGCTGTGACTATGTTTCCCATTGAGGCAGATTCTTATTGTTCTTTTAATGTTTGTCAATTTAATGAACTGTTTTATAACTTAGACCCAAATAATGGAGCTTTTGTGGAAAAAGGCAGGAAGCAGGAAGGAAAAAAGAGGAGAAGGGGGTGTGGGGTAAAGTGATAAACGCTAACATATTGGGATTGCCTTTTAAAATTCTACACGATTTCTTCCCTCATTCAGATAACTTGCTGACCTTATCTTATGCTACATCTGATTGCAATTATTTCAGTTTGTTAGGCTGACCAATTTTAGATACTTGGACAGTGTACTTCATTGTAATCAGATCTGCATTAAAACTCAGAAATGAAGGATAAATCAGTTATTGCCATTGAAGTTGTTATGGTGTATTTTTTTTCCAAAAGAAATACACTCATGTCAGCAGCCCTGAACTTTCATTTCTCCAAATTTCTAACATGACATCTACAAATAAGTCTGGCATCTTCTACATAATTAATCTGTAATCTCATAAAACCCAGTTACATGCTGTTTCAATAGTTCTAATTCCTATATGCTTGTCTCCTTTGTAAGTAATTATTGACAAAACACTTGAAGGTACAATGCACACAGAGAGGAAAAAAAAAACCTAGGGAAGAGCCAATTTATTTTTTCAGTTTTAGAATTTTAACCCTTTTTATTCACTAATAGATAGCAATTTATCTTTCCACCAGGCTGCCATGCCTTAGGTTGGGTGATTTGGCAACTTCCTAACACAATGTTATTTGAAGAGTACAAAAGAAGGCATCTCTGGTTTTAAAATTCCCTTTACAAATTGCCACAGCCTCCAAATTCCCACCCTCACCTTTTGGAGTAAGGATCTATGCCGAAGGCTCAGTGAAAATGCTGGTGTGTCATTGGGAATGCATATTAGAATCTGTGCTCAATACATTGTCATTTCCCAAGTAGAGAGCCCTGATGGGGTAAGATGGGACTTTCATGGGGAGAGTGAGTCAGGAAGGGAGCAAAGCTTTTAGGGCAAGCAACCAGCCACCCTCCCTTGCTTCATAAAATCACACACACACACACACACAGAGAGAGAGAGAGAGAGAGAGAGAGAGAGAGAGAGAGAGAGAGAGAGAGAGAGAGAGAGAGAGTTAGCAAGAAATTACAGGACTAGGAGAAATACTTTGACAGTGCCACCAACAGGTATGGGATACTGAGAGAGTCAACTATTTTCCCAGCACTGGCAGTCTCAATCACATTGTCTTATCTTATCCTATCCTATCTTATCTTACCTTCAGCCTCAAGACACACTTGAGAGTTAGAGGCAAGCATAATAGTGGAGAGAAAAGAAAATGAGCTCCAAAGATTTCGGGTTCACAGAGCTACTTACATCAGCATCTGGATTGGGATTCATGGTCACACTCTCCATTTCATTTCCTCATAAGAACTGTAGGAAGGTAGAAGGTATGAAACATGACACATGGCAGAGAGATGGAGGAAGCTGGAAGCCACTGGTGCCTACTTCACAATTCTGCTTCTTGTGATATCTGGCATGTGAAAGTGAAATGAACTCCAGCTCTGATTAATTTTGAGTGGAATAGAAAAACTGAATTCCAGATGGGTAAATATTCAGCTTCCAATTGATTTCCCAAGGCTTCTCTCCCACCTCTTCCCCGTGTTCGCCCTGTGCTCCAATATTCTACTTTGCCCCATCTGTGCATTTGTTCATGCCATTCCCTCTGCCAGGAAAGTTCTTTTCTTCCTCTATGCTTGTCAAATTCCAATAATGTGGAGTCACTTCCAGTGCAGGAGTTACATTATAAAGTCAACAGATAGGCATAAATCAACTTGGTCAAAGTTAATTTTTAAAATCCTAAAATCACCTTTAAAGTTCAATATCCTTGCATGGGTGATTGTAAACCTCTACATCCCAAGAGAACAGAGGCTGCCGAGGCAAGAGTAGATTCATGTCTTCCATCTCATGCTCTGACCAGGATTCATTCTCATCAAATAGTAGGGTGGACGGAAATGGCCTTGCTCTTAGTTGCTTTGTTTCTTTCTTCTCTTCTAATTTATAGCACATGTAATTCAACTCATGTAAATTAGTCATGTGATTTTCTGTCAGTCATTCAAAGTGGATTGATATCATGCTTTTCCAATAGATATTTTCTTCTTGTTTGGTGCTTACTTTGTTCTCCCTTGTTTTTTTTTTTTTACTGGACCCCTCTGCATGGATTATAAGACTTCTGGGGTCACAGGTTGTTTTTCATTAATATTTCTAGGCCTCACTATGCATAATGAATGTGTTGAATTTTAATAAATTAAACAGCTAGTTATATATAGATAGTTTTGCTCTGGCTGGCCAAACCACTTACTGAAATGTGCCCAGATACTTTATGGCCTCTATGGGTAGAGCAGGCACAGGGAGGCCAGCTGGAGTAGAAAACTCTTAGGAGAGGAAAGACCCCAGGCTCAGCCTGGCAGCATCAACCAGTCAAAGCCAATGGTTCCAGCATAAGGTAGGGAAAGGACCCATCCTCACCATTGTCTGGAATGCCAGAGGCTTTGCTAGTCAGAGGTGGTCCTGCCTTGGGATTGATGAACTGTTTACTGGAGCCAAGAAGACCTCATCACAGGCTGAACACTGCTTAGGAAAGAAAAATAGACAGAGGACGTCATTGGAAGAGTCTTAAGACAGAAGTGTTATGATGAATAGAGAAGATAGACTTTCAAAAATGTTTCCTTGGGAGGCCAAATTATGGGCTGTGCTACAGGATTATAAACCCCATCTGAAGAGATTATCCAAAATGAGCATAGTGAAGAGACATGTCCTTTCCACCTTCATATGGATTTAATGCTGACCTCCATGTTTAAATGTCTGTTCATCCTAAGTTTGTCTTTCTACATTGGCAGCTTTTTGGCATACGACTAATTTGGTTTAGCTATGTCCCCATCCAAATCTCACTTGAATTGCAGTAATCCCCATGGGTCAAGGGCAGGGCCAGGAGGAGATAATTGAATCATGCTGGAGCTGGTGGGGGGTGGGCGGTAGTTTTCCCCCGTGCTGTTCTTGTGGTAGTGAATAAGTCTCATGAGAGCTGATGGTTCTATACATGGGAGTTCCCCTACACATGCTCTCTTGCCCACCACCATGTAGGCTATCCCTTTGCTCTTCCTTTGTCTTCTGCCATGATTGTGAGACCTCTCCAGCCACGTGTAACTGTAAGCCCATTAAACCTTTTTTCTTTATAAATTATCCAGCTTGAGGTATGTCTTTATTAGCAGCATGAGAACAGACTAATACAAAGACCTTGAGTGAATTTTTAAACTGTTCTGTGCCTCAGTTTTTTTTTAAGTCTCTTAAATGGAAGTGATTATTATACTTATTTCAAAGGGTTGCAGGATAGATTAAATGAGTGAGTTTACACAAACCATCTAGGATCTGGCCCTGAGTAAGTTCTCAATAAATATTGACCTTGTACCTTATCCATCATCATCAGTTCATCTATCAGCCACAGCTTGAGTTTTTACCCCATTTGCCCCTGCTCCGTTTCACATACCCCGGCTCTGGTGCTCAACCTGCGCCATCTCAGTTTCAAGACCCCGCCCACATTACTCTTCCAAGCGGGGTGTCAGAGTTTGTTAATTGCTTCTGGTATATTTTCTCTGCCTCTTTCCTCTGAGTTTTAGCTGATCGCCAGCCACTCAGCCAAAGACTGCATTTCCCAAGCTTCCTTGCAGCTAAGTGTGGCCCTGAAACTAGGTGCTGGCCAATGGGAGCTGAGATGAATTGAAGTGTACAATTTTCAGAACATGTTATTGTAAAAGAAGAAGTATGCCCTCAATTTGCTGGCTGTAGTGTGAACATACCACAAGATGGAAATCACATGTAAGGGCAACAGATAAGGAGACAGGATGAGCCTGGGTCCCTTGTGACTTCCCAGGGCAGAGCCACCTACGTTTAAACAAGCAGGGCAGGTTAGCTTTACTTTCTCTTATGGTTTATCACTTTCTACTTGGTACCTTTGCTCTTTATGGTCTATTATAACCTATATCAGAGACAAGGATATCCACACAGAGGATCAATTTCAGGTGTCTAAGAACTTACAGTTTTCAAAGATCTCAAAGTCAAAAAAAAAAAATGGCAAGTTGATTACTCCACATTCTACGGTAAAGAAATTACAGAGGCTGGCTATATCCTCCCTTCCTTGCTTGTCTTTTGGTTTGAGAGAAACTGATTCCTCATTACTTAGCTCTTTTTCTTGCTAATTAGTACAATTTTTAAATATTGAGACACCTTGGTTGAATCATAAATGTTTTATTAACATGCATTCTTTGTAAAAACTTGCCTTGACTCATCTATGATTGTTCCAAAGATTCATATGACCAATTCATGTCTGCCTTTCCAGAATGATCTTCCCTCGCTTCTGAATATCTGTCAGCACACATCTGTGCTTGTGTGTACAGAAACTTCACCTCTCGACAGCCCCAGATTTGACAGAATCAAATTTGCCTCATTTTTCAAACAGTGTTAACTCCATTTAAAAATACTTTTCTCATTATGTTTATTGCAAGGATCTTTTATTCCATCTCATGTTTTTGTCTATTTTGGATCTAACATTTATTTAATTAGAGATTTATTATTGGGAGGCACAAATAAAATTTAGCTATAACTTCCCACCCCCTGTCAAATGGTGGTACATTAAAGAGATGAAGGAAGGTATTACTTTCTTCAGATAACATGAGACAAACATTTAAAATTGAGTCCACTTGGAAAATGCTTCCCCGCATCTTCTTTTATCTGTAGGGTGACTTCCTTTTTAGTGGGTTACACAATGCAAATGAGACACAGTTCATTTATATCCAAGTTGAGGGAAATGAATTTATAGGCACTCCAGAGGAAAAGTTCCATGGAGATAGTCAAGCTTTCTTAGTTTCAGACTATCAGAAGCTCTGCAATATGTGTTTTTCCCTGGATATCTTAAGGGCACCCAATAATGCCAGTTAGCCTGAGAAAAGTCATTTCTACCCCTGCTTTCCATGGAAGACTAACTGAAATCGCTGTTACCATTTTAAATCTCTTCAACTGGTTAGGGCGTTGTTATCAGTATAACTCAATCAACCAACATATATTTAAGGATTTCCAGTTAGAAGAAAGCTTCTTCCTTCTATAAAACATACAAGGGAAAACATTATTTCTGCTCTGAAGGAGTTGCCAATCTAGTTGCAAGAACTTGTTAGAGTCTCTGGCTTTTCAAGACCCGTCAAGACAAAGTCATGTCCCACAGTGCCTCATAAATGGGCGTACACTCTCCTCTGGCAGTTCTAATCCAACTTGTGTGTCATCATATTGCCTAAGTTTGAATTGGCCTTTTAATCTACATTGAATTAAATTCTTAGCAGGGGCTGTGTCTTATAAACCCTTGTTGTTCTCAATGCCTAACCCAGTGCCTGATACACAGCATACATTCATGAATAAATAATAGAGTGGATGAGTTAGAAGCAGAAAGTACAACAGTAGTTACCATAGATTGAGTAGGGCAGGTAGGAGGGGAGGATGGAGAAAGGCTGGTCAACAAGTACATAGTTAAAACTAGATAGAAGGAATAAGTCCTGGTGTTCCATTGCACAGTGGGGTGACCAGGGTTAACAGGAAGGTATTGTATATTACCAAATAGCTAGAAGAGAGGCATTTAAATGTCCTCACCACAAGGAAATGATAAGTGCATGAGGTGATGGTTAAATCTGATTTGATCATCACACAGTATATACATATGTATCAAACATCAAATTGTATCCCAAAATATGTGTAATTAAAACACGTCAATTTGAAAAAAATTTAAATGAATGAGTAAAATTTTAATACAAGAGTCAATGTAGGTTACAAAACTAATTCATCTTTAGGTCTACACCTAGGACATTCTGGCACGATAATTTCTATTTATGCCCAAGAGGCACTAAAGACCCCTTGCTTCCATTTATTTCTTCAAATTTTCAACAAATATTTATTGAAAGTCAGTGTCTGTGCAATATTTTCTTAGAAGCTGGGAATACAATAGGAGTAAGTCAAGAATTTGCCCTAAGGAAGCTTATATTCTAGGGAGAAAATGATGAGGAAAGAATCTCTCTATAACAAACGAAGCAGCCATCCAGGGAAAGAAGGAAAACTCTACCACATCAGCTTGGGCTTACAGGTAAATGGGACTTGTCTATTAAGATTTATTAAATTCAACAAAATGGCTTTGGTCTCACAAGTGAATAAACCAAAATGGATTGATTACTCCTTGAAAAGTAGAAATAAAAAATTATTACATTTCTCCTTTACCTAACTGGTACATCCACAAGGGAAACACTTTAAAAATAAACTAAGATAAAAGTAAAAACTGTGCCCCAGAAAGAACTATTTGAACTATATTTGCATGAAATTATATTCTGTGCTTAAAGCCAGTGTTTCTCTAATTTGTGAGCTATCCCTGCTTAATTCCTTCTTGTCTCCTTTAACTGTCTTTTACGAATACATTGATTTCTTCACTAAAGTTCTCATGAGAGCAAAAACACAGACATGATGGCCAATTTAAAAAAATTACTTGTGTCTTATATAATCTACTGAATAAAATACTGTTAATGAAAAACCTCAAAGTGATGCATTTAACCCATGAGGAAGTTCACCCCACTTAGCTTCCCCCATCCTCCCCCAACAATAACAGAAAAATGAGTGACTGAGGTAGGCATTAGTGAGAGGAGGTGGACATATCCTTCTTTCTATAATTTAAATTTCTAATTTTCTCTTTTTGAATAAAAATCAGCCAGGAGCCTTTGATCATCAAGGGTAGGTAAAGACAGAAAGTCGAAATATATTCTTCATGAATTAGCAAAATCATTTTTAAAATAGGAACTTTGAACTTAAAATATTACTGTTTATTGTTCATTATACACCTTATTCCTCTTGATAAATAATAAATTAGGCTACATAGAGCTTCCTCCATAAATTTATGTCTGCTGAAAATATCTGGCTAAATTTATTTTGGAAATACTTCACTGCCATGAAATATCGACATGGCAAAGACCATGTCAGAAATTTTGCCATTTTTCTGTGGAAAATAATACACATGTCAGTCATACTTTATGCCTTCCTGCACGTTTAATGCTTAATAATTAAACATTTGAAAAGTACTCTTTCTAAATATTTTTCCAGACCACCTGTCCAACGTTGAGTTAGCTATTCCAGTACAAAGCCCTGGCTCCCAGACAACTAAGGGACCTTCAGAAAGGGGTAGAAAATGGTAGCTTCTCACCAGAGCCCTAGAACTAAGTAGACTCTAGGAAGAAGGAAAATTGTAGGAGGGGAAGAGGAAGGAAAGAGAAGGAGTGTGGCCATCTATGGTAGAGCTGGCCAGGTGCCTACAAACTCATTTCTCCTTCTGAGCTTAGGAATAAGCCACATTTGCCATCCATTCCTGGAAGTTAGCAGTGGTCATGAGTGAGTTCTGGGATGTGCAGAATGTGGGTGGAAGTGGTACTCACCACTTCCAGGCCTCCCCCATAAAATGCCTTGTACAAACCTGCACATGCTCTGCCTTTCCCCAAGCCACTCAGCTGCAGATCAAAGGCAGCTCTCTCAGGGGTCTCTGGGGCATGGTGGAGACACTGGGCAGAGGGAGCTCAGACTTCTGAATAATTGAGGGCAACAGAGCACCCACACTGGATGAGTGATGTCAGAAATTCATCTCTGTGTGAAGCCACTGAGGCGTGGAGTTATTTCTGACAGCAGTACTCTTCCCTGGCTAATTCAGTGAATAAAGAAATAGACCGATAAGGATGAACTCCACTTCTTCCTCTAGTCCTGGGAAGCAGTTGAACTTTTTCAACGTCTCAGTCATGATATCTCTCATGTGAAAAGCATCGATGCAAGAGGCTGCTCCATGTCCCCTGAGCAAGGGGTGCATCCCATCCACTTACAGACTGTAAAAACTCAGGGGGAGGGTTTCATTGCTTAATGAGGGGCTTGGATTTTCTTTGATCCCCTACTGATGGCGAATGATCTCTTTATTCCTTGTATGGGGAGGGAGGACAAAACTTGGGGCAATTACATTAGATTCTGTTGACATGTGAAGCAATTTTGGCAAACCTAGCAAGACTTTTGGTTGTGATTTATATCTAGTCAGGGAGAAATGACATCTGGGATGTCTGATTTATTCACTAGCAAAATGCTGGCTGAACCTAAAATAAGAAAATAGAGATTTATGTAACAGATTGCAGAGCCTTAATTTAAGAATGGTTAGGAAAGCAGCAGACACTCCAAGGCTCCGCTCTGCCTGGAATCGCACGCTGCAAGTTAATACTACCTTTCCTAAAGTATTAAGTGACATGTTGAGAGTTAGGGCATTATTTCTTCAAAATTCAACACCTGAATCTTTTCAAGATGACTGTTTCATATCCAAATAAGTCCTGGCATTCCACTACATGTTGACTGCCGTAAAGAAGCAAACAGCCTTGTAAAATCTAGCAGACAGCTACAGCCTATTGTAGTTCTACCTGCAACCCCACAAGCAACTTCATATTAATCTCCATGCCAGAAGAACGTGGAAAGTACTGGGACTCGGTGAATAAGGACTTCTGTCCCCTAATCAGTGCCATAATTGTTTCCTCTTCAAAACCTAACAAAATTTTGCTAAAACAGACTCAAGGTTGTAAACACCAAAATACAATTTTTCTCCAGTCTCAGCACCCACAGGAGATGTGCCCCTGCATCTCGTGCTCACTGGACGAGCCACTGATTTATTCTTGCCTGGTGACACAGTCCTGGTTCCGGCTTCCTGCTTTACATCGGCCTCTGGAAAGCTCGGAGCCAAGAGGCAATCCCCACTGAGAATGCAGAGGACTCCACGGCACAAATGTGATCTCTAACTTGATTCCCTGCGTTTCTCTGTCTATTCGGACTTTGTCTCACATGTTCTCATCTGTTCATCAGTTGATCAAGCAATACATTTATCATCATAGCTGGCTGAAATTCTGAATAGGGTGGGGTATCCAGAGAGAGAGAGAGAGAGAAATGATAAAGGAGAGAAGAATTATGAAATAAGAGGGGAAGAAGAAAGGGAGAGAGGAAGAGAAAGAGGACAGGGAAGGATGACTGGGACTGGGAAGGATGAACAGGACACAGGGAGGGATAGAGGGAAAGACACAGGCCCTATTTCCATCAGTGATCAGCAGGTGAGAAAGCGGAGTGTTTATCAAAGGATCACTAAACAGGTGGATTTATCTTTCCCTTTAGAGAAAACTAAAGCTCTTGCTATTGTTCCTTTCTTCTTTTAAATATCCCATATAATGAAGGGATTGCACTGAAGCATCTCTTCTACAATATAAAATGTTGCTAATTAATCATGCCTTCTTTGATGCTAAGATTTGGAAAGAGGCATTGTTGTAAAAAGTGGGGATGAGATTTTTGTCCCTAGCAGGTCTAACCTTGGTAAGCCTGCTAAGGCTGTCCAGTTGCCCCCTTTCGATGCTACTAACTATTGGAGACAGACTATCCGGTGTCTCAGGGAGCATAGTTTCAGCTTCTTTACACCCTTCACTCTGGGCAGCATAGCTCCTAGGATGAATGGTGATAGTGCCTCCTGCCTCCCTCCCCTTTTTATGAACTTAGCCCTTTGCTCAAGCAGAGCATACCATCTTGCTGACCTTGAATAATTATTCCCTGGTGTGACCTTGGGCCTCTGTCTCTGCATCTAACACAACAAGACCCACCCGGGAAGAGGGCCTGATTCTTCCTCCCACCAAAACTGAGTGCTTCTTTCTTCTCTTTCTTTGGAAAAACATTTAGTAAATGATTTCATTCTTATGTGCTCTCAGGTTTCAATCCCAGTTCTTAAGGCAAGGACGGGAGGAAGACAGAGCTGCGGAATCTGTCAATATGGACTTTCATAGGAAGATGAAAAGCATGTCCCGAAAACCCAGGCAGGGGCCATTGTAGGTGAGCTGTGTGCCTTCCTGGTTGCCCATCTCTTGAGGTGCTTGATCATGGACTTTCGGTTGTAAATTTCTTCCAACTATATCTGCCTTTTAACAATGCATTTTCTAGAACCAACACAATGCACCCACAGTGCATATGAAATTTAGTCCACAGAAACTAGAGTGTCAGAAATGCCACACTTATTTCTTTTCTTAATTTATTACAAGTTCTCTTTTCTCCAGGATTATGAAAAATCCAATCATGTTCATTGTTTGGGGTTTTATTCCTCTCTCCCAGGTCATGCAAATTTCCTAGTGGCCCTGGGCATTTGGCAGTGTTAGGAGAGGGTGCCTTGTCTTCTGTCCATATGAGCTCATCACCAGCGTGTTTGCTTCCCAAGCCCAGGAGGTCCCTTGAAGCAGGATTTTCAGCTTCCATGCCAAGCAAACACACTGAGCTCAGCATTTATGTTCAGCCCACTCCCCCACCCCGGAGCTATCCTCCTTCTGGGGCTCTGTGTATAAATGTGTGATAGGGAGGAGGCTGCAGCACCTTCTTGGGCCTCCAGTTTCCTTCTCTCCTTTTCAGCCTAGTCAATTCTGTCTTTTGAACTCAGAGCACTACAATTCATCCACCCACTGCTCTCCCAGGACCTTCTATTGTAACAAGCCTGAGTTCTCACAGTGACCCCTAAGCATCTAAGAAAGCTTGCCTCCTGTGCCTGGTTACTCCCACTTTCCTCCCTGTACAACATGTGTGCTCCCAAAACGAGGTTTGACCACAAGAATCAAGTAATAGTCAACAGCTCAATCAACAGTCCCCCCACCAGCCACCAGAGATGGATTAAGTGGCATCTGCAGCTGAGGAGCTGACATAGAAGAAAACATGGGGCAGCATGGGCTGTGACTCCCCACCCCACTCCACTTGAAGGGGAGCTCCTGACCACGCATATCCCAGCAAGAGGAGGAGAGAGCCCCCATGGGAAAGGAACCCAGTTTGGTTGTGTAAAGAACAAAGCTTTCGACTGAGAAAGTCTGGGCTCAAATATGGATTCTACCCTTTAGAACCCCTATAATATTATGCAAATTAATCCCTGCGATGCTTCTTGGCAGTGTTCTTTCTGTAAAATGGAATGTATTCTTTCCTTGAAAAGTTCCCCCCCATGAGGAACCAAGGAGCTCCTTCTTTCCCTGACCCCTCTCCCAAATGCACCAAATTACTTGCTAAAATACTCAGGGGACAGACAGGAAATAGCAGAAAGTCCAGGGAAGACATCCTAGAAATCCAAAGATTTTTTTGCTACAGCCCAATATCTTATTATGCTCCATGTCAGATCAAGTAAATGAGAGGAGACAGACATGCCAGGAGCACGGGTCCACCGTTTTCTACCCCCTGTCCTCTCCAGGTGACCCAGAAGGCGATCCTGTCAAATACAGCATCGTGGTCAACCTCGAAGCCTGGGAGTCACTCCAACCTCAGTAGAATCTCAACTTCATCACAGAGAGGCTGAACCAGCCTCCTGATGTGCGACACAGGGACCATCCTACTTATGGCATAGAGTGATCGTAAGAAAAAAATGAGATAACGCGGAAAGGTCTCACCCAGCGCCTGACAATACCAGTCCTACTCTTCTTTTTCTTATCATCAACTTCTTCTGTCCACTAGAGGAGAAATCTTTCAATAAATAACATCCGATATGAGATTTTTTTTCTTTTCCTTCTTGTTTAGTTGGTTTTATTTGTAAGGTTTTAAAAACTTTTTTTAGAGACAGGGTCTCACTCTGTTGCCCAGGCTGGAGTGCAGTGGCATGGCCTTGGCTCATTGCAGCCTCAACCTCCTGGGCTTAAGCAATCCTCCCAGCTCAGCCTCCCAAGTAGCTGGGAGTACAAGCACACGCCACCATGCCGGGCTAATTTTTGTGGTGTTTTTGTAGAGTAGCAGTCTCACTATGTTGCCCAGAAAACCATTTTTTTAGCCTCTTCCTAAGTATGTTCAACCGTGTGTGAATTCCATTAATCCACTAAGTTGGAATCTGAATAATCTCCAGTCATTCCAAAGCAGCTCCAAAATACAAGAATCTGCGAACAACAGAGACCTGCTTCCATGGAGCTGAGAGTGAACCTCCCAACGCACACTGCAAAGCAAACTGAGTACAGGATATATGCGTATAAACAGTCTCACCTTCACCCAGGATACCATCTTTTATTATTATTACTCTGTTTTCCTCATGAATGCTGACAAGTTGTACTAGGTATTTCCTTCTCACTTAGATACCAAAATAAAGCCTCTTCCAAACTTCTGGCTGTTGAGCTCCTATGCCAGGGTGTCAGAGCCAACCCCTGAGTCACTCAGCCGAAAGCCAAGCCGAGGGGAGGTGGTTTTCGTTGCAGGAAGTTGGGTTAGCTTCCTGGAGACAAAACAAAGCGGCATCAAGAAATAGGGTAGAAAGGAGGCAGTGATAAAAGAGGAATTTAAACCTCAGCTTCAATATTAGCTACAAAGCATGCAATAGTTAAAGGTAGGTATACAATAGAATGCATTTCTATACAGTGGAGAAAAGGGTCAGAGTCAAAGGCAGATACAGTTTGATTCTGTCATACACATTGTCAATGTGGCCAGGAATAGCATTTTCTTAAATGCACAGCATTTCAATGGCAGTAGCCCAGCCCGTTTCTATTGGATATTTTTAAGTTCCTTTTTTTCATTCATTCTGTAAATATTTATAAGTGCCTCCTATGTACCAGATGCTGGGGAAGCTACAGAGAAAAAGACACTGAAGTTCCCTGACTTCATGGAGTGTCTATTTTACTGGAAACGATAGATTATAAACAAGAAACACCAAAGGATGATGAACAAACTGTGTGACCCTGAGGAAGTGTCTTAATCATCCTGTGCCGCCTATTTCTCATCTGCTTAAGGGGGCTGCTAATAGTCCCGCCATCACTTGTTGTGTAGGCTTGGTGTGGGGATGAATGAGTGGTATGTGTTCGAGGCTAAGCACAGTGTCTGGCTCGGGGTCAGCCTTGCCTATGTGCAGGCTGTTATAGTTCCCCGCTGGAATGGAAGCTCAGAGGGCAGGGACCTCTTGTCTGCTTGTTCCATTGTCATCTCAGTGCTTAGAACAGTGCCTGAAATAAAATAATCATGTGCTCTATCAATCGTTGTTGAATGACTAAAATTTTTAAACGTGATGAATTGTGATTCATGTTTTGATAAAGAAATAAAAAGTGTCCTTTAAAAGAGAAGACAGGGAGAGCAGGAAGCAGGGATCATATAGCTAGGAAGGGTCTCTCTGGGGAGAGATAGGGGAAGAATATTCCAGAAAGAGGGCATGAGTGCAAATGCATTGTGGCAGGAAAAGCTTGCTGTGTTCAAGGGTCACCTGCAGGCTGCAGAGTGAGCCCATGTGTCTCCGTGGTGGCAGGTTTCCCAGGCTGTCTCCTGTGTTCCCACCACTGTCTATCTCCTGCCTTTTCCTTTCCTCCTTATGACTTAGTCTGTTTCCCCCACATGACTTCTCTCAATTGAAATATTTCTTACTATTTTCTTTAAGGAACAATAGTGGAACATAGAGGGAGACAGTAGGAAGTGCAAGAACACAGGTCCCTCAAAAATTTCAGCTCTCCACAGACTCAGATGAACCTGGTTTGTTGCAGTGTAGTCACGCTGTAGTTCTCAGACATCTCGATATCTTTTGTCCCTGTGTTTTATGCCCCTTCCTGAGGACCTTTAACAACTCGGGGGTCCCAAGACTTGCCCATAAGCATTTAAGGGAGGAGGTTGCATTGCATCTCATAAACTCATTCCCCAGTAAGGGATGTTCATCCTGCATGTTTCCATCCCTCTAGGCTCAAACTATTCTAAAAGAATCGCTGATGTGTCTTCAGAAATGCTCATATTTTCTCAAAGGGAAAGTGGTATTCATTTTCCTATAATAAATAAAGCAGGCTTTCTTCTGTTTTATGATGAGGCAACATGTAATCTAACAGGATTTGTCTGTGACTAGAAAGACAGGAGTGAAGAAGAACCCTTGACTCCTCCTGAGAGCTCATTAAGTGTTCAGACCACAGATGTGCCCATCCAGACGGTGAGATGCATCCGCCGTCACAGTTCCCAAAACTGTTCAATTCCCCCAATACTCTTGCTGTCAGCCTTTGTAAATTAGTTATTTCCTAGCCATGCAAAGGAAAGAAGAGGAGTCAGTGAAAAGATTAGATGTGTCATTCTCTCTGGTAGCCCATGAAAAAGGAAAAGAGCAAGAGAACCTCTAAGTGGGACCTCTGCTGGCTTCTTTGTCATGGTTGTTTAATATCCATGATATGGGCTGGGCATGGATATGGGCTCAATCCTGTAATCCAGCACTTTGGGAGGCCAAGGTAGGTGGATCTCGTGAGCCCAAGAGTTTGAGACCAGCCTGGGAAACATGTCAAAACCCCAAATATACAAAAAGAAAATACAAAAATTAGCCAGGTGTGGTGATGTGCATCTCTAGCCCTAGCTACTGGAAGACTGAATAAGAGGATCGCTTGACCCTGGGAAGTAACTGAGACTACAGTAAGCTATGATTGCCCCACTGCACTTCAACCTGGCAACAGTAAGACCCTGTCTCAAAATATATACACATATATGCAGGATATGTTCATCAAATTGAGAAATGCAATTTTCTTGGGAGTAGATAAAAACGTTTACTTTTTACAATATCTTCTTACTGAAAACCAATAGAGATCCCATCTTTCCTTTTTCCAAGACTGAGTGAGTGTACTTGTACAAACACCCAACTGCGAGCTGAGGTCCGGGGTTCTAGTCTTGGGATGACATTTTGTTCCTTGAGAAGTCCCCATGGCCTCAGCATCGTTGCCTACAAAATAAAAGGCCCTGGGCTGGGTGTCTGTTCAGCTCTCACACATTCCATGGGTCTATTTAACAAGCATCAGCTTGCGAATGTTCATGTGGCACACCCAAAGGGGAATTTGACCTGTTCTGGCTCCGTTTAGGGAAGCCTGTTCTGTACTGTTTCTGCCAATGTCAATTGGGCCTACCTAGTTCACACATCTTTCTGTAGCAAGTCCTGGTAAGATTATGTTTTATTAGAGTTTTAAAGGAGACAAAAATCTATGGATGTACTGTGGATCTTTGTGTGTAAGCAGAATGTTAATAAGCTGTGCATCCATGTTCCACGCATCAATTTATTAATGATATATTTACACATAAAGATCCACAGTTGCATCAACTAGCAACAATCACTGCACAGATATAACTATAGGGTGGTTTGATGCAGTACCTCAGATCTTTCCAACATGTTAATATAAACACTTAGACAGATACCTGGAAGACAAATATTTCTGTCATGGTTCTGTTCTCATCTTCATTTTATAGGCCTCGTTCAAAAGGGCAGGAATCCTCCTGTATTCCATACCAGTGTGTATGTGACCTTCTTTATAGACAGATTGGGAGAATTCTTAGTGGCTTCTATGATTTCACAACATTCACACATTAAAGTTCAGAGTCTTCATCAGTTGTCTTTATATAACTCTAGCTATTTCTATTCCTACTTGTGAATGCACAGACTTATGCAAATGCAAGACGATGGAAAGCATGGCTCGCCTCCAGGGCCCACTCTACAACGTGGGATTGCTGCCACTTGCCTGCTACAAAAAAACCCTTCTCTTCTGTGCCCACAGCCACGGAAGGGCTTCTATGGCCCTTCCTGCTTTTCGGCATGAAAAAAATGTCTGAACTGAATATTGTCTAAAGAATGCTTCCCGGCTATGTGGAAGGCATTACCCAAGGTGACTTCCTGAATCACACCGGCCAATGGCCGCAGAAAGACAGCAGTTGTGAATCAAACCATGAACTTTCTGATCACAGGGAGTTTCTTGTTTAACTATTTTACCCCCACTTACTCCAAATTATGCTCTTGGTTGTCAGGAATCTGTCTTCTTTAGCTTAAGCACACAGTGATTCATCACTTATTGGGAACTACGGAAGAGGAAACTCAGTGAAACCTCCTGCTAAACATTGACCCAGAATTATGTAAGTGGGTTAAATGAATAGCAGAACAGATGACTTTAATGCATCTCATCTGCTCATTACCTGCAGTGCAGATGCATGTATTAGTGACTATTGAAGCATGTTATATCTTTTAACCACATCCTTTGACCCCCTTCAGTGCATTAAAGAGCCTTAAGTTCCCTTTCTTAGAAAGTTGTATATAATCTCAACATTCCTTAATTTCCATCCTGTGCTTCTCATGTGATCAACAAAAATATATCAATTCTTGTAAAACTGTGAAAGCTACTTCTTGTTTCTATAAAAACTGGGATTTGTTCTCAGCCTTTCCTTGCAATGTATCCCCATGCCCACTCCCTTCAAAATGTGTGACTTTAGTTCATTATTCTTATCATCTGTTACTTTCACTATAGATATTTATTCAATTTCAGTCTCAGAAGTCAGATGTGGTACATGTAGATCTACTTAACCTTACCTAAGGGTTTATCACTGAAAAGGAAATTGTCTTTGAATTATTTACTCCATGTATCTCCAGGAAACATAGATGGTGGCCTCCTATGACAGATAATATTCTTGTCCTGGATTAACCTACTTGAGATGCACAAATAAAAAAACCTACCCAAGCGCTCACCATTCCTTCATGCTCAGCACAGTCCCTGCATAGAGGCTTCCATGAGGACTCTTGCCTTTATGGGTCACCTCTCCACTGCAGTCCCAGAGCATGGATGCTCTGTGGCTCAGCACTTAGGCAGATCCTGTATCACACTGACCAGTGCTGCTCTGTGTGAGGTACTTCTGTTTTGCCAATTACATTAGGATTTTCCTGATATTTGTGTAATGTTACTAGATCTTGATGTCTTCCCTGGACCTCTATCTCTTCTCCAATAAAGAATAAAATAAACTCTCTTCTGTGATCCCCCATCTATTTTCCCTCTAGAAAAATAAATATAATTTTTTTCCCGACATTCATTGTGTACTAGTCTGTTCTCATGCTGTTAATAGAGACATACCCAAGACTGAGTAATTTATAAGGAAAGAGGCTTGATTGACTCATAGTTCCACATGGCCGGCAATGCCTCACAATCATGGTGGAAGGTGAATGAGAAGCAAAATCATGTCTTACATGGTGGCAGGCAAGAGGACGTGTTCAGGGGAACTTCCCTTTATAAAACCATCAGATCTTGTGACACTTATTCACTATTATGAGAACAGCATGGGAAAGACCCAGCCCCACGACTCGATTACCTCCCACCAGGTCTCTCCCATGACATGCGGGGGTTATTACAATTCAAGGGGTCATTTGGGTAGGGACAAACAGCGAAACCATATCACCTTGCTGTACTGCTATTAAATAGATGGTAAACTCATAGAAAGTGAGCCAATGCTTCATTCACCTTTCTATCTTCTGTGCTCAGTGCAGAACTTTTAATAATTGTTTGTTCCACAGGAAAGGGATAAATGGATAATAACCAATTGTCAAGATTTTTAAATCCCTAGTAGTGTTTTCGTTTGTTTGTTTGTTTGTTTGTTTTTGTTTTTTTGTTTTTTTTTTTGAGATGAAGTTTCACTCTTGTTGCCCAGGCTGGAGTACAATGGCACAAACTTGGCTCACTGCAACCTCCGTCTCCCGAGTTCAAGTGATTTTCCTGCCTCAGCCTCTCAAGTAGCTGCAATTACAGGCATGCACCACCATGCTTGGCTAATTTTGTAGTTTTAGTAGAGATGGGGTTTCCCCATGTTGATCAGGCTCCCTGACCTCAGGTGATCTGCCTGCCTCGGCCTCCCAAAGTGCTGGAATTACAGATGTGAGCCACGATGCCCTGCCCCCTTTTAGTGTTTTAACATTCAACTTATTAAATGTTAGAGAATCAATAAATACTGCACATCAACAGTTCAGTCTTATATTTTTGACTGGCCAAATTTATATTCCTTGCCCAAATTTTCCCAAATGAGGAAAGCATTCAATTATGTGGAAGAGGTGCTCAGTCATTGCTAAGATGCAAGTAAAATGTAGGACTCTGCTCTGAAAAATGTGACCTGAAAATAGGTGCTAGTTTATACATAATATGCCTAGAGAAGTGCAGAAATGTTCAGTGATTTCTATGTGTTTGATGGCTCCAAGAGCGACATCAAAGTATCATTTACAAAAAAAAAAAAAAAAAAAAAAGCCTGCTAAATGTGAAAAGCTGACAGTTAGCCCTGGCTCCCGCTGAGGGTCTGCCTCATGGCTGGTATCAGGGAGAGATATTTTCTTTGTGTCATCAAAGTTGACAGTGACTATTAAAGTGGACTTTCACCCTGCCCGAGACCTCTAACAAAATACCTCTCTATCTCTTCTTTGTATGCTCTCAGCAAAAGAGCTAACCTAAAAATCACATCAGCCAGTTCAACCCACTGTTATTTCAAAGTGCAACCCACATGTGAGAAAGGGGCCTGTGGCAAGCCGTTCAAGGTATTAAAACCATGACTCACTGCCAGACAGAAAAAAGTATTCTCTGCACAGAAATTCAGTACCATGTTATTGCTAAAATTAAAAAAAATTAAACCCTAAAAACAAGCCTGCAATGAATTTGCATAAATGGTGGCATTAGAACATAAATATGCAAAAAAAAAAAAAAGAGAAAGGTCTAATTTTTCAGTAAATTCATGGAAGGACGTAAGATCATATCAAATAGCAGAAGTAAAACAGAGGAGATGCATCTGAAAAATGCTCTCTTTAACTGAATGAAGTCATAGAGTTATGAGAAGGGAAGGATAGTCTGGCTTTCTTGGCAAGACTGTATTTAAAGCAAGTTTGGAAGTAATTTAAAAAAATTATCATTCCACAAAAAAATATATCAGCAGCATCATTTTCAACAGCAGTTACTCTGCACCATGGACATAGATCCCTCCTTGTGTTTCCCTGGCTCCTCACTGGGATTGAGAGTCACTAATAGAACTACAGTCCCTGTGTTGCACATGGTACAAAAACTCTGACTTCACGTTTTGTAGCAAACCACTCAGTCTTTCTGAGAGTTTACAATCCTGTATCCAAAGCACATATTTATGATCAAACGAGGAAACAATTCAGGGAAAAAAAAATCAATCTTACGATTAGAAAATATTGCTTTATCTTTTTTTTCATGCAGGTAGTGGCTGAAGATTGCTGAGAGCAAGGGAAGATCAATAAGTGTCTCCACAATGTCAAAAGAGGTTGAAGAATGAAAGATGCACTTAGTCTCTCAGTTGTTTATGTTGGTGATGCAAACAAATATTTGACTGTTTGTGAGCTGAATTGGTCCCTTTGGAAATTGCAAAGTGTAACTTGGAGGAATTATGAGCACACACTTATTTAAAAGGGCAAAAGGACTGTAAACATATGGGTAAGAATAATGAAAAACTCTGGAGTGGAGGCTGCAGAACGTGGTGGAAAATGCAGTTTCACATGCTTACCATCCAGCTGAGAGCAATTTCTAAGAGTACCACCCAAAGAAACATGAGGCTTTAGTGGCAGATGTTTGCTTCAGGAGCCAGAGCTCATGACTGGCAGCTTACTTCAGGAGGCTGTGTGAAATGTGTCCACATTTGGTCCAGAGCAAACCTTTGGAGCTTTAAGCATATCAGTGAGTTAAGCAGGAAATCCTAATGCAAAAAGTTAAGTGAATTTAATATTAACTGAAAGTTCCTTAAAGAAAAAGGCCATCGGATGCATCCGGAAAAATTTAGAGGAAAATCTGTGGTGTCACAAAGATCTGTGCTGGGCCTCGTCGTGTTCATCATTTCTCTGAGATTCACATGACAGTATAGATGCTATTTCTATCATTTACAAGAAAAATTCTTTAAAAACATTGACTTCAGATCTGAAATTATTTCAAAGGCTGGGACAATGGGCCAAATCCAACACCAGTAAATCTCACTTCTCCTTCAGGACCTAACTGAAATCATATTTCTTCAGCAAGGCCTCCCCCAAGCATTAGACCATATAAGACCTCCCATGTGCTTCTGGAGCATCTTGTTCTGTTCCTTTCTTTGTTGCAGATTGTAAATCTGTTGAGGGCAGCAGAACAAGTTTATTGCATTCACCATTGTACTCCTATGTACTGCTCATAGCAGTTCCTGGCACATAACAAGTGTTTCATAAAAATTCTTTGAATTAAAAAAGAAATATACAAAATGTTATGCATTTTGGCTAAAGGCATTAGTGTATGATTAGTAGCTGTAGCAGGGGGGTGGTGGAGATTGTGCCAGCTAAAGAGTGGCAGGTATGACTGCAAAATATGGAAAACTCACTACATCAGCAGTAAGTCAAGAAGTAAGTCAAGACTTCAAACAGTTAGTACAGCACAACAAATTGAAAATTCCACCAAAAAAAGAAGGAGATAATTCACTTCCAGTCATCCTTAAATTGTGTTTCCAATTCTGGGGAAAATGACAAACTGAAATTAATCCAGAGGCAAGCTAACTTGATAGTTGGGCCTGTGAACTATGAAAGAGGCCTAAAACCCTGAGACTGATTAAAACCAAAAGATGATTTTTGGATCTTACCTTTAAGTCTTTAATCCATTTTGAACTGATCTTTGGGTATTGTGTAAGATACGGATTCGATGTCATTCTATTGCATGTGAATATCCAGTTTTCCCAAAGCCATTTGTTAAAGAAACGATCCTCTCCCACTGTGTATTCCTGATACCCTTGGTGAGGATCAGTTGACCACATACAAATAGGTTTAGTTATGATCTCTCTCTTCCATTCCATTGGTCTAGACATATGTCTTTACGTCAGTATCATATTGTTTTAATTAATTTAGCTTTATACTATATTTTGAAATCAGAAATGTGATCTCTCTAGCTTTGTTCTTCTTTCTCAAGACTACTTTTGCTATTCAGGGTCTTTTGAAACTTCTATAAAAACTAGGAGGAAAGCTTCTTGACATTGGTCATGGCAATGACTTCTTGGATATGATGCTCAAAGCGTGGACAACAAAAGCAAAAGTAGACCGGTAAGACTACATCAAACCTAAAAGAGTGCACCACAAAGGAAATCATCAGCAGAATGATTGTTTCTTTTGCAACCTACAAAACTAAGGAAAATATTTGCTAATTATATATCCGATAAGGGATCAATCTCCAAAATATATATAAGTAACTCCTACAACTCAGTAGCAAAAAAAAAAAAAAAAAAAAAAAAATCAAATAACCCAATTTTTTTAATTGGGCAAAGGACTTGAATAGGCATTTCTCAAAAGAAGACATACATATAGCCAACATGTATATATGAAAAAAGGCTCAACATCACTAATCATTAAGGGAAATGCAGTCAAAACCACAGCGAAATAGCACTTCACATATGTTAGACTGGCTACTAACAAAAAAACAGAAGACATCAGGTTTTGGTGAGGATGCAGAGTAAAGGGAACCCTTGTACACTGATGATGAAATGTAAGTTGGTATAGTTATGATGTAAAACACTCTGGAGCTTCTCAGAAAATATTCAAAATAGAACTACTATCTGATTCAGCAATCCCACTTCTGACTTTATATCCAAAAAAATTGAAATCAGGATCTCAAAGAGGTAGTGCACACCCATGTTCACTATAGCATTATCCACAATGACCAAGATATGGAAACAACCTACGTGTCTGTCAACAGATAAACAGATAAAAAATGTGGTCTATACACTCAGTGGCATATTATTTGGCATTGCAAAAGGAGACCCTTCCACTTGAAAGAGCATAGATGAACCAGCAGGACATTATGCTAAGTGAAATAAGCCAGTCACAGAAGGAAAAATACTCCATGATTCTACTTACATGAGGTAGCTAAAATAGTCAAACTTACGAAAGCAAAGACTTGGATGGTGGTGCCAGGGGCTGGGTAGAGGCACAAATTGGGAGTTGTTGTTCAATGGGTATAAAGTTTCAATTTTGCCAGATGTGTAGTTATAGAGATCTACTATACAACACTATGCCTATAGTTAACTGTATTGTGCACTTGAAATGTATTAAAGAGGGCATATCACATTAAATATTCTTACCAAAAACTAAAACAAAATAAATAAATATTCTTTTTAAATTTTTTAAATTTTATTTTAAGTTCCAGATATATGTGCAGGACCTGCAGGTTTGTTACATAGGTAAACATGTGCCATGGTGGTTTGCTGCACCTATCAACCTGTCACCTAGGCATTGACTAATGCACCCAAATGCATTAGCTATTTATCCTGATGCTCTCCCTCCCCTGCCACCAACAGGCCCCAGTGTGTGCTGTTCCCCTCCCAATGTTCATGTGTTCAAATGCAGTATTTGTTTGGTTTTCTGTTCTTGTGTTAGTTTGCTGAGGATAATGGCTTCCAGCTCCACCCATGTCCCTGCGAAAGGCATGATATGGTTCCTCTTTGTGGCTGCATAATATTCCATGGTGTGTATGTACCACAAGAAATACATATGCTTACCTGATACAAACACACACATACACAAAGGTGCACATGGAAACTTTTGGAGGTGAATGTGTTTCTCACCTTGATTTTAGAGATGGCTTCACAGGTGTATGCATATATTAAAATTAATCAAGTTGTACATTAAAAACACCGGTTTACTTCAATAAGGGTGTTAAAAAATGAAAAACGAGACAGGTGGGGAGACTAGAAAGAAGTTTTCCCATATTTAAAGTGTTGTCCTGCAAAAGAGGGAAGAGACTTTTTATTGCACCTGACTTTGGAGGACAGAGAAAGGAGCAAGGCATATGAATTATAAAGAGGTAAGAGTTAGCTTGATAAAAGGAAGACTCTTAATAATTGTAGCTATTTAAAAAAGAAATATGCTTATTGAAATTTTAAAAGTGATATTATAGACAAATAATGAAGTACAATAAAAAATGTTTCTAAAATATGAGTAGCACAATTTTTTTAAATGAAGGCATGCATACACACGCCCACACACACATGCACACACACACACACACACACACACACACCTGGGCACATACATCAGAAGGTTCATGGTGTTTATCTCTGAGTAATAGTATTGCAGATATTTTTAATATTAATTTTGTACACTAAGTTTTGTTTTACAGAGAAGGCAAATTATTTTTCTTATGACAGGAAAATACTGTATAGCAAAAATGGTTGTGTTGGAACATGCGGAGTTCTATTTTGCTGGGGGTGTTTGTGCAGAGCCTGTGACTGGTGGTGTTAACTCTCAGGATGTTGAGAAGGAGACTGCTATAGACAGAAAGATGGCTGTTACCTCTTTAACCTCTATCGTGCTTCAGATTCTGAGAATCTATTGCATAAAACAGTAATTATAACAATAATTATAACTATTGTAAGTAGCAACATGTAACCTGTAGTTATTGATAATTATGATTAATAAAAAGTCAGGAAATTCAGAAGTCAACTTTTCCCGCCAATGTAGACAGTATGGAAAAATCCTTGGCCACATATGCAGAGAGAGGATTGTCCATGGCCAGGAATGTATGTCCTTCCTGCTGCTCACTGGTCTACACTGGCAGGTAAGAAACACATTTGCCTCTAAACGCCCAGCCCAGTGGTACATGAAACGATCTTCATCTATTGTATCTCAAGCATGAAATTGTAGCCTGCACTCGATCTTTTGGTATTGTAGCTACTCTGATCTACCAAAATGAAAATTAAATATATTGTCACTAGTTATAGAATATATTTTCCTTGACTAAAATGCCATCTTCAAAGCACATTAGGACTTTGTCTTTTTTGTCTGTTTTGTGTCCTGTTATCAAATTCATTTGTTGTTCTATCTCTGCTCAGGATGTCTGAATAGCTTTATGTGGAGTGACTTTAAGTGTGAACCTAAGTCAAATTCAAAACAAGACATCTAACTAAGAAAAGCCTTAGGTAAAACTTTGAATACATTTATCTTTAATGTTACAAGATGTTCACATTATCCCTAGACACCCACTCTTTGCTGTCTTCAGACACTTAACCCTTCCTCCCCCTGACACCTCAAATTCAAAATTCAGGCTTAGGAAAAAGATTTGTTAATGTTTTCAAATCAGGGCCTATAGTAGGAAGCCAATCAACTAATTCTGTAATTGTCTCTTATCTGCCCGAAACTATGAAAGACCACTTCAGGGCAAAAACAAAATAAACTCTTGAAATCACAAGGTGATGTGTAGCAATTAACAATTCAACGTTACAAACAGTACATGCTATTGGTAAATGCTACTCAGGTTCAGGAAATCAAAGGTAATTATCTTTGAGCTGACAAATTTACGGCTCTACCAACAAATGAAGGAATTACTGTGTAGTGCGCTAGCAGGGATCCTGTGAGAGTCGGTGGAGATGGAAGTTCTAGCAGAACTTCAGAACCCTACAATACCAACAGGCTTAGCTCAGGGGACAAGTCAGTCCTGCACGCTACTGCAAGTGATAGCAAAGCGTGGTCCAAGGACCAGCGTCCCCTACACCACTTGGAAGCTTGTTAAACATGCAGAATCGAGGGCCCCGTCCAGAACTAATAAGTCAAAAATCTAGGTTTTAACAGGATCCTAGGATGGTTATTCACATGCACATTGAAGTTTGAGAAGCTCTGGTCTACTCAATGGCGGTTCTGCTCAGTTTCTTCACATTTTAGCCCTTCGCATTCAAAGCTACTTGCTTTTTAAAATAGACTATTAATTTGTAGCCTTCAATTGTCACAGCTGCAAAATTAACTTATTACTTAACTTTATTCTATTTTTCATGCACTTCTCACTCAACGTCTCTTGTTCTTCAAAGGTGGTCCCTAGAGAATGACAGTTTTTCACCACCCAGGAGCCAACGCACTACCGCACATTTTACACGAGGGGGCGCATGAGGACTGAGATTCGGGATCTTCAAGGCCATCTTCTCCACAGTGATTTTTGTCAGCGACGGCCCCCTTCTCCAGGATTGGTTTCACAATGGTATCTATCACTTGGCAGCATGAAGAGTTGATGGAATCCCCTCCTCCACTCACAAGTCAGGTATTTCCTGAACCCTTGCTGTTTTCACCGTTTTCTACTCCTAAGGGACAGGCATTCAGATGATCTCCCCTCAGGGGTCCCTGGGAAGGCTGGAGAAGCATTGCTTTAAATACAAGGGCAAACCAGAGGGCCCTTGGTCAATATCCCTGCTTTCGTAGTTCTCCTGTGTTTCATCTTCCAATCAGGTCATGCAGCCGTGAGTCTTTGACACATCGCCCCTCTCTTCAGATGCCCACATCTCCAATATTTCAGCACACCTCAGTCTTTCATAATCCAATTTTTAAAAACTCTTGCTTCATTCTGTTCTTTTACTGCAAACAGAGAGTAGCTGAGTGAGCAGCGTGAGGATGAGGAGTCCAAAGCTGAAGCTTGTGGATTTCCTGGGAAGTTACTCACTCAACCTTAGGCCTGGGGAATAACTAGAAAATCGAATGTTTCATTCCCTTAAGAAGCCATTCTCTTTGTCCAGTGGAACCCAATACTTGGTGCTGTGGTTGTTTTAGAGAGTGTCTAGTGGAGCTAACTTACTGAATCCATGAGGTTTATCACTGTTACGCACAGTGCCCACCATGTGTTGGCAATAAGCAACTAACAAACGCATTTTGGCAATCACTAGAAAATGTTCAGTGTTACATGGGTCTTCCACCTCCTAAACGCTTTTGTCCTGGTGAAAGCTTTTATTTTAACTGTAGTTTTTCCCTAATAGGGCTCTATTTCAATTACAGTTGTAATTATTTGTATCAACGTGCAATCCCACACTTAAACAAATTGGAGCCCACTCCAGAACAAAATTAAAAACATTTCTTTTGGCAGGGAATAACAGGAAGCCAGAAGGAATAGAGGAGAGATCCAGTGGAGGGAGCAAAGCAACGGGAGGCCTTTTCATATGTGCAACCACTTAAAAAAATTATTACGATTCCTTATGTTTCCTATGTAGAATACAACGCTATCTCTTAATGAAAATGGTCTCCCCTTCCCCCCACAATTCTTGTGGCTATTGCCAAACAGTGCTTCTTATAAAAGAAAAAGAATATGACAAAGGAACCACAAGGAAGGCAGAAGACTAAAACCCAGGGCTGGACACTACACCCAGTTGATGCTCAATGGCAAGTGGCTTAAATATTTGTGTGGCTCAAGGTAGAGTGGGTTTCTTTCACATCAGTTTGGAAATTCATAGCTTCTTCAGGCTTCTTGTCACAAATATCATGTGAAATATTTTATGGCACGGCCCCTGGGTCCTGAAATGCTCGGTCCCATTCTGTCTGAAAGTAGCATTTCCCTTTTCCTGTTGGGCCCCTCACCAAGAGCACTTAGCGTCTGAGGCATCACCCTGGTTATACTTCCATCTGATGGTGAGGCGGCCATGCATTTCATACACTTTTCCTCTAACACAAGCACTTTCATTGTGATCATGGATTGAAATCAAATAGACACGTCAGTCAGATAAATTATCATATACTGGGTATGTATCCCCAGATCGAGTCTACCCTTTTTGCCTGGGAAAACACTCGCATGACCCACTTAACTTCCCTAGGGCTGGATGCCCTTCAAGTCTTCCTCAGGGAAGGAGAATCGTTCTCCTTGTATGAACCAAGAACACATTTTAGCTCACTCATTTCCTCAGTAGTTTAGATCTATTTTAATTGGGTAAATATTTCATTACCATAAACACAGATATTAGCAGGCATCAGAAGATACCATATCAGGCACACTGAAGCCAAGTGGCTGGAGGTGCTGTACCCCACCAATAGGCTTTTTCTTTTTTCACTGTGATAATTTCTGTTCCTTTAACATAAGACATCAGGTAGAAAACATTCCATTTGCAGACAAGAAAATCTTGTCTACTGTCTACATCTACTGTCCCATCTACATATATTTGTATGGTCCAGAGGAGGGGGGAGACCATCCCAAGCCTGGGAAGCCGTCCAGGGAAACAGGAGGAGGATGAGCCAGGGAAGTGTGTTTAGAGTGGAGAGAGCATGATCAGACTCAAGCGAAGGAGCACATCAGAGGGAAAGAAAAATCATTTTGGACGGGTGGGCAGGACAGTATAGGGAGTGCCCTGAGAGCTAGTAAGGGGTCATGGTCATGACAGCATAGGCAGTTGGGAGCCCTGCCATGACCTAGAGTGGTGGCATTTGAAAGGGAGGAGAGTTAGGAACACAGAGCAGATTGGCGCAACAGAAGTCGATGGTGAAACTTATTCATGTCTTTTTTACAGACTTTTTGGTTAAAAGTGTCAAAGCCAATGAAGTTCAGCTAATCAAGAAACAAGAACTTACTGTAAAGATGCAAAGTCATCCTCAGAAGTCAATAGCAGGAGGCATAGCCAGGGCTCTTTTGACTCTGGTTCATTCTTTAGAGTTGCCTTTTGGTTTTGTTACACACTGACTTGCTCTGATTCTCCCTTCGTATGGCCACTATGGCTCCAAAATTCATGTCTGAGCCAAGCACAGATGTTGATCTCTATTTGTCCATTTCTTTAAATCCAATTCCAAATTCCCAAGAGAAAGATACTGATTGTCCAGCTCGGCTCAGTAAGAACTCTGATGCATCCATGGCCAAAGTGGAAGGGTCATGGTGGAAACCCAGTTATTTGGGCTTCCGTTTTGTGGAGAGGGGGATGAATCCTGGAGAAATGGCATCAAGGGCTGGAAAGGAACTCCAAAAGGTGTTTACAACAACCCGCCAGAAGTCTGCTGGTGTATATTAATCCTGCCATCCTGCAAGCTCGATGTCAGTAGAGACAAAAGAAAGGGAGAAATAGAGGGAATGTTTGTCTTATTTCTAGAAACAGGTCATGTTTAGGACACATTGGAGTGCCAGCCATGGGGATGACATCAGGATAGAATGGTCTGGGCAAAGCTGAATGGGAAGAGGCATTTCCACAAAACTGCCCAAGACAGTGCACATTCTTAGGGACAGAAGAATTCAGACACCCAGGGAGGACTGCTATTTAGAATAGCTCAGAACATCACAGGTGTGCTGGCTTTCTACTTTAATGTGAAGCTGGGTGTGGAGTTTTTGAAGAGCTAAGCAAGACCTCATAGTTCCCAAAACATGGATGGAAGTGTTTGACCTCAGAACATTCTCATATTATTAATCAGCACACCAAATATTTACCAAAGACATACTCTGTGCCCAGTGCTGTTGGATACTGTAGTGCTAGGTCAGGCTGCAGAGACAGAAGGGCCATCCCTCTGCTGTTGTAGAAAGTCCCTTTGGGGGTTCTGGAGGGAATTGGATGCCAGGAAGTTTCCCAGACTCCTCTCAGCCTCCCTTCCCAAACTCAAAGAAACGTGTTCTCTCCACCCTCCTCTTCTGCCTGCCAGAGTTCCCAGATTTGTTCTGTTTTGCAGTTGCGTCAAGCCACACTCAATTCCCATCCTAGCAGAAGGCATAAATTAACATTTTATTATGTGTACTTGTTAGGGTCTCTTAAAGCAGGCATGCAAATTCAAGGCTCCCATAGTAAATTAGAGCATACCCAGATTTCACTGAAAATAAACCAGGTTGCCCTGGCCAAACCCTTGGAAAGCAGCACTTCTCTGAGCTCCCCTGGGACAGATGCTCCCCTCGGCTCCTGCCCCAGGTTGTTTACCCTGGCCCCCAGCCATTTCCTGCCCCGTTTGGCACCCCCTGTCCTGTCTGTCCAGCTGCCACTAACTCATAGGACTCCCGGTCGACTTTCACTTACGAGGAACCAATTTCACAAGCAGCTGTAGGTGAGCCTTTTATGAGCCTCTAGCGAGTGAGTGAGAGTTCTCAGCTCTTCTCCCACAAGCAGCTGGACAAATACATCTGCCTTGGCCTTCCAGGGGACCAGCTATTTTGAGATTCCCTTTGATTGGCTCTTCCTACTACTGTGCCTTTAATTGTAGCTTATAGCTCTTAAAACCTTACAGAACAGGAACGTCAAGCTAGACAGAGCTTGATTTGATTTCGCGTGGCTGTGGTGGAGGAATTAGAATTAGCAAAATTAAAAGTGAGAAGTAGTTAGTATGCACTTAGGCTCTACTAGGTTCCATGTTTCAGTGTTCTGTGGCCTTTCTTTTCTGCATGCAGATGAGGTTATATAATTTTGTGTGTGGCTGGAGAAAGGTGGTCAGGGGAAAGAGAGAAAGAAAGTTTCCTGCATTGGCACTTTGATTTTCGAAGTGCCCTTTTACATCCCTCCTATGCTGCATAATTATAAACAGCTGCCTCCTTGGGAATATTCATGGATGATCCCACCCAAATAAAGAGAGGAGGACATCACAGCCTTCCCAAGGAAGACATCATAGCCCACAGGCATCCATCACAGAGCGGAAACCCTGGTTGTGACCTGGTAGGTGGAAGGGCTGACTTCACAGGCCTTGTGCCAGCCTCGATGAGCAGGGCAAGTATTCACAGGGGATATTTGAACCTCCCTATTCTAGAGGTCACATTGGGAGACACCTTCAAATGGGTCCTATGTAGTACAAGTGTGTGTGAGTGCCTCCAGCATTCCTGCAGCCCTGCTTCCGGAAGACTGCTGGTCCCTCCACCCCTGTGGCTCTCAGGAAGTTGAGTGCTCCTTCTGAGTGCTGGAAGATACGGGGGACCTGTGCTGCCACTCGGAAGGCTCCAGTTGCCGGCCATGTTGCTATCTCTATTTTATTTCTCCTTCTGTTTTATTTCTGCTTCTTAACTTCCTCCCTCCTTCCTCCCACCTCGCTCCCGGCTTTTCTGCATCCTTTCTCTCCTTGTTTCACTCAGTTCTTCTTTGCATTTCATTTCACCTTCCTGCTCTGTAGAGAGCTATGCGTGGCTCTTACCTTCCCCCAGTGGCATTTAAAGTGTTTCTTGGTGCAAAACATCCTATTCATTGCCATAGAAACAGGAAGCTCAGTGTGGAAGAAAAAGGAAAAAAAAGAAGTCTGACACTCTGAAGCTGTGCAATGCTGTTATTTTGCCCAAATCCATAAATGGCAACATGCTGGGAGATATGCAAAAGCCTCCCCGCTGCTAGAACCAGAGAAGGAAGGCCCTTCCATTCCTAGGAGACTGTCTGCAGGTTTTAAACCAGGCCCCAGACCAGGCGAGAGCTGGCTCAGTGGAAAGAATCACTGCTTTTCCTTCACATGGAAACTCACAGCTGAGTTTAGGGAAGTCAGACTGCCAGGGCCCTGGGTGAGGAGTCAGACAGACCTGGTTCTGTGATAAATTCTGCCTCTTAAAAGCTGCAGCCTTTTGAACTCTTCACTTAACCCCTCTCAGTCTCCCTACCTGTAAACTAAGGATATTAATATTGCCACAGCCTTGTTGTCAGGCTCCAATGAGGGCTTGTGGAGCTGTGGCTTCATTGCACTTCCTGTTGGACGTGCTGGTTCCTCACCCCATCCTTGGAAAGCACAAGTTTGGGTCATCTATTCGCCATGGTAAACACCTCCTGACATAAAACTAAGTGAAGAACTTCACAATCACATAATTCCTAAAACAAAGCCAATCAGCCACGACATTCTTTAAAATGCACTAAGAAGTATTTAATTTTTACATCTTCATGCAAAACGTGGACAGGAGCCTTCTCCAAACCATTGATTTCCAAGATGCATCTTCAACCTGCCCCCAGTGCTGCCTTTCTCTTCTGGGTTCCAAGCTGTCTGGAAGCTGTTATTCCCTAAGCTGAGAACAGGCTGGGTAAGCACGGATCAGAGCTTCAAGCTAATGATGTGAAGTTTGCTGGTTTAATCGCTACCCAGCCAGTGAGTCCTCAGAGACAGTCTATGTTCTGTTCCCTGAAATGCATGCTACTTTCAACAACTACCTTTGTTCTACGTCTCTTAGATTCTGCATTTGGCATCCATTAATCACAGGGACAAATGAACAGCCAAAGTTGTTTGTGTCTTCCCTGTGATTCCCTTGCTCTGGCCCGTAAAAATTGCATTAACAACCCTCCAATCCATCCCAAGCTTGTTCCTTGAACCTCCTCATTTAACTAACTCCCACAAACCAAGTCAGAAGTCCCCTGCCCTAAATTACCCAGGGCTAGGTACCAAACAACTAGAAACCACCCCACTAGACCAGAGACCACTGACATTATTCAAACTGAGCCACCCTAAGCTGTTTCCCGGTCTTCCCTTGCCTCTCCTATGAAAACACAATGAGGGCTCTGGCCATGGTCTTCCTTTACACCTCTTTCTGCCTCCTGACCAAACCTGGTGCCTCCCCACGTGGCCTTCTGTGGTGTGACACAATGAGGGCTCTGGCCATGGTCTTCCTTTACACCTCTTTCTGCCTCCTGACCAAACCTGGTGCCTCCCCACGTGGCCTTCTGTGGTGTGGTGGCCCCTTTCTCTTGGAAACTGTAAGTAATTAAAACATTCCTTCAATAGTATTGGCCTCTCTTGTCATCACTCATTCACCTCCATAAATTAAGAGCCAGGCACAAATCAACCTTGTCCACATCTGTCATACCAGCAACAGAGATGCCCTGGTAATGAGGTGTAACTGGTTCATCACGTACACATCACACGCTTTGTGGTGCTAGCTCAGCAGCATCTTCATCTATAAATAAGTCAACCATATGTCCCACTGTGCCCTGTAGAGTCCAAATTTACCCCTAGTTGACCTGTACAATTATGTATAGTGGCCTCGTTCACTCTCAAAGCAATTCTGGTTTAGAATATAAATGATATGGTTACCCTACTATAAAGGACAGAAAAACATTCTTCCATGAAATAGGTAAATGTCTTTGTTTCAGAGGACTAATTGCAACTTAGTCATTTAGTGCCATATTTCCACTTGAGCAAAGGGTCTAAATGAATGTTACAGACTTTCTAAAAATACAAGTGCTTGTCTTCACATAATAAGCAAGAAGTTCAAGAGGAAAAACCAGCTGCATGAACTGTGTATACAAAGCAGAGCAAAGAATCATGACTACGCTGAGGCTTCTTTCATGAGCATCAAGGATGACGGTAGTTTTGTTTACTGCAACCCAAAAGCTGGACCAGGGTAGGAGTCCTTATGGGCCAAACGATCACGTGATTATCTCATGTCTTCATGTCTGGTATCTGAGAGGAGATTTAGTCATTCCGTCATTCCGAAAATGTGTTTTGTCTCTAATATGTGCTGGGTCCTAGGGATACAATTAGAATCAGTTTCAGTTCCTGTCCTCAAGGAGTTTCTTCTGTAAAGGAAGACATAACACACATAAGAAGTATTTCAAAAGGCACAAGCACAGGTTACTATAGGGCCATTTACAAGAAGCACTTATTCTAGTCCTGGGGGTTATTAACTGGCTTTATGAATGAAATATGGGGTGGGTGTGGGGAGATAGGAATGTGAATTCTAAGACCCTAGTTATATCTGAACCACTGAGCATAGAGACCACAGTCTAAGGTCCTGGAAACCAAAGGACAGAACCTGAGGGTGTTGGAGCATGAGACTGGGTGACAGTCTAAACTCAGGCAACCAAATAAACAGAATACAATGACGCCCGAATGCTGCAGAAAATCCAGCCCCAAGTTCTAGCATTTCTTGACAGGTAGAAGTGAGGAATGTTAAGGGCCACTAGGAAAAAAATATATACCAAAGCCAAAATATGAGAGAATTGATTATGAATGCTCTAGATTTTTACCCCAACCCTAAACTCGTCCCATGCTTCCCTAGGGGCCAGGACTGGTTCATCTTTGCCCTTCAACACTCTAGCCTCAGTTCCAAGGAGGAGAAGGATCAGCTGTGTGCCGGGGACAACTTCCTCATCATCCTCCGTGGGAAGTCTGTCGGAGGTTGTTTGTAATCAAGCCCTAAAAATCTATGACATGCAGCTGCACTGTCTGTGATGGCACGTACGTCAAGGAGAAAAATTCATGATTTAGGAATGCATAGAGCTATGTTTTGCTCCTCCACGCCCTAGTCAGATGCAGAGTTGTTTTGGTCCTCTACAGAGTTATAAATAAAAACCCAGCTCTAAAGATTTGCTGAAGCAAACCCAAGGCTGAAGGAGCAATCCTTCTTAATTGACCTGACTTACACAATGCTTCTGGCATATGGTCTTGCTCTCCCCAGACAAAGAGAATGCCTATAAAAAGAAATAGATAACATTGGTCCTGGCATTATTTTAGAGTCCTGGAATGTAAGACGCAGGGGATATTAGACATCATTTTGCCCTATGCATGCATCTTAGAGATCAGGTGTGCCAGAGGTTATGGAGCTATTTAATATGATGCCTTGAATGGGATTCCTTTTTTCTTTCAGAAACAAACACAATTAGATTCAATACCTTGGAAAACAGAATTTTGGTACATTTCAAAGTTATAGACAACAGTCTCTGTTGTATACTTGACACACTTAGAATAAGTAAAACAGACTGTGTTCTACACCCCCAAGTATGCAGTGCCTCATAATACACCCCTGGGACGCATCATCAAACTTCTCCTGATTAGTGTCCCATACTTCGAATGGGTCTCTCCATCCTCTTATCCGTCAGCAGTTCCCTATTATGTTTCCTATTATCAGAGCTCTGATGGAAGAAAACTGGTCTGATAAACTCATTCACCCCAGGGTGTACATATACAATAGTAGCCCAATGAGAGTAAGTTTTGTAAAATACTTATTCACCAAATAGCAATGTTAAAAAATAGAGTCCAGCCGGGCGCCGTGGCTCACACCTATAATCCCAGCACTTTGAGAGGCCGAGGCAGGTGGATCATGAGGTCAACAGATCGAGACCATCCTGGTTAACATGGTGAAACCCCGTCTCTACTAAAAATACAAAAAATTAGCTGGGCATGGTGGCACGTGCCTGTAATCCCAGCTACTCGGGAGGCTGAGGCAGGAGAATTGCCTGAACCCAGGAGGCAGAGGTTGTGGTGAGCTGAGATGGCGCCATTGCACTCCAGCCTGGGTAACAAGAGCGAACCTCCGTCTTAAAAAAAAAAAAAAAAAAAAAAAAATAGAGGCCAACATTTTTGAGTATCAGGATGCAGACATGGCACCAATCACTTAACCACGTCACCTCATTTAACCGCATCAGCTCATGTAACCACATCAGCTTATTTTATCTTGACAACTCTTTAAGATAGCTATTATATTACCCCCATTTTTTGCATGAGTAAAAGCAAGGTTTGGAGGGGTCTCCCAAAGTCATACTGTTAATAAATGGTAAAGCTGGAATTGACCATTCAATACAGGCCATTTGAATCCAAAGCCTGTAGTTTTCACCACAGTGCCATAATTTGTGACTGCTGTAAGTAACAACAACAAAAACCATGATACTTGCATATCTACTTTAATGCATTTTTTCCGAAAGCACAGATCCTAACCATTCAGACTGGGTTACTTTCTTTTTTTCTCCAGCGTTATTGAGACGTGATTGACAAATAAAAATTGTGTATTTTCAAGGTGTACAATGTGATGATTTGATATATACATTGTAAAGGATTACCACGTCGATTCACTTCCAAAAGCCTCCACATTACTGCTTATTATTCCTCATATCTCTGTATTGCCATTCATTAGTTTGGCCCCCAAGATTTCAATAACTATAAAAAAATAACAGCAAGTCCAAGGTCTCTCTGACAATGAAGCTGCCTCTGTTTTCCCAAGATCAAGAGTTGCCACTGGGAGTGATGGCTCAGGCCTGTAATCCCAGCACTTAGGGAGGCTGAGGTGAAATCTTTAAAAAAAAAAAAAAAAAAAAAGTTGCAATGTCTTTTTCACTCCTCCATGCCCTGTTTCCAGTCATATTATCTTCATCATCATTACTGTCCTTCTTCCTCCCTCAAGGCTCTGTTCAAACCCCTCTGGCTTCTGGAAATGGTCTCTGTTACTGTAAGTGGCCAAAGAGAGAAAGAGAGGAGGGCCGTGAACGTGGCCTAACCCACTCCAGGAAACCCGTCACCTTTTCAACTTCCCCTTTCCTCACGCCCACTCCCGCCCCCAGCTCCACTCCCTACTTCTTCACTTCCTCATTTGCAGCATAAGAAAATGTGCCCGGGAAACCAGCACAGGACAAATACCGGAACACAACAAACATTGTACTTCCCATGAAGAGAGCAGTCCCGTCTGGGCCCAGAAGCTCGCAGCCAGCCTCCAGGGCTCTGAGGAGAAGGGGCCATTACCTCAGCCTCCCAGAGACAGACACAGGCACCCTGGCACCACCGCACACAGTGACATTGCCTGGCAGGGGGGTGTTTTCACTGTCTCTACTGTCTGTGGGGCTTCTGCAGCTGCCTCCAGTTCTCTAATCCAATCAGAGCTACATTGTCCTGTTTCTGTTATAATCATGCCCAGATTGCCAGGCACAAGATATTTATCAATTCTGGCAAATCTGTCTCCCTCAAGAGAGGCCATCTCTGAGCCAGGCTGCGCTGCCTTACCTGCCCACACTGTTTAGGGTCTTTTCTGGTTAGACCCCACTTTCTATGCCTATTTCAATTCATTCACATTCATTCACACTTTCCAGGATTCTTGGGGCATTTTAGTGTCCTTGATAACGTCTTGAGTGTGATGGAGAGCCCCACTTCCTGCAAGGTGCTGCATGACATAGAAAGGCTGAGATCCTCTATTTACACCATTCAGTCAAGGAACTACTGGCAAGTTCTCTCTAACAAGCCACCTCCAGACTCCCCTCTGGTGGGAAACTGATGTACCTACTCAAGATATTTATCAATTCGGACAAACCCATCTATCTCAAGAGAGACAATATTTAGAAATTTGTGCAGTCACTATTTAGAAGTTTTCCCCAAAAGTTATAATTACATTTTTCTTTCAAGTTAGGCACAATATGACCCGCCCCCCCCCACCCCGCAACACATGCGCGCACGCACACACACACACACACACACACACACAAAGATGTTCATGTTCTAATTCCCAGAACCCTGTGAATATGTCACCTTACATGGCAAAGGGGACATTGCAGCTGTGATAAGTTAAGGGTCTGGAGTTGAGGAGCATATCCTGGATTATTCAGGTGGGATCAGTGTATTCACATGGGTCCTTAACTATCAGAGTACCTTTCCCAGCTGTGATCAGAAAGAGATGAGTAAGAGAGGCAACACTGCTTGCTTTGAAGATGAAGAAAGGAACATGAGCTAAGAAATAGAGATGTCCTCTGGAAGCCAGAAAAGGCAAGAGAACGATTGTCCCCTAGAGCCTCCAGAAAGAAGCCAGCTCTGCAGACACCTTGACTTTACTCCAGTGAGGGCTGAGTGGGATGTCTTACCTCCAGAACTATAAGAAATGAATTTATGTTAAGCCACTAAATTTGTGGTGATTTGTTATGGTGGACGTGGGAAACTCATATGGGCTTAAAAGGAGGAACAGGTAGGTCCAGGCCCTTTTTTTCTTAGATCAGAAATTATCAAATATCTACTTCTTAATTGGCAGTTACCCTCTCAACAGGCAACTAAGAAAAAGACAAGGTCACTGTGTCATCAAATGGGACTTGCTACTGTTACCTGAAGAGAATCAACATAAGAAATTCTGAAAAAAGACAGAAAAAAATGTAAAAGATGAACATTATCCAAGCTATTTAGGAATATCTGCCGCTACTGACTGGGAAAGACATGGACGGTTACACATTAATATTAAGCCCGAGCTCATTTTCAATGCAAACTGCTAACCTTTAACAGGAATGCTCTTTTTGATTACAAAGGAAATAAGCACATCGCAGAGTTAAACATTTTGTTTTCTAGGGTCTGAAAGACATAAAGCAATACTGGAAATCTTTGAGATCATTTGGAGTCAGGGCGTCTTAGATAATGTCAACTCACAATTAAGCTGGAGAACTTGTCTGCAGCCCATATTGTGGCATTTGGGAATTATGCAGGGCCCAATCATCAAACCTTCAAGTGGAGAAAACGAGACTCAATGCCCTTCTGGCATGAAGTGGTGACACTTATCCAAATTTGATCAAGAGCGTTTAAAGCAAATGTCAAGGTAATTGGAACTTTCTCTTGTCATTCGAGTTTCATTTCATATCCTCTCCCAAATACTACAAAAGTGAATTTTCTTTGCCCCAGCCCTTGAATATGGTCTCAAAAAAAAAGTTTTGTTTTATTTTATTACTTTCTTTTAATTGTGAAAAAAAAAAAAGATTTAACAAAAACTGCTACTACTTACTGAGCAACTATTATGTGCCAGTCCCCTGACATTCACTATCTTATTTAATTTCTTAATTAAGGATTATTATTTCTATTCATTACATGAAAACAATGAGGTCAGAAGTCTAAGTAACTTGCCCAAACTCACAGAGATGAGAGGTGGTGAATGCCAGAGCATCTTCACTGCTCCTCAGTCAAAGGTCTCTTGGTTCACTCATTATTTCCCGTGTGTCTTGAGTGCGAAATACATTCAAAAGCCAAAAAGAAGTGTAAAGTAAAATTTACTAATAACTGGTGGGTCCACTATGAATTCATGAATCTATGCCCCCACTTGGGCTTTCCATAGCAGTATGCAGAGAGGACCTCCAGCTTCCATCTCTGGGGTAGACGAATAGGGAACTAACGAACCTCTTCCTCATTTTTAAGCGTGGCTCAATCACTTGTGATAGGGCATCCTGAGAGGCCTGGAAGGGTGGGAATACCAACATGACCTGAAGCCACATGTCACAATTGAGGATCACAAGTTACTTTAGTTTTACTGCTGCTTCCTAAAAATGTTTTCCCAGTATCCTAGTGGCATGCACATTGGTGTATTTGCTGTATAAAGGGAGTTAGCCCTCAAATGTTTCCTCTTCGGTAGTTCCTGCCCCACCCTCCACTCTTCACATCAAAATAATTATTTCATAACGGTTTTCTACTGCAATGGTTGCTGGAGAATAATTCCTCAACTTTCTCTTTTCCTACCTTTCTTTTAGCTGCCTTACTTCCGCTCTGTCTTGCAATTTCAGAGACCAGTCTTAATTTTTCCAATTTGCTGTGCAGTTGCCATGATGTTATGATTTCTTTGTTTGTGAATCACATTACAATGTCTGGAGCCCCTTTCAGGTGGGTGGAAGACTTTAGAATTAGTAATAATAGTATGATTGCATTTTCTGCTACAAGAACAATGAAGAATAAAGTAGAGTGAATTCATTGTTTTCTGGTTCCAGTCATTTAAGTTTTACTCTCCAGTAGAAACAATGCTATTTTTGCTAAGGAGCCAACCTTAGCTCATTGGGGTAGTGATCAATGCTTACGACATTTTACCACGTACATAGGTATATATATAATCAATGTTATACAATTACTGTTTATATGCTGTGCCAGTCGATTTAAAAAAACAAGAGCTGTGGTAAGACAATGGGTTTGGTGTTTTGGTGTGGGTTTGGGTTTGGGTTTGAATTATGTTTCCAGGCTCAGAAGAATCACTAACATTATGGCAGTGTACCTGTAGATGGGTCAAAATATGAGAGTAAATGGCTTGTGAGAAAGTAGGTCACTTCTTGCAGAGATTGTTCTAATGCAAGAAATAAAAGAGAAAGCAATTCATCTGGGATCTGGCCTTTCAGTTTTCTGATTTAGAGTTCAGGCCAGAAAGTAAGAAAACCTGCATTCTATTCCTATGCTTAGTACTGATTCTTCCAGGATTCCTCAGGGTGACAAGTAATAAAACCAGCAGAGAATTGCAAGCAAGAAGACACAAAATTCCTTCTAACGTATTGGACAAGGCCAACCTCCATAGTCAGACTAATTCAGAGTGATATTCAGGAAAAATATCAGCAAACAGAAAGCTTGATGTAACTAAACATCAGGAAATATGACTACCTATAATTTACCTTATAATGACTGAATGAAATGTAGAAATTATAAACAGGAGAGATTAAAAATAAATTGGAAAATTTGCAGGTGCTAGACTAGGTGCAATCAGACTTCAAACACATCCAGATTAAATATCAAATGTCTTGATGCAAAATATTTCCTTAAGGGAGGCTGAGAAAGCCTTGGTATACTAAAATAAGAGGGGAACAAACATTAATAATATCTTTGTCATAAGGATGACTGATACCTTCACTAATCATGTACAAAATTTTATTTAGTTATTATTTTCCCCAAATTTCAAAATTTCTAATGCATATCTCAAGGTCATAATTTTTCTTTTATTTCTGAAGTTTATCAAACACGTGTCAAATTCTCTGGAAGGGGCTGGAGAATGGGAAGATGAAGGCAAGGGGCTAATATTTTCTTCAGGTAACTGACCAAGAAACAAAAGATGTGTTAAGTGATGTCTTCAAAATCATGAATTAGACTTTTACTTCTAGAAGATGAAGCGGTTTGCACAAAACTAATTATTAAGAACAAATAGAAAAGCCAGATAAATATTTCTTTAAAAAATCAGAAACAACAACCCTCTACTTGAAAGTATTGGAAAATGACTGAGGTAACCAGGATTTGAGGAGCCAAGATCCTGGAGAGAAGAGAAAAAGGAATGACAGAGAGCTGATCTGATATTCTGCAAGCAGGTTTTTCCCTCAGAGCAATTGACAGATTTTGGCTTGAAACCAGAAGTTAAGAATCCACTTTACAAGACTGTAGCTGACAAACAGAGAAAAACAGAGCTTATAGAAATCTCACATGGCCGTAGACAAAAAAACAAAAAATAATAAGATGGGCAATGGTGGGGGAGGTGGGCAGTTGCCCAAGTATCCAGTACCTGAGGGTATGGAATCCAAGAGAGGAGGGTAGCAGGAGGAAATAGACTAGATATGCCCATTTTCTCCTAGAGGTATTTGTCAATTTCTTAAGCTGCACAAGACAGGAAGTCACAGAAAATCAGAGCAGAGTTTTTGACCTTCTCACAGAGTTGAAGTGACAAAAATTAGAGTTCAGACCTTGTCAAGGAGAAGAAGCCCCTGTTAATACTCCAGGATCTCAGCTGAGACTTCTGGGAGCTAACACATCAATGAGGAGTGAACCAAAAGTTGATGCAACTGTGAGAACTTCAGAACAATGTATACACATACACTCACACATACACACACCTGATTGGTTGTGTTTCTCTGGAGAACACTGACAGATAGATAGCAAAGGACACAAATGGGAGCAGGAGAATGCTTTAATATGTGTAACTGGAGTTCTAGAGGCAAGGAGAGAATGGCAATGAGCAAGAAACACTATCTGAAGGTATAATGTCTTAGTATTTACTAAGCTGTTGAAGGACTTAAGCAACAGATACATTCAAGGAGCTTTATAAAAACCAAATCAGGCCAGGTGCGGTGGCTCACGCCTGTGGTCCTATCACTTTGGGAGGCTGAGGTGGGTGGAACAGAAGGTCATGAGTTTGAGACCAGCCTGGCCAAGATGGTGAAACCCCATCTCTACTAAAAATACAAAGCTTAGCTGGACACAGTGGCAGGCACCTGTAATTCCAGCTACTTGGGAAGCTGAGGCAGGAGAATCACTTGAATCCAGGAGGCATAGATTGTAGTAAGCCAAGATCACACCACTGCACTCCTGAGCAACAGCTCAAGACACCAGCTCCAAAAAACAAAAAAAAAAAATCAGAGAAATACTAAGAAAATCATACCTAGGCACCCTAGCAACACTGCTAAAAATGGAAGAAAAAGAGTCTCTTGGAAATGATGTCAGCAAAACTGCAGAGTAGGCAGCTCCAAGAACTCATACCCCCAAAGGAACATCAAAAAAGCAGCAAAAACTATCAGAACCAAGTATGGAAGAACTCTGAGAAAGAGTCATGATTTACAACAACCCCAAAAAATGTTGAATTAAAAGAAAGGCAACTTTTAAAACTTCCTGGCATTCAAGGATAACTTTGTCAAATTGCCAAGGGGACACAAACTAAGCGACAGAGATTTAGGAATCCTCGTATTTTTGGTAGGAGTATAAAATGGAGTGGCCGCCATAGAAAACAGTTCAGCAGTTTCTCATGAAGTTAACATAGAATATCATATGATCTGGCAATTTTCCAAAATAATTAAAATTGGCATATACCAGGTATATATATATATATATTTTTAATTATTTTGGGTATATGCCTAGTATATACCCAAAATAATTAAAAACAAGGACTCAAATGGATACTTCTATGCCAATATTTATTGTAGGATTATTCATGATAGCCAAAAGGTAAAACAACCCAAATATCCACCAACAGATGAATAGATAAACAAAATCAATATATCCATACAATGGAATGTTAATCAGCCATAAAAAGGAATGCTACAATATTCTGATGCATGCTACAACATGTATGAACCGTGAAAACATTATGCTGACTGAAAGAAGTTAGTCACAAAAAAGTAAATAGTATATTATTCCATTTATATAAAATTCCTAAAATAGACAAAGTTATATACAGCAGGTAGAATAGAGGTACCAGAAGCTGGGGAAAGGCTGTAATGGGAATTTATTGCTTGATGGGTATGGAGTTTCTGTCTGTGATGATGGAAACATTTTGAAAATGGTTGTGATGGTCGCACAACTATTAAATGTTGCTAGATAAAATGGCAACCTTATTTTCAAAGGATCAATGACATTGGACAGATGACTTCTCAACAGAAACATGAAATCAGAAGATAACATACTGATATATTTAAAGTGTTTTAAAGTGCTAGATCTACCAGGAATTCTATAAGACTGAAAATATCCTTCACTAGTAAAAGGTAAGTAAAGGCACTTCTAGGAAAAAAACTGATTTTTTTTACTTTTATTTTAAATTTAGGGGTACATGCACAGATATGCAGGTTGGTTACACAGGAAAACGTGTGTCATAAGGGTTTATTGTACAGATTATTTTGTCACCCAGGTATTAAGCCCAGTATCCATTAGTTATTTTTTCTGATTCTCCCCCTCCTCCCACTTTCCACCCTCTGATAGGCCCTAGTGTATATTGTTCCCCTCCATGTATCCATGTGTTCTCATTATTTAGATCCCACTTTTAAAAGTGAGAACATGCAGTATTTGGTTTTCTGTTCCTTCATTAGTTTGCTAATTTGCTAATTTGGCATCCCTGTCTCTGTAAAGGACATGATCTCATTCTTTTTTATGGCTGCATACTATTCCATGATATATATGTATCACCTTTTCTTTATCCAGTCTATCACTGATCCACATTTGGGTTCATTCCATGCCTTTGCTATTATGAATAGGGCTGTAGTGAACATATGCATGCATCTTTATAATAGAATGATTTATATTCCATTGGGTATATACCCAGTAATAGGGATTGCTGGGTTGAATGGTATTTCTGTTTTTAGGTCTTTGAGGAATGCCACACTGTCTCCCACAATGATTGTACTAATTTACACCCCCATCAACAGCATAAAGCGTTCCTTTTTCTCCAAACATTCACCAGCATTTCTTATTTTTTGATTTTTTATAATAGCCATTCTGACTGATGTGAGATGGTATCTCATTGTGGTTTTGATTTGCATTTCTCTAATAATCAGTGATGTTAAGCTTTTTTTCACATGATTGTTGGCCAGATGTATGTCTTCTTTTGAGAAGGGTATGTCTGTTCATGTCCTTTGCCCACTTTTTAGTGAGGTTGTTTGAAAACTGAATTTGTAACAGCAGATCTGTATAAAAAACATATTGAATTATTATTTTTTTTGAGACAGAGTCTCACTCTGTTGCCAGGCACCAGGCTGGAGTGCAGTGGCACAATCTCGGCTCACTGCAACCTACACCTCCCGGGTTCAAGCAATTCTCCTGCCTCAGCCACCCAAGTAGCTGGGACTACAGGTGCATGCCACCACACCCAGCTAATTTTTGTATTTTTAGTAGAGACAGGATTTCACCATGTTGGCCAGGATGGTCTCGATCTCTTGACCTGGTGATCCGCCCGCCTTGGCCTCCCAAAGTGCTGGGATTACAGCCTTGAGCCACCACGTCCCATATTGAATTATTTTTCATAACAAAGAAAATTGGGATAATTTTGAAATATGAAATTTCAAGAAGGATAGAGAGCAAGTGAAAGAACAAATATTTGGCCAAATATGAATAAAGAATAGCTGTACAGCCAAAAATAATATGTTTTGTAAGGTTTAAAATATGCATACAATTAAAATGCATGAAAACTATAACTAAAAGATCAGAGAAAGTAAATGGAATTAAAGTGTCATAAAATTTTTGTAGAGTTAGAGAGATGGCAAAAAAATTTATGTAGATACTGATATATCAAGGATATATGTTGTAATGATTAAATAAAAAGTAGAAGCATATATAACTAAAGGTTTGTAAAGAGGAAAAATAGGCTGCTAACAAGAGTTGATTCATTCAAAAAAGATTAAAAAGGGAGAAAAAAGGAACATAGAACAGGGAGATCAAATAGAAAATAGGTAATAGTAAGGCAATTGTTATAAACATAGATATATCAGTTATTACATTAAATATAAAAGGATTAAATATACCTATTAAGAGACAAAGATTGCCCAGTTGATTTTTAAAAATTTGCATGCCAGAGATTGATTCACCAAGAGCCAGCTCTGTCCTCAGTCAACCATCTCTGCTTTCTGTAAGCATTCTCTAAATCTTTAGCTTGTAAAAGAATCTTCTGAAGATCTTTCTAACATACAAATTTCTTGGAAAGACCTTTCAAAGAGTCAGAGATTAGGAAGATGATAATTTGCATTTCTATGAGCTCTCAGCTCCCAGATCATGCTGATGCTACTAGCCCTTGAACTACATTTTGTGTAGCTATATCTGCATGATGATACCAGTAGGCTCCCAGAGGCTTTGGCAGAGACTTGATGTTTTCTTATGAATTTATATAAGAGGTGGGATAAAGAGAACAGATTGGTCCATGTTTAAGTTTGAGTAAGGTATCATTTTACAACATTTTTTTTAAAAAGAAACAGAAAATGAATTAAACCTTTTGTATCTTTTCCATGAGGAAAATAAGACTTTCTTAGTTACCTAAAACTTTCTCTATGTTAACAGGGCATTCTTACAGTGAAAAAAAATAAAAACAACAACAGCACTATGACCCCATTTCACCATGAATTCTGCTGATACCATTATCACACCAAAATGGGATACCAAGCAAGAGATAAACCATTGCAGGCTGCATGCTAGAAAATGCATCATCAATCATTTCACGTGTGTTTTATCTCTTCCTCTAAATTATACACTGTGTAGGCATAGTAGTCATCGCTGCCTTTTTTTTTTTTTTTTTGAGACAGGATCTTGCTGTGTTCCCCAGGCTGGAGTGCAGTGATATAATCATGGCTCACTTCAGTCTCAACCTCCCAGATTCAAGTGATCCTCATACCTCACCTCCTGGGTAGATGGGGAACAGCAGGCAGGCACCACCACATCCAGCTAGTTTTTGTTTGTTTTTCTTTTCAGAGATGGAGTCTCGCCATGTTGCCCCAGGCTGGTCTCAAACTTTTGGGCTGAGGCAATCTTCTTGCCTTGGCCTCCCAAAATGCTGAGATTACAGGTGTGAGCCACCACACCTGGCCTCTGCCATTTTTATTGTCTCTTCCCAAACATTCAGCACAAGGATGTCCTTCATCAAATTATGAAGATTAAGGGTCAAGAAAATTGCTAGAAATTAGCCTGAAGTTAACCTAAGTTTTTCTTCTGCCGTATCCAGCATACCATGTATCCTATTCATCAACCCTCATCAGGCTACCCCCTCACTCACTTCCCTTTTAGTGTTTCCACAATGGCTGATTAAAGCCTAATGCAACCAATATCAAAGCAGCAGTCACTAACTACCCTCTCCCCTTTACAACTATTCAGAGAGAGCATACCAAAATAATGGTACACTACCTGCCACCCCATTCTATCCAGCACTCAATGGTGAGGATCTTGACACTTGGTCCCCTGGGTACAGCAAAGAAACTCACACAGTGTTGTCATTGGATGGTCAGAGCCCTTCAAATCATATTCCTACATAATCACCTATTACTTCCTGGCAGGCCAGCCTTTTCTGGACTTCAATTCAGTTATTTGGGCCTTAACTAAAGAAAGCTTTCAAGACTGTTGCTTTGGGCTGAAATCTCTTGGGTGGTTTAATTGTTTTTAAGGTTGCTAAACATCATGTAAGACAGTGTTGACTGATATCTCACTTATCTGAATAACACCAATTATCAATGTTTTCATCAGGTGAATGGCACGAATCACTCTTCAGACCATGCAGTGTGATGCATAGGAAGGAAATTGTCCTGAGATGGCTTTTGATTTTATTTAAGAGTATGGCATTGCAAGTCAAACTCTCCTTTTTCTAACAAGAATAGAGAAATTTTAGGCCTCTTCATTTGGAGTTAGGAGGATCCCCGGCATATTAGACAAATATCTAAGACTCAGCAAGCTTAAAGTTAAATATGTGTGTGTTAAGGAAATGGGGAAATAAGCACAAGTGCTTTCCTTATTTTTTGAAATCCCCTCTGAATTGAGAAAGGGCATTCAAATATGGGGCAAAGAAAATCCTATGAAATCTTTTCTGAGACAACTAAATCAGATGATAGCTAAGCAGCTGTCTTTCAAATAAGCATTTAAAATCATGCAAATGTCCTGAAGGTCCAGGGGTGCTGATGAGACACACTATGTATCATTGCTTCATTGCTGTTTTTTTTTTTTTTTGTGACAGAGTCTCACTCTGTTGCCAGGCACCATGCTGGAATGCAGTGGTATGATTTTGACGCACTATAACCTTTGCCTCCTGGATTCAAGCAATTCTCCTGCCTCAGCCTCCCAAACAGCTGGGACTACAGGCATGTGCTACCATGCCCAGCTAATTTTTGTATTTTAGTAGACATGGGGTTTTTACTATGTTGGCCAGAATGGTCTGTCTCTGGACCTTGTGATCCACCCGCCTTGGCCTCCCAAAGTGCTGGGATTACAGGTATGAGACACCGTGCCTGGCCTCTTGCTGTTTATAAAGGATGTATAATAACTTATTTGGAAGTTACCAGTCTGTGTGAGATATGTGAGACCTGGGGAATGGTTCTTCCAATGGGCAGTGAATTTCCATTGATCATAGACTTTCTGAGTAACCAGCTATCTCAAGTCCGCTTCCTCACAGATCTTTCTCCAAGATCCCGTCCCAGAATTCCAGTCATGAAGTCACCACCCTGAGATATCATCTGCTACAAGATTTTGAGCCACCAGACCATTGAGCACCTGCTGGTTACCAAACTCTGGATAGCATAGTGTATTTCACTCCCTGCTGTCCCTAGAAGCAGGCACAGTGCATTTCCAAGGGCATGCTCCAAGAACCCCTCCCTTCACAGTAAATATGCTTAGCTTCCAAATCCTGATCCCTTCTAGTCTGACCGTCTCTGCTACCTCTTGACACTCATCAATCAAACTCTGTGTGCTTGTGGATATATGTGCATGTGTACACATATGTTCATGTGTGGATGCATGTAAACTCAGAGAATGATACAGCAGAAAATACCTTAACTAATCAGCCCATATTTTTTTTAGATCTTTGTCTTGGCCTAGGGATCCTGTAGAACCCCTTTAAGGGCAGAGTAGTTTTAGGAGGAGAAACTGAAGAAACTCAGAAAATTTCAGGGGCCCCAAAGCCCCACAACAGTTCAGCTTTCTGACCATCAGTTTCATATGTTGACTTCTACAGAAAGTATGTTTTTGTAGAAAGGGTGCTCTCACAACCAAAAGAAAACAACAACAGTTGAAAACCAGAGATACCAGTCCAACTATTTAGTTTTACAAGTAAGTAAATCGTGAAGAAATGAAGATTGTCCCACAGTCACATAGCTATTTAGCTGGAGTTGGAACTAGAACTGAGGTTGATTGATTCTGCAAGTGTGCATTTTCTATTCATCCCACAGCAAGGAGGAAGGGAAAAGAAACAATACTGGTATGCCTGTTGCATGCATTACTCATTAGGATGTGTCTTGATGACAACCTAGGGTTTAAATGGCAAGTGAAAATGTCGGAGTGGAATTGTTCCATCCTGTAATGAGCCCCAAGAAATCTCGAGCAAATGAGAGACTAAAAAAGGGACTGAAATCTTGGGCCAAAGGAAATCCTTTCCGGATGTGTTTGGTAACTTCAGCTTACATTTTCGTAGAGTAGAGGCAGTGTGAATCCTAAATGGCCCTTGCAAAAAGCTTCCAATCAGAAACATCAAGATGGCCAGACACCTTATGAACCAGCAGATTTCAGAACTTCCTGCATATTTGTTATTTGTTAAGAGCATTTACAGAGTTGTGGCAAGGCTTCTGAACAGAATGCAAACTGCATCTGGTCAAGAACACTCTGGTGAAGAAAGCTGCTCAAGCCAGTCGGGACGGTCTTACAGATCAGAACCTTTGTACCTGCAGATACACATGGACCTACATAATCATGCCGAAAAGGATTCTCCTACGCTTTAAATCTGTATTTTGTTTGCAGCATGAATGAGAAGGAGCACTACTGCATCATGGAAATGGATTAGAATCACCTGGGGGGCCTTAAAAACTCTGCTGCCCAGGCTCATCTGAAAAGAATTCGGAATTTCTGCAGGTAAGATTTGGACATTAGTATTTTTTTAATGTTCCAAATGATTTTAATACATGACCAAGGTCAAGAACCACTGAGTCAGAGGATTCTCAAAAGAACTCAAAAGATGAAGGAGGAATGAGAGGGAAAGGAAGATTACTGGGTCCTGATCAGCTGAAGTGATGTGCTGTCCAACCAAACATCAGTGGTGAGTGACCTAAGTCACCAACAGAACTGTGCTAGGAGCATGTGGCCGCCATGCTCCAACCCTCAAAGCCTCACTACCCCAGTGGGTCTTGATCTTGGTGTCAAACAGCCTCTGGAATTCTGCCTGAAAGGCAACCACCCGCTCTCACTCATGGCCCTTGCTTCCACTTCTAGGACCAGGTACTTTTACCCGCTTGTATCAGGAAGACCTGAATCTCTCACTGAAAAGTCACCTATCTTTCCCCACCAAAAGTATAAATGAGAATGTTCTCAGATGCTACTGTTTTTTATGAGTCCCAAATGGAATCCCTCTTGCTTCTTCTCACAGCCTCTGTCTCCAGGTAAAGAGAAAGGAAACTCTTCTGGTAATGGATATTTCTTCTCAACTGAATCCTTTTTTTTTTTTTAAGGAGACAGGGTCTCACTCTGTTGCCCAGGCTGGAGTGCAGTCCCAGCTCACTGCAGCCTCTACGTCCTGGGCTTAAGCAATCCTCCCACTCAGCCTCCTAAGTAGCTGGGACCTACAGGCACATGCCACCATGCCTGACTAAGTAAGAGACAGGGTCTCACTATGTTACCCAGGCAGTTCTCAAACTCCTGGCCTCAAGGGATCCTCCCACCTTGGTCTCCCAAAGTGCTAGGATTGCTGGCATGAGCCACCAAACCCAACCTGAATCCCTTTATAACACTTGAAATTCCAGCAGACAAAAGAAACTCCAAACACCTCTGCTAGCTTTGGTGAAAGCTCAAATGCTGTGGTCCCATTGCCTTTTAGGTGATGCTGCTCATCACTTGGGGACAGAGTTCAAATCGCCCACCCTTTCAGCAAGGCAGCATTCCCCTCACTTGCTTAACTTCTACATGGAGCCCAGCACATTACAAAAATACTGGAACAAAGTATGTTTTTTGTGTCCTGGCAGCCTGACTTGGTTGAGAGTGCAACTGCTCAACCTCCTGGACTGCTTGTGCTCCACAGCCCTGAAAGCTGCGAATCTGCCCCTGGGAGGGAGGCCAAAGTAGTTCTGAGGGAGGGAAACTGGGAATGGATTCATCCTCCTATGAATATCATCATACCCTCAATAACTGGTGTGTGTGTGTGTGTGTGTGTGTGTGTGTGTGTGTGTGTGTGTGTGTGTTTTCTATTAGCAGGAGCTAACAGAACGCATATTCTGTGGTGTGTGGGGGAATGGGATGGGGGTGGTAAGGAGCTCCTCTGAGGCAGGTGGGGCAATGAGATTATAATAATTCCAGGAGTCAGAAATTGTGAAGTCTGCTCCCAGCTTCATCAGTCATGTGTATGGGACCAAGGGCAAGTGTCCATTGCCACATTCCCAAAGCAAAATGATCTCTAAGGAAAGCACAGTGGGGATGGCGTGGCCTTGCCGTGCCTGCAGCTGGGGAAATGTGAGGAGCAAAACAACTGGGGCACAGAAGAAACTATTTAAGGAGTCATAAGGCAACATAAACAAAAATTAAAAGTACTATCTTCAGTGCTTTAATAAATGAACAAAGGAATAATTATATTAAGGGAATAGTATATGAAATTCTTTTCCACAAGAACTGAGACTACTGAATTTCAGGAACAAACACAATTCTTAGTATTTGGATCAGGCATTGCACATGGAAGAATTGAATGTTCCCATTTCCTGAACATGCAGAGCCTTTGTTCTCCATATGCTACCTCTATGCTCCCTGCACGGGCTTCTCATCAGAATTACACAAAATACCCAAATCTTGGAGAACTGGGATGATTTTGCATCTAAAAACTTGGCTTCCAATTTGGATCCCCTAGGAAATGAAATTCCAAGGGGAGATTTAGTCTAAATGAAGCCCCCACAGGAAGGGCTTGCAGGGATGCCAGCTCTAGCTTTTCCAAGCTCCCGCAGTAATGCTGAGAACGACAGGCAACCAACCATCAAGAAGAGACAAAGAGCCAAATGTGTTTCACAGATCTCACCACACTGTAAGCCTGCCAGTGAATGTCTAAAGATGTCCCTGACAGCACAGGATGCTCCATCATGGACCCAAGGAAGCCCCATCACTTGAGATCTAAAACTGGCCAAACAGTAGGCTGACACATCTCCTTAGTGGCCGCATTGTTCAGAAGGAAGCCCACAGTGTGTCCTCATTCTGAAGGTCTTTTCCTTTGCGGGTATCTGAGGATCCGCAGGCTGGGAGCTTCCTGGGATGAACAGAAGGACTGGGTCTGTGCATGTTCACACATCTCATTTCATTCACTCACACTTCAAACGGTTTCAGCTTATGTTAAAATTTTAGCTCTTTCTTATTCTCAAATCTGTTTTTGAAGCTGCCACCAGTATGCCTGAGTTCCAGGTATAATATATAGCTCTTCACTGCCTCCCACTTCCAAGCCTTGCTACCAAGTATGCCACTCACATTTTCCTCCTTTCAACACAAACCTGATGCTTTTCATGCTTTCCTCTGCAAATGATGGATGGTAGCTGAGCTAAATATGGAGACAGGGGTTACAGACACATTTTGTTCCTGTTAAATGTTCTACTTCTTGTGTTATTGCTTTCTCTGCTTCACATTAACTCACTTCCTTCCTGGTTTCTAAAATATAGGTGCCTATGATTGGAATCTTGGAGGTTGAGAGAGAGAGAGAGAGATTTCATATTCTAGATCTATCTTTAGATCTAAAGAGTGCCTCCATTTACCTGTAATTTCCCATTAGAATGAAGTAAATCACCTGTTACTTTTGTGTCTGAGATAAGCAAGCTGCTTGAAATTTGGGACACCTGTTGTTTTGTGTTCAGCCAATAAAATGAAGAGTAATTATGAAAGAGGTATTTCTGGAAGATTGCTGTTCCAAGTTTTCCTGTAACTTTTAACAAGCTAAACTTGAGGTTTTGTGAAAATCCATGAATACTGACAAAAAGTTGAGGGCTCAGGCTTTGGAGATGAACACAACCAACTTAGTCTCTTGCTTCTACCTCTCACAAGCTTGTGACCTTGGACAGGCTGCTGAGACTTTGCTATAGCTTGCAAGTTTGTTGGGCTAAGCTCCTGTGAAAATTTGATCCCCAGATGTTGCAGGTGGGGCCTAATGGGAGGTGTTTGGGTCATGGGGAGATTCCTCATGAATGGATTAATGCCTTCCCTAAGGCAGGGTAAGTGAATTCTCACTATTAAGTCCCAGGAGAGCTGGAGTATAAAAGAAGGGGGTCCCCCCCCACCCCTTCTTCCTCTCTCATTGTGTGATCTCTGCACACCTGGGCTCCCCTTAGCCTTATGCCGTGAGTGAAAGCACCCTGAAGTCCTCACCAGAAGCAGATGTTGGAGTCACGCTTCTGACATAACCTGCATAATCTGGAGCTAGGTAAACCTCTTTTCTTTATAATTACCCAGCCTCAGGTACTCCTTTTCACCAATACCAAGCCATAGCTGGAGAGCCTCAGTTTCCCAGACAAGGTACCCACCTTGCAATTAGGTGACATATCTCTTTAGTCTCATTTAGTAGAGAACAATTCCCATGTATTTTTAAAATTGTGTTTATTGTTGTCTCTCTTGATGTTGACATTCAAAACAATTATTTTGAACTCGTCCTATTTTTTCCTCATGATTATATTCAGGTTTTCAAAGTGTGGCAAGAATACTACAAAGTTGATGTATGTCTCATTGCATCTCATCAAGTGGCCCAGAATGCCAATTTGTCCCCTCCTGAGTGATACCAGGTTTGATTACTTGTTTAAGGTGGTTTCTGCCAGATCTCTCCATTCAAAAGGAACTTCTTTTCTTTGTAATTAATACATAATATTCAGTGGGGTAAAACTTTGAAACTTCATGAATATTCAGTTCCTCAAAAACCTTTCAACCAATAGCTTTGAAATCTGTTAGTTATCCTTGTATAAATCATTTATTCCTTTATCATTTTTCCATTGAAGTTTACAAAATGATGATCTTTAAAGTCTATCATGTTTTGTTTCTTCTGCATGTATTAATTGGCATTACTTGGTTTTAAAAAAAGCCAAAAAATAGTGATAAAACTTTTTTTTTCTCTCTCTTACCTGGTGAATTTTTTAAAATCAATGGGCCATTGCCATGATTATTCTTATTGATGTTTGAATTGCCATAAATGTAATTTTCTATTGATTGATTTTTCTCCTAAACATAGGCTATATTGTACTACTTCTTTGCATGACTAGCTATTTTTGGTTTAATGCTGGACACTGTGGCTCAAAGTTTTCAGTGTTGTATTTTGTTGTATTCCTTTGAATGTTATTGGAACTTGTTCTTCCTTACAGTTATGGGAATCAGTTGTTTTCACATCACTTGGAAAACATTTCATTGGGGTGGGTTCAGAGCAGTATTTAGTGTAGGAATAATTTAACCCCACTGCCAAAATGATATCCTTTTGAGAGCTGTACCCAACATCCCATGTGTTGCAAGGTCTCTCCACTTTGGCTGGTGGAAACACTAACTATTCCCAGTTCTCTGTGATTTTTAGGAATTATTCAGCCTACTGCTTTCCAGTAATTCTTTCCTTGGTCTTGGACATTTTCTTCTCTAATATGCAAAGAGCAGCACTCTGCTAAAGCCTGGAGAAAACCCTCTGAAATCTCCAGGGCTCTCTCTGTGCAATTCCCTTCTCTCTAGTATTCTGCTCTGCAAACTCTGGCTGCCTTGGCCTCCCCAATTTCTAATCTGTTTATCCTCAACTTAATGAAATTCCCAGGCTCTGTTGGGTTCCACCTCCCCTGTACTGCAGCCTGGAAACTTCCTTAAAGCAGTAATCTGGGTCAATTATAGGGCTAACTTCATTTGTTTTCTCTGGAATGATAATCCTTTGATGCCTATTGTCCAATGTCTAAACATTATTGTATCACATTTTCTGCTCAGTGTTCTAGTTGCTTAAGGCAAGGGAGTAAGTCAGGTGGCTATTCCTCTATCATTGATGAAAGGAAAAGTTCTCCTATGTCTTTTGTCAAGTCTACATCAGTGTTTGATTACCTTTTTGCTTTCTGATATAATTGGATATTCTAGGTTCAAATTATTATTTCCCTATTCCATACCCAGAATCAGCCATTTTTCCAAGGATCTACAGTTCCTTTAGTGGGAAATAGTATTTGGAAAACAAGATATGAGTACTACATGTGTTCATTTATACTATAGCTGCATTTAATCTGTGCCCTTTTAATGGATGAATTTAGGAAATACAATTTCTGAAATCATTGCTCTATACTGATACCTCGAATACAAATTTAACAGCATTCTCTTCACCCTCCTCAGGCCATATTTATATCTCTCTTTTACTATAGCAAGCACCAAAGTTCTCAAATCAGCATTATATTTATTTATTACTGAGTACATTCAATATAATTTCAGAATTATAACATCAATACCACTACCACAACAAACCCATTAGGTAAAGTTTAGGATTATTTTGCAATTATTATTGTCTTTATGAGTATGAGTAGCCAGGGTGCTGTGTTCAAAAGTTATTTGGATTTTTTTCTATGTGATTTTGTTATACATTGGAAAATACAGTTAAGTTTATTTCTTGTTTTTATTTAATTTTAGGGCTTGCTTTTACGTCAACATTATTAGTTCAATTTTATTTCTTGAAAATGAATAATCTTTACTTGATACAAAAATCAAAGCCATCAGAGATCCCTAATCCTATCCCGAACTCCTCTACTGCATTCTATGTACCTGTAGAGTTAGCCATTTACATTACTGATTTATTTTTTCTGTGTGTTTTTTAAATGAGCAAATTTGCATGTATAAGTGTGTGTGCTTGTCTATTTGTATTCTTATTCCTTCTTTTTCCATATACAAAATATAACACATTATATATGCTACTTTTGTTTTTGTTTTGTTTTTTGCACATAACAATGGAAATGCTACATACAAGATGTCTCTTAGGCATCCAGTTATAGATATTAAATAGGTAAATTGAGCATAGAAATATGGAGTTCAAAGGAAAGATGAGCCTTGAGATTTCTTTCTGACAAGTTTCTCTACCAATTATTGAATAATACTTCCTTATACTTTTTCCCCTGCCAATTTTCAAAGACTGCTTCACTTTGGTTTTGTTAAAATCAACTCCTCTTGAAATTTTTTGTACACTTCTTGAAAATAATAACCAACACTCTCTAAAGCACATTTTGAAAAGACAGACTTCTCTTTATCCTGATGAATTAGAATTCCATTCCATCCTCAATTACATTGACCCTATTTTTCAAAACTCAATTCTCTTTATGTATGACCTTTGAGAACTTTCCGAGTTAACCACAGCTTGCTTAATTTGAGAAGGCCTATAAATGAAATTGTATCAATTCAGTTTCAACTTCCTTATTTCTTCTAAACATTTCTGTAAAGGTCTGGAACATTTTGAATTCTATATTTGCTCCCCAAGCAGATTTCCACAAGAGCCAACCTGAAATTGTAAGAAAGGAGGGTTTCTGTTGTTTGGTGAAATGAAATGACTTTAGTGTAAAACAGACATAAAAAACAAACAATAACTATATTTACCAAAGAACTGACATTGAGAACATGCTACTGGCATTATACAGTAAGAATAACTGATGTAATATATTGCACTGTCTTAGAGCAATTCATTGTTATGGCCTTTTTATTCTTTCAACAGTGTAATACTACTAAGTAGAAAACCTAGACCAAGGGCTGGGCAATTGCACATCTGGATAAATCAGAGCTCTTGCCATCAAAGGTCTTTCTTATAGTTAAGGAGACAATTATATTCACAGGTATTGTTAAATTAAGAGGTATTGTACATTATCATGAAAAGTCCCTTAAATAAGAAGCAATGAGAGTTTAGTGACAGGTTCATTAATTCTGATGGAGGGATTTGATAAAATTCATACAGGACTTAAGACTGAATCTGACCCTTTGAAGGCTGAACAGGATTTTGACAGCAACGAGTGACAACTGTTTTTTACCCAACATAAAGAGGCACATTGGAGTCTATTGTAACATGTGAGAGAGAAAATGATAAAAACTTTAACTGAGCTGATTGCAGTGGGAGTGGAGAGGACAGGAAGGTCAAATGTCCAAAAATAGGAGGACTTAGTCAAATGTCATTCACTGTTCCACATTGCACATTTTTTTAAAAAGTAACCTAAACCTTGGAGATGCTGAGAAAACAAAGTGAGTTTTTTGGGGGAGTTATTTTACCTTTCTTACAGAATTTTCATGGATATCAACAAAAGGGAATGTGAAAAATAGTTTGCTTATTATGTGGTGTTCCTGTTCTTTCTATTAAGAAAAGGAACAATAATAATATAGTTATTTAAAGGTGTTATTTTTTCCTTTGTGAAAACCTGCAAGTAAAATTGAAACCAAAGGCCGTAGTCAGTTTTGCTGCAGAAAATAATCCTACCACTGGTTTCAAAGTAAACTGTAGATTCTGGGATTGAATACATTGGTTTCTACGATTGTACAAAAAGGGCCTCTACACTCGTATTTTAGCAGGAAAACTAGTTTCGTTTAACAGTGAGAAAAGAAACCATTGCAACACAGATAGTTCATTTTTCCCAGAGGTACAGAATAGGTTATGGTAATCCGGGGTTTTCAGGAATCTTTATTTCTTTCTCTTCCTCAAAAAGACATGTGAAGACAAGTCCTGGCACAGAGTCCAATTCTATAAGCAGTCTCATCTCTTCCACGCTGCACAGGCTGCATGACCTCAGAGGGAAACATTCAGGCATACATTTCCCAAATAATATATTGTCGTCACCAATATCATCCACAAAGCATTTTGATAAACACCTGGTTTTACATGATCGCCCTTGCCATAGCCTGCTGGTGTAGATAGGGCAGACATAGACCTTACTAATACAGCCCAACAACTCAGTGCAATATAGGTTTCTTATAAGCAGGGAAAGCAATAATATCTAATATTTATCAAGAGCATATAATATATCCAGAATCTCTTATAGCAGAGTCTTGTTTTGTCTTATTTAATCAGCATCAAATCACCATTTGGGTAAAGTCTTTTTATTTTTAATTGTACTTTAGGTTCTGGGATACATGTACAGATCATGTAGGTACTTACATGGCAAGGTGGTTTGCTGCCTCCATCCCCCTGTCACCTATATCTGGCATTTCTCCCCATGTTATGCCTCCCCACCCTCCTCTCCCTCCCCAGCCCCCTCTGTCCCTCCCCTAGCCACCCCCAACAGACCCCAGTGTGTGATGCTCCCTTCCCTGTGCCCATGTGTTCTCGTTGTTCAACACCCACCTATGAGTGAGAACATGCAGTGTTTGGTTTTCTGTTCTTGTGTCAGTTGGCTGAGAATGATGGTATCTATATTCATCCATGTCCCCACAAAGGACACAAACTCATTGTTTCTTACAGCTGCATACTATTCCATGATGTATATGTGCCACATTTTCCTTGTCCAGTCTATCATTGATGAACATTTGGGTTGGTTCCAGGATTTTGCTATTGTGAACAGTGCCACAACAAACATAGGTGTGTCTTTATAATAGAATTATTTATAATCCTTTGGGTATATATTCAGTAATGGGATTGCCTGGTCAAATGGAATTTCTATTTCTAGATCCTTGAGGAATCACCACACTGTCTCTCACAATGGTTGAACTAATTTACACTCCTACCAACAGTGTAAAAGTGTTCCTATTTCTCCACATCCTCTCCAGCATCTGATGTCTCCAGATTTTTCAATGATTGCCATTCTAACTGGAGTGAGATGGTATCTCAATGTGGTTTTGATTTGCATTTCTCGAATGACCATTGATGATGAGCATTTTTTCATGTTTGTTGGCCTCATGTATGTCTTCTTTTGAAAAGTGTCTGTTCATATCCTTTGCCCACCTTTGAATACATTTGTTTGTTTTTTTCTTGTAAATCTGTTTTAGTTCTTTGTAGATTCTGCATATTAGCCCTTTGTCAGATGGGTAGCTCGCAAAAATTTTTTCCCCATCTGTTGGTTGCCAGTTCACTCTAATGACTGTTTCTTTTGCTGTACAGAAGCTCTGGAATTTAATTAGATCCCATTTGTCTATTGGCTTCTATTGCCATTGCTTTTGGTGTTTTAGTCTTGAAGTCCTTGCCTATGAGTATGTCCTGAATGGTTTTGCCTAGGTTTCATTCTAGGGTTTTTATGGTGTTAGGTCTTATGTTTAAGCCTTTAATCCATCTGGAGTTAATTTTAGTTTAAGGTGTCAGGAAGGGGTCCAGTTTCTGCTTTTGCACATGGCTAGCCAGTCTTGTCAACACCATTTATTAAACAGGGAATCATTTCCCCATTGCTTGTTTTTGTCTGGTTTGTCAAAGATCAGATAGTTGTGGATGTGTGGCATTGTCTCCAAGGCCCCTGTTCTGTTCCATTGGTCTATATCTCTGTTTTGGTATCAGTACCATGCTGTTTTGATTACTGTAGACTTGTAGCATTGTTTGAAGTCAGGTAGCATGATACCTCCAGCTTTGTTCTTTTTGTTCAGGATTTTCTTGGCTATGTGGGCTCTTTTTTGATTCCATATGAAGCTTAAGGTGGTTTTTTCCAGTTCTATGAGGAAGGTCATTGGTAGCTTGATGAGGATAGTGTTCAATTTATAAATTACTTTGGGCAGTATGGCCATTTTCACGATATTGAGTCTTCCTAACTATGAGCATGGAATGTTTTTCCATCTGTTTGTGTCCCCTCTTATTTCCTTGAGCAGTGGTTTGTAGTTCTCCTTGAAGAGGTCCTTCACATCCTTTGTCAGTTGTATTATTTGGTATTTTATTCTCTTTGTAGCAATTGTGAATGGGAGTTCACTCTTGGTTTGGCTCTCTGTTAGTCTGTTTTTGGTGTATAGAAATGCTTGTGATTCCAGTCTTATTCTTAACTTCATTTCACTGATGAGAAAACTGAAGCAGACAGTGATTAAATATCTCATCCAGACCAGCACGGTGGCTCAGGCCTGTAATCCCAGCACTTTGGGAGGCCGAGGCAGGTGCATCACCTGAGGTCAAGAGTTCAAGACCAATCTGGCCAACATAATGAAACTCCATCTCTAGTAAAAATACCAAAAATTAGTCAGGTGTAGTGGCGGGCACCTATAATGCCAGCTACTCCGGAGAAGTGTCAAGTGAGACAGGAGAATCACTTGAACCTGGGAGGCGGATGTTGCAGTGAATGGAGATCACACCATTTCACTCCAGCCTGGGCAACAAGAGCAAAACTCGTCTCAAAAAAAAAAAAAACCCACAAAAACAATATCTCATCCAAATTACAGTACTGTGTGGTGGGGCCAGGGATTTTAACCCTAACAGTGCTGCTTCAGTGTTTACATTTTAACCACTGAAGATTATTGCTGCCAATAATGCATTTCACAGGTTAAGGATAGGAAATGCTGATTGGAGTCTAAGAAAAGAAACAGAGAATTCCATGTCTGATTAGGGTAAAGAGATCATGCACAGTAGCCTCTCAAAGAGGAGAGGAGAGAACAAAAAAGCCAGGCTTGGGGTTCAATGAAAGCTTTGCCACCTGCTAAGACTGTGACCTTCAGGAGATACTTAGCCTCTGCATATCTGTTTCCTCATCTATAATAGAGGATGAATGTAGCACATAACAGCAAACAGTTGCAGTGAGATATATAAAGATAATACATGTGAAGAGTCTATTAGGAATAACTGTCACAAAGACTATGTTTAAATTATTGTTTTTAGACTGGGTCTCCCTCTATGGCCCTGGCTGGATTGCAGTGGCACGATCATAGCTCACTACAACCTTGAACTCCTAGGGCCCAAGATATCCTCCTGCCTCAGCCTCCTGAGTAGCTGGGACTACAGACTCCCACCACCACACCTAGCTATTTTTTTCTCTTTTTTGTAGAGATGAGGACTCATTGTGTTGCCCAAGCTGGTCTTGAACTCGTGGGCTCAGGCAACCCTCCTGCTTTGGCCTCCTAAAGTGCTGAGATTACAGAAATGTGCCACCATACCAGGCCAAAATTATTATTATTATTATCATTATTTTGAGACAGGGTCTTTTGTTGTTACTCAGGCTGGAGTACCTTGGCACAATCGCAGTTCACTTCAGCCTCAACCTCCTGGGTTCAAGTGAGCCTCCTGTCTTAGCATCCCAAGAACCTGAGACTATAGGCATGTATCCTTATGCCCAGCTAATTTTTTAATTTTTATTTTTTATAGAGACAGGGGGGTCTCACTACATAGCCCAGGCTGGTCTTGAACTCCTGGACTCAAGCAATTCTCCCACCTCAGCTTCCCCAAGTGCTGGGATTATAGATGGAGCCACCACACCCAGCCTCAAATTATTATTATTACATATGAGAATTCGGCTACCAGGTAGCTCCTCTGAAGAACATAACTGTTTATCCTCATACTACATCGCGTGTTCACAGGTACGAGAACATTCTCTCCTCAGACAGGGACATAGTTGGACAGAGGAGGAATTGAGGGAGAAGGAGCAGGTATTTGAGGAATTGAAGGCCCACCCCAGCCAGGATTCCAGCTCTCCACCATAGGCTCCTCAGTCATGACCTTGAAGTACCCTCTGAAGTGGCTTCCTTCGTTACCCAGGGTTCTGGCTGGCATGGTAGATTCTCAGAATTTAGGCTCCTCCTCAGTCACTTCCTCCTGCAACAGCCACAGAGCAGTCCTGGGTGCCTGCCTCCCACCAGAACACACGGAGACATTGTCTCATCCCAGGCATGCCCTCCTTACAAGAGGAGCTCAGCCTCCTAGAAAATGAAAACAAAGCTGCAGGAAAGTAAGAGTATTAAGGCAGTATGAGGGCATTCATAGCTCAGACCAGAAAAATTCTGAACAGATCTGATTCTAACTCCTTGCTTACCAGATGGGGAAACAGAATAAGGAAAATGATTTGCCAAAGGTCAGTTAGGCAGGGTCAGGTGGGAGAGGGTATTCCTGGCGCAGCACATTCCTGGAGCGGTAATAAGTGTTTTTCAGTCTGTGCTCCTCAGAGTCCCAGGGCTCCTCTGATGTCCTTCTGAGACCTTCAAAAAAGAAGGGAGCAGGAAGGCTCCCTGGGCATTTCTCACCCTATTTCGAGTGGCTCCCATGTGGGGCTTCTGACTGAGACTGGTTTTGAAGGTCTTCAGTGCCAAGAGAATGTCTGAGAACCACTGGCTTATACATTGCTGCCTCACAGACCCTTATCATTACACAACCTCTAGAGAGCGAACCAGAATGTTCTCCCACTTACAGAACCTTTTATTAAATATTACACAGGCCAGGGAAGTCAGGCAATTATACTTCAGGTCATCAGATAAATGTTCAAGTAGATCCAAAGAAAAAAGCGTTCAAAAACTTTAGGATGTTTCCCTGTGGTTCACATGTTTTACAAATTTCATTATTGTTCAAATTAATGATAAATAATTTGTCTGAACAGGACAGATATTAATAGAGTAATAAAGACGATATCTTCACCAAATATTTATTGAGTGACTACTCTGAGTGTCTTGAGCTTTGCCTGTAGCCTGAATAAACGTCTCATTCAAATGTGCTATGTTTCTCAAATGCAGCCAGATGATTATACCACTGATAAAATCCAAATGTAAAATGTAGTTCAATTTATCAGAACCTCCAGTTATTGTAACACTTCCTTAGTCAACATTTATTTTTTCAGATGAAAAAGATACATTCTCATCTGTACAAAACAATGAGAGAACTCTGTTTAGATTGTAGGATAAGAATGAGCACTGAGTAATACATTCTGCTATTTTGTGAACCTAGACAGGAGACATTTTCTGAGCACTTCTAAGTGATTTCAGGTCCTCAACTGTTTTTGGAGCGGGGGTGGGGGGGGGGTGTGAGAAAGACTGGTCTTAACTGTTTCATGAGTTACCACTCAAATTCAACAAAGTCTCCTGTGCAGAAGGCCTCAGAGAATTGAGCTAGTTCCATTATCTGGATATTAATTAAAATAGACACCTTTTTAAGAGAGGTCTGCTATAATGTTTTTATTTCTCCCCACTACACAAGGACCCTGTAACTCTATAGGATGACACAGCCCTATACAGCACTGTTAGCACTTGCTTAACATAACAGGGGTCATAAAAGATGAGTGGGCAGAGCAAAGCAGACAACCTTGTCATTTGTTGTAATTAACAGAAACGTGGAGAGCAGGGTGGGCAGTTTCATAAAACTGGATGAAAGTGAAGCTTCCTGCTCAGTGTTTATTTGGTGACTGGAGGAAAATCACCAGCGGGGCTGGGCTGTAGGGAGGGCCTAATGTAACTGGGACATCACCACACTAACACCTCAGGAATATCAGAAATGTTGGAGAAGCAGTATCTTTTGTGTGGTGGTTTGTGCTGCTTGTAATCTCCAACCACAGTCTCTGCAGTGACCATGAGGCTAGTTAGTTAGAGCTTAGGGGAGCATCCTCTTGGGAGCGAGAAGGGAGTCTGGAGTGAAAGTCAACATTGCAGCTGGGAAAGCAGTGCCAGTCAGCTAAGGGAGATGCAAGGAGAGAACCAGAGGATGTTCAGCCAGGTCAGTGGCCTGCAGGTCATTGAACAGAAGGAAAAGCACGAAACCCCAGATGACTCAGATGAGAATCCCCTTCTCCAGGGTCTCCCCTGCTGAAACATGGGCAGTCACAACTCTTAAAGGTGTCTCATGGACTGAGATCCCCTGAAATGAGTCACAAATGCAGCTTCTGCAGGAAAAACTATCTCTTTCCATTGGGCTTTGAATAAATACCCTGGATGTCAGGAAAACTCCTCATACTTTCTCAGCCAAGGATAACAGTGTTCTACCGCTCTTAACTTTCTTGAAACTGTAGGAGAGTTACCTTCCCAGATGACAGGTACTTCTTCTGTCAATACATTCCCTCAAAGTTATTTGATCCAACCCTCAGTGAGGATCCTTCCAGAATTTGTACAGTGTTATGTACTGGATTGCATCTCCTCTGCCCCCTGCAAATTTATATATTGAAACCCTAACCTCCAATGGGTTGGTATTTGAAGATGGAAGCTTTGGGATATAATTAGGTTAGATATGGTCATGAGAATGGGATCCTGGTGGTGGAGTTAGAGCCCTTATAAAAAGAGGAAGAGAGGCCTGGTGTTGGGGCTCACACTTGTAATCCCAGCACTTTGAGGGGTTGAGATAGATAGATTCCTTGAGCCCAGGATTTCGAGACCAGCATGGGCAACATGGCAAAACCCCATCCCTACCAAAAAAAATACAAAAATTAGTTTATCATAGTGCCACACACCTGTAGTTTTAGCTACTAGGAAGGCTGAAGTGGGAGGATCAATTGAACCCAAGAGGTCAAGGCTGCAATGAGCCATGATCACATCACTGCACTCCAGCCTGAGCAACACAGCAAGACCCTGTCTCAAAGAAAAAAGAAAAAAAAAAAAGGAGGAAGAGAAATCAGGAATCAGATCCTCATGTGAAGACACAGGGAGAAAGTGGCTGGCTGAATGCAAGCCAGCAAGAGGGCCCTCACCAGGCGGTGACTGCCAGCACCTACATCTTAAAGTTCCCAGCCTCTGGAACTGTGAGAAACAAACGTCTGTGATTGAAGCCACCCAGGCTATGGTATTCTGTGATGTCAGTCCAAGAAAACTAATACATACAGTTACAGCAGTAATACATACACGTCAGGTGACTCTTGACAATATGTTGGTATGCACTACCTTCCCTTTATTTTCCCAGATCCACTGAAGAGTATTTTGAGAATAGATGGAGACATGTGCAGAGGCTTCGAAAGATTCCCACAGCTCTTGGAAATCGATACTCTAAGCACTATTGGGATTTGAGTGTGTGAGCTCATGCTAGCTTATTTTTCTGGTTCAACTCATGCTAGCTAATTTTTTCTGGTTCAGGGGTTATATAAAAGGATCTTCAAAAACTAAGCAGAAAAGAATAGTACCAAACTGGATTAACTGGGGCTCCTCAAGTGAGGGCAAGCCCAGAACACCTGCCAACTGTTAAAGATTGACCTACAGTCATTGTAACAAATTGCATAAGACCAATTTGGCAGAATTTCAGGGAACACCTCACTTAGGACTAGGACCAGGAAATTGCTAACAACATGCCAAGAAAAAGTGGATCTGAGTTGCAAGGGGTAGCCCCTTTGTCCCCATATCAGATCTTTATTTGCTTATTCCCATGTGTGTATGACATTTCGGATTTAGAGGTTCACATTTTAATCTGTTTATTAGCATTCCCACAGAATAAATGTGAAAATCTCTTGCCTCATACGCTTTAAACATGTCATTTCCTGGCAGGGGCGTAGGGGTGGTGGGAGTATAAGGATAGCAGGCCGGGTGCAAAGTTGTAATGGGAAAATGAGTATGAAATCCCATTCCCACAGACTCTGCAGTTTTAAAACAATTGGCTTCAAGCTCTGCGTTGTTTCCTTTCCCTCAACTTCCTCTTCATATCAGTAAACCCCAATCAGGTTTCTCAAGTGATCGAAGGTCAATTTATCAGCATCCGTTCCATGCCGAAAGAATCCTTCTTTACATTTTCTGTATGAGTGCATCATAAACCTTAATGTTTCAAAAGTAAAGGAGATCAACAGCCCTGCAGACCCCCTGGGGATTTGGTGGTGCTCAACTCATAACATGAAACGTCTTAAATAAATCATATTCGCTGTGTTTCCTATTTATGTAATGCAGGAAGTGCTCTTTGCAAAGGCCCCTGTGCTCTCAGAGATAAGAAAAGTTTTCTGCACTGTTCAGAGTTTCTAGATAGACCATTGGAATTTTGCACAAGGTACAGAGCCTGCAGTCCTAGGCAGAACAGACAGGAAGCTGTCTTAAGGTGTCATCACCCACTGGAATTGTTTATCACGACCTGGGAAACTTAGATAGTTGAGATTCCTTTGTGCACCTGATGTGGGCTGTTGCGTGTATATATAGACAAACATATCTAAGTACATACCTAGCTATTGCTGTGAGATTTCATTTATGGAAGCAATGTACATAGTAAATGAAGCAGATCAAACTGCGTTTGGTAGGTCTGCATAAGAAAGCAGGTTCAGATTTGATAGCCCAGTGCCTGGGTAGAGGATCAAATGCATCAGGAGATAAATTATTAATCCTTTTTCTTTATGTGACTTGAAACACATTCCCACCCTGAAGCAAGGTAGGATGTAAGCAGTAATGTAAAGCATGATGATAAGAGTTGTGATGTCTACATTCAGGAGGCTTTTATTTTAGGGGACTATTGTGTGGGGATGTGGGAAGGTGTGGGTGTTGGGGGCAGGGGTTGTGGGCTGGGGAGTGGTATGAAGTGTAAATATCTACATTATGGAGAGATGACATGAATAGTCCCAAACAGGGGACAGGCAGAAACATTAAAATACTTCTGATATGATATTCAACAGAAATAAAAACAGAAACAAAAGTTAAACACATCATAAAGCAGGCAATGATGTTTTCAGTGCAGAAATTGTGTTTCTATTAACATGGCTGGCAAAAACTATAAATGAATGTAGTTATATTTGTGGTGGACAGTCAGTCTACTCCCCTTTTATTATCAGAGTTATGGTGCACAGTTCTTCTAACAGTGGAAAGTATAGCCCTTGCTTTCTTTGTAATTGCTTTGAAATGTAAATCAGAGATGCTCTGATGTTAGGGAATTATTTAAACTGAAAGAACACCTGGAAAGCAGACTGGTTTTCTTATTCCCAGAGCTTGTTCCTTTTGGGAACATCCACATATTTCCTTTGGCCACACAGCCTCTCCCCTTTATGATTTCTGTATACAAGACTCTTTTGGGATTTTAATGCTTGACTTTAAAAATTATTTTCTTAATGATTCTGGGTTTGTGGGGGCTTCACTGGTCCTTGCAAACATATGCTCGCTCCTGCAGTCTATAGGAAAGTCGTGTTTCTGTTCTTTTAAAAAAATCAGATCACCTGCACTGAAAATTCTGCCTATTGAATCATATCCATGGTCTGGATTAAATTTCTAAGTGTAATATGTGGTTTCTCTCCTTTTCATATATGTGTCCTGTCCTTATAGTATAATCTATACCCTAAAAACAGAAGTATATCCATTGCTGAGGACTTCCACCACTGTCAGCCTAGTCTCCATCATGTCTTTCCTGAACAGCTGAATGGCTCCTGACTGGACTCCCAAATTCTACATTTGCACACACTAGAGTACATTGTCTATGGAGTAGCCAGAAAGATCTTTTGACATCCTGTTACGACTTTGTGGAAGTAGAAAGAATCTTGAAATGGTTGGTTGGAATTGGAGGTATTGATGTGGATTCATGATTTCTAAAATGTGTGTTTGCGTATATGTTTGTATCTACATGCATATAAAATGTCGACATATGATCATTTCCTGGTTCTATCTGCTGAAGGAAACTGGAAGACATGCACGGTGACAATATGACCACACCTGGCACCCAGATCTTGATTTTTGACACCATTCTCCACGGCAAAGAATTCGGGCTTCTCAAGGACATGATTGTTTCCAGGTCTGGGATACAGAAAGTACAATAAGATACTGAAAAATCTCTTTTCTTGAAAAATTAAAGAAATATCTCCCCACCAAAAATGATAGGGACTTGTCAGAAGGACAAAGGGAACAGCTTGAAGGAGACCCCACTAGAAAATTCGAGAAATTAAATAATTAAGGGCAGTAATGTAATTAATAATAAGTCATTTAAAAACAGGAATCCATAAGTCTATATCAATAATAAATAATAAAATAGAAAATGTTAAGTCTTAGCTGTGCACGGTGGCTCATGCCTATAATCCTAGCACTTTAGGAGGCTGAGGTGGGTGAATCACCTGAAGTCAGGAGTTCAAGACCAGCCTGGCCAACATGGCAATACCCCGTTTCTACTAAAAATACAAAAATTAGTCAGGCGTGGTGATGTTTAAAAACAAAAAAGGATGAGGCTGGGCACTGTGGCTCATGCCTGTAATCCCACATTTTGAAAAGCCAAGATGAGAGAATTGCTTGAGCCCAGGCGTCTAAGACAAACCTGGGCAACCTAATGAGTTCTTGTCTCGACAAAAAAGTTAAAATATTAGCCAGGCATGGTGGTGCACGTCTGTGGTCCCAGCTACTCGGGAGGCTAAAGTGGAAGGGTTGCTTGAGTTCAGGAGATCAAGGTTGTGGTGAGCCATGACCACACCACTACACTCCAGCCTGAGTGACAGAGCAAGACTGTCTCAGAAAAAAAAAAAAAAAAAAGATGAAGAAAGAAAATCCCTTGCTATAAATGTGATGGGAGAATGAATGGAAAATCATGCTTTTACAAATGTCTGAGTAAAGATGAATTCAGGTAACGATCAAGAAATGCTGAATCTAGGAAGTCAATTGTACTAAGCATCAGGATATTTGTATGATTGCTTATTGGTTGCAAGGAGAAAATATAGTCAGTACTGTGGACAAACCAGACAACACCTTGAGTGGATGATTTAAATCAATATCATCAATGAGGGGAAGATGGTCATTGTGTCCCTCCAGATAGGATACCTAAGAAGGGCAAACATCAGTTCTATGTTATTTTTTCCAATAATGCAAAACCTAAATCTAATTATGAGGAAACAATAGACAAAGCCAAAATGAGGATGATCCTACTAGAAAGGGGTCAGGGAGCAGGCGGTTATAAGAGGGAGGATGCTACTTGCTTTGAGACTGTCAATAGTCATAAAAGCATTTTTTAAAAAGCTGGGAAATTGTTCCAGATTAAAAGACACAAAAGAGACATGAAAACTAAATGTGATATGTGCTTATAGACAGGCTCCTGTATGGAAGAGAAAAAATGCTACAAAAGGAGTTATTGACTTGGTTGATAAAAGTGGAATATGGATGATGGTGTGGATATAAGTACTATATTAATGCTAAATTTTACTGAAGTTGATAACTACTCTGTAGTTATGTAAGGTATATTAGTCAGGGTTCACCAGAAAAATAGGACCAATAAAATGTACATACATATACAAAGAGGTTGATTGTAAGAAATTGGCTCATGTGGTGATGGAGTCTAGCAAGACCCAAGATCTGCAGGGTGAGCTAGCAAGTTGCAGACCCAGGAGAGACAATGGTTTAGCTCTAATCCAACTCTGAAGGCTTGAGAACCAGGAGAGCTGTTGGTGTCGTTGCAGTCTGAAAGCCAGCAGGTGCAAGACACAAAAAGAGCTGATGTTTTGGTTTGAATCTGGATTTAAAAAAATAAAATAAGCTAGCATTTGAACTGGTCTTTGACAGTTCAAAGGCCTTCTTTCAGGAAGAATTCTCTCACTTGGGCGAGTGCCAGAGCTTTTGTTCTGATTGGATGAACCCTGCCCACTTTATGGAAGGCAATCTGCTTTACTCAGTCAACTGATTTAAACGTTAATATTATACAAAAGCATCCTCACAGAAACAGAAATAATGTTTGAAGAAATATCTGGGCACCCTGTAAACCAGTCAAGTTGATAAAAAAATTAGCCTTCATATGAGAGAATAGCCTTTTTCTTCGGAAACATATATTGAAATGTTTAGAGATTAAGAGCCATGCTATATGCAACTTGCTCTCAAATGGTGGAGACAAAAATGTTTAGAGATAGAGATAGTAAATGGTGATGCAAATTGGGAAAAATGTTCACATAAGTGAATCTGAGTAAACGGTATAGAGCTATTCTTTGTACTCTTCAACTACGTTTTCTGTAAACTTAAAAATTATTTCCAAGTAAAAGTTTCTTAAAAAGCATTCATTGTCCAACTAAAAGTACTTCAACTGCTTCCCATTCACTCCTTATCTCAGCTCACTCCTCCTCTCAGCTGATCCTACTCATCTCCCCACATAGAACCTTATCCCGCACACTCTCTGCTCCCAAGATGTGCCAAGTTCATTCCCACCACAGGGACTTTACACTTGCTCTCTCTGCCTCTATGCCTTTCCCCCAAGTCTCCACATGGCTGCTCCTTTTCATTGCTCAGATGTCCTGTCAAACGTCATGTATTAGTCTGTTCTCTCACTGCTATAAAGAAATACCTGAAACTGGGTAATTGATAAAGAAAAGAGGTTTAATTGGCTCCTAGTTCCACAGGCTGTACAGGAAGCATGTCTGGAGGGGCCTCAGGAAACTTTCCATTATGGTGGAAGAGGAAGCAGGTATGTCTTCCAGAGGAAGAGAGAGAAGGGGGAGGTGCCACACACATTTAAACAACTGGATCTCATGGGAACTCACTCACTATGGTGAGAAAGCCAAGTGGGGATCTGCCCTTTAATCCAATCACCTCCCATCAGGCCCCTCCTCCAACATTAGGGATTACAATTCGACATGATATTTAGGCAGGGACAAAACTCCAAACCATATCATGTTATTTTCCCAGAGAGGGCTCCTGACTACGGAAGCTCAATTATGTTTCTGTTATGCTTTCCTCTCTGAAGTTACCATGTTGACTCACTCCTTTGCCTGTTTATTATAGTCACTGAGATATAAATTTCAGAAAGGTAGATATCTCATTCTTCCTGATTACTGCTGTATCTCTAGTCTTTAAAACATTGCTTGGTATATGGTAAGTCCTAAATAAATATTTTAATAAGTGGATAAATGTTTAAATGCCAAGTCCCCTCAACCTTTTGAAACTAACATATTTAATCCTTTAGCTTTTCACCCTTCTTTAAATATAGACTTTCCCAGTTTGCAGCAAGAATTTTAATGATAAATATTATGATGTTTCATGTGAGCATCAAATACAGACTATTATCATAGAGGAGTTTAAAAAACACTGGTTGATAAAAACGAGCCTTTTTTTTTCAAGTAATTCTGACAGTCTAAAAGTTAAACTAGGTTGACCTAGTAAATGTGAGAAAGATGACATAGTAATAATAAGAAAATTTCTTGGGAAAAGCTCCTTGCATTCCAAATACCTAGTACACTATCTGGAAAATAGTAAAGCATTCATAAATGTTTAAATAATGTAAGAAATAATCTATCAATAGCCAACAGCTCATAAGAAAGTCACTCTGGAGAAAGTAAAATAAAGTAAGACAGCTAGTTTTGCATCTTCAAATACTAAAACAGATTCATTCTTTTTAATTAGAAGAAGAGCTCATGAGAGTCAGAGGTAAAACTTCCCCAATGAGATAGAAAGAACGTTAGGCATAACGACAGAATCTGCCTCAGGGTAGCTGCCACCTTCTTCACATTTGTTTTGTTTTGGGGTGGGGGGCTGCACCGCTGGTTCTATTGATGATTCATACTTCCCAACAAACCATATGTTGCTACAGAAGGCATTCACTCTCTGCATTCACTAGGGATAAGAGCCAAGAAAATATAATAAATCACTTTTCACCCATCCAAAGTAAGAATGAAATTCCATTTGCAGCAAGATTTAATCAGGAGGCTCTTAAGTAATTTTGGTATTGAAAGCTTGCACTCTTCTGTGATGTGATAGGCTTATTTACACCCCCATACTCCATCATGACATTGCAGCAGTTATACCACGGAAAGGTGTTCTTGCCATGTTTTACAACACCAAAAAAAAATTCTATGATTTCTTAAGTTCAGTGTATTTAGGTGAAATTGTAGTCTCTCGAAGGTCCTTCTTGGATACCACTTTTTGTATGTTTTTCTTCCCTGTATCTGACCCTCTACTCCATTCTATGGCAAAGACAGTGTTTGCTTAAGTATAACTGAGCTATTTTGCAATTAGTTTTAAAACTTAAAGTTATCATTGGATCATAGTCTTGTAAATAAATATACAAATGTATCACTTTTTACCTCTTCATTAAGTCAAAACCAGTTTCACCACTAACATTTCCTAAGCTTAAGGGAAAAGAGAATTATCAACCCAATCTTTTTCTTTGTTTTTCGTTTGTTTTAGATAGGGTTTCATTCTGTCACCCAGGCTGGAGTGCAGTGGTGCAGTCATGGCTCACTGCAGCCTTGATCTCCCAGACTCAGGTGACCCTCCCACTTCAGCTCCTGAGTAGCTGGGACTGCAAGCATGTGCCACCACAACTAGCTGATTTTTTGTTTTTCATTTGGTAGAGACATGGTTTCACCATGTTGCCCCAGGCTGGTCTCAAACTTCTGGGCTCAGGTGATCCATCCACCTCGCCCTTCCAAAGTGGTGGGATTACAGGCATGAGCCACCATGCTCAGTCTTTTTTTTTCTTTAATTACAGTACAATTTGTATAGAGTAAATTTCATCTTTTAAATATGCAACTCTATGAGTTTTGACAAATGAATGCAGTTGTGTAGCCAGCACCACAATCAAAATATAGAACAGTTTTATCACCCCCACAAAATTCTTTTATGAACTTTTGTAGTTTAATTCTTTCTCTATCCCCAGCTTCTAACAATATTTAATCAATCAAATCTTTGCATATGAATATATTCATTATATCACACTCTTTTGCCCTAGTAAGACTTTATTAGAAAGAATCCTAGAATTAAAATGAAATTGCATCTATAGAAAGGGAAAAGAGGCAAGTTAATAATGATGCCCTTACATTTGCTTCTGTCATGTTTTATTTTAAATTATTTCTCTGTGTTATGTTACTGTATTAGGCCATTTTCACACTGCTGATAAAGACATACTTGAGATTGGGCAATTTACAAAAGAAAGAGGCTTAATGGGACTCACAGTTCCACCTGGCTGGGGAGGCCTCACAATCATGGTGAAAGGAACGAAGGAGCAAGTCACATCTTAAGTGGATGGTGGCAGGTAAAGAGAGCTTCTGCAGGGCAACTCCTGTTTCTAAAGCCATCAAATCTCATGAGACCCATTCACTATCATAAGAACAGCCTGGGAAAGATCTGCCCCTCCTACCATAATTCAATTCAATGTTGTAGGAGGGACCCATCTCCCACTGGTTCCCTCCCACAACACATGGGAATTATGAGAACTACAAGATGAGATTTGATTGGGGACACAGAGCCAAACCATATCAGTTACAAATATATAAAACTCTTATTTAATAAAAATAAAAAAAGGACGATGGCATATGTCATAACAGATAAGGAAGAAAAGTCAGTTTAATTCCCCCCTGGTGAGAAAATGTCATTTCTATAACAGTATCTCAAATATTCATTAGCTTATATTAACCTTCTGAAGTGGTTACTAACAGTTGAATCATTCTCCTAATCAGAGATATGAAAATGTTCTCAGTTTGAATCCTGGCTAATTACTAGTAACTACCTAGAGTCCTAAGTTACAAAGAATTCTGAGGCTTACTAGGAAATATTAATAATATCAAACACTGAAGTCTTAGAAATGATTAAACATTGAATACACATTATTTTATTTTATCCTAACAAAAAGCCCAAGAAATGTTTCTAATGTTATCCCCATGCTATGAGAGAGGAAACTGACTTTTAGAGGGATTAAATAACTAATGCAAGGTCAAACAGGTGAGAAATGATGAAGCTGGGACTTGAACGCACAAAGCCAGGCCCAGCTGGATATTTACCAACTTTACCACATTAAACTAAAGCAATTAGTCACACAATATGGGGAAGGGTGATGCAAGTTTTGAATCTGGACTGAAATCTGAAGCGTGTATTAAATACCAAAGGCACAGAGGCTGCAAAGCAAAGAGGAGTTTTTCAAGCAAAAGGCAGAACAGATGCAAATGTCCAACTGATGGAAGAACAACGCACATTAGAGGAACCAAGGAGCCCCCACAAGCCAAGGAAAAGCAGAACAAGCCGAGACGGGAGAGAGGCCTTTGATCTTTTTCTTAAGGGAATCAGGAAGCTCCTGCATAGCCTGAAGCTGGCTGGTGACACAATCAGATGTAGGCTTCCCAAAGGCCAACTGCCTGTTGGAAGGAAGGCTGATTCACAAGGGTGAGTTGTAGGAAGAGCACTTGGAAAGCCACTACAGGCAATCCAGGTGAGGGATAGTGGCTGTATTCACATCTTTTTGGTTTCTATATCCTTCTACTTTATTTAGACATTTGGGGCTTAGCTGACCATTAGAAGGACTGCCTAGCTCAGAGTTAGTTAATTCCTAGAGATAGCAAACCAAGGACTGCAAGCATGCCATTTCTAAGCAAACCAACCAATTCAGAGTCCAGGCCACCAACTGCCTCCTTTATCAAGTTCCTACACTTCAAGCCACTGTCCTGCTGCATTAATCACCCCAGGACCAGGCAGCTAGAGGCAACCCGTATGCCCCAGAGTCTGCTAAAATTATTCAAACTAGTCAATCCTAAACCGGCTTGCCCTTTCTTACCCATTCCTTCCCAAAGAAACCACGATCAAGACTCTTGCCCACACTTCCCCTTACTCCTGCCTCCCAACCTAGCGGGTACTTCTCTGCATGGCCCCGTGTAATGTGGCATGCCCCACCCCTCAGGATTGCCCCCGTAACAAGCTGTTTTTAATGGCAGTCATCTGATGGGTTGCCCTCACCGTACCTGAATAATAATGAAATCTACATTTTAAACAGTAGCCCACTGAAAGAGAGGACATTTATGAGGGATGTTAGGGGGATACAACTGTAGGAAGTGATGAATATGGAGGAATGAAGGGAAGCTGGTATCAAGAAGCTTATCTTCTAGCCTGCAAGTACAGAGATATAAGAGTAAACACTTGGAGCACTCATGTTCTAGGTTCTGTTCTAAGCACTTGATGTACATAACTCATTCAATCCTCCTTGAAATCCTACTTATTATTCCCATTTCATATAGGTTGAAACAGACACAGAGAAGTTAAGTAATCTGCCAGAACAGATTACGCTTCCTGGGAAGGCAGCTGGACTAATGTCCCAGCTGCCTTGAGGTTGGGTGTGGCTAAGAAACTGGCTAGCAGTATATGGGAAAAAACGGTGAGTGGCACTTTGGGTCTGGCTCATAAAATCCTCCCATGTGCCATCCTGTGTACTCTGGCTTACCACATAACTCTGGAAGCCTCTGATTGAAGATAGTGGAGCCTTTAGACAGATGGAGTGTGGGTCCCCAAATTAAGGAATAGCAGACTATTTATGTAAAAGTGTATCAGATAGTATATATTGTAGGCTCTGACGACCAAGAGGCAGAATTGAGGATGTTATGTTATGTATATTCTTTTTTTTTGAGACGGAGTCTTGCTCTATTCCCCAGAGCATGCCCAAGTTCAAAATGTTGGATGGCACATAGTGTACCTAAAAAATGGGCAGGTCTTTCTTGCATAAATTTGGAATGAAAGAAATTGGCATTTCAAAATACCATTCCTGCTCATTCTTGCCATCCTCCTCTATCCGGCAGGATTTGTTTATATTGGTGTTTATAGTTACTGGTTGGCCTGAAAATAGATATTTTAATTCAGAGCTCTCACTCATGGTTAAAGAATGTGAAAAGAAGGTTTCTATGGTAATGTTTTCATTTTTAAATTAAGGTGCAGTTGATTAATCTCTCCTATCCATCTCATGAAACAGGATGATTAATTAATGTGGAAACAGATAATTAGGAGAGAAAACAGTAAGTATTCATTTTGGAATTTTTCTTAGACATTTTGGCTTTTGTCTTTATTATTTTGTTCAGGAAGTTGGGACAGAGAGGTTATTCTTATTTACCACATTCATTTATCCTGTACCCAAAGTTATAAAGAGAAACAAATGATATATGTCTTTGTAATTTGTCCTATAGGTGAATATACCATTATTAGCTGTTGTGGTTTGGAGATACCATCCCAAATTCTAGAAAAACAATGCACAGGAAAAGTAGGCTTACACAATGAAATCAGAATTAATTGCAGATTAATTTTTAAAAAGCCAATGGATCATACAGGTTGATACATAACACATTAAATATTTTAACTTAAAAAATTCTGAAATGTACATACATCTTTGTCATCCTTTGGTGGGGAGTAGTGTGCCATCTTCCCTTTCAGCATTGGGCTGTGATTAGAGATCCGGTCAGGTAACATAAATACGATCTAACCATAATACATTGCCAAAATTATAATTTCGCATAATTCAAAGTAGAATGAGTATTGAAAGACGTTCAAGAATGAACTGGAGGGCAGAGTAATTTTTGGTTTTGTTTTTCTGATTGCCCACACATAATTCAATTGCCACTTTTAATGACTTGTCCTTATTCTTTCCAAAGCATTTAACTTAACAGTCGTAGATAAAAGCACTCTTTTGTGCACTCATGTTTCATAGATTTATGTGGAATTTAACTCATGTAATTATAATAATCCACAAAACTTGCATACGTTGGTATGGGATTAAATTCAACTGCATGTAATTCAACTGGCAACAGGAAAAGTGCACAGTTGTATAGAGAGCAGCCTGAAGTGCTCAGCTTGGTTTATGAAGGGAATGAAGAAATGCAGTTATTCCTATGAATCTATTGGGTCAGATTTGAAAATCTTTGAATGTGTCTGTCAAGTAATGTTTGCATGTTTGTGCATTTTTCAGATCCTCTATGTCAGTACAATTAAATAAACGTGGTCATGGTGAGACTACATGGACAGTGGAGTAGTGGAAACAGGAGTGATCCTGGTGTCTGACTGACTTCGATTTGACTGCAATCATCTCAGTATTAGTAGAAACACAGTAGTAACAAAAGCAGTTTTGCCATCATTATTTTTAAATTGACTTAAATAGTAATAGTCTGAACACATTATAGATGTATTTATGTGCCAGCGACTATATCCAAAATGTGCTTATAGAAACTGTCAAACACTTGAAATAGTTTCTCAGACATAATACTGAAAATGTTTGATTCTATGATATTGAGGACAAGTTTTCTATGATTTAGTAATTAATTCTGCCTGATGAATTTCTATTCATCTTCTGAACCTGGGCATTATCACTCACATACACACACACACACACACACACACACACACACACTCACAAACACAAACAGGGCATTTTGGAAATTCATGGAAGCTTTTGATTGATGCTATAATTACAGGGCACTGCTGGCATTTAGTGATTAAGATTCTCTAATGCTGGAGTCCCACCATTTTATAAAACTTGGATGTTCCTCCAAATGGGATACGAAAGTGAAATACTCATTTGGATTTATGTGAACCTAGAACCAAACTCCGTTTCATTATAAAGCAACTTTGGCGTGGGGGTATAGAATTTTAAGTCATCTCTGCTACCAGCAGACAAGTGTGTTCCTAAAAATCACTGTGCTATGCAAAAGTGTGCAATAACAAACCACAGGGCATATGAGGAAGGCAGGGTTAGGGACACAATATTCTAAAACCTTATCAGTGATTTGCTAAAAAAATAAGATAGGGTGACAATAAAAATGGTAGCACAATTTTACATTCATTAAATGGTTACGAAATACACAAGTACTCCAATAAATGTGATGCTTAACTTAAAAAAGATCTAACATTAGTTACTGGAAGTAGGTGACCGAAGAGCTGCAGCTTGTGCCTTACTGGGAAGTGATGGAAAGTCATCTGAAACAGAACTGAAAATCCAATTGCATTATGCTGTACACTACGTATAAGAGTGGGGCTCATAACACTCTCAGTGAAATGAGGTAGCTGGTAGATATCAGAAGTGTGTTAGAGTTTATGTTTGTATATTCCCCCATGGCTCCTTCAGGTAAATGTGGCCTTCAGCATTCACCTAGTATTTCTCAATTAAAAAGTCAAGTATAAGCAAATGTGTTATTTCAGACTGTTCCCTAATATGTCAATAGGGTTGGAACAAATTTTAAAACAAATATTACAGCAGAATTGACTGTAGACTAAACTTTTCTCAGAGGGCAACCACATGTCAATTGAGAAAATTTGTGTTTTGTTATTTTTGGAACTTTCCAAGATTTTCCTTTTCATTTCAGAAAATCATGTTCTAATGACAATGGCACCTGAGTTGCTAGTATAACACACGGGCAGCGGAATGTGTAGCTGTCATAATCATGGTGATCTACATGGAGGTGCAAGCTTCTAACTTCCTCATTATACTTTCTTTTTTGCTTCTTTTTTTTGAGATGGAGTCTTGCTCTATGCCAGGCCAGAGATCAGAGGCACAATCTCGACTCACTGCAACCTCTGCCTTCCGGGTTCAAGCTATTCCCCTGCCTCAGCCTCCTGAATAGCTGGGACTACAGGTGCATGCCACCACACCCAGCTAATTTTTGTGTTTTTAGTAGAGACGGGATTTCACCATGTTGGCCAGGATGGTCTCGATCTCTTGACCCCGTGATCCACCACCTTTGCCTCCCAAAGTGTTGGGATTCCAGGCTTGAGCCAACACACTCGACCTATACTTTCTACTATAATCTTTAACTATAACACAGAGCATGTACCTATTTAATAGATAAATAAAATTATATTATAAATTAATTTTCTGGCTGGGCGCAGTAGCTCACGCCTGTAATCCCAGCACTTTGGGAGGCCGAGGCTGGTGGATCACGAGGTCAAGAGATCGAGACCATCCTGGTCAACATGGTGAAACCCCGTCTCTACTAAAAATACAAAAAATTAGCTGGGCACGGTGGTGCGTGCCTGTAATCCCAGCTACTCAGGAGGCTGAGACAGGAGAATTGCCTGAACCCGGGAGGCGGAGGTTGCGGTGAGCCGAGATCGCGCCATTGCACCCCAGCCTGGGTAACAAGAGCGAAACTCCAACTCAAAAAAAAAAAGAAAAAAAAATTACTTTCTATCATTTCTCCTTTGTATAGTTAGGGTATTATATTCAAATTCTTGAAATTATCCATATAGGCTGATTAAACTATAGAAAAAAGCACTATAAAATATGTGTAAGGAAGGGGTGGCTTTGGATTTAATAAAATTGTAAACAATTGATATAGAGCAACAAAAAAAGGAAGGGAATGTAGGCATATTCTTAACAAATTTATGGAAGGATTAAATGAGATTATATCTTTCTGGCATGTGATACTTTTTAAATAAATCACAGATAGATTTATTATTATTAAGATAGTATCAGAAGAACCACAGATCCAATTGCTCCCTGCACTTCTCTTTTTGGATGGCCACAGGACCCCCAAACTCAGGAAGCAAGGAAGTAAGCGTTACCAAATTGATCAGGGCTCTCCCAAAACTCCCTGTCCCCCTGTCTTTTAACCATGTTGTGAAAAGACATCATCTTTCATCTATTTGTGGCCAGCTAGAAATGGAGTGTGAACCATGACTCCCCGCTCTTCTGAGAGCCCTGTATCTAATGAACCACCATCCCATATGGCGCACCACCGTTCCGCAGTTCAAGTCCGTCTGCTTTCTTCCATCTTCACCACTGCCACATTATTGCAGGCCACTATCATGGAAATAGCTGCCTCACTGAGCTCAGCGTCCCGTCGCACCCCCTCATATCATCTCTCTTTCACCAGCACCGTCCAATAGAAATGCAATGTGAGCTATGCATGCAACTGTGAAATTTCTGGTACCAACCTAAAACAAGAAGTGTAGGAACTTGACATTAACATCATTTTAATCAACCTAATATTTGCAGTGTAATATCGTTTCAACATGTATCACTAGGAACAATTATTAAAATAGTTGACACCGTCCTTTGTGCTATGTCTTCAACATTGGCATGTATTTTAAATTTGCAGCGCATATCAATTTGGACTAACATTTCCAGTGCTCTGCAGCCCCATGTTGCCATGGCTCTTGGACAGTGTACCTTAAAGCCCTTTTATCTGTGTAAACCACAAACCCTGTCTCATCACTTTCCTACCTAGCGCCCTCTAATTCCCAAATTGCTGTTGACCTAATATCTCAACCTCTAAAAATAATTTCCAAGACCCCCCAGTATCCGGTCATTGTTTATCCCATCAGCTTCACCTCTTGCTATCCCTTTCCTGGCCCTGCACCTCATAATCTTTATTCCCTCTGTAGAATTTGTTTTGTTCTCACCAACATGTCCTGCTCTCTCTTGCTGTGGGTTTTTTTCCAGAGGGCTTCCTCTATCTGTGACACCTTTAATGTTCTGCACTAACCTGATCATCACCTTAAATTCCTGAACACCCATACTTTTGGTTCAGATTTGGGTTCCCTCCTTATGGTTCAGACTCACTTGCCTCAAATCTGGGTTTGCTTTGCAGTGATCCCTCTCCCTTGCCATTCTGTCATTGAAATCTCTTGCTCACATGAGGTTTTGCCTACTAAACAGTGAAATGATGAACTTCCTTTGGAAGCATGCAGCTACGGCTGAATGACAATGAAATAATGGAATGGATGATTCCGGAGTCAGACAGATCTGAGTTTGAAACTCAGTTATGTAATCTTGGGCAAGTTATAAAACTTATGTTTCTTTCCTTATGGATCTTCGGTGATTACCAAAATGGAAATTACAATGCCCTGTGCATATTTATCTATCTAAACAGAATGCAGTAAATCTGGTCATATCTCTTTTGACATAGGAATATCTATGTATACATACCCTAAGATTTAGATTTACATAGAAAGAAGGTGGCTTTACTTCAGAATGGAGAGCAAGACACATTCTCAATTGCAGAATTAACCTGAAGCATTGGTAGAGGGGGTAGGGGTGATAAATCAGGAATATAACACTATTTCCCATCCGGCTGCGTTTCTTGTGTGGACATATTTCCCTGAAAGAAACCCCATATTGCGGAGTGGTAGGTATACTAAGATCTTGGCTAAAATCCCTAACACATTTGAATTGTAACCTTCCCTGGAAACCTGAGTTATGTTATTCTTGGGTAAGGAGGCAAAACTGGAGACTTAAGTTTATTTAGCCTTTAATATAAAAGGGGGTTATCTTTGTGCAATTTCAGTTTATTCTGGAAAGTATTAATGAGGGAGTGTTCACATTTGGGGCATTTTAATATTGCTGGCATGATACAATTTGGGGGGATTGATGCTGTCCTGTGATTATCCTCAATGTATTATTTATGTTAAACTAGATTTGCCAATGTGACTAGGCTTGATATGAGTTGGGAAATATACCACAGTCCATCCCTTGTCAAACAGGCTTCCATGTGAATATTAAGTCCTAATGCCCTAAGATATCCATTGTGTGTAATGAATTAACTTTTTTCCTATGCACAAGGATGGTGCTGGTTATGTAATCTTCTTAGAAGATTTGAGAAAATAGTCATTCAAATCATTTTCTTATGGGCTTAATTCTCTCTGGGAAAGGCTGCATGTTCTAATTTTTGAGCTAAGATGAAGTTGCTTTATTTAATCTCTTTGTCTAGTTTGTTTCAGTTGAATATCACGTGAATTATGATCTCACTGGTTCCATGGGGATAACAGAGAGTCATAGACTATGTTTTGGGAAAAACAGTAGGTTCTTGGTGACAGTGGGTTTTCTTCAAAGAGGGAAACATTTGCAGGGTGCCACGAATCTGGCTTCTTAGATTGATACACAGCAGCTAGGAGCAGCCTTTTCCTCAGGCCCCCTGCTTCAGTCAGGATGGCAGCTCCGCTAGAGAAAGGAAACCCCTCTGTTTCTTTCCTTCCTCCATCCTTCCCTGTGGAGGGAGAAGAAATGGCAGACTCCTTCCTTCTGCCTTCCTCTTACTTAATTACATGTGGTCAGCAGAACAGCAAGGCAAGGCTTCCAGGGGCTAGGGCGCTCTCTTCACTGACTCCACATCCTATTGCAAAAGCAGTAGGGGAGCCAGGGCCCTCCGGGAGCCCAACTGCATCTCTCTCTTCTCAGGTCCACAGAGAGGCAAACGGATTTATACTAAGGCAGAAGTGAGAGACCCCGCAGGAGCCCTGAGAATGGGGTAGATTCTCCATCCTCGTTTTTAACAGATTTCTGGCAGGAGGAGTAAGAGTTGCCTATGAGATGCTTGTTTACTTCTTCAGAAAAGCATGCTTTGGCTGTTATAGCTTGAGTGAGTTTCAAGGTCCAAAACTCAATGGAAACAGAAGCAATCAATGGGATTGTATCACCAAAATACTTAACTAGATACTTAGTGATAAGCATTGAACCCAAGTTCTATGGTAGCAGATTTTTGGGTTTAGTTGTTGTGGCTCTTTGGTTTAGCTCCAGCACCAAGAACAGAGCCAGCGTGTGAAAGAATCTCAATAGTTGTCAAATGGTGAGTGCTTATAGAGGTGGGTGGTGCGGCCTGCAGGTGGCTGACAGTTCAGGAAGCATTGCACACATGTGAAGTTTAATTTAAATATAATTAAATAAAATTAAAATTCCAGTTTCTCAGCTGCACTTGCTGCATTCCCAGTGCTCCACAGTCATGTGTAGCTATAGGCTCTTGCACTGAAAAGTGCAGATATGGAACATTTTTTCCATTTCAGAAAGTTCTACTGGACTGCACCGATTTTAGAGCCTAGCCGCCTTTTCTCCTTACTAGCTGGAAAAACTTAAGGAAATTCTTTCTCTCAGTTTTGTGACTATTAAATGAGGGAATAAATGAAAGCACATACAACAGGGCTAGTAAAGAATACTTCCCATCATTAGATAAAAGTGGGATTTTGTATACAATAACATGTAGGAAAAAATAGCCACCTTGTCCAGTGGCATTTTTTAATAGAAAGATTTTCAGTTTAAAATATTTTATTTATTAATATGATTTTAATGAATTAAGGAAATGTATGACCATTAATCATTTTATTATAATTTTGCCAAAACGAAATTTTATTCACATCAAACTATATTGATTAAACTTGTATTTCAACAATGTAACAAAGCTTGGGATCTACTTGAAGTATAAAACCTGCCAGGGGCTGGGTGTGGTGCTCACTCCTGCAATCCCAGCACTTTGGGAGGCTGAGGCAGGCAGATTACTTGAGCCCACGAGTTCTAGACCAGCCTGGCCAACATGGCGAGACCCCATCTCTACACAAAAATACAAAAAATTAGCCAGGCGTGGTGGCAGGGACCTGTGGTTCCAGCTACTCTGGAGGCTGAGATGGGAGGGTCTCTTGAGTCAGGGAGGCGGAGGTTGCAATGAGCCTAGATAGCACCACTGCACTTCAGCCGGGGAGACAGAGCAAGACTCTGTCTCAAAAAAATAAAAAATAAAAATAAAAAACCATGCCAGAGATCTAGTACAGAATATGAAATACATTTATAGGCACTTAGTGAATGGAGAGAAAAATCTGTTGATATGATTCGTTTTGATAACCTATGTGTATTTCTAGTCTTGAAATCCCGGCCTCAAGCAATCCTCCTGAATCAGCCTCCCAAAGAGCTGGAATTACAGGCACATGTCAACACACTCAGCCAAATGCATATTTCTGAAGGTGGCCTTAGTTGCTGATGAGCAATGGATATGTATGCATAAAATGATTCATCTATAGAGTTCTAGAAAACAGAGTTTGTATCTTCTTCTTGTTCATCTTTAGGTACTCTTTAGTACCAAGTAGGATAATTTCTGCCATTTTTCCTGTTCTTCAGCATGGCCAACCTGGTTTATTGTTGCATATGAAGTCTGGGTAAGCACATGTTTCTCTATACTCGGAAATGAATGGGAATGTATGCACTATATAATGTCAAACAGCCCCTGGGGGAAACAACTGTACTGTGGTGAAATAGATGCCAGCATATTTAGTAACATATTTTAAACTAATAACCATTTCCAGGGCAGAAACAGGCTTTGTTGTTTTTGTATGATTCTGAGCTCATTCAATCAGACAACTTTCACTGTAAATTGTTGTGGTTGAAACCTTACTCTAAATGAGAAGAGCATAAACAATCAGAAACTGTTCTTTAAGCAAACCTGGACAAAGAGTTGGGAGCTCAGTGTCATCCTTGACTCTGCAATGAACTACCTATTTCTCCTTGAAAAATTCACCTAACTTCTCTAGACCATAGGTTTTGGAAAAGACATTTGTAAATGACAGGTTAATTTAATAATCTCTAATTGTTTAATAATAAAGCTACAATTATGCTACCAAGGAAACAGTAACTAATAGTAAATAATTGCCCAAATAGTGGGTTTTTTTTTCCTCAGAAGATGACGTTCTAAAAGTCTTGTTTTCTAGAAATTATCTCGGGGAACATACTGAAAATCAAGTTAGCAAAAATATTAAACAATTTTGTATGACTAAGGCTCACAGATGAGATGTGCTGTCCCATGAAGTATATCTTTGCTTGCCCCCATGCTCCTTGTCTACCTTTGGAAATCCTCAGACTTCCTCTTCTATCCCTGTATATATACTGAGGAATTTCATCCAATTCAGGGTTCTCAGCTATGATGAAAGACAAGAACTGACAAACCAGTCTCCAGCTCTGGTCTCTCTTGTTTGGGGTTCAATGCCTTTGGAACTGCTAAGGAGAGTTCATTTCTTTACCAGCATTCTGTACGAATCCTCTCTCTTGGGGCTGAATAATGCCCCCTCATTCCATTGCCCAGGTTAAAAACTCATCATCATCTTTAACTTCTCCATCTCCTTCATCCCAGCATCAAATCAGTCTAGCTATCAGCCATTCCTCTTCATTAAGCAAAACTGTTCCTTCTTTCTGCAGATCCTCATCATGTTTGGATTGTTGCTATCTTTATTTCCCTTGTCTTCACTGCTGCCACAATGTTTTATTTTTCCTTAAATAGTGATAACGATAACAAGTCCACTTTATTGCTTCAATCCTTCCTTGGTTCTCCATTGCTTACAGGGCAAGACCTGTAGGCTGGATTAGGAAATTGCACTTTGATAGGTGTTTCTACCTTAACTATCTACCACCTTGCCATATACCCAGGCTGCCAGCTACATTTTTCTTTTTACCCAATTAATTGCTTTACACATCCCAGATCATCTAACGTGCTTTTCTGCTTATGTTTTTATAATGCCCTTTCAGCTCAAATATAAACTCCATGAAGGCAAGGATTTTATATGTTTTGTCCCATACTGGACAACTAGCACACAAAAAAGTACCCCACTGTAGGTGATGAATAACTTTGTTGAGTGAATTAGTCAACATATTGTTTCAAAGATCTGTTCCAAGGCTATCCCTGTGATGAAGCCTTTCTCCTTTCTCAGTAGGATGATTGCTCTCTCCAAGATAATTGCTCACTCCCTTTGTTGTTATAAAACACACCAATGTGCAACTATTTTACTCACATATATCTTTCCTATTTACTTGAGCTCCTTGGTGGCAGGGATACTCCTCATTAATTCTAAATGCCCACCACTGGTCTGGGAGCATTGCCTCACACCTGTAATCCCAGCACTTTGGGAGACTGAGGCAGGCAAATCGCTTGAGGCCAGGCTGGCCAACATGGTGAAAACCCATCTCTACTAAAAATACAAAATATAGTGAGCCATGGTGGCGTGTGCCTGCAGACCCAGCTACTCAGTAGGCTGAGATGGGAGAATCACTTGAACCTGGGAGGCAGAGATTGCAGTGAGCTGAAATTGCACCACTGCACTCCAACCTGGGCTGCAGTGAGGACTCTGTCTCAAAAAAAATAAATAAAAATAAATGCCCACTTTTGTACCCAGTTCATAGTTGGCACTCAAAAACTTTTATGAATGAATAAATGAGTGATGAATTAGGTAGAGGAAGAAACAGAGTAATTTGATTTGGTCTGAGATCACCAACACACACACACACACACACACAATGAGGAATACAACACACAAATCACCCTACATAATCAAAAGATTCTTTACTTAGAGTGTCTGTGTTGACCTTTAATTCACCTTTGTAAAACACAGTTTATAAAGACAGTCTGGCTCATAAAAGCAAATAGGTACATTGTAAATCCACCAATTTGAGATTTTTATAGTGGAATACTAATAGGTTTTGACTTTTAATGAGCTTCTGCTTTTATTATTAAAAACATTCTACTCTTTCTAATAAAAGAACTGTGATTTGTGGATATTTTCTGATATATTTCAGTTAATTCTTAGCTTCAGCCACCTTGGCAAAAGGAAAGAAGTTTCCCCAGTGGAATTTCAGTTAAGTATGCATACTGCAAGAGAAGCAGAAGGGAAAATGATAATTTGTTTTATTCATGACTCTGTTCAGATGCAACATATGCTGCCGAGGCCCCTGCTGAGGTTTGGATAAGTCTATTTCTAGGGCCCACACCTTGGTGACCACTATCTTGTTCTAATCAGATGACCTATGGACGCCAATGACTGTCTTCTCACTTGTTAAAAGCATTCATACTCAGCATACCTCAGGATGGGCAGAGCCTAGCACTTAAAACACAGATGGTATGTTGCTAGTATCAAAATTTCTTTAGAAACAAAATCAGGAAATTAAAATATAAAGCAACACATAAGAACTAGACACCTCAAGCATGTAATTGTATATTTATTTCTCTTTTTAAAGAACACTCCTTAATGTAATTCAATATACAAACTTGGTTTCACAGAATTATAATCCACTATATAGCACAAAGATAACCCAGATTGTGTGTGTGCGTGCACACATGTGCGTGCCTGTGCACATGTTGCTGTACCCCTCCCTCCCTTCTACTCTTCTGGACCTACAAAGGCTCTTCTCACCTTCAACACTAACCAAAAGCCATTGTATTACATACAACAGATATCATCCTCCCATGAGTTCTTCGTCCTTGAAAGATTCTTTTCCCCATTCCCCCTGAGATAGCCAGGAGTGTGACACTCTTCCCCTGTGCAAAAGGGTAAGGTGACCTCCCCTAACACAGATGTTAACCCTGTTCCCATGTAAACTGGCTGACAGGAAGAGGTGGGGAGCAGGTCTCCAACCCCTTTTCCCCCTTCCACACCCAACCCTCAGAGTCCAAGTGCGACCCTCTGCGTAGCCTTAGTTCCAGTCACCATCCTGTGTAGCAAGAACTAAGGAGATTACTAAGCCCAGGTTTTCACCATGAGCAGCGCACAGCACTGCCTGCCAAGCCACCGGGCCGGCCGATAACCAAGCTCTACACAGTCCCATGTGCTTTGTCACTTTAATTTTTTAAAGACACCTAGCATAGGTCTGTGGCAACCTAGTGTCCAACGAGTTACATAAAATTGTACCAGTGATGCACTTGTACATATTTACATGGGGTGGAATGTTTTCCCATATTTTTAGATGAGTATATAGATCAACATGTTCACATAAGACCAAATACTTTTAATATTATTTATAACTGATTTATAAAGCTTTGAAAAAACTCACAATAGCACATTGTTTACTTTAATGCTTTACGGTACTATCATTTTAAAATCACAATCAGCACTTAAGTTATAGTCAATCCAGCAAACAAGAGACAAAAAAATATACAAGAGTTAAGAACTGACTGATACATCCTTTATCTTTTTTTTAACTAATGCATAAGTGCAGAATAAGATACTCTACTTTAAATATCTTGTTTACAATGTACATTTTTGTTCTAGTTACGCAACAGTAAATCCCATGCTTCACATAGAAAAGCAATCCACAACATTAAGAAAAAATGTACAATTTATGAAACAAAGTAAATAAATATTAGTATTACAGAATCAGAGCTGTACATAAAAGCTGTTCAGTTTTAATCATATAAAAATATGTTTTAGTGCAACCTCACATATATATTGATGCTGTTTTGCTTTACATCATTTAGATCCAAGTGTCCAAAAAAGGAAAGAAATTACATTTATTACAAAGCAGATACACAAATTCTAAAATATGTACAAATTACTGCTAAAAAATGCTTATAAGAATATAAGCAAAGTAAAGAAAAGGCACAAACATCTGTACAATTTTAAAAGTACCAGACCCAATAGGTTAATTTCAAATTTTGTTTTGGTCAGGCTCATGATGACTTGTTAATTTACCTAATTCTTTTGATATAACAAAAGTATATATAATAGCAAACTACTGTAACTTAGGACAGGCATGCTATAAACTTGATTACCTCCATTTCTAGAAAAACAAAAACAAAAAAATGGGAAAATGTGGAAATGAAAGTCTCCATGCATCGCAGATCAATGTAGCTGACTCTTTTCTGATGAAGGATCTTTGCCTTCCTCTGTGCTAGAAGATAACTCCTTGCTGCTGTGAAAGTCCGCCTGCTTGTCATCCACACAACTCTTGCTGTAAAACGTGGAGTGAGCTAATGGAGTCTGTGATGTACCAAAATTGTCCTTTTCACCATCATGCAAGTCAGGGTGGGTGGCTGAGGTACAGGGCTGACCTGGCTCAGGTCTACTAAAGTGTCTAATGCTAACATGTGCACTTCCCAGGGGGTTCTGGTGGGGCTCCTGCACCCGTGCTGGCTGATCTGCCCCAAGCAGAGCTGCCTCTTCTGTGGCAATCCGGAGAGAGGCAATGGCTTTTGTACAAGTCTGTATATTTTCCTCCTGTTCCCGCTCTGTTGCGTTTAGGCTGTCTTCCGAAGTGCTCTGTTTCATCAATAGCCGAGGAGAAGAGGGAGTGCTAGGTGGACCAGAGGACTGCAAAGCGTGAGGACCTCGCTTCTCATGCTGCTTAGAAAGCACATAGGGATCCTTGGAGAAGGACTCCCCTGATGCACCTTTCTTCTCCTCAAAGCCCTCCATTGGCAGGGGCAATGTGGGTGGAGGATGTAAACTGGAAAGGGCCGGCGGCATGGAGTGAACCATCTGGATCCCACCAACGGGCACCATGGGGATAGGAGCTCGCACTTGTTGCTGAGAGTGGAGTGGAAGATGACTGAAGACATAGTCATTAGGACCCTCAGGGAAAAGGCTGGAGCCTGGATGTTCATAAGCACCTTCTTGGTCTCCATAGAGACTGAAGTAAGGAACCTGAGGTAATCCTCTTCTTAAATTCTGCACAGAGAAACAAAGAGAGCACAACATTCAGATTCTGCTACTCTTCATTCTTAGATCACTCACCCACTCACACATTCACTACCTAGATAGGCTTCAATACCTAATCCCTTGATCAAGTTTTCATTTTTCAAGACAAAAGAGATTTCTCTGCTGTCTTTTATAATCCTTATATAAAGGTGTCAGCCTGTGAAAAGTTGCTTCTGTTTTTAAACAAGGTGATAAAGCAGTCAGGGTGTTTTCCACTGGGCATAGAGATACATTTCAGCTCTGTTTTTTTCATAAGAGAGAATGAAAAATTAATGAATAATTAGCTGAAAGAGTTTACTGAGCAAAAAAACACTAATAAACATTAATCATAGATTTTTTTAATTCAAAAGGAAATAAAAAGATTACCATCTGTTGCTATACTGGACAGATTTTTAATATTTTTCTTAAGTGTTGATGAGTATATAATTGGAATGACAAGCCTGAAAATTGGCTTTTTAAAAAAGTTTTCCACAGAACGGATGACAAAATGGTGGTGAGGCCCAAAAACTGGTTCCTCCAATGTGTAAGACATTGGTCTAAAGGAATATATTCCTGCCAGGAGATATTCAATGCAGAAGACCAGCTTCTTCATCCAATAGCAAATCCAGGCCATTTAAGTCTTACATCAATAATAATTTTTTCAAAGGAAACTATCCATCATAGAAGTGGTTAACATTATTATTACAGACAGTTAACAACTTATATTCAACTCCATAGCAGGGTACCAAAGACAATGACATCTTAATTCTTTTGTTCATATTATTATTTCCACCTCAATATCTTGTTGGCAGTCAGTGAATTAAGGATGCATAAAATGCTCAGCCAGAATTTCAGATTTCATAGTCTCAGTCCTGAAAATGGAGAATTTATTTTCTATACTATTTCTGTAGTGAAATACAACTTAGATTGTCAAATCAGGTTTTAATGATATTATCATATTTTCAATTGCTGTGATTCATTCTTTTAATGGATTTTTATCTAAAAAGGACTTCATTTATTTTTCTATTTTTTTGAGAACCAAGGATAGAAAGATAGATAGGTAGGTAGGTAGGTAGGTAGGTAGGTAGGTAGGTAGGTGGATAGATGGATGGATAGATAGATAGATAGATAGATAGATAGATAGATAGATACCTATACAGTATGGTAGTAGTCCAGGATAGAGCCAAGGAAAATGTTCTAATTCATTTCAAGAGTGTTTCAGTGCTAAAACTCAGGGTATGCTTTATACCATTAAGAATTCATCCAGTTCTATCTAGATTGTGATTTCTGCTACTCTCTGAGATGCTTAGATCTTACTCTGCTCTGTGATATATCATATGCAAGCTGGAAACATGGGTTCTACTGAAAGTGTGAGTGAAATGGTGTAATCATCAATATTACCATTACCAGGACCTCATACTCTGGGAAAGGTGAGAATTTTATGGTACAGGAATCATTTAAATTCTGCACACACACAAAATCCCCCTTGTGTTTAATCGGGTTTGGAAAAGGCATGTCTCCTTCATCAAACACCTCTTTGAAAGGAAAACCGGCAATGCCTACAGTAACAATCTTTAAAGATAATCAAGTAGGTTTTCTTTTAATCATAGCGATCACAGATTCAAAGTTTAAAATAAATCTAGCTTGGTTAGTTTTCCATTTTACTTCTGGTGACTATTCCATGACCTCCACTGCATACAACCAATCAGAATGTGGATCTGTGGGGGAACTGAGGAAGTGACCAGAAGTCAGAGAGAGATGCCCTATAATGTAAACTGAGTTGAGATCCCCAACTGCAGGCTGACAAATAGAGTCATGATTTGTCCTCCAAAACTACAATACTATTCGACATGTTCTAAATCCAATAAAATCTTGTGGGTGCTACCAATAAATGTTTCAAATTCAGCCCTTTACTGATCAGAAATGAAATGATTTTAACCACAGAGCTACATGTACAAGTAGAATTTCTACCATGTGGCCACTTCCAGTGCTCCAAGCCCCACCAGGCATTTCCATATATTCTCTCTCCTCCCATTCACCCTTTCTTCATCCTCCAAATAAGTTTTCTCTACTTTGGTTTTTACTCCATTTGCAATCCTATTGTTTTGTAGTTTGGGCCTTATAAATGTGGTGAACAAACTCCCATCTTATTAAATCTCAGTAAGAAAAATTTTGTCATGGAAAAGCAAATAGTGAATTCAAAGGTAGATTGTGTTAAGTGTATGTGCATATATATATAGATAGATAGATAGACATATATACACACATGTAGAAATGTACATACACAGACATCTAGATATACGTCTATATGCCATGTACCAGATCTATTACCCCACTCATCTCTTCAACAGTATGGCAGTAGGGACCTCTAGATGCAAATAATAATGAGAGGGACATAGAAGAGCAAGAACCTCCTTGGGGGCAGCAGGGAGCAGAGGAAGGAGAGGTGACACATCTGTGCTCAGTCACTGGCTGGGGCTGCAGGGAGAGCATGGCCTTGGCTTGAAAACAGGCCTGTCCTGAAGGAGCTGACATGCCAGCATGAGGCTGTCTGCCCACTACATTCCTTACAGCTGAATGGCACGTTCTTTCAGGGACAGAAATCTGCATGGGTCACCTCCTGGCTGCCAGAAACCAATTAAAAAACTGTGGCCAAGAGGTTAAGTGACTTTCCCAGGATCACACAGAAAGTAAGGGATAGGAATCAATGTTGGCTGTTTCACTAGACATAATCCTCATCTACACCACATACTGAGGACCTGGACACACCTTTGTCTTTCTTTCTGCTATTTATCTACAAAAGTTTTAAAATGGAAAAGGAAATATATTTATTGAAAAAAAGACAAGGCCACAAGTCATAATATTATTTCATTTTCATCCTTGAACCACATGTAGTAGACCCTCAAAAATTCAAATTCAGTAAATACTGAATAAATGGATAAAAGATTCTTACCTTTTCATTCTATCTATGTATCTATCATCTATCTATCTATCTATCTATCTATCTATCTATCTATCTATCTATCTATCTATCTATCTATCTTAAAATTAAAACTAAGCAGAGGGCACTGGGGCAGAACTGACAGGGTGGCAGGAAGCCTCTTGCTCTCCTACCTCCCTCTCATCATTTGCGTCCAGAGGTCCCTACTGCCGTACTGTTGAAGAGATGAGTAGGGTAACAGATCTGGTACATGGCATATAGATGTATATATAGATGTCTGTGTATGTACATTTGTACATATGTGTATATGTCTGTATACATGGACATATACTTAACACAACCTACAATTGAATTCATTCATTTCCTCCAAACCTGTGTTTCCTCTGATCACCAGCACTCTAAACCCAGCCAGAATATGACTATGTCACAGTGAGCCATAAGGTCCCTTCACATCACAGTCAGTGTCCTGTGGTTTGAGAAAGCATAAAAGTGGGCAGTGCTTGGGACCAACTGTCTGCATCAGGGAGGATTCCCACATCTGTTCCTTCATATCACGTGAACAATGCAGCAGGCTATACGATCTCTAAAGAGAATTAAACTAGGTAATAGACCAAAAGCATCAGAAATGATAAAGTTTAACAACATTATAAAATATACCCATGATCTGGTATTTAAAAACAAAACAAACCAACATCAAAAAACTGGTACAAACTGAGTGACTACTAAAACTCATCTCTCTCCAACTTTCTGGGCATATATCTAAAAATCACATGAACTCCCTTAGCCCCCTCCTTCAATTCCTTTGCCCAACTTGACTGTGGGTAGCTATAATTATTTATAACCACAGCATGTCTGCACTAAAGTCCTACTTTTTCTGACTGAATAACTGCATGTCTGCAGTTGACTGAGTATGCACCACTCTTTCACAAATGCCACTCTCAATCACCCTGGCCAATGTTAGAACAGGAGCTGCAGGGATGCAGGGAGAGACTTGTCTAACACACCCTGCCAGCATCACTGCGTGTATACAAGAGAAAGCATGTATCACCCAGACTTGGTATCCCATGATCCAGGGGATTTACAGTTCTCTTTGGGCTGCAGTGGCACAAACTGCACAAGATCCCTTTTTCCTAGTTTTGCTAAGGCACCAAAACCTGTGGAAATGTACCTCTTTTTCTTATTAGCTTGCTAATCAATTAGCAGCACCCAACACTGGGATGTTGCTAACAGAATCCCAGTTGCTATACATGTTTCTGCAAGATTTGCTTCATCAAGATGAAGTTAGTACCAGGCTTGTGAAAAGGCCATGCAGGGAGTGGGGAGAGGAATGCAGCAGCTTTCCTAAAGTTAAAAAATGACAGGCTGAGCTCAGGATTCAGGGTGGTGGAAGGTGCAGAGAGGAAGAAAATTGGCCAACAGGGCAGTGATAAAACAGAGCTGGGAGCTGGCAGTGTCTCCTCTGGCTGTGAAAGATGGTGCTGATGCACATGACACAGAGATCCGGAGCAAGAGAGTAAAACAAAGAGTAGAGCAACACATTCAAGGCAGACAGATTCCAAAGGTATCATGCCTCTGTCTATGCTAAGTGCATGCTTTATTCATTTTTTAAAATCCTACACAAACTGAAAGAGACATCACAGTCTACTGACCCATGAAATTAGGCAGGACTGGTGGTCTTTTTATGAATTTGTATTAAACCTACTGCTTAAATGTAATCCATGATGGCTACTGTTATTTAGGCACATCATAGAAATCTCTGCACATTCTCGCTTAGCTCTCCTAACTTCCCATTCTCCTTGGGCCCATGCTTCCACTGAGCAAGTGCACTTGATGGTAGTCATGGCAAGAAAAACGGACATGCTCATGTCTTTGATTTATAAACACAACGAGTGTGTCATTCTTTCCTCTCCTGGTCCCGGACCAGTTTCACATGTCCACTCACAATGGGCAAGGTAATGAATGTATTAAAAAAAGAAGTTTTTGAGGTCGGGCGCATGGCTCATGCCTGTAATTGCAGCACTTTGGGAGGCCAAGGCAGGTGGATCACTTGAGGTCAGGAGTTCAAGACCAGCCTGGCCAACACGGTGAAACCCCATCTCTACCAAAAAATTAAAAAATTAGCCAGGCATGGTGGCACACACCTGTAGTCCCAGCTTCTCGGGAGGCTGAGATGGGAGAATCACTTGAGTCTGGGAGGCGGAGGTTGCAGTGAGCCAAAGTCATGCCACGGCACTTCAGCCTGGCTGAAAGAGTAAGACCCTATCTCAAAAAATAAATAAATAAAATATAAATTAAAAAAATAAAAGTTTCTGAAAGTCAAGGTTAACAACTGCATCAGAATCCTCACCTGGTGATGAGTTATATAAGTGATGCCTAAATGTCCCTGTGAGTGCACATCCATGCAGTTATGCCATTCTAAAGCCTTCATCTTTTTTACTTACAAAAAGGCTTCAGCTCATGTCTATAATTACTTAAGTTTGGAAAGCCTTCAGAAAGGCCTCATCTGTTCCCACTGGGAATGCACTGCTGCTCTGATGCAGTACTACACTTTGGATAATGCCACAGCCATGTTACTGACGATGGCATATGACAAAAATGTCTCCCTGCTATTTTCAGTAGCCAGATTCACTCTACCCATGACAGATACCCAGGCTATACTAAATTTCACACCAGTGCATTATCAAGAGGCACCAGTGTGCTTCCGCTTATATATTAGAAAGACAAGTGAATTATACTTACAGGAGGCCCCAATACAATTGGCTCTGCTTGCAAATACTGCCCCATGGACAATGGCGGGTTACGGTATAAAGCCCTTCTGGGAGATGGCGGTCTTATGGTGCTCATGTATCTTCTCTCTCTTCTAGGAGAGAGGTCTCTTCTCGCTGTGATATCTTTCCCAGGAGAAACTGGCCTCCTTGGAGACAAATGCCTTCTTGGTGAAACATCTCTTTGGGACATCTCTCTCCTCAGTGCAGCTTCCTTTCTTGGTGACAGATGCCTCATGGGTGACAGATCTCTCCTAGGTGATAAGTGTCTTCTGGGAGATAAATCTCCTTTGGGTATCAGATACCTCTTTGGTGAATTATCTCGACAGGGTGAAGAATCATAACCTGGTGAGGAATGGCGACTTGAGGGTGAGAAGTCCCTGGGAGAGGAGCTAGGCTCTGAAGGTAGCATGCACTCCTCATCCATACAACTAGGTATGTCCAATCTGTCTTTGTCTGGTTCTGAGTCTGTACTTTTGCTCTGGAACAGCCTCTGGTATTCTGTCATCTGAGTATCTTCACATGAGTCACTGGGTGTCATAAGCTGAGTAACTCGAATACTTGGCAAAGTAACCAAATAGCTGATCAATGAAGAATGTCCCAGGGAACTATCTGAAGGAACCCCGTGGGGTACGGCGCCAACATTCACAGGCAAGGAGGAGAATCTAGGAGGCTGAGGACTGGTGCTTCTTGATCTTGTTTTTGGTGTTAAATCTCCCTGGTCATCAAAGTCATCCTCATCTTCATCATCATCATCATTATCATCTCCATCCTCACCATCTGATTCCTCGGCATCTGAGAACTGATGATCAGTTGAAATGCTGGACATGCTATGCTTCTCTGCTGCTTTGTGCAAATCTTCCATATTTTCTGAAACAATTGAACAAAGATAATGGAGATCAAGATTCAAATGTCAAGGTCAGGGTCTTATTTAAGCCCCACCTCTTTCCAAAAGCCCACAGATAGTTATGTCTGAGAACTCCTATAAGATGAGGCACTTACCTGTGTGACCCTGCATTCATTCTATCTTCTGATATATCTATTTTTTTCATCCCCAACTTACAAGAAAGATTCCACAGCAGGATCTTATATCTCAGAAATCACCCCACTCACAGAAAATCCTCAACAAGTGAGTATGGATAATGTTAATGATGACGCTAGATGGAAAACCAATGCAACAACCTGTCTCTGCAAGTTCAGGTACAAGCCTACGTCTAAGTGATGTATCTCAGGGGGTCTGGCCAACCTCCAGTTTCTCCACTGAGGTTAATGACGTTTGTTTGTTTTCCTACTGGGTTTCTTCATAACTGGAATAATAATACATTAAAATGCTTTTCAAATTTCCCCAAAAGCCTCATAAAATCTAATTCACGATCACAAAGCAAGTGCAATTCTATTCCCTTCATGGCTCTAAATAGAAGTACTTTCATAGTAAGGCCTTTTTTGCCTTCAGAGTCAAAACTGAAGTGCACTTCTCAGTAGGTTTCAAGAAATTCAATGTGTCAGGTTTATTTCCTGTATTTAGTATTTAATAAAATGAGAAGAGATCGCTTTTTAAAAATATCTAAACTTATTTTACCACCTCAGCCACAGAGCTCCAGTGTGCACAGTGAAGAGGTCTGTCAACTAAATTATGATATACCTGCTTCCTCAGTTTCTGTATCATCCACCGATGTCATTGAGACTCCCAATTCCAGGCATTTTTTCATATGTGCTTTAGATTTCATATGCTTCGTTAGGTTACCTTGAAAATGTAACCAAAAAAGGAGAAAAATCAGTTGGTTATCAAATTAATAACTGCTGATGACTGCTCCAAATTCAATGTGAAATTAACTAATTTTATTACATTCATCGTGTAATGCAAATTTGTTTCTAGCCACTACGCCTTGCTTCAACCTCAAGAAGAATAATCTGGTTTCTGAAGATATCAATCCCTGAGGGCTCTGGCCCAATCTCAGATTTTCTTTATTCTAGAAGAAACACGAAAGTCCAGGGTCACATCTTTTCAAGAGTAGGCACCGAGCAAGACTGACAATCCCAGACTTTGCTGCCTGAGACGGGATCTCACATTTATCCAGTGTATCAGCCTCCTGGGTGGGATTCAAGAGCTGCACATAATGGAATCTGTGATGTACTGAGTCTCCACATAAACAGGGAAACACAAGCTAGCCACACACCTCAGCGATACTTCAGAATGAAATATTCTCAACACACCCACTGGGCCCCGACCTTCTGTCACTGATCAGCTATAGAGTAACCTGCAAGGATCCTCAAAGTTCAGAAGAAAAATACATACAACTAATGTGAGGGCCAATTTTGTCAGTGCATTGAAAGATCAGTACAAATAATCAGCTAACTACTCATAGGGAGCATTATTCCAGTATTTAGCATCTATCTGTCTGGCATATGTTAGCAAATGTTATAAGAGCAATTTCTAAAATTCTGGAGCAGCAGCATTCCAATTTTATTTTATTTATCTTCAGGCTCCTATCATGCTAAGAAAAAAGAAAGGTTTCATGCTGAATATGTTATAATGATAATGGCATATACAATTTCGTGTGTATATACGTGTGTATATAAATTATATATATAATTTATATAACTGCTTTATGAAATATGAGAAATTTTGAAAACATTTATCCAATCCCCCTTGACCTAGAATCTATAGAAAAAAATACACACGTGCACACACACACATAAATTCTATGCCATATAACTTATCAAAAGAGATTCAGGAACTCATTCAGTAGGAAGGAGCCTTTACATTACTTTGGTGAAAATAGCCATAATGTTATCTGTACCTTTGACAATGCTTTAACAATGTCCCAACAAATACTTTAAGAGAAGGCTCTGTGAAATCTCCGTGGAAACTCAGCCTGCTGGCATAGTTTATTCCTCTTGCAGGGGTGTTAAGCTTGCTATTCATGCATGAGCCACAGTTAAAACTGGGACACTATTGTTTATTATTTTACTCATACTGCTGTATGATTTACTTATTGTTTATATATTTATACATTTTACATGCTGTTGTGATAATTGTAAACATAGAAATATTTCCAGGCGCCCCACTGTTCTTATTTATCAAAACTTATATCTACAATTTTTAAAAGAGCTAAAAAATGTTATAGACATATCAAGAATCCTTAAATCTAGAAAATTAATGAAATGTATCTATAAATTAATAGAAATCATCTGCTTCTGCCAGAGTGCAAGTATGCTGTGGATGTGTCTAGGTGTGGCTGTTAAGCGTGTCACGATGATTTGTTTAGATTTGAGTATGTGTTTCTTTCTTTTGCCTTTTTCTCTCCATTCCAAGGATAGTCAGGCTTTAGACTCCCATCTGCAGAATAGGTCTGTAGCTAGAAGTCTGGATCTGAAACAATTCCACCATGGCTTTAGTTTGTGAAAGTCATGAGCTGCAGAAGCAATGCATAAGGACAAGGAGAGGAAAGGAGATTGGCGGGGGAGGCCCCTGAAGAAGTGGTACAGACAAGGAGAAGGGATTGGTCATGCAAGGGTGTTCCATCTGTGCTCAGATGACAATGTGGGTTTGGACAGCAGGCATTTCAGTTGGAGGTGAAAACTGGCAGGGTTTCCCAGGATGTTTTGCTCATTTTAAGATTCTGAGACATTTGCATATTCTCAAAGGGTGACAAGGAAACTCCAATAATGACCAAGAATAAATGATTTCCTTCAGGAGATGATGATTCAGAGGCAGACTTAATTTGATATTTAAAAATGTCTAGAGATGTGTCATTTCTTCATCCAGTTTTCCCAAAACTATACCTGCAGCAAACTCATATGCCCAGTGAAGATATGTATTATTTGTAATGACTAGTGAATTTGCAGTATTTCCTAAAATCAAAGTTTTTATTTTCTTATCTCCTAGGGAATCTCTTAGTAAAGTTCTATATAAAAGGCTTGAGTGTGCAAAGGTGAGTGGTATTTAATTCTTCAAGGACCTAGAAATAGAAATTCCATTTAACCCAGCAATCCCATTACTGGGTACATATCTAAAGGATTATAAATCATTCTATTATAAAGACACATGCACACATACGTTCATTGTGGCACTGTTTACAATAGCAAAGACCTGGAACCAAGCCAAATGCCCATCGATGATAGACTGGACAAGGAAAATGTGGCACATATACACCATGGAATACTATGCAGCCATAAAAAACGGTTAGTGTGTGCCCTTTGCAGGGATATGGATGAATCTGGAAACCATCATTCTCAGCAAACTGACACAAGAACAGAAAATCAAACACTGTATGTTCTCACTCATAAGTGGGTGTTGAACAATGAGAACATATGGACACAGGGAGGGGAGCATCACACTGGGGTCTGTCAGGGGGACTAGGGGAGGGACAGCATCACACTGGGGTCTGTCAGGGGGACTAGGGGAGGGACAGCGGTGGGTAGGAGGCTGGGGAGGGATAACATGGGGAGAAATGCCAGATATAGGTGACGGGGGGATGGAAGGAGCAAACCACATTGCCATGTAGGTACCTATGCAACAATCCTGCATATTCTGCACATGTACCCCTGAACCTAAAGTGCAATTAAAAATATATATACGTATATATTAATTAATTAATTAATTAATTTTGAAAAAAGACCATATGGGTTTTTTTGAAATGCAAATGAAAACACACTTTTTTTTCAGCTTCAAATGAGGCAATCCTGTAATATAGATACCTTTTTAATAAAAAGAAACAGAGATATTGGAAGGCTATCCATTTACACTTCTAGAACCAATAAAGCAATTTAGGATTTTCAGCTGTAAAAGAAAATTGGTGTACATTTCTCTACCAAAGATTATTTTACTTGATATTTATTTTTCTTGAGGGGTATCAGAGCAGATTAATCACTATGCAAATTTAAAGTGGTGAGGGGTATTTATAGTATCTACTAAACCTAAGGTAAAGCACACTTCCGCAAAAGTCAAACAACCTCTAATTCACTACTGTTTGTATTCTGAGAAAACCAGGCTTATGAACTTTTTCATGATATTACAAAACATAGAAATATAACCAAAGTAACTTCCCTGAGTAAAATGTTTTTACATAAATCTACCTGTTAAAACAGATTTTTTTTGAGAAATAAAATTCTTTTTTATTATTATTTTTTCTATTTTTTTATTGTATTTGGGCTCTGGGGTACGTGTGCACGTCCTGCATCCTGCAGGATTGTTGCATAAGTATATACATGCTATGGTGACTTGCTGTCTCCATCCCTGCCCCCACCATTGCCTACATCAGGCATTTCTCCAGGTGTTATCCCTTCCCCTACTCCCACCCTCCCCCACTGTGCCCCCCTCAAAAACAGATTTTTTTAAAAATTTCCAGGCAAGTCCTAGTTTTGTAAGACTAACAGTTAAGTCCTGAGAGTCAGAAATTGTCTCTGTGCTGATAAAAACAGGGAACACAAGCTATCAAATTTCTATGCATATTTAATGCAACTGTGGATGGAGGGGCCCACCTGGGAATGTGTCGGTCTTTACATTATTTATAATCTTGAAACTGACCAAGAGCACATGTTTTTTTTCCCAGCTGCTGCCTTGCTTCTCTAATACCACAGCATGTGCAGGATTTCAATACTGGTGTAAATATTATCTAGACCACATAACATTTCCAGCATGAAGTAATAGCTATCCAGACGTTCTTACCCACTTCCTTCGGAGACAACTGGCCTGGACCTATGTCGATTGCTCTTAAGTCATAAAAGGAGCCTTACAGTCTCATATTCATCCTTTGGTCACTTACTTGAGGGAGAAAATACATTTTGTGGAATCATATTTTCACAAACAAAACCATCTTATTGTTGGTGAAGGTTAGTTATAAAATAGTACTCAGAAGTCTAAATAGCCAGAGAGAAGTATTTTTCCTCTCAAACAAGTCAGACTTGTACCTTTCGTTTTGAAGGCAAAGTTACATAACTTGCATACATAGGGCCGAACATCAGTATGGGTACGGATGTGTTTTTTGAGCATGCTTGGCTTCTTACAGCGAATCCCACATTCTTCACAAATGTACTTTCCACGGCCACGCCCTCTGACATATACATAATCTTCATTCGATTTGTACCTGTTTTAAAAAGGGAAATCCAGTATGTTTTCAAATATTCTTAACATGCTATGTTAAAGCAAAAGCTAATTATTTGCATGGCAAATTTTTGTGAGGGTTTTTACAGACAATTGTTCAACTTTACTTCTATGAAGCCTGTGAAATTTATGTGGTAAATGGCTGAAAGAACTAGATAATAGATTTGGCACTGTAAACAAAATGTAATGCTACATGGAATTCAAAATGGAATTGGCTCCACTATTACATGTGAATTTACAGAGTTGGGAAATAGATGTTCAAATTGACTTATGTAAACCTCAAAGAGTTGCAGAGTTGCAGACCTTTGGGTTGGATTCTAGTATGGTCTTCAATCAAGGGACCTACAAAAATCATACCAGCATATTCATCATGTATCTTTTGTTAACATTACATCATCTAAGATGTGCATGTACAAACATACAACCCTCTAAGTTTGCTAAAATAAGTATAACTGATAATAGAATTCTTCATTGCAAGTTTCTACTCTATTTTTACAATCCTGGCATGAGAGTGCGTCAGAAATTTCTAGTTTACACAGGGTGAGCTCAGCTCACCAACTGTTGTCTACAGATTTGATCTGCTCTTCCCAAAGACCATGAATCTGTACTAATGTGGAGTTTAAATTTCAACTAGCTTCTTCAAGGTACTGTTACATAATGAAAACTAGAGATTCTATTTTTAATCAAATTTGCATTTGTTTCCAGAAGGCTTTCATAGAGATGTTGGAAAGGATATCTGAGGTCATCTTGCTTAATCAAATCTGCTAGAAAAACAGTCTTCGGTATTTTCTTTGATAATCAAGGGAAGAAATCTACCCGGTGCTCAACCATTCCATTTTAGAATACAATAAAACATGATTTGTCATAGGATACAGATATATTATATGGACTAATTCAATGACTGCCATTATCTCTTAAGTTAAAGCTGGGCTAGAATTTTGGGTCTAATGTTATTCCTGGAAGGATATTCCTTTTGGGGAGTTCTTTTCATAATTTCCAAAGGTTAACTGACATGCAAAATGCCCTAATCCACTGTAGATTTAGATAAAGGCACCAAATTTATAGTTTTTTACATTCTAAGAGCATTATGAACTTTCCCATTTTATCCTAGCTAGTCCACAAGCAAGAATAAAAACTTTAACTTCAGTCATCCAATCCATTGGAATAATTTTAAGAAAGGAAATCCATCCACATATTTAAATACCAACCCTGTTGTGGATTCACATCTACTCTTAACGTTATCTACTTTTTGGTCAGTACCAACCCAGATGGGAGTTAAGTAGAATCAAAACTATGAATAATCAATTTTGCATGTCTTTGGTTCCTTTAAATTTTCCCCCTTTTACCAGGAATGTTGATTTCCATTTGTTCTTCAAAATTATTTTGAATTTTATCTTTGTCTTTGGCAATAAAGTAGAAAAAGCCCTAAAGATGCAAATATCTTTTACCTTTAAATTTCACTATTCTCTGCCCCTAACTAGATGAAATTGCTTAAGGGATATAGACTAAAACAATTTTATAGAAAGCTGATTTTCTTCAAGGAAGGATACCTCAAGCTTACTATAGCCCACCATCATAGTAATGGGAAATGTATTTTATATTCAAGCAGTATAATTTTATTTTCAATGTCTTAGCTGATTAACTTGCTTCCAGAATAAAAATACAGTAAAATTCTGTATACAGTATAAGTATGTATTAGAAAAACCTGTACAAATAAAATATCACACATTATCTACAGGCCCATGATAAGAGAATTGATAGATTTTGAAAAAAATTCAAAGCTATGTTTAACTAAATTATTAAACCCATCAATTAGATAATATACACTTAAAATTTTGGTCAGTAATACTTTTTATTTTTTTATTTATCACTTTGCAATCACCAAAATAAGAGGAGGTAACACAAGGTTTGGAAAAAACACTTGGTCACCACCAGGGAGAAACTGGGCCACAGATTAAGAAGTAACTGGGACACAGCCTATAACAGGGGGCAATTAAAGGAGGAGGAAATGAAATATGGGCACAATCCTTTTGAATCACCAGAACATAGCAATAAAATGTTCACATACACTTTTTCACTTGTGTCCTTCATTAGTGGAGATGGGGTCCCCAAAGCATAGAGTAATTTGGAGGTCTCGCTAATCTATTGGTACAAGTGCACTGCTATGAAGGCTGCTGAATGTGAGAGGATTGATTCAGTCCCAGGGACCTCTCAGTCTCTGAGGAAAGATAAAATCTATATTTCTCTTGTTTGTGTTAAAAGATAGGGGATGTCGAAAAATATCAAGACAAGATTCATGACTATATATAATAATTGTATACAGTTTTAGTGGTGAAAATGTTAGAAATCCAAAGGAGGCAAAACTTAAGGGAGAACCAAATATAATAATCCATCTCCAAACCAGTAATGCCAGGTAAGAAATGGTGATTTCACCTCACTGAACATTCCACATTTTATAGTCAAACAAATGACATTATTGTCCTCCAAATATAATTGGAATAAAGTCATGCCCACGAAAATATATAAATAATAGATTTTTTGTAGAGATAAGGCTAATTACATCATAATCTTCAAGATGTGGTTGGTACACTTCAAAATATTTAAATTTTAAAAGCATAAGTGTAGGCTTTCCCTTCTATGTGACTGGATAAAAGATACATTTCATCAAAATCTAAAACAAGATATTACAGGTGTGATATTTCTTAATTACACAAATAACAAAGTCTTTGAACCTTATTACTTGTGTTTCTATGACTCAGGACTCAACATTTGAAAAGAAATTCCTAAATACAGAGAAAGTATCATAGACCAGAGAAGTCTGGGAAGGCAAGACAACTGAGTGCAACAATGTGGTATCCTGACTTGGATCCTGGGACAGAAAAGGATATTGATGCAACTGGTGAAATCACATTAAAGTCTCAAGTTTAGATAATAAGGGAAATAAACAAATGAACTAGTTCTAAAGATTATACATGATTGTACATGATCTGATTTTTGTAAGCATAGAATAAAAATATGTCCGTCAATAAAACAAATACCTATAAAATGATCAAAGAATGAACGAACTTAGATGACAGTGCCCACCAATTTAGTAGATTTCATAATAAGTTAGAGGTGTGAAAATTTAAGGAAGAGGCTTGAATGATATCCAGTGGGGACATTTTCATGAAAAGCAAGTCCCAAAAGCAAGGGCATGAACTTATTATTATCTATTACCAGCCAGACTTCAGAAATGTAAATAGAAAAGGAATTCACTTTCAGCTCCCAACAGATTAGACAGCACTTTTTCCATGCAGACATTCTGGACCATTTACTCTGACCTATAACTGAACATTGCATATTTGCACTTAAGTTTCCTTACCCTCCTTCAAATATTTTAATTCGGATTGGCTCAGTTTGTTTGGATCCAATATCTTTATCTCCATGAATATCTCCTTTCCCTCTTTCCTTTAAGATATTTCCCACTAATTTCCTTTCTAGTTTGCTGCCAAATAAAAAGGATGCATCAGGTTTCATCTGTAAGACAAGAAGAGAGAATCATTTCGCATGCCTTCTCTAAGACATAGTCTCTAAGACTCTTTCCCTATTTCCCACTCTTCCATAATCTCTCAAAATGATCTTAAATTCTGTACTAAAAAACCAGGAGCTAGTTTTACAAAATAAGGGCCACTAGGGATAAAATCCAATAAGAATGACAGTTTCTACTGAATAAATTCAACATTCTGTTAGACATATATATATATAATATATATAAATAAATATATATTTTATATATAAATATATATGTACATAAACAGCGCTCACTCTGTGCAATGCTATCAGAGACTTAAAAGACATATTCTATATTCTGAAGTAGCAATAAAAACAATCTATACTAATTAGGGAAGTAGTCTCAAAAATTATTGAAGGGAAAATAACTGATATAAGTGAAAATTAATTTTTAAATTCTCTATTTGCCTCCTTATTAATTTAACATAAATTCCAAAGTGCCCCTTAATATTTTTATAATTTTACCTGGAAGGCATTGATTGTTCTTGTAGGAATAAACCAGCTAGCAACTTGGAAAAATAACTTTTGAAGGAGATAGATACATAAAAACGAATTTTAGTGAAAAGTCTTGTCGAGAATAAGCCCTGCGGCATTTGAGAAGCTCAGTCCTCCTTCCTCATCTTTCCTTTCGGCTTCCTCTCCCTGCTCTGTGGCCCACTTCACAATTCCCTGAATTCCTCTCATCCAAAGAAAATTAGACCTGCTAGGTCACTCACAAAGGTCAGAAGGAAAATAACCCATGGGAATTGATCCCAGTGGAGGCTTTCATGGCACTCACATTTTAAAATTTTAAAAACATTAAGTGTAGGCTTTTCCTTCTGAAAATACTGGAAGTGACACTGTCAGTATTTGGACCATGCCTGAGACCTCAGAAACAAGTGCAGTCAGTGGCTTCTTCCACTCTTGGGTAAGGCCAGGCTTTCTGAGAAGGATGCCCCCACACTGACTTTCATTTTACTTGTTTTTTTTTAGGTCTTATATCCTTCACTATGCAGTCTGCTCAGCAACCAAATCCACAATACAGAGTTCTTCCTAAAACAATGTTTGTTACCTGAGTAAACTGCTTCCAAGCACTTGATGACGTAAGCTTGCCGGTTCCAGGCCTATGCATAGCAGCCAGAGTATAAATTTCTGCAGTGATTTTTTGCTTGGACCTCAGAAGAGCCAGAGTGGTCTTGGTGTTCAATCCTGATGGGTTTGGGTTACAGGAACTAATGCACCATGAAGCATAAACGGAGGATTTGAAGGTGGCCTGTTGCACATAATTGGGTTTTGTATAATTCAAGAAGCACCAACTCACTGTAGTTGTTGTCCGCAGACTGGGGAACTGAAGAATCTGCTGGAAATCTGCCATGTCCGTGAGAAGAAGAGTAGAGTCTGCCACATTCCCGCTGGGGGCAGAGGCCATGCGGACCAGCATGCCAACAGGCCGCTTGTGGCCCTTCCCTTCCTCTTCTGGCTGACCATCTCCTGCTGGTAATGAGGAACTCTGTGGGCTCATGCTCATGTCTGATGCAGTCTCATCAATATCTAATTCATCGGAAGACTCTTTGCTTTCAGAAGGCCCGCTGGACTTCTGCCCTGGAAGTGATGCCCGGGAACCAGAAAGCATCTCCTTGCTGGGAGGGAATGGCTCCCTGGAGGACGGGCTAGCAGAAGGATAGTCTTGAGATGAGGAGGGTGACAGAGAGGAGAAGGAAGATGACCCTGACTGCAAGCCATCTTTTGGCTCAGAAGCACACCCTTGTCGAACCAGTTGGGGTTTCTGGGGGCGGGAGAGGTCCTTTTTGATGTCTGAGTTGGTCAGCTCCACAGCACTAAGCTCCTCCACAATCTGTCCATACATCTTTTCTTCTTTGACCCTTTTCTGTTGCTTGGTTTCCATGAAGAGCTCCAAGCTACTGGCTGGAGAAAGCATTCGCTTGCTACCTCCCAGGCTGGCCACGCTGTCGGAGGTGGAAGGCAAACACAAAGGGATTGAGGATTCTAAGCCAAGGGGTAGAGTCTGAGGTGCTTTCCAAATGGGGTACTTTTCCAAGCCCGCATGCTGCCCCAGCACCTGGGCAATGTTGAATCCTATCCCTTGCATGGCTGCATTGGTGACCAGTGTCCTTTGGGTCATATTCTCATCAACTTTGCATATGACAATGGCAGGGCTGTTCTGCCCAAGTATCTGAGAAATGCTTGTGTACATGACACTTCCATAGGATGGTACGTGCGTCTGGATCCGAACAGGAACCACTGTTCCCGGGAGGGACTGCAGAGGCCCAGCGTTTGCTGAGGCAAAATCTTCTTGAAGAACCTGCTCAGAGGGCGTTTCAGTGGACTTGCTGCTCTGGTCTGATGGAAACTTTGGAAGAAGGTTCTTTGGGTGTAGCCCTGATGCTCCTGAGTAACAGGGGTAGGTCTGCTCTTTCGTGTGTCCGTAGTCAGCAGGTTTCTTTCCAGTGTGCTCTGCCACATGTTCTAAGGGATAGCTCGAATGGGTTTCTGTCTGAAAGGAGGGCTTGCTATAGCTCTTCTGAGGCTGCTGAGCAAAGGGATGTGGAAAATGCGCCTGCCACCAGGGAGGCTGCTGAGCTGGTAAATGCACCATACAGACAGTAGGATACTGAAACTGAAACAAGGCATTCTGGATTGGAGAAAATGGAATTGTCTCTTGATGTGGAAATAAGTGTGGCTGTTCAGGTAAGTGCTTGCTTGTCATATAGGATGTTGGTTGGATCAAGGGATTTCTCAAAGATTCCTGACTGTCCATGTGCATGATCTGTGGCTGGGCCAGGTGCAGTGGCCCCGAGCTCAGCGGGGCACAAGGACTTACCACCTGCTTCCCTGGGTCCTCTTGCTGAAGAGGAGGCAGCATGGTGGGTGGGCCATGGTGCCACCCGGACCGGAGGCCAGCATGCAAATGCTCTAGCTGCTCCTGCTTCACGCTCTGATCCATGCCAGCCTCACCCTGGGCAATTTCTGGGGAGCCACTGAAGGAAGCTTGCCGCACCAGAAAGCATTTCTTCCTCTCCCTGGACGGTGATACAGTGGAGGCTGCTGCTCCCGACACAGGAGCATGGGACAGATTTCCATAATCAAATGATTTGCTCCGAACTTCTGGGACTTCCGCTGGGTGAGGACAAGGCATCTGCTCTGATGAGCAGCGTCGCATCTCTTTCTGGTGGTGATGGCCCGGGACAGACAATGAGTATGAACCAGCAGGGACAGTCAGAAACTCTGAATGCTTCCCAAACTCATCCTGCTTAGGAAGTGCAGAAAGCTTACTGGTTTCTTCCCTTTCAAAAGACATGGAGAAACTGGAGCTGTGGGACAAGTTGCTTTCTTGGCTGGGGCTGCGGGAGAGGCCTGTGCCTGTGGATTCAAAGCTGGACTCCCCTGAGGAGTGCTCCATATCTGCAAGTCGAAGACGCTTCTTTTTGGGTGGCAACTTCTCGGCGGGGAGTTGGGAAAGGGTCTCGCTTCTTTGGGGCCACTGAAATTCTTCCACAGGCTTCTCTGGCTCTTTGCTCTGTGCTTCTTTCTCCTTCTCCGGTTTATCAGGCTCCTCAGTCACTCGAATCTCAGGAACCTGGATGTTGTGTTGCCGAACTAGCCTGGGCTGTGTGTGATAGGACTGTTGCTGCACCTGCTGAGATGGAGAGGGTTTCCCCCCACTTTCTGCACCATCCCCGGGTGGAGCCCACTCAGGACTCACTGGGGCTTCTGAAATCTCACTGTCACACGTCTCTGAAGGGGAAGGGGCTTTATCCTGTGAGCAAGCCACAAGTTCAGCTGACTCAGATCTTTCGAATGAATTGGGTCGGCTCAGCGAGTTGGTGTGCTGAATCACAGAAATCACATTTCCAGGAGGTTTCCTGCCCGCTGCGTCTGACATCTTGTCTGAATCAATGGCTGACGGTGACTCCTCTGACCCAAGAGATGGACTTCCAGACTGCAGTGGGGGTCGACACGGGTCAAAGCGTTCAGTGTGACCATGAGAAGGGTTTTCGTGTCCAGCTATGGCAAATCCACTCCTGACTCCTTCCTGCATCTGCAGTTTGGGATCATAATCAGAAGCCATGATGCCCACAGGAGTGCTTACGATGCTGCTGCAGATCATGGGAGTGTCCTCTTCGTCCCCTACACTCTTCTCTTTCCGGCGTTTCCTGTTTTCACAGGTAGTTCCAAACATGCTTGGTACTCCATGCAATGGCACCACAGGATCCATAAAATATTCTCCACCATGTTTTAAAGAACTCAAGCAGGAAATGTCCCTGTAGCTTTGCTTTGGTGTTTCAGAGTCGTCCCACTTCTTATAGGGTTTCCGACAGATATCATAGTCATACCCAACCCTGTCCCCAGAAGGCAATTTCTTTTCCTTCAGGGATGAACTGCTGATACCTTTCAACATCCTGCCGTGATGCTCCACCTCCCCATGGCCCTCCTGTACTGAAGGCAGCTCAAATGCTGCTTGTCTTCTTAGCATGCGCTGCGGGGGTATGCCCACAGTCCCTGGATAGAATACGTCATCGGAACCAGTCATCCTTTCATCAAATGAGTGACTTCCTCTCAAAGAAGGAGGAATAGTTAAATTAGTTGCTGAAGAAGTTGGCATTGAGTTGCTTCGAATAAGGGGTGAAGAGTCTACAGGAGCTTCTAAGAGAACCGGGCTGCTGCATTGAAAGTTTGCTGGATAAAGTTTTCCTTCATTCCTGATGGGTGGAATAATCTGGGGCTGTCTGGACTCACTGTTGAATTTAGTGGATTTCAGCATGCTCGTCTGACTGGGGTCGATGTCTCCCTTGCTTGGGATCAGCTGTGAAACAGGATCTTCAAACATCTTGACATCTAACCTGGTGTTTACGTGAGGTAATGGCTCCATTATGCCCTTCCTACCCATTGAGGCACGCTCTTGACTTGTGGTTGTAACACTGAGTGCATTTCTCGGACTGAGCCGACAGTATTTTCCAAAGATGATTTCTTCATAAGACTTTGCATTTGTGTTGGGAGGGCTTATTTGCTGCTCAGCACTTTCTGAGCGAGAAAAGTAACCAGAATCAGTGCTTCCTTTACTGTGCGGGCTCAGAAGGTTGAGCGATGGCTCAGAATCTTGTCCTTTTTTCTCCGACAGTCTTAGTGCAAGTTTCTGTTTGACTGTGTGCGAATCATCAGCCTTAGTATTTAAAGATGGATTTGGTAGCATATCAGGGCCAATATACGGAGAGCTTTCGTTAGGAAGAGGAATCCCACTTTTGGGGATAATCAAAATCGGCACCTTCATTGGACCTCCCAATGATTCTTCCAATGACCCATGATAGCCACCTCTGCTGGCAATGTCCAGTGGGATGGGTGGACCAGGACTCATTTTGTCAGAGGCCTCAGCAAATAAAGAACTCTCCTCATCTGTGTCTGTACTCTGTTCACCATCTGAATGTATTTCTGCTTCTACATCAATAAAACCAGCCTCTAGGTCCAATTTAGACACAGCTGACTCTGTGAAAGGTACTAATCCTGCCTTAATTGCATGGGCATGTGACTTCCTGTGCTTGTACAAATTGCTCTTTGTCTTGAAAGAGAAACCACAAGGTATACATGGATATGGCCGCTCCCCAGTATGGGACCTGATGTGTTTTTTCAGTACGCTAGGTTTGGCACACGCTCTGCTGCAGTAAGGGCAAATGTACTTGCCAGGCTTTTTGGGTTTGTGCTCTTTCTTGTGAGCCTCTTCTGCCTGTTCGATACTTTTCTGGGAGTATTGGCTATAAGCAGGGTTCAGACTTGAAATCTTTTTTCTAGGATAACCACCACTGTGGCCATGTATAGGAAAAGGAAATAAGTCCTCGGAGGCAACAGATGGCAAAGGGCCGGGGAAAAGCCACGGAGGACCTTCGAGGCTCTGATGTGGCTTGGTGCTGTGCATGACCCCCTGTGGCAATGAGTGTTGAGGGAAAGAGAGTGAGTGTTGGCATGAGTAAGGACTCGGACGATGCGGTGGATATTGCTTCTCTGCAACTTGCTGCACCACTTCACTAGGGGAGGCCAGTTTCCCAGAACCAAACAGTTGTGCTGATGCTGTGTTTCCTATTTGCTCGGGCTCTATTTGCGGTTGCCGCTGTCCTTCTTGACTGCCAAAAGTGCTCATCTTAATAACAGCTGATTGTTCCTGTCTCCATCTACCTGATGCTTTATCAGTTTCTCCAGACCTTGAGGTAGCTTTTTGTCCTAGAGCTGTGTCCCCAGTGTCCATTTTGTTACACAAGGTCTTAAGTGCTAGTTCCCCTGAAAGCGGTGCAGACTCATGGAGTGTCTCCAAAGCTGTGCTTCTTAGATCTTGGTTGCTTTCATGTTCCAGGGTGTCTGCAAACTTGCTGATTGCTCCTTCTCTTTGGAAACTTCCACACGCATACCACAGTCGATGGGCATTAGACAGCAATGTCCTTGGACCAGGGCTATAACACAGTTCTCTCCATTGTAGAAATGTCCATCCAAAAGCTAAGTGCAAATCTAGAAAGATTTCTTATGGCATTTGAAAATTTTCAACCAGGATGAAATCGGGATGATGAATAGTCTAGGAGAAATTTTGCCCATCAACTGGAGCAAAGTTCAATTGCCAGTTTCATAAAATGACCTGAAGAAAAAGAAAGTACAAAGAGATTGTCATAATAGTTTCAAATAAGAAACCAAAATGAATCCTAACTAACCAACCAGAAATTAGGTAAGTGTGAACTTTTTTTTACTCCAAGGACTTATTTCTATTACAATTACAATAATTCCATAATTAATATATATTAATTTCAAACAGCATTAAGTCATAAGTCTCTTCCATGTTTGAATTTTGGGCACTCTTTTAAATACTTCTCAACTTTAGAAAACTATTTGAAGGAAAATCCTTGATGGATATGATCTACAAAAGTGTAAGATTTTAGAAAGCCTCATCAACAAATTTAAAGCTATTTCGAACCAAGTGATATAGGGCCGCTCCCCAGTATGGAACCCGATGTGTTTTTTCAGTACGCTAGGTTTGGCACACGCTCTGCTGCAGTAAGGGCAAATGTACTTGCCAGGCTTTCTTGTGAAACTCTTCTGCCTGTTCGATACTTTTCTGGTATTGGCTATAAGCAGGGTTCAGACTTGAAATCTTTTTTCTAGGATAACCACCATTGTGGCCATGTACGGGAAAAGGAAATAAGTCCTCGGAGGCAACAGATGGCAAAGGGCCGGGGAAAAGCCTCGAAAGACCTTCGAGGCTCTGATGTGGCTTGGTGCTGTGCATGACCCCCTGTGGCAATGAGTGTTGAGGGAAAGAGAGTGAGTGTTGGCATGAGTAAGGACTCGGATGATGCGGTGGATATTGCATGCCAAAGTGTATCACATATCACCATATAGAAATATGTTTCATAGCTCAATATAAAAATATGTTATATATTAATATAAAATATAAATATAACAGTATACATGTAAGCACACATATATACAATGCACGTTTTATAAAATCCATAATAAATAATTCATATTTTATATATTACTATAAGGTTTAGCTATATTTTACAGCTTAAAATCAATGATGAGTAAAATGACATCAAAGCTATAAGAATCAGATGTCACAGAACTTTGGAAAAGGTAAAAGGGTTCATCTAAACAAAACAGTTATAGTCTTCATAATATAGAAAACAAAGCATGTTTTTAGGACGGTTTAAAGGGACAGTATAAAAATGACATGACTACCTGAACAGTTTAGAGTTCTCATAGGCATGATTGTCCTGACGCTTCCTGGATACAAAATAAATGCAGTTAGGAAAAATTGTTCCATTAAACCACAGCACTGATATATACAAATACAAATTCCAATTTCGAGTTCATTATATAAATGGTTCACAATGCTATGTACCGTAAAACAAAAGTAAGAAACTGCTTCAGAAAACATTACACCAGAATAGTAAACCTTATATTGACACTGTGACTCAAATATAACTCAGAGAAAATATTATAAAAACATCATAGTGATATTTTCTGAGATAGAAGATTATTATATATAAAATTTCTTAGTTTTTAAAAATGTAATCAGCCTAGTTCTAATTCCCTAGATACTGAAAAGTTGACAATAGTGGGGGGGTTTTGTTTTGTTTTTTTGAGACAGAGTCTCACTCTGGTGCCCAGGCTGGAGTGCAGTGATGCAATCATTGCTCACTGCAGCCTTCACCTCTGTGAGCTCAGGCAATTCTACCCACCTAAACCTCCCAAGTAACTGGGACTAAAGGTGTGTACTACCACACTCATCTAATTTTTCTATTTTTTGTAGAGGTAAGGTCTTGACATATTGCCCATGCTGGTCTCAAACTCCTGGGCTCAAGCAATCTGCCCACCTTGGCCTCCCAGTGGTAGGATTACAGGTGTGAGCCACCTCACCTTGCCTGGCTGAGAATAGTGTTTTGTTTTGTTTTTGAGACAGAGTCTTGTTCTGTTGCCAGGTGCCAGGCTGGAGTGCAATGGCATGATCTCAGCTCACTGCAACCTCCGCTTCCCGGGTTCAAGCAATTATCCTATGTCAGCCTCCCAAGTAGTTGGAACTAACTACAGGTGTGCATCACCATGCCTAGCTTTTTTTTTTTTTTTTTGTATTTTTTAGTAGAGAAGGGGTTTCACCATGTTGGCCAGGATGGCCTCCATCTCTTGACCTCATGATCTGCCCACCTCACCTCCAAGTAGCTCCCAAGCCACTGTGCCTAGCTTGAAAATCATTAGTTTTAAGGAAAATAAGAACCTTACAAGTGAAAATTAGGTATGTATTATTTTCCATCTTTTACTTGACATCAAATATATAATTTTGCTCAAAACATAAACTTCAGGGGCTGGGCATTGTGGCTCATGCCTGCAATCCTAGCACTTTGGGAGGCCAAGGCTGGTGGATTGCTTGAGCTTAGGAGTTTGAGACCAGCCTGGGCAACATGGCAAAACCCCGTCTCTACAAAAAATACAAAAATTAGCTGGGTGTGGTGGCAGGTACCTGTAGTCCCAGCTACTCAGGAGGCTGAGGTGGGAAAATCACCTGGGTCAGCAGGTCGAGGCTTCAGTGAGCTATGATTGCAGCACTCAAGCCTGGGGAACAGAGTGAGACTCTACCTCAAAACAAACAAATGAACAAAACAAAAAAACAACATAAACCTCCAGTGATAAGTACATACATTTTATAAAAAGCAAGACTGGAATAATTTATTTGATAAATTATTAAATAAAATATAATGTTTTCAATTACTTATTAAATAAAATACAATGTTTTCAAAATTTATAAAGGTAATACCTTTATAAATCAGATATATTTCATTGTTATGGTTTAAAATAATAAAACCATTCTTATACATTAAGGACATATCACATGGTAGATACATCAAATAAAATTCAGAAATAATATTCTGCTGCCAGAGAATATACCAGAAGGTGAAGAAAAGTGACTTATATAAAATTCAAAAGCAGGTATTGCGTGGTCAGAGCATTAAGCTAATTGTTTAGACCATTAAGTTAATTTTTAATTTTTAGGAGAGGGAGGATAATCAGAAAAAAGTCTTATCTATCATTTTATTTTAAAAAAATCAACTTTTCTAAGTTTAACATAGGATCATTCCATATTCCAACAGCATTTATTATCCAGAAAGTTTTTAAGATTCAAAACGTTAATTCATTTATATAAATAGCTTCTGTCAAGAAAATATCTTCCTTTTAAATTTCTAAGACAAGCCTACCCAAGATGCTTCCCCATTTTACCAGGAAGCTAGATAACATCCCACACCATGCTTTCTCTCCTGGGCTATGCAGGAAGAGGTTCCATCTTTGTGCCTGGATAGAGGTCCCAGCACTACAGGGACCCCTTCTCTGACCCAAATGTCTCGTTTTTCACTTCAGTGAAAGGCTTACTAGGGAAGTAGAAATCATGCTTATTTCACATGAACCTTTCACATTTGATTTGAAACATGTTTGAGGATGTCTTTTTCTCTCCAACACTATCCTTGGGAAGCCTTTGACTAACTGCTATCCATAAAATTGCATCTCTTCTTGGAGTTTCTGAGGCATATAGAGAAAGGTAGGTGAGGCAGAAAGTGAGTGATGGGTTCTTTTTGGAATTTATTGATCATATTTATGAACCATTTAAGATAGAGACTATTTGTATTAGTTTTCTACAGCTGCTTTATCCTGGAAACGATAAAGATTCTACAATGGAAATTGTGTGCCTCATAATCTATTACTGAGCACGGCATGACTTTCTCTTTAAAAACAAGCAGGATTTGGGAGGGTTCAAAAGTTTCTTTGCTACTCCATTCAAGTTATCATGAGGAAAAGAAATTCACTGTAAAAACAACAGGGTTTTCAAAGTTTAATTCAAGATTAGATAATGGCATTTGTCTTGTTTTGTTAGGTGACACTTTTACTAAGTAACCTAACTCTTCCAAATGGCATAAATTCTTGAGTTTGCATTTTATTCCTAAAATGTATAAAAATGCTTATGTGTAAGAAAACATTTTAAGAAGTTTGTCAGAGAAGGAAATCTATATTATTAAGTGGATCATTAAATCTAGGAAAATACTGTCTTTGGACTTCATAATATTATTACAAATCTTTAAATGTACCATTGCGTCCACCTGCAATTTTAATTTCTTCAACAGAGATCTACTTAGAGCTATAAAGATCTATAGTAATATGGTTAATTACAGCTACAGTATTTCTCTATGACCGTGTAGAGTCAATTCATTTTTCAGATTCTCTAATAGTCCATTGAAAATATACACCAGGTTTCCTAATCAATTGATACATCAAAAACTGCACTATGAGAGTAATTCTCATAAGAAAACAGTGAGTTATCAGTTTATTCAGTGCGATTTCCTTTTATGGTAACCAAACCCACGCAAAGTCATGTTTGGCATCCACTGTCAGCAAAGGAGCGGTATTCCAAACACAGTTCTGCATTCACAGTTAACATTTTCTCTAGTGGTTTCTGAGTGCTATGAAAGGAGTAAGATAATTTACTGGAGAATAAAACTCAGGGGATATGACTTTGGGTTTCCTGTGGACGCTGCTACAGCCCACAGGAGCCCTCCAGACAGTAAAAACAGGCATTGTCTGGCAGGCTCATCACACTTTTCAGACAAGGGTCACGTTAATAAAGATATTACCTCTGCATGGCTATTTTAGTGGTAATGGAACTAGAGGAACTGAAGCGAAAGAAAATGGTATTACAGGGAAGAGCTGGCATTTTTCTAGAAGTGTGCCCTGTCCTTTGGCCACTCTTCAGCGTCCCACTCAAATAAGTTTGGCACCCAGTTAAATAATTTCCCCAGACAGGCTCCCAAAGGAAAAGCACAGAAACATCCTCGGGGATGGTCATCCTCAGAGGTCTCTTCAGGATAACGGTGGGGTGGGATTGGCAGGAAGACAGGCTTGCTCTGCAGAGGAGTAAAGGCCTATAGTACCCAGGCCTGTCAGTCTGGGATCTTTTGCTTAGAAAAACACTATCTCAGAGAAAACTTTACCTCAGGAAATTAATCATTACTTGAGTGGGGCAAAAGTCAAGTGAGCATTAAATCATGACCTCCTAAATGATGAAGGTATAAAATGACTGGCAGCAAAAACGACTGGCTTCTCCACTTCCAACAGTTAATAATATAACATTTTTAAACATCAAAGTGGTCGTTTGGTCTTTTCTTGAGGATTTGGTGCTATGACACTTGTAAACAAAATATGGGTCTTTTGATAATCATTAGTGAATGACATTTTAGAAGGGACATCATTGTATTTGTTATTAAGACGCCACAGATCAATTGTAAAATCTTTACAAACTACATGAACATCTCAGGGCATCGTAGCTGTAACACGGATCCCACGAGTCACATAGACACTCACTGTGCAACCACTGCTCGGAGCGTACATGCTCAGAGAGCGCTGGATGAGGGCAAAAAGGAACTACCAAGAAAGTGTGACCAGCGCCAGAGTCCTTCTGAATAAAGACTTATTTCCACAGGATGATTTTTAAAAAGGTGCCTTCCTGAGAGCCAAATTTGTTATAAACACTTCTTTTAGTAAAAATTCCCATAACAACCTCAGTTCTCTCTAAAATGAGCAAGTTGCCACCATGCAGAGAAAACCATATTATATACAATCCTGCCAAGCAATTCAGAAAACTTTCAGAGAAAAGTAAAAAGATTGTGATGATTATCCTCTAATTTGATGTAACTAATATCTAATTTGATATTTGAAGCCTAATGAGAAACAACCATATTTTTCCACATGGGCTGTAATGCAGGCATCATAGATTTGTAGTCTGCCGATTTAGTCAAGACAGTTACGACTTATTTCGACTACAGCATGCTGCTTTTAATATTTTGTCATATCTTTTAAAATAATTTTTAAAATTGAGATTTCACTTTTCTATTGAGATGTTTTCTCATTATACAGCAAAAGTTATTAGGATTTACTAAGTAGAGTTTCACATGAAAATAAACTTTGTAGAAATCAATTTTGTTGAATAAAGACATTTTAATTATAACAACGATAATTAATTATAAATAAGACTGGTCTACTATGAAAAACAAAATATAACAAAACACAGATTTTCACACTAATGGAAAATATATTGTTTCCTCCCTGATTTGAAGAGAAAATAAGTTTATATATGAGTTAATGACAGGCCGAAACAGCTTTTCAAGTTTAATGTAACAAGAGAATAAAAATAAATAAATTTTAAGTTATTAACCTGTTATCCTCATATCAAAAAACTGCATCACAATGGTCTTTGATTTCCAAGATGCCAACTCTCCCCACAGGAACTCATGCACGACTTCTGGGAACCTGAAAGATGAATAAGAAGATTTAAAAGATGATGACACTTGTAATGAATGTAATAAGCATGCTCATTCTTCTTCACTCACAGAACCTGCCTTCCTTTAGGAAAGGAAATTTGGAACCGGCTCTCTCAAGAAGCCCTTTGTATCCCGTAAGAAAGAATTTCCTTTCTTTTAACATAGTTTAAATATTTCGAATAAATACATATATTTAAAGGGAATTAATTCCCTGTAACAGTGAAATGCTAGAGTTAAAACTTCATGTATCAGAACTAGAAATTGTGTCATTGTAGCCCATGACACAGTTCTGCCATAAAGCTGAGATGTCCACAGAACTTCTTTTTGTGTATCAGCAACTAAACTTCACAGGATGAAGTGTCAGATAACCTCGCTATAAATGTTTCTCTAGTTTATTTCGGCAATATTATATTTTGTGCTAAAATTAAATTCTGAAATAGGAATCCAAAACCAACCAAAGGAAATTAAGACGTTACAAAGTTTATTAAGTAATGAAGAAAGAAACTTTTCATACATAGAATTAATATTTATCTAAGTATGATCCAAAGAAATGCATGGAAAATTAAACTACCTAATCCAAATAGATTAATCAACAACCTTAACAGAGTTTATCTCCCAGTATAAAGGACTTACATAAAAAATATTATATGCTGCCCGTAATTGTTTATTTGTCATTTTTTAAAAAAAATTGCTCTTTCTTCTTGACAAGTTATTACAAAACTCTCATTGGAAGGACTAAAGCATTAAAACACGACAGCTAAAATGTGCTTTCCTTGCAGTACCACTTCATGTGAGCATTCAAAGTGCTTAAAGGAAGTAGTTTGCTTTAATTCCTCCCTCCTTTCTGCACATCACTGCAGTAGCACTTCAGGACACCCTGTGCACTTGAGACATGAATCATTATAAGCAAGTAGGCCCACTCGGTTCCTCAAAAGACACAAAAGGTGCAAAAATAGTTTCTGCAACTGAAGCAAGAACCACGTCAGTAACCAGATGAATGTGGGTGGTCACATAAGATTCTGGTGCTGCAAAGGGCAAATTATTAAGCAAATGCTAGATTTATTTTCTTTCTTAAACTTTGTTCTTCTTGCCTCAAATCAACCAGTCTCTGGCACTCAAGATGACACCTGACAAGGTCTACTATTCTCAAAATTGAAACTCCATCAATGCTAAAGAGCATGGTTCATTAACATAGAAGGAATAGTGGTGATATCCTAAAAAATACACATTTTCTATAAGATAATTACCTGTATCTATATTTTTTAACACTTTAAATATCACATCTTTTTAAAAAATCAAATAAAAGTGCTTCAAAAAAGAAACTCACAGAAACTATAATCCAATTTAAAGTAAAGCATGGAATCCCTCAAAAAAAAAAGAAGAAGAAATCACAAAATCACTGAGTTATTTTGTATTCCAAGCAAAATGCACCCAAGACATAAATGTGCCACGATTCTAAAGATACAGCTATTTATAGGGAACCTTAACTTGCAGTCATCAGTGACTACGTGTGACTGGTAATCTCACAGTCACCAAATTAAGAGGCAAGAGGGTAAAAGAAGGGCTTAATTTACAGTAGGCCAGCACCAACATCCCTTCCTTCCCCTGCAGAAATCAACATTCCTACCAACAGCCTCCATGGGCAAAACGGAGCATGTGGGTGCCCCCTAACAATCTCCGATGAGAAAACATTCTCAGTTCTAACTCTGCTTTTTCAATCTTGCTTTCTAAGATGATGGCTACTGGAAATGGTAAACACTCCCTTCATGATATGCACATGTGTCTGAAACTGTAGATTACAGAAGATCCTCTTTTTTATCCAGTAAGAGGATTTGAATATTGGTTCTGTTGCATCACTTACAACTCACGACCTTTTAAATGTTTGGATTTCTCTTGAAGAAGAAAAAAGCATTGGCAATCATGTTACACTTATCTTTACCTTACAGAAAGTTCCAGATAATTAGCATGATTTTAAAGCAAAGATTCAAATGATATCAGCATGAAAGATATGATACCAATTTCAGCATTTTTACACAAATCATTTTGTTATAAACTGAAATCAGTAATGGCCTCTACATGAGACTTGGTTATTATTATTATTGAAATGGAGACATGGAGATGCCATCTCAGAAATTTATTTTTTGCATTAATTTTAAGTGAGTTTTTGTGTCTATTTCTCCATCAGAATAAAAGAAAAATCTTTCCTCAAACAGTTCTTGAGAACGTATTATGACAACTCATGCTTCTATTCCCAAGAAATCAACAGTTTACATAGTGTGCTATTTAAGAAATGGAATAAAGGGGGAAAGACGATTATTTCTTGAACTTTGCTTTTAGGTTATTAGATTCATAAGAAATTACCAGGTAACGAAACCTTAATACTTAACAAAACAAGCAAGTTTTAGAAATAGTGCTAGTGAATCTTGATAGATATCCCAAGGTTATTTAAAATTCCTTCCTAAGAGGTGAAAATTATCTTTCACTTTACCAAGTACAGGATAGTTTTTCTGTCGACCTGCAGGTTAATGGAAGAGACCCTTGAAAATATTTTCCAATCCTCCAACTCCTATTTGTAATAAACACTCGGAAGATTTGGGTATTACTGTTTCTATCTGTGTGGTTTCACAGCCTTCCCATTCTTAGAAGAAAAAAAAATCCTTGGCATTAGTTACTTGTTCTTGGAGGCTTATAGATTATTATCATTAATCTAAGCAAGGGTCAAGCTATTCATTGATAGATGATAGATAGATAGATAGATATTTTAAAAATATACTTTGTTAGTGGGATTATCTTTTTCTGCTCTCTACTTTTCCAAACTGTTTCAAAACAAGTTATGGTTAATGCTTTAATATAAGTTTTACATGAATCTAGCAAGAGGCAAAGTTTTCATTGGCAGAACTCTCAAGTACCTCCCATCACCCTTGTTTTTTCTGAGGTTATATAAATACACACTATACCACAATTTTAGGAGAAAAGCTGATAATATAAACCAGTTATACTTTAGGTAACTGTTGTCATAATTAAAAACAATAATTATTTGCTGGGTATAGTGGCTCACACCTGTAATCCCAGCACTTTTGGAAAACTGCTTAGACCAGGAGGTTGAGACCAGTCTGGGTAACGTAGCAAGACCCTATCTCTACAAAAAAAAAAATGTAGGCAGGTGTGGTGGTGCACATCTGTAGTTCCAGGTACATAGGAGGCTGAGATGAGAAGATCATCCGAACTGAGGAGTTTGGGGCTGCAGTGAGCTGTAATTGCACCAGCCTGGGTGACAGTGAAACCCCTATCTTTAAAAAAAAAGAAACCAAAACAACAACAACAAAAATAATTCTTATAAACTCAATGAAAAAAAAATGGCAAATAGGAACTGGACACAAGATATAGTCGCTTTATTTTTCAGTAAAAAGGAATGTTTATGCATTACATGTTTAAAAGAATGAACACTACTCTTCACTAGAGAAGAGACACTTTACTCTTATAGTAGGGAATAGAAAAGACTCTAAAGTAGTGACTAAAGATGGGAGGAAGAGCATTGAAAGAGATATCAATGTTCAAGATACATTCCATCAATTTCACAAGCTTTTTGTAGAGGCATCTTTTCCTCTCTACAAAAAAAACATACTCTAAATGGGCCCATTGTTCCACTTTGGAGTGCCTAGAGTGGCAAAAAAAAAAAAAAAGAGCCTGGGAAGGACTAGAGAAGGCAGGTACAGGATAGACCACACACACACACACACACACACACACACACACTGACAGTATGATGACTATAAGCTTAGATCTCTAGAAATAGTTTTGATATCAAAGTGATGGATGAGGTTGGGCTGAAAGAAAACATATTAAAGGGACATGACTAGGAAAAGAGAAATATAGTAGTTTTGGAACACGGGGCAATTCATTAGCATTAGAGGGACAACACTGAAAAAGGTTTTGCAAAGTCAAGAAGGTGCATGGAAAGAAGGATTCCCACAGAGTTTTCATAATAGGAGGCTGGGGAAAACGGAGTCCAAATTAGCCAGAAACTGCCCATGAAAATGATACCAAAGCTACATATGGTCTATTGCTGCTTCTCAGCAGGTAGTGCAGGAGCACAGAAAAGATAGGAAACAAAGCACTGTGTAAATTAAAACTAGTAAAAACAAACAAAAAAAGCAGGTACATGTGCATTAGAGATTGTAACTTAATCCTCTTTAAATAGGATTTCTGATTATTCTGTGACACTTTAAGACATTTACTGAATGCCTACTCTGTGCCAGAAAATTGGGCTATTTACAAAATATAGAAAAAGAAAAGATAAGCACTGCATTTAAGAGCACAGAGCTGAACGGGCACAGTGGCTCACATCTGTAATCCCAGCACTTTGGGAGGCCCAGGCTGGCAGATCACTTGAGCTCAGGACTTCAAGACCAGCCTGGCCAACATGGTAAAACCCTGTCTCTACTAAAAATACAAAAATTAACCAGGTATAGTGGCTGGAGCCTGTAATCCCAACTACTCAGGAGGCTGAAGCAGACGACTCGCTTGAATCCAAGAAGCAGAGGTTGTAGTGGTTTGAGATCATACCACTGCACTCCAGCCTGGGCAATAGAGCAAGACTCCATCTCAAAAAAAAAAACAAGAAGAGAGCTTCAGGAGGGAGATATTTGTGAATAAGTTCAACAAAGTGTTTTAGACACTTTGACATAAATATAAACAGAGTACAAGAGAGATTGCAAGAGGGTATGGTCACCCTTATCTGGAAAGTTAGAAAAGGCTTTCTAGAGGTAATGATGCTGAACTTAGTATCTAAATAAAACCATATATGCTAATATACAGAAGTGCACAGTTCTGAATGTTAGATTTAGAGACAAATACATTTGTCAGAAGAAATAAAAATACAAGACTCTATCATTCCAGTTTCTCTATAGTTGTATGTACTTTATTTTAGTGTGGTGAAATATTGGTTCATGAGGATGCTTGGGGAATAAGGTGTTCTACTTAATACAACCTTATGGTTAGGTAAAGACCACAGAGAAAATCATTTTCTGTTTAAACATCTGGTAGTAGTTATTTTCAAAAGTGCACTCGCTTTTGCCTTGAGCTAATTACCATCTACTAACCATGATTTAATATTTCCTTGATGATTCAGGATCATATAGCGTTCTCTAGTCACTCTGCATCTTGGCTGTGCTCATCCAGTATTGGCCATGCAAACTCCTCCTAACGTGTGTCTTTAAAACACATGTCATGTTTTCTAAGATAAGAGTTATAACCTAGGTTTGTTTTCTTGACCTACATTTGACATCATGTAAGTCATATATCTGACGAACTTGATTTTAGGAGCAAATATATAACTATAAAGTTCTATTAATATTTAAATATTGAGCTTATTCTATATCACAGAGACAGGCAGTGTTTAGGGCTGTGAAATAATTTAGAAACCATTGAACTTAATCTATCAGGCAACTAACAAATGAAAACGGTGAGAACCAGAGAAGTCAAAAGACTCGCTTAGAGACCTACAGCTCATTATGATGGTTCTGTACTACAGCTTAGGTCTTTATACTGTCAAGTCAATTATTTTCCATTATCCATACTACTTCCTCGTATTCAAAGTTTATTTATCTAACCCCATCCCAGAAATCAATTGAATGAGTAAGTAAAAAATGAAGAATTAATAATCTTGAAATTTGAATGAGAAAAGATATTTGTAATCTATAATCAGTCAAAGAAACAGAAAATAACAGTAGTTAAGAACCAATGCTCCAGTGAACTGTTTATCAATATTTGTAATAAATAAAATAAATTTAACAGAAATTTTAATTTGTCCAAAATGAGTAAATGATAGAAAAATTAGATGGAATAATAATTTCGACAAGTAGTGCATTATTTGGTATCCAAAACAAAAATAATTAATTTTCAACCAATTTTCAGTATAAGCTATTTTCTAAGATTCTTATGCTCTTACAATAAAAATATTAAAATAAATATTTTAAGTAGAGTTATGAGATCATCTTCCTAAAAGCAAAGATAGCTCTTTCATTGAAAGTCAATGGAGATAAGACCCATGGTTCATAACACCAAAATTTCACCTAGGAGACCTGTGAAGGCATAGTAAAGCCAACTCCACAGGGACTACCTCTTTTGCTGCACTGGTTTTGCAAAACGGCAGGGCCAAGTAGATGTTTTGTATAATTAAAAATCTTTTTTGTTTTCTCATTTGTGATACATTTTCCCATTTTAATTTTTTTCCTTCCCTTCAATTTCCTCTATCTTATCCCCTAATATTATGGTAGGTTAATAACTACTTCTTACCAAGCCGTATTAAACATTTACTCTCTAAATATTTGGAGAGACAGGGATAAAAACAAATAAGGTTTATTTGACCACCACACTCTAGTGAGAAGTATGCATGACACAACAAAGTCATAACTGCAAAGTATTGTTTTCTCAAGTTTTATCTTTTACAATGCTTACATTTACTATTTGGTTGCTGCAGATACTCATAAATAAGGTCATGATTCTTCAATTTTCTTTTTACTCCTGGGTATGCAAAGACTAACATAAAGAAAGGATGCCATTAACTTTGGATTATGTAAACAAAGAGAACAGAAAAATCAAATCATAAAATATGCATTATATTCATAAGTATTCATATAACTTGCCTGAAGAAAATCCATCTTTGAGGGAAGAGCCTCCTGCATCAATAGAAATAATACCCAAAGCAATGAAAGCACAGCTGAAAATTTGAATGGCATCCCACATCTCATGCTACAGATGATCCTCAGATGTGATGAAAAAGAAATTGTCTTCAGTCTCCCTACAGTAGGTCTACACACAATAAAAATTGCTCAAAGAGAAATCAAGGCAAAGCCTATGACATGTCATATAACCTAATCAGACAGACCCTATCTACTTCTAGTAACTGAGCTGCTGAAAGAATCTATTTTATTTCCTCTCTTGACAATTTTCCCAGAGAGGGGAAAAATTGGTCTGTATGCCTGTGTAGAGATATACTACCTCGGGAAACCAAAGAACGAATCTGGACTCACACTGTCCCAGGTTCTATGTGGCACATAGGGTAAGTGGATACTATCCCCCAAGACTTAACCTGAACATCAGTTGTCAGAGTTTAGGAACCATACAATCAAAAATGGCTTGAACCACTAGGAAAGACTAGACAGAGAGAAGGGGCTCAGATGGAAGTCATATTTACACAAATGAATTAACTAGATAAAGCTTTATTATTACCTGTGCTACATGGTTATTCAGGTACTTCCTTGACATTTTGATAAACTCTGAATTGCATCCATATTTTTGGTCTCATCTCAGAATACATCATTGTCTACAAAGTTTAAGGCTAAAAAAATTCAGGTTTCAAGCAGGCACTTACAAGAAGCTATTGGGCAAATTCTGTCAGGCAATTCCAGAATTCCATCTGCAGGCTCATTCACTCAGTCAAATTACATTTTTCCAAAGCTCATATATACTAGTGTGATGAAATAGAATATTACTAAAATGCAAACTTCATATTTCTTTGAATTTGAATCCAGATAGCATTGCCTCATTTACAAAAAAAAAAAATCTCCACATACATATAAATTTAAACCAATTTCAATGACATCAAGTAAGAATTAAAAATTATGTGCATGTGTAGGATCAAGATAAATAAAACAAGATTCTACTTTCAAAGAGCTTACTGTCTAGTGATTAAAGCAACCATATGAACAATAAGCTGTAAAAGCAACAGAGGCATGAAATGGTGTTGGGTGTATGTGAAGACAAAAGATTGCTTGGAAGTGCTGCATTTAAGGAACATTATCTTAGATCTTGAAGGAAGGCTCAGATCTGCAGGCAGAGATGAATTTAATGTGAGTTTATCATTGTGACATAGGCAAGAGAAGGGGTGCTGGAGAAGCAGTCTGTGTGCCTAGAACATTAGGCAGACTGAGGTGATGGTGGTAGCAGAAGGTAAAGAACGTTATTTAGCAGATACTGAGAGACATCAGTGGTTCTGAGAAGACAACTGTCCCAGTCAGAGACACTTTAGAAAGCTAAAACTTACATCCCATCTCTTTCCATCCCTTTTGAGCAAACTCTGCAAATATACAGTCCGAAAAAAAATTGAGATTAAGAGGAATTTTGTTTTAAGAATAAGAAGTTTGTTCTAAGAAAAGGAGACTTGGAACAAAAGAGGAAAAGATACAAGGAATAAGATAATGGAATAAACTCTTTAAAAAGTGGAATACTATGCAGCAGCCATTAAAAAGAATGAGTTCATGTCCTTTGTAGGGACATGGATGAATCTGGAAGCTGTCATTCTCAGCAAACTAGCACAGGAACCAAAAACCAAACACCACATGCTCTCACTCAAAAATGGGAGTTGAACAATGAGAACACATGGACACAGGGAGGGGAGCATCACACACTGGGGCCTGTCAGAGGGTAGGGGAAAAGGGGAGGGAGAACATTAGGACAAATAGCTAATGCATACAGGGCTTAAAACCTAGATGATGGGTTGTTAGGTGCAGCAAACCTATCATGGCACGTGCTTACCTATGAAACAAACCTGCATGTTCTGCACATGTATCCCAGAATTAAAGTAAAATAAAAATAAACAAATAAATATTTTATTTAAAAATTAATGAAAAACCGTGGGAACTGAAAAGGAACTCAAAACCATAGATAAATAACCTATTTCAGGAGAAAGCATGAAAACTTTTCTGTTTCGGAATGGAGGGAAGCAAGACACAATGAAGCGATATAACTTTTCAGAAAGAAAATAAACTGAGGTGTTCTCTTAGATATTCTTATTTTCTCAGAAAAGTAGAAGGTGAGGTCTGCTGATGGGAACAGGGAACTAGCTCTGGTAGAGGGGCCTGATGAGTGGGAACAGTCAATTTGCCTTGAGTATTAGTACTCACAGCAGTCTTAGGAAAAACACTACTTATTAGGTCATTTAAGAAGGGTATTTTCCAAACTTTTTTTTGAGTCAATAACCATATCCAAATAATTTAATAATGTATCCAAAAGTTTACCTTTTATTCTATAATAAAATTCTTTTTTTTAAAGCAAATGTCAACATTCTATTTATTTTGCTAGTTACTGATAAAGCACTTGTTAAACAAATAATGGCATATCATTACAATGGAATGCTCTGTAGTTTACTAAAAATAATGGAGTAGATCTATATATTTCCAGTGTGAAAGCAAATGGTAGATTAATGTATTATATGATACTAATGGTTTAAACAAAGTTTAAAAAGTCTCTCCTTTATGTCACATTTATCTTTGTATATGCTACCATTTTTCTTTTTTTTAAAATTTATTTAATTAACTTTAGGTGCACACTATATCTGGCATTTCTCCCCATGCTATCCCTCCCCACCTACACACAGTCTCTCCCCTACCCCCACCAACTGCCCCCAATGTGTGATGCTCCTCTCCCTGAGTCCACGTGTTCTCATTGTTCAACACCCACCTATGAGTGAGAACATGTGGTGTTTGGCTTTCTGTTCTTGTGTCAGTTTGCTGAGAATGACGGTTTCCAGATTCATTCAAGTCCCTACAAGGACACAAACTCATCGTTTTTTATGGCTGTGTGGTATTTCATGGTATATATGTACCACATTTTCTTTGTCCAGTCTATCATTGATGGGCATTTGGGTTGGTTCCAGGTCTTTGCTATTGTACACAGGGCTGCAATGAACATTCGTGTGCATGTGTCCTTATAGTAAAATGATTTATAGTTCTTTGGATATATGCCCAGTAATGGCATTGCTGAGTCAAATGGAATTTCTATTTCTAGATCCTTGAGAAATTGCCACACTGTCTTCCACAATGGTTGAACTAATTTACGCTCCCACCAACTGTGTAAGAGTGTTCCTATTTCTCCACATCCTCTCCAGCATCTGTTGTCCCCTGATTTTTTAATGATTGTCATTCTACCTGGCATGAGATGATATCTTAGTGTAGTTTTGATTTGCATTTCTCTAATCAAATCAAAAAGTGATGATGAGCATTTTTTCATATGTTTGTTGGCCTCATATATGGAAAAGTGTCTGTTCATATCCTTTGCCCACTTTTGAATGGGCTTGTTTGTTTTTTTCTTGCATATCTGTTTTAGTTCTTTGTAGATTATGGTTATTAGCCCTTTGTCAGATGGGTAGATTGAAAAATTTTTTTCCCATTCTGTTGATTGCTGATTCGTGTTAATGATGGTTTCTTTTGCTGTACAGAAGCTCTGAATTTTAATTAGATCCCATTTGTCTATCTTGGTTTTTATTGACATTGCTTTTGGTGTTTTATTCATGAAGTCCATGCCTATACCTATGTCCTGGATGGTTTTGCCTACATTTTGTTCTAGTGTTTTTATGGTGTTAGGTTTTATGTTTAAAATAATAAAATTCTTAAGATGATTAAGCTATTATGTATGAACAGTGGATTTAAAACTGTATATATATATATATATATATATATATATATATATATCTCACAATTCTATATAACTATCTCGAGTAGAAAATTGTGATTGCTAATTAGTGTCAGTGACTGAGGTAATTCTTTTCAGTGAATTAGACAATAATTTAACAAAGGAAATTGATGATGAGTCTATGCCATATTTCTTTTCTGACACCATGATTACCAAAATATGTATTGCTTGATACAATGGCCTGAGTAAGGGGTCTGTTCTAGTCTACTTAGCAATTAAAAACGAACTCCATGATTTACATGATGGAGTGATGTAAATCACTCCCCCTCCCTCCCTCCCTTACCCCCTCTTTTCCTTCCTTCCTCCCTCCCTTCCTTTCCTCCCTCCCTTCCTTTCCTTTCTTCCTTCCTTTCCTTCCTTCTTCCCTCCCTCCTTTATTCTTTCTCTTGCTGTCTTCCTCCCTCCCTCCTTCCCTCCTGTCCTTCCTTCCTTTTTTCCTTTTATCTCTTACTCTCTCTCTCTCTTTTTTTTTTTGAGACAGAGTCTAGCTCTGTCACCTAGGCTAAAGTGCCTCCCTCTGCCTCCCACTTCAGCTTTTTGAGTAGCTGGGACATGTGCACCAATATGTCTGGCAAATTTTTGCATTTTTTTGTAGAGATGGGATTTCATCATGTTGTCCAGGCTCATCTCAAACTCCTAGGCTCAAGAGATCTGCCCTCCTTGGCCTCCCAAAGTGTTGAGAATACAGGTGTAAGCCACTGTGCCTAGCCCTCATGGTTCATAATTTCAAATTGTCTACCTAAAATGAAAAGACATGGGAGAAATTTATCTGGACTCAAAATCAAAAAGAATTTTATTTTTACTTAAAATTAGCTTCATAGACATTACATTTTAAGCCTATTCTATGTCCCTCTTTGGACTGACTGAGAGAAAGCTAAGATCTAAATCTGCAGCCGTCCTGTAGGAAGCATCTAGACCTTCTAGGCAGGTGTTTTGGTCACTAACATCATGTCTAGCTTCAAGTACTATTTCTACCTTTCTTTCCCATTGTCTCATACTGACAATTAACAACATGTACACACACAGACACACACATCTCAATAACGGGGACTATTACAAAAGGCAATCAATGTAGCTAGGAACTGTTTCCAAAGTTGAATCTATTTGTATATTTCAATAGTTTGAGCAATACGACTGTGAAGATTAATCGGTTCCAACTCTGTGAAAAATAACAGGAACTCTCTGAATATGCATCTTTTCCTTAGCCTTCAACTGTATGGATTCCAAGAGAAGAAAAGCTTCATAAGTATAACAGAAAAGGTACATGTAACCCAACTGGATAGAAACACTAATTATTTTTACTTCTCTAAGGAACTGCATATGAATAATATAGAAATAATATGGTCAAATTATATTATCTTTGAGCCATGGTCAGATTTCCAGCTACTGTCAAAGCTCAGCAGCAGACAAAGCAAATGCATCTGACATATTCTTGGACATGGATAATGTACACTGGCAGATCCTACACACAAATCCTGTGCAGTGTATTGAAGCGGATGGATGAAAGTTTTTTCTCTCTTGAACACCCATGGGGTTATAAAATCAGATTTAGAAACATGTACTTTAATAAGTTTTGAAGCCATTGGATCAGAAAGCATTACAAGTCTCAAATTGAACTCTACTTTTAAGGTAAAGATTCAACTATCCTAAGTGTTACTCTAATTTTAAACAATGAATTAAAGAACATGAAAATCATTTTCAGTGTCATTTTGATTAACCAATTATATGTGATCTAATGATCTTGACCAATATCTAATATAAGCATAGTGGCTTAATTTCTCTATTCTTCGCACTCATATGAATAATTTGAAGAATGTGATTTCAACAATGCAACCAGAAATTATTCACCTTGAAAAATTATAATAAATTTAAAAATTTAGTTTTTTAATTTAGTTTTTTAGATGTTTTTAGTTTTGAAAGCAGTTTGCCAAAATATGCAGGCCTATAAATGGTCTGAATTCATACAATATTCAGTGCCTTCTCATTTATTGATGTTACTTGGAATCTCACTTTCATTCTTTTTCATATATCACTGAAGGGAAAAGAATTTGCTTAAAAAAAAACACAATCTGCCTAATCAAAAATTCTTCATTAGCTCAGATTTTCATCAAACAAAAAAAAGTAGAGAAAAATAAGCAAAAACAGAGAATCAAACAAAAACAAAGAAAATTATAAAGCATTTTAGTCATATTACCCAATTTCTATCAGACTTGCTCTAGGTTCACTGAGGGGCTTAGATAGGGTGCCAGAACTAATTTTATTGCAGCTTCTGCTCTCTGATTTTAACATGGGCATAAATTATTTGAATAAATATTAATAGATTATAGTACCTCTTCCAATAGGTAACTAGCCATACAATATAGAGAAGAAAATGTTTTAGTAATGTCTGTGTATATTATTTTTAAAGCTTATTTCAGCCTCATAATAGCCTTCTAATGGAAGAAGAGCATGAGAAAACTGTTGCTCAGAAAGATTAAGCAATTGTCAAAGCAGTTTCTCAAAAATCACACAGCAGCAGGTCACTCCGTGGCCTCCTGCTTCTCAGTGCACGGTGGTTTCCATGGACGGCACATGGACATAGGTTTAAGATCCCACCTGCCATGGGCTAACTGTGGTGAATCCCTTTTGGAGCTTGAGTTTCCTCATGTGTAAGACAGGGATAATAAACATGCTGGCCCATTTCTCCACTATTCTATGGGCGAGCCCACATAGAGAGGACACATGAAAGTGACCTGTCAATTTTAAATTGCCAAGTAGTAGATATGGTTGTTGTTGTCATTAATACTAATGAACAAAGCAGTTTTATTGCTGACTAAAGAAACCCGAGCTGCAGAAATGTTAAGGTGTGTGTCCTAACTAAAACTTCCTGTTTCACTGAGGGCTCTAAGTCCTATCAGCTTAGTAAGCAGTCAGAAAGCTTTTATTCAGTGACTATAGTTGATTCTTGAATGCCGCAGGGGTTAGGGTGTTGATCTCACCCTGGACCAAGCAGTTGAAAATCCACATGCAATTTTTGACTTCCCAAAAACTTAACTACTGATAGACTACTGTTGATCAGAGTCTTACTGATAATGTTAGCAGTGGATGAACACATATTTTGTATGTTATCTGTATTATATATGGTATTCCTACAATAATAAGCTAGAGAAAAAAGTTATTAAGAAAATCATAAGGAAGTGAAAATAAACTTACTGTACTATATTTATTGATTCCATAAGTCTTCATTGTCTGTTACAGGATGAAGACTTATCTGCGTGAAATAGTGGCAAGTGCAGCTGTAGACCTCAAACTATGGTACCCATTAAGCAATCCAGCTTTTTCTTTCTAATGTCATGACTTCCCTCTGTTTTTGGGGAACACTTCTAGCATTAGTAATGGCACTTCCTATGGGTCCCGTGGTGTTATTCAAGGTTTACGTTATTGCATTAAACATAATGAAAAATGTGCAAAAACCATGAGAGATCACTTTTTACTGTGTATGCAATTTGCTGGGAGACAGACCACTCACATGAAGATGATTGGCGTACATGGCGTTTTAAGCAGATACTTGCAACACTTGAGCTCACTGCAGGAGCAACAGGAGGGAACTACAAAATTATGACACAAGTACAGCAAGTACAACAGTTAATTTTATGCAGTTATGATTTGATACTGCATCTTTACCTTTGTTTACATTTCTCTCACTGTGAATAGTGCCATGTATAGTCCATGTGTGTGCATAAGTTTTGGCAAATTTTTACTTTTTATAAGAGATGTATGTATATTTCATGGTAGTAAATGATAAAATAGACCAGTATCTACATATATTTTATATACTCATAACACATCTAACTTTGTCTTTTTTGATGTTTCTAGATTTTTTTAAATATTTCTGGTATTTCATTCATTAAATACAAACCACCTTAACATCAACCCATTGCTTACAAGTTCTGGATGAGAAATAAAAAAAAAATTTCTTTTTAGAATTCATTAAACTTCATCTATCCAATTGACTCCAAGTCGATGTGAAATACTTAGTTCTAAATTATTTCACACTACTTTCCTACTATGGAACAAATAGTTGTAACTCATCAAAAGTGACAAGTCTGAAATACTTTTGTCAAGGAGACAGTGATTAGGATTTTAAGCTAATAAGGGCATAAATATTTTAGACAGAGAATAGAGACAATATGACCCAAAACTGTAAATAAAGTGCTATTCTCCTTGAGTAACAGTTTTCCACTGTGTAAATATGTGCTTGGGGTGCCCAAATAGTGTTGACAGAATACCCCCTTATCCTCAACTTTGCTTTCTGCTGTTTCAATTACCCTCAGTCAACCATGGTCAGAAAATAGGTGGGAACAGTAGGATAACATATTTTGAGAGTGAGATAGAGAAACCACACTCACACAACTTTTATTACAATATATTGTTATAATTATTCTTTATATGTATTATTGTTTTATGTCTTTTACTATGTCTATTTTATTAATTAAACTTTATCATAGGTATGTATGTACAGAAAAAAACATAGCATACATAGGATTCAGTATCCTCTATGGTTTCAAGCATTCATTTGGGGGTCTCAGAATGTATCCCCCATGGATAAGGAGAGACTACTATATATATAGGTCTGGAAAAATCCTCTTTTTTTGCCACAAACATAGTGACTTTATGTCAAGGAGGGGTATTATAAATAATTCTGACTTGGGATTCTAGGTAACAGTAGCTAGTGCCTGTCAAACATTAAAAAGGATTTTCATCCTGAGAAGCCATAAGAAATACTCTCTCTCTTTGATTTGGGTGGTGAGGAGAGGAAGTCAGGGATTTCTTTGGTCATTGCTACTACCGTGACTAGAGACAGCCTGACGCCACATCCAATATAGAGAAGAAACAGTCAAACACCCCAACAAAAGAAACCAGCCCCTCAAGGCTTCACAGGTCTCTGGAGCAAGCTTTGGCTGAAAGCACACCACCCCTATTGTTGCAATTCATGAATCAATAATGTTTCCATTTTTGCTTTAGATAGATAACTCCCATAAAGTTCCCTGTTCCTTGCTGTCAATAGTGTCATACAAATGCTATAATTAAAACACCCTGGTTGAAATAGGTTTGGTTGGCTGGTGCTTCCCCCTTTCTAGATCCACCTGCATGTCCATGAAGATGGCTTGAAAGCAAAAAATAGCAAGGTCGTACAGTGTTTCACCTGGGTTGCAATTTTCTGTCTAACTGACCCTCTCAAAATGAGAAGAGATTCTGCTCCTAAGAACTTAGGGTCAAGGGTGACCTCATGAAGATGGGGTTGAGTGATGAAGTATGTAGTCCTTGGAGTGAAGACAGAACTGAGCCTCAATTCTAATGCACAATTCACCAGCTATGAGATCTTGGTTATATAATGAATTCTCGTAACATGTTTCTTTATTATAAAACAGGATACTAATAGCTCTTATGCCAGCAGGTTCTGAGTATTAAATGAGACAGCACATGCAAATCATTCAGGACAATACCTAGCACTTACAAAATGCCACAAAATATTGGCATTCTTATTTACATATTAGCAGAGTTAAGTTTCCAGCAGCTATAAATATAGGCAAACATTACATTTACAAAAATAGGTCCTTGACTTTTTATTTGAACTATAGGAGTAGCAAGTGTTAACTGATTAGTTGAAAACAGAGTCTTCTCAAACTGGGGTCAAATGCTAGTGGAAAATGGTTATTTAATTTTGTGTATATGCAAGCACATGTGAAATATGTGTTTATATCTGTAGATTTTGTCTTAGCAGAGGTAAAACATTGAAAAAATGAAATATTACATAAAGCATGAAGTATTGAAAAGGCAAACTGTCCTTACCGTATTTCATAAACTAAAAAATACTACATAGAATGTCAATGTCAAAATTCCTGCTTTGGAGTTTATTTTTGTTTTATATCATAATGACTCCATTACACATAACTCATTTTTTTGGCTTGTCAGTGGGAAACATCATTCTCGTCCCAAGTGCAGCCCAGGAGGAGATGACTCTATCTATGGTATCACCTAAGTATCCTTAAAGACAGATAGGAATGTGAATCTTGTCAATTTCAAGAACAGCCATTTCTTGCTGAGGGGTTAAACCACTAAGAAATTAGGAGAGAGACAGCATCAGGCATTATCTCTTCTTGGAAGAACTGAACATTCATATTACTATTCATTGTCACTAGTAACTATTGAAGTGACTAAAAATTAGTACATTTCTGGTCATCAGTGGACAGCTGCAACATCAACAAATTATTGGAAAAATCAACACTTGCTGAAAGCATTTTTCCCCCCAAATCTTATTGAAGTCCCAAACATCAGAGCTGCCAACTAACTTCTATACTGCAACCTGAAACTGTAATTAAAGTTCAAGGTGGTAGAATAGTAAACTAGTGACATCAAAAAAGTAGGGGAGCCTCTGGGCTAAGATCCAGCTAGTTCACAAGCACAGTATCTTTGGAGTCTAGCAGGGAATGATACATCAGCACCAGGCCCATGACAGGAACCCAGCATCACTGATTAGTTTGGAATTTTCCTTGCTCACCTGTGCATGAAAAGCTACATATCTGTCATTTAATGCCAATGAGTAATAGAGTCTTCTCAAATTGGGGTCAAATTGCTAAAGGCTATTTTTTTTCCTAGCAGAATGAAAAAACTTATTTTTTCACAAGAACTTTCCCAGAAATTAGACTAAGCATCAAATATTTTCCCTTGACTTCAAGACTTATTGTCTGGGCTACAATACACTCAGGACGCAGCAAAAAACACTGAAAATGTCTGCATTTGGCTGGTGTGGAATCAATGGTCTTCACAATTCACACGTATCTGAGGAATTCTATCTAGGAAGACAGCATCACCACATCCAACTGCTGAAGTGTGTGTTTGTTACTTCAATTTTTATATCACAATATTAAATTAGCAACCATAATATCATAGTAGTCATATTAACACTTACTAAACATTTCTGCCTCTAGTATGCAAAGGGCAGAATTCAAGTTTAATATGGTGCGACTCTAACTGCCAGACAGCATCTTCACTTGATTTATGCTTCTCTATCAACCAGAGGGTTCTTATCCAAGCTAACCACCTTAAGTTTCTAAGTATTTGGCCTTCATTTTTGTATATGCCCAATATGCTCAGAAACAAGAAATCCATGACTAACCATAAGTAAATTCATAAATGAATACATTTTATGCTTAGGGTGATAAGCATCTTTTTGATGGGAATGATTTAATTTTGTTGAGAGAGATTAAAATTTAAAATCAGAAGCCAAAATCTTAGAAATGGCTTCCCTTTGACATTCTCAGGGATGGTAAACAGAAAATAAAAAAGGAGAATTTTAGACATTTAGAAGGAGGAATCCCTCAAAATGCATAGAAGGTATTTAGGTCTATGAAAATAATTCAAAAAACTGGCTTTATCATATAAAACTGGAAAAATCCTTCTGTTCTGACATTGAGTGTCTCTCCCTAGGCTAATCCAAATGGCTCAGAAAGCCTGTGTGCTATACCAGACAATAGCTTTAGAAGATCATAATTTTATCTTTTGTTGCTTCTTGATGTTAATGACTAAATAATGGCATTTCTTGACAAAGACTAGTTACATAGTGATAATTAGGCAGAAACCTAATTTTGACCAGACTGAATGCTGTAGGAGTCACCTCACTATATATGGTGTGGGGAACATAAGGGACTCAGCCTGCACCAGGGAAAGAGGCCAGGGTAGCCCATGCAGTGGCTGGGCTTGCCCTGTCTATTCGGTTCTGATGCTGTCTGCAGGTCAGAAGAGGGGACCTTTTCCAGGGACTCACCAGGTATGAGGTCAAGCAGTGGCCAATATTTTAAAAAATAAATAAATAAATAAATAAATAAATAATGGGAACAGGAGAATACACACAATACCTGCAGGTAGGAAGCACTATGATAGCATGAAAAGAACGCTAGATTAAGGCAAGTGTCAGCACACCTTAAAATGCATTCTCACGAGGAGAACTGTGAACCCAGGAGGCAGGGGTTGCAGTGAGCTGAGATTGCTCTACTGCACTCCAGCCGGGGCAATAGAGTGAGACTCTGTCTCAAAAAAAAAAAAAATATATATATATATACCTTCTCACTTGAGAAAGTTAAATAAGGGCAATGATCCCCGAGATAGTGATTGCCAGTAATTACAAGAGTCTAAGCCAGCTCTCTTTCACTCTAGATCTAATATTTTCACAGACATGGCACCTCTCAGCAGAACAATTCAGCTCTCCTGATAATGTACCCTTGTATAAGTCACTTCCACTTAGTGGGACTTGGTTTCCCATCTATAAAATGAACACAGTAATTCCTGCCCTGCTGTCTTCCTGGGTTACTGTAAGAACTAAATAAATCTCCGTATATGAAAACAATATGAAAATGAAAATCACTAGATGACTGTAAGATATGAATTTTAAATCCAAGGCCCTTCTCAATCACAGTTTTCTAGATGTCCCCATCACAGGCGTTCTGTGTCATGACTTAAGTTTTAACATGGTTCATTTGTATTCAACTTTAAAAGTAAATATATCCTTCTCCCTAAAGCTTTCCACAAATCCTTTTCTGTGAAACCACAAGACAGACATCTACTAATCATTCCATCTCACTGTGCCATATTAATCTCTTACACTAGTATATGAGACCCCTGGAGATTGGGATTTTGTCTGTATTTGTTAATATACAGCCAGCTACCATAACAAACAAAATCCAAAGGGCTCATTCTCAAAATATAAGGGCTCATTCTCAAAAGCAATCTAAAATGTGTGTTCTGATAGACGGGTGGCTCCACACTGGGAAGAATTAAAAAGCCCAGACTCCTTCAAACTTATGGCTTCACTATCTGCAACAAGATTCCATCTTCTGCCATGATCATGGCAAAAGCGGGGAAGCACAGAGGGTAAAGCAGAGGAGGGTTTGATGAGTCAGGTGATGAATTTGTACACTGGGACTTCCCCCCACATTCCATTCACAAGAACTCAGCCACATGGCTCATGTAACTGCAGTAGGGCCTGGGAAATGCAGTCTAACTGTGAGTCCAGGAAGGACAGGACACAGATTTGGTGAACAGCCAGCCAGTCCTGCCACCCTCATACTCGAAATTTAAAAGATGCTTTCTAATGTTTGAATGGACTGACTAGTACATCCGAGTCTCGGCCATGAAGTAATAAAGAAAAAAAAAGAAAACAGCTATATGTAAATCATGTCTACAGCTCTAATTCACTTAATTTCACAAATCACTATTTGCCTTCCTTTTCCTAATATTTGCAAATCCAATTTTAAGAATGAAAAATGACATTGCCAAAAGAAAAAAGAAAAACATCATAAACAGAGCTTTAAGTTTCTAAAAAAGAATCACTCCCTAATAAGAGAATGTCATGGAGAGAAGAGAATCATGAACAGAGAGGATTTTCTAGCAATACACAAAGAAAAGATAAAGAGAACGTGATAGCATCTACTTGCTGTGCAATTTACTTTAGAATTTTACATTTTTATAGTAAGAGGTAAAGTCTGGCCATATTTCTTGTAGCTAAGCTAGAGGTTACAACATAAAATTCTGATTTTGATGCTTTAATATCTAAGTTGTTTTAAAATCAATTGAGTTGAAAGACTGATCAAATGCATGAACAGAATGAAAAAAGATCTTTGGCATTTTTAAAGAAAGTCAGTAGGTACACCAAGAATGAATGAGGGATCTTTCAAAGGCATTATATAAAACTCTGTAGTTTGTACTTTTAAATGTCTGCATTTGACCAGGTCAAGATTGCTAGTGTATTTAATTCTTACTAAAAGAAATTTTTGAAGCGTAAGTTTAAACTCCAATTGGTAACTAAGTGCCTATGCCAGTATTTCATCATCACCTAGAAGTTTCAGGCGATGAAATGCTACAGTTAATGCTCCAACCAGGAGGATCTCTTTACTTTAGTGGAATTTGCTTCACCACACAAGCTTTCAAATAGATTTATTTATGCTATTTTTTCTGACTATATTTTAAAAGAAAAATGACACAGGTTTCACAGATGCTGGTGAAATAATTACAGTTGCATAGGCAAGGCATATAATTAGTTGAAGAAGAGGGTTAAAAAAAGATTTCACCTACACTATGTGGGTACAAAGACTTAGGATTAACTGTGAAGCAACTGCTGTCTGTATCTTTCATAGCTATAACCAACACTGAGGCAAAAAATACCCCAACTATAAATATATATAGTGTATACACACACACACACACACAACTCAGGACAGAAAGAGAAGACATCCTTCCTAAACTCAAAAGTGCACAGATGCTTACACTGAAAATAAACTCAGTCGCCTTCACTGCACGGGCGTGCAGCAAAAATCAGGACAGAGCGAGGACAGGACAGAGAACAATGAAGTGATTCCTCCTTTCCTATAATAAAGGGCCACAATTCACTCCCTGAGACACAGAGAAATGACTTCTCTTCTTTGGCACCCAGTGTATGCGAGCATCACCGCTTCATGCACCCTTGACTCCTGAGGAGTGGGAGGCTGAAAGTACCAGGACAGGAACCAAATCATCTCATTTTCATATGAACCCATTGAACTCCTAACCATTTCAACTTCTAAGCTGAAAGAGCCCTTATGCACGAATATCAAAAGCTGTTACTTACCTGTTCTCACAATCTCCTTTAATTATTCTAAGAAGTTTGCAAGCAAGTCTACAATGACAGAGTGCAGGAAACTCCAGTTCAAACTTTAATTGCATATGGAAATGCAATGCCAGTGTATTTTTATCCAACACGTATAAATTTTAATCGGAAGAATTGTCTCACAGCTTAAACAATCACACCTTAGGGATAAAGAGCTCAAAGGCCTTGTGAATAATTACAAATGAATATTACACATAGTTGTGGCCTGGACAACTCCACTCAATTTCATAAAATGTTACACGGGTACTGAAGCAGATTGACAGAGTGTCCCACAAAGACAGCAGGTGAGAGGTGGTTTGGAAGGCAGGTACGATAATAGGGTCATGCTCTCCTGATCTGGGATGATATCAGGTAATTATTAGAACACTGGCATTCATAACTCTAGTCCTTTTGGAGCAAGGCAGGTAATGAAGATTTGTAAAGTGCCTTGGTGAAGGCAAGAAAGAGAAATATTGGTGTCCTGAAGCCAAGTGAAGACTGACTGTGAATCCAACTGAAAAAAAAAGGTACGCATTTGGAGGTCCTGAGTTATGACCCGTGCGTGGAAAAACAAATGCCAGCATACTTCTCCCAACTACCTAACTAACCTTTGCATAAAGTATTAAGCAACAGTAAAAAGTTAAAAATTATTAACTTTTTAATAAGTAAAAAGTAAACAATGACACGTTTTGGGGTGTAGATACTCTAGCTTATTAGTGAAATAAGGACTCTATAGTCAAAATAGGGCAGCCTAATAAAGTGCTTGAGATTATAAGGCCATTCCACCTCAGCTTGGAGAAAGGCTTAAGGAGCTCCAAGATGCTAGATGATTATTCTGAATAGACTTAAAAGATGAATGGAGAATAGTCATCCTTTCAGTTGGATTCAATGGGGCATGGCCACAAATTTTAGCCTTTGCCCCCAAAATAAACAAACAACAACAAAAAAAACCACATAATCAACAAATTCCCTTAATAGTGCACTGAGTGCCACCCTAGGTAACGCTAGATTGTGAGGTACATGCCCTTCAAGATCAATTAGATGCAAAACATACACCAGAAGGAAAAGATGGACTGTAAGCAGAGGAGTAATTGCATGGGCTGACAAGGCTAGCAGATGTCTTTAGGGAGCTAGAGAGCCAAAGGACCCAGGAGGGCATGGTATGTGACCCTGGCCACTTGTCCCAGCCAGCCTGTGCACCAGAGGGGACAGCTTCTGCTCCCCATGGAGGGACTGGGAAGCAATTTCCTCCAACATTCCCCTCTCAAGGAACCCCCCAGCTCCTCCCTACCCCCTGAAATCCCAGGCAGCCTCAGACAGTATCATGACAAGAAGCCAGATAACAACACTGCTCCCCAACAACTGCCCCCATCCCAACTTGGGAGCCTTTTACACAGAGCTTTCTCTCTCTCCTGGTGGAAGAGGACACAGAGAGACAAAGGAATCCTTTGCTCATCTGCAGGGCTTTCCAAGTAGGGCAGTTTTACAGAAAAAAAAAAAAATCTACTTTTCATCAAGAGGAGGAGCTTATACAGAAAACAGACAGTACATGGGAGCAGTTTTCAGGGCAGGTCTGAGAACACTGTGTGTCTCCTGACCTAGCTCTACCATCTCATCAACTTGCTGAGCTCATATATAAGCATACCAGAGCTCTTCAGACTGCACCTTTCAACTGGACTCCACAGCGCATGGCCATCTACAAAGGGCCCAATTTGGAGGAATCTGGTAGAGGCTTATGAAACACCAATAAATAGGGTGCTAAGACCCTCACCATTCATTCATTTGACAAATATTTATTAAGCATATACCAAGTGTCAGGTATTTTGCCTGGTGCCAGGTCTACAATGGGGAATGAAACAGACATCATCTCTGTCTGCCCTTGAGAAATTCTGCCTAGAGGATAGCTCTCCCAACACAGGTTAGAACTACTATTCTCCACCTGCACATCTATATATCTCAGTCCATCTGCACATTGACTAACAACTTCATTTAAAAAGCAGCATTTTAAAAAATTTCATCATCAATACCAATATCTACACTGCGGATTACTGTACCTACTGGGTCTACTGCCCTGTAGATCTGCCTTCATCCTATTCACTGTCAGTACTCTCAATATACTCACATTTTGGAGAAATAGGATACAAAATGGCTTATGCTGCTCAAGTAACTTACAATCTCCTTTGAGAGACAAAACATTTACATGAAACTGTAAATGATAGAGTGGAAAAGATACCATGGAAAATTCATGCAAATAATCAATAAACAGGCTGCATAAAATGTGGTATCCAGGCTGCTCCTCCTATGGAGTAGCCATTCTTCATTCCTTTGCTTTCTTAATAAACTTGCTTTCACTTTACTGTAAAAAAAAATGTGTCATCCAAATCATAACAGTTTTCAGAGCAAGGAGGAGCACTATTAATACTTAATATTGGGAATGCCTCTGGCAATTCAGAACCTAAGATCAGTATTTTCATAAACCCCTTTATCGAGAGGTGAAGTCTCTAATTCAAAAAGCATTTAGTTCCTCATCAAAGAAATATTTATGGAAAATTTACCATATTCAAGGTATAATGATAGGCTTTTCTAGAGGTAGGCTTTGAGAAGGAGCTCACAGAGCTAAATAAGACACAATTGTTATTTATCTACTTATTTAACTATCTAAGACATTAAAATACCATGAATGCATACCACGTGTCGATTTACGCTCAGCTTTTTGCATATACATTATCTCTAATCATCAAAACAACCCTACTAGGTAAACAGTATTGCTACTATTTTATAGAGGATGTTTCTGGTGGTTAAGTAACTGTCCAGGGTCCCACTGGCTGTAAGGAGCTGGCACTGGAACCAGTACATCTCATTGCGATACCCCAGCTCTTACTCTGTGACAGGTACTGCTTGGATTATTCTGAGGAGGAAAACATGTCTTTCTTGTTGGAGTAATCAAGTGACTCAACCGGGCGGAAGTGATGTTAGATACAGATCTTGAAGGATTGAGTTAGGAGGATTTTAAAAGGCAGAGAGTAGAGGGGACAGCAACCCAGGGAGGTGGAACAATGGATCAACAGCCCAGAGCTGGAAAGACTAAGGATTGGGCAAGGAAGAGTCAGCTTGGCCACGACTCCATAGTTCTGAGTAGAGGACCTGGGGACTGTAAGACTGAAAGACAGGTAAGCTGAGGTCAACTTTCCCTTTGTGTTTAATTAAGCAAATAGGAAACTCAGTTTGCATGCCCTTAGTACACTCCACAGTGAATCTGCATTGACGCCAACCAGTCCATCCAGCTCAAGATGTCTGGGAGACAGACTGCTTCATACGGCTGGCTGGAAGGGGACATTGTATCATCCAAAGGCAGGAGGGTGCCAACTTGTGGCTGGACGAAGTTCTAGTAAAGTTGAAATAATGTAAATAAATCTAATTTTTTCCATAGAAATAATGTGATAATGAGTGTGACATTTCATATAAATGGCTGGTTCTCATAAAAAGCACCCCAAACACCCTGAACAGTAGTCCCATAACTTGTATCTGCTAAATAACACCAGTGTGTACATGTAAATTAAATAGACTGGTGTCATAGTCATAATTTTAACAAGTCAAAACTATTCCAGTAGCCAAAACCTTTGCAGGACTGGGAGGGACTCTAGGACAGGTCAAAGTGACCACAAGGAGAGAGGCTACGCACAAGGCCAGGAAGCCACCAGCTGAGAGAAACCTGCCATAAAAAACAGAAGGACTGGCCAGTGGCCCAAAACCTGTGAGGTCAAGTCTTAGGCAAACTGATTAGAAGATCAAGGCCAGCTCTATAGTATGTCCCTACCTCCAGGCTCTTCCCTCATCCACATAGTCTCCTAAAGCAGTATTTCTAATCTTATTGCTCTCCTGCTCAAAGCCTTTCAGTGACTCCCCATTTCCTATCCAGTTCCAAACTCCATGTCTGTCACTTAGGGCCCTCCAGAATCTGGTTTACTGTCCATTCACCTAACCTAATCTTCCACTACATCTATTCCAATATGCTAGGCTGTAGAAAGGTGGCTTAGTCATTCTCAAGCATGAGAGGCATTTTTATGCCTTTGCTGAGGCCATGAGCTTGGCTTGGCAGACTTTCCATATGATCTCTTACCTAGACATAAGACCCAACTCATGCCAGCTGTTTCCTGAAACTTGATACATAAGAAATGCTCTGTAAATGTATCTGTAGATGAATGGATGGATAGAAGGAGGGAGGGAGGAATGAAGGAAGTAATGGATGGGAGACAGAGATAGAAAGAGGGATGGATGGAAGGAGAGATGGAGGGAGGGAGGGATGGATAGATGGATAGACAGAGGAAAGGAGGGAGGAATTGAAGAGAGAGTTGGGGGAAGGATGGAGGGATGGAGGAACAGAGAGAAGGAGAGAGGGAGGGACAGAGGGATGGAAGGAAGAAAGGAGGGCTGGATGGATAGAAGGATGGATGAATAGAAGGATGGATGGAGGGATGGAGGAAAGGATGGGGGAGGGATGAATAGATGGCAGGATAGAGGCAGGGAGGGAAGAAAGGATGGAAGGATGAATGGATGGAGGGAAGAAGGGAATGCTGGATGAAGGGATAAATGGATGGATGGTGGAGGACCTGATCATAATCTCTCAGCTGGTTATGCTCATTCTCCTGTCAGTGTGCCACAGTACACTTTTGTTCCTATTTCAAAACATTGCATGCTCCCTTCTTCTATAAACATCTGAAGACAGTTCTTCTCTTCCTAATTAAATAGAAGGCTCCTAAAGGCTAAATTAGATTCATCTTTTTATCCCACACAAATCTGAGTACAAGGTCTTTCACAGGATATGTACTGAAGATATCAGAGTATCAGTGGCATGGTATACCCAGCAGCAGGCACAAAATGTACATGACGGAAAACATAATCCATGTAAGGGATGAATCCTGGATATGAATGGCTGTAAATGGACCTGCATCAGCTTCAACTATTTCAGACAAAAGTCAGGTCTCCAGTCTGAGGTTACCTTTAGGCAGAAACAGTCAAGGTCATCACCTCTTACTCCTCCTTCAGGCCTCAATTCCGGCACCATCTCTTACTGAAGCCTGAGAACACTCACCCTGCCTCACTCACCATGAGTTTCTAAGCCCTCCCTCTCTTTGCTCTCTTGGCATTGGGCACACACCCCTTTAAGATACAGGCCAAGCATGTTCCTGGGTAAGTACCGCCTCCTGTGTCTCTCTTCAGAGCAGGGGTGTTGGCTTTGTTCATCTCTGTACCCATCATTCCCAGAACAGTATCTGGCATGCACTTGGCTCCTAAAAAAGGCTTCTTTGTAAGTACTTCATTTTAGAAGTACTTAGCTCATATTCTGGGTTTTTTGTTTGTTTATTTGTTTTGAGATGGAGTCTCTCCCTGTCACCCAGACTGGAGTGCAGTGGCACAATCTCAGCTCACTGTACCTTCTGCCTCTCTGGTTCAAGTGATTCTCCTGCCTCAGCCTCCTGAGTAGCTGAGGCTAGATTACAGGCAGACGACCACACTTGGCTAATTTTTCGTATTTTTAGTAGAGACGGGGTTTCACCACATTGGCCAGGCTGTTGTTCTTGAACTCCTGACCTCAAGTGATCCACCCACATGGCCTCCAAAAATGCTGGGATCACAGGCATGAGCCACTGTGCCTAGCCCAATATTGTGATTTTTAAAAATCTACTAAGTGCAATCATCACTGTTCAAAACCTAGGATATGCTGCTAAATCTCCTATGGTCGTAGAGCTTAGGTTAGGCTTTACAGTCAGGCAGCCCCAGCTGGGAATATGGGCTCTGCTTCTTACTAGGGCTGCTATCTTAAATAAGTCACTGACCCTCTCTAGGCTGATTTCCTCAAATCACATCATAGGATAACGACATCTATCTACCCTGCAGCATGTTGTCAGGGCCACGGGTTATGTAAATAAGCACCTAACAGAGCTCCCAGCCATTGGTTATTGCTCAATAATGATAGCAATTACAATGACTAGACTCAGAGGATAGGTAAAAGTAAAGGTTGATATATTTTTTCAATGAACATACATATATATTGTTTTTAATTATAGTGTATTTTACAAAATCAAACTTAAGAATTTAGTTCAGCCACCCCATACAGACACAGTCTACATCTCTGGGGCTATAAATTATTTGTCATGCTTTCAGTAAGAATCTCAATCCAACAGGCAAAGGAAACGTGATGGAATATACAGGAGATGTCTTGAGTTTATAGAAAAACACGCAAAATATTAGGCTGGTGCAGTGGCTCGTGCCAGTAATCCTAACACTTTGGGAGGCCAAGGGGGCAAATCACTTGAGGACAGGAGTTTGAGGCCAGCCTGGCCAAGATGGTGAAACCCTATCTCTGCTAAAAATACAAAAATTAGCTGGGTGTGGTGGTGCGTGCTTGAAATCCAGCTACTCAGGAGGCTGAAGCCAGAGAATTGCTTGAACCCAGGCAGCGAAGGTTGCGGTGAGCCAAGATCATGCAGCTGCACTCCAGGTTGGACAACACACTAAGACTCCGTTTTAAAAAGAAAAAAAAGAAAGAAAGAAAAGGAGAAAAAGAAAATGCAATATATGGCACAGGAGGTAAGGCTACAGGATCTGTCTTCAAACTGATTTCTGCTTCATGATTTTCCAAGGAGAACTGAAAAAAATAAACAGTGAATAGAAAAGGGATGTTTCCTTAACATTAAATATTTAAAGCAGGTCGATAAGATCACTACATGTCAGGAATTCTTCATCAGTCTCTGTGCCTCCCAAACGTTAACTATGAAAGCAGTGCATGTGTATGCCATATTGAGAAAAATCAATGCAGAAAATGTGTTTTGGACACAGTCTCCAAAGAACACAAATGAGTGTCTAGCGTCCTGTGTAAACAAATGTCATTACATTCAAAGAACGATGCATCAGGAAATTCCTTAGAAAATATCTATGAGGCATGTGCACGTGTGTGTGTGTGTGAGGTGTGTGTGTGAGACGTGTGTTTGTGTGTGTGAGAGAGGTGTGTGTGTGTGTGTGTAAGAGAGAGAGAGAGAGAGACAGAGAGACAGAGAGAGACAGAGAGAGAAAGCGCAAACAAGCTGATGGTATTCCACCATGGAATGACCTCAGAGCACTGTAAGACAAATCATTAAAAATGCAGCACATGCGAACTCTCTTCCACTGCAGATGCAGGGGGGTTAGTGAAAGCAGCATGGTCACTTAAGATCAGTTTAAGAAACCTGGCTGCTTACCAATGGGAGTAAGTAGGTGGATTTTTCCAAACCACCCTATTTACATCTTCTAAACCCTATCATTTTGTGCAATGGCTAAAATTTTATGCATGTCACGAGTCTTTCCCCTCCCCCCACACACAATGTAGCTGCTTTGAAGAATGTCAGATTAGAATCAAGGAGAAAAAAAGAGCCATTCTTTTAAAGTCTCAAAAACTGCACAACTTTGAGTTGAAGTAAGAAAGGCAGAGCCAACAGTACTTACATCATGGTATGAAAATACTTCCTAACACATTCTCACCACACAGATTTCACAGACCTGACGCCCCCATGTTAGGTGTGTACACTAAGTTAAATCCTTTATTTAGCAATTATTCTAATAGCACCTTTAATTCTCCAGACTAACCGATATTATATTAATGAGTAAATAAATCCAAAAGAGATTCTGACTCAACTTCAGATCAACATGGAGTAGCTGAAGCCAGATTTACCCTCCTGCCTGAAAGCAGCCATACAAATGAAATAATAGCTCTCAAGATACTGGCGCCACCTGGCAGGAAGGGACAGTGATGCCTGAAAGAAGGGAAGTGAATGAGATGAACTCTACAACTGTCCCAGGAGCTGGCCTGGAGAGGTCTTCAGGCCAAGACCTAGTAAATGGGGACCTAGGCAGAGATCAGAGGTCCCCGAGTGGAGGAGCTGGAGACAGAAGTCCAGGGAGCCAAAGACAGTTAAAGATTACCAGGTAAAATACCAGGAAGAAGAGCACTATACCGAGAGGAATCCAAAGAGCTGTGAATATTCAGTTACGTACAAATTGACCAGCATGAGAGGGAACTACCCCAGCCAGGGAAAAACCACATGAATGTATTAGAGGGAACAGTGCCTGGTATTCGCAAAGGCCGCCAGCCCTGTTCCCAACAGCCAGAGGGGAAAATCGCCTAATTTATGGGGAATCAGTTAGAGTACTAACAAGGTCTTCCCTTGATAGCGGAGAAAAATCCACTCTTGACTAAATGCTGCCCTGGCCCTACCTAACAAAGCTTTTTAAATAGCAAGATGTAAAAAGATCACACTGTTTCCAAGTATCTTATACCATGTCCCATAACAAAGCTTCATAAAATTTTTGGGAATGCAAAAGTTTCTAGTAGACAACAAAGTAAAATTCTGGCGTCTAATCCAAAATTATCAAGTAGAAAATGGAAAAGTGTGAACTATAAACGGGAAAAATTAGCTGATCAGAACTGACTCAGATGATAGAATTAGTAGAAAAGAACAATAAGACAGTTTTTTTAAACTGCTTTCCCTATGTTCCAGAAACTAAAGAATGGCTGTGTCAAGTAGAAACAATATGGAAAATATTAAAAAGACCAAAATTAAATCCCTAGAGAGGAAAAGTTCAAAATTTGAGATATATAATACACTGGATGGCAGATTCAACGTTAGGGGCAGGTTATACATTACTGAAGAAAAGATTAGTGAACTTGAAGACATAGCAATAAAAATGATTCAAAGTGAAACAGACAAAACAGACTTGGCCCTACTTGAAGTCCACAATTCCAAAAGTGTGTCTGAAAGTTAAATGCTACCACTTATTCTCAGGCTCAGACAAAATTTTCATATAGTTCAAGATCAATTTAACATTATAAAAAGAAAGTGCTTATTTTTCTATTAAGTTATATGACTTTATAATATTTAATATAGAGGTATTTCACTTTATAATGTTTCTATTGATGGATATATACACTGTGTATAAGATCTGTCACTGCTATGTATACAAACCAAACATATATCAGTAATGAAAACCTGTGGGCAAGTTATTATTTCTCCATCACTATAGTCTAGTCAGAATTATAGTAATGAAATCAAAATTGTTATGAGGGCTAATTTCACTTAAAGGATGAATATTCTTTGTTATTCTGATCTAGTTTGTGACTATCTTTCATTTCACCTATGTCTCCCTGTTATCTGTGATTGAATCTTCTGGATTCTGGAAAATCATTCACACTCAACATTTTATTAACATATCTACATAGATGACATACATATTTGATTGATTTTCCTTAAATTTGTCCCTTCACTGTAGTAAGAGATAGTATATTATTAAATCATTTAAATTCAATCATGTATAAACCAGAAGACATTTATGTCTAGATGCTCCATCATCAGTTCGGGGTTGTCGTTTTTTGTTGGTTTTTTTGTTTTGTTTTGAGATGTGGTCTCGCTCTGCCACCCAGGTTGAAGTGCAGTGGCACAATGATGGCTCATTGCAGCCTCAACCCTCAAAGGCTTAAGCAAACTTCCCACTTCGGTCTCCCAGGTAGCTAGGACTATAGGCACATGCCCCAAAATTTTTCAATTTTTTTGTACAGACAAGGTCTCACTGTTTGATTCCTGAACTCAGAAAATCCTCCTGCCTCGACCTCTCAAAGTGCTGGGATTATAGCATGAGCCATCATGCCTGGCCTCAGATGTTTTTTAATATATTCATCTTTTCTTTACAATCTTTCCTCTATAATTTTCTCGTATTTCTAGCAGGTCCATGCCGGTCACTGCCAATATAATGATGAATAAGACATAACCCTCAGAGTCTATGGTCTAGAGCTAGACAGGTGAAAAATATTTTATACCATATCTATGGTCAAATACAGACAAAGCACTAGCAAGCAGAAGCAAGGGATGACTAAGTGTACTGGTGAGAGGGATAAGGGAACACAGTAAGAAAAACTTCATGATGGAGACGACCTTTATGTCTTAAAGTATGTGCAGAAGTTCACCTGATAAGGAAATTGAAATGAGACATTAGAGGCAGAGAAAATAACAACTGTAAATGCACAAAAGTATGAAGAAACCAGGTATATTCTGGGCATAAATAAATGTTGTATTACTAATGTATACCCTAAAGCACTAGGAAACCATAAAAAATTTCTAAGTTTGGGAATGACGTGGTTAGATTTCTATTTTAAACTAACAACCTTGGAAGCAATGTGGAGAACGGTGGAGAAGTGAGTGGAGACTTCGGGCAAGGACATCAGTCAACAGTTGACTGTAATAGTTCAGGGAGATACGATGAAGAACTGAATGGGGCAGAGGTGGTGGGTCAGGGGAGGCTGATTACAGAGATACTTAAGAACAATTGACAGAAGTTGGGAATTGGTTACCTGTGTCAGTATGATGAGAAGGTGAGAAAGGAGTGAAGGGTGATTCCAAGGGTCTAGCTCGATGTCTATAGTGGTAGCGGGGCTTTGCATGGAAAGAAGGTAGGACAAACAAGTCTTGAGGGAAAAGCATGATTCTAAACATGTCTAATTTGAAGTTTCTTTGGGCTATTTATGCAGAGAAATCTAATATATAGTGTGTACAAGTAAGAAGCTAAAGAGTCTACTACAGAATAGTAGTCAAAGAAATCAAAGTGGATTATAACACTCAGTCTTTGCAAACGTATAGAGTAAGAAGGAAAATGAGGAAGTCTTGCTTACTTCATTTTGTTCTACTATAACATAATACCACAGACTGGTAATTATAACAAGCAGAAATTTGGGGCTTATGGTTCTGGAAGCTAGGAAGTCTAAGACCAAGCCATGGCATATGGAGAGGGACTTCTTGCTGTAACAGCCCATGGTGCAAGGACAAAGACAGAGCAAGAGAGTGCACAAGAGGGACAAAAGGGGGCTAACTAATCCTTTTATAAGGAGCTCTCTCCCAAGATAACAAACCCACTTTCTCAATAACTGCATTACTCCATTCATGAAGCCATGGCCTAATCACCTCTCCTTAGGTCTCAATGCTGTTGCACTGGGGATTCATTTTCCAATACGTGCTCTTTTGGGGGACACATTCAAACCACGGCAAAGCCCTCTGACAGAACTCTGCACTGCAACATTTAATAGACGGACTGGGGGACAGAACCAGCGATGGAGACTGAGAAGGAGGAATTGGGCAAGCACCAAAGAAACCAGGGGTGTGTGGAGTCAAGAAACCCAAGGGAGAAGAATATTTCAAGGAGGAGAAGGTTCAAATGCAATAGAAAAGTCATATTAAGGGCCGGGCGCGGTGGCTCACGAGGTCAAGAAATCGAGACCATCGTGGTCAACATGGTGAAACCCCGTCTCTACTAAAAATACAAAAAATTAGCTGGGCATGGTGGCATGTGCCTGTAATCCCAGCTACTCAGGAGGCTGAGACAGGAGAATTGCACTCCAGCCTGGGTAACGAGAGCGAAACTCAAAAAAAAAAAAAAGTCATATTAAATAAGAAATTTTAAAATGTACTGAAATTGCCAATTGATAGATCATTGATGCCTTTTATATGAATAATTACAGGGAGACTGAGACGTCAAAAACAGATTCCATGAAAACAAAAGTTAAAGAACTTGACATTTCTAAGATAGATTAATCTTTAAGAATTTCAAGCGGGGCATGGGGGCTCAGGAAGCCTAGTTAACATACTACATTAATATAAATAACAATAACTGTAATCCTAATAAGTGACTATGGACTACTGATTATCTGTCAGGCATTGCGCTAGGCGTTTCACACGCATGGTCTTGTTTAATTCTAGATAATCAGACGACTCCACAAGAGATTTTCTTGAACCACAAATTTACACCATATTGCTAGTCTTCTGCACAAAATATCCAACTCGATTATCTGTGCTTTAAGAATAATAACTATGTCTTATAATTCTTTTCTTTTGTCCCATCTGGTAAAGTTTCGGGGACATAATATCCCAATATCATTTAAAACTCTTGATAACATACCAAGTTCTTGCTATACACATGACTTTGTATTAGAAAATAGAGAGGATTTTTTTTTACACTCCCAATTCTATACAAATTTGGAAGCTTATGAGAGAGACAAGGCATGCAGATGAAAATTTAAATTATAGCTCTAAACATCAGTTAAGTGCTACTACATTTATAATGTATATGAATGTGGTAAAAAAGAGATTGCTATGGGTTAGTGTCATGAAACAAATATTTATGCAGCCGGTAGAAGTTAAATAAGGGCTTGAATATTCTGACAGGCAGAGACCAGGCTTTCCAGGAGGTGCAAGTGCCTGAGCAAAGGAATGGCTGTGCATCTCATGAGAGCCAAGACTTCACAGCCAATGATATTTAGCAAAGTCTTCAGCCCTAGTGTTCTTTGCCCATTTTTAGCATGTATTTTTTCCTTCCTTATATTGCCTTAATTCATCTCTTTATCTGCTTCTCATGGTCACAAGCCTCTGTTATCCTACCCTGTTTCAACTATTACCACCTCCCTGTCACTCAACTCACAGTATTAGCACCACTAAGGATCCACAGTTCTACTTCCGAAGGCACTTTGGATTTTCTAGAGCTCTGCACAGTAGGATACATAGAGCAGCGGATACCATCCCCTGCCTCTGGCATTTCTCATTCTTCATTCTAACTCACTGCTGTTTTCCCCACACAAATGTGCTCCAAGACCTCCTAAAACAAACTACATTGTCTTCTTCCAAGCCCCCCTGGCTCAAAGTCAGTCTTGATGCACAAGGCTCTAAATCATAATTTACTGCTTGTAAGCCATTAATCCTGTACAGAAGGAGAAGAGTTTACTGCCAATGAGTTGTTCAAGTACTAAGACGATATGGTTCTATATGAATTTTTATTTAAGTTCCCTATAAAAATGTTTGTAATAGTGTCAGAGGGTGTGTGTGTGCACATGCGTGTACATATATGTACTGTCTCTCTCAAAGTGAGGAGGAATGGATGTTGAAGAATGACAACTCCTTGGGGACAGGCCACAGTTTTGTTCAAATCTGTGGGATTTGAGGTCAGGAGTATTAGCAAGAGCATGAGAGGACTTCAGAAGCAATACAAATAAGGCAGATCGGTACATTCTTCAAACTATCCTTTGATCCCAGATTCCAAACACTAAAATACAAACTAAGGCTTGGACCCAATTTTCTTCTCTGAGTCTCAGAGATTAGGTCTATATATTTTAGAAATGCAATAGCATCTTCTTAAAAAAATTACTTGGTAATTAACCTGACCGAAAGCTCAGCCCAAAATACTGTGGCTCTAGCTTAGAATACTCTATGGTTGTAGCCAAAGCTAGAACAAATACACTTTCAGTTCTAGTCTCTGTTCTCTCACTAAATTTCACTTTGTCTGTATGCTGATCATTTGATCTCATCTGGAGACGACTAGCAGTCATATATACACCATCAAGTGACAATCACGAGGCAAAATCTAAGTTATGTCGTTTCAAATAAGCATTGGACTATCATTACTAATTTAATAAGCAGGAAATACCCATGTGTCTTATGTACTATGCTGGACACAGCTTGCATGGAGATAAATAAAACACTGCTAGTAAGTACAAGATCCTCAAAGTTCACACTCCGAGATGTAAAGAATGAATGATAGCACAATTTTAAGAGTAAAGAAATTGACAAGGCAACAGAGGAATACCAAGTAAGAAGTGAAGATAAGAATATGCCTTGAAGAATTATAAAAAGATTACAAGAAAGTAACATTTAAACTAAATCTCTGCTGGATGCGGTGGCTTATGCCTGTAATCCCATGACTTTGGGAGGCCAAGGCCATGGGTGGGGATCACCTGAGGTCAGGAGTTCAAGAACCTGGCCAACATGATAAAACCCCATCTATAATAAAAATACAAAAATGAGCTGGGCGTGCTGGAATGTGCCTGTATTCCCAGCTATTTGGGAGGCTGAGGCAGGAGAATCACTTGAATCTGGGAGGCGGAGTTTGCAGTGAGCGGAGATCATGCCACTGCACTCTAGCCTGGTCAACAGAGTGAGACTCTGTCTCAAAAAATAAAAATAAAATGAAATAATAAAAATAAACTAGATCTCAAAGGAGGAGGGAAAGAAGGGAAGGGATATATATGTAGCATGTATTATTTGTCAGACACAGGTAACAAATTGTCTCATTGTTGCTACTACTTGAGAGATGGTGAGTCTGAGGCAGGACAATTAAAGTCACCAGCTAGAGTATCACACAGCCAGCTTCAGACAGCTTTGTATGCTCTGTCCAATGTACAAGCTCCTTTCTAAAGGCAAGAAGCCTTCTTTAGGTAGAAAAATGAAATAATCTTTATTGCACTTAAAGTTTTCCAAAAATTACCTCTTATGAAATATTTACTTGTAATGATTAACAGTTTATGGTTGTGGCTGTAAGTTTGCATCTGCCCATAAAATGCTTTTAAAGCTGGGAGCAGTGGCTCACACCTGTAATCTCAGAACTTTGGGAGGCCAAGGCGATGGATCACTTGAGGCCAGGAGTTCAAGACCAAACTGGGCAACAATGTAAAGCCTTGTCTCTACAAAAAATTAGCCAGGGATAGGGGCATACACCTGTAATCTCAGCTACTAAGGTGGCTGAGGCCTGGGAATCTCTTAAACCCAGGAGACAGAGGTTGCAGTGAGCCAAGATCACGTTACTGCCATTCCAGCCTGGGGGATAGAATGAAACTCTGCCTCAAAAATAAAAAAAGAAAGAAAAGAAAAAAAGCTTTTAAAACCTAGTCCATTGAAAAATGCCTGACAATCAGGCAAGGTGGCTCAAGTCTGTAACCTCAACACTTTGGGAGGCTGAGGCAGGAGGACTGCTTAAAGCCAGGAGTTCAAGACCAGCCTGGGGAATATAACAAGAACAAGGAAGAAAGTAAAGAAGGAAGCAAGGAAGGAAAAAAAGGAAGCAAAGAAGGAAGGAGGGAGGGGAAGGAAGAAAAAAAGAAGGAGGGAGAGAGGGAAGGAAGGAATGAAGGAATGGATGAAGGGAGGAAGGGAGGGAGGGAGGGAGGGAGGGAGGGATGGAGGGAGGGAGGGAGGGAAGGAGGAATTAAAGGTAGAAAGGGAATAAAGAATTAGCTGGGTGTGGTGGTGTGCACCTGTAGTCTCAGGTACTCGCGAGGCTGAGGCAGGAGGATTGCTTAAGCCCAGCATGCAATGAGCTATGATTGCTCTCCAGGCTGAGCAACAGAGTGAGACCTTGTCTCAATTTTTTTTTTTAAAAAAAGAAAGTAAATAAAGAAGAAAAAAAGGAAAATGCTTGGGGTTCAAGGTCTATTTAAGAGATATGTGAAACTTCAAAAATGGATGCAAAATGTTGTGTCTGTATCCATTTTCCTGGTGAAAAGAGTCAGGAGCTTTTTATGAGTCTTAAAGGGGTTTATAAACCTCTACCCCAGAAAAAGCTATGAAGCACTAATCTACAGACTTTTGCTAGCCTTTTTAATGCTTTCCAAAAGGAAAAATACTTATGTACATTTAAGTTTCATATAGAAGGAAATACATTTCATATATAACTAGGAAGAAGCTTCATATATTCTATAATGTAACAACTTGATAAGCAGCCACTGAAGTGACCCTTTCTCACGTTTCTAATAACTACTCAGGATGCTAACAGTGAAAGGACCGTTTAGAAAGCTAATTTCCTTTTCATCATGCTTGTTAAGTGTTTACTTTAATTCACATCCTGTGTAACCCTATGGGAAAATTTTTAACTAATACTGGGGAAAACCCCATAGGGTTACACAGGATGTGAACAGGGCCTGTACTGAACTACCTTCAGCTTGAAACATAAAATTAGATAGGTGTTTCACTTTCTGTTTGTCAGAAGTTCCACTTTCTGGCTCCCAAAGCTTAGATTCACAGTGTATCTGTGTCCGTGCAATAAAATCCCAAGATTCTTACTCTCTTTTAAAGGAAGGATTCCTGCTTGTCATATAGTAAAATTCTTTCAGCACACAAATGCAAATCTGTGGTGCTAATCAAGGAGAGGCGGCTGGAGCACTCCCAAGTGCTCCTCCATACCTGGGCTCACACACAGTTCAGCTGTGTTTTCCATTTCCTGCGGAGAACATACATCAGACCACTTCCCCTATAGAAGAAAGAAAGCAGCCCAATTTAATTGCTGATGGAAACACTGTCATACTTTCCACTGGCCAAGCTTGAAACCATTACTGATCTAACCTTCATTAATTTTTCCACAACAATTTGCAGAAACGTCAGGAAGCAGCTGAACGAAGGCTGATTAATTGTCCTTATCACCACTACTTTACCAGTCTCACTCTCTCTTCTCTCTTTCTCTCTTTCTCCCCTCCCTCTCTTTCTGTTTAAAAATATAATTGGGATTTTTCTGTTTTGGTTGGTACTGATGGTGGTATATCATACTCTGAAAAATCCAGATCTATTTTTGATGTCTTTCAATGGCCCAAACATTTTCAGATCTGAAGGAGACCCCGTGAAGTTTGGGACAGCATCCATGAAGGAAAAGGTTGCTTCCTGCTGATTACTCAGTTATAGCTGTTTAAACAGACGTTCATGAATTCAAGTCTTACAGCAACACTGCATTTATTAGTCAATCACAGACGCTAAAATTCACTTCCGAAATGTGAATTAGAAAATCAAATGCCCTTTTTCTATTTTTTTCCCACTTTCTTTTCTCCCTCATCATTTTCATTTGAGCTATACCATCTGTCCCAGCCTATCAAATCATGTACTGTGCATGCCTGGCAAAAACAAGTGGAACAGTACACCTCATAACCCCGTGTACGCAACCACGGAGCATTTATAAAAGTGGTACATAACAAAATCTGGCCATCTGGGGATAACCGGTTACAGCAAGCTTAGCTTCTCAGCCAGTACTCAGATTTGCAGACTTTTAACTAGTTGGCAAAGCGTCAACTAGTGTTCAAGAAGAGAAACACTAACAAACATTTTTTTTTTCAAAACACAAGAATTCAGATATAAATTTTCAAAGGTGTACTTGCCAATGTTGCTGACAAGAAGGCTTCAAAAGCAAAGACCAAGGCACTGTCATGTCATTGAAATGGAGCCAGAGTCAATCCAAATCTAGCATTTTGCAGCATTACCAAACTTTTTGGGTATGAACATATTTTTCCTTCTCCATATTGCCTGAATATATACAAGCAAGGGATTAAAGCTGAACAGACTTTGAACCAAATGACAGTATCTTTCAGAGACAGCTCCAGCAGACTGGGAAGAGTTCCTCATAGGACTACATTTAAAAAAAATCCGAAGGCTCTCTTTATCCCAGATATATTCATTCCAAACCAAAGAAAAACAGATTGGACAACTATGGCTTAAGGCTTTAAAGTCATAACTGGACATGTAGCATAGTGGCCCAGATCATGGACCATGGACCCAGAATACCTGCTTTCAATCCCATCTCTGCCACTTACCAGACATACAAATACCATCAGGGTCCGTGCCTCAGTCTTATCATCCATAAAATGGGGATACAAATAATACTGTTCAGAGAATTACAGAGCACTTAAAAATGAACTATAAATGCTAGCTATTAACTCTATATTTTTCTGTTGATATTTCAGGTATCTATTAGCCTAACAGTGAGGAGGATATAATGGGGCATGAGTTCCTAAATTAATTTTAGAAAGCCCACTGGGTTGGCTGAAAGATTTCCCCTGATAATATGGGGATATCCATATTATTTGAAACAAACCAAAACTGGGTCAAGCAATCAAAGCTAAATAGTCTATCGTTTCTGTTGACTGCCCCTCCCCTAGCTGTCACAGGACAACATGTCTTGTGCTGCCATGGGATGTAGGGGCAGGCACAGCTGGAGAGTACCACACCTTACTGCCACCTCCACGCCTGGAAAGCAGAGCTGGGGAGAAGCCACCACAGACCAGCGAAATGCAAACAAAGACGGAAGCTGACTTGGCCTTCATCATGATCAGTGAGTACTTCTTCAGTACTCACTGAAGCCAAAGGCGCTCACTCCCTTGGCACTAAGACTGGAGTTAAGGTGCCAGGAGGCCACACAGTGCAGGAAAGACGCTACCTTTTAATTATGACCTTAAGTAACTCTCATGCTCTAAAGCCTTAATCTGCACTAAAACACAGGATTTCATCTACATCGGACCTTTTGAGTCTTTTGGCTGCCATGACTTCCTTGGCAGTCTGAGGAAGCCTGTGGGTTCAGTCTTCCCAGACTGTTTTAAACTACTCTAGATTACAAAAGAAACCCATTATCATGAATAGTGGTATCTCAAAATAACTTTAAAAGCAAACTTATTGACGGTAATATACGTGATTCTTTATTAATAATTACAAACAAGATATAGTGCAGGTCTAATACCCACCATAATTCGCAGTAGTCATAATCATAAAGATACTTTGAGATATGAGCCACAACAGTAATGTGATATGAAATTGTCTGTGATTTCTATTGGTGACAAAGTCACTGCCACCACTGGAACTGCTGTCATTTGTTGCTTACATGAATAATGAAGGCAGTGATTCAGTTAGAGATTAACGAAATATAGCTTTTTCTCAACCAAATTTTCTGAATTCTGTCCATTTGTGGTTAAGAGCCCCAGCCTAGGTAAATAATAAAGTCCTTTATAATTCCAATATCTCAAATCAATGATTACATTGTGTCCCTGAGAATATTCCACAGAGAATATTCACAAAGAGAAAAAAAGCAATTCCTATTCTTTCCAACTGTGTGGAGGAAAACAGATTTACACGATAGAAGTGTCTTTCCTCATCTCTCTCCAAGTGAAGGAGGGAACACTTATTGACTTGGAAATGAGTTACCCAAACACTACCAAGCCCTACCAGCCTACAGGCAAATACATATGAAGTGGCATTAACACCAATTAACCACAGCTCCTGTTCCAGCCCCACCTGCTCACACAGGACTTCAAGTCCCCTTAAAAAGTCCCAACTAAGTATATCTAGGATTTTAGCAAGGGAGACTTACAAGAGCCCATAGGCAGTCTGGCAGCCAGTCACAACACCATCTGCCACGGCTTCCTTCCTGCACCAGCTCCCCCTAGCGTCCTCAGGAAGGATCCCCTCTGCTGCTTTTGCAGATGGTGCCCACAGTAAGAATGCTAATGCCCAGATGCCCCCACAGACAGCAGAGTCCATTCTTCTAGGCAAGAGGAGTTCTTGCCATTGGTCCCACGCTTTAGAAAGCTTGCGTATCACAAACATGCACAAATAAATTCTCTGAAAAATACACAGCGCCTTTATCATAGGCATCTAGATGTCCTGTAACCCTAAACCCTGTTACAACAGTTTGAGCCCCCTGGGAAATGCTTCTCTTGCCCAAATCTCTTTGCACCAAAGAGTAACTGAGTTGGAATGCCCTGAAGGTTTGTGGACTGTGACACTGCAGAGTGTGGAGTTAGACATCATTTCAAAAGCGGAGATTTAAGCAGCAAAACCGCTTAGGTAAAGAAAAGACTTAAGAGTCACTTCTCTCAGATGGCATGGACGCAACAGATTCTTGCATAACAAGTGTAGCTGTGCCAAGCACCCCTTTCATGGTTTCTCTTTGTGCTCTGATCAGTGGTTCTAGAATCGTTAATAAATTAGAGCAGCAATTGGAACAATCACACATGGCACTTGAAGAATGTTTTGCTATTAAACAATTCTTATTCTTAAATTTGTAAAGATGTAACCTGCATGAAGCATGATGCCAATTCTTTACATTAGCAACTAAAATAAACTAAAAAAAAAAACTTGTGAATAGTTTTGCTTCTGTAAAAACAGCTAAGGACATTAATTCAATTTTTAAAAAATATTAAAAAGCTTCAGCTGCATTTAAATAATTTTGAATTTAAAATGTTGTATTCATTATTGTAATATAGATTTATTTGCCATTCAATTTTAACATGTGATTTTGGATATTCTGTAAGAAAAATCCTGTTTTTTGAAATAGCTTAACTTAAAAAAAAATTTGTACTTATTCTCACATATATAATGAAAATATACTGATATTTCCTATATGTTGAATACAAGTACATTACATGCTTAAATCCTTTAGGCCATTGAGAATGAGTACAAGTCAACACCTTAGTATATGTAGCTACTTTTTTTTTGGAGTTCAGAAAATTAAAAAGCAAAGATTTTTAAGAAGCAATAGAAAATCTAACAGTCCATTTAAATTTTAAAGCTGCAAAAGATTAAAGTAAGCAGACTTGTCAAGCATGACCCATATAAAGTTCACTAACAGGACATTAGAACTTCTTTATTTAATTAAGATTTAATTACTGTTCAACAAAAATGAGCCAGAAAATGATTCTCATCAAATCCACAGTGTGAACAAGTCAGACAAAAATCTCTGCAACTTCATGTTCTGTGCAAATAAAGATTTTATCACTGATCAAATGAAAAGTCTTTGTGGGCCTCCAATTGAACTCTTGCGCCTGAGGCCCCATAAATACTGATAGCAATGATCCCCAGTTGTGTGTTCTTAAGGTCCAAATCAAGCTTGGCTTATAACCAATTCTCCTTCAAGACTGTCACCAAAGCAGTTCCATCAGGCTTCTTCCTTCTACTCTTCTTGAGAATCTCACACTGTTTATGGCTCATACCTTGTAGCCATGTAAGACAAGGCTCAGATCCAGTCCCAGAAGCTAGGGAGGCAACCGTTACACCCTTCACCGACCAACTTGGAAATCCTCTACCCCATTGCGGCCAGCTACAAAACCATAGCTGAATACCAGTAAGTGATTACACATACTAGGGGTGACAGAGGAGTGGTTCTGCCATTTGAAAACAAAAAGTCCACACATTTGTAGATAGAATCACTGATTTGGTTTACCCCTCTTTCATCTTTGTTATATCTTCTCCCTGCCTCCAAGGTTCTGGTCTCATAACTCACCTTATACTTCACCACCTCCACACCTCTGGAGCTGGTAGAAGGCATTTCCCAAGTCTGTCCAACCCATGGCTCTCAAGCCACATGTGGCCCAGGGCGACTTTGAAAGTGGCCCAACACAAATTTTTAAACTTTCTTGGAACATTATGAGTTTTTGTTTTGTTTTAGCTCATCAGCTATCCTAGTGTTAGTGTATTTTATGTGTGGCCCAAGACAATTCTTCCCATGTGGCCTAGGGAAGCCAAAAGATTGGATATCCTTGCTTTATAAATACCAAAGTCTGTATTTCTTTCTTTTCTTTCTTTCTTCTTTCTTTTTTTCTTTCTCTCTCTCTTTCTTTCTTTTTTTTTTTTTTGATGGAGTCTTCCTCTGTCATCCAGGCTGGAAGTGCAGTGGCATGATCTTGGCTCACTGCAGCCTCCACCTCCTGGGTTCAAGCAATTCTCCTGCCTCAGCCTCCCAAGTAGCTGGGATTACAGGTGTGCACTACCATGGCCAGTTAATTTTTGCCTTTGCAGTAGAGATGAGGTTTTACATGTTGGCCAAGCTGGTCTCAAACTCCTGACCTCCAGTGATCCACCTGCCTTGACCTACCAAAGGGCTGGGATTACAGGTGTGAGCCACTGCAACCAGCAAATACTGAAATATTTCAACTCTTGTTCCTGTCAGCTGGTAAAGGTTCACAAAACACATATTTAAAAGCACAGATATAGTTCTAGATATTTTTTAAAGGCTATATTCTTTGGCCAAAAACAGTCAAAGAGAATTGTATAATCAAATAATAATTTATTAAAATGATGCTCAAATAGCAATTTTCCATCCACTTGCAACATTACGTTTTCACATGTTATTTAGTACCTCCCCATCAGCACTGTATTTCCCAGTTATATTGAATCTATCTGATGTTTATCAGAATGAAAAATACAGGTCATAGGCTAACATCTTTTCATTCCTATTATGAATGAAGAAATGAATGAGTGAATAGTAAATAAAAACCTAGATGCACACATCAGACCAGTTTCTGTCCTCTCCTCCAAGGCCACAGATACAAGGTATAATAAAATATACATGCTTTAGAAGACAGTGCAGGCACAAATGCATACTATTTAGAAAATAATACCAAAGTCAAATTAACTTTTTTCCTCTGTAGTGATAAAAACAGGTCCACATAAATACTTTATCTTTGCCAAATAAATACTTTCAAATGTGAGTTGGAGTTTTCTAAAAATAAACTCCTACATTTACATATAGTTTAATTCAAATTTTTTGCAACTACAAAAATATGTTCATCAACTACAAAAACTCAAAATTTATACTTGACATAAAAATGATTGCCATTTATGCACATATCATATGTAGACCTTTTTAAATTTGCTTTAGAAATGAAAGAACTCAAACTTAAGAGTTCTATGACAAAGGTCCCATAGGCCTCTTGGGTCAATTTGAATTTCTGACTGTTTAAGACAGAGGTAAACTTGGTGGCATGTTACACTTGATTCAAATACTCATGAATATGTGCTGCAAAGCAAATATGGAGAAAAAGTGATTGCCTTGTTTTCTCATGCAACATAACTAAGCTAAAATAAACACAGAATAAATCCTGCAAGACACAAACCTGTCAGCCACGATCATCAGTTGAAAGAAATGCAGAGAACGACAAAGATGAGGCAAGGAGACGTAATAATAATAAAGGAGAAATTATTACCTGCCAAGGGGCATATCACTACACTCAGGTTTACTGTGCCCCTAAGCAACTGGTTTAGGTCTTCCAATCTTAACAGTCCCTCACAATCCTGGCCATGATCGGTGGTTGAAATGATCTTGCCAGTGCTTCCAAAGGTGGAAGATGCCCCCATATGTTGGGGGATTCCCTGACGATATGTACATGTACAGATGAACAAACATACTAACCCCATCTATTCTAGGGCTTCCCGTAGAACAGGAGAAAAGCAGCCTAATAAAACATCTTACCACTTCAATTCTCAAGGAAAAGGAATCCCGATACTGTGATAGGTAAAGCATGATGAGAATGCATGGCAATTTTTTCAGAAGCTCTGAGAATTCCCACTACCATGAACCTGACAGCTAGATTGTTGTACTCTAGCAGACTGAGGACACTTTAGAGTTCAAAATGGCAGAGAATAGCTTTGTGGCATAGAAACATTAGTATACAATACTCACCTCGTAAATGTAATTTCAAACAAGCTGTCTACCTATAAAACAGGACTGACTTACATTGGCTAGTTACCTATAAGAAGGATGTGTTTTATCTAAAATTTTGTCTGTTTTCTCTACTCAGCTATATTTCCCAGCCCCCAGCCTGGGATAAAAGAGGAATTCAGCAAACATTTGTTGACTGAGTGATTAAGTGAATGGATGAACGAGTGAATTAATGATTGTAAACACACTCACTACTCATGTACTTTGGTGTCTTTGTGGGATTTAGGAGCAATTGCTTCTTCTTCCATTCTACTGCTCCTGTTAACTTCGCTCTTGCTATTCCTGTTAAATTACAGGATAGTTTGATATAATTTAAAATACCCCTTTGTAATAATATGGGTGCCTCTGTGAAAGTTCTTTTATCTAGCCCGGTTGCCTATATAATTGCTTGAAAAAATAAAAACCAACCAAACATAACCATGATATAAATTTTACCCCCTTACATTCTATAATAATAGGCTGTTCATCTTAACAAAGCAATTTCAGAATTTTTCTTTAACAAGCTCTGTTATTCCTAAAGCTTCAATTATTAATAGTATCCTATCACCTCCTGCTAGCATCCTGCACGCCTGCCCCATGTTTCCTCAGGTTGGGTGTGACAAAGGCCTGCATATGACTGTGTGTTTTGTCTATGTATTGGCACATAAATATCCTTGAGGACAGGAAAAGAGCTGGTGTGTGTGTCTGTGTGCACACACGCACGTGCATGCACTTCCTTGGATTGTTCTCCATGGAAATCTCCCTCCAGATGGGAAAAGGGCCAAGGAAAGCCCGAGGACTTCCCTGACCCTAAGCCAAGGGTGTGGCAAGTGTGCTCACCATTATCAGCTGGTTCGCAAAGGGAAGGAGTGAGAAGGAGGAAAGAGGTAGCAGGGAGGAGAAGGAAAGCCGTTAGTGAGTGTGGAGATCTTTTAATTGCAAGAAAATAATCTGGGAGTGTAACATTTTTGCTGTATTTTAAAGTGTGCAGACTTCTCAGGACTAGCACATTCTCAAATGACACCTCTAAGACCAACCCAGGCATAAAGATCTTCTGAGGCTTACATAAACTTACTGCCCATTAAGGAGATATACAGAAAAAGCTCAGCCTTTTCCTCACTGGTGTACTTAATTATGTACTCAAGATAAGTAATAACCTTTAGAATGTTTTCACCCTGTGTTTGCCTGTGTTTTCTCTACTCAGCTATATTTCTATTCTGAAACCTCTTCAAATTCACCCAGCATTCTTAAATTGCCAAATCCATTGGTCCTTTCTTAGATCACAACATTGGTGATGAATTTGTGGCATTATACGCTGAACACTCCCTTAAATACAAGGCTCTTAGCTCAAGATCTGACATACCCAGTGCCCTTAATAAGTAAGAGCTCCTCTCGTTAGCAAGCTCCACCTGGCTTAGCTTCTTTGAGACTTGCCTCTGTTAGTTTTCCAGCTACATTTCTCAATATTTTGGAATCTTTTATTTGATCTTCAAGGCCCAAAGTGTTTTCCCCCAATAAACTTCCCCACTTTTGCAGTGTCAGAATTATTGCCACTCCGTCTTGTGTTCTCATAGCTTTTGCTCAACTCCCATTATCTCACTAATCATGGTTGGCTTTGAATTTTAGTTGAGTGAATTTTTTTTTCAGGATAGAGTCTTGCTCTGTCCCCCAGGCCGGAGTACAGTGGCATGATCTTGGCCCACTACAACCTCCAGCTCCAGGGTTCAAGCAATTCTCCTGCCTCAGCCTCCCCAGTAGCTGGGATTACAGGCACATGCCACCACACTCAGCTAATTTTTGTATTTGTAGTAGAGGCAGGGTTTCACCATGTTGGCCAGGCTGGTCTCGAACTCCTGACCTCATGAGCTGCCCACCTCAGCCTCCCAAAGTGCTGGGATTACAGGCATGAGCCACTGCATCTGGCCCAAGCACATATTTTATATCCCCAACTAAATTTTCAGCTACTTGAGAATGGAGCCATTCTTATTTGTCTCAACACTGAGCATGATGGCTGGCTTTCCATAAATGCTGGTTGATTTAATAGTTGACAACAAATATTAAACTGAAGCTTTAACTGCTTCCTGTTTCCCACCTTTCATAGCCAATCCCAAGACAAAGCCTACAGAATATTCATCTTCCGTGTCTCTCCCAAACCCACTTTACATTCCTATTACAATCATCCTAGTTCAGAACTTTACTACCTCCCAAGGAGACTATTGAATAGCTTCCTAATTTGTCTCCCTCCAAGTTTTCCAATTCTTCTTGGTGATACAATCTGCAGTGAGCAGATTAATATTTTAAAACTATAACCCAATCGTGATTCCTATCACATGATTAGGTAGAAAAAATGCCTACCAAACTAATGTGCTAATTAATTATATTCCAGTCCTTCTATACTCTCTAGGTCTCTTGGTTCCTTCCCTTCTTCTTTCATAGCTCCTCTTCACTTACCAATGTTCTATTCCAAACATACCATGTTACTTTTCCTTCCATGATCACACCAACTTTATCCATCCCGACTTTTTACCTAGATGAATATCATTCTTGCCACCTATCAAAATTTTGCTCATCCTTAAAGCTGTCCTCAGGAAATACTTCCTGCTCCCCAAGCCCTCTACCCAGGCAAACTTATAGGATATTAATGTGGTTTCTTTCTCTTCACAAAACATTTTATTTATACATCACTGAGGGCACTACTCTAAGCTTTCTTATATCCAAGTCAGGTATGTACTAGTCTGATCTCTATTTTAGGTAGGGTGTATAAGCAACTTGAAGGCTGAAATGCAGACTTACTCATCATTGTATTCCTCCACAGCACCAAAACACTACATTGCATATGGCAGAAATGCCATAAATATTCATTGAGTTTAAATGAACTGAAGCTTTTAAAAATAGCCAAAAAAGCTCAGGTTCCATGTAAGAAGAACGGGGCTGAAGCCAACTGAGTGTTGGCGTCTGTAATGATTGGTGTCCTCAAAATTTCCACTTAAGGATGACAGAATCAAGCTCCGCTAGAGCCAATGAATAATTTATTTGTGCACAAAACATTCTGTTAATGGAAATCTTTTTATGGCTGAAGATCTAAAATATATTTGCTGCCCTATAGTTATGAAATGTTTGCTTTAATCATTAAGTACACAAGGTAATAACGAATGATAATTACAGAATCATTATATATTCTTAAAGTGATTTAATCAAGGGTATCTCTTCTGAAATTCAAAAACTCTTCAGTGGATGGGGATGGGAAGGATTATGCTGGAGCCAATCAACTCACTGCTACCACCAAATTTAAGAAACTAAGGTTTTCTCTTGTTAGAAATACCACCAATTGAAAGAGTAACTTTAGATACAAATGGCTAGTACTTTTTTTTATTTTAAGCCTCAATTAAAAATCTCCCTGCCTCCCCAAACTAGACTGCCTCAATCAACGAAACATATCAGAGAAAGAGAGAAGTGCATGTGTTTGCGCCTTCCCTAGATGTTGCAGCCTGCCAAAAAATGTCTCTTTGCTGTGCTATTTCAGCAAGTCGTGAGATGGCAATGATCATCCTCCTCAAAAGAAAAAGAGCGCTATTTTTCCTGTATGTTTTTATTTTAAGAGGCTGGAAGGCACACTTCTGGCTGCTGAGAGTACTCTGACATGTACACATGTTCCTGAGGAGGTGAATTTGTGGGGGGATTTTGGCAGGGTTAAGGTTAAGAAAACCTAAAACCATCCTAAGCTCTTGGGAAATATTTAAGGAGCTGAAAAAAAAAAACAGCAAAAAGAGGAAGACGATGAAGTCTTCCAGTGAATTCCCGTTTCCAACTATAAACCCTCATGAAAAACAAAAAGTAAAGTCGTATAAAATACATACTTCTTAATCTATATTTATCTCAGACTCAACTGGTACACAATCAAATTTATCACACTACTACCCAAACCAGCTTCTCTCTTTACCTCACGTTTTCTATGAAAAGGGATATTCAAATTCCAAAGCTCAAAGTCTGGAGTCATCATTGACAGCTTCCTTCTGCTCCCCACCCCCAGAATGCACACACATCCACACATGCTCATCCTAGACCCAATCAGGCAGCCCCTACACTGGTGTTCTTCACATGGCCTGTGCCTGTCAATCTTTATGGCTGCGCTCCAACCAGGCCCTCACACAGGTCTGATCTCCCACCACACAAAGTAGGCGGGAGATCAGCAGGTACTCTGGGTACAGATGGCAAAGTGCCAAGGCCAGATCCACGTGTGGAGCTCTTGAGTACTTGGGATCCAGGGACAATTCCCAGAGGCAGTGAGCCGTGGAAGTGTCCAGAGACCTAGGAAAAACAATTTGAGCTGAACGAAGCCACAAGGGCACCACGATGCAAAACCTGAGAAGTAAGGAACTGAGGGGGATATGGGAGGAAGTCAGAAGAACTTCCTGAACCTGGGATGCGAGTCTCCAATGAGGTCTGTGATGCAGTGCCTTCATATATGATGTAAGTGTGGGAGGAGATACACAGGGCACAACATGAGGGGACAGCTCTTGTTCGAATTAATGGTAGTGCCTCCTAAGTGGATTCTGTGCTTGCAATGACTACTGCTGCCTCCCCCGCCCCTCACCTCATCCGCCATCCAACACGGCCCATCCAGGACCAGCTCCCTAAAGTGCAGCTCTGACTGCGGCGCTCTCCTGCTCAAAGGCTTTCGGAGGCTTCCCACACCCTTTGTCCAGCAATCAAGGTCAGCTGTGTTTTGCCTTCGCGCTACAAGGGAATCCCTTATTGTCAGAGGCCACATTTTATTTATCTCATTAAATCTTTTCAAAGATCAATTCACGGGAATCCCTTATTGTCAGAGGCCACATTTTATTTATCTCATTAAATCTTTTCAGAGATCAATTATTTTTGTTGACATAGTCAAAAAAGGGATTGTAGTGGTTTTAGGTTTGTTCTGCTGTGTGAAGGGGTTTGTTATTATTTTACTTTAAGAGACATTTTTGCACTAAAAAAAAAATAACTAAAAAAAAATCATAAATTTGTACTCATGACCTGCCTCTTGATATTTAATAAGTATCAGACTTGACGATTCATCTCACACATATAATTAAAAGTAAACCTGTGTCCAGGTATCAATTTTCAGTCCTCAAAGTGAATTTTAAAAGAGAAACTCATAGCAAATATTTTTATTTAACTCAACAAATATTAAATATTTACAATTTATTCAATTACTATTTTTAAGGATGAAGAAAACACAAACAAGCAACTTACAGTGCAGGCATCTGAGAGGAAAATCTCACATCAATTACTTTATTATGAAGTCCAAGTGCAAAAACGCATACATTAAGTGGCATGAGAGAAGTATAAATTGCCAAGGGGTGATGAGGACAGAGGAGCTCAAACATGAAGAGAAGTAATACTACAATAAAATTATTAACCAGACTCTGACGTCAGTAAGGGGCATTAACCCATAATGCAAATCGCATTTCTTAAATGTGATTAAGAAAGCTAATTTTTCTTCTGGCAATTCATGGGTGAGACGTCAATGTGATATCAGATTCAAACATAAAATAAAGATCTCTATGTGGAGGATTTTGTCCAATATCCAATTAAAGGATTTATAGTGAAAATTTTAACTGCCAAGGGAACCAGCACTCTGGAGGCCCTTCTTAATATGTAAGGATATTGCTTGGAAATCACGAGATTCTCAGATCACGGATGTGATTGGGTAAACTTAACAGTTGGTACCATCGGGTTTTAGTTTCCAGAAGGTGACATCTGACAGAGGTCTGGAAAATTAACAATCCATACCTTTCTATAGCATTTTGTTCCTTGGTCTACCTCAAAATTCCCTAAAATTGTAAGATTTAACTCTGCCCCCAAATTTTTATATGGCTGCCTTCTATTTCCTTATGTGAATCATAATAAACAGAACATAGTGACCATATCCGCAAAGCTCTGATATTTGAACACTCCAGTTAACTAGACCGGTGACCTGGCAGTGACTGACATGTTATCTGAAGATGGGAGAACCACAGATGGATTCTGTTCTGTGACTCACTAGTGCTGTGACTTTAAACAAATCACTCAACTAAAACCAACCCCCCCACCACCAAGCCTCCGATTCTTTATAGACAAAATAAAGTGTGAGTAATAACTACATAATAGTTATTGCCTCAAATAAGATACTGTACATGGAAGCCATTTGTAGAGAGAGAGTAAAGTATTACTCAAATATTCATTCATGCCATCATAGAAACAAAGCATATGATCAGTCACTAAGATCCACTGTGTCAGTTTTGCATGGAGAGTGAAAAATGAGAGGTTCCTTCACACAGCCATCCTATACTGCAACCCGAAGGGGACAGGAAGGATAGACAAAGGAGATATTATGAAATTATATGAATGCAGCCTCAGTCAGGGTTTCAGATGGCTACTGCATGCTCGTGGAACAAAATGGGATTTACTCATACTACAAGTTTAGTTAATACTTAGCGATGGAATGATGAATGTATGAATGAAAAGTTATTGAATGCGTGAGTCAATGAAGGTATAGCCAGGCGAAATGCTTGAAAAACAAATCAGGAAGACTCAAGTTGTATAGAAGAAACAAGAAAATAATTTTGGAAAAATGAAGCCATGTAGCTCAAATAAGCTAACAGTAACGGGCTCCACTCACGTAAGTTAGAATAGGAAAACAAAGAGCATAAGAAATCTACAGCATACAAAAGAGTAAGGAGGCCATAAGAAATCTAGAGCATACAAAAGAGTCCATGTTTTCATATCAGTTTGTAAATATTAATACTCAAACATAAATACTGATACCCTCTTCTGTTATCTTTTAAAAATGAGGAACCAAACAGAAGAATTGTATGCATCTGAAGAGCTATAAATATATAAACAGAAACCTTATATAATAGGAAACATTTTGAAGGCCACAATATACTGAATCTCATAAGGTCTACTCTGAATGATCTGTGATAGCAGAAGTTATAGTACACCAGGAGATAACAGATAGCAAATCTAATGTGCACCTTTATCAAATCCTTATAAGATCAGCTAAAATGTATTCAAATAGAATGAATTAAAAGGGTTTTCTAACTCTTCATTTTCCTAATTGGTATAAGTAACAACAAGAAAAAAACATATAAAGGCATATTAAAGAGAAAGGAAAGAAAAATGGATGAAGAATAGATTTGTGGAAATCACAAAATATAGCAATTTCCACAGAACATAAAATTATGTATTTTGGACGTCCTAATTTAAAGTAAGATGTCAGTGATGTCTGACTCCAAAAACTACTAATGGCAATAATGATATAACTCTCAGCAAATTAATTACTGCTCTTTAACCCAGTATTTTCAAATAAACAAGAGATTCTTAATAATTTTCATCTTTTTTTAGGAAGGAATATCACATATTTCCTAAATGATTATATCCAATGTAATGACAATATATAAATCTGATCACCCATGTGTTTAAAAGCGCCAACTCCAGCTAATGTCACTTTAAAATGAATAATGTCAAGACAAGTCAAAACCATTCACTATTTGAAGCAGAACGGCAGGGCCTGCAAAGCAACATTATTGTAAAAAATAATAACAATCCGTATTTACTGAGTTTTACAAAAGGTACCATAAAAGGAAGAACATTCTAATGATGAGAATGTTCTTTCTGACCTCGTGAACTGTTTTCTATTTACTGACAATTTGTGGTGGGAGGAGTTGGGCACATTTTTAAAATTTATTATTTGTAAAAAATATATATATATTAAAAAAAATTGCCTCATTTGAACTAATGCATAGGACCAGGTTCATTGATAAACGCACCAAGAAGTTGCTAATTATGTATTCCATATGCATCATGAAAATGCTTCCTGATTCCATATGAAGTGCTTCCTTACCAAAAGAAGTATTTGATTTAATTGAGAAAATATACCCAGCTCTTCGAGTAAAGACCATGTTGACAGGTTAAAGAATCAGTCACATGATAAATGAAATATAATTCTGGCTACATTTAACCAGTGACTGCAATGACTATGAAATCACTACTCTGTTAATCACCATCATCATAACCACTACTATTTACTGAACTCCTAGTACTTGCCAGGTATTTAATCCTCACAGAGCCTATGAACTAAGCAGCATCCTTGTTTAATGCAAAGCAATTGTTTCAAAGCAAGTGACCCCAATGAGCTCACTCAGCTAGAGGAGTCCAGAACTCACAATGCAATAAGCAAGAAGGCCATCTGCACTCAATGCCCAGGTCATGTCCATTCTCAGGAGGCACTGAAAAAACATTCTCTTGAACAAAATTTAAATTAGGTGCCATCAATTTAAATGTCACTTAACACTTAGGGTACTTTGGAAATAACTGTGAAAGCCAAACTTGTATGTAGTGGAAAATTAAATGTGTCAAACAAAGACATTTAAGTTAGTGGTTTGGATTGTTAATTTTCATCTTCTAACATCTACTATAGCTATTGAAAAAATTAAGGTCTTGCTTTTCAAAGTTATTATTTCTCATCCTAATGGGTTTTTCATCTAACTGCCTTATATCCCTTTAATTATCCAAAACTATTTTCAAATGGCACCATGTGCCCATAACAATGAAAATTATTGGTCACAAATGAACACTGAATCATGAACCTCGCAAAATGAAAAGGGGTCTCTGGAATGTCCACACTTGATATTTCTACACTCACTGGATGCTCAAAGGTTACACTAGCAAATCAAGTTCTTAAGCAGTTCCCTTAAGAGAGATTATTTTAGACAAAGCTTAGGACAGTTGTTGGCCATGCATAAAGTCTACAACACTATCACTGAAAAACCGTCTGACATCATCACATCTTAAGATGTTCACAGGTAAAGTAGACACTGTAAGTGGGTTTGGTTTAGAAATTGTCTTCCCAAATGATTAGATACTTCCCTCTCTTGTTCATTATCATTCATCGGGTTTTAAAATAGCTCCAGTTTATTTGGAGGAAAATTAAGTAACAAGCTGTACCATTTTAGAATCATGAATAACATTTAGAATTTCAGATATTCAAATCTTGTGACCTAAATTAGGAATACAATTTTTTTCCAATTTTTCTTTGCTGTGTAAAGGGTTAATTAAAGCATGAGTTTGCTTGGATTTTTTTAAAAAAATTACCAAGCCCTAAAATCAGTATCATTTAAATTTCTGATGCCAAAAATCTGTTTGACAGAGCAGGCTTTACTATACTGACATTTTAACAGTAGCCAAAGTCCTGTTCCCACTAAATTCTGTCTTGGCAGCATCAATAATTTGCTAAAAGCCTAAACTCCTCCTGGTAACTAATGTGTTCTCAGTCTCAGGAGCTTTCCACAGCAGCTTAGTGCAACAAGGAAGCTGAAGCAATCAAGTCCTTCCTTAAGGTTTCTATTCTTATTACAGAAACCATGATTTCTATACAATGAGAATGGTTTAAAATATGGAAAGATGCTAATTTACTCCTAATGTTCATTATATCTTAGATGTGAATCTGACACAATGCAATAAAATTACTCATAAAAACCTTACTCAAAGTAAAATCTGATATTTTTATATTGCCTCAAGATTATAACAAGCAAATTATCATTAATATATCAAATAAAAATAAAAGAATCTGGTTTCAAACTGACAACATCTGGTTCAAATGACACCACTTTCTAATCTTCTGCTAAAATCAGATATTTCCAAAAATGCAATAAATATGTAAATATTTTCATTTAGGTAACATCCAAAACATCTATCACAGGTTTTGAGAGCCTCAAATAATTACTGTCAAAATTTCACATAAAGCTTATTTAACATTGTGCTTGAGGAATCTTTCCAATAACTTTGAAATCAAACCATACAGAAAGCATTTGGCTTGACTTACCTAATGGCTGTATGTTAAAGAACTGGTAAAAGAGCATTCCAACCAAATGACTTCACTTAATTTTTCAAGTATGTCTGATTACTACGGTCTTTCAAAAAATTCAAGGGCTCCACCTAATGAGGAAAAAACAAAAAAATTGCATTTAAACCAGAGCATCATTATATAATCTATGCATTAATAACATAGAAATCAAATCCAGAATATTATGATATTATGCTATCTTTTCCTAAATTACTGTGCTACTTAAAGCTATAGAACAACAAAAGCATCCAGGAATTATGTTAAATTTTCCAGTTTGGGGTAAAATGAATATTCAAGCATATGGAAAAGAATAAAAGAATACAACAAAGTGTGAGAGCAGAAGAGTTTGTTTTCAGAACTGACTGGCAGGTGGAAATAATGGCTATACAATGTCAGTTAAGACACTGAAATTAGAGATGAGGGGGAAATGCAATGTATTGCTTTGGAATTATACTCATTGATTCTTCTGATTTTCTATGCAATGAAAATTTGTAAGTGACAGTTCCCGAAAGCCATTAAGCCCTAGCTACATGCAATCTCTGTTGAGAAACAGAAACTAATGTCTAGACAGATCATTTAAACATAAAAATGATCAAGAAGTCTTGGAGATAATTCACTAGCATGAATTTCCAAATTATTCTGAGAATGTTATACCTTGTCTCTACAGAAAGTGTTTACTCTACTAAGGGTTCATAAATAGCTTAATTATTATTTATAAATAATATTAGTTTATTCCATTCACTTTGCCAGTAGAAGCACTTTTCCTGAAATTCAAACATTAATTACTATCTCAGCTCTAAGAAAACATTTGAGAGAAAGCAAGCAATAACTTAACTAGAGAGAGAGCCTAAAGTGAATGCTGGAGGGATGAGCAGAAGAGTGAAATAGAAAATTGGACAGTTTTTAGCTGCTCCCAAAATAGGTCTTCCCAGGCCTTCAAATATTAGTATGTTCAAACATAGTAATACTTCAGAAAGTCCCAGAACATCAAACACAATCATACTCAAGTGGCAGTCCAAAACTTATTCCAAAGCCTTAAGCAGGAGATTTTTTTTATCATGCAATTTGAAATTAGCCATGTACTGCCATTCCTCCAAATCCACTAAACACATTAAGAGAATTAATTGATAATCTCAGTATTAAAAAATAAAGGTCGAAACAGATTTGTTATCCACCAGTATTAGAAGGTAATTGCTCTAGAAAAGAGCAAAACAAAAGATGTTGCTAACAATAGAGAAGACAAACAGCAGTAACTATACATACTAACTAGAAATCCACAGTGGTCATGGGAAATACGTTTTCATTTTCAAGAAAACCTGTGTCTAGATTCTAGTCTTACTGAATATTCAATAAATAATTATCTAGGAAACTCATTTGGACATGGTCTCAAACGACTTCTTCATTAACAGAGATAAATAATCTTTATTCCAGGGTTCTTGCCATAAATATGATGAGACAAATGTCAAATGGTTTAGTTACTTAAAATTATACTGAATCAACCAAGACAATCACCTAAACAATGAACTGCAAAATAACTCAACGTGCACATTTTTCACATTTTCTGTACTTTTCCTAGCATTGTATGCAAAAGTTACAAAGCCTCTCTCAAATAATATTTGGTAGCTAGCTTCATAACATCACTTCTGAATACTTCCCAGGACGGTTTTCTGCAGAAGCTAGCATAACTTTTCTTTCAGTTAGTCACTTTCCAAGAAAAGAGGTAGGACGCTCCCTTCGTGATGAAGGACAAACCAAGATTCTTAAAATCTCAATGATTTCTCAAAGTACAACGTAAAACCGACTTACACAAGTCTTTTTCAGTCCCTCTTCATTTCTTAGGTAGAGTATTGTTTTCTAAAATTATGTAATTCTTGCCTCATAAGATGTCTTACATTTCCTACAGATAACCAGTCATTAAGCCAATATGTTAAAAGGCTTTTCACCTGTATTGCAGCAACTGTGCTCTCATTTCTAATTATGGTGTCTAAGTGGTCAGCGACTTCAAACTACTTACGAATTTTTCAGTGTTCCCACAGAGTGCCTAAAAGTGGTAGCAACAGGCATCTCATATCAAAGTTCAAAAGCACTAAGTATAAAATATATTAGTCACTCGTTGGATGATTCAACTAAATGACTGCGACTGATTAGCACAGAAGACACAGTCCTGTTGCCTGTATAACAGGTAAGCCTCACATACGAACCACTCTATAACATTTATTTAGAAATGTTCACTTCCTTAAAAATAATTACATATAATGAAATGAAAATAAACACACGATGGCAAATTGCCTACAATTGCTATACCACACAGTAGTCTAACACCTCAAATAATTTTATAACCTGATGAAAGCCATTGAATCTAAACTTCCTTACCTTTAATTTATTTTTATTACCTGCCTTGCCAACCTGGGCATGGGTTGGGGGTTGGGAGAGGGACCCTTAGTGCTTTTTGACTCTATCAGAAAATCTAAATACATCTGACCTTTGTATTTCAGTCAGTTATATGTTACATGGTCTAAACAATGGAGCAATTTATCATTAGCTAATATTTGATTATGCTTGTCACAAATTGGTTTGTTTCAGTTATTTGCATGTAATAAATCAGATGTACACACAATGCTGGGCTTGAGTGACTTTCTGTAGCTGAATGGTCTACCAGGAGTAGTACACAGGAACCATGCTCCCTGAGTTCACCAAGACACTCCCTGGGAGCAGCTAAATTGACCATGTTGTTGTTGTAATACTGATCACAGTAAATGAGCTTTTCGAGGAGCCCTCTAGAGTAGAAAACCGCACTCTGGAGTAAGCCTGTGGATCTTAAGGTCTCTATAGACCTAACTAATTCTTAGTAGTCATCAAACACTCTCTTTTCGTTGACAAGGAATCTGAGGCCCAGCAAGTCACTTGCACAAGGTCATGCAACTAGAAGCAGTTTACATGATTACTATTTTGCTGTTTTTCCCTTTACATCATAGAGCCACTGTGCCTCTCATAGGCAAAAATTCAGTCATAGCTAGCAGGAGCTTATTGAGCACCAACTATGTTAAACTTGCTTATCAGCTTAGGATGGGAACAAAAAGGGAAGAGTAATGAGTTCAGTGTGAGAAAGGACACCTCAAATACTGGCTCCAAAGTATCCCCCTCGTCATGGTTACAATCAACTTCACAAACCCAGTGAAGAAGTGACCAATGAAAATAGGAAAACCAAAAATCAAGAATACCTTGACACTGTTATACACTCAAGACATCTTGGCATATTTTGCAGTGACACCTGAAAAGCCCTCCCCTTATGGCGAATTAGTACAGTTATCCTTAATTATTTATATTATTTTTCCTTATAAATACATAACAACATTGATATTTTTAACCAGAAAAACACCATTTATCCCATCACCCAAACACAATTCTTTTCATTTTTAAAAATTTCAATCTATTATTTGTCCCCATGTAAGCATATTTTCACAGAGATGTCCTCATAATGTACATATAATTGTGTATTTTGATTTTTCAATTTAACATTGCATAAGTATATGATTTCTATGAAATTCAGTTTTCATTTTTACTAGCCATATAATATTCCATAAAGCTAACATAAAATCATTTCCTTCATCATCCTTAAATGTAGTAACATTTCAAATGGTCTCACTTATTTTAATACTACCTATATTATTTTTTCTTAGAATATTATCAAAAATAAGATTATCAAATCAAAAGGGAGAAATAGGTTTGTAATGGACTTCATATTTATGGCTATATTGATTTCAAGAGATTCAAATTATCTACAAAGCCACCAGCAGTAGATGTGCATTCAACTTTCACCAAACTTCCTTACCGATGCATGTAATTAAAATTTTTTTCAGAGGCTTATTTCATGTAATATGATACTTAAGGGTTGCATTTTCATTTTAATGGTGACCATAATTATTCTCTCATTTAAAAATTATTTGATTGTCTTTCACCTCTAATGTAAAATTATCTACCCATATAATATGACTACCTTTAGGTCTCAGTTTTTCTTATGAACCTAAATGGCCTTTTATGTAATATATATATTAATTTTCTATACATTTTTTTCTGTAAATTTGTTTTAACTATTTAATCTGGCATATATTTGGATCCACAGCATAAGGTATGCATTCAAATAGTTCTGACGAATAAAGCTTGCTTTACCATATTGCATTATAGTATGTCCATTTCTGGGCTCACCATTTAGTTACATCTATCCACATATTCAAAATGGAACTTTTGTTCAGACTTCCAGTATGATGTGACTGGCATTGTGTTAGGTAGTTTTCATGTGCATTATCACATGAACTTAGTGTGTGTGTGTTAGTTTTAATTACTGTAGTTTCATAGTATGTTCAAATCCATGCAGAGCTAGATTCTACTCTTCATTTTCTTTTTTCAAACATTCATTGATATTTTCTTTTGTGCATGAGTATATGTGATAAATTTTCATCCATTTTTTCCAGATTATATTATTTAATTAAGTGTACTGTTTGCCCTCCATATTCAGCCATACTCAGGATATTCACATTAGGAGTCTGATTAAAATTGGGTTGAATCACATATATAGAGTTAAAATGCCATATATGTAGAGATTCATAATAATGTGCTATTTTTAACATGGGAAAACAAAATGTACATATGTTTGTGTGTGTGTATGATCTTTTCAACATTTTTCCCACATTAAAAAAATAGCATATTATTATGAATCTCTACATATAAGACATTTTAACTTTTATATTCAATAGATATTTGTATTCTGCAAATCTCCTGGTTCTCTGTCTTTCCTCATTTCCACTCCACTTGCTTGGAAATACTTTCTTTCTTCATGTCCAGCAATTAAATTGTGTTAATTCCTCACAAGTTTCTCTGAATCACCTTCTTTACATGCCAGAAATACTGATTAAATAGAAGCCAATTATTTAAAATCCTATCTTACATAAAATATCTTCATTTCCTTGACCAAAATGAAATTAAAACTGTATGTAAACAATATCACCACCACAAAATAATATCCCAAGGAACCATTCTATTTCTATAGAAGATTTACATGACAAAGCCCTGAGTTTCTTTAAAACACAGCTGACACTCTGGGAGGCCAAGGCAGGCGGATCATGAGGTCAAGAGATGGAGACCATCCTGGCCAACACGGTGAAACCCCATCTCTACTAAAAATACAAAAATTAGCTAGGCATGGTGGCATGCACCAGTAGTCCCAGCTACTCGGTAGGTTGAGGCAGGATAATCACTTGAACCCAGGAAGCAGAGAGAAACTCTGTCTCAAAACACACACAGGCACACACACACACACACACACACACACACATACACACACACTAAGTTCATGTGAACCACATGAACAGCCGAATGGCTTTGGTTAGCTAGAGCCCTCCTCCTTCCCCTCCACCCACCATTGTCTCTTTATTTCTGCTATCTACGAAACAGGTTTGAATTCAAAGATAGAGAAAAAAAATGCAGAAATACAAATCACTTAAAATTATAAATAAAATATGTTAATTTAAGTTTGACTAAAAATAGTCTAAATTTTGCTGTGCATGTTAACTAAATCCACGTGTTATCTTCATTGATTTCACAAAACTTGGTACTCTCAAGGAATCTCATGGTTTACATAGCGATAATAGTAGATGAAGAATTCTAGAGACTGTACTGAAAGGAAGAGAAGGACAAAGAGAAAAAATGGGAGGGAAAAAAGAAAGACCTTAATGTCTCTGTGTAGATAGGCAAATAAAGCCTGAAACTGTTTTCCATCTATACTTTGAAAGTTGCCACTGTGTGTCAAGTTTGTCAAGTTGAGTGAAAGAAGGAGTGATGTGCCTCTCCACTTTCCTGAAGAACCACGTAGAAAATGTGGCAAATATTTAATTTAAGCCTTGTTTCCTGAAAGATTGCAAGATGCCCACAAATTTTCTTTCCCAGAGTTCAAAATAGCAAGCTGAGTGGGTGTAAGCACTTTAAGTGAAAAAAAAAAAAGTAACTAAGGAAAAGGAAATCATACTTTCTGCTTCTTAGTATAAGATTTTTTTTAAGGCCATTTAAAGAGATATTAGTGATATGGATCTGGTGGTTGTCTTAAATCAGAATACAAATACAGTCTTGGTGACCTAAGACAGAACTCCCTGGCCACATTTAAACATGATTCATTCTATATAAAGATTTAACTGACAACATCATAGTTACAGTAAGAGCGAGCTGTTGTCAGCTACAACTAGATACCTAAATCACAACAGGAAAACACTTGCACAGAGAGAAAGGTGAATGTTTCTAGGGCCTCTGCCCTTTCCAAAGAGAAGGACCTTCCTAAGCAGTGCTTTATAATATTGTAACATGTAGATGAATCACTAGGAGAGCTCGTTACAATATAGGTTCTGATTCTGAAAGTCTACCCCAAAGTTCCCAGGTGATGAGTTCACTGGTCTATACTGTGGGAAGCGAGATTGTAGTCTGTAACAATAGTTTCCTAGTAGCCAAACACCGGAAATCACGATCAACCGGTACGCTTGCTGGGTACCTGTGCCAGTAGTTACAGTAGATAATAAAGTACATAACATGTGACCTGAACTAACACAGAAAAGTATGTTTTAAAAAAATAAAAGCTAAGTGCTAAAATGTGTGATAAAGACTCTAAGAATAATAGGAGTGGAGAACAGAAAGCCTTCCGTAGGGGATAGAGTGATTATAAATGGCTTCACAGAGCAAACGGGAAGTGTGCAGCCCCAAGATGGGGTAAGGGGTGAATGTGAAGAAAGAAAGAGCAGGCCACCACTAAGGGCAATTCTAGAAGGGAGAGCCTAGAGTTCCCACAAGAGAAAGCTATGGTGCACCTGCTTTGTGGTTATAGATATTATCATTGGAAGCTTTTAATCAGAATTCACTTTTAACCGAATGAAAGGAAACTCTGGCCTTGTTTAAAATTTGTTGGTTTGGAAATGAAAATTCTATTCCAGGACAGGAAAGAATGGGTAGTTTTGCCTTAGTCTTATGCAAATTTTCTCCACTGGCAGCAGCAATAGTGTGATGAATGACATTTTAGGTTTGGGCCTGGGAGCACAAAATTATCATTTTTGTACATATATTTATGCATATGTATGCCTTTGGTTAACATATGTTTTTAATGATTAAGACTTTTAAGAGCATTAGAATCATAACTTTATACTACAATAGATTTAATAATCCTCTGTTACTCTGAGTACTTGAATTTTACTTTTATTATAAAAGTAAACCCTTTTTTTCTCCCGTAACATACTTTGGGATGGCACATACCCACACAACACCCTCAACTCCAGCAATATTCTTCCATTCTTCCCTTTCCTCCCACACTGGCTGACAGTGGGAAGAAAACATATCCAGAAACAGAATGAAATTATTAATGAATTATACCTTAGGTGTTTTTTTTTTTTAATCTTAAAGAGTTTTTCCTGCCAACTCACAATATGTTGGGTATTGCACAATGGATTCAACAGAAAAGCAACCAAGGTTTCCAAAGGTCAATACAAACATAAACTTTCAATTTCTAAACTTTATTTTTTAACTGAAGAGAATTACAGAGGGATGACGATACCTACAAGCTGCAAGAGGGAAATACTTGAAAGAGAAACCTAATATTTTTGCACTCCTAAGTCAGGTCAGCAATCTTACTGAGTTCTAATTCCATCTTTTTGTCTTGGGAACTATCAAATTCGTCATCTTATTGTAAGCATTAAGAAATGGTATTTGGAAGACTTACAGATCTTATGTTTCATATTAATGTTAAATGCCGTGACTATGGTAAAGCCACAGTTACTGTCCGAGGTATGTTCCTGTCTCACCAAACTTGACTATGCTTCCTGTTCTTAGCAAGGAAGTCAGAATGCATTATGGCAAAACTGCTATGTAACACATCAAAGCTTGAGTGCTACAAGATACCTGTTCACTGCGATTGGGCTGAACAAGGTCCTAATATTCAGGATGTATGAACAGAGTCACCTTTCCTCCCACCAATCCAATGGACACACACATAAAACTCTCACTAATGACAAGAAAAAAATATGAATATGAGAATGCTAAGTTACTGTTACCTATGAATGGTTGCAAAAACAATAAACGGAAGGCAGATAGGCACACCCTGTTGAGACCATAAAGTGTATCTTCTTCAAATCTCTTCCCGTTTCTATCCTGATCCTGTTCAGGTATCCTTGCCTAAACAGGTCCTGGGGTCTTTGCAAGCTGCACTCTGCAACTATTGCAGAGAAGAGCTGATAAGATTTTTCACATTACGTTGTCAAAAATGTAACGTGTTCTCATTATGAAAATATTTACATTATGAAAACAACAAAAACAAACAAAAATCTTGGGACATCATGAAACTTAATACAAACAAATAACTGTTGGTGAAGAGACATATGTGGGGGAGGGGTTTTGCCAGAATAGAAGCAAGATGTCCTCTGTGGGAAATATTATCAATCCTATTAATTTAGCAGTGCAAGGTGTGTCATAGGCACTAGAAGCACATATGGCTGACTTTCAGTTCTCCACGGTGATTTTTATTTGAATTAAAGTTGCTCTTCTGAAAACAATTAATCAACGATAAGTTCTGTCTCCCTCCCACTCTCTCTTCAAAGTGTGTGTCTATATATACATGTCTTTTGACTAATTATAAGGCATAGTCCCATTTTTTCCTCCTTGGTATCTATCACTATGATCATCTGTGTTTATGTGTCACCTACTTTTAGAATTACCCATGGCTATTACCAGAAGTTACAGAGTTAAATTTGCAACAGCACAGACTTCTAACTACAAGGCTGGAACCATGGTGGAAACAAACGCTCAGTTAAGGAAGATTTCCCAAGCCAGAATTGATGTCCTCACTAACTGGGCTGCCAGGCTTAGATCAAATGAAGGTCGATGCAATGTCCCCAGAGGAAGCTGTTCAACTCGCCTGGTCGGTTCCCCGGAGCCCTGCCAAGGAGGCTCTTCAGATTGACAGCACCCTGGCAGAGCTGCTGTCTTCCCCAGGCAGAGAGGCCCTCCCCCAGACAACAGGCTGGGTGCAAAGCCATCTTCCACAGACACCAAAAGAGAGCACAGCAACGCTAAGCTGCTGGGGACAGCCACTTGTGGCTGAGACAAAGGCAGATTCTCCCTGCCGAGGGACGATCACTAGGACTGTCAGGCTGTAAATGTATATTGCAGACAGGACATCCCTCCTGGCATCCACTGTGAGTGAAGCCCAGGCCACAGCAACAACAGCCTGGCCTGAGGACAGCCTGCACCACACATCAAAGCCAGAGGCCCTGGGAGGCTGGCCAGCCGCCAAAGACGCCTGAGAGCAGCAGGGGAGTGTGTTGCCTTAGGACAATAGCAAACTGGGACGTGGTAGAGTCTGTAAATTCCAAGCACTGGGGAGGTCTTCTCAGAGATTTTACCCTCTCCTGACAGGGCTGTGATTTAATTTCCTTTGAAGAAAAAAAAAAAGAAAAGAAAAGAATATACATTCCCAAACCTTCTGTCTGCAAAGGCAGACACCACAATGGAAGCTTAATGCACTCTGGTCCTTCCCAGCCAGCGGCCACTGTCTAACACAATACAGCTAAGTGAGATGTGACATTCTCCCGGTCCCCTTAATAGGGCATTAAGTCTAAGGAGTAATTAAGATCATTTAAATGCAAACATCATTGTTTCACTGCTACTATCCTCCCAGATATTTCCCATCAATTCTGTTTAATTAGAGTAGCACCACACGTTAATTACAACCTGACAGTTTTATCGATTTCATGGGGCACATCATATAGTCCCATTTTAGGTAGCAAGGACTTAAGGTGAGGCATGAACTTCTCAGTCACAAAGATGACTCAGCTCTTGGACTGACGAGGTTCTGGTTTTTCTACCAGGAGAGGTTTACCCATGTGCTCAACACAAATACTTCAGGAATCATCTTATGTCCTCACTTTATTTCACAGCATTTTGCAAAACAGCACATCGAAAACGAAGGCAAAAAAATAAATAAATAAACCTGTTAGAGTGTAAAAGATATATCCATCTCCCTCTGTTCTCTGGTCTTAATCTGAAATTCTTAAGGACCAGGATGAGGTACTGTGAAGCCTATGCAGGTAAAGCTGGCATCAAACAGAAATGTGGTGCACTTCTGCCACTGAAGCAACCGGCACAGCTTCGAGAAGCCATGCTGCCTACATGCTTATTACAACAGAGAGAGCTGGTAAGTTTTCCTTTCAGAGGAAATGAATATGAGTTGAGGTCACTCAACTCTAATCCACCCTGTACCTCAGGGTTATACTCCCAGCAGCACATGCTCCATTAAGCCAGCAGTTTGTCATAGCCCAGCGTGTCATCCATAATGGCATGTTGGGGGTGGAATCACTTCCAACTCCTTGCTAATCCGGTGCGAGGAACGCCAAGGTACAGAGTTTTACTTGATTGCATAAAACGTAGAGCTATTTTCAGCTTCCAAATCATCGTTCTGGCTCTTTCACCAGTCCTAACGCCGTATTACAACGCTTTAAAAATATCTTTTCTATTCGTTTTCCCCTATGTTAACATAAGCAAACACTTAAAGTAATCCCACTAAGTCTCCAAAATATAAAGCCATGAAATGTTAGAAAAAAAAAGACTAAAAAGAGTTTAAGAGTTTTACAACATATTTGCGATTTTTTTTTATTTTTTTGAGACAGAGTCTCACGGTTTCGCCAGGCTGGAGTGCCGCGGCACCATCTTGGCTCACTTCAACCTCCGCCTCCCAGGTTCAAGCAATTCTCCTGCCTCAGCCTCTGGAGTAGCTGGGACTACAGGCGCTTGCCACCACGCCCAGCTAATTTTCGTATTTTTTAGTAGAGATGGGGTTTCATCATGGTCTTGATCTCTTGAACTCGTGATCCACCTGCCTCGGCCCCTCCCAAAGTGCTGGGATTACAGGCGTGAGCCACCGCCCTTGGCCCCATATTTGCAATTTTAAATGGTTTCTGCTGTTACAGTAGTGGGCTTTCAGTTATCTCCAAACTCCGTATGAGAAACCTGGGCAATCAACACTTAGCAGGACTTCGGTGCCTGATGACAAAATCAGTTTTGTTATAGTCACACTTTGAAAAATGACTTTGAAGAGTAACATTAAATAATGCAAATTAAACAATGGCTAACTGATATAGGAAGAACTCCAGCTATTTCTGTAATAATTCCACTGGGAATTGTACTGAACATTATAAAAACAGGATGTTTTGTTTGTTGTTCTTCATAAAAGACTACTGAACCAGTGTAAGACTCTAAAATATATCAAGACTACAAACCTATGTGAAGTCTAGTAATATATTTAAAAAGCCAAATGGAATTTTTATTCATGTATTTAACATTTTTGCTCAATGTAAGATGACCTCAGGAAACATGTTTCTTATCTTTATAAAAGCCAAAAGGAAACACAGTTACATAATTCTGCAATGGTTCAGCATCACAGTGCAGAGAACTTAAGCCTAAATATAGGACAGTCACAAATGAGTCTTCACTGCTAAGACTTCTTATATTTAACAGTAACAAAGGATTATCCCATCGTAACCAGATACCTGCTCCATTTAGTGGCTAATCCTAACATAAGGATTTCAATAACAAACATTTTCTGTTAACGTAAATGAACTGTGATGAAGCTACTGCACCAAGGATGAACTTAATAGTAATGGATTTAGAGATAACTTTAAGTGGGTATAATTAGCACACAAATACAGTCTTATCTTTGGATGCGGAGTGGGGGCAGGTTTCAATTCTATAAATGAAATCATAATTTTTTACTGCTTAAATAAATGAAAGCATACATATCATCTTCTTTTCCTGACCCACATAGCTGTATTTGGAAGTGGAGAAGAAACAGGGAAGAAGTATGTCTAGGAAACAATTGCACCTGAGCGTTTTCCTAAAGGCTGGGCATGGTAGCTCACGTCTGTTATCTCGGCACTTTGGGAAGCCAAGGTGGGAAGACTGCCTGAGCCCAGGAGTTCAAGACCAGCCTAAGCAACATAGTGAGACGCTGTCTCTAAAAAATAAAAGTAAAAAAATAAATTTAGCTGGTCATTGTGCACCTGTAGTCCCAGCTATTCAGGAGACTGAGGTGGAGGATTGCCCGCCCCCAGAAAGTTAAAATTGCAGTGAGCTGTGATTGTGCCACTACACTCCAGCCTGAGCAACAGAGCCAGACTCTGTCTCAAAAAAATAAAAACAAAACCCTGAAACAAATAGTTGGGCTCTGCTCTGTGTCCATTCTGATGCTTTTGAAATAGCTGGAAAAGTCACCCAAATAACTGCTGCTACCATTCCATGAACTGATGGCTGCTTAATTCAAGTGAAAGCATCAGTTCAACCCCAAGTCTATGAAAGGAACTAGAGGCTTCTCTTCACTTCTGAGGTCCCAGAGGCTACATCTAATCACTAAGACTGATATTTTTATTTCTAAAAAACTCTAAAAAGTATATCTTTAATATCTAACCACTTATACACTTTGGTGAAACATATTTTTTTTTGTATTTCAATATCTATAATTTGCTATTCATGTTATTTGTTAAGCTATTCAACAATCATTTACCATGCACCTATCACATACCAGGCACTGGACTGTATGCAAACGTACACAAATGTGTTTTTTGATCTTAAAGAATACCAGACCTGGAGGAAGTATGAAAAGTGCTGTGGTGCGAATTACCATAGGGTCCACAGGAGAGAGAGTAGTAGTTATTAAGGAAGATCTGAGAGTAGAGTCACTTGAAATGGATCTTGAGTAACTAGCAGACATTCGTGAAGTAGACAAGAGGAATACCAAGTTGAGAGGAAATGTATTCAGTTTTAAAGCAAACTAAGTTTGAAGTGACTTAGAAACAACTGGGTAGAAATATCCAAGTCGACATTTGGAAATATAGATGTAGAATCCATGAGAATATGTGAACTGAAAAACTAGTATGGAAGACTATTAGCATCATAAGCAGCTAGAGTTTTGTTTTGTTTTTTTTTTTTTTTTTTGAAACAGGGTCTTGCTGTATGCTGTATCACCCAGGATGTAGTGCAGTGGCATGATCAAGGCTCATTGCAGCGTTGAACTCCTAGGCTTAAGCCATTCTCCCACCTCAACCTCCTGAGTAACTGGGACCACAGGTGGGTGCTACCATGCCCGGCTAATGTTTGTGTATTTTGTTTGTAGAGACAAGGTTTCACTATGTTGCCCAGGCTGGGCTCCAACTCCTAGGCTCAGTCATCTGCCTGCCGTGGCCTCCCAAAGTGCTGGGATTACAGGTATGAGCCACCACACTTGGCCTAGAGTGAGTCTTAGAATAATGGGCCTCTGTAAAACAGTCTGAAAAGCTACAGAGAGTGGCTTAAGGGTTGAATTTTGGGAAAAGCCCCAAAGACTGAGAAACATGTGAAGGTGCTGAGAACAGAGTCAGGCCTAGTAGGCCACAGCATCACAGGACCAAGTGGAGAAAAAATCAAATGATAAACAGAGTCAGACACAAATCCGGTCAAATAAGTCAAAGACCCAAAAGATGTCTGTGAATTTCAAAATTAAGAGGTTACAGATGTTCCTTATAATAGCACGTGGTCAAAACTGTGGAGCAGTCAAGACAGTAAAGTAGTAGCTAGACGAGCCATCGGGATTATTGGTTTTATTGTTTGCTTGATTGTTTTCAAGATGGAAGGGATTTGAGCTAATTTAAATGTTTCTAGTTGAGAGACCTTTAATAGCTATGGTCCTGAAAAAAAACATAGTGTCCTAACAATATTTTACTGGATTAAATTTTGGCCACAAAAGAGAGATAATTATGACTTGATTGTGTTAGGATAAAACTTCAAATTCTTAGCAATTGACTAACCACTAATAATGATTTAATGATTTGGGGAGTCTGTAATGGAAGAAATATGCTGTTCTTCTGTCAAATGAATCAAGAAGGAATCACATGACACGGTGGGGAAATCTTGAAAATGAAACTACTAAAAGGTAAACTTTGACCATATGATTTTCAAGCTGCACAAAGCTTTATGGATCATCAACTTAAATTGCTTATTGCGAAACAGATTTAAAATCAATGCAATAATAACAATTTCCACTGAAAAATATCAAAACTGAGTTTACATTGTACAAGAAAGAAAATGATTACGATAGACTATCCAAACTACTCTGTTTGAGAAACTTAAACTTTTATCCAGACATCTAGATGGGAGGGAATTCGTAAGCCTGGCAATCACAAGTTACCAGTAGGGCTACCAAGACAATTTCTGAAGAAGCACCCTGAAAGAATTCACTAGCTGCTCCCGCTCTTAGCGCATAACGACTAACTCATCCTGCTCCATCTGAGGTCATGCCTCGCCGTGGTTCTCACCCTGAATACTGTCACAGAACAAGAAAACAGTCACTTTGAAAACAGTAAGCAAGAAACCCAACTGAAATATTTTAGTATTACAGTATGGCGATTTGCGTTGTATGATCATAACAGAAAACCCAGTTTTATTCATGTGATGAAAAATTCAGGAAAAAGAGTATTTCTTTAGAACTTAGAAAATGATTTATATAAGGTTAGTTTCCGGGAAATATACAAATAATAGAAGCACTTTCATATTCTTTCATAGCTTGAATTTAGAGTTTTCCAACTCCCTTAAGAGGTGAGAAGGAAAAGCAACAAGAACAGGAAGTAACTCTAGCAGGCCTGGAATCCATTAGGCCTGGTAATAGGATTTGGCTCCTAGCCAAGAGTGGGGTCCACCTGCCCTCTCTGTGGTAAGACTCAGGGTTGAGGCTCTTTTATAGATAGACACACATGTACACCCCAAGCATGATTTAATTTCTCTATAAGATGTAGCAGATAGTTTTGGCAAACCAGACTCTGTTTAGGCTGTTGTGATTTCCACAAAAAGGAATGTGAAAAGTTTGGGCTGACTACTGAAAACCTTAAGGAAATGAAAAGTCTCAAAATAGTAATGGAGTTTGAAACAATCACCACAGAGAGAAATAAAAATTACCCACATTTACTGAGTATTTTCCCATTTAATCTTTTACAACGCAGGTACAATTATTTCCCCAGCTTACAGAGAACTTAAGGCTCCAAAAGGTTCAGGAACTTGTCTAGAGCCTCAACGTAAGTGCCGGAGAGAGGGTTTTAATCCTAAACCATCTCTCTTGAAAATAGACACTGGCAATTTAAAAAGATTCATGGGTTGAAGAAATCTAAATATCCTGCCATGACTGGCACCTAATTTTCAGTTCATGTCATAATGATTCCGACCTGGCAAAAGGATCACCAATGCCAAACCAAAAGTACGTGTAATGTACTGAACCATTCCTGATTACTCACTGTTTGAGCTGGTATGATAGAACTCCATGGGGAAAGAGTTTCAGTGGAGGTTACTCACGTCTTTATACAACAACAATACTGCTGCTCTCGCACTTAGAACGAAGGTCATTGCTCTAAATTTGGCAACAAAATCAAAGTCTTCCTTATCCAACTCGAGAGTATTATTTTACCCAGATCATTGTCCTAATTTACTTTGGCACTAAAACGTGTTTATTACTATGAAGTAAAGCTAAAATTGATGGGTTTGGGAGACTTTATATACCATGTTCCACTACGTTAATTTTGGAGGGCATATGCCATGCTTTCTATCTTTAGAAAGTATAATCTATTTCCTCCTTCTTAAATAAAAGCCACAGATTTCCCCCAAAACCTAAAACTTCAGTACATTATGTTATTTTAAATTTTGTTTTCACTTTATTATTGGGAAATTATTTAATCTTTCTATCAAGAAGTAGCATTTTGCTTTTCTTTTAAAATGTCCATGATAAACTCTTTTCTCTCATTTATTCAATTATTCATTCAACAAACAATTGTGTATTCCCATAAGCCATGATTCTTGTCTTCATAGAGCTCAGGGGCTAATGAAGCTCTGACATTGAAAACAGATTGTTACTGTGTAGACCCCATAACAAAAGGCATGCTGTGTAATTAGTTATCTAACAATATTTGAGAAAGGCAGCATTCTAAATTATTTAAAACTTGGGAGCTAAGTATCCCTCCTATCATGATCTGAAGCCTAGAATAATTCTTAAATCCACCACAGATACACTTTATTTCAGCATTTCCCAGATGTCTCACGACACCTGAACCCAGTTTCAAAAATCACCAGCATAGATGTTCTAGAGACTTCTCCAAAGAAGTCACTGGTGCAACACTGTCACATTCTAGCCTGGGTAGACTTCTCTCTCAATCTAATGCATCAATTTGTGCAGTTTGACAAATTTAGAGTAAGAGGGGAAAAATACATAAGATACTCAGAATTGGAACACCCTCTAGGTCTTAGAGTCTTCTCTGCTGTATGTTTCCTAGTCTAAAATGATAAACATTCCTATCTTTGACAAATTTAATCTAAATATTTGTCGTGCGACACAGAAAGAAGAGCGAGCTATTTTGCGCTTATCTTTTAATTACTCTAAACTCCTCTTAGTTTAATTGCATGTTTGTACAACATATACTTCCTTTCTTACTTTTTCTAGAACCTGCTAAGATTCCAGTTATTTTCTTACTGACTTCCTTCAGTCGGTAGCTAGATCCATAGATTAAGGTATTTTTCTTTTCCTCTCTTGGCAGACTTAAGTTCATTTGGCACAGATTTGTACACAAGATCATGTCCAAAAGGAATCCAAGGAAATCATCAGATATCTATTTATTTCCACATCAGAGAAGCAAACCCTAGCTAATCCTGCTTGTCTGCACTCTGAGCCTGGGGCTTAGTATGAGAAGTTACACGCCCAGTAGAGGGGGGACACTAAGCTGGCGACCCAGAGGGTCTCCCTGTGGTTTTGATAAGAACTCACTTGTAACAGGTGCCAGCACCTGTTCTTCCGGCTCCCAAAATAGTTCCTACTTAAAATGAATCATATCCTAACTGTTTTCTTTTAAGCTTACTGTTTGAAATTTGGAACGTGTTTCCCTCTAGAACCAGTGTTATCAGTACTGGTTAGCATGCCATGCCACCCTTCAAAAGCCTATATAACCAGATTTAGAATTTGCCTAAGGCAGTGTAGCAAGAGCACCATAGAACCTACCTCCCTTAGATGGCATAGCTTCTTGTCAAATAGAAATGGAGTCAATAGGATATGAAACCGCCTTTTCCCCCATGGACCATGCAAGTCTAGGTGGAACTCTAAGAGGTAAACAGTAAAGTAAGAAGAGCAAGATACAGATGGGCCAGAGGCATCAGCAGGAAGAATCTCAGTGGCTCTTGTCTTTTGTCGGAGGCAGCAGTGGTGGTTCACGCATTGGTAGTAGCAGAGATGGCAGAAGAGTGGAAGAGAAAAGCAGGCAGGGAAAATAAGTGAATCAGACCCTAGGACAGCCTTTGAAAAGGGAGTGTCCTAAAATTGAGGTTAAGAGAATTGAGGAAGAGAAGGGAATTTCTATCACAAGCCAAATTGGGGAATCCCCTGGTTGGGATTGCCATTCATTCTGTCACTGACTAGGAATATTCATTGCTTAGTCATGTAACTGTCTCGGTCTTTGTTTCTTACTCTGGGTTCTTAAATTCAAGCTCTGTGTTGTTCATAAAAACCTGGTTCAGGCTGGTGGCTGTGCAATCCCCCTCAGATTTATTGTTAGCCTGCGGTGGTTCTCAGTTAGGGTGATTCTGCTCCCTTAAAGGACACTAAGCAATGTCTCAGGTTCTTTCTGGTTGCCAAGCCTGGGAGTTGGGAAGGGGTGTGCTATTGTACCCTGGTGGGTAGAAGTCAGGGATACTGGTAAATATTCCACAATGCACAAGACAGTCCCCCACAACAAAGATTTATCTGGACCCAAATATCAAACCATGCTGAAGTTAAGAAAACCGATAACCTTGTAACTCTGCAGCAATAACTTTTTGGTACCTTACTGCGCTTCTGGTGTTTAAGCAAGTGATTCTGACAAAAATCCTGTAGGCTAACCATATCACTCAAACTCCATTATGAAGATCGTGCTCAACCAAGAGAAATTCTACAAAAAAAACCCATAGTATTCTTCAGAATTACAAAGTGTGACATTTGTTTTTTCATTGAAGATGTCCAATCAAGACAGCCGATCTTTGAGAGGCTGGCAGAAAGGGCACAGGATGAACTTGGTATCACCTGGATGTAACTGAAGTTTTCCAGGGAGAACACTGCACACCCTCCTCTGTGAGTGTGAACCCTGCCACCAATGCCACATCCTGCTTCTTAAGCTTTTCCATAAACAGCAGCTGTATTCCTCCCCAAGCATCAAATGACAACCCAGGAACATGCACACATTCCTGAAATGCTCACAGCCACCCAGTATTAAAGCAATAATCTCCCCCAGGGAAAAGTCCTACTAGGCCTGATGTGGGAGAAAGAATGAAAGCAGGGCTATTCATCAGGGCACAGCTTCCAGGTCCACGCCACCACAAAGCACTCCATGACCCGGGAAAGGAACGTAAAGTAACTTCTTTGTGGCCCTCTGTTTCCTCAACTAAAAGCAGAAAAGGTTTGGCTTAGTCATCTCCAGCTTCACTTTCAATTCTCACTGCCATGATGGTTTTCTTCCCAAAAGGTAAAGAGAAGAGAATCGGCTCCAAAGAAAGTAAATAAGCATGGGCTTGTGAAACCCTCTTCATTAAAGGTCCCAATCTCATGAAGTGTCTGTGGGCTGCAAGAGATGAACCACCCACGTGGTAAGTTTGCCCACAAGAACAAGTTTTCTGAATGAAGGTGAAAGCTGGCCCCAAGCTTGTTAGGTGAAGTCTCTATTGAGCTCCAGGCCACATGAGAAATGCTGACTGTAAGAATGAAGGACCAATCTTTGTATGTGCACAGCAGGGAGAGGACTAACCATTCCACACTGGCCTCTTCCACCACAACCTTCTGTACAGACAACCATCGTCCCCAGAGTTCCCTCTTCTCATTAGGAAGGACAGAAGAAGAAGGGTACAGTGCGTCTTAAACTCTTTGTATTATAATACAAATCACAAACAAAACCAAAATGGGCACAAACAATATGAATTTGAAGAGCCTTTAGTTGTAATGGGCAAATACTTTATGTATTTATAACCATATGGTAGAAACACAAATTCATTCTGGGGAACCTCTCAACTACACTGGTTTTGTTCATGGTTCTACAATAAGACAGGAATCTGTTTTCCTGAGACTCCCCACTGAGGTTTTTTTTTTTTTTTTTTGAGACGGAGTTTTGCTGTTGTTACCCAGACTGGAGTGCAATGGCACGATCTCGGCTCACCACAACCTCCACCTTCTGGGATCAAGCAATTCTCCTGCCTCACCCTCCTGAGTAGCTGGGACTACAGGCACACACCACCATGCCCAGCTAATTTTTGTATTTTTAGTAGAGACAGGGTTTCACCTTGTTGACCAGGATGGTCTCAATCTCTTGACCTCGTGATCCACCCACCTCGGCCTCCCAAAGTGCTGGGATTATAGGCGTGAGCCACCGCACCCGGCCCCCACTGAGTTTTTATGCTGTGCTTCTGTTCCTATGTTTAAGTAAGCCATATAAAGGAACAGTGTCAAAGGTAGGCTCACATATGAAAGTATAAAATTTCATACCGGTAAAGTATCTTGTATGAAATAAAAATATAAAATTTTGTATCGGTAAAGTATCTTGCATAAAATACAAGATACTTTACCAGTATGAAAGTATAAAATTGTATTTCTATCCTCGGATTTCTAAAATCTGAGTATGCAAAATTATTTTAAAAATACACTATTGTGGGGGTATGTATAAGAAGTGAAAGAAATAAAATCCATTTCTTATTACAGCCATTTAAACATTATCACAATCTCACAGGGCTATGTTTTCCCAACCGAAATACCAGGATTTTAATGTGTCTGGAGTTTGAGACCTTCTGATAAATTATGCTTGCTTGCTGGTTTTTTTTTTTTTTTTTTTTGGTTTGTTTGTTTTCAGTAAGCGTTGCCACTTTATGAAATATCTATCATCGGTATTTGACAGCACTTTACAACCACTGTCTCATTACTTTTTACCACATCCTGGTAAGGGGGAAATGGCAGGTAACTTCATCACTTTTCACTAAAAAACAGACAGCAAGGGGTTAAAAAAAAAAAGAGAACTTCAGGTTTCCCAGTTCCACCTACTGCACCACTTTAATATTTAGGATTCTCCCCAGGCCATTCTCAGAGAAAAAAAGTGAAAAGAATCCTCTTTGACTTGCTTGGGTCACTGCCTCCATGATACTGAAGACTCGATGTACAGTACATTGGTGGTGAAACTGAAAGGCATATGCAAGAAGTCGACTCTCCTCTCATTGCAAATAATCCTAACATGACCGATGTGCTACAGAAATCAATAGCGGTAATGACTACCTTTTCTGGAACTGCCTCAGCAGTCAGCTGGAGAGGGGGCCCTGCTAAGCCCAGGCACACTGCCTGGATCAAGCACTGAAAACAAGCTTCACAATAGAGAAGCGTGAGTAATTTACTTATTAAAGAGATAACTGTAAAGTCTGATATAAACAGACAAGCGTAAAGCCTTCAATGCACAAATCAAATGCTTGGCTCAGAGACCATAAAATGCAATAAGCAATGAAATCTAGGTTATATTACTCAACTTTCAAAAGTCTAATGCCCCTTTTTATCCTTAGAAAGATGACACAAAGCAATGACCTCTGAGGGGGAGTTCTGGTTAGCAGGGGCTCCCCAAAGACACTGAGCCCACAGCAGGAAGTGGAGGGGAAACCTCAGTGACTAGTCTGAGACCAACCTGGTCCTCCATATAAGGCTGCAATGCAGATAAAGGAAACTACTGTACTTCATGTCTGTTCTAAAGCATTCTACATTATTCAAAAAGGACAAAAATCTAGTCAGGCATTGCCCAAATTATCCCTTCTGTGGTCATTTTTCTCATGCTGTTCAGAAATTCAGTGGTGATAGTGCATTTATGAGACTCTGAGGCCAGGAAACAACATCTCTGTAACCCTAATTTTACTTTTAAAATCATGACTTCACTGTCACCAACTAGCAAATACCAAAAATAAAAAGGTAAAAACATCTAAAACACTGTTCAAAAGTGAAGCTTGAGTTCATAAGCAAATCAGAAAAAAAAAAGTCACTTGTCATCAGATGTTGTCTGTCAACTTAAAATCCAAATAAAAACAGAATTCAAACAGTTCTTCTACAATAAGCTATTGTATAGCCCCTAGATGTGTCATTCACAACTCCCGGAAATAACTGCACATTCGTGAAATGCTCTTATTTTGTATGTTCTCACGGGCTTTCATGACTTGTGCAAATTGTTTTCCAAGCACCATCCGGCCATAATGACCAGGTTAGAAGTGATAATTATGCCTGCCTGTCTATAGGTTTGTCAGCTAAAGAAATCCACAGACGGCTGCATGATGAGCAGAATTCTACTTCGGGCGCAGCTGCGCTGACCACACTGCATTAGAAAAACAACCTTCTTTGCAATAACCAGTTCTGGGCATCACTGGTTAAAAAAGACTAGTTTCCTGTTTTTCTCAAAAACTTCAGAGTGTGGGTATTGCTATTTTTTTACCCCACCCACACTTTTTTCTTTTTAATTGTTGAAGATTAGGTGCCGTAAACACCTAATCATGAGCATTTTTTATAATAATTTTAATATTAGGTTAGATTTGTTCTTTCCACGCAGGGCCTTCCCTTTGTGGAGACTTGTGTGGCTTCTCCTGCAGAAGTGGGGAAGCTACGGGGCTGCGAGCTGCTGTCCAGGAGGAGCTGGGGTTGGGTCTTGGGTCTGGGGACTTCTCTGTGGCCTGGTGTTGCTCCAGTCCCCCACCACTGGCCTCCTTATGGCCTGGCTATGCATGGTCCCCTGCAGGGATGCTACAACTGACCTAGGGCAACAGGTGGTCAGGGGAAGAGGGGCTGTTTCCCCTAAAAGAGTATCTCAGTCCAGGCTTTGGAAACACTCCTTACTGATGAAGTTGGGGCAGGGGCGGCTAACAGAGACATAAAGCATCAAGATCCCAGACATATCATCAATATTATCGTATTTCTGTTTATACTATGCCATTTCCCTTCCTCACTTTGAAATGTTCTTTCCTTTCTTTCAAGAGGAGTTGGAAGTATATGAAGGCAGTGCACATTATAGCAGGGCTGCTCCTGGCGCCTGACCCCCTCACTTCTCTACCGTCCCTGTGCAAAGGTTAACTCCTTGCAGATCCCCCTTCCCCCCATCAAATTAACACACAGGCATGAGTGCCGGGCAGGATGATACAGATCAGTCTCCTGCACTGAAGAGAGGCTCTCAAGGCAGGCAGTACTGCCCTTTTCACACTATAGCCCCAGCACCTCAAACAGTGCCTGGAAAAGATCAAGTGCTTTATTAATATTTCTTGAGACTGAATGCCCCCTCCCTTATCTGCTTCAACTTTTATCACACCTCCTCTCACCTGCTCTTTTCTATTTTTAAATTTATTTTTATTTTATTTATTTTTTTTTTTTGAGATGGACTTTTGCTCTTGGTGCAGTGACTCAAACTCGGCTCACTGCAACCTCCACCTCCTGAGTTCAAGTGATTCTCCTGCCTCAGCCTTCCGAGTAGCTGGGATAACAGGTGCCAGCCACCACACCCGGCTGATTTTTTGTATTTTTAGTAGAGATGAGGTTTCACCATGTTGGCCAGGCTGGTCTCAAACTCCTGACCTCCAGTGATCTACCCGCCTTGGCCTCCCAAAGTGCTGGGATTACAGGCATGAGCCACTGTGCCCGGCCCTCTCACCTGCTCTCTTGGGTACACCCATCTGGAAACCCTCATCTACTATACTGCAGTTTCTTTACATCTGTCTTTTTAGAAACTATAAACTCGTGGAAGTGGAGGACTGGGCTCAGCAACCTGGCACATAACAAGTGCTCAATAACATCTGCTGGGTGTTGTTAAATGAATCATTTGTGATTACCCACTTTGAAGCCAGGAACTATGTAGATACAGTAGAAACACATTTCTGTCTCTAGTTTTTTTAACCAATACTATAACTTTTGATCCCTACAAGAAAAGTCTGCAGCATTTCCTCAGCCAACAGTATATGTTTAACGGCAAAGCAATAAGACTTAATCTGGGAGGATCACTTGAGCCCAGGAGTTCGAGACCAACCTAGGCAACACAAGAGACTCTGTCTCTACAAAATATTAAAAAATTTGTGATGGCACATGCCTGTACTCTCACCCACTCGGGAGGCTGAGATGGAAGGCTGAGAGCCCAGGAGGACTGCAGTGAGCTATAATCCTGCCACTGTACTCTAGCCTGGGCAACAGAGCAAGACCATGTCTCAAAAAAAAAAAAATCCACATAAGCTTGTTGAAAAAAAAAAAAACAAAGAAATAAAAACTTGAAAGAAAATGATAAATGAGGCCAGCCACGGTGGCTCACATCAGTAATTCCAGCACTTTGGGAGGCCAAAGAGGGCAGATCACCTGAAGACAGAACTTTTGAGACTAGCCTGGCCAACATGGCTAAACTCCACCTCTACTAAAAATACAAAAATTACCCAGCCCTAGTGGTGTGCGCCTGTAATCCCTGCTGCTCTGGAGGCTGAGGCAGGAGAATCGCTTGAACCCAGAAGGCAGAAGTTGCAGTGAGCCTAGATCACATCATTGCACTCCAGCCTGAGCAACAAGAGCTAAACTCCGACTCAAAAAAAGAAAATGATAAATGAAATGTTTATTGCTGTACGGCTATGCAAGAAGTTAAGGTCATATCCTTTGAAAGTTCCTAAAAAGAAAGAATTCTAAGCAAAATCAAAATCTTCCTTTTTGTTAAATTCGCAGTAGAAAAGTGTTAAATCTTTTTTTTCTTCTATGAGTTCTCCTTTCAAAGGAAAGGCAGAAGTTCAGCAAAGATCTCTATCCCCTCAGACCTCCAATATTTTTCTGAACTGTAAAAAAGATATGAAAAAAACCAAGCCACAATCAGACTTATATTTTATGTAAATGTATTAACTTCGTATCACTCCCACTCATGTTAAGAAGGACCCAAGTGACAAAAGCTTAAACTCCTGATGTAAGGAAAATATATGTATATTATCATTTGTTTCAAGAATTTTAATAAATTATTAATATGTCCACTCATTCTATAAAGCTCTATAACAGCGGTTTCCAACCTTCTGGGTACCAGGGACTGGTTTCCTGGAAGACAATTTTTCCATGGACAAACAGAACGCAGGGGGTTGGGATGATTCAAGTGCATTGCATGTATTGTGCACTTTATTTCTATTATTACTATATTGTTACAATGAAATTATTATACAACTCACCATAATATAGAATCCATGGGAGCCCTGAGCTTGTTTTCCTGCAGGAAAACTAGATGGTCCCATCTGGAGGTGATAGGAGACAGTGACAGATCATCATACATTAGATTCTCATTGGGAGTGCGCAACCTAGATCCCTGGCATGACATGCACAGTTCACAATAGGGTTCACGCTCCTATGAGAATCTAATGCACTGCTGATTTCAGAAGGCAGAGCTCAGTCACCTCCGCTAACCTCCTGCTGTGCAGCTCAGTTCCTAACAGGCAACAGACCACTAATGGTCTGTGGCCCTGGTGCTGGGGCCCTTGCTTTACAGGCTACCCATTGATGCAACTTCTACCACTGGTAGTAGCTTTATTCCTTACAAATTTTGCAACTTGTCTAAGCAATAGACTTTTTTAAATGAGATAAAGCTTCTTTAATTTCTATGTGCCTTAATGTTGGAAAAAATAAAAGAGAATGAGAAGAGAAGTCAACTATCATTTCACAGGAGACATAGATCTATCTTCAAGGAAGTTAAAATCTACTTAGACAGTATACCAATAAGCATACATCAGATAACAGAAACATCACAATAGAACAGCATACCAGCAAGTAACAACTGAAGACAATACTGTCAGCGTATTTAAATGATGAGGCTCATTCACAAGGGAAAACGCAGGCTAGAATAATAGACCTCTTTGCTTCTGTATGTTTGTAAATAACATAATCATTGTCTTATATATTATTATCAAGTAGCAAAGTCTTTCCCCATTCACTGACAGATCAGTCGGAATGGCCTTCCCCCGTATAATTCATATATAAGAAGAAATTTACTAATAATGAGAAGTTTTGACATAGGTATTAATGCCTTGAGATGAATAAACCAGATTTTGTATATGAAAAAAACATATTGTCTCCTCCCATGGAAACCAGAACAGTGAGGCAATAACACTGAAGGAACTATAAGCAACATGACCAGTGCAAAAAAGTAATTCTGTTACTTGAAGATATCCTTGGATAAAGTAGAATCGCACCATACACTTACGGAATTTTTTTTTAAACTCACATACACATTTTTCCCATCAGGTTGTTGGTAAAAAGTAATGAGTATGAAATGGTAATATCCCAAATTTAACACTACAAAGAATCTGTTTGGGCTTGCTTTCCAAATCATCAAGTAAATGCTCTTAAAGTTTGCCCTCTCCCTCCGAACAATTTAATGTCATCTAAGTTCGAAGTTGTCAGTCCCACACTTTCCAATTATAAATAGACAAAACTCATTGTATGGAACTTCTGTTTAGAAAAGGATTCCATTTCAAAGCGGGCTCCTAAGAAGAAAGAAATGGTAAGTAAGCACACCAGCCCTGGTGGGAGCCTTACTAGAGATTAGAATTTGGTCCACCTGCAAGAACAGATGGCTATTCTGGACAGCTGCAGGAAGATGGGGGAAATAGCTTGAGAGCTATTGATTGCTGTAATGATTAAAACCAACAACAACGACAAAGTGACACTGGAGGTTTTATACTGTTACTTGAATTTTTTTTTCAGGAAAATTTAGGTTTATAATGTTAGAATGACACATCAATCCAGCAGTTTGTTAAGACTCTATTATCAATCGTTTATACTGGAATCTGTTAGCAGCCCTGCTTCTCTTTTTCCACTCTAGAGAATAAACACTAATACCCAAAATGTGTGTTTGGCTTACACAAGAATAAAGCAAATCTATTGCACTAGATTCCAGATGTAAAAGATGTGTCACTCCTTCAATTTCTCCTACCTTTGACAGTTTCAAAAATTGTGCATGCGTGTGTATACACACACAGACAAACACACACATATATATATACATACACATAAACAATTACTGCATTTGCTACATTAACAAATCTATTATATATGTTATATATGTAATATATATGTATCATATGTGTATATGTATGTATATTATATACTTACATAATATATAATTATATATAATAGATTTGCTAATGTAGGAAATGCAAAATATAAAAAATGACAAGCTTTTGTTGCATATTTCAAATAAATTCTCTGTTCACAGCTCCATAATACACCACAAAATTTAATATGAGACCTCTTATAGCAAAACTATATGTTAAAATAAACTACCAATTATAGTAGTTTGGGTTACTTTAATGTAAATCTTAGATACAAACCAAATCTTTTTTTATCTGCCTTGTCAAATGCTCCTGAAATGAACACATTAAGACTGTTTTTATTTCAAAATCTCAGATCCTTTTGGAAACTACCAATTAACTTCTTTAAATTATTAATGTCTTTAACAGTTACTTTACAAAAAATAGCTTTTCTAAAATGTTGTTTTCTGAAGAATCAAAGCATATCAGATACAATATTACAAAATATTTCTAAAGATAGGACATGGCAAATATCAAGTTATGAATTTTTTAAGAGATTTAATTGAGTTCTCTGAAATAAAGAGGAAATAAAATAAGTTTAGAAAAGAGGTCAAATTCAACAGTAAATGTCATGCTGGGTTTAAAGTAAATGAAAAATACCAAAGTCCTCACAATACCTCACATCTACATTCATCTAACAATGCATTTGCATATTACACATTTGGAGGTCCCTGCTCTGTACGAATCTCTCTAATCTCTCGGACCGATGAGGATTCCCCCAAGGAATCAGATGCCCTTCTTTCTGTGGGAAAGCTCACATTCCAGCGAGCACTGATTCAAGGAATGTTTGTAGTCCACAGGTCCCAAAAACACACTTATAAGCAAAATCTTTATTTAAATCTCATGCTTATTATTTTATGTAGCTTTTGTTCCATGTGGAGAAATGTTTATACTGCTGTAAACAAAGATCGTATTAGGAGAATATGTGTGTGTGTTAGCAATTTTCAAATTAAATGTGCATAATTTACCTTTGCCCCTACCATTGGAAAGACCACCCAGTAAGCAGCCAGGCCAGCCAAAGGGCTGTAGAGGGTGTCCTTTCTTTCCTCTCTGTTACCCTTGTTGAGTAATTTACTCTTTTGTCTATCTCTCCCTCTCAGTCCAGCAACCTTGAACTAAAACCTCCCTTGGCTCACTCTGTATTTCACCTCCCCCTCAACTCCCAGCCCCACCACCAGCAGCCTACAGAAGTGACAGCCTAGAGCCTAACCAAGAACTCTAGGAACAGCCTAGACACAGAGGGCAAAGGGCTGCTCTCCCAGTAGCAGAGAGAGCTGTGTTCCTCAACACCACAGCTTATCACTCAGAAAGAAATTTTCCAAAGAAACTGACACCCACATTATAACTTCTTAACTTCAAGTACACTACAGGTCAACTCAGCTTTTGTGACTTAACAAAAAAGAATAAATATTAATAAGAAAACTATACATCGAGAATATTGTATATGCACATAGAGGAGCAAAGAAAACTGGAGTCTTTATGCATGACACTTGTTCACTCAGTAATTTTTTGAGCACCTAATAACTTTGAGGTATACACATTTGGTATTGTATCACTCAGTTAAACGCCTTTGTTCTATTGCCTTTTCTTTCTTTTTTAAGGATTGCTTCTGGGAATTAGAGCCTTTAATTCTACTCATCCTCCAAAATAATACAGGGCAGGGAAAATTCAATGGATGACACTAAATCACATCCCTTGGAATTCTCCTTTCCTTGACGGTCCTAACCTTGTAAGAATTCATGTGGCCATCCAATTCCATTGCAAACTGCAACGACCTCCCAAGGGGCTTAAACACCTTTTTAAGTCATGAAATCTCACATAACAAAAGTTAACTGTGTGTGTGTGTGTGTGTGTGTGTGTATGTGTGTGTGTGTGTGTGTGTTTGTCTATCTACAAGCACTTAAAATTCAAGAACAGGTTTTCAAAAATAGTTTCCTCCAGCAAGAGATTTATTGATTTATTTATTTTTGTTTGTTTTGTTTTTTGAGATGGAGTCTCGCTCTGTTGCCAGGCTGCAGTGCAATGGCATAATATCAGCTCACTGCAACCTCCACCTCCCAGGTTCAAGTGATCCTCCTGCCTCAGCCTCCTGAGTACCTGGGACTAAAGGTGCACGCCACCACACCCAGCTAATTTTTTGTATTTTTAGTAGAGACAGGGTTTCACCATGCTGGCCAGGATGGTCTCGATCTCTTGACCTCGTGATCCACCCATCTTAGCCTCCCAAAGTGCTGGGATTACAGGTATCAGACACCGCACGTGGCCCAGCAAGAGGCTTATTACAGCCTATTTTACTTCACCATGTGAATTTTGTTTTTGTTGTGGTTAGTTTTTCTTCCTTAATAACAAAATAAGTCTCTTGACAGCTACTATTGCTCTAGGAAAACCAAATCTCTTCTGAATGATTCCAGATATCCAATATGCTGCCATTTTTATAATCCAAGATAGAATTTGGGTGGCTATATATAACCCATGAATTCCAATTTTGTTTTCTATTATACTTCTAATAGCTTATTCATGTAGGATTTGGGATGGTGCACATTAATGCTGTCAAGAGCATTTTAAGAAAATGCTGAGTGAAAGACATAAAAATCCTAATTTCATTAAAAATTAGCCAAAAGAGACATTAGGGTTACACTACTAACTAGTAAAGGTCTGAAACTGCGAAGAGCAAAAAAGGAAACACTTTAAGGAATAGTGTTACCAGTACTTTTTCTTTTACTTAGTTCAAAATCCCTGCATAATTAATACAGTAATACTTAATAAATGCCTGTGAACCTACCACCTCTTCTCTCTTGCAGTTTAATTAGGTGATTGACTTCAGGCATATTATAAATCATAATGACATTTTAATTACTTTTTTAATGTGCACACTTAAAAGATTTATAAACAGGAATAGAACAGCCCAGTACATTGGAAAGAGGCACACTAAATGAAATGAAGCACACAGCCTAGGATGTGACAGGCAGATGATTTCTAGAAGATAGAAGTGAACCAGAAAAGGTTTTGCAGACTTCAGTAAACATCGGCTCTACTGCCTTGGAACCAGTTATGAACAACCTATACAGGCTTCTTGATAATCTTAACTGTCTTTACAAGGAAGGAACTAGATCTCTCTGTCACTTACAGTTTAGGCCCTCCCAAGACAGCCTCTTCTCACAGTGAAAAGGCACAGACTTTTGAGGATCAGACCCTGGTTCAAATCCTTCCTTTACCACTGGCCAGCTGGATGACCTTGACAAAAATCAACCTCTCTAGGCTTTGAGTTCCTCACTTGTAAATTCTGTAAATGGAAGAAAATACCTATTTTGGAGTCCTGTGGTGAAAATTACATCAGGTAAGCAGTGAACTGCACTGGTGAAGAGGTATGCTCTAAATCAGACTTTCTGAATTCTAATCCTGGCTCTGCCTCTAATGCCCTCTAGAACCTTGGGCAAGTTACTTAGTCTCCTTGTGCCTCATTTTCCTCAACTGTAAAATGGAGATAGTATCAGCAACAACCTCGAAAACTTGTTGGGAAACTAAGTAAGTTAATACACAGAAAGCACTCCTGCCTGGCACACAGTAAGTGCTCAATAGATGTGAGCTATACCAATAAATCACTGAGCATAATCACTGATGCACAAAATACTCAGCCATACTTAATTTTTCTTCATTTTCTACAGCCCTTGTTTCCCATACAGTTCCTGAATTTCCACCTCTGCTGTGAAATTATCTTGTAGAGTTAGGTCAGTGCTAACTCCTTCATTATCACTTTCTCCTGTGTATGTAGATCCGTATCAAAGTGCCTACCTTTAAGTTTCTAGACCAAATGAGTATTTGGTCTGGGAGATTCTCTTTATAAGGCAGAATAGTAATTCCAAAATAAATACGTACTTTGATGCTAAGGACAACAAGGAGAATAACTGGAAAAGGATGAATATATAAAGCTGTGCAAAGAGCTTTCTCTTTATCTTTACGGTAGGTCCACATTAGGATTTCATTTTACCCTAATGGGGTGAAAGGGCAATGAGCTTCAGCCCAGTGTGGCTACCTACCCCTCTCTAACTGCTAAAATACAATTTTCCTTTGCCAGGAACTATCTTTATAAAAAGTGAATGAGAAAATAAAAATTAAACTGTAATTTTTCAGTAGGGATTTTCAGTCCTCCCTGTGGTAAACTGGTGAACAGGAGAAGTTGACAAAAGGTAAGATCCAGAGGGATATAAGAAATCTTAGGTAGGGAGGTACTGACACCAGTATTTCTAACTTGCTGTGGGCAAGTATGGTGGTAGAACTCTTGTAATAAAGAACTGGATGTGTGTGTTAGTGTAAATATTTCTTTTAATCCAAATATACTTATTCAGAAAGGATCACTGTTTATATCAGAAAACAAGGATTTTACTCTTTTGCTATTAGGTACTTTCATTGTCTTTTTTTCCTTTGCATGCTATTAGGTATCAAGTTTCGTGTTAATAACTTTATAGAAAGGTTCTGGCCAAACCTGGTGAAGACTACACATCAGTGACATTTCTTACTCTACAAGACAAGCAATTATATGTATATTCAACCAGATTGTATTAACTATCAGTGGTATTTATCACCATGGCACCTAATCTACTGTACATTTGGTCAAAGATAAAAAAGTATCTGCCTTGAACTGCCTTCTACAAGCCAGTTGTTATCCTCACAGATTGACTGAAACAGATATGCTTTTGATACACAGAACCTGAACACATTATCTCTCACTCTTCCTCCACCCACTTCAGTGACAGCTTTGGTCAGCAACAGCTGCAGCTGATACATTACTCTACTTGTTTAAGAAAGTGGCATAAATACAGAGATGAGATGACATAAAGCTGTGACTGTTGGACATGGCTCTTATAAAGTTTTCCTGAGCCAACCAAAAAAACAGGATATGTGCTAAAAGAATTTGTATATGCTGCCAATTACTTAGAAAACATGTGGACAAATATATGCTTTCAGGAACGAATGCATTAATAAAGGTGGATTAGCATGCAAGACTTCATTGCTAGCCTAATGGTTTTAAGGCAAAAAAAAAATTCCAATAGGATCCCATATGAATTTCTTGAAATGTTATACTAGAATCGGTCATTTATTTTTGCAGAGGTTACTAATCTTGCAAATAAAAAGAAATTGCCAACAGTCTCACGGTCACCCATTGAATAACACAGCTTCAAGTCCTATATATTGTCATTTTATACCTCTAATCTGGCATAGATTAGCAACAGAAAGGAAAAATATGCATATAATCTTAAAACTAGAAAGATCACATTGCAAGACTGCTGTGTCAGTAATTTCCGCTTTCAAGAGTTACACAATGCTTAAACAATAGTTATCCTACCGAGCTACAGTTCACTTAACCTCACAGTCCAGCTGATGATTGATGAAAGGTCAAGAGGGTAGCAGACTTTGGGTGCACAACACTTCAATCCTTTATCAAAAATGGCAAGAGGCCACATACTACAATAACGGAACAAATACTTCCTTTTACCGTACAGTAAATTCCTTCCTCTCATTGGCTAAAGCTTCAGTGCATGGTTCACAAGAACAAAAATACATTCCATCATGAGCAAAACACATTTTAAGGAGCAATGACTTAAATCTCAGGCCAAGTAAAATGTCTATAGCCCTACAATAATTAAAAACCAGGTGTGTCTATTTGTCTCCTTATGCTAAAATGTCCATGAAGAAGTTCATAAATGGACTTCTGAAATCTAACTCTTCAACTTATGTTGCATAAATTCTTATTCATCAAGACACACACACACCCACCTATAAAGGCAATTAAACTTTTCAGTATGTGCATGAGAAATATATAGAATGATCTAATTCAACATAGGGTAAACTACAATAATATTTCCATCTTCGAAAAGATGGAAAAGTTTTTAAAAAGCACTATCCAGATCATTATTACAAATTAATTCAGAATCAGGGGGATATATCTATTTTGAAAGAAAATAAGGAGATAAAACATTATTCCAAATGTGTGAGATTCTGGTTAATTGAATTATTTTTCATAATTGATAAGCATTGCCTCCATAAGTATAGCATTTTCTCCTTTTTAGTGTAAGTCTGAACATTGATTCAGATTTGTAGAACAATATATTTTAGGTTAGGTAGAAGATTTAAATCTAATGTTGAAAATCTTAGATCAGTGGTTCTCAGCTAAGGCTGGTTTTGCCCCCTAGGGGATATCTGGCAATGTCTGGAGCCATTTTCACCGTTACAACTCTGTAGAGGGAAAACTATGGATATCTATTGGGTAGCTGGCCAGGAATGCTGCCAAGCATCCTACACTGCACATGACAGCCCCTCCACGACAAAGAATTATCTAGAACCAAATGTCAGCAATGCCAAGGTTGAGAAATCCTGGCCTACATGTTGCTTTAAAAAATAAATTACTGATAGTATGTCATGCCTTCTTCTAGTTACCTAACTTTTCTATGGAAAATAAAGTGCATGTAGCAAAAAAAAAAGTGTATTATAGCTAATCAAAATTTTACTGAACAAAAACAAATTTACTTGATAAATATATATATATAGTATCTACTGTGTACACATTTCTGACTCTGAGTAAAAAAATGATTTCATAAAAATAATGTTTGTAATACCCAAATCAATTCAATCTTTCCATGTTAACATGTATGAAATAATTATCTAATTTTAAAATTTGTTCTCAGTATTTTAAAAATTCTGAAGTACTATACAGAATTTTCTCTGATCACTTTCCCAAATCTTAACTCACCTGATTTTTAACCTGACAAACAGGACAATCCAACTTTGAAAGCTATTTATAATCCTAGAACCCAGAGAAATAAATGTAAAAGTGTATCACCACCAGCATTAAAAAATGTATACTGAATCACAATCAGAATAACCAGTTAAATCAAACTAAGAGTTACATTATATATATTAATTATTTTACTCTACTCGCCAATTTCATTTTATTGACACAGTGACCCAAAAAAGGCCTGGGTTGAAAGTGTATTAATACTATTAATCTTATACTATAACACATGTTCAACCATTAGATAGACGCTCATTACCTTCCTTCTTAACAAAAAGAAAAGACTGAAGCTTAATTTCTCCTGCAGAACACTGATCCAGAATGGCCCTTCACAGAGATTGAATGCAAGCCTCACTCAGAGACCACAAAGAGAGAGGAGACTCTTAAAACCGTCTGGCAGCAGTGACCACTGAACAGCTCTGCATGCATGTTCTACACAGCACAGACAGAAGGTCCCTGGATCTCCACCAAGCCCCACCTGGGTTTGCAGCAGCCCACACCCTAACACTCCTTTGGGGTTCAGCACCAAAGGTTATTATTGACTTGAACATTTTTTTTTTTTCGAGACGGAGTTTTGCTCGTTACCCGGGCTGGAGTGCAATGGAGCGATCTCAGCTCACCGCAACCTCCGCCTCCTGGGTTCAAGCAATTCTTCTGCCTCAGCCTGCCAAGTAGCTGGGATTACAGGCAGGAACCACCATGCCCAGCTAATTTTTTTTTGTATTTTTAGTAGAGACGGGGTTTCACCATATTGACGAGGATGGTCTCGATCTCTTGACCTCGTGATCCACCTGCTTTGGCCTCCCAAAGTGCTGGGATTACAGGCGTGAGCCACCGCGCCCGGCCCGACTTGAACATTTTTATATAGCAGAGAAGGACTCGTGGGTTGGAATGAAGAAATATGGCCAGAGTCCAGGAGGTCTGCTTCCTCACTGTACACTCACTGACCACATGCTTGTGAACCAGTCCTTGAGTGTCTCTGAGGCTCAAAAGCCATGTCTGTAAAATAGGTATTGTTGGGAGGATTAAATGAAATAAATGTCATGAAAGAACTTTATAAACTACCAGGTTCCATAAAGCGCATGAGTTTGTTTTTTTGTGGAATGTGCAACAGTGCCTTTACTTCCTCTTTCTCTGACTTCCCATGAGTATCCTCTTTTATTTCCTCTCAAGAGACAGGTCATCAAACTCAACCAAATCCCATCAGATAGAATTTAAAACAGTCTGAGCCATGTGAATGGTACATTCCACTACTTCAACGTGGAACTCTATTTCTTCCTGTAATCTGTATTGAGTGCCAAGTGCTCTGGGTGCATTACTTCACTTAAGCTTCTCAACAACCCTACCATATGATAATCATCCCTGTTCTACCAGCAGAAAAGTGAAGCACAAAAAGATTTAGAACTCACCTGATATTCACCAAGCTAGAATTGAGGAAGCCAGGACAGGAGGCAAGACCATTTCATTCCAGAGCCCACCACACTCTTTGCCACTACAACAAACAACCTCCCATTTTAAAAATAGTTATTTCTAAAACCAGATACCAATTTTTGTAAAGTGAGCCTCACAGTGTGCGGAGAACCAAGCAATGTACAATTACCACACCATACAGATATACTGAATCTTTCCGCTTTGTACACTTACTCTTCCCTACTTTCTCCTTGTCGGGACACTGACAGCAACCAGTGAAACCAACATTTTGCCTAAAACATGGTTCTACCAGTCACTTTCTTAGGTTCAAGAAGAAACTTACTTCTCCACTGAGATATTTATAATCATCTCTGATACTGCAGAAGAGAATTACTGGTATGTTTGGTGAGATGATGCAATCAGTGAATACGTGAAAATAATGGTGATGATAATACATGCTTATTCATAATACCTTCCAGGTTACAGAACACTTCCACTATACATTATCTCACTAGATTGGATCATCCAGCCATGAGACGAAGAAAAGATTTGCAAGTATTGTAAAGAAAAAGGCAAGCCAAGTGTCAGAGTACCCAAAGAGAGAACTAGTGCCCAAGGTTCTTGCTTATTCATTCTACAACCAAAACTGCAATTTTGGAACTTCTGAAGGACTAGAAAAAAACGTGTCTTGTGATTCCAAAATAATTTTGAAATATTTTCCTTTTAAGGAAGACAATGAAACAACACAAAAACTTTATTAAAATAATTCTATCGGCATTTTTATATTATAAATATAATCCTAGAAATACAAATTTTACCTTATGGAATACACTGCGTGAATAGATCAGAAGTAAAAAAAATCACAAAAATACATATTTAGAAAAGTACAATGGCATATGTTTGCATTAATACCCTATTTAGCCCCCATCCATTTTTACCTTTCATCTCCAAGATAACTAGTAGCTCTTGCAGGCAGTTATGATGACTTAGCTTGCCTATCCCACCTCCCCAGGCTTAATACAGGACTTTATAAGGGACTCAGCTAAGGCATGGATCTGTTAATTGACGGAAATCAGGTACTATAAAATAAATGACACACAGACAAGCAACCCTAAATTCAGCTGAAATGCAACTTTGAGCAAAAGCAAACCACAAATTTAATAGCACTACAAAAAATGCTCCTTTTGAACTTGACAGTTCCCAGTCATTCAGGCCCAGAGTAAAACACAGGGAGCAGTCCTCAGAAAGTTCTGTGGTGTCTTCTGAATCACTGCCATTACCCGAGAAAACCCCAGGAAGTGGTTTGACTTAGTAGCTGGACCAGTGCGTAGGTATCAGCTGATGTCTCTCACACATACGAGTCGGTAACAATGGGGACATTGTGAAACCAGGAATAACCTTCCTTATCTTTAGTAGTTTGGGAAATCATTTCTAACTCAATGAGTATATAACTTGGGAACAAGTCAAATGGTTAATTATTCACTGAGAGCTCAGTAATTAATCTGTGTTAGATCAAATATCATCAGATCTGAATAACATAAGGATGTCCGACGTCTGGAACAATGAGTCTTTGGAATCGCTTCCATAGAGCAGCAATCTTTCCTGAACAGTTATGACCAGCAAAGAACAAACCTAAATGCAGCAGCTGCTGGCAAAAAACTAATCAAAATGGACTGTGATCTCATAAAACCTTTCAAAGTCAGTTTATTTTAAAGTATAAGTTGATGCCATCTTTTTCTGCTCCAGCAAATGGTTGGTGCAAACCACAGTAAGAGTTGGTAAAATTTCAGCTGCGATAAATCTGGGTGGTGGCAAGCCAGTGAGCTCACCCAGAAGAAAACCATGTAATGTCAAGAGTTTATCCTCACATATCTTCATCTAATAACTAAAGGAAAAGGTCCAAGACGTCCTACCAAACCAAAACTAAGAGATGTTGTGATTTACCTAAACCCAGAGACCTGAACTAAATAGCTACCTCTTTTCTGAGACCAAACTGAGAGTCACAAAAGGAAGTTATGATTTCATGCAGTATTGGGTTTCTGACAGTTCATAAATTTCCCACTGGACATTTTTCAATGTATCATCCCAATGGTCAGCACCCTTTTTGGCTGATTTGACTATTGTTTTTCTATATTCCCAGCATCCACAATCCCAACCTCTGGAAATATTAATTATCTAAAATATCTAACAAAGTCACAAAGGGCAACCATAAGACACAACTTTTACCCAAAACAGCAATAGTCCCCTAACAACAAGAATCTGCAATTCCAATTCTAAAGCCTTACGCAACAACTCTTTTTTACAGACACCACACAGCTTTGACCCCAGCAAGAGCCTGCTGCACAGAAACAGGACAGATTCACCTGCCTTCAACACTCAGCAGTATCCGTACCAAGAGCTCTCCAGCTCTCCTGTGCAAAGCCACATCCACCTTTTAGGAAATCCTTTATTTCTCCTCACCAGGAAAAAAAAAAAAATGGCTATTTGCTCCCAATCCAAACAAGACATTTACAGAAGCAGGCTCTTTTTCGTGTCTCTACTTTCCCAAAAGAAATGGATGCCTCAAAAACAAGCTGTTTATTCAAAATAGCAAATTCTGGGAAGGACTTAATTCATCCAATCACTGACATTATTTTGAACACCAATACTATTGACTAGTAAATGATGTACACCATGATTTACCAGGGGCTCTACTAAGTGTCTTTTATGTTATTAAAACTTAAAAAATCATTATAAGCATATTTGACTAAATTATTTGAAAACAATCCATGAATGGAATATATGATTATTCTCAATTTTGAGCACACATTTTCCAGCCATTCTGGATTGAGGGAAATACACCGTTTGTGCATGCTGAATTAGGCATGACCATATAGCATTAAGTTATTATATTACATTAAAACACAAGCCTTCTCCCCATTGCCTCTTCCTATCCTGGCCCATGGGAATTTTACAAACAGCCTCCAACAGGATGATAATAAATTAATACATTCATAAGAAGAACAGATGAGGTGTTCCCTAGCTCCTAAATTTTTTTTAAGCGGACCAATAATTCTTCTAATTATCTAAGGAATGAGCAACATCCTTCTAAAATACTGGGTTTTCTGGGATCTGACCAACATCAAAAGGAACACACAGTTGCACCAATCCCTGAGCAGTAAGCATGACTTCGGTCTGAAATAGGAGGACACACTGTACTTAAATTGACCCACTACAAATGGTTCCCCTCCACTCGGCCATTTGCTATTAAAAGAACCAAGCTGTTCTGAAGATAAGCAGGAAGAGGATATTCAAAACGTGTAGGCGGGATATTTTCACAGAGCTTCTCTAAATTCCAAATACCTCAACAAATCGAACCAATTTAAAAACTCAATTCAAGTTTTTAAACCTGAGTTAATAATAAAAAAACATGTTCACTTCCTTTTTCAACTACTCATGAACAAATCTTTATATAAAAACTTAAATGGAACAAAAATCTATAACAAAACTTTTGGTTAGGTTGCTTACAAATGTTTTTAAAACATCATGATACCAGAAGTCTAAATTTCCATTTTTAGATTTTTTTTTTCTCCAGCTCAGGCTTAACAAAGATATACCTGTTTGGTTGCTTTTTAAAAAAATCTGTTTTTGTCCCATATAAATCAGTAAGCAGGCCAAGCATGATTATTATTTTGAAATCAGTGTTTTTGGAAGACAGCATGCCCTTATTGAGTTATAAGAGATGTACTGAGTATAGCCTAAATGTTATCACTATGGAGGTTCAAAAGAGTTATAACTCTAAACCAAAGCCCTATGCCTAAGGGCTAACATCTAGGACAGGCAAGATGTGTATACATAAAACAATCGCACTCTTCTACAAGGGGCAGAGTCAAAAGAGAAGAAGGAAAATTATTGACAAATGCAGCCAGCAAGGACCAAAAAGGACACTCAGGAGGGAAGAGAATGAGCAAAGGCCTCAAGATCTGAATAAACATGGTCCATTTATAGGACATTAAGGAGGTCAACTGGACTGGATCAGAGGGCTTAGAGACACGGTAAGAATTAAAACTGGCTAGGTAGGGCGGGGTCAGAGGTCACCTGTCCTGACACCTTTGGTTTACAGATAAGGAAGCTAGGCTCAAAGTCGTGAATGAGCCAACAAATTCTTTAAGTGCTTCCTATACACTGTCTACTCTACTAGGCACTGAGATGCAGAGGTGAATAATAAAATGTCAGTGACCTCAGGGAGCCCACACTGAGGACAGACAGACAAAAAACGCATCATTAATAAGTCGATCATTTCAGATTCTGAACATTTCTACAAAGTAAAAAAATGCAATAAAACCTGAACTAGGGATGAATAAAGGAAACTGCTCAAATGTGGGACACGGATGGCCTGTCCAAAGAAGTAACATTTGAGTTGAGACTTGAACAATGAGAAGGAGCCACGCAGGGGAGATGCAGGTAAAAAGCACTGCAAGCAGGAAAATCAGTAAGTGCCAAGACAGAGACGAAAACGAGCTGAGCAAGTTTAAGGAACAGAATGAAGGCCATTAGGACTGGAACCTAACTGGGAATGGGGTGTGTAGAGGGAAATGAGCTCAAAGAAGCAGAACCCTATGGACCATGGTGAATAGCTTGGATTTTATCCTAAAGGTAAGGAGAATGAATCCATTAGAGAATTTTTAGCAAGGAACGGTATTACATAATTCATATTTAATAGGCTACTCTGGGTAGTGTGGAGTCAGGGAAGACTGTTAAGAGCTTTTGCAGCATACAAGGCCAGATGCTGGTGGCCTGGACCAAGACTACAGCAGAGCAGAGAGTAAGAAGACATGATATTCAGCATTTATTTTGGAGAGACAGACAGAAGTACTTAGTGAATTAAATGTGAGTCTTTGGGGAAGGAGAGGAATCCAGGATGAGTTCTAGAATTATGGCCTGAGCAACAAACACAGTTGATTTAATGAAACATGGTTCTGTTTAGTGAAATGGAAAGGTTTGGTGGGGGAGCACAGCTGTAGGCAGGGAGACATTGATAGTTCTCTTTCACCTGTTTCAACTTTGATACAGCCCTTGGACAGCCAAGTGCATGGGTTTAAGAGGAATACAGATTGAGAACTCATGATAAGATCCATTAATGAAAATAAAACTTTGAAAATTATTAGCATATTGATGATATTCTAAACCATGCTGAGATATCTGCTAGAAAGACAGTGTAGATAAAGAAAATAAAAGGATGTAGATAGAACCCTAGGGGAGTACAACACTTAGGGGAAGCCTAGCAAAGAAGACAGAGAGGGCTAGATGGGGGAAAATGTACAGTCATGGAAGCCGGGAGGGTTACGCATTTCATTAAACAAGGCAGAGCGGGCAACGGTTCAAAATGTTCTTAAGAGATGAGAAGATGAAGATAGATAAATTTGAGCAGTTTTAGTGAACAGTAATGTTTCCAGGGTCACAAAGAAAGTTAAAGGCCAAGCAATTTAAAGCAGGTCTCTGGATTCCACTTCCTGTGCTATTTGTGTTGCTCTAAGCTACCTTTCATCTCGTGGACAATAAAGACCCTCTGAAGAACTCTGAGCAGGAAAGAAGGGTGCTGAAAGAGAGTCACTGTAAAATTAATCTGATAGCAGTGTATGAGATCAATTCGAGATAGAAGCTTCCATAGTAGACAGGTGCAGGAATGAGAGCCTGCATTAGTAGACAGCAAGAATGAAGAGGAATAAGCCATAAAGAATGTGCAAGGCCAGCAAAAGTTAGAATGATTCCCAGTGAGTGCCGCCGATCCCAAGAATCATTCAACAGGACGGGAGAAAATCAAGTGATGAAATGCAAAAGGGCTAAGCACTTTTGAAAAATTCTATTCTGTGTTGCACAATGCCTGTATTTATACAGAAGGCATAGGTCAGGAGTGGTGGCTCACACCTGTAACCCCAGCACTTTGGGAGATTGAGGCAGGTGGGTCACTTGAACCCAAGAGTCTAAGACCAGCCTGGGCAACATGGCCAAATCCTATCTTCACACACACCCCAAAAAATTCAAAACTTTGTTGAGCATGATGGCGTGGGCCTGTAATCTCAGCTACTTAGGAGGCTGAGGTGAACGGATCACTTGAGTCCAGGAAGTTGAGATTGCAGTAAGCTGAGATGGCACCACTGCACTCCAGCCGGTGCAGAAGAGCAATACCCTGTCTCAAAATAAATAATAAATAAATAGTAAAAAGGTGTAACAGTTTCTACAGAAGTATTAACTTTATATTTTTTGTCCTTTTCTTTATTATCATATATTATCACTTTTATCATTGCCAATGCTTTGAACAAAATATAAACTAGTCTTCTTAGCTATCTTTACTGTGTAGTCCGACATGTGCACTAACAAGCTCATGAAGTATGTATATGTTTAGTTTTAATCAAGAATGCCCTCTTTAGTTATTCAAGTTTTATTAGGTGACCAGCTAAGTGACTAAGACCAAGTGAAGAAAATATGGCCACAATATAAATCAGTATTTCTAATGAATACCACATGACAAATTTTTATTTAATTCCCTAGAAAGTCAATAATGTAACATCATAGTTCAGAATTGAAATGCCTTTTCCAGAACATTTCCATTCAACACCACTTAGGATTTACACAGCTTGTTGCCGCCCTAAAACGTTTTACTACCAAAGTCCAAACTGTATCTCATTCCAATGTATTGTATATAATTATATATGTTTGGTTAAATTAGAGAAAGTAAAGAGAAAAAAAAAATCAAGAGTGTGGCAGTTGAGCCGTTCATATTCCTCAACTGACTGACCTTTTAATTCCAACATGTGAAAGGCACTAGAAAAGTTAGGAGATCTCCCAAGATCTTAGCCTCCTGAGACTACACTATTGTCCCCAAAAGAAATACACTTGTACAAGAGAGTGGAAAACAATGAGGGTTATAACATGGGCTTGTAAAAGTATTTCAACTATTCGTTAGCTTCTGTGATTAGAAAGATGCATTCCTTAATCATGGAAATGCAACTAAAAGAATGCAAAGGCAAAATTTCCAAAGAGGTACCGGGATTACTGTGTGTGTCTTAACATGGAGCCCAAAAGGTGAAGCAGGCTCTTCCAATATATTATTTAACTAATCCTCATGAACGTATTTCCATGATCAATTTTTATAGTAGAAGCAATCTTGATATTCTTGACAACTGTCAGGCATATTTCTGATATCATTTAAACTTCTGATGCAGTAAATTGTCTCCAAAAACTCTGTCAAAATCCACATGACATTGGCTTCCGTACAATGAGAAAATGATGGAAACAGAGTGTACTCTAAAATCACATTAACACAGACTCATTAATCACTGCATTGCTGACAAATGTTCCCTATTTCAATATGTATTTCAAAGCACAGCTCTACACCCTTCTGTATACATAATTTTCCAAAAGGATTCACATCTAAGTGGCAACAAATTTATACATCCATTACGATAACAACTGAGAATACATTTTGAGACAAGTATTCAGACTTAGAGTCTCTCTGGGTGTGAATTTATGAATTCAAAGCCTGTTTCTCGCCTTACTGGTGAGAGCAGCTGAAGCAGGAAGGGATGGTGCCGGCAGCGGTCAAAAGCCATCCAGAACCTCATGCAAAGTCAGTGGCAACCCTCTCCAAGTTCCATATGAGACAAGCAGGCACTGAAGATGACATCAGGAAGTACAGAGTGTTTTCTGTGCCTCCCCAGATGTCCTGGCAGGAGACAGGCTTTTCCCAATCTAAGGGAAAACCAGCCAGAAAATGTGTCTCAGTTGACAGCCCCAGATCACAACTTCTGAGTGGTGATAAAAAGGGACTGTAGGGACACTGAGAGGCCTCTGCAATCCTGCTGGGACTGAAGGCACCTTGCCTCATCATCCAAATTACAGAAATCCTAGGGTTAGAATGGAGATGAGGCTCCAAGGTGAGGCCATGGTGTGGGGCAATGGCCCTTGGACTTGAACTCAAAAGACCGGATATCTATTTCTGGCTCTGCCACTCATGAACTGTGTGGCCCTGGACATGTAATTTAACATGTCTGCTCCTCTGTTATGTTATTTATAAACTTAGAAAAAGTGAAACATATATCCTCACTATCATATGGCTTTTGTAAGAACTCAATGAGACTATGTGTGCAAGAGTCATTGGTAAATTATGAAGACCTGAGAAAATGGAGATTTCTCACTTTATGGAAGGGCATACCCTTTATACTGTAGGCAATGGGTAGTCAGCGAAGCTTTTAGATCTTCACAGTAACCTATTAAATATGATGTTTTAAGAAGATGAGCCTTGCAGTGGAATAAGGAACTGAACACAGAGTAATTTGAGTCAGGAGCTTTTGAAGAAGAACATGGATGGGAAGAATATGGATGTTGAATGTTGAGCACAGGGTCAATAATAAATAAGAGATGATAGTTCTCTGAGTACCTGTTAGAATAAACTTCATCCTCCAACTTCTTGAGCCCTCCACTGGCACTGCAAATTCAACCCCGTTATCCTCTTGACCTGCTCCTTCTCTACCTCAGACTCAAATCCCCACTTGCTAATGCAAGACCCCCTTTTCTCTCATAGGTTTTCACTTCTTCACAGCTGCTAGAGTGGCTCTTTGCTCTCACGTTGACTTTGGGTCCCTGATTCTCAACCATCCCAGGCCATCTGACTTCAGCTGTCTGAGCAGCTGCAGATCACACAGTCAGATACTTCATTAACACCCTTCACAGGCTTCCACAGTCTCTTCTCCAGGCAGCCTTCCAGCCTCCTTCTGACCCTCCCATACCCCTCTCCAAACATGGCTCACCCACAGGCTATGTTCCGTTTCCCTGGTTTAAAGGGCAATCCCAGCAAGTCACTCAATAGTGCCACCTGGGCTATGATTGCTGACTTCCAATAAATTCTTTGAGGACCAAGACTATGTCTTGTTCATATTGTATCTACAGGGACTAGCACAGAACCTGGCATATGAAATACCGATTTCAGTGAATGAAATTGATAATTTGGAAACTCTATAATTCATCCCCCCTATAATGGTACTTTTCTTGGCTTCCACTACCCCCTCACTACTTCTCTTAGTCATCTTTATTAGATTATATTTTCCATTCTGTCTCCAAAGCAGAAATATTTCCCAGGATTCTAAACTCAGCTCTCAGATTCTCTCTTTGCTGTCTCTCCAGCAGAGAACAGTTCCCACCAGCAAACACAGTAGAATGTCAAGACATTTCAGACATTCACCCTCACTAGGACCCAAATTCAATCCTCCTGCCAACAACCCCACAACCTACACCCTACCCCAAAGAATGAAGCCACACCAAAATATTGACTCCAATGAGAAAGAACAAAGGTCAGAGAGGAATCGGACCCTCCCAGTGGAGACAGCTGAGCCTCAAGTGGGACTGACAGGCAAGCCTTTGCCACCAGACCCAGTCACCAATGTGTCCTACATTGATGACAAAGAAGCCTCTCTTTTCAGGGATCACTGCTGCTTGCCTTTAAACGTCCAGGTTCTCTGAGGCCTGAGAGCTTTATACCTTTAAGGGCATTTGGTGTCCTCTCTTTCAGACAGTCTTCCTCATCCGAGAAAGGTTTGCTTCAGCACTTCATTACAAACAGGGAAAGTGGCCCTACACCTCTGAGACCCTAGCCCAAACCTGCCCATTTGGCCTGTGTGGCCCAGGCTCTCTTCGATCAAGTCCCCAGGTAAAGTTCAGCCTACAGCTGGGTTCTTCCTAGAGTCCTTCCATCTGTCAATGCCCCGGCACAATTTGAGGCCAAAATCACAACTGCAGGTTCCTCACAGCCCTATCTCAACAGAACAGTGATATAAAATAAAATATGTCTTCTCCCCAGCAGTTCTGCCTCTACTATGGGGATTTCCATTCCTTGAACCACTGGGTTCAAGTAAGGCATCTTTGACATCGCTAGCACTCAGTTTGGATCAAGCATGAGACGTCACTTTCTTTTCCCATATGAGACTCAAGTTTCTTAAGGGAAGAAGTTTTTATCTTATGCTTTATGGTTAAAATGCACAGATCCTTTTTCATGGTCTTATTATATATTTCTGGACTTTCTTAAGCTTGTTCCCTCAGGAGGGAAATAAATTCTTTATTGGACTATGCCATGAGGCCTTATGAATTCCTCTTCACTCATAAAAAAACTAACCTAAATAACAGAAGGAAATAATTTTGGATATAGCCTTACCCAGTTCACACAGGAGTCAGGCTGTAATTTTATGGAAAATGAGGAACTTGTGGGAAATTAGTTATTTAAATATCTATCAATCATCATGTCAATAATTTTTAAATGTCCAGTAAAAAGTCTAAAAGTTTGGAAAGGCAATTTTTTAAGAAAAATTCTGTAGCGAGTGAAGTAATTCCAAGAAAAATGCACCTAGACAACTAGAGCAATCAGTTTTGAGACACTGTAAGAATGGCCCTAGACATGTTATTAGAGTACATTCCTGTGCATCCTTTAGTTCTGAGACAATCAGATAGTGTCATCTAACTTTAGTGTCATTAGAAGAATGCCTTTAATAAGAATTCTTGGACCTGAGTTCTGTCATCTGTATTTGAAAACATGGTCTCTGAGGTCCTGCTTTCAGCTGTCGGGATAGTTAGACCTCACAGATCTCCTTCTCTCATAGAAAATATATCTTCTTCCAAGTAAAAAGAGTAGGAATAAAATACTTCCACTAAAATGCATTTATCTCTATGTACTATGCCTCCCTAGAGATCTGTCTGTCGCTGAGTTCCCAGCCTCATGCACTATGACAGTCCTTCCTAAAAGCCACCACTCAACATGAGCTGCTAGTCCTGCTGATTCAAATGATGACATCTTGTTATAGAAATCTGAGTGCCTCATGGCGGATCTACACATCAGTTACTGAAAGCCACTGCCAACCTCTGTCACAGGAAGATTAAGATAACACAGTCAAAGTTGTAAACACTGCCCTAACTAATTATCAGAGTTTGTTACCATTATCAGGGCTGCAGGAGGACTCTACACAGAGTCACCACACTGACCCCTGACATCATACATATGAGGTCAGAGTCTTTCAGCTCCTAAGCCCCAGCAGACAAGCTCCAGTGAGCAGAGATTATCCTTAAGCCACTGTCAACACAATGTGTAATTTTGAGTATAAAGCCTGTCCGTTTATTAGGCCTCATATTTCTCACCTGTAAAATGACTACAGTGAAGTATGAAACATCTTAAAGCTTGTATAATCATTAAGAAATAATTCCTAAAACTAAACAGTCATCAATACCGTTGACTCACTGATTACATAAAAAAGAAGTGGAAGAGGCAGGGTACAGTGGCTTATGCCTGTAGCCAGCACTTTGGGAGGCCAAGGTGGGAGGATCACTTGAAGTCAGTTTGAGATCAGCCTGGCCAACATAGCAAGATCCCATCTCCACTAAATAAATAAATAGCTGGGAGTGGTGGTGAGCACCTGCAGTTCTAGCTACTCAGGAGGCTGGGGCAGGAGGATCACTTGAGCTCAGGAAGTCAAGGGTGAGCTATGATCATGCCACTGCACTCCAGCCTGGGTAACAAAGTAAGACCCTGTCTCTATAAAAAAGAGAAAAGAAAGGTGGGAGTAGGGAGGGAGAGTAGTGGAGGACAAGAAACAATCATATATATCCTCCCAGGATGAACTTTAGCAATGGATCATCCCATTGTTCTGACACTGTCAATTAGGTATCTTCCTAATTTTGAGAGTTTTTCTTTATCGTTTACACAATGCTGGCACAATGTACCTTTAAGAAGGTAAAATTAAGTGTCACATTACCTCAATGTTTTAGACTGGTTTTTGGTGTTAGCTTCACTCTCCTAAACTCTGCGACATAACAGGAAGCTTAGTGAAAGGGCCACATATTAACCAGGAAACTCTATCAGCTGCACCGACCAAAGTTGATAAACTAATCACCCATACTACATTCAAATAGTCTGATCATCCATAAGTAATCAAAGTGTCTCCATAGAAACCAAGTATACAGTAAAATCTGCTCTGAGTACAGGATCTACTTTAGCAAAAAGACTTCACTTCAAGCCAAGATTTGGCTCTAACTTAGGTTTACACATTATCGTACACAGATATCATTAGATATCACTCCTTTGAATCTCACAGTCCTGAATATTACAAAAAGCTCTGCACATGGAGAGAGAAAGGGGTGGGGGGAGTTTTGGGAGAAAAGATTTGCATATGTAGTTATAAAAATACCAAAGCAGATTCCATGCTAAGCTCTGCCAAAAAGAGAACAATTATTGTTGCCCATCAGCACTCAGCCTTGAAATTATATTCTCTTCTCCAATCAGAAGCAGTCATCAGATTATCAAAATGAGGTTACCCTGACTAAATTCAAATAGTTCTTATATGGAATAAGCACAATGCAATCAACAGACAAGCAGCTATTTCCTTCCCACACAAACTATAATCTTTAGTGAAATATATTTTTAATGAAGAATACATAACCTCCTACATGTTTACCTCTGCCCTCACACTCCTCCACATAAAAGCACACATACATTTTAAAGAAAGGGAGAAGAATTTTACAACTTCTAAAAACATTCCTTACAATATAAGGCAAAGAACAGTAACATCTGAACTAACCCTCAAATATATTTTTTTCATACTGTGATGCTTATTGAAAGTAAAGCTACTCTGCAGTGCCATCTCAGGGAAAGTACAATTAAATCGACATAAACAATGGATCTCACCAATATTTTAATAATTCCTTTCTAATTAGATACATCATGAAGGCTTAATTCATTCAACTACTAATGACTCAAAACTCACAGAGCTCTGAGTTTAAGCTTTTGCAAATTTCAAATTATAAATTTCTTGTCATGAATCATCCTGCTTATTCAAGAAGCAAATTTTCAAAAGGAAGGTTTTCTTTGTAGGTGATGTTCATAGTGTCAGTCATTTTTCTTTCTTCTTCAATCCCTTGAATTTTAAATGTCTAAAATTGAAACAATATGACTTGATGGGTGAAACATTTTTGCCATTAGGATAGCTGATTTGAAATGAGGCTATAAAAATAATTTTGAATGTTCATGCCCACTTAACAGAATTGTAAAGCAGACAGAAATTTAAAAATCTTTTTTTTTCACTAGGGCTTTTCTATCCTACACACAATAGCTGCTTGAGGGTACTGGATTCTGGGATGTATCTCATAATTTGGTTTTTAGGAGGCAAACCAATAAGAAATTAATTACAGAGACAAGTAGACTTGGTAATCTCTTACATTAAGGGAATATGCCTTTGTTCTGGAAACAAAAAATGAATAAAACTTGGTAAGCCAAAAATCAGTAAATGTCTTTAAAAAAAAAAAAGCCTTAAAAGGTCACAAAACCAATTTTGCCTAGATGTGTGAATGATGTAACCCTACTATACTTAACGGAGCGTTTAATTTTGTCTAATTGTCATTAAAAAAATAGTAATCGCTGAAAAGGTAGACTAAACAAACATGGACAAACCAGTGTTGTTTCATTCACACCTAAACTACACCCTCTCAGAAAAAAACTTTGTCTGCTTAACGCAACACATGGTCAGAATTACTTTTGCAAATGAAGTAGCATAAGGGAAGGATATAGACAGGAAGAGGAAGAAGAGGAAGAGAAGGAAACAGAGGAGTTAGGAAGACAGACTAGGAAAAAAGTTTGGGAGATAGACACCCTTATCCAAAAGCAAACGTAGCTGCTAAAAGGCTGGTGACTAAATCTCACTGCATCCAGTTCAGGAACCTTATTCACATGTGTGTAAGAAAGAGGCAGGGAAAAGCAAGACAATGGAAAAACACATTTGTGCATTCAGTTATAATGCATTTTCACACACATACCAAATGCACCACTCTGCTCCCCAAAGCATGCTGATAAGAGGTGCAGGTTAACTTTAAAAATCACCTCCAGATAAATACCCAAGTATGTTGAGATGAAAAACAACACTAAATTCCTACATGTCACTAGGAATGCTGGCACACCTTTAAATTCAAAACCTCTGTTTTTACACAGGATTGTGATAGTCCATGGACTAATCTAACTGATTTGGAAAACAAAATCTTAGCTAACTGAAGAAAATCCAGTGCCTTCTCCTGTGCACACCATGGAGTTACTCTGTGCAGCCTATGGCAATGTTCTGACTGTCTGCTTCCTTAGGTCCAGGAAATGCACCTTTCCCCACACACAGCCAGGGAGGAGGGCTAAGAAACAAACTGAGCCAGAATTGCCGCTGTTCACAAAAGGAATTCCCCCTCCCTTCCCCTCCTTCTCCCTCCTCTTTCTTCTCTGTCCCTCCCCCATCATCGCTGGTGAATAATATCACTCTGCTACCTGCCTTGAGCAACACCGTGAGTCCCTGTCTTCAAGCATTCAGGGAATTTAACAGCCTGGAAATTCCTGTTGTCCATTCGCTGAGGTCACAGATAAAGCTAAACAACAAGCCGTGGTTCCCATCAATCATAAGTCACTCACTGATAGAATGTATGGTAGGAGACCTGATGGAAGCGAGTCACCAGAGAAAATACCCACTGATGACGCATATCCAGGCATAAAAATAGTTACAGGGCCCTCAAAGGGATTATTCAACAGCCTACATTTAGACTTTCTTACAAGAGACCTGAAGTCAACGTGCTGCAGTTAAGTAGCTGGAGAGAGATGAAGTTTAAGCTTCCTCAACAGACATAACCACAAAAAGCTGTTTTAAATAAGCTCCACAATAACAAGCTGTTTGGTAAATTTTAACACAATTTTGTAAGCCCTAAACAGCACCACCAACTATCTTATAAAATGCCACACAGTCTTCTGTTTTATCCACTTTCCCCCTCATACAATGATTTCTCGTTTTTAACTCCTAGTCACCAAGTGGTAATATTTAATCAGTCCAAAGAAATATAGCCTTAGCTACTTTCCAAATAAACTTTCGGAAAACGACACAAATTGCTCTCTGCATCTATATCTTTATAAAACACGCTTTTAAGTAGAATAAAGCTTAATGACAAATTTCACCGAAAAAACTGATGACATTTTGCCCACTGTATTTGCAGTTATCTTTTTGATGAATTGGTTTGATCACCTAGAGAAATAATTACCACATGTATTACATACACCTACTAAATATCTTATACAAAATAGGTGTCACTGTTGTTTGACAAATGAGTGAGTGAATGAATGAATCAATAAATAAAATCTTATGTACAAATATTTGAATTGAGCAAATGACAAGTAAGATGTTAACTAAGACTAATATTCTTTTTTCTTTAATTTTATGAGGAGAAAAATAACTTTTTACATGTGTAACAATTTTAATAGTTCTCAAATCATCTGTTCTCTTTTCCTCCCACTCAAACATATGCATAGCTTCCCTACACAGCAGGTCGTTCACAGAACTTTCATATCAGAAAATGCTGGATTTTTGCACATGTTTATATTTGAATATCTAAAAATGTTCCCTTCCCAGTTTGCCTTAAGCAAATGTGCTGACACAATGAACAATGAAGACAACCGGCTATGACAGAACCCAAAATTCTGCCTCAGAACTTGAACACTTCCAACTTGCAACACACTATTTGTTAGTCTTATTACAGATCCTTTCCTTATTTGGGCAGGTTTCCATTGTTACCCAGTTAATTATTAGCCATAGAAATTTATCTGTGATAGAACATATCTCGGTGCTTAATGCTATTAACTATCTTGCCCACACAAATGGCAAAAACCTGTTAACCACACTGCTCTAACTTTTGAAGAACACGCTTACGGCTTTATTGTAGAGGGTAGTTCTCCAGTGAACAAGTGGTTAAGAAGATGACATTTCTCTTCCTGTCCTGGTAGGTTCTGCATCACCTTCCTCAAGTATGATAACACTGCTATAAATACAGGTGCAACATATTTTTAGTACTAAGATTTTACAAAAGCATTCACGTTTCTCTCCTGTGCATATGTGTCAACAGTATGTGGCCTAGTTTAAAGAACCTAAATGGAAATGTTCGCTGGTGCCCTCTAGTTGATCATTGCTAAAGCAATTTTGAGGAAGTACACGTGTACCTCCATCACCCCACTCACAAATATTGCAAAGTTCCCAATTAACATTCGGCCATTAATTCCTGACATAAAATGTGAAATAAAAAATGAAATTTAAAAACTGTTTTATTTCATAAGGTTTCATTATGCATTTTTTTGAAAATGAACAGAAAAAAACCTAAAAAATAAGATGACTCATATTCCTATTTGTCAAATAAGAAAGAATGTATTAATACTTAATATTAACTCAGAAACCAAAAATGCTTCACTAATTTTACCATAAGATAGCTCAAAATCAGCCAACCCTGAAATGATCACGTTTCACCCTGCTGCAAATATCTGACAGCTTTCAGTCATGGTGGTCTATGCTGATCAAGTCTGAACTGAAAATCCTCAGATACTTTCAAACAATACCAATATCCAAAGGAGACACTATTTCAAATTGCATTGACATTTTAACTAACAATCCAGAGATCACTATTGAATCCCCTAAGAGGTTATTTCCATCAGCACTCCTACTTTTAGTGATTCTAAGCCTGTTAAATTTACTATCGGCAGAACAATTGTTTTTTGTTAAGAGAAAATGAAATTTCCTTACCCTAGATTAGAAACTGTGCTATCGTTATAGTTATTTAAATCTGTGAAATCATTTCCTGCATTGTCTCCTGCAATGAAGAGGTTAAACAAACCACTGCTTAAAATTTAAAAATGTCAAAATACATTTCAGAGAGTAAGTGCTTTTATCTTTTTGAAATCTCAAACAAGGCAATCACCTGGTCACTAAATTTAGGAACAGTTATTTAATCATCTGGAAAGAACTGGGGGAAGAAAGGATATAGCAAAAGGGCGATGTAGCAAAAACAAAATGCTTTTTCAAATTAGTCTCTCTAGAAACAATATTTAAATTCATCCCTAGGTCACTAGTTACATACCATGACAATAAATCAATTTACATGTTTTAACTATATTCAAAAAATGGGAAAATGCATCCCTAGTTCACTATCCTATGCCCAGTCAAAGACAGATACATCCCATTTAGACTGCAAGGTTAGTTCTCTCCTTTAGTCTCAGTATCATGATGGATCCTGTTTTGTTTTGTTCTTTTTGAGACAGGGTCTCACTCTGTTGCCCAGGCTGCAGTGCAGTGGTGTGACCACAACTCACTGCAGCCTCCATCTCCCAGGCTTAAACAATCCTCCCACCTCAGCCTCCCAAGTAGCTGGGACTACAGGCGCATGCCATGTTAAGATGGGATCTCTCTACATTGCCAGGGCTGATTTCAAACTCTTGGGATCCAGCAATCCTCCCACCCTGGTCTCCCAAAATGCTGGTTTATCAATTTGAGCCACTGTGCCCAGGCATGGATTCCATTTTATTTATTTTTTTTAATTAAATCTTTAGATTTTCTCATTGTTTAATAGTGACATTTTTCATTTAGTAAATAAGATTGCTTCTTAAATATTTCATGGGCTTATGCTCAGTGACGTCATTATCTTCATTTTTTCCCACCCAGCAATGCACCTACAAGAGTATGTGCACACACGCTCACGCACACACACACACACACACACACACACACATTCAACCTTTCCCTCATGCCTGATCTCCTTTGATGAGGGGAAACATTCAAAGAACTCAGGGTGTACTCAAGAGAGTCATCCTTAACACCTCCTTAAACCTCAGCTCCCACATCTAATCACCAAGCCATGACAATTTTACCAAGTTACCTCTCTTTCTTGTCTGTCTTCTAATTCCACTGCCATGACCTTAGTTTTACCCTTCAGCACAGTGCTTCTCTCAGGGAAATATAATAATAACTACCCACAGTTCTCCCGCTTCCCTCAAACATGGCCAATAGTGAGTTGTAGAAAACATAACTCTGACTATAGTACTCATTCCATCAAAACCCTTCAATGGCTCCTAGCTGTATCATACAAAGTCCTGTCAGAAATCACCCTACACTATCATAATTTTTCATTACCATATTTGAACTTTCTGTTTGATTTTGAGCTCCTTAAGGTCAGAGACTGTGTTGTGATTACTGCATCTCCAGCTCTCAAGCAGACTACCTGGCACTTTTGTTGAACTAAAGTGGACTGAACCACAGGACACTGAATTGACATTTTAAACTCCTGATGCGGCCAGGCATGGTGGCTCACATCTGTAATTCCAGCGTTTTGGGATACTGAGGCAGGAAGATCTCTTGAGTTCAGGAGATGGAGACCAGCCTTGGCAACAAAGGAAAACCTTGTCTCTAAAAAGAAATTAGCAAGGGCTACGCACCTGTAGCTCTAGCAACTTGGGAGGCTAAAGCAGTAAGATGACTTAAGGAATTGGAGATTATAGTGAGTTGTGATGGCACCACTACACTCCAGCCTGAGCAACAGAGCAAGGTCCTGTCTCAAAAAAAGCAAACAAACAAAACTCCCGATGTGGTCTAGCTAGACTAGATAAAAAGAAAGCATGGCAAAGTAATTCTCTTTAAAAATCAAAGAAAACTGAGTTCAACAACAGTCCTGTCATATCTTAGCCAATTACATAACCCATCTGAACCTTAGGTTCCCAATCTGCAAAATGGTGTTATGGCAAATGGAATAGCATACTGTGTGTCCACTACAATAGCTTGCACCTATTGAGAAGATGCTTAATAAATGGCAGCTATTATTATGTTTTAGTGATTTCTATTGTGCAATTATATATACGTATATCAGACATCAAAATGACCAATTTTGGTGCTGTGCATTAGACAGGTATCTACATATCTATACTGTCTAATACTGTATCTGCTGGTCATAAATGGCTCTTGACACTTCAAATGTGGCTAGTATAACTGAGAAAACTGAGAAACTGATTTTTCTATTTTAATTAATATAAATTTAGATACTTCATGAGACTGAGTGACTATGGCACTGGACAGCACAGACCAAATTAGCCCTGACATCAATGGAGCCCCCTTTAAGTGTCTATCATTTCCCTTTCCCCAGAATCGGCTTGTTTACAAGGATTCCAGGCCAGTGTTAATCAGGGTCTATGTCTTCATTTTTGTTAATCCAACACTGCCTGTTCCGTTAAAGAAATCAGACCTACATGCCTGTATTTTTCACTCTCTTTGCAAATTAACTCTAACACTAGTAGAAGGGGCTCTACATCAGGAAAACAACCCATCTATTTAAGAAATTTAGCCCTGAAAGTCTGAGAAGATCAGGTAACAGAGGTTCCATAGAAAATATTTCTCAAATAAGCTTCTCCAAAACTGTGTATCTTTGCAATGTTAACTCAGTTCAGCTTTTATTGCGTGTACTTATTTACATATTCGTGCACTTGCTTTGCACTCCAACATTCTAAATTCATTGAAGGTAGAAATAATCTTGTTTCATTTCCTTGTACACGTGTCGAATGGATTGTTACCAGTCAGAGAAACAAATGAAGAATACAGGCCACGGAATGGAACCCTCAGCACAACAGAGAGACAGATTAGATTGGCAAGTGCACAGGATCTGGATCGAAAAAGCCCGCTTCAAATCCCAGATCTGCCATTAACATTCTATGAGGTTTGGAAAAATCACCTTGCCTCCAATTTGTCAAATAACAGTAATACTAACAGCAACTACTAAATATAGTACTAATAATCTAATGCGATAGATCAGACATATAAATGTTAGCGCAAATAGTGTAACTGAGAAAGCAATACAAATAACACTTAGCTTTCTACCTTGTATATTACTTGTATGTTACTACAAAAAGTAATGTCCCATAAGTATGAAAAACACCATGTATCTGTCTTGACAATGTGGATAAATGTCTATAGGGAAAGATCAATTTAAAAATAATTGTAAGGATGATTACACTTCCATTTGTAAACTGTAATAACAGTCATTACCTGTGGTGTACAGTCTTTATCTGACATCAAGGTAGAATGTTAAAATACGCTTTTGTATATATGACCTGTCTCCTTAATTATACCTGTGCTGTATGGACAGGGTCTGCGGTCTTCAAAAGTATTTGGTAATAATAGCTCACTTTTGTTGTTCGTTTTTCAGTTCACAAAGTACTTTCACTGATATGCTTAAAGTTCTGTTCAGGCCAACTCCCAGATAGGCTGAGGATTTTATTATTTTCATTTTGCAGAAAAGTAAAGTAATAATGGCATCAGTAGGTATAACCATCAGGTTAATAACTCGAAGTCTAGAGCTCCTGTTCTTGTACTCAGGGAATTTCCCACTGTTCCCCACTTCCAAAGAAGAATCCAGATTGTGTTCATGTGATCCCACATTAAGAATTTTAGCAAAACACTAGCCATTACACTGTACATCTATCTCATGTTACAGATGTATGTTTACATATAATTTAATATTGATTAATATTAATACATAATTCAATAATTTTAAAAAGTATTCTCACCCACACTCACTTAGCAGATCCTTACAGAGTGGGTATGCCAGGTAGTACAATCACCATTTATGGATAAGGAAATTGGAGTTTGGAGAGATCTCAACTCTTGACTGTGTCTTTGTAGGGTGATAGAGATGAATGATCTGTGCACCGGGCTGTGTATCTAGATCTACTACCAGCCAGCTGAGTAACTTGAAATGAGTCACCCAACCTCCCTGGGCCTCAACCTCCTTCTGTGTAGAGACTTTTAGTCACTCACAGATACAACCTAGCTATTAAAACTCTATTATCAGGGACGGGCGCGGTGGCTCACACCTGTAATCCCAACACTTTGGGAGGCCGAGGCAGGCAGATCACAAGGTCAAGAGATCGAGACCATCCTGGCCAACATGGTGAAACCCCGTCTCTACTAAAAATACAAAAATTAGCTGGGCATGGTGGCACACACCTGTAATCCCAGCTACTCAGAAGACTGAGGGAGGAGAATTGCTTGAATCTGGGAGATGGAGGTTGGCAGTGAGCCCAGATCACACCACTGCACTCCAACCTGGGCAACAGAGAGAGACTCAGTTTCAAAAAAAAAAAACCTCTATTATGCTGCAATTCAGCTAATTGGGCAACATCGCTGAGACACGGCCCCCAATGGTCTAAGTTCTTGCTGGTTCTTTGTCCTCTCTCAAACACTGTAATGCATCTCACAATATCTGTTGCTTCACAATCGAAAAACTGGACTTCATTAAGGAGTTCATTCTGTTTGTTTGTTTATCTGTATAGAGCCTTAGGCCCTGTTTATGCCCCATTTATTCTTTGATCCCTTAGCTATATTCAGCCGGTAAAACATTCCCTAGAAGAAAGGCTAGCCGAGACAGACACATGAGAGCACAGGGGTTCCAGAGGAAAAGGTGTGCCCTCGCCTGACCTGGCCTCACTGAGCTGCCTACCACACTTTCACTCTGGGGATAGGAGATGATTCTCTGTGTTGATGGGTTTTGATATCTTTTACATTTTTATCTTTTTAAAGAAATAGTATGAAACCCAAGGGTGATAGGAAAGACAGGCTCTTGCACACGGGTCCAGGAACAGGGTCACAAGAGATTTAAAACTATTCAAGTGGCCCAACTAAGAACGTGTCCACCGTAGATGGGGCAAGTCCAAAAGAACTAGTGGCTAAGGGCACCTGGCTAAAAGTAGGGACTCATGTGCACAAATCCACACATACCCTCTGCTGGCATGGAGAGAGCTCTTCCTACATCCCAGCTGAGGTGCCAGAGAAATAAGCAACCTGACCCCCCAAGAGTCTTTGGAGCCTGGCAGTAACCTGAGCTGCTCTAGGTTATTTTTGCTGATGGCTAGTGGTTCTTAAAGGGACTGTGTTCTAAGTACATGTGTCCAGACACAGGATGCAAATCAATGACAAGACAGATGTGACTGACCTATCTTCATGAAACAAAGTCCATTCGTAAACGAGAAGACATGTGAGCAAACATTTTAATGACCTTTCAAAAAGATCAATCATATACCCTGTGATATAACATCAATGGCTTAACAGAAGGCAATACTGAATAACACAGTATTCTATTGGTGTAAAATGTAAACAGACAGCAGGCATTTTCCCAAGGCTCTGTCTTCAGTCTAAGCCTGCTACTAAAGAAGGGAATGGGGAGTCGAAATTACAGATGGAAATGACTTCCAGGACCCAGCTCTACAGTTATCATCCCCCTTAAATGCTCGCTAAATCTCTTAGAAGTATAATCATTCCTTCGTACCAAAAAGGAAAGTGGAGCTTGGCCAGGCTTTGTAACACACTCAAAAGTTACATGAAAGAAAGATGGGTGCAAGCCCCTTCCAATAATGTATATGGGAAAGGTGAAAATTCCAAAAGCAAATACCGTACTCAAGAAACCATTCTCATGAAACAATTAGTCCTTTCATTCTCTATTCCACAGCCCTATATTGGCCAGGCAGGAACTGGAACAACCCAGTAACAAGGAAAGTGGGACCTGGAGTCACAAACACCCAGGTTTGTAAACCTTTTCCACCACAAACATGTTAGGTGACCTTGGGCAAAGTGGATACATTCCCTAGGCCTCAGTGGGAGTAACAGTGATACCTACATGGTCGGATTGTTTAGAGAGAGGTCATCATATGTATAATACTTTTGGAGTGGTGCCTAGCACAAAGAAACCCCAGAGTAAAACTATGGCTCTTATCGGTTGTACTAGTAGTTCTAATTCATTAAGTGTGCAATTCAATTTGCCTTGAAAATTTTGATAATATATAATCACAAGAAAAATCATGTAACAGCTAATTATCAAGTAGGTACTTCACAGATACCATTTCCGGTGATCACAATTTTGCCAGGCAAGGGATCTGACTCCCCTTTGCAGATGAGGGAACTGAAATTTACAAAGGTTTACTATCTTATCCAAATCACAACTAGCAAGTGACAGAGCAGGGACTTTAGTTCAGGTCTCACTTCAAAGCCTGTACTCCTTTCTCTCAAACGAGAAATAGCCATAGAAATGGCAATGTAGAGCAGTGGGAACAACCCTCTATTCTATCCAGTTCTATTCTACAACTTGTTAACTCTGCCCTAAGGTCAGTTGTGTAACCTCTCTAACCTGTTTCACCCGCATTTTTCATGGGGACAGAAGCCTAATCTCTGCGGCATGTTATCCATCCGTTATTGGTTTACAGGTAATTCCACAGAGAATGATAAAGTACTCTGTAACACTATTTAAAATATATTCTAAGGATTCATTTCTGAGCCATGGCTCTTCAGAAATCCACAAGCCCTGTTTTATATAAATCATGATAAAACCACACAGATGCATAAAATCTTATAGTTCATAAAGCATCTTCACAATCATTCGCTCACTTAATCATCCTAACAACTCAGCAAGGTAGCTATGTACCTGTTTCTCAGATGATGAAACTGAGGCACAAGTTAAGTCAACTGCTAATAGTCGTATAATCAATAAATAGTAGAAGTCATCATTTTAATAGCTGGGTTTTATGCTATCCTCTCTGTGTTTCATCCATTGTATTAAGTCCAGCTCTGGAAAAATATCAGCATCTTTCTCGTGTAATCCGCTATACTCTGTAATATATCAAAGGATGGCATCCCCTTCTGTCTTTCAGGTACTATCTTTTACTTGTGTTGCAAAATACAGTTTTAATTAATGTCAACATTATTTCCTAACACAGCACAATACCTACCCAAGAAAATCAGTCAACAGAATAACTTCCCAAAGCTTGAGTGTTCAAAGGCACGAGGGCCATATCTTACCCATTATTTTATAGCATGGAGTACCTTCTGGCACTTAGGAGTAGATGTTCCATGAATTAAACTGAATAAAGCTCAAGACAACTGTAACCTTATAAAATTATGTCTCTATTTTACATAATAATTTATAGAACTTTAAGGTACTTTTAACAGTGAACATGACAACAGAATTACATTTCAAGAACGCATTTATTGAGTGTCCAGTGTGTCTCGCACTGCTCCAAGTGCTTTATGTTCACTACTTTATTTCTGGAAAACAATTCTGTAGGTAGGCCTAATGCTGTTTTTTATTTTACAGATGAGGAAGCTAAAGCAAGTTAACTTGGCCAAGGGTACAGAGCTAGTTAGTGGCAGAACAGTCATTTGAACTCAGGGTCTCTGGCATCTACAGCGAGTGTTCAGAGCCACTCTACTACACTGTCCCCACTGATAATATGCTAGACGCCATCCTCAGATCTTAATTCATCTCACGACGACCCTAGGAGCAGTAGCAAATCACCTTGGAGATTGAAAGTCGCCTTGATAATTCACTGGCACAAATTGGTATTCAGGAGAAAAATTAAGTAATCCAATTTAATTGTCCTGCCCATGACCAAAAATATCACAAGTAGCACATCCATCACATTACAATTTTAAAAGTTGTTGGAAAAATAAAACTTAAAGCTATATTTTAATTTTAACACTTGACGTTTAAATTTACAGCCAGTTTACCTCTTCTTGAAACAGTATCTTTTGATATGTTTTCTGTGCAGTCTCGTACACTTAACATTGCTTTTTGTTTGTAATCTTACAGTTGTGATTCTATCTAGCATCCACTGAAAGTTTTTTAAATAAAAAACAATAAAAATCTGATAGAAATTTTTTTTCGGGACTTCAATGCTTGTCTCTTTTCTTGCTTTCATCTTATTTTCTCATCTTTTTTCTTTTGTAGTTTCTTTTGTTATTTGCTTTGTTTCCTGGTCAAATGATGTAGGCTGGTAAGCATAGCAATCTTCCAAAGCTACACGCTTAACAGTAGGTCCCTCAAAGTTAAGTCTATGGACAATCCACATCATTATCTCCAAGGCTGGGGTCCCAAATCTACATTTTTCAGCAAGTTGCCAAGGTGAATTCTCTACATACTGGGATAAATCATACGATTTTCAGTCTGCTGATTCCTGTAAGTGGTTCTTCCATGGAAGCGCTTTTTCATCTGGTAGTGTGTTTGTGCTAGTTTTATGAAAACATAAACTTCACTCTAGACTTTAGCTGAGAGTGTCACACAATATGGGACATTTTATGTACTAAATTTAAATCAAAGATTATACCACACTTTATCATTTATTTCAATGTGTGGCAGCCAGGAAACACAACTAGAGAATAGAGAGTGAATCAAACCAGGCCTCCAAAGATAATGGCTTAAGAAATATACCCAACCTGCTTCATTTGAGTTTACCAAAGCAACAGATTTTATTTTGGGTATTTCATTTTCATGTGAAACCTGACCATCTGGATCCCTCAATTAACCCTCATTATTAAAAACTACCTTATTGAACCAACTAATGGCCAATGTTTGAGAAAAGTGCTCAAATAAAACTTTATCAGAAGTTTTCATCTAATAGAAAGTATTTAGTTACTAACAATGCAAGAGAAAAGCTAACACTTAGAATGTGACCTTTTTTGAGATGTCACTTCCTTAAACGTTTGATTGCTGTCCATAAAACCTGACAGGAAATTCAGATTACTATATGCAGGTCACTAAGAGAGGATACTATAGTCAATCTTGTCACATCACCCTCCTTCCTAACCTTCACACTTAATGTTTGTTGTTCAACCTTATGGAGACACCCAGTTCCTCAATTCCAGTAGTTCACCATCTTCCTCCTCCTCCTGCTCCAGGTTTCTTTCACTATTGCCTCTGAATCCCACTATGAACCACTTTGCCCTTTGTCTCGCCAGCATCCCAACTCATCTGACAGCTTGCCCTTCATACCCATCCTAAAAAACACTCAGTTTAGTTCACTGCTTTTTCTGTCCCCATATAATCTAGAGGGGCTGAGAAGAAGCACCAATTTCACAGGCTGAGCTACTTCTGCAGAGCCCTCTGAACATTGGCCTTCTCATTCTGGGGTGCTCTGCTCAGCACTCTCTGCCATTTCCTCCAGAGACAATTCCAAGTGTTCCCTATTTTTGTCAATATTACCCAGTTTTTCCAGATAAACTTGCCTTCTACTTCACAAAAAAAGAAAAAAAAAACAATGAATTTTTCAAAGAAAATTATCCTTGATGCACAGTTTCTACCCATAAACTTAGTAGCATACCTCCTTTTGCCCCATCAGTCCTTTCTCCAGCATAGAGCACTCTAGCTGCTCAAGGATTCTGCCCAATTATCATCCTTCCTTTATATCATCTACCTTTCCCTCTCCAATGGCTCTACTTGGTCAGCATATATAAACAGATTCACATTGATTCAGAAATGCTCTCTGGGTCCTGATTCTTATTCTACCATCTCACTCCTCCTACACACAGCCAAGCTTTCTTGAGGTACAAAGTATGATTATATTGTTCTTTTCTCTAACTCCTCGAATATAGTTCCTGATAGGCCCTCAATAATAATTCCCATTGTTTTAAGATTGATGCTGAAAATAGAGAAGCCAAATAGAAAGGTGGAAAAATAGTTCAGCAGCCATTTTATAAAAAGAGAATATCCAACAGCCAAAAAACAAAGGAAAGGGGGCTCAACTTTCTTAACCACCAGAGAAACAAAAATGAAAACTACAAGGGTACACCACTATATAGCCATCAAAATGCTCAAAATGCAAAAGATGGAAATACTACAGCAGGGCAAAGACAGTTAGGACCCTCATGGATGTTGGAAGGGGCACAAACTGGCATACCTGCTTTAAAAATGCATGCAGTAATAACTGCTGAAGTAGAATTCATGGAAGCCCCATGATCTAGCGACTCCACCCCTAGGGCTGCACCTGCAGAGATGTACCATAATATTCATAGAGGCACTACTTGTAAGAGCCAAAGCCAAAAGTAATCCAAATTCATCAATTATAGAATAAACAGATTACGGTACATTCATAGGATGGAATTCAATACAGTAATGAGAATGCACGATTGTTACATGCAACATCATGAACAAATCTAACTGACATACCATGGAATGAAATAAGTAAGACACACACACACAAAGCAGAGCATATGATTCCATATATAGAAAGTATAAAAGCAGGCAAAATAATAGATATGGTGTTAAAAGTTAAAACAGTAGTTCTCCTTGGGTTCTAACATTAAGACATGTGCTCTTAGAATGCTGATAATGTTCAAATGGTGAAAATCCATCAAACTGTCTACATCCTTTTCTTTATATATATTATATTACACAATTTTAAAATCTGGTTATATTGATTCATCCTTGAACCACTTCTTATTCAAAACATTCTTGACTTCCTTCTCCGTCTCACGCTATAGATGCTAACATCCTGAGGCCAGGGACCAATCCTTGTCTATCTTGGCTTCCCTAGTTCCTATACAGAGCTTAGTACACACCTGTTCTCAACAAATGACTCTGGATGAGTGAACGACCATGGCACCTCAGCCTCACCAATTTTATTCTAGTTTATGCTCTTGACTCTGAAGTCTGCATTTTCGGCCTCTTCCCTGGGCTCCAGGTCTTGATATCTACCTACAGACATTGCAGTGACAACAATCTCCCCTTTATTTGGAAAGGGCTTTGAGTCAGGAGCTTTACCTATCACAAACAGCCTGCACATTAGTAATTATTACCCCTACTTTACAGACCAGGAAATCAAGGATCCCAGAGGTTAAGTAATTTACCTAAGAATGCATGGGTGATAAATTGAAGAAGTAAAATTGAAACTCAGGTCTTTCTTATCCCAAAGCCAAGGATCTTTCCACAGACCACACATGACCACAGATACAACAAATCTAAAATGTAGGTCACACAGGCTGGGCACAGTGGCTCATGCCTGTAATCCCAACAGTTTGAGAGGCTGAGGCGGGTGGAGGCCAGAAGTTCGAGACGAGCCTGACCAACATGGCAAAACCCCATCTCTACTAAAAGTATGAAAATTAGCCAGGCCTGATAGTGCATGCCTGTGGTCCCAGCTACTCAGGAGGCAGAGCCAGAAGAATCACTTGAAATCGGGAGGTTGAGGTTTCAGTGAGATCGTGCCACTGCACTGCAGCCTGGGCAACGGAGTGAAACTCTTATCTCAGTAAATAAATAAACAAATAAATAAAACTGAAAAATTGAAATGTAGGTCACTGCTTTTCTCAAAGGCCTGCTCATCTTCCTCATCCTGGGCGACATCATCACCACCCACCTTGTCACTCAAGCTGCAGTTTGGGAATCGCCTTCAATTTCCCTCACCCTTCACACTGACCAAGCCTCTAAGTACTGTGCCAAGCTTGACAGTCCATCCTGTGCTCACTATACTGCAGCATTAATTCAGGTTTTCATTTTTTTTCTCTTGAATGTTACTGTAATTGTCTGTATACCACATCCCCCAAATGCAGGCTTGCTTTCGCCTGTATCATTTTTGTGATGCTGCCTGAGATGTCTTTGTAAAATGCAAATCTGAGTATGTCCCTCCCCTTACCTACAGGACAGAGTTCAAACATAGCAGCATGGCATGCCCTCCTTGACCTGGTCGTGGCCAAACTCTCCAGATCCTTCCCTTGTGACTCTACTCCTCCCCCTCCTCCCACCCTGTAATCCTGCCATGTGAAGATTTACCGCTCACAAATGCACCTCGCTATTTCCATGTCTCTGGGTCCTTTTATGCCAAGGCTTTATCTTCCTGGAATGCCCTTTCCCGTGCTGTCTACCAGGCAAATTACCACCCATCCTGCAAGTGGTAGCTCAAGCATTTAGCCCTCTGTCAAACCTCTCAAGTAAAGCTGCTGCATTGCTTTCATGTCACAGCTAAGCTTTGTGCTTCCTTCTCTCACAGCCCCTTTCATAATGTATTGCAGTTTTTACAGTCTGCAGCCTTCACTTCTAGACCATTAGCTCCTCGGGGACACATCTCCGCTCTTTATTGCATGCTCAGGCCCGCACACAATAGTCAACAATACTTGAACAAGTGAATTAGTAAATGAAACCAATTGTATGTGTACATATAATCTTAGTTGCAAATAATTTATTTTTAAAAGCAAATCCCAAGAGAATTGTCCAGGCGGAAACAATGAGGCAGGACTAGATCATTTATCTTTGTAAATTCTACGAGAGTGCAGCTCAAAGTGTAAGGCTGAAAACAACATTTAGCTGTTGTGTGTCTGCGGGAACATAGCATCCTCCTCTCCCAGGCCTCTCATCAATAATCTCCTCCTACCACCACTGCAGCCATCTCTGATCCTGGGCAGCGGTTAAGTTCAAGGGTGAAAGGAAAAGGAGTGAAGATGTGTATTGAATAGGCTATTTCCTGGATCCCTAGTCTCTGAAGCTAGTGGAGATAATCACGGATACTCGACCTCAAGTTTTATGTGGAATAAAAATGGTCTAAACCTTAATAGAGATAACCAGGATACAGCAGAATATTCCATTTATCTCCTGGATCAGCTAAAGTAGAACAGAGCAAAAATAAACATTTTTCAGATTGTGCTCTCATTTCTAAGATGCAGGACAGGAACATGGGCATATAAATAGTCAAGTGGTGATACTGTCATTTCTGAATGAAGATACTAAGCAAAGGACTGGTGGAATTGACAAAGATGAGTATGGCTGCAAAGCACAGTGAGAGAAGAAACTTGACGTTTGAGAGTTGAGCAAGAGGCTGAGAAACAGCAGGCAGGAGTACCCACTTCACCAATCGCTCCACGCCACCTCGCCACCCCAGGCCACACGGTACTTAAGTACAAGGCAGGACATCAGATGACCTACCAAAAGTACTCCTTGCACAGAGGAGAAAGCTGACTACAGCTCTCGCCAGCCCCTACTCTACATGAAAGCTACAATTAAACAGCTCTCCCTAGAAGAAGACTATGGAAAGAAGCAGGCAAGTGTCCCCTGAGACACACACAAAAGCAGTAACTATGTTGACATTCCAAGAAGAGAGAGGGAGAAGAGCAATTTTTTTTGCAGTCGCGTTCTTTAATTGCCTCTTCTGGCTTCCTTTCTGGAGAGGGAAGAGAGGTGGGTGATGGCGGCTGGATCACATAAAAGACCAGAGTGCAGCTGATGTGAATCTCTATCAGTCCTCCTTGCACAAAGACCTTATTACAATACACACATAAAAATGTGTGGGCAAGTCTGGGAGGGTTGGGTTCCCCCCCACCAAACTCACTCCCAGCCCCGTGCTTTGAATGTAGTTGTGTATACACACCCTCTGACAAAATAGGTTCTTCATGTTGCCATGGAGCTGAAACCTCTGTAGTTTAGATGGAAGGATCACAGTGCTTTTGTACTTCTAACAGCAGAGGTAATAATCACTGCATAATATTAACTCCACTTGTATTTCAGATTTTCAGTTGCTCATCTTCGTGTTCTGCATGAACTCTACGTATATTTTTTTAACTTACTCCTTGTAAAATTACCACACGGGAGCTGCTAGCAAATGAATTCTTGTGTTTGTAAATCAATATGCCAAAACTTGGGTGCATTCATGATGTGTGAGTTTTCCCCACCCCGCCCTTTCTAACAGAGAGGGTTTGTGATCTTATCACATCTAGGGGAGTTTATGAGAAACGCAAAGAACAAATCAATCCACAGCTAATAAATATGCTGTGAAACACATAAACATCCCATAACCAGTACCTATTTTCTCTGATATGATAAACCTAAAGGTTATTCTTATTCTGATTGTTTTTCAAACAGGTTTTAAGAATCAAAATCATATCTAGAACACTTTTGCAAACGTGGATATGCTTCTGCAAGTTCCTCTCAGATCTTGTTTCAAAGCTTAGCTATTACCCTGTTGTTCGGAAACCAAATAAAATAATCGAATGAAAGAAAAACTAAGTGATTTCCTAGCACAATCTCAATGTCTACGCTGCCCCTTCTTTCAGATTTTGTATCTCCTGTGAAATCAGTAATTTGACTTCTACAAAATAAAATGCAAAGGAGTTAAATAAAATATTTTTGATTTCCTACCTGGAAATACGCTTCTGGTCCTAGTCACACATTCTCATAATCTTGAGCCTCAATGCCTCAGGTAAATTCGCCAATCTGCTGACAAGAAGTTTTGTATTATGACTTCTCCTCCCACAGTGCATGCATTACAACTTGACTATGAAGATGACCTTCATCTTAACCAGAACAGCAAAACTGAATCTAGCAGTTTGAAAAATGAGAGTACAAACATGCAGAGGAGGGAGAGGCAGAACAGGTGGATAAGATGATGCACTAAGCTACGTAGAATATTAGTGCTAGAGTGCTCTGCAAAGTGAAATCTTAAGAATTAGAAAATAGTTTATGAGCAATAAAATAGTGATGACACTAGATTATAACCCAAATAATAGAACAAATATCCATGAGTTCACACCAAAGTCAATCAATCGATCAATCAATAAAATACATAGATATTTCCTCCCTTCAAAGGTAAAGCTTAATTCTTCTCCCCTTAAATGTGGGCTGACTTCCAAAAATAGAACATAGAAAGAGAAAAGCAGTAACTTTGCAGTGGAAAAACCATAACCAGGTGATCATGGTTAACATCACCAGTGATAAGGCATGTTGAAGTGACACGATTTCTAAGGGAAGCTCACCTTGTGGTATGCTGCCCCCAAACACATAACCCCAGACTACAAAATTCCTGGCCCATACTCCTCCAAAATGTCAGTTCCATCTGAAACAAGTAGACTGTGCCATGGTGCCTTCATATTGTATTTTGTGTAATATTAAATATTTTTAAAGTGAATAGTTAATTAATACCAAATAAACTTCCCAGGCAAACCAAACCATTCTTTAAAATGGTTAATCAACCACTCAAACAGAACAGCCTTGTTAAGATAGTAATATTGGTTAGATAGGAATTTTTCTTCAATTTTGCTGCTTTTGGAAGACCTCAGCATGACATCTTCAAATGTTGTACACTTCAGTTTTTTCTTTACTAAAGACAGTGTGTGTATTTTCACTATGACTAGAAACAATGAAGCTTGTATTGATCATTCTGGCAGTTATTTAAATGGGCTTGTTTTCTCCCTATCTCAATGGCCTCACAATGCTAATACTATAATGCTCAGGACCTTCTGAGCACCCTAGCCAGACCCCGCCTTGCTGCTTGTGGATAGGCATTCCCCAGCCTCTTGGCTGGGTGACAGCAACCACAGCAGCCCACAAGGCCGGTGGAGAACCAATGAGTAAAACGATAAACATTTGTGATGAAACAGGATGTTGGGGACAAGGGGGTGAAGAGACAAAATCTTTCAACCCTGAACTACTAAAGCTACTTTGGAACTCCTAACAGTGTTCCCTTGTTGTAAAACTAGGAGCAGTAAACAGGTCTTTTCTCTGGTGTTTTCTCCTTTAACATAAATAATTTCAGAATTACTGCCATATAACATGCCACCACCCAGGCACAGAACTTAGGACTCTGGGCTAACTGAACCATAAGCACTATACTCCCATAAATATTGTAAATGCTCACTGGAGACACTTTAACAATGATGTGAAAATAAAATGTATTCTGGACAGAGAACACAACATTTTCAATAGATCTGCCCTTCCTGTTGATTGAAAGTACACTTTAAACCACCATGTCCCCTCTTATCTATGTCAGTGAGTAACAACAATAATGATCACTTGCAAGCCCAGGAACCTTCCCGGCAAGCGTAAATTTAAGAAATTCTGAAATAAACATAGTACTTCACTTACACAGTGTCCTAGAGTCAGACTTCACTTTTATGGACTCTCAATATGTAAGTAAATATTTCTTAAGCTAAAATTCTACTGAAATTATTCCCTGATTTCTGTACTTGGAGTACAATCATTTTTTTGATCCCTATGTATTGAAGAATCCACAAAATATTAAGGTTATAACTATGCACATTGTGTATTCCTACTTTACCCCGTAAATGAATGTACCAGTGCTATATATGCATATATCCCAGTACCATACTGCAGAAAAAAAATGATTCAGGTGGTTCCCATTAATTCACACACTGATTCTGATATCGAGGTTAACAAAACAAAACAGAAACACAAAATCACCACTATGCTGGTGCTCTCCTGGACTCCTTTTTAAAGAGTGTTAGCAACAAGGACGTCTTCTCAAGAGTCTATGATACTCATCTCTCTCATCCATTTCGTTGTTGCTTTATTGCTAATGATTGCACCAAAACAAAGTAAACGTTTGCACCAAAACAAATTTTTTTTAAAAAATTCATCTTAGAAGCAATTTGATACTTTAAATAAATCTCTGAAAACCTTTTCCACCGGAAGTGTTCAGATATTTTGCAATATATACAAGGAGAAGGAACACAGCCACGCGGTGAGAAATATGGACAGGGCAGGAAGTGAGCACGATGCGGCAAGCTCACTCATTTCAGACTAAATATAAAACTTTACAGCCATGTGAAACCCAAATTTCTAGTCATTTTTTACTTAAAAACCCAATTCAGCCTGTCTGAATTTCAATTATTTGACAAGTTCCTCCAGTGAAAAAGTGGGAAATTACAATGATGAATTTGAGGACACACATTCTACTTTTGTTCTCCACTTGTTACACTCATCATCCCCAAACTTATTTACCCATCTCTTTCATGAACTTATCTTTAAGAATCATTTCTGGAAAACTCAGTAATTAATATTTTGAAAACAATGCTAGAGCAAAAAGGTTACAGTGTCACATATACTTGCCTTTAAAAATGTGTTACTTATTTCCCTGTAAAGCTGTTGCTCGTGTTGAACAACAGGACATCAAACTTGAAAAGGCAAAATTAGGCCTATGAGAAAATGCAGTAGGTACAGTATCAGAGACGAATGTGACATTTCATTCCAAGCACTACTGCACACACACAACTGGTACACTCAAGTCTAAATCATAATTCCATATGGATGTTAGTCCTCATTCTTTCTAGACAAAAATAAGGCAACTCAATAAAACTGACCACATGATTAAAAAGAGAGCTAAACTTCCCTTTTTACCCTTCAAAAGAAAAGTCACGAGAATATTTCTACCAATACTGATATTAAAAAAAAAACCTGATATTTCAAAGCATAACACCATAACCCATATTACTCTGCAATAGTTTATTATCCATTTGTTTTCATTCATTCTTAGGTTTTTTACTTGTATTTTCCATTTGTTATCTCACACTATTATTTATCAGTTAAGTAACCCTGGGTAAACTGTGGTTTTCATATCTATTGACCTGGGATAGCACAGGCTGATATGTCGTTAGCAAAAGCTTGTCCTAACAAACCTCTCCTTTTATAATTTGTTAAAACCAACTTAATTATATTTTCTTAACTATTTTGATGATTTTGGTTTCCCATTTACATAATTTTTAATATTATAATTTGTCTTTTAAAACTAAGGAAAAACCTTTCATTCATTTTTTTGAATTCTTCCTCCAATGTATGAAATACTGGAAGATATATTGAACTCCCATCTCTAAATCAGAGTTAAGATATTCTCAACCATCTACCAATAAACTATCTACCAGATAACTTAGGTTATTTAAAAATATATTATAAGATCAATTAAATCAATGTAAAGAAAATCTTGAAATGCACTACAAATTCCAAAGGGCATCCTGTTTACATAATAAAATCTGAGCCTTGGAAGAAGAAAACGAACAAGGCATGATTTAGGTAATCAATGCGGGGACCTGCTAAAATGATTTCTGCAAATGAGCAATGAGTTGAGACCACATTTTAAAATTTACTATTACTTACATTTTAAAATCAAGACACTGAAAAGTAGTTTTATAAATACTTAAAAGCTCATAGAAAAAAACAATACATAATAAAATGTAGAATGTTTTTCAAGTGTTTAATAAATATAAGTATTTTGTTTTTAAAATCTGAGATTAAACACAATTCTTAACTTACTAGCCAGATTCACTGTACTCAGAAATTTCTGAATATAGTTTTCATTTACTTTCTAAGCTATCAATCTATAAATCTACATTTAATCTGAAAAAATTATATGACATATTAGATCATTTAAATGTTAAGGGCTCTTAACTGATAATTAATTCCCCTTTACCGTGGTCATTCCACGATTTTAGAATATAAAAGTCCATAAGAATCCAAGCCACTTCACAGTAGACCAAGAAGCAACATAAAAAATAATAATCGGGCCAGGCGCAGTGGCTCATGCCTGTAATCCTAGCAGATTGGGAGACTAAGATGGATGGATCACTGGAGGTCAGGAGTTCGAGACCAGCCTGGCCAACATGACAAAACCCCATCTCTACTGAAAATATAAAAATTAGCCAGGTATGGTGGCACATGCCTGTGATCCCAGCTACTTGGTTGGCTGAAGCAGGAAAATTGCTTCAATCTGGGAGGCAGAGGTTGCAGTAAGCTGAGATGGTGCCACTGCACTCCAGCCTGGGTGACAGAGGGAGACTCAGTCTCAAAATAATAGTAATAATCATCATCATCAGAGAACCACAATATCTTTATCACTGTAACTTTTAAATAACTTTGAAGGCATTCATGAAAAACTAATCAGAAACAGATAATCCAGATAAGATAAAGCTAAAATCATTAAATGTATAAAATAACAAAACAAAAATTAAATCACATTGAGAAACAGTAGAACCAAGTAGAGATAAGTAACAAGAATTAACATTTATAATAAATAAGAAGCTTATTTTTCAAAAAATAGCTAAGAAATAAATTAGAAAAGATAGGCCAGGTCAATCCAGACAAAGAAATGTCATTAATAAAAACATCTCATTATTATTAAAATGCAAACCAAAACAACAATGCATTCAAAATTTTCACCTTGGCACAATCATGATAAAAATGGAAAGCAATTTGGAAATAGTGACCATGTATAATAAAAAATATTCATACCCTTTGAAAAACAACCCCAAAAGAAAAAAAAAAGAATATTCAGAAATAAGGGGATTTTTAGAAAACTATGATCATTAAATTAGATCCAAAATATGCAGCCATTAAAATTAGAATATGGTAATTGGCAAAATGAAAGTGTTTATAAAAATGATTTTGAAAGTAAGGATTGTATAAATAACTATTTCAAGTGTATGAATGTGGGCAAAGATCAAAGCATATACAGGGAAAAATTTTTTAAATCAAGTTCATACATTGAAAAAGCCTATGAGATAGTTATGCCTCTTTTCTTTATGGTGATATAATATTGCTTGTGTGATAAATTAAACACTTGACAAGAACAAATAAATTACAGAAATCTAGTTAACTCCAAAATTAAATCTCCCAAATGCATCACCCAGTACGTACCATAAAACAAAGACTATTCCACAGGAGAGTTCACCAATGGCCAGATCTCTTTAACCAAAGCAAGACCTACAACTTACATGAAATGAAACTGTGAATGGTTTATAGCATATCCATACTCTTTAAGCTATTTAATCCATGCCCAGTGCTTAAAAAGTTTACTATCTAGCAAGTGATGTTAGAGATTGTTCATTTTTATCCTTGTGATTGTACTACATTCATTATTTCTATGGGAGTTCAGCATACACTACCAAATCACGTTGTTTGAATACAGGCAGTTCTCAACTTACAAACACCTGACGAAAACCAAAAATAAAACCAGCTGCTGCTGTCCCCAGGGTTGTCGCCTTCTAGCACTACCAGTGGTCTTACTGTTACCCCTAGAGAGTCTCAGCTGTTGTGAAGAAATCTAAAACTTTTCAGAGAATTTGGGGGGAGAAAGGGTCAAAGCAATAAAAGCAGCAAAGTGAATTTACACAAAGCACACAAAACCATTGCTTACCCTCAGTCGTACTCAATAAAGGTTTGATGAATGAATGAATAAATTTCCTTTTCACCTCTGTAATTTGAGACCCATTACTTTGCCTCTATCCTACTTCAGCAGCCTGTTAACAAGCCTCCTTTCGGGGCTCTTGATTCATGGAGCTGGAGCTCAAGAAGGGAGTGAAATCCCATAACCAAACAGCTGTGATCAACAGGCTGTCCACTAGGCAATTCAACAAAGAGGACCTGCGCTCAGGACCAATCCAGAAAGTTCTGTTCTTCTGACCTCCTCTAGAGCACCGGTATGATGTATTACTCCAATTGTACTTTGATAGCCTTAAAGAAGCAGAACCACTTTAAACACATCTAAAGTCTAATAACTTTTCAACTCATTTCACCCCGTGTATTTCTAACTAATCATTCATCTTCTGAAATTTCAAGCCACACTCCATTACTCAAAAATCTTCCTCAGTTCTCTCTTAACAACCGACTTACAGAAAATCAAAGAAACTCAAAGTTTGAGAGGTCCGAAAGGACTTTTAGCACAATAACCTAATGAACAGGGTAAAACAACTCCACTCTTTCATTCAAGTTCCATCACAACATGGTCCAGGTTATCCTACTGATGATTCTCAAATCTTAACCTACACATTTACTGTCCCTGACTTTTACGGTCCCCTAACTTTCACTCATGCCGCCATTTATATCATACTCTACGTAAATGGTGCACTCACGATTTTGCAAAATCCAACTCTTGGCCAGCCATATGTGGTGTTTCTGCTTTCACTTGTAACATTATCTCCATCTTCCAACCGATCTCTGTTTGTAAAGATGCTAACCAATACTCAAGGTCCACATCTTCCAGAAAACCTTTCCTGGTTCCTGCAGTTGGCCTTTTTCTCTGAACTTTCATTTCATCTGGTTTATGCCTCTTTTTTGCATATTCTGTCTTCCAGTATAATGAGTTAGTCATGCATGTCATTAACAATATTAGATTGCATTCTCTCTGAGAACACGGTGTAGGATTCACACTTATTTCTATACAGTTTCTAGCCCATTGCCAAAATCAGAACAGGTACTCAAATAATTGTTGGCTGGGGCTTTTGACTGGTGGGAAAATACAGATGACTTAGGAACTAGAAAAGTTTAAGGGGTGTTTTAGACTGGAATGGACTATAGCAATCAAAGACTTAGGGTTAAATTTTGATAACTTGGTACCTTCAGCTTCACTGGGTTGAGAAGAGTGCTAAATATCAGGATGTCACTGACAAAAACACACTTTTTCCTATTTCAAAATTTTGCCTAAGACCAAATATGTACCTACGGAAACAGAAGACTTCCTTTCATCTCTTCTTCCCCTCTGTAAGATACCACCTCACAAAAAAAATAAATTCCAAATTCTATACAACCAAATAAAAACACAGTTTTTGAAACAAACTACAAAGGAACTAAGGATAATTTAACCTGTTTTATAGAATATCGAAAATAACTTTCCTTTTTTGGTTAACAATAGTCTACTATTGGGCAAATTTCAAGAATACGAACCTGAAACACTTGAAGAGCAGGTATATCATTTTAGAGGTAGCTAAATATTATTTTCTCTACTATATAGAGCCTGTGTGTCTGCCTAACACATAACGTGCATTTTCTTAATTAGTATGCATCCTGAAATATCTATTTTAATAAATCTATCATGATCCAAGGAAATAATTATGATCTATTAAAGGACAGTTAACTATAAAAGCATTCGCTATAGAGAAAGATATACCTTCAAATTGGCATACACAGATTTCCACTATCTATAGATAAAAATCTATCTAAATGTTTTTCAAGACTCAAGACTCAAGATTCTAAGATGCTGTGTTTACAAAGCAATGGTATAGTATATATTGGCAGATGTTTCAAAATATTTTAGTATCTATATATATGAGTATTTATAATCTGAAAAATAATCCCATGATTTTAAGACAACTTAATATAAACTAGGCAGGAGAAAGTACAACAATGTTAGAAAGAAAATCACTGGAAAATGAATGTGTATTAAGCATGTTTAATAAGCCTTTATACACCAACATTTTTTGAGATTACATATATCTAAAATGCAAAAAAATATTTGTCTCTCTCTTTAATCAGAAATGTTTCAGGGTCATCATAAACATAGATCAGCACAGCAAACCTACCCATTCATTTATTTCCATTTACTAGGAAAATACTTATGGAGCCTCTTCTATGAGTCAAGGGCAACATTAAGTCCTGGAGATAACAGTATCCTATGGGGCAGGCATAGTCTGAGCCCTAGTAGAACTTAGATTCTAAGCAGAAAGATCAACAAATAGCTACTTTAAATTGGGGAAAACAGAGTAACACCTTTTAAAGTCATGAGATGCTTACATTTGCTTACTCCTTCACTCTTGTTTCCTCAAGTGGCCTACATTTCTATCTTTAAGATCTTGCTGCTGATTTTTATAGTTTATCAATTTCCTTCCTCACTTTCAGGCTGTCAGTGATTACATTTGTAGCCAATGTGCAGTCCTTTACCAGTGACAATACTTGACTTCCATATACTGCTCCTAATCTCTAGCCAATCAGATCATCAAGCCTATTAAAACTGAGCCTAATATAAGGACCAAGGAGCTGTGAGTGAAGGCTGAATAGGTATTTTCTACCACTGTGGTTTGATAAAATCATTTTATGCATTATCCATTTCTTTCTGATGGGATAGTTCTATTACCCAACTGTTCCTGCCATCCATTGAAAAAGATAATTTAAAGAAATGTTTTACCCACAAAATTTCACGCTCTTCTTTCATTCTCTTCTAAAATAAGCAAAACAAAACAACAACAAAGCAACCTACACTTCTGCTTAGAAGCAAGATCCCTACTGCCAGAAAAGTCTTCTTTAAGTACTGTCCATAGAAATGGACTAATATATAAACCACTGTTTCTCAAAGAGTAGTCCTCAGATCACCTGCATCAGAATTACCTAATTTGCCTCTTAAAATTCAGGTTCCCTAGGCTTCACCTGAGACCTAGTGCATCATGTACATAGACCATGAGGACCTGAATTTTTTAGGGCTCCTTGAAAGACCGTTGTGCATGATAACGCTTGAATCACCTAATCTAAATAACCAAAGAAAATGAAAATGTCAGTCTGAGCTCTAAAGACTCAAGTCCTCTATTTTACTACCAGTCTGCAAACTTTAATGAATGCCATCCTCTGCAATGCACTGGATAAAATTAAGTTTAAAAAGCTCAAGACAATAAAGTTTAAAGGCCATCTCTATCCAGGGAGTTTCCACTTTAATATGGAAGACAAAGCACAAACACATAAATAGACTTAAAAATAAGCAGCAGCAACATTTCAGGGGAGTCCAGTGGATAGAGGATAATGTACTGAGAGGGGCAGAGCCTAAGACTGAGCAGAGTACAGTTGGGATTCAGAAAAGAAAAATTCTAAAACAAATTTGGGGCAGAATTCAATCATGGCAGTTTTCAAGTGGGTCTCCAAAAAGGTGTGATGATTGACACCGTGCACTTAAGATCAAGGAGAAAATACGTATAATCATATCTCTTGGTACCATAGTCAACACAGAAAGAGAAATGTCTTGCACATTTATTGAAAAGATGAGATATTGGTTTGGCTAAGTGTCCCTAAAAAGAAGCTTTTACAAACATATTATCTTTTGGATCAGACAGAGGAGGTATTGTTATCCCCAGTTTACAGATGAGGAGACTAAGAATCACCTGAGAACTTTTTTCACAGAGTTCTTATTGTAGGGCAGAGCTGATCCTTTCCTTCCATCAGGGACTCCGCTCAGCCTGACACTGCTTCTAGGAGAAGGACCATTAACTCACTCTCTGTCCTTCAAAACAACAAGCCATTCCAAAATATACTTCTCCCTCTGTCCAATTCAGGAAACAAGCAGGGTAAGTGTGTGTGAGTGTTTGTGTGTCTGTGTGCATGCAGGTAGATGTATGCGTGAGTGTGTGTGTCAAGGGCATCACTGACTAATGTAACTGACCACTCGTTGTTTCATAATTAATGAATTACTTACTGTATTTTAGTGTCTAATGGATGTTTCAGTGCTAGTACTTAGGGCTAATTATACTGAAAAGTAAAAGCCAATGAAAGTCTCTGACTTTGTGATTTGATTTGTGATCAAGATAATTATTTGAAATCTCCATAATGGGTTAGTGACAGCAGGTTTCCTTTGGCTGTGCAATATGGTAGGCACTAGCCATATGTGGCTGCTTAGATGTAAATATAAAATTAACATTAAATAAAATTTAACCTGTAATCCCGGCACTTTGGGAGGCCGAGGCGGGTGGATCATGAGGTCAAGAGATTGAGACCATCCTGGTCAACATGGTGAAACCCTCTCTCTACTAAAAATACAAAAATTAGCTGGGCATGGTGGTGTGTGCCTGTAATCCCAGCTACTCAGGCTGCTGAGGCAGGAGAATTGCCTGAACCCAGGAGGTGGAGGTTGCAGTGAGCCGAGATTGCGCCATTGCACTCCAGCCTGGGTAACAAGAGCAAAACTCCGTCTCAAAAAAAAAAAAAAAAAAAAAAAATTTAAAATTTAGTTCCTCAGTTGCACTGCCACATTTCGAGTGCCCCAAAGCCACTTGTGGTTAGTGGCTACCATATTGGCCAATGTAGTTCAATTGGAGAGCACTGCTCCAGCAAAAGACAACTTCAGACCCCAGTATATACGACCACTGTTATTTACATCTAGTTCCAAACACATGCTAACAACAGTGACCAAACGTTTGTCCCTCCCACTAAGGTAGAATTCATATCTTTCTTCTCAGAAATCCCTTCCCCCTTCTGCTCATCACACCACTCATCTCGTGTTTTCATCCTGGCTTGATAGCGACATGCACATCTATTTCCTCTATAGTCAGCTTCTCAAGACCAGCAGGTCATGTTCAGTTACCAGTAATGGTCCATGGCCTGTTAGGAACCAGGTCGCGCAGCAGGAGGTGAATGGGCAAGGGAGCATTATTGCCTGAACTCTGCCTCCTATCAGATCTGTGGCAGCATTAGATTCTCATAGGAGCAAGAACTCGTCTGTGAACCGTGCATGTGAGGGACCTAAGACATTATAAGAATCTAATGTCTGATTATCTGAGGTGGAGCAGTTTCATCCTAAAACCATCCACCATCCCCACACCATAGAAAAATTGTCCTCCATGAAACTGATCCCTGGTGTCAAAAAGGTTGGGGACTGTGAGTTTAAAGAGTGGTAAGGTTTTGTGATGATTTCTACGAGGCAGATGCTTAGACGGAATTATTGCTTGTGCTGCACATTTATAAGGAGAAAAAAATCAAATGATTTTAGAAGTGGGTATGAAAATGTACTTGGCAGGCATAAATCAGAAAAATGCTGGGTTGTATTGGAGGTATTATTATCCCCAATTTACAGGAGAGAAGACTGAGACAGTCATCAGCCAGTACACAGAGGATGGCCCCTTATCACAGCAGGGAGACAAAACCAGCACCCACGGTGACCAACGGGAACTGAACTGCTTAGCTGAGGATGAGACTGTCAAAAAGTCTTACCAATTCAATTCTTACTCATGCTGTTACAACATCTTCAAAAACTCGAGCCTTGGGATATTAATGAGAACTTCTACTTTCACTCTGACAGTGACTGCTGAACCACAAAAGACATAAATTTCCTTCATGCTATCATTTGGATAGTTTTGAAGTATCTGAAGTATGAACAATACCTGATATTTTCAAGATACCTGTTTGAGGGGGAAAACCCATGGATCAGGACACATTGGCTGTCCCCATGAAGGAAGAAAATATTAAAAATGATTGAAGAGTTATCATACTGGTACTTCACCATTCACTGCTTTCTTTTGCCAACTTTAATGCCATACTTAACTAAGTATCTAATTGCCATACTTACTTAAGCTTCTGGGCGCTTTCCCACAAGCCTTGGAAGAAAGAGGTACCTACAGGACCACCATAGACCAGAGGAAAGGTAAAACACAGGAAATGAAACCAAGCAACACGGTGAAATCACAACTGAGGATGATCAGAGAGAGCACAGTCAACTGCAGGGACTGCTGAGTGTGGCCTTCAGAGGAAGTGAAACTTAGAACAGCACCTAAATGCATGGTTTTCCACAAGAAAAGTCACCCACTCTTGCCCCATCCTCACCTTCACCCCATCTCATGGCTCATCATTGTGGCATTTCTTCATTGTCAACATTCCAGATCGATAAAACGTAGCAAACCCAAAGACTGGCCCAGCAAAGCCCCTGTGATCAGGGGTGATCAGCCAGATCACCAGCAGCAGGTTGCATGTTTGCACATGTCTCTCCCACCACAGTGTACCCCAAAACTCAGCCAGGTCAGCGCCCTGGAACATTATCAGGCTCTCTGTACATTAAAAAAAATGTGCCTGAGATGTGCTCAGAGATTGCAGTCATAGTACTGGGGATGGGCTCTGGCACAGGCCTCTTGAAACAGAATCTGAGCTCCATTGCATATCCACAGGTAACCTTGGGCAAGCAACTGACCCTTGGTGCCTTCATAGTGGTCTACCAATTCTAAGACATATATGCTTTTCCCCATATTTTAGCATTTCTGAAATCAGAATGTGTCTTGCTGTGGATGGCAACTTTCAAAAAACTGGAATCTTTGTTTTCCTTTCTTAGAGGTACATCAAATGCCATCTTACAACTGATGATACCTTAGAGTCCATGAAATGTGGAGCCTACTTTATAAAGTATTGATAAAGATTAAATTAGTTAATTTAGGTCAAATATTTAGAATACTTGGCCTTGGGTAAGCTGCTCAGTAATTGTTAGTTACTATTACATTTATGATTCTGAAAATGGGCACAGTCATAAGAGACAACACATCTTTACTCATAAGCTGTGTATTAAAATGATGGCTGATGCAGAAGTGTTGCAGGGAGAGGTTAAATGACTATTCAAAATCTGATGTGTCCCCAGCCCTCAGCACACAGTAGGTGGTACATAATAAATAATTGTTGACTAAGCTATGAATGCACAACCCAGCCTTACTCATGCCAAAAGGATCTGCATCAAACACAAATATCTAATATTCTTTCTATATAAAGGAAAACCAGCAAGTACATGGTTCTTTGATGCTAAGTGACGAAGAGCAGATTCCTACTTTTTGAAGGCTGTGGACACTTTTCAGATCAAAACTTTATGCAGGTTTTCTTCTCTGGTAATGAGGAGTTACCAGAGTTTCTACTTCAACCTTCCAAACATTTAAATCCTGAGCCCCTTCTTTTAAAGCTGAATTCAAATTACATCTCTAAGAACTGTTTTTCCTCACTCTTTCTTGCCCATTTAATATTCTTTCTATTCCTACCCCTTAGCATTTATCTCAGTTATCATAAACACTTGATTTGAACCTCACTGGACACAATAATACTAAAATATTGTGTAGGAATGGGAACTGTGTCTTGATTGTCACTGCCTCCTCTGGAGAACCTTACACAAGAGGGAAATCTGCTTGGATCCTAGTTACATGTGGAATTGTGGCCCCCTCAAAAAGATACATTGAAGTTCTGACTCCAGGACCTCAGAATGTGGCCCTGTTTGGAAATAGGGTCCATGCAGATGTCATTAGTTAGGGTGGGTCCCTTATCCAATATGACACAAATGGAGAATACTATGTGAAGACTCGGGGAGAGACTAGAGTAAGAGGATCCCAGGAACAGCAAAGATTGCAAACCATGGCCAGAACCTGGGAGAGAGACACAGAACAGATTTTCCCTCACAGCCCTCAAATGACCTAACACTGCTGACACCTTGGCTTCCACACTTGCATCCTCCAGAACTGTGAGACAATAGATGTCTTTTGCTTTCAGCCAACCAGTGTGTGGGACTTTATCACAAAAGCTCCGGTAAAATCTCTATTGCATCTCTCCTCATATAGATGCTGTGACACTGGACTCGCTTCTATCATGGACCTCTACCACCAGCCTTTCTCTTTTTTTTTTGAGATGGAGTTTCACTCTTGTTACCCAGGCTGGAGTGCAATGGCGCGATCTTGGCTCACCACAACCTCCGCCTCCTGGGTTCAGGCAATTCTTCTGCCTCAGCCTCCTGAGTAGCTGGGATTACAGGTATGTGCCACCATGCCCAGCTAACTTTGTATTTTTAGTAGAGACAGGGTTTCACCATGTTGACCAGGATGGTTTCGATCTTTTGACCTCATGATCCACCCACCTCAGCCTCCCAAAGTGCTGGGATTACAGGCTTGAGCCACCGTACCCAGCCTTTCTTAATCTTGGTGGCATCACTTCCTTGAATCAAGTCTGTAAAAGTTAGGGTTTCCCCAGGGTTGGCCCCACACCCTCTTTTCGTCTCTGTTCTCGTTACACCCTCTCATCCACTCCAACTCAGACACCTTCTATACATCGATGACACCCACTTCCATCTCCAGACTCCTATGTTCAACTGACTACTCGGCATCTCCATTTAGATAATTCAAAGCCACTTTAAACTCAACAAATCCAAAAACAAGTCACCACTCTCCTAAACCTGGCTTTCCCCTCTATGGGCCCCATCCCAATAAATTGTATCTCTGCCCATTCAGGCATGCAGGCCACACACTTAGGACTCATTCTGAGCTATTTCCTTTCCTTCACTCTCTACATCCAATCTACCACCAAGTCCCATCTATTTCTTCTCCTACAAATCTCTCAAATCTCACCAATATTTCTCCGTTCTCCACCTCTACCTCTTTAATTCACTGCAGTGGATTAATCCAGTGCAGCCATCTACTCCCTGGATTACTGCAATGATCTCCTGACTAGTTCTAGATCTAATCTTGCCAAATTGTTCCCCGTACAAAGCTGGGTCACGTAGACCAAGTAAATTTCAAAAGGCAAATCTAATCCTTTCATCCCCATGTCTGAACAACTTCTACGGGTTTTCTTCATGGTGGTATAAAGCCCAAAATCCTGAATTAAGTTTTATAAGACCCTGTGTGGACTGAGCCCTGCCAACTCTCCCAGGCATGGCTCCCTTGTTCTTGGTGCTCCAGCCACAGCAGAGTTCCTTTATGCCTTTGATTAGAACCATTGTCCCACTAATCACAGGACCAGTACCCTAACTGTTCCCTCCACCTGAAGAAACCACCAACCCCTTCACTTATTTAATGCTCCCCATGAGTGAATCTGGGCTCAAGACACCCATTCCTCAGAAAAATATTTTCCTGACTTCATAAAAGACATGAAGCTCTCCTGTTCTCCTCTCTCCTGGCACCTTATTGTATAATGTACATACATATACAATGAAGCATAATGTATAATTCCACATCTGTGTGATTATCAGATGCATATGGATGAAGATCTTCCAATGAGGGCTGAAACTCTTTGTTCCTGTTGTATCCCCAGCTCTCAGATCAGTGCCCAGCACATAACAGCTACTCAATAAGTATTTGTTAAATATGTTAATCAACAGTAAGCAAATATGTCTCTACATCAGTCTCAATACCTTTTTCCTTCCACCCTTTCCTATTTGTCTCCCTATTTATTTTTTCCCACTTAATTAATTAATTAATTTGTAGAGACAGGGTTTCACCATTTTGGTCAGGCTGGTCTCAAACTCCTGAACTCAGGTGATCCACCCACCCCAGCCTCCCAAAGTGCTAGGATTAAAGGCATGAGCCACTGTGCACGGCCCTATTTATTTTTTCTATTAAACAAACTCAAGGGTTAAAACTACAACAGCACCCAGAGAGTTGCCACGAATGTAGAGGCTGCATTCTTCCAGCTGCATCCTCCTGGGCCTTCCACCCTAAAGCTTTAACAGACTGCATGCCTCCTAACGACAGCATCTGGATGTTCTGTGCTGGTTTCACAAAGCTGCAGGCCTGTAGCTGTTTCAGAATTGTCTCCCCAAGATTCATGCCCATGAGGTCATGCCAAGCTGACCTCTTTGGAACGTGATACACAGCTGTAAAAATAGAGCACTCTATAACAACTTCTTATTCACCAACAAAAAAATACAATGTTCTTTCACTTTTAGGGAACTAACATGTTCACATAATTTTTTGAAAACAAGGTGAAATAAATGAAGAAAAGAGCCTTAAGTTATATAAATGTATCTTCCTATGACAAAACAATGTAAAAACAAATACGGTTTCCAGTAATTTAGAGAAAGTGAAGTCATAAAAGCCATTTAACCAAGAGAGTCTGAAGTCTCAAATCATTCCCACTATTATTTTTTAAATAGTAACACCTGTAGTTAACACATTCACATTTCATTATAATACATAATTCCCTACCTATTCTTTTACTTTTAAGTCATGCAATTTAGATTGTTTTATTCTCTGATTTTTTAAATGTCTTTATTAACTCCAAGTTACCCATCTGTCCATTACTCTACCAAATTTAATGATATTTTCATTTACTCACACTGGCTTTTTTATTCCAGTGTATTTTTAGTGTGTCCTTATTTTAGGTTTACAAAAACACAAGCAGAAAGAAGCCTCAAAAATCATAAAGACCTTTGAGGCAAGTCACCTCAGCTTTCTTTCAATAGATTGAAATAAAAATTAGAAAACAATACTGTAAAATGCCTTTTATGTGAAATATACAAAATTTTCTTTGCTCTCTTCCTGATAGCAGTTTTCTTCACCACTTTCAGAGCTTTATAGTTTGATACTGAGTCATAATTGTGCTTCAAAAATTATAAAGCAAATCCTACTAGATTCTTATCGGATAGGTAAGGAATGTATTTTACCAGCTGCAGCTCAAATCAGGAACTGTCTACAAATGTCTTCTATGCAAATCTAGATCCACAGTAATCAGCTCAAATGCAAGCCAGTTTTTTTCAGAATCACATTTATTTTAATAAAACACGTGTCACAATACAGTTTATAATATGAATACGTTTATCATTATTCTACTCAAAGACCTACTTTTATAAATATTACCTGACTTGCCTTCTACAAATAAAGTCCATGTTCGAACCTATTAAGCTTTGGGACATAAAATGTAATATACATTATCTATGCAAAAATAGTAAAATGACATTTTAAAATATTGATAATTATGTTTATTAAGTTAAAAATTGAGACCCTGACATGGATCTTACTCTGTTCCTCTCACATTTAGTATGCTACTCTCGAGTAACGTTAGTAAGTTGTAAATAAATGTTACACAAACTCTACATTGGTCGCTGATGTGAGAGAGCAAAGAGTAAGTCCTCAAAGGAGGGAGAAATGGCCATCTGTTCAAAGGATGTAACAGAAGTCAAAAAACACTTCTGGATAAAAACAGAGCTTCCTAAAAATATTTTTATGTCATTAGACATAAACTCTTTAAAAGTATTTCTACAATAGAAAAGTTGGTTCCATCAAAGTTAATTATTCTGTTCATTGTAAAGACACAATAGTTGGATCTTTCCATAGGCCCAACGAACATGTCCTCTACCATTCATTTCATCTCCAAAGATAAGAGTTACAACCCCATTTCGTATAACTGCTATATGAGCTAAAAAGAAAGTCACAAATGAAAAAATAATGTCCTTTCTATCATATTCTGCTACTTATTTGTCACTCAGTTATCCTGGTATCTCCAAAGTCCTGGCTTCCAAAAGTTCAGCACGCAGAGTTGGCCTTAGTCTACTCCTATGTCACATGTGAGTGGCTCACAGCTTCACTTTGAGCCCTACCCATGGTGTCCATTCTTGTACTATCCAAGTCACAGGTATGTATTAAAGACCTCCTCCCTGACAACCAAGACCCCATGACCCACACAAGGAGAGAGAACTCATTTGGAAATTCCCTAATTTGCAGGAAATCAATTCCTAAATACATCTTATGCTTCAAGAATTTAGAAACTGGCACATGTAATAGAAAAATAAACTTCTCTTAGGAAAATAAAAGGTATTAGGTACCTACCACCAACAAGAAAATAAAAAAAATTATACTCAGATTTACTAATCTGAATTTAAAAAGTATTAATCCAGCTGGGCATGGCGGCCTGTGCCTGCAATCTTAGCACTTTGGGAGGTGGAAGCAGGAGGATCACTTGAGCCCAGGAGTTCCAGACCAGCCTAAGTGACATAGTGAGACCCCATTTCTACAAAAAAAATTTAAAAATTAGCTGGGAATCAGAGCACATGCCTGTAGTCCCAGGTACTTGGGAGACTGTGGCAGGAGGATCACTTGAGCCTGGAAGATAGAAGCAATAGTGACCTATTATCACGCCACTGCAATCCACAGTGAGTTACAGAATAAGACCCTGTCTCAATATACATATGCAAATCCATCTCTTTTCTCCAATTAATTCATTCATTCACCCATTTGTTCAGCAAAAGTATATAGAGCTACAGTAAGGAAGCAGGTCATGAAAAAGGAAAGTCTGGGATTTGAATTAGGATGGCCTGAGCTTAAATGCAAACTCCAAAACATACTAGCAGTGTGACAGGATATTTAATTTCTCTGCCCTTCCATTGTTTTCATCTATAAAATAAGAAGACTAACAGCCTTGCCTCAAAAAAATAAAAAATTTAAAATATGAGGATATGCCAGGCGAAGTAGTAATCCCCGCACTTTGAGAGGTGGGCAGATAGCTTGGGGCCAGGAGTTTAAGACTAGCCTGGCCAATATGGCCAAATCTGTCTCTACCAAAAATACAGAAATTAGTCGGGTGTGGTAGCACACGCCTGTAATCGCAACTACTCAGGAGGCTGAGGCAGAAGAATCGCTTAAACCCAGGAGGCAGAGGCTACAGTGAGCCGAGATTGTGCCACTGCACTCCAGCCTGGGTGACGGAGCGAGACTCTGCCTCAAAGAAAAAAAAAAGATAAACAACACATACAAAGGGCCTAGAAAAGTGTCTGACATTCAGTTTTCTTAAATTATCATTATGAACTAAAAATTCCATCAGATTCTGAAGTTACAGTGATAAAATAAGGCTGCAATGCCCTATCCCTGATGAGGATTACAATCTAAGTGGGACCGTGTACTAATCTCAAACCAGTAGTTAATCCTAATCTGAAAGAACTAGGGAGAAAAAGGATTGTCAAACTTCTTTTGGAAATCTAGGACTTAATCCTCCTTTAGTCAGAAACTTCAGGGTCTAATTTAAATGCCTTTTCCACACTTCCAAAAAGTCAAAGCTTAAATAGTCATTCACACTAAATAGCAAATGACAGATCAAAGTACATGCCAGCAATTTCCTATTAATCACTTTTCAGTTCTTATCTTCCTTTAACTCTGCATGGCATATGGTTTTGATGCTCAAAGCCTCTTTGGGAAAACGCAACTTTGTTGGCTTCTAAGATGCAACCCTTTCTTCAATTCCCTGCTGTCCCTCTAGTCCACATCCTGAGGATCTGCCTCATCTTACATCTCTACCCCATTTTTCACAGTCTCCCACTTGTACTTTAAACTTTAGTCATACTAAGCCATTTAAAATGCTCCCAACTCCCAATGCATTCTCAGATCCTCACCAAGCTGCTCTCAGTGTCTAGTGATCCTTCCAAGGGCAGCTGAGGGAATGTTCCATTTCACTTCTTCTCCAAGGAGGGTTTGGGGCTCCCTCCAGGCCCTTCTTTTCACCCTCTGCATCCCCCTACTTTTGCCCTTATTCCAGTATCCTGATTCTTGAATTACAAGTCAGTTCCTTCACTTGACTGTGATGTCTTTGGAGATAGCAACAACAGCTCTCAATTCACATTTTAAAAATACAAATAAGCATATAAATAAACTTAAATTTTAAAATAGTAAGATCCAGTGTGGCCTGGACTGCATTTATTGAGTGCTTACACTACAGACCAGGTTCTCTCTGTATATTAGTATACTTAATCCTCACAAGGTCTATTTTAAGAGGTATCCCTGTTTCACAGGTGAGCAAACCAAGGCTAAGGAAAAAAAGTAACTTGCCCAAAGTCATACGACTAGAAAGTAGCTAAGACAGTACTCAAATCCACGCAGGCCAGCTCTGAAACCCAGTTCTGGTCCTACTCTATACTGACTGCCTCTTTTCCAGCCATAAGTCTGATTAAGCAGCAGAACTGGATCTCAATAAGAATTACGATATGTACATCCCTACAGAGCCTCAAAAACAGATTTTTTAAAAAGACTGTCTTGCCCCCTCCTATTATTTCACAGGTATGACATGAACATGTATTCACGTAAACAGATACTACTCTCCAGAAAACAAACATGTTTTAATATAAATCCTGCCCAATATCTAACAAACTGAGTATTATCAATAAGTCAGTAATTAGTAAATAACTATACCACTGATAATAGGGATAAATATTTCATAAATATTTCATAGTGAACAATAAGATAACCATGAACCAAAATATAACGGACAATATTTCAAAATATGATAGTTAATCCTACCTATTACATCTCCCATGATGTTAGCTACAGTCTCCTATGTTCCAACCAAGATGATATATTGAACACTTTGGAGATTTTCTTTTTCAAAACCATTCATATTTGATTCTAAATAATATTCCATCGGAAGTGATATATTGGATGAATCCCAAACACTCCCTCTGTTTTTCATTTAGTTGTACCTTACCAAGGCAGAGAAATGAGCCCCTTTGCTCAAAAATTAATTTCTAGGCAGTGATAGCAGAGCATTAAACCAAACTCAGGGCCCTTCTGAGCTTGGAGCTCTGTGCAAATGCCCACAAAGCCAGGCCTGTGGAACCCCTAGATTCTATGTCAGGCACAGTACCAGGCAGGAGGTACAGCAATGGCTTTCAATCCACAATCCTGATTTCCAGAAAGGCTCAAATGTAGCATCAAAGATCCTGTTAGGCAATGAATAGTCAAACATGGAATAGGTTTAAGAGCTCAAAGAATCTTTGGATCTCAAACCGCTATGTAGAGCCCTAGGGTTAAGTGCTAGTTAAAATGATTCAAATTCAAGTGGGCCTCTCTTTAGCTTTGCTAAATGTCTTCTTTCATAAATTAATAGGGCAATGAGCTTTTTAAAAAATGACTTTCATTAGATGTAAAAGGAGGATTGCAAATGATTAAAATAGTAAATAAAGCACCAGGATTGCAACATCATGCTTCTTTCAGTGATTTTTTTTTAATTTAATAAATGTTTATTGTGCATCTACGGTATGTTTACATTTCATTCAAAATCAAATAATATCTCATTTTTGCTAAAATTTAAATCTCTTAACAAAAAACAAAACTCTAAAATGATGACTGAAGACCACAAAATAGCATCTGAAATATGATAGATAGCAGTATCATCTTTATTTCTTTATTCAGCATCTGTGCTCTGAGCAACTGCTCCAGGTCAGGCACTGTTCTAGGCACTGGGCATTCAGAGAGGAAAAGACAAACTCTGCCTTTACTTATGTAGTTCATTGGAAAAGGCACAGAGTAGACAACCAATTCTTTTAAAAAAATACTATTTAAGATATTTCAAATTGTAATTCCAAGATACAATAGAGGATTGAATTTTCTAGGGTTTTCTTCCAAGAAACACAAACCTCACAGTTAAGAGGAAAAAGATATTCTCCTACCGACCCTAAACAGAACTATAGTTTTGGTCCCTGCAAAGGCACAAAATTCTTCCGTAATACAAAAGTGGAATCTATCCCCAAAAGTAGATACATTTGTAATTCACATCAAATCACATTTGTTTAGACTACAATTACAGACAAGGTACTGGGTTCGGATTAATGTTATAAAAATTCAGAATCTATGCAGTCCATAAGCACTCCTCACACTCCATTTTTTATAAAACAGTATGTTAATCTCCTGGAGATTATGAGATTGAACTAATATGTCTAATGATCCTGCTTAGCACATCCAACGTGATGCTGCATAAAAACTGGGGATGATTGTTCATACAAATCTGGAGTAATTGGTCCCTATAATACTACTACTAAATAAATACTTTCATAGTGCCTTTGCAGCCACATCCTTTGAGTTCACATAGTTGGGTCCCTGACTTCTGTCTATTTGCTCTCCATGTTTGAAATCTTATACAGAGTAAATAGAAGGCAGAGGACCCAACTATGTGGCCATAAAGGATGAATTTAACATGCACTTTAGAAGTTCTCCTTGTTATATCACACAGACCTTCCATATAATTTTATTGTGAAGGAAAGAAGGAAATGAGAATATTTTTAGAAAGTAATCTTGCATTAGCATAGAGCTTTTCCAGTGTTACAAAACTTTTTCACTCACAAAACTTTGTTTGCCCCCAAATTGTTGAACTATAAGAGTGTACTGCAATGGATTATACTCTCCTGACATAATACTAAAGAAGCCACAACCTCCCCTCTATTCTTAATTTCCAATTTTATTTTCTTCAGTGGGCCATCGAGGATATCTGTACCAACATTTTTGGACATTTCATAACCCATAGCTTTGCTACCATAACAACTTGAAATAAGCTCAGATGGGAAAAATAATTGTGTTATATTCTGTCAAGGAAAAAGGGAAATGCTATCCCAAAAAGACAATTTCAATATTGAAAGCTATTATTCCAGATGTACTCAAATAACCTTAAATTTCCTTATTTCATAATTCAGCTGAAAGCTTCCCAAGAAAAATGACATTGTACTATACGTCCATCTCATAATCCTGTGGGGACTTCTTTTAAAGGAGAATATTTAGGCAACACTACTAAAAGCATAGGTCAGCGGTTAGGTTCATGACTCTTTTTAACCTAAACACGTAAACATAGTGTACGTTCCAACTTGGAATGATTTTTGAGGTTTACTAGGAACTACTAAATAATATTTTCATTTAATAAGTCCTTTCTCTGTCAACTCTTTGATATAAGAAACCTTAGCAGACCTCCCAGTGAACTTTGGCATTTTGGCTGTGTGTCCAAAAGAACAATCTACCATTACAAAGCCTATTCATGAGTCAAACAGGGTCGTAATCACAATGACGACAGCTCAGCTGACACAACTCTTCTTTTTCATACCTGCAAGTATGGAAGACACGTAAGATTCAAGTTACTAAATTACAGATTATTAGTACAAAACATGGATTCTCACATATAATTCGAAAGATCGTGCAAGTTTAAACTTTTTAAAATTTAACAGCTTGGATTAACTTGCTTGTGTTCAACTTTTTATGTCTACCTCTAGCAAAATAATAATATTATAAAAACAGTAAAAGTCCATCTAATAATTTCAAGATAATAAATCCAGGGCTATGATACTGTCTTCAGATTCACAAGATCATCAGTATTCTTTTAAACAAAATTGATCACATTCCCTAAATAACAACAGCTAAAATCATGAACACTGAGAGCATTTTCTTGTAATGATTCTGGCTGGAAGTGTGTAAACGGCACGATGTTTGTGCTTTGCGCTAAACATTCGTATCTTTGTTTCCACAACAAAGTAAAAAGGTGGCAGTTAGAGGGAGAGTTAAACAAGAGGCTTCCTGAGAGGGCTTTGTGAAAACAAAGAGTGTATATTCTAACCCGGCAATGACAAATGGACCCAGGCCTCCTGAGGTCATCCCTCGTGGGCACCATAAAGCCCCACTTCGGGAGTCCCCGGGTGCTCCGGGCCCACCTGCCTGGGCGTCCTCTAGTGATGTGGTACCCCGAGGCCAACTGCCCCCTACCCCAGGGCTTTTCCGCACCGTGGAGACCCCCGACACGCCGGGGCACGCGGTCTCCCGCCCGGACCCGCTTCCGGCGCTAGGCCCGCGCCCCCGGGCGGCCCCGAAACTAGGTCTGGGCTGGCGCTGCAGCGGCAGCCAGGCGCGGCGAGCCCCACTTTCTCCTGGCAGGAAGGGGGGAGGCCGAGAGCATTTCCTGTTGTGCAGCTGAGCCCAGCGGAGACGTCACTGCATTCATGCTCCCTCGGGTGTCAGCGGACCCGGGGCCAAAGTTCAAGCCGCGTCCAGGGCAGGCAGCGCGCGGCGGGGTGGGGCGGGTGGCCAGGGCTCCCCTCTCCCGCGGGCGCTCCCGGCCCCTCCGTCCCCGGCGGGCCCGGCGCTGCTACCGGAGGCCAACCCTGGGGCTGTGCGGGGAGGAGCTGCTCTTCCTCCCGGAGGAAACCGAGCTCGCAAGCCCAGCGCTCCCAGCCGCAGACTGCGGGCTGCCCTCCTCTGCCGCCTAGATTTCCCACAGCGGAGGAAAGGCGTGCGTTCCAGGTGCTGAGAGGACGCACTGGCCGGGCGCACGTTTCTTAGCTTAATTTTGAACGCAATTTCCCTAAAGACGACCCTTTTTTCCACTAGGATTATTTCCAAGTCATCAAAAGTTAAAATCGCCTAAGTGTTGTTGCAGTTGTTTTCCCCTCGTTTTTCTATCTATCTCCATGTCAGAAGACAGGGAAAGGAACATTTCTGCACTGCAGAGCTCCAGTGAGGAGAAAGTAGGCAAGAAGGCCCCCTGAGACGTTTCTAAAAGCATATTCTATGTGTTTTCATTATGAAAACACCCACTGCACAAAATATAAACTCCTTTTATTTGTTAGGACCTTAAGTTTTCATATCTCAACTAATACTTTTAAAAATCAGAATCTCTAAAGAATCTGACAATCTTAACCATTTAGCAAACAAAATCTTTAGCCAGAGTATTTTAAAATTGAAATTGCCTATTCATGTTTCTTAAAGATTTTTAGTTTCCTTTCTTCTAAATTTCCAACCTTCCATTTAGTTTCTGCCATAAACCAGGTTATAACCATGCGTAAATTTAGAGAAGCTCTGGCTTATGGTTAATAATGATTAAAAATAAGGCCATAAGGTATTTTATAATCATTTTGAAATAAAAAACCTGAGAGAGTTTAATTTCAGCGTATGCAGTTTGAGATAGATCATCAACTACAAAACAAATTGTAGATTCTGTTCATCTTGTGGTAAACAAATGTTACAGATATTTTATTGTGTCAACATCTCCAACATTTGAACTAAGCAATGTTTCACATCAGGACATGAATTAAAATAACGCATTCTATGGACCTGGGGTGATCATGATGTGTCAATGTAGGTTCTTGGATTATAACAAACCTACCACTCTAGTGCAAGACAGACTTCCATAGTGGAGGAGGCTGTGTGTATGTGGCAACAGGAAGTGCATGGGAAATCTCTGTACCTTCCGCTGAATTTTGCTGTGAAGCGAAAAACCACCCTAAAAATATAAGTGCTATTTTTAAACATACGTTTAGGGTTTTATAGGTATCATGATACTTAAAATGTCCACTGCATTTTAACCTATGAATTCACAAGTAAATGAATCTTAAGAATTGGCACAGAAATCATCTCAACGTTTTCGTGAAGTTCATTCTCGGTTCTACTGCTTCTTGATAAACAAGTTTCATTTTTAGAAGGTTACTGAAATTTTTTTATATGATAAAGGTACACCAAAGACTTTACAATTTCATATGTTACCTGCCCTATCCAGTCATACACTATTTCAGGCAATATTAAAAGTAACTTAGGTTTCTCTACTTAGAGTGATGCAAAGCCCTTCAGTAATATTTTGTTGTCTTATTTCCTAAACATCTGAATAACACACACAGTGATACCTTAAATTTGCATGGTACATTAGAGTTTGCCATTTTCACATATATATATTTCTAACACCATTTTTTCAAGAAATAGGCTCAGGGAATTGAAATCTCCACTCAGTTCAGGACTAGCATAGCTACGGGAACCTCAGAGTGGCTCCTTTCAATTTGCTGAAAAGCAATCCCAAACTCTTCCCATTCTCAGACTCCTTATTCCTAACTGCAACCCACTTCTTTACTTCCCAGTGGCCAGTGCCCCTGAGTGTGAGTGCAGAGAGGGGCCTACAAAAAAATCTAATCACATCCAACTGCTTTATTTACTTGGCTTCCCAAACTGTATCAAAGGATTCTTGACTGTAAATGTGATTCCAGTGTATTCGATCCTAGGAAATACTGTAGTGGATGTCTGTTTCCTGAGTGATCCTACACCAGCTTTTCTTGGGTTTTTTTGGTGTCTTTTCCCTTCATACCAATCGTTCTTTTATCCATTAAGTCTCTGCAGCAATTCTTGTGTTTTTTATATAAACATACTTATACTTGTTCCTTGGAATCATCTGCCAGTGGTATACAATTAACACTCCCCAAGCTGCATGCGACTGCCCAGATACTGTCTATGCTCAAAGAAGATTTTATTCAAAATTCATGCTGCCTGATCTATACTTAATTGGAGCTGATGACACTTGGAAAGGACAAAGAGGGAAGACTAAAAAATGTTTTACTTTGTAATCCTAATTACAGACTAAATAAAATCAGTATTACCATAAATTTAGTATAGAAGGAGGATGTAAAGATCAGTATGACAACAGTAAGTTAGATTAACTTGTGAATAAATACGCAACTGAAAATATAAACCAGAACATAAAAAACAGCAGTTCTTCAGGTTCCTGGTGCTATTTTCAAAGGTACCTCTTTTACACCATGAAAGATAACAAATAACTGTGAGAATAAAAGGAAGTTTTGCGGGATAACGTATTTTACACTTTCTCTTTAGAAAACCATTAAAATGCTCCAATTTTGTTGCTTAAAGTACATCATGAAGGTGCACAATTCCAACCTAATAAGATATATTACTCACACAATAAAAAGGATTAAGACCTGAAGTTTCCCAAACTAATCCTTTTAAAACTCACTGTTTCATTCAGGATTGGTTTCATTTAAATATATAGTCAGAATATGAAAGAAACAGTAAGTTGTTACCAGAATGTTTGACTTTCCATACTTCTGAGATCCAAGTTTCTATCTCAAGAGTCTCCACATTTTTATAGTCTTTGATATGACCAGACTGTATCCAACAGGCTGACTTGTTTCACAAACTGGCCTCCACTCTAAAAATATTCAGAAGGGCATACTAAATGCTCCTTCTTCTCTAGCAAAATCCAAATTGAATATCCTTCTCAAATGAGCTTTCACCAATCATTTGTTATTTTTCCAGAAAACTGACTGCCACGAAATGTGATGACAAAATCAGGAGTCTCTTCTTTCTGAGATCTACATCCTATTTCCATTACACAGCAAGCAACTGTGTTGTTTCTCTAGAACCTGTACTTTCCCAAATCAGAGCCCAGCTCAAAATTCAGTAGCTAAAGTGAAAGGAAGGGAGCTCACTGAGTGAACATATTTATACAAGAATGAAGACAGAAGTGAACCACACACACATACACATTCTCATGAACACATAAGAATGAATGAACCTTTCATGAAAAACCTACCTACCTACTTGCTTCAGAATCTTTGGTTCTAACAGGACCCTTTTCTACTTTGATATCTCCAAGCTCAGTGGTTTTATTTTTCTTACAAACTACCCATAAAACTAAAACCTCTCTTTATAAGTGGCCTTCAGCACAGACTACTAGTGCCTCAATCCCTTCAAGGCTAGATAACTAAACAAAGTACAGACCCTGTAACTGAGACAGTCCCAAGACCTGCAGGTGGTTCCAGGATTATTCATTCACTCCTCTGGACAATAACAAGATGTATCATCACCTCGTACCTTTCAGGCTCTAGGTAAAAGTCAATAAAGTCTTTAGGTGGAAATATATTTACATAGTACTCTAGTGTTTAAGAGCATATCTCCTTGTTCAACCTCCATCTATATTAAGTACTTCAGAAGAGACCCTCAATAAAATCTAAATAATGGTAAGTACTAAGATGGCCTATAATCAAGCATGTTATTGAAACAGCAGTGTCCCCACATGAATTCAAGTAAAACAAAATTAATTAACTATATTTTTTATTACAACACAGTATTTTTCTATTCTCTCCTAGTCACTCACAAAGTCCTATGTACTTCTCCAGAGACTAAAAGTGCGACTAGAGCTAAATCTAAAATGTATTTATTTCCATAATGATTAAAAGGGAAGTTCCAAAATCAAAGTACACAAGCAGGAAATAATAACTTTTGTTTTGGCAACATATAATTATTAACTCTCAACTCTCTTTTAATATATCACTTGGGCATATAGGTCCACTTATTCTCTCAAATATGTGACCATTTAAATATTCCTTCTTTCCTTTTCATTATGTTGAGTAAGTCATCTGCACAGACAAATTAAGAGAGTTTTCTCATAGGCACTAAATACAGTCCAGATTTCAAGTAGGATTTTTTTTTTAATTGTTGTTAAGATGCAACAAAACTCTTTGCATACATACTGTTAGGCTCTATATAGACGACAGTCTTACAAGCAGTATAAATGTATGCAAGTACTTCCCAATATTCTACATCCCCATTTTTAATTAACAGAAAAATATAAATTGATGAAAAGGTTAATTTATACTAAAATGACAATCATTTGAGCTCAGTCTAGTATCAGTACTGCATGTCATTTATACTGCCAAAAAGTAGGAAATAGGAAAGGTATGTGTCACCGGCACAGGTGTGAATATAACAATACATCCATCAGCAAAACACTTGCTTTGCCTTTATGATTAAAGTCATCATCCTTCAGTTTGCTGGGTTTCTAGGACACCAGCAGTATATAAAAATAATATGCCAATTCAAAGCCAACATGTCTTACATGCAAACTGCATATACTCCCTGCTACTCATAAATGCAATTGAATTTTCTGCATAGAAATTTTCACATACTTATCTTTTATCTGTTTGTTTCATTTCATTAAATTGTGTATGTAGTTACAGAACTGTTTAACTCAGGGACCAAATTCTTCATGGGGGTAGCTTACATGCACCATTGTCTAGCGTTTTAAGCCCAAACCCCTTAAGCTGGAATGAGTCCTTAGACCGCATATCCCAATCTTCCTAACTTTCTCACCAACATTCACTTAATACACATTTTATGCTTCCCTCAAACGAGATGCTTCTCTGAAAATACCCTTGACACTTTCCCATATTTGTATGTGTGCCCAGATACAGCATTTCCTTTTGCTATGGAACCTCTCCTGAGTCCTCGGCCAGGGCTGACGTTGTGCCTTCCCAGTACTTCATACGTGCCTCTCTCATGGTACTTAACCTGCTTCTTTTAATTACTGCTTCCTTTACATCATTCTTTTCCTCAACATGGTAGATTATAAAAGTTCTGATGATGAGAATAGTGACTCTTCTTTCTATTTTATATCCTATTTACATTTATATTCTGTGTATATTTATACTCTACTTCATATTCCCATATATCTTGCACATACCAGCATCTCAAGAATTATATTTGTTAAAATCAATTTGCATTACATTATTATACATTCCAACTCTATTCTAATTATACTACATAAAAAGTCTCAGCAAGCATGGCTAGTCCTTTTCTGTAAAATGTTTCTAAGCCAGTTGGTAAGAGGCTGTCTTCTGGAAAGTAGATGGTAATATTTATTTTTCAGGAGTTATCAAAATTTTTCAGGAGTTTTCAATTCATTTTTCAGGAGTTATCAAAAAAAAATCAGTCTGGAGTAAATTTCAGACATGAATAAACTGATCCCGGGAAATTAATAAAATAAAAATGAAAACAACATCCTATGAGGTCTAGTTGAAGGAAATGGGATTATTTAGCCTGAAGAAAAGAATACTTAAGGTGAACAAGATTGCTATCTTTAAATAATTGTAGGATTGTCATGCAAGATAATGAGTAAATTTGTTCTAGATAGCTGGAGAGGGCTCAACTGCTGGTGACTAAAAGTATCCAAGAACAGAGTAGGCCTCCCTAAGAAATAAAAATGTGTTTAAGTAGAGACTGAATGCAAGCAGTCCTTGGTGATTTGTAAGTGATTTCTTGCTCAGTTAGAGAGTAAATGATGCCGCCAATAGTTTTATCTAATCCTGAAATTCTGTAAGAAACTTTACATTGCAAAGTGTCCTGCCACCTATTGACAAACCAAAACTGATACATCAGATCCTACACCTAAGAAAATTAATCAGCATATTTAAATTAGGCACTTTAAGAGATACCCCAAATAAGGCATCATTGCAGTACCACAGATTGTATCACAGTGAAAGGAAGAAGTAAAATTTCTCACAAAAAGCTCAGCTGGGACTGATGATACAGTCCGCTCAAAACCAAAAGCTGACCCATCAGGAAGAAAGCCCTGGGGAAAGGTTGCACTAAACAAGGAAGCCGTCACTTGCATGTTCCAAAAGAACCTCAGAATTTCATCTCTTCATGCCTGCCCCATTCACTACCTCATTTTTTTTTAGAAACACTTACATGTCAAATACAAATAAGAATAGTTGCTTGATGTATACAACTGATGGTATATACTGTAAAAATTTGAAATGAAATTTAAACCAAATCAATTTGGCTCAAAGGAAATTAAAAAATGTTAGATATACTGTTTGGCAATGTCTGATTTTACAACTATAAGAAGGGTTAGTATAACAATAGCAGGCTTCAAAACCCTGGCAATTTTGTGATCAATTTCAAAATATCTTCTGTTTGCTTCCTATTGCTCTCATCCTACATAGCCCACAAGAATACAGGAAAAGACGAGCTATCAGGATACTTTCTCCACAATATAAATTCCTGGGATTATTTGTGAAGATGTACAATTTTTCCAGATGGCTATTAATACCCATCATGACCATTTTCAGACATCATTAGATTTCACATTAGCAAACTCCCACCAAACATTACCATAAACCAACTGATGACTGAACAGACTTGGACGTTGTCCATCAGAAAATTTACTTTCCACACTCAGTGTCTGATTATTTGTTATACTCTATACTGTCAGGTTATTATTTTAAAAGGCCATTTAGAATATTCTCATCCACCTGACCCATTTTAAAAGTTACACTTGATTGAAGTTGGGCACCAAGTTTATCACGAATAGTACTGAGGTCATTTGAACAAGTAAACAGATTACAAATCCAAAAACAAATGTCTTTAGAACCCTTTTCTTTTCTTTGAATGTGGGTATAATGATCTGAATACTTCATGACACAAGTGCATTAGTGACCTGCACAAAATTTAAATCCATCAGGAGATATTATAACAAGCTATGGAACTGCTGACCATTATCTTTCTGAAAACAATTACACAGGCCTGTAATAAATTGCATCAATATCAGTCAATTATCTCAACAGCACTCTACTAACCCTTGTCACCAATGTATTACTGTGTGTTAGATTTTTTTCAACAAATGAATTATTCTCAAAGCTTAAGTGTTGCTTCACACACTAAAAATAGCCACTCCAATTCTCTTGTGTTACCCTGCTCTATTCCCAGAAGGCAGAGCAGTGCTATAAACAATGCTTCATTTTTATAGATGAAGAAATAATGAAATATAACAGAGGTGCAGCCTCTTGGCCTGAATCATTTTGAAAATCAATGATAAGGCAAGCAATCAACTAGTGGGGTCAGAGTTTCGAGTTACCCATTCTGGTGTTCTCTAGAACCCCAGTGAAGGCTCTCATAAGCACAGCTTCACAAAAGCAGAAAAGATATCTGAAATCCTCATTTTACCCAAAAAGGCTACATCTCTAAATCTCTCCCAACATAAACTTTGACACATGACTACTGACAAGAAAATAAATTGAATGTTTACAACCGTGGATTTGTCCCTGGCTTAGAGAAAGTGAATTTACTAAAAATATAAGCATCAACAGAAGAAAAAAAGTTTGAGAAGTGTTCCATAAATAATTAGGAGCTGAACTTCTCATGACCTATCCATAAAGTGTTGGACCAGCCATTGAGACCATCCCAGAGGACACTGCTAAGTTGCAAAGACAGAGACTTTCACCACTTGCTTTGCATGAAAGGAAACTATTTCACCCCATCCTTTCCTCCTCCATTTGTCTCGGCCTACCTGGGCCAAGGGTGTGTAGTGGGAGAAAGGAAACCCTCTCTTTTACACCTAATTTATTCAAACACACACACCAAGAAAGAATGCTTCCTCAAACCCCACACTCATGAGCAACAGCCACCTTCACAGAGCATCCTTCTTAGAGCACCCTGAACAAAATATAGTTTAAAAAAAAAAAGAAAAGACTGTCCTAGATGGAAGAATCCCAGTTCAATTATAAACTTCTCTATCCAACTGTAGGGAGAAAAATGAGTCAAGAAGGCCCTATTTGGTCACTTGCTGCAAAAACAAATGGGAAGTTTAGAGCCTGGGGAGTCCTGGACTATTGGTTTAAGAGATGTTTGGGATTGCTGGATGGACACATGGAGGTACTTGTTTTCCAGTGAACATTAAAATCAAATGTGCCAAGAAGCACTTAAAAGTGCACAGACAAGCTGGGCACAGTGGCTCATGCCTGTAATCCTAGCACTTTGGGGAGCTGAGGCTGGTGGATGGCTTGAGACCAGGAGTTGAAGACCAGCCTGGGCAACATGGCAAAACCCTGCACACAAAGTACAAAAATTAGCTGAGCATGGTGGCAGGTGCCAGTAAACCCAGCTACTTGGGAGGCTGAAGTGGGAGGATCATTTGAGCCCAGGAGTTGGAGGTCGTAGTGAGCCCAGATTGCACCACTGCATTCCAGCAGGAACCACAGAGTGAGACCCTGTCTCAAAATAATAATAATAACAAAATAAAGGTGCACAGACTGATGAACTCTGGCTGATGGCACAAGGACCAGACAGGACTCGAGCTCCTGGAGAATCCTTCGTCTGGTTCTGATGGCCCCCCTCTTAAAATGTGGCAGGTGTTTCTCCATTTGGACAGTAAGCTTCTTGAGAATTATGACTTTAAACATTCACCAAATATCAACTGTATGCCCAGCACATGTCATACACTGTATCGAGCATATTTTTGTGAAAGTGAAACCATCCAAAGCCACTAGAAATTTTATATCAAAAATTATCAGTTAAAAGATGAATAATTCATTTAAACAAGATTAAAAATATAAATTCTGAATATAATTTGTGTAACTACTTCACATTAGCAAGCTTATAAATGCATTTAACAATAGAATGTGTCACAAAAATTAGCCTTGTATGGTGGTGTGAGCCTGCAGTCCCAGCTACTCAGGGGACTGAGGCAGGAGGATCATTTGAGCCCAGGAGGTCAAGGCGGTAGTGAACCGTAATCGTGCCACTGCACTCCAGCCTGGGTGACAGAGCAAGAAACTGTCTCAAGAAAAAAGAAAAAGATGTGTCATTTGAAAACTTTTTTTTTTTCTTGCTCTTAAAAAAAAAACAGCCAGCCCCTAATTCTACTAATTCTACAGGTATAAAGGGCCATAATGCTGAACCATAAAAGAGAACTTAAAAAAAGAGTGCTATAATATTTAGATGTCAAAAACTACCTTACTATGAAATATGTGTACATACATACACATATATATAAAATAAATGGGGTATTTCATTAGTGATTTAATAAGTCTTACAATGTTTCTTTAACTGTTATTTGGGTTAAGAGAGACCACTATAAAAGCAGAGATTCCTGTAAACACTGAAAAGTAAAACAGTGACTGACTTTGCCATAAAAAGTTTCTAAATTAGTCTACTAGAATGCAAACTCCATGAAGGCAGGGAATTTTTTTTCTACTACTTTTGTCTATTGCTGGATCTCCAGTGTCTAGAACAGCACCTTTCCCAGAGCAGGTGCTTAATAAATCTCTGTTGAATTAATAATTTTTTTTTAAATTAAAGTCAACAGTCCTGTGAAAACCCAAGTTTTGTCTCTTAAGTAGGCCCAAGGCCCCACAAGTAATCAATGGTCCTCTGGATCTTGCAATTTACAAAGAAGTTCAAGTTGGGTAATTCAGGCCCCAAAAGCTATTTTTAGAGCAAAAACTTCAGAATGATTTCCACATAGAACCAGAGAATTTAATTCACTTCATTGGTATAGCACTGACTGAGCTCAGTGAGAAATACCCCAGATTATCATTGATGTTTCCATTCGTTAACTGCTGAATGTCAAACCATGTCATTCTAACACGGTTTCTTAAACTTTTTCAGGCAAGAGTTTAATGGACCATTGAAATTTTACTGTCACAATTTGAATTGTCCTGTGTTTTTCTTAGGTCTAACCCTTGTTAATAATAACCCATAGATACCAGGTACTAAACGTTTACTATGTGCTCACTGAGATGGGTGCACATATTCTCATTAAAATTTCACAATGACCCTTGAACGGGTATTATCCTCATTTTGTACCTCAGGGAGGTTAAGTAACTTACTCAAATTCCCCCAGGTGGTGGTAGAGCTGGAATTTGCCCTATTCTGTCTGACTTCAAATCCTGGTTCTTAATCCTGTGGGCTACCTGTTTACCAATATCCTACTAATGGGAAACATTGTGCTAAGTGATAAATATAGTTCGAATTTTAAAATATTTAAAATAATTTTTATGTATAAACAATTGCTTATGCTTCATGAAAGGGTAAAAAGACCAAGCATTTTCAGAGTCAAAGAATCCTGAGTTCAAATCCTGCTTCACCAAAGCGGAATTTGACTATCAAAGCATCCTTGCAAAATCCTTTCTGAATGTAAGTTTCTTTAAGTGTACACATCAAGATAAAAAAAAACAGATCTTCTCAGGGTGGTTTTGAGGGCTACGGGATATAACATGGGGAGAAAGCCTGGGATGGAGGCTGGCACAGGTGAGTGCTCTTTAAGCCTAAATTGTCTTCCTTCTAACGGATTTGCTAAATTGGCACTGTGCTGATTTTTTTAAGCGTTTAGTTCATCCTTGTAATACCATAATTACAGAATATAATGACATTGTATTCTCTATGACTACAAAGTAGAATTTATAAACTGATAGAATATGAGTTGGAAGAAGCTTTAGGAGCCATCTGTTCCAATCTCTTCCATTTCCAAATGAGGTCCAAAGAGCTTCAATGACTTGTTTCCAAGTTTTCACAGAAAGTTAATTGCAAAGACAGGACTAGATCTTGCGTCCCTCCCACCCCCACTCCTGCTATACCCTCAGCTTTTGCTTCACATTACACAGGCATGGCAACACATGTAACTTGCTAACAATTAAGCAGTGTAAAACCTCAATTTAATTGCATCCAATTAACAAGCCAAATTAGCGTTTCATATGTACACTATTAAACTAGTTGTCTGGCTTCCAAAAGAAATAAAACACTGTTTCAAATAAATCTAGCATTTTAGTGAACAAAGCTACTTACAATTTAAATCACTTTTCCTATAATCTTCTTTATACGGAATTATACATTAATCTCTATTTTAAAAGAAATATTTTCTGCAACTATCAGGATGAGAATTCATGCTGTATTTAAGTAGCAAAATTTTATCTCTCACAAAACATGGTTCTCTATGATTTGTATATGTGTGTGTGCATACGTGCATACATGTACACATATGCACACTGACAGATCCCTAATCAAACAGAAATGAAGGTGTGTCTACATTTACCTACTGCCCTAGTTTCAAAAGTCCCACCCTTTTTCCTAGGCTTCTGAACTCAACAGAATATGCCACAATGCAAATAATAAGAGCTTCGATGATCTCCAGCTTGTTTTTACAGAGAAAATGAAACCATTAAATAAATCTTTGCCAAACAAAATGCTGCATTTCAAATACTCTGCAATATACTGTCTTTCCAGTATTGTCATGATTTTGATGTAGCTGGGTATTAATTAAAAAGGCAGTATTCTAATTAATCACGAAATGAATCATTGGTCCGTATACCTAAAAATATAAATACCTTGTAATTTTAAGGATAAACATGTCTGTAAGTTGGTGTTTGATGGTCAGCTTTCACTACTAATATTTATAAATGTATTCCAGAATTTAAAAAAAATGTTATACTAGGTTAAAATAAAATGCAATACTTTTAACGTTGTTCAAATTGACAGCCTGTCATACACATTTAGCCATGTTTAACTAAATATTTTAATCACTTTTGTCACTTATTTTCTAGGGTACTTTTAAAGACATCAATTAAGAGGATAAAATAATTCATATTATCATTCAATAGGGGCAACTTTCATTACTTCTCTTTAGGATATTTTGGCAATCTAACTGCCTCCTTGCCACCAAGATATTCATCTTATATGCCCTTATCAGCTTTCTGAAACACCCACTTTATAGCATCACTCCTCTGCTCAAAAACCTTCAGTGGTGTCCAGCTTTCTCTGCAGGTCTTCGAGGCACCACAAGATCTGGACCTATGTACCTTTCCAGGCTCCCAAATCCTCCTCTCCCTGGCACTATCCCTGTCCCCTCCCATTCCAGGTCACAGTATATGGAGCTCCTGCCTCCCTTCCTCACTTAACAAAATTCTGCTTAACATCCAAGGCCCTCAGTAAAAAAAAGAATTACCTCGTCCCATTAGAACCCTCTAATCTTTCCAGTAGGAAAAAATCCTGCTTCCATTTATACTCTACTCGCAATTGCAAGTGTTAATAAAGTTTACTAAAGCCATGTCTCTTCTAGATTATAAAATGTTTGAAGTTGGAAATCATCATCCTTTTATCTCTGTTACTCATTCTGACTCTCAGTCTGACTGCATAGCTCAAGGTTGGAACTACTGCATAAAATAGACTCTTTTTGTCACCTAAATTGAATTTCCTACATTACATAGATTATAAAACAGAAAAAAAAGTAATCAAATGATGCAGTGGACAAAATAAAGGAAAATGACTTTCACTAACGTGTTTCTACTCTTTTGCTTCATACTTACATGTCACACAGACCCCTAATCACATGGAAAGTAAGAAATCAGATCTAAATTTCTCCAAAGATCCTGATATTTGCAATCATGAGGAGAAATTATTGGGAGAATTTAATGTTTTGGTCCTTTGCTATTTGTTTGAAAACATACAGATCCAGCTCACATATGGCTTCAAAGATTAACTGGTTACTTCATATAGAGACCTTGTAAAGACTTCTGAATTGGTAGTTATTTATTAATTGAATCAACGACGCTGGCCATTTTTTGTTAACTGGAGTACCAAATAAGTATTTTTAGAACTTAAATTCTTTGTTATTAAAAAAAATCTGCAAATAATAATAGTTAATCTACACGTAAGTCCTTCAAACTGAAGTCATTACATATAGAGTCATTAAAGATTTCCAGGTGCTCCAAGACAACTGATGTGGCAGCACTGGGAAGAGACAGGTTTTACGCACAAGGTTCTTCCAACTTCAAGGCTCTGCCTTTCCATGGATCAGCCTGTAATATGGTGATTTGGAGGGTCACTATGTGTCCTCATTTGCCAAAAGCAGTCCTCACATGTGCCAGGTTAGATAATCAATCCTGTGGTCAACCTCCCTTCAAGGCCCCCACGTTACCTTTCTCTTGTTATCAGCTCCACTGGCTTGTTTTCAACTTCTAGAAAGGAGCTCCTTCTGTGGTTCGGATCATTATCATACCCTGGGTATCTAGCACAAGGTCTAATCTACAGGAAATACTTGTTGAACGACTGAAACAGTGAATTGCATTGACCAACAATAATAGGGCACCAGTCGTAGTACTCTGGATAAAGGATTAAGATTACACGTTGAGTGACAAGTCAAAAACATTGGCTCTCAGTGCCTCCTGAACTTACTTTCATCACCCTATGACCCGGAAGTGGCCAGTCAGACCCCCTCTGCTTTCTGCCCAGAATCACCCTCAGGCACGCAAACATCATATTCATCTCTACTTCTCTCCAAAGCTCTTTTTTAAATAGATCTAAACAATTAGACCTCCAATTTTAAGCTGGTTGGAAATCTAAAGTTACAGACACTTGTAGAATAGAGCACATGTCATAGATAATACCTCAAATGATTAGTAATGGGAGCATATATTAAGATAGCACAAATTCAGCCCAACTCTCAGGCAGTTCTGATTCTATTCTAAATGCAGTCATGAAGCTAGTTTAGGCCTGTGTCTATCTAATGTTGATATGCATGGTCCATCTCAGAGAAGCCAAAGATTGCACAGACCAAGAAAGCTATGTTATCTTCTTTCACACGATGATTTCGGAGTTGTGACACAATAATAAAGTGCTAAAATATTTTCCCAAATTAGTTTATGGCAGCTCATACCTACAAATACTGGTTTACAACCTCTTTTTCATAAGCATTGCCATAAATATCATACAGAAAGCAATGCTTTTGATTGTGACAAGACACCAGGAACAAAGAGAAAATATGATTTCTCATACAATTACTTTAAAATAAGCATGATTTTATTTTCATAAAGTTTTCCTATTTTCTTTTCACCTTCTGGGTTCATCGACAGCTTCAAACATTGGGAATCCTACAGGTTTTACAGTATAGATCTCACCTGAATATTCACCAAAGTTTAGCTCCATATTAATAAGGACTCTGCCTGAATGGTTCAAGCAAATCCATACACTCTGGATAGTGTGAAGTTCCTTATGAAACTTGAATTGCATTAAGTTGAGTTAGAACCTTCCTCTGCTCCTTGGTATAAAGTCATTTTAAAAGTTGTAACAGTTAAATACCAGGTTTTAGCCAAAATATGAATTCATGATGAATTCACATATGAACTGGAAGCACATCATGAAAATTTTCAAGTAGATATTTAAACTGTGAACCATTTCTCCACCTACAGAACTAATGTTATAGACAGAGTTCTACTGATGCCGATCACATACCACAATGTGAAAACAGTGTTTATTTTTAACGAATAGAAGATGATCAGCCTGTGTGATCCTCAGTCATACATCCAGTTCACTTTTCCCTTATGATAATAATTACCACATCAGTTATTGAATTACTTTACATCCTAATGGGTTATACTTTCACTCATGCCAACTAACATTTTTTATCACTCTGTAAAACTACCTTTCCTATGTGAATCTTTCAAATGGACTTCAGCTAATTACTGTTGATAATTTAAAAACTGAAACCCAACACAAATAGCATACTTGCTATAATTCAAAAACTGAAACCCAATTCCAGCGTAGAACACAGAGTTATTTGTTATTGCTGCTGTTAAAATGAGCCCTGCTTTAAAAAAAATGGCAAATTTTGGAATAAGATTTTTTCATTTTAAGTTAAATCAGCATAAAAGAGTTAACCTGATTTTCTAAATAGTGACAAAGTGCCAAAAGTTCAAGCAGACACATGCACCACTATACCACAAGGAAAGTCTCCATATATACAGTCCTCTGTTTTGTTTTCATGGTAACAAGAACATTCACAAACACATCCCATGCAAAGGAGCCTGATCAATCAAAAGATTCTGCTAGTTAAGCTTTCAGTGTTATCAAAGAGCACTATTTTCCTATGCGATGATATACACATAGTAAATTTTTCATATTCCATGTTTAATAGGAATATACAAATGTTTTATGTATTTCAGTGGTATTTTACCAAACACCTCTACAAGGATCTAACCAATTAAAAATCAGCTAGATCTTAAATTTGCAAGATCATTAATATACTACCATTCCCAAAATTGTCCCCAAATCAATCACATATCAATTTATTCTTAAATATCCTTGTATAAATATAAGCCATCTCTAATAGCCACATAGAATACAATCACTGTAACAGAAATACAGATGCCAATAAGCAAATTGTTTTATACCCGACCTAAGCTCCACACAAGAAATTGTCTCAGACAATGTGCAAAAAATTCATCACTGTAATGTAATATTTTTTCTGTATATAAGAAATATACTGTATGTTTCCAACCTAGTGGTCAAAAGGGATTATGACACTTGAAACACACTATTATCAAGTAAATGCTGGTAAATCCCTTTCAGCTCACAATGAAAATGTACAGTTGTCATCTGGTACCATGACTCCTTAGAGTTCCACAGGTAATTTCCTCTTAATAATGAAAATGATATCCACTTTACTCACAGAAAGGGCATTTCTGTTCTGATAAGCTATGTGGCCTATACCCCAAAATTCAAACCAATCTACTCATTCCACAATCTACTTTGTTAAAAATCTGCTTTTGGCACTCTTATAAGGTGAAAAAGCAATGAGGCATTTGCTACATATGTAGCAAACATATGTGATCTATATGTGTAAATATTTAAAATAACTTGGTTTGCTCAAGGACAAACATCACCAAATATTACTATATCACTGAAGGAAACGTTTCTAATAAAGTTAAATGGTCTTTTTCTAGGAGGACAGATCATTGCAAATTTAATTAAAATGGATCTTATTAATATTTCAAGTAATTTCTGGGCTTGATTATGCACTACAAAAGAAACAACTGTACTGAAGAGAAAAATCAATAGCCCTTGACTAGGGCTCTGGGTATGCTAGAAGAACACAGTTCTCTTGTGAATTATTGAGGTCTAGCCTCAAGGTTGGGGGCAAGTACCAATATTCATTTGGAGGCAAATTGAGTTAAAAATGGCAGAAAAGGAAGGAGAAAAATCAGTTCAAATTTTCCATTATAATAAAAGTACAGGAAACAGGCCTTTCTATATCATTTTAGGCCTAAATAACTGCAGAGAATAAGGGTTTTGCAGTATCAGTTGCACACACAGCTTCCTATGTGAATGCTAAGCCATTACAGGTGTCCTAAGGCCTCCAGTGAAACCTATTACCAACAGATTCCTCCGGTCTCCTCTAAGCCATCCCCAGGGCCCCCTATCCGCCCACACATTTTTGCTTCTCTCCTCCAAGCGTCTTGATTAAGAACCCACTCTCTTCTCTGCACTCCCTAGGTTAAAGTGCCCCGGTTCTTTTGGCGTAGCAGGTTACAAGCTTTCCCGTTAGGGAGACTAGTGCCTGCAGTCCTTTTTAGTTAGATGCTTTTAAGTCAGAGATGAGAGGAGCCACTTGAAGAAACCCTCCTTCCCTTCTTCCTTTCCCCCACTGGGAACCAGGTCCCTGAAGGACAACACCCAGGGACGCTTCCTGACCTTCTATCCCCTTACCCAATTTGGGCTTGGAGGGTTGGGGTCGCATTTTCTCGTGTCCTCTGCTGCACTGGATGTGTTATGTAAGAGAGGCAGAACGCGGGAGGCACATGCGTATAAAGCGCACCTATCTGTGATAACAGCTGGGGTAGCAGAGCTGATCTGGAGTCCACCCCCCACCAAATACGACAGACCCCACACAAGCACATCAGCACCCCCTCCCCCACCCTCGCATATACACGCGCGGGCGCGCGCACACACACACACACCCAGAGCAATGTTTTCCTGTCTCACCCCTACCAGTACCAGAGGCACAGAATGGAAAGGCGGGGGGTGAGGGTGAAAGGAGGTGAAAGAGGAGGAGGAGCGGCAGCAGCACATCTGCTTTGATAGCAGCCGGCAGAGCCGCCGCGGCACAGAGCCCCTCGTTAACCCCCTTCCTGTGGCTGCACCACGTCATGGAACATTCCCGGAACGGGCCAACGTTCCACCCACTTCAGGGAACAGACATAAAGGCGCAGACCCAGCTCCCCACAGTGCACAGCCCAATCACACATGTCCCTTCCCGATCCCCGGCCAGACGCACAGACAAACACGCATGCAAACCGCCCCCACCAGTCTCCACGCGCCCGGGTCCAGCCGGTAGCGGCCAGAGCCGCTCTGCGGCCGGTGCACCCGCAAGGCGAGGGCGCCTCCGCCTGAACCTTCCATCGAGACAGTCCCCTCCTTCCTCGCTTCCTTCCTTCGCTCCTTCCTTCCTTGCCAGGGAGGTAAAGGGAGTCACTGAAATGCCCGGAGCCAGCGTCTTCCCCGCCCTCGCTCGGCCGCAGGCCGGCGGCCCGGGCCTCGCGCCGCCCGCCCGCGCCGCGCGCCGCGGCCCCCTCCCCCGCTACCTGACAGCGGGCCGCCGGCGGCCGCCGCAGCCGCAGCGGTGGCCCGGCCGTGCGCGCCGGTGCACGTCGCTCATTAGTAAGCAGGCACATTCCTGCCTCCAGCGCTCCCGCGCGGCCCCCTCCCCCCAGGACATTACGCAAAGCAGCCTCCCCTCATCTGCATAGATCCGCGGCCAGGGTATTCCCCGCATTTCCCCACGCGCTCGACCCCCCTCCCGCGGTCTCCCCATCCCCGCCCCCTCCGACCCTCACCCTCCGGCCACCAGGAAGGGGCTGGGGGCGAGCACCCGGGAACCGGGGAAGGAGTTTGGCGGCGGCGATTCCAGTGTGAAGTGAAACAAGCTCCCAGCGCCGAAGGAGGCAGGAAAAACCCAGCGCCCAGGCCACTTACCCAGCCGAGGAGGGACCTAGATTCCCGCCGCTCCGCTCTCCCAGTGGCCGGTCCGCCCTCCGCGCACCCCGAGGCTGCACCCAGCACCCCACAGGCGAGACGTGGAGGAATACTGTGAACGAGCCGGGAGACCCTCCAAGTTGCTCCGGGCTCTGGGGAGCGTCAATGTCCAGGACACAACTTGGCAAAGACTTGTGCCACAGTCACCGAAGATGTTTGTGCGGAGACCCTCCTCCGGGGAGCGACGGCGCTCGGCTGCGCCCCGCTCTCCTCCTCTCCACCCCCTCACCTCCAGCCCGCCTCCCGCCGGCCGCCCGCCTCCGGGCCGCGAGCCCCTCGGGCGGCTGTCAGCTCCCGGCCACCGCCGGGTGACAGGGGCGGGAGGAGGGCGAGACGCGGCGGCCCGAGCCCTAGAGGGCGAGGGGGATCCTCGCAGCCGCGGCGGCCGCTCACCTGGAAAGTCACCGCTGAGGAGGAGGAGGAGGAGGACAGGGAGGTGGAGGGAGAGGAGGAGGGGGAGGAAACCCCCCTGGTGCCCTTGTTCTCGCTGCCGCGGCGGCCGCTCCTCGCCAAGGCTGAGCGTGTCTGGTGGGGGGTGTCTGGTAGCATTTCCTTAAGGACAGAGGGAGGGCGGGCGCGGAGGGAGGGAAGAAATCCCGACCGCCAGCCCAGGCTCCTCTTCCCTTTATTTATTTTTCTGACACTGTAAGGAGATGGGCCCGGGACAGGGGCCGCGGGGCTCAGGCGGGAGCCGCGAGGCCCGGGCCGCAGCTGTCTGCGTGCGGGAGCCGCAGCGGCCGCCTCCCCTCCCGGGCTGTGGACGCACCGGGTTATTCCTGGCAGCGCCTCCCCGAACAGAAGTTACTAGGAGGAGTGCGCGGCGAGGACGGACGGGGGGAGAGGCAGTGGGAGGGAGGGAGGAAGAGGGAGAGACTCAGCCAGCGACGTCATCGGATCCCCCAGCGTGTCCCAGGGAGGGAGGCTGAACCAGAAAAACCAGTCTGGAGCCAGCGAGCAAGGGAGGGATGCGCGGCGCGCGGGGCGACGGGGGAGGAAGGCGGTCGGGAGGGCAAGGCCTGGCCCCGCGGCTGCCGCTCCGGGCGGGGAGATCGCGGCCGCACACTCGCTCGGTCGGAGCGGGGAACTCCCCAGAGAGCCGGCCTCTACTTGTCATGCAAAAAAACTTGGGCTTCTCTGGGAGCCTGAGAATTTCCTTTAAGGATGTGGAAACCTCCTCCGTCCCCACCCCTTCCCCATTTCCCAGATAATCGTCGCCTGCCTTCCTGATGAACGGAATTATCTAATTAGTAGGGTCCTTAGATTTGGTCCAAGTACTCCGGATCCCCTGCCTCTCAACGCCCCTGCTGCCTCTACTCACAATTATGTTATCAGTCAAGAAAAGCAAAAATCAGACTGTGGCTCCTGGCTGCGTTTCTGGAGCTTTGCAGTGTTTTACTAGCACTTTCCCTGCCCTTGCGGGAGCGCGAACTTCTCAAGTGCTCGAAACGCCCGGACGGCCTTCCCTGGAGTCACTCACCAGGGTGCCCCCGGAGCCCCCGGCTCCGGGACCGCGGCCTGCCCTCGCTGGGATATTCAAATAGATGTGGGCAGCGGCGCGTGGAGCAGCTGCTGGTTTCCTGGTGGGCCACCCTGGAACCCTGGGGGGTGCTGCCGCCTTCAGCCTGTGCGCTTCCCTCACCACGCAAGGGACCAGATTTGAAATATCACCCAGCCCTGGGAGAGCGGGGCCGGGGGGGATGGGCGGGGGGGGGGCGGTGGAATCCCAGGCGAGTGGGAGCCTAAGCTCTGGGCTTCCTCCCCGGCCGGGCGTCACCCGGGGGACACCGGGGCTCCGTCGAGCCGTTACCCTGTTTGTGTGGACTGGTGTACATCCTCGAGGGAGGTTCCCAGGGCGCCACGGTGCCGGGGCGCGACGAATGACTGCGGGGCGGGGCCGGGGCCCGGAGCGCCTCCCCGGGGTGGTCTCCCCGCCAAGCGGGGACCTCGCGCAGCCTCTCCCGGGCGCCCCAGCCCCCGCGCCCCACGGCGCCCAGCCGAGCGCCCGGGGCGCCGCGGGCCCCAGCGGTCCTCCCCACCCCGCGGCAGCGCCGCCGCCCTGCCAGGGGCGGAGTAAACTGGAGACGCGCAAGATTTGACCTGGCGCGACCCGGCTTTCTGGCCGGGGTTCCCCCTGAGCAGGTGACTCCGTGGGAGGCGTGGAAATGAGTCTCTGGAATTCCGGGCCAAAGACAATAACTGTGGTTCTGCTTTTAAACCAGGTATTTCACCAACAACTGCGGAATGTTTTGTGTCTCGAGTTTCAGATTTCTCGGAAAAGGACCAAATGTCAGGACATATAAAATATCCCCTTCTCTTTTCATTAAAAATGAGTGCATTACAAAGGAAGGGCAGCCCCGTAAATGCCTTCGAGTACAGCGCTGCTGGTTTCGTTTTTGTTTTGCTTTGTTTTGTTTTTCATCCCGACCTACAATCAGTGTATTTTTGAGGTCCCCATGCAGTGGCTACAGTGCCGCCGCCGCCGTGAAGGGCAACTCTGCAAAATAAAGCGGTGATACAATTTTTTAAGCGATTTTTTTTTTTCTCAGAGGAGAAATATCCGAACAATTTGGCATAAGTTTCACTTTGTCCTTCTTTTAGGTTGATCTCATTTAAATTCAGGGCCTACTTCCACTTAAGCAACTTCTTCTTTCATTGTATAGGTTCTTTAATACCCAGCCTTTTTTTTACTTAACTTGAAGGCTTTAATTTAAAAAACTGTCCCAATCATCATTTTCTTTTAAATGTATGCAGTTGCATTTTAAACATCCATTTAACACGCAAAATGTGATTTTTTGAATTTTTTTCACTTTCAAACCCACCTGCTACATACTCCCAGAGACCATTTTATTTAATTGCTTAATAGAGAAAATTAAGCAGTTTCTTTAAGAATCCAATTTCCCTTCAACAAACACAACAGCAGCTGCCCAAGCTCCCAGAAACTAAGCAAGGCAACTATCAGGCAGCATTTTGCTTCACTAGAATGAATGTTAGTTGAGACCTTAAATACCTCTGAAAAAGACTAGATTAAAGAGAATAATGGGGATATTAAGATACTTCTGTAGTTATTTAAAATATTTTTTTAAAGAAAACCCTGCAGACATACATCCATTTTGATGATTAGGTCCCACCATCAAAGAGGACCCTGAAAACAGTTTTAGTCAAAATTTGACAAATTTTAAATAATTACTTTGTTTCAGAGGCATGAAGATGGAAAGAAGATAGCCTGCATTGAGTTGAAGTAAAGTAACAATATTGTGAATATGTGTAACTAGGTGACATCCTCTCTGCTGGGAAGAATCCTGTGTGTGTGTGTGTGTGTCACAGAGACAGGGTTTTGCTCCATTGCCCAGGCTGGAGTGCAGTGGCACAATCACTGCAACCTCTGCCTTTCAGTTTCAAGAGATCCTCCTGCCTCAGCCTCCTGAGTAGAGTGGAAGCCACTGCAGCTCTGGGGCAAATCAGCAGCAGTCGCTCCAGAGCCTGACCTACATAGGACATATAGAAAGCATTGTCTATTGTGGTTGGTTGTTCCTGTGGTCAGTCCCAATGGCCTACTGATTGGGGGTTTTTCTCCAAAAGGCTGCATGGCTTTTCTCCTCAAAGTGAATCCCCTTTATAACCCATATTTTATGTCTATATCTCAGACATGCTATCCATATTTAGTCAATTTCCAGTTGCTTGCATGTAAGGGCAATAGAGTAATCGAAAAACTCTTCCCAGAAAACCCCCAGAGACAAAACTAGCATTGGTAGAAAACTGGACATGCAGCTCTAAGAAGCTCTACGGGAAATGAGGCTAGGTAGGACACAGCTGCCCCAGCCTGGCACCCACAGGGAGCATCAGCAAGGAAACAGGAATTTGCTTTTCATCATGCATTCTTCTTATCACTTCTCAGTTTCAAAGGAAAGGAAAATTTGGTAATCTACATTTTGAGACATTAAGAAAGAAAAATAATTAATGGCTACATGGTTGTATGGCATTTTTCAGAGTGTTGTCAGAAAATCACTTTGAACTGAAATTACTTTCATTTAAAAAATATTTATTGAGTGCCTGGTATGTGCTGAAGATTCTTAAGACGCATCAGTGAAGAAATGAAACATCCCTCCTTTCCTGGAGCTTGCATTCCAATGGGAGGAGAGGATTTGGAAGAAGAATGGGATAGACAATAAATGTAAGTAATAAATTATATAGGACTTTGAAAGGTGAAATATTTGGGGAAAAACATAAAATAGGGTAGAGGATATAGGTGGGGTGAGGGTTGTCCTGATGCTATATTAAATAGGGACGTAAGAGTAAGACTTGTTGAAAAGGGAGATTTCTGCTATGGCTTGAAGGAAATACCTGGAGATATCTGGAGGACAGAGCTTTTCACATAGAGGGAACAGCCAAGGTTCAGTTCCAATACCTGGAATTTTTGTAGACTTCAATGGTAATGGGGTGGCTAGAATAAAATGAGACAGCCAGTGAACAGAAGACCTCTCAGGCCACTGCAAGGACTCCAGAAAAGCTTCTTAAAAGGCAAGTTTTGGGCCTTTACCACTCAGTCCCATGGAATCTGAATCTGAATGCAGGGCTCAGGACTCTGCATTTTTAACATGTAAAGCAGTTGTTGTTTATGTAGGCTAAAGCACAAGACCTCCTGCCACAGAACATGGAGCCTGATATACCCAGGCAGGAGAACTGGGTACCAGGAGACATTGTACATGAAGCTTCCAGAACCAGGCATGTCCATGTTACTAATCAAGACTTTCCCTTAAATCTGCAACTCAAATGATTTTAAGGAAAAATGGATTTCATTGATTCACGTCAAGGACTAATTTTCAACATAGTGAGATCCTGAGGCTCAAATATTATTATCCCGTAAAGCCTTCTCCATCTCTGTTCCTAATTTCTCCGCTTCACTTTGCCCTTCAGGCAAACATTCTGCAGGTTTGTGGCAGAATTCCCAGATTATAGGCTTCCCAGATAAGCAACCCAGCAGGAAAAGACCTTCTTTCCAGATAGCTAAGGCAACCTTAGTCATGTCATTGCACCTGAACCACTTGCCGGGCTGGGATGGAGTGATCTAATTGGTCAGGACTAGACTTGGATAGGAGAAGGTCCTCATGAAAAAAAAAAAAAAAAAAAAAAAAGCTGTTCCCAAAACAAAGGCATCTTGCAGACCAGGGGGTGGAAAGTACCCACTATATCCCTTAATTCTTTTGGCTTTGGCTTCCCTATTTTTTAAAACTAGGGATTTAGTCAAGATGATATGTCTGATTTCCTATAAATTCTATATAAATCACTGTAATAAATCCCCCCAATAAAATTGTGCAAAATGAATTAACTGGCATGCCATTCCCTCAGACAGATTTATAGTACTATAAATAAGATATTAAAGGGGTTACCTGCTATGGGATTCTGAAGAATAAATAGAATATAGCCTTAGGTCTTAATAAAGAATAATGACTTAGACCTGCCTTTCTGATGGATCTCTTGCTTCCTACTTACCTGCTTTAATCAATGTATGGAGGAAAATTAAGCAATGTCATGATTCACATGATGTTAAGAATACATAGGTCCTCAAAAATGAGTTGAAGAAAAGAATTTGGAGGGAAAATCTGCCCGTCTGTTGAACTGTCAATAGGACACAAGTCCAATCATTCTGATATTGACACGTCTTTTTATCCCAATATACATCCTTTGGATGAGGAGTGGAGGGAGATAGTGGTAATGAACCACTGATCAGCCAGAGCCATACTGTGATTCAAGATGACATCTGTTTGGATTGAAGGATAAAGTGCTTATCCTTGTGGGTTTTACAAGGCAGACAGAATATGCAGACATCCAACTAACCAAATGTCACCCTATACTCCAGAGTTGCTCAGAATACATTCCAAAGAACACTTATAGCAATACCTCTTGAAATGCTCAATTAGAAGCCTGGGCTACCCCCTATATTTATAAAATTGGAATCCTCAAAATTAGAGCCTGGGAAACTCCATATGAATAAGATCCCCAGGTAACTTCTACTCTCATTAAAGTTTGAGAAGCATCCCTTTACACCTTGTCCCTCAGACTGAATGGGGGCTGGCTGGCTGAGAACTCTTTTCTTCCCTGTTTGTCATATTCTTCAGGTTTCACATGATCGTTTATGACAAGTTGGTCTCTTTTTCTCCTTTAAAGATATTCTTGTGGCTCTTATTTTAACCAGATATCTTCTGTGCAAAAAATATGTCAGGAAAGAAATGATCCTGTGAATGATCCAGCCCTGGATAAGAAAGGTGGAGGGAGAGGAGGGAATGGTGGGGTCCAGAATATAGGAATCCATAGAGGACGCAAGGGGACAGAGAGGTCAGCTGTGGGGCTGAGCAAGATGCAAGCAAACTTTGACGGTTTTCTAGTTTAGCTTAAGACCAACCCTGCCCATAGTTTATGGAAGGAAGCTGCATATTTCATCAGTCCAGTCTGCTCGTGAAATGCTTGAGAATGCTCAAGGAATGAGTGCCCAGTCAGGCCTTTATTCTGAGGAAGCTCAATGATATCTCACAGATAACCGATAACCTTAAAGATGAACAAATATCAGATTAAGGAACAGCCAGTAAGACCCTGTTTTACTAATCCCTGAACTGCCACCTTAGATATAGGGAAATGTAGGCTTATGATACTCTGTTAGCAATTTAAGCACACCACATTAATGTCATCCCCCATCCTACTTTGTTCCATCACCCTCCCCCAACTCCAAAATTGGTTAGAGCTGAAATTCCTTCACTTAAAGTCACTGCTTGGGGTTAAGGCTTTGCCTCTGTAGAAATCTTCACTTACAAGCTAACTACAAATGGTAGCCCTTCTTATCCTAAGCTCTTAATCAGTCATTAACTTCTTATGAAAGATTAATTTATTAGATTGCCTTACAGAGTGACAGCTAGCTTAGTGCTCAAATTGATTTATCTTGACAAAGCATAGAATGGAGATAATATAGGAAGGTCTGGAGGGGGAGTGAGACAGAGAAATCCAAAACTTGGACCAGACTGAGAGGTCCAAGGCACACTAGGGCAACTTGGAATAGGATACAGATTGAAGGGGAAGGATGTGGAAAAAGATGAAGACAAAGGCAAACGAAAAGCCAACATCTTTGGCCACAGAGGATGCCTGTGCTCAGGGCCTGTGGAGCTGATCCAGACTTTTTAGGCAGAAGGTGGGTGGCTCTGTCAGCCCAGAGTACAGGTGCTAGTCCTGATCCTGAGCTAGCAGGAGACATAGGTCCCCTCTCTTAGCCTCTACTTCCTCATTCAATCAACTAGGGGATTCCCTTTCAATCATAAGATTCAGAAATAGAAACTCCTGACAATCTAGCAGGCACGGAGAAGGGGAGCAGGAAGACAGGGAAGCGTGAGAGAGAAAAATAGCAGAGAGGGACTATCTAAGTCCAAATTCCTCCCATGCTCTTGCAGGGGTTTCTTAAAGTAAAACATCAATTTCCAGTGTTAAAGAAATTGGAGTATATGGGCAAGGGATAGTGGGTTTCAGAGAATAGTGATTTTGGTTTAAAAACAGGTTATACAAATTTGACATACTATATGCTCAGAAAGGAGAAGAGTTCTTTCTGATTATCAGTCAAAATACATTGGGAAAAATGTATTTTTCTTGAATTTCATCTGTGAAGTCTTTCATTGTACCTAAGTCCTTAAACTTTTAGAATTTCTGAGACCAGGGATTTGACACACTCCCAATCTATCTATTGATCTAATGTCTGGTAGATTTTACCCTCTTTCATATAGGTTTGAACCTTCTGTTTAGGGTAGTAAAACAAAAAAGTCAGATAGTTATCACTAAGTTTGTTCAGTGATTCAAGCCCTTTGTCAGAAATTGTATGTAAAATAATGTAGCAAGTTGAAAGCATCAAAGAGACAATGTGCTAGTAGAGGATATTATTTCTGATCCAGAGGAGGCTACTCTCAGCAAAGAAGATACCAAAAAAAAAAAAAAATTTTTTTTTTTTTTAACGGAGTCTTGCTGTGTTTCCCAGGCTGGAGTGCAGTGGCTCAGTCTCTGCTCACACAATCTCCACCTCCTGTGTTCAAGCGATTCTCCTGCCTCAGCTTACTGAGTAGCTGGGATTACAGGCATGCACCACCATGCCTGGTTAATTTTGTATTTTTAGTAGAGAGGGGGTTTCACCATGTTGGTCAGGCTGATCTCGAAATGCTGACATCTTGTGATCCACCCGCCTCTGCCTCCCAAAGTGCTGGGATTACAAGCATGAGCTACCATGCCTGGCTGAAGATACCAAAATTATGCAGATGCGAAGCAGGCTGGGTTTACTTAGGTGTTACTGGGGTAACAACAGAGTCACCGCTGAAATAGTCCCATGCAATCATCCATGAACTTCGTAAAGCCAAACAACAGAGAGACTAGTGTGTCATTTCAGTACTTCCTTGTACAAGAGGAAGAAGAAATCCATGATCTGTTTAGAAGGATTTGCACAAGAGAAAATTAAATTTATTTTAAAATATTTTGTACTCATATTCAGCTATTTGAAAAGTCCACATATAGATTAGACTGCCCCCAGTGATTCTGGTGAGTATAACAGTATTAGAAACCTTAATTATTTGTTTTGTATCTTTTTAAAAAATATTTTTAATAAAGGAACTACTTACTCAGTATGTTATTTCCCATTGACATTCTTGTATATATAGATGAATATGTCAGTACCTTCTGTTCTGGCAAACTGATATGCTCCAGGTCTCTCTACTGCCTTATAAATATATCTATCAGTGTTTTATAATCGTGTCTCCTGCACTCAACTGTGGGATCCTCAACTAGAAGAGACTGTGCCAATGATATATGGTGCTGAATAAATATTCTGAGTTTTAAAGTTATTATTTTACTCCTGCCTTCTTATCTTTTCCTAGGCTCTGTGGTATAAGCCATGACACTGCCACTGAAATGTGTGAGACTCTCTTTGCTAAATAACATCTTAAATAATGACATGGGTGGGAGCATAGTTCAAACAGACCTGTGTTAAAAAAAAAAAAAAAAAACTATGTAGCCTTGGGGAGGCAGCCTGTTCTTTTTTTTATTACATTTTTCCTTCAAGGCAATGATTATTTTCCAGCATTTAAGGATGTCTGACCCAAGCACTGCTGGCACAAAGCTCACCAAATGTCATGTGTGTAAATCAGCCCTTGATGAACTGACAAAAACAGTATTTTTCAAAATGGTAGGCTGAGGAGGCTGAGGCAGGAGAATGGCTTGAACCCGGGAGGTGGAGGTTGCAGTGAGCACTCCAGTCTGGTGACAGAATGAGACTTTGTCTCAAACCAAAAAACAAACAAGTGACATATTTTATATGTTTTATTAATTAATTCAAAAAACTTTTCCCAGAAACAATCTTCAGTAAATAAGTAATGGCTGCTGGATATAATTTGCATTTGGGTGGCAGGTCAGCAAAGAAAGAAATCCAAATAGAGGACTTTCTGAAAGCCTAATTATAATTAGCCTAAAGTAAATAAATCATAAGTGCACAATTAGATTAATTTTGGCATATATATGTGTGTGTGTGTAACCATTATTCTGAAGAACGTGGAGAGGATTTTTAAGATTATAAAGGCTCCCTTGTACCCCTTCACACAGGGTACCCCTGAGATCATCTGTGTTCTAACTTCTATCATCATAGGTTGTTTTTTTAGTAAAGATACATACGTACATATGCATGCATGCACATATGTATGTGTTTATTTTTTAAATGTTTCAAGTAACCCTGTGCTAGACCAAGTTTGATGACTAGAGATACAGGAGTCATCAAGGCAGATGAGGCCTCTAGGTTCTCTGGGCCTCACATTCTGGTTAAGAAACTGATAGTAAACAACTTTACCCATAAGACAGTTTCAAATCATGAAAAATGACAAAAATAAAACAAGGCAATTGATAGGCAATAAATAGGTAGCATAGGGTAATATTGAATGAAGGTGGAGGTATCTGCAGGGTTGACATTTGGACTGATAACTGACTGATGAAAAGAAGGGAAAAAGAGCCCCAGGAAGAGGGAACTGAAAGTGCAGAAGCCCTAAGCCAAGGAGAAGCTCTGTGCCGTGAGGAACTGAAAGGCCAGTGTGGCTGGACATGGGAGGTGGGGAGTGTGGAGGAAAAAGTTCTAAGAGATAAGGTAAGAAAGGCAACCAGAATGAACCAGAGGAAGATGCCTTTGTGGGCTAGATGAGTTTTGAGGAAGGGGGTAGACACTGGGGATTTAAAAATACATATGTCATGCCAGGCACGGTGGCTCACACCTGTAATCCCAGCACTTTGGGAAGCCAAGGTGGGTGTACCATGAGGTCAAGAGATTGACACCATCCTGGTCATGGTGAAATCCCGTCTCTACTAAAAATACAAATATTAGCCGGGCATGGTGGTGCATGCCTGTAATCCCAGCGACTCGGGAGGCTGAGGCAGGAGAATTGATTGAACCCAGGAGGCGGAGGTTGCAGTGAGCCGAGACTGGCCATTGCACTCCAGCCTGGGCAACAAAGGGAGACTTGGTCTCAAAAAAATAAATAATAATTACTCAGATTTACTAATTTGGATTTTAAAATTATTAATCCAGCTGGGCATGGTGGCTCAAGCCTGTAATCCTAGCACTTTGGGAGGTTGAGGCAGGAGGATCACCTGAGCCCAGGAGTTCCAGACCAGCCTAAGTAACATAATGAGACCCTATTCCTACAAAAAATTTGAAGAATTATCTGGGAATGGGAGCACATGCCCAGCCACTTGGGAGGCTAAGGCAGGAGAATCACCTGAATCTGGGAGGCAGAGGTTGCGGTGAGCCGAGATCACACCATTGCACTCTAGTCTGGCGACAGAGTGAGACTTCATCTCAAACACACACACACACACCCCAACACACACACACACACACACCCCTATATATTCTGTTAATTAATTCAAAAAACTTTTCCCAGAAACAACCTTCAGTAAATAAGTAATGGCTGTTGGATATAACTTGCAACTGGGTGGCAGGTCAGCAAGGAAAGAATTCCAAATAGAGGACTTTCTGAAAGCCTAATTATACACGTTGAATGCGACAAAAGGAAAATAGTTTTTATGGTAGCAAATCCTAAAGAGAATTTAGATAATGTGGGTGCTATTCTTCACATTTTTCTATGGCTAATTAGAGAGAGCTGGGAAACACACAATGCTGCCCACAGCTCTGCAAACCCATTATGGGCACTTCTAATTTCAGATAAATGAAGCCCTTGGTTACCACCCCCAGCTTGTCTTAGAACATCCATTGTATTATCAGAGTAGATGAGTAAAAATAATAGCCTTCTGAATACCTACAAAGGGTACCTTTCTCTTATTAGTAGATAGTTACAAGTTCAAATCACGTCTCTGTGTTAATGAAGCAACTCCCCAATTTACTTTGCTCTTGAAAATCTAGTTTTTCAAATTTTCTGTTTTACACAGAAAATATGATATTTAGCTGGGTGGCTTAGTTAGAGCACTAAAAGGTCCATTTACGTAACTTTAAAAATTAGTGATTATGTGAAATCTTAGGTGCATATATAGATACATATAAGTATCTTCTCTCTAGTAAACATTTTTAAAAAGCATTTCTAGCAGTACATATCTATCCAAGTATATATAAACTTAAAGATATGCTATAAACAAGTAAACAATTCACATCTTTAAAGTTTACCCTTCATTAAATAAAACCATGATGTTATTTTAAAAAAATGATAATATGCATGTAATGGGAAACATTAAATGACATGGCCAGGGCAAAATTTGAAGAAGAAAAAAATATCAAGACAATTGCATTTAAGTTTCCAACAAGAGCTTACATCACTAGGTTTACTGTAGTTATACAAATGTAATAGCAAGGTTTGTAAAATGCCCCTAAAATTCCTGGGTGAAAGCAGAAATGAAGAAAATGTGCATGCTTATAAATATCAGGATATCTGAAAGCATAAAGATATTTGGTTGAGTTTTTCCATTGTCATCCAGATTTGATTACGTAGAAAAAACTGAAAGGTTCTTATTGTTTTGGTGTTTCAGCACTTAGCAAAGGGGCTGCCACTCATTTCGGCTTTTTTCTTAATTATTCCAGGGTTCCATGAACTGCTTCCTCTGAGATGAGATCTAACAAAGCTGAAGACGAAAATGTAGTTGTTTACAGCATGAAAAGGAGGCTACCCTGTGCACAGCAAAATCAACAGAGAAGAGACAGTCCTATGCCTTCGAGAAGCAGTCTGCTGATACTGTCATGATGTCTAGTGACAGGCTGGAGATTAAAACCCGACACCCTCATTTTCCTGACAGTGATTTAACCAAGTAGCGTAACATCGCTAAGAGCTTCAATTTCCTGCAAAATTGGGACAATAGTATTTGTTTCATAGTGTTACTGTCAGGGTTATACGTTAAGCATTTAATATATGCTGATTGTTTATCTAAATATTCATGGTCAGGCACTAACTTCTTATATGACTCTGTGCAATACATTAATCTCTGTGCCTGTTTCCTCATCCATAAATTGGGAGTTGAACAAGGTGAGCCCTAAGTTTCGTTCCAGCATCAACATTCTATAATTCTTGCAGTTTTCATACCTTATACCTTTTTTTTTTTTTTTTTTGAGACGGAGTTTCGCTCTTGTTACCCAGGCGGCTGTGCAATGGCGCGATCTCGGCTCACCGCAACCTCCACTTCCTGGGTTCAGGCAATTCTCCTGCCTCAGCCTCCTGAGTAGCTGGGATTACAGGCACGCACCACCATGCCCAGCTAATTTTCTGTATTTTTAGTAGAGACGGGGTTTCACCATGTTGACCAGGATGGTCTCCATCTCTTGACTTTCTGATCCACTTGCCTCGGCCTCCCAAAGTGCTGGGATTACAGGCTTGAGCCACCGCGCCCGGCCAGTTTTCATATCTTTATAATGGGCATAAGAGTACCTACCTCATAGAATTTTTGAGAGGATAAAATGAATTAAGACAGGTAGAAATTCATAGAACAGAGCCTGCCACGTTGGAAGTGTTTGATGTATATTAGCTGTGATGATGATGCTAATGGTGAAGATGATGATGACTCCATTTGCAGATAGTGTGAACGCTATAAAACATTCAGTATCAGATCGATTACATTCTCTTCTTTCCCGAGTCAGTGCCAGAGCTACCAAGATTTTATTCTTTAAAAGTTCTACAAGAATAAACTCACTTTACTTGATATGATTATTACACATTGTATGCCTGTATCAAAACATCTCATATTTATGGGGTACCTACATATGGGATACCTACAATGTACCCACAAAAATTAAAATAATTTTTTTAAAAGCCTAAAGTCATTCACTTCTTAGTAAGAATTATGTAAAGATTTCCCAGTGTAGATACCCTCCCCTGCTAATATTTTTTTCTTTTGTTATCAGTATCTTAACAAATTAATTGGCCCAGGAGTGGTGGCTTATGCCTGTAATTTCAGCAGTTTGGAAGACCAAGATGGGAGAATTGTTTGAGGCCAAGAGTTCAGAATCAGCCTGGGTAACATAGTGAGACCCCATCTTAACAAAAAATTTAAAAATTAGCGAGCTACTGGCCGGGCGCGGTGGCTCAAGCCTGTAATCCCAGCACTTTGGGAGGCCGAGGCGGGTGGATCACGAGGTCAACAGATCGAGACCATCTTGGTCAACATGGTGAAACCCCGTCTCTACTAAAAATACAAAAAAAATTAGCTGGGCACGGTGGTGCGTGCCTGTAATCCCAGCTGCTCGGGAGGCTGAGGCAGGAGAATTGCCTGAACCCAGGAGGCGGAGATTGCGGTGAGCCGAGATCGCGCCATTGCACTCCAGCCTGGGTAACAAGAGCGAAACTCCGTCTCAAAAAAAAAAAAAAAAAAAATTAGCGAGCTACTAAGGAGGCTAAGGTGAGAGGATTGCTTGAGCCTTGGAGGTCGAGGCTGCAATGAGCTGTGATTGTGACACTGCCCTACAGCCTGGGTTACAGAGCCAGATCCTGTCGCCCTCCTCAAAAAACCAAAATACAGTAAGTTGACTTATTTATGGCCACTCTCCTTTTTGTGAGCTGGATATGTGTTCACTTTCATTCTTAAAAAGTACAGCCCCCAAAGCTCATACTTGTTGTCAAAGCTCACTACATTTAGGGAGTTTCCTGTAGTCTCCTCTTTCAAGTATTTTAAATAATGTGTAATTTCTTCATGTAGTTGGAACATGCTAATGTTGAGTTGGGACATGAAGAAAAGTTTTGATTTACTCAGAGCTGGGATTTGTGCAAGTCATTTCCTAGTTCTCCTAAGTATTTAATAAATGTAAAATGTAACACACAATTAAATAAGCTAACCAAGCCAAATGAACTAGTGAGTGCATTATAAATAGCAACCAAAATTATACTTCAGATGTTAACTCATGTGTCCTGATTTAATAATGAATTACATCATTTGACAAATGAGATAAGACTTTCACCTTCACCCTTCTGATCCAAATTTCTAATAGTTGAAATGTATTATTACCATCTGGTGTCTGGCCTCTAAAATGCCCTGGTGATATCTGCCTCATTTTTAAGTAGTCAGGACTTGTGTATGCCCGCAAAACACTCTCCTCAGTGTCTTGATTGGCAGGCCCAGAGAGAAGACTAAGAACCAAATGTACCATGGAGATACAGTTCCAGCTCTGTAGAAGTTACTCCTGGTTCAAGGCAGACTCATTTTCTTAGTTTGTACAGCAAAGAAATTGTCATGATCGAAGCTGCTTTTATTTTGTATCTCAATCCGGAAGGTTGCAATTCCTACACTTGCCAAGAATGTTTGCATCTGTTTTAAATTATTTCACACCTTTTACAACATGGCAATAACTTTAACGCCTTTTATTTTCAGAGAAAATAATTCGAGAATGAAGCTGAGAATGATACATAAGCCTAGAGTTTTAACTCAGTGAAGCGATATGATTCAGACAGTTCTCTACTGTTTTGCACATTGTGCGAGGTTCCTAGTAAAAAGGTAAGATGAATCTTATTGCTTTCAAAAACCTGACAATATGGTATGTAGCACAGAATGAACATACATAGAACAATATCCAGTAACACAGATGAAAGTGACAAAGCCATTGCCAAACAGCGTGATGCAGATTGTAAGATCAGTTTTCTTGGTAGGTGTTCTGGGCCGAATGTTGGTATCCTCTAACATTCATAGGTTATAATCTAATCCCCAATGTGATGACAATAGTATTTGGGGGTGAGAACTTTGGGAAGTAACTAGGCATCAGGGTGGACCCCTCCTAAATGAGATTAATGTCCTTATAAGAAAAGGCCAGAGAGCTAGCTCACTCTCTTTCAGCATGTGAGGACACAAGAAGCCCAGAATCTGTAACCTGAAAGAGGACCCTCACTCGAACCCAATCATGCTGATGCTGTGATCTTGGACTTTCAGGTTCCAGAACTGTGAGAAACAAATTTACGTTGCTTATAAGCCACCCATTTCATGCCATTTTGTTATAATGGCCCGAACTAAGACAATAGGTATAAAAGAGAATTGATAAAGATGAAATTTAGGAAAACAATTAGAAGTGAAATGCAAATGACAAGAGGGTGATCCTGGAGTAGAAAAGTGTCTGTGTCTGGTAGATTTGAATAGTTTAGAAATTCCAAGCCTGTGCAAAATAGGAGTTACCAATAATAATGGCTGCATCATTACAAGGCGTACCCAAAAGACAATTAAGAGTAAGTCTGTGTTTGTCAATGGGGAGACTGAGAGTGGGAAATGTTAAATAATCTGCCCACGGTCACTCATCCACCAAGTAAGAGAGCAGGGAATCAAGTTCAGATTAAAGTGCTCTAAAGTTATTCTCCAGCCTCCTCATAGCTTCACTTAATAACCATTTCCTGCTTTGGTTGACTTTAAAAAGATGGCCATACATTTGAGAGAAAAAGGGGAAGCTATAAATCCTTACATATGAACAAATGGCATCAATGAAGATCATTCACTGCCAGCTAGGCATGTTCATCTTCTGTCTATATATTAATTCCCAGACACCTACCAGACATACAGTGCTTTATCTGAGAAGTACACTTGGAGGTCAGTTTTTTGGAGTAAATTGATTGAAGTCTTACGATTCTAGAAAGTTCCTGTATTTAAAAGAATTCCCCCTAAAAATAGTACAATGAAATGAATCACTAATAGTGGAATTTCAGGTACTCAGGTACCTGATAATAAAAACTATTTCAAAACAATGTAACTTTCCTGGCACCTGTCAAATCACAATTTTCATATGAGATGTGGCCAGTTGGGTATTTAAAGACAATTGGTCAGCTATTGTGATGGTTAATATTGAGCGTCAACTTCTTTGGACTGAAGGATACAAAATACTGTTCCTGGGTGCATCTATGAGGATTCTATTTGTCTGTTTTCATGATGCTGATAAAGACATATCTGAGACTGGGCAATTTACAAAACAAAGAGGTTTAATGGACTCACAGTTCCACATGGCTGGGGAGGCCTCACAATCATGGTGGAAGGTGAAAGGCACATCTCACATGGTGGCAGATAAGAGAAGAGAGCTTGTGCAGGGAAACTCTCATTTTGAAAACCATCAGATCTCATGAGGCTTACTATCATGAGAACAGCATGGTAAAGACCTGCCCCCATGATTCAATTACCTCCCACTGGGTCCCTCCCACAATATGAGGGAATTCAAGATGAGATTTGGGTGAGGATACTAGAACCCAATCATGCTGATGCTGGAAGAGGCAGACCCACCCTCAGTCTGAGTGGGCACCATCAATGCTAGTGAAGCTAGAATAAAGCAGGCAGAAGAAAGTGGAATGAACAGACTTGCTGAGTCTTCTGGTCATCATTTTTCTCCCATCCTTGATGCTTTTTGCCCTTGAACATCAGATTCCAAGTTCTTCAGCTTTCAAACTCTCAGACTTACAGCAGTAGTTTGCCAGGGGCCCTCAGGCCTTCAGCCACAGACTGAAGGCAGCACTGTTGGCTTCTCTACTTTTGAGGTTTGGGGACTCAGACTGGCTTCCCTGCTCCTCAGCTTACAGGCAGCCTATTGTAGGACTTCACCCTGTGATCGTGAGTCAATTCTCCTAGTAAATTTCCCTTCATATATACATATGTCCTATTCATTCTTACCACTAGAGAACGCTGACGAATACAGATTTCTAGATGTACAGATGAACTGAGAGGCAAACACTCTGAATTAACAAGACAAATGAAAAAGGTGTTCTGTCAAAGATCTTCAGCACTGCGCAGACCTCTGTTAGAATCTTATCCAATTCAAAACCTATCAACCTAAGAAAAATATAAAACATTTGTAAAGCATTCAGAAGAGACAAAAGACTAAAGCAAAACTATATGTTCAAATACTTAACACTACCAAAATGTAATGTGTTTCAGTAAAATGATATATGTCCTCAACTCACACAAATTCATAAATATCTAATATACACACATATAGGAAGTGAATATCAGATGCCTGTATACTATATGTATTAAGTTAAAACTCATTTTCATCCCAAATATGTGTGATATGTAAAATAATATTCTACGTGTTTTGTTTAATTGTTGGGGGTCATTTTAGATTTTATTTTTATTTGCAAAAAAAGATGTCTACAGACAAAATTAATGGAAAAAGCCAAAAATTAGTACCAAAAGAGGAAATGAGGATAAGAAAACACATGAACACATAGAAACATGTAAAAATACTTAAGCCAGGCTCAGAGAACCAGCATCCCTGACAGCAAGTGTTGTCAAACATCCAAGTGTGTTGCTAAGGAAGGTTAGGGAATCTCCCTTTCCCAGAAGTCTTTAAAAATAGGATAACATCTGTTTGGATGGGATAATGGGGATAGTGCTTGACTTGGCAGCTCCTTAAGCAAACCTATAGTTGGGTAATTCTACCATTTCTATTTCTGATTGTAAAAAGTAACAACTTCAGTTCAACTAGAAAAATGGGGCTTATAATGACTTGTAATATTAATTGATAAAATTATTTTCATCGTTATTTGTAGTGCAAAGGTAGATAATTGAGTTTTTCAGAGTATACTTGAAATTGCAGCAAAGGCTCAAACTTTCCCTACCTATTTGTAGCATTTCCTCCAAAATATGAGAAAACCAGAGATGTACTGAGATTATCCTTACAAGAAAGTTACAAAGCATTGTACATAATCCTATATTTAATTTTTACCTCCAACTGAGTAATACCTGTATCCAGTGGGGCAGAGGTAACAGGAAGGCTAGATTATATAAACCCTATTAAAAATTGGAGTCTGCCAGACCAATAACCCAAGGGGTAAAATTTATATATTTGGCCCTGGAGAGAATTTAGACTGTGATCCAGATGTATCTGTACTGCTCTCACCATCACCAAAATTTTGCTTTCTACTATACTACGGGACTGTTTTTCCCCATTTCATTTCACTACACATGTATTTTTTAAGCTCCTACTTTTGGTGAGGTGTGGAGAGAAAAAGCCCAGTGCCCCTGCCCTTGTGGAACACACAATCTAAAAAAGGCATGGGTGGCTCCAAGTGTTGTAGGGTCTTATGCTAGTCTAATTTTTGACATATATTTTAAGAAAAGGAATACACAATTACAAATGCAGAATTACTAACAAAAGGGAATATTTATTGCATAGAGAAAACGAATCACAACAAGTTACAAGTTTTAAAATTCCGACAAATGCCAGAAACATCACAAAACGTCAGAAAAAAACTATATTTTGTATTAATTAACTGACTAATCACATCTATAATTCTACTTGGTTGCATATTGTTGACCACATGAAAAGAATTTTCACATTTTTTCTATGGAGAGAAAACAATGATAATTCATTCAGTCATTATTTTGGTATGATTGATTGAAATTTGTTTTCTTTCTGGTTCACAACTCTTTCATAAATATAAGTAAGTTTTCAGGATGTTTTCAAGTACAGGAAAATTTCAATCAAATTTCTTTGATATATGAACTGCAGGAACTGTAAGATTTTAGGGCATTGCTAATTTCCTGTATGTAAATAATTTTAAATACTCTGTCAATTGATGATACTTATTAATCAGCTTGTCACTGGTGTCCAAGTAATGGTACAGTGTGAGTTTGATTTTATCTCTGTCAATGTTAGTATTGTGTATCAAATTTGAAAGAAATTTAAATATTTTTCCATGAGTTCATGTGATTCAGTCCTCTGCATTAAATGTGTATCAAAGAAGAAAAAGCCCATTCAGTACTCCTCTCTTCCTGTTAATGAATTATTGCTCTTTGTATTATCTAAAAAATATTTCTGTTACAATTTACATCTTGATGTCAGAGCGATTTCTATTTGACTTTATCTCTCAATTTTTTTCATATTCTATCAAATTTCATCTGGATTTTCTCCGAGTTCCTTAATACATTAAGGAATAGATGACAAAAGATTTACTCTTCATAAATGTCTATACCAGAAGTCATTGATTTCTCAGGGTTTTTTAATTGAAAACTTCCAAAACGTCTATGCAAATTCCAGGTAAAATGAAGTATTTATATCTTATTAATTTTTTGAATAATCTGTTCACATATTGTTTGTGTTTCTCTTGCATGCCTTTAAAAATCTATTTCAGAGTCATTAAACTGCATGGTGCAATGTTTTAAGACTTGAACAGCTTTAGTGTGGGCAAACCAAACCACATCGTTACCTTTAGACTCTGAAAAGAAATACTCTTGTTGGCATTTAGCATTCAGTAAAATGTACATATCATAGTGTTCAGCACAATGAGTTTTGAATAAACTCATGTACTCATCACCTAAAACAAATGGAGAGCATTTCCACCACCCAGAAAGTTCCCTTTCCCATCCATACTCCTTCTTCATCCATCCTCATCCCCCAGAGCAACCCTTTTCTAATTCTGTCACCATAATACATTTTACCTACTCTCAGACTTCATGTCAGCGGAATCACTCAGGATGTAATCTCTTGTGTCTGTCTTATTTTGCTTAACATGATTTTGAGAATCAACCACATTGTTGCATGTATGGATAGTTTGTTCTATTATGCAGTGTGGGTAAACCAAACCATGTTGCTACCTTTAGACTTCTAAAAGAGATCGATGATAGACTGGACTGGGAAAATGTGGCACATATACACCATGGAATATTATGAAGCAATCAAAAATGACGAGATCGTGTCCTTTGTAGGGACATGGATGAATCTGGAGAACGTCATTCTCAGCAAACTGACACAAGAGCAGAAAATGAAATCCCTCATGTTCTCACTCATGGGAGGGTGATGAACAATGAGAACACATGGACACAGGGAGGGGAGCACTACACACTGGGGTCTATTGGGGGGAATAGGGGAGGGACAGTGGTGCAGGGGAGCTAGGGAGGGATAGCATGGGGAGAAATGCCAGATGTGGGTGAAGGGAAGGAAGGCAGCAAATCACATGGCCACGTGTGTACCTATGCAACTATCTTGCATGTTCTGCACATGTACCCCAAAACCTAAAATGCAATACAAAAAACAAAAAGAGATACTCTGTGGGCATTTATTATGGTAAATTGTATAAATATAGCCTCATGTATTTATTCATTCTCCTATTGATGGAATTTGGGTTCTTTCCAGTTGGGGCTACTATTGATAAGGATGCTTTGAATATTCTTATGTAAGTCTTTGCATGGACATGTGTTTTCATTTCTCTTGGTTACCTATCTGAGAAGACAACTCTTCAGTAATAAGGTAGATGCATGTTTAGCTTTCATTTCTCTTGGCTACCTATCTGAGAATACAACTGTCCAGTAATAGGGTAGATGTATAGTTAACTTTACTGGAAACATGGTATATTTATTTTAAGTATTCCCTCTACAAGGAAAACACAAAAACAAAACATGTAATTGTTGACAACACCAAAGTGGCCCAAGAATTAGGGTTCCTTAAAGGGAGCCTTCTTCCACCTGTATTGATCATCCATCATTCTTCATTAGGCATCATTCCAGGGTCTGCTAGGCAGAACCACTGGCTGTTCCCTGAGTATGTGATACAGTTTCTTCCCGTGAGTCTCTCTGCAAGGTACTTCCTCTGACTGGCTGCTTGTCTCTCATCCTTTACCTGCCCTATTCATTCTTAAAGACTGGATTTAATCATTTACATCTCTGGAAGGTCTTTCATACCACCCTTCCCAAATCCCCATCACCACTATCAAGGCTGAACTAAGTGTCTCTTCTCTGTGCTCCCATCGAAACTCAGGTTTTCCTCTATAATTGCTAGTCTATTTGTCTATCTCCACCACTAGACTATAAGCGCTCTATGGGTGAAGTCCTGATCACTGCTAGAATCTAATGCCTACCAAAGTTCTCGACAAAGAATAGGTGCCTGACAAGTATCAATTGAATCCATGAATAAATAATTATGCAGGTTTGATGTTGTTGGCATTGGGGAAAATTTGTTTATACTTTATGATATCAAGGTAGAAATAGGTTGTTAGTTGTTCAGGTCTGGAGGTCAGGTATTGGGCTTATGGGTCGGAGGAGGAAAAGATGAATGGATATGGGAGCTCCCCTTACTTTCAGTCACCTTGTATACAGGTAAGAACTGAAAGTTTGAGATTCAGTACAAATACTTGGAGAACGTTTCCAGTTTTGAGAGAGAATGAGAGAAGGGGCAAATTGCAGTAGATTGTGGTATAAATGAAAAGAGAAGGGGAGAAATGCAAACTGTGTAGACAGGTAATTCAAGAATTTTGGTGCTGAGATCCCAAGTAGAGCAACAAAGATATGTCCCAACAGACAGATGAGATTGGATCATGTTGATTCTTTCACTTTTATTTTTGTTAGTTTAAGAAAGAAAAGACAACTGAGACTACTTTCAAATCAAAAGACCAGTGTCACTGGACAGAGGAAATTATGTGACAGATATGAGAAGATACAAATGAGACAAATGTAGTTCATATAAAGTTTTTGCTGAGGTCTCACATCACTAAGTCATGATATAGGTTGGTTGGTTGATTGGTTTCATGAATAGAAATTGCCTGACACCACATTTTCACTTCAAGGCATTGATTAAGTTTGGGGTCAAAAGTACTTAGGTGACTCAAAGCAGAAGCCTTTATCCATAATGAGTAGAACTGAGTGAAGGCTACATGAGAAGTTTGAATTTCCAACAGGAACTTCATGTGTTTGTTCCACTTCTTGTGTTACAGATCTCATAGTACTAACAGAGGCCATTTTATAATGGGTTCAAGGTAATAGTAACATTTGGAGCTGGAAATAAGCTTTAAGATGATCTTGTCCAGTATCTAGAAGACTTTATGTCATGGTTGGGACACTGCTTAGACATCATCTCTTCTAGGAATCCTTCCTCGGGTTGTAAATAAACACACTTTAAAAAATGTTACAGGCAACTCTTTCATCCTCTTGGAGTTTTTATAATGCTTATGATTATTAAATGTTAGACTCTGAGAAGTTCTACAGTAAATAAACCAATGTAATTCTGATTCACAAAATAGTTTTCCATCATATTTGGACCTGGAAACCATCATACTTATTTTGTGGACACTTACATGCATTAAAAAAGAGTCTTTTGAGGATCACTAAACTAATCCATTCAGACAGAGTCTCAGTCAATATTTTTATCTCCTTATTTCATGTATTTAAACTTAATAGCCAAAAACAATTTCATTATCTTTGTTGACTGGGATGATCTGGGCAATTCTCCTGTTCCACATAATGCTAGCTGGGCCTGCAGTTAACTGTGGCCTGACTGAGGCCTCTGCACAGATGCTGGAATGCTGAGTTCTGCCCTGGATGCTGGCATGGCTGGCTCCTCCCTCCCCATCTAGTCTCAGGCCTCTAGCCCTTCACCTGTGTTCACCATGTTATCCCTCCTTATAGTGTCTTCATAAGGTATGCAGACCATTTAGATACTGACTCAGGGTACCTGAAAGTACAAAATCAGAAACTTCTGAGACTTTCTTAAGGTTTACACCCCGAACTGGAATAGCAACCCTTCTATCACATTGTATTGGATAAAAGAGTCACAGGCCAGCCCAGATTCAAAAGGAGCAAAAAATAAACTCTACCTTTTCATCAGGTGGTGCACAGGGAAAGATAGATGACAAAGAATTTTCAGTAATACTTAACCCACCACACCTCTCATGGGCTTTTAGCACATTGTGGGATAAAGAACCTGTTCCCCGACACTAAAATTCCCCAGATAACTAAATCCCCAAGCTTCTTGGCATCACAGAGATGGCTGGTCCATTGATATCTTCCCTAATATCCAGGATCAATATGTTAGGCAAATGGCCAAGAGGACTCAGATCCAAACACATTAAATCAGGGATACAGGCCGGGCATCTTGCCTCACTTGTAATCCTAGCACTTTGGGAGGCTGAGGACAGCAGACTGCTTGCACCCAGGAGTTCAAGACCAGACAGGGCAACATGGCTAAACCTTGTCTCTACAAAAAAATACCCAAAAAAATTAGCCAAACATGGTGGCATGTGCCTGTAGTCCCAGCTACTCAAGAAATTGAGGTGGGAAAATCACTTGAGCCCAGGAGGTTGTGGTGAGCCATGACTGCACCACTGCACTCCAGTATGAGTGACAGAGCAAGACCCTGTCTCAAAAAAAAAAAAAAAATTAGAAAACATTGAAAGACTGACACTAGTTCTAATGGTCTAAACAAGAGGTGAGCAAACTACATTCTGTAGGCCAAATCCACCTACTGCTGGTTTTTGCAAATAACATTTTGCTGGAACACTGCCACACCAATGTGTTTGTCTATTGCCTATGGCTGCATTTATGCTACAGAGTCAGAGTTGAACAGTTGTGACTAACACCATCTGGCCCTTTACATTAAAAGTTTGCCAACCCCTGTTCTAGATTATATAAACATTATAAAATGATGCCCACTTTATTGTGAGATGACTCTATCTCTACATTAAGAAACGTGGAATATTATCAAGCTGTAAAACAGTTTTGATGGAGTAAAAAATTGTTGTATTGTTGCATGCATCAAGAGTACACTCTTTCTTATTGCTGATTATATTGTATTTGATTTTTATAAGTAAAGCTACTATGAACATCTACGTGCAGATCTTCAAATGAAGATATGTGTTGATTTATTTTTTTTGTAAGAGTTAAATGGCTAGATCATGTGGTCAGGATATCTTTAACTTTTTTTAAAAACTGCCCACATGTTTTCCAAACATTCTTATCAGCCATTGATTGAAGAGAGTTCCTGTTCTACTACAGTTGTGCACTTGTTATAGTCAGTCCTTTAATTTTAGCCACTGTAATAGGTATGTAGTAGAATCACATTGCAGTTTTAACTTGCATTTTTCTAATGACTGATGATATTAATCATCTTTTTCATAGGCTTATGTACCATCCACGTACTTTTTGATGAAGTGTCTGTTCAGATTTTTTTGCCCATTTTCAAAAATTGAGGGTTTCTTATTGTTGAGTTTTGAGACTTTATATATTTTGGGTAGACGTTGTTTATCAGATGTGTAAATGGTAATTTTTTTTCTAGTCTGTGATTTGTCTTTCAATCTCTTTTAAAGAGAAGTTTTATATTTTTATGAAGTTCAGTATATCCATTTTTTTCTTATTTCGTTTCTTTTTTTTTTTTTTTTTTGAGATGGAGTTTCACTCTTGTTGCCCAGGCTAGAATGCAATGGCGTGATCCTGGCTTACTGCAACCTCGGCCTCCTGGGTTCAAGCAATTCTCCTGCCTCAGCCTCCTAAGTAGCTGGGATTATAGGCACCCGCCGCTACGCCTGGCTAATTTTTCTATTTTTAGTAGAGACGGGGTTTCACCATGTTGGCCAGACTGGTCTCTAACTCCTGACCTCAGGTGATCCACCCGCCTCAGCCTTCCAAAGTGCTGGAATTACAGGCATGAGCCACCACGCCCAGCCCATTTTTTTTTTAATGGATAATACTTTTGGTGTCATGTAAGAAATCTCTGCTTAATCTAAGGTCACAAACATTTCTGCTTATATTTTCTTCAAGAGCTGCTATTGTTTTAGGTTTTACATTTAGGTCAATAATTTTGAGCTAATTTACTTAATAAGGCACAAGATATGTATTCAAGTTTTTTTGGTATATGGGTATCCAATTATTCTAATATAATTTATTGAAAAAAACTATCCTTCCTCCATTAAACTGCATTTGCCCTTTTGTCAAAGATCAGTTGTCGTTACTTTTGCATCTGGACTCTCTGTTCTGTTCCATAGATTTGGCTGTCTTAATGCCAGTACTGCAGTATTCTGATTACTGTCAATGTTGACATCAGAAAATATTAGTTCTCTATTTTTTCCTTTTTCAAAGCTGTTGCAGGCATTCTAGGTCCTTTTTATTTCCATACTAATTTTAGAGTCAGTTTGTCAGTTTCTGCCTGTAGATTTGGTGAACAAATCCCAAACACTCCAATGACTTGCTATCTTATGCAGCTTCCCCTTTCTGACTAAGGTTGTTATCGGCCTGTAGACATGTACTCAATCCACATGCTGGCAGGCCAGAAGTGCCTAGGAATTAATACCCCCGGGAGCAACTCTCAACCACTGACAGATGTGGGTTGGAAAATAAATATCCCAACTTTCTTGTCCCTCTGGAACTATTCTGAGGTGTGACTTAGACAGGAACTTTGAGGGTTCCCAGCAGAACCAAGCTTCAATTGCCCATTCATTAACACATTAACATGTCTTTTATTTACATTTCTACCTTGATGTTCTCGCTTCTCCACTATCTCACTGTATTAGTTCATTTTCACGCTACTGATAAAGACATACCCGAAACTGGGAACAAAAAGAGGTTTAATTGGAGTTACATTTCCACACAGCTGGGGAGGCCTCAGGATCAAGGCGAGAGGCAAAAGGCCCCTCTTACATAGCGACAGCAAGAGAAAAATGAGGAAGAAGCAAAAGTGAAAACCCCTGATTAACCCATTCGATCTCTTGAGACTTATTCACTATCATGAGAATAGAATGGGAAAGACCAGCCCCCATGATTCAGTTACCTCCCCCTGGCTCCCTCCCACAACACGTGGGAATTCTGGGAGATACAATTCAAGTTGAGATTTAGGTGGGGACATAGCTAAACTATATCACTCACTGTGTTTCTTAAGACCATTTGAACTCAAATTCATATCTCAGGGTCTGCGTTTGGTACCTAATCTAAGATTGTTGGTATCAGGAATGGTTCTAGAAGGGAGAACCTAGGAATGAAACTCTACAATGAAATAATGAACCTGAACTCCTTCCAATACCAGAAGATTCAAAATACTCTCATAGCTCCTCAGTTATATTGAGGACAAAACAGAAGACAGACAATAAATGGAATCTTGGACCAAATCCATCTCACAGTGGGTTCACAGACTCAACCTGTTCATATTATTCCAGTCTCTGAGTGTATAACCAAGATGGACATACTTACGTGGTCACAGAACCCTCCCTTTGGTTTCCTGACTTGTGAGGTAAGTGATATACTAGTAGGAGAGGGCAAGTGGAAGCCCATGAAACTACTGCTTTCTCTGCAACCAGCCAAGACAGCAAATTGGAAGCAATATCACAAATAAGGCAGCAGGCAGTTATTAACAATACTCTCAGAGACTTACAGGATACACAGGTAATGTTTTCCATAATGTCTCTATTTAACTCATCAACATGGCTTCTTTTAAAAAGAAAAACAGATGGAGGTGGAATATGGAGGATTATAGTGGACTACTGTGAATGTAACCAAGGGAGGCCTCAGCCACAACTGCCATGCTATATATATGTGGCATCTTCCTAAAACAGATTAATACAGCCTCTGACACTTGACATTCAGACACTGATCTGGCCAATGCCTTTGGTATCCTCATCAGAAAGGATGATCCATAGCAGTTTGCATTCACCTGAAGTGGTGTCCCCATACTTATTTTACTTTATTTTATTTTTTAGGTTTCCTTTTTTGTTCTTGTTTCATTTTCTCAGTTCCTCTACTCCTGTGATCACTTCCCAAATGCACAACTTGCGCTCAAATCCTTATTTCACAGTTTGCTTGAGGTGGAATCCAAAGTAAAATACTAATCAATTACCTTAGTGAAATCCTTTGGTGAATAATATATAAAACTATATCAACGATTTGAATAAATCTAAAGAAATTAAACCCATTTTTTCTGATTGAATTTTAAAGAAGTTATACAAACAGCCAACGAACATATGAAAAAATAACATCACTAATCATCAGAGAAATGCAAATCAAAACCACGATGAGATGCCACTTTACTCCTGCAAGAATGGTCATAATTAAAAAGTCAAGAAACAATAGACGTTGGCATGGATGCAGTAAAAAGAGAACACTTTTACACTGCTGGTGGGAATGGAAATTAGTACAACTGCTATGGAAAACAGTATGGAGATTCCTTGAAGAACTAAAAGTAGATCTGCCACTCAATCCAGCAATCCCACTAGTGGGTATCCACCCAAAGGAAAGAAAGTTACATGTAAAAGATATATGCACACACATATTTATAGCAGCACAATTCGCAGTTGCAAAGATATGGAACTGACCTAAGTGCCTATTGACCAAGGAGTGGATAAAGAAAATGTGGTATATTTATACCTTAGAATACTACTCAGCCATAAAAAGGAATGAATAGTGTCTTTTGCAACAACTTGGATGGAGCTGGAGGCCGTTATTCTAAGTGAAGTAACTCAGAAAGAGAAAACCAAATATTTTATGTTCTCACTTATAAGTGGGAGCTAAGCTATGAGAACACAAAGACATACAGAGTGATGTAATTAACTACGGGGACCTGTGGTGGGGAGACTGGGAGGAAGGTGAGAGATAAGAGACAGTATATGGGGTACAGTCTACACTGTTAGGGTGATGGGTGTACTACAATCTCAGATATACCACTATAGAACTCGTTTTTGTAACCAAAACCACCTGTACCCTAAAAACTATTAAAATAAATAATTCCAGCTATGTGACTTTTATAAGAGACATACTAAAAGTATAGGCTATGTTATGTCAGCCAACTTTGGCCATGTAGCAGCCACATAATCTCAGTCACATGCCTGCTCATGCATCTGTGGGTCAGCTTGGGTACAGCTGATTTTGCCCACTTGGGGTTTGCTCCAAAATATAGGTTCACCCTTAGTCTGTTCCAAATATTTCTTATCTTCCTTGGACCAGTGGCTACTCAAGGCAAAAGTCAGAAATACAAGATAATTTGTCCACACCTTTCAAGCAAGTTTAAAGCCACTAACTGTCATCCCACCAATATTCTGTTGGCTAAGACAAGTTATACAACAAGGGTTCACAAGATACCCAGAAGAGAGAACAAACTGTGAATAACAATGAAATCTGTGTTGAAAATAATAGAATGGAACAAAATAAGACAAATGGTTACCAAAAGGAAGCTTGTGTGGCTGTATTAATGTTGCATAAAATGGATTTTAAGACAAAAACACCATTAGAGTCAGAGATCTCTATCTATGTATTTATCTATCTATACACATCAATAAGGTATACATATTCTAAACACCATGCACCTAATTTGATAGCCTCAAAAGATATAAAGGAAGTAAACAAAACTCCACCAAATAATGATAAATTTCATTAAATTGCCCTCATTTTTTGAAAAGTTAATCCCTCAATTCTAGGCAAGAACATAGAAGATCTCAACAACACAATTTAAAAACTTGACCTAATGGACATAGATGGAATTCTGCACCCAACAATTAGATAATGTAAACTACATTATGCTCAAGTACACATAGAACACTTACAAATGTTGATCATGTATTTAGGCAAAATATAAGCCTCAAAAAATATCTTAAAATATGTATAATATAGACCACATTTTCTGACATCAACTCAATTATACTAATAGATAATAAGAAAAATATGGGGCTGGGCATGGTGGCTCAAGCCTGTAATCCCAGCACTTTGGGAGGTTGAGACGGGTGGATCACGAGGTCAAGAGATCGAGACCATCCTGGTCAACTTGGTGAAACCCCCTCTCTACTAAAAATACAAAATCTTAGCTGGGCACTGTTACATGTGCCCGTAATCCCAGCTACCCAGGAGGCTGAGGCAGGGGAATTGCCTGAATCCAGGAGGCAGAAGTTGCGGTGAGCTGAGATCGCGCCATTGCACTCCAGCCTGGGTAACAAGAGCGAAACTCCGTCTCAAAAAGAAAAGAAAAGAAAAGAAAAATATGAATTCCCCACATATATTTAAAACTTAAAAATATGCTCTTTAAATGACTCATGAGGTTAAGAAATCATAATGGAAATTTTAAAGTGAATGATAATGACAACATTACATATCAGAACTTGTAAGATCCCACCAGAACTAAGACCCAGCAATTCACTCCTAGGTAAGCACCAAAGAGGAACTCTTGCACATGTGCACCAGGGATGCAGAGGAAGATCTTTACAGCAATACTATTTAAAAAATAGCAAAGACCTGGGAACAACCTACATGCCTGTTGTCAGCAGAATGTATAAACTGGTGACAGTCAAACAATAAAATATTATACAGCATTCAAAATGAATGACCTTCAGCTTCACATCACAATATGAATGAATATTAACAATATAGAGTGTAAAAAGTAAATAAATTGATGACAACTAGATAGACAGATATATAAAATCAATTCCCAAAGATGCATACAAATACACTTTTCATAAACTTTGAAACACTAAAACTAAATGTGATACTTCTAGGACTATATAGATATGAAATAGACTATGTAAATAAAATGGAAGGAAATGATTAGTTATGATTCAGGATAGTGGTTACCTTGGGTGTAGACAGACAGGAAGAAACACTGATTTTAGGTCCAGGCAAGAGGACCTCTGGGCTCTTCTCTGCAGGCCCAAATCTGGTTGTCTTCTAACTATGCCCCTCCCATTAAGGAAAGGAGTCTGTAGCACGAAAGGGATGTTCTCACTCAAAGCCTACAGCACTCCCTTCTAGATCATGCTCTGAATACCCAGAAGTCAGGACTTCCCTGTCTCTACAGTAAGAGCCTCTCTCAGTGATTGTGTGGACCTCTGGCCCAGGTCTATTCTTCCAAGCGCAGATCATGATTCTGCGTGCACTCAGGCCTATGGAGTGGCCAATGGTGCTATTTACCAGTATGTGGACTGACCTGTGGTCCGAGTATCCATGTGTGCTCAAAGGACAGGCTGCCGAGGACCATCTCTCCTCACACTACTGTCATGGTCCAACATAGCTAAAAACCTAAGAATTCAAAATTCCAGCCTAGCCTTATAGGTTGGTATGTATATATTTAGTGCAGTGGAAGCATAGAATGCATTTCATTTAACAGTCTGAGCTACAGTGATAGCTTTTCAATATTTAAACATATAGCATGTGGGCCTTTTCCTCCAGGCCCCATAAATGTTTACAAGCGTGGCAGAGGGATAGAATTGGGGAGCACAAAACAGGCAGATATAACTGACTTTCAAAGTTCTAGCACCTATGAATATAGCAAAATGGCATCTTGGCTGGATCAGACACATATGGACTTTTCATGGTAATGATTGGCTTGAGTGTATCTGTTGGGAGCAATGGCAGAAGGTAACTAGAGAGGGAAGCAAGAGCCAGATCATACAGGGTCTTATAAATTATACTGTGGAGTTTGGACTACCCTAAGAGTAACAGGGAAATACTAGATGATTTTAAGAGTGAGGCTGACATGATCAGGCTTGCATTTTAGAAAGATTAATGTAGCTGCAAAGTGAATGTTGGTTGAGGGACAGGACTGGGAGAAGAAGAGCAAGTAATGTGTCTCTTTCAGTAATCATCAGGTAATAGTAAGAAGGAGATGCAGACAGTTTGGAGTAGAATGAAAGTAATAAGGGTAAGGTCTACAGGATCGACTTATAGAAAAATGGAAATTAAGGCCGATTCTTAGGTTTTCAGCTGGCAAAGTTGGGTAGCATTATCTTTCAATGGGATAAAGAATTGAACTGAAAGTTTGGGAACTGTATTGGGAAAGACATTGGATTTAATTTGGACATATTGTGCTTAAGTGACTGTAGGCAGCTAGTAAGATTTCGGCACAAACTTGGCACATAGTAATTGTGCAATGTAAGTAAAAATGAGGAGATGAAGTAAAAATTTTTTATTATTTTATTTATTTTTGAGACAGAGTCTTGCTCTGTCACCCAGGCTGGACTGCAGTGGCATGATCTTGGCTCACTGCAACCTCTGCCTCCCAGGTTCAAGCAATTTTCCTGCCTCAGCCTCCTGAGTGGCTGGGACTACAGGCGCATGCCACTATGTCCAGCTAATTTTTATATTTTTAGTAGAGACAGGGTTTCACCATACTGATCAGGCTGGTCTCAACCTCCTGACCTCGTGATCCACCTGCCTCAGTTTTCAAACTATAAACACCTCTGCACAAATAAGCTAGAAAATCTAGAGGAAATTGTTAAATTCCAGGACACATACACCCTCCTAAGACTAAACCAGGAAGAAATCAAATCCCTGAAAGACCAATAACAAGTTCTGCAAGTGAGGCAGTAATTAATAGCCTACCAATCAAAAAAAGCCAAGGATCAGACAGAGTCACAGACAAATTCTTCCAGAGGTACAAAGAGGAGCTGGTACCTTTCTTTCTGAAACTGTAGCAAACAATAGAAAAAGAGGGACTCCTCCCTAACTCATTTTATGAGGGCAGCATCATCCTGATACCAAAACCTGGTAGTGACACACAAAAAAAGAAAATTTCAGGCCAATATCCCTGATGAATATCGATGTGAAAATCAATAAAATAAAATCCTGGCAAACTCAATCCAGCAGCATATCAAAAAGCTTATGATCAAGTTGGCTTCATCTCTGGGATGCAAGGCTGGTTCAACATACACAAATCAATAAATGTAATCCATCACATAAACAGAACCAATGATAAAAACCACATGATTATCTCAATAGATATAGAAAAGGCCTTCAATAAAATTCAACCCCTCTTCATGCTAAAAATTCTCAGTAAACTAGGTATTGATGGAACATATCTGAAAATAATAAGAGCTATTTATGATAAAACCACAGCCAATATCATAATGAAGGGACAAAGCTGAAACCATTTCCTTTGAAAACCGGCACAAGACAAAGACACCCTCTCTCATCACTCCTATTCAATGTAGTATTAAAAGTTCTGGCCAGGGAAATCAGGAAAGAGAAAGAAATAAAGAGTATTCAAATAGGAAGAGAGAAAGTCAAATTCTCTCTGTTTGCAGATGACATGATTATATATATTTAGAAAGCCCCATCGTCTCAGCCCAAAATCTCCTTAAGCTGATAAGCAACTTCAGCAAATTCTCAGGATACAAAATTAATGTACAAAAATCACAAGCACTCCTATACACCAATAATAGACAAACAGAGAGTCAGATCTTGAGTTCAACCGTTGTGGAAGACAGTGTGGTGATTTTTCAAGGATCTAGAACTAGAAATACCATTTGACCCAGCAATCCCATTACTGGGTGTATACCCAAAAGAGTATAAATCATTCTACTATAAAGACACATGCACACGTATGTTTATTGCAGCACTATTTACAATAGCAAAGGCTTGGAATCAGCCCAAATGCCCATCGATGATAGACTGGATAAAGAAAATGTGGCACATATACACCATGGAAAACTATGCAGCCATAAAAAAGAATGAATTCATGCTCTTTGCAGGGATATGGATGAAGCTAGAAACCATCATTCCCAGCAAAGAGACAAAGGAACAGAAAACCAAACACTGCATGTTGTCACTCATAAGTTGGAGTTGAACAATGAGAACACATAGACACAAGGAGGGGAACATCATGAACAGGAGCCTGTCGGGGATGGGGGCTGGGGGGTGATAGTATTATGAGAAATACCTAATGTAGATGACGGGTTGATGGGTGCAGCAAACCACCATGGTCCATGTATACCTATGTAATAAACCTGCACATTCTGCACACATAACCCAGAACTTAAATTATAATAATTTTTTAAAAAGAATAAAAAATGTATTTACTTTTGTAATATTTCCAAGTGGGTCTTGTAGCTCCTTTTGACAGATTTCCTGCTACCTCGGGGGTTCAGGTTCCTACAGTCTTATGAATCTTTGAGATGTGATTTGTGAGGGTATCACATTGGACAATAAGATTGAAGAACTGCCCGATCTAGAAGTGGCTTACATCACCTCTGCCCATAGTCCATCGACCCAACAGTCACCTGACCTCAATCCAGTGCAAAGGGGCTGGTATATCCAGACCTTTTGTGTGCCCAGGAACAGGAACTAGGGCTCATGACCATTTAGCCAGTATCTAGAACACTTGAAAATCAAGACAGTTTTCAGGTAAGTGCTCAAATAACAAATGTGCAGTGCAAAGTCAAATTGTCTGCTTCCATGCAGACTTGTTCAAAGAATGACATATTGTGTAATTGCAAAAAAGGTCTTACCACTATCTTCAACTCATTTAAAGCGCTTTGTTATTTGCTTGTCATAAGTTTGCTTAATTCTTTTAAAGGAATTGAAACACTTATGCTAAAGATAATACTTAGTGGTCTTTTCTTCTGCAGTCAGCATCATGACAATTTGCCACCAGGACTACAGAGGAAAACTTGGCAAAATGAAATGGAGATCTGTAAGAGATGTTTAACTCAGATGTTTCAAGTTATAAAATGCCTAATGCCATTATTTAAAACATAAACTTTTTTTAAGAGATATTCTAAATAAATAATGTCTGGCACAACAAAAAAGAATTCCTTATAGTCATGTGATATCTTACATACATTATCTTATTTGGTTATCATGACTATATATATTACATGTATAATAATATACCTGAATATATTCTCTTTGTCATAATGGCACCCAGATTTTCTATGGGGCGCTACTATTCCTCACCAACTCTCAAATTCCCACTGTTTAGCTAGGGCTGGCACCCCACCCAAATTATGGGATAGGCATATGGCCTAGACCTAACCAATCAAACCTCACATCTGCCTGATTACAAAGAGCGATTCAGAGATAAACACAACATCCAAATCATGCTAATCGGGGTCACTGCCAATCAATTATTGGACTACCATTGTAACAGTTGAGAAACAGACCTCTTTCTAAAGCCAGTTGGATATAAGCCTGCAGTTGTTGGAGGCCGTCTTGCCCCATGAGGAGAGGCTGCCAGAGACTTGGGTCTAACAGAGAAAAGCAGGGCCAAGGCATAGAGGGTGACTGAGTTCTAATGGCACTGTTTGAACCAGGATCCAACCACAGTGATGCCAGACTACCCCTGGACTTTTCATCCACAGGAGTCAATGCATTCTTTTTCTTTCCTTTTGCCATTTTGATTTGGGTATCTTTCATTAGCAGCTGAAAGAGTCCTATGCTTTTGGTTTGGGCTGTCTATTTTCCATATTTACAGGAAAATCAACAGAGGTTTAGAGTTTAACTTACTATATATAGTTTACTTCACACATAGTTGGGCAAAACAGAAAGGAAAATTGACTTAAACTGCAGTGCTTTAATTGTATGTTACTTAGGATTATTTTTCAGTTTTAAATCATGCTCCTTTCTTCTCAAGATTTATGAAAAGTTTTGTCAGGATAGAATAATTACCACATTGTGTCTGGATTGTTCAGCTTTTCCAATATTTATTGGCAGTAGTTGCGTAGCATTTTAGTATAATAAATACAAATGGCTGAGTCATTCTCAAGAAATAAATAGTAAGATTTAAGTACTTTATGAGCCATATGATAGATACTTCAGCTTCTGTTCTGTGCTTGAAATGAATTTTTTTCTATAGCCAAGCCCCAGATCTGATTTAAAAGCAGTAGAGAGGTTTTGAAATACCACTCAAATGTGTGCTACTTATGAAATCTAGTGGTTTTATAAAAAAGCATGTATGTACTGTATACTTCAAAATAACTAAATAACAGTATTCTTAATGGGAAAAAAATCCCATTTTTTCCTGGAACTGTGAATGGAAAACTCCACTGCATACCATTCCAATTCAAGGATCTGTAATCTTAGACGATTGAAGAGTTCCCCTTTCCAAGGAATGTTTCTCTGTGTGGTTTCTAAACCTCCTGACTTTTTGCAAAAATGTAGCATACCCTGGGAAGCATGAAGGAATAACAATGTAGGAATATCATAACTCTTCTTAAATGTTTACATGGACACACAGGTTTTCCATTTTTATCTGTCCTAGTTAGTCATGATCTTTACTTCATTTGACTTTTGTCTTTAGAACAAAACAAAGAGCTACAAGGGAGTGAGAAGGATTTCCTCTTTTAAATAAAAAATGAAGACACAGTTGCTTAGACCCAGACTTGGGTACATGAAGACATGTGAACAGCTACGTTGCTAGGAATATGATGTTCTACTTTATTCTTTTAAAAGTGAGTGGTTATAATTTTAATGTAACTCTGTGCCATTCTTAATAAGATTATCTACTATTAATGGTTGGTGCAAAAGTAATTGCCTGCCTCCTCTTGATGCCCTGTTGACAACAGCTCAGATGAGTAAATAGCCCAATCAGAGTAACAGACTTGCTAAAGAAGGAAGCTTGATATAGTTCTCGCCTTTATGCAGTGACAAGCATGATCCTGAAGCACAGGAGAGGGACCTTCTGATGTTGCTGCCCAGATGTTAACTCTGTAAGTGGAGATTAGGAAACATAATCCTTTATCTCTCAGCCTCAGTTTCTTCAGGTATAAATGGAAATACTAATGCTTCCCTCATGAGGGTGTGTGAAGATTGAAAGGTTAAATGTTCTTTTATTGTTTATTTATTGTTCTTTTTTAAAAAAGCACTGTAAATTCTTGTGAATATAAGATATCATAGACAATTGAGCAACCATTTCAGCTCTCCCTTTCCATGCAAATTAGTCAAAATCCAAGAATTAACACAACTAGAGTCACAACAAAAACTGTTAACAAATTAAAATCGAGTTGCTGTCAAGTAAAATTATACAATTAAATTGTATTACCAACTATAATTATATATATATATATATATGTCTACAGACACATACAGGCAGACACACACACACACACACACACACACACACAGAATTTTAAGTTTAGCCAGATGGAGAAATTGGGTCTGAAAAAATTTCCTCTCCAGTAGCTGAAGACATTAGAAGTGACTTCCATGGCAGTAGTATGATAATTCATATCTCTACTACCATGGTTTCTTAATTAATTTCAGACATTATAATTAGACCCTTTCTCTCTTTTTTTTTCATTTTCACTTCATCCCTGCATCTTTGGGTGGGATCAATCCCTCCCTTTCCCCTCAGTGTGCTCCAGCCCAGACCTGGCAGCTGCCAGCCAAATTTCCACCAGGAAAAGCCTTTCATCAGCCAACCACAAGGAATCAAGTGGCAATAGAATAGAAATAAAATTTGCCTTTGCTATCCACCATTTTACCACAGTTTCTCGGTTCTCACTACCCTCTTTCTCCTAACCCTTTCCTTATGCTGATGGAGCCCCCACTACCATCCCACAACTCCACTCCCTAGGAATCGGATGTTTTCTAGCTCAGCTGATTACTTTTGTCTGCCTCCTCTAAAGGGTCTCCAGTTTCAGAACGATTACCATTTTTCTCCTCCAGTTTCTCCTTCAATAAAACTCACATTTGTTCAAGCTTGCTGATCTCAGCGCAGTATAACACACAAACCAACTAAGCAATCCTAATGTGTGAATAACTGCTTTTTCTCTTCATTCTGGGATTTTGCATTTTAAGCATGTTAGTCAATATTCACCTACAATTAGTGAAATCCCATGGAATGTAAAAGGAGTCCTAGGCTGCTGAGTGGGATTTCCTATGGGCAACAGACTTCTCTTCATTTCAACTCATAAGTGAAGTTTTCTCACCTTTGGTTAGGGCCAATCTCTAGAAGTTCTACATTTATTTCCTGAGAAAAATCATTGCTTAGGGATTAGGAATCACTTCTGCTGCCATCTTGGATTTGACAGCAAGAATGTAGCTTTGTTCGTGGAGCATGCAAATGACTTGCAAAGTCCTGCTGATTGGCATGAACCCATGAGGAAATAAAGTTTGTCATTCGTGTACACACCCTCTGTGAGGCAGTACTTCTTCCTCATTCACAGACAAACACACTTTAAATTGCATTGGGCACTTGTCGTCTTTCTAGGTTTGGAACATAGAAAGAATATAGTTGTGACTGAAGCCTAATTAAATCCTGAAGTGTCGATTAACAAGGGCAGATGCTAGAAATATCTACAGGTCAAGGTCCTTGGTCTTTGATTAATTTTTGCTCTTAAGTGGGCTGAGTCTTGAGAAGAATGAGTATTGTGTGTCAATTTTATTATTTTTGCTGGATATGTGAAGTTGCAGTGATTTTTTCCAGGACAATATTAAAAAATTATTGTGATGTCTTCTTTTTGTTAATTGTTTTATATAAGCTTATATACAATTTGTTGGTAGAAATGAATTGCATTTATGGCTTATTTGCTATTTTTCATTTGTATCCTTTAAGCCCCGAGAACCAGGAAGATCAGAATGTGCTAGGGCTACAGAATCACGTATTCCCTTAATCTGAGCACATACCTATGAATGGAATGAAAAATGTACATTGTATTCTAAGAAGCAAAAGTAAAGATAGAGCTACCAAATTACTTAGGTGAAAAAAATTAGTTATGTGACAGATCTTGAAAAAACTGTCTCAACTTTCTTTACATGTAGAATCTATTTTCTACCTCCACCATATGTACTAAAATAATTTACATACTGATTACCAATTTAGTCCCAATTGTCATATTTTAAGGCATCGTTTTAGTCCTACTATTACGCAATTGACACATTCTTTTATTGGCCCTTAAGCACTGGGGTTTCCAGAGTTCAATGCCTCCTTTTTATTCTCACTCTTTTTCAAAGTTTTGTTTGCTTTTTGTTTTGGGGGGATTTTTTTTTTTTGAGATAAAGTCTCCCTTTGTTGCCCAGGCTGGAGTGCAGTGGCACAATCTGGGCTCACAGCAACCTCTGCCTCCCTGGTATAAGCAATTCTCCTGCCTCAGCCTCCCAAGTAACTGGGACTACAGGCACCCACCACTATGCCTGGCTGACTTTTGCATTTTTTGTAGAGATGAGCTTTCACTATGTTGGCCAGGCTGGTATCAAACTCCTGGCCTCAAGGGATCCGCTCGCCTTGGCCTCCCAAAGTGCTGGGATTACAGGCGTAAACTACCAAACCAGGCTACAAAGTTCTTAACATGGATGCCCACAAAAACTGGATAGAGCCCACAAATGAATTTAATTTTGGCTAGACAATGTTTCTAATTTAAAACCAGAGATGTTTATTTATTCATTTAGATTTTTCGTGTTCTTTTGAACAAGGAAAAAGATGTTCAAAATGGGAAGATTTGACAACACTACACCAATACTTATGCATAGGAATCATTCATTGGAACTAAATAGAAGTTGCTCTAGTTCTTGCCACTTCCTGTCACATTAAATCTCTGGCCCGCTTGCTTTATCATTTATACAGCGAGCATTTGTAATACTCCTTGCATATTCACCCTGTGTAATTTCATCTTTGCTTGTGATTTGATCTACCTCACTCTGAAATTCTAATCCAGAGCATATTGTTAAACACTATACACATTCTTTTCTTTTCTTTTAGACAGAGCCTCTTTCTGTTGTTCAGGCTGGAGTGTAGTGGCATGATCTCGGTTCACTGCAGCCTCTGCCTCCCAGCATCAAATGATTCTCATGCCTCAACCTCTGGAGTATCTGGGATTACAGGTGCATGCCACCATGCCCAGCTAATGTTCTGTGTATTTTTAGTAGAGATGGGGTTTCATCATGTTGACCAGGCTGGTCTTGAACTCCTGGCCTCAAGCGATTTGCCCACCTCAGCCTCCCAAAGTGTTGACATTATAGGCAATGGGACACCAAACCCAGCCAAGTGCATTATTTTCTCTCATTCGCAACTAAGTTTGTGTCTCCAGTATTCCCTATAGAGTTAGTAGTGTCACTATCTGTGATGATCCGTTTCAAGTGTCAGTTTGGATAGCCTATAATACCCAGTTATTCACATAAACAACAATCAAAGTTTTACTGTGAAAGTATTTTATAGATGTGGTTAACATCTAAAATCAGTTGACTTTAAGTAATTATCTTTGATAATGTGAATGGGTTTCATCCATTCAATTGCAAAGCCTTAAGAGCAGAACAGTCTTCTTTGAAGAAGAAATTCAGTTTCAAGACAGCCGCATCAGCTCCTGCATGAGATTTCTAGCCTGCAGCCTATCCTACATACTTTTGACTTGCCAGGACCCACAGTCCTACAAGTTCTGTTTCTGTGAAAAACCCTGACTGATATTCCATTAATGTAGACATCCATGCTAAATATCTAAGAGACTACCTGAACACTTCCTCCTGCTGCTGGCTTTTATCCAGTTATAGACCTTTCAAATTATTCTTCAAAAGAAATATCAGATCTAATCTTGTAATTCTAGCATTCAAGTCTGGTCTCTATTACCTAGACATCAAAGTCCAGACTCCTAAGTAGGGCACACATGGCTGCTCATTTCTGGTCCCTGCCTACTGGTCCATTTACTGCTGTACTATTTACTTCCCTTGCACTTACCACCCAGATGAAGATGCTTCCATGTTTTTAAAGGCACCCTCATATTTTATTCCTATATGCCTATGCTGCTCCTATAACCTCAAATATTTTTCCTTACAGAGCACCTGGCAAAAATTTACTCAATGTTTAAGACTTTGTTTAAATGTCTTTTCTTCTATGAAACTTCCAGATCTTTTCCTTTCCTGGTAGAACTGATCAAGTCTTCGTTTGTACTCCAGCCCCGTAGTGTATACTTCACTCAAGCAGGCCACAATATAGGAATTTATTTCATTTGTTCACCCATGTACCTGTCTTTCTCTGTTAAACTGTGAAGGCTAATTCATTTCCTAATTTAGTAGACCCTTGTGGCAATACTTGCTAATCACCTCTCAATATCTATTTTCCCCTTCTTGCCAAGTAAAAGAATTTCTAGCTAAGCACACAGCAACCCAGAACAAAACCTACATATTCAAGCTCCCTTATGACTTGGTATGGCCATGTCACTAAGTTCTGACCAATGGAATTTAAGTGCAAGTGTCCTGTACCAACATCCAACAACTTTCCATCAGAGGCAACTGTCATAGGCTCTTTGCCTCCTCTTTTTCACTTCTTCTATCCTGCCGTTTAGAACACGAAGGTGTGACTGAAGTTCCATCTTTGTTCTTGAGAAAGAGTTTGCTCTTAGCTTGGTCAAATGGAAAGCCACAGGGAGCCTTTGTCCCTGGGGAATTGGGAGAGCAAAAAACAATACCAGCTTTAGACTTGTTACTAGTTCCAAGTTAGAGAGGAGCTGACAATCTCAGGAGTGAGCTGGCTATGTTTGGGTTTTTAAGCTTGGATCCTATGTTTGCATATGGTCTTCCTATTGTTTGTACAGGGTATCACAGAAAATACCTAGGGACTATGACTTAGTTCCAACTATGGTTTTTCATGAACCCAATCCTTGAAACTGTCTGCTCTACTTGGCCGAAATCTGACTGACTAGCCCAATTCCATCTCCTACAAGAGAGGGCGAGTTAGTGAAGCAAACAAAGAAGGGGAATGGCTAGGTTAGAGCCAAGATAGAGGCTAGATAGGAGGCTGTGAGCTCTCTGGAGAAAATGGCAGCACACAGCAAAGAATTTGAGCCAATAGTTGGTTCACAAGGATAGTAAAACCAAGCAATGGGAGATAAATATGTCAAATTATTGCTGGGGTGATTTGATTTACTCCTTCAAAAATCATATTCATGCTAGAAAAATGGACACATTATGACCTTTCTCAACATGGGTGTAAAGAATAGACATTCTTGCAAACTCTTGTAGGAGTATAAATTGCTTAAAATTGAGGGAGGGCAACTTGACAATTCTCATACATATTTTAACTGTGTATTCACTTGGAACCAAAGATGTTTTAAAAGGTAAGGAAGAGGCTCAGCAGAAGCACTGGAAACATGTGTCTTCATAATTCAATACTGTTAACTAGGTTCTCGTTATGTACTATGACAGACCCATGCTCACTCACATGTCTATTCTACTCCCAGCAATAACAAGAATTAGGAAATATTTATTATACATTTAACAAGAAATGTGTAAAACCAGTACAGAAAACAGTAAATTTGCATTGATGTTTACTTGAGGGCTGAAGCTGTCTTTCTTAGATGATGCTATTATTCTCATATATAGAAAACCAAGAGAAATAATTGATTTATTAACATCAGGGTTTAGTAAGATGGCTAAAAATAAAGGAAATACCTAGGATTAATATGTACATAGAATTAATACAGCAGTAACAATAATTAGAAAATATAATGGAGGAAAAAGGCAACAATTCAAATTTGCAGAAAACTGATGGATTTATCAATAAATAGCTTTGGGAAATTTGATAACTAAAATAGAAAAACAACAGTCTTTCCCTACACAGCACAAATATGCACACACACAAACAATCTACATTATTTGAATATGCAAATAATTAATACAAAGAATAAAGTAGGATAGCACTGAAACAAAACTTGGGAGATGATTTCTGGGGGAGAAAAATGTCTACTGTGACCCTCAGTAAAAAGACCAAAGCAAAAAAGGAAAATATTGACAATTGATTACGTAAAATTAGAAACTTAAAGGCCATAGAAAATGTAGCCAGCAAACACAGTAGGATAAAATATTTGTGATGCCTTTGAGGGATTGAATATCTTTGTTATAGAGTGCACCTGCATAATAAGAAAAAGTGAAATGCTCAGTAGGAAATGGGCAAAGAATAGGAAAAGGCCACTAACAGAATAGGTTCATAAGTGAATAATAAACATGAAAAACTTGACCAACATCACTAAATATAATACATAGAAACGGAAACAAAACAAAATATAATCCAATATTTATAAGATTCACAAGGATTAAAAATATTTATAATCAATACAGAGAACAATAAACAACGCGGTGAAAATGAGGAAAAAAAGTAACGTGTGCATGTCAGATTAGCAAAGTTGACAAAGATTGACATAAATAGAACGATATTATGAACAAACATAATTAGAAAAGCAAAATAATTAGATCAATTAATGTGTGTTTGTTCTCCCTGTAAGTATGTTCCACCCCAATTCCAGCCTTCCTGTTTTGTTATCACATGGATTTTCCCAGGTTTGGTAAGCAAAATCTGCCTGACTTTTCCTGTCATTTGCATGCAACTAAACTTATTGAGAAGATTGTGTCTGGCTTCATAAAGAGACAGAGAGGCTCTCTGGGCAGGGCATCTCTGAAAGAAAGGCACCAGTCCTAGTCAGGGGCTTACAGAAATAACTCCCATCTCCCTGGGACAGAGCACCTGGGGGAAGAAGCAGCTGTGAGCATAGCTTCAGCAAACTTAAATGGCTCTCAAAAGAGCAGCAGATCTCCCAGCACAGTGCTCGAGCTCTGCTAAGGGACAAACTGCCTCCTCAAGTGGGTCCCTGACTCCCAAGCCTCCTAACTGGAAGACAGCTCCCAGCAGGGGTCAACAGACAACTCATACAAGAGAGATCTGGCTGGCATCTGGCAGGTGCCCCTCTGGGACAAAGCTTCCAGAAGAAGAAACAGACAGTGATCTTTGCTGTTCTGCAGCCTCTGCTAGTGATACCCAGGCAAACAGGGTCTGGAGTGGACCTCCAGGAACTTCCAGCAGACCTGCAGCAGAGAGGCCTGACTCTTAGAAGGAAAACTAACAATCAGAAAGGAATAACATCAACATCAATAAAAAAGACATCCATGCAAAAACTTCATATGAAGGTCACCAACATCAAAGACCAGAGATAGATAAATCCACAAAGATGAGGAAAAACCAGCATAAAATGGTAGAAAATTCCAAAAACCAGAGGATCACAACTCCTCACCAGCAGAGGAAAAAACTGGATGGAGAATGAGTTTGATGAACTGACAGAAGTAGGCTTCATAAGGTGGGTAATAACAAACTCCTCTGAGCTAAAGGAGCATGTTCTAACTGAATGCAAGGAAGCTAAGAATCCTGAAAAAAGATTAGAGGAATTGCTAACTAGAATAACCAGTTTAGAGAAGAAGATAAATGACCTGATGGAGCAGAGAAACACAGCAAAAGAACTTTGTGAAGCATATACAAGTATCAATAGCCAAATCAATCAAGTGGAAGAAAGGATATCAGAAATTGAAGATCAACTTAATGAAATAAAGCTTGAAGAAAAGATTAGAAAAAAAAAAAACGAATGAAAAGGAATGAACAAAGCCTCCAAGCAATGTGGGACTATGTGAAAAGATCAAACCTACATTTGATTGGTTTACCTTAAAGTGACAGGGAGAATGGAACCAAGTTGGAAAAGATTCTTCAGGACATTACCCAGGAGAACTTCCCCCACCTAGCAAGACAGGCCAACATTTAAATTCAGAAAATGCAGAGAATACCACAAAGATATTCCTCAAGAGCAACCCCAACACATGTAATCATCAGATTCACCAAGGTTGAAATGAAGGAAAAAATGTTAGGGGTGGCTAGAGAGAAAGGTTGGGTTACCCACAAGGGGAAACCCATCAGATTCACAGTGGCTCTCTCTGCAGAAATCCTACAAGCCAGAAGAGAGTGGGGACCAAAGTTCAACATCCTTAAAGAAAAGAATTTTCAACCCAGAATTTCATATTCAGCCAAACTAAGCTTCATAAGTGAAAGAGAAATAATATCCTTTACAGACAAGCAAATGCTGAGAGATTTTGTCACCACCAAGCCTGCCTTAGAAGAGTTCCTGAAGAAAGTACTAAACATAGAAATGAAAAACTGGTATCAGCCACTGGAAAAACATACCAAATGGTAATGACTGTTGACACAACGAAGAAACTGTATTAACTAAGGGGCAAAATAACTAGCTAGCATCAGAATGAAAAGCTCAAATTTACCATATAATATTAACCTTAAAGGTAAATGGGCTAAATGTCCCAATTAAAAGACAAAGACTAAAAAATTAGATAAGGAGTCAAGACCCATCAGTGTGGTGTATTTAGAAAACCCATCTCACATGTAAAGACACACATAGGCTCAAAATAAAGGGATGGAGGAACATTTACCAAGCAAATGGAAAAAAAAGCAGGGGTTGCAATTCTAGTCTCTGATAAAACAAACTTTAAACCAACAAAGATTAAAAAAAGACAAAGAAGGGCATTACATAATGGTAAAGGGATCAATGCAATAAGAAGGGCTACCTATCCTAAATATATATACACCCAATACAGGAGCACCCAGATTCATAAAGCAAGTTCTTAGAGACCTAAAAAGAAACTTATACTCCCACATAATAATAGTGGGAGACTTTAACACCCCACTGCCAATATTAGACAGATCATTGAGACAGAAATTAACAAGGATATTCAGGACTTGAACTCAGCTCTGGACCAAGCAGACCTAATAGACATCTACAGAACTCTCCACCCCAAACCAACAGAATACACGTTCTTCTCAGCACCACATTGCACTTGTTCTAAAATTGACCACATAATTGGAAGTAAAACACTCATTAGAATATGCAGAAGGGAAATCATCATGAACAGTCTCTCAGACCACAGTGCAATCAGTTTAGAACTCAGGATTAAGAAACTCACTCAAAATTACTACATGGAAACTGAACAACCTTCTCCTGAATGACTACTGAATAAATAACAAAATTAAGGAAGAAATAAATAATTTCTTTGAAACCAATGACAACAGAGATACAACATACCAGAATCTCTGGGACACAGCAAAAGCAGTGTTTAGAGGGAAATTTATAGCACTAAATGCCCACAGGAGAAAGCAGGAAAGATCTAAAATCAACAGCCTAACATCACAATTAAAAGAACTACAGAAGCAAGAGCAACCAAATTTAAAAACTAGCAGAAGAGAAGAAATAACTAAGATGAGAGCAGAACTGGAGAAGATAGAGACACGAAAAACTATTAAAAAAAATCAATGAAATAAAGAGTTGGTTTTTTGAAAAGATTAACAAAATAGATAGACCACTAGCCAGACTAACAAGGAAGAAAAGAGAGAAGAATTAAATAGACATAATAAAAAATAATAAAGGGGATATCACCACTGATCCCACAGAAATACAAATTACCATCAGAAAATACTATAAACACCTCTGTGCAAATAAGCTAGAAAATCTAGAGGAAATGGATAAATTCCAGGACACATACACCCTCCTAAGACTAAACCAGGAAGAAATCAAATCCCTGAAAGACCAATAACAAATTCTGAAAGTGAGGCAGTAGTTAATAGCCTACCAATCAAAAAAAGTTAAGGATCAGACAGATTCACAGACAAATTCTTCCAGAGGTACAAAGAGGAGCTAGTACCTTTCTTTCTGAAACTGTACCAAACAATAGAAAAAGAGGGACTCTTCCCTAACTCATTTTATGAGGGCAGTGTCATCCTGATACCAAAACCTGGCAGACACACAAAAAAAGAAAAATTCAGACCAATATCCATGATGAACATCTATGCGAAAATTAATAAAATAAAATACTGGCAAACCGAATCCAACAGCACATCAAAAGCTTTTCCACCACAATGAAGTCCACTTCATTTCTGGGATGCAAGGCTGGTTCAACATATGCAAATCAATAAATGTAATACATCACATAAAGAAAACCAATGACAAAAACCACATGATTATCTCAATAGATGCAGAAAAGGCCATTGATAAAATTCAACACCCCTTCATGCTAAAAACTCTTAATAAACTAGGTATTGATGGAACATATCTCAAAAGAATAAGAGCTATTTATGACAAACCCACAGCCAATATCATACTGAATGGGTAAAGCTGAAACCATTCCCTTTGAAAACCGGCACAAGACAAGATGCCATTGGAAGTTCTGGCCAAGGAAATCAGGCAAGAGACAGAAATAAAGGGTATTCAAATAGGAAGAGAAGAAGTCAAATTGTCTGTGTTTGCAGATGTATATTGCAGATTGTATATTTAGAAAACTCAATCGTCTCAGTCCAAAATCTTTTTAAGCTGATAAGCAACTTCAGCAAAGTTCAGGAAACAAAATGAATGTGCAAAAATCACAAGCATTCATATATACCAATAATAGATAAACACAGAGCCAAATCCTGAGTGAACTCCTATTCACAACTGCTACAAGGAGAGTAAAATACCTAGGAATACAACTTACAAGGGATGTGAAGGACCTCTTCAAGGAGAACTACAAACCACTGCTCAAGGAAATAGGAGAAGACACAAACAAATGGAAAAACATTCCATGCTCATGGATAGGAAGAATCAATATTGTGGAAATAGCCATACTGCCCAGAGTAATTTATAGATTCAATGCTATGCCCATCAAGCTACCATTGACTTTTTTCATAGAATGAGAAAAAACTACTTCAAATTTCATATGGAACCGAAAAAGAGCCTGTATAGCCAAGACAATCCTAAGCAAAAGCAACAAAGTTGGAGACATTACACTACCTGACTTCAAACTATACTACAAGGCTACAGTGACCCACACATCTACAACCATCTGAACTTTCACAAACCTGAAAAAAAAAATAGAAAAACTGACTAGCCATATGCAGAAAATTGAAACTGGATCCCTTCCTTACACCTTATACAAAAATTAACTCAAGATGGATTAAATACTTAAATGTAAGACCTAAAAGCATAACAACCCTAGAAGAAAACCCAAGCAATACCATTCAGGACATAGGCATGGGCAAAGCCTTCATGACTAAAACACCAAAAGCAATGGCCACAAAAGCCAAAATTGACAAATGGGATGTAATTTAACTAAAGAACTTCTGCACAGCAAAAGAAACTAACATCAGAGTGAACAGGCAACCTACAGAATGGGAGAAAATTTTAGCAATCTATCAATTTGACAAAGGGCTAATGTCCAGAATCTACAAGGAATTTCAACAAATTTACAAGAAAAAACAAACAACCCCATGAAAAAGTGGGTAAAGGATATGAACAGACATTTCTCTAAAGAAGATATTTATGTGGCCAACAAACATATGGAAGAAAGCTCATCATCATTGGTCATTAGAGAAATGCAAATCAAAAACTCAATGAGATACCATCTCATGCCAGTTAGAATGGTGATCATTAAAAAGCCAGGAAACCACAGGGAAGGCGGTACTACACACTGGGGTCTACTGGGGGGAATAGGGGAGTGACAGTGGGGAGGGGGAGCTGGGGAGGGATAGCCTGGGGAGAAATGCCAAATGTGGGTGACGGGGAGGAAGGCAGCAAAACACACTGCCATGTGTGTACCTATGTAACTATCTTGCATGTTCTGCACATGTACCCCAAAACCTAAAATGCAATAAAAAAAATAAAAAAATTAAAATTAAAAAAAAGCCAGGAAACAACAGATGCTGGAGAGTATGTGGAGAAATAGGAATGCTTTTACACTGTTGGTGGGAGTGTACATTAGTTCAACCATTGTGGAAGACAGCGTGGTGATTTTTCAAGGATCTAGAACTAGAAATATCATTTGACCCAGCAATGCCATTACTGGGTATATATCCAAAGGATTATAAATTATTCTACTATAAAGACACATGCACACACGTATGTTTATTGCAGCACTATTCACAATAGCAAAAACTTGGAACCAACCCAAATGCCCATCAATAATAGACTGAATAAAGAAAATGTGGCATATAGATACCACGGAATACTATGCAGCTATAAAAAAGAATGAGTTCATATCCTTTGAAGGGACATGGATGAAGCTGGAAACCATCATCCTAAGCAAACTAACACAGGAACAGAAAACCAAACCTTGCATGTTCTCACTCATAAGTGGGAGTTGAACAATTAGAACACATGGACACAGGGAGGGGAACATCACACATCGAGGCCTGTAGGGGTGTAGGAGGAAAGGGGAGGGAGAGTATTGGGACAAATACCTAATGCATGTGGGGCTTAAAACCTAGACAATGGGTTGATGGGTGCAGCAAACCACCATGGCACATGTATACCTATGTAACAAACCTGCATGTTCTGCACATGTATATCCAAGAACTTAAAGTATAATAAATAAATGTTTTTGAAAACTGCACAATTTTATTCTCTCATAGTGCTGGAGGTCAGTGTTCGAAATCGAGGTGCTGGCAGGGTTGGTTCCTCCTAGAGGCTCTGAGGAGAATTCAGTCCATGCACCTCTCCTAGCTTCTGATGGCTGCTGGTCATTCTTGGTATTTCTTGGCTTGTAGATGCATCTCTCTAATCTGCCTCTGTCTTCATGTCACCTCTTTGTGTCCTCTCTGCTTTTCTCTTGTAATGACACTTGTCATTGAATATAGGGTTCATCATAATCCAGTATGCTCTCATCGAGTGATCTTTAACTTAATTGTATCTGCAAAGACACTTTTTGCAAGTAAGTCACATTCACAGGTTCTCAGGGGGCATATCTTTTGTGGGGCACCATTCATCACAGGGCAGATATTCAGTGAAATGTTCCAGTGGAAAAATGTTTGAAGGGTGTGATTTCAGAAATTTTTTTCATGTACTTTTAAAACAAATTAACATGCATTATTTCCCCAAAACCAATTGGATGAAAAAAATTGTTAGTTTGCTGAAGTGTAAGTAATTGACATTTTTAAGTGCCATTGATAGAACTATAGATTGGTAGGGCCTTTCAGATAGCAAATTGGCAGTTCAATTTCCAAGAATTTATACTACAGAAGTATGTGTGTTTTTACACAAAGATATATGCCCAACTATGCCCATTATAGCATTGTTTGTGATAGCAAAAATATAAAAAAAACTAAAGTATTTTTGTGTCTGTTTCCTCTGGAAGTTGTTTCCTTATGGACCTAGAGCAAAAGTAGACATACAATTCTAAAATGTCATTAAATATTAGAGAGGGAGAGAGATTTTTGTATATTGACAAATATAAAAAGCCATAATATATTGCTAAATAAAAACAGCAAGTTAAAAACAGTATTTATAGTGTGATCCCATTTTACAATCTATATTTTTATACACTGAGGAAAAAAACCCAAAAGGATGTATGCAGCAATTATCTTTGAGTGATGGGACTACAGAACTTTCACTTCCTGCTTTATACATTTCTAGACTGTAGGAATATTTCACAATGAGCAGCTATCATTTCTAAGGGAGAAAACAATGAAGATTTTTTTTTTTTTTTAAGGAAAGGCAAATCCTACAGAGAGTGGCATTGTTCCAGGGCTGGATCTTGGGCTAAGCTTTAGACTCCGCTGCAGAGCAGTGGACAGGACCTCCCTCAGCTGGGCTTGTGAATAGCATGATTGACACTTTCTGCTTGGCCTGGGCTTTCATGCATCTGGCCTGGCTCAGCTGGGAACTCCCTTGAAATTTCCACAAAGATGCCTCTCCATCATGTGTACAGTATTGACCATTTTTTCATTTTCTGTAGAGCCAGAGAGCCAAGAATGCCATTAGCTATGGAGGACTTAAGCACAATCAGCTCATACTTTTCAGCTGTATGACTCTGAGTGTTATTTAACCTCCCTAGCCTGCCTACCTCAAGGGCTGATTTTAGAGCTGAAGTTAAAAAAATACGTAAAATTCTTTCGTGGACACTGCAACATAGTAGGTACATATAAATATCAATTCACACCCATCACCTCTTCTACCACCTTCTTTCTCCTTGACCGCATTCCTGGGCAGGTGGGTAATCTTCACAGCAGTGGCTCTCAATGAGGGCTCTATCATCCCCTTGGCAGCAGTTTTAAAATGGGGAAGAGCACATGTTTTGGATGTCACCATGATAAGGAAGCTACTGCCTTTGACTAGATCTTTGGCAGGTTCCAGGAATGCCAAATGTCCTGCAATACATGAGACCGTTCCAGACGATAAAGAATTGTCTTGTATCCCACATAACTTTTCATTGCCCCAAAAGATACCTGTATAAGTTAAAAACCTGTTTATATTATTTGAGCCTGGAAGCTGATTTCCTTTTACATAACTACATTGCATTTCCCAAAGAGAAAATTATATTTGTTTTGTTTTGATTTTACCACTTTTTTGAAAATCACTTTCTGATAGCAACACCACTTATTCAATTTATGTCTCCAAATAAAACACACTTCTTGTATCAAAATATCCCATTGTATCCCATGAATATGTACAATTAATATGTGTCAATTAAAAATAAAAATTAAAAAATTCTCACTTTTAACCATCTACCTCTGTAGCTGTCACAAGTTGGTTTGGTGCATAGGCGCAATCACCTGACAATAATCTTATATCCTCTGGGATACTAATTCTTAAACATTTATATAATGAAATCCATACTAATCTATCATAAATTACTTTGCTCTTATTTCTCTTTATACTAGTTTGTGCATTATATTGATTTTTTTTGAAATGATGTCTAGGTAGATTATATTATCCATCACTTTTATTTCAGAATCATAAAGGAAGCATTACAAACTATTTTTTACAAAAAAGAGAACTTGATAAGATTGAGGACTATTCTAGAAGATCATAAAGCTTTTCAACTGCAGCAAAACCCCTAGGCGGGGAATGTATTAGTTCGTTTTTATGCTGCTGATAAAGACAGACCTGAAATTGGGAACAAAAAGAGGTTTCCACATGGCTGGAGAGACCTCAGAATCATGGCGGGAGACCAAAGGTACTTCTTCCTTGATGGTGGCAAGAGAAGAATGAAAGAAGCAAAAGCCTCCTGATAAACTCCTCAGATCTTGTGAAACTTATTCACTATCTCAACAATAGCATGGGAAAGACCAGCCCCCAAGATTCAACTATCTCCCTCTGGGTCCCTTCCACAACACGTGAGAATTCTGGGAGATAGAATTCAAGTCAAGATTTGGTGAGGACACAGCTAAACTATATCAAGGAACATCTCTCCTGTAAAGTAGAGTGGGTTCAAAAATTGCATGCTTTCAATTGTAGAATAGTGACGTTGGCAAAAATTCCAGCATCTCCTGATCCTAGGTTCAAGATAACAGCCAACACCTGTCCCTTTAGAGCCAGAATCAGGGAGGCAACAGGGTCCAGGATGATTCTTATGAGGTCCTTAGTTCAGAAGGAGAAATCAGATAATCAGGCCATCATTTTAGTTGCCAAACCAGAAGGTGAGCGACGATGCATCATGAGCCTGTAGAAGTGATGGTCAAGAAGCCCATGCAAGTCCATTGAGAAGGGGAAGCGGTGGGGACCATTTTGCTGGTCATGGACGAGATAGTAAGTTGGACAAGGAGTAAGGTAAAGAATGTGGAACAGGTTCAGCCTCAGCATCATTTTAATATGTGGGTTGGACTCCTAAATCTGTGTGCTTCTACCAAACACTGAATACCTGTTGCATGATTTCTTAAAGGTGCCATCCAGCATCTGAAAAATAAGGAATGAAGACATCTGATTTCCTCAAGTTTCTTTGCTAGTGGGCCAGCAGATCGATGAAAAATATTGCAAATTGCCAACAAATAAATCACTATTTGTATTTTGGAATACTTCATGTTACTTTTATTTTAGTTTATATTTCTAGTGCTGGAAAATATTTTTTAACAGATTAACAGAGAACAGCAACGTAGGATGAGCTATGGTAACGGCAGTCTAGTTTCGACAGTTTTCCAAATTATGAGGAAGTGAATGACTGCCAATACCTCCTCATGGGCTCCAGACTACGGAGAGTTTGCAGAAGTAAAATGACAACAACAGAGGCAAAAATATGGGTAGATCATTTGAAAACATTGTTTTATAGTCTAGTTTATTTCAAATCAAAACAAAATTGAAAGCAAGAATTGCTCAGGATAATGTGCAAACTGGATGCACTGTACCCAAAGAATAAATCACTATTCTATTAGAGCGAGGAACTATATTTGGAAAAGAGTGGTATTAAAAATAATCCTCAGAAAGAAAGTCAGAAAGGAATCAGAAAGACATTTTACACAGATCAAAAGTGAAGGTTTATCAAAGACAGAAGTCCTAAGACAGTGTATAAGTGTTCTAAAATATTTAGTCTAAGACACATGTAGACAACCTCCTACATCAGGAGTATCCACCCTGTCACTCACCAGACCTGTCATCTTAAGAAATATACAAATTAGATTGGTGCAAAAGTAATTGCTGTTCATTAGTAGAAATACCTAATGTAGATATCAGGTTGATGGGTGCAGCAAACCACCATGGCACGTGTATACCTAAGTAATGTGCACATTCTGCACATGTATCCCAACACTTAAAGTATAATTTTAAAGAAGGAGTAATTGCTGTTTTGCTATTACTTTTAAAATATGTAGCATATATTTATATTTATCTATATTTAATATGTATTCATATATACATACTCATATATGATAGCTATAGATAAAGGTAGAAAAGAGTTAGATCCCCTTATTTGCATAAATTTAAATCTTGCTACATGTATTTTTAAAATTAAATTAAATTAAATCTTTCCAACCTAGGCTATGTTAAGATGTAACTGGTATACAGGACAGGCACAGCCCAGCCCTCACAAAGATAAGTGAGTGAGGGAGTCAGGCTGCTAAATGAGCAATAATCACACAGACTCGTGCTGGAGCAGTGTGTGAGCTGCCAGAGAATCTTAGAAGGACACTTGTTTTACTCCTGGATAGTCAGAGGGACCTTCCCAGCGGAAATGATGTCTAAACTGAGATCCAAAGAATGAGTTGGAATTTGCTGGAGAATGAGGGTGGCAGAGGGACAGGAAGATTATGTCCCACAGAGGCAACAACCAACAACATTTAGAAAGGCCAGGAGAGGGTAAGGACTCTTCAAAGAGACAGAGGTTCAATGTGACAAGATCAGTGGAGTGGAGTGGAGTGGTGTGGAGTGGAATGGAGTGGAAGCTACCGTGGTAAGTAGGAACCAGACCATAACAAGGCTTCTTAAGGGTTTGTGCATCCTAAAAGCAATAGCAAGACTTTAAAGGGCTTGATCAGGGAAGCAACATAAGCAGGTGGAATATCATTCTGGCTACAGTGTGGAGAATGAATTTAAAGAAAACTGACAAATATTTTGTCATATATTGTTAATATATTGTCATATATTGTTAATATATTCATCTATCTGTTCAATTATTATAAGTCACTCACCTACATTTTCCTATTTTCTAAATCCTACATCTTTTTTTTTTTTTTTTTTTTTTTTTTGAGACGGAGTTTCGCTCTTGTTACCCAGGCTGGAGTGCAATGGCGCGATCTCGGCTCACCGCAACCTCCGCCTCCTGGGTTCAGGCAATTCTCCTGCCTCAGCCTCCCGAGTAGCTGGGATTACAGGCACGCGCCACCATGCCCAGCTAATTTTTTGTATTTTAGTAGAGACGGGGTTTCACCATGTTGACCAGGTTGGTCTCGATCTCTCGACCTCGTGATCCACCCGCCTCGGCCTCCCAAAGTGCTGGGATTGCAGGCTTGAGCCACCGCGCCCGGCCTAAATCCTACATCTTAACCGGCCAAGGTGAACCCAACATATCACTCTCCTATAAGCATTTTTAAAAGATATGCTATTATGTCCTGATTAGCATACTAGGAAAGAATAAAACAAGAACTATAGATAATAAAGCAAGATTTTAATCGATGGAGACTCTTAAAGCAATGAGAAAATAATTTTAAGTGCAAGATAAAAATGTTAGCTCACCTGATAGAGCTAGAGCCTTAAAGAATCTTGTACCTATACTACAGGTAACAAATAATTGTAATTCAAAGTAATAAGACCCCGTTTTTAAAGGAATCCTGGGAAGGCTTCATGGAGGAGGTAGAATTTTGTCTGGATTGTTTTTAAAGGATAGGTAAGAGTTTAAGAAACTGAGAATAGGAAGTAGGGTGGGAGGATCCTCTTGAAAAAGGGTTGGGGGAAGACACCATAAAGTGTAAGTTTTGTTCGGCTCTGGGGTCACCCTAGTGACAACTGTAGGACCCTGACTGCCACCATTCATGGCCTCTGGAGGAGAACAATCAATTTTGGGAGCAGGAAGGACTTCCAGCTCTGCTCTAGGAAATCTAAGCTCACTGTGACAAGTGGCATAGATTAAAGTCTTGCAGGACTAGTGGCAGGGAGACCAACCTGGCTTAAACAGTGCAAACACGATGTGAAAAAGGCATCAACTTGGTGGCTCTATGAATATTGGAAGGAAAGGGTTTAGAGAGAATGTGAAATGAGGGAAACTACGAGGTGGGTGAGAAAGAAGAAGCCCTTCTAAACACTCGGGAATGCTAGTTAAAAATGGGCCAGTTAGCCTCATCCCCATGCAGAAACTATGGGGATCATGCCAAACCAATGGAAACGTCAGCATAAGTATTTGCATCTATTAGGAATATGAGTACTAAGTTACCAGCCCTTGTAACAAACACAATGAGGAGCATGGAAGCCATTAGACAGGTTCTTCGGAAAGGGCCCGTGAGAAACATTTGCCTTGAATACTTAGCTTTGGTGCTGTTAAAAAGCAGAGATAGGCAAGGAATGGGGCTCACGCCTGTAATTCCAGCACTTGGGGAGGCCAAGGCAGGAGGATCATGAGGTCAAGAGATCGAGACCATCCTGCCCAACATGGTGAAACGCCATCTCTACAAAAATACAAAAATTAGCTTGGCATGGTGGTACATGCCTGTAGCCCCAGCTATTCGGGAGGCTGAGGCAAGACAGCCACTTGAACCCAGGAGGCAGAGGTTGCAGTGAGCCAAGATAGCGTCAATGCACTCCAGCCTGGCAACAGAGCGAGATTCCATCTCAAAAAACAAAACAAAACACACACAAAAAAACAGAGCTAGATGCTGCATGCATGGTTCCCACCTGTAATCCTAGCACTTTGGGGGTGGATCCCCAGCACCCGCCAAGGCGGGTGGATCACTTGAGGTCAAGAGTTCAAGACCAGCCTGGCCAACATAGTGAAACCATGTCTCTACTAATAATACAAAAATTAGCTGGGTGTGGTGGCACCCGCCTGTAATCCTAGCTACTTGGGAGGCTGAGACAGGAGAATTACTTGAACCCAGGAGGTGAAAGTTGCAGACTTGCACTGAGCTGAGATCGGGCCACTGTACTCTAGCCTTGGCAACAGAGTGAGACTCTGGAAAAAAAAAAAAAAAAGCAGAACTAGAAAGCAAAATTATTGTCATTTGGCCAGGGACTTGTTTGTATGCAGTAATGCCAACAGTCTTAATGGTTTTAAATAGCTCTGAACAACTGTCTGATTTTAAGAAAAGGTAATGAATACATTTGTGTCTTGATGTAAATTAGCACACAGAGCCACAGACAAAGTTGTTTTCTTCACTTTCTCCTCTATGGTTTCTAATAATTCTGCACGTGGTTCCCTACCTGTTACCACTGGCCAATGGAAAGCCAAAGTAATGTGTCCATTACAGGATTCTCTTCTACATACCTAGAAGCCTTTCTGCAAGAAGAGTATTCAGAGAAAAATAAAGAAGAAGAAGATCCTGGTACTTTACTGGCTGGGAAGCCTTGAAACTTGGTTTCAGCACTAACCTTAAGAAACTGGCAATTGAGAGGCAAGTTTCTGAACAAGGTAATAATAATGAAATGGCATTTTAATATTCAAGTATAGTTACTATTATAAGGTAAATGAGGGGAGAGAATGACGAGAAGGATTTACAGGAGGCTCCAAGAGGAAGACGTCATTGTGAATAAAATGGAAAATGGGTGGAGTTTGAGTTGTTTTAGTGCCCAGAAAAAGGGAAAATAAATGGTTACAAAAGATGTTTTAGGTAAACAGACACCTTAATGTGAAGCTGGGCCATGTAGGGGAATGCAGGGCTGGGATGAGAGTGTGAAGACATGGGTGCTATCACAGAAGAGCGGAATAGCGTTACTCCAGGTAATTATCATCCACACCAGTACGGGTAGATAACATTTAGAGATGAAAGGTGACTGTATTTAACCAGACGAAATCACTGTTAATTTCAAATGGATAGCCAATTTGAGGAGAGTCTAAAGAGAGGGGAAATATTAATAGAAAGCAAAAGGATAATGGGAGATGACAAGGGTGTGGGATTTGAAGGAAGAAAGAAACAAAACATGGCTGGATCTCAGAAGACAGTGAAGTATGTAGATAAAGGATAAATCCGATTTCGAAACCTTGGGCAAAGCCCAGAATAGCTCTGGTGGTTTAACACCCAGTGCTTTTTATTGCTTTATGAAATAGAAATTGTGAAGCCTTAAGATTATTTTGTGCGTAGCATAACGTAGGGGGAGTCACCTCAGCCCACAGTGCCTCTGTCTTGTTAGATGTTGCCCCATCCATGAGAAGGACAAAGAGGTGCCATAAATGCAGGGGAGGCGGAGAGACCCAGAGAGGAAAGGCAGGGCAGGAAAGATGAACTTAGTCATGGGAACAGTGAGGAAAAAGTGTGGGGAGGGAGTAAACATTCATTTCCTAATACGAACCAGATGCTTTAAATATATTATCTCATTCAACCTTCACCACAGCGCTGAGGAGCAGATAGACGATTGAAGAAACAGGAGGTTGAGGAACTTGCCCAAGAACACAGAACTGCATTGAGGCTGAGACTTCATTCAGAACCTAATATCACAACATGCTGCTCCTCGAGATGGGAAAAATAGCATTTGTAGGCTACAAGAAGCAAGAGGTTGAAAACTGAAGATGAAAGTTATTACATAGAAAAAAAAATCTTTGACATGGAATGTTGAAAATGTACTAAGCAACTCATGTCCAACGTCAAGGGTGTTACTGGACTGTTTCGGGAAATGCCCTGGCCTATTAAGATAGCTATTTAAGAAAAGCTAATTTTTACACATGGAATGATTGGAAGAAACTTCTATAATCAACCGAGACATCGGATGAAAACTGTAAATAATGAGGAGAATGTCATCTTTCCTCTGGCATAAAAATATTGCCAGATTGTGGCGACAGTTCAAAAATGTTATGAAGGAGACCCCCACTGGAGAAGAGTCAGCCTTCCTTTCCCTTCCCCCAGCTCCTTCTCTCAGCCAGCCCTTTCTCAGCCACTCTGATTTCCGGAAATAAAAACAGCAGGAAATTTAGTGTTCGCTCTTGGCATCACTTCCTCTCTTTCCAAGCCACCCCCCGACATTTCCCATTCAATCTATCTATTATACTATGTATACCCATCACATGTCCTCGAGAAAGGCTTTCAAATTAAACAAGTACTATCTGTTTTGATGAAAGTATCTCCTTCAAAAGTTATCTTCTTAAATGTCATTACCTTAAGTCTACATAGGATAAATAAATTAATAAAATGCAAAATGTCTCTTCCCTGGACAAAAAAATTCTGAAAATTGTTTATTTCATGAGAAATGCATGACAGATGGTATGAGTAGTGGTGAGGCATTCAAAACAGAACAAAGTTTCCTACTGTTCTGTCAGATGTTTCCACTCTCTGTTCCATCCATTAAATGCTGACTTATTTTTCTTCCACAAATTCAGTTTGGCTTCTAAAAAAATAAATAATGCTTTGGGTATTCATTTAAGATTTTCTTATACTATTACTGGAAACCTCAATCTGAAATGTAACCCTCACACCACAGAGATTAAGTGGCTGGAAGTATCTACAGTAACTTCCAACACGTGGGAAATGATGGTCATTGTTCAAGGAGTGTTCAATTACCTTTGATCACTAAGATTATTCAGTTGGATGCGTAGACTGGTACGTAAGTAATATTTAAATATTTCATGGGCCACGCATGGTGGCTCATACCTGCAATCCTACTACTTTGGGAGGCCAAGGTGGGCACCTCACTTGAGCTCAGAAGTTCAAGAGCAGCCTGGCCAACATGGTAAAACCCTGTCTTTACAAAAACCACAAAAATTAGCCAGGCATGGTCATTTTTTTTTTCACATTAAATCTCTTTAATACCATATAAATATCCTAGTCATTTAAATAAGGCAAGGAAAACAAAGGTATTCAGATTGGAAAAAAATAAATAAATTGGTCACTCTTCAAGCATCATACAATTGTGAATGTACAAATTCAAACAAAAATGTACAAGCAAATTATTATAATTAGTAAGTTTTATGAGGTTGCTGGATACAAGGAAATACAAAAATTTTTTCATATACCAACTACAAACAAAATAATGTTTTAATATGCCAATTGTAATAGCATTTAAAAGAATCAAAAGGGACAAGCTGACTTCTATAGGTTCAATGTAATCTCGGTCAATATATCAACAAATTTTTATTATATAAAGTGACAAGCTGACTTGAAAAAAATCACATGGAAAATGTGTAAGAAAATGTTAAGAACTAAGGATAGCCAAGAAAATCTGGCAACATGGTGGGATTACATGGCGCCTGTAATCTCAGCTACTCGGGAGGCTGAGGCTCGAGAATCACTTGAACAAGGGTGAGGTTTCGGTAAGCAGAAATGGAGCCACTGCACTCCAGCCTGGGCAACAGAGTGAGACTCTGTCTCAAATAAATAAATAAGTTAGTTAGTTTCATGAAAGAAGATTACTGTTAAAATCTGAAATGTTCAATTGGTCAGTAATGGGTTTGCTAAAACAATACCCATATTGCCTCAAGGATGGTTCCACGAAGCTTGTCTAACCCACAACCCATGGGCCTCATGTGGCCCAAGACAGCTTTAAATGCAGCCCAACATGAACGCTTTGTAAACTTTCTTAAAACATTATGAGATGTTTTTGCAATTATTGTTATTATTTTTAGCTCATAAGCTATTGTTAGTATTAGTATATTTTATGTGTGGCCCAAGACAATCCTTCTTCTTCCAATGTGGCTCAGAGAAGCCAAAAGACTGGATACCCCTGTTTAGGCTATATTTTGGTAAACAATGAATAGTATTCTCATAGAAGCCCACAATACTTTATGACTGAGAACTGATAAGTGCACGAAATTGAAGCATTCACATGTCCTCGTGCATGACATGCGTGCATGCACACAACTTTCAACAAAACATAATTAAATACGGTCATGTGTGAACTTTGCCAACTCCTGCATGACCCAGATGCTCCATACCTACTACATACTTCTTTCTCATGCGGTTTGTTTTGTTCACTTTCCCTTTCTGGGTCTTTTGAATAAAAAATTTGGATCTAAAGGAACAATGAGCTTCTAGAAGAAAACTTGTAGAGATGTGGATGATAAAGTTTTCAATGGCATTCCAGATGACAAGTGGATCATATTTTTATTCTTCCTGCTGAATCAGATCCTCTACAGAATTGAGCAATTCCATTCAGCATATGCTGATTTATGATAGAAACTGAGATTGATATCTCTATTAAAAAGACTGTAATCTCTAAAAAGAAAAGAATTAGACAAGATATTTTTTAAAAAGATCCTAATTAAAAGCAAAAAAAATTTCAGCAAAAAACCATATCTGCTGAAAATTGGAAGAATATTTTCACGGTTATTCTGGAAACAAATTGACGCTACTTGGCAACCTTCACAAAATGAAAAGTACTGCAGTCTCTCCTGCCAGTTTTCTTGTGTGCAATTGACCACTGCTAGATGAGAAACAAACCCTAAACTCCATTGCTTTAATTATTTGTCTGATTGACTAGCAAACCAATATTAAAAATTATTTTATTTTTATAGAGGAGATTTGCAAAGTGGGTTGCCATCTGTAATTGTTTTTTTTTAAAAAAAAAACACAGCATTCAGTAGCATAGTTGGCTAAAATGTTGTTGTTGATAGAATTCTAACGGTAATTACCAGCTGAAAAGAAACTAGAATATTGAATCTCAGTGATTTAAAGCAGGATTTTTAAAGTGACAGCAAAATTATTGTGCTACACAGACTTGCCTTCTAGGTTTTCTTCAGAATTCAAATCTGTGACATGCACAGTTTAGTACTTAAGCTTTAAAAGATGTAACTGTTAATTTTCACAGGGGATTGCTGGGGAGAGGGTTTGGGAGGAGTGGGCATACAGGGATTCTCTGTAATGTCCTTACAACTTCCCTGAAAATCTAAAATAACATTTTTAATATAAGGATTATGGTTATTTAGAGGAGGAAGATCTGGAAGAGGAAAAGAGCTTAGGGAAAACTCCATGGAGCAAGCCCTGTTTGTATTGGATGGGCAAAATTAATATATAAATAAATGTGTAATAGTTACCCATTAACTGCCCGAAAGAGGAAGGGCATTCTAAGCCAGAGGTAAAAGCATTGAAAAAATACAAAGAGGTACAGTCCTGGCTAACCAGAAAATGTCAAACAGCTTTCACTTCATTAAGTGAAATTTAGAACCATTCCTCCATGAGAGCTAAGATTTAGGCCCAATCACCACAGCTAGGATTTTGTATCAAGTCCCCAAACTTCTTGTCAATTACACACTCAACTCTGTTCTCCCAGGGACTATCTCTCCCTGTCTAGTGGATCAAAATTTTTTCCTTGACCCATGATGGCAGACACATCACAGATTGATACAGCTACTTTGATCTTGCCATTCTGACATGAGAGTATTTTGGCATACCATTGACTGTGTTTTAATTCCAATTCATACGACGTTTAAACGAGGAGTCTCCCTTCCTTTCTCATGGATTCCTGAGCATTTTGCTGGAGGACCCTTAGTACTTACCACTTTCTGTCTTCACGTGTACCAATATCTGAAAAAACAGACAAGGCTGCAATGGAGAAGCACTCAGGGTCTAGAGTCGCTGCTTATGCCTGCCAGTTGTATAACGCATGACCATAGCCATCACAACTGGCTTTTCTCAACTGTTTCCTCATTCTTGTGATGATAGCACTTTAAGCACCAGGTTGCTGTAAGGATGTAATGAAGTGAAGTAAGGTAGTCGGGTGCCTGGAATAAAAGGAGTACTTATGCTTGCTATTATTCTTAAGAAAGAAGTTTCTTCTTAGGAAGAGAGAGTCTGTCTTATTTATCTTGGAATCCCCCCACAACCCAGCGCCTTATGCCTATTATGTTGCATTCTCTTATGAAAAGATGAACAACCCTTAGGAGATACCTTTCAATCATATTTGAGAATTGTACTGAATTGCTTGTCTTTCATGCATAGAAATTATAATGTTTTGTACTGCATCTTAGCATTAAAAGGCTCTCATTGTACACATTTTGCACGAAGAAACGGAAGATCCAAGGGGGCCATTTGCTTAAGGGTATGCAAGCTAGTTATTGGGCTTGTTACTCCTATTTCATGACAGCTCAGCCTCCCATCCTTAGCTTAGCTTTTTCCTTCACTCATATCTGTTTTCTCTGTTGCCCTATGACCAACCAACTCGCCATAAGAAAACTCCAGTCACATTTGATGAATAGAGGTAACACTGCCTAATGCTTTCATTCAGGACAAAACACATCTGCTTCTTCACTTTATGTGAAAATTGTACCTAGTTCGAAGAAGATATGATGTCACAATATGTGAAAAGCATGACAGTTCATGGTAAAGGAACATCAACATTCCCTAGTGCTTTCAATGCAAAATTGTGTGCTGCTGTGTTCCATTTCTGCAATTATATATATGCAAGCTTAATGGAACTGAGTTTCTTATTTGTAAAAAAGCCAGTATTTTTATTCTTTATTTATATATTTATTTGATTGTAAGTTGATGGATTATAGCTGTATATATTTATGGAGAACAAAGTGATATCATGATTTATGAGTACAATGTATAATAATTAAATAAAGCTAATATATTAAAATGTATGAATGTCTTCTATTGAATCATGACATGTATAATTGGTGTCCTGAAATTTTTAATTTCAAAATAATTGCTTTACTATAACTTCTTTCATAATTTGCCCACACATGCACTCCTCTGCTTGATCTTTTGTTTCTGCTATGACAAGGGCGAACTTTTTAAAATTACATGTCATCCACAAAGAATCCCTTCACACAATTGATCCTTGAAAAGCAGATACCTTCAAAAAAGTCAACTAAGTAAATTACTATGACATCAAAAGACAGAAGGAAATGCTTCCTACCCTAGTCCTTTCTTCACACACTTTTTTTCTTTATTTTTTATTTTTGGTTTCACAAACCTCTTTCTAAAAATATGCAGGTTTACCTGGACAATGCTTTATTCTATGATTTCTAGGAGAAATGCACAGGTCTGAAATTCCTTCTAATTTTATTCCAAAAATGAAATTCCAGGTCTTTCTAATAAGTTGTTTTATATGAATTCCCTCATTCATTAATTTTCCTGACTAAACTTTTATTATCTGACTAAAATGCATCAACTACAATATCATAATCTGAAAATAAATATGTGAATAAAAAATTTTCCCGCCATCATAACCCAGTAGTGATACAGGTTTAGAGTCATAAGATGATAAAGTGCTAGCTGCTGAAGAAGCACTAAGGAGAAAGAAACAAATGATATTTGAACAAACCAAGAAAAGACTCCCAGAAGAGCTCGGTCATAAAAGTTGTGTAGGTGCTGATCAGGTGAAGAGGGAGAGGATGGGCCTTCTAAGTGGCAGGAGATGAATGATAGGGCAGGGAGGTAAAAGAAGAGGCAAGGAAAAGTAAGATGTTGCCAGATACTAAAGGGTCTTTATCCCAATCACCTTGAGGAGATGGAGGATTTATAACATATTTTCAAATGACCCTTAAGGTCATAACTATCTGCATGCAATATATATTATTACCCTTTTTCTGGCACATAATAATATGTTGTTTAATCTGGCTGTTTTTATCTTTAGTGACTTTATTGATGTTCCAACTTTTACACACCCAAAAGTGGTCCAGAACCATTTCTTATTTAATTAATTCTTCTCTCCAAGTGCGTAGTGAGTACTCATAAAATACTACATGACTATAGGAAAGCACTCTCTTCTGTAAAGAGTTTTGTTATTGGGCAATCAACATATAGCACATATTTATGTTTATTTAATACCTCTTTGACTGTAAGCATACCTCAATATTTTATTTATTACTCATTTCACTAGCTTGATGTGGTCTCAGTTCTTGTTTAGATTCCTGCTCTAAGGAATTGAATTATAAAAGTGAAGTAGAAAGCCCTGTGCAGGCTATGAAACACAGGTCAATCTTGGGAAAAATAGGTGTTGGGACCAGCAGCTTTCTGAGACATAACTTAGCAAATCAAAAGAAAAATAGACTTTTGCATCCAGCCTTGATGGAATAATAGGACCCAGATTTATGTTCCCACTATAAACAACTGGAGCATTGGACAAAATATATGAACAACTGTCTTTAGACGTTTGGCAATGAACTCTGTATGTTTGTGATCCCTAATAAAACAGCAAGAAATAAAAAGAATGTTGCATTACTGACCTGTGGCAAGCTAATCTAACGTATGTGTTGTATTAGTCTGTTTTCATGCTGCTGATAAAAACATACCTGAGACTGAGTGATTTATAAAGAAAAAGAGGTTTAATGGACTCACAGTTCCACATGGCTGGGGAGGCCTCAAAATCATGGCAAAAGGTGAAAGGCGCTTCTTACACAGCATCGGGCAAGACAGAATGAGGATCAAATGCAAGGGATTTCCCCTTATAAAATCATCAGATCTCTTGAGCCTTACAGCCACGCGAATAGTATGGGAGAAACTGCCCCCATGATCCAATTATCTTCCACCAGCTTCCTCCTGCAACACACGGGGATTGTGAAAACTACAATTCAAGATGAGATTTGGGTGGGGACACAGCCAAAGCTTACCATGTGTAATTTTAGTTATGGGGAAATACATGGATAGTGGAAAAACTTTTGTAAATTTGATGAAAACTGTAAATGCACGGATTCAAGAAACTCAACAAATCCCAAGACAGACAGACATATACACATGAAAATACAAACATGCCAAAGCCCATGATAATTAAAATGCTGATAATCAGTGATGGTAAGAAAAAAAATTTAATGAGAGAAAAAGACATTACCTACAGATGAATTGTAAAAGAGTAACTACAGATCTAGTGCCAGAAATCCTGTGAGTCAAAAGTCATCTATAAAGTACTAAATAAAAAGCACTCGCAGAGGGGCAGGGTGGCTCACACCTGTAATCTCAACACTTTGGGAGGTTGAGGCAGGTGGATCACGAGGTCAAGACAGCAAGACCATCCTGGCCAACATGGTGAATCCCTGTCTCTACTAAAATACAAAAATTTAGCCGGGTATGGTGATACGAGCCTGTATTCCCAGCTACTCGGGAGGCTGGGGCAGGGGAATTGCTTGAACCTGTAAGGCAGAGGTTGTAATGAGCCGAGATCACCTCCACTGCACTCCAGCCTGGCAACAGAGCAAGACTCTGTCTCAAAAAATAAAAACAAAAACAACAACCAAAAAAAAAAAAAACCACTCACGACCTAGCCATATCCAGCAGAAATATCCTTTAATAATAAAGAATAAATATAAAGTATTTTAGACAAGCAAAAGCTGAAAAACAATTTGTCACTAGCAAATCTGTACTACAGAAATGTTAAATGTTCTTCAGGAAAATTATGTAATAAACTTAAATCTTTGCACAATATTAAAATTGAAAAGTATAGAAATAGTAAATTTGAATAAACAAAATTTTCTCTCATTTTTTGATTCCTTAAAAGATAATTGTCAGTGAAAAAATAGCATCAATATATGTTTTGTAATACATGTAGGAGTGAAGTCTACTAAAAAAATACAGGTTGAGTATCCCTTGGCCAAAATGCTGGGACCAGAAGTGTTTTGGATTTTGGATTTTTTTGAATATTGAAATATTTAAATATACATAATGAGGTATCTTGGGAATGGGACCCATGTCTGAAGACAAAATTAATCCATGTTTTATATACACCTTATATACATAGCCTGAAGGTAATTTTATGCAATATATTTAATATTTTTGTGCATGAAACAAAGATTGTATACATTGAATTATAGAAGTCAAAGATGTCAGGTATGGAATTTTCCACTTGCAGCATCAATTTGGTGCTCAAAATATTTTAAACTTTTGAGTATTTCAAATTTCAGACAAAAGAGATGAAAAAAGATGTATCCTGTTGTACAGTTCTTACTTTATATGGAAAGAGGCAGAATATTAATTGAAGGTAGACTGTGAAAAGTTAGTGAAGCATATTAAACCTTAAAGCAAACAGTTTTAGAAAGGGGGAGACAGTAAGTTATAGTGCCAATGAAATAGACTAATATAAAAGACTTGATTTATATAACAGAAGGCAGGAAGAGAGAAAAAGAACTCAAAACAAGTAGGTCAAAGAGAACATAAATAGTAAGATGACAAATTTCAACATAACTCTATTAATAATTACATTAAACCCAACTGGTATAAACAGTCTAATTAAAAGGCAGAGATTGTAAGACTGAATAAAAAATATGACCTACTACTTATATACCACCTACAAGAAATTCACCTTAAATATCAAAAAAGGATAAAAGTAAAAGGATAATAAAAAATGTAACATGCAAACACTGATCATAATAAAGCTGAACGGTGTCTTTTAAGATTATATAAGAATTCAAAATAAGAAATATCACCAGGGATAAAGAGGGCATTTAATAAGATTGAAGTGGTCAATTTATCAAAATATCGTATCTGTTATCAAGCCATAACAGACCTGAAGTCACCATTCACTAATTCTGTGATCTTAAAGCATGTGATTCAGCTTTCTTAGTCTAAGTTTCTTAATTTTATAAAATGGGACTACTGCTTGACAGGATTATTGCTATTAAAAGTACTCTGAGTTCTATGTGAAATGTGAAATTATTTCTCTACCCATTTTCATATGTTTATTTTTAATTTTTTAACTCTTCATTTTAAAATCATTTCAGATTTATAAAACAGCTACAAAAAATCTTTGTATATTTTCACCAAAATTTTCCAAAAGTTAGCATCTTATATAAGTAAATTATCAAAATCAAGAGATTAAACACTGATTCAGTACAACTATCAAACATTCTTCAAAGTTTTACCGATTGTCTATCTAATGTCATTTTCATTGTCCAGGGTCCAATTCATGTTCACAGATCGCTTTTAGCTGCCATATATACCTACTCTCCTTTATTCTAGAACTGATTCTCAGTGCTTCTTTGTTCCTGTCACTTTTGAAGAGCACTGGTCAGTTATATTTTGAAATATTTCTAAATTTAGGGTTATCTTTTTTTTTTTTTTTTTAATTTGAGACAGTTTCGCTCTGTCACCCAGGCTGGAGTGCAGTGACGCAATCTTGGCTCACTGAAACCTCCTCCCAGGTTCAAGCGGTTCCCCTGCCTCAGCCTCCTGAGTAGCTGGGATTACAGGCATGCACCACTTCATCAGTCTAATTTTTGTATTTTTAGTAGAGACGGGGTTTTACCATGTCAACCAGGCTGGACCCAAACTTCTGATCTCAAGTGATACACCAGCCTTGGCCTCCCAAAGTGCTGGGATTATAGGCATGAACCACCACGTCTGACCAAATTTAGGGTTATCTGGTAGATTCCACAATTAAATATACATTAACTGTTCTGAGTAAAAATATCACAAGAATTATGCCATGTCCTTTTGAGTGCAGCATGTCATGAGACACAGGCCATTTATTTGTCTCTTATTGGTGATTTTAACTGATTCCTTGGTTAAGGTGGTGTCTTCCAGCTTCTTCACCTTAAAGTTACTATTTTTCCCATTATTATAGTAATTTTTAAAACCCTCAAAAACTGTACACTGTCATATTTTCCCACCCAGCTTGGCAGATACAGAGAGAGGGAAGGAGGAAAGTGGGTAGAGAGAGAGAGAGAAAGAGAGATAATGTGAGAGCAAGTGGATTCTTGACATATTTTTAGAAGTACATTGTATCAATTTCTGTATTTCCATATTTTTTCTTAAACTACTTTAATTTAAAAAAAAAGAGATAGAAGGAATCTACTCTATCCTCATCCCAATCAGGTTGGAGCTAACTTAGACTTGCCTAAGATAAAGAATCCCCCAGAGATGGGCATGGTGGGTTATGCCTATAATTTCAGAGTTTTGGGGAGCCAAGGCAGAAGAATCCCTTGAGGCCAGGAGTTTAAGGCTACCATGAGCTATGATTGCTCCATAGCACTCCAAGCTGGGCAACAGAGAGAGAGAGAGAGAGAGAGAGACCCCATTTCTGAAAAAAAAAAGGATCCCCTGGGCACCTGCATTGTGCTGATATGAATGCCTGTTTGGGTGGGAAAGTTTAAGGCCTCTATAAGAGGAACAAGGGAATCTCAAGTGGGTTTTTCTCCAGGTGGCATGTAATTTTCCCCTCCATAAGGGAGTCATGTAAGCTGAAGTCTCTCATTCTGCCCTAGGAAGTTATTCTTGAACTCAAGCACAGGAGGAGTTTCCTTTCCAGGATGTTGAGCAAGTCCACTTTTATCTGATAACTTCATCCTGGATTCATTTTGGCTCTGAAAGCTGCTCCTCCCACGTGGTCTGCAAATCAACACACCCTCATCCTACTCTGCATGTTTATGTCACTGCTTCATCTGATGATTTTTTGTAATGGTCAGATCTGTTGCTTATCTGCCTTGTAGGAGGCCATGGAGATGAGTGAGGTATTATGTGTTCAAAGGAAAGAAAAACATGTCCCACTCTGAGCCACATTCTCTGTCAGGGGCACAACATCACTGAAATCATCTGCCTAGATGCCTCATGATTTAATCATAGGCGATATCATTTTACGTGTAGGAAATTATAGTTTCTGAAGAGTGAAGGGACTTAGTGAAAACACAATTGAAAATGTAAATAATCCAAATTTAGAACTCAAATTTTCAGATTGTAAGGACTCTGTTAAAAACACTACCAGCTCTCAGATCTATGAAGCACCTAAGAAAGTTGTATTAAGATGAGCAAGAACCAGTTTCATATTTAAACAAAATTGCAGTATTCTAGACTCTAAAGCACAGGCAGAACTAATTCTTCCCATGGTGGAATGCATTTAATTAGGAGTAAGTCTATGTGTAACAATTTAAATAATAACTTTATAGCTACTGACTTTACATTTGTATCAGAGCTGAGTTCTGACCATGATTTTAAATTTTTAAAAAATAATATTTATCCTTTTTTTGTTCAAAAGCAACACAAAAACGATGTAAAATTTGAAATTGTAGAAAAAAATGTAAGTAATCATAAATCTGTAATTATCATTATATTAAAATATGAGATGACTCCTACTTCTTTGATAAAGCTTCTTTTTACACTTATGAAGCTTTTCCTGTGAAGTTATACAACCTGAGTTTTAATGACAGTAAAGCATTCTATTGGATGGTTGTATCATAATTTATGTAAATGTACCCCATAATTTATGTAAGTAAATCCCATATCTACAAAAAAAATAAACAAATTAGTCAGGCATGGTAGCACATACCTGCAGTCCCAGCTACCCACTAGGCTGAGGTAGGAGGATCATTTGAGCCTGGGAGGTGAAAGCTTCAGTGAGCCATGATCATATCACTGCACTCCAGCCTGAATGACAGAGCAAGACTCAAATAAAATCCAAAACCTAACAATGATTAAATTAATATTCAGATCTTTACGTACATTCACAATAGGTGAAATAGGTATAAAATTTAAACATTTTTGTCACATATTTCTGTATTTTCTCTAGAAAGATTTACCCCAAGTTGCACTCTTCAAGTATTGTCTGTTTCTTTATTTCTTTGTTATGACTATGAGGAGTGCATCTGGCTGCAGAGAACAGAGAACCTGACCACAGCAGTAAAAATAAGAGGTCTGTCTGTCTCAGACCACAGGAAGGCCAGAGGTTATCAATCTTTTCATCTTTTTCATTCAGTAGTGTTTCCCTTGCATTTGCCTGTATGCTACCTGTATTAGTCCCTTCTCATACTGCTATAAATAACTGCCCGAGACTGGGTAATTTATAAAGGAAGAGGTTAAATTGACTCACAGTTCCACATGGCTAGGAAGGCCTCAGGAAACTCATAATCATGATGGAAAGGGAAGCAAGCAAGTCCTTCTTCACATGATGGCAGGAAGGAGAAGTGTAGAGCAAAGGGGGACAAGCCCCTTATAAAACCATCATATCTCATGAGAACTCACGATCACAAGAACAGCAGCATGGGGGTAACCACCCCCATAATTTAATTACCTTCCACCCGGTCCTTCCCATGACACATGAGGATTATGGAAACTACAATTCAAGATGAGATTTGGGTAAGGACACAGCCAAACCATACATATTAAACCATGCTTTTTAAAAGTTGGGAAAACTGGCTAGCCATGTGCAAAAAGCTGAAACTGTACCCCTTCCTTATACAAAAATTAACTCAAGATGGATTAAAGATTTAAACATAAGACCTAACACCACAAAAACCCTAGAAGAAAACCTAGGCAATATCATTCAGGACATAGGCATAGACAAGGACTTCATGACTAAAACACCAAAAGCAATGGCAACAAAAGCCTAAATAGACAAATGGGAGCTAATTAAACTTAAGAGCTTCTGCACAGCAAAATAAACAAAAAACAAACAACCTCATCAAAAAGTGGGCAAAGGATATGAACAGACATTTTTCAAAAGAGGACATTTATGCAGCCAACAATCATATGAAAAAATGCTCATCATCACTGGTCATTAGAGAAATGCAACTCAAAACCACACTGAGATACCATCTCACAGCAGTTAGAATGGCAATCATTAAAAAATCTGGAGATGACAGATGCTGGAGAGGATGTGGAGAAATAGGAACACTTTTACACTGTTGGTGTAAGTGTAAATTAGCTCAACCATTGTGGAAGACAGTGTGGCGATTCCTCAAGGATCTAGAAATAGAAATATCATTTGACCCAGCAATCCCATTACTGGGTATATACCCAAAGGATTATAAATCATTCTATTATAAAGACACATGCACACATATGTTCATTGTGGCACTGTTTACAACAGCAAAGACTTGGAACCAACCCAAATGCCCAACTTTCTGGATAAAGAAAATGTGGCACATATACACCATGGAATTCTATGCAGCCATAAAAAAGGATGGGTTCATGCCCTTTGCAGGGACATGGATGAAGCTGGAAACCATCATTTCAGCAAACTGACAGAAGAACAGAAAATCCAACACCTCATGTTCTCACTCATAAGTGGGTGTTGAACAATAAGAACACATGGACATAGGGAGAAGAACATCACACACTGGGGCCTGTCGGGGGGGTGGGGGAGGTTAGGGGAGGGAAAGCAGGGGGAGGGGGGATTGGAGAGGAATAACATTAGGAGAAATACCTAACATAGGTGACGGGGGGAGGGGTGGATGCAGCAAACTACCATGACTTGTATACCTATGTAACAATCCTGCACGATTTGTACACGTACCCCAGAACTTAAAGTATAATTTAAAAAAGAATGTTATTGTGGATATAGAGAAATAGCCATGTGAGTTGAGCACCCCACACCAGGAGGAATCAATTTCTCTACTTTGGATGTTACCAGTTACAACTGTTTTAATTAAAGCATAACTTAGAATAAAAAAAAGTTGACATCAAAAAGTGGCTACAATTATATAATAATTTTATTCTAATTATTCCCTACTTTTCCTTTTTTGGTTATTTAATTAATCCTGTTTTGGACAGCTTTATGTATAATTTTTAGTTTACATCTTGGATTATTAGAGTCCTGTGACTGAGGATTTCCACCTATTTTGATATCATGATCTAGTATTCTAAATTTTTTTAAAAATTATTTTTAAATGAAATTTGTCTTCTAGAATAGTCTTAGTTTCATAAGGAAGTTGAAAAGATAGTACAGAGAGTTTCCATGAACACCACACCCAGTTTCCCTAATTGTTAACATTTTCTGTTACTATGGTACATTTGTCACAACCAATGAATCAATATCGATACATCATTATTACTAAAGTTTATATTTATTCGTATGTTCTTAGATTTTACCTGTTGTCCTTTTTCTGTTCCAGAAACCCACCAAGAATGCCACCATCTCCCTGCACTGTCTTTAGGCTGTGTCAGTTTCTCAGACTTCCCTTGCTTTTGACGACCTTACCAGTTTTCATGAATGTTTGGTCAGGCATTTTGCAGAATAGTTCTCAATTTGGACTTGTATGATGTTTTCCTCATAATTAGATGGTGGTTACAAATTTTGGAGAGGAAAAAACACAGAGGTAGAATGCCATTTTCCTCATATTATATGAAAGGTTCATGATATCAACATGGCCTGTCACGGGTGCCAAACACGATTATGTGGCTGAAGCAGAGTTCTTTTCCATTGTGAGTTGCTCTATCCCCTTTCATCGTGTTCTGTTGTTTAGAAGGAAGTCATTATGTGCAGCCCATACTAATGGGGGTTGTGGGGTGGGGAGTTATTCTCCACATCTTTGAGGGGATATCTTATACGTTATTTGGAATTCTTTTGTAAGTTTTAGTTATTTATTCAATCATTTTTTAAGTGTTCAGAGGATGCACAAATCAGCCACTGGAAGAGAATATTCAATCATTTATTTAATAACTCATGGATATTTGTGTTATACTTAGGGATGAAATGTAATACTGCACTATCTGCTTTCTTGCTCCAATTGCTTCAGCTGTGGTCATTGGGATCTCTTTCTGTTGGCTCCGGTGTTCCTTTGACATACTCCCATTTTTGTTTTGTTTTGAGCACTCCCTTATTTTATGACACTGATACTCCAGACATGTCTTGTATATTTCCTGCCCCATTCCTAGAATCAGCCATTTCTCCAAGGAGCCTGATGTTTTTTACTGGATAATAGTGAGTGTGCTTAATACTTTGTAACCTGTAATTAGCAATATATTTCTTTCTAATTTTAATCCCGTTCTCATTGCAAATAAAAATTCTTATACAGACACATAAAATATCTGCAGTTAAGACCTATTCTTTGTGTCTTGTTCTTGACAGAAATAGAGCAATGCTGTTCTCAAGCATATGCTGGATTTCTCTTAATATTAACATGACTAAGGGTGATGCATGGATTGCTGCTTACTGCGCAGAATGTCTTTTCACCCTTTCAGAGGTCTAACTGAAATCTCAGCCTCAGCCTTCCAGTCACTTCTTATAAGCTCTGTGAATTGCACAGGAGGAGGGACAAGGTCCACTCTGTCATTCAGCCTCACCTTAGTAAACCCAGCCATAAAAAGCTACTTCAATTCTTGTTTCTCTAACTTCACACCTTCCATTAAATAACCCCAAGATTCTGCCTCTGAAAAATAAATTTTATATATCAAGGTAATAAAACAGCAAAACACATCCTGATTTGAGGCTCCATTTTGTACCATTCCATTTGTAACACTATTTTTATGAAATGACAAGACAAAAAGAACAAATTTAAGAAATGTGAAGAACCACATTCATTTTTATGCTGGTATTATAGGCATTGTACCACGATCAAGACCATTGGCATCAGAGCTAAAATAAGAACAGAGAGGTAGTGCAGTGGAGAATTCATCAGTTACATTAACAGCAAATTGCACACTAATCCTTTATCTATTATTTATAGTATCAATAAGTATATCCTGTCTCGACTACAGAGTACTTAAACTCAAAGGTGTCAGTAATAACAAAGAATAACATTATTAAATAATAATAAACACCAATTAAAATTAACATGAATGGAGTATAAGACAAAGCACCTTACAGATTGTGTTTATAAACCTAGCCTATTTTATGAAGTTGTTATGGGAATTATAATTTATCATAGCTGATAAATCTGATTTTGACAATTGTGTAAACAAAAACTCAGATTATTAGAATTAAAATTTTTTTGCTTGAAAAAGGATCCATATATGAGTAAAATTTAAAGCTTATATAATCAATATTTTAGTATTTCCAGATTTTTTACGTTTTCAAATTTGTATCTTATTAGTGTCACGTCAAATAAAAAGAGCTAAAGCAAGTGCTTTATCTTGACCAGATTTAACAATCATTACTTCTATAGCTGCAAACAAAGCTTATCCACAGAATTTAACTTATATTCAGATATAAACGGCCCCTAAATGCTCCTCAATTTTCTTTCATTTAGACAAAAAACAAGTTTCCCCCTTTTGCTGAGTTGTTCAGTTAAAGGCTGTTTCATTTGGAGAGTGAGGCTGTTGGTTCCCAGTGAGAATGGGCAAGGCAGAGCCAGCCCTGACAGAAGAGGGAGCCACTCTGCCTCCTAGGAAGCTGACTCAGGTTCCAAGGCTTTGGCCCTTGGGCATTTACCCAGAGGAAATTTGTTGAGTGTAATCATGATCGAATCTGACCACATTTATTTCATGTAGGAACTCCTTGGCATGTGTTTCAGAGGACTGGGGTGAGAGTGGAGATCCATGACATATTACCAGGGTCTCCATGAACATGTGGGTCAGGGACAGGAGGTAAAGGTGTCCATAGCAAAACAAGGCCTTAGCTGGTAGACTAGATTTCAGAGACAGGATTCTAATATCCACCAGGAAATTTGCCTGGAAGAAAAGCATGCTCCTAGGTTTCTGAGGGAAGAAACAGATAGGTTATTTAACAAAGATCTTAAGTTAGATTAATGCAGAGGCCAACTTTAGAATCAGTGGCACAAAGCAAGGTTAAGCCTGGGGACAAGACCACCTTCTTTTAAGAGGCTGACACTGAAGGACATGTGACTAGGGTGTGAGCATAGGAGTCAAAATTCAGCAGAAGACATTGATCCTAGATTAAATTAAAAGCAAAGGGGTCTTAGCCTTAGAAAAGTAGCTGCTGGAACAGAGCACATGGAAGGCCTATACTTTGGGACTGACTGGCTAACTCAGCAGCTTTTAGTATGGGGTCAACTTAATGGGACTAGATATTAAGAATGGGACTTGATACTGAGGCTTCTGCCTGGGGGATTAGCACAGTTTAAATATGGCCACAGGGGTGGACTTGCTCTTGTATATGGGATGTTGGAGTCCCAGCTGTGGGGAAGTGGGAATTATGGAGACTGAAATCAGAAGACATGATGACTAAAAGTAATGTCACATCCTGAATTGGATCCTGAGGCAGAAAGAAGTCATTAGGTCAAAAGTAAAAATATCTGAATCAAGTTTGAAGGTTAGTTAATTTTAAAATGTCAATATACATTCACTAATTGTTACACATGAATCATAGAGATGTGATATGTTAGCAATAAGACAAACTGGGTACAAGTTATATAGCAACCTTCTGTACGATCATCAGGAACTTTTTTGTAAATCTGAAACTTTTCAAAAGTAAAAGTTTATTTTTTAAAAATCAGGCACCTTATTATCTTTCTCTTCTTTTTCCTTTTCTCATGTAAACACTTTTCCCTATTCAAGGAGAAAATAGCATTTCCATTTCACTTTATCTGAGTGCTTAGTATCTTCTCAGTAACATGACATTTATGGGATTTTTTGTCTATATCATATATAAAAATGGGACCATTTTGCTTACATACTACTCTGTCTTAGTCTGGTCAGGCTGCTGTAACAAAGTGACTTACATGTAATAGCAATTTATTTCTCATAGTTCAAAATGCCAGGAAGTTCAAGATCAAGGTGCCAGCAGATTTGCTACCAGGTGAGGGCCCACTCTGGTTAGTAGAAGGCATCTTTTCCACCCTCACTTGGAGGAAGGGGTAAGGGATGTATCTTGGGCCTCTTGCAATAGGCAAATTCTATTCATGAGCGTTCCATCTTCATGATCTAATTATTTCCCAAAGGTCTTACCTCTTAATACTGTCACATTAGAGAAGTTTTTAACATATTAATTTTTGATATACAAACACTCAAATCATAGTATAATATCTTTGAGTTGTTCAATATCAAAAAACATGTGCTATGACTTCAGTTATAATATTAATTGAAAAAGTGCTTTATAATGTGAACAAAGCATATTTTTAAAATGGTGTTTAAAAACAGAATAAATTTGCTTTAAAGTCAATAAAGGTTACTTTTTTTTGAGACGGAGTTTCGCTCTTGTTACCCAGGCTGGAGTGCAATGGCGCGATCTTGGCTCACCATCAACCTCCGCCTCCTGGGTTCAGGCAATTCTCCTGCCTCAGCCTCCTGAGTAGCTGGGATTACAGGCACGCGCCACCATGCCCAGCTTATTTTTTGTATTTTTAGTAGAGACGAGGTTTCACCATGTTGACCAGGATGGTCTCTATGTCTTGACCTCGTGATCCACCCACCTCAGCCTCCCAAAGTGCTGGGATTACAGGCTTGAGCCACCACACCCAGCCAAAGGTTACTTTTTAAATTAATACTTGACATCATTTTAAATTTAATTTATCCCTTCACTTCCTTCTTTCATCTCTCTCTTTCTACCTGTTGCATTTTAAAAAGCTTAGAGTTGTCACACCTTTGACACCATCTGCTTCAATTCTATCTTTTGATAAAGAAATGGAAGTTCAGGGTTTTGATAAGCTACCCAAAATGAGCTATGCAATTCCACATATTAATAAATGAATAAACTGGGCCTAGAGCCAGTAGTCTACCTGTATTAGTCCATTTTTATGCTGCTGATAAAGACATACCCAAGACTAGGAAATCTACCAAAAAAAAAAAAAAAAAAAAAAGAAGCTTATTGAACTTAACAGTTCCATGTGGCTGGGGAGGTCTCACAATCATGGTGGAAAGCAAGGAGGCACAAGTCACATTTTATGTGGATAGCAGTAGGCAAAGAGAACTTGTGCAGGGAAACTCCCGTTTTTAAAACCAGCAGATCTCATAAGACCCATTAACTATCACAAGAACAGCATGGGAACGACCAGCCACCATGATTCAGTCATCTTTCATTGGGTCCCTCCTACAACACATGGGAATTATGGGAGCTACAAGATGAGATTTGGGTGAGGACACAGAATCAATCCATATGACTCTCTCCTAACCAAAAGCACACTTTACTGCACAGTCTTGCCTTCATCCTACAAAAATTACTTTGTTTCCAGAGTTACTCTTGAAATTTCTCTTACTATAAAGATAAAGACAAGTTTGTGTCTATGGCCATTTGCCTGGACTTTATCATCTATTGTTCCAGCAAGACTGATGTGAATCCTTTTACAGCTTAACTTTATTACCTCTTTAAAAGGAAATGCTGAGAAAAATTCTCATACTTAGATAAAAGTGCTAAAATTTTAAGTGTAAACGGCAAGGTTGTTTTTAAAATCAGCTCTCCAAAGAGTTATAAAGCAGTAAAGGAAATGAAATGTGTTAGCCTTGAAGGTGATGCTATAAAGATATACAGTTACGTGTAGGAAGAAACATGTTCATTTGTATATTCTGGGCTACTTGCTATGATTTTCCCTGAGAGAATTTCTGTTTCTATTCCAAGTGGTCTGTGTTCCAAAACAGCTACCAAAGTTTATTGCTAATGTTCTTTCCATTCCCTACAAGTCAATGTCCTGCCGCATTAACGAGGTGTTTTCATGTATTTAGAGCATCTCTTCTGTATCCACCTATCCCCAAACTACAGCTACCGGGGGAGAAGGGGGGCGTTCCCTGACAGCAGCTGCTGTCACCTTACGTGTCCTCTAGGGATGGTTCAAGAAACAATGGAAGAGTATTTAGAAGTGATGGAAAATATGGCTTGACAGGTCAGATTATGGTTATGATAGGCCTGGGATCCTGGATTTGTTGGTTGGGGGGGCCCTACCTTGCCATAGCTACTTAGTTTAATTTGGGGCTTGGTGACTCTCTGGCGCCACACTCTGGCATCTGATCATCAGCAAAGCCCTTTGGACTCCATCAAGCAGTTCAGTGCAGATCATCACAGAGAAACCCATGGAGAAAACAACATAAAAATCTCTGTGAAATGTATCATATTTCAGAGATATAGGACTGACCTGAGTAATTTTCTTTCAAAATTTGTTTTCTTCATGTATTTAAAGTCAGAGTTAGGCATAAGTTTAGCTTTGAGTTCCCATTTGTAGCATCTACTTCTTAATTTTCATTTTTATTTTCTTCTATATACAAAGAACATAGGCCTCATGGAACACATTTATTCAAAAGGAATAGTGAAACTCTCCACCCCATTCTTACACCATGTCTGAGAGAAAACCACTGATAGCAATGAACACAATTGATAGCAATTGGTCTATATCCTTCCAGCTTTTGGACTGTGTTTATGCAAATATGCACATAAATATACTACCAAAAATATATCATACTGTGTGTGCACGTGTAACCTGCATTTGCCTTTTTACTAAACAATTTACATTAGGTATCTTTCTATATCAATACACAGAGTCATTTCACTCTTTTTAATAGCCACGTAGTATTCTACTCTATTATACAGAATTATTATAATCTATTTAACCAGGCCCCCAATCATAGGGATTTGGATTAGTTTCAAATTTTTAATAAAAGTACCATCATTATACATATATCTGTGATTACTTGGAGCTCTATTTTTGCAGAATAAATTTCTAGAAGAGAAAGAAAATATATCAATTTGTGCTTCCATCAAGAATGTATGAAAGTCCATATTTTCTTCCTATTGTTTTGCCTAACTATGTAAATATTTAATACATTTTGGTCTTTGTTAGTTTAACTAAAATTTATTTTTACTTTATTATAATTGAGTTTAATTGAGTATATCTTTTAAGAGCTATGTTTAATAATGATCTATGTTACTTCTTTGTGAATTCTGTGTTCATATTTATTATTTTCTGTAGTGGTATTTTCCTTTATTGTACAAATTTGTGAAAGATAATATTAACACATTGTCTGTCATTGCAATTTCCCTCATTTTGTCACTTGTCTTTTATCTTGTTTACATAGTCATTTCATTCATCTGGTACATTTTTCACTGGTACATTTATTACTTTTGTTATTTTTAAGGCATTAACAAATCTAGAGAAATCTTAGGATATGATTTTGAAGTAGGAATATAAATTCATTTCTTCCCAATTAGGTAGACAAAATTTGCAGCTGATTCATTGAACAATATGTCTTTTCTCCACTAATATGAAATGTCGCTTTTATGATATAGCAAATCCCATATACATTAAGGTCTATTTTTTATTATGAATAACCCACTGACCTATTGATTTATATCTCTATTAGTATCAGGGTGTTTTAATTGCAGTATTTTATAATATGTTTTAATAAATTACAGATCAAGATTTCATTAATAATTTGTATATTGCTCATAGCATTCTAACTTATTTATTATATTCCAAATGAAATTTTAAACTATATTTTCAAGGGTCTGAAAATGCTAAATTTAGTTTTTAATTGTAATTGCAATAATTTTATTATAACTTATTACTTTATACTCTTCACCCAATATAGTTGTGTTCCTTCATTTGTTGTAGCCTGCCTTTTGTGTTTAATTGAAAGTCTTGTTATTGGATTTATTTCTAGGTATGTTTATTGGTGTTATTAATGAGTCTTGTTTTCCATTTCATTTTCTTACTTTTATTGATATTTGGTATACTGCTCTTGTATTAACTGCTTTCTTATACTTGCTGTTGCTGTAGCAAATCGTTTTTTTGATTTTACTCCAAGGCAGTTATATAATTTTTGGTAAATGATCAGACATTTTACAGCCAATATATACTTCCTTTCCTTTTCTTATATTCCTTTATTTGTCAGAAGTTCCAGAATCTTGTTGAATAACAGAAGTATTAATAGAAAGTGTTCTCTTATTTATCACTTGAAGGTGATTATTTTTGATATTTCATTATTAAGTATTATATTGGCTTTGGATTTCTGAAAAATACTCCTTACCAAGTTAAGAAAGTTTGCTTTCCCCTTGGTATGCTAGGAATCTTAATCAAAAGTAATGCTAAAATTTATAAAATGCCCTTTGGCTTCTACCAAGATTACATCAGCCTATTCCCTAACTTTGAACAATTTTTGTACTCTTGAATAAATTTGATCAGGTAAAGTGTATTGCCATTTCAGTGTACGGTTGGATTTGATATTTCATAATTAACTATTTTTATTTGTGCTTATTAGATAGATTGGCCCATGGTTCTGTGAAATATTTATCAGGTTTATTGTATCAAAGTTATGCTTTCTATAGTTTTGTAACAATTAAATAATACCAAAATTAACTATTCATCAGTATTTGGTAAAAATTTCTGAGAAAACAAACATGGCTCAGAACAATTTTGAAGGATTTTTTGACAAAATGTTCAACTTTTCCATGAATATTGATCGATTTAGTCTTCCCATTATTTATTTAGCCAAATTGGTTGTTTGTAGTTTCCTAAAAAAATCTACTTAAAAATTTTATTTTCAGAAAAGTACAAAAATTTTATTTAAAGATTATAATTTCCTTTGATTATTCCCCTTTTCTGTTTTCTAATATCATAGCTGTGTTCAGTTAGGTTTCCTTTGGCTAGACTTGCCAGGGATTGATTGGTTTGTTTTGTTTTTATAACTTTTCAAATAAAAGATCACAGTTCTTATCAATAAATTGTAATGTTCGGCTTTTTCATTTTTAAGCCATTGCTTTTGGATTCTTTTACTTTCTTTTGATTTATTTTCTTCTTTTTAATTTCTGTAGTCTTATACATTTAGATTATTTTAAGGTTACTTTAGATTACATCAAACAAAATTTCTCATAAGGTAAGATTTGGCTACAATTCACAAGATTATATTATGTTAACAGGATTCTTTTTTCCTCTTTGACACAGGAGTTATCTAGAAGACTATACTTTTATTTCCAGGTGATTTCTAAAAATGCTTTCTTTTGATGTTCATGTCAGTATTTATTGCATGGAGTCAAACATAATTTCCTATACAAAATTATTGATTTTCAAATATATATATATTTAATTACACAAGTAGCATATGAATACATTTTTATTTTGAGTCATATAATGTAGATAAAACTATTTCCTCCAATTCCATTTCTAGTGGCAGCAATAGTTACTGGCTTATTGTATATCATTTCAGTCTCTTTTCTATTCATCTGTGTCCTCTCACTAGGAACTGGTACCATTCTGTACTTGTTGTATGTAGCACTCTGACCCATGCATGCATGGACACTGCCCCTAGCTGCAGACTGCTGCCTCACTTGGGGTTGTTAAGGGGATATAGAGAGGCCGATTCATCTGGTTACACCTGCTGGAGTTCCCCAACTAATCACCTTCTCCATTACTCTTGATGCACCCTTGCTCACTGCATCTGCCAACCCAGAGCATGAAGTAACTCTTTTATAGAAGTTTTTCCTACATCCATTTTGACCGTACATTTCTTCTTCAAGTGATTGTGTTTTCCATCTTTCAGTTATCCAACATAATTTTGTGTAGTCAGTATTCATTTATAGTTACCAACACATTTATCCATCCAATATTCTTGATTCCCTCCTTGAATTTCCATCTTTTCAAATGAAATCATTTTTACTTTTGCTAGTAGAACTCCCTTCAGCATTGCTGTGTAGGCCTCCTAGCAATAAATTATGTGCATTTTGCTTTTTTATTTACTTTTTGCTTCTTTTTGTTGTTTGTTTGAAAATGTCACCATGTAAGGTTCATTTTGAAGATTGTTTTTTGCACCTTGGCCTTTAGTTTCTTTCAGAACTCTAGAGACAGCATTCTATTATCTTCTGGCTTCTATTGTTCCTATTAGAGACAGCTGCCAGTCATTGTTGCTCTTTTGTAGATAATGTGTATTTTTTCCTCTGGCTGTTTTTTTTTTTATCTTCTCTGTCTTTGGTTCAGCAGTTTTATTCTGAGTTGCATAATTGTGGTTTTCTTTATACTTATCCTGCTTGAGGGTTTGCTGGGCTTCTTAATCAGTGGATTAAATGTAGTTTATCTACTTTAGAAAATTCCCAGCCATTATCTCTTTGAATATTGCTTCTGCTCTATTTCTTTCTTTTTGCCCTCTGAAACTTCAGTTTTACATGGTAGACTTTTCATGCTTGTCCTGTATGTCTCTTACATGTGTTTCTTCTTTTTTCCTTTTCTTTTTTTCTTCCATGCTTTACTTTGTGTATTTTTCACTGATATGTTTCCAGTTCGCAAGCCTTGCATTCAGCAGTGTCCAACCTATTGTTAAACTCATACACTGGGTTTTTTAATTTAATTTTGAAATAATTTACTTTGAAATATTTTTATCAGAAAAGTTGCAAAACATTAGAATAAATTCCCACATTCTATTCATCCAGATTCCCCAGTTAATAGTTTTATATTTGCTCCATCTCTCTTTCTAAAGATAGATAGATAACTGAGTGTGTTCAAGGATTGGATACCTCTTTGTGAATATTTTGAGCAAGTTGAAATCATTATGCCCTATAATCTCTAAATATTACCATTAACATTTCTCCCAAAGACACTCTCCTACAGAGTAATCACCAAGCCTTTCAAATCAGAAAATGGACAGTGATAAATACCACCATTCAAACCACAGCCCATTACTATTCAATGTTCTAGGCTTATATTGAAATTTCCCTACCTCTATCCTTGAATCATCCACTTTTTCAGGGAGCCCTTGTTTTTGATGAAAATTGAAACCTATATACTTGGTATGTTAATTGCGACTCAGGTGTCATTGCACTTAGGCTCTCTCCATGGTTAGAATTTTGAAATATATGTATGTATTCATGTGTATGTACACAGACATACTCACTTACATTAAGTTTTTTTCTTTCCTTTCTTTCCTTTCACTCTTTCCTTTCTCTTCCTTCCTTCCTTCCTTCTCTCCTCTTTCTCACCATAACAATAGCAACGAGTTATGTTTTCTCTTCCCCTCTTCATATTTGTACATTTCTTTTCCCACAGTGAGAAATCCGGCTTTCATTATAGATACTTTCTTGATCAATCCACCTTTACATAATTAATTTCCTGAATATGCCAGGTACTGCCACGGCCAACTCATCACTCCTGCTTTCATCTCCAGGCAAGTCATCATTTTTGAACTCTTCTCCCCAAAAACCCTGGGCTGTTTGATATGCCACTGCCTCCATGCCCCTGCCTCCACCTTTTTGGCTGTTAGACACATTGCTAACTGTGCATCTCAACTTACTCTCACCTTCACCTCCCTGATGCTTCTTCTGATGGGCATACAACTACCACCACATGTAGCCCCATGCATGTTTCCTTGGACACCAGGCACACTGCTGCCTCCACATGGCTTTCCCATTGTGACTTCCTTTGTCCCTATGCATACCTCTATCTGTGTGCCCACCACCCTACTGTTGGCTATGGATACTCTGCTATCTCTATTGGCCCCTTCCACTTCTGTTTTCTTTAAATATTTGTTAACTGCAGATTTATTTTTTTATATTTATAATGCCTAAAGAAATGTTTTTATAGATTCCTTTTACCAAAAAATTCCCATTTCCTTATTGACTTTGCATTTCATTTTCTTAAATATATTCATAAAAATTATTGGGTAAATTCTTATCTGCTGACTACAATATCTTGATCATCTACAATTGTGTTTCTGTTGTTTGTTTTTTCTCTTGATTATTGGGCAAATGAACTTGATCTTCCATGAATAGTAATGTAAAAAATGTTAGACATTATGTATAATAAAAGCATACAGGGTCTAGATGATATTGTCTTCCACCCAAAAGTGTTCCCTTTTTCTTCTGTTGGGCAGGTAGAATGGCTGTTGATCACCTCAATCGAGTCAGTGATTATTTTGAGTCAGAATCTGGTTTCAGTTGTGCTGAGTGTACCTCCAAATAACTTCTGTTCTTAGGGTGTAGCCTTCCAGGGCTTTCAATTGAGAGCCTGGAGGATCTCTGTCTTCCCAGCCCTAAAAGATTACAGCAGGTTTTCAGTTTAGCTCTTAACCCTCCTGTTCCATGAAACTTTAAAATTTATCAACTTTCTTGAAAGGAAGACTGGCAATGTATTCAGGACACTCTATAGTCTTCTGTGAAGGCTAGAGATCTCTGTTGTTGCTTTCTATGAGGGGCAGACTGTAGCTTTGCTCAGAATCTGTAAATATTCCCATCAAAAAACCACCTATAGATGATTAATGTCAATTCCCTACTCCCTCTTATGTTTTTATATCTTATTTCTTATGTCTCTGGGTTCCTATTCCCCATAGCAGTTCTTTGATTCTTTAGCACCATGATACTGTGGGGGATTTCACTTTGCACTTCAGAAGTTTGAGGGCTACTGTTTCAGCCTCCATACAGTCTCAGAACTCGGTTATTGTCTTAGCCATGTATTTGGGGTCTCTCACATCCTCAGTGAGTCACAGAGCCCCATATAACTGCTAAAAGTTTTGCGAGTTTAATTTTTTTCCCCAGCTGCATCTTTCTGCCTGGACTCATTCTGATCCTTAGCCTGCTCTCCAAGTGGCAGTTTTGCCAAGGGAAAACAATTGTGACCATCATCAAGTCATTACTGGAAAGTTCTCGCTTCTCTGGAATTTTAATCTATTTAGTTCTTGTTTTTAAAACTCTTGATTCCTTTATAAATATATAATTTACCTAGGTTTTCCTCATTGTTATTAGTCCAAGTGTTGGCCTGCCACACTTACCAAATCCTTTCTGGAAGTAGAAATTCTCTCTGTTGCCCTTAATGAATTTTTAAAAATATTTTACACCACTTTATCATTTATTCTAAGTACAAAACATGCTTTCCACCACTGTTGGTAGCAGAAGTCCTGGAATTGGTTTCTATATATTTTCAGATCCCATAAAAATGAATTCAGTTGAATTTGACTAATGTAAATTAGATTTATGTGAATAAAGGGTAAATAGTTATGTTGATCTTTGTTGCAATTAGAGAAGTGGTACAGGTTTCCCATTCTAGCACTCAGTATTTGAAATTGTAACTCTGCTAGGATTCTGCAGTATTTCAGCTCACTGTCTGTGTGCACTGACAAACACTATCAGCCCTCTCTTTTCTTATCCATTAAGCAGGACCACAAGATGCAACACACACTTTCTCATTGCTTCACAATTTTTTCTTCTTTCACTTTCATTCAGTCACTTCACAATAGCTATGTGTTAAGCATAGGAGATTTGTCAGTGAAAAAGTAGTCAAACTCCTCATCTTTATGGACATTACATTGTAGTGGGAAGGGACAATAAACAAAAGCAATAACACTCTTCATAGTTGACATATAATTCTAAGCTGTGTACCTATTGGTCTTAAATAGGGGAGAGACACTCAAGACATAAATAAAATGTAATAAAATCCAAGCCCTACAGTTTGTAAGGGACTTGGACAAGAGTCCTTAAGGATAGGACAGGTGGGCACTACCTGTAACAATTAATGAAGATGTAGTATTCAGCTTCTTTATCTCTGCTGATAAAGTTTTCTTTATACATTGTTAAACTTTGATAGTTATAGTTTTAAGTTGGAAAGGTTGAAAATGTTGTGATGTACAGGAATAAGTAAAATGATTTCCTATAGTCTGCATCTTGGTTTAAAAACATGTACACCCTGGAGTTAAGTTTCAGGTGCCCTCTCCTATGAGTCTATCCTATACAAGATTTGTAACATCTCCCAGGTTTCTGCTGGTTAGACCAGTTTTTGTTTCCAGAATTTTCAAATTTCTTGCTGGTCCATGAAATAGGAACTTCTTCTTACCTCCTGAAAATATTAAAAAGAAACTTATACTCTTCTTCCTATGATGAGGGGTGAGTAACTGGTGAAAATGGGAAGGGGGGGCCTATTTTTAAATTCTCTTTCAGATGAATGTTCTCGCAGAATAATTTTCTCTTCTGCCCAGGGTAAACTTACTAGGTCAAGCTCTGCCCTAATAAGAGAGGTCAATAGTTTTACATAGGTATGTTCATTTTTGCCAGAGGGCCAAGCCACACTCTTTAAATCAGCTTAACCAGCAACAGAACTGACACTGAGTTCCAAGCTGGCTCTCTTCTCCACTGACTAAGAATCTATAGACAAAAGGAGAGATTGATCTCTCCAAGACACTCAATAAATTCTTTTGAGTTACTCCAGAATTCCAAAGGGCCATATCTCCCCCCAAATTTCTGGTATTTGTATTATTTAAGCTTCTCCCTTTCCCCTGATGTCCTGTAATATGTATGCTTTAGGAGAGAAAAGCTCATAAAATGTAGGAATAATATGGTTTGATAAGTAGAATACGAAGGTTATACTTATACAGAGGAGGAGCTTGGGTGGGGTCGTAGGAGTGATGGAGATGAGGATAATGCTGGAGTAAATGTCAATGACAGTCTGAGAGAAGCAAAAGTGATTGACTTGGACCTGGAATTCACTATCTTTTCTTTTCTTTCCTTTCTCCTGTATGATGGAGGGAAAAGGAAAAATGATTATGAAGAAATGTATTTTCTGGCTTCAAAGAGGTTATAAATTACTATAATAGGAACTTTTTGAAAGAAAATGAAATTAAAAAATACTAAATCATTGCACTGAAAGTTATTCATGAAAATTGGGACTAAGTAGAATCAAAATTACCCCGAAGTCACACTCCATACAAGCAATATGGACATGTAGTGAGACATTTAAGGTGTTGAAAGAACAAAACACCAACCTAGGATTCTGTCCTAGGCTGTCCTTCAGAAGTTAGAAGAAATACTTTTAGACAAGTAAAAATCATGGAAATTTGTTGCCAATAGACTTGCTTTGGAAGAAATAAATGTTAGAATAAGTTCTTCAAAGAGAAGAAAAACATATAGGCTAGGCTATAACTGAAGAAAGAATGTTACAGAAAAAGTAAATAAAGGTAAAATAAAACATTTTTTTTTCTATTTTTTTCTTTGAGACAGAGTCTCACTCTATTGCCCAGGCTGGAGTGCAGCAGTGCAATCTTGGCTCACTGCAACCTCTGCCTCCCAGGTTCAAGGGATTCTCCTGACTCAGCCTCCCAAATATCTGGGATTATAGGCGTCTGTCACCATGCCCAGCTGAACTTTTATATTTTTTTGTAGAGACGGGATTTCACCATGTTGGCCAGGCCGGTCTCAAATTCCTCACATCAAGTGATCCACCTGCCTCAGCCTCCCAAAGTGCTGAGATTACAGACATGAGCCATTACACTTAATTGATCTAACAGAACACATTTTATTCAAAATAATGATAGCAACATTGCATTTGGTGATTACAGTTTATGGACAAGTGAAATGAATGACAGAAATGTTATAAGGGATAAAAGTACAAAATCGAAATGTAATGGTAAAGGGGTCAACTATCCAAGAAGACATAACAGCCTCCAGGATAAGGTACTTCCACTATCTGTGAAGTGATATAGTGTTACTTAAAAGTAGAATTGGATTATTTGTAAGAGAATATTTCAAACTCTATGACAACCTCTGAAAAAAATTTTTAAAAGAAGTATAATTGATATAGTAAGAGATGATAAAAATGGCATTAATATAAAATGCTCAATCAAAATCATAAAGTCAGAAAAGCAGTGGAAAACAAACAAAAGAAAAGCACAAGGGTAATAAATAGATACTATTCCAGATATTAATCTAACTATATAAATAATAACTTTAAACATAAATAGTCAGTCTAAATATACTAATTGAAAGATAAAGACTGTCAAAGTGGATAAGAAACATGTTGTATGCAAGAAACCTAGTTAAAATATAATGATACACATAAATTAATATGAAAGAATAGAAAAAGAATATACCATAATAACACTAATCAAGAGGTAGCTGAAGTAGCTATATTAATCTGAGACGAAGCAGACTTCAGAACAATAAAAATTAGCAGGAATAAGGAGGGGTACTACGTAATGGTAAAGGGGTCAACTATCCAAGAAGACATAACAGCCCTTAATGTATATGCCCCTAACAACAAAGCATTAAAATACATGAGGCAAAAATTTACAGAATTTCTAGGAGAAAAAAAATAAATCCACTTTTTTAGTTGGGGATGTCAACAACCTTTTATCACTAATTCACAGATCCAGTAGGCAGGAAATAAGTAATGACATAATTGAACCAAACAGCACCATCAATTACCTAGATCTTATTGACATTTATAGAATATTTCCTCCCAAAGCAGCAGAATATTTATTCTTCTTAAGCTCATACAGAACAGTCACCAAGATAGCACAAATTCTAGATTATAAAGCACCCCTTAACAAATTTAAAAGAATAAAACTTACATGAAGTATGCTCTGAGACAACAATAGAATTAAATCAAATACTGCTAACAGGAAAAAAGCTAGAAAAACACAAAATATTTGGAGATTAAACAACATATTTTTTCTTTTTCTTTTTTTCATCAACGTCTATTTTAAGTTCCAGGTTTACATAGGTAAACATGTGCCATGGTGATTTGCTGCACAGATCAACCCACCATCTAGGTGTTAAGCCCGGCATCCATTAGTTATTTTTCCTGATGCTTTCCCTCTCCCTGCCCCCTCAACAAGCCCTTGTGTATGTTGTTCCTCCCCATGTGTTCATGTATTCTTATTGTTTGGCTCCCACTTGTAAGTGAGAACATATGGTGTTTGGTTTTCTGTTCTTGTGTTTGTTGAGAATAATGGCTTCCAACTTCATCCATGTCCCTGCAAAGAACATGATCTCACTCCTTTTTATGGCTGCATAGTATTCCATGGTGTATATGTACCACATTTTCTTTATCTAGTCTATTATAGATGGGCATTTGGGTTGATTTCGTGTCTTTGCCATTGTGAATAGCGTGTCAGTGAACACATGTGTGAACATATCTTTATAATAGAATGATTTATAATCCTTTGGGTATATACCAAATAAAGGGATTGCTGGGTCAAATGATATTTCTGTTTCTAGATCTTTGAGGAATCACCACACTTTCACAATGATCGAATGTTCACATTCCCACCAACAATGTAAAAGTGTTCCTTTTCTTCCACAATCTTGCCAGCATCTGTTGTTTTTTGACTTTTTAATAATCACCATTCCGACTGGCATGAGATGGTATCTCATTGTGGTTTTGATTTACTTTTCTCCCTTTTTTTTTTCTTAAGATGGAGTCTTATTCTGTCACCCAGGCTGGAGGGCAATGGTGTGATCTCAGCTCACTGAAACCACCGCCTCCTGGGTTCAAGTGATCCTCCCTCCTCAGCCTCCTAAGTAGCTAGGATTATAAGCATGTACCACCATGCCCAGCTAATTTCCAGTAGAGACAGGGTTTCATCATGTTGGCCAGCCTGGTGTTGAACTCCTGACCAAGTGATTTGCCTGCCTTGGCCTCCCAAAGTTCTGGGATTACAGGCAAGAGACACTGCACCCAGCCTGCATTTCTCTAATAATCAATGATGTTGAGTTTTTTTGTCATATGTTTGCTGGCTTCATGAATGTCTTCTTTTGAGAAGTGTCTGTTTATGCCCTTTGCCCACTTTTTAACGTTTTTTCTTGCAAATTTGTCTAAGTTCCTTGAATACTCTGGATATTAGACCTTTGTCAGATGGATAAATTGCAAAACTTCTCTCCCATTCTATAGGTTGTCTGGACACTCTGATGACAATTTCTTCTGCTGTACAGAAGTACCTTGGTTTAATTAGATCCCATTTGTCAATTTTTGCTTTTGTGGCAATTGCTTTGGTGTTTTTTTCATGAAATCTTTGCCTGGGCCTATGTCCTGAATGGTATTGCCTAGATTTTCTTCTAGAGTTTTTTTAGTTTGGTAAACAACACACTTCTAAACAACAAATAGGTCAAATAAGATCAAGATAAATTTTAAAATATTTTGAACTAAATGAAAAATGAAAGTACAACTTATTCAAATTTGTGGAATGTAGGGAAAGCAGTGCTTAAAGGGAAATATATGGCATTAAATGCATACATTAGGGAAGAAGGCAGACTTAAAATCAATAACCTAAAAAATTAGAAATTGGAAGATGAAGAGTAAATTAAATACTAAGCAGAAGAAATAAGAAAAAATTAGAGTATCTATAAATGAAATGGAAAACAATAAAGAAAATCAGCAAACCAAAATCTGGTTCTTTAACAAGGTAATTGATTTGGCAAGCCTGTAAAAGTCAAAAACAAAAAAAAAAGAGAGAAGACACAAGTTACTAATATCACAAATGAGAGGGAAGTCATTACTACTGATCCTATCCTATAAACATTAAAATAATAATAAAGGAATATTATGAACAACTCTATGCCCACAAATTTGATAACCTAGATGAAATAAACAAACTCCTTGAAAGACACAATACCAAAATTCATACAACCAGAAATAGACAATTTAAAGAGGGCTATATCTATTAAAGAAATGGAATAAATAATTAATATAGTCTAAAACAGAGGGAACCAGGCCAGGAAGAATCACTAGTACATTCTATGAAACATTTAAGGAACTAATAACACCAATTCTCTACAATGTCTTCTAGAAAATAGACCCAGAGAGACTACTTCTTAACTCATTCTATGAGGGCAATATTACTCTGATACCAAAACAAGAAAAACAAAAAAACTACAGAGCAGTATCTCTCATGAATACAAGCAACATTCCTCAACAAATTATTAGCAATGAACCCAACAATGTAGAAAACGAATTACACAACATGATCAAGTGGGATTTATTTGAGGTGTGCCATGCTTGTTCAACATTAAAAAATCAGTTAATGTAACCTATCACATCAACAGATAGAAGAAGAGATATCATATGATGATATAAATAGATGCAGAAAAAGCATTTGACAAAATCCAACATTCATTCTTAATAAAGACTTAGCAAACTGGGAGTAGAGGGGAATGTCTTCAATTTGACAAAGAGTAGCTCTAAAAAACATATAGCTATCATCATACTTAATGGTGAGAAACTAAATATTCTCTCCCTAAGATCAAGAACACTGTAATAATGTCCCTTCTCACCACTCCTATTCAACATTGCACTGGAAGTCCTAGCTAATTTAATAAGATAAGAAAGGAAATAAAAGGGATACAGATCAGGAAGGAAGAAACAAAGCTGTTTTTGTTCACAGATATCATGATTGTGTATATAGAAAATCCAAAAAAATAAATTAAAAAACTCCTGGAACTTGTAAATGATTAAAATAACTAGAGCATACAAGACTAAAAGATAAAAGTCTATTGTTTTTTCTATAAAACATCAATAAACAATTGGAATTGGAAAGCAAAAACAAAACACTATTTACATTAGCACCAAAGAAATGAGATATTTAGGTATGTATAAGACCTACATGAGGAAAACTACAAAATTCTGATGAAAGAAATCAGAGATCCAAATAAATTGTGAGATGTTCATTCTTATGGATAAGAAGACTCAGTACTGTTAAAATGTCAGTTTTTTTCCATTGTGCATATAGATTCGATGCAATCCCAGTCACATATCATCAAGTTATTTTGAAAAGCTATTTCAAAAGTTGGTGTGGAAAGGCAAAGGAACCAGAATAGCTAAAACAAACAAAAGTTAGAGGACTGATACTACTTGATTTCAAAATATACTGTATAGTCCTTAAAACAGGTATAGTATTAGAGAAAAAAATAAATACATCAACATCACAGAACAGAGAGTCCATAAATGGACATAAATATAGTCAACTGACCTTTGACAAAGAAGCAGAGGCAATACAATGGAGCAAAATTAGGCTGGAAAAACTGGACACTCCTGTGGGAAAATAAATTAATCTGGACACAGACCTGACACCGTCACAAAAGTTAACTCAAAATGGATCATAAATTTGAAATGAAAAATTATAAATCTTCCAGAAGATAACAACATCAAAGTGAGAAAATCAAGAAGACCTTGGGTTTGAAAATGAGTTTTTAGATACAACACCAAAGGCATGATCCATGAAAAAAAAGTTTAAGTGAGACTTTCTTAAGATGTAACACTTCTGCTCTGCAAAAGACACTCTTAAGAAAATGACAAGCAAGCCATAGACTGGGAGAAAATGTTTGCAAAACATATGTGATGGAGAAGTCACAAGAAAATATACAACAAACTCTTAATAACAGTAAGAAAGTTAACCTAAGTTTAAAACAGGCAAAGAGCTGAACAGACACCTGACTAAAAAAAGCATTCAGATGGCAAATAAGCACACAAGGTACTCTACATCACATCTCATTAGGGAATTTCAAATTAAAATAACAATGAGATATTATTATATACTATAATATTACATACTACTATACTACTATATACTATACTATTACATTTTAGCTGCTGTAATAAGATGTATATATACTATATATAGTATATATACATATTACTATGTAATAGTATAGTATATACTATACTATTACAGCTGCCAAAATTCAACATTGACAACACCAAATGCTGATAAGGATGTGAAGCAATAGGAATTCTCATTTTTTTCTCATAGGAATCTAAAATAGTACAGCCACTTTGGAAGACAGTTTGGCAGTTTCTTACGAAGCTAAAAATAATCTTACCATATGATCTGGCAATTGTGTTCCCTGGTGTTTATCCAAATGAATTGAAAGCTTATGTTCACAAAAAAACCTGCAAATAAATATTTATTAGTAAGCACCAAGAATTGGAAACAACCAAGGATAAAGACACTGTGATACATCCATACAATGGAATTTAATTCAACAATGAACACTAATTAGTTAATTATCAAGCCATAAAGAGACATGCAGGAACCTTAAATGCAGGTGGCTAAGTGAAAGAAGCTAGTAGGAGAAGGCTGCATACTATATGATTCCAACTATATGACATTCTGGAGAAGACAACACAATAGGACAGTAATAATTTCACTGGTTTCCAGGGTCCCAGGGAAAAAATTAGCCAAGCATGCTGATGTGGTGTGATCTCAGCTCACTTCAACCTCTGCCTCTTGGGTTCAAGCTATTTATCCTGCCTCAGTTTCCCAAGTAGCTGGGATTTCAGACATGCATCAGCATGCCTGGCTAATTTCTTGTATTTTTAGTAGGGATGGGGTTACACTATGTAGGCCAGGCTGGTCCTGACCAGTAATCCAGTACTTTGGGAGGCTGAAGCGGGTGGATCACCTGAGGTCAGGAGTTCAAGACCAGCCTGGACAACATGGTGAAACTCCGTCTTTATTAAAAATACAAAAATTAGGTAGCCGCAGTGGCGCATGCTTGTAATTCCAGCTACTCGGGAGGCTGAGGCAGGAGAATCACTTGAGCCCGGGAGATGGACGTTGCAGTGAGCCGAGACTGCGCCTTTGCACTCCAGCCTGGGTGACAGAGCGACATTCAGTCTCAAAAAAAAAAAAAAAGGCCAAGAGCAGTGGCTCAGGTGTGTAATCTCAATACTTTGGGAGGCCCTGGAGGGCAGATCACGAGGTCAAGAGCTCAAGACCATCCTGGCCAACATGATGAAACCCTGTCTCTACCAAAAATACAAAAATTAGCTGGGCATGGTGGTGTGCTCCTCTAGTCCCAGCTACCCATACACCTGTGAATTGGCCACTTGGATGTGAAGGCAGGAGAATCACTTGAACCCAGAAGGGGGAGGCTGCAGTGAACCAAGATGGTGCCACTGCACTCCAGTCTGGTGACAGAATAAGACTCCATCTTAAAAAAGGAAAAAAAAGATACCAGGAAGTAACCCCACATATCTCCTTATACCACCATTTTGCTGCACGTAAGAGAACACTGTACTCCACTGGCTTAAACAAATAGGGGGTTGTTTTTCTTACATAACAAGAAGTCTGGAAGGAGGTCACTGTTCACTTGGTTCAGCAGGTTGTTGATGTCAAGGCAAATATCTCTGAAATTCTCTGTTCTTTCTCTCACACTTATAAGACAGCTATCCACCTCCAGCGATGATACACATAGTGAATTCAGAAAAATGGGGAAAGAAAAGGACTACGCTAGTGAAATATGTCTCAGCAGTCCTTCCAGTAGATTTTGATTTGACTCAGAATCATGGCTTGGCCCAGTCACCTCATTATATTCCAGGTAATCTTCCAAACGTCCTCATGGGTCTGATGATCTTCTACAGCCAGAGCCTAGATATCAATGATGTGGGCCATGCATCTGCTTTTGTGACGGGTGAATTTTTGAGGGAAATGGCAATTGGATGCTCAGCTCCTGGGGGAACAAGGTGTCAGAACACTCTTTGGTTCTGACAGGCCTGCTAAGGTACCCTCGGGTGAGGGAAGCTGGTGTTCTCTGGGCTCTCAGATGGCCAGCTTCACAGATAATTTAAACTGGCTTTTGGCACTTGGCAGGGTGGCTCAATGGCAAATCTCTCTCATGGCAAATCCCATGTCTCGTGAAAACAAAATAATGGTGCTTAGTTAAATTTTGTTGCACTCCCCTTTTGTGCTGGATGTTTATTATGCTAGTTTTAAAAACTGACTTTCAACTAGCTTGGTGGATGACTAACACACGGGCCCAATAAATGGACTGTAGGCATTTTAGCTGCCTTCAATTCAAGGGAAGAAGTTACTTAATATGGTAAGAGTATCAACCCATCCTATCATCCCTGTATTCCACATTTCTGTAATACTGCTTTTCCCAGAGGCTATCAATTTCCCCAAAGCCTTGCCTTCCATGGACAGAGTCTGTGTCCAAAGAGGATAGTTTAATTAGCTGCTTCACATATCTCAAACTATCGGAAAATAAGCTTTCCATCTTACATAGGAGAGGGAATGCCCACTGACAGCCTCACCTATGGATTGGCTACTTGGATGTGAAGACCATCCCAGGACAATTCATATTATATTGGGGACAGTCATTGTACAGGAATGCCCAATGGATGAGATGCCACAGACATCTTGAGAAGATGCCATGATTGCATTTAGTATAATGTGAAAGTGCTTTCTAGGTGGTAGAGTACTAAGCAAATATAGGCATTATTATAGAACTTCAACCAGAGCTGGCCCTTGGAAGATGAGTAGAATTTCAGCAGATGGAGAAGGTAATATGAATCATTAGTGCTCAAGGGGTATGGAAGAGTAAAAATAAATGCTGAGTTGGGGAGGAAATAAGTGTTCCTATAACAACGGAATACATAATTATTCCGCTGCTGTTACAAAGTTGAAAAACTGGGTTAAGGTCAGCTAAACCACAGAAGATGCTGAATGCCATGCTAAGGGAGTGCGATTTCCTGCAGGTCATGGGAAGTCACTGACAATTTTTGAGGAGAGGAATAATCTAATCTGATCTATATATTCGGGAAGATAATCCTAGTAGCAGTGATAAGGGTGACATGGAGATGCAAATGCGGAGACAGTAAGACCACTTACAGAGCTTACTCAATAGAGGAGAAATAGACTTGAAGGTTTAAATTGAAGAAACATAGCAGAGAACAAATTACTGGAATTATACTATTGATGGGAAATTGCGGTAGCAACCATTAGTGGTCTCCCACTGTCTGCTTTCTCCTTTGCATTAGTCTGCTTAGGTTGCCACAACAAAGTACCACAAACGGGGTGGCTGAAGTGACAGAAATATATTGTCTCTTAGTTCTAGAGGATACACCTCTGAAATCCAAGTGTCAGTGGGGTTAGTTACCTGTGGGGGCTGTGTGGGAGAATCTGTTCCACGTCTTCCTCCTTGCTCCTAGTGATGGCCGGCAGTCCTTGGTATTTCTCCTGTGTGTTTCTATCTTCTTCTTCTTTTCTTTTCCTTTTTTTCCCCCTGAAACAGGGTCTTGCTTTGTCACCCAGTCTGGAGTGCAGTAGTGCAAAAACAGCTCACTGCAGCCTCGACCTTCCTGGCTCAAGCAATCCTCCTACCTCAGGACCCCTGCTTCAGTCCCAAGTAGCTGGGACTGCAGGCAGGTGCCACCATGCCTAATTAATTTTTGTATTTTTTTTGTAGAGATGGGGTTTTGTCATGTTGCCCAGGCTGGTCTCCAACTCCTGAGGTCAGGTGATCCCCACCCATCTCAGCCTCCCACAGTGCTGAGATTACAGGTGTGAATTATCACACCTGGAATTTTCTGTTTCTTTTTCTTTTTTCTTTTTTTAATAAGGACACCAATCATATTGGATAAGAGATTGACCCTACACAAGTATGATGTCCTCTTGACTAATTATACCTGCAATGTCCCTATTTCCAAATAATGCCACATTCTGAGAAACTGGGGATTAGAACTTCAACATATCTTGTTGGGGGACACAATTCAATCCACAACATCTCATATGCATACTAATGGACTTCTGATTTCCAGCTGGCACATTTCCACCTAGCTGTGGCCACATGGATGAATGTAGGCCAAAGAGGTGAAGGTCAAAGTGTTGTGTGACAATATCTTCTGCAAATCTTCCTTAAGGGTCAGTGTACAGGTCCCTTTTGACCCATCTTCATGTTTTCCTCTACCCTGCTTTAAGAAATAGAGTTGTCCTTTTACCACTATGTAATGTCCTTCTTTGTCTCTTTTGATTCTGTTGGTTTGAAGTTCATTTTATCAGAGACTAGGACTGCAACCCCTGCTTTTTTTTTGTTCTCCATTTGCTTGGTAAATCTTCTTTCATCCCTTTATTTTGAGTCTTTGTGTGTCTTTGTATGTGAGATGGGTTTCTTGAATACTGCACACTGATAGGTTCTGACTTTTTATCCAGTTTTCCAGTCTGTGTCTTTTGATTGGGGTGTTTAGACCATTTACATTCCATGTTTTTGTGTATATAAATATATATATATATATATTGAGATGAAGTTTCGCTCTTGTTACCTAGAATGGAGTGCAATGGCACGATCTCGGCTCACTGCAACCTCTGCCTTCTGGGTTCAAGCAATTCTCCTGCCTCAGCCTCCCAAGTAGCTGGGACTACAGGCGCACACCACCATGCCCAGCTAATTTTTGTATTTTTAGTAGAGACAGGGTTTCACCTTTTTGATCGATGGTCTCGATCTCTTGACCTCATGATCCACCCGCCTTGGCCTCCCAAACTGCTGGAATTATAGGCATGAGCCACCAGGCCTGGCCTCAATGTTAATATTTTTATGTGTGAATTTGATCCTGCCATTTTGTTACCGGCTGGTTTTCTCATTAGTTGACTCATTTTCTTCATTGCATTTTTGGTCTTTGCCAACTGGTTTGCTTTAGCAGTGACTGGTACTTGTTCCTCTCCATGCTTAGTGTTTCTTTCAGGAGCTCTTGTAGGGCGGATCTGGTGGTGACAAAATCTCTCAATAATTGCTTGTCCATAAAGGATTTTACTTTTCCTTCACTTATGAAGCTTAGTTTGGCTGGATATGAGATTCTGGGTTGAAAGTTCCTTTTTTTAAGAAGAATATTGGCCTCCACTCTCTTCTGGCTTGTAGAGTTGCTGTCAAGAGATCTGCTGTGAGTCTGATTGGCTTCTCTCTGTGGGTGACCTGACCTTTCTCTCTGGCAGCCCTTAGCATTTTTTCCTTCATTTTGACCCTGGTGAATCTGACGATTACATGCCTTGGGGTTGCTCTTCTTGAGAAATATCTTTGTAGAGTTCTCTGTATTTCTTGAATTTGAAATTTGGACTGCCTTGCTAGGCTTGGGAAGTTCTCCGGGATAATATCCTGGAGTGTGTTGTTTTCCAGCTTGGATTCATTCTCCCTGTCATATTCAGGTACACTGATCAAGAGTAGATTCAGTTTTTTCACATCATCCCGTATTTCTTGGAGGCTTTGTTCATTTCTTTTCACTCTTTTTTCTCTTGTATTGCCTTCTCTTTTTATTTCATTGAGTTAATCTTCAATCTCTGATATCCTTTCTTCTGCTTGATCAATTTGGCTATTAAAACTTGTGTTTGCTTCACGTAGTTCTCGTGCTGTGTTCTTCAACTCCATCAAGTGATTTATGTTCTTCTCTAAGCTGGTTATTCTAGATAGCATTTCGTCTAAACTTTTTTCAAGGTTTTTGCTTTCTTTGCATTGAGTTAGAATGTGTTCCTTTCTGAATCCTGTTTTCATCAATTCTTCACACTCCTTCTCAGTCAAGTTGTGATCCTGTGTTGTTGAGGAGTTGTGGTCCCTTGAAGGAGAAGAGGTTTTCTGGTCTGTGATGGTTTCACCTTTTTTGTTCTGGTTTCTTCCCATCTTTGTGGATTTACCTGGCTGTGGTGTCAGAGAGCTGCTTGATGAGGTCGCTTGTCTGCCTGTGGGGGCACTACTGGGTTTCTAGGGACTCCTTCAGGTTACTTGGGAAGCTTCCTGTGTCTTTTTTGTTTATGCTGGGAGATTAAGCCCACCTCTTCCGCTGACTTGTAGGTGCTGCTGGGTTGTCAAGAACACTGTCCTGTTGCTACCTAGGCTTCCTGTGTTTTTTGTTAAAACACGTAGCCTAGTCCCACCCCTCTAGTGGTGCGTTGTGCCTTTCCTCCACTGGGCTAGATCATTCAGGGTTCATCTCAGACTGTGGCACTGGCTACACAACCCACTAGAGTCAGAGCTTAATGGTAAAAGGATCAATCCAACAGGAAGAGCTAGCTATCCTAAATATATATGTCCCCAACACAGGAGCACCCAGATACATAAAGCAAGTTCTTATCAACCTAAAACGAGATTTAGACTCCCACACAATAATAGTGGGAGACTTCAATACTCCACTGTCAATATTAGACAGATCAACAAGACAGAAAATTAACAAGGACATCCAGGACTTGAATGCAGAGCTGGACCAAGCGGATCTAATAGACATATACAGAACGCTCCACCCCAAATCCACAGAATATACATTTTTCTCAGCACCACATTGTACTTACTCTAAAACTGACCATATCATTGGAAGCAAATCACTCCCCAGCAAATGCAAAAGAACAGAAATCATATAACAAACAATCTATGGGCCGGGTGCAGTGGCTCACGCCTGTAATCCCAGCACTTTGGGAGGCTGAGGAGGGTGGATCACGAGGTCAAGAGATCGAGACCATCCTGGTCAACATGGTGAAACCCCGTCTCTACTAAAAATACAAAAAAATTAGCTGGGCACAATGGCGTGTGCCTGTAATCCCAGCTACTCAGGAGGCTGAGGCAGGAGAATTGCCTGAACCCAGGAGGTGGAAGTTGCAGTGAGCCAAGATCGCGCCATTGCACTCCAGCCTAGGTAACAGGAGCAAAACTCCATCTCAAAAAAAAAAACCAAAAAAACAGTCTATCAGACCACAGCGCAATCAGACTAGAACTCAGGATCAAGAAACACCCTCAAACCCACACAACCACTTGGAAACTGAGCAACTTGCTTCTGAATGTTGACTGGATAAACAATGAAATGCAGGCAGAAATAAAGATGTTCTTTGAAGCCAAGCAGAGTAAAGATACAACTTACCAGAATCTCTGGGACACCTTTAAAGCATAATAGAAAGGGAAATTTATAGCAATAAATGCCCACCAGAGAAGAGAGGAAAGATCTAAATTGACACCCTATCATCAAAATTGAAAGAAATAGCAGAGCAAGATCAAAAAAAAATCAAAAGCTAGTGGAAGACAAGAGATAACTAAGACCAGAGCAGAACTGGAGGAGATAGAAACACAAAAAGCCCTTCAAAAAAATCCATAAATCCAGGAGCTGGTTTTTTGAAAAGATCAACAAAATAGACAGACAACTAGCCAGATTAATAAAAAAGAAAAGGGAGAAGAATCAAATAGATGCAATAAAAAATGATAAAGTGGATATCACCACTGATCCCACAGAACTACACACTACCATCAGAGATTACTACAAATAGCTCTCCTCACATAAACCAGTAAACCAGGAAGAAGTGGATAAATTCCTAGACACTTGTACTCTACCAAAACTAAACCAGGAGGAAGCTGAAACCCTGAATAGACCAACAACAAGGGCTGAAGTAGAGGCAGGAATCAGTAGCCTACCAATCAAAAAAAGTCCAGGTCCTGATGGGTTCACAGCCAAATTCTACCAGTTGTACAAAGAGGAGCTGGTTCTATTCCTTCTGAAACGGTATCAAACAATACAAAAGGTGGGAATCCTCCCTAACTCATTTTATGAGACCAACATTATCCTGATACCAAAACCAGGCAGAAACTTAACTAAAAAAGAAAACTTTAAGCTGATATCAATAGTGAATATTGATGCAAAAATCTTCAAAAAAATACTGGCAAACAGACTGCAACAGCACATCAAGAAGCTTATCCATCACGACCAAGTAGGCTTCATCCTGGTGATGCAAGGCTGATTCAACATACGTAAATCCATAAATGTAATCCATCACATAAACGGAATCAAACACAAAAACCACATGATTATCTCAATAGATGCAGAGAAGGCCTTTGATAAAATTCAACAGCCTTCATGCTAAAAACTCTCAATAAACGAGGTATTGATGGAACGTATTATAAAATGATAAAAGCTATATATGACAAACCTACAGCCAATAACATACTGAACAGGCAAAAGCTGGAAGAATCCCTTTGAAATCAGGTACTAGACAAGGATGCCCTCTCTCACCACTCCTATTCAACATAGTATTGGAAGTTCTAGCCCGAGCAATCAGGCAAGAAAAAGAAATAAAGGGTATTCAATTAGGAAAGGAGGGAAGTCAAACTGTCTCTATTTGCAGATGACATATTGTATATCTAGAAGACCCCATCGTCTCAGCCCAAAATCTCCTGAAACTGATAAGCAACTTCAGCAAAGTCTCAGGATATAAAATCAATGTGCAAAAGTCACAAGCATTCCTACATACCAATAACAGACAAACAGAGAGCCAAGTCAAGAGTTGTCTGAACACCCATTCACAATTGCTACAAGGAGAATAAAATACCTAGGAATACAATTAACAAAGGATATAAAGGACCTCTTCAAGGAGAACTACAAACCACTGCTCAACAGAGGACACAAACAGATGGAGAAACATTCCATTCTCATGGTTAGGAAGAATCAATATCGTGAAAATGGCCATATTGTGCAAAGTAATCTGTAGATCAAATGCTATCCCCATCAAGCTACCAATGACCTTCTTCACAGAACTGGAAAAAAACCACTTTAAACTTCATATGGAATCACAAGAGATCCCACATAGCCAAGACAATCCCGACCAAAAAGAACAAAGCTGGAGGCACACACTGCCAGACTTCAAACTATACTACAAGGCTACAGTAGTCAAAACAGCATGGTACTGATACCAAAACAGAGACATAGACCAATGGAACAAAACAGAGACCCCAGAAGAAACACCATGCATCTACAACCATCTGATCTTTGACAAACCCAGCAAAAACAAGCAATGAGGAAAGGACTCCATGTTTAATAAATGGTGTTGGAAAAACTGGCTAGCAATGTGCAGAAAGCAGAAACTGGACCCCTACCTGTCACCTTATAGTAAAATTAACTCCAGATGGATCAAAGATTTAAACATAAAACCTAACACTGTAAAAACACTAGAAGAAAACGTAGGCAAAACCATCCAGAACATAGGCATAGGCAAAGACTTCATGACTAAAACACCAAAAGCAATGGCAATAAAAGCCAGGATAGACAAATGGGATCTAATTAAACTCCAGAGCTTCTGCACAGCAAAAGAAACTATCATTAGAGTGAATCAGCAACCAACAGAATGGGAAAAAATTTTTGCAATCCACCCATCTGACAAAGGGCTAATATCCAGAATCTACAAAGAACTAAAACAGATAAACAAGAAAAAAACAAACAACCCCACTCAAAAGTGGGCAAAGAATATGAACAGACACTTTTCAAAAGAGGACATATATGAGGCCAACAAACATGAAAAAATGCTCATCATCACTGGTCATTAGAGAAATGCAATTCAAAACCACACTAAGATATCATCTCACGCCAGTTAGAATGGTGATCATTAAAAAATTGGGAGACAACAGATGCTGGAGAGGATATGGAGAGATAGGAACACTCTTACACAGTTGGTGGGAATGTAAATTAATTCAACCATTGTGGAAAACAGTGTGGCGATTTCTCAAGGATCTAGAAATAGAAATTCCATGTGACCCAACAATCCCACTATTGAGTATATACCCAAAGAACTATAAATAGTTCTACTATAAAGACACATGCACACATATGTTCATTGCAGCCCTGTGTACAATAGCAAAGACCTGGAACCAACCCAAATGCCCATCAATGATAGACTGGACAAAGAAAATGTGGTACATATACACCACAGAATATTAGACAGCCATAAAAAACGATGAGTTCATGTCCTTTGTAGGGACTTGGATGAATCTGGAAGCCATCATTCTCAGCAAACTAACCCAAGAACAGAAAGCTGAGCACTGTATGTTCTCACTCATAGGTGGGTGTTGAACAACGAGACCACGTGAACTCAGGGAGAGAAGCATCATACATGGGACAGTTGCGGGGGGGTTGGGGAGAGAGAATGGGGGGTGGAGAGGGAGGGGAGGGATAACATGGAGAGAGATGCCATATATAGTATGCACCTAAAGTAAAATAAATAAATTATAAAAAAAAGAAAAAAGAAATAGAGTTGTCAATTCCAACCAAAATAGACTTAACTCTTACAGATAAGAAGGAGGGCTTGGTAGCATTCCGAAGTGGGCCGGCCAGGGTCCTGCAGATACCGTGAGTAAGACATTCACAGGACACTCTTTCAAAAAAATAATCCAGAAATTCCAACTGCAGCCCATGAGCTGACTCTAGCACAAAGGTGGGCGCTTTTTTAATTTTTATTTTTGGCTGACACAATTTTAAAATATTTAAACAGAAATGTCTTTACTAAAAAAGTAAATGGCATTTGCTCCAGTTTTTCAGAGACTCAGTCATGCCCTATTACCTTACATCTAGCTTTACTTAATTATGATACATGCCTGATCTCTAAAGGATGTGACTATTATATCCTTTAAATATTCAACACTTATTTAGAATAGAGGCTGAAGGCTTCTATTCTAGAAGGACTGGAGAAGGAAGGTCCTCTGGTAGCGGTGTCCACCTTTTCTCTACTACCTAGAGCAATCTGGCTCTTCTCTAACTCCTAAATACTTCATGCAGCAAAACAAAAACTGTGCAATTACTCAAATTACAGTGGCAGTCCTTGGGATTCCTGGGCTCTTCATCACTCCAATCTCTGTCTCTGCCTTCACAGCACATTTTCCCTGTTGTCTCTGTATTCTTATAAGGACACCAGTCATATTGCATAAGAGGCCCACCCTACTCTAGCATGATGTCATCTTGACTAATTCCATCTGCAGTGTACACCCATCGGGGGTGGGGGTTTTATAACCATTTATTGTCACTCTAGAATGCTTTAGAAAGTCTCTCTCACCAGTCACTACCATCTATCCACCCAAGTAGCTTATGATAACATTTCTTTCAATATCATATAGTAGTCTCCCCTGAGAAGAATTCCAGTAAGTATATTACCTTCAACTTGCTAGCTCCCAGGGACATTTTAGCTCCCAGGTACAAGAGACTGGTACCCCCAGGCCATCTGGCTCTGTCCTGACTTTTCTAACTGCAGTGGGTCAGTTTTTGAGGAGGAAATAATGAGTATAATGAATGCATGTAGGATTTGTGTCACCAGTGACCCAACCAGCTGGACCATTCAGAGCAGAATAGCCACATCATATGTCCCAAAGATGGACTGTCAGATCAAGTGGACTTAATTGAGTCTTGCTTAATGTGCTGGATTTGGATACATGCACATGAAGAGAGAGCATTCCAAGCCTGATGAGAAGCACAGGCAAATGCACTTCTAGCACTAGAGAGTGACGGAGATGTTTCACATCTGTATGAGATCATGCAATGACTCACGACTCATCTAAACACTAATTCTTCTAACCCTTTTTAATGACTCTCCGTAGAATCCTCTGTGTTTAGAAATCTTAGAGTTCTCTGTAGCAAATACATTCCATTTTAAAATCAGTGAAAACCTGCAGGATCAACACAGCCACTAGTAGCTGCTGCTCATTTGGCTTGTAAAGAACAACTTTTACTGGGTAATAGCAAAAATAAAACAAAAAAACAAAAAACAAAAAACAACAACCCACAAAACAAACACAAAAAGCATACTTGACTAATTAAATGCATTGGCACTGCATTTTGTATCTGGCAATTTGAAAAAGCTGTAATGAGCATTCATTGTAAGGACAAAAAAGTAATTTTTACCTACTTCTTTCACTTAATCTTTCCCAACTACTCTCCGGGGTAAAAGAACTCTCCTTGTCACCTCAGTTCATATAAACACACATGAACAACACACAGTAGGTTCTAGACGTGTAGTTTCTTAATTGGTTTTGAATTCCATATAATCCCAAAAAGCAGATTTCTCAATTTAAAATACAGACATGACTGTGTATTTATAGTGCTGAAAACTTAAATAGAACTTTAATATCCAAAAACAAAGAAAAGTTTAAGTAAAATATAATGTGTCCATATGATGTGCTATGCAATCATTAAACATGATTTTTACATTTTAAATAAGAGAAAATTTTTGTTAAATTTGAGGCAGAAGAAATCTCTGTGATGCAAGTTGTTATACAGCATGTCACAACCAGCTAAGTCTATATTGTAAAAAGACTTGCAGGAATATACTAAAATGTTCAGTGTTTTCTCTGGGTGGGGAACATGGAGGAAATGTTTTTAAAAACATTTTTAAAACATTTTTTACAACTTTCCCATTTCTGGCATCATAAATATGCTATATTTATAATGAATAAAAAATAATTCAGAAGTATCTTTTGTGCAATACTGAAGATTTCTCCCACGCCCAGGCCTCTCAAAGGGACATGTCCTAACTTTCACCCTTGAAGTACAGATAAATGGGGGAAAAATTGTTCCAAATATATTGATATCATTAGAAAATGCTTATCTTGTGTAGCAGAACCAAAGGAAATGTGTAAATATTGAATACTCTAAGGATATGCATAAATACAATTCTTCCTCCTAAACTTTTAAGCAAGGACTAATAGCTATATAAAGTTGGCTTCTTGGAATACAATTTAAGGGTGACACAGAAGTTCCAGTAATTTCCAAAATTAATAGGTATTATCATCAGTATGTCAGACAGACATCCTCCCTGATATGGTTTGTGTCCCCACCCAAATTTCCTCTTGAGTTGTAGCTCCTGTAATCCCCACATACTGTGGAAGGGAACTGGTGGGAGGTAACTGAATCATGGGGGCAGGTTTTCTTGTGCTGTTCTCATGATAGTTAATGAGTCTCATGAGATCTGATGGTTTTATAAAGGGTGGTTCCCCTGAACACACTCTTTTGCCTGCCACCATGTAAGACTTGACTTTGCTCCTCCTTCGCCTTCTGCCATGACTGTGAGGTCTCCCTAGCTATGTGGAACTGTGAGTCCATTAAGCCTCTTTTTCTTTATGAATTACCCAGTCTTAGTTATTTCTTCATAGCAGCATGAAAATGAACTAATACACTCCCCTTCCAAAAAAAATGGAATGAAAAGTCTCTATCAATTATTAGAAGTACTTAAGGAAGAGTATCTTCAGCCTCATATAGAGTCTATGAAATATTACAACAATCAAACAATATTAATATTGTTTGAAGCTAAAACAGGTTATTGAAATCTTCCATTGGTGTTTCTTATGTTTACTGCTATTCATGAAATTCAACTGGATAAGGCTTTTCTTCACCAGTCTCACTGTGTAACAGAATGAAAAAGCTAAAAAAATGACATGCAAATATTTCTTCTATACATAGAAAAAAGTATTATCTAAATCAAATATGGAATCATCATGAGAATACTTAGAAGTAATGTATTATAGTTGATAAAAATAATAACAATGAAGTTTTAAAGGCAATAATACCCATTGTATTGTTTACACTGTAAAAATACGATCTGTGTGTAGATTAATATTTTCCACAAAAGTATCTGTAAAACATTACTAAGATTGTTAGATATGGTCTGGAGAGCAGAGAAAGCAAATCTGGACATGTTAATATTTATCAAGAAGTTCCAAAAATTGTGAACTGACTTTCTCATAAAACAGTATTTGAATCAAGGTTTATGCAAATGCTTCATTTTTTTAAGCACAAAATTATCTCATCATGATTGGCAAATCATGAAAAAACGAAAGCAAACCCAGTAGAATAGGTTCTAAACGCCCAATTGAGTATTATAGGTATTTATTTTTTAAAAACTGACCACAGGAAAAAAAAATTTTAAATGGCTTATGAAAATACTATTTCATTTTGTAACAGTGGGGTTGGGAGTCTTAATAATTTTCTAACATGTAAAGTAGGAAGGGTATATCAAATTCTGCAAATATCACATTAACTCATAAAACGTTAATTCCTATTAAGGTAGATAGGTCTTCAATAGATCTACTCTTTTTTTTTTTTTTTTGCAATTTTATAACGATGTACCAAGTACACACAATTAAAAAAAGTAAACCATACTTTTATATTAAGATATGACCCCAAATTCATCAATAATACATCGTTTTAATGCTAGCAGAATCTTCTTATGACATCAATTCTATTAGAATAATTATAATGCCAATTTAAAAACTTTAGTGGGTCTCTTCATTTTAGTTTACAGCTTGATTGGGTACATTCAGTAAAACATCCATGGCTTGCTACTCTCTACCTCCAGCACTATGCTTTTCCCCGCCAGCCCTCCCTCCGCATCCCCTGACTCAGAGGCTATTTGGAGAGGACACCTGTTTTAAATGGATCCACAGGAAATACCTATGTTGCCTTTTCATAGTCTGACCCTGCATCTGGTTGGCTGAAATGTGATCATGATTAAAAAAAAAAATGTTGCCCACAAACTGATGCAACTTCAGTGTGACAACATTTACTGGAAGGCAGGAGGGAATCCAGTTTATATTTACTTTCCTTCCATTAGTGTAGTGTAGGAAAAAAGTAAGTAAAAGGGCAAAACCAGTTTAACACCCAAAAGATTAGTATTAAATTACACACACATGGGTTTTACATCCAAACTTAGAGTGATTTTTTTTTAAGCTGAATGCAATCCTGTGGCAGAAAATTATTTGACACTCCTTTCTGTATAGCTTTCTATTTATTAACCACTTGTCCAAAGTTCATATTCTAGCTGATGTTATTATATATTGATATGACTTTAATCAATCTCTCGTGGAATTTAGTTTCCTCGTGACTGACAGTCTCCTGTCAACACTGAAAACTTTATTGGTCCAAAATAGTGAAAGTCACTCGCGGCTGCCTGTGCTCGGGTTTACACCCCACGTTCACACGCCCACCCGATACCTTCGCACGAAGCACCTGCTCTTGGCCAACTGCAACTACTCCAGGAAGAGTCGCCGCGATTCCTGGGTGGCGGAATCATTTGCGGGCACTGAGGTCCCCTCCTTCAGTGCAGGTTCCCCGCCCCCTCGCCCGGCCAGGCGCCCACTCGCCCCAGACCCCGCTTTCCCCTGGAGCTCAGAGCGCATTTCCCGAACCCCCGTCGCACCCAGAGGTCGCACCCACTCCTAGGACGCCTAGGGGGCGCCCCCCGGCCGGGTGTCCCGGGACCCTGCGAACGCAGGACCATAATGACGAAGGTGACGAAAGAGATGACGCCACGCCCCCTGCCAGGCCGCGGCCGGCCGTGGGGAGCGTCCGCAAACCGCACCACGCCCCTACGGGTCGCCCGCGTGCTCGCGGCCGCGCCGGTCCCCGGGGGCGCGCGCCCCGCCCCACCCCGCGCCCGCGCCCGCGCCCGGGTTCCCACGGCGTCCGCCCCCGCGCGCCCGGCGCCTCCCGCCCGCCCTCGTCGCCGCCCAGCCCGCCCAGGCCTCTCGCGAACATGGCGCTTGTCCCCTGCCAGGTGCTGCGGGTGGCAATCCTGCTCTCCTACTGCTCTATCCTGTGCAACTACAAGGCCATCGAAATGCCCTCGCACCAGACCTACGGAGGGAGCTGGAAATTCCTGACGTTCATTGATCTGGTAAGGCCGTCCCATCCCCCTGCCCGCCCCGCACCCGTGCCTGTGTGTGTTTGTGGGTGTGCGAGCACCTGCGCGCGTGCGCGCCTCCAGCATCCACCCGTGTCCTCGCCTCTACCCCAATTATGACGCAGCAGCACCTTCTGAACCACCCACTTTTACCTGGTAGCTGGGGGACGAATGGAGGTGGGGCGCAGCCAGGTGGTGGGCTATTTGGAGGGGGACACAGAATTGCTTGTAAGAGGTGACACGGGAAGAATCTTCAACTAACAAAAGCATCGGACCTGATCATGACTGGCCTGAGACCCATTCGCTCTCAAGGTGCTTTCCAGGGCACCCGCCGTGGGATGAAACTTGCCGCAACTGAAGGAAATTGGGTATTGTCTAGTGATTTGGAACTTCACCTGAAAGAACCAAAACCTTCTCATAAGGGAGAGAAAGCACCTAATAAAGTTGTTTTCTTTGCATCTGTTCTTTTTTTTTTTTTTTTTTTGGCCCATTGTCAATAATTTATTTCCAACCTTTACCCTGTAAATACTAGGAAACAGAGATGATGTTCAAAGTGCATTTCCAAAGTGACTGTACACTCTTCTCTGTCTCCCCATGTACAAGTTTACAGTAGTTTGCATAAGCAGCTCCTCTGTTGGCACAAAAGACAGTCTTGACAGGTGCAGGTTATTATTAGCATCATCATTTTGAAAGTTTTTCTATGGGACTAAAAGGCTCTCTCCAACCCCCCTGGAGAATCAGAACATGGGCATAAGGCCCAATAATGAACTCATGGATGGGCCTAGGAATTTCAGGGTAGAGATGACTAAGACACACACAGATTATCAGGAAGAGAGTTAAAACAAAAGCAATGAAATTCTAAAGCACTCAGAGAAATTGTAGAACCAATTTCTGGGACTTCCAGAATGGTTTGTCCAAAACTATATACTAGGTTGGCTACACCAGCAAGATTATAATCTTTTTTGTTAACTCTCCATTCTGATGAAGAGAACCTGATACATGTTTTGAGAATTTCCTAAGGCTTAGGATGCCTCAAAGAAATGCAGTCAGAGGATTTTGGTTTAAAAATAACACCTTATATTTGCTTTATATTAGATACTTTCAGAGTGGAATTTCAATTCTTTTGCCCAGCAGTTTCCAAACTGTGCACATACCCTTAGTCCCACAAGGCTTCACAGGGCATAGAATGTTGCAAGGGTTTCGATTTTCAGATCCTCATCTTCCAACTCTTCTTGAAACTAATCTCCCTCTGAACATGCATGATGCCTGCCAGTCCTTTCGTTCTCCCCATTCATCCAAGTGAGGAGCACACAACAAGACTCTGAGGTGTGTTTTTCTGTCTGCTCCTTTTAGTATCCAGAAGATAGATGGCTGTCACCAGGACCGTCTTCCCATTTGATTGAACAACAGTGTTGGAGTTGTCTTGACAGAAAGCCTTATTGGGTTGATTGGCTTGTCAATGAAGATTGGCTTTGTCAATTATGTTATGTAGCAGACATTTTCCATCTATTGAATGAGCTAAATCTGCAGCCCTGAGGTTCTCATACATATGTATATGAAGCAAGCATTATCACCCACAGAGTGCCAGAAAGCATGTCCCTTTTTCAAGTGTTTACACTTAACTATGTTAAGGATGTTGGGATGTAATTTAAAAATGTGTGCATAGATTTTCAGAATTCTTTGAGGGGCTGTGTGAACAAAACTCCTTTTGGGACACTGCCTTATCCCATTTCTAAGTCAGATCTTACTTAGAGCTGACCCATTTGAATGTTGCTAAGAAGCAATACTGGGCCAAAATACAAACTACAGAGATGCTATCAGAGCCATAGGTACTAGAAACAGCCCTTAGCATCACTCTTGCAGTAGACGCTGTGTTGTGGGAGCAAGGGCAGGGGTCAGCAGGTGAATAGAGGTCGAAATTGAGGGTGTTGGTTAACCTGAGAGATGCCGGCTTCTCATAATTGGTATTTCTTACTGTGCATTAAAAAACAAGGCTCAGAAGAAACCTCTCATAATCTTTGTGTGACATCAAACCATAATAGCGTCGTCAGCTTGATATGCTGCCATACAATTTATCTTTTAGCATTCAATGATTGGACTTGCCTGTTTTAAATACCAATCACCATAAAGGACTTTTTTCTATCCCAGAAGTCAGGCAGTAGATTCAAATGTGAAACATTTACTTTGCTTCATATTTAGTTTCGGATTGCACAGGACCTTTAGCCAGCCATTTTAATGTTTTGCTCTTTGGCTCCTGATTGAAATATAATAAATATATTTAACCAAGAGTTCCTGTGAGAAAGTATGTCTAACATATTTTCATAAAAACATTCATGCAAAGTGTTATTCTTATTGTTTGAGATTTAGAATCTTTAGAGCTTAAGCACTGTACAGCTGTTAAAACAACCGTCCTGTCAATCCTCAGTAATGGCGTGAAAAGATTAGGCTACTATAATTTAGCCATTTTACTTTTCACTTTTAATGTTAAAAAGACCGTAAACTTTATTACCCAGTGCCTTGTACAATATTAATGGGTCTAAGTTTATTGGAACAATTTTGCAAGAGGGTTTAGCTTTTTAAAAATTTAATGAGAAGGCCTTTTTTCTTGCCAACTTGGAATGCAGGAGTCATTTATCCTGATGGCCACAGTTGGATTCCATGTTCCATGGCATCAGTTTACCAGGATGTGAGTCAGGAATCTCAGGCTACATGTATCCAGGAGCAGATGGTTATGTGGCAGTGGCCATTCTGGCTGTATTCATATCTCTCTTTGGGTATGAGGAACATTCCAACGGATTCAGAGCTCATGTTCAAAAACTGAAATGCACATTGTTGCTACCAGTAATCTTATACTATTATTTTCCGATGGTTTCTTTTACTAGTATTGAGAAACTGTAAGAGAACTAAGGTGCTTTTGGAAATTTGAAGTTAGTAAATGGAAAAAGAACACTATCTTGGTGTAGTAGGTAGAATAATGGGCCTCCAAAGATGTTTACATCTTCATGCCAGGAACCCATGAATACATTAGGTTACATGGCAAAGAGAATTAAGGTTGCAGATGGAATTAAGGTTGCAAATCAACTGACCTTATAGTAGGAAAATTATCCTGGGTTATCCCATTGGGCCCACTATAATTACAAGGGACCTTAAAAGGAATAGAGAAACAGAAGACAAGAGACCATTGGAGGAAGACGTGACTGGAAGAAAGTCACAGAGAGATGCAACAACGCTGGCCTTGAAGATGGAGGATGAAGCCGGGAGCCAAGGGGTGTGAAAGGTGTCTAGAAGCTGGAAAGGACAAGAAATGGCTTTCCTCTTGAGTTTTCCGGAACACATACCTGCTGACAGCTTGATTTTAGCCTAGTTTGGACTTCTGATCTTCAAAATCGTAAAATAATAAATTTGTGTCCTTTAAGCCATTTGATTGATAGTAATTGGTTACCACAGTAATGGAAGACTAGTATACTTGGCTTTAAAGCCCCTGACGTAGAAAAAAACTTAACTGTTTTTGTACTTACATGAAATAAATGCAGTGACTCAGCTAGTCCTTTATGTATAGTAGAAAACTGGTTAATTTTAGCTTTAACAACACAGGTTTTTTCCTACTTCATCCATGAAATTATGTGGAGGAGACATACATACGTTTAACAGTGGGCAATATGAGAATCTATGAAGACTGGACAACATTGGAAAAACTAGGTCTTACTGTGAAGTATTTCAGAGACTATCATTATGTAGCATGTCAGGCCAGGAAAAGGAATATACTTAACTGGAAATAAACTGGAAAGAAAGAAAATTTAAACTAGCTATTGCTAAATATTAACATTTTTTTAGTCAATGTCACAGCTGATGAATTTTCTTCAAGTGATGTGGATTCATTGATTCATTCACTAGCAAAATGATTATGCTTCATGTTACATGATAATTGCCCCCAAAGATAATAAAGAAGAATCAGGATAAAACCACCATAAATAAATGAAAAGAAAAAGGCAAATGTATTTTAAGGTCTTAGTGGTTGGGGTATAATAGGTGGTTAGTAAATGTTTAAATAAATAGAAGCTTTCTCTTCCCAAATTTTCATTGAGTATTCTTTTCTTGCCCTGTCTCCTCCCAAAACGTTCAAAACAATAGGAATTTAAAAATGTATCAACCAGAACATTATTCAGTTGTGTGTGGTAGAGTGTCTAACAGATGAGTCAGAATCAAATTCTTTGAAAACCATGAACTGCATTTTTTAGAAGAGATAAAATATTGATGACGGATTTAAGGCATCTTAGTTTTTAAAGATTGAAACAGATCTGGCAGTTGAGTTGACTCTAGTTTGTAGTATTGGCCATTTTGAGTCATCATCTCTTAGGACCATATCAGACCCATTATTTCTCCTGGACTGGCTTTTCATTCATGTCATGGCAGAATAATGTTCAGGCCCTGCCTACTCAGAGTGGGCGGACGATGAACAGGATCAGCTTTGCTGGGAGCCTGTTAAAAATGTGGCATTTCCACCTCCACCCCAGAGCTCTGAATCAAGAGTCTGCATTTTAATAAGATCATCAGGTGATTTCTATGCACATTCAAAGTTGATAAATGCTGCTCTAAGCCACATTGTTTTTGTTTTTTAATTTACGTGGATTAAGTATAGGAGTCTGTAGAGCAGTCTTAATATACTAATTCTGCCTATTTTCTTTGTTGTTTTTGTTTTGTTTTGTTTTGAGACAGAGTTTCACTCTGGAGTGCAGTGGCATGATCTTGGCTCACTTCAACCTCTGCCTCCCAGGTTCAAGAAATTCTCCTGCCTCAGCCTCCCAAGTAGCTGGGATTACAGGGGCCTGCCACCACACCTGGCTAATTTTTGTATTTTTACTAGAGACAGGGTTTTACTATGTTGGCTAGGCTGGTCTCAAACTCCTGATCTCAACCTCCCAAAGTGTTGGGATTACGGGAGTGAGCCACTATACCTGGCCTGAATTCTGCCTATTTTCAAAACATATTGCAGACTGGCTTTCACTGTGATATAACAAAAAAAATAAAATAAAATAAAAAATTATAATTAGAAAATAAAGAGAAAGACAATGTTTCAGGTACCAGAGATGGGTTAGTTACTGCTATTGAGAAACAAATTTGAATACTCTTCAGGGCAACTAAGGTGAAAAACAATACACATTTGATTACATTGCCCCTATATTGGAATAAAGGAAGTATAACAGTTTATCGGGAAAAATACAGTTCTTGCCAGGCACTGACTTTTCAAGGTAATTTATCACTCAGAAATTTATTTAAAGAACATTAAGGGTAGGTATGGTGGCTCACACCTTTAATCCTAGCCACATGGTGGGAGACCATGGCAAGAGGCTTGCTTAAGCCCAGGAGTTTGAGACCAGCCTGGGCAACATAGCAAGACTCCCACTACAAAAAATTAGTTGAGGGTGGTGGCATGTGCCTATAGTCCCAGCTGTGTCGGGGGGCTGTGGCAGGAGGATGACTTGAGCCCAGGAGTTTGAGTTTTCAGTGAGATATGATGGTGCCTCTGCACTCCAGCATAAGTGGCAGAATCAGATCCTATCGGTAAATAAATATAAAAAAGAACCTTTATTAGCATAGTGGATAATGCCTTTTGTTGATTTTTAGCATAATATAACGAAATATTCTTATGGTTAATGTTTCTTATTTGATGGTTTTATGAAGGCCAAAGGCATGGTCTTATATTTTGGCTAGAGTGAAAGCATTTTTGTACAAGTTTAAGGTAATATAATCTAGGTACTTTGTTTGTTATCTAAATCTGTATTGCAAAAGAATTTCAGAAAACCACAGAGAGAGCAGGATAAATAAAGTCTTAGATGTGAAAAAGCTTGGGGTGCTCAAATAACAGGAAATTATCAAGTGTACCTGGAGGATACTATTTTTGCTTTTAGACATGCTGAGAATCTTTGACATTTAAAAAATGTTAAAGAGGGAAAACAAGCTGCCTAAGTATACCACATTTTGAATTCGAATTAGTCTTATATTTATTTACATGCTTATCATAAAATATATTCTTGACTCTATTTCATGACTTAGTTTTAACTAGGAAATAAAATATTTTGAGAAGAGATTCTGCATGTTATTATATAACTGTGGTACTTAGTTTTGCCAGTCAAAACCACACAGTGCCACATGAAGGTCAGTAGTTTATTGAGTAATCAGGGAACAAAATTAGGTGGGCTTTTTCTGTGTTTTGTTTCCTTGGAGTTTTGGATATTATACAGAGAATGTGAAATTGCTAATTTTTTCTTCAGGAGACTCAGACTTGACCCTAAAGTATGCACATAAACTTGAAGGATCAAATAATATTTTTTTCCTAACCTGGAGAGAGAATTGTGAGAATAATGCTTTGCATAGACTCTTCTTCACCTTCTTTGCATGTTTTTTTTGGATCAGGCATAAAATAGGAGCCTGGTTTTGTTAGAGTGGGGGAAATAGTTGATGATATAGTCACCCATTCCCTCTTAGTTGCAAATGGTATTGAAATTACAGAAAGTCATCTGACCATAGTTGAGGTCACTTCTTTTCCCATTCCTGCCATTCCCCCATGTCTGGTGTAACATTTAGCAAAATTGTTAACTGCTCTTGAGGGTTTTCATTTGTTTCTCTGTGTTCCTCTGAAATGTCACATGTTTCTGTGGAAGCGTGAACAATAGTACAATTTTCCACATTGAATCAGATGTTCATGTGATCCAAGCATGCTTGGAAAAATCTTACTGCTTAGGATTCCATACAACATAGCTTTCTTATGCAGTCTGTAGCTAGACAGTTAAAGGGCCCGTGTCTCACCTGTAGGTAGTCCTTCTGAGTGCAGTGATACCAGAGCTTCTCTTTGAAAGTGAGACACCCCTTGATCAGATTCATTGTGGAATTGAACAAGATATGAGATCGAAGCATGGAATTCTGAAAAGTCAGACAATGCACTAGCCCATTCACACTGACTTATATTTAGGTCTGTCGGGGTTTTGAAATTAATTTTTTTTATTAATTTCAAAAGTGACACATACTTATTGTAGAAAATCTGTACAACTACAGGCAACAATAGAAATACAGGGAAGAAAATAGAGTCCGTCTTAATTCTCCCTAATTTTCCTTGCATCTTAGTGTTTCAGTGCTTCAAGATGGTATTTATTTGGGAACTTTATGTACATACAGAAACGTAATAGAAAGTCAGATTACCGTGTATATGTGTATGTGTGTTTGTACATATGTAGTCAGATATTAAAAAATCATATTCTTTAAAACTTATTTTCAAATTACAGATATCATTCAGAGATACCAGTATTAGTATTTTGGTATTTTTCTTTTCAGTCATATATATACTTCTGTTAAAAAAAAAATTCAACATAAACATGGTTTTTATAAATTTTTTATCCATGTATCCATGTACACTAAAATTTATTCCTTTTTTTTTTTTTGAGATGGAGTCTCATTCTGTTGTCCAGGATGGAGTTCAGTGGCGCTATCTTGTCTCACTGTAACTTCCACCTCCCAGGTTCAAGTGATTATTCTGCCTCAGCCTCCCAAGTAGCTGGGAATACAGGTGCATGCCACCACTCCTGGCTATGTTTTTTTTTTTTTTAATTTTAAGTACAGATGGGGTTTTGTCATTTTGCCCAGGCAGGACTCGAATTCCTGGGCTCAAAGGATTCACCCGCCTTGGTATCCCAAGGTATTGAGATTGCAGGCATGAGCCACCATGCCCGGCCAATTTTTTCTTTTTGGTATACTGTTCTGTAAGTTTTGATAGATGCATAGAATGGTGTAAATACCACCACAGTCACCTAAAAGCATTCCTTTGTCTTCCCTATTTATGCTAGAACCCTCCCCTGAATCTTATCAACCATAGATTTGTTCTCCATTCATATACTTTTGTATTTCCTAGAAAAATATATAAAGCATACAGTATGTCTTTCAGTCTGGCTTTTCATTTAGCAGAAAGCAATTCAGAGTTACCTATGTTGTTGTGTGTATCAGTAATTTATTCCATTTTACCAGTGAGTAGTGTTCCATGGTATTGATGTACCAGTTTTATTTATCTGTTCACAAGTTCAAGTACATTAGAGGCTTTTTTCAGTTTGGGGTGATTATGAGAAAAGCTGCTATAAAGATTTGGATACACGTTTTTGTATCAACATCAGTTTTCATTTTTTACTGGGCATATGCCTAGGAGTGGGACTGCTTGGTCATATGGGAGGTATATGTTTTACTGTATAAGAGACCCCCACAGTTTCCTCGAGTGGATGTACCATGTTGCATTACCAACAGCCATGTGTGGGAGCTCCACAGATGGGAACTCACATTGTGACCTTAGAGAGTGGTGTCAATTTTTCTTTTATTTCAGCTATTCTAATAGGTGTGTAGCAGTATCTCATTGTGGTTTTTGCGTTCCCCTCATGACTAAAGATGTTAAGTATCTTTTCCTGTGCCTTTTAATAATATATTTATGTTCTTTGTGAAGTTTGCACATTTAAAAAATACTGGGTTGTTTTATTATTCTTAAGCTTTGACAGGTTTTATGTATGCCAGATAAAAGCTCTTTGGCAAATATGTGATTTGCAAATGTTTTCTCCCTGTGTTTAGTTTATTTTGTTGGTAGTGTCTTTTACAGAGCAAAAGTTCATTTTGATGATACCAAATTTACCATTTTTATTCTTTTTATGGAACCTCCTAGAAATTTTATAGATTTAGGTTTTATGTTTTTGTCGATAATCCTTTTTTTTTTTTTGGTATATGTTGTGTAATTTTCTCTGCACCATGTCCTGAAAGATTGTCATTTTGCCATTGAATTACCTTTGCACCTTTGACAGAAATCAATTGACTACATTTGTGTGTCCGTTTCTGGATCCTTTTCAGCTCCACTGATGTGTGTGTCTCTTCACAGGTACCACACTCTGTTGATTGCAGCTTTATAGTAAGTCTTTAAAGTAGGTAGTGAGAATCATCCAACTTTGTTCTCTCTCAAAATTTGTTTATGCTATTCTAATTACTTTTCCTTTCTGTTTAAATGTAGGATAATCTTGTTAATATCTACAGATAATTTTACTTGGAGTTTTGAGTAGGATTTCATTGACTCTATAACAGCAATTTGGGGAAAGTTGAACATCTTAACAGTATTTACTTTTCCAACTCATGATGAACATGACATATCTCTTCATTTATTTAGATTTTTTATTTCTTTCATTGGTGTTTTGTAGTTTTCAGACATAGTTTGTGCTTGCATTTTGTTAGGTTTATATCTATTTTATTTTTGATTATTGTGAATGGTACTTCTAAAATTTATTTAATTTTTTTTCATTTTCTTCATCCATTTTGTGTTGCTATCACAGAATATCACAGACTGGGTAATTTATTAAGAAGAGAAACTTATGTCTTACAGTTCTGGAGGCTTAGAAGTACAAAAGCATGGTGCTGGTATCTGGTGAGGGCCTTCTTGTTGCACCATACCATGGCAGAAGGCATCACAGGGCAAGAGTAGCATGTGAGAGAGAGCCAAATTAGCTTTTCTGACAGACCCACTCTTGTGATAACTAACTCTTTCCTATGATAATCTATTAATCTGTGAACACGTTAATCCGTTAATAGCAAAACCCTCATGACTCAATCACCGCTTAAAATGCCCTACTCCTTAGTACTGTTACATTGGGGATTAAGCTTCCACATGAGTTTTAGAGACAACAACCATTAAATGGCATCAACCTTTTTATATTTAATTGACATTTTAATTGAGATAATTGTAGATTCACTTCAGTTGTAAGAAATACAGAGAAATACTGTGTAGGCTTTACCTACTTTCTCCCAGTGGTTACATCTTGCAAAACTGTATTATAATATCAAAACCAAGATATTGATATTGAAAGAGTAAAGATAGAAAACCTTTCCATTATCACAAAGATACCTCATGTAGCCTTCTATGACCACAACTACCTTCTCCTTTTGCCCCATCCCTAACCTCTGGTAGCCATTAATTTGTTCTTTCCATGATTTTTGTCATTTCAAGAATATTATGTATCCATAACCATACATATGTGACTTCTGGGGATTGCTATTTTAAAAAATCAGAATAATTCCCTAGAGAGTCACCCAAAGTGTCACATGTATAAGTAGTTTGTTCCTTTTCATTGCTGGTAGTATTTGTTTATATGCATACACCACAGTTTAGCCATTTATCCATTAAGGGATATTTGGATTGTTTTTATGTCTTGTTTGGACAAATGTCTATTCAAGTCCTTTGCCTGTTTTTAATTGGATCATTTGTCTTTCTATGACTGAGTTGTATCAGTTCTTTATAAATTTTAGATATTAAACCCTTATCAAATATTGGTATGCAAATATTTTTTACCAATTTGTAGGTTGCCGTTTCATTTTATTGTTTGCTACTTTTGCTGTGCAAAAGACTTCATTTGATGTAGTCTTATTTATTTGCTTTTGCTTTTGTGGCCTGAGCTTTTGGTATGGTATCTAAATAAATAAATAAATAACTGCCAAGACCATTTTCTGGGACTATTCCCCTGTATTCTAGGAGTTTTATAGTTTCTGGCATTACATTTATGTTGATTTTACATTTTGTGTAGAATTTTGTGTATGATGTAAGAAAAGAGTCTAATTTTATTCATTTGCCTGTGAAAATATAGTTTTTCCAGCACCATTTATTGAAAAGATTATTCTTTCCTCCTTGTGTTCTTTTGGTGGCTTGGTCAAAAATTAGCAAATTATATATCTTTGAATTTATTTCTGAGCTCTTGATTCTGTTGCACTGGTCCATGTGTCTGTTTTTATGCCAGCACCATACTGTTTTGATTACCATAGCTTTGTAGTGTAATTTAAAATCATGATGTCTGATGATTTTTGACTCAAACCAGGCTTGCATTTGTGGGGTGAATGCTACTTAGTTATGTTGCACTGTTCATTTTAGATATTGCTAGATTTAATTTGCTAATATTTTGCTGAGATCTTCTTCTGCTTTTCTGTTCACGAGGAATATTTGTCAATTGTGTGTTTTTCTTTTCTTGTTTTTGGCTTTGATATTAGGGTATGTTGACCTCATTCCTCTTAAGTGTTCTGGAAGAGATTAAGCAAAATTAATGTTACTTCTTTCCAGAATGTTTGGGAGAATTTACCAGTGAAAACCACTGGGCTTGGAATTTTCTTTATTGAAAAGTTTTATCCACAAATTCTATTTGTTTGATTTCAAAATGTAGGACTATTAATGTCATTTTTTAAAACTGAGATTTGATATCTTTCAAAGAATTGGTCAATTTTGTCTTTCAGTATTTCCTTTTCTTTCTCTTACTGTCTGTAGTGATAACCATACTTCATTGCTGACATGGGTTATTTGTGCCTTATCTCCTTTCTTTTCACCAGTCTGGGTAGGGGGTTACACAAATTTGTATTGATTTGATTCAAAGATCAGTTTTTATTTTTATCCATCTATTGTTATTGTTCTCAATTTCATTGATTTCTCTTTTCCTTTTTTTCTCTTTTGCCTCAAAAAGTGACATTTATTTAAAGAAAAAAAATGACAAGATGTCCATCCCTTGGCTCTCTTTTCTACCCTCTCCTGCTGCTCCTCAGCCCCCACCCCAAGACTGAACTCCGGATGGGGCTAGGTGGCATGATAGCCCCTCAGATGAGGGCAGCAACATTGAGGGTCATTTCATGAGTGGAGGTGTTGTAAAAGGTCTCTATATCTTGAAGAGTCCTCTTGTCTTCTTCTGTAACCATGTCAATAGCTACATTCTTACAGCCAAACCATCCACCTTGACCGGTTCTTTGGATATAGTTTTCCCTGTTGGTGGGAAGGTCATAGTTGATGACTAAAGAAACCTGCTGCACATAAATGCCTCTGGCCTATGTCAGGAAAGACAACTCTTTAGCATGTGCACAAGAATCTATCCCGAAGGGATGACACATGGGTATCCATGTAGGGAGCCAAGGAAGGAAGAGGAAATAAGCATCCCTGTTCCCCAAAGACCTTAGGCATGCCAGATTCTATTCCAAGTTGCTACTTTCCTGAAAGGGGCACTGGATGTCCCCTTGGAGAGGGAATCACCTTGGATTTATTTATTTATGTATTTATTTGAGAAAAGGTCTCACTCTGTCATCCAGGCTGGAATGCAGCTCACTGCAGCCTCAACTTCTCAGGTTTAGGTGATGCTCTCAGCTCAGCCCCTCAAGTAGCAGGGACTACGGGCATAAACCACCATGCCCAGATAATTTAAATATATATTTTTTGGTAGAGACGGGGTTCTGCCCTGTTGCCCAGGCTGGTCTTATACTCCTGGCCTCGAGCAATCCACCCCACTGAGCCTCCGAAAGTGCTAGGACCACAGGCATAAACCACTGTGCTAGGCTGATTTCTGTTTTTAACCTTGATTATTTTCTTCCTTCTGTTTGTTTTGGGTTTGTTTTGCTCTTCTTTAACTAAGTTCTTAATAGGGGAGCTTACATGATTAATTTGAACCCTTTATTCTTTCCTATGTGAGCATTTGATACTAAAATTTTTCCCCTAAGCACTGCTTTAATTATAACTCATGTTTCAATATATCTTATTTTCATTTTCATTCAATTAAAGATATTTTTAAAAATTCCCTTTGATTGTATTTTACAGTGGGTTGTACATTGTTTATACAAATTTTTCAGATATCTTTTCATGATTTACTTCTAATTTAATTACGTTACAATCAGAGATCATTCTTTGCATGATTTCAGTTCTTTTAAATGTATTATTTGGTTTCATGGCTCAGAATATGGGCTATCATGTTGCATATTCAGTGTGCACTTGAAATATGTATTTCGCTTTTAGTAAGTGGAATGTTTCTTGAATGTCACCTAGGAAAAGTTTGTTGATGGTGTTATTCAGGTCTTCTATATTCTTGCTGATTTTCTAGGTCTCTCATTAATTGAGAAAGGAGAATTGAAGTCTCTAAGTGTAACTGTAAATTTTTCTATTTCCTATTTCAGTTTTATTAGTTCTTGCATTATATATTTTGGAGCACGCACCTTGTTAAAAGTACATACACATTTGGAAATGCTGTGTATCTTGGTGAATTGATCCTTTACCACTATAAAATGTTCTTCTTCCTAGGTAGTTATTTTTCTTGTTCCAAAATCTGCTTTGTCTGATATTAGCATAGCTTTTCTAGCTTTCTTTTGATTAGTATTTGTGTATTATATCTTTTTTCATCTTTTTACTTTTAACTTTATCAACATATTTAAATTGAATTTTTTTGTAGATAACATATAGTTGGTTCTTATTTTTAAAATTTAATTTGATAATCTCTATTCTTTAATAGGTACAATTAATATTTAATGTAATTATTAAAATAATTGGACTTAGTTCTATCATTTTCTTATTTGTTTTTTTATTTGTTATTCTTTTTTTGTTCCTCTACTCCCATTTCCTGCCTTATTCTGGGTAATTTTTTAGTATTTAATTTTATCTGTTGGCCATTTGTATATATCTCTTTGAATTATTATTTTAGTTGTTTCTCTAGTGATTACCATATGCAAACCTAGCTTTACACAATCTACTTAGAGGGAATAGTTTATCACTTCAAGTGAAACATATAAGCCTTGTCACTTTACCCTCCTCAGTTTATGTCATAGTTGTCATTTTCATTATATCTACATAACTTGAGAACCCTATAGATAATGTTATAATGTTTGCTATTTACAATAAATATTTTAAAGAACTTAGTATAGTAAAATACTCCATTACCCAAATATTTACCATTTCTGTTGCTCTCTCTTTAGTTCTCATGTTGATATTTCCCTCTGATATCAATTTCCTTCAGCTTTAGAATTTATTTTAGCATTTCATTAAGAAGAGATCTGCTGGCAACAAGTCTCTTAGTTTTTCTTCATCTGAGTATGCTTTCTTTTGCCATCATTCTTTAAGAATATTTTTGCTGGATATAAAGTTCTGGTTAATAGTTCTTTTCTTTCATTGCTTAAAGATGTGTCACTCTCATCTAGCCTGTATGATTTCTGAAGAGAAATTTGAAATTATTTAAACCATTTTCTCTTAAAGGCAATGTCTTGTTTTTCTCGGGTTGCCTTTCAATTTTTTTACTAATCTTTGGTTTTCAGCAGTCTGAGTATGATGTGTCTGGGTATGGTTTATGAGTTTGCTGAGTTTCTTTAATCTGCAGTTATGTCTTTCACTCAGTTTGAGAAGTTTTCAGCCATTATTTTTTCAAATATTTTGTCTATGATTACCTCTTTCTTTCATATTTCATCTCTCCTTCCAGGACTCCATTGATATGCATATCAGATCTTTCGATTATTATTCCAAAGGTTGCTGAGACCTTCTTCACTTTTTTCAGTCTCTGTCTGTTCTTTAGGTTGTATCGTTTCTATTGAACCATCTTCAAATTCACTGACTCCACTGTCATCAACATATTGCTATTGCATCCATCTAGTGAATTTTTTAACTTCCAATATTGTGTATTTGAGTTCTAAAATATCCACCTGGTTCCATTTTATGGTTACTGTTTCTCAGCAATTAATTTCTATCTTTTATTCATTTTAACAGTGTTCACCTTTACCTTATGGAGGATTATTGAAGAGCTGCCCTAATGTCCTTGCCTGATAATTCCAACATTGGGGTCCCTGTGGGTTGACATCTGTAGATTGTGGGTCTCCCTTAATATTGATCCATTTTTTCTAGCCCTTTGTATGTCACGTTATTTTGGTTATACCATGAACATTTTGAATATTGTATTAGTCCATTTTCACACTGCTGATAAAGACATACCCAAGACTAGGTAATTTATAAAGAAAAAGAGGTTTGATAGACTCATTGTTCCACATGGCTGCGGAGGCCTCACAATCATAGCAGAAGCCAAAAGGCATGTCTTACATGGTGGAAGGCAAGACAGAGAGCCAAGCAAAAGGGAAAACCCCTTATGAAACCATCAGATCTCATAAGACTTATTCACTACCAATGAGAACAGTATGGGGGAAACCACCCCTATGATTCAATTATCTCCCACCGGGTCCCTCCCACAACATGTGGGAATTATGGGAGCTACAACTCAAGATGAGATTTGGGTGGGGACACAGCCAAACCATATCAAATGTTATGTGTTAAGGCTCAAGGTTGTGTTAAAATTATATGGAGAAATGTTGACTTTGTTTATTTGTTTAAGCAGGCAATCAACCAAGTTTCCTTCTTCCAGCCCTTTTTGTGATTTTTTTCATACTCTCTAGCTCTCAAGATATTCCTTTTTTTTGGTTCTTGTGGCCAGAGGTGTCTTCTCAAAATTTTAGCCTCCCATGCTGTTATGCAGTCCACATAATTGGCGATGCCTTCACGATGAGCTAGGAGGAGAAAAGAGAGAGAAAGAAATAAAAACATTTTCTCTCCACCATTCACACAGCAGGACTTCATCTTGCCTGGTTCCTCTGGTCATTGAGGTGGATTTTTCTTGGGGTTTTAGGTACTCATGCTAAAGGAAAAGAAAAGAGGGAATCATAATCTCTAGCACGCAGAGGACTTTTCCTCTATCCTCTAGCTGGAAAGAAGGGGTTTCTCCTGGAGTTCTTTACTCTCAGTGCTTGCTTCACAGTTCTAGAACTCAGTCTGCATGCAGGTCAAATAAGGGGAAAAAAAGGAGAGCAAAAATCTATAAACTGTACCCCATGGGTCCTTATTTATTTTTGCTTTAGTTCCCAATGCATTTGTCACTGTGTGTTTTTCAAAGTCCTCAGGTAGTTGCTTTTTGTACTCTGTTCAGAGTTCCTAGTTGTAGTGGGATTCATAGGCTGTAATCAGCTTACTCCGCTTGGGCTGTCACCAGAAGCCTACATATGTTTTCAAAACCTATTTTTTTACACTTCAAATATTTTATAAACATTTTTCCATGCCATTATACATTCTCCCATATCATAATTTTTAATGACTGCATATTCCTTCATATGAGTGTTTATATTGATTGTCTTAGTGAATATATGAATAAATAAATCTTTACACACATTCGTGATTATTTCTTAGGATAAATTCTTAAAGGCAGAATTGCTATACTAAGATCTTTAAGAGAGTATCTTAACATTAAATCAGTTTAGTATCCCTCCGATATTTGGAATATTGATTTCTGTATATTCCTGCTATAGAATGGGATAGAATAGATAGAGAAATAATGCCAATGATCACTAAAGGTGCTTAAACCTGACAATTTCCTGTCCGGTGGATTAACTGCAAATCTTTCACCACATATCACACAAGTGTAAGTTACTAGCTGTCTTTGGCTTGATATTTATAAAATTTGGTGGTATTAGGCATATTTGGTTTGGGCTCATAAAAACTTGAACCAGACATAACTTTTCAGGTGCCTAGAGCATCCTAATTAGGATAGAATGGGCATCGCTGAAGACAGCAAGAATGGCTTTCTGTGTGCCGTAATCATGGGGTCTGTTTATGCATTCCATTCATCTTGCATTAAAATTGTGCTTTAGTTTAGTCATGAGTGATTTATTATGTTCAGTTTGAAGATTTGGCTTCTCAACATTAGGAGTCTGAGGAAAGTGTATTTGCTATAACACTACACATCTTTTTTTTTGTAATTACATATGTATACCTTTGCTGTTTTAAAAAAGACATATGAATATTAAAAATCCCTATAGAATGGAAAAATATCCTCTTCTAAACAATTAAGACATATTCTATGCCAGAACAGATTACTTCTCTATTAGCCCAAGCCCTGACAGAGAAGAGAATTGGTGCACTCAAAGTGGAGAATTTAAATGAGTTTAGTGGAAGAACCATTTACAATTGTGGGCAGGGTGTAGAGATCACAAAATATACAAGTCCCCTGGGGACTGGAGAGTATCACTTCTAGACCTGGAATTTTGACCTTTGGTGCTCATCCAGTGTGCAGGGTGCCCTCAGGGGGTATGTGAACAAAACAGAGACCTCATGTTTCCTGTTCTTTCTCTGTCCAATTTCCTGCCAGTCCTCATTGAGTAAGTCTATCAGAAGTCAGAGGGTCAGCATGCCTCTCAATGCAGTGCACACGTATGTACCAAAGCAAATGCAGGAAAGGTTGGATTGGAATCTCCTTACACATATGTATTCAGAAGACAATGGCTAATTTGCAACTAATTGTATATGATAAAAGAACATTTCTATTTCACCAGGTATTTATAGTAGAATATAAATGATAATTCTTAACGTAAGGCGCTTAGCAGGGCTGGGCGTGGTGTCTCATGCCTGTAATCTCAGCACTTTGAGAAGCTGAGGCAGTTGGATCACCTGAAATCAGGAGTTTGAAACTAGCTTGGCCAACATGGTGAAATCCCATCTCTACTAAAAATACAAAATTAGCCACAGGTAGTGGTGTGGTGGATGCCTGTAATCCCAGCCACTCGAAAGGCAGAGGCAGGAGAATTGCTTGAACCCAGGAGGCAGAGGTTGCAGTGAGCTGAGATCACACCGTTGCACCCACTCCAGCCTTGGCAACAGAGTGAGACTCTGTCTCAAAAAAAAAAAAAAAAGATTTCTTATGAAAATATGCTACCAATTTATTGGAGAATTCTATACAGCATAATATACATCTGTTAATACCTATGATATAATGTATATATTAGGCTTTAAATATAAGGGATAAGCACTTGGGCTTGGGAGTTACTCTGAGTTTGAATCCCATCTTTTCCATCTACTAGCTCTCTAGCTTGGTGGGGTGAGTTTATTACCTTCTCCAAGTCATAATGCTTTTATTTTGCTTGTTTGTTTTATATGTTACACAAGAATATAATACTACCTACCATATAGGATTGTTGTGAGGATTAAATGAGATCATGTATTTGTCTTAGTCCATTTTTGTTGCTATAAAGGAATACCTGAGGCAGTGTAATTTACAAAGGAAAAATATTTATTTGGCTCTTGATTCTGTTGGCTGGAAGACTGGGTATCTGGTGAAAGTCTCAGGCTACATAAACTCATGGTGAAATGCAATCGGGAGCCAGAGTATGGCGAGATCACGTGGCAATAGAGAGAGAAGGGAGGTGCCACATTCTTTTTAGCAACCAGCTGTTGTGGGAACTAACACAGATATAACCCATTTACTGCCACGTAGAGAGGGGATTCCACCCCTGTCATCCAAACACCTACGAGTAGAGAATTCAGTGATTAAGGAAACAGGTCTAGAGTAAAACATTTTGAGTTTACAGTCTAGTTCTGCCTCTGTCTCTTTGACAAATACTTACCTGCTCATCTTCTCAGTGCTTTAATTTCTTCATCTGAAAACTGGGATTGGTATCTCTATCTATGTATCTAGATATCGAGATATACTTTTAAAAATTTATAGACTGTATATGTAAAAAGATAAGTATGAAAATTCATTATAATATCAAAAACTTAGGATTTATAGTCAATCTGTTTTCAGGATTTGAGATCACAGTGCCACAGAAGACAGATCTGGTGAAATTGTTTTCCAATACAGGCATACCTTGGTGAGATTGTGGGTTTGGTTTCAGACCACAGCAGTAAAGTGAATATTGCAATCAAGTGAATCACATGAATTTTTTGGTTTCCCAGTACATATAAAAGTTATGTTTGTACTCTACTGTAGTCTACCAAGTGTGCAATGCCATTATGTCTAAAAAATACATGCCTTCATTTCAAAATACTTTATTGCTAAAATATGTTAATGATCATCTGAGCCCTGATTGTATAATTGCCTTTTGCTAGTGGAGGGTCTTGCCTCGATGTTGATGGCTGCTGACTGAGCTGGGTGGTGGTTGCTGAAGGTTGGGGTGACTGGCAGTTTCTTAAAATAGGATACCTGTGAAGTTTGCTGCACTGATTTACTTGTCCTTTCACAAAAGATTGTTCCGTACCATGCAATGTTTGGTAGCATTTTACCCACAATAGAACTTCTTTCACAATTGTAGTCAATCCTCTCAAACTCTGCTGCTGTGTTATCAGCTAAGTGTAATGTTTTAAATCCTTTGTTGTCATTTCAACAGTGTTCACAGTATCTTCACCAGGGGTATATTCCATTTCAGAAAAGCATTTTCTTTGTTCCTCTGTAAGAAGCAATACCTCATACGTTCAAGTGTATCATGACATTGCAGCAATTCAATCACATCTTCAGACTCCACTTTTAATTCCAGTTCTCTTGTTATTTCTACTACATCTGCAGTTAACTTTATCCCCTGATGCCTTTAACTCCTCAAAATCATCTATGACGATTGGAATTAACTTCTTCCGAACCCCTGTTAATGTTGATATTTTGACTTCCTCCCATAAATTACAAATATTCTTAATAGCTTATAGAATGGTTTTCAATTTATTTTGCCCAGATCCATAAGAGGAATCACTACCTATGGAAGCTACAGCCTTATGAAATGTCTTTATTTGTTTTGAGATAGGATGTATCTCTCTCACTTATGCTGGAATGCAGTGGCATGAACATGGTTCACTGCAGCCTTGACCTCCTGGGCTCAAGAGGTCATCCTGCCTCAGTCTCCTGTACTGGAACTACAGGGGTGCAACACCATACCAGGCTAATTTATTTATTTATTTTTTGTAGAGACAGGGTCTCATTTTGTTGCCCAGGCTGATCTCAAATTCCTGGGGTCAGGCAAACCTTCTGCCTCAGCCTCTCAAAGTGTTGGTGTTACAGGGATCAGCCACCATGCCCAATCTGTATTTCTTAAATAATAAGACTTGAAAGTCAAAATTACTTATTGATCCATAGGCTGCAAAATGGGTGTTGTGTTAGAAGGCATGAAGACATTAATTTTCCTTTACATCTCCATCAAAGCTCTTGGGTGACTATGTGCATTGTCAATGAGCAGTAATATCTTGAAAGAAGTCTTTTTGTTTTCTGAGCAGTAGATCTCAGTAGTGGGCTTAAAATAGTCAATAAACCATACTGTAAACAGAGCTCGTAGATTTTCAAAATGATACATGAGCACCAGTCTCAACTTCAAGTCACCAGTCTCGTTAGCCCCTAACAAGAGGATAGGCCTGTCCATAAAAACTTTGAGGCCAGGCCCAGCTCAGTAGCTTATGCTTGTAATCCCAGCATTTCAAGATTCTAAGGCGGGAGGATTGCTTGAGGCCAGGAGATTGAGACTAGCCTGGGCAACATAGCATGAGTTTATTTCTACTTAAAATTTAAAAATTAGCTATGTGTGGTGGCATATCGCTATAGTCCCAACTACTCAGGAGACTGAGGTGGGAGCATTACTTGAATTCAAGGCTGCAGTGAGCTGTGATTGCACCACTGTACTCTAGCCTGGGTGACGCAGTGAGACTTTCTCTGAAAAAACAAAACAACCATCCCTCCACCCCCACAAAAAGAACCGAAAATACATACTTTGCAGTCAGGTACTAACTTCTCATCCCTAGCTGTGAGGGTAGTAAATGGCATCTTCTAAAAGAAGGTGATTTGGTCTGCATTGAAAATCTGTTGCTCAGTGCAGTCACCTTCAGCAGTGATCTCAGTTGGATCTTCTGGATAACTTGCTGCAACTTCTGCTTGAGCACTTGCTGCCTCACCTTGCGGTTTATGTGATGAAGACAGCTGTTTTTCCTTTAACCTCATGAATCAGCCTGTGCCAGCTTCCAGCTTTTCTTCTTCAGCTTCCTTATCCCTCTTGGCCCTCATAGAATTGCAGAGAGTTAGGGCCTTGCTCTGGCTTAGCTTTTGGTTTAAGGGAATATTGTGACTGTTTTGATCTTTTCGCCATATCACTCAAGCTTTCACCGTATCAGCAATAAGGCTGTTTTCTTTCTTATCATTTGAGTGGTCACTGGAGTAGTACTTTTAATTTCCTTCAATAACTTTTCCTTTGCATGCACAACTTGGCTAACTAGTTAGCACAGGAAGCCTAGTTTTCGGCCTGTCTAGGCCTTCAACATGCTCCTCTCACCAGGCTTAATCATTTCTAGCTTTTGCATTAAAGTGAGAGATGTGAAACTCTTCTTTTCACTTGATCACTTAGAGGCCATTGTAGGGTTATTAGTTCGCCCAATTTCACTATTGTTGGATCTCCGGGAATAGGGAGGTCTTGGGAGGAAAAAAATGGGGAAATAGCCGGTCAGGGGAGCAGTCAACACACACACAGCATGTATGGATTGCACTTGCCATCTTCTATGGGTGAAGTTTGAGGTGCCCAAAAACAATTATAATAGTAAGATCAAGGATCACTGATCATAGATCACCATAACAGATATAATAATAATGAAAAAGTTTGAAATATTGCAAGGATTACCAGAATGTGACACAGAGACAGGAAGTAAGCATATGCTGTTGGAAAAACGCCAGTGATACCCTTGCTTGATGCAGGGTTGCCACAAAACTATAGTATCTGTGAGTTGAGTGCAGTAAAATGAGGTGTGCCTGTATGTGATTGGTGGCCCCCCATATCTGCTGGTCTAAAATCTGAGATGGAGGCCATAAGACTCTTTTCTGCTTGACTCAGAGATAAAAGTATCTAGAAAGACTTCTTTTCATTTCTGGGAGGCAGCTAATGTGTTGCCAAATTGGTGACAGAAACCCAGAAAATGACTGGGTAGGAAGAAATAGTAAAGCACTAACAGAAGTGAGTTACATCCTGGGAGATGTAATACACACAAATAAAGTGTTGTAGGTTGTTGCTAATGGGAAGAATTAGCAGCAGTGTATTCTTTTTTTTTTGAGATGGAGTTTCACTCTTGTTACCCAGGCTGGAGTGCAATGGTGCGATCTCGGCTCACCGCAACCTCCACCTCCTGGGTTCAGGCAATTCTCCTGCCTCAGCCTCCTGAGTAGCTGGGATTACAGGCACGCGCCACCATGCCCAGCTAATTTTTTGTATTTTTAGTAGAGACGGGGTTTCACCATGTTGACCAGGATGGTCTCGATCTCTTGACTTTCTGATCCACCTGCCTCGGCCTCTCAAAGTGCTGGGATTAGAGGCTTGAGCCACCGCGCCCGGCCAGCAGCAGTGTATTCTTAGGTTTGTAGTTTTCTATTTTATGTACTCATTGCTTCAGAGTGAGAGCACCATTCACTGAGTAGCGGAAAATACCTTCTCAATAGAGCTGAGGTTTGTTGCATGGAGACCTAAAATGCATTATTGTACTAAATTGAGCTACAGTTGTACATACAAACATTTTCAACCGTAGATCTTGGACTAGAATAGCACTCAAATAAAAAACATGACCCCTAGATAAGTCCCCATACCCTATCTATTGAAAAACATTAATACTAGCATTAGACAAATATTTTCTTGTTCCAGGTTGAGTGAATAGCAAAAAATAACAACTTTACGCAACCATTGAAAATGACTGTAGAACAAATGAAATATATATCAAACTGAAAACTCTCAAGAAGAGAACACCAGTGAAAACCATTTACAATAGGAAACAAAAAAGTTGAGAAAACTGTTCGGAATCCTCACTAGAGTGAAAAAGGTACAGTCTCAGTGGAACAGAGCATGATGCCATGAGTTGAGAATTAAGAAATGAAAAGGCAACAGGTTGGGCTGAAATGGGGAGTGGATGAGATGAGGTTAATTGCAGGTGTCTAAAAATGCAATGGCAAAAACTAAAAAGGAAATGTAAGAGTAAAATTAACATCCACAATGGGGACAATAAAAGGTGAAATTGATACTATGGGAAATCAGATCAGTGTGATGGAGAATAAAGAAATTTTTCAGAATTTAGAAGAAAAGGAAAAAGAAAATAATGAAAGAGAAACTGTGAAGTAAAGAGAATGGAACTTCAGTAACAATTATTGATTATTCCTGAATAATAAACCATGGTAATTAGAAACATCTAATAAAACAAAATTGAAGGAAATTCCTAGTGCAGGGGGCAAAAAAAGATAAAAGACCAGAGTATATATATTTAAAGGTTAATTGTCTTTCAGGCAAATAAATAAGAAATGACATATAGCTGGAGTCATCTGGCAAAATTTGGGGTTTAAAATAATGATTAGCTATCATATAAGTAGCCATGAATGAAAAACCAAATGAAACATACACAAAGAGCACTCCAGAAAGTTACCTAGTAAGGAGCAAAAATTACAATTCTTTGAGTCATCTAAATTTATTATGTTTTATTTAGACTCTGAGTCAAAGAAAGTAACAGAAGTAAGAGGGCAACACCTACAGAATTTTCAGGGGAAAATTATGTCTTCTAAAAATTTTAGACCTAACCAAGTTGTCTTCCTAAGATAATTAAAATATATTATTAGTTATATAAGTTTTCAGAAAATAGTGTCCATATACCTCATCTTGTTTTTTCATTCTAATATTACTGCATTTTAATTGAATAAGCCAAGAAAGGAGTTAAAATGAAAAAATTCAAGAATGAAGTAGAAATGATATAAAACTTGTGTTATTTGTGAAACAGATTGATTATAAGGTCAAGTCTAAAGAGTTTGTTAGGATTTGTTCAGATTACAAGGAATAGTTCAATTAAAAGCTAAAATGTTACTAATGCAGCCTATTGGTCAAAAATTGAGCTGAAATAGTGTGGTTTTAATTACAGATACTTTTTAATGCTGTTTTCCTGGTTAAAGATACAGAGAAATAATCTGGCCAAATATTTCCTACAGAGATACTACTTTAATGAGTACTTGAGAATTATTTGTTAATTAGCACCCGAAGGTTCTAATCTGAATATGGGCTTTTCCTGCCTTCATTGCTGTTTACACAAATGAATATAAATTGATATGCTTAAGCTGGCTAAAGTATCTTCTCTGAACTTTTAGTATGCTTTTATGATTGGTCAGTTTCTCAAAGGTAAATGCAGTCTGATTTAGGCCTATCTAGTGTGAGAGTTACTAAGTTATTTTAAAGACCTCACCCAATCAGATGGCTTCTCTTCTTGCTACTAAATTGTGGTTTTAAATATCAGAATCAAAAAGAGAAGATGAAGAGGGTTGTATTGTTGTCACTGTGAATAGACTAGCCTTAATAGCTCACGGTGGGAATTCCCCTGCGATTTCATTTATGGGTACAGTATCAGAGTGCCATGCTGATATGGGTGGCCAATAGATAAGTATATAATAATAATTGATAAGCAGTTTCTTAATGACTCTTTTGTCTTTAAAAAATGATTTTCAAAAAGGAATATCTTTCAATCCAGATACAGATTGCTATCAAATATATCAGAGGTTAATAGGAATGTGTCATTGATGCTGTAATACAGTTGCAATTGCTTTATTTCTACTTTATATTTTTATTGAAAGTTAACCTAGCATTATAATTTTAAATGATATTTTCTTCTAATACATGTAATTTTTCTATATATTAGCATAAATTAAACTCATAACTTGAATATAATAAACATGTAAGAACCAATATCTGGTTATCACAGAAAACCTAATTATATGACCTAATTTATATTTAAAAAATAAGAAGGGAGTAGCACTGTATCAGCAGATTTAAATTGTAAAGGAAAAGAGAAGTTTTGTTTTGTTTTGTTTTGTTTTTCCCTAGGAGAATGCCTATCAAATGGAATCTCCCTTGCTTTTTGCTGAAGGGAGGCTTGCTCTGTTTCTTTGTAGTGGGAGAATGTATCAGATATTCTACTGTAGCGAAAAATTTAGACCTTATCACCTTTATTAATCCTACATACCCTCATTTCTTCATTTATTTTTCTTAGTGGCTCAGAGTGCATGGCCCAACTTTATAAGCATAGCCCAGCATATCCTCACCATATCCTGTTTACCTTCAATCTTACTCACTTGGAAATTCTATAATCCTGATTAAACTCAACTGCTTGCATACTCATGCCTAGCAGCTAAGCATGATTGAAGAAAATCATAGAAGCCTCCTGTGTGATCTTGCCTGATGTTTATGACTACAAATATCCAGTGAGCACTCCATGCTGTGCTGACCAACCAGCTACTACACTTACCTAGGCAGTTTTATCTTTGATTCTCATAGTGCCTCTTTCACCTGCTTTCCTCTCTCCTCAAATCTTGGGCAGCCCTCTTTAATCCTCTCACTCAGCTGTCTCTTTCACTCAGAAAACAATTATTATCCAAAGTGCATGATGACCTTGCTGTTTGTTTCAGTATAAGACAACAAAAGCATTCGGAGGAGTCTACATTCTCCCATCATCAAATTTCTCAAACTACCTCCATGTAAAACTCTACTACACTTTCTCTCCTATTGCAATAGAGGAAGTGTCTATGCTTCTTGGGACAATGCTCCCGTGTATACACCGGAATCTATAATCTTGTGCCTAATTGAGCATTTTATTACTCAAAGTATCTCTCCGCCCTCCTATATTACACAGTTTTCAATTTCAACTACTTTACTTTCGTCAGTCCACAAACATAGTGTGCTATCTCCCATCTTACACAAAAGAAGATGAAACAAGATTTGTCTTTGTCTTAAATCTCCTAGTGCCATGCTATTTCTCTGGTTCTATTTTCAGCAAAACTCTTTGGAAGAAGTTATGCTTCCGGTTTCCACTTCCTCTTCCTCCATTCTCTCTGAAACACACTCTGCTCCAGTGAAAGAGGTCTAATCAAGCTCATCAGTGACCACCGGGTCAACACATACAGAGGCTAATTCTGATTTCTTACTTAAATAACTCTCAGAAATGACTAGGCTACTAAATAACCTTCTTTTTCTTGAAACATTTTCTTAAAACTTGGATTTTGGGAAGCGTCGCTCTCTTAGGTTTTTTCTGACTATTCTGGCTGTTTTCTCTCTTCTTAACCTCTGTTACTTGTTCCTCTTCTTCTTCTTAACCTCTCAATGTTGAATTCCTGAAAAATCAGTCCTAGAGCATCTTCCCCTTATAGTCTGCCTTCACTATCTTGGGGGAACTCACCTAGCATTATGGCGGCTTTAAATACATTCTATGTGATGATGGTCCCCTAAGTTTATATTTCGAGCCACAGTCTCTCTTGAGCTCTATATTCTTATATCTAACCACTTGCTTTTCAAACTTATGTTAAAAAACTTTTATTGATTTTACCTTCCAAACCTGCTCCTACTCCCTTGTTCTATATCTAAATTAAATATCACCATCTTCCAAGACTTCTGTGTTGTACAACTCCAGGGTGTGCTGTTCTTATGGATTAATTGGATTTTTGTTAGCATCTTCTGTGATTTTTTTTCCCTATGGGTATCTCATTTATTTGAATTAGACTAAAAAATGCAAACCGTTCAGCAGCTGTATTTAGCTCTTGAAAATTTCAATCTATCTGAGTAGCTACTATACTAATTACATGATGAAAATAATCAGCTAATATTCTTTTGTTTGAGAAATTGCCAAAGATCAGAAGACCATCTTCATATTGGCTACAGTGCATAACTCAAAAAAATAATCTTAACTAACCTCAGATCTTGGAAACATTTCGGTGAAGAGTTTTTGATTTAAAAGAAGTAATCAGTTTTCACTTAGCATTTTAGGATAGTAACCATATAATATTTTCCTATTCCACCAAAATGGCAATATTTATTTTTTACTAAAAAGTAGTAAATATCAGCCTTTTTGTGTGCTGTTACGCCTGCAGAAAGCTTCATAAACTTTTCAGCCGGAAATATTGTAAAGATCAAAGAGCTTTCAAAGGAGTTTCTAACTAACAGTGAATATAGATAATCTCTGCATTAGCCAAACTAGCTATGCTCGGTTTCCTGGAGCACACCACATTCTAAGCAAGAGAGGGATTATTAAAAAGTTAACCATGGAATACATAATACATATAAAATAGTTTGTGTGATATGTGCATATGTTTTTAAAGCTAATTTTACCTCTACTGCTGTTTTCCATGTCATGCTACTTTCCCAGACTATAATTTTGCCTCCAGCCCTGAAGTAGCTGCAATCCCGAATTTTGTGTTTCTCTCCTCCTCCTTTTTTAGCAGTATAGATCCCTAAAGAAAATATTGTCTCAGTTAGTTTTCCTTGATTAGGGCCTTCATAAAAATGGTATCATTATGAAAGCTTTCTTTATCCAAATAGAAATAGTTTGTTTAAGTGGGGTAAGCTTGGCAGAACAATGGACCATTGTGATATTATTTACATGCTTATGTTTTTTATTGCCTTCAGTACTATGTAATTTGGTCTTGTAACTGATTAGCCAATTAGGAATTGGAAGGATGATATGTAAATGTTACTGTCTGACTGACAGAATGATGTATTAGAAGTGTGTATTTGTAGAATTTCACCTGCTTTGTTGTTTGGGAGGCCCAGTGCCAAACCTAAACACAAGTGTCAATGGCAGACCTGAGGCCAGTGATTTATGAGAAAATTCAGCCACAGTTGAATTTTGTTCAAGTGCGGTATTGTTCGCTTGCCAGTGGTGTCATGCTGACTTAAGAATATCTTTACCTTTCTATAGTTTCCATCAGCATTGTTGATTTCAGCATGTATGGATATAACCCATGGGCTCTGATGCCACCCACTGACAGCACTGGCTCGGTTTTTGGCCCTGCTTGTGCTGATACTTTCTATTCTTCCATTGTCAGTGTTTGTATTCCATTCTTACTGACAAATGGATCCTCTGAACCGTAAGATTTACATAAAGAGGCCTTTCCTTTGCTCTTGGAAAACTGTGTAGCTCATTGACCTAGGTTGTTTCCTTTCATTTCAGAAATGGGTGGGTTTTGTTCTCATTAAAAATATTCTTTTGATTTCACTATTTTGTCTTAATGTGATCTGGATAGAAAAATGCTAAAAATATTACTCTTACAAAGAAAGCAGGAAAAAAAGAAGAAACTCCTATTTGTCCATAGCTTTAATCTACAAAATTAAAAAGCATTCGCTTGCTTTAGGAAATAATAGGAGTCAGTTTTCTGAAAATGTGTTAGTTAAAGCTTACTAAGTTTAACGTTCTGCTGTCTTTATTCCCTTTATTTTAAAAGGCAAATGATATGCACATTGCATACCTCTGTAAACATTTAGTTGATTTATTTATTTGACAAACTTTTTCCGAATACTAGCTTTAGTAATACAATGACAAGTAACACACAGCCCCTGCCTTCAAAAATATTGTGATGTAATGGCTGTGTCAGGCCCAAACAACAGCACAGAAGTACAGTGAAAGAGAGATGTACAGGTTATTACAAATGATTAAAAACTCTACCCTTTCCTGTCATTGTTGGATTCTAAGGTAACACTGATCAGCTAAACTAAGTCCACCCACATTAGAAGACACACTCTTCATGGAATGGATATATCCATTCTGCCTTTGCCCTGGGGAAGTCAATGGCTGTGTTTAGAAGGACACAGTTTTAGCTCCTTAAGGTCATTAATAGCATTGACAAAGTAGATGTGATAAATATAGAAGTTTTTTTAAAAAGAGCTACTGAACATCTTTCTTCCTGATAAGTTCTAACACAAAATTGTTCACTTGAGCATTACCTGGGCCTTGGAAGAGATTTAGTAACTGGCTAGGATTTTTTTTTTTTTTTGAGATAGGGTTTTGCTCTTTTTGCCCACACTGGAGTGCAATGGTGTGATCTTGGCTCACTGCAACCTCTGCCTCCTGGGTTCAAGCGATTCTCCTGCCTCAGCCTCCTGAGTAGCTAAGATTACAGGCATGCACCACCATGCCTGGCTAATTTTGTATTTTTAGTAGAGACAGGGTTTCTACATCTTTGTCACCCTGGTCTCAAACTCCTGACCTCAAGTGATGCATCCACTTTGGCCTCCCAAAGTGCTAGGATTACAGGTGTGAGCCACTGCATCCAGCCCACTAGTCAGGATTATTATTAGTAACTGAGTGAAAAGTACTCTACTCAAAATGATTTGCCTTCATTTTCTGCCCCAAATGGAAGGAAATGACAATGTTTCTGATTGCTGTTTGCTGCTAGTTGTGATGGTAGTGGTGGGGATGATGGGAAGAGATTTCTGTTTTCACTTTAATCAACAACAGACTTGTTCCCCAGAAGCCATGTGATCACAAATTTAGAGGTGAGGGTTGCCTAGTACTGGTTTCTGAGAAAGGCCCTTCGTTGCCTTACTAGTCCCTCTTTGGGACCTTTTTTTATTTAAGAGTGAATCTTGCAGCCAGCTATTCTATGGAAATAGAAATGATGCTACAATTAAAAATAGAAACATTGAAAAGTTACTGTGCTTAGAGCCTATTATATAAAGGTCTTTACCTTATATTCCTCTTATCCCTTCACAGAAGTAAACGAAAGACTCTGCCTTTCTTTTAATTATGAGGGTAAAGCTTCCTTCTGACCTTGCTTTAGTGAAGGGATTCCTTTCTCCATGAGAGTCCTTCTTTCCAACCTAAAGATGCCATCTTTGCAGAAAAATAGTGGTTGTTTGTCTCAAGTGGGCATTTTATAGTTCCAGAAACCTTTCAGTATATGACATTTGTTCACCAAAGACCTCTTAGCCTTTCCCAGGTGTGAGTTCTTCTGTTTGTGCTTTTATGTTTTAGTGCTAGATCGGAGAAAACATAGAAACTGTAGGATACCCTGAGTGTAGGGCTCATGGCTATAATCCCAGTACTTTGGGAGACTGAGGCAGGGAAGACTGCTTGAGGCCAGAAGTTCAAGACCTGCCTGGGCAACATAGCAAGCTACGTGTCTACAAAAATAAAAAATTAGCTGGGCATGGTGGTGTGCACCTGAAGTCCTAGCTAATTGGGAGGCTGAGGCAGGAGGATTGCTTGAGCCTAGGAGTTCAAGACTTCAGTGATCTGTGATGGTACCACTGCACTCCAGCCTGGGTAACAGAGCAAGACCCTGTCTCAGAAAAAGAAAAAAGAAAACAAATATCCTGAGTGTGTGCAAGAGCTATAGCTAGTAGGCCTGGAATTGAACCCTAAAGGCGAAGCTTGTGTATACTGGGCATAAAATGGCATATTAACAATTAGCTCAGCTAAGGTAAGATCTCATTATGCCTCCTAGCTGAATGCGACATTTCTACATTTTGATAAAATTCTGTATAAAAATAAGGGCAACCTGGCTGGGTGTGGTGGCTCACACCTATAATCCCAGCACTGCGGGAGGCCGAGGAGGGTAGATCACGAGGTCAGGAGTTCAATACCAGACTGGCCAACATGGTGAAACCCCATCTCTACTAAAAAATACAAAAATTAGCTGGGCATGGTGGCTCCTGCCTGTAATCCCAGCTACTTGGGAGGATGAGGTAGGAGAATTGCTTGGACCAGGACCTGGGAGGCGGAGGTTGCAGTGAGCCGAGATCGCATCACTGCCCTCCAGTGTGGGCTACAGAGTGAGACTCCATCTCAAAAATAAAAAATAAAAAAAATAAGGGCAACATGGGACAGACCAGTGAGATCATCGCATCGTAGTGAGGGTCAAGTCAGGATAAGATAGATGGTTAATGGAGCATCCCATGCCACAAAAGCCAGATAAATCAAAGACCAAGAGAACATGCATGACACCACCAAGGGCCAGAGACACTGAAACAGCCATGTGAGAGCAAAAGGAAGACCCTGCATGGCTCTCAGAAGCGGATGTGAATAGTGCTCAGGATGCGGCTGCTGAGGAACCCATGAGAGTGAGCAAGTAGGGCATAGGCCTTCAGCGAATTAACATACCAGGAAGCACAGAAATCTGTTGTGCATTGTAATGATAATATCACTCACATCCTTCAGTCCAAAATATTTGTCTGGGAGTATCATAGCTGGAGTGCTTTTCTCAAGTTGCCTATAAACACTATGAAGATTAGGTTTTACTGAGAAAAAAACTGCCGAACGATATCAATATTTCTCCCACAGCTCCAGAAAAAATGTGTCCACAAGCACAGTCCTATCCTTGAATTGGCGATATAAGCCAAGCAGATCGTTTGAGGTTAGGGGATGTATTGTTGAGTTCTTTAACTTGTCTTTTGGAAACTTTGAGTAGTCTGGGTTATGACATGGGGCTTTGCTTTGGAAGTTAAGTACAAGGTCAGGCCCCTCACACAGCTATTATACGCATTCAGTGGCAGTACATGTTCCTTGAGGTTTTAGCCCTGAGGACAGCCAACTTCTACAAGGTGCAGATGGCAGGAACAGGGGACTGACTTTTGGAAACAGACGGCAGGAATGAAGGCCATTAAGGAAATGGTAGCTTTTCCACAAGGATCCCCAAAGGTCTGATAATGGTTCTAGTGAGCTTGTGTGCTTTTCCCCTCTGTTCTTTTTCCTTTCTGAATTATTATAGATTGAATTGTGTCCTTCTAAAATTCACGTTGAGGTTCTAGCCCCAGGACTTTGGAATGCAACGTTCTTTGGAAATCAGCTCATATCAGATGTAGCTGGTGAAGTTTAGATGAGATCATCCTGGAGTAGGGCAGGCCCTGAATCTGACATGACTGGTATTCTTATAAAAAGGGAAAATATGGAAACAGACATGCACACAGGGAGAACACAATGTGAGCATGAAGGCAGAGATGGGAGTGATACTTCTACAAGCCAAGGAACACGGAAGGTTGCCAGCAAACCAACAGAGAAGAGGTATGGAACAGATTCTCACTCTTAGCCCATCCTGCTGACGTCTTGATCTCAGACTTCTGGCCCCAAACTGTGAGGGAGTAACTTTTGTTGCTTAAGTCATCCAGTGTATGATGGTTTGTTATGGCAGCCCTAGCAGACAAATGCATGGTAATCTATTTCTTGCCTGTCTTTTCTAGGACACTCTACATTCATTGAGATCAGGGACTATGTCCTGGTAATTTCCAAATCGTCATCACATACAGTGGTCCTGGTATACCTAGGAGGCCTCTCCAAAATATTTACTGAATAAAAAAAGTAGATAATGTAGATTTCTACCAATAAACATTTAGCTGTATCTCAAGTAGGAAACCATATGTACTATTCTCCTAATTCTCAAACTCGTTTCAGTTTAGCAACCTTGACCATGGGTTAGGTTTGGGGTGGCTTCCCTGTGTCTTAGTCTATTTGGGCTGCTATAAGAAAATATCATAGACTAGATGGCTTATCAGCAACAGATTTATTTCTCATAGTTCCCTTGGGTGAGAAGTCCAAGATCAAGGCACCAAGATTCCTTGTCTGATGAGGGCTGGCTTCCTAATTAATAGACATGGAAGCAAGGAAGGATCTCTCTCAGGCCTCTTTTATAAGGACGCTGATATCATTTATGAGAGCTCCACCCTCATGACTAATCACTTCCCAAAGCTCCATCTCCAGACACCCTCACACTAGGTGTTGAGTTGCAGCATATGAAATTTAGAGGGACACAAACATTCAAACCATAGCACGTTGATTAGTTCTTCATTTCCCTGAGTCCCATCAATGACCCTTATTAAACTGTATTTAAAAAGCTAAGCATAACAACTTTCACAGTATCTACAGTTAAGTAAAGTTTTTATACTGTAGCACTGTTTTGGGAAAGCCTTTGCTTAAAAAAATGTGTATAGGTAGTATCAAGCATTTGATTAAAATTTTCTTGAGAAGAAAAGAAATTGTTTAATTGTCACACAAATGAGGGGTATTTAAATATAAAGATAACTACTCAATGTGAAGATGTGTCCTGAGTAAATAAGGAATATATGCGGACCATTTATTTAGACAGATAAAAGTCTCCAAAACATATTACCGTGGATGTAGACATCTGTCTTCTAGATTGTAGAAGCTAGCTGTATAAAATTATGGTGATATATGAGTGAACTGAGATATTTTTAAACTATAAGTGAAAATGTAGGTCCTTAAAAGTAAACTGGAATAAAGTTTCCTTCATAACTGCAAGCAAAAAAAAAAAAAGGCCAACTGGCTATATCTGGAAACCTCAGCATCTATTTACTTGAGTTTTAACCTTTGTGCCAAAGGGCTGGCAAGCAGAGGGAAAGGAGGCTGTCTGGAAACTCGAAAGGGGAATGAGGTGACACAGAACATAGGAAAGAGGGGAAGAATTCTAGGACAGAGGTGGAAGGGACGTATTCTGTAATAGTTTTCTGGGCCCTCGTGATAGAAGTCATTTCTGAAAGCTTAGAGATCAACTAAAATATCCTTCCACTGTGATTAGTTGAAACACTTTTAACTTGATTTATCTTTTTTGTGTTCCCTTTTCTATGGTTTCTTGTGTTTCTTCTAAGAGAAGGAAACAGAGACTTCTTCTGTTCAAATCCTGATCTGGTTAAATATATGGCAGACAGCATAATTTTACATAAGACTTTCTCTGGAAACTGATTTGCTTGCCTTACTCTTGTTTTAAGTTGGCTTATATGTTTTGCTCAAATGTTTAGAATTGTCAAAATGGCTGCCCAAAGCTTTGATGCTAGAATGCGTCTCTCAATAGACAGTTAAATAAAAGAGTATAGGGAAGATCTTACCTTATGTAACAGAGGTGACTCTGCAGACACTTGACTGTTTGTTTACTGCATAAGTACATTGTAATGGGGTGTGATTTAGAAGCACTAGACTCAAATCTGTTTAAAAAACATTCCAGATTTACTCTACTAAAAATACTAAGAAAAAATTTTTCTTTAAAATTTCTTGCTGCATAGCATTTAAGAAAACTTACCCAATATAAGACAGTATCTTGAGAAATCTAAAACCAAGTGAAAAGACTTGGAAAACATCTCCTGACCACGATGGTCAAATGTTTGTGGTGTCTATTTGATAGCACAACAAGTGAAATAGACTGCCTTAGCTTTTCCTTTTCCCTAATCTAACCTCTGTTTCTAGGAATAAAAAACAGAAGGGCAGTTTGTAGCTCAGAGAATTCTCACTTAACAACTTCAGCTGGGATGAGGCCCAGAATCTGGCTCTGGTGTCTAAAATTACACTTTTAACTATATGTGAGGATATTAACACTTGCCTTCGCCAGTTTTCAGCAGACACATGTATGTGGGATGCCTGTAGGTATTTAACTTTCTAAGACGTTTATAGTTAGAAATGCCTTTGAAACCCCTGGACTATGGGTGTTTTCCCGTGGAATACCGTTGTCTTGTTTGTTTATTTTCAAAGCAGTGCACATGTCTTATATGAATTGACTCCAGATTACATTGTCCTGTTTATCTATTTATTTTTATTTTCAAAGCAAACCAGGCATACTGAGGAGTCTTACATGAACGGCTCAATGAGTTTTTACAAAGAAAACACATCTATGTAACCACCACCCATATAAACATATCAAACATCACCAATACCCTGGGCGCTGCTCTGTCTCTTCCATGTCATTAGCCCCTCAAAGGTAACCACTGTTCCGACCTCTGTCACTGTAGATTATTGCTGCTCATTCTTCAATTCTACAGAATTTCTGTGAAAATTCTGCAGTATCCTACAGGAATCATGCTTACATTGTTGTTGTTGTGGTTTTCCTAGATTCTTTTGTTCAGTGTGTGTCTGAGAGGTTCATTCTTGTGGTTGCATGTAGCAGTCATTTGTTCTTTTTCTTTACTTTGTAGGATTTCATTTTGTGTGTTTTAAAATATATACTCCATTCTATTGCTGATGCATTTTCCTGTTATTTCCAACTTTCAGCTATCAAGAATAATGCTTCTATGAGTGTGCTTATCCATGTAACATTGATTCACATGGACATGCATTTCTGCCGAGGAAGAGAATTGCTGGGTTATAGAGTCCACATATGTTCAGCTTCTTGGAGACTGCCGGTTTTTCAAAGTTTTTAAAAATTTGCATTCCCCATAGCAGTGTTTAAGAGTTCCAGTTATCCTACGTCCTCACCAATGCTTTGTAGTGTCAGTATTTTTGCTGATATATTAATTTTAAAAATTTTAGTTATTCTAGTGGCTATGCAGTAATCTTTTGTCATGGTTTTAATTTGGATTTCTCTGATCACCAATATTGTTAATCATTTTTATTTCATTACCTGTCATTTGAACATTGGTCTTTTTAATGACGTGTGTGTTAAAGTCCTTTGCCAATTAAAAATATTGGACAGTCTTTCTTTTACTCTCTGGCTTATAGAAGGCAATTTTTAAAAGAATTTGAGTTCATTTTCAGTCATATACATGACAAATATATTTTCTTTCTTTGTGGCTTATATTCTCTCTTTATGACTTCTTTGGATCAACTTAAGTTCTTACTTACAATGAAGTTTAGCTTATTAATTCATTCCATTATTGTTTTTCATCCTTTTTAGAAATATTTACCCAATCCAAGGTCATGAAGATACTCTCCTGGGCTATCTTCTAGGAGCTTTGCCATTTTGCCTTTCACGTTTCTGATCTGTCTGGGAGTGATTTTTTGTAAAATGTGAGGTAGGAGGCAAGGATCATTTTTTCTCACATGGCTATCCATTCCTTTTCTCAGTGGCAGCTTTGCCACACAGCAGCTTACTGTTTATGTGTGGGGCTGTGTCTGGACTTCGTGCTGCTCCACTGGTCTATTTATCTGTCCTTGCACTGATACAGAACGGTTTCAGTTACTATAACTGTAAATTAAATCTTGATATCTCATAATATAAGTTCTCCAACTTTGTTCTTCAATATGATTTTTATTTTCTTGACCTTTCGCATTTCCAGGTAATTTTACGATCAGCTTGCCAAATTTCACACACAAAGATTTACATTATTAATTGGGATAACAATGAATCTATCATCAATTTAAGTGGAATTGACATTTTCAATATCATACCTTCCAGGAACCTAGTAGATGCCTCCATTTCTTAAGTCTTCTTTCACATTATCTGTAAAGTTTTGGGTTTTCTTTGTGGAGGACTTGTGAATCTTTCGCTGGCTTTATTCCTAGTTATGTGTCCTCTTTTTAATAGAGAGCTACTTCTAGTTTGAATAGAAGCAGAATCTTCCTTTACAGTCACATCCTTAAACAAAACATTATAGAGAAACTCTATTTTGAAGCTGAAGAGAGGAAGTGCCCTTGAACCTCAAGGAGGAGGTGTGGGGTTTTTTTTGGTTGTTGGTTTGAGGTAGGTGAGATGCAGTATGTCTTGTCCAGATGGAATCTTTGGAATATCCTTAAAGGCAGCAGATGTGTGTGGGAAGAATGACAGAGTATATTGAGAAGCATACTTAATGCCTTGGGTAATTGCATAGTTGAATGAATAAACCAATGCATATTTTAAGTATCTGAAGTACATTCATTGATGCAAAGCAAAGGACCATCCAAAACATAGGTTATATCCTGGATTTACCTTCTGAAATCTTTGATTTACCATCCCCAGTTGCCAGAGATGAAGTTACAAATTAGATGATTAAAATATTATCAAGGTAATTGAGTAAGGGATACATGGTTTAGATTTACCACCAAATATATTTCCCATTAAAGAAAAAACATTTTTAAATTTAATAACTCATGCGTGAGTCAGTGACAGCATACTGTTTAAGAGTTAAAGTCTCTTGGAACTCCTGCTGGTTACTACTCTGTTTTTCTTTTCTTTCCCAGTCATGCTTTGGGAAAGAATATTTCTTACTTGCTGACACCAGTGTCTCAGCTCCAATTCACTTCTCACTCCAGCTTCTGACTTCTGACATCCATCGAAACTGTTCTCATCCTTAAGACCCAAAGACCTCATAATTGCCAGATTCAGTAAAGAAGTTTTCTTCAAGTTCTTTAGACATTTGAGATTACTGAACTATTCCTTCTCCTTGAAACTCTTCTTTTGTGGCATTCTTGATATTTATTCTCCTTTCCTGGTCTCCTTCCTACATCGCTCACTCTTTCTCAGGCTGTCTTCATTCCATAAATGTTGGTATTGTGTATGTCCTGCTTCAGACTCATTGCTTCTTCATTGTGAGTCCTCAGTCTGATGGAACTGGTTCACTCTGTGGCTTCCCTGTCAGTCAGTCTTCTGACGTTTTTGAAGGCTTTTCCTGAAATATTCTACACTACGAACACATATGTCTAAACTACCTGTTGGACCTCTCCATTTGAGTGTCCCAGAGGCATTTAAAACTTTACCTGTCAGAACAGGAAACATCTTAACATGCTCAGCACCTTGCCTGGAAGTGGTTATTGACTCTTTTCTCTTTTTTATTTCTTCATGTCTAGTGACAACATCTAACAAGTCTTCCTCCTTAGTAGCCTTAATATCTCTGCAGTCTTCTGCTCTATATCTGTTTTCTTTTTTCTGTTCCCAAATAACCTTACACCTGGCTTTTTAAAAAAAACAGCCTCCTAACTGGCCTCTCGGCCTTCAGTATGGTCATCCTCCAATCTCATATCTGCTCTCAAGACTATCTTTCCAAAATATATGGCTCCTCTATTTAAAACTACAGTGGTTCTATTTTTCCTTTAGCACAAAAGCCAAGAACTTCAATATGGCTTTAAAAACCTAACCATAAGGGAGCTCCCTCTGCTTTTGTAGTCTGCTCATGACACTACCTCTTTTCACCTGCCTGGCCTGTTATCCAGAGCCCCTGCAGTTCCTTCCATTGCTCTGTGCCTTCCCTTCATAAATACTCTGCTTCTGCCCAGAACAGTCACATCTGTATCCACAACCTTCTTCTGTGGATGGCTTCTTACTCTTTCTCCGAAACTCAACTTTCTTATGTCATTGTCTAGGGGAATGCTTTTTCTCATTTCCCTAACCACACCAGTCTGGAATATATTATATTGCATTATATGTGTTTTTTTAAATTCCACTCTGAACTTTTTTCAAAAGCAAAAAACATGTCTTACACGTTTGTATCCTCCCTCTGCAGGTGCTTTTAGATCTAGGCACTATGTTAGGCTCTAGCGATGCAAGATTAATAAGGCATCATCCCTGCCCATGAGGCTCTCATAGTATAGAAAGTGAAACAGAAACACCAACAGATAGTTACTGTGAAGTTTGAGAAGTGCCACATGACAGGTATTTTTAAAACGTGGAAGATAGAGCACCTGATTCTGGGTCTGAGCAAGTTCTATTTAAGAGTATACAAGGATTCTTTGAGAAACATAGATGGACAAATAATCTGCACAGTAAATATCCTCTCCCTGAAAACTCCTGGCAGACCCATCACGTGTTTCACCCATCACCTGTTTTCACCACCAGATTTTCGATCTTCAGATGTAGAGAACTGCATGGGAGCTGAAATATTAAAAAATAAGACCTAAACATGTAAATAAACATGCTGTGGTTTGGTGGGAGAGGTAAATGTATTAAGCCATATTTTAGGGCTTAGTTGAGACTTGAAAAAATGAGCATCTCTTTTGTATGCTCAGCAGCTGTTGGACAAAATCCTAAGCCTGACTGAGATCATAGTCCCCCCTGGCTTTGTCTAAAAATGTTGCTGACAGAACATGGTGGCTCACGCCTGCAATCCCAGCACTTTGGAAGGGTGAGGTTGGAAGATGGCTTGAACCCAGGGGGTCGTGCCATTACTGCACTTCAGCATGGGTGACAGAGCAAGACCCTATAAGACCCTGTCTCAAAAAAAAAAAAAAAAGAAAGAAAGGAGAAAGAGAGGAAAAGTGCATTTGATTTTGTGGTAATAAGAACAACCTAAAGCCTCGAAATATTCATTCAACATTTTCAGATACAATGTTAAAAATTATTATAGATTGCTTTCTCCCAAGCAGATTCCTAAGCTGGCCCTCATGCTATAAGACTTACTGAAATGACTTTTTAATTTGATGAATTTTCTTAGGACAGATAAATACTGTAAATGTTGTCTTAACCGAATCTGATTACTAACAGAATTTCAAACCTAACAAATAACCGAAATACATAGGTGACTGCTTTCATTTCATGGCCCTGAATAGCTGGAAAGTTAGTAGAAAGGTATATCTTCAAGCTGAGCTTTCAAAACACGTATCTGTTTTCAAAAATCTCTAGGGGTAAAATATTTAATGCTTGGTTTCATTTTGCTTCTAGTTTTCTTCTAAAAACACAGTATGACTGGTTTAAAACAATGCTAGATAATTCCTAAGGGAAAATGCTGCAAGAACCTTTCATATAATGAGTTTACTGCCTTAGCTTACTGTTTTAGTTACATGTGTTCAAGAAGTTCTCAGACATATGAACGGAAGACCATCTCCGATTCCACTTTAAAATAAATGGGAAAAAAATGCACCAAGGTGGAAGTGGTGGTGGGGAAAGAAGAAGACTATGAACAATATGAGGAAAGCACTATTTTTATTTTATTAATGATTAGACATAGTGCATTACAGTTTGAAAAAAGTTCAGGTTGTAAGTATGTATTTTTCCACTTGAAAAGGTCAATTAAACTAAGAAACCAATGGGTGTCAGCTCGCAGGTACTGGATCAATAGAACATAGTATCATGGCTTAGTGTCTACCATTATAGTATCTTGATCATCATTATTCTGGGTAAATGCTTTATTTCTAAATCATTACTTCTTCTTATGTGTTTTAATACATTTGAGGTTATTGTCTATGTAATATGCTTTTTTCTGCCTCTACTTCTTCATCTGTGAGATAGAGATAGTTGGAGTTCCTGGATCGTGGAGTTATTACAAGGAGTAGATGAGAGGGTTCACTAAAGTGCCCAGCACAGAGCCTCGTACTCAGTCAGCCTTAAGGTAGGGTTTGTAATTGCCATTACTTGTTTTTTATACTTTATTTGACATCATAAGCATTTTCTCAAGTTGCAAACTATTATTCAAACCCATGATGTCTCAGGGATATTTAACATCCCACTTTTCTCTCAAGATTTAAATAATGTCATTTTGGTCAGGTTTGCAATTTCTAGATGGGTAATAAAATACATTCCACTGAACTAAACATTCTTATGCAGAAGTCTTTATGACCAAGTGAGATGCATTTCCAAAATAAAATAATTGGGTCAAAATATATACATATTTTAAAGACTTTTGATTCATATGTCCAAATTCTATCCCTGAAAGAGTATACCCATTTGAAAGTATCCCTTTCTCTTGCCATGTTTAAATAAGAATTAAGAAAGTGTAAAAGAATGTGGCAAAAAATAGTAGAAGGCTGGAAGTTTTAGAGCCAGAATATTTGAATTTATTAATTACGTACACCATGGTGTCTCAGGGAGGGAAGATAAATATATTCCTGTAACTTCTTATATTTAAAAGGAGCTTTTGTGTGATGAAATAAAAGCACTGCACTGATGTTAAGCAGCCTGTTTCTTATATTGACTGATACAGGATTAAATACTGGCTTTAGGGAGTCACTCTACTTCTCATAGTTACAGACTCACAATTTGCAAAATGGTGATACCATACCTGTATTATAGGCTTTTTGTGGCAGGGAAGTAAGATTGTGCATGAGAAACACTGAGCAAAGGTCTTGGCATATAGAAAGCACCTGTAATTGAGCATAGGCTTATTGACCATGACTATGTTTTTGCTGCAGAGCCGACTTTTAGCCTTCCTCGCTTTATTGCATCTGTAGATTCATAAAGTAGTAGAGTTCCCGGCAGGTGTACTGGCTGTGTCATGAATGAGCAGAGGGCAGAATTCCGTGACACTCTCAGCTGTACTGTCAACACACTCGATGGCCCTGGTTAGTGTTAACATGACCTGGTTTTATGACTTGATTTAGTGCACGTCTAGCTCCTGCTTTGTTCCAGACACTGAATCAAGAATTGGTGTCACAGGAGTAAATAAAATGTAATCTTTGTCCTTGAAGGGCTCGTCATCTAGACCGGAAGTGGTTACCATCTTTTCTGGGTAAAATTATTCTTCTTTTTATAATTGCTGAGTATTCATTTGTGCTGTTTCCATAAAACACACACTGGTAGGTATTTGGAGGTGAAAGTGCATAATGATCAAGCCAGGCTGTGCTCTTAAGATGGTTAGAATGTGGTATGTAGTTCAGTTAATTGGCATGCTGTGGTAGGAAAATAGTGGGCTTTTGGTCAGAAGACCTTGGTTCATACTTGCGGAATCATGGATTAGGCAAGGAAAGCCCTTGTGTTCTAAGCAAGAAAATGAAGAGTCAAAAATCCAGTTATTTGTTCATCCATTTGGCAAGTATTTATCACCTGGGATTCAGAAGGGAATAAAATATACAAAAATCCCTGCCTTCATGGAGCATAGACTCGCTGCGGGTGGAGAAGGATATAAAACCTGCTGCTATGAAATTTTTTAAAGGCAGTGAAGGAAGCCTTGGAAAGTTGGGGAGGGGTGGCATGTTTATAGAGAGTGGCAGGAGAGGCCTATTTTGCCAAATCCCTGTTGAATCCAGTGGAGACGGCATGAGGTTCAAGAGGCAGAAGAGACCCAGAGCCAGCACATAAAATGGAGTTTTACTAGGGAACTTACATACAGGGGAGAGAGTCTAGTGGTGGTGGAATGGACAGGAGAACCACCTTCCATACAGTCCTGGGGCGGCAAGCGGGCTAGGCAGGAGAACCACAACAGCTTGTGGAAGGCATGCCGTTTCTATAGCATTTTCACTTAGCAGCCTTCCCATAATGACCTCCACTTGGCAACCTTCATTCAACCCAACTCGGAGCTTTGATTCTGTGTACAGCCTGTTTCCACAGGATAGTATGGGGGCTCAGATGTACCTTATAGACAAGGAATGAATCTCTGGGCTCGCCGTTCCAGGATTCCCTAGCTCAGATCATACATTCATGTGTGTCTGCCATACAGGGTCCTTCTCAGGGTATGGTTAAGTTATTGCTATCAGGTGCCTTTAACGTACAAGGCCTCACTACAAACTAACATTTGAATGAAGAGCTGGAGGAAGTGAGGGTGCAGTTCAAAGAAACAGCCCTAACCCCAGGAGACCAATGGGACTGGAGCAGAGTATATGTGGGATGCAGGTCGGAGGAAGTGGCAGTGGCAGCGGACAGGGAAGGGACATGTTGCTAAGGACTTTGGCTTTTACTGGGCATAGGATAGGAAGCCTTCAAAGGAGTGTGAACAGAGTGATGGGAGGGTGTTCCCACAGTCCTGGGAGACATGGTAATGATGTAGACCAACAAGGCAGCAGTAGATGTGGTGCAAAGGGTCAGATTCTGGAGGTTGTGTTTAAAGATAAACCCTGATCATTAAAAAATCTGGAGACAACAGATGCTGGAGAGGATGTGGAGAAACAGGAACACTTTTACACTGTTGGTGGGAGTGTAAATTAGTTCAACCATTGTGGAAGACAGTGTGGCACTTCCTCAAGAGCCTAGAAATAGAAATTCCATTTGACCCAGCAATCCCATTACTGGGTATATATCCAAAGGATTATAAATCGTTCTATTATAAGGACACACACACACATGAGTGTTCATTGCAGCACTGTTTACAATAGCAAAGACCTGGAACCAATCCAAACACCCATCGATGATAGACTGGAGAGGGAAAATGTGGCACATATACACCATGGAACACTATGCAGCCATAAAAAACAATGAGTTCATGTCCTTTATAGGGACATGGATGAACCTGGAAACCATCATTCTCAGCAAACTGACACAAGAACAGGAAATCAAACACCACATGTTCTCACTCATAGGCAGGTGTTGAACAATGAGAACTCATGGACACAGGGAGGGGAGCATCACACACTGGGGTCTGTTGCGGGGAAATAGGGGAGGGACAGCCAGGGGGTGAGGAGTTGGGGAGGGATAACATGGGGAGAAATGCCAGATATAGGTGATAGGGAGGAAGGCAGCAAACCACATTGCCATGTATGTACCTATGCAACAATCTTGCATGTTCTTCACATATACCCCAAAACCTAAAATGCAATAAAATATATATTTAAAAAAAATAAACTCTGCTGAAGAATGGCATTAGCAGAGTTTAGAGCTGTGTTACTGTGAAGCCTGAGTGGCCATCAGTTGAGATGAGGATGATGGTGGGAGAGGCAGATTGTACGGGAGAGCACAATTAGTTCAGATTTGCACCAGTTAAGTTTGAGATGCCTGTTGACTTTCAAATGCAGATGTCTGGTTAACTGGAGTTCAAGGGAGAGGTCCTGGCTAAGGATGTAAATACCGGGATTATTATCATAGAGGCGGTATCTGAAGTCAAGAGTTGATCAGATCTGTAAGGTAGTGGTTGCAGCTATAAAAAAGAAGAGCTCCAATGACTGAGCATTGTGGTCAACTATCATGCAGACAGTAGTAATAACTATTATGCTCTTCTGAGAAAATGTGGTACCTTTATCCTGTTCACTGTGGCCACCTCCAAAAACATTGTGTTTGTTTACTAAATGCTGTCTTCATGCCCTGAAATATTGAAGATTTTTTCCTATCAGAGATTGATTCAGGCACAGAGATAACTTGGGCACCACTGGAGTTGGGCATAGGCAGCTCTATGCGGGATGCTTGACAATAGAATTTCAATAGACGTAGTGATCTCGGCCTCTGGTTTTGCTACATAAAAACACATTGATTCAAAAAGGACACAAGGAATGTAGGACACAGACATTAGAACATCACTAGAATGGATGTGTACATTATATACAGGATGCTTTCAATATTAAGGTAAAAAAATAACTGAAGATTGGACTCAAGAGAGAGGCCAGTTTTTCTAGGTTAAAGATGCCTTCCAGAAAAATGTTTGCTCAGCCATGCTTTTAGCAATCACTTATGTGTAGAAAGCTTTTCCATATGTCTCCTGTATTTATTCAGTCAACAGGAATTAGTTTAGTAACGTAACCCAAAGACTTATCATTTGTGTTGCCTTATGATTGATGGTGTTAATAAGTAACTAAGTCCTATGATCCTATTAAGAATTTTACAACAAAGAGGGGCTTGAGTGACCTAAATAAAAATCAGTGCCAAAAAACTCCTATATGGAACTTTTGGAGAGTGTCCCAAAGAAATAATTTTCTTTTTGTTTTCCTTTCTTTCTTTTTCTTTTTCCTTCTTGAGACAGGGTCTCATTCTGTCACCCAGACAGAGTACAGTGGCATGATCATAGCTCACTGCAACCTCAACTTCCCAGGCTCAGTTGATCCTTCTGCTTCAGCCTCCTGAGCAGCTGGTACTGCAAGAATGGGTCACTGCACCCAACTAATTTCTGTATTTTTTCTAGAGACAGAGTTTTGTCATGTTGCCCAGGCTGGTCTCGAACTCCTGGGCTCAAGGGATGTACTCTCGTTGGCCTTCCAAAGATCAAAAGAATTTTCATAGTACATACTGTGTTTATCACCTACTGACAGATTTCTCAGATCATGTCTGGGAGCTCGCTGGCTACATGGGGATCATAGATTTTTGCCTATATATGCTTAATTGAAGTATCAAACACTCCACACACCTTGAAGCATATCTCTCAATTAAAGATTTTTAAAGGCTCAACATTCAAAAGTATTGTAATAATTTTCAAAGTATGCCACAACCTAAGAGGTGTCCATCTATGGGGTGATACTTGGGTAAGGGGGATGAAGTCCAGTTCTGAATTGTGGGTAACAAACACAAGGTAAGTGCAAGCAGGCAGCTTGTACTTACCGTGATAGATGAAAACTTTGGAAGTGAATGATACTGAAGCATTAGGGCTTTTTTTTAAATTGCATTTTAGGTTTTGGGGTACATGTGAAGAACATGCAAGATAGTTGCATAGGTATACACGTGGCAGTGTGATTTGCTGCCTTCCTCCCCTTCACCTCTATCTGGCATTTCTCCCCATGCTAACTCCTCCCAACTCCCCACCCCCCACTGTCCCTCCCCTATTCCCCTCAACCGACCCCAGTGTGTGATGCTCCCCTCCCTGTGTCCATGTGTTCTCATTGTTCAACACCCACCTATGAGTGAGAACATGCGGTATTTCATTTTCTGTTCTTATGTCAGTTTGCTGAGAATGATGTTCTCCAGGTTCATTTATGTCCCTACAAAGGACATGAACTCATGGTTTTTGATTCCTGCATAATATTCTATGGTGTATATGTGCCACATTTTCCCAGTCCAGTCTATCATTGATAAGTATTTGGGTTGATTCCAGGTCTTTGCTATTGTAAACAGTGCTGCAATGAACATTCGTGTGCATGTGTCCTTATACTAGAACGATTTAGAGTCCTTTGGATATATACCCAGTAATGGGATTGCTGGGTCAAATGGAATTTCTATTTCTAGGTCCTTGAGGAATCGCCATACTGTCTTCCACAATGGTTGAACTAATTTACACTCCCACTAGCAGCATAAAAGTGTTCCTATTTCTCCACATCCTCTCCAGCATCTGTTGTCTCCAGATTTTTTAATGATTGCCATTCTAACTGGAGTGAGATGGTATCTCAATGTAGTTTTGATTTGCATTTCTCTAATGACCAGTGATGATGAGCATTTTTTCATATGTTTGTTGGCCTCATGTATGTCTTCTTTTGTAAAGTGTCTGTTCATATCATTTGCCCACTTTTGAATGGGCTTGTTTTTTTCTTGTAAATCTGTTTTAGTTCTTTGTGTATTCTGGGTATCAGTCCTTTGTCAGATGGGTAAACTGCAAAAATTTTTTCCTATTCTGTTGGTTGCCGATTCACTCTAATGACTGTTTCTTTTACTGTGCAGAAGCTGTGGAGTTTGATTAGGTCCCATTTGTCTATTTTGGCTTTTGTTGCCAATGCTTTTGGTGTTTTGGTCATGAAGTCCTAGCCTACTCCTATGTCCTGAATGGTTCTGCCTAGATTTTCTTCTAGGGTTTTTATAGTGTTAGGTCTTATGTTTAAGTCTTTAATCCATCTGGAGTTAATTTTAGTGTAAGATGTCAGGAAGGGGTCCAGTTTCTGCTGTCTGCACGTAGCTAGCCAGTTTTCCCAACACCATTTATTAAACAGGGACTCCTTTCCCCATTGCTTGTTTTTGTCAGGTTTATCAAAGATAGTATGGTTGTAGATATGTTGTGTTACCTCCGATGCCTCTGTTCTGTTCCATTGGTCTATATCTCTGTTTTGGTACCAGTACCATTTTTTGTTTTGATTACTGTAGCCTTACAGTATAGTTTGAAGTCTGATAGTGTGATGCCTCCCACTGTGTTCTTTTTACTTAGAATTGACTTGGCTATGTGGGCTCTCTTTTTGTTCCATATGAAGTTCAAGGTGTGGTTTTTTCCAGTTCTGTGAAGAAGGTCATTGGTAGCTTGATGGGGATAGCATTGAATCTGTAAATTACTTTGGGCAGTATAGCCATTTTCACGATATTAATTCTTCCTAACCATGAACATGGAATGTTTCTCCATCTGTTTATACTCCAGTGGCAAGGTGGGCTCTACAAAACTGCAGGGCCTTCATGTAAGACAAAGATAGCACTTACGTGTTTGCAGTAACTCATGGACACTTTGGACTTAGATTCTAAGGGCCTTATCCCTCCTCCATCCAGTGTTTCTGGACTTCTTCCTGGATTAAGGACCTTTGGAAGAAGCCTTCATTCTTGTCTGTATTCCCTATTCAGTGCACTGATTGGGGTGCTTGGCACAATCACAGCTAACAAACAGAGGAAATATTAGATAATATTTTTATTTCGGCTCTAGGATCCAATATCAATATGGTAGAAAAGATGGAGTTGTTCTTGTTTGACCATCGTGTCTTCAACTATGTGATTTCTTCCAGCATTTACCAGTTTGAATCATCATCTCTCAGGTGCTGCATTCTGATCAAGCTGAACATGTCATGTAATATACATATATTTTTCAATGTGTCTGAGCATACTACAACTTTATATTACATAATCCTTTTCTCCCAAAGATCATTTAATTTGTCTTCCTTTCTCTTACTTCCCTTTCTCCTTTCCTTCTATCTATCCTTCCTTTATCTACAGACAAAATTGCCACAAAAATGTCACTGTTAGCTATTTGGAGAAGCTGTAAAAATCATTTGCTATGAGCAGTTCCAGTGTGTGTCTGGTTAGCAACCAGGCCTTTCTCTGACAACTGGTAGAATGGTTCAGTTGTGGATGTCTTAACTTTCACAAACCATAGGTATTTTATTTTCACTAGTAAAATAGTGAAAATTTCACTAGTAAAATAATTATCACAACTGTGTGATAATTATTTCAAATAATGTTGTGGTTGATTTTCAAAACACTTCTCAGGAAAATGTTACTTGGATTCACTTAGAAATTTATAAACATCTTTTCACTAAATTTAGTATATCACACCAAGTTTTATGTCAGCTTGTTTTTCCTATCTTTAAAAGTTAGTATCAATTTACTATGCTTTCTAATGTAAATTTTAGTATACTTTCTGATTTCTAACAAACCACAGTTTATTTTTGTTTATTTGGTATTCTGGTGAAAAAATTATTGATAGTTTTAAAATTAATGTACCTTATAAAGCAGCATAAATTACGACTTTTTTTCTGTTCTGAGTTCTTGGAGCTCTTTGTGGTATTTCTTCCGGGATTTTAGATTTGTAAATTTTGTTTGACTTCTTGATGTGTGGACATTGAATTCATTTCTCTTAGGAGATGTTTCCAGATGAATATTGCTTTTATAAAAAGACATGTATATTTTTATTAATACCTGTTGGTACTTCTCTGGAAGGTTATGTATTTGTTTTCTTTCTTCCATCCACAACAAAAGTGTTGAGACCAGCCTTACCCTTTTATGGTGTGCATTCATCAAAAAAATTTTTGTTGTTGTGTACAACTTTGAGTACTGATGGTTCTCTCTGTTATTTAGAATTTAAACACATACTTTGTATGTTTACAAGAATAGAAAAGTGGGAAAAATCAAAAGGATATGCATTACTTTAATGTAACTGAACAAAAAGATGCCATTGTTTATATACCTATTGATGCAAGGTACTCTGTTACTATTCATTGTTGTTTAAACATACATTGTATATTAATAATTGTATGCTTAATTAATAGATTTATAAAATCTCTACTTCTTAGAACATATATTTCTTTATGTTTTTATTTGAATTTCTGTTTACTATTTTTTTGCCCTATAATTTACAGTAACATAACGGGTACATGAGATTTATTCTTCATAGTGTTTTTTTTTTTTTTCCCTCAACTCTACTGAGTTTTATCTCATCCACCTGGGGGCTTACTACCATGGCCACACCTGGATCTCACTGTCATTGGGAAGAGCTTGACCTTTAAAACCCACTTCTGGTACCACAGACTCCCCTCATATAGTCCCACCATACCTGTAACCTACCTAAGCACCCTTGTTTTCTCTCTCTCTTTACTCCATGCTTTTCTTTACTGATTCTAAGCCCTGTGATCTATCTCTAATTATTCATTTCCTGATACTCTCAGTGCCCCAGTGTCTTGTTGAGCTTCCTTGCAAACTGTCAGACCCATGAATTCCCATTGGCATGCCCTGTAAGTATGGCACTGGGTGCTGTTGGAAAAACAATCCTGTAACAGATGGAAATAAACTATTATGGCATCTTTCTTTATGGGGCCCTCAGAATTTCCTGGCCATCCTTCTTCTAGTCCCAGGTCAGGTCCCCTCCCATTCCACTCAGCTGTCTTCACCACTGTATTAATTCTGTAATTGGTAAATATGCATGAACACTACATTCCAGATGTGCGCTAAGCTCTAGGGATATGATGTTGAACTGAAACAAGACTCTACCCATGTAGTCTGCAAAAGAGTCAGATACTTATGAAATAGCAACACTAATGATGATTTCATTACACTTGAATCGAGCAGTGAAAAACAAAAGGTTGCCTGAGAATAGATTGAGTTAGAGTAGGGCAGACTGTAACTTGGCTATGTGTAGAGTTTTTTTATTGTCATTGCCTTACTTTTCTTATAGTTTACTATATGTGGATTCCTTGGTTAATATTGTTGTTTCTTTCATTTCTTTTCAGGCTTTACTTAAATGATATTATGCTTTTTCAGTAGTTTACAGCTTGCTGTTATTCTTCAACATTATGCCAGTGCAGTTTATCCATGTTGATACATGTTACTTTAGGCAGTTTATTTTCACTGCTGTATATTTTTTCTTTTAATATTTCTATTTATTTATCTATGGTTGAGTCTGTACATATTTGAACTATTTTCTATTTTTTGTCATTCTTTATAGAATTCTGATATGAGCAGGAAAGGCATGATAAAGATTGGTTAATTTTTAATATACAGGTAAAATTTACCTTTGGCCATTCACTGTAGCCTTCTTTATCTAACACAATCACATATTACTAATTAGTCCACTTTGAATATTCTACCATATTCAAAACAATAAGATAATGCCTTTGTAGGTTTTCACGTGATCTTTTTTTTTTTTTTTTTTGAGACAGAGTTCTGCTCTTGTTGCCTAGGCTGGAGTGCAATGGTGTCATCTCGGCTCATGCAACCTCTGCTTCCCAGGTTTGAGCCATTCTCCTGTCTCAGCCTCCCAAGTAGCTGAATTACAGGTATGAACCACCATGCCCAGCTAATTTTTTGTATTTTTAGTAGAGACATGGTTTTTCCATGTTGGTCAGGCTGGTCTCAAACTCCCAACCTCAGGTGATCCGCCCGCCTTGGCCTCCCAAAGTGCTGGGATTACAGGTGTGAGCCACTGCGCCCAGCCTTTCCTGATCAACTTTCTATAGAAGTGGGTTGAAAATAATTAAATGGCCCAAAGTCGGAAAGATAGAACTCAGATTTCCAGTCTGAATAATTTAAAAGCAAATGCTTTTAAAATGATTTTTCTGCAGTTCATAAGAATAACTGAAATCAGCAATGCTACTAGAAGTCAACAAAGTCATGGTGAATTAATGCTATCATATATAATATCTTTCATCTTTCATATATATATGTGATGCTTGTGTTAGACAAAGAAGAATTAATGCTATCATATATAACATCGGATAACCCTTCAATACCTGCTGTTTCATAGCAGATTGGATTTCATGAGCATTTGTCCTTCACAGAGAGGCCAATGTTGCACTTTCTCAGTAAAGAATGCTGAAGGGCCATTGCAGGAGGAAGGACCTCTCTTACTATTTTCAGCTGCTGCCCCACTCATCAGTAGTGTAGGTATAAGGACATCCAGTTTGCTCTGCCCCAGCCATAGGCAAGGGGATGTGCAGTCCCTCAGTGACCTCGCAGCCGCAGCCTGTCCCAGTGACCACTTCCCTGCAGCCCTCCCAACACGGACATCACATGCTCCAGGTCTCTTGCCCACAGTCATCCCTGAACCCCTTCTGTGCACCTGCTCATCAGTGGTGGCTCACTTGCCCTGGGAAGGCTGCTTCCTTCCTATCCAGCAGCTGTGGCTCTTCCTGCAGGCTGCAAAAACACCTTTTCCAGTGGGGCATTTTATTAGTCTGTTCTCATACTGCTGTGAAGAAATACCTGAGACTGGGTAATTTACAAAGGAAAGAGATTTAATTGACTCACAGTTCAGCATTGCTGGGGAGGTCTCAGGAAACTTACAATCATGTTGGAGGGCAAAGGAGAAGCAGGCACCTTCTTTACAGGGTGGCAAGACAGAGTAAGTGCAAGTAGGGGAATGCCAGATGTTTATAAAACCATGAGATCTGGTGAGACTCACTATCAAGAGGAGAACATGTGGGAAACCACCCCCATAATCCAGTTGCCTCCAAACTTGTCCTGTCCTTGACATGTGGGGATTATGGGGATTACAATTCAAAATGAGATTTTGGGTAGGGACACAGCCAAACAGTATCAGATCTGAAGCCCATCCTTGGGGAGGAGGTCCTTTTCCAAGTTTTTTTTTTTTTGGTGGGGGTACTCTTCCTGAGCTCCAGAGTACCTTTTATAATTCTCTTTACATTTTATTTAGGTTCTAGAATTATCTAGCTCTTTAATGTTACTTTTAGTAGTTAAATTATCTTCTGTTGAAGAAAATTGTCACCATGAATAAAAATTTAGTGGGACAAAATATTTTACAATCTTAGAAAATTTAATGCACTTCAGAACATTATCAAAGATGTAGCATCTTTTTTCCCCCAGTAATTGCTTATCACTATTATTGTGCTTTAATCTAAATGTCATATACTTAGCAAATGGAGATAGTGCTGAGTTAGAGGTTAGGCACTTTAAAGTATATTCACCTTTGTAGCAGGGTGTACAATGGTTTCATAGTGTGTATTTCTACATTAATAGTTTACTAAGTGCTGTGTACCCAACAATAAATAATTATTTGTTTAAAAATCAATGGTGTATTTAATTCAGTATTCAAAAGTTCATGCTAATATTAATAGTGTAAAAATCTTTAAGCCTGTAAAATGTTTGAGTAGCTCAGCTGGGTTCAGTGGCTCACAGCTGTAATCCCAGCACTTTGGGAGGCCAAGGTGGGTGGATCACCTGAGGTCAGAAGCTCGAGACCAGCCTGGCCAAAATGGCAAAACCCCATCTCTACCAAAACTAAAAAAATTAGCTGGGGGTGGCCGTGCATATCTGTAATCCCAGCTACTTGGGTGGCTGAGGCAGGAGAATCGCTTGAACCTGGGAGACGGAGGTTGCAGTGAGCTGAGATTGTGCCACTGCACTCCAGCCTGGGTGACAGAGTGAGACTCTGTCTCAAAAAAAAAAAAAAAATTGAGTAGCTTGTAGTGTCATTGTAGGCTCCACCCAGGTAGCTGTGGAAGTGAAGTTAGAACACCCTGGGGGGAATTTTCTATCATTTTTTGCAAATTAGAATGGAGTCTCTGGGAAGATCCCCACTGTGTATTTATCTGGCAGTTGAGGGAACATAGCATGATTGTACCCATTACTTTGTGAAGAATATCCAAATGCCTTCTTTAGATTGTTGTTCTCCTTGGTACTTATATATTAAAAGCAATTATGTGATATTGTAATGAATTACGTTGACAAGCTTTCGTTCTCAAAGCTGCTTATCTATGTACATTATTTCTGACTAAAAAACTTATTTTTTTCTGCCCATCTGAATGAATTGCTTGCCGGTGGTGACTTATGGCCTCTTTCATTGATTTTCAGTAATGAGATGGAGCAGTATGAGGTAAATATCTGTGGACAAAAGCAGGGATTCTAAATCACATTCTGCAAACCACACATTTGATGGTGCAGTTAGCCCATCTCCTCAAAAATGTTTGTGGTGAACTTTCCTTGAAAAAGCTTGGGCTTAAAGCATGTCACTTAGATGACAGATTTAGAGAGAATTTCAGTCATTAGAGTGAGAAGTCCACTTTGGCTTGGTCAGGCTAACCTTCTCCAAGGATCGGAGAGGATAATTCACCAGGCGGTGCATCTAATGGGCATCATCTTAGTGGATGAGGCAGATAGAGAGAGCCTGTGGTTCTTTTAAATGCATTGATTTCTCTACGGAGTAGCGTTCAAACATGTAACTGACTCCAGGTAAGTGATAATGGACCCCCCTGGTTATAGAATTGCTACCGGGTGTTCAGATGGCTCAGGAAGCAAAGCAGTGAAAACAAAGGCAAAGGAAATCCTTGCAGGATTCACTCATCTGGTTTTGTACTAAGTCACTGTCTTATGGGGATGAGGTACCCTTGGCATCCACTCTTGATCTTGATAACAGGGAGAAAGAGTTATGCGCTGTTAAAAAGAAAGATATCTGTGGAAAGGCGGGGATCCCTTGAAGATGGTGTTTCATAGAACTGCCATTTTTTGGCTCTTGTATCCTTTCCACATGTTATTTAACTTCTCAAATTCAGTCTTTGCTGAACATAGATACTGCCTAGGTTGACTTCCAGCAAGAACAACATTGAAGGTTTTATGAACTGACAACAAAATAACTTTTTATGCTATAAAGTACCTCATGATATGTGACCTTAGGTGAAATACAGGAAGGTCTCAAGCTTACACCATTTCTCCAAATGTGCTACTTACGTTTCTGCATATGAGAAACAGCACTCTTTCTGTCCCTCTCACACATATATAACTGTACATATTATATATGTATGTATCATATATGTGCATATCATATATATCTAATAAATAGATATAGTCCCTACTTGTTTTCCCCTACTCGGGACTATAGTACCTATTTATTCGTTACTATGTACCTATATATTTGGTACTATATAGGTACTATAGTCCCGAGTAGGGGAGAACAAGTAGGGAGGTCTACAGAGTGATATCTACCTATCTACATATATGTGACTTTTATATAGAGATTTTCTGTGTAGATAGACTGTTCCTCTCCAGATTACATATAAATTTATTAAGTGTCACATAATACTTTATGTTTCTATTAGAAAAGAGATCAGGTAGATTTTTCATTTCTTCCTTATCATTTCCCCTTTAATTAATGCTTTTATCCTCATATGGGGACTCTTCCAGGCCCTTCTTTATGACACCAATAAATCTCACTGCCTCTTTCCCATCTGGTCTCTCCACAGTTTTCCTTCATTCCGTGATCCATGTCACTCCAGTTTCCATTGCTGCCCTTCTCAGCATTCCACCTTCTTGCTTCTTTTGTCTGCTGTGCCTAAAATTAACTTGAAAATATGAACCATCTTCAAGACGAATCTATGGTGTTCTTCACATTAGTGTTATAAAAGTATAACATAATCAAACAGTGGAAGACCTTGGCTACCAGTCACTGGGGATCTTACAGCCAAAGGTCAAGACAAATGTTCTTTGACCTTTAAAAATTCATACAAATAACGATTCCATTTCTTACTTAAAGTGTTGCTTTTCTTATTTTGATGTGTTCTTGTGTTTTGCCTGAGTTTAGTCATTTAGGTAGAAATGTACAAATTAGCAACTAATTAAGGACATAGCTTGATATTCTTTTTTGGTGCTGACCTTTCTTGTTTTTATTTTTATTTTTTGAGACAGAGTCTTGCTCTGTCGCCAAGGCTGGAGTGCAGTGGTATAATGTTGGCTCACTACAGCCTTTGCCTCTCATGTTAAAGTGATTCTCATGCCTCAGCCTCCCAAGTAGTTGGGATTACAGATGCACACCACCACATCCAGCTAATTTTTGTGTTTTTAGTAGAGATGGGGTTCCACCATGTTGGCCAGGCTGGTCTGGAACTCCTGACCTCAAGTGGTCCACCTGCCTTGGCCTCCCAAAGTGCTGGGATTACAGGTGTGAGCCACCGCACTCGGCCATAATTATATTTAGTTGAGGATATTGAAGATGATGTTATAAGATGAAATAAAAGCAATTCTGGATAAACTATATCATATGTGTTTAGGAATAAATGGCAGAAGTCTAATGAATTTTTCCTGTAGTACAAACAGGATTGTAAGAGTTTAGTGCATTCCAGAGAAGAAAAAGAATAGCATATTAAATTAGTTTAATCAAAACCAATTGTGCATTTCAAAAAAGATAAAGATATGAATGGAACTTGGGTACACTTCAATACTTGCAAAAATGAAGTTAAAATCTAAAATGACTCAGTAACTCAGCTATGATTTCCTGACAGGGAGAGTTGAGGAGGTGGAGAAAAAAGATGGAGATGGAATTAAACAGTAGAGAAGATTTTAGAGAAACAAGTACTGAGTGACTCCAAAGTAATCCAGGGATTTTGCCATTGTTGTTCTGATCTATTCCTATTTATATGTCGTGGAGAGACATGATACATTTGACCACTTCGTTTCTACATACAATATAAAATAACAAGAGCAACTAGCCTGCTAAGAACCCAAAACCAGATGGTGTATATGTGCGTCATGCTGAGTTGATGGTTTGGAAGTGCCAGCTCTGCAGAATGGCTGGAGTTGAATAATACTTCAAGGTAATCCTGCTTAAGATCCATTTGTGCCTCTCCATATAACTTTCACATTTTTAATAGTTAATTTAATGAATTTTAAGTTGCAGTGGTCAGCAGGATTCATGTAGACAACAGAAAAATACATATAAAATGTCTCTAATGGCATTCGTTAATCGTCAGTTCAAATCAAAGTCATGAAGTGACAGAAACCTCAAGTGATTTAATAGTATTGGCAAACTGCTTCTTAAATAAGCAAATAACCAAAAATGAGTTTATACTTTTTTCCTGGGAAGGATAGATTATTTCATAATTTTTATAGATTGTCTTTTGAGGATTAACCAATGTGAGTTAAAGAAACAGTAACAAAACCCAAACATTTCCTCTTTGTCTCCATATGTTTAGAAAATAGGAAAAAATTATTTTGTAGTACCTCCTTTCTCTGACCTCCACGTACACTCCTTGGGGAAGTCTTTTTAGCAGTTCAGGTGAGGTGGGAGCCATACTGTGGTCCGAAGTTGGGGAGAACAACTAAGGAGGTCTACAGAGTGTGACCGGATAGCCACCAGGTAATAGTAAGGGGACTGCTATGTTAGATGACACCACTGGGTGAGAAGATGAATCAACTGTAGAAAAGTATAAGACTTCATTTGTACGTACTGTTAATGATATACATTGGAGAAAGTGTTGCTTAGACTATTACATTTAGATTTGCAGAAATTATTTTGTTTTTCCCTCTCCCAAAATTTGAGATTCTGTTTTCCCTGCTTCTTTTGATGTTAAGGTTCCCTCCTATTCCTATTCCTTTTCTTTTTAAATCTTTATAAAAGTAACTATTTCCCAAGAATTAGTAAATTACTTATTTATACAAAAAATATTGAGTAATTTAGCTAGATCAGTTTCTTCTTTCTCTGTTTTGAAGGTCTGCTATTAGGTACGTCTGTATTTAATATCATCAAGTCTTCTTGATTAATTGACTTTTTATCATTATGAAATGTTCCTCATTATTTTTGGTAATATTCCCTATGTAGATACATACTTAAAATTTAAAGTTATCTTTTTGTTGAGACCCTGTTTATCCCGAAGTTTGTGAATTAGGAAAATCTAAGGTCTCACAAAGAAAAATATGTCTTACAGCGTTGCTGACTATGAAGGCTCAAAAGGGGAAAAAGTGTTCTCTATCGTATGCTTAGCTTGGTCCGCAAGCCTACTTAGAAAAAAAAAAAAAAGGAACATTTGGGGCCAGGTGTAGTGGCTCATGCCTGAAAGCCCAGCACTTTGGGAGGCAGGTGGATCATGACGTCAGGAGTTTGAGGCCAGCCAGTCTGGCCAATATGGAGAAACCCCGTCTCTGTTAAAAATACAAAAATTAGCCAGGTATTGTGGCACATGCCTGTAATCCTAGCTACTGGTGAGGCTGAGGTGAGAGAATTGCTTGAACCAAGGAGGCAGAAGTTGCAGTGAGCAGAGATATAGAAATTAGAAAAGTAAAAATCTTTTATATTTATTTTCATATCCATATTATCCATATCTGTTTTTCAGCAACTGTCATTGCTCTGCATAGATCTCACAAAGGTCACATCATTTCTTTATTCATCTAATATATCTTTTAGTGAAAGTCTACTGATAATGAATTTTCTGTTTCTGTTTATCTGAAAAAGTCTTTCACCTTTGAGAATTTTTCTCCTTATAAGACTTAAAATATGTTGTTTCATTGGTTTTTTTTTGGCTTGGATCATTTTACGCAAGAAATGTGTGTTAATTATTTTTGTTCTGTATGTGATAATTTTTTTCCTTCCAGTGAATTTAAAATTTCCCTCTTTATCACAAATTTTTTGAAATTTTATTACGCTGAGCATTGATATGGTTTTCTTTCTGTATATTCCACTGTTGGGCTTCTTGGATCTTTGGGTTTATAGTTTTCAGAAAACTTCGAAAACTTATAGTTTTCAGAAAACTTCAGCCATTATTTCTTCAATGTTTTTTTCTACCTGACCACTCTTTTTTCCTTTGGGTCTCCAATACACATATGTTAGACTGTTTCTCACAGTTCGCTTAGATGTTAATATTTAAAGTCTTTCTTTTTTCTATGATTAATTTTGGAAATTTTCTCTTCATGTATTCTTGTTTTCTATGTATTCAGTTTTCAATCTTTGCTTTTTCAGTGTCTAATATGCTATTATTTCCATACAGTGACTTTAATTTCAGATGTATTTTTAACTTTTGAATATTAACTTTCTTTTTAAATTCTTATTTCTGTCACTATTTTTATGTCTTCCTTTAACTTTTTGAACTGATTTAGTTTAGTTGTTTCATGCCCTTGTCTACCAATGCCGATATTTCTGTTATTTCTATATTTGTTGTAATTAAATGACTTTTCTCTTGGTTAAGGATCATATCTTTCTATTGGTTGACATGTTCCGTAATTTTTTTTTTTGAGACGGAGTTTTGCTCTTGTTACCCAGGCTGGAGTGCAATGGCGCGATCTTGGCTCACTGCAACCTCTGCCTCCTGGGTTCAGGCAATCCTGCCTCAGCCTCCTGAGTAGCTGGGATTACAGGCACGTGCCACCATGCCCAGATAATTTTTTGTATTTTTAGTAGAGACGTGGTTTCATCATGTTGACCAGGATGGTCTCGATCTCTTGACCTCGTGATCCACCCGCCTTGGCCTCCCAAAGTGCTGGGATTACAGGTGTGAGCCACTGGGCCATGTTCCGTAATTTTTGTTAGATGGTGGACATTGTGCACTATGTTGTTGAATGTCTGGAATTTGTTGTCTTCCTTTAAGGAATGTAGAATTTTGCTTTTCATAGGCATTTAAACTACTTATAGATCAGCTCCTTTTTTTTTTTTTTTTGAGCATTATTTTAAAGTATTATTGAGGTGGATCTATGTTAGCCTTTATTCCAGGGCTATGTTACTGCCCTGTTTAGGCATGAGACTTTTGGGTCTCTACGGAATGCCTGTTTTAGCCAATAAGCCCTCTCCTATATGATTAGTCAGAACTGGAATACGTCTGTATCCTGAGTGAGCTTTGAGAATTGTTTATCCTACTGCTTGTAGTACTTAGAATTCTAAAATGACCCCAAAGACATTCACCCTTGTGGATTCCCCTCAAACTGAGTTTGGGGAGAATGTGAATATGATTATTCTTGTGATTACTTTATATAGAAAAAGGAAAATTATCTAAGATTGGCTTGATTTCATCTGGTAAGCCCTTTAAAAAGAGATTTATCTGACTGATTGCTGAGTAAAAAGTCCAGTATCTGAAAAGGTTGCTTCACATATTTAGTCCATATGTCTAGTTGTTTATGGTGTGAAGGCAAATCTGGTCCAGTTACTATATCATGGAGTTTTTAGGTGAACAGTCATAGTGAATTCACTTGTATTTGTGGGTATTGCTATAGCTTTAACCAGAATTTTCTTTCTTGGACTTATCCTCCATCATGTTTCCTTGCTTTCCAGAATGCATAAAATAATTCAGTGGTCTCCAGATATTTATGCTTTATCATTACCAAGGCAATATTCTATTTCCTTTGCCTATAAATGAAACTCTCACAGAAATTTTATGTATAGTTCAATAACTAGGCTTTTTGAGCTTACCAAATCCTATTTTTAGTCAATCTTTAAAACTAAGGGATATTGAGTTGGAAGGAAAGGATTTGAAAAAGACTAGCCAACTATATTTCAAAAGAATAAAAACCACTCTTTTTAAACTTTCAAGTTATTTGGAAATATTTTATGCTAATGAAATATATAGAGAGTAATACAATAAATTTCTATATGCCAAATAACCAACTTAAGAAATAAAATATTATCTGTACAGTTGATACCCTATACAGATAATATTTCCTCCAATCTTATCCTTTTCTCTCTAGAGGTACCTTAATGCAATGTTATTAATTCACATGCATTTCTCCATTACTTCATATCCCTGCAAACTTAAATTTATCTTTGCATTTTTTGAAATTTTTTTCAATTGTGTCAGAATGTATGATTCTTTCCTGGATTTCTTTTTTTTGGTTTCATATTTTGCTGTGAAAATGAAATGTTTAAATTTATTTAGATTTTCATTGTATGAATACAACACAATTACTTATCCAGTCAACTATTAAGAAACATATAATTATTTCAACTTTTCTTAAGCAACGAACCCTTAAATTAACCTTTGGTAGATATGACTAGTACACATGTGTTAGAGTTTCTGTAGGGAATGCACTTTACAATTATATCACTAAATAAATAGAGTATATGCATTTTTAAATTACTATAGATAGTTCAAAACTCAGAAGTTTTGACTTATTATATTCTGACTTCGTGGTGGTGTGAAAGTGATCACATTCAACAGAAATCATACTTTGAGTACTCATGAAGCCATCTTGTTTTTCACATTCATTATAATGTTTAATAATTACATGAGATTTTCAACATTTTATTATAAAATGGGCTTTGTGTTAGATGGTTTTGCTCAACTGCAGGCTAATGTGTGTGTTCTGAGCACATTTTAGGGAGGCTAAGCTAAGCAATGGTATTCGATAGGTTGGGTGTATTAAAAGCATTTCCAACTTAAGATATTTTCAGTCTACTATGAATTTATAGGGACATTATCGCATCATAAGTTGAGGAGCATCTGTAAATATTGTCAGTTGTTTTTCAAAGTGATTTTCCAGATCTGCATTCCTACCATAAGATTCTGGTTGCCCTACATCTTTATAACACTTAGTATTATCACAATTAAATTGTAAATAATTATAATGGTGAGAATTGCTACCTCATTGTGGTCTTAATTTGTATTTCCCTGGTTATTAGTCACCTTTTTATGTTTACTAAGCAGATTGGCATGAAGATTATTATTCCCCAGTAGGGTCACTCCAGTGTAATCAAACTCCATTAGGACCAACATAGAGATTCAAACATCTAAAGTCCTAAGATGTGGAAAATACAAAGATATGAATAGAAAGATATGAAAAATAGAAAATAGAAATTTTTTCTAAGTATGAAATTATTCTCTGAGTCATTGAAGTTATTTCTGGTTATCAAAACATCAGTCTTGTGACTTCTATTGTGTCGTTCTCAAGCGTGGCAGGCTTAGCTTCTCTTACTCTGGCTTTCTGGCTATAGAAAGAATGACAGTAAACCTTAAGTCACTGAAACAAAAGAGAGTCCACATTATGAGGAAACATAGAACATTGCTCTGGCTAAGACTGACTAATAATAGTAAGATTTGGTGAAGTCCAGAAAGCCTCACTTAATAATTTGAGTGTTCTAGTGCTGTGCTGAGTGATGGAACCAAATACTTTTTTGGATCCGTCTTCCCTTGTAAGGACCCCTATCCACAGAGCTTTCGCAGATTCTTTCTACTGCCAATGAGGAAATATACCAAAAAAGGTACTTGCTATCTTTTCTTTCTTTCTTTAAAAAAAAAAAAAAAATATATATATATATATATAATTGTACTTTAGGTTCTGGGGTACATGTGAAGAACATGCAGGATTGTTGCATAGGTACATACATGGCAATGTGGTTTGCTGCCTCCATCCCCATCACCTATATCTGGCATTTCTCTCTATGTTATCCCTCCCCAACTCTCTACCCACCACTGTCCCTCCCCTAATCACCTCCAACAAACTCCAGTGTGTGGTGCTCCCCTCCCTGTGTCCATGTGTTCCCATTGTTCAACACTCACCTATGAGTGAGAACAGGTGGTGTTTGATTTTTCGTTCTTGTGTCAGTTTGCTGAGAATGATGGTTTCCAGGTTCATCCATGTCCCTACAAAGGACATGAACTCATTGTTTTCTATGGCTGCATAGTATTCCATGGTGTATATGTGCCACATTTTTTCTAGGGTTATTATGGTGTTAGGTCTTATGTTTAAGTCTTTAATCCATCTGGAGTCAATTTTAGTGTAAGATGTCAGGAAGGGGTCCAGTTTCTGCTTTCTGCACATGGCTAGCCAGTTTTCCCAATACCATTTATTAAACAGCGAATCCTTTCCCTATTGTTTGTTTTTGTCAGGTTTGTCAAAGATCAGATGGTTGTAGATGTGTGGCGTTGCCACCAATGCCTCTGTTCTGTTCCATTGGTCTATATCTCTGTTTTGGTATGAGTACCATGCTGTTTTGATTACTGTAGCCTTGTAGTATAGTTTGAAACTTGCTTTCTTTTCTAAGGAGGCAGTGAGTAAAATTGTATCTTTTACAAAGATATCATCTGTAAATTATTTTCAATAGAAAAAAAAAAGCCAGAAAAGCTTTCCCGAATCTGTCCTTGCTGCTAATTGAGTATGACTTTGTGCCCAGGGGATATGTTTTCTGCCCTTATCATAATTGGAATTATCATCTGCCTAGCTGCATTACAATATGCTACCTGCAGTGTTCTCCCTCTGCAGCAGTATAAGTAAAACATAGCTGATCTAAATGCTTCCATTTGTAATTGATTTGGAGAATGTACAACCTGTAATTTTCTGGGGGGGGGATTGGGGGAAATGGTATGGGTATCTCTGTTTATATTACTTTGGAAATATTTTATTTTATTAATACTAAAAACCTGAGTAGGAGGTCATTTGGTTCAAGTTTGACAACAGAAACTTGTTTCATTCCAGTCTTAATTATTACATTCAGTTGATTTATTTTTTATTACTTAAGGACCCACTTCCTACCATTTCCCTTGGTAGAAAAAAATATCCAAATGTAAGAAATGAAAGCATAGAAAAGTTTCTTTTCACATTTAGCCTGAATTGTCTTATTATTCAGACCATCCCCACCTCTTTGTTTTCACTTCTTAGATATTTGTTTAAACTCAGTAGTTATATTGACCAGTAGAAACCATAGATATGATTTAGACATGACCTACTAGGAACCATGACAAACTATAGACATAATGCTTTAAAATGATGGTCCTGCCAGTTTGATCATTGATATTGCTTTCTGCTGGTCCTATTTAGACGTGTGTGTGTGCATGCATATTTTGCACTTGTCCCGATGTGAGTGAAAATGGAAGTCGTGTTTTAAAGATGAACTTTCTCACCTATAATAGCAAGTTGTAAATGACTGTTTTCCATTTCTAGGACCAACTCTTTAAAGTATGCTTCTGATCCTTTCCTCTCAGATGTCATGTTGCACACCAGCAGCCCATTCGCTGTTCCACAGCTTGGGTCTCTAGATCTTAATGACTAATACTGGCTGTTGTACTTCTACAGGTTATCCAGGCTGTCTTTTTTGGCATCTGTGTGCTGACTGATCTTTCCAGTCTTCTGACTCGAGGAAGTGGGAACCAAGAGCAAGAGAGGCAGCTCAAGAAGCTCATCTCTCTCCGGGACTGGATGTTAGCTGTGTTGGCCTTTCCTGTTGGGGTTGTGAGTATGATGGAGGATCCATTTAGCCACAAAAGAAACTTGGCTCTTATTTCAGACTTCTAAGAGACAAAAAAAAAGAGTTCATTATAAGAGATTTCTGTATTAGTTTGCTAGAGCTGTCAGTACCACAGATGTGGTTGCTTAAACAACATATTTATTTTCTCATAGTTCCGGAGGCCAAAGTCTGATATGCAGGTGTCCACAGGGTTAGTTTCTTCTGAGTCCTCTCTCCTGTGGCTTGCAGATGGCGCCTTCTGACTGTCTTCACACACTCTTCTCTCTGTGCCTGTCTTTGCCTATCTTTGATATACCTTACAAAAATCTTCCTATTTTTGTAAGATGTATTAATCATGTTAGAATATGGCCCCCTAATGGCCTCATTTAACCGTATATAATTACCTCTTTTCAAAACCTAGTCTTCAAATAGAGCCACATTCTAAGGTTCTGGGGGTTAGGACTTCCAGATATGAATTTTGCAGAGGATGCTATTCAGTCTATAACAGTTTTTTAAGCAGCCCAAACTTGAAAGATAGGGTCCTTGGGTCAACCAGTCTAGTATTTTTTGAACTTGGGGAGGAAATCAGTATTAGCTCATATTTCTTCACTTACCCAACTGAGCCATTAGCTAATATTGTTGAAGTAAATGCCTCTTAATGTTTGGGTCTGTTTTGACTTCATCGATTTTCATTGTTTTCAGTTAGATTCTCTCCATAACTCAACTTCCTTCACAAGTCTGTTAGTTTTCCATCATCTGCACATAAACCATGTTTTTTAAAGGCCCTCAGAGACTGTATAGATTTTAACCTTTGCATAGCCACAATAAGAATAAGAGAATTCATATATATCACAAATTGTAAAGATGAGTGAGAGATTTTACTTAATTCAAATTCAGACTTTTCATTTGCCAGCTGATTTGGAGGAAAAACAGAAGTCCCAGTGATATGGACTAGCACATGCACAAAGTTCATTGTAGGAAGAATCAGAACATTGTTCATAAATCCTTCCAGTGGCTTAATCATATTTCTCAGGTCTGTAGCTGGTAGAAGGCCCTACATGCTTGCTTTAAGACCAGTTAGTAGACAGATTGTCACTGGATTGCCAAATCGTATTTTCTTGGATGAAATAGCCCTTAACCCTTGAGAACCACACAACGGCCAGGGAGCATTATAATTTGGTTACACTCCTCATCCCCTTATCCTTGTCCTCTCAAAGCAGATCTCTCAAATTCCATTGTTTAGCATAACAGAGTGTAATGCTTTCCATATTACTTAATATTTCCTTCTTTGGACTTTCCATATAAAATTCAAATACTTTCTATCAGAATATGCATCTAAGAGAAAATTTCCATTAGCATAAAGCATATAGTTTCTGCATAAAGGAATTATCTAGAAAATGTAAGTCTCCCTGTGTAAGTGTATATGCATATATATCTAATATATAGTATATGCATGTATATATACACACATATACATATCATACATACATTTTTTCTTTTTTAACATTTACTCCCTTGGAATTCCTATAGATATGTCATTGCCTGTGGAAGCCTTTGTTGGCTAAAAGAACTACAACAGTAATACAATAAAAAAGTAAATAGGAGTACAGTGTTAACATGTTTTCTCTTAGCTGCCTTCTGTATGTGGTATCAAATTATGTCTCTACAGGGAAATTTTGACTTACATTGTATATCTTGCTGCTTTACTCAAAAGCTCATGGCATATGCCTTTTCGACATTTTTTACCTTTCTTTGGGGGAAACATTTGTACCTGCTTGAAACTTGAAGTATATGTAAACTCTCAGTGTCTTTCCTGCAATTACCCCATGTATGCCTCATGGTTTGTAAGACAAGTGGTGGCCTTTCTGTTTGGTTGTTTTAGTACATCTGATATTTCCTCCATCTATCACTATCTTTGTTGTGTTGCCTATGTTTTATAAAAAAAGAGGAATAAGTGTCTTTCATCCGCAGCCACCCCACTCCTCTTAAACCAGAAGCCCCGGCATCACGCTTTCATGGTGTACGGGTGCAGCTGTCCTAGTGGCTAAGCTCTCTGACAGCAGTACCACTCCTCTTCACTGTGCCCAGGTCCTGCCATGCCACCAAGCTCATGGACAGGGTCAGTGCTCTGAGAATTCACAACAGAAATCAAAGAATAGATAAGGAATCAGAGATGTGCAACTCACTGATGTTTTTAACTCATTTTTTTTTTGCCCATTGATATTCTGTAGTCACTATTTCCATCTTTCATGATCTTCCCTGTTATTGTGAGTCACTGTTCCCTTCATAGTTACTAGTTTGTTGTTTTTCTAAGCTTTTTAAGGTTCCTTTCAAAGAAAGTGACATTTCTTTCTCCCTTTTCCCCCCTCCTTTCTCTCCCTCCTCTCCCCTCTTTTAAGAATAATCTAGGTCAGTATTCTCTAGAAATCATCATATGTTTTCTACTATTTCTATTTTCCCCTGTCATTTAATGTTTTGTATCTATTTATGCAGTTTCCACTAGACTTCTCACTCTAACACACAGAAATTCATTTTGAGGCCAAAAAAGCCTGGTAAGTTGTTCCTTCCCAAATCCCATTAATTTTATTGTAGTCATATTTACAAAAGATATGAATGTGCCTCTTTACAAGTATTTGTATTAGTCTGTTCTCACACTGCTAATAAAGACATACCCAAGACTTGAGTAATTTATAAAGGAAAGAGGTTTAATTGACTCACAGCTCCACATGGCTGGGGAGGCCTCACAATCATGGCAGAAGGCAAAAGAGGAGCAAAATCACATCTTACGTGGTGGCAGGCAAGAGAGTGTGTGCAGGGGAACTCCCCTTTATAAAACCATCAGATCTTGTGAGATTTATTCACCATCATGAGAACAGCAAGCAAAAAACCACCCCCATGATTCAATTACCTCCCACTGGGTCCCTCCCACGACACATGAGGATTATGGGAGCTGCAAGTCAAGATGAGATTTTCGTGGGGACACAGCCAAACTATGTCAGTATTTTAACACAAATTTTTTTTCACTAAAACATTTAACTTTGTGATTTTTCATCTTTCTCTCCCTAAGGGTATTTCCCGCCTTTCCTTTCCAAGGTGCTGTGTCTTAGCTGTGGCTTCAGAGTTTCCCCTGTTCCTTCTGTACCTTTTTCCATATTCCCCCAACTGCTCAGAGGGATCTAGAATCCTGCTGTAGTTTTATTCTTATGACTCAGGACGTTCTTCTTTATTAAAATGTAAACCCTCCCTGGAGCATTCAAGTGATTCACCAGGAATCACTTGAAGAAGCATCATTTTTACTCTTTCTGTGCCTCCTGGCCTGGAAAGGAGGGGCTGACCTGGAGGGGTCATTACATCAGAAGGATGGAAGAACATTAATGCCCAGGAACTGATGGAAGCAGAACTATGCCTGTATGAATCTGTAGCATAAAAATGCTTATCATATGTGAAGAGGATTAATGATAACATTTATAAGTAAATGTGTTTATAATTTTGGTGGATGCAGTCAAAATCCTAAAGGGCAAAATTCTTAAGCACCCTCTCTGTGCCAGGGGAGCACCAAGCGTCCTATAGCTGCAGGTGCAGAGCCTCAGGTTTAAGTCCTCCTGTGATTCCCACAGGTCTCTCCTGCTCTGCCACCCTGACTGCTGAGGCACTGCCAACCTTGCAGAGTGCTTCCCTGGCTACTATTTACTGACTTTCTTTGCCTACTGCCTTTCTACTTTTTTGTCAGTCAGAAGTTGAAAGGGAAAGCAATGTTATTTTTGCTTCATGGTGCAGGCAAAATGGCATCAGGCATGAAAAGAGAGTAAAGAATGAATGTATTACCTCTGAACAGCTGAATTGATCAACTTTGTACAAATGTTCCTGAAGAGACCTCTTGGCCCCTGAGCTTTTCCTGATGCTCCCATTATCTCTGTCTTTCTGTCTCTCTCACCCCAACTGAAACCATGGCAGCAAGAATGACATGTGTGGGTTATCTGGGATTTGTATTTTCTGCATTAATGCTTCCTCCAGTAACGAGGTTAATTGAGAGTTGACAGTAATTGCTTTATGTGAGCATGAAGCCCTAAATATGATTTTGTAACCCATGCACCTAACATGTCTATTTCATGGTCTCTCTTTATCTCAAAGATACATAAAAATCATGAAACATTCCAATCAAAGATAATTGGAGGAAAGTTTGATTTCAGCATAACCTTCAGGAAATCAGGCAGGGTTGCTTGAGTGAACGTGGCATGTATCATCCTGATTTGTGTAGATTCCCATAAATACAAAGCTGGCCTTGATTAGTAATGCTAATGGCCGGAAACCACCAGCACTCGCAAAGCCTTGCAACTAATTTTGCAGGAATAACCCTTGGGAGGCTCTTCTTACCATGTGCAGTTTATTTCTGAACCCTGTCACCCTTTTAAAGAAGCATTACAAATAATTGTATGACATTATGTGGTCTGGAAGCACTGAAGTTTATTAGGAGCAATCAGACCAAGAATGTCTTTTGTCTCCTGTGAGTTTGTTGACTTTTGTGCTGGCAGATACCATTATGGCTAAGAGACTGGGCTTAGGCTTTTAACCAAAAAAAGGAGGGAGGCATGAGAGAAGAGCAGAAATAGCAAATAAGTAAATAATATATATATATAAATTCATATATATATAATATATTTATAAGTATATTTGTATTTATTTAATATAAATAAATATTATATACTTAATATATATAATTATATGTATTATATATAATATAATTATAGTGTAATTTATATTATATTTAATGAGTATGAAAGTGCCCCCTCAGGAATCCTAAACGTATCTCCAACTGCTAACTAAAGCAGCCCATTAATGAAAAAGAACGATTATTTATATATTTTAAACTTTATGTCTTTTTTAATAGAGACGGGGTTTTGCCCTGTTGCCCAGGCTGGAATGTGGTGGTGCAATATCTCACTACAGTCTCAACCTCCTGGGTTCAAGGGATCCTCTCACCTCAGTATCCCAAGTAGCTAGGACTACAGGCATGTACCAGTACACCCGCCTAAGTTAAATTATTTTGGAGACTAGGGTATCACTAAATTTCCCAGGCTGGTCTTGAACTCCTGGCCTCAAGTGGTTCTCCTGCCTCAGCCTCCTGAGTAGCCAGATTACAGGACAAGCTACCATTGCCAGCTAATTATAAATTTTTTATTCATTCTAGATTAGGCATCCTATTCCTTTGTAGCTGCTCAACTTGAATAATGCATGTAATCTGATCTCATAACCTCACCAGTACACTTTTGCCCTGGTGTTGGTTTGGTTGCTCTACCCCCAGTGCTGGTCGGCCCCATCCCAGCATGAAGATGACAGCCCTTTCTGAGTGGGTCTGAAGAGGTCTTTGAGGTTTTGATCAGTTCTAACCTGGGATGGGTGTCCAGGTCATTAAGAGCAAACCGGCATCTGCCTGTATTAACTTTTTGAGAATTTGACCTTCTTATCTGAGTTTAGACTCAAGGCTGTTTAAGTATCCATTTCTGGTGTTATAGTCATGTCTTGTAAAGACTTGAAGATTTTATAGGTAGCAGCCTATTCTAGAATCCTTTAGAACTTGATTTTACTTGTAACGGGACTGTATGGTATCTGCTTCCTTAGGAAACATGGAAAATTGATTTAAAATCTCAAATGCAAACTCAAAGTAAATGTATATTGCTATTGTTTTCATAATGTAATTCCCAAAAGTCTTTGTTTCTTGACATACTATCTAATTCTAAGCTATCTTTAAGAAAAGTTTTGAGATGCATATACATTTAGATTATCATAAACCTATGACTTAAAAATTGTAGTTTCATTACTGATTTTTAAATGAAAGAGGTTGGCTTAAATGGGAACCCAGAATATTAGTTAATATTAATGACTAATATTAAGGTCTGCTAATATTTAACACATAAAGGAAGAAATTTTGATTCTAATTGAGACTATCAATAAAAGAAAATGCCTTTCCTTCTCTTTTGATATTAAGGGGGAAATTTGAAAAAATACATTGTTTATTCTACAAACTCTGGATTTAACTTAAAAATACACTTAATATAATCTAATCCTCTCTTTATTAAATTTTCACACAAGTACCTGAAATCAAAGACTTTTCTATTTTCTTTAAGCCTTAACTGATGTTTTAAATTTCTCTGAATGTCCTTTTCCTTTCTTTTCTTAAAAATACAAAATTGGCTAGATCATGTTTTATGGTAAAACCCAGTACGCTGCTGATGCGGTTGATCAAATGCCTGCCCCCTGCATTGAAATAAGGAATGTGAATTAAGTTACCTAAGAAGGAAGGTTCAGAGATGAGGATTCATTCAAGATCAGTAAGGAAAACGAGCCATATTTCCCCAGTACCAGAAGAAGAGCTCAGAAAACTATAATTACCAAAACTACGTGAGTGGTCTTACAACTATTTTTTAATAACTTGTCAAAAGACCAGGAATACCATATGTTTAGATGTATGTACCTGACAAGAAACCAGGTTGCTTCTCAATCATTTCATATACTCTTTTCTCCTAAATGATTTTCTGCCTAGGTGACCTATTTAGTTTACACACATTCATGCTAGCTCAGACTGGTCAGCTTTTTTGATGTCTGCAAGACACATATCTTAAACACAATAAATAATCACACTTTAACAAAATTTCATATAGTTGCCCACTTTAAAATACATGACAGGGAAAATGCACATTTCTAACTAGACTGTTCAAAGGACAGAAGTTCTCATCAAATCAGTAATTATTTGTGGATCCATGGAGCCTACTGTGTAGCAAGTACTGAGTGTTGAGAATCAGGTTAGTGTTGGCTGAGAACTGGCCTGTCCTTCAAAGTTTTCACAGTCTAGGGAGGGTGACTTTATAAGCTATATCAACAAGTAAATTTAAATAGGGTGTGATGAGTATAGTCATAGATGTGTTGAAGGTGCAGAGAAGTATGCCCAAAGAGAGAGGGGTTAATTGTAGTGGGTGGGAAGTCCTGAAAGACTTCTCAGAAGTGATGACATCAAAGTTCTGTGTGGGCTTATTGGACATAGAAGTTAATGATGCATTCAGTTGCAAGTAACAGAACACCTTCAGATATCCACGTGGCTCACCTTTCACTTCATTCAAGTCTGCTCAAATAAGCTCAGCAAAGCTTCTATGAATGATCTATATGAATTAGCCTTTCATTATTCTCTGTTCCCTTACCTTGCTTTATTTTATCCATAATGATTATCACTAACTGGCATATTGTATTTATTCTTTTATTTGTATAGTATGTGTCTTCTCTGATTTGGTTCATATGCTACGAAGCCAGAGGGGTTATGTGTTTCATATATTACTTTATCCCAAGCATTAGGAGCACTGTCTAAATAATTCAATATTAGTTGAATGTAGTCCAGCCAACCATGGTTTAAGTAATAAAGATATTTAATATCTCACAAGATAAGAAGCTTGTTGACAGGTAGTTTCAGGGTGCTATTGCTTAGTATTTTCATATTTTGTAGTTTTTATTGAGACACAGTCTCACTGTGTCATGTAGACTGGAGTACAGTGGCATGATCTCAGCTCACTGCAACCTCCACCTCTTAGGCTCAATCAATCCTCCCACCTCAACCTCCTGAGTAGCTGGGACCACAGGTGTGTGCCACCACACCCAGCTAATTTTTATATTCTTTGTAGAGATGGGATTTTGCCCATGTTGCCCAGGTTGGTCTCAAACTCCTGAGCTCAAGCAATCCACCACCTTGGCATTCCACAGTGCTGGATTTACAGGCATGAGCCACCATGCCCAGCCAGTATTTTCATTTGAGACTCGTGTACTTTCTATTTTCCACACATCTGTCTTCAGAGTATTACTTTTTTGTCCTTGGACTTGCCACCTAAAGTCTCAAGAGGTTAATAAAGCACCAAGCATCACGTCCTTCACAGCCACGTTCAAGGGCAGAAAAGGAAGAAACTCTCTAGGGAGCCCTCCCCAAGTGTATGTCTCTTCACCAGGCAAACAGATTGTTCCCAGAAGCTCCACCTGCAGATTTCACCATAGGTCTCATTGGTCAGAACCACCACATAGCTAGAGCCAGCACGGTGAGAGGCCAGGAAAGCAAGAAGCAGCAGAAGGAAATGAAGTTACCATGAGGGTTTAAACTAATTATGGTCTATCCTTAGGGACTGGACATATTGCATATGGTTTATCCAGACAAAATCAGGATTTTTAAAAAATGTAGTAACAAATGTAGAGAATAAAAATATGTAAAATCAGTAAAAACTAGTAGGATTGTAGGTAATTTATTTTTTATGTGAATATGAAAAATATGTACGGTAAAGCTGATAAGATTAATCATTGACATTTTCTATTGTAGCCAAAAAGGTATATTTTCCCATTCATTCTCTACCAATATCATTTTTTTTCTGAGATGGAGTTTTCATCTGTCACTAGACTAGAGTGCAATAGTGTGATCTTGGCTCACTGTGGCCTCCACCTCCTGGGTTCAAGTGATTCTTCTGCCTCAGCCTCCTGATAACTGGGACTACAGGTGTGCACCACCATGCCCAGCTGATTTTTGTAAACCAATTATCTTGCATTCTCACCAGTAGTATCATAAAGAACAATTGAAATCTGATATCTGATAATCAAAGAAGAATTTCTTACACGTTTGATGTAATAGTTTAATTTCTAAAGCTCCATACAGAATTTGTCAGAGGTGTCCCTTGCTCTAGACCACAAACTCAGAGATTCAGACAACTGGGTTCAGTAAGTAAAATCTTCCCTGAATATCCTTCCTCCTAGAAATTATCATGTCCCGTAGATCATTTCACAGTGTTCCTACTTTCTCTGGACCAAAAATAAATAAATAAATAAATAAATAAACCACAGAAATATCTTAGAAAATAAAGGTATCTTCTTCCCATAATTGTAGTCACCAGTCAAATATATATTTGAAATTTGAGATCAAGAAAAGGTAGAATTGATTTTCAGTACCATTAATAATGCGTGCCTATTATGCACTAGACGTGTGATTCCTGTCCTTAACAATGTGACCCCCAAAACCAGGATCTTATATATGTCCTTGTTTTGGGGACCAGAGACAAGATACAAAATTCTTGATTTAAAAAGACAAGAAAAAAAGAAACACTATTCACATTTCTTCTTCCTTCCCTGAATGTCATTCCTTCCCTCTTTCCCTCTATCTCCCCAACACCCCCATCTTTCTCTCTGTCTCTCTCCCTTACCCTCTTCTCTCTCTTTCTCTACCTTTCTCCTTTTACCTCATCCCTTCACCCTAACCATTGCTTTCTATGTAGGAAAAGAAACAATAGCGTATTGCTGTGTGGGTGTTCCTGAAATTACTACTGTCCCCGTGGGTGTTTTGAGGTAACTCTTACCTCCTTTAGCTGGATCAAAGTGTGCTGTTATATCAGCCGATAAAAAAGTAATTTCCCCTCAAGGAAGGAGCTAGTAGACCTTCCACCTACACAAAATGTACTAACTTCATCGTGCCCATGTGATTACTACTCTAAAGATTTGCTTATTTTACCACAAATAGCCAGTCCTGGAGAGCCTGAAAGATGGAAGAATGAGAGCTGATTTTCATTACATGCTTGCTGTGGGCCAGGCACTGTGCTATACTGGAACGATTTATTTAATCCTCATGTCCCCAGAAAGTAGGAACTTCCATCATTCTCACTTCACAGAAGACTTCTGTTTTGTAGTTTTACAGATGGGGTTCCCATTTTATAGCTTGCCCGCTTGAGGTCCTGCAGCAAGTGAATGATGCTAGTAAATCAACCAGGCTTTGAACCCAAACACTCCAGTGAACAGAGTGCTTGCTCTTAGTAACCACGGCTCTGTGCTATGTAATGAAGTTTTTTGTCAATGACAGATGACATATAAGCAATGGTCCCGTAAGATTATAAAACGATATTATGGGCTTGACATGGTGGCTCACACCTGTAATCCCAGCACTTTGAGAGGCTGAAGGGGGCAGATCACTAGAGCCCAGGAGTTTGAGACAAGCCTGGAGAACATAGTGAGATCCCGGCTCTACAAAACAGAAAAGAAAAGAAACATTTACAAAAATTAGCTGGGTGTGATGGCACACACCTGTAGTCCCAGCCACTTGGGAGGCTGAGCTGGGAGGATCCCTTGAGCACAGGAGGTGGAGGCTTTAGTGAGCTAAGATTTGTGCCATTGCACTCCAGCCTGGACGATGGAGTGAGACCCTGTCTCAAAAATAAAAGAAAAAGCGAAAAACTGGATTAGGGGCCAGATGTAGTGGCTCATGCTTATAATCTCAGTGCTTTGGGAGGCTGAGACAGGATGATTACTTGAAGCTGGAAGTTCCAGACCAGCCTGGGGAACAGCAAGACCCTGTTTCTAGAAAACATTTTAAAGGTTACCTGCTTGGTAGCATGCACCTGTAGTCCCAGCTACATGGAAGGCTGCACTAAGACAATTGCTTGAGCCTAAGTGTTCAGATGAGTGAGCTCTGATCACTTCACTGCACTCCAGCCTGGGCAACAAGAGCACAACTGTGTCTCTGAAAAAAAAAAAAGAAGAAGAAGAAGAAAGAAAAGAAAAAAACAACAACATGCTTTTACTATGTTTAGGTATGTTTAAATACGCGAATACTTACCATTATGTTGCAGTTGCCCGTAGTATTCGGTAGTTTGTAGCTTAGGAGCAATAGGCTATACCTTCTACAGAGCCTAGGTATACAGTAGGCTATACCTAGGTTTGTGTAATTCCACTCTATGATGTTTGCAAGATTGTAAAATAGCCTAATGACACATTTCGCAGAACGTGTCTGTTGTTGAGTGATGCATGACTTTGCTCTAAACTTTTTGACAAACCTAACCTAACTTTGCTTTTTGTCATTTGCCTGATAGCCATTTTTAGGTATGTACATAAGGCTTGAGCTGACCAAAATCTCTAACTTTGGAGAAGTATCAGAATAAGAATAGGAGTTCCGTAGAATCTGAATAAAAAATTACTGCTTTATCTTTTTTCCTGGAGGTGGCGTAACAAAAAGTTGTGTTCATTTGTACTTCTGTTGTTTCCCTTTGACACACTATTTCACACTGTAGAGCCAATGGCTTTATACAGTTTTACAGGACAGCTTGCAAATGTAAGTTTTGACAAGAAAATAAAATCTTTCCTGCTTTTGTCTTCTCATTTCAAATATTGCATGCAGATTTAAGCTACCACATTTACCTAATGTGCTTGCTTTTCATAGGTGAAAATAAGGTTATATCAGTAGAATTAGGTACCTTTAAAAAATTGGTGGCAAAATGTATCCAGTATGTCATCTGTAAATCATCTCTGGGCTTCCAAGAAGGCATAATTTGTAGCTACACAATTGCAAAAAAACCTATTTTTGGCAAGAAGTGATCCAGTGCATTCCACAGAAGCAGCAGCATCCTAAAAACTGAACAATGTCTACCTCATGAAATGTTTTACTAAGAATTCCGAAAACTCTGCTTTATCAAGAGTTAGTTGTAAGTCAAATCTGTTTTTCTTTTTAAGTTTATAATTGAGCCCTCTACCTGTTTTAAACAAGGATTTGAGGTGGTATAAGTCAAATCTGTCACTCAAGCAAACACTCTAGCATCCTGAGCCCTATTGTTCAACAAAGGCCTTCAGTAATTAATCTTAGCTTTTTGGGTAAGTGCCTTCTATATTATGGTGTAAGAAAGGTAGAGCAACTTTCTTATGCCTTTTATCCTAAAAAGGGAGAGAAGTAAGAAAAATGGGAAGAAACCTTCAATAGACCTTCTGGCAAGTTCTGTTGCCATATATTGAGTGCTAAGTACCAGTCACTGCGCTAACCACTGTCGTACGATTTCATTGACTCTAGAAGAGGATCTTATCTAATAAATAAGAGCCACCGAGCAACAGGAAGCCACTTGTCCCTACAGATTGTGATGTTAGGAAGAAGACTGGAGCCCCTTAGGGTAGGCAAACTGCTGCCATTCAGGCTGAAGCAGCTGGTTCTTTCTCTGCCTCTGTCCTATTGAAAGAAAATGCCTGCCCTATTCGATCTAGTCAGTGATGTTTGATGAACAATGTTTGTGCTTGAAGAGTCTCAAGCAAAAAAGATAGTAAGAGAGGAGAGAGAAATAAAAGCTCAAGATGGGAAATAAAAATCACCCACATGAAATAGATTTACGCTGGATCCCCAGGTTCCCTTCACAGATCAGCATCGAAGCAGATGTTTCTCCCCAATCTTGGCACCTTCCTGAACTGCTGATACTCAAAGTTAATTAGTTTAGTATAACTTCGTGTCTCTTAATTGATGAAAACTGATTTTCAACAACAAAAATATCTATAATTGGCCTGTGATTCTAGATGGGGCCTAAGCAGATGATGGAATTCAGGTAGACCAAATGCCAAGAAAAATGCTCTGCAGTGCTCTCAAGCAGACAGATGGCAGACGCGTGAACAGTATGTATGAATCTTTGAGTCATGTGGTTCCAAAGATGACCATTAGCTTCCTAACACCTCCCACTTTATGTATACAGCATAGATCATCACAGAAAAAGTTTAAAGGCAAAATACAAAAGTCTACATCAATTTCCATAATAAGAACTTGTTACTCTTATAATAAAACCCCACAGAAAAGTATTAGAAAAGCCCTCATACAACTTCTTATGTTTGGAAAATAAATCACAATTGTGTTTGTAAGTGTGCTCGCATTTAGAGGTGTTCATGTTCTACATGTAAATGGAAAATTTTTCACAGAAAAAGCATTGATATGTTATTGATAGGATACCAAAAAACAAATATACCAGCTTCTACAAAAGTTCTTTTCCCTTTGCAAATTATGTGTATAACTTGCTATATATTTTCCTAGTTTTTAATGTGTGTAATCTAAAATAAACAAAACGTAGAATACCATAGCCTTCCTACTCTCCTAGTCCCATAGCAATTCCAGAGCAGTGAGTTAGCCACTGTTTGTGTCCTAGTGTTCTTGGAAGCACCAAATATTCTCGTAGCCCAGGACACTCTGTTTTGTTATTCTATTTTGACTATTAAAAATACTCTTATGTGAGGTTTATGATTATCTGTTTAGTTATTTTATTTAATGTCACCTGACAGAGAGTGAAAGAAGCCTTGCTTTATTTACTTCGGAGTGGAGTTCAATTCTAAATGAATCTAACTTTGAGCGCATAACAGGAGGGTTAGTTATTAGAATGGTAAAATGATCAGCTTATGGGATGGTCTCACCTGTGTGAGGCATAAGTCAACCAGATGTACAAAAGTTTCTTCCCTCCAGGCCTTATTTTTGCCACACCTTACCCTCTCACAATGCATACCACCTTGCTAACCAGACCCTTCAGACATTGCTCTTCACAAAATAAGACTGCCACCAGTAGAGGCCAAGCCCAGGCAATTTGGGTCCTGTAGGTGGGAAAGAAAACCAGACCTAATAGTCATCATTCTCATGTTTCAGTCAGTGGTAAGTCTGGCCAGACAGAGATACCTGGGGCTGTGAGAAGAGACAGAACTGGAGGAGTGTGGCATGACTGGTGCAGTTTCAGCCTAAAGGCACAGGGATGACACAGGGTACAACCTCAGGAACCCCATCTGCAAATCCAGAGACAGCTGGTCACGGGGATCCATCCATGCAAGCTGGCCTTCTGGGGAAAGATTTCTACCTAAAAGATGAAGTAAGAATATGATAGGAGCCTATTAACTAAAATTTGAGTAAGAAAGGAGATGTGCAAGCTACAAGACAAGACCCAGGTGTCAGTTAGGACCAACAAGTATTCTGAATCACTACTGCTTCTGTTTCTTATGGATATGAATTTCCTAGAGGGAAGATGTACCTGGTCAAATAATCCTGGTTGAAATATTTGAGATGTATTAATGCATTTATAACTATCAAAGACATGACTGCTGCTACCCTGTGACCTTGTAAGGCATGTTCAATCCAGAGGACTGGCTTGATGATTTTTTACCATTTGTGACCATTTTCATTTGCCTTTAGTTTTTTTCTAGAATGATTAACTACATTTACTTGCCAAAAGTTCCTTGAGTTCTTGAGTTCAGACTATATGCAGGCTTTTCTGGGGGATCCAGAACTAGCTATGAAATAGTCTCTGGGATCTAATTTAATTATTCAACCAATCGTTAATACATTCAAAAGTATCTGGTATCTAGTATGTACGAAAAGTGTTTAAAGAAGTTGAAAGTGGTCAGGTGTGGTGGCTCATGCCTATAATCCCAGCACATTGGGAGGCCGAGGCTGGAGGATTGCTTGAAACCAGGAGTTTGAGACCAGCTTGGGAAACCAAGTTCAACTCTGTCTCTATTCCCCCCACAAAAAGATTAAAAGCATAGGGGTCTCACTGCGTGACCTCACATTCTGGTTTGGACATTTATTAACTTTTTGACTCTGGGAAAGTTGCTAAAATGAAAATTTTCTAAAGATCTGTTTTTTTTTTCTGTAAGACTGGATAAAATAATAGTAACCACCTTAAAGTAGTGACGATTCTGAAAGAAGATCTTGCTTGTGAGATCTCTGGCCCATACATTGTAAAGACTAAACAAAGGCGCAAGCCAGCCTTAATAAAGCACTGAGAAAGCGCATGCGTATAATATTCTCCAAGTGACAAAACTGTAGTGATGAAGAACATCAACAGTTGCCGGGGCTAGTTCAGGTTGTGGGGAAGATGTGACTATGAAGAGTTAGTACCAGGCCTGCCTGGGTGATAGAGTGAGACTGTCTAAAAAGAAGCAAAAGAGCGCCGTTCTTTGTGATAATAGAATGCTTCTGTATTCTGGGTAGGGCAGTTGTGATACAAATGTATATGTGTGGTACCGCTCCCACCCCTACCAAAAATGAGTGCATGTAAAAGCCAGTGAAACCCAAATTTGATCTGTAGTTTGTAGTGTCGTATCAATGTTAATTTTCTAGTTTTGAGGATGTACCATGGCTATGTAAGATGATACTGGGGAAAGCAGGGGAAAGGATACACAGGAACACTGTGTTATCTTTCAATTTATACGTCTTAGATTATTTCAACATCAAGGGTTTGTTTTGTATTTTTGTTTTAATTTGCTTTGTTTTTGAGACAGTGTCTCTCTCTGTAGCCCAGGCTAGAGTACAATGGCGTGATCTTGGCTCACTGCAGCCTCCACCTTCCAGGTTCAAGTGATTCTCCTGCCTCAGCCTTCTGAGTAGCTGAGATTACAGGCATACACCACCACATCTGGCTATTTTTGTGTGTGTGTTTTTAGTAGAGACGCAATTTCGCCATGTTGGCTAGGCTGGTCTCGAACTTCTGGCCTCAAGTGATTTACCTGCTTCGGCCTCCCAATGTGCTGGGATTACAGGTGGAAGCCATCAAAATAGAGTTTAAAAATACAAAGCATGAAAAGAGATGTGACAGTGTAACAGAGAAGGGATAGACTTTTCTCTGCCCTTACGGAGTTTACATTCTACTGGGAAGAGAAACCACTAGTTACACAGTTATTTCATGGTAACTGTGCTCAGTGTTAAGAAGGAAAAACATAACATGCTATGAGAGCATGTGAAAATACAAGGGGCCTGAAGCTGGGGCCGCTCAGGAAAGACTTCTTAGATGAGGGTATATCTCAGCTCCCACTTCTAAGGTAGGGTGAGCTGGGTGGGATGGTGGGAGGCATTCTAGGGAAAGGGAGCAACATTGATCAGGACCTGGAGGGTGAAAGAGCCCTCAGCAGCTTGGAGGAACTGGCCACCATGCAGGAATCAGAGTTAAGTCAGCTGGTGTTACAAGCACAGTGCTGTGGGGGTCAGGGAAAGAAGTAATTATGTCTGACAAGAAGATGGGGGGAGAAAACCACTGTGCCAAGATGGTAGCGGTGGATAAAGCTTAGATTTTGAAATGGGTTGTTTTTTTAATGAATTTAAAGCTGCAGTTATAAAACCCACAAAGGAATGGATACTTCGAGTATGTGATCAGTTTGGGAGGCCACAGGTAGTCTGGTGAAGAGGGTCCCTGGAAGAAGCTGGAAAGGGACTGGGAAAAACATTTGGGGCTTGACCACAAAGGGAGTTTGATTTTTTTTTTTTTTTTTTTTTTTGGCCTACAGGCATGGAGGAACCACTGGGACTTTTGAGCTGGCAGGTTCTTCAGAGTTAACTCAGAGGCCAAGATAAAGCATAGACAGAGTTAAAGAGAACTGAAGCCAGTGAGCCTGGCCAAGAGGCTACTGCAGGAGTCCAGGATAGGGACAGTAGAGCCTGAAGGCAGTGGTACTGGGACAGGGAGTGACAAAGGAGCATCATGCCAGCAGGCCCAGTGATGGGGGCCTCAAATCCGGGAGCATCACTCCTAGTATTTAGGTTGTTGCAAATGTAATTGTGGTTTTTGCAGTTTATCCCTCTGAGATCTCATGTAGGTATGTAAAAAACATACATGTAACACATCTACTGTGGCTTTGTTAGAAATTGGAAAATTGGAAAGAATGCATACATTGGTGTTCTGTGGAGCACTTAAAAACATGGACTATCTCCTTAAAATATTAGGTCAGAAGAATTGCAGAAGACTAGGTATAGCATGACCTAATTTCATACAATAATGTGTTGAGTGGATTTTTACATACATAGAAAAAGATCTTGAAAGATATACTTCTCTCCCTTTGACAATAAAGATCTTTGCAGGTGGAGATTGTAAAGAATGTTTAATTTTTATACATTTCCTTATAGTGATTTATGTATTACAAATGTGTTCATGCTTTAAAATATCTGTCTGTTGTTCTTCTATATGAACGATGTTGTCTTAGATTGGGCTCCTGTGACCAGGCTCTGAGATGGAGACCACATGCAGAAGGAGGCAACGCTTGGGAGGTACCCGTGTTAGGAAGTGAGGAAGACAGCATTTGGCAGAGAGGGAAGCTCACCCATGTTGCAGTTGTAACGGAGGCATGCAAGGAGCTCTTGAGCTGGGATGGCCCTTCAGAGTCATCCTAAATTGAGGCAATGGGGCAAGGTCCTTGTGTACTTGGTTAGGTAGTCATTGGGTTTGGACTGCCTTGAGGAGGGAGCATGACCTTGGGCAAGTCTATTCTCTTAAGCTGAGGGCAACTCCCACTGAACGTTGCAGCTGAGAGTGGCCAGCTACTTATATTCCTAAGTACTGGCCAATGGACGCCCTAACTCCGAAGAGGGGATCTAAGAAAGCACTACAGTATCTATTGCAGTTATTTGGTGTAAGTTGACAATTTATTTTCAGACCTTGCTTAATAATCTTAGCTTCACTTTCACTAATACAAAGATAAAGGAGGAAAAAATGGTAATCTCAATGTGGAAAAAAATGAAATGAAGTTAGACCTTTTTGATTAAAAAAGTCTTGGCAATTAGGAGTGAAAAGCAATTTCTTTGACCTGATAGAGAGTCCTTTCTCCAGGCTCCCTTTCTCTGAAGGTGCAGGCCCTCTGTGGGCAAGGCTCCTCCGGTTTAATGTTTGCCCCCCACATTGTGTGGCCCCAAGGCCTTCCATCCCCTACACCACAGTCCACAGAGTGCTCTGATTCTCTTTTTGACATTTGCCTCCAGAAAGTCCCAGTTTCTGAGTTTGCCACTGTTTTCATTTTTCCTCTATTCTATTTTTTTCCTTTCTCTTTTTGGGGCTCCTAGTGATTTCCCTTCCTTTCTTGTGTGCTCAGCAATACATTTAAAAGTATATTTGTGGTAATTTATTTAGCACCTAGTGTTTCACAGTGGGAAGGTTTTTCAGTGTATCTAGTCCACAGTTCTGCAGAAAGCTAAACCCCGACTGTCTTCACCAAAGGCAACGTTTCCTGTTACTGCCTCTAATGTGACTTTCAGTTTTATTTTTTATATTTTATTTATTTCATAAGTTCATTCACCTTTATCCTCTTCTCCTCTTGCTGTATCTTCTCTTGAGTCTCAGTTTTTCTTCTTTGACCTCTTTGCTTTAATGGAGAATTATTTGATCATGAATTATACCTGTAAGGGAAAACTTTCTGGTTTGTATCATTCAGCTGACTTTTTAAAATCATATTCCTCTTTATATTTTTTGTGGTGTCTATGATTACATTCCACACTGTTTCATTTCTTGTGATTATTCATCGTTAAATTGGTTTGTTCTTACTGAGCCAGCTATTTGTGAAAGGATAGAACTGGAGACAGGCTAGGGAGTGGAGCTGGGGCAGCTTGAATTTCCATCTATTTTCCACCACTGCCTTGTCCTGGGGAACGGACTCTGTGTGGGCTCAACTTATTTCTCTCTCCTCAGCTCATTTTTATCACAACTCTTTTGGATGGTGACATAAAGCTTGGTCCCCATCAGCTGAGCATGAGCCATATGTTCAGGCTTGTCACCACCACGCTTTTCTTGTTGACCTTAATACACCCACAGAGATGACACACTAGCCCGTTTCCACATTTAACATCATCACCTCTGACCCCTAACACCAAGCAGAGATCAGAGCATTTCCCCAGTGCTCCCATGCATCGAGACCTCATGTTCCCAGCAAGGGTCATTTAATGTCCTTCGGGATTTGCCACCTGTAAAGAGCTGTCTGTTCCGCTCACTCAGCCAAAGAGCTGTGGGATCTTGTTTCTTCTGTCAGTCTCCCCATGTCCTCGATTAATTCTCCTAACTTTAAAAAGCTTGGCACCCTTTTTAAAGAGTGATTTGGATTATGGGTGCTTCCTACTTTCATCAGTTTCACCTCTGTTTCTCATTCTTCTAGTTTTTGGTTGACTTCAGGAAAGAGAGCTTTCAGTCCTGCACTTTCAGTCCAAAGGATTATTACAGGATGATAGAAGACGTAAGCAGGTAAGGAAGGAGCTATCTGATAGGTGATCTGAGAAAGGCTGGGCCATAAGAGTAGCCTGGAAAGAAGGAGATTTCTTCCTTACATATAGAAGGACAAAAATCCGCAGGGAACATCCAGGAGGAATTTTAGGTCGATCGGAAGAAAAGAAGTAAAATGGTACTTGTTCCTGTGGGAGATATGGAGTCTGGTGTGTACAAGGAACAGCAATATACTTTATTCATTTATTCAGCAAATTTTTATCACATTCATGCTATATGCCAGGCAGTGGGGAATAAGTAATGAACAGGACAAATCAATTCCTGTTCTCTGATACTTTACTTTATCATAGAGAAGCCACAAAACAAGGAAAAAATGAGCAGCAGCGACAGCAAGAGCCTGTTTTCTGCCAGGTTCTGTAATAGACAATAACAGAGCAGTGGACGTTCTAGTGGCGGTTTCCATGTGGAGGTGCTGTTTCAGCTAGGCCTGAAAGAACAAAGAATCCAGCCATGTGAAAGGAGGGGAAGAGCATTCCTGGCACAGAGTAGAAAATGCTATGGCCCTGAAACAGAAAACAGCTTAATAATTTTCAGGAACAAACAAGTCACCAGTTTGACTTGAAGGTGCAAAAGAAACCATGGCAGAGACCGAGGCTGGAGAGTAAGGCAGGAACCAGATCATGTAGGTGTCTGAAGGAGCTGGGTTTCCATTCTATCATTACTTCCTCAGTCAGTAGAGATGATGAAGAACAGAAACGTAGACAAATACGGATAAATTATAAATGTACCAAAAAGATGACAGTTAAAACCCATGGAAAAAAAGATCATAACATCAACACATGCTTTGGCAATTCTCTGTATGGAGATTCTAGTTTTAACATAATTTGGGCAGAATGCATAGCATAAAAAAATAACACAACTCACAGACTCACATTCTAAGGAGAGGAATTCCATGTCATGCTTTTAGAAATGAATCCTAGAAACTGGTTGTCCTCTGGAACAAAGGAGACTGTGACATTTTAGCGAGCCCTATATGCATCACTGTGTGTTTCTGAATTTAAGGATATGGTTGAAGCAGGAAGGAAAGGACTTGTACACTTAGGATTCCATAGATCTGGAAAGTGAGAAGGCAAGGGCTGTGTTGAAGGAGACGCTCACTCTTTGCATGGGGCCATCAGAGGCAAAGCCATATAGCATGCACACCTGGCTTACTCTCATGCCCAAGCTTCCTATGTTTTGCAAAGTGAAATCACAATTGGAAACATTTCTAAAGATTACCCTTCTGCAGCAGAAAGGATTGACTGGAAAGTAAGTTAGGAAAGAGAAATCTAGAGGCAAGGTAATAGAGCCCCAAACAAAATTTAAATCTTTTCCTATCAGTATTTGGTAAAGTCTGAGTACTGACATAGCAGTTTTAAAAGGGAATGTGTTATAGGATTGTATCTAGCTGAAGCTGCACAGTTTAAAGATGTATCAGTTTCTTCCCCTCTTCCTCCTTCCTTCCCTCCCTCAACAGTGAATGTTTGAGATGATGCTATCAGCCTTTATACACCAGTCTATAGCTAAGGGACTCTTCCTTTTAGCCTTCTTCATGGCGAATTTCTCTCCCACATTCTTTGCATTCTAATTGGTCATACTAAATTCTAAAAGAATTTCCCATTAATCAGTAAAGCTTCTTAGAAGTGGACTAAAGCTGAAGTTTCAGCTTCTGTCAGACTCCATGTGAGAGACTTCTTTCAAAAAGAAACAAGCTTTGAATCCAGTTCCTTTTTGCATTAATTTCTAGTAGTTCTGGGGGCTCAAATGAGACATCAATGACTACCTGTCACTCAAGTACTTTGTCTCAAAGCTTAAAGGACTGGAAAGTGACTGTGCTCCTTCCACTCTCAGTTCAAGTACAGTATTCTGGTCCTGGCAGCCAAGAAGCAGCAGGTGTAGGATGAGGAATAGCTTGGCCATTGCTCTTGGCCAGAGAAGGCACTCTTTACAACAGTGGAAGGTTTCAGTATCACTTAGCCTGTCCAAGAGAAACTATTTTTGTTCCATATCCATGCCCTGGTAGGAGAGTTCAAATTTATTTTGGGTTTGCTGATGGCTATACTATCAGGAGGATATCAGTGTGGGAAGCCAAGAAGCTACCATCTGTGCTGTGTTTATATCTAAAGAATTATTTAGAAGACTGATTACTCAGTTAGCTGTGCCTCCTGACCTTCTAGTATTACACTTACAAAGGTAACTAACACTTTCTTGAAAGTCACTTCACCTTTAATAACCCATATAATTCCCTTAATATATGGTAGGGATCAAAGTACTGACCAAGGCTTCACACTGAGTCTCATGTATTGTGGATGCTATGAATGATTACAAGTGGTTAACAGAAAGTAGCTCCCAACAGTGGTATGTTAGTAAATATTTAGCAATGGCCTCTCTAGGGAAAAAAATACCTGATTCATGGCGTTTGCCAGTTTCCGTGGTGGAATATTAAGAACAAATATACTCAAAAACATAGATGAAATACAGAAATTCTGTAAAAGACAATAATGACCAAAATCAACTCAAGCAAAAGTAGAAAGCCCAAACAGCCCTATATTTATTAAAGAAAATGAATTCACAAATCTACCCACAAGAAAAATTGCAAGTATGGATGACTTTACTAGGGAAGTACATCAATTGCACAAGGAATACATTGTATTAATCTTGCACAAAGAACTTCATAAAATAGAGGAGGAAACACTTCCCAACTCATTTTTTTATTCTAGAATTTATACTATTACCAGAATTAGGTGAAGACATCATGAGAAAAGAACATTATAGATCAGTATACTTCATGAACAGAGATGAAAAGAAAATCCTTTGCAAGTGTCAGCAGATTGAATCCAGTAAAAACATGTAATATTATTATATGTATTATATATATTACACATATTACGTTTTTATATGTAATATATATAACATATTATATATTTATATATTACATGTATAGTATATATGATACAATATATAGTATATATATTAATATATATTATATATATATTGTATATATAATATATACAATATATATATAAAATACATGATGACCAGGAATGTGAGGTTGGTTTGACATTCAAAATAAATTGATATAATTCACCATATTTACAGAATAAAAAGGAAAAACTATATGATCATCTCAAGATACAAAAAAAATCTGAAAAAATTTAGAAATTCAGGAGAGAGATCCAAGATGGCCAATTAGCAGCAGCTTGTGACTGTAGCTCCCAGTGAAAGTGCAGCGAGGGAGTGGACGCCACACTTCCAGGTGAATTTTTGTTGCCCACGGACCAGGAGATTCCCAGTAGAGGAGCCCCACGGGTCGCCAGAGGAACTCTTTTGGCAGGCACGACTGTTTTGCTGGCACCCTGGCACAGCAGTTCTCAGTACAGAGTATACAGGACTGGGTGCCCTTTTAGTTGGCATTTGGAGCTCCGGGAAGGCAGAGTCTCCCATTCAGCTGATTGAAAAGGGGACTGAAGTGGGGAGCCAGACTGGGAGATTCCCGGGCAGAAAAGCACCAAGAATCTCAATGCCACTGTTTCAGCCAGCACATTGGGTCACCGCAGGGGAAATTGCACAGATTCCAGTGCCTTTTCAGCAGGAGACTGGAACACCTGGGAGAGAGTTGATCGTTCAACTAAAAAAAGAAAAGAAGAAGAGGCTCTGAGACAGGGAGCCAGGTGATCGGGCTCGGCTGGTCCCACCCCCACAAGAAAAACAGCAATAGGAAGTGCTGAAGATTGAGAGTTTCAAAGCAAGCACAGCTGAACCTGGAAAGGTCCTGCTCTGTGGGGGAGAGGCCTCTGCCAAAGGAAAACTAAGAAACAGAAAAAACTTAACAAGCTGGACGTCCACTCAGAGACCCAATCTGAAAGTTAGCAATTACAAAGATGACAGGTGGGTAAATCCACAAAGATGGGAAGAAACCCGTGCAAGAAGGCTGAAAATACCCAAAATCAGAATGTCCCTCCTCCTACAAGGGATTGCAGCTCCTCATCAACAATGGAACAAGGCCTGATGGAGAGTGAGTGTGATGAATTGACAGAATCAGGCTTCAGAAGGTGGATAATAAGAAACCTCTGTGAGCTAAAAGAACATGTTCTAACCCAATGCAAAGAAACTAAGAACTTTGAAAAAAAGGTTTGATGAAATGCTAACGAGAACAGACAGTTTCGAGAGGAATATAAGTAAATTAATAGAGTTGAAAAACACAATATGAGAAGTATGCACAAGTTTTAACAATTGAATTGATGAAGCAGAAGAAAGGATATCAGAGGTCGAAGACCAACTTAATGAAATAAAATGAAATGACAGGGCTAGTGAAAAAGGCTAAAAAGGAATGAGCAAAGTCTCCAAGAAATATGGGACTACATGAAAAAAACCTAATCTACGTTTGATAGGTGTACCTGAATGTGACGAAGAGAATGAATCCAAGCTGGAAAATATTCTTCAGGATATCACCCAGGAAAACTTTCCCAACCTAGCAAGACAGGATAATACTCAACTCCAGGTAATACAGAGAACACCATGAAGATATTCCGCAAGAAGAGCAACCCCAAGGCACATAATCATTAGATTCACCAGGATTGAAATGAAGGAGAAAATACTAAGGGCAGCCAGAGAAAAAGGTCAGATTACCCATAAAGGGAAGCCTATCAGACTCACAGCAGATCTCTCAGCAGAAACTCTACAAGCCAGAAGAGAGTGGGGGCCAATAGTCAACATCCTTAAAGAAAAGAACTGTCTACCCAGAATTTCATATCCAGCCAAACTGAGCTTCATAAGTGAAGGAAAAATAAAATGCTTTGCGAACAAGCAAGTACTCAGAGATTTCATCACCACCAGCCCTGCTTTACAAGAGCTTCTGAAAGAAGCATTACACATAGAAAGGAACAGCTAGTGTCAGCCATTCCAAAAAACATACCAAAAGGTAAAGAGCATCACCATAATGAAGAATTTACATCAACTAACAGGCAAAACAGCCAGCCAGCATTAAATGGCAGTATTAAACTCATATATATCAATATCAATCCCAAATTTAAATGGACTAAATGCCCCAATCAAAAGACACAGACAGGCAAATTGGATAAAAAGCCAAAAGCCATCGGTATGCTGCATCCAGACCCATCTCACATGCAAGGATACACAAAGACTCAAAACAAAGGGATGGAGGAAGATTTACTAACCAAATGGAGAGAGAGAGAGAAAAAAAGCAGGAGTTGCAATTCTTGTCTCTGATAAAATAGACTTTAAAGCAACAAAGACCAAAAGAGACAAAGAAGGACATTACGTAATGGTAAAAGGATCAATGCAACAAGGAGAGCTGATGATCCTAAATATATACGTACCCAATACAGGAGCACCTAGATACATAAGGCAAGTTCTTAATGACTTACAAAGAGACTTAGACTCCCACATAATAATAGTGGGAGACTTTAACACTACGTTGTCAATATTAGACAGATAGAGACAGAAAATGAACAAGGATATCCAGGACTTGAACTCAGACCTGGAATAAGTAAAATTAATTAGCATTCACAGAACTCTCCACCCCAAATCCATAAAACATATATTTATCTCAGTATCACATCACACCTATTCTAAAAGTGACCACAAAATTGGAAGTAAATCACTCCTCAGCAATTGCATAGCATTTCACAGGTTTAAATGAAATATTGGTTGGCTGCTTGTTTATTTTCCTCCCTTATTCCTTCCTGTCTCCATTGTTAAGCACATTTATTGGCATAAAAGAGGTTTTTAATACCCATTTTTAGACTGCATTCTAGCCTGAGCAATAGAGCAAGATTCTCGTTTTCTCTCCCTCTTTCTCTTCCTCTTTCTCTTTCATTCTTTTTCTTTCTTTCTCTTTTTTCTTTCTTCTTTTCTTTCTTCTTCTTTCTTTCTTTCTTTTTTCTCTTTGTTAAAAAAAATTCAGAAATTCAGCACTCATTCATTGTGTGTATAATTCTCAAATAAAGTAAGAATAGAAGAGATTGTTTTCAACTTGATAAAAGACAACTAAAAAAAGCCTGCAGCTAATATTAGACTTAAATGTGAAAAGACTGAACACTTTCCCTAAGATAGAGACAAAGGCAAAGATGGTCACTCTTCATCACTTCTATTCAACATATCGCTGCAGGTCACAGGCAGTGCAATAAAGAAAATTGAAGTAAAATACTTAAAATTGTTAGGGAAAAGCACTGTCTTTATTTGCAGATTGTGTAAGTATAAAATGCAAAGCTATTTCTAAAATAGCTACTAGAACTACTACAGGAATTTAGGAAAGGCATAAGATACAATGCCAATATTCAAAAATCAGTTCATTTTTATAAACTAGCGAAAAAGAATGAAAAAAATGTAATACTAGGCCAGGCGCGGTGGCCCATGCCTGTAATCCCATCACTTCGGTAGGCCAAGGCAGGCAGATCACGAGGTCAGGAGTTCTAGATCAGCCTGATCAACATGGTGAAACCTCATCTCTACCAAAAATACGAAAATTAGCCAGGCGTGGTGGTGCAAGCCCATAATCCCAGTTACTCAGGAGGCTGAGGCAGGAGAATCACTTGAACCCAGGAGGCAGAGGTTGCAGTCAGCTGAGATTGTGCCACTGCACTCCAGCCTGCATGACAGAGCAAGACTCCATGTCAAAAAGAAAATATCTTTATCTATATCTATAATACTCTCCACAATAGCATCACAAAAATGTTTATGAATAGGTTCAATAAAATATATGCAGTATCTGTATATTGAAAACCACAAACATTGCTGAGGGAAATTAAAGAAGACCCAAGTAAATAGAGATTCAAATCATCTTCATGGACTGGAAGATTCAATATTGTTAAAATGTTAGCTCTCTCCAAACAGTCACCTTGAGAATTCTAGCAGGATGTTTGTATGAATTAACAAACAGAGATTCTAAAATTTAAATGGAAATGCAAAGGACTTAAAACAGTCAAAACAATTTGGAAAGGAAGTGGGAGCCTCTGATAAGCAAAATTCCAACATGACACCAAGATTCCATCCCCTGCTGCATCAGTGAGTACAATCCCCTTCTCTCGAGTATGGGAGAGACCTGTGAATACGATGGGATTTCACTCACTTGGTTAGGTTATGTTATATGGCAAAGGTGAAGAGAGTTGCACCAGTGGCTTCATCCAGGACTGAAGTGGCTTCATACCTGTGTTTGGACACCCAGACCATATGCAAACCTTTGGTCCTCACCCTCCAGAACCAGACATGCCTTAACCACCATTCAGGTTAAGGCAAACACACTTTTATTGCACAGTCTACCTTTGAGGTCAGACCGGAGGAGGAGGTCCACAAATGCCCTGAGGCATACTCATGACTATGTGGGCAGGAATTCCAGGCTCACGATTACTTCAGGTGTGATCTTGAAGGGAAGACATGCATGCTCTGCATAGGTAAGCCACTTGGCTGTGGGATCTCTTCACTCCATGGGAAGGGAGGAGGCTCAAGGTGGCTGGAATAGAGCCTCCCCAAACAGCACATGTCAAACTTGTATGTGCATAGGATCTTACTGAAATGCACGATCAGAGCAGATCAGAGTGAGACCTGTGATCCTGCACATTTTATTTTTATTTACTTATTAACATTCTTTTATTTATTTATTTATTATACTTTAAGTTCTTGGACACATTGCAGAAAGTGCAGTTTTGTTACATAGGTATACACGTGCCATGGTGGTTTGTTGCATCCATCACCTTGTCATCTACATTAGGTATTTCTCCTAATGCTATCCCTCTCCTATACCCCCAACCCCTGCTATCCCTCCCCCTACTCTCCAACCCCCCGACCGACCCCAGTGTATGATGTTCCCCTTCTTGTTCCTTGTGTTCTCATTGTTCAACACCCACTTATGAGTGAGAACACTGCAAGTGTTTGTTTTTTTGTTCTTGTGTCAGTTTGCTGAGAATGATGGTTTCCAGCTTCATCCATGTCCCTGCAAAGGGGGTCTTGAAGAGGAGCATGTTCTGTATAGGCAAGCCACCTGCCCATGGGATCTCTTCACTCTGTGGGAAGGGAGGAGGCTCAAGGTGGCTGGAATAGAGCCACCCCAAGCAGAACATGTCAAACTTGTATATGCATAGGATCTTATGGAAATGCAGGATCAGAGCAGATCAGAGGGAGGCCTGGGATATTGCACATTTTAAAAGCTCTCAAGTGGCATGAGTGCTGCTGACCCACTTTGAATATCTGTGCCTGGAAATCATGGGGCGGAGTAGTGCTGCCATGATGCCTGCCGGTGTCTCCCTAGCATAGGAATACATAATCAACCCTAATTGGAATGGTGTCACTTAGAGTTATCAAATCTATGCAGCAAAATAAGTGAAAACAGGAATGGCTATCTTTAATTGTTTACTATCTGTCACTAATATCTGCATGTGTGATATGTCATGTGATTCATTGGTAATCACTCCTTGCCAAGTACCAGGTTAGAAACAATAGCCAGTTGCTTAAAGACATTACTCTGATCTCACAGAATCCCTAATTTTCAACCTATTATCTGTCCTTTACTCAAGCCATTGTGCTACAAGATCCTACGATCCTCAAGTTTTCTAAAACCCTTTTTCCTAAATCCTCATTTTCACAGACCTCAAGACAGCCAGGGAATACATCCTGATTGGTTCCACTACAAAATCTTGTTATTCGATCTCCGTTGGGCCCTCCTGATTCATGATAGTCTTCCTTTTCAATATTTTATGGACTTCCTAGCACATTATCCACAGCAGTGCCCCAAATCCACTCTTTGTGCTCAGCTGTGTTTCCAACTGTCAGCAAAAGTGCTTGCATTTCACTTTAAAGGGAAGGATGCTTCATCTGTGTTTATAATCCTAATCCCTTTCTTTTCCTGGGCTTTGCTTATCAGTCATTCCCTCTCTTTCTATCTCCTTTTACTCTGACTTCTAGCCAATCAAAATATTGCCTGGATTTGCTATTTTGTAAGAGCATACACACCCTCCTAATCCCTGTTACATGTCTCAGGCAGCCGGCCTCCTTTGCCTTCCCTCACTGCCCATGACCATGAATCAGGAGTCACGTCTTACTGCCTCTACCTGTCACCTACCAACACTTAAATCTCTTGCATTCTGGCCTTTACTTCCACCAACCTACCAAAGCCACCAATTTGAAGTGGCATGAAACTATTTATTATTCTTATTAATAAAATATGGGAGCATGGATGAGCTATAAAATGAATAGAAATTGTTTCTGTTTAATATTCATGCTGTATTTTTCCATTTTGCAGCATTTTTTATGTTGAGACATCACTACAGAGACTTTAATCTCTTCCTGTGGGATGGTTCCCTTTTTTATGCTACATTTTTTGACATTTACAAAAACATACACTTTTTCTTTTAAATTCAGTGTGGAAGGTTAAGACCTCTAGCCATTTATTATTTTATCTGAACTTCTTTTCTCACCATTAGTTGGAAGAGGGTAAAATAATACATTGAGTACTCTATTCTCTTTTGATGATTATGTTGCTGTTGGGCCAAAACAAACCTTTGGAACCCAGATGAACTTCTAAGTTATTCCAAGAGAATTAGGAATCTTCCTTTACCCTCCATGGACCCAGTTTCTCAGTGCCGCTAAAGCCCTTGCTTAGTCTGTATAAATTAATACATTTGCTGGAAATGTGACTTTTGGAGATTTTATAGCAGTGGTTTCAATGCTGCTAGTGGTGAAGTGGAAATTTGAGAATGTGGAGATTAATTTAAACCACATGATGGATTCAAGGAAAAGGGACATACCCTGCCGTTTCCTGAGTGTGTGCTAACTCTAGATAGTGGGGAATGGGATCCGAAAAAACCACCAGTGAACTTTTAAACCCTCTTGAGAGGAATCAAACCAGCACAATTAGCCCTGAAACGGAGCTGTTCATGGATACAGGCCTCTTCTCTCTCCCTCAGAAACAGATCCCTTTGCCTGGAAGAACACAATTGGGAAATCAGAAAGAAGAGGCACCTTAACTTTTACTACTAATGGAATGAAGCTAGAACTGTGTTTCCAATCATTAGCTGGTTTACCGATCTGCCTTTCACCATAGATTCCAAATTCTGTTGGGTTCTTTTAACTGTTGTTAACCAACAAATTGTATGTTGTGGATAGTTGATGACCTTGAAATAAGAGAGTTCTTTTTCCTTCCAGTTTGTTGTAGCGGTGTTCTGGATCATTTACGCCTATGACAGAGAGATGATATACCCGAAGCTGCTGGATAATTTTATCCCAGGGTGGCTGAATCACGGAATGGTGAGTAAATTAAAACAAATGGCTTTCTTTTATTTTAAAAAATCTATTAAACAGCTATTATCTGCTATTAGATCTTCCATAGAATTTACTTAAAAGCCATGAAATCTTGGAAGATTATAATGAGAGATTAAAATTAGAGAATACTCATAGGTGGGTGATGAAAAATGAGAACACATGGACACAGAGAGGGGAGTACTAAACACTGGGGTCTATTGGGGGGAAAAGGGGAGGGCCAGTGGGAGGGGGAGGTGGGGAGGGATAGCCTGGGGAGAAATGCCAAATGTGGGTGAAGGGGAGAAGAAAAGCAAAGCACACTGCCATGTGTGTACCTACGCAACTGTCTTGCATGCTCTGCTCATGTACCCCAAAACCTAAAATCCAATAAAAAATTAAAAAAAAAAAAGAAAGAAAAAAAAAATTAGAGAATACTCTAATATTTACTGAATATAAATCAAAACTTCTTCCCATGGAATTCAGTCATTGTTCAAACTATGTAGTAGATGAATTCACAGATTATTAAGGTGGGTGTGTCAGTAGTGTTAAATAATATAACTAGCCAATTCTGGGATGAATTTAATTCCCTTGCCATTGGAAGACTTGTCCTCAGAGCCCAAGGACAGATTCCCACCTACACAGCCACCAGTCCTCTGCTCCACCTGCACCTCACATCCACAGAATTGTGTTGGAAATAACTTCTGCCGCTGGACAGCATCCCCCAGATGGGCAGCAAGGCTGTGATTTTCCCTCGGAGATCTGTTGCAGGCATTTGGAGGTGTCTTTAACGATGGAATGGTTTGCCTCATTGGGTTCTTCACCAGTCTGGGTATTTGTCTGTGGCTTTGAGGCCTTCTCCTTCTTCTCAATCTAATTCTTTCTGATGCTTTTGCCTTGATGTTACCCTCACTAATTTCAAAGCCAGTGTTTTGGATGCTTTTCACATCACTTTACAACATTTGAGGATATATTTTCTGCAGTGAAATTTTGTGTCATCTTCTCTTTCAGCTTTTGGAATTGAGCTCCATTTGTTATTAGCTAAGAAGCATGCATTTTGGTTACAGCAGTTTCTAGAATATGTTCCAAGGTGTTCCTGGTGAAAAGGGCAGCATATCACAAGAAATTATAGGGGAACAGAACTGGAAATCATAAGTCTTGGGTACAAAATAACAGTTTCCCTCTGCCCCCAATTTTGGTATATTTGAAGAAAAGCGGTGTGTCTAACAAACAAACATTACTGTAGCTAAGGGTTTGGATCAATCCTTTCTTAAGCCAATGCATCAAAAGTGACGCATCTCAGAGAACTGGATTTTTCTTTGAGTTCATTTAGAGCCACACTCTTGAAGGATTAACATGGCACCTCTGGTCTATTTCCAAACACATCAGCTGGGTCTTGTCAGTTCAATTTAGCCATCCAAGGGGCCTGGCATGGTTACTATGCCCCTCTCCAACTTTTTTACTTTCCTTGCATGTGAACAGCACGTTGTAACTCCGTGCCTTTGCAATCTTCTGCCCCAAATGCCCTTCTCAATCTTTCCTGACAAATTCCTTCTCATCCTGCTAGCTTAGTTCCTATCTTCTTTACGAAGCCGTTTCTAACTCCCCCAGCAAAGTTAGCTGTTCCGTTACTTGTGCTTGCACAGCACTTTCCTATCTCTATTATGCATGTCTGTATCCCCACAAAAATGTTAAGCTCCTAGTGCAAAACAGCCTTTGAATTCCATGCAGTTTGCCCAGTTGTCTGGCATACATTGGGATCAATACATATTTATTAAATTGATGAATGAATTCTCTATAGCCAATTTCCATAATTCTTTGCCAGCTACATAGCTACAGTTTTTTTTTTTTTTGAAGAATGTACTGGTGCCAGGCACCCAACAGTGATTGTATCATTAAATTTTCACAATGGCACTACAGATGATCTCATTTGCAAATGAAGAAACTGAATCTCAGAAACATTATATAATTTGCCCAAATGACCTAGCTCAGCATGGTAGAAGTGGGATCTGAATCCAGGCCTATCTGGGGTTCACATTTTATCATTTTATCTGTGGCCACATTTTATCTAAACAGGCAAAACATTAATTGATTCTTGATAAAAATTATAATATTGTATAGCTTTTACAACAGTAAGTCAACAAAGCATAAGAGAAACATCTTGAGGGTATGTTGAAGTTTAGTTTCGAAGTGTTTAGCATATTTCAGCTGTCTAAGATAAACCAGTCAATAATTAGGTAGGTATTTTTAAGAAAAAGATATTATGAAATTCATGACCTCCAAAATCTGAGCCAGAAATGGAAATAGGCTTTGCAAATTGTCACTTCAGTCATTACACCGAAAAACATTACTGTGTGCTCAGTCAGTAGCAGGTTGGCCAAAAGCAGACATATTCTTATACAAATAGTATCCTTTGTGACATCTCCAAAGATGAGGAAGAGTAAATCACCTAGATAACTCTAATTAGAGTGTCCAAATTGTATGTATTAAAGGGAGACTCCTGAAATTGCGGCCTCCAGTTGACATTAGAAGAGACTCTGCTGACAACAAATAATTGCATCACACGCTATAGAATTAAAGTCTTGGACACTTTGGCCTATTGTTAACAGGCCTGAACTGCACAATGTTACCTTCATGCCAGAGAATGAATCACAACCTTTGTGGATCCTGATTCTAAATTTTTAATGTTTTGAACAAATGGCCTATTAAGCATGTATGCAGCCATTAGAACTTGGACTTCTCTCTTAATTTTCCCTTGATTCACTTTGATGTCTTAAAATTCTTACTCCTGGAGACAAGTACTACTTAGAAACACAAGGAGGAATTTAATGACACAAATATTTAGGAAAGGGAAAAGATAAATTAGTTAATATGTCAAATCCTGTGAGATCATATGAGCTCAATAGCTTCTTTCACAGTGAATTTCGTGTCCTAATAAAGATAAATGACCAGTTCTTGGCTTGTCCTCATGTTCCAATTCATAGTTCCAGAATTACTGAGAAAAAAGAAGTTGCACACGATGGCTGAGGAGTATTTTACAATATTAAACAATTTACATTACTTGAATTCTGTTTCTGTGTAACTAGATGCACAATGGATAAACATGATGCTGATCCTTTAGACTAGTAATTAAAATATGAACATCAAATGCTGGCTGGAATTATTAATAATTTTCATAAGATGTATGACATTTCAAAGGAATGAGCATTTTCTTCTTTGTTTAAATATTAAAGTTTTAATAATTATTATAATTTGTATTTGCTTTTAATTCTAATTGGTTTTTAAATATTTAATTTAAAAATAGCATTTCTAAATATCTGTAAATTGGTCCATTCAAAATTTCTTAGCACCTGGGTAACATGGTGAAACCCTGTCTCTTAAAAAAACATTAGCTGAATGAGGTGGTGTGTCCTGTAGTCCTAGATACTCAGGAGGCTGGGGTACAGGATTGCTTGAGCCCAGGAGGTCGAGGCTATAGTGAATCTTGATCATGCCACTGCACTCCAGCCTGAGTGACAGGAGTGAGACTCTGTTTCAAGAATAAATAAATTCTCACATTTATTTACATGTATATATTTTAAATAAAATAATTCAAATTATGTGCATTTTTATTATAATTAATTTTATTTTCAATTGATCTTTTAGATTGTTATTATCAGTAGAGCTAAGATTTTGTGAAATTTTCCATTATAATGGCATATTTAGTAATTTTGCTGAAATGAAGGCAAGAAAAATAAAGTTTTAGAATATTTATATTCCTATTATATTAAATATTTTGATATATTTATAGCTTATAAATATATCTGTTTTATTACTTATCCAATCACATATTTTCTATTTTGTTTTGTAAAAATACATCTGACAATATAGGAGGATAAAACATATTTTATTTAGTACTTCATTAGCTTTATTTGTAACTTTTCTTTTTACATAAGTGTATATGCTTATTTTAACTTTAAATAGGTAACACATATATATGCTATAAAATTTAAATGCTTCCCTCCCTCCTCTGTATACCAGCTACTTAATTTTTTTTCCTTTACTTGTACCATTTAAAATTAATTTTAATATACATGTAATAATTTAATATATTTACAGGGTATAGAGTGATATTTCAAAACATATATATAATGTGTAATGATCGGGGTAATTAGCATAAATGTTTTCTCAAAGCTTTACTATTTCTTTATGTTGAAAACATTCAAAATCCTCTCTTCTAGCTTTTTGAAAATATACAATAAATTATTGTTATTGATTCTATATTGCTATAGAACACTGGAACTTATTCCTTCTATCTGGCTATAAACTGTGTGTCTGCTAACCAGCCTGTCCATACCCTCCCCTCCCAGCTACCCTTCCCAACTGCTAATAACCACAGTTCTACTTGCTACTTCTACAGCCTCATCATCATTTTCAGCTCCATCTTCTTCCAGATCTTAAAGGCTTTCAGTTTTCTCTGTTTAGTATATTGTTAGCTGTGGGTTTGTCATATACGGCCTTTATCGTGTTAAGGTATATTCCATCTATACCTAATTTGTTGAGAGTTGTTACTGTAAATGATATTTAATTTTATCAAATACTTTTTCTGTGTCTGTTGAGATAATCATATGGTTTTTGTGCTTCATTCTATGTATGAGATGTATCAGATTTATTAATTTGTATATGCTGAATCATCCTTTCATCTCTGGGATAAATGTAATCTTTTGAGTGTGCTGTTGGATTTGGTTTGGTGGTATTTTGTTGAGGATTTTTGCATCTATGTTTATGAGAGATATTGGCCTATAGTTTAATTTTTTTGGTCCTGTCCTTGTCTGGTTTTGGCATCATGGTAATGCTGGCATCATAGAATTAGGAATAATCCCTCCTCTTTAATTTTTTGGAGTATTTTGAGAAGCATTTGTGTTAGTTCTTCTTTATGAGTTTGATACAATTTAGCAGTTAAGCCATTCTGTCCTGGACTTTGCATTGTTGGGAGACTTTTTATTACTGATTCAATATCATTGCTTGTTATTGGTCTATTCAGGTTTTCTATTTCCTCCTAGCTCAATGTTGATAGGTTATATGTGTCTTGGAATTTATCCACTTCTTCTAGGCTTTTTAATTTGTTGGTACACAGTTGTTCATAATAATCTGTTATGGTCCTTTGTATTTCTTGATCTGCAGTCAAGTGCTCTACCCCTGAGCTGTACCCCCTCCTGATCCTCTGTATTTCAGTGTTATCAGTTGTAATGTCTCCTTTTCTATTTCTGATTTTATTTATTTGAGTCTTCTCTCTTTTTTCTTAGTTAGCCTACCCAATGGTGTGTCAGTTTTGTTTATTGTTTCAAAAACAACAAAAAAACAGGAAAGAATATGACAAGAAAACTACAGACCAATATCCCTGATGAACGTAGATGCAAATATCCTCAATAAAATACCAGCTAACTGAATCCAATAGCATATCAAAAAGATAATCTACCAAGATCAAATAATCTTGGTGGGAAGCAAGGCTGCTGTTCATGTTATTTGGTCCCTTGGGGTGCCCCCTTGATGTAGTGCTCTCCCTTTCCTCTAAGGAAGGGGCTTCCTGAAAATCGAACTGCAGTGATTGTTGTTTCTCTTCTGGATCTAGCCACCCAGTGGAGCTAACAGGCTCCAGCCTGGTAATGGGGAGTGTCTGCAGAGTCATGTGATATGATCTGTCTTCAGGTCTTTCAGCTGTGGATCCCAGCACCTGCTCTGGTTGAGGAAGCAGGGAAGAGAAGTGGACTCTTGAGGGTCCTTGGTTGTAGTTTTGTGTTGGTTGGCCTCCAGCCAGGAGGTGGAGCTTTCAAGAGCGCATCAGCTGCTGGAGTATATGGAGGATACAAGTCTACCCTAGGGTCACCTTTGGATAAGTATTCAGGTTTCTCAGGTGGTGGTGCAGGGCCATAGAGCTGCTAAGAGGTTATGTTGTTTGTCTTGGGCTACCAGGACGGGTAGAGAAAGACTATTAACTTGGGACAGGGTTCAGCATATCTGAGCTCAGAGTCTTCTTGGGCAGCGCTTGCTGCAGCTGCTGTGGGAGATCAGGGGTGTAGTTCCCAGGCCAAACAGAGTTATGGTTCCCAGGGGGATTTTGGCCGCTTCTCCTGTGTGACACAGGTCACCAGGGAAGTGAGGAAAAGCCAGCAGCCACAGACAGGCTTCACTTAGCTCCCAGGCAGCCTGCTGCATTGAAAAGCTGGGCTCACTCCCACCGTGCCACCCCAACAGCACGCAGTTTATTTCCAGGCAGCTGGTGAGCATGCTGAGAACTTGCCCCAGGCTACGAGCCTTCTAGCCGAGAAAGCAAGCCTACCTTCCTCAGCTGTCCCACGGAGCCTGCAGTGGCAATGCACCTCCTTCAAAGGGCCTGTAGTTTCTCTTGGCTTTCCTAGTATGTTGCTGCAGTAGTTCTTGGAGCAAGTTCATGACGTGAGTCTGCACATATGCTCTGTCTCAGGGAGAGCTGCAAGTTAGTGTCCTGCCTCTTATATACCATTTTTCCCACATTCCCCCTGAATGGAGTATCTTAAAACAATTGTCTTCAAGTTCAGAAACTCTTCTGCCTGATCTAATCTATTATTGAAGTTCTCAATTTTATTTTTATTTCACTCATTGAGTTATTCAGTTCTAACCTTTCTGTTTCATTCCTTTTAATTATATCTATTTTTTAAAAATTCTCACTCAGATTATGAATTTTTGGATTTCATTGAATATATTTGTGTTGTCTATTGGTGTTCTCTTGTATCTTGCCAGATTTCCTTAAGATTGTTATTTTGCATTTTTTCAGGTGTTTTTAGATTGGTTTTCCGCTGGGTTCTGTTACTTAGAGAATTATTATATTTCTTTGAAGGCAACACATTTCCTTACTTTTTCATATTGCTTGTTTCCCTATGTTGGTATCTGTGGATCTGGTGGGACACTTCCTCTTCTGATTTATGGAGTAGCTTTCATAGGGAAAAATGTTTTTCTGTGTATGTGTCATAAAGTGTCAGTTGGGCAGGGTGCTTTGGCTTTGGTTCAGCGTGGGTGCAGTAATGCAGTCTTTGTATGATTTCTTCAGCTATAATCAACATCATGGGTGTCTGTGAGTACCTCAGTGGCCTATGCTGTGTTTGCTTGTAGAGGCTATTGCACGGCTTTCCTGGGGACAGGGATACCAGGCAGATCAGCTTGGGGGCCCCAGTGGTAGGGAGCATGGGTGTATGACAGCTCTTCCGCTGGAGTGGGCAGGTTATCTGACAAGAGTAGGCCTGGGTGGCTTCATCACTGGAGAGGGCAGGATCCCTGGTGATGGCAGTAGCCCTGGATGGCTGATCTTGTGTCCCTGAGGGATATGCTTGGGCACAAAATCACTTTGCTGCTGGAGGAGGTGGGGTCACCAGTGGTGGCATATCTTGGCCAGGCTGGTTCTTCTGCCCATGGAGGGCACGTGTGGGTGTGCAGCACTTTTCCCCTGGAGGGAGCAGGTTGCCATTGGTGGTGGGCCTTGTCAGGCAGATCCACAGCCCTACGGGAGGGGTGCCTGCTCTGTTACTGCAGAGGTTGGGGTTACTGGTGGCAGCAGCAGCAGGATTCAGGCAGGCAGCTCTTGCATTCTGAGGAGTGCATGCGTTGGCTTCCTCTGCCCCATGGCAGCCTTCCCTCTGTATTGGACTGCCTGTTTTCTGGGATATGAAATAGCATGTGTGCTCAGATGCTCGGGTCTTGACTGCAGAGCTGATATCATGACTCTGCATCCTTCTGGGTGGATGTAGTGGGATGTTGGAGGGACCCCAAGGATGTGGAGATTCAGAGGTTTTTGGGTCCCAGGCCAGGATGCACACAGGTGGTGGCTCTACTCTCAAAATGATGATGTGCTGTGGCAGCCTGTGTCCTGTGGGCTTGGGACCCAGCTTGATTTCCTCTCTAGAACAATGCAGTCACATGGTTTTCAGGTAGCTCCCTATATGTGAGGGTAGGGAGCTCTCCTCTTGTTAGGGCTACAGGCATCCAGCGTGGAAATGTGGACTGCTGGGGATCTTAGGCTTGCCTTTCTCCTGTACTTGAGGTCTCTCTGGGCTCTGAGCCAATCCTAGCCAGGTGCTTTGCTTCCCTGTTTATGCTGCCATCCCAAGTCTCCATGCCCCAGAGGGACTTTGTCACTTCTTTGCTGAATTCCAGTGTTCTCCACTGGACTTGCTGTTCCACATGTGACTGGAGGAGATGAATGCTGGGTGCCTCTAGTCAGCCATCTTGATGATGTCTTCTGTAACTTTTCACTATTTCTGCAAATGTTTATGATACTGTAGGCCTGGCGGCCTGTGCTATAAATGGGGGAGTACCTCTCTTTGTTGGAGTTTGTAAGGATCATTCCATTATGGCCACACAAATCACACTGAGAGAGACATAAGAAATTAAAGTATCTGTTATATATAGTCACAGGACTTAGAGACAAGAGGCATGGCAATCTTCACCACATAGGGCCTGTATAGGAGCTCTGGGGAGTGGGCTCAGCCAGGTAAATGAGGAGGGGAGAGAGAGAAAACCCATGGAGAAGTCCCTTTTTTAGGGACTAGAGTACACAAACAAAAGGTGTGAGGGGATTTCACTGGTGTGTTTGAATGTCACTAGGGCACTGTCATGAGAGGGCTAATAGGGGAACTTGTGGCAAATATCAGCATTATCACACTGGTACACCTGGTCACCTGGGTGGAGTGCTCATAATTTGTTGGTGGGGGATGTTGGGGGATTGGGAAAATGAGTTTTAAACATTTACAGTGTACAGTCATTGCCTGTTGAGATCTTTATAATAAAAAGAGTTCCAAGAAAGAATGCACACTCTTCTCATGTGCAGAATCACATTCACTATTTGAAGAGTCTCAACATAGTTTCTAGGAATCTAGAGCCCACAACTGCAGAACTGAGATATAGTTAGGTATATCATGACACCCTTCAGAACACGTCATCAGCTCAACCTTGAATTTGCAGCGTTCAAATGCCCAGCACAAAATTAGTCTGAAAACAGGTGTAAGAAAGCTTACAGGATCTGAAATCCACAGGGGTTTTATTTTTGATTTACACTAAAGTTTTAGAAGTTAGACATGATCATAATGAAAGAAGAATGTCATATCCCTTCTTTTCTGTTGTCTACTTTTTTTTCCTCTCAGTAACCGATCCTAGAATTTATTTGAAGAGAAGAAGAAATGAGTAAATGAATGACTTAGAAGAGTAATGCGGTCTTGTATAAATACTAAGTTACCTCCAGTATCTATGAAACTATCAAAAGAAAGAATTATTGTTTTAATGTATTACAATTAAAAAATAAACATATGCAATGTAGCACATTTAAATGGAGCCAGATCAATACCTAAAATCAAAAGTTCTTCTCTCCTTGTAGCCTATTTAACTTTATATTCTTAGCAACTTGAACGGCACATGGTACACAGTAGGCATTCAATAAATGTTGATGACTAAAAGAATGTTTATATATGTGCTTTTGAAACTTGGAGGAATTTCACATTTACATTTTCTATTATCTTTCTTCCTTTCCTTCCTTCCCTTCCTTCCTTCCTTCCTTCCTTCCTTCCTTCCTTCCTTCCTTTCCTTTCCTTTCCTTTCCTTCCTTCCTTCCTTCTTTTTTCTGAGATGGAGTCTCACTCTGTTGCCCAGGCTGAGTGATCTCAGCTTGATCTCAGCTCACTGCAACCTCCACCTCCCAGGTTCAAGCGATTCTTGTGCCTCAGCCTCCCGAGTAGCTGGGATTACAGGTGCACATCACTATGCCCAGCTAATTTTTGTACTTTTTAGTAGAGATGGGATTTCACCGTGTTGGCCGGGGTGGTCTTGATCTCCTGACCCCATGATCCACCCACCGCAGGCTTCCAAAATGTTGGGATTACAGGCATGAGCTCACACCCAGCCCCCTTCTACCATCTTTCTATCCTCAGTCCACTGATGATCAGATGAAAGAAAAGCACAGGTACTATCAGCAAATGAATCAGAATTTCCAAACTGTAGTGTAGGTGGCCAGGGGCAGTTGTAGGAGACAGAGTTCTGCATGGCCCACAACATATGGAGCTGGACTTTGAAATAATTCAATCTAACAAACATGTACTAAAAACCTGTGATCTGCAAATCGCCCTGATAGATATTATGGGGCTGCAGGATGAGAAAAAACACAAAATGCATGCAGTTTTAAAGGCTGGAAATGGCATATTTGAGATGGAAGAAGGCAAATAGGAAAACAGTTCCACAAGCCAACACATAGTCCCCAAAGGGCTATTTTCAGTTTGACAAAGAGAAGCACTATTGTTATTCTGGCCTGCTTCCTTGTTGCAAAAATAGAACCATGAACCTTTCTCTTCTGATGATTGTGATTTTAAAGCAATGTCAGTGAAGCAAATATACATTAAAAGCAACAAATAAATAAATATTTAAGCTCCAGAAAGACTGCCAAGCTTTAGTGATACTATAACAGGAAAAACCAATAATAAGATAGTGCCTCGGCTTACTGAAGAACTAATTCGTGTTTCTAAAGTGCTTTCAGAATGCAAAGCACTGAAGAAGGTTAGGATGTTATTATTATTACCAAAGATCTTTAAAAAGCAAGCTCTTGATATTCTTATCATCACAGCAGGGGTTTTTCATGTCCCATGTAATTTATGAGCAGAAAAAAGGATAATAAACTCCACCTCTCTTCATGCTCGATTTGTCAGTTGTTCTTGTTATCTGTAACTGATCCTCAAGAGAGCCTTAATTTGGGCAACAATTTATTCTCTTCAATATTATTTTGACATTTGGTAATTACTACAGATTTTTGTGCATCTGTCTTTCCCAGAAGAGAAGGCATTAATGCCACTTAGATGATCATTGGTTTTGCAGAAACTCAGATTTGATGTTATTCTTTTGGTAGATAGCATGACTTATGGTAAGTTTCCAGTTCTGGAATACAGAGATTGTGCGTTTCATTACTCATGGAGTCTGTGCCACACTGATATTAGATATTTCATAAAAATAAGCTATTGGTTGAAAGAAGAACATCATAAATATTTCATATAATAAAACTGGACTTTTCCAATTTTCTGCACGTATGCTAAAAAAACTAAGATATCTGGAAATTTTCAAAAATGAAAGTAAGAAACTGGATCAGAGGTCAGAAATTTCGTAGGAAGCTCTCTCTAGGACTCTCAAATGGACCTCCCAAAGAAAACAAATAAGACCTCCAAAAACCAGGAATAAGAAGGAGAGTTACATCAACAATTAGCCAGATGCTTTCAGAATTGCCTCATGCTATTCCCATAGGTAAGCTTTTTTCTTAACAAATTTTATGGATAATGACAGCTTCTTCCATTGCGAATTTTCATTTGTGATCATTAGTTCTAACAAGTCCCATCCTCCCATGTTAGATTTTGCAGATTTAAATTTTGATGTGAAGATTTGGTTAGTCTGTTTATTCAAACCAGTAATACATTTCAAGGCAATTACTTTTAGCTATTACAAATGATATTTTTAATTTGTTATTTTAACCATAATATTATAAACTGGAAAAAAATGTAGTATTTTTAAGCTGATGTTTGAATAAATTGTGAACAACTTTGTGAGGTAGAAAGACAAGGAAAACTGGAAGGAGAAAGGGGAGATGGGGAGAGAAGGATGGAGAATGGGGAAAGATAGAGGAAAAGAGAAAAGAAAGAATAGTGTCATGAATGAAAAGATGCAAGGTGGCCATTAAAAAAAAGAAAGACAGGATAAGGAGTTGGGGAAGGGGAAGACCAGAGGAGAAAGAGGGTTAAAAATGTTCCAGAGTAAAGAAGGCAGAATGGCGAAGTCCAATCATACACTTCTTTATACCCTACTTTCTCCATGGCTACTTAAGGCTCAGGGATTCATTTTTTCTCTCTTTCTCTCATTCTCTCTTTTTTTTCTTTCTTTTTAGAGTCTCAGCCCAAGCTGAAGTGCAATGCTGCAGTCATAGCTCACTTTAACCTCAAACTCATAGTCTCAAGGGATCCTCCTACCACAGCCTCCTGAGTAGCTCGAACTACAGGCACACCTCACCATGCATCGCTAATTTTTAATCTTTTAAATTTTTTGTAGAGCCACATTCTCACTATGTTGCCCAGGCTGATCTCAAACTTCTGGCCTCAAGCGATCCTCCTGCCTCAGCCTTCCAAAGTGCTGGGATTACAGGGATGAGTCACTGCACCTGGCCCTTTTTCTCTTTAGTGCCTGGTACATTGTAGATAGATACTCAGTAACCATTCGATGAATCAATAGAGGTTAATGGATCAAGCTGGCTCCTTACGGTTCCTTGAACACCCCAAAACCTTTCTCTTCTTGGACTATGTCCCCAGAGATTTGTTTGGTTCACTCCTCTACTTCCTCCTCACCTTTTCAGTAATGCCAACCCCGAGCAGCCAATTAAGAACTGCAGCTAACCCCACACTCCCCACTCACTGAAATCCCCTAACTCTGCTCCCCCTTCCCATGGCAGTCATTCTCCTTGATATGTAATGTGGTTTTGCTTATATGTTGTATTTATGGTTTATTGTCTGTCTTCCCCTGCTAGAATGGAATTTCCATAGGGCAGGGGTCGGTCTTTATTTCAGTTGCTGATTTATCCCAAATACGTAGAACAATGCCTGTTTGTTGCATGGATGAATCAACCTTATCAATATATGTCCATGTTTTTTCTTGTTGTTTTTTCTCTCATTCTTTCTCCCCTCCCCTTCATAATAGTTGACAGAGAATACAACCCCAAAGCATTTACCTGTTTTCTAACTTGTAGTTAACTTCACTCCTCAATTTCAGCTGCATTGCAGCAAAATCCTGCACACATGACCTGCTGTTCCCTGAAAGGGTCTTCGTGTGCACTTTATATTGCCATTTACTGCCTGAAAAGGCCTGGACTGATGTCCAAAGAACACATTCCAGAACACGGCAGCAGGTCCGCCTGGCTCAAATTTGTTGAAAAGTTCTTCTACATATTAATTGTTTTATCTGGGTATTAGTTATTTTCTCTCTAGGGAAATAATCAGACAGTGGCTTTTTAAGGCAATTTTACGCCATCACAAATCCTTTTGGAGAACTAATTTTCCATGCTAGGGTAGAATTCAAAGCTCATGCTATCATTTGGCTTGTACTCTACCCTTGTTCTTGCTTTGTTTAAATGATGAGTTAGGCCCAGCAATAGTATTAGGTCATCAAAAGGTCTATATGTTATATTCAGATCATTTGGGGTCAACAAAACCCAGAATGTGGTTTACACAAATGCTTTCTCCCCGATCCTTAAATCCATAGATATTTCAAAATAAACTAAATTCATATGTTTTCCATTCATTTGCCCTTATGTCTTTACGTTTAGGGGAGGGGGTGGTGGTAGGCAGGAAGGTACTGTTCTAGGAACTGGCTTCCTTCTTCACTGCCACAGACAGATCATTCATTAGCCACAGACCCGGTTTCTTGGCAGAAGTCCATACCTGTGTCCTTTCCGGTTCCCTCTTAATTGAAGCTGCAACCTCAGCACACATCAGTGTAGCTGCCAAAGAAAGTAAAGTGGAAAGAGGCAGCATTTTCTCTCCTAGAACCACAGAATCCTAGACTTGTGATTCTAAAGATCATCTGGTTCATCTACCATGTGAGCCTTAAATCACCTGGGCAGTGTCCTAGTTAATTACCTTTCAGCCTCTGATTAAGCATCTCCAGTGACAGAGCTTCAATAGCTGACCACAGTCACAGGTGGCTTTCAGCTATAAGAAGGACTCTCAGAAGGAACTGAGTCTTTTTTTCTGCATCCTGAATCTCTCCAGTCTCTTCATCCATTTAAAACCAGTCCTTTGTGTTCCCCTCATGTTCTCTTGCCATGAAGATTTCACTCTCCCATGATTTCAGGTTCAGCTCTACATGCATCCTTCCCAAGTCTGTGCTTCCTGGTCCAACTACCCCATGGATACCACATTCTGCATCTGATACAAGGACCTTGAGATAAAACACACTGACTGCTTAAGCTAACCCCTTCTCTAAATCTTGTTACTTGTCTTGTGTTGCCATCTCAAAAATGGCAAGATGCATCTAAAAGCTCATCTTCTTATCACATGCCCCCCAGTTAGGTGACAGGTTCTATTAGCTGCATCTCCAAAATAGCTCCCAGGTTGGCCTCAGCTTCCTCATGTCCACCATGTCTGCTTTAGTTCAAGATTTGGTCGTCTCTCAGCTGAACTGAGGCACTAGCCTCATTTCTCATCTCCTGGCCCCTGCCCTCTTCTTCCCCAGTGGTTTTTACCACATTGCTTCCAAGTGTCCCTTTCTCCGGATCATGCAGCTAGCAAGAATGCGTTGATGGGCTCTCATCCTCATGTAATCGTTATGCTTCTTTATCCGGGTCTTATAGAAAGATGGTCAGCTAAAGAGAAGCCAGGACAAGAGTGTGGCAACCCCCAGCAGAAAATACTCAATCTTGGTTGGGCGCAGTGGCTCATGCCTGTAATCTCAGCACTTTGGGAGGCTGAGGCAGGCGGATCATGAGATCAAGAGATGGAGACCATTCCTGGCCAACATGGTGAAACTCCGTCTCTACTAAAAATACAAAAATTAGCTGGGCATGGTGGCACATGCTGTAGTCCCAGATACTTGGGAGGCTGAGACAGGAGAATCGCTTGAACCTGGGAGGTGGAGGTTGCAGTGAGCCGAGATTGCACCACTGCACTCCAGCCTGGAGACAGAACAAGACTTCGTCTCAAAAAATATATATATATATTTAATCTCATATATTTTTCATGACCCTTTGATTCTAAATCTGAGCTACTGAACTGCTTGATCCTTGAGGGATACTGAGGTGCTGGCTGACTTCCCTAAGCCCATTTATGCCTCTTCTTAAGGTGCAGCTTATCCTGGAGGTCCTCAACATCCCCTTCACCCCCTTTAAACTGTGGCTAACACAGCACTCCAGCCACACTGTCACAGCCCCTGCACACTGCCCTCCGAGCTGAGTGTATGCAGAGCTCTTGCCTCCCATTCAGAAGTCTGCTTATCCTCCGAGTGTGCTCACACATGCATCACCTCTCCCATTACATCACTTGCTCATGCATGCATCGCTTCTCCACTGCCCATCCCTTATTTATGAGTCTCTTTACCCAGCAGGTACCTCTCCCATAGCATCCGTTGTGCTGTATTTGTAGTTTGTTTCTACGTTTTTTGGAAGTGGATGTCCTTTGGAGGCAGGCATGTGGTCTTAGCATCCTCTGCATATTCCATTATCTGGCTCAGTGCCTGGCGTATAGTAGATCTCAGAAATATTTTTGGAAAAAATGAATGAATGGTTGAATGAATGAGCTTCTATCACATTTCCTTATTCTCCAAGTCTAGTAACACTTTCTGAAAAGGAAATAAAATTATTTTCTCTAAGTGAACTGAAGCCAGTATCTATGATCATTTAACTTTCTGCATTCTTCAGTGAGCTATTCCAGTCATTCAGCGATTCATTGTAGACCCTTATAGCATCCTTGTCAAGCTGATTGATTTATAATTTTCAGGATCCATTTTCTTCTTTCAAACCAACAGCATAGCAATATCTGATGGCTTGCAAGTGTCCAGTCTAATAACTTGCCAATGTGCTCACAACCTGTAAGCAGCCAAGCTGGGAGTGAACCACTCACTAGCTGTCCCCTCTGTACCTGTGTGCCATGGGGCCTCTCTCCATGGAACCTTGTAAACATCTAGTTAGAGATGCTGCTAAATTTAAATTGTCATTTTATTTCGCCAAACATATTTCATTAAGTCACTGATAAACATTCCTAGCATTTTTTATTATTTTCCTTTTCATCCAAGCAAGGATTATTTTATCTTATTGTTCTTACTGTCTCTATATCTGTATCCAGGAACTGAGCTTACAGGTAATGATCTAATTCAGATATGTGTAAACCTGGGTGTAATAATTAGCCCAGATTGGTGGAAGTGTTTCCCTTTTATGCAACCCCTTTCATCCTTATCACCTACATTAATTCATTGGATCTGGTAATATAGATGATTAACCTGTATATCCAGGGGCCGCTGCTGATATGGCTGCTATCTCCATGTGCTGGGATAAACAGACTGTTGAATTCCTTCTGATACCTGCTCTCTGCCATCACTATGCATGTTCTAAAATGTCTTTTTTGCTCTGTCCTTTTTCTCTTGCCGGTTTAACTCAAAAAGATCCACTTCATTTCCATAGGCTAAACTTCTAATGAATGCAGACATATGCAAGGGGCCTAAACTGGATAATCTCTCGAGTTTTCTCCAGTTTTAGTATTCTGTGAAGACAGTTTGGTGTAAATAATTTAAGAGGTTAGTCAGAATGGAGTTCTCTGTTCAAATTGTCTCCTTAAATTCCTCTACTGAGTTCTTAGAGCTTGTTGTGGGATTCAGGAGCTTGCCCTTGGAAGTACCATAGTGCCTGCCACACAGTAGGCCCAATAAATGAAACAAAATTAAATGAAGTTAATTTAAACAAAATTAAAGCCTCCCTAGGGCTAACAATTTTAACTTATTATCATATGATAAGTAACAAGTTAGTGTCAATCTCAACCTAAAGTTTCAAGGAAAACTGTACCGTAGAAATCTTGTATTTTTAACAACACTGAATTTGTACTCCTAACAAAAAAATTAATGAAATTCCCTAAAAGCTGTTATAAAATGTAAGTTACTTATCCTTGGACAAAGAGTTCAAATCTTCCTTATTTATTGTTAAGCATTCCCCATTCATCATACCTATTGGAAAGAGCTTTGCTTAAACTCAGAATTTGACTGCTAATATTCACACATATGGCAAATATGAACTAATCAGACCACAGATATTTTGCTGCATTCCGTGGTGTCTCATTTATTTGTTTAATTTGCAGCTATAGCAACTAGATTCCACCACTTTGGGCTTTTACACAGAACTACAGTATGATCAGCTTGGTTGAAGTTTGGCACTCGACACTCTGCTCAATTGAAGACATATGCACGAAATCACTTACCACATTTTTTAACCTGTTTTTCACACTGAGTAGGTCTGTAATATTTGCATAAAAATATGAAAAGCAACCTTCTACAGGGAGAGAAGGCAATAAAAAGATGTTGCGACCTTTCTTTCTGCAGCATTTCAAAGCTTAAAGTTTTCTTGGCATGCTTTCCAAACGCCCATCTGACTTTGAAGCAGGCTGCCTCTCCACAGAAAGCTTGCTCCAGCAATGACTAAAGGATTGACCTGGTGCCATGCATGCTGCTCTGCACAAGAAGGGCATTTGGAAATGACCTTGAAATGAAGTTTTGCCAAGTTAATGAAATATAGGCCTTCAAGAAGTGCCATTTCAGAAGTGATGTACAGAAGGACATTCGCAGCATTGTCAAAAATTGCCCCTTAATTTGGCGTTGGATGAATGTGAATTTTTAACCTCCATAAGGAATGATACTCTTGATTTTATTAGTTGCATTTTGTAACAGGTTGGAAAAATTAGGTAATGGAGAATATTGGCATACCACTGTTGTTTCTTTTAGGTGACTTTTTAAAAAACATTTGCTGAAGGAAAGGTTGATGCTCAAAGAGTACAATTATAAATGGAGAGATGGGAGTTTAAAACGAAGGATAAGCCACAAATGAGGATGAAGTTAGTGGATAGAGAAAAGATGGGAGGAAAAGGTGTCTCTGTTTACTTATAAGCTGCCTGTCGATATGATTTAGATTCTAGGAGGGGGCATTTCTTTTCTCAGTATGCACATTCATCCTGTAAACTGTTGTGGCTAATTAAACATGTTAATTGATGTTGACACCAGTTGTTGCTATACGGTTTTCCATTTTACTGAGCGGGGTATTTATGTTGTTGCATAATGTCGCCTGATTGCACGTCTCATGCTGGTGAAGTTGGCTGACATTTCAAACTCTGGATATCATGAAGCTGTGCTTTAACCTTATTTGGAAGTCAGGGTTAGTGTGACACTGGAAGGTCTTCTTTAGCTTCCCTTCTTGTGACCTCCCTTTTATAAAGCTGGCAAAGCTGACACAGTCCAAGTTTGAGGCAGTCAAGGTGGGACGGCAGAAGATTGTTGAGGTACAAGTTGTATATTCTCTTACGCCAACTCTCAGATTTTTATATAATCTGAGTCTACACTTCTTTTAAAAAATAATAAATATATAAATAAGATCATTCCACCCCTCTAGAGCTCTCTAAAAAGACAGTAGAAGACTTCTGACCACTCTCATTTTTAAAGTTCTAATAATCTTCACAAAGTAATCCTGGGAAACATACATCTGTGTGACCAGGGAGACATACCGGCAACAGCAACTTCTCGGAACATTCCTTTTTACACTGCCTGGGATTTTTCAATAATTTGGTATTTCTGTAAATTTAAAGTGGATTCAGTAAAATGAATGCATTTTTTTTTCTTAAAAGCTCAAGCCTTCTAGACTCATCATTTTGTAGAGTTACATAAGTAGGCCATGCAACTGAGATAAACGTCAAAGTTGTCCAGGCGCGGTGGCTCATGCCTGTAATCCCAGCACTTTGGGAGGCCAAGATGGGTAGACCACGTGGTCAGGAGATCAAGACATCCTGACTAACATGGTGAAACCTTGTCTCTACTAAAAATAGAAAAATTAGCTGCTCATGGTGGCATGTGCCTGTAATCTCAGCTACTCAGGAGGCTGAGGCAGGAGAATCACTTGAATCCAGGAGGCAGAGGTTGCAGTGAGCTGAGATCATGCCACTCCACTTGAGCCTGGGTGACAGAGCAAGATTCCATCTCAAAAAAAAAGTCAAAGTTATAGGTTGTAATCGTTTGCACAACTGTTCACATTTTTAATTTTTTAGAGACTTTTTTAGAATCTCACTGTGTCACCCAGGCTGGAGTACACAGTAGCACTATCATGGCTCACTGTACCCTCAAACTTCTGGGCTCAAGTGATCCTCCTGCCTCAGCCTCCTGAGTAGCTAGGACCATACCTGGCTACTTTTTTAAAAAATTATTTTTTGTAGAGACAGTGGCCTCACTATGTTTCCCAGGCTGCTTGAGCTCCTGGACTCAAGAGACCCTCCTGCCTCAGCCTTCCCAAAGTCCTGGGATTACCTGTGTGACCTGCTACACCCAGACCCTGCTCAAATTTATATAGTAACTTATTTTTAAAATAGTAAAATTTAAAAACAGTAAAATATTTTGTATTTGCAAAATAGTTTTTAATGCAGTATTTTGAAATCAAGCTTGATAGTTTTTCATTAGGTTTTGCTAAGTGTCATATGCTAAATTATTTGCTTATGAATTTTTTTCCCCAATGCCTGTATTTGGTAAGTTTGCATGGAAAGTTCTGGCATAAGAAACTCAGAAATATTTTGTTGTTTTACCTTAGCATTTTTATTGATGTGTCTTAAAGGTGATTTGCTTTAAATTGCAGTATCATACTTTTTTCTGTACTTAAATCTTTCCAGCTGAAGAGCACAGTTTCCTGCAAAACCCTCATCCCCAATTTAGAGCCCTCTTCATATTAATATAAGTCATTTTTAAAGTATTTCCTGAAACACTTCTCAACTTCGTAAATAAAGAAGGGATGTATCTTAGTCCATTCAGGCTGCTATAACAAAATAGCATAGATTGGGTGGCTTATAAACAACATAAATTTATTTATCACAGTTCTAGAGGCTGGGAAGTCTAAGAGCAGAGTGCCAGCATGGTTGGGTTCTGGTGAGGATCCTCTTCCAGATTATAGACTTCCAACTTCTTGCTCTGTCCTCACAGGGAAGAAGGAGCAAGGGATCTTTCTGGAGCCTCTTTTAAAAGCCCACCAATCCCATTCATTGAGTCTCCACCCCAGTGACCTAATCACTTCCCAAAGTGCCATCTCCTGATGCCATGACCTCAGAGGTCAGGGTTTAAACATATGAATTTCTAGGAGACAGAAACATTCAGCCCATAGCAGGATGAGAAAAAGAAAGGAAAGTACAACAAAGGACATCAACCACAAGGAACACCATGACTTCTGATATTTAATACCATAGATCACAGATTGAAGGAGTCGAGAGACAGAATAAAAAGACAAGGCCCAGACACAGTGAGCTTTTGAAGCCTGAGACTCCTCATGTCCTTTCTCTCCTGCTGACCTCAGTGCTCAGCACTGCCTTTCTTCTCCTAGCAGCATTTTCCATTTATCTTTTGGTGTAAACATTTTAGAGATGAGAGAAGTAGGGAGCTTATCATTATTCAGTCTGATCAAACAGTATCTTCACCTTTGAGTTATATTCAGAATTTCATTGTCTTGCTTTTAAAAAAAAATCATATGAGATTATTTTTGTGTATGTGGATAAACTATAAGGTATTTTCTTACAAAAACTTCCTTCTGTATCCTGGCACACCCCCTCCAGTTGAATAGGGGCCTTCTTTCCAAAAAGTCCAGGTAAGGGCCTTCTCAACCTGTATTCTAACATGATAGGACATTGTCCTCTTTGCTTTCCTATCTTATCATTGCAAACTCTCTAGCATTTTCCATATTAACATTATTTATATTTATATTAGCACATATGTTTTGAAAGAGATATGATCCCTATTGAAAATTCTTTTCCTTTAAAAGCTAATCCTATTTCTAGAGCTCTTGATGATGCTTTCTTCTTTCCATGGATTGAAGATGCATTAATGTTGGTCAACCCTGGATGGCCCAGATCTCATACTCAGAGGTTCTGATGGATTCAGTCTGGGATAAGACCGAGACACCATCTATTTTTTTTTAATGCTTCCTTACATGGTTCTGAGCCAGGTTTGAAGATCTCTGAATTTGTTGGTCTCACAAGCATCCCTGGGGTTCAAAAAAAGGGGTTATTGGCAGATCACAAAGTGAGGGAAGCGGTCCTGGTGCCATCTAGATCTGAGCTGAATAGAGACAAACCTGAGTTAATTTGCATAATCATGTGCACTTAACTCTAAGGGGTTAGTTCCGAGGTGGTATCTCTGCCTCAGTTTCTACTGTAATAAAATACTGACACAGGGAGGGGAGCACTACACACTGGGGTCTGTTGGGAATAGGGGAGGGACAGCGGGAGGTGGGGAGTTGGGGAGAGATAGCATGGGGAGAAATGCCAGTTATAGGTGAAGGGGAGGAAGGCAGCAAATCACACAGCCACACGTGTACCTATGCAACTATCTTGCATGTTCTTCACATGTACCCCAAAAGCTAAAATGCAATAAAAAAATAAATTAAATAAAATACTGGTACTTTCTCAAGATTCTCAGAAAATTTAATAAATTTTAACATTTAATGTAAGATTAAAGGCATAATACAAGTGTCAATTAGCATTAATCCTTGAAAATATGGAGTTAAATTATCTGTAACTAGAGACTGCAGTTAACAGGGGACATGAGTTTTTTCTGGGTTATATGAAACAAAATATAAATCTTTTATATAACTCAATTTCCTACAGAAAAAAAGACTTACTTGTCAGTGGGGTTTTTAAAGTTTTACTTTATTTTTTTGGATCTCATTACTTTTCCATAAATCCTATAAGCAGAATTACAATGAGGTGAGTCATAGTCTTAACACTTTTTTGGAGCTTCTTCTGCCAAAGCAGCTTGGAATATAGAGGATTTTCAAAAACTGTGTTTGGGGAACACGGGAAGGTATGGGAAAGGAAGGAAGGGTGGGAGTCTAGGAGGAAAGGAGGAAGAAGGAAAAGAAAGGGAAAGGGAGAGGGAGGAAGGGCACAAACATTTTACTTCAGATTACATTTTTTAAAATCTTAGTGACATTTATAAAGGTAAAACTTTCCTGGTGTCTCATTTGCATGTTTTAGACAATCCTGAGGTGCAAATGAATTTGGGTTTCAAAAGTTCATTCATGAGCCAGTTATTTGGAACTGGAAACACGTTTTCCCATGAAAGTTTTGTTATATAAGTGGTAATTCATTTTTGAGGCTGACTTCTAAACTCTCCTCATTCTGTTTTGAAGCTGAATTATCATGCATTTACAATGATAAATAGTAGATTATACAGTTGAAAACTTGTAGATGTAGAAAACATAAAAGTGATAAAATCAATGGTTTAATTGCTTTAAACTTTTAACTTCAGTGCTGGTGCTGGAGGGAAAACAGATTTAATTTGAGGAGTCTGAGGATGTTCAAGACATCTAAGGTTGATATTCGAGAGCATCCATCAAAGAAGCAGCAGCCATTCTCTCGAGAGGGCCTCTGCAGCCATGCATGTGCTTAAAGCTGGTCCCTAAAACACAACATCCTTAGACTGTATGAATCAATCCTCAACAGAAATGTCTTCTTTTCTATCTAGGCCAGTTGTGGTGGCTCACGCCTGTAATTCCAGCACTTTGGGAGGTCAAGGCAGGCAGATCTCTTGAGGTCGGAAGCTCAAGACCAGCCTGGCCAACATGGTGAAATCCCATCTCTACTAAAAATACAAAAATTAGCTGGGGGTGGTGGCACATGCCTGTAGTCCCAGCTACTTGGGAGGCTGACACAGGGGAATTGCTTGAACTGAGGAGGTGGAGGTTGCAATGAGCTGAGATCTTACTACTGTACTCTAGCCTGGGCAACAGAGTGAGACTCCATCTTAGGGGAAAAAAGTCCTTCTTTCTTTCTATAACCAGTATCAATGGAGCACATATTATGTGCAAGGTGCTCCTCACTATTCATGTGAGCAGGCAAAGCAGAAAGAACCCCTGTCCTTGTGAGTTTATAGTCTAGGAAAGGAGACAAATATTCAAATAACTGCACAAGTTGATGACCCATGATTCATCTATTTTTGTAAAAGGTTATCATATGAACATTCAAGTCCACACAAATTTACAAGGCATAATCATGACACGTATAGGATGATTCTGGAGAGTGGGGTACATAAATCTTTAAGTAACTGCTAGGCGCCAGCTGCTTCCATACGCTGTCACATTTGTTTTGTGAGTAACCCTGAGGGGGAGGGATCATCACCACCTTTCCACAGGTGAGGATCTGAGACTAAAAGGAGTTAAGGAATCTGTCCATGAGGGTTCAACCAAGAGCCTGGGTTCAAACCAAGTGTATCCAACTGCAGGCCCTTCTATTCAGTCTAAACTGCCTGCTCTGCAAAACCACTCTCAAGATATTTTCTATTGTTTTATTCAATATATAAGTATCCATGCAATAATCTCTTTCTAAAATTTAGTAATTGAAGTCATGTTGCCTCTCCTGATGCTGATGTGTTCCTTTCTGTTAATAAGAGCTCTTTCCACTTCTCCTCTGACACAGTTAGTGACCTCAAGCCCTAACCAGCCTCTCTGTGGCTTCCACTACAGTTTTCTGTCTTTCAATCCTACCATATATTTTTTGTCTGATTCTTCATTTTGTCTTGATTTTCACCATCCTGAGCCTTTTATTGCAAGCTGCCTTGACCTTTTGAGGAGTAGTGAGAATATATAGGAAAGAAATAGGCATCTGGGGTGTAAATTCTACAAAGTTCTCTTTTTATATCCTCCACATGACTTAGAACAGGGTCTTGTACTTAGAAGTGGACAATAACTATTGGTTGTTAAATGATCATAGCAATTCTGAAGCACAGTTCTGCTTATTTTAAGAAGGACCAAGAAGTTGATGGCTCTGGCTTTATATGTTAACTTCATCATGAAATGTACTGCTTTCCTTTTTCTTAATAGAGATTTGTCTCTTGCATTTTCTAATAAATGGAATGTGAAGGACAATGATCACAGCTAACATGCATCACATTCCTTCTCCTTGCTGTGCTAAGAACTTTATAGATAGTGTTTATTTAATCCTCACAACCTGATTATGATCCCATTTCATGAAAGAACATACTGAGGGTTAGAGAATTTAAGAGGTTTAGGAGGAAAGTGAGGAAATAAATTTTTTCCTGATGATTCAGCAAGAGATAGGAAAAAATAGAGGAAGAAAAAGGATTTATATTTCAGGATATGGGAGAGATACAAATTGCTTTAAGTATGATCAGTAAAATGCAGGAGAGACTAGAGAAAGTCACAAATAATTTATGAAGGAATGATTCTCCTGCCTATCCCCTGTTCAGTCTCACACTGCTATGAAAATACTACCGGAGACTGGATAATTTATAAAGGGAAGAGGTTTAATCGAATCACAGTTCTGTGTGACTGGGAAGGCCTCAGGAAACTTACAATCATGGCAGAAAGGAAAGCAGGCATTTCTTATATGGTGGCAGGCGAGAAAGAGCAAGCGTGTGAAGGAGGAACTGTCAAACACTCACAAAACCATTTGCTCTCATGAGAACTCCCTCTCTATGATGAGAATAGCATGAGGGAATACGCCCTCATGATCATGTCACCTCCCATGAGATTATGGGGATTATAATTCCAGATGAGATTTGGGTGGGGACACAGAGCCAAACCAAATCACCCGGTTCTGTTGATAAGCAGGGAAAAGTCCTGTGCAAACTCTTGTTTAAAAATATGAGACATTCTCTCATCAGGTGATCATAACTTGAGCTGACTTATAAATTTCTCTAATCCATCTATTTATTTGGATAATTTCAAGTTGAATAGTTTATTTGTGAATAAAAACCTAAGGTCTCCTCTGTGGTTCCTCTGGTCTGGCTCTTGTTTTTGGGAGTCCCCCAAGATGCTGTAACCCCAGGATCCCTGGAGAACCTGAATGTGTGCTTGATCTCTTCACATCATGGCAGGTAGCCCCCAGCATGCTGCCTGTCATCACTGTCCTTGCAGCACCGAAGGCCCTCTGGGCACAACTGCTGCTCTCTAGACCAGAACCACAAAGAAACAAGGTTCTTTCTATCTAATCTCACTGGAAAGAGGGAGAAGCCCATGTGAGCAGTACTACGAGGGAGTCCCTAGAAAGTGGGTCTCACCCAGAGAATGAGAGAAATCATATTAAGAGATCAACCCATTCATAGATATTGACCCAACACATATTTATTTAACCCCTTGTTTGTGGGATTGTTCTGGATATTGACTGTGTTCCGCTTGAGAAAGAACAGCCCATAAAGGAGGGAAATGAAAGCCCCTTGGAAGGGTGGAGAAGTGAAGAGTTCTGGGACCACTATAAAGACTGAAGGTGGGAGTTTAGGGTGACTGTGGTGATTCAGGGAGAATTTCTGTTTCATGCAGAGTCTAGGGAACTCAGAAGGTTTAGCTATAGCTGGAAGTGGAGGTAAAGGTGGAGCATAGCTGGAGGTGTGGTTTGAGAAATAAGCAGGGGTTCAGATCCGGGAGACTCCTACATACCAAAAACTAGTTTATGTTTTATCCTCTAGGAAACAAGAAGAAAGGCAAAGCTATGTGTGTAAAGTGACTCGCTGACACACTGGAGAAATGGGACGGAAAGGAAAGGTGGCTCAGTGTTATCCTAATAGCTCTGGGGAGTTGTTGAAGAGTTTTAAGCAGGGGGAAGATGGGGTCAGATGAACATTTTAGAAGGCTTCCCTCTCCAGGGCTGAGGGGAAACGTTGACAAGCACAGGCTGCATTTAGGAAGAAATAGAAGAAGGCTGAGAGGTGAACCTTGCCGACTGGCCACCTGAGGGAGCGTGGGGGAGGATATGATGCAGGAAAGCTGGGAGGGAGCCCTCGCCAGGGAGGGAGAGTATCTCAGGGAGAAGGAATGTGGGGCAGCTGAGGAAAGCAATTCCAGAAGAAGGCAGGGCTGGCAGCATCCTGGGCACATGGAGGTCTGACCTGACAAGGACAGTGGCTGGCACAGGTGCTCCCGAGTGCCAAAGTGATGACAAGGAAAGCCACCAGAAGGAAAAAAGGAGCCTTGCCTGAAAAACAAAAAGCAATTAAACATCTTGTCAGTGTGGCTTTTTTTTTAGGAGAAAGATGATTGATGGCTTCATCTTTTACTTGATCCAAAAGCAAGGACAGATTGAGAAATAGTGTCTGAGGGGCAGATGTCTTTTCCCCTCTGGCCTTGCCTCCTTCTGACCTTCCATTTTCTCCCAGTGAAAGAGGTGTTGCTTCTGGCCTGTGGCCTTATTTAGCAGGCTTGGAACTTTTTCCCAGCTTCATGATACTGGCCTTTGGTGCTCTTTCTACTGTTTAATGTACTGTCATCCAGAATAATTCCTTTCTCTGTTGATCTGAATGTTAATCTATAAATTAAAGAAATCATAGGAGAACTTGCAAAAAAATGGGAAAAAGTAGTTACTTGTTTTGTACATTTCTGGAGGAGAAAAGAGAGAGTCTTTAAAATAATCTCCTATCTGTGCTTTCTCATTTGTCTGCACATCAGAAGCAACAAAACCAACACACACACACACACACACACACACACACACACACACACATGCACACGATTTGATAAACTGGAAGCTGGCTGCATGACTTAGATTATATGTCTTTCTTTAAAATTTTCTGAAATCTTATGTAGATATTTAAGAGCCTTCAGAAATTTCCATGGGCGTGCCATTAGAGATAAGCCATTTGTTTTTGAGGGGATTCAAAGAGGGAAATGTACTTTAGAAAACAGATGAAATTAGACTCAACTTGGAGAAATGGTTCTCTGGCCAGTTGTCATTTAAGGGTATTGGACTGTGGGCTCCAGGCGTTGTCTGCTTCTCAAGATAAATATGCAACTAGGAACCAAGAGGGGCATTTTCAGGGATTGCTGTGAGTTGGTATTATAATGTGCTAAGCATGCCCATGACATCTTTGGAGGTCTGAGCATGCAGATGAGACATAAATGCTTCTCAGTTCCTTCTCATAATTTCTCTGATCTTACTGGCAAGAAAAAAAAACTCTTCAGGAGCATAAAATATTATTGAATTTGCAGCAGTTGTCATGGTTACCTGCATAGTTTCATTGCTTTATTAATGTGTAATTCCTCTTATTTCTGGAAATATCATTATAGTGAAACATAATAGTCCACAGCCTCTTAGCAAGTTTCTGTGTGTATCTCAGAGATCCTGACAATGGCTGTGATGAATGTGCATGTGGTTTCCCGGTCACCTGCATGCTGATGATCCAGCAACTGGGACATCATTGTTTAGGAAAAGAGAACTTGAAGTTGATGACTCTTGAGAATCCCTTGAAAGTTCAAATGTTTCTTCTATACAACAGTGCTTATTTTTTTTCTGTGGATCAGTAATCTAAGGCTTTACTCTTCTTCTAAATAAAATAATTTATGTTTTATTACATTAAACTTTCTAAAGCAATTATTTTTCCTTGCTAAAGTCACTCTTGGGCACGCAACTAGAAGACATTTTTCAGCATCCCCTGCAGCTGGGTCTGGCCATGAAAATCATGTGACAGTGGAATGTGAGTGGACGTTATGTAATCATTTGCAGATCTGGCCCATAAACACCTCCCACAGATCCTCCAGTCCCTTCTTTCCAGATTGGTTGGTAAGTCTGCCAGCCTAGATCCTTGAGTATTGGGTAGAACAGAGCCTCACTGTACGTCAGGAACATCTATTGTTACAGAAAGGAGACCACCCTCTGAGATGTGAGGGTTGTGTATTACATATTGCCCTAACTGATGCATTGCTTGTCAACGTTTCTTCTAAGTGGGCCATATAATCCTTGGGAGAAAGTGCATATTTTCCATCCATGAATATCTCCCATAACTCCTTTCATAGCCCTTAAAAAAGAAGTTGGTGTTGTATATCCCAGGACTTCCCTATCAATGCCCAGTGATAATTTTGCTGTTTTGGAAGAGTCCTGGAGACGTGAATGACTACAGCAATAGTGGATATTTTGAAAATTATCTGACCCTTGTGACTTATGTGCACAAATAACCAAAGGAAAGCAAATCAAACTTTTCTGGATACTTCCATATACCAAGTACTATGTTCAGTCCTCTATTTACTCTCTGTAATTGATCTTCTATGGAGCACTATCATTCCGTTTTACAGATTTTTAAAGTGTCATATCATTTAAATAACTTCTTCATGGCTAGGAGGTAGCAAGGGAAAATACAAACGAAAGTCTGCCTGGAACCAAAGCCAGCCTTTCTACTTTGCTGCTTTTTGTGGCGTATGTTCAGTTAATGTCTGTTGATCACCAACCACCCTCCAGGACAGAATCTTCCAGCTAGTAATAATTGGAAACGTATGCAGATAACATTTGATTATCTGGGGTGTTGAGAATTGAAGCTCTCATTCAGTTGTTAGAAAAATTATAAAACTGACATTGTTGAGTTTTACATTCTATCTTAAGATATCAGAACAGCTGTTTTAACAGATACCAAAATAACAGTAGTTTAAAATTGATGGTCTGGAGATTGGCAGGCCAGTTCTTCTCATGAGGTCATCTAGGGCCCCAGGCTCTTTATTCTGGTTGCTTGTGGATCCTCTGCATAGCAGAGGATGAGGCTGTTCCTCATCTGCATAGCAGCAAATGGTATACCACACCATGTCTGCATGTAGGCCATTAGGAAAGAAGGAATGGGAGGAAAGAGCACATTTCTTTCCAGTTAATGGCATGACCCAAAAATTGCACACATCACTTTTGCTCCCAAAAGTTGCATGGTTGTGCGGACATCTAGCTGCAGGTGAGTCTGAGAAACATCATCTGTAAGTGCCAGTATGTCTATTCTTTTGGACGAAGGGGACAAGAGAGGTTGTTAGACAAATAGCAGCCTTTGCTATACCTTCTTTCCTTTCCCAATCTTTGATAAACCTACAAAGAAGAAAGATTCAAAACTGCAGTCGCAGAAAATGGAAGGAAATGAGAAATGGAAACTAGGTAATTCAGAAATTGAAGGTCTCCTTTCTCCTTAACCTCTTCCAGTGCATATGCTAAAAGAATCAACAGTTTGTTTCTTGCATTAAATCACTTTAAATAAGCCATAACTATTAAATCAGTATTCTTTGAATAAAATGATTGCAATGAATTGAGAATATTTGAACAAAGACTAGATATTAAATCATATTAAATGATTAGAATTAATTTTATTAGGTTTGACATATGATTAAATTATAAAACAAAACCTTATCTGGTAGAGACATTTACTGAGATATACATAAGTGAAATGATATGATGGCTGAAATTTGCTTTAAAATACTCCAGCAGAAGATGCGGGGTGATGATGAATAGTTGAAATTCAGTTGGGAAAAATGTTAGTTGTTGAAGCTGGATGATAGGTTCATAGGGGTTTATTATGCTATTCTTTCTACTTTGTGTGTATTTGAAATATTTCATAATAAAAAGTTAAATACTTGTTCCAAGAAGCAAAAATAATTTTTGACTGTGCCCTGATGTTCAAATGAGCTCACTTCTTTACTCCAGTTAAGTGCTTTCTTAAATTTCCAGTGTATTATTTATTCTGCATGCATATACCCAGAAAACTCATTTTCATCTAAAGAATGCATTAACAATTTGCTTTTGAGTGAACTAAGCAAGATTTTGGTGAGTAGCTGCTTCATCCGGTGATAAAAAGGATGCAGAAAAGCAAGTAAGATAAGGCCCCTCTCAGCAAGTTTAAAGTTGACACAGGCAAATAAGACAGTGCCTCAGATAAATCTAATTTAAGAGAAGTATACAAGAAGCCTTAAATGTTAGGAGATCACATCAAATTAGAAGGATCAGGAAGAGTTTCCTGGATTAGATATTATAAGCTTTAAAGGAAGGGTAGGCTTTTGACAGATGGAAGTGGTGGGGAGAGCGGGACCACCAGGAGAAAGGCTTCAAGCCAAAGAACATGTGGTAGTTTTCTGGTGACAGGAAAGAGTGATATGGTTTTGAGCATGGGTATTTCGATGTCTCATTAGAGTAAATCAGGAAGTAAAGAGGATCTGACTGAGAAAATTGATGCTTTTTATAAGGATGTGTAGTTTTGAGACACTGGTGCATCTCAAGATGAGATGTTCATCTCAAAATACAGTATTGGAGCACAGAGAAAGGTTAGTGTGGATAGTCAGCCGTCTAAGTTGAAAGTTGAAGCTGTAGGTAGAGGATGAGTTTACTACAGAAGAGAATAGAGAAGATATTTTTAAGCCAGTTTTACTGGAGTAGAGGATGGATATTATGACAATATCATTGTGAAAATGACATCATGATTTCAGTTCCCTTGAAGATACTGTGAGTCACTGGTGTAACAAGAGCTGTATTCCTTGCCCAGCCCCTCTACTGAATTCTCAGCCCTTCCTTATCCACACAGCCCCCGCCCCCATGTCTCTACTTTATTTCTCCTTTCTCCTTCACCCTAAGCTTCTCCAAGTTGTCAACCCAGAATGTTTCCACCGCTTGACTTCTATTCATCTTTCAACAGACTCTGAATAGAATTCCTTACCTCTCCACTGAAACTGTTAGTTATCAGTGACTGCCACGTTGACCAATTCCGTAAACACTTTTTACTTCTCAGTTCTCTTGACTCTCTGAGCAATGTTGGCCTCTGAGCCAAGTCCCACTTCCCTGGAACTCTCTTCCTGGCCTCTGGTTTGCTTTTCCATTTTTTTTGTAGGCTCCTCCTCTCCTGGATATTTACATATTGTGTTGCCTCGGGACCATTGCTGGAGTCTCCCTTTCTTTCTACAATCGCTCCTGGAGGAATTTCTTCCAACTTCACAGTTTCACCCAACAAAAGTCAGCAAAATGCCCACATTTATATCTCATTTGAGTTCTAAACCTACTGAGTATCTCATGTGGATTTCTCATGACATTTCGTATCTAACACATCCATACTGAAATTTGGACTCTCACATCCTTCCCAAACCTATTCCCCATCTCAGGAAATAATCAGCCACCACCACCTACCTTGTAGCTCGAGGCAGTAAATCGTTTAGTTTGCAGAGTCTATGGGACGATTCTATCAGGAAGCCCAAGCAGAGACCACTTTATTATTAAATATTCTTTGATCCCCAGACTGTTTCCAAAGTAGCTGAAGTGTGTAGGCCTTTAAAAGAAAAGTTCCAAAACTGAATATAGTGGCTTGTTCCTGTAGTCCCAGCTACTTGGGAGGCTGAGGTGGGAGGATTGCTTGAGCCCTGGAGTTCGAGGCTGCAGTGAGCTATGATCACACCACTGCACTCCAGCCTAGGTGACAGAGTAAGATCCTGTCTCTAAAAAAAAAAAAAAATTTAAATTTAAAAGATACAGATTTCTGATGTAACATCATTACTACATAGCTGTTTGATTTAGATACCAGTGCTAGCTTTAAATTTAAATCTGTGGTTGGCTTTGCACTATATATTTTTAAAGGATGTTGTGGGCTACTTATACTGAGAAGCCAAGCTCTTGAGTCTGACCACACTTAGTTATAGACAGGATTATCCTTAGTGAGCTCCACAAGTAAAAGGGACCCCACGAATCATCTGGGAGATGGAAATGTTGCTCTTTTATCAACCAGATTAGAAATCCCCAGGTGTGGACATCTCCATACCCTTTACTATGCCCAGAGTGGTGAAAAAATTGCAACCCTTAATTCTCTTCTTTGGCAAGGAACTGGGGATCCTTTCCTTCTTTATCCCACTAGGTCTTGAGAGAATGAAATTAAAGTATGCTTGCATTTTATTTGTTCCTTGTGAATCTACATTCTCTGGAAAGGCACAATGATTTGGTGGAAAGAACCTGCTTCTAGTTCCGTCTCAGGAACTAGCAAGTTAGCTGTAAATCTGATTAATAGAGTCATCCTTACCTCTTTTCTGTACCTTCTTCCACATCAAACATATCAGAACAATGAACTCTGCTTGAGTATTTGCTTGGTGCCAGACACTACCCTAAATAATAGATGAGGGAACTGAGGCTTAGAAAGTTAGTAAATGGCAGCTGGGCATGATGGCTCACACCTGTAATCCCAGCACTTTAGGAGGTTGAGGCAGGCAAGTCACCTGAGGTCAGGAGTTCGAGACCAGCCTGACCAACATGGCAAACCCTATCTCTACTAAAAATATAAAATTAGCTTGGCGTGGTGGCACATGCCTGTAAACCCAGCTACTCTGGAGGCTGAGGCAGGAGAATTGCTTAAACCCTGGAGGCAGAGATTGCAGTGAGCTGAGATCTCATCATTGTGCTCTAGCTGGGGAACAGGAGCAAAACTCCATCTCAAAAAAAAAAAAAAAGGAAAAGAAAGTTAGTAAATGGCACAAAGATACCTAGTTAATGCATACCCACAGTTTAAATCCAGACTATTCAAGTCTACTTTTAATAACTCTCTTATACCACGTTGCAGAGAAAGGTTTCTGGATTTCTTCTTCCTCTCATTCCTACTGTGCCATTGATGTAAGAGGTACCATCAGTTTAACATAACAGAACACAATAGTTTTCAGGAAATAAAGTAAGCACCACCAAATCATGTGTAGTTATAGTGGACCTGTCTTTGAAAATTCTAATACATGTTTTTTCCTCCTTGGTAATTCCTTTTTACTTCATGTCCCTGAAGCTAAAATCCTCAGGGACAAGCTAATCACAAAAAACAGGCAGATTCTTGGCTGTTGAATTCTAAAGTTGGGTCATGAAACTCATAAAAGATAGCCAGGAGCCAGGGTTGGTTTTTGGTCTGGTTTGGTTTGAATTATAAGACAGAATTTGTTAAAGATAAACTTAAAAAATTTTCCTTAATGTTTCCTTTGCATATCAAGAACCAAAGCCTGACGATTCTCACATCAACAGTAGAGTTTGGGGAGAATTAAGGATGATGTCAGAGAAGCTTCTTGTCCCAAAAGAGATTATGCTTTAGCTGCTGGCAAGAGGAGCTTCTGCAGTTTAGATGCTGAGGGACCCTGAGAAGGTTCTGCATTCCTTGGTGCCCCTGGAATGGGAGATCATTGAAACCCCAGAAGTGTTTTGAGAAAGCCAGCACACAAGGAACCTGGGTTTGATTTCTAGAGCATCACTTCCCAGGAGAGGAAGCAAACAGCATCACAGAGGAGTGGAAGGCAGCAATCACTAGTGGAGGTGTCCCAGCAACATGGAAAACATTTTAAGATTCATGTCCCCAGGGACTGCCCTGAGAGAATCAGAAGGGCCTTGGTGACCTGATGAGGGAACATCATCAGTTAAGTTTGATGTGGGTTCTCTGTGCTGGAGGCTGTGGAAACAGAAACAATGTCAGCAGCAAAAGCAGTGTAGGTAGAAGTCTCCATCAAAGATGAGCAGATAATGAACCAGGTATCTCCCCCATGATGCCATGATACATATGGGCTTTCTTAGAATTTAGTTACTATCCCAGGAAAAAATAAGGAAAGATAGAACTCTAATTTTACCATGTTTAAATTCTGAATTTGACTGTGAAATAACTGAACAAGATTTAGTCTTGGAAATAGCTGTAGTTTAGCAGCTAAGTTACCCAAGGTCACATAGCTAGACAGCGCTGAGGCCAGGATTTGAGTCCAGGCAGTCTGACCTCACAGTCCATTCTCTAAACCTCCACACTGTATTGTACTGTTCTGTACTCTGCTATCTTACTATCTCCATGTTTCCCGCAGTCAAATGGAATGGTGGCTCGAGACCTTAACTTAAATTACATTAGAGAAAGATAAAGGGTGATTTCAAAATTTACCTTTTGACTTTCCACCTTAATTTCAAGATGCATACAAATATCAGTATGAATAAAATGTTTTAGACTGGAAGAAGTACAAGATATATTCTCATCTCTCCATCTCTACTACCAGTGTCTAATCCATGTCTTACCTACACTCCGGCCTCTAAACTGGGGAGTTTAGGCTTTTTCTGTGTACTTAGGAGCAAGAAAATTAGGACCAATGGATGGAAGCTTTAAAGAGACAGAATTCTGTGTAGAATTGGAGAGAGTTTCTCACAGTGTCAGATATCCAAAGATAAAATGAACATCTTTGTTTGGAACCAAGAGCCATGTCCCCTGAGATGCTATATCATGGTTGAGACACCTACAACGAAGAAGGGACCTTATAAAGAAGAATTCAACAGAAGACATAGCTGGGTGATGCAGTCTTTTACATTTCTTCCAATTTTGAAATTTTGCCACTTTAGAATGGAGGTCATGAAAACCAAATTGCCTTGTGTTTACAGAGTGGGAAGTGAGAAAATAAAAACAGTGGGCATAAAGTAGTCTTTTAGAGATGGCTACCATTGAGGGAAGCAGAGTTTTATTGTATAGTATGGTGGGACTGAGGGAAGATTTTTAACACTAAGAAGAATTGAACAGATTTGTAGATAGAAGAAGAAGGAGAATTAGTTAAAAAATGGAAAACTAAAGGTTAGAGAGGACTCTGGTTCAGGTATCCGCTGTTATATAACATAGTTCCTCAAAACTTAGTGGCTTCAAACAATAATCATTTTGTTATATCTAAGGATTCTGTTGGTCTGGAACTGAGGCAATGCTCAGCAGGGTGATTCTTCTGTTCCACAGGTTGATGACAGAGGTGACTCTGTCCCTGGTCTTTGGCTGACATTGTCTTGTGTCCTTGGTTGGAATGGCTGGAAGGCTGTGCTCAGCTGGAACTGTTGACCAGAGCACCTACATGTGACCTCACCAGCCTCTTAGGGTAGTCTGACATTTTATTGCCAGCTTATACTTCCCAGAGCAGTATTCCAGGAAGTCCAGATGAAACTGCCAAGCTTCGTAAGCTCTAGCCTCAGATGCCCAGAGCATCACTTCTGCTGCTTTTTGTTTGTTGTCAGTTAAGTCCCTAAGGCCAGCTCAGATTCAAGGGGAAGAACTAGATGTACCACTCAGTGGAAGTAGTAGCAAAGAATGTATAGCCATCTTTAGTCTCTCATGCAGACAATAGAATGAGATACTGAACAATGTGCAGAGTCCAAATTGAGAGCAAAGGTAGAGTGATTATCTTTTTATTTTATTTATTTATTTTTTATTTTTTATTGCATTTTAGGTTTTGGGGTACCTGTGCAGAACATGCAAGATAGTTGCATAGGTACACACATGGCAGTGTGTTCTGCTGCCTTCCTCCCCTTCACCCACATTTGGCATTTCTCCCCAGACTATCCCTCCCCAGCTCCCCCCATTGTCCCTCCCCTATTCCCCCCAATAGACCCCAGTGTGTAGTACTGCCCTCCCTGTGTCCATGTGTGCTTATTTTTCATCACCCGCCTATGAGTGAGAATATGCGGTATTTCATTTTCTGTTCTTGTGTCAGTTTGCTGAGAATGATGTTCTCCAGATTCATCCATGTCCCTACAAAGGACACGAACTCATCATTTTTGATTGCTGCATAATATTCCATGGTGTATATGTGCCACATTTTCCCAGTCCAGTGTAACATCAGTGGGTATTTGGGTTGGTTCCAGGTCTTTGCTATTGTAAACAGTGCTGCAGTGAACATTCATGTGCATGTGTCCTTACAGTAGACCGATTTATAGTCCTTTGGATATATACCCAATAATGGGATTGCTGGGTCAAATGGAATTTTTATTTCTAGGTCCTTGAGGAATTGCCACACTGTCCTCCACAATGGTTGAACTAATTTACACACCGACCAGCAGTGTAAAAGTGTTCCTATTTCTCCACATCCTCTCCAGCATCTGTTGTCCCCAGATTTTTTAATGATTGTCATTCTAACTGGCGTGAGATGGTATCTCAATGTGGTTTTGATTTGCATCTCTCTAATGACCAGTAATGATGAGCATTTTTTCATATGTTTGTTGGCCTCATGTATGTCTTCTTTTGTAAAGTGTCTGTTCATATCCTTTGCCCATTTTTGAATGGGCTCGTTTGTTTTTTTCCTGTAAATCTGTTTGAGTTCTTTGTAAATTCTGGATATCAGCCCTTTGTCAGATGGGTAAACTGCAAAAATTTTTTCCCATTCTATTGGTTGCCGATTCACTCTAGTGACTGTTTCTTTTGCCGTGCAGAAGCTGTGGAGTTTGATTAGGTTCCATTTGTCTATTTTGGCTTTTGTTGCCAATGCTTTTGGTGTTTTGGTCATGAAGTCCTTGCCTACTCCTATGTCCTGAATGGTTCTGCCTAGATTTTCTTCTAGGGTTTTTATGGTGCCAGGTCTTATGTTTAAGTCTTTAATCCATCTGGAGTTAATTTTAGTGTCAGGTGTCAGGAAAGGGTCCAGTTTCTGTTTTCTGCACATGGCTAGCCAGTTTTCCCAACACCATTTATTAAACAGGGAATTCTTTCCCCATTGCTTGTTTTTATCAGGTTTATCGAAGATTGTATGGTTGTAGATATGTTGTGTTGCCTCCGATGCCTCTGTTCTGTTCCATTGGTCTATATCTCTGTTTTGGTACCAGTACCATGCTGTTTTGATTACTGTAGCCTTGTAGTATAGTTTGAAGTCCAGTAGTGTGATGCCTCCTGCTGTGTTCTTTTTGCTTAGAATTGACTTGGCTATGCGGGCTCTCTTTTGGTTCCATATGAAGTTCATGGTGGTTTTTTCCAGTTCTGTGAAGAAAGTCATTGGTAGCTTGATGGGGATAGCATTGAGTCTGTAAATTACTTTGGGCAATATAGCCATTTTCACAATATTGATTCTTCCTAACCATGAACATGGAATGTTTCTCCATCTGTTTGTGTCCTCTCTGATTTCGTTGAGCAGTGGTTTGTAGTTTTCCTTGAAGAGGTCCCTTACGTTCCTTGTAAGTTGTATTCCTACGTATTTTATTCTTTTTGTAGCAATTGCGAATAGCAGTTTGTCCTTGATTTGTCTCTCTTTAAGTCTGTTATTGGTGTATAGAAATGCTTGTGATTTTTGCACATTGATTTTATATCCTGAGACTTTGATAAAGTTGCTTATCAGTTTCAGGAGTTTTTGGGCTGAGATGATGGGGTCTTCTAGGTATACTATCATGTCGTCTGCAAATAGAGACAACTTGACTTCTACCTTTCCTATTTGAATACCCTTTATTTCTTTTTCTTGCCGGATTGCTCTGGCTAGAACTTCCAGTACTATATTGAATAGGAGTGGTGAAAGAGGACATCCTTGTCTAGTGCCAGATTTCAAAGGGAATGCTTCCAGTTTTTGCCCACTCAGTGTAATATTGGCTGTTGGTTCGTCATAAATAGCTTTTATTACTTTCATATACGTTCCATCAATACTGAGTTTATTGAGGGTTTTTAGCATAAAGGGCTGTTGAATTTTGTCAAATGCCTTCTCTGCATCAATTGAGATAATCATGTGGTTTTTGTTTTTGGTTCTGTTTATGTGGTGAATTACGTTTATAGACTTGTGTATGTTGAACCAGCCTTGCATCCCCGGGATGAATCCTACTTGATCATGATTGATAAGTTTTTTGATGTGCTGTTGCAATCGGTTTGCCAGTATTTTATTGAAGATTTTTGCATCTATGTTCATCATGGATATTGGCCTGAAGTTTTCTTTGCTTGTTGAGTCTCTGCCGGGTTTTGGTATCAGGATGATGTTGGTCTCATAAAATGATTTGGGAAGGATTCCTTCTTTTTGGATTATTTGGAATAGTTTCAGAAGGAATGGTACCAGCTCCTCTTTGTGTGGTAGAATTCAGCTGTGAACCCATCTGGACCTGGGCTTTTTTTGTGTGGTAGGCTCTTAATTGCTGTCTCGACTTCAGACCTTGTTATTGCTCTATTCATAGTTTTGGCTTCCTCCTGGTTTAGGCTTGGGAGGACACAGGTGTCCAGGAATTTATTCATTTCTTCCAGGTTTACTAGTTTATGTACATAGAGTTGTTTGTAGTATTCTCTGATGATGGTTTGAATTTCTGTGGAATCTGTGGTGATTTCCCCTTTATCATTTTTTATTTCATCTATTTAGTTGTTCTCTCTTTTCTTTTTTATCAGTCTGGCTAGTGGTCTGTCAATTTTGTTGATCTTTTCAAAAAACCAGCTCTTGGATTTATTGATTTTTTGAAGGGTTTTTCGTGTCTCTATCTCCTTCATTTCTGCTCTGATCTTACTTATTTCTTGTCTTCTGCTAGGTTTTAAGTTTTTTGATCTTGCTCCTCTAGCTCTTTCAATTTTGATGATAGGGTGTCAATTTTAGATCTCTCCACTCTTCTCATATGGGCACTTATTGCTATATATCTTCCTCTGGAGACTGCTTTAAATGTGTCCCAGAGATTCTGGCATGTTGTGTCTTTGTTCTCGTTGGGTTCAAAGAACTTCTTTATTTCTGCCTTTATTTCATTGTTTATCCAGTCAACATTCAAGAGCCAGTTGTTCAGTTTCCATGAAGCTGTGCGGTTCTGAGTTAGTTTCTGAATTCTGAGTTCTAGCTTGATTGCACTATGGTCTGAGAGACTGTTTGTTATGATTTCAGTTTTGCATTTGCTGAGGAGTGCTTTACTTCCAATTATGTGGTCAATTTTAGCGTAGGTGTGATGTGGCACTGAGAAGAATGTATATTCTGTGGATTTGGGGTGGAGAGTTCTGTAAATGTCTATCAGGTTTGCTTGCTCCAGGTCTGAGTTCAAGCCCTGGATATCCTTGTTAATTTTCTGTCTGGTTGATCTGTCTAATATTGACAGTGGAGTATTAAAGTCTCCCACTATTATTGTGTGGGAGTCTAACTCTTTTTGTAAGTCATTAAGAACTTGCCTTATATATCTGGGTGCTCCTGTATTGGGTCCATATATATTTAGGATCGTTAGCTCCTCTTGTTGTATCAATCCTTTTACCATTATGTAATTACCTTCTTTGTCTCTTTTGATCTTTGTTGCTTTAAAGTCAATTTTATCAGAGATGAGAATTGCAACTCCTGCTTTTTTTTTTTTGCTGTCCATTTGCTTGGTAAATCTTCCTCCATCCCTTTATTTTGAGCCTTTGTGTATCCTTGCCTGTGAGATGGGTTTCCTGGATACAGCACACCGATGGGATTTGTTTTTTTATCCAATTTGCCAGTCTGTGTCTTTTGATTGGTGCATTTAGCCCATTTACAGTTAGGGTTAATATTTTTATGTGTGAATTTGATACTGCCATTTTGATGCTAGCTGGATGTTTTGCCCATTAGTGGATGCAGATTCTTCATTTTGTTGATGCTCTTTAGCATTTGGTATGTTTTTGGAATGGCTGGTACTGATTGTTCCTTTCTATATGTAGTGCCTCTTTCAGGAGTTCTTGTAAAGCAGGCCTGGTGGTGACAAAATCTCTGAGTACTTGCTTGTTTGCAAAAGATTTTATTTTTCCTTCATTTATGAAGCTCAGTTTGGCTGGATATGAAATTCTGGGTTGAAAGTTTTCTTTAAGGATGTTGAATATTGGTCCCCACTCTCTTCTGGCTTGTAGTGTTTCTGCTGAGAGATCTGCTGCGAGTCTAATGGGCTTCCCTTTGTGGGTGACCCGACCTTTCTCTCTGGCTGCCCTTAGCATTTTCTCCTTCATTTCAACCCTGGTGAATCTGACGATTATGTGCCTTGGGGTTCCTCTTCTTGCGGAATATCTTTGAGGTGTTCTCTGTATTTCCTGGACTTGACTGTTGGCCTGCCTTGCTAGGTTGGGTAAATTTTCCTGAATAATATCCTGAAGAGTATTTTCCAGCTTGGATTCATTCTCTTCGTCACATTCTGGTACACCTATCAAATGTAGGTTAGGTCTCTTCACATAGTCCCACATTTCTTGGAAACTTTTTTCATTCCTTTTTGCACTTTTTTTTCTAATCTTGGTTTCTTGTTTTATTTCATTGAGTTGATCTTCAACTTCTGATATTCTTTCTTCTGCTTGGTCAATTCGGCTGTTGAAACTTGTGCATGCTTCGCAAAGTTCTCGTGTTGTGTTTTTCAGCTCCTTCAATTCATTCATATTCCTCTCTAAGTTGTCCATTCTTGTTATCATTTCCTCAAATCTTTTTTCAAGGTTCTTAGTTTCTTTGCATTGATTTAGAACATGTTCTTCTAGCTCACGGAAGTTTCTCATTACCCACCTTCTGAAGTCTGATTCCATCATTTCATCACACTCATTCTCCGTCCAGCTTTGTTCCCTTGCTGGTGAGGAGTTTTGGTCCTTTGTAGGAGGCGAGGTGTTTTGGTTTCAGTTGTTTTCCTCCTTTTTGCGCTGGTTTCTTCTCATCTTTGCGGGTTTATCCACCTGTCATTTGAGTAGTTGCTGACTTTTCGATTGGGTCTCTGAGTGGGCTCTCAGATTGTTGATGATGAAGTATTTCTGTTACTTAGTTTTCCTTCTAACAGTCTAGCCCCTCTGCTGTAGGACTGCTGAGGTCCACTCCAGGCCCTGCTTGTCTGGGGTACAGTGAGGGGTGCTACCAGTTTCTTCTTCTGCTATCTTTGTCCCAGAATGATGCCCACCAAATGTCAGTCTAATCAGTCCTTTTCGAGGTGACTCTTCGGATATACAGGGGTCAGGGAGCTGCTTGAGGAGGTGGTCTGTACTTTATAGGAGCTCAAGTGCTGACCTATGAGCTCTGTTGATCATTCAGGGCGGTTAGGCCAGTACATTTAAGTCTGCTGCAGCAGAACTCATAAAACCCCTTTTTATCCTCAGATGCTCTGTCTCGGTGAGTTAGAGCTTTCTTTGTGAGTATCCGTTGCACTTTCCTGCCCAGCTAGGAGGCAGTCGAGTCACTATTTGCCTGTTGAGGCTCCGCCCTGCTGCCATGGGCTCCGCCCTGTTGGCGGAGTCACTCTGTTATGGCGAGTTGCCTCAGCAACGGCAGGCTGCGTCAGCAATGGGAGTGTACCTCAGTAGGGGCGGTATGCCTTGGTAATGGCAGAAGCCCCTCCCCCACTGAGCTGCACCATCCTGGGTTCAGCTGTGCCTGCAGTGAAACTCTCAACCCCGAGCGTTTTGAATCGCTGTTTTGTTTGTCCCTGTTGGGGTGGGACCCGCCAAGCCTGATCACCTGGCTCCCTGCCTCAGAGCCCTCTTTTTTTTTTTTTTTTTAAGTTTAACAGTAGACTCCCTCCCAGCTGTTTCAGTTGGCTGCTTATATGGCACCGGGATCTGTGTGATTTCCCGTGCAGCCACCCACTGCACCAGCTCAAACGTCTTTTCCCAGTAATCTCCTGGTCTGGCTCACTGTCCAAGTCCCATTTAATCAGATGGATATGCTAATCTGCCCTCCCAAATCTCAGATTGCCAGTTTAACAGGGTATCCAGACCAGTGCGTTCTGTGCGGAGTGCCGCTGTGCTGCGGCGCCGGCCGAAACAGGCCACGCCAGCCTTAACAGCTGCACTGGTGTCCCATGTCTCTCCTACACCTGGGAATTTCCCCGTTCTGTGGGCAAAAAGGATCCGTCTGGAAATGCGGATTGAACTCGCCCTCTGCGTCTTCACTGAAAGCTGCAATCCTGATTTGCTCCTACTGCGCCATCTTGGCAGTCATGATTATCTTTAGAATGATAGAGAGACATGTCTACCTCAGAGATAAGGACAAAGAAAAGGGGTTCCAGAAGGTGGAAACAGAAATTTTGAGATGAAATTGAGGGAAAGGGAAAGGAGTCATTTCTACAGTTAAGTAATCCAAGGCTATGTATTAGAAGAGGAGTTTCACCTAATAAAAATTATGCTGCCTCATCATCCGTGTCTTTTACCTCTGGGTTTCCTCATTCTGATAATATATTGTCACTGGCTTTACCAGACATGTCTGCCACAGACTTCTATCTGAAGACACTGTCTGCAAGATTTTTGGCTGAGTTGTTCAATGCTTTTTGGTACCAAACACATGTAGCACATGAAACTCTGGTGTAGTCCAGGGCAGTGGGGCAGGTAAATTGGCTTTCCTGGAAAATATGTCCATCTGTGTGCCTTATGCGCAGTCCATGCTTTTAAGGGATAGAGTGCTTATTACTCCATGAACCAAGGCTGGAGTAGCAAAACATGAAATCCGCTTTCTACAAATTATCCAGATAATCTCTTCCAATCCCCTTCTGGATGAAAAACAGAGCCGCATGAGGGTGACCGTCTGGCAGGTATTCAAAGCTGTGTGGCCGTGGCTTGGCTCCTGTTGTATCCACAGAGCTGTTTGATTGGGTTGATTTATGCAGTTTTTCCCATATGAATCCTTTTGATAAGTATATTTAGAAGCTTCTAATTCATTTTAAAGGAATTTTACTTTTTGGCCTCATGTCTCATTCTTTTCACATTATATATTCTGGTGATAAATGATGGATGCATAAATATATTACCTTTGCTCAATCAGTGTTTTCTGTTGTTGATGTAAAGTACGCTAATTGGATTTGTTTCAGTATAGCTGAATTTGGAATGTGACATTTTGCCAAGTCAAAATCACACTTGCCCATACCACACAGATGCGGATTTTGCAGTTGTTTTCTTTTTAAAATAATATATGTCTGTGGTGCCATTGATTAATGTAATATTGCATTAATGTGCTATTACAACACTCCAGGGCATTCATGAGATCTTTCAGCCAGCAGCAAAGAACTCCTCAAACAAAAGCTTTTAATAAAATACAGATTGCAGGGCAAAGAAAAGTATCAACCGTGAGAATTTATGGATAGCAGAAGTGCTTGAGGAATCAGCTTTTGATGGCCTTGCCAATGGAAATACTGTGCAATTGTTATATTATTTCATTCCCCTCCAAATAGTTAGAAATTATCTCTATATGTATTCATTTATTGAATCTGTGTTTTTGAATGACCAAGATATTATGACGGTGTTGATCCATGAGTTCTCTTTTTCTTGTTAAGTTTCCACTTGCTTCAGTGCTTGTATAGACTCACTGTCAGATCCAAAAGGTCAGTGGAGGCTGACACAGCCACATGTGTGACATGGCATAAACTGCAGAAATTAAAATTGAATCCATCACTGTCTATTGTAATGGCTGGCAGGCAACCTTCTACAACACAGTGTTGATGTAATTCTGGCATGGAGTCATTCTGCCTCTATTTTAAGTAACAACTATTTTTTTTTCCCTTCTCAAGGTATTTCTTAATCTTTAACCATTACATTTTCTCTATTACAAAAATCTGGAATAATATTTTTCTAAATCAATTAACCGATGTAAAATTTAAGTGAGTAAAAATATCCTTAGTATAATATACTCAACTTTATAAATGTAGGCACCACTGCCAGCCTGTTAACAGAAGGGCATAAATCCAACTCCACTTATTTTCAGATATCAGGCATGGTGTGGGGTGGTGGTAGTATTTTCAAATATCCATTTGATAAGAGAAACAGAGGCAAGTCTTTTCTTTTTTGGCATAAGTCTACCATAGCCTTACAGTGGATTTAAAATACAGAAGGTAATATTTCCCCTTTTAAAACTCTACAACTTGTAAGATCTGGGGGGAAAGCAAAATATACAAAAACGAAAATCACAGAGCTCTTTAATTTAAAGAAAATTTTGCTGTAACCAAGTTTTATGAATCAGCATTTTGATATAAATAATTTACAGCAATAATCATAAGATCATTAAGTTCAAGCATGCAGAAAACCGTTTCATGGTCTTTGGTAATAGTGCTAATCAAGGCCAACTTAAGTGAGCTTAGGCCACTGATTTTAATAATGTGCCTTCAAAAGTCCAACTTGTGTTGATGTTTAGAGTGGGGATAAAATAAAAGGCATTTCTCTTATATTTCAGTGCTTTTAGATCTGGACATTTTTCAATGGGATCTGTAAAATAAATGTCAATTAAGATGTCATAAGTAATGTTAAGAGATGTTAAGGTTCTGCCCCCATATCCATAAGAATGATACATGGAGTATGTTGAGGAACAAGTGAGAGGGGCATTGCCATCTCCTTCCAGATATCTTCCTTTTGAGAATGCAGTTTTTTTCCCCTCTTTTGCCCCAGTTGCAACAACTTAAGACTTAGATTCCATCCCATGACTGTCTTGCTAAAACCACCAGATAGAATACCTTCCATGACCCAACTATACAACTATCTTGTGTTTTTCTGGTGTTTGTATTCCCATAGTTGCAAATAAAAAGTATATTTTTAGTTTTAGAATTTTCTTTTCCATTAAAAAAAAAATCCCTGAAGATTTGTGGCACCACTGTTATTTCTGTTAATGTCATTGCTTCCATAGCAGCAAGCTAAGGCTTTGTAAGAAACTATGTTTACAAAAAGCAATTATCCAAGTGAACATTATAGCTACATGCGGCAAACTTTCAACTTAGATTTCCCATAACTATTACAACACACACACACACACACACACACACACACACACACCTGCTCCTTCCAATTTGTATCATAAATACAGTGTCATCAGCTATATTCTTGTGTCCTGGAGCAAGGTGAAACTAGTTCTTTGGGCTTCCATAGCAGAATGAAAACTCAGGCAACTCACATTCTTGGTTGTAGAAGATGAGTTCTTCCCTGATCTCAGATTCCAAATAGGAGTTGAATATAAAATCAATGAGTTTGTACTGATCCTTAGGGTAGATTTAAGGAAAAATTAGAAAGGAAATAAAGAAAATAAATTCTCAGGTTTTTTTCACAGTGCATTTTGCTAAGCATAAAACATAACATTGACAGACATATTCATTTTGCCTAAAAGGCTTGTTGCCCTCAGACTGTCAGTCAGTAGAGTCATGTCTTTAATTTAGGGTATTTCAGACTTGCTTTACCATTTTCCAGGTGAGAGATTTTAGTAGCCATTCCATGGAGAGATGAAAATGTCCATATAAAGGGCACTTTCTAATTGGCTGTACCTCAACATGAAATGAGATAAGAATGCTATCTAAAGCATTCTAAAGAGTGCACTGTAGAGATTTTTTCTTCATGTGAGTAAGAATGGCCTTCTTGGATGTTCCAGTGTGCCTTGGTGTTACTAATTTTCTCTGAACAAAAGCGAATTCTAAAATCTTTCTGATGAACACTGCCTATGTCCTATTGTATGGGTAAAAAGTAAATAGGAAATAAAATTATCTTTCTACAGTATTTTCAAGCAATGCTCTTTATTAAATAATCTAACTTAGCAACTTCTGGCCATAGAACTCTGTAGCCATTGGGTAGAAGTACAAGCAAAATAAGAGCTATGAGCCACTTTCTCCCTTCCTGCTGAGAGCTTACATTTCCATAGGGAACATAGCCATGAATTCAGAATAAAATAAATACATACAAATAAAAAAGGCAAAGTGACACATATGCAGTCAACTTAGTTATATAATCAGGGGCAGGAAGGGTCAGTGATGCTAGGTCTTGTTAGACTGTCAAGACTTAATTCTTATGAGACATTTTAAGGAACGGAAGCCTGTAATTTAGTGAGGAGGAAGAATAGCATTTGTCAGATACATCCAGAAAAATAGTGGCATCATCAAATCAAGCAACGCTGCAGAAATTAAAAATTAAACTTACCATATTCATACTGCATAAAAGCAACCCCATAAAACTGTCTAATCTCACACTTCATCCATCAAAAGCCTTTCTAAACCATTTTAGATATTTTCCCCCAGCTATTCTAAAATTCACTTTCCTTATCTGGAAAATGATCTCCTAGGATCCTTAAAAAAAAAAATCTCCATTTATAATTCAGGAAAATTGCCACAGCCGACAGAAATGAAGGTGGTGGAGTGCTTAGGGAAGCTGCAGGAAGAAGCGATTGCAGAGAGGAGATGAGGAAAGATCACCACCCCGGGTCCCACGCTAGCCAAATGCAGGAGCTAGACATAGAGGACAAGCAGAAGGGCTGGGGGCCTTGCCCCTGGAGTCTGATGTATTAATAACAGGGACCCCTGAGTGTCTCTCTGCATTGGAAAAACTTTTAGTTAACCTAGAAGGTTGGCTGAAGTCACCTCACCCCTGCAGTCCCTGCAGTAAAGAAAACACAGCTCTTGCTCTGATCCTTTAACAAGAAGCAAATCTATATAGTTGTGATCCATTTACCAAGTACTGAATTTACTAAACATCTATTCTACATAGATATTGAACTGGATACTAAAATCATAGTCACCCATTATATTATTGTGGTAGGTGGACTCATGTCCCCCGAAGGAGTCCTAATCCCTGAAACTTGGAAATATGTTCTGTTACAAGGCAAAGGGCAATTAAAGTTGTAGATGAGAGGCAAATTGCTAATCAGCTAACTTTAAGATAAGGAGGTCATCCTGAATTATCTCATTGGGCCATTGTAATCACGAGGGCCCTTTAAATGTGGAAGAGAGAGGCTGACAAGTCAATGTCAGAGTAGTATGATGTAAAAAAACTTCACAAGCTATTGCTGGTTCTGAAGATGGCAGAGGGGGACATGAGCTAAGGAATGTGGACCCATTCTAGAAGTGGAAAGGGCAAGAAAATGGATTCTCCCTTAGAGCTTCCAGAAGGAACAGAGAGCCCTGACAACTCCCTCATTTTAGCCCAGTGAGACCCATGTCAGACTCCTGACCTTGGAATTATAAGATAATAAATACGTGTTGTTGGCCCCCAAGTTTATGTTAATTTGTAATAGCAGCCATAGAAAACTGGTACAGTCATACTGTTGATTTCTTTTGTAAGAATGTCAAAAATTGTCTTGTTCATTATCTTGCTAATTTCTTAACATTTGCCTTCACACTCAAGAAAGTCCCTTCCAGGAGGGCAAGGCCTTGCCTGTTGTGTTCACTGCTGTATCCCACATGCCAGAGCAGAACTTCAAATACACTAGTTGATATGGTTTGGCTGTGTCCCCACCCAAATCTCACCTTGAATTGTAGTTCCCATAATCCCCACATGTCATGGGAGGGACCTGGTGGGAGGTCATTCAATCACAGGGGCAGTTACCCTCATGCTGTTCTTGTGATAGTGAGTTCTTAAGAGATACGATGGTTTTATAAGGCGCTTTCAGCCCTTTTGCTCATTCTTCTTCCTGCCACCTTGTGAAGAAGGACATGTTTGCTTCCCCTTGTGCCATGATTAAACCTTTTTTCTTTATGTTGCCCAGTCTTGAGTATGTCTTTATTAACAGCTTGAGAATGGACTAATACACTGGTGTTCAATGAATGGTTCTTGAATGTCAAGTGAATAATTTTATACTTAAGTGAATGACCAGAAATTATGACGCTCTCCCCAGGGCTTCCTCAAAGTAGACACATAGGAAATAGTGAAGGAAAAATGAAAAGTAACAAGAGGTCAGGAACCTGAAGAAGTAGTTTATATACAGAACACAGTAAAGTTTCAGAAAATTTGAATTACAAAACAAGGTATAAACCCTCTGTGTACTGGAAAGAGCCCTGTGATGCTGAAGAACATAACACTATGGAAAGAGGCTGCTCGTATACAGGAAGGAGACTAGTGGTGTTCAACCACAGAATACTCAGTTCCTTTCTTAGGTAGATTTATCAAAGTGCCATAAATCAGTTTTTATCAGGAAACAATAACAAATGAAATTAACCTAGAGCAATAAACACATAGGTGAGAAAACTGGACATAGCAGAGAAACTGGATGGAACATTTATTAAGTCAAATCAATATGGCAAAATTCTGTCTTCTGCTATGGCTTTCAAGGCCTTTTGACTAAAAATATTAACATACAGCCTTCCACATATATCATAAAAAAGAAAAGTCTTAAATTTTTTGAACACCAAAAAGGTAGAAGCCAATGTGTTTTATGAAGTTTTTTTTCTTCCTAATTTTGGAGGGGGCAGACAGATTTTTAACTCTATCTTTGCTTGCTTCTGGGTGCTTCCCTCATCAACAGACATTTGGTAAGCATTTTGTACATATTAACTTACTTAGTTTTACCTGTGAGGTAGGCACCAGATGTCCCTCTCTATATTGATGGGGAAACTGAGCCTTTGTGAAGTGACTTGCCTAAGGTCACAGAGTGAGTTAGTGGTGAAGTATGGATTGAAACCCAGGCAGTTTGACTCAAGAATTTACTCTCTTAGCTCCCCTCCCACCACCAGACACTGGTGGGCTCTGAGATAAACTGGAAGCACATCAGATCCAGTCCTTTGCTGTGGGAGGTTTATATTGTAGTAGAGGAGGCATATGAGAAATAAGAATTGCATAGATATGTATTGTGGCTGGTGCTGTGAAGGAGATGTGGACCACAGGATCCGGAGGGAGTGAATTCTAGTATGGGCTAGAATTCCTTTCCAGGAGCCACAAAGCCCCGCCACATTGCAAATCTCCTAGAGCAAATGAACATTTAAATGTGAAAATATCCCATAAGTCCTTCATATAGGTTAAGTGGATATTGATGAGAAGGAGTCTAAACACTTTTTAAAAATTCCAACAATTGGCCAGGCATAGTGGCTCATGCCTGTTATCCCAGCACTTTGGGAGGCTAAGGCAGGTGGATCACTTGAGGTCAGAAGTTCGAGAACAGACTGGCCAACATGGTGAAATCCTATCTCTACTAAAAATATAAAAATTACCCCCAGCATGGTGGCACATGACTGTAAGCCCAGTTACTCTGGAGGCTGAGGCAGGAGAACTCTTTGAACCTGGGAGGTGGAGGTTGCAGTGAGCCAAGATCACATCATGGCACTCCAGCCTGATCAACAGAGTGAGACCCTGTCTCAAAAAAAAAAAAAAAATGCAACAATAAGTTCATTTCTAAATTTTTATTTTCCTGTGGTATTGTAGTTGCTCTGAATGTCCTTTGTGTAACCCAGGGTTTCTCAGCCTCAGCATTATTGACTATTTGGTACCGGATAATTCTTGTTGGACGGGGCCTGGGGGCTGCTCTGTGCATTGTGGAATGTTTAGCAACATCCCTGGCTTCTTCTCACCAGTAACAGCTTCTCTTCCTACAACTTGTGACAACCAAAAATGTCTTAAGATGTTGCTGCATGTCCTCAGAGAGCAAAATTGCCCTAAGTTGAAAAACACTGGTAACCCACCAACAATTCAAATTCTACCTATCCTTAAAGACCAATTTTAATTGCTTCATGCTTTGAGCCCATTCTTCTCTCCTCATTTTCAAAAACCACACTATATAGATAGTATTTAAAGCTTAGCAAATAGCATTTTCTGAAATCAACCAACCCCTCTTTACCCCAGCCTCCCCCCAGGATGGGAAGGGGCACACACATGTGAGGAAATTAATCAGAACTGCAAGCTCCCTCTTCATCACCCGGTGGATGTACAAGATTTGTTTTGAGTTTTCCACCTCACTCTTAGAACAGTGTCTAAGGCAGTGACTTCCAGACATGTTCTAAGCAAGTGACTGACCAGATCATGAAGTCTTCCCTGTTCATGAAAATGTCTCATCAATTTATAGTAGCACTTCATTCAGGCCTTCAAACTGAATCATAAAGTGAAAACTCGGTGCCTCAGAGTGCTACACTCTTCAGGAGGAGAGGTAAAACATACGAGGTAGAGAGGTTTGAGTGTGTCTGTGTGCAGTAAGTCCCTTGAGTTTAGCTCCTGTTCAGACCAAAACACAGGAGCCCTTTCCTACTCTCAAGTACCAGCATGGTGGGCCGACAAACAGAAAGCAGAGTGAATTTGAAAGGCGTATGTGCTCAGCATAACATCTCATCTTCTAAGACAGCAACATACGATTTCTGATTTTAAACCAAGGCAGATAATCTGCAAAGCCTGTGCTTACTGTGGGACTATGACAGGGAGGAAAAAATGGAACTGCAATGCAGCCATCTCTGGATTGGCTTCTGAAAACACGTTGTGATCCTCAATCTTAACAGATATCAAAATGGCCCCCTAAAAAGCCCCTTGGAATACTCTGAAGTTGTTATTAGAGCTTTGGGGTTTTTTGGCAGTAAAGTTACAGAGAAAGCAAAAACGGTTTTAATGTGCTAAGGATTTTGATACAGTAGAATTTTTAATATAATTATATGTGTTTAGTTACATTGTTGCTTCATTTTATTAATTAACCTACAATTATTGTGAGCTATTAAGTGGCAATCGCTGTGCCAGACGCTGGACATATAAAGAGAAATAAATATCCTTTTGCCAACTTCAAGGATCTTACCATCCTTGAAGCTGAGAAACAAGCAAAAAGAGAAGCTGACAGTCACATAGCATGTTTCTAAGTGATTTGACTGCACATTGGATAGTAAAATAAATGAGGGGCAGCATCTAACTCAAACATGAAAGTTGGGAGAGGAGAACAAGTGTCTGGAAAAGTTTTTTTCTCTTTCTTTCTTCCTTTTTTTTTTTTTTCTGATACAGAGTCTTGCTCTGTTGCCCAGGTGGGAGTGGAGTGCAGTGGCACAATCTCCGCTCCCTGCAACCTCCACCTCCTGGGTTCAAGTGATCCTCCTGCCTCACCCTCCCAAGTAGCTTGGATTACAGGCTGGGCTAATTTCTGCATTTTTAGCAGAGACAGTGTTTCACCATGTTGACCAGCTGGTCCCAAACTCCTGACCTCAGGTAATCCACTTGCCTCAGGCTCCCAAAGTTCTGTGATTACAGGTGTGAGCCGCCACACCTGGCCTGGAAAGTTCTTTCTGAGAAGACAAAAATATATGAGAACAAGTTAAAAAATTAAAATTTATTAAATATAGTTTGACTTGAGACTTTAATAAGTCTATTTTGAGAATTCTTATGGCTCCCTATATAAATGATCAAAGATGGACTATAATCAAATAGAAAGCTGGAATCAAAGAGAAACAGATCCTTCATGAGTTTCTGAATAATTGCCATGACATAGAACAAAAGTATAATAAAATATATGCTTGATTTTTCCTATTAAAAGACTTTGCCAAAGCCTAGTAAAATACTCTTCATAACTTACTTCATAAAGTAATAGAAGGGAAATTCCTCCATGTTTTCCTACATTTAATGCCATCAAGGTATGTTGCTGCCAAAACATGCAGATACTCCTGCCTGGACTGAATTTAGGGTGACTGGTTGAGTCTGGAATGCTCATTGCTCTCAATGTGCAGCACAAAGAGAACTGGACTTGAGATCAGAAAAACCTTAATGCAAATTCCACTCTGCTACTCACTAGCTGTGACACTTTACACAAGCCATTTAACATTTCTGAACCTCAGTTATTTCTTCTGTAAGATGGGGCTTTCCAGGATGACTATGAGGATTAAATGGAATCTAGGTTATTATTATTAGGCCTCTTTGCTAATTAGCTGTTGGGTAAGTGGATCTTCTTGTGCTACCATACAAGGTCATACTTTAACCTAAGCACCACTGCAGAATATGTGACTGGGGTAGATAAAGGTTTTCTCCTCTGTCTTCCTGCCTTCTCATCCCATCCAAATACTCGTCACTGTGGCCAGAATATGGTTCTTAGGAAACATAGATTAGTTCTGTCACTTCTAAGTCATGCTCTTCAGTAGCTACTCATCACTGTCTGGATGAAACCCAACATCTTGGTGCCAAGGTCCCTTCTGTTCTGGGTGTGATCCTTGCTCACCTTCCTCCCCCTGCACACCTGTGCTGTGCCAGCCCCTCTGTGCACATTCTCTCCCTTTCCCCTCCATGTCTTGACACCTGCGGCTCCTTCATATTGGAATAGCTGTGCTCCTATTTCTCCCCATAAACTTCTCCCAGCTGGTTCTTCAGCATGCAACTCAAGTTGTTAGCCTTTCCTGTGTGCTTTCCATGGTGTACACATATGCCGTGGTATGGGAAATTTCCCACCCTGAATGGCCATTATCCATTTACTTGTCTTTCTCTGTCATTGACCTGGGACTTATTGGGGGTAGAGATTAGGGTTCATTGCACTTCATATTCCTTTGCTTCACTCTCAGCCTGGAACATTGTGCTCACAGGTGCTCAGTAGGGCTTGCTGAATTAATGAACTGATCAATCACTGACTGGTTCATAATTGACTAATATGCATACCAACTGATTAAACATATGACAAAATAAATTATATTTATGATGTCAGAATGCAAATTCTTCATTCTTTAAACATTTCCACCCAAAAAAATGGGAAAATGTATGAATGAGCTGTGAATCCTGATACTCATGAGGTCACTAAATAGTGTTTTGTAGCAAAGATTGGTGCTAGCCTAACTCAGCATCCACTTTCTCCTTTCTCCAGAACAATAGATTCTGATTTTTTATTTGGGTATATGGCCACCAACAATAAAACAAACAAACAAACAAAAAACACTATTTCCCAGTGCACCTTACAGGTAGATATGGCAAATAAAGTAGAAGTGAAAGTGTTTTGTGGAACTATCAAGAGGGCTGTTTAATGAGAGCTGACTCATCAAGGAGGAGCCCTCCTTTACCAACGTCTTCATTTCCTCTCTCTTCTGACCTGGATTTGAGATATTTAGATATGGCTGCTGTGTCTCAGCAGCACTTTGACCCATCAGGTGACCTAGAACATCCTAGCACCCATGTGCTAGGATGTCAAAACAAAACAAAAAAAAAGGAATGGGTCAGTTCTCTGATAGCATTGTTAATCCTGCAGTCCCAGCCTCTAGACTTCTTTACACAAGACAGTAATGAATGAACACCCTAATGCAGTGGTTAATACACCTTTTTTCTAAAACGCCAGAGAATAAACATTTTAGGCTTTGTGGTCCATACAGTCTCAGTCACAACTCCTCAAATCGGCTCTCATAATCCCTGCTCTGAGGCACTGTGATTTTGAGTCTGTGTGTGTGTGTGTGTGTGTGTGTGTGTGTGTGTGTGTAGAGAGAGAGAGAGCACTAAATCTCACCCTAATGAATACATCTTATTGGTGAGCTATAACTTTTGATTTGGAAGAGAGAAACTGTCAAGACTCTTGTTTCATGTTTAAAACAAAAAGACTCTTCTTGTAGACTCTTTCTCCCCTAATTGATGCTTATTTGATTATACAAAGTCCTGACATTTCTGTTCCCAGACTTTTGATTATTAAGACTGGATGATCCAGGGCTTTTCTAGGTTTCTCAGTTACCTTATGTTCAGTTTGGAGGATTCCAGCAGAATATAAATGGGACAGCCATCAGGTGTATGACAGGGAAGATGGAGGACAAAAGGCAAGGCCTGTAGGAACTGAATGAAGAGCACCATGCTGAGAGCTCCTAAAAATGTGTCTGAATTATATAACAAAACTTTCAGGCTACCTGGATGATAGCTTATTGTACTCTGTTACCAGGGAGATTGTAGAAGCTGAATTGATGTTTAGCAGCAGGACCAGAGCTACTCTTGGAGTTTCTTTTCAGCAGAGACTTTACTTGTTGCTGCTAGGATGTCTTAGATTTTTCTGGTCTAACTCATCCTGTGAATGCAGAACAACATAGTACAGACCAGGAATGGCGAATTGATTTCTCCTTCCATGCAAACTCTAACTGATGGGTAGTAGATAGCTACAGCTTTGTATTGAGAAAGATTATGTGGCTCTGTCCAGTTTTAACAGAAGTGGTCTGTGCTTCCCTACCAGCGTCTTCCCCAGCTGCATGAGGGTAGTGAGGGGAAGGAGGAATCTGAAACAAGTTGCCACTCTTGATATAGACACAAGTGACAGGGAGGCTAACAGGGTATTATCGTTTAAACAGTCTCTAATCTGGTTCTTCATTTTATACATGGCTGTAATATTAAGGCTTGGAAATGTAAAGTAAGTCACACAGGGTTCTATGACTAGTTAATAACAAAACCACTGTTAGAAGTCAGCAGTAGTATTCTCCATTACACAATACTTGACATAGTCAATTGAGAAGAGAAGTTTTTATACTTTTCATTAATTTTTCATAATTTCTTTCTAACATAGAACTAGAACCAGCTAGTTGTTCATTTTTCAACAACCAAACTTCTAGAGCTCTTGTTGCTGGCATTTTACCAGCCTGATCCTTCAGACTCCATTTAATTTTGTGAGTCCCAATAGCCTTCTAATTACTGTGGTTTTTTTGTTGTTGTGTTAATGATGTTCAGGGTTAGTTTCTATTGCCTGCAATCAAGAACTTGGATTGATATGATGGTTGCATAATATTCCAAAGAGTATGATCCTTAAGTTGTGATCATAAATTATTGAGGGATGAAACTGTGCCTCAGTACACCCCACTGCTGGTAGGTATTCAATGATCAGTTGTTGTATTAAATTGAAATTTCTCACCTATTCTAAATTTGTGTTCTTTTAAACACTATTTCATCAAATGTCTTTATGGGTATAGCTTTCTACATTTTTTTTTGAGACAGAGTCTCACTCTGTCACTCAGGCTGGAGTGGAGTGGTGTGATCTCCACTCACTGCAATCTCTGCCTCCCAGGTCTAAGTGATTCTCTTGCCTCAGTCTCTCAAGTAGCTGGGATTACAGGCACCTACCACCACATCAGCTACTTTTTGTATTTTTAGTAGAGACAGGGTTTCACCATGTTGGCCAGGCTCATCTGGAACTTCTGACCTCAAGTGATCTGCCCACCTCGGCCTCCCAAAGTGCTGGGATTACAGGCATGAACCATCATGCCAGGCTGCTTTCCACATATTTTTGATTACTGAAGGTAGATTCTCAAGAGTGGGATTACTAATCCCATGGTAGGATCATGTTTATGGCTCAATATGTTTTACCAACCTGCTTTCCAGAAGGGCTGAACTGATTTGCAATGTTCCCTGCCATGCTTGAGATTACTAGTTTCCCTATAACCCTGTCAGCACTCATGCAATAGAAGGAAATACAGCATCTCATTGTTATTTTAGTGTGAATGTTTTCTCATTTGCGTGTTGCTAATTGCACTTCTCAGTTGTGAATTTACTTACCTGTCTTTTGCAACCTAAATGAACTCCATAAAGAGTGAAGATATTAACTTTTACTGACTGTTAATATTGTCCTCACTTGGGGTTTGTTCTTCCATTTAATTGTGGGGTATTTGGGGCACATCTTTACTCTCCTTTGAAGAGAATCCTCTTAAACTTCTTCCAAAACCTTGAACTCTGAAAGTTTCCAACCTTGTGAAAATGCCTGGGTTTTTCACCTGCCTTAGCTGCCAGCATTAATTAACCAAAGGAGGGCATCTTACCCCTACTGTCAGCTAATCTGGGAACGCTTTAGATACCTTTCGTCACACAACTATAACTGGATTGCTTTCTGTGGTCAAAAATAGAATAAAATATTATATGTTCCCCATCATTATTGTTCTTTTCCAAATAGGAAATTAGTTGCTATTTAACCCAAATCTCTTGCCCAACTTGCTGTCCCCAAAGCAAGAAGAGTTTGACATATCCCTTTACAAACCTTTACAGAGTTTTTTCTTCCACTAAACCAGCTTCTAATAGTTTAACATATCCAGGTGGATATCCTCCACCACTAAAACTTGAGTTTAGCTAGAACATAAACCATTCCCATGATCTCAGATGGTGATTCTTAAAAATGGATGTCACAGCACAAAGGAAGCCCTTGGCAAAAAGATAAAAACGAAGGACTCGTCATTCATTCTCAACATTTTGAAATTGGGTCTTTTATTGTCTTCCTGAACCTTTGCTACTTTCTGACCCAATTCCATAGTTTTCTCTTTAACCAGTTTTCAGCTTTAGTTTTCTGTAGGACAGAACAATTCGACATTTTTATAATTCTTCCAGAAATTGTTGCTTTAATCCTCTTCCCTCAAACCTCATTCCTAGACCCTAGCTGAAACATCTTTTGGTTCTGAGGAAACCTCTGTGAACTGAAAATACACTGAAAACCGGTCCCATATTCACTATTCAAAACTAATTAAATAGAAGAGTTACTTTCCAAAATAGCAGAACTCATTAGAGCATCAGAAGTCAAGTAACGCACTTATATGAAAGGGAACACATTCTGGTTGACATAGAGCTGAACAGAAGCAAATGCCATACCTGTAAAGATCAGAATAGGTGTTCTAATGTAATAAAGCAGATGGGAGACATTAAATCAGAAGTCAAGAGATGGACCCTTGCCCCAGGTTGCTGCTAGTTAGCTAATAACCTTCAGGCTCAGTTTGAGGCTCAGCTTCCTTATCTATAAAACTGCACTCAGGCCAGGTGTGGTGGTACGTGGCTGTAGTGCCAGCTACTTGGGAGGGTGAGGTGGGAGGATCACCTGAGCCCAAGAGGTTGACGCTGAAGTGATCTATGATCACGCCACTGCACTCTAGCCTGGGTGACAGATTGATCTCCTACTTCTAAATATAAAACAAAATAAAACTGGAGTCAATCGGTGATTTTCAAGCTTTGGAGTTGTTTTTAGCAACACAACTCAGTTTTTAAGTGAAAAATACAACAAAAGAGCAAATGCCTGTAGAACTCTGATTGGAATAAGGGCTCGTGGCCTAGAATCACACCCTCTTAACTTCTCTAACCTTCCACTCTTGAGCACTTCAAGGAAGCCTCAGATTATTCCTTATCACGATTGTTGATATATGAACAGGCCCAGTTATTTTCCCACTTTAAAATTCTGTACTCTCCCATGGTTAAAATACAGCTTATGCTTTTAGATTGAGTAAGTTAGATCAGCAGAGTAGCATGGAAACCTGTCCCTGTGACCTCTGTCTGCCCTCACAATACCAGGGCCTTGATATGTCATGGAGTTTTCAGAATATGAATAATGACCCAAGTTTTTTTTTACCAGGTGCTTCCTTTGTCCTGTGAACTGTGCAGCAGATCCTCCCACCTTACCTCTAATTCTCACCACCAACCTCAAGTTGAGCTCCTCACACCAGCCCACTTGAGACATGCCAATCTAGCTTAGGGGGCTAGGGTCAGGTCATAGGGCCTTTGCTGCTCCTCTGATGAAGCTTGTCAAAGCTGGCCCCTTCTCTTATCTCAGGTTCCAGCTTGTATGTCACCTTCTAAGATAAGTCTTCTTTGACCATCCTAATTAAAGATATCCTAAACATCTATCTGATTGAATTCTTAACATTCGTTCCTATGTACAAATGGATTAGTCAGTTTGTTAGTTTGTTACATTTGTTTGCTCCAATCCCTCCACATACACTGAAACATGAACCCACAGAGAGAAGAGAGATCTTATGTCTTGTCCTCCTCCTCCCAGCATCCAGGAAAGTGCCTGGTCCAGAGTAGATGCTTTGTGAGTATCTAGGGAATGAAAAAATGAACAGGAGAAGTTGGTAGTATAATCTCTATCATACGGTTGCAGAAACCGAGACTTAGAGAGGTTTAATAGCCAACTCTGAAGCTTCATCACTGGTAAGCAACTGATCTAGATTCGAACTCAAGTTTGACCTAAGAGCAAATCTTGACTCTGTTATTTGGTCTCTCTTAGTGGAACCATTTTCAACTCTCATCAATGTTTAAATCTACCTGATAGGATGCTAATAAGATAATTATGATGATGACAATGAAAATTGTGCTACCAATAATTGCTTATACTTCAAGTGTATATTTGGCCGTTGCTTGAGCACATACTGAGCACACACCATCTCAGCTGGCAGCACGTTTGTTGCTGGTTACCTCTAATTTTTTAAAAGTTCTCTTTTACCTTGAGCCAAAATCTACCATTATGCATCTTTCACCCATTGATCTCAGTTTATCCCTCTATAAAAAACACAGTGAATCTCTTCTAGCTGCCAGGGAGAGAAAGTAGGTACAAAGAATGGACTTGGGGTCCGGATATCACTAGTTTTGTTGTTTTGTTATTTTAATCAATGTGCAAATACCTAGTATGTCAAGAATTCCCAGGTGGTAATTTACAATGCAGTTTACCTGCCATGGGTGCAGTATTATTATCAATGAGTATTATTATTGTAGTTTCATCTTAATTAATGGTGACATTCTTTTTCTTAGCTAGTAGATAAGCACACTTTTATTAAGGAAATTGGGTTCTTACCACTGGCTATGAGTAATTCATTTTGTCTATGCAAGCTGTCTTAATATGAAAGAGGTTTCATACTAGATCCATTCCTCTCCACAACTTGAATGTGATAAGATTGATGAGGAGGAATCAGGTAAACCCTCTGAGCTCCTAAAAACCAAGGCCCAATACAAACCTGTTTAATTGTGTGGTCTCTGGCTTCAGCTTTTGGCCTTTGAGAGCATTTTAGTCCAAGCTACACTGTGGTCTCTGTGGTCTTCGCTGGTGGAGACTGGTTCCTGAGAATATTACCTATATTCAGATCTTGTATGGCTCGTAACTTTTATCTGGATCCAAATTTTCTGTTCTGTTTCACAGAAAGAAATAAAGAAAAATGTGATAACAGCAGCTAATATTTAGTATTTACTGTGAGCCAACAACTGTTCTAAATCTTTTACTTGGATTATTGTATTTAATAGACAGTATTAAATACAATACTCGGAAAATAGCTTAGGCCCTTTTTTCATTTAATGCATTTCATGCATTTTCTTCATTTTCTCCTTAATTTCAGTTTCCTACGTTATGATATTCTGTCTTCCTCCGTGATATAACTGATTCAATGCAATGCAATAATTCATGTAGTCCTTACAGCAGTGCCTGGCAGAGACTTAGCACTCAAGAAATCCTAGCTGTTGTGATTACCATATTTCTTTCTTGATGCTGAACAGATTCAGTATTTTTGGATCTAGATTCACAGTGGAGCATGCAATTTTCTGGCTTAAATCAACACACTGTACTACAGTCGACAGGATGATAAGGTAGAAATAGCAACATGCTGCAGGGCAAGAAATCTGGGGTCAGGCTTTATCTCTGCACTTTTATAGGTTGTGAACATCCCAGCAGTTCCTCGACTCCTGAGAGCTTTGATTCCTCATTTATACATGAGATATGTGAACCTGGTGATTGCTGAGATCTCTTACCTCATGTGTACCTTTCTTGACAGAATGTGAATTTCACCATAATGAGGATTATATTTCTATAATCTCAGCTCACATAGTACGTTAAAGAGACCCCAAAACACCATAGTGGAAGATTCTTCAGGAAATGCTTGGTTAGTAAGAAACATCAGAAAAGGACCCTCTTCTGTCTGTTCTCCCATAGCACTTACTAGTAGGCAAAGCCATCAGTAACTAATGGGTTTAGGAATTATCAGGAAAGGCATCAGAGTGAATTGCACCATTGGTAGTATTTGGGTTTGTTTTGTTTTTAAATCAATTCATTCTGATTCTTATTGCAAGGGAAGTAGTGTGGTGTGATAAGAAAAGTGCTGGCCCCAGAGTCCAGAGCCTGTGAATTTTATTTCAGCTCCGCAGCTGTCTGGTTTTCTAGCAAATGACATTGACCTTCCTTGGGCCTTAGTTTTCACAGTTACGAACTACAGGATTGCTAAAAATTTCCAGCCATTAAAAACTCTCTGCTACCAACTTCTTTATATAAGAACAATATGCATATGAAATCCTATTGACAGAAAAGCATTCTATCCCCCCCTTTCTCCGTTTTTTGCCAAATGTAATGAGAGTTGGTGTGGAAAAATATATTCTGCTGTGAAAAGGTTCATTCAGCCTTTTCTTAATAGATCAAGTGGTTGGTATTTCGGCTGGCTTCTGAAATACATTACAAATCACAATCTGGAAAAAGTTCCAAAGCAGCTAGCTCCAAGCCTTCCTGCTGAATTTGGATACATCTTTAGGTCTTACTCTGCAGCTCATCCTTAACAACTGACAAAATATTTACTTTGCTTAGTACAGAAAAGGGTAACATTTTCCAAAATATTAAACTAGGTTGGATTCAGAACACAGACAATGAGGCAAAAAACTGGACCTCTGTTCGAAGCAGTGTCATTGAATCATTTTCCAGAGTGCCATGAGAAACAGAGCCTTGGTGGATGTCTGTGCTCCACAGTAATTCTGAAAAAGGCAGAAGCCAGCCAGCCTCTGTCTAGCAGCCCCACTGGTATATTGAGCCACGGTTCTCAAAGTGTTGTTCCGGGGCCAGCAGCATCAGTATCTACTGGCAACTGGTTAGAGATGCAAATTCTCGCAATCCATTCCCAGACCTACTAAATCAGAACGTTCCAAAATGTGGCCTCCCAATCTGTGTGGTAATGAGTCCTCCAGGTAAACAAGTCTAGGTAGTTCTGATACTGAAAAAGTTTGCAAACCGTTGGTTTAGGCCTGTGAAGGCTGCAGGTGTTTATTACCTTGCAATTGGGAGTTTGAAACAATGACAAGACTGGTAACTCCGTTTTCGTTAATGAATTTTTTTTTTAATGTAAATAATGTGAAGTTTGGGGGTATTGCTTTTTGAAGTGCTCTTCCCTCCAAGGCTTTGTCCCTCTCTTCCTATCTCCCTCCCCAGCCCCACTTCATGCTTGTGGCAATAGGGTCTGAATTGTATTTGTCTGTTTTTAAGACAGTAAAAAGGCACTGCAATTTGGTTTGATGTACTTGAATGTAGCTAGTAATTTTAATAAAAACTTAACTGCATTTTTTAAAAAAGACTCTCACTTGAAGTTCCTCTTATGATGAAAAAGTGAACAAAAATGGAATGACTACAATTTATAATGTTCTGGTCTATCAGTGAGCCTTCTCTTTAACAGAATAACGATTTTCTATAAGTAAATTGTGATTTACTTTAAATTAAATTACTGAAAATCAGTCTAGTCACCAGCTGTAATTAAGAAACAGACTACCGGCCGGGCGTGGTGGCTCACACCTGTAATCCCAGCACTTTGGGAGGCTGAGGCAGGTGGATCACGAGGTCAGGAGATTGAGACCATCCTGGCTAACATGGTGAAACCCTATCTCTACTAAAACTACAAAAAATTAGCTGGGCGTGGTGGCCTGTGCCTGTAGTCCCAGCTACTCGGGAGGCTGAGGCCAGAGAATCACTTGAACCCAGGAGGTAGAGGTTGCAGTGAGCCGAGATTGTACCACTGCACTCCAGCCTGGGCAACAGAGCAAGACTCAGTAGAAGGGAAGGAAGGGAGGGAGGGAGGGAGGGAAGGAAGGAGGGAGGGAGGGAGAGACTACCATTGTAATGGCTATATTATTGCCGTTTAAAATTGCAAATAATTTTTAGGGGAAATTAAGATAGTCCTCACATGACCTGACCCTCCTGAATGTCTCCTGCCTGCCCTGCCTGGTCGCTGTTACCTGCTTGGCCACTGCAGACATCTGAGCTGTGACCTTTGTCCCGCAGTCTCATGCTTGGCGATGTCATTTGGTCCCAGGGTTTCAACTCCTGCATCTGTTGATTTGGAAGGCACACAAGTCTGTAACTAGAATGTGATTTCGCTCCTGAGTTGTAGCTAATGTCACCAACTGCTTCAATGTCCTTCCAGCGCCACACATCCAAACCAGAACTCCTCATCTTTCACCCTGCCTTTACTCTTCTCAACATCCCTATTTCCTTGAGTGGGCATTTCCCACCTCAGTGCCCCCCATGACCTGCCATTAAGTTGAGGGCAGGAAACCAGGAATAATAGGAGATTCTAGGATTTGGAACTCTGTAGGTCTGGCTTTAAACCCAGGTCGGCCACCTACCGATTAGGCTACTCACTTTGCAGATCTTCAGCTTCTTCATGTGTAAACAGAATTTTTTGGAGGAATAAGAGAGGAAAGTATATTAAAATTTGATTGTGTAATGTATTATCCAAACCAGAACATACTGAGAGTGAACGTGGCTGTTGTTAATGATTATTCCATGACCCCTCAAAAAGGGCAAAATCTTAAACTATGCCAAGCAAAACAGGATGTATGTTCATTCTGCATGTTTAGTGCTGTAAGTATTCTAAGAGGTCCTCAGTAAATACATGTTCCTTCTCCCTTCCTTTCTGCCATAGCAATGTTTGTCTTCTGAATCTGCCCTTGGTTTCCATCCCTCCTGCCCCTACAGCTGTTCTCAGTCCCTTACATTTAGACCATAGTAATGTTCTCCCAACTGGGTTCCTTGCCTTCCATTTTTCCCCTCTAATATATTCTGTGCACATTTGCCAGATTAATCTTCTGGAACCACATCTTAAACCATTCTCTGCCTCAAGATCCTTTGCCAACTGCCCATTGCCCACTTAATAAAGTTAAAACTCTCCAGCATGGTATTGAAAAGTCTTTCTGCTTGGGGCCCAGTAGATTTTCTCAGATTTAATTCCAAGCACTGTCCTTTGTCTATACCAGGTTCTTGGCAAACTCCACCATTTCCCAACAGCCTTGCCTTTCCTGTCTGCTGTAGTCTTCCCTTCTTTCTCCGCCTGTTCAAATCCACTGTCCTTCATGCTGAAGTGCAGCCTCTTCCAGAAAGCCTTCCTTTGTCTGCCCAGTGAGAAGCTCTCCCGTGACCCCCTAAATTATCCTAACAATGTTTCATTCCTGTACTCCATTTTATATTGTAGTTAATCATGTTCATGTCTTAGATATCTTACAAGGAAGGGGAATAGGAGGCAGTTCAAGCCTCTTTACCTCAAATAATTCACACATAAGAGGAATTTGGTAAATGCTTGTTGAATGAATAAATGACTGAAAGTCATTTTTGCCCTCAATAATTAAATACTGCCATTGTTTTAAGTAAGCAGAAGTTCCTAAAGCATATGGCAGGGATTCTTTCTTTATTTTGCTTCTTTTAAGAACTAGGAGATTGAAATATTTACTGTCACTGACAATAGATTCTAAAACTACAAATGACTTTTTCCTGCATCTTCTGTTGATGTTATTAGTTTTATTTGTCCATAAGAAGCAGCTTATTTAATAATGAGAAAAAAAAAAACCCATAGCTCCAAGAAGCAAATTTTACATATAATAAAGTAAAAGATTCTGCTTACAACTCAGGTATTGGAAAACACAGTTTGCTTTCTTGACTCCCTCTCCCCAAACTTCAAACTGTATGGGGCAACTTTGTCTTGCTTTTCCTTGCTTCTGTCCCAGTTTTAGAGGTAAATTTGTAGATATTTTAATGTAGTATGCCTCTACTCTCTCTTTGGCATATTTATTTTTATAATTGTTTTACGGCCAATATCATATATACATTTTTTTAAACAGTACATCTGTGATTAAGGGAATCAGTTTTCACAAATTTAAAAAAAAAAAAATGCCCCAGATCTGTTTCAGAGAAAGCTGCTTGTTTGCAAAGAGATCATTTGTAATTGCTGGTGGATCTTGTGGAATGATAATAAAGAAAACCAGTCATCAGTGTTCTCTGACTTCTTCTGTTTCAACATTTATCCACTTGCTTGTCTGACAGAAGTGCTCGGGTATAATGACAAGAGTTGCACCTATTCAGGCTGGCCTTAAAATGGTAGTTCTAGATTCCGTTCTTCTTCACTTTTTGATTCAAGAAATATTTGTCTTTGCATTAGATAATTGCCAAATAATTCTGTTAGCTGCTGCAAATATTTTTACCAGACTTTTATCTCAGTATGTGTTTTTGGAAGTGAAAATATAGGCAGTTAATTTTTATTAAATTTGAAATAGGTAGGCCTCAGAATTAGCATAATTTTTTAAAAATTGTGTAGAGTCTACTTACGTGGCCATCAAAAAATGAATGGAGTTAGCAAGGGCTAGCTAGTTCACATCCTCTCTCAGGGAACTCTGGGATATCAGGGCAGGCCACCAAGCATCTTATTTTTATGAGGAACCTAATGCCCTAAAGCAAGCTTGTCCAACCTGTGGCCTGCAGCCCACATGCAGCCCAGGACAGCTTTGAATGTGGCCCAACACAAATTCATAAACTTTTTAAAAATATTGAGTCTTTTTGTAATTTTTTTTAGTTCATCAGCTATTGTTAGTGTTTAGTTATTTTATGTGTGACCCAAGACAATTATTCTTCTCCCAATGTGGCTCAGGGAAGCCAAAAGATTGGACGCCCCCACCCTAAAGAAGATGATTCACTGTCTGAACTTCTATCATGAAATTAAGACTCTTGAACAAAGATAAACATTTCTTAGAAGTAGGAAGGTTGTTCTGGAAAGCAAGAATTTTTACCTGTAGCTAGTGAATCACCCTGTCAACAAAAGCTTAGTCAGTGCCTGTTCCGTCCCCTAGGCCCTGGACAAAGTGTTGAGAGTGGTGTAGGAAACAGCCCGGCACAGTCCTGCGTGGAGTATGCTGTCTGGTGGAGAGAAGCCATTAGCCCATGCCCCTGCCCCATGCCCCTCCTGCACCCCCATTTGGCCCTATTGGCATCAGGAGGAAAGTGTCAAAAAGCACCAGTGAGCCAAAACCTTTACGTGTCCTCCAGCCTGGGGTCTGGAAAATTCTAAACTCTTGGATCTAAGAGATTGTAAAATTGAAAAAGCAAGAGCAAAAAAACAGGCTTTTAGGGCTTAACATATTCCAATAACCTAGCAAAGGTCACATCCTCCAAATGTAGGCCAAAAGAGCTTAATCTCTTTGGGGTAAATTTTTTTCAACATGGAAAGCCCTGACTGATATTTTAGGGTTCTTTCAACAGGGTTCTTTTGATGCAAAAACCAGAGCTTTAGCTGCCATAAGGGTTGGGTCTTGGATGGGCTAGCAGCATCTGCTATCAGGATCCACATGCACAGGGACCCAGGAGAGGCCAGGAGGAGCTGGGGCGGCAGACTGGCCGAGCTGCAGGAAGAACGGAAAAGCATGGGTTGTCACCTCATTGTCCTTAATGTGACTCAGCAATTTCCCCAGAGCTCGCTGATTCCTGTTTATCTGTTAGGTATCTATTATCTACCTCCCTTAACCTCCTGTTTCTATTTCATCTTTCTCTGTAGTGATTTCAAACACTTTTAAATGTGAAACTCTTTCTTCAAGTAACATCTTGTATTTAAAGCTGATAAAAACTGAACTACGAAGTGTCAGTAGGCTCGGCCCCTCCCACTCGGACCTCCCCTCATCCCTGCACCAGACCCTGCATTACCCCCTCAGAACCCCAAGACGCCTTGGAACATGCTTTGAAAATCTCTGCGCTGGCATCTTAGATTCGGTTCTCTCATAGTTTCCTGTTCTTCATGACCTCCAATGACCACTTTAGGCCCCCAAGTGTCTGTATTTTGTTACTTTTCTGCACAGACCTGTTTACATACAGACTGGATTATTCTTGAATGAAGCACCCACCTCAGACCAGTCAGTTGGGACCAAGACGAGGATGGAGTTAAGTTGTACAAAATGTGGCTAGGCAAGGCTGTCTCTCCATCAGGGGCTGAGCGAGGTGGTGGCCCTCAGCAGGACTGTGCGTGGGACAGGGACTATGATTGCCATGCACAGGTAGAGCAAGTGTCCCAACACCAAATCCAGCAGAGTCTAGAGTTAGGCAACAGCATCAAACAGCCACAGGGCCACATGAGGGAGAGAACAGCTGAGGAGCAGGAAGGAGGATTCAGTGGCCATTTGAAGGTGGGACCGCATTTACTTGGACAAACGAGAGGGACTCTTGGGGCTTGGACTCTGGGACTATTGAAAGCTCAAAACCAAATGAAGAAATGGTTGTCACAAAAGTGATGAATTGGCCCCAAGGTGGGCGTGGCCTGGGGAACAGGGAAAATGAAAGTAACCTTCATCTGCCCCTTTGTGTAGGTGTGGAGCTAGCTTTTAAAAAATGTGTTCTTTTCATTTCCAAGATGTCAAGTATAAAACGCCAACTCACTTTAAATTTAAGAGTTCAATTCTTATTCTCTGTAAAAGGCAAATGTTGCTTTTGTGGCCACATGAAAGATTGCTTTGAAAGACACCTGGCTAAGATCTTTTTGGCAGTGCCGGATCATACCATTGCCATGATAGAAACCCAGATTTGGGGCCAGTAGGAGGAACTGGCCAGAGGCAGAATATGGCCCTAAGTGGGTCCTGGGCTTCTGCAGGGGCACGGCCTGACTCCAGGAGTACCCTTGGACTTGGCTTTAAGGCACTGTGAAGAAAGAAGCTCTGTTTCTTGCAGTCTGAACAAAGCATATGAAAGAATTTGTACTTACTATTCATATAGGAAGACCTTTGCCTCCAAAATGGAATTGGTTTGAAGAGACTTAAGTTATAATTCTGGCTTTGACACTACCTTATCGTGTAATTGTATTCTGCTTTCCCAACCTTTTAGTGTCTTTTTCGATGAAAGACACATTCACATCTAATATATCCCAAGGTGGGAATCCCAACAAAGCAGTCCTACAACTTTTTGTCAATTCTCTTCCACCTTCCCTGGGGATCTATCATGAACAGATAGGTGCAGCTTGTTGGGAAAAGTGTATATTTTATCATGTAATGGACATTTTCACATTTGCAATTTAATGCTTTCCAACTCACCAGAATATAGAGACCATCATTAATGCTGCCATACCCTCTTTTACCAGAATTCTGCTATCATTATAGCAGGATCCTGTGGTATCATTATTTGTGGTATCATTGTGTCTCAAGTGAGTTGAACCACCATGACAGTGACAATCATCATTCTTCTTTCAGCAGATAACGTCATCCCCACAGACCACCCTCCACAGAAAAGGATGACCGAGGCAATGCCATTTGGTTGTTTGTTTTCTTAATCCTTTTGTAATAATTCCATTGTTTAATGCCTCTCATTTCTGGTCTCAGAAAAAAAAATATGATCTATGACCAGAGTCAAGGAGGAATTCTGTGGGTTTCTGTGGTGTTATTTCATATGTAACCTGTCCCATTTACAGGGCTTCAGCATTCAGTGAGAGAAAATGACATTACATCTGATTCAATGGGACATTTCACGGTCTTAGTGTCTTTTATTTTAAAAGTAATTAAAAATGTGATCCCAAGCTCATAGAACTTTCCTAACTTACAATTGACTAGAGATAATATCTCATCACTTTCTTCCCATTTACCCTCAAACGAGAAGATTGGCTTCTATATGTCTAAAATAGCAACCTGATTAGGTTTAAAATCTAAATAAATTCTAACCTGTGAAAGTTTAAGATCCTTTAATGGTTTGCTAATGTCCCTAGCAGTTTCCCAATGGAAGGTGTGATATTGCTACTGACACATGAAATTATTTTAGGGGCATAGTGGTGAATGATTTTACTACTTAATACAAACTTATTATACTTATTCTACTATGTTTTAGTAAAAATGTAAGTACATGTTACCGTAAAACTATAATATGTAAGATAGTTAAGTTATAACATAAGATCTTATGTATCATAGTTTATATTATAGCTTAGACATTAATCAAATTGTACTAATATGATTAATAGTATATTCACTGTTGATATTAAGAATATCCTATGCATTAATAAGACATAATATGTCATTATATTGTTGCATTTTAATAATAATATATATGTATCAAACCATGGATATTATTACTTAGATGGTCAGTAAAATAGAATTCATTTTCAAAATACTAAGCAAATGATAGCACAAGTTGTTTTTAGATATGGGAAGCTCATGAAGACAGTAAGAGGATAACTGACATTTGAGAAATATTAACTAGCAGAAAAAGTTTGACTCAACTTGTCTCCAGTTTTGCGTTTTGCCCCTCTTCATTTTAGCCTTTCAGAACCATTTGTTAAAGCTTCTGAAATGCACAGTTAACTTTCACATCTCCCATTCTGGAATTAAAATGTTGGCTTAATCCCATGACATATGGAAGACCTTGGGAAGGTCAGTTACACTCTTTGGCTTTAGCATCCTCATCTTAACAATGAACTGCCACCCAGCAAAAGTTCCTTAAAGTTACTGGATACAATAGTGTTGTGTGAACTCTAGTGAATTATGCAGATACAAGAGATTATAGTATTTCATCTTAACATCTCTCACAGTGCATAACAAGTCTTCATCACATATGTGTTAGGGAATAAATGAATGCCTACCACTGATATTCAAGTTTGCAATGGCATTTATTTAATTAAGCAAGCATTCACAGAATGGCAGTAACTAATGCCGAAATATTGGAGGAAGGATCTTTTCCTTAAAGATAGTGAAGGAGGAAACTAACACCTAAAGAGGTAATTACAAACAAGGTATTATGCTAATTTTTAACGTAGAGATAAGGTGAGGAGCGTTGACTCAGCTGGGAAAGCTTCCCAGAAGAGGTGATGCTGAAGCTGCATCTTACAAGATGGGGAGGAGCCATCTCATGGAGTGAAAAAGAGCTCTCTTGGCTGAGGGAGCATGGGCATAGCTGTAGACCAGTACTGTCCAGCAGAAATATGATGCAAGCCACAAATGCAAACCGGATTAAACAGAACTTCAAAGCAAGCGTGAAGTTAATAGTATATCTTCTTTAATTCAACAAATACTAAATATTATCATTTAACAGGAAATCAATATTTTTAAATTATAAAAATATTTTATATTCTTTATTTTGTGCTAAAATAAATCTTCGAAATCTGGCATTTACACTTACAGCAAATGTCAGTTTAGGCTAATCATATTTCAAGGGCTTAAGAACCACATCCATGTTGAGTTACTGTATTTGACAGCATACGTATAGGTGATAGAGGAAAAAGCCCAGAATACTAAATAAACCATGAGTTCTTTGATATGCCTCTTGCACAGATTCTAGGTAGAGACTGGGGGAAGATGAAAGGGAAATGCAGTCAGACATCAGAGCATGAAGGCCTTAGATACCAAGTTAGGGGGTCTCTCGATTTAATCATAAAGGCATTCTGGGGCTTTGCCACCTTGGAAAGATTTTATATAGATCAAATTTGAGGTGTTAAAAGATTACTCTGGCAACTGTGTGAAGAATCAGTTGGGGGGCCACAGTGCAAAGAATGTTGGAGCTATTTCTCAATCTGTTCTGTTTCTCTGTGCTTGATGGAACTTTCATATAAACCCCAGCAATTAGCAAACAGACAGCCCTTCTCAATTAGCAGTGTTTTTTGAGTTTTCATTATACTCCAGAACTTTATGAGAATTAAGTGTAAGGTGGTGGAAGCAGAGCTAAGAATATCAGGTTGTAAGAGAGAAAGGCTGGGGTGTGGACACCCTGAGGCTCAAGCTGAGCAATCTATGAAGTGCAATTTTTAGTCAAATAGACCCTGTCCTCCACCAAACCACAGCACACAGGCAATATAACATCACCACATGCGTGTGCGCAGGCCAGCTGTCCCTAATTGTAAAGTATACATCAAAAGGAACTATCCACCATCCCCCAAATGCCTTCTTTGCCAAGATGCTTCTTACCACTAAACTCTAGATAATAATCTTTCTTTTGAGGTAAAAACTGATTTTTGTAGCCATCTTTTCTAAAGAGGCAAATGTCTTGAGTAGGTTACATATTTTCATAACCTGCTAATAACTAAGCTATTTGCTTCCTTTTTCCCTTTATAGCATAATACAAGCTTCCCAAATTCATCCCCCTCCCCCACTCCCAGGATTGCCTGCTTCACAAGGTCCTTTCTCATTCCTTTTTTTCTGCCTTTCTGCCAATTTTGCTCCATGGCACCATGCTAGCTCCATTGGTCTCTAATCCAAAACTCTGCCATCAATACATGTTGATATGTGGAAGGTGGTGCAAATGGACATAGACACTTTAAGCGATGTCCTTTCAGAGTCATGCTGGCCATGCCTCCTGTTTTTTTTCTGGGAGCTCCAAGACCTGTGCTGGTCCCCCTGAGCCAATTAATGACAGCATTACATGAAGTAGTCAGCAAGCTTGGAGGCCACCACCAGAGGGAGATATTGCCCTCCCTGGCAGAGTTGGTATTTATGAATCTTATTCCTGGACCCCTGCCCGGGGTCTACCCCCTCCAGGCACCACCCAACCATCTTGTCCTGGATGTCCAGAAAGGGGTTGAAGCATGAGGGGATTCTCATGGCCATCACCTTGGGGGCACGGACCATCAGGGTGACTATGCCTGGCACTGCAGTCATTTTTGAAATCTGAAATTTAAAACCCAAATTTTTAAATCTAAAATTTTTACATTTCAAAACCAAGTCCTGAGATTATATGACCTTGGGTGATTAATTTAGTTTGCTCAAATTAGAACCCAGGAAATTGGGAAATGTTTGACGGTTTGATGAGATAAAGAGGAAGGGGGAAAATGAACCCTGCTTATGTATTGTTAAAAGGAAAACCATAGGCAAAATAAATTTAACAGACTTTGACTGAGTAAAGAATGATTTTTTAACCAGAGAGCCCCAACCAGAGTAGGTTCAGAGAGACTCTGGCCCTGCCACGTGATCAAAGAAGATTTATAGCCAAAAAAAAAGGAAAGCTGATGTGTAGAAAACAGAAGTGAAAGTGAAGTATAGAAATAGCCAGATGGATTACACCTTGGCATTCTTCTTATTTGAATGTGGTTTCAATAGTTGGCCACATTTGATTGGCTTAAACTCGGTGATTGATAGAAGAGTAGGTAACAATCTGTTTACACATTTTGCACATTCAGTTAGGTTACCGTTCACTATGTACTCTTTAGGCTGAATTTCAAATATGTAAGCAGTAGCTTTAGGCTAAATTTAATTTAACAGTATGAATGGGGAATTGCCTTCACTTTGCTGTGCCAGATGTAAATAATTGTAATTTTTTTCTCTAGCATGTACATAGTTTGCCAGGTTAGTAAGTTATTAGAAAGTCTTTGTTCTTTCTTTTGCAAAAAGAACCTGTACTTTGAGTGAGATGATGCTGGGAAGCCAGCTCCATTGCCTGTCTGGCATCTGTCCATGGTGCTTGAGCAGCAGGCAATGATATTCTGAAAACTACAAAGACCCCCTAAACAAACCTCTGCCCATCCTGGTAGGGGGTCAGCGGTGGGGGGGATATGTTGCTGTGAGGAGAGGGAGACTTGGACTTGGACAGTTTTTCTCCCTGTTACATAAAATCTTAGGCAATTAGTCTTTTCAAAGGTAAAAGATTTCTTTTTATAGTCTCTTCATCACACAAACACACACACACACTCATAAAAGAAGAAAAAGTAATGTTGCTCAGGAAAAATGCAACGAGATTGACTCCCGTTGCTTTTGTCAATTGCCTTCTTTCAGAAGTAGATTAGAGTGATGAGTGATAATGCCATGAATATCCTAAGGGGGTTTCCCAAAGAAAAGAGAAAAATCCTTCAGAGACCCCCATCTGGTTGGGAGCATCAAATGTCTTTCAGGAGCTTTGTTTCAAAAGAGAAGAAAATATTGATTGAAAGCAGTCTAGGAGTTGTTGTCGAAAGACATACTGTTAAATTTTTTGGGGAAAAAATAGTTTAATTATTGGGGAAAGAAGTAGGAAGGGGGAAAGGAACCCATCCATCCAGTGTCGCCTTGCTGGGGCTTCCCTTTTTTTAACTGAGATTTTCAAGAATTCTTTCTAGAATGGGGTGAGTAAGGATTCCTCACGCAGATGCTGATTAGGAACTTTTGTCAGAAAAGAATGGATCAGAATTAGACTCAGGAACCTAAACCAGCACCATTAATAATAAGATGGAACAAAATACCAGAACCGTTTTTAGAAAGTAGCCTTTGATGGCTCGTGGTGGATGTTCTATATACATAACATGAGCAAACACAACTTGGAAGATGAGGATGAACTAAACTCCAATCAGATTGTCTGGGAATATGGCAAAGGGATTATTCCCTCTGAGTTCAAATGCACTTCCCTTCCTGGGGCAGGGGCGGGAGGCCTAGTCATTACTACATAGCCCTGCATGCATGCATGTATTTATTCATTCATTCATCAGTCGTTCATTGAGGGCTCACTGAAAGTTAGATGGTGTGGTAGGAGGTAGGGATTTAAAGATGAACAACAAATGAGGAGCTGAAATTCTAGTGGCAGAGTGGAGAATGGTGGCATACCACATAAGGGGGTAGGATATGCCCTGGGTGCTGTGGAAACCCAGAAGATTTTTCTTCAAATGAGATGTTTCCAGGACTTTATTCCATGCAATTTTTTTTTCCTAAATAGAATTTAGTATTTCCTTTCATCATTGCTGGTCTCTGTGAGGACATGTGTGTTTCTGTAATAGTGGAAGAAGGAAAAACATCTGAAATTTGTACAGATACATTTTTGCTTTGTGGCATGTGATCACATTTTATAGAATAATGGCAGGGAAGCTATGTGGGAAATGTACGTATCTGCAGGACTTTTCTGACCTGAAGCTAAACCTGTGCCTGAGAAAGGAAGTACATCAAATAAGCTTCTGGAATGGAAAATGGTGGCCTTTTTCTGCCAAATGCCTGCCTGGCATGCTATGTTACCAGGCTCCCCATCTCACTCTCTTCGCCCCTGATCCACTTGTAGAGGAGGAAGAAATCTAGGTTCCTGGCCGAGGCCCGTATAACAAAGATAGATAAACAAGAGAAAAAGATACAGATGTATTTAGGTTTTTCGTGACATGGATGCCTGCATAAGGCAAATGAAGATCTGAAGAAACAGGTATACCCTTGTATTTTTTATGCTAGGTTTAACTCAGAAGAGGATAGCTGTGAAGTATAATTGGATTAAAAAGAGTGCTCTACTGATAATAAACTCGAGGAAATCCTGTTTGTTCCAGTTCTATTCTGCAAAAGTAAAGATGCTTCTTTCCTCTGAATCTAGGGAGGGCACCCCTCCAATGAGGGTCTCCCAGGTTTGCTTCAGGGAAGGCAGGGCAGGGAAGGGAGGAGGTGAGAAGACCTTCCTACCACTACTGCCGTGCTCCCAAATTCATTTAGCTTAAAATATGTTCAGGTATATAAGCTGAGCCCCATCACATTTTTATTTCCTTATATTTAATTCACCCCAAAAATGAAATGTGAGATTTTATTTGACCAGGATATCTGGTTTCTGTTTCCTTTAATCCTCGGAAGCCTCCTTAAGCCTTACAGGTTGTGCCAGTTCTCATGAGTTGAGTACATATGGCTGGTGTCCCTCCTGGTGACCTTCGCAGCCATCTGGGCCGGGGCCTGTGTCTGTCCAGCTCAGCCCAGTGGGGCAGGGCCTCTGCCGTGAGTTTGCAGATGCCTCATTCGGACTCTTAGTCTGTGACTCACGCCATCTGTTGGTAATTTGTCGTTGTTCTGGAGTCAGGGGTTTTCAAAGGATTCCATCTCTGGAGTGCCTTCACAAGTGCACTGCCTGTGATTTTCTGACACCCACTTGCCACCCGGCCTATGGCCAGGACCCAGCAGTCAAGCTACTGTGGATATAATGATGTTGTTCTTTGCACTTGAGAGAGCTTCACACCAAGTTCCTGCCCCCTTTTGAGCGAGTCACACTCTTTATGGGACTTGTTTGAAGTCCAGCCAAGCTGGCAACTGTGGGGTTCCACTTTTACAACCTCTAGCAACAGTAGGCTCCAGTCCTTTGTGTCACCGTGCCATCTGCTTAGCTTTTTTCCTCTTCAAACTGTAAGCAAAATGAGCTACCTACACCAAAAAAATGCCACCCGCACAACTAAAACACATTTGCATCGAGTCAACCTAAATGTTACTGCTTTGTTTGCTCTAAACCACATTTAAAAGAATTTCCATACTTCCTCAAGACAGTTTTTTTACCAAAATATAGACAATCATAATAGTAATTATATTTTTTCCATACACCAGGCACTGTGCTACATGCTTTATGTTCGTGATTCCATTTTATTATCACAGAAACTCAATGAAGGAGATATTGTCACTATCTTGGTTTTTTTTTGCATGTAAGGGAATTGGGGCCCAGACAAGTTAAAAAATTTATGATGAGCATGCTACCAGTAAGCAAGGGATCTAAATCTAAACCCCACTGCCTGGCTCTAGAGTGTGACAATTCAACTGTTTTGTATACTGCCCCCACACCTTGATATTAATAATCTGATGCATTGAAGTTCAATGCCTTTAACTGATTCTTCAACCCTTAAATACAGTGTCACACAACCATTAGCAATCCCCATCTGTTCATCTCTCTAACAAATATTTTTGAGCATCAACTGTGTGCCATGTACCACGCTGGACCCTGTCTCTTGAAGCTTATAATGTAGTTGAGGCTACAATTCATGTAATAAACCTTTATAAGGAACATAGGGTGTGCAGAGCGTTGTGCTAGGGGCTGGGGCTATGAAGTCAAGAAAGATACCGTCTCTCTTAAGTAATACATGATAAACTCATGATTAAACTTTAAATCAGAGGAGCCAGATATTTAGTATGAGAGCGTTGTGCTAGGGGCTGGGGCTATGAAGTCAAGAAAGATACCGTCTCTCTTAAGTAATACATGATAAACTCATGATTAAACTTTAAATCAGAGGAGCCAGATATTTAGTATGTATGCCCAAAATTTAGTATGCATGTCCTGGCCAAATCATTGAACTTCTCTCTCCCTTGGTTTCTTCCTCTATTCAGTAGATTATATGTAAGGTTACCACCAGATCTGAAAAGACAATTTCTACTCTAACCGAACCTGGCTTTGAAGGAACTTTTCTATTAGAAATATAGGAAAAGAGAAAAAAGCTGAGCCTGGGTTCATGATAGAAGAAGGGAAAAGAAGTTATGAAGTATATCAGCAAGAAAGCTTTTGGCTACAAGTAAGAGAAAACATGACCAAAGGGCTGAAAACTTAGAAGTCTATTTTCTCCCATAAGAAGAAGTCAAAGGGTGTTTCTGGTGTTACTTCCATTGCTCAGCAGTGTCACCAAAGACCCATTTTCTTTTTTCTTTTTTTGAGATGGACTTTCACTCTGTCACCCAGGCTGGAATGCAGTGGCATGATCTCAATGCACTGATACCTCTGCCTCCTGGTTTCAAGCAATTCTCTTGCCTCAACCTCCCAAGTAGCTGAGATTACAGACATGTGCCACTATATCTGGCTAATTTTTGTATTTTTAGTAGGGATGGGATTTCACCATGCTGTCCAGGCTGGTCTCAGACATCTGACCTCAGGTAATCCGCCTGCCTCGGGCTCCCAAAGTGCTGAGATTACAGGTGTGAGCCATCAGGCCCAGCCTCATTTTCTTTTCAGGCTTCTTATTGCCACTCTTAATGTTGACCTTTCATCCTCAAAGTAATGGCTTCCTGAACACAAGATGGCTCCTGTTGTGCCCAGAATTATTTTCTCATAACAGCCACCCAGGCAGAAAGGAAGTCCTTGCAGAGAAAAACTTGCTTCCTACTGTGGCATTGTTTTTGTTTTCACCCCAGAAAGGGAGCCTTTCCCCAGCCATCTTCCCCTTTTCTCTTATTGGCTAGAACTGGGTCATATGTTGAGCCCTAAGCCAATCATAATTTGTCCTTTGGGTCTGAGGGAGGGGTTCTGCTTTCTCTGAGGTCATGTGATCCACTAGCTTTTAAAAAAAAAATCCCTCTTGGATTTGCAAGGAAGAAAGTGAATAGATAATTAATGGTGTCTGTCGAGGGAGTCAGGTGGAAGCAGACACTCTAGCAATGGTCATTTGGCCCTAGAAAAGCTGGAACATTTGAAGAAACTGTAATGACTGGGAATGCCTAAGATGTGAATGCTAGAAAAGATAGATCCTGGGGCAAAACCTTTGTTATCTAAAAAGATGTTATCCCTACAGGGGAAAGATAGGTGATAAGATTGCCACTAGGAGACTCCTAGGAACTCTGCATGACTAGCTGGTATTTGAAATGGAGGAGCACCAGTTACAACTTCCCTTTCATCTTGAATTCAGACACTGTAGATATAATTACCAGGATAGATTGACACTAGGGCAGCCTAAAAGCACCTCAATCATCCAAATGTCTTTATTGAACTTGCCACCATGAAACAAAGATGACTAAGATGCAGTCTATTCATGGCAGAAGTTTTAGGTATTGATGAATTTTCAGCTGTAACTGCAGTGTAATATGTGTTTTGCCAAGAGTGTGCACAGAATACAGTTGGAGCACCAGGGAGAGACCGGCAACACTGCTTGGAGTGGGGCAGGTAGTGATGAGGGGAGGATGTATAGGGGAAATGACATTTCATGTGGCCCCTGAAGGAAGAAAAGAGGCACTCAGAATTGAAATGTAAGAAAAGGGAAGTCAATTCCAGTGGAATCTCATAACAGAAGTGAAAGTCCCCTCAGTATTTTTGAGCAGATATTAATGGCAAGACCTTCAGGATCCAAAGAACCCATGCTAACACTGCTACTCAGAAAATTTGTGCTAATTTCCTTTGTTGAGTAAGACTGTTACTGTGGCTTCAGAAAGAGGAGGTGGTGGATGCTTGTATCTGCCTGCTTGCTGCTGAGCTGAAGGGCCACCACTGGCTGGAATAGCAGCCCCTAAAGAATGTAGGAAGGACCATGTGTTCCATCTCACATCTCTTTTACCACAGATCTTGTTTTCCTCTCATCTTCCCACTTCCATATCCAATGTTTATAACATGGTAAACCTCTCCCCCTTAACATTAAGGCATGTGTTATTGCATCTTGGTCTTTCCCCTGCCCTATCACAAGACCTGACACATGGCCCATGTTCAAAATGTGAACTGTGGACAACTGGATGATCGAATAAATGAAGTAAGAAGCTGGGCAGTGGGAGACCTATATGTCGGCCACATAGACAATTAGGACTCATCCCATAGTCTCCTGGCTTCATTATATTAATCATATCTGGCTCAGGATGTTTTACCTGACTAGAACTTGTGACATGTGGCAACAGGCAGAAAAGCAGAGGCCAAATATCTCCCTATAATTAGATAAAATTAACACAAGAGTGTCTGGGTAGAATTGAACTATTACGTACTAAGCCCATCTAAAATGAACAAAGAGAATAAATGAGCTGAGAGCAAACATTTATTCAAACAAGTTATGAAAGAGAGTATGACATAGGTGATTGAGGAACAGACTCTTCAGCCGGACCTCCTGGGTTTAAACATCAGCTGCATTGCTTCCTGGCTGTTGTACTTCGGGCAAATCATTTAACTCCTGTATGCCTCAGTTTCTTCATCTACAGAATAGGAATGAAAACAGTGAACACGTCTAAGGATTATTGTAAGGATGAAATGACTATAGGTGGTGTAGTTTCATATTTCCATAGTCCCTAGCAAATAGAGAATACTGTGCACGTGCTGACTACTTGAGTTTCATGTGATGAAAGTTTAGCTGGGAGAAGTTACATGTGGCAAATCTATTGGTCTTAACCTGAAAAGATAATAGCTAGGACTTCTATAAGCTTTTCTCATATTTCTACATAAAACATATAAACCACGGCCACCCTGTTCTGCCTGGGATCATGAAGTTATGAGATCATAGATCGAGCACATCATCCTTCCTTCTGGACCAATGACTAGTGGCATTTTCCCAACAATTAAAGCTATCACTGGTAAAGAAGCATTTGCTTGGGTTTGGGCTTTTTGTTTTTTTAAAAATTTCCAATCTGTCATGAACCAAAATTTTTACCAAATACAATTTAAAAAATAGTTACTAGAAAAAGAAAAAAAATTTAAAAAAAGACAATATTCAAGGCCAAATGTTTTTATTTGATTCAATGGGAAAGTGGCTTTAAAAGTCTTCAAAGTACTTACTCTCAATTCCTGTACTTTACCTTTCTGTGTATCTATACCAATGGCCGAGCACCAGTCTGCAGACCGCACTTGATGAGCATCTAACTTAAAGAAGTTCCGTGAAAAGTTAGTTACTCCTCGGATGGAAATGATAGACTTTCCTATTTGCTCTTAGCTTGTGGAGAAGTTTTCAGATTACTATAGATTCTCCTTTACAAACATTGACCTGATGTTCGTGAGGCTGCCTGGAGAATCTCTACCCATCAGCCAAGCACATTAGAAAAGTGGTCTGAAAAAAAGAAATCAACAACAAATAAAGCCATAAAACGTAGCCTTTACAGTCAGATCCTGTGCTGAGCACAAGGTAAATGTTAAAGTCACTTTTAGCAGAGGCTCAGGAGAGCTCCCAAAAGAAACAAACTCCGGGAGTACTTGAGAAAAGCTGTTTCAGTGAACAACTATCCCAAACCCCTATGTGAACACCCTGACCCTGGTGAACAAGACTGAACCATTTTAGACTTGTGTGGAGCCCTTTTGCCCCTTGGCCTGTATCCCTAACTCAAACCAGACTTTCCTGACAACTTTTCCCTCAGCTCCAAACTCAAACTTGGCTGTTATCCTCTTACCACTTCTGGGATGAGGCATTAAGAGACAGAAAGTAGCTAGGGAAAGAGTTCATTTCCATGCACTCCTACTGTTACACTTCTATCAAAAGCTTCGCTTTCTATTTCATTTCATTTTTATTTAACAAGTACTTTCACTGTGCTCATGGTGTGTCAGGCACAGTTCTAAGGAATTTACAAACATCGACTCATTTAATCCTCAGGACAACCCTGTGGGTAGGTTCTGTTTTTCTCCCTATTTTATAGGTGAGGAAACCAAAGCACAGAGCTTTTGAGCAATACAAGTTGAGCATCCCTAATCTGAAAACCCAAAATCTGAAATGCTCCAAAACACAAAACTTTTTGAGAACTGATAAGACATCACAAGTGGAAAATTTCACATGTAGGTACCTAGCACAAACTGTTTTATGCACAAAATTGTTTAAAATATTGTATAAAAATTACCTTCAGGCTATGTGTATAAGACATATATTAAAAAATAAATGAATTTCATGTTTAGAATTGGGTCCCCTCTCCAAGATAGTAGGTGTATGCAAATATTCCAAAATTCAAACTGCTTATGGTCCCAAGCATTTTGGATAAGAGATCCTCAACCTGTGTATTCTTAAGTCACACAACTGCGTTTGTATCTCTGTCAACACATCTCTTCCTCCAGGATAAAGAAGAAAAGTAGCAGGGAGAAGGTCTTAGAATGAGCACAAGCAATAGCAGTGTAAAGAGAAGTTAACCTCTGGCCAGGAGAAGCAGGAATGCAGCCAAATTTCACAAACAACACAAGGGATTCTAGTCACTGGCAAGAGACAACAAACTGAAGACTGAGTGGCAGGGTTGCTGTGTAATATGAGGAAAATGGAACCTAAGCCACTTGCATTTCATGACCACACTCAAATTAATGGACACAAGAACACATCTATAATAATAACCATAATAATAAAATAGCTATGCTTTTTGAAACTCTATGGTATGGCAGTTTACATATGTAACTTTGTTTAATCCTCACAACTATATGGAGAAGGCAGCATTATCCCCATTTTTCAGACGAAAAAGTTAAAGTACAAAGAGGTGAAATAACTTGACCATAATCTTATAGCTAGTGATAGGCAGAGCCAGAATTGACATCCGTTTCTGTCTAACTCTAAATCATGGGTTTTTTTGACTCAGCCACAGCGTTAGAGTTAGTGACCCGATGCCATGATATTGGAGTGCTTAGGAGAAACCTAAATCCATAGGCTGAGTCACCACATGCCCAAGAAGTCTCAGGCAGATGGCACCTACAGATAAATCTAAATTAGTTTCTTTTTAAGCTTGGAAAATCCAAGAAAGATAAACTTTGCACCCATTAGCCTGACACAGAACACTTCCATTTTATACAAATAGTAACGTCCCATGCATCTCTGCAAGAAGAGCATGCAACATCATGGTTGTGGATATGCCCTCAGGGAGAGCCCTTGTTGATCCTGGGGTATTTGTCTTTCTGAACCCAGGTTGCATGTGGTTATAGAAGGTGAAATGCTGTTACTGAGCCTAGCGCCTATCTGATGGCCTATATGAATGACCCACTAGAGTTGTTGGGTTCTGCCAACATTATTTCCATCCTAGATCTACAAAATGTTTGTGGGTAGATAGAGCTGGTTCCTGAGATCAGGCTAGAAGGTGTTTTTCATACTCCACAAGGCTTGCATAAATTCATTGTCTTCCTTTTAGAAAAAAATCCTCGGTCCAGCTTCTTTTAAGTACTTGATAAATAATCAGTTGATGATGTGAGAACATTTGCAGCTGTACATGTGGGTGCTAAAGCCTTATTACCTGCAGAGTTGGAATTATACTAAGACATTAACCACTTATCTAAAATAATTCAAGAAGGCAATAAAAGACAAATTATTCTAGGATCATCAGGAGTGATATTCTTTCTATGCCAAATAAAATTATGGAAATAACACTAATAGAAGGTTCAAAGAAAAGGAAACCCATATATTCTTGGAATTATCAAGGTACTTCCTGTAATTATACACTTGCTTGGAACCCTAGTCTTTTTTTGTTTTTTCATTGAATAGCCTCCCAGTTAAAAATAACCTGATTAAAGTATCCTAGACTACAAAATGCCAGGAATCTTTTTACCAGGTGACATCTCATCTTTCAAGATATCTGATCTTAAGTCACCCCAAATTAACTTGTACATTTTATTTAGCAGTAGACAGTGGTAACATAGGTATTGTTAACGTATTGCTATAAGACAATGGAGGAAGGAGACTTTTGATGAATTGATCAAGAAGAAAAATAATTCTGTGTTGTCACCTGGCTATGGTTCAGAAGTATTGCCCTCAACATTATCAAGCACATACCTCCATGGGAAGACTGCATATGTGCACTCATACCTCATCTCTCCTGCTCCTAATACAGACAGAGCTAATCCATCACAGCACTCTTTCCTGCCAGGCCTAGATTTGCCATCAAAATCCTCACCTCAATGCTCCAAGCAGGTCTTCTCAAGCCATGGCAGCTGGGTCATGAGTTGAACCTGTTTACTTTCTCAGGTCAGCACTAGTAATGTAAAGATGAGTACACATAACACCTGCCCTCAAATAACCAGCAGACTATTGAGGGAATATTGTGAGATACAATGATAGAATGTGTGTGTTATATGGTAATGGAAGACAGAAGAGGGAATAACTGTCTATTCCTGAAGGAGGAAAGGAGTGTTTCCTGGAGGAAATGAACCTGGATGAGATTGGAAGGATGAGGGAGTTCACCTATCAATCAAGGGGTGGAGGCTGTAAATGGCACAGACTGTGCAGGTGCTTCCCTAGCCTAGGGCCTGAGTGGAGGAATGGCAAAGAGATAGGGAGCAGCCTCAGGTCAAGATCTTAACCTCTTTTATTACTAGGTAAGATGCTAAGTATTTTTCTTGCAGAAAAATTTCCCAGTCTGAGGTATGTAGACCCTTTGGGGCCATGAGATTATGACAAGGGCTGCATGAATTTGCAGCACACTGAGTAGGCTCTGCTAATGTACTAAATGTATCACATGGGTACAGGCTTTCATGTCACTGCTAAGAATGCACCATATGCTTGTAGCAGAACATATAGAAAAGAGAAAGCTTTCACCTTCAACGGTTTGCTCTGACGTTCCATAAACAAAACACTATGAGCATCAAGGTATAGGCTGGAGAGCTGATTTAACTGCAAAGATTTGCTGCCTGTGCAGGCTCTTTCGAGGAGTCCTGGGGTCTCAGTGTCTTCTCAGGTGTTTTAAGATATGTTACATTCTCTCTTTTTGAAAAATATATAAATTCAGCTTGGGGTTCACAAGCTCAAAGCTATGTTACCACTAAAGCCTTTCTCAACCCAAAGCACTTGAACTTACCTTCACTCTCCTAGACATCGTTATATTTAAATAACTTCTCTAAGAAGGAGATAGGTTCAGTCCTTCATTTGACTAACAGTTTAACCTTCAGAGAAGAAACAAAGCTGTAACATCCCTGTCACTAAATTAGCATCATTAAGGATCAGCATGTACCTACGCAACTGTCTTGCATGCTCTGCTCATGTACCCCAAAACCTAAAATCCAATAAAAATTAAAAAAAAAAAAAAAAAAAAAAGGATCAGCAGCCATTGTCTCTTCTAGTTGGGGGAGGGTGGGTCACCCTTCTCAAAGCCCATTTAATGAACATGGTTTCTGGCTTTATTCGGGAAAACACTGAACGTTACCCAAGTTAATACCATAATAATCTCTTATATTAGTAGAGTACAGTGAGCAAAAGGCTTTCTTTCACATACATTATATCATTTGATGCTCAAAGCAACCATTCAAGGTAGATGGAAAGGTGTTATTCAGTTTATTTCAGTGGAAAGTGCTACCACTATCCAAGGTCTGAATTTTTTAAAAAACCAATATCAAAATATAAAAAGAGAAAAAGGAACATAGCTTCCAGAGAAGATTTTGAATGTGTAGAGTTTCATGGTGATTTGATTTTTTCCCCTGAGGCTCTGCACTAAATTTACTGCTTCTTTCATTTTATTGATACTATAATGGAGTTTGATACACCCTAATTCAGAAACTGAAATGTTTATTCATTTCATATGTCAGTGCAAAATCCAATCAGGAATAAATATTGCCCCTCCCAAAGCTACAGTCATACAGAATGATAATTGCTTTGAAAAGAAAGAAACAAGTTTGGGATGAGGGTGCTTTTCTTTGTTGTCAGCCAATGCAGCAGTCCCAAAAGTGGGGCTCTTCATGCAGCTTTTTCCCGCAGAATCATTTCATTGTTTCTGTCCTGCAAGGAAACACACTGGAAACTTGCTGGCTGTTGCTCTCATTTATGGAACCCTTTCCTTGGAAGGTTGCAAACATCATCTGTAATCCTTACAGCAATGTGTAGTTGGTGAATTCCTTCAGCAGAGGTGTTTTATGAGGCAGTGTGGCTTATCAGCTAAAAGCCGAGGCTTTCAAGACATATGGGTGTGTGTTCCGGTCACAAAGATCAGGGCTTAGGGCCGAGTTGTCCCATCTTTTGGTTTCTTTGGGCCACATTGGAAGAAGAATTGTCTTAAGCCACACACAAAATACACTAACGCTAACAGTAGCTGATGAACTTAAACAAAAATTGCAACCAAACAAAAAAAAATATGTTTTAAGAAAGTTTGTGAATTTGTGTTGGGTCACATTCAAAGCCATCCTGGGCTGTGGGTGGGACAAGCTTGGTTTAGGACCTCACTTCTGCTTCTAATTGACTCAACTTAGGTCAACTACTGAAACCCTCTAAATTTCACTTGATTTTCTCTTACAGTGAGTTAAGAATTGTATTATTCTGTTTTCACGCTGCTGATAAAGACATACTGAGACTGGGAAATTTACTAAAGAAATAATTTAATGGACTTACAGTTCCACGTGACTAGGGAGGCCTCACAATTATGGTGGAAGGCAAGGAGGAGCAAGTCACATCTTACATGGATGGCAGCAAGCAAAGAGAGAGCATGTGCATGGAAACTCCCCCTTGTAAAACCATCAGATCTCGTGAGACAATTCACTATCACGAGAACACAATGGAAAGACCTGTCCCCATGATTCAGTCACCTCCCACAGGGTCCCTCCCACACTATGTGGGAATTTGAGATGAGATTTGGGTGGAGACACAGCCAAACCATATCAGGAATTAAATGAGACAATCTGCCTGAGCCATTCACCACAGAATTTGCTTTGAATGATAAGTAAATGTTGTGTATGGAGCTCATAAAATAATAGCTAACATTTATTGAGCACTTATATACCATGCAATGTTCTATGTGTTTTATGTATAAAAACTCATGCAATCCTCTCAACAGTGAGAGAATGCAAAAGGTTTAGCCAACTGTGAACAGAAGAGCCAGCTGTGAAATTAGAAGGAATAATGTCCTCACTTCTGACAACAATTGCTAGTTCAGGGGATCCCAAAACTACCCTCAGTTTCAAAAATAGAATAGAAAAAAGAATTATTCACAGAACCCACTGGAAGCTCTTATATTCATGGCTATGGTTTATGACAGGAAAAGGATACAGAGTAAAGTCAGCCAAGAGAAGAGGCTCATACAGCAGAGTCTGGAAGGGGCTCAGATGTGGTGCTTCCAGTTGTCCTGCCCCATGGAGTTAGATGACATTAACTCCTCTCTGTGATGCTGTGTGATAATATGCATGGAATATTACCAACCAGGGAAGCTTGCCTGGGCTTTGGTGTCCAAGATTTTTAGGGGGGCTCAATCACATACTGCCCACATCACTGACTTTTAGTCTCCAATTATTTCTGAAGGCAGCACTGATACCACTTTGTTTAAAGCCCCTGTCATAAATCACTGTTAGACTGTCTGGGGGCTAAAACCCTAGCAAACAAAGACATTTCTACCAGCCAGGCCATTCTAAGGACCTAGAGGATACCTTCCAGGAGCCAAGGACAATGGCCAGACATCTCTTTGGGTAAGTTTATTCTTCACTGTTAATATTATTCCCATTTGATAGAGGAAGAAACTGAAGCACAGAAAGGTTAAGAAACTTGCCTAACCACTCCTTGCTGGTATGTGGGAGAGCCAGGATTCAAAACCAGGCATCCTTTCTCGGGGTTCTCTAAATATTTCTCCTTGCTGCCTAACGATAGGTTCATTGACTCTGCTGAAATCAGACTGACTGCTGGTAAATGTTAGGACCTGGTTCGAATCTGGGTGGATCTGATTCAGGAGGTCTTCATCTTTCCATTTTCCTCTGGTTTTTCCTTCCAAAAACATGAGAGCCTCACTGAACACTGTCTAAAAGGCTTGTTTCTCACGGATGAAGTGCTAATAACTCATATTGGGTTCTGCCTCTGGCAAACTGAGCCATGCTGAGCATCAGTATCTATCTCAAAAGTACTCCTTTGTGGTCTCCTGGGAGCATCTTTTGACTATTGAGAGTCAATGGAGTTTTTATGAGCCTTGAAAATAATATTATCCATGGGGCTAATAGTTCTGCATTATTTCTGCAGGGAAAAAATAAACTCCTATCAGTACATACCAATATCTGCAAGTAAATTTAAAGACAAGGGAAGATATTGATAGCCATGTGCCCTAAGTATGGAAATACAGCTACGGTTTGCCACTCTTTGCATAGAGTACATCACTGTGGAACACATAGGGCTTTGCTTCCTCCCATATTTTTGAAGGCACAGTTTTATGTCTCAGGAGGCTGTCTTCAGTACCCTCAAATATAAGGTGTAATTAGAGACACAAAGCTGTAGCTTGTTGCTTTACAGACCATATCTCAGTTGCTTGTCAGGCCTTGATGGTTTTGCCAGTAGTGGAAGGAGAGTAACAGCCCCATCATCACCGTCCTCAGAGAACAGCTTTTCTTGGTAACCACCACAAACAGAGAGGGATCATTGATGAAACCCAAAGGGCTGGGCATCTCCCACCCACAGAACAGCCTTGCTGATGTAAAAGTCCAGCTCATTCCAAGCCAGGAGTCAAGCTCTATGAGTTCAGTTGCCTGAATATTTGTTGAATCAAGTCAAAAAATAGGTGTTCTTGGTCCTCCACTTCCTATCCAACCCCATCAGTTATAGCAGAATTTCTTCTTCATCAGAATATCACAGAGTAAGGCATGAGCCATATGTTTAAAAGTCCCACAGGAGATCCTGAAGCACAGCAAATGTCAAGAACATAATACATCGGAAATTATGCCATTTTAAACATTTTTCAAAAAAAAAATGAAACAAAATGACCCTGTCACCAAACAGTAGTTTTCAGCATTGTGGGCGGGTTCATTCTTTAGAGAAATGAAATGACCAACCCCCACTTATATTTAATTTTGGTTTTTAAGAGGGGCTTTTTTGTGTGTTAATTAAAAGTGAAGTATATAATTATGTAGGATGAATATGTTAAAAATTAGGGTAGTTTTACCACAAAATAATGTGATTGTCATTTATAAATACATTGCAGGTTTTGCAGTGTTTTCAAACTTAGATGTTAATGACCACAGCAGAAGAAAATCCTAAAGTTTCATCCAAGCATGGAGTTGTCCTTTGATGTGTACATCTTCTGTAGGGACAAAAGGTTGGTTTGAAGCTGTTTCCTCAGTACACTGTCAGTGATACAGTGACAGAATAATCAGTTATTAAGTATTCCTTGACAACAATATTGGATATGCAGGCTGGATTTTAAGTCCTTTCACGTTGTGGGAAAGAAATAAGCTTGGATTACTGAAGTTAATATGAACCTAACAGGGATGCATGGACATGAAACCAGCCAGGCACCTCATAACCAGGCCTCGTGGAAAGATGAATGAACATTGTTCATTGTCAAGGCCAGGACAGGACAGCAGCTCCTTTCATCTGATGGTAGTTCTGGAAACCCAATAGCAATTCTGATAGCCTTCCAAGTTCAACGCTTAGCCCTCCCATCTCTGCTCCTTTCTCTTCCAAATTGGACTTCCGACTGCCCTACCAGTCCATGGTTTCTGCTACTGTTACAGATGACCCGTCCCCTGCATAGCTTATGTTACTCAGAGCCTCTCCTGGCTTCTGCCTACTTCATTCTTGCGCCTTTTGCTTCAACTCCCCTATGTTTGCTGATGCCCTATGTGTGTTTCACATGTAAAGCCTCTAAAAGAAAGAATGTGACTGGGGTCACCAGTCATAATCCCGTATTATGCACCTCCATTGGGCATATAGTGCATCAAGCAGGTCACCCTACGGGCCACTGCCTGCCTGCAGAAGGCTGTCTTTGGATCAAGCCCTGGCTCCTCGTTCAGCTGGCTGTGACCAGAAAAGTGGAATAGTGAGATGTACAACCATGGAAAGCCATGCAAAGAAATCTAGAAAAAGGAAACTGCGTGTGTGGCAGGCACCGTGGGGCCTCTCAGAAAGCACGGTGGCCTGTTCAAAGCAAGGCAAATCACATCAGCACCCCTGCTGGTTGAGCTTAAGCATGGTCCCCTGTCTTGGCCAAGCAGGTATACAGGTCCTGGGACTCAGTTGCTCTTCTCCATGATTGTGATCACCTGTGTCTTCTTTCCTTCTCAAAGCTGGGCCTGGAGTAGGAAGCAGCTCTTTATGTTATTCTACACCTTTCTTCTGTTCTTGAAAGAATTACATGATTTTTATGTTTTAAGGGTTTTCATGCCGGTTACTCTGATCTGAGCATGAGATAACTAAAATGCCAAAGGGGAATTTATAAATCTCAAAAGATTTCCCATGAGTAGTTTATATTGAAATCTAAACATTTTTAATAAAAAATATATCCACATGTAAATCTCCAGAACCTGTGACTATGACCTATTATGGCAAAAGAGTGATTATTAACATATGTAGCAAAAAGATACAATTAAGTTCAAGATCTTGAGAGGTGTTTATTCTGGATTGTCTGGGTGGACCCCAAATGTCATCACAGGTATCCTTGCATGAGAAAGACAGAGAGAAGTTAGACACACGTTGAGCCGAGGCAGAGGCAGGATGACCACAGAGACAGAAGCTTGAGTGACGTGGCTACAATCCAAGGACTCACAGCAGCCTCTAGATCCAGCTTGTCCAACCCACAGCCCCTTGGCCACGTGTAGCCCAGGAGAGCTTTGAATATAGCCCAACACAAATTTGTATGCTTTCTTAAAATGTTATGAGTTTTTTTTGTGATTTTTTTTCTCATCAGCAATGTAGTGTATTTTATGTGTGGCCTAAGACAATTCTTTTTCCAGTGTGGCCCAGGGGAGCCAAAAGATTAGATACCTCTGCACTAGATGCTGGAAGAGGCAACAAGAATTCTCCCCCTGCAGACTTCGGAGGGACTGCAGCCCCGCCAACACCTTAATTTCATGTTTTTATCTTCCAGAACTGTGACAGAATGTACTGATTGTGGTTTTAAATGACCCAAGCTGTGGTCATCTTTTGAGCAGCCCTAAGAAATTAATTCACATACTTTCTTAGCTGACCCATGGAAACCTCCGGAGCTCTTATCTTGAGAACAATCACACCTGACACTGTTTGCAAATTAGATTGGACTCTTCAAATTTTGGCCTGGGGTAGATTTGGGGTAACACCGTGACTGAGCCTTCTGAGGTCACTGGGCTGTAAGCCCTGTGAGAACAGCACTGTGTTACCTCATATAGGTGCTTCATACCTATTTGCTGAATGAATAAATAAATTCGCCAGCTTGCTAACTGTTTTTTTTCAGGTATTGGATACCTAGACTCCTCTGGCCCCAGATGGCACTGCACTTTCAAGTTGCAATTTTTCTGCCTATTTTTGAGTCCCATACTGGTCCTTGGCCTTTTATCATTCTTTCCACTGTTCCTCCTCCTGCCATCTACATCTATACTGGATAAGAAAAGCAATATTCCCTCCATTTTGTTTGCTTTAAATGAAGTAAAACTATTGTTTCCCAAATAATCCCATTACATCTTCTCTCCATTGATATGTGCCATTTCTCCATCTCCAAAGCTTAATCAAACTCCACCCTCCCAGATAGTAATTCTCCTCTTTGGAATTTTCATGCTGCTTTGTCCCTTTTGTGTATCACTAATCTGTCTCTTAGAATGCAGATATTTATGTGAGTACCATCCTTTCTGCTATACTTGAGGGTGGTCTTACCATTGGGTCCATCTTTCTCTTAATGCACAGTGCAGGAATAGCCAGCAGTATAGGAGTGCAAAATACTGAGTAATTGAATAAATGGAAAATGAGGATATGGGGGAGGTTTGACAAGATGGGAAATTTTTTATAAATTCTTTAATGTGCTAAGAAGTTAAGAAGTGTTGGTATTAACCCAGGGTGGTTGGCAAAATATTAAGGGAAATGTTAGGGAAAGGTGTAAGAGATAGTTTCAAACCTTTTGGAAGGCCAAAAGCTTTTAATCGGACAGGCTAAAGGCAGCCAGTTCTTATCTTAGAGCATTAGGTCATAGGGTGAAGATTAGGAATAATAGAAGCTTCCCCAATTAAGTCTATTTACCCCACATTACTTTGTCCCTACTCTATTTGTTTACTTATGTAAATTTTGTACCAAAGGCCCTCTCGGGGGAGGGCATACACTTTTTTTATCATTCATAAAACCACTCTTTTAACTATGTTAATTATCCACAAGCATGTTGACTTAGAACCTCTGTTAGTAAATCTATGTGAGGAGGAACAGCTAGTAAGAGGTCAGGTAGCTGCAATCACCCTGAGAGAGCAGCTGACGACCTCCCTAGCCCACTCATGCACTGGACACTGTGTGTATGTGAGTGTATTTTATTCAGTCATCGCAGCGTCAGGGTTTTCAGGACAGATCTCTGCAGGTGGTGATCAATGTCTCAGGTGGTGACCCTGATGTGACCAATGCCACAAAGAACGTACATAAGATTCTTCTGAAACAACATTAGGGGCCCTGTTGAACTGGCTGTGGGCTAACTTGAACATGTATGAATAAGGTCAAACAGTTAGATGATCTACATTTGGTTAGTTTGTTTTCTTTATTGCTCTGTAACAAATTACCACAAATTTAGCAGCTTAAAACAACACACATTTATCATTTCAAAATTTCTGTAGATCAAAATTTCAGACAGGCCCACTAGGTCTTCTGTTTTAGAGCCTCTCAAAGTACAATCAAAGTACCAGCCAGGATTGGCGTCTTATCTGAGAGATTAACTAGGGAAAGATCTACTTCCAAGTGCACATGGCTGTTGGCAGGTTTCAGCTCTTCAAAGGCTGTTGGATTGAGGGCTTCAGCTTCTAGCTGGCTTTTGGCCAGAGGATGCCCCTTTAGTTCTTGCTCTGGGAGCCTCCACACATGGCTGTTTGCTTCATCAAAGCCAAGGGAGGACACTTGCTAGCAAAACAGAAGCCATAATCTGATCTAGCCTAAATGTAGAAGTGACAGCCCATCACCTTTACCCCGTACTATAGGTTAGAAGCAAGTCACTAGGCTGGCCCACACTCAAAGGCACAAATACTGAGTACTTGGAATCATTGAAAACCATCTTAGAATCTGCCTGTCACACCTGGTAACAACCATAGGCATTCCCTAAGTATCGAATAGATCCTGTTCTTAGTTGGAACTAAGAACTCAGTATGACTTTCTTTATAGAAACAATGAAGTTAGGTTTCTGACTTTACCACCTAGGTAAGACCCATTTTACCCAAAATATAGCAAATATCATGCTAACCAAATCCCTCATTTATTTTAACATTAATTTTATTTTGACATTAATTTTAATATTTATTTATTCCATTGCTATTCTATGAAAAATGGTTTCCAAATTTCAAGTTGGGGTACTGACACAAAGGTTTCAGTTAATGGGTCTTCAGCATAGTCATGCAGGAAAGTTAGGAGTTTTGTACCTCTGTCATCAATAACTCATTAGCGGCTTCACACAATGCAGATGAACAGATTATTCCCAAATAAAATATGTATCCATGAGCTGATGTTCACTATGGATGTATTTACTGTGTAGTTATTCTATGAAGTCCTCAGTTTTTGCACTGAAAATCTAAATGTTTGAACAGGAAGAGTAAATCATTTTCAGTTTTTCGGAATGTGTAATTCAAGGAAGCATTTCAAACTGTTTTTAAATTCTTGAAACTAAATAGAAACTTGCACTCCAACAACACTTAATCCCTATCACAAAGTTACTGATCTTGGTTTGTTGACATTAAATCTCATGGGTTAGTAAAAATGGCACCTCCTCTCCCTATAACTCAATGCAAAAGAATCTCCCTGTTAGGCTGGCAGTAGAAATTCTTTTGAATTTTTAGATTCATCAAAGACTGACCCTTTCCCCTTTTGAAGTCTTCTTTTGCTTCCTAACTATCAGGGAGTGCTTTGAACTCAGCTCCCACTGACCATTTCCTCTTCAAAGGCTTGCTCCCTTCTGTGCAGGGAGAAAGCGCCTTTTGAAAGTGGTAGGTTCCTGCCTTTTGTGGATCTGTTGGAGTACACAGCAATAAACAAAAATAATAATAAGCAGCAGTAGCAGTTCTTGGTAATTACAGGGAGATCTGGGGAAACTGTGGAAAGCAAAGAAAGCCACTTTGCAGCAGGACTTAGAGGAAAGGGTGTTAAACATGTTTGATTCTCAGTTGTACTGAAGCTTTCTGCAACTTGCAAGAAGCAGGGAGGGGCATCTAAAGGTGGTCCCTCCTCAGGTGGACATTTTGGCCCAAGTGCGCATCCTGAAGGCATCATGAGAAATTTAAAACAACTTGAGTTATTTAAATAAGACTCTTCCCTGGGCACTTGAACAGTTAGAGCCCACCATGAGGCAAAGTCCTAGATATCCTGGGGGTGTCTCTGCCTTGTTTTGTCTGCAAACACAACCAGAGCATGAACTTCTTTTTCTTCTTGTCCGTCTTTTTGTTGTTGTTGTTTTTAAGTATTGACACATGGACTATTGAGTTGATTCTGTTCCTATCTGCGCCCCCGCCCCCGCCGCCTCCGCCCAATTTAAGTCACTTGTATATTTACAATTGTAGCCCTAATGAAGTGTTTATTGTTTTGTTTCCTAAGGAAAATATTTCTAGAGTTGGGATGCTTTGTGAGGCACTTAAAAATAGGCTCTTCTCGGCCAGGCACAGTGGCTCTTGCTTATAGCAAGCATGGGTGGCCAAGACAGTCAGATTGCTTGAGCCCAAGAGTTTGGGAGCAGTCTGGGCAACATGGCAAAACCCTGTCTCTACAAATAATAATAGTAGTAATAATTAGACAGGCATGGTGGTGTGTGGTGGTGTGCCACTACTACAGCTGTCGTCTGAGCTATCGGGAGGCTGAGATGGGAGGATCACCTGAGTTCCAGGAGGTCAAGGCTGCAGTGAGCCGTGATCGTTGTACTGTACTCCAGCCTGGATGACACTGAGACCCTGTCTCAAAAAAAAAAAAAAAAGGCTCTCCTAACTCTAGAAGTTTCTGATTTTGTGATCTTAGGTGAACTGTCCGTAAGATTATCACCCAGCATAACTACATAGAGCCCCTTATGTTGCTTTGTAATACAGAACAGTCCACGTTTGGAACAGCAGGGGTCTGCAGTTATCAACAACAATTGAACCATCCTCTCCTCCATATATGAAAATGGTTCTTTCGGTTATGAGGTCTATAGCTCTGCTAAGGCTGTGGTAACAAAATGCCACAAACTAGGTGGCTTAAACAACAGAAATTTATTTTTTCACATATCCGGAGGCTGGAAACCCAAAATCAAGGTGTCAGCAGGTTTAGTTTCTCCTGAGGCCTCGCTTTTGGCTGGTAGATGGTGTCTTCTCCTCGTGTCCTCATGTGGCCTCTTCTTTGTGCAAGCATACCCCTGGTGTCTTGGTCTCCTCTTGTAATGTTACCAGCCCTATTGCACTAGGGCCCTCCCCTTATGACCTTGCCTAACCTTAATTGCTTTTTTTAAAGGTTCTGTCTTCAAAAACAGTCACTTTGGTGGTTAATGCTTCATCATATAAATTTTGGGGAACACAATTCAGTTTATAATATGGCATTATCTATATTATCTCTGGGTGGATTAGAGGTCATAAATATTTTCTGAAAATGTGTGTATGAGAGTATGTGCCATATAGATTTTTCTGGAGAGAGGGATCACACTCTATGGAAATTTGAGGGCATTCTAAAAGATAGGAAATATAAATTTATATTAATTTCTTTAACTATTTTTCTAGGTGTGAAGTTATATGCTAATCCTTTCACAAAGATTCTGTCATCCTATAACCCTGCTGCTTGGTCCTCTCTCAATTTTGAGATATTCTGTTTTGCAGAATACTGTTTTACAAATCATGAATCTTTCAAAGCATTAAGAAGTAGTTGAAGAACATGTTTTCCTTTCCTGCTGAGATGTCTAAAATTATGACATGGCATTTTCATTATTGTACGGTTTTAGATTCTTCCTTTACAAATGGTGGGTGAGGTGCTTGAGCAAATATATGAAGTTTTATAAATCAAATATCTGGGCTAGGTAAACAGAATCCAAATTCAATAGGAATGGAGATAAATTTTAGGACAAAAATAAGTAAGAATGAACAGAAGTAAACTTCCCGATATAGGCAGTGTTGTTTAAGCCTGCGTAATATGCAGAGGAAAGCAGTGAAAACAAGTGGCTTGGAAATGGACACAATGATTAAAATCTAAGGAAAATTAGGATTTCTTATGTGGAAGAAGAAAACCCCCAACGATGCTTTAAAAGTTCCTCCCACCCCTTGTTTTCTCTCCTTCCCTTCTAAGTCTACAGTTTTATTTAGGTCAATTTTAGCCCCTGGTTTCTGGGGCTACAATTGTTATTGTACATTGTGCTACTGACTTCTTAAACTCAAACGTTGAATTTTCATTTGCCATCAGTAAATTTTATTTTGGCAGGTTTAGACATTTTTCTTGCACAGTGATTTTCAAATGTTTCTTTAGTTATTGAACCCTAAATCCAAATAAAATGATCTACGTCCATCGAGCAGATAAAAATGGAACTGTTATAGCTGAAATAGACTGGAAAAGGATCTAACTGAAATAAACATACATTTCAATACGGCATTTGCCTAATCTAATCTGTGCTTTATCTGATTCCCCACTTCATCGGCAGTTGTGGCAGATTCTTGTTTTCTTTGTTCGGCACTCTCTAGATTTTGACATATTAGAAGAAAAAAGAAACTTGTATTCTTTTAAAAACAATCCACATTAGCTGGAAGATATTTATTTTCCCTGACTCTTGTAAAAATGTCAGTAGGGTAAAAATGTCACTAAGGGATGCGAAAATTAAGACAACACACATGTCCCTTTCTTCATTTTATGACAGCGGTGAGGAGGCTAGAAATCTTAAATGATGTAATTGGGTTTGCAAACGTTTTTAACCTTTGGTCCCATTTGCCCATAAAGCATGCAACTAAAGTCACAAAACCTACATATTTAAGATATTTTACGACTTTCCAGTGAATGGCTATTTCTAGCATCACGTCAAAGCCCCCTGTCATTTTTGCTGAAGTCACTGTGTCAGTTGCAAAGGCAGCTGGCAGCTCCCACTGCCTCCGTTCATGCCTGATGGCTTTCAGGGAGCACTCCAAGATCCTGTGGTCTCTTCCGTTCCTGGAGTCAAGAACACCTGAATCACTAAAATAAAATGAAGTTTGAAAGTGATGTTTACTATTTAGAGTGATCTTAAATATTTCCATGTAAAATAACTTTGTATAAAAAAAAAAATCTTGATTCAGTGACCTCAAAAAATGGAGGAAATCTTTAAAAATCAAATTAAACTTATGAAATTCGTACAAATAAACACTTGTGAATCTTTAGGGTTTTTAGTGGAAATACACACTGCATTTTTGTACGTGTATATGTGTTTGAACTGTTACAGTCAAGCATTTATGTTTTCACAGAAGGCTTTATGCCTGCTTTTTTTGGTTTCTTGTTTGTTTGGTTTGGTTTGGGTTCTTTGTTTCGTTTTATTTTAGTTCTCACAACATTTCCAGCTCTGAATGGCTCAGCAAATAAAGTTGCCATGTTGTATGTTATTTGCCTCAGGTCATGCAGAGGTTTTTAGCCAGGGTGTTTTTAATCTGCTGTTTTAACCTGTCAGCACATCAGTGTTGGGTCTTGGGTCATCCATCAAGTTCTGGGTGCTGTGCTAAGGTCTTGGAGACAGAATTGTAAGTCATGAGGTCTAATCCTCACTTTTTCCAGCACTGTATGTGGACGATGGAGACAGTTCTAAAAGCATGCCTCTAAAAGTGAGAGGCTGAGACCCACGCCCGCTAAAGTTTGTCACTTCCTGCCACGCTCAGGCCCAGCATATTCCTGCACCTTGGCCAGTTCTTTTTTCTAACTGGAATTTCAAAAGTTAAAGAGGAGGAAGGGAAGGGAACAGAAACTAGTAACTACTGAATGCCTGTTATATGCCAAGCTGCTGTTTAACATAATTTAATCCTCGTGCCAATCCCACGAGAACATTCTTATCCCTGTTTTACAGGCAAAGAACCTAAAAATCAGAAAAGCCAACCTGATGCCCAGAGTCCTCCAATTGAATCCATGGTATCAGCAGTATCTGAATCTAGGTTTCCCCAGTGACAAAGGCCGGACATTTCCCACTAGAGTTAACCATTTCTATAAAAAGCTAGAGAACTATTTCTATAAAATACTAGAAAATCCTCAGTTTCCTCACCTGTAAAAGTGAAGACAAAAGCCTTCTATGCTGTTTCATCTATCACTAATTGGGAGACAACTGATTGTGGCTGAACAAATTCAAATGAGCTCATGTTCATTCAGCCTCTTCATGAATTTTGTGAACAAGCACCAGCATATTATGATACAAACCATCAATAGAATTGTTTGTACTGACTCAGCAATGTTGATTATATGTGATCCCAATGCGAAAATTTATTCTTAGCCACTGCTAATGTTAAAGAGAGCAATATCTTCCATTCTCACCTATACCCCTTTGCAAAACTCATAAAATTTTTGTTTAAAGATTTTTCTTCTTGCAGATGCTTCTGACTGCAGCCTCTGCCAGCTAATGAAAGTATTTCATGGGCTTGATTGGCAGAGAGAGAATCAAGGAGGGGTATGAAGTAGAATAGAGAAAGAAACCAAGGAAGGAACTAGCAGAGTTGAGGCAGAGAGACATTTTGAAGAGTATAAATGAAAGCTTAAGTTGAAAATAATTTGAGGAACAACTGTGAAAAAGTCCCATATTCTAGACCCAACCCCTGACAAAACTCAGGTTGAAATTTGATCCCCCACGTGCCGGTGTTGGAAGATGTGGTCTAATGGGAGGTGTCTGGATTATGGGGGTGGATCCCTCACGAATAGATGGATGCTCTCGTGCAGGAATGGATTAGTTACCATGAGAACACCCAGACTCTTTTTAACAGTATGCTTTCATGGGAACCACATCGAAACCATAGCAGAGGTCAACAGAGACGTTGGCAAAACCTTTTTTTCAGCAGATGATGGGGGCAGAAGACAAAAGTGCAATGGATCCTCTTAGCCTGTGTATCCAATCTAAATTCTTGGGTCTAGAATTTAACACTTCCTCTCTCTTCATGTGCTCTGTTTGTGCGCATCTGCTTCCACTTCTGTTTTCTGCCGTAAAGTGAAGGCAACCTGAGGCCCTCATCAAATGCAGCTGCCCAATTTAAGACTTTCCAGCCACCAGAATTGTGAGCCAAATAAACCTCTTCTCTTTGTAAATTACTCAGCCTTGGATATTATGTTATAGGAACACGAAACAGACTAAGACAACCTGGATTTACCCGAACATCAGTAGACATTTTTTAGTCCCCATTTTGCCGTTTCAGCAGCATTAAATGTCATAGACCACTCTCTCCTTTCACTTCCTTCGCCTGAGCTTCCCTGATACTACACTGTCTGGCTTTCCTTTCATCTCTCTGGCTACTTTCTCTAGTATGCAATGCAGGCTCATCTTCTGCCATCTAGCCATTAAACATGGAGACCTTCAAGGTTTATTCTTGGGCCCTCTTCTGGCCTTCATATACATATATACATATATATAGGCTTTTCTTTTAAATGACCATATTCACAATTACATCTCCATTTATCACCTAGCTAAGAATTCTTTACAAGCTCTAGACCCCCATTAATTTGAACATTAAAAAACGTTTCTCATTCCTTGCGTGCTCATAACCAAAACTGGGAATGTACCCCTAAAACTTAGTTCACTGTGATTGTTCCCTATCCAGTTTTACCAGCCAGAAACTCAAAGGGAAGTCAGGAATGACTCTCAATGTTTCATCTGAGCAATTGGTTAGAGAATAGATAGGGAGCACTAGGAGAGCAGTGGCAGGCGCAATAGCTGATCGTGAATTTAGTTTTGGACTCACTACAGCTGAGCTGCCTAAAGGTTTTAGTGTCATAAGGTTTGAATACAGTGACCTGTAAGCCAAGGGAGAAAATTCTGTAGCGTATGTGGCCAAAGCTGTATTGGAGAAGGGAGTAATGGAGACAGTGAGGGTCTTCTGCTTCTTAAAGACACCTCCCACTATCCCATCCAACTTCTTCAGTTCAGGATATATTGTTGTGTTTGGTGTTTATTAAATAATTGAAATTTGAACCTATTCTCTGTCTACCTTTGGAAACCAGTAAATTTCATTCATTCATTTTTTTTATTTATCCACAATAATAGATTCCCTGTTCACGCCAGTTAGATACAAGATAACTCAAAAACCTTTGGACTGCTATGGTCACAAGACAGAATTAGAAGACTATAGCTGGAGCAACAAAATGATAACACAAACATTGACTGAGCACTTATTTTGTGCCAGGTACCATAGTGACTGCTTTATATACATTGCCTTGTTTACTCCAGCACCACACCATTAGGTAGTTATTCCCTTTTAAGCCCATGTTACAGCTGTGTATATTGAGGCTTAAATAAGTTAAATATCTTCCCCAAGGTCACAAAGCTAGCAAGTGCAAAGCTAGAATTCAAACCCAGGTGTAAATTAAGTAACCGCTGTGCTTCCCATTCAACAACTGTAAAAACCTTCAATTCATTGAACAGTATATTTTGCTTAAAGGAGCTCTAAGTTTCCCTTCACCCCCATTCTTCCCTTTGCTCATTGAAGTTAACAAAACAAATGCCTTTCTCTTTGGTTTCAGTTCTTTAGCTGGTGGGAAGAGGAGGAGCTATTAAAAGTAAGGAGACTCCCAGCATTTCAAATGCACAATGCATAAGCAAACAGCCTGGAGATGACTTGAGTCATCTTCCACAAACGTCTGATGGAACAGAAAGCATGGGTAGCTCTTTTTTTTCTTTTTTCTTTTCTTTTCTGGTGTGTGTGTGTGTGTGTGTGTGTGTGTAGACACAGTCTCCCTCTGTCACCCAGGCTGGTGTGCAGTGGCACAATCTCAGCTACTGTAATCTCTCTCTCCTGGGTTGAAGCAATTTTCCTGTCTCAGCCTCCCTCCAGAGTAGCTTGGATTCCAAGTGCTTACCACCACACCTGGCTAATTTTTGTATTTTCAGTGGAGATAGGTTTTCACCAGGTTGGCCAGGCTGGTCTGGAACTCCTGACTTCAAATGATCCACGCGCTTTGGCCTCTCAAAATGCAAGGATTACAGGTGTGAGCCACCACACACGGCCACTGGTAGCTCTTGGGTGTTAGCATTTTCCAGCCCCTGCAAGGCTGGATTTGGAAGAGATGTGTGAGTACTGGTGGCCTTGACCCAAGCAGGCAAAAGCTTCACCTTGAAAAGTAGCTTTGGTTAAATATCAGAATTTATGTGGCATAAAAAAAAAGAAAACTATTGAAAAGTATATATAAATTATAGCCCTTACTTCTCCTCTATGCAATTTTTTTTAATGCTTGATTTAAAAACTTTTCAACACACCTGGAGAAATTGAATCACCACCAACCTACCCTCCACCAATGGGTTAAGTTCACAAAGATGCAAAGTTAGAGGAAACCTCATAAACTTAAAGAGTTACTATTGCTTTACAAGACAACAAGAACTCTAGTTAAAGATACTCTAAACAAACCATTCTAGCTTTGTCGTGATTTAGGGAACCTCTTGATGTTCTTTTTCCTCATTGATTTTAGTGCATTAAATTTAAATTGGCTGATAATCCTTGCACTCTTGAAAAAGCAAACGGTTAGTTTACAACAATTTCTCTTAATGATTATCTTTCAGAAAACGTTTGAGTTATGAGAGAGTATCTACCTTATCGTGCTGTTGATAAAATAGAATTGGATGACATATTCAAGGTGCTGCTGCAAAGACGCTTTCAGCAATTGCTCCAGCTCAGTGCATGGATGTTCAGTGAAATAAATAACAGAAAGCAGTCTAAGAATTTGCAAGAGGAAGTGTTTTCATATTGCTTAGCAAAATCATCTCTATATTAAAACCACTTGTAAATTTAAACTGTGCCAGGGGAGGGAAAGTAAATGGGCTTACATAATCCAAGTAGCATAGGAAATATTAAATACTTCATGTTGTTAAAACAGGCTGACATCATTTCCAAGGTACTTTTTTCTCTAAAAAATTGAAGGCTTCATCTGCAAGTAAGAGGTAGGAAGCATTATTTGCTGTGGGAGAAACTCTAACATACTCTCTGCCTTATGTTGATTGTGCAGCTGGAAAATAAGAACTGCCCTATATTATTTCATTTTTCCAAGCTTCAAAGCAAATAGGAGAGCAGAGGTAAAGAAACTAAAGAAATTCTAAGAAGCCATGCTCCTCAAATGATGGAAGGTGCTGCCAAGAGTCACATTAACTTACAACTTGGTAAATACTGGTTTAAGAAATAGAGATTCTTACGATTTCTACAGTGGTGAAATGGATTTTACACAGGATTAGAAAAAGGTAGAGGGAGGCAATATGCATCAAAACAGAACTAAAAATTGAAGACTCATCACTAGAAAATAAAGGTCTATAGTCGAGCTAGGGAAGATCTTAAGAAGACTTAGGCTCTCTTGTAGAGTTTCCCAAAGGGCCAGTCCAGGGATAGAAAATCATTAGGGGACCACAGATGAATGATGCAGTTTACACTTTTCTGCCAAAACAGTGGTCAATTTTTCAAAAGTTCTCATATGCATTGTTATTGCAGTGCTTTCTGATTTCCTCCCCTTTACATTGCTCCTCAAAAAAATCTGCATAGCCAGCCTGAAATATTATTCATAAAGTTAATACCGGAGATGAGCAGATTGGCAGGAGAGAGCCACAAGGAGTATGTGTGAGGGCACTTATGTCCCAGAGGACTGACTTGAAAGCTTGAAATGATTCTTTTGGTCACGATTGTGTATAAGGAAAATCAGATTAGTACATCACCTTTACTCCCACCAGTTATCTTGGACTTTTCTGCATTGTAAATTCATACGGCCTTTCCCCAGTATTGCTTATGATGACCAAGCATTTGTAAATGGTTCCCTAGCAAAGCAAAGGTCATCAATATTCAGCAATACCACTTCTATTTGATAGCTTCCCCTCTTTGTTTTCTACATCCTGGTCTTTTATTGGGTTTCTTTCTTATCACTTACTTAAGCTTCTACTTCCTTCTCACTCTGTGTTATTTCTGATGTCGGGAACATGCCCATTTTGCTGTTTCTCTTGTTCATCTGCTCAGCTTATTATAAGCCATGCCCTGATTCTTCACATTTTTGTGTTTTCTTGAAAACACTTTATTCAAATATTTTCCTGTATATAGATCACATTTTTCTTAATGTATGCTTTAAAAAATTTTATGAATGTCACAAGGTAATACACACAAATTAAAGAACATTCTAAAAAATATAAAAATGTAGGAACAAGAAAGATCACTCATGGTTCTTCAGACAAAGGAATTCAGTGTTAGCATTATGATGCACTCCTTTAGATTTTTCCATGTAAGATTTATGAAACTAAATATGATAATATAAATATGTTTTGGTGTTCTTTGATGTCTATATATGATATATTAGTATTTTCGATGTTTTAATGGTTGTGTAATATTCCACTGCGTGGACATATTTTAGTTTAAAAACCATTCCCTGATGGCAGGTTATTGAGATAATTTTAAATTATTTTATGTAAGGATGGTTAGGGAAAATATCTTTGTTTACCAAGCTGAGGGAGAATGTGTTTTGTCTTGTGTTTATTTCTTTTATTTAGGCTGGTTATTATTTCTTTAGCATAGATTCCCAGAAATCAAATTACAGTCCTTGGAGAAAGGGTTTAGGACTCTTGATAGTAGGGACAGTTTATTTCAAAATCAATGGTTGGGATGTATTTTCTGTCCAGTATTCATGAGAGGTGCTTTTCACTTTATTCTTGCAACACGAAAAATTCTTATTTTATAAGAAAAGTTTGCTAATTTATTATGTATAAATGATTTTTCAGTTGATTCTGTTTATTTTATTAGTATGAATACATATATGCCTGGATATTTATTATTAGCCTTTATTCATTAATTTTTTCACCCTTTTACCCTTCCTTTATCTTATGACCATGCTGCTGATTTCCAGGGCTTATCCTAATTCGCTCCTGCTCACTTTTCCTCCCCTCAGAGTTATTTTTGCATTCTCTTTTGTCTGGTATCCAGTAACTTGTGGGGCAGTGGGACCCAAATTGCATTTTAAGATCTTTTATATGAGATGTTCTCAGCAGGCATCTTCAAGGCCCCAAGTTCTCTTTTTGTCCCCCACTGTGAAAAACTGATTGACATCTGGTGACGGGCAGGGCATGGGTACTTGGCGCTTGCAGGAAGCTTCACGGGAGGTGCCCACAGCCATGGTGGATGAAGTGTGGCCAAGCCAGCACAAGGTGGAGGACCAGATGTCACCCGATTATGTTCCATTGAAATCCAAACAAAGCCCCAGATTCAGGATCATTTCCTTGAGACTCCCCAGTTGGAAACTGGCACCAAGCCAGAATCTCCCAACAGCTGGTCTCCCCATGCTAGGATTTATGTGCCTTACCAAAAACTCTACCTGTATGTTATTGATTGGTTTCTGTAAAGCAATTAAACAATATTTTGAAGATCCAAAGCAGACTGCTCTCTGCTGAAAATGAAAAGACCATATATCACTGAACACGCCAGCAAGTCTTATTACAGGCTTGGGAACTCTGAGAAGGATGCGTTTTCCTTTTTATTTATGCCACCTATGTTAACCCTGAGGCTGTGTGCTGACATTTGCAGCTTTGCAATGACAACACTCCACTCTTGTTAGGAGACCAAGTCAACCCTTTGGAAATAAATTATATTATAAAATAAGCTTTCAAGGGAAACCGGCAGATGAGAAATTGTGCTTATGTTTCTCATCATCTAGTTGTGTTGAGAAATCGGAGAGTCTTTCCAAAATCTCATTACTTGTTATCATCCAGGTCATTTGCATTTATGCCCTTCTCCTTTCCTCCTGCAAAGGAAGATGAACTATAGGCCTAGCAGTTTCATTGTTCTGAATGGCAAGGAGGAATAACCGACAAACAAAAGCCACCGCATTCTGCCCCACCCCCAAAGATACTGAAGTTGGTTGTGCTGAGCTGCAGGGGAAGATTGTAGTTTTAAAACAAAAACAAGCACTTCTTTGTTAAATAATCGTCATAAAAGCATTTATATTCATATACTATTTGGCTAAACATGCATTCCCGATGTGAATTGAGGAACTCTGTTAGTATTAGTTGCCTGGATCCCTGGTTGCTGCTGCTATCTCAGTCACCTGATAAGGTATCGGTCTTTCTCTCATTCTCTTCCCTCTTTCCCCCTCCCTCTGCCTGCCCCTCTAGCTGCCAGGCCTTCCTCAACCCAGATTCTCAGACCTCACAGTGAGATTTTGGAGCTAACCCGCTCCATTAGAAACAAACAAAATAAATTGTTTCCATTTCCCAAAGGAATGTGCTAAAGCCTTTTTCCTCTTTAACATGGATGCAATTTAAGTTTGGCAAGAGCTGGAGGAAGATTTCTGAGAGAGACCCTGGTAGAAAGAACTAAGCACCCCCTCATCCTTCCTGTGAAGGTAAAGTGACAAAAAGTAACCTGGTAATGCTTTCGGTATCCACAGTGTTTCTTCAAAATCCTCATTCATTCCCTCATTCTATAAACATGCATTAAGCATCTACTAACTGAAAACGCTGTGTGCACATTCCTTCCCAACTGTTCGTTCAAGATGCATTTCATTTGCTGAATCTGGCCCTTACCATGCCACGGGCATCCAAATGTCATTCAGTGGCATGTCTCTTCGTTACTCTGATTTAGAATCCTGCTTATCTGTGCATTTCATAGGCGATGATTTGAAGGGCAGTAAGAATAATATGGCCCATTCATTGCAGGTGTTAAATAGAAATCACCTGAGATCAGCTGTCAGGAATTAATCAGGGATATTTACTGTATGGTGTACTTGAAACTAAGAGGCCAGACCCTAAGTGTTGACACACACACACACACACACACGCACACACACGCACACACACACGTAGCTATATGAGGTGATGGATATGTTAATTAGCTTGATTGTGGTAATCATTTAACAATGTATTCATATATCAAAACCTCAAGTTTTACCCCTTAAATATATACAATTTCTGTTTGTCAATTTTACCCCAGTAAAACTGAAAAAAAAACAATTGATCGAGAAGGACTGGTCATGGTGACTCCCAGCTACAATCCCAGTGCTTTGGGAGGCCAAGGCAAGAGGATCGTTTGAGAGCAGGAGTTTGAGGCCAGCTTGGGCAACATGATGAGACCTCATCTCTACAAAAAAATAAAAATAAATTAGCTGGGCACAGAACACACCTGTAGGTTAGCTCTACATTAGAGCTGTAGTGGAAGGATTGCTTAAGACCAGGAGTTCAAGGCTGCATTGAGCTATCATCACACCATGGCACTCCAGCCTGGGTAAGAATTCATTAAGGACAGTAATATGGTCTAGAGCCAATTTAAGCAGAGCCCAAAGAAGGACCCAACATCCAGTAATATTCACATGAATTAGAAAAGGGACCCGGTCCTTGTCAATGTCCTGCCTCTCTCCCTTTCTTTTCCCTTTCCTAATCCTCATCTCTGTTTATAAAACATCTTCTGTTCATGGACTTGAAGGAGTCAGACATCTTTGTTCAAATTCTGGAAGCCACGGTCCTTCCCCCAGACCGCAGTGATTACCACTGAGGATCAGATCCCAGGTGAGTTGAGGCCAGAGGAAAGGGTCCTCTGAAGCTGCGTTGGAGAAGGGTTTGTTGGTCTATTCTTTACTCAAGAACACCTGATATTCTTCATGCGTCCTAGATTTTCCTAGTCATTCTTTATTCCTTGATCATATTTACCTGCTTATCAAAATACTTATTGAATTGATTTTTACTTTCAGTGTGTTCTCCTTTCATAATCCTCGTGTAAGCTGCCTGTCCTCGTATAGCACAGCACACAGCTATTTTTATAATCCTCAATTCACTTGATTCCTAGCCCCAGTAATCCAGGGACTGGCCATTATACCTAGTTCATGCAACCCATAAAGTTGCACATTCTGTACCTTTTGAACAGTCTTTCTCCCATCTTGTTTCCCTTCTTCCTTTCCGATTCTTGAAGCTGAAAAGATTCTCTTGGATCCAAGTTAGCTCTGCCCTCATCTTGATTCCTTCTTCAGTGGCCACCAGATATCACAGACTTATGGCTATCAAAGCAAAAAGAATATGAAGTCGGGGAGATATGTTGGCTGGAGCAAGGGGTGGGCCTGAAGACAAAAGCTGATGAGCAATTCTTGAAGGTCCTGTCTCTGTTCATGAGGGAGGCTCCTGGTGAAGAGATAGAAATCCCACTCATCGCTGTGTAGACTGGGGACTTTTCCATTTACCTGAGAGAGTCACAAATGGAGACCTGACTCCTAGGGGTCAACCGAAGTAGGTACAAAGAGGGATCTGCAGCTGTATTTAAGCCTTAGAAATGTGTCTCTACCCAGGATTAGGCTGCAGAGGCTGATGAAAATGTCAGGTTTCTTTGATTTGGCTGAACTCTGTGAGCCCAATGGTGTAATACTGTTGATCTCATGCTCATCTGAAGCTGGCCAAAATATATATCCTTGATTAATTATAGTAAAAATAGGATTATGACGTGATATAAACAGTTTGGGAAATAAAGCCATTTAAAATATTGGTCTGTGGGTGAAAATGACAAAACATAAGGCCATAAAGAGGAATTAAAACCAAAGGTTGGTTGTGTGATCTACCATGTGGAGCCCAGAGCATGTTTCTTCCTCCAGCCTCCTTCCCCAGGGCTCTGCCTCACGAGGGAATGAGCACTTGACATTGTCTGTGCGACTGGCATTGTTCCCCGCACCTCGAGTCTACAGGGACCATAACTAGCTGGTCTAACATGTGCCTTATTCAGCTGAATAAGGTGTTGAACAGCTGCAAATTGATAACAAGTTTTAAAGAGCATGAAGTGCCAACTATGCCCTGGCTGGTAAGAAAGCCAGTTATTTGTCAAGGAGGCTTATTGGCTATGCATGACCATACATAAAATTACAGTGGCTGACTTTATAGCACAAATTAGGTGGTAGTGAGGAATTTAATCATGTACTGACCAATTTCTTATTTCAGAAAAGCACTAAGCCCCCATAAGTGCAGATGTCAGCAAATTGGTAACCCTGCAGTACAATTGTGGACTGTCAGAATCTGTTCCTTATAGGTATTCCATCTATGGATCTTCAAATCAGAGTTTCAGACTAGCTCTATTACTTGGTATGGTGTTAACCATGTTTGGTGGATGCTGGGATGTGTCACACAGGTCCCCTTTGGGGATTTGGACTTACTTCCTCAGCAGGTGGGGGTGCTGCCAGTTTTAGTCTTCTGCTCTAATCCCTCTCCAGAACTGCCCTCATGTGAAGACAGCAGCTTTACTAAGTTCAGACCCCCTTCCTTGTGGCAGCCCTCATCCCATAACTGGTCCATGCTGAGGTATAAAGACCAGACCCACTTCCCTTAATAGGAGCATCTCTGAAGGGCGGAGCCTTCACAGCTTTGCAGCTCCTAGTAGGGTGGGCTCTGGCCCTTTTTCATGCTGCATTGCAAAGCCACATCTTCCTTAGCTTGATTACACTTCCTTATTTTCCCTGGACAGGTGTTGGCCCTAGAACACTTCCCTAATAAACTTCTGCATGCTAGTCTCAGAATCTGCCACACAGGGAACCTGATCAGCAACAGTATGACAATCTGGATGGCTAGAGTCAGAAGGTGATAAGTTAGAAATAAAGTGCTGTGATTTAAAGGGCAAGCATGAAAATGACTCACATGGAAAAGACTGTATCAAGTGTTGACGAGGTTGCAGAATAAGTGGAACTCTCATACCCTGCTGATGGGAGGGTAAACTGGTATGAGAACTTTGAAAAACTCTTTGACACTGTCTGTTAAAGCTGAATGTCTGTGATCATGTCCTATGAGCTAGCAATTTCTCTCCTCAGTTATATGCCTAAGAAAAATGCAAACATGCCCACCAAAAGGAGAATGTACATGAATGGGCGTAGCAGCACTCTTCCCAAATGCACCAAACTCGAGAGAACTACAATGTCATCAGTAGCAAAATGAACACATTGTACTGCATCCACACAATGGAGTAATATGCAGCAATGAGAAGGAAAACTGCAGCTCCACAGGCCAATACAGATGATTCTCACAAATGTAATGTTGAGCAAAAGCAGCCAGACACAAAAGAATACATAACATATGATTCCATCTATGCAAATTTAAACATCAGCAAAACTGAAGTATGGTGTTTGAAGTCAGAATGCTGGTTGCCTTTGTGGAGATTCATTGTGACAAGAAGAAATCTGAGGAGGATCTGGGAGGCTTGCAACGCTGTTTTTTGATCCAAGTGCTGGTTACTGGAGTGAGTTCACTTTGGGAACATTCATTGATTTTCTGGACACTTACTATTTGTGCACTTTTTGTGGATATAATATAGTATTTAAACTCAGAGTTTATATAGTGAGGGAAGGAGAAAGAAGGGGCAGATGTAAACATGGATACAAAAATGTGTCATCAGGGATGTAGACAAAAATTCCCAAGACTCAAACAGGACCTCTGTTGTTTAGTACTGCAGACTCCTACAGATGATGAGCCTGGGTCTGGAAGGGCTCTGGTTGGCTTTTTTTATTTTATTTTATTTTATTTTATTTTATTTTATTTTATTTTATTTTATTTTATTTTATTTGAGATGGAGTTTCGGTGTTGTTCCCCAGACTGGAGTGCAATGGTGCAATCTCAGCTCACCACAACCTCCGCCTCCTGGGTTCAAGCAATTCTCCTGCCTCAGCCTCCCAAGTAGCTGGGACTACAGGCACGCACAACCATGCCCAGCTAATTTTTGTGTTTTTAGTAGGGACAGGGTTTCATCTTGTTGACCAGGATGGTCTCGATCTCTTGACCTCATGATCCACCCGCCTCGGCCACCCAAAGTGCTGGGATTACAGGCGTGAGCCACCGCGCCCGGCTCCAGTTGGCTTAAAGTTACATAGCCAGCTAATGGTGAAAGACTTCCTGGCCATGTACTTTTCCCCTCTTCCCACACTAAGCAGAGCCAGTGTGGTCACTAGAGTCTCCATTCATTTGGGCTCCACACTGACCACGCAATCATCTGGGCAGCCTAAGCAAGGTAATGGAATGTACAGGGAAATACAGCATGAACAAAGACCTGAAAAGGTCGTAGGAATTTGATGTAATAGAAATGTTATCCATTTCTTAGAGGCCTTTCTCCACCTATTACCTACTGTCTTCCCACCCACACTTCTGTAACCATCTATATTGCTTTGTGTTGAAAGTGTGTCATTTTCTTTTTGCAAAGCCAAAGACTACAGAGAAAAGGTTTTGAGCTGTGAGCTAAATTGCCTTTTTCTCCCTTGGCTTTTTCCTGTAATCTTTGGGAGAACTCTTTACTATGCTGGGCTTTAATGGCTCCTTTTGAGAGCATTACCTTATGTCATGGAATTGTTGTGAAAAAGAGCTAAGTTATAGCTACTTTATATGTGTTTAAATAAAATGGTGCTACTCTAAGAGCTTTAATTTCATTTAATAGGTGATAGAGATGACCTTGAAGATTAAAGCTGAACTATTCTTCATTCTTTAAGTATGTTAATATGTGTGTGCACATTTGTGTGTATGCACATGGGTGTGGGTGCTCATGAATGTGTGCTTGTGTGTGTGTGCATGGATGAGTGTGTGTGTGTGTTTGCATGTGTGCAAATGCATGAATCTGTACTAGTATATATGCTTGCATGTGTGTTTGTATGCACGAGTGTGTGCTTGTGTATGTTTGCATGTGTGTGTATGCATAGGCACATTCTCTATTAATATGACGCCATTTGCAGGGTGCTTGTCACTCTCTGGAGGCTCATGGTTCTCTGCTTTTGAGTACACTCAGACTAGTCTAAAACCCCTCCGAACTAATTCTAATCAACTTGGAAGCCACCACACTCAGGCATGAGACTGTCAAATGTGAGTGTTTGCAGATGTCAGTGCAGAGATGGCAGGAATCCAGGAGGACAGATCAAGGCTTAGTCACTGAAAAATACATGCCAGTGCATCCCAGCTCCAGAGTACCATTGCAGCCCGTAAGAAAAACGTGTCATGACAGTAAATCAATAACCCCTTGGAGATGATTCGTTTCTGAAATATCTCTGATTAATTATGCCAGTGCATGCTTGGCAAGAGTACTTTGCTCCAGCAATAACCTAATGCTTTTTGCATGAAGCAGGATTATAACTCGTTCTCATAAGTCAAATTTGACATTTTAAATCAGGCTTTAAAGGTTTGGGTTATAGATTTTATAATGTCTCCATGTCAAACATAATTGCTCTTATTGCTGCTAGTAGACGTTTGCCAATCAATCAAAATAACATTTATTTTTATCATAAACAAGGGTAAATTAAAACCACTTGAAATCATTGTATTTGAAAACTTAGTGAAGAACATCTTTAGTGTCATTGAAATTTGCTTCCTGGCTGTGACATGGAAGCATGATGAAATTATAAAAGTCGATGGAAATGTGTTGCTATTTTCACTTCAAAAAATTAATGCCTCTACATATTTTGTGAATACATGGCTTAAGTTTGGAGTGTTATTCCAAACTTAAGATTTATTGTCATAAGATTATGATTTGGGAAAAATAGCTCCCTTTCTTTACATAATAGGAAATGATCATTTTTGTCCCTTAAAGGTGAATATATCTTTCAGTTTTCTTATAAATTGCATGCAGGAACTTATTTCTTCTTAAATTGCAAGGACTTTTTTTCTTTTTTCCTAATGGAAGTTTCTCATTCACACAAAGTGTGTCGTTACCCAATTGACCCTCCAAAGCAGCTTTCTTCCAGGTGGTAATGCAGGGATCCAGAACCCTTCCACCTATAGTCTTAACATGTGGCTCTCAGGTTACTGTGGTAGAGAAGAGAGAGAATGAGCACACACCAGCTTTTAAATGCACTGGCCTAGGAGTGTTCTATATCACTTCTGTTAATAATAGGCCCATTGGCCAGGACTAGACCCTTCTGTGGCCCCGCCTAACCGAGAATGCATAGAAATGTGAGGATGATTCATTGATGGCAGGAAAATGACTCTGAGATATGTATATAGCAAGGATAAAATCCCAAATATTAAGGGATTGCAGTCAGAAAGAAGAAGATGAGCAAAGACATGAAAGTTTGAGGTCTTTTAGTGGAACAATAACAGTTGCTAGTCCAGAGTAGTATAAGATTAATCTAGAAAATAGGTTGGTCACATAGTAAGGGCCTTTGAAGGTAATGCCAAGAAACTTGGACTTTACTGGGTGACAGAGTAAGACTCTGTCTCCAAAAAAAAAAAAAGAAAGAAAAGAAAGAGAAAACCCAGTTCAGGTGTCTACCATTATGTGAGATCTTTACTTGACATGACCAAGCAGAGCAAAATCACTCTGGCCTTTGCACCATCGTTGGTCTGCAAGTCTGCATGCAGCTCATCAGAGTATAGTGGTTTGCTTGTCTGAGGGCATTCATTAGAGGTGCTATTCTGTGAGAAGTACACATACTAATTGGGAAATCTTTGTGGAAGAAAGCAAACACGAGGTCACTTAAAAATGGGCATTATATTTTATGGTACAACATGGGTCATCTCTAGCATCCCATTCCAAAAAGAATTCCTTAATTGGTGACGAACAGGCTGCTGGACTGAAAAGGAGGGAGAAAATACACACCACACTGCAGCCTCCTGGTAATGTCATGGCCCCTTAGCGCCTCCTGGGTGTCCTCATTTGTAGAATTCAGCAAGAGATAGTTACTACCTCGTCATATTTAAAATGCTTTAAATGTAAAAATACTAGCCTAGTAAAACATGTCACTGTCCTCGTGACACATCCTTGCTCTTAATTGCAAAGATATACATGTCTGTATTAAGTATGCATCACTGTTTTATTTGCCTTAATTATTAAAACCATATCCTAAGAGTTGTTGGGGCTAATGTTAGAAATTCCAAATTTAGTACTTAACCTATAAAGAGTTTTGCAAGTGCCCAGAACATACTGACACTCAGTAAGTGTTGTTCCTTCTGAACCTGAGTTTTTGGCCTGGGGTCACTCTTTCTAAGGGCATCTCAGCCTGATTTGACAGCCAGCAGGAACAGGGATCCAACCTATGCCAAAAACGCACAGATAAAAAATGCCCTGGTGGCTTCTGGAGAAAGATTCTATGCCATACTTATAGGCAGCACCAAACTAAAGCCAGCACTGGTCCCTTGGGAGAGGGAGACCCATGACGAAAGGAAGTTCTGTTTGGCTTCTGGAGACAGAAACTATAGTGGCTGAGACTGGCAGTTCCTTGTCATTCAGAACACTACAATATCCCTACTAGGAAGGGAGGGAGGGTGGGTGGCAGGTTCTGAGCTGACCAATTAGTAAAATTAATAATGATAGTTTCAAGGTAAAACATTTTGTCCGACTTCTCGAGGTAAAAATTCAGGGTTTTTTTTTTTTTTTTTGGAGACTGTATCAGTTTTCTTTCCAAGCTACTTGGGATATCATTTTTATCTCCCTTGAAGAGGAGAAACATCTCATCCACTAATACTTTACCGTGGTCCCAAAGGAAGATTCACTGTGGTTCTCCTCATGCCCTCGCTTACGCTGCATTTTTCTGTATTCTTCAAACATTTGATTTATTTGGGAAGCCTCAAAGCTCCGCCAAAGATTAGGATCAGCCAGAGTGTGGTGATTTTTCTCAGTTTTTCTGATGCCCCCTTTCTATTGTTTTAGATCATGTTTTGCTATTCAATGGGCTTTATTTTCAAACCTGGAAATTTCTTCTCGCTTTATTTAAGGATAAAAATTTCCTCATTTGTAATACCCTTTTATTCAATGGGGGGTGAGAGGGAACAGCAAACAATAAACGAAAAATGCAAGTTACAATCTAGAGTGCACCACTTTTTGTATCTTAGGATAGATTTTCATATGACTGTTATTTACGATATAGCTATAAACTTACTGGACCTCGTAGGAACCCTCCCTTATCCCATCTTCCTAGGTAAGTCCAGTCACATCCCTGGCCCTTCCTGCAGCCTAGATGCTCATAGGAATACAGGTGCACAGTGACACAAAGATATGCACATTGCAAAGATACGCATGTCTTTATTAAGTGTGCAGCACACACGCACACTGCCATCCTTTTATTTATAATACAAGGTTGTCATTCGGGTATTAGAAAACAAGAAGGCAACAACAAGCTCATCTAGTGACTTGATGCACATATAACTGCATAAACACTTCCAGAGGCCTGCCTGTATCCTACAGCTGCCAGAGAGGATGTGGGCTTGCCAGTTCTCCTATGAGCCAGTGAGGTTGGCCACTCCTCACATTCAAAAGCTGGTTTTACTTCTAAGGAAGAAACGATTTTCGCCTGGTGCTCATGTGATGTGAAAATAGTAACTTCCTATTAAAAAGTATTTTGGAGAGAAGGAGAAAGACCAGAGAAATGGCAGTTTTACGTATTTTTCAAATATTACCTATTAATTTTTGTGTTTTACACTCTAATTATAACTCTCAATTCTAGAAATCTAGAATAATCTTGAGAGGGCTCCTAATTCATCCATCCGACTTGCCTGAATTTATACCATCATGCAGCGTAATCTTTGTCCTTCTATTAATCCACAGCAAAGGTTATTCCATAACGACTCTGAAGTTTATAAGTCACTGATTGCCATTACAGATAGTCCAAAATGTTCCCCAGTAGCCAGTCCAGATCCTCCTTGTGTAGTGTGAACATTTTGCTTTTACATTTTATCTGTCAGAGCCTAAACTTTCATCTTTCCAATATCCTAGTGAAAGAACATCCATTCATAAATCAAATAATCTAGTAGTTAGAAGGTACAACAACAACTTATAAATAATCCATTCCAGTACACCCCAGTATGTAGGTGCTATAGCTCTGGTGTTATGCAAGATAATGGATGTAGCACAGGGACCTTACATTAAATAAGATTGAATTGCATAGTGAAAAGTTTATTCCCTCTGAATTATCTTTCAGTTTTATCATTCTTTTTAGGAGAGTCTCTCTTTCACACCAGTATATCTTCTTTCCTTTTTTTTTTCTTTATCTTTTTTTTTTTTTTTTTTTTTTTGAGACAGAACCTCACTCTATCACCCAGGCTGAAGTGCAGTGGTGTGATCTTGGCTCACTGCAACCTCTGCCTCCCAGAGTTCAAGTGATAATCCTGCCTCAGCCTCCTGAGTAGCTAGGATTACAAGTGCATGCCACCACGCCCCAGCTAATTTTTTTTTTTTTTCCGAGATGGAGTATCGCTCTTGTTGCCCAGACTAGAGTGCAATGGTGCATTCTCGGCTCACTGCAACCTCCACCTCCTGGGTTCAAGCGATTCTCCTGTCTCAGCCTCCCAAGTAGCTGGGATTAACAGGCATGTGCCACCACATCCAGCTAATTTTTTGTATTTTTAGTAGAGACAGCGTTTCACCATGTTGGTCAGGATGGTCTCAATCTCTTGACCTCGTTGATCCACCCACCTCAGCCTCCCAAAGTGCTGGGATTACAAGTGTGAGCCACCACGCCCAGCCTAATTTTTATATTTTTAGTAGAGATGGGGTTTTGCCATGTTGGCCAGGCTGGTCGCGTACTCCTGACCTCAGGTGATCCACCCACCTAAGCCTCCCAAAGTGCTGGGATTACAGGGCTCAGAACAATCTAATGAATATTTATTGATTAATTCATTTTTATTGTATTTGTTTTTATGGTTATCTTCTATTTGTGGCAAATGATATTCCATTTATGAGAGTTTACATAAAGTTTTTCTTCAAGTACATTTATTTAAGAAAAATGTGAATTAGGTAAGAACTTTAAAAAAAAAAATCAAGTAGTGTGGAGAGGGCCACAGAATGGCTTTTGTGGGTCTAAGGCACTTTGTGTTAGTGAGTCCCTTCTTACATTAGTGTGTATGTGTGTAAGTATATGTATATGATGTTTTATGACATCATTGATATACAGATGAATTTAATCTTCAACTCTGAAAGTTCATTTTTTTCTTCTGATTCTAAAAGAAACTAAGACATTTTTATGGGCCCTAGCACTGTGTCTACCATCCCTAAAGCATAGGTGGGTCAGTCCTGTCATGTGTTATAGCAAAACTCATTAGCTCTTCATGAGAAGCACTAATTTAATCCAGCTGCCTCATTTTACAAAGAATAATGCAAAGTTGCACACATGCGTGAGAACCTGAAAGTCTGAGAGTGAGGAAGTACAAACTCTGAACTAGATCTCAGATGCCAGCTTCCTAATCTTTCCACTTCATCACACGGCTGTCTTCCTTTGAGCCTCTTCTCCCAAAGCCCTTTGTCTTGTCCCATCTGCTTCAGGGTCTTCACAGGATAATTAATCATGGGTTCTTCCATGAATCCAGCCCTCTCTCAGGTGTGAGGACTGCTCTGTGTGGAGGTGACACCACCTTGTGGCTCTCTTCTGTAAGTAGACTTTTGCCATGGGAGGCCAGTCAGTTCACAGCCTTCACGGCAGTGGTCAGTTCACTCTGCTCCCACATGGGGAACCCACCAAGATCCCATTAAGAAAAACACAAATGATGCAACAAGCCAGGATAGATTTAAGCTTTGGTTTTTTGATGCAATCTTCCAAATTATAGCTCCCCATTAAAACTAGATAAAATTGATGATAGTGCTTGGGATAGGTTCACTACTTATATCCTAGACCAGTACTTTCTAGGGCAGAGTTTATATGAAACACCAAAGCTTTACTCCTTGCGCTGTCAACCCTTCATCTCACTTAGCGTTTCAAACATGTGAAGCCTTGTTTTTAACTCAACTCCTGGGGAATTGTTCTGTTGACAATGTACTGAAGAGAACAGTCCAAACAATTCTTATGGGCCACCTCTGGTGACCAGACTTTGTAACCTTCTTGTTTATCCAAAGTGGAGCTACATCTACCTGAAAATACTGTAAGTTGTAAATGGTATTTGTGTTTGGGGAAAGAGAAACAGATCATTCTTAAGCTCGCTTCCAGCCATCTGTAACTGTCGTCATTAGAAAGTTCTGACTTTGAAAAAAATAACAGATTCTGGTGAGGTTGTGAAGAAAAGGGAGCACTTATACACTGTTGGTGGGACACTGTTGGTGGGAGTGTCAAAGGCAGTATGATGATTCTTCAAAGAACTAAAAGTAGAACTACCATGAAACCCAGCAATCCCATCACTGGGTATATACCCAGATGAATAGAAATCATTCTGCCATAAAGATATATACATGCAAACGTTCATTGCAGCACCATTCACAATAGCAAAGACATGGAATCCATCTAAATGCCCGTCGGTGACAGATTGGATGAAGAAAATGTGGTACCTATGCATCACAGAATACTATGCAGCCATGAAAAAGAATGAGATCATGTCTTTCGCAGGAACATGGATGGAGATGGAGACTGCTATCCTTAGCAAACTAATGCAGGAACAGAAAACCAAACACTGCATGTTCTCACTTACAACTCGGAGCTAAATGATAAGAACTTACGAACACAAAGAAGGAAACAGCAGATACTGGGGTCTACTTGAGGGAGTAGGTTGGGAGGAGGGAGAAGAACAGAAAAAAGGTAACTATTGGGTACTGGGCTTAATACCTGTGTGATGAAATAATCTGTACAATGAACCCCCATGACATGTGTTTACCTATGTAACAAACCTTCACATGTATCCCCAAATCTAAAATAAAAGCTAAAAATAGTTCTGACTTTATGCTAGCTAATGTTATTGTTTATTACTATTGACATGATAACATATCACAGGAAAAACATATTTAGCAAAAATCATTTTTTACAGTGAAGACCTTTTTATTTATTTTGAGTCTAAACCAAAAAATAATTCCAATCTGTTGGGAGATGATGTAAGTGATCTGCAATTATGCACTCCTACAGGTGCATTGATTGAAACATTATTCAACTGTAATAGCTTTTAAAAATATAATTCTAATGCAGAGAAAAAGAGCAAGATAATTAACCTTTCTGAGCCTTTTTGCCCCATCTGCAGAAAGGTGTTCATAATATCCACTTTGGATGCTGTTGTGAAGATTAAATTATCCAAACAAACATTGACTGAGTACCTCTCTTGTGCCAGGCTCTTTTTTAAGTGCTGCAGATACCACAGTGAGCAAAACATAAGAGTGCTGCTTTTATGCAGTATCATTTTAACTGGAGTTAAATATTTCCCTCCTGATTCTTAAGTTATTGAAGCAGAGTGTTGCCTGAGAATGGATTGGAACTGGATTTTATGTACTTGTAGTTCTGAAATAATTATCTCTCTTCTTGCCATAGATTTTAAGTTATAACTCAACTGCTAAAGGTTAATTCTTCAGCAGGACCATTTATAGTTTTTTATCATTTTTTTAGTTCAGAAAACTTTAATTATCTGTAAGGCAACATTATATTTGCAGTAAATATTTTACACTGATTTATATTTGTTAATATGTACTATGAATAAATAAATATAATTTGCATCATAAATTTCTTGAGAGGGAGATATACGGTCTTCATCGCATGAAAATTCCAAATGATAAGCTGTTGTCTTGACAGAAAAACCTTCTCCTCAGATTTGCCACTGGACAAGCCTGCACATATACAGCTAGCCACACAAAGATCTTATGACTGTGGTTAAGTCACTGATGGGACAAGTTGCTCTTGTTTAGTGGTGATGACACCAATGATGAAGTGATCTAGAAAGATGTTCCTTTTTTGAATTGATTTTCTTCCTGGAATGGTTAAAGTATATCCTGGTTCTCCCAGATACAACATCTGATCATCAGCAAGTATCAGATGCCCTATCTGGAAGATATGCACACATTTTATTACTTTTCTAGATAAAATAATGACAACTGAATAAGCGTATTCTGACTGGTTATTTATACAACCAATATATATATTTATTAAAAATGGATGATTTTTTGCTTTATTTGGAGCAATGAGTGAAGAGGTAGAACTTAAGAAATTTATTAATATTAGTGATCCAAAAGTAATGTCATTGTCGTTTATAACCCACATGGGCCCTCAGGGTCAGCATTATCATCAGTGTAAAGGTCAGATATGTTTGATCTGATTTTTCTTCTGTGTAAGATTTGATAAGACATAGCCTTATTGCTAGCTATATATTTGAATTTTACATGAATGCACCATTGTAAAACTGTTGTTGCTATCTCAAGGTGTTGGTGACATTCCAGGCCAATGTCATCTGAGGTAACTAGATTATAATGGAAAACCAATTGGTCTTTAAAATGCATCCTGTCTCTTTATTAGCACGCATGTACATTGGCCTGCATGGCTTCCTTCAGAGCCAATTATACTGTTTTTAAAAAATAGTAATAAAGAAGATAAAAGATAAAGAAATATAAAGCTTTTCAACTGTCAAATCACTCACCTGACTTTCTCAGAATGCCACACTCTAAGTAGTCATGTATTGGCAGTCAACACAGTTAACTAGAGGAGAAGGTTTAAGGCAAAGATTGTTTACTGTCTTAATATTTCTTACCAAATCATGTCTTTCTATTTTTTTCTAGGAATATAAACAATAGGTTGCTCCAAAGATGTTCACTTAGATATCCCCAACGTGCCTTTTGCCTGCCAAGGCCTACTTGCTACCTGGTTTCATTTTACTAAAATACTTATTAGACTTTGAAAATCATAATATTCAATTTCCTGCCTTTTTCTTGAATACACAAATAATACAGGAAGAGCCAGGCAAAGATTATTTCATGGCTGTTTAGGAAGTACTAAGTAGAATTTAAACCTGCTGATGGGTCAGTTTTTAGTTCTTCCTCTTTATACTCTTGAGAAAGTCTCCAATATTAGAAGGTAAGTATATATCCTGACCCAGTTTTATCTTAGAAACTCTTTGTTCCTTATATCTGTTCACTAAATTTCAATACCAAGGGTATTTGGATATTTGAAAGGTTTAAGAATTTTAGTTTCCTTTCTTCTTACCTATAGATGGGATAAATTTCATCTCCATCCTGTTCCAATGAACTTAGTGTCTAGAGTAACCACTGGATCAAAAACAAAGAGACATCCACTCAGCCTCTTGAGTTCTGCGTTCACACATCATATCTAAATTCATGCACTACTGGTCCAAACTGGCACACCCTTTCTGGAAGCCAATTTGGCATTGATTGCTAACATGCTGCTTGTGCACACATAATTTGGCATTATTTTTAAACAACCTTAAAATCCGCATAGCCTTTGACAACAAAAACATAATTTAACAATCAGACAAAGAGTTCTGTGAAAGGTGTTCATCATGATATTTTTAATAAATGAAAGGGTGAAAATCTTTTACATCTTGATATCCAAGAACAAGAATTAGTTAAATAAATCTTGATATATAAATATAATGGAGCTCTCCAAAGCTATGGTCAAGACTGATGTTCTAGAAGTATTTCTAAAATGACGTATCAAAAATTCTCATGCTGCAATATGATAAAAATCCAAAACAGAATTGTACACACAGTATGATCTTAACCATGTATAAGTAATATGAACAGGGAGGGGGAAAAATGAGACATACATCAAAATGTTAACAGTGGTTATTGTTATTCCTTTCTTTTGTTCCAATTTTTTCTTATACATTTTTCTGTGTTATAAATTCTCTGTAATGGACATAAAATAAAATAAAATTTCAAAAACTAAGATGCAGAAGAAAAATATTAATGGAGCAATCAATGCACTGCATGATTTTGTGTCCATTCTACTTCTTTGGCAAGCCATAGACTTCTTTCTGCCTGACACTTTCCTGGGAATGTACGGTGTGAATTCTCCTACCAGAGAAAAAACAACTATAGAGGCAATGATAGGAATCTGTGTCACCTAGTCTCTGTTCTTTTCCAGCACACAACGGTTCTGCCCTTTATATTAATCGAGATGAGGACATCGCACCATCAGTATCCCAGCAGGAGCAGTGGACTCACCGCCATATGTACCTTCTCTGTTGGCTATATATTATGGTAAGGACCATGCCTGCTGGGCTTTCTTATTGTATTAGATTTTGCACTGCTAAATTTGGGCACATATTTCATTATGGATATAATCACTAACAGATTCACGCTGTGTGCCTCATTTGGTCCAAGACCTGGGCTTTGTCTCGCTTCCCCAGATGCTTATATTTTTAGAAAGTATATGCCAAACCTCACACAACAGGAATTTGTTGAACAATCCCATGTAAGCAGTGGTTCTTCCAAGGCTACATTTTTCAATTCTTTTTCAAACTAAATGTTTTTCTTGGACACTGGTTTTATTGCTTAAGGGCTTTTTTGCTTGGGATTTTGTTGTTGTTGCTTTTGCTGGGGGGCAGGGAAGTTACAGCAAACACAAAGGAGAACAGAAGTGACCTCTTAGAGCAATGACTTTAAACTTACTAGGAAATAAGTGAAAATGCACATTTTCCCTGGTCCATTTCAAACCTATTCCAGAATTAGCTATTACAGAGAGAATGCATTGAACTGTTTTGTTTTTAAGTATCAGGGTAAATAAACCACAAGAAATCTTCATTTGATCTATTGTGCACAATTCAGATGGAAATGTGAGGTGCCAGATTTATCTGATAAAAGAATTTTTGCCTAGCAAGTCTGCTTCACATTAATTTCAGTTCTTATCAGGTTTTTAACACTTCAAAAATTGTTTATCTTAACATAGAGAATTTCATATTTCTCTCTGTAATTCCAAGTCCTCTTTGACATATTAACACGCACAGAGGAGGTCGCTCCTGCCAGCGTTTCTGCCTCTCGGGACTCTTTTGTCTTGAGTTCTGGGTCACCATCCCCTCCTTTAAGCCCAAAGGACTGGCGAATGTTCTTCCAGACACCCTTCAAATGTACTTAATCCCCCCAAATCCTAGAACTCTATGGGAGGCCCCATATCCATGGAGCATCTTGCTCCAGCTGGAATTGAAATATAAAGTAAAGGTCACTACAGTACATGACACACTTTGCATAAACAATCACATGATGCCCCAAATCTGAGCAGAAAAGGAATTTGCTTCAGGAAGTCACACCCTGTGGCTGGATCTAAGGGCACATCCAGAGGATGTCCATGTGGACAAGCGTGAGCCACCGCGCCCAGCTGGTAGGAGCTTTACCAAATGGTTGAAAGCTCCTCCCAGCTGGGCGCGGTGGCTCACGCTTATAATCCCAGGATTTGGGAGGCCCAGGCAGGCAGATCACTTGAGACCAGGAGTTCAAGACCAGTCTGGACAACATGGTGAAACCTCATCTCTACCAAAAATACAAAAATTAGCCAGGTATGGTGGTACAAGCCCATAATTCCACCTACTTGGGAGGCTGAGGCATAAGAATCTCTTGAACCCGGGAGGCAGAGGTTGCAGTGAGCTGAGATCATGCCACTGCCCTACAGCCTGGGCAACAAAGCAATACTCTGTCTCAAAAATAAATAGATAAATAAATAAGTTCCTCCCATTGCCACTCCATGAACTAGTAAAGACCACTTGCAAGGACTAGGGAAGAGTTTGTTTTCCTAATTACTTTCTAAGTTTTTTTTTCCCTCATCCAAAACGGTAAGCATTGATTTTCTCTGACAGAAAGTGTCTAAAAGATAGAACTCACACCTGCAATGTGACTAAAGTTATGTCTTAAAAATGGACTTACGGGCCGGGCATGGTGGCTTTCGCCTGTAATCCCAGCACCTTGGGAGGCTGAGGCGGGCAGATCACGAGGTCAAGAGATCGGAGATCGAAGCCATCCTAGCCAATATGGTGAAACCCTGTCTCTACTAAAATACAAAAATTAGCTGGGTGTGTTGGTGCGCACCTGTAATCCCAGCTACTCTGGAGGCTAAGGCAGGAGAATCACTTGAACCCGGGAGACAGAGATTGCAGTGAGCCAAGATCGCACCACTGCACTCCAGCCAGGTGACAGAGTGAGGCTCTGTCTCAAAAAAAATGTTTTATATGCTTTACACATATGAACTTATATTCAAATGAGTGTTGTCTCTCAGAAGAGTCAAGTAGGGAGGCTACACAATTATTCCAGGGATGCCACAATGTTTAAAACATACCTGGAACTGCCTATAGCCTTAGTTTAAAAATCAGTCTCACATCCCCACCCCACCCCAAATACGGTCTCATTACTTTGCACTCATATTTGCTTACCTGTCGAAAAGGCAGGTTCTTTACTCTGGGAACTCTGGGTATATTTCTGCCGATCCATTTATACGCTATTAAATTATCTGCATCTTGTAGCACCCCAGAGATTTCAGGAACCATGTACTTTCTGATGGCCTGTCTTCCACTGTGGGTAGAATCAGTCCACGTTCCAAAGAGACACATGGGAAACACCACATAGTCCTCATTATAGACCCCCAAGATCCCTCATTAAAATGAAGCATTACTCATGCTCTGCGTGCCAAGTGAGGCTCGCCAGCCCTGCATACTCCCTAAGCAAACCAGTACTTGTTTGGACATGTATTTGCATTAACCAGTGAATTCTCTGATTTGTTCTGAGAAAGCATTCAAAGTAGACTTTTTCCTTTGGTGTTCTGCCCTCCGCATTCATAACTACGCCAAAAGCTAAACAATGGCCCTCACGTTATGTCACATTATATAAATCCAAGATTTTAATTGTTATCAAAAAGGTGCTGGCTTTTGTTTCCTTTCAGACTATGTTAGGGCCGACATACCAGTGACACGACAGCCAAAGGTTTGGGATATGAAATCTTCTGATAGCATACCAGGATTGTAACTGGGCATTCCAGAGCCCCATGCCAAGATGAAAGAAAGCATTCCTTTCATGGCATGCTAATTATAAAAGAAATAGATCACCTGTGTAATACTGAGTAAGGTTGAGCTAAATCTGTACCTCGGGGGCTGCTGGCCAGGCTGGTTGGCTGTTTTGCTGGGACTTTAACTTGCTGTCCATTTAGACTCAGCTGGTCCTTCTCATCTGAATCTATTCTCTTCCCAGGTTTGGATAGCAAGAGTTGAGCAAGTGAGGGATACCTGGACTCTCCCCATTGACTAGTTCTCACTGAGCTCCCCCTCTTAGTGGCTCTGCTTCTGAGCCCTGTTGCAGTCCTCCCCAGCTCAGCATCTGAGGCCATCCCAGTCTCCTTCCACTACCACTTCTACCTCCCCGCACTGTTTCTGTTTCTCTCAGCCCAAACGTTTGGGACAGAAACATTACCTGTCCATTTGTGGGGAGCTCTTAACTCCTTTCCTGGACACCTCCCCTCCATTCTCAACTTCTCACACACACATAACTTCTCTGCACTGTTTGTGAGATTTTCCCTAATCAATGAGAGGACCCTTATTTATAGCATCCTGGATACATACAGAGGTCTCCTTGGTTTCTGATTAAGTATCAGAAATCATAATGAGTTCCATTCCTTTAAGCCAGACACTGTGCTACGTTCAGTTCAAATATTATCTTAATTAGTTCCCCAAACAGTCCTTAGAGATGGGCACGGTCTTGCACATTTTACAGAAAAGCATGCTGAAGTGTAGAGAGAGTGCATGACTTGCCCAGGATGAGCCACTGAGTTGCCAGTACTACAGTGCAAGTGCCAGTGTGTGGCTCCAGATTGTAGACTGTTAACCAGACCCTCCACTGCTCTTGCTGCATGAAGAGTAACTCTATGAATGAACATACTAAGTGAGTTTTTAAATTTTGGTTAGTAGAAGTACATCAGAAGCAGCCAAGCCTGGTGGCTGAGCTCACTTTCTGGGTTGGAAACATTTCTTTTTCTTTTTTTTTTTGAGACGGAGTTTCGCTCTTGTTACCCAGGCTGGAGTGCAATGGCGCAATCTCCGCTCACCACAACCTCCACCTCCTGGGTTCAAGCAATTCTCCTGCCTCAGCCTCCCAAGTAGCTGGGACTACAGGCGTGCACCACCATGCCCAGCTAATTTTTGTATTTTTAGTAGAGACGGTGTTTCACCTTGCTGGCCAGGATGGTCTCGATTTCTTGACCTCGTGATCCATCCGCCTCGGCCTCCCAAAGTGCTGGGATTATAGGCGTGAGCCACCACGCCCGGCCTGGGTTGGAAAGATTTCTGGTCTTTAGCTTACTCAGAAGTAAAACAGGGAGGAGGATAGAATGTACATCATAGTTTGAAAGACATTTTATTGTAACTAAAGCCCATAGAACAATGCCTGGCTCACAGTAAAAAATATCTGTTTGATATTGATCAGTTCTGAGAAGCTCCTCAACAAATAGTAGTATAAACAGTAATGTTTTCTTTTCAAGGCGTGAGAATTTTAGTTACTATAAGTTTTTTCTCTTCTTTTTACTCATTCTGGCTCACTTGCACAAAATCAAACACAACTTAAATGTCAAAAACAACTCTAAAGGATATGAAAATGTCTTTTTTTAATTATAAAAGAATGATTAGGAAATCTTGTAGGTGTGCTGGGTAACAGGGAGCTTTAAGATCATGGACTCCTGACTCCTGTCACCTTCTAGTTGGCATGTTACACAAAAGAAGACATCTTTGCTCCACATCTTTGCAGCTGTCTGGGGCTGAATCTTTTCCCGGGCTGCCTCCACCCTCACTTCCAAGCACCTGGAATCCTGTCTCTCTGCAGTTCTGCTGCTTCTCATTGCTCTGCTTTTCCATCTGCAAGATACAGAAAGATGAAACAGTCAGACCCTAGGATATGTACATCCTCAAGGCTTCAAGAATGATCTCTGTCCTGAGGAGTCTTCTTCCAGCCCCTGGCTATTCTCCCCTCCTTCAGTGGTTTCTCATTCAGTCAGAGCCCATGTGAGATCTCAGAAGCTGATCTCTCAACCCAGGACACATTGAGAGCAAGTAGGCATTAGTGAAGAGGACAAAATAAATCCTTGGTGTTTCCACTTATGGATAAATATTCCTTGTCAACTGCTGCTAGTGTATTTAAAGCAAAATAGAGATTTCTGTTATCCCTGGGCCCTAATGGTTTTAAACAAATTCCATATTCCAAATCTCATTTCCCCAAATGTGTTCATCAAATCACTTTCCAACACAGAAAATAAAACAAAGTAAAATCAGAATTGTTCATGGAAAAAGTAAACTCTGTAAAATATTTAAAGAGGTTTATTCTGAGCCAATACGAGTGACTATGGCCCAGAGAACAGTTTCAAGAGGTCCTGAGAAAGTGTGCCCAAGAGGGTTGGGTTACATTTTGGTTTTATACATTTTAGAGAGACAGAAGTTACAAGCAAAGTCATAAATCTATATACATGTAAGGTATGCATTGGTTTGACCTGAAAAGGTAGGATATCTCAAAGAAGTAGTAGGTGGCTACAAGTCATAGGTGGATTCAAAGATTTTCTGGTTGGAAGTTGTTTGAAAGAGTTAAACTTTGTCTCAAGACTTTAAGTCAGAAGAAAGAAATGCTTGAGTTAAGATAAAGGAGGTTGTGGAAACCAAGGTTCTTATTATGTAGATGAAGCCTCATAGATGGCAGCCTTCAGAGGGAATAGATGGTAAATGTCTCTTTTCAGACCCTAAAAGGCTTCAGACTCTTGATTAATCTTTCCTAGATCCAGGAATGTCTTGGCTGTATTAATGGAGACTCTCTACAAATGCAAAGACCCCCCACAAAAGATGGCTCTGCAGGGCCATTTTAAAATATGTCAAAAAATATATTTGGGCTAAAATATGTTTTATTTCTTCAGGACCTACTATCTGTTATGTGATGCTACATTAAAGTCAGGTTGAAATTTGGAATCTTATTGACACAAAAAGTCTGCTTTGTCAGTCTTACAATCTCTATTTTAATGTTAATCCTGGTCAGTTATGCCTAAACTCCAAAAGGGAGCAGGTACAATTAGGCATATCTAACCTGCCTTCCCCTAATGGCTGGGAATTCAATTTTTTGGGTTTCTCTAGGGTCCCCTTGGCCCAGAGGGGTCCATTCAATGGGTTGGGAGACTTAGGATTTTATTTTTGGTTTACAGAATGAAGTAGGCTCATTCTTTTATGATCATTCCTAAATTATTTCATGTCAGAATTCTATCTCCCACCAAATTTGTTTATCTCTCAACAAGGCAATTTTGGATTATTTTTTGTCTTCTTGCTGAAATGTTTTTGTGGCTCAAGTTTCTGCTGGAAACATACATCATTTTTTATTTACATACACTATTTGTAAACCAGAGAAAAAATTCTCAAAAATAAGAGTATACTCAAATTTTAAAGTTTGAGAATTTTTAGCCATAAATGAGTAAAATTTTTAGGAAAAAATTTATACCCTCTTTACTAAGAAAATGAAATATTAGACCACATTCAATTCCTTCCATTTAATCAGATGTTTCTTTACTACTTAAACAAATCTGGCCGGTATGTGCTCTTTGACCAACAGATGACATTTTTCTCTGTTCAACTTGAATCTTTCAGTGCACCATAGCTGTTGACTTCTACATCTGTAATGGTTGGTGTACATTTTTCGGATTTTCTGGCATTGGAGAACTGAATCCAGGATGAATGAAGTTGATAATGTTACTAGTGGCAAATACGTATGGGTCTGCAGCAACCTCAGTTCTTGCCTCCTCAGAAGAAAGAATTTGACCAAGGGGCATAAGGCAGAGTGAAACTGAGGCAAGTTTTAGAGCAGGAGTAAAAGTTCCTTTAAAAGCTTTAGAGCAGGAATGAAAAGAAGTAAAGAACACTTAGAAGAGGGTCAAGCCGGCAACTTGGGAGCTCATGTGTGCAGTCTGACCTTTTGACTTGGCGTTTTATGTTGGCATGCTTCCAGGGTCTGGTGTTCCTTTACCCTGATTCTTTCCTTGGAGCGGGCTGCCCACGTACACAGTGGCCTGCTAGCACTTGGGAGGGGCCGCATGCACAGTGGGTTTACTGGAGCTGTGCACATGCTCACTTGAGGCTCCTTCCCTTACCAGTTGAATGCCCCTAGAAGGTCATATACCAGTTAAACCCCACCATTTTGCCTCTTAGTGTGCATGCTTGAACCCATTTGCCCAACTCCTGAGATCTTATCAGGAAGCTGTTGATCATGAACTTTAGGTCTTTTTCTATTGGGAGACTGCCTTTCCTTGGTGCCAGGTGCAACCAGTTATTTTTTTAGAGAGGCCGTTTTAACGACAACCGACTGACTGACCATCACCTGCTGGTTGCCTGACACTCTTGTTTGTTGGGAGGCAACAGGCAGACACTCTCTTGCCCTTTCATGTTTGACCAGCTACCACTTTAACAATAAGTATCTCACATTCTGTAAAGAGCTGCCTTTCTTGGGGCTTATAAAAGACAGCCAAAGGACTCTGCTCACTTATTATCACCAAGGCCATCCATCCTTTACCATGCCCGACTTCCCCACCCTCTTCCCAAGTTGGGGAAGAGGGACAGGGTCTTTGCAGTCTTGAGTTTTGGATCTAGGGGAGCCATTGGGGTAAGGAAGGGCCTATCCATACTGACCAAAGCCAAGTGTGAGGCTCTAAGAGAATCCCTGGTAAATAATAAAGATGAGGCAGGAATCTCATTTAGGAAGCTGACTTGTTAGCCTTCCTTGTAAGCAAGGAAAAGAGTCTTGGAAGGATATGGCAGGACAGAGGGAGGGGAAGCTGTAAAGCCGCTTGTGATTCCATCGTTGTGGGAGTTTCTTGTAGATCTGGTTTGACATAGAGGAAAGTTGCTGGAGTTGAGCTCTCATGATGGTGGCCCACCCGAGAAAGAATGGCTCCTGGGCAAGGGTTTTCCAGCAGCAGGAAACCATGGGGTATGCCAACGTGGACAGGAGGCAGGGGGTGTCAAAGAGGTCTAGCTGGGGCCAGCCAGATCCCCCACATAAGGAAGCTCTTCATTGAAGAAACCCTTGAGGGTCCCCTGCAAACCTCACACATAGGCACCCAACGCAGAGGTGAGCATCCAGATTTCAGACTCACAGCACTGATCAGTGGGAAGCAGGGATTTGCCAACGACAGGGAAAGCTTGCACAAACACAGGCAGTGAAGTCAGAGGATATTCATCCTTCTTCCATTTCCCCCACCAAGAAGATATTCACCCTTCTTCCATTTCCCTTGCCAGAAAGGAAAGAGGCATCTCAGAACCAGGCCATGCCCTCCTCTTCTACCTCAGGGTCTTGTAGTGAGTGGAATAAAGAAATAAACCCTCCTCCCATTTAGGGTTTCAGCAATAAGCCTGGTATGTTCAAGGAAAGCAGAAGGCCACCATGTGTTGAAGCAGAGGGGGAGAGTGCACAGCGGTCCTAGGGTGAGGGAAGGAGAGCATGATAGGCCACTAGAAAGACTGTCCTTCATTCAAATTGGGTGTCATTGGAAGGATTGGACAGAGAATTGACATGATCTGAGACATTTCTAAGGAATCACTTTGGCTAATGTGTAAGAGTGGATTGAAGGTAAGGGTAGCATAAGGGGAAGAGAAGGAAAGGTTGTAGAAGAAATCCTGGTAAGAGATGAAGCGGCCTGGACCCTGGTGGTAGAGATGGTGATAGTAGGATTCTGGATATATTTTGAAGGTAGAGTCAACAGGATTTCCTGGCCAAATTTAAATTAAACTCTAGACTCAGCCCCTTTAATAATGTTTAACCTTTGTATGGAAGGCAAAATAATGCCCACCCCAAACCCCCAAAGATATCCACATCCTAAAATCCCCAGAACTTGTGGATATGTTCCCTGACATGGCGCATGGCAAAAGGGACTTTGCAGGTGTGAGTAAGGTAAGAACCTTGTGATGGGCAGGTTTAGCCTGCTTTGTCCGGGTGGACCCAGTCTAATCTCATGAATCCTTGAGAGTGGAGAACCATTCACAGCTGTGGTCAGAGAGAGACATGACTGTGGAAGGATAGGTAGAGAGATGCAACAGAAAAAGGACTTGAACTGCCATCGCTGGTTCTGAAGACAGAGGAGGGGGCTGTGAGCACAGAACAAGGTACCCCCCTCTGGAAGATGAAAAAGGCGAGGAAGGGGATTCTCCCCTAGATCTTCCAGAAAGGAACTCAGCCCTGCTGACATCTTAATTTTAGCTCAGTGAGTTCTATGTTCTACTTCTAACCTGCAGAATTATCAGATAAATGTGTATTGTTTTAAGGCACAAGTCTTTGGCAATGTGTTATAGCAGCAAGAAAAACAAATACTTGAACAAATCATTTAATCTCTATGGGCCTCAGTTTCTTTATCGCAAAGAAAAAAAGAGCATGATGATAGTGATCAGGTAGGACTGCTGTGAGAATCAGAAAAACGGGTATACAATGTCCAGCACCTCACTGGCACTCAGTTACAGTGGCCATTGTTGCTTATATGGTAGGAATACTCCATCCTTAGAGAGCCTCAACTTGGCTCATTCTGCAACTTTTTTGCCTCATGAACCTCACCCTGGGAGGCAGAAGTCTCCTGGTTTAGTTCCCTCTTCCTGGGGTTTTTGAGCAAATTACTTATCCTCTCTTAGCCTCATTGTTACCACCTTGAAAATGGGAAAGAATTCCTGCCTCACGGAGGATTAATGAGCCCATGGAATGCTCAGGAAATGAGAGCATCTTTCCTTCCTCGGAGGTGACAAAACTCTCGAATGCCTGCAGAGACCCTAGGAGAAAGGCTCATTTTTTTTCTCTCTCTTCCCCACACCCGTATTTTATTTTCGTTTTATCCTCTGTCCTTCGTACAGGTTTTGGTCCTACTTTACCTGTAAAGTATGGCTTTTCATAAGCTATTAAGAATGCTAAAGAGTTTTCTGAAATTTTCTTATGGTTGATATATTAAGTTATTTCCAGAGCTCTGCTTTTCCCATGAGATTCGAGAATGTCATTGCTTTCCCATTATTCCAATCTGTGTATTTTTATAAGCACTTTGTTGAGAATGGACTATTTTCTCATCTGCTAAGGAAAAGTTGATCTGGCCAATTGAGAGCTTGACAACAGAGAGTGTGGCTTACCCTCAGCCCCTGAAAATGTCCAGCTGGGTGTTGGTCAAATCGACTTCTTAGACGTGCATCTGGATAGAAAAGACTTATGTATATAATCTGTCTCAATATCCAGCATTTATTATTCTGAGTTTTTTGTTTTCCTACCCCGAACAGCTGGTTCTCAGACATTCTGGGAGTGCACGAAGAACTAGAATTCCCCATGTGCTATTAACCCTGCCCCTCCCTGAAGTCATGTTTTATGTGGTTATGATCCTTCCCACACTCCCCAGCTTCCCTACAGCCATGCCCACACCACTGCTTCTTTTCCCCATAGTCTGCTCAAATCACCAGTGTGACGCTGCTGGTGCCTTTGATGCGACTTGGCAATTTTCCTGTGGATTTCTCCAGCCATCTCTATCCACTCCCCTCCACTCTCCCAGTCCTCCCAGCAGATGGCCTGGCCTTTTATTTCACAGAGAAGATGAAAGACTCTGAACAGGGACTCCTTCAATCTCTTCCTGCAAACATCGTTTCTGTACCCATCCTCTCTTCACCTCTGAGACAATAGGAAAAGGTTCTCTATGTCCTACAGCAAGCAATCCTTCCTTCTAGACTCTGGCCTCATACCCTTCCACCTCTCCTGGGACCTCCTTCATGCTCATCACTTCATTCTCCTGTGACTTCAGTCTCAGTGCTGGATCCTTTCAATTAACATCTGAACATACTGTAGTCCTAGTCTTCACGTTACAACATTGTTTCTCTAGGACCAGCCCCTGTACATCTAGCTGCTTCCCTATTTCCCTACCACAGCTGAGTGTCTTCAAAGAGTTGTCTGCATTGTCTCTACTCTCACACAGCACAGGCATAAGAGACAGGATGATGTCATGGTTGAGAGAGTGGAATCATGAGCCAGACAGCCTAAGCCTGAATTCTGCTTCTGCCATATGAACCGGGCTAAGTCACTTAACCTGTCTGTGCCTTTGCTTCCTCATCTGTAGAGGGGATGATAATAATAACTCTCTCATCAGATCGATATTATCATTAAACTAATACTCGTCTTTAGTATATGTAAAACACACAGGACAGTAACTCCTGCAGAGAATGTACTGTGTTAATGTTAATAATGTTAGCATCATTAACCCACACCAACATGGCTTCAGCTGTCATTACTTTAGCACAACTTCAGTTGATGTCACCAGTGACTTCTGTTTTGCTGAATTTATGGAATGCTCTGTAGACCTCTTCTCAATTGACATTTTAGCAATTTGATACCAAAACACACCCCATCCCTTCCTGATACACTCTCTTCCTCTGATTTAGGTATTGTAACCACTGATTCCCCCTCCTTTCTGAAGATGATCCCTTTCAGCCTCATTTGCTGGCTCATTTCACTCCCCTCAAACCTCAGTGTTGGAATTCTTCAGAGCTCAATTCCAGGTCATCCTGTTTTACTACCTACTTTCCCTCGGTAAATCCGTCTATGTGTATTTGCAAATCCCTTCATTTCAAAACTCCATCCCAGACCTCTCTCCTGAGCCTACTCTCTATCAACTCACTCAGCAATTGCAAATCAACCTCATGCCATGCCAGATTTCTGCATCCCACCCCCAAATCTGCATCCTCTTGTCATCGTCCCAAAACCAGTCGTTCATGCCAAAAACCTATGCGACATCCTCAGCCCATCTCTCTTGGGCCCACTTCAGACAGTTGTTCACCAGTTTCTGACTTCTGTACCTCCAAAGGACTCTTAGAATCTTTACGCTTTGCTCCATCTCCACTGCCAGCACTATGGTCCAAGCCTCAGTTCTCTGTCCACTGAACCACTGCTAGAACTGGCATCCCCCACCCTGCTCCTGTCTATGGAAAGGAACCCTGAGTGATCTTTTAAAAACAAATGCCATCATGCTACTCCCTTGCTCCAAGACTGTGGATGACTTCCCATTGCTCCTTAAGATAAGAAACAAAATTCCTTTACATGGTTTAGGGGGCCCTGCATTACCTGACTCCTGCTGACCTCTGGCCTCATCGTCTTCCTCCTTCCCTTTTGCTTGCTAGCTGCAGCCACAGTGATCTTCTGATTGTCAAAAGCAATAAGCTCCTTCCACCTTCAAAGCTTTCACTTTATTTGTGCCACCAACAAATTCCAGTTCTCCCCCAGTCATGTCTCCCACCAGTGATAGTTTCAAATCCTGCTCATCTTTCAGACCTCAAGCTAACTCTCTTTTTCTCAGGGAAGCCCTCTCTGATTCTCGACTTGCTTCAGCTTCTCTATGCTACACTACTATAATCTTCTGTTGATTTCTGCCAGAGGATTTAAAAAATAGTTGAAGTTTATGGTTATCTGATTAACTCTTTCTCCAAAGTCTGCCCCCCCCTCAAATCCCCTCCCTTCACTGTCTAGAGCAAGAAAAAGATCAGCACTTGAAATTATCTTAAAGAAAATAAAGAGGGCTTCCTTGTCTCCAGTATTCTAAGGGTTAATCCAGGCAAATTTTCTTTAGAGATTATATCAATAAAATGTCAGAGAAACTATTTTTAAGATAGACCATTTAATAAGAGAAATTGCAACAGTGAGTTTTAAATGCAAGCAATGTAGGGAAAATGAATATATATTATACATGCATGCATGCACACACACGCATGCACACACACACACACACACACACACACACACACCCCTCTCTCACACTTAGTTCAATGGTAACCATATAAAGTGTTTATGACACCCCTGCCATCCCTTTCTCCAGTATTGAATTTCAGCTTTATTGTCTCTTCTTTCACCTGCCTGATTCATTTAAATTGCCAGCTGAAACTGATAAAGTTGTAGCAGAAACTTTACAGACTGTGCTCCTTGCCAGAGTGACTCACATCCTATAGGAGAGATGACCCAGTTTAGGCAATAAAAACATTCCACATAGAGGGAAGATTCATTAATTAGCAAAATCATAACCTCCTCATTTCCCCAAAGGGAGACTTCTTGGTGTCTTTGAGAGTGTGAGAACATTTTCAAGGCTCAGAACATATTCACTGTGAGCTGCAGGGGAGGGTGCGTGTATGTGAGCATCTTCACATGACCTCTGTCCTGCCCAGTCCCACCTTTAGCAGATGGTTTCCACAGATGACAATAACTGAGAGGAAACCAGTCCCCAGGCATTTGCCTCTCCTACAGCACCCAACAGAGGCACACATTAAAATCTGGCTAAAAGTAAACAATCAAATGAGGAGTTATCTGTGCCAGAGATGAGCTTATACCACAAGAGTCAACAGAAATTTATAGCCCAAAAGACCACTTACTTGCAATGTAGGGAAATGGCAAGAGAAACTTTATCTAAAATAACCATGTAAAGCTTTGACTTTGTACATGTAAGTAGACCCATTTCTCTCATAATTTTCTTTTTAATTTTTTTTAATGTTTTTTTATATTTTTGAGATGGAGTTTTGCTCTTGTTACCCAGGCTGGAGTTCAATGGCATGATCTCGGCTCACTGCAACCTCCTCCTCCTGGGTTCAAGCAATTCTCCTGCCTCAGCCTCCCAAGTAGCTGGGACTACAGGGTGCGCCACCATGCCCAGCTAAGTTTTGTATTTTTAGTAGAGATGGGGTTTCACCACATTGACCAGGATGGTCTCAATCTCTTGACCTAGGTGATCCACCCTCCTCGGCCTCCCAAAGTGCTGGGATTATAGGCGTGAGCCACCGTGCCCGGCCTCTCTCATAATTTCCAAAGTAAGAGAAGCAATTGGCTTAATTATTATTATTGTGATATTTTAATTCTCCTGTATTCTGAAAGATCTGGGTACATCTTGAGTGGTGACAAAGTTCATTAACTCTCTCAAACAAGCACTATTAAGTGCCTACCTTATTGAATGTCAGGCATTGTGCTACGCACAGGAGGTACACTGTGGAAGGAGCTGTCCTCAAGGAGCTTATAGCCTATTGAAGGATACTGGGAACTAAAAAGCAGTGGCCATCCAGTTGATAAGTGCTATTTGCAAGAGCAGAAATGGAGTCTAGAGGAAGGTTCTCTAACCCAGACTTAGAGAGTCCTGAAAGGCTTCTCAGAGGAAGTGACATGTAAGCTGCCTCTTTGAGAGTGAGTTAAAGAGTTAGCTTTATGAAGGTCTAGGATAAAAGTGTCCCAGGCAGAAAAAGGAGATGGCCTAGAAACGACAAGGAGGAAACCATAGTCAGGGAGCCAGAGCAGTTCAGTGTACCCGGAGCCATTGACATTTTTGCCCTCTTTCTGTCACTGCAATATCTCTTCCACCTCAACTCTCCCCCGCATGACTGTTTTCATTTTTCCTTTCTACAGCATCCTTTTTGGAACTGGTTCTTTCATGGTTGGATGGGTGGGTGGTTGGTTATTCGGATGATTGCTTGGTTGGCTGGATGGTTGTTTGGGTGGTTGGATGGCTGGTTGGTTGGTTGGTTGGGTGAGTGGTGGGTTATTCAGATGATTGCTTGGTTGGCTGGATGGTTGTTTGGGTGGTTGGATGGATGGTTGGTTGGTTGGGTGGGTGAGTGGTGGGTTATTTGGATGATTGCTTGGTTGGCTGGATGGTTGTTTGGGTGGTTGGATGGATGGTTGGTTGGTTGGGTGGGTGAGTGGTGGGTTATTCGGATGATTGGTTGGTTGGCTGGATGGTTGTTCAGGTGGTTGGATGGATGGTTGGTTGGGTGGGTGGGTGAGTGGTAGGTTAGTTGTGTGAGTGGTGGGTTAGTTGGGTGAGTGGTTGGTTGGTGGAGTGGTTGGTTTGCCCATTTCCTGTGACACTGCTCCTCAGCCTCCTTGGGAGGCCCTGTTCTTCACATGATACTCTAGCCCTCCTGGCAAGTTTTATACACTGCCTCTCTTCTATTTTTCATGTCTCAGCTAGATAATTTGTTTTAAAATGCAAATTTTGTCCTCTCAATCCTCCTACTTAAAGCTCTTCAATAATTCGATTTTTCCAGTTAGGGTATTTTTTTCTTTCTGGTAGCATTTTTATTTTTCTTGCATAATGATGTATCCTTGGGCTGTGATATTCTCACACAACAGTAGAAAAGCAAGATGTGTAAGTCATACATAAAGCTGAGAATTACGTACAAAAATCTTACATAAATTACAATGATGCATAAAAGAGGTAAAAATACAAATCATTTTGCAACTGGAATGAGTAACCCTGTGACATTCTGCTGCAAAAACATTAGATAAGAAAGAAAATGGAGTCCTAGTACATTTTCTATCTCTGCTGGAAGAGTGAAAGAAAGAAGTGACAATTCATTCATAAATTATTGCCAGCTTCTGGAGAAATCCAGGAATTCTCACTAGTACTCTGTGGAGATCTGTTCAGGTTCTAGAGGAGTGAACAGCTTGAATGAAATTGTCAGTCAGCCAAAGACCCATCACATCAGGCCAAGGGCCTTCTATAAACACATTCCCCTTTTTCTCCCTTTACCACAAAGTATCTGGCCACACTTGCTAAGCTTTAAACCAAAGATAGGTAAAGAATTTTAGAAAACGTGTTATAAAGAAATAGTTAACATGAATACAAGGTGAAATAGTGCTATTTGCCTAACAAAGACAGATGCCTTTTTAAAAAGGCATCTTCCAAGTTGATAAGTTTAACATAAGAGGCTGTCCATTTAAAAATAGCCAGGTATGGTGGCTCATGTCTGTAACCCTACCTCTTCAGGAGGCTCACCTGGGCCTAGGAGTTCAAAACCCAGCCTGGGCAACATAGCGAGACCCCATCTCTAATTTAAAAAATTAAATTGGCCAGGCATGGTGGCACATACCCCTAGTCCCAGCTAATCAGGAGGCTGAGGTGGGAGGATTGCTTGAGTCCAGGAATTTGAGGCTGTAGTGTACTATCCTTGTGCCACTGCACTCCATCCTGGGCAACAGAGCAAAACTCTCTAAAATTGCAGTTTGCAGTGGGCAGGTGAAACTCATCAGACTCTTGTTTGCTATTCCACATCTGCTAGAACGTCAAGTCAGTAGCTAGACACAGTGTTTGCACTCAGAAAAAGAGAAATCTTAATTTTCATTGTGGTTCTTTCCAAGGCTGTGACATCTGTCTGTGTTCTAAAGTCAGTAATAGCAGGACACATGGTAGTGCTACCAGACCAGATGGGACATGTTGTGTTGGCACATAGATCTTTTCTAATAGAAGCATCACATCTCATGGGTGACGTGGAAGGGCTATCTTGAGTGCCACTGCTTTCATACCTGAGGAGGATGGCTGGAAAGAACGTCTGGGTCCATGACTCTCTCCTTTACAGAAGTGATCAACTGACTGTGAGGAAGCTTGGTGCTCTTCTCCAGGGGAGGTAGTAAGCAGTGCTAGCTCCTGTTTGACATCCAGGACAGAGCAGCACCACTTCTCCTTGGCATCATGTATAATTTCTAATCTGCTGTGATAATGAAGCTGTAACCTCTTCTTCTCACAGTCCTTAGGAATACTCTTCCAAATCTCAGCTAGCAGGGTTGAGAAATAGGATGACATACAGCAGGTGTAACCCTCATAGTAGGGCATTGTGTGGGTGCCACCATCACCTAAGTCTACCAGAGGTGTATGGCCAGAAGCATTACAGGAACAGCATGGCTGGAATAGCAGCAGCACACGTAGCTGGGCTATTGAAGGTGTCAAACAGAACCTGTTATGATTGATGGACATTGGTTTGTTTCTACTTTTTGGCTAAAGATGGAAATTTGAAGTTATAAAATACCCATATACTTAAAGAGAGAAATGAGAAGCAGAGGGATTTCAGGATACTGAGAGGGTCTGGCTGAATTTTAAAACCACAATATGATGGTACACAATCATGTAATTTATGATACACAAACCTCTTCAGAAGTAAGCTCTGCTTCTTCCCAGAACGCCACACATGAGCTCTATTAAACTGCTTGTAGCTCCATGAACTTACCTCAGGGATTTGCAGTGTTCTCTGTGCCTAGACTATTTCCTCCCAGGTCTCACTGCCATTCCCAATCTAACCTTGAGTCTCAGGTCAGATGTCACATCCTCCAGAAGCTTTCCATGACACTCTGAGTCAGTGTCAAGTGCCCCTTTCAAGTGGTACCCTCCATGTACACCATCATAGTGCTTCTGACACAGCTGTGAAACATCTACCCTGCACCACCACTGGGCTAGAATCTTGTGGGCAAGCCCTGTGACATTCACCAGATGAGCCCCCATGTCTGGCCTGCTGGCTGAGGGACTCAGTAAATTTTAAAGGAATAAAACATTGAATGAGTGGTGGATACTTTCAAAAACATGGCCCTATGAGGGTTGAAGATGCTGAGAACTAGGGCCGGGTAGCAATGAGCATGTCTCTTCAGCACATTGGCAGCTGAAATTCTTCAGAGATGAATTTCTACACTTTTAAAAATAAGTGAGAACTAGAGTAATTAATATTTGTCAAAATACTTATTTGTATTTCTAGACAAGTTTTCATCAAAGTTAAAAATAAATCTTTCCAAAATATTAGCTTTGCAATTTTCTGTTTTTTTTTCTTTGTCCACATTTGGTGCTGCACTCTTGAATGATGGTTTCTAGAACACAACTGGAAGGAGACAAGAGGCTATTTATCCAGTTGCACGCAGGTAGTAAAGAATAAGTTACTAGCCAGGATTTCCAATGTAGCATTAGAGATAATACCTGATAGACATCAGAAGAGGGTATAAGTTCCTTCTTAAAAGAAAAAATTTAAAACTACTAGTGATATGCCTTCCCTAACCATTACTTTCAAAGACCTTTTAAATTATTTTTGTTAATCAAGATTTTGACCATGTATACTTCTAAAAATTACTAAATTAAGAGAAGTCTGGATTTTTGTAGTGTATTGCATTAACAGAGATGTTGCCTGGACCCAACCAAATAAATTCTTTAAAATAGCCACACATAAAAAATAGAGCTACATTTTTAAAAATTGTATACTGTAGGCCTTTGAATAAATTTTCCATGAAGAAGGCATCATGGAGAAGAAGAAATATCTGACACATATTAATGAGGTGAGGACAAACTATTGAAATATAGCTGGCAGTGATCCAGCTTCTTAGTTCACTTTTAATAGTTTATTTTTAAGTACATGTATCTTTAAACTAACTGTGTAGCTCGTTTTTACAAGAGACAAATATTGGGAGATGGGTTTAAATGGACTCTTGCTTTGCAAACCAAAGTATATCTTAAAACAAGTTTCCCTGTGCTTATCTAATAATGAGTTTGGGCAAGAATAATGCCGCCTTGGATTGTCATGTTCAAGGCATTCATTAAAGTTAATAATTATTGCTCTTATATAGAAGCTTTATGCCTAATATTGATCAGCCCTTTATTGTGTAGCATTTGCTAGTACTCAAGTAGCAAGGAGTTCACCACAAAGGCCATCAGGTAAGTTTCCATGGTAGCAGCCTTTCTTTTGTTATTCACATTTATAACATAGATCGGGTACAAGCCCCAAGCCTTGGTGGCTTACACGTGGTGTTGGGCCATTCTTACGCTGCTGTGAAGAAATATTCAAGACTGAGTAATTTATAAAGGAAAGAAGTTTAACTGTCTCACAGTTCTGCAGCACTGGAGAGGCCTCAGGAAACTTACAATCATGGTGGAAGGGGAAGCAAGCACGTCCTTCTTCACATGGCGGCAGCAAGGAGAAGTGCAGAGCAAAGGTGGGGGAAAAGCCCCTTATAAAGCCATCAGATCTCATGAGAACTCACTAGCACAAGAACAGCATGGGGAAAACAGCCCCCATAATTTGATTATCTTTATCTGGTCCCTCTCTTAACACACAGGTCATTATAATTCAAGGTGAGATTTGGGTGGGGACACAGAGCCAAACCATATCAGACAAATATTCACCGTGTCACTGCTTAATGAAAATAAATAGAATATTGATAATGCCTGTAGAATCAGGAAGCTGGTCTCTGGATGTGACAACAAGGCAAGGCATGATGTCTACCAAGGTTTTCTTTTAAGCAGCTGTCCAGTAAGCAGGACTAGTGTCCCTTTGATCTTATTACATGTTAATAGCCCTCAGTTGTTTCATATTATTGCCCTAGTGACAAATAGAACTCAGTGGTGAATAGCATAGTTTCATTAGTGCTGAATCTTATGAAAGACAAGTTTATGATTGTACAATAATAAAAGTACAATGTAAAAGCTTTGGTAGAAAAGAGATTTCTACTTTTTAAGGTATAAAGATAACACTGAGGAATGAAAACAACTTTGGATTTGTGTTGAGTTTGTGTGTCTTCATTTTTCCTGATGACTCAACACCTAGACTTGCTAATTGTCTCTGTTGTCTAAAATAAATGCATTCTGGAAAGTGTAACTTCTCTTTGATTGTGAATTGATTATTTGAGTTCATAGCAGCACATGGGGACTTTATTATGCTGCCTGGCTTGTTCTGAGGTCAACAAGGAAGTCAACTAGTACTCAGTCATCCAAATAAAGAGAATAATGTACTCAGACTTAACATTGTTCTGGTATTCAGTCCTACCAAAACATAATGTCTGCCACTTACTCAGGAAAGAGTAAAAACTGTAACTCTTAATTTAATTTACCTTTCTCCTTCCTGTATGATAGGAGGTCTGAAAACATTTATGAATGAGTAAGTCTTTAGTGCCTCCATTTTAGCTACTTTAATCTGTGAAATTTCCACAAAGCATTGTATGGCTTTCCCCTGTAGCTTTATTCTTCATTACAAATGGTCTGAGTGTAACATCCATGGGGGTTTGTAAAGTTTCTGCCATATATAAAATATATTTTTAAGATATATTTAAAAGAGAAACTACAAATACCGAAGCCAAAGAGAAAATATCGAAAGGAAGCTGTTGGTGGGGTTGGGAGAGCAGGGGCTTCCTTTTACTTATAGAAGAATGAGGATAAGAATTGTAATATACTTCTCATCAGAAATCATGCAAGCAAGATGAGAATTGAGTAAAATATTAAAATTATTGAAAGACAAAAGCCATCAACCTAAATTTCTCTATCTAGGGAAATTACCCTTCAAAAGTGAAAAAGAAATATTTTCTCAGACAGGCAAAACTGAAGAGAATTCATCACCCAAAGACCTACCCTAGAAGAAGTGTTAAAAGATGTTTTTCAAGAAGGAAAATATAGCTTAGAAACATGGATCTACATGAAATAAAAAAGTGCATAGAAGAAGGAATAAATAATCATCAATTAGATATTTGATTTTTCTTTTTAAGTGATGTATTAGAGAAGTGTTTTTAATGTTACAAAGGTAACAACTTTTTGGGTGATTGATTATAGTATAGAAGAAATTATAAAAAGAAATAACTCAGTATTGTAAGAGAGAAGAGAAAATGGAATCATATAAAATACTCAATAAAACCAGGGAAAACAGAAATGGAGAAGGGCATAAAAAAGGAAACAAATGCCCAGTGCAATGAATACAAAGCAGATAAAATGTGGTAGTTATTAATGCAGCTATATCAATAATCACTTTAAATGTGAATAACCTAATATACCAATGAAAGCCAAAGATTATTACAGTAGATAAAATAATAAGACTAAAATGTTATATGTTTCATACAAGAAACTCACTTTAAACATAAAGACACAGCTAGACTAAAAGGATGAATAAAGGTAGAATATGCTAATACATCAAAATAAAGCTGATGTTAGCTATATTAATTTCAAACAAAGCATACTTTGAACAAGGAAAATTAACAGGGATAAATAGTAGTATTATACAATAATGAAGGGATTAATTCACCAAGAAGACATAAACTTTGATGTATATGCACCTAACAACAGAGCATAAAAATATGTGAGATCAAAACTGATAGAACAGCCAGGAAACATAGGTATATCCACTATTATAATTGGAGACTTCCACATCCCTCTTTTAGAAATTGTTAGAGTAAGCAGGCGAAAAATCTATGTGGATATAGTTGACCCGAACAATACCATCAATCAGCTTGATCGAATTGATGTCTATAGAATACTTTATTCAACAAAAGCAGCCCACACATTCCACTCAAGTTTATGTAGGACATTCACCAATATCAACTATATTCTGGGCCATAAAAAATATCTTAATGAAGTTGAAAGAATAGAAATTATACAAAGAATATTCACAATCAACAAGGGAATTAAACTAGAAATCCATAAAAGAAAAATAGCTAGAAAAGTCCAAAGTATTTGGAAATTAAATAGCACACTAATAAATAACCCATGGGTTATTTATTAGAAATAAGAAATGTCAGGAGAAATTTACAAACACTTTGAACTAAAAGAAAATGAAAATACAACTCACCAAAATTTTTTAGATACAATGAAACCAGTGCTTAGGTTAACATTAAATGCCTATATTAGAAGTTTCTAATCTAATCTAAGACTAGAGAAAGAACAATTTAAATCAAAAGTAAGAAGAAGAAATGAAATAATAAAAATTAAAGAAGAAATATAAAATTTAAAAACAAAAAAATCAATAAAAGCAAAGCTGATTATTGTAAAGGATTGATAAAATTATAAAACTCCAGCCAGGGTCATCAAGAAAAAAACAAAGAATACACAAGTTACTAACATAATAAATGAAAGAGGACTCTCACTACTGATCTTATGGACATTAAAAGATTAATAAAGGAATATTATGAACAACTCTATGCTCACAAATTTGATAATCTGTATAAAATGGATCAATTACTGGAAAGAAACAATTGCCAAAATTCATGTGAAGAGAAAGATAATAGATCTGTATCTATTAGAGAAATTGAATCAATAATTAGTAACCTTTTAAAACAGAAAACAGGAGGCCCGGAGGGTTTCACTGGTAAATCCTACTAAACAGTTAAGGAAGAAATGATACCAGTTCTTCACAATTTCTTTCAGAAAATAGAAGCAGAAGGAATCCCTCTTAACCCATTCTCTGAGGCCAGCAATACCTTAATACCAAAACAACTAGAGAAAGACATTACAAGAAAGAAAATGTACAAACACATATCTCTCATAAACATAGATGCAAAAAATCCTCAAAAATATTTGCAAATCAAATTGAACAATGTATGAAATGAATTAATTCAAAATAGCTAGATGAGAGGCCTTTATTAATCAAAAGAGAGTGGATAAAAACCAAGACTCAATTATATATTGTCTTTAAGAACCTCACCTATGCTTAAACATACACATAGGCTGAAAGTGAAAGGATGGGAAAAGATATTCTCTGTAAATGGTAACTAAAAGAGACCAGTAGTGACTATACTTGTATCAGACAAAATAGGACACTAAGTCAAAATATGTTACAAGAGACAAAGAAGGTCATTACATTATGATAAAAAGGTGAATTCAACAGAAAGATACAACAATTGTAAATATATATGCACCCAATATTAAAATAACTGAATATATAAAGCAAACATTGACAGAGTTAATGGAAGAAATGGACAGAAATATATCAATATTAAGAGACTTCACTACCGTACTTATAATTACAGGTAGATCATCCAGACAGAAAATCAATAAGGAAATAGCAGATTTGAACTACATTATAGAACAAAATGAACCTAACAGACATATAGAGAACATCTTACCCCAAAAAAGCAGAATACACATCTTCTCAAGTATACAGGGAGCATTCTCCAGAGTAGATCACATGCTAGGTCACAACATAAGTTTTAAAAAATTTAAGAAGATTAAAATCATCCCAAGTATCCTTTCTGACCATAACTGAATGAAACTAGCTACTAGGAACATAAGGAAAATTCACAAATACATGGAAATTAAATAACACAGTCTTGAACAACCACTGGGTCAAAGAAGATATCAAAAGAGAAATTAGAAATATCTTGAGACAAATGAAAATAAAAATACAACATTCCAAAACTTATGGGATGAACCAAAAGCAATACTAAAAGAGAAGTTTATAACAATAACCACCTACATTTTGTAAAAAAAGATGTCAAATAACCTAACTTAACACCTCAAGGAACTAGAAAAAGAAAAACTAAGCCAAAGTTAGCAGAAAGTAATAGATAATAAATATTAGAATAGAAATAAATGAAATATAAAGTAAAAAAAAAAAGAGTAAGAAATAGAAGATAACAAAGTTTGTCTCATTTAATAGCTACTCCTGCTCACTTGATGTGTCAATTTGCATGAGATACCTTTTTCCACCCCTTTACCTTAGGTTTATGTCAGTCCTTATGTGTTAGGTGGGTCTCTTGAAGATAGCAGATACTTGGTTGGCAAATTCTTATCCATTCTGCCATTCTGTATCTTTTAAGTGGAGCATTTAAGCCATTTTCACTCAGCGTTAGTATTGTGATATGTAGTACTATTCTATTCATCATGCTAGCTGTTGCTTATATGCTTTTTTAAAATGTATTATTGTTTTATAGGTCCTGTGAGATTTATGCTCTATGAAGTTTCTATTTTGGTATATTTCATGGTTTGGTTTCAAGATGTAGAGCTCCTTTTAGCAGTTCTTGTAGGTCTGGCTTGGTAGTGGCAAATTCTCTCAGCATTTGTTTATCTGAAAAAGACTTTCCTTCACTTATGAACCTGGATACAAAATTAGTTTCACTGGATACAAAATTCTTGGCTGATAATTGTTTTGTTTAAGAAGGCTAAAGATAGGACACCAATCTCTTCTAGCTTATAAGATTTCTGTTGAGAAATATGCTGTTAATCTGTTGCGGCAAAAGGGGATACAGCAAAAGTGGTGATAAAAGGAAAGTTCATAGTATTAAATGTCTACATCAAAAACTTTGAATGAGCACAAAGAGACAATCTAAGGTCACACCTCAAGGAACCAGAGAAAGAAGAACAAACCAAACCCTAACCCAACACAAGAAAAGGAGTAACCAAGATCAGAGCAGAATTAAATGAAATTGAAACAAACAACAAATACAAAAGATAAATGAAACAAAAAGCTGGTTCTTTGAAAAGATAAATAACACTGATAGACCACTAGTGAGGTTAACCAAGAAAAGAATAAAGAAGATCCAAATAAGCTCAATTAGAAAAGAAATGGGAGATATTACAACCAATACCACAGAGATACAAGAGCTCATTCAAGGCTACTATGAATACCATTATGCACATAAACTAGAAAACCTAGAGGAGATGGATAAATTTCTGGAAATATAATCCTCCTAGATTAAACCAGTAAGAAATAGAAATGCTGAACAGATCAGTAACAAGCAGTGAGACTGAAATGGTAATTTTTAAATTGCCAAAAAAAAAAAGTCCAGGACCAGATGGATTCATATATGAATTCTTTTCAGACATTCAAAGAGGAATTGTTAACATTCCTACTGACACTATTCAAAAAAATAGAGAAAGAGGGAGTCCTCCCTAATTCATTCTGTGAAGCCAGTATCACTCTAATACCAAAACCAGGAAAGGACTTAACAACAAAAAAAAGAAAACTACAGACCAATATCCCTGATGAACATAGATGCAAAAATCCTCAACAAAATACTAGCTAACTGAATCCAGCAGCATATGAAAAAGAGAGTCCACCATAATCAAGTGGGTTTTATACAGGAATGCAGGGATGGTTTAACATACACATGTTAATAAATGTGATACACCACATAAACAGAATTTAAAACAAAAATCACATGATCACCTCAATAGATGAAGAAAAAGCATTTGACAAAATCCTGCATCCCTTTATGATTAAAACCCTCAGCAAAATCAACATTGAAGGGACATACCTTAATGTAATAATGCCATCTATGACAAACCCACAATCAATAAAAATACTGAACAGGGAAAAGTTGAAAGCATTCCCTCTGAGAACTGAAACAAGACAAGGATGCCCACTCTCATCAATTCTATTCAACACAATACTGGAACTCCTAGCCAGAGCAATCAGACAAGAGAAAGAAAGAAAGGACATCCAAATCAGTATAGAGGAATTCAGACTGTCACTTGCTGGTGATATTATTGTATACCTAGAAAACCCTAAAGACTCCTCCAGAAAGCTCCTAGAACTAATAAGTGAATTCAGCAAAGTTTCAAGATACAAAATCAATATACACAAATCAGTAGCTCTGCTATATACCAACAGTGACCAATCTGAGAATCAAATCAAGAACTCAATCCCTTTTACAATAGCTACAAAAAATTAAATAAAATACTTAGAAATATAACTAACCAAGGAGGTGAATGACATCTACAAGGAAAATTCCAAAACACTACTGAAAGAAATCATAGATGACATAAACAAATATAAACACATCCCATGTTCATCAGTAGGTAGAATCAATATTGTAAAAATGATCATACTGCCAGAAGCAACCTACAAATTTAATGTAATTGCCATCAACATACCAACATCATTATTCACAGAATTCGAGAAAAAAAAATTCTTTAAAAAAAGCTCACATAAAGCAAGACAAAGCAAAAAAACAAATCTGGAAGTATGACATTACCAGACTTCAAACTATATTATAAGGCCATAGTCACCAAAACAGCGTGGTACTGATATAGAAATAGGCACATAGACCAATGGAAAAGAATGGAGAACCCAGAAATGAAACCAAATACTTATAGCCAACTGATCTTCAGCAAATAAAACAAACACACAAAGTGGGGAAAGGACACCCTATTCAACAAATGGTGCTGGGATAATTGGCAAGCCACATGTAGAAGAATGATACTGGACCCTGATATCTCACTTTATACAGAAATCAACTCAAGATGGACCAAAGACTTAAATCCAAGACCTGAAACCATAAAAATTTTACAAGATAACACTGAAAAAATCCTTCTAGATATTGGCTTAGACAAAAACTTCATCACCAAGAACACAAAAGCAAATGCAATGAAAACAAAGATAAATAGATGGAACTTAACTGAAAACCTCTGTACAGCAAAAGAAACAATCTGCATAGTAAACAACCCACAGAGAGGGAGAAAATCTTCACAATCTATACATCTGACAAAGGACTAATATCCAGAATCTACAAGAAATTCAAACAAATTGGCAAGAAGTAAAAACAAACAATCCCATTTTAAAAAGTGGGATAAGAACATAAATAGACAATTCTCAAATGAAGATATACAAATGGCCAACAAACGTATGAAAAAATGTTTAATGTCACTAATGATCAGGAAAATGCAAATCAAAACCCTATGTGATACCACCTTACTCCTTCAAGAATGGCCATAATCAAAAAATTAAAAAATAATAGATATTGGCATGGATGTGGTGAAAAGGGAACACTTTTACACTCCGGATGCAAAGGTAAACTAGTATAACCACTATGGAAAACAGTGTGGAGATTCTTTAAAGAACTAAAAGTAGTTCTACCATTTGATCTAGCAATCCTGCTATTGGGTATCTACCCAGAGAAAAAGAAGTCATTATATGAAAAAGACACTTGCATATTCATGTTTACAGAAGCATAATTTACTACTGCAAAAATATGGAATCAGCCCAAATGCCCATCAATCAACAATTGGATAAAGAAGATTTGGTATATATACACCATGGAGTACTACTCAGACATAAAAAAGGAATAAAATAATGGCATTCACAGCAACTTGGATGGAATTGGAGACCATTATCCTAAGTGAAGTAACTCAGGAATAGAAAACCAGATGTCATATGTTCTCATTCATAAGTGGAAGCTAAGTGATGAGGACGCAAATGCATAAGAATAATACAGTGGACTTTGGGGACTCTAGGGAGACTGGTAAGGGAATGAGGACTAAAAGACTATACACTGGGTACAGTGTACACTGCTTAGGTCATGAGTGCAACAAAATCTTAGAAATCACCACAAAAGAACTTATCCATGTAATCAAACACTACCTGTTCCCCAAAAACTATGGAAATGAAAACTAATATTAATTTTTAAAAGAAGATAACAAAGCTAAGAGTTTTTTGGAAAAGATAAACAATATCAACAAGACTCTAACTAGATTACTTTTTTTAAAAAAGGCAGAAGACTCAAATAAATGAAATCAGACATGAAAGAGGAAACATTATAACTGAAGCAATAAAATTAAAAGATTATAAGGGATTATTATGATTATATGCCAAAAAACCGGCAACAAAAGCCATGAACAAATGAGACTACATCAAATTAAAAAGCTTCTGCATAGCAAAACAATCAACACAGTGAACGGGCAACCTATGGAATGGGAGAAAGTCCTTGTAAATTATATCTGATGAATTAATATCCAAAATCTATAAGGAACTCATCCAATGCAATACCAAAAACACAAAAATAACCTGATCAAAACTTTAAAAATGGGCAAAAGATCTGAATAGACATTTCTTCAAAAAAGACACACAGTCAGCAAATATACAAAAAGGTACTCACCTTCACTAATCATCAGAAAAATGCAAATTAAAGCTACAATAAGATATCAAGTATTGTTAAATAAGTTATCACACCAGTTAAAATGGCTGTTGTTTTTTTTTAAAAAAGAAGAGTGTTTACAAGGATGTGGAGGAAAGGAAACCCTTGTATATTGTTGGTGGGAATGTTCATTGGTGCAGCCACTATGGAAAACAGTATGGAGGATCCTCAAAAGTAGAAAAGAGAAGTACCATATGATCCAGGATTCTAGGTATATACTGAAAGAATTGAAATCAGGATCTCAAAGAGGTATCAGCATTATTCACTGTAGTAAAGACATGGAAACAAACTAAATGTCCAATGAAAATAAATGATAAATGAAAGATGTATGTACATAGAATGGAATATTATTCAGCCCTTAAATAGGAAGAAAGCCTTCCACTTGCTAAAATGTGGATGAACCCGAAATGACATTATTCTAAGTGAAATAAGCCAGACTACAGGATCCCACTTATATCAAGAATATAAAATGGTCAAACTCAGAGAGTAGAGTCGTGGTTACTTGGGGCTTGGAAGGGAATCAAGGAGGTGTTGGTCAAAGGGTACATTTCAGTTATTTAAGGTAAGTCCTGGAGATCTACTGTACAGCATAATACCTATAGTTAACAATATTCTACTGTGTAGTTAAAACTTTGTTAAGAGAGTAGATCTTACGTTAAATGTTTGTATCACCAAAAAAGAGAGAGGAAAGTTTTACAGGTGATGTATGTTATGACACTGTTTATGGTGATGGTTTCAATGGACTTATACATACCTGCAGACTCATCAACCTGTATACCTTAATTATGCATACCTTCTTGTATATGAATAATACTTCCATTTTTAAAAAATGAATTAGGCCAGGCACAGTGGCTCACACCTGTAATCCCAGCACTTTGAGAGGCTGAAGCGGGTGGATCACTTGAGCCCAGGAGTTTGAGACCAGCCTGGCCAACATGGTGAAACTCTGTCTCTACTAAAAATACAAAAATTAGCTGAGTGTGGTGGCAGGCACCTGTAGTCCCAGCTGTTCAGGAGGCTGAGGCAGAAGAATCGCTTGAACCTGGAAGGTGGAGTTTGCAGTGAGCTGAGATTGTGCCACTGCACTCCAGCCTGGGCGACAAGAGCAAGACTCTGTCTCAAAAAATAAAAATAAATAAAATGAACGAAATAATGAAATGAAATCTGGAAAGAAAAAAAAAAACACTGAAAGTGTTGAATGTGGCTTCCTCTGGGAGCAGGACAGGGCATGAAGAGGAAACTAAAGACCAGTTGGTGGGGCAGGGAGTTTCTGCTTTTTTAATGTAAGTATTTTAGAACATTTGATGGTTTCATTCTGATAAACATTGAAATGAACTTTAAAAAGGAACACTTCAACACAACTGGAGAAAAACAAAAAAACCTGACACTACCACCCCTCCCTTGCACTAGTGAGGGTGCAATACTATGGTGTCATCTAATGTCTGTGTTGCTGTTTGACTAGGAGCTCTGTCACAAGGGCAGGGACCACATCTACTTCATAGACTGCTCTATTCACATGTCTGACACCTTCTAGGTGCCAATATGTATTTGCTGAATGAAAAAATATATATAAGAGACATTTCACAGTGGTGGAAGCAGCACCCAGAGGACTGATGTGACAAATGATACAGAGATTGCCTTACTACAAGTTGACATCAGGCACTGACACAGAGCAGGAGCTCAGAAAGGTCTGGAAATTTGCTCTTTATTAAAGAAGGTTGGTGATGAGAGAGAGTGGTTGGTAGTCCGAGAAGGTAGCAAGATCAAGGAAGACATTATCATGGCTGGGACATCAGGACATTGTTTGTAGTCCTAAAAATAAGCATCTAATTGAGGTAGGGACATAAACAATGCCAAAGAGACACTGAAGATAATTTCTTCAAAATGTGGAAAATTATGATTTTCCTGTTGTGTAATTTCATATGTTCTTCCTCCTCCCCTTCCAGAGCTAGCAGTTCTGCCATGTTTTGATGATTGCTTGGCCCGTCACAATGCCTTGCTAACCACACTCCCTTCTGAAAGAGCACATGTTCCCTACAAAGTTCAGTGTGTCTACTTAATGTTTGGCATCTATGTGCCTTGAGAAGCTCCAAATGATTCCAATTAAGCAAAACAGGTCATGAATGTTATTAAGGGAAATTCAAATTGAATTATCTCCAGGGAAACATCAACATAAAACCAGGTAGACTTTAGAAAGTGGGACTGCATGGAAGCGCATCGCTTAAAATCACTGTAGACGTGTGCCAGGAGATGTGTTGGAGGAAAGCGTTCTGAATTTGATTATTGGCCTCCTTTATGGATTAATCACTCTGATATTCATGATTTAGCATCAGGAAGAAAGCACATTACCTCATTACAGGAATTCATTCTGGGAGGCATTCACAATTTGCCTCTTTCCCCAGGGATGGGTGGAGGGATATGTAACCTTGAAAACATTCTTGTGTATGAGAACTACAGAAAAATATGATGTATTTCTGCATAAAGAGAAGTAGTGGAAAGTTTTTGTTTGTTTGTTCTGTTTGCTTGGATTTTTTTTTAAACTAACATAAGTTGACGATGCCCAAAACTGCATTATCTGATGACTACATCTCTAAGGGAGGCAGTATGGTTTATGGCACTTACCACAAAGGAAACTGAGTCTCAATGAAGTTCAATAGTATCCAAGATGAATTAACAAATTTCTGGATGTGTTCGGAGTTGATCTCAAGTACAGATGACATAGCTATGTAGGCAGGACCAGTTAAATTTGTGAGGCCCAGTGCAAAATAAAAATGTGGAGACCCTTGTTCAAAAATGATACAACTTTCAAGACAGTGACAGCAGATCCTTAAACCAAGTGTGATCTCCTTCTGAGCACAACACCCCTTGTGACTGACTGCACAGGATACTAATGGCTGCCCCATGTATAGATACCTCCCAGATTCTGTACATTTGGACTAGCTCCATTGAAAAAAATTGGGACTTTTTTGATGAGTATTAAATTATTATTATACCTTAAAATATTGTCTTGAAAAATACTGTCAAACACACTGTGTATCAAAAACAGACCTCTACAACGATGTCTGTAGCTGAGTGAGAGATGATTTCAATATTATTTCAGATTGGCTCCTTCTATTCGATATTTACCTATGAATTGATGCATTCATTTTTTGTCTTTACCATACACTTCACTGAGGAGACCATTTTGAGCCCTGTTTCCATCTAAGCTGATGTCCTTTGTCCTATTCCTGGAACCTACAGGCTGTTCATCAGGAATCTCAACAGACCCTCACACACAGTATAACCCCCTCATAGCCACACCTTTGAATCCCCACTGCTGCTTACCCCACCTGACACAGGGCGAAGACTCCAGAAACATTCATTGAATACATGAATATGTACATGAACTCTAGGAAACTGCAGCAGAATTCCAGATTTTCGAACATGGAGCAAGAATCAGTCTCTATGCAATCAATGCTCAGACAGTGGTCCAAGGGACCTTTAGGATGGCTCTAAAATTAGATCCTTAGATCTCAAAGAGAGGGCCAGGTCTAAAGTCAGCATTTGAGCCAAATGTCAAACCTGTCCTTGAAAAGTCCTTCAGGAGCTTCAGGTTGGAGCTTCCATGAGAGGTGCACAGAAACCTACTGGGTGAAAAGCTGATGCACATCCCCTATCTTATCCCACCCCAGGGCACGTGCTCATTGCCTGCCAAGCCGTGCAGTAAATTCCAGTAGGTTAAATGCACATGTGATGTAACTGTTTCTTAAGAGGTAAGCCAGTGCCTTCTCTGAAGGAAGTGTTTATTACTTTATGTCTGCACTGTTTCTTCCCCCTCCTCAGGGGAAGTTGTAAAATCTGAGCTCTGCATTTTATAAGACACTTAGTCTTGCGTTAAAACTTCACCCAAAGTGATTTATCTTGCATCTTGCAACATGTCTCTATCTCACACATTTTCTATAATGAGCATGAATTACTTTTATAGTCTGTAGAAAAAAAAAACTTTACAGGGAGATATTATACTTAGATCATTTTTTGGTTCTGAGCAGAACATTAAAAGAAAATCTTTCCAGAGCCCTGTCCCCATTCACCACCATCTAGCCTTCAGAGCAATACAGGATCCTGGCATCCAGGCTGAACACTAAACTGCTGAAGAGTATATCTCACATTCTTACTTAACCTCTCTGGGCCTAGTGTCCTCATCTGTAAAATGATACTAACACAATACCTTCTCCAAAGAGTTGCTCAGATAAAGCCTTTAGCACAGTGTGCGTTCTGTGTGGTTAGCTAATTAGCTATTACTGCATATGAGTCTGTGTTTTAGGTGCTAGTAGCCTGGATCTCAAACAACCTAGTTCCTTATCTAAATGTGAGTAATAGAGCAAGTTTTTAAAATCTCTTTAAAATAATCTCAAAATCAGAAAGGTGACATAGCTAGAAGAGTAAGGGATGATATATTGACCTCACTGCACTCCTCAAGGGCTCCAGTGATCACCCCAACTCATGATAGAACAGGATGAAATTTCGCCATGTGGCAAAAAGAGCTACTGAGCTTGACAAGGTTATTTTTTAAACTATCATTTCTACCCAGTCAACATCCAGAGTAGATTTGAATATCATACATAGCACTTGGAATCTGATAATGTTTTCACTTCCACTTTATCAGTGGAAAGCTAGTTTTCTAATAATTCTCAATAAGACCCTGTGCTAATAGATGCTATCTTTGAACCACTCGTATTCTTGGCTTTATGACATCATATTTTTCTATTTTGCATCCCGGTTACTAGCCCATCTTTCTTGATCTCCTTTTTAGGCTCATCCTCCTTGACCTTATCCCTTAAATATTACTTTTTCCAAGACCCTCTCATGGGCCCACTTCCTTGAGACCATGTCCTCTTCCTGAGACTCAGTCTGTCCTGATAGTTTCAACCATGATCTTTATTTGCCAATGAACTTGATACCTGTATTGCCAAATCAGTCCTTTCTTCAAAGTCCAAATCCATAGAACTGACTGCCTTCAGAACATCTCCACTTGGATATTTTACAGGTACCTCAAACTCAACATGTCCAGACTGAACTCATCCCTTCAAACAGGCTCCCTTATAGCATTCCCTGTCTCAGGAAATGGCAGCTGTTTCCACGCAGCTAATCAAGCCAGGAATCTGTGATTAATCCTTAACTCATCTCAGTTCCTCACTGCCTAAATGTAATCAATCACCACGTTGTCTTAATTCTATTTGTTAAATCAGTGCCTGTCAAATTTCTTTTACTGTAAACGAAAACACACATAACTGAAATAGAAGTTTCACAAAACAATTCTTATCATCATTCTGTGCAAGGCCCTGTGATATTTTATCTTCTGTTCTCATCTGTTATTGCATTTTAAAATGCTAGTAACCAGTGAGTTACTGATAAATGTTTAACAACCAGCTAGCTCATTTGGAAGCATGGGAGGGAATACCTGATGTGTAGCATTTGCCCATATCCTTGGTGTGAATACTCCCACCATGGTTGAATTCAAACTACCAATGAACCAGCTTGCAAACCACCTAAAGATGTATCAACCAGTTCTCATGACAATCTCCAGCATGCCACACTCATGACTCAACAGTTTGAGAGACACTGATCTAAGTGTTCTTAAATCTATCTGCTAATTTTCATTCCCAGTGCTGTCATTCCTCTCCTAGCCACCACCATTCAACTCAATTGAATCTATTTCAGATTTATTTTGTATCTTCAAAGACTTTCTATTTGCACACTAGGATGGAGTCTACAATTCTTACCATGGCTTAAAAAGCAACCCATGGTTTGGCACCTGCCTGCTCCTTCTGCCCTCTTTTCCTTGATCACAACAAGAGTGTTCTCTTCTTGAACTTCGGGGAGCTTTCTCTTATTCTCGGTTCTTTAGACATACGTTTTCTTTTGGCTGAAAAGGTCTTTCCTCCCATCTTTACTCAGTGAATTCTTACTTATCCTTTCTATCACAGTTTAAATGCTACTGTATTCATTCATTCATTTATTCATTCATTCTTATAGTGTGTGACAGGCATTCTGATAAGCGCTGAGGATCTAAGGAGAGGTAAAAATAAACACAATCCCTCACCCCGCAGAACTTCACTGTAGAGGGGAAGGAACATATTATTTAAATAAAGATATTCAAATTTAAGTATGACTAAAAGAGGTTTAAAAATGAAGGACAGCCCTAATTCTATAAGAACATATAAAAATCTCATAATCTGGTGCATCAGAGGACACATTCCCTGAGTAAGGGATAATTGATCAGTTGTACCAGTTGAGCTAATATATAAAGGATACATGTAACCTAATTAGTCTAAAGGGTTGCTAACTAACAGTATAGACATAAAGAAGAATATGTGAAAACCCACGTTGCAGGAGGTAACATGACAAAATCAAGGAACCAAATAAAAGCCAGTATGACACGAAGAGGAACAGGAACAAGATACGAGGTGGGGCCAAAGAGACAAGTAGAAGCCACTCTGTGAAGAGCACTCTAGACTTTGTTGAAAATTTCTAACAAGAAACCAGGGGTTTTGACATGTTGAAAGCAGGGATATGATGTGTTCATACTTCTGGTTTGGAAGGATCACTGTGGCAGCATTGAAGATGACATGGAAGGTAGCAAAAGTAGATGTAGAGACAAATTAGACACTATCACAGTCCTCCAGACAGAAATGCTTCTAACAGAAATTAAGATGCTGGTGATGCATATGGAAAACTCAACATATTGGAGAGGTGTATGGGGTAACCTTGATAAGATAATAATGGATCGGACAATTCCTCATGCTCTTCCTTTCCAACTTGGGCCCAGCAGAATGGCTCTTGCAAGGAAGGATGGCGAAAAGAAAAAGGGCCATTCTGCCATGAAGAGTTGGTGACCTGAGAATACACCATCAACATTCCTAAGTCATCTGTGGAGTGGACTTCAAGGAGTGTGCCCCTTGGGAATTCAAAGAGATATGGAAATGTGCCACAAAGGAGATGGGAACTCCAGATGAGCACATTGATACCAGGCTCAACAAAGCTGTCTGGGCCAAAGGAATAAGGAATGTCCCATACTGAATCTATGTGTGATTGCCCAGAAAATGTAATGAGGATGAAGAGTCACCAAATAAGCTCCTCTTTCAGAAATCTACAGTCAATGTGGATGAGAACTAATCGCTGATCATCAAATTCATCAAATTAGGTTATGAAATTGTAAAAAAAAAAAAAAAAAAGATAATGGATTAACTAAATGTGGTGAAAGAGAGGGAAGTATCAAAGATGAAAAGATGACTTGCAATGTTTGAGTTACAAAACTAAATGAATGATAGTACTATTTGCAGAAATAAGTAATACTGAGGTGTGGGGAGAAAGAACATGACTTTGGCTTTAGATCTGTTGAGACTGAGGTATCCTTAAGATGGGCAAAATAAGATGTCTTAAGAACAGTTTGGTAAACTGTCTAGAATAGAGGAGAGATCTGGGGGATATAAGTTTGTGAAATAACTGTGTATAAGTAGTGAACTGATGCCATAGCCATGAATGAACTCATCAACTGAGAATGCATAGGAGAAATCAGTTTAGAAAACAAGACTTAAGCAAATCCAACAATTAGTGGTAGCATAGTGAAGGGTGCATTGACAAAGGGAAGAGGAACAGCCAAGTGGTAGGAGGAAGACCAGGAGAAATTGACCAAAGAAACCAGTGTCTTTTGGCTGAGTAACAAGAAGAGACGCCAGACTGCTGTAGGTGAAAGAGTGAGTGCAAAGTACAGATACGGAGTCAGTGAATGTGCACCACTTATTAGAGAAGTTTGCCTTTGAAGAGGAGAGACATGAGTAGTACTTGTGAAATACGTGGAAACCTTTGGTTGTACTTTAATGAAAGGCATTTGAAGACATTTATCAACTATGAAAACACTGGTTTGAAAGAAAGTTAAATACACAACAGAAAGACTAAAGGCAAGTGTTATTCATTCACTAAAGGGTTATTCATTCACATAACCCATTTACTTTCATATCATTTGTGGGTAGCAAAGCACTCAGGAGGCATGAATAAGTGTTATTTTTTAAATTGTACATTAAAGTGAATGAAATTGAAGGTACATTTAATAAAATAGACAATCCAAAAATCTTATTATACTAATATGTGCATACATATGTATGCATACATATCATGGTTATTGATTTCTTAGGCTAAAATTAAAATTGGTACTATGACCATAAGCATATGTTATTTGGGCACTAAGACAAGAAGACCTTAGAATGAGAGAAATTAAAAGTCAGCCAAGAACTAGGAACTCTCCAGATAGATGGGCAAGGCCATGAGTCATCTTTATGCGGAGAATTGAGCCCTGATAAAAATCAATGAAACAAATGGTGAAAGCACAACTTGGTAAGACAAGTGGATGCATCATTCACACTGATCCAGATGAAACCCCAAAAACAGAATTTCTTTATGAGATGGTTTGATGACCTACCAAGTTAAGAAAAAAACCAAACCAAACGAACAAGAAACCCTCACTTCCATTTTGGAGACAATATTGAATGCCTCATTTAGGCAAGAAAGTCCATGCAGCAAAAAAAGAAATCAGATGTGCATTTCTTTCCTGGATTTGCCAGTTTAATGATAAGTTCTTTAGTCTGATCTCAGTTTCTTTGCCTGCTTAAAGGGAATAATCATACTTAATAGGGTGGATGTATAATGTAAAGGAGGTTACTTATCATGTTTATAAGCACCACACTCAGAATAGCTGTCTGCTTTCTGCCTTGTAGGTTGCAAACTGGAGAATTTCACATTGCATTGGCAGTTCTGACATATTGTCATTTATACCCTATAGGCTCTGATTCATACAATAGTACAATGAGAATACCATGCTATATCTAGAATTGCTGAGAAGACTAGATGACATAATGTGCCAAAGGAGCTTTGTGAATTACAAAGAACTACTTAAACGAGTAGTCAGCAGATGACAGCCCATGTGCCAAATCCAGCCCACCACCTGGATTTTTGTTTGTTTGTTTGTCTTATGACTCAAAAGCTAAGAATGGTTTTTACATTTTTAAAGAGTGGGAAAAAATCAAAAGATAAATACTTCATGATGTAAAAATTACATCGAATTCAAATTTCAGTGTCTATAAATAAATTTTATTGGAACACATCCACACTCACTTGTTTACATATTGTCTATGTCTGCTTTTGCACTACAATGGCAGAGTTGAGTAGTTGTGATCAAGACCGTATGGGAGTATTTACTATCTGGTTCTTTACAGAAAAGGTTTGCCTACTCCTGCCTTAAATTAAATATCGTGACAAAAATCATAAAGATTTTAGGGATTTTTCGAGATTTAAAAAATGTGTAAGTTATTGGTGAGCTGTCTGCCATATAGTAATGGCTCAATAAACAGATGTTGCTGTTTATCTTCTTTCATTAATTCAACAAATAGTTATTGAGTGCATACTCTGCCAAATACTGCTCCAAGGGCCACAGAATACAGCAATGAACATAACTGGACAAAATTCCTTTGCTTGTTGAACAGACAATAAACAGATAAATAAAAATAAGTAGAGTATATTTTATGGCTGGGAGAAACATTAAAGGGAGAGAGAATAGAGAGTTTGAGGGTAGAGATCATTGCCATTTTTTGATGCAGTGGACAGAGAAGACATCATTGGAAAGGTGACATTTGAGTGAAAACCCAAGGGACACAAGGGAGCCAGAGGGTGCTATGAGGGTGGTGAGGAATCATGTTCCAGCCAGGGGAAAAACACAAAAGCCAGAGACAAGAGCTTAGTGTGTTCGAGGAACGCCAAGGAGCTGATGGGCTGGAGTGGTGGGGAATGATGGGGAGAATAACAGGAGATTAAATCAAAAAGTGTGGGGCAAGCTTAGGTGGGGCCTTGAAGAACTCACTAGGGACTCTGGCTTTTTCTCTGAGTAGGAGAGGAAGCAAGAATTTTGAGAAGAACCGTGGCATGGCCTAACTCACATTTAATCCAGATCCATCTGGCTGCTCCAGTGCGAACACCCTGTAGCATAGACTGATGAAAATTTTACAAGTTGATTTGCAACATCAATTACAGCTTAATGGTATTAAATTGGGGGAATATTGCATATTCTCTCCATGGAAATTAATAAACCACTTGATGGGTACACAGCACCTTTCTTACATTATTTAAGACAAAGTCAGAATGATGAAACTGCTTCTAATTTATGGACAAACAATATGATATCTCAGAATCCCACAGGGTAGTTCTAACCATTTAATTTTTGCTGATTCTCACAACTGCTTCAGCTTTTCTAGCAGAATCTGTTGACTAACATGGCCTCCTTTTTAGATAACAAGCTTTTCGTTTGGACAGTGATTCAGGACCCTGGACGGACCTAGTGAATGCCTCTTTGCTGTAAGATTGTTCCTCAATCTTTCTTTCATTACTGCCTCCCCTACCAAGGAACCTTTGTAGACATGTTTTTTCACTAATTTCTACCATAGGAAAGTTTTTTATTGTGCTAAAATATATATATAACATAGTATTTATCATTTTAATCATTTGCAAGTATACTATTTAATGACTTTAAATGTATTTATAATATTGCGTAGCCATTACCAGTATCTATACCCTAAATTTTCTTGTCATCCCCCACATAAACTCTGTTCACATTAAGCAGTGTGACTCCCTATTCCCCACTCGCCCAAGCCCCTGGTAACTGCTAAATTTGCCTATTCTAGATACCTCATATAAGTGGAATTATACAATACGTGTCCTGGGTCTGGCTTATTTTGCTAGCATAATATTTTCAAGGTCCATCCATGTTGTAGCAGACATTTCACTCCTCTTTATGGCTGAGTAATATTCCATTGCATGCATTTGCCACATTTTGATTATTTATTCATCAGTTGATGTGTTTCTATATACATATATGTACATCTCTCTGTAAGTATGTGTGTGTGTGTATGTGTGTTTGTGTGTGTGTATCTGTGCTTTCTACATAAAAAGTGTAAAATTTTTCTATCGCCAACCCCAGAATGGATTTTTACCTGCAAGAGGAGGGGGAGTTATCACCCTCATTGATAATGCAGGTTCTCAGGTATGGATTTTCCTGCCCAAAATGAGGTACATGTGTAAGTAATGCTTTACTATTATTATTATTATTATTATTATTATTATTTTTGAGACCAAGTCTCATTTTGTCACCCAGGCTGGAGTGCAGTGGTGCTATCTTGTTCACTGCAACCTCCACCTCCCAAGTTCAAGTGATTCTTGTGCCTCAGCCTCCCAAGTAGCTGGGATTATACACCACGACACCCAGCTAATTTTTGTATTTTTAGTAGAGACGGGGTTTCACCATGTTGTCCAGGCTGGTCTTGTACTCCTGACCTCAGGTGACCCACCCTCCTCAGCCTCCCAAAGTGCTGAGATTACAGTTGTGAGCCACAGCACCCTGCCGGTAATGTTTGTATGTAGATAAACTACTTAGAGTGAAGCCATGGATAGGAAAAATGACCTCAAAACACATAAGTATGAAAAGTCATCGTTATTCCCAATGCAATAGAGTTGTCTGTATTTTATTTAATCTTCACAATTGCCAACATTTTATAAAGAATAAACTCAAGAACGTTTTGGAAAACAGCTGTAAGCAGTCATGTCAGGACTAAGCCAATGGAGCCGATATTCTAATTAAACTTTTGAAAGCAATGGCGATTCATGATGTTACTATTTCCAGAGTCAAAAATACTTCTGGAACACAAAGAGAATGATTAAGGAAGTATGTAAAATAGGGAAAAAATGAAATCAGTGTTATATCTGAAGATCAGAGGGGTGGGAAGCTGGTACCTGCCAGGCTATGGATGGTTGTGCCAGCCTATGGCATGATTGTTGGTGTCTACTTGGAAGGCCATATGGCAGGGTATCTGGCATATACTCTCCCAGGTCTTATTCTCAGGTGGTTGCCCAATGCCATATTGTCTCCTTCTGTGAAGAGGAGATATAAAAGATCGTTTAACAGTGTTAATAAAGTCAACCATTTCAAATAACCTGACCAGAACCCTTCAAATGTCATCAAAGACAAGGAGAGACTGAGGAACTCCCAGAATATGAGACTGCAGAGATGTGATGACTGAAGAACATGTGGGGTCCTGGACTGGATCTTAGAACACAGAAAGGATGTTCACAGGAACACTGGGAAATTCTGAATAAAGCCTATAATTTCATACTGTCATGTCAATGTTAATTTTTTAATTTTAGGTAATTGTTCCAGATTATACTAGATGTTAACGTGAGGGAAAGCTGAGTGTGTTGTGCATCTTCTGTGAGTCTAAAATTATTTCAGAAAAAAAAGTACAAGAAAATAAATGACAACCAAGTTTCTGGTAGCTCCTGAGTATCAGAAGCAAACTCAAGACTGGCAAATGTTGAAGCATGGTGAGAGTGAGGGAGTATATCTTCGCATCGTAGCAGCCTTGATGCCTGCCGTCAGAGTGACTCCTGTCCTTGTTTCCTTTCCAATTCCTCTGCAGGGTATGCTGGGTGCATCATGTAACTGGCATGTGGGTGTACCCTTTCCTGGAACACATTGGCCCAGGAGCCAGAATCATCTTCTTTGGGTCTACAACCATCTTAATGAACTTCCTGTACCTGCTGGGAGAAGTTCTGAACAACTATATCTGGGATACACATAGAAGTAAGTATTGCCTGAGGGGACATAAAACAAGAGACTTACTGCCAACAAGAGTATATGCAGAAACTGAGGGAAAATTCCACTGGAGCCTTTTCTTTCAGCCTTCACACAGGATCTCCTATGAAGAGTTCCATTTTATAACTACAGTATGAATTTAAGAGCTGCTGACAGTTACCCGAAAGGTTTACTAGTCACTTAGACTTATTTGCTAGTAAAACATCCAAATCTAAAGAGGAAAGAGGCATGTGTATAAAATTTTATAGGAAAAAATACAGTGTTAACAAAAATATATATATTAGGGAAATTTGTCATTATCACAACACAATACTGCCTTAGCTAAAGGGACCCCAAATTAAATAGATACATTATTAAATGTCACCAGTCTCCTTTAAAGTCACTCAGATCTCCGCTTTCTCTGTGGGTGCAGTCACATGGGAGAGGTATTACTGACATTCTGCTAGAGCTCTAAGCAGTGTGTGATGCTCCGGCCACCTTGACTCACCAGTGGCTGTCATATGAAAGATCTGAAAGTGGCAAAGAGGTACAAGCAGTAAAAGATAATGTTTCATGGCTGCAGAAACTCTTTTAACCTGTGATTTGATTTCTCTTTTGTTTCCACGTATGGCAGAGCCTCCACCTTGGCAAGGCACGTATCTTATCCAAGCTGTGCAAAACCTGTCCAAAGTGTATGTAAGATAACATAAAAATTGAAAGATGGAAAAAGCACCAGCACAGACATTAGGGATTGAGTTCTGCATGAAAATACATCCAAAGGCAAGATGGTTTGGAGATTTTAGAGAGCCCTGGCTCTCTCCTCTGACACAATCACAGCATTCTAGACATCACTAGTAAATTGACTCTGTGACACAGACTTTGAGCACCCTGCTTTGTGCCAGACACCCTGCCAGGAGCTCAATCGAATCAGACAAATAAAGCACAGTGAGTGCATGATTACTGTGCGTGGTTACTGAATCAGACTTTTCTGTGTGTGGATCCTCTAAGCTTGTACGCATCAGGGTACTAGACAATGGTAAATGGCCCAGAGGAATTTGGGAGTTTCTTTTCTCAGCAACTTCTGATTTTAATAAATGTTCTATTAGAAAAGTATCAACATTTTTTATTCTGTTCAGGCCCACAGCTTAAGGGACTGGAAAATAATCTTTTAATAACGCCCCACCTGTTCAATGGAAATAGTGATCTTTCTCCATTAATTTACTGAAGTATTTAGTTAACCGACAAAAATATTTTGAATACAAAATATAAACTTTTCTCAGCTTCTTGGGAGAAAGGTTGTATTTAAACTTAAATGAATGTGTCCAGTATATGCTATTCAGGAAGGACATAAGTACCGGCTATGCTTGACTTGATTGATTTGACAGTCATTTGGCTATAGTTCTACTACTTCTATGAGAAGATGACCTGAAAACCAGAAGAGAGAAATATCCACTCTGCATTATTAACTTTATGTACGTAGGACCATCTGGTTAGTTCCACAGAGACAGATGTTTTGGGCCAAGTAAGTATCTTCCTCATTTATAAGAGGGGTCACAAACTGATGGCCTGCCCCAACTTGTACCAACCAAGTTCTGTTGGGCCTACATAGGGGAATTTTTGTTTTTGAATCAGTATTTTAAAATTGGGAGATATGACATAAGGGCCAGATTTTTAGCTTCTTAGGATATATTTTAAGATCTGGTGGCTGGGCGCAGTGGCTCACGTCTGTAATCCCAGCACTTTGGGAGGCCAGGGCAGGTGGATCACGAGGACAAGAGATCGAGACCATCCTGGTCAACATGGTGAAGCTTTGTCTGTACTAAAAATGCAAAAATTAGCTGGGCGTGGTGGCACGTGCCTGTAGTCCCTGCTACTTGGGAGGAGAATTGCTTGAACCCAGGAGGTGGAGGTTGCAGTGAGCCGAGATCACACCATTGCACTCCAGCCTGGGTAACAAGAGTGAAACTTCATCTAAAAAAAAAAAAGAAAGATCTGGAAACATGGAGCCCACTGTTCTCTTGTTCTCTTCTGGTGACAGTGGTTTAGGATAGCAAATCCATTATCCTGTGGCTGGGCATGGTGGCTCATACCTGTAATTGCATCACTTTGGGAGGCTGAGGTGGGTGGATCACTTGAGGCCAGGAGTTCAAGACCAGGCTAGCCAACATGGTGCAATTCCATCTCTACTAAAAATACAAAAGTGAGCCTAGTGTGGTGGTACATGCCTGTAATCTCAACTACTTGGGAGGCTAAGGCACGAGAATCGCTTCAACCTGGAGGCAGAGGTTGCAGTGAGCCGAGATCGTGCCACTGCACTCCATCCTGAGGCACAGAGTGAAACTCTGTCTCAAAAAAAAGAAAAGAAAAGAAAAAAGAATTGAGTATCAGTTATCCCCTTTAGATGACTAATTTTCCCTCGTTCTCACCTGGCCACTTGAGTCAGTCAGTCACATTAGCTGCCTGGTTCTATTAGTTACTGAGTTGAAAACTACTCACTAAAAGCAGTGTGTTTGGATGAACTGAGGACATGTAGTACGGCACTACAGCACTGAGTATTTCACATCAGTTACTATAGAGTCCCGCAAGAAGAAGGAAGATTGCATTGCAGCCACCCTCCTTTTTCCATAATGGTTTTTAATAGCTCAACTCCCTCTACTTGGGTGACTTATGTTAGCTACAACTTCAAGATAAAAAATCACACTATTACAGAATCTTACAGCGAAAGAAAGACTAGAAATCATCTAAACCAACCCTTTTTTTTTTTTTACCATCAGCCTGAAAAATCTTAAGTGACCTTCCAGAATAGGTAATGGCAGAGCTGGTGCCTTCTAACTGATGTTCAGTCCAGTCTCCAGATGTCCCCTTTGTATAAGGATACCAGTTGTATTTAATTCGGGCCCACCCTGTTGATCTCATTTATAAACACCCTATCTCCAATAAAGTCACATTCTGAGATCCTGGGGGTTAGGATTTCAACATATGAATTTGGGAGAGGGGACACAGTTCAGCTGATAACACTTCACTCGCTCCCCACCAGAACACATGTCCTTCACCCAATGAAAATATTCTATCCCAACAACCCCAAACGTCTTTCAAACATCAACTCTCAAGTCCAAAATCTCACCTTTAATATCATAAAAATTGGGTAGGCGTGAGACTCAGGGTGTGAGTAATCCTGAAGCCAAATTGTTCTCTAGCTGTGTGGGAACCTGGGAAACCAGACAAAAAGTTTTGTTTCCAAATCAGAATGATGGGACAGGCATAGAATATACATTCCCATTCTGTAAGGGAGAAGTTGGGGGGTGGGGGGCGGAGAATCATGGCTTCCAAGCAAGCCTGAAGCTAGCGGGGGAAATTCCATTCCATTTTAAGGCTTGAAAATAATCCTCTTTGGCTAGATGTTCAGTCCTCAGGGCTGGCTCACTGGGGAGGGGATGCATAGCCCTGCCTTCCAGGTGCAAAAGCCCCACCACCTCAGCCCTGGGCTATACAGTTCCACCCTCTACAACCAAGGAAGAGCCAGTCCCTGAACCATCTGTGAAGCCATTGGTCCTTCATTTCATTCTGTGGCTGTCCCTTTCAGTCCAGGCTGTCAATGTGTCTGCTTATATAAAATTCTCAAAAACCTTACCGGCTTCCTATGCAAGTCATGGGGATCCAAGCAGTCAGACAAGAGGGCACACCACGGATCTTTTACAGGTAGCCACCCCTCTTTTTCTGGCTTCTGCTGCCGAGGTTGATTGGATCCGTGAGTCACATACCTAATTTTGTTAGCACATGGCTGTCCAGCCACACCCTTGGTATTATCTTCCAGTCAGAGGCACTGAGGGTTAAGCACATTAACGTAGGATTTTGGGGAGTGGGGGACACCATTCACAGCTGAACTAATTTCTGTACTTAAGCGAAGACTTTCTCCCAATTTTAGTATATGTGACCAGTCTTACTAAAGGTACATTTTGTAAGACCAGAAATGAGTCTTTTCAAAAGCAAAAGGTTGGGGTGAGGACAGAGAAAGAAAGTAGGCAAGCGGGGAGAAAGGAGAGGTCTGTGTGAGCAGAAATCTGCACCTCTTCTCCTCCAGCTGCCCATGCAGGTCATTCCCGCCCAGGCCCGCCCAGGCCTAGGGATGTCCCAGCACCGCCCCCTGGTGGAGCCTGTGCTCCCCGCCCCCACCGCATGAAGGCCATGTGACTGACTCCCTCAGCGCTCTGCAGCCTTGTCCCCTCTGGCCCCAAAAGTGTGTTCTACCTCAGCTTTGTGATAGGTTTCTTCCCGTCCTTTGTGGGGAAATTTTATCTCTGGTTCTTGCAAACATTATTTACAGCTGTGTAATTTTCCTCTGTACCTCACAGCTGCCAAACCAAAGTAAGTGGGAAGCCATTTTCCCTCTCTAGGTCAATGAGTAACCCCATTCTCCACCCGCGCTTTGGAAGATTCCAGCGTTGCTGCCAAGTCAACCCATCTGCAGGATAGTGCTTTGGAAAAAATAAACCTTAAAAAGAAAAGCAAACTGCTATTAGTCCCTGATAGCTTCTCCACAGGGGAGGGAACACGGACAGAGCAGGGCTTCAAGACATACGTGCAGTTTGAGCGGAATCTGTGCTGTTTTTTTGTTTCCTTGGTTACCCAACAACGAAGGCATGTTGTACCTTCTCCCCTTCAACCATGTTCCTCCTCCTGAGAGACATACTCACTCTTCAATTTGTTTTCCTTCGTATGATTTCTGAGAAGGACTTAAGGAAAAGTGCTCCAGATCTCTGCCAGTTCTTTAGCCATGAAAACCAAACATAAAAGACCATCTGGGGACATCTGTGCAGAGCACGTTACCCACATTTTCACCACCGCTACTCTGACGGCACAAAACTTAGGCTAGGAGCTGGGGGTTGTGTGGTGGGGGAGTCCCTCCTGTTGTAAGTCCTAACATTATGACCCCCTGGGGTTAAACCTTATAATTTTCATATTGTGGAGTCCCATATTGTGTTCTGCTTTCCACTAGTCCTGGCTTCTGAGGCTTTCTGTGTGTTCATTGCTTATTAATTTATTCAACAAAGACTGATTGAGCACCTGCAATGAGACACACACACTGTGTTAGGTGCTGGGGATACGATCAGGAACAGCACAGGGAAGCGCCCTACCCTCAGAAAGCTTGCAATTTATCAAAGTATACTAACCAAACCTGCAAAATGGTATTTTAAGTTCTTTTGTTCCATTTTTGCTATCGAAACAAAGAAACTGAGAGTTTAGTATGATTCAAAAAATGTTTCGGTACCAGAAAAAGAAAAAAGAAGCACTTGCGAGATTTAACTATAATTCATAAAAATGACAAACATTTTCATCTCCAGGCCCATGAAACGTCATTGACTATACAGACAGTAGGCAAAGGGTCTTACTGGTGCAGTACATACAAGTTCTTCAGGAAGAAGAACGATTCTACCAGGATTGGGTTGAATAGAGAGAGAATTTCAGTTTAAGTTTCAGGAGTATGGAAATAAACAGTTCTTGGGGCTAACAAACTCTCTATGAACTTAAAAAAAAAAAAAAAAAAAACTGGCTTTTGAAAATCCAGAGTCCTTGCCTTGGGAAGGGACAGGACTAAAGTAAAAATAAATGAATTCTGTTTGAAACTCCTGAGTTGCACATCTCATGTTGCCAGAAGCTGGTCTAAAAAGCATTCTAGCTGGGGTTTCCATGCAAACTCAGGCAGTCATGAATCAACTTGCAGCCTTGTCTCCCAGAGGCCATAGGAGCTGGGTGTGTCCCAACCCAGAGTGCTGTGTCCTGATTCTAGGGAAAGGGTGGGAAGAGAGGTCACTGAGGATGTTTCTGGAGAAAGTTGTACATGGCTTCTCTTCTTAGCTAGGAGGGAAAACGGGGTGTCAGGAGGGTGGATGGGAGAAGTGAGGGCAGATGAGTGGATTTGTGGGTAGTGCTAGCAAACCAGATTTAAACAAACTGCTTGTAGTTTAAACTGATGCTCAAATAAAACACTTTGCCTGTATTTCTAGGTATGGAAGAAGAGAAAGAAAAGCCTAAATTGGAATGAGATCCAAGTCTAAACAGAAGAACTAGATTGAGCTGCCATCGAAGACTCGTTCCCCTGGGCATTGGCAGTGGGGGAGAAAAGCCTTCAAAGGAAGCAGTGGCATCAGCACCCACCTCCCCCAATGAGGACACCTTTTATGTATAAATATGTATAAACATAGAGTACAGTTGTTTCCAAAAGAACTCACCCTCACTGTGTTTTAAAGAATTATTCCCAAAGTCATCATTGATCATTACATTCTTTCATTTTCTAGTTTTAAAACCAAAATTGGGCATTGGATTTTTATTTTGGCAATTTAACTTCATCTAGTTAAGAAAGAAAAAAGTTATTGTACTTCTTTTTGAGAACTATCTTGAAGTCAAAGGGGCAGATACAGAGTAAGGTCTTTGTGTATTTAGTCCTAAAGGTGGCTGTAATATGAACCTAGGCCACCAAGGGGACCTGAGAGGAAAGGGGACAGATGTTTCCCATTGCAATAATATCACAGTTGCCTCAAATGAGCACTATTTGTAATAATGATGTCAATTTCATTAAAAGCCTGAGTGTATTGCATCTCTTCATTTCATCATGTGGAAGTTTTCCTAGATGCAAATTCTGACTGTAATAAAGACCAACAGCCCTGACCCTGATGTGTGCATGGTGCATCTCAAAATCTTAATAACATTGGTGTATCCTTTTTATTTATTTATTTATTTTTGAGACAGAGCCTCATTCTGTCACCCAGGCTGGAGTGCAGTGGTGTGATCTTGGCTCACCACAACCTCCGGCTCCAGGGTTCAAGTGATTCTCCTGCCTCAGCCTCCTGAGTAGCTGGGATTACAGGTGCACACCACCACACCCGGCTAATTTTTGTATTTTTAGCAAAGACAAGGTCTCACCATGTTGGTCAGCCTGGTCTCAAACTCCTGACTATGTGATTCACCTGTCTCGGCCTCCCAAAGTGCTGGGATTATGGATGTGAGCCACCGTACCTGGCCTCCTTTTTATTTTTATTGCCTGTTGAAAATGGGTTTACTGAAACTGGTTCTTTTCTATCATTTTTGGATTTTAAAAAATGTGAATCTTCTTGATAACTCCAAAACTAAATTGTTTGAAAAAGCTGTTTTACAAAGTCTTTGACAATAATTATTTTTAAGATAAAAAATGTTACAGAAATTATAAAATGTTACTTAACCCAAATATAAGTATTGATTGCCCATGCTGAGAGAGATTTGCAAATGACATCCATTAGCTCCAAAATTATAATTAAATTTAAAAATTAAAAAATGGAAAACATTAAACTTTTTAATTCAAAAAAATCAAACTCAAAAAATTTAATTTTATATTACAATTAAATTTAAATGTAATTAAATCCTAAAAATCATTCTTCCTTCCTTCCCTCTCTCCTTTCTCTCTCTGTCTCCCACACACACTCTATATGCCCCATTTCTAAAAGCATAATTGATAGCAATATAGAATGCATCTAGCAGCATTACCATATTAGTTTCCTAACTCATGGAGTTGGGACTGTTAAGTAGGAAAAGTCAAGCAGAAATCCACCAAAACAGAAAAGCACAGCAATACCACACTCTTGGACTGACTGCTGCAGTTAGTGCAGGATCAAAGACTCGGAGGATCCAGAGTTGATTTCCCTCACAACTACATGTAACTCACCCATCTGACCTCTCTTATGGGTTAACTTGTGTCCCCTAAAATGTATATCTTGAACCCCTAACCCCTAGTACCTTAGAAAATGACTGTTTTTGGAGACAGGGTCTTTACAGAGGGGATTAAGTTAAAATGAAGCCATTAAAATGGGCCCTAATACAATCTGAGTAGTATCTTTATTAAAGAAAGGAGAATTTAGACACACACAGAGGGATGCCACGAATGTACACACACAGGAAAGACTGTGTGAGGGTATGGGAAGAAGGTGGCCAACTGCAAGCCAAGGAGAGAGGACTCAGAGGAACCAAACCTGCAGATGCCTTGATCTTGGACTTCTAGCCACCAGAACTTTCAGAAAATAAATGTATATTGTTTAAGCCACCAGTCTGGGGACTGACATTTTGTTACATCAGTCGCAGCAAATTAATATGAACTATGTATAAAAGATGGATGAATTTTGGGGAATTTTAAATTATTGCCAACTTAGCCAGCAGCTCCACTGATAGCAGCGTTTCCAGAAGTGTTTTTGCTGGAGTAAAACAATACAATCCCTGGGATATAGAATGAAGGTACTAAAATTTTCTTTCTTTTTTTTTTTTGAGATGGAGTTTCTATTGCTGCCCAGGCTGGAGTGCAGCGGTGCAACATTGGCTCACAGCAACCTCTGCCTCCCAGGTTCAAGTGATTCTCTTGCCTCAGCCTTCCAAGTGGCTGGAATTACAAGCATATGCCACCACACCAGGCTAATTTTGTATTTTTAGTAGAGACAGGGTGTTTCCATGTTGATCAGGCTGGGTGTTGAACTCCCGACCTCAGGTGATCCACCCACCTTGGCCTCCCAAAATTCTGGGATTGCAGGTGTGAGCCACCGTGCCTGGCCTAAAATTTTCTTTTAGTGGGAAGATGGGGTGGCATGGCTGAGCACAGAAAGGCTGGGGCTGTGGCTCAGTGTGGACTCAACTGGTGGGCAGCGGTAGCTGCGAGGAACTCACTATGGCCCTAGTCCCGCCGCAGATGCTCGGACGCAACAGGTTTCACTCCTTTATTCAGGAAAAACGTGGATTCAGAAAAGCATCCAGTAAGATTGAACCTCGAAGATCAGACAGGGACAACTGGTGAAGCATATGAGAGAAGTGCTTTGATTCCTACTGTGGAAGCAACAGTCTTTTATCTTTCTCCTTATCCTCTAAGGAGGATGCTCATAAAACCTTTATTTTTTACTGTTGGGTTTTCAGGCTGTGCATTTGGATCAGCTGCTGTTTGGGAATGTCAATCACTGAAATCCAGGGTCCGGAGCTATTTTCATAGCATAAAAGCTGATTGGTTGGATAGCATAAGATGACAAAAGAAAGGAGACTTCAGAAAGGAGATTAAGAAGTGGTGGAATAATCTAAGTGATGGCCAGCAGACAGTGACAGGTATCACAGCTGCAAATGTCCTTGTAGTCTGCTTATGGAGAGTACCTTCTCTGCACTGGACAGTGATCAGATATTTCACATCTAATCCAGCCTCAAAAGTCCTTGTTTTCCAATGTTGCTGTCAACATTCAATCACTTCTCCTTGTTTCACATGGCAGCAAATATGTAAGTTTTGTGGAGCTTCTCCTCCAGCATTGTATATTCTGGGTCAAGAGCAGTTCATGGCAGTGTACCTAGTACCTATCTGCAGGTGTTATTTCCAATTTTGTCAGTTACATATGTGAAGTTGCCACAGGAAGATATGTACCATCACTTGGTGCATCTGGTGCCATCATGACAGTCCTCGCAGCTGTCTGCACTAAGATCCCAGAAGGGAGGCTTGCCACTATTCTCCTACCAATGCTCACATTCACAGCAAGAAATGCCCTAAAAGCCATTAATGCTGTGGATACAGCAGGAATGATCCTGGGATGGAAATTTTCTGATTATGCTCCCTTTGGAATATGGTATGTTACTTACGGTCATGAACTAATTTGGAAGAAAAGGGAGGCTCTAGTGAAAATCTGGCATGAAATGAGAACTAACAGCCCCCCAAAAAGAGGTGGCTCTAAGTAAAACTGGGATTGGACAGTACTGGTGCATCTGGCTTTTATGCTGCCTAGAGCCCCAGAAGACATCGGCCCATAGACATCGCTATGTTCCCGCCTGGGAGACACTGGCAGCTGGCCTCCCAGTGTTTTCAGCTGTGTCCCATGGTCCATGTCTTTTTAGAAAATGAATTATGACGAACTTGTGAAATAAAGGTTTACATCTCATTCGTAAAAAATAAATAAATAAAATAAAATTTTCTTTTACCTTGCGAGAATAGCAGAATGCCCTCACTGTATTTTCTCAAGGCTATTTCTTTGTGTGTGTATGTGTGTGTGTGTGCATGTGTTACAAATATTTTTAATTTAATTTCTATCTTAAGTTCAGTGGTACATGTACAGGTTTGTTATATAGGTACATTTGCATCATGGGGGTTTGTTCTATAGATTATTTTGTCACCCAGGTATTAAGACTGGTACCCATTAGTTATTTTTAATAAATAAATAAACAACAAATATAAAATAATCCTCTCCCTCCTCCCACCCTCCACCCTCTGAATGCCCCCGGTGTGTATTATTCCCCTTTATGTGTCCTTGTAGCTACCACTTATAAGTGAGAACATGCATTTGATTTTCTGTTTCTTCATTAGTTTGCTAAGGATGATGGTCTCCAGCACCTTGATCTCATTCTTTTTTATGGCTGCATAGTATTTCATGCTGTATATGTACTACATTTTCTGTATCCAGTCTACTATTGATGGGCATTTAGATTGAGTCCATATCTTTTCTATTGTGAATCCAGCTACAATGAACATATTCATGCATGTGTCTTTATAATAGAATGATTTCTATTCCTTTGGTTATATACCCAGTAATGGAATTACTGTGTCAAATGGTATTTCTGTTTTAGGTTTTTGAGGAATTGCCACACTGTCTTCCACAATACTTGAACTAATTTACCTTCCCACAAACAGTGTAGAGACGTTTCTGTTCCTCCAAAACCTTACCAGCATCACAGATGCTGCATAATAATACCCATTCTGACTGGCATGAAATGGTGTCTATCACACTGTGGACTTTTTAATAAAACCCATTCCGACTGGTGTAAAATGGTATCTATCTCACTGTGGCTTTGATTTGCATTTCTCTAATGATCTGTGATGTTGACCTTTGTTTCATATGATTGTTAACCAAATGTATGTCTTCTTTTGAAAAGTGTCTGTTCATGCCCTTTGCCCACTTTTTAACGGGGTTGTTTGCTTCTTATACATTTGTGTAAGTTCCTTATAGATGCTGCATATTAGACATTTGTCAGATGCATTTTCTCCCATTCTGTAGGTTGTCTGCTCAGTCTGTCAGTAGTTTCCTTTGCTGCACAGAGCTCTTTGATTTTATCTCATTTGTCAGTTTTTACTTTTGTTGCCATTGCTTTTGGTGTATTCATCATGAAATCTTTGTCCAATGCTATACCCAGAATGGTATTACCTCAGTTGTCTTCCAAGGTTTTTATAACTTTGGGTTTTTCATTGAAGTCTTAAATCTGAAGTTAATTTTCTTATATGGTATAAGGAAGAAGTTTGGTTTCAGTCTTCTGCATATGGCTTGCCAGTTATTCCAGCACCATTTATTGAATAGAAAATCTTTTCCCCATTGCTTGTTTTTTGTCAGGTTTGTCAAAGATGAGGTAGTTGCAGGCATGCAGTCTTACTTCTGCATTCTCTATTCTATTCCATTGGTCTATGTGTCTGTTTTTGTTCAGTACCATGCTGTTTTGGTTACTGTAGCCCTGTGGTATAGTTTGAAGTCAGGTAGCATGATGCTTCCAGCTTTGTTCTTTTTGTTTAGGATTGCCTTGTCAAAGTTATTTCAGTAATGGTTTTATATCATGATTTAGTCCACAGTGACTTTGTTTGTCTAACTGTCCCATGGGACATTAAGTTTCTATTACACTAATTATATCATACTGCTTGCAGAACTCAGCAAGTACCCTAGATAGCTTGAGAAAACACAGGCATGCGAGAGGGTTATAGATAAACAGCCCCCTCAAAAAACAAATCAGGCCATCTACTTTTGTGAAGTTTATAGGGCTCCAGTGATCTGAATGAGATATGTTAATATATGCCCTCTAAAGTAAAATCAAATTGTTTCATTTTGCATGCATTACTACTAGGGAAGAGGCACATTGCTCCGTATGCCTTACTAGATTTTAGAGGAAGCATATGTCTCATTGAGTGTGCTGTTCTTATTCCTAACTCACAACCAGAGTTATAAAAATTACAATGAAAAGTCTAAAATCATTACAATTTGTGGATGAATGATTTTAAACACACACGCACACAATTCCAGTTATCTATTACTACCAATAAACCATCTCAAAACTTAGCTCTTAGAATAATAATTATTATTTTGCAAATGAATCTGCAACCTGGGCAGAATTTGGCAGCATGACCTTGTCTATGTGCCATGGATTATCTGCTGGGGTGACTTGAAGGCTGGTGGCTAGAATCCTCTGAAGTTTTGCTCACTTACCTGCCCAGTGGTTGCTGCTGGTTGTTAACTGAGGCCTCAGCTAAGGTTGCGACTGGAATAACTACATGTGGCCTCTCCAAATTGCTTCTCGGCTTCATCCCATCTTACTGTGTGTCTTTTCCATATGGTTGCTTGGCTTCGTCACAATGTGGTGCCTGGATCTTAGCAGGCCCAGAAGAAAAGTTTTTATTTAATATTGACTTAGAGTAAGAAGTCACATAGTGTCACTTCTGTCATAGTCCAGCCTAGATTCAAGGAAAAGGAATGTAGATCCTCATGTCTTGATGGACAACTATCAATGTTACACTGTAAAAAGAATATATATGATAACAAAATATTGGTGGCTAGATTTATAAAACACAATCTGTCACACACATCCAAAACAATGAACTGAAAACTGACTTTAAAATAAAGATAATAAGGTTATAAAGATATATGGAAATCCATACTTTTATTATGCATAGGATGTAATGGGATATAATGGAAGAAAAGTATTCTTTCCAATAGCAACAACTTTATGAAAAAATTATGAAACTATTAAATGATGCAAAAGAAGGTTTGAAGAAATGGAAACACATACCTTGTTCATGTTCTTAGAAACCAAGACTGACTATATCATAGATGTCAAGTTCCAAGTTAATTTATAATCCAAAAATACAAACCTTTGTTTTTTATTTAAGTGTTTGTTTATTTTTGAAACTAAACAAGTTAATCTTTAAGGTCATATGTAAAAATTAACATACAAGAATTGTTAGGAAAACTCTGAGTTTAAAAAGCAATGAGAGAGAACTGGAAGACTGGCCCCAAAAATATTAAAACATTATATAAAAGCCTCATTTAATAAAGCAGTACTAAATTAACTATGAATACGTCAACTAATAGAACAAAATAGAAAGAGCAATAATAGAAATAAATACATGTGGGAATTTAGAATATAATAAAAGTTGTACCTAAATCAGGAGGAAGGATAGGTTATTCAGTAAGTATCATTAGGACAACTGGAAAGTGATCTGGATAGAAAAACAGTTGGATCCGTATCTTGCATCTTTTACCCTGACATATTTTTACAAATGGCTTATCTTCCTAATATGTAGAGAGATCGTTAAAAGAAAAAAAACCAACAACCTAATAGGAAAATAATGGCAAGAAAACAGGAATAATGCAGAGAAAAAGAAAGTATCCCTTAAACAAATGAAAAGAATGGAACTCCAATCATAATAAGAAAAAACAGATTGTCAAAACTTCTAGCCTTTGACAACACATTCTGTTGAATAAGACTGTGGACAGTTTCATAATTGCTTGTGAAAGTACAAAAGGCACAATCCTTATAGAAAGGAATTTGTCTGTATCTTTTCAAATTACAAATGTACAAATCATTTGACCAGCAATTCTATTGCTCAGAACTTAGGCTAACACATATTTCCACATTTTAAGCTTATTAATTGCAGCAAAGTTTGTAATAGGAAATAATGGGAACAACTGAAATGTCAGCAACATTATGATGCCTACTTAATGAATACTGTAAAAAGGAGGAGGTGTAAAAAGAAAGAAGAAAGGAAAAACAAAATGTTATATTCTGTGCACTGATACTGAAAATTTTCTGAAAATCTTTAAATTCTAAAAAGAAATACGTTGAATAGTGTGTACAGCATGCTACTTTTCAACAAGAATTGGGGGAGACAAAATGATGAATTTTTGCTTGTATACATGTAAGAAAACTTTAGAAAGATACCTAAAATGTAAAAAGTTATTCACTTAAATGGTAGAGAGAGAAATGGGACTGATTGAATGGAAATAGAATTGGTGGGAGATTGTTCATTATACACGTTATTTTTTTTATTTTTGAAAGATGTAATTGTATTACCTGTTCTAAAAGTAATTAGTAATTACTTTTACTAACTTAAAGCTAACTCTTTGAGACAGGAAAAGTATGTTAAAGAGGAGAATTAAAAAGAGATTCCAATCTGTTCAGGAAACAATGGCACAATTTCTCATAACTAAACTTAATGAATGTGGCCAAAGCTGTACCTAGAAAAACATTTATATAGCCTTAGATTTTATTTTTATAGAAAAAAAATAAATGAAGAAAACTATGTATTCAGCAGAAATAGAAAATAAAAACAAATGATAGAGAAATATTAGGAAGTAATAAAAATAAAAGCAGAAATTAAGCAGAAACAGTAAAATTGATAAATTGATTAATACAGTATATCACTTGCAAAAGTATTCATAAATATGCAAACTAATGACATGCTAACTGAAAAGAAAGAGAAAAAACACCAATAACTGACTACGTAAGCACAGATGGGAAGAAAATTTTTAATTATAAACCGTTTTTTAGCTTTATGGACACAAATTCTTAGAACTCAATAAAATGTACAATTTTCAGGGAAAATTGATTTAATAAGAATTAGAAAGCTTATATGTAGGGAAGACATTTTAATTTTTAATTAACTATCTCCAAAAAAGGACTTGGGTCCAGAGTATTTTATGATAAAGTCCTTAAAAAAATCTTTCAAATAACAATTCTTGTGTTATTTTAAATGTTCCAAGATTGCAGAATAATGAAACACTTCCCAAATTATTTTTCAAAGTTAACATAATTATCATAAAAGCCAACAAAGAAAAATATTTACTTGCTTTAACTAGCATATGAGCAACATAAATTCAACACTAAATATAATAGTTCTATTCTAAAAATTCAAGGATAGTGTATTAGTAGAATTTTCATTAACATTACTATCTCAATAATGCACAAAAGAAAAAAAAATCATGGTTTTCTCTATAGTGTTCTAGGACATTTGAGAAAATTTGACATTGATTTATGAGAATATTGGTGAAAGAAAAATATAAAAATATCCCAAATCATGATAAGGAATAGCCATCTAAAACACCAAAGACTCTCCTGTTTAAAGTCAGAAATGAGACAAAAATATCCACAACACTGTTATTGTTGATATTTTTCTGAGGAGTTGGGGATATCAGATCTAGTTTCAAATAAGTTATATTTTTACCTTAAATGAAGTAATATTTTTCCCTTTTATTTTTAGTTGACATGTAATAATTGTATAGATTTTGGGGATACAGTGTGACATTTTGATACATCTGTAAACGGATAATGATCAAATCAGGGAAACTGGCATATTCATCACCTCAAACATTTATCATTTCTCTGTGTTATGAACATTCAAAATTCCCTGGCTTTTAAAAAATATACAATAATTGCAGTTAACTGTATTCATACTGTAGAGCTTCAGAACTCCAGAATTCATTTCCCCAATCTAGCTGTAGTTTTGTATCTGTTAACTAACCTTTCCCCACCCTCCTCACCCTCTACCCTTTCCAATCTCCAGTATCCGTGATCTAACTCTTTTCTTCCATGGCTGAAATTGTTTTTGTAGCTCCTATATATGAGTAAGAACATGCAGTATTTCGATTTCTGTGCCTATTTCACTTAACATAATGCCCTATAGGCTCAGCCACGCTGCATACACAGATGACAGGATTTCATATTTTGTGGCTGAATATTATTCCCATATATATATATACCATATTTTCTTTATCCACTAAACATTTAGGTTGCTTCCATGTCTTAGCTATTTTAAACAGTGCTGCAATAAATATGGGGATGCAAGTATTCCTTCAATATACTGATTTCCTTTCCTTCGGCTAAGTACCCAGCACTGGGATTGCTGGCTCATATGGTGGTTCTATTCTTAGTTTTTTGAGATGCCTCCACACTATTTTCTATAATGTCTGTGCTAATTTGCACACTCACCAACATTGTATAAGAATTCCCTTCACTGCACATCCTTGCCAGCACTTATTTTTTGACTTTTTAATAGCAGTCATTTCTAACCATGGGGAGATGATATTTCCTTGTGGGTTGTATCTGCATTTTCCTAATGATTAGTGATGTTGAGCATTTTTTCCTACGTTTGTTGTCCATTTGTATGTCTTCTTTAGAGAAATGTCTAGTCGGTTCCTTCGCCCACTTTTTAATGAGATTATTTGTTTCCGGTGTTGAGTTGTTTGACTTTATGAGTTCATTGTATATTCTGGATGTTGGCCTCTTGTCAGGAAAACAGTTTGCAAACATTTTCTAGCATTCTACAAGTTGTGACTTCACTCTCTTGTTTCCTTTGCTGTGCAGAGCTTTTTAGTTTAATAAAATCCCATTTGCCTATTTCTGCTTTTGTTGCATGTGCTTATGAAGGCTTAACCATAAAGTCTTTACCTAAATCAGTATCCTGAATTAGGTAATATCCTATGTCTTTAATTTGGAGGTGATTTTTGTATAGGTAAGAGATAGGAGTTTAGTATCATTCTTCTGTAAATGAATATCCAGTTTTCCAGCACTGTTTATTTAAGAGGGTGTCCTTTCCCCAGCGTATGTTCTTGGTGACTCTATTGAAAAGCAATTGGCTGGTAAATACGTATATTTCTGGGTTCTCTACTCTGTTCCATTCATCTGTGTTTGTACCAATACAATGCTCTTTTGGTTACTATGTCTTTGTAATATATTTTGAACTGAAGCAGCGTGATTGCTCCAGCTTTGTTCTTTTTGTTCGCTATTGCTTTGGCTATTTATGGTCTCTCGTTCTTCCATATGAATTTTAGGAGGTTTTTCTACAAATCTGTTTCTGTGAAGAGCATCATTAGTATTTTGATGAAGATTGCATTGATTCTGCAGCCATAAAAAAGGAGTTAATGGCCAGGCGCGGTGGCTCAAGCCTGTAGTCCCAGCACTTCGGGAGGCCGAGGCGGGTGGATCACGAGGTCAAGAGATCCAGACCATCCTGGTCAACATGGTGAAACTCCGTCTCTACTAAAAATACAAAAAATTAGCTGGGTATAGTGGCGCGTGCCTGTAATTCCCGCTACTCAGGAGGCTGAGGCAGAATTGCCTGAACCCAGGAGGCGGAGGTTGCGGTGAGCCGAGATCGCGCCATTGCACTCCAGCCTGGGCGACAAGAGGGAAACTCTGTCTCAAAAAAAAAAAAAGGAGTTCATGTCCTTTGCAGGGACATGGGTGAAGCTGGAAACCATCATTCTCAGCAAACTAACACAAGAACAGAAAGCCAAACACTGTATGTTCTCACTCATAAGCGGGAGTTGAACAATGAGAACACATGGACACAAGGAGGGGAATACCAGACACCAGGGCCTGTCAGGAGGTGGGGAGCTAGGGGAGGGATAGCTTTAGGAGAAGTACCTAATGTAGATGACAGATTGATGGGTGCAGCAAACCACCATGTCACGTATATACCTATGTAACAAATCTGCATGCTCTGTACATGTCTCCCAGAACTTAAAATATAATCAAAGAAATAAAAAGATCCGTTCAAAGGGAAAATATACATTGCATTAATTCCATAGATTGCTTTGGGTAGCATGATAATTTTAACCATATTAATTTTTTGAATTCATAAGCATGGTATATATCTTCCATTTGTTTATATCCTTTTCAATTTCTTTCAATAATGTTTTGCGTTTTTGTTGTGGAGCTTTTTACTTCCTTGGTTGAATCTATTGCTATGTATTTTACTTTTTGTAGTCATTATAAATGGGATTGCTTTCTTGATATCTTTTTCAGTTAGTTTATTATCAGTATATAAAAACGCTATTGATTTTTTTATGTTGATTTGTATCAACACAACTTCACAGAATTTGCTTATCAGCTCTAAGAGTTCTTTGGTAGAGTCTTTATGCTTTTCTATAAATAAGATTGGGTCATCTAAAAATGGAGACAACTTTTTTTCCTCTTTTTCAATTTGGCTGCATTTTCTTTCTTTCTCTTGCCTAGTTTCTCTGGCTTGGATTTTCAATACTATATTGAATAAGAGTAGTAAGAATGGGCATCTTTGTCTTGTTCCAGTTCTTAGAGGAAAGGCTTTCAGCTTTTTCCCATTAAGTATGATACTAGCTGTTGTTGGTCATATATGGCTTGTATTATGTTGAGATATGGTCCTTCTGAGCCTCTTTGTTGAGAGATTTCTTTTTTTTTTTACTTTAAGTTCTCGGATACATGTGCAGAATGTGCAGGTTTGTTACAAAGATCCACATGTGCCATGGTGGTTTGCTGCACCTATCAACCCATCATCTAGGTTTTAAGCTCCACATGCGTTAGGTATTTGTCCTAATACTCTCCCTCCCCTTTCCCTCAACCCCACAACAGGCCCCAGTGTGTGATGTTCCCCTCCCTGTTTTCATGTGTTATTGTTCAACTCCCACTTGTGAGTGAGAACATGCAATATTTGGTTTTCTGTTCCTGTGTTAGTTTGCTGAGAATGATGGTTTCCAGCATCCATGTCCCTGCAAAGGACATGAACTCATTCTTCTTTATGACTACATAGTATTCAGTGGTGTGTAAGTGCCACATTTTCTTTATCAAGTCTATTATTGATGGGTCTTTGGGTTGATTCAACGTCTTGGCTATTGTAAATAGTGCTGCAATAAGTGTACATGTGCATGTGTCTTTAGAATAGAATGATTTATAATCCTTTGGGTGTTTACCCAGTAATGAGGTTGCTGAGTCAAATGGTATTTCTGGTTCTAGATCCTTGAGGAACCGCCACAGAGACTTCCACAATGGTTGACTTAATTTACATTCACACTAACAGTGCAAAATTGTTCCTATTTCTTCGCATCCTCACCAGCATCTTTTGTTTCCAGACTTTTTAATGATTGCCATTCTAACTGGCGTGAGATGTTCTCATTGTGGTTTTGATTTGCATTTCTCTAATGACCAGTGATGATGATCCTTTTTTCATGTTTCTTGGCTGCATAAATGTCTCCTTTTGAGAAGTATATGTTAATATCCTTCACTCATTTTGTTTTCTCAGCCCCCTGTGGGCTGAGAAGATATTTGGTATTATTTCAGTTCTTTTAAATTTGTTGAGAGTTGTTTTGTGGCCTAACCTGTGGTGTACCCTGAAGAATGTTCCATGTGCTGATGAGAAGAATGTGTACTCTGTAAATGTTGGATAACATCTTCTGTAAATATCTTTTAGGTCCATTTAGTCTCAAGTGCAGGTTAAGTCTGTTTCTTTGTTGATTTTCTGCCAATATTAATCTGTCCAGTGCCAAGAGTGGCATGTAATAAATGAATACCTATTTGGTAAGAAAGAAAAGCTGGACTCCTCCCTTAAAACACACACACACACACACACACACACACACACACACACATTTCAATGAATTAAATAATTACACGAAGAAAAAAAGAAATATAAAATAATAAAGAATAAAAGAAATATAAGAAAATATAGGTGACTATTTGTGCCTACGAGAGATAGATAAAGCATTTGTATATATTATGTATTAATATATCACATATATTAATATATATTAGTAAATTTAATCTATGTATCTGTAGCCGATATACGTGGGGTGATTTTGAGAGAACAGTCTAGGATGTGTTCAAGATGATGATACCACCATTTTCTTAAATAGAAAACCTGGAGGTGGACTAGGCTGGGGTGGGGTTTGATGATAAACTTGTCTCTGAATTTTTCTGTATGTAGGTCAAGGACTGTTTCAGTGAAATTGTAGGGAGAAAATCCAGATTCCAGAAGATCAAGGAGTTAGTAACTTTAGTTGATGGTAAAGAAATAGAAATAGCAATTACAGAATAGTATTGCAAAACAGAACATATGCCTACACTACAAAGGCTAAGAGGCAAATATGAATCAAATGTGAATATCCTCAGTTGATGACAATTCTGGATTAAGCTTAGCAGGGAATACCTCCTCACTGTCCCAGGAAAGAAGGAAAATGGAATAAGTGACTTGGAAATGATTTTGTAGGACAAAAGTCAAAGTTTATAGATTTTTTTTTTATGGAGTGGATAACTTCAACTTTCTCCTCAAAGAATTGCCTAAAAAGAGTGAGAGAACAAGAACAGGTGATGCAGGTGTGTTTTGCTATATACTCCAAAATAAAAGGCTTTTGGGGATACACTGGGGGCCCAAGAGAGGTTTGAAGACTGTGAATTTGCTTAATGATAACAGGGGACATTTTGGTATTTCCTCCAAGAGACCTCAACAGACCAGAGACAGTAAAGAAATCAAGTTTGGCTTAGAAGCATTGGTGCCACAGAAAGACAAGCAGGTGAAAGTCAAGGGTATTGGCATGAGAGTGGCTGGAAGGATGAATCATAGGGCCTAGATGGAACTGAAAAAGAAAGATGACCAGCACAGCATCCCAATAAAGTGGTCTAGAAGTTGGCAATCTCGATAAGACTGGAAAACAGATGTATCAAATAAATGAGGGCAATAGATAAGAAGTCATTGTCAGAGTTAACTGTTGGAGTTTAACATTTTGGAGACACATGAGATTATACTATTTTTTGCTATTTTAGTTAATATGGTGTGGTAGTGATGACCCCTCCAAAGATGCTTATGTCCTAATCCCCAAAATCTGTGAATATATTACCTTTCATGGCAAAAGGGACTTAGAGATGTGATTAAGTTAAAGATCTTAAGATGGAGAGGTTATCCTGAATTATCCAGTGATTCCAGTGTAGTTACAGGGGTCCTTATAAGAGAGAGGCAGGAGGGTCAGAGTGAGAGAAAGAAATGTGATGATGGTAGCAGAAACCAGAGTGACACAAGGAAGGGGGCACAAGCCAAAGAATGCAAGGAGCCTCTAGGAGCTTGCAAAGGAAAGGAAATGGATTCTCCCTTAGAGCCTCAAAAGGGGTACTACCATATTGACACTTTGACTTGAGGACTTCTGACCTCTGGAAATGTTAAGTAATAAATGTGTATTTTAACCCACTAAGTATGTGATAACGTTTTAATAGCAGTAATGGAACTAATATATAAGCATTTTTACTTATTTATGTAGGCTATTCTTGTACAATGTTGAAGAGTACATATAGTAATAACCAAATGGTAATATCTAAAACTTACTATTGTGATTTTCTAATAATTAAGTGGCCAACACTGTCATCCTTCATTAAGCCAAAGCAATTATCCAGTGCTGACAAAACAGTCAAAATTACTCAAATTCATGTATGTGATTGATTGAAATGGAAGCACTGAAGATCACTGAGGAAGTATCATGGAAACAGCATTTGCCATTCAAAGATATTTACATGCTTTCATGACTACTAATCAATGAAGTAATGAAAATGTTGGGGACAGATGATCCTAATTTTGAGTACAGTTCAAATAATTTTAAAGTAATGACAAATGTCTATTACTTTAGGGAGAGTTGCCAGGAAGAGAGAGAGTCATCTTATGTCCACGCTTTATGAAAAATGGCTTGGACATTTATGAAGAACGTATGTTTTTGAAAAGCTCAGTCAAAACAGTCCATGCATTAAAATCCTCTCGCAGGAATTTCACAAGCATGTAAAACCAAACACAACAGAAAAGCTTTCTGAATGCTATGTTTGGTTTCACGTATATGCATAAGCATATTAATATTTGATTAAATTGTCTCAACATAGACATGTAAGAATGAAATTTATTCATTTTCAAACAACACAAAATATTCTGGGCCCACAACTCTGCATTCTGACTAGGCCAAACATCTTATTTCTTTATCCCAGTCAAGTTTAATATTTAATCTTGGGTTTTTTTGAAATACAAATTTCTAAAACTCAAGTGCTGGCAGTCTTTCAAGTGGGAATAATGAAACTGTTAGTTCTTTAGGGAGCTCCATGGGGGCCCACCCTTCCACTGTCCTTCTTTCCTCTTCTCCCTTAATACTGTGGCAACAAGCAATCTCCCCAAAAGTCTCTGCTTCTGATAAATCCAGAATACTTCTACCTGGATTTATCATGTCATTTACTCATCCCTCCTTACCAAGCCAAGGGGGGATCACAAGCTGCCCTAAGTCACTCTCACAGTTTCAACAACAATAGCATCAACTGCTCTGCCAGCTCAGTGGCATCCCCCAGGCCCCCACCCTGACAGCTCTTCCTGGAGGTACAGGGAACTTAGAGAACACAGATGTCATCTGAAGAGGGTGGAACAAATTGAAACTTCCTTGCTCCCTGCCTCCCAGTCTCTCCACCAAGGGAAGAGGAGGGAAAGGGCACTGTTAATACTTGATGGAGTCTGCTTTCTTCAGTGGTCCCATATCCTTGCCCTCTCTATGTCCTTTATTTTATAAAAACCAAAGGAGTGAGGCTTAAGAAACTGGCTCTGCCAAATGCCTTCTGCTAGCAAATCCCACAGTGGAGAACTGGCATTAAGAACCCATTTCTCTGCCCTTGAAAGGTGAGATATTTGGCAAGTTTTATCCTGAACTATGAACTCTAGCTGGCTGTTCCAGGAAAGCACAAATGTCCCCATGACCACTTTATCACTTTTTAAAAAATGTTTATTTCATGGTATGGTCATCGTTAATTTTTAAATTTTTATGTTGCAAAATGGATTTCCAAAGACAGATCCCCAATTTATAACATTTTGCCTCTAAGAAGTAAGTTTTCCATTTAAACTAATTTAACTTGAGATCATAAGCTTAGCATTAATTAAGTTATAACTTGGGAGATCACTGTATTGATTTCAAAACTCCAACTAAAGCTCTGGGATAAAAAGTTTTCTGAGAACTAGAAGTCGTATAGATAAGGGGGAGGAGGTCTAAGACTAAACAGTTTTTCATGTATAAGAGCCTAGCAATCTGCAGCATTTTTTTCTTCCTCAAAGAAAATTGAGGCAAAGTTCAAAGCATATTGTATCTGGGGAATTTCTGCTTCCATGTAGTTCCTGCCAAATACTTGGGTCTGGACCCTCTGTGAGCACTGGCTTTCTGCCTAGAGGCAATTCCCAGATTATAGCACTGAGAGGAGAATCCCAAACAAAGCCTGGTGGTCTCACTGAGTTAAGGAGACCAGAGTTCAGGGAGACTGAAGTGACTAGCATTGCAGAGAGGAGAAAGAACTCCAGAAATCTACATGGCGTCCCCTCTAGTCTTTGACTGATGCAGTCTGCACATGAATTAGGCAAAACTCTGCAATTTAGGGGAAATAACAATTGCTGAGGCACCATAAGCTAAATAAATAGAAGAGTTCCCATAAGACCAGAAACAATTCAAGTCCCCACTAGTTGCAGTGAAGAGGCCTCATTAAACACATAGGGTATTTAGTAAAGACCCTAGGAGGGTCAGGTGTTTGCTAAAAATCTTGAATAAAGTTTACTCTAGACCCACTCTTTAAAAAGCTTTAAAAGAAGCCTCAAAATTACCAAACTAATCTTTAGCAATCTAATCACCCGCCAGAATAAATTAAAATTCTCTTTAGGAAAGACAAAAAAAAAAAAAAATCCAACACTCGAGACATAAAATTTACCATGTCTGGCATCCAGTCAAATTTCTAGACATGCTAACATGCAGGAGAACTTGACCCAAAAACAGGGAGCAAATCAATCAATAGAAATAGACACAGAATTGAAAAAGGAGATGAAATTACCAAAGACATTAAAACAACTATTATAAATATTCCTTATATGTCAAGAAGGCAGAGGGAGAAATTAACATGACTTGGAGACAAATAGGAGATATAAAAATGCAAATGGAACTTTTATATATGAAAACTATACTGAATGCAATTAACAGAAGATTAGAAACTGCAGGGGGAAAAGGATCAGTGAACATGAAGACAATGCAATAGGAACTATCCTAACTGATGCACAGAGAAGAAAAGAAATTGTACATAGCCTCAGTGATCTGTGGAACAATATGTATGTAATTGGGCACCCATAAAAAGAGGAGTAAAAGGGAGTCAGGAAAAAAATGTGAAGAAATAATGGCAGAAAATTATTCGCATTGGTTAAAAACTATAAACCCACAAATCTAAAAAACTACAAATCCCATGAAGAATAAAAAAAAAAAGAAAACTTCATCAAGTGAAATAATAATCATACTGCTGAAAAGAGTGATAAAGAGAAAAATCTTAAAAGCATCCAAAAAAAAGGTACACTTAGGAACAAATGTAAAAGGTAAAAATGATAGATTTCTCATCAGAAATGATGCAAGCCCAAAGAAATGGAACAATATCTTTAAAGTGCTGAAAAAACCCCATCAACCTAGAATTACATACCCGGAGAAATATTTTCCAAAAATTAAAAGACTTTTTTCAGACAAATAGATTTTGAGAGAATCTCTTGTCAACAAACTTGTACTATTGGGAGAAAGTAAATGATACCAGGTGGAAACTTGGATCTCCACACAGAATGAAGAACATTAAAAATGACAAATTTGTGATTACGCATAAGTCATTTTTGTCATCTTATAAACTCTTTAAAAGATAGCAAATGTTTAAAACAAAAAATAAAACAACGTGTTGAGGGGTTTAAAATATATTTAGAAGTAAAATGTCTGAAAACTTGCATGTAGCACAAAGGATGTGAGGGAGAAAATAAAAGTGTATAACTGTTTCTTTGTTAATTCTCAACTGGTATGATACTGTTTGAAAGTAAACTATTATAAATTAAGGACACAATTTATAAACTCCAAGGCAACTATTAGAAAAGGGTGACATAACTAATAAACTAATAGTGGAGATAAGATGGAGTACTAAAACTATACTATTATTGAGGTGTTCTGTATCTTGATTATGTTGGTGATTCCATGTGAGTTTGCAACTGTCAAAACTTAACAATGTATACACTTTAAGAAGACACAGTTGGGCCGGGCGCGGTGGCTCAAGCCTGTAATCCCAGCACTTTGGGAGGCCGAGGCGGGTGGATCACGAGGTCAAGAGATAGAGACCATTCTGGTCAACATGGTGAAACCCCGTCTCAACTAAAATACAAAAAAATTAGCTGGGCATGGTGGTGCATGCCTGTAATCCCAGCTACTCAGGAGGCTGAGGCAGGAGAATTGCTTGAACCCGGGAGGCGGAGGTTGTGGTGAGCCAAGATCTCGCCATTGCACCCCAGCCTGGGTAACAAGAGCGAAACTCCGTCTAAAAAAAAAAACAGTTTATTGTAAATAAGTTATTTCTCAATAAAGTCAATAAAAACAATAGCAAGAAAAAGGGGGGGAAATAAGACAGATGAAACAAAGAAAATAAATCAGAAGATTTTATATTTAAACCAAATTACTCAATAATTACATTAAATGTAAATAATCTAAGCTATTCAATAAGAGACAGAAACTTTATGAAAGAGTAAAAAGGCAAGACAAAACCATATTCTACCTATAAGAAATGTATTTTAAAAATAAAGACACAGGTTAAAAGTAAAAGAATTTAAAATATAGACAATGGCTCAAGCCTGTAATCCCAGCACTTTGGGAGGCCGAGGCGGGTGGATCACGAGGTCAAGAGATAGAGACCATTCTGGTCAACATGGTGAAACCCCGTCTCTACTAAAAATACAAGAAAATTAGCTGGGCGTGGTGGCGCACGCCTGTAATCCCAGCTACTTGGGAGGCTGAGGCAGGAGAATTGCCTGAACCCAGGAGGCAGAGGTAGCGGTGAGCCAAGATTGTGCCATTGCACTCCAGCCTGGGTGACAAGAGCGAAATTCCGTCTAAAAAAAAATATATATATATATATATATAAAATAAAATATATATATATATATAAAATATAGACAATATACCACTAGTCACAAGACAGGTGGGATAGCTATATTAATAACAGGCACAATAAACTTTACAACAAAGAATATTACCAGGAATAAAGATGAACATGTTATAATGACAAAAGACTTAATCATTCAAGAAGACAACAATTTTAAATGTGCTTGCATCTAACGAACGAGTTTCAAGATATACGAAGCAAAAAAGAATAGTTTTGAAAGAGAAATAGACAAATTCATAATTATAATTAGATAGTTCACATACTTCTCTCTCAGTAATTGAGAGAGTAATTAGAAGATATCAATAAAGATATAGAATTAATAACACTATCCACCAACTTGACCTAATTGTCATTTATAGAACACTCCACCTAACAACTGAAGAATACACATTCTTTTCAAATGCACATGGAATACATACATCAGGATAGACACTACATTGAGCCATAAAACAAGCCTCAAAATATTTAAAAAGACACTGATTCATAAAACAAGTCTCAAAGTATATTTTTTTTAATTTCTGCCTTTCCTCTTTTTCTCCTCTTTTTGTGGGTGCACAATTACGTATATATTGTTCTACAGATATACTGTAATATATTGTAATCATACTAAATACACTATTCAACTACAATAGAATTAAATCCAACTAAGCAAAATTGAAATTCAACATATCAAAATTTGTGTGCTGCAGCTAAAGGGTGCTTAGAAGGAAGTGTATAGCTTTAGATGCTTATTTTGGAAAAGTAAGACTAAAATAATCTTTCACCTTAAGAAGGGTAGAAAAGGGAATAAAAATAACTTGAAATAAAAGAAGGAAGAAAATAATAAGGATAGGAGCAAGAATGAATAAAATAGAAAACAGCCAAACAGTAGAGAAAACCAATGATACCAAAAGCAGTTTGTTTAAAAATAATTGATAAAATTTACAAACTTGTAGCTACACTGGTCAAGAAAATAAGAAGACAAATATTTGCCAATATCAGAAATAAAAGAGGGAAAATACTAAACTACATAATAAATCCTATTGGCATTAACAATGTAATAAGGGAATATTATGCATTATTTTATGCAAACAATTTTAGTTTAGATAAAATAGAAAAATTCCTTGAAAAGCAAAAATTACCAAAATGGACTCAAAAAGAAAGAAATCTTGAATAGCCCTGTAAGAACAGAATTAATTTAACTCCTAATTTGATTCCCACAAAGTTAACTCCAGGCCAGGATGGCTTCACTGGTGAATTCTATCAAGTATTTAAAGAAACAGCACCGATCCCATAAAAAAGCAGACTATAGAGGAGAGGGGAAACTCCGCAACTCCTATAAAGTCATCATCACCCTGATATCCAGCACTTCCCTTGGACTCAAAAAACCAGACCTCTGCTCTGTGCCTATATACTTCAGAAACCCCACCTGGCATGCCCTCAAGATGTTCTAAGTCATCCTCTGCTGCCTGAAATCTGTTGATGTTGGTAATGTCATCTGGGTGGGGTGCCTTGAGCTTGGACTGGTACTCTCACGGGCTCTGGTCCCAGATTCTCCCTTCTCTGACCCTCTACACTGCACATGATATCAGCCAGATGCCCAAGGAACTCAGGGACTCACAGCTCTGGGGTTATCCCAGGATCCCATGGCAAAGATCCAGCTCCAGGAGGGAGGCTTGGCAAGCAGATTGCTCCCTCTGGGCAACACAATATTGCTCTTGTAGGATCATGCAAGATTGGTCTCCCAGAATAATGCTGAAAAATGCTGATGTTGAGCAATTCTCACTTATGTCAGGCACAGAGCAAGTTGAGAACTTTGGCCTACCAAGCAGTCACTGCCAACCAAGCCTTGGGTTTGAGCCACATGTTTGGACCCATGCCTGGACTCTCACTCATTTACATCCTGACTGCAGTGCTGCCCATGATCACAGCACCCAAAGGCAGCAGGTGTCTTTTGCACATGGTAGCAAGCAAGAATCCTTTGCCCTGTACACTCCCACCTTGAACAGCCAGGTTGGTTACTTGGCCCCTTCCATGAGCTTCATATGATATGTCAGGCATAGCATATGCCTGGAAGCTACTGTACCTGTTCCTGCCAGGGGCCTTTGAGAGCAGTGCGCTGCAGCATCAGCTTGCCTTCTGATTGATGTTCTCTCTTGCCTCTGATTGGTGCAGTTGTGCTCACCTAGGATATTCGTAAGTCGCACAAGATGAGGAGTGGACATTTCTTGCAGAAATGGGACTGCCCTTCTTGCTCTACCCATTGGTCCTTCATGGCAGTGTGTAGACGGCAACAGCGTAGTCAACACTGAAAGAGATCATGTTCTCAAAATGCACTGCTTACAATTAGAGTCCAACATTTATGCTATAAAATCCCAAACAGCAAAATACACAGAACACAAAACGTTCACATTTTCTTTTTTTCTTCTTCTTTTTTTTTAATGAAAGAAAGAAAGAGAAAGAGAAATGGGGAGAGAGAACAGGAGTTTTGCTCTATTGCCCAGGCTGGAATGCAATCTAAAATTAGGTATTAAAAACCTCTTTTATGCCGATAATTGTGCTTAACAGCAGAGACAGGAAGAAATAAGGGAAGAAAATAACAAACAAACATCCAACCAATATTTCATTTAAGTCTGTGAAATGCTATGCAAATGCTCAAGAGTGATTTGCTTCCAATTATGTGGTCACTTTCAAAATAGGTGTAATGTGATACTGAGAAAAATGTATGTTCTGTAGACCTGGGGTGAAGGATTCTATAAATATTCACTAAGTTTACTTGTTCCAGTGCTGAGTTCTAATCATAGATGCCCCTGTTAATTTTCTATCTCATTGATCAGTCAAATATTAACAATGTGGTGTCAAAGTCTCCCACTATTATTGTGCAAGAGTCCAAGTCTCTTTATAAGTCATTAAGAACTTGTCTTATGTATCTGGATGTTCCTGTATTGGGTGCATATATATTTATGATCATTGACTCCTGTTGTTGCATTGATCCTTTTACCATTATGTAATGTCCTTCTTTGTTTCTTTTAGTCTTTGTTACTATTAAAGTCTATTTTGTCAGAGGCGAAAGTTACAACTCCTGTGTGTGTGTGTGTGTGTGTTTTTGTTTTCGTTTTTGCTCTTCATTTGATTGGTGAGTCTTCCTCCAATCCTTTATTTTGAGTCTTTGTGTGTCCTTGCTTATGAGATGGATCTGGATACAGCATACCAATGGGTTTTGACTTTTTATTCAACTTGCCTGCCTGTGTCTTTGATTGGGGCATTTAATCCATTTAAATTTAAAATTAATATTGATATTTCTGAGTTTAATATTGTCATTTAATGCTATCTGGCCATTTTGCCCATTAGTTGAAATAGATTCTTCATTGTGGAAATACTCTTTACCTTTTGGTAAGTTTTTGGGATGACTGATACTGGTTGTTCCCTTCTGTGTATAGTGCTTCTTTCAGAAGCTTTTGTAAAGCAGGCCTGGTGGTGATGAAATCTCTGAGTGCTTGCTTGTTTGTGAAAAATTTTGTTTTTCCTTCATTTATGAAGCTTAGTTTGGCTGGATATGAGATTCTGGGTTGTAAGTTCTTTTCTTTGAGGATATTGAACATTGACCCCCACTCTCTTCTAGTTTGTAGGGTTTCTGCTGAGAGATCTGCTGTGAGTCTGATAGGCTTCCATTTATGGGTAACCTGACCTTTCTCTCTAGCTGCCCTTAGAATTTTTTCCTTTATTTCAACCCTGGTGAATCTAACGATTATGTGTCTTGGGGTTGCTCTGCTGGAGGAATATCTTTGTGGTGTTCTCTGTATTACTTGGAGTTGAGTATTGTCCTGCCTTGCTAGGTTAGGAAAGTTTTCCTGAATAATATCCTGAAGAGTATTTTCCAGCTTGAATTCATTCTCTTCATGACATTCAGGTACACCTATCAAACATAATTAGGTCTTTTCACATAGTCCCATATTTCTTGGAGACTTTGCTCATTCCTTTTTACTCTTTCTTCTCTAATCTTGTCTTCTTATTTCATTTCATTAAGTTGGTCTTCAACTGCTGATATCCTTTCTTCTGCTTGATCAATTCAACTGTTAAAACCTGTGCACACTTCGCAGAGTTCTTGTATTGTATTCTTCAGTTCCATTAACTCACTTATATTCCTCTCTAAATTGTCTATTCTTATTAGGATTTCATCAAATCTTTTTTAAGGTTCTTAGTTTCTTTACGTTGGGCTAGAACATGTTCTTTTAACTCACAGAAATTTCTTATTATCCACCTTCTGAAGCCTAATTCTGTTAATGGAACGCACTCGTTCTCCATCAGGCCTTGTTCCCCTGTTGATGAGGAACTGTGATCCCCTGTAGAGGGAGAGGCATTCTGATTTTGGGTATTCTCAGCCTTTTAATACTGGTTTCTTCCCATCATTGTAAATTTATCCACCTGTCATCTTTGTAATTACGGACTTTCAAATTAGGTCTCTGAGTGGATGTCAAACTTGATGATTCCCAGTGCCAGAATCTGAGCAACACACTGCGCTTGCTAAAACAGTGGCATTAAGATTCATGGTGCTTTTCTGCCCGGGAATCTCTGGTCTGGCTTCCCTCTCGAGTCCCTTTTTCAATCAGCTGAATGGGTGACTCTGCCTTCCTGGAGCTCCAAACGTCAACCAGAAGGGGACCCAGTCCTATTTACTCTGCACTGAGAACCACCACGCCAGCCACAAGAGTCATGCTCGTGACCCGTGGGGCTCCTCTGCTGGGAATCTCCTGGTCCAGGAGCAACAAAAATTCGTCTGAAAGTGAATTTTTGAAAGCTCTCGTTCTCTGCACTTTCACTGGGAGCTACAACCCTGAGCTGCTAGTAGTCGGCCATCTTGGATCTCTCCAATGTTCACATTTTCTCCACACTCTGGGTAAGACCTGCGTTTGTGGCTATCACCAACAAAGCACAGTAACCACTTTTACTGTGAGTCATTGAAAGCTAGTATTCATGGGTAGCAGATGGTTGATGTGGCATCATGAGTAAATGTAACAAACATTAAAGAAGCAGTATTAGGCAATTACAAAGATAAGATCTATGCTATTTCTTGCAAACAGTTTCCAGCATTGTGAGCAATAACAGCATTACTACGTTTTCTCAAAATGGGAGATAGAGGATAAGCCAAAAGCTATGTCTTTGATAATAAAGAACTGGAGGAGATGGTTTCTGGATCTAAAAGGGAAGAGATGCTACCAAAATAAACCTTTATGAACAATAATCAGATAATAAACAAATGTATAAGTACTTCTCCACCTATTTTTCTAAATCTTTACTAGATCTCACATAGGTCCACGAATTTTATAAGTTTTAAATCAAATTGTTTATATAGATGAAGGTTTGGCAGAAAATATTTGTCTGGAGCTCTACATACTTTAGGGGCATTCCTGCTAATATCAAAACCAAACAAATCATACAAAAAAGAAACCTACAGACCAGATCATAAACACAAAAATTCTTAATAAAACATTAGCAAGTTGACTCCAGCAATATAAGAAAGGGTAATATACCACAAACAAGTGGAGTTGATCCCAGTAATATATGGTTTGTTTACTGTCATGAAAATAAATCAATTTACCATATTAGTGAATGAAAAAAAAACCATACAATAATCTCAACAGATGCAGAAAAAGCATTTGACAAAATTAAGTATCTATTCATGAAAGTGTTTTATATCTGGCAGACACAGGGGCCTTCTGAAATAGAGAGAGGCCTGATCCTGGGGTGAGATGGATTCATAATGGTATGTCTATCACATATCTTCTGGAAACTGATGGAACTGAGACTCGGAGGACTAGCAACATCCTAAAGGGCCTACTGTGGTCAGTGACAGTGCTAGGATTCAATGTTTTCCTGTCTGTCCCTAGAGCATCTTTTTTCCTATACCACAGTGTCTCCATATAAAGAATGGCTGATTTCATAGAGTGAAACTGCATTTAGTACTATTAGGAAAAAAAAAGAATACATTGAAATGCGATTTCCCCTAAGAATAAAATGATATTTATTTTCTATATTGAGATATTCATGGGTATATTTTTAAGCGATGAAGTAAATGTGCCAAGATTGCTAATTTTTTTCTATAACTAAATCAGGAGCAGATAGTGTTGTAGGACAGCATATTTAACTATGTTCGAGACCCTATTTAAGAAAAATGTAATATGAAATCAGTAACATGAACATTTCTTCAAAAAATTATTAATTCTACAAAGCTGGTAAATGCCACACACAAAAATCCAGAACAGGGCTAGGCACAGTGGCTCACACCTGTGTAATCCCAGCACTTTGGTGGGCAGATTACCTCAGGTCAGGAGTTCCAGACCAGCCTGGCCAACATGGTGAAATCCTGTCTACTAAAAATACCAAAAATTAGCCAGACATGGTGGTGTGCATCTGTAGTCCCACCTACTCAGGAGATTGAGGCACAAGAATCGCATGAACCCAGGAGGCGGAGGTTACAGTGAGCCAAGATGGCATCACTGCACTCCAGCCTGGGTAAAAGAGTAAGACCGTGTCTCAAAAAAAACAAAAAAAAAATCCCAGAACAGTAACAAATATTCTTATTCATTGAGTGCCTGCCACACCTCTATGCTATTTTTTCCTCACCTTTCTGTTTTTGTTAGAGGAGGAGTTGTTTATATTTTATTGGCTTTATATTGTGATTTTCAATAGAGAAAATAGAAAGATAATTTAATTTTTTTTCTAGCATAGTCAAATGATTTTTACTGATACTCAGGATTTATAAAACAGGCAACTTCACACACAGATGGACCATCTGTATGGTTTGTGCCCTATAAACATAGAGATCTGTATAAACTCTAGTTCCACAATTCCCACCAAAAAGAAAATAAATGGTGCATTTATACTTTAATATGCTGCATTATCAATTATTCTGCAAGAGAGAATTCCATCCCAAAAGCAAATTATGAAGTGCCTCTACGTGAGCAACCTCCAAATTGTGTGATATTTCTCTCTTCCTGCTATATTCCACCAAGAAACTGACTCAACCCAGAGTAGGCTGCAAGCCCCCCCGTGGTGGTGTCTACCTCTCTTAGTCCTATGCCAGCTCTCTTCCCTTCCAGCTGAGAGGCTCTTCTTCTGGTTTTGACAGGGACAAGTGACAGCCAGCTGCATCTTCTCCCAAATGACTCCTGTTTCATGTTTGGGCTGAGGACTTTTGACATTCTTATCCTCAAGTTCTGTGTGCCTCCAACTTTGTTTTATTTATTTATTTATTTTTATTGCATTTTAGGTTTTGGGGTACATGTGAAGAACATGCAAAATAGTTGCATAGGTACACATGTGGCAGTGTGATTTGCTGCCTTCCTCCCCTTCACCTATATCTGGAATTTCTCCCCCTGCTTTCTCTCCCCAACTCCCCACCACCTGCTGTCCCTCCCCTACTCCCCCAACAGACCCCAGTGTGTAGTGCTCCCCTCCCTGTATCCATGTGTTCTCATGTTCAACACCCGCCTATGAGTGAGAACATGCAGTATTTCATTTTCTGTTCTTGTGTCAGTTTGCTGAGAATGATGGTCTCCAGCTTTATCCATGTCCCTACAAAGGACACGAACTCATTGTTTTTGATTGCTGCATAATATTCCATGGTGTATGTGTGCCACATTTTCCCTGTCCAGTCTATCATTTAAGGCCTCCAACTTTGTTAGCTGGGCTGGGGCAGAGTCCCAGAGAACAAGGGAAGAAATTCAATAAAAAGGAATGGGAAATATCTGGGCTAAGTCACCCATGAGGTGCCACAACCCAGTGGAACTAAATTCCCAGTCAGGCTTGTTTTTAGGGGCAGACCTCTCCTGACAGGTATCCTTCAAAGTTTTGGAGTTAATTTTTACAAATAACATTCACGGAGTTAATTTCTTGCCATACAATCTAATACAAATTCGTTTGGGGGCAAAAAGTGCTCTATAATTTTAATATCAATTGAGACTATGACCAGGAGAAAAGACTGTTTCCCCACCAGAGGGCCTGAGCTTAAAGCACCTTTCCAATTCAGCTATGTAGATGATAAGGGTATAAGCCCTGGACACTGGGAAAAGCTGTTTGCCTCCCCAAAAGTCTTTTTTTTTTTTTTAACTTGCAATATACCCTTTCAAATAGTAAAGGAGAAAAAACTATTATCCCATATTCTTTGTAAAAATATATCTCCTTTCTTGCTTGGTCACCCAGGAGTAGAACCTACTCTGTGCTTTCTCACACTTTATTCATGTATAAAATTCTACATTTTGAAAGATAGTACACGAAAAATCACTTGAGGGTGGCTCTGGAATGGATCCTAAGCTAATGGTAGCTGTATGCGATTTGCTCCTCTCAGTGGAACCCTTTCTTTTTCTCCTCCCTCCTCCCCTTCTCCTCAGGGACTCTCCTCCTTCTTCTCACAAATTTCTGGTAATTTTCTAACAAGGCTGTTTCTCAACTCATTATTTTTACCCATTTATTAGGCTTCAGTCCCTTCTCTTTATTCTTGTCCACAACACTCCCTTCCCCACAACTCTCATTGTTTCTCCTTCTTTGAGAGTGGGGATTTCACAGCCTGCACTGGGAGTGGTGGTCATTCCCCACCGCTGAGAGGTGTGACTGCTTTTCTCTAGAGGAATAACAGGCGAGGGGGCCTGAGACAAGGGTGTGGGTGTGGGTTCAGAGTGGACCTGGGATTCTGCCAGGCCCCCTGCTGACCTTGAACAGTATTCTTTTGTGTTCCGCACCATACGGGATAGCAATGGGAAGAATTTGTTCCTGGACATCGGACATTTGACTGTTAAATTGTTTGAAGATTGTTAAGTGATTAGCATATGGATGATTGTCAGAGACCCCAAAACTATGTCCTCAAGTCCTCCAGCATTCCCTTATTTCTGTCACCATCCCAGCCTTGGCCCCTTCAGTTAGTGGAAAGGGGCAATCATAAGAAGGAGCAGAGAGGCAAGAAAAGGGAGAAATGAACAGAATAACACCGTTCACTGCTTTTTGTGACACATTTCCAAGCTTACCTTTCTGAAGGTGAAAGAACACTATTCTGTCTGAAACAAAAGGAAATGAATAGTCAGTTCAAACTGCTTAGTTCTTAGGAGCCCCAGCTGTAGATCCACACATGCATGGCTTTGATTCCCAATTCTGTCATTCACTAGCTGTGGACCCTGTTAATAACCTCTATAAACCTCAATTTTCTCATCTGGAAAGTGGAGATCATAATGTTCCTTTCCTTGCAGAGCTATTGTAAACATTCAACGAGCTGGTTGTGAAAATTGCCTCACTTCTAATAAGAATTCAAGAGATAGAAGCCAGTGCTACTTTTTCAATGAAATGTGGTCGGAACTAAGGGCAAATTCAAAGTGTAAGTTATTTGCTGCCCTTCATAATATCACAATCCAACTGAAGAAACAGAACACAAAGTAAAGATAAACAGCAATGTAATTCAAGAAACATCAGTGTTTTTCTAACATGGCACATCTATACATTACCCCAAAGATAAATTGTCCACTTGTCTCTAATTAATGAAAAATAAAACTTGAATGTAAATCTTGGTAATTACAACAACAACAAAAGGAAGGATTAGTGTTATAAATGATAATCATGGTCGGGGTTCTGTGACAAGAGAAATTTGCGAACACTGAGGAAGGAGGTCAAGATGCTATAAAGGGCAAATAATTTTTTTTAATTTAAAAAAATAGTAATTTTTAATGTTAACAATTCCTATGCAGTGTTCATCATCCTTAAAGTTCAGAAGCAGTGGAAAATTACCAAAAATTTTGAAGGATTAAGTCTGTGACTACACATGTTAAAATCGGCCTGAGTCTTAGTCTTTTGCCTTAATAGCTATGGGAGTCATATCAAAAGGGAAAACTGGAATAAACTCTCTTAAAAAGATAATTGTGAAGAGGGTTATGCTGTTGCTCCCCCATCCCATGATCTTACACTACTTGTAGGGATGGTCAATCACTGATAATACCCAGCTCCTATTGCCCATTTCTTTTAGATGTTCTTCAGACTGATCACCCACAAGTCAAGATCACCTTTCAGACATTCCATACCACCATGTCCTCAACTCTTGTGTTGGCTGCAAGAACCAATCCAGACCAGGTGATTAAAAAAAATACTTTTTCCTCAAATAAATGTATTATTATTTCACATATTAATAAATACAATTTGATTTTAAAAGAGTAGTAATAGTTCCTCTAATCCTTTTTAAATCTCTTTGCTTTTTTGCTCTACTTTCTTGGAAATTTCTTGATTTTATCTTCTAGTTCTTTGAGTTCTTTAACTGCTAACAACTTTTTAATTTCCAAAAGCTCTTTTTTGGTTTCCTGGATGTTCCTATTGTATAGCATCCTGTTCTCGCTTTCTGCATAAAATATCTTCTTTTGTTTCTTGAGGATATCAGTGTTTTAAATACATTCTTTCTTTCTGTGTAGTGTTTTTTTCTACAAGTTATTTTTACTGCTTATTTCTTTTCTTGTCTCTTTTTCATGTTTGAGACTTTCCTCAGAAGTTAGAGAGTTCTTGGCAGTCTCTTCATATTTAAGAGAAGAACACTAAAAAATCAGTATGTAGCTCTAAGTAGGTGGGTGGAATTGTCCACTGAACACGTTGCATTAGAGGATTTATCTGGACAGTTTTATGCCATCCAATTTTATTATCTGTAGGTTTTTCTTGTTGGGTTTTTTAAATGCCCTAAGTAGACTCTTTCAAACTCCTGCCTGGAGGACTGGATGGTCCGAGGCCTGGTTATCAGTGTTCCAGCAGTCAAATAGGGAAGAGCCCTTGGGGAGGGAATGTGTCAGCACTGCGGATTTAGTTTCATAGGTTTGCGTGATGGGTGTGTATACTATACATAGTTATAGAGTTGGGAGAGAGAGACAGTAAGTCACATAATTGCCTGATGCACTTTACAATGTTCAAACGATGACACGTAAAAGAGATGGATAATAGGAATTGGCATGATCAGTGCTTGACTGTCCCTACAAGATGTCTAAGACCATGAGACGGGGGCGAGCAACCTCATAACCCTCTCCACAATTACTATTGCCTAACCTGCAACCTCCGAGTTTAAAAATGGTGAAATGTTTGGAGGAGAATCAGGAAGACTAAAATTGTATAAAATTATTTGTCTCCAGCTAAGATAATTCAAATATAGTCATTCACTGAATAACGTTTCCATCAACAACAAACTGCATATGTGACAGTGATCCCATAAGATTGAACTATATTTTTACTGTACCTTTTCTACGTTTAGTATGTTTAGGTACACAAATACTTCCCACTGTGTTACAATTGCCTAAAGAATTCAGTACAACAACATGTTGTACAGTTTTCTAGCCTAGGAGCAATAAGCTATAGCATATAACCTAGGTGTGTAGTAGGCTGTACTATTTAGGTTTGTGGAAATGCACTTTACAATGCTCAAACAATGACAAAATCACCTAATGAGACATTTCTCAGAATCTACTCCCATCGTTGAGTGATGCATGACTGCATATACAATTTATTTTGACCAAGAAAATTATGTTTAAATTCTTTAAAAAACATATTTAAAATATGATTATATGTTTAGTAAAATATATATCATATTCTAGAGTATGTATAAGCAGAGAAAATACACTTCATATATCAAAATGCCATCCATAAGGCTGATGTAAAATATACGTATCAAACCTCCAACTCTATAAACAGAAATTGTACCTTCTTTTACAAGTCCACATAGAACACTCATAAAAATAGACATACATTAACCCACCAAGAAAGTCTCAACAGATTCCTCAAATAAACAGACTCATGTGCGGATATCATGGGGCAAATGTATCCACTTAATTCTGTAAAGAGCCAGACATGATGTCTTGAGCCTAGAATCCCAGCACTTTGGGAGGCCCAGAAAGGAGGATCACTTTTGAGGTCCAGAGTTTGAGACCAGTTTGGGCAACTTAGTGAGAGCCCCCATCTCTAAAAAAATATTTGAAATTGGTCAGGTTGGAGGCCTAGATGGGAGATCTAAGCTTGGACTTGAGCTTAGAGCACTTGAGCCCAAGAGTTTGAGACTGCAGTAAGCTATGATTCTGTCACTACACTCCAGCCTAGGTGACAAAGTGAGACCCCCATCTCTTAAGAGAAAAAAAAAATGTCCATGGAAAGCTGGAAGCCTTCATAGGTAAGATCATTTTCAAAATTTAAAAATATAAGCATAAATGCACCCAGTAGAGATGCAAAGAGTGAGCTTTCTTGGCAAAGACGGGGAGCAAATTCACTAATGTTTCTAGAGAACGGCAGCCTAGATCAAGAAGTAAAGAAACAGAGCAGGAAATTAGGATGAAAAGGTCCTTCCCTTAGCTTCCATTTGCAAGAGTTTGGATTTCATCTTGTGAGGAAATTTGAGGGATTTTGAGCAGAGAGTGACTAGGGCAGATTTGCATTTAGAAAGAGTGCCCCAGTTTCTATGTGGAGGCTAAAAGCAGGAGACCTCGGCTTTGATAAGATCATAAAGTAAGGGCATAGAAATGAAAACGAGGGCTAAGAAGGACAATTTTTACAGCAATGCTGTCCAGTAGAACTTCCTGCAGTGCTGGGAATGTCCTATGTCTGTACTGTCTAATATGACAGCCACTAGCCATGTAAACCTATTAAGCATTTGAGGTGTGTACAACTAAGGAACTGAATTTCAAACTTTATTTTATTTTAATTAATTGAAATAACCATGAGAGCTCATTGGACAGTGTAGCTTTAGAAGGTGTTTATGTGCGTTTCTAAAATTGTAAAAATATGAGGTAGAGTTGGCATAAATTGCACATACTTAAAACACACATTTTGATGTTTTCTTGTATGTATATATTATGAAATCATGACCACAGTCAAGATAGTGAGTATGTCTATCACTCCCAAAAGTATCTATAAAATTAATGCACCTGAAAAGCAGATACTGGATAAATATGAAAGGACTCTGAATTTTATCAGCTATTTTTTTTTTTTTGTCTCCACAAAGTTTTGTGGAGTTTTATTATCCTTAAAGCAGACAAATCCTTTTTTTTTCTTTTTCTTTTTGCAATTTCAACAATATATAAAGAACCACACAGCTAAAGCCAAAAAGAATGGGAATGGGAAATAAGAAACTCAGAAAATGATTTAGGGCACAGAAAAGAATGAACCAGTTTCTGTACCATGGTTCCTCTTTTGCCTCAAGGGAAGTGCTGTCAACTCTTCCTGGAGCATTTTTGTATGAAATTTGGGTTACTTCCAATAAAAATTACCATTAGGTCCACACTTGGAGAATTCTATTGTCCTTGAAAATTTCACACTGAGATTAAATGTTTTCTGCATGTGGCTGGGCACGGTGGCTCACACCTGTAATCCCAGCACTTTGGGAGGCTGAGGCGGGCGGATCATGAGGTCAGGAGTTTGAGAGCAGCCTGACCAACGTGGTGAAACCCGTCTCTACTAAAAATACAAAAATTAGCTGGGCATGGTGGTGCGTGGCTGTAATCACAGCTATTCAGGAGGCTGAGGCAAGATAATCTCTTGAACCGGGGAAGAGGAGGTTGTGGTGAGCCAAGATCGGGCCACTGCACTCCAGCCTGGGTGACAGAGCAAGACTCTGTTTCAAAAAAAAAAACAAAAGAAAGAAAAAGAAAAAGAAAAAATATTTTTCAGCATGTACTGCTTTTTTTGTGTTTTGTTTTCAGTTTATAAATTTTCCCACTTAAAATTGGTATTATCATTGGATGCCTGTCTGAAACACATACGTGCCAGCAATACAGGTAAGTTAACTATTTTCAGTATTTCTAGGAAATAGACAACAACTTGGCAGAAATTTAATGGAGAATTTTCACACACACCCCATACACACAAACACACACAATCTTTTTTTTTTTTTTTTTTTTTTTAAGAAACAGTCTCCCTTTGTGGCCCAAGCTGCAGTGCAGTGGCACCATCACAACTCACTGCAGCCTTGAACTCCCGGGACCAAGCAATCCTCCCACCTCAGCAACTGGGACTACAAGTGCATGACACCACATCTGGCTTTTTTTTTTTTTTTTCCTAGATGGAGGTCTTGCTAAGTTGCCTGGGCTGGTCTTAAAATTCTGAGCTCAAGTGTTCCTCCCACCTCAGCCTTCCAGCACACTCCAATTACAGGTGGGCACCACCATGCCTGGCCCACTTACACCTTTCTTTTCTTTTTTTTTTTTTTTTTTTTGAGATGGGAGTCCTGCTCTTGTCACCCAGGCTAGAGTGCAGTGGCATGATCTTGGCTCACTGCAACCTCCATCTCCTGAGTTCAAGTGATTCTCCTGTCTCAGCCTCCCAAGTAGCTGGCATTACAGGCATACACCACCACGCCTAGCTAACTTTGTATTTTTAGTAGAGAGAGGGTTTCACCATGTTGGCCAGGCTAGTGTCAAACTCCTGACCTCAAGTGATTCACCCGCCTTGGCCTCCCAGTGTGCTGGGATTATAGGCCTCAGACATTGCACCTGGCCCCATGTTCACCTTTCTAAATGAAGAATTTAAAAACAAATTTAAATGCATGTAAACTTTAAGCCAAGCTTCTCTTTTTGTCGGAAGCTGTGAGACTCTCTGGACCAGGGTGCAGATTCCTGGGCGCAGCCTCCACATGGCAACTGCCATGAGCTGGGTGTGCTCCTGGGCATTCTGCCTTCTCCCGAAGAGTTTTCAAAGCAAATTCCTGTAATTCTAGGAAAAATTAGCAATGTTGACTTAGGAACTCTCTGTATCTCTTCACTTAGTGATAAAGCTGTGAAAATTTCTTTTATTCAAAAACATATTTGTGATAAATTCAAGCACTCTACTTAACAAGGGTCATTTTCCTTCACCTCATAAACTCCATAAAGCAACAGCACTCCATCCGTCCGTCCGTCCATCCATCCATCCGTCCATCCATCTATCCATCCATTTATTTTATTTATGGAAGTATTCTATGTGCCAATCACTTTTCTCATAACCAGAGATACAATAGTGAATAACAAGAACAAAAGTCCCACTCTCATCCTATGCACAGTCTAGCTAGCGAACACGGATAAGACAGAATGTTAAAACAACAACAGTAAATAAATAGCAGGTCATATAAAGATAGGTACTACAGTGAAAATAAAATCAAAAAAGGGTAATAAGAATTGCCAGAGAAAGGAGAGAAGTTATTTTATCCTGAAAGTCACTGATAAGATGACATTTGATTAGATTTTTGCAACTAATGGAATGAGCCATGTGAATATTTAAGGAAAAGGTCCTGAGGCACGGTTTTTTTTGGAGGAGTGGGGTGTGTTTGGGACCAGCTGGCACTGAGCAAGCTAGAAGTCAGGGGTGGAGCAGGGAGTCAGACCATAAAAGGCATTACAAGGACTTTGATTTTTACCCTAACAGACATCAAACGTTATTGGAAGGTTTCAAACAGAGTTGTGATATTATCCAGCATATGTTATTTGTTGTTTTTTTTTTTAGAGACTTGGTTTCTCTCTGTCACCCAGGCTGGCAAGCAGTGGAGTGTGATCATAGTTCACTGCACCCTCCAACTCCTGGGCTCAAGCCATCCACTCGCCTTGGCCTCTCAAAATACTGGGATTACAGGTGTGAGCCACCGTACACAGCTAACACATGATTTTTAATGGATCAGCCTGATGCTACTGTGGCAGGCAGAATAACGCCCATGTCTTCATCCCTGGAACCTCTGAATTGTTCTATCTCATGGCAAAAGAGAGTTACAACTGCAGATGGAATTAAGGTTGTAATCAGATTTGGAGAGCTAGGAAGATTATCCTTTGTTATCCTACTGGGCTCAATGTAACCACCAGAGCACTCTGATAAGTGAAAGAGAGAGACAGAAGAAAAAAAAATTAGGAAAGTATAAATACTCCATTAACACAATAAACACATCACAAGAAAGAAGTGTTGAGGGGATTAAATTACCTAATTCTGGGGCATTTCTTATTATTCACATGTCTCTAGGGAAGAAGGAAACTGTTTAATCATAAAATCACTCAGATTTTGCTATAAAGCAAGTTTCAATCCTCATATCTTCATACCACTGCACTTTGTAAAATGATACAGCTTTATCTCAAAAAAATAAGTAGTCCTAATATAATACAGAAATCTTTTCCAGATCAAATCTTACTTTCATACCCATGGAGTAAAAATTTTACACTGAGTTAAAACACATTAAAACATGCTCATTATTTTACATGCCTAGGAAAATTCTGAATTCTTCATATTACTTTTCCCAGGCATCCAGATGGGTTCTAAGAAAAGCTCTACTGAGATTCTCTTTTGTCTTATGGTTAAAAGAAGGCGTATTGGCATTTTCCTAATTTAGTGGTAGTTTTTAACCCAAATTCCAGATTAAGAAGGTTTAAGTTTCTGCAATGACAGCTTTTAAAAACACAGCAATGAATCTTCACAGATTTACCTTCAGTAGAAATTGCATGACGAAAAAGATTAGAAAAAAACAACATCCTTTAAAATTCTTTGTAGATCCATTCTCTGGGTGTTAGGGAGATCTCACCTAAACTCTAACAGCTTTAAGGTATCTAAGGAGAAAATCAGGTGCATCGATGACAGGTCAACTTCAGGAATGTCTCTCTTATTAATTACTATTTTTAATGGGGCCATAGAACTTCTGGTGGTTAGCGGTTGACACCTTCTGGTGGCCTGCAGGACAGGTGACAGACTCAGACACATTAGGACTCAAAGGGGGTCTTGAGAGGTCATTGAAATATATTTCTCTGCCTTCAGGCAGAACCACTGGGGAAATATGAGATACTATTAGAGTTTTAAAAGACTTTTAAGAAAGTAAATTCCAGAATATAAGAACAATAACTTCAAAAAAAAAAAAAAAAAACCAAAACCCTCAGTGTCTAGTAACCCTCAGTGTCAACCCTTATTTTCATTGTGGAGCTATTTTAAATCAATAAGCCTAGAATATAGAAACATGGCACAACTCATCTCTGGATGTCAACACATCAGTCAATTGCAGATGACCCCCTAGAAAGTATATGTAACTCACAACTGCACCTTAAGAAAGAAGAGTTCAAAGTCCCCGTCATTTTTTTTTTTTTTTTTTCGAGACGGAGTCTTGCTCTGTCACCAGGCTGGAGTGCAGTGGTGCCATCTGGGCTCACTGCAACCTCCACCTCCTGGGTTCAAGCGATTCCTCTGCCTCAGCGTCCCGAGTAGCTGGGAGCACAGGCGCGTGCCACCACGCCCAGCTAATTTTTGTATTTTTATTAGAGACGGGGTCTCACCAGGTTGGCCAGTATGGTCTCGATCTCTTGACCTCGTGATATGCCCGCCTCGGCCTCCCAAAGTGCTGGGATTACAGATGCAAGCCACTACACCCGGCCAGGCCCCATCATTTCTAAAGGGATTCTAAATCAGAGTGACTTCCATTCTTTTCAGAATAAAATAGTGATTTCAGGAAGGTGAAGCCACCTGTCACATATCTATTTACCAGAACCAGTCAAGATTTGGGCTTTTCAAACTGTGTTGACATTTTGTTTCTTCTCATTGAAATTTACTTCTCATAGGAAACATAAATGCGAACATGTACTTTAAGGACTTAAAAGGAAACACACCCTCTAAATGTTAATGATGTCTATAATTACTTAGCACCTGCTTAAATAAAGATGGGAATTGCTCCAGAGTGTTTTTTATTTTCATTGATCATAGGATCCTAGAGAAGGCAGAATTTTGTTTGGGGGGAAAAATAACACCCCAAGATAATGACAAGGGGAAACTACTGAAAAACTATGATAGTTAAAAATTAGTTCAACCATTGTGGAAGACAGGGTGGCGATTCCTCAAGGACTTAGAAAGAGAAATTCCATTTGACCCAGCAATCCCATTACCAGGTATATATCCAAAGGACTATAAATCGGTCTACTATAAGGACACATGCACACGAATGTTCATTGCAGCACTGTTTACAATAGCAAAGACCTGGAACCAACCCAAATGCTCATTGATGATAGACTGAACTGGGAAAATGTGGCACATATACACCATGGAATATTATGCAGCAATCAAAAATGATGAGTTCATGTCCTTTGTAGGACATGGATGAATCTGGAGAACATCATTCTCAGCAAACTGACACAAGAACAGAAAATGAAATACCGCATATTCTCACTTATAGGCAGGTGATGAACAATGAGAACACATGGACACAGGGAAGGGAGTACTACACACTGGGGTCTATTGGGGGAATAGGGGAGGGACAGCAGGGTGGGGGAGCTGGGGAGGGATAGCATGGGGAGAAATGCCAAATGTGGGTGAAGGGAGGAAGGCAGCAAAACACACTGCCATGTGTGTACCTATGCAATTATCTTGCATGTTCTGCACATGTACCCCAAAACCTAAAATGCTATAAAAAAAAACAGTATGTTCCCAGGTCAACTGCCATGTCTCTGGTTTTCCTTGACCACATCCGATCTCAATTCATATAACGAATTACATCATGCTGTGGAGTTTGATGCTCTAGCACCTGTATCATAGAGCCAGGTGGTATCTATGATTACATATACTTTCTCACACAACTTTTATTTTCTGAAGTTATTATAATAACAGCTTCATGTGTTTGCTTGCTTGCTTAATTTTTTTAATGTCGCTATTACTAATCCTTACCCAAACTTTTCATCAGAAGCATGAAGTCCCTCTCAATAGGATTAAACACATCAGGCCATCTATCCATGCCTTTTGCTCCATGTGACCAGCTGCTTGGTGTGCTCCACAGGTGACATCCTGATATTTGCTATCTCTATACACATGTAAACTCCCTTTTCTTCTGTCCCAAGTTTGAGCTCTTGCTGTGGGTACTCCATGTCTTCCTCTTTCTTGGTTTATTCTTTATTTTCATAACAAATGCCTGGGTGTGGTGGTACACAGCTATAATCCCAGCAGCTTAGAAGATCAGAGGCAGGAGGATCGCTTGACGCCAGGAGTTTGAGACTCACCCCAGCAACAAAATGAGATCCTATCTCTACAAAAAAATTAGCCAGGGTGGTGGCATACATCTATAGTTCCAGCTACCTGGGAGACTGAGCTGGGAGGACCACTTGAGCCCAGAAGCTGGTGTTTCAGTGAGCTGTGATGAAACCACTGCACAGCAACCTAGGTAACAGCACAAAGCCCTGTCTCAAAAGAAAGCAAGAAAGAAGGCAAGAGAGAAGGCAAGAAAGAAGGAAGAAGGAAGGAAGGAAGGAAGGAAGGAAGGAAGGAAGGAAGGAAGGAAGGAAGGAAGGAAGGAAGGAAGGAAGGAAGGAAGGAGCCTCCAAAGATTTCCTAAGAAAGAATACATGGGAAGCTGGTTTTGTTTTTTGGGTTTTTTTGTTTGTTTGTTTCTTTACTTGTTACATGTCTGGATGTGTCTTTGTTCTATCTTTATGGTTCATGAATAAGGATACAATTCTAAGTTAGACACAATTTCCACCCATATTTAAAACCATGCTTCACTGTTTTTGAGTGTCTTGACTTGATGCTGAGAAGCCTAATACTTATTATAAGCCCCATTTTTTGTATGCCATTTTCTTTCTCTTTCTATGTCTCTGTCTCTCTCTCAAAACTTTTTGGCTTGTCTCTTTGTCCCCAATGTTATTAAATTTCACAAGGTGCCCTGGTCTGAGTCTTTTAAATTCAGCCTACAGAGCATTGTTAGGAAATAAATATCTGCCAGTTCTCAGAAGTTTCCTTACATTATTTCTACAATATTTTTCCCACTTCCTCTGTTTTCACTCTCTCTCTCTCTCTCTCTCTCTCTCTCTCTCTCTCTCTCTCTCTCTCTCTCTCTCTCTCTCTCCCCCCCATCTTGTCCTCTTGCTCTCTGGAAAGCCTGTTAGACATTAAAACTCCTAGACTAATTGATATGGTCTGGCTGTGTTCCCACCCAAATATCATCTTCAATTGTAGCTCTTCATAATCCCCAAGTGTTGTGGGAGGGACCCAGTGGTAGGTAATTGAATTATGGGGGTGGGCTTTTCCCATGCTGTTCTTGCTATAGTGAATAAGTCTCTCACGAGAACTGGTGGTTTTTAAAAGGGCAGTTTCCCTGCATACACTCTCTTGTCTGCTGACATGTAAGATGTGGCTTTGCTCCTCATTCACCTTCTGCCATAATTGTGATACCTCCCCAGCCATGTGGAACTGTGAGTCCATTAAGTCACTTTCCTTTGTAAATTACCCACTCTCAGGTATGTCTTTATTAGCAGAGTAAGAACAGACTAATACACTAATCTTTTAAAGTTTCAGTACTACACTCACTCTTCTCTGCTGTGCTTGAAGCGTAAATGGCTGTGGTTCATTATCTCCAAGAATAAATTCTTGTCTCTGACTGAAGTCATGGAAATTCTCTGTAGAGTGAGTTTAACTCCTTTTTAAAAAGGCTTCTAACCAGACCAACAACTTGCCAACAAACACGAGAAAATGCTCAACATCACTAAGCATCAGAGAAATGCAAATTAAAACCACAGTGAGATATCATTTCACACCAGTCAGAATGCCTGATATTATAGTGTCAAAAAAACAGTAGTTGTTGGTGAGGATGCAGTGAAAAGGGAACTCTTATACACTGTTGGTGGGAATGCAAATTTGTTCAACCCCTATGGAAAACAGTATAGAGACTTCTCAAGGAACTAAAAATAGAGCTACCATTCAACCCAGCAATCCCACTAGTGGGTATCTGCCCTAAGGAAAAGGAATCATTATATCAAAAAGACACCTGCATTTCTATGTTCATCACAATACTATTCACAATAGCAAAGTCACAGAATCAACATAAGTGTCCATCAGCAGTTGATTAGATTAGTTGATTAGGAGATGTTATATTTATACATCATGGAATACTATACAGCCACAAAAGAGAATAATGTCCTTTGCAGTAACTCAGATGGAGCTGGAGGCCACTATTCTAAGTGAAATAACTCTGTAACAGAAAATTAAATATCACATGTTCTGACATAAAAGCAGAAGCTAAACAATGGTACACATAGACATAAAGATGGAAAAAACAGACACTGGAGACTCCAAAAGAGGGGAGGGTAGGAGGGTTGAAAAATTACCTGTGGGATACAACATTCGCTATTTGGGTAGTGGGTACACTAGAAGCCCAAATCTTGCCTTTAGCCATATATCCATGTAACAAAGCTGCACGCGTACATTCTGAATCTAAAAATGTTTTAAAATTTAAAGACTTTCGATCAATCCTGCTGTTGTCAGTGCCATTTCTTGCCCTGCCTTCCGAGATACCTGACTCAGTGTTGCGCTGGAGCTGTTGGTTGCTTACAATTGCTTATAGTGGGAGGGTCTGCAACACAGGAATCAACAAACACTACAAATCCAAGCTTTTCTTGTTTTGCTAGAGATTTTCTTTACCAGCACACCACTGTGGGAGGTCCTTACTTCTGAACCTTCCCAAAGCTCTGTAGTAGACGTCAACTGTTTCTTGTTCATCTTCTCTTTCTGCAGATTGTTAGATTTCAGTTTTCTGTATTCTGCGGTCAGTCACCAGTTAGTTAATCTCCATTCTCAGTCCAAAAAATTGTTGACATCTGTCACTGATTGTCTTCTCCTCTCCCACCAACCAGCCTGTATTACTGATATGATTTAGCTCTGTGTCCCAGCCCAAATCTCACCTTGAATTGTAATAATCCCCATAGGTCAAGGTCAGGACCAGGTGAAGATAATTGAGTCATGGAGGTGGTTTCTCCCATGCTGATCTCTTGATAGTGAATTCTCATGAGATCTAATAGTTTTATAAGGGGCTTCCCCCTTCACTCGGCTCTCATTCTTCTCCTTGCTTCTGCCATGTGAAGAAGGACATTTTTGCTTCCCCTTCTACTATGATTGTGTTTCCTGAGGCCTCCCAAGCCATGCTGAACTGTGATTCAATTAAACCCCTTTCCTTTATAAATTACCCAGTCTAGAGTATGTCTTTATTAGCAGCATGAGAAAAGACTAATACAATGACTCTTACACAGAAAAGAAAATTGTTATATTTCAATGCCAACAATTCTTTGAAAATTAAATAACATGAGAATGATTTATCATATAATGTACATGACACATACAAATATACGTGAGCTAGTGTTACTATACACAACTACACTTATATCTTGGCTTTGCCGTTTACTAGCTGTGTGAATTAAGGAAGATATTTAACTTTTCTGGTGTTCAATTTTTTTCACTTGATAAATAGCAAGAACACCTATCTTACATGGATACAGTTTGAAATGGAAATGTGTATAAATGACAATAATATACATAGTATGTATTAATGGCTCATACCAGATAGTCAGTATGTGCTTGACATTATTAACATAAACGTCAGTTACAATTTTAAGCTATTTCATGTAAATATATGTGCTAAAAAATTTTCAAACTATCATGCATCAAGTCAAATGATGCAAAAGGGGGTTAAGGAACTATTAAAACATTGTCTTGCTTCTATTTTCTGGAGGAAATATGACTTAATTAGTCAGAGTGAAAATGATTATTTTAAAGTGTAAGTAATTTGCAGATATTAACAGCTAGCATTGCCCCCAGTATGGTCCAGATGGTCTTATCAGGTCTTATTTGGCTTCTTGTTCATTAAAAAACTGAGTTTAATGAGCCAATAGTACCCTAAAGCAGGTTTGCAATAAATTCAACAAATATACTAGCACCCCTCCAAGTGTGTAATAAACAATTTCCTCCCCTCCTTGTGGCAAAAGAAAAAACTCTCAACTCCAGAGTGTCACTTACCTTAAGTGAACAGGGCTGTTTTAACAATGCTTTAGAGAGCAAATGCCTTTAAGGATCTGAGAGACTTGGACATTATCATTTCCATTTGGCAACAGAAGATCCAAAGAAACATCTTTCCTCACCTATACGTATCACTGCATTGTGAGAGGAAATGAAGAACGGATACTGGTGGGGAGCCAGAAGGACATGATTGCAAGTGGATGGGTTTTGTGAAGTCAAGAGGTAAAGAAAGAGAGAGAGAGAGGAAGAAGAGGGAAGAGAAGGAGAAGAAAAAAGGGAAAGAGGGAGGATGGATAGGAAATGCCCTCTCTGGGTTCTCAATGTCTCATCCACCCCCCTTACTCAAACCACAGACTAAAGCAGGCAAGGAAGTGGCTCCACCCTCTCTATTCCTTTAGAGGTCTGAAATATATCAATTACGTCCAGCAGGGTGATTATTCCTTTAAACCTAACATAAGTAAGCCTTTCTGTTCTACTAGACTGTGCTTCTTAAGCGCATAAAACATGGCTCATTCTTTGCATCGGCAATATTTAACACTTTCTCAGATACATACTAGGCATCAAAAAAAAATTTTTTTCTTTAAAACATTTGGGGGCTTATATGCTCTAATTTTTTCCTTGAAATCCACTGTTTATCCTGAGCAGGAAAAGTTTAGCGGACATATTAATAAAATCTTACATTTTGTTCTGCATCATAAAAAATGAGTTCAAAGCCCATATTCTATAAAGAATTTGCTGCTTCTGCCAATGGACAGAGTTGTCCTTCTCTGAGATAGACTTTGTGAAATTGGAGGTGGAAATCTCTACCCTCAGAGAGGCAGTTGGGGTCAGTCATTGAAGTCTTATTCTAAAAAATAAAAACATGAAATACAGTTATAATTAAGGATGCTTTATGGAATTTCAGGGTTTTGATAATGTGTAAAGCTAAAGGCAACGGAGCAAAATTTACTCGTTTAAGGAGAGGAGAGCTGGAAAATATTTCTTAAATAAGTAAATATCAAGTTAGATAGGTTTGGAAAATAATTGTTAAAATTATAATAAAGTGCTCTACTATTCTTTTATCTTTTTCCTTTTAGGGGGGGATATTGGTCAACTAAATTAAATATGTAACGAAAACCCAAGTACGGACTTAATTTGTACCTGCTGGTAACTCCAGATCTCTAGGTTCTCATTTGCAGGAGTGTTTCTAGGGCATTGGTAGTGGACTCTAAAGAGGACTTTTTCAGACCAGAAGGGGAGAAAAGGCCTGCCCAGCATCCATGGAAGGATAATCTTCCCCAGCTGGGGAAGATTTTGAAAACACCCTAAGGTGTTTTCACCTTAACATCTTTTGATTAGGTCATGAGTGTGGAGCCCTCATGAATGGGATTAGTGCCCTTAAAAGAAAAGGCCAGAAAACTAGCTAGCTTTCTTTCCACCATGTGAAGATACAGCAAGAAGTCAATAGTCTGTCACTCAGAAGAGGACCCTGACCAGAACCTTTCTGATAACAGAATCAAGAGAATTTGATTTTCTTTTGATAAGGGAATCAAAAGATGTGAGCTATTGGGGGTATTCGAGTAGAGTCAAGAAGAGTCACATGCCTTTCCTTCAACTCCTAGTATCGTCTTGGGAAAGTTGCTCTGAGGTCTTCAAGGCAGTGTTGTCACATTGAAGGAGCAGACTGCATATTAGACACTGAACAAAGACCTCTGATTACTCTGAGGATGACACTGTCACCCACTCAGGGTCGAGCTGACAAAGCCTTGTCCATGAGTTGTGACATAACTATGCTTCAAATTCAGAAGCCATTGTGGTGGCTACAGCCAAACAGTAAGCACAGAGGAGCAACAGGTGGGGACAAAGACACAAGCAGAGGAAGCTGTAAAAGCAACATCCACTGAATGAAGCCAACAGGCACCAAGGCAGCAGGAAAATGATTACCAAGGAGAATGAGATGCCGTTTCCTTAGAAGGAAGGAGAAAGGATGGGGGGTTAGCACCCCAATAACTGTACCAAGTGGGTACGTAGATGCAAACACCAGAGTATAATCAGTAGTTCTTTAGCTGTCTACAATGCTAAAGTCACCAGGAAAAATAAAACGTGAATGTCTATTTATTTAATGGCATTTGTTAAGTTTCTCATCAAATAATGTGCCCAGTATTGTGCTAGGCTCTGAATGTGAAACAGTGAGAGAAAGAAATGTGCTTCCTTTGAGCTTACAGCGTTGGATCTAAATGTTGCTTATAAACAATACTGTTGGTTTTGTTGTAGCAGAAAACCCAACACTTCTGTAGTTTTAAGACTTGCCCAATGATGTAATGGGCCACAGATCACACACAAGAGAATACTCAGAGGCCTGTATGGCAGATCTCACCTCCGACCTAAAGATTTACTTACTTAACTTTTTTGAATTAGAAGAAAATAAAATAGCTACTAAATAAGAACTGATTTAAGTAGTCATGAACTTGTATAAACCGAAAATAGAAATTCATTAATACTCCTAATCTATTACATTTAGAAAATACTTGCAGAGTCGTAGAATTGAAAAGTCATTACCTACTAGAAGAGACAATCCAGTCTTCCACTTCTCTGCTTATTTGTTTGTGTTGCAAATACTGAATGAGTGCCTACTACATGCCAGCATTGTAAGCCCAAATCCTTCACTCTAATGATATTTAAATTCTAGTGTTAAAGACAGACATAAGAAAATAGGAAAAAGTGAATAAATAATTGTCCAGTTATTCTAAGTGCAATGAAGAAAAGAAAAATAAGAAAGCAGGGTAGTAGTTAAGGAATGATAGGAAGGAAGGGAAAGAAGGAAAGGAATACGGGATGGAGGAAGGGAAGGATGGGGCAGGCAATCTTTTACCCAGAGAGGGCCAGGAAGGCCTTCTCTTCGAGCAGATACCTGCACGTAACAAGGGTCTGAACTATGAAAAGGTCAGGGAGAATGGCTTTCCAGGCAGAGAGAACAGGAGTGCAGAACTGAAGCTAGACCAGGGCCGCCAAAGCAGAGTGAGCAGAAAATGATGGGGAATGTCGCAGGCAGGGGCTAGGTCTGCACACACCATCCTAAGACATTTTCATTTCTCTGTGTGTGTGTCTTTCCTTACTTTTTAAAAGATGATGACAAGCTGTTGGAGTGACAGGACTTCTTTTCAGCTGCCAAGGTTTTTGTGTTTGCACTTGTCCTTAACACTTCTTCCAGATTAGGGTCTCCTTAAATTCTGTATGTTGCCAGAAGCGATCCTAGACACCTCTGGCTCAGCTTCCCAACTCATGCAGGTAAGAGCCTGTCTCAGAAGTGGTCATTAGACCTTCCAATGAGAGCACAGAAAGTTGGAACTTCCAATGGGAGCACAAATGTTTACAATGATGGTGTGGCTAGAATGGAAATGAGGGAGCCCATTCTATCCCCGTCACTGTGAGCATGGAGAATCAGGGCTGACTGCCAGAGAGTAGTTTTCATGTGTGTTCATATTAGCAGGGCTTCCTCCATGATCTTCCATCTCAATGAAGAGAGAACTTGTTTTCATGTCCACATTGTGTTTATACCAATGGTTTCTCATCCTACATGTTAGACATGTAACCTGGAGTGTTGCAACAGGCCAGGTTTATGGAATGGAATAACAGTAGTGTCTTAGTCAGCTCAGGCTGCTATAAGAAAGTGCCATAGGCTGGGTGGTTTATGAACAACAGAAACATTTCTTACAGTTCTGGAGGCTGGAAGTCCAAGATCAAACTGCTAGCATGGTCAGGTTCTAGTGAGGGTCCTCTTCTGAGTGGCAGACTTCTTGCTGTGTCTTCATATGGTAGAAAGAAAGCTAGCTAGCTCCTTTGCCTTTTCATATAGGGGCACTAATCCCATTCATGAGGGCTCCACCCTCATGACCTAATCACCTCCCAATGACTCCATCTTCAAATACTATCACATTGGGATTAGGGTTTCAGCATGAAATTTTGAGGAGACACAAACATTCAGTTTATTGCAAATAGCTGCTATCGTAGAGTTCCTATCAAGTGCCATTTGCTGTGTACTTAAATACATCACCTCTAATTTTCAAAACCACCTCCGAAAATACTATCTTTGTTTTTTTGTAGAAGAACCCAAAACTTAGATAGATTATGGATTCCCTCAAGATCATAAAAGAAGAGGCAACGCCAGGATTTGAGCCCAGGGTTGCCAAAGCTTTTATTCTTTGCATTCTACAACGCTTCATCCAAATAGGTCAAATGACTAGAAAAAGAGATTTAGGTTCAAAATTGTCAGTATACATTTTTCATACTATGGGAATAATTATGAACAATTCCATATGCGTCCAGTTTTACAACAATAAAGTTCAAGAGAACATCTGTATCTTTTTGTTATATGGTAGCAGCCTTGGAATTTGTATCTTAGTTTATTTTATTAGCTATTTCTTGAAATAATCAGAACTTAGTGGAAAACTGGAAAATATTAACATATCTAATATGAGTATTTTTAAATAAAACAAATAATTTTACTTAAGAAATTTCCTAAAACCTGAAATTGCTTCACTCCATATAAATCTTATTTATACATCAGTGTACTGTGGGAAGTTTTAAAAAAAAATCTTATTTAAATACAGACCTATAGCTAAACTGCAGAGAACAGAGCATTATTTATAAATACTGCTACTTCTCTGTTGCTGTTTTTCTAACAGAATCTGGCTCAGGAGTGTCTCGTCTTCAATTTCACCTCTCTGTCCTTGGTTTTGTTAATTCCATGTATTTTAACTTTGTACTTCTCAGAGCATAGCTAGCTCTGTCTGTCTCTCTGTCTGTCTCTCTCTGTCTCTCTCTCTCTCTGCATGTGTGTGTCTCTGTGTGTCTGTGTGTGTCTTTGTCTCTGTCTCTCTCTCTCTCACACACACACACACACCCCTGTGTGCACATCTTCCACAGAAAATTAACTCTATGGAAGATTGTTGCACAGAACAGAAAGCATTTTGCCAGACCAACAAATCAGAGACAAGCCAACAACCAGGCTTCAGATCTGGTGTCCCACTAATTCCTTTATGTAGCTCCATGCTGGAGTAACACACTAGGTGGAGAATCTGCCTTGGTGGCTATAGACTATGAACCCGCTACACTAGTTTTCACACACCAGTGAGCACTCGCAGCCAGACTAGAACATTAAATGTTCAAGATATTCTCAATTATTCAACATATTCAATCTCCATAATAAATATAACAAAGCCAAGGTCTCACTAAGGGGTTACTTGGTAGTTAGGAGGTGAAATGAGACTGAACCCAGGTCTTCTTACCTCTAGGAAAATTGTCCTCCTTCAAAACACCATGCTTTCCCCTGAATTTGAGATCACAAAAAACTATGTCTTCTAGAAAAACCTGAACTGGAACACATCTATATGAAAATCCTTGTCCTCTGATAGCAATCACCTATGATTTCCCTGGATAGAGCTCATTTCTCTTTCCCCATCTTCCCAGCCCAGCAATAGTAACTTCTTTTCTTTGAAATGCTGCAATGCCTATGAGCACTCACCTGTAGGGACTTCAGAATTCAGAACAAATCCTTGCTGAAATGGAAGGGCGATGGAAAGAACATTGCCTCTTCCTGTGAAGAACTTTTATGGCATTGCTCCCAAGTGTGTGATACGTGTGTGGTTGTATTTTATGAAATGTTTATGAGAGCACTTCATTTCAGTTCTCTTCTGCCTTTTATGGTAAGCCTGCTCCTATTATTTTTCTGTTAAATGAGATTTTATTTTTAAATATTAAATTGTGATTATGAAAAGAAGTTCTTTATTCCCAGAGCCACACTCATGTATATGTAAACTTCTTCTGACTTATGTGGAAGCAACTCCCACATTAGAGCTTCAGCCCTGGGCCCATAATTTGCAAGCATTAAATGGAAGCCTCATATTGCAATGCAAATTATAGTACCCAGGGACTGGCAGTATAATCACCCAGTTACAAAAAAAGGTAAAGAGGAGAAGAAATTACCATAATGGGCCACAGAAAATACACAAGAGCATGTTCGGAGGCCTACATGGCAGATTTCATCACAATTCTAAAGATATGCTTGCTTTCCTCTGAAAATGTAAAGAAAGATGTTGTTGGCTCCACCTTGATGGAACTTGATCTTCAGCTGCTTTTACAATAGTGATGGACTGGGCTGAATTATTCATATCTTCTCATCCAAAGTGTGAAATGGCTAACCAGGATTTGGGATCGTTTTAGAAGCTGAACTGCAATGAACAAGCGGGTTGAAATATGGAAACACGGAGACTGAGAGAGAACAGTATCTAGCAGGAGGAAGAGGAGCAAGCCAAGGTCTCAAGACAGGAAGCCCCTTTTGGAGAGAAGCACAGTCCAGCCAGGCTAGAGCTGGGGCGAGACATTTCTGGCACATAATAATTTCTTTTTCTTTTTTTTTTTTGAATGGAGTCTGTCGCCAGGCAGACCTTGTGATCTCCCTGTCTCGGCTCCCAAAAACCTGGGATTACAGGCATGAACCACTGACTGCACCCAGGCTCACATAGTGATTTCAACTGAAGTCCAGCTTAGAGCCTGGGCCGTGGACCCCAGTGAATCAGCTCATCATAGGGGAGAGCTCCCTCTGATACTTAAACTCCCTGGATCAGGGTTCTAGAAAGCCTGCTCTAAGGGGAATGAAGGGAGACCTGAACTCTTCAATACTGAGTCTTAGGATCTCTTCAATTAGCAGCAAATTACTATTTTTCCTAGCTTGATATATAAAAGAATGCTGAACATAGGAGATTTTCCTCATATCATTTGGAAACTGACAAGAAAAAAGTAGGACTTCAAGAAATATTTTCCCTAAGATTATGACCTCACCAGTGCAAGTGTTGGATGGTGTTACAAACAAGTGTTTGAAAGACGGCTTTAAAATGAAGATATAACTAATTACATAGCGAGGCTTAAAGTTTACAGCTGTGGGTTCTTGTGACTTTTGAAAATATTTCCAGAGACACAATCACATCTGGACTCCAAAAATACGATGTCTTAAACGCCACAGAATTGACCACGATTTGCTCTAGAAAACAGTATTAATTCTACAGGAGGTTCCAGAGATGACAGAGCCCCTGCTGTCAAATTTGCACATGAAGAATTTAAATGGAAATGTTTGATGAAATGTGAGTGATGATACTAAATTCTAAATTAGTACCTTATGTTTTATGTTATTTTAAGTATGCATGTATAGCTAAATTAATCATTTAAATATAGCTAGGTAGACATTTGACTATCACATTAGCTCCCCTGAGATTTATGGAGAGGATCTTCTAATTGGAAAAAAACAAACCCATCACAAGGCTCTACTCTGAATGCCAGGTTCCCTTATATTTCAACATATGCAGTATTTTGAGAGTAAACCCTACAGGACTTGATAGGTAGGTAGGATGTTGAGTGAGGGACGAGGATAAGTAGGTGAGTAGGTGGTGATGTTACCAACTGAACTAGCCAATGGCAGAGACATAGTTTCACAGGTGGTAGGGTTGGCAAAGGGATATTAAAAGCTCACTTCTGGCAAGTAGTTGAAAAATGGTTGGTGTCAGTTTGGCTGCTCTGGTCAGACTCTGCCACTCTAGCCCTTTCCCATGGCTGACCCTGAGGAGTTGCAGGTTTCTGCACCACCCCTGCTGCCTCCCTTTGCTCCCTCATCTTCAGACTTCTCTGTGGCATCTTTCCTGAGCGTCCTGTGAGTTTGGGCTGGCCAGTTGAGCAGGGGCAGGAGCCAAATGGTGAATTCACTGGAGGAACTTGAGCAGCAGATTGGAGATGACTTTTCATTAACTACACTTTTTTCTTTTCAACTTTTGTTTTAGGTTCAAGGGGTCCGTGTTCAGGTTTGTTTAATAAATTGCATGTTGCAGGGGTTTGGTGTCACCAAGATATTTTGTCATCCAGGTAATCAGAATAATACCTGATAGGTAGTTTTCAGTCCTCACTCTCTGCCCACCCACCTTCACCCTTAAACAACCCCCAGTGTCACATAGTGTTCCCTTCTTTGTGTCCATGTGTACTCTATGTTCAGTTCCCACTTCTAAGTGAGAACATCTGCTGTGTGGTTTTCTGTTTCTGCTTTAATTCACGTAGGATAATAGACTTAGGATAATGGCGACCAGCAGCATCCATGTTGATGCAAAGGCCATGATCTCATTCCTTGTTATGGCTGCATAGTATTCCACGGTACATATGTACCACATTTTCTTTATCCAGTCCACCACTGATGGGCATCTAGACTGATTCCATGTCTTTGCTATTGAGAATAGCACTGTGAACGAACTTCTTGAAGCCACATTTGCAGTTTCAGTTCAAGTGGAAGAAGAGCTTGCCCTTTAAATGTTCAGAAAATGCACATTTCCTGAAAACGTGGTGGGATCTCTTGAAAGAAGGCTATGATTCTTCTTCAAAACCTGACAGCTTATTTGGCACGCTTAGTTGTTTCATAAAGACTGTGCAATAATTCATACTGCCTCATATGTGATATTGGCACATGTACCTCATGTATAGGATGATCTCTTTCTAGCAGTTTTGTATGTACTCAGAATGAATTTTTTTCCCTGGTTTTCTTGACTTTTGAGAAAGCAGAATTCTGATGCTATTTTTGATGCTGACCAGTACTTGTTTAACCTTAAATACATTCTGACCTCTAAATTTTCATAGAATCCTTTCTGAGAGTAAATTTAATCAGTAGATAGTTAATGTTAATAGTGCCACAGTGCTACAAGCAACAATTTGTTTTGCAAAAAGATGTCGAGCATGACAGAGTTTGAGGCAGAGCTTAAACTTATGGACCAAGGGAGGTAGCTGTAAGATTGCCAACAGTAGATCCACCTCCATTAGGCTAAATTCTCTAGAACCAGTGACAGTGTCTTATTTACTTCCCTATCCTCAGCACCTAAAACAGTGTCACAAAACACTCACTCAATGTTTGTTGAGTAAAAGAGTTGACAAACATAATGAAAACCTAATTTTTCTTCCTAAATTTAGTACAAAGACTACAATTATTTCTCTAAAAAAAATGTGTAAATCGGAACTCCATTGCCTTGAAGGAAAACACTCTCTTTTTTATGGAGACTTGAATCTTGATAGTAGCTTTAAAATATATATGATGAATATTTTTTGCACTTACACAATTTTTTAAAAAGTCTTTATTTACTTCAGAAAATAAAAGACTGTCTGGAAGGAATGCATATTTGATATGGTTTGGATCTGTGTCCCCACCCAAGTCTCATGTTCAATTGTAATCCTCATTGTTGGAAGTGGGGCCAGGTAGGAGGTGGTTGGATCATGGGGGTGGAGTTTACATGAATGGGTTAGCACCATTTCCACATGGTACTACACAGTGAGTGAGTTCTCACCAGATCGGGTTGTTTAAAAGTGTGTGACATCTCCCCTGTCTCTCTCTTCTTTCTCCTCTGGTCCTGTGAAGAGGCCTGTTTCCTTTTTGCTTTCCACCATGATTGAAAGTTTCCTGAGGCCCCCTACCAAAGCCAAGCAGTGTTATGCTTCCTGTGCAGCCTGCAGAAACCTGGGCCAACGAAACCTCTGTTCTTTATAAATTATCCAGTCTCAGCTATTTCTTTAGAGTAATACAATAACAGATTAATACATATTAATACATATTTCCCCTGTTTATTTCTAAGGTTACTGCTTTTAATATTTTTATATTTGATACTTTTCTATGTTTGATTGCTGTCTTTAAAGTGCCTTATCGAATTAATGGCTCTGCGCTATTACCTTTGGAGCTTTGCAAATTATTTATGTAATAATTTTGAAGAAGTGACTTTGTTTCCAATGCATCAAATTTAAATTATGCGATTGTTTTTCCATTATCTGACCTTAGTGACGATGTTCTATTTTTCTTGTCCTATATCTTAGGTTGCTTTTTAGTGGTCTGTGTTCTGTGCCAACAATTAAGCCAACTAGTTCTCTACCATATATAACTTTGATATAGCAACTTTGGATATCTTTGATATAGCATCTTAATTCTTTGTAGATATGGAGATGTGTACAGAACTATATCCTAAGTCCCCACAATAGGATTATGAAAAAGAACAGATGGATGGGCAAATAGTTCTGTTCAGCATATGAGGTCATAGCTCTTGACTAATATATTCAGTTAAGGCTCACAATAGTGTGATTTCTGTATCAAAGATACGTTTATTTTGTTATTAGAAAAACATTTTTCTTACATGTCCTGAAAATTACAGTTTTTTATTGTGCAAAAATAAATTCTTATTAAAAGAGATTTTATTTTTAAAAAATTAACTGTTGACCATGTTGAGTTTGAGATGCCTCTGGGGACACACAGGAGATTTTTGGATATAAAACTACCTAAGGAAATAAGGAAGTTTATTTTCATTGGAACCACAGAAGCCAAGCAGCAGCAGCAGATGGGAATAAGGGAGAAGTATAGACACTGTGGCATGGTCATCCAAGGGAAGGTAGCTGACTCTAGTGTTTTATGTTTAAGGATGTTGACTAAAGTACCAGGAATATGTGGCACAGTAGACTCACATGGCTTCAGGGTTTCTAACAGTGCCAATCTAAAGGGCTTTACTGATGAATGAGACTCTACTGCAGTTAAGACCTCGTGCAGCAAGTGCAGGGCACAAGGTAAGCACTGTGCTCTGTAGGTTCAGACAGAGTGAGGGCTGAGGGGGTCAGAGGCCCTGTCTGTAGGGAATGAAGCCTGCTCAGGCACTAGGTTCCTCAGCTCTTCAACCTGAGGTCTGAAAAAAGTTGATGGCATGGGCACACACACATGCCCACACACAATATACAGAACAAGTTAACTATTGTGCATCAAACATTTACGTCCCCATAAAATTCATATGTCAAAACCGTAATCCCCAGCATGATAATATTAGGAGGTGGGTGGGGCCTGTGGGAGTGATTAGGTTAGAATGGTCAAGAAAAAGTGGAGCCCCCACGATGATGTTAGTGCTCCTATAAAAGGAAGGGACACCAGAGCCTCCTCTCTCTGCCATGTGAAAACACAGCAGAAGACGCTGCAGGTGGTCATCTGCAATACAGGAAAGGGGTCCTCACTGCATCTGCTGGCACCTTGACCTTGGACTTCTCAGCCTCCAGAATTGTGATAAATTCATTTCTGCTCCTTAAACCACCCAGTCTACGGTATTTTGTTATGGCAGCTTGAGCAGACTAAGCTAACAATTCAAAGGAATTGTTTGGCTAGAGGGGTTTTCACTCTGCCCTTTCAGTGCATTGGGCATCTCAGTTGCTGGAGAATGAGACCAGGTACTTGGTGTTAATGGGAATAAATGTTGGTTCATGCCCCACAGCCGCAGTTTTCCACTTCACCATCTGTGAAGGGACAATGAGATCTGCCCCACTCCACCCCTTCCCTGCCACCCAGAGTGGAGGGAAAGCCCACTTCTCAACCTTACTGGCTGGTCAGAGCCATATATGCACCATGACCCAGTTACGGGACTTGCTTTTCCTGACGCTGTTTCTGAAGTCACTGGCCCTCCAGACAGACATAAGCATCTCTTCTTTCTGCAAACATCTGTTCTGTTGGGCCTCCTAGTGGGAGGGTGGGCGCTTGGTGGCTGCCTAGCTCAGAAACTGCCCATTATGAGCAACAGATCATCTCGCCTTCCATTAAGTATGTGATTACAGCCAGATGCTGTGGTGATGGGCACACAGTTCCCTATAATAACCATAATTATGATCCTGGTGTTTCTTCAGCTCAACACACTCTGAACTTCTGAAGTCAGAAGAAATTTGGAAGAATTGCTTATTAGAGGCCGCAATCAAGTAGAGGAGGAGAACTTTTTGAAAGAAGGGTGGAAATTCCCCCCTGACCTCTTGGCTTCTGTACAGCCTGCCCTGACATCCTGTGGTGTGGTTCTGGAGGCCAAATGAACACACACTGGCTCCACATTCCTGCTTCTATTTCTCTTCTTCCTTGATCTTTGCTCCGTCCCACCCCCATCCCTTCTGGCTTTTTCTCAGTTGCTTCTTCTGGCTGGGAGGGCAAAATGAGCACCTGCTGGCCCACCAGCTCACATTCCCCCTGCTGTGGGGGCTCACTGAGAGGGCACCTCCCCTGCCCACTTGGGTGAAGTTCCTGGAATACCCTGGGAGAGGGGGTCTTTGGAAGCTAAAACTGGCTGCTCGCCGCGATGACTAAGAGCCACCTGCGCTTGCCATTCTTGTGGGTCTATCTATTTGTGGAATATGGAGCTGTTTGGGGTATATTTGTGCATGTGCTAAGGCTTTGCTTATAGGAGCACATTTAAAAGAGTCGGAAATCCAGTCTTTGAAGAGACACGTAATATTAGTTTGCTCGGACTGCCATAATAAAGTTTCATATATTGGGTGGCTTAAACAATATAAATTTGTTTCATAGTTCTAGAGGCTAGCAGTCCAAGATCAAGGTCTCAGCAGGGATAGTTTCTTCTGAGGGCTGTGAGAGAAGGGTCCATTCCAGGACTCTCTCTCTGGCTTGTAGATGGCTATGGATATAGTTTGGTTATTTGTCCCCACCCAAATTGACATTGAAATGTAATCCCCAGTCTTGGAGGTGGGCCTATGGGAGCTGTTTGGGGTAGATGGAGTGTATCCCTCATGGTTTGGTGCTGTTCTCACCACAGTGAGTAAAGTCTCAGAGATCTGGTTGTTTAAAATTGTATGGCACTTCTCACCCCCTTGCTCCTGCTTTTGTGAGATGCGTGCTCCCATGTCACCTTCTGCCATGACTGGAAGCTTCCTGAGGCCTCCCCAGGAGCTGAGCAGATGCTAGTGCTATGTTTTTTGTATAGCCTGCAAAACCATGAGCCAATTAAATATCTTTCCTCTATAAATTACCCAGCCTCAGGTATTTCTTCATAGCAATGCACAACCACCTAGCACAGCTGTCTCCTCCCAGTATATCTTCACATCACCTTCCCTCTGTGCATGTGTCTTTATTTTCACATGATGTTCTTATAAACACCCATATTTCCAAATCAGGCCACATTCTAAGGTGCTGGGCATTGGGATTCCAACATATGAATGTATTGGGGGGACACAATTCCACCCATAACATATGTACTATAGGCCTACTGCATGCCAAGCACTGCCAAGCTCCGGGGACATACTCTTGAACAAGAAAGACAGTTGCTACTCTCCAGCATGTTATTTCAGAGTAAAGAGAAAAATAACACAATCAAAAAAAGTAACCAAGGCTGTGGCAGGGCCCTAAGAGGGACTGTGGGAGAACAGAGGAGAAGCGAACAACCTCACAGTGGAGACCAGGAGAGGCTGCCCTGAGCAAGTGAGGTCGAAAGTCTGAAGTCTGAAGGAAGATAGGAATTTACCAGGGAAAAGGTGGGGTGGAGCAGATAGATATTTCAGGTGGAGGCAACTGAAAGTGCCAAAGCCAGTGGGGAGAGAGACCCTGGCATGTGGGGTGAAGAGACAGAAATTCTGTAGGGTTGAAGTACAGCATGTGCAAGTTTGTCCCAGACTTTAAGGAGAGGAAGAAAACAGCCATAGAGAGACATCGGAAGAAGAATGGTGCGGACTCTGTAAGCCCACTGAGGAGTATGGCATAAACCTGCAGGCCCTCGGGAGCCATCGAAGAATGTCACTTAGGAAATGACATGAGCAGATTACATTTTAGAAAAGCCTCTCTAGCTGAGCCTGGAGAGGAGAAGAAGGAAGGAAGACCACTTAGAGGAACGCCTCTGTGCTCCAGGTGAGAGACAGCAGTGGCCTGAGCTAGGAGAATCACAGGAGATGGAGCTCATGGGACTTTGCTGTCCATTGGTCCTGCAGATCCCAGCCCATCCATGTCAGAGCTCCCAAGGCCTCTCCAGGCAGCCAATTTCCATGTCTGTGTGCCAGTTTGATACATGTGTCCTCTCTCCTATTTTTTATTTTTCAAATACTTGCATGGTACTTACCACATGCTAGGCACTGAGTACATAAGAAATGCTAGTTCATTATGTGCCAGAAAGTAACTGTGAAGGAGGTGCTGTTATTAATCCATTGTACAATGGGAGGAAGACCTTGCCCAAGGTCACAGAGTTAACAGGTGACAGTGCTGGGATGTGAACCTAGCTGTCTGGCTTCGCAGTTAATCCTCTTTTTTGTTTTTTGGTTTTTTTTTTTGAGACAGGGTCTCACTCTGTCACCTAGGCTGGAATGCAGTAGCATGATCATGGCTCACTGCAGCCTCAAACTCCTGGGACCAAGTGGTCCTCCCACCTCAGACTCTCCAGTAGCTGGGACATACGACCATGCCATCATGGCCAGCAAATTTTTAAGAAAATTTTTGTAGAGACAGAGAGTCTCCCTATGTCGCTCAGGGTGGTCTGGAGCTCCTGGGCTCAAGTCATCCTCCTGCCTCTGCCTCCCAAAATGTTGGGATTACAGGCATAAGCCACTGCTCTGACCCACAGTTCATACTCTTTACCATGACCCTACACTGCCTCTTATGAGTAGGTGGTGATTTTCCTGTCACACCTGCAAGAGTACCTGGCACATCATAGTGCCTTGAAAAATACTTGTTGAATAAATGTTAGTGATGATTAGATACATATGATGAAAATGGTGGGGGGATGCAGACTGGGGGACGGGGACAAGGGTCAAAGGTGACTTCCAAAACGTTCAGCTTGGGTTGGAGGTGTGGGTATTCACTGAGTAGAGGACAACAAAAAAGGGAAGCTGTCTCTAGGGAATGGAGAGAGAGAATAAACTTTAAATCTCTATGCCAAAGATCTCCACGTGGAGGGGCAAACCGGAATGGCCTGATGGGGCACAGCTCTTCCTACTCCTCAAGCATCTAGAGCCTCAGCCACCTCTCAGAAGGTGCATGTCACTCGCCGCCCTAGTGAGAACAGCAATCTGAAACATTTTAGGCCTTACCCTGTAATAGCTGAATAACAGCTATTAGCTTTGGACTCTAGGCATTTTTATGAGATCTTAGTTCCAGGGCTTGAGGTTTGGCAAAATGAGCATATTATTCACACGCAAAACAACTGCATTAAAATAGCATTAAGCATCTGGCTTACACTGACAAACCTAGGAAATTCAGAATTATGGTAATAAGTCTGTCCTGAGTTCACCCCCAACACTGTGCCTGGTGCTGCTCCTTAAGTGTAGAGAGAATGGTCCCCACTGGGCAGAAAGAGCCAGGCCAGGGAGGCAGAAGGCAGGCCAGGTGAGGGAAAAGAAGAGGAGGAGGATTTGGGGAAAGAATATTGGGGCAGGGGCCATGGTCCTCTGATTCAGGTCTGCCACATGGCATATGGTGATGTAGGCATGAAGCACTGGCCTCTGAGGCCACCCCCCCGATCCCAGGGCCAGGCAAGACTTGCCTATCCCACGCACCGGCTCCGCTGGTCTGAGACTCCCTCCTAGAAGCTGATAAAGATGAGACACCTCCGCCCCATGCAGTGGAACCTTCTTTGAAGTTTGCATCCCTGCAGACTTGAGACACAGGGAGAATTAACACGCAGGTACTTTTCTCCCCACAGAATTTCCATTTTCTTGAAAGGAACTAAAGAAAAATAAGCTTGATAATAGATGAACAAAAAGCACTGTACTGTGTTTGAACATGGCAGCACGGCCGATCACAGCATTAGGGGATCGCTCTGTGAAGGATATTTGAGAATTTAAACAATTTTGATTTGGAGTTTCATTGAGAGTTGAAGAAAGAAGTGAGAAAAAGAAATTCCTTCCTCTTGGTCAAAAAAGGGACCTTTCTCCATTTGAGATGAGGTGTAACCATTTGTTCCAATGATTTGTAGTAAAATCAATAATTGGTTCTTTGGATGCATTTTGGGAAAAAATTTCTGTAAATCCAGAATTCACCAACGTAGTTTCTGTAAGAACTTTCTCTAGTCTTTTAAAATAGTTAAGTATAATCCAAGAGCTCGAAAATGGGCCACATTCATTTTAAACATGACGAATGTGACCCCAATCTAACCAACTTTGAGACAACATGATACGATCCTTGGGGAAGCTGTATTGATCTAGCTTAAGTGTCAGGGCGGCAGAGAAGGTGAGAGATACCCACATTTACTAGAACCCCAAAGAACTTTTGTAAAATAAAAATGAAATGTCAATTCCACAAATGTACTGCCCTCTTCCAATAGCTTTCAGATTTCTTTAACCTTTTCACCTCCCAATGATTATCAAATCTCTTCTCTTTGCCCTACAGTTACTATACACCAGAATAATAACCCAAGTAAATAAGCTCCTTTAACCCTTCCAATAATTCTATGAGGTAGCCACTCTTGATCATGGGATGATATCATTTATCATTATGATACATAATGACATTAGGTTACTTGACTAAGGTCACACAACCAGTAAATGGAGGAGCTGGAACTGGAACCCTGCGTGTTCCATTCCAGAGGTTGTTCTAAGCACACCTTGAGTTCCCACACCACCTGCCACCACCAAATGTAATTTAAACTGAAGCTTAGCCGTCCATCCCGCCCTGACCTGGGTTGCTGGTAAAACCCAGCTGAGGTCATCCAGAGTTGCAGGGGCCCTGATCCCTCTGGAACTCCCCATCTTAGAATGAGAAACCCTATTCTTTGTCAAACCAGCCAAGAGACAGAAAAAGCAGTTGTGTTCATTTCTAAATGGTAAAAAATGCCTCTGAAGGCCCATTTCTTTTACTCCTCCTCTTAAGTGGGAAAACCAGGAAAATTCTATGCTACCAGGTAAAAGCTGAGCTGGATATAAAATGCAGGAAAACTCAGTCTTTAGAAAACAACCTGGCAATCACTTTTCCAATGTGCTATAAAATCTTAATAATTTGTGTGCCCTTCTTGACCTGTCACTTAGCAAAGCAGGAACAACCCTGGCTCTGTTGTGCAGTGTGGCTATTTAGATGTCACAGCCGTGAATCCCTGACTCTCCATCAGAGGCCACTGGCAACACCTCCTGTTCTTTTGTTGTTTGGAAGAAAGAGATATAGGAGAGGTTGTTCAAATTAGATGACTGCTTGGGGTAGGGAACGGAGAAGCGGTGTAAACATGGGTGATAACAAGCACAGAGAGAAACTCGGGACACAGTGACATCAGCAGAGCCAGGCATCTCAAAGCCAGTGACAGTCTGCACTGGCAGATTTCTTATGCAGCTCTAGGTATTTCTGTTCTGACTGGAGTCTTTATTTAACAGTCTTGACGAGTGCATTAACTGTGACTTTGAGTTTGAACGAAAAGTACAAGCATTTGACGTGTTTCTTGGCAATGTCTTTTGACAAAAGGATGCATATGTCCCTAGTTTTGTCCTAGGATTCTTTAGCAGGGACTCTCTGGAACAAAAACATCCTCTTTGGAAGTTAAATTTTAGGCCTTTTCACAGCTTCTCTGTCCCACAGCCTCCTCTGTGCACGCGCGCGCACACACACACACACACACGCACACGCATACAAAGAACCACCAGCCCGGGCGTGGACCCGCTCAGCCTAGATGCGAACTGCTGGCCTGTGCGCAGTGTATTCTCCCACAGGGCAGAAGTAGGGGACCCCAGTGGGACCAACACAGGAGGCTTGAGTTGAGTCTGAGGCCCCCCACCCTCTCAGAAAATGTTTCTCCTGGATCACGCTCTTTGGTTTCTTTCCTCGCTTGTTTTTGCTTGAGCGGCAGGGACTCACGGAGGAGAAATTGACAGAAGAAAGAAACCGCCTGAGCATCAGACACAGGGGTGATGGGAAATGAAAACGATTGACAGGGTTTCGTTGGCCTCTACTCTTTTTGCTTTTCCTGCTTTTTGTAGCTTAACATCCTACAGGTGTGAACACGGCAAATTTTGTAGCCCCGTTTTATGGTATAATTAAAGAACACCCACACTGAGTCAGGTTGAGTTGTGAAACCTCAAGGTTCATAACATCAGGTAGAGGCTGTGGGGAAATGCCTGCTGCCTGAGGTCACTGGGTTCATTTTCCTGGCACCAGTAGGGGTGAGGCAGCTGCCTTGTAATCAGCTCCTCCTGGAAATTACTACACCCACACAAACATTTGGGTCCCATAGAAACGGCAGGAATGCGGTCTGGTCTAGGAGTCTGGGATCCCGGAATTGGGAACTGAGCATCTAGGCTGGCTTGGCCCCACCACCCCCGCCACTGACTTCCTGTGTTGTCAGTTCCACCTCGACATCACGGTTTTGCCTTTGGAAACGCCAAAGAGAGGATCCTGCAAATAGTGAATCTGTGGGGATGGTGTGAAAGCTCTCTATTTGCTTAGGGTGGTTTAGCTTCCTTCCTGCTTAAGGCAGGAAAAAGCATGAAATGACTAACCCTATTATTCTGATCTATAATTCTGCCACTGTGCTGAAAGGCTTCGCAGGGTCTTGCCTGCAGTGGGAGTTTGGCAGAGAAGACCTCTGCAGCCCTTCCAACTCTGGGATTCAGAATAGTCAGTGACTTCATTGAAAACCATGGCATTGCATGCTGTCATCACTGGAGAGGACAGGCCATTCTGAGTGGATACACTCTTATTGGGCACTTTAAAATTTAGGCAGTAAACGAACATTCCTTTGTTGCTTTTCTCAGGAAACAAATTACTTTCTGAAGATCATGGCAGTCTAATGGCACTTAATAGAAGACACACAGGTGGCTTCTTGTATCAGTTTAGAAAGAAAAAGAAAAGGCCATGCATGGTGCCTCACGTCTGTAATCCCAACACTTTGGGAGGCTGAGGCGGGCAGATCACCTGAGGTCAGGAGTTCAAGACCAGATTGGCCAACATGGCGAAACCCCATCTCTACAAAAATTATCCAAACATGTTGGCATGTTCTTGTAATCCCAGCTACTTGAGAGGCTGAGGCAGGAGAATTAATTGAACCTGGAAGACGGAGGTTGCAGTGAGCCGAGATCATGCCACTATACTCTAGCCAGGGCAATAGAGGCAGACACTGTCTCAAAAAAAAAAAAGAAAGAAAGAAAAAAAAGAAGAAAAGTATCCCTGCTTATCCCCCTCCTCCCTACCAATGCACCAAAAGAAAAAGTAGCTTCTCTAGAAAAGAATGTCAGCCAAGTATAAGTTGGGATGCTCTCAGAGTGTAGAAGGCATGCAGGGGAGAGGCGTGAAGGGAGGCAGGAGGGGAGGCTCCTGGGAAGGGCTTCCTCAAGCAGGCAGCTCCTGAATCAGGCTTTAGGAGAGACCATTCGCATTCACCATCCAGAGGGAGAGAGTGGGTCACAATGGGACAAGGATAGAACAAGCAAGTGGATGTAGAAAATTCCATGGGATAATAGAGTTTTACTTTCTCATCTCTCCAAGAGCCAGTGGTATGAACATCCTGGGAAGCACAGATTTATAACTTGGTAGGGACCACTGTTTTCGGTAGAACTTATTTGTAATTTAATTTGTTGTTATTCTGACTCTCATGACATAATGCTGGCTTTGCCAACAGCACATGTGCAGCCACAGAGTCCACAAATGTGGACTCAGCCACCGCCCTGTGCCAGGTACCTGAAAACCACTGGCAATGTTCTTACTGACATGGAGCTTGCACTCCTGCTCAGGAAACAGACAAATAGGAGGTTAGTGAAACAAAGATCAGTTCTGAGAGTGATGAGTGCTTAGAGAAAAACAAGACATGTGTGAAATGAAGTGGCGGGGAGGGAGTCATGTTCAACAGGGGAGTTAGAAAAGACCCTTCCGAGGTTGTGAAACGTGAGCAGAGACCTAATTACAAAAGCAGCCAACCTTGCCGAGTGAGATGTGCATTCTCAGGCAGAGGGAACAGCAACAGCAGAGGCCCTGAGGAAACGAGATTGATATGTTCTAAGAACAGAAAGAAGGCCAGTGTGGCTGAGGAGGAGAGTGATCAGAAGGGAGAAGTGTGGGAGTGGACGCTGGAGGGATAGGCAGGGACCAGATCATAGGGGCCCTTGTAACTGAGAGCAAGAAATTGGACTTCATTGTTATCTGTAATGGGAAAGCAAGGTAGGAATGTAGGTTGAGTAAGCTTATAATTCAACATGGAAACACAGTGATGAATTAGACCCTGGTGAATAATCCCAGAATCTCTCCCATCACCTATGATATGAGTGAATGGATGACAACTGACTAGAAACCAGCTAGGTGCCTGAGATTTATAAGGCAGACAGATCCATATAGGAATTTGTTAATCTTACCAGACTTTAAACCCATCCACAGATATATTTTCCTAAGTATACATACTGTGCCACGAATATCTAAATAACATTTCCTAAGCATGTGTGTGGTCATGAATTACATCCAAATTTAAACTACAATGCATTCTGCATATTGCACGTGGTGTTCTCAGTGGCTCTTCTAAGACACTGTTTCTGGTGAGCATGTAGAAATACAGTCTGAAAGGGAGAGAGGAAAAATCTCAGCTCTTCTTCCAAGCCAGCCACTATCCTCAGGAGGCCCCCGCACCCTCCGGAAGAACCAATCTGCCTGGTCTCCTCACTGTGACAGATCAGAATTGTAGGTATCAATTCATCATTTCAGGGCCAAGATTTTGTCTCCAGACTGTAGCTCACTCATTTCTGACAATATGTTGAAAGTGAAATGTGCTTCCTCGCCCCTCCTAACTTCCTTGTACAATTTACGAATTTTGCAGTTTCACTAAACACAAAAGCTGTTAGAGATTTTCAGAATGACATAGCCCTTCACACTCAGCATGCAGAAGACAAAGTCTCAAGGGGACAGAAAGTTATTAAACTTGGAACACACAGAATGAGATCTAACATTTTTAAGACCAGAAAGAGAATTATAAAATTCAGGCAGCACAACAAATACCAGCCGAAGCCAGAAGTGTGTCATAATGATTCCTATTCATCAGTTCTGATGGATTCCGGGCCCCAACAGAGAAGCCACTTCATCCTCCATTGTCTAATGGATGCAGATGGAAAGGTGACAGTGCCGGGAAGGTGGTGCTCATCTCTAACCTTGCCAGCCTTGTTCTGTCAAGTCAGACTTGATGAGAGAGACCCAGGTAACTTTTCTCTTGCTCTTGGCCTGATATCTGATCTCAGGATGGCACTGGATCTGGTATTTACCGTTTGGCCATGTGTCAGGAGTCCTGTATTTTAAACGACTTTAAGTAGAAACACACACAACTCAAAATGTTAAGCTAGAAGAATCTTATTTTCTCTTCTAAATCTTTCAACGCTCAATTTAGGAAACAGATCTAGAGTAAATGGGTAATTTTTTGGAGGCAGCAACAAAACCAGGACAGGAAGTCACATTTCCTTCTACCAAGTTCTCCCAACCTAAAGCTATCGGAAGTGGCTGTTGTAGATTTCCCCACCCACAGGACTTGGCCACAGTTTTCCTAATGCCCAACCCCTTGGCATCATAGCAGTAAAGGGAACTCTCCACTGCTGTGAAGAGAATATAACACAAGCTATGAATTAAAAAATGCAATATTGCTTTTACCATATTTGAAATTACAGTGATTTCTAGTTGATCGTAAGTTATGCTATCCCAAACCCTCATCTCCATACAACAAAGCCAGAAATCAGGAAGTAAGCAAAAAAGTCACCTATAGTGAAAAAATAGCTCCTTGTGGTCCAGGCTAAAGACTGTAGCATGACCTGTTTGGCCTTTGCTGATGTCTCTGATTCCTGTTAAAACCTTAACAAGCTTGTTTGCAAGGTTTGCAATCTTCCAGGAGCCTGAGAGCTGCCAAGACATAAAAAGAAGAGTTTCTATGGGCCAGGAACCATAGGCCAGACCCTCAGAGCACTGAGAAGGCCCCACACACAGCCAGGAAAGAAACAACACAAACAAAGCACAAAAAACCAGGCAGAGTTTTAAAAGGAGCATTTCCAGGCTGGCTTACAAACCTCCACAGGATCAGGAGCAAACTCCATCAACAACACATGGCAGCCATGGAGATTTTTAAAGCTATCCCGGACTTAAATATCCAGCAAAGGTTTTCTTTTGTTCATCATGCTTTAAAGAAACAGAGAATGGTGATATATCTTAGCAAGACTGGCATGGCTACCACTTAACATGGCAATTACTGTTAAGATTGTATTGTTTCAAGGGTGTAAACACACAAACTAGCAAGTAAAACTCCTCAGCTATGTAAAACCCAGGGGCTTCAAATGATTTTGGTGTTTCTGAGGCTCTTCAGCCTTCCCTGTACATCCAGCCCGACAGTCCAGTGTGCTAGCTCCCCAATTTTTAAGCCAAGAAACGTTAACAGTTTTGGAAAACATCTTGGCTTCAATTACACCTGAATGCAAATTCCAAACAACCTGGGCCTTAAGCATTTTGTGATGTTTCTCACTGCAATCCTAGCCCTATCTACAATATTCAGCAAAACCCTAAAGGGGGTGGTTAATTTCTACCTAAACCAGCCACCTTCTGTACCCATCATTCTCAACTTGTTCCCCTTGAAAATGGATTTGTTTGGTACTTGGACTTTTTTTTTTTAATTTTACAGTGTCCTAGAACATGCTGGTTAGACTAAACCATTGTCAGGTTGACAAAAGAGTACTATAAAATATTTGAAGAGATTTATTCTGCTCCAAATATGAGTGACCAGTGGGCTGTGACACAGCCCCAGGAAGTCCAGAGAACATGTGCCCAAGGTGGCCAGGCCATAGTTTGGCTTTATGCCATTTTAGGGAGACATAAGACATGAATCAGTACATAAGATGTTCACTGGCATGGTCCAAAAATGCAGGACAACTGGAAAGCGGGGGGAACAGGGGATTTCCAACCTACAGGCAGATTCAAAGATTTTCTGATTGACAACTGGTTGAAAGAGTTATTATTTAAAGACCTGAAATCAATGGAAAGGAATGTCTGGGTTATGATAAGGGGTTATGGAGACCAAGGTTTTATAATGCAGATGAAACCTCCAGGTAGCAGGTTTCAGAGAGAATAGATTATAAATCAATCTTTCTTTCTTTCTTTTTGATGACGTTTCACTCTTGTTGCTCACTCAGGCTGGAGTGCAGTGGTGTGATCTCAGATCATTGTAACCTCCACCTCCCTGGTTCAAATGATTCTCCTGCCTCAGCCTACCAAGTAGCTGGGAATACAGGTGCCTGCCACCACACCCAGCTAATTTTTGTATTTTTAGTAGAGACAGAGTTTTGCCATGTTGGCCAGGCTGGTCTCCAACTTCTGACCTTAGATGATCCACCTGCCTTAGTGTCCCAAGGTGCTGGGAATACAGGCGTGAGTCACTGTGCCTGGCCAGATTATAAATATTTGTTATCGGACTTAGAGTCTGTTCTATTGGTCTTGATGTCTCTGTGTTGATGCTATTGCTAGTCAGCTGTACCCGAATTCCAAAAGAGAGGAGTGTATAATGAGGCATGTCCAAATCCCACTTCCCATCGTGGCCTAGTTTTTCAGGTTAACTTTCAAATGCCCTTGGCTGAGAGGGCATTCCAAAGTGTAAAATGAGAGGAGGTGTCCATTCAGATGGTTGAGGGGCTTAGAATTTTATTTTTGATTTTCAGTCGAGTCAGTTATATTAAGCATGCATTACTTTTATGTTGTCTTTACTCCTCTCCTCTCAATATGTTTTTATGGTTTCTCATAAAAATTTACTTGGAATGGAGGAAATGTGATTTAAAAGCAAAAAAAAGAAAAGACTCTCTCCTGAAGAAAAAGTTGTTCCCCCCACCAAAGTTACAAATTAGGAAATAATTGCTCAGTATGATCCTGGGGACACTCAGGTGTTCTTTTGAAGCTATTTACAAATAAGGCTGTTGTTCAAATCCAGAAACATAAGTCAGAAAAATCTAAGTATGTGGGAGAAGCTGCCTTCCACAAGAGAAGAAGCCTCCATCCTGGCCCGCTGGGGTGGTCTTACAGGGGAGTCATAAACACAGAAACTGAGGCTGCTCTAATGTCAAAAACACAGACTTGAGGGAGGAAAGGGCTGAAGAGCTCTCCTCAGTAGTGGTTGACCACAAACAAAACCAGCTGCCCAGGGTGGAAATCTGTAAGAGAACAGAATGAATCAGGAAAAAAAAATGGCACCAATTAATGGCAATTTCATATTCCACTTTTTACCTATATGGACAAATATAAGCTGGTCTTTTTCTTACTGGAGTGAACAGTCCAATAAAACATAAAGTAAAAACAACCAGAAAAATAAAATGCTCAACAGAATTGGCTTTTCCTCATCAAATAGCTGTTTCTTTTTCATCTCCCATTAGATAGAAACACAAATAGCCACGGCCTAACTCAAACCACTCCACCAAGCCTGCCACTGGCAGATAGTTTAGCTAAAATTGTCATCACAGTCCACTGGAATTCTGAAAGTAAGTAACGTGGGGTTTGTGTACTGAAAATAAGTGAAATATGCCAAAATCAAGATGTTGAACCCTTTTGTATACTTCCCAAGACAGCTGCATTCTTGGGGAAACTGCGTAAGAACATTGAAGACAGTATAGGAACCAAAGATGATGAGGAGACATTTGAATGGCACAAAAGTCAAGAAAAAAGTAAGTGTTTTTGAACAATACCATGTAACTGGAACTCTAAGTGCATTTTCTCTGCAATAAGTGCGTGTGACTGACAGAAGCCAGTTATGAGTATGCAGGCATCCAGAAAAAAGTGCAAAATGACAGACAATTTCAAATATGTTACAATGTTATGTTTCTGAAATTAAGCTTTGGGCTAAACATGTTAGAGGAAACAGGGATTTTACTTCACTCCACTCTCTTAAAACTCATGGGAGGAAACTCTGTCTTTAATGAAACAAAGAAATGACCAGGCCCCTAACAAAACAACTGAACATTTCTACCAAAAATACTAAAGCCTGGTCTCAGGTGGGCAAGGAGGCTGAGGACCACTTTACAGCTCAGGCAAAGTGCCAATTTCCTTTTGGGTCTGCAAGACAAACCAGCTTCCTTTCAGGGCCCCCAGGTAAGGTTGCACAGGTGGTGCCCTGCTAAAGCATGCCTGGCCCAGAGTGTGAATAAAACAGGCTGGAGTCGAGCCCCTGCCATGGTTTCTATACAAAGCTAAGACAAATCACACAGAGACACTCATCTGCTCACGAAGCACTGGCCAGAGGGTAGCTTTCATCCAAGATGAGGCCTTGTAATTCACAATAGGCCCCAGTGGGCTAATGGCAGTTCTGGGTCTTTTAGGGAGAGGAGATCCAGGAGCTGGGCAGGTCATGGATGAAGAAGTGAACTATCCATGTGGTGACCCGGTTCCACATCCCCAGAATGGCACAGAGTCAGCCTCTGCTGGAGGCCGCTCACCACAGCTGCTAATTCCTTTCCTTGAAGACACATCTCCCATTTATTTTTGGGCCTGAAGAATGAGGGCAGCTCTCAGGAAATTCCCTTAAATAAAAAACAACCTGGTTATATGTGCTTCCCTCTCTCAAATTAAGCAAGCAGGAATAAACTGAGCACAAGTGAAAGCAGGTGAAGGACGTGCGTTGCAAGGAAAGACATTTTAGCCAGTTAGATTTCTAGCAAAAAACAAGGAAAGAAGAATAATAAAGGAGAAAAAATTCAAAAAAGCGATTAGAGAATGACAGAAAACAACTAAAAGTAAACTAACAAATATGCACATTTCAAACTTTGATCAACCCTGATAATTGGGTGTCTAAAGATGTCCGTCTCATATATTTTGACGGAAATGAAATATTTCGTCAAAATATATGAGAGTTTTCCTACGTCCATGCTGACTCATGGATAGTATCCACCTTTTGAATTTGGAATGATCTGTTGGATTTTTTAAAATGGCGTCTCTTACATTTAATCAGCATTTCTCTGATGATTAGTGAGGTCAAGCAGATTTACATATATTGACCGATCATCGTTTGCGTTTGGCTGCATTCAGAAGCAGCCTCTTGGGCTGGGAATAATCCTTAAAGGGAATGTGAATGACATTCTCAACGGGGGAGAAGCACACTAGTACTTTTGAGGTCAGACTTCACTGGCATTTTGGCACTGTACAGTAAACTCAGTCATTAGGGACAGACTTACTTTCAGAATATCTAGAGGGCCAGATTATATTATGAGGTTTTCTAAATGTGGGGTCAGCCAAAGGCACAGAAAAGAGAAGAAACAAAATCAGAGAAGTCAGAGAAACCTTACTTAGGGTCAGACAAGGCAGTCTTCTCTCCACCCTGTGTAACTGGGGTAATCCACCAAAATATCCCTGCTGGTGCCTGAAACTTTGAAAATAATTAAGAGGAGGTCAGGCTTTTTGAAAGTCCATGATTAAGCTACAAATAACCAAAGATTCTTGAGCACTTACTATGCACTGTCCAGTAAATCAAACGTGTCATAATTCAGCACAGCCTCTGGGTCAAGGAGTGGTGAGAAAATTCCTGACTCACAAATGACTCAGTGAAAAATAAGGATAAAAATGCCCAGTTCATAGAGAGCTATGATAATTACATGAAACAAGGTATTTAAAGCACTTTTGCCTTGGACACAGCTGATGCTCTGTAACTATGGATTCCCTCTCTCTTTCCTCCAATTCCCTCTAATAGTTAATGTGTCATTCTCAATCATCATTAACCAAACAGTGTCCGTGACCTGGAACACAGAACGGGGGACCTTGGCTGCTCTGGGCAGTAGAGCAGGATGAGGTGGTGCATGGGGATGAGCCAAGGGTGGAGCCATGAAAAACGGTGCTTCTCGCACAGTCTTCTCACCAGGTGAAATGAACCACAGGTTATCATACACTACCTGTTTATGAACAGATGCTGTGCTGGATTCTGTATAAACAGTACACATACTAAGCCTTACTAAACATACAAAGCCCTTGAGCATGACATATACCTTTTATATGCTCTTAAAGAATTCAGAGAGGTGCAAAGAGGCATCCAATCCTGCTTTCTTTGTGGAGCAGTGGGGGTTGGAGGGAGGAAGAAGTGAAGTGTGTGTGTGAGGTGTGTGGGGGTTAGGAACCGTGCAGCTCTCTATGGCAGGAAACAGGATGGGAGTGAGGTGGGAGTCACAGCCAACAGCCAGGCCACAAGTTCTAACTCTCCACTCAAGACTGGGCTATTTTCTTATAGCAAAACCCAAACCTGATACCACCCCACATTTTAATTTTATCATTAGCATTTTAGTTCCTCAAATATTTTTACTTTGCAGTAACAGTACTTTCAAAGTACCCTGGACAAGGGTATCATGCCCAGGACTACTGAAAGAAAGGAACCCTTTGCCATTTCCACAAACCCTGAAATAGCCCAAAATGTGTGAATTTGCATCAGATCTCACTGCCATGGAAATCAGAGAGTGGCTTGCAGAGTGGCCGTATTTATTTTGGTAAATGTGTGGGCAGGGGAGGTAAGGGGCTGTTTTAAATGCTTTTAAAATTTTTAGCTTCCAATTATTGAACCCTCCAAAAAAAACTTAGTTTTTTTAGGGATAAAATAAAGTAAACCTTACTTCAGAGATGTGTAAAGCATAAATACACTTAACATTCTTGAAAGCCATATTGTTGACTATTTGAACAGAGGGATGGGAATTTTTTCTTTTTAATGAATAATACAAATTCACTTCACCTGAGGACTTCGGACCCATGGGCTTCTCTATCAGCTTTGCTGGCCCTTTCCCACCATGGTTTAAAGCTATGGTTCCTCCATCTCGTCTTGGCATGGCCACCACTTCTCACCTTCTTATCTTGATGTTCTACCCAATAGTGGCTCCAGATATGGTAATTACCTGGGGTTTGCCTTCTACTTCTATAATTTTCCTCACCCCATCTGGGCCACTGGTTCTTGGTCCTCAATCTCTGGATGACCTCCCATTGGCTGAATTATTAATTGTTAATGGGAATGTATCTCTGGGTCCCTGAATTGCTTCCTCAATTTGATATCACATCAGATTATCAAGGATGAGTTGTTATTAACATGAATATGGAAAAGTGAATATGCAGGAGAAGCCAGGAAAGCAATTAAAATAACAACTGTGAAGAGAAATGCTCTGGTAGACACTGAAATATACTAGAAAGGCTTTATTAAAACAGTCTGGAACTGACCGCAGGAATAGACAAATAGGCCAGTGGCATAGAATAACAGGTCCCCAGAGAGACCCAAGTACATACGGAAATGTAGTGTATCCTATGCTGGTATTTCTCAGGCAAAGATGAGGAAAACTGTGCAGCCACTGGAAAAAGATAAAATTAGTATCGCATACCATATAGAAAAATAAACTCCAAATGGATCTGGGATCTAAATGGGAACATTTAAACTGTACAAATACAAGAGAAAATATGGGTGAATTTTTCTTTAACCTTGATATAGGGGCTTAAAATCTGGAAAAAGTAAATATGGATAAATGTGTCTACACAAAACAATTTAAAATATATATATTTGGAGACGGGGTCTCACGCTGTCTCCCAGGCTGGAGTGCAGTGGCATCATCTCAGCTCAAAGCAAACTTGACTCCCTGGTTCAAGCGATTCTCCTGCCTCAGCCTCCTGAGTTGCTGGGATTACAGGTGCCCACCATTACACCCAGCTAATTTTTGTATTTTTAGTAGAGATGGGGTTTCACCATGTTGGCCAGGATGGTCTCGATCTCCTTCATGATCTGCCCACCTTGGCCTCCCAAAGTGCTGGGATTACAGGAGTGAGCCACCACACCTGGCCCAAACATTTTTATTACAGAAGAACGATACACAAAGTCAAAAGAGAAAAATATGCATAATTTATACCACAGATAAGGGGTTAATATCTTCAATATTCAAAGAATTCTTAGTGAGTGAAATGATTAAAATCACCTGAAAAACAGAAAAAAAGACATGAACAGGTAACTTATTTAAAAGCATATATATGGCGTTTGAACTTATGAGAAGATATACAAACACCCATAATAAAGACATGCAAGTTAAAACCATAGCATTTCTCACCTATCAGATGAGGAAAAATTTAAAAGTATGACAACACATTCTGTTGGCAAGAATAGAGGAAAACAGGTACCCTTAGGCATGGCTGGTGGGAACACAGATTGGCACAACCCTTTAAGAGGGGGTTTGGTGATGACTAACAAAATTATTCATCCACTTACTTTTCAACTAAGCAGTCCTACTTCTAAGAATCTACCCTAAATATACATCCCCAAAAGTAAATATATATATATATATATATATATGTTATTTATTTTCATATTAGTTGGAAAGAGCTTGAATACTTAAGAGAGTAGGCAAATAAACTATAGTACCCTCAGTGGAGTATTACACAACTGTAAAAAAGAGTGATGGGGATGTCTACAAACTGATATGCTGTGCTTCCTAGGGTATACTGTTAAGTGAAAGAAGCAAAATGTAAAAAGAAAAGAAAGAAAAGCCTGCTATGTTTTGTGTAAGAAAAAAGAAAATGAGAAATTATACACATATCTGCTCAATAGTGCAAAAATAAATGAGAAAAGGTAAACCAGAAACTAATGACTAGTTACATATAAGGAGAAAGAAATAACTCCTAGTTACATGCAAGAAATAGGTAGAAATGGGTTGGAAAGGATGGGGAAATGAGAGCAGGATGGAACGGATAGTGGGGGGCAGAGGAGTGACTCTTCTGAGTAACCCTTCTTATAAAATTCTAACTTTTGGCAACCACAGTAGTGATTCATGTGCTCAAGATATATAGATAGACAAAATCAACAAGGATAATGAAGGAAATCCAAAATGGAATTTGTATCAGTCAAGTGTCCAAGCCAGGAGGCACAAGTCATGCAGTAATTTGAATAGAGAACTTTAGTATGAACAGGGAAATAATGTAGGTGTAAAGACAGCCCTACAGTGGCTGTAAAGACAGCCCTAAAGAAGATTCTAGAGCTGAGAGAAAGTACAAAAAGAATGAACAAACTTGGAAGGAGTCCCTCTCCAAGGATGTGATTGAGATCTCATGGGAGATGATGGAGATATTCAATAAATACTAAAAAATAGTGGGTTCTCTAGGCCCAGAGCTACACCACAGTCATCATGCAAGCAAGTAATACACCCTGTGGTATGCATGCCAAAGCTGGCAGGAAGGAATTGCAGCCAGGGCCAGCAAGCCAAAAGCAACCCTCTGGAGTGCAAGTAGTCAAGACTGAAAGAAGAGAGCAAAGAATGACTCAGCACATTAGGAGCCTACTCATCAGCAGGGCAGCATGAGACCTGAGGTATGCAGTGTCTACTTGAGGAGGGTCACATCGAGGTGGTCATCAGGCCAAGGCCAAGGAACCATGTGGTCTGAACAAGCAGGTGGGACAAAGCAGCACTAAATTTTTTCCATACACTGCTGGCAGCTGTGTGGTAGGAGTGAAGAGATAAAACAGCAGCACATCAGAACAAGGGAGAGAAGCCCCTTTCTCCTACAACAGCCCTCCAGTGCCCTTTGCTGACCAATTGTAATATCATGTTCACTGCGAAGGAGAAATACTTAAAGGATCCAGCTCCATTATTGCAGAGTAGACAACAAAGGGTGAATTTGGAGATAACGGGCAATAAGTTGATAACTGGCAGAGAATACAATTAAACCTAACTATCTAATAACAAATGAAGAATATAACCATGCAGAAAGGGAAAGAGCAAAAGGAACTATCCTAGGTTACTTTGAAAAACGTATTGTGATAATATACACAAAGACTAAAGTGAACCATATGCAAATGTACTTACAGGGGCACACTACTTTCTGTGAATTCTAGTACTGAGCAAATAAGTGAATATACTGGAGCAAATGAGATCCCATTTTTTTCACTGGCAAAGGAAGGAGTTATAAATAGAGTTTAAAATAAGCTTTGTGAGATGGATTGGAATTGGGGGTTATCACTATGAAGTGATTTTAATATATATAATATATATTCAGGAGACAAATAAATATAGAATAAGCATTTGTGTGTACACACATACATTTTTAGCTCTCTTCACTAAGAGAGATAAGAAGCAATGCTACTGCAGTAGCAATGAGTATACCCAGTTCCCAGATCTTGGCTTCTAAATACCATTCTCCAACAAAAAAACCCAGGGCTCCATGGAGAAATGGCTGATAACAGAGACCAGCAGGGAAAGCACAAAATGATCGGGAACTTCCTGTGTTGCTATAGAAAGTAAAGAAGTGTTTTAAAAAGGGACAGGGACATATCAATAGGATACAGGAGCCAACTTAAAAGGGCTTTCTTGGCCAAATGTGGGACAATTTGAACAAATAAAACAAATAAGGATAGTAATGGACAATAACCCACAGAATATGGGAATCCATGAGTCCATACTGTTATAAATAAATCATTGAATAAATTAATAAATAGGGAAAAAAGAGAAAGCTTTTCCTTACAATAGAATTCCAACTAATAACTGTAGGAATAATAATGGAGAAAACGTCACCATTTTCAAATGTTATAATAATTGTTTTAAATAAGAATTATTAATAAATGATGAACTTAATGTGCAAAAGTATGATAATAAACAATACATTTACAGAGTCTCAAATTATCTCCCCTACAATAAGCATGTTGTTACATGCTTACATGTTACAAAGGGAAAATACTTACTTTCCAGGGGAGATATCTGGTAGATATCACCTTAATCAAAAGATCAAAGTGAACATCAGCAGTGATTAGACAAATCAACATCAGATGCCTCTTGGTATGATGCACTGAGAAGGGCACAATGTAACTCCATTATATTTTTTACAACAAATCCACAACTCAAATATATTTATGAAGAAACACAAACAAACCTGAACTGAGGAACATTATTCAGAGATAACTGGACAGTACTTTTTAAAAGTGTTAAGATCACAAAAGATAAAGGAAGGCTGAGACACTGTTTTAGAATCAAGGGACTGGGACACAGCAAATAAAGCAGTGAGGGTGCAGATTTAAAGAGACTCCCACTCTCAAGGTCATGCAAGTATAGGATTAGCCCTAAAGGAGACCAAAGTTACATGGCAACTAAATGCAACATGTCATCCTGGTTTTAGTGGGAAAGCTGGTGAGGTTTGAATTGTATCATCGTGGTCATCCTGGACATTAGGGGGAAAACTGGTGAAGTGTTAATTGTATCGGCATTAATTTCCTGATTTTGATAATTGTACTGGAGTTATATGTCCATATGTGAGGAATCTGGGTATACAGAGATTCTGTGTATTATTTGTAGAAGTTTTTAAAGCTTAGATTTGAAATGAAAAAGTTTCAGTTTTTAATGTAAAAATGATTAAAGAAAAGCAAGTAAGAATAGTCTTCTAGCTGAGAATCTAGCATAATGTCACATGTGGAGGCATTTATTAAGTAAAAAAAATAGTAATGTATGGGGAACACGTGGGCTTTGGAACCATCCAGATGTGGATTCCACTCTGACCTTGTAACTTACTAATTGCCTGATGTCAGGCTAGTTACCTAATTTCTCTAAGCCTTAGTTTCCTCATCTGAAAACTGAGTCATCATAATAATACCTACTTTATATGATTTATTACAGTTATCTCTATTTATAACTATCTATATTCAATAAATGATATCGGTAAATAACTTACTGCAAACTCAACCAGCAGAATTCAAAGTAGTTTGATATGGTTTGGCTTTGTCCCCACCCAAATCTCATCTTTAATTGTAATCCCCATAGTCCCCATATGTTGAGGGAGGGACCCAGTGGGAGATGACTGAATCAGAGGGGTGGTTCCCCTATGCTGTTCTCACAATAGTGAGTGAGTGCTCATGAGATCTGATGATTTTATAAGTGTCTGATAGTTCCTCCTTCATAAGCATTCACTCTCTCTTAATGCCTTATGAAGAAGGTGCCTGCTGCCCCTTCTACCATGACGGCAAATTTCCTGTGGCCTTCCCAGCCATGCAGAACCTTGAGTCAATTAACCTCCTTTGTTTATGAATTACCCAGTCTCAGGTATTTCATTATAGCAGTGTGAAAATAGACTAAAGTATAGTTGTTAATGTGGTTGTTATAATGAGCAACATCAATGACTAGTTCACTTCTCCTTGAACAAACTATATACTATGCATTGAATGCCCTATTTAAGGCCAGACAGATACCCCACAGGTTATGTTTCTAAAGGTTTGATATAACTCATTGTAAGTAAAGCCAGGACATGAAATTTTAAACTTACCAAACAGATAAATGGTAGGTGATTATTTTTATTAAAACATGATTCATAGGCCTTTTTCAGAGCAAATAGCATTTTGTTTCCTTTTAATTTTTGCAGAAACTGAGGAAGCTCCACTGCTGCGTGATTTAGGCATGAGAAAAATCTGGCTTAATAATAAGCCTCAACAATGTTGACTGTTTTAAAGGGGCAAAGAGAAACCAAAGTCTCTCGTTTGTCTTTTCCAAGCAGATTCCGAACTACTTAAATGTGATGACATAGATCAAATATTTGAGGTTAAGGATTGCTTGTAGGCTCATGCTTTTTCCTTTAATCCATTTTTTTGAGATAACTCCAGGAAAAATAATGGGGAAGGATAGGAAAAGGGTGAGTATAGCTAAACAGGATCCTATTTCAGTCAAACCCTGCAATGTCTGGTGTTTCTAGTCATGCATTTATTTTATGAAAAGGATATAAAATCAAGACACTTCTGTGGCACTTATCCATTTATATAAGGTGTACAAAATATCAGAAATAAAATATGCCACTCTGCTGTCTTCCAAATATTTCCAATAATCCTTTAAGTATAGGAACAAAGGCTAAATTCCTTAATAAATTCTCTTATCTTTATAATCTGCCCCAACGTTTTGGAAACCCTAGCTTTTAAATATTAACCAAAAAGTGTTTCCATGCAGACATTTGGAAAAGTAACTCAAATTCATGCTAATTTTAACTTAGGAAGAGATGTTGTTTTGCAGTTTTTTGTTTTTTTTTTGAGATGGAGTTTCACTCTGTTTCCTAGGCTGTAGTGCAGAGGTGGATCTCAGCTCACTGCAACCCCTGCCTCCCTGGTTCAAGCGATTCTTGTGTCTCAGTTTCCCAAGTGCGTGTGACCATGCCTAGCTAATTTTTGCATTTTTAGTAGAGGTGGGGTTTCATCTCTACTAAAAATTGGCCAGGTACGTTGGCCAGGCTTGTCCTGAACCTCTGACCTCAAGTCATCTGGCTGGCTTGGCCTCCCAATGTGCTGAGACTACAGGTGTGCACCACCACGCCGGCCTGTTTTGTCATCTTTTACTGACTCCTTGTTGATCCCCATGCACTCTGACCACAGTAGGGATCTCAAAGTATCTTCACCTCTGACTCCTCATCCAACACTGTACTCTTTCCCTTAACAGTGACTTCTATCTTATATTGGAAAGATCTGGTATATCTAGAGTAAGTGCCATCCAAATCATGTCTCAAGATTCATCCAGGCCCCCAGCCTCTGAACAGGGAAGGACTCTATCCTCCCTCAAGATTCACCCCCTCACTTGGGTTCTCAATTTCATGTCTAGGAACTTCTTCCAGCATACCCTTTATTTTGGATTATATTTCAAAAGTACATAGGTCTCCCTTAAGCTTTCTCCAAATATTTGCTATTTAGTTATCTCTACACTTGCTGTTTCTCTGCAGAATCACCTGTCCCCTTAAGCTTAGCATTATCCTCACTTTCCTACTGAAACAAATCCAAGGACTACACATCTTCTTCTCCGTCTTTGCTACTTCTGACTCTGCTGGGCACATCTGACTCAGTCTTAACTATAAGCCTTTGCTCCTCATGTAGCACCACCTGACATGGTTCCTCCTCCTCATTTATTTCATTTGTACTCATTCTTAAAGGCCCAGCTTGAGCCTCTTCTTACCTGTGAAGTCTCACCAGAATCTCCCTTCTCTGTATTTTAAGAATACTAACTGTTGGGAGGATTCACTGCATCTCCTCATTGTACTCCAGTTGTGCTTTGGGGAACTATACACTCCCCATTTCATGAAGTCTTGTCTTAGCTACTCTTCCCTGGCCAAGGAATAAGCATGTATCCCTAATCACGCCAACTGGACTTTCTCTCCCAGGAATATGAATCTTGAATGAAGTGAATAAAGAAGGAAATGGATAGAGCTAAACCATTCCGGCTGTAGAGTCCTGGTAAACATTTCTGGAAAGCCCCACCCCTCGATCCTGGTAAGGACAGAACTTTTCTGCACTTGGCTTCCCCCATTTCCTTCATTTCTGTGAGCCACACATTTTTTCCCTCTGAAGTTAGCAAGAGTAAATGTCTGTCTCTTACACCCAAAAACGCTCAACAAGGACTCTCCTGTTGCCTTTGATTACTGTCAAATTTGAGGCAGAGGCTGATGATGTCTTGTGAAACAAAGAGGAAGTTTTTAAGGGCAGAAACTATGTCTTATGACCCTACATATCTTACACTGCTTATGTTCACTGCAATCAGACTCTAAATTTTCACGGAATCAAAAAAATACCATTACTTCCATTACTGTTTCAACAAAAAATTGTTCTTTAAAATTTGACTATTTATTTTATGTAGCTTCTGTAACTGCATGATAATAAATATATATGAAAATCTTCATCTATAAAACAAAGGAACTAGAATAATTATCTTAGACTATCTCTGAGTCTACATTATAGTTAAGGATCATTCATTAATTCTGTAAAGACATTAAAGACAGTCTGAGTGTCAACTGTTGAGCATGCACTGTGTACAACTAGGCACTGAAGTTGTGTATAAGATGAAAAAGACATGATACTGGCTCTGGCTTTAGCACAATTGATTTATCTGGTATTACTCTTACCAGTTTAACTTGTGCCTTTTATAATGGTAGCATCTGGGACTAATGTGGCACTTTTTTCTGAAGCATTATCATGTAAGACACATCATTTGTTATTCCTGCTGCATACAGGGAAAAACTGCTGTTAGGTCATGTGACTAAGATCGAAACCAGAGCTAGAAGAAAACAGATCCTTTGATTTACAGTGATATTCCTTCCTTCCCTCTCCACTATAATAAGATACATTTCCCTTAAGACACAATAAGTACTAGAATTATATTTTATTTAATTTCTGCTTTACATCCAACTCATGGGTTTTTCTCTAGTAGCAAAAGATAAAGGCAGTTTTTGATTTCTTACCAGAGGAAAACACCAGAAGTATTAGTTGGCTACTGGTAACTTTGGCTAACAAATATTTATTTAGTGCATGTCAAGCATAACACGTTGGGCTACACTTGACAATAACCTCAGTCAAGGCAAGTATAGCTCCTCCCCTTGCTGAATTTACAGTCTTGTGGGAGAGCAGGTCAGAGTCACATCATTTGAGAAACTAGGATAAGAAGATACAGCATATACTCAGGTTCCCAAAACTTTTATGTTCACAATGAATCTGAATTGAATTTCTCAGTCTGTTCCAATCACTTGTACATTGATTGAAACCTATTGGCTCTTATCTTGCCCTTCATTCCAGATGCAGTGTCTTCATCTTCAAGGTATTCCTTCTCTCAAATTGTTTTTCCTTTTTTCTTCATAGTCTACCCTTCTAACTCGATATTTCAAAGTGATCCCTAATACCTTTTCCATCTGCAGGGCATTCACAAAGATCCTCTGGATCTTCAGTGCTTCTCAGAGCCCTATAAAAAAATTTCTTTCTTGATTCACTTGATGCTTTCTGATGATGTAAAAAAAATCTTTTCTTGAGAAGCAGAATGTCTCTGTTATATTGTCAATGGTCCAGGACAGGACCAGAGGGCCAAGAGCCAAAAGGGCACCCCAAAGAATTTCTCCTTTAGGAATGCAGTTTTGGCAAGCAGTGCGTCTAAATGTGCCTTTATGCTATTTTACTTCTAGGGTCAACAAAAGTATAAAAAGTCAACTTTCTTCAAAACATGTGCCATGAAATTGGCTTAATAGGAAAAAGGAATAACAACAGTAGCAAGCAAGTTACAAAGCAAAACTAGGCTGGGACACATCTGTTAAAAGGGCACTTGATATAAATCCACATTTGTCAATTGTTAAAATGCACAACTTTTTTTATAGTCCTAAAGATGTTACTGCCACTTTTAAAAGCTGGATGCCATTGTTACTACCATTTTTAAAAAAGCAATTTGTACAGGGTATCATTTTCACTTGTAGTTACTGCTAATATAGGCAGACTAGGGCACTGCCATGTTGACTTGAGAAGGAGGGGAGTGAAGAATATTGAGAAATCTTAGCCAGGCACAGTGGTATGTGCCTGTAGTCCCAGCTACTTGGGAAGCTGAGTAGTCAATTTCAAGAGGACTGCTTGAAGCCAGGAGCAGAAGGCTGCAGTGCACTATGACCATGCCTGTGAATAGCCACTGCATTCCAGCCTGGGCAACACAGCTAGACCCCATCTCTAAAAAAATTTTTTTTTAATTTTTTTACAAAGAGATTTTACAGTCATTCCATTTCTAAACTATGGCAAATGAGAGAGGTGTAAAAGAATACAAAGTGTAAAAGGAGGTCAGTGATTTAAAAGTATGTATTTCTTTGGTCATAATACCAGCCCTTTTTCAGAGAATTTGCTAACATTAATTACTCTTCATAGCATTCACATCACCTAACATCAACAGCTGCATTTTGTCTTCATTGGTGAAAATGCATGAAAAGGGAGTTAAACGTTTGTTCGTATCTGGAAAGGAATTTGAGGCAGAGCTAGTTTCTAAATCTTGCCTTTATAGAAGATCTTTAAGAGCTTCAGCTTTGAGGAAAGACAAACCCGGGTTGAAATTCCAGCTGTCACTTAATATCTGTGTGACCCTAGGGAAGCCACTTATTATCTAGGCTTTCGTTTCTCTATATGTAAAATGAGGATATGTCATAGATTGCAGCAGTGGGTCTAACTGTTCACCGTTCTCTGTATCCATATCTTTTGCCATGCCATTTTCCAGTGCTCTCTCAAGGGATGGATGGAGTCCATTAAGGATGAAAGCCACATCTTCAGGCTTAGCTAAACAGCCAGGTTGCTAGCAGAGGTTGAAATGGATTTATGCAATTAGGCTCGTCTGGAGTTTGTGATCAGAGCTTGTAGCTCTGCAATCACCAACAGAACATAATCAGCCCAACCTATTGGAGGATGAGAGACACACCGGGGAGCTAAATTGCCCCATTCATCTCAGCCAAGACCAGGCTAGATCAGTCTTCAGTGAGCTGAACTCTACATGTCAAGAGCCAGCACCATCAAGACAGGCCAAGATCTCTTTAGCCGATAATGCCAGCCATGTAAGCAATAAGCAGTTATCTTGTATGTGACAGAGGTTGTATGCATTTTCGTTACATAGCATTGCTGTGACAATAGATAACTAATACATGATGGTAGTACCTCTTACATACATTTCAATTTAATTGGGAAAATACATGTAAATCATTTAGAACAGTATCTAACCATAACAGCAAAAATAATGATAATATGTACTGTTCTTTTGGAGAAACAATTATAGAATATGCAAGAGTATTAGAAATTCATCTGGGGCTTCTGAATAGGACCTATCTCATTGAAAATGTTTACAAAATCATGCAATCCCCTTCCAGTCTTTGTAAAGGACCAAGGTGATGACCCAATAGTGTTTTTTTAAGCTGTAAGCTTAAGTATCCTGGGACCTGTTCTCATGAGTAAAAAAGTTTTCCTTCTAGAAGATTCACTTTGTTAAAATTTAAAAAGAAAGTACACCCCTATACTCCCAATGCAGAGTAGAGAAAGACATTCAAACTTATAGCCTGCTGAGAGAAGCCAAAGGCTAGCCTCATGCATAAACCCGAATTATGTCCAGGTTTGGTGGCTTACACATGTAATCCCATCACTTTGGGAGGCCAAGGCAGGAGGATCACTTGAGGCCAGGAGTTTGAGACCATCCTGGCCAAAATGGCAAAACCCTGCCTCAACTAAAAATACAAAAAATTACCTAGGCATGATGGCAAATGCCTGTAATCGCAGCTAGTTGGGAGGCTGAGACAGGAAAATTGCTTGAACCTAGGAGGTGGAGGTTGCAGTGAGCTGAGATTGCACCACTGCACTCCAGCCTGGGCAACAGAGCAAGACTCTACCTTGAAAACAAAAACAGAAGTTATTAGGTTTTGTTCCCCTGGAGGGCTGGACAGAAAATGACACTCATCACCGTCCTTTTTCTTCTTTTCCTACTTGGATAAACTTCTTGAAATAGTTCAGTGTGTTGGTTAGGAAATGTGAACTCTGGAGTTAAAATTCTGTTTCTGCCCCTCACTAGCTCTGTGATGTGAGCAAGTTAAATTCCATAAAGCTCTCTTATATCACTTCTTAAGTAATATAAGTGGAACAGTAACCTTCCAAGGTTACTGCAAGGATCATATAAAATTATAGCTGCAAAATCCTAGAGCTGTGCCTGGCACACATAACTAGCCAATAAACATTAGCTATTACTAGTTATTCTAACAGATGAGTCTGCCTTCTGTCAGCTCCATTTCTAGCTAGTCTAGATTCTGTGGACCATGCTCCTGTCTAAGCTAGGTGAGCTTACTAGGCCTTCATTCAAAACAGGTCACTAGTACTGAACTACGTATGGTCATCCTAAGTAGAGATTAGAAATGGAATCTCAGATTTTACCCAAATGTGAGAAAAAAAAAAACCATATCCATGAGAGAGAAGAACAGGAGGCTGAGAGTTTGGACAAATGTGAAAAATAATGTTTCTCAGCCTATTTCCAAGCTACCTTACCCAGCCTCTTATGAGAAAAGGAAGTCCTAAGTGACTTTCAACTTTATACTGTAATTCTGCTCACCAGCACAGAGACAAATCAAATGATCTTCACCTAATCAACTAATAGCATGAACAAAGAAGGGGCTGTCCCTCCCTTACACACCAATGTTCTTTCTTTTTTTTTTTTTTTTCAAATGGATTGCAAATGGTCATATGTAAAAGCCATTCTTTTTTTTTTTTTAAAGAGAAAGAAAAAGAGGAAAAAAGAGGGAAAAAGAGAAAAAGAGGGAAAAAGAAATATTACTTCATTCCTAAAATAGGTATCAATAATGGCCGATCAATATTTTGTGTGTTTAAAGTGGGTAATGTATATTTTGTGTTTAGAGTGGAGAGCTCTATTGAGTTTATTGTTCTGGATCTGAGTTCAAGTCCTGGATATCGTTATCAATTTTCTGTCTCGTTGAATCTAAATCTCATTATGGGTCTTATGTATCTGGGTGTTAAGATCTCTTATTATTACATTAATCCTTTTACCCTTGTATCCTTGTAGCTTTAAAATCCATTTTATTAATTATGAGAATTGCAACTCCTGCTTTTCAGTGTTCTCTCTTTTTTGGTGATTTCTCTTCTTAACCAGGTGAAATTAACCACTGGAGCCATAGTCCACCCTCAGTGCAGCTGTCTTCCTCAGGTAAGGAGATCAGGAGAGAATCCAAGAATACCCTATCCTCTCCTTCATGGAGCCACTTCCTCAGCCCATACCTCTCTTCCTCCATATCCTCCTGATAAGAAAGTGAGGGCCTTTATAAACGTGTCTTTGTTGTGGCCCCCAGAAGCTGCTGAAACAGATCAGGACATTGATTACATCAGCCCCAAGGGAATGGTGAGCCCCAATTCTCTTGCTCATCCTGAATCCTGCTCAGTTATGCTACCCAACAAAGCAAGGTGAACAAGGAGCACCAGATGAAAATGTGGTCTAAGTAATATGCTAACACTATAAAATTCTTGAAATTTACTGCCACCTTATAAATGTTAACAATACAAACATTCTCCCATTATCAATTCAATCTGTTGCTCCCACAGAGAAGTCTCAGTCCAAAGTTCTGCTCTGCCATTTTTCCTTTTACTGGCTCAGTTACAGGCAGAAGAGATGGTATTTGGGGATCTGGGTGGACTCTGGGATCCTTCTTCAGCAGCTGCACCCTGGGCTGTCTGCCAATATAATTGGAGTAGAGCCTTAGCACCTCCAAAGTTTGATTATTTCAACCCTAAGACTCTCAGTTTCCTCTTCTCTAAAACACCTAAGGGTCAATAGAACACATGAGAATATCATAGCACCAGTCTTAATTCCACAAAATTCAGAAGCACAAACAAATTCCCAGTTAATAATATAAACATCAATTTCCATTGGATGGGTGTTCCCAAGCAAAAGATAACTTTCCCAGAGCCCAACCCATGTTATACTCCAGACGCTTGTTGCTAGTGCCAGTTGCAGACCATTGTAAAGATTTGGTGTTATCTATGTTTGCAAGGAAACAAAGAAGGAGAAGGGCCTTTTCCTTTAGATTTCAGGATGCCAGTGAACTTATGCCAACTGTTAGAACTCAAGCAGTGGGCAGTCAAGTTCACAGGAGAAAGCCTGTATGAATTGTGTTGTGTACTCCTTGCTGTACTTTGCCTACATAACTAAGTTTATGTGCACAATTAAAATGGCAACTTAAAAATAAAGATGAAGGATGTTCTATTGCACTCATTGCTAACTCTGCTATTGCCAAGAGCAATCACCAGTGAAGAGACAGAGCCATCAGTATTTGAATTTAAATGTTGAAATAATAATAAAGCCTATGGTCTCCCTAAGGTTAGTTTATAATAAAAATAACTTCTTGATCCTGGAAAACTTATCTGGTTTCTTTCTTACTTTCATTCTCCACTTAATGACTGAAGTTATTATTTCCATGGTGGTCTCCAAACCACACTTGGTTTCTATGTAGATTGGCATGTCACCTCCTACAATTTCACCAGCTGCCTTTTCCTCTCAAGAGAATATGATTAAAATATTAATCCAGCTTCTGGACTAATCTAGCAAGAGAGTTATATAAATTTCTACATAGCACAGCACTTGCTATTAAATATGTAACATGTCCTCCCTTTTATTTTTTTATGCCTCCACAGTTAAGTTAGCTCCTAGCAAAACAGATACAAAAATTTTACCTTCCTGGCCCTCTGCTGCTTGTTCTTTCTGACTTCTCAAGTCCGAATTTGAATAATTACAAGGCCAAGTACAAAATGTTGTTTCCAATGGGTAGAAATGGGCTGGAGGAAAACATCTGGGGGCCTAAGCTAAGCCACTGTGACTGGCCAACTCTCTGGCAGCTGTGACCTTTGCAAAACCCCGGTAGACAGAGGCCCTGCTCACAGTAATCTGTGACAGCGTCCTCTTGGTGGTGCCAATTCACCGATTTGTCCTGCTTACTGGAAATTGTCCAGAACTGCAAAGCCATCACTCAGCATTTACAGAAACCGCCTCTGGGCCTATCATTGGGCTAAATCCTTGCTTTTGAGGAGCTTACAATCTAAGTACTATAATTAGAGACCAACTGAGTATTAAACGATGTGACACTAAGTAGGAGTTTGAAGAAAATGATCATTGTGGGCTAGAGCCGTTGGGAAAGATTTCGTAGAGATTGTGGAACATTGAGGGGGAAAAGTAACATAATCCTTGAGGTCTATGAAGCTGATAAATGTGCTTAGGATAAGAGAACTCCAGGGAGTGTATCAGGCTTACCTGTGGAACTCATCACTAAGAGGATGGGATTCCTCTCAGGTCAAGAGGAAATTTAATCTTTCCTGAAATTCTTTAGCATTTGAATCATGATGGTGATGTTGCTGACATAAAAATCAGACATCCTTAATTTATTCAGGCCTCCAATATAGACATGTCATTGAAGGAAATGACTTACTACCAATGCCAGCCCAGGCTAGATTAAGAGCTGACAGCACTTGCATGTGAAGTCAGGATTACTGGTGGAGTTGTGATAGGTCTTTTCCAAAGGGCACTAACAGCCAAGAGAGATAACTGGTAATACCTTCTGGGATTAGGATTAAAACTATCAAACAGTAGAATTCTATCTGTTCCATTAATTTTAAAAAAATCACACAGTAGGTTTTAGTCTAAGTAATTAATGGCAATAGCAACACTTTATCATTTTCCCTTAATTATTAACTTTGCATTCTTCTGCATATTTTAATTGAAATATATGCATTATACGACAAAAGTGCCTCTGAAGAAACAATCAAAACCTGATCAGCTCTTCCCATGATTAATGACAGAACTGGTGGGCAGAGCTGACAGCATTTTTCAATATGGCAAACTTTATTCTCCAAAAGGAAAAAAAAGTCAAGACCCATTGTCCCCCTCACATTTAGTTAAATTTCTAACAGAATAAAGTAATGCAATGGGTTATCTTACCTTAAGAAATTATTATGTAAAACTGAAATATACCACTATTTCTCTCTTTTGGGTGGATTTCTTTTTAATGGAGGAGTAATCATAATTTATTCCAAGTGTAATTTCCAGATCAGGTTTTCCATAAGATAGACAGAGACCTTGCTCAGTCTGACGTTTCTGAACAGTCCCTCCTCACTTCAGCCTGGGAACTGACAGCAAAGTGGGTGGCTGCAGGCATGGGACAGGGGCTCTCTATGGGCATCAAAAAGTCAATCGAAGGAGATGTAGCATTCACTCAGCACTCTGCTGACAGTAACCCAGTCCATTTTTCTCTATTTAAAGACTTTAATTTGGGGCCTGAGACCCACCACTCCCATACACAATATTCAGTAGTTTATGAGCATATTAGAAGTTCCCAGTTATGGGTATAGGCAGCAGGCGCATATCTACATATTCTCAGCCAACATAATCTAGGAATTGAGTTTGTTGTGCTGACTACAAGCCTAGGACTCTTCCAGACCAGCAACTCCAGCCTTTAACCCCTCCCCTTCTCCAAAACAAGAAAACATGGCAGAATGTTAGATGAGAGAGTATAGAGGCTTGATTCTACCAGAAGAGTTTTTTTAAATAATTAATTTTTTTTTTGAGACATGGCCTTGCCACGTTACTCAGGCTGGAGTGCAGAGGTGCTCATTGCAACCTCTGCCTCCTGGGGTCAAGTGATCCTCCCGCCTCAGCCTTCCAGGTAGCTGGGACTAAGGAGCATGCTACTACACCTGGCTGATTTTTTGTATTTTTTGTAAAGAATAGGGTCTCGCCATGTTGCTTAGGTTGGTCTCGATCTCATGAGCTCAAACAATCCACCCACCTTGGCCTCCCAAAGTTCTGGGATTACAGGTGTGAACCACCACTCCCAGCTATGTTTTTAATTTAAAAATAATTCATAAATGTTGGCACTTTATCAAGATGAAAAATGAATTGAAACACTTCAGAGTGGCAGCACCATGCCGAGAACTGCTGCATTGAACACTAAAGCTAAGTCACCCGGTGTAGAGTCACATGAGTCAACTCTAACTCCCTGACTGGCTGTCTGCCTGGCAGACATTCTCTTTATAGAGAATAGACCAATACCCATGACTGTATACAGTGATAATTAAGAGCACAGATTCTGAGGCCAGCCTGCCTAAATTCAGATCCTAGCTTCACATTGTTTGCCCTTCATTGGAGCTGTTCACAAAAATTTCAGTTTTCTTTTTCCTGATGTAGATGATGGATTACACTATTTGCTGCCTTGAAGTTGGGCATGGTCCTGTGACTTGCTTTAATTCTTTTGAGAGCAAAAGTGATGTGTTGCTTCTGGGCAAAATCCAGGAAGCTCTCCATACTCAAAGTGTGGCCCATGGTCCAGCAGTATAGGCATCGTCTAGAAGGCTGATAGAAACATGGCATCTCAGGCACCTCTAGGACTTCCTGAATCAGAATGTGGATTTAATAAGCTTCCCAGCAGATGCCTATGCTTATGTCGGTGAAGCCTGCCCTAAGGTATAAAGCATTATTCACCATGTTCTCTTCTCTGGCCATAGCAGCTGATGGTTCCTGGTGGTGGAGTTTCCTTTAGCCAGGCTCCTGGTCTGACCTGAGATGGACAACAAGCAAGACGTGAGAAAAATAAGCCTTTGTTCTAAGCCACTACAACTTGAAGGCTGTTAAATTGGTTTAACTAGCTCCTTCTGAGTGATGTGATTGCTTAGCACTCTGTGACCCTGGGCAAGTTACATAATCTCCCTGTGCCTCAGCTTCCTTGATGTAAAACAAATTAATATTTTAAATATGGTGATCATAAATAAAATGTATCATTTATTCTAAACTCAAATAAAATGATACATTATCTTTTCTCCTTGCCACTCTCTTGAATTGTATATATGGAAATAAAACATTCCAACCCAGAAAACATATTTTGGTGTCTTAGATTTTTTCCTTTACATGTATAAACTGACTTTTAAAAAGGAAAAACAAAACCTTAGTACTGAAGCAATTCACAATGAGTTGTACAATGAGCCATATTATTTGGCTCCAAAGTCACAGAATTTGAACAAGCAGCTTCCAACCTCAGCCTTTTACCTACTCTAGACCAGGGGCAGCTAACATTTTCTCAAAGGGCCAGATGCTAAATATTTTAGGCTTTGTGAGCCACATGGTTCATCACAACTGCTCAACCCTGCCATTGTAGCACAAGAGCAGCCACAGACAACCCAGAAACAAATGGGCATGGCTGTAGTCCAGTGTAGCTTTATTTATGGACACTGAAATTTGATTGCCATAAAAGGTTCATGGGTCACTAAATATTATTCTTCTTTTGATTTTTTTCCAATCACTCAGAATTGTAAAACATATTTTTCAGTCATGAGTGGTACCAAAACAGGCAGTGGGCTGAATATGGCCCACGGGCCATACTTTGTGGACTCCTGCTCTAGATTCTCAAGTTCATGCTTCAACTTGTTAAAGAAAAATCTATTCTGACACTTGTTAAGGTAGGAAGACTTTATTCAGGTCTATAGTGATAGGTTTTAAAACTACCACAGCAGAGGAGAGAGATTGGACTCAACTCTGAATAAAACCAGAACATGTCAGGGTTTATAACTAATAGGCAGAGTGAGGGGGTGAGTGATTAGAAAATTACTAAGAGGTAGCTACCTAGAGTAGGGGAGTTTTTGCAAAATGAACTTAACAGTTTCTCGTTGAACAGAGGCCAAGGACTTAAACATCAAAAGTAAAGGATGAGAAATTTCATAGATACTGAGGATGGAGGAGTCTCTCTAAACTGACTTAGGAGGATTCTTACTAAAACTGGGCTATATAGGCCTAGCAAGAATGGGGACCAAGGTGGAGGCCTGGGTGAGAAGAGGATTCAGGACCTGACCAATGTTTGGTCAAGGAGAGTCTTTGTCAAACTGCACCACAAAGCGTCCTTAATAGTCATGGATATGTGGTGTTCAACTCAATATCCACTTAAAAATCGGGTGAGAAATAGTCACAAGCCTGTTTTTATTAGCTCTACTTAAAGAAAATGTAAGATCCTAAAGGTGTCAAACTTTCAGCAGAACTTACACCAGTCTTACCCATAAAAATAAATACCCCTCACTCCTTTCCTCACTACACAAAATTAGCAGTTTACAAAGGAAATAGCTGGCGGTTGTCTTCATAGATTAAGTCAATGTAGTCTCATTCCTTTGCCAAAAGGCAGAGAAACCCGTTCCTGTTTCTCTTTTCCCTGAGGCCAGTCAAGTCCAGTTAATGTAGGACCACTGGGAAAGACAAGCTTTGGCTTCATCACAGATTTTTAACAAGGCACTATACTACTTTTAAAAAAGATTTACGTAATTTTTTCAAGAGCTTTGGCTTGTGCTATTTTTACTGACGTTTTGAAAGTAGCAGTGCTTACAACATTTTAAGACTAGATGTCTCTATGGAAACCCAAGACAACTCATATTTTATGGCCAAACAACAACCTACCTAGAGTCTTTATCCCATTGGATCACCACAGGTCATCTGCAATATCAGAAACATCTGAAGTCTATTTTTTCAAAACCCTATCTTATCAGGCTTAATGAAATTTATATAATTATTACTTTTGCTGAGGAGGAAGTTAGGAAGGAAAGGATTTATTTCTCAGGCTTAATTCTAATGCTTAAGACATTATTTAAAATATTCTTATTAGAAAAATTTTTTATCAATTTTGGCAGACATAGTAAAAGAGGAGGAATGCAATCAAATAATTTAATAGCTGCTTTGAAATTTATGTCATTAATTTTCCTCCTCTCCTTTCCATCAGTGTCAAATACATTTCTGTTTAAAACGTAACGGCTCCTCTTCCCACAGACTGCTTAATCATTGCAACAGAGAAAAAACTAATTATATAGTTAAGAAATAGAAACACACCTTGACCAGATGACCAAAATTGACATCACCTTTGTGTGATGGCCTTTTTGTGCCTTCAGATGTGATATCCCATGAGGAACTTAACATCACCCAGAATGTACGACCTGAATCTAATCATGAGAAAACACCAAATATATTTAAAACAAGGACCATTCTATTATTTAAAAAAGAGAAGAAAATGTAGAGGAGGCAAAATGACTGTATTATTTAAAAATGGCAATTCACAAAAGACAAAGAAAGCCCATGGAAATGTTCCAGATGAAAAGAAGCTAAAGGCAGCCAGGTGCAGTGGCTCATGCCCATAATCCCAGCACTTTGGGAGACCAAGGTAGGAGGATCCCTTCAGCCTAGGAGTTTGAGATCAGCCTGGGTAACATAGGGAGACTTTGTCTCTACAAAAAAAAAAAAGAAGTTTAGGTGTGGTGACATGAGTCTGTGGTCCCGGCTACTCAGGAGGCTAAGGAGGGAGGATTGCTTGAGCCAAGTTGAGGCTGCAGTGAGCTGTGATCATGCCACCAGGTGACAGAGTGAGACCTATCTCCAAAAAAAAGGAAGATGGATTCAAGAAAATGTAACACTGGACTCTAGACCACATCTGGGATTGTAGGGCAGTGGGAAAACTTCTTTAAAGGACATTATTTGTTCAGCTGCTAGAACTGGAATACAAATGATGAATTTGAGTATATCAATGTTAAATTTACTTAATAACTGTATTGTGATTATATAAGAAAATATCCAATGCTTATGAAATACTGAAGCATTTTGGGGTAAAAGGCATCTATTTTCTTTTCTTAATTTTTCTTTAACCTTTTTGTTGGGAAAGTTTATATGTAAACTTTCCCAACAGAAAGGTTAAAGAAAAATTAAGAGTTCTTGCCTACACTGAAGTTCTTGGCCATCTATTTTCTCTCTGTGATATTCCAAATACAACACAGGATGAGATGGCTATGCCAAGTAACAAGAAAGCACAAAGATATTTTAACATGATCTTTTATCAGTGATTGAAGCCTGCCAAGGCATTACATACCACTCATTCTCCATAGTTTGTTGCAAGACCAGCAAACATTGGATAACTCTAGCAGCTTCTAAATGTAATCATTTCCCCGGATTTTGCTAAACAGGGCAGTAATTGTAAAACCATTTTGTATCTCACAACTTTCAGAACTATTTCATATACAAAGTAAGTCTTTCAGCTGGTCTCTTGGACAGGCACTATCAGCATCAATCAATTGAATTCAAGCTTTTGAACTAGGACATCTTAATATTTTAATCCATGTCTAAGTAGCTGGGGAATGTGGTACTCAGGAAGCTGGATGAGCTCATCATATATCCATAATTTCTCATCATCACTTGGAAATTGTAATTCCACAGAGATAATGTCTATGGCACCCTCAATGGTCCTGCCCTCTGATCTGCAGTATGCCATATTACTGATTTTCCCCCAAAGTGATAGAGGGAACTATGCTCCAGTGCAAAAATTCAGGATAGACTTTTTGATAAGTCAGTCACTAGGGAGGGAACCAAAAAGATGGTAAACCACAATTAAATTGTTCAGGAAACACCACTTATCCACCATTCTCCAAAATAGCAAAGACAGAACATATGTATATTGTTAAGTCTTTTCTATTCTTCCCCGTTTATCATTTTATAATTTCCTTGATTCTTTTAGTAGCAATCATCTCTGGGCTAGAATACTCATAGACTATTTTCAGCTTTGGCTTTTTGCCCTAGATAGTCTTATTATTCACTTTTCCCCAAATTTCAATCAGTAATTTCATTTAGCAAATGTTTACCACGAATCTACTGGACATAAGATGTTCAGCCAGACTTACTGGGTGGTACTCTACAGAGGCAAGACTTCAGATTGGTTGTCCTACAAATAATCTCCAAGAAAATGACATGAACACAATAAGTGCAATGAAATCTGCTTACAGAAAAGCAAAAGAAGCCAGAAATAAATTACGATCAACTGCAAAAAGGAACAAACTAGTCAAAGCACTCAAATTTAATGAGAAGATAATTTTTAAAGTGGATGAAATTGAAGGTGCATGTAATATTATTGTAGATTTAAAATCATGCATATTCTTCTCCATAAAACTTCTCACATGCAGTTAAAAAGACACACACACAAAACCAAGCAATTATAAATCCTCTGAAGCATGTAACTGTGATTAGCTGCTACTCTCAGCAATGTAAAAATACTTTCACCACAATTACATTCCAGCCTGTAATGTAATTCAAAACAAACAAGTCAGAGACATCGCTCAAATGGCACAACCAACAAATACAGATGCTTTGCATCAAGGAAATGAATCTATGGAAGAAATGCAACAGAGGAGCAGCAGCCCCTCCAGAGGCTGGAGCTGGGCTTCTGGTGGAACGGCGAGGCCCTCTTCTGGGCAGAGGCACACAGTACGCCCAATGGAGCTGTGCAACGCTGCCCTGCAGTCAGGGAGGTGAACAGGGGACTTCTGCTGTGGATACCCTTTCCAGTGGTGTGTTCAGAGTTTTACATTTTAGATTTCAAATTTTAAATTTATTATATGGATTTTTAAAGACATATTTATTTGGTTTCAGAGTAAATTGACCATTCTGTTTTTCAGCCAGCATTCTCACCACCAAACTGGCACATCTATCCCCTTTGCCCTTTGTTCCTTTTGCTTTTTGCCGTAACTCTTACTGTCCTCCAATAAGCTGTGTAATCTATTATATCCATCTCCCCTTGCTAGAATATCAGCTCTATGAGGGCGGGATCATTTGTTTTTTTGCTCAATAACCATCCTCCCATGTATGTCTTTATTCTGTTAAGACTATTCATCTTCAAAGAAGACATAAATAAGGTTTTATTATAGCAATATGCTACAATTTTTAAAAGACAACTCAAGCACTTGTTTTAAAAGTATGCATTTTCTCTAAATGCTTTATAAAAGCAAAGTCTTTTCTAGGGATCATATAACTATGGTCTATGTATACACAACTCGTATACAATTTAGAGAGAAGTCACAGCCCCCAGTGCCCTGCAAGAACACAGTAACTGCAAAAAATGTTAACTCTGACTGTGAAATGCCAGTCCTGGAGGTGTTCTCAGGGTGGCACATTGCAGTCCAGACACACGGGTCTGGCCACACATTCTCTAAAAATCAGCACTTGCCTGGGCCAGGTATAATGTTGTGGCTAGAAGGGAACATACTACTTGCTAATTTCTAAAACCTCAAACCTTAACTTTCCCCCATCCTAAGATGGGAATCAGCTTGTGGAAAAGCTAATAATTGTTTACAATTGTCAGGCTTCTAAAAAGTGCTAATTTTTTCCCTTAACAGAGCAAATGATGAGAGACACCATTTTCCCACAGATTAAAAACAATATATAAACATATGATTCAACGATGTCAACAACTCTCAATCTCGGAATCTTCTCCAGGTCACTTTGGGTCACTTGGTTCTTTCATCAGAACAAGTTCAAGATTTCTGACACTCCTTTTTCCGAACTTTGGATTTTGGTGCTGTGAAAAGAATAGAAAAGAAAAAGAAAGTGAAGAGGTAAGCTCATATCAGACTCTCCTTGTATGGATTTAAGGGAGGTATATTATCTACAATAGAAAACTGACCATTTGGATTTTCTTGTTTGTAGAAGGTCTTCAGCATTTCCACTGCTTCCTCAGCCCGATATCCAGGGATACACTGATGAGAAAGTGGAGAATGAACATAGGCCCATGCAAATGTGTGTAGTATCCCATAATGACAATAATATATGCATAATTATGTAAACAGATTTCTGATGTTAATAAACTTTGGGGATATTAGTAGCATGGGCAAGGAGGTACACTTCCAAAAGATGTTTGATACATGGCCTCAGTGCAGAATCACTCCCAATCAACTAGTATTCATCCATCAACTGTTAGAGAAGTTACCAGCTTTGTGATCTTGGGTTAGGCACTTAAACTCTCCATGCCTTGTTTGTAAAATGTTGGCAGTAATAGCACTTATTTCTGAGGGATTTTGTGAGGATTAAGTGAGATAATACCTGTCAAATACCTGGCACATCATAAGTGCTCATTGAGCATGAGTTATTTTTATCTGCTCCTATTTACTACTGGCCCATTAAGCGTTTGATGCTCTTGAGCTAGGGTTGGCAAATTATACTTGGTGGACAAAATCTGGTCCACAGCTGAGAACTGTGAACTAAGAATGGTTTTTATATTTTAAAAGCTTTGTTTAAAAAAAAAGAAAAGATTAGGTGACAAGAGACATAAGCGGCTCACAAAGGGTGAAATATATACTAGCTAACCCTTTGCAGAAAAAGTTTGTCAACCCTTGCTACAGAGGATTTAAAAAAATAAAATTCAGCTTGATCTGTCATTAGCATATAACTGGGGAAATCATAACACATGAAAGAATAAATAAGAAATAAGTAAGAAGTGTTATCATATGAAATATTACCTGAAGAAGATGAAACTTGCCTTAGAGATAGAGAATGTTTAAAGAGGCTAAGCAGAGCCTTTCAGGGAAAGGTCAAGCAGCAGCCTGGGCTGTGTGTGAGGAAATCAGCGGATAGAGGAGGAGGTGATTAAGGAAGCATAAGGAAAGAAAGACATAAAATGGGGTAAAAAAAATATGGATGGCTTTAAAAGCTTGTCAGAAGAGTTTGGACTTAAAACCATGCACCCTTCTAAAGTGCATGAAATGACACAATGAGCATCTGGAAGGAAGGCACCAGAAAGCACAGCCACAGAGGACAGGAGGACCAACTACTGTGGGACACTGTTCAGAACGATCCTCCCATTCTCCTGTGTCTTTAATGTGCCCTTGCCTGGGCCTCCCATGCCTGCATAAACCTTCACCATAACAAATAACCTTCCATCCACCCTGCCCTGTTGAGGGCTGCCACCCTGTTCCTGCCTTCTTTCATGCTCTCACTTCCTCAGTGGCCTCACTGTCACTGGCTTGCGTTCCCAGCACGTCACTGAGTCTGCTCTCTCAGAAATCCCCAGGTTCTTACTGACCAAAGCACTGGGCCTCCTTTCAGTTTTCTCAACTCTGCAGTCCTGGAGGCAATGGGCCACACCTGCTCTGTCTGACCGCTCTTGCCTCCCTTAGCTTCTCAGCATCTCACGATGCTAACCACTGCCGGCCAGTCCCATCACAGTTGCCCTCTGCTTCCTGCTGTATAAGTGCTGGAGCTCCCCAGGGTCCCCCTCCATGCCACTCACACACTCAGAGCCCTCTCCTCTCATGTGGGGTGAGAGCTGTGGTTCTCAACCATGGCTGCTCAGGAGAACTGCTTGGAACTTGCTAGAAACACAGCACTGTTGGCCCCCTGCCTTCTGATTCAGATGGTCTGGGGCAGGAACTGAGCACAGGAAGGCACTGAAGCTCTCCAGATGATTCTAATAGGCATTCAGGGATGAGAACCACTGAGTTACAGGCCTTGAAGGAAACTGTACCACTCTAACACACCAAGATAATATTTTCAAGTATCCATTATAGAGACAAATTTGTGACGTTAATAAAGAGCACACATTCTTAATAAAATAAAAATTTTAAAAATATAACAGGTATTAAAATCACCATCTTCTTTGAATAGTTCTGTAGGCCTCTACAAATTGTAATGCTCCTTATAATATAGTATGAAAAGAATCTGTAATTCTACAATAAAAAACAGTATCCTACCTCCTAATCACCTGCTGCCTCACAAGCCCAGTGAAATAAAAAAAGAATACCCAGCACTCAGAGCCTGGGACACCACTGTTTTCTTTAGAATCTAAAAGCAACTTGAAAAAAATAACAATTTGGCATTAAGCCTGGAGATATGGCTGCAAGCCATAGGCATTGATTGGCAGCTGAACTGACGTGGCCAGGTATACACACTGCAAATGATCTTGCTTTGGTTCTGCTGCCTCCACCACAGAGATGTGTGAGAAAGGACTGTGTTTGTGCCCTCATGTCACTGACACGTTGGAGGGGAATATTCCACCCCTGTCTGACATCAAATGGCTCTTCTTTGTTCTCCCCAGAAACTGAATTTTTTTTTTGAGATAGAGTCTCGCTCTGTCACCAGACTGAAGTGCAGTGGCGTGATCTCAGCTCACTGCAACCTCTGCCTCCAAGGTTCAAACAATTTTCCTGCCTCAGGCTCCTGAGTAGCTGAGACTACAGGTGCACACCACCACACCCAGCTAAGTTTTGTATTTTTAGTAGAGACAGGGTTTCACCATAAAGCTGAAAAATTCTTTAGATCATTCTCATAATGGAATTGCAGAGTCAGCAATTCATTTGCAAAGAATTATGTAAGCAAAATTTGAACTACCAATAGAAGTGACTGGAAGAATCAAATCCCTTTGTTAATGTCTTTAATCATCAAGCCAATTGTATCCTTCACGCTCCATCATTGCATTACAGTTTCTTTTCTGATGTAATGTTAAACAGTATCTATCCTCAAATGTACAGAAGTTGACAGGAAAGCTAATGTTCAGCTAGAAAACTCAAGAATGTTCTAAAAGCTCGTTCTCAGTGAGACTCAGCCGTGTTTAGTCCTTTGTAGGTCCTTAAAGTATTCTAGAAACACCTGCGGTTTTTGAAGTGAACTGCCCACCCATAACCAGCATTTGTTAAATTTTTTCTTTTTAAAGCATAATACTTTTACATTAGCCTTGCATCTTGGAGAGAAAAACAATCAAACCAGTTAATGAAAGAAGGGGTCTATTTACAGGCCAAACTTTGAAATATAAATTCCTACTGCTTATAGTCTGACTCATAAAAACTTTGGGAGAAGCGGCAAGGCTAAAGGGAAAGGGGAATTTCTAAGAGACTAAAAGACAAGGATTCTTAGGTCTGGGGGAAATTTCAACATTAAAAAGACAGGAAAGGAAAAAAACCATGAAAACACAGTGATTGCTAGACACTAAAAGTAGGATATGGCAATCAAGCAAAATGATTAAATTTGTGCAAAAATATTGTGTGTGCTGTCAATAGTATCTACCGTCACTGACACAGGCCAAGCATCACCAAACTTGGTAGAGCATAGAGCTGGTAACATTCATTGAATAAAAGCTCCAACAGCGAGAGTGTCTTCAAGTATACCCAAAGTGAAGAATGGTTGGAGTCAGCTAGGAAGGTTGGGGACTCTCCTTCAGGAGGGAGTCTGTGAATGAAGAAAGGTAGGCACTCATCTAGAAATGCTTCACTGTCGTCTTATACTGAGGCATAAATGAACTCCACCAGAGGCCCTGAGATCCAAGATGTCTGATTTTATCATGATTTTTCTGTATCCTGGCCATACACTAATTATTCATAAGCCCATAAAGAGATGAAAATAATTAGAAAGAAAGAAAAAGCATAACCAGACTGTATTACCTGAAATGGTCTCCCAGTATTTGGTAAGTCAGCAGAGGCAATATTTAGAACAGAACCACAACCACCAAATCGTTCATTCTGACATCCATATACAACCAGTGGGATTTATAAGACAGAATTAAGGTCCTGCACAGAATGTACAGTTTAAGTATATGTCATGACAAAATCAGAGTAGGTTTCTACTAGCCATCCGGGAGAGGAAAGCTCATGCTACTCTTCAAAACAATGAAGCTGAAGCTTAGGATTAGTCTTACAAACCATACAATCCACTTACACAGAAGAAAAGGGTTCAAAGTATTGAGAAACTGACATTTAACAACTGCAAACAGAATGAAAACTGAGTATGTGGTTGTTTAATGTTCACAGTTAAAGGCTCTCTCTGCTCTTTCCTAAATCACTTTTTCAGAATCATTAGGGAGTCAGAGCCAGAAAGGATGAAGAAATTTAATCCAGGGATTTTCACCTTTTAAAAATAACATATTCTTCCCTGTTCTTGCCCCAAATAAAATATAACCTGTGCCCTAACACAAAACAAACTAAAGCGCAGCCATTGAGGAGAGAATTCTGAGTTTACTCATAACAACCTTTTATAGAGACTGTACATTTTATCAAACCCAAAACCTCTGTATTATTTTTAAAGTCATAAAATTATTCATCTGTGCGTAGTAAAATAAGTACATAAAAAATAAGCAACCAAAAAGCTGTTTTCCAATTTTCAAATAATTTTTAAAAAGATCTGTAGAAGTCCTTACAGAGTCTCTACACTCAGTATTTACGGTGCTTACTCCATGCAAGACAATCGAAAGAGCTGTAACTTTACTCACTTCTATTTACAGTTAGAATACCTAAAGGATTTTTTATGTCTTATTTAGTTTTTACTTATGATGTTTGATACATTGTAATAGGCATCCACGGCAAACAAACCAACAGATAAACAGAGAAAGAAAAAATTTTAAGTCACCCGTAATCCATTATCCAAAGGCAAAGCTTAGCTGCATATTCCTTAGGACAGTTCCTTTGCAAACTGTTTTATAATCCACTTCAACTTATTATGATTTATCTTTACATAACTGTTTAAGAGAGTTTTAATATTTTCTTTCTCTAGACTGTTTAATCATTCTGTTTATTGATATGAAAAGAAACAGGTCATTTTACTATTTAAACAGCTTTCCTATTTTTGGCGAAGAGACACTATATTTTACAAGGTGTTTCCTAAGTCTGTGTTTTCATGTTTTGGAAAACAGGCTAGTGTTTGGCCACTCTCTTGTTCACATAAATGGTAAAAGACATTAACTCATGAAGTCAAAGGATACTCATCAGGCGGAGAGCAGCTGCACACATAATGCACGGCTCCACAGTGACGTACAACACAGTGTGTTCAAACACTTCAGACGAATTCTTGCCACTTCGACCACACCAATCGAGGACCTGATCGATGGCCACCATTTCTGCATGTCGAGTAGCCTGAAAAGAGCAAGGGGCTTGCACTGATGTTGTTTGCTTCATGTAGCTACTATTTTACAAATACACAAAAAGTAAGTACAAAATATGTGCCTATCCTTTCTGCCAATACTTTAATGAATACAGTTCCAAGACACCCTCAGCAGTTGACAATGTATTCTCCAGTTCAAGTATCACAACCTCACTAGCAAATGGTACATAATCAGAGATGCCATATGAATCATACTGTATTTTTAGATAAGTACCTAAATACCTTAGGGGAAACTCTTTCAGTTAAAATGCCATAGAGAAGGTAAGTCTGAAAAACAAACCAACAAAAAAAAGATAAAGTCTATGGTTTCTGAATATTTTAGGGGAAGCAAAATTTTCATAAACTTGTGCTCTAGTTTCAAATATATTTTCAAGGTTTTCACTGACGTTGCTCCAAGCAAATCTACATTAAGTTTAATGGGATGTCATCTCTAACACTTTTTGGAGAATGAGGTTTTGTATACTGAAGACTCTAGAGAAGTAGAGATTTAGTATTGGCTTCAGACACTTCATGGGAAGCAGTGGAGAATAGAAGAAATCACATAGCATGTGAAATTGACTATATTTAAATTTGAATCTTGACAGTGACATTACTAATTATATGGACTTAGGCAAGTTACTTAACTTCTGTTAAGTCTTGGATTCCCCACACGTAAAATGGTATACAGTGGCATCTACACTTATACACCTTATAAATCTGAATTACATGAAGCATGGTGCCACATAATACTATATATGTACTCTGCTAGCTCTTGTCTCCTTTCTCCCTTACTAAATAGCTTAAAGTGAATCATAGATTCTATATGGAAAAATTATTTATAATATTCATGACAATAGCATTTATCAGTAATTTACACTCAGTGCTAACTATGTATAAGCTACTGGGCTAAATAAATTCTGTGTAGGATAAAAAGTTTCTGTCCTCAACAAGCATAAAATCTGGTGGGGCTCATTTACCTGTGAGATAGGGCAGGGTAAGAAAAGTGCTGCCACCGTGGCCCAAGATGCCACGGAAGCTACAGGCAGATGGGAGCAAAGCCGGCCAAGAGGCTACATGGGTGAATCACAGAATTAATTACCAGAGATAGAAGGTACTTTAGAGAAGAGGTCCCAAACCTGGCTGCACATCAAAACTAAATGGAGAGTTTTGTTTTTTTTTTTTTAAAGGTTTCCCCAACTTGGGTGCTTTCAAAAAATCAGATTTAGAATTATGGAACCAAATCTCCCTGTAGCTCTCAATAAACAACTGCTGAACTCAATCATCTCAGTCAACTCCCTCTTTTACTACTAAAGAAAATGAAGCTAAGCAGAGCTGGCACGTGTTAATCACACACAGCTGGGAGAGGAGGTGGTGGTGGTGACTGGGTGGTGGTGGTATCAGAGCCAAAAGTAGAACTCAGGTGTCCTCATTTGGGGTCAAGTGTCTCTCTATGCTGTAGTTATAATCTTCTATATGACACAGACTAACAAAATAAACCCAGGTTAATTTCAGCATATAGAAGAAATCTAGGTCACTGGATGGGGTTAGACAGATATTGTTAGGATAGTCAAAGTTCTCATCTTAAAGATGTCATACACAAAATGCAAATTAGAAAATATGACCATGATTTAAAATACAGAATTCTACTCCTACATTCATTAACGCATCCATTAATTGCTGTATTATGTTTATTACTTATCTCATGTTTTAATATCCTCTTAATAATTGTTTTGTCTTCAACATGAATATAATTAAAACATTTTTTAAAATTATTCAAAACATTTTTTCCAAAAAAAATTTGCATGTTTTATAGTATTTTATATTGATATTTAAACTTATGTCATTTTTCAACAAACATCAGCTAATTGTTACAGAGATATGTGAATATGCTTCTGTTTTTTCTAACTGAAATGGTAATGGCTAAATATAAAAATGTTAATTCTGCATGGGAATGACTATTCTGAGTTAAATAATACTTCTCAATGTTAAGATAATGATAATTATTTTAACACTGCTTGAAATTATTGTACATGTGAGTTAAAATTAAAAGACTATATATATTCATATATTGTTACATAACAAACTTTAAAATGTGATTTATACCAAAAGAAATTGTCTGGAAGAATATGCAAAATTTTAATAGCCCTGCACAGAGAAATGAGAATAGAACTGCTTCTACTTTCTGTATTTGAATTTTTTTTTTTTTTTTTTTGAGATGCAATTTCACTCTTGTTGCCCAGGCTGGAGTGCAATGGCCCGATCTTGGCTCACTGCAACCTCAGCTCACCACAACCTCAGCCTCCCAGGTTCAAGTGATTCTCCTGCCACAGCCTTCTCTGTAGCTGGGATTACAGGCATGCGCCACCATGCCCAGCTAATTTTGTACTTTTAGTAGAGAAGGGATTTCTCCATGTTAGTCAGGCTGATCTTAAACTTTCCACCTCAGGTGATCCATCCACCTCAGCCTCCCAAAGTGCTGGGATTACAGGCGTGAGCCACTGCAACTGGCTTATCTTTGAAATTTTAAAAAGGTATTTCAAAATGAGCCTTTAAACAACAAAGAAGGCCCTGACAGTGGCTGAGCTCCCCCAGCAGATGTTTGATGCCAAGAACATGATGGCTGCCTCTGCCCCTCAATATGGCCTCTACCTAGCAGAGGCGGCCATTTTCAGGGGCAGCGTGTCCATGAGGGAGGTAGAGGAGCAGATGCTTAATGTTCAAACCAAGAACAGCAGCTACTTTGCTGACTAGATCCTCTACAATGTGAAAACGGCTTTCTGGGACATCCCACCCCTGGGGCTAAAAATGTTCACCACCTTCATCAGTAACAACATGGCCATCCAGGAGCTGTTCAGGCACATCTCAGAGCAGTTCACAGCCATGTTTGGGCGCAAGGCTTTCCTGCATTGGTACACGAGGGAGGGCAGGGATGAGATGGAGTTCATTGAGGCCGAGAACAACATGAACGACCTGGTATCTGAGTACCAACAGTACCAGGATGCCATTGCTGAGGAGGACAAGTTTGAAGACTGGGATGAGGAGAAGGGGTCTGGAGCTTTCTGTTAGTGGGTGAAGGGTTGGGGTAGTATGAAGTCTTCATTTACCTACAACGTGTTTTGTGAAAGCCACGTCTGTGTGTGCACTTGCTGTTCTTCTTGCTGCATGTTCACCTCTATTAAAGCATTTCCAGGGCCAGGCAAGGTGGCTGTTGCCTATAATCCCAGCACTTTGGGAGGCCGAGGTGGGCAGATCATAAGGGCAGGAGATCGAGACATCCTGCTCAACATGGTGAAACCCTGTCTGCATTAAAACTACAAAAATTAGCCGAGCATGGTAGCATGGGCCTGTAGTCCCAGCTGCTCCGAAGGCTGAGGCAGGAGAATTGCTTGAACCTAGGATGCAGAGGTTGCAATGAGCCGAGATTGTGCCATGCAGTCCAGCTTGGAGACAGAGCAAGACTCCGTCTCAAAAGAAAAACCTTTCCACAGTTAAAAAAAAGTATGACATGCTTATATTCATACTTCTCACTTACCACAGGGTAAATTTAAAACTTATTCATTAAAAAGTTGTCTTTTTCAAGAATTCCAAGGACAAAGAATTTTGTGAAATACTCTATTTTTATTTAAGTGAGTTTTTTCTAATTCCACACTTCAATTTACTATTTTTCATAAGCAAATTGATACCCAAGTTTTTTAGGAGGCTGACATATTAACTACAGATTTCCTATGCAGTGAACATGCTTATGTATAAATCTGCATTGTCCAACTACTTTGTTGGGACAGTTCCCATGGATTGGAACTGCTCGGGCAAAGTATATGCAAAATCTACATTTTGAGTAAATTTCCTATAATCAAAGCAAGCTTTCCCAGTGTTTGAATGTTTCCCATTTCCTAAAACTGTTCAAACATTAGACATCAGTATTTTTAATCACTGATAATGTAATGTTACAAAGAAATTGCTTTTTCCTTCTGTGAATGTTAAGCCGGATACTCTTTGAATAGCTTATTGGTTATTTATTTCATTTTCCTCTGTTCCTTTTATTTTCCCTTCCCTTGTAATATTAATCTCTTTGTTACTGATTTCTAAGAGCTCATTTCGGATTAAGATGTTAACATTTTGTCAAGCATTGAAAATGAAATGCCATGTTTATTCCTTTTTATTTCATTGTGGTGTTTTAATTTTTGGTTCTACGGAAGTTATGTATTAAAATATGATCCTGTTCTATGGCCAAAAACAAACAAACAAATCAATCAATCAATCCTTTGTGAATCTGAATTCCTACTTTACATGTGTTTTGCTAAATGTCAGTTTTCTTTTCAATAGATGCGATTGATAGATGAACTTTAAAGTACCCACAGCACTGGTATCAATACCAGCTTATTCTCTGGCTCCCTAGATCACATGTCAAGATCAAAGTCTGTGTGAATGACATTACAGGTATAAGTGATCTTTGGGTCCACCTAGGAATTTTTGTAGTCATAAAATTTGGCAGTTTACTTATATTTCCCAAATATACTTCCCATGACACACTGTTATGATACCACGTTTAAGAAGCACGGCCTTGAACCCTGAACCAACCTAACCACCATAAAAGTCATACAAGCTATTAAAATGTACACACTACATGTAGCTACAGAGGCAGCTTGTGTTGAAGACCCTATTTTGTTGAATTATCTGATACAGAAATAGCTTCCTTTATATAATCCTCACACCTCCCTCCAAAGCTATAAATTGAGGTGATTTTTTTAATTTATAAGAATGAAAAAATTATTTAAAGGTATAAAAAAGAAATGTATTATGAATTAAATTGACCTATTTTATACAGTGAAAATTTCATAGATTAGATTGGCTTAAAGTAGAGATAGACTTGTTTCTTCCAGTGCTGACGTTCGGATCTAATAAAATCCCCTCGGGTTTCACTGAAGCATTAGGGTAAAACTCTATGAAACAGAAAATTATTCACTAAGATTTTATGTCTTCATTAAATTGTTCTGAATTTTCCACAGTAAAAAAAAGTCAACACATATCACTTTTAAAATCAGGAAGAAAATGGTATTCAAAAAGAGAGGTGTTAAGAAAAGCTACCCACCACCGGCAGCTATGGGAATACAGTCGATCTCATCCTCATTCCAACTGCGGTAAATTCCCTCCAGTCCACCCATCACTACTGTATGTTTGCAATTACACTGCTCAACTCACATACATTTTTGGTTTGGTTAACTTCATTTCTTCCCTTCCCCACGACTTCATTGTTGTAGACCATAAGGCAGCCAACAGGAACTTCAGTATTTTCGAGGGCTTCCTTGGCCTGAAACATAAAGTGGAAAATGTAAGATGTAATACTCCATACTTGAAAAGAGTATGGGAAAGAAAGATGCAGCACGAACAGGATACATATGTCTAAAGACTAAAACAAAGAAGTGCAGCCTTCCCTTTTCTGGAATGTAGTTTGATTATGGCATTTAGTGCCTGTGTTCTGTGTTGTGTCCACGTTAAGGGAGACTCAAGAACAAATCCCGTTCCTAGGTCCAGAGCTCCTGATTTCTTCTTACTGGAAATAGATGTGATCAAGGAAGGCTGTTACTGACCACTGTTCTTAAAGTGCCAGGGTCTATGTGCCTTTTCAGAGACAGAAAATGTATTTGCAAAAAGGTAGGGGAATAAATAACACTTATAAATCCTTTATTAGAATTCTTTCCTTATTCAAATTCCTTTGCTTCTCTAGAAATTATAGAAATTATCCTCTGGAGTCCCAATAGCTAATGGTAACCAGACTGGATGTCACCCTGTCCCACAACTTCTACTCTATATGAGACAATAAGAGTTTAGAAGTAATCTATGTAAAATGGCACAATCATTATGAGAAACATTTTGGAAATTTCTTTAAAAAGTAAAGACATACACAGTCTATAACTAAATTCCCTTCCTAAGTACTTAAAAGAAGGTAATATGGATCTAAAAAAAAGCTTAAAAAAAGAACCAAAACCTTGAAAAAGAACGTTAATAGCCAAAACCTGAAATGGCACACGTGTCTATCAACAAGACAATGGATAAACAAACTGTCTCCTATTAATGTAATGGAACAGTAGTTGGCAATAAAAAGGAACTACTGACACTGCCACACATGGATGAGTCTCATAGATATGCTAAGTAGAAGTCACACATAAAAGCACACATACTATATGATTCCTTTCGCACAAAGTACTAGAATAGATAAAACTAAATTACAATGACAAACTGGAACAGTGGTTGCTTCATGGAGGGTTATGTACAGATTGACTGGAGAAGGACTCAAAAAATTTTCTGAGGTGGTGAAAACTTTCTGGTTCTTGATAAAGACATGGATTTCAGAGATGTCTGCATTATTCAAAATCAATTGAAGGATACATTTACAACTTGTGCATCTCACTGTATATATAGTATACCTCAACTGAAAAAAATCAGTGAGAGAAACAAGTTTAGGAACATTTCCATGACTACCATCCCAGGAATGGCAAACCAATTATTATATTCTCAAAGTTCCCTTTATCACAGGCAATTCATTTTTCTTCTTGCTCCATTATGGCAGTTCTGGGCCCTAGGAAAATTAAAGAACTCTACCTTCGGGCAGAGAGCTTAAGCAAGCAGGTTATGCCTCCATACAACCTGTTACTGCCTCTGAGAAGCAGAATAAGGGAAGAGGATAATCTTCGGACTAGTGTACAGTTGTTTTCAATGCAGTCAAAAGAATGTAACTGCTGTACAGCTGTTTCTAGAAAGGCAAGGTATTCCTTACTGTGGCAGCCCTGAAGACACTTTGGAAGTCTTGATTCTCATTTAAGTGCAGGTACTTATACACATCATAGGGCAAATAAAGTACAAAGTTGAAGGCATTGTTAAAAACAATGTCTTCCGTCTCCTGCACTAGTCTCTTACTCCCAGTTCTACTTTATTTAACTAGCGACAACTTCCTATCATAATGCATACAGGATTTCCTTAGTTACTCCAACCATGCTCGACTGACACTTAGTTTTCATTTGGCCATTACAAAAGAAAGAAGAAGCCCATGGCAGGAGCAAACTGGACCTCACTTTTCTCCATCTGATTGTTGGGTCAGACAAGGGGGTGTAGAGAGATGTGAGGAGACAGTATCTGATGCAATAAGACTGCATTCTTCAGGACTCCTTCATGAACCATCCTCAGGCTGGCTGTGTCCCAGCTCGGTGATGGTGGTGAAAGCATGTCCAGTTTATTAAGTTCAAAAGCCTTGAAGAGTCTCGAGGTTTGTTTACTATAGACAAATGCACCAGAGGCTACAATAGAGAGGAAAGCCAGGAGAAAGACAGGCAGTTAGGGAGGATGGAGATGCTAACTACCAGGGTAGCTCCAGAAATTCTTATACTAAGAATATTATTTAAAATAAGTGTAGAATTACACAGAGATCCAGGTACACAGAAGAGACAAATCATTTATTCATGTGAAAAACCTTTGTTGAGGATCTTCAGATGGAGAGATTATCCCAAATTATCTTGGTTGGCCCTAAACATAATCACAAATGTCCTCCTAACACAGATATCTAACACAGAACATCACAGAAGAGGCGAAGTGATGATAGAAAGAGAAAGACATTTGAAGATGCTGTACTGCTAGCTTTGAAGACGGAGCAATGGGTCATAAATGTCACTTCAGAACCTGGAAAAGGCAGGATTCCAGAAAAAATTTGGCCTTGCCAAAACCTTGATTGGAGCTCACTAAAATTTCAGACTTCTGGCCTCCAGAACTATAAAAGAATAAACTTGTATTGTTTTTAGCCACCATATTTGTGATAATTTGTTAGAGCAGCCATAGGAAACTAATATATCCAGCAAAGAGAAAGAAAAAACAAGCTAAAACTGGAAAAAAATACTTAAAAACCACATATTTGGCAATCGTCTAGTATCCAGACTATATAAAGGACTCTTAAAACTCAACAGTAAAATGATAATGCCATTAGAAAAAGTGTCTTCATCCATTTGTGCTGTGATAAAGGAATACCTGAGGCTGGGTAATTTATAAGGAAAAGAAGTTGATTTGGCTCACAGTTCTGCAGACTGTACAAGAAGCATGGTATCAACATCTGCAGTGAGGGCTCAGGAAGCTTCCACTCTTGGCAGAAGGCAAAGGGGAGCACGCATGACATGTTAAAAGAAGAAAGGATGGTATATTCTCATGATAATAATATAACAAGAACTTGTTACCACAAGGATGATTTATGAGGCATCCTCCCCACGATCCAAACCTCCCACCAGGCCCTGCTACTAACACCAGGGATCAAATTTCAACATGAGATTTGGAAGCAACAAATATCTGAACTATGTGAGAAGCCAAAAGACAGACGTAACACCAAAGAAGATAACACAGATAGCAAGTAAGTACACGAAAAGATGTTTTCACATCATCAGCTGGTAGAGAAATGCAAACTAAAACAACAATGTAATATCACTACACACCCATCAGCATGACTAAAGTGAAATGTAAAAGCAACAGCAAATGCTGGCAAGGCTGTGGAGAAATGATGTAACTCACACGCTGCTGGTGGGAATATAAAATGGTACAGCCACATGGGAAAATAGTTTGGCACTTTCTTAAAAAGCTAAACGTGCACTTAACATATGACCTAACAATTCCATTCTTGGGCATTTATCCCAGAGAAATGAAAACCTATGTTCACACAATATATATTTATGTGCACAAATGTTCATAATAACTTTATTCACAATAGCCAAAAACTGGAAACAACACAAACACCCTTCAGTGGGTGAACTGCTAAACAAACTGTGGTATAACTGTACCATGGGATGCAATGCAGCAATAACGAGGAATGAACTATCGATAATCTCAACAACTTGGATGAATCTCATGAGAATCATGCTGAATGGGGAAAGCCAAGCCAAATGTTTACATATTCATGTATATAAGATTTTTTAATTATAAAACTATAGAAATAGAGAACAGATTAGAAGCTGCAGCTAAAAAGAGGTAGGGAGTCATGTGGTCATGGAACAGTTCCAGTGGTGGTTATACAAAGTTAAAGATGACAAAACTGCATAGGAACACACACACACACACACACACGCACACGTTCAAATAAAACTGATGACATCTTAATAAGCTCTGCAGAATATCCCAATGCAGTTTTCCTGGTTTTGCTACTGAACTATAGCTATGCAATATGTTACCACCAGGAACACTAGATACTTGGGCCCTCCCAGTATATTATTAGTGTAATTTCTCGTGAATTTATAATTATTTCAAAATGAAAGTTAAAAAATAAATAAGTACAGGTAAACAAAAAGGATTTCACAATGGAGATTACGAAGAGATGTTTAATGAGGCAAGAGGAAAACCAGAAATATTTGGTGTTATGGAAGACCCTAGAAAAAAAAGTAGGCTAAGAAGGAAGGGTGGTCAAGTGTGTCTAAGTCAGCAAAGCAGCGGCAATTTAGGTGGAAAGGTGGAAATGAAAACCAGTAGCTTGAGCAGTGACTTATCTAAGAGGTTAAATTTTTAATTCCAGATATACTTTCCCCAACAAACCTCTTAAAAGGTAATGTGTAGCCTACCTTCGGGTATTCTGGTCTGGACAGCTTGCAAATAAGAGCTTACAATTTACTGAAAGCTTAGTTTGATCCAGGACTGTTGTAAGCATTTTGTAAGTATTAATTCATTTCATCTACAAGCCTATAACGATCTTCCCCATTTTACAGATGAGGAAACTGTGGCATAGGGAGACTTTTTTTTTTTTTTAAATATATGTAACTAGCACATGTGAGACAGTTGGAATGAGGGCACAGACAAACTGGCTCCACTTACTCAATTGTTCCACAAACATTTGTGGAGCACCTACCAGGGACCAGATTCCAGAGCTCTCTGCCACTGTTTTGCCTCTAATTTCTGCTTTAATAACCACAAACATTTCACTGATTGGTTGCTTTATCAGGGTTTGAGTTCAGAGTGAATCAAGGGACCAAATGAGAGAGAAGAGTTAGCAAGAGAGTGAGACATGGAAATTTTAAGGATAAAAAAATGGCAAGAGTAGTTCAAGGCTGCAGTGAGCTATGATCATGCCACTACACTCCAGCCTGGGTAACATAGCAAGACCCCATCTCTAAAAAAAAGTGAAAAAGAGGCTGGGTGCAGTGGCTCATGCCTGCAATCCCAGCACTTTAGGAGGCCAAGCCAGGTGGATCATCTGAGGTCAGGGGTTTGAGACCAGCCTGACCAACACTGTGAAACCCCGTCTCTACTAAAAATACAAAAACTAGCCAGGCATGGTGGTGGGTGCCTGTAATCCCAGCTACTTGGGAGAGTGAGGCATGAGAATCACTGGAACCCAGGAGGCAGAGGTTGCAGTAAGCCAAGATAGTGCCATTCCGCTTCAGCCTGGGCAACAAAGTGAGACTGTCTCAAAAAAATAAAAATAAAAAACAAAAAACTGCAAGAGAATAAACAAGTGGAGGCCATGTGATCAGGATTTTCTGTAAAAATATCTCCTGAAGAACTCTACATATGGCTATGTGGGCCATTTCAAACATGGAGAAGAGAATACAGGGCCGAGTGAAAAGGAGGTGGGAGGGATGGGAGATGAAGTCCCATGTAGCCTACAAATTCTGTCTTGTTCACTGGAAGACAGCATCCAAGCCACCACGTTACTGGGCTTGTGCCTTCCATTCCTTCCTTAGGATTTTTCTTTTTTTCCTTCTAGCAAATTTATTTCATTTTACTCCTCTCAATATTATGTTCATATTAATTTTGAGTAACACTTTTTTTTCCCCTGAAATGCCTTCCCTTGCTGTCTGAAACAGAGAGCAAATACGAGTGACTGGAGTATTTTAAAAGGACAAACAATGTCACTGATGAAGAATGGCTGAGCCTACCATGCTGAGGGCGGGTGGGTAAGCAACTGGAATGGTAGGCAAGGGAGGGGATTGTGAGAATAACATAAAGCCCCATAGAAGCGACTTGAGGGGAACTTCTTGTCAATAATTAATACACAGATTTGCTTTACTAACAAGTTCAAAATAGATTTAATTAAGCTGAAAATCAATTTCACACCATACCTATATCATACTTTCAAACACTCCCACCAACTCTACTGTCAAGTCTGATCACTTTATCACAAACGCAACAAAGCCCAGGCAAAATGGGTCTGAAATTTGTGTAGGTAGCTTTGAATTTAATCTATCTTACCTTTTTGGGGAGAAAGAAAGACCAAGGTCAGATACTATTTAAAAATAGCAACTAGGTCTTATGTAAAGTAACAAATGATCAACCTTTAAAATTAAAGAACAAAACCTCTCTTCTTCCCAGCCTAAACACTGGTCTCTGTTTTGACTTTAAATGTACTTTCTTTTTTTTCTCTAGTCAGGGCCTGCCCAGTTACAATGAAAGCTCCTAGATGAAAGAGATTTTGTAGTTTATTATTTTCTCCAAAGGCATTACTACTATAACCTGCTGTCTACTGATGTCATGATAAAAGGGGAAGGAAGGAGACAGACTTTATTTGCACAGACTCTTATGCGTCCTTAAAGAAATATTTCCTATAAATACAAAAAATTAGGGGGAACAAACAAGTTAGCCAAAACAACTCTCAGGTAGAACATCGTTGTGTCCAAAAGGTTAAACTATGTAACTGTTCCTGCCAATTACTCTCTTCTTAGTAATTACTCTTTGAGTAATTAGCAGGAACAGTTATATAGTTAAACTTTTGGGGTTTAAAAAGTGATGATGTGTTCATTCCATCAACTTTAAACTCTTTAATATAGCACTGAAGGTCTTCCAACTACCACCCGTCCTCCCATTGGCCAGCCGAACTAACCTAACTTTTCATTATTTGTTTAGGTTTTTAACCTTTTCAGAGCCAAAATCCCCTTTTAGAATCTGATGAAAGTTATGGACTGTCTCACTTGAAAAAGGCACATGCACACATGCACATAATATATTATATATAGTTTCAGGGTTCACAGATCCCCCAAAACCTGAGCCCAAGGTTAGGAAGCCCTGTTCTACACAGAGAGCTAGTCTCTTAACCTAAAACAAAGTTCTTGATTTCTTTGTACATGATAATATCTTTGCTTTTGATCAACCTTTCCTTTCCCCCAGCCCATATCCATTTGGTCCCTTAAAATTCAGATGGAATTCTATCCTTTATCTCAACTGACGTGCTGAAGGACCTTGCCAGCTGTTATCGGATAGCACTTTATATGTGTCTCTTGTGGTCTGTGGACACGTGTTACTTACCAACCTTTTCATCTGTGCATGACTTAATTTCATCAGTTAAACTGCATGTTCCTCGAAGGCAAGCACTAGATCCAGGCACGGTTAAGCTTCTCTTGCTCACCTCTGCAGCCTATGCACACAGCACAAGGTCTACATAGCAAAAACGTAATCATACCACATTTGTTGAATGGTGTCTGTGGTGTTTGCTTTCTTTTTGAATTTCCCTCAGAGCCTAGTATAATGTTATACTAATATACCAATAGCCCCAAAAATGCATACTACAAAAAAAATGATTTTTTTTCTAGAAAACTTGCAACATTTTTTTCTATACATGTATATACAGTCAATTTTTCTTTTTTCCTAATTATAAAGTAAGATATGTTCAAGGTAGAGAACTTAGGGATAAAAAATCTCATGTATCAAAAAACAAAACCACTAAGAATCCTGATACCCCCAAACCATAATCCCTGTTATTCTCAGGCAACAGAGGTTTTTTCCTATGCCCTACACACACACATTTATAGTTTTCAAAAAGTGAAATGGATTTACACTATATACATAGTTCAGCATTCTGTCTTTTTTTTTTTTTCATTTAGAAACGTATTATTAACCTTTCACTAGGAAAAGTAATGTTTTTTCATCACATGATTTTGTAAAGGTTGTACACTATTTCTCCTTATAACATACTTGATTCAACCAACTAGTCTCCTATTGTTTGACATTTACAGTGATTCAAATTCTTCACTATTATAAACAAGTGAATAACTTCTCTATATAAATATTTCTATTGCTTCCTTGTGAATTATTCCTACAAACAGCTGTAAAATACAAACAGCTCCTACAGTGTGATTTTTAAAATCAAACTATTAGTAAAATTGGGCAAAGTATATGCCTAGGCAATTCACAGAAGAAAAAAATCTAAAGGTCCAATTAAATGACATAGTAGATACACAGTATTCAGGGTAAAGAAACTGAAAAGAAGAAGAGGACACATTAGCAAGCAGTGAGCAACCTAACACTGAGAGGCAGGCTAGACCAGTGGTTAAGAGCAATGGCAGGGCTCAAGTCACAGCCCCATCCTTAGCAGCTCTCTAACTCTGGGGAAGTTACCGAACTTCCTCAGCTTCAATATCCCCATCTGAAAATGAGGACCATAAAAATACCCACCTCATAGGGATCCTGTGGGGCTTATGACATGGCCCACATGAAACACTTTGCATAAAATAGTATCTGGAACACACCAAGCGTGCAACACTATTCCTTAGTCATCCTTTTTTTCCCCAGCCTATATCTTTAGAATGCTATGCTGAACGTGTATGATGATTAAAACAATAACCTATTATGATGCTGTGCTTAGCTCTCAGAAAGAAATCTGCCATGAAAAATAATAGTTTTATTAAAAAATAGTAAAGTGGGCTGGGCATGGTGCCTCACACCTGTAATCCCAGCACTTTGGGAGGCCGAGGCAGGCGGATCACAAGGTCAGGAATTCAAGACCAGCCTGCCCAACATGGTGAAACCCCTTATCTACTAAAAATACAAAAATTAGCTGGGCACAGTGGCATGTGCCTGTAATCTCAACTACTTGGGAGGCTGAGGCAGGAGAATTGCTTGAACTAGGACCTGAGAGGCAGAGGTTGCAGTGAGCCCAATCACACCACTGAACTCAAGCCTGGGCTACAGAGTGAGACTCCAATTAAAAAAAAAAAAAAAAAATGTAAAGTTGATAACCTTATTTAAAGTTTGGTAACTTTATCAAAGAACAGTAAAAAACAGTAAGAATGTTACTTACTTCTTGTATCTATCACATGGCCAAATACTAAAGAGTGATCATTCCAGGGTTGGTAGGCCCAGGAGTGGGAGAGAACACTTTTATACACCAGTGATGGAATTGTGACCATTTCAGATGCTATCCAACAGATCGTTTTTTTGGAGTGCTGGAAATGTCCTTTGATCTGTACTGTCCAATACGGTAGCCAGTGGTCATATGTGACTGCTGACTACCTGAAATGTGGCTAATACAACTGAGGATTTTATTTTATTTCACCTTAATTAATTTTTTTTTTTTTTTTTTTGAGACGGAGTTTCGCTCTTGTTACCCAGGCTGGAATGCAACGGTGAGATCTCCACTCACCGCAACCTCAGCCTCCTGGGTTCAGGCAATTCTTCTGCCTCAGCCTCCTGAGTAGCTGGGATTACTGGGATTACGCGCCACCATGCCCAGCTAATTTTTTGTATTTTTAGTAGAGACGGGGTTTCACCATGTTGACCAGGATGGTCTCGATCTTTTGACCTTGTGATCCACCCGCCTGCCTCAGCCTCCCAAAGTGCTGGGATTACAGGCGTGAGCCACTGCGCCCGGCCTCACCTTAATTAATTTAAACTTAATCCGCTACATGTGGTTAGTGGCTACCCTATTGGGTATCTCGGTTCTAGAAGGCAATACAGGAACATCTATATAATTTCAAAGTACACACATCCTTTGTCCCAATTTAGGTAGTCACTCCACAGCAACAGAAATACCATGAGGTAGGGAGGAGTGAATAATATATTAAGACTACCCAAAAACAAGTGCTGATAATCAGAAAGAGAATCTATAATTCCATTTATGCAAAGATATATATGGCTGTTTACATATGGACAGAGAGATATGGAGGGATGCTCCCAAAATCCTAAGAGTATTATCGCTAATGGTAGCACTTTTAGGTAATTTTTACATAATTTGTTAAATCTTTTACAGTTTGAATTTCTTATGACCATGAATTATTTACATAATCAGAAAAAGGAAACATTAAAATATTTTCACTTTGGAAATTAAAAAAAAAAGGCATTGTTGGATCAAAGGATAAGCTCACCTTTAAGGCCTTTGATATCTACCTAGCCAAATTGTCCTAATGAAAGGGCGCCCTAAATTCAGCTCCTCCCAACCAATGGAATCTTCAAACATGACACCCTTACGCCCTTATTATCACCAAGCATTAAAATTGCTTTCACTTTTGCCAATTTAACGGTTGAAAAACTGGATATCATTTTAATTTGAATTGCATTCATTTGCTGGCTACTTGTCACTTCCTTTAGAAATACCATGTTCAGATGAGGTGTGGTGACTCACACCTGTAATCCCAGCACTTTGGGAGGCTGAGGTGGGATGACTGCCTGAGCCCAGGAGTTCAATACCAGCTTGGACAACACAGAGAAACCCTGTCTCAAGAAAAAAAAAATTTTTTTAATAAAAAGAAATTTTAAAAAGAAATATCATATTCATATCCTTTGACCTCTCCCATATTAGGGTGCACATCTTTCCTTTTATTTCAGAAAGTACTTATATTTTATATAAATCATGTATTATATAAATATATAAACTATATGTTAAGGTTATTAAACCTGTCCTTTTATATATGTTGCAAATTTTTTCCTTCTTTGTCATCTCCTTTACTTTGTATCTTTTTTTTTTTTTTTTTTTTTTGAGACAGGGTCTGGCTCTGTCTCCCAGGTTGGAGTATAGTGTCACAGTCACGGCTCACTGTAGCCTCAATCTCCAGGACTCAAACAAACCTCCTGCCTCAGCCTCCTGAGTAGCTGGGACTACAGGCAGGTGCCACCATGCCCTACTAATTTTTAAATTTTTATTTAGTAGAGACAGAGTTTTATTATATTGCCCAGGCTGTTCTTCAACTTTTGAAATCAAGAGATCCTCTTGCTTCTGTCTTGCAAAGTGTTGGGATTATAGGCATGAGCCACTGTGCCTGGCCATGCTACTTTGTATCTTACCTTTTTAAACATGTAGATGTTTTCTATGTAATGACAACTTATCTGTTTTTCTTTTATGTTTTCTGCTTTTGGTGGTATAAAGAATCCATCTCCATTCCAAGACTATATAAATACTAACGTTTATTTACTTCAGCTTCTCTTATGGTTTTATTGTTTTTTATTTGACTTTACTCTTAATTCTATCTTTTCAATTAGATTTTTACTATAAAAGTTTATTGACACTTTTAAAAAATCACCCATAATTTTAGCATGTTAACTATTTTTATAGGTTCTTGTCTAGTCTTCATTCACCTTGTAAAAATAACAGTTTCCATTTATTGAGCATATTATGTTACGTGCTTTACAAACATTATCTCTCAGCCTACACAACCCTCTGAGATAGAAATGATATTCTCAATTTACAAAAGAGAACACTGAGGCTAAAAAATTAAGAACTTGTTCAGCTTAGTTTGCTAGTCAGTAGCTATTTGAACATAGCTAACCTAAACCTATTATGTATAGTATAAAATAATTTATATTCTCTGCTTGTTTAATTACATGTTATAAGTAACATTATATCTAGGTCAGCACAGTGGCTCACACCTATAATCCCAGCTCTCTGAAAGGCCAGAATGGAAAGACTGCTTGAGGCCAGGAGTTCAAGACGAGCCAAGGCAACACAGTGAGTGCCTATGTTTACAACAAGCTAAAAAATTAGTCAGGCGTGGCGGCACACACCTGAAGTACTAGCTACTGGGGAGGCTGAGGTGCAAGGATTGCTTGAGCTCAGGACTTTGAGATTACAGTGAACAGTTATCACATTCCAGTCCGTGTGGTCATTTCACTTTCAAATTTCAGTACAAACTAATCAGAGATTAACTTGCTGTTTCCAGCTTTGATTATTAGTTATGCCTTTGGTCTAATTTAAATCTCTTCTCAAAAGAAGTGATATTTCTGAATAATATAAGAGTATAATCAAAGAGTATCTTTGGTTGGGGATAGCTGATGATTGAAAATAAAGCACCAGATTTATGACAAGTACTTTTTTTCCTTTAAGACCTTGAAGAAACATGTACATGCCAAAATCCAAGAAGCAGCTGCCCCCTCAATCCTGTGTTGGAGGTGGTAAACTATGGAATCAGACCCCTAAGTGTTTATAATACAATTAAGAGACATGTCAAAGCTAGAGGGGTCTAGAAATTCTTTGAAGTTCTACCAATTTATTTTATAGAGTAGAAAGCAAACCTTAGGGGGATAAACTGATTTGCCCAAGGCCACCCAAGAAGGTAACAAAAGTGTTTAGCCCAGAAATCTACATAGAGAATAGCACTGTCTACTGCCATACCACCCTCAAAGCACCCAATCTCCTCTAATCTCAGAAGAAAAGCAGGGTCAGGTCTGGTTAGTACTTGGCTGGGAGAAAAATGTTGAGGTGGGCAGATGCATGCTCCAAGATATTAGGACCAAAAGACCCTTAAAGGGAAATCAAGATCTAAAATATAAGGATGGAAAGAAAACACAATTCCAATACACAAAGTGAAAAGACTCACTCAATGACTCCCTAAACATAGTTGTTTTTGAAACCACTATGACAGCAGCTCTAAAAATGTCATCTAAGTAAAGTCTACACATAAACACCTTTACGAGAGTTCATGAACGTAGAAGGGACCATAAATTCGGACTTCCCAACATTCAGGTCTCACCTGTTCTCTAAATCTCCCATCCATCAAAGAATACAAATGCAGCTTACTTTATGATATTTTAGCCTTCATGCATCATTATTATTTTATTATCATCACTATTAAGAAACAGACTAGCACATGATATGATTGAAATGATCTAGGGGAAAAAAAGTAAAATTTTGATATCACATAAAGACTTGTCTCCAACTTGGAAAATTTAGTAACATAAAAGGAGGTCAGGGTAAATAAACCCATATTACAAATTAATCTTTAAAATGTATATGTGAACATTAATTTTCTTTTTGAGATGGGGTCTTGCTATGTTGCCCAGGCTGGTCTCAAACTTCTGGGCTCAAGCTATCCTTCAGCCTTAGCCTCCTAAGTAGCTTAGATTACAGATGTGTGTCACCATGCCCAGCAATTTCTCATGTCAGATAGAAGGTTATACATCCTTGAAGTTTAATGGAAGAAATAAATTTGCAAGTAGGCTTAAAGAATGGGCCATGATGTCCTGTTAGTGAGTCATGACCATCATTTTAAAATAATGTAGTAAAACAGAAATACCAGAGGAGCATATATAAGAAGGGTAAGAACTCTTCTGTGAAACTTTTATTTAAGTCATACACATATGTGCATTTCCTGGATTGTAATATGAAATCGGTTTTTCACTGCGGGTCACCTTAAAAAGTATGAGAAGCAAGTTTAAAACAACATTGCAGAATATAATGTTATAGGTTCTATGGTATAGCCTATTGCTCCTGGACTGCAAACCAATGCAACATGTTTTTCTGTCCTGAATACTGTAGCCAATGGTAACACAACAGTAAGTAGTTATAGATCTAAACATAGAGAAGGTGCAGTACAAATGCAGTATAAATGACGAAAAATGGATAGTATACCTGTAGGGCACTTAGCATGAATGGAGCATGAAGGGCTGAAAGTTGCTATAGGAGGGTCAGTGAGTTAATGGTGAGTGAATGTGAAGGCGTAAGACATTACTGTTAAACACTGTATATTTAGGCTACACTAAATTTTTTTAAAAATAAAGTAATTGTGCTACAATGTTAGGACGGCTTCATGTCACTAGGCAATAGGAACTTTTCAGCTCCATTATAATTCTATAGGACCACTGCAGTATATGTGGTCCTATAAGATTATAATGGAGCTGAAAAGTGCTAGTGAGCTAGCTTCTTAACTGGGATACAAGTTTGTTTGTAAACGTACATAAAGGTATTTACATGTGTTAGCCCAAGGTCACCTAAAAGGTAGCAAAAGTGTTTAGCCAAGAGGATCCACACAGAGAACAGCAAGCGTTATCTACCGCCATACCACCCTGAAGGCACCCAGATCTCGGAAGCTAAGCAGGGTCAGGCCTGCTTAGTACTTGGATGGGACAATAGTGGTAAGGTAAGAAGATTAATGCTCCAGGACAGGTCATTATGCGGCACCTGGCTGTCAGTACAGTTATTAAAATGTAAATATATATATTTACAAACTTTGATCCCAGTTAAGAAGCTCGATAGCACACACCCAACTATTGCGAGTCCCTTTACTCCAAAGTCCTCAAGGGAGTGAGGGAAGTAAGTAAAAGGGCAGAGGAAAAGAATGAATGAATGCGAGACAGCAACTGTACAGGGACTTGTTCCCATACTGCTTTCTACCAGAAACGTTCTCAGTTTCCTTTCTTCTACTAGACATGTTCCAAGGGCCAAAACCTCAAACAATGTGATTTTGTAGATTTGAGAGTGTGTGACCACAGAAAGGAAAGGGAGGCAGCACATGCCAGCCAGCGATAGAATAAGTCTGCAGCATGCATCACCCCAATGAAACAAATAATTTATTTCCTCCCCTTCCTTCGCCCAGAGCCACTGTGAGAATGGGCTACAGAAAGTTTCGAGGCAGTAAAGCCAGTGGTTCACCCAGAACATCTGCCATAAAAATTATGGTGACGAGAAAGTGCTCCCGCAACGTTTGCTCAAAAGCCGGGGTCAGGTTGAGGGCTGGAGGAAGTTCCCACCCGCAGCATCCACCTCCCGGACTCCTCACCATGTGCATCGCTTCTTCCATCCACTTTTCGGTCTCCTCTGCCGACACCGAGCACGCGCCGTCTGCAGTTGGCGTGGTCGCCGCCTTCGCCTCCATACCCTGCCGCCACTCAGCGCCAGAGGCCGCGGCGGAGGAGGAGCGCGGGCAGCAAGCGGAACGCAGCAGAGGCGGGCTCCTGTTTCCGGGGGAGTCGAATGGCAGAACACCCGGGAGCGATTTCTGAACGGACCTGGGCGTGTCGGACCTGTGAGCGGCGGCGGCGGCGCGGCGGCAGCGGCAGAAAGCGCAGCTGCTTTGCTGGAGTCCACGCCCCCTTCCCGCTGTGGTGACAGACTCTGCGGAAAGTCAAGTTTGTGATTTAGGTAGAGCACAGAGCGGGACGACGGCGCACTTGCCGGGTCATCCGGGCCAGGTGACGAAGAAACAGTTTCCCGGTGAAGCAGCCCCTCGCCCTTAGTCAGCCCACATACCCCTAAGGCCTAAAGATGCTGAGGTCTGTATGGAATTTTCTGAAACGTCACAAAAAGAAATGCATCTTCCTGGGCACGGTCCTTGGAGGTGGGTGACAGCGTGCTTGAAAAGGGGCATTGGGAGAAGGGGGTGGGAGAAGTGACTTTCTTCTAAAATAAGGACAGGCTGGGCGATCCTAGTCTGGGATATGTAGAAGGGATTCGATCAACCATCGGATGAGAAGGGAGGTGGCCAACCTCCAGGGTTCTCCCATCTCTGCAGTTGAGAAGTGCCTGTGTGCCCCTCTCCCTGTCACCGCCTCTTAACTCTTTCTCACCAATCCTTTTTTTCTCACAGATCTTTGGAGAACTCATCACAGTTTAAGTTTCTGTATCAAGGCACCATTCTCTTACAGATACGTTTTTTTAAAAAATTCTGCTTTCCTGTAAGATTCTTCATTTCTGTTTGGCACTCTTGCTACTTCGGCTTTCGCCCTTAGGAGTTTCATAATAATCTAGGAGAGTTACCTATAGGCTATACTTCGGGTGGTGTTTGAATTTTTGAAAACGGCGATTTGAATTTTTGAAAACGGCGAAGGGATATGGATTGGACAAAGAAAAACAAATCAATATTTTAGCTCTGTTTCTGCCATTTTAGAATACAAACTATGGCAGTAAGAAAAATGCTTGAGGGATGTTGTACAATATTCCTCAGGATCTTCAGGGTTGAGATCATTATAATCTAGGTGACATAACTGAGTTCCACGGGCCCAGAGGAGATTTAGAAACAGGTAAGATAAAAATCCTGAGACTCTGTTCTCTCACACAGTGCTCATGTCATAATATTCAGGGATTCGAAGCAGGGAATAAAAAGTGAATTTTATGAAAAGGACATCTAGGAACTTTAAAAGAGGGAATTTGTTAGAGCTTTTGAGAAATATTCTTAACATTTATTACCTGCTATGTTTTAAAAAGTACTTAAAATCAAGAACAGAGTTTCCCAAAGAATTTGATTGGTTTTTCTTGTAGTTTAGATTGTATTCTGTTGTCCGCAAACAATTTGAAATTAACAATACCTTTAGCATCAATAGTTAAGATTTTGGTGAAGCTTGAAAGTTTGAAACAGAGTTCTTGTTGCTGAGGCAAGGATGCTGTTTTGCATGTCTCTGAGGTCTATCACAAATTGATAATAAGCATATGTAAATTTTGAACACCTTCTTTGAGAATTCCTTTTTGTATAAAAGGTTATTTTGTGATATCTTCAGTCTCTGGTATCTAATGTGTATTTAAATTATCCTAAAACTACAGAATCCATTTTATTATAAAAGCGAAACATATATATGTGATTGAAGTAATACAAATAAAATATTTTTGCCTCTACTGAAGGAAGGAAAATTATTTCTTTAACAATCTTAGAAGGAATACTCCTTCAGCTTATGGAACAACCTAGTGGTAAATTAGAAATAATCACAAGGGAAGCAAAAGAGAATACTTAAAAGATACTTACAGATTTTTTTTAAAAAGTCTAACAAGAGCTTTATAGTTGAAGAATAAGAGGAATGCAAAAAAAGAAGTTCTGATGGATAGAAAGCTTAAACAATCCTACTGAAAGGAGTCAGTCTGAAAAGAAAGGAAGAATAGATGACCCTGGTTGGTATTTGTTTGAGCCTCATATTCTTTCTGCTTCAGGGAGAAAGTTCTGCAATATGTTCGATTTTAATTAACCTAAGAAATAATTGTTAAGTGCCTGTAGTGCTGAAGGTAATATGAATGGCAATACAAGATTTACAGATTTTTAATAGTAATAGCTACTATTTACTGGGTGCCCATTTTATGCTGGGCATTGTGCTAAGCCCTTCTGCTTTAGGCAGAATGACAAGAAAGCAATGATTATTATCCCCATTCAAAAACGTGGCAACAAGAGCCCTAAGCATTTCAAAAATTTGCCCCGGTGTCAGAATTAGTGAAAGGGAAACTGGAATTCAAAACCAGGTGTGTTAGACCCCAAAGCACATTCTCTTTCCACATTATATCACTGTGCCTTTGTGGCCTTTATGGTCTGATAGGAAGGAAAAGCAAGCATACATGTAATTAAGATATAGAAAAACAAGAGAGGTGAGGAAATGCTGTACAGATCACACTGGCAAGTAGCACATGCAGTTGTCAAAAATCAGGAAGAATTTCATGGAAGAAGAGACACATTTTGACAGGCTTGCATGCTGGATACTATATCAACAGGTATGCTTAGAGAAGTTTGGCCATTCAATAGTGAGGGGGATAAGTAAGTAAAATCTTGAGAGCAGGCCTTCTTAAGTAACAGTTTCTGTTTCTGTGAATTTTGGATAGGTGACTAATTGGTTTACACCAGTTTGTATAATTTGACCAGTTTGGGGGTTTGGGTGTGTGTGTGTGTGTGGTTTTTGTTTTTGTTTTTGTTTTTCCAGATAGGATCTTGATCTGTTACTCAAGCTAGAATGCAATGGTGTGATCATAGCTCACTGAATCCTCAATTTCTCCTTTGCTAGCTTTACAACATAACTCAAGTAGAAATGCTTCCTTAGGAAGATTTGCCTAACATCTTCACACTTTCCTCACTCAAGTGATCCTCCCACCTCAGCCTCCCAAGTAGCTAGGACTACAGGTGTGCACCATCATATCTGGCTAATTTTTTAATTATTTTGTAGAAACACGGGTCTCATTATGTTGCTCAGACTGGTCTTGAACTCCTGGTCTCAAGCAATCATCCTGCCTCAGCCTCCTAAGGCACTGGAATTATAGGCATGAGCCACTGAGCCCAGCATAATTTGACCAGTTTGTGAAAAGACTAGAGCAGTGGCTCCCAAACTTTTTGATCTAAGGTCTCCTTTACAGTCTGATAAATTAAGGATCCTAAAGAGTTTTCTAAATTTTATTATCTATTAATAGTTACCATATTCTAAATTAAAATGAAAAAAATTTAATATTTATTAATTCATTTTAAAATAATAAACATAACATTAACATAAATAACATTTTCAAAAAATTAATGAGTATATTATTTTATGTTTTGCAAATCTCTTTAATGTTGTAATTGAAGAAAACAGGATTTTCTTTCTACATACTGTCAGTTGTGATACCACACATCATGTAGCCTCTAAATTACTCCACTGTGTCCTTATGAGATAATGAGAATGAAAAAGGTAAATAATATTTTAGTATTATTACAAAAATGGTTTGATTTTGCAGACCTCCTGAAATAGTCTTAAAGACCCCAGGGGTGCCCGTGCCACACTTCGAGAACCATTGCACTTGAAAAAGTGTTGGAAAACAGAGAGCAACCAGATTCATATGTATTAACTTGCTGGTTCCTAAAAGACTCAGAACATTGACTTGGATTTATAACTTAAATCCTGTAATCTCTGGCCTCTTCACATTTTTCATTCATTCATTCATTCATTCTGTCATTAAACAAACATTTGAATGAGAGTAAGTGCCTATTCTCACTGTACTAGGCTCTGGAAATCAAAGGAATAAGACGGTTCCTGACTGAACTCATGGTACAGAAATGGAAGTAAACAAAAGCAATATGATAGTATAGTACAAAAATAGAGCAAGGTGTGGGAGCATAGATGAGAGGAAAGTGTGAAGACATCAGGCAAAGCTTCATAAGAAATAACTTCTACTTAAGTTGTAAAGCTAGCAAAGGAGAAAGGACACAGCAGGAAAAAGAGCCATTCAAGAGGTTCAGCAACATTGCTTTTTATGAATGAAACTCTATTTCACTATGGCTATGCAAGTAACAAGTGGCAAAAGATGAACTTGGAAAAGTAGCTAGAGTACAGATTATGAAGGGCCTTCCTTATGAAGCCATTCTACATAATTTGGACATTATCCTTTGTAGTGATGCTTCCAAGAGTTTAGTATGGATAAAAAACATCACTGAAGGAGCTTAAGAAAACATAGGATTCTTTATTCCAGATTCTGACTGTTTAGCTTTAGAGTGCAATTCAAGAATTCCTTAATTTTGCAAATATTTATTGAGTTCTAAGTCCCAGTCAGAGACTATGGACTGGGGATGCAGGATCATACAAGATAAGACATTTGGAGATATTTTCAAGGAGTGTCCTTAAAGGCTACATTTTAATTGTCCCAAGTAATTCTGATGTAAGTGGAACAAGGAGACCACATTCAGAAATGTTGGGAGGATTCTAAAAACATGAGTGACATAATCAGATTTATGTTTTAGAAAATCACTTTGCATATATAAGATGGGTAAAACAGGTTTGTGACCAGAAGAGTTAGGAAACTGTTTATCCAGTTCAAGAGCATTAATTTTTAGGGTCTAAATGAAGACAGTGATAAAGAAGTTGTGAATAATTAGCAAGATTTACAAAATATGTCTGAAATAGAATACTGTAGTAGGATTTGATGATCTGTTGGATTGGGAACAGATCAATAGGTTAATTAACAGGTTATTTTCAAACTCTTTTTGAAATTGTTAACCTTGTAAAATAGTTGCATTGTAGGGATTTTCATCCAGAAAGAGAAGACTAAGAGATAGTTTTAAAACAATTGAATTGTAGGAAGACTGGAAGTCTTATTTTACCAGTAATGTTATTAAAGGAAAACTCAAAACGTTTGACATTTTTTAAGGTATTTAGTAAATGTTATCATTGTTAATACATAAAGTCATAGCTACAAAAGAAACATTAAAGCTCATATAATCCCAGTCTTTTATTTTATGAATGAAGAAATTTAGACACAGAGAGGAAGGTACTTTCTCAAAACTCACCTAGCTACTTGGTAACAGAACCGTCAATATCTCCTGTTTTCCAGGCTAGACTGCCAGTCAAATATATAGATAGCCCTGAGCTCCATATTTTAGCTAATAAATTATCTGCCCTCATTCCTGTTTTTCTAGGGGGACAAATCTGACAAAATCAGAATTTATGAATTTTGAGTATAAGAGCCTGGATGAATTAGACCTTGTAAAAGAACTTAGTTCAGTGCTAAACTTAAAAAAAAAAAAAATGGATTGTGTGATTTTAGCCTGATTTCAAAGTACCACAAAATGGGCAGCTTAAGCAACAGAAATATATCATCTTACAATTCTGAAATTTAGAAGTCCAAGATCAGATTTGATCTTTGGTTGGTTCCTTCTACAGAGTATAAGGGAAGAATCTATTCCAACCCTCTCACCATGGCTCATAGATGGCCATCTCCTCTCTGTTTTTGCTTTGTCTTTCCCCTGCAATTGTCGATGTCCAGGTTTGCTTTTATAAGGACAACAGTCTTATTTAATTAGGACCCACCTTAATGTAACTGAACACATTTCACTTACAGGCCACATGACACCACCTATATTCTTATTCTGTGGTGTTACATTTTAACTTGATTACCACTGTAAAGATTCTATTTCCAAATAAGGTCACATTCTGAGGTGTTGGGACTTCAACATATGAATTTGGGGGGAAACACAATTCGATCCATAATAATTCATTTTCTTTTTTAGTTTAGTTAGAGTATCAAAGTGTGGCTCACTAACCACTTTGTAGTGTTCACATTCCCAGTGAGGAAAACTGACTACCCCTCAGATACAGACCAAAATGCACACATGTATTTCATACCACCTATGCTGAAATGTGTTAAGTAACAATTCCTAAAAAAATTCATCAGGTTTGCTGAGATTCTAATTAAAGCAGTAGACCTTTTCCCCAGGGAAACACACCAATCAAATTTACTATTATTCAAGAAAAAAAATCTTAGCTATACAAAAAGTGTCATCTTAGTGTTTGATTTTACAGTATAATATGAGAAATAATCGTTTTACATGTAACTTTCAGTAAGCTGTTGAGCAAATAAGATACAAACAATTCCTTCAGATCTATTATGTCAGAGATGCCTGTCATAGAGTAACTTTGTGAAATGTAAGTCAGTTTCCTTTGTTGGTATTGTAGTGCTATCATCAAGTTTATTTAGAAAGGAGTACAGGAAAGGTAGCCATGAAGTCACTTATGTGAACTCTCATTTCTTCTTTAAGCTTGGTTATAAAACATTAATTTGCATAGAAACATAGCAACAGCAATCATACAGTAGTTCAAATTGTTTTTAGCACATATCCTTTTACTGAACTATTATTTTTAAGAGTATGTAATATCTTATCAGTTCACCTATAACGCCTGTATTAATGAAAATAATTCAGGATATTCAGGATATGTTTGCTTTGTAGTTCCTAGAGGGCTACCCACTTTCTATCTGGAACAGCCAAATCTAATTACTTTAGTCATGCACAATTCTTAGGTTATTTTTAGTAGATATTGGAGGCTATAGACATTGGAGGTAGGTGAGCATTAGTTACTTCCTTACAACCTTGCTGCCAGGTTATAATGAAACCAAGTTCTGGCACACTTAAAAACATCTACTGGCAAACAGAGATTCAAAGTAACACAACCTGTTCTGTAAGCTTATTGAAGTCCCAGGGTTCTGTCCTTGTTTCATGCTACCACAGAACTGATTATAAAAGATATCCCTGAAGAAAATACCACAGTATTCTAGCTGTAGAATTCAGTTGGCTAACTGGTTAACTCAGTTGACTATGAATCCTTTGATCTAGCAGCTAAGGGTCCCAGGCTAAGTAAACGGTTCCTAAAGGTGAAGGACTTGCTGATTCATATATTCTAGTTCATATGAATATTACCAAAATGTTTTAGCTAGTCCAGTATCTTGAAAACCATTAATTTAATCTATGAAAATCCATTCCTGATGTTCATATGCTAATTAAAAGATATTTGGTGCTGATAAGTGATATAGTTGAAGAGCTTAAGCCTTGGAATGCGGCTTTTGATCAAGTATGGCTAACTAACCACTCTGGAATGTTCACATTCCCAGTTAGGAAAACTCACTGCCCCTCAAGTAGAGACCAAAATATACACATTTATATCATACTGTGTATGCTGAAATGTGTTCAGTTACAGGCCACATGACACCATCTATATTCTTATTCTGTGGTGTTACAATTTAAGGGTTTCTGTACCCTCTTCCCTCTTTTTTTTCTAAATAAGTTACTAATTTTTAGATGAGAGAGTTATATTTTCTCTCTTTTCCTCAAAAGAGATTTTTCTACCACAAGGATGGATAAATAGATGTCTGCCTGACTAACTGCCTTTCTTTCATTGTTCCTTTTAAAAATTTTATATTTTTAAAAAGTATTTTGTGTTTATTAAAGAAAATATCAAGGACAAAATTACCTGTTATCCCACCATTCAGCAATGATCATTGTTTATTATATTTTAGAAATTAAAACTCACCTATTTTTCGGGATCTGTTTCCATTAAAAAAAGCAAAACTTATGGGATTGTATTTTATCACCTAAAAATATAACGTGGATATTTCCTTGAGCCATTAACTGTTTAGCAATGTGGTTTTTAATAGCTGCATAAGAGTTCACTGTATGGCTAGACCATCATTTATTTAAACAATTCTCCATTGCTGGACATTTAGAGTATCTCTAGTCTACTAGTAAAGGCACTACCAGGCTTTTTAGATTTAATTCCTTTCCCTCCTTCAGACCTAGTCCTTATGTGCCTATCATTTCTTCTGTCATTGGCTGTTAAAATGCTGGTCTCCTTTTCTTTGGGCCAGTCTTACAAATTATTTAGGTTTAAAATGTAATTTTAGCTGTCCACTGATGTAAGACTTATAATTGGATAAAGTAGGTTAAAAACACTGTGTAGAATTTTTGGTACTCTAATTAATATAGTAGGGTTTTTTTAACTGATTTTAGGAGTATATATTCTGGGGAAATATGGACAGAAGAAAATCAGAGAAATACAGGAAAGGGAGGCTGCGGAATACATTGCCCAAGCACGACGACAATATCATTTTGAAAGTAACCAGAGGACTTGCAATATGACAGGTAAGTCAGAGAAATATTTATACATGTGTAAAGTTGTTTGATGGTTTGTATTAATTTACCTATCACCAGGATCAAATTTAGAGGAAAAGGCAAAGAAAGGATGATAAATCTAGCGAGCATTTGCATGATTTAACTGAATTATGTCATTTTAATATGAATTTTAAAAATCAGTTCATTCATTTTGCTTATTCATTCAGCAAATACTTGTATCCAGGACTGGGGAAGCAGGAGGTGAACAGCAACAACAAAAAGTCCCTGACCTTTGGAGTTTATATTCTAGTGAGAGAAAAAGATGATAACAAATAAGTAACTTTAGGCTGTGGTGACTGCCATATGGAGCATAAAGCCATGTGAGGGCTGAGACATTCTTTAAGACAGGGATCAGTAGAGTCAGATTTCTTTTAGGTAGCACTGGAGCAGAAACCAAATGTTACAATGGAGCTATGTGAAATGCCTGAGACGGGAACAAGCTTGGTACATTCAGGACACAGCAAAAAGGCCATGTAGCTAGAGCAGAATGAACAATGACAGTGACAAGAAACAAGGCTGCAGAAGTAGGCTTGATCCCACTGGCCCTATTGGCCATAGGAAAGAGTGATTAAGTTTATTAAATTTACTGTAGGCAACTATAGACCTATGAGTCTCCCACAATAGTATACCCTCAGGCAATGTTAATTAATGGCAATAATTTAACCTCCAGAGCTAGAAACAACCTTAGGAGAATGCCATCACAAAATCAACCTGCCCATATTCGAAGAGAACAGGTGTGCTCTAACTGGCATAACTCTTCTAGTTCTTAGATCTATGCCAAGCCTGTCTTTCCTTTTTATTGTTTAAAGCTTACTCATTTCTCTAACATTTCTTTCAAGAACAATTAATTTAGGAAGAATTTATAAAGGTATGTTCTCCTTATTTAATTTTAAAAAGTAGAAATTTTTTAGAGTTAAAGGCTTTATTATTAGTTGACTTCCCTCATTTTACTTGAGGCTGAGATTAAGAAGGGTAAGAGGCACATCCAAAAGTACAACTGGAGTATGATTTTTAATATTTGAAGTAGTAATACCCAGAAAAATATCTGCATTCTACAAAGCAAATAGTAATCATAAATACTATACATAATGACAATTCTGAGCATAAAATGAACATCATAAAAGTCACTTTATAAATGTTTTTTGAGGCCGTGATGAGATAATGCCTGTAAAGTGCTTGACATATAATAAATACTCAGTAAATGATAACTTTTTTAAAGTTACAAAACGATTTAAATTGACATTCAGCATTCAATGTAATGGCATTGCCTGGAACATTTTAACGAATTTTTAGAAAATGGTCTATTTCTGGTTATTACTTGAATTTTCAAAAAATAGTAAAATGTAGCTGCTGGGGTCTTAAAATACATCTCAGTTTGACATGGACCTTTGTGTCGGTTTGGGTCTCCCAGGAAGCAGATGCTAGGATGGGATTAGATGTACAAGAGATCTACTAGTAGATATGCCTGTAAAGAATAAAGGGGAAGGGAGGCAGAAGGAGGCAAGGGAAGCCATTAGGCCACAGTGCAGATCTGACACTTTGAAGGGAAAAAGACAAGGAAGAAAGGAAGATTAGGCAAGAAGAGTCTCAGACTACAGCACAGTTCTAAGAAAGCGTTGGGAGACCAATGAGGAGTCTACGAGCCAAAGTTTCTGGTAAAGGAGACCTGCAGAAATGGGCCTGCAGAAATGTCCCCATCCAAACAGTGTCATTGGCTGGGAGTAGTGCAGACATGATGGTGGATCCAGAGGAGTGGCAGCTGGGTTTGTCAGTTAACTGTGCTCTTCCAGCAAAAGATAGAGGTCACACATTTCCATGACACAACCCTAGGATGAACAAACAGCTAAGTATAGGCAATTAAAAGTAAAATATTTGATCTCTAAGAGCCAAAATATAGGTTCAGTGAAAACCTCCCAAATTAGTTTTCTGCACATTCTGCATTTTTTGTACAAAGCATAACATGAGCATTGATAATGGGGTTACAAATAATATGATTAAATTTCTATTCTTTTGGATAAGAAGTAATCGATGTCCTGGAAAAAATGAGTGCTTTGGGGTAAATATAACTAGTTTTCTCACCCAAGATGTTTTCCCTTTTAAAATGTGGTGTTCATAGCCAGGTGTGATGGCTCATGCCTGTAATCCCAGCACTTTGGGAGGCCAAGATAGGAGGATTGCTTGCACCCAGCAGTTCAAGAGTAGCTTGGGCAACATAGTGAGACCTCATCTGTATAAAAAATTTAAAAGATTAGCTGGAGATGGAGGCACATGCCTCTAGTTCGAGCTACACAGGAATCTGAGGCAGGAGGATCGCTTGAGCCCAGGAGGTTAAGGCTTCAGTGAGCCATGATTATACCACTGCACTCCAGCCTGGATTACAGAGTGAGAGTCTGTCTCAAAAAAAATGTGGTGGTCTTGATACTTTTTCATTTTGTTATTGTTATTTAGGGCTTAGAAACTCATTTTACATTTTTATGTGTATATTCCTTCATTTCTTTTTTTTTCCTCTAATCGCATGACAGATTCTTACTCTCCAGCATTTCTTATTCCACATCTAGAGCCATAAGTAAACTAACTCCCAAAAATTACGTGAAGTTTTTTTCCCATAGATTGCCAGTCTCATTTCATCTTCACATTATTCCTGGAAGTAACAAACAATAACAAACAGCCACTGACAAAACTAAAACTAAAACTCAGCAACTCTTAGTTTCTAACCCAGTGTACTTTTATCTGTAAAAATAAATGTTTATTGCTTCGTGGTATTACAAACAGTAAACATTTACAATAAACAGTAACAATACCCACTGACAAAACTAAAACTCAGCAACTCTTACTTCCTAACCCAGTACACTTTTGTCTAGGTTATAATAAATGTTTATTGCTTTGTAGTATTTAATAAATCAACTTTTTAAAAATTAGAAATGAAAAATGAAGCAAAAAGTATAGCTGAATGTAAAAATGTTTTTGACCATTGTTATTATGTCAGAAGTGAACACTTATTATAAAAATTGGGAGATTAAGGAAAATAAGAGAAAAAGGAATTATTCATAATCTATAGCTCAGAGACCACCACTATTAAAATCTGAGAATAATGCTTTCTATTCTTCCTTCTCTGTGTACTTGTTTATGTTGCTGTGATCATAATGTTTATGTGATTTTGTTATATTACATAAGCAGATAAATGATTTGTTAGTATGTAATAGATCTATAATAATAATAAAAATAATTTGAATTGTCTAGCCCTGACATTCCCTTCGGACTCCTGCTAGTTGCTATCCGTAACATATAGCCTAAAACAGTGTGCATTTCTTAGTGGGGGCAGTCATATCACATGTGACCTTTTTTTTATTTTTATGTTTGTATTACAGTGCTGTCCATGCTTCCAACACTGAGAGAGGCTTTAATGCAGCAACTGAATTCTGAGAGCCTCACAGCTCTGCTAAAAAACAGGTAAATGCAAGTTACAGCATTTTCTGTTTATGTACTGCACTTAAAGTTTATAGAATGAACTGATATACTTTTCAAAAATCTTAGTTGTTTTTCTAATTAAAGCTTATGTAGGCTCAGTAAGAAGAATATTAACTATATCATTTAATCCATATTTACTTTTGTCTATGCTTGACTTTTTTGCACAAAGCATTCAAGGCAATGATATTTGTATGTGTTGTTTTTCATATAAATAGATCTTACAGCACTTTGAAATTATTAACAAATTTAATTATAGAATCCTTGTGAAATGTGCTCCTGAACCAGATGCTGTGAAGCTAACAAAATTATATTAAATATTGTGCTTCTGAAAGAATTTACAGTGTAATAAAGGATGTGAACATACATTTTAAATAAATAAGGCATACAGGACTTTTAAAAAATTACTAACAAAATGAAATACAAACATAACAGGGGCATACAGCACTAATAATTTACATTGCCATGGCAGTTTGCTGTTTCCAAAAGCACTTTCACATGTGTAACCTTGTACATTGAGTAGTTGTTGGATAGTGTAATTTGTTGGGTAGTGATACTGTATCAGTTTGAGAAGACTTCCAGCAGGAAAGGGCTTCTTATCTTATTGACAATGATGAGAGGGTGGGCAGGGAAATGATTTCACTAAATAAATTTTAATCATTGTGGCCTTCCTAAAATAATCACTTGCCTTTAATCACCCTTCAGATAACCAGGGGAAAGGTAGTGCTATCTCTAAACCATCTCACTGTCCCAGCCCTGATGCTAGTTACTTTCCATATATGCTCCCAAAATAATTTACACAATATCCCTGTGAGCTCCCACTTAATTTACACAATATCCCTGTGAGGCAGATACTACTATTATTCATTTTGCAATAGGAATTCAGTGCTCAGACAGGCTAAATAACAAGAGGGAAATGTTTTTTGAAAACACTTACTGTATTCAGAGAATACTTCCCAAAATAATAATGGATTTGTGTAGTTGAGATTTCTTTTATCTAATTAAAACAGAATGCTGGTATGAGGGATTTTCCATTTTAAATTTCTTCATTCTTGGAGGTAGACAAACCTTCCTTCCTTTTTACAGATACAAGGTTTAGCTTATAAATTAGTTCATATAGTTTTATGAAGAAGAAACATATAAGTGAATAGCATTTTTATAAAAGCAACATAATACAGATAAAATAATCATGGTGGCATTCTTCCTTCTTGGTGAATCTGTTTCCTCCAAGGCCCTATGTTCCATGTGCTTTAGGGAATTTAATAATTAAGATAAAGTCTCTTTAAGACCTTTTCATCCAAAGGAGGAAATAGACTAAATAAATCATCATAATTCCAGACACATTTAATGCAATGACAAAAAGTAAAAGGAAAATATGGGAGTATCAAAAAAACCAAGGGATTAATTTTGATGGATAATTCTGGACAGCTTTAAAGAAAAGATGTGATTCTCTTTTTTAAATCATACACAGGGAGGAGAATTTCTTAAATTCTGGAGAATTTAAGATGGGCCACAATTCTCCTCTTTCACGGTTTCCTCTTTACATATCTCAATGTTACTTTTTCTTGGCTTTCTTTTGATTTGAAATTACTATTTGTAATTTGGTGGAGGGAGAAGGGTAATATCCATTTGAAAAGTATTTGCATAAATAAGGGATTGATACCTTACAAAGTGTGATTAGATAAGGCCTCTAATTTTATGACTGCTTATATATTAGTTTTATGTGAGACTAGTCTCCTGTAAGCCTGTTGCACAAGTTATTTTTTTCTTTAAATTATTTGCAATAATCAGAAATAAGTGCATGATTTGATAGTCTTATTTTGCTAACTTCATAATAGCAAATACACAGTTATCACTGTTTTTGGTATTTGGTACTCGTGTTGAGGACAGATATTGGCAATGAAGTTTCAATGGCAAAAAAAAAATCTCAAACATCCTCCATCTTAAGTGAAGTAGAACACTTTGAAAGGATTCGTTTAATTCTCTCTCTCTCTTTTTTTTATTTCATATGAAGGCCTAAAGTTTAATTCTTTTTTTTTTGAGACGGAGTTTCGCTCTTGTTACCCAGGCTGGAGTACAATGGCCCAATCTCGGCTCACCGCAACCTCCGCCTCCTGGGTTCAGGCAATTCTCCTGCCTCAGCCTCCTGAGTAGCTGAAATTACAGGCACGCGCCACCGTGCCAAGCTAATTTTTGTATTTTTAGTAGAGAAGGGGTTTCACCATGTTGACCAGGATGGTCTCCATGTCTTGACCTCGTGATTCACCCGTCTCAGCCTCCCAAAGTGATGGGATTACAGGCGTGAGCCACCGTGCCTGGCCTAAAGTTTAATTCTTAAACTTCAGGTATTTTAGTGACATTCAAGAGTCAGGTTATATTTAACTCGCAGTTGATTTCCATCAGACAAATCATTTGAAAGGAATATTTGCATAGAAAGTACTTTTCTCTATTCTTCTACATAGATTTGGAATCTTTTACATTGATTTTGGAGTTTTTTTTTTTAAAAGACAGTATCAGTTTTTAAAAATCTACTTTTAAAGTCTAATAATGTTTAGTGTAAACATGAAAAAATGTCCTGGGTAACAATAACTGTCTTCTCCCACCAAAATCATCCCAAATAAAATAGTTTGTTTTTGCTTTTTTTTTTTTTTTTTTTTTTTTTTTCAGACAGAGTCTTACTCTAGCCCAGGCTGGAGTGCAGTGACACCATAATGGCTCACTACTGAGTGCTTTCTATATTGAAATTTTTGGAACCACTGTTTTCTTTTTTCATTCAGAATTTTTATAAGAATTACTTAGAAATTTTTCTGACAGAACATTCAAAAAGAGATATGATTTACTTATAATACGTTAAATACTTGATCTTTGAATTGTGGTTGATTCCCATTTTAATCAGAATACATGTGGCATTCTACCATGTGTCTGGAACACTAGATTAGATTAAGGGTGAATAAATGTCTTGCACGAGTTACTCAACACATTTTCTGAACCTGTGCCATCTAGGAAAGAGATGACTAAAACTCTAGAGTCTGCTCATTGGCAAAGAAAGACAAGAAGCTAGTAGTATCCTTACAATTGTAATAGTAACTCAATTTCTTACTGGAATGCAAATTTATGTCTGAAAATTATAATAAAGAATATGGACTTGTATTTTTTATATCTGTAGCTTTTATGTTTTCTAGTAATGTATTTTTATTGTATTTAACATAAGTACTGGTCTGTGACAGGGAAAAAATACTGATCCTCCACTAGTGGTTTGAAAAGCACTAAACTACATCCACATAGTCCGTCTGTACAATGGGATACTATACTTTAGTTAGAATAGAAAAGTGGCTACCATCTGTACACAGTAGTCCCACCCACCTTATCCATGGTTTCACTTTCCAAGGCTTCAGTTAGCCATGGTCAACCATGGTCCAAAACTATTAAATGGAAAAATCCAGATAAATGATTCCTAAGCTTTCAGTTGTGTGCCATGGCGAATAACATGATGAAATCTCCCTTCATCCAGCAGATCCATGCTGTAAATGCTATCTGCTTGTTAGTCACTTAGTAGCCATCTTGACCATCAGATTAAATGTTAAGGTATTGCAGTGCTTGTGTTTAAGGAACCCTTATTTTATTTAATAATGGCCCCTAAGAGTAATGATGCTGGTATATTACATTTGTGTTATTTTATTGTGAGTTATTGTTGTTAATTTTTTACTTTGCCTAGTTTATAAATTAAACCTTATCATAGGTACATATGTAGAGGATAAAATATAGTGTATATAGGGGTTGGTACTATCTTCAATTTCAGGCATCTACTGAGGGTCTTGAAACGTATCCCTCAGGGGGATAAATAAGGGATTTATTTTTGTGTGTGTGTGGGAAAAAGGAAATGCCAATGCAAGATCAATGACATTAAGTTAAAAACCCATTGATTAATTTTAGACCAGTTTTTAAAATTTTGACTAATTTAGAAATATCAGTATGAATTCATGGTGTATATTACCTTTTTTATTATATGCACATATAAATAAGCAAACACTTATTTATTAGTTCACTGGAAAAAATCTTAGAAATAATGACCTACTCTGTAGCAATAAACATTCTTAATCAAGGGTTTTGGTCTCTACAATTTCCTGCTATGAGAAACCAGGACCCAGTGAAATTGGTGATTTCAAGTCTGCAGTAAGAATTCAACAAGATGAACCCAGAACAAGTTTTTATGTCAGAAACTGTGAAAGTTATAAAAGACTAATGAACGATTGATTATATAAATCAAAAGCATTCAGGAGCCAATGTAAATAGTCTTCCAGAAGTGAAAGATGGGTAATTTGAACATCGATAGAGATAATAACTGCAGTGGATTGAAACGTGAAATATGTGAAATATATGTGTAAATTCATGTGTTTATGATCATAAAACAAAAAGACTTCATATTTACCTTAAGGATTATAGGACCTGCTTCATTATTTCTAAAACATCAAGTTAGGGAAAGAAACATTTCCTCTGCTTTTCCTTTATGATTTTATGATATATGTATACATACACTCAAGAAAAAGATTATAAAAATATGTACTAGTGAAAGTGGTTGTTATTGATTACTGGTATTACAATTTTTTTTTTACTGTATTTTGTGGGCTTGCTTTTCTGCAATTATGCTATGCTATTTTTAATTTAAAAGATCTACATCTATAAAGTTTAGAGTTTTCTATTAGATTATCTAGACTATTTTCATTTTTTTTAATTTTGTTCTTTAGGCCTTCAAACAAGCTAGAAATATGGGAGGATCTGAAGATAATAAGTAAGCCTGCATATTCTGTGTGACAGCACATCCATAAAATATTTATACAGTGAAATTTTGTGCATTCTATTAGGATAACTCTTCTTTACCTGCCTTTTAGAATCGTTGTTAGGATTAAATAAAATAATATGGGTAAAACAAGTAGATCAATGTCTGGTCATAGAAAGCATCCAGTAAATGTTAGTGGTAATGCTATTGTTGTTATTATGATGACGGTAGGTAAAATTGTCGTAGACTACATATGTCTTTATTAGGTACTGATATCTCTAATGTACTTTAAAGGAAGTTTTTATTGCAATCCAGATAGTAAATTTACTTTGATATTGTATTGCAAACTTTTGTTAGTAATAAAAAATTGAAACAAAAACCTAAAGCAGGGCCTACATATCTGCTTGTCTCAGAACTTCATACTACCTGTTATTCTCATTTTCCCATCTATTCTACTAATCCTTGTCAACAGAATGTTGCTTAAGCCTTGCCTATTTGAAAACAAATTAAATGTCTCGAGTTCCCTGTATTTTCTTTCAGCTTTTGTACTTTTTCTTAATCCTTATGACCATGACCAAGATTTCTACATTCCCTTCCTTCTCATCACTCCCACTCATGCTTTGATGCACTACAGCCTGGGTTCCACACCTGTGTCTCCACCCAAGCAGATCTCTCAAGCATCAGTAACAAGTTCTGTGTTGCCAAATCTGCTGGACATTTTCCTCCTGCTAGAACTCTGGGCAACAGTCAACACCTTCACTAGTCAACACCTTCACTCTCTCCTCTGTTTTGAACAGTCTGTCCTAGGCTACTGAGAAGCCAGTTTTACCAAGCTTCCCTAGTCTTTCTGTACCTTTCTCCACTCCTTAAACAGACTCATCCTCCTCAAGCTGCCATTGAAGGCTAGAGTTCTTCCTAACCTTCCACTCAGCCCTCTTCTCTTACTTGAAAATAGGTCTGTTGACAAGTAAGAGTTCTGAAGCTGCAATGCTTTGTGCTTCCCAGACTTTTCCTTGTTTTCCTTTCTAAGCTGATAATATATACCTCTTTCACCTAATATATTTTATTGGTTATTGTCTCAATTAAGGGATCATACCTACTTTTTATTTAAAAGGAGAGACTGTGAAATCTTCTGAATTGATATATTTTTATACCTGAAACAGTTATAAATATGTTTTCAAAAGTCATCTTATGAAAAAATAACCATAGCAATGGTTCATGATTTTACACATGTATATTAATCACAGTACCAAGTGGTTTTCTTTTCTCTATGAAGGTTTCACAAGAAGTATCGTGGCTGTATACAGTACCTGTATGTTGGTTGTTCTTTTGCGAGTCCAGTTAAACATAATTGGTGGATATATTTACCTGGATAATGCAGCAGTTGGCAAAAATGGCACTGTAAGTTTAATAGACTTAAATAGACATTGTCCTTTCCCTCAAGAGGTTCAAAGTTTAACTTAATTTATCCTGATACCAATTTCTATGAAATAAATATTTTTTTATATTTCATGTGATTGTGAACTTTTAGTATTATGAATAATTCTTATACTTTGGAAAGTAGAATTTTTGTTGTTTTAAAAAATATTATTTTCCCATCATTTTGGATCTTGAAAAATTTCAGCTAAAGTTATATTGAAAACATTACTTATTTACTAGTTTAAAACTTGGATAATTTAACCTTATTTCTGTTTTGTACAGACAATTCTTGCTCCCCCAGATGTCCAACAGCAATATTTATCAAGTATTCAACACCTTCTTGGAGATGGTAAGATTCTTACTTGTGACTTTTGTACTAATTTTAGTTCATTTATTTGTATTATTGAAGAATTTTTAAACTAAGCAAGGCTTTTAAGTTTGCTTTTTCTTTAATAGGCCTGACAGAATTGATCACTGTCATTAAACAAGCTGTGCAGAAGATTTTAGGAAGGTAAGGCATTTTTCTTTGACTTTTCTGACTTCCTGATTCTGATGAATGAAAGAAAATTAGAATTGTTCTAGTGAAGTCAATGACTTGACAAATGGTGGTTTGTGAAACTCTGTAATCTAATCAGATACCAACTTGGGATATTGCCTTGTGGGATCTATTTTCTTCATCAGTATCAACCTTTGTATTCAGAGGGGAAAGTTTTAATATTTCATTGTTTATTGATTGATTGCCATACAAATCAGAAATATTTGGGTCATGAGATAAGAGACCTACTTTAAAATCTGCCTCCGAGGCTTTTACCTCACACTTATACTAGTAATATCTATAATTATAGTAGGAATTCTCTTATGAAATCCACAGAAATATTTTTCTTGGCTCTGTAATAATGGCTCTTAACTGGTGGCTGATTTCTTAATCCATTCTATTCCAGTCAGCAGTTACAGGTGTGAGCAGAAGAAACAGGATTTTAGACAGTAGCCTGTTAAGAAAAGAGTGTATATAGGATGTGTTGTATAGTTTTAATTTATCCCAATTCCCTTTTCTCTGTTTCTAGTGTTTCTCTTAAACATTCTTTGTCCCTTTTGGACTTGGAGCAAAAACTAAAAGAAATCAGAAATCTCGTTGAACAGCATAAGTCTTCTTCTTGGATTAATAAAGATGGATCCAAATCTTTATTATGCCATTATATGATGCCAGATGAAGAAACTCCATTAGCAGTGCAGGTGCTTAATTCATAACCATTTAATCAAACCAGTTACTCTATACTTTTAAAATTTTACTCTGTCTTGAAATTTCAATTTCTGAGTCTCTTGAAAGGTAAGTAATTGAAAGGTATATATTTCAATAATTGAAATAAAACCCCATTAATATTTAAAACAAACTGCCATTATGACTGATTTCTAATTAGAAGCACGTGACAATTTTAGATATTCAGTACATTTTTATTATTAGGTATGCAACAGTGGACAGAGTGATACATATTGGAGATGTAAAATTAGTAAGACCTGCCCATTACACTTGGGGAACTGAAGATACAAATTCTATTAGTGTGGCTACACATATTTTTGTATCAGATCAAGTATCAGAACATAGAGCTAAAGGTCAGGGCAAGATTATAAAGAGCTTTGTATGCCAAGATAAGGAGTCTGAACTCCAATTTGTACACAAAGAAAGGTAGATTTTAACCAGTCCAGTAACACAATCACCTTTGCATTTTAAAAAAGTTAATGATGGCAGTACAAAAATGGACTGAGGACATTATAGTCATCCACTTGAGAAACAAAGTCTAATCCAAAAATTTTGTCTGCTGGCTTATACCCATTCTTTGTAATTGGGAGAACAGCTCTCAATTGACAACTGGAAAAGCCTTAGAACAGAGAGACCCCTATGCCATACCTCAGCATAGAGGCACTGTTAGAACAGAATGCCTTGTTTTCATTGCCTGAAGGATTTTCCACTCCCAGAGACCTCAAAGATGAACCTGTTTGGCTGCTGAGAGATCCTACATTCATGAGTAGGCAAAAAAAAAAAAAAAAAAAAAAAAATGTTGCATTCCGTTTAAGGAAACCCTATAACTTGAAAGATAAAGACAAAAACTGATCAAACAGAACAGATGGGACAGAATTAATGAAACAGGAGAAAACTTATAAAATAGAATCTCAAGGAGACACAATAAGAGTATTAAAAAATATTTTTAGGACTCTAAATCAATTTATGTTTTCAGAATTCAAAACAGAACTACAGAGAAAACAATTCAAAGAAAGAAGATGAAGAGAAAAATGATGGACCAGATCTTACTGAACTGAATTACAACCTGAAATTTAAGATTGAAAGGACACATAGAGTTTCAGATTAGATTGATGAAAAAAGACACACATGTATACTGATAAAAGAAAAAAACATGGGAGGTTGAGGTGGGAGGATCATGTGAGTCCAGGAGTTCATGACTAGCCTGGGCAACAAAGCAAAATCCTGTCTCCAAAAATTAAAATTTAAAAAATCAGCCAAATGGGCATAGTGGTACATGGTTATAGTCCCAGCTACTCAAAAGGCTAAGAAGGGAAGATTTTTTAAGCTCAGAGTTCAAGGCTGTGGTGTGCTATGGTTGCACCATTGCATTCCAGCCTGGGCAACACAGTGAGCTCTGTCTCTTAAAAGAAAATGCTTTGGGAGGCCAAGCAAGAGGATGGCTTGAGGCCAGGAGTTTAAGACCAGCCTGGGAAACATAACAAGACCCTATACCTACCAAAAACAAAAAAAAAATTAAAAATTAGCATGGTGGCCCATGCCTGTAGTCCTAGCTACTATTTAGGAAGCTGAGGCTGGAAGATCACTTGAGCCCAGTAGTTCGAGGTTGTCTGAGCTATGATCATGCCACGGCACTCCAACCTGGATGACAGAGTGAGATCCTGTCTTAAAATAATAATAATTATAAAATTCAATTTAAATTAAAAACAAATTCAGACCTCTGTAAACTCAAAACCTATTTCTTCTTTGTCTAACTATGCTAGAAATCTATCCAAGAAGGGCCAGATAAACAAAGATCTTACTAAGTATAATTTTACTTTTACTCATGTCTTAAATACTACTTATCTGCGCACATAAACCATTACAGCGTTTTTTTAGTCTAATTTTTTTATTGTTGATAGAACATAGACTTTTAGATTTCCTGAATTCTTTATTTTATGAATGTGATTAGTTTCATCATGATGCTGTGCTAATGTTTAAAAACCTAAAGTGTGACATTTCAATTCTATAGGCCTGTGGACTTTCTCCTCGAGACATTACCACTATTAAACTTCTCAATGAAACTAGAGACATGTTGGAAAGGTATGTATACTTCACATAACAGGAAAAATGTGTGCGTATGTTGAATGTACTTGTGACTATTTTTTAGTTTTTCTTGAACAACATAGTCAGTATAATATTATATTAAAATTAAATTTTGGACTGTTCCCCCACCTTTAGACAGCATTTTCTACTCAAACTGGAGGGAAGCAGGGATTTCTTAGGGTGTGACTCAGCTACTAACTCTACTGTCTGAATTCATCGAGTTCTATCTTTTGTTTTTCTAAGTAGGAATGTCGACTTTTTTCCTTATTCAGATTTCCACCACATCATTTCATGAAGCTCTGCAGAAGGTCATCAGAGATCTTTTGCCATTTCCAGTGAATCTGTGATGTTCTTATTTGACCTTTCTCTGATATTTGATACTGTCTTTCTTGAAATTCTTGCTCACATAACTTTCATGACAGTATAATCTAATTTTTCTCCCACCTTTCACATCATTTCTTAGATTTTTCTATCTCTGTCTTCCCTTTAAACATCAGTGTTCCCAACCTGGCGCAGTGTCTCATGCCTGTAATACCAGCACTTTGGGTGGCCGAGGCAGGTAGATTGCTTGAGCTTAGGAGTTCAAGACCATCCTGGGTTTGATGGCAAAACCCCATCTCTTAAACAAAAGAAAAAAAATTAGCCAGGCATCGTGGTGCACACCTGTGGTCCCAGTTACTCAAGAGGCTGAAGTGGAAGGATCACCTGAGCCCTGGCAAGTTGAGGCTGTGGTGAGCCATGATTGCACCACTGCATTCCAGCCTGGGCGACAGAGTAAGATCCTGTCTTAAACAAAACAAAACAAAAAAAGCCATCAGTATTTCCCATGTATTTGTTCTTACTTCATTGGCAACTGCCTCCCAAGCAATGTTTTGTACTCCCATTACTTTAACATGCTAGTAGTTAAAGCCAAATGTATAGCCCTAGTCCTTCACCCTCAGGAGCTTGTCTGGATTGAAATTTCTACATTTCATAGATAGAAATAAAATTTTTTCATTTGCTTAGTTCATTTCTTTCATTGAATGAATGATTCATCAAATATGTATTGGCTGTCTGTGGTATATTAGGTACTGTTCTAAATGCTAGGTCTTCATCCCTCCTGGAATATGTTTGTTAGTGGGAGAGAAAAATAATAAACTAATAAATCTGATATAATGTCAAGTATATGTAACTTTGTTGATGAAGCACAAAGAAGGTTACGGGGTTAGAGAGTGACCAGGGATGCTGTTTGTAATAGGTTGGTCAGAAAAGGCTTCTTTGAGGAGATGTCATTTGAGCAGAAACCTGAATCTACTGTGGAAATGAACCTTATAACCCAGAAGAATACAGTTCAAGGCAGAAGAACAGTTGCAGGAATCCTAACGCTTGGCTTGTTCAAGGAATAGCAAGGAGGCCATTGTTGGCTGGAGCACGGTGAATTAGAAAAGCAATAGGGATGTGAGATTGGAGAGATACATGGCAACTCCAGAATGTGTCAAACTTTGTGGTCCATGATAAGAAATTTGTTTTTTATTCTTAATGTATAGGAAGCCATTGGAGTGTTTTAAGCAGGGCAACGACATCATCTGTGTTTCTGAACAAAGATCTCATTGTTCTATGGTTAGTTGGCTACAAAGAGATAAGAACAGAAGAAGGGAACCAGTTTCAAGAGTTGAAGTAGCCTAATCAAGAGACAGTTGTAGCTTGGATTGGGTGGTAGCCGTGGTGGCAATAAGAAGTGATTAAATAATAGGCTTAAGGTTGAACCAGTAGTACTTGTAGAATTTTTTGATGTGGGTTATGAAAGAGGAGGCAAGGATGACTCCTAGGTATTGAGGCTGAGCATTTGAGGAAATAGGAATTGCCATTTGTATTTTGACAGTATTAAGCATATCCAAGTGGACATGCCTATTGGCAATTGAATACACAAGTCTGGAATTCAAGAGCTAGTTTACAAATATAACTTTTGGAGTCATCACTTTATATATGGCATTTAAAGACATGGGGATAGGAACAGATAGAGACTAGAAGACAACTGAGTCATAGAGCACTCCAACATTTAGAGTTTGGGATTGGGGGAAGAGCCAGTAAAAGAGACTGAGCAGGAGCTGCCAGCAAAAGAAAAGAAACACCAAAAGAATGAGGTATTTTGGAAGACAATTGAAGACAGTGTTTCAAGGAGACTATGATTAATTGGGATGAATGCTTCTGAAAGGCCAAAGGAGATAAAGACAGAGAAATAACATCAGATGTGTCAAGATAGAGTTGTTGAGTGATCTTGTTGAGAAGTTTCAGAGGAGGAGTGGAGATAACCTAACTGAAAAGAATTTGAATTTAGCAGAGACCAAGCATAGACATGTTTCAACATTTTGCTTTAAGAGATTCGAAGAAATAGGATAGTATTTAAGGGGAACGTGGAAGCCAGTATATTTTGATTTTAACATTTTTTTATACACACCTTTCTACTAAACTCCGTGAAATGAGTAATTTTTATCTGTTTAGTTCACCAGTGTATCTTGAGCACTTAGAACAGTGCCCTGCATGGAGTAGATACTCAGTAAGTATTTACTGAATTGATAGGAGAGGCATAAATTGATGTCGGAAAGCAGGATAATTTTAAGAAAAAACAACTTTGAATCGGAGAAAGGAATGAGATTCAATACACAGTAAAATAATTTAGGAGTCAAGGAGGGATGGCTGAGGACAGGTCAGATGCATGTAAGTGGGAAGATGGGTGGGACAAGTATGTGGAAGTTCTCTCTGTTTCTGTTTTTCTGTGTGTGAAATAGGAAGCAAGTTTATCTATTTCTCATTTCTTCATTGGCCTAAATGAATTCATTAAGAAGAATAGAAATCAACATTTTTGAGTGCTTATGCAGCAAGCACTGTTCTATACTGCTTTACCTATCTTAACTCACTCAAACCTTACAGTAACCCTAGGAAGTAGGTACTATGATAATCTTTTCTTCAGTTTCCATTTCTTCAGCTTCCATCTCCTTAATCATTTTTTCTTCTTGGAACCTTACTATATTACCTTTAAAAGAGAACAAGGTTCAGCCTAAATTTACCACGCGAACCAACAATTCCACTCCTAGGTATCTACTTAAGAGAATGAAAACATCTCTAGACAAAAACTTGTTCAGAAATTTCATAGCAGCATTATTCACAGTAGGCAAAAAGTAGACACAATTGAGATTTCTGTTAACTAACAAAAGGATAAAATGTGATGTATTCATGCAATGGAGCCCTATGTAGCAAAAAAAGGGATACAAGCCATTGATACATGCTACAGTATAGAAGAACCTTCAAAACATTATGCTAACTGAAAGAAACCAGACACAAAAGACCAAATATTGTATGACTGTTGGTATGAAATGTCCAGAGAACTATACAGACCAAAAGTGATTAGTGGTTACCTGGGGCTAGGAGTGAGATGAGGATTGACTGGAAATGTGCATAACAGGTGATGAAAATGTTTTAAAATTGGATTGTAGCGATAGTTGCACAACTATGCAAATTTACTAATAATCATTGACTTGTACATTTAAAATGGGTGGATTTTATGGCTGCTAAGTCCTACTTCAATAAAGCCATTAAAATGCTTTTAAAAAGAGAGATGACTAAGGAGAAAAGGTAGACACACTTACATGCACACTCTGGTCAAGAAACTTGAATATAACTAGATATTTTGTAGGTTTCATAGCATCATTATATATTGTTCTTTATATTAAAGAGTTTTGTGAGGTACTAAGAGAGTATAATTAAGATCACAGAGCCCTGGTCTCATATTCAAGCTCCCCAATTTACTAATCACATACCTTTTGTCAAGTTTCTCCATCTCTCAAGTATCAATTCCTCATCTGTACACAATAATATTTTCATCTCACTGGATATCATGCTTGAGGATGTAAAGACAATCAATAACCTATGACTGTAAGGAAATTCAAGAGTTTCCTCAAAATTATAGTAGTACTATATTGATTTTTTTAAAAAAATACATTATACAAAGTACTGATTAGTATAAAAAAATCTGGTGAACTGGGTGAAGAGTCTCATTATGTTGTGCTAAATGAGCTCATTTTTAATACTTTTTAAAGATTGACTCCTTGATATATTTTTACAGTATTAGATTGTGACTAGAAATGTTGGTGGCTTTCAAAGGTAGCCACATTATTATTGAATTTGTTTTCTCTTCCATTGAGAATCTAAAAAGTAACTAATACTTCTTATTTTATATAGCCCAGATTTTAGTACAGTTTTGAATACCTGTTTAAACCGAGGTTTTAGTAGACTTCTAGACAATATGGCTGAGTTCTTTCGACCTACTGAACAGGACCTGCAACATGGTAACTCTATGAATAGGTAAGATGACATATAAAAATGTTATACTAATGAATGCTCTTAAAAAATGGTGCTTTCCTTTTCTTTTTGTTTCAGATAACAACAAACCTGGTAAATATGAGTGCCTCATTTTTTAAACAAATTAAACTCTGTTAAACCAACAATGTCTTCATTAGCAGAAGCTAATGTTTGTTTCAGTATTAAAACGTGCATTCTTCCAAAAACATCACTATATTGAAGAACTTAAATTGTGAAATTACCTTTCTATAAGTCGAATTCTAATTATTGGTTTTTTTTTAACTCTTTAAAATATAAAACTGACAATGTACTTAAATTTTAATGCATTATCTAATGTTATTCCATTACTGCATGCCATTTTGGTCTGCACAATTCAATACGTTGATCCTTACAATAACCAGGCATTTTTGGCATAGATCCTCATTTGATTAATTAGCCCCTTATAGTTGTACAACTACTTAAATGTATTTATTTCCAGTCCTTATCGTAGTATTAGAAATATTTAGCTATTGCAATTGTTAGTGATTTTAATTATAACTATTACTAAATCAGGGTTTTATGTATGCCATAACATATCTTACAGTTTTTTAATATCTTTATTATCCCAACATGAGAATCTTTGATCTCATGTTAGAATTTGCATTCTTTAAGGATTTCTGTTTGGCAGTTTTTTTATATCAAACTCAGAAAATAATGGATACTAAATCAATGTTGACTGTAAACTCATTCATTAAAATTTGAGACACATCCATCCTATAGGAAGTGGCTTAAAACAGTTTTTTTAAATTGGGGACACAGTAAATGATAGGCAATATGTATGTGCAATATCCAACTTAATCCTTAAATACAGAGGGCCAGAAGTTATTTACCTAATTCTCTGAGAACCTCCTTTAATTGTACAGAAAACAATAATTTGACATTGACATTGAGCCTTTGGAATGCTTAGAGCCATAAAGTTTATTTTCTGAAGTGATTTAAATCTCACTCTAAAATCTTTTACAAATGTTTTAAGTTATACAAAAATAAATTTTAGCTCAAAACCCATCCCATGTACTATTATAAATCAAGGTGCTCCAATTAGTAAAATTTTACTATAACCTGTACATAGCAAGGTATTCATTATTTCCCAAGTGGTGATACATAATTGTAATGGTTATTTTAACATAAATAAATATTTGATTTTGTACACTGAAGAACAGTAAAAATTATACTACAACCACATCAGCCATGATAGTGTTTCTTTTCTGAACTATAGTACCTATTATCTGCACTTTTATATATAACTTTTACATAACAACACAACATGTGCTACCTCGAGTTGGAGTTTTATTCGTCAGTTACATTTTAAGCATCCTCTCAAAAGTCAAAGACTATCTTGTGCCCTTTCATATTTCTTTACTCACACACGGCACTCAGATATTTTCTATGTTTTTCTATTTCATTTGAATAACCAACTTCATGCTTCACAATTCAATGCTAGAAACATTTCCATCAAGCCTATTATCATCATTGTTTAATATGTTGTGAAAGTTCTAGCCATCATAGTGAGTGAAGAAAAAACAAATGGCTCAGGCATGTAATCCCAGCACCTTGGGAGGTGGAGGCAGGCAGATCGCATGAGCCCGTGAGTTCAAGATCAGCCTGGGACACATAGGGAGAGACCACATCTCTACAAAAAAAATATAAAAATGTAGCTGGGCATGGTAGCACATGGTAGTCCCAGTTAATTGGAAGGCTGAGGTGGGAGAATCGCCTGAGCCCAGGAAGTCAAGGCTGCAATGAGCTGTGATCATGCCACTGCACTTCAGCCTGGGTGAGAGAGTGAGACAAAAAAAAAGACAGAAGTAAGGTTTTTAACTATTGGCAAAGACACAAAGTACATTAGCTATGTTTATTATAATTAATAAGCCAGACCTCTGAAGAGAATCAACTGAAAAATGATGTAAACTAATAAAGGTCTTAATTTATATGTATATAAAATGTATATGCAACATGTATGTATTATATGTATTACATATGCATATAATATAATGTATAATGGATATTTAAAAGTCAAAAGTGCAAATGAAATCCAGAAATACATAGCAATAATAATAGCAGCTAATACTTTTTCCATGTGCTAGTTTGATGATAGGTATTTTTCAGAATGTATCTCATTGAATTCTTAAAATAATCCTAGGAAATATGTACTAGTATTCTTCATTTTCCAGGTGAGGAGACTAAGACACAGAAAAACTAAATAACTTCAAGTTGAACAGCTAGGAAGTGGTAAAGCCAAGTGTTCAATAATGTCTAATATCAGGTAGATTTTTAATTTTTCTCCAAATTTTTAATTATTCTCCAACACTATGATTAATTAAGGTTTAAGAATGTAAGGAGGGTTAAAACTAGAAAAGCTATTTTGGTAATCTGTAACATTAATAAGCTAATAAGATAAAAAACATTGTCTTCCATGTTGCTGAAAAGACTTTCAATAAAACTTAACATTTATTTTGGATAAAACCTCTTACTAGAAATAAAAAAATATGTTTTTATATAATAAATAATATTTGAGTCAGGTGTGATAGCTCACATCTGTAATCCCAATGCTTTAGGAGGCCAAGGCAGGAAGATTGCCTGAGGCTAGGAGTTCAAGACCAGCCTGGGCAACATAGCAAAATCCCCTGTCTCTACAAAAATTTTAAAAACTACCAAGAGGATTGCTTGAACCCTGGAGTTCAAGGCTGCAGTGAGCTATGATCATGCAGTCTGAGTGACAGAACAAGACCTGTCTCTTAAAAAAATAAATCAATAAAAAAGAATGTTTGAAATCAAAAGCAAATATACTTCATAGTAAAACTAGAATGATTTCCATTAAATTCAAAAACACTATCAAGATGGTCACTATTGACAGATTATTCAGCATTATTCTGTTATTCTATCTAATATAGTAAGATTGGTCACTATTGGCAGATTATTCAGCATTATTCTGTTATTCTATCTAATATAGTAAGATTGGTCACTATTGGCAGATTATTCAGCATCATTCTATTATTCTATCTAATGTAGTAAGACTAGGAGAAGACCAATTTTGAGATCCAATTCAGGAAAGCTATTGATTTTTTAATATACTTATATCTTGAAAATAGGTAACTTTTACTTTTGGACAGTGAAAAAATAAGGAAAATAGATAATTTACTGAGTATACTTACCATTTGAATAAACTGTTAGTTGACTGTTGGTTTTCTAAGTTAAATTCATGCAATCTTTAAAAATGATATCAATTTTGAAAAGGGAGAAGAAAAAGCTGTTGTTATATGAATGTGACAGACTTAATACTTAGACACTCAAGAGAATCAACTAAAAAGTGTAAAATTAGCTTTCCAAAATTAATCTATAAATATAATCAAAATACTATGAAAATTCTATTGGGGAATGGAGGATGGTTGCCTTTTTCATCTTATACCTGACAAATGATAATAAAGGTAATCTAGAGGAATAATAGAGTGATAGTGTTTAAGCAGTTGTTGGAAAAGAAGAGCAATAAATATGCTTTCCCTGTATAATATGTAATATAAGGTATAATTATTAAAATAATTTTATTCATAAAAGAATAGATAAGTCAGTGGCATAGAATATAAAATCCAGAAGTAACTCTAAAAAAATCTAGGATATTAGTAATGATTGTGGGGAATAGATTTATTCTTAAGTAAATGTTGGTAAGACTAATAACAATTAGTCATTGTACAATGACTAATAAAATTCAGGATGTTTAAACATTTAAATATACCAAGTAAAAACAAATGAACTGATTAAAAACAGGTGAATCTTTACATGACCTCAAGATGGAGAAGGTACTTCTAAGAATGAAACTAAAGAACTTTATATAAAGAAAAGAATAGGTTTGACTGTATAATTTTTTAACTTATAGATCAAATAAGCTTTTATAAGCTTTATCATCAACATTAAATGCAAATATATGGGGGAAGTATTTGCAATATATATATATATATATATATATATATCATACATGAGTGTAATGGAATTATATACAGGACTTTTGCACATCAATTAAGGAAGGAAACACCTAAGGAAAGATACGTGTAAAAAACAGAAGAAGTTGGTCATGATGTCAATTAGAGTTGTTACTTCTAAGTGATAGAATTGTGTTTTATTTCCTTTTTAATAGAGTTCCAAAAATATGTTTCAGTGGCTGTGTATTACTTTTATAATTAAGATGTTCAATTCCTGTGAGGTCATTGCAGAAAATAATCATTACTGTGATGATTTTTCAGTCTTTCCAGTGTCAACCTGCCTTTAGCTAAGATAATTCCGATAGTAAATGGACAGATCCATTCAGTTTGCAGTGAAACACCTAGTCATTTTGTTCAGGTAAGAAGAAAGCTTGGGAGTGTTATTAAAAACAAATTGTATTCTTAGTGGTGGTTGTGTTTGTCTAACATAAAGTTACATTCTCTGCTGAGATTTTTTTTTCAAAAAAACACAGAACGTGAAACTACATGTAGAGTGTCCCATGAGAGTGCTAATGAATCATAGCAAATGGGTAAGTTTCAGTGCCTTTCTCCATGTTGTAGTCCAGCACTTGCTGGACTGCATTTTAGTCCAGGTATATTATAGTGGTCAGTTGAATTTATATAGCTTGAATGTTTTGCATTAAGCTGTGCTAGTAAGAAGATGGAGCCTTGAGGCAGATCAAGGATCCAGTTCCACACATTGCAAGGAAAACTAAAAAGATTTGTGGAGAAGTAAGGCATTTTAGTGATTAATAAAATGTAGCTGTTTATAGTGCATCGATAATATGCTCACTAACAGCTGCATAAACAGTGGGTCATTTAAACATTTTATCAGACTACTTATAACTTCATCTTCTTTCTTCATTTCCATTTAGAATGCATTGAGTAATTCAGTAATTCGTCGAGTAATTCAGTAATTCACTAAGACAGATATTATAAACAAAATAACTTTGAATTTCTGAGTCATGTGCAAACTTGGAAACTGTGTTATAAGTTAAAAAATTGTTTGCAGTGCCAAATGCAAACTGCTGTAGTAGTGTACAGTGAGAAGAGACCCTATGGCCTAAGCATAAAGCTGGCATCTTCTTAGTGTAACTTGTCTCAGACAATGCAGTGTATCCTCTCTGTAGACATTTTACTCCTGGGAACATGAAAAGCACTGAGACTGAGTTCTGTTTCTTCCTTTCACTGTGGTGTCATCAGCTTGTCCTTCACATGCACATTTTCCCTCACTGGACTCTTCAGACTTCTGTCATCTTTCTCATCCATAAGAGCTGGCCAATCATATTGCAGAAGAAATAGTGAATAAGGCTGATCTCATTTTACTGAATTTTAAGCTTCACATGTATATCAGTGTGAGAAAAAGGTCATAACTTTGGGCATTTAAACCTAACCTTTACTTTTGTCCTCTTCTGTAGAAATCCCTGGCTTGGCCAGTAGGATGTTCATTTTGACAGATGAGTGGAAATTATAACCAAGCATAAAACATCATCAGTCTTCATGTTTAAATAATTTTATGCACTACATTTTTATTAAAATCTATATAATAATAAAAACAAATGTTTCAGTATAGTCAAAACGCCATTGATACTAATTTTTAGTAAAGTGTTTTGGTGTAACTGGATGTATATTAAATGTATATACTAGACCATTGATTGACAAGGCTATTAGAATTATAGTTTAATTTTTTAACTATAATTTCTATGAGTTAAAATACCAAGTGGTCCTCTTATAAATTCTTATATGCTCTACTATTTCCACTTATCTTTTTGTAAAGACTTTGCCTTGATTAGAATGTTAATTTACATAAAATTAATCCTTTTGAATTACTGCGACTACTTCAACTTCAGTGGTATGTAGGAAAGCCTATTGTGGGAATGCTGTAGAACAGGGGTTGGCAGACTCTACAGGGCCAGATAGTACATGTTTTAGGCTTTATGTAACATACACATTCTCTGCGAAAACTACTAAACTCTGCTCTGGCAGTGTGAAAGCAGTCAGAAACATACATGAACAAAAGAGTGTGGCTGTTTCCATAAAACTTATATACAAAAACAGGCAGCAGTGGATTTGGCCTGCAGGCCATACTTCGCTGACCCCTGTGGTAGCAGATACTAGGATGGTAGTATAGTTGGTAAAGTTAGTAAATGGGAAAATCAGAAAACAATTGAGAGAGGCAGTTTTTCAAATTATTTTCAAATAGCTTTCAAATAACATAAGCAGGAGATAAATTATTTTGGATGGCTTTCAGATAACATAAGGAAAAAGCTTTTATGAGTCTGAACCAATCCTGTGATACGTAATTTTTATCTCAGACTACTGAAAACATCCTGGAAGCTTCATCAGGATACAGTATTTGAACAGCCTGAAGTCTTTATTATAAAGCTGATGTAAATTAACTATGACCTATGAGCTAAATCCAGCCAACCACCAGCTTTTGAAAGTTGTATTGGGTGACAGCATGCCCTTGGTTTATGTGTTGTTTATGGCTGCTTTTGCACTACAATGGTAAGGTTTCTCAGATTTGTCCATACACCCCACATATATATATATGCACACATATATGACAGTCCTCCAGGGTTAAAATTATTTTCAGTTTATAAATTAAAAACTCAACAAGCTCCTTAAGATTAGAGCTTTTTTGTAACTCAAAAACCAAAGCACTTAAGTAGAATCTAAACTATGAAAAGCAGATTGTACTATAATATGACTGATGGCTACTATTAATAATTTGTTGTGCCAAAGTTAATGTGGACCTGTCTGCTACTGTCCATGCTGTTGAGCATTCAGCCTGCATTTTCTAAAGCTGACTTGCTAGTATTTTTTTTAATCTACTGTAACTGTTCCAAAAGCTTCATTTGTATCATGTGATTTACATGATTTGGCCTTCATTTGAAAAATTTTCCGCCTCTGTTCTTTTCTCATTAGCACAAGACACTTAAAGCAGTACTATTTAAAACCAATAAGAACATAAACAAATGCCCTAAAATCAGGAACAATAGTAGGTTATATGTTTTATCTTCCAAATAATCCAGAATGTGTTTGAGTTTTATTTTACATGTTCATAGAAATCAAAACACAAATTTTCCCCTCAAATTCTTGGGCCTCTGAAAGCATGTCTGCAAATCCTGGTTTGGGAAACATTGATCTAAACCTATGTTTCATTGAACACTTTGACTGAATACTTTGAAACTAAATAACATCAGATTCTCTGATGAGATTATTTAACCATGTATCGATTGAGATTAGGACATGCCTAAGCCTCACTTGGATTTTCCAATACTTAAGAAACAGAGATCATAAGGGCCAGGTTTACTTCATATTTCTCTGACACTCAGAGACTCTCAACCTTTGCTCTCATGGACCTTTCACAGTGTGGTGAAGCCTGTGGACCCCTTCTCAGAACAAAATTTATAAGTGCATACAATAAAATAGATAATATTATAAAGGAAACCAATTATATATAGTTTTCAAGATTTTATAATTTATGATGTAGCAACATTGCCTCTTTATTCATACGTTCAATCAAGATATAATGAGAGTTCTGATAACTTCCATAACTGTCACATAATATGAAAATGTCTATGATTTCTATTGAAGACAGTCATACAATCTGCTATTGCCTACATTCATAATTGAAAGAGAAATGAAATTTTGGTTAGAAGTTAATTAAAATGAAGATGTGATTTTTTTTCCCTTATCTTTACATTCACAAATCCCTTGGGGTGTTAAGAACCCTTACACTATAGTGTATATGTGTGGTTCATGTATGCGTGTATACATGCTACATATGGACATATCATATGTTAGATCTTCCAGAAAATAATATGCCCTTAACCATGTTATGTCAGCTTCCAGCAAAAGTACCTTTATGCTTATATTTATTCAACAGACACTTATCTAGCACTTAACATACACAAAAACTCATTTGAAGAGTATTTGGGTTTTTTTTTTCCCCAAAGTCACACTTGAACGCTTATAATACCACCATCCCTCATATAAGAACCTAAATAATAGCTATCTTTTAGAATTTATTACAAGAAAAACTACTCATTTTCTTAAATGGTTTGCTTCTCGGTCTTTACCACAAAACTTAGAGCTGAATTCATTTCTTGATTGCAGAAATTAATTCCAATTATCTATACCTTTTGCAAACTATAATGTTATATTGTCATCTTTGCTAGGATCTGTTGACAATGGAGCAAGTGAAAGACTTTGCTGCTAATGTGTACGAAGCTTTTAGTACCCCTCTACAACTGGAGAAATGATTTTTCCTTCAAGAAAAACTACAGTGGGATTCATTTACTTTTTAAAAAACACTGGGTAAATCACCTATACCTAGAGTAACAATTTGTTATAAAATGCCTGATAAAAATATATTCTTAATAAAAGTCTTCATTTCATAATGAAATCAATTTATTTGGCATCTTAATATATTTTTTTAGATTCATCAACAGACCAGTTTTTGTGGACATATATATGTACACATGTGCAAATATCAGAATTGTTAACAATTTGTTACACATGGACATTAGTTCCAAACTGACTAAACACCAATGTAGATATTTTTATATATATAAAATATGAAATGCCATGTACTTCACCATATTAATACTGAAGAAAAATCTGTTGGGGACATAGGTCTAGGATGTGTGAAGTTTGGAAAAATATGCTATTTAATCATAATTCCCTAGACTGCTGTAAACAGAAGTGAATCAGACTTTTCTACAGCTACCCTTCAAAATAATAAATTATTTGTCTCAAATATACTTTGATGGGGGACTTTTTGCTTCTTATGGAAATCAGTGAATTTCAACAACTATGACGAGCTATTTTTCCTTTGATATTTCTTCACTGTAATTCTTAAGGTTTTATTGATAAGCCTTAGAAAGTTATATATTGATTTAGAGGCTAAAATTGTGTTGATGCTGTTTACTCACCTAATTACATAGTTTTATTCATTTGTATGTACATAATTTTAATAACTTACTTTGTATTGATTTTGAATACAGTGAATATCTTATTGCAATAAACTATTTTAGTAAAATATGGTTTTGTTGAGTTAATATTTTTCAGCTGTTTATCCCATAACATTTTTGTTGTTATTTTGGAAGAGAGAGTGTTCTAGTTTCAGTCATTTTAATTGGTCATGTACTTGGTGCTTTTTTGTTGTTGTTAACTTGTTCATTTAGGAAAAAGCAAACAGCATTACTTTTTGAAAAAGAAATAATTTATTGTTTCTAGTAATACATCTGTAATTCTTCATTTAGAAGGGTAATTAAGGCAAAAGTAAATAAATCATTATATATTATTAGTATGTTGACATATATTTTCAGTGACATTGTTTTATGTTCCTCCAGTGTAACATGCAGCTGAACAGTAGAAGGTAGAAAATAAAGTATGAGGTCTCTTCTAAGGCCTGGTTAGACCTGGAGCTGAATGCTAGGGAGTGTGTGTCTAGAATGTTTTTAAAAATAGGTAGTGGGGCCACAGCCCTCACCATAGACACCTCTGAACCCACTGGCATTGTCTCTGAGAAGAAGATTGCTGTGCCACCCATATATGCTAATCTTGGCAAATCTGCCAAGCATGTCTTTACCAAGGTGTATGGATTTGGCTTAATATAACCTGATTTGAAACAAAATCTGAAAATGGATTGGAATTTACAAGCTCAGGCTCAGCCAACACTGAGACCACCAAAGTGACAGGCAGTCTGGAAAGCAAGTACAGATGTACCAAATATGGCCTGACATTTAGGAAGAAATGGAACACTGACAATACCCTACACACCAAGATTACTATGGAAGATCAGCTTGCACTTGGACTGAAGCTGACCTTCCGTTCATCCTTCTCCCCTAACACTTGGGGAAAAAAATGCTAAAATCAAGACAGGCTGCAAGTGGGAGCATATTTTAACCTGGGCTACGACGTGGATTTGAACATGGCTAGGCCTTCAGCCTGAAGCGCTCTAAGTGCTGGGTTATGAGAGTTGGCTGGCCAGCTATCAGGTGAATTTTGAGACCACAAAGTTCTGAGTGACCCAGAGTAACTTTGTGGTTGGCTACAAAACTGATGAATTCCAACCTCACACTAATGTGAATGGAGGGACAGAGTTTGGCGGCTCCATTTACCAGAAGCTGAGCAAGAAGTTGGAGACTGCTGTCAGTCTCGCTGGGACAGTAGGAAACAGTAACACTCACTTTGGAATAGCAGCCAAGTATCAGATCGGCCTTGAAGCCCATTTCTCCACTAAAATAACAACTCCAGCCCGATAGGTTTAGGATACACTCAAACCCTAAAGCCAGGTATCAGCTGACACTGTCAGTTTCTCCTGGGTGGCAAGAACGTCAAGTGCTGATGGTCACAAGGTTTGTCTAGGACTGGAATTTCAAGCATAAACGAATGCTGTTGAATTGTTTAAATTATTTTGCAGCATAGTTACCTTCAGAATTTAATGTATGTTTTAATGTTGTATGTCTGGGATGCAAGTACTGCTGAATGTCATGTTGGACCTCCAGGTTAAAGATGATTCAGCTTTAAGGTGTTTCAGAGGCACAGAAGAAACCCAGTTCCAAAAAGGTCCTTTCAGTGGTAGACTTGGGGAACTTGGCGGCCCCTGTAGAGATGTCAGGTTTCTTTTTTATCTAGAAATGGCTGCAAGTGGAAGCTGATAATGTACAGGCACCCTGTAAATTCATATTGAGTAAATGAATGAAAGTATGAGTTCCTGAGAACTGAACCTCAGTTTCCTAACCCTGGTTGATGAGAGGCTCATCGGTTGGTGGTGTGTACAAATTTCCCAAAAAGGGACTCTATACAGATCATTATGACCTGTTCCCACCCCAGTTCTTCATCATCTCTTTTACACCAAAAGATCTACAGGGTGTGGTCACTGGTTTTTTGTGCTATTTTGGGGGTGGAGAGGGTGGATGTGATGAAGCCAATAATTTTGGACTTAATTCCTTCCTGAGTTGTGGTTTTTTTTGTCCTTCCCCCAGAGTATAACATAGCTTCCAGGAGCTCCAGCTATAAGCTTGGAAGAGTCTGTGTGATTGTAATCACAGGGTGACAACACTCAGAATCTAAACTGGACTTAATGTAGTATTCTCAGCACTCAATTTATTTTTTAGCAGTTTAATGGGTACATTTTAGAGTCTTCCATTTTGTATGGAATTAGATCCTCCCCTTCAAATGCTGTAATTGAAAAAAAAACTTGAACAAAATATTGAAACCTTAAAAAAAATAATAGGTAATGGTCCAGCCTGGGCAACATGGTGAAACCCTGTCTCTACAAAAAAATTAGCCAAGCATAGTGGTGTGTGCCTATAGTCCCAGCTACTTGTGGGGATGAGGTGGGAGAAGCGATTGAGCCCAGTAAGGCTGCAGTGAGCTATGATTGTACCACTGCACTCTAGCCTGAGTGACAGAGTGAGACCCTGTCTAAAAAAAAAAAAAAAGAGGAGGGAAAATGCTTATTTTCAAAAGTTGACAAAATATGGAGATATTCTCATTTTTAATAGGGTAAATGAAAAGTAGCATTTTGGGAAGGTAAGGAATGTGTGTGTAATGGGCACACATCTCTTCCAACAAAATTAACCCAGGATTTCATCCAGGGAAAATGTGAAACTAAACAGGTGTGGCCTTGTAAGGATATAAATTTGATCAGCTGAAAATTATGATCTGGAATCATATGCATCTGTATAATTGTGGCAGTGGAAGAGATGACAAGGTAAAAAGCACATGTATTTAAAGCTACTTGGGAAGCTGAGGCAGAATTGCTTGAACCCGGGAGGTGGAGGTTGCAGTGAACTGAGATCATACCACTGTACTTCAGCCTGGATGATAGAGCAAGATTCTGTCCCAAAAGAATAAATAAGTAAATATAAAAATAAGGTCAATTGGTCTTAGAGAGTACAAATCTGCCTCCTGATAGTATAGCAGGAGCCCCCTCATCAGAAACCTTTAGTTGTTTGGTTAATCTAAAAAGTTAATCTAAAAAGGGTGTCATAAATACATATATAGACATTTTAACTTTATTCTTTATTTGTCACTTATTTACTATAGGATCCAGGTTTTTTCAACTTTTTAGTGTAGGTCTACTCAGTTGGGCTGTTGGTGATATAGTAGCATTGCATAGCTGCCTTCCCATAGAGGTCTGCTGACAAATGTTTTCTATTGTCTTTCTTGAATTCATGGCCTCAAGATCCTCCCACCTCAGCCTCTTAAGTAGCTGGGATTACAAGCTGGAGCTACTGCACGGCTCTAATTATCTTTCTTGTACAAATTACATGCATTACATTATATAAGTGTGAACCAGAGGTGCAGAATTTTTGAAAATTCTTACTATATTTTCCTCCAATCTTTTAGAACAGTTTCACCCACGATTAACCAATAGCTTATTTTCTTTTTTTTAATTTTTAAAGTCATCAAACTTTAGTCTTTCCAAAGTATTTACCTTGGCTTTCACAAAAACTACAACTCTTCACACTTGCATCACTTGCTTATAGAATCATCATAAAAAGTTCAACTGGCATAATCAATTTGTTTGGTAACTGTTATAGTTTCCTAGAGCTGCTGTAACGCATTACCACTCAGTAAGTGGCTTAAATTTATTCTCTCACACTTCTGGTGGCTAGAAATCCAAAATCAAGGTGTCAGCAGGCCCATGCTCCCTCTGAAAACTCTATGGAAGATCTTTCCAGTACTTCTTGCCTCTTCCAGTTTGTGGTGGCCCCATAAATTCCTTGGCTTACAGCAGCGTAACTCCAGTATCTGCCTAGTCATCACATGGGCCTTCTGTCTCTGTGTCTTTTTCTGTCATTTATAAGGATACTCTCATTGGATTGAGAACCTACCTATATCCAATATGACCTTATCTAATACTTACCTATTACATCTGCAAAGACACAACTTTCAAGTGAGAACACATTTCGAGGTTCCAGGTGGACATAAATTGTTGGGGACATTCCAAGGGACATAAACTATTTGACTCACTACAGTCACAAACTCAGGCAGCCTTTGACAAACATACATTGCAGCCAATGGGAATGGAAAACACACCCTGAGTAGCTTAAACAACTGAAATTTATTTTCTCACAGTTCTGGAAGCTGAAAATCCAAGATTAAGGGGTCAGCAGATTTGATTTCTTCAGACTTCTTGACTTGCAGATGGTGCCGTCTCGCTGTCTTTATATGGCCTTTCCTCTGTGCACTTGTTTCCCTGGTGTGTCTTCCCCTTCCTATAAGGACATCAGTCCTATTGGCTTTAGATTCCCCCCACTTCTGACCTCACTTAACCTTAGTTACCTCTTTAAAGGCCCTATTTCCTAATACAGCCACATACCGCATAACCACTTTTCACTCAATAGTTGACTGCATATAAATTGGTGGTGCCATGCGATTATAATGGAGCTAAAAACTCCTATCACCTAGTGACGTTATAGCCATCATAAGGCAGCACAACACGTTGATCATGTTGTTTATGGTGATGCTGGTGTAAATAAACCTACTGTGCTGCCAGTCATATAAAAATCTAGCACATAAAGTGATGTAAGGTACACAATACTTGATAATGAACAGCTGAGTTACTGGGTTATGTATTGCTATACTATACATTTCGTCATTATTTTAGAGTGTACTCCTACTTAAAAAAAAAAGTTAACTGAGAAACAATGTAAGTCATGTCGATCAGGAGATATTTTAGAAGGAGTTGTTATAGGAGATGACAGCTCCATGGGTATTTTCCCCTGAAAAGCTTCTAAGCAGGACAAGATGTAGAGGTGGAAGGCAGTGACATTGATAATCCTGACCCTGTTTAGGCCTAAGCTAATGTGTATGTTTCTGTAAAAGTAAAAATTAAAAATTTTTAAAGTAGAAAAAAGCTTATAGAATAAGAATATAAAGAAAGAAAATATTTTTGTACATTTGCACAATGAGATTATGTTATAAGCCAAGTGTTATTACAAAAGAGTCAGAAAGGTTTTAAAACCTTAAAAGTTTATAAAGTTACAGTAAGATTACATCAATTGTTGAAGAAAAACATTTTTTATAAACGTAGTGTAACAGTATTTTAAAGTCTATGGTAGTGTTTAATAACAATCACTCACCAGTCACTCACTGACTCACCCAGAGCAACTTCCAGTTCTGTAAGCTCCATTCGTGCTAAGTGCCCTACACAGGTGCACCATTGTTTACGGTATTTTCACTGTGCCTTCTCTATGTTTCCATATGTTAGATACTCAAATACCATTGTGTTACAATTACCTACAGTATTCAGTAACATGCTGTATATGTCTGTAGCATAAAGCCATAGTCTATATAGCATACAGATTACGTGTGTAGTAGGCTATGCTATCTAGGTTTGTGTAAATACACTCTATGATGTTGGCACAACAACAACAAAGAATTGACTAGCATTGTGTTTCCCTGAAAATATCCCCATCGTTAAATGACTCATAACTGTACAGTCATGTTGGGGGTGATGGCTTCAACATAAAATTTTCAGTTCAGCCCACAGTACGACCAATTCCGAGCTACTCTAACATGAAGAAATTCTCACCTCTGAGTCATACATGGAAACAGCAATGTGAAGAGACTTTAATGGCAAAGTACACTGGAGAGTTAAAATGGTTACATTAATTTAGCAGGGACAAGGGAAAAGGCTGAATTGCCAAAATAATTACTTTGTTTTTCTTATCCAATTATACATTTGCTTTCTTCATGTCCTACAATTATAGACACCTGATAGTTCCTAGTCTTAGACACAACTGCAGCATCAGCCACTCTGCTACACTTTAGATCACATTAGTTAATGCTAGAGCCCACCCCCATTTACAAGGCATCTGAGGAAAGGTTAGCTGTGGCAGTTCTACCATAATGCCATTTTGCCCCAAAGAAATCCAGTTAAGTGGCTGTCCATGGCCCAGTAGTTTCACCTGAAATTAAAAACATACATGCAAATGTCTCCAAATTTCTCTCTCTCTCACCCACTTTCTGTTGGGAAGGAGTGATTAGTAATTCTGAAAAAAATAACTGAGGCCAGAGATTCATTTTTACCTTTATTTAGTGATTCACAATCACTCTTCATCTAATTGAGTATGTGTATCTTGCCTCTATATTCTTGCTTCTGTTTTACTCTCAAGAGGTAAATAAGAGTGTGCAGGGGTTGAGGGAGGAGAATTTTAAAGACTGAACAGAGTGTCAGAGTGGAGACAATGCTGAAGAGAGGATCAGGAGCAGAAAATGACTCTGAAACCAGCCTGCCCAAGTAAGTCCTATCTAGTCAGTGTTCCTTCCCCAGATTTTCTAATAACTTCCACTATCAACAATATACAAATTTGATCAATTATTACTGTAATTATTTTATATCCTTAGTCTGAGTATACTAAGCAAATTCAAATAAGTTCTCTACATAGTCTAGGCTTATTTTGAAACAAAAATTTTGCTTCTCAGGTGGATCAATTCAAAAATAAAACACATGGGCTTTTAAATAATAATGTTAATTGGCACCAAAAAGAACATAAATAAAATAAAAATATAAACATATCATATCTGGGCTACTAAGCTATAATTAAGCATTAGATTTGAACTCATGTCCTTTCTGCCTCATCAACCACACATTAGAAATGAAACGCAGAAAGGTGATGCAAAGAGAACCATATGGACAATTACCCTCCAAAGGGATAATGTATTTTAAAAAATAAGCTGTAAAATATATCAGCATGAACTCAATGCCAGATCTGGTGGTTACAACAGTTAAATTAATCTCTAACTTTCTCCAAAATGTTTTATAACCATAAAATAGTAGAGTCATGATGTCTTGTATTCAGATATGTTCTGGAGTAGGGTGTCAGGGAAAGCATCTAAATTCCAGTTTTGTGAGAAGAATCATTTTGGATACGTGCAATGAACTTAAACAACATAGAATGACTGTGAAGAATAATGTCTATTTTACAGTGTTATGCATAGAGATACTGTAGCTGTTTCATCAGCTTAGTTTTCTGGGAAACCAAAAGTTTCAAAGGTTTTGGCCAAACACTCTCATTGGTGAAATTCATTTGATTTTATTTTATTGCTTTGTTTGATTTTTTCCAGAGACAGACTGAAGTGAAGTGGTGCAATCATAGCTCACTATAGTCTTGATGTACTGGGCTCACACAATCCTCCTGCCTCAACCTCCTGAGCAGGTAGGACTACAGGTGCATGCCACCATACTCAGCTTACTTAAAAAAAAAATTTTGTAGAGAGGGGTCTCGCTATATTGCCCAGGCTAGTCTCAGACACCTGGCCTCAAGACATCCACCTGCCTCAGCCTCCCAAAGTGCTAGAATTACAGTGTGAGTACAATGCTTGGCTGGAGCTCATTTTGAAACTACATTTATGAGGTATAAGAGGAACAGACATAAGGCTCCCCTTAAAGTTAAAAGTTATGTTTGCATCAAGGTGTTCTAATCAGCAATTTAAAGGAGAAAGGTAAAATTCCCTCTTACCTGTGTTGCCCCTAGAATAGTTTTGGGCTGGCCAAGGAACAGCTGTCCTGATGTGGGCCATTTAAGAAAAAGGGCATAGACCAATTTTTCTTTAGGCTTGGATGTGTACCTGGTTAAAAGAAAAAAAAAAGCATAGTAACAAGTTACATCCCATGTTTCTCATTATTTGTGGATCAGGAACAATCTGGAATTATTTTACAGAGATACTTCTATTTAGCACCTATTTACCAATGTTGCCATTAATAGAAGGGAAGGAAAAATAGCCCCATGCTAGTATAAAAAGCATCTTCCTCCCACAAGACCAAAAGGAAGTTCTTGAAAGACAAAGATTTTCTTGGGCTAGCATTCCTTTTCATCATCAGACTGCTCTCGTGGAGCTGAAAAGGGGAGGGAGATAAGCTAAGGGGGTAGGATGCAAGAGCTTCATGGCTTTTCATATGTTGTTCAAACGTTTATATTCATTCATTCATTCAATAAGACAAGAAATGCATGTGTCAGTTCTGTGCCTAGTCCTGTGCTCAGTATTAAGAGTTACAGTAGAAAACAAAACACACATAGTTCTTGTGCTTATGGAACTAGAGTGGGCAGACAGTAAAGGCAGAGACTAAAAAATCACACAAATAATAAGAAAGTGTGAGTTCTGTTAAGCACTATGAAAGAAAAGGAAATTGAGAGATTATAACAAAAGGATTTCTTTAGATTAGAACATCAGAAAGAAGCCTCTCTAAGAACATGACATTTAATCTGAGACTTAGAGGATGAATGAGAACAAAAAAGAAGGTAAGGGAAGTATGCCTTAGACAAAGAAAATGGAATTCATTCATGTATTTATTCAACTACTCAACAAATACTTACTGAAATCTTGAAATGCTAGAGCTATTTGCAACATTGAACAAAGTCCTTGTCCTCATGGGGCTTACATTCTAGTGGGAGAAATTAGAGTGAACAAATATGCAGGTGATAATTAAATTCTATGGAGAAAACAAGCCAGGTACGAAGGACAGGGCATGCTAGGTAGGAACAGAGAGGACTGGGAGTGTTATTTCAAGTGGAATACTCAGGGAAGACCTCTTAAAGGTGGCATGGAAGAGAGCCATGGGAGCACCATGGGAGGTACACGGGAGAGTCTGGAGAAAGCCTTCCAGCCAGAACGGCAAGTACAGGAGCCCCAGTGCAAGAGTGTGCTTAGCCTGTTGATACAACAGCAAGGAAGGCAGAGTGGCTGAAGGAGAGGAAATAGGAGAGGGTGATGGCAGATAAGATCCGAAAGGCAATAAGGAGCCAGATTTGATAAGCCCTTGTAAGCATCTATGGGACACAGCCTTTTCTCTGAGACTGGAAGCCACTGGAGAAATGTGAGCATGGAAGTGGCATTATTATTTAAAAGTTTACTCTGATAGCTTTGTGGTGAATAGGTTAAAGGGTAGAAATAGAAACCTGTTAAGAAGCTACTGAAATAATCCAGGCAGGGGCGAGACAATGGAAACTAAAAGGATGAGGATTGCCACAGAGAGGATGAGAAGTGGTCAGTCAGATTCTGAACATTTCCAAGATAAAGAGGATGGTATCTGCTGATGGGTTGGCTGTGACTATACAAGAAAGGGAAACTAAGGGCTTTAAGGTTTTGGGCCTGACAGCCACTTAAAGGATGAAGCTGCCATTAACTGAGATGGAGAAGACCATGAGTGGAGCTAGTTTACAGCAAAATTTTAAAACTCAGTACTTCAGTTGTGGACATACAGGTCTAAGATACTATGCATCCAAGTGGAAATGTTGAGTAGGATGTTAATGAGGCTGGAGTTCAGAAGAGTTCTGCACTGGAAATAGAAATGTGGCATTGAGGTCATCAATATGGCATTTAAAGCCATGAAAATGGGTATATCTCCTGGGACATTCAGATAAATAGAGAAGAATAGAAGTCCAAAGTCTAAACCTCAGGGCACTTCAAGATTTAGAGGTTGGAAAATGAGATGAAATCAGCAAAGGAACTAAGAAGGAAGACACAACAGGTATGACGAACACCAGGAGAGATAGTTATCAACTGAGGTAGGTGCTGCCAGTGTGTTGAGAAAAAGAGCACTGGGGACTCATCACTGGATTTGGCAAGGCAGAGGTTACTGTGGCCTTGAGAAGAGTAATTCTGTGGAGTGTGAGGATGGAAGCTCAACCACAGTGGGTTCCAAAGACAAACAGGAAAACTGTAGCAATGAACTGGAGATAGCACGAAAACAATTCTTTCAAGATGTTTTACCACAAAGGAAAGAAGAGAAATAGGAAGGTAGTTAGAAATGCAAGTGAAATTGAGTAAAAAAGGAGAATTGTTTTAACAATCCTTGGGTGGATGATTTGCAATGGGATCAGGACACAAGGGTTGACCTTAAAGCCAAAAGTGAGGTAATTTTACATGTGTGTCTGTCTAGGGTGTGTGTGTGTGTGTGTTTCTATAGTTACAGTTTGCTCTCATGGAATAAGTATATCTGAATTTAAAGTTGATGTTCTGTCAAGTGAGTATGGCAGAAGGGAGAGAGGGTTCAGGAATTGGGTGTATGCAATAGATTGGTTACAGTGACAGGCCACAGAATCTGACCTGGATAAGGAAAAAGAGGGACAGAGAAAAGATGATAGGATGAAAAGATAGTATGATCACTGGATTATAGATCCCTTTGGAGGCCACAGTGTTGTGTGGAGTGAGCCAAAGCAGAAGTGATAGGTAGATGGCAGAATGCTTCAAACTAGAGCCATGGAAGGGGTACAGTTATTGGTAATGCAAAGTCTAAAGTGTGATTATAGAAGAAAGGGAAATTAAGGACACCAAGGTTTTTGACCTGACAACCACCTAAAGGATAGAGCTGCCATTTACTGAGGTGGGGAAGACCGGGGGTGGAGCTAGTCTACAGCAAAATTTTAAAACTCAGGACTTCAGTAGTGGACATACAGGTTTAAGATGCTATACATCCAAGTGGAAATGTTGAGTAGGAAGTTCGACTTTCTGTTACCAACATGACCCTGTGTATTGGACATGCAAAGGAGCAGGTAACAAAGGTCAAGTGGACAAGATCCCTAGAAGACAGGAGGGACAGATAATTAGAACTGTGAATAGAAATTAAAATCACTAAGAATTATGTGAAGAGTAGTTCTGGGGACAGGATGGGTAGTCAGGGCTACACTCTCAAAGGATTTTAAGGGTTCACCTGGGAGTCTGTAGGTGACTGCAAGAAGGTGGGCACGATGAACCTGATGGGGAAGAAGGCTCCTATGGTGAGGAGGGAGAGTAGGAATTGGGGAAGTTGATGGGAGCCAGACTCGCAGCTTTATAATCCACATTAAATATTTAGTTTTTATGTTTATTTATTGAAAGAAACACAATAGAATGATGGTTAATGACTGTGAAGTCCCAGACCAGATACCCTTGTATTCAAATGTAAGCACAGAAGCAAGTTCCAAAACCAGATTTGCACTATTCTCTATCACATGGCAGATTGATACTGAGTTCTCACTGTGGCTTCTCCCAGATCAACATTTTTAAATTCCACAATTATTTGCTCTGTCCAGATTGCCCTACTTTCATTTTATTCAATGGGTTGATAATGTTTTAAGTCATAAGTCAAATAGACTGAAGAACATTTAGTCTAATCTTTTCATTTCTATTTAATCAGGCAGTAATCAGGGGCCAACCAAAGGTGAATTTTTACAACTTCGCCAATACTACTCTTATTTTATATATGTCATATTTGTGTCTGAATCAGATAATCATTGACACACAGAAACTTTCCAATCTCAGAGAGAAGCATTGTCCCAGAAACCTCCCTATTTTGACTCATTTTTAACCTAACATTTTCTCTGCCATTGGGTACCTCTTGTTTGCTAATTTCATGGGATGCAACATCTGCAAAAGTCAGAATTTACAGAACTAAATAAATAGTAGTCTTTGCTTTAGACTAAGCATTCAGCAGTTTTTATTGGCCTAAATGGCTTACAATTTTTCTAAGAGCTGACTACTTTCAGCCAAAATTTGTCCACCAGTAGGAGATACATAGAGATGATGTAAGCTTAATTTGGTAAACAATAAATGTTCAAAACATGCAAATTCTTCCCCTTATCTTTATATTAGAGTAAGCAAAGTTTGGAAAGTGCTTTATATACATAGGAATTCATCCAATTTTTATTTTTAACCTACTCTTCTTTGTATGTCTGATAAAATTTAAATCTCTCCCTTTATAAAAGAGACTTGGTAACAAGAATGACTTACCACACATCTGGGGTGACAGTGTCATTCTGGGATCGCCAAGTATGGGTTTCATAAATAGCTTCTCCATTGACTCTTAGCCAGGACCCCATTTGCCTCAGTCGCTCCTCAAAAACTACAGAAATGGTGCCATCTAGTGTGGGCCCAATATTCATCAAAAGATTTCCTCCACATGAAACCGTTTCTACAAGTTGCTAAAAAATTAAGAATGTTTTAGATAAATAAAATAATTACGTCTTTAATGTGTTAATATGTTGCATTTATATATTTATACATGTATATTTAGTCACTGCCTAGAAGAACAAATGCAGGATAGAACAGCGTCCTACATTGATAGGCCATTGAGCTATATAAATTATAAGAAATAATTCCTACATGACCACACTATTAAGACTGTTATGTTAATGGCCACCAGACATTTTACTGTACCTTCACCAATTCTTCAATTGTAAGATAGTCAGAGATTCCAGCATCCCTCCTGTAGCCCCAGGACAGCTTGTCTATTGTCATGCAGTTTTCCCATTTATGTGGCAAAAGATGTCCTGGGTTATAACGATCACTGCAGGTATAGAAGCCACCATGCTTACAGATGCTACCAGCTCCCCAACGATCATTGGTGACTACTGTGTCCCGAACTGGGCTGAAATAAAACATACAATTTTTTAAAACAAAAGGTATAAGCTTTTTATACAAAAAAAAAAAATGCCACCGAAAAGATATCTAATTGAAATACATTTCTAACAAGGGACCATGGCATAGTACAATGAAAAGCCCATGGTTTTGAAGTCAAACAGAACTGGGTTAATTGGAGTTCTGGCTTTGTCACTTTCTAGCTCCCAGACCTAGAGCAAGTTACCTGGCTCCTCTGAATAATGAATTTCCTCATCTATGATTAGAACAAAAATAAGTTATGTAAAACATTTAGCCTAGTACCCAGCACATACAGCACTCATAAGATTATTATGATTATTTTAACCTCCCTTCCATATCATAAATGGTAGCCAAAACTGAATTTATACCCAAGACACTTTTCTTTCCAATGATTCAATGATCTCATACATGTAGTCTAGACTTTCTCTTTCTCTTACAATTGTGCCTAATGTTGAAAAACCTCAGAAAATTTGTTGATGTTACGTGAAACATCCCCACATTATTTATCATAGCAGGTGGTATAGTTAGAGGGAAATCCACGCCACAGAGAGAGGACAGTTTTGAGTCACAAATTGAAGTGATGGCTCCCAGTCTTTTCCCTTGGAAGGAGTATCTGGACACATTGCAGTTTTGATATCAAGGGTTCTTCAGAATATTTGTATCTGTACCCTGTGTGGGCCCAGGAAGTGCAAGCAGAAGGCTTCCTGACTTCATAGCACAGTACCCAGTGCTTTCTAGTGTACATGCAAATTTGGTCCATATAGTTTAAGCTAATGGAGGAGTTTAATCAGAACTCCCTGTTCTAATAGGGCAGCCTTGAACATACCAGCAAGCAATTGGAAAAAGCTGGAGAAACTGAAAACGCTGCTGATGAAGAGAAAGAGAAGACAGACAAGGGTGACGCTGACTGGGCAGCAAAGCTGACCAAAAGGTAAGAGGATAAAAAGAAGCGGTCAAAGGGATTCAGAAGCACATTATCAGAAATAGGGATGAATAAACAGAGTCGTCTCAGAATAGAGGCCATCAAGGACCAGAGTAGGAGAGAAAACGGGGGGATCCACAACATTAACACCTTCGCAGTTCTTGGTCCTGTGATTTTTAGTCTGATCTCAAAGTCAGACCATTGAGTTCGATTTTACTCCTGATTTGTTTACTCTTGATTATGTTGAGTAAATAGTAACCTAGCTAATACGTATTATTTACAATGATTTACTTCCCCCATACCACCAATGACTTAAAAGGAAATATTTTAAGAAGTGAAGGTATTAAAGTATTGGAAATATATTAGGAATGTGGAGAGTAATGGCAGCGATCTCATAGCATACATACCTTTCATTATATAGCCAGGCCAGGAAGCCTGTGCTGTTCCAGTATTGATCCGGTGCTCCTCCGTCACCATCCGACCACAGAATCTCGGGCTGATAGGCGTTCACTAACTCATAGAGCTCTGGCAATGTCTTAGAAACGGGAAATTGCCGCTTATGGAATGAACTGGATTCATCCTCAAGGAAGAGCGGATGAAACCATTCAAAAAGGGAATAGTACAGTCCGAAACGCAGGTCAGTTCTGTTCCTAATGGCTACCTCAAGTTCCTTGACAATGTCCCTCTTGGGACCCTCATCTATGGCATTCCAGTTCCACGAATACTCTGAACCCCACAAGGTAAAGCCTAGAAAATTATAGTGAAAGCCCTTGTAAGCATGTCAACTTTATTTTAGTAAATTTCAACCCACACAAATGCCAAAACAAGTCACATAGTACATGTGATACATAAATACCTGCTCCTACAAATGACTGTTTTATGGCAACTTTTTCATGGCATATATGGTGCTTTTATATGAGAATTGAGAATTTAAACAAGGTGAGATCAAGGTTTTCAAAAGCAACATTCAGGGTACATCATTGTACCACAAAAGTTAGATGGTCATATGGTCTGATTGATCTCCAGTATTTTCCCTCTTAGATTTTAAAGTCCTTGAGGGATAGCATCATGTCTGAAGTGCTCCCTGCTCTGCCTTTAACCAACTGCTAGCACCAGCTATAGCACAAAATAAACAATCAACAATAGCAGCTCACAACTAAGATGGGAACATATACGTGTACCACGCTGAATGATGACTACTACTGTGTATTACGAAGATCCTGAGATGCACTCCTGCAAGATTCTTAGTGTCTTCTAAACCAAAGCTTGAATTCTACTGCTTAGTTTTAGGATTGTTCATTTTATTACAGTGTGATTCTTAGAACACTGGTGATCCCTGCAGAGCAAATCTCTTTTAGCTTGATTATTCACTTAAGCAGAGGGGCAAAAAAACCACTATTTCCCAATGGTTCTATACTTTAAAATACACTCACCATGTGTAACTCATTCTACTATAAAGTCATAAGCTTGGAGGTTCCTCTTTAATAAAATTACCCAAAAGTGAATAGTCTACCAACTATATAGATATGAAAAATAATGTATACCTTTATGCAACACTTAGAAGTGATTCATTTTTAACAGGAATTTGCATTTAGATTGCTGGTTGTTCTACATAAAATGTTAGAAGAGATAAACTGAAATGCTTAAAATATAATAAATATGAAAGCCTCAAAAATTTCATTAATGCCTAGAGACTTAAGTACGTTGTTACTATTCCACTAAGATCTAAAAGAATCTTTCAGAACAGACATTTATCATACATTTGGTGAAACATTTTACTCTTGGTAAATTAGAACAAGTTTAAGATTGACTCACACTTTTGATTTTTTTTTTTTTTTTTTTTGAGACAGGTTCCGGCTCTTTCACCTGGGCTGGAGTTCAGTGGTACAACCTTGGCTCACTGCATCCTCAACCTCCTGGGCCCAAGTGTTCCTCCCACCTCAGCCTCCCAAGTAGCTAGGACTGCAGGTGTGCTCCACCATACCCAGCTAATTTTGTGTATTTTTTCAGACACGTTCTCACTTTGCTGCCTAGGTTAGTCTCAAACTCCTGGCCTCAAGCAGTTCTCCTTCCTTGGGCTCCCAAAGTGTTGGAATTATAGAAGGGAGCCACTGCACCTGGCCTTAGATTCATTTAAATAAGCTTTTTAAAACAGCTCACTCTTCTTCCTATCATGTCTGTGGTAAGCTTCAGAGCAGTGTCAATATCTAAAGTCATATTCAAAATTTTTCAAATTGACAGGCCCTAATGTCAGACAGTACTAAAACCACATGGGTCTTCATTTTAATATCACCACCAGAAGCTCACACAGTGATTATCCTTCCTGAGCTTAGCATGCATTTTCCATAAGCAATGAAAACATCTGACAGCATGGGTCCTAGGAAATGTATAAATGTGGGCTACATCATCTGTCCTCACAGTTTGATTATGAATTTTTATTAAATAAACTCACTATGTAATACATTGTGCCATACAGCTTGGGAAAGTTCTTAGACATCAGGAAATCAGCATGTTCTCAAGCAAATACACTTTACAGATATCCATCTCAGCAGGAGAAACATCTAAAGGAGAAAAGCATGAAGCTACCAGAATGTGGCCAAAGGGAAAAATATCCTCTGATAATTCCAGAATTTTTGCTTCAGTTCTCCTCTCCTATTCCCATCCCATCCCTGGAGAAAATAATAAAGCAAAATTTCTTTCTTTTCTTTTCTTTTCTTTTTTTTTTTTTTAAGACAATATCTCCCTCTGCTGCCTAAACTGGAGTGTAGTGGCCCTATCTCCACTCATTGCAGCTTCAATCACCCAGACTCAAGCAGTCCTCCCGCCTATGCCTCCCAAGTAGCTGGGACTCCGGAGACATGTCACCATGCTAATTCTTTAGGGTTTGTGTGTGTGTGTGTGTGTGTGTGTGTGTGTGTGTGTGTGTGTAGAGATAAAGTCTCACTATGTTGCCCAGGCTAATCTCAAACCCCTGGGCTCAAATGATCCTCCTTCCTTGACCTCCCAAAGTTTTGGGATTGCAGGCATGAGTGACCACATCCAGTGCAAATTTTTTTTATACCAAAGCAAAAATGATCATGCAAAAGAAACTGATAAATTAACAAGCAGTTGGAACAAAAACAATTTGTTAATGCTTCCTTGGCCTTGCGAATATTGGAATGGCAATGGGTGGAATATATTCTATTAAAATAGGACTACTGTGGGGTTTTTAGGTATTCTTCCACCACCTCTGATTTTTCTGGGAACCATTACAGTTCCACAGTCCTTTCCCATCTGAGTGATCTTGGTCACTTTCATCACTATCAATTCATCCACTATTTGCACCATTTGGCTAAGAGTTGGCTAAAAGGGCAGCCAGGTGCATCGTAATGATGCAAGACTATAGCAGCATAACCTCCATGATGCATTCACAGGATGCATTACAGAGAAAGGGAAGGAAAGAGTGCAATGCCAATGATGAATTTTGACTTACAACTCACACTCCCTTCAACAAACAGCTTTAAGGAAATCTTGGAAATATTGTTCAATATACATGCAACAAAATGTGACCATCTTTCCTCTGTTATGTGGAGGGGTTCTTTCTGTATTCATAATATCTCTCAATTTGGTTGAATGTGCAATCCCTAAGTTATAAGAAAGTGTCAGTCACCACTTATGGTTGCTCCTAAGAGAAAATTAGACCTTGCTTTAGTTTTTTCTTCCAAAATAACAACTTTTCGTTTCTTAACAATTGTCAGCAATTTGCATACGCTGGATTGACTTACCTTCATGATGTTTTGAAGTTAAGACAATGTATTTGGCACCAGAGGCCTGAAAAATATCTGCCCACTGGTTGGCATTAAAAAATTTTGCTGTAAATAGTGGTCCAAAATCTTCATATTTGAAACTAGGAGGGTAATTATCTTTCATGAATTCCACATACTTCAGTATCTTTTCCTTTTGCCAATACCACCTAAGGGGAGGAAAGGAAAGGGCGTATAAACAGCACATACACACACATTTAAAAGAACTGCTCAGCTCCCTTTACCGTTTAACCCCCTGCTCAGATACAGTAGGGTCCAGATTCTCTTTCTCACTTCCCTGTTGGTTTGACTTGGTTTAAAGAAAGCTTATGCAAACTAAACCCCCCTCTCTATCTATGCCCCTGTGAAATCCACTTAGCTCATAAACTAGAACATTCTCGGCAACTCAGCTACCCATTCTCTCTCTCTCTTTTTAGGACAGGGTCTCACTCTGTCACTCAGGTTGGCATGCAGTAGTGCAGTCATGGCTCACTGCAACCTCGACCTCCTGGGCTCAAGGGATCCTCTCACCTCAGCCTCCTGAATAGCTGGGACTACAGGCATGTGCCACCACACCTGTTTTTTTTTCTTTGTGGAAATGTGGGTTCCGTGTGTTGCCCAGGCTGGTCTTGAACTCCTGGGCTCAAGCAATCCTCCTGCCTCAGCCTCCGGAAGTCTTGGGATTACCGGCATGAGTCACCATGCCCAGCCCCTTTCTCTTTTAATTCTTCACTTTTAAATCACAACATGTAGTATGTGTTATTTCACATTGTCCTTTGTAACGTTAAGTGACTAGGGCGTCTGAAAGGAAGACTACATGCCTAAAACATAACAAGCATTTATTATATTCACTAGTAGAGAACACTTTGGAGGCACAGCACAGAAAGGGAAGCAACTACAAAATTAAGATGATGCTGTTATTTTAATTAATGGACTCAACCTTCAGGGATTACTTCATGCATAGGATACTATATGCATTCATTCTAAGCATTGGCATATTGATCCTAAACTGCATAAGCAATACTTCATGAGGAAAAGCACATCTAAACATTTTAAACACAGCAATAACTATCCTCATGAAATAGATGCAATCCCCATTTCTGACCCACCTCCTAATTTTTCTATCACCATTCCTTTCATAAGAGTATTTCTATAGGATAAGCAAATCCATAATCAGCACCACATTTCAAAAGATGATCAGGAGACTCTTTTCTGCTAAGAAGACATATCTGAAGGGTATACTATGTGGCAGGCATGTTGTTTGCCTTCCCAAAGGTCATATTAACCTAATTTCCCAGCTACCACTATAGCTAAAACAGGGATGTAAGGTCCATCGTGGCCAAGGGAACTTGAGGGAAAGCAGACTTTCAGAATTCTGGAAATGGTTTCCCTCCTAATGAAAAGAGACACTGGTCCTCCTGCATTTGTGCAAGGTCGTGTGAAGCTATGATGCCTGGCTGCCATCATGTGACTATGAAGGGACAAGTTCCCAGACTAAGGACGACAGAAAAAGCCTATGTCTTATTTCGTCAATGAACCAACTACCTCTAAATTTCTTGTTATGTCAGATAATAACCCCCTATCATTATAACTTTTACTTGGGTTTTTGATACCTTAAAGTGAAAGTATCCTAACGGATCCTTGAAGCATTTTATTATTTATTTATTATTGATTAATTGATTGGTTGAGACAGGGTCTTGCTCTATCACCCAGGTTGGAATGCAGTGGCATGATCATACCTCACCACAGTCTTGAACTCCTGGGCTCAAGTGACTCTCCCACCTTACCCTCCTAAGTAGCTGGGACTGTAGGCATTACCTTTTAAATTGAACTGAAAAAGAGAACCTGGACATTCAGAAAGTTGAAGAAAGGAGAGAATTTCTCCTAGTATCATCTAATTTGAACCTGCATTCTCCCCTACAGTCTAGACTCAAATTTCATGCTGAGAGATGAAAAGAGGCATTTATGGTAGAAAGTCCATCATTTATATTTGGTTTTTAATAGGCATTTAGGCTTTGGGAGGCCGAGGCGGGTGGATCACGAGGTCAACAGATTGAGACCATCCTGGTCAACATGGTGAAACCCCATCTCTACTAAAAATACAAAAAATTAGCTGAGTATGGTGGCGCATGCCTCTAATCCCAGCTACTTGGGAGGCTGAGGCAGGAGAATTGCGTGAACCCAGGAGGCGGAGGTTGCGGTGAGCCGAGATCGCGCCATTGCACTCCAGCCTGGGTAACAAGAGCAAAACTCCGTCTCAAAAAAAAAAAAAAAATAGCCATTTAGGACAGTCAGATATACTCATCTGTACAGTTGATTGCCTGAAAGTCAAATTGAGAGTAAGGAGCAGAGGATACAAAGGGAAATCATAGATAATCAAAAAATCTTCCACAGGGTTAATGCATTTCCAGATCTTCAGGAATGTGTTCTCATTTTATTTAGTATGAGAAGTATCTTTATTGACCTTTATTCTAGGTCAAAACAAACAACCATAGGTTTATTTGTAGAAAATGAAGTTATTCATAGCAAAGAATAAAACGACTCAAAAGTAGCTGTTTTATTTTGGCATAGTACTAGTTTTAACAAATGTCAAATCCTCTTCTGGTACCAATATATCTTTACCTAATCTTCACGATTGAAGAAAATGACAATATAAGATACAATTTAGGGGGAAGAAAATGTGTTAATTATGTACCACACTAACCTAAAACATTTCCAAAATAAACTCAAGATTCCTTACCGCCCAAAACATGCAAATAAATATTTGTAACATCTTTTTGAAGTAGCTATGTTTTGGTATAAGAAGAAAGAGTCTCTGTTTTACAAGTTGAATTATTTAAAGTACATGAATAATTCTCCATAGCTTACCCAGTTTTATTTTTTTACATCAACTGGCCTACTAATAAGAAAGGTTACTGGTTGCAGGTGGTCAATCTCTTTGTAATGAAAGGGCTAAAATATGATACTGTGGCATATTATTAAATGTAAAGAAACTTGAAAAATAGCAGAAGCATGAAAAGCACTTTGACCCTTGTGCTGTTTCTTAGGAGCAGAAGATGAAATTCCAGTGTGAAAGATGCTCTATACTAGAAGAAAAGGCAACATCCTAAGCTTCAAAGATAAGAAGTAGAATCCTGTGCAGACCTTGTTCAAATAACTCTTATTTTTTAAGCCTCCCCATATAATTTAATCACACAATGTCTATTTAATTCTCGGACCCAGCAGAGACCCTAACAGAATGGTGGTGTAATTTTTCTACCCCTACCGTAAGCATGGTATAGTGTATACTGTGTAATGTTAATATAACATATAGCTCATACTCTGTATTGTCTATTAAATATAGTATGTTAATTTGGATGTATACTATTTATGTAGTATATAGTCAAATAAATACTTATTGTTTAATGATTCCTTTATTTTACTTAAGAATATATTATGTGTCCCAAAGTGCTGTGATTACAGGCGTGAGCCACCACTGATCATCTGAGGTCAGGAGTTCGAGACCAGCCTGGCCAACATGGCAAATCCTCATCTCTACTAAAAAATACAAAAGATTAGCCTGCATGGTGGCGCATGCCTGTAGTCCTAGCTACTCCATAGGTTGAGGCATGAGAATCGCTGGAGCCCAGCAGGCAAAGGTTGCAGTGAGCCAAGACCAGCCCACTGCACTCCAACCTGGGCGACAGAGTCAGATTCCGTCTCTAAATAAATATATAAAATAAAAGAATATATTATGTGCATGTATCTGTATATGCACACAAAATATTTCTATTTTAAAGAACTTCATACTTGTAGCATTTATCCAGAAAAGACATGTGCAATAGTTTAAGAAATTATATGCACATTCTCACATAGATCTCAAAGTAAAATCTAAAGCACGGATTTTTGTGCAGCACCTTTCATATGGCAGTATAACTGGGTGGCGTTAAGAGTACCATTCCAGAACCTCTTTTAAAAGTTCCTGGAGCCACACATGGGTAACATATTAACCTTAAATAGCCAATGGTGTTCAAATGAACAGTCGTTTCACATACTCATGACTATGTTTTAACCATAAGTTCACTCCAGAATGACTGCAAACTGGCAGAGCAGCCACGAGCCATTGTGTCTGAGTCCGCGCTCATGTGATGGCCCTGGACAAACTGATGAGTGTCTCTAGTAGCTCGATGTTGTAGTGTCATAACTACAGCTTCATATGGGCAACTGTGAAGAAGCTGAGGAGTCAGGTGTGTCTGAAAACTCTTGCAGTTACAGGAAGAAAAATTCCCTGTTCATTCAGCACGACACACTTCGGCAAGAAACCCCACATTCGAAACCCGGAAGTGGGAGGTGAAACCGAAGAGGGTGCAGGCAGCACCAGGCCCGCTGGGTGGTGGCTGGAGCCTGCGGGTGGGAACAAGAGCGCGGCAGAGAAGACGCAGAGGAGCGCACTCACCAGAACCACTCGCTACCGAAGCTGGGCACGGAAAACACGCCCCAGTGGATGAAGATGCCGAACTTGGCCTGGTCGAACCACGCGGGCAGCTGGCGGGCGTCCAGGGACTCCCAGGTGGGGTCGAAGCGCGCAGCGCTGCGGGCAGGGCAAGGCGGCAGCAGCGGCGGCAGCAGCAGCAGCGGGAGAGCGAGGCCGGGGAGCTCCCTGGGCCGCATGTCCCCCCGCGCGGGCCGGCTGTCTTCTTTGCAGGCTGGCGCGGCCTCACAGGGGCTGTCCTTCCGTTTTATTGCTGCTGAGTATGCCGCGCCGCTGTCACCTGACCAAGCCGGACTTGGAAACAGGCCACCCTTCCCCCTCCGGGGCGGGAGTCGCCACTCTCCCGGGCACTCGCAATAACCCCAGGAGGGCTGCATCGCTCAGCGTGACTAAGGAGGCCCCCATTACCCCAAAGCCAGCTGCCATGGCTTTGCTAAGGCTCTGTCCGCTTTGAGGGGGAAAATATGAGTCTGCGTCAGGGCCCTGTGACCAGCGCCTCTGCCCTCAAGCAGGCACGACCCTGCCCAAATATCTGCCCAAGAGGACCACGCCACCAGCCCGCCTGAGTGCTGCTCCACACGTCCGAGTCGTGGACGAGAAGGTCAGGGCAGTAACCTCAGCCAGGTCTCGCCAAGATGGAACATGGAAAGTAACCTAGATGGTTCTCAGCCTCTGTATCAGCTCCCAAGGTCTGTATGTTAGAACCATGGCTGTCAACCTCGAATTTATGTCAGAGGAAATTCCAAGAGCTTCAGATTCAGCAGTTAGGTTGGGGCCCAAGAATTTGCATTTCTACCCAGTTCCCAGAAGATTCTGTTGTTGGGCCGGACGCCGTGGCTCACACCTGTAATCCCAGCAGAGGCGGAGGCAGGCAGATCACAAGGTCGGGAGATTGAGACCATCCTGGCTAACACGATGAAACTCCGTCTCTACTAAAAATACAAAAAATTAGGGGGGGTGGGGTGGTGTGAGCTTATAGTCCTAGCTACTCGGAAGGCTGAGGCAGGAGAATCGCTTGAACTGAACCCGAGAAGAAGAGGTTGCAGTGAGCCGAGATGGCACCACTGCACTCCATCCAGCCTGGGCAACAGAGCTAGACTCTGTCTCAAAAAAAAAAAAAAAAAAAAAAAGATTCTGACGTTGCCGGCAGTGAGCCAAACTTTCCTGAGAACCACTGCATTAAACAAGCAGATTATCTGAGACAGGTGAAACCAGTGGAATGAATGTTTAAGAAATCTGCAAGCTTGGGAAAAGCCATCAACACCTTGGAATGATTAATCAAAAGGACATTTGGGAAGCTTATCTCCTCCACCTGTTTTTTGTTTGTTTGTTTGTTTTTTGAGACAGTCTCATTCTGTTGCCCCTGCTGGAGTGCAGTGGCACAATCTAGGTTCACTGCAGCCTCTGCCACCCTGGTTCAAGCAATTCTCCTGCCTCAGCCTCGCAGGTGACCAGGACTACAGGCACCCACCACCATAGCAGACTAATTTTTGTAGTTTTTTTTCATAGAGATGGGTTTCACCATGTTGGACTGGCTGGTCTTAAACTCCTGACCTCAGGTGATCCACCCACCTCAGCCTCCCAAAGTGCTAGAATGATAGGCATGAGCCCCCATGCTTGGCCTCTCTTCCACCTCTTAAGTGCTTTCAAAGTAAAGCCAGAATCCCCAACTGCTTCTGCCTCCACAAAATCGTTACCCTTCAGTGAGCCAATCCAAATGCCACCTCTTCTGTGAAGCTTTCTGCCACCACCCTTCCCTCCCCGAATGTTGTACTTCCCCTAACCTGCATCATAACACCTTCTTCCAAGCACACACAGGATTCCATGCATCCTCTAGTAGCTAGCTAGGTGTTACAGGTCTGGTTTCCCATCAGACTGTGAGCTTTGTGAGGGCATTCATAATGGCCTTCCTTTCTGTATTGCCCACATTTACAGCAGAGAAGCGACACTCAAAACATGTTTGTTGAAGCTCTTCAGTGAACTGAGGTTCTAATTATTGAGTGAAAAACTTGACACTAAGAGGCCTGCATTCTCCCTTCCCATTTCTGCAGATACGGGAGCAGCAGAGGGTGCTGTCACTGCAGGTATAGGGCCATTTTTCCTCCTGATGACATGCCAGATGGCCCCCTGGAGCCACAGCTCCACTATAAGGGTCCCCAGTTTTGTTTTGTTTTTTTTTTACAATGAGGGTGTTCTAGAAGAAAGGGCTCAATGAATCCACTGAGCATGGATTACCAATTGCAACAGCTCCAGTTTGTGATAAAGAAAGATGACAATTTTTTTTTTTTTTTTGAGATGGGGTCTCATTCTGTTGCCCAGGCTGGAGTACACTGGCATAGTACTGACTCACTGCCACCTCCACCCCTGGGGGTTCAAGCAATTCTCTTGTCTCAGCCTCCTGAGCAGCTGGGATTACAGACACCACATTCAGCTTTTGTATTTTCAGTAGAGACAGGGTTTCACCATGTTGGCCAGGCTGGTTTTGAACCCCTGATCCCAAGTGATCCTCCCACCTCAGCCTCCCAAAGTGCTGGGATTACAGGCATGAGCCACTGTGCCTCGCCCGACAATTTTTATTATCTAGTTTGTGAAACCCACAATGATCTAGGGCCTCAGTGGCCACTGAACGCTGGGGCATGCTTGAACCAAAAGACGGACTTCTCAGCCACTATGTGTTGACACCCTCTCTAATCAGAAGTTTGTGTAATAAGCACAGAAAACAATTTTTACAGTGACAATGATACTGTGACCTGCCAAAGGGCAAGTAGACATGATTGTGGTGACAATGCAGCAGCAGCAGGACCCTGACCTCTCATGAGTGGGTGTCATTTCCCCACGTGAACAACACAGAGCAAAAGTGTCCATCTTCCAAAGTCCTTTTATCAAGTTATGAATTATTTACACTTTCATATATTTCAGTTCAAGAGTGGTCATCAAATCTGCATGGATGCCACTTGGGTCATTTATTATTTTACTTGAAGGCAAAAAAATGTTTTTAATTCATAAATACAACCTTATCATAAAAGTCTATTTTCTGTAAGAAATACTGAAACTATATTAAAGACCTCCCTTAATGCCCTTCAGGACACATAAGAATCCTAATATAGTCAGGGCACAGTGGCTCATGCCTGTAATCCCAGCACTTTGGGAGGCCAAGTTGGGAGGATCACAAAGTCAGGAGTTCGAGACCAGCCTGACTAACATGGTGAAACCCCATCTCTACTAAAAATACAAAAAATAGCTGGGTGTGGTGGCAAATGCCTGTAATCCTAGCTACTCAGAAGGCTGAGGCAGGAGAATTGCTTGAACCTGTGAGGCAGAGGTTGCAGTGAGCCGAGATTGCACCACTGGACTCCAGCCTGGCATCAGAGCAAGACTCTGTCTCAAAAACAAAAAAAAAAAAGAAGAAGAATCCTAGTATACCAGGTTGAGAACCATTGCTATGGGATTTGAAAGGAATCACAAATAGTTTTATCTGGAAATGAAGAGGAAGAAGAGATTCTACTTAAAAATATTTGTTAAATGACTGAAAAAAGAAATCTATGAAGTAGTTTAGAACATGGTCCTTTATGGAGAGACCTGCCTGCGGTAGATTCCACTCACATTTTATAAGTTTGTAATGCCTTACAATGCTAGTCTTTGCACATAAAGCTACTGCTAATTGAGCAATAGAATCATACCTCATAAGGCTTAAACTGTCTATTTAAAGGTTTTGATAGGGGACCCAGAAACCTGAGCAAAACCCAGGGTTCTGCAGGTGCACATGGCTCATGTATAAGGCATTTGAAAAGCGTGTGGCCTTGATGGGGAACACTGTCAACTCCGATCCTGTTTGTCTGAGGTCACTTGGGGTACAAGATGAAGACAGAAGGACGTACCTCCCTTCTGGAGCCACCACAGCCAGCAGCCGCATGTTGGACAGCTGCTGATACTCAGGGCGCTCAGGCGGGAGAGGGTGAGAGGCCAGTCCTAGCCAAATTCCTTGCTGCTGCTGGAGGAAGCAGTCTGGCCACGTGTGTCCACAGGGATATGATAAGCTGCTGAGCTGGAGCTGATAGCGGAGCGAGGCTCTCGAGGACACATTCTGGATAAATCTCCATATAGGAGTTGGATGACTGCCACCAGCCAGTCTTGGCAGTCCCCAGAGTTCTTCTGAAGTGGACAGTGGAAGAAATTAAACATTTGCCCGGCAGCTGGCATCAATGCAGTCTCTCTCTGGATATGCAGAAGAAAAGGTTCAAAAGGAACTGAACCCAATCCAGTCTTTATATGGTAAATAGCCCAGCTTCATGGTAGAAGAGCAGGCATGGGTAAATAAAGAAAACTCGCCTTTTTCAGGCCAGGTGGCAGGGAAGAGAAGCACAGAGGAATAAAAGGAGGAGGCCCCAGGGTTCAGCAGAGAGGGGAGAGCCACCAAGCCATGGCCCCACTCCAGCCTCTGCCATAGAGCTGTGTGATCCTCGGGAAGGCTTTGGAAGGCATTCAACCTCTTTGTCCCTCAGTTTCTTCACTTATTAAATGTGAATGATAATTGTACATCTTCCTCCTAGGGGTGTTGTGAGAATTAAATCATGCAAAGTACATGTTAAGCCTCTTCTATGTGTGGACCAGTATTACCGTGTGTGTGTTCAATAAATTCAGGGGAGCCTATGGAAAGGGGTATTTCTCTCCTGATTCCCATTTAGCCTGAAGTCCTAAATGCCAATCAGGACAGAATATCCTGATTAAGACTTGGGCTAACTGGCAAGTATAGCAAGGTACAGCCATGTTAGAAAGAGAGGCTACTTTTTAGCTTTCCTGGGGTGACCTTGATATTCGAGTGACACAAACAGGACCCAGAAGTAGCCAAGAACCTAACAGGAAATCTGCCCTGAGTGGTTCTCTGTGGCAGGGCCTCCTGAGCCAAGGACCTGGGGCTCACAGCCCTGCCTCAGAGGACTCTCTCCAGTCTGTGGAAACTGAGAGGGTTGGGGAGGCCAATATAGACCAGATCTTGAATTAGAGCAGCTTTGGGCTTCATCTGGGAGCAATGAAAGAATGAGTGTCAGCACTCCAGGACCCGAGGAGGCAGAGTGGCATGTTCCTTCCCAGGACCTGGAGAACACCTCAGGCCCCCTGCCCCTAGTCCATGCCACCTTAGAGAGCAGCAGGGGAAGGGAGGCATCTGTGATATTAAGCATTGTTACCCAAAGGACAGCCTACATATTTGCTGAATACGACACTGTTTAATTGACAAGATTTGCCTAGGTTTAATGCAGATTGAATAGTTAAGTTCGATCACCAACCACCCAGGTTGTGCACGGGGGAAAGGAGCAAGCTCTCTGCTAAGGTAAGCAGGGTGACTATAAACAAAAGCAAATTGCCACTTTTTCTCTGCACCAGGGTCATCAGTGGCAGGTAACTGAATGACCCTAGTATGCAGTTAAGCATCAGAGCACACAACACATTTGCCTTCTACTTCTCTCCTCTTCAATGTCTTCAGGGAAAAGTGAATGATCTAATGAGTGGCTGTGCATGAGGACCAATTCAGGGAGACGAGGTCTCATTCACATGTCAAGTGTCCTTTCCAGTGGCCCTTATGGCTGAGGGAGACAGTGTCCTCTGGGCTGCACCGGTTGGAAAAGAAGGTGAAGTTTTCACAGCACTTGTTAGAAGTGGGAAGGAAGAGGGCAAGTCCTCCAGAGGAAGAGGAAGCAAAAAAAAAAGGAACTACCAGAACTGAGAAACAGGGCTGGGCAAGAGAGAGAAAGGAGATATGAAAGAAAGAAAAGAAAGAGAAAAGACAGAGAATGGAGCTGGTTTAAAAAAAAGATTCAAAGACAAAGAAATTCAAAACCAAGATTGTTCCAAAACTAGAACCCAAAAGAAATTAAAATACAAAGACAAATAATATGCAAGAATAATGAATAGACAAGAGAAGAGGGAAGAGGTAGAGGTATCAAAAGGAGATGCTAAAATAAACCCCGAAACCAACGCGATATGAGAAGCCTTAGGCTGAGCACATCACAGCATGCACGCCAGCAAGGGCACAGGGGAGGGGACGGTGGCAAGGGAGGAACCAAGGAGGGACTGGCAAAGGTGAGCACGAGCAAGTGCAGGAAATACACGGGGGAGGCGATGGGTGAGGGCTGAAGAACAAGTGGGAAAGAAGACAGGAACGAAAAAGGGAGAGAGTGAAGGGAGTCCTCCTGAAATAAGGAATCAAAATAATGACCCATGAATGAATGAATACAGTGTTTTCATTCACAATAACCAGAGTCTGGGCAGCTTTCCTCAGTTTAGCAGGATGGTTAAAAGCATGGGCCCTACACTATTTAGCTAGTTATTCATGGGTACACACGCTTTTAGGGGGTAGAACTCACATAGAAAGAAAAGTTACCTAGTGCTGAGATGTCCTTTGCCAATCAGCAGTCTACCCTTGCCATACACTTTTCTGATGGTGTATGATGTATTCTGCATGTATAGGTAAGTATTCTATATGTATTTGTATGTATTCTGGGTGTATATGTATGCATTCTGATGGCGTATAACATATTCTGTATGTATAGGTAAGTATTCTATATGTATGTATTATCTATGTATATGTATGTATTCGTTATGTAGATGTATGTATTCTGATAGTGTATGATGTATTCTATATGTATATGTATGCATTCTGTATGCATATATATGCATTCTATATGTATATGTATGTATTCTGATGGTATATGATGTATTCTGGTGGTGTATGAATGTTGTAAAGCCACACTGGTGTTTTGATTCTTTCATTTAACTGTCGAGTGAAGCCTCCGATGCAAAGGAGCAGTTTGAGAACTGCTAGGCTGTTTTGTGACTTTCCTGAGCCCTGGGCACCTTTGCCATCATGGACCTCTTCTTCCTCCATTAAAAAAAAAAAGTCATAGAGGTATATTCTACAACACTGTTGGCAAACAGGTGAGTATATGAATATTACATATTAAAATATTTTCTTTGACTTGCAAGGTATTTTTTTCCTTCAGACTTTAGATGGAATTAAAACATTTTTGTGGGTCTCTACAAGTATTGCTGGCACTGCACCTGCCACACCTGATAGGTAAGTCAGCTCTGGAGAAGTTAGGGACACAGAGTAATCACCACTAATAATATACAAAGAGATTTGATTAAATATTTATATCAACGTGAGCCAAGGTAAGTACATTGGAATAGCAATGATTGGATGCAGTGATCATGGAAATTCCATGATTCAAGACAGAAGTTGTTTTTTAGGTTGCTGGCATACTTACTGAGTTTAGTGCTCACTATATGCTAGACTGTTGTGAGTAATTTATATATATATATATATATACACACACACACACACACTTTTATTAAGTCCTCATATGTACATTCAGTTATATAAAGTATCTCCAAATGTACTTTTATTATCCTCAATCTACAGGTAAGAACAAGAAGCACAGAGAGTTAAATAACTTACTAAATAGTGTAGCTCCCATGTTAACCATCCTGCTAAACTGAGAAAAGCTGCCTAGACTCTGGTTATTACATGAATGAAAATACTATATCCATTCATTCATTCATTGGCCATTATTTCAGTTACTAATTACCAATTAAGTTTGTGTGTGAGAGAGATGGGTCTTGCTCTGTCACCCCGGCTGGAGTGCAGTGGTGTGATTTCAGTTCACTGCAACCTCTGCCTCCCAGGCTCAAGCAATCCTGCTACCTCAGCCTCCCAAGTAGCTGGGACTACAGATGTGTGCCACCATGCCTGGCTAATTTTTGTATTTTTTTTTAAGAGACAAGGTTACGCCATGTTGGCCAGGCTTGTCTCCAACTTGTGAACTCAAGCAATTCTCCCACTGAGGCCTCCCAAAATAGTGGGATTACAGGGGTGAGCCACACGCCCCACCTGTTCATTACATCTTTATTTCAGTGGGTCAAAATATATTTATTCAGCCTCTGCTCTGTTGAAGCACTGAGCTGGGCTCAGCAGTTGCAATGGCAGGAAAACAGACCCAGCCCTATTCCTTATATAGCTGACTCTCTAGCGGGAAATGTGGACATTAAACAAATGACCACCTAAATATAACATTGCAAACTGGAGTTCATGTGTGAGCCATGGAATGCTATCAAAGCACTGGGATTCCAATCTAATCTGGGCAACAGAGATAGCTTCCCTGAGGAATTAAAATTTGGATGAGGTCTCCATAATTAGTTAATGAATTAGGCAAACAGTGGAGCAAGGATGTTCCAGGCAGAGGCCAACAGCATGGGTCAGGAGCACAAGCTATAAACTCAGCCATCAAGAAGCTTCCAATGTGAAAAGAGAAGAAACCCATAGAGAAAGCAATGAAGTGCTGCCATGAGACAGATGTGTGGAGCATTTGAACAATGGGAGAGAAAGTGCCGGTAGGAGACAGGTGGCATTCAAGTCGATGAAAGCTATATAGGATCAGATCTGTAAGGAAAATTGATAAGCCAAGAGGCATGCAGAGAATCTTATCCATTTTAGAGCCCTGGGGGCTATTTACTGGAGCAGCTGAAGATAGCACTGTGGACAGACTGAGAAGGAAGAAATTGCAGTGAGCTCCATGTGAGGCTTCATAGATGAGACCTGTAGAGATAACTAAGATCATATCCTGACACAGTGGTCAAAATAAAGAAGCAAGTGTGAGCAGTGGTGAGGTGATGGCTCATTTAAAGAAAAGTCATGCCCTACAGACTGGTACCAAGCCAGAGACTCCTTTCTCTAATTATCTGAAGAATCCCTTTGGCCGACTGTGTAATACACATGACTCCAATCTCTTGAAGTCTCTAGATGGAGGCCACATCCCACTGCCTTTACAAAACATCCTCTTTATCCATAGATGTTGATACTTGAGAACTTAACGGAAAGAACTTCATTCATTCTGTGAAGATCAGTAAAGCTCATCTTTCACAGTTAATTGATGACAGAACTGCTCAATGTTCATCCAAAAAAAATAAGACCCCCTTAAATATCTGCATAAGATTCATTCTCTGTTTTATTTTCCAAATTTTCTTAATATGTGTTACTTTTATTTTAAAAATATTAAAAATGTAAGCCATGGACTCAGGGAAGGAAAATGGCAGATAGGAGGCAGGACTAAATTGCAGCTCCCACTCATAGGGACGGAGCAGCATGTGGAGACTCACATTGTGAACTTTTGCTCCAGAACTACTTTAGGATTATACCAGGAAAGCCAAGAGACTCCTCGGACCCCTAAAGGAAGAGGATTGCTCCTAAAGGACCCAGGAGACAGCCCAAATCCTACACAGCAAGAAGGTGCAAACTATGACCCAGAAAGTGGACCCTCACCAGGCACTGAATCTGCTGGTGTCTTGACCTTGGATTTCCCAGCCTCCAGAATTGCCATAAATAAATTTCTGCTTTTTATAAGCTAAAAACCCGTAAGCCATGTAGATTATTCATCAACATATGAAGCAAAATGGAATCATAAAAATGAAGCATTCATTACAATATCTTGGAAACTACCGTTTGTTTTGCTTTTGAGACTAGGTCTTGCTATGTTGCCCAGGCTGGAATGCGGTGGCTGTTCACAGAAGGGATCATGGCACACTGCATCTCCAACTCCTGGCCTCAAGTGATCCTCCTGCCTCAGTCTTGTGAAGAGTTGGGACTACAGGTGTGTACCACCACACCCAGCCTTGTTTATTTTTGAAGATAAGATACATATCTGAATTTTTAAAAATCAACTACCAAGCAACATAAAACATGAGGATTTCCCAGATTGCCATTCTTTTGTTGAAAATGTTAAAACGTGATCTTAAATTTATGGATACATAGAAAACACTAAGATTTCTCCATTTGATTGATGTACTTCATAATAGCTTGTGACATGCTCAAAATAAGATTTTTTTAATTCTTTCATATGCTCTTTTAAAATCACATTTTATTAAATTTATTTATTCAACAAATTCATATTGAACACCTAACATATACTAACAAATGTGCTGAGTCCAGAAGATACAAGGCTGAATCAGAAGACATCGTTGACCTTAAAAAGCTGACAGTTTAGAAGAGCCAAGCTGACATGAAAATAACTGCTTCTGTATGTCTGCCAGATAGTGTTCTAAGTGCTTTACTTACATATATTAGCTCATTGCCAACCTGTGATCATTTCCATTATCATACTGTTACACCCATTTTACAGATGAGGGACTGAGACAAAGAGTGGTTGCCTAGCTTGCCCAAAGTCATTCAGCTATACTGAGTGGCAGAACCAGGATTTAAATAAATGTAGGCCACTGGGCTTATGAACTCTGTGCTCTCAGCCACAACACATTTGCTGTCCAGACTGTCCAGCAGACTGTCTAGGAAGAAATACAAAGCACTTTAAGCAGAGAGGGCAACTTGGGCAAGGGCAGTAGTGCGGGAAAGACACAAACATGTTGTAGAGTCAAACAGATAGGATACCAGAAGGCTGAGGAATATGCCGCATCCTGGGGAGGCTTGGGTCTGTTTCGGTAGACAATGAAAGGCCATTGAAGGATTTTAGTCAGAGTAGTGATGGGGCAGATCTGTTTCTTTTCTTCTTTCTTCTTTCTTCTTTCCTCCTCCTCCTCCTCCTCCTCCTCCTCCTCCTCCTCCTCCTCCTCCTCCCCCTCCTCCTCCCCCTCCTCCTCCGCCTCCTCCTTCTTGTTTTTTGAGACAGAGTCTCACTCTGTTGCTCAGGCTGGAGTGCAATGGCACAATGTCGACTCACTGCAACCTCTGCTTCCCGGGTTCAAGCAATTCCCCCGCCTCAGCCTCCTGAGTAGCTGGGATTTCAGGCATGCACCACCATACCTGGCTAATTTTTGTATTTTTAGTAGAGACAGGGTTTCACCGTGTTGGTCAGGCTAGCCTTAAAATCCTGACCTCGTGATATATCTGCCTCGGCTTCCCCAAGTGCTGGGATTACAGGAGTGAGCCACTGTGCCTGGCCAGATCAGTTTCTTAAAAATATTATTTTGACTATGTTAGGGAGGAAGTGTTGCAGAGGGTCTGGATGCAGATGGGGAAGGGAGCATGTGTTGCAGAGGGAGGATTTGATGCAGGTGGGGAAACCCCCTTTAGAGACCACTTCTCCCAGGTAATAAAAGGCTGTAGCAGTGGAGTTAGAGAGAGAAGAATGAACCAGGGCTATGTTGAGGAACTCTAGGATAGGGCCTGTTTTGATTAGTGGATGCCAAACTTAGTGGTTGTTTAATATTTTTGTGTTAAGTCTTCAACAGAATCAACAGTGTGCTTCATGAAGGCAGAACCCAAATTTGCTTTTCTCGCCATTACTTCCAAGGCTTGGTAATGCGCTCAGGAAATGCTTATGGATTGAATAAGTTAATGAATAAATGAATAAACCAATGAATAAGTAAATAAATACACGAATGAATCAAAGAAATGACTCAGTAGTGGATTAGACCAAGTGGCTAAGGGAAGAAGTTAATGGATTCTCAAGCGACTAGCCTAAAAGAACAAGTCAATTTCTCTTTCTTATGCATTAAATTTTGTTTCCAGGCTTCTCTTATGAGTATTATGTGTGTAACATGAAGCAACCAACTCAGTTCCACTTTAGCTATTGGGGGACACATGAATGAGCCTGCCTAGACCTGCCTGCTTCTGGGGTCTCAGGCATGTCATGTGACTACATCACTTGGCTCTGCTTCCAAGTTCCCCTCCTCTAACCTCTGTTGAGCTCACATTCATCTTTCGAAAACATAGCTTCCGTTATATCACCCATCACTTGATCCCTTCACTGCACATCTCGTTGCCCTGCTTTAGTTTTCATCTGAGCACTTACTGTTTCCTGACATTATATCATTCATTTATTCATTCGTTTGGTTCTATCTCTCTGTTAGTTTCCTGTTGCTGCAAGCAAATTACAGTAAACTTAGTGGCTGAAAACACAGATTTATCATCTTGCAGTTCTGGAGGTTAGAAGTCTGAAATGGGCCTCACTGGAATAAAATCACTGTTGCCAGGGCTGCATTACTTCTGGAAGCTCCAGGGGATGATCTTCCCTCTTTCAGCTTCTAGAGGCTGCCCTCATTTCTTTTGTTGTTGTTGTTGTTGTTGTTGTTGTAACAAGAGTTTCGCTCTTGTTACCCAGGCTGGAGTGCAATGGCGCAATCTCCTCGGCTCACTGCAACCTCCACCTCCTGGGTTCAGGCAATTCTCCTGCCTCAGCCTCCTGAGTAGCTGGGATTACAGGCACGCACCACCATGCCCAGCTAATTTTTTGTATTTTTAGTAGAGACGGGCTGCCCTCATCTCTTATTTTGTGCACTCCTTTAATCTTTAAAGCCAGCAAAGGCAGTTTGAGTCTTTCTCATTACGCCATCTCTCTGGCCTCACTCTTCTGCCTTCTACTTCCCCATTCAAGGACTCTTGTGATTATACTGGGCTCACCTAGATAAACCAGAATAATCTTATTTTATGGTCAGCTGATTATCAACTTTAATTCTAGCTGCAATTTTAATTCCCCCTTGCCATGTAACAACATATTTACAGATTCCAAGGATTAAGGTGTGGATATCTTTTTTTTTTTTTTAACAGTTTTATGCTATGTTGCCCCGGCTGGAGTGCAGTGGCATAATCTCAGCTCACTGAAACCTCTGCCTCCCAGGTTCAAGCAATTGTCCTGCCTCAGCCTCCCGAGTAGCTGGGATTACAGGTGCACACCAACATGCCCAGCTAATTTTTGTATTTTTAGTAGAGATGGGGTTTCACCATGTTGGTCAGGCTGATCTTGAACTCCTGATCTCGTGGTCCACCCAAGTCAGCCACCCAAAGTACTGGGATTGTAGGCCTAGGATGTGCCCAGCCTAGGATATGGATGTCTTTGAGAAGCCATTTTCTGCCCAGCAAAATCTGCCTCTTCTAGAATTTAAGTCTCTTGAGAGAAAACGTTGTCCACTTTCCTCTCTACAGTACTGCCATTGATTACAAGAGGGCCAGTATATTGTAAGCATGCACTAAATATGTTTTGAATAAATCAGCAAATCTTGTCCTTCTCTTTCACAATCCACTTCATACCAAGGCAGAATAATTTTCCTCAATATCAGCATGAATCATAATATACTCTTTGATATGCCTTGGCTGTGTCCCTACCCAAATCTCATCTTGAATTGTAGTTCCCATAATCCCCACGTGTCATGGGAGAGACCTGGTGGGAGGTAATGAATCAGGAGGGTGGTTACCCCCATGCTGCTGTACTCATAATAGTGAGTCCTCACAAGATCTGATGGTTTTATAAGGGGCTTCCCCCATTTTGCTCTGCACTTCTCCTCCCTGCTGCCATGTGAAGAAGGAAGGATGTGTTTGCTTCCCCTTCTGCCAAGATTGTAAGTTTCCTGAGGCCTCTCCACACTGTGGAACTGTGAGTCAATTAAACCTCTTTCCTTTATAAATTACCCACCTTGGGCATATCTTTGTTAGGAGCATGAGAATGGACTAATACACTGTTGCTCAGATAAAGTGAATTGAACACTTCTAGGTGAGATGGCAGCTTGGGCCCAGCCATCTTGTTTTTTCCTACCAAATTTCAGTGGAAGTAACAGCAGATCATGCAAACAGAGAAACATCTGCCTCAGTTCTGAACCAGGCAAGTGACCATCCTCATGTCACAAAGTAGAAGAGCTTCTGTCAGATCTAGAACTGTCACCCCTGGGTCACATGGAGGCCTTGAGGGTTGGGATTCAATCCTCATTCCTGAGAAGTAGAGAAGCATAACAAAGAGGCCAGAGGTCTGAAGGGCCTCAGGGATGCCCCTTACTTGAGTTCCCTATTATCTCTCTAAACTAGGAGCTCTGGAACCCCATTGTGAATGTGGATTGTTATGGATGCAAATGTTCACCTATGCAGAGAATTAGGCAAGGCAGAGAGAGGTGTTTTCCTGGGAAAACTGTCTCAACCAGCAACCACAAAGTTTCTGATTGTGGTTCCTGCCCTGCCTCCTTCTCCACTTCTCTGGAGCTCCTGTATCTTCAAGTGGATAATATACTGTTTTGTTTTTGTCATTCAGATTGTTGCTGTTGCTTGTCTTTACTTTGTAAAATATGAACCTTTCATCATATGAGTGATTTTGGTAAAATGTCCATCAGACATTCAAATACTTCCTGTTTATTAAGTGCCTCCCACTGTGCAATCCCTAAGCTAGGCACTGCAGACGATGTCTTAGTCTTTCTAACAACCTTGCAGGTTGAATAGCATCATTCCCTTTTCAGAAATGGGGGAACATCACAAGGCTCAGGATCTCCTAAGTGGGAGAGTTAAGATCCAGCTTACTCAGAGGTCTCTGCTGGCTCCAGGACTGTGTGTCATCTTCTAGTGTAAATAAAGGCAGCTGCTCTGAAGGCAGGAGGTCCAGGCTTAATCTGAAACCTGTGGTCATTGAAACAAGGATGGCTTGCTCTGCACAATGGGGTTTCAAATGACTTGGGTCTCTATCTTCTCCTTTCCACATAATCACTCAAATAAGATAGGGACTAGAGTCAGACAAGTGAGACTCTCACCCCAGGAACAAAATAGAAGGGAGCACCAAAAACCTCAGTAATCAGGATAAATAACTTTAATGCAATACAGTATTTTTAAAAATCTTTAAGTCCTTAAACTATAGCTGTCTGCCTAGCCATTTTTAAACATAAAGTTTTACCAAGGCTGGGGTGAGGCTGGAGCAAATGAGGCCAGTTGTACAAGTTCCACATCAGAGCCTGTCTTTATTTAAAGTTTTGATATTTTGTTCATCACATTTATTAATTTTTCATTAATTCTGTCTGAAACACCCACTCACCTTCTCAGCAGAAATCCTGGTATCTCCCGCTAGGGCTGCCCTTTCCACATTCATTGTGGGGACCTGTGATAGGCAAAAGGAAGTTACATAACTTCTCTTCCTAATTTCTCTCTTTTGTGCACACAGTTCTGACTTTTGATGAGTACAGTTGCATAATCACTACCACAATCAAAATTTATAACAGTTCCATTGTCCTAAAAAGTCATCCCCTCCTCCACTCCCAATAACTGGCAACTACTGATCTGTTTTTCTGTCCCTATAGTTTTACTTTTTCTAGAATGTCATTTACATGGAACAATATAGTATGAAGCCTCTTGAGCCTAGCTTCATTCACTTAGTGTAATGCACCTGAGAGTCTTCTGTGTTGTGTATAGCAGTAGCTCCTATCTTTGTATTGCTGGGTAGTATTCCATTGTATGGATGTACTTATTTGGGTTGTTTTCAGTTTGGGGGTGTTATGAATATAGCCTCTATAAACACTTGCTTTCAGAGTTTTACATGAATATAAGTTTTCATTTCCTTTGGGTAAATACCTATGAGTGGATTTATTGGGTCATATGATATTGTCTACATTTTACTTTCTAAGAAACTGCCAGACTAGTTTCTAAAGGGGCCCTTTTGTATTCCCACCAGCAATTTACACTTTAGTGTTTTGAGGGTGGGACTAAGGAGGACCCAATCCCAGGTGTGTTGACATCCCCACCTTCCAACTGTGAATGGGGTTGAGACCTTTGGCATCGTGGTGATGGGCACCTTGAAACTCCCCAGCAATCTCTGAGGAGTGAGGACATGGAAGGAGTGATTTCTGGGTCGCCTTGGATACCTACTCAAAGGATGCTGTGAAACCTACGTGTCCAACAACAAATACATAGATAAAGAAAATGTGGTGTATATATACAGTGGAATACTATTCAGCCATAAAAAGAATGAAATCCTGTCATTCAAGGCAACATGGATGGAACTGGAGGCCCTTATGTTAAGTGAAATAGAGCCAGGCACAGAAAGTTAAACACCACATGTTCTCACTCATATGTGGAAGCTAAAAAAAGTTTATCTCACAGAAGTAAAAAGTAGAGCAGAAGATACTAGAGGCTGGGAAAAGTAGAGGGAAGAGAGGAATAGAAACATTTGTTAAAGGGTACAAAATTATAGCTAGACAGAAGAAATAAGTTCTAGTGTTCTATACCATTATAGGATGACTATAGTTAACAATAACATATATAGTTTCAAAGAGCTAGAAGGAGGACATTGGATGTTCCCAACACAAAGAAATGATAAATGTCTGGGATAATGATTAATGTTTGGGATAATATGCTAATTACCCTGATGTAATTATATACATTATATGTATTAAAACATCACTATGTCCCCCATGAATATGTACAATTATTGTATGTCAATTAAAAAATTAGAATACATAAGAAAAAAACTAGTGGCTGAGTCTGGCAGGGAGGGAAGGAACCCCTAGTGAATCACCTGCCTTCAATGAGAGAGCTCGAGTAGCAGAGGCAGCAATCGCTGAGGCTAACAATCAAGACAGTCCCCTCCCGTCTTCCTAGACCCATAAGCCCAAAAGTTCTTGTTTGATTCAAGACAAGGAAGGCATCCTGGAAAATGTCTTTTAGGCAATGTTTGTAGAAGGAGCTGAGCTAGGTGTGATTTATAGAAACAGAGCAATAGAATGTGTATCCTGAATGTCTTAGAGCATTGCATTGCTCTCATACTAGATGACACTCATTACACCCGGTGCTTTATATATACAAATTTCAATCCTGAAAACAACCCAACAAATTAAACATATGCATTACTTAGTAATCAAATGTAAGTATCAAAATTGAAGCAAAAGATAGTGATGCTGATCATGTTTCTTCTCTGCCTAAATCTTTTTACAGCCCTCTTTCATATTCCAGCACATCCCTGCTCTCCTCCAAGGCTGCAGCCATACCCACCTCCTCCTTCTCACTTCCATTTCCTACCTTGGGCCTGCAGGCATGGTGTTTCCCCTGCCTAGGATGCTTTCCCTGCCTCTTCCTCTTTTTTATCCCTACTCACTTGTATGAGCCACTACTTGTGTCCTGAATGTTTTCCTGACTCACCCCAAAAGGGTCAACCATTCCCTCCTTTACCTCTCCACTGTAGTTTGTACACCCCTTTCCCCTAGACTGCTAGTCGAAGATTAGAGAGGTTCCCATTCACTTTTGTGTGCCCAGCACAGAACATGAGCCTATTAGGACATAGTAACTGTTTTAATTTCCTTATTTATGTTTTATTTTTAATTAACAAGTAATAATTGCATATATTTATAGCATGCATGATGTTTCAAGGCATGTATAGATGGCAGAATGATCAAATCAGGATAATTAGCCTAACTATTACTGCAAATATTTATCTTTTTTTTTTGAGATGGGGTCTCGCTGTGTTGCCCAGGCTGGAGTGTAGTGGCTCAATCACAGCTTACTGCAGGCTCGACCTCCCTGGTCTCAGGTGATCCTCCCACTATAGACTCCCAAGTCACTGGGACTACAGGTGCACATCACCACATCTGGCTAATTTTTTTTTTTTTTTTTGTAGGAACGGAGTTTTGCCATGTTGCCAAGGCTGGTCTTGAACTCAAGGGTTCAAGCAATCTGGCTGTCTCAACTTCCCAAAATGCTAGGATTATAGGTGTGAGCCACTGCACCTGGCCCAAATATTTATCATTTCTTTGTGGTGAGAACATCTAAAACCCTCTCTTTTTGTTATTTAAAAATATACATTATTAATATTGGTCACATGCTGTTGCAATACAGCATCAGACCTTATTCCTCTTCCTGTCTGACTGAAACCTTGTACCAGTTGACCAGCATCTACTCTGTCTCCATCCACCCTGTCGCACCCCCATCTCTGATAACCACCATCCTACACTCTGCTTTTATGAGTTTGTTTTAAAGTAAGAAGAAGAAAGGAAGAGTGGGAGGAAGAGAGCATGATAAGGGAGGTATTTACTTTTGCAGCTGGGTACTCTAGAGGAAAACAGCAGGGTGAGCTCAAAACTATTAGCCAGATTTGGCCTCTCTCATAAGATCATTTCATCTTCAATTTTTAAATGAAACCAAAGAAAAAAATTTCATAGAACTATTACATTCCAGACCAGAGCAGGCCTTGGAGACCATCAAAACTAGCTTCCTTTTTTTTTGTTTCTCTTTTGTTTTTTTTTTTTAAGTGATTTTAAACGCAGGCCTATTTTCACTATACGATGGTGATTTAGCCTCACTCTGTTTAATACCTGGATTCCTTGCCTTTCTGTTATTTTATTTTCACTGTGTATCATCAATTTTGATCTCTGTCATTTCTTTTTGGATAATATTTTGACCTTCTTTCTCTTACAGTAATTTTTATCTGCCTATATTAAGGAAATCCTATTGTCAGTGAAAGACGCTTATTTCTAATGCCATGTATTTTGGGAAAATATTTCATAAGAAAACATACCATATTTTGTGTACATGTTTTGAATATAAACTCTGAGAAATAAAACTTTTTAATATATTTGGGGGATGGGGAAGATAGCAAAAGCAAATTGTGATTACAAAAATAATTGGTTAGAAGGGGGTGGGTGTTGTCTCAAGGAATACCTTCAGAAAGTTTGATTTTAACCAGAGCAGCACAACTGTTTGCATTACCATGAAAAACCCACATTCATGTATCTAAAGACTACTAATGATAAAATAGGGACAAATTCAATTACAAAGTTGTTTAGCTCCCTAGCTTGTCTAATTTATGAAATGTGGGTACCTTTCATTATGTATTCAAGCCTTTGAATAAAAAGTCCTCCTTCCATAAGTGAATCTGCAACATATAAAAAGCCCGTCAAGTGGCACTGTGGCTTTAAGAGGGGCTCCTGGCACAGCAAGGAGGAGGAAGACACTGGCCAGGGATGAGACAGATTCCAGCCCACATTTGTGCCCCTGTTGAAGGCAGTGTTCCTAGCACTAAAGCATGGAACAAGCTAGTTGATAAATTTTCATTTATTTCTTTTATAATCCTACATAAGTCATCACTTTAAAGAGAATGGTAAAACAGTGAAGTGCAGTTTATTTTCACTTTTACTTTGGCATTACAACACTCTTGGGTGATTAAAACTAATGCTTTTATCATCTTCAGTTTTTATCCCTAACCTTTTGGAAAAGGTATTCAATGAAAGCAGGTAAATAAACTAATAGCATTCAAAAATATTTTGCTTTGAAAAACTGTATTGTATGCCTCTTTTTTAAAACCAGTGCCAAACAAGCACATTTACTAAATGCCTGCCAAAATGTTGTCTGTGGTACCAAGGGACATGCCTAAGGAAAAAGAAATCTTACAGCATCGGTGGAACAGGATAAACAAAACTGGAAATAAAACCCCAAATAAAGGCTGGGCGCGGTGGCTCACACCTGTAATCCCAGCACTTTGGGAGGCCGAGGCGGGTGGATCACTAGGTCAACAGATCGAAACCATCCTGGTCAATATGGTGAAACCCCATCTCGACTAAAAATACAAAAAATTAGCTGGGCATGGTGGCGCATGCCTGTAATCCCAGCTACTCAGGAGGCTGAGGCAGGAGAATTGCCTGAGCCCAGGAGGCGGAGGTTGCAGTGAGCTGAAATCGCACCATTGCACTCCAGCCTGGGTAACAAGAGTGAAACTCCATCTTATAAAAAAAAACAAACAACAAACAAATAAATAGGATGCCTAATCTTTTTTTTGAAATGGAGTCTTGCTCTGTTGCCCAAGCTGGAGTGCAGTGGCAGGATCTCAGCTCACTGCAACCTCTGCCTCCCGGGTTTCAGCTATTCTCCTGCCTCAGCCTCCTGAGTAGCTGGGACTACAGGCACATGCCACCATGCCCAGCTAACTTCTGTATTATTTTAGTAGAGACGGGGTTCACCACATTGGCGAGGCTTGTCTTGAACACCTGACCTCATGATCCACCTGCCTTGGCCTCCCAAAGTGCTGAGATTACAAGTGTGAGCCACTGCTCCCAGCCAGTACGTAATCATTTTAGGATTGCATGGGCTTAGTGGTGTTTGAAAAGTGAATCCTAGCCCACTTTTGCCCACCTTGTCAGGTTCAAAACTGAGCTACTCTCCACAGGCTTCCTATTCTGCAGAGCTACATTACAGTGTCCAGAGGTACACCAGTCCCTCAACTCTCTGTGTCCTTGCAGATGACCTTCCTCATCCTGGGGTGCCTTTGCATTTCAGACACCATTTCCTTTGGGAAGCCTTTCCTGGTTCTCCACCCTAAGCAGGTTAGGTGAGTACTCCTCTGAGTTTCCTCAGCTCTTATATGTGATTCTCAGTTTTGTCAATTGCCATGGATTGCCAGGGAATTACTTGTTAATGTCTACTCTCCAAATAGACTTCATTCATTGATTCATTCATTCAATAGAGAGTGGTGCTGGGAAAATAAAGGCAAGACTCAGTACTTACTGCCTAAAGGTAGCTCAAAGGGCCTAGGGGAGACAGATTAGCACCCCAGCAATTACAATCCTGTGTAAAAAGTGACAAAGCCTGGTGGTGCTGTTTAGGCAGGCACTTCACCTGGAGTGGAAGTTGGGGAAGTGTCAGGAAAGCTTCCTGGATGGTGCTGTGGTTTGAATATTTGACCCCTCCAGAATGCCTAGATACTGCTGGTGGGAATGTAAATTAGTACAACCTCTTGGAAAACAGTGTGGAAGTTCCTTAAAGAACTAAAAGTAGACTTACCATTCGATCCAGCAATCTTACTACTGGGTATCTATCCAGAGGAAAAAGGAGTCACTACATGAAAACGACCCATCCACGTATATGCTTATTGCAGCCCAATTCACAATTGCAAAGATACGGAACCAATCTAAGTGCCCACTGACCAATGAGTAGATAAATAAAATGTGGTTTATATACAACATGGAATACCAATCATCCATAAAAAGGAACAAAATAATATCTTTTGCAGCAACTTGGATGGAGCTGGAGGCCATTATTCTAAGTGAAATAACTCAAGAATGGAAAACCAAATACAGTATGTTCTCACTTATAAATGGGAACTAAACTCTGAGTATGCAGAGGCGAGAGAGTGATATAATAGATTTTGGAGACTCAGAAAGGAGAGGGTGACAGGAGAGCATGGAATAAAAAACTACATATTGGGTACAATGTATATGACTCAAGTGACAGGTGTGTTAAAATCTCAGGATACATCACTACATGATTCATCCATTTAACCAAAAACCACTTGTACTCCAAAAGCCATTGAAATTAAAAATGCATATTAAAAAAGGAAAAAGAACATTTATCACCTCTAAACTCTTGTTGAAATTTAATCCCCCACGTGGTAGTATTGAGAGATGGGACCTTTAGGAAGTGATTGGACCAGGAGGGCTCTGCCCTAACGAATGGAATAATCCATTCATGGATTAATGGGTTTATCATGGGAATGGGACTAGTGGCTTTATAAGGAGAGGAAGAGAGACACGAGCTAATATGTGCAGCCCTCTCACCATGTGATGCCCTGTACCACCTCCAGACCCCGCAGGGAGTCCCCATCAGCAAGAAGGCCCTCACCAGATGTCACCCCTTGACCTTGAACTTTGCCTCCATAACTATAAAAAAAATTCATTTTCATTACAAATTACTAACTTTCAAGCATGTTGTTAGAAGCAACGGAAACAAAGTAAGACAGATGAGGAGACACTTGATCTGAGGCTTGAAGGATGACAGTTCGTTATTTAGGTCATGCTAGAGAAGGTGAGGAATGATGCTCTGTAGAAAGAGGAAATAGGAGTCCAAAGGCACCCTGAGAGGAGGAGGAGGAGGTGCCATTCAGGTACAATGAATTCGTCTGCATGGCTAGAGAGTGAAGTATTGTGCAGAGAGGGAAGATTTTCTGCCTCTGAGGGTGTGATAATTGAGTCTACAAAATAATGGACAGTGAACAGATTAACAGGCAAAAAAACATATTTAATTACGTACATATGCACAGGAGTCCCACAAAATCTGAGACTGGAGGAACAGCTAGATGATTGAAGCTCATATAGTATCCCTGAACTATGAAAGGAAGAGGGGCTTGGTGCTTCCGGGAGTGGTGGTGATACATGTCATGGGAGGGTGGGGGGAGGGAATGAGTGGCAAGCAAAGGTTGTCTCATTATGCAGATAAACAGGCTCTTGGGTAATAAAAGCTGTTTCAAAGTATCCTATCAGAAGAATCTGTAACAGCCTGTGCCGAAGTCCATCTGGGCAAGGTGTCAACCTTTAGTCTCATCTTCTGGTAAGATCTTCCCTGGTTGATGAGAGTCCTATAAAAATCGTTTTCCTCTACAGAAGTAAAGTTCTTTTACCAAAGGAAAGCTTTTCAGAGCTACTCCTGTGTCTGCAGTGTCTCAGAATAACCTGCTCCAAATATGCCAAAGAAGTATATCCCAGAGTGGCATATTTTGGCCTCCTACGGTCATATTTTGAGGTGTTGTGTTCTGAGCCGCCACGGTATGTATAATAGCAGCATGGAAGGAGTTTGGGGTAGAGTATAGAACCCTGATAGGCCATGCTGAGGAATATCCACTTTATTCTGTCTAGATACTTTACTCATAAACATAGACTTTATTCATAGACACGTGTTTTGAGGGAACTAAAATGGAGGGGCAGCAAAGTCTTGTGAGTATTTTGGAAAGATCATTTCAGAAATGGGATGGGGACAGTGTAGAAGAAAGTGAGTAGAGATGCAGAGAGTCCCTTTAGGAGAAAACAGAATATGGAGGCTCAAACTAAAGAGGTGGCGATGGAATCACAGGGAGGAAACCGATTCTGAGAATATTTGTTTAAGGTATTAAGATATTTACTTATTTAAGAGAATCAACAGAGCATGTCCATGGAGGGGGAGGAAGAGGACTTCAGCTCGGGGAGTGTTGATTCTCAAATGTCAAAGAAACATCAAGAAGGGAAGCCCAGTAGGCAATGCGACACTGGGATCTGAAGCCCAGGAGAGAGGTCTGGGATGGAGGGAATCATTTGCGTGTAAGTCAAAGCTGAAGCTGGGATCTCCCAGGAGAAATATGTCAAGTGGGAATAGAAGATGCTGGACATCTGGGGAACAGCATCTAAGGTCAGATGGAAAAAAAGAGACCCTGACAAGAGGGTAACAAAAAAGCAGAGAGGCTGAAGGAACACTTGGGGAGATGAGTGTCCTGGAAACCAGAGAAGCAGAGTTCACAAAAAGAGTGAGTCATGGAGAGTATTAAAAGCAACAGAAGGCATCAGATTAAGTAAGACCTGAGAGGTTCCCAGTATATTTGACAATGAGCTGCTCAGATATGATCTTTGCCAAAGCAGCTCCATGCAATAGGGCAAGCAGAAGTCATACTCCAGATGGTAGAGGGATGAATGGGGAAGGGGGACTGCAAGAACATGGGATAGCTTCTAGAGTGTATGCTACTCCTCTAGAAGATTGACTGTCATGGGAAAATGCATGGAGTAATATAGGGCTGAGAGGTTCCTTGACGATATGGAGAGCCTAGCACAATGCCTGACCCAACAAAGACACTCAAAGATGTAATTATCTAATAAAAGTTGAATTGATGAATTGCTAAATAACTGAAAAATGAGTCAGAGAAGACTTCTTGTATTCAAAAGCATTTAATTCCTCATTTATGTAACTTGACAAGAGAGAACACAGAAATTAACCGGAGAAGGAAAAAGCACATGGTCTGGAAGAATGTGTGAGCTTTCATGTTGTAAGCAATGGGGAGAGAAAATCGGGGTGAGATCCAGGCATAGGCAACTGGCATGTGTGCCCCAGAGAGAAGGCAGCTTGCAAAGGTGGAGCTCCCTGCTGGGGAAGTAGACTAATGGAATACAGACAGCACCATCAGGTAACAGACAGCAAACGGTGCTGAGAAATGCCATTGTAATCTAATGCTGGTTATTTGGGGTAACCGTAAAATCCATCTCAGTGTGCTTTCAATCTTATCGATGACCTGTTGTCTAAAGTGATGCATAGTTAATTCTCTGAGGCAGAGATATCTTTTTTTCCTGTCAGAAACTACACAAGATATCAAGAAAGTAAGGCAACATTTGGAACAGTATACATTTAAACATACTGTTAGTAGAAAATATTTAGAGCAAGACTAGACAATACTGGCTGACTGTGAAAAGAGACCTGTATTTGGACAGATTTATTAATTTTGTTATTTTATTTTATTTTGAGATAGGCTCTTGCTCTGTTGCCCAGGCTAGTGTGCCATGGCATGACCATAGCTTACTGCAACCTTGAACTCTTGGGTTCAAGTGATCCTCCTTCCTCAGCCTCCCGAGTAGCTGGGACTAGAGGCTTGCCCCACCAGCTGGACTAAATTTTTTTTATTCTTTATTTTTGCAGAGATGGGGACTTGCTACGCTGCCCAGGCTGGTCTTGAACTCTTTGCCTCAAGGGATCTTCCCACCTCAGCCTCCCAAAATACTGGGATTACAGGTGTGAGCTGCTGTGGCTGGCCTGTATTTGGACAGTTTCGCAGCACTGTGCTTGGCCTGTATTTGGACAGTTTTTGCAGCAAAGATGGAATAATCATGTCTTCCCTACAGAGTTCCTGTGAGAATTATAGGGGAAAGCCCTTTTAAATGATCAAGGGTGAGCTGTGTGTGTGTGTATCATGACCTAGTTGCTACTAAGGGCTTTGTGCGTATCAGTGTGCTTGCCTAGCATGCACTCCTGGTTTTTGTTCGTCTTTTCTCTTACCTTCTGGATCAGGTTTGTTCTCTTATTAAATGATATAATATGTGCAAAATGCCTAACATAGAATGTAGAATAGGGGTGTGCATGTTAACAGGAGTAATTGCTAGCACCATCCCTTCTTTTCCCCCATATCTCCATCTCTTCCCATTGGGTATCTACAGTCTGTGGGTGAACCCAGGGATATTCCTCCTTTGCTACTAACTTTCAGAGGACTGGTGACTCCTGAGCCTGACTTACAGTCTTTTAATTCTGGGCAAGTCACAACTTGGGGGCCTAATTGTAAAACTGATAAAGCCTATGTTTTGAAATCACCAGCTGAATCAGCATAATCTCCACTGTGCATTTTGCAAAATCCTACAAGGTATAGCATTAACTAAGACATTTCTAATCAATGCAGCTGTCTTTCTGTTAGAAAGCATTGACTCAGACATCAAATCCATGATATTTATTTAGTTCTCAGAAGACTGGCCTTTTAAACATGACCTTTGAGTATTACTTATGAAGGAGTTCAGAAAATGCTGCCCCCGAATATGCTGCTTTGGCAGGCTGGTTACTTTAAACTGAGGGTGCTTGGGGAAGAGCAACTGCAAGGAGCTTTCTCTGAACTTCCTTTTATCTGCCTAAAGACAGATCCTCTAGTCTGTAATCCCAGCACTTTGGGAGGCTGAGGCAGGCTGAGGTCAGGAGTTCGAGACCAGTCTGGGCAACGAGGTGAAAACCTGACTCTACTAAAAAAAATATATATATATATATATATATACACACACACACACACACACACGAAAATTAGTTGGGTGTGATAGCAGCCACCTGTAATCCCAGCTACTTGGGATGCTGAGGCAGAACAGCTTGAACCCGGGAGGCAGAGGTTGCAGTGAGCAGAGATTTCACTCCAGTCTGGAAGACAAGAGCAAAACTCCACCATTCCTCTGAAAGGAGCTCATCTGTCAGGAATGGGAAAATCTGGGATCACGGCAGGCCCAGACAGACTATCGCCTGTTCTTCTGCTAGAAAACAACTCCTTATTACCTGATCAGCTTTTTAAACTCTGCACAACAAGGACAACCTTTATTCTTTATACACTTCTCCCCACACTCTCCCATAATTTCACCTGTCCCCACTCCAACTCCAAAACCCTGTTCTTTTCTGTAACTCAGGATGCTATACAAGCTTCAACCATCTGACCCTTTGAGCCCCATATTTTGTGAAGCTCCCGTGTGAATGCTGGTAATTAAAATGGGTTTTCTTTGTCCTGTTAATCTGCCTTATGGAAATTTAATTCATAGACCAGCCAAAGAACCTAGAAGGGTGGAGGGAAGCTATTTTTTGCTCTCTATACCCAGTAGACGGATACCCAGGGATGTGGGCAACAGTGAGAGGTAGAGGTGGGCTTTGAGAGCAAGGGGTGGGGTGGGGGTGGGGAAGGGCATTAGGCTTCATTTCACAAGGGACTCCAGAAACTGCCCCTAACCCACCTGGCAAGTGCAATGCCTTTTCACGCCGGAGTTTCCTATCTGTTAACTAGGTATGATCATTCTTGCTCCGTCACAGGGCGGCTCACGTCTGTGTACATGGCATCCCCACCCACCACAATGGAAATGATATCATTAGCTCTGACCTTGCAACCGAGCTCCTGAAGCCCAAACTAGGCTTTTCTGCTGCCAGATTGCTGGGTGAACAGCGCTCCATGGAGGGGACCTCCTGCTGCCATCCTGGCCATTGACTGGGGCTTGGGGGCGGAGCAGCTGGGTAGGTTCGCGGGCACCGAGGGCGGCCCAGCTCCGAGGGCCCGCTGGAGCGAGAGCCGGCTGTAGGCGGCTCCTTCCTGTGCAAACTTTTCTGTCCTCTTCCTCCTCCCGCCCTCCGTACCGGCTCCTCGGCGCCCGGCGTCCACCTCCCCGCCCTTCTCGCTGCCTCGGGGTTGCGGCGTGCGGGGCAGAGCCCGGCAGCAGCGGGCAGCGCAGCCCTAGGCGCCGGCCCCACCCGGTGCTCCGGCCCCGCCGCCGGGAGCCGATGGCCGAGGCGGGCTCGCGTCCCGCGGGGTCCCCGGGCTATCCGGCGAGGCCGGCGGCGGCGGTCTCCGTCCCCGAGCCCGAGGCGCCAGCACCGCCGCCGGCGCTTGCCCTGCGCTGGCTGCCCGGGGACCCGAGCCCCCGCGGCCGCTCGCAGAGCGACCTCTCCTCGTCCTCGAGCAGGGGCCGCCCGCTCCGGGTCCACATCTCCGGCTCAGGTAAGGGCGCTCGGGGCGCTGGCCGGGGAGGGCTGGCCGCGGGCAGGTGGCCGCGATGGTGACGCGGCCAGCCAGGGGCACCCGCGGGCACTGGCCAGGCAGGCTGGCCGCGGGGTGGGGTGGGAGACAGGGGAGGACCGAGGCTGAACTCCCCACACCGCCGCCTCCTTCTCGGCTGCCTGGGCTCTGCGACCCTCGGCGGAAGTTGCTAAAAGCCGGCGACCGCTTGATGCGCTCGGGTGGGCGCGCGCCTTGCGGGGCAACTGTGCAGCCTGGGTTGGGGTGAGGAGCGCTCCCGCTCGGCTCCGCGGCGCCAGGCAGCGCCGCAGCTCAGCTGCCTAGGCTTTTCCAGCAGAAAGAGGAACCTTCTCGGTTTTCGGCGCGACTTTGGTCCCTCGGAAGGGTGCGGCTCCCTCGCTTCGTGGACTGGAGCCAGTGCAGGTCTTGAGAGGCCTCCCAACTGCTCATAGTTCTGAAATAAAGACTTCTTTTGCGGGTTGCTGGAAAGAGGACCCGGGATATGAGTTTTACCTCCTTGCAAAAACCCATGCAGTTGATGGGAGTTCGGCGGGCTGTTTGTGCATCTCATCCTTTAGATGTTTGAAAAAGCCTCTGCCAGGTGCGATGGCTCATGCCTGTAATCCCAACTCTTTGGGAGGCCGAAGGCCTGCGGATCACTCGAGGTCAGAAATTTAAGACCAGCCTGGCCAACATGATGAAACTTCGCCTCTACTAAAAATACAAAAAATTAGCTCCTGTGGTGGCGCATGCCTGTAGTCCCAGCTACTCAGGAGGTTAAGGCAGGAGAACCGCTTGAACCCGGGAGGCGGAGGTTGCAGTGAACCAAGATCACACCACTGCACTCCTGCCTGGGCGACAGAGTGAGACTCTGTCTCACCAAAAAAAAAAAAAAAAAAAAGTCTCAAGCCCCCTTTGCAGTAGCACCAGCCCGTTGTGTCCTCAGAGGCTGCCCTGTGGCCAGTGTACAGAATCAGGAACTCAGCAGAGGCCGATGCTGTCAGCCGTTGTGTGTGACATTGGGCAAATCACTTAACCTTGTCTCTCCTATCTCAGTATTGAAAGAGGTAATGATAGTATGGTACTACTGCATCGGGAGTTTATGCGGATTAAACCATCATTTTTAAGCTGCTTTTGAACAAGGCATTAGCCTAAGAACTGTAGGACTGTTTTTAGAAAGTTCACCAGATGTGTCAAGTTTCCACCAGTTTTGTGATGTACAATCTATGTAGGATGCATGGGAGCTGGGAAACTAGAAATGAAGCTAGCATCAAAACTACCTATAGCAGCAAAAGCCCTTGCCAGCATGAATGTTTGCAGTACCCCTTACCACTGCCAAGGTTTTCAGTCTCTGTGCTCCAGGATCAGGCCTTCTTTGGGCTCTAACTCAACCTCACCTAAAACTTCCTGTTCAAAAAAGCACATTTCCATGCCTCTAACTCCACTTCAGCTGGCTGACTCTTTCTCACCATAACCTTCTGTCTTCTTATTCTTATCATGTTGTTTTTGCCACCCAACATGTGTACTTGAAACACCTCAAAAGCACTGCAGATCGCATTAGATGAAACGAGTCAGAACTCTTAAAATGGGAGTAGTAGGATACTGATCACAGGATTTGCGTAAAGAGCCTTCTGAATTTGCATTGTGGAAAGCATTGAGTACAAACATGTTTTTACCACCTGCTCTCAGTGTCTTGGCCAAACTGAACTCGAGCCATGGATTATTTTGATTGATTTTTACAAAGATTAACTGTTCAGAGACTCTAAAGAGACCACTGAGAGTTCATCCAGTTGGTGATTGTAGATAAAGTATAGCTCATATCACAATTTTTCATCTTCATAGATGAAAATCATGGCCTGTGTGCTGAAAAGGGATAGGAAAGACATTTAAAATCTGAGTGTGCCAAGTGTACATCCTGTGAACCGTGGGCTCCAATTTATGAAATTATTTTACTTCCAAGGACTCTTTGCCTTTTCTGTGTCCTCTTAACTGATGCTAGGAAGTGACACCTTTCAGCTCAGTTGTCTCCTGTGTCACAGGATGCTGACACACGTGTAGAAGAGTGAACTTTCATGTGACTGATTTCATTTTCAGAACTGAGCCTCGGATCCCTTTAAGAGCAGACTAAATGTGATCAGGAGCTCCCTGCTTTTAGAGTCAGAGAGAAAAAGAATGAGCAGGTTTTTCACTGACACACAGAGTGTTTTCCCCAGACTACCCCACAGCCTCAGCAGCCTCGGTAAGCCATGCAGGATGGATCCGAGAATCAGCAAGGTGACCATGCTGGGATCTCTGAATTATCTTAGAGGCACAATAAAAAGGTTACAAACCTGGTAGAAACATTCCCTTGGCCTGACGCTATAATAGCCCCATTTCCACCTTTTCCCCAGAAGCTCTGGGCACACACACAGGCAGCAGCGAGAGCAAGGTCATATGTGGCTTTGCCAAAACAGCCAGCATCTGTGGCCTCATCACAGAATCTCAGGCCCCACCCCAGACCTGCTTAATCTGAATCTGCATTTTAATAAGATCCCCAGGTTCTTAGATACCTTCCAGTTTGAGAAGTGCTACTTTGCCACACCGGCTTTCAAACTTGGCTACACATAGAAATTGCTTGGGGAGATAACAAAATGACTTGTGGCTGGGTCCCACAGCTAGGGATTCTTAGTAATTGGCATCAGGTGCAGCCCAGGCATTAGATGATGCTAATGAGTAGCAAAGTTTGAGAACCGATGTCCTGTAGCATATATGTCACCCTGGCTTGCCACCATATGTGTGGTGATACTGTGGTACAAGCGTAAGGTTAAAAAATGTGTTTTAGTATCTTCTCACATCCCTGTTGCTACAACCCCTCTTCTAATGCTGCAGCCTCCCAAGCAGGCTTCTTCACTCCTATTTTTAATTCCAGCTAGTTGTCAAATGTTCTTCCTAAGGGATAATTTCTAATCATGAGTTAACTCCCTGCTATAAGTCCTTAGAATAGTGTTGAGAGGAAAAGGAAATCACCTTTTGCAGTGACAGTGGCCTGAAAGGGAGAAGAGGAAGGGGAAGAAACAGTGCTTGCCAAGAATGGTCAGAGAACAGCCTCCCTCCAGAACCACCTACCATCCTTGCTACCTGCAACCATTACCCCAACCCCCTGCCACAGCTCCCCCTCCATCCTTCTTTCCAGGAAAGAATAATAAAAACTTGGAACTCAGCCTCTAAAAACTTGCTCACTGCTGCAATCAGTCTGTCCAATACTAAATATATATATATATATTTTTTTCTTTTTCTTTTTTTGAGACAGAGTCTTGCTCTGTTGCCCAGGCTGCAGTGCAGTGACGTGATCTTGGGTCACTACAACCTTCGCCTCCTGGGTTCAAGCAATTCTCCTGCCTCAGCCTCCCAAGTAGCTGGGACTACAGGCGTGTGCCAGCATACCCAATTAATTTTTTGTACTTTTAGTAGAGACGGGGTTTCACCATGTTAGCCAGGATGGTCTCAATTTCCTGGCCTTGTGATCCTCCTTCCTTGGCCTCCCAAAGTACTGGGATTACAGGTGTGAGCGACTACGCCTGGCCTAAACATATATTTTTAAAGACCTGTTCTGTGCTCGCACTGTTGTTAGATACTGTGAAGATACCCCAAGAGAATCGGCTTCCCCTGACTATACTAGATTATTACTAGATTTTTGTCAAGAAAAGCATCTCAGACTTCAAGGGATTTTATTTAACTTGTGGCTTAAGGAATTTTTAACATAAGAATGCTTGTGCTTTATCAGAAAAAAAACCCCAAGCCAGTTTTATACTTCAAAATCTACACAAAAAAGTTAAGAAAATATTTTCAAATAAGTAATTATTAAAGCTCGAATTGAAAAAGCAGTGGAATTAATGAATAAACTCTTGTTGAGTTTGTAAAAATGCAGGTCGATTTTGCCATATGGTTCTTGAACTCACACTTCTGGAATTCAACAAAAGTCCTGAACTTGTTTTTCTTTTTTTGAGACGGAGTCTTGCTGTGTTGCCCAAACTGTAGTGTAATAGCTATTCACTGGCACCACCACAGTGCATTGCAGCCTCAAATTCTGAGGCTCAAGGGATCCTCCTTCCTCAGCCTCCTGAGTAGCTGATATTATAGGAATGTGCCTCTGCTCCCAGCCTTGGATTTTTAAAATTCCATATTTCTTTGCAAATAAAGTGATATTTAACCAAATTTTTAGAGTAAAATCTTGAAACAAGTTTCCCATAGTATATGGTCAGGTTTTCCCTTAAGTTTTAGACCAATCCTATTCGGTATTAGGAGCTTTGATAACTTTAGTGGTTTCCGATGTGCTCTTCTGATAAGCCCAGTGTTTAGTAAGTAAATAACCTGAAGACACACAGCCCAGGGCATAGACCATGTAAGGATTCAGCAGGTACTCACTGTCAGCCTACTGGGTTCCAGGTACTGTTCTGGACCTGTGTGGGCTGTAGGGAAGACCAAAAGATGTTTATTATTCTCATGTGATGACACTTAGTCTTGCACATTGCACATTGGGCTGCCTAGATCCGAGAACTATTTGAGCCACCTCCACAAAAAAAAGTGGTATAGGTGTATGGACCACATCATTAGCTTAGTGTGCAAGTTCCGTCCCATCTTTTTATTACTCTGATTCATCTCTTCAGTATCCCTATGCCCTGGTATATACAGGTATAGAGGTAACAGCAAATCCGGGATCTCTTTCTCGTGTCTTAAATTCCTGGTGTGTTTGGTGCTAACTGGAAGTGAGAAGTCCAGCATACCTCGATCATACTCACTGCTATCAGTTCATACTCACTGCTGCCTGGCCACTGCCACCAGATGCTGCTGCCCAAGACCAGTTCTGCTGTGGAGGGTCACCTGTGCCTTTGGGGGAAGTGGTGCTTGCTCACCCCTTGCTGGGCCTTCTGCTGTGTATCTTACTGACCTCCAATGTTGGAACTCTTTGAGTTGCTGCTCTGTGCCCCAAAAGGGTGGCTGGGCCCTAAGAGGCTTCTGAGCCCCAGCCATGAACTGAGCTGCAGGTGCCCTAGGCCAGAAACAATAAACACCTGCTCACATTATGTTTGTGTAACTCACAGTGGGTTTTTACCAAAGACCATCTGGCTCTAAGTTTACTTTCTGTCTCTCCCTTGTCAGGGAACAGCAAGGCCACCCTGTTCAGGCCAGCTTGGGCAACCCAAGAGGGTGCTGGTTGGAGAGGGTGCCCGTGGGTGCAGGTCCAGCCTGTGCTTTGCCCAGGTCAAGCTATGCACCTGGTGTGGACATGTGTACCTTCTTTATCCCACAGGGAGAGCACTCTTTTCTTTGCACAAAGGCCATGAGCCTCTCACCTACCCAGGAGGTGGACCACCAGTCAGGCTTCATTCCAGAAGGGGCACCTCCTAATTCTCACTGAGTTACCATAGCAGCTGACAGTTCTGTATTAGAGTTTGGAACATTTGAAAAATCAGCTTCACCTGTTTAGTCAGGCGGCCCTTATTAGATCAGATTGCACCTGACCTGGGGCTGACACCTGAGAGTTCTCAGGAATTGAGGCAACCAATTCCTCTTTCTCTTGCCCTTTCCTAGGCTGGCATGGTTTCAGCAGACTTGAGCTTCTGTCTCTCTGTTGATCTGCTTTCTTACTCTCTAATCAAAACAGATTCTCTCTCCTTCACAGGTGCTTCTTCATCCATCTACCTAAAATGGCCATCAGGGTCCCACCTACTTGACAGCAATCTTCCCTTGTTTCCTCCTAGCTCTTGCCTTGTGTTTACCTGGGAGACATTTCTTCATATTTTGTAGTTCAAATTCTCTATAAAAGACCTGTTGTGTGAAGTTCAGCTTTATACAACCAGACAGAGATCATATGCCCCAGAGGAGCCTGTAGATTGGTTGCCTTTGATCAGATACCCACTGGAGCCGAAACCAGATGTGGAGCGTGAAGTCACGATGCCAACATGGCCATGTAGAAGGGACTGAGCCTGGCCAGTTTCCATCCATCCATCCATCCATCCATCCATCCATCCATCCATTCAATTCATCTTTATTGAAGGCTGCTATGTGCCAAGTACTGTTTCAGGCATTGGGCAGACAAAGGTGAGCAGATGTGATTCTGTGATTCTGGAGTTAGACTGAAAGCAGAGAGGATATTCAGAAAGGGTGTGGCAGGCCAGATATAGCAGCATCTCCGGTGATCTAAGCTCTATGCCATGCATCATGCTCAGTAAATAACATGATGATGATGATGACTGTTCTTGTTTTCAGAAGATGCCTGAACAGCTAATTTACTTAAGCTAGTTAAGCTCTAGTTTGCATCAGTACATCAGTGGCAGCCCTAAGACAGATATTAAAGCTGTGGATTTATTCTGGGCTCTAGCTATGGCTGAAGATGCTCTGGGCAAGGGCATGTCTTGATTTTTCATTTATTCATTCAAACAACGTACTGCTAATGGGCTAACACAGAGGTGCAAAGACATCCCTCAGGAACTCACAGTTTGGTGGGGAAAGACAGGCCAATAAGCCAAAGATCACAGTGCAGTAAAGTATAAACAGTGATTAGTGCCCTGTCCTGGGCTTGCAGAATCAGCTAGGAATCTGATCAGCTGTAGGAGGATCAGCTGTAGGGAATGGCTTAGGAGAGAAAAGTCCTCTGGAAAGAGGTGAAACCTATCTCCATGTGAAAGGAGGAACTGAAAGATGGAACTGGGTCGGTGAGGAAGACTGTTTGGGGATGGGAAACAGTACATGCAAAGCCCTGAAACAACCTGCCATAATCCGAAAACACTCAGCAGTTGCTTTTGGCTCTGAGTGGGTTCTTTTGGGAGAGGGGAGAGAAGGGAGACTAAAGAACTGGGCAAAGACTGAGTTTGGGAGCTTGCTGTGTCTGCTTTTTTCCTGGGAGACACAATTTAGTTGACATTTGTAAGGTATTTGCAAGTTTGATAGGGATCTATTCTGAATATATTCTGACATGGACACTGAGACAGAGGCAATGGTAGAAAGAGCACAGACAACTGAGATTGGGACTGCCAGGGCTCAGAAAACAATACCCCAAAGCACGGTGCTTTCAGGTGCTGAGTATTTCTAACTGAAGGACACTGGAAGGGCCTCATAAGTAAAGCCGCTTTCTGACCTTCTCTTGACCTCTTATCTTCTATTCCCCTGTCTCCCCAAAGGCAGGCCACAGAGACTGGGATTCTTCTTCCCCAAGGTGGGTTGTAGAAACCAGGAATGCTACTCTAATCTTGTCCTGCCTTTCTGTGTAAAAGCTAGTCATAGAGAAATTCTTCGGCCTGCTTTGTGTGATAGTAGGTCATAAGACCTTCATCCCAGGAGGGAAAGAGGGAGGGGGAGGGAAGGAAGAAGGAAGGAAGGAGGGAGGGAAGGAAAAAAGGAAAGAAGGAAGGAAGGAGGGAGGGAAGGAAAAAAGGAAAGAAGGAAGGAAGGAAAGAGGGAGGAGGAAGGAGAAGGGAAGGGAAGGAAAAGGGAAGGGAAGAAAAAGGGAAGGGAAAGGAAGGAAAAGGAAGGGAAGGGAAAGGGAAGGAAAAGGGAAAGCAAAAGGAAAGAAAGGGAAGGAAAAGGGAAGGGAAGGAAAGAGAAGGGAAGGGAGGGAGTGCCACAGAGATGCCAAGAAGAATCTGCAGAGACAGGCCTTGCTGAATTTCCCCACTCATGCTATGACAATTAGGTCAATCATATTTCTCCATGACTGTCTCTTCATCAAAACTCAGCATAAAAATAGACAGTTTCCTTTGGTCTTTGGGTCTTCATTTCTGAAGGTTTCTATGTTAAATAAAACTTTGATTCAAGAAGTTTGTTAGACTTTTCTCTTGAACCTGTCTTGTGTTATAAGAGTGTTGCCATGACCCCTATGATGGGTGAGTAAAGGCATCACACCTTTTCCTCCCATATACAGAATCTGGTTATTATCTGTGTAATCTTAGCCAGGACAGATTGATACCTGTCACCTGCCTATGCTAGGTTTAAGTCACGTCCCTATGATAGGTTTCCTTATATCTGACCTGGAAATGGTTAGTAACAGTAACACAGAGCTCATAGGATTATTGTGAGTCTAAAATGTATGAAAAGGGCTTTTGAACTTTAAAGTGCTGTGTCAATGGTGGCACCTTTGCATGCTTCCATTGTAAGACTTCCTGTGCTACATTAAAATAATGGATTTGTCTCCTTCCCTACACTGTAAAATCATTGCAGACAGAATGCATATTTCATTTATTTTTGCATTCTCAGCACCTACTACAGAGCCTGGCACATAATAGGTGCTCAGTAGATACTTCTGGAATTAACGCATGAATTACCTAAAAAAATAGTTCTTTTGACATTAAGTATCTATAAATCAAAAACTAGCCTAAAGTGATTATTTTAAATGTGCAAATAGAAGATTGGGTAAAAATGGGGATTTCTAAATGTTTTTAAATTTTAAAATAATGAGAGATTTTGAGTTTTTTCTTATTTGAGATGGGGTCTCACTCTGTCACCCAGGCTGGAGTGCAGTGGTGCCCTCTCAGCTCACCACAACCCCTGCCTCCCAGGTTCAAGTGATTCTCCTACCTCAGCCTCCTGAGTAGCTGGGACTACAGCATGTGCCATCATGCCTGGCTAATTTTTATATTTTTTGGTAGAGATGGGGTTTCACCATGTTGGCCAGGTTGGTCTCAAACTCCTGACCTCAAGTGAGCCACCCACCTCGGGCTACCAAAGTGCTGGGATTACAGGCATGAGCCACTGCACCTGGTTTGTTTTGTTTTTTATACAGCCACCCATGAGATCATTAGAACTTCCTTGGGGGTAGTGTGTAAACCTCACTTGGCAACACCTATAGAAGTCAAGAGTGAAAAGGAAGTCATGGGTGTCACTTCAGCCTGAGGCTAGCGGTGATGGAAGTCAAGTTACAGGGACTCCACGGATTCTTGGGAATGCTGGTGCTGGGTCTTGGATGCAAGAATGTAGGCAAACGAAGGCGGAAAGAACTGCACTCATGCTAGTCCAATCCTGTATTATTTACCTACACGATACGCTGTGAGAGAACAGCGTATCAGCTCCTTTTCTGAGATAAGGAATCTGGTTTCAGAAGGGTGGAGTAACCCATCCACATCCCACAGCCAGCAGGGAAGGAATAGAACCAAGACTCAAATCCTCATGACTTCAACGCTCACTCATTTTTTGCCCCACACTACTCCAAGCATATCTATCACCCCTCATCGAAAGAACTCATGTTTATCGCCACCAACAGAGGGAAAATTGCATTACATTTTACTCTGCACTGTGAAAAAGATCATCAGAATAAATATCACTTTCTATCCAAAAGTCTTTTTAAAGCCCCAGTCAATTGTCTATTTAAAGTTGCATTCAACACCACATTTCTAGCAGAAAGAAGAAATTTGACTTGTAAAGGGGTTCTGCCAGTGTTTTCAGGCTAACACATTTCAGTGATCAACACCTAGATATATTCTTTTAGTCTAAAACAACTCAGTTTTGGAGTCATGTGTTTAATTCATGTCCAAGGACCATATCTTGTCTCAAGGTACAAGTATAGTTTCAGTTACAGTGAAACTCAGGAAAACACACTGAAGCGGCTTTAGTGTTTTTAAAATACCATGCTGAGTGACTCATTATCTTTGATCACACTTGCTGAAATTTGCACAAAGAAGTAGGTTGCACCAGCTTGCCTTAGAATGATTTCTGAGCTCTAACTTATTTTGTGACCTATTGGCTAAAATTTGACATTTATATCTCTTACTTTGCAGTTTCTTGATACTTCTGTGAAGCCTTGAGAAAGAGTAGCTACTGCTTATCCCACATAACAGGAAGAAACATGCACCTTAAAAAAAAAAGTCTATTATCTCTCTCTAGAACTTTGGACCGTGGCTAGGGCAAGAATATCAGAGGTACAATGCTTTGATTTGGGGTCCACAGCTCACATACTGTAAGCGTGTGACATAATAATTAATGGTCGTGAATCAAATCATCAAAGTTGATTTCTAATCTTCTTTTTTGTGTTATATATATTTTAACCCACCTGAATGTTTGGCTTATCTTCTTTGGAGGTATAATTTCTGTTAAATAATCTTCAAGTAGCCTAAACATCAAGAACAAACATATTAAGCCCCTTTTCCTCAAACTACGGGGCATTATAAATCTTTGATTTCTGCTCCAGAGGTTTGGCCTACAGGACAGGAAGATGTGATAGTGATAAAGAATGTGACTTAGGCTGGGCACAATGGCTCACACATGAAATCCCAACACTTTGGAGGTGGAGGCAGAAGGATTGCTTGAACCCCGGAGCTTGACACCAGCCTGGGCAACATAGTGAGACCCTGTCTCTACAAAAAAATAAAAAATGAGCCAGGCAAACTGGTGTGCATCTGTGGTCCCAGCTACTCAGGAGACTGAAGTGGAAAGATGGCTTGAGCCTGGGAGTTTGAGGTTGCGGTGAGCTGTGATTGTGCCACTGCCCTCCAGCCTGGGTGACAAAGTGAGATCCTATGTGGCTTATGGTTAGTAAATGTAATAGAATTTATGTCTTCAAATGAGTGTTATCTTTTAGAGTTGTCATATTGGAAGAGTTTATACTCATTTCCATTGTAATCTTATTGGGCAAAACAGTGTTCAACAAGTTTTATGACTAAAATATGTGACCCTGTTTTTATCCTCTTGCCCTGATTACAGCTCAAATGTAGCTCTTTCTAAAAATCATATCTACCTTTGAGTGACATAGATGTGTACTGTCACTGAGGAAGATTTGAAAAAGTTTTCCATAAATGGCAGGAACAGAGGCCACATTGCAGGAATACATTTATTGTCTCCCTGCATGATTAGATTGGTGGAATAACAATGATTTGGACAGCTGAGTCATTCACATTACTTTATAGTAACACTGCATACCTCCAAAATACATAATCACACAAGGTAATATGTGCTAACCAAGCAGATCAGTTGAAACTGTTCACATAGTGACTGTGAGATAGAGAAAGGAAAGAGGCTTTGAAACAGTAACTGTGACATTTGTAGAAGGGACTCAATCATATATGAATGAGAGAATTATTAGGTAATAGCAAGGATTTGATCAAAATGAACAAATTTCCGTATTTAGCAATAGAGACTTTCTTCTTTGAGTGAAGCAAGAGAGGTTCGTTTGCGTGTTTGTTAACAAGAGCAGCCATTAACCAGGAAGGAGAGTGCGGCTTCATGAGGGCTTGCAGCCAGGAACTGATACATTGATACACTGTTTGTGGTCAAGGAGGGCAGTCTCTTTTTGTTTCCAGAGATTGATCTTGCTCTCTAGCTCTCTCTCTGTCTCTCTCTTGCTTGCTTGCTCTATCTATCATCTATCTATCTATCTATCTATCTATCTATCTATCTATCTATCTATCTATCTCTATCATCTATCTATCTATCTATCTATCTATATCTATCATCTATCCATCCATCCGTCAGTTCATCACCCAACATCTATTTATCTTCATCATGATCATCATCATTTATATAACCTATCTTATTTTGGCCTACTATAACAAACTGTCATACACTGGTTGACTTATAAATGATGGAAATTTATTTCTCACAGTTCTGGAGGCTGGAAGTTCAAGAACAAGACACTGGCAGATTCAGTGTTTGGTGAAGGCCTGCTTCCTGGTTCATAGCTGGCCATCTTCTTGCTGTGTCCCCACATGGCAGAGGAAGGAAGAAAGCTCTCTGGGGGCTCCTAAAATGACATTAATCTCATTCATGAAGATTCCACCCTCAAGACCTCATCTAATCCTTATTACCTCCCAGAGACCTCACCTCATAATACCAACATGTGAGGGGACAGGGTTCTAACATTTGGATTTGGAAGGGATACAAGCATTCAGTCCATAACACTATCTATCTAATCTGTCTTTCCATTCATCCATCCAACCATCCACCCTTCTGTCTTTCCCTCCCTCCCAGATTTCTCTGATACTGTGAGCACATGTTCTCCTCAGAGTTCCCCAATGTACATGTCTTCTGTTAAAGCTAGCAGAGTGAGGTGCCCTTGGATCCCAATTCCACACACCAGCCTGGGCCAGGTAGCCATTCCTGATACCAGCTATATCCATTTTGTGGGACAGAGGCCACTGGGATGTATTCTTGCAGGTGTGGAGAACATAGTTCCTCAGTAAGAGCTAGGGGACTGGCCAGGCATGGTAGCCAACACCTGTAATCGCAGCACTTTGGGAGGCCCAGGTGGGTAGATCACCTGAGGTCAGGAATTCAAGACCAGCCTGGCCAACATTGTGAAACCCCGTCTCTACTAAAAATACACAAATTAGCCGGATGTGGTGGAACATGTCTGTAGTCCCAGCTACTTGGTAGGCTGAGGCAGGGGAATGCCTTGAACCCAGGAGGCAGATATTGCAGTGAGCTGAGATCGCACCACTGCACTCCAGCCTGGGTGACAGAGTGAGACTCCATCTCAAAAAACAAAGAAAGAAAGAGAGAGAAGGAAAGAAGGAAAGAAAGAAAGAGAAAGAAAGGAAGGAAAGAAGGAAGAAAGGAAGGAAGTGGGAGACTACGAAAACACAATAAAAGCATTGATTACCTCCTTGTCCTAGGGGTCTGGGGAATTCCAGGGCATCTGGGAAGCATACGTGTCACGGAGAAAAGCCTAATGTCTTTTAAGGTAAGAAAGAAGGAAAAGAGTAGAATGAGAAAACTATGTGGAATAAGGACACTTTTTTAAGTAACAAAGTGTATGTTTCATTGCAGCGTGGGTGTTTTAGAGTTGTGGGGAAACAAGCAAAAATAGAGCATGTTCCTAGAAAACAACAAGGTAAGAATAGGAAGGACATGGCAATCATTGGCTGGGGTGAGGACCTGTGGCTTGAGGAGTATAAAGAGTACAGGGAAGAAGGCTTGATCATGAGAACAGGCATTCTGTCCCCAACACCCCAATTGATGGTGCCTGATCTCCTCCCAGTAACCACGCCAGTCCGTAGGGTGCACATTTCCACAGAGCTGTCTGGGTCCCTTTGGTTTCCATTCAAGGCGGCCCTCAGTGGTCATTGAACCAGATCTCCTCATTCCTTCAGGAAGATTAATAACAGGCCTCACATGGCATATAGGCCTGAGTCTCTTCCCAAATGGAACAATATGGTAGTGAGGCCAGTTCAAACCCTTGCTTTCTGGGGATTATGTCCCCAAGGGTGACCCTGGATTCAGGGTGGGATGGCATTCGTTTGGCCTAATCTGATCAAACATTTCTCATCAAGGGTTTAGAGTTGGCATGAGGCACATGTGATTATCCAGATCTGGATTTATTGTTTTTTTATGGGGGTGGCTGCTCCTTAGGCAGCTGACACATTCTCTGAAGGCTGGCCGCAGGCAATGACAAGATGGGAATGTTTGCCCAAGCCCAGGAATGTGCTAGGTGGGCTCAGTAGCTGCTATGAAGCTATGGAAGGAGATGGTGCTTTGCAATTTCTGATGCTGAAAAACCAGCCTTATACATTAAAATCTGTAAGCAAACGTCTCTGTTTCACCTCCCCTTCCTGAGCTGCCTGGCTGCCACTCCTCTCTTCTTCTGCACACGCCTACTTTAACAGTTGCTCATTAAGCCTTCTTCTTCTAAGGCTTCCCTTGATGTTCATGTTTGCAGGCCCTCACCTGTGTTAAAGTAGTGCCTAGGAGTGGGGGTGGGGTGTCTCGGTATGATTCAGCCCGTCCCCGGCCTCGCCAAGCAAGCTCTTACTCCTAGGCTGTGGTTTTCAGCCATGATCACCTTGCTGCACTGTTAATAGACAATAGGCAACAAAGAGATGCCACAGAGGATGAAAACTGAGAGTCCCAGTCAGCCACACCAGAAAGCACCAAGGCTACCATGTTTTGCTAGGTGGGAGATGCAGTAATGTTTCAATTCACCTGTGGACTACTGAAATCAAACACAATGGCCTGCTGACCAGAGCTTCGCTCAAGTTCACATATGATTCAGGTGACAGAGTCGTATTGTCTAATGTAGCATTTCTCATATCTAATGTAGACTTTCTCGTACAGATTTTAACGTATGAATCACCCGGGGATCTTGTTAAAACCCAGGAGGTTTGGAGTGGGAGAGAGCATGGCTTTAGAACTTTTACCTACACAAAATATTTTGCTTCAAGAGTGTCCATATGAATTGGCTTCTGGGACTTTCTCTGAAAAACCTCTAGGATCTAGTGTCTAGAGGATTGTACACTCAAGAGGCAGGAATAGATTAAAAAACAAACAAAGATTAGGGCTGGGTGCAGTAGCTCATGCCTGTAATCCTAACACTTTAGGAGGCCAAGGTGGGCAGATGGCTTGAGCCCAGGAGTTCAAGACCAGCCTGGGCAACATGGTGAAACCTCATCTCTAGAAAAAAATACAAAAATTAGCTGGGCATGGTGGCATGTGTCTATACTCCCAGCTACTTGGGGAGCTGAGGCAGGAGGATCACTTGAGCCCAGGAGGTCGAGACTACAGTGAGCCATAATCTCACCACTGCTCTCCAGCCTGGGTGACAAAGTGAGACCCTGTCTCCAACAAATAAACAAAAACAAAAACAAAAAAAACCCAAAGACTAAAACACTTTATTCACTGAAAACTCAAATCAGTTCTTTAAGGTGACATTACCCAAAACATGAAAACACAAGAGTAGAAGCTGCATAGACAGCAGTCCCTTCTTACCTGTGGGGGACCTATTCCAAGACCCCTAGGGGATGCTGGAAACCTGCAGATGGCACCTGCTGAACCCTGTCTATGCACTGTGCTTTTTCCTATGTGTACATACCTATGATAAAGTTTAATTTTAAAATTAGGTACCGTAAGGACAGCAATAACTAATAACTATAGTGTAAAAACCATGTGAATGTGTTCTCCCATTCTCAAAAATACCTTATTTCACTGTGGAAAGTAAAACCTCAGACAAGTGTGGATTCCTTTGGACTTTTGAAAAGTGTTACAATTGTGGAGCATTTTTAATTCTTCATTTCTCCGTGTCTGTCATGCCTTTTGTAGACTGGAAAAAGGTGAGGCTGAGCAAGATGAGCTGGGTTTCTTGACATCGAAACCAGGGCTGTGATGGCAGGAAGAGGAAGGAAAGGAGCCTTGGAAACTACTGCCTCCGTGGGTTGAACATAGGAATCTCTTTGTAGGGAGACCGGAAATGCCGAGATACACCTGAGTATCAGAATGTCGGTGGTGGCAATGATAATTATGAAGCTGTTGGAAAACAGGGTTGAGGCTGCAATAAGAAGATATGGTAATTTTGTTATCTGTGGTCGATATTATAATACCCATTGAAAATACCCTGTAGAAGAGAGAAATGTCATAATGGGGGAGGCGACAGCTCTAAACGGAGACCTTTGACTTGCTGGCTGAATTAATAATGTGACCATTTATTATTGCCTTGGCTATCGCCAGAATTTTCCTACATAGTTTTGTTCACATGAAAAGTTAAAGTTTACTGCATAGTGCTTGCTTAATAATTTGTTCAGTTAAAGTAAACTTTAACTTTTCATGTGAGTATAGACTGTCTCCGTCTCTTCGAGTTCATTTTGAGTAGTAGACTTTCATAATTGCAATGGTGCCTCATCCCTAGTAGTTGCTTAGAAAGCATTTGTTGGAAAGCAACTGATTATACTCGGGAAAATTTGTAGTCAACTGAAAATGGTAAGGAGCCACAGCTGAGGAAAAAAAATTAGAAGAAAGAGGGCAGTGAGGGAGGTTAATGGCCCCCAGATCACCTAAGAGAACCTAAAGATAAAAACTGTAAGGACATTTTCAGATCGCATCTGAAGGAACTCACTGGAATTCACAGCCAAAGCATTTTTGATGAAGTTCTAAGAATGGAAACCCAGAGAGTCACTGAGGGAGCTGGAGTTGAAGGGAAGATTAAGGACCAAGACTGCAAATGGAAATAAAGGGTCGAGAGGTGGGGAAATAACAACAATCAACAAGAAAAGTTCCTGTGAAGCAAATGCTCTTCATCCGGTAGTAATCTTTCATTAACATACTATCTGTGCTCATTTATGTCTGTTTATGGCTGATATTAAGCATGTAGCAGATGGTGCTCTATCAGAATTAAAAACAAATTGAAGGCCGGATGCAGAGGCTCAGACCTATAATCCCAGCACTTTGGAAGGCTGAGACAGGTGGATCACTTGAGGTCAGAAGTTTGAGACCAGCCTGGCCAACATGGTGAAACCCCGTCTCTACCAAAACTCCAGAAATGAGCCAGGCATGGTGGCAGGTACCTGTAGTCCTGGTGCCCAGGAGGCTGAGGCTGAAGAATTGCAGAGGTTGTGGTGAGCCGAGATCATGCCACTGCACTCCAGCCTGGGCAACAGAGCAAGACTCCATCTCAAAAAAAAAAAAACAAAATCAAACAAACAAATTGAAGAAACCTTTAGGAAGACCGACATGATCTCCGATGTCCAGCCTGTCACTTGCCACATATTTAAGGAGTGAAATGAGCAATGATGTTTCATCCAGATGCTTGAACATGCTTATCCCAGCCCAGAAGTGTGGCTTAGGGGCTAAAACCCCTGCACCACTGTTGACCCATCAACAAGGTTCAGCAAGTACTTACTGAGTCTCTATTTTGTGCTCATGAGAAAACAAAAATCCAGTTCCTGGAGACTGCATTGTAGTGAGGGTATCAAAGATAAACTGGCAAGGAGCAATTTTAATCCATGATAGACTGTTGCGATAGAGGACTGTTCAGTGTGAACTGAACAACAGCAATTTGTACAGAAGTGACTGTGCATTTTAAAGAGAGAATGAAGGAGTAGAAAGGGAGGTGAGCAGAGGTTCAGTGAAGTCAGGGAACTGAAAAAATCACACAAAGCAGGAAGAGGGGAGTTGGTGCACGTAAACCATCTGGGTGTGTTAACTGGCGCCTGTGGAAGTCAGGCTCCCACCCTCCCACAGAGGCTGGAAGCGGGAGCCCCATCTTCAGATGTTAGATGAACACACAGTAAATTATTTGGACAGTTTTGAGTTTTCTCAGGCAGACACTTAAAGGGGGGGTTAAAGTCATTCTAGAGATGCGGCCTTGAGCTATTAGAAACTGTATTTGTGTTTTATTCAACTCTTTATAGGCTGAGGTTGAGGCCTAGTTGAGAAGAAGGCTCGGGGGAGCTGACTGGAGTTTGACCAAGAAGAGAGTCTTTGCTGGGAGAGAGAGACAGGACACAAACTAAATAAACAATATTAGATGGTGGTTACAAAGCGGAGGAAGGGGACAGGGCATGCTGGGGTGGAGGTGTGGATTCTGCAGCCTTAAGTATGGCAACCAAGGCAGGCCCCACTGAGAAGGTCATATTCGAAGCAAGCCATGAGAGAAGTGAAGGGGAGAACCTTCCAGGCAGAGAGAAGAGCAAGGGCAAAGGCTCCAAGGAACAAAAAGAATCCCGGATTGGGCCCCTGTACACTATTGCAATGACACTGACACTTTCTCTGAGTGAGACTGGGGATCCAGTGGTGAGGCAGAGTGGAATGGGGTTAGGAGGGGGACATCATGGTTTTTTCTCTTTTTATTATTATACTTTAAGTTCTGGGGTACATGTGCAGATCATGCAGGTTTGTTACATAGGTATACAAGTGCCATGGTGGTTTGCTGCGTCCATCACCCCATTATCTACATTAGGTATTTCTCCTAATGCTCTCCTTCCCCTAGCCCCCCACCACCCTGACAGGCCCCAGTGTGTGATGTCCTCTCCCTGTGTCCATGTGTTCTCATTGTTCAACTCCCACTCATGAATGAGGACGTGCAGTGTTTGGTTTTCTGTTTTAGTGTTAGTTTTCTGAGAATGATCATTTCCAGCTTCATCCATGTCCCTGCAAATGCTTTTTGATAAAAATGCAGAAAGCAGGCCGGGCACGGTGGCTCATGCCTGTAATCCCAGCACTTTGGGAGACCAAGGCAGGCGGATCATGAGGTCAAGAGATGGAGAGCATCCTGGCCGATGTGGTGAAAACCCGTCTCTACTAAAAATGCAAAAAAAATAGCTGGGCATGGTGGCGCCCTCCTGTAGTCCCAGCTACTCAGGAGGCTGAGACACGAGAATCGCTTGAACCCAGGAGGTGGAGGTTGCAGTGAGCTGAGATCTTACCACTGCACTCAAGCCTGGCAACAGAGCAAGGCTCCATCTCAAAAAAAATGTAGAAAGCAAAGTTCGAGAGATAACTATTTCATTCATATCAATATCAACTTAGGAGTGAATCCACAGTATGATGCAGGCTATGGTGTATGCCTCTTCTTAGGAAGGGACAGTAACTAGCAAATTGATGGAAACTCTAACATTATGTGGAAGTCTAGCTAAACTAATTGAAAACATTAAAAAATGTATTTGCCTCCAACAATTTGCTGTTAAAATATAATTCAATGACATTTGTTAAAGCACCGTAAGGCAGGTTTTATTTAGGACCATCGCAATAGGTATAGGGACCACTGCCGTGGGATTTTGCAGTGGGAGAGAGAGATTGGGCTCAACTCTGAATGTCACAGGGAAAATAATTTACAGCCAAGGAGTGATGTATGTTGCTCCCTGGCTACAAATTATAAATGGATGGAAAATTACTAAGAGGAAACGTCAGGGTTAGGGCACTCTTGCAGGCCAGGGTGGCCAGGCCTCACCTGAGAAAAGGTGAAAAAATAAGGAACTCGATGGAGGGTGAGTTCTTGGTAAACCAATTTTACAGGGGTTTTGCTAAAACTGTATTTTATGAGGAAGTACCCAGATGGACCTAGGAGAAGGTCCAGGAGCTTGACTATAGTTTGGTCACTCAAATAATCTTTGTCACTGCCAGTCTAAGAGCTCAAAAGTGTAATTTTGTCTTTCCCTGGTCACTATTGAGCCTAGGAAATAATTTATATTATTAGCGATTTGCAGTTTCTTCCTTTGTGGTCTTCCCAATACATATCCTTTGCCCTTTGTTTCTGTTGTAATAATTTTTTTAACTCTTGGTGGGTTTAGGTTAATAAATGATCCTTTGTGGTATACGTTGGAAGTATTTTTCTGCTTTTCGATTTGCTTTCATTTTGTTTTCAGGACGTTTTGTTACTCTGGAACAAATCAGTTTTGATGTGTGAAGGTGTGTGTTTCCATACACGTACGGAGGATTTACAAATATGCTATAGATGTCTGTATTTGCTTTGAAATGCCCTTCAATAAAAACCATCCCGGATTCTGTGATTCTTATCTTCCCTTTTTAGTGTGGGAGGCTTCCTGCTTTGCTTTGTCTGCACGTTTGCATCGAGCCTGCCGAGCTTAATTTTAACCTGGGGAAAAATACGGAAGAGAAGCTATTTTTAGTCAGGTCATATTACTGTGAACACCTGTGAAATTCAGGATATTTTCTTGGGGGTAAGTTAAAATGTAGGACACCACCTTGCCTGAAGCACATTTCTATTGTGGTTACTGTGCAAATTGGGAGGTGTTACTTGGAGCCAAAAACCTTGTCCCTTTCACACACCAGCACTGCTTCTGAGATGCATCGCCTCCAGCCCGCAATCCTTGTATTAATTCTGAAACAACTAGTATAACCATCTGTTGAAAAGTTTTGTGGGAAAAAAAATGGTTCTGTATGGTCTGTTTTATTCACTTCAATGATGATCAACATCAGATATTTTACATGTTAGTTATCATTCTATTTTTTTCCTGCTTTCCCTCTTGCCCCAATTTGCCTTCCTAAATGTCTGGCCATAGAGAGGCAAATAAAATAGACACCCACCCCAGATCATTATAGTGTCAAAATTTCCTTAATCACCCAGTAGCCCCAGCCATCTGTTTGAGTAATGTTTTTCCTACCTCATCGTGTGAATTGTCTATTGTTTTGGTGAAATGTTGACACTACCACCTACTCTCATGCTCCCACCTCCATTTGCAGATAAAATCTAATTATCACCTCAGGATGGTTTCTTGACATACAACATAATCACCAATACAAAAGAATTTAGGGCACTATGACATTTAGCTTTTTTTTTTTTTTTTTTAAAGACTGTTGTTTTAAAAAAATGATCCTTTTAAAGTTGCTATTTTACTATTAATTAAAAAAAAAAAAAGAGACCAAACCTTTTAGTCTCAGCAATTAATCTATTTGTAGCCTTATATTGAAGGTAGTAATTTTCACTAAAACTCATGATGGTTAAGAAATTAACAAAGAAACGTTCTTTTAGGGCTCTAGGTAGGGATCATTACTAAATTCCCTAGCGTTGATTAGAATGTTGTGACACAAGCTACTGTATAATTTGGCCCCAGTTTATTTCAGACTTTCTTCCTTAAATTCATTTATTTATTTGAAGACATTAAGGTACGGACTTCTGGTGCAGGGCATCTCCAGTGCTCCCGCGCCAGGCACAAGGCGTGGGCCAGGAGAGAGAATATCTGATGGTGGGAAGCGAGGAATACAGGAAGTAGTGCATTTTACTAAATGGAGAAAATATTGGAGGCAGCCAACTTGATAGAATCATCAAAAATAAAAATCAAGGCATAACACAAAACCAGAAAGTACATTTATAACTCCTTATGTCCAACTAGAGAAAGTAAAAATGATGAGAAAAATATTTTGAGAAAAGTTAACTAGCTCATTTGCAGTGACAGCATTCAGAAAATCAATATAAATGCAGCTCTAGAGCAGCAATTCAGCTTCCCAGCTTGGAGGACTGGAGGTTTGAAGCTTTCAGCTGCTATCAGATTGGAACCTCTCAGCTCACAGGGTGCTAAGTAGACAAGAAGGAAGACGTACATCACCAAGGGACCACAGTGATGTGTCACCACAGAATTTTCAGACTGAACACACTGACCACACCATGGGGTCCAATGGCTGCCATTTAGGAAAGCATGCTTTCATGTGTGAAAGTGTGTCATTTAAGAGTAAATATTCTTTTTTAAAAAAGAGAGTCATGAACTAATAAAAATGATGGACAAAGACGTGAGAAGATATACTGCCTGTCTGCCCTCCTTCCTCAGAGAGACCACATTTCCCTTTGAAACAAAAACGAGGTCAGAATAAAAGGTCCTCCCATCCTAGCCCCAGCCTCAGTTAGAAAGGGCCAGAGGAGGTGGCCTACCATCGCTCTCCAAAATATGTTCTCTGTGTAGTTCACCAAGGGGATTCATTTGGTTTGACAAACATTTCCTTTTAAAGAATAAACACTTCTTGAAGGATTAAAGGCCAGGTAATGGCCATTCACATTATCTTGCGAGTAGGTTACTTTAATCATTATCATCACTAGTATTGCAGAGAAGGTTAAAAGGATTCTCATCTCTCAATCATATTTCAACCTCATAACCTTGTGAATCCTGTAGGACTCTTATTTACCCCATTTCACAAATGGGGAAAGTGAGGGGGAGATAAATCGCCTTTGGTCATACAGCCAGTGAGTGCAGAGGCAGAATTTAAAGCCAGGTCTTCTAAGTCCACGTTCAAGGCTGCTGTCATTACCCCAGGTAACTGCATTCGTTGCACTCCCACATTTACTGGAACTGGAGCTTTGGGTGGGATTGGGGAAAAAGGGAAGAGAAGGTCTGGAAGTGTTGGCAGTGGCATGGGCAGGGAGGTATACCTGCCTGCTGAGATGGCTCACCCTCACCACACAGGGTCTTGCATTGGAGAACTGACGCAAGGTCTTGTTTGGGGAACTCACTGGACCTTGTGGACTTGAGCCGGCTCTTGCAAACTCTTCCACACTCCAGTCATTTTCCCTTGGCTGACTCCTTTCTCTGTAAGGTCTCCTCGTGAGCCCTGGAGGATCCAATTCCTTGCACACTTCACCCTCCTTCCTCAGCATGCTGCCACCTTTGAAACACAGGCGTGTTGTTTCTTTTGACTGGACCCCAATAGAAATGTCAAAGGTGATACCTTGTGAGTAGGAAGTGAAGTCAGGTCATATTCTTGAAGATAAAGTTAGGCCAGGTTCTATGGAACGAGCTGGAACCAACTTCCATGAGAATTGTGCTTTCTCCCCGTTTTGTTTTGTTTTCTCGTTTCTGCCTCAGCAACACCCTTGAAGGATGGATGGGATCCTTCGTGTCCAGGTGTAGCTCACCTGCTTCAGGAGACACCAGACTGAACTCTTGCCCTCTGGCGTTCTCCTTGGGTCCATCCCACATGCTGCCTGGAAGCTTCTTCTTTGTCACCCAAGGTCCCATATTTCTTCATTTTTGCCCTGGATCCAGCACCTTGAGTTAGAAAGAGATAAGAAACACTGCACAATCAACATATATGGACTTTGAATTCCTATTCAATTTGTAAGAAAAACAAAGCTATCCTGGATATATTTGATGATATTAAGGAATTAATGTTCCTTCTTAGGTGTGCAATAATATTGTGATCATGTTTTAAGAAAAATAAGAGTCTCCTATTTACATATAAAAATATGATAGGAGAAAAAAGATGTCGACCTTTTTGCTTCAGAGTCTTCAAATCTCCCTTTCACCTACCTCCTTCCCTTTACCATGTAAACATGTCCTATTTGCCTTAGAAATGGTTTCTTCATTTGGGCAGGGCACAGTGGCTCACACCTGTAATCCTAGCACTTTGGGAGGCTGAGGCAGGTAGATCATCTGAGGTTGGGAGTTCAAGACCAGCCTGATCAACATGGAGAAACCCCATCTCTACTAAAAATACAGTATTAGCCGGGCATGGTGGTGCATGCTTGTAGTCCCAGCTACTGGGGAGGCTGAGGCAGAAGAATCACTTGAACCCAGGAAGGGGAGGTTGCAGTGAGCTGAGATCGCACCATTGCACTCCACCCTAGGCAACAAGAGTGAAACTCCATCTCAAAAAAAAAAAAAAAAGAAAAGAAAAGAAATATTAAATTCCTAAGGAGTAAAACTACTCCTTTTTTTAAAAAAAGTGAGTATCAGATCTGTTATAAGGATGAAATTAAATGTTTCCATGTCCACATTCATTTTTTCGGCTACATGGTGGGGAGCTCAGAAAGCTCACTATTTTACTTATTCCTGTCTCCTTCATCATTTTCTGCATGGAGGAAGGTTAAAAGGGTGTACAAATGACTTCTGTAGTGGAAAGGTACATTCATGTATTTTTCCAATGTGAGGAGGAAGAGATCCTTTTACCAAGTCGAGTTCATGCTCTTTGCTTCCCAACTGGCCTTTGAGTATAGGTACATTAGGATTCATAGACCTCTGAGGAGGATTTCAAGACCTTGCTGCAAACTTTGGGCCAGTACTGGTGATCAGGTAGCTTGAGGGCCCCTAAATGTCTCCCTGATGACTGACCAGCTGGAATGCATAGATATGGCTTAGTCCTCTTCCATCCCCACTCCCTGGGAGAAGGAGGGATCTGTTACAAGTCCAGTGAAAAGGTCTTTCCAGACACTTGACAGTCAGAAGCAGATATGGTAGCTTTTAGCCCCCTTAGCCCATCTTTGGCTTCTGCCATCCATGTGGTTGGGCTGCACCCAATAAGAAACCACCTCATCTTCAATGGTCTGTGAAGATTTCCTGGAATGGGATCAAGGCTTTCCCCTGCTATAATATGTAGATGACTTTTCTGATACAGCAAGTGCCTTCATGCTCCACTCCTTTGGGGTAGCTTTGGATTTTGGCTGGAATCTTCTCATTGCTGGCATCTGCTTTTAATTTGCATACGATCAAGCAGGTCAGCCCCTAGTGCATCCCCATGGTTTTAAGAATTCAGAGACAGAGTTCCCTGAATGTGATATGAGACCAGGCTGTCTCAAAATTGTCACTGATTCTACTAAGGAAATGTTGGGAGAAAGGAAGAAGAGGACGAAGTGGAGGATTTATGAGTTATTTATTCGTTTGTGATGCTACATATATCAATGGTAACTCTATCCTGACATCTCTCCCTCCTACCTCCACTCCTAATTCTTCCTGGATCTGAAGTAGGAAGAGACAATGGAAGGGAAGGAACTGAATATAATTTATTCATGAGCATGTAAGATAACACCTTCTCCTCTTCCCTCTCTTACTCTGCCATGTAACAAATATTGTTAAGTATACCAGTTATTTTCCAATGCTAGAAAAGTCAATGAAAATGCCGTGATTTTTCAAAACTAAAACAAAAATTGAGAATAGGGATTATAAGGATTGCTATCAAAACCTAGTCAAGTTGTAAATTTCTTGTACAATTGGGAATTGTTTCAGGAAAACAAATACTTGGTGATTTAAAAACATTTTTAGTAATGATTGCATGGCATTATTTATGAAAATATAATTCACTAGGTTTTAAAAATTAAAATCTGTCCTTAATGAAGTAACTTCATACTCACAGAGAGAGAGATTTTGAGGAAAGGTGTGTTGTAGGATTTCCGTCTTTACAAAAAGAGCCCTGCAATTGCAGTGGGTTGATCTAATCAGTCCATTGACTGGAAACTGAAGGAAGTATTTGATTCTGTATCTTTAAATTAGTCTAATTCATTTACAAGCCATGTGACTGACTGGTAACAACTTAAAAGTGACAAGAAATCCAGCCTAGTTTGTGGCAACTGTCTTGAGCTCTTCCACTTTGATTCTACCATTTATCCATTGATTCATTTAATCAACTCTGAATGATACTCTACTATCAGGACAGCATTGAGTAAGATATCATTAGATCCTGTGTCTACAGGCTTATTTCTGTGGTGTAAACAGACCTCTGACTAGTTCATTTAGATTACATTTCAACATAATGTAATATGGGCTATGGTAGGAGGGAGACCTGACCTAGACTGGGATTGCCAAGAGAGGTCACCTGGAGGAGGTATTGGATACCTAAGCTGTCATGAAGGATCAAATAGGTGCTCGCCAGGGAGGGAGAGGAGCTTGTTCCAGCCAAGGGTAGCAGCTTGGGTGCACAGACAAGAGGGCATATAGAGACTTAATTTGGAAAATAGTAAGAAACTCTGGGTGGTTGGGATATAAAATGCAAAGCAGAGGAGTGTGTGTGTGTGTGTGTGTGTGTGTGTGTGTGTGTGTATGTACGTGTTAGGTGTGAGGAGTGGGAGGAGGGTAATGTCAAGAGTTGACAGGAGTTCTAGGCTTAAAACCAGTAAGGACTCTGGGGAACTTTAAGTAATAAACTGGCCAGACTCCTGCAGCTGGCCCCGGGGCTGGGTTGATTAGTCTTGGAACCAGTTAGGCTTCGCTGGCTGCCAGCCTGGGCCAGGCCCCACACACCCCAAACACAAGCAGGGATGGAGAAGAGGAAGATACGGTAGGCACTGACCTCCTGACCTTGGCATGATGCATGAGCTGTTCTGCCCTTCCAGGAGGTTCTACCCCTCTGAGCACTGTTCCCCTCCTCACCCTGTGATGATGGTCTTAGCACTTAAGATGCCACAGCCTGTCAGGAAGTGGGGCCTATTCCATTTAGCACTGTTCACCCAGGGCATCTACTTGGTGCTCACAAACTCTCTGAGCTTGGTGGGTGTAAAGACCCTCAGACCACATGCTAGAAAATAAGCTTCACGAGAACAGGGGCCTGCTGTCTTCTTTTTAACTCAGTCTCCAGTGCCCAGAAGATTAGGTTGTTTCTCAATGTTTGTTGAATGAATAACTGAATGTAAGAAGTTGTCCAAGAAGAACTTTCAGGAAGAAATTTTGTGGTGATCACTACCCAGGTCCCATGGCTGAAGCCTCAGCCCTTTGGAGGAAGGAGGTGCAACGCTAATATGGTCTGTTTTACAGGGTTGCTGTGGGCCCAGAGGGCAGGGGAGATGCCTGGTTCTCTTCTCCAGCCAATACTCCCCAGAGCTGGGCATAGTGGTCTCTGGGAAGTGCAATACTCCCTGGAGCTGGGCATAGTGAAGTATCTGGGAAGTGCAATAAATACTCCCTGGAGCTGGGCATAGTAAGTGCAGCACCATCAGGCTCTGGCCTGACCTCCACATTCCCACAGGAGTAAAGGTGAGATAAGTCAAGTCCCCATGTGATGTTGAATGCAGGGACATTTCAGGGGAGTGGAAGGAGAGGAATCAAGACCCCCAGAGTCATGGGGACAGCTTTACCTGTGACCAGAAGGCCAGTAAGGAAGACAGTGAGCCAGGGAGAACTGGGTTATTACTGCTTGTGTGATCTCACCCTTCACCACCAGCTCACGAAGTCTGAGGAAATTCAGGTTGCTGAAGACTGTCACTGACTGAATGATAGTCTTCAGTTACTCTCTCTTCTCCAAACGCATCCTCTCTTTTGGCGCCATGTCTTGATGTGAGTGGTCCCTGTGCTTGGAGGGCCTCCCATCTCTTCTTCATCTGACACAGAGCTTCTACTCATTCTTCAAAACCCTGGTCAGATATTGCTGCTTCACTGAAAACTCTCTGCCCCAGCCACAGTTCCTTGTTCTCTCTTTTGTGACCTCGTGGCCTTGTCACAGTGCTCTCTGTTGTGGTGGAATAATCTGTTTACTTCATGTATTAGGCCTTTCCTGCACGCTATAAATAAACACCTGAGACTGAGTAATTTATAAAAAAGAGAGGTTGAATCAGCTTACAGTTCTGCAGGCTGTACAGGAAGCATGGTGCTAGCATCTGCATGGCCTCCCCAGGCCTCAGGAAGCTTACAATGAGGGTGGAAGGCAAAGGGAAGGCAGACCCATTGCATGACTAGAGCAGGAGCAAGAGAGCCAGGGATTGGGATGGAGGTGCCACATACTTTTAAGTGACCAGATCTCACGAGAACTCAGTCACTATGCCAAAGACAGCACCAAGCCACGAGGAATCCGCTCCTCATGGAGTAACAATGCAAACACCTCCCACCAGGCCCCGCCTCAAGCATTGGGGATTACAATTTAACATGAGATTTGGGTAGGGACAAATATACAAACTATATCATGTGGCTACCTCTCCAGTGTGACTCTGAGTTTCAGGGGTAACAATCCTGTCTTAAAATTTATGTATATACAACTTATGTCACACAATCTTATTGTGAAAGAAAGAAGCACATTAAAGAATATATCTAAGGCATTGGAAATAGATCATCCGCAGTTATTCCCAAAAGGTAATGAGTAGCTGAATTAACAAAATCTGGTATTTATGGACACATGAGTATTATTCAGCCATAAAAAGGAACACATGCTGCAGCGTGGATGAGCCTTGACAACATTCTGCTGAATGAAATAAGCCAGACAGAAGGACAAATATTATATGATTCCACATAGAGGATTTACCTAGAATAGGCAAATTTCTAGAGACGAAAAATAAAGTATAGGCTTCCGGGGTCTGGAGGAATGGGAAGAAAAGGAGTTATTGTTTAATAGGTATGGAATTTCTGTTTGGGATGAAAAAAAGTTCTGGCACTAGTGGTGAATGTACTTAATGCCACTATGTATCTTTACCACAATATTTTATTAAAAAGCAACAACAAGAGAAGAAACAAATGAAAAAATAGCAGTAAAGTATTGCAATAACCCAAATGCAGAGAGTAGTTCAAAACTATGTAGACCGGTTACATGGAAGACGACACACTACCGGCTCTTTCTCATGAGAAGAAACCCTGCGTTTTTTCTCTTGACATGATATTTAGGGAATCAGTAAGATTCCATCAACATGATCCTCATATTCTCTTATTTTTCTGCAAAATCAGCAGAAGTGTTTTTTCCCAACATGAAATTATACTTATTCTGGCTGGGCATGGTGGCTCATGCCTGTAATCCCAGGACTTTGGGAGGACAAGGCAGGTGGATCACTTGAGCTCAAGGGTTCAAGACCAGCCTGAGCAACATGGTAAAATCCTGTCTCTGCAAATAATACAAAAAACTAGCTGGGTGTGGTGGTGCACACCTGTGGTCCCAGCTACTTGGGAGGCTGAGATGGGAGGATTGCTGGAACCCTCAAGGTCGAGGCCACAGTGAGTTGAGATCATGTCACTGCACTCCAGCCTGGGTGACAGAATGAGATCCTGTCTCAAATAAATAAACAAATAAAAGTAAATTATACTTCTGGCTATGGAATTTTATTTTACATGAGCTGAGAATTATTGAAATGCTTTAGAAAATTGATAAACTGTTTACTTCTTTTAGTTTGTAATTTGTCTTAGTTATGTGTGTGTGTCCATAAATATGTGTACATATGTGTGTGTTTATAAATACATATACAGTATTATATGTGTATGAAATGTATCTATATATGTACATATATGTATATATGTGTGTATATATGTATGATATAGATATCATACAATATTTGTTTTTCTGTGTCTAGCTTATTTCATTTAGCAGAATGTTTTCAAGATTCATCAGTGTTGAGGCATGTGTTCCTTTTTATGGCTGAATAATATTCATGTGTACCTAAATACCATATTTTGTTAATTCAGCTACTTATTACCTTTAGGAATATATATATATTTCCTAAATGTATATCTATGTAGATATGAATATCTATAAATATCTATATATATTCCTAAAAGGAAAATATAGATATCTATATATATTCCTAAAAGGAATATATCACTGCACTCCAACCTGGGCAAAAGAGTGAGACCCTGTTTCTAAAAAATAATTTAAAAATAAGTTAATAACAAAATAAGTTGGCTAGGTACAGTGGCTCATTTCTGTAATCACAGCACTTTGCAACACTGAGACAAATAATAATACCCAAGAGTAAAAATTAAGTAAACAGTTATAACATGATTAGTCATTTTATTTATTTTCATTTTGCTGGATTGGAGCCTGCTGTTATATCATGTAAAACATGTAAAATGTTTGCTAGGATTTTGTGTTTTTAACACCCATGCACATTTATGGGAACTCATTAGAGGGGGAAGGCAGGATTTAAAATTTCCTTCCATGAAACAATTAAAGGGCAAGAAGTGAATCGTGTGGGACCTGAAGCATGGCATGGCTGAGCTGCTGACGAGGCCTCAGCTGTGCTTTGCATCATGTAAGAGCTCAACACCCTGAGAAGGTGCCTGGTAAATGCCACTGGCTGATCGGATGGCAGTTCTGGGAAGGCCTCTGATCAGAAGCAGAGCCTTTGGCAGAATCTAAATGGCAAAATCACAAACAGTAACAGGCCCTAAAAATAACAGCTGCAACCTCAGCAAAATGAAAACCTTCTATACGGGAAGTATAATGGGAAATGTATTGATTGGTATTTTTATCCAGGTACATGAATAGTGATCACAAGCAGAGATGCTCCCCTTTTCTACAAAGGAAAAGGTGTAAAACGTTGGTTTACAATGTAGTAAAACCAGTAACATGGTGGTGTAAAACACTGATCACCATCAGCAGAGTCTTCTAGCAAGAAGGACAACTCAAGTCAACAGATATGTTTGGTGAATTTTGTGGTTGCAAGTGGCTGGAATAGAATGTAAATCAGCTTTCATGTATCCATTCTCTCATTCCTCTCATTTTAATGAGCACCTACTACATGCCACGCATTGTTCTAGGTATGTGGAGGATATCAGTGAGCCAAGCCAAGATTAAATTCTCTCTGCTCAGATACAGAAAATAAGGGATACACATCATACAATAAGTATGTTATATAATATGTTAGAAAGTAGAAAAAAGGAAAAGTACAGCAGCAGAGGAAATTCAACAGTGCCAAAAAATACTGGGCATGGGGAAGGGGCATTTGGTGGGCAGGGGCAGCTCTGCTGAAATGACCATTAGTGAACAGAGTCCTGAAGCAGAAAGCCAGTGGATGATGGCAGAAGAGCATTCCAGATAAAGAAGGTATGAAGGCCCCTGAATGGAGCCTGGCAGCTGGGTCTAGGGCTGTGGTTCCTGCAGGGTGAAGTGAGGGCCGGGTCTTGGGGGCTTTCACTTTGGGTGGGAAGAGGAACCTGTGCAAGTTCCTGAACAAAGGAGTGACCTGACCTAGGGATAACTTTTTTTTGAGATGGAGTCTTGCTCTGTCACCAGTCTGGAGTGCAGTGGCGCAATCTCGGCTCAGTGCAATCTCCGCCTCCTGAGTTCAAGTGATTCTTCTGCCTCAGCCTCCTGAGTAGCTGGGACCATAGGCGTGTGCCACCATGCCCGGCTAATTTTTTTGTATTTTTAGTAGAGATGGGGTGTCACCGTGTTGGCCAGGATGGTCTCGATCTCTTGACCTTGTGATCCACCCACTAGGGATAATTTTTAAAAAGCATTCACTTTGCTGCTGTGTTGGAAATAGAGAGTAGGGACATGGGCAGGGTAGAAGTCAGGAGGCTTGTGAGGAGTTGTCCTTCAATTCCAATGAGACATGATGTGGGGCCTATCACCAGCCTCCAACTTCCGGGCTCAAGCAGTCCTCCTGCCTTAGCTTTTTGAGTAGCTAGAGCATCTGTGCACACCATCATGCCCTGCTAGCTTTTTTATGTTTTTTTGGTTTTTTTTTTTGTAGAGATGGCATCTGGCTATGTTGCCCAAGCTGGCCTTGAACTCCAGGGCTCAAGCAATCCTCCTGCCTCAGCCTCCCAAAGTGCTGGAATTACAGGCATGAGCCACTGCATCTGGCCAGCTTATTTTATTATTATTATTATTAATATTGACTTATTTTTTATTATTTTTGAAGACAAGATCTCACTCTGTTGCCCAGGCTAGAGTTCAGGGGTGTAATCATTGCTCACTGCAGCCTCCAACTCCTGGGCTCAAGTGATCCTCCCGCCTCAGCCTCACAAGTAGCTGGGACTACAGGCACATGCCACCATGCCCAGCTACCTTTTTTTTGTTTTGCAGAGACAGGGGTATTGTTATGTTGCCCAGGCTGATGTTGAACTCCTTGCCTCAAGCAACCCTCCTACCTTGGCTTTCCAAAGTGCTGGGATTAGAGATGTGAGCCACTGTGCCCAGCCATGTTTTAGTAAAATTTAAATATAAACCCAAAGTAGATAGAATAGTATAATGATCTCTCATGTGCACATTCCCTGTCCCTGTTACTCACTCATAGTCAAAATTGTTTCTTCCTCATGCCTACCTTTTTGCTTTCCCTAACCTCAGAATATTTTAAAATACATTCCAGATATCATGTCATTTTTTCCTGTAAACGTTTTAGTAGGTAACACTAAAGAATAAGAACTTTTCAAAATAAAACCACAATGCCATTATTGTACTAAAAAAATTAACATCAATAACATCAGCTAGTCAGTCAGTTTTCAAATTTCCCGTTGTCTCATGAATGAATGTTGGATCAGAATCCAAGTAAGTCTGACCCATTCCGTTTGATTCAGACTTTCGTTTTGAAATGTCTCTGTAGATGATTTGTCTAAAGGCATTAGCAGCCACACACTCAGTTCCGTGTTCCTCATCAACTACACATCACGCTCCTTTCTGTGTCTTTCCCAGGGCAGCGGCCTCTGTTGTTGCTGTAACCCTTTCACTTCTTGAATTCACTACCTCAAAGCACCAAAGTGACTTTGGCTCTCCAAGTATTCTGGAGTCATTGTGAAAGCTGCAGATGTGGTTTAAGTGTGTTTGGCTTTTGAAAACCCCCAGAAGTCTATATATGCAGCAAAATTCATGGTTCCCTCCCTCTTTTGTTCTCCCAGAGAGGAGAACAGAGACACTCCCTCTTCTAGTTCTCTCCATATAGGCTTTGGTCTTTGATTTTATTGATTGATTGATTGATTGATTGATTGTTTGAGACAGAGTCTCGCTCTGTCATCCAGGCTGAAGAGCAATGGCATGATCTCGGCTCACTGCAACCTCCACCTCCCAGATTCAAGCAATTCTCCTGTCTCAGCCTCCCAAGTGGCTGGGACTACAGGCACATGCCGTCATGCCCAGCGAATTTTTGTATTTTTAATAGAGACAGGATTTCACCATATTGGTCAGGCTGGTCTCGAACTCCTGGCTTCAGGAGATCCACCCAACTCAGCCTCCCAAAGTGCTGGGATTACAGGCATGAGCCACTGTACCTGGTCTTTGATTTTGAAATGCCAGTCTGCATCAGCTAGAACCTTCTCTATGCTGGGGTACCGAGTGGAGGAATGAACTTCCCTGTTTGTGTTCTGCTCTGTGAAACTTTTGACCTGTCCGTGTATTCCTTAGATGTGTCGAGGTTTAAGGTATGCTCTGAGATTGGGGAGAGAAGAGAAGGGGCTTTAAACACAGAAACAATCGAAGCATTGAGTGTCAAACTTTGCCTCTAGAAAGGTTCCAATGATTTCCACTGCTCTGTCATGCCCTGGAGAGAATTTTGGTATAGTTGCTATGCATCTTTTCACATAATTATGATCACATACACGATTTTACCCTTTTTAAATTCACCATGATATTATAAACACTTATTTTCTATTGTTACATATTTCCCTTTACCTTGATTTTTTTTTTTTTACAGACCCACAGTGTTCAGGCCTTCTTCCTTAGAAAGACAAAGCCACTGAGTAGTGACACTCAGAATTAAGGGAACTGCATCCCAGGCCTGGTTTTGCCACCAACTAGAAATATGACCAAGGTTTTCTCCTCCGTTGAATGGGTGCCATAATCCTTACTTCACAGGATTGTTACAGAGATGAGATGAATTAAGTTTATAGGGGACTTGTAAACTCTAAATTAATATTCAAAAATAAGATGTTAGCATCTGTATTTAGAGGCAGTAAGCAAAGCTATAGAAACTAGTTAGTTCTCTCTGCTGATCAAAACTACGGTACTCAAACCTTGAAGAGTCCAACTCTTAATGAGGGAGAACCTGTGTGTTCCGACCGTGCTCCAGCTGCTGGCTCGAAGTAGGGGCTCTTCCTGCCATGTATAAGCAAGAGGAATCACTAAAGCAGAGTTCAAATAGTCAGTCCAGAATGCAATAAATAATGGAAGAATTGTAACTCTGGTTTCTTTATAAATGAAGCTGAGAATCCCAAAATACTTCTGATATTTTCATGAAGGTCTATGCAATGTTCTTATTCTTCCCATGCCTTTGTATTTTGATTTTTCAGACTGAATGGACTTCGGGCTTAACATGTGCCTTGTACACTGTAGGAGTACGATAGATCTGTTGACCTGAATGAAGGTATAAACAGAGGAGAATTATCCATGCAACTATGGTGTCACTTACATTTCTCTTACTATTGAGCCAGTGATTCCAGTATTTCTACAGTGTGATAGGGGCACATTTTGGAATTGATGAATCAGAGCTGCAGACGTGGTCTGACAATTCCTCTCATCCACTCAGTTCTGCTCTCTTGGTTGCTTTCTCGATTCCTGTTCCCGGATACATTTCTCCCTGGAGACTGTTTGCTTCTGAACTAGTCTCTTAATCCTCCCAATCCATATTTGGAGAGATGTCTAGTGCTTACCCGTGACCATGAGAAAGTATTGCACTTTCTGGCCTCCCTCGCAGTTAGGCAGGGCTATGTAATTGGTCACAGCCAGTGGGCTGTGAGGAAAGAGGTGTGTCATTTGTGGGCTGAGACTGTGAGAAGCTCCTGTGTAAATATCCAGGTTTTCTTTCCTCACCTCATCAGGATATTGCAGCCATAGGATGGTGGAGCCTCCCTTGGCCTCAACTCTGAGTCACCATGACAACAATCTCCTTGAAGAATTACATGGCCCCCAGTGGACTTTATGTGATTGAGAAAACCATTTTTGTGATGTCAAGCCAATGAGATCTGGTGCTAATTTATGACAGTGGCACAGTTGTGTTTATTCTGTCTCCACATTCCATCTCTCAGATGGCCTCAGGCTGTTCTCTGGTTTTAAACCTTTTTGTATGTGGAAAGTACATCCTGAAAACTTGGATGTAGTTACATTTTTTAGATTATATTGCCATATTTTCCAAACTGTGGCCTACATGCCACTGGTGGTATGTGAGATATTTTTATGTGAAATATAGACATATCTGTTTTCAAATATTTATTTACATGTATAATTCACTTCTACTTATGGCAAGTGATGTGTCTTTCTCAATCTTAGTGGTTGCATAAATGTTTCTTTTACAATAACATTGGAGAAAATGAAATGACTTAGGAGAAATATCCAGTAGATAAAAGTATATTTGGTGTGCACATATGGCAAAAGTCTGAGAAATGGTATTCAAATGACTGAGGGTTTGGGAAGCACTGTGTATGGTAAATTATGTGGTGGAATGACTTAAAGAAACCTCCACCAGACCAGGAGATTTTCATTTTTAACACCCAGTTCACAGCATTCGATTCAGTAGAGGTTTTTGAATGAGTAAACATTATTATAAAAAATTTAGTTCCAGATCCTTGAGGAATCGCCACACTGTCTTCTACAAAGGTTGAACTAATTTACACTTCCACCAAAAGTGTAAAAGCATTCCTATTGCTCCACACACTCTCCAGCATTTGTCTCCTGATTTTTTAATGATTGCCATTCTAAGTGGCATAAGATGGTATCTCAATGTGGTTTTGATTTGCATTTCTCTAATGACCAGTGATGACAACTTCTTTTCATGTTTGTTGGCTGCATAAATGTCTTCTTTTGAGAAGTGTCTGTTCATATCCTTCATCTACTTTTTGATGGGGTTGTTTTTTTCTTGTAAATTTAAGTTCTTTGTAGATTCTCAATATTAGCCCTTTGTCAGATGGGTAGATTGCAAAATTTTTTTCCCATTCTGTTGGTTGCCAGTTCATTCTAATAATAGTTTCTTTTACTGTGCAGAAGCTCTTTAGTTTAATTAGATCCCATTTGTCTATTTTGGCTTTTGTTGCCATTGCTTTTGGTGTTTTAGTCATGAAGTCCTTGCTCATGCCTATGTCCTGAATGGTATTGTCTAGGTTTTCCTCTAGGGTTTTTATGGCATTAGGACTTATGATTAAATCTTAAACCATCTGTAGTTAATTTTTGTGTAAGGTGTAAGGAAGGGATCCAGTTTCAGCTGTCTGCAGATGGCTAGCCAGTTTTCCCAACACCATTTATTAAATAGGGAATCCTTTCTTCATTGCTTTATTTTGTCAGGTTTGTCAAAGATCAGATGGTTGTAGATGTGTGCCATTATTTCTGAGGCCTCTGTTCTGTTCCATTGGTCTATATCTCTGTTTTGATACCAGTACCACGTTGTTTTGATTACTGTAGCCTTATAGTATAGTTTGAAGTCAGGTAGCATGATGCCTGTAGCTTTTTTTTTTTTTTTCTTTTTGCTTAGGACTGTCTTGGCTATGTGGACTCTTTTTTGGTTCCACATGAAATTTAAGGGTTTTTTTTCCAGTTCTGTGAAGAAAGTCAATGATTGCTTGATCTATAAATTACTTTGGGCAGTATGGCTATTTTCGTGGTATTGATTCTTCCTAACCATGAGCATGGAATGTTTTTCCATCTGTCTGTGTCCTCTCTTACTTCCTTGAGCAGTGGTTTGTAGTGAAGGCACATCCCTTGTTATTTGTATTCCTAGGTCTTTTATTCTCTTTGTAGCAATTGTGGATGGGCGTTCACTCATGATTTGGCTCTCTGTCTGTTACTGGTGTATATATAGGAATGCTTATGATTTTTGCACATGATTTTGTATCCTGAGACTTTGCTGAAGTTGCTTATCAGCTTAAGGAGATTTTGGGCTGAGACAACGGGGTCTTCTAAATGTACAATCATGTCGTCTGCAAATAGAGACAATTTGACTTCCTCTTTTCCTAATTGAATACCCTTTCTTTCTTTTCCTTGCCTGAATGCCCTGGCCAGAACTTCCAATACTATGTTGAATAGGAGGGGTGAGAGAGGGCATCCTTGTCTAGTGCCTGATTTCAAAGTGAATGCTTCCAGTTTTTGCCCATTCAGTATGATATTGGCTGTGGTTTGTCATAAATAGCTCTTATTATTTTGAGATATGTTCCATCGATACCCAGTTATTGAGAGTTTTTAGCATAAAGGGCTGTTGAATTTTGTTGAAGGCCTTCTCTGCATCTATTGAGATAATCACGTGGTTTTTGTCTTTGGTTCTGTTTATGTGATGGATTACATTTATAGATTTGCGTATGTTGAACCAGCCTTGCATCCCAGGGATGAAGCTGACTTGATTGTGATGGATAAGCTTTTTTTTGATGTGCTGTTGGATTTGGTTTGCCAGTATTTTACTGAGGATATTCACATCAATGTTCATCATGGATATTGGCCTGAAATTCTCTTTTTTAGTTGTGTCTCTGCCAGGTTTTGGTATCAGGATGATGTTAGTCTCATAAAATGAGTTAGGAAAGATTCCCTCTTTTTGTATTGCCTGGAATAGTTTCTGAAGGAATGGTATTAGCGCCTCTTTGTACCTCTGGTGGAATTCGGTTGTTAACCTGTCTGGTCCTGGACTTTTTTTGGTTGGTAGGCTATTAATTGCTGCCTCAATTTCAGACCTTGTTATTGGACTATTCAGGGATTCGACTTCTTCCTGGTTTAGTCTTGGGAGGGTGCAAGTGTCCAGGAATGTATCCATTTCTTCTAGATTTACTGGTTTATTTGCATAGAGGTGTTTATAGTATTCTCTGATGGTAGTTTGTATTTCTGTGGGATTGGTAGTGATATCACCTTTATCATTTTTTATTGCATCTATTTGATTCGTCTCTGTTTTCTTCTTTATTAGTCTGTCTAGTGGTCTATTTTGTTGATCTTTTCAAAAAAAACCATTTGACCCAGCAATCCCATTACTGGGTATACACCCAAAGGATTATAAGTCATTCTATTATAAAGATACATGCACATGTATGTTTATGGCAGCACTGTTCACAATAGCAAAGACTTGGAACCAACCCAAATGCCCATCAGTGATAGACTAGATAAAGAAAATGTGACATATATACACCATGGAATACTATACAGTCATAAAAAAGGATGAATTCATGTCCTTTGCAGGGACATGGATAAAGCTAGAAACCATCATTCTCAGCAAACTGACACAAGAGCAGAAAACCAAACACTGCATGTTCTCACTCGTAAGTGGGTATTGAACAATGAGAACACATGACACAGGGAGGGGAACAACACAGACGGGGGCCTGTCAGGGGGTATGGGGCTCGCGGAGGTTTAGCAGGGGATGGGGGGATAGGGGAGGGATAACATTAAGAGAAATATCTAATGTAGGTGGTGGGGTGATGGATGCAGCAAATCACCATGGAACGTGTATACCTATGTAACAAACCTGCGCATACTATACATGTATCCCAGAACTTAAAGTATAATAAAAAAGAAAGAAATGCCATACAGTAATAAAAATGAATGAATGACCAGAAAAAAAAAGACTTGCTGATGCCTCTTGGGCAGTTTCAGAATTATACAGTTTATTTAAAAAAATTAATCTAGAAACCTAAATAATAAAAGCCCCAGTCCAATCCTTTAAGGTCCATTTCATTGTTTTTCTCCTTACTCTCTGAAAAGATTCTGTTTCCCATAAGTGTATTGGGCTCAAATCAGATTTAACCAAAGATCAGCATTCATGGCATCATAACATTTGAGAATGTAAAATGTTGAGTGCATGACATTTGTTTAAATAATGATTTGCTTTCCTGATATTCAGAAAGGAGGTTGCCGTTGGTCTGACTGAGTCACAGGTGGGGCACCATTTGTTTTTCCATTCAGCCACCTCCGGCCCTAATCACAAAGGTCTATGCATTCCCAGTCATTGTGCAGGGTTTTTACTCCGGCTTCTTTCACCATCCTGGAGATTAAAATGTGAGATGAGGAGTAACAAACTTGCCAGTGACGTGGATGGTAAACGTTGTTTGTGTGGGGTGACATCGACTGCAGTTCAAATACAGCCATGAACACATTCTATCAATAGCTTTCTATCGACTGCCAGTCTTGTGCCTTTTCATTTCAGCTCCTAGAGCTGGTCCTGATGAGGTGACAAGCAACTCACCCCAGGTGTGGCAGTCCCTCCCTTCTCTCCAGGGGCTCTCCCTCTCCCCACCTTGCTCTCCTTTGCTAATCCCTGCACATTTTTATGAAGATCAATCCTTTGCACAGCCACCATGGCCAGCATGAGGTGCATGTGCAGGCGGAGAAATAGCAGGTTCATCCACTCGTTCTGGCAGGCACCTCTATCCTATTGAGTACACTTTTGACAGTGGAGACTCTGCTTTACCACAGATCCCTCCTCACTCTCCTCCTCTTCCTCCAAAATTTTGACTGAGGACCATTGCCCTGATTCCCTGACCTGAGGGATGGCTCTAAAAGTGGTGGTTGATGTTTGCCAAATGCCCCTGAGACTCAAAGGGGCAAATTATATTGGTATTTTTCATGAAATTTAAAACACTTTCTAATTTAAGATAATGTAAATTTTCGCTGCTGCGAACCTAGTGCATGGAATTCTCGTAACTCTTCACCTGGCCTCCCAAATGGTAACGGCTTACAAAACTGTAGTGCAGTCCTGGAAATCAGGAAGTGAATGTGGGCAAAGTGCAGTACAGTTCAGTACTTCCAACTAATCTGCAGCCCTCTTTCAAATTTAGCCAATTATCCCACTCATGGTCTTCAATGATTCTTTGCTGTAGCAATTATCACTGGGATGTTTGCCTGATGGTAACTTTCTAGTTATCACTCCTTCTGCATTTGTTAGTTGGAATTCTACTACAAAGAAGAGCTGCCTCTTCTGAGCTATTTATTCATTCAGTTACTTATTTGTATCAGGGTGGGATCATGGATATTTACTTTATTCTATTATCTATTACTCTCATTATTTTTATTTTAGAGCTCTCCCACTCGGTTATCCAGACTGGAGTACAGTGGTGCAATCATAGCTCACTGCAGTCTCAAAGTCTGGACTGAGCTCAAACAATTCTTCCACCTCAGCCTCCTGAGCAGCTGGGACTACAGGTGTGCACTGTCACAGCTGGTTAATTAAAAAAAATTATACAGATGAGGTCTCACTATGTTGCCCAGGCTGGTCAATCATTACTCATTTTGTTGCCCAAATTGTTGTACAATTGGCTATGGAGAGTTTGGTACAAGTTCACTCCTGTGTCCATTTGCCATGCTCCCATCATTTAAAAAAGTCATTCCATTACTTTCTGGGATGACAAGCCATTCCAGATTCATCTTGTGCTTTCTCTGACCCTGCCTTGGAATCAGTCCTTTGTCTCTTGAGCCCTGGTTTCAGTATTATTTTAATGTTGGGTTTATAATGTTCTGCTCACGTTCTTGGAAAATTAATATTTACCATCTGGGAGATCTCTATGTAGGAGATAGTAGAGAGTCTTCTACCATCTGCAGAACTAATTCTTGCGAAACATTGGTCCCAACAACTTGTGAGATTATGAGGAGCATAGCCTGTTTTGATACATATGGTAAAAAATCAGAAGCCACACGATGAGGATTTTCACCAAAAGATCTGTTTTACTCTTTCTTGCTTCTTTATATTTTAAGTAGGTAACTACAGGCCCAATATCTTTTAGAATTTTTGTTGGTTGTAGACTGCTTTTTGCATTCTTCTTGCCCTCATGTAAATACTTTATGACATTCAGCTCCTCACTGGCTGAAATTCTTCCCTCACCATATTTTGTGCTGACACTTTCACTCTTTGCTGAATTCTTGATAGCATCTCAGCTTCTCTGGATCTCGTGCCAATTTTCCAGTTAATCTGATACACACACACACACACACCCATATACATATGAGGCTATACATATACACATATATATGTATATATGTACATATACATGTGTGTGTATATATACACCCCCATATACATGAGGCTATACATACATACATATATATGTGTGTATATATATATATATATACACACACACACACACACACATACACCCATATATATATATGAGGCTATACATATATACACACACATATATATATGTATAGCCTCAACACTGAGGTGAACCTGAGAGTTTCTTGACCAAAACTAGAGTCTTATGCCTCCATCAAATGTATCTCAACTATATATTTTTTCTAAATAGAATGTGTGTGTGTGTGACTATGTGTTTATTATAGAGATTGATTCATACTCAAGCACTAACAGTGTGGGGTATTGTTGTTGTTGTTGTTGTTGTTGAGATGGAGAATTGCTCCATCACCCCAGACTGGAGTGCAGTGGCATGATCTAGGCTCACTGCAACCTCCACCTCCTGGGTTCAAGCAATCCTCACACGTCAGCCTCCTAGGCAGCTGGGATAACAAGCATGTACTGCCATGCCCAGCTAATTTTTGTATTTTTAGTAGAGACAGGGTTTCAGCATGTTGGCCAGGCTGGTCTCAAACTCCTGACCTAAAGTGATCACCCTCCTCGGCCTCCCAAAGTGCTGGGATTACAGGTGTGAATCACCACGCCCAGCCGACAGTGGTTTGTTTTCTTTTGAAATTCACAAATCTTGCTGTTACGACTCTATTATCATCAAATTCTAAAAGCATAATGTCTTTTATCTGTGGAAGTTTGGTTGTGGTCAAATCTGAATCCAAAATAAAAAGCGAAATGCTTTTTGTTTTTGTTTTTGTTTTTGTTTTTTGAGACGGAGTTTTGCTCTTGTTACCCAGGCTGGAGTGCAATGGCGCAATCTCGGCTCACCGCAACCTCTGCCTCCTGAATTCAGGCAATTCTCCTGCCTCAGCCTCCTGAGTAACTGGGGTTACAGGCTTGCGCCACCATGCCCAGCTAATTTTTTGTATTTTTAGTAGAGACAGGGTTTCACCATGTTGACCAGGATGGTCTCGATCTCTTGACCTCGGGATCCACCCACCTCGGCCTCCCAAAGTGCTGGGATTACAGGCGTGAGCCACCACGCCCAGCCATGAAATGCTTTTTGACTTTCTAATTTGAAATAATTTTATCCTTACAAAACTGGCAAGACTCGTACCTAATGTTCCCATAGACCTTTCACTGGGTATATGTATAATTTTCGTATATGTTGCATTTCATTGTATATTACATTCATGATCTTCCCACTCAGAACTAGTAGGGTCCTGTGGTAAACATCTGTTGAGAATGCCTTCGTGTTATATTCCTGTGTGGAAACCACCTCTGCCCCATATTATCAACCATGTGATTTGGAGGGATTGACTCATTCTTTGTTCCTGGGCTCTGCTTCACTTTTGCCAATCCGCCATGGCTGTGTGCTTGGTTTAAGGGTGTGTTCATGATCCAATTCGGGCCATCAGGATGCATGGAGACTTTCACTAGGGCATATGGAAGTTTCTTCTCTATTCCATGGAAGTCCCTGGATGCTACATTGTTATGATGGTCATCCCTAGGAGCAAGCCAACTCTGAAGGTGAAGAGGAAAGAGCCTAGAGAATTTCTGAACTTTGGAGATGGATGTAATTAATCCATCAGCCCTGCCTCCAAGCCAGTTTCATGAACCTATGAATTCCCTTTTCTCTTTCGTTTCCTAGATATTTTTGATTTCGGTTTTCTGTAGCCTGGAAAGGTTTCTGTTGATAACAGATCTTTTTCTTTGCATTCTTTCATGTTATTTTGCCTGTGTTGGCACTTACCTTAATTACGTGGCTGTTTTTCACCAACTAAATTATGGTGTCCTCGAAACTGTGGACTAAATCACTTGCCTGCCTTTCTTATCTTTGTATAGAGCTTAGTCCTTCCATTTGGCTGCAGTCTGAGGGCCTACTTTCTACCAGGCACAGAACTGAGTCTGGTTCTCCATAACCGTTTATGGAATTGTGAATTTTGTTTAATATACTACCTGTATTCATTTTTTGTTCTTGCATAACAAATTACCACAAACCTAGTGGCTAAAACAAGTTACAGGTTCCATGGTTCAGGAGTCTAGGAGCAGCTCAGCTGGATTCTCTGCTAAGGGTCTTGCCAGGCCACACTCAAGGTGTTGGCTGGGCTGTGTTCTCATCTGGAACCTGACTGGGGAAGAATCTGCTGCTAGGCTCATTACACTTGCAGGCAGAATTTAGTTTGTGCAGCTGTGTGGCTGAGGGCTCCTGGTTTTGCTGGCTGTTCACTGGAAGCTGCTAGAGGCTCTCACTGTGGCCTTCCTCAGTGTGGCTGCTCAGCTCCTTAAGGTAGGAAGGAGAATCCCTGGCTCTAGTTCGCTAAGGCAGAGTCTTAAATAATGTAACATAATCACAAAATGGTGTCCTGTTCCCTCTGCCACATTCTATCAATTAAAAACAAGTCACAAGTTTCATCTACACTCAAGGCTAAGGGATTATACAAAGGCATGGCCATTGAAGGGCTGTCCTCCAAGCTACCTTAAAAGTTCCTGTTCAAGGTGCTTTCTTTGAACATAAAAAAGTGAGTTTGATGTCTCTCAATATTAATACCTCTCATAGGAGGCACTTACATTTTTTAAGTTATAACTACTTTCTTTTCTACTCAGGAGAAGCATTAGGTTTGCTTGACATTTCTTTTTATGATCACCTGTATTTTCTTTAGGTTGAATCATTTTGCAAATACTGGTAAAATGATTTCCTGGGATGTGTTCAACTTTTCAAAAAAAATTTTTTATCATACTTTAAGTTCTGGGGTACGTGTGCAGATCATGCAGGTTCGTTGCATAAGTATACACGTGCCATGGTGGTGGTTTGCTGCATCCATCGCCCCATCTTCTACATTAGGTATTTCTCCCAAGGCTATCCCTCCCCAAGTGCCCCACACCCTGCTAGTCCTCCCTTAGTCCCCCACCCTCCAGGCCCTGGTGTGTGATGTCCCTTCAAAACATGTTTATGCTCTTTTGATGGCATTTTTAAAAAGTAGCAGCTCTGAGTTAGTCATGTTGGAAATTCGATGTCAATATTATCCAAGAGCCCAAAGAATGAAGCACAGTCTCCGACAAATATTTCATTTGTGTTCTTAATCTTACAACTGGCCTTCTCCTGCTCTTCCCCGGTTTTTAAAAAACTAATGGCATGGTGTAAAACAACAACAACCTCATACACTGTTTTGCCCAAAGCAAAAATTAACACATTAATAGATTTGTGAAATTTGGCCAGGTTTTCCTTTATCTATGCAGAATGCCTAGATGTTGACTGGCAGATTAGATTTCTCAACATTTACTTGACTAGTAAATTGTAACAAAGAATCCATTTGGAACATAATTAAGAGCTAATAAACAAAAAAATGGACAAATAAATAATCATCAACACTCCAAAAACATTTTCAGCCAATAAATTATTTTCTTGCATATATTTTCATATTTTTAATGTTTTACTTTACATCTGCTAATTTCATTTCTCCATTTTGTTTATACATAGTCTATGAATGTCATGATTTCTATCCATGGTTCATAGCTCAATGAGATATCTTAGCTTTGTCTTTTACAAATGGTCTTTGAAAAATAACTTACCTTATTCCTATCTTTAGGTTTTAAACATCATTTTACATAATTTGTGTACTTTTTATAGGCACCTTGTCTTAATTTTTAGCATGCCTGGAAATGTTATAATGTTTTTAGTTTTTATATGAATGATCTGTCCTTTATATTCTTGGTAATGAACTACTTTCAAAATGCCAGTGTAGAGGATGGCATTCAGAAAGATGGACTTGGAGAAAAATCACTCCCTAGATGCTGTTTTACAGGGCGGACACTAGATGGTGCAGTGGTCCTACTGATCAGCCAATATACTATTGGTGAGACATGGGAGACGATGTTTGTGCTTAATAGCTTCCATTGAAAAGACAGATGTATCTATAAATGTATTGTTTGAATAGTTCTCTCTCATAAAGTACTATAGTCCTTGAGAAGCAATATGAGATAAATTACTTATTGTTTTTATCTACTTAATGTTTATTTCCCAATCTATTAAAACCTTTATTGAACTGTTTGTTAAGTAAAAATCCAGTCCCTCTTGGGGTAAATTGTTTGCAGGATACAATTGATTCTTAAGTACATTAAGTCTTTCTAAGTGGACATTTGTTTTCAATTTAGGGGGAAAAAAAAGTCTATGTTCCAGTTCTTCGAACAAATATTCTTGAAGTTTTTTTAGAAACTTTTTAAGAGTTGCTGTTTTCCGCCAATAGAGCATAATCACATTTCTGGAATGAGATATATCAGAGAAAGCCAAAGTCCTTGACTAAATGGAATCTTTTCTAAATTGATGTCCAACAGAAAAACGTAGATGTTCTAATCTGCATATCCAAAGGGTTTTTCTTTATCTTGGCTGGAAACTTGGAGCATCTGCAAACTTGGTGTCTTAACATTAGATTACTCTCTGTGGGCTAGAATTTGTGATCCAAGCCTGAATCCTTTAATTACCTTTGAGTTATATAACACCCAGGGGACAAACTGGAAGAGATGCTGCTGTATAACACTCCGCTCTCATGACATAGCTTTGGAAGGTCTCTCTTCTCACGCTTTTTCTAGATTACGTATTTCACAAGTCATGGGGTGATTATTCTGTTCCTGAAAAAGCAAGTTTGCTGAATTGCATTAATTCAAAAAGAAGCTGTACTTATATTTATTAACTTTACATTTGTAAGTTATATAAGTTACATTTATTATGGATAATAACAATGTTACTTAAGTTATATTTATTAACTTTAAGTATAGCGTTCATGACTACCTAAAACGCTTCAAGGGAAGAGTTTATTTCTAACATTTAGCTTTTCAGGTTTAAAACATAAGTTGAAAGAGGGAATATTTGTGGTTTTTAAAGTTAACCTAAAAAGTATTTGAAGAGGGGCTGCACTCAGTGGCTCATGCCTGTAATTTTGGCACTTTTGGAGGCAGAGGCAGGTGGATCACTTAAGGTCGGGAGTTTGAGACCAGCCTGGCCAACATGGCAAAACCCCCATCTCTAGTAAAAATATAAAAATTAGTTGGGCGTGGTGGTGAATGCCTGTAGCTACTCAGTAGGTTGAGGCATGAGAATTGCTTGAACCAAAGAGGCTGAGCTTGCAGTGAGCCAAGATCATGCCACTGCACTCCAGCCTGGATGACAGAAACTCTGTCCCCCTCCCCCAAAACAAATTATTTGAAGAAGACCACGTTTCCTGATACCACTTGTATCATAGGTATATACTACTTAAAACTATGCTAACGCATACACACAAAGCAACAGACCACTGTGTCAGATTATATATTTATGTGCTTTAATTTGTAGAAAATATATTTTGGGGTTGTGATTTACCTTTATAATTAGGTGAACTTCTTTTGAGAAGTTGAATGGAATGTAAAAAGCATTTTTTTAAATTTTAAGTTGTATTTTAAGAACACCAAGAATTTTGCGCGGTGGATCTTCTGGTAGAGGGAAGATCCATTCTTTTTAAATTTTATTTTAGCAGGCTCTGTGTGCAAAACTGCACCAGGCAATAAAAAAGACAGAAAAGTAGATGAGTTGGTTCATGCCATTGGGTGCTCACAGTCAAGGGCATCAGTATTTTAAAATAAAATATCACCTAACAGGGAAATAAAATTATAATCCCAAATAACAGTTGAGGCCAGTCACCGTGGCTCACGCCAGTAATCCCAGCACTTTGGGAGGCCGAGGTGGGTGGACCATGAAGTCAAGAGATCGAGACCATCCTGGCCAACATGGTGAAACTCCGTCTCTACTAAAAATACAAAAAAATTAGCTGGGCCTGGTGGCGTACACCTGTAGTCCCAGCTACTCGGGAGGCTGAGGCAGGAGAATTGCTTGAACCCGGGTGGCAAAGGTTGCAGTGAGCCGAGGTCGTGCCACTGCACTCCAGCCTGGCGCCTGGTGACAGAGTAAGACTGTCTCCAAAAAAAAGAAAAAGAAAACAAATAACAATCAAGAAGATGAGAAGGACCGCAGGTGTTAAAAGGGTCAGGAGAGGCTTTGTGAGAGGGGAAACATTCATGGATATTAAAGATTTTATAAGATTTTGACTTAGCAAGAAAAGGTGTGGGAAAAACTCCACCAAGAGAGATGTGATGAGCAGAGGCATTGCGGTGAGAATGCTCCATGTGAATTTTCAGTTTGGCTGGAATCACACATTAGAAGAGGATATGGAGCCAGATGGCTCTATCGGAACCCTACTGTGCAAGGCTTTGAATCACCAGACTCAGACATGTGAACTACAGCCTCTGAACAGTAGATAACAGTTGAAAATGTCTGGGAACCAGCATGAGATCCCAAAAAGCATTTAAAGAGATTAACCTGGTAACCATATCATTGATGGAAAACAACAGTGAGAAAGGAGACATGCAAGGAGGGCTGTGAAGCACCTGTTTAAGTTATTACATATGAAACAGGAGCTTCAGCAAAGGCTCAAGAAGAGCAACCAGAAACAAGGGACAGTGAGAGGTGACAGAAATATGACTATAGATATTATGTTATAGTAGCATGTACTGTGTGGGTACTTTCTCATTGTTTTTCTAGATTAGTCTCAATCTGTTCCAAGACACTGCATCCCCCATTCATTTGCCAACATGTGTGAGAATTCCACGGTCAACTGGCTTCCTAGCCCCTCCCTTTCCCTCTCATGGATAAATCAGCTGTAGTCCAAGTGCAAGGAGGGAAGGAGCCTCGTTCACTGTTGCTCCTTCACAAAGGAACCACTACAGTCAAGTGCAGGGTCCATGACAGCTGGAGAGGGGTCCCCAGACCTCCATCCTCATGGCCTGGGATGGGGAAGTCACAGCGGATTTAGCAGTTCTGCTCTGTCAGTGCAATGCCTTATCCTCCATGTTTCATTTTCTAGGATGATCCAGTTCGATTCAACTCTTCTTGGACCTTAACTTTCCTCAGGGAGGTAAAGAAGTCCAGAGAGCAGACACCTTGCATTAGGCTCTCACCGTGAGAAGGTTGGAGCACGGTAGCCATAAAAGGGTGGGTAGGTTGTGCACTGCCCAAGAGCATTGACTGTGGGGAAGAATGGGGCCAAAACCCAGCCTATACCCTGCTAGCCAAGCTGGATATAAGATCACTCCTGCCAACAGGAAAAGGGCCCTCTATAAAATGTTGCCCTTAACGTGGATGCAGACGGCTATGTGGAGGGCCAGGACAATGAGGAAAGGATGAGGAGGAGGAAGGAGAAGAGGAAGATATGAGTGCAGAAGTGGTGGATGGAGACAGTTATAACAATGGAGAGGAAGATGATGAAGAAGAAAGGGGTCAGAAGTGAAAGCAACTCAAAGATGAGGGAGAAGACGATGACCGGGTGGAATAATGTATTTTCTAAAATGCCTATTGTGATCTGTGTTTTTGCCCATATCCCCTCTATCCTCAGAATCCTGGCCACACAACCTTTTTTTTTTTTTTTTTTTTTTCTGAGACAGGGTCTTGCTCTGTCACCCAGGCTGGAGTGCAGTGGCATGATCACGGCTCACTGTAACCTCCACCTCCCGGGTTCAAGCCATCCGCCTGCCTCAGCTGCCTAAGTAGCTGGGACTACAGGTACACGCCACCATGCCGACTAATTTTTGTGTTTTTTGTAGAGAGAGTGTTTGCCATATTGTCCAGGATGGTCTTGAACTCCTAGGCTCAAGCAATCTTCCCACTTTGGCCTCCCAAAGTGCTGGGACTTCAGGCATGATCCACCATGACCTGCTCCAAAACTTCTTTTCTGATTGTAACATTGCTGTAGAAATAAGAGGGGAAAAATATACTGGGGGCTGTTAGAGGATAGAAGGTGTGAGGGGAATGATGCTATTTTTATTGTCAAAAAATTGCACAAAGGAGATTATGGGCCAAGGGAGGTCTTGATTGAAGGAAGGAAAACATTTTGCTTTGCAGGGAGGGTGAGTCTTTAGTAGAACACAAAACAACAACAGCAAAATACCCCCCGCCCAAATAGCAAAAACACCTATTTTTGCAAATTGCCCTATTATGTGTATCGTTTTTAAGTAGATTCTTATATATAAGAGAGATAAGGAAAGAGACATTGTATATGATGTCCTCATATATAAGAGGACATTACTTGATGAAAGAGCATGAGGAACCCCCCAAATCAGGCATGATCTCGGAGAAGGCACTCCTTTGGGGATCACTCAGTGAGACCTGGGAAGGTGAGGGGAAGGGGCCTCTTCGGCAGTGTGCGGCCCAGAGGAGAAGCCCCTTTTCCACTGCAACAAGAGGAATGGCGGGAAGGATGAGTGGGCATGTGTATTCATTGTCTATTGCTGCTTGACAAACTACCCTACAGTGTAGCTGCTTAGGAAATACATTTGTTTCTGTGGGTCAGGAATCCAGGCACATCTTAGCTGGGACCTCTGGCTCGGGATCTCTCCCAGATTGTAATCAAGGTATGCGCCAGGGCTGCAGTCATCTGCTGGCTCAGCCGGGAGGAGCTGCGTCCAGGCTGACTCACGTAGTTGTTGGCAGGGTTCTGTTTTCTGTGAGTTGTGGGACTGGAGACCTCAGTTCCCCACAGGCTGTCGGGTTGGAGCCTATGCTCAGTTTCTTGCTACGTGGGTCTCTCCACTGGGCAGCTCACAACACGGCCACTGTCTTCTCTCAGCGTGAGCCAGAAAGAAAATCAAGAGAGACAAAGCAAGATGAGAGTCATGAACTTTCTGTAGCCTCATCTCAAAAGTGATATCACATTTCTTTTGCTGTATTCAGGTCTTTAGAAGGGAGTCACTTGGTCCAGGCCACCCATAGCGTGGGTGGCTGAAGGAATGTGAAGTTCAATGTCTCTGAAGACAAGAAGGTGAAATTATTGAGAGGCTTAGGTGTTAGCACACAAATGAAGTGACCCAGAGTACTAAGGAAACCTAGGGGGAGGTAAACTGGGAGCTGTGTACTAAAACTTCCAGGGTAAGGGAGTGACACGAGGTGTTGAGATTACAGAAGGGACCATTTCTGGCAACACAGCAGACCAGATATCCTATAAAAATCTTCCATTATGGAACACCTACAAATCAGGAGCTCAAAAACAGATATATTCTTTAAATGTCTAGCCTATATTTTGGAAAAGTGTGGGAAATTCCTCAGGGCCAAAACCAGAGGGAGTTGGACACCAGAGTGATAAGCAGGCACTGAAGCCAAGGCCAACCTCAGGGCTTGGCTCAATATTCTGGAACTTTACTCTTGTTCCCGAGTCTCCGTGTGAACAGGGGATGAGGGTTATCTGCTTCCTGCTCCTTTGACTATATGGAGATGACTGTATCAAGTTATCCTCCTGGCCGGGGGCGGTGGCTCATGCCTGTAATCCCAGCACTTCAGGACATCAAGACAAGGAAGGGGGCGAGTGGACAGGTGTAATGAAACAGCATGAGGAGCCCACCAGTCAGGCGTGAGCTCAGAGAAGTTGCTTGTTTGGCGGTTACTCAGTAAGACCTGGGAAGGTGAGAAAGGACCTAGATGGTGGTCCTTTCTCACCTTCCCAGGTGGTGAGAGGATGGTGGCCTAGAGGAGAAGCTCCTTTTCCATTGCAACAAGAGGAATTATGGGAAGGATGAAGGATATGTGGATTAATTATCTATTGCTGCATCACAAATATAGATCACTTGAGTCCAGGAGTTTGAGACCAGCCTGGGCAACATGATGAAACTGTCTCTACCAAAAAATGCAAACATTAGCAGGACCTGGTGGTGTGTGCCTGTAATCCTAGCTAGTCAGGAGGCTGAGGCAAGAGGATCACCTGAGCCTGGGAAAGTCGAGGCTGCAGTGAACCATGATCACACCACTGCACTCCAGCCTGGGTGACAGAGTGAGAACCCTGTCCCCCAAAAAAAGAAAGAAAGTTATCCTGCCCTTGGCTATGACTTGGCTATGACTTAGATGAACCCAGTGTATTTTTTGCAGTTATACATGGGGATGGCAAAAGGCAGAATCCTGAGCATTGGCATGAAACTTGGGTCTTAATGCCTAAGTGAGTCACCTAAACCCTGGACAAAAGGCTATACCCTAAATAAGAGAAAAAGGTAGAAGAAAAATCTATCACTCTCATAAAAATTCATAACCATAATCCACACCCTCACATGGGTTTGGGGCTAGAATTTACACCACCTGTTTAGGTCTGCAAATGCCAAGACAAACTAATAACTGACAGCGGTTCTAGTCGGAGCACCCTGGGGCACCCAGAACAATTCAGAGCAAATCGTTTTGGAAATGGAATCTCAGCCCAGGTTTCCTGCAATTCCCATACCTTGCTCAACTAAACATGAGTCCCGAAGTCAAAATTACAAAATACCCTAGGAAACAAACCACAAGGAGAGGGAGCCAGAAGGAGAATAAGATAATAGAAAAATTAGATTCTAAATTATCAAGGACAAGCAGGATACCAGGAAGACAGGAAGCAGGTGATTTGACCCAATGGCAGGTACCTGGAAATAATTTGGTTTAGTTATATATCTTAAAAACTCTCATTCATTTTTATTTTGCAATTTTATTTCTGCAACTGTTTTCCCGAAGAATGATCAAGTATGGATTTATAATTATATCCATCACAGTGTCATGTATAACAGTAAAAATAAAACAAACTTGGGAACAACCTTCATATCTACAAATAGGGAAATGAATAAGTAAATGATAGAAATTATAGGTTATTATTCATATTTGTAAACAGTTTTAATGATATGAGAATTTGTTTACAATATAATATTAAAGGAAAAGAGCAGGATAAGAAAATGCTTGCTAAATATGGCAGTATTTAGCTCTTCAAATTATTTAAACAAAAATATTTCATTCTTCTAGCATTCTATTTAAATAGGTATGTGATATGTTTGGCAGTGGCAAAAGGGCATGAGAAAATTAATGGCTTTGCCGAGATTTTATTGAAGGATTCAGTAGTATTGAAAGAAAAAAGGCTACAGAGATTTTAGGTATTAAAAAATATAAATAATAGCTTTTCCAATTTAATTTCAAACTCTGAAGCACTTAAAACATGCAGTCACCATTCACATACTTTAATTAGAAACATCATACTGAGTCTTTCTGTTTGGGATATGAAGAATTCTCAGAGAATTTAGAAGTTAATTAGATTTCTATTCTTTTCTTAGAATGTAATTGTGGGGCGATCATTCTTGCCATAATGCCCGGGATTTGGTATCTGTGACTTCACCATGACCACGGTAGTGATAAAGAGTATTCCTCCACAATCCGTCCATCTCTGTGAATCCAGAAAATTAAGTCCCTGCTACTAACCGTGATTTAGTGAATGACAGCACCTGCACCGTGTGAGAGTGGGCTGCAGAAACGCATGCTAGCGGCAGTTCTCAGGATTTTGCTCAGAACTGACTACAATGACAATATGATGCCTTTCTAACTTTTATGGTTGGTAAAAACTTGGTTTACCTTCTCTCAAAGTTTATCCTAAAGCTGCTGAGTGACACAATGATATGTCTGTACTTAATCAGAAGAGCAAAGGGTCTGACAAGAATCTGAAAAGGTGCAGCAACACAGCTGTCCGACACCTTTGTCTTGCCTGGAAGGCAGCGTGTTGGCCTGGCAAGAGCGAGGGCTAAAGTCAAGACTATACATATTATCTGCCAAATACTGTAATTTTCCCAGAACTGGCAGCTTGATTTTCACAGTTATACACCCAAAGACTTTGGACATCGGTATAGAAATATATTTGCTCACTACATGCTAGATGCCAATCATTTGTTGATTGGTTGATTCATTGTTTGGAAAATACCACCTGGACTACTATAATAGGTGCCAGGCGTCATACCCAGAGAGGGACCTAGCATAATCAGAATTCATTCAGAGGAGGAATTCCAAGATTCTGAGGGGGTCTAGAGGGCTGGAATTGTGTCTCATTGATCTCTATACTTTCTCTTCCTAGCACTGTGTCTGCCACTCAGGATATTCGTAATACAAATTTGGTAAAACAATGGATTTACAAATGGTGGTTGAGGCTCTTTTACTCATTGGCAGGCTATCTTCCTGAAGTTGGCTTCTATCCCTGTCTGCCTATTAGTTGTGAATACCTCCTATGCCAGGATGTCCCACTGCTATCCTGTGCCAAACAGCTGTGACCCATCACCACGTCCCATGAGATATATTCTTTTTACCCTGCATCATGCTACAGATGTTAACTCTTGACTAGAACCACATCTTGGGCTGTGGTTGTACTTTTGGAGGCCCCTCATGGACTGGGGCCAGAAAACTGGAGACTTGGATATGAACAGAGATCAATGGAATAGACTTCATTTTGCATCTCCTAGCGTAGGATGATGCATCCTGCATCCCTCCACGGTACAGAAAAGATCAGCTACTCAGGAGGCCTGAACTTTCAAGGGAAGATCAAGGAGCCTCATTTCTGGAAGAAAAAAGGTAAAGAGTAGAACAAACAGCATATAATTCAAATAAGGCATCACATTGCCTATGGTCATGGCATCAGAACAGGCTGCCTTTACTGATGGCATTCCCTGGAGAACTTAAGGAACACTTTCATTCAGCCTGGAAGACCTCAGAAGGTCCAAACTGAAGCCTGATGTATAGGATTTGATGTCACTATTCAACAAATGTTGGTCAAGTTCTATTACTTGTTTGTAAGAAACGAGCAAATGTGTATTGTCTATCAATGCGGTGACCTCTTTATGCACAAAACTTGGCCCTGTGAGTGTTGGGCTCTGGGTAATCATTTTAGCCATGCTGTCAAGAGGAGGGACAAGTATAGGGTTAGAAGGAGTGGCTGCGTTGGGGCGAGAAGTTTCTTTCTTTGGGACCCAAGTGATGGGCAGGTAATAAAGACTAGGACTCAGGCACCAGGGAGGAGAAGAACATAAGGCTAGAAACCAGGGGAGTGGGAAGAGTTTCCCTGATGCTGGCATTCTCCTCTAAACACCAAGAGCCTGGCTGGTCCTACCCAGATAAAAGAGCCCCACTTCTATGGGTTTGGCTGTCTTAACTGAAGTGACTATGTAAGCAGCAATTATGGAGTTGCTGACAGGCAGGACCAAAGCCTGGCAGTAGACCTGTACACCAATGGGGACCAGCGGAAGAGTCTAGCAGGCTGCAAAGACAGAGAGTGGGGCTCAGTGGGGTGGGGACTGCATCTGCACTGTGATGCAACAAGAACATGGAGGAAGGGAATTTGAGGGAGAGAAGGTGCTGGAAACCCAGGTAAGAAGTCACTGTCTGGAAGCAGGTCTGTCCATTGGAGCAGGATTCCATCTACCGGGAAGAGGCTGGAAGCAGAATTCCAGTCTCCAGGGAAAGGCTGACTTGGTCAAGGCCAAATCACAATTAAAATACAAAGTGAGACTTTAGGCAGTACAAGGACGATGCATCAGAACTTAGGAAGCCAGATTTGCAGTTAACTAGGGCTTCAGGAGTGAGGAATTGGATTCAGAAACAGAGGTGCTAGTGCCTCAGACCGAGCAGGACACCACACTGTGGCCCTGTAGCTCAGGGAACATACAGGAATCTGACGGTGTCATCTTACGAACACTGTTGTTCTGAAAAAGACTAATTGGGACCAGAAAGCAAACTCCATGAAGATAGGGATCCTCCCTGGTTATCACCAGGTGTGGCACCTGATAGGTGCTCAAAAAATACTTATGTGCAAATGAAATGGGTGAGCGATTTTGTCCCCAACCCCTCAAAATGATGTGGAAGAATAAGACTTCTTAGGTAATTTCTGTTTCAAATTAGATTTGGCTGGGGAATTGATGTATCACTGAATGTTTAAATGGAAAGCGGATGAGCCCAGCAGCAGGGATATTAAGCTGGGACCGCTAGCACTTCATGACAGGGACACATATTTTCCTTCTTGGAAACAAACCGTAAACTTTGGAAACACATTATCATGTGCTTGGATGAGACCCTGGCCTTATGCATCATATCAAATGGAAGAAAAGTTTTTATCTCAGCAATGGAGATTTTTGTTACTGTTATTTTTTTCTGGTGGTAATTAGCTAGCAAGTTTAGTTAATTACCATTCCTGGTCCACATCAACTGCATAAAGACAGTCATCTGTTTGCCTTACTGGAAAGACATGATAATTATTCTAAACATTAAATCAAATTACTTGGCTGCAAGTATAGAAAGAGAGAGAGAGAAGGAGAGAGAGGGTTGTAACTAATACTCCTGCTCTACAGCATTTGAGTGTTTTTTTTTTATTTTTCTAAGAAACCATCATGCTTTAAATTTTTTTGCAATTAAAGATGATACCAACATTCAAGTAACATTTACAGAGTATCTATCTATGTGAAATCATAGAGAGAAATCCATACATTATTTTTGTCCATGGAATCAAAGGCTGATATGAGATTAATTATTGATGCAGGTCAGGCAAGTCCCAAAGTGGAGCTTAGCCCAGGAAGGGTTCTTGGCTTTGCCCAGAAAAGAATTTAAAGGCAACTCCAAGGCAGAAGAGAACAGCTTAATTGAAGAGACAGTGTTTCAGCTCTGTTACTAAGGCTGCAAAGCAGGCTCCCCAGTAGGCAGAGTAGCAGCCCAGGGCGGTTTTGCAGACATATTTATACCCAGTTTTAATTGAATGCAGATTAAGGGATGGTTTATGCAGAAATTCCTAGGGAAGAGGTAATAACTCTAGGGTCATTGGGTCGTTGCCATGGAAAGGGGTGGTAATTCCCAGGTGTTGCCATGGCAATGGTAAACTGACATGGCACACTGGTGGGAGTGTCTAATTGGAAACTGCTTCTGCCCTGCCCTATTTTAGCTAGTCCTCAGTCTGGTCCAGTGTTCAAGCTCTGGCCGTTGGAGTCAAGTCCTGCCTCCTACCTCATTATGTTGTCCAAAGTTTTATATTAATAAAGACAATCTGATGTTATTTGTAACTTACTTCTCAGTAACACGAAATGGTTTGTGGCAGTGAACTATAATGGAATAATTGTGTCAAAAGCCTGTTAGCTCCTCATGTAAGATTAGATTAACCCCTTTCCCGTTTCGAAAAAAAGGTGCAGCTCACGGCCAGTGCTCATTTAATTTTACATAAACATGCTCTGTGAGGCTGAAGCAAATATGACTGATTTTTATGTGAAAATAGATTATAAAAACTGTTCTTGGAGTTATTTCTAAACAGAACTAATATCAGGATCATCTGAATCATCAGAATCATCTATTTTGGAAAAATCAGATTCATCAAATGAATCTTCGGCCAACAGCTGTTTGAGAATGATGTTGAAATCAGCATAGACACAGGAATGCTGTGTGTTTTCTAGGATTTGACATTTTCAGCGATCAAGAATGACCACATTTTGTAAATGGAAATACCACCACTAAAAACAGAATGCTATAAATAGAAATGTCTTTTATTTCCAAAGTCAATATACTAGAGCGATGCAATAATACTAATAAAAGCAGGATATGTCGTGGCAACGTTATCTCGGAGCAAACACAGCAACTGCAAACACTGCCAGTGAGGATTCTTGATTCTTGAGGCAAATGAAAGGATTAAGTCCAGAGTTTGTTGAGAAAAAAAGGTGAGATACTTTTTTGTGGACGTATTCAACAAACGAATGAGATATTTGAAGGTAAGAGTTTTCTATTTTGAAATTGAGACTCGCTGTTCTTTCAACCATCCCATGGGAACTCTACCTACAGGGTTATTAAAAATAAAATATTAGTATAATACTCAGCACAAATTCTAAATATTACTGGCAGTGAAAGATCTTCTAATGCCTTTTTATACCTAAGATTGTTGATCTTGTGCAAGTGGATAGAATTACAGATCCAAATTTAGAAAGGTTCTGGCATTGACAAATAGGGAAAGGTTTTCCCTAGCTATCAGGTGGTACCGTGTTGTCAATAGAAATATGAGTGTCTATGAGTAATAAAATTTATGACATCAGAGAAACAAACCTCATTGGCCTGGTCAGTCAGCCATCTTCAAATTTTTTAAAACATTTTCTTTTTAGAAAATGGAACCATTTTTTTTTTCAAATTTGACAGAAGCCCAACATGTAAAAGCAATCAAAGTACAGCTTCTCTGATTAAAAGATCTGAACATTCTCAATGCGCACGCGTGACTCTAACCTCCGAGACACCACCGGAGTGTCGGTAGAGTCTTGCAGAGTAGCGTTTGAAAACCAGATGTCCAAAATGTCAGTCTTCAGAGCAAGGCTTTCTCAGCATCTACCCAAAGAAAGCAGGAAGAACATAGTAAAGATAAATGTAAGAATTCATGAAATAGAAAACAAATATATGAGGATCAACGAGATTAAAAGTCGATTCTATGAAAAGACTCGTGAAAATGACACATCTGGGAATATCCATGAGAGAGAAGAAAGCACATAAAATAATATTAGAAATAAAAAAGGGCCAGGCACAGCGGCTCACACCTGTAATTCCAGCACTTTGGGAGACTGAGGTGGGTGGATCATGAAGTCAGGAGATCGAGACCATCCTGGCCAACATAGTGAAACCCTGTCTCTACTAAAAATATGAAAAATTAGCTGGGTGTGGTGGCACATGCCTGTAATCCCAGCTACTTGGGTGGCTGAGGCAGGAGAATCGCTTGAACCCAGCAGGCAGAGGTTACGGTGAGCTGAGATTGAGCCATTGCACTCCAGCCTGGGCAACAAGAGCAAAACTGTCTTAAAAAAAAAAAAGGAAATAAAAAGGTACACACCTGTAGAAGGTGTAGAGATTAAAAGGTAGCAAGAAGATATTACAAACAGTTTGATACTTTGATAAACTTGAAAACAGATGAAATGCAAATGTTCCTAAAAAGTATAGCCTATCAAAACTGGCTTATGACCAAATAAAAAATTAAAAAGACCTATAACTGTTAGCTAATTTGAATCCTGATCAAAATGCTTCATAAGACTCTGAAGATTTTATGAGTTCAATTCAGCCTTCAAGGAACAATTTATTCTTATTGTATGAGTTTGCTAGAGCTGCCCTAACAAAATGCCACAATTGGGTGGCTTAAATAACAGAAGTTAATTTTCTCACAGCTCTGGAGGCTGGAAGGCCAAGAGCAAGGTGTTAGCAGGTATAGTCTCTTCCTAGGTATCTCTCCTTGGCTTGCAGATGGCTGCTGTCATGGTTTGGATTGGTGTCCCACCCAAATCTCACATTCAATTGTAATCTCGAGTGTTGGAGGAGTGGGCTGGTGAGAGGTGATGGATCATGGAAGTGGATTTCCCCCTTGCTATTCTTATGATAGGGACTGAGTTCTCACAAGATCTCGTTGTTTAAAAGTGTGTGGCACCTCCCCCTTTGCTCTCTTCCTCCTGCTCCAGCCATGTAAGACGTGCCTGCTTCTTCCTTGCCTTTTGCCATAATTACAAGTTTCTTGAGCCTCCCCAGCCATACTTCCTGTACGGCCTGTGGAACCATGAACCAATAAAACCTTTTTCTTTATAAATTACCCAGTCTCAGGTAGTTTTTTCTAGCAATGCGAGAACAAACTAATACAGCTGCTGTCTTGTACCCTCAGGTGGCTTTTCCTCTGCGCATTCACTTCTGCTGTCTCTGTGTCCGAATTTCCTCCTCTTATACAAACACCAGTCAGATTAGAGTGGGACCCACTCAACAGACTCATTTTAATGTTATCCTCTTTTTAAAGGCCCTGTCTCCAAATACAGTCACATTTCAAGATCCTGGAAGTCAGGGCTTCAACATATAAATTTAGGGAAGGAGGCACAATTTAGTTCATAGCACTAACCTTATGCAAACTATATCTTATTACAGAAAATGATGACACATATCCCAGCTCATTCTAAAACCAGGCAAGGATAATAGGAGAAGGGAAAATGGCAAACTAATCTCAATTATCAAAGTAGATGGAAAATTCCTAAACAAAATATAACCTAAACCAGCAATGTGTCTAAAAATATAATGATCATGCCCAGGTTGAGTTTAAATACAGAATATTACAGTCACGAAGAGTCTGTACTCAGCAATTAAAATTTGTGGCAGCAAAGTTTAAAATTTGTTGGTTTACTTGTACTTAGTGATAAACAAAAACATACTTACTTAAAAATACATTTGATTTACATAAGAATTGGAATTTTAGGTGGTCTTACATTCATCAATATCTACGTCTTTTTGTAAAACTGATTTTTAGTTTGGTATTTTCCCACATTTGGTCTTACAGTCATAAAAGCTTTTCATGTGCTGCAGATGACTTTTAGGAGCTCACCACCATGAAGCTGGAGGACCCACCTTCATAAAAGCATCACAGTGTTTCATACAAGGCCTAATGAGCTTCTGGACTTGTTCAGAAGAGAATGCCAGTCTGTGACTTCAAATGCGCTTTTACAGCAAATGTCTGTCAGCCTGTGGCTGCTTAAGTCTGTTATTTTAAGACACTCATCAAGAGGAACATAGCATTTCACCTCCTCCATGCTATTTACGTGACTTAATATAAGATCAGTGTTAGAAAGCTAATTACAGCATCCTAGATTGCACAGTAAATAGGCATTTGCGATTACAAGTGGGTGCTATTGAAAAAGAGAAAGGAAGAAAACACCAAGAGAACACCATTCAGTGAAATTTTTAGTTTAAATATCACTCCAGGAGTTCAACGACTTTCTTTCTATCTCTCTATGTACAGGAACATGCTGTCTTAGATGTTATATCTGAAGATCTAACAAAGAAACAGCTTATGTTTTAATAGCTGAATTTCTGTGGCAAGGAAGTTCAGGCCTCTAGACCCTTCCACTGAAGGGTCTATTATGATGCCTTCCTGTATGGATTAATTTTGCCCTGTTGTGTGGCCTCAGCCCATTCCCCACCCCAGTGGCAATCTTACCAGCACATGCTGTGTGTCACTAGACGGACTGGCAGAGACCACAAATGAAGCAGAACGAGTCCATACCCACTACCGTGAGAACTTGATGTTATATTCTACTGACAGTGGGCCAAGTAGAATTATACTTGTAAAAGAAGGATAGCATTTCTTAAGATAATTGCATGTAAGTGTTTGAGACAATATTTGGAAATATTAACAGGTATTTTTTTTCTGTAATTCTTTGTGCCTTGTGATGCTTCCTTTTGCCCCATCAGTTGAGACGTTCCACGTTCATTTGCTTAGGAGTGGGTGACAGAGCTGAATGCAGAGAACAATCAAGTCAGCTCATCACTTTTGAGTTTCAAAAAGAGTAGGCCAGATACAAGATTAAAGGTTAGGAAGAATTATTTAAAGATAAGCATGGAGGTGGACCATTTCAGGGTACATTTAAGACACTATGGAATGACCCCGCATCTTTGAGAAGCATGCTGAGAAAGAAAGAGAAACTTCCTGTTTTTTCCAGATGTTCCAGGTAGGTGGCCAAAGACAGTGTCATCAAGTTCCCTGTTCCACAGCTTGGCACAGGGGCAAAGAACATGTGAGACCAGGAGGGCACTAAGGTGGTCTTTTCCCAGCCTGGGGTTATATGAGAGCAGCAGAATGTTTTCAAGAACGGCATGAACAGAGCCCAGAGAGGCTGCAGACTTGAGGCAAATGTGAGTTCAGGAAGGAGGCATGACACGACAGTGGCCTCCGTGAACATCTTCCCTAGGGCCGAGCAGACCAAATGGAATTGAAGACATCTGAGAGAATTCCAGTAGCAACAGATGACAATCCCAATGCTGCGCTTCTATGTGGGTATAAGGGGCCTCCTGCTGTGGGTGCCACCTTGGCCTTCTCTGGTTACCCACCTCTCCCAGGGAAGGGGATGCAGATCCACCTGGAGCCCAGACCCCCTTTCCTATGCTATGTCTTGGTTTCTTGGGGCCCTAGAATTCCTGATCCAAACAAGGAATTTGTCCACTTCCAGGGTCTTCTGGGCCACTTCCCTAGATCTATTTTTAGGAAATTGAAGACAGATTGTACTTCTGGTCTCCCTAGACCCGAGGTTTAGCCTGGGCATGGGGTGTGTTGACAGAAGTGCATTTTGGATGTGAGAGGTGCATGCAGACTCTGACAGAATGGGGCAGACCTGGAGTGCTCAGAGAAGCAGGGGCTTCAGGCCAGGAGCCAACTCTCAGTGCCACCATGTTCTATACCATTATGAAGGAGTATTAGTTAAGACTGGAGGATAGAACACATGGTAACTAATAGTTTGTTAGCTTGATTTATAGCTTTTAATATTTAGGCATATGGGATTGGGGGCTTCCATTTGTGCACTTGCCCCAGTCCCTGCAAATGTAATGGACAGGCTTGGATAACCCCAGTAGTAAGATGAATCATCTTCTCCATTCAGACACTTTGCATGTTTGCTATTGTTTAACAAGTTTTCTGGAGCTTTACCCGACTCCAGGAAAAGGTAAGCATAAGAGGAAGTAGGTAACCCCAATTCAATGAGATTTTTCCATCCAAAACCTTGGTAAAATCCTAACTCCAAGATGTCCCAGTCACACTAGGACTTGTACTCCAGGGGGCGCTATTCACATCGACTGATACTCTATAGGGGCCATTCTCTTGACTTGGCCACTCATCCTCTTTCCAGTCATTTGTTTATGCTGTTTCCATTAACCTAGTAATATCCTTCCCTCTGTCTGCCCATCTCATCTATAAAGCCTCCCTGCCGTCTTTAGAGCTCATGTTGAGGCTATGTGTATATGAAACATAAATATATTTCCTACTTAGACTTGGGTCCCATCCCCAGTTTATTCCAAATTCATTGTCTACATTACACAAATTAGCTATTGTTAAGAATCCCTATCTTGGGCTGGGCATGGTGGCTCATGCCTGTAATTGCAGCACTTTGGGAGGCCAAGGTGAGCAGATTACTTGAGCCTAGGAGTTCGAGACCCAGATTGCAAAGTGGTGAGACCCTGTCTCTACAAAAAATTTTAAAAATATCCAGGCATGGTGGCACGCATCTACAGTCCCAGGTACTCGTGAGGCTGAGATGGAAGGATCACTTGAGCCTGGGAAGTCGAGGCTACAGTGAGCTGAGATCATGCCACTGCACTCTGGCCTGGGTGACAGTGCAAGACCCTACCTCAAAAAAAAAAAAAAAAAAAACCCACAAGATTATATATTTGAGTGGAAAAATTCTATTTCATATGTAAACTAATTGAACAGGTATTTATTGAACATCTGCTGGGCATCAGGTTGTGTGGTTGTGTATTACATGCTGGAAATTCAAAGCAAATTATGACCCTTTCATCATAAGAAGGCCTGTGGGGGCTGCAGAGCAGCGGCAAGGCAGTTGCTGTGCTGGGTAATTGAAGGTCAGGATCTCAAGGAGGAAACACAGGGGGTGTCTAACTGGTCTCAGTAGGCCAGAGAAGACTTTCCAGAAAAATGGAATCTCAGTTGAAAGTGGAAGGATGAGTAGGGTGATTGATAAGCAGTATCTGTGTTTCTTGGAGATTACTGGCATATCTTCCTTTCTCCTTCAAATAATTACAGAAGAGATTCTCAGTTCAGCATTAACAGCACAGCAAGTTTATTTTGGGATTAAATGTACATATTCTTTCCATATCTTGAATACGTATTCATTCATTCAAAAGCCAAATGATAGAAACTTTGGTTAAGCAATTTAAATAAAACCTAATTTTATCTATAGAAGTTCTTTATATTTTTGTTTATATTCAGAGCTAGAAGATGTTATAAATGTAGATGACTGAAATGTTTGGAAGATGATTCCTACATTATCAGATTGAATTATTGATTCATTCAAATATTGGGTGCCCATGAGGAGTTTATAGGGAAATAATGAATGTGTTAGGCCCTGTACTGGACACTTTCCTGTATGTTATCTCAGTTCGAAAACACAAAGGTGACATACAAGTTCTATTATAATAGCAACCATTTCTCCATGCTCTTGTATTTGACAATATTCTAATTCATACTTTTTCTCTTCTGACCTTACTATGGATTAAAGTCTCCAAAGTTGCCCTAGCCTTTCAAAAGAATATTCCACTTGTCTGTTTTTATCAGTTACAGATTGAGCATCCCTAATCTGAAAATCTGAAATCTGAAACGCTCCAAAATCTGAAACTTTTGAGAACTGACATGAGCTAGTGACACCATTGTTTTCTGATGATTCCGTATATACAAACCTTGTTTCATATACAAAACTATTAAAAGTTTGAATAAAATTACCATGTGACTACATACATAAGGTGCATATGAAACATAAATATATTTCCTGTTTAGACTTGGGTCCCATCCCCAAGATATCTCATGTCTGGTCCCAAATATTTTGAAGAAGGGACAGTCGATATGTATTATGAATGGAAACCACTGACATTGCAGTTGTATGATCCCCAAACACACTATGACGTCTCAGAGCAGGGTCTTGTTCACTGTGGAGTCCCTATCACTCTACCCAATGCCAGGCTTGTGCTGGTGCTCAGTGAGTGTCAGTCGAATAAATTTGTTGACAGCTGTTCACCTGAAAAGCCATTAAAGGCTAATTACTTATGCTGAGAACCAATGAAAGTATTCTGGTGGAATACGGAAACAGTACACCGTGGTTAGTGGAGATTGAGCACCACTCATTCTCTACTGAACGAAAACTGGGCATTGCTGCTGCTGAAGGGGAAGTGAGTAGGAAATGCCCCGATTTGATTATGGTCCAGGGAGCAAGTCCGGGCTACAGCCTCAGTGTTGGCCTTGGCCTACACCTCGCCGTGGGCTTCCTCTAGAGTTTGCCATCCATGGATCTGGAACCAACAGCCTGAGCTACAGAGACTGGGCTGGAGCGGCTACCAAGTGCTTGGCCCTGTTTTGCTCTCATTAACCAGGACAGAATTGCTGGCTGCTGTGGCTGTCAGGTGGGACGAGCCAGGTCTGTGGGGACGTTTGACATCATAGGAGCCCTCTTATTCTAATCAGCTTGTTTTAGCAGAGCTCCTTTGTCTAAACACATCAGCTGAGGGAAGCTCTGAAATGAAGACTGTTACATAAGGATTTTATGAATAACATACAGCTTCCTAAAGTCGGTCTTTTTCTGTTGCATCTTCAAACAAGGTTTGAGAAGCAAGACAATTTTAGATTCTTATAGTAAGAACATATTTAGACACCTTCATAAGGTGTGACGCATTTGATGCAAAATATAGATGGACAAGGAACGATGTTGCTTATTAATAAGTCTAATTAGAGGATGCTCACTAAAATATATATGAACTAAGGTAAGTATGTCAAATGACACACTAAAGGCTAATTAGGTAAAGGAAGACGTGTACGTGACAGGTTTCTAATTTTCTAGCTTTTTAACAGTAAAGGTAACTTTATTTCCAGCATTCGACCAAAATCCAGGGCTTTGGGCCACATTTACTTGGCTCCAGGGGAGCTTTTCAACTCTGCTGAAGCAGAGCAGGCAAGGCCTGGGACATCTCCAGGGTCATGAGAATTCTGTGGTGCTGACTGTGTTTGGAGCTTAATTATTTAAATGTTTCCAGACTCAAATGACTGATGAGCTAACATATTTTTAATTCAGACTTTCACAGAGCAGGCTATAAGGTGTGTCTTGATAAACCGATGCTCACTTGAAGTTCCATGCCATGTATCTTATTTCAATAGCCACATTTTAAATGACAACTTTAAAATTGCATCCAAATTTCAAGGGAATAGAGTCCTACATTAGTTCCGGTACCCAGTGAAAGCTTTTGTAAAAAGGATTAGAGGTGGTTTTGTTGTTGTTTTTAAAGAGAGAAAAAAACGTTGTTAGAATAAAAATAAAGAATGTTACCAGAAGGTTCTACTTAATTTAGCTCTCCAAAGATAAACACACTGGTGAATCATTACATGCGGACGGTGCTATTTTAACATTAATCCTGTAACCTTTTCCTTCTTCCTTCCTGTCTACTGAGTGGGTGGGTTATAGGTAGAGTCACTTAGGGAAAGTTTGTTCCTTTTTAGTTTTTCTATGGCTCAAACTATTCCTCATTTAAGCACTATCTACTGAAGGCTCTTAAAATAGCGCTTTAAAGAATAAGAGAATAGTTGAGAATGATTCAGTTTGTGAAGATTCTATAAATTTAGATAATTTACTACTCATTATGCTTATTAAGTAATTTAACTATCTCAAGTGAATTACAGATATTTTATAGCACTCTCCACATATTCATCAACCTTGATCCTCCGTCCTGCAAAACTGGGCATGGAAAGACTTTGTTGTCCCCAGCAAGCCAGATCTTTATTCCTCTAGGTCTTCATATGGTGTCTTTTTAGTGCATGTTCTGTTCTCTAAGTTGGGAGCGGCTAACTAAGCTGGTCATCCTTTCTCGGGTTTATTTTTTGGTGGTGATCTTGTTATTGAGACTCACATTTACCTGAACCGCATTAGAAGAGAGACACTCTTATATTTGTAGCCCCAGATTGTTAGCAGAATATCAGTAATAAATGCTTAACAGCCAATGTTTTTGAGTGGATAATATAGTAGGTTCTCAGCAAGTGAATGTTCTTGAAGACACCAAAACTCTGTGTAAGAATCACAGCATCAGGCCGGGCACTGTGGCTCATGCCTATAATCCCAGCACTATGGGATGCCAAGGCGGGAGGATCACATGAGCCTAGTAGTTTGAGATCAGCCTGGGCAACATAGTGAGATCCCATCTTTACTAAAATTAAAAAAGTTAGCTGGCTGTGATGGTGCATGCCAGTAGTCTCAACTACTTGGGAGGCTAAGGCAGGAGGAGGATCGCTTAAGCCCAGGAGTTTGAGGTTGCAGTGAACTGTGATCATGCCACAGCATTCCAGCTTGAGTGACAGTGAGACCTTATCTCAAAAAAAAAAAAAAAAGAATCATGGTGTCCAACTCTGAGGCTGTAGCTAGGGCCCTGCAGCTGGCCTGCAGCCCCCTCTGCCTTCTGCGTGTGTCTTGCAACAGCCCTATTGCTGCCAGCACAGCTCTCCTGCCTCCTTCCCTCCTGAGTTTCTGCTCCCAGTATCCATATCAAGGTCATATTCTTCTGCTCTATACTCTGAATCTTTCTACCCTTGGCATGTATTTTCCCCTCCGTGTTCTCACTTTCCATACTGTGGAAGAACACATTCTCTTGGAAAACATGTTTAGGGAGGGGCAGGAATTACTTCCAGGCAGATAGTTGCTCAGGCTAGCCTCCAAGAAATGAAGGAAATCCCACTCCTGACTGCTTGCCATCCCTCCCTTGAAGCAGTACTGAGGTGGTTTGGGGTATCTCAGCGGATTTGCTTTTTCACCTTGAGTGGTTGTACAGAAACATAATACAGTCTCCCAGATCAGTAGTGTAGTAAAGACGTCATGCATTTTCATCAAATGGTTAAATGTGATTTCTTTTATTCAAGGTCAATATCATCCTCTACCCACAAACCGTCCTAAAAATAAAGTGAAATCCCTGCTCTCTACATCCCACATGCCAAATGTGGGCAAACAAGTTTGGAATGAGGTGTATTACATATGTCATCTTTGCAGAGTTTAGTTGTAATTTTTCCTGGACTCTTGGATTCCTCTTCTGCTATGTTTTTCCTGATGGGAGCTAGTGATGAAGGAATTAAGGAGATTTAATTCCCCCACCCGCTTCACATAATAACACAATACATGGTTCCATTTGTGTTCTAGCATAGAGGTTTATACAGTCTTTATTCAGTATTGACCTAAATGCTGTTTCATGTAAACCACTGAACATGCTGGACCCAAGCTTTGGAATGCCATAGAGACCTAGATTATTGGAAATCCCCCAGGTCCATTATATTGACATTCTTTTTTACATTTCTCTACTATTTTCTCCTGAAAAATTCTCTTTCATTACCTGCTCAAAGTCCACCACTGGTGCCCTTCCAATGTTCCTCCCACCACCTACCAAATTTTCTGTGTGTCACTCAGCACACAAGACTTCAGGTACACCTGTGGAAGTAGCGGTGGAGGCTTTGGCTGTTTCTGAGCCTGTTTCTGGGGAGAGGGAACTTTAATTAAGATGACTTGATGACATGTAGTTTGTTAAGACAGTGATGATATAGTAGGTCAAAGAATGCCACCCCCCCAAAAAAAAAATCCAGCCAGGCATGGTGGCTCACACCTGTAATCCCAGCCCTTTGGGTGGCCAAGCTGGGCAGATCACCTGAGGTCTGGAGTTCTAGACCAGCCTGACCAACATGGAGAAACCTCATTGCTACTAAAAATACAAAAAATTAGCCAGGCATGGTGGTGCATTCTTGTAATCCAAACTACTGGGGAGGCCGAGGCAGGAGAATTGCTTATACTGGGGAGGTGGAAGGTGAGGTGAGCCGATATTGCACCATTGCACTCCAGCCTGGGCAACAAGAGCAAAACTCTGTTTCAAAAAAAAAAAAATCCACATCTTAATCCCTAAACCTGTGAATATGTTACTTTACATGGCACAAGGGACTTTGCATATGTGAGGACATTAAGGATGTTGACTTAATGATCCAGGAGAAATGATCCTAGATTATTTGATTAGGCTCAATATGATCACAGGAGTCCTTATAAGAGGGACAAGAAGGTCAAAAGAGGAGAAGGCAATGTGATGATGAAGGCAAATTTTGGAGCAATGGGACTGTAACCAAAGAATGCAACTGAGCCTGAAGGTGGAAGAGACCAAGCTGGAGCCTCCAGGAGGAATGCAGAACCTTGAGAACACCTTCATTTTAGCCCTTTAACATAAGACTAATTTTGGATTTCTGACCCAGAACCATCAGAGTAAATTTGGGTTGTTTTAAGCCACTAAATTGATGGTAATTTGTTACAGTAGCAACAGGAAACTAATACTGATGAAAAGACAATTGGAAAGGAAAGTGAAAGCAGAAGTGTGAGCCAAGGAGGGATCGCTGTCATCGGATGGCAAAGCTCCTCTCTAAGAACAACCACGTAGCTTCCCCTTCCTGGCCTGTGTCCCTGTGGTTATGTTAGAACCTGGTTAACCTTGATTGTTATCCAGTGCCTTTCCTGGAGTTGTCCTTCACATCAGATGCAAATGTTTTATCTCCCTTTCGTATGGCTCCCAAGAATTTTCTATAACCTCCTTGGAGGAATCACTAGACCTCACATCTCAAAGACGGTAGCTAGATGTTTGCTGGGGTTTTGACAAGTGCGTCTGGAGCCATTTAAATGGCTGCCATTGATGCTTCATGTTATCTGTGCCAGGTTTAGTGGCATGAATAGTAAGCATAGTAGATTGTAATTAAACTTAGATAGCATCTCACCCCGGACTCTTGGAACAATGGTGGTAGTGGAAGAAGTGAGAGAACTCAGTCCCCAGTGTATCAGTCAGGCATTTACTGATGACCCTCTGGGTACTCAGCACTTTGCTCTACGTGTCCCAAGCTGATCTGAAAGATCGGGGTCACCTCTAATTTTCTTTCAGTGAATGCGGGATAAGGAGATAAAATAGAATGGTGAAAACTAATAATTCTCCCAATTAATCTGAAGCCTATGTGTTAATACCCTTAAAAAAAGGTAAAACTACTAGATGGCAAGTGTACTTTTTAAGAGAAAATGAAACATTCATTAGGCTAAAGGAGATCAGAAATTGATTAATGAGGGAAAAAAAGTAACAAATGCTTTTTAGGCATTTTTAGGAATTTTGGCTCTGCCTGGACCACACTGTTTATTGATTCATCCATCTTCTTCTGGTCATGTATTCATTCTAAAAACAATTGTTGAGCACTCAGTAGTGTTTTAGGAGCTATGAGGAAGACCTTGACAAGATTTCTATGCCTTTCAGGGAGACAATCAACACATGTTTGCTAAGAAGTAACTCAAGTTAACAAATATCTTACTAAAGAAATGCTTCTCAATTTAAATTTAAGTCATGCAGAGCCTAGAATACTTGTTTGATTAATCCCAGAAAGGTAGCCTATGGAGGAAAGTTTTTGGGTAGCAAAGTGTGCTTCCCTTGCCAGCCTGTAAGAACGGCTCATTAAGATCCAGCCTATACCTTTTCCCCTTTCTATGCTGTATTAAGACATGCCACCCTTTCTTTATAGAATCATGAGTCTGCAACAGATTTAAGAGGTCAATAGTCCATTCTGCTGACTAGGGCACAAATGCTTTCAGGAGCCGGGCAAGCCATATACGTGTGCGTAGCTCAATGTGAGACAATTAGGAGTGGTGGAAACTTTGGCAAACTCAGAGCGTATGACTTCTCTAAAGCTTTCAAGATTTGGCCCCGCCAAATGATCGTCAGTGGGCTGGATTTGATTAGACTGCCAGTTGGCAGCTCATGATTGCTCATCTGAGAAAACAGTAGTCTGACCCTTTCTTAGTCTACTAGAGAGAATCATCTTTTTGAGCATGGATAGCAGGCTGTCCCCAGTCCGGCCAGCATGAGCCTGCCAGTCATATCATTGGAGGGGAACATACTATCTTGTTGGGATGGTATGCGTCACACTTCCAACTAACAGGGGGCTTGTGGAGAGAACTTGTGCAGGCTGTATATTCCTGGAGCAGCTTCTCTGAACCAGTTTTTTCCTGTTTGCTGGTTTTGTAACAGTAGAATAATCCATAAGCAGCTGTAACTGCCCTTTAAGCAACAGGCTATGCTTTTGGCTGATCGATATAGTCAGAAGCTTTTTTTTTTTGTTGCCAATAGTCAGCACCACGTCCAACAGATGCCTTTCTCCACATTCCAGTGACCTGGTGGCATTGCTGCCAACTCAATAATTTTTGAGCACTGGCCACAAAAAAGTATATGTACAGTTCCAGAAAACTATTTTTAAAAATCCTTGAAGTGATAGATTGAGCTAGATAATGGTAATTATATATCATTCTGCTTTGATTTATAGATTTATAATTTAGTCCTCCTTCAGAAATAATTTTCAAATGCAGCCATCTCCTGGAATTTAGAAAGAGGCTCGTATCTCAGTGCTTTTTACAGGCAGAAATTCTGCCATGTTTGCTTTCATACCAAGACTATTGAGTGCTGTTCAGGGCAAAAGGGTTGTTTTGTTTAGTTTTGCCAAAGCAAAAGAATAGCTTTAAACATTTCATTAGTCAAATTGAGACAGAAGCCTGAAGCTTTAAAAGAAACTATGCTTTTGCATTGAAATTAGGAGCTCAATAAAATTAGATTCTATAAAAATAAGTTGGGCCCACACATTGAGCCTGGCCATTCCTGGTAGATATTGTAGAATGAAGGGATCACACATGAACATGCTACAATAAAAAAGACTTGAGTTCAAATCCAGATCTATCATTTGTGCATCTTGAGGCACATTTCTTAACCTCCCCAAGCCTTAGTTTCTTCATCTATAAAATGGGAATAATAAGTACCAAACTCATTCTTGCTATAAGGTTTAAATGAAATAAATGCATAAAGAAAGAATTAGGCACCACGCCTGGTCCATACTCAATGCTCAAAAAATAAAAGCAGCTATTGCAGTCCCTGGCCTGAGACTCAGATACAGGTGTCAGTTCTGGGTTTCAATTCTGGAAGAGAAGGAAGAGAGCCCAGAATCTTCCTTCAGAAAATCTGAGTCTTCTGGAAAAAGGCCTTCTTGAGACCTTAGATCTGTACAGGCTGCTGGTCAAAGTGTCTGATGAATTGATTTTTCACTGCAATGGCCAGAGCTTCCCCAGCATGTTTTTACAGGACCAGGCCAATGTTGAGGCTCCTTCTCAGAGGGCTGCTTGCAGGTTTCTGTAGGAGTTAAATGCTGGCACTGAGGCACACCAGGCTGACACCTAGGAAGTCTCATTTAGATGTCGGAATTTGCTTCTTAGGGCACTCTTCCGCTAACTGGTTTTATTAGAAAAGCTAAACATATTTCACATATTAGGGAACCCTCTCTCTATGACTTTGCCCGATTTCTTTTTTTTTTTTTCAGGGTTTCACCATGTTGGTCAGGCTGGTCTTGCACTCCCAACCTCAGGTGATCCGCCCACCTTGGCCTCCAAAGTGCTTGGATCACAGGCGTGAGCCACCACGCCCTGTTTTCCAGCCACCAGTGCATTCACTTTGAGATTCATTGCTGAGCAACTGTTGTCATATGGACTCCTGGGTCCCAGATGATCCTTTGTTTTCTCTCATTCTTCTGCATTGTTACTGTAAGAGAAATACATTCCTGGTCAGGTGCAGTGGCTCAACACCTGTAATCCTGGCACTTTGGGAGGCCAAGGTGTGTGGATCACCTGAGGTCAGGAGTTCAAGACCAGCCTGGCCATCATGGTAAAACCCCGTCTCTACTAAAAATACAAAAAATTAGCCAGGCATGGTGTCAGGTGTCTGTAATCCCAGCTACTCAGAAGGCTGAAACAGGAGAATCGTTTGAACTTGGGAGGCAGAGGTTGCAGTGAGCCGAGATTGCACCACTGTACTACAGCCTGGGCAACAAAGAGTGAAACTCATCTAAAAAAAAAAAAAATTTCCTGGGCTTTTTCTGTATTAGCAATCTTAAAATATTTTGGAATTCAACTTGTGTCTTCATTTTCAGTGGAAGGTCTTTTTTGTTTGCTGGTTGGTTGTTTTTTTAAAAAATTATTTTTAATTATTGTTGATACATAATAATTATACATATGTATGGGTTACAACTGATATTTTGATGCAGTCATACAACTTGTAATGATTAAATCAAGGTAATAGATTCATTGCCTCAAGTATTTATCATTTTTTATGTTAGGAACATTCCAATTCCACTCTTTAAGTTATTTTGAAATATGAAACATGACTGCTAACTGTAGCCACCTCATTGTTCTCCCTAACATTAGCCCCTTCGGTTGTGTTTTCACTCTCTCTCCCTCTCTAATAGTTTAATGGTTTTGAAGTCACTTCCACCTTGTCCCTCTAACCTTCCCATCTAGTCAGGTTTTCTTTCTTGTTTTTAATTATATATTTTTAAATTTATTTATTTTACTTTAAGTTCTGGGGTATATGCGCAGAACATGCAGGTTTGTTACATAGGTATACACATGCCATGGTGGTTTGCTGCATCCATCACCCTGTCTTCTACATTAGGTATTTCTCCTAATGCTATCCCTCCCCAGTTCCCCCACCCACTGCTATCCCTCCCCTAGGCCCCCACCCTCCAACAGGCCCCAGTGTGTGATGCTCCCCTCCCTGTGTCCATGTGTTCTCATTGTTCAACTCCCACTTATGGGTAAGACATGCAGTGTTTGGTTTTCTGTTCTTGTGTCAGTTTGCTGAGAATGATGGTCTCCAGCTTCATCCATGTCCCTGCAAAGGACATGAACTCATCCTTTTTTATTGCTGCATAGTATCCCATGATGTATATGTGCCACATTTTCTTTATCCAGTCTATTATTGATGGGCATTTGGGTTGGTTCCAAGTCATTGCTATCATAAACAGTGCTGCAGTACACATACATGTGCATGTGTCTTTATAATAGAATGATTTATAATCCTTTGGGTATATACCCAGTAATGGGATTGCTGGGTCAAATGGTTTTCTAATGACATCTTGAAGTTTTTGCTCAATTTTGAGGGCATATTGCTGATCCAGTATTTAGGGATCCAGCACAAAGCTTAGGTAATTATTGATTATGAAGACTTATCCTCTCCCTGCCCGTCAAGGCTTTATTAAAGCCACGGCTCCTGGAACTAAGGTAGCAGCCAATTGTTTTTCCAACCTCATTTCTTGAGCCAGGACTCTCCATTCAAGCAGAGCCTGGCTCTGACTGCTCCTTTCTCACATGGAGCTCTTTTAGAGTCATCACTGCATAGGGGCTGCGCATCTGGCCTTGACCTCTGCTTTTGTCCCTTGGGTACAGCAGGACACTGCAGAAGCCTCACCCACTGTTTGTGTGTGTTCCTTTCTCATTCTTGGAAATGGTCATCTAGCTTCTTGGGCCTAGCTGTTTGTGTGTGTGTGTGTGTGTGTGTGTGTGTGTGTGTGTTTTGTTTGTTTACCTATTTAATATTTTATCTATTACTGCTGTGTGTTTGGAGCAGTGGGGTGGTGTCCAAGTGTGGATTCACCAAACCACCTTGGCCAAAAGTCCAAACTTGTCAGAAGACTGTGTCTCATGGGCATCACCTCCTGTAAGATCCAGACACCAGGCAATCTCGGTGTGCAGAAAAGTTTCACAGCTTCACATGTAGATATTGTTAAAGAGGAGTGTGGGCCTGGCTCCATGGCTCACACCTGTAATCTCAGCACTTTGGGAGACCAATGTGGGAAGATCACCCATGGTCAGGAGTTCGAGACAAGCCTGGCCAACATGGTGAAACCCAATCTCTACTAAAAATACAAAAACTCACTGGGCGTGGTGGTGCATGCCTGTAATCCAAGCTACTCAGGAGGCTGAGACAGAAGAATTGCTAGAACCCAGGAGGCGGAGGCTGCAGTGAGCTGAGATCGCACCACTGCACTCTAACCTGGGTGACAAATCGAGGCACACTCCAAGGACCGTGAATAAGGGAAGAGAAGCAAATGTTAACAAGAAATTCAGGAGGCCCCTCCCACACCGTAAATCAGAAGAGAAACCTCAAAAGGAGAATAGTTGGGCATAATAGAAAAACATAGGCATATAAAGTAAGCATTGGCCTAAAATCCACATAGCAGAACATTGGATACGTGCGTAATATTTCTTGCCCAGATTTTCCTAGAAATACTATCTGTTGCAAAACTATCTCCTATCAACTGTTTTTGGTTAATAGTTCAGGGATTTGGTTTAGTACTTTGGAGAGTTATATATCCAAGCACTTGGCTTGTCAAAACTATCTGTATTTGATAGCTGTATTTGTAAAAGCAGTGGCTCAAATGCTTTTAGAAGAGATTTTCGGCTGTGTGGGAGGCTCATGCCTGTAATCCCAGTATGGGATTACATACTGGGAGGCCGAGGTGGGAGGATCACTTGAGGTCAGGAGTTTGAAACCAGCCTGGCCAACATGGTGAAACACTGTTTCTCCTGAAAATACAAAAAAATTAGCTGGGCTTGGTGATGGGTGTAGCTATCCAGGAACTGAGGCTCAAGAATCACTTGAACCCAGGAGGTGGAGGCTGCAGTGAGCCAAGATCATGCCACTGCACTACAGCCTAGGTGACAGAGCGAGACTCTGACTCAAAAAAAAAAAAAAGAGACTTTCAGTAGAATCTGTTCCAGAATGAACAGGGAGCAAGCAAGCTTTCTCACTGATAGTCAATATTCTGGCACTTACTTATTTCTTTGGGTGAATTAGAAATTCAAATGATAGTCAGGTCCATCTGAGCATTGAAGAGATCTGCTGGACCAACCAATCTAATTATGTGGGCAGTTCACTCTTTTACTCCTCCAATCTGAGAAATAGAGCCTGATTGAAACTATGTTCTTTTTAGCCCATGATTTGGGGGTTGCTCTGCCCCTTGGAGAGGTATTTCTGCTCTTGCTCTCCACAGAATCCATCTGAACTGGCCTTACTCCCCCTGGGCTCAAATTTCAGGCAGAAAAGGCAGAGTATTATTGCCACCTATTGTCATCAGTTATTCCCTGTGTGCTTCCAACAAGTGATAGCTTCTCGTAGGAAAGTTAAGAAGTAATGTGACCCAGCACACTGGCTCATGCCTGTAATCCCAGCACTTTGGGAGGCTGAAGCGGGTGGATCACCTGCAATCAGGAGTTCAAGACCAGCCTGGTCAACATGGTGAAACCCCATCGCTACTGAAAATACAAAAATTAGCCAGGCATGATGGCGAGCACCTGTAATCCCAGCTACTTGTAAGGCTGAGGCATGAGAATTGCTTGAACCCGGGAGGTGGAGGTAGCAGTGAGTGAAGATTGCACCATTGCGCTCCAGCCTAGGCAACAGGGAGAGACTCCATCTCAAAAAAAAAAGGAAAAAAAATAAGTGGGCAGCACTTTTCTAGGAAGCCAAGACATTCTCTTCTTTGTTGAAACGGAGAGACAGTTGCTAATAGGGTTTGTTGTTGTTGTCGTTTGTTTTGTTTGTTCTTTTTGTGTAGAAAGATGTACTTGGTGATGCGTTTGAAGATGCAGGACCCCACAGCAGCCTTGCTGTTGCTACCTCAGCCAGACGGGCCTGGCATCCCAAACATCCTACAACCAACCTCAGGCAAACACTCTCTTAAAAAACCCAGACAGTGAGCGGTTGTGTCCCTCTTTCGAAGGTGGGATCGCACTGAGAGTACTTGGATGCAGGTGCTCCAAATTACTCCTGCCTCAAACAAGTTTGCTGAATTCTAGGCAAGCTGAGTAAATATTCATGGGAAGGTTTATAAAAATGGGAACTAACCCCATCCTTAGAAACATAATAGAGAACATTAGACTCATGGATACCGCTGCCATGCCCACAGCATCTCTGGAGCCATTCGAAAGGGCCCAGTGAACATTTTATAACCAGGCATTTCCCAGCTAGTGCATATTAATTGTGGGAATTAAATCAAGGGAGGGAGTGGATTCTCCCTGGGGCTTGAAGAAAATGGTCCACTTACTGTGCTTTTTCACAGTTGTATTGCCTTCCTCTGATGCTGGGTAGAGAGAGAGGAGGGGCAGTGGTGGGGCCAGTTACCAGTGCAGAGAAACGGGAAGCAGTTATGTCCTGGGCAATGGATGCAGTTATTAAACAGGGCTTAATTTATAGTGGACACTCAACATTTATTTTCTGATTTCTGTACATATTTCTGTGTTGCCCATTCTTGTTCATCTCTTAGTGGAGATGTTTGAGTTTTGCAGGTGAGGGAGGGAGATGGTTAGTTCCTAAATACATAAGCAAATCCTATGACAAAACAGTATTAATAATTATTTTCTGCCATTTTATTTTATTGTATTGACAAATTAAAACTATATATATTTATGGGGTATGATGTGATATTATGATACATGTATACAATGTGGGATGATTAAATCCAGCGAATTAACACATCCATCACCACAAATACTTGTCACGTACCATTTTAAATTGCAAAAGTGTACGGCAGGACCACAGTCCTTCAACTGAAACCCTTGGAGTCAGTTGCATTTCAGAATTCAGAATTTTATTTTAGAAAGGTGATAGAAAGCATACGCTACATGCTATGTATCACCCCTAGCAGGGTCTGGGAAGATTCTTATAACCTATAACATTAAGCATTTCTGTAGCAAACATGGTGATTTGCTCTAAGTGGGATAAGTCAAGATTTTTAATAGCATCATATCACTTCAAGTTATGACACTGAATGCATTTTGGAGCCAAACTTACAAAAAACAAGATTTATAAAACTTTCTGGATTTTAGAATTGTGGGTAAAGATTAGATTTTATATAAATCCCAGTGTAAGTCAGGGAGTGCTTAATGGGCCGTCCTTGGAAGCCAGTTAGTATTTATGGGAAAAAAGTGTGTTTCGAATGACCGATAAAATGAACTTTTGGAACATAAGCCATTTGTCATTTGAGGACTAACAGTATTAATACAAATAACTGAAATTCAGAGGAGGCAATAGGCACTGCCAATAAATGACACTTCTTAGCTACTCCTTACCCAGATCTCAGCCTTGATATGATGTATCTTCTCTGTTATCTTTATTTCCCTGTTATCTCCTTTTTTTTTTCTTAAAAATAGTGAGTTTGTCCTAGATTTTTAGCTGCTGACACTCACTCCAGATAGTTGGCAGGTCTTAATCAGGGCAAGTAGATGAGGTGTGGAAACCACAGTGATTTCAGTCTTATGGGATCCAAGCAAAAATTTAAAATATATATAAAGAATGCTTTTAAAAAATTCATAGAGTGATATATCTTTAACATTGTGTGACAAAATGGAAATGACAGGGTTAAAAATCTCAAGTTAAAAATCACTGAAAAATTCAGCTTTTCTTCGAGGAAAACATTTCTGAACTATCACTGACACCATAAACAAAGCGTTTTGTTTAAACAATAAAAGAACCTCATATCTATAGGAAATCCTGAAGTTTCCTTAATTAAAAACAAAAATACTTAAACCTGGAAGCTGTTACAATGGGAAAGTAGACTGTAAATAATTTATGGCTGGTATGTCACTAGGAATTCTGATGGCATAAAGAAATGCTTAATAAACAAACGGCCTTTCAAATTTAGCAACTCTGGGGTTATGATAACACTATGCACTGGTTTTTAAAAATCTGTCCATAAGACCTGGAGAGCCTAACTATACTGTGCATTCATTTTATCATCGGTCATATGAGGTCACTGTAAATCTTTGTACTATATTTGAGAAAACACAGAGTTGCGCTGTCCCCAGCATCTAACGTCATGACAGCCACAAGGCCTGGCACCTGATTTCTCCAGCACTGCGCTTGCCCTTATGTCCTGATAGCGTAAGCAGTTTTTGGTGTCTTTGAGAGTCATCTTTACACAGCCAAATTCAAGAAGTGAAATGGGTTTTCCTGTGTCAGTCTTTCCTGATCTTCACATTTCTTTGGCTGCGGATGATAACAAACTGTAGAATCCCCTAACCTCCTTTAACAGTTATTTCTTGTATTATTAGTGACATTCGGTGAAAATACTTTGAATTTCTCTGTTAAAATAGGTGAGCAGAAATGCTGATCAGAAATAGAAGAACTAGTCATGACGAAAACATAACCAAAATGGAATGGCAAGACTCAGCTTCCTAATATTTATTTGGAGCAGAGATATTAAAAATAGTCTTTATTTTCCAGTGTTTTATCTGCTACTCTCTGCCTCCTCCCCCAATAATAACACTTTAAAATTTTAAATTGAAAAGTTGCCCAGTCATTCAGTGATGTCAATGATAAAGGCTGAACCGTATTTAGACTAACCCCAAGGAAAGGATAATGTACTGTATTTTTAAATAGTCCTTTTTACCTTTTCATGATCAGTGCCTCTTCCTGTTCCTGTCTGCCCTGGCATCTTTTGGAAAGCTCTGTGTTTTGCATGTGCGCCTTTTTTTTCCTGAAATGTGCAGCACATTCAACATTGCAGTGATTTCTTTCCCCCTCCTTTGCTTAGAACAGAGGTGGAAACCCCAGGGGATTCAAGTACCCACTTGATAGGCTCAGTCTCTCTTAATCAGCCTGTAATGGAGCTAATGGCTGTTTGTCATCCTTGGAGATATAAATTTCCTGGCGGTGTCTCCTGCAGACAGTGCATGAAGTATGCTCAGTGTGCCAGCAAGGGCTGATAATCAGCAGAAGGGCAGGGTGCTTCGTTAGTCAGAAGAGCCAGGGCTTCCCGGCTGCCAGGCTACAGAACTCGCCTCGCCACTCCTGAGACATGGACAACACCGGTAGGTAAAACAAGCATGAATTCTTCCTAGCTCTGGCTTCCTTTGCAGCCTGCATCCTTTGCTGCGGGAGGTTTGCCTATTCGTTGCTCTCGTTTTGCACTTAAATGTTCAAGACTGGGAAGCATGTAATATGTGAACCCCGATGCGTTGTCCACCAGACAATTAATGTTTACCTTGAAGTTTAGGAACTGGGAATGCGATTGTCACTCCAAATTCACCTTTTGTGAAGACTACTGCTATTTTATTTAAGCTGTAGGAAGTGTGGTGTTTGATTCTTTTGTGCTCAGAGCAGTGGGTGGAAAATGCATATAGTTAGTGAAAAAACTATTACTAAGGGATGGCATGAGGTAGATGGAATTAAGTTAACTAGCTGAGCATTAATTCTGTATAAATATTACAATATGCACAGTGTAATAGCATAAGAACTCTTTGGGTCTGATGCTTTCATCTTCACGTTAGGATGCAATGTCGAAAATGTTTCGGTAGCCTCTGATATTTTAATTTCAGAGTACAGGCATTAGTGGTCAATCGTGAACCTTTAAAAATGTATTTTTTTTACTATCTTTACTTGCTAACTAGACAAACATGACAGTGGAAGTATTTTATTGTCAATTACATGATTAGCATAAAATTCTCAGGTGGAACTTTTTCTTTTCACTTTGCTGTATTGAACTTTTAGAGGAGATATACTGTGGGATCATTCCCCATTTCAGTGTTATTGGCACTCAAGCAGAAATCTCCCAGCTGTGTTATGGATTATCTGTCTCCTGAAACTCATTAGTTCAGTTACTCAGCTGGTATCAGCTTGAAGGTGATGCTTCCCATGCCTTGAGATGCTGTCAGCTCTTCTAAGAAGTTACATCATTTAAAACACATTCCACACTACAAGACCACCCATTGGTGGTGAAACATACTTGTTTATGAAACTGAGGTAGTTCAGTCCTCGGTGCAGGTAGCATAGGCTAGCAAAGATTTTAAAGTCGGCGTGCATTGGGCTCTTTTATGAAATAGATTATCAGGAACAAAACTCTGTGAGTAACATACTTTGGTCCTTGGCATTGAAGACATTGAAGCAAAGTGGAACAGTATAATTTCAGGGATGAAAATTTTAGGGTGGTGGAAGAAATGAGACAAGTGTAAGGATGTGTGTAGTCATAGCAGTAGAGTAGCTGGGATGCATGCATATGGATTGTACCCCCATTCTGGTCATTAAAAAAATATGCCATAGGGCTTGTCAAAAAGCAGGTAGATATGGTATTCCATGACAAGGCAGAATTTGAAAATCAACCAAAAGCTTCTATAATTACAGCAGTAGAGTGAGTAAAAAATAAATAAATAAACTTAGAATCTCTAATTTAGCCTCATTTAAAACTTCTGCCACCCACAATTTATTATACTGACATCCTGGCAGAATGATCACTTTAATTCAAGTAAATGCCGTTTTTAACTGACTCATATATTTATTTAAAGGCCATTTTAAAAAGGGGAAGAAACTCCTGTGGCAGACTTCTCGTAGGCTTAAAAATGCTAAGGGTTATTTTTCTTTGTTGGCTAACTAGAGCTTTGGGGGTGTTTTCACAATGTTTTGTTATATTTGTTTATGCTATTAAATGTGATTAATAAAATACCTCTGCTCTTGATGAGTTTAAGGTTATTTAAACACTGTGGAGAGTGGCTTGTAAAGTAGCAATTTCTATATCATTTCAAATTTTAAGTGTTATCTCAAATATAGGTATGCATACCTTTGAATAGAATAACAGGTTTTAAATCACATAATTTGAATATTTCAGAAATAGCATCTTTCTTATAATGGCTTATAATTGGCTGTCAGCGATCACTTTTCATGGTAATTTTTTATGAGGTGAGCAGCCTCTCTTACAGGAGGAAAATGTAAACATCCATTACATACACACATTTCAATACATTGTATTGACTGTAAGGAAAGCATTTCAGACAGTACTGGTAGAGGGCAAAACAACAAAAAAATCTGAAATATCTTTAACATTGTGCCAAGATTTGGAGCACCCCATAATTTGGAGCACTACAGTTTCTCCAATTTAATTTAAAGAAGATAATGATATTGAGTATTTGCCTAAATTTTTCTAATCAGAAACAGGTTGAGGCCCTGGATTTCAGAGCTAGTAGCTTAGAGCTGTGCACTAGTGCTAACAACCGGATCATTAGTATCAAGGAGGCTGGCCTTCTTCCAGCAAGGCTTTCTGTGTGGGGGTTTGGATGATTGATAGGCAGAACCACAGCAATGGGTCCACACAGGTTGAATGTCCCTAATTTATTTGAGTCACATAGAACCCTGCATTAGAGATAATTGTGCATGATTTCTGCTGTTAGCAAGTAAAGAAAGATGAGCTGCTTGGGACTCCAGTCCTTTGGGTGGGTGGGTGTATATTTCAGCCATCATGCCATTGTGAGTCTGTCCTTTCTCTCCTTAGCAGCAAAGAACTGACATTCCTACTATCTTGGAGAAGGAGACATCCCTTCACCATAATTGCTGGCTTATGTATTCCTTTAAAAGCTTTTGCTGGAATAACCATAAAATATTTATCAAACTGTGTGTGTGGAATATGTCAGGGCAATTTTAGCAATATCTAACATTTTCTTCTTTTTTAATATGGCTATTTCTTCTTAGAAGTTATATAACAACTCAGATAGATGGTGCTTTATAATTACAAACCTGTGACTACAAGTACCATCTGAGTTCTGCCAATGCCACTTTCCTCCTTACCTCCATCAAGTGGTTCTCATGAGTGAATTCTGATAAGATATTCGAAGGCGCAGTTGATCGTTGTGTGATTTTTATCTAAAACATGTTTTGAAATGTAATTCCATATTCTACAGTGTAGAGTACTGTAAAAAAAAATCTGCAGAATTTATTGTGTTGAGTTTTCCCTACTTGTACTTGATATCAAGATATTTCAGTTACCATGTGTGGGTTGAAAGAGCCACATGCATTTGGAGGGCCCCTGCACCTTCACCGTGCATTCTAGCTCAGTGGTTCAAAGACTTTTGACCTTTGATGATATACAATCGCTGAGTCAGAAGATCACAGTCTGCCAGCTCCCTGCAAAACAGACTCAAGGGTTATTTGGAGCCAGACTGAGGAAGGGTTTGGAGTGGAGTAGTTGAGAACGTCAGATAATTTTTGGTGAATGTTAGCTCTGCCACCTGTTATCCCAGTGACTGTGAACAAGTAATAGAAACTCTATGCATTAATTTTCTCATCGGTAAGTGGTGCCAATAATTGTACCCATATCATAGGATTGCTATGAAGAGAAAGTAAGATAACTCCTGTAAGACTTTCGGTACAATGGCTGGTGTATGGCAAAATACAATGCATGTTGGCATTTTAGAGAGCCATCAAAAGATTGAAGCAGGCTGCTTTATGAACACATAAATATATGCTCCAGCAGGACGGCTCTGAAAGTGGTTCAGATGACAGTGTGGGAAAGTGAGCAGTTCTGAGCAAAGAGAACTGGCTGTCTCAAGTGGCTGTCTCAGAAGTAGAACTGGAAATTAACGTGGGTGGTGCAGTGGGCATGGGGTTGGGGATGCATTGGCTATGCCTCAGCAGAGCATGGTGAGTGGATGTGGAGGCAGGGAGAGCCACAGCAGTCAAAGGAGACCTTGGAGGTTTCCAGTTAGAGAATTGAAGACAATGGTCCTGCACAACTGAACACAAAATGGGTTTTAAGAGAAAGACAATGAGTTCCATTTTGACACCGTTGGGTTTGAAATACCTTGTGTGTTGCCCACTAGCCACAGTAGTTGGTTCACTGATGACCTTTTAATCCACTTAAAGGATTAAAAAGGATTCCTGCCCCCTCTCTCTCCAGTCTGTGGGAGATCCTATGGGATGGTGTAGAGAAAGGAAACTTTCAAATGCTTCATCTTATTTTATAGATGGAGATAAGACCAGACAAAGAGAAACATGCTCCTAAGCATTGAAATAATTAGGGTAAAGGCCAGGCTGTTACATAAGAAAATGTAAGCATGAAGACATTTCATTTCAAGCTGATTCAAAATCTTAGCAGCCCAGGTGGTCATGCCAAAGTTCCTGAACAGCTGGAGATGGTGATTCAGGAGAAGGATTACTTAATGGAGCAGACATCCAATAAGAATTCATATGTTTTGAAAGAGGATGCTTTCTAGAATTTTGACTATGTTTGCAAACTATATTTTATGCAATTAATTTTTTTCCCTCTAATTCTCCACTTTCATGATATCTTGGTCTTACTATCTATAATTTTGTTAACCATGACACTTTTTAGAAATGTTATAATGTTATATATACACACAAATGTACATATGTACACATACATTTGAATGTGCATTGTTAATATATGTACCTATGTGTGAATCCTTTAACTAGGGGATTGTCAGCCTTGATGTAAGGGAATGTAATGTTAGTAGCTCTTCTAAAAAACTTAATAAAACATTAGAACAGATTTTCTTTCTAATTAAAAAGAAATTCATTCTTACTCTCTGAAATACCCCTTATGTTATAAAGATTATTATTTAACATGTTGTTAACTGTCAAACAAATTACAGTATTTTCCTTTGAATTTATTGTGAAGCCCATTGTGCGATTTTAGCATTTTATGTTTCACCAAATAAATATTCTTAGAGGCATCCAGGATTCGTGTAAAAATATTTTTCTAACCAAAAAATTAAAATGTGATAAATAGTCTGTTTTCAAAATGCTAGTATTATTATCAAAATAACTGTGTTTTAAAATCAAAATGCCAAAAGGAAAAATAAGTTTATATATAAACATAGACATACTGTAAAGGTGGCACTAAATTTTCTTCCTAGTTTTACTCTAATAGTGTACTGACTTTGACCTTCTGAGAATAAACCAGCAGTCATGGCCCAGGAGTGTGCAGAAGCAGGCCAAAGTCTTTGCTTCTAAAACGAAGTTTTTACTTTTGTTTTAGGATCACTGCAATTTGTTCTGAGTGTTTCTTTCTTTGCAACCACTCATCTTTCCAAAGGCAGAATGAATTCTGATTTTTCTGTATCCCCAAGATGAAATAGAAATGCTTGTCACATGGCTTCTGCCTAGAACGACTGTTAGAAAAGACATGACGCACAAGCAAAAATGCATTTTGGTGATAGAGGAGTCAACAATCAACATTTTCTAGATTATGTGCCATTCCATATGAATTCCATAGGTTATTGAATAAACTCCCTACCCCACCTCAACACACAAATAATTCAGTGTTCAGGCAATTTTAAGAATTGTCAGTCTCCCCAAAATTACATTTTGAATTTTTTTCACATAAACTAATTTGTTTCAAATATTTAATCCTCTAATTAGGAATAGTGACTGAAATTGTGCCTCAGGACTGGACTTTAGAATCATGATTTCCTTTCTTAGACCTGAATCATTCAGTGCCAGCACAGCATTTATACTTTTATGGGTATCAAGTTCAAATCCTGATATTTAGTGGTATTAGTAACCGATTATATCTGACTTGTTAACCTGCCTCTTCTGTTAGTTTCCGTGTATCCTCCATATCCACCAGTCTGTTCCCCTGTCTGTTCATTTTCCACAAAAGCATCTGTACCTTCGTTCCTGCTGTTCTTCGCACCTAGAATTCCTTCTCCTCCTTGCCATTCAGTCTCTTGCATCCATACGTCCTGGTGAGGTTTCCTCGTCCCCCACTCTGCACCATGCAATGTCCTAGTTAGTGTGGATACAAGAGAAGGAGATGGAGCTTCTGTCAGCGTGGTCTTTCCTTCTAATAGAGAAAGCAAAATTAGTAATGAATAGACAAAATGCTCAGGTTGTGATTAGTGCTGCCAAATTAATCCACTGGCATTTGGATGGAAAATGAGTTTGGGGTGCAGGCTACTCCAGATTTGGTAGTCAGGGAAAGCTTCCTGAGGAGGTGGCACGCAGGCTGAGGCCCAAGGAAGGAAAAGGAATCAACCACGAGAGAACCAGGGAAAAAAATGTATCAAGCGAAGTGACAGGCAAACGCATGTGCTCCCAGACAGGACATTGACTGGGATTTCTCAGCAACAAGGCCAGTGTGAGTGGGGCTGGTGAGAGGGAGGAGCCTCAGACCCATCAGGGAGGGCCTTGAGGCTTGGCCTCTGTCCTGCCAGCTTTCAGGAGACTTTGAAGGGCTTATAAGACTGGGAAGAATGGAGTGGAAAGAAGCAAGAGTGGAAGTTCCTAAGAATGAAATCCACTTAGAAGGCTCTTGACGGAAGTGGCAGCAGTGGGAAAGAGGAGAGGAAGCGCAATCCCAGCCCTGTGTCAAGGCCCAGCACTTATCATGTCTTACGCCTTCCCAACTTGTCGTCAAGCCCTGAATTTTCTCAGGGCACTGATGGAATTCACCACCCAGTTTTGTACCTACTGGAAATTAATCTGTGATTACTCTCCATTTGAGTCCTTTCTTCCCAAACAGATTTAAAAGTCTTGAGGGCAGGTGCCACTTCATAGACATCTTCTATGTCTTGTAAGAGCGGTCATTTGCAACTCTACCCACTCATTAGCATCACCTGGAAATCTTTTAAATACCAGTCTCTGGGTCCCACCCTTGACAAATTCCAAGGGACTTTGGAGTGGGGTCAGGACATTTGTATTTGTTTAAAAGCACCCCACTATATTCTAATGACCATGAGGGTGTCCTCCTCTCTCTGTCTTTTCCCCTGTCTGTCCCTTGTTCCTCCCTCCAGTCTAGCTGAGATTTCGTGCTTGGGAATTATCTGCTTCCAGGTGGGATGTGAGGCTGTGAGATTATAATGAGACCTACAAGGAAATGGCTGAAAGAAAAGAGCAGAGGTGAAATACTGCTTCCAGGCGATGTGTAGGGATAGGAAGAAAGGAAACTGAAGCAGACTTTCTGTAATCCATCCTTCTGGAGTCTGTAGATTGGATCAAAGAAGGTGGTTAAGGAGACACTTAGTCACCTACTTCCTGATGAGGAAGGTTGTTTTCTCTTCCAACATCTTATAAGCAAAGTAAGTACTGAAAGTGAAGATTCACCACAGTGGCAAAAACTATTTCTGAAGAGACTACATGTGAAATTTAACTAATAAGCGATGTTAAACATCCCTTGTCAAATTCAATATAATAGAAGAGGTACATTGTTAGACCCCAAATAGCACTGGCATGATTTACTCATTGCTAACTGTATCTCTACCAAGAGGCTGGGTCAGAGCCACGATTAGACATCAATGCTATATTTGCTATATCCATGTGACTTACCACAGGTGCCCTGCTTTTTAGTGATAGAGAAATAGGTCCTGTTCCACCTTGTACTTCCTGCTACACACACACACACACACACACACACACACACACACTCCAGAATGATCATTTAAATTAACAATGACCTTAAATATTAAAGGCTAGGGATGCTTGGCTAACTTGCTCTTCTGGTGTTTGGTTAATAAATGTTTTTACAACAAGGTTAATACATGCTTTCTAATAGAAACAGTGCAATTTAGTAAAACCATCTTTTATAATATTTGACTTAACTACCCCACATGGTCATGAGGATCACTTAAGAAGGTGTCAGTGACAGAGGGTTTTAAACTCCAAATGTTTATACAAATGAAGCATTTATTACTGGGAGGAACCACCAGGGATGGGCAGGGGAGGCTGGGGTGGGATGGGGGTTGAATATTTCCCTAACTGCCCCTCCTGCTCCACCCATTTCTCCCCAGACCCTCTCACTTGCCTGTCCCCTATTGCCATCTTGAAAAGCCTACTCCTTGTGTCAGGTGTCCCTTCCTGCTCAAAACCATCCTCAACTCCTCTGAATAGAATGCGTGTTCTTGCTCCCCTCCTCTCCTCCCCGGGAACACTCTCCTACCCCTGTCAGAACTGGTAGCAGATAGACCATCATGCTGTTTCACATGCTCCTCAAGAACAGGGCCACATGTTCTTCTTGAGCCTTCTACTGAGTATAGTGCCTGGCAGAGGAGGTGTGTTCCATGAGAAGGCAAATGAATACACCAGCTGAAATCAAGCCTGAGCTGTCTCTTACTGTGTGCTATTACTTATATAGAAACTATGAATTAGTTTGTATTGGAATTGAATGCTGTGGCCATGTGCAATTTAATATGAGCAGCAGTTCTTCAATCGGGGAGCCCATTAGAATCGCTTGTGCAATTAAAATCTGTCTGTCTCTCTGTCCAACCATCCATCCATCCATCTACCTACCTACTTACCTACCTATCATCTATCTATTGGTCTATCTGTCATCTCTCAAGAGCCATACCAGCCCCACTCCAGACCTACTAATTCAGAATCTCCCATGGGAAGAAAGGGGTACTTTTAAGAAATGTTTCACAGATGATTCCTCTGTACTCCCCTGGTGAGACCCATTATTGGTCTAAGAAACATAATGAAGCCACTCAGACAAAATGGGTTTCTACTGTTTTGTGTGCTATTAAGATACTTGCTTATTGCCAGCGTGAAAGCACATTATTATTAGAATTCTAAAGATCTTGTGCCATGCACAAAAATGCTCTAATATGCCCTACTGGAGGCCTGCATTGACCTGTAAACAAAGAAGTATCTTTCTTTGAGACTGTTGCATGGGAATGGTGGTGCATTCTGTTTTCTCTTCCTCCACTTATGGTGGAAAGGCACTCTCTAGCTTTTGTATCATTAACTGAGACTTGCTTAAAAGTGTACACCGAAACTTGTCTTTAATTTGCCACCTGCTGCATGCCTCTGCACTTTATATCTTGGGTCTTATTTTCTTAGTAATAGAAATTTGGCAACCCTCCATTTTTAAAGCAGCTTGACTTGGGGCATTTTTAATAAGGGGATAAAATGGAATATTGCCAGTCCTGAAGTTTGATCATGGTCAGTATGGTCTAAAGCATGAAAATATCTTAGGTTCCCTGTGCAAGACCATAGTCTTCACAGCACCGATCATGCTTGCTTGTGGTACTTATACAACATGTCAATCAGTGGAGGAGCCAGTTCGTTTGCTCAAACAATAAGCATTTCACAATATTCATTAACCTTAGGGTCACTTTTTTAAGTTAAGGAAGTTCAAAGACATTTGTTTAAATAATTGTATGACTGTGATGATAGTTGAAAAAAGCCAGATAGTTGAAAATTAAAGCCAACTTTGTTTTTAAAATCCAGACTTCATGGAAAACCAGGAGCTCTGCAGCATACATTTAGAATTAGGCTCCAGCTTTAAAATATAAATTTCCTGGCTTATGTCAGTCTTTTTGTCACAGCCCAAATGCTCCATAAACAAAGGTGTCTCTTATACTAACAGATGTGGGCTTCGTCTTTAGCCCGTCTCAGGGAAGGTTTTCATGGAACCTCGAAACCATAAAAAACTCCCAGTGTACCCTTGGGCACCTCGGTTATTGTGAAACAAAATCATGTCCCACAAAATTATATTTTAAATGCAGGACTAGTAAGAAATGAAGTTCTTTCAAAAAATGCTGTACATACTTCAACAAATTCCTTTCATCTTCAAAAATGCTTACAAATATAGCTCATTTCTCACAGTTCTCTGGTGAATTATGTAAATACTTCAAATCATCAGTGCTGCTTTTATAGATATGAAACTAAGGCAGAGAAATTTATTTATTTTTTCAGAGAGCAGCCTCACGCACAGCTTAACTGCACATGAAAAATGTCGCACTGACATATCAAATACGTGTCTGCTTGAGTATATTCTTGGCCTTCAGCCAACCCACAAGGCATAGGCCATTCCAAATTTGATTTCCATTGACTTTTATGCAGAGGGAAAGCCAAGCACAGTTTACCCTTTGGGTTGTAGGCAATATTGTTTTTAGGGAAATGTGGTTGTATTTGTCCTGGCCTCAAAGGCTTTCACTGGAGGACAGGCTTTGGTCACAGTTTTGATCACAAAGCACAACTGTCCCCATCTGCTTTGTTGAAGCTCTCTGTACTAGGATAGGCAACCAGGTGATCAGGGACTGGAAATCAGCTGGAAATTCCAATAGAGGCTCATTAATTAGCGGAGTACATATATGAAGGGCATATATTTATATGGCAGGTGGGCAGCAGATGGCGGACAGTGCAAACCTTCAGGAAAAGAACAAGAGCAGGATTGCTAAAGAAGCCCTAGCATTTTCACATAGAGACTGACCTTGGAGATCTAGTTCCAGGGAAGGGATTGGAGGATTGGGTAGGGAATGTGGACAAATGATAGGGAGAGACCAAGGTAGATACCTGGCTTATGAAACAGGTCTACAGAAGGCCAGGTGTGGTGGCTCATGCCTGTAATCCCAGCACTTTGGGAGGCCATGGTGGGCAGATGACCTTAGGTCAGGAGTTCAAAACCAGCCTGGGCAACATGGTAAAACCCTGTCTCTACAAAAATACAAAAATTAGTGCCTGGCGTGGCGGTGGGTGCCTGTAATCCCAGCTACTCAGGAGGCTAAGGCAGGGGAATTGCTTGAACCCAGGAGGCAGGGGTTGCCATGAGCCGAGATCGCGCCATTGCCCTCCAGCCTGGGTGACAGAGTGAGACTGTTTAAAAAAAAAAAAGAAAGAAAGAAAGCAGGTATATAGGAAACATCAGGAGGCCCCCATAGGTTTCATTCTGGCTTCTTCAATTTAGTGTGAATGGACAACAAAGAAAACTCAGTAGGGTGCGAATGAATTCCTGTGCACCCCAAGCCCTCTCGGGCCTCCTCGAGGCAGAAGGGCAAATCTTTCCTATGGTTCCTACCTCTCTCTCTAGAGTAGCACAGGACTTGGGAAGCCAGCAGCTACAAGGAAGCTCACCTGTCAACCACCAACACTTTCTTTTAATTTCTCTCTTAATGAGAATCGTTAAATTGCAACTCTTCCTTATATTTAATCATGTTTACTGGCTTTCTCAAATTTAACATACCTGAACCCTTGAATAGTGTGGGATTGTGCAAAGGAATGGAATTAGGTTTGGAAAAGAAGAATGCAGTTCCTGGCTGAGTCTGTTCTGCCTGCTGGTATGGGGTCTTGGGCATATTCATTAGCCTCGCTTTCCTCATCTGTAGTTTAGGGCTGATTGTACTTGGCTTGAGTAGTAAGTGTTACGTAACATAGACTTATTTCGCACCTACATGGACTTTAAACCTTTGCGAACATTAGCTCATTTCTTCCTCTCAGCTACCTTCCAAGGTGGCCACTTGGCCCCAGGTCTCCCTGCGCTGGTTCCCTGAGCTCCTGCCTTGCTCACCTCTCACATTTTGCTGTTGTGCACTTGCTTCTGGCAGCTCCTGTCTCCCTCCTTTTAATCTGCTGTTTTCTGCTTTTTTTGTGGTCTGGAGAACCAAATAATCAACAGTGTTACCCTTTTGTTCAAAATAATAGTACATAGACCCCACTGAGCCCCTGAGTAGTGTCCTATGATTCACTTGTATGGGCTGGAGTTTGTGAATTTTTTACATTTATTCAGGCTGAGTTGCAGTTCGGTTGAACTTGGTTCTTGACACAGTGGAGGTGGACAGCTAGGTAATATCTTTTAATGTTTCCTCATCATCCTAGTCAGACATCTCCAGAGGTACTGCCCACACCCTCAGGATAAAATTCAAGCCCAAAACATCACACAAGGCCCCTGTGTCACCAGCACTGTCACCACCTCTGGTCACGTAGCCTGGGCCCCCCACACTCCAGAGTCTTCCTCTCATCCCAAGTACTGTGTATTCCTGCTGCTTTGCTTGGCAATGTGCTGTTCTCTGGCTACATCTCATCTCTCCACTGTACCCGGGAACTGCTCAAGGGCAACGTTACCTTACCTTGGTTTCCTTGGTCTTAGCACAGATGTGGCACACAGTAAGTGCTTCATGCATGCTGGCTGACTCACTGCTTCTGCCATTGTTACCAAGCTGCAAAATGTTGTATGGAGCACAATGATGTATATAGACCATCTCATTACATAGATTTCAAAAATACTTAAGGAGACAAGGAGAATTTAGAGAAATGCAGTCAGACGCAAACAATGCAAAATGCAGCTTAATGATGTTGATAAAAATCCTTACCAACCCAGAAATAGTTCTGGTGAACCTTGATTGCTTTTTTTCTGTTTAACTGACATTAAACCAAATTTAGAACAAATATATATATACATATATATATATATGATTCCTTTCAGGAGAAAATAAAACGTAATAATAACAGTAACGAGTGTATTGAATTTGATTGTCTCATGAAGGAAGATATACCATATACTTTTTAAAAAGTTCTCAAAGGAGATTTGATTATATTAAAGGTTTAAGACCTGTGAAATTTGGCCATAAGTTAAGGAGTAGAAAAAAGCCAGCCCTTCACCTGAAGAAGGCTCTGTCTAGTGACATTGTTTACCTATTTGCTTTGAACTTTTCAGATTACCTTCCCTAACACTGATGGCAAATATGCCAGTGAAGAGTTTGAATAAAATGTTTTCATGAAATGTGAGAGTGGAAAAAAGCAATTTTTAAAAGTAGCAAATTTTAAAAATAGCATATTTTAGACATGATTTAGTCTGGGTATTTTAAGCTAAATTAATAAATAATATTATAAGAAAAACAAATTACCTTCCCTAGAAAAAGAAATTATTTTCAAACGACCTAAAATGTATTAGTATACTTAAATTGTCCCTTGTTCTTAATATATTATATAGAGGGAAAAAATGTCATCATAATCCCCAAATGAAGGCCCAGGCAGGCAGATCACTTCAAGTCAGGCATTCACGACCACTCTGACCAACATGGTCAAACCCCATCTCTACTAAAAATACAAAAATTAGCCAGGCACAGTGGCATGTGCCTGTAGTCCCAGCTACTTGGGAAGTGGAGGTGGGACAATTGCTTGAGTCCAGAAGGAGGAGGTTGCAGTGAGCCGAGATTGCACCACTGAACTCCAGCCTAGGCTACAGAGCAAGACTCTGTCTCAAAATAATAATAATAATACTCAAATGAGAGAGAAATAATTCTGAACTATTGTTGAAAATCAGTTCATGGGAGTACAGCATAAAAAGTTGGTTTTATTTTTATAAAAACATTTTGTGTGTGCATGCAGCAATGTTTAATCCCTGAAGAATAAAGGGAATTTTTATATTTTACTCTAGACTTTTCTATTTTTGGTTTTGTTTTTACAGTCATCGAGTTCTGCTTTAAAAGCCAATAAATTATGTTTTATCAGTTAACTGGAGAGCACTGGTATTACATTGTCTGACCATATATGATGCACAATATTCTGGGTGCACTCAGAGCACCCCCATAATAAGTTGCTAATGACATGGGTCCCTACAACGTGGGGTGAGTGATATTAAGGCTTTGCCTCCCCACCCATCCCTCACCCCACCCCAATGTAAGTTATTATTGAACTTGTTTCTTTATTAATCAGAACTAGCTCTGAAATCTTGTTGTTTGTTTGTTGGAGACAGTGTTGCTCTTTTGCCCAGGCTGGAGTGCAGTGGCACAATCTCGGCTACAACCTCTGCCCCCTGGGTTCAAGCAATTCTCCTGCCTCAGCCTCCCAAGTAACTGAAATTACAGGTGCCTGCCACCACACCCAGCTAATTTTTGTATTTTTAGTAGAGACTGGGGGGTGGAGGGGGGCGGTTTCCCCATGTTGACCAAACTGGTCTCGAACTCCTGACCTAAAGTGATCCACCCATCTCAGCCTCCTAAAGTGCTGGGTTTACAGGCGTGAGCCACTGCACCTGGCCAAAATCTTGTTAAGTCTTATGACCAAGATGCACTCATAGTTATTAATTCGTATTCACATGCAATATTACCACAACATGGATATTTCAACTAGATTTTCTGCCACCTTCCTGAGAACAGACTTGAGGGTTAATGCCCAAATCAGCAATTTGGGGTTATATCACCACTCTTTTTTAATGTCGTGGGAAGCAGTTTATGTTCATGGTATGTATGGCTAAATTCCACCCTGTGTCTGTTTGGGTGGGGACATGTGTTCAAACTGCCCTTGAGGAGCTCCAGGCCTGAAGCTGGACCCCAGGGGTGCCCTGAATCAGGTGAGGTGGTTACTAGAGAGGCTGAGTGTGTAAAGGCTTGGCCAGGATGGTAAAACTGCGTTTGTCATTGTGCCTACATGTTGAGTACAGTGCCAGAAATCAGAGATGGAGACCACAGCAAAGAGCTAATTAAGTATAGTCAAGGAGGCCGGGCATGGTGGCTCATACCTGTAATCCCAGAACTTTGGGATGCTGAGGTGGGTGGATCATTTGAGGTCAGGAGTTTTAGATCAGCCTATTCAACATGGTGAAACCCGTGTCTACTAAAAATACAAAAACTAGCCGAGCATGGTGGTGCATGCCTATAGTCCCAGCTGCTGGGGAGGCTGAGGAAGAAGAATTGCTTGAATCTGGGAGATGGAGGTTGCAGTGAGCCAAGATTGTGCCACTGCACTCCCGCCTGGATGATAGAATGAGACTTCATCTCAAAAAAAAAAAAAAAAGTATAGTCAAGGAGCATTGTGTTATGAATATTTGCTGAGGACATTAAATGTCTATTGTTTAAAATATAGTCATGTATATGTGCAATAGAATTAGATAGTTTCTGTGCTAGAATTCTTATTTATTGTGAGATATAGCAAAGGTTTTTTTTGAGAGGAAAAAAGAAAAAGAGAAAGAAAAAAGAGTGAAAGAGAGAGAAAAAGATAAAAAGAATAAAAGAGAATGAAAGAGAGAAAGAAAGAGGAAGAGAAAGAGGGAGAGAGAACATGAGTGTTGCTTTATTGCCCAGGCTAGAATGAAGTCTAAAAATGGGTATTGAAAACCTCTTTTCAATAGTTTTATTGAAAAAGTTTTCAAAGTCTTATTTGGTGACTCAAAGTTTTATTTGGTGACTCAAAATTTAAACTATGCCACTACCTGTACAGTTTATTAAAAAAATATTATTTAAGTTATACATTTATTAGTTATTTATAAGTTATTTATAACTTAAGCCACATACCATGAAGATAAACTACTTCTCAAAACATCAGAAAGGATAATAAATATTATTGATAACCTATCGAATAAGTCAGTGCTGGATATCGATTTCCATTTTCCCTCGTGCAGTGTGTCTGCAATAGATGTAATGCCACAAGTGACTGTGTGACTTTGCAATTGCTAAAAATGACTGAGTGAAGCTTATTATTTCTTATTTTCTTTATCATAATTTTAGAATATAACTTAATTGAAAGACATATTTAGCAAACGTTAATTGAGTACCTACTGGGTCAGGCACTCTTCTGGATACAGTGAATGGGGCAATGATGAGACATTATCGAGTCCCTGCCCTCATGAAGCATACATTCTATTGGAGCCAACAGACAGTGACCGGATAAATATAAGATAAAGTAAATATAAGATAGAATGCCAGAAAATGGTAAGAACCATGAAGAAAGGTAAAGCAGGGTGGTGAGGCAGGGATGATTGAAGAGCTCTTTTAGGTAAGGTTTATTTCCAATGATTGGCCATCTAAATGAGAATGGGGTACAAAATGTGGGAGATTTGCAAGCATAGCTTTGTAAAACCTTCTTTTATCAGTTTGGTGCAGTTTCAGGTGAACACTCTCTTTTCTTATTTCTATTTGCTTGAATGCTTTAAGTTTTGTGTTGTTTCAAGTTTCAAGAACTGGCTCAGGTCAAAGAAAAATGCTAAGAATTTTACCTTGTTTTGTGTGACAACGGAATGAAGGCACATAATTACACTGACTGTCCCCCATCCCTGCCTAACCTTTAGTGGCCCAAATTGGTTTGAAATTTAGCACAAAACTGCTTTGGTATCAGAGGATGTTCCCATACCATAAAAACCTGACAGTATTAAGGTGGCAGCTTGATTACACAAATCTTAAATCATGTCTTCCTTAGTGCCAAAACCTGTTGTTTATCCTTATAGAGACCAAATTAACACGTTTATTTCTGGAAAAACTTTGGTCTTAAGAGCTTCTCCCTGCCTGTGCTGTGCACACCAGGGGCATGATAGGAAGCGTGTCAATTAAAGAAAGACAGGGATGGGTTTTAACAAAGACATTAGAATGTAAACAGCCAAGGAGAGTTTCTTTCAACTATCACATTGAGCAGGTATTTGATATTACTCAAAACGAGTTTGGAATTCCTGTTAGAATTGTCTGTGGAGCTGCTTTACAAACTCAATCTTTAGGTTATTAGTGCTTTCCTTTGCCAACCTGCACTTCTGGCTCAGTGTATGTCAATACATTAGAACCGTTTCTTGCCCTTGAGATGCCAATATCGTTGTGGGGAGACAGAAGAGTTACAGAACTGGAAGTGCTTAGATATCTATGAACAAAACAAGTTGGAAAGTCCAGGAGGGAAGCTCCACTTGGTGAGGTAGGGGCGGCTCCAAGGATGGTGATACTTGGGCTGGGGTGTTTGGAGAACAGGTTCCAGTTTGCTAGGCAGAGGGAAATGTGAATCTCTAACTTTGTAGCCACACATTATTATTTTCAAAACTAAGATAGCTTACTCAGTTTGATAGCCTGCCTAATAAGCAGACGTAAACTAGAATGATCTTAACTAATTCTCCCCACAAAAAAATTCAAAGGACACAGATGTTTTCTACCATTTAATTTCATAAATATTTATTGGGTTCCTAATTATGGGTAATATACTTAGCCACTATGTTAGGTGGACTTGCGGAATTCAAGAGTTTTTCCCCATCTTTTAATTCTTGCATTAACGTGAAATTTGCATGGCATAACATTAACCATTTTGAAGTGTCCAATTCAGTGGCATTCAGTACATTCACGATGTTGTAAAATCACCACTTCTATCTGGTTCCAAAGCCTTTTCATCATAACTCAAGAGAAGCCTATACCCATTGTGCATTCATAACTATTGTCCCCCTCGCCCAGACTCTTGCAAACACTAAGCTGCTTTCGATCTCTATTGATTTACCTATTGGGGATATTTCTTATGGGTGGAATCATACAATATGTTACATTTTGTGTCTGCTTTTTTACATTGAACATAATTTTTCAAGATTCATCCAGGTTGTAGCAGGTTATCATTACTTCATTCCTTTGTATGGCTGAATAATATTCCATTCTGTGGATATACCACATTTTGTTCCTCTGTTCATTTGCTAATGTACATTGGGTTTCCCCACCATTTAGCTATTATGAATAGTCCTACTAGGAATGTTTATGCACATGCATTTCTCTGCATTAGTTTCCTGTAGTTGCTGTAATAAATCGCCACAAATTTAGTGACTGAAGGCAACACAGATTTATTATCTGACAGTCCTGGAAGTCAGCAGTCTAGCAGTCTAGTGTTAGCAGCACTGTGTTCTTTCTGGAGGCTCTGGGGGAGAATCTGTTTCCTTGCCTTTACTGACTTGTTAGAGGCTGCTGGCATTCCCTGGCTTGTGGCCCCTTCCGCTAGGTTCTAAGCCAGCAGAGTAGCATCTTCTCATCTTGGACCTCCCCTCCTGTCTTTGCTACTTCTCCCTCTGACTCTGACCCTTCACCTCCCTTTTTAAGGACCCTTATGATTATATTAGGCCCATCCAGATAATCCAGGGTAATCGTTTCATCTCAGAATCCTTAATTTCATCACATTTGCAAAGTCCCTTTTGCCATATTAGGTAACATTTGTAGGCTGTAGGGATTAAGAGGTAGATATCTCAGGGCAGGGAGGGGCTGAAGGTGGGGGAAGAGGGAGATCATTGTTCACTCTACGTATAAGCTTTCTCACTTCAGCCAAGTCTGATTTCTTTACCAGTGCTGGTCACAGTCCTCACTAGGCTAATATTTTCATTATTCATTTTTTTCAAGAGCTTTCCCTTTACTCTCTGGCCAATAGAAAAAGGAGGTGAATGTTTAAATGCATGAAATTTTTTTTTTTGGACTGAAAACCCTTGAGGATAGAGATGGCCTTATTCAACTCTTAGTCTCCTGTACCTATTAGAGTTTAAGTCACATGTTCAATAAGTGTAGAAGATGATGGTGGTGTATTATATCATGACATGAGGGTATCATTTTATACTTTTCTTAAAGATATCCATAGAAATAATAAGATACTTCTGACTTGGAGTTAGAGAACTCCAAGTACAAATACAGATCTATCATATGAAAATCATATTGGTCATTTGCCCTCTCCCTAAACATCTTCTGGAGGGGGAAAAAGATAGATGTCTACTCAGGTCTGCTGAGAGGGACAGAATTTTACCATCTGAGAAAGAGCAGAACATATTTTTGGCACTCAGTCTAAATTTTTCCTTTCAGTGGTATTTTTAAAACCAAGTGAAGTCTCAGCATTTGAATTATTATCAAGCTCCACATTGGACAAGGAATTAGCTAAATATTAAATTAGGTAATTTGGGCTTTATTCCCAACTAACCAGTGCATCACGGTGATGGAGAAATACAGTTTGGCATCCTAATGGTACCTCTACAAAATGTCCTTGAGTATTGCGATGGAAGCCTATACAAATTAGCAAGGACTGTGGGTGTGAGTACGTTGACGATTTTACTAGCCACTTTATGGGGCATGAGTATGCTCCACCGTGTAGGTGGCCTTTGGCTTGAAATATTGTGTCACTGTACGTAAGAACTGTAGAGTTGTTTACATGTTGAATGTGCTGCCAAGAGGAGAAAAAAATTTCCAAAGAGATGCATTTTGAAAGGGAGCCCAAAACATAGCAGTGTGCTCTTCCATGATGAGAATGTTAAGCCCTGAGATAATGAAATTCAAATTAAAGGAGCGTTCAGGCTGCTGCTCTGCTTCATTTGGAGTGTTCTGTGTCGTGTGTTATTCATTGCTGGGAACAACCTGTAAAATGTGCCATCTGCAACATGTGGCATCGTAGTCTTCGTGAGTGAGCAGACAGTGTGATCCAAGCTGACGTCTGAAAAGCAATCAACAGTATTATGGCCCTTCTGTTTCTATCTGCTTGTGGTTCACAGTTCTGCTAAGGTAATCTCTGTGACAAGAGGAAGATGAAAATCTTGGATACATCACCGAAATAACTTCAGTAATGGGATTTGAGTTATTTTAAATATTATAATTCATTATATTTCACAATTACAATTCATAATATTAAGACAAATGTTTATAAATATTATTTGAATGAAGATAAAAAATTAAAAGATTTTATTTACTATCATTTAGAACATTTGTTTTGTATGAATGCAAATGTTGAAGAAACAAAGTATGTCTAGAAAGCTATAGTAAGACATATTCATTCTGGCTACTTTTAGAGGAAATTTAAGGAATAATGTTAATATACCAAATGTTTGACTTGATGACATGTTTAAATTAAATACAATTGTAGGGTCTCTGTAAATGCCTACCAGTTTCGTCCAAATTTTATTACTAACCTGAAACTTCTATGTCTTAATTATGGCTCAAAAAAAAATTTTAAATGTCGTGATAACTGTTATTGACTCAGTAAACAACTACCATTAATTCTTCGTGGGGTTGTTGCAAGGATTAAATTAGTTAACCTTTCAAAGCCCCATTCCTGACATACTATTTATAAAATGAATAAGAATTGTGGTAATAAATTCACTCATCCAACACACTTGGCAAGGCAAAGTAAATTCCTTTGTTTAATTGAAACTGAACAGAGCAGGTCTATATCATATGTAATTAATGTGTTACAGTACAATGCCATTTATACTGGAAAATTGAAACTAACATGAAAATAACTAGTGATGGAACTAAGCCAGAAACACATTGGTATGGATCAGCCTTTGGTGCAGGAAAATAAACTGCGATGGTTCACATTGGACAGATCTCTTGAACTCCAAGTCTTTCTCACAAAAAGTCATTCCTAGGTTTTAATAACCAATGCTTCATGCAAGTAACATATTTAATGGCTGCTTGAAGCAACACAAACTATAGCAACAAGTTATTCCACAAATCCTTTCTTCTCTCCCATTTTCAATGCCAGCCTTCCTTGTTGGAAGGCACAAAGCAAGGAATTAAATACTTAACACAAAAACTGAATGCCCACAGCAGCATTTCCTAAGAGGCATTTTATGTAGTATTGAAAACTCCATGTGTTATATCATTTCAAGAGGATTTAACCTTCTACTCAAATGAATTCTTTTTTATTTTTATTTATTCATTTTTTAGAGACAGGGTCTTGCTCTGTTACCTAGACTGGAGTGCAGTGGTATAACAATTATAGCTCACTGCAGCCTCAATCTCCTGGGCTCAGCCTCAGCCTCCCTAGTAGCTAGGACCACAGTTGCACACCACCACTCCTGGCTAATTGTTAAACTTGTTTTTTTTTTCTAAAGATGGAGTCTTACTGTGCTGCTCAGTCTGGTCTTGAATTCATGGCTTCAGGCAATCCTCTTGCCTCAGCTTCCTAAAGCACTGGGATTTGAGGCCTGAGCCACCAAGCCTGGCCAGGAATGCTTTTCATAGTCTGCCTCCTGGCTCCATCCGCAGAGCTTGCGTGGGGCCATGCCTGTGCTACACCCAGTTAATTTGTATTAAATTGAATGGAAGACTTTCTCACACCAATAGGAAAAAGACAAGGCCACAAATTCAGCTGAATTCTTAGCCAATAATGTCCAGCTTCATTTTCAAACCCCCTAGACGGGATCTCACTGACAAAGTTCAGGCTGCAGTCTGGTCCTGGGAACCCTGTGCCCATTTTAGGAGTGAGACGGTCTTGGAAACGTGGAACTTCTCGTAAAGTGCACACACTCTAAAAAACACCATTAAGAGACAGGCAGACTAGAAAAGGGCAAAAGATGGAAACGCTAAGATTCTGTCTTTATTCTGCAGTTCGTTTTTTGATCAAATTTGTTCCATTTCTAGGGCTATGAGTAAATCTGTTATAGTACAATGCCATTTATGCTGGAAAATTGAAACTAATACACGAAAATAAGTAGTGATGGAGCTAAGCCAGAAATACACTGGTATGGATCAGCCTTTGGAACAGAGAAAGGAACAAAAATGTTTCACCTCCCGGGCTGGCCCCCTGCCCCTCCCTGGCCCCCACTAAGCGGATGCTCCATTTACATTGTTCCGGAAGTAGAGAAGCAGGAGTACGTCAACTACAAAGAAAGCGTCACACTGCCGTTTCTCCCCAACCTCAAGTGCTGGCTCAGACTCACCTAGAGAAGCCTGCTGCTTTGAGCTCCACATGATATTATTCTTCTTTAGACTTCTTCCATTTGGAGAAGAATAAGAATATTTTTAATATTCTATCTGGAGAACCTATATTTTACCTAAGTATGTACGTTATTTTAAAGAAACTATTTAGATATCTCCTGCCACCAATTTATTACAATAGGCTAGAATTTGCAAATAAAGGTAAATAAATGTTTGGGGTTTTTTTTTGTTTTTTGTTTTTTTGAGATGGAGTCTTGCTCTGTCACCAGGCTGGAGTGCATGGTGAGATCTCAGCTCACAGCAACCTCTGCCTCCCAGGTTCAAGTGATTCTCCTGCCTCAGCCTCCCTAGTAGCTGGGACTACAGGTGCATGCCACCACACCCAGCTAATTTTTGTATTTCTAGTAGAGACAGTGTTTCACCATGTTGGCCAGGAAGATCTCAATCTCTTGACCTTGTGATCCACCCACCTCAGCCTCCCGAAGTGCTGGGATTACAGGCATGCACCACTGCGCCCGGCATATGTTTGACTTTTTAAAAGTTAATGAACTTTATTTTTAGAGGAGTTTTAGGTTTAGAGCAACATAGAGAAAAGCGTACAATGAATTCTCATAGGTGTCAGGGGGCGTCTCTTCCCCAACTCTGGACATCTACCACTAGAATGGTATATCTGTTAGAATTGATGAACCTACACTGACACATCATTATTACCTGAAGTCCATAGTTTACGTTAGGGTTCACTCGGTGTTGTACATTTTATGGATTTTGACAGTGTATAATGACATACATTCACTGATACAGTGTTATACAGAGTAGTTTTACTGCTCTAAAAAATCGTCTGTGCCCCACCCATCCCCTTTTCCCTTCTAAATCCTGGCAACTGCTGATCTTTTTGCTGTCTCTATAGTTTTGCCTTTTTCAGAATGTCATATAGTTGGAATCATAGAGCATATAACCTTTTCAGATTGGCTTCCTTCACTTAGTAGTATGCACTTAAGGTTCCTCCATGTCTATTCATGGCTTAATAGCTCATTTCTTTTTAGCATGGAATAATATTCCAGTGTCTGGACATACACATTTTATTTGTCCATTCACCCACTGAAGGACATCTTTGTTGCTTTCAAGTTTTGTCAATTATGAATGAAACTGCTATCAACATCTGTGTGCAGGGCTTTTTGCTGACATAATGTTTCACCCTATTTGGTTAAATACCAAGGAGAGCAATTGCTGAATCATGTGGTGAGAGTATGTTTAGTTTTATAAGAAACTGCTAAACTGTCTTCCAAAGTGGCTGTACCATTTTGCATTCCCATCAGCAATGAATGAGAGTTCCGTTGCTCCACGTCTCTGCCAGCATTCAGTGTTGTCAATGTTCTGGATTTTGACTATTTTCAGAGATGAGTAGTGCTAACTTGTTGATTGAATTTGCAATTTCCTATAGGCATATGATACTGAACATCTTTTCATATCATATGTTCACTTGCCTTTCCATACTGTATGTCTTCTTTGGTAAGGTCTTTTCTTTAGTGAGGACCTGTTTAGAGAGACCATCTCTTCAGGGCTTTTGTCCAATTTTAAAATTGCCCATTTTAAATCCAATTTAAAATCTTTTTTATTCAGAAAAAAAAAAAAAACAAAAAACAAAAAAGTTCTCCAACCACACACAGGAGGGGTATGGGTAGTGGGAGGTATCTGTCCATCCAGCCCTAGCTCCCAGCCCATGTGGTTTTGGCAGCAATAAGGGGTGTGGGATAATGGCCCAAAAAATAAAATGGTGTATGTGTGTATGGGGAGGAAAATGGTGCAAAGCTGTGGGGAGCAGTGAAGCGGAAGGGACAGATGAGGTCAGTACTGGGCATGCCGAAGGTGGGAGGCCATTTCATAACATTTCTTGTTGATCAAACTACCGTGGACACCTTCTTTGCCCATCAGCAGGACTAGCATCTTGTCAGTCTTGCTGACAGTGACATTGAAGGTGGGGGCTCCACCGGTGCTCTTGGTACAAAGATCCATGCTAAATTCTCCATCCTGCAGCAGTGTGTCCCGGAATATGGAATGAAGGATAATGGAATTCTTCATTCCATTATTATTGTGCTTGAAGAGTTCTCTGTATATTTTGGGTAACCATCCTTTATCAAATATGTCTTCAGCAAGTATTTTTTTCCCAGTCTGTGGCTTGTCTTCCCATCACTTTGACATTGTCTTTCACAAAGCAGAAGTTGTTCATTTGAATGAATCCAGCTTATCAAGTATTTATTTCATGGATCATGCCTTTGATGTTCTATCTAAAGATTCATTGCCACACTGAAGGTCACCTAGATTTTCCCCCACATTATCTTCTGGGAATTTTGTAGTTTTGTACTTTAAATTTATTTCCATGATCAACTTTGAGATTTTATGAAGGTCTCTGTCTATATTTGTTTTTTGCATGTAGATGTTCAGTTATCCTTTGAAGATGAACGTTGTAAGATGAACTATAGATTTAAGGTGAAAGTTAAAATGGCCCTTATTTAGAAACAAGCATTTCGCTTAATGAGATAGTATCATAAAATAATAAATAACAAAATAAAATTATATTTCATTCTACTTTTACAAAATACTAGTCAGTTCAGATATGCCTACTGACATCATTTTTACTGTGCAATGGCGGGTCTTCTAATAGGAAAGTAAAATAACCTCTTGTAGAAAATGGCCTAGAAAATGTTAAACTCTGAGTCCCATGTTGACCTTTGGCAATGTGATCACTTTCAGCACAAGAATTCCTTTTCCTTTTGCAAATAATCCAACAATAAAAATATAATTAATGAATTGCAAACTCTTTAGGAGAAGGTCCTAATATATGTTCTAAGTTCTCTTCTGGAAAATTACATCTTAAGAATGTATCGTTCCCTTCAAAGTCTATAATTAAACAATATGTCTTCCTGCTGTCTGATCTTGCCAGAATAGGAACATTTAGTCCTTTTCATTCAATAAGAGAGCAGTTTTGCTGAAAATGAAACTTGATTTTTAAAATGTTGATATGTGACATTGTATATATTTGAAGATGGTATTTATACCCTCAGAGGTTATTGAAGAAGAGCTGACCTGATTTTAAGCAGAGGTCTTGGTGCCAACTGTGCCTTATGCTGCTGATCAGTTTGTGTTCCTTGTACGGTAAGTGTTTACAACATAGGAGTCTGACAGCGAGGCTGAGCCAGTTAGATGATTTATCTCTGGCCTTTTCCATAGGAGAATGAGCCTTGGATTCATGCCAAGGTGATAAACGACAATAGTATCTGTGTTGTAAGGTGTCAAGCTGATGATTGTGTAGCTGGGCATGTGCAGATAGCTTCGGGCAAATCTTGGGTAATTTGTAAACCACAATATTTGCTCACTGTATATGGCTGGCGAGTGAAATAAATGCCACAGCAAATATAAAACCTGGCCTTACCTTCATGGGATCTCATAGTCACAAATTAGTGGGTCATCACAAATTGTAAAATCAGCACCAATATTTTAAATATTTTTCTCATTTTATTTTTAGAAAGGAAAGACTAATTTAGGTAGCCTGAGGAGTTGGAGTAATCTCTATGCACAGAATGTGTATCTGCTCTAAGAAAAATCAACCTTTCTTAGGGTCACTATCATCATTAAGATGGTGCACAAATATATTCAAAAGCATGACATTTATTCTCTCCACATTCTTGTTCTCTGCATATGGCATGTGTTATTTTATCTCCATTAGTATATCTTTTCTTTTTAAAACCCAAAATAGATTATACATATTGTTATATAACAACAATTGTTCACTTGACAGTATCTGTTGGCTGTCTATCCATATTGATATATATGGATATTTTAAATGCTATTCCTTTATTTCTATGTACTCAAATGCATTTAACTAGCTCATATTGATGGAGCGTTTAGGGTGTGTGTGTGTGTGTGTGTGTGTGTGCACGCGCGCTTTCTGTTACAAAAATGCCACATAAAGTACACATTTCAGAAATCTTCAGTCACTTAAATAAACATAAGAAAAACTCTTCAAAGTGGAATTGTGGGATCAAAAGTACATAACTTTAAAATCTTGATAGATACTGCCAAGTTGTTCTTCTAAATGTTTCTATTTATACTCCTCCCACAGACAGTGTATGAGGGTGCCTCTTTTTCCCGCCAACCTCAGCAACAATTATTGTTAGCAGACTTATAAATCTTTGGCAACTCAATAGGTGAAAAGTCATTTCTAATTGTTGTTTTAATTTGTTTTATTTAGTACCAGTTGCATGTACTTCTTTTCTGTGACCAAATTCTTCATTCTTAGCATTTGCCCATTTTACTTTAAGGTTGTCTTGTTGATTTATACTGGTTTTTTATAGTAGGGATGTTTTGCCTTTGCATAAATGACACAAATTCAGGCCTTTTTTATTTGTATGTAAATAAAAAAGATTTTCACCTTTACAAGCTTTTTATTTAAGATTTCTGGATTTTGTATCCCATTTAGAAAAGCTCTCCCCTTCCTAATTTATTTTTTCAAAACTGGGTCAGGTGTTGTGGCTCAAGCCTGTAATCCCAGAGCTTTGAGAGGCTGAAGTGGGCGAATCACTTGAGGCCAGGAGTTCAAGACCAGCTTGGACAACATGGCAAAACTTTGTCTCTAATAAAAAAAATAAATAAATACATTTAGCCAGACGTGATGATGCACATCTGTAGTCGCAGCTCCTCAGGAGGTTGAAGCAAGAGAATCCTCTGAACCCAGGAGGCGGAGGTGGCAGTGAGCCGAGATTGTGCCACTGCACTCCAGCCTGGGTGACAGAGCCAGACTCTGTCTTGATTAAAAAAAAAAAATTAAGCTATACTTTCCTCTGCTACCTTTATGGTTTCTTTTTGTTATGTGCATGAAATGTTATATATATTTTGGTATATATGAAATGTATTTACATAAGGAATGAGGTTGGGATCCCCATTTATCATTCTTTGCCAATGAGCTTCTTTTTTTTTTTTTTTGCCAATGAGCTTCTACACATCATTCATTAATTTTCTGATTCATTTGAGGTATCACTTTTGTTACATATTATTTTTCATATATGTTGAGGGCTAGTTCTGAATGCTTTACATTCATGTTTTTCAAAGAGCAGTCAACAAATCACTTAAAGTTGTCTGCAGTCTATCAGGCAGTTTATAGGCAGTTGGATTCCAAGAAAAACATTATGAAACTATTTGATTCACAGATTTATAATAGAAGATAAATTATTACTTTCACAGAAATCCCATGCTTTCTTAATTATTTTAATATCTTTAAACGTTGCTCATTTATTAGATCTTGGGTTACATATATTTAACAGGGTAGATTTTACCATGAACAATGAATTTTCATGTCATTTGTTTATTCTTTTCATTATGAAATTTGCTTCTTACATCTGTTGGGCTATGATATGTACCCAACTCACCAAAGAAGATGAAATGCTTCAAAGTAATTCATTAAAGCATGAATGTAGAGCATTTGTGCTTGTCTCGTATCTTAGTGCCTCCCTCTGCCATCCCCTGTCCATCAGCACTTGGGCACATGGCCACATGGCCCTAGGTGTCAACATTAGATGCTCTCAATCCAGATTCTCAACACTGAGGATTGCCATAAAGGCACAGGTCTGAAGAGATTTGTCATGGTGGCGTTCAGTGGTAGGGATGGTGTGTCCAGGGGTTGCACAGTTCAGCAGCATGACTGACCAGGGACAGTGCAAATGGTGTTGTGCTTGGCAGATGGTTCTTCTGAGGGATCCTTGCTGTGTCTCACTCCCTTGTTCTTTCTCTAAGCTCAATTCCATGAGCCATTCAGTGTCCTTCCAAATAATTTCTTTTCTAAGTTAACCATTCTTTTGTTGTTTGCAAAAGAAGAAAGAAACGTAAGGAAGGAAGGCAAAAAGGATGAAGGAAAGTAAAGAGCATAGGAAATATAACAATGATATTTAGTTTTTCTTGGTCTGGTAGCTTAGCTACTCCTAGTCCTCTATGTGTTCTCAGTAAGACTTTGCCAAATTGAAGTATATTCATTTTCTGTACTGTATAATAAATTATCACAAATTTAGCAGCTTAAAACAACACATATTAACTATGTCACAGTTTTCATGGGTCAGGAGTTCAGGCACCACTTAGCTGGGTCTTCTGCAAGGCTACAATCTAGGTGTTGGCCAGGACAAGGTTCTCATCTGGAGGCTTGACTGGGGAAAAGGAACTGGTCCCAAGCTCACACAGGTTGTTGGCAGAGTCAGTTCTTTGCAGCTGTAGCACTTATGACAGGTTGCTTCTTCAAAGCTAGCAAGGAGAGCAAGGCTGTAATGCAAATCTGCTGTAGCAATGGGAGCCTTTTATAACATAATACAATCACAGGAGAAACATCCCATCACCTCTGGCAATCATGAGAACATAGTTATAGGAGTGACATCCCATCACCTGTGCTATGTTCTAGTTGTTAGAAACAAAACACAGTTTCCATCCATGCTTAAAGGGAGAGGATTACACAAAGGCTTGAACACCAGGAGGCAGCGATCATGGGGCGGGGGATCACCTAAGTGTCCGTACACAAAGCTTTCATGTCAATTTCAAACAAAAGCAGTAGCATTTCTGGTAAAAACAATAATGATTCCAGAACAAGGTTACAATAATATTTTTAGTGTATAGTTGATGAGTTATTTCAGTAAATATGGTTAGAAACTACAATTACTAAGGACTTCCTGGTAGTAAATTGAGACATAAGTTATAGTATTGTTGAGCTTGATTGGCAGTTACAAATTCAGTGATAACTATGACTTAAAAAGCAGAGCAATGGCAGGTGCAGTGGCTGATGCCTATAAGTCTAGCACTTTGGGAGGCCAAGGTGGGAAGAGCACTTTAGTCCAGGATTTTGAGACTAGCCTGGGCAGCATAGCAAGACCCCATCTGTACAAAAATAACAATTAAAAAATAGGTGGGCATGGTGGTACATGCCTATAGTCCCAGCTACTCAGGAGTCTGAGATGGGAGGATTGCTTGAGCCCAGGAGTTCAAGGCTGCAGTGACTATGACACTGCACCCCAGCCTGGGTCACAGAACAAGACCTTGTCTCAAAAAAAATCTATATAGATGGATAGATACACACACACACACACACTATCCCAGTTTTGAATTAATTTTTCATGTTGTATTAAGCATTAATCACCCCAAACATATATTTGCTTGAGAAAAAATACTAAATGCATACTTTAAAAAAAGGGCCACAAAGTTAGAAAATGAATGTTAACAGGCAGATTCATTATACTTTTCTTTCAAATATTTTAAGAATAGTCAATCCACAGACAGTGCTTCTTGCACATAGGGGTAAGTACATGTGTTGTACATTGCTCTTTCTAGCAATTAGATAAATTCCTTTGTTCTACTCTGTTCATTTTCTTGCCCAATTGCTTATTTGTCCTTAATAATCCGTAGTTTACAAAACTTATTGTCTAAAAATCATAGCATGTTCATAGCTTCCCCAAAACTATAAATGACATTACTCCTTAATGATGATTTTCTCTTTGCCCAGTTGTCAAGCAATAATATTATTCAGTATAGCATCAAAGCCTCAGCCAAGGGCTGATAAAGTCAGATGAATCTACATAATTATGATAGTTCTTTTAACAGTATCCAATATTCTTCTGAATTATTTTTTGAATCATTACATCTTTCTGCTTTTATGAGCCACCAGTGATATTCTTCATAAAATGACAATTGATGCGAAGTACCTGAAGTACTGTCTTTCCAAAACAAATTAATGATGAGATGTACCTATAACAATGTAATGATGTAAAACAAATATAACAAAACTTTATATAGTGATTTAATCTTTAAATCATGTTGGGAGTTAGTGTATATGCCATCATTGTGTTTATGCTATCATTGCTCAAAACATTTCAAAAACTACTAAGTGAGAACATAATCAGAGCCACTTTATAAATGACACAAGCAAAATAATTCTTATTTTTAATTCACACTTTTGTTTTATGCTTCTGTAGATCACCTAGTTTTACTTTTGGTTTCTAGATGACACTTGGCCCATTCAAAAAGAATTAATTGTGCTCGGGAAAAGTCTTTAGGTTTGAGGGTGACAAAGCCTGATTACCATGGGAGGATCACTAACTCTCCATCTGATGATGGATTAGCATACCCCAACATGAGTAAGGATAGTGATTGCTTGAGTAAGACAGTTGACAAACTTGATGTAATTGATCAAGAACTCTGCACACAACAAATAGATATTCATTCCTCTTAGGCAAATATGGAGCATCCACAAATATTGACTATTTACACAATCACAAAAGAAGTTTTAAGATCCTGAAGGGTGATTTGATTTGCATTACATTTTCTCACTGTAATACAATTAAATTAGAAGACAACATAACTATGCTAAAGATAATGTGTTCTGGTTCCTAGACTGGATGACAACTTGTTATTAATAGAGTCATGTGCCGCATAATGATATTTTGGTCAACAGTGGATCACAGATATGATGGTAATCCTATATCATTATGATGGAGCTGAAGAATTCCTATAGCCTAGTGCTGCCACAGTTGTGCTGTCATAGTGCAATGCTGTGCTCTCATGTTTGTGCTGATGCTGGTGTAAACAAACCTACTGCACTGCCAGCTGTGTATAAATGTAGCACATACAATTGTGTATAGCACATAATACTTGATAATGACAACAAAATGATGTGTTACTGGTTCATGGATTTACTATACTTTTAATCATCATTTTAGAGTGTACTGCTTCTACGTACTGTTTTTTAAAAGGTCACTGTAAAGCAGTCTCAGTCAGTTCCTCCAGAAGGTATTCCAGAAGAACCCCCAAAGGATGGACAGATGAGCAAGCTTAACCAGGACACTCAGTCAGATATTACAGAACAACGTACTCAAACAAAAGACTTCAAGAGAGACATGAGGATAGCAACTTGCTATCTACTAGAGGCAGCTATGGAAGTGCAGAGATGGAAGAGAAGTGAGCCAGGAGACGAGGCTGAAAGGTGATGAAGCAGACCTAACAGAACCAGTCAATGTCTACAAAAGGTCAATGGGTTTTATATTCCTGTTGATCGAGCCTCAAAACAAACATTTTCCATTTCTGTTTTCTGACAACTCATTTATTGCTATTAATATATTAATAAGCCATTACTTAATTTGAAAAATGCTAAAAGTATTTTTCAAATACAAGGGACATTCTCAGGCAATTATGTAGTGGACTGCATAGTGGCTCCTTAAAAGATACGTCTGTATCCTAACCTCCAGAACCTGTGAATGTGACCTTACTTGGAAAAAGGATCTTTACATGTATAATTAAGTTAACAATCTTGAGATGCGATCCTCTTGGATGACCTAGGTCGGCCCTAAATCCCATAAGTGTCCTTATGAGAGACAGAAGAGGAGAAAATAGAGACACACAGAAGAGAAGGCACATGTCTTAGTCTGTTTTGTGCTGCTGTAACAGAATCCCTGAGACAGGGTAATTTATAATGAATGGAAATTTATTTCTCATAGCTCTGGAGGTTGAGAGGTCCATGATCAAGATGCTGGCATCCTTCATGACTCGTGGAGGCAGGCATCACATGGCAGAAGGGCAAAGAGAGAGCAAGAGGGAGTTTAAACTTGCCACTTCATCACATTAATTCCACCCTTTGGAGTGGAGACCTCATGGCTTAATCACGATTTAAAGGTCCCAGCTCTTAATACTGTTATCATGGCAATGAAGTTTCAACATGTTTTTGTAGAGGACAAACATTCAAACCACAGCAGCACCTGAAGATGGAGGCAGAGATTGGAGTGTTATAGCCACAAGTCAAGGACTGTCTGGAGCCTCAGAAGCTGGAGGAGGTGAGGAAAGATTCTCCTTCATGCCTTCAGAAGGAGCACTGCCCTGCCAATTTCTGACTTCTTCCCTTAAAAACTATGAGAGAATAAATTTCTGCTGTTTGAAGACGCCAAGCTTGTGGTAATTAGTCAATAGAAAAGAATTTAATCAATGTCCTATTATTATTATTTTTAATTTCCTCTTGGTCTTGGAATGTCCTATAGTTTTTGAAGATCCAGCTTCTGCACCACTTTGTTATTGGGGAGCAATTATTTATTGTCTGCATCACAAGCAGGCTTGCTTTGGAAGCACTTTGAGAACCTAAAAAATGTGATCTCTTGACCAGAGCAATGAACAACTATGTTAACATAAGTAAGCAAAATTCACAAATAAAACAAACACTTTATTGTGTTAAAGATTTGCGCCTTCTGATCTTCAGAACTCATAGAAGAATTGCAGTCGGATGTAGTGGTTTGGGCATGGCTTGTTTGATTGTGTTATGGATTGAGCTGTGTCCCTGCAACCTTGCATGTTGAAGTTCTAACCCTGAGTACCTCAGAACATGACCTTGTTTGGAATAGGGTTGGTTTAGTTTAGATGAGGTCATTAGGATAGGCTCTAATCCAGTATGACTGGTGTTCTTATAAAAAGAGGAAATTCGGACACAGAGACACCCACACAGGGAGAACACTATGTGAAGATGAGGACAGAGACCGGGTGATGCTTCTACAAAGTTAGGAATGTCAAAGATTGCCAGTAAACCATCAGAAGCTAGGAGAGGGACATGGAACAGATTCTCCCTCACAGCCCACCCTGCCAATGCTCTTGTGTTGGAACTCCTAGCCTACTGCACTGTGAGACAACAAATTTTGTTATTTAAACCACCAAGTTTATGGTACTTTATTATAGCATAGTTTGCCTATTTCCTATTAATTTGCTTGGAAATTGTTCATGAGTACCAAGACAGCTCATGAAAATACCAAGCAAAAGATTCTATTTAAATTATATTTCAGGTAGTTTTATTGTAAATTATTTTGGAATTAACTATACTAAAAAGATTTTGTATTGCATATATAATAGTGAATTGAGTACGTCATTATTTTACAGAGATATCATTGATAGGATATTTATACAAATTTCTCTTTAAATAGGTCTTTTTATGCAAAAAATATTTCGTAACAATCTATCCCATGACTCCTTGATTGGCTTTGGGAGTGTTTTGTTATAGTCATCATCTCAAACCGAAATTAACATTGTTTCTAGTTGAAGAATTTATAGTGGTTCAATTTAGAAATACTTTTTAAAAAGTCCATAGGTGAGGTCATACTATGCACAAGTTACTTATGAAAATTGGTTAGTTTATCATCCAATGAAAATTAACATTTGCATGTAATTCAGTTTGGAATTCAATAAATTTTAGTAATATTCCTTCGTGAAGTCAAGTCACTGGTTATAACAATGTTTTAACTATCAATTGTTTATAATGCATTGTTTCATCTATATGTAAATCACGGACATTGAGAAAGGAAAATGTACCTTCAGGGAACTTTGAAATTTAGTTCCCCAAAGGAGTGATATTACTAGAAATGAATGGAAGTAAAAGAAAATAATAACCAAGTATGCAGCTCATAAATGTTCAGATCTAGATAATGATGTTTAATTTCTGCTTTTGCTTACCATTTAAGATTAAACCTCTAGGTATCCTTAATCTAGCTCTTTAGAATGTTAAATGTTTTATTTGAAATGCACATTTAGTTTACAAGCAGCAATTTAGTGTCCTGTTTCCATGAGGCATTGATATTAAATAAAACACTGGAAAGAAGTAATCTTTTTTCTCCTTTGTACAAGCCCCTCTTTGTACCTCATGTGATATTGCTCACTGAATATCAAAAAAAAGAAGCAGCGTGATTTCCAATCAAAGAAGCATCTGCCTACCCAAGGTTTTTAAATATTTATATATTTTTCTCATTAAAAAAGTAACTCAACAGTATTCTAAATAAAATACAATTTTAAGGAACCAATGCATAGTTATTTTAAGCTATTGCCAGCAAACCACTAGAAGGTAGGTGAAAGGCAAGCTGTTACATGATCACACTTTTTCCATTGTATTGAAAGTTAAATTCAACTTATTTGCTGAAGAATGCTTCAAATACACTGAAAATTTATATAATAGTACGGTTATCAATCTGTTTTATTATACCAAGGTTAGACTCAAATAACTTTTAATGGCATTTATTTGGATTCATTTATATTTTAGGCTTTTTTGTTACCATAATTTGACTCTAAGATGTAATAATTTTCACATTTTAGCAGCTTTAAAGTCAGGATATGTATTATAATCACTGGTGTCTTACAATTATAATTGGCAACAATTTTTTTTCTTAGTGGTATGTAAAATAATGATGTATCTTAAATCAATCATGGCATCTTGGGGGTTTTTGTTTTGTTTTTGTTTTGCCTTTTAAGTGATGTTTATCTTTTAATTGCTTGGGTTTTTTTCTGCTTTGTTTTCTTTTATTTCTATAGGTTATTGGGGAACAGGTGGTGTTATGTTATATGAGTAAATTCTTTAGTGGTGATTCGTGAGATTTTGGTACACCCATCACCCAAGCAGTGTACACGGCACCCTATTTGTAGTCTTTCATTTCTCACCTCCTTCTCACTGGCCCTGAGTCCCCAAAGTCCATTGTGTCATTCTTATGCCTTTGCATCCCCATAGCTTAGTTCCCACTTATGAGTGAGAACATACAACTGTAGAAAACACTGTGAAGATTCCTTAAAGAACTAAAAATAGAACTACCATGTGATCCATCAGTCCCACTACTGGGTAACTACCGGGTATATACTCAGAGGAAAATAAGTCATTATATGGAAAAGATACCTGCACACACATGTTTTTAGCAGTACAATTCACAACTGCAAAAAGTGAAACCAACCCAAATACCCATCAATCAATGAGTGGCTAAAGAAACTGTAGTATATATATACAATGGAATACTACTCAGCCATAAAAAGGAGTAAGTGAATGGCTTTTGCAGTGACCTGGATGAGTTTGGAGACTAGTATTCTAAGGGAAATAACTCAAGAATGGAAAGACAAACATCATATGCTATTTTTGTTTTTATAATGGGAGATACAGGTTGTTTATTTCAAGCCAGACTCAGAAAAAATGAAGCATAGATTTTAAAATACTGGAGAATAATAACTTTGCATAGATAAACCTGTCAAATATGCATAGATAAAATACATTAAAATATGTATTTTATTTTTAAAAACATTTTTTTAAAAAAATACATATTTTTAAAAATATTTTACATCAAAATGTATATTCTCCAGTCCTTAAACAGGTATTCAGTGAGCATCTATTATGTCTGAGGTCATAGGCTGAGTACAAGAGAGGTATAAATTAGACTCAAATGGGGCCCTCAAACAGACCTAAATCTAGGGTTTTATTTTTATTGTTAGAATGTCTATTTTGGTAATTGGTTCTTTTAAAATTGAAAAACTCAATCCTACTTTAAAACTCCTAAATAGAACAGGCATTTATCTAACCTTAATATCATAACTCCTTAAAGTTTATTGACTTTAAAATAACCAAACTTAGTAGCTCCCATATATTCATAGTATAATGAATGACAGACCCATAAAATCTAATTAACTTTACTTGGCAGACACAGGCAAACACATGCATGTATTTTAACATAATATGATGACTATTTAGACATAACCTGATCCTTCAAATACAACTGAAAAGAAAGTGTTCCATTTTGCATGATTTATCACTGAACTAGAGTTCCCTTTCCTGGGTACATGAAGCAAATAGAGAAGACAATTAGAATTCTACTTTTCTTGAAATGTCAAGAAGGGCAGAGTATTCTGTTCTCAGCTTTAAATTTAACCAAATACATAGGAGGATTTGAGACTGCTCAACATGTTTCTCATGGAATTCCCCCCAAGCACTACTATCTGAAGAGCCTGAAAAATATGTGAGAAAAGCCTGTTGTCTCCTGACATGAAGTTATGCTCAGCCTGCTTATTATGATAGAGCTTAGTTTCTGAACAGCAAAGAACGTTTTCTCATCCTTAGTTATGTTTGTCGTTCTATCTCAACAGTCTTCTGATCATGATGATTCTCTATAGTCAACATTTCTTAAGTGCCCAGTGAGGTAAGGCTTGCTTCTAAAGAATTTTAAAATGCATTTTTAGCAAGCTCTAAAGATTAAGTCTTCACCTTGCTGTTGGCAGTTACATTTTTTTCTAAGGGAGAAAAAGCACAAACTGAAATTATGCTAGATCTCCATTAAGATACAGAACATTCTATGGTGCCTGGTTGCTGTTGACCTCCATTGAAAATCGGAAATGTTACAACTTATTGTAAAGGTACTAAGTATTATCTATTATATTATGTGTTTTGTATTTTTTTCTGCAATGTAAAGAATATTAGTCCCATTTTGCAGATGAGAAAACCAAGATTCAGAAAGCTAAAAAACTTGCTAAAGTCACATGGCTAATGAGTAATAGCAGGATTCAAAACCAAAACAGCCTGACTCTAAACCCCTCCTATTAACCAATGACCTTTTCTCCTCTGAAAATTCCTGCAATAAATGGAAACCATTTCACATATGTCCATTCATTCACACCTACAGTGTGCCAGCTCCCTGTGTGGTCTAGGGATACCACCCACGGTGAAGAGGACAGGCTAGGTCGCTGCCCTCATGGACTTGCATTCGATTGAAACAGATACATTTCTCAATGCTTAATTTAGTTAAGTGAGATGGGGCAAAAGAATTAGAAATAGAGATACAGAGAGTCATGGAGCTTCAACTTTGCCTAGGAGTCAGAGAAGAGGATTTGTTAGCTGAAAGGAAACCTTGGTTGAAGTGAGGGAGGAGGAAGCCTCGCAGCAATCTGGGGAGAAGAGCGCCTGTACAGAAAGAGCAGCAAGTGCACAGCCCCTGTGCTGGGAATAGGCTGTGTCTGAGAACCACAGAAAAAGCCAGTGTGGCTGGAATGGGCAGGTAAGGGAGAGCATGAGGGGAAATGGGCACAGAACCAGCCAGGGCCAATTCAGGGAGGCGTTGTAGGCCCTGGTAAGGATTTAGAACTTTTTTTTCACTTCTATGATAAGAAACCAGTGAAGGGTTGGGCTTGGGGAAGTTGCCTCTGTCTGTGTGACCACAGTGGAAATAAGGGAAGCAGGTAGGATCTTGCCATGACCTGAGCTAAGACAGAGTCACAACAGTTGGGAATTGGTGGGCGATAACATTTGGGGTCTGTTTGGAGAATTCAGGGGATTTATTATCTCACTGATGGCAGGAACATAACTCACAGCAGCAGAGTGGAACAACACAGGCTCCTGTTAAGGACTGCAGTGTTTTCTGCAACTTCTTCCACGTGTCCGCTGCAAATTGTCTGGGAAAGGTAGGGCCTAGGAACCTTGGTGGAAGTTTTGAGATAAAAATCTTGTAGCCCATGTGCATTTCCCTTGGAGCTCAATTAGTCACCAACTTGCCTTATTAATTGCTAAAGGTTCACCATAGTTCTAGATAGAGTCCTCAAAAGAATTAAATTCAAATGACAAAGGGGTAGAAAATGGATCTGACTATCTCTGCACTGGGAACCCCTGGGAAGGAAGCACAATGAGGAAGAGATCAAACAAAGTGCTGGTAGAAAGGCTGATAGAAAAGGAAGACAGACGCTTGCTAAGGGAAAGTGGAAGGAAATCTCATCATCACTGTGACTGCCCTCTGTGGTAGGAAGGAATGAAGAGCCTGGGGGATTTTTTAAGTGCTCTGAAGCACCGATACTCTCAATGTGTCACGCAAGTGTAGGGGAAAGTGTAATTCAGACAGGCAGACTACTCTCTCTGCATTCCTATAACTGCTTCTTCTCCCCAGGATGTGTGCGTGTGTGTGTGTCTCTGTGTGTGTGTGCATGTGTCTCTGTGTGGGTGTCTATGTATGTTTACGTATATGTCTGTGTGTATACAAATGTGTGTCTTTGTGTATGTGTCTATGTATGTTTGTGTGTGTGTCTGTCTGGGTCTATGTGTATGCCTGTGTCTATGTATGTTTGTGTGTGTGTATGTGTCTATTTGTATGTCTGTGTCCATGTATGTTTGTGTGTGTCTACGTGTATGTCTGTGTATGTCTGCATGTGTCTGGGTGTGTATGTGTGTCTATGTCTGTGTGTGTCTGTGCAGATATTTGTGTGTGTATCCATGTGTGTGTCTGTGTGTGTCTATATGTATGACTGTGTCTGTATGTCTGGGTGTTTCCGTGTGTGTGTCTGTGTGTGTCTATGTGCATGACTGTGTGTCTGTGTACACTGAAATGCTTCTGTGGAATGAAGTCAATTAGATCTGGCCTTCCTGCATGGCTTTAGTATGGCCCATGCTTTACCAACCATCAACCAAAGCCCACGGCTTTTCCTTTGAAAGGGATGCCACTTTTGTGTCTGTGTCTGTAAACAGTGACATTCAAGCACAAGGGTTAGGGATGGAGTGAATAAGGAGGGTGTGAAACAGCACAAATCAGACAAAATTTAAGAGGTACAAGAACAAGGTTTTTTGCCTTGGCTTTAAAATGCTGATAAACACTAACTCATTCTATGAGGTCAGCATCATACTGACACCAAAACCTGGCAGAGATACAACAAAGAAAACTTCAGGCCAATATCCTTGATGGACAGCAATGCAAAAATTCTCAACAAAACACTGACAAACCAAATCCAGCAGCACATCAAAAAGCTTATCCACCACAAATGAGTAGGCTTCATCCTCAAGATGTGAGGTTGGTTCAACATATACAAATCAATAAATGTGATTCATCACATAAAAAGAACTAAAGACAAAAAAAAACCACATGATTATCCCAATATTGCAGAAAAGGCCTTTGATAAAATTCAACATCCCTTCATGTTAGAAACTCTCAATAAACTAGGTATTGAAGGAAGATACCTCAAAATAATAAGCACCATATATGACAAACCCACAGCCAATATCATATTGAATGGGGAAAAGCTGGAAGCATTCCCCTGAAAACCAGCACAAGACAATCATGCCCTCTCTCACCACTCCTGTTCAACAAAGTATTGGAAGTTATGGCCAGAGCAATCAGACCAGAGAAAGAAATAAAAGGTATTCAAATAGGAAGAGGAAGTCAAACTATCTTTGTTTGCAGATAACATAATCCTGTATCTAGAAAACCTCATCATCTCAGCCCAAAAGCTTCTTAAGCTGATAAGCAACTTCCGCAAAGTCTCAGGATACAAAATCAATTTGCAAAAATTATTAGCATTATTGTACATCAACAACAGGCAAGCTGGGAGCCAAATTATGAAAGAATTACCATTCACAATCACCACACACACACAAAAAGATACCTAGGAAGACAGCTAACAAGGGAAGTGAAGGACCTCTTCAAGGAGAACTACAAACCACTGCTCAGAGAAATCAGAGATGACATACAAAAAAATGGAAGAACATTCCATACTCATGGATAGGAAGAATCAATATCATGAAAATGGCCATACTGCCCAAAGCAATTTATAGATTCAATGCTATTCCCATTAAGTTACCATTGACATTCTTCACAGAATTAGAAAAAAACTATTTTAAAATTCATATGGAACAGAAAAAGAGCCCAAATAGCTAAGGCAATCCTAAGCAAAAAGAACAAAGCTGGAGGCATCACCCTACCCAACTTCAAACAAAACTACAGTAACCAAAACAACTGGTACAAGAACAGACACATAGACCAATGGAACAGAACAGAGAGCCAGAACTAAGGCCACATACCTATAATCATCTGATCTTCAACAAACCTGACAAAAACAAACAATGGGGAAAGGATTCCTTATTTAATAAATGGTGCTGGGAGAACAGGCTAGCTATATGCAGAAAATTGAAACTGGAGCCCTTTTATACACCTTATACAAAAATTAAGGTAGATTAAAGACTTAGTAAAACCCAAAACTATACAAATCCTAGAAGAAAGTCTAGGCAATACCATTTAGGACATAGGCATGGGCAAAGATTTCATGATGAAAACGCCAAAAGCAATTGCAACAAATGCAAACATTGACAAATGAAATCTAATCAAACTAAAGAACTTCTGAACAACAAAAGAAACTATCATCAGAATAAACAGACAACCTACAGATGGGAGAAAATGTTTGCAACCTATCCATCTGACAAAGGTCAAATATCCAGCATCTATTAATACAAGGAGCTTAAATTTACAAGGAAAAACAAACAACCCCTTTAAAAAGTGGGCAAAGGACATGAACAGACACTTCTCAAAAAAAGACGTACATGCAGCCAACAAACATATGAAAAAAAGCTCTATATCACTGATCATTAGGGAAATGCAAACCAACACCATAATGAGATACCATCTCATGCCAATCAAGATAACTATTATTAAAAAGTCAAAAAGCAACAGATGCTGGCAAGGTTGTGGAGAAAAAGGAACACTTTTACACTGTTGATGGGAGTGGGAATTAGTTCAACCTTTGTGGAAGACAGTGTGGTGATTCCTCAAAGACCTAGAGGCAAAAATACCATTTGACCCAGCAATCTCATTACTGGGCACATACCCAAAGAAATATAAATCATTCCGTTATAAAGATACATGCATGCATATGTTCATTGCAGCACTATCCACAAAAGTAAAGACATGGAATCAACCTAAATGTCCATCAGTGATAGACTGAATAAAGAAAATGTGGCACATAAACACCATGGAATACTATGGTGCCATGAAAAGGAATGAGATCATGTCCTTTGCAAAAACACGGGTGGAGCTAGAAGCCATTATCCTCAGCAAACTAACACAGGAACAAAAATCAAACACCGCATGTTCTCACTTATAAGTGGGAGCTGAATAATGAGAACACATGGACACATGGCAGGGGATCAACACACACTGGGGCCTGTTAGGGTGTGGGAGGGTGTGGGGACAGAGAGCATCAGGAAGAATAGCTAATAGATGCTGGGCTTAATACCTAGGTGATGGGTTTGATCTGTGCAGCAAACTACCATGGCACACATTTACCTATGTAACAAACCGGCATATCCTGCACATGTACCCCCAAATTTAAAACAAAACATAAAAAGGTATATATATGTGTATATGGAAAATGTGGATACACAGAGACATCAGACATGCACGCACACAGAAAAGACCATGTGAGAACAGAGAAAAGGCAGCCACCTGCAAGCCCAGAAGAAAGGCCTCCGAAGAAGCCAGATCAACTGACACCTTCATCTTGGATTTCTAGCCTCCAGCCTGAGAAAATAAATTTCTGTTGTTTAAAAAAAAAAAAAAAATGCCTGTAAACATTGATGATTCTGCTTTATGCTGAAAATGATAGCAGTGAGGGGAAACAGTTTACTAGGTACAGCCACAGGATATTTGGTCAAAAAGAATTGAAAGCCACTACTTGCTGTGCACCGTTTCTTGAAATACATTTATCAAGCACAGATGAGTGTTGTTTTGGTTTTTGTTTAGTGATTAAGTGCAAAATCCCCAATAAATTTTTTAAAGCTTTTCCAAAAAGAAATTCTCCCTGGCTGCATCAGCTAGACAAGGGTACCTGCCCTTCTGGTTTTTTACCCTGTATCTGCTGGATTATTTTAGCTGATGGCATTTGAACTGGCATTTCTTAAATGAAAATCTCTTCAAAGTGATGTGTTTTTGCCCATAGGAGGTATGAATGACCTGTGGATATTTATGAATACACTTCCGTGCTTTTGTTTTTCACTATGCTAGGTCAGTTTTCAATTCTTATTACAAAGCTTAGGGTTTCAGGCATCTGACTGTGCTGGGAATTCCTGCTGCTGATAGTAAGCAGCCTGCACCATCCCTGAATAGGTAAGAAGAGCTAAGATTTCACCAGAAACAGTGACATTCATACCCAGGGACTGAAATAAGGTGGAATGCCCACCTGGAGATAAGCCTTGGCTGTCACACCTGTACCGCCTGCTCGGTCATGCGTGTGTGTGATCTATAATAGGGTCACAGCTTTATGCAATTCAGTCACTTTGTAGCAACCACTCTAAGGAGGATGATTCATGGTCCCTGTGCAGGCACTGCACCCAGCACCTTCTCAGGAACATTCACATTATTGCCAGCTGGATTGAGGCCGGAAGCTCCTCGCCAGGCAATAGAAAAGCGCCAGGTGTTCCCAGCAATGATCTCCTTCACCCTTGCAAGCTGCAACTGGCAAGTTTCCCGAAGCAAGGGAGTTGCATTTGATGGCACACGGTGTGATGGTTGCCTCACTGCCAGAGCATTTGTTCTGGATGCCTCTGTACCCAGCTGTCTCAGAAGTAGCCCTTATCATTGAACTTGGTTCCTTTGGAAACAAGACCAGGCGCAAGACACATCAGGGAGCAACGTGTGCATTGAGACTTGGACTGCTTTGGAGTTTCCCTCTGGATTTTGGTCAAGCTGTCACAAAGTTCATGACTTGGTCTGTCCACTCTTGTATAATGAAGGCTGCTCTGACTCCTATCTTCAGTCTCCAGCTTATTGCCTTTAATACTTCATCATCGCTGTTGCTGAAACCCTTGTCTTATACAGACTGTGGAGAAGGGCGAAGGAAAAAAAACCTCCAAGCTTTTTGATATGGTGCTTTGAAGACACAGTTTACTAATAGCCTGAAAGAATTCATGCAGCTTCCCACATGCAAAGTTTATTTTTGGAGAGTAGTTTATATCTGGAATAAATGGAATAGAATTGAGAGTTCAGAAATAAACCTTCACATTTATAGAAAATTGGTTGTCAACAAGGATGCCAAGACAATTCAATGGGGAAAGAAATATCTTATCAGCAAACAGTGCTAGGGCAACTAGATATCTATATGAACAAGAATAAAGTGAGAACTCTTCCTTACATCATATTAAAAAAATAAGATTGATTAAAGACCTAGATATAAGAGCTTAAACTGTAACATGCCTAGAAGAAAACATAGGTGTAAATCTTCATGACCTTGAATTAGGCAATGGTTTCTTAAAAATAGGAAACTAAAAGCATAAAAAGCAAAAGAAGAATAATTTGGACATCATCAAATTTAAAATTTTGTGCTTTAAAGGACACCATCTACAAACTGAAACGACTACCCAGAGAATGAAGGACAGTTTTGAAATTATATATCTGATAAAGGAAGTATCTATATGAGAACAATTATAATGCACTAAGAAAAAGACACATAATACAATATTCAAATGGGCAAAGGATTTGAAAAGACATTTCTCCAAAGAAGATATGCAAATATCTAACAAACACATGAAAAGATGCTCAGCATCATTAACCATCAGGGAAATGCAAATCAAAACCACAAGAGACCACTTCATACCCATGGGAATGGCTATAATCAGAAAGATAGGTAATAACAAGTGTTGCCAAGGATGTGGAGAAATTGATGGTGGAAATTTAAAATGATATAGTCATGTTGGAAGACACTATGACAGTTTCTCAAACAACCAATCATAGAGTTACCATATGAACAGCAATTCTACTCCTAGGCATATACCCAAAAGAAAGGAAAACATATATTCAACAAAAATTTGTCTATGAAGTGCATCATTTTTCTTAACAGCCTAAAAGTGGAAACAACCCAAATGTTCGTCAAACTGATGAATGCATAAAAAATATTATATCCACTCAATGGAATATTATTTGCCAATTAAAAAAAATTAAGGCTGGGTACTTTGGCTCATGCCTGTAATCTCAGCACTTTGGGAGACAGATGTGGGAGGATCACTTGAAGCCAGGAGTTTGAGAGCAGCCTGAGCAACATAGCCAGACTCCATCTCTATAAAAAGTAAAAAATTAGCCAAGCATGGTGGTGCATGCCTGTAGTCCTAGCTACTTGGGAAGCTGAGGTGTGAGGATTGCTTAAGCCCAGGATTTCAAGGCTGCAGTGAGCAATGATCATGCCACCATACTCACACCTAGGCAGCAGAGCAAGACCTTGTCTCTACAAATAAACAAAAAACAAATGAAGTATTGATACATGGTACAACATGGATGACTCTTGAAAACATCATGCTAAGTGAAAGAAGCCAGGATGAATGTTGTATGATTCCATTTACATGAAATGTCCAGAATAGGCAAATTCCTAGAGAAAGAAAGTACGTTAGTGGTTGCCTGGGGCAGGGGGAATTGTGGGGAACAGGGAGTGATTCTAACGGGCATAGGGTTTCTTACTGGGGTGATGACAACACTATAAAATTTATCGTAGTGATGGTCACACAACTCTGTGAATATACTAAAAACCATTCCACTGTATACATTAAATGAGTGAATTGTATGCTGTATGGATTATATCTCAAAGATATTTAAAAATCACAAAATATAGATGATTCAAGAATATGGAATATGTCATTAATTATAGATATTTTTTCTGTATTTTTAATTCTTTCTTTGATTTCACTTGCTTTCTCAGATGTTTCTTAGAGAGAAAACATCCAAAGCAAAGATTTACAACTCATTGTAGAAAGCCACAGATTTTGTAAGAAAAGGCTAGAGAAAAAGATGACTGCAATATAGTGTTTGCATTTATGATTTACTTTCTGTTCACGTTTCAGACTTAGTTCTTTACTTTGCACTGATTACCACATACTAGCTATTATCTCTCCATACACGTGCAAGTTCTTTGGAATTTTTAGTAAAATATTCTCAATTTCTGAGCCAAACCTGTCTACTGAGAATCAAGTATAGTTTTCACTAAAGTGAAAGGCTGGGTGCGGTGGCTCAAGCCTGTAATCCCAGCATTTTGGGAGGCTGAGGCGGGTGAATCACGAGGTCAAGAGATTGAGACCATCCTGGTCAACATGGTGAAACCTCGTCTCTACTAAAAATACAAAAACTTAGCTGGGCATGGTGGCATGTGCCTGTAATCCCAGCTACTCAGGAGGCTGGGGCAGGAGAAGTGCCTGAACCCAGGAGGCAGAGGTTGCGGTGAGCCGAGATCGCGCCATTGTACTCCAGCCTGGGTAACAAGAGCGAAACTCTGTCTCAAAAAAAAAAAAAAAAGTTTATTTTCACAAATTGCCAAATGAGACATAGAAGAAAGCAGAGGGGCAGCAGATATGCTGTTTTCTCCTAGTTTATGGCAAAAATTAGATCTCTATCAAGATCAAAAAAGAGTCCTTTATTCCAAGAACTAAGCTTCTTATCCTAAGCTGAATACAAGGGGAAATATTTTTTAAAAAATCAGTGGAGGGAAGGGGAAATTGTGGGATAAAATACACTCATTGGCTTTCTTCTCCAAGCCAGACTGCAGGGTAAATCACAGGTACAGACACTGCAGCAGGGTGTTCTGGTGTGACATGCCCTGGGATATGGGGTCAGTCTATTCCTGTCTACAGCACGGACTTCCCCTGACCTTGGCAACCCAGTTACCTGCTGGGTTCTTGTCTGCAAACAGAGAGATCTTCCAAGTCCTTCCTGGCTGTACAGTTACAGGAAGCCATCTTTTGGCTTCCCTGGGCCACATTGGAAGAAGAATCGTCTTGGGCCACACTTAAAATACACTAACACTAATGATAGCCAATGAGATTTTTTTTAATAGCAAAAAAAATCTCATAATGTTTTAAGAAAGTTTACGAATTAGTTTTGCGTTGCATTCAAAGCCACCCTGGGCTGCGTGCGCCCCGCAGGCTGCAGGTTGGGCAAGTTTGGTGTATGATTTTATAATCCTATCTAGAATTCTCTAAGACATCAATACTAGATGAGGATACAGGTAGATGAATGAATATTGTAGTTGAGTGAATATTGCTCCCAGTGTGTTGATTAATGAATAGATGTGATTGTACAAGAAGAAATGTCGTAACTTTTCCCAGGCCTCTGGAGTTATCACTGATTAGCAAAGCATTTTAATTAATGACTCAAACAGAAAAAACATGTCTCTTCATTTTGCAATCCACAAAAAGACGAACATAACAGACGTGCTAATTCCCAGACAGGTTCAAAAAACTATCTGTCAGGTTTTGAATGAACACAGGCTTGACTGGCCGCATGAAAATTTAAATATTCTGAATGCTGAATGACCGACCATAAATTCAATTTGAACTAAGTTTGATGTGGCTACTTTTTCTTTTTTACTTTTTAAAAATTGTGGTACACACTGCATGTTCCCATTCATAAGTGGGAGTTAAACAGTGAGAACACATGGACACAGGGAGGGGAACATCACACAGGAGTGCCTGTTGGGGCTGAGGAAAAGGGGAGGGAGAACATTAGGACAAATACCTAATGCACCTGGGGCTTAAAACCTAGATGATGGTTTTAAGATTGATGGGTGCAGCAAACCACCACGGCACATGTATACCTATGTAACAAACCTACATGTTCTGCACATGTACCCCAGGACTTAAAGTAAAAAAAAAATTGATATGGTACAATTTACATACAGTGTACAATTCAGAGTTTTGTCAATTGCATACAGCCATGCACTGCACACCCCTATCAAGATGTAGAATATTTCCAACCCCCAAAAAGGATCCTTCATGCCCTTCCCAGTCAGTCCCTACCAAGGCAAACACTGATCTGATTTCTTCCCCCATACGTATTTTTCCCAATCCTGGAACTTCATAAGTCATAGAATATGTACTTTTTATGTCTGGTTGCTTTCACTCAGGAAAATGGTTTTGAGGATCATCATTTTGTTGGTTTTATGAGTAGTTTCTCACAGGTTGGATTCTCTGTGAATAGACAGAGATAAACACGCAGGGCATTGATGAAGGAGTTCTCTGAGAAGCCACAGCTTGTGAAGGGCAGGGAAAGAAGTCAGATTGAGCAGAGTTGGGAAGGGAGCTTGAGGCAGGTCCAGCCCCAGCCTCAGCACACCCTGGTGGGAGTCCTGGTCTGAGACTGCCTGTCAGTTATCTTAAGGTGTGGTGTTGGGACCTTTATACTTGCCCCATGTTGATCAGACATTGGATGTGGGCCCCTTCTACAGGAAGGTGTACCTTGGGCAAGGCTGCTGCTTTCAGGCAGGGAAGTTCCCCTTTAAAAAGCTGACTCTGAGGGCCATCTTCCAGCAACACTCCTAGCAGCCAGGGGAAATAATCCCTTTATTTCAAAGGGGGGTTCTGGGCAGCACATCACAGTGTTTTATTGCTGAGTAGTATTCCATTAATGGACATACCACAATTTATTTACCCATTCTCCTGTTGAGGGACATTTGGCCTGTTCCAGTTTTGGGCTATTGTGAACAAAGCTTTTATGAACATTCCTGAGCTGGTCTTTTTATGAATATGTTTTTATTTCTGCTGAATAAATGACAAGTAGAATTTCTGAGTCATAGGGTAGGTGTATGTTTAACATTGCAGAAACTGCCAGACTAACCTGAGCTTCAAGAACTTAATGTGATTTTAAAATAAATTTGAATACAAATATAGAAATACACCTTCAAAATAACAAAGGAAATTCAGATGAAACTTAAATATGAACTTAAAACTGAACCTGAAGTTGACCTCCTTAATGATAAGGTTCTCCTGTGCAGTATTCGAAAATGAATTAGAGTATGCAGGTTCTTTTTCCTCACAGGTTTTTTTGAATAAAGTACAGCCATGCATTGCTTAAACACAGGAATATAATCTGAGCAAGGTGTGTTGTTAAGTGACTTTGTCATTGTGTAAATATCATAGAGTGTACTTAACACAAACCTAGATAGAATAGCCTACTATACACCTAGGCTGTGTGGTGTAGCTTATCTGTCCCAGGCTACAAACCTGTTCAGCATGTTACTGCACTGAATACTGCAGACAGTTATAACACAACAATAAGCATTTGTTTATCTAAACATATCTAAACATAAAAAAGAGTATAGCAAAACTGTACTGTAGAGATTTAAAAATGGGGCTGAGCCTGGTGGCTCTGCCTATAATCTCAGCACTTTGAGAGGCCAAGGCAGCAGGATCACTGGAGGTCAATGAGACCAACCTGGCACATGGTGAAACCCTGTCTCTACTAAAAATACAAAATTTAGCCGGGCGTGGTGGCACATGCCTGTAATCCCAGCTACTCAGAGGCTGAGGCAGGAGAATCACTGGAACCTAGCGGGCGGAGGTTGAAGTGAGCCGAGATCATGCCACTGCACTCCAGCCTGGGTGACAAATCAAGACATTTTCTCAAAAAAAAAAAAAAAAAGATGAAAAATGGCGCATAGGACACAGCGTGAATGGAGCTTGCAGGACTGCAGGTTGCTGTAGGTAAGTTGGTGAGTGAGTGTGGACAGTGAAGGCCTCGGTCATTACTGTATACTAGTATAGACTTTACAAACACTGTACACTTAGTCTACACTAAGTTTGCATTTAGAATTTATTTTCTTAATAATAAATTAACCTTAGCTTATTGTAACATTTTTACTTTATAAACTTAAAAAAAATGTTAAACTCTTTTACTCTTTTGTAATAACACTTAGCTTAAGATACAAACTCACTGTTCAGCTGTACAAACACCCTCTGCTGAGGATGTCAGGGTCTCTCAAAGCAGTGGTCAAGGTGTCAGTAGGGATGTGTTCTCATCTAAGGCTTGACTGAGGAAGGATACACGTTGAAGTTTGTGTGGTCACTGGGCAGCATGCCATTCCTTGCAGAATGCCAGACTGTGGGTTCAGTTTCTTGCTGGCTGTGAATGGGAGGTTGCCCTTTGTTCCTTGTCTTCTCCATGTGGCAGCTCACAACATGGCAGCGTGTTTCTTCAAAGCCAGGTGAAGAGCCAGTGTCCCCTAGCAACACAAACGTTGCAATCTTATGTAACATAACTGCATACACATGATCATTTACATCCTGGCCATAATCTGTTGATTAGACAAGAGTCACCAGTCCCCCTCGCTCTCAAGGGGAGGGGATCACACAAAGGTGGATTACCAGGGTTCTACCTTCACGTCTGTCCACCACACTCACAATGGTAAGAAGCGTTTATTGTATTGCCTCAGTTAGTCAAATGTTTCCTTCCTCCAAAAGCAGAGGAAGCTAGAACTCCCTTCTGGTTTGTTCGTGTGTACACAGTGATTTGCCAGGTAATGAATATCATTGGTTAGCTTTAGCACTGGTATATTTCAGCCAAATCAATTTTTAAATAAAAGACAAAGGCCAGTAACATTAAAAGAGAAGTTGAACAGATCTTTAACGGGGAACACTAACAACTTAAATATATGTATTTAGTATGTACATATTAAATGTGATTATGGTAATACTCAGATCCTGTGTTTTCTCAATTACTGCATTAAAAAACCTAAGTGCTCATTCGTAAATGGTATTCTATTGACAATACTGCCTACTACCGGTATGTCTGACAGTAAAGCTGCTCTCAATACTTTGAATATATCCTCAGTCTCCTTTTCCTATTTCTTCTGGTACTCACAGACCTTGTATTAGTCCATCTTCACACTGCTGATAAAGACATACCCAACACTGAGCAATTTACAAAAGACAAAGGTTTATTGGACTTAGAGTTCCACATGGCTGAGGAGGCCTCACAACCATGGCAGAAGGCAAGGAGGAGCAAGTGCCATCATACATGGATGGTGGCAGGTGAAGAGAGAGCTTGTGCAGGGAAACTCCTGTTTTTAAAACCATCAGATCTCATGAGACTTATTCACTATCACAAGACAGCATAGGAAAGACCCTTTCCAATGATTCAATTACTTCCCACCAAGTCCCTCCTACAACATGTGGGAACTGGAGATGAGATTTGGGTGGGGACACCATCAAACCACATTAGGCATAAACAGTGTATTGATATGAATCAGGTTTGTTCATTCATTCATTCATGTATAAAACAAATACCTACTAAGCACTTACCGATGCACTGACTGTGCTGGTGTTTCAATAGTAAATAAGACATGGCTTCCAAATGACATTCAGTCCAGTCAGAAAGACAGATGAGGAACTGCTACAGGATTAATCCCACTGAGGAATTTGCTATGGAAATATGTAAATTAAGGGCCCAGAGAACTTGACATCCAAGTGGCATGCTCCTTAGAAAACAAATGATATGAGAAGTACAGGCCAGATACTGAGAGTTAATCAACCCAAGCAGACAGAAAATAAAACCTCAAGGAAGGATGTGTTCCTTAGATGGTAATACAATACAGAAACAAACAGAGGCTTGAGAACTGAGGCTTTAGGTAAATCTGAATAGGAGATGGGAATAAAATAACCCATACATTTTAAGTAACTGCAGTGTTGGCAAGCTGTGAAATAAAGTCTCACTCTTCAGCTGGCAGTATCAGTTTTCAGGTACTAGCTATTTCTATACTGACGTAAATAATGGAATACAAGTAAAATATTCACAGTGATTTTCATACAATGAAAAAATTTTGATAAAGGTAATATTTAAGGTGGGAACAAAGTAAAAATTATCATCTAAAGTCACAGACCCAGGTGAGAAATGCATATTCATGTTGACTGTTTTATTAATGAATGTAGTTCAATATAATAGAATTCAGTGTTCGTTCATGGAAACAAATCACTGCAAGTGTAACTGGTTCACAAAACCACACTAACACGCTATAAAGAAGAAATCAAATAATCTAAAATACAGTGGACTCTTTGGGGCTTCGTGTGGGTTTTAGAATATTTAGAGCAAAACAAAATCCAGAGCAGTTTATCCTATAAAATAAATAAATATATATATCTGAAAGTACAACAATAACTTTGCAAATAAAATTAAAAAGCTTTCAGGTGAAGATTGTTTCTGATCGTATATGGGGCCCTTTTCTAACTTGTAAAATTTTTATTTTATTATTATTATTATTATTATTATTTTGAGACAGTGTCGATCTGTGGCCTAAGTTGGAGTGCGGTGGCACAATCTTGGCTCACTGAAACCTCCTACTCTCAGGTTCAAAGGACTTTCCTTCCTCAACCTCCTGAGTAGGGAGGTTGAGGGGACTACAGGCACGGGCCACCACGCCCGGCTAATTGTTTGTCTTTTTAGTAGAGAAGGGGTTTCACCAAGTTGACCAGGCTGGTCTCAAACTCCTGGCTTCGTGTGATCTGCTTGCCTTGGACTCTCAAAGTCCTGGAATTCTAAGCATGAGACCCTGTGCCCGGCTTAAATTTCCCCTTGTGCATTCTCAAAATTGCAAGTTCTCTACCTGGAAAAGTTGGGAGACTGAAAACCATTCGGTAAAAGGGGCTCGTTGCATTGGAGGGTGGTGTGTGGTTTTAAAATGGCAATATTCCAAGTACATTTTGTATATCCACTTCTTAATTGTGTGAATACATGATTTCTCCCTGAATAAATCTTGTTTTGATGAAAGATTAAGTCAGAGCACCTGCAAGCGTCATTGCTCCTCCCCCCTTTCTCAGCTCCCATCTTTATCACCTGTGTGGAGACTGTGTCAACGTTCCCTAATTGAGAAGTAATTTGCTGTTACTGAAATCCATTTTACATTAAAAAGCCTCTTCAATATGTACAATTTCCCCTAGAGAGCTGTTTTACTTGGAGGCTTTTCTTAGATTTAAGTTCTAATAAAACTAAGTATGTTTTAGGAAATAACCTTATAGCTTTTTTTCCCCAATTTTAAAATACTAGGAACATAAAAGTAGAGTTGACATTAAGCCTGTTAAATATAAGAAACTACTTATTTTGTTTGTGATTCCCTTATGATGTTATTTAGAGTTTTAAAGATCATTGTACTACAAATAAAAAATATTCCATGTATCTATTTATTCTTCAGAAAATAAAAATAAGTAGTGGGTAGAAGTTCTTCATCTGTTTTTAGTTACAAAATGCTGACCTATTGAATAATGAAAGTGTTTTAAATAACACTAAAAATGCATTTGTATTTTTCCCTGAATGCAAAATGGTAAGATTTCAACTCACCTTCCTACTAGTGATGTTTCATTCTTATGACTACCAGGCGGCTTTGTTTTTCATCTTGAATTGTGAACTGTCTTCACTTATATTCCAATTAGTTTTTTCTTTTTTTCTTTAATTTTGGCTTTTATTTTAGATACAGGGGGTACATATGGAACATGGGGTATTGCACCCAGATACTGAACAGAGTACCCAAGAGGTAGTTTTCAACCCATATTCTTTTCCTTTTCTCCTATAGTCCTATAGTGTCTATTGTTCTCATGTTTATGTCCACGTGTGCTCAATGCTTAGCTCCCACTTAAAAGCGAGAAGATGGGATATTTGGTTTTCTGTTCCTGGGTTAATTCGCTTAGGATATGATCTCTAGCTGCATCCAGGTTGCTGCAAAGGACAGGATTTCATTCTTTTTTATGGCCGTATAGTATTTCCTGGTGTATTTGTATCACATTTTCTCTAGCCATTTTTCATTTTTTCATTATTTGGATTAGTGAAACTTTCCTTAATACCCGTTTGTTTACTGGATTTGAAGCTTATTGTTATATCTTTCTTATTCTTTGAAACAGTTATTTTTTTCTAACGAAGTTTAAAATTATTTAGTACATGTATCTTTCCCCTGATCAAAATCAGGACTTTAATATACATGTGAAAACTTCACTACTTCCTCATTTGCAGAGCCGATAGTTTATTAAATTGACCATAATGTCCTCACTTTCTGTGCTCATTATTGTTTCCTGCATACCACCCTTACCTCTGGGTTCATTTTCTTTCTTTCTTTCTTTTGTTGAGGCAGTGTCTTACTCTGCTGCCCAGGCTGGAGTGCAGTGGCGCAATCTCGGCTCACTGCAACCTTCACCTCCTGGGTTCAAGTGATTCTCCTGACTTGGCCTCCCAAGTAGCTGGGATTATAGGCATCTGCCACCACACCCAGCTATTTTCTTATATTTTTTGTAGAGACAGGGTTTCACCATGTTGGCCAAGCTGGTCTCGAACTCCTGACCTCAAGTGATCTGCCTACCTTGGCCTCCCAAAGTGCTGGGATTACAGGCATGAGCCACCATGCCCAGTCTGGGTTCATTTACTTTCTGGCTAAGGAATATCCTGTAGATGTTTTCAGTGATCAATTACTTTTAGCAAATTATTGATTTAGTGAATGATTGTTTACCTGGGTAAGGAATTCTAAGCAGTTGCTTCTTTAAAATGCTAAGAAAAAAATAATTCTATCATTGACTTAGATTTATTATGATTTCTTAAAGTGGCATTTGCCTTTTCTGCCTACTGATTCCTAAATTTTCTCAGTATTTCTGCAGCTTAATATCATTAGGATGTGTTTGGGTATAGATCGATTTGTTCTTTCCCTTCAGGACACATGGATTGTTTTCATTCTTCACTTGGAAGCCTAGCAGACATCTCAAAACTGAACTTCTAATTTTCCATTCCAAATCTACTCTACTCACTGTTGTGCTAGTTTTAAGTAATGGCAATTTGATATTTTCAATTGTTCAGAAAAAAATGTTGAAGTCTTTCTTTTGTCTCCCACACCCCACATTCAATCCATAAGGAATATTGCTTCTGTCATCAAAATGAGTCCAGAATCCAGGTGCATTTCATTACCCACTGCTGCCAACCTGATCTAAGCCACTATCAATTCTAGTCTGGATTCTTCCCGTAGTCTCTCCTGGTCTCTCTGCTTCTAATCTTGTCTCCTCTGTTCTCTACTCAGAAGCCACAGCAATTTTAAAACATAAGTCAGATCATGTCATTACTTTGTTTGAAACTGTCATTGCTTCCTTATCTCATAGTAAAAGCCAAAGTCTTTATTTTTATTTTTATTTTGTTATTATTTACAGTTCTGGGATAAATGTGCAGAACATGCAGGTTTGTTACATAGGTATACAAACCGTGGTGGTTTGCTGCACCCATCAACCCATCATCTATATTAGGTATTTCTCCTAATGCTTTCCCTCCCCTACACCCCACCCTCCAACAGGCCCTGGTGTGTGATGTTCCCCTCCCTGTGTACATGTGTTCTCATTGTTCAACTCCCACTTATAAGTGAGAACATGTGGTGTTCGGTTTTCTGTTCCTGTGTCAGTTTGCTGAGAATGATAGTTTCCAGCTTATCCATGTCCCTGCAAAGGACATGAACTCATCCTTTTGTACAGCTGCATAGTATTCGATGGTGTATATGTGCCACATTTTCTTTATCCAGTCTATCATTCATGGGGATTTGGATTGGTTCCAAATATCTTTGCTATTGTGAACAGTACTGCAATAAACATACATGTGCATGTGTCTTTATAGTGGAATGATTTCTAATCCTTTGGATATATACCCAGTAATGGGGTTGCTGGGTCAAATGGTATTTCTGGTTCTAGATCCTTGAGGAATCACCACCACACTGTCCTCCACAATGCCTGAACTAATTTAAACTCCCACCGACAGTGTGAAAGTGTGCCTATTTCTCTGCATCCTTTCCAGCATCTGTTGTTTCCTGACATTTTAGTGATCACCATTCTAACTGGTGTGACATGGTATCTCATTGTGGTTTTGATTGGCATTTCTCTAATGACCAGTGATGAGCTTTTTCTCATATGTGTGTTGGCTGCATAAATGTCTTCTTTTAAGAAATGTCTGTTCATGTCTTTTGCCCACTTTTTGGTGGATTTTTCTTTTCTTTCTTTCTTTCTTTTTCTTTTTTTTGGAAATTTGTTTAAGATTCTTGTAGATTCTGGATATTAGACCTTTGTCAGATGGATAGATTGCAAAATTTTTTCCCATTCTGTAGGTTGTCTGTTCACTCTGTGCAGAAGCTATTTAGTTTAATTAGATCCCATTTGTCAGTTTTGGCTTTTGTTGTCATTGCTTTTGGTGATTTAATCATGAAGTCTTTGCCTATGCCTGTGTCCTGAATGGTATTGTCTAGGTTTTCTTCTAGGGTTTTTATGGTTTTAGGTCTTATGTTTAAGTCCTTAATCCATTTGGAGTTAATTTTGGTATAAAATGTAAGAAGGGGTTCAGTTTCAATTTGTATATGGCTAGGCAGTTTTCCCGACACCATTTGTTAAATAGGGAGTCCTTTTCCCATTGCTTGTTTTTGTCAGGTTTGTCAAAGATCAGATGGTTGCAGATGTGTGATGTTATTTCTGAGGTCTCTGTTCTGTTACATTGGTCTGTATATCTGTTTTGGTACCAGTACCATGCTGTTTGGTTACTGTAGTCTTGCAGTATAGTTTAAAGTCAGGTAGTGTGATGCCTCCAGCTTTGTTCTTTTTGCTTAGGATTGTCTTGGCTATACGGTCTCTTTTTTCATTCTGTATGAAATTTAAAGTAATTTTTTCTAATTCTGTGAAGAAAGTCAATGGTAGCTTGATGGGAATAGCATTGAATCTATAAATTACTTTGGGCACTACGGCCATTTTCATGATATTGATTCTTCCTGTCCATAAGCATGGAATGTTTTTCCATTTGTTTGTGTCCTATCTTATTTACTTGAAGAGTGGTTTCTAGTTCTCCTTAAAGAGGTCCTTCACATCCCTTGTTAGTTGTATTCCTAGGTATTTTATTCTCTTTGTAGCAATTGTGAATGCGAGTTCACTCATGATTTGGTGTATAGGAATGCTTGTGATCTTTTGCACATTGATTTTGTATCCTGAGACTTTGCTGAAGTTGCTTAGCAGCTTAAGGAGATTTTAGTCTGAGATGTTGGGGTTTTCTAAATATACAATGTCATCTGCGAACACAGACAATTTGAATTCCTCTCTTCCTATTTGAATACCCTTTATTTCTTTCTCTTGCCTGATTGCCCTGGCCAGAACTTACAGTACTATTTTAAATAGGAGTGGTGAGAGAGGGCATCCTTGTCTTGGGCTGGTTTTCAAAGGGTATGCTTTCAGCTTTTGCCCATTCAGTATGATATTGACTGTGGGTTTGTCATAAATAGCTCCTATTATTTTGAGATATGTTCCCTCAATAACTAGTTATTGAGAGTTTTTAGCATAAAGAGGCGCTGAATTTTATTGAAGGCCTTTTCTGCATCTATGGAGATAATTGTGGGGGTTTTGTCATTGGTTCTGTTATGTGGTGGATTATGTTTATTGATTTGCTTATGTTGAACCAGCCTTGCATCGCAGGAATAAAGCCAACTTGATCATGGTGGATAAGCATTTTTTATGTGCTGCTGGATTTGACTTGCCAGTATTTTATTGAGGATTTTCACATTAGTGTTCATTGGCTCGAAATTTTTTGTGTGTGTCTGTGTCACTACCAGGTTTTGGTATAAGGATGACGCTGGCCTCATAAAATGAGTTAGGGAGAAGTCTTTCTTTTTCTATTGTTTGGAATAGCTTCAGAAAAAATGGTACCATCTCCTCTTTGTACCTCTTGTAGCATCTGGTTGTGAATTCATCTGCTCCTGGGCTTTTTTTGGTTGGTAGGCAATTAATTGCTGCCTCAATTTCAGAACTTGTTATTGTTCTATTCAGTGATTCAAATTCTTTCTGGTTTAGTTTTTGGAGGGTGTATGTATCCAGGAATTTATCCATTTCTTCTGATTTTCTTGTTTATTTGCATAGAGATATTTATAGTATTCTCTGATGGTAGTTTGTTTTTCTGTGGGATTTGTGGTCATAGCTCCTGTATGATTTTTTATTGTGTATTTGATTCTTCTCTCTTTTCTTTTCTGTTAGTCTGGCTATCTATCTTATTAATCTTTTCAAAAAAAAAAGCCCAGCTCCTTGATTCATTGATGTTTTTGAAGGGTTTTTTGTGTCTCTATCTCCTTCAGTTCTGCTCTCATCTTAGCTATTTGTCTTCTGCCAGCTTTTGAATTTTTTTTGCTCTTGTTTCTCTAGTTCATTTAATTGTGATATTAGGGTGTTGATTTTAGATCTTTTCCACTTTCTCCTGTGGGCATTTAGTGCTATAAATTTTCCTCTAAACACTGCTTTAGCTGTGTCCCAGAGATTCTGGTATGTTGTATCTTTGTTCTCTAATTACAATTACCACCTTTCTAATTAGGTTTCTGAGTGGACGTCCAATTTATTGATTCCCAGGGCCAGAATCTGAGCAACCCACTGCGCTGGCCAAAACAGCGGTGTTAAGACTGATGGTGCTCTTCTGCCCAGGAATCTCCAGTCTGGCTTCCTTCTTGAGTCCGTAATAGGCAACTCTGCCTTCCTGGAGCACCAAATTTCGGTCAGAAGGGGAACCAGTCCCGTTTACTCTGCACCAAGAGCTTCTGTGCCAAGTCGCTGGCAAAACCGCTGCGCCAACCACAAGAGTCGCGCTGGCGACCTGTGGGGCTCCTCCACTGGGAATCTTCTGTTCTGTGAGTGACAAAAATTCATCTGAAAGTGTGGCATCCTCTCGTTCTCTGCGCTTTCACTGGGAGCTACAATCCCGAGCTGTTAGCAATCAGCCATCTTGGATTTGTCTGTTCTCATTAGTTTCAAACTTATTTATTTATGCCTTAATTTATTTATTTACCCAATAATCATTTAGGAGCAGGTTGCTCAGTTTCCATGTAGTTGTTTTGAGTGAGTTTCTTAATCCTGAGTTCTATTTTATTGCACTGTGGTCTAAGAGGATATTTGTTGTTATTTCCATTCTTTTGCATTTGCTGAGGAGTATTTTACTTCCAATTATGTGGTCAATTCTAGGATAAGGGCAATGTGGTGCTGAGAAGAATGTATATTCTGTTGATTTGTGGTGGAGAGTTCTGTAGATGTCTATTAGGTCCACTTGGTCCAGAGCTGAGTTCAAGTCCTGAATATCCTTGTTCATTCTCTATCTCATCGATCTGTCTAATATTGACAGTGTGGTGTTAAAGTCTCCCACTAGTATTGTGTGGGAGTCTAAGTTTCTTTGTTACTCTAAGAACTTGCTTTATGAATCTGGGTGCTCCTATTGGGTGAGTCTATATTTAGGATAGTTAGCTCTTCTTGTTGCATTGATCCCTTTACCATTATGTAATGCCCTTCTTTGTCTTTTTTGATCTTTGTTGGTTTAAAATCTGTTTCATCAGAAACTAAGATTGCAGCCCCTATTTTTTTTTTTGCTTTCCATTTGCTTGGTAAATATTCCTCCATCCCTTTATTTTGAGCATATGTGTATCTTTGCATGTGAGATGGGTCTCCTGAATACAGCACACTGATGGGTCTTGACTCTGTCCAATTTGTCAATCTGTGTCTTTTAACTGGGGCATTTAGCGCATTTACACGTAAGGTTAATATTGTTATGTGTGAATTTGATGCTGTATTATGATGCTAGCTTGTTATTTTGCCCATTTGTTGATGCAGTTTCTTAATAGTGTCTATGTTTACAATTTGGTATGTTTTTGCAGTGGCTGGATTTTCCTTTCCATATTTAATGCTTGGTGGTGACAAAATCAGCATTTACTTGTCTCTAAAGGATTTTATTTCTCCTTCACTTACGAAGCTAAGTTTGGCTGGTTATGAAATTCTGGGTTGAAATTTTTTTCTTTAAGAATGTCGAATATTGGCCCCCACTCTCTTCTGGCTTATAGGGTTTCTGCAGAGAGATCCACTGTTATTCTGATGGGCTTCAGTTTGTGGGTAACCTGAGCTTTCTCTTTGGCTGCCCTTAGCATTTTTTCCTTCATTTCAACCTTGGTGAGTCTGACGATTATGTATCTTGGGGTTGCCTATCTTGAGGAGTATCTTTGCGGTGTTCTCTGTATTTCCTGAATTTGAATGTTGGTCTGTCTTGCTAGGTTGGGGAAGTTCTCCTGGATAATATCCTGAAGAGTGTTTTCCAACTTGGTTTCACTCTCCCCATCACTTTCAGGTACACTGATCAAACATAGATTTGGTTTTTCCACATAGTCCCATATTTCTTGGAGGCTTTGTTCATTCTTTTTCTTCTAATCTTGTCTTCATGCTTTACTTCATTAAGTTGATCTACAATCTCTGATATCCTTTCTTCCACTTGATCAATTTGGCTATTGATATTTGTATATGCTTCACAAAGTTCTTGCACTGTGTTTCTCAGCTCCATCAGGTCATTTATGTTCTTCTCTAAACTGGGTATTCTAGTTAGCAATTCCTCTAACCTTTTTTCAAGATTATTAGCTTTTTTGCATTGGGTTACAACATGCTCCTGTAGTTTGGAGGAGATTGTTATTACCCACCTTCTGAAGCCTACTTCTGTCAATTTGTCAAACTTATTCTCTGTCCAGTTTTGTTCCTTTGCTGGCGAGGAGTTGTGAACCTTTGGAGAAGAAGGCCAAAGTCGTTATAGTCAACTGCAAGGTCCTACATGGTTTTAATCCCCTTCTCCTTAGCTTTACCTCTCTCATTCTATATACTCCAAGCACACCATTTCCCTTTGGTTCCTCAAATACATGCCATGCTCCTGTCTTTATATTAACTGGTCTTTCTTCTTGGACCACTTCTCCCCCAGATAGCCATATGGTTAACTCCATTACCTCCTTCATGTTTTTGCTTAAACATTATCTCTCAGTGAGGACTACTGGGACCATCACATACCAGCCCAATCTCTCTTACTCTACTCTTCTGTATTTCATAGTACTTTTCATCTTCTAAATTGTTACAAAGTTTACTGGTTTATTATGTTTACTGCTTATTTTCTGTCATTACATTAGAATGGAAGCTCCATGAGTGCAGATGTTTTATATTTTGTATAATCCTGTCTCCTAAGTACCTAGAACAGAGACTGTTACAAAGAAGATGCATAATAAATATTTGTTGGGTGAATGATGAACCAATAAATAAACAAATAATTATTAATATAGAACTGGCATATATGTACCACAATATAGTTCCAATGTATTTTCATAGGGTAGGAATACAGTGTAATAGTTACATCCCAAATGCTCATTAACTGGTAAATAAACTTTTGTATAGTCATACAATGAAAGGCAACCTACACAGATACACAGAGCAACTTAGATGAATATCAAAAGCATTACATGAAACAAGCCAGATTAAAAACAACTGTATATAATATCATTCCATTTATATGAAATTTTAGGAAAATCAAAACTATAGATGTGGAAAGCAGGTCAGCAGTTGCCTAATGCCAGGCATGGTACAGGTGTGTAAAACAGGAATTAATTGCAAAATGGAAAGGACATGATGGAATACCTTAGCGTTCTCGAAGTTTTCTGAAACTTGATTGTGGGGGTGGTTGCACTACATGTTTATTACAACTTATTGAACTATTTGCTTGAAATGAATAATAAGTTATTCTTCAAAAAGCTGCAAGCAAGCCTGGGCAGTATAGTGAGACCTCATCTCTACAAATAATAATAATAATTAATAATAATAACAATTAGCTTGGCATGGTGACAGGCACCTATAGTCCCAGCTACTTAGGAGGCTGGGGCGGGAGGATTACTTGAGCCAAGGAGTTGAAGGCTGCAGTGAGCAATGATTACACCACTACACTCCAACCTGGGCCACAGAGCAAGGCCCTATCTCAAAAATAAATGAATACATAAAAGAGCTACAAGCAATAAAGAAATACAGTTAATTCTGACCACATACTATTAAAATTTAATCTTTCTTTAATTCAGGAAGCACTTCACAAACTTGGAGCACCTTCAGAATGAATGAGCAACTCTGTATGGCAAAAATATGGATTTAGTAATTTGCTAAAATTCAGAGCCTTCTCTGTACCAGCCTACTGGGCATCCCTAGCACTTAGAGGAGCAAACTTCTCCTTTTTTTTTTTTTTTAATTTTTATTTTTTTGAGACGGAGTCTCACTCTGTTGCCCAGGCTGGAGTGCAATGGTGCAATCTTGGCCCACTGCAACCTCTGCCTCCCAGCTTCAAGCAATTCTCCTGCCTCAGCCTCTCGAGTAACTGAGATTACAGATGTGTGCCACCATGCCCAGCTAACTTTTGTATTTTTAGTAGAGACAAGGTTTCACCATGTTGGTCAGGCTGGTCTCAAACTCCTGACCTCAGATGATCTGCCTGCTTTGGCTTCCCAAAGTGCTGGGATTACAGGTGTGAGCCACCATGCCAAGCCAGAGGAAGAAACTTCTGTTCCTCCACTGTTAGGATCATTTGTTTGTAGGCTGCAGCACCCCCACTCCACTGTACCCGGACCATGAACTCCAGTATAGAAGGGTCCATACCTTACTTATCCTCATGCCCAGGTGCTAGAGTCACCATACCCATGGGAGGTCCTCAGTCAATTCTAGTTGAATGACTAGATGATTATTTCAGAGTGGCATGCAAAAGAAAATTTACAGTCACCGACAGACTTGATATTCTCTTGCTACGGAGTCAAAATACTATACTATTACCAAGATTTTACACGTATTCCCAGGTTTTCTTTTGTCCATACTTGAAAGTTGTTATCATTAAGGAGATAACATAAATGCTTATTTTTAATTTATCATCTATGTATTGAGTACCCTCTATTTGCCAGGCAAATTTTCTTAATTTCTAAGGATGGTTAACAAAACAAGGATTTGGACCTTACTTGAAGCAATTATTTTGTGTAAGTTGGGCAGTCATTATTAAAGATGTCTTTAAGGACTGTTCTTTTTAGATTTTGGTCAATAAATTAAACAATATTTGTTTTATAGACTTTATCAGAGTTTAATACTATGGATGAGTACTTTGTTTTGCTCGTGAAATGAACTAGAGCAAAATTACCGACGCTTTTCCTCCCAGGGTAGGAGAATGTCTTTGGGAAAGGAAATTCCAGCACCACCCCTTGAGGTCTTTATTTTCCAGCATAAATCTTCCAACTGTGGCGCTCGCTCACTAAGTAAGCACACGTGAGCCACACCCCGCCCTGCAGAGACTCACGCAGGGTGAGGCAGAGGCAAGGTATTTTGTTAATCCTTTTAGCTTGAGCAAGCAGAAGAAGGAAAACTCAGGAAATAAATCACATGAAAATATGAGAACAATAGGAAAGAAAAGCCTGTCTTTCAGGTTTGTTTCCTGTTCTAACACTTGTGGAATGTGGTCTTCTCTTCTACTGATTCTTAATATAACCAGAATATGCAAAGTTATAATTCTTTCCTTAACAAAAGTTTTCTGTTTTTCTGTTCATATTATCCTGTTAAAACCAGCATCTCTCGGAATTGTTAAAATCTAAGTTACAGTAGCCATTTAGCTGCAACTTCCATAGAGTGACATTTTACAAAGTAAACATTAGTTACATATTCAGAGTTTCCACTGAATTTATAATATCCAGTAAACCTTCCATTTGCTTTTTATATTTTTCTAAGTAAGTTGCCTCTTACAAAATGTAGCCAAGTTTGGAAGAAATACAAAGTTTTTAAAAACCAGAAGACATTCTAGTAAAAATTACCTGAATACTTAAAACAACTTTTACATATCAGTTTTTAGTATCCTATTAGGAAAACTGCTAAGTTTTAATTCATTTCCTTTCCATTAAGAAATAATTTTTCTGTGGCTAAAATTTCCATTAGCCAAGGAATGTCACTAATTTGCAGGATATTTATGGCCAAATCCAGAAATAAGGGTGCCAATTAATGTAATCTTCATCTACTTGTATGTGGCCACTATCCACCACTGCTGCCTCCCAGGTCGCTGCTGTTCTGATCAACCATCTCATCTCTTGGGACTCTGCCTTCTTCTTCCCTTCCACTATAATTCCTTGACCTCTAATCGCTGGTGTCTCAAAATGGGTCCTCACACAGCTGGCAGCATCTGGACAAGGCAGAGACCTCCAGGGTTAGTACTTATGGCGTTTGTGTTCTGAGAGAGGAAGGTTCCCTCTTCTTCCTGCTCCAAGCTAGATTTGGCTGCCTAGAAAAATCCGGCAGTGACCTAAGTTATAGGATTTGGTAGTGATGACTGTAGTAATTGTAAACTCTCTTCTCTAAAGCCACCAGATTGTATGTCTGCCATTTGGACTTTGACCTAGTAGTAAATGTCTTTCCCACAAATGGTGGTCCAGATTGCCAGCATTTAGGCTTATGTCTGCTTTCACTTTTATCTAATAGATATAGTGGCTTCCATCCAGGAGTAGCAAAAGTGTCACTTTGGGTACCCTAGATGGGTGAGTCTAAGACTTCCCACATCACACAAGTCAGTGAAGTCTGTGTCATATGGTAGAATGCTTGAAAACCTAAGTACAACTTCTTTGTCATAAAGGCTTACTAGCTTTCAGAAGGGGAAATTCTATCTCACTAATTCACTTACTTTCTTTCTGGAAATAAATGAATAAATCACAGTAGTTCTTTCAGGGGTTGAAAAATATTTAGAATGTTCCATGGAAAAAAATCAGTAGCTGTCATTTGTCTATATTTTTAGGAAGGCTCAGTAGAAGCTATTCCTCAAACTCAGCCATGGTATGATTTAACGCGGCGTTATTAGAGAAAAGTAGTGGCATGAAGGCAGTTCACACAAGCTGGTGAGCCAAATTGTTAAATTTCAAGGAATGTTGCAAGCTGTTTGATATCAGTCTTGCTAGCTGGTTGGAGGCCTACAGAATAGGTCATTGTAGGAGTATTTACATCACAGTAAACAAAGCATTCTGAGGACCCCTCCTGCCTCCTCACCCACACCCCAAACCAGGTAAGCATTTACCAGGATATCACTGGATAAGAGATTGGTTTAGAAATCCAGAACAAAGAGTGGGACCAATGGGATAAATGCTGCAGAATTATAAATAGATAGCTTCCTTAGAATTAGTCGTTGACACTAATGTTGTTTAGCATTTTAATAAATTCCCTAGTGAGAGGTAGTATACAAAGAGATATCCATAATTTTCAGATGACATTAAATGTTTCCAGAGTTAAACTATAAACCCATGGGATTAACACCTAGAACTCTTAATAAAACTTTGTGCATTCTAATAAGGCAGGGACTAAGGCAATTCGGGGGGAAATTATCTTATAATACTCTTGTTAAATGGTAATTTCTAACCTTTGCGTTGCAACGTAGAGATGAAATTTAGAGATTTCTGTAGACTTTTTCTGTGTTCATTAGTAAAACTTGTTAGCTGGGATAAAAAGGCCACTGCAACCCAAGTTCCATCAGAAGCTCTGGAAACCAAGAACTGTCCAACTCTTAGAAAGAAACCTTAGTGCACACTTCCTGCTGTTTCGGTTAACATGCTTCAAGAAGAATGTAATGGAACTGGAAGAGTTTCAGAGAAAATTGCACAACCTGGTCGGGGTATTATAGGAATCCCAGATGAGGCTGAAGATTGTATTAACCTTGAATAAGGTAAATATTGCTATATTTAGCAAATCCTGAAAAACTGGAACTATAATGCACCTCCTTAATCTTTGAAATAAGAATTTATAGAATAAATAGAAATATACTATCATTTCTCAAGGAAAAGAAGAAATGATAGCGACTTCAAATGATAGCGATAGAAAAATGATAGTTTAACTTTTATCATATTTAAAAATTATGATAGTTACATATTTTGAAAGAACAAAATTTACTTTATACTTCCTCTGATTCAGGACTACCTTTATCAGATAGGCTCTGTCAAAAGGAAGGGTGAGACATTCTCCCTCTTAATTTACCTTTAACCATTTTTCTTTGCTTTTTTTTTCTAATGGCAACTCAAAACAAAGAGCTGCAAGAGCTGCGATTAAAATCGTTTACTCTCAGTGCTTAACTCCCCAGGTGGGATGTTTTCCCAAAACACACGTTTGTATTTATAAGGAAATGTAGTTAGGATTAATTTTATTGTCCTAATTAGAATTCACATTTTGGTTAAATCCTCAATTTCATTTAAAAAAAAATCAAGTTTCTTTTCTTTCTTTTTTTTTTCACAAGAAAGAAAGAGAAAGAGAAAGGGGGAGAGAGAACAGGAGTCTTGCTCTATTGCCCAGGCTGGAATGCAATCTAAAAATAGGTATTAAATACCTCTTTTATGCCAATAATTGTGCTTAACAGCAGAGACAGGAAGGAATAAGGGAAGAAAATAACAAACAAACATCCAACCAATATTTCATTTAAGTCTGTGAAATGCTATGCAAATGCTCAAGAGTGATTTACTTCCAATTATGTGGTCACTTTCAAAATAGGTGTAATGTGATACTGAGAAAAATGCATGTTCTATGGACCTGGGGTGAAGAATTCTACAACTATTCACTGAATTTACTTGTTCCAGGTCTGAGTTCAAATCATAAATGTCCCTGTTAATTTTCTATCTCGTTGATCCGACGACTATTAACAATGTGGTGTCAAAGTCTCCCGCTATTATTGTTCGGGAGTCCAAGTCTCTTTATAAGTGATTAAGAACTTGTCTTATGTATCTGGTGCTCCTTTATTGGGTGCATATATATTTATGATCATTGACTCCTGTTGTTGCATTGATCCTTTTACCATTATGTAATGTCCTTCTTTGTTTCCTTTAGTCTTTGTTACTATTAAAGTCTATTTTGTCAGAGATGAAAGTTACAACTCCTGTTTTTGTTGTTGTTGTTTCGCTCTCCATTTGATTGATAAAAAAATCAGATTTCTTAAGAGTGAATTAGGCAAAGGGAAGAAGAGAATGAATCACACTTTCTAGGGAAAAGATCTTCCCCACAGTGGTGAGTAGGCTATTTTGGTGTGAAGAAAATAGGGCACTTAATTAACTATGGCAAAACAGACCAGTAAGTGTCTTTCAAAAAAAAATCTAACAAGACTCTGCACAATCTTAACAATAAATTTTTTTTAAAAAAATGATTTTCATGTTAGTTCAGAGTTGGATAAACTAAAAAACGAAAGCTGCAGTAGATGACCTAAAAATATTGTACTTTCTGTTCTTTTTTACTTTTTAATGAAATATATACATTGAGCAAACTGCACATGTCATTGTAGACATCTCAATGAATTGTCATAAAATGAACACATCCAGTAACCACCATCCAGTCTAATGAACCATATGTAGATGTTGCATATACTGTCTTCCTATATATTTATATATACACACTGTGTATATATATATAGCATGTAGGTTACTCATACTAATTAATCATCAATTGTAAATATGAAGAATATTTGTATTCATATTTTTAAGAAGATTGAGATTGAACAGGATATTATAGTAGGGTTTCATTCAACTTTCAAGGCTGTTATCGTTGTTTTCCCCTTTGGTATATTTTAAACACTTTATTTCACAGTAATTCCTTTCAAATAAGGGCGAGGTGAGCACTCCAGAGTTTTAGGTGGCAGGCAGTGAAGAGTATATTGATCTCACACACAGCCCTATCATTTAGATTTGTTGTCGAGCCTGATTGAGGCCATTAATGCTGTTTTTTTGGAATTGTATTTGTTAAAAGGAAGATAATTTTTAAAACGAGAAAAAAAAAAAAATGGGCACAGGACATGAGTGCCACAATACTGCAAATAGAATGTAAGGAAGGAAATAACTTTTAAGAAACAAATTTTGTTAAATTAAGTACCGTGACTAAATACTTTAATTCTTTTTCTTGTAGCCTTTAAGGATCATTTGACTTTGAACCTTTTAAGTTAAAGAGGAGTAGCCTGAAAGTCTGGGCTCCCTTCCACCCTGAGGGTGTGTGGGTACGGCGGGGCGGCCGGGGGCTTCCCCCTCGCTGCTCCTGCGCCCTCCCCACCTCCCCCATTTCCCCCTCCTCCCCTCCCTATCGCCCTCACCCCCCTTCTTCCCCCGTGACCCCTGACCCCAGCTAATCTGCATAGAGGAATGACAGGCATCCGCTGGGCAGGATCCGCCGCGCCGGCTACGGCCGGCCGGGCTGGGAGACCCGCGCTGGGGAGAAGGTGAGGGGACCCGGCGGGCCGCTCGGCACAGGCCGGGACATGAACGCTTGGAACTCTGGTTGGGAGCGGACCCATGATCGAAGGACCAAAGCAGCCGCGTGATCACTGGACCTGGCCCCTCGACTCCAGCCATGGGCCAGACCTCGGTGTCCGCGCTGTCCCCGCAGCCCGGCAGCGGTGAGTCCCGGGCGCACGCGATGCGCTCCCGCCGCGCGGGCGCTGGGCTGGCGGCTGGGCCCCGGGGCAGGCAGGGCTCGTCGTCTGGTCGGGTTCCGCTCGGACCCGCCAAGTCCCTCGGAGAAACCCCAGAGGTAGCGCTCGCCAAACTCTTTGTCGTGAAAGAGGAATGCCTTTTGGGATCCAGCCGATTTTACCTTAAAGGCACAGGCTCCATTTTTCTGTGCGCGGTGCCTCGCTGTGGTTTTTATCCAAATTATTTCGGAGCCAGAAACTTACGGGAAACGCCATTTGCGTATTACTGTGTTTTTAAAAACTCGAAACTTAGAGAGCAAGAGAAACATGCCAACAGGTTTTTCTGTATTTACGCTTGGCTTCCGAACAGACTAGGACTGAATGCTCTCAAGCTTGTCAACTGATTTATGGTTTGTTATTCCGAGTAGAAGCGCTGATCGCCTTCTTAACCTGGCAGAACGCTGAATACTTAATAACTAGCCCCGAAATGCGCAATTGTTTCAAATGAGACTTGTTTTGTTTATATTAGACACAGCAGTTATAAAATTTAAGGAAACGTATCTCATGAACTTAGTTCTCCAGGACTAAAGTTAGTTTTGTGAAAACGTGTGTAACGTGTCTGAGTTGTAATGTCATGTTTTAAAAGTTTCTCCCCGCGCCCCCCCGCCCCCGATTTTCTTAAACAAAAAGAGGGAAGGAAGAAACGTCTGGCATTTCCCCAGCAGTGTAGGGATAAAAAAACTGTTTGGTGCTGTTACCTGTGATTGGGTAAGGAAATAAATTTAAAAGGTACTATTTTGATACTTTTCCATCAACAATTAAAAAAATAAATAAAACTCAAAGGGACCATTTATGTTATTCATTGAGATATTTGGTACACTTTTGAAATTGTGCAAACATCAACAGGATCTTGCTGAAAGGAAATGACAAGGCGCAGAGGAAGGTTTTTTAATCTGCCTCAGGATGTCTAGCTAGATAGCATTCTGTCATTCCAATCCCCTTCCCTGCTTTATACCCAATGAGTTTCTTTAGGTAGCACAGCTTCACTCCCTGAGATACCACAAACTTTGCTGAGGTGTCTGTTAATACCGCAGAAGACCCCTCCGCAAAGAAGAGACATCAGAATCCGAAAAAGATTACAGTACACCTTCCTTTACCATTAATGACAGGGCTGTAGCTCTGAACATCAGAAAGACTTCATGTGGGTAGCTTTTCCAGAGATTTTTTTGGGGGGAGGTGTTGAGTAGGATTTTAAATTTAGTAAACTATTTTGTGCAAATAAGTCTTGGTTTCCTTTGTCTTACCTTAAAGTGGTGTGAGGCTTCTTTTCATTTCAAGAAAGGGTTATATTTTTAAATTTGCACGCCGGCCAAGATAGAATTAAATCAGTACTCCATACAACAGGTCTATAGAAAGCATTGTCCTGAATTTAGTTATTTTATAATAAAATATTATTTGAGCGAATATTAGAAAAGCAAATTTTACCTTAATAAAAATCAAGGAATATTATGTAAATGATGTCTAAGAAGCAAATGAAATCCGAAAATGGGCCCGATGCGGTGGCTCAGACTTTTTATCCCAGCGCTTTGGGAGGCCGAGGTGGGTGGATCACAAGCTCAGGAGATAGAGACCATCCTGGCAAACATGGTGAAACCCCATCTCTACTAAAAATATAAAAAATTAGCTGGACGAGGTGGCACACATCTGTAGATGCAGCTATTCAGGAGGCTGAGGCAGGAGAATCGCTTGAACTGGGGAGGTGGAGGTCGCAGTGAGCTGACATCACGCTACCTCTGGGTGCACTCCAGTCTGGGTGACACTGTGAGACTCTGTCTCGGAGGAAAATAAATAAATAAATAAATAAAATCCTAAAATGAGACTCTCTGCCTCTTACCCTGAACAGCAAAAAAACCTGGATTGCTATAATTCCAAATAAAATGACTGATTAAAATGATAAACTGTGCAATCTACTTAAGTAAAAAATGTTTTAAACAAAAAGTTGTGCTTGATCATACAAGCTAATTCAGAGAAACATCTTATGATATGGTGTTATATACTGAAATTGCAGGTCATCATTTTTATGGATTAAAAGTTCATATGAATTGAAATGGCCAATCCATACATCATACATAGAGGTTTTTTTATTTTTCAGTTAAGGTGGTTATGACTTGAGTTGTGGTATTGTAAAAGCAGAACAGTTTTCTCCTGATATCCAGTATCTCTAAGTCTATTAGAGCTACCCCGTTTCCCTGAAGGTTTGCCATCAGATTCTAAATAAAAACCAAAAGAAAAAAAATTAAATAACGTTTTCTGAGTTTTATATTCATGCCTATATCTTTATGCATCTGAGACTGTCAAACCCTCTACTATTCCAGGTATTTTGTTCGCTCCTTGTTAGCTGTTTAACTCTGGCTTTACAGATGGTGTGAAGATCCTCGTTCTTTTTGATCTTAGCCATCAACTAGTTGTTCAAGTCTGGAGCAGCTGCTTAGGATTACAGTATTAAATATGATGCTCATCTTAAATGCTTAGTGGGTGAAAATCTGTTTAAGTCTAAGGAATCAATAGCACAGAGTTTAATTATTTATACTTACCGCTCAATTTGGCCTTTTGTAAAAGTCTTCATTCTAGGCTAGAAGTTCCCTTACTTCTCCCCCTTTTGTCTTGAGGCTCTCTAGAGCCTTTCAGCTTAGGCTGCACCTAATTCTCCAGTTCTAGGAAGGCCATTAATAATTATTTTTGAAAATATGCAGTTAGATCCATTATTTTAGAAAACAGCTGTATTGACATATAATTCACATAATATAAAATTCACCCATGAAAAGTGTACAGTTTGAGGCTGAGGCAGGAGAATGGCTTGAACCCGGGATAAGGAGGTTGCAGTAAGCCGAGATCTCGCCATTGCACTCCAGCCTAGGCAACAGAGAGAGACTCTGTCTTGAAAAAAAAAAAAAGGTAAGAAAAATGTACAGTTTATTGTTTTTCAGTGTATTCATAGTGTTGTGTGATCCTCAATCTCTATTCTCACCTTATTCACGCAGCGGCCTCTACCCTAATTAAACACTAATCGACTTTTCTGCCTGTATACATTTGCTTATTGAGAACATTTCATGTCAACGGAGTCATATAACATGTCATTTTGTGACTGGCTTCTTTCAGTTAGCATGTTTTCAAGGATCATCCATCTTGTAGATGTATCAGTTGTTTATTTCTTTTTGTTGCCAAATAGTATTCTACTATATGAATATGCCACATTTTATTTATCCATTCATCAGCTGATGGACATTTGGGTCATTTCTGCTTTGGGCTATTTGTGAATAATGCTGCTCTGAACTTTGTGTACAAGTTGTTGTAAAGTTATGTTTTCACTTCTCAGGTGTGTATTTAGTAGTGGAATTGCCAGATTATATGGTAGGAAGTTCTATGTTTAACCTTTTATGGTGTTGCCAAACAGTTTCAAAAGAAGTGACACCACTTTGCATTCCTGCCAGCTGCATATGAAAGTTCCAGTTTCTCCACATACTTACCAACACTTGTTACTGTCATTTTGATTATAGCTGTCTTAGTAGGTGTGAAGTTGTATCTCATGATTTTGATTTCCTTTTCCCTAATTACTAATGTCCTTGAGCATCTTTTCATGTGCCTATTGGCCATTTGTATATCATCTTTGGAAAAATGTCTTCAGATCCTTTGTCTAATTGTAGTTGGATAATTTGACTTTCGTTGGAGTTTTAAAAGTTCTACCTACCTGGGCCTTCCAAAACGCAGGGATTGTAGGTGTGAGCCACCATGCCCAGCCTGAACTAATTTTTCAGTCCTAATAGTTTTTCAGTGGATTCCTTATGATTTTCTGTATACAAGATCATACTATATACAAGATGTATTTACACAGACATGTGCAAAGAAACAACATTTTAATTCTTCCTTTTAGAGTTGATTGCTTTTATTTTTATTTTTTCTTATTTAATAGTTCAGGCTAGAACCTTTGGTCCAGTATTAAATAGAAGTGGTAGTTATGAGCATTTTTGTCTTGTTCTTGATCTAACAAAAACAGGTCTTTTTTTTTTTTAACCATTAAGTGCGCTGTTAGCTATGGGTTTCTTCATAAGTTCTGTTTGTCCCAAAATTCTCTTCTACTACTAGTTTGTCAATGTTTTTATCATGATAGATTGTTCAATTTTGTCTTTTTTTTTTTGAGACGGAGTCTTGCTCTGTCGCCAGGCTGGAGTGCAGTGATGCAATCTCGGCTCACTGCAACCTCTGCCTCCTGGGTTCAAGCGATTCTTCCGCCTCAGCCTCTCAAATAGCTGTTACCACAGGTGCCTGCCACCACACCCGGCTAATTTTTGTATTTTTAATAGAGACGAGGTTTCACCATGTTGCCCAAGATGGTCTTGATCTCTTAACCTCGTGATCCACCCACTTCAGCCTCCCAAAGTGCTGGGATTACAGGCATGAGCCTTGGCGCTCAGCCTCAATTTTGTCAAAGGTTTTTTTTCCTCTGTTGAGATGATCATATGATTTTTGTCCTTTATTTTATTTGTTTGGCATGTTACATTAATTGATTTTTGGTTGTTAAATCAACCTTGTATTCCTGGGATAAATCCCACTTGGGTAATGTGTATAACCTTTTTTGTATGTTGCTAGGTTAGGTTTACAGGTATTTTACTGAGAATTGGGTTTATTGTTTCTAAGTACAGGCTAAAATGATTTGTCCTCAATAGGGTGGTTCCAGTACTCTCTGGCATCATTCCCTAGGAGGATTGAGACATCTAGTATTTCATTGTCAAGTATATAGCACGGTAGATTGGATACGATAAGTTTTTGATGAATATATGAATGAGTTGACAAATAGTCTCAATAAGAAGACTGACTGGTTTAAGCCAATGATAATATTTATGAGAGATATGTATTATTTATATTCTTTTTTGAGTCCAAGAATTACATTACTCCAGCTCTATTGCCTGAAGGGTAGTGTCTGAATCTAGTAACTGTTTCCCCAACCCCACCCCATTTTCTCGGTGCCGCAGACCAGCACTCGGTTGCTTCTTTTCAGCCCTTGGGTTGAAAGGGCCAACAATGCCACCATCCCCATTTTTAGGGACAAGAGAACAAGTGAATAAAGTGCACAGGATCACACCTAGGTTGAGATGGAACCTGTATTTCTCTGTGTCTCTGGGTTTTCAAGTTTTGTTCAGGGCCCTGTATTTGTCTTGTCGAGAATATTTATCCATTTCCTTGTAAACCAGGCACAGGAAGAAGTCCTAAAGACCAAAGTTGATAGAGTTTGTTTTCTTTATCGTATAATGTGCACAGGGTCAGAAGTCAAACATTACAAGATGGTTTGGGATAAAAATGAGTTTACTCCCTCCTAGAATCCCCCAGTTCCACTTTCCATCTATAACCCAGCATGAACATTTTTTCTTCATTCTGCACAGTTTTCATTCACAGATGTCTCTTTATAGCAGATAAATAAGACATACTATACTTACTTCTCTATACTTCGAATTTTTCATGTAATATTACTTGAAAATATTTCCATCTTGATCTCTTTAATCCTATAAATGAACACTATTACAGTATGTGGATATATCAAAACTTCCTTTAAAAGAATCCTGTTTTATTTAATATTGTTCTGGGGTTCTTTGTATATGTGTATGCTATTGTGAACAATGCTGAAATGAATATCCATATCTATGACCTCTCTCTGCACTCCAGGCTGAAATGTGCAACTCCCTGTTTGACAGGTCTGCTTGAAAACTTGCTGGGCATCCCAGAGGTAACACAGATCTAAACAGAAGGTTTGATTTTGTCCTCCAAGCCAGTTCTTCCCTTGACTTCTACATTTCACCAAATGATACCCCAACTACTCACTTATTCTGGCCAAAGATCTAGGAGTTATTCCTATGTTTGCCTTTTCCCCTCCACATGGATCCATTAGCAGGTCCTGTCCTTTTCTCTTCCGAAATATATCTCAAGTCCATGCTCTTCCATCTGTCTCTACTGCCACCACCCAAGCTCTGGGGCCATCCATTATCTGGACAACTGCAAACTACATGTCCTAATGACATATTAGCAGCAGAGTTGGTAGGTCAAAAGATTTGTGTGTTTTATTTTGATAGGCTTTGCTAAATTACTGTCAAAGAGGCTCTCTCAGTGTATCTGCCACTTTTTTTTTTTTTGAGACAGAGTCTCGCTTTGTCACCCAGGGTAGAGTGCAGTGGCACCTCAGCTCATCACAAACTCCGCATCCTGCCTCAGTGATTCTCCTGCCTCAGCCTTCATAGTAGCTGGGATTACAGGTTCCTGCCACCACGCCCGGCTAATTTTTGTACTTTTAGTAGAGACAGGGTCTCACCACGTTGGCCAGGCTGGTCTCGAATTCCTGACCTCAGGTGATGTGTCCGCCTCGGCCTCCCAAAGTGCTGGGATTACAGTTGTGAGCCACCACGCCTGGCTATATCTGCTTATTATGTGAGAATTTCTGTTTCTGTACTTTGTCACCACCACTGCATTTCAGGGTCACTGTTAGCCCATAGGAGAATTAGAAGTCACTTCCTCTGGGTGTGGTAGCTCCCCAGCACAGACTTAACAAGTGGAACATTAGCAAGACTTTAGTTCCCACTCATTCTCTTACCTAGGTGTCCTTCTGCAGTCAACACTCTACACAACTGTACATAACCACAATGCTGTGCACAAGTAATGTTTTAGAATCTTTGTAAATCTATATGTAAAAAATGGCATCTTATTTTGATTATGAGGTGTAGGACATTTATATTTTCATTTCTTTGAATTGCCTATTTATAGCCTTTCCTCATTTTTATGGTTTCTTACAGAGTTGTATATTCAGGAGATTAGCCTTATGTCTACCATATATTGTAAACATTTAAAAATTTTTTCTTGTACCCTAAGCTTGTTTATATTTTTTTATAAGAAAACTTTAAAATTTTAAGTCAAATAGATTAGTCATATTCTTTCTTACAAACTAGGGCTATTTCAAAAATGCTTTCCTCTGCTATTTTTCTCATATTTTGAATATTTGATCTCTGTAATTTATTCTGGCTTATGATAAGTAGATTTAATAATATAAAACTTAAAACTTTTACATGGCCAAAAAAATTAACATCAGAAAGTTGAAAAGGAAAATCATAAAGTTGAAAGAAATATTTAATTACATATGGAAAATTATTATTAATATCATTAATGTAGTAAGACCTCTTTAGAATCAATAACAAAAGAAGACAACCACATAGGAAAACCAGTAAATAACATGAACAGGCATTTTCCAAAATATCTAATGGCTATAATTGTGAACTCACAATGGGCCAGGAACCTCTCTAAGTGCTTAACTTGAATTAACTTTTTAATACTTATGATATTCATCTGAGGTAACCAATGTTAGTATCCCCATTTTATAAATGAGGAAAACCAAAGTAAAAGAGCTAAGTAGCTTGCCCATGTTACTTGACTGAAAAAGAAACATAAGTGACCACTTAAGCTATAAAATAAATTAAATGAAAGAAACAAAAGGGGGATGTCACTGATTACCTGTGAATCTAGCAAAGATTAAAATTAGTAATTCCCAAAAGACAATTGTTCTGTGGTAATTTAAATAGGTACAACTTATCAGGAAAGCAGTTTGGCAAGATATATTAAAAGTCTTAAAATGTGCACTTAGGCCAGGTGTGGTGGCTCATTTCTATAATTCCGGCACTCTGGGAAGCCGAGGCAGGTGGATCACCTGAGGTCAGGAGTTTGAGACTAGCCTGACCAACATGGTGAAACCCCTTCTCTATTAAAAATACAAAAATTCACTGGGCGTGGTGGTGGGCACCTGTAATCCCAGCTACTTGGGAGGCTGAGGCAGGAGAATTGCTTGAACTCGGGAGGTGGAGGTTGCAGTGAGCCGAGATTGATCCACTGCACTCTAGCCTGGGCGACAGAGTAAGACTCCATCTCAATTTTTAAAAAAAGGTGCACTTAGACTACTACTTAGACCCACTAGTCCCACTTATAGAAATATATTGTAAAAGAAATAATTGCTCATAAAAACAGTTTTTATAAAAGCCAAAAATTGGAAATAACATAATAGTCAAACATCAAGTTGAATTGATTGAAATACAGACGTGATAGAATAAACCATTTAAAAATGATGTAAAGATATTTTTAAAAGGCAATTTTTATTATAAATAACCGATATGTGAAAAGGCAGGTTGTGAAGTAATATGATTCCATTTTTAAATATGTAAAGAAAAATTTATATGGACGCACACGTACGAGAGAGGAACTTTAGTATTGAAGAGTTAGCGTGACAGTCATGGCTTTCCCCTGCTTTGGACATGATCAAAGCCAAGGTTTCCATATCCACCGTCCACTTGGACCTCGACTGTCATTACAGTCATCAGCTGACCTGCGACTGTACTAGCTCTTCTCCAGCTGTGTGGATTCTGAGCTTTAAGTTCAATGGCTGGTTTTCAGCTACTTTTTTTCTTGTCAGTGATGAAAAAAAAACAAAACATCTTTTTAGGTTTGTTTTTTTTTTAGTCTGATAACAATGCAAATGTCACTTCCTTTGAGAGAAAGAATGCGAGCAAAATTTCAACATCAGCTGCTGCTCCTTAGTCCACAGCTCATCAGCCTTGGTGAGTGAGTAATATCCCAAATATTTTAATTTTATTTTTAGCAGTCTGAAAAATAAAATAATAAGTTTATTTTATATTTAGCAGTCTGAAAACATAATGGCCAGTGAGCAAGTCACACCTCACCTCTTGCCTTCTTAATGCAGTAGGGGAGGAGATAAGAAACCTGCTTCGTTGGTCTTACAATTAAGCCTATTTAATTTGAATAGAGGGAAAATTCCAACATTTTTTCTTTTCTTTGGGGGCTTTACTGTAGCAGGTTAACTGCTAGTCTCTATTCTTGGGAGAAAAGGTTAATATTTAGTGAAGACTCAACTGATGTAAAAGTGGTATACAGGATAGAAATAGACTTAAGAAAATAAACACATCTTGTGTCCTCCCTGCAAAAGCAGGGGAACAAAAACCAAAACTACAGAAATCCAGAAAGGAATAGGCAAATCGCATTACTTGCTAAAAGGTCAGTCTAACCATTATCATTTATATTTATAAAGCATCCCTCCATTTATTTTCATTTCAAGGGCCTGGATGTTTTTATTCATATCAACCTTCTGGCAAGTAAAACACTGCAGCCCTTAACACTAAGGAAATTTGGTTGCCAAGGAAGGACTGAAGTGCTATTTTGCTTGAGAATATCCTGGAAAGCTGTGCTGGTATGTGCTTGGCAGGTTTATTCCTACAAATCAGCCTGTTTTATGAGGGAATCTTAAGAAGGAGAAGAGCGGCACCTTCATCCAGAAAACAGTTCCAAAATTAAAGTTGTTATGTGTAAGGTTAGTTATGCTAAGCAATGTGGGAAGTTTCAAAGATAAATCATACACAGACTCTGCCCACAAAGCGTCCAAGCCTAGAAGATGCTTAGTGAAAATGTGCAGAAATGATAGTGGAAGGGAAGGGATACCTAGAGGATTGTAGGACTAGATCAGGGAGGCAAAATACTGAATTCAGAATTCTTGTCAAAAGACAAGAATTCAGGCTCTAAGAAGGACAGTGGAAGGCAATACTGAAAGCCACAGACAATGGGAACCACTGAAATTTTTTTATTTTTAATCAAACCAGAGAAATGATTATTGCTTTGCCTCAGGGGATGAGTCGGCCTGTGACCTGCAGTATAGATTTTATGGGGTGAGACTGAAAGTCGGACCAAGAAGTAGACTGGAATAATCCAGCAAGGTGAAGGGATGCCTGATCTGGGCTGAGGGGTTGGGTAAAGAAATGGGAGTAGGGTCTCACCCAACTCTCAGAGTTACAGAGTTTGTGTCTGCAACTCTGACCTGTCTCTGCACTCCAGGCTTAAATGTGTAACTCCCTGTTTGACAGGTCTGCTTGAAAACTTACTGGGCATCCCAGAGGTAACATAGATCTAAACAGAAGGTTTGATTTTGTCCTCCAAGCCAGTTCTTCACTTGACTTCTTCATTTCACCAAATGATCCAGCCACTCCCTTACTGTCGAAGATCTAGGAGTTATTCTTAGGTTTTCCTTTTCCCTCCACATGGATCCATCAGCAGGTCCTGTCCTTTTTTCTTCCCAAATATATCTCAAGTCCATGCTCTTCCTTCTGTCCCTACTGCCACCATCCAAGCCCTGGGGCCATCCATTACATGGACAACAGCAGTAGATTCTGGCTGCTCTCTGACTTCTGTTCTCACCCTTCTGCAATTCATTTTCCACAGAACAGTGAAAGTAATTTCTTAAAGCATAAATCATGTCACTCACTCACTCAAAACCTTCCTGTCCTCCCACTGCACTTGGAATGAAATCCAGATTGCATAGTATGGCCCTCGAGGCTGTACATGAGCCTATATGATCCCTGCCCACCCCTCTGACCTCATCTTCCATCACTTTGCCCTGGTCCCTCTCTAGTGCTGCAGTCTCACTGCCTTTTTCTATCCTCAAGCAAGTCTGGCTCAGTCCTACCCATGGACCTTGGCCATGGCTGCTCCCTGTTTGAGACACTCTTCCCTTGGCTCTTTGCAAAGCTAACTCCTTGTTTTAGCTGCATCCTTGTGCTTTGTAGAGACCTTCCCTGCCTACCCCTCTCCAGAAAAACCCACCCAGGCCCCACTCACAGCTCTCTGTGCCTTCATTGTCCTTAGTGCTCAGATGGTCTTAGCATGTTTGTTTTATTCTTTGTCTCTCTTTGCTAGAACATAAGCTGCATGATCTACAACACGTTATCTGTCTTGTTCACCAATGGCTCCTCTTTTTCCTAGATATATGCCTGACACCAAAACTATTTGTCAAGTAAATGAATAGCTCTGTTTGGCCAGGTCATATTTTAGTAGAGTAGTAGGAACTCAGTAGAAAGTTCAGGAGCATCTAAGAAATGTGGAGTTGTTTAAACTGATTCTTTAATCTTTAATTCTCCAGTCTCTAAATAGCATGCTCTTTGCTACCTATTGATTGATTGTTCATCATGACAAATTATCAACTGAGCTCACAATATGGAACCTGAAGACATAACTCTCTTTTTCACCCTGCCCCTCCCCATTTCAAAATTAAACATTTCCTATTCTCCCATTGTCTCATCTTCTCAACGTTCTTTTTTTTTTTTTTTTTTTTTTTTGAGACCAAGTCTCTCTCTCTCTCTCACCCAGGCTGGAGTGCAGTGGCCTAATCTTGGCTCACTGCAACCTCCACCTCGTAGGTTCAAGCATTTCTCTCTTCCTCAGCCTCCCGAGTAGCTGAGATTACAGGCACCCGCTACCACGCCTGGCTAATTTTTGTATTTTTGGTAGAGATGGGGTTTTGCCATGTTGGCCAGGCTGGTCTTGAACTGCTGACTTCAAGTGATTCACCCACCTTGGCTCCCAAAGTGCTGGGATTACAGGTGTGAGCCATCGTGCCCAGCCCCAACATTCTCATATAGTGCTTTTGATTATATCAGTAGTCCATGTAACAGCAGAAATGCCAATGACAGCTAAGGCTTGTGGTAAACCACGATTACTTTTTCTCTCCTGCATATCTTGTTTCTCCTACTGGTGTTTTTGTTAGCTTGCTAAGTGTCCTGTACACTCATCCGCATACTTTCTATTGTTATGTATTTAATAAATTGCTTCTCAGTATGTTGAAACACTCGAGTTATTCTTTCAGCTTCATCTTTAAGAAGTTCATGCATGGTCTTTGTCCTCTTTCCATGTGGACTGGATTTTCTCTGAGCCCACTGTCCAACTGTTGTCTTGGGATCTCTGTTCACCACACCAGGGGGATTCCTTCGACTTTCCTCTTGTGTTGAAGCTCCAGATTGCTGGATCCCATGAACTTTTTTTTTTTTTCTGGGTCTATTTCCTTATTTTGGCAGAGCACACAGGGTGCTTCTTGAGAAAAGCTCATGGGGTATGTGTTTTTTGAGTCTTTGTATTAGAAGTTGTCTTTATTCTGGCTTCATGCTTGGTTGATAGCTTGACTGGGTCAGAAGGTAGCAAAGCAAACTTGTTGCAATATGCACAAACACCCGCCATCCCTCCCAATGAATCATGATGAACCTTTTTCCTTTATGTAGACAACTTGTTTTTTCTCTTTAGAAAATAGATTTTAACTCATTTCAAAAGACTTTCTTGGGTGATGGTCACACAAGATCTCAGCTTGGACCCGGCTTGTTGCAATGGTCTAAAAAATATTTTATGGAAGTTTAAAAGATTTATGGTACATAGACAATTTAAAAATGTGTTTACTGTGATAATAATGTGCTGGCATTTTAAAATAAGACTCACATTTAAGATTTACAGTGAATAATTGTAGTATTTCTGTATTTTTCTGTTTTTATTTTAGGGGTGCATCATCTTTATGGGATGCTGGTTCTGATAGGATCCTGGGGGTATTACAAGCTACTGCTGATATTTCACAAATTGTGAGACTCACCTAGTGTGCAAATTACTGATTGCTGGGTCCCATATTCTGGATCAGCAAAATCAAAACCTTTTGGAGAGGGGTCTCAGAATCTGTTTTCAATAAACATTCCAGATGATTCTTCCCCCAACCACAGATGGCGTTTTCACTCTTGTTGCCCAGGCAGGAGTGCAATGGCGTGATCTTGGCTCACTGCAACTTCCACGTCCCAGGTTCAAGCAATTCTCCTGCCTCAGCCTCCTGAGTAGGTGAGATTACAGGCATGTGCCAGCATGCTCAGCTAATTTTGTGCTTTTGGTAGAGACAGGGTTTCTTCATGTTGGTCAGGCTGGTCTTGAACTCCCAACCTCAGGTGATCTGTCTGCCTCGGCTTCCCAAAGTGCTGGGATTACAGGCGTAAGCCACCATGCCTGGCTATTCCAGGGGATTCTTAAGGTGAGAAACATCTGGAAAACAAAATTGTGGGTTAATTGGACTATACAGATGCTTCTCAACATATGATGGAGTTACATCTTGATAAGCCCATCATAAAGTAAAAAAAAAAAAAAAAATAGTCAAACCATGGTAAATCAGGGATCTTCTGTATTTAAATAAAAAATTCTCATTTGAATCTTTATGTATGTCTTTCTCTTTACTTGAGGCAAAAGATACAAAGTATCCAGTTCAGAGATTCTGATGTTCTGTACACAAATGCCGGGATGAACCAGGTAGTTCATATTTACTGTTCGTTAGCAAATATTCCTATTGTCAAGTAGAATGTTAAGATTCTGATGGAGTATTATTGCCAGAAAACCGTTTGCTTTTATGTACATTTTGTTAATATTATAAGCAGCAAATAATGCATTTCCCACAATGACTAGGTTTGAAGTAAATATATAGTTGCCTTCGAAGGCAAGAAAGTTATCAGCAGAATGCCAATTACTGTTTAGGAAAAGGCCACAGAATTTCAACTTGTTGCCTTTTCAAGAAGACCCCTGTGAACTTCATCTGAGGTGCTGCCTGCTCATTACTTAACCCCAAAACCAAAGTCAAAGAACAGGGCGCTGGATGAAAATAGCTGTTTAATAGCGAGTAGGAGGAACTATAAGAAAGATTTTAGTAAATACATTTCTGAAAAGGAGGCTGAGCGCTTTTCCCTTTTAGAACTGTAGGCGGCAAATTCTGAAAATTCCAAAAGGAAGCAATCATTTATTTAAGACTTCGGTTCATGAGTTCCTTTTTGGATAATGTTTGGCTTTTTATTTTCACCTCTGTTTGTACTTCAGGCATCCTTTCTTTTCAATTTCGTGCCTATTTGCAGTCCATTGCCCAGTGTGAAGTAAATTTCATTCAATCTTAATTGGGGTCTCTTAAAAGCTTTTTCTAAAGAGTTTTTCAGCCTCGCCGTGGAAGGCCACTGTTTGTTGGCTAAGGTGTTCCAGGGCGTGCCGAACATTGCCTCTGACCTGCCTTCTTGTATAACACAATGTTTCTGACAACAGCTGGGTGGCTCACAGGACAGAGAAGGGCAGTCTAACAGGATGATTCAGGATTGCGCTGATCAATTTCATCTCTTATAAAGGGATTTTGTGTAGTTCAAAATTTCTTCTGCATCTGTAAAGTTAACTTGTGCTGACCAGCCAACCTGTTTATGAAAGAGCCGGCTGAGAATGGAAACTTGGAATAAACCAAAACAAGTTAACTGAGCTCACGCCGTGGGTTCCTGTTGGCCTGACTGCGCTATGTTTCATTTTCCTAAAGGCTTCTAAAGCAGGATTGTATACATCTGTGCACAACTAATGTTCTGTCACTTGGAAAGTACTTGACTGCCAATTTTTTAAAGAAAACATGAAAAGAATAAAATCAAACATGAGATTTTTAGAAGAATTTAGAACTGTATGCTTTTTAAAAACTGAATCCCCTTCAGTCATCCAACCACAGAATGTCAGAACACACGTATACCTCATTTTCCAAACAAGAATGTTTTAATTTAGGAAGCCATTATAAAGTAATCATAGCAAAATTCTTCTAAGAACTTTTCTTTTTCCCTCTTTCAAGTGGGATGAGGTGGAGGTGAGGCTGAAAGCCGTGTGACATTTTCACTTTACCTTCAACATATTAATAAATAATGTTACAGATAAGAGTAAATGTCTGTACAGTATTAGTCAGCTGGGGCTTTCATAACACCATACCACAGACTGGGTGGCTGCAACAACAGAAATATATTTCCTCACTGTTCTGGAGGCTGGAGCTCTAAGATCAAGGTGACAGCAGGGTGAGTTTCTGCACAGTGTCTGTCTTTAACTTGTAGATGGCTGCCTTCTCTCTGGGTGCTCGTATGGTCCGTCCTCTGTGCACACACATGTCTGTGCTCACATATTATCCTCTTATAAGGACCCCATTGGAGTAGGGCACATCCATATGACCTCATTTTACCTTAATTTTACCTTTTAAAGGCCCTGTATTCAAATACAGACCCATGTTGAGGTACTGGGAGTTAAGACTTCAACACTTAAATTTTGAGGGACACAATTCCGTCCATAGCAATGTCCTTTTTTTTGTTTTTGCTTTTTGAGCCAGAGTATTGCTCTGTCACCCAGTCTGGAGTGCAGTAGTGTGATCTTGGCTCACTGCAACTTCTGCCTCCCATGTTCAAGTGATTCTCCTGCCTCAAGCCACCCAAGTAGCTGGAACTACAAGCACACGACAGGACACCCGGCTAATTTTTGTATTTTTAGTAGAGATGGGGTTTCACCGTGTTGGCAAGATTGGTCTCGAACTCCTGACCTCAAGTGATCCACCTGCTTTGGCCTCCCAGAGTGCTGAAATTACAGGCATGAGCCACCACACCCAGCCCCTTTTTCTGTATTTTTAAATACGCCAGTTAAGGACTTTAAGCAATGTCCCTAAAACCAGCATCTATTAGCAATGTCCCATAAGCACACTGCACCCATTGTTTTTTTTCTGACTTTTCGATTTTGTCTCAACCGATTAAAGCCTCTTCCCCTCTCACCTCAACAGTGCCAAATTCAGTAGATATGAGTTTAGTAAGAGTAGGCATCAAAGGTGATTTTAATCAATGGGAATTAACCAATGTGACTAGGCAGTACCTCTTAGGAAGTAAAGCATAGGCTGTAGAGTATATGTAGTAAACTTAGAAAATGGAATATGTGGCCGGGCACAGTGGTTTACGCCTGTAATCCCAACCCTTTGGGAGGCTGAGGCAGGTGGATCACCTGAGGTCAGGAGTTCGAGACCAACCTTGCCAACATGGTGAAACCCATCTCTACTAAAAATACAAAAATCAGCCGGGTGTGGTGGCACGTGGATTGCAAGGTCAGGCATTTGAGACCAGCCTGGCCAACATAGTGAAACCCCGTCTCTACTAAAAATACAAAAAATTAGCTGGGCATGGTGGCCAGTGCCTCTAATCCCAGTTACTCTGTAGGCTGAGGCGGGGGAATCGCTTGCACCTGGGAGGCAGAGGTTGCAATGAGCCGAGATCACCCCACTGCACTTCAGTCCAGGTGACAGTGCAAGACTCCGTCTCAAAAAAAAAGAAAATGGAATATGTGTTGGTGACCAGCCTGGGAAATGAGGTGAAACCTGTCTGTACACAGACTAGAAAAAAATTGTCTGGGTGTGGTGGTGTGCACCTCTAATCCCAGCTACCCAAGAGACCGAGGTGGGAGGATCACCTGAACCCAGGATATCAAGGCTGTGGTGAGCTGTGATCATGCCACTGTACTCCAGCCTGGGTGACTGACAGAATGGTACCCTGTCTTAAAGAAAAGGAAGGAAGGAGGGAAAGAAGGAAGAGAGGGATGGAGGGAAGAGAGAAGGAAGGTGGAAGGAAGGGAGGGAGGGAGAGAGGGAAGGAGGGGAGGGTGGAGAAGAAGGAGGAAGAAAAAGAAGCAGAGAGGGAAGGAAGGAGGGAGGGAGGAGAAGAAGGAGGAAAAAAGAAAGGGAGGGAAAGGAAGGAAGAAAGAAAAGGAAATAAAGAAGAGGAATATGTGACATTATGTTTCTGCCATTGTGTAAGAAATCAGTACCAGTATCTTGTGATTGGAGCACCAAATTGATTATGTTAAGGAAAAAAAAAAACCCAAAACTACTTATTAGGGTCCTAATCCCGGTGTGCAGTAACTAATGTGGCCACCTGACTGGTTTTATAATCTTCTTTGAGGGCCCTGAGTGTGAAGCACTCTATTTGGAGAAATGTTTTGCTCCCAAATGTCACTACATATATTTTTTTCCTTTTCTGTGTTTGGTTTTGTATGCTTTCATTGTCTTAGATGTGTTTGAAATCCGCAGGGTGACATGTCTTTTTGCAAAGAGCTGCTAAAATAAGAAAGAAAATGAATAAGCGTGTTTAAGAAAGATGGTGTTTAAACACCTGTCAAAGTAAAGCCAGAACAAGAATGTTCTTACCAGAAAATGCAGCAGCCTTATTGAGACAGGTTGGTAGTTCGAGGGTGATTCGTTGTGACTAACCGCATTTGTATTCTAGCCCATTCGCATTGTAAACCACCTAGCAGGCTTCCAACGATGTCTTCCTATCACTTCGTAGATCTCATAGGAAACTCTTATCTGATACAGTCAGGGTCAGTTCTGGTGGACTGCTTATCTTGTCACAGGACATGAAGATAGTGCTTCAAAAGCACACCCATCTCTTCTAGGTTCAAAATTCCTTATTTTATTGAAAAAAAATCCCTCAAGCTGGTTAAGCACACAAATAAGATTTGGGTGCATAAGAATCTGGTGGTCCTAGATCCTTTTGTAAAATAATTAAAAACTCTCCCTAAACCTCAGAAATTATTTAATTTTATAGGCATCTCTTGGACCAGAAATTGCCTTAAGATGGCGAGATACGAGCATATCACAAAGGCTGCAAACAAGACTCCTCTCTGAGGCCCTGATCCGAATCCGGGTTATGAAGGAGTGGGCATGGGGGTCAGGGTGTGCAGAAGCTCTTAGCCAAACCTATACACCCTTTAGTTGTGACTCTGTCATTGTAGACTTTTAAGGCATCTTGCAGATTAGACCATGCTGATCACTCAGTCTGAGGAAGGTTAAAAGGCAAAGAATATTGGCGTTCTTCCAAGTTGGGAACACTTTACTTGGATCCAAGACCCTATTTCAGATTCAACATTCAATATCCTAAGGCATAAAAATGTCTTATGTCAGTGGAATAACTGATAAGGGATTGAATTAATAATTGCTTGTGGATTTGCAGTGCCAGTCCGTGTTTATTTTCACTGCTGGGTACTCCATTCTTAGAGGCAAAGAGAATGAGCATAAGGTTCCTGCTAGATCTTAAAAAGGGAAAGGCAGAATAAACAGAGGGCCCTCTGGTAATGATTTCTTAGCCAGTCCACTGGATAACATGAATCTCATAATCAAGAATCCTCTGGGACTTTGTCATCTACATTGAATTTATCAGTGGTCTTTACTTAAAACATCTGAAGTTAATGGGGAGTCACAAAACAGACCTTTCTTTTCTCTTTAAATTGTGACATTCGGCATATTTGGAAACAACAGTAAAATGTAACTTCCTGTGTTTAGCAGCCATGGCAACACATCTTATATGGTGCAGGCTATTTCAACAACAAAAGGAACCACAACTTGTATCTGACTAAATAGTGATCAGTTTCACCTTGATTTACTAAGCGTTGTATTAACCAAGTAAGCAACCAGGCTTTTCAATAAAATAGTTTTATGTTTGTTGGTTTGGTTTTTAAAACTTTTTATTTTTTGCAGGTGCAAGCATAAAAATAAAAAATTCAGCAATTTCGCAGCTGGTAGGAAATACAGCCAAGTCCAACTCTTAGCTACTCTCTCATTCTTGTATATGATGTCAACCTTCTTGCTTTGTTTCTTTCCTTAATCCAGGTCATTTCTGCTTTAGAATATTGGGGTTTCCCTCGAGTCTTAGTTGGTTTTAGCAGCTCCCAGCGATTATCTTGAGACCAATGGAGAATGCAGGTATCTGTTTTGGGGTGATATACAGGAGTTCATTTCGGGGTGGCATTTTTGTTTTCCTGGAGATCTCTAGAAGACCAGGAAAATATTTTTCCAAGAAAGTTTGCTGCCCCAATTGCTCCAAATCATAAATAACCCACTCTATTTTTATTCCCCACAAAACCTCTTATCAACCTTTTTTCCACTTGCTTACATGTATTATCTCTACTAACCCTAGCCACAGCCCAAATCATGAGTTGTATTACCCCAGTCTGTGGATGAGGGAGAGACTCTGAAAGGTTGAATGACTGACCTAAGGTTACCAGCTAGGATGCGGAGGAACAGATTATTACATTCAAATCTTTCTGGCACTGGAAGCCCATGTTTTTCCTTTGCAGTACTCACAGGTCTGTGTTTATATTTAAAATGGCTATTTCCTATTTTTTTAAGAATACACAGAGTCATATCAGGGTGATAAAGAGCTAAAGAATTAAACAAAACAAACCATTTTCTTCTCTGGAAGCTTCAATATAGAAATATATAAGTGTCAGCCATCTCTCCACTTGTGTTTTTCCCCCTTAGGGTCTCACAGGAGATATTTGCTTCACAGTGGAAAGGGGAACTAGGAGAGGTGGTGTGTTCTGTTTAAATTGGAATAAAAACTTGTGGCTGGCTGCCAGCCTTAAAGACTGATTCCCAATCTCTGAACATGTTACATTGTAGAGTCTGATGCTGCACAACATAATAGCTCACAACACTGGGCTATTATGCGGACTAGTTCTACCTTGTAGTTCTGATACATTTAGTGACTTGAAAGCCTAAAATATTGCCACATAACTATAAACATCTGTCACCATGCAGTATTATCAAAGAATTTAATTCCAGATTAAAATAGTTTTGTCATTTTCTATATTGTTCCGTCGTTTTCTAAGAGATTCAGGTTCTCGCCTGTGATGCCTCAAAAGAATGGGAAGAACAAAAGCAGTTTGGATTGAGTTCCAGTTTAGTTAGATAATTTATTTTCTTGTTTCTTTGCCATAGAACAAAAAATTGCCTTTCTGACTTCCCCCATTAGGAGAAAGAAGGTTAAGACTGAAGAAAAATCTGGGATGAGAAAGAAGGAAATGTTCACAAAGAGTGTAGAGTAGCTCTTGAAGAAATAATTTTTGCCACTCATCACTGGGTGAAAATGGAAACTTCTTAAAAGATAATTTCACATCTAAATTATTCCAGCTGGATTTCAATTATTTGTCTTTGATGAGTTGTCTTTCAATTACTTTGTAAGGAGCAATTAAGCGTTTGCTTACCTGAAAACTGTGTCAGCAATGGCTCTACCGTTCTTATGAGTGTTAATCATCCTTCCTGCTGGCTTTGATATTTTCCCAATTTCAAACATTAGTGTTTGTTATATTATCTTTCAAAATATTTGGAATTCTACAGGAAGGCACTGTTGGAAACAATTTCCTCCGTGAAAAATCTAAAGACCTGCTAAAATAAATCATAGCCTAGGCCTTGTAAATTATTGCCCCACAGTTATCCATGATTTACTCATTTTGTCAGTATTTTTAGGGATCTTTTTGTGGCCTAAGTTCAGTATAGGGGCACTGCCAGGAAGAAAACCAACTTGGTCCCTGTCCTTGTGGGACTACTAATCTAGTGGTGAGGATGATTATTTTTTCTTGCTTCTCAGAGAGGTAGTCTTTTATTTAACCTGCTCACTTAATAACAACAACAATTAAAAATCATTTTTAGGGCTTCCGAAAATATTGGTGAATTGCAACTGGCTATATCTGAAGTTCAGTTATGGGCTTTCCTCCATCCTTCTAGAACGTGTTCAGCATTTCTTCAGACCAGTATTGGAAATCTAAATAAAAATTATATTAGAAAAGCATTTTGGAGGCCAGGCATGGTGCCTCATGCCTGTAATCCCAGCACTTTGGGAGGCCGAGGTGGGAAGATCATGAGGTCAGGAGATCAAGACCATCTTAGCCGACATAGTGAAACCCTGTCTCTACTAAAATACAAAAAATTAGCTGAGCGTGGTGGTGCACACCTGTAGTTCCAGCTACTCGGGAGGCTGAGGAAGGGGAACTGCTTCCCCACTGGGAAAGTGGAGATTGCAATGAGCCAAGATTGTGCCACTGCACTCCAGCCTGGTGACAGAGCAAGACTCCATCTCAAAAAGAAAAAAAAAAAAGGATTTTGGAATAAGCTGGTTGGTTTGATGATAATCGGATTCAGAGGCTTTCTGTATGTGTTTTATCCAAGCCCTGCAGGTGCTGGAATGCTTGCTTAACATACCTGTCATTTTAAAGAAACCAAAATAGAACCTCCTGCAAGTGGGGCATCCTCAATAACTATGTTAGAAAATATATAAAACCAACACTAAAGGCATCATTATTTTTTTAAAAAGCAACTAGTGGAATTGTTTCTCTCTCTCAAGAGAATGAGGTGTACAAACCAAGGAATGTTAATCCTTTATTTTTCAGTGGTTTTTTAAATGGTTTCCTGTTTAATTTGAATAGGATATTTCTACCTTTTAGGCCGATGCTATGAGACTAGACTAAACCTCTGTAGCCTTCAAACAATTTTACCCTGTATTTCAACTCATAATTTGGAGGCCATTTTGTGCTATGTCTGTCACAGGAACTAATGCTACAGTGCCACAGTGTGAGCCCCTGTGGTCCTCACATTTCCTACTCACTGCACACTGCAGGTCTACATTTGGAGAGATGGTTGTTTGACTAATGTCAGCCTCTCTCACAGCCTGCAAGCCTCCTAAGGGCAGAGATCTGATCTTTTTTGCTTATCATTGTTGCCCTTCCTCTAGCATAGCAGCTCAGTAAATTATGAATGAATGCCTCCATTCCACAGTGAGCACATTTTCTTTTTCTTTTCTTTTCTTTTCTTTTTTTTTTTTTTTTTTTTTTGAGATGAAGTTTTGCTCTTGTTGCCCAGGCTGGAGTGCAGTGGCGTGATCTTGGCTCACCGCAACCTCTGCTTCCCGGGTTCAAGCAATTCTCCTGCCTCAGCCTCCTGAATAGTGGGGATTACAGTCATATGCCACCATGCCTGGCTAATTCTTTTGTATTTTTTTTTTTTTATAGTAGAGGCAATGTTTCTCCATGTTGGTCAGGCTGGTCTTGAACTCCCAGCCTCGTGATTCGCCCACCTCGGCCTCCAAAAGTGCTGGGATTACAGGTGTGATCCCCGCACCTGACCATTAGCACACTTTTCTATGGCCTCATTATTTTTGCAGATATCTCCTTCCTCCACTCCCTTGGATTGTCCGAACCCTGGGTCTCCTTGACAACACCACTGCCCTGGTAATTCTCTTTAACAGAGGCTCTGCGGTCCTTTACCTCTCATTATCACAGGTGACGTTGACATGGCATCAACTCCCCAGTGCTGTTGCCTGCTCGTTTTGCTTCCGGTCTTGTGCTTGCCTTCATTTGAGGTACATGCCATCTGCTGAGTTTCCCTTCACATGTCTTCGGTGCTGTCATCTCCTGACTTCCTGGTCATTTCCTCCTATTCACTGGATGAAGTTCAGACTCGCCCCCTCCACCCCATATCTTGCTATGACCTGAAGTAATTCAGTCCCCATGCAGTCCCTGTGTAGCTGGTCTGACATCCTGGCTGGTGCAACTCTGCAGCCCTTCTCTCTTGCATCTTCAACACCTCATCACCCAGGACTCCTTCTCCTCAGCCCATATGCCTGCTTGAGTGTCCTTCACAGTTTATGAATTTAAAACAAACAGCAAACAAAACCTTTTTCTTTCTTTGTTCATTCTCAGTGCCACAGAAGTTCAAAGTTCTTTATTGTGCAAAGCCCACTTGCTCCTAGATGTAATTATCCCCTAGGAGTTTACCCCTGGTCCTCAACAGCTGCTTTTGTTTGGAAGACTCCACCAAATAACTTCAACTCCAGCTTCTTGCTAGAGTGCCAGTAATGCGTTTCTGACTGTCTGTTGGACATCTTCCCTTGAATGTTCTGCCAGCCCCTGAAGTTTGTGGTCTCTGAACACAAGCTAAAGGTCTCTCCTCCAAATCTTCTCTCTTCTTGACATCCTGCCACGCCCTTTAGAGGTTCAGGCCATGGAGTTCTCTGACTTCTCCAGGCAATTCCTTCGACTCTTCTTTCTCCGCAATGGCCCTTGGATAATCCATCATTTCCAGTCCCTTTTCACCCATTCTCTCCAAGTTCAGATGCCTGGGCTGCTGCAGTCATCTCTTAACTGAGCTATAAGAACATAAATCTGGAAGCCTTGGGGACTCCATATGACTAATTGACATAATTCTTTTCCATGGGCTCTATCTCCCAGTATTCTGTTTTCCATAGTATACATCTGCCTTGGCGAGATTGTCCAGGATGCTCTATGTGGCCACGGTCTCTCCACAGATCCCAGCCTTGGGGATTCTGTAGGACTACTGGGAGGCTCTTGGACATAGACACAGCATTAGTCACATTATATATATATATATATATGGATTCTCAGGGCTCTTATTTATCCATCAGCCTTTTGACTTAAAGATATTGGTCTAGATTTAATGTGTTATTTTAATAATATTTTATTACATTCATCCTTTATGGGAAATTTTTTCATAATTTTGTCTGAAGCAAAATTTAGCCCCTTACTTAAAAGCTGTGTTATTGCAGCCAGGTACGGTGGCTCACGCCTATAATCCAGACACTCTGAGAGGCTAAGGCGGACAAATCCCCTGAGGTTAAGAGTTTGAGACCAGCCTGGCCAACATGGTGAAACCTCATCTAAACTAAAAATACAAAAATAAAAATGAGCCTGGCATGGTGGCATGCACCTGTAATCCCAGCTACTTGGGAGGCTGGGGCAGGAGAATCACTTGAACCAGGAGGCATAGGTTGCAGTGAGCTGAGATCTCGCCACTGAACTTCAGCCTGGGTGATAGAACAAGACTCCACTGGGGGTTGGGAGCAATGGGGTGGGGGGCGACATGGGGGATTAGAGGAGAACTGTGATATTTCAGCAGATTTTATTTTACAAATTATATATATGGTCTACCAGCTTCTCCCCTAAAGTTCTGTCCCCACACACATTCCCAGCATGAACAGGGTGATCGTTATCTTAACATGAATGAGGTCAAATTCTCTCGCTGGACAGATTGTCCATTGGGGATATATCAGTGTTTTCTTCCTTTTCACAAACACAGCACATAGTCTACACACCACGACCTGCTCCAGTGCAGACTCTGGGATTTATTGTAGATGACTAACATCTACAGGGAGGAAGACAGGTTGTTGGTTGATTCCTGTCCTGTTTTTTCCTCTCTGTAGCAAACATCTTGCTATTCCGAGCAGTCATTGCATCTGCTCATAGAGACAACCCTTCCTTTATAATGATAACAGTGGCATTCAAAATGGAAAATGCTTTTTTTTTACATTAAAATGAATTTTCCATGGACAAAGTGGCCCTTTGCCTACTCAATCTGAATTTCTGTAAACCCCAAATAAGAGCGACTTTATTTCATCTGTTAAATATCCTGTAGCAAGTCGAGGGGATGTTGTTCGTGTCCGTGAATCAGGATGTCGTGCAGCTGCACAAACATACTGCTTCTGCAGGCCTCTGGCCACAAGTCTCAACTCTGGAATTCTCTGTCAGTGCTTGCAGGCAGATGGAAGTCTTTAGCAGCTTTTCTCTCTGGGAGTTTAAAAATAATGTCTGCCTCTGTTAAAAAAACAAGTTTAAAAATTGATTTTATCAAACTTCTAAAATTAATATTATGATAAATAAGGATTCTGTACAATCAAATTACTAGAGTCAGTACAAAGGGAAGAGTTCACTCTGCCTGCAGCCTACGTGAAATTAACTGTGATGACACTGGGCATTGTTTTAGACAGCAAAACAACACCTGCCCTAACTCCTTGGAATAGCCCAATACATGGTTGGGGGTAGAACTGAATTATTACTCATTAGGGTTTGTCTCTTGACTTCTCTTAAAATAGAGATCCACTCCCACCCACCACCCTCCTCCCCATTTTTGTACAGGGAATACTTGGGAGGTAAACTTTCTGAGTTTAAATCCTGCTTACCAGCTGTGTGATCTTGCTAGTTGTTTGGTCTCTCTCAGCCTCAGCTTCCTCATCTATAAAATGGGAATACTAATAGCAACTACTTCTCAGGATTGTGGTGATGATGAAAGAGGCAGTGTTTATAAAGCACTTCGAACAGGTCTATTTTTTTTTAGCTTAATAAAATATCAAGTAATAGAATAGTTCTTACCTACAAGACTGATAAACTCAGCACAAAGCAATATGAAGTCATAGAATTTTTAAAGTTGGAAAGGAGCCCAGAGATCATTTAACCTAGTCTCCTAATTTCAGCCATGAGAAATTGGGGTCCTTGCTCAAGGTCACAGGGCTGATTGAGTAGCAGAGTTGGAACAAGAATCCAACTCTCTTCTTGGCTTACAGTTCACCATCCCAGTTGGGTGGTCAAAACCCAGAACGATAACATAGATTTATTGCTTGTCCTGATTGTGAAATGTCTTCTTTGCTTTTTTTTTTTTTACAGATAGTCTTACTGCTATTTTAGAGCTACTAGGAGCTAAACTAGTATGATAGCTACCCTCATGGCTAGTTCACCAATGAACTATGGTTCATTCATATGCCAATGGAGACAGCCTGGTATAGTGGGAAATAAGCCTGGATCAGCAATCAGGTGACCTAAACTCTTGTCTCTGTCACTAGTTAACAATTTGGGAAGCCAGACAGCCTTCCTGGCTCCCAGTTTCCTTATATATAGGGCTTTACTATCTAGTAGTAAACAGTACTAGATTTTCACACTGTAGTGTGAAAGCACTAAACATAAGTTTGTCCCATGGTGGATAACGCTGTGTAACCCAGTGCTTTTATAAATTACATTGCTCAGAACTGCTGAGTTCTTTACTATGCATTGTAAGAATATATATACAACTGTCATTTTTTTTTTTACAGAAAATAAACTACTTCTCTACCTTTAATCTTGCTTTGGTGAAATTCTAATTTATCGTGGCTTCTGGGCAACCTCAAAAGATGGTAGAGAGGTAGATTAGCTTTCCCAGAAACCAAGTAAGGGAGAAGGATATTATTTACGTTTTCCAGATAGATGTAATGATAGCTTTTCTCAAAAAAGGAAATGTTCATAAAACTCATCATTGTCAAGTACTCTATCATCTATGGTCTTGCTAAGCGATCATGTTTTGATTTTGTAACTAGGTAGCTTTGTTCTGAAATGCTCATGTACTAAAATTAAGTTCCATAAATGAATCTCACAGACATTCAGTGAAAGAAATAAAAAAAATTAGATTATGTGATTCCGCTAAGTTAAAGCTCAAGAACATGTAAAACAGGCCAGGCACTGTGGCTCACACCTGTAATGCCAGCACTTTGGGAGGCCGAGGCAGGTAGATCACTGAGTCCAGGAGTTTGAGACCAGCCTGGACAACATGGCTAAACCCTGTCTCTATAAAAAATAACAAAAAAAATTACTTAAAAAAAAAGAACAGGTAAAACAAATCAGTGCTGCTAGAAGTCAAAATAGTGATTATCTGGGAGAATAGAGCTTAGAGGATGGCTATTGATTTGGAAGAAGCATAAATGATTGATACTTTGGTCTGAATTGTGATTGTAAGTGCAATATCATTTATGTTCTGTCTGTATACCTCAAAAATCTTTTTGGAAAATCTACAGAGTATTAATTTTAATGACAGTGGGAACTACTGATTTTATCCCAACTCGCTTTAGATAACTTTGTACCTTTTTTCAAGTGATGGGGAAATGGAAATTGGCAAATTGGGAGGCAAATATGAATAGCAGGGTTATGAGCAATCTTCCTCCGCGGGACTAAAATGCTTCCATTATACTCTATTATGGTAACATTTTCACATTCTATTCTTTTTCTTTAAATGTATTTCTTTCTTACATTCTGTTCTTTTACTCTTGGGGATTTAAAAAGATGATGGCTAAATAATTTTTAAAGTATTTTAGCCATGATTATTACCTTAATGCTGATTATTTTTAAAGGAACCATCAGCTGATGAAAAGCAATTTTCTTCTGAGATAAGATCTTTTCTAACTCTAAAATTCTGTTATTTTCATATTTTTAAGTGAGGGAATACATTTATATATAGAAAGTTCAAAAGTAATCTAGTTCCTTTAAACATTTTTACATTTAACCATTTCACATGTTCAAGGCCATGACTATAAATCGGTTTTTATTTTTTCCCATGTGTATGTATCACGTGTCTATGATGAACACAGCACTGATAATGAGAAAATTTTTCTTGGCATTACTGTAAAAGATCAGCTAGCCTGATTTGCTGACTTCCTAAGTCCATCGTGTGTGTGTGTGTGTGTGTGTGTGTGTGTGTGTGTGTGTGTTGGTGGAGGGATGTTTGGAATCTCTTCTCTCCGTAAGGTTGCACAGTAACTGTGGATGAATACTTCCTCATGTGTGCTGGGCCCAGTGTCTACCATTTTGCAAGATACTGAATACTACTTACCTTATCTGGATCCATCACATGCTAAGAAGTGTTGAAACAGCAATTTAAAACTTCTCTTATAGAATACTGGGAATGGAAACTATGAATAAAGGGAGATTTTTGGAGAGAAAGGTGGTCAAGTCTGAAGCATATTTCTTTCCAAAACTCCTTCGAGCTGAAATCTCTACTGTAGGTCCCGAGGCCTCTTCAAGCTGATTTCCTCACTCCTAAAAATCTCCTAAATCTTTATCGTCTTTTACCTCCATGATTGCTAATGCCACATTTTAAAATATAAACTTGATTTTAGAATAGTTTTAGATTTGCAGAAACGTTGAAAAAATGGTACAGAGAGATCTTATATCAGCATAATGCATTTGTTACAACCAAGGAACAAACACTGGTATTATTCCTGTTAACTAAACTCCACGGTTCATTTGGATTTCAGTAGTTTTTCCCTGATGTCCTCTTTTTCTGTTCCCGGGTTCATTCAGGATGCCATGTTACATGTAGCAGTAGTGTCTCCTTAGGCTCCTCTGGTCGGATGGTTTCTCAGACCTTCCTTGTTTTTAATGACCCTCCCTGACAGGTTTTGTTTTGTTTTGTTTTTGAGATGAGCCTCACTCTGTAGCCCAGGCTGGAGGGCAGTGGCACAATCTTGGCTCACTGCAGCCTCCACCTGCTGGGTTCAAGCGATTCTCCTGCCTCAGCCTCCCAAGTAGCTGGGATTATAGGCACCTGCCACCAAGCCTGGCTAATTTTTGTATTTTTAGTAGAAGCAGGGTTTCACCATGTTGGCAAGGCTGGTCTTGAACTCCTGACCTCGTGTGCTTTGCCTGCCTCAGCCTGAAGTGCTGGGATTACAGATGTGGTCCACTGTACCCAGCCAGACCTTGACAGTTTTGAGATACCTGGTACTTTGGAAATGTTTCTCAATTTAGTTTTGCCTGATGTTTTCCTTGTGGTTACCATAGCATTGTGGATTCTGAAGTACCATTCTCCTTATATCATAACAAGAATACATACTGTCAGCACAGCTTACCACTGACGATGTTAACAACCACCTGGCTAAGGTCATGTTTGTCAGCATCTTCGCCATAAAGCCACTCCTTTCTCCCCTCTTCCAATATTGCACTCTTTGGAAAAAAGTCACTATGGATAGCCCATTTAAGCAGTCAGGAGTTAAGCTCCACTTTCTGGAGAGGAGGGTATGTATATAAATTATTTGAAATTCCATAAGGATTTATCTCTACTCCCACGTTCATTTATTCATTCAATATTTATCTATATGAATATGGATTTGTGGATGTTTATTTTATACTTTGGGTTATAATTTAATACTATATTTTTACTTTGTTGCTGAGATTATTCCAGCTTTGGCCTTTAGAAACTCTTGAGTGGGCTCCTGTGTTCCTTTAACCTACCCCCTCCCATCGGTTTGCTTTTTGAGCACTTTCTGGCACTACAAGATGTCGCAGAGCTCATCTAGTCTCTTCCATGCCCCAGTTCTAAAAGCAGCCTTTTCTGTAAGGAAGTGGGGTTTGTCTATTGGAGAATGCTATTAGAAACCAAGATCTGAGTGCTGGGGGTGCTCATTGCTCCTGGGGTGTTATTGCTTCTAGGCCTTCTGAGAGGACAGAGCCAGCAAATACACATGTGTAAACAAATCCATGCATGGCTATAATTCATCTACTTATCTGTCTGTCTACCTGGCCAAACATAGGTTCATACAGATATCTCCAACTCTAATCAGGGCTGCACAGATCATTCTAGCTTTACTCTATTGCTTATCTGTATCCTCTCTCTCCAGTAGTCAAAAATCTGGCTTCCATCATCTGCCATTCATGCACTTCCTTGTTTGATCCCAATATACATGTTCAGCAGTTTCAGAATTTTTAACCTGCATCTCATGTAATGCCACAGATTTTTATTCTTCTGTTCATTTTCTCTTCCTCTCCACTTGCCAATTATCTTACCTTTAAAAGGAAGAGATTTGACCCAATCTGCTGTAAACTCTGATTAGCAAGAGAGTAAGGAACTCCTTTAGACAACAAAGGGAAGGCAGGCTAGCCACTTGTCTGTCTTAGAAACCATGATCCAAGCTCCCCTGTGATGGCTTATACCATCAGTTTACCCTGACCTCATCACTGGTTTATACCATCACGTCACCCTAACAGAAGTGGGTGCTTCTATTCCCAGATATTGTACATACACCCTTGTGTAATGATAGCACATATCCTAAGTTATTGTTTCAGTTGAGAGAGAGAAAGAGACCTCATGTAAATGTAGGAAATAAAGTTAAATCTTCCCTAAGCACTCTTCTGATTTTTCTTTGCCATATGTTCTGTGGCTTTTAAAGGGGAAAGTGACAGAATTATAATAGAAATATAAAAACTATAATAGAAATAAAAATATGCAAAGATAATCTTAATATTGTGTGAGCATAACACACACAAACACATAACAAAGCACACAAAAAAAAACAAAGCCCAGAAACAATATTTTAAGGAAATAAAGTTTGATATGCATGGTTTTTTTTAACTTTCTTAAAGCATACACAGCAGAGTGTTATCAAAGCATTATTTACCACACATGATTTCTCCTAGTTATTTTTGCTATGATTGGGCTTCAAAAATGCATTCTCATTGACCTTCAGATATTTAAGGATATTTGGGAAAAAGTTGAGAACACGCTTTTTTGCCACCTACTTTTTATCACAGAGTGGCTCTCAGTTTGTACGAAATTAGTACCAGGAGTTCTTTTATGGAGATTCTTTTCTAAATGGTCTTTCAGTTACATTTGTGAGTTGGAATACTATGCCACATTTGTCTCAGTTTCTCAGTGCCTGAAATAATTGTGTGTGGTGAAAAATTGATATCCAAAATATTGTAACTATTAAATAGTATAAAAATACAACAAACTCTATTAAGTTGATTTGATTTTTCTAAGAATCCCTATCATTCATTTCTCAAATCTCAAAGGGAAGACTGTTCAAACCTACAGCTTATTTCATATGTGTATTAGTCTGTTCTTGCACTGCTATAAAGGAATACCAGAGACTGGGTAATTTATGTAGAAAAGAGGTTTAATTGGCTCATAGTTCTGAAGGCAAACTTCTGCTTAGCTTCTGGGAGGGTCTCAGGAAACTTACAATCATGGCTCGAGGTGAAGGGGAAGCAGGCATGTCTTACATGGCTGCAGCAGGAGGAAGAGAGAAGGGGAGGTGCTACACACTTTTAGACAACTGGAATTTGTGTGATCTCATTCACTATACAGTATCAAGAGGGGATGGTGCTAAACAATTGATGAGAACTCCGCCACCATGATCCAATCACCTCCCACCAGGCCCCACCTTCAACACTGAGGATTACAATTTGTCATGGTATAGCTGGGCATGGGGGCATGTGCCTGTAATCCCAGCTACTCAGGAGGCTTAGGCAGGAGAATTGCCTGAACCCAGGAGGCAGAGGTTGCAGTGAGCCGAGATCATGCCATTGCACTCCAGCCTGGGTAACAAGAGCGAAACTCCATCTCAAAAAAAAAAAATACAATTTGACATGGGATTTGGGTGGGGATACATATCTAAACCCTATCAATATGGTCATTACTAGCCTCACTCATTTTTGGCTTATATGGTCACATTTGCACTGGGACTACCTGATTGATACATCTCTGTTTAAATAAAAAATAAAATCTGCATGTATTTTCTGATTTCTTAGCAATTGGTGGGTGTGGGGAAATCCTGTTAAGTGTGGGCTTGTTTCAGTGGGAAGATAGACTGAGCTGTGTCATTTTAGGTAACTACATTTGATTAGCTAATGACTGTATTTCAAAATATGCCACATTTTAAAATGTAGAACTCAAGTGTGAAAAAGGTTAAGTTCTGATGAATGACAGATTACTCTTAGTAACATAAAATGGATCAAAATTAACATTGAAAACAATCAGGAAATTTTACCTTTCATCTGGGATTTACCTGGCACTTTGTTCTTATCTACATGTAAATGCAAAATTCACCAGACCTACTGTGAAAGAATTTATGGAAAGTTTCAAATGGATTTTAATGAAAAACCGATCCACAAGAAAAATTATAGAAATATCAACACCAGCGTCCTGGGTATCTAAAGAAAAGGAAAGGGTTAATATTCTGTCTATACTACTCAAATGCAGGTGAGAGTTGTCTTCACATTCATGATTTAAGAGAAGTACAATGGCACACCAGCCAACTGTGCCAACATATGATTTCTAATTGCAGGTGTGGTTTATGATAGGAGAAAAATAGGCTGTTCTTTATTGCTTCAGAGGGAAAATAGAATTCTTATGGAGCATCAGGGAACTGGATACATGGGTTGGGAGAGAAAGATCCCACTATATTGTAAGAAAGTGAAAACTAGGCACGTAGCCACAGAGATGAATTTGAGATGGAAACTTTTGTTTCTGTGTTCATAATAATCAGCGCTTTTATATTTTACAACATTTAAGTTGTACAAAATCAATCACTTTCATAAGAGTTCAGCACAAAGTCTTCATGAAGAAGTAAAACCGTACTCTCAGTTCCCCCTGGGTTTGCCCTCTGGTTCAAGGAGGGAAGTTGGACAGGAGTAGAATTGAAGTAATAAGTATTTTACGCTTTTACTCTGAGTTAGCTTCAAAATCAGTCTGTCCCTTGTATTTCTATCTGTTGTGCTATCGCTGAAAGTAGGGTTAGGAACCACTTTCAGAAGAATCCGCGTCGGACTTGAATCTCTAATTTTCCCTGGTAATGCACAGTGCCTGCCTATCTCTGCCCAGATAGGACCTGAAATTAGAGTAGACTTCACTAGTGGGAGGAATAGGATTTATTCATATTTGTTTGGAAGGAGAATTCATAATGGTTTAGGAATTGGCATCTATGGATTGTCTTTTTTCATTCAGTTTGAGATTTTCCTGGTTCTTAGTGTGTCAAGTGATTTTCGATGGAAACTTGGACATTTTTGTATTATGTTATGTGACTCTAGATCTTATTTGAAACATTCTGTTTTAATTGGCTCTGTCTGACACCTCTCCAGCTGAAGAAGCAGTGGGTGCCACCTCATCATCCCTACATGGAGGTGAAAATCCCAGTTCTCCACTTGTCCCCTGTTGACATGCTGTGTATGTGTGTGGGGTGTCCTTGTTACTGTTGGGCACAGGTAAAATTTCCAGATCCCCATGTGGTCTCTCTTGATACCACAGTTGGGGTGGTCTTGTTCCCAGTGTGCAATGATTGTGCCACCTCTTTATTGAGGGGAAGGGGAGAAATATCCAGTTGTTGCTGGGTACAGATGGATGTCAGGGCTTCCTACCATGGTCTCCACTGACACTGTAGAAGATGCTTCATTATTCAGCTGCCAGGCATAAAGGTGCTCGTTTCCTACTTGGTCTTCCCTGACACCACTCTAGTGGGGGTATTAGGGCTCCTTTTCAGAGCCTCATGAGGGTGGAGATCTAGTAACTCCATTCAGCCTTTGGTGGCATGAATGGTCACAGGTTCATCTATGGAGTCTGGCTGGAGTAGAGCAGTTATTGTCTAAAAGTTTCTTACGTTGCTACTAGGGCCCTTTCCTGGTTCTGCAGCTAGGGAGAGCAGAAGTTTGTGGTCTCTGCCCATCAGTGTTTCTGGGTTGCTGGTTTCCATGCTTGTTGGACTTTCCAGGTTTCTGACTTCTTTAGCTACAAATCTGGGATATTTGAGGCAAAAAGAAAACCCAGAAATCTCACCACCATGTTGTTTCTTGGGTTCTAAGGTCCCAGGCTGGTCTACCTTCTCTTCACCTTACAGAACTTTCTTACATTTATATGTAATATCCATGTTTTTTTTTAAGTTGTATTTAGCCAGAGGAATAAGAAAAAGTAAGTCTGGGCTGGGAGTGGTGGCTCACACCTGTCATCTCAGCACTTCAGGAGGCTGAGGCAGGTGGATCACTTGAGGTCAGGAGTTGGAGACCAGCCTGACCAATATGGTGAAACCCCACCTCTAGTAAAAATACAAAAATTAATCAGACATGGTGGCATGCGCCTGTAGTCAGTCCCAGCGACAAGGGAGGCTGAGGCAGAAGAATTGCTTGAACCCAGGAGGCAGTGGTTGCAGTGAGCTGCGATCACACCACTGCACTCCAGCCTGGGCGACAGAGTGAGACTCCATCTCTAAAAGAAAAAGTAAGTCTGTTATATCTTCTTGGAAGCAGAAGTCCTTGCTATTCAATTTTCATTTTTATTTGTTTTATTATTACCAATATTATATTAAGCCTTAAAAAATGCAAAGAGTATAAAAAATGCTATTACCCCCCATGTACATATCTACCACATGGATTTAACATGTAACATTTTGCTATATTTTACTTTATTGCACCTTTATCCATCTGCCTATTCCATCTACCTATCCATTTATTATTATTATTTTATTTTATTTTTTATTTTCTGAGATGGAGTTTCGCTCTTGTTACCCAGGCTGGAGTGCAATGGCACAATCTCGGCTCACGGCAACCTCCGCCTCCTGGGTTCAGGCAATTCTCCTGCCTCAGCCTCGTGAGTAGCTGGGATTACAGGCACGCGCCACCGTGCCCAGCTAATTTTTTGTTTTGATGGACATCAGCACACTTCACCTCTAAACACCTCAGCATACATATTATTAATGAGGCTTCACTATCTGTTTATGTTTTTTAAGGTAGATTTTACATAAAGTGAAATACAAAAAATTATAAACACCATTTGATGAGTTTTGGGTAATCCAACCATTACTGAGATAATTTCCATCACTCCCGTAAGTTCCCTCAAGTTCCTTCTCAGGTAATTTCTACCTCCTCACCCCAAGAAGAAACTACTGTTTTGATTTTTCTTTTTTCTTTTTTGGCCATAATTTCAAGTGCTATTTTATTGATGGCATAATATTATAGTTTATCCATTCTGGTCTGCTTCCAGTTCTTTGCCATTAAAATTTGATAGTTGGTGTAATGTAAGTCACTGCTCTCTTCCATCAGCCTAGGACACAGTGCAAGCAAGGCAACTTAAGATTTTGTGTGTGTCTTCTCGTTAATAAAATAGTAAAGGCATACAAAGACATGTTTTTATCACAAACAGTACCCAAATTTTCCACATATTTCTTGTTGTTAGTGTAGTTACCAGTTTCTGTGAAACTCAAAACCTTTTTTGTAACAGAAGCAAAATATAGTTTTAGCATTGTAAAAATAGAATCTAGCTTCCTGGCACCAAATTTTATTTTGTGAAAGAGAAACCATGATTTAAACTACACCATCACTGTAATATTCATTATGGAGAATGTCAGACTAGTCTCTGGAGGAACATCCTATTTCAGAAATACTTAGAATACTCTATTCCCTTAGAAAATATTGATGTGGTTGTTGGAGATGGATACAGCTGTGTCATACAGGCACGTATTTGTCTGGCCCCATCTGTAATATAAGTCTCTTGCTTCCAGGCTGTTTCCCCAAAATGATATTCTAAGTGGATTGTAATTTCTGATTGACTGTTTTACTGATTGCTATGAGGGGAGTCCTACCAGCTGTGAAATGGGACAAGTAAACGTTATGTGAGATTCCAATTAGAGTGAGCGTGCTTACCTTTAACAGCCCAGGAAGCAATCAATGATGTTATTTTATTACAACCTTTTTTTTTTTTACAACCTTTCTCTATCTATATATTTTTTTATACAGTTGATGGACTGGACAAAGCTTCTATAGCAAACTCAGATGGCCCCACAACAGGTTCCCAAACACCTCCCTTCAAGAGGAAGGGGAAACTATCCACCATTGGTAAAATCTTTAAGCCTTGGAAATGGAGGAAAAAGAAGACCAGCGACAAATTTAGAGAAACCTCAGCAGGTATGAGTATCATGACTTGTTAGAAGACAGGATAAATTGTAAAATGTTTTAAAAGGTAGAAAATTATATTTTACAGAGTATTTTTTTTCCCAGAAAAAATTAACCCATATTTGAAATGAAATTATTTGTTTTATGGATGAAACAACTTTAGAGTTTTGATTTGCCTTCTTTTTATACTGACCTTGACTTTCTAATATATTCTTATTTAAAAATACATATTTGTAAATTTATATCAAAAATGGATGGGTGAGGCAACAGAGTAAAATGGTAGAAAATGGTCAGTGGAAATGCTATTCATCAACATTGTGGTTGCAAGTATTCATTTTTATATACACATAATGTTAAATGTATATTTAACTAGTTAGACTATACTATTTTTACTAATATATAAATATTTAACTATTTAACTAGTTTATACTACTATATATGTCATATTATGTTTTATATTTATATATAACTAACTTTAGTAGACTATACTACTATATATGTTAACATTATGTTGCGTATAGAGTAGTATGGTCTTATTTGTTAATTAAGACTTTTTAAAACTGTCTTTTTTGATGTATTTATTCTTTAGGAAAGATTTAAATGGCTGTATGAAAGAAAAGTTTTGTTATATTTTTTAAATTTCCATCATATCCTTAGGACACATAAATGGTCTCTGTCTTAAAAGAGTAGAGGCGTAACCCTGTTGATGTGAAAATGTTTGCTTGTTAATCTAGTCTGTGGATGTGTTAAACCTTAAGAGTTATATTGCTTAGTGCCTTTCATATGGATTCATGGAGGAAGCTGGCTTTAAATCTCAGGCCAAAACTCAGCCCAACTGAAACAAGTGCCAGTGTCGGTGTATTTTGTCTAAGATAAAAAAGTGTTTATTAGGTTCAACATTCCCCATGCTTACTGTTCAAAGCAATCCCTTTATCAGAATCCCTCAAATGTACGACAGTCTAATATTGTTAGTAGAGGTACGGGGTGACAGAGCATATCTTATTGGTCTGTACTAAGATAAGAGCTAGGCTTTTTTTCCAGAGCTGTGAAATGAAATTGAAAATACTACACACAATGCAAGGATATGGAAGAAGGGCATCAAATCTCCCCAAAGAAAATTGTCTCAGATGCATTTGCAGCTATATAGTTTATTTGAGCATTTCATATTTAACAAGAAATAATGAAAGGCTACCTGGAATTTATTTCAAAATAATCCTAGAGGAGGTTGAGGTTGGTAAGATTATAGATGAAGGAAGACTGACAATTAGGTTGTTTAAGCTGGGCAATGGGTCCATCATGGTTATTACTCTTATTTCTCTACTTATAGACATTGGAAATTTTCTGTAATAAAAAGATAGAGAAAGAAGAGAGACTTGGCTTAGGGGAAAATAATGCTAGTTTGGTTATTGGGTCCTCTTCAGTACCTAAGTGGCGACCCGGGTTAGGAGGCAGTGAGAGGTGAGGCACAGAGTGCTGTGCTGCGTGAGGACACCTGGCTGTGTGACCTTGAACAAGTCAGATCAGCTTCAGGTTTCTCGCCTACAAAATTGGGGAGTTGAATGTACTGAACTTGAAGGTGCCTTAGTTCCAGATTCTGTTGTTGGTCCTCAGGGATGCCCTTGACTCCTTCCAGTCCCTGGCTGGGCGTCTTGCTCTCCTGTGTTTCTTGGTTGTGGATGGAACCTCACTGGCCTTCTTCAAGTGCCTCCCTCTCACATTTGCTTAAGCATTGGGAGAATCTGGCTCTTCATGTTACCAGCACTTCCCAAGGTGGGAGCAGGGCTCCAGATGGAAGGGTCAAAAACCTAAGGTACAGAATGGCGTATCATATGTTAGTTTTTTCCACATTGGAGAAAGATGTCATATCTAGAGGAAGGCTGATTTATTCAGTTGATGCGAAAGTGATTGTGACTTTTGCCATCACTTTTAGTGGCAAAAAACCACAATTACGTTTGCACCAACCTAATATTTGGATATAACCAAGAGAGTTATTTTCTTCTTTAAAAAATTATCTCAAGCAGGGAAATGGAGCTGTTAGAATGTAAGGGCTGTCTGCTGTCTGGCAGTCAATGAAGTTCACCTTAGGCAAGACCCACAATATCTTGAGGGATAAAAGAAAGTTAATTTCTTCCAAGAAAAGTAACTCTTCTACGTTGTTATTCACATGGATATGAATCTTTTTGTGTTCTGCCGCACAGTGATAAACTTTTCCTAGTATGGGTTTCTGTTGTAGGAATTCTTAATTGGTAGTAGACAGAATGTAACACTGTTTTATTAATGCATTGTAATAATATGTTTACTATTGGGGTGGGAGGTAAGGAGGGTCCCATTCGTGGCTTGTTTTGGTGGTCCTTGAGTCAGTTGTATTTTGGAATGTTCCTTCTACATCCAAAGCACATCTTGCCCCATAAGGCAGGCCGGGCTTATGCCCCAGCTTCCTGATCTCTGGCTTTGTTTTAAAGCAGAAAGTTTCCAGTATCTTCGGCTCTGATTTAGGCTGTTCAGTGTCTGACTGTTGGGAGAATAGGCCTCTTTTCCATCCTCTTCCCGCAACTACCCCTCTTCACTGCTTTTCTTCTCCTGCATGAGAGTTCCCACCTAAGCTCTAGGTTCCTCTATCCCTTCCCTATCTTTAGAACTCACAATGGCATTTGTACCTTTTTTTCCTACATGATCATTTTTCCCCATTTTGCTTTGGTTTGATTTGATTTGGTGGGAGGTGAGGATATGAACATACTTCTTTTGGATTTTTATGTATGCTTGTGTCACCCCAAAGCTAAGAGTAAAATGCCCTCTCTAAGTAAACACAGTTGTTCCTCTAACTAATCATAGTGTCTTACCATCAAGACCAAACTTACCGAAAATCTAACCTATCTCTGCTGCCTCACTTTCTTCCCACATTCTCATTCTTTTTCCCATTCCAATCTATCTCTGTGTCCTGTATTCACTAAGGTTACTCCAAGCCTCCTAATATAGTGTCTAGACTAGTGACATTCTCTTATTTTCATTCTTTGTTTTTTCTTTTTTTGTTTTTTGAGACGGAGTTTCACTGTTGTTACCCAGACTGGAGTGCAATGGCACAATCTTGGCTCACCACAACTTCCGCCTCCTGGGTTCAAGCAATTCTCCTGCCTCAGCCTCCCGAGTAGCTGGGACTATAGGCGCGCACCACCATGCCCAGCTAATTTTTGTATTCTTAGTAGAGACGGGTTTCACCTTGTTGACCAGGATGGTCTCGATCTCTTGACCTCGTGATCTACCTGCCTTGGCCTCCCAAAGTGCTGGGATTATAGGCGTGAGCCACCGCACCCAGCCTCTCTTATTTTCATTCTTATGACTTTTTTTTCTATTACTTTCATTCATTTCAACCTCTGCAACATTTGCTGTTACTGAATAGTTAGTCCTGCCTTAATTTCCAAAATACCCCTTCTTTAATTTATAAAAGCTACCATTGTCTTGGTTGTCTTGGACTTCTCTTTCTCTCTTTTGCCTTCTCTCTTCCTCGTCTCATCACCCCTAACCTCCTGAGGGAAGGCTGCTATGTACCTTAGTCCTTCTGTTGCTTTGAATATGATCTTCTTTCCCATACCACATCCCTCAAACTAGCCCAGGCTCCAGCCAATGCCCACACATCTGCTCAAGCACCTGTTGGGTAGCACTCTCTGAAGATAGCATGTTAACTCAAAATCCATTCATACAGTCTATATGTATTTCCATGGAAAACATCCTAGCTGCCAGGCACTGTTCTGGAAGCCTGGTATTCTGCAGCCAATAAGCAAGTAAGGTTCCTGCCCTCATGGAGCTTTTATTCTAGACAGGTGAGGTACTAATAAATGCTGTGATGGACACAGGGAGTGAAGGAAGAGGGAGTGGAAAAGTACTATGAACGAATGCATTCCAGCAAAACAGATCCCCTGTCAACCCCAGCTATCCTTGCTACTGCAGACATGGCTTCCTTTGGCATCCAGACTTTGAACCATGGAGTTCTTTGCCTCTTCTTTCTCTTACCATATGCTACCTTCTATCAGCTCCTAAAACTTTTGATTTATTCCGAAGTCTTTAACATCAGCCTATCTTGCCAGTCCCTGTTGTCTAGTCCTATCACCTAATGTCTTAGCGCAATGTAGCCTTTTTCTATGCTTATTTGTAGCTACCTATGAAATCTGTAGATCACTAGAGAAGACAGGGAGAGTCAGGGTTCAGGCAGCAAGCCTACCTACAAGGGGAACCTGAGGCAGCTGCTGAGGCTGACAGAGGAGGTTTGGGATGTCACGGGCTGTCAGGAACCCCAGAGTGACCACAGTAATGACTTTACGAGAATCAAGCCAAGAAAATAGAGCAATGAATACTTCACCACAAAATGGCACAAGTTCCAACAGGTAGGGTGAGTCTCAGAGCATCCAGGTCAGCAATATTGGAAAATTCAGGAAAGCCTCAGTAACCAGGGTGTTCTTTTCTCAGGTAGGAGTATTTAGGTGGGGCAGATGATATCTGGCATGGGAATCAGAAAGACTTGAACAGGGCCCCGGTCACACAGGCTGGAGTGCAGTGGTTCTATCACAGCTCACTGCAGCCTCAGTCTCCCAGCTTCAAGCAAGCCTCCCACCTCAACCTCCTGAGCAGCTAGGACCACGGGCACATGCCACAATGCCCTGCTAATTTTTGTACTTTTGTATTGTACTTTTAGTAGAGATGGTATTTCGCCATATTGCCCAGGCTGATCTCAAACCCCTGTGCTCAAGCAATCTGCCTGCCTCAGCCTATGGCTCTATCCTTTTTCAAAGAACAAGGGAATAGAGCTGATAACTGAGACAGAAACTTACCAAAGGACTCAGGACAGAAACTTGCTACATAAAGTGGAACACAGGGAATGGATTTGGAGGAGGAGTCTTTTAAGAGCCTAAGCCTGTGGCGCTGGAGCTACTGTTGCTAGAATGATATAGCCCAAGAGCTGGGTGAGCAGGGAGAGGAAGGCTTGCTCTGGTCGGCAGCAGTGGCCCAACATGGGTGGATCTGGGGACACAGGTGGGCAGAGCACCGGTTTCCCCTCTTACCCCTCCAGATCATCTTGGATGCCACCATCAGGAAACATTCCTCAGATGGGACTTTGCTCCTGTCGCTTCTTGCTAAAAAGTGTGACTGTGTCTGCATGGTTTCTTCAGTGAAATCCAGACACCTCAGCTCTTCTCAGTTTAACCCAAACTGGCCTTGTCTTTTCTCTTCGTCCTCAGCCCTGGGACTTCGGTCATGCTGGGTCACCAGCTCAGCATGCCCCAAGCCTTCTTGGTCCCCTGGCTTTTCTTCTTGCCCTTTCCTGTTCTTCTGAGCACTTCCTTCCCCCAGCTATACCTATTGAAATACTATCAATCATTCGAGGCTCAGTAACATGTCTCTTCCTCCTGAAGATATTCTTGACTTTCATTCAGCACCAGCTGATGGCAGCCTCCCCTCCTTTGCCTGTACTCTTGTTAGGACATGTTTATTTTAACTGTTTTCCTGTTTAAGTGTCCATCCTGTGTTCCTAATTGACTACGTAAAGTATTTAAGGGCAGAGACTATCACACTCACTTTTGCTGCACTTCACATAGGTTCTTTATGGAATAACTTGTACCTGGGATGTAATAAAAAAAATGTGTCTTGAATTGCTTCTTTATCAAATACCCACTATAACCAAAAATGCATTTCTGGGGGCTTTAGGACATTTTTTTTTTTTTTAAAGAAAGAGAGGGTCTCATTCTGTTGCCCAGGCGGGAGTACAGTGACACAGTCACAGCTCACTGCAACATCAACTTCCCTAGGCTCAAATGATCCTCCCACCTGAGTCTCCCAAATAGCTGGGATTACAGGCATGCACCACCACACCCAGCTAATTTTTGTATTTTTTGTAGGGACAGGGTTGCACTGTGTTGCTAGGCCGGTTTCAAACTCCTGGGCTCAAACAGTTCATCCTCCTTGGTCTCCTGAACTGCTGAGATTACAGCCATGAACCATCACACCCGGCCTATGCTTTAGAACTTTATAAAAGAAACTGAAGATTTAAAAAATTATAACAAATTAAAATACCAAAACATGTACTTCACAATTACAGCCATGTAGCAGCATTAAGAAGCCAATAAAATTATTAGAATAAATATTTTTCCTATCTTTTGTCCTTATTTAAAAGTAAGTTATACTCCTATGTAAAGAAACTCAAGGCAACTTATCTTCAATAAAATGGGGACTTTTATTTGTGTTGGTAGTAACAGAGAAAGAATACCTGTCTAGATTTTTGGGTAGTGTTGTCAGTGTCCGCATTCTAGGAATCAGACTAAATTGCAGAGAATCATCTGGTAAAATCCGTGATTTCCTGAAGGTACTCCGTACTCCCTAATAATAACGGCTATTTGTTATTGAATGCTGTTAGGTACCCAGTTCTGGTCCAAGAACTTGATTCATATTGACTCATTGAATCATCAGTACAACCTCATGAAGTACAATCTTTAAAAGCTACTATTATCCCAATTCTACTGATGAGGAATCTGGGTCTAAAACATTTAGATGACTTGCCCAAGCTAACACACACCTGGGAGAAGGCAAAGGCAGTATGTGAACCTAAGCAATGAGGCCCTATGGCCAGTACTTTTGACCATTCACTAGTTGTGTCTCTAAAAGGTGTCTTCCTACCCAGGTCAGTGAGGACTGATCATTGAAAAGTGGCTCTAATACATGGTTTTGCCTCACATGCTAGTTTACGTGGCAAGAAGGATTTGTCTGAAGAATTACTTTGGTTCTACTTGACTGGCCTGCTTTCCACAATGCACATGTAGAAAAATAGTTGGCAAGGATCAAAATTATGTTTGGTCCTATGAAAGGATAATATTCTCTTGTAACCATAGAGACCTGATTTTGCTACTTGGGATTATTTTCCACATCTAGAAAGTAGGGCAAAGTTAAAGGATTTGCTTAAGGTGATATTTGTTAAGGATTGCTCTGGTTGCATTAATAAATGACAGCATTTTGATTTTACCTATCTTATTCCACTAAGAAGTAGGAAGTGCTTTTTTTTGGAGATGGAATCTCGCTCTGTCATCCAGGCTGGAGTGCAGTAGCGGGATGTTGGCTCACTGCAACCTCTGCCTCTGAGTTTAAGCAAGTCTCCTGCCTCAGCCTCCCGAGTAGCTGGGACTACAGGCGTGTGCCATTGCACCCAGCTAATTTTTGTGTTTTTACTAGAGGCAGGGTTTCACCCTGTTGGCCAGGCTGGTCTCAAACTCCAGACCTCAGGTGATCCACCCGCCTCAGCCTCCCAAAGTGCCAGCCAACACACCCAGCCTAGAAGTGCTTTTATTTATCATTCATCCTCACATCATGTTGGAGGAAGAAGAGGGAATGTTTTCCTTTTTCCAATTTACTGTATCAGGGAGAAGTTACATAACCAGCCAAAGGCCACACAGCACATCTAGATCCACAGAGGGCTTCTTGCTTATGTATTTGACACTTCTTTGTCCTCAGCAAGTATTTACTGAGCATCTTCATCTATTGTATGTCAGGAATTGTTATAGGCTCTAGGGATACTCACATCGATTTTAGTGACGTAAAAGAGACTATCTTCCTTCTTGCAGAGAACTTACATTCTAGTACGAGTAGGAAGCAGAAAATAAACCCAAGTAAGTTAGATACTGGATTAGAAAGTGAGAAGTGAAAATTAAAGCAAGGAATTGGAGTAGAGAATATGGAAGGAAGGTTGCAGTTTAAAATAGGAAAACGTTTCTGGGAAGGTAACATTTAAGCAAAGGCAGGAAGGAGGGAAGAGAAAGCACTGATAGAACTCTGGTAAATCTTCACATGAGTTAGCGATAGCATGCCCTTTCAGTGATGGTGTGGACACACTGTGATTCTAGGCCTTTACAAACATCATCTGATAATTTAACCATTAAAATGCCTCACATTCATGAACTTCGTGGTTGTTCAGCTTTGTTGTTATTGTTGTTGAGACCGGGTCTCACTGTGTTACCCAAGCTGGAGTGGAATGCAATGGAGTGATCACAGCCCAAATGAAGTCTTTACTGCCTGGACTCAAGCAATCCTCCCATCACAGCCTCCTGAGTAGCTGGGACCATAGGCGTGGGCCACCATGCCTGGCTAATTTTTGTATTATTTGTGGAGACAAGGTCTCACTATGTTGCCTAGGCTTGTCTCAAACTCCTGGTCTCAAGTGATTCTCCCACCTTGGTCTCCCAAAGTGTTGGGATTGCAGGCATGAGCCACTGCACCAGGCCTGGTTGCTAATCTTCATATCTACTGCCAGCTCCATGGCTCCTAACAAATTATGGAACTTCATTCCATACAATTCTACCAGAAGAGGAACAGGGTTTAACTGTGTAATATAAGCATTTTGTTATGGGTCTTTTTCTTCAACTCAAATTCACAAGGCGGATTCTGACCCACCATCAAACCAAAAGTCAGAAAGCCACCCTCATGGAGTTCCAGTTTAGAATGGCACATATGTTTGTGTTTTCTGGTGGATACAGTAGTCCTATTGAGACTGCCTTTCTAAGTTGAAATAAAAATGTATTATTGTCTCTGTCTGTAAACAATCCTTAACTTACATACTGATGGTATCTCCCAGGATTGCATTTTTAGATTATTTGGAATGATGGGTATTCCAAACTAATTTACAAAATTGAGTTTAACTCATAATATGCCTGAAGCCTGCAGCTATTAATATATGTTCAAATATAGCCAAACACTATTTATTGTTACTATAGTAAAACACTTTCATAATTTTCAATTGAAATTAAGAATTTTTGAGCTGTAAAGGACCTTAGCCATCTAGTTCTGTCTCTAGGGTGGGAATCAACCCTGTCTCCAGCAGCCCCCGTAACATACAGTCATTGAGCTTCTTCCTAAATTCTTTATTCCCAGCTCTAATTGTTAAGGAAGTTTCCTTTTGTGTTGTCCTGAAATAAATTATCTCCATTCTTTCTAACTATTCTCTGGGGTGTGTGTGTGTGTGTGTGTGTGTGTGTCTCCTAATCACAGTGTTACATGATCATCCTTCCCTCTTTCCTTTAAGTTAATCCCTTTATCTATTGTCAGTTTCAGAGTTTCTCACCATAGGAGCATACTAGATTGTCTAGGTCACTCAGTGCTAGGGACATAGTGATAAATAAGCCTGACCAGTTCCCTGTGCTCATGGAGTCCACAGGGGGCCTGTACATCTAGCTGTACTTCACATGTTCTTTCTTAGCTATTTTTAATCCTAAGCTAACATGACGACTTTTCCAAAAATTCTGATTATTTGTACTTCACCAACCACAGTTTCACTAGAATTTCATCTTATTATTTAAAGAGGAATTTATCAGTAAGAATTAAGTATCTTGTAAATGTCCAGAAAGCTGGAAGTTCCCATGAAAACTCTCTATCACTTTTCTGCTTATTTAATGTTCTCTTTGTGGAAAATATCACCCCAAAGCCTCCTAATGGGGCGATCTGTTTTACTTTTTTATAACAATATATTTTCTGTTCTTTCTCTGTGCTCTCATTTGGACATATGTACATATCATATCCAAATGTCTTGGATGCTAGTTTCTCTGAAAGCACTAGAAATTTCTGACATTGTTTTTTTTTTTTTCTGTTCTGCCTGTGATCCTCCATGATACCTGGTTTCATACCATTATCTAGCTGTTTTCCTTCCCCTTGAATTCAATTTTAAGGTTCTCTTCAATAGTCCAATTCAGTGAGCATCTCCTTGCCATGCCATTTTTTCCTTAAATTTTTGTATTTTTAGTGAATACATAATTGTTGTACGTATTTATGGGGTATATGTTATATTTTTATATAAGCATACAACATATAATGTTCAAATCAAGATAATTGAGATATGCATCACCTCAAACATTTATCATTTCTTTTTGTTAGAAATATTCCAGTTCCACTCTCTTAGTTATTTTGAGATATACGGTACTGTTAGCTATAGTCACCCCATTGTGCTACTAAACACTACATCTATTCTTTCTAACTGTACATTTGTATCCCTTAACCATGCCCTCTTTATTCCTTCCTCCCCACTACCCTTCCCAGCTTCTGGTAACTGTCATTCTGCTCTTCTCCATGAGTTCAGTGTTTTTTTGTTTTAGCTCCCACATGGGAGTGAGAATATGCAATATTTGTCTTTCTGTGCCTGGCTTATTTTACTTAATGTAATATCCTTCAGTTCCATCCATGTTGCTACAAATGACAGAATTTTATTCTTTTTTATGGCTGAATAATATTCCATTATGGTGGAATAATGTTCCATTGTGTATATGTCCTAGATTTTCTTTATCCATCCATCTGTTGATAAACACTTAGGTTGATTGCATGTCTTGACTATTGTGAATAGTCTGGCATCTCATTCCTATTTTCATATATTGAACCACATGTCTTGTCAGGCTAGTGCTATGGTATGAATGTTATGGTCCAGAAAATCAGATCTTGTCTTCAACACCATCAGTTGAAATAGCTTTTCATATATCATGATCTCTGGCTAGAAAAGAAGAGAACACCTCACTTTCTATGCCTTCCTGTTTTCTACTCAGGACTTCTGACTAGCTAGACCAACCAGATGGCTCTGAGGAAGACAATTATTCTTGTTTTTAACAATGAGTAGAGAATGGTTTGAGGAGTTTTTATCTGCCCTCTTTTATGTCCTAAGAGACACATTCCAAGAAGACAGCGTTCCTTCCGATTAGCCGGGCAGGTCTGTGCAGGGCTGTCCTCTCTAGCACTCAGCAAGAGCTCCTCAGTGACCACTTTTGACTTTTCCCGCTGGATCTGATGAATCCTCCTTGTCATCCATTCATACAGCAAATATTCACTGAGCTTCTACCCTGTGCCCAGATTCTGTTCTAGGGAAACAGGCTCATGAAGCTGGTATTCCAGGGAAGAAATACAAGGAAGGGTATTGTGGGAAAAATCAGAGTATATGTGGAGATTGAGAATAGCTGGTCAGTGAGAGAAGCAAGACACTGGCTCAGAGTCTCTGCTACACCACCCTTCTCTGTCTTACCTGCTGCTCCATGCCAGGTCTACACAGCACATCAATTCTCCCTCTCCTGTGTGTTATCTTTTTTTTTTTTTTTTCCTGTCAACCTCTTGACAGGATATCTTGGTTTTGTCAAGTAGTTGACCTCTTGGTCCCTATTTTCTTCCTCAAAACATTTCTTTTTGTGTGGCTTCCTTATCTATATAATTCTTTCATTTTTTTTCTTTTTTTTCCTTTTTTTTTTGTTTTTGTTTTTTTGAGACAGACTCTCACTCTGTCACCCAGACTGGAGTGCAGTGGTGCGATCTCGGCTCACTGCAGCCTCTGCCTCCCATGTTCAAGCGATTCTCCTGCCTCAGCCTCCCGAGTAGCTGGGATTATCGGTGTTTTCCACAACATCGGCAAAGTTTTTTGTGTGTATTTTTAGTAGAGATGGGATTTTGCCATGTTGGCCAGGCTGGTCTCAAACTCCTGACCTCGAGTGATTCACTTGCCTCGGCCTCCCAAAGTGCTGGGATTACAGACATGAGCCACTGTGCCTGGCCTAATTCTTTTATCTTTTTCTAGATAATGTTCATCTTTTCCAGACTAGAGCAAAGGATGATGCTCCCCAACTTCTTTCACCTTTCCTTTTAGTGAGTTTACATTTATAGCTCACCTCTTGGTGGCTCCTCTCCAAGTAAGAAAAACAGAGGCCCCAGCCATGAGTTTCTGCACAGTACAGACCATGGGGTGTCAGGGTTACCCTTGGTTGCTTTTGGCAGCCCCTCTTGGAAACATTTCCTGTAAACAGCCCCCCAACAAACTGGGCCTTTAAAAATGGGGCCTTTTGTTGAGCCCTGGTTTGTGCCAGCTATGTCAATCCCTTGACCTTTCAGAAAACACAAGTAGCTTTTTGACTTTTCCAAAATGTTTTCCTGCCTTGTCTCTCTCTTTGGTTGTGGCCACGGGCCAATGAGCCTATAGTTCATTGGAAGATGTATGTGTTTATTCTGACACCTCCAGCGTGAACTCTTGAGAGTCTTATTAGAAGAAGTACCTGTAGTGTGACATATGTGGGAGGCAGATGTACAAAGGTACTATGAACGAGTTCATTTTCCATGGCTGAATATGCGATCATGACCATCTCAAAAGAGACTATCTCTTGGTCATTCACCACGTGGGTGTTTCCTCTTTGTTTTATATGTGTCTGTGTATATGTGTGTATAGTCCTAAGAATTGTAATATATGTATAGTTTTGCATAATCACTATCACAATCAGGATATATCAGAGTTCTGTCTCTCCCCAAATCTCCTTTGTGCTGTCTTTTTATAGTCACACCCCATTCTGCACCCCTTCTTCCAACTCCTAACCTCTGGCAACTATTGGTCTGGTCTTCTTCAGCATAGTTTTGTTGTTTCAAGAATGTCATAGAAATGGAATCATTCAGTGTGATATCTTTGGAGACTGGTTTCTTTCACTTCCCAGAGTGAATCATGAGAGATTCATCCAGGTAGTTGCACATATTCATCATTCCATTTTTTTTTCAATAGTGTGTCATGGACTAGATATAGCACAGTTTCTTTATCCATACATGAAAGACATACGGGTTGTTTCTGGTTTGGGGTAATTATAAATAAAGCTGCTATGAATATTCTTGTGTAAGTTCTTGTGTGAGCACACATTTTCATTTCTCTAGGGAAAATATGGAGGAATGGGATTTTGGGGTCATATGTTAAATGTGTGTATAACTTTGTAAGCAAATGCCAAACAGTTTTCCTGAGTTTTGCATTCCTACAAGTAGCATAGAAAAGTTCCAGTTGCTCCACATCCTTGTCAACACTTGGTATTGTCATTATTTTTTGTTGCTATGCTAAAAACATAACCATTTTTAAATATGCAGTTCAGTAGTGTTCAATGTATTTACATTGTTCTGTAAATAGATCTCCAGAATTTTTCATTTAGCGAAACTGAAACTCTCTACTTATTAGACAACTTCCTTTTTGCCCACCAGTAATCCACCATTCTACTTGCTATAACTATGAATTTGAATACTTTAGATCGCTCATGTAAGTGGACTCAGATAGTATTTGTCTTTTTGTGACTAGCTTACTTCACCGAGCATAATGTCCTCCAGGTTCATCTACGCTGTATCATGTGACAGGATTTCCTTTTTTTAAAGACCGTGTAGTATATACTACATTGCTTAAATCCATTCATTGGTCAATGGACATTTGAGTTTCATCTACCTCTTGGCTGTTGTGGATATTGCTACTCTGAATATGGGTGTGCTATCGTTAGTTTTATGTTAACCATTTTAGTAGGTATGCAGTGGTATTTTGTCATGGTTTTAATTTGCATTTCCTAATGGGCTAATGATGTTGAACTTTTTTTATTAATACATAATATCTGTATACAGTTATAGAGTACATGTGATATTCTGTTACATGCATATACTGTGTCATGATCAAGTCAGGGTATTTAGGATATCCATCACCTCAGACGTTTATTATTTCTACCATTGGGAACATTCAAATCCTCTCTTCTAGCTATTTTGTAGTATGCAACACACTGTTGCAACTGCAGTCATCCTACTGTGGTATTAAACTTATTTCTTCTATATAACTGTATGTTCATACCCATTAATCTGCCTCTCTTTATCCCCTCCCCCACCAACACCCACACACCCTTTGCAGCCTCTGTAACTGTCATTCTACTCTCTACCTCTATTAGATCAACTTTTTTTAGCTTCCACCTGAGTGAGAACATATATTTGTCTTCTTGTGCCTTGATTATTTTACTTAATGTAATTTCCTCCAGTTCTATCTATGTTGCTGCAAATGACAGGATTTTATTCTTTTTTATAGCCAAACAGCATTCCATTGTGCATATATAACCATATTTTCTTTATCTATTCATCTTTGATGAGCACTTAGGTTGATTCCATATCTTGGCTATTGTTAACAACAGTGCTACAGTAAACATGGACATGCAGGTACCTTTTGATATATCGAGTTTCATTTTTGGGGGGGTCAGTACCTGGTAGTGGGATTGTTGAATCATAAGGTGGCTTTATTTTTGGTTTTCTTGTTTTGTTTTGTGTTTTTGAGAAACCTCCATACTGTTCTCTGTAATGGCTCTACCAGTGTACATTCCTACCAACAGTATGTGAGAGTTTCCATTTCTCTGAATCCTCACCAACATGTTATTTTTTGTCTTTTTGATAATATCCATGCCAACTGAAGTAAGATAATATCTCATTGTGGTTTTAATTTGCATTTCCCTGATGGCAAATGATGTTGAGCATTTTTCATATAACTGTTTGCCATTTGTATATGTTTCTGATGAGTATCTGTTCATATCTTTGGCCCACTTTTTAGTGGGATTATTTGTCATTTCGTTGTTGAGTTATTTGAGTTCCCTGTACATATCCCAACATGTTAAAACCCTTATATGACAAACCAACAGCTAACATCATGCTGAATGGGGAAACATTAAAAAGGCTTACCTCTAAGAACTGGAGCAAGACAAGGATGCCCACTTTCACCACTCCTACTGTACTGGAACTCCTAGCCAGAGCAATTAGGCAAGAGAAAGAAATAAAAGTCATCCAAATTAGAAAAGAAAAAGACAAATTTGCAAACAACATGATCTTATATCTGGAAACTTAGATCTGATAAACAAATTCAGTAAAGTTGCAAGATACAAAATCAACATAAAAATCTTTTCTTTGTTTTTTTTTTTGGAGATAGGGTCTCACTCTGTCACTCAGGCTGGAGTGCTGCATAGATGCTTACTGCAGCATCTACCTCTCAGGCTCAGGTGATCCTCTCACCTCAGCCTCCTTAGTAGCTGGGACTACAGGTGCACACCACCACACCCAGCTAGTTTTTATATTTTTTTGTAGAGATAGAGTTTCACCATGTTACCCAGGTGATTCAGTAGCCTCAGCCTCCCAAAGTGCTGAGATTACAGGCGTGAGCCAGCACACCCAGCCAAGTGGCATTTCTATACACCAATAACAAACTAGCTGCAAAAGAAATCAAGAAAGCAATCTCAGTTACAAAATTACAAAAAATAAAGTAAAATGCCAATGGAAAACATTAACTAAGGTGGTGAAAGACCTCTGTAAGCAGAAATAGAAAACACAAATAAAAGGAATTGAAGAGAACACATACAAATTGAAAGACATCCTAGGATCATGGATAGGAAGAATTAATATTGTTAAAATGACTATAATACCCAAAGCAATCTATGGATTCAATGCAATCTCTATCAAAATACCAATGACATTTTTCACAGACAGAAAAATTTGTATGGAACTAAAAAAGAGACCAAACAGCCAAAGCAATCCTGAGCAAAAAGAACAAAGCTAGAAGCATCATACTACCTGACTTCAAAATATATTACAAGGCTATAGTAACCAAAACAGCATGGTATTTGTATAAAAACAGACACATAGATCAATGGAACAGAATAGAGAACACAGAAATAAATCTACATATTTACAGCCAACTAATTTTTGACAAAGGTGCCAAGAACATAGATTAGGGAAAGAACATCATCTTCAATAAATGGTGGTGGAAAAAGTGAATATCCAGACACAAAAGAATGAAAATAGACCCCTCACAGTATATAAAAGTCAACATAAAACTGATTAAAGACTTAAACAGAAGACCCAAAACTATGAAACTACTAGAAGAAAACATAGGGGAAACACTCTAGAACATCAGTCTTGGCAACGATTTTATGTCTAAGACCTCAAAAGTACAGGCAACAAAACATAAATGGACAAATTGGACTATATTAAACTATTAATAAAAGTCTTCTGCACAGCAAAGATAACAATCAACAGAGTGAAGAAACAATCTGTGGAATGGGAGAAAATATTTGCAGAATATTTATTCAACAATGAACTTCTTTTGATGTACTTATCTGCCATCCATATATCCTCTTTGATAGTTTCTGTTCAGGTATTTTGCCTATTTTTAATTGGGTTATTTGTTTTTTTACTATTAAATTTTGAGAGTTCTTTATATTTTCTAGACACAAGTTTCTTGTTGGATATGTGATTTTCAAATATTTTCTCCCACTCTGTAGGTTGCTTTTTCATTCTTATAACAGCATCTTTTGCAAAGGAAAAATTTTTAATTTAGATGAAATCTACCATGTTGAGTTTTTTTTTTTAAAATAGATTATGCTTTTGGCCTCTTGTCATGCCTAACCCCAGGTCACAAATATTTTTATCCTATGTTTTCTTCTAAATGTTTTTAATAGTTTTATGTTTTACATTTAAATCTACAATCAGTTTTAGGATCACTTTTATGCAAGGTGTGAGGTTTGGGTCAAGGCTGGTTTTTTGCATGTAAATGTCTAATTGTTTCAATATAATTTATTGAAAAGATCATTCTTTTTCTATTAAGTTGCCTTTGCATTGTTTTAAAATTAAAAATCATATATTGCTCTTCCATATATTTTCTTTGGTAAAAGTCTTTTAAAGTCTTTTGGCCAATTTTTACTGAGTAGTTTGTTTTCTTAAGTTGAATTTTGATAGTATTATATCTTCTAGGTACAGTGCCTTTGTCAGATATGTTACTTGGCGATCATTTCTGCCAGCATCTAGTGGCTTGTCTTTCCATTCTTCAACAGTGTCTTTTAAGAGCAAAGCCTTCTAATTTTGATGAAGAACAATTTTTTTCTCTCTCTCTCTCTTCAGATTATGCTTTTGGTGTTATGTGTAAGAAATTTCAACAGCATTTATTGAAAAGACTGTCATTTCCCCATTGAATTGCCTTTACACCTTTGTCAAAAATTTATTGGTAACATATATGTGGTCTATTTCTGGACTTACTACTTTGTTCTTTTAATCTATGTCTATTCTTTCATCAATATTACACTGTCTTGATTATTATAGCTTTTAAGTCTGAAAATTAGGTAGTATGATTTCTTCAACCTTATTCTTCATTTAAAATTGTTTTAACTAATCTAGTTTGTTTGGCTTTTATTTAAATTTTAGAACCAACTTGTTTTTATTGTTGAAAAGTTACTGCTGGCTTTTTTTGGTTTTTTGGCTAGGATTTTTATTGAAACCACATTAAATTTATGCTGCATTTTGGGTAGAATTGATACCTATACCACGTTGAACCTTCTAATTTGTGAACTGGTATGCCTCTCCATTTGATTAGCTCTTCCATTTTTTAAAAATTAGCATTTTGAAGTTTTTAGAAAACAGTATTAAGTTTAAACTTAAGTATTTATTTTCTTTATTTTTCAGCTACTACAAACGACATATATTTTTTAAATGACAGTTTCCAGTTGTTCATTGTATCATGCTACCTTATTAAACTCACTTATCAGTTCTAGTGAAAATACTTTAGGATTTTCTACATGGACCATTAGGTCATCTGTGAATCGGAATCATTTTATTTCTTCCATTCTAACCTGCATGCCTTTTATTTTTTTCTTCCCTTTTTGCACCAGCTAGGACTTCTACTGCAGTAGTAAACAGGAATGGTGAAGGAGACATCCTTGCCTTATTCCTATTCTTAGGGGGAAAGCATTCATTAAGTATAATGTTAGTTGAAGGGTTATTTTTGTTTTTGTTTTTTGAGATGGAGTCTTGCTTTGTCGCCCAGGCTGGAGTGCAGTGGTGCGATCTCAGCTCACTGCAACCTCGCCTCCTGGGTTCAAGCAATTCTCCTGCCTCAGCCTCCCAAGTAGCTGGGACTAGATGCCCGTGCCTCTGCAGCTGGCTAATTTTTGTATTTTTAGTAGAGACAGGGTTTCACCATGTTGGCCAAGCTGGTCTCGAATTCCTGACCTCATGATCCGCCCACCTTGGCCTCCCAAAGTGCTGAGATTACAGGTGTGAGCCACTATGCCCGGCCCAGTTGAAGGTTTTTATAGATGCCATTTACTAGGTTGAGGAAGTTCCTTTTTGTTCCTGACTTTCTAAGAATATTTATTATGAATAGCTACTGGATTTCTCAAATGCTTTTTTTCTGGGTCGATTGATAGGATAATTTCGTTTTTTTTCGTTAGACTACTATTACAATTGATTACATTGACAAATTTTTGAATTTTAACCAGTTTTTGCATCCTTAGAATAAATCCCACTGTGTTATGGTGTATTATTCTTTTTATATGTTTCTGGATTTTATTGAATAATGTTTTGTTGAGAATTCATGGTATATCGGTGTATAGTGTTCTTGTACTATCTTTGTATAGCTTTGATATCAGGGCAACACCAACTTTATATAATCAGTTGGCAACTGTTTTCTCCTCTTCTGTTCCTGGAAGAGATTGTGTAGAATTGTTATTTTCTTTTTTTTTTTTTAATTGTACTTTAGATTCTGGGGTACATGTGCAGATCATGCAGGATTATTGCATAGGTACACACATGGCAATGTGGTTTGCTGCCTTCATCCCCCTGTCACCTACATCTGGCATTTCTCCCCATGTTATCCCTCTCTGACCTCTCCAGCCCCCCGCTGTCCTTCCCTTGGCCACTCCCAACAGACCCCAGTGTGTGATGCCCCCCTCCCTGTGTCCATGTGTTCTCATTGTTCATCACCTGCCTATGAGTGAGAATATGCAGTGTTTGATTTTCTGTTCTTGTGTCAGTTTGCTGAGAATTATGGTTTCCAGATTCATCCATGTGCCTACAAAGGACACAAACTCATCATTTTTTTTCTGGCTGCATAGTATTCCATGGTGTATATGTGTCACACAAATCATTCTATTATAAAGACACTATGCACTCGTATGTTCATAGCGGCACTGTTTATAATAGAAAAGAGCTGGAACCAACCCAAATGCCCATTGACGATAGACTGTACAAGGAATTGTTATTTTCTTCTTCAAATGTGTGGTAGAATAAACAGCGAAACATAATGGGCTTGAAGATTTCTCTTTTGAGAGGATTTTAAATAGCATATTCAATTTCTTTGATAGTTATAGGAACATTCAGATTATCTCTTTTAACTTGGCTAAGTTTAAGCAGGCCCTCTGGTGCTTTGAAATGGAAAAGAAAATGAAACTTTTCCTCTAGATTTCTTTATGGTTAACCAACTGTGTTATCTCCTTCAGTAAAGTCTATGTGCAGATGCTACTTCTCAATGAGATCTATCTGGATTATTCTATTTCACATCTCTCTTCTCCCCTAGCATTCTTTAAATTAAATGGCCTTGTTGACATATAATTGATATAGCAAACAGTCCACTCATTCAACATGTGTGATTATTCAATAGGCTTTAGTAACATTCATAAGCTGTGCAACCATCACCACAATCAACTTGAAACATTTCCATCACTCTAGAAAGAAACCCCATACTCATTAGCAATCATTCTCCATTTCACCAATCTCCCAGCTCTACTTTCTATCTCTGTGGGTTTGCCTGTTCTTGATATCACATGTAAATGGAATCATATATACATATGTGGTCTTTTATGACTGATATATTTCACTTAGCAAGCTTTCATTGGTCATCCATGGTTTAGCATGTATCGGTACATCATTTCATTGTCAAATACTTAATATGCCGTTGTATGAATAGACCACATTTTATTTATCTATTCATCAATTGCTGGACATTGGGTTTGTTTCTATTTTTGGCTATTATAAATAATGTTGCTGTGTGCGTTTATATATAAGTCCTTGTGTACATATGTGTCTTTGCTTCTCTTAGTTTCACTTCTCTTGGTTATATACCTAGAAATGAAATTGCTTAGTCATGTGGTAATTCAATGTTCAACATTTTGAGGAACTGCCAGACTGTTTTTCAAAGTGGCCACACCATTTTATATTCCTACCAGCAGAGTATGAACATTCTAATTTCTACATATTCCAGCCAACATTTATTACTACCTGGCTTTTTTATTATTGCTATCCTGGTAGGTATAAAGCAACTCCCCCAGCACTTCCGATTCCTCCTTTTCTTTTTCTTTTCTTTTATTTTGAGACAGGATCTTGCTCATTCACGCAAGCTGGAGTGCAGTGGTGTAATCATAGCCACTGCAGCCTCTAACTCCTGGGCTCAAAGCAATCCTCTTGCCTCAGCCTCCCAAGTTGCTAGGACTAAAGGCATGCACCACAACACCCAGCTTAATTTAAATTTTTTTTTTTTTAATTTAAAAAATTTTCTTGCTCAGTTGCCCAGGCTGGTGTCCAACTGGCTTCAGGTGATGGTCCTACCTTGACCTAAGCTCTCCCAAAGAGCTGAGATTATAGATGTGAGCCACCGTGCCTACACTGATTCCTCCTCTTTTTCTACCTTACTTTTTTCATTTTTCATAGCACATTTTACTGTCTAACATTTATAAATTATTTCTATTGTTTATTATCTGATCCCACTTCCTAGTCAATTATAAATTCCATGAGAACAGGGATTTTTGTTTTCTTCTTTGATGTGATCTCAAAGGAACTTTTATAGTGCCTGGCTTATGTTAAACATTCAGTAAATGTGTATTGAATGAATGAGTGAATGGCTCTTGATAGACCTTCTCCCATCGTATACATAGAGCATTTGCAAATGAATCTTTTCGATTTGGAAAGTGCTGGATTTGGGGTGAGGGGTAGGGAATGACTGCTTGTTTTCAATCCTTCTCTAGTGTTCATATCACTGAGAGTTGCTTAAAACAGCCTCAAGAAACCCTGAAAAGTCATAATAGACTAAATGAATATTTCACCAATTTAGTGGATAGGGTGGGGAGCTATTCTCTCATGAATGGATAATGACCTTAAGTAACTGTGACTGCTCTGTATGGCAGTATTGCAAAGGTCACTGTGGGAACATCATTGTCAAAAAAGGAAGCGGGATGGGAGGTGTATTTTAGTTCATTTGTGTTCTTGTGTATTTCACAACAAAACCTAATCAGACCAAATGAGTGCTAGAAATTCTGTGGGCAAGAGATATTATGCAATAATTTTATTATACACACTTTAAAGATACATCTTCTATTGTTTTCCTAAACATATGTGATTATGTTAAAACAGATTTCCTCTATATGCTCTAAATATAAAGGAGACTAATTATTTCTCTCCGTTTTTTCTCCCAGTAGAATGGATTTTTTTTCTTGGTTCAATCTTTTTATACAGAGGTAGATGGAAAGACTCATTATGGCTCATCTTTTTATTTATGGAGCATTTATTATTCATTATAGGTCTATTCTAGTGGTAAAACCCATTTATGGGAAAGAGTAATAGAATATGAGTGCTAATTTTTTGTGCATTTGTCATAATTGAAGTTAGTGGTTTTATAAATACGGGATTCTTCCACCATGGGTTTAGAATAGCCCAGCTGCATAATAAGTGGCCTAACCATCAGGGCCTACCTCTTACAGATCAATAAAACCATGACATCTTTTTTCTAAATGGAGTTGAGGAGTCTCCCTTGCTTCCTGTACATTCTGGAAAATGGGATATTGTGTTTAATCCAAGATGAGCTTTGGATATAAATGGGTTGCACCATAGAGCTGACTAGTATCTCAAGCCTCCGGTCTTTTCCAAGGAGAGTTAGATTCTTCTAGGGAATTCAGATAAGCAAGGTATTTTCAGTGAGCATTCTGTGAAAACATTCTCCAATGAGACATGGATGCTACTGATTTTGCTGATTTCTGATTACAAATGACACATTTACACATTTTAAAAATCACACGCATTAGAATAGATTGTAGGATTGTTAACTTGCTTTCCTTTTTTTCTTCATCACATTTGATTCCTAAGGGGGATGTGGAGGAAAGGAACCCTGTTCCCCCACATCTTAAGTAAGGCCTCCATTGGGTTGAGACAAAGTGGGTTTGTATTGCTTTAAGAGAGGATCCAATTGTTTATATCCCTTGCTTGGGTGGATGATTTCCTAATTTCATTTTCCTCTGGAGTGGTGCCACTTTAAACACTTTTAAAGGTACTACAGAAGCCCTTCTGGCCTGGGTCAGAGAATTCATGTCAGGAAAGTCCATTATTTTATTTCCTTTGCATATTATTTCCCTTTGTGGTTTTGTTTTGTCTTTTTCATCCTGTGATACGAATCTGGTCCTTATCACTAAGGGCTAAATCCTGGAAAGTGACTGTTTTTTGACTTACATATTTTCCTGATTTGTTTCTCACTTAGAATATAAGATGCAATCTTAATTCTTACTTCTTTTGTGTTAGGTGTTTGCTCATCTAGGCTTATGACACTTTTTGTCCCAAGATTTCTCTAATTGATTCCCAAGCCTAGACCCTAAGTTTTGAAACTGGTGCTCATGAGTTTCCTTTATTCCAAAGTATATATGTTTACTTTGTACCTATAAGACAAGGCATAAAATGCTGTATAAAAAAATACAAGATAACAAAAAACATTATTTGAAAGAAGACTAGATATTAGAAAATTATTAGAAAACTCGTTATGCATTATTGTGATGAAAATTCTTCTCATCTGTTTTTCTTTTCAGCATTTATAGAAATCGATAGCCTAAAAATATATTATAATTTAAGGGATTTATTTTAAAATCCATAACATGTATTTACCATCTTAGCAATTTTAGGTTTACAGCTCTGTGGTGTTTATTCACATCGTTGTACAACAGACCTTCAGAATGTTTTCATCTTGTAAAATGAAAACTCTGTGCCCATTCAACAACTTTCCATTCCCCGCCCCTGCAGCACTAACCTTTGTAATTTTTTTTAAAAGAAATCCTTACATGAATCAAATGCAAAACATTATCGACACCAATGAAAGTGTAATCACCTGTGTTAAATAAGACAGAGACATATTGCTGTCATTCTGTAGTCCTATCTTTTTGCCGAGTTTTTCATTTCAATTCAATGCTTTAAAGTTAAATTAGTTACTACCCCATGAGGTTTGAAAATGTTCCCTTTGAGTAATTTGGGTAATTTCTACATATGTAGCATTGTGATGTAAAGTGTTTTTTTTTTAAATAAAAGTTTGAAAAATATATTTGTTACTCATTTAAAGTTTTATTTAGGATTAAACTTAATATAGAAAAAAGATATGTGGATATTAATAATGATAACTAACTCATTGAGTTTTTACTATGTGTCAGGCACTGTTTTAATTAATTAACTAGTCAATTTTTATAGACAGATTCTCTCTCTGTCACCCAGGCTGGAGTACAGTGGCAAAATCATAACTCACTGTAACCTCTATCTCCTGGGTACCAGCAATCCTCCTGCCTCGTCCAGATAATTTTTAAATTTTTTGTCAAAATGGAGTCTCACTATGTTGGCCAACATTTGATGCTGTTTTAAATGCCTGTAATCTTCCCAGTTACCCTAGGATGTAGGTTAGCATTATAATCTCACTTTTACTCATGAGTGAACTAGTGAGGCACAGACAAGTTCAGTAACTCACCCTAAGTTCTAAGCCCTGTGCTTAGCATAGCCAGGATTTAATCCTCAGAACCCTGGCTTGAGTTTTCATTCTAACCCCTATGCTATGCTGCCTTCTAGGTCAATAAGCATGTCCAAGTGAAAATATTGGTGGATTATTGTAAAGGAATATACAAGTGTATACAGGAGAAATGGAAGGTAAAGGAGAAAAAACGATTTCTTTAGTCTGTACTTTATGCCAAACCCTTTACAAGGTATTTTAATCATCCCAGTCTCTATTCATGCTAGGTTTTAGTGCCTCTGTTTTTGTATATGGAAACAAAAGCCCAGAGAAGTTCAGGAGTTTGCCTGTGGTCACCTCCTAATAACTTGTAGGGTCTGGATTTGAACACAAAGGTATATTCTTTTTTTTCTTTTTTTTTTGAGACAGAGTTTCACTCTTGTTACCCAGGCTGGAGTGCCTGTGGTCATCTCCTGATAACTTGTAGGGTCTGGATTTGAACACAAAGGTATATTCTTTTTTTTTTGAGACAGAGTTTCGCTCTTGTTACCCAGGCTGGAGTGCAATGGCGCGATCTCGGCTCACTGCAACCTCCGCCTCCTGGGTTCAGGCAATTCTCCTGCCTCAGCCTCCTGAGTAGCTGGGATTACAGGCACGTGCCACCGTGCCCAGCTAATTTTTTGTATTTTTAGTAGAGACGGGGTTTCACCATGTTGACCAGGATGGTCTCGATCTCTCGTGGTCCACCCGCCTCGGCCTACCAAAGTGCTGAGCCACCACGCCCGTCCCACAAAGGTATATTCTTAAGAGGACTGGAATACACCCTATATAAAATTATTCTATTATATATTATATATTGCAATATAACATCATGAACTTCTAAATATTATATAGGAATAATATTTATTTTATACTTTTCTGTAAACATACAGGAAACTATATATATATAAAATATAGGACAGTGTTATATATAGAATACTTCTACACATAATATATTCTAGCCCTCTTAAGAATTTTATATATATATATATATATATATATATGTCTATATAGTATATAGCAGTCTATTTTTCTTAAATTAAATGTTTTATTTATTATTAGTAGTATTTAGAGTGATGGGGTCTCACTATGTTGCCCAGGGTGGTCTCACACTCCCGGGCTCAAGTGATCCTCCTGCCTCAGCCTCTCAAAACTTTGGGATTACAGGTGTGAGCCGCCGCACCCAGCTAGGTCTATTCTAATCTATTGTATAAAATATTCTATCATATATAATATATGTTAAGAGGAATATATACTTCCTTCTATGTTTTCTAGCCTTTCAGTCTTCAAGAAGGATGAGACCCTGATATTACCCTAATAATCAGAATATTTAAAACACAGAGTGGCAAGGAGGGTTATTGAAAGAGAGCATAATGTGTATGCACAAGCTTAGCTTCGCTGTCAAACTTTAAATGTTACGGTTTCAGCTACAGGGAAAAGTTACATTTTGCCAAACCCAATTTTTGTGTTTATCTCAGGAAATAAAAACTTCAGTTGAAATCACTCATTGTCCTCTCACTGCAGGGTCAGGAAGGAATCAGGTGTAGTTTATCCCTCCTGGTTTAGTTTAGGCCTGGACCAATTTTGCCAAAGGGATACTATTCTTTACAATACTGTGCTCTCTGAGTGTAGTCAACATGGTAAGTAGCAGAGAGAATGTGAAAAATGCTCCAGAAAACAAACCTTTTAATCATCTTAAGAAACCTGGTCTGATTGGATATGTATAATGAAAGTAATAAACATGGACTTGGAGAAATTTCTATTCAAATTTTCTTATAACTTAGAAATCCCCCCACCTACTTGAGTTGGTGATGTTTTAATATGTATTGTTCATGGCTCAACTCAATAAACAATAGGTGGCTCACACCTGTAATCCTAGCACTTTGGGAGGCCAAGGGAGGTGGATCATGAGGTCAAGAGTTTGAGACCAGCCTGATCAACATGGTGAAGCTTCATCTCTACTAAAATACAAAAATTAGTCAGGTGTGGTAGCGCATGTCTGTAATCCCAGCTGCTCAGGAGGCTGAGGCAGAAGAATCGCTTGAACCCGGGAGGCAGAGGTTGCAGTGAGCCAAGATCTTGCCATTGCACTCCAGAGCGAGACTCTGTCCCAAAAAAAAAAAAAAAAAAAAATTATACTTTTTTTTTCATGCCCATCCTGAAAAGATCAGCCTAAGATAGGAAGAATTGCAGCCATCTTTACCCCAGGGCAATAAAATTAGATATTTAAATGCATGAAGGTCGGACGGGGTGACTCATGCCTATAATCCTAGCACTTTGGGAGGCCAAGACAAGTGGATCACTTGAACTCATTAATTCGCGACCAGCCGGGAAACTTGACAAAGCCCCATCTCTTAAAAAAAAAATACAAAAGTTAACTGGCCACAGTGGTGCATGCCTGAAGTCCCAGCTACTCAGGAGGCTAAGGTTGGGGACTGGCTTGAGCCCAGGAGGCAGCAGAGGCTGCAGTGACTCAAGATCATGCAATTGCACTCCAGCCTGGGTGATAGAGCCAGACCTTGTCTCAAAAAAAATAAAAAAATAAAAATAAATAAATTAAATGAATGGGAATGTCTTCATTTAGGATACTTTAAGATTTCTTTCTTTTTTTTTTTTTTTTTTTTTTTTTTTTTTGAGACAGCATTTCACGCTTGTTACCTAGACTGGAGTACACTGGTGAGATCTCAGCTCATCACAACCTCTGCCTCCCGCTTTCAAGCCATTCTCCTGACTCAGCCTCCCGAGTAGCTGGGATTACAGGGATGCACCACCATGCCCAGCTAATTTTGTATTTTTAGTAGAGACGGTGTTTCTCCATGTTGGTCAGGCTGGTCTTGAACTCCCAGCCTCAGGTGATTTGCTGGCTTCGGCCTCCCAATGTACTGAGATTATACAGGTGTGAGCCACCATGCTCAGCCTAAGATTTCTTTTATATCTAATCTTGCTTGCTGTTGACTGCTGAAATGAGATATTATCCCATCTTGATCAAAGGTGTTGAGTCCCTGAAATGTGTAGACTGTCTGACAGCAGATCATGGAGAAGAGCATTAGAACTTTAGGCTCTCTGAAGCTTCTCTTCCAAAGGCTGTTGTTTATAATCTATTAGTTTGAAAAGCTTCATTACCATTTAGAGCTGCGATTCACTTTAAAATCAGTTCTCTAGCCTATTCTTTTTGGTATGAGGTTAGAATGCAGTTTCTCTAGGGATAATTATCACTATTTGTATTGCAAACATTGGTCCCTTCTGTGGTGTCACTGTGTCTTAGGTTTACCATCTTTTACTATAAAGAAATAGGAAATGGAAACAGACAAGCTTTTCTTCGAACTAGATGAATTAAAAAACACCTGTCTTAGGCATTTGTGTTTCTCATGAGTTTGGGAGAGTCCAAGTGAAGGGGAAGGACAGGCAGTGTTTCACGTAGCACACAAATCCCAGCTTCGAATTGCTCTCCTGAGATTACTTGTACTTCCTGGCCCTTCTGGGATTAAGGATTTACTCATTGTTTGAATCCTGGACCTTTACCCCTTGGGAATAAGAACCATAGGTCCCCATGGGCTGATCTCCCATGTCCATTTCCAGCTTGCCTCTCTGGAAACAAAGGTGATTTTGGCTTCTGCTGTTCTACAGGTCAAAGACCTGTAAAAATCACCTCTTACCTTCCCCCAACCTCAGTCTTATCTATTACCGCTACTACCTGAAATTTTTTTAATTTATATATTTTTGTTATAGTAAAGGAGGCCTGATCCAGACCCCAAGAGAGGGTTCTTGGATCTCGCGTAAGAAAGAATTCAGAGTGGGTCCATTAAGTGAAAGCAAGTTTATTAAGAAAGTAACGGAATAAGAGAATTGCTACTCCATAGACATAGCAACCCTGAGGGCTGCTGGTTGCTGTTTTTATGGTTATGTCTTGATGATATTGCTGAGCAAGGGGTGGATTGTTCATGCCTCCCCTTTTTAGACCATACAGGGTAACATCCCGACATTGCCATGGTATTTGTAAACTGTCACAGGGCTGGTGGGAGTATAGCAGTGAAGACACTCCTGTGGCCATCTTGGCCTTTGATTTAGAATGCCTTAACCATCTGAGAATGCAGCCCAGTAGCTCTCAGCCTCATTTTACCCAGCCCCTATTCAAGATGGAATTGCTCTAGTTCACATGCCTGACACTTTTACAAAAACAACTATTACAAAACATCCTACCTTTTATCTCAAAAACAAGGAGAAAATAGTGAATATTTGTTCAAACATGTCTGGAAGAATACACAAGACGCTCATAAAAGTGGCAAATTGCGGCTGGGCACGGTGGCTCACTTCTGTAATCCCAGCACTTTGGGAGGCTGAGGCGGGGGGGATCATCTGAGGTCGGGAGTTCGAGGCCAGCCTGACCAACATGGAGAAACTCTGTTTCTACTAAAAATACAAAATTAGCTGGATGTGGTGGCACATGCCTGTAGTCCCAGCTTCTCGGGAGGATGAAGAAGGAGAATCGCTTGAACCCAGGAAGTAGAGATTGCAGTGAGCCAAGATCACACCATTGCACTCCAGCACTCCAGTCTGGGCAACAAAAGCAAAACTCCATCTCAAAAAAACAATGGCAAATTGTTTGTGGAGTAAGGCTGAGGTTCAAGTATAATAGTTGGGAGGCAGGGCAAGAGTGAGAATTTGCACTGCATCCTTTTATAATTTGAACTCTGTGAGAATGTACTATCATTTATAAAGCACCCATTTAAAATTAACTTTAAAAAGTTGTCCTGCTTTCTGGTATCTTAAGAAAAATCAGGAAGCAGTGTACTTCTTGTGGGAAAGTTGGAATCTTTGGAATTATCAACTCAGATTGGAGAATACGAAGCAGTAGTCTTTTGATTAGACACAGCTGGGTTCAACCAGGTTCTTACTGTGTGACTGGAAAACCTGTTTAGCCTCTCCAGTTCTCAATACCCTTATCTGAGGAGGAAAATAAAAGCAATTGCTTAGCCGGGCGCAGTGGCTCACGCCTGTAATCCCAGCACTTTGGGAGGCCAAGGCAAAAGAATCACTTGAGGTCAAGGAGTTTGAGGTCAGCCTGGCCAACATGGGAAACCCCATCTCTACTAAAAATACAAAAATTAGCCAGGCGTGGTGGCACACACCTGTGATCCTAGCTACTCAGGAGGCTGAGACAAGAGTAATCACTTGAACATGGAAGGCAGAGCTTGCAGTGAGTCGAGGTGACCCCACTTCACTCCAGCTTGGGTGACAAAGCGAGACTCCATTTCAAAATAATAATAATAATAATAATTGCTTAGCCTATTTTCTAGGGATAGTGGGGAGAAAACAAATAGGAAAATGTTCTCCAAGCACATAAGAAATAGATGATTACTATCAGATTTCTGGGCAAAGTTGTGACAGTAATTTCCCAAGAGGAGGAAGGAACACAGATCTCTTCACCTTCCTCTTTCTTAAGTCCTGAGCAGCTTCAAATTCTTGAATGGGTAAAAGAGGGTCTATATTAGTTCTCCTTTCATATTTCTGCCCTGAAAAACCTAAAGAATCTGTGGTGACTGCTGGAAGAAAATTCAATTTAACAATATTTATTTGAGGCCAGGCACAGTGGCTTACGCCAGTAATCCTCAGAGGCTGAGGCAGGCAGATCACCTGAGGTGTCAGGAGTTTGAGACCATGCTGACCAACATGGTGAAACCCCATCTCTACTAAAAATACAAAAAAAAAATTAGCCAATGTGGTGGCAGGCGCCTGTAATCCCAGCTACTTGGGAGGCTGAGGCAGGAGAATCACTTGAACCTGGGAGGCGGAGGTTGCAGTGAGCAGAGATGGCACCACTGCACTCCAGCCTGTGCGGCAAGAGGGAGACTCCATCTAAAAAAAAATATTTGATACCTTTTTGATTAGTCAGGGTTCTTCACTGCTGATGAATCATAACAAGCTTAATCAAATAAAGAACTTATTGGCTCACGTAACTGAAAATCCAGGGGTAGGCAACCTTCAAGCATGGTTGGATCCAGGTGCTTAAAACTATCATTAGAAACCTGTCTCACTCCCTCTTTTGAGTTTGCATTTCCTTTCTATTGTCTTTTGTTGTTGTAGTTGTCATTAACTTCAACTCTTCTCTTGTGGAGGCCAGGTGGCCACTAGCCACTCTTGCTGATATTTGGTCTTAACGGCTCCAGAAGAAAGAAAAAGTCTTGCTTTCCTATTGTTCCAGCTTTGGGGGTCTGGATATCTTATTTGTGCAACTTGAGCATGTGTCTCTCTCTGAACCAGTCACCAGCCCCAGGGATATACTGGTCTCGATTGGATAAGCCCAGGACCCCAAGAGCCTAGTGCCCAGGGAGGGGTTAACTCATACAAGGGACATAGATTAACAGAGAGGGAATGTGGTTTCCCAAAGGAAAAATGTCAGGAGGGCCATTTCTAAAAGAAGTAGAAAAGGATGCTAGACATACCTTCCCTCCTTCCCCCTCAAAAAGACCCTTAGGTCCCCAACATCTACTCTGTGCCATATATTGTTTTTGCATTATGGGAATGAAATGATAAACACGACATCCCTCAGAAGGCTTAGACTGGAATCAAATCAAGTCAATATGCAAACGCATACACCTGAATTTAGTAATGAACAACTAGTAAGTGCTATAACAGAAAGAATAGTTAATAGCTAATATGCACTCAATGTATTCTAGATTCTAGGTACTGGTCCAAGCATTTTGCATGGTTTAACCTATTTAGTCTCCAAAAGAACCAGGAAAGTCGTTGCTATCTCTCCATTTTGCAGATGAGGAAGCTGAGGCACAGAGAAGTTAGTTAAAAGTGCTTTTGGAATGCAAAGTTCCAGCCCATCAGGATAGTGAGATCTCCAGGCAGAGCCATTGTGTGAAGAGGACTTCTTTAGCATACATTTCACCAGAGAGGGATAGGGAAACAGTCTAAATTCTGGGAAGAAGAAACACTACGTTAAGGAATGGAGCTGAAGACCTGCAGGAGATGTTAGGAAATGGCAAGAAGTAAAGTTTGACTTTATCGTTAGGCTGGCAAAAAAGAGATGGAAGGAAGGTGACTGGAAAAAATGGTTCACTGGGACCGGTTGTAAAGCTTGGCTGCCATTCCAAGTCCAACTTGTTCCACAGACTGGAGAATTCTTTAGTAGGGGAGTGGCTGGAGCAGATAAACAAGAAAATCGCCAGACCCCTGAGTGTTTTTAGGTGGGGATGTTGGCTTTGTGACTCTGCCGTACATTCTTGGGATGTTTTGGGAGGTTTCTGCAAATGTCCTGTTGGGTAGCGTTGAGGTGGTTGTATCTTTAAATGACTTAGCTCTGTCTTAGTGAAGATCTTTTTAAAAGATCTGACATTCCGTTTTCTGCGACTGCTATTGAAGAGGGGCAAAGCCAAGCCAGGCTCTTGTAGAACACATTCAACACAAGACAAGTGGTGTTCTGTGTTGCTGTCACAGTTTTACAGTGAGGCCATTCACTCCTCAGAACCGAGAAGATAACATGGCACGCTTATTTAATAGTCTTCTATTTGCTCTTCTATTTTGCCCAGTCATTAAATGGGGTTAGAACGGAGAATTAGGGGGGTGAGAACTGAGAATTAGGACTCTCTTTCCTCGCCAGAGAAAAACACAAATGACTTGTTGACTACAAGATTTACTCTCACAGATATTTCCAGAGTAATATGCAATCCCGGCCAAGTATCCACAGAAAAAAAGCTAGCGGCATATGCTCCGGCCTCCTTTCCTGAGTGTAGCCCACAGCTACCTCTCCGTGCCCAGAAGGACATCATAAATCATTTATAATTTATGAGGAGCACAGTCCTGAACTACACCCTGCTAGCTGCTGGTGTTTGTTGTCTACACACTGTGAGCTTCCTTCTTCGGTGCATACAGAGACCTTTTTCAGATCATCCATAGGACAGAGTTGAGACTTTTTCCCCTATGATTGGCCCAGCCAAGAATTAAGGAGGGAGAAGACAGAAGACACTTGTCCCTCCAGATTGTGCCACAAGCCTCACTTGCTTTCTCCCAAATTGAGGAGTGGGAAGGGGCAGAAACAATACCGTTATCATCATTACCTTATTTTCTTTTATTTTATTCAACAAATACACATTTTTTTTTATGCCAGCAGCTTGCAAATCAACACTGAGAACACAGCAGTAAGCAAAACAGAATTTTGGTTCCCAATGAGATTATACTTACACATGTTAGGAGGTGATGATGGGTTTTGTGGGGAAAAAGAGATAAAGTTGGGAAGGGGAATAACTATTCTACATCAGGAGTTCAGGGAAGGGATTTCTACTAAGGTGATCTTGGAGCAGAGACTTGTAGGACATGCTAGAATAAGACTAGCAGGTGTCTGGGGAAATGGCCTCCCGGGAAGGACAGAGGCCACCATGCAGGGGCCACTCCTCAGGGGACAAGCAGCAGGGCCTCAAGGAATTGAAGCCGTGAGCCAGAAGGAAGTGGTTGGGAGCCAGGCACATGGGAGGAGGGACAGCCTAAGGGGGTCGCGGTAAGTCCAGGGACTAATGGAAGTGAGATGGGCAGCCACGGGAAGTCTTTAGAAGATTACCAGAGTATAAGCATGAAGTTAGGAAAATGCAGGGCAGTGCTTCCTCCACTTCCTAGAGAGAATTCGAGTGTGTGCTATTGTTATCAGAATTGAATTATCAAAATATCAATTAGCCCAATGCAGCGTGAAACAGAAATCATGGTTTGGCTTGATCTTGGTATAAAAAAATCTCTTATGCTTTTCCAATTGGGATAAAAGTGAGACGCCGGGAGCCATTTATTTACTCAACTGGTGATAATACTTTTTATGGAGACACCTTGGTTACTATATTCAGCTATGACATTCAGCGATCTGTGCCCACTAGTGTCTTCCCTGGCCGTATTTTGGTTATGCTGTAGCTGTGGTGCATAGATTGCTGCATAGATTTTTGGTGCATAGATTGGTGTGAACCTCAAAGTCAAAGAGCAGCTGGTGGGATATGCGGGATCAGATTCAAGCAGGCTGCCGTGACAGCAGGCTCTCGGTGATGACAGCCAACTCGTGCTGTTTTCTTCTCGCAAACAACTGCCTCTAGTCTAGAGCCACAGAGAACTTGGGTTGGATTGACGCACAGAAGTTTCAGGCTGCGCAATTTGACTCCTCAGGAATACCTTCCTCAAAATGAGGGTGATCGATGCTGAAGTGGGCCGTGCCTTAAAATGAGCATCTTCCCTCTGAATGATTTTAAGCGAGTGAGCACATCTCAGGCATGTTCTGAGATAGCCCCTGCTTTGTGCAGTGCGTTGGACTAGAATGACCTCGCAGATTCATTGCAATGCAAACCCCCCCGAGCCCATGAAAAAAGTGTCCAGTGAATGTGCTCTGCAAACATACAGACACTTTATAAACAAGAGGCAAATATTTTAAAAGGTGAAGAATGAGATACTTGTACTGCCGTGAGAGCGGTGGTTGGAATGTTGTGCCCCAGCAACATACTTTCCATGCCCGGTCGTCTGCAGTTTGTTCTCATTGGCCCCGGACACAGGTATCCGCACTGTGTGTTACAAATGCTCTCAGCCAAAGACCAAACAAATAGCCAACGGCATTTTCCTATCAGAGCCTGTTTATAGGAGGTAGAGCAAAAGAACAAAGCCGTTGGTTTTGATTCTTGGCGGGAGGCCAAGGCTGCTGCTTCAAAGCTCCAGCGTTTACAAAGAAGAAAGAGGGAATTTTTAGTTTACAAGGAAGAAAGGGGGAATTTTTAGCTGAGACTAAATTAGAATTTAAGCAAGAGAAAACTCACAACTAAAACTAAAGAATCCTCCGGGATCCATAATGGAAAGGCAGAATAAGAAACCCAGTGTGTTCCAGGCTCTCGGAGGATTTTTTAGTGCAAGAATGAAAGTTTTTAAAAGTGCTCAAAGCAGACATTACAGACAGCCTCGATTAATGATATAGAATCACACAGCATTTGAGCTGGATGCATTGTCCTTAGTCATTCTTGAATTTTGTCCCTTATTTTGTAGATAATAGAGTAGAGAGAGGCCCAGGAACTCAAAGAGACTGCCCAGGGTCACTCAACTAGTTGTAGGAATTCAAGGACTAAAATCCAGGACTCCTGGCAGCCATTTTGTGTTTTAGGCAATTTTAAAGAAGCAGCAAAGAAGTAAAAAGTTTTGTTTCTCATGAGCAAAGGGCCGATGAGGAAGACAGGCACAACGATTGAATTCGGAATTGGAGCGCATTTGGTTTGCGAGAATGTGGCCTGATCCCCGGGCCAGTGGCACTTGCTCTTGCAGTTGCTACCTTCATCCTGAAGCTTAGGGCAGAACAGCCGTGACTCTCTGGGGCTGTCCCCGGGAATGGAGGCCAAGACAACTGTTGGAGGGTCTGCAGAGTCCTGCCGCTCCTCAGAGCCCAGACAAGCATGAATTGGTTTTTACAATCTTTAGGAGGCTACAGTGGTCAAGGTCCTTCTAAACCACCTGCAAAAATCTCAGCGGTGTTCCACCTGTCATTGTGAGTGTTCTGTGGCTTCCTGTGTAGATAAGGGTTCTCTCCTTTTTGACAAGAGTCTGAACAAATTGAAACTGTGTTTAAATAACAGCACTCTTTTTACATAAAAGAACACCCAGTAAAAAAACAATTTCTTGCCCGGTTAACTTTGTTCATCGAAATTACTAACCTTTAAGTGAGCTGTTACTTGCTTCTGGAAGGAACAGGAAGAATGGGGTGAGTGAGGACTGTCAAGGAAAGGAGGGAAGGCTTCTGCGTATGTCTCTTCTTTAACCCACATGCTGTTGATTGTCATTCTTTTGACCATTTATTCATTCATTCACTCATTTTTCTGTTTGTATCTATTTTGATTCTATCCAAAATAGTTTGACAAAACTTACAGTAAAGAGCTTATATATTGTATGTAAAATATAAATCCAGTCAGGTTTTAGAGAAGGAAGAAACAGAGAATCCACTGTCATATGAAATCTGTGTTAAATACCCAGTTTTACTGTGATCTTTCTAGCAACCAGGATTTAAAAAGGAATACACAATGTCTAGTTATCAGACAGGAAAAAAATCCAGGTCCTTCACTCTTGAACCTAAGTGTTGCTATTCTGCGGTGCATGCTATTAGCAAACGCTGATGGAAGACTTTCATGCACTTAATACAAAGCTGGCTGCCCAGGGCGCATCCTCCCACCCTGTCTCTCATCAGCGTCCTTGCTTGAGGCCCTGGAGCCCCTGAGAAAACATGTTCTTAGTGTTATCAAAATGTCTTCTTAGTGTTATCACACGCTCCCTTTGGATGCGTCAGGGCTTGGTTCAGGGAAATGGCTTTAGTTTAGTTGAAATGGTATTGTCTAGAGTAGTTACAGGATTTGCAGATTATGAGGCCAGGAGTATGAATCAGGGAGCATCAGAAATCTCCTGTCCTGCAGCTGCCTGTTCTCTACCAGTGTAGCTTTCCTGCTCTTCAAATTGCCCTAGACTTCTTATCTGGCCCTCCTCTGCTGTGTCAAAGTACGTTTTTTGAACAGGCGGTCTGGAGGGAATAGAGTTCTACAGAACACACTGGGAAACGTTGACTCAGTATTAGTAGATGACATGACCACATGTTAATTTTATGCACCTTCTTAGCTCCTGAAAGTGAGGAATGGACCTTGTGGTTGCCTGGACATATAGAGCACAGGATTTAATACTATACACACTCAAGGGCAACACTACTGAGATTCTGCCCCAGAGCTCCCAAGCCTCATTCTGAAGTTCTACCAGGAATTTACATTTCTTCCAGAAGGAAGAATCGATATTAAGATTCCTATGGTTTTACATGTCTGTGAAAACTGATTATTCTGTTTTTTAATTTTTCCTGAGATGGAATTTTGTTCTTGTCACCCAGGCTGGAGTGCAGTGGCACCATCTTGGCTCACTGCAACCTCCGCCTCCTGGGTCAAGTGATTCTCCTGCCTCAGCCTCCCAAATAGCTGGGATTACCGGTGCCCACCACCATGCCCAGCTAATTTTTGTGTAGTTTTTCTAGAGATGGGGTTTCGCCATTGGCCAGGCTGGTCTCAAACTCCTGACCTCAGGTGATCCACCTGCCTCGGCCTCCCAAAGTGCTGGGATTACAGGAATGAGCCACCGCACCCAGCCAAAGAAAGATTATTCTTAACTGACTTCTCCATCTTCCTAAGACCTGCAGATTGTCAGGTGATAATATACTAGAATCCTCTAGAATTAGTGAGAATACATATAATGTGTTGGGCTTTTGTAATAGATTGAGCAAGAGAGAAAACACTAGACAATAGTTTGTTTTCCTGACATTCAAATGACTTACTCAGAATATTTACTGAATGTTTATGTGGCTTTTTTTACAAAATGTAAGCATAAATACCATACACTGCATATCCATAGAATCATACGTTTTAGAATGCAGCATTTCTAGCTTCAAAGTGGGAGGCAGCATTTCTAGCTTTAAAGTGAGAGGCAGCCTTTATGCTCTGTATGTAGTTGGTGTGGAATCATATGTCTGGACACCAGGCCAAAGGTGGTCATTGGAAAGACTAGGCACAGCGGCTGGGCTTGCTCTTGTCATAGCTGTGTTGATTCAACTCCCATCATGTGTTTTGTTAAGCAACTAAGATAATTAGTTTGAGCCCTCATGTGAGCAGATTAATTGTGCTCAATTCTACTTGGAATGTTTTTCAAAATGATCTCAAGGAATGACTTGATTCTTACTTGTGCTTGTTCTTTTTAAAAGTATTAGAAAGGAAGATATCCACACGACAAAGTAGAGAGGAGCTGATAAGAAGGGGAGTTCTTAAGGAATTGCCTGATCAAGGTGAGGAAATTAATCATACGTTTTAAATATTTTGGTCCTTCATTCTTTGGTCTTTCTTTTGTTTTCTTTTGAAATTTAAAATAATCATAGTCTTTGTAAGATGAGGCAGTGACTACTGCACTCCCAAGAGCCCTGCTTCCATTGCTAATGCCTTTGTGAGCTGCAGAGAATCTGAAGTATTAGAGAACTCCAGTGACTTTTCTGGTGAATCCGTCACCTTATGTCATTCTAAACCTAAAACTCTGCAAAGGTACATCCGAGGCCGATACAGATGAGATACAAATGCTTATGATGCATTTTCTTCTCTATTCTTGAGCTTCAGGCTTTCTATTCACATTAAATTCATGCGTTTGAGTAAATGCTAAGTTTTAGCTTGATTCATGCCATTTTGTTTCTTAAAACTACCAACGAAAGAGAAGAAAGAAGGCACACATGCCTCTTGTCCTTTGCACTCTATAATAACACTGAATATACAATCGGTAAATCATGAATAGGCAAACTAACCTAATCAGCTTTCTGCGTTCTCTCAAGTAATTTTTCAGTATTGTTCTCTTTTCATTTCTCTGAATCTTTCACCAGCAATGATTATTTCTAATATTTTCCCCTATCTCTGTTCTTCTCTTTTTTTTTCTATCCTCCCAAGGAGGAACTTTGTCCAGAAAAGACAAGGATCAGATAGAAACCGGTATTGACCCTCAAAAGAAGACACTAACATTGGTTATTTCTCCAAATAAATACTACCTAATGATTTTCATCGCTCCCACTATTAAATTTAAAAATAAAAGACATTTTGTTGCAACATTGTTGATTTATCTCATGCCTCCCTTCCCCTCACATTTACTGGGAGTAAAGTATTATTATTGTGCTTTTATGGGAACAAATGAAATGCTATTAATTTAGAATTGAAATTGAAATAATAGTACAGCTGTTTTCTTGATATATGTTCCTTGCAAAGGACTTAACATTCTTTGGCATTCACTATTTATAAATCAAAATGACATGCTTTTTCCAGCATCTGAGTAATTCCAGAGTGGAGCTGAAAAGTGCTTTACTGTTTTTCTCCTGATTGAAAGAAAATGGGAAACTCTGGAGTGAATAATACCATTTTCTTAAGCCCTCGTATTTTTTGGGCTGTCAAACTTTTCTTACTCTACTTTATGAATGAATTTTATGTTTTCCCTATTTTTCTATTACCTTGAAGCTACTTATTTCCTGTTTGAGACTTTTAGAGTTAAAAATGCCCACTTCTAACTTTTTAAACTTAAAGGTAGGCTTGCAATATCAAAATTAATTTCCTGTCCAATGTCTTTGAAGGCAATAGAGAAATTATATACCCATTGAAACCTTAACACTGGGCCTTCAGCTTTATGAGATGGGTCAATACATTTATTAGACATCATTTATTTAGAAATATTTTAAAGAAAGTAAAAAATGGAAAATTTTATGATTGAAACTGTTAATGAGTTTAAAGGTAGAGATTAAAAGCCCATCTTTTTTTCCTAATTAAAATTTGTAGGTAGAAAAGGAATTTGCTCTTACTAAAAACAAGTAGCAATGGTCAATTTAAAGAAATGATTTTTATTCTGCCTAATCTGTGTAACTATTTGCCTCATAGATTATAATTTCTTGGCCGACATACACTTCTCAGAAATCTGACTCTCTTTGACCTTTTATTTAGCTTTTGCAGTGGAAACTAAAGGTTTTATAACATAAAAGAAGAAAACTTTTTTTTTAACCTAAACATAATATAATAGGCTTAATGTGAGAAGTCATAAACTACTAGAATTTACTTTGCAACTTATACATGGTCCCTGTCTAGAACTGTAGAAATTATCTAATGGTTGAAGGTTCCTGAGGATGTCAGTGGTAAATGGAGTCCTTCCCCTGTTCAGCTGATGCTGGAGAAAATAGTTCTGTGATTTTCCCAGAAGCAATTATCTGGAGAATTTCAGTCTGAGAGACCAGAAGCTGCTGTTCTTGGTAACAGCCTCCTTTCTGCTGCCAGTGAAGATTCGTTCTTTCCTTTGATCTTCTTGACCTTGCCTCTGCTCTTAACAGTGTCTGTCCATCAAGCCCTTTATTCAGTGAGTCAGATAAACTTTAAAAATCCCTCTAGCTATCCTGAGTTAGACCCCATCCCATCATATCCCATACCCTCCCAGCTATTATTATTTTTCCTTTTAGATTCTCTTTTTTATACTCAGACATACCTTCAACCTAAAAGTTCAGTGATTCGTCTTCTCTCCTGGGAAGTCCATGGTCTACTCCAAGTTTACTGCTTACCTCTGCTTCTTTCCCTCCACCTTTTCCCTTAGCTTTTGACATAAGGTTGTGGAGGTGGTTTTTGCCTGTCTACCATCCTTTCCTTTTCTCCCACTGTGGACTTTTATCACTCGCCTTTTGGTTATACATGATTTTCTCTTTCCATCTTTTCCTCCTTTGACTATAATCTATCCCCAATACACCTATTTACTAGAAGAATGTAACCCCCTTCAAACACCCTCATGCTCCTTATTGAACCACTTGCTCCTGTTTGTGCTTTATCTTTCATTTTACTTTAAGCTTACAACTGCATTTCAAGTTTTCTCTTTCCTTTGCTCCTGTGGGACAAATTGACTTGGGTCGTTTACTGACAGCTGCCATCCAGCTCAGCACCCTCTTGCCTTCCTTTGCTCAGCTTGTATTTTCCTTACACACATACACCATATCAAAGATTTAACTTGTTTTAATTCTAAAACAACTTCCTTAACACACAATACTAGAAAACCTTTTCAATATACACACCAACTAATTAATAACTTTACTTCCCCGCTGTTTTTTTCTCGAATTCCATATTTATCACAAATGTGTTTCTTTTTTCTACAGTTATTTTCATATTAACTAGCTTTATTTCATGCCTCAAAGTAAGTATTTTCCACATTGTCAACTACTTCTGTCTATGGTAATTCAATTTCTTCTTGTGCCACAACTATTAAAATTTCTCTCTAGCTTTTTCTAAATTTAAAAAATCAGTTATTTAACTAAAGAATTTTCATAATGATTAAAATAGAATTAAATTGTCAATAACATGACTTCGATATATTTTTATTACCAACTAAAGTCAAAGAAAACAAAGATAAATTTATAGTTGAGTTACCTAAAAACTGAAGATTTTTTATATATAAGCAAGTGGTTTTCTATTTTCTTTGGAATTTTCCATTCTTCATTTTTACCTTTTCTGGATATATTGTGTTCTCTTCCTTTTTATAGCTAATTTCTTGGGATTTAATAATAAGAATTAAGAATCATTTGGATTCTCTTTGGTTTGACGTATAGTCTTTAAAAATTCTTAATTTTATTAGTTAAGATTTACTTGTAATGGCATTGCCTTCAATTATTGTTTATTTTAGTTTTACACAGGACCCAGTTATAGGTTATTGGGAGTTATATGACTAAGCAACGATTACTTTTTCATTCTAAAAATGACATAATTTTATGATTTATTAAAATGTCATGCCTGTTTTTGTTCAGAAGGCAAATGGATTTTATTGTTGAGCCGAAGCAGTTCAATCATATTTAATAACAATTTGGGAAATGGTTTCTGTTTTATAAGATTGCTAAGATAAGAGTAGTGAAAAACAGAAAGAACTCTAATCAAGCATTTTTTTTTTTTTTTTGAGACGGAGTTTCACTCTTGTTACCCAGGCTGGAGTGCAATGGCGCGATCTCCGCTCACCACAACCTCCGCCTCCTGGGTTCACGCAATTCTCCTGCCTCAGCCTCCTGAGTAGCTGTGATTACAGGCACGCGCCACCATACCCAGCTAATTTTTTGTATTTTTAGTAGAGACGGGGTTTCACAATGGTGACCAGGTTGGTCTCGATCTCTTGACCTCGTGATCCACCCGCCTCGGCCTCCCAAAGTGCTGGGATTACAGGCATGAGCCACTGTGTCCGGCCTAATCAAGCATTTTTTAAAGTTTGCTCAAACCTTCCAGTCATTAATTTTTCTTTTACAATGGTAGCAAAGCCTCATAAATTTTTCCAGATATAAAGTAGCGTTAATATTTTCAAGAATCTCTGAATTAAATGTTTCTGTTAGTCTCTTTCACTTTAGAAACCCCTAGGAATTATGGAAATACAGGAGTTAAAATTAGTCACTTATGATTTTGATAATATATTCACAATTGTATCAATTATGATTTTTAAAAATTCTTTTATGATTACTTTTTCATGTGTTTTTTTCTCGAATGTTTTCAAAATATTTTTAGGACAATTTAGGGGCTTTTTGGCTGGTTATATATAGTAATTACCTGAGTATAGTTTAATCTTTCCATAAATGAAGAAATGAAAATAAAAATAGCCTTGCTATCATCTTTTCCCTGAATACAGAATAAGAGTTATGTTACTGTTGGAAGTTAGCACATCATATACCTAATATATTCTGGAACCAGTAGTACTTGGAAATTTTTATATTATCCCACTTATTGTTTGTATGTGGAATTGCATTTCATGTATTCATGTATATGCATTCACCTTGTGTTTTTGGTGCTTGTTAAAATGTTGATTCCATTTTCCAGATTATTCCTGTCACCATTCTGTTTCTGAATGACAAAGAAACACATAAGTATTGACTTCAACCAAACCTAAGCACTGGAACGGAGGGACTCTGCTGCCCTGGGATTTTGCATAATTAGAATGATCATTCCTATTGTCTTGAAATGGCACATAGATATTCCCTCCATAGCAGTTATCCCCCAAGACTAAGAATTTTCTAGCTGTTTTGTTTTGAATAAACTATTTGGTCAAACAGCACAGGGCGTATTTGGTTCCCAGGGACTGAAACCTGAACCCAAATTCTACCATCCTAGTAACTGGAAAACTTGTTTTTGAGAAAGCCAGCAAGTTAGACATCTAGGTGTTTCTTTCCCATTTTAGATGGAGATGTAACAGTTAACTTTGAAAATTCAAACGGGCACATGATACCCATCGGAGAGGAATCTACCCGAGAGGAAAATGTAGTAATATCTGAAGAAGGTAATGGCTCTGTAACTGAAAAAACACCACCTCTGGAGGAAAAGGCAGAAGATAAGAAAGGTAAAACCAAGAGAAACCCATATTATTTACTTTAGTATAGCTTAATGTCTAGAACCAGCACTTAGGCTCCAAATAGTGACTCTAAAACCAGCAGTCTGCAGAGGAAAGGTTTACAAATACAAAAATGAAAGAAATGTGACTAGTAAAGTGAAATAGGATGATTTTCTCAGGTAGATGCAACCATTTTATAAGCACAGTATTTGATTTTTTAAATTATTAATAAATGTTAATTAAAAGTAATAACCAGAAGGGGTGATCTCTTTAATCATTAGAGGTATCTGGGAAAATTATTCTTTTCTTGGGAGCTTTGTCTCAAGATCATAATGAAAGTGAGAAATATGAACATCTTTCTCTGCTGGTTACAACTGGCTGCATCAGCAGTTCAGCATGGAGGAATACCAAAACCGACATGGCTTGTTCAGCCCAGCACTCTCTCCGGCAGTGGGAACTTGGCTGGTGGCATTCACATGTCCAGTATCGTAGGTTCCAGATATTTCTGAGAGAGACCCAGGAATAATTCCCAGAGATGCCGTGGACTGTGGTTGCTCTGCTGGCTGATTCCCACAGCCTCTGTGCAACTGGAAATTTCAAAATGTGCCAGAGGCAATTATGGTATTCCCAGAAGACTTCTTTAGAGACCTTGATTCCTAGAGTGAATTTGCTATGGTAGATTGAGATACCTGCAAAATACATGTCTATCAGGGACTCCCAGAACATTCACAAGTTCCTGGCCATGGATTAATGACATCTCAATACTACTGCTGTGATGTGTAGACACCTCCAAACATGAAATGAAACTTCCATAAGGGAAGGTTTTTTGGGGAGATTCTAGATGCCTCCACACAGCATAGAAAGGAATCCTTAGGAAGTATACTATTTCCTGTTTTGTAATGTCTGTCTCTAAGTTGAATGGTAAAATTTTGTCAAACCTAATGTGTGTTCTATGGGCAGTTTGAATGCTTAGAAACTGATGAAAGTAAATTTCCTTCCTCTGTTCTTGACCCAGATCCTTGAGAGACAAAGGAAAAAAGAGTATTTGATGACCTATTAAACACACCATTGTGACTTAAAATCATCTGCTCTGGAAGTTCATAACCATCCATTAGTTGCATGTATATTAGTCTTTAAAAGTTTTAGGAGCCTGTGTTAATAATCTGTTGGAAATTTATTATTTTGCTTTACTTCAAGGGCTTTATCTAGCCTTATTCCATTGATCATTGACTCTGGTTAAGCTTATGAACACAGATTATGAAATACTTTTAATGATAATATTTCTGGAACATAAAAAGAAAGTAGTCTTAAATAAATTTTAGTGGGATTCAGTTGAAAGTATTAACGCAAGTAGTGATGTTTTTTGTTTAAGTCTTACTGTCCTGTCTCGCCAGACTGTTGAATTTCAAATCCATCTGTGGTTTGTCCCTGGCAGCCTTTTCACATCCAAGAATCACATCCTGCATTACATAACAGTGCCATCTCTGGTGCCTGGTTGATGTGGGGTATTCGTCACTGGACTGGCCAGACATCAAAAGAAATGTTTCCCTTATCAACATCATAAAAACTTGCTGACAGTTTTATATGAATTAACCAACAGACCTTGATGTTCTAGAAAGAAGATAGCAGATCTTATGGGTCCATGAATAGTTGAGAAATGTTTTTCTTTACTTGGAATTAGGACATTCCCTTCTTTCTTGTCTGATAAGGTCCCAAAGAGCCTCTTGCTTGGTCAGTAAGTACATGAGGAAGGAGCTGGGAGTGCTGGATAATACATACCACTAAGAGGTAGTGTGGCTCTCTCCCGTGTAGACAGTGCACATGCCAAAGCCACAAGGAGAAGCACTCGGTATAGAAGCCACTTCCTGAGACTGAAAAGAATGTCATGTATAACTAATATTCCAGTGTATTATGTTAATTAGAAAATGCCTTATGGCAAAGGTAATAATTTACCTCTCTAGAAAAACACATTTTTTAATTCTGAAGACCAACTCAGGCTTCACGTTTGCCTCTGCTCCTCTTCTGGTCTCACTGCGTGTGTTAGCTCACTACCATGCCAACCCCACCATCCCATGATCTTAACTCAGTCTTTATTTTGGGATACAGTGCTCCCTTTCCTTCTGCATGAAGCCAGCTTAATCAAGAGCATTAAATCATCTATTTGGTTCTATTTGCCAAACCATATCACCTGCCTTTAGAGCTCTAGATGTGTATTGTATCTCTTCATAAGACCGTATCTCAATACTTTAATATTTGAAACATCACCATCCAAGAAAGCAACACAAATGGCACGTGGTGTCCTTCACGCTTGCTCTGGGAGTAGATTCCATCCAGGCCCTCCGGGCATTTCTGGAGTTCTTGAAGGGACCTGATTCTGCAGTTGGTACAGTGGTCTTGGGCCTCCTCTGCCTAATACTAAAGACTTCTTCCTTGAGGTCTTCGGGGCTCTTGGTCTCTCATTATTCTTTCACGGTAAGTGCCTTTAAATTTATAAGAGCAGAAAAACTGACTTCCTCTCTGTTAAATAAAGCTTGGTATAAATATCAGAAATCTTATGGCCGAGCGCGGTGGCTTATGCCTGTAATCCCAGCACTTTGGGAGGCTGAGGCGGGTGTATCACCTGAGGTCAGGAGTTTAATACCAGGCAAAACCCCATCTCTACTAAAAATACAAAAAATAGCCGGATGTGATCTCGGGTGCCTGTAATCCCAGCTATTCTGGAGGCTGAGGCAGGTAGAATCACTTGAGCTCAGGAGGCGGAGAGTGAAGTGAGCTGAGGTGGCCCCATTGCACTCTAGCCTGGGTGACAGCCAGTCTCAAAAAAAAAAAAAAAAAAAACTTACAAGAATTCTTCTGAAATCTTATAAGTATCTTATAAGAAATCTTGCTTGATATTATTTTTGTTAATTTATTGTAAAAAAAAGTCTTCAATGAAGTAACAAGTGATGAATACTTACTTGTTCCACAAATAATGAAGGTCTACCATGGGTGACACTCTCCTGGGGGCCAGGAAAAGAGTAGTGAATGAAAAATGGCCTTTGCCTGAAGCAGAGTGTGGCGTTGAGGAGACCAGAATGCAAATGAGCAATTGCAATGCAAGATGCAAAGTACCATGGAAGGCCTGAGCACAGCAACCCAAGGGAGCTCACAGCAAAAACCAACATTGGTTCTCAGAGGAAGATATTTACAAACTAAGACATGAAGGAAACAAGAAGGATGTAGTCAAGTGAAGCGGAGGAATTGGGTCAGAATTGCATTCTAGGCAGGACCACGTGCCAGGCTTGTTCTCAGTGTCGTTGAGCTCAAACCTTCCAGTGGCCAAAGGAGCCAACCCTGGAGGTTTGAGAAACAGCTTGTTTTTCAGACCACATTGCTCAAAAGCCTAGCATCCTTATGAAGCCAGAATGACTAGGCAGCCCTTTCTTAACCTTCTCTTGAAATGATAATACTCCTATATACCATCAGTTTATAACATGTCTTCAGATCACATGGTAAGTGTAAAGAATCCAACTTGACTTTATTCATTACCTCCCAGCTGCAACTAAAGCATCTGTCTTCTATTGATGTGTGTGTTAATAACTATTAGTCAGTCCCATTCATAGAGTAAACAAAGTGTTTAAAGCATTGTGTTCGATGGGATTTTAAATTTCAGACAAAAGGAGTTTATAATTCAGTAAAAAATATACTATTTGCATACTCATATGCACACACCACACACACACACACACACACACACACACACACACACAACTTAATAATCACCAGAATGACAAATGTTCACACATAGTTGGTAGAGTTTGAAGAGTCAAGAGGAGTGGATCGTGTTCTCCAAGGCTTCAGGAGAAGCTCTGTTTGCAGTATGTTCATTTTCTGCCCACGAGGTCTTGTCATTGCCAACCAATATGGTGAACCATCTCCTCCTTCCCAAACCCAGAAACTGGATTCCTTCCGGTATACCTTTAGAATTTTAAACCTTAGGCAGAAAGAAAAAATATCCCTCAGTGACATGCTATGAAGGGATAGTATAAAACACGTATAGAGTTGGTGGTATATAAGAGAATTAAGGTGCCATGTGTTACAGATCAGTTTGACTTTCACCATGGAGGTTGCTATTGAGCTTAGTCTCCACACTTTATGGTACTATGCTGGGGGCTAAAGTTACAAAGATGTATTTAAAGAATAGGCTTCAGCCATATTTCAGAAGATTGGCAAGTTAATATATATTTATATATTTTAAGTTAAATGTTATAGGTGTGTATCCACTTGTATCGTTCTCAAACCTAACTGACTTTTGTAATTGACTTGACTGGTTAAGACCTGCTGAGTTAAGAGGGCCACTACTATTAATACAGTATATATGATACTCAGCTTAGTAGAGGAGACAAGATGTATAAACAGAAAGGCAAAAATACAAAATAGCTGCTGATAGATGTTGAGTAAATAGCTCACACAATAAGCCTGAGTAAGTTCAGAGGTAGGAGAGGTCAACTTGGGCTGCGGTGACGGGAGAGGATTTTGTGGCTGAGGCAGAACCAAAGGTGAACTTTCAAAGAAAACGTTTATTGATTACCTACTGGAACTTAAGTCATCATATGGTAATTATATATGTAGATTGATGGGGAATGTGGTTTAAAAAAAAAAGAAGTCCATACTTCACACTCATTAGGACAAGAAACAAAATAAGAGAAATAATAATGAAATGCAATATATTCCAGTATTAAAACCCTTTCTTGATCATTCAGTAACGGGAGGACAGACTTGGTTAAGGCTCGATCTTGTCTTAACACTGTCTTATGTTTTGTATTGTGCACCTTTTATAAGAAAATGCTGCTTAGCTCTTTGGACCAGAATGGTGTTTTAGTTTAATTCTCGTCAGCCACTATTAGAAAGAATACAGACGTGAATATATGAATGAACCTTCAGCATCTCCACTGTCTTTCAGTAACGGGAGACTAACCCTTTCTCCTCCAGTTACATGAAACCTTGTGAGAAGCTGCTGTTCTTAGATATGAGTTTTGAGTGAATTTTAGTCTTTGTCTTTACAAAATAATTATTCGTCTTTACATTACTATACTTATAGACCTAAGTATTTCTTGGATTTGGCACCATCTAGATGTACCTATAGTAGTGGCAGTATTTGAAAAGGCTGGGCATAGTGGCTTACACCTGTAATCCTGGCACTTTGGGAGGCCAAGGCAGGCAAATCACTTGAGCCCAAGAGTTCAAGACCAGCCTGGGCAATGTGGCAAAACCGCATCTCTCCAAAAAAATACCAAAATTAGCCGGGCATGGTGGCAAACAACCTGTGTTCTCAGCTACACGGGAGGCTGAGATTGGAGGATCACTTGAGCCCAGGAGATTGAGGTTGCAGTGAGCCATGATCATGCACTGCAGCCTGGGTGACAGAGCAAAACTCTGCCTCAAAAAAAATTTTTTTGAGATTTTCTTTCATACACACACACACACACACACACACACACACACACACACACACAAGAAAGGAAGGAAAGGGCAGAGGAAGTTATTGTAGAACAGGAAGCTGCCAATGTACTGGGAAAGCTTTAGAAAATTTTGCTAATAGAAGATGATTCATTCCAAAGTGCATTGTTGCCTCTTGTAAAAGATTCTCTGGAGTCTCTCTCAGCTTAGAAAATAATTAGTTTTTGACCGCAGTGAGACTGAGCACAAATCCCTTTCAGCTGGATCAGGCTCGAGTTCTCGAGGGTAACTGTGAGTCCAACAGTTGCTGCAGCTGTCAGTCCTCACCCCACAACAGTGACTGTAACACGCTCTTCCGCCACTCTCCAGGAGCCTTCAGCTTTGTTAAATCATTGTTTGTTCAATTTAAATGTAGCACTTCATGCCCGCATCATCATCCAGCAACCCCAGATTCAAGGCTGTAACTGAGGCCTCTGACTTGCAAACATTTACACACATCCTCAACCTAACTTCATCAAAGTAGTTTGTACAACCAATTTTATTAAAGGGTGATTCACGTACCCCGAGAACACATCTCAGTTTGTCTTTCAGCCTTTGTTTTCACTCCAAACTGTGCTCTGTCTGGTGCAGAACTCCATGCTGGTTCCCAGGTGCCAAGCAGCCACGCTTTGTGTCACTATCGTCACGTCGTGCTCCTCGTGTTTATATGGTGTGTGTCTGTATCAGTCTGCTTCTGTTCACTTTCTCATTTATAGAGAACACTGAAAACCACTCTGAAACACCGGCAGCTCCTGCTCTACCTCCTTCTGCTCCTCCTAAGCCTAGACCCAAACCTAAACCCAAAAAATCACCTGTGCCTCCGAAAGGGGCCACTGCTGGGGCCAGCCACAAAGGTGACGAAGTGCCTCCCATTAAAAAAAATACCAAGGCTCCTGGTAAGCAGACCCCCGTCCCTCCACCCAAGCCAACAAGCCGAAACACAACCCGAGAGGCTGGTAAGTATGCCCCTAGTGCCCTGTGGGGTCACTGCTAGGGTGCTTGGCTCTGGGATGGGGCTGTTTCTTCTAGGTCTGATGGGCTTTGGTGTCTTAGGACCTTACAGCAGCAGATTCAGCTTTGACACAAAGAATGCCCAAGAGATTCCTTTGTTGCTGTCTACCAAAGGAACTTCAACCCATTGAAGAGTTCACCTCATTAGCTTTTGAGTGAATGTACTGGTTTGAGTATCCACTATAAGCACCAGTTGAAGGATACTTGGAGTAGTATGCTTGGTGGATGACAATGATCTGATATACTGATGACATTATTTAGACATTGACTGACCTTCTACCTGTATGAGTTTATGGATGGCTTTTTGGATTTTCTTTCAGAATATCTTAGGTTTGCATGTAAAAATGTGACAATTATAACTTTGATACATTTGCTGGATGTTAATGTGTTAAATCCTCAGCATCCATCATCATCTCCCGTCTGATAAATGAAAAAAGGGTTCATATGACCTGTTTCAGCTCCGCCCCACCACTTTCTACTGCAGTCAAAACTATTTCATGGAGCTGAAAGTTACATTCTCAGTGCTCCACACCTTCCCTGTAGAACTGCGTGTTCTAAGGCAAAGCATCCTGGTGTCCTGTGGTTATAAGTTGCTATTACAGATCACCAGTGGATGTTTGAGTGACCTGCAGTAACTTCATGCAATACGTATCCAGCTTTGCTTTACAATCACATATGCTGAATGCAAAGTGGAAACTCCCATTTTTCTAGTGAAGAGGAATAAAGATGCCTACTATGTCATTTATCTTTTAAAAGGACAGGCCTGGTGGCTCACACCTGTAATCCCAGCACTTTGGGAGGCTGACTCAGGTCCATCACTTGAGGTCAAGAGTTTGAGGACCAGCCTAGTCAACAAGGTGAAGTGCCGCCTCTGCTAAAAATACAAAAATTACCTGGGCATGGTGGCGCACACCTCTAATCCCAGCTACTTGGGAGATTGAGGCAGGAGAATCGCTTGAACTCAGGAGGCAGAAGTTGCAATGAGCTCAGATTGGGCCACTGCACTCCAGCCTGGGCGACAGAGTGAGACTCCATCTCAAAAAAAATCTTAATTGTCTTTAAAACCAACAGCAACTTTCTAGCAGTTGTCTGCCAGGATTTGCTTTGGGGTTGATCTTTTCCCCTCATAATGTAAGCCCTTAGTGCTCAAATTCAGAGAGCAGTTGAGTTGACAGTGTAACAGATCTCTGAATGCCAATAGGCGTCCCTCTCCCTGTGCTCCTCCCTTCCTGCCTTTGACCTTTAGTGTCTGGGTCTCTTCTAATAAGCTCTAAACTGAAATGTCCCAGAATGATGTGCCAACAGTGCCCAGTGGCCATTGCCTCAGGGGCCAGCAGTCCTCACCCATCAGTGTCCATTCATGTCAGGATCTGTGTGTGTTTTCCAGACTTCCTAGCAAACCCTAGGAGCATTGCTTAAAGTAAGGCAGGCACTGATCTACTTCTAAAGAACAGCCCCAAACGATCACGGTGTCATTGGGAATTAAGCTCCTGTCTTGCACTAACTTCTCCACTTTCCCATCCTCCACATGGTAGTGGCTCATTCTGAACTCGGCTTGGACTCTCTTCACTTCCCTGAGAAGAAAGCCGATGATTCACACAAGGACAGGGAGCAGCTTTCATAAACGATTTTGAGGTTTTCTCCAGATATTTTGTTTGAAGATTGATTTAGGCACTCATGATGTTCCTAGGAGAACAGCACAGTCATTTTATTCATTGTATTGTAAAAGGCCCCACCTTTTTAGAGGCTATCACAGAGAAACGGGGTTGCATTTAAGTACGCCAACAAGCCCATCATGTAAGGATCGTTTTATCCAATACTGATAATATCCCTTTATGATCCTACTGATATTCCATTTGTAACCATTGAGAACTTTCTGCTTGGTAACTGGTTTTATTTGAATAATATGGACCTTCCAGAAAAGTTTGTTCAAATGCAGCTCTTGATGTTCAATCCAATGATTTAAGTTCTTAAAGCAGCCGTCAGTTAAGATTCTTTCTCTATTATTAAGTTAGTATAGACCTCCAGCTGCCCAGATATCAGTTTCAGAACATTCAGCTTCTTCACCAGGGAAGTAGGGGGAAATCTCCTTGATTTTTGTTTCTCATTGTTACACATTATTACCAACAAATGTACTTAACTGAAGAGAGGTGGCACGTTTTTATTATGCCTTAATTCAAGGTAACTTAAGCAACATGTTTGATTTCAACAAAGACCTGTCAGTTAAGAAGATTCTTTAAAAAAAAAAAAACTGTAATGTGGTTTGAATTTGCACTCTGAGCATTGAAAAAAATATATCTTTTTCCTCAAGCCAAACTAAAATTAACTTTTCTGTTAACGATGAAAGAATTTTCTTGGCCGGTCGTTGTGGCTCACGCTTGTAATCTCAGCACTTTGGGAGGCTGAGGCGGGCAGATCATCTGAGGTCAGGAGTTCAAGACCAGCCGTCCAACATACTGAAGCCCCTCTACTAAAAATACAAAAATTACCCAGGCATGGTGGCAGGTGCCTGTAATCCCAGCTACTTGGGAGGCTGAGGCAGGAGAATCACTTGAACCCAGGAGGCGGAGGTTGCAGTGAGCCGAGCTTGCGCCACTCCACTCTAGCCTGAGTGACAGAGTGAGAAAAAGAAAAGAATTTCTCCAAAAAGAAAAGAATTTCCTTTACAAATTATTAGAATTGATATGTGGAAAGAATTCTGTTTAGCTTACCTAAGAAAATAATTGAACATAGATAGGCACCAAATACTTAGCGTCTTTGTTGTGAAAAGTAAATGTAGAATGGACGTAGATGGAAGGAGTGTGCTTAATGAGTTTGACTTCTAGGCTAGGGAAGGTTGTTTTTTATAAAGATGTATTAACAGGTTTGGATCTGGGGAAGAAGAGTTCTACTTATGCATATCTTAAGCCATAAAGACCCCAAAACCATAGGGACTCCTTTTAAGCCTGGAACCTGTGACTAAAAGAGACTGGCTTCTTTAGTATCAGTCTAATCAGAATTAATGAAGTCTTACAACTCCTCTCTTTTATTTATTCTTCATCTCTTCACCCTCCCAATTGACTTCAATAAAGTCATAACCAGAGGTAAATTACAATAACATCTGTATACAGTGTGGATTGGCTTCATGATACTAACAAGGTATTTTCTAATCGTTCTATGAAAGGTAGTTGAACCCTCATGAAAAGAAGAAACTTACTACATTATAACAGAAGAAGCCATTACGAGAAATTTACAGGTCATAAAAGTCATGAAACAGAAGAGTATTCTCAGAGGAGTTTATTTTATCATCTTGTATGACATAAAGAAAAGAGTAGTTAATTTTTTTGTTCTGAAACTGTTTTGGTTGAGGGTGCCCTATCTGGAAGTAGGCAAATAGACCGTAGCGATCCTTCGATGAAGATCTTCTGGGAACTTAAACATTAAGGAAGATTACATTTGTGAAAGTGGGGTCAGAAGACCTGAGAATGATATTCTTTCCCTTCACATTATTTAGGACCAGGCATGGTGGCTCACGCCTGTAATCCTCTGGAGTCACCAAAGCCTCTCACTTTACGAGGCTGAGGTGGGTGGATCCCTTGAGCCCAGGAGTTCAAGACCAGCCTGGCCAACATGACAAAACCCTGTCTTAACAGAAATATGTTAAAAATTAACTGGGCATGGTGGCGCACATCTGTAGTTTCATTTACTCAGGAGGCTGAGGCCAGAGGATCACCTAAGACCGGGAGGCAGAGGTGGCAGGGAGCCAAGATTACCCCACTGCACTCCAGCCTGGGTGACAGAGCAAGACCCTGTCTCAAAAAAAAAAAAAAAGAAATTAGGAGCAACCCATGTAAATATATTTCATAAAAAAGAAGTTTTTTCCAGGCTTTTGATGTTTTGAAGGGAGTATACCTTTCCTGTGGGGCCATGGGTTTTCCCTTTGCCCCATCTCTACTGCAGATGGAAGTAGAGGCCAGCACGGCGAGCTTCCTTCTCTGGAGCTACGGGAACAGCTGGATTGCATTTTACTCTTTTAGCAGTAAGATGAGTGATTTTGTTTTTGACCCAGAAAGGAGCTGGATATATACCCCAGCCTCTTCTGAATACGGGCCGCCACTCTATTCCTAGAAAGACAGCATACAACATGTATAATTTATGATGAGCCCAGCTGTGGGCTGCCCCCATCTAGCTGCTGCTGTCTGTCCTCTACACACCATAACATTCCTTCTTGAGAGCAGACTGGGCTTTCTCAAGTGACCCATAGACAAGGAGCAGAGGATTCTCCCTTTGGCTGGCTCAGCTAAAGACTAAGGGTGGGAGAAGACAGAGGGCTCCTGTTCCTCCAAGTTTTGCCATAAACGTCACTTGCTCCTTGCTGGATTGTAGGATGGGAGGGACAGAAGACAAGACCATTATCTTTATTAGCCTATTTTCTCTTATTCATTTATTTGACAAATTTTAAAGGGAACATTTTAAATGTTGTTGAGAGTTATATCTTAGTTACTTTATTTTTAAAAAGCATTGTATTTGACTTTTTAATGCAAAGTCTCTCTGTTGTAGCTGGCTCCTCTCATTCAAAAAAACAAACTGGCTCTAAAGCATCAGCCTCGCCATCCACTTCATCCACCTCATCTCGTCCCAAAGCTTCAAAGGAGACAGTTTCTAGCAAAACAGGGACAGTGGGAACCACCAAGGGCAAGAAAAAAGCTGGCAAGCAGGCAGCAACTTCTCACCTGTCCTCAGACACAACCACTTCTGGCACATCCAACGTGAAAGGAGAGCCTTCGGAGACCACAGTGGAGAGTCTCAAACTCGAACAGACTGTCCCTGGAGCCGAGGAGCAGAACACAGGCAAATCCAAGTCCACGGTCCCTCCATCCCCTGTGGCTCCCGCACCTTCTCCTCCCGCCCCTCTTCTCCCTCTTGAAGACCAATGCATTACTGCCTCAGACACTCCAGTTGTCCTGGTCAGCGTTGGAGCTGACCTGCCCGTCTCTGCCTTAGACCCAAGTCAGCTTCTTTGGGCTGAAGAGCCGATGAACAGAACCACTCTCCACTCAGGCACTGACTTAAGTGTTAACAGAGAAAATGCAAAATGGTAAGTTGGGGAACAAACCCCCTATTTTATCTGAGAACTAAAGATCACTCATGTATTGTGTTGGAAATGAGGCAAACAGCTTTGCTTTCTTTTATAATTTAACCTACTGAGTGTTAGGCATAGATGTGATCCAACCATTGGTAGAGCTGACAAATACCACTTGAGATCGGTGTTTTTAAGTACAGTTAGAACCTGCTTCAGCACTGCCCAGTGGTCCTCAGTTCCCTTCTCTTTCCTTTCAGTGCTTATTTTAAATCTTTACCACGTGGGTCCAGTCTGCTCACCCACTCATATCAGCAAGTTACTGAGCCTTCCCCTTCTCCAAGAACGTAAAGAAGATCAGATGAGAACTCTCAAATTGGAACTGTTTTTTCTCCAGCAGTAGAGTTGGCCCCCTTCTTGTTCCTTTAAATTCCCACCCAGCTGAAATGTTAGGTCCTCTGTGAAGCCATTCAGTACTTCCAGGCAGAATTCATTATTGTGTCTGCTATATGTAGACACCCCTTTTTCCTACCTGTGGGACAGAATTAGCCAACATGTCTTATATACCTCTGTGTGCCCAGCAACCAGTCCAGAGTCTGATATGCCTTAGGCACACAAAAGATACTCAAGATACTCATTGAATTGTTGAAAGAAAATTAAAAAGTGATTTAAGATGGTTATAGAAAAAAATCAGCCTACTTTAACATGGTGGAAGCAGCGTTGAAGATACGATGACCCTATTGCTAGATTTTATAAATAGAGTATAATGGAAGAGAAAGGATAGTGCTCAAGTAGTCTTAGTTTCATTTCAGAAGGTACCTGCACAAAACAGGCCAAGGAACTCAATGTTGCCTCATCCTCATCCAGCTGGCGGATTAGTTGCTTTACCGTCACCCAGTTGCCCAAGCCGGAACCCTGGGCTTCATCCAAGGGTCCTAATTCTCTTTCATTCTTTGCATCTCATCACTCACAAAGTCCTATAAATATTCCATAGGCAAAGAAAACATATTAGCCCTGTCCCACAGGTATGAAGTATGGCTGTCAGAGTATAGTAGACGCAATGATCACCTCTGTCTAGCAAAGGCTTAGAGCTCTTGAACCCTGGCTTTTTGCTCCTGTGTCCAAGAACAAAACCTGTATTCATTCTTCAAAGTATGTAAAAGGCTCTCTTTCAAAACAATCTGTCATATTAAACTTTAAAAAAATTATTACATTAATTAGGTTGGTTTTGATCAAGAGACTAAAATATCAACTTTAATTATTTTATTGCTGATGATAATAACTTTCATTTATCAAATACTCATTTAATGTCAGGAACTAAGCACTGTACATGTATTATCATTTTATTTATAGAAGGCTTCCCAAAAGTATCCTTGTTTTATAGATTAAAAAAACTGGCACACTGGCACTGAGAGAGCTAAAATAGTTTGCACAAGACTGCCCCGTTGGTGGTGGTGAAGCCAGAATGCATACCCAGTTCCATGCTCTGAATGTATAATTTCATGTTTTCCAAAGCAATGGCTTCTACGTCTACTGCCATGTCTCTTCTGTTAGGTTTTTTTTGGGGGGAGGTGGGGGTTAAAATCACTTAGAACACCAATATTTGAAGGACAGCCAAGAAAAGATAAATGTCAAATTACAAATGAATTCATTTTCTTTGTTTGACATTTTAATAAAAGATATGGGAAAAGAAGATTTATTGAAATGAATGGTTATGGTATCTCTCTTAGGACATTTTGTGCTGCTGTAACAGAATATCTGAGACTGGGTAATTCATAATGATTAGAATATTGGCTCACCCATCCTGGGGGCTGGAAGTCCAAGATCAAGGCAGCAGCATTTTGCGAGGATTTTTTTTTTTTTTTTTGAGACGGAGTTTCGCTCTTGTTACCCAGGCTGGAGTGCAATGGCGCCATCTTGGCTCACCGCAACCTCCGCCTCCTGGGTTCAGGCAATTCTCCTGCCTCAGCCTCCTGAGTAGCTGGGATTACAAGCACGTGCCACTATGCCCAGCTAATTTTTTTGTATTTTTGGTAGAGACGGGGTTTCACCATGTTGACCAGGATGGTCTCCATTTCTTGACCTCGTGATCCACCCGCCTCGGCCTCCCAAAGTGCTGGGATTACAGGCCAGAGCCAGCGTGCCCGGATCTTCTTTCCATGTCATCACATGGTAGAAGGTGGAAGGGCAAAGAAGACAAAACAGTGAACCTACTCCTGTGAGCCCTTTTTAAAATGGCATTCATCTGTTCATGAGGGCGGAGCTTCATGACTTAAACACCTCCCACGAGGCCCTACCTCTCAACACTTTCACAGTGGGGATTAAGTTTTTAACCCACGAATTCTGGGGGACACATTCAAACCCTAGCAGCATTCTTAATACTTCCAGCATATAGCAAATGTCTTTATTTAACTATACTATTTTCAACATTGCATTCACTTCCAACCATTGGAACTGAACATTCATTCTTACAGCATGTATTTTTTTATTGCCTTTTCTGTGCTGGGCAATGTACTAAGTCCCAAAGATACAAAAGTGAGTATAGTTAAGACTAGCTTTTACCAAAATATTGTCTGATGTGCTCAGGAAGTACAAATGTTTAAGGTAACATTTGAATTTTGGGAAATAGGTTGGGTATATGAGGCTATTGTTCAATATACTTAAGAATAAGGTGCAACATGTAAAGTGCTTCCTGATAGAGGCTTTTTTTTTTTTTTTTTTTTTTTGAGATGGAGTTTCTCTCTTGTTACCCAGGCTGGAGTGCAATGGCGCACTCTCGGCTCACCACAATCTCCGCCTCCTGGGCTCAGGCAATTCTCCTGCCTCAGCCTCCTGAGCAGCTGGGATTACAGGCATGCACCACCGTGCCCAGCTAATTTTTTGTATTTTTAGTAGAGACGGGGTTTCACCATGTTGACCAGGATGGTCTCGATCTTTTGACCTCGTGATCCATCCGCCTCCGCCTCCCAAAGTGCTGGGATTACAGGCTTGAGCCACCACGCCCGGCCCTGATATAGTCTTAAACATTCAGAGAACTCACATCCAAATGTGGCCTGACTCTATCCCGTTCATTTCCACAAATATTTAAGGAGTGCTAAGTATCACACTACGTACTAGGGGCTTAATATCAGTCTTCATCTCAAGTATATGAAAAACTGTCAGAGTGAAGAGGTAACCATCTGTTCTTATTCCTACTGGGACTATGAAAGGGAGTGAGCTTAGGACATCATTAGCCATCGAGGGTGTTTATAATAGATATTCCTGTCCATCAAGGTAGTTATAATGCTTTCCTAGAAAAGGCCATAGGGATTTTCTTCTCCGTATATTCTTCAAAATTTAAATTTCAGTTTATCCTACAGGGATGGTTTGTGTTTGCTCTTGAGTTAATGAACCTGGAGTAAGTAGTCTCTCAAATTGCCTTCCAAATTCTTTCTTCCTTTTCAAGTGAATATTTGAATTAGAATATCTGGCTCTTAGTCACTTGCTCTTTACTTAGAACTTTCCCTGTGAGTTATGTTTAGTCAACTAATGTGTGAAAATCTTGTCATTTTATGAAGAGACTTCTGTTTGGAATACAAAATCAAAACTTTCAAGAAGACAAGTGGCTATGTATAAAAATACCTACCTCTCCTCCCATATGGCAGGGGACTAATTATTTGGTAGGCTTCCATTCATGGGCAGCTTCATCAGTAACACGTATGTGTGGTAACAGATAAGGCAAAAACTACTAAGTCCCTTTGCAGGCCATATCCAAAAGGTTACTTTGTACCGTTCATTTCCACAGCATTTACAGAAGGCATATGTTGTCCAGTGTGCCCAAGAACCCTAGTGGGGAAAATGAGGGCTAAGTCATGAGTTGATTAATACAGATTTGGAGTATATTTAGCATCAGGTCTAATTTATAACATAACTCATTGAGTGTAAACTATAATTGTACAATAAATGTAAATTTTAATAGGTAGATCGAGAGTCTTCAGTCTGGATTTTAGACTAGACATGCTACCTTGGTTAGGCAACTCACACATGCCCTTCTTTGATTCCTTAAACTGTACATTATCTACCCTTCTTATACAATAGAATACTTGTAAATTGTAGATATATGCTGAATTATTTGAAAACCATGAAACATAAAATACAAATAGTAAGATTAGAATAATAATCAATATAATAAATTAGTGAACAATGACACCAACAAATGAAGGGCTTATCTCTCAAATATTCTTTGTTCTGTTATTCAGAACATATATTCATTGGCATGTATTTTAAATGTGCTGTGATCACCCATGATGGCATACATACTCAAACAAGAATGGCTTCCAGTGGCAATCAACTAAAAACCCAGACTGTGGAAAATTTTTCCCATAAAAATAGATCTTCTCTTATTTAAGATGATATTTAACACTGTGGAAAACAGTATGTTGGTTCCTCAAACAATCAAACATAGAATTACCATGTGATCCAGCAATTCTGCTTCCGTGTATGTAGCCAAAATAATTGAAAGCAGGTCCTTGAATTTGTACAGCAGTGCTCAAAGCAGTATGATACACAACAGCCAAAAGGTGAAAACACACAAATGTCCATTGACTGGATAAACAAAATGTGGTATATACATAGAGTGGAGTATCATCAAGTCTTAAAAATGAAGAAGATTCTCACACATGTTACCACATGAATGAATGAACCTTGCAGACATTATGCTAAGTAAAATATGTTAAATACAAAGGGACAAACATTGTATAATTTCTCTTAGAGAAGGGACTTAGAATAGTCAAATTATAGAGTTAATTAAAAGTACAATGGTAGTTGCCAAGGGCTGGAAGATAATGGTTATGGGTAGTTGTTTATTGGCTACAGAGTTTCAATTCGGGAAGATGACAAAGTTCTGAAGATGGTTGGTGTTGATGGTTACACAGTAATGTGAAGGTGCCTAATGCCAGTGAACTGTACACTTAAAAATGGCTAAAATGGCAAATTTTATGTTATTTATATTTTACAGAATAAAAATGAGATTTCCTGTTTCCCTCTTTGAGGATGAGAAGATAGTCTGTTGGGTTTTTCTGATAAGTGAGAAACAAAATTTTGATGGTGCTCAGGTTTATAACCACAAAGTAGAATTTTAAATACATCATATTCTGATAAAGTTGATCTGTGTTTATTACTAGAAGAACTTTTTACAAGAAAGCAATTTGGGAGATCTTTATGTCTTAAAATAAAGATTACGTTATTTTCAATATGACATTTTTAATGTAAATTACTATTTTTTAGTCTAGTCTTTGAAAATTGGCAGTCTTTGTATATTAATAGGAACTCTTTAAACCATAGACTTTTACCAGGCTAAATAATAGAAAATTCTTGCATTCTTGCATATCACCTTTTTTTTTTTTTGAGACAGAGTCTGACTCTGTCACCCAAGTTGGAGTGCAGTGGCGTGATCTCAGCTCACTGCAACCTCTGCCTCCCTGGTTCAAGCGATTCTCCTGCCTCAGCCTCCTGAGTAGCTGGGATTACAGGCGCACACCACCACGCCTAGGTAATTTGTTTGCATTTTTTTTAGTACAGATGGGTTTCACCACGTTGGCCAGGTTGGTCTTGAACGCCTGACCTTGTGATCCGCCCATCTCAGCCTCCCAAAGTGCTGGAATTACAGGCGTTGGCTACCACAGCCGGGCCCCCCGGTTTTTTTTTTTTTGAGATGAAGTCTTGCTCTGTCACCCGGGCTAGAGTGCATATCACCTTTTTTCTAAAAAGTTTATTTAACTTGCACACTGTCCATTATAAGAGGCAGTTTTACGAATGAAAAAAATGAAAGCACCCAAAGGATAAATGATTTTTTACTATTTACTCACTGGGATAAACACAGGATTAATATATATGTGTGTGTGTATATATATGTGTGTGTGTGTATATATATGTGTGTGTATGTGTGTGTGTGTGTGTGTGTGTGTATTTCTTTTTGAGACAGGGTCTCACTCTGTTACCCAGGCTGAGGTACAGTGGTGCTAGCATGAATCACTGCAGCCTTGACTTTTTAGGGTCAAGCAATCCTCCCACCTTAGCCTCCCAAGTAGCTGGGACTGCAGGCAAGTGCCACCATGCCCAGCTAATTTTTATTTTATTAATTTCTGAGACAGAGTTTTGCTCTTGTTGCCCAGGCTGGAGTGCAATGGCACAATCTCAGCTCACTGCAACTTCCATCTCCCGGATTCAGGTGATTCTTCTGCCTCAGCCTCCCAAGTAGGTGCCAGCCACCACTCCTGGCTAATTTTTGTATTTTTAGTAGAGACGAGGTTCTTTATGTTGCCCAGGCTGGTCTTAAACTCCTGGGCTCAAGTGATCCTCCCGCTTCAGCCTTCCAAAGTGCTGGGATTATAGGTGTGAGCCACCGAACCCAGCCATGTGTTAATGAAAGGTGGATTTTTCTATGTCACTACCTTCTGGGTGCTGTGATGCAAAACAATGAGTCTCACTTTTCAAGGAACTTGTGGGACTGAGAAGCCACAAGCAGTGGGCAGTCAAGATATAGTACCCTAAGCACTCTATCAGGGTTGTATTCAGGTCTCCATGGAACAGACAGGTTGAACAAGGAATTAAACTGAAGGCCCATAAAAGATTCCTGAAGGAGCTGACACCTGAAGGATACACAGGAGTTCATATAGGTCAAAGAAAGGTGCAGACAATTTCAAATACCCAGGAGTCTCTAGCTCATTATTCTTTCCCCTGAATCCCGTTGCTATGGAAAAAATAATTTGAAAATGTAGTTTTACCCTATTTGTTTGCTAAATGTATCAGATGCCAAGCCTTTGCATTTTACAGAGGAAAAATGTAAAACCTTGACAATTAAGGTTTCATTTCAGTGACTTTAGCCTGGCCTATGTCAAATGTCTGCTTTGCCCAGCCTGAAGGAAGCCCATGAAACTAGAGCTCTTTTTCATGGCGTTGGTGCCCCCAAGGGTTGCTCTGAGCTTCACATCACTCGCTTGCTTTTCTGCCTTTAACAGTTTCACAACCAAAGAGGAGCAGGGGAAGACAGTGCCTCAGCTGCTGACTCCTGGGCTGATGGACGAATCTTCAGAATTCTTTAGTGCCTCAGAAGACGAAGGCCAAAGGGAATACCAAGCCAATGACTCTGACTCAGATGGGCCTATCTTGTACACCGATGACGAGGACGAGGACGAAGATGAGGATGGCAGCGGAGAAAGTAAGACTTTTCAAGAGCTAGGGAGGAGCGTGGGCGATAAACAGAAGCAGCTGCACTTTGTAAAGAATAAAAGCCTCATTAGGAACCAGACATCTGATGTTTTCTTTCCCCTCATCCTCCTTTCTCAAATTAGAAATGTATATATCCTAAAGTTTAGCTTTTGATGGGAGGCCTTTCCAGAAGATGATGTCACACGGCTGGATCTGGCCTTTGTTGAAGAGCTAGATAAGCTAGATGTGCATATTGGTATTTGTGCTAAGAATCAAAGCTTTCTAATGACAGAGGCCTTTCTCACTATGACCAAAGAGAGCCCTTCCATTCTGGGACTGTTCTTGAAGAAAGATCATTAATGCAGATTCATTGGCTTACTCATTGGAGGTGTTTGAAATTTTCACTTACTTTTATACTGTGGTTTAAAAATCGAGGAGGGAGGAATGAGTCAAGAATGCCAAATACCTCATTAGCATTAAGAGGCTGGGCACGGTGGCTCATGTCTGTAATCCCAGCATTTTGGGAGGCTGAGGCAGGTGAGTCACTTGAGGTTAGGAGTTCAAGATCAGCCTTACCAACATGGCAAAGCCTTGTCTTTACTAAAACACAAAAACCAGCCGGGCGTGGTGGCGCATGCCCATAATCCCAGCTGTTTGGGAGGCTGAGGCAGGATAATTGCTTGAACCCAGGAGGCAGAAGTTGTAGTGAGCGGAGATCACACCACTGCATTCCAGTCAGGGAGACAGAGCAAGACTCCATCTCAAAACATAATAAAAAAATGCCAAATACCTTGTTAGCATTAAACACAATCATTCATCCACAACAAGTAAGATAGTTGGCCTTCCGGGAAATAATATCACTTACGCATTAAAAATAATGGCAAAAACCACAGTTTCTTTTGCACCAACCTACTATAACTTAGAGATCTGGAAAGTGCTTTTTTTTTTTTTTTTAAGCTTTGGGCAGGATAACATGGGAGTGATTCACTGTGGGATTCAATCTGTGGAGTATGACAAGTTATTGCTTTATTAGTGATTAAATAGCCCTTTGTCAAATCCCTTTTAATTTGAACAGAGCAGAAATTAAAATAAAGCCATTATCATCCACGTGGTGTTACTTATCACCTGATGAAATTTTCAGGATTCTGCAGTAATTAAGGGTTAAAAATTCATAGACTCTGCCAGGATGGCGTCTGAGTAGACAAAAGAAGGAGACAAGGATTAACTGTACAGAGTAAAAGCAAAGGAACTTTTTTAAACTTGAAAAAGAAAAAACAATGTGCAGTCAGTCATTTCTGTGATCCACTCTCTCAGCAAAATACACTGCAGCTATCACTTTCCAAATGATAAAGTGATACGTCGAAGTTTTTTTCATGTGTCCCAATATTTTTCAGAACATTAAAAAGAAATAGCTCTTCAGTCTTTTCAAAATGAACTGCATCCAACTCAGTCTTTTTCTTTCCTTAGGTTAATTAGGATTCTCCTCCTGCATGAGGATAAAGAATTTGGTCTAGGCTCTATTTAAAGACCATGCCATGTGTAACCCGAGTGCCACTGGCTAAAAAGCCTCTCTCTCTGCATTTCTGCTCTTTGTCAATCCTCAGGTGCTTTGGCAAGTAAAATCCGACGGAGGGATACTCTTGCTATCAAACTTGGCAACAGACCATCTAAGAAAGAATTAGAGGACAAAAACATCTTGCAGCGTACATCTGAAGAAGAGAGGCAGGAAATCCGACAACAGATTGGAACCAAGTTAGTCAGGTAATTGCTACCATTTTAGGACACTACTGACTAATTTGTATTTTTCACCTTCTGAAGGTTCCTACCTAACTGGGGTCATTGTGAATTCCTTATGTACAGATAGACCTGGCCTATTGGGTCTTTTAAAGTTGGTCTTGGATGATGAACTACTCAAAGAACCCATCCTTTGGCCCAGCTAGCCAGTGGCTTTGAGGTCGCCAAAGCCTATTCCAGGGGTCAACAGACTTTGTTTTAAAGACCAGTTGGCAAACCTTTCAGGCTTTGCTGGCCAGACAGTCTCTGTTGCAGCTACACAGCTGCGCTGCTGTAGAATAAAAGCAGACATAAATAATAGATAAACAAATGAGTGTGGCCATGTTCCAATAAAACTTTATTTATTCATAAAGCTGGATTTGGCCTGCAGATCAGTTTGCTCAACAATCCTGGCCTAATATTTGAACTCACTAGCATTCCTGTGAATGCCATGAGGTTCCGCCCTGTGGACTGTGAGACTGTAGAAATAGTAGTTCCCTTCCATGGTCTGGCTCCATCCAAGTCAGGTAACCATAACCCTCATATCTACACTTCCCCCTTGCAACTTCGAGTAAATGGGTCATCTGACTTCTCTACCTGCCTTCAACCATTGTATTGGATTTTTGCTTTTACCACTAGTGACTTTACAAGTCCTTTTAACTGGCAGTTTTAACAGAAGTGAGCATTCATGTCAAAGTTCTTATTTTTGATGATCAGTTTGAACACATGTAAGAATTAGTTGTTCTGCTGACTTATTTTATCTGCATACACAACACACTGTGTAACTGGGAGAAAGGAACTGTCTAGAATCCCGGAGCAGGATTTGGAGGTGGGGGAAAATTGCTGTCCTTGCTTGGAAGTGATATAACTGGGGGCAGGATTGGCACAGAAGCTGTTGACCATTTCTCCAGAGGAAGAGTAACCCCTAAGGTACCTCCTTATAGCTGAGATGGGCAGAAAGATGTCAGAGGCAGTGGCTGTGGTGTCCATCTGAAGGGAAAGCACAGCCTACCAGGGAACCCAGTGGGAGACTTAGAGGGTCTCTCTGCTCCAGAAGCCTTCTTACGACTCTGGGAGAAATTCGGGAATGCTCACCAGTGGTCTCTCTCACTCTCATCTTAATTCAGCCCTAACCTGTGACCATTTCTGGCTTCAGGGAAAGAGCCAGCAGAAGAAAGAGGGACTAAAGTGATTAATGGTATCGAGCTGGAAAAACCTACAAGTCTAAACTTGTCATCTTACCAAGGAAAAACAAGGGGCCTCTCTGAGGCGCAGAAAGATTTAAGGAAATTTCTCAAGGACACGCAGTTACTGAGTAGCAGAACTCCTGGGCTGTCTGCCCAATTTTCTTTTGTATACTGTCTCCTGTTTTGTACTTTCTACCCTATGTAAGAGAGTATATGCTTCTAGGTTTCCTGGTTGTTTTATTGCTCTCTTTTATGTTTTGTCATGAAGAAGAATTTAAATCATTGAATAATATTTGCATAAAATAATAATGCAAATAGGGTGTATCCCTTAAAAGCAGAATATCCTTATCGTTTATCATAGGAGTAAAAAGTATGAAGTATCATATATCCACCTCAACAAATGCCAAAGTAGCAGTAAAGAAAATTGTGTAAGTTTTGTCAAAATCCTAAACAAATGAGGCGTTGTGGTCCCAGCACTTTGAGAGACCAAGGTGGGCAGGTCACCTGAGATCGGGAGTTTGAGACCAGCCTGGTCAACATGGTGAAACCCTATCTCTACCAAAAATACAAAAATTAGCTGCGCATGGTGATAGGCACCTGTAATCCCAGTTACTCAGGAGGATGAGGCAGAAACCTGGGAGGCAGAGGTTGTAGTGAGCCGAAATCATGCCACTGCACTCCAGCCTGGGCAACAGAGTGAGATTCCGTCTCAAAAAAATAAAATAAAACAATGCCAAATATCTTACTATAGGGAGAAACCCTGAAGTCATTTTCTTCAAAAATAGAAGCAAACAAAAATTCCTTAACCTTACTGTACCAAAAGTCTGGTCAAAATTATTTGTGGTAAAGAAAAGGCATAAATTATAGGAAAGATATACCATTATTATACATCATTATATACCTAGAAAACTCTAAAAACTAACCAAAAATTGCTATATGTAATAATTTCAGCAGGTTTGCCTAAGATTAACCTATTAAAAAAATCAACATTATATTTATATAACATTGATACATAGAAGAAAATACAATGAAAAGGGGAGATTGCATTCACAGAAATAACAACAACCATATTTTAAATACTTAACTATTAACTCCAGGCCCAAGAAATCCATTTCCAGAAAATCATAATGGAAGAAATGGAGGAATATGTAACTAAATGGAGAGAGAGTAAACATTTTTATCAATGAAGAAGAATCAGCAGACAAGTTAAACAAATGAGTGGTGTGAAGTTTGAGGGACAATAGATATACTTTATAGAATCAGGGTATGATGGATTCAGCCTATAAAAGGAAACCTGATAGAAATAAATGTCACCTTTTTCAGTGTGGGCCAGAGAAAAACCATCTGCCAAGATAGGATGAGAGGCCTGTGGCTACAGATTTAAAAGGTATTTGGGGCTGTGATAAATTTAATGAAAATCATCATGACCATAGCCATTGTGAGAGGTGGTTATTCAACATCCAAGTGTGGGCTTATCCAGAACTGGCAGAAATACAATCTCTAGGACAAGGCAGGAAAGTGTCCCTGTTTGGCCCCATCTGTAAAACGGAACTAACTAACCCAAGAGCTTGGGAGGATTAAAGGAGATGATACACTTAAGGTACTTTAGTACCTGGGTCATAGCAAGCACTCAATAAAATTTCCTTATTATTAATTTAAATTATTGTACAGCAGTTAAACTAGAAAAGCACATTTAAAAATTAAACTCACCGGGCGCAGTGGCTCATGCCTGTAATCCCAGCACTTTGGGAGGCCGAGGTGGGTGGATCACAAGGTCAGGAGTTCAAGACCAGCCTGGCCAAGATGATGAAACCCTGTCTGTACTAAAAATACAAAAATGAGCCAGATGTGGTGGTGGATGCTTAGAATCCCAGCTAATCCCAGCTACTTGGGAGACTGAGGCTGAAAATTGCTTGAACCCAGGAAGTGGAGGTTGCAGTGAGCCAAGATTGTGCCACTGCACTCCAGCCTGGGTGACAGAGTGAGACTCTGTCTCAAAAAGAAAAAAAACCTTAAAACTTAAACCCAATGTTGGCAAGTTTATGGGCAAATAGGACATGTATACATTGCACCTTTTCGGTATTTCTGAAGAACAGTTTAACAGTATGATATGAGAATTATGAAGCAGTCTGTTTCTTTGGATGATAATTCCATTTGAGGACTATATAAAAAGGAAATAATCCAAGGGGCAAAATGCTATGTCTTACAAAGATGTTCATTACAAGGCTTTTATAGCAATAACAAATTAAAACATACCAAATGCTCAAAAACAAGGGGCCATTGAAAATACTGAGAAGCTGACACTGTGGAATCCCATAAAGTACCAGTTTTCTGAACACTTCATCAAGGATGCCCTGGAAATGATACATATGCATGTCCTGGAAGAGCCGGGGAAGTGCAGATGTGTATTTGGGCTGGGACGGGAGTATAGGTGTGTGTTTGAGTTGGGATGGGAGTATAGGTGTATGTTTGGGCTGGGATGGGAGGCGCGTTCTCCATCTCTAATCTAACAATCCAACTGAGACAGCTTCTGTCTCTCTCTTAGAGATTAGGATTCCATTGCAACCCCCAAAAGTTCAAAAGCCTTTATAAATACATAGACTATATCGATAAAAAATGTCAATGGGCCAGGTACGGTGGCTCATGTCTATAATCCCAGCACTTTGGGAGGCCAAGGCAGGCAGATCACAAGGTCAGGAGTTCAGAACCAGCCTGGCCAACATAGTGAAACACCGTCTCTACTAAAAATACAAAAAAATTAGCTGGGCATGGTGGTGGGTGCTTGTAATCCCAGCTACTTGGGAGGCTGAGGTAAGAGAATCGCTTAAACCCGGGAAGCAGAGGTTGCAGTGAGCCGAGATCACGCAATTGCACTCCAGCCCGGGCAACAGTGCAAGACTCTATCTCAAAAAAAGAAAAGTCAATGGCTGGGCACAGTGGCTCGATGCCTATAATTCCAGCACTTTGGGAGGATGAGATGGTAGATCCCTTGAGCCCAGAAGTTTGAGACAAGCCTAGGCAATATGGCAAAACCCCACCTCTACCAAAAAAAAAAAATTAGTGGAGCTTGGTGACATGCACCTGTAGTCATTCCCAGCTACTTGTGAGGCTGAGGTGGCAGGATTGCTTGAGCCCAGGAGGTGGAGGTTGCAGTGATCTGAGATCACGCTACTGTACTCCAGCCTAGGCGACAAAGGTAGACCCTGTCTCACAAAAAAATGAAAGAAGTTAATAGATCAGAGTTTTCACTGTTACTAAAATGTAAATTTTACAGAATTATTTTTGTACAAACAAAGTGCATCTAATCACTGTCATTGAACACAGTTCCAGCCATAGAGAACTCCATGTCTAATGAGAGACAGAATTATATGTTGCACGATGGGGTCATGTGAAAAGCACAAACATCTAAGTCAAAGGACTTGAGTATGAATTCTGGCGCTAGCATTTACTAGTGTTTTACCTTAGGCGTTCCTCATCTTTCATCTCTTCATCTGTAAAATTGGAACTGGCTGCTACCTTGCTGAATTGTTTTGAGGATTCAAGATCATGTAAACTAAGCACCTAGCACACACAGTACTTGGATTTTTAAAACTGACTAAATGATGGCTGTAATTATTATCTTTATAATTACCTGTGTGATAAGTGTTTTAATAGATGTATAGTCTGTTTATAAATTGCTGTAAATGAGCAAAGAACCAGGAGCCTTTAATTCTCATTTTCAGGAGATGCCAAATGCCTATCTTCAAGATATTATTTTAATCATCTGTAGGGTTTCAGTGGATGGAAAGGGAGAGAAAGACAACCCAGAGGGAAGAGACACCATAAATAAAAAAAGGGTGGCTTATTGTGGGCATAGTATATTGATAGTACAGCTATGTAGCACAGGATACTTGGGGATATGGATGGCAGAAAACCTGGCTGGCATAGATGTAGATATTCAATATGTTCTTTTGTCTGCTCAGTTAAGTTAGTTTCAAGGTAGCACTGATGAAGATCACAGTTTAACAAACATTTTAATGAAATATTTAAAGTATCATTAATTTCAATTCTTCTTACCATTTCTGTCATAGCCATAAACATTTAGAATTGGTAATACTATCTCATATTAAGATTACCCGGCCAGGCATGGTGGCTCACACCTATAATCCCAGCAACCTGGGAAGCCCAGGCAGGAGGATTGCTTGAGGCCAAGAGTTCAAGACCAGCATGGACAACATATCAAGACCCCATCTCTACAAAAATAAATAAGCAAAATTAGCTGGGCATGGTGGTACATGCCTATAGTCTCAGCTACTTGGGAGGCTAAGGTAGGAGGATTGTTTGTGCCCAAGAGTTGAAGGCTGTAGTGATTCATGATCACACCACTGCTCTCCAGCCTGGGCAACAGAGCCAGACCCTTTCTCTTTAAAAACAAGTACTTTTTATGTATTTTTATTTAATTTGCACAAATTCAGCCTATGCCCAGAGACAGCTTTTCTCCCTGATTAACAATAAATTAATAATGTAAACAAGACCAACAACTAAGTTATAAAAGGTTATTAGGACATTCAGCTCTCATGTACAAATAGCAACTAATCACAAACGTGCTTGGGTTTTCTTGAAGGCAGATGGGAAGGACCTATAACTTTATATATAATATATTCATTTGAGGTCCCAAAGCAGCATTTCACTTATACCACTGTGCAGCATAGATTGGTCATCTCAGTTGGTGGGAACGACTGAACAACAGCCTGTTATAGACCCTAATGAGCTGTATAGTATTTAGGCTATAAGATAAGCTCTAACAGAGGCCAAAGACTACAGTGGTTCAAACTAGGTATGTGTATTTCCTTTTCATATGACAGTACCCAGGTAAGTAGGCCATCCAGCATGAGGGGGAGCACAGCTTCTTGAGGTCAGCCTAGCACCCATGTTCCTTCTGTCTTGCTGCTCTCCCGTCCCTCTGAATGGTCTCATCTGCAAGATCCAAAGCTGACTCACACCACCATGCTGAAGTTCTAGCCTGCGGAAAAAGGAAAGAGAAAAAAGGGAACACACATCCAGGCATTTTAAGGATGAGAAGGGGAAATAACAAACATCATTCTGCTCACATCCCATTGGAGAAACCCAATCACAACATCACACCTGGCTTCTAGGGAGGTGGAAGTCTGTAGTCAGGTGCCTAGCTAACATTCAGGCCTATCTGTTGCTAAAAGGAAGGGAGACTGCGTGATGGGGGTCAGTGAGCAGCCTCAGCCATGATCCATAGTCTCCAAACTAATGAGAAGGAGACTTTTATTTTGCAGCTTTAAAAATGGTTTTTTCTTTCTCAAAACATGAAAAATAGAACTTTGTTGTTTTATTTTGAGTCTCCTACTAGGGTACCTTGTTTGTAACCTTAATATATCCTTTTTGTCATCATAGGAGGCTGAGCCAGAGGCCCACGTCTGAAGAATTAGAGCAAAGAAACATCCTAAAACGTGAGTATTCTATACTGTAGAATGATTCCTTGTGTAATCGTTAACAAGCTGCCTCTACAGGTGGTGCATTTATCAGTAAGAAACCATTATATATTCGTTTACTCATGATGGACTGAAATGGTCCATTTATGTTACATTTACATGTAATTGTTTATATATTTTTTAATTTCTTGAATTGTGTATTTTATTTTATGGCTTTGAGCCTTATATCCACCCCTCTTCAGACCAGAGTCATGGTCATGACAATTGCATTTAAGAAAGATGAAATATATTCCATGTATTCTTTCATCCACATGTTAAATAGAAAAAGAATGCTCTAGTCTTCCTGCAAATAATGTCAAAGGCCAAAAGAATCTGCAAATAAATAAATCAAATATTCCTATTTTATTATTAATAATATAGTTTGTTGCTAGTTTAACAAATGACTCAAAACAAAATTTTCAATCCATTTCTTTCCTATGTTGTGATTCCTTCTTGAGTTGCTTATAATGTCTCAGACTAAAAAGTTCTCCATTCGTCTTCCTATTTTTCCCTCTATTCTCTCTGACTTTAGTTTTCACTCATCCCTGCAGTAGTATTTATTGGAGTTAGTGTGTTAAAGCTAGAAAACTAATAGAAATGAAGTTTATCATGCTACTGTCTGCCGATGTGGTCAGACACGGCAGTGAGTTGAGAAACAGATATTTTTTAATTGAGCCTAGCTGTAGTTTTATATATTATTAATCCAGTTTCAAAAGATCTTTTTATTGCATAAAATATCAAAGAGCATGGGTAAAACTCCGGATAGTACTGCAATAATAATGACCCATGGTGTGGGGGAAATGCTTGTCAACCAGGCTTTTTGAGTTATCTTGTCCTGCTAGAAGACCCCTCCTCTTCAATCCAAGTTACTTCCTTTCCTTTGGGAAAAAAAACTTTTAGTAGCATATTGTATTACAGTTGTGGGTATGAAATCAATTCAACAGTGAATATGAACTACCATCCACCCAGTCTGTGGGATCACTTTCTTCAGAATGCTTTTTTTCTGGCTTTTTTGGAACATAACTAGAATACAGTCCCAAGGACTTAAGTGGCTACAAATGTACAGAAAAGCCAGTTGGGAGGAGGAAAAATTTGTGGTTAGAAAAGAAGGAAAATTTTATGTTTTTGCTTTTCTGAGGAAGAGTAGAAGCAGCATCTAATTTTGATAATAAACCAAAAAAATTCATTGCTTTCCATCATAGGTTCCTGGGAAATACTTGTTGAATTAAGTTTTAAGCAAGCTCAAATGCAGACCCTAAGCTCCTAAAAAACACAGAGATTATGTCTTGCTGGATGCCTGATCCAATACCTAGAAAAAAAAAAAGGAAGACCAATTTTTAGGTAAATATTTCTTGATCCTGTGAGATTAACAGTGCCAAACCACACTGGAATTTAGTTATTTGAGGAACTGTTTCATAGATCTAGAAACTTACCGCACATTGATCTTATGTGTTGCATTGGCCTTTATATCCTGTTTTCCTGGAGGAAAGCGTGAGAGAGACACTTCAGATTTGACTCCAGCCTTTTTTTCCTTCCTTCTAAGTTCACCTAAGCTTGTTTATTTCTGGAAACAGAGACATATTTTCATTCTGGATAAGCTGATAAGTTGGCTTATGATCTCTTGACCCAGTATTGTACAGCCAAGGAAGGCAGAAGAAAACTGGGAAAGGTCATCTTTCCCTGAGCAGTCACAGGAAGCTGAATGGCCTACCTTACCCTCCATTCAGCCCGTTTGCCTCTTTCTTGGTTCTTCCACATAGATTGCTCTTGTTTGTTTATTTGTATGTTTCATCTCCATCTTTTGTTCAAGAACAGTTGAAAAGTGAGTGTGTGATACAGTGTGGTTTTTAAGGACACTTACTTTAACTAGGTCATCTTTTTTTTTTTTTTTTTTTTTTAACTGAGATGGAGTCTCACTCTGTTGCCCAGGCTGGAGTGCAGAGATGCAATCTCGGCTCACTGCAACCTCCACCTCCTGGGTTCAAGTGATTCTCCTGCTTCAGCCGCCCAAAGTAGCTGGGACTGCAGGCGTGCACCACCACACCTGGCTAATTTTGTATTTTTAGTAGAGACGGGCTTTCACTATTGTTGGCCAGGCTGGTCTTAAATTCCTGACCTTGTGATCTGCCTGCTTCGGCCTCCCAAAGTGCTGGGATTACAGACATGAGCCACCGTCCTGGCACTAACTAGGTCATCTTTTCTTGACAAACTAGAAACCTAATTTACAGAACAAAACATTCAACAGTTTTTAGAGCCCATGAGTTTAATAAACATGAGTCAGATGCAAATAAATACTGTTCATTTTCATTGGTGACCACAAGAAAAGTGATATTTCTTAGTGTCATTCCCCATACCACTCCTTACTTGATGTCCTTCCTAATTATTTTGGTGATACTAGAACTTTTTAAAAATATATATATATATAACATTTAGTTATGCATTTTAGAACCAGTTCCTGCAAACTGATTAAAAAAGCAACTTTTAGTACTTAAAAGGTAAACTTTTGCTAATCAAGAAAAGTGATGTATTTAGCTAAGAATGTAATTCTAGCTATGTCGTCTATAGAGAAAAATGTATTAGGACATTGAATTCTGCATGTATTTTCCCCCAATATTTTATTATGAAAATTTTTAAACATGAAGAAAAGTTGAAGGAACTTCACAGTAAATCCCCCAACATCTACCATCTATAATCTATCGTTAACATCTTGCTTTATGACATATCTGTGCATCTGTTGATCCAGCTTTTTTAAACACACTTTAAGTTTATGCATGTTTTTTAATATGTTAAAAACACCCACATGAGGCCAGGTAAGGTGGCTTATGCCTGCAGTCTCAAAGCCCTGGGAGACCAAGGCAGGAGAATTGCTTGAGGCTAGGAGTTTGAGACCCGCCTGGGCAATATAGCAAGATCTCATCTCCACCAAAAATGGGGGGGGGGGGGGAATCTACATGGAAACATGTAAAAAGCAAAAAGAGAAACAAACCTGCAACAAATGTTGGCTTTTTGAATCCATTTTATCTGAATTAACAACTCAAGAATATAATATTCCAGTTGCTGGTACTTTTGTACTTTTCTTTCTCCTCCTTTTAGCTCATCCACAAAATTCTCTGGGTAGCACTGCTCACCAGGTGGGCTTCCTGTAGTACCCGTTGCTGTTTAACCACATGTTTTATTTGTTTATTTATGGAAAACACTTCCTGCGGCTTGTCAGAAATATTCACCCCTCTCTACTCGGATGAGAGTCACTGAGAGCAAGATTTGTCAATGAACCACCTCACTTCCTTCATAAATATCCCTCCAGCCTGTTTAAAATGACCAGAGATTTACATTCTACTTTATAATTAGTCCTTTAGTGAATCAAAAATGAAGGAAGCATACAAAAAACTTGGTGAATTTTTAAATTCTGAGTTTAAGGTTTAATCTTGACTTTATGAAAGATTTTACAATGACTGTTAAATAAGATTCAGAGAAGCTGACATGGTAGCTCATGCTGGTAATCCCAGCTACTTGGGAAGCTAAGGCTGGAGGATCACTTGAGGCCTGGAGATAAGACCAGCCTGGGCAACATAGGGAGAGCCCATTTCTACAAAATAAAAATAAAGATTCAGGCCAGGCGCTGTGGCTCATGCCTGTAATACCAGCATTTGGGGAGGCTAAGGTGGGCAGATCACAAAGTCAGGAGACTGAGACCATCCTGACTAACACAATAAAACCCCATCTCTACTAAAAATCCAAAAAATTAGCTGCGTGTGGTGGTAGGTGCCTGTAGTCCCAAGCTACTTGGGAGACTGAGGCAGGAGAATCTCCTGAACCTGGGAGGCAGAGGTTTCAGTGAGCCAAGATCATGCCACTGCACTCCAGCCTGGGTGACGGAGCAAGACTCTGTCTCAAAAAATAAATAAATAAAAATAAAAATGAAGATTCAGAGGAACAGTCATGTTGGCTTCCCTCTACCTCTCACCCTCCTCTTCTAACTTCACTAAAAGTACAATTTCGAACATGGAAAATGTAAAGAAGTCAGTTCCTGATGTCAAAAATGAATTCAGTTCTCTAACTGCAGTTGGCCTGGCTCTTTTCAGGCATCAGTTACCTAGTAGCACTACTTGTACAGTACGCTTAATAAGGCAAAACTTTCTGATATTCCCTTGAAGGAAATGTCATTTTTGCATATTTAATGAAGACTGGAGCATTCGTTAGCTTTGGGATGTATTATAGCCAATATTTTCATCCTTGAAAAGTACCTTAAAAATATAGCATAAACACTGCATAAGAAGAATGGACAAAAGTGTTTTAAGAATTATATTTTCCCAGCCGAGGCAGACAGATCACCTGAGATCAGGAGTTCAAGACCAGCCTGGCCAACATGGTGAAACCCCATCTGTACTAAAAATACAAAAAATTAGCTGGAGATGATGGCATGCATGTGTAATCCCAGCTACTAGGGAGGCTGAGTCAGGAGACTCACTTGAACCTGAGAGGTGGAGGTTGCAGTGAGCAGAGATCCACTGTACTCAGGCCTGGGCAACAAAGCAAGACTCTGTCTCAAAAAAAAAAAAAAAAAAAAAAAGATTATATTTTCCTTAAATGTCATCAATATCACTAACAATATCATCCATTTTTATCAACAATATCAACAATTTTATTTTTATTTTCACTATCTCATCACCTTGTAAAGCTCTGGTTCGAATCACAGGAACCACAGTGGTGTTTGTTTTTTATGTATTTTGAAAATTCACAAGCTTCATCCAACTCATATAAGGTAATTCTTGAACCTGAGTATGCATTTTTAAGGATATGGAAGGGTATATATTTTGAGAAGCAATTAAAAACCTACAATACTTTCATAGGAAGAAATGTAAATTATAGCAAAATTTGTTTGACTGGCACGAAATGAAAGGATATTAACTCATTTCTTGTCTTGTGGATGATTACAGTTTATGTTCACTCTCTGTCTAATCACCTTCTTTCTTATGCATTCAAGTTATTATTTCAGAAGAACACAAAATCTTTTCCCTTTTCGGAGAAGGAAAACTGATAGAAAATTTAACCTGTTCAACTAACACATATAGATGTTGCAAATATTGAATGCTGATATTTTATTCACAGTGAGAATAGTCTTAGTTGTAAGAATTCTATTTGAATTTTAAAATAAATATGTTTCATACCTGTCATGGATTTAAAAAAATTTTTTTTAACTCAAGCCGGGAGGCAGAGGTTACAGTGAGGCAAGACCATGCCACCGCACTCCAGCCTGGGTGACAGAGCGAGATTCTGTCCCAAAAAATAAAATAAAAGTAAATAAACAGAAGAAGTTTTCTTTTTTCAACCTTTCGGTCAAATCTTTATACAGTGTGATTTTCCTTCAAAAGAGTTCATAATAACACTTTCTAAAACATGGTCTATCATAAGTATCAGTATCTAAGAAGCAAAATGTACGCTCACTGATCGAACAGATGATGAGCTAAAGGAAGCAACAGAGAGAAGTTCCTCTAGTAAGCAACAAACAGCAAAACCTGAAGGATGTTTATTTCTTTAAAAATTTTGGACATTTTTCTTTAAATCCCATCTGTTGGGCAGCATAAAATTGTACTACTTGGTGAATCACTAGAGAAAGAGAAGACTTTGGAAAGGCAAAGTCACAAGAAAATAAATAATTTCCACCCACAGTACATCATAACCTCATTTAGAACATTCTGGTTTGAAAGCAAAGTCCAAGGAAATGCTTACATTCTGCTTCTATGGAAACCAAGGAAGACAAATCAAATATTTTGGTTGGATTTGAATGGAAATCAGCAGCTCAGACATGCATCGGATGGTTCTAATTTGCTCTTTTAATATGTCTCCGATTTTCACATGAAGGCCAGATTCAGAAGTAAATTTTTATCTGAATTCTGGTGAATTGTGCTTATAAGCCCATGAGATGATCAGCAATGGAGGGCTTTCATTAGAACATGGACACTCCTGTGTTTTGTTTTGTTTTTTAAGCATAGAACAAGATATCAGGAAGCAAAAACGTTTAAAATTAGCAAACCAGTCCTACAAAAAAGAAACATATACATATATATGTGTGTGTGTATGTGTCTGTATAAGATGATCAACCTTTCTACAAAATCTTTTGACAACTTGTTAATGATGTTGGTGTAGTATTTGATCATTGTTTGTTAGAGTCACATGATTGTGGCCTGATATATTTTTCTGATTATAAAATCATCTATAGTAACCGTCATCATGACCTTCCCCCTTTAATAAACAGAAAAGAATGAAGAAGAGGAACAAGAAGCAAAAATGGAACTTAAACGCAGACTCAGCAGAAAGGTGATGAAATCGTGACTATTAGTGAACATATGTGTTTTGAGATATACTTTTGTTTTTTAAAAATACTAATCTTCTCTCTATATGTAAATTCGCTGTTTAGAAATAGTTGCTCCTATTAGCAATTATGATGTTTGTAATCATAAACATCAAAATCACCAGCCTGGGCAACATGGTGAAACCCTATCTCTACAAAAAGTACAAAAATTAGCCAGCTTGGTGGCACATGCCTGTAGTTCTAGCTACTCAGGAGGCTGAGGTGGGAAGACTGCTTCAGACCGGGAGGCAGAGGTTTCTGTGACCTGATATCATGCCACTGCACTCCAGGCTGGGAGATACAGTGAGACTCTGTCTGAAAAAAAAAAATTAATATAATGCACATGCTATAAATGATGTTTATAATTGTATGTTCTATTAATTTTGATAAATTAACAATCAAGGGTTTTAAAATTGCATTTACTCCATGAAAATATGTATCCTGTGTGAAAATTTTTAAAGACACAAAAAAAAGAAAAATATAAAATCATATGTCTTTCATTCAGAGATGGCCATTATTAACATTTCAATGCATATATTTCTATTTTTAAAAATTGTTTTGAGCCAGGTGCAGTAGCACGAACCTGTAGTCCCAGCTACTTGGAAGCTGAGGCAGGAGGATTGCTTGGGGCCAGGAGTTCAAGACCAGCCTGGGCAACATAGTGAGAGCTTGTTTCTCCCCCCCAAAAAAATTAATTACAAATTAATCTCATTTGATTAGAACAAGGAAAAAAGAAGTGAAAAAAGTCTTTAATAGTAATAAAAATTATTCATTAAAATGCTTGCACTTTCCATTTAGTGTTGGAAATATTAAATGAATAAATATTTTGTTACTCCTGAAGATTTCCCACTATTCCACATCAGAGCTGGGTAAGTAATTTATAACGTGAAGTTGATTATCCAGCCTGCCTGCTACAGGGCTACCCAGATTGACAAATGTCTCACCTCCCAAACTCAGACAATTGTTGCCACCTATTTATGAATATATAAATCTGATGTTAGGGCCATCACTTTTTTCTGTGTTAAAATAATAATAGCCTTTGGAAAAATTAAGCACCATCAGAGTTTATGTTTCATTATAAATCCTAATAATTCTTCAGACATACCTTTTGCACCTAAAAAAGAATAAAGTGACTAAAACATGACATCTCCATGAAGTGCAACCTGACCCACATTTTTGTGGGCTGGCCAGGGAGTCTGCAACAGAAGCATGTAGGTGCAGGTCAGCCTGTAGCACTGGTAGCTACCTTATGATTGGCACAGTCCTGAAGACAGACTGGATGGAGAATTTCTAACCTTTGTTGACATTGGCCACTTTCCTTCTAGCCAGTCCTCAGGAGCAATGGCTTCTCTACCTCCTTATTTCCACCTGCCCCAAAGTGGCAACAAGAAGCTAGCGATATAGATTGGGCAGCAACTACAGTATAACAGATCATTAGATTATTCTCTCTCCTGTCCATTGCCTACCAGGGCTCTATGAAGATAGAGAGAGCCATAGTTGGGACATTCCAGCTCAAATGGGCTCAGGGTATGGGTCTAGGCCTTCTAAAAGTCCTTGAGTGCTTTGAATATTCGAATATTGGCTTAGTTCAGGAGGAAATTGACAGGAAAGGGCTGTTAATGACTACAGGATATAGACCCAGTGCAAAATAAGGAATATTTCTGGACAGATGCAGTGGCTTATACCTGAAACCCCAGCACTTTGGGAGGCTGAGATGGGAGAATTGCTTTAGCCCAGGAGTTCAAGACCAGCATGGGCAACATAGAGAGATCCCCACTTTGTTTAAATAAATAAGTGATATCTCCAAAGAGGACCACTTAGATGATGGGTAGTCTGGCTGTATACAGAGTACATATAAGAGAAAGATATGAAAATGGGCCCTATGGCTAACATAGAGGTCTAAGTCTACCTCTCTGGAGATAACTATATGAAACCACCCAACTAAGAAAGGCCAAAAAGAGAGTGAACCTCAGTAGCAGAGAGTAGATGATGCATGTTTACCAGGGGCCAGCTTTCTTTCACCTGTTAGAATCATTTCAGCCTTATTCTTCAGTTTGAGAACAGACTCAGAGAGAAAAGCAATGTAATTACAAATCTGAGTTTGAAAAAGACCACAAAAAGGAACCCAAGTTGTTAGAAGGATCTTTAAGGTTGGAGTTGATTTTAAGCAGTGATGGCCTCAAGGAAGTACAGTTCTCCATCAACTATCTCCTCCCCATTCTTGTACATTGGCTTTTCTGGCCAAGGGCATGTGTCCGATTGGGGTCTTATCCTTATTATGAATAGCTTAAGGACAGTGGTGCTATAGGCGCACCCTTTATTGGAGCCTTTCTATGTCATAACTTTGTGCATTTCTGAATGTATGGGAACAGGTTTTTCTTTCCATTATAGGAACAGCTTTTTCTTTCTATTTCTAAATGGAAACAATTTTAGGATATTATAGGAACAGGTTTTTCTTTTCATTTCTAAAAATTCCATGACTTTTGTCTTGCTACTTCAATCACCAAATCAGCCATTCCTTATCTGGGTTACTATTGTGTCTGTACATTGCATGTTCCTTGCGTCAGGGAAGACAGACCTTTATCACAGTGCCAGGCAAGTTGGGGGAGATAGCATAATGCAGGTGGTTGCCAAAGACTGTGACCTACCTAAAATGATGATTTTTTATAGTCTCAAAAATTAGGGCACACTGCTTTCTAGTTCTCATTAAAAATTCCCAAGATGCTGTTGCCTTTTTTCTTTTTTTCTTTTTCGTTAACCTGAAAGTGACCTTATTTAACCATAACTTTGAAGTGTTCTCTATAGAAAACTTGCCACCATGAGGCTGTAAGTGGTTTACTGAACTCTGCCTTTTTCTTTGTCCTCCTGCAGCTCAGCCTGAGACCCACAGTGGCAGAGCTACAAGCTCGAAGGATCCTGCGATTTAACGAGTACGTAGAAGTCACGGATTCTCCCGACTATGACCGCCGAGCAGACAAGCCCTGGGCCAGGTTAACACCGGCAGACAAGGCAAGAATCCCAGTGGCTTTTGTGTTGATTGTATTGCTTTTCTGGAAGCTCCAATACCCATATTTCTCCTACTTAAGTCATCTTAGGGGATGAGATCTTACCAAATATTACAACCGTTTTCTACCTCTGATTATTTAAACCACTCAAGTGATACATTTAGTGATAACAATGTAGTTCTTTCAACTAAGTCTCAGAGAAAAGTAGTTCTTATTTATTACATACCCTACTGCTTTTATACCTAGATGGGGAGGGCTTTCTCACATCTAGGATTTATCCTTCCTTTAGAAAATATAACTTACACAACTTACCATTTTAAAGGAATATGTTAACAATAGAAAGTTTTGATCTTTGTCAAGTCTGGCACACTTTTAATAGAAATGACAAGACACCAAATAGTTTTGGCTGTGTGGACCGTAGAATCTTTGCTGCAACTGCCCAGTTCTGCCACGGTAGCATGAAAACAGCCACAGACAATGTGTAATTAAATGGACATGTATATGTTCCAATAAAACTTTATCTACAAAAACAGATGGTGGGCCAGATTTGGCCTGCAAGTCATGATTTACCAACCCCTAATCTAAATCATTGCACACAATTCATGAAAAATGAAATATACAGTGCGTTCTATTAATGTTGAAAGACTTCTGCCTTGTGAGTACCATGGTTCCATAGGCAAAGATTTGTGCCAGCCATTTTAAAATTGTTCTAATTTTTCTCTCTTAGCAAAATCTGGTATTGAATAAACTCATGCTATACCCAGTCTTTTTTTTTTAATTGTAAGTACTTTTGCTTAAACATGCAGCATCTTAGCTAAAATTAGGCATTTAATCACACGTAATCACACTCTGTGCTGACTCTTTTTAATAGGAAGCTTAATGATTTAAAGTACCTACTACGTATCAAGCACATACTGGAGATGTAGATTAGAAATCCTTAGTTCATAAGTAGACATGAAAAGTAAGAAGGAATAAGATCACAAAGGAAGAATGTTCAAAACAAGAATAGAAGAGAAGGAGGCTGAGAAAAGCACTCCAGGGACTTTTTAGGAAGAAGCAGCAGAAGAATATTGAGAAGAAACATCTGTGACATGGGGAAAGAGGAGAAACTGGTAGCACAGCAGCCTAGAAGGACTGTGTCAGGGAGGACGGCCACGTGTGTGCAGTGACATGGTGAGAGGAAGCATTTTGGTGGCCTGAAGGGTGGAAGCCTGTGGTGGAAACAACGGGATCAAACACAGTCCTGAGAATTTGGGCTCTGAAAGGTAGCGGTATGATAAGGCAGTCGTTCAACATATGGCTGGTAATTGTGAAGGTTCATGAGTTTGGGTACATACATTTGGAAGCTGAGATAGGGTATCAAAGGAGTGATATTTTTTAAATTTATGGGAAATACTCAAGCAATTTTTTATGCTGTGAAGGAGTCAAAAGAAATGGAGAGTTTGAACATATAGGAGGAAAAGTCAGTAACTGATAGAGTGGGCAAAATTATGGAGTAGGAGGTCTGTGCTTATGGGGAAGAGGCAAAGAGTAGTCCCTTGAGGACGGGAGGGAGAGCCTTGGCTGAGGAAGCTACAAAGTCATAGCTCATTGTGCTTTTACTCATTATGAATGAGGTTGAGCATAGTTTCATATGCCCGTTGGTCATTTGGATTCCACTCCACTGAAGTGCCTTTTGCTCATTTTCTTTTGGATTGTCAATTTCTTCTGATTCATACGAGTTCTTCATTATTCCAGTTATATATATATATATTGCAAATATTGATTTAACAAGATTCTTAACTTAATACAGTTGAATTTATCATCCTTTTTCTTCATGGCTTATGATTTTGTTTCTATTTTTAAAAATTCTTTGCATACTAAAATGATAGATATATTCTCATATGTTGTCTTCTAAAGTGTTTATAGTTTTGCTTTTGACATTTAACTTTTTATTTACATGGAGTTGTGTTTTGGGGAAGGTATAAGATATGCATTCAGTTTTCTTGGTCATCTGTATTATGTGTTTGTTTTCTATGTTATTATTTGCTCTTTTCTCTTCTTCTCCCTAATTTCTGGGGCTTTATTGACTGTTCTGTTCTAACCTAAGATAGACTACTCTCCAGTTCCTTCATTTTCATCTTTCCTTCCTTTCTGATACAAGCATTGAAGGTTAGAAATGACTCTGTGTCAGCGATTTGCAACCTTGGCTACACATTGGAATCACCTACAGATCTTGAAGAAGGTGGATGCCTGGGTCGCATCTCTAGAGATCCTGATCTCATTGGTCTGGGTTGTGGCCTTAAGTATTGGGATTCTTAAAGTATGTAGTCAGTAATTATAAATGTCTCATCTAACCTTGAAAACAATATGTGTTCTACAGTTTGAGGGTGTGCAAATTTTCCTGTCAGACCAATTTTGTTAGTTCTATTCAGATTTCTGTGGCCTTAGTTATTTTTTAGTCTGTTTGATCCATCAGATAACAAACAAGACATGTAAAATCTCCCACTATGTGTGTTTGTTTTAACTTCTCCTTATAATTCTGTCAATTTCGCTTCATTTATTGTGAGGTGTGTCATTAGATATATGTGTTTAGAGTGCCTACATTTTCTTGATGAAACTTGTTATGCTGCTCTCTCTATCTCAAGATATGCTTTCCGTTGTAAAGTTTGTTTTTTCAAATATCATTTAAACTAGATAATCCACGTGCATTATTTTAGACGACCTTAGTACTATGAATTGAAGCAGAAGACCTCTATGATATCTAACTCATGGCTTAAAATGTTCAGGGTACATTTCATTCCTCCCTGCCTATCCCCTTACTTTCTAAGCACCAACTTGCAATTTTTTGTTTGTCATTGAAGGGTCAGATATTCTAGCTTACCCTTGCACTGAAAGTATCCCATTTGGTCCCCAACTTATGGAGAGAGAATTATTTATTAGACCTGGGTGGCTTTTGTCTGTCTTCTGAATTTTACCAAGTCATAAAGATGACTGCTCAAAGTCACTAGATTTAATACAAATGCCCTCAAGGTCAAAGCCAGTTTTGTTGCTCACTTACCTTATTTCACTGGGCACGATATATTTTTCCTCATTCTTGTCAATGTATTGTAGCAGGAGCGGCCGTGGGAAATGGATCTCTCGGACACCGAATACAGGAGGAATAAGTTTATTCGGCCGGGAGCAAGGTGGCATAGTTGCCTAACAGCCAAGCTCACCTAACAAAGGAAGGTTCCTTCTTTATATAGGCTTATACTTCAGATGTTACACGTGGAAGAATCTAGGTTTATAGCTTAACATATGAAAAGGGTCTCAGTTTACAGTCTCAGGAATTACATATGAAAAGGGTTTCGGTTTACAATCTTAGGAATTACATATGAAAAGGATCTCGGTTTACAGTCTCAGGAATTACATATGAAAAGGACTTTGGTTTACGGTCTTAGGAATGAAGAGGGGAAGCTTACAGTCTTAGAAAAAAGGGGAGGTTGATCTGAGATGCCTGGGTCTCCCTCTTCAGTATTTTTTATTCTTTTCCCAGCGGTTTAGTACATTTAAAGCAGCTTTTAGATGCTATGTTTAGCATTTTAATTGTTTTTCAGTAGAAGAGTTAGTCAAGGCATCTGATAAGCCATTTTGCTAGAAATCGTCCTGCGTTCTACACCTGGTGCAAGGTTTCTTCCATCCTCCTTTCCTTTCAGTTGTGGGCTTTGGGTCATTCACCTCTCATTTAGTAGCTCCTAGTTGACCCTGCTCTAGTCACCATTTCTGTGCAGTGACCTTCCCCAAAACTTAATGGTTGAAAACAGCCAATATTTTGTACCTTACAGATTTTGTAGGTTGGGGATTTAGTCAGGACTCAGCTAGGTGATTCTTCCACTCTTCGTGAGGTTGACTGAGGTCACTCAGTGTTATTCAGATGACAAATAGCCTACTTTGGAGGGTCCAAGATAGCCTCTCTAACATGTCTGGTGTCCTGGTAGGGATGGCTCAGAGGCTGGGCTCAGCTCTGGCTGTCCAACAAACTACCTGTATGTGACCTCTTCAACATGGTGGCCCCAGAATCATCAGTCTTCTTACATGATGGCTGACTTCTCCCAGAGCAAATGTCCCTAGAGAACCAGGTAAAAGCATATGGCCTTTCCTGATCTGGCTTTGGAAGGTATCCAGTCTCACTTCACTATATTCTGTTAGTTAGAGGCAAGTCATAAGACCAGCTCAAGCTTCAAGGAAAGGGGAATTAGCTCCACTTCTTGACAATGAACTGGCCAAATTTGGAAAATATAATTTTCCACACCCACCATTCCCAGCTATCTTATTATTCAAATGCAAAACTTCAGAATGACAGGTAGGGCCAGATAAATGAGTAAAGGTCACTGCAGGGTCCAAGTACATAAGCAGTGAGAGCCTAAATGACTAACCACTCTTATATGCAAACTAAATTGTCCATACCCTAGAAAGAGTTCTTTTTAATTCCTGTACTTTTGTTGGAAAGTAAAGCTCATTCCTCTCTAGTTGTAATACAGAGGAGGTTTTTTAAACATTTTATGTTGAAACAAAAATGGGTTTTTGTTCTGGACTTCTAGGCTGCAGGGGAAAAGTACATGGCCAGGTTTTGTGCCACAGGCTTTGTTTCTGTTCATTAGTGCTTTGAAAGCACGTGATTTTGACATCTCCCTTGCAGATCTGAGCTCTAGAGCGTCTCTCCTCACAGATGGGCCTCATTTTGTTCTTCTGACAGTATCTCTCACGTTTCTCCTGAGAATCTTTAAAGTCTAAAGGACAGCATTTTTAGAAGTGGATTTGTGTGTGTGTGTGTGTGTGTGTGTGTGTGTGTGTGTGTGTGTGTGTTTCTCTGGAAGAAAATTAAGAGGTGGAATTTCTTTTAGGAAGAAAAAATATTGGCCAGGTGGGGTGGCTCATGCCTGTAATCCCAACACTTTGGGAGGCCAGGGCAGGCAGATTTCTTGAACTCAGGAGTTTGAGACCAGTTTGAGCAATGTGGTGAAACCCCATCTCTACTAAAAATAGAAAAAATTAGCCAGCTGCAGTGGCATGTGCCTTGTAATCCCAGCTACTTGGGAGGCTGAGGTGGGAGGATGCTTGAGCCCAGGAGGTGGAGGCTGCAGTGAGCCATGCCACTGCACTCCAGCCTGAGCAACAGAGCCAGACCTTGTCTCAAAATAAATAAACCAATTAATTAAGTAGGACATGTTTTTAAAGACAAAAATTGAAAAAGGCAATGATTTAAGATGTTTATGTGTATATATTGTATATACACAAGTGATGAATATTCATTGGGCCACATCTGAATATTCAAAATGCAAAAATAAGAAAATAACCACTTTAATGAACAGTACTTTTAAGAATTTCTAATAATACCATTTTCTACCTAACACTGAAAAAAACTGTTTCCTCTAGTTGTTAAAAGATAAATATGATGAAATATTACTTACTGCTCAGAGATCCTAAGATGATCAATGATTTTAGTGTATATTTTATTTTAGAATGAAAATGACACATGCTAGTCACCATTATTAGCAAGCATCTCTGGGTTTTGTTACTGTTTACCTTAAAACACTTCATTTTAATATATATATTTAGATCAGATTCAAAATAATGTATTCAGTAAGCTAATTTATATAAAAATTGTAATTTAACTATTGTGTTTAAAAATGAGCTTTATTTTTAACTTTTGAGCTCTATATCCCATTTTAGAAAACTATTCAAAGTAAGTATTTCCATCTCTGTTATATAAAATAGACAAAGAGGCCAGGTGCAATGGCTCGTGCTTGTAATCCAAGGCACTTTGAGAGGCCAAGGTGGGTGGATCACTTGCGGTCGGGAGTTAAAGACCAGCCTGGCCAACATGGTGAAAACCCATCTCTACTAAAAATACAAAAATTAGCTGGCATGATGGCACATGCCTGTAGTACCAACGACTTGGGAGGCTGAAGCAGGAGAATCGCTTGAACCCAGGAGGCAAAGGTTGCAGTTAGCCGAGATCACACCACTGCACTCCATCCTGGGTGACAGAGCGAGACTCTATCTCAAAAACAAAACAAAACAAAAAACAAGCTTCCTGTCAGCCTAAAGGAACCATCTTGTCTTTCTCTTATCTTAGTGCCATTTTCTTTGCTCCATTAAGCTACCACCTGGCATTTTAAAGAGCAGTAACCAATCAGTCAATAATTAATAAATGCTTCTCCCTTCTATGAAGGAGGAAGGCCCTTGCTGGGTGTGGTGGGGAATCTTTGAAATCTGGTAGTCTGGTTAAATGGCTCGTGTTGGAAAAGAAAAGTGATGGGAGAAATTCCTTATTAATTGTGAACTTGATTCTGTATTCACCTTTAAAATAAAATTTTCAGATTGGGGCACAATGATTCACACTTGTAATGTCAGCACTTTGGGAGACCACGGTGGGAGGGTCACTTGAGGCCAGGAGTTAAAGACCAGCCTGAGTAACATAGCAAGACCCTCTCTCTACAAAAACTAAAAGAATTAGCTGGGTGTGGTGGCACACCCCTGTATTCCTAGCTACTCAGGAGGCTAAGGCAGGAGGATCCCTTGAGTCTGGGAGTTCAAGACTGCAGTGAGCTATGATTGTGCCACTGTACTGCAGCCTAGGCAACAGAATGAGATCCTGTCTCTAAAACAAAAATAAATAAAATAAAATTTTCAGTTTTAGAATGTATGTACTTAGAGCACTAGAAACAGATACATGCACAGTACAATAGAGATGGCCTGGTTTCCTGCACTGAGGTAGATAAATGAGCTGGTCCCTCAGTGGCAGTCAGGTGAGGTCAGAGAAGGCCATCGAATTGGCCTGAAGACCTAGGCTTGCCTGCCAGTCACCATCTCCCTAAAGTAGAGCTTGGAAGCTCCTTGGCAGAGAGAGGTCGGGCTTTAGAGCTGGGCACTTCCAGGATGGATTCTTGACTTGACCACTTGGTAGTTCTTTGACCTTGGCCAAGTCATTTAACCTAGATTTACTTACCAGTAAAATAAAGCCAATCAGATCTATCTTGAGAATTAGGTAGAATATTTCTAGAATTCCTGCTCATCAATAAACGGTAGCTCTTACCAATGTGATACTCATGGTGAGGGATGAGAAGCCAAGCTTTGTTTCCCAGTGGTGACATTTTCACTGTTGATTCCTCATTTTATGATCTAGTGTCTAAAATTGTCCAGTGAAAGAGAATGTAGAACTTTTTCAGATGAGATGTGCTTTTATCCAACAGGCCACCTAGTAATCACTTATTAAAACCCTTACAGTATGTTAAGTATCGTCCTAGATACTGGGATATAAAGTTGAAAAACACATACTGTCTTTCCAGGAACACACCGTCTAAATAGGTCCTAGGGAAGCTTGAGATTTTTGTTCTCCCTGAGCTATTCTTTGCGCTGTTCATTGTTGCCCTAGCAGCAGAAGGGAGTACACTTGCCTCCCTGTGGCATTGAGCTTGATGAGTACTCCAGAAATCCTCCCCCCATCCCATCGTAATTTTACCCAAGATATAAACAAAGGATATAAAAATGGCAACTCTAGTTTTGGCCTCACAGCAGAATTAACAGAGGAGGCAGCAGGGTCTGCATTTTCAATAAATCACCTATTGCTTCTTCCCAGCATAACCCCTGAGCTGACTGGGACTGATGAAACAGACCTATTGCCACTCACCACTGGCCAATTTTAAACTTTGTTTCAGATATTTTTGTTTCCTTTTTCCTCTCTATGATTCTCATGATGCCAAAATTACTGTATATTTGGTCTCAGTTGCTATCTCGTAGAGTTTTGTTGTTGTTGTTTCTACTCCAGAAATACCTAGTTTTGGTTTGATGGCTTCCCATTGGTGGTACAACCCAACATCATTGGGGCTCTAATCCCTCATAACCTCAGGCCAGCTCTTACTATCACATGTCTTTCAACAAAATCAGTCCCAGGCTGGGCGTGGTGGCTCATGGCTGTAATCCCAACACTCTGGGAAGTCTGAGGCAGGAGGATTGCTTGAACCCAGGAGTTCAAGATCAGCCTGGGCAACACAGCAAAACCTCGTCTCTAAAATTTTTGTTTTTAGTTACCTGGGTGTCATGGCCACACACCTGTGGTCCCAGCTACTCAGGAGGCTGAGGTTGGAGGGTGTCTTAAGCCCTGAAATTTGAGGCTGCAGTGAGCTGTGATCACACCACCTGCACTCTAGCCTGGGTAACAGAACAAGACCCTGTCTCAAAAAAATACATACACACACAAAAATCAGTCCTATTTATATAGATGTGAAGAACTATTAGGCCTAAAACCTGGTCTCCTTTGCAAAGAAGAGAGTTAAGTTTATTATATATGTGTTTGTCTGAAGTGTCTGAATTACTTTTTTCCTCTTTTAAACCCTCTCAGGAAATCTTTCTTTTATTCTAAGAGGAAGTAGCTCTTGTAATAAAACTATGATAAATCTTCTGTGAATTTTTAAAACAAGCATTCTATTTCTTTAATTGTAGTCACATCTTTCTGATATATTTTTTCAAACAACTAGTCCTTATAATTTCACAGCACATTCATTGCCACATCATTCACGTAACTGACTCATCCTTTCTAATTGTAAGCCAGCACACATAACATGCAGATCTGAAGCAATTATCCTAATGACAGGGTCCCAGAAGCTCATTTTGTTGGAAAGCCTGTAGGATGTGAGGTTAAAAAGGCTCGCGTAGGAGCCCCATGTTTGTCCCTTAACCCTCTTCCTGTTTAGAGAAAGAAAGTGCAGCTCGCTGCCAGTGTTCATTTAATTTTACATAAACATGCTTTTTGAAGCTGAAGCAAGTCTGACTGATTTTCAACATGGAAAATAAAAAAGAGGCCAGTTGCGATGGTTCGCACCTGTAATCCCAGTAATTTGGGAGGCCAAGGGGGGTGAATTGCTTGAGCCCAGGAGTTTGAGACCAGCCTGGCCAACATGGCAAAATCCATTTCTATAAAAGGTACAAAAAATTAGCCAGGCATGGTGGCACACACCTGTAGTCCCAGCCACTCGGGAGGCTGAGGTGGGAGGATTGTTTGAACACAGGAGGCAGAGGTTGCAGTGAGCTGAGATTCACACCACTGCACTCCAACCTGAATGACAGGGTGAGACCCTGCCTCAAAATAAATAAATAAATAAAAGTAAAATAAAATATAAACACTGTTCTTGGAGTTGTATCTAAATAGAACTAACAACAGAAGCATCTATTTCGGAAAAATTCGATTCATCAAACGATTTTTTGGCCAACAGCCATTTGAGAATGATGTTAACATCACACATAGAGATGCTGTATTTTCTAGGATTTGACATTTTCAGCAATCAAGAAATACTATATTTTGTAAATGGAAATACCACTACTAAAACCATAATGCTCTAAATAGAATAATGTCTTTCTTTCCAAAGTCGATCTTCTAGAGCATTGTGAAAATAAAAGGAAGATATTTCATGGCAAACTTATCTTTAGGTAAACAACTGCAGGCATAAGTGCTGCCAGGCGAGTATTCCTGGGGCAAACAGGAAGAGGGTTAATGCCATCTCTCCCTAGCAAGTCATGTGAGCTCTCTAGGCCACCATCGTATCATCTGCAAGGTTAAAGTCTTGGAATAGTTTTTGGGCTTTTTAACAAGCCACTTCAGAACTTAGTGGCTTTTAAAACAACTATTTATTTTGCTCTCAATTCGGTGAGTTAGAAATTTGAGAAGGGCTCAGCCCAGCAGTTGGTTTCAGATCCCTGTGGCATCAGGTGAAATGCTGGGTTAGAAAATTCACTTCCAAGATAACTTCACTAACTGTCAGTGCCTTTGGCTCCTTGGCCTGTCTCTCTAGCTACCCAGCATCTTATCCTCCAGGGCTTTTCCCTGTACCTTGGGTTTCTCACAGCATGGTTTTCTGAGAGTACTCACTTGTTTGTTTGTTTTTTTTAACGTGGCAACTGGCTTTCAAGTAACAAGAAGCAGAATGTGCCAGCCAGTAAAGGGCTACATCAGACTGGCACGTATCACCTCTACTGTGTTCATTTGTTGAAAGTGGTTACCAGACACACCCAGAGTCAAGGTTGGAGAGATAGACTTCACCTCTTGATGGAGGAATAGCAAAGTCACACCGCCAATGAGCGTGTAGGATGTGCCTGTAAATCGTAAACTGTCTCTCTCTATACATAGGTATATGGTCATCAGTGAATTATAAATGTTATTAATATAAAGGACGTATCGCACACAATTTACAATTGTAATGTTTTGTAAATTCCATATCTCAGTAGATCCTTGCAGAAGGCTTTCATTGATTTTTGCCATACTCGTAGATCAGTAGCCAACCTACTATTGCAAGTAAGGACTTTATCTTATCCATGGTTAAGTCAACTTCCCTGGCATTATCTTCTTTCATTCCAGTAGACTCTTCACAAATAACAATTAAAGAATTGTTAATCCCAATCACAGACTAGAATAATTGTTTTTCAAGAGGCTCATAATAATGACATTTTATTGACTCTACAGCATACAAAGCACTTTCAAATATGCTCTTGGTTAATTCTCATGATATTGTGAAGAATTTCCTCCTGGTTTCCCAGAAAAGAAAATTGGGGTTTGGAGTGAAGTGATTCAGTAGGGTCACACAGCTAATGAGGGCAGAGCCAAGACTAGAATCCCTGTCTTCTGATTACAAGCGTACCGCTTTCACTTCCTCTGCTGAAACCTTACATTTGGAGAAGAAATTTAAAACGAGCCTCAAGACAGGATTCTCTGCCACTGTTCATTTAAAATATCTCCTTTCAAGAAAGAGTGTTTTATAGATGTTAATCGGTGAGTGGTATAGAGCATCCTCACTATTTCTCCTTCTTCATCTGTATAATATTTCTAGGCATCAGTTTTTACGGTAAGCAAGTGTCCTCACTGTTGATCAGACTGGTGAGAAAAACTGGACAGACGTGTCACAGAGGACTCAGGCCCACACATATTTCTCTGTTTGTTTCTTCGTTTCCAAAAGTCAATAGCAAGAATCATTGTCATCGTTCCTAGTCACAGATTCCCCATAGAAACTACAGGGCCTGAGGAATATATCTGGGGAGAAAAGACAATCTGTGATGCAGGACTTAAATATATCATTGAAAGAAGTGTTGGGGGAAAGCCTTGTGAATTGCAGAATGATAGTTATGAGAGAGAGAGCCACAGAGAAGGCTCAGGAGTTTCTTCTGTCTGATCCCTTTTCTAAAATTTATTATTTTCCAACCATAAAGGAGACTTTTTATCTCCCAGTGAAGTCGCTCCCTGTGACTTATCATTCTTTGTTTTGGCTGAAGAGTCCGTTTTGCCTAGAGGTTACAGGGGTGTTTTTATTAGCACCTTTTTTTAAAACATGAGTAAAACATTCTTTGTAGAAAAGTTAGGAAATAAAAATAAGCAAAATTGTAAAACCACAAACCATCTATAATCCTGCCACTATTTAACAGATAACTAATGTTAACATTTTGGTCTGAATGACGTAAGCATCTCCTCAAATACCAAAAATTACGTGACACAGATTATGTGTTATTTAAATAGCAATGCATTATATTTGATATTTTCTTTGAGTAGCTTTAAGTGCTGTGCTGAAATTGTAAGTTCTATGTCTATAAACCTTTAGTATTAAAGAATATATATGCGATTGCTTTCTCAGTAGCTCTCTGGCAGCTAGCTAAAGCCATGTTGTTGTGGGCAATATTCAATGCAGAACTTTCCATAGGAAAATCATATTGCTTCTCAGAAAATGTTATGACCTGCACTTTCCTTGTGGTCATCGTGGGTGGGAGATGTCCCATATGACTCATAGACCAGGCTCAAAGATGAGTTTAGCAAAGTCCCCCTCCCAATCCCCCTTGCCAAGGGCACTTGAAGAAAGTCTATCATGGTTGTAGTTTGGCTATAGTATAGTACTACATTTATTACACCCTAAAAGAATGTCTAAGCTGGGTGTGGTGGTTCATGCCTGTAATCTCAGCACTTTGAGAGACTGAGGTGAGGGGCTCACTTGAGCCTAGAAGTTCAAGACCAACCTAGGCAACATATTGAAACCCTGTCTCTGTAAAATAAATTTTTTAATTAGCTGAGCATGGTGGCACACACCTGTAATCCTACTTACTTGGAATGCTGAGGTGGGAGGATCACTTAAGCCCAGGCGTCTGAGGCTGCAATGAGCTGTGATTGTACCACTCCACTCCAGCTTGGGAGACAGAGCAAGACCCTATCACTTTAAAAAAAAAAAAAAAGATCTTTTTCATTGATGCTGTATATACTGGGGCAATGTATGACCTAAATAATAATTCTGTTTATCTATTTTTTTTTCCTTTTTAGGCAGCAATAAGGAAAGAACTAAATGAATTTAAAAGCACAGAAATGGAAGTTCATGAAGAGAGTCGACAGTTTACAAGGTAAGTGACAAAATGCAGTTTCGAAATTGAAAATGCTTAAGATGTGATCCCATGTTAAGTTGGTTAAAAAAAAAAGAAATTGCTTACACTGGTAAATTTTATGATAGGTGTATTTTATCACATTTAAAAAATGTTTTTAAACAGTTTAGCTTAAAACCATCTTATGAACATTTCCACTTCTCACATTCATTCTTGTTTGCTTTTAAGAACCTAACAGTCAATGTTAGGTTTTAAAGATATGACTAGATAAGATCATACATTTCTAGAATTTCATAATAAACTCAGCTATCTCCTTCAAGAACACTAAAACTAATCATGCTGAATAAGAATTTCTAAAATTAAATCTTTTCTTTCAGAGAAGTCTGAATCATTCCAAAGGGCTACATTTTGGTTCCTTTCTTAGTTTTTTTCTAAAGACAAGATCATTTATTCTCCTCTTGAACAGACTTAGTTGAAGTTGTATGCCCAGAATAGATGTTGGCAAGAGTCCGTGTGGGCACATACATAACGCTTTGGTTTCACAATAGACTTAATAGGATTGAAGCTGACTTTTCAGAAGATTTAACTTTAGAATGGGAATCCTGATTTTACTGGTGCCACAGGAGATTGCTATCATCTTATCATTTTGCCCCCAGTCCCTTTCGGTTTCTTTAACAGGTTACCAAACCCAGCAGACACCTGAGTGATAATATAATCTGACCCCCCCCACTTCACAGGTGTTCTGTTTATGTCTGTCTTTAGGATGAAGGTACTTTGCTCTGCATAACAGGTGTGTTTCTGAAGATTTGCAAGCAACTCATATCTTTAAAAATTGAATCAATTAAAAAATACCAGGATAGATGATCGATTACATGAAGAAGATCATGATAGGTCTTTGTGGAAAACAAACACTGATCCCCTAAGCTACAGCCATACATCCTGGTGCCACTGTTCCTGCAGTCCCAGTGATGATGGTACTGTGTGCCGGGAGCATGTCAAAATATAAAGGAAGTTGCTGTATAACCTCCAGTTTTAACAGCAAACTTCCCTGAAATTGATGGAGAGGAGTGAGGTTTGTTATAGACTTCCTCCACAGCTTTTCTTCCTGTGTTAATGCCAGAGAACTCCCCTTTCTTTTCGGGTTATAGTCGGCCTTCTGTATCCATGAGTTCCCCATCTGTGTAGCCAACTGACCACCATCCAAATTTTTAATTTTTTTTTTTTGAGACAGAGTCTCGAGTACAGTGGTGTGATCTCAGCTTACTGCAACCTCCACCTCTCAGGTTCAAGCAATTCTTCTGCCTCAGCCTTCCAAGTAGCTGGGATTACAGGCATGTGCCACCATGCCTAGCTAATTTTTTTATTTTTAGTGGAGACAGGGTTTCACCATGTTGGTCCAGCTGGTCTCAAACTCCTAGCCTCAAGTGATCTGCCTGCCTTGGCCTCCCAGAATGCTGGGATTACAGGCTGAGCCACCACACCCGGCCCAAAATATATGTTAAAACAAATACAAAATAACAACACAACAATAAAAATAACACAGATCATAAAACAAAACTGTAAAATAGCTATTTACAGAGCATTTATTAGGTAGTATAAGTAATCCAAAGACGATTTAAAGTATATGAAAGGATGGGTGTAGGTTGTATATAAATTCTACACCATTTTATATACGGGACTTGAGAATCCATGGATCTGGGTATCTGAAGGAGTCCTGGAATGAATTCCCTGTGGACACAAAGGGCTAAATATACTTTTCTTTATTTATCTTCTCCTATATGGTTTGTTTGTATATACATGTAGAGCTTTCCAATATCCTGAATGGATTTTTGTCTATTTGAGGGCTTTATTCTATCATAATCTACTCTGAAACCAGCAACATGTCCTTATCAAGCCAGACACTTTTTTTTGCCACCCTCTTTTCTCCCTTCCACTTCCAGGGTCAGGAAACATGTATGCTGCAATGCAACACCTGTGGTTGCTCTTCTGTAGTAAAGCTGATTATTAAAAGGTGGCGACATCACGCTGGCTGGGGCCTCCAGGCAACTGGGAAGGTGGAGTGCTTGGTGCAGTTGAGTTCTGACCCCTCAGCTGTAGTGACTACACTCGGCCCACACATTGTCATTCAGGATAGTTCTACTTCTGCATAGTTTTCTTAGAATTTGGAGCATCTGATTGCCTTATCTTCATTTGATAGCATGATATAAAGAATAAATTACAGTCAAAAATAATCAAAATTTAAAAGTACATTTTTATGGAGGTTCTCATTTTATGAAAAATAAATATCTATACTGAGAGGTTCTTTCTCTTCCATTGTACTCTATTTGAAGAAGTACAATAAAATTAGGGTACAGGAAGAAGTAAGGGTCATTTTGTTTGTGTGTGTGCGCGTGTGTGTGTGTGTGTGTGTGTGTGTGTCTGTTTAGTAGAGATAAGGTCTTGCTATGTTGCTCAGGCCGGTCTCGAACTCCAGAGCTCAAGCAATTCTCCCACCTCAGCCTCCCACAGTGTTGTGATTGCAGGCATGAGCCACGACATCTGGCCTCTGGCCTCTTTTTTATGTTTGTATTTGTATGTACACAAATAATATATTCTAATTAAGCATTCAAGCAATACAACATTCTATTAAGTATAAATGAAAATCCCTTTCACTCCTTCCCCAACCTCGGTTCTATTCTCACAGGTATCCACAAGTAAAAGCTTGATGTAGATCCTTTTAGATGTTTTTCCCTGTATTTATAAACATGTGTGTGTATATATATTATATGTGTGTGTACATGTGTGCATCTATATGCACCCTTTCTCACACACGAAAACAGCATCTAAAAAATCTTTCTATAATAGTATATATTTCATTCAACTGGATGCAGTGGCTCAGGCCTGTAATCCCAGCACTTGGGGAAGCCAAGGTGGGCAGATCACTTTAGCTCAGGAGTTCAAGACCAGGCTTGACAACATAGCAAACCCTGTCTTTACTAAAACTACAAAAATTAGTTGGGCATAGTGGCTCCCACCTGTAGTCCCAGCTACTTGGGGAGGCTAAGGTGGGAGAATCACTTGAGTCCAGGAGGCAGAAGTTGCAGTGAGCCAAGATCACAGCACTGTACTCCAGCCTGGGCAACAGAGAGAGACACTGGCTCAAAAGAAAAGATTTTATATATATATGTAAAATTCATTTGAATGACTGACATTTCATAAATAATATGCCAAAAAGTTACCGAACAATTACACTATTGATGGATGTTTAGAGTTTTCAGTTTTTTATTATTAAAACAATGTTGCTTTGACTTTCTTTCTTTATATATATATATATATCTTTGTGCCAGTACATGCCAGTGTTCCTTTGGTAGTCCCATAAGTAGATTTGCTAGGTTCCTGGGAATATACATTTTGCATTTTGGAATAAACTACTCTGTTATCCTCCAAAAAGAGCACTAATTTACAGATCTACAGATTAAAAGCATGCTTAGTCTACTCACTCACCCTCATCAGCATTTGGGAGGAGAGGAATGGTTGAGAGGTTTGTATTCTAACGTATGAAAACATTTCGAGACCAGGCTTGACCACATAGCAAACCCTGTCTTTACTAAAAATACAAAAATTAGTTGGGCATAGTGGCTCATACCTGTAGTCCCAGCTACTTGGGGAGACTAAGGTAATCAATGAAGTGTACCCCATTTCGTTGATTTCTATTAGGTTGGGCATCTTAACATATCGTTATTGACTATTTCTTTTTTATTATTCGATTTGACTATCCAAAACTTCTGACTAGCTGACACAGGAGGATTACTTTAGCCCAAGAGTTCTCTCCCAGCCTGGGCAACATAGTGAGACCCCATCTCTAGAAAAAAGTTTAAAAATTAGCTGAGCATGGTAGCACATGCCTGTAGTCTCAGCTACTTTGGTGGCTGAGGTGAGCCGATCACCTGAGCCCGAGAAATTGAGGCTGCAGTGAGGCATGGCTACATCACTACACTCCAGCCTGGGTAACAAAGTGAGACCCTGTCTCTTAAAAAAAAAAAAGTTTGTGATCAATTTTTTGGGTAGTTGTTTGTCTTTTATATGGATTGGTAAAATCTCCTTAGATATCATGGACATCAGCCCTATATTGCATACGTTGCAATACTTTTCTCCAATCTGTTAACTTTTAAACTTTTAATGGTATTTTGCTTAAATTATGTATATTCAAATATATCCATATTGTTATATTTTACTTCATTGTTTTGCATCTTATGGATGGAGGAGGCCAAGAGTATAAAACTATTATTTTTACCGGTTACATATACTTTGGAGGGGCGCATTTATTTGTGTGTATGAGTCAGAAAAGTAAACTAACTTTACATTTTTCTAAATTAGTAGTTGATTATCTCAGTGCTGTTTATTTCCCTGTGGATGTTCTCTTGTAATATACACATTGGTCAGCTTCTGGATTGCTTATCATGTTCTAATGAGCTGTTTATCTATCCCTGTCTATATCCTACTATTTAATTAGGATATATTTATAGCATATTTGTATATTTAATGGGGTATTTTTTTCACTCTCAAAATTCTCTTGGCTATTTTTTTATGTTTACTCATCTAGAGAGATTTAGAATATGCTTCTTGGATTTCATAAAAATAACCTACTGATATCTTTATTGCTTATGTAAATAAAAACAGATGCAAATAAATAAGCTTTTGGGGAGTATAACAGCTGATATCAAGGGTAAACTTTAAAAGTTTTTCCAAAACATAAAATGATTAACACTCTTTAATACCTTTCCAGATAAGGAAAAATTAAATATTCGTATCACTAAAATAAATATGCCTTGCTTAAGTATTTTAAACCTTGGCAGTAAAGCAAATGTTACTGCTATTTTTCCATTAATTTATGACATCATTAGAGATATATTCCAGTAGGGAAATGTTTTGGCTCTGAGACATAAAAATAATGCTTATGATTTTCAAGCTGCTTTCAGTAATTCTTTTACAAGGAAGAGTTTGGTAATCACTACAGTTTTTAGCCAAAATAATACAAAAACATGATCATGTTTTACATTTAGCAAGTTGCTCATAAAAAAGATGGTGGTGCTCTTAGCAGTAGCCTCTCTTGGAGAAAACAAACACCTTGCGAATCATTACCTAGCCCTTTAAATGTAACCTACATACACAGCAGCTCTCCTTTCCTCCTATTAGCATGAGACATTGTCTGCTTATACCAAGTAAGGCTTCCCTTCAAAATGTCAATCTGTGAACTCCCTGCAGATTTGGGGTGGTTAATAAATGGGCTGACTCCTCTTCTCAGACACCTCTTCATCTAGAGGCCATTTCCCACACAGTAATGCACCAGTGAACAATGGAAGGACCCATTTCTGTATATAAAACTTCCTTCTCTATCTCCAGAAAGAGACACAAGCTCATGGCCAAGGGAAGGCATGGGAGGGAGACTTTTCACGACTCACCCTTTGAACTTCTTGAATTTTTGAAACATTATGAATGTATTGCCTAGTCAAAAACAAACATTTAAAAGAAAAAATAAAGGATCCATTCTCTAAGTCCTTTTTTCTGTAAATGAGGATTCCATTGTGGTGGCTTTTCTTGACTAATGGTTCATTGTGACACTTTGATGCCTTGTGCACTGGGGAAGTACCTCTGTTACTTCCGTCATGGAATGCATTCTGTGACATGTTTGGTTTGTAGTGATGAAGAATGGTGGTGCTCTACTCTTTCATCTAATTCCCCCAGTTTCTCCCAGTATCTTCCAGATGGTGCTCTGGAATTGGAGTGGATTCTAGGGCCATACAACAATGGTGGGGACAAATGGTCCCCACAAGCAGTTTCCTGTGGCCCAATAGGTACCAAACCCTAACCTCAGTTGCTTAGACCCTGCTGCTTGTCTGGCCAAAGTCTGTATTTTGTACCCCTAGGCAGTGCCCACTCAGCCCACTGTTCAAAACCCAGAAGTCCATTTGAGGGTGATATATTGTTAGATAGTATCATTGCATTCTCCAAGGAAACCAACATGGCACTCAAATGCCACTTCCTTTTCCTTAGTAAATTGAATTTCTACAATATAAAATAAATCTCTAAATCATAAAGACAAATTGCATGAAAGGTCAAATTTTGCTTAAGTTCTAAATTGTAAAGTAGTTATAGCTAAGCAATAAGATTTTTAGTAATTTTAATTTTCCTCTGGATATTCTGTTTTCCAAATGGAGGAAGTGTTAACATGTATCAGATTTGTTATCAAGAGATAATATCACTTTTGAAAAATAAACTTTTAATTTTGTAAATGAGGACATTTTTAGAATATACAAAGTAGTTGCATATTTGTATCAGCTTGTAAATTATTTACTTCTTATATTAAGAAGTCTTATGGAAGACTCATAGCATCATTGAATTGAGGCTCCTTAGAGTTCAAATGAGCCTCTGGAGATCATTGTCATAATGTCAAATGGGAGAGTCAGGATATTGACTAACTGTAGCAGCAGTATATTTTATTTAAAATTCACATGCCTGGAAATGAAGATTAGGAAACAACTTCAAAAATTCGTAATGGTTTATTATAGAGTGGGGTTATAGCAATCTTTTTTTAATTTTCTCTACTTTTCAAATTTTCTTAATGTTAAGAAGTTTTTCTTTATGCTGAGAAGATACTGAGATAAATATATATATATATATATTCACATAGAGTTGACCCTTGAACAACATGGGAGTTAGGGGCACTGATCCCCACTCACAGTCAGAAATCCACATATAATTTTGACTCCCCCAAAACTTAATTACTAAAACCTACTATGGCTGGAATCCTTATTGGTAACATAGTGAATCAATACATATTTTGTATGCTATATGTATCTTGTGCTATGTTCTTACAGTAAAGTAAGCTACAGGAAAGAAAGTGTTACTTTAAAAATCATAAGGAGGCCAGGCACAGTGGCTCACACCTGTAATCCCGGTGCTTTGGAAGGCCATGGCCAGAGGATCACATGAGGTCAGGAGTTCGAGACCAGCTTGGCCAACATGACGAAACCTCATCTCTACTTAAAATGCAAAAATTAACTGGGTGTGATGGTGCACATCTGTAATGCTACCTACTTGGAGGCTGGAGGCTGAGGCACGAGAATCACTTGAACCCGGGAGGTGGAGGTTGAAGTAAGCTGAGATTGTTTCACTTCACTCCAGCCTGGGTGACAAAGTGACAATCTGTCTCAAAAAATCATAATCATCATAAATCATAGAAAAGAGAAAACATATGTACTATTCATTAAGTGGAATTGGATCATCATGAAGGTCTTCATCCTCATTGTCTTCATGTTGAGTAGGCTGAGGAGGAGAAGGAGGGGTTGGTCTTGCTGTTTCACCGGTGGCAGAGGTGGAAGAACATCCACGTGTAAGTCGACTCATGTAGTTCAAACCCATGTTATTCAAGGGTCAACTGTGTATATGTACACATATACGTATACACATACACATATACATATACATACACATACACACACACATACACATATACATATACATACACACATACACATATACATACACATACCCATACATACACATACACATATACATATACATACACATACACATGCACACACATACACATACACATATACACACACATACACACATATACATACACATACACATATACATATACATATACATACACATACACATACACATGCACGCACATATACACATACATACATACACATATACATATACATACACATATACATACACATACATACACATACACATATACATGCACATACACATACATACACATACATATATACATGCACATACACACATACACATACATACACATACACATACACATATACATACACATATTTTTAAAGCAATGATCTCATTCTGTACTTTCTTGAGGTATTACTATCCTATGTGGATTTACAGTTAAAGTAAGCCACTTTTTCAGCTTCTAGATATGTTTATCCAAATATCACATCACAGGAAATATACTTAAAATGGCAATAAAAATTAATAAAGCATCCTCCACTGAGGAATGGAAAGGCTGCTTTTGTAGTAGCCTGTCTCTCATGGATACTCCATTTACTTGCTACCTGGACAGAAACTAAAAGGAGTTGCAGAATGCTGCTTTAACTACTACCGGAGTTGAAAGCAAGGTTCAGTATTGGGAATGATAAGAGCCCAGCCACTGTGTGGTCTAGCCTCTCAGGTAGAACAAGGAGCTGTAATTTAAGAGAGTCTCTTCGTTTGTCTAATATGCTTGTATGTATGGAAGGATCCCTTGAGCCCCAGAGGAGGTAGTGAGCTATCATCCAGCCACTGCACTCCAGCCTGGGTGACAAAGCCAGACCCTGTCTCTTTAATAAAATAAAAATAAATAAGCATATGTGGCATGATAATGAAACTCTTTTAAAGAAAAGGGGAATGAATTTTTTAGAAGGTTTATTTCTATCAAGTAGGGAAGTACAGGAAAGTAATATTTTACCTTTTTGAGTAATTATATATTTTATGTTATGTGAATAAATTTATAGGAAGGGCTGGGTACAGTGACTCACGCCTGTAATCCCAGCACTTTGGGAGACCAAGGTGGGTGGATCACCTGAAGTCAGGGGTTCGAGACCAGACTGGCCAACATGGTAAACCCTGTCTCTACTAAAAATACAAAAATTAGCCGGGTGTGGTGGTACGTGCCTGTAATCCCAGCTACTTGGAAGGCTGAGGCAGGAGAATTGCTTGAACCCAGGAGGTGGAGGCTGCAGTGAACTGAGATTGCATCACTGCATACAGCCTGGGCAAAAGAGCAAGACTGTCCCCCCCCAAAAAATGAATTTATAGGAAGATAAATAAATTTTTTAAATTAAATTATAAAGGAACCGCCTTTATCAAAATAGTTACCATTACCTAAATTCCATAACTTAAAAATAGCTTTTGTCCCATTCCCTCCCTCTTAACCAGTATGAAAATAAGAAAAAATGTATTGCAGTTTAACAAGAAAGAAGAAAATATGTATGACTTTAGATTGGAGTCTCAGAAACGTTCTGTAAAGAGGGTAGACAAAAAGCTTCAGTATCCTTAGGGCACAGTAAATCTATTTACTGCTCCACCAACTTGAAGCCTAAAGCTAAAACTGTCATTCTGTCACCTAGACCAACTTCTCAAGAGGGAAAGCTGAACTTCTCCTACTTTAAAATGAATGCAAACTATTGAGAAATAACAAACTGAAGAGTATTTTGCTTTTTTAGTACTTCTAACCACAGAGCGGAATTTGTTTTAGAGCTGAATTTGAAGATAAGGTGGCTAATTTAAACAGGATGTAAATGTCCTTTTCAAATTGGATACAGCAGGAAAATATATGGGTTTTTTTTGCCTTCTGGTTTTTACTTTTTACCAAATCTGGGCAGTCTGTCCTAAAGCGAGGTCATAGTTCCGACCTCTGGCTTTGTCAGCACATTATTGCATTTACGGATTGATTGGCCACGTTCTTTTCCTAGTCAACCCTTGAAGCTGTGCTGGTGGCCGGTGACCTTCCAACACAATCCAGACTGTGGAACTCACTGTATACTGGGATCCATAGGCAAATGGTGTGTGCAGGAAAAAAGGAAAGAATCTTACACTGTCCTCAGTCATTTTTGAAAATTAAATGCGGAATACTTTCCAGGATAATACAGGGTTTTCAAAGATTATCTCTTCTGGTCGGGTGCTGTGGCTCATGCCTGTAATCCCAACACTTTGGAAGGCAAGGTGGGAAGATCGCTTGAGGCCAGGAGTTCAAGACCAGCCTGACCAACATGGCGAAAACCCATCTCTCCAAAAAATACAAAAATTAGCCAGGCGTGGTGGCAGGTGCCTGTAATCCCAGCGACTCAGGAGGCTGAGGCAGGATGATCGCTTGAATCCAGGAAGCAGAGGTTGTAGTGAGCCTGAGATCATGTCACTGCACTCCTGACTATGTGACGGAGTGAGACTGTGTCCCCACCCCACCCCCCCAAAAAAAGAAGAACTGCCATTTTGGGGTCTGGAGGACAGTGGCTTCCTTCTCACAGTTCCACTAGGCAGTGCCCCAGTGGAAACCCTGTGCGGAATATTCAGCCCCACATTTTTCCTCTGCACTACCTTAGTAGAGGTTCTCTGTGGGGGCTGTGCCCTTGCAGCAGGCTTCTGCCTGGACAGCCAAGCTTTTTCATATATCCCTGGAAATCTAGGTGGAGTCTCCCAAGCTCCCATCACTTTTGCATTCTGTGCATCTGCAGGCTTAACATGTGGCTGTTAAGGCTTTCAGCTTGTACCCCCTGAAGCCGAAGCCTAAGCTGTATCTGGGCCCTTTGAGCAAAGGCTGGAGCCAACATGCTGGACTGCAGGGAACAGTGTCCTGAGGCTGCACGAGGGCCCTTGACCTGGCCCTCGAAATAGTGACTGAAAGGGTGATGTTGCCTCTGTGTATCAAATGTAGGCACGGCGGTCCTCACATCTGCCCAAGGTTGCGGTCAGGGATAGATTAAGAACTGAACTCAAAGTGGACGCATTCCTGCTTTAGTTATAAATTGTCTGCCACTTTTGTAAAGCTTAGTACATATTATTTTTCTTTTGACTTTTGGAAAGTCAGAAATACAGAAGTAATATAAATCCCTTGTATCCATCTAGCAGCTCCTCAGTTATCAATTCATGGCCCATCTCATTTCACCTGCTCTTATTTTTTAGTTTTTCATTTTGTAATGCTTGTGTTCAATACAGCAACATTTATTAAGTATTACATGTACCAGAGATTGTATTCTACGAGTACATAAAAATGGATCAGAACATTTCTTTCCTCAGCTTCTCATGATCCAATAGCAAAGGCACACATATACAAAGATTATATAATGTGGGCAATAACTGGCATAAGCCAAAGGCTATGGGCACAGAAAAGAGCGATTAGCACTTCCCTGATCAGTGGAGGGAAGGGAGTTTGGAGAACTCACAAAGTGAGATTGCATAAAGCACAGTTGGGAAGAGAGATAAAGGTAGAGGAAAGCATAGGCCAGCCCCAGCGGCTTAAACCTGTAATCCCAGTGCTCTGGGAGGCTGAGGACAGATTGCTTGAGTGCGGGAGTTTGAGAGCAGCCTGGGCAACATAGCAAAAACCTATTTCTACTAAAAATACAAATGTTATCTGGGCATGGTGGCTTGTGCCTGTAGCTTCAGCTGCTTTGGAGACTGAGGTGGGAGAATCACCTGAGCCCAGGAGGTTGAAGCTGCAGTGAGCTGAGATCGCACCACTGCACTCCAGCCTGGGCAACAGGAGTGAAACCCTGTTCCCCCGGGCCTCCCACCCCGCCACAAAAAAAAAAAAAAAAAAAAAAAACAGAGTAAAGAGCATTAGTGCAAAAGTATTCTGAGAGCAAGTAATTGGAAGTTGAGAGTATTTGGAAGCAGTGATGGAGATATAGCTAGAAACATGGGTTGGTCCACTTTCTGAAAAGCCTCACTTGCCACTCCAGGAAATTTAAATTTTATTTTGTTGGTTTTCTTATTTTCATTTTTTTAAAAGGGACTGGGTCTTGCTATGTGCCCAGGCTTGTGTTGAACTCCTGGACTCAAGGCTATCCTCCCACCTCAGCCTCCCAAGTAGCTGGGATTATAGGCGTATGCCACCACACCCAGCTTAACATTTATTCTGTGGGGAATGGGGAACAATACAATGCTTTAAAGAAAGAACTTTGCTGGGCACAGTGGCTCATACCTGTAAATCACAGAATTTTGGAAGGCAAAGGTGGGCAGATCGCTTGAGGCCAAGAATTCAAGATCAGCCTAAGTAACATAGCGAGACTCCATCTCTAATTAAAAATAAAAATAAAAGATTTTTAAAACCCCAAGAACTGGAATAAATGGGATGAGTACTAGCAACAGTGAAGAGCATAGATTTGACGGCGAGAGCTTGTGACAGGGAAACCCATTAGGATGGCTGACCAGAGCAGGTGAGCATTCAACTGTAGAAGATAGGGTCAAAGGCTAGGTGGAGCTGCATAAACGTGGACTCGAAGAAGTAGGCTGAAGAGTTTGATCACTTAAGGCTTTATGGAGAAGATAACTTTTGACCTTGATCTTGAAAATGAAAACATAGATAGGAAATGAAGGGAAGGAATTGCAGTATTAGTGAACAGTATGTCCAGAAGCATCGGGCTACAAAAATGCCAGGAATGTTCAGGAACTCACAAGGAGGGAAAGGAAGCCAGCTGGCTGGCTAACAAGCATATCGTGAAACTAGTGCCAGCAAAAGATGGCACGTTAATGATTCCAGGACAGGCAGTTGAGGCAGCACTTGGTGACTAATAGCAAATGCTGGGCGAGGGAGAGAAATGAATTGCTAATCTGAGGTTTCTAGACAAAATATGTATATATATGTTCTAAAGGTAGAACATTAAATAAGACAGAAAGTGCAAAGGCAGCTTAACCAGGAGAACTTTGTATAGTTGTGGACACACTTAGCATGTACCTGTGGAACATCAGCGTGGAAATGCCCTGTGGGCTTTGGAAATTCAAGCATAGATAGTAGATTTGGAATCAGCAGGTAAGATGATGAGAGCCTGAAGCTAATGAAAAAGTGCCTATTTGTTGTTCTGCCTTTTTTTTAAAGAGACAGAGTTTCACCATGGCCAGGATGGTCTTGATCTCCTGACCTCATGAGCTGCCCACCTCGGCCTCCCAAAGTGCCGGGATTACAGGTGTGAGCCACCGCGCCCAGCCTGTTACTCTGCTTTTATTATACAGACCGGGTGTACCTAAATCCGTTTGTGAAACATCTCACTCTGCTTGCTAAAGGTTAGAGCATGATGCTCAAGAATAGTGTTGTTTTCTGTCTTAGTTGCTGTGTAATCTGAATACTATAACCGGCATCTTTTATTTAAGCATTGTCTCTGCTTTCCTCAATAATATTTATAGCAGTATTTTGTTATGACAGCAATCTACAAACAGTCATTCAGTTGGGGGCTATCTGGGGTTGCTTTTCATTGTAAACATGTCCACGCCTTATTCAGCTCACTGAATGCAGAATGTGATCCTAGGCCACAGACTCACAGTTTCTATTTCTTACTCCAGGTTTCATCGTCCATAATGAAGTGTGAGACTATTTGGAAACAGAGACTGATCATCTTTGGGGGAAGCCCTGCTTCCTGAAAACCTGATATTGCACTGGGATTTGAATGTGTGTGTTTCCGTTTAACTTGTGGTGGAGGAAGTGTGAGACTCAGCTTGGTTGGGAAGCGCTCCTCACCTGTGCAGCCCAGATGGCTCCAACAAGCCAAGGGAAGAATGCAGGGACCCTTGCTGCCCAGCATGCACAGCGATGGTAAGAGACATCGTGGCCATTCTTCATCAGAAGCTTTAATCAAAGAAGATGAGCAGAAGACAATCGCTGGCTCCCTGTTACCAGAAAGCCAAATTTTATAATGCGGGTGAAAGAAAAATACAGAGTAAAATTGCTGGGCAGTGAAAAGGGATGGGAGTTGAAAAAGAAAGAGAAATATTTCATTATGTTAATGAAGAAAAGAGAAAATTGAAGCATAAATGTATTTTTGAAGTAGTTATTCGGTAACTGAGAACTTATTAAGGGATTTAGGAATCTAACCTTTGGATGTAGATTCCTCAAAGACTTGATCTGAGAATATTCTTCTTTCACCATTATGTTGGTACAGTATAGTACCATTATTTTACGTTGTGCCAGTGAATCCAATTGCCAGAAATAAGTCTGAATGTTTTCATGCATCTTTTTCTTAAACGCAAGAGCTTCTACTGACTCTTAACAAGCATGCTTACCCAAATTTTGTTGCATGCTTTTAAGTAGCATTAGCTATACACACTTGACATTTTTAAATATTCCTTTCCTAGTGTACCAGCCTTCACAGGATAAGAGGACTGGGAATAAAGTCAGATGTAATGTAACTCTAGAAAACTGTGGCAAGCTTCAAAAATAAATCTTTTGATCTTTCCTTATCTCGATTAGATCCAAAGTCAAAGCAACCATACTTCACCTAACAAAGATAGTGTTGACAATCATGACACCTGTTTTAAAAACCTGACTCCGAAATGAAAACTTAAGCAAGATACAAACGTGCTGCCTGCAGTAGTCCTGCATGGGAATAAGAACCGGTTATTTTTTAGTGCTGCATTTTTTTAAAAGTTGGGCTGCTGCTATTAAAAGGAAACAAAGCACAAAGATCAAAAAAATACCCAAAGACTTAACAGACCACAGAAAGTTTCCACTACATTGTGTGTGAGGAAATCTTTATCTTGTATTTTAGAAATCTGCAGATTGCATCCGCAAATACAGTATAGTATCTACTGTCAGTGCAAAAGAATCAGTGAGATTAAAGTAGTGGAGGGTTCCCTGTGAGCCTACAGTCTGTATTGTTTACATTAAGAAACACTCTATTGTTGTGTAGCTATTTTCCATGGAGTCACAGGCACAGTATGACTTCTACTTCCAAATACATGTGACCATTATGACCATGTGTAAATACCACCTTGCATTTAATTGTTCTGTCACAATTGTTTTGTGCCCCTTCAATTAAAAACACATGAAATGAATAACAAAACAAGACCCAAATAGAGTTTATTTTATTCTCAGTGTTTGGACTACAGTTTTCTGAGATGTTGCTTGTTTATAATATGGAAGCCTTCTATTTTCTATTTCAACCCAAAAGTAAGCATTTAACCTGATGAATAAATTTAGATCCTGCCATTCACTGGTTTTTTGAAGAACCTCTTGAAATTGGATTATTTTATTTAAAAATAAAAAATGTTAATACCAGTTGGCCTATTATAAAAAGCCAGGACCATGTTAGAGCTAGGAAAAGTAACCAACATTACTACACCTCTTGTTAGACTCTGTGCATTAATAGAATACACCTAGAGTCTGTTGTCATTTCACTGATAGGATAAGACATATTTTTGCTTTGACAAAATCTTTCTGCATGCCCAGGTGTCTGTCTCTGCCTGAAGTTTTGTCTGTTATATAGTGTTTTAATCCAGCCACAAAAATTAACTTGTGATTTTTTTCCCTAAAGTCATGCTTTTCCTTAATTATATTTTATTTTATTATTTAGTGTCTTGGGAAAAATACCAAGAGATAAAACATCTCTTCTAATTGTCTATGCTTAATCATCTTTACACACTTTAAAAATTTTTAACCACAAGGCTGCTGTATAATGGTAAATATTAGACATCACCATTTTATCATTCAAAGTACATGTCACTGAAAGTTTCTATTTGGTTGATAAAAGGAACAGTTTTTTTTCCCACTTTTGGTGCCTGTGATGCAATTTTTTATTGCCTACAATGAGATATACTCAGCACAAAAAATGAAAATATGGTATTTCAAAATTGTTTTCCTTGTATAATAGGTCAGATTTATTCAATACTCATACTTTTTCTTTATACTAATTGATACATTTAGAAAAAATTTTCTCAGTTTGAGAAAAGTTTAAAAGTTAAGAAAAAAATAGCCACTGCTCGTCTACTATCTAGGTAATTAGAACCACCAATTATTTTATTAGAATGATTGCTTGAGTAAAAAGCTGTAGAAAGAATTAAAGAATTATGAGCCAAGCTGTATTTTGCAAAATATGGCTCTATTTTAGTAGAGCAGAGACGAGGCATATCCCCACCAGCTGCCCAGCCAGAGGTCTCCTACCTGGTGGCCCTAAAGGGATGCAGAGCCCTGGCCCACCCACCGTGCATATGCTCCTCTGCCCGCCTCCTGCGTTTCAGCAATCCAACCAGTAAGTGTATGTTGATTAGGGAAAATAAATGTGTGTGGGAATTGGATTTCTTTTGTGGTAACACAATTCCAGGTTTTTGTCTATTAAAAGTGTGACATTAGGCTGACATCGAGGAAGTAAGTGGGTTTTCCTGAGTTCCCAAGATATGATTAAGGAAGAAAACAAATCCATCTCCAGGAAAATCCCAGGCAGGATGTAAAAATCGAAGTGACCATTTTAGTTTCTTGGTTTTTTTTTTAATGGAGGATAAAAACATTAACATTAAGGTATTAGGAAGATGCTCAGCAAGCGTGATCAGCATCTTCATAGTCATTACCAATCAGTCTGACAAAATAGTTCTCTGGTGGTCAGCCTTCATTTAAGGCAGCTTGCCTGATAATTTGCTGTGTATGTGAAGTGTCTTGTATTTTTACATGTTAGGTATAATTCCTGAAATTGCTTAACTGAAAGCTATAATAGAGAACCATTTTGGCATTTGAACTGCTATTTTACATGTAGGAACAAGCAAACACATATGTTTCTCTACTCTACCCAGAGAAACTGACTTTCTGGTTTCAGCTTCATATTGTTTAGTAGCATAATGAGAGTAATCTCTTATTTTTCTCAAATTTTAGTAAATATATTATTAGCAGGAAGTTCTGAAATTGAAGGGAAAATATATTTAAGGAAATAAAAGAATTGAATACACCCTTCAAAAATCACCAAATACTGAAAATAAGAGATCAGTCCTTAAAACCTGAGTCAAAAAAGATCCAGTTTTATACCCTGCAATTAATTCAGGGCTGCATTGGCATTAAAAAAATTAAATATATATATATATATATGTATCATATATATAGTAGCTTACACTTAAAAGAGAAAATATTACATTAACACTGCATATTCTGATATATACCACATAAACACATAACAGGCATTTTATTTATACTTCATAGAGTCAGACACAACTTTCAAAAATCGTACTATATTTGCAATAGAAAAGGGTATTCTTGTCTACCACAAAGTAGTATGTCCACACTTAAGAGTGAAAATTTTCTTCCTTTCCTGCTCAAAAATTTCTTCAGTCTGTTATTAAGTGGCCCTTGCTGCAAATTTTAAACAGAGCAAGAAATCTTCCTCAGAGTAGGTGGCATGGAGTTAAACTACTAGAATATATGTGAATTCATGTCATTTACCCTTGAGTATGGTAGAACTGTTAAAGCATTCCTAAATTCCAATTATATGAAGCCTATCATTACTGGGGAAAGTACATTCCTTGGGATAAGAATGAATTTCTTCACACCATTAGAGTATGTTGTGAGTAGTAAGGAACTACTTAGATGCGATTTATTTACAGAATTGTCCCTTGGCCTCTTGAAATGGCTAGATCTTTCACTGCTGAGTAGTTTATCTACTTGCTGGTAGGATAGATTACATTGCTTTACTGGACAAAGCAGAATGAATTTAAAGAACTAAAATATGTCCTACATTGGCCGGGAGCGGTGGCTCACATCTGTAATCCCAGCACTTTGGGAGGCCAAGGTGAATGGATCACTTGAGGTCAGGAGTTCGAGACCAGCCTGGCCAACATGGTGAAACCCCGTCTCTACTAAAAATACACACACACAAAATTAGCCAGGCATGGTGGCTTGTGCCTATAATCCCAGCTACTCAAGAAGCTGAGACAGGAGGCTTAAACTCAAGGGGGCAGAGGTTACAGTGAGCCGAGATTGTGCCACTGCACTCCAGCCGGGGGCGACAGAGCAAGACTCCATCTCAAAAAAACAATAAAAATAAATAAAATAAAATATGTCCTAGAGGGAAAAGCAATGACAGAGTAATCACCAAATTAATAAGAACCTCTTTTTAGAGAAAGTACATCCCCAGTTAGTTCAAACTCAGGTTTCAAAGAAGCAGCATTGGACTCTGCTGTAAAGGCAGGCAGTGACCAAAGAGCTGGTGGGGAGAGAAGTGGAGCACCCTTAAATCATTCCCATTTTCGCCTCCAATTTACTTTTTGTAATCATTAAGCTTGAGCTATGTATGGAAATGCAAAGCACTATTAGCATTTCTAGAAAGCAGCTGAAACCTTACCCACCAATGCTTTTTTGAAGATGGTGTCACCCCAAATTTAAAAATCCCATTGTGTATGCTGTATGATTTCTGGCAAAGAAATGGAGGATCCTGTGGCAGCTATTCCCACGTAAAGCCAACCATATAAGGATGGGTCATGTTTTAGCCATGCTAGGATTTACTGCACACACAAGAAAAATGTCATTTAGCTTGTCGAATTGCTAGCACAGCTGCACATGAGCGAAGCACTGTTGGTCAGTGTTTCTCAGTGGGGGTACTCTTGGCATTTGGAGCTGGGTAGGTCTTTGCTGTACAGAATCATCGCATGCATTGCCAGATGTTTAATATCCCAGGCCCCTGCTGACTAAATGTCAGTAGCATTCCCAATCATTGTAAACACCAAGAATAAAAAGCCTTCCCCGTGTTCAAATGCTCTCCCTGGGAGGTTGGTATCACCTTCCCTGAATGCCACTGTCTACTGCAATTCAAGAACACGTGGAGAAATAGTGCCTGTCCCCAAACATTGTCTCTGCTGCCTTGCATTTCTTTGAGCCCTGAATTGTTTTTCTCCCTTCATTTATTGAGCCTTTGTTTCAGTACAGCTTTAATTTGCCAATTCTTCAGGGAGGAGGTTACTCGGCAGCCTTGGCCATACTGTGGGCATGGGGACTTGGCCTAGTCCCTATCTATACTTAAAGGAGAGCTCATACATGAAGAAAGCTTTTTTTTTTCTTTGCCTTAAAACTTTACTTTAGAACCACATTCTTGGTCATAATCCTTGTAAATGTCAAGAGGATTGTTGCACGGGTTAGACACAAACACAGACTAACAATGCACTTGAACAGAGCTGGTGGTCTTTGGAAATAAATCACCATTAGATTTCACCTGTTTATGCTGCATCCCATAAGTTCCAAGTGAATCGCCTGCTTATCCTATTAACGAAGCATTTAATTCACACGCAAATGCTTGAATTCCCCCGTATAAATATAGTCATGCGGTTCAACTTTTCTAATAAGATTTGTGAATGCTGCATTATAACAAAAATGTGGATTAACTGTGGATTGCATGCCTATTATTCATACTTCAGTGACGGTCACACACAAAACAAGATGAGTTTTACTTATGAAACATTAAACTGTACTAACAATACAGAAACATATTCTCTTTGTTGCTTTTTATCACCAAAACTGAATGGTAAATATGTCTTGAAGTTATTTGGATGAATTGTGGCTAGGAGAATGGAGTTTATTTAGCCACTATAATTTTTAAAACATTAAAATTTCTAAATTTTTTTGAGGCCAAGCAGCACAGAGTCATAAAGGTGGTTATATTGTAAGATTTTAGGTGGTGCTTAAGAATTCTTATCTTTTTAAATGGCAGTATTTTTTTTTTAAGAATAAATTGAAAGTAGAAAATAAGACAGAATGCCACTGTACCCTCAGGTCAATTTTATGGTATATGAAAATGCCAATAATATTTGTGCCACTTGCCAACTCGGGGTGAGGGGGGCCTTTTCCCCTACTGGATACTTTTGTTATAGTTTAACTATGTCATTACATTGCTTAGAGAGCCTCCACAGTGAGAAATTGCCACTGCAGTGCTAACTCGCCTTCAGAAATAATTAGAATGATTCAAGGGTCAAACCACTTTCATCCCTTAAAATATAGGCACTAACTTTTCTGTTTCTTTTTTTTTTTTTTTAACATTTCTTCTGTGGCTTAAAAACATGCCAGTGTGTTCAAAACATTTGCACCAATTTCACCAGATTTAGGACCTACTAAAACTTCAAACAAGTCTCTTTCTTTTTTTTCTGTGTAACAGCAATTTTTAAATAATGGACTATATTCATTCTTTTGTTATTTCACACTTCAGATAAAGTGATAAGAATGATAAACTGTGATCATTATCAGACTGACTGAATGCTTTCTGATTTCCGGTGAGCGATCTAGTCCTATGTATTACACAGGCATAATATCTGTGAGTGTAAATAACTGGAAGCGTACACTGATTAACATGACAGTTTCTCTTTTGTTATTGTTCTTATCTGTACTGTATTATAGTATGTGGGTATAAATATCTACAAGTATACATACATACGTACTTGTATTCCACTGTTGTAACCTGAAAGATAGACTGTGTATTCCTGTTTTTAATTCTGTACTGGTGTTTGTGTTATTTAAAATGCAAAATTCTGCTCTATTTAGTTGTATAATATTAGAGGATACTTTGCTGTGCACAATTCCAAGTGCCTTAGAACATTGTTTAGCTTTCCTAAGTATATATAAATGCGTAAATGTATAAAATTGGGAAAAGTTACCTCAATAAAATCATTGGGAAATCCCCAGTTTAATTTGTTCCAATTTCTGTTATATTCGAATAGTGCTCAGCCTTTTTAAATGAAAAAAGAGTAAGACAGCTTTCCTAATTGCCTGCTATTTCAACTTCACCTAAGTTTTTAACATCTCTTTGTATGTAAGGCCTTGAGATGTGTACTTATTATTTAAAATGTCTGTCTGAAGAATTACTGCTCTTAAAAGAAACTTAGAGTATATTTTTAACTTGCTATCTTTTTATATCTAAGGCATTTGATATTGATGTTTTTATTGCCATTATTATATGTAAACGTAAAAGATAGTCCATTTAGAGTTTATAATATAGAAAATAAACAGACTTCCTCATTATGCTTACTATTTAATGTATTACATACAAGGCGTGAGGTCGGGAGCATATTTTGACCAGAAAAGGAATTGGAATATACTTTTTGTGATTCTCAACAGCAATTCCAAATTGTAACTTTACCTCCCCACACTCCAGGACAAGGCCAACGATATAAGGGGAAACTTGAAAACAATGTGCTTGCCAGTATCCTAGACAGAAGACCAAATGATTGAAACCAAAACATTAAAAAGTAGGTTTGAAAATCTGTCCCAAGTATGCTATTGAAAATGAGAGGCCCATCTTCAAGGCAGGGGTAGTAGTTGTTGCAATTCCATTCTTTCTCAGACAAAACCAAGTTCTACATCAAAACATTACTTTCTAAAACCCATTGGAGGTAAGAAATGTGCAAGTTTTCATTTTACACAATATTAGGATGACCTCTGATTTATTGTGATATAACTATTCAATGAAAAAACAAAAATAAAAAAATAGAAACATAAATTTTAAAATGTCAGATACAGTGGCTCATGCCTATAATTCCAGTACTTTGGGAGGCTGAGGCAGGAAGACTGCTTGAGCCCAAGAATTTGAGACCAGCCTGGGCAGCACAATGAGACCTCATCACTATAAAAAATAGAAATAGAAAAACAAACTAGTTATAAGCCTCAATTCAAACTTAGGTATGGAGTTGCTACTATGAGTGGTGCTGCCCACAACACCCAAATCCTCACTTGTTTGTGAGTTTTAAGCTCTTTGCCCTTTAAAGAATGGTCACTGATAATGGAACATGTAAAATTTAGAGAAAGGCTATAAACCTAAAGTTTTCATGAAGATTTTTTTGCTCTTTTAAAAACAGACACCATTTCTAAGGATTTGAATGAAAAAAAAAAGCTGCAGATGTTAACTTTCTGAAATTAGATAAATATCGGAGGGAAGAGAGAAGTAGCATTTTCAGTGCTGGTCTACTCAATGATTTGGTTTTGGATGGACTTTTTGACCTTGGTTGGCCCAGGTCAGACAAACCAGAGATGGGGGCATTTCACATAAGCAAGAATTTGCCTCTAATTCTTCATGCAGCAAACTGAACTACAAATCTACAAGTCATCTTTTCCCACAGTTGGTCCTTGTATTTCTGTGTGTGTTTTTGGGGTTTTTTTTGTTTTTGTTTTTGTTTTTTTTTTTTGGAGACAGGGCCTTGCTCTGTCACCCAGGCTGGTGTGCAGTGGCACAGTCATGGCTCACTGCATCCGGGAACTCATACGCTCAAGCCATCCTCTTGCCTCAGCCTCCCAAATAGCTGGGACTACAGGCATGCTCCACCATGCCTGGCTAATTTTATTTTTTGCTTTTTGTGTGTGTGTATTTTTTGTAGAGCTATGGCTCACTATGTTGTCCAGGCTAGTTTTGAACTCCTGAACTCGAGAAATCCTCCCACCTCAACCTCCCAAGGTGCTGGGATCACTGGCATTAGCCACTGCGCCTGGATGGCATTAGTCTTCTTAAAGCACACTCTTATATCATTCCTGCTTAGAATTGTCCAGGGAATTCCCTCTACCTGCTGAACAACTTCCAGGTGCTTTAATCTTGCCCTCAAGAGCTGTAGTTAAGGCCAGGAACAGTGGCTCAACCCCGTAATCCCAGCATTTTGGGAGCCCAAGGCCAGTGGTTCACTTGAGCTCAGGAGTTCAAGTCCAGCTGGGACAACATGATGAAACTCTATCTCTACTAAAAACACAAAAATTAGCTAGGTGTGGTAGCATGCACCTGTAGTCTCAGCTACTTAGGAGGCTGAGGCACAAGAATTGCTTGAACCTGAGAGGTAGAGGTTGCAGTGAGCTGAGATCGTGCCACTGCAGAGCGAGACTCTGTCTCAAAAAAAAAAAACAAAAAGAAAAGAAAGAAAGAGAAAAGAGCATCTAGAGTCTAATCACAGACCAGAGTTCCAGATTACACTCCCTTTATTCCATGCTTGGACCAAATCAAATGAAACTCATTGTTCCCCAAATATGTGATGCAGTCTTTACACATCACAATTTTGTTTAAGTCATTCCCTCCAACTAGAGTTCTTTATGTGTTAATATCCGACTCATCCTTCCAGGAACAACCCAAATGTCTTCTCCAGCTATTGCATTATAGCCCCTTTAAGTTTGTCTTGAAATAGCATATATAAATTTGGCAGATTTTATTTTCTCTGTAATCATTTCAAATGACCAAATGTGACTATGACAAACATTTAACAACACTTTTTAAATCTAATGCATTGTATATGCAATAAATCAATTTTTCTTAGACATTTCAGTATTATTTACAAATGTAGAAATGTTCTTAAACTTTTTAATTTTACAAGTCTAAAATTAGTTACATAGTTGAAATTGAAATTGCAGGGCTAATAAATTCGTTTCTACAATATTCCAGTTTTTAAAAAAATTGTTAGTGCTTTAATACCAAGTACATATAGATTGTCTTAATAATTATAAAATATAACACAAAAGTATTATTTTGATTTAATATCTATATGTAATTTCAAGGCTTGTAGAAACAGACACTAAGAAAAGCAGATTTTAAAACCTCAGGCAAACTGATTACTAGATTGACAATTCACTATTTGCTTAATGGAAAAAAAATTCATGACTGATAAATGCATCCCAAGTGTTATATATGTCTGGGAGGAACCTACATCAACCACAAGGACATAACCAGAACCATTTTTCAATCCTTATTTTGTTAGAAGGTTTCCAAATCCACAGCCTTTAGAAAGAATTGGTTTTGTTATACCTGATTCAAACTACATCCTAAAAAGTTCTTTGTCTGATAGGTAGAAGGAAGTTTGGCTACCACAGTGGTTCATACCTATACCTATAAATGTGGTGGTTTGTGAGGCCAAAGCAGGAGGATTGCCTGAGTCCAGAAGTTTGAGACCAGTCTGGGCAACATAGCAAGACCTTGACTCTACAAATAATAAAAAAAGGTTAGCCAAGCCTGGTGGTGTAACTATAGTCCCAGCCACCCAGGAGGCTGAGGCAGGGAGATTGCTTGAGCATAGTTGGTCAAGGGTGCAGTGAGCTATGATCACCACACTGCACTCTAGCCTGGGTGACAGAGTCAGACCCTTTCTCTGAAAGAAAAAAGAAAACAAGATGTAGAAAAGTAGAAGAAACTCTCCAGCTGAAGTTAATTTCCTTCAACAATCTTTTCCTGGCCTACTTGAAATTTTACATTTTTTTTCCATATTCTGTCAAACGAGACACAATTGGTTTAAATGTGTGATTTTATTTAATTTTTTAAAATCTTTTTTTATAGAGACAGAGGTCTCACTAGATTGCCCAGGCTGGTCTCAAACTCCTAGCCTCAAGAGATCCTTCCTCTTTGGCCTCCCAAAATATTGGGATTACAGGCACAAGCCACCACACCCAGCCATGACATCTAATTAGATTGTACATTTATCCCATACCAATGTCTCATCTAGATTTGTTCCTGAGACCAGAACTCTATAGTTGTGTTCAGAATAACACAATTAAGTATTAAAGCTGAGCCAAACATGGAAGCTGTAATGAGACTAAAGAGGTAGATGAAGGCTAAATCTTGAGGGTCCTTTTAATCCTTGTCAAAGAATTTACAATTTATCCTTGAGACAACAGAGATGTACCAAAGTATTTTAAGCTCAGGGGTAACATCATCAGATTTGACCTAATCATCCCGGCCATAGTGGATTGGAATGGAGGAATGGATTGGATTGGAGGAGGCAATACTGGAAGCATGGTGACCATAAACTGCTGTAATCTTGCTGGGAGACAATAGTGGCCCCAACCTAGGTATTAACTGTTGGAATGAAGAGACATAGACAGATTCAAAGGACAGTTATGAAGTAGAAATGATTGTTCCATAGGGAAAATAGAGATGGAAAAGTTAAGATGATACCTACTTGGTGGTATCATCAAGTGGCTGGCTTGAGCAGATAGTGCCGATGCCACTTAGGGAAATAGAAAACAGCCGAAGTGAAGCTGATGTAAGGCTAGAGTGGAGGGCAAGGAAGAGCAAGAGAGCATAGGAGGTGTACAAAGGGGAGGCATTCAATTTTGGAAACGCAATTCAATTTGAATTGACTTCTGTTGGGACATCCACATGTGGATAGATGTACAGAAGTCAGTTGGATATATGAGTCTGAAAGTCAGGAAGAATGTCTGGGCTACAGATAGGAGGCTGAGAATCAGCAGCACATGTAATGGAAGCTGTGGAAGTGGGCAAACCTCTTCAACAGACAATGCAGCTTAAGACTATGAAAAAATTACCACAATAAAAATCTAATAAACTATTTTCTCATTGCCTGGTTTTGTCTCCAAGGCTGCAAAATCAAATCATTCACTCATCATCTAAGTGCTTAGGATGTTTGTTTGTCTTATATTCAATGAGTTTTACTGGTCAGCTTAACTTTAAATAAAATGGAATACCACATTATGTAGGGGTAAGTCGTCAAGCAAAAATTATATTTGAAAATGCCTTATATTACCCCAAAAACTATATACAAACATATTATCTCGATAAGTTTAACACAGCCTGTATTTACTTCAACATTGGAATAGGTGGCTGATTCTTTAATTTGGCACAGTCGAAGTTAGTTTATATTTAACTACTATATCCTAAATATAACAACATATATATGTATATAATCTTGCCTTTAAAGCCTAAGAATTACATTCAGCACAGTGAGATGTTCACTCTATAAGAAATACAGGGAACAGGCTGGGCACGGTGGCTCAAGCCTGTAATCCCAGCACTTTGGGAGGCCGAGGTAGGTGGATCACGAGGTCAAGAGATCGAGACCATCCTGGTCAACATGGTGAAACCCTGTCTCTACTAAAAATACAAAAAATTAGCTGGGCATGGTGGCGTACGCCTGTAATCACAGCTACTCAGGAGGCTGAGGCAGGAGAATTGCCTGAACACAGGAGGCGGAGGTTGCGGAGAGCCGAGATAGCGCCATTGCACTCCAGCCTGGGTAACAGGAGCGAAACTCTGTCTCAAAAAAAAAAAAAAAAAGAAATACAGGGAACAGAGTGATTGACTGGACACTGTACAATCTGATTGCACAGAAAATAGTTGATTAATGTCTTATATCACCCACATTCTGAGTATATGCTCTCTGATCCAATGGCAGGCAGAATCGCCAATCTCCCTCAATAGTGATGATGGCAAATCTTATTTCCCATATGCCAAAAGCATAAATTCATGAGTTAAATGTATGCATGGGCTGGGTGTGCTGGCTCGAACCTGTAGGTCTCACTTTGTTGCCCAGGCTGGTCTTGAACTCCTGGGCTCAAGTGATTCTCCCATCTTGTCCTCCCAAAGTGCTGGGATTATAGGCATAAGCCACTATGCCTGGCCCAATGTATATACTTCTGAGTCTAAGAACAAGGGTCAGTAAACAAAAAGCCAAACAATATAAAAGGATTGTGCGATTAAAAAGAATTTTAAAGAACATACAATTGCTAGTGACCATAAGCAAGTAAAAGATTTGAAATTTAAGAATGTACCATAAAGGACCTAAAATCTACCAGAAGTTTAGGGAAAGCAAAATAATCAGATCCAGGGAAGCAAGAGTTGGTTCAATGTGCAAGCAAACAGATTCTCATGAAGTGAACCTGATTTGAAGCAAAGCCCATGTCCTCTGACTGAATTCTAGACACTGAAGATTCTCCTGAAGTGAACCTGATTTGAAGCAAAGCTCGTGTTCCCTGACAAATCCTAGACTGTTCAAGAGACGATCATCCTGAAGTACAATGCAGTGAGGTGAATAACTATATTCAGCTGAGAAGAGGACAGTAGCTCACGCTCATCAAGTGCTTACTAAAAGTCAAGCACAGGTCCAAGTACTTCATATCCATCCTCTCATTTAATCCGACAACTCTGGAAGGTAAGTATTAATAATATCATTCCCATTTTACATTCAGGTAAGTAAACTGAAATCCACTTGCCTCAAGTTGCATAATAAGAATGAAACAAATGCAAGATGCTAATTGCAGCTAGTAAACAATGCATACCACTGTCATCAGTCAGTTTTGCAGGCGAAAATGTATGCTTCCGTGAGAAATGATGCATTGTATAGCCAAGTACATCCTGGTGATTCTGACTTTATGAGGGTTCTGCGCCTTTCCTTATCTTTGAGCTATTTTACAACATTGTAAATTTCAGAAAGCTGACAGGCATGCAAAACAGTTCTTGTCTCTAAACATCTACGTAAATTCTGTCCAGTAGAGATTCAACTCACTCCCCTCCCTCATTGTGGAAGAAGTAAGTTGGGTCTCCATTTGCCCATTCTTCACAATATTCCTGCTCTAAAAATGTTTCTGTTCTTCAGATTGTCCTTTGAAGTAACTGTAACATCTTACTGGTTCCTTCATTAATCATGTGTAAAATAAAATCTTTAACATGTGCTCGCTTTATATATGAGAACCATGATATGAAATCCTGCTGTAAGGATTTGATGAGTAAATGTATGTAAAGCACTTGAAACAGTGTAATTATTATTGAGCCTTAAATGTGCTAGGCTCAAGTCAAGTCAGCAAGACAAGGATCCTTGCTTTCGAGTAGGTTACAGCAGTCTGGTTCTAGAAATAGATAAAAATAAGAATTTACAATTCAGCATGACTGAGTACAGTAGTGTGTACAGGATACAGTGAGAACACTTGGGATGACCCCCAGTTTTGAAGACTATGAAAATGTTTCTTAGAGGCAGAGATGGTGCAGGGTCCCCCAAAGCCCCCCACTTTCTTTCTGTGTCCTAACATAGAGCGCCTTGACCACTCTGTGACCTGGCCAGCTGCGTGGGGTTTTTATTCCCCTGTAGGGTTGCACTTAAGCCTGGGCCTTGAACATTCCCAGGCACTGATAAAGTTGTGTAGGTTACTGCATCAAACACTGAAAGATCAAAGTATGTTACTAAACACATAGAAACTAGCCCCAGCCCTAAGCCAAATTCCCTAAACCCTCACGAACTCCATAACCCAACTTCTCATTGCTGACATACCTCCGTAGAAACATCACTTTCCGCCCTGTCCACTTAAGCACTCTGTATGTAAGTTCTCTAATAAATGTTTTGGACTGTATGTTACTAAACACATAGAAACTAGCTCCAGCCCTAAGCCAAATTCCCTAAACCCTCATGAATTCCATAACCCAACTTCTCATTGCTGACATACATACATAGAAACATCTCTTTCCGCCCTGTTCACTTAAGGACTCTGTATGTAAGTTCTCTAATAAATGCTTTGGCCTGATCTCCCCGGCATTTAATGCTTCTTTCTTTGGAATTCTGTCCAGCCCCATCTCCGGATGGTTTGGGGCAGTCCATCACAGGAATTCCCCTACCGCCCCTTTTGGGTCAACTTGGCTTCAGCTAGACTTGGGTTGAGCCAGAAGAAACAGATGGCTAAACTAGGACTTGGTAAACAAGGAGAGGAGAGAAAGAAAGAGCCTTTTAGACAGGCAGGAAAGAGCCAATGTCTTTCAGGTAACTGCACACAGTTTGATAGGGCTGGATCATGAGTGGAAAGTGGGAGAATAATGAGACGGGATGTTAAACTGATGGCTAGAGACCGGAAAACATAAAATCTTGTTTGCTCTGCAAAATAGTTTATCCTGAAGCCAAAGGGTAGACATCAAGGGATTTTTTTTTTTCCTGAAATGGGGTCTTGCTCTGTTGCCCAGGCTGGAGTGCAGTGGCAGGATCTCGACTCACTGCACCCTCTGCCTCCTGGGTATGAGCGATTCTCCTGCTTCAAACTCCCGAGTAGCTGGGACTACAGGTGTGTGCCACCATGCCCAGCTAATTTTTGTATTTTTTAGTAGAGATAGGGTTTTGCCATGTTGGCCAGGCTGGTCTTGAGCTCCAGACCTCCCAAAGTGCTGGGATTACAGTTGTGAGCTACTGTACCTGGCCCATCCAAGGATTTTATACAGGGAAGTGGCTTGATTTGAGTTTAAAATGATAAATTTGATAAAATGAGTAACAAAGTGATATGTGTGGATATTTAGAAAGTAGGATGAACAGAATCTGCAGGTTGACTGCCTCAGAGAGGTAGTATAGTAGTATATGGATAAGGGTATGGGCTTCCTAAACCAGCCTGATGGACTACACTTCTAGACTTTTCTACTTACTGTGTGACCTTAAGTAAATAACTTCAATTCTCTGAACCTCAGTTTTCATATCTGCAGGATTGGTTTAGTGTCATCTAATTGTACTTCATTGGCTTACTGAGGGAATTAGACATCAGGAATAAAAAGTGCTCAGCACCATCTGTTTAGTGTTTAGAATGATAAATATATAAAGCAAGCAGGCTGGCCACCGTGGCCTGTAATCCCAACACTTTGGAAGGCTGAGGTGAGAGGCTCACTTGAGTCCAGGAGTTCAAGAGTACTCTGGGAAATACAGTGAGATCCCTATCACTATGAAAAACAAAATAATTGGCCGGGCATAGTGGCACACACCTGTGGTCACAGCTACTCAGGAAGCTGAGGTGAGAGGATTGCTTGAGCCCAGGAGGTTGAGGCTTCAGTGAGCCATGTTCACACCACTGCACTCCAGCCTGAGTGACAGAGCGAGATCCTGTCTCAGGAAGAACAACAACAACAAAAAAGCAGAATATTAATCAGAAGAAAACAAACCAAACAAGCAATATTATTAGGTGGCCAGGCTCTAGTCCAGCTACTTAGGTTCAAATTCCTTCCCTGCCATTTACTAGTAATATGATCTTAAGAAAGTGTATAGTCTATTCTCACACTGCTGATAAAGCATGCCCGAGACTGGGTAAATTATAAAGAAAAAGAGATTTAATGGACTCAGAGTTCCATCTGGCTGGGGAGGCCTCACAATCACAGTGGAAGACAAATGACATGTCTTTTTTGGTGTCAGGCAAAAGAGAATGAGAGCCAAGTCAAAGGGGATCCCCTTATAAAACCATCAGATCTCGTCAGACTTATTCACTACCATGAGAACAGTATGGGGGAAACGGCCCCCCATGATTCAATTATCTCTCACCGGGTCCCTCCCACAACACATGGGAATTACAAGAGCTACAATTCAAGGTGAGATTTGGATGGGGACACAGCCAAACCATATCAGAAGGTAACTTTCTTATGCTTTTGAACTGAAGAATGATGAGGCGTATAAGGGTTGCAGGCTGCAGGGTGGCCCTTCTGACAGGCTCAGAAGCATAGTCTCCAGCCTGAAGCCAAAAACATACATTCTGAGGGAGGGGCAAAGTGAAAGGGGACAGAATGGCAGAATATACATATTTAATATGCTATAGGAGGAATCAGGATGTTTACGAAAGGAAAAACGTGCACGTGCAGTTGAACTTCATTGCACCTTCATGGGTCCCAGGTACAAAAAATGGGGGCATCAGCGTGATCTGAAGAGTTTTCAGTGCCTGATGTCAAAAGGTGAAGTAGAGGCCAATAATACCCTTACTGGACATGCTCTGTAGGTTGGCCAGACCCACTCCGTAGTGGTTGGTCTCTTAGGCAAAAAAGGAGGGGCAGCATCAGGCTGTTATCAGTGGTGGAGTCTTTTGAAAGGGTTGGCTTCTGTTTTCCCCTTAGGGTAGAAAAGGCTGATAGGCCCTGGTTAGTGAGGAAAGGAATATAACAAGGCGAAGCAAAAACTCAGTTTTCAAGGTTACTCTGGGTCCCCTTTGCCAAGAGAGGGTCCCTTCAGTCAGCCGGGGCCAGGAGGGGGTCCCTTCAGTCCGCCAGGGGACTTAGTATTTAATTTGTATTTCTCATGCCTCGTTTTTAGAATTGGTAAGATGCTGAAGATAATTGTATCTCTTCCATAATGTTGCGGTCAGGATGAAATGAGATGATTCAGATAAAGTACCAGACATTACTTTATTTAAATAAATACATATTGAGCATATATGCCCTATGCATCAGGCCCTATTCTAGCCCGTGAGGATACAGTAAATAGAACTGACTGAACGGAAATAAAACCTTAATTGTATATAACAAATAATAACAATGAACCTCTGGCACATAAGAGTGCTATGTATTATCTCTGTTTCAAAGCAATATCCCCAAGACAAGCTTTATGGTCCTAACCTATTTCTATAATTTTTACTGTAATAAAAGAATAATACTCCACAAATACAGTGGCAATGACTAGGACATAAAGATACAATCCAAGTTAACTCATTCATTGAGAGGACACCAGAAACTGGGAATGGGGTAGCGGGGAAACAAATTTGAAAAAAAAATCTGCTGATGAAAGTGAGTGCATTTACCACACACTTTTGTCCAAGAAAAGCTATGTGAGTGTGCCAGCACCAACCTGAAATCTCCCTAAGAATGCATGCTTATAGCCTATTCATTTAAACAGTGGGAGAGAGTTGACATTCAAACACCAGAGATGCTATTTTTTTTTTTTTTTAAGACTGAGTTTCGCTCTTGTTGCCCAGGCTGCAGTGAAATGACGCGATCTCGGCTCACCGCAACCTCCGCCTCCTGGGTTCCAGCGATTCTCCTGCCTCAGCCTCCCGAGTAGCTGGGATTACAGGCATACGCCACCACGCCGGGCTAATTTGGTATTTTTAGTAGAGGCGGGGTTTCTCCATATTGGTTAGGCCGGTCTCTCCCAACCTCAGGTGATTGCCGAAGTGCTGGGATCACAGGTGTGAGCCACCGCGCCCGGCCTCAAACACCAGAGATTCCTGAATATAATTTATTAGCTCAAATGCCTCTACAGTCAACAGAGTCTCGAGGGTTTGGTTAACAGGGCAGATGAAAGCACTTCCTGAAACGGTGGGAAATAAAAATGGATCAAGTCTGGTGCAGTCTATAAAGGCCTCGGCCTCCGTTGTCACGGCAACCGACCCCGCCCCAGCCAGGAGGGGAAACCTGAAACCTGGCGACCCCAGCCGGGTGCCCGCCTCCCTTCCGTGTCCCCGGCTTTCTGTTATGGTTGGGAATAGGTAAGGGACACAGGTCAACGGAGATGCTAGATTAGTCCCCTCTAGTCTCCGTAGAGGGAGCTATAAGAGGGGGTTCCTCCACAAGCAGAAACCCCCTTCTGCACTTCAACGCTAGGAAACCGCGCGACTCTCTTTCCCGAGAGGGAGACTAAAGGCTGGAAGAGTACAGCCCGCCAGTGGGTGGAAGCCGAAGTAGCCCCACCTCCCAGTAGCTTCTCGCGATAGTGGAGATGCAGCTAGTACGTAACTTCCGATTGCGACCCATCAGCTCCTCGGATTGGTCCATTTCCACTGCCGGGGCTGCGTGAAGTTTTCGCCGGGTCCTGGAGTCGCACGTGTGGTGAGACCTAGAGACCCGGCCCTCTAGAAGCTGGGCCTTGGTATCCCCGCCGGACTGCGAGGGTATCATCGCCGCCCCTGTTGAGGGTGAGCGTCGCGCGGCTGCAGCATGGTGAGCAAACCTAGTTTGCCTCGGCGGCCGGGCGCTGTGGTTTTGCAGAGGCAGGGCTGGTTCCGGTAATGCCTTGACTACTGCGGCCTGGGTCTGGATCATGCCAGAGGTTGCTTGCAGCACAGTACCCCGGAATGGGCCATGCTCACCACCCCGGGTATTCTTTGCTAGTTATATTCTGCTACCGCCGAGCCTCCCAGGGATGTGACCCGGAGAGGAGAATGGCCCCTGGGATCTTGCAGCCCTGCGCGCTTTCGGTTAACTAAAAGCTGGCGACTGCACACACAGACGAGCCACCCTCTGCTTCTTGGGGTCGAGCAGAGGGAGCTGCTGGTCTCCCTCAGTGGCGTTGGAGTGGCAGGTGTCTGCCTGTCTGTTTGCTCTGAGAAAGGAAACTTGTGGGAGAGTATAAGGTTGCGCCCAAAGTAAAGCCATTTAATTGGTTTCACAGTTTGGAGAATCAAAATTGAATAGCGAAACAAGAATGTAGAAAGAGATGATGGATCTTATTAAATTTAGCTGTTTGTGTCCTGATTTTATTTACTGGTTGGTAGATACCCTACGTGGAGCTGTCTACTCCAAATCATGTTGTGGCGGGCTTCCTCTCATTCTGGTTCAGTCTGCCGGGGGCCTTCCCTGAGCAGCCAGTCTAAAGTAGCTCTTAAGTCATTTTCACATCACTGTCTTATATTTTCTCCACCTGAAATTATCTTGATTTTCTTGCTAAGAACAGGGACTTTATCCGACGTTCCCAATTCTGTATTCCCAGTTTCCATAACAAGGTCTGACACAGAGTAGGTGCTCAAGGAATATTTGTTGAATGAAGGCTAAGTATGGATTCTACAGAACACAGCTGATGTTACCTTCCCTGGAAGTGTAGATTTTTAAAAAGTATTTATCTTTAACATGAGTACTAAAGATGCGTTTGTGGACTGTGGAGTTATTCTCCATCGTTTTGTTCTGTTTTAATTAATTGTTGTGATTTTGTTCCTTTGAAGCCTCACAGGAAGAAAAAGCCCTTTATAGAGAAGAAGAAAGCTGTGTCTTTTCACTTGGTCCACCGGAGCCAACGAGATCCTTTAGCAGCAGATGAGACTGCACCCCAGAGGGTTCTGTTGCCCACACGAAAAGTAGGTCCTGTTCTTTACCCAGTCAGTTTATAGGTAGACTATTAATAGTTTCTTTTTTCTTTCTTTCTTTTTTTTTTAAATTAATAGAGAAAGAGTCTTGCCATGTTGCCCAGCCTGGTCTCAAACTCCTGAGCAGTCCTCCCAGCTTGACTTCCAAAAATGCTGTGATTACAGGCATAAGTCACCACGCCCAGCTATGTTAATAGTTTTTAATAAATTGTTAGCCAGCTGTTATTTTCAGATAACAGATATTCTGGGAAAGAATCTATAAGTTAATTTTCAGTACATTTGCTGATTTTTCATGTTTTGATTGGGAACATAACATTATAAATAACATAAATGACATTCATGTTTTTTTGATTGGGAAGACAAAGATCTTTGAGATTTTAAAGGAACAAATTTTGTAAAATAATGGTTAATATTTACCAAAACACCAGCTACAATGTAGCCTCATGTTATCTAGGGCACCAGTGAATGCTCAAACTGTGCTTTCTCTAAGATCCTGCCATTTCATAACCACAAATTGCATTTTGCCTCCTGGTTGCTCATCTTAGGAAATGTAAAATATCTGAGCTCTTGGGTTAGCTCAGGGAACTTTGCAAGGAAGCCTCGAAAAGATTGACTTAATGTTGGACAGTACTTACTAAGTGTACGTATTATGAAACAGTGTTGGGGACATGGGCCATGTTTAGCTTTCAGTAAAGTCAGTTTTGTTGTATGTTGAGAGGGTTTAACATATAAATACAATAAATTGTACTTAACCTTTCAAGGCACCCAAATCTTTTTTTTCTTTTTTCCTTTTTTTTTTTTTGAGACGGAGTTTTCGCTCTTGTTACCCAGGCTGGAGTGCAATGGCACGATCTCGGCTCACCGCAACCTCCACCTCCTGGGTTCAGGCAATTCTCCTGCCTCAGCCTCCCGAGTAGCTGGGATTACAAGCGTGTGCCACTACGCCCAGCTAATTTTTTGTATTTTTAGTAGAGACGGGGTTTCATGATGTTGACCTGGATGGTCTCGATCTCTTGACCTCGTGATCCACCCACCTCAGCCTCCCAAAGTGCTAGGATTACAGGCTTGAGCCACCGCGCCCAGCCCAAATCTTTTTTTCTTTCTTTCTTCTTTTTTTTTTTTTTTATGAGACAGGGTCTCATTCTGTTGCCCATGGTGGCATGCAGAGTGGCTCCATCTCAGCTCACTGCAACTTATACTTCTTGGGCTTAAGTGATCCTCCCACTTTATCCTCCAGGTTTGTACTACAAGCACACGCCACCAGGCCTGGCTAATTTTTAAAATTGTTTTGTAGAAACGAGGTCTCACTATTTAGGCTGGGCTGGTCTTGAATTCTGGGCTCAAGTGATACTCCTGCCTCAGCCTCCCAAAGTGCTGGGATTATAGGCATGAGCCACTGTGCCTGGCCTCCCCAAGTCTTTTCTTATAACCCTCCAAATAGTTGATAAAATAAATTGTGTGTATATGTCTATATCTTGACTTGAAATGTTGCACAGAAATGTCTAGTGGAAGGAGCAATTGTTATTTATTTTTATTGCCCTTTTAAAAGCATGAATGTTTTCATTCCATTGTAATGTTGTGTACCACTCTGGTTTTGAAGCTGTACATTTCCTGAGTTTGTCCACAATTCTTTGTCTTTTTACTATCAGCCAAAATGTTCATGTGCCATCTGCCTCCTACTTGGAAAGCTATACTCATTGGAATATTCCCATACCTTATACTTCGAAGACATACTGATTCCATTTTGTTTATAGATAAGCAATGAAGAAAGGCAAGCAGAACAGAGGAAGTATAGAGCATTCTTTGATGATAACTATGACTACCTGCAGCACCTGAAGGAACCATCTGGGGCCTCAGAGCTCATTCCTTCAAGGACCTTCAGTGCACACAACAGGAGAGAGGAGAAAGAAGAAACGCTGGTAATTCCAGTAAGGCTTTTCAGTAATTTCAGTGTGGGAATGAGGTGAAGAAATCATTTTTAAATCAAGATAACTGTTTGGGGCAAGAAATGGTGTCAGTATGAAGAGCACAAAGATAGACCATGCTTCCACTTAAAATAATGTATGTATATGCACATGTATACCATCAGGAGAGAATAGGTCACCTCTTCTCTGGTGTCAGGTTTCTTTTGATTGATAGACATGGCCATGTTAGACAGCACTTTTCAATAGAAGAAAAGCTGCTGACATTCTAACAGTTATGTTAACAACATAACTGTTTCAGGGTCATAAACTCTGTTCTAAGATGGAACTTAACTTCTGTGGAGTATTCAGATCTTTAACACTTTTGTGCCCATGAGCAGGCTACCCATAAGCGAGAACAGAATGAGCGGATGATAATACCAGTCCTGTCTTGTAAACAAATGTTTGTTCTACTTTAATACCTTCTCTTTCAGGACAAATGATAGTACATGTTTATGTGAAATTAGTGCTGTTAGTCTAAGTTCTGTTTCCTCCCCTGTTTATATTAAGAATGCCTCTGTTGTATGCCTCCGTGACCTTATTTTTAATTTGATGCAGAGTAAATTCCCCTGTGGGAAACTTTTATATCACTAGCACTTTTTAAAAAGGAGACATTCATTATTATGTTTATGAGCAAAAGGAAAGAGATAGAAAGGGCACCAGTTTACCCTTCTCCTCATTCCACAATTGTGTCATGGTCTAGGCATTCCTTTCCTTGGGGAAGATGTGATTATAGGTCTTACAGGCAACAGCTTATTGCTTAAGGAGACTCAGAAGGGTTAGGTTTTAAGATATCAACCCAAAGAAAGCGAACTGCAGCAGCTCATTCACTGACTAGGTTGTGGCTCTTTAGTAAGGCCCCAAATCCCACCACATGTGTCATAGAGAACCAGCTCCTTTATTCCTTCTCCAAGGCTTTATTATTGTCTTATTGGCTCACTTCCTTCTATAACCTATTGAGAGAGAGGAGGGGTTCCATAGTGGCTCAACTTGTTTATCTAAGGGAGAAAATTCTTAGTAAAGCCTTGCCTGGCTGGATTGTATTGACCAATACAAGACTAACTTTTAATCCTTAAGTCATTTTGAGTAAAAGCAATCACTAATGGCTTTTTAACAGGATAAGGTTCTTAAATGGACACTTCAGTGATGTTCACAGGAACAACTGAATTATATTTAAAAACAAAAGTGCTGTTGGTTTTCTGTAGAGCTATGAAAAAATAGGGATTAGTCCCATGTACTTTTTTACTTCAGTTTTTGCAACACACCACCAAATTCAAATAGATTAGAAATAACAAATAACCCCTAGAAACAGTGTAAGACAGTGTAAAAGGCAATATAGCAATGATTGATGCTTGAGCAGGCCCTGTTTTCACATGAAAGAAAGAGTGCTGCCATGGTAGAAAGTAGCTGGGCAAACTCCCTAGAGTTGAGAACTACTGCAACCAATAACATCACAGCACTCATCTAAAAAAGTAACAATAATAATTCATCTAGACTCTAATCACGTATCTGATTCTTTGACTACTTTTCAAGATTTGAAAAATTTCTCACAAAGCTAAGTTCATTTAACACAAGCCGACCTTGTGTTTAATCCCAAACTTCTAAGGATAATTATCACAAAGGGTACCTTTTAAATAAAACCTAAAAGACTATGTCGATTTTACCACAATTTTAAGTAGTTAATGATGAAATATACTTAAAAACCATTGAATTGTATACTTTAAATAGGTGATTTATATGTGAATTATGTCTTAGTAAAGCGGTTTTCTTAAAAATATACTCTACAGAAAATATCTTTGCCCATGTTTATGCTACTGAGAAACTCATTTTGGAAGCCATATCATCTTGCTGTGGGAACACTGCCATATGTAGCCTTTTTCATGCTCCTCAGAGGCGTCAAATTCAGAGAAGTTTCTCGGTGGCCAGTGAGCATGCACATTCCAGCTTTGTGCCTCTTCCTGGACTGAGGATAGGGCAGATGGTGAGGTGCACAGAGATAGATAACACATGGTGGTTGTCCTCATGTTATCAACTGTTTGGCTGAGGAGAGGAAACTAAGGCCTAAGAACCAGTCAGAGAATATAGGCTAGCACATGTTTAAGTAGATTGCAGCGTGCATGTGAAGAAGTTCACACAAAGGGAAGTTCTAGGACAGTGATCAGAAAGGGCTTATGCAGGAGGGTAGGAACCAAGCTGACCACCAGGCGGAGGGTACTGTTGACAGGAGAAGGAACATTTTCAGTCAGGGTGCCGAGACAGCCAGCAGTGTGGTTCAGTGTCAGGCATGTGTGCCAAGTAAAGTGTTTCCCATTATTGCAAGACCGAGGAATGGACTTGATTTGCATGGTCATATAGAGTAACTGAGAAATTTGGATACATAGAGTAGGTATTGATTTTATAGGACCTTGAAAACCAGGGCATTAAATACAGAGTGAAAAATTGAGACCTGTTAGAAATTCAGGAAGGTCACATGATGAAACCATTAAAGGGACTTAATCTAGCAGTGGGTATGAAGGTTGCACTAAGTATAGACTAGCTATATGAGTGGTCGCAGTCATTTATGTCTTGGTTAACTATAAATGAGATGATGCCCAAAAGAATGGAGTGAAATCACTGTATATAATAGAGATTTCAAGGGGACACAGGACAGAAAAATGATTTGTAACCACCCAAGGATTTAAGATAGCCAATTCATAGAAGGGCTATGCTATCACTGGAGATAAGGATGTTATCTCTAGTTTAAGAGGAAAAAGTTTAATTTTGTTTGAAACTCCCGGAGTTTGTTATGAAACTCCGGGAGTTGAATCCCAGAACCTCACTTACTGATCATTCTGAGGCAGGCAGCCCATTTAAACTTTCTTAGTTTTAGTTCTTTTGCTAAAATATGGTGATACCTCATGAAATCTGAGGGATAAATGGAATAATCTACTAGAGAAAGTGTCATGATGCATTACAGAGTTGCTTTTGAGTTGATGATGGAATATCCTTGTTTAACATACGTATAACCTGGAAAACAGGTGAGAGAACACCGAATGTAGTTGTAACAGTTCCCTAGGACTGCAGTAACAAATTACCATAAACTAGGTGACTTAAAACAACAGAAATTTATTCCCTCGTGGTTCTGGAGGTCAGAAGTTTGAAATTATGGTATCAGCAGGGTTGGCTTTTCTCTTGGGGCTTAGAGGGAAGCTGTTGCATGGCTCATTCCTAACCTCCAAAGGTTACCAGTGGTCATTCCTTGGAGTTCCTTGCCTTATAGAGGTCTCACTCCAGTTTGCTTTTATCTGCGCATGGCATTCTCCCCTGTGAGTCTCTGTCCTCCTGTGGCCCTGCAACAGGGCCATGATCCAGTGAGACCTCATCTTATTATAGTTGAGGGGACCCTGTTTCAACTATGGTCACAGTCTGAGGTTCTGGATGGAAATTGATTTTGGGGGGACTTCAACCCAGTGCACTAGTTCAGAAGTATTTCCAAATAAACCTAACCAGTGTGCAATTTCTTTTTCAAGAGCACTGGAATTAAGTTGCCTTCATCAGTGTTTGCTTCAGAGTTTGAAGAAGATGTTGGATTGTTAAATAAAGCAGCTCCAGTTTCGGGTATGTTTAATTCCTTTGTCTTTTCATGTAGATAAACGTATTTTGCAAAACATAAAGAAATGATGTAACACTTTTCTATCCCCAGTAAAGTATTGAAGCAATTGAAATATGTCTGGAATTCAGATCAGCGACTATTAGGAAGGGATGAGTGTGACCTTTGTTTTTTTGTATTCCTACCATCAAATTCTTACATATTTTGAGTTCCTGTTTGGAGAAGAGAGTGGGGAAACTATTCTTGGTAATCTAGTAGGGGCATTGTAACCTTCACCTAACCCCTTACAAAAATAGTGGTATTCATTATTCATTACTTCAAGTATAATTTTAAAAAATAATCTGTCATCTTTCAAAATTTCTCCCAAGAGCATACAGGTATTTTTATAAAAGTTCATTTTGCCATCTACACATATGTTGGGGGAAGTTTTTATTTTTAATATTTAGTGCTAACATTGTATTTCAGAACAAACACAAAAGTTCATAGAAGTGGTGTTGGTATTTTCTCCAAAGTTGCTTTAATTATTAACTAACACTTGCCCTTTGGCATTCATTAATTAATTGATTCTACAGATTTTTTGAGTTGCCACTGTGTGGCAGGGCCTTGGGTTAAAACAGAATAAAGCATAGTCTCTGACCTAAAGACTTTACCTCATTTGGGAAAAATAAACCATAAATGATAAATTACAGCATATTTGGATAATACTAGTGGGGTAAGGAGCATACACCCAGCCTCACGGAGTTGAGCAAGGCTTTCTAAAGGAGGTGATATCTAGTTTGTTTCTTAAGTAAAAGGCAGGTAGAAGAAGGAGGGGGTGGGGTGGGGAGAAGAAGCAAGAGAGCATGAGTATAGGTAACTTTACACACTTTAGCATGCCCAGAAGGAAGGGTATGGACTAAAAAGAAATGAGACTGGAGGGTTAAGCATTGACTGTAGCAGAGGGTGTTGGAGGCCAGTCAAGTTTTTCTTGAACTCTCTTTTTCTTGTTTGTTTTTGTTTTTTTCATTTTCTGTTCCTTGTGGAGCAGAGCAGTGTGTCCAGAGTCAGCCTAGTATTTTTATAGATGAAAGAACATATGTGGAGAAAGAGGTAGGTGTTTATTAAAATCTCATTATCAGAAAAGACTAAAAATATAACAGTTTACAAATTGTTCATTTGAGTTACTTTTAACAAGTTAATTTAAAGCCCAGTTTCTTCCTGCAGACAAAAGCTTTGAATTATGCTAGACAAAGTTTAACATTATAGATCTATAATGGAAGGATATTTTTACACTGGATATCAAAAGGAGAGGCAACATTTTTTTCCTTTTGTTTGTCTTGGAATGATCACTCTTTATTCTTAATCATTCTTTTATCCTCAATATATAAACAGAATCTTACTGTCATAGGTCCTTATGTTGTAAATGAATTGTTGCTATCTTGGGAATTATTGCTTAATTTTTGTTTTCCTTCTAGGACCTCGACTGGATTTTGATCCTGACATTGTTGCAGCTCTTGATGATGATTTTGACTTTAAAAATCCAGATAACCTGCTTGAAGAGGACTTTATCCTTCAGGCCAATAAGCCAATAGGAGAGGAAGAGGGAATGGATATACACTATGTGTGGTTTGTTTCAAACCTAAGTGTTACTGCTTCAGTGGGATGGTAACCATAGAATGTAGTAATTGGAAGAGACCTTCAAGAGCATTTAATCTGAGACTTCCGTATTTTAGAGCAGAAAATGTGAGATTCATTGCTTTTCCTACCAAACCAGATTGGTCAAACACCTTCACTCTTTCTGCCTAGACCAGAACTCTTCCTGAAATATCTTTACTTGTGTAAAGTGGTTTTGTTCTGTTACTTTTTAAGTTGTTTTGGTAGGTAATTTCTGACCTTTACTTTAGGAAATCTGCGAATGAAGATGACAGTGAGTGGGAAGATGTAGATGATAAGAAGGGAGATAGCGATGATGACTATGACTCTACAGGCCCCTTATCAGATGAAGATGATGTGTCTGTGCCTGGAAAAACTCATGGAGCTATAGCAGATCACTTGTTCTGGAATGAAGAAACGAAAAGTCGCTTCACAGAGTATTCGATGACTTCCTCGGTCATGAGGAGAAACGAACAGCTGACTCTACACGATGAGAGGTTTGAGAAGGTAAGGGCCCCAAATAAAGGATGTTTTAGTACTGTCTTATGGTAATTTTTTTTTAATACCTGTCAGCTTTAGCCCAGGTTGAAGTGCTTACCAGTCACAAAATAATGGCAACAACACAGTCAATCACAGGAAGTTTATAGCTACCCAGCTATAGGTTTGTCTAGCCAACATAAAGCAGAAGGGCAGCTTTGCAGTACAGGAGCACAAAGACTCCAAAGGAAGCATAGAACTCTGCAGGAAATGAGTAATCGCCTATGAGGAGGTGACTTTTCCAATTTACATCACACGTTTATACCTGGAGGTGGCTCAAGGGATACCTAATTCAACCTGAATGGATAACCAAAAGTAGCTGTAATTGTTTTATTCTCAGTAACTGTGGTAGACAACTCACTTAAGTTTCTATTTGGCCCTTAAAACCCCCACAAGTGGCAAAGGTAAAGATAGAAGCAGTCCACTTGAGGATCTTGATGAAGCCGAGCGGGTTGAGGCTGATCTGGAAGCTGGACATCTCTGGCCGAGTCAGCTGATTCCCTCCCAAGCTAAGTAGGTGTTAGGCGCCTTGCTGTGTGCCTTGTTTTTTTGTTTTTATTTAAAGAGAGAGATTGGGACCCAAAGCTAAAACTTATGAGTGTTGGAAACAGCGTGTCTCTTTATTAAAACAGAGCACAAGAATACCCTAGTTACTGTTGTTTTCCCTTTACACATTCTATGAGGTCAATCACCCTAGTTTTGATTCTGAAAGAACATGTATAGGTCAAAAGGATTGGCAGATCACATGCTCTTATTTTCCTCTTGGAGTTCTGACATCCTGATTCTGAACTTCTCCAACAGTAGTCTATAAGATGCTGTATTTCTGAAGTATCGGCCTGATGGAGCACAAACAAAATTCCATTTCTTTCCATTTCTCACCTGGAGTGTCCAGACATAACTAACACTAAGGAACAGAATGGAAATAGAGTATAAGATGCTTTTGAAAGCTTGAATTTTCATTTCCTGTATATTTGGTTCTGTTGTAACAGATTCGCTCCAGGGTTTGTTTATAATCCCAACCTGTAGCCTACTTACACAGGTTCTTAATGCCACCTATGCTGTTGTTCTGTAGCACATAACATCTAACATCATCTCTAATGTGCGTCTTTATTATGTATGTCATATATAGATTTGTCTCAGATTAGAATGTGAATTCCTCAAGGGCAGAGATATTTTGTGTTTTGCTCGTGGATATATCCCAGAGCCTAAAGTGGTGTCTTGGCATCTAGTAGAAGTTTAAAGTGTTCCATAAATGATAAATGGATGAAGGAATCGTTTTCTTCAAGGTGAATCTAAAATAAAGGTTCTTACTTCGCTACCTTCTGACCAAATAGTATTTTCCTTCTCTTGAGGGAGAAGCAAACTGTTGCTACAAATCTCACTCTTCAAGAGATACATCACCCCTATTTACTCTTTGTCACAGCTTAACAGTGTCAGCAGCATTTGCGTGATATAGTAATTATTGTCTAAATAAGAATGAAGTTTATAGATTAGTGGGAGATTTTTCAGTTGCACAGTCTTTTAGTTTTCATAGCCAAGGAATTTGAAAATGTCTTCAGGCTAGGCATGGTGGCTCATGCCTATAATCCCAGAACTGTGGAAGGCTGAAGCAGGTGGATCACTTGAGCCCAGAAGTTTGAGACCATCTTGGGCAACGCAGATCCTGTTTCTATTAAAAACAAAAAATAATAGCCTGGTGTGGTGGCATGTGCCTGGGGTCCCAGCTGATGGAGGGGCTGAGGTGGGAGAATCACTTGAGCCTGAGAGTTTAAGGCTGTAGTGAACTGCAATTGTGCCACTGTACTCCAAGCTGGGAGACAGTGTGATGATTAACAAAAAAGAAAAAGATCTTCAAAAATGTTCTGGCGTAATCTGTGCCTAGCATTTTGTTCTCCAAGTTGAGTGGAATCATGCCTTTCATTTACATGTCAAATGGGAGCCTATTTTTAGTCTAAATGTAAGTCTTAAAGTACTGAGCAGAAATATCTTCCACATCCGATTGTCGCATTAAATCCCTACCAATATTTTAATGGTAATTTTGATAGTGCTTATATAATAATAAAGTTATTGTAAAAAAATGTGTAGTATTAGTACATTTGCTTTTCATGGTATCTTTTCTCTGTTTTTATTCAAGTTTTATGAGCAATATGATGATGATGAAATTGGAGCTCTGGATAATGCAGAATTGGAAGGTTCTATTCAAGTGGACAGCAATCGCTTACAGGAAGTTTTGAATGACTACTACAAAGAGAAGGCAGAGAAGTACAGTGACTTTTCTTTCCTTGTTTAACTGCTCTATAAAAAAAAAACTCCAAAGAAAGGTCCATAGTATAACCGAATTGAGGAAAAAATCCACCTACTCAAAATCCATATTAAGAAAACGAAAAAGTGAAAAAGAAAAGGAAAATAGGAGGGGGAAAAAAGAAAGTGGTACATTTTCCATAAACTTTGGTTCATATATAGTTCATCTCTTTTGCCTGCATTTTGGTATTGGCGTTCTGAAGTAGAACGTAATAGGAATATATGAGGAGCCATGTTCTTTGTATCTTTGACTTCAGAAGAGTCGCGGTAGAATGTGTGTTCAGCTTCTTATTTTATTTTTATTTTTTGAAACGGACTCTGCTCTGTTGTCTGGGCTGGAGTGCAGTGGGGCGATCTTGGCTCACCTGCAACCTCCGCCTCCCAGGTTCAGGTGTTTCTCCTGCCTCAGCCTCCTGAGCAGCTGGGATTACAGGCGCATGCTGCCACACCCAGCTAATGTTCGTATCAGTAGAAATGAGGTTCCAACATGTTGGCCAGGCTGGTCTTGAACTCTTGACCTCATGTAATATGCCCACCTTGGCCTCCCAAAGGCCTGAGATTATAGGTGTGAGCCCCTGCGCCTGGCCGGTTTTTAATTTTTTTTTTACTTTTATTTATTTTGCTTAAAAGTTTTGATAGAAGAATGAGTATTATTAGAGTGTGAAATAACAAGGACAGGCTGGGCATGGTGGCACACACCTGTAATCTCAGCGACTTGGAAGGCTGAGGCAGGAGAATCGCTTGAACCTGGAAAGCAGAGGTTACAGTGAGCTGAGATAGCACCACTGTACTCTAGCCTGGGTGGCAGGGCAAGATTCCATTTCAAAAAAAAAAAGAAATATAAGGACACATTCCACTTGGAAAATAAGATGGTGTTTCTAGTGTTTAGGGCTGAAGAATTAAGAATTATTCCAAGTATATACGCTTTTCATCTTTCTGAAATGCCAGGTGTTCTGAGAAGTAGGTATTTATGTCTTGCGAAAAGATAAGAATTTGTTTCTCCAGCTAGATTAGCAGAACTGATCAGCCGGTTATTTTGGCAAATCAGCATCCACATCAAGGTGACTCTCTTTGAGAGAAGCTGAGGAAGTGTTCAGATCTGCTTGAAAGGTATGACGTTCCATAATCACTATAATATATAGATCCCATAGCAGGACAAGGAGCTATATAGTTTGAATAAAGTATTTGAATACTTTGGGGAGACAGATGAATTATGCTTTTTTAGGCTTTAAAAACCTGTTTTCTTAGGAAGCTGCCTTGAAAAGACACAGCCAGTGAATGTCCAAAACTCACTGTGGGGAAGAGGCAGGGCTGGGTAGTACAGAGTTTGACAGAAGATGATAGATGAGACACTGGACTATGTGCCTTTAAAACATTGGGTTTTTCCACAGCTAAAAATTGCAGTTTTAGTGACATGGTATAATAATAGGTCACTTTTCCCCCTTCTCGTTCTTCACTTTTAAAACTCAACCGAAAGTTGTATAAAATTGAATACCCTTGAACCTTTGGAGGATCAAGACCTGCCAATGAATGAGCTTGATGAGTCTGAGGAGGAAGAGATGATTACTGTAGTCCTTGAAGAAGCCAAAGAGAAGTGGGATTGTGAATCTATTTGTAGTAAGTATATTCACTTTATGATAGTTATTTTTAAAGTATTTAAGTATATCAACTTTAGGCTGAGCACGATGGCTCATGCCTATAATCCCAGTACTTTGGGAGGCCAAGGTGGGTGGATCACCTGATGTCAGGAGTTTGAGACCAGCATGACCAACATAGTGAAACTCCTGTCTCTACTAAAAATACAAAAACTTAGCTGGGCATGGTAGCCAGCACCTGTAATCCTAGCTACTCGGGAGGCTGAGGCAGGAGAATAGCTTGAACCCAAGAGGCAGAGGTTGCAGTGAGCCAAGATCACACCAATGCACTCCAACTTGGGCAACAAGAGTGAAACTATGTCTCATATATATATATTTTATATTCTAGTACTGAGTTGTAAGCAATTAATAAAACATCAATCAGAGACTCCGGTGTTATTTTGCACTATGAAAACACAAGGTCAGAAATATAGTAGGAATTCACTAATGTTTTGTGGAACTGAAAGTGTGCTTATTGATATATGTTTTATTTGTTTGTTTAGGTACATACTCAAATTTATATAACCATCCACAGCTTATCAAGTATCAACCAAAGGTAAGTCCTAGTGTGCTATTTGGAAGGATGCAATGCATAAAAAATAGAGTGCACATTTTTGCACAGTAACTTTTATCTTTGTGGCTAGCAGTGATATTAGGAAAAACACCAACCATATGTCATTAATGAGCTGTTTTTTAATAGGAATGAGAAATAACTCTAGTGCCATTTTATTCGCATTTCAGCCCAAACAAATTCGAATATCTTCTAAAACAGGAATTCCTCTCAATATCTTACCAAAGAAAGGGCTCACAGCAAAGCAAGCTGAACGAATACAGATGATTAATGGCAGTGATCTTCCTAAAGTATCAACCCAGCCACGTTCTAAAAATGAGAGCAAAGAAGAAAAAAGAGCAAGAAAGCAAGCTGTAAAAGAAGAGCGCAAGGTAAAATATATTTTTCAAATGTGAGATTTACAAAAAACTGGTGGAGGTCAAGTTAGAGAAATTTTGTAAAAGCAGTGTGTATCAGACTAAAGATATGAATAATATTATTCTTGTACTTATAACAGGAACGAAGAGTGGAGAAGAAAGCTAACAAATTAGCATTTAAACTGGAGAAAAGAAGGCAAGAAAAGGAGCTCCTGAACTTGAAGAAGAATGTTGAGGGTCTAAAGCTGTAGACAGTGGAGCTTATAGGGTAAGGCACTTTATTAGGGACACTTCATTATGTTTAATAATTAACTAGAGTCTTCAGAAAGACAAAACTGCTTTGCCCTTTTTACTGGCAGATAAGAGGAAAATACAGTATTTGTATTATTTTTATACTAGCAAGTGTTCCCTGCCAACTGTCTTGGAAATACTGTAATATTTTAATTTTTGGATTATAAGCTTACATCTGCTCTGAAATAAATGACTTCATGAATGTGAAATGTTTGGATAAATTAAAGGAAAATATCTTCATAACTTGAATTGGTGTATTCATTTATTTGTATGGTTGTCATAGTTGTTTTTTACAGATGTTTTCAAATATTTCTTTGAATCCTCTCCACGCCTTGTCAGGAATTACATGGTTTAATTTGCTGTAAGTAGAAAAGTGGCCTGGTTAAACTCAATTTTGAAATGCTGAGTTTATTCTGTTTAATGTAAGATGAGTTTTTCTGAGAAAGTTCCACTGTTAGGAAGCTAAGTTTTCCCTTGCTGTATACAAAGGACTATTTCAAAAGGGTGGTAAAACTGAATATTAAGGTTCTTAAGACTCTTATTTCCTGTTTTAATACTGGATGAGTTGCTTTTGGGATTTAGGAACAGTGAAGGCAGGAAACAGAATAGTCAAAGAAATAAGAAAACTTACTTGGCTTTAGTGAGTCCCTAGATAAAAATCAGAAATATTTATTTCAGTTTAAACTGAAGAGTTTGTCTTTTCAACATTATTTAATGTTTGGAACCATTCATACTTGATTAAAATACATAGTTGAAAACTTTCCCTGTTTTTGATGAGCTGATTTTTGTTTTAACTTATTTAAACTTTTTCAAGGTTTAAACAATGACAGCATCACAATTGTTGATTATTTGGTAAACTGTGACTTCTTGCAACAGATTAGTGACCGTGGTCACACTGGACTAGGCTGTAAAAATCTGTGATAGGAACAGAATGGCTCTGAGATAGGAACAGAATGGCTGGGGCAGAACCATTTTTGGCAGGTGAGCTGCATTTGATACCTGAATTATTAGAAAATACCTTCATCTGTAATTATTTGTTTATGGCTATTACCTTGTTCTACCATGTGTGATCCATTTAAATCTAAGCATTGTAGGTTTTTTAAAGAGATAAAAACTGATGGCATCAGGTATTCTACCAACATTGGCTAGAAAAAAAATCTGAAGAGCTGGTCATTGCAGAAGGAGGATACTGGAGAGAATGTATTGAAATGCCAGCCTGTGAAGTAAAGGGTCAGATGATGGTTTATGTTGATATTGAGAATGTAAGTACTAAAAGGATTGGCCATTTATTTTGATAGCTGTCTCAACTGAAGATTCTCAAAAACAGCAAGAGCCTTAACAAACGTTGGATGTTACTTTGTCATGATGTCACTCAAATTCCGTCTTACGAGGTGCTAATTTTACTTTACTATGTTTAAATCCATATATTATATGTTTTTCAATTAAAAGAAAAAGACTAGGCCACAAGTCTTGATGAAGCGTATTGTGATTTAGGCTGATTATACTCCAAACTTAAATATTTCAATTTTATTCTGAAGAACAAATTCATAATACTTTAAATGAATTTTCTGATAATTTAGTTCTCTACAAATCTATAAATGATGATTGGCAACTGAACATAAAAGCTCCATGCTAAGTGTTGGGAGTCCAAGGATCAGAGAGGGTTTTGCTTTCAGGAGTTATGTGCTATGAGGAGGCAGCATAGGTGCAGCGAAATGTAACTCAACGATACTGCCACTGTGGTAAGTACTTGTAATGAGAATGTGGGTACTTGCTCTTCCCCCAGAAGTGTTCTCACTGCAGGCAGACCCTCCTCATGGTTGGTGCTCAGCTGTCACCTTCACTATAGGCTATTACCTGAGCTTATATTTAAAAATAGCACACGCATCTCTCCCTGGCATCCTTGACCCACCCTCCCTGGTTTATATCCTCTACAACATGACTGTTTGTCAGTCTCCTCTCACACGACAAACCCTGAAGACACAGTGTTTTGCTTATTGCTTTATTCTAGGCCTGGAACGGTACCTGACAGTTGGTATACATTCACAAAGTAGTATATGAATGAATGGATAGATGGGAAAGATTTCAGAAAAGAATTAAACATGGAGGGAACCATAGTAGGGCCTAGACTCACTGGGGTTAGTGGGGAGAGAAAGGCCTGAAAGATCCCAGCAGGGGGCAAAATCTTGAAGAATTTGTATCTTAAACCTATTTTGTTTAAGCACTGCCCATGACTAGTGTAAAACCACTTGGATATCGAAGTACCACAGATGCTCCTTGACTCATGGTGGGATTATGTGTTGATACACCCACCCTAAGCTGAAAACATGGTAAATCAAAAATACATTTACTGCACCTAACCTACTGAACATCATAGCTTAGTCTAACCTACCTTAAACTTGCTCAGAACACTTCCCATTAGCCCACAGTTGTGCAAAATCATCTGACAATACAGTTACACTGTAGAGTATCAGTTTGCCCTCGTGGTCACATGGTTGACTGGGAGCAGTGGCCCACCACTGTTGCCCAGCATCATGAGAGAGGATTGTACCACTTTCTACTGAATATATACTGCTTTCTCACTGTCACAGAAAAAGCGTTAAGTTGAACCATTGTAAGTTGAGGATTGTCTGTACTGTTCTTTTACAAATCTAAGTATCTGAAATGCAGTTACTGCTTGTTAGATTACCCGTGATGCCCTGTATCTACACTTCCATTGTGATGTCATCAAGTCACCTCAGGTGAAAGAACTTGTAATTTGACTGGTATATTTTCAATACTTTTTTTTTTAAATGCCTAAACAGATATTCAATACATTTTATTTTATTTTATTATTTTTTACTTTTTATTGTATTTGGGCTCTGGGGTCCATGTGCACACCCTGCATCCTGCAGGATTGTTGCATAGGCACATACACGCCATGGTGGTTTGCTGTCTCCATCCCCCCCTACCGTTGCCTACATCAGGCATTTCTCCAGTTGTTATCCCTCCCCCTCCTCCCCACTCCCCCCTGTTGTGTCCCCCTCCCCTCCCTTCCCCTCCACCACTCCCCCCACCTAGTCCTGTGAGTGTTGTTCCCTTCCCTGTGCCCAAGTGTTCTCATTATTTTCAATACTTTTATATTACTTCTTCATGTGGGTTGACATTGGTATGCTTTATCAGGCTTGTTCCAGTTAAAGGACAGAGAAAGTAGAAATTCTAATAGCCTTGAATTTTAATTGTGAAACTTAGAGGAGAATGTTTAAAGCAAATACAGGGCCACTGTTCAAGTTAAGAAATAGAACATAGAAGTTACCCGTGGGCCCATTCTTGATTTCATTTCACTCTTCCCCCTCAGGTAATTCTTACATACTGTCTAGCTATCATACAAGTTGAACATCTCTAATCCAAAATCCAAAATGTTGAGTGCCAATGTGACACAACAAATAGAAAATATGATGCATAAGTTCTCAATACAAGCTTTGTTTAATGCACAAAATTATTTAAAGTATTATATACAATTACCTTCAGGCTGTGTGTATAAGGTGATACAAGAAACAAAGTGTTTAGACTTGGGTCCAATCCCAAGTCTAACCTTGTTCGAAAGTCTGAAAAAAATCTGAAATACTTTTTGTCCCAAGCATTTTGGGTAAGGGATACTCAATGTGCAATAAATATTTCCTTCTTTTTTAAAGCCACTTGTATAGTGTCCCTAAACACATCTTGTTTCATTTTGAAGAACTGAAAAACACAAACCTAGCTCTTTGAGGGCAATATTTGCTACCAATTAGATGAAAGCATCCTAGGGAGGATGAACTGTGAACAGTCCCTGGGTCTGACTTATGTTTTAGAGTTTAAAGAGCCCCATGCTTAGGTGTCAGTGAGCAAGGTGATCAGTGAGTTTTAGCGGACAAGTCACAGTTTGAGCATCCAGGATCAGCAGAAATATGCTTAGAGGATTACATTTTTGTTTTATATTTTCTGCTTCTAAACTCACCCCTACCTCTAAAGGTCAATGCAGAACCTTCCTATGGGGTGAAATGAGTGTCTCCAACCGATCTAGAGATCAGGATACGAAAGGGAGAGCAGGCACTTTATTGGAATATGGCCAAACATGCCAAGTATAGAATAAAATGGGAGCGAGACCTCCTTGAATATACTATCCTGAGATTACGAAGACAGTAGATATCTTAGTCGCGATAGCCCTCAACACGTCTGTCTCTAATCACACGCCTCAAACCTCAACTGGTTGCTCTTTTGGTTCTGGTGCCCAGCTATCAGACTGGGAATTCCCTTCTCTCTATCCAGTATACAGTTGCCTTTTCCTATATCTTATGCACATGCTTGTGGATCACATCCTCCAGTAAATCCTAAAACGGGGTACAGGGGATGTAGGCTTTTTGAGAACTTGGATGTCTGGAAATATATTCTACTCTTAATATTGGATTGACAGCTTGACTGGATATAGAATTCTTGGTTGTAGATTATTTTACTTCAGAAGTTTAAAGGGTTTTCTCCATTTGTTTCCATTTCCAATTTTGCTTTTTGGGAATCTGAAGCCATTCTGATTGCTGATCATTTATATCTAATTTTTCTTCAGAAGTCTGTAGAATCTGTCATCAGTGTTCTGAAACTTCCATTTTACTGGATCTCTTAAAGGTGTATTAGGATTATCTAGAGGGACAGAAGTAATAGAATATATATATATATATATATATATATATATATATATATATATATACACAAAGAGGAATTTATTAAGAATTAACTCACACAATCACAAGGTCCCACAATAGGCCATCTGCAAGCTGAGGAGCAAGGAGAACCAGTACAGTGCCAAAACTGAAGAACTTGGAGTCTGGTGTTTGAGGGCAGGAAGCATCCAGCATGGGAAAAAGATGGGAGGCCTGGCCAGTCTAGTTTTTTCACAATTCTCTCTCTGCTTTATATTCTATCTGCAGTGGCAGCTGACTAGATGGTGCCCACCCAGATTAAGCCTGGGTCTGCTTTCCCCACACCACTGAATCAAATGTTAATCTCCTTTGGCAACATCCTCATAGACACACCTCAGATCAATACTTTGCACCCTTCAATCCAATCAGGTTGACACTGAATATTAACCATCACAAGTCTATCTTTTGTCAACTTGAACCCATACACATCTCCTGAAATCATACATAATATTCAAATAAAGATAATGTTATAATTACACCTAACATAATACAACTATCCATACAACTGGAAATGCACCAATCCCCAACCTCAATACTATTACATAAAGTTAACAACACTTAAATGCTGATGTGAAGTCAATAAATCTTACGTCACATGATGAAGGAAAGGAAAATGAAGATATCTTTTTAGTACAAGTATATACATACACAAACATTTTTAACAAAAGGAAGAAATACTTATGACAATTACTGTCCTCATCTCTGCAGCTGGTCACATGGTGGTAGCTGGTATTGATGATTGCCTCCTTCTACCCATTCTGTATTCCCTTTGCCTTCAGCAAGCACCTTAGCAGGTTGTGGTTTTTTTCCTAATGGAGTGACCCAAACCTTCATTCCTGAAGGATCTGGGCATTTGTAGTCCTGCCTGGATTGGGCTGTTGTAGTTTCCCATTGACCTTAATCACAGGGCATGGTAATACTAAGAGACATCCTAATGGATATCCTGTATTCCATGGATACTTTTCCTTACCTCCGTTGTGGAGTAGTAGACCATATGTGACCTTCTGGAGAACTTTAATTGTAACCTAGTTGTAATTGTGACTTCAAAAGGCCATTCCACCATTCTATCAATCCAGTTGCTTCAGGATGATGGAAAACATGGTGAGACAAGTGAATTCCATGAGCATGATCCCACTGTCACACTTCTTTAGCTGTAAAGTGAGTGCCTTGGTCAGAGGCAATGTTGTGTGAAATACCATGACAGTGGATAAGGCATTCCATGAGTCTACAGATGGTAGTCTTGACAGAAGCATTGTGTGCAGATAGGCAAACCCATATCCAGAGTGAGTGCCTATTTCAGTGACTCTTCCATGAAGGTTCAATAATCATAATTTGCTTGTTTCTTTCCAATTCCTTGCCATTTTACCTTACTTTCTGGGAGATTTTTCTAATTTTATCTTTCAACTCTCTATTGAGTTTATCCCCTAAAGACTTTTTTAATTTCTAAGAGTTGTAATTTTCCTTTAAATTGCTTTTTTTGTCTGTTTTGGACTTACATGCTAGAGATGTTCCTCAGATCTTTGGAAATTTCTGTCTGTCTGCTCATCATTAAGATTGAGAGAGGAAAAAAATGGAAATAATGAATGAGTGAGCAGTATTTCAATACTGAGCTGTATTGTAGGGTGGTCTGAGTGAGCTGTTTGGGGATCCCCCAATCTTTACATATTTGCTAGTGGAATAATTTGATTCCCAGGGAAGTTTCATTTTGCCCTGAGGGTAAGAGTATGGCAAGCAGAGTCCTGTAAGCTAAGTAGAAGAAAATGGGCATGTGGATATTCTCTGCTTTCAGTATCACTATTCACAAAATTAATCACTAGATTGTATATATGTACATGTATACATGGATATATAGACAGGCATACATATATTAGCTGGTTCTCATTATTCATGAATTCCCTATTTGCAAATTTACCTACTCGCTAAAACTTACTTGTAACCCCAACATCAATACTGGTGGCACTTTTACAGTCATTTGCAGAAATGCACAGAGTCGTAAAAAAGTTGAGTCATCCAGCACATTTTCCCAGCTGAGGTTGAACAAGATAATACTCTACTTTCTTGCTTTAGTGCTCATACTGTACCCAAGTTCCTTCCATAGGCTATTTAGTGCCACATTTTACACACCTTTGTGCTTTTTCTTTGGTGATTTCACTGTTTAAAATGACCACGTCGAACCAGGCATAGTGGCTCACAACCGTAATCCCAGCACTTTGGGACGTTCAGGTGGGAGGATCACTTGAGGCCAGGAGTTCAACACTAGCCTGACCAACATAATAAAACCTCGTCTTTACCAAAAATACAAAAAATTAGCCAGGAGTGGCGGTGTGAGACTGTGGTCCCAGCTACTCAGGAGGCTGAGGTGGGAGAATCGCTTGAATTCAGGAGGCAGGGTTGCAGTGTGCCAAGATTGCAGCACTGTACTCCAACCTGGGTGACAGAGCAAGACCCTGTCTCAAAGGCAGGGCAGTAGGGAAGGCTGCCTAGCTTAGTGCTGAAGTGCTATCTAGTGTTCCTAAGCTCACGGCTGGGATTTGCCCTATGGAGAAAATACGCATTAGGTCAACATTCAGGCATGAGTTACAGTGCTGTTGGCATGAGTTCAGCATTACGGAATCAACACTATATATTAGAGGAGGTGTCTTTAAACAGAAACACACATAAAACAAAGTTTTGTATTGATCCATTAACAAAAATGTTGTGAGCAGAGACTCATAGGAACCTAACTCTATATTTCCCCTAAGAGCAACAATTCAGTATTTGCTAATTCAGTGCTCATAGTGACTTCATAGAACATAACTGCCAAAAATAATAAGAATTGGCTGTATGTATGTCTGTATCTATACCTACCTGTTTTTGCCATAGTACTCATGCCTTCAGCCATCCCTCATATTGACTAATGCACTGACTGCTTATTTTTTTCCTTTCCAGAAAGTAGAATCACCTAGAGATGGGGAAGGGCATTTATCCAGGAAGCAAGAGAGTTGCAATGTGGGGCAGGGGTTGTGGGGGAGGTGTGATCTAGGAATCTTAACTTCTTTCAAACAGCTTTCCCCTTGTTCCTCCATATGTTGGCAGTCTCTTCCTCCTCATTCACCTGCCCCAATTGTAGAGGTACATGCTGTCCAGGAGTTCCTGTGACTTTAAGAGACTGTAGTGTGAATCTGGATGGTTCTCAGTTCTTGCCTACTGTTGGATTGCGAAGTAGAGTTTGGTGTTGCTTTAAGTCCTCCAAGTCAGTTACAATGTATATTAGCTTTCCAAATTTTAGGTTTCTTGTTTTCTTTCCTCCCTGTCCTATGTTTCTGTGGCCCTCTGTCCCTTTACTATAGCTTAATTCTTTTTCTTGTCTCATGACTCATGTTCCTGAGATAAATTTAATTGGTAAGTCGAGGTGATTATGCCACCCCCTTGCCATAGGACCATGGAAGATGTTGATATTGCTAAATATTTGCATGTTCTGGACTGCAGAGAACTTAAGAGGTCTGTGACTTGCAGACATCTAAATGAAAAAAATGTCTTCCTTTTTTCTTCTCTATCATGCTCCTTTATGAAAATGTGGATAGCTTGGTTCCTACAAAGCTGTCTTAACTTTCAGCTCAGAAAGAGAATGTCTGGTCAGAAGTAACATTTTTTCAATTTCAGTCTAGTCCTGATTCTCTCCATGCTTCTTTGTAATGTTTTTTGTTTTCCTGCCCATGTTGTCCCTGATTTTTTTTTTTTTTTTGAGACAGAGTCTAGCTCTGTTGCCCAGGCACAATCAGTCATGGCTCACTGCATCCTCAGCCTCCTGGACTTGACTGATTCTTTGATCTCAGCCTCCTGAGTAGCTGGGACCACAAGCACATGCCACCATGCTTGGCTAATTCTAATATTTAAAATTTTTTGTAGAGATGGAGGTCTCACTGTGTTGCCCAGGCTGGTATTGAACTCCTGGGCCCAAGCAATCCTCTCGCCTCAGCCTCCAAAATGCTGAGATTACAGGTGTGAGCCACCATGCCTGACCTATTTTTTATTTTTGATGTGTTAAACAAAGCTTTATCACTCCCAGATTACTGTTAATCATTTTTAACAATTTCAAAGATTACAAACCAATGTTTAAAAATAGCCACTATAATAGTTTACCAAGTATGATTCTAAATAGAGAGGAAAAAGATAGAAATAGCTGAGGTGATACTCATTGTTTTAGAACATTTTCTACCAAAGGGGTTCTTTTTATTTTTTGAAAGGTATTCATTTGTTCTGATTTTTAAAATAGTAATGCATAATTTTCATAAAAAGTTTGAAAATACAGAAAAGTGAAATAATATTCATCTTTATTCATACCAAAAGTAACTACTCTGTATGTGCCTTCCAGTCTTTATTAGTAAATATATGAATAAAATATTTCATTAATATTTTTCCATGTTATTCTCCCACAAATCCTTTTCAATTACTGTAAAAATGGTTTGGCAATTTTTGGCCACCTATTTCTGTCAAGGGCCAAATAGTATAATTTTTGGCTTTGCAGATCATATGGCCTCCATTGAAAGTATTAAATTCTGCTGTTGGAGCAGAAAAGTAGCAATAAATTGTATACAAATGAGCAAGGCTGTATTCCCATAAAACTTTATTTACCAAAAAAAAAAAAAAAAAAAGCCAGCCGGGCGTGGTGGCTCATGCCTGTAATCCCAGCACTTTGGGAGACCGAGGCGGGTGGACACGAGGTCAAGAGATCAAGACCATCCTGGCCAGCATGATGAAATCCCATTTCTACTAAAAAAATACAAAAAATTAGCTTGGCATAGTGGCACGTGCCTGTAGTCCCAGCTACTCGGGAGGCTGAGGCAGGAGAATTGCTTGAACCCGGGAGGCAGAGATTGCAGTGAGCTGAGATCGTGCCACCGCACTCCAGCCTGGCGCCTGGCGACAAAGCGAGACTCTGTCTCAAAAAAAGAAAAGGAAAAAAAGAAAGCCTCAGATTTTGCCCACTGGCTACATTTTGCTGACCCCTAGATATTATTTTTAAACTTTTTATTTTGATATAGTTTTACAAAAAGTTACAAAATAGCACAGAGAGATGCTGGATGCCCTTTTACTCAGTTTTCTCCAAGTTACATCTTAAATAACTGCAGTACAATGTCAAAGCCAGGAAACTGACATTAGTACAACTGTGTTCACAGTCTGCACCATTTGATAAGTGCGTAACCACCTCACAATGGAGATCCGTAACTATTCCATCACACAGAGATCTCCCTCATTCTAACCCCATATAGTCTCAGCTACCTTCCACCCCACTCCCGATCATCTTTATCCTTTGACAATCTCTAATCTGTTTCCTATCTCTCTACTTTGGTCATTTTTGAATATGTTGTGCAGATGAAACCACACAGTATGTAACCTTTAAAGATGGGCTTGTTTTACCCACCACTGAAATCCATCCAGGTTGTTGCATGTATCAGTGGTGTTCTTTTTTGGCCGGGCACAGTGGCTTACACCTGCAATCCCAATACTTTGGGAGGCTGAGGTAGGAGGACTGCTTGAGCCCAAGAGTTTGAGACCAGCCTGAGCAAGATAGTGAAAGCCCATCTCTCTAACAGATAAAAAACTAGCTTGTCCCAGCTACTCAAGAAGCTGAGGTAGGAAGATTGCTTGAGTTCAGGAGGCAGAGACGATAATGGCTGTAATCACCCCACTGCACCCTAGCTTGGGCTAAAGGCCAAGACCCTGTCTCAAAAAAAAAAAAAAAAAAAAAAATGAACTTTCTTATTGCTGAGTAGTATTCCAGGCTATAGATATACCACTGTTTGTTTACCCTTTCACCTATTGAAAGGCATTTTGGGAGTTTCAAAGGGTCTTTTAAGTTTCTAGCAATCACATATTCCATGTGATTCAGTTTACAGAAACACTGCAGACCTCATTGATGTTTGATGCAGCTGGCTAGGTAGGGTAGGTGTTCCCTTCCTTATAGTAAAGCTTCTGAGTTGAATGTGGTTCAGAATGTGGTGGTCCGTTTGTATCCAAGTATTGAATTGAATCATATCATTTGTATCTGTCAGTATTTTAAATTCATTGAACTCACTGATGTCAACCAAAGGTCATTGATCCTCTAGGGACTTCTAGTTGCTTTGCGGGTGAATACTAACATATCTCTAGTTGTGATGGTTGAATTAATAGTCTTAATACTTGGAAAGAGAAAGACCCAAAATCAAGTGTCAGTATTACCACTTACTACCTGCAGTCTTAGAGAGGTTACTTACTTGAACCTCCTTTATCTCATTTGTAAAATACAAATAGTACTAACCCTGTCTCATAGGGTTACTGTGAGGGTCATGTGAGATAACATGGGAAAACACCACACAAATGTTATTGTCATATTAATAAAAATATATTATCCTTCACTAGTGTTTTAGAAAGAGCAACAGCAGTTTTATAATCAGGATGAGTAGTTTCAGGTTGTGGTACCCTTGCGTAAAAATATGTATACATTTTTTTATATATATTCAGATTTAGATGCAGTTTTACAAACTGTGCCAAAAGAACACAAAAGAACAGGGAGGGCAACAGGTATTTCTGTGTGCTGTGATGGATGGCCTGTGTTGAAAACACAATACCAATTAGCAGATGTGAGAAGAAATCATTTAAATCAACAATGTCTGTAGCAGGCTACCCATCTGCTTCCTGTTAACTAGCCCTTCCTTTTTCAAACTGTCTTCCTTCGGTTTCCATGACCCTGTTCTCTCCTGTTTCTCCTCCTGGCTGATCATCATCATTTTCTTGGCCCTTAAATGTAAGTTTCCCTAAGGATCATCTCTGTACTTCTCTTTCCATGACTTCTTCCCTGGCAATATCATGCCTTTACTTCATTCCTCAAAGCCTACATCTGTGTCTCTAACCGTGACCTCCCTCATTTCCATCCTGCTGGCTGGACAACTCTAGGTCAACTCAGTATTTCCAAGGCTGAAGTCATTTTTCTTCCTAAGATGGCCTTTCTTTTCAAGTTTGCTATTTCTATCTCACATCCCCAGCATCTTCTCATCCTTCTGCCTCTGAACGTAGAATAGTCCTCAAGCATTCTTCTCCCTTTGCCACCTCCTACCCAACACAAGTCTAATCATGTTGTTGACTGTGACACAGAATCTCCAATCTCCTCTTTCCTTTTCATTTCACGTCTCCACCTTCAGCTTTTTTTGTGGGTGTTGGGGAGAGAAACTCTTGCTCTGTCTCCCAGGCTGGAGTGCAGTGTTGTGATCATGGCTCACTCTGCCTCCTGGGCTCATGTGGTCCTCCCACCTCCTGAGTAGCTGGGACCACAGGCGTGAGCCACCATGTCCAACTAATTTTTTATTTTGTGTAGAGAAACAATCTCCCTATGTTGCCCAAGCTGGTCTTGAATTCCTAGGCTCAAGCAGTCCTCCTGCTTCAGCCCCTCCATAGTATTGAGATTACAGGCATGAGCCACCACGCATGGCCCACCTGCAGCTTTTTCACTAAACTCCAGTCTTTTCCCGCTATACCCACAGCCCATTCACCCCGCCTCACCTTTGTCCCGTCCATCTTCCACGGCTCTTTTTAGGTTCTTCCGATTTAATGTTCTGTGTTGTTTTCCTTTCATGTAAAGCCCAGATGATTGGTCTAATATAAAATCTATGCTTATACTTCAAACTGCTTTTCTTCTTAACCTAAGACATCATAACTTTGATAAAAGTGCTTTTTTAAATATTTACATACTCCTGATGAACTGAAAGGAAGTAATATAAAGAAACTTTTTTTTGGAATTTCATAATATTTTGCTTTTCTCTTTTTTTGGGGGGGGGGCGGGGGAACAGAGTTTTGCTCTTGTTACCCAGGCTGGAGTGCAATGCGCGATCTTGGCTCACCGCAACCTCCACCTCCTGGGTTCAGGCAATTCTCCTGCCTCAGCCTCCTGAGTAGCTGGGATTACAGGCACGCGCCACCATGCCCAGCTAATTTTTTGTATTTTTAGTAGAGACGGGGTTTCACCATGTTGACTAGGATGGCCTTGATCTCTTGACCTTGTGATCCACCCGCCTCGGCCTCCCAAAGTGCTGGGATTACAGGTGTGAGTGCTTTTCTCTTAATAGTTTTCTATGTCATTAATTATCTGCATACTTTTTTCTATGCTGTTCCCATGTATGATTTCTCCCAATATTTCCACAAAATTGCATATAACCAATATCTACTTATCAAATGAATGATTGTTATGTTAGAAATTCAATTCTTGCTTGACCCATGCATTCAACCAGCATTTATTTATTATGGGTCAAGTACTTGGAGGCATTGGGGATAAAATAGGCACAGTCTCAGCCTTCACAGAACTTATATTATAGTAGGAATTCTAAAGATGTTACCACTGGAGTATTTATGACTGGCCTTATACTTAGGTATTTTTTGCTTATGTCTCAAGCAAAGTTATCAGGCACTTCATTTAAGAGTGTATTAAATAATACATCAAATAATTATACTCTGGTTGCCTGAAGGATATGGAATTTACTTGTTTAGTGAAGTGAGAAGTTTATATCAGAAAAGGAAAACACAGGTGAGTTTACAAAGGGTCTTCCCAAGGGGAAGAAGCAGTTGTTGGGGAGGGAAAAGAGAGTTAGGATATCAAGCTATTGAGGTCACCTCCAGTCAGTCACTTCTTCTCAGCCAGGCAATTCCATGAAACTAACATAATGTGCTCTTGAATTTTACACAGATGGCAATCAGGAGTTATTTCCATGTGAAGTCTGTGGAAGACGCTTTGCAGCAGATGTTCTGGTAAACATAAAGACATTTTGTAGATGTGTTTCATTGGACTTAAATGAACTGTCAAGTCAGTGAGGAGGCCGCAGTGCAAAGATTAAAGACAGATGTGGAGGAGAAGCAAGGGAAGAGGAGAAGTATATAACCTATGGCTTGTGGGCCCAGAGAACACTGAGACAGACTGATGCTGCCTCATTCAAAAGCGACCCTGTTAAACATGGTCCTCCTGAAATGATGCCAGATGGAAGTATCTTGGCATTGTCAGTGATCCCTTGAGAGATTTTGGCTCTTCCGCCTTTTCTTTAAGCATCAAAAATTCAAATTTCAAGGCAAAAGCACCAGGGAAATTAGCTAGTCAAGAGGAATGAGCATTGAATTTCAGACATCTGGAAACTTGGCTTTTAGCCGCAAATTTGTCACTAATCCTGACAAGTCCTTTAACCTTCCTGTTTTCTGCTTTGCCACGTATACAGAACTTCTAATTTCAGGGTTTTTATACCAGTTGAACGAAATGATGCATGGATGTAAGGCCTGTTCCAAGATCTAATTGTTGAGATTCAAGCTAACTGCATATCAAGTCCCTTGATTGATGGCTATAAAGTTGAATAAAAGCTTGATTTGTTTCAAAATTAGGGAATCAAATAGGTGGTATGCCCCAATAATATACAGGGGTTCCCAAAAAAGACAGTTTTTTCAAAAAGAAAATCTAAGAGGATAATTCAGCTGTCAGGACATTTTAGATCAAGGAGACATATGGAACTTAAAGGATGTGGACTGTAAGCCTGACTACATTTCAGGAAAAGACTATAAAATGAGGTTTTAGGTTTTATTTTTCTGGGGAATTTAAAAAATGAAACAGCTGTCTTTTAGTTAGCTGTGGTTAGAGATTCCTGAAACTGGAGGGAGAGCTTGCGGAGCTGGCTGTGGCCCTGTAGCCCACCAGCCTGGAGCTGCACCCCCTGAGAATCAGTTTGAGAACTGAGAGCTTCCATTTGCAGAGGGATCTCTAAATGTCAAGTCCCTCTTGGATACTTTTGAGTTTCATTCCTAATCCTATTTCTAGGGTATTGATCAAATGATTGGATCTTTCTCTCTTTTTTAGTTTAAAATCGGATGGCTTGTTCTTAGCCAGGTGCAATGATTTCACAGAGTTGTATTTTGTGGGGTCTGACAAAGCTATTGTGTCAATGACAGCTATTACATGTCACGTATCCGGCAAGGGAGAGGGCAAAGGTCCCATAGTGGCACAATAGCATATTTCATACAGGTGGTACACAGGCAAAGCTCTGCATGTTAGTCCTTAGTTTTTGTATCAGAAATGTTGAATGCTTAAAGAACTACTGTTTGGAGTAAACAGCATACTGTCCACATTCGAATTAAATATATAAACCCAAATTTGAAGTAAGTCTCTTTAACTATAAAGGCATTTTATTGTCTTTGCTCAAACACAGTATCTAGTCATATGTAACACAAATGAGAAGAGCAGATGGATTTGCTCTGCTGTGATCTGTTAGAGAATGAACTAGGTTCTAAGGAGCAGCGCGGTCCCTGTAGTGGAGGCTGTCTAGGTATGCCTAGTATTAAAAACTGTGATTGTGCACTTAAAAAATTCCAATCCTTACCCTTTGTTTTCTAGAAAAGGCATGGACCAATATGTAAAAAACTCTTCAACAAAAAGCATAAACCTTTCAATTCTTTGAAGCAAAGATTACAGGGCACTGACATTCCTATTGTGAAAAAGACTCCACAATCTAAGGTACTCCTGATATCTTCTTTATTGTTTGTTATTACATTCTGCGGTAGTCTAAGGCCTATTTCTGGGATTTCTGGTTTCATTTTTGCTTGCTAATGCCATAATGTAATGTAACTGTAATCCACCTTTACTGTTTGCTTTATAATCTTGCTCACTTAGATTTTCTTATATATTTCAGATATTTTCCAGATGTAGCAAAAAATAATCTTGTTCATATTTTCATTAGAGTGGCTCTAAATCTAGCACTTAACTTGAGAAGAAAGTCACTTTTAACCTTACATTTGTCTTTCTTTAAAGTTTTATAGTTTCTTTACTTTTCTGATTTTTCTTTTGTGTTTTCCCTCACTATTGGAGTGTGCAAATTATATTACTGTATTTTCCAAACCTCTTGAAGTAGTGCTTTTGAAAATCAAACTCTTCTTTTTTCCAATTTTCATAGTCCTGTTTCCTGTGAATTCAAATTCCAGCTTTAAAAAAAAATTGTAATGGAGAGGTATATAATCTAGGGTATTATTTGTTGGTTTTATTTTTTCCAGTCGCCACCTGTGAGGAAGTCTAACTGGAGACAACAACACGAAGACTTTATTAATGTAATCCGATCAGCAAAGCAGTGTACGCTAGCCATTAAAGAAGGCCGACCCCTCCCACCTCCACCTCCTCCGTCCTTGAACCCAGGTTTGTGGATATTTTGGGTTGCTTTTGAGGCCAGGCTTGACTTTTGACCAAATCATCATGCCCTATATGTACTCTGAAATTGACAATAACGATTATATAGAAGTAATTTTACTAATTATATAAAAGTAAACATCCTATTTTTTTTAATTCTACATAAAGATTCTGTGTTTGCTCCTAACTCTGTCCCAATGTGAGAACACCATGGTAGCTGTAGTATTACCTAACTCCAAGGGACACCAAACACCTCATAGCTGATGCACATGGAGCTATGCAGAGCAATCTAACCAACTCTGCAAAAGCCCCATTGTGTCAGATACCCACAGCTCTTTTTTTTCCCCAAACACAAAATTTAGCATTTTAACCATTTGAAGCTGTATAGTTTAGGGGCTCACAGATTTTTTTTTTACTGAAAACATTTTATTTTGAAAATTTAAAAATCTATGGAAAGGAGGAAGGAATAGTACAGATGCCCTCCACTGAAATTTGGCAATTGTTGACATTGTTGCCATAATTTCTCTCTCTCTTCTTTTCTTTGGCAGAACCATTTAAAAGTAAGTTCTAAGCGTCATTAGTACTTTATCTTTAGCCATTTTAGTATGCATCTCTTCAGTATCAGTTCATTTTCCTGCATAATCACAATACTATTATCACACTTGATATATATTAATATGTTTTCCCAGTTACCTTAAGAATATTTTTTAAAGCTTTCTTCTCACCCATATTCAGCCACAGTCCAGGATCCAATCACAGTTTACGTACTGCCTTCTGCTGTCTCTTCAGTCTTTATCAGTTCTTCAACAATATCCCTACCAGGCTATTTATCTTTTAGAATGTCTCATGTTCTGTATTTCTCTTCTTATTTAATCATATTGTTTAAGTTTTTCCTCTATCTCATCTTTCTGTAAGCTGGTAGTTAAGCTCAATGAGATTAAAATAACTATTAATACAAGATTATTAATATATCAACAGTAATCTTATCCGAAGCAATATATGATTTGCAAATATTTTCTCCAATTCTGTGGACTGTTTTTTCTCTCTCTTGATAATAGCCTTTAATATACAAAAGTTTTTAATTGTGATTATGTCCAGTGTATCTGTTTTTTCTTTTGTTGCCTGTGCTTTTGATGACATATCCAGAAATTAATCACCAAATCTACATCACAAAGCTTGCCAATGCTTTCTCTTTTAGTCTTAGCTCTTATGTTTAGATTTTTAAAATCAATTTTGAGTTAATTTTTGTGTGTAATGTAAGTTTCCAACATCATTTTTTGCATGTGAATATCCAGTTATCTCAGCACCATTTGTTAAAAAGACTTTCCTTTCCCCACTGAATAATCTTGAAACCATTATCAAAAGTTACTTGACCATATGTTTGAGGATTTATTTCTGGGCTCTCTGTTCTATTCCGTCAATCTCTATGGCTGTCTTTATGCCAGTACTAAGTCGCTTTGACTACTGTAGCATTCTAGTAACTTTTGACATCAGGAAGTTTGAGTCCTGCAAGATACAGTCAAGATTGTTTTGGCTGTTTGGGGTCCTTTGAGATTCCATATGAATTTTAGGATTTTTGTGCTATTTATGCAAAAATATTATATTGAGATTTTTGTTAGGGATTGCATTGAATCTATAGAATATGTTGGGAAGTATTGTCATCTTAACAATATTAAGTTTTCCAATCCATGAACATGGGATGTTTCTCTATTACTTACATCTTCTTTTATTTCTTTTAGCAAAATATTGTAGTTTTCAATGTACACGTCTTTCTCCTCATTGGTTAAATTTATTTCTAAGTATTTTATTCATTTTAACATTATTATAAATGGAGTTGTTACCTTTCTTCTCAGATTATTCATTTTTAGTGTATAAAAATGTAACATCTTTGTATGTTGACTTTGTATCCTATAACTTGTGCTGAATTCATTTATAATATTATTTCTGATAGTTTTTTGTGGAATTTATAGGATTTTCTACAATAAGATTATGTCACCTGAAACAGAGATAATTTTACTTCTCCCTTCCTAATCGATATATCTTTTATTTCTATTTCATGCCTAAATAACTTGTAGTTCTATATTGAATAGGAGTGGCAAAAGTAGACATCCTGGTCTTGTGTTTTCCGTTAAGAATTATATCAGCTATGGGTTATAAGTTACTTTTTAAAGCATAAATACAGCATATAGTGGGTATTATAACATGGAAGTGAAATGTATGAAAACACTAGCACAAGGCTGAGTAAGGAAAATAGACATATATTGCAATGGTCTTACATTATATGTGAATAAGTATAGTGTCATTTAAAGGTAGACTATTATATGGTAAAGTTACCTATTGTGAACTCTAGAGTAACCACTAAATAAATATAACTCATTAGTGATATAACTAATGAGACAATACATGGAGTAGAGATAAAAATGTAAAAAAATTCAATCCAAAGGAGGAAAAAGGAACAAATAAGAAGTAAGATAAAGGCAAACAACAAGATGGTAGACTTAAACCTAACTGTATGCATAATTGTCTATTAATGGCCTACGTACTCCATATAAAAGACAGAAATTGTCAGACTGAATAATAAAGCAAGACCCAACTATAAGTCTTCCATAGAAGACTTATATGAACAAGAAAAACATGTTCATATAAAGCACAAATAAGTAAGAGCATGGGAAAAGATATACATGCAGACAATAATCATAAAGCTAGAATGACTATATTAAAACTGTGGAGCAAGTATTAACAGATGATGATTCCAAAGATAAGTACATCAAGAAGATCTATCAGTTCTAAATGTTTATGTACCTAGTAGCAGAGCTTCTAAGAATGCAAAACAAAAACTGACAAAACTGGAAGGAGAAGCAGAGAAATTTACAATTATATTTGGAGATTTTATCACTCCTCTCTCAGTAACTGATAGAATATACAGCAGGAAAATCAGTACAGATATAGAAAAGTTGAGCAACAGTAACCAATTTGACCTAACTGACATTTATACTTATTCTATGACACATACCCACAGCAGAAGACACAATGTTTTCAAGCATATATAGAATAGTCACCCAAGAGAGACTATCTACAGGACTACAAAGGAGGTCTCAAATTTAGAAGTGAAATCATACATAATATGTTCTCTGACCAGAAGAGAATTAAATTAGAAATGTATGACAAAAATATATCTGGAAAATTTCTGAATATTTGGAAATCAACAAGTCATTTCTAAATAACCCATAGATCTAAGAAGAAATCATGAAAGAAATTACAAAATATTTTTAACAGAATGATAACAAAAACATCTAACTTTGTGGGATTCAGCTCAATTAATTCCTAGAGGGAGTTTTATAGCTTTAAATGTTTACATTAGAAAAGAGAAATGGTTTAGTTCAATTATCTTAAACTTTCTCTTCAAAAGATTAGAAAAAGAACAAATGAGACCTAAATTAAGTCAAAAGAAGAAAATGATGTAATTCATCAAATTAACAAAATATTTTTAAAGCATATCATCTCAATAGAGAAAAAGCCTTTCACAAGATGTAACACCCTACATGTTAAAAACAATATAAAAAACAAAACAAAACTTCTCAGCAAGATAGAATTAGAAGGGAATTTCCTCCATAAAGGTCATCTTTGAGAAATCTACAGCTAACATCACACTGAACAGTGAAAAACTGGACACTTTCTTACGGAGATCGGGAAAAAAAGCAAGGATATTCGTTCTGACGACTTCTATTCCATACCATATTATTAATAATGCTCAGTGTAGTAAGGCAAAAAATCAGTTAAAAGAAACTACAGGCCAGGAATGGTGGCTCATGCCTATAATCCCAGCACTTTGGGAGGCTGAGGTGGGTCACCTGGGGTCAGGAGTTTGAGACTAGCCTGGCCAACATAGTGAAACCTCATCTCTAAAAAATAATAATAATAATAATAATAAGGAACTACAAAAAAGCTACTGGAATTAAAGTGAATTTAACAAAGTTTCAGGATATAAGATATATACAAGTGAGTTTTAGTTCTGTATACTAGGCATAAACAATTAAAAAATGAAATTTAAGGCAGGGCATGGTGGCTCATGCCTGTAATCTCAGCACTTTGGGAGGCTAAGGTGGGTGGATCAGGAGGTCAGGAATTCAAGACCAGCTTGGCCAAGATGGTGAAACCCTGTCTCTACTAAAAAAAAAAAAAATTAGCTGGGCACTGTGGTGGGCACCTGTAATCCCAGCTGTTTGGGAGGCTGAGGCAGGAGAATTGCTTGAACCTGGGAGGTGGATGTTGCAGTGAGCTGAGATCATGCCACTGCATTCTAGCATGAGTGACAGACAAGACTCTATCTCAAAAAAAAAAAAAAAAAAGAAGAAGAAGAAATTTAATGTATTTATAATAACATAAAAAATGGTAAATATTTAGGGGTGTATTTAACGAAATATATGCAGAATCTATAAAATGAAAATCTCATAATATTTATTCAAGAAGTTAAAGAGGACAAGAATAATGGTGAAATTTAGCATTTTTCTGGTTTGGAAGACTCAAGATTCTGTTATGATGTCAATTTTAACCAAATTAACATATGTTCAATGTAATTCTATAGAAATACATAGAAGTTATTTTTGCTGGGTAGAAATTGACTACCTGGCTGGGTATGGTGGCTCACGCCTGTAATTCCAGCACTTTGGAAGGCCAAGGCAGGTGGATCACTTGAGGTCAAGAATTCGAGACCAGCCTGGTCAACACAGTGAAACATCATCTCTACTAAAAATACAAAAAAATTAGCTGGATGTGGTGGTGGGCGTCTGTAATCCCTGCTACTTGGGAGGCTGAGGCAGGAGAATCACTTGAACCTGGGAGGCAGAGGTTGTAGTGAGCTGTGATCACACCATTGCACTCCAGTCTCAGTGACAAGAGTGAAACTGCATCTCAAAAAAATAAAAAAGAAGAAGAAATTGATTAGCTGATTCAAAACTTTTATGGAAATGGAAAGGATCTGGAATAGGCAAGATAGTTTTTTAAAAAGCACAAAGTTGGAGTATTTACATTACCTGATGTCAATAGTTACTTTTTTTATTGCATTTTAGGTTTTGGGGTACATGTGAAGAACATGCAAGTTAGTTGCATAGGTACACACGTGGCAGTGTGATTTGCTGCCTTCCTCCCCTTCACTTACATCTGGCATTTCTCCCCATGCTATCTCTCCCCAACTCCCCACCCGCCGCTGTCTCTCCCCTATTCCCCCCAACAGACCCCAAAATAGGTAAATTTAATTGTATGTAAATTATTCCTCAAAAAAGACCATTTAAGAAAATGCAAGAGCAAAAAGCCACAGTATAATCTTACTAGAAATCATCTGGAAAATAAATCATCTGATCTTCTATACCAGAAAATAATCCTCATATTTGCTTCAATGTTATTGAGTGCTAATGAAAATATATCTTAAATAATGTACTGTTTAAAGATATTCAGTAGAAAGATATGTGCTATGATTTTAGTAACAGTGTAAGTACCTTGGCAACAAGTTTCATATAACAAAAAACACCTTTTATGAGAAATATATTCATTTCAGGATCAGAAACTACAGGGTTGATGGCTACCTTATGGTTCTTTAATTGAGTAAGTACAACCATGTCAGATACCCTGCTGTGTGAATTTCTCTCACATTTTAGATCCAACTTGGATCTTAAATGTGACTTGGATCTAAAATGTGGGAATGATTGTTTCTCTTTTAAAAAATTTGTTTTGCAAGACCTCACCAAATGTTCAATTTGTATTTCTATTTTATAATTAACTTCTTTCTTGTGCCCTTAATGTAATTTTATGCAACAAACAAAATGATTATATGCACTCTCAACATTTTCACCACAATTTGATGATTTTGTTTATGCAGGGATTTTACATTAGCCCAGAATTCTCAGGCTTAAGTACTGGAGAATTTATATACATACAACTAGAGTTATCTGTAACATGGCCTAACCTGCATGAATGTGCCAGTAATTTCCCTTTCTTTCTCAGCATTATTCCCTATTTTCATGACTCAGTTTTTAAGACACACCTATATTCTACTTTATAGGACTTAGCTAAGTCTGTTAATGATTTAAATTTCTAGGATACTGTGACAGTTTATGCAGAGAGTGATATAGAATATTTATAATTGTTATTTTTCTGTGAGGCCTGGGACATTCAGTCATCATTTTATATGGCTACATAGACATGGATACACAGCACAGTATTTGCATTTTAGAATGATGCTTGGTTTTCTACCTTTCTGTGAGATATGACCACCATATTTCTCATCAGAATTCATTTGTACTCTGACTTTTAAAATCATTACCTATTGAAATAAATAGGACATAGTGATTTTATGAAAACATTATTGATAGAGCAAGACAGGTGACTCCAATTGAGCTGAGGGTAGAGCTTGTAGCTCAGTCATGCTGGGTTCAGATTGTTGCAGAAAACACAGGAATTCTCAAAATACCTGAAGTTTAACATAAATACAACCAGCAACCTTGAATGCTCAGATGCAGGACCCTGTCCTGCCTGCTCTCTGCTCCTCTGATGGGGCCTCACATTCCCTCTGTAGGGTCCCAGAGGCCCTAGTGCCTCCTCTACTACAGTTTAACCCACCAAGCTGTAATTGTCTGTTTGCCTAGTCATCTCTGAGATTTTTCTTGGCGGGGAAATAGACTTCAGCTTTGCTGTCTCCATGGTAATATGTAGTACCAAATACGTAGAAGGGTGGCAGTGAGTGAATGAAAAAGTGGGTTTAAGGAAGCAACTCAGTATTGCCATGATCATTGTTTGTGCCGATGTGAGTAGGGTTTATGGTTGCAGCATTTCTTGTGTAAGATTTGGCTTTCCAGCTGGCAAAATTGAAGAAATAACCACCAAGCTAAGAGCCATATTCTAGATGGTTCTTCTAAACCATTGTAAGTGAATTCTGAATGATAATGGCACTTTCTATTATTCTTTTTTTCCAGGCCGTTTCATTTCTATTTGGTAGTTGGAATCGCAACCTTGCTGAACCTGTTTCCTTATAGCAATATCTAGCATTTATAAAACATTCAGTATGTTCCACCCCACCCACTGTGCCAAGCCTTTATGTGGATCATCACAGTTAACTTTCACAACAATCCGATGAAACAGGTGATATGTAGGTGCTGGGAAAATGAAAGCTTAAGGAGATTGGGTAACTTGCCCGAGTTCACACATATAACAAGTAAAGAACTCAGGCTCAAAACCAGTCAGGCAACCTCCAGCGCTGGGATTTTTATTATTTCCCAATGCTGTCCTGTTCTTTTTTTTTTTTTTCCCAAGGCCTTTATCTCCGTGTGAAATTTTTATTTATTTGTTTCTATCATAGAATGCTTATTTCTTGATTTCAGAGACATTGCATCCCCAGGTGTAAAACAGCACCTGGAACCAAGTAGAGGCTCAGTCAGTATTAAATTAACGACGAGGTACTGCCTTCTGGAGTAAGAAATAAAGGATAAGACTACCCGATGATTGCTAAGTGCTTACTAATTCTTACATTTTTTGAGTATACATTTTAGGAAATGATTTGTTCAAATAGAAAACTCCCCAAACTGCTTAAAAAGGTGGCTTAAAAAATTCTTAACAGCACTACATTAAATATTTATCCACACATGCAGACATTTTGATTGTACACTAACACAAGATCTACAGTTTTTGAGGTTGATGCAGTTTCACACCCTTCTGGGGGGAGGGCATTATTTTATGTTGCTGATATCTAATGTGTTAACCCTTTAAGATACCCAAAACAAAGTAAACACCCATCCCTGCTTGATTTAGAGGGGTAGGTGCCAACCTAGTTTTGCTATGAGCAGCTCTATGTTCTAAGAAGATCTTGGCTCTTTCCTACTTTTCATTTCTCTCACTAGCCAATTATGTCTGGTAATTGCAAATGAAAGAAGAATTTAGACAAAAAGCTATAATACAGAACCACAGAGAACCTGAGGCCGACAGGAGCTGCCTGGGCCATTGCATCTCTGGAAGCTGAAGCTGTTTTTAGTGACACCTTCCTATCATCCCTCCTTCTTTCCCTTTTCTATTTTTTTAGCCCTCACCTTTTATCCTATCGCTATCTCCTTCCTGAATATATTGCCTGCTCACTTAGTATTTAAGTGAAAACAATCTAGCTACTGCAAAAGCAGTATGTCTTTCTACCAGTGACACAATGCCACTGGCCTCCGTTCACATCTCCCAAACCCACATTTGGAAACATCTCATCTCCTTCTGTAACTCCATAACTTCTGTAATACTCACCCAGCACCACAACCTGGGCTTTTGAATTTACCCTTCTGTGCCATCAATACTAATATTCTGTGATCCTGGAACTACTTTCTTCACACAGCATTCACTAAATAATTTATTTCATTGAGAAGTTCTAATGTATAATCTTTTCTTTCTAGAAAGGTACATCACTTAAACATTTCAAGGGCAGACAATTGAAATGAATGCACAGGTTGTGACATTTTTCCTTTCCATGTCCTTCAATTGAGCCCTTGCACATCTACCCCTTTGGAATAGTCTCAAACCAGAGTTTGAGACCTTGTTCTTTCATGTTGGAGCAGGGTTCACATCATTACTTACATGTTTATTTGTTCACTTATTTAAAATAGGGTCTGGTTCTATTGCCCAGGCTGGAGTGCTGTGGCATAATCACAGCTCACTGCAGCCTTGACCTCCTGGGCTTAAGCGATTTTCTCATGTAGCTGAAACCACAGGTGCACACCACCATACCTGGCTAATTTTTTGTAGAGATGGGCTTTTGCCATGTTGCCCAGGCTGATCTCAAACTCCTGGGCTCAAGTAATCCACCCACCTCAGCCTCACAAAGTGCTGGGATTCCTGGCATGAGCCATCATATCCTTATTTCACTTCATGTAGTCCATTCTATAATTGTTTTTGAAGTGTTAATTTCCATTTGTTGTTTTTACATTCAGATTATATTCAATGCCCATATTGTATGAGGAGGTTCAATGAAACCACAGCCAAGCGACATATTAATTTCTGCAAGGATCAGTCTTCTCGCCGAGTCTTTAATCCAGCCGAGATAGCAGCCAAATTGGCATCCAAAGCACAGGTAACTATCTCTCCCCAGGTGTTGGCTTTTGTGCCCTTGCATGCCTGGTGTGAGCAGGTAGAATTTCCTAGAGAACCTCAATTACTTATTCTAAGAAGTGTAAGGGTAAAGAGAACTGATCACCATGATTCATCCCTATGGGAGTTGGCTTCTTTTGAAGGGGAATGCTTTCTAGCTAATGGCACCTTTGGGTGTTGTATTAAAAAAATATTTCTGGAGTATTTGAAGCTTCTTTGGATGAAGACTTGAATACATCGTGTTTCTATAGCATTATGGAAAAACTCTTTATCCAACAATGGTTATCAACCTTAACCACCCAGAAAAGAATTGCAAATCTGAAGTGAAACTGCCTGAGTTTCACTCACAAGGCAGCTGCCCTACAGGTCATCTATTTTGCTCTGTAGAGAAGGGGTCTTTAGCCTTTTATTTAAAGCCACAGAATCAGCAAGTTAAAGGGATATGTGGATGAATGGAAGCAGCTGTTATAATTAGGTCCAAATCAGTAAAATAACAAGCTGAAATAGAAGATAGTAGATTTACAAACCACAGAACTGGAGCCAGCAAACAGCTCCATTCACATACACACAGACACATGTCCCAGGGACATACTTATAAGATAGCATAAAAATTATTCGTTTCATAGAAATGGCTTAGATGCCATGAAAGTTGGTTTGAATACTTCAAATATATATAGACTGTTTTTTTGTTTATTTACTTTTGAGACAGGGTCTCACTCTGTTGCCCAGGCTGGACTGCAATGGTATAATCATGTCTCATTGCAGGCTAGAGTGCAATGGTGTAATCATGTCTCATTGCAGGCTGGAATGCAATGGTGTATTCACTGCTGACTGCAGCTTTGATCTCTCTGAGGTGATCCTCTCACCTCGGCCTCCTAAGTAGCTGGGACTACAGGTTCATGCACCACACCTGGCTACTTTTTTGTGTTTTTAGTAGAGGTGGGGTCTCACTATGTTGCTCAGACTGGTCTCGAACTCCTGGGCCCAAGTGATCTCCCCTCTTTAGCCTCCCAAAGTGCTGGGATTATAGGTGTGAGCCATCGTGCCCAGCCTCTACAGCCTGTTTAGAAAGCTTTTGGTTAAATTCAGTATTTAATGAGGTGGGACCCTTTCCAACAAAACGGATCCCACAGACTGTGGATCCTGAGCTCTATCCCTAGAAGCATTAGAGAGTTACTGACTATCTACCATGTACCAGATACCATGCTGGGTAGTGGTTGATCAAGAATTTGTCATTGAAAAATGGAGGGGGACTTGGAGCTGGTACAGTTGGCATATATAGGAGGGCTGTGGAAGAAGTCACTGCAATTCTTGGAAGTCTTCAAACACAAGCAAACATTTTGCCCTTAAATATCAAAATGGGTTCACCAGCCTAGAGTTGGGGTTGGGAAGGGCTTTATACACAAAACATCCAGCTTATGGCCGGAGGCACCCATCTGTGGGGTGGTGGGGCTCAGTGAAAGCATAGAGAACCTATGGAAGAGGTACAGAGACAGGCAAGATAGACAGCCAGATCTAGAAGGGCTTTAACTCAAGCCAGTTGACAGAGGAAGAAAAGAGGAATTGATTGAATGTGCACCCTAAAATCAAGGACAGCCAGGTCTGAGGGCCTGGAAGCAGAAACTGGAAAGTCTTCAGGAAGTCAGGCAGTCCTCCTTTGCACTTTGCCATCCTGTCTCTTCCTCCTGCTATTCTCTGCCTTCTCTTCTCTCTGAAGACTGGCTTTCTTGGCCTTTCTGTCCAATTGGCCTCATGTGTCACCCTATAGGCGATGTGGTTGGGTGAACAGTGGAGACTAGAGTTGCATACAACTGGCTTTTTAGAAAGGTCATTTCTACAACTACTGTTCCACATGGTTTAATGGGAGGCCAAGTAAGAGCCACCACAACAGGGATAAAATGAGGGCCTAGAACAGGAGGATTAATAGGGTTGTGTGGGAGGGAGAATCTAAGAAATAATTGATGAGACTGAGAAAATGATTAGGCATAGAATAAAAGAGGATCAGGGTTGACTGTAAGGTTTTCAGCTCCAGAGCCTGAACAGATAGGAAGACAATCTCTGTAGATAACAGAACACAGGAGGGAAGAGGTATGTGTGTTAAGAGTGGTGGTTATGATAAATAGTTTCATAGATTGAGTCTTCTTTTTTGAGATAGAATCTCACTCTGTTGCCCAGGCTGGAGTCCAGTGGCATGATCTTGGCTCACTGCAACCTCTGACTCCTGAGTTCAAGCGATTCTCCTGCCTCAGTCTCCCAAGCAGCTGGGATTACAGGCATCCACCACCAAACCTGGTAACTTTTGTATTTTTAGAAAAGATGGGGTTTCACCATGTTGGCCAGGCTGGTCTCAAACTCCTGACCTCAAGTGATCTTCCTGCCTTGGCCTCCCAAAGTGCTGGGATTACAAGCATAAACCACCACACCTGGCCTAGATTCAGTCTTGACATCTGAGATAGCATGGGAAGAAGTGCAATGTAGAAAAAGCCAGGGTTCTACATTCAGTAGTCAGGATTTGAATTCCTTTCCTTTCCTTTCCATTCCTTTCCTTTCCTTTCCTTTCCTTTCCTTTCCTTTCCTTTCCTTTCCTTTCCTTTTCCTTTCCTTTTTCCTTTCCTTTTTCCTTTCCTTTTTCCTTTCCTTTTTCCTTTCCTTTTTCCTTTCCTTTTTCCTTTCCTTTTTCCTTTCCTTTTTTTTCCTTTCCTTTTTCCTTTCCTTTTTCCTTTCCTTTTTCCTTTCCTTTTTCCTTTCCTTTCCTTTCCTTTCCTTTCCTTTCCTCTTTCCTTCCTCCCTCCCTTCCTCCATCCCTTCCTCCCTTCCTCCCTTCCTCCCTTCCTCCCTTCCTCCCTTTCGAGTCTCAGTCTGTCTTCCAGGCTGGAAGTGCAGTGGCATGATCTCAGGTCACTGCAACCTCCACCTCTCGGGTTCAAGTGATGATTGTGCCTCAGCCTTCTGAGTAGCTGGGATTACAGGCACCCACCACCATGCCTGGCTAGTTTTTGTATTTTTAGTAGAGACAAGATTCCACCATGTTGTCAAGCCTGATCTTGAACTCCTGACCTCAGGTGATCTGCCTGCTTCAGCCTCCCAAAGTGCTGGCATTACAAGCATGAGCCACCGTACCTGACCAGGGTTTAAATTTCATTCTATAATATAGGTAAACTTGGCTGAGTTACTTAAATTCTTGGAGATTCACTTTCATCTGTAAAATGGGGTTAATCACGTGTGCCTTGCCAAGTTGTTGGGAAACGTATAGTTAAGTGAAGTGCCCCGCTCAGAGTCTTGCACACAGGGACTCCTCCCTTCCTCTCTCCACATTACCCCACCCTCCCCTTCTCCAGTAGCCTTTTCCAGTTGATACGATTGGCACCACGCTTTGGAGGAATGTGACTACTTTGGGCTTGAATACAGCCTAATTATGGAAAAGTTTCTAAGTATAAGTCTACCTACATTTTGTAAAGCAGTAAAGGGTGTGTTACATTTCTGCGAACGGTTCTTCTTTCCAGTTAATCGGCGTTAGTGGGGCCAGAGAGAGCACAGGGAAGCAGCGAACGGAAGTGTTGTTATTCCTGAAGAAGGCCAGCTGGCTGTCCTGAGTGTAACCAGTGACTTGGCCCCATTCCTCTCCTTGTTTTCCAGAGCCGAGTGGTGATTGGGAACACAGAGGAAAAATTGCTTGCTTTCTGCATTCCTTCACTCACTGTAGAGTATATCTCAACAGCCGTATTTGTTTCCCTTGTGCCAGCTTCACCCCTTTGGGGCCTTCTCTAATAGTGAAGCTTATTTAGAAATGGAGCAAGAAGGGAGGGGTTGTTTCAGTTTTGAAGGGCTGTTAACAACACAGCCAAAATCTGTTTCTATTTTAGACATAATCAACTTTTTAAAATGTGTCATACCCTTAACCAAAAGAGACCAATATGGGCCTCTAAAAATAGCTTTCTTTGTGTGGATGGGGATGAGCTGCCTGCTATAGTCTCACAGCCATTCTTGCCTGAGTGAGAATTCTTACGTGGTGTAACAGGTTATCCTTATACTGCAGTTTCCATGGAACTGGAGGTGGGATCAACCGCAAGGTAAAAGGAGCATGGGAGAAACCTTTTGGCCGTTATTTCGTTTTAATGTAACTATTCTGCTGCTGCTGCTGCTCTGCAGGGAGGGGGATGGCGTCCGGATGTTGGAATTTCATGCTTAAAACATTTGCTGCCTGCCAATCTGTTTTTCTTCTCTGTTCATATTTAAAAAACAAATAATCTTCAAGTGTAATGAAAACAATAAAATGTTCTTTAACCATATCCTCATTGACATTAAGTGATTTATGTCTCCATACAACTCATTTTATAGGATAAGCATACCACCAGCAACCCCAAGGGCTTAATTATGAAAGGGAAGCTTCAAAACCCAGATATGGCTTTGAGCACCAGCTGGGAGGACATGAACCAGGCTAACTGAAAGGCAGGGTTTGTGTCCCTTTCCTCTGGATTCAGGGAGTCCCTGCAGATGATGACAGTCTGCTGCTGGTGAAGGGGGAAGAGCCGTACCTCCTATGTGGTACCTGAGGCTACAGAAGGTGTTTTCTGTGTCTTCCTTTCTTTCTCTCTGTAGGGTAAGGCTCAGATGGGTCCAAAAAAAGAACCAGCTCTTACCAGTGCTGTGGGAGCTTTGCTGCAGAACAGGGCCCTCGTGGCCACGAATGAAGTCCCAAACAAGTCAGGTGAGTTGGAGCATGCATTTCAGCTCGCACATGATGGGGGTCAGAGGAGACCACTATTGGGTTTGGGATTCACCGGTAGTCTGCAAAAGCTCTAAGACATTCACAGTTGCTTTTGGATGCAAAGATATGTGGGTTAGAGGTCAAAGCTTATCTGCCAAAAGGAAATATTTCTTAATTTATCAGGATTACACAAATTTGTACACAAATTTGACAGTGTACAAGTCAAATTCAATTACTGCAATGAGAGTCTATAACCATTGTTCTCCAGTCTAGTAAAATTGAAGAGATTGAAAATAGGGGAAGACCACATGTCATGTTTGTGTGGAAAATAAGGAGAAAGTTTCTTTTCTAGAAATAAACACTGATGTTCCTCAATTTATGATGGGGCTACATCCTGATAAACCCATTGTAAATAGAAATATCCTAAGTCAAAAAGGCATCTGGTACCCCAATAAACTGATCAAAAGTTGAAAAATCTTACATCAAACTATCGTAAGTCAAGAATTGTCTGCATAGTCATCCCTCAGTATCCACAGGGGATTGGTTCCAGGGCCCTAGTGGACACCAAAATCTAGTGGATACTTGAGTAGATGCTCAAGTTACTGATATAAAATGGTGTAGAATTTGTATATAAGCTACTCACATCCTCCTGTCTACACTAAATAATCTCCAGATTACTTGTAATACCTAAGGCAATATAAATGCTATGTAAGTAGTTATGCTGTATTCAAATTTTTGTATTTTTAAAAAATTATTGGTACAGTTGGGTTTTATTTATTTATTTTTAATGTTCTCCATCTGTAGTTGTTAAGTCTGCAGATATGGAACCCATGGGAACAGAGGCTGACTGTAATTTCTTCAAAGTGACAGCAAGGCATAACCATAGGCGCCATCCTAATGGGGATGAGGCAGTACTTCATTTTAGTTTTGATTTGCATATGTCTAATGACTTGTGAGGTTAAGCATCTTTGCAAGTGCTTATTGACCGTCTGTGTATCTTCTTTGAAAAAATGTCCTTTGCCCATTTTTGAATTGTTCTTGTTGTTGACTTTTAGGAATTCTCTATGTATTCTGGATATTAATCCCTTATCAGCCATTTGGTTTATAAATATTCCAGGGGTTTCCTTTTTACTTTGTTGATATTCTTTGTGTGTGTGTGTGTGTATGTGCATGTGTGTATTTGTGTGTTTGTTTGATTTTGAGATAGTGTCTCACTCTTTGCCCAGGCTGGAGTGCAGTGGCACAATCATGGCTCACTGCAGCTTCAACCTCTCAAGCTCAAGTCATCCTCCCACCTCATTTTCCCAAGTAGCTGGGACTACAGGCATGTGCCACCATCCCCAGATAATTTTTAATTTTTTCGTAGAGATGAGTTCTCACTATGTTGATATTCTCTTGATTCACAAATCTTTAAAATTTTCATGAAGTCCAATTTGTCTATTTTTCTTTGATTGCCTCTGGCAACCAAGAAATCAAAGAAATTGGATGAATCCTTGCCTAATCCAGGGTCAGAGAAGTTTACTCCTATGTTTTTGTCTAAGCTAAGCCTAGCTGTAGATCTTACATTTTAGGTCTTTGATCCATTTTGGGTTAATTTTTAATATATGAATTTAAGTAAGGGTCTAGCTTCACTCTTTTGCATGTGATTTTCCCATTCAACCAATGGTTTTGGCACCCTTGTCAAAAACCATTTGAGCATATATATAAGGGTTTAGTTTTGGACTCTATTATATTTCATTGGTTTACATTCCTGTCTTTATGCAACTATTACATTGTCTTGATTACTATAGCTTTTAGTAAGTTTTGGCATCAGGAACCACGAGTCCTCCAAGATTGTTTTGGCTATTTGGGATCCTTTGATGTTCCATATGAGTTTCAGGTTGGGATTTTCTATTTCTGTAAGAAACATTGAGATTTTAATAGGGATTGCACTGAATTGTAGATTGCTTTGGTTAGTATGGACATCTTAACAATAGTAAGTCTTCAAATCCATGAACATGGAATGTATTTCTGTTTATTTATGTCCTCTTTAATTTCTTTCAGCAATGTTTTATAGTTTTCATTGTACAAATCTTTTACCTCATAACTTAAGTTTATTCTTAAGTGTTCTTTTTGATGTTATTGTAAATGTAATTGTCTTCAAAATTTCTTCTTTTGATTGTTCATTGTTAGTGTACAGAAACACAATGAATTTTCATGTGTTGGCTTTCTGTTCTGCTACTTTGATGAATTAATTTATCAAAGTTTTTTAATTTATCTAATAAGTTTTTTTTAGTTGGTGATATCTTTGGATTTTCTGCTTATAAGATCATGGCATCTGTGAGCAGAGATAATTTTACTTCTTCCTTCTCTACTTGGATGCCTTTTAATTTTTTTTTCTTGCCTAATTGCTCTGGTTGGAACTTCTAGTACTACATTAAATAGAAGTGGTGAAAATTAGCATCTTTGCCTTGTTCTTGATCTTAGAAGGAATGTTTTCAGTCTTTCAGCCTTGAGTATGGTGATCTCTGGGGGTTTTACATATACGGTTTTTATTATGTTGAGGTAGTTTCCTTCTATTCTTAGTTTGTTGAATTTTTTTTATCATGAAAGGATGTGGAATTTTCTCAAATGCTTTTTCTGCATCAGTTGAGATGATGATGTAATTTTTGTTCTTTATTCTGTAAATGTAGTGTACAGTGATTGATTTTCCTATGCTGAACCAGCCGTGTATCTCAGGAATAAATTCCACATGGTTATGGCATATAATCCTTTTAATGTGCTACTGAACTTGATTTGTTAGTATTTTCTTGATAACTTTTGCATTAATGTTCATAAGGGATATTGTTTTCTTATAGTGTCTTTATCTGGCTTTGGTGTCAGGGTAGTCTTGGCCTTATTGAATGAATTAGGAATGTTCCCATCTCTTCAATATGTTTGGGAAATATTTGAGAAGAGTTAGTGTTAGTTCTTCTTTAAATGTTTGGTAGAATGCACGAGTGAAGCTCTCAGCTCCAAAGCATTTTATTTATTTTTTTTTGTCATGAGATTTTTGATGATTAATTCAATCTCCTTAATAGTTATAAGTCTATTTAAATATTCTATTTATTCATGATTTACTTTAGGTAGGTGTTGGGTTTTTTTAGGAATTCATCTATTTCATTGATGTTATCCAATTTTTGGCACATATTTTTTCATAATACTCATGAAATCCTTTTTGTTTCTGTAGCATTGGTAGTTATATCTCCACTTTCATTTCTGATTTTAGTAATTTCAGTGTTTTCTCTTTTAATTTATTTTAATTTATTTTTATTTTTTTGAGAGAGTCTTACTCTGCCACCAAGGCTGGATTGCAGTGGCAACAACTCAGCTCATTGCAACCTCCACCTCCTGGGTTCAGGGGATTCTCCTTTTCAGCCTGTCCCATAGCTGGGACCACAGGCGCCCATCCCCCTGTGTGGCTAATTTTTATATTTTTAGTAGAGACAGTGTTTTGCCATGTTGGCTAAACTATTCTTGAAATCCTGGCCTCAAGTGATCTGCCCACCTTGGCCTTGCAAAGTCCTGGGATTGCAGGGGTGAGCCACTGTACCTGACCTCTTTCTTCTTTTATTATTCTATCAAGCTAATGGTTTTTATTTTCTTTCTAAGTTCAGGGGTACATATGCAGGATATGCAGGTTTGTTACATAGGTAAACATGTGCGATGGTGCTTTGCTGCACAGATCGTCCCATCACCTAGGTATTAAGCCCAGCATCCATGAGCTATTCTTCTGATGCTCTCCCTCCTTCCCCCCATTCTCCAACAGGCTCGAGTGTGTGTTGTTCCCCACCGTGTGTCCATGTGTTCTCATCATTCAGCCCCCACTTATAAGTGAGAACATGTGATATTTGGTTTTCTGTTCCTGCATAAGTTTGTGGAAGATAAGGGCCTCCAGCTTTATCCACGTCCCTGCAAAGGACACCATCTCATTTCCTCTGTGGCTGCATAGTATTCCATGGTGTATATGTAGCACATTTTCTTTATTCAGTCTATCGTTGATGGGCATTTAGGTTGATTCCATGTTTTTGCTATTGTGAATAGTGCTGCACTAAAAATAGGAATGCATGCATCTTTATAATAGAATTATTTATATTCCTCTGGGTATATACCCAGTAATGGGATTGCTGGTTCAAATGGTATTTCTGCCTCTAGATCTCTGAGGAATCACCACACTGTCTTCCACAATGGTTAAACTAATTTACATATTCACCAACAGTGTAAAAGTGTTCTTTTTTTCTCTACTACCTAGCCAGCATCTGTGATTTTTTAACTTTTTAATAGCCATTCTGATTGGTGTAAGATGGTATCTCGTTTTCGTTTTGATTTGCATTTCTCTAATGTTCACTGATGTTGAGCTTTTCTCATATGTTTGTTGGCTGCATGTATGTCTTCTTTTGAAAAATGTCTGTTCGTGTCCTTTGCCTACATTTTAATAAAGTTGTTTTTATCTTTTAAATTTGTTGAAGTTCCTTGTAGCTGCTACATATTAGAACTTTGTCAGATGGATAGATTGCAAACGTTTTCTCCCATTCTGTAAATTGTCTCTTCACTCTGATGATAGTTTCTTTTGCTGTGCAGAAGCTTTTAGTTTAACTAGATCCCATTTGTCAATTTTTTCATTTGTTCCAACTGCTTCTCGTGTCTTTATCATGAAATATTTGCCCATGCCTATGTTCTGAATGGTATTGCCAGGATTTTCTGATTTTCTTCTATGGTTTTTATAGCTTTGGGCTTTACATTTAAGTCTTTAATCTATCTTGAAAATTGATTTTTGCAGATGGTGTAAGGAAGGGGTCCACTTTCAATTTTCTGCATATGGCTGGCCAGTTATCTCACACCATTTATTAAATAAAGAATCCTTTCTTCATTGCTTGTTTTTGTCAAGTTTGTCAAAGATCAGATGGTTGTAGTTGTGCAATCTTATTTCTGGATTTTCTATTCTGTTCCATTGGTCCCTGTCTTTTTGTACCAGTGCAATGTTGTTTTGGTTACTGTAGCCTTGTAGCATGGTTTGAACTCAAGTAGTGCCTCTAGCTTTGTTCTTTTTGCTCAGAATTGTCTTGACTGTTTAGGCTCAAAATTTATATAAATTTTAAAATAGTTTTTTCTAACTCTGTGAAGAATGTCAATAGTAGTTTAATGGGAATAGCACTGAATCTATAAATTGCTTCGGGCAGTATGTCAGTTTTCATGATATTGATTCTTTCTATCCATGAGCATGGTCTATTTTTCCATTTGTGTCATCTCTGATTTCTTTGAGCAGTGGTTTGTAGTTCTCTTTGAAGAGGTTCTTCATTTCCATTATTAGCTGTATTCCTGGGCATCTTATTCTTTTTGTGGCAATTGTGAATGGAGGGTCACTCATGACTTGGCTCTCAGCTTACCTGTTGTTGGTGTATAGGAATGCTAGCAATTCTTGCAATTGATTTTTGTATTTTGAGACTTTGCTGAAGTTGCTTACCAACTTAAGAAGCTTTTGGCCTGAGACAAGGGAGTTTTCTAGATATAGGATCATGTCATCTGCAAACAAAGATAGTCTGACTTCCTCTCCTCCTATTTGAATCCTCTTTATTTATTTGTCTTTCCTGATTGCTCTGACCAGAACTTCCAATACTATGTTGAATAGGAGTGGTGAGAGAGGGCCGCTTTGTCTTATGCCGATTTTCAAGGGGAATGCTTCCAGCTTTTGCTGAATCAGTATGACATTGGCTGTGGGTTTGCCATATATGGAACTTATTATTTTGAAGTGTGTTCCTTTAATACCTAGTTTATTGAGAGTTTTTAACATACAGTGATGTTACATTTTACTGAAGGTCCTTTCTGCATTTATTGAGATAATCATGTCTTTAGATCTGTTTATGTAATGTGTCACATGTATTGATTTGTTTACATTGAACCAATGTTGCATCCCATGGATGAAGCCTACTTAATTGTAGTGGATAACCTTTTTGATGTGCTGCTGGATTCAGTTTGCCAGTATTTTGTTGAGGATTTTTGCGTTGATGTTCATCAAGTTCATTGGCCTGAAGTTTTTGTTGTTGTTGTTGTTGCTGTTGTTGTTGTATCTCTGCCAGGTTTTGTTATCAGGATAATGCTGGCCTCGTATAATGAGTTAGGGAGAACTGGACATGCTAGCTCACACCTGTAATCCCAGCATTTTCGGAGGTCAAGACAGGCACATCACTTGAGGTCAGGAATTTGAGATCAGCCTGGCCAAGATGGCAAAATGCTGTCTCTACTAAAAATACAAATTAGCTGAGTATTGTGGCAGGTGCCTGTAATCCCAGCAACTGAGGAGGCTGACTCATGAGAATCACAAATCTGCCACCTCAATCACTGGAAGGCAGAGGTTGCAGTGAGCTGAGATTGAGCCACTGCCCTCCAGCCTGGGTGACAGAGCAAGACTCCATCTCAAAAAAAGAAAGAAAGAAAAAAGAATGAGTTAGGGAAGATTCCTCCCTTTTCAATGTTTTGGAATAATTTCAATAGAAATAGTACCAGCTCTTCTTTTTTCCTCCAGTAGAATTTGTCTGTGAATCTCTCTGGTCCTGGGCATTTTTTGTTTGTTTGTTTGGTTTTGGCTGGTAGGCTGTTTATTACTGCCTCAATTTCAGAACTTGTTACTTATCTATTCAGGCATTCAATTTCTTCATGGTTCAGTCTTGGGAGGATGTATGTGTCCAGGAATTTATTCATTTCTTCTAGAATTTCCAGTTTGTGTGCATAGGGGTGTTTATAGTATTCTCTAATGGTTGTTTGTATCTCTATGGGGTCACTGGTGATATTCCCCTTATCCCTTCCAATTGTGTTTATTTAAATCTTCTCGTTTTATTATTTATTAGTCTAGTTAGCAGTATATCTTATTAATTAAAAAAAATCAGTTCTTTGATTCGTTGATTTTTTGAAAGGTTTTTTGTTTTTTACGTTCTTCATTTCAGCTCTGATCTTGATTATTTCTTGTCTTTTAGCTTTGGGTTTGTTTGCTCTTGGTTTTCTAGTTCTTTTAGTAAGTAAGTTGTCAATTTGAGATCTTTCTAGCTTTTTGATGTGGGCATTTAATGTTACAAATTTCCCTAACACTGCTTTAGCAGAAATTCTGGTACATTGTATCTTTGTTCTCCTTAGTTTCAAAGAATTTGATTTCTGCCTTAATTTTATTATTTACCCATGAGTCCGGGATTAGGTTGTCCAGTTTCTATGTAGTGATGTGGTTTTGAATGAATTTCTTAATCTTGAATTCTAATTCAGTTGTGCTGTAGTCTGACAGACTGTTTCCTATTATTTCAGCTCTTTTGCTTTTGCTGAGGAGTGTTTTACTTTTGATTATGTGATCAATTTTAGGGCAAGTGCCATGTGGCAATGAGAAAAATGTATAGTCTGTTGTTTGGGGCTGGAGAGTTCTGTAGATATCTATCAGGTCCACTTTATCCAGAGCTGAGTTCAAGTCCTAAATATGTTTGTTAACTGTCTGTCTTGATGATCTGTCTAATAGTGTCAGTGGGGTGTTAAAGTTTCCCACTATTATTATTTGCTAGTCTCAGTCTTTTTGAAGGCCTCTAAGAACCTGCTCTATGAATCTGCATGCTCCTATATTGGGTGCGTATATATTTAGGAAGTAAGCTCTTTTGTTGAATAGAACCCTCTACCATTATTTAATGCCCTTTTGTCTTTTTTGATCTTTGTTAGTTAGATAGTTTGTTTGTTTGTTTGTTTTTGAGATAGAGTCTCACTCTGTCTCCCAGGCTGGAGTGCAGTGGTACAGTCTTGGCTCACTGCAAACTTCACCTTCTGGTTCAAGTGATTCTCCTGCCTCAGCCTGCTGAGTAGCTGGGATTACAGGCACCCACCACCATGCCCAGTTAATGTGTGTGTGTGTGTGTGTGTGTGTGCAGATGGGGTTTAACCATGTTGGCCAGGGTGGTCTGAACTCCTGATCTCAGGTTATCCACCTGCCTCGGCCTCCCAAAGTGCTGGGATTACAGATGTGAGTCACTGCACCTATCCTTTGTTGATTTAAAGCCTGTTTTTGTCAGAAACTGGGATTGCAACCCCTGCTTTTTTTCAGTCTTCCATTTGCTCAGTAAATTTTCCTCCATCCCTTTATTTTGAGCCTATGTGTGTCTTTGCATGTGAGATGGGTCTCTTGAACACAGCATACTGACAGGTCCTAGTTCTTTATCCAGCCTGCTGGCTGCTTTGTGCCTTTTAATTGGGGAATTTAGCCATTTACATTTAAGGTTAGTATTGTTATATCTGAATTAGATCCTGTCATCATGATGCTAGCTGGTTATTTTTCAGACTTGGTTCTGTGTTTGCTTCATAGTATCACTGGTCTGTGTATTTCAGTATGTTTTTGTAGTGGCTTGTAATGGTTTTTCCTTTCCATATTTTAGTGCTTCCTTCAGGAGCTCTTGCAAATTCTTGAGGGAATTTGGTGGTAACAAATTCCCTCATCATTTGCTTGTCTGAAAAGGATCTTGTTTCTCCTTTGCTTATGAAGCTTAGTTTGGCTGGATATAAAATTCTGGGTTAGAAATTTTTTCTTTAAGAATGTTGACTTTTGGCCCCCGTCTCCTCTAGCTTCTAAGGTTTTGGCTGAGAGATCTGCTGTTAGTCTGATGGCTTCCCTTTGTAGGTGACCTGGCCTTTCTCTCTGGCTGCTCTTAACCATTTTTTCTTTCATTTCAAACTTGGAGAATCTGATTATTATGTGCCTTGGGGATGATCTTCTCATGGAATATTTTACTGGAGTTCTCTGCATTTCCTGTATTTGAATATTAGCCTGTCTTGCTAGGTTGGGGAAGTTCTAGATGATATCCTGAAGTGTATTTTCCAACTTGATTCCATTCTCTCTGTCTTTTTCAGGTACCCCCCAATCAGTTGTAGATTTGGTCTCTTTACATAATCCATATTTCTCAGAGGTTTTGCTCATTTTTTCATTTTTCTTTCCCTATTCTTGTCAGCCTGTCTTATTTCAGAAAGCTAGTCTTCAAGCTCTGAGATTCTTTCTTCCACTTAGTCTATTCTGTTATTAATACTTGTAATTGCATGTGAAGTCCTGTAGTGTGCTTTTCAGCTCTAACAGATTGGTTATGTGCCTCTTTAAACTGGCTGTTTTGGCTCTCAGCTCCTGTATTGTTTTATTGTGAGTCTTAGCTTCTTTGGATTGTTTTACAACATGCTACTTTATCTCAGCAAAGTTTGTTACCTACCTTCTGAAACCTTCTTCTGTCATTTCAGCCATCCCAGCCTCAGCCCAGTTCTGAGCCCTTGCTGGAGAGGTGCTGCAGTCATTTTAAGGAAAAGGAGCACTCTGGCTTTTGAGTTTTCAATGTTTTTGCATTGATGCTTTCTTATCTTAGTGGGTTTATCTACCTTTAATTTTTGACATTGTTGATCTTTGGATGAGGTTTTCTTGTTTTCTGTTTGTCAGTTTTTCTTTTAATAGTCTGGCTATGCTTCCACAGGGCTGCTACAGTTTGCTGGGGGTCCACTCGAAACCTTAGTTTTCTTGTTTTTGTTTTTGTTTTTTTTTGGTACCTGGAGGTATCACCTGTGAAGGCTGTGAAATAGCAAAGATGGCAGCCAAACTTTTCCTCTAGAAGCTCTGTCCCAGGGGTACTGACCCTTTGCTGGCACAAATGTACCTGTAGGAGGTAGCTGAAGACTCCTGTTGGGAGGTCTTACCCAGACAGGATCAGGAACCTGCTTAAAGAAGCAGTCAGGATGCTTTTTGATAGAGAAGCTGTGCTGTATTTGAGGTTCCTTCAGCCCCTGATTGGTTTGGCCTCTCCAGGGCCCATAGGCTATACGAGCTGAGAAGCCAAATGACCAAGTTGGCAGCCTGCCCCACCCCTCAGGCACTTTATCCTGGGGAGAACACAGGCCAGGGTGGCCAGATGCCCCTGTGGGTGGGACCTGACTGGAAGTACCTGCCCCACTAGGGGAAGTGGATCAGGGTCTTGCTTAAAGAAGCAGTCTGACCATACCTCAACAAAACTGCTGTGCTGTGGTGAGGAACTGCCTCTGCCCCTGTCAGCTAGGACTCTCCAAAGCCCACAGGCCAGAATGGCTGAGTCATTCCACCAACCTAAATGGAAGCCCTCCACTCCTGTGGGAACTTCATCCCAGGAGAGATCAGAGCTCTGTCTGTAATACATGCAGGCAGGCGAGGCTGAAGGGTCCAGCTGGAAGTTTCTACCCAGTGAGGAGGAAGCAGTCTTGCCATAATCTGGCAAAGCTGCTTTGTTGTGCTGCTAGGGGAACCCTTCCTCAACTGAACTCTTTGGGCTCTTCAAAGCCCAGAGGCTGGAATGGCTGAGTCGACAAAATAGTAGAGGTGTTGCCCACCTCTCTTCCCTGAAGACTCCATCCTGTATCAGGCAGGCTCTACTCTTTTGCTGATGGCTTGCTGGAATTCCAAGACAGTGGATCTTATCTTGTGAGGTACATTGGAAGTAGGGTCTACAGAATGATGCTGCTTGGCTCCCTGGATTCTGCCCCATTCCTGGGGGTATATGCACCTTGCCTGCATTGCAGAAAAACTGGAATATTTAAAGCTCCTGGATTTCTATGTGTACCTGAGCAGTTGCTCTGCCAAGAGCTCTATGTGACAGATCCAAAGCTCTGGTGACATGGGCTCACAAGGGGATCTCCTGATCCATAGGTTGCAAAGATTCATGGCAGAGCATGGTTTTCTGGGTCACATAGTCACTCACTGCTTCCCTTGGCTGGGGGCGGGGGTTCCCTTGGCTCTGTGTCACTCCTGGGTGGGCCATCACCCCACCCTACTTTTCTTCATTCTCTGTGTGTTGAGTTGTTTCCCTAATCAGTCCCAATGCAAGAACCTGGGTATTTCATTTGAAGGTGCTGTATTCACTTGCCTGTTTTGTTCCGCTCTGTGAGTGCTGAGGGCCACAGCTGCTTCCAATCGGTAATCTTGACCCCTTCCCCCATGGTTTTTCAATTTATGGATTCTTTTCAAAGAACCAACTTCTGGTTTTATTGATTTTTCTCTCTTATTTTTATATTCTTGATTTCATTTCTCTCTGCCTAACCTTTATTTACTTTCTTCCACTAGCTTTTGATTTCATTTGTTCTTGTTTCTCATTCCTTAATTTGCAAAGTGAGATTGTTGATTTGAGATCTTTTTCTGTTTTTATCCAAAATGTGTTTATTGAGACGGTTTCCCACTCATCTTGATTCAGAGTGCTTTTAGTGCTGCTACCTCCTGAAAGAACATCTTTATGTAAGCCTTGCTTTTCCTCCTGTAGGCTGGCAGAGGACAGTGGAGCAGCCAGCAAACAAAAGTACAGATTGTGCATGGCTAAAGACCATGGTGATTTTATAGCATACTGGGCATTTCACATCCATGAAGTAGGAATTGGGGCTCTGAACCAGACGTGTCTTCTTGTGTTTTCTCTTCTCCTCTTCTGGAGAGGGATGAAGGAGATCCTTTGTGAGAGTCATGTTCTCGTGGGTAGGTCATCACTGCCAGAAAGGGTGGTCATCACCACTGGAAAGGGCCGTTTTTTTTAATGCAAACATTTATAAGTATAAAGTCCCCCTTAACACTGCTGTTTCTGAGTCCCATAAATTTTGCTATGTTGTTTCTTGAGCTTCATTCATCTCCAAATATTTTCTAATTTCTCTTGCGGTTTCTTATTTGATACATTGGTTGCTTAAGAATGTGTTATTTAATTTCCACAAATTTATCAATTTTATAGTTTTATTTCTGCTTGATCTCACTGGCTAAAGAAGACAATTTATATGATATGTATCTTTTTAAATTTACTGAGACTTAATTTGTGGCCTAACGTGGTTCATTCTGAAAAATGTTGTATGTGCCCTTGAGAGACATATATATGCTGTTTTTGAGTAAAGTGTTCTATACATGTCTGTTAGATGTAGTTGGTTTATTGTGTTAAGTCCTCTATTTCCTTACTATCTTTATCTGGTTGGTATTGAGAGTGGGGTATTGAAGTCTCCAACTATTATTGTAGTACTGTCTCTTTCTTTCTTTAGTTATGTTGACTTTTGCTTCATATATTTTAATGGTCTGTCAGTAGATTCCTCTTGGTCTCTTGTAATCTTTTTGATTTAAAGTTTTTCTAATTAGTGTGGCCACTAATATTAGTGGCCTCTGCTCTCTCTGGTTATTATTTGCATGTATATCTTTTTCCATCCTCTCAATTTCAATGTATTTGTGTCTTTGGATCTAAAATTAATATCTTATAGACAGCATGTAGTTTTATTCATTCTGCCAATCTCTGTCTATTGATTGGACAATTTAATGGATTTACATTTCAAGTAATTACTGATAAGGAGAGACATTTGTCATTCTGGTATGTGTTTTCTGGTGTATAGCTTTTTTGTTCCTCATTTCCTGCATTACTGTTTATATGGTCTGGCTATGTCCTCACCCAAATCTCATCTTGCATTTCCATGTGTTGTGGGAGAAACCTGGTGGGAGATAATTGAATTATGGGTGCAAGTCTTTCCTGTGCTATTCTCATGATAGTAAGTCTCATGAGCTCTGACAGTTTTTAAAAAAAGGAGTTCCCCTGCATGAGCTCTCTGTTCTCTTGTATGCTTCCATGTGAGATGTGCCTTTCAACTTCCACCTCGATTGTGAGGCCTTCCCAGCCATGTGGAACTATAAGTCCAATAAACATTTTCTTTTGTAAATTGTCCAGTCTTGAGTGTGTATTTATCAGCAGTGTAAAAAAGACTAATATAGTAAATTGGTACTAGTAGAGTGGGGTACTTCTGAAAAGATACCTGAAAATGTGGAATTGACTTTAGAATGAGATAACAGGCAGAGGTTGGAACAGTTTGGAGGGCTCAGAAAAAGACAGGAAAATGTGGGAAAGTTTGGAACTTCACAGAGACTTGTTGAGTGGCTTTGACCAAAATGCTGAGCGTGATATCAGCAATGAAATCCAGGCTGAAGTGGTCTCAGATAGAGATGAGGAACTTGTTGGGAACTGGAGCAAAGGTGCCTCTTGTTTTGTTTTAGCAGAGACTGGAGGCATTTTGCCCCTTCTCTAGAGATCTGTGTTACTTTGAACTTCAGAAGAAATTTCTAAGCAGCAAAGCATTCAAGATGTGACTCAGGTGCTGTTAATGGCATTCAGTTTTAAAAGGGAAACTGAGCATAAAACTTTGGAAAATTTGCAGCCTGACAATGCAATAGAAAAGAAAATCCCATTTTCTGAGGAGAAATTCAAGACAGCTGCAGAAATTTGCATAAGTAATGAGGACCTGAATGTTAATCCCCAACACAATGGGGAAAATGTCTCCAGAGCATGTCAGAGACCTTTGTGGCAGCACATTCCATCACATCCCCAGAAATTTAGGGGAAAAAATGATTTTGTGGGCCAGGCCCAGGGTCCCTCTGCTGTATGCAGTCTAGGGACTTGGTGCCCTGTGTCACAGTCACTCCAGCCATGACTAAAAGGGGTCAAGTTACAGCTTGGGCTGTTGCTTCAGAGGGTGGAAGCCCAAAGCCTTGGCAGCTTCCATGTGGTGTTAAGCCTGCAGGTGCACAGAAGTCAAGAATTGAGGTTTGGGAACCTCCGCCTATGTTTCAGAAGATATGTTGAAACACCTGGATGCCCGGGCTGAAGTTTGCTGCAGGGTGGGGCTCTCACAGAGAACTCTTCCAGGGCATTGTGATAGGGAAATGTGGGGTCAGAGTCCCCACACAGAGTCCCTACTGGGGCACCACCTATTGGAGCTGTGAGAAGAGGGTTGGCCACCATCCTCCAGACCCCACAATGGTAGATCCACCAACAATTTGCACTGTGTGTCTAGAAAAGCAACAAACACTCAACACCAGCCTGTAAAAGCAGCCAGGAGGGGATCTGCATCCTGCAAAGCCCCAAAGGTGGAGCTTCCCAAGGCTGTGGGAGTCTACCTCTTGCATCAGAGTGACCTGGATGTGAGACAAGGAGTCAAAGGAGATCATTTTGGAACTTTAAGATTTGACTGCTCAACTGGATTTCAGACTTGCATGGGGCCTGTAGCCCCTTTGTTTGGCCAATTTCTCCCATTTGGAATGGCTGTATTTACTCAATTCCTGCACCTTCATTGTATCTAAAAGTAACTAATTTGCTTTTGATTCACAGGCTCATAGGCAGAAGAGACTTGCTTTGTCTTGGCTGATACTTTGGACTGTGGACTTTTGAGTTAATGCTGAAATAAGTTAAGACTTGGGGGACTGTTGAGAAGACATTACTTGTTTTGAAATGTGAGGACATGAGATATGGGAGGGGCCAAGGGCAAAATGATAGAGTTTGGCTGTGTTACCATCCAAATCTCATCTTGAATTCCCATGCATTTTGGGAGGCATCTGGTGGGACGTACTGAAATCATGGGGGCAAGTCTTTCCTGAGCTATTTTTGTGATAGTGAATAAGTCTCATGAGATCTGATGAGTTTAAAAAGAGAAGTTCCCTGCACAAGCTCTCTGTTCTCTTGTCTGCTGCCATGTAAGACATGCCTTTCACCTTCCACTGTGATTATGAAGCTTTCCCAGCCACATGGAACTGTAAGTCCAATAAACCTCTTCCTTTTGTAAATTTCCCAGTCTTGGGTATATCTTTATCAGTAGCAGGCAAATGGGCTAATACAATAGTCTTCTTTTGTTTTTAGTTGATTTTTGAAGCATTTTTAGTTGATTCTTTCCTCATTTCCTTTTTTATGTATTCTATAACTACTTTCTTAGTGGCTATGAGAGAGACTACATTTAACTCCCTAAATATTATCACATTCTAATTTGAGTTTGTTCTAGCTTATTTTCAGTAACATACAAAAATTGCTCCCTCAGCAACTTCTTTTCCACTTCTTTTGGTTGTTGATGTCACAAAATTACATCTTTATATAGGTTGAGTGTTCCTAATCTGAAAATCTGAAATCTAAAATGCTCCAAACTCTACAACTTCTTGAGGCCTGACATGACATGCTATTGATTTTTGGATTAGAGATACAGTAACATCAGTATAATGCAAATCTTCCAAGATTTAAACAAATCTGCAACACTCTGGTCCCAAGCACTTCAGATAAGGGATCCTTAACTCATGCTTTGTACAGTAAACTAATAATTCCTATATTTGGTCTCTTAAATTATGTATAAAACAAAATGTGAAGTTATAAACCAAGGTTACAGTACTAGCTTTTAGACTAATAATTGTTTTTTAAAATGTATTAGTCTTCTCTTAAATCATGTAGAAAATAAAAAAGCAGAGTTACAAACCATTATTGCAATAGTACTAGTTTTTATAATTGTCCATGCATTTACCTTTATAATGATTTTTATTTCTTCATACAGTTTCAAGTTTCTGTTTAGTGTCTTCTCACTTTACCTTATAGTACTCTCTTGAGTATTTCTTGCAGGGCAGGCCTCATGATAATGAACTTTTTCAGTTTTTCTTTATCTGGAAATGTCTTAATTTCTTCCTCACCTTTTTTTTTTTTTTTTTAAGAGACAGGATCTTACTAGGCTGCCCAGGCTGAACTCAAGCTCCTGGGCTCAAGTAGTCCTCCTACCTCAGCTTCCTGAGTAGCTGAGACTAGAGGCACACACCACTGTGCCCATCTCCTCCCTTACTTTTGGAGGACAGTTGTTCTATATATGGGATTTTTGGTTGATAGGTTTTCTTTTAGTACTTTGAATATATTGGCCCACTGTGTTTTGTCCTCCAAGGTTTCTGATGAGAAGTCTGCTAATGATCTTATTGAACATTCCTTATTTGTGACAAGTCATTTTTTTCTTGCTACTCTTATGATTTTTTTGTCTTTGTCTTTTGAAAGTTTGATTATAATATTTGTCTCAATATTGGTCTTTTTGAGTCCATCTTACTTTTAATTTTTGAATGGCTCTTAAATGTTTATAGTCACGTCTTGTTAAATCTGGCAAGTTTTCAGTCATTATTTCTCTCTTGCCTTTTTCTCTCTCTGCTTCTTCTGGTATTTCCACCAATACATTTGTTTCTCAGTTTGATGGTCCCTAAGGCTCTGTTCACCTTTCTTTAATTTTTCTCTTTCTGTTCCTCAGACTCAATGATTTCCATTGTCCTGTCTTTCAGCTTGCTCAGTCTTTCCTCTGTTTGTTCAAATGTGTCCTTGAATCCTAGTAGTAAAGTTTTCATTTCATTTATTCTATTTTTAAGTTCTAGAATTTTATTTGGTTTCTTTTCAGAATTTATCTTCGTGGATATTCCCATTTTGTTCATGTATCTTTTTCTTGAGTCTCTTCACATCTTTTTTCAGTTCTTTGAACATCTTCAGTTGTTTTAAAGTATTTATCTAATAGATATGTTTAGTAGATTGGTCATCGGGTCTTTTTGGGAACAGTTTGTGTTGATGTTTTCTTTTTCTATGAAGGGGCTACATTTGCCTCTTGTTTTGTCTCCCTTGTGATTTTCTTCGTTGTAAATTAGATATTTGGACCTAGTAATGAGGTAACTGTGGAAATTAGATTCTCTCCCTTCTCCAGGGTTTGCTATTTTTTTGCTGTGTGTGTGTGTGTGTGTGTGTGTGTGTGTGTGTGTGTGTGTCTGTCTGTCTCTGTGCCAAGGATCAGTCTAAGGTGTCAACTTAAGGTCTTCTCAGTCTTTTTGAGCCTGTGCCTTTCCCTGGGTATGGCATGTTCACTTTCAATTTTCCGCATGTATGTAGTTTAAAAAAAATCCTAGTTTTTAATGTCTAGTTCCCTAAAAGGGGAAAAGACAAAAACAAAGGAAGAGAAGGACACAGTCCCTTTAAATCCCCTGCAAGTTACTTCAGCCAGAGGAGAAAAGGCTTACAACAATGATGGGAGGCACAAGAACAGCCACCTGCCTTTTTGTACCTCTTTCATCAGAAATAACAATCACTGGTCAGAGCATAAATCTCTGATATTTAGAAGACAGGTTTTTTTTATTTGCCTACTATGGCTCCCACAGGCCATGTCCAGATTGATCCAAGAATATGCGCACAGCTGCCTGCCACACAGCTGAGGGGTAGAGGATGTGTAGCTGCTACTGTGGGAAGATCTGAAATTGATGAAATTAACTGCATTTTACTGTCCAAGCCTTCCCCTGGAAGTTGCAAGTCTTCAATAGACTCCAGAGTCCGAGATAGTTACATTGGACACATTCTGCCAGTGCAATTGTTATCTAGGAGGGGAGACAAATTCCCGGTGCTTCCAATCTGCTCTCTTTCCAGAATTCTGACAAGTCATTAGTTTGTTCCTCATCTGGGAAACACTTAACAATGAGGTAGATATTCGTTTTCAGTAAGAAAAAATAATTTAAATTGTATGTGTATTCATTTGGTAAAACTTTTACTGATAAGCTTTTTTCTAAAGTATAATGCTTAATATCCTTCAGAAAAAAATATTTACATTATGGTTTCTTTTTTTATTTTTTAGAGATAATACACATGATAATGCTTAAAGGGGCAAAAACATTCCTTTCAGTTTGAGGTCAAATCTTATTTCTCAAGAAATAATATTTCTTAAGTTATAAGGATTAGATAACAAATCAACACTGGGTCTAGAACCATTGATCTCTTGTTTAGTAAACTTGGAAAGAGATCATGAATGGGAAAAGATAGCATGTCAGTTATGGTGTTGAATATCAGAAAAGAATTTTCTTCCTTAAACTAATTTTTTTAAAGTAGCAGCAAGACATAAGTGAAAAGGTCCTAAATTAGGACTCAGAAGTCCTGTGTCCTAGTGTATGATGTAAGCAGAACATTATAAAAATACCATTCTAATACATAGGAAAATAGATTTGTAGGTCAGTAAATCTAAGCAAAATGGTATTATGTTTACTCTTGACTAGTTAATGATGACTTATAGGCACTGTGATGTCACTAAAAGGCAATGTTCTTAAAATGGTTGACACTGGGTTTCATAATACTACCTCAGCTCACCTTTTCCTATTTCTTCTTCTGTTTTTTTTTTTTTTTTTAACTGAATCCCAAATGTAATGCTATACTGTTTCTTCTTAATCCTGCTCCAGCTACAAGTGGCCTCTGGTTGTTCCTTGATCATAGCAAGCATACATACACCTGTCTCATGACCCTTGTACTCACCCCTCCTTCTGCTGAAAACAAAAACACCCTTCCATTAAGCTGCATTGCTCACTCATTCCCTTCCTTCAGTTCTTTGCTAAAGTGTAGTCTCAGTGACACTTCTCCAACCTCTGTATTTAAAACTAACCAAGTCCTCCCTAACTTCTTTGTAATTATTTCCACATAGCATTTCTCATCATCTAATATTCAATATATATTGAATTCATTTTGTCTTCCCCACTCCACCAAAAAGAAATGGAATGCAGGGAACTGTCTACTTTATCTTTCTCTATTGTACCACAATATTCCTACTCTTTAGAATTGTTTGTGGCACATGTGAGGCACTCAATAAATACTTATTGAATGAAATATATGAGGAGAAGTGGAAATCTTTATTCCATAATTTCACACTCAAATTATTGTCATAGAATAGAATTATCATGTTAATTAGTTTTAGAAGGTAGCTTTATTTTATTTCAGGCTCAAGATGCTTTTTAAATTTTATTTCTTACTCTCTACTTGCTTACATTAAAAAATATAATGATGGCTGGGTGTCGTGGCTGAAACCTATAATCGCAGTGCTTTGGGAGGCCAAGGTGAGAGGATCACTTGATGCCAGAAGTTCAAGGTCAGCCTGGGCAGCATAACAAGACCCTGTCTCTACAAAAAATAAAAATTAGCTAGATATGGTGGCAAGCACATGTAGTTCTTGCTACCCCGGAGACTGAGGCAGGAAGGTTGCTTGGGTCCAGTACAGGAATTCAAGGCTGCAGTGAGTTAGGAACGTGCCACTGCACACCAGTCCAGGCAACAAAGTAAGTCCTTTTCTCTTAAAAAGGATAAAATAAAAATAAAGTTGCTAGGGTTAGTATGTCTATTTTAGTGGAAAAATCTGCAACTCAAGGTTACTGTTCAGATGCTTTTGTCCTACAGGGTGACCCCTTGATGTGGTGCACTCCGCCTTTCCCTGAGGATGGAGCTTTCTGTGATCCAGATTATAGTGATTTTTATTGCTCTTCTAGGCCTAGCCATCCAACAACACTGCCAGGATCTTGGCTGGTTCTGGGGAATGTCTGCAAAGAGTCCTATGATGCAATTTGTCTTCAGGTCTCCCAGCCGTGGATACCAGCATCTTTTCTGATGGAGGTGGAAGGGGAATGAGGTAGACTCTGTGAGAGTCCTTGGTTGTAGATGTGTTTACTGTGTTAGCTTTCTCAAATGCTGGTTATGCGAGCAATAAAGTTGTCATGTGGACAGACTCAGGACCGCTGGTTAGCCAGAATGTTGCAGGCAGTGGAATTAGCTGTTTTCTCCTTCCTTAGAGCAGGGTTGTTCTGTCATGAGTTGCTATAATGTTCCGAGTTGCTTGACCTTGAGACAGGAGGTGGTACTTTTGAGAGAGTGCCAGCTGCAATAGTAGAAGGGGGATATAAGCTTGTTCTAATTGGCCAGGATAAGTATTCAAGTTTCTCAAGTTATGGATGGGATCATAAAGCTCCCAAGAGTTTAGGTATTTTGTGATCCACTACTGGGCCAGTAGAGAAATACCATCATGTGTGAGCAGGGTTAAGTGGGTTTGAGCTCAGACTCTCCTTGGGTGGGGCTTCTTGGGGCCACTGTGGGGGATCAGAGGGTGGTTCTTGGGCCAGTGGAGTTATGTTCCAGAGGGAATTATGGCTGCCTGTGTCACCAGGGAAGTGGGGGAAAGCTGGTACAACAGGCCTCACCCAGCTCCCACACAGTTGGCAAGGCCAGTCTCACTCCCACCATGCCCCGCTAACAGTGCTGAGTTTATCTCTATGCAGCTTGTAGCCTGGGACTTAGACCTAGTCCCAGGCTGTAAGTGTCCCCACTGAGGAAGCAAGCACTCCTTTCAGGTCACACCCTTGCCAATGTGACCCACCATCAGTCATGTCTCCACTGGCTTTTCTGCAACAGTTCTCATTTGCCTCCAGATTCTTCTCAAGAGGGTTTGCACCCAGTCCAAATTATTGAAAAGTTCATTTGGAAGCTTCTTTCACCTGTGACCCCTCTCAAATTCTACCAGTTCCCTTCCCTGAGGGCCCCTGTGAGATAGAGTAAGAAATGGCTTCCCTGGGCTTGAGCTGGAGAATGGGAGTGCCAAGGCTCATCCTACTGTTGTTTCCACTTTTACATTTTACACTAAATCTATTTCAGCTCTAGGTAAGGCTAAATTCTTCTCCCATAATCTGGATTTTCAGGTTCCTCAGTGGGGATGTGTGTTTGGAGGCAGGTGTTCCCTGCTCACACTTTGGGAACTTAAAGATTTTTTTTTTCTTTTTCCTGGTATGCTCCTGCAATGGTTCCTGAAGCAAAAATCCTCAGAGTGATTCTCCACACATTGTTCCATCCTTCCAAGTGGGAGTTGAACATCAGCCCTGTCTCTTATCTGGCATCCTCCCTCTCTTTCAATAAGCTTTATTATGATGATGATTTTGAATTCCTTTTCTGGCATGTCATTTATTTTTTTTGTTGGAATCTGTTGTTGGAGAATTGTGTTCCTTTGGAGGTGTCACATTTTCTTGCATTTTTATGTTTCTTGTGTTTTTATGACAATATCTATGCATCTGGTGTAATAGTCACTTTTTTTTTTAGGGAGGAAGGCAGGAAGGGAGGAAAGGGGGAAGGGAGGGAGGAAGGAAGGGAGGGAGGGAGGGAGAGAAGGGAAGGAAGGAAATCGAGCAATGAGAGAGACATTGCTGACCTGGATCTAGAGGACTACAAGTTGATTTCTTTTTTTTCTTTTTTTGAGAGAAGGAAAGAAAAAAAAGGAGTGAAGGAGAGGAAGAAAGAGGAAGAAAAAGAGGGAGAGAGAAGGGAAATGTTGCTTTATTCTAAAAAAAATGAGTATTAATAATGGCCAATCAATGTTTCATTTAAACCTATGAGTAGGTGTGATGTGGTATTGACAAGAATGTATATTTTGTGTATTTAAAGTGGAGAGCTCTATAAATATTTATTAAGTTTACTTGTTCCAGATCTGAGTTTGAGTTCTTGATATCCTTATTAATTTTCTGTCTCATTGAGTCTAAGTCTCTTTATAGGTCTTATGTATCTGGGTGTTAGGATTATTAGCTCTTCTTGTTGCATTGATCCTTTTACCACTATATCTTTGTTGCTTTAAGATCTATTTTATCAGATACAAGAATTGCAACTCCTGCTTTTTATTTATTCATTTATTTTTGCTCTCCATTTGGTTGGTAAATCTTTCTCCATCCCGTTGTTTGAGTCTTTGTGTATCCTTGCAAGTGAAATGGGTCTGGATGTGACATGCCATTGGGTTTTGGCTGTATCTTTTGATTGGGGGATTTAGTCAATTTAAATTTAAGATTACTGCCATTTGATGTTAACTGGCTGTTTTATCCATTCGTTGATGTAAATTCTTCTTTATGTTGATGCTCTTTACTTTTTGGTATATTTTTAGAAAGGCTAATACTGGTTGTTTCTTTCTGTGTGTAATGCTTCTTTCAGAAGCTCTTGTAAAGCAGGCCTGGTGGTAATAAAATCTCTGAGTACTTGCTTGTTCATAAAAGATTTTATTTTTCCTTCAGTTGTGAAGCATAGTTTGGCTGGATATGAAATTCTGGGCTGAAAGTTCTGTTCTTTAAGGATGTTGAATATTGGCCCCCACTCTCTTCTGGCTTGTAGAGTTTCTGCTGAGAGATCTGCTGTAAGTCTGATAGGCTTCCCTTTGTAATTAACCTGACCTTTCTCTCTGGCTGCCCTTAGTAATTTCTTCTTCGTTTCAACCCTGGTGAATCTAACGATTATGTGCCTTGGGGTTGCTCTTCTTGAGGAATATCTTTGTGGTGTTCTCTGTATTACCTGGGGTTGAATATTGTCCTGATTTGCTAGTTTAGGAAAATTTTCCTGAAGAATATCCTGAAGAATATTTTCCAGCTTGGATTCATTCTCTCCGTCACACTCAGGTACACCTATGAAACGTAAATTTGGTCTTTTCACATAGTTCCACATTTCTTGGAGACTTTGCTCATTCCTTTTTATCCTTTTTTCTCTAATCTTGTCTTCTCGTTTTATTTCATTAAGTTGGACTTCTACCTCTGATATCCTTTCTTCTGCTTCAACAATTCGAGTGTTTAAACCTGTGCATACTTCTCAGAGTTCCTGTATTGTATTCTTCAGTGTCATTAATTCACTTATATTCCTCTCTAAGTTGTCTATTCTCATTAGGATTTTGTCAAACCTTTTTTCAAAGTTCTTAGTTTCTTTACATTGGGCTACAACATGTTCTTTTAACTCACAGAAGTTTCTTATTATCCATCTTTGGAAGCCTGATTCTGTTAATGGATGCGCTCATTCTCGATCAAGCCTTGTTCCCTTGTTGATGAGGAACTGTGATCCTCTTTAGAGGGAGAGGCGTTCTGATTTTGTGTATTCTCAGCCTTTTTACCCTGGTTTCTTCCCATCATTATAAATTTATCTACCTGTCATCTTTGTAATTACCAACTTTCAAATTAGGTCTCTGAGTGGACGTCCAAGTTGTTAATTCCCAGGGCCGAAATATGAGCAACCCACTGCACTGGCCAAAACAGCGGCATTAAGACTGATGGTGCTTTTCTGCCCAGGAATCTCCAGTCTGACTTCCTTCTTGAGTCTGTAATAGGCGACTCTTCCTTCCCAGAGCTCCAAACCTCGGTCAGAAGGGGAACCAGTGCCGTTTACTCTGCACCAAGAGCTGCTGCGCCAAGGTGCCAGCACAACCGCTGCACTGGCCTCAAGAGTCGCGCTGGCAACCCCTGTGGCTCCTCCAAACCTCGGTCAGAAAGGGAACCAGTCCCATTTACTCTTCACCAAGAGCTGCCGCGCCGAGGTGCTGGTGAAACCGCTGCGCCGGCCACAAGAGTCGTGCTGGCAACCCGTGGAGCTCCTCTACTGGGAATCTTCTGCTCCGTGAGCGACCAAAATTTGTCTGAAAGTGTGGCGTCCTCTCATTGTCTGAGCTTTCGCTGGGAGCAATCCCGAGATGTTAGCGATCGGCCATCTTGGATTGTTCCAATAGTCACTTCTTCTAATTTTTGAATTGACTTTCATACGGAAAGACTTCTTCCTACCTATGGATCTATAGTGTTAGTTGGGTAAGGCGCTTTAGCTTTGATTCTGGGAACATGCAGTAATTGTCTCTCCATATGATTTCTTGGCTGTAATAAGTATCAGTGGTGTCTGTGAATTCCTTAGTGACTTAAACTGCAGTTGTTATTGGAGGCTGTGGTGAGGCTTTGCTGGGGATGGGCGGGCTAGTCCTCAGGCCTCAGTGGTGGCAGCAGTAGACTGAGCCTGCCTGTCCGTGGGCCCCTAGGTGGCATATATGAGCACTGGTATTAGCAGGTGCAGGCAGACCAATCTTTGAACCTCCAAGTGGCTTGCTCAGGTGCTAGCAGTGGCCATGATGAGTGGGTCTTCAGGTTTCTGAGTGGCATGCATGGGGTTGGCAATAGCATTAATGATGGTAGACCAGCCCTCTGGCTCCTAAGCAGCATCCATAGGGCACTAGTTGTGGCAGTAGTAAACTGGGTAGCCCCATCCTTAGTATCCCAGGAGGAGTATGTGTACGCTGCAGATGCTAGTAGTGGTGGGTAGGGTGGGTCAGTCTCCAAGTTCATGGATGAGGTATGCAGGTGCCAACAGGCTGTACAGGCTTTTCCTCAGGAACCTAGTATGAGTGGGTAGAAGCTGATCGCAGGCAGAGTAAGTTGATCCCCAGGCCCCAGCAATGCACAGAAGCGCTGGTGGGCATGATTCCAGATAGTCAAGCCTGTCATCAGCCTCCCAATGGTGGGCACAAGCACAGACTGTGGTGGTCAGGGATGCTCAGTTCTCCATCCCTGGAGTCAATGTCTGTTGGTGCCAGCAGGGTGGGTGGGCCTGTCCTCAGGTCCAATGAGGGTTTGCATGGGTTTCTGTGACAGGGGGCAGGGCAGCTCATGAGGGTGTTTCTTTTTTCTTTTCATTATACAATGCTATTCCCATAAAAATAAAGGTCTTTAAAAATTGTTATTGGGATTTTTTTGCTATTGCTATTAATATACTCAGATTGACAATTAGTGGTTTAGGTCACTTGGTATCACTTTTTTTGTTTTTTTCTAAGACAGGATCTCACTCTGTTGCCTAGGCTGAAGTGCAGTGGCTCGATCATAGGTCACTGTAGCCTTGACTTCCCGGGTGCAAGTGATCCTCTCACCTCAGCCTCCTGAGTATATGGGACCTCAGGCATGCACCACCATAAACAGATCATTTTTTCATTTGTAGAAGTAAGATGTCACTATGTTCCCCAAACTGGTCTTAAACACCTAGGCTCAAGCAATCCTCCTGTCTTGGCCTCCCAAAGTGATGGCATTACACGTGTGAGCTGCTGCCCCTGTATTAAATAGTGTCTATTTATGGTATCATATATTATATCACATATTATAAATCTAATTGTTGTCTTTCATGTAGATAGCAGTTAGCCTTCTAAAATTCTGGCTTTCATTCTTCAACTCTCTTGAGTAAAATAAGCATTTAGTACCTCCCACATATAACCCTTTTAAAATTTATGCCAGAGGAGATACATGTGTGTATACAAGTCACCAGCCTTATTGATCTCAGAGTCTTATGAGAAGATATAGCATGCACAGGAAAACTTCTAATACAAAAGAGCAACTGGTATTGAATGAAGTTATTATGCCAGTTAAGCAACTGCCATGAGTGGGCACAAGATTTATTCATTGAGCACATAAGTATTGTGCTTGGTTGTTTTTTATGCCTGTGGATCCTTATAAGTCTAGGGCAAGGGACAGCCAATAATTATATCTAATATTTAACTGTGAGATATAAACAGACCTCAGAGAAAACAAGAACGAGATCAGCTTTGCCCAGAAGTCTTTATGGAGGAGGTGACATTCTGAGAGAGGGGATGCTTCATGGAGGTGGAGGCATTTGGGGCGCTTTCAGAATCAGCTAGATTTTGACCAGTAGAGAAAAGGTGAAGACGGAATGAACAAAGATATGAAAATGAGAATGCAGAGGACACATTCTAAAAATAAGTGATCCATTTGGCAAAAGCATAAGAAGCAGGGAGTAAATAGGGATTAAAGTTTGATTAGAGGGCTGGCACTACAGCAAGTAGCATTGTAAACATTAGGTGAGGCACTCAGATTTCATGTCATTCACACTAACACTGGTGCCACATTCTCTGGTACTTGTGTCTGTATAAGTCAGGCAATTAATTGCATGCACTATGCAGTTATGATGGCCTAGGACTTTTTTTTTTTTTTTTCAGAGTCTTGGTCTATTGCCCAGGCTGGAATGCAGTGGGATAATCCAAGCTCACTGCAGCCTCTATCTCCCAGGTTCAAGTAATTTTCCTGCCTCAGCCTCCTGAGTAGCTGGAATTATAGGCGGCCACCACCACTCCTGGCTAATTTTTGTGATTTTAGAAGAGACGGGGTTTCACTATGTTGGCCAGGCTGGTATCGACTCCTGACCTCAGGTGATCCGCCCACCTATGCCTGGGATTACAAGCAAAAGCCACCGCGCCTGGTGGGGACTTTTTGTTTCTAGCCACTTTAAGTTAGCCTGCCTAAAATTTCTTTTGAGAAATAGCATTTTGAAAACAATGTAAGAAATTCATGCTTATTGTAGAAGATACTGGAAAATGGAGGGAAAAGAATTTTTAAAAATCAGAATTCCACCACCTTAACATAACCACTATTGATTTTATTTGTTTTTTTTTTCTTTTCATATTCTTCCTTCTCTGTTTTTCTTTTGTTAAACCTAGAATAATGGTCTCTGTACAGTTACACATCCTGATATTTTTTCACCTGTCCCACTTTGAATATTTTCCTATGGCAGAAGAGTTTCTTTGAAAACATAGTATGATATCACAGGAGTACAACATAAATCATTTAGCTGATTTCCTGATGGTGAGCAGGTAGAGTGCCTCTACTTGTTTGCTATACTGAATAAGTCTTGTTAGTGGACAGTAGCCCCCACTTATATTGAACACTCTTCCAAACCCTTTGCATGTGAACTCATTTCATTCTTGCAATAGCATGAAGAGGTCTACTCTTTATATCTCTATTTTACAGATGGGAAAACACAGAGAGGTTGAGCAACATAGACAAGCAACTTAATAGGAAGCGGCAGAGCTTTTTGCCAAAGCTCTGTATGCTTTGGGATAAATGGGTCCAAAAACATAAATATTAAGGCTGTTGATACATATTTGGAATGGTTTTAGAAAAAGATATGGCTCTTCTTACATTCCTAAAAGATTCTAATGTTTAGTTGGGAAATGAATGTATAGCCTAGTCAGCAAATATATACTGGTGGCTGTTTTCTGGAGGCTTTTGTTTATATGAATGATGAATGTACTGGAAGGTCCTGCCAAGAAGCTGCTTCTCCCAGATCTTCGTACAGAGAGTAATGTGACTATGAGCACGTGGTTCTGGGATTTAGACCTGCATTGCTTTGTATATTTAGCAGTGGACTGCATTTGTACAGCTTTGCTGGTGTGAGCTCTGCTTTACTTCCAGAGCCAGTGGGTTTTTATCAAGTGAAGCATCTTACCTGCACCAGCATTCCATCCTTTAGCTAATTTAGTTGTGTAGCAAATCTACTGTGCATCAAAGTGTCAGTTGCGGATTCTTTGGCAGAAGGAAAATCTGTTTATGTTTCAGTAAAACCAACACTGAAAGCTCTTTCTATTCCTATGTCCTGTGAGAGCTTGATTCACAATGCCCTTGTTATTGCCCCTTCATAAAACATTGAGTAGAAAGGAGCCTTCTTAGGACAGAGGAAACGTATTCCTTTTTTATTTTTTAACAAAAAAAGAACCTCTGAGAATCCTTTCCCCTACGATGTGGTCAAAACTAAACCAAGCTATGGCGTGTCACACATAAGCTTGTGTCCCTCCATCCGTAACAGTGCCGCTGGGCTCAAGGGAAAGAATACTGTTTGTGGAATGAATCCATTTATCACGTAAATAACCCCAAGCAGGGAAGGCAGCTTAAGCTTCCATAAGGCTTAGCAAAATCTTCTCATATGAGAACTAGCAAAGATTTTGAAGATACAAAATATCAGGGTCCATTTTGAAAGCTGGGGCAGTAGCAGAGGGGATGTTGAGAGTCCTAGTGTATGAAGGGTGGGTCAACCGAGGTGCAGTCCAAAGTCCTTGAGTAAACAGAGGCTAGGGGCAGAGGAGAGAAAGCACCTGAGGCAACCCCTGTTTTTCTTTGGTTCAGGCCAGAGAGTGGGTATTTGTCTATAGCTACCCCACCTCACTGTCCTCCCATCACACTCCCCTACCTCCCACCAAAAAGAAAAAAAAATAGAAACTTTTGAACCCATGCGGGGATTTCACAATCATGTATTTTTTTTCTTGGTAATGTTCTGCTTTGACATAATAACAAATCTGTTTATGTTTGCAAAGGATTAGCTATGGACCCTGCTTCTGGAGCAAAACTCAGACAAGGATTAAGCAAATCTTCTAAAAAAGATTAACTCCTAGAAGCCAGGTAAGAAAAAAAATATCACCGTTAATCCAGATGTTGCTGACCAGTTAATGACTTTTAAGAGAATGGATGCATAGGAGGCAGACTGAAGAAACATTTGGGCAAACTCTGAGTTGTTAACAAAATGAACTGACTTGAAACTGACTCTTCTGTTAAACATACAGTTTGAAGAGGATATTCAGTTTCTGATTCATGACTTAACAGGAAAGGGAATGATCCCTCACTTTTGACCTGGAAGGTTACTGCCTTGTCCCTTTTTCTAAGCACCTTACTCTCAAAAAGCACAGTCCCCTGAGAGTGTGAATTGTTTGCAAAATAATTAAAACTCTAAAGAACCGTATGTTGTTATTTAGCATTCTCAATGTGGGAACAATGACTTTCTAAAATAAACGCCTCTTCTGCTTTCAGACGGGCTCCCTGAAACCCATCAGCCTGGATGGCTGCATACCCGGGAATGCCACCTAAGGGGAAGGAACGTAGATGTGATGTCTGTTTATACACCCTTGATTCTTCTTGAAAAATCACTTAGAACAAGTAAAAGTAAAACTAGCTTCAAATTTTTATTTACTCCCTTTGAAATTTTCAAAACAAAACCGCTAAGCACATTGATCTGTATAATGCATTATTCAAATTCACTTGAAGGTTTTTAACTGGACATTTGATGGGTTTTTAAAGACAATGTTGCTTTGACATTAGAATCTTTTTAGTAGACTAGTAATTGGAGAACTAACATTATTTACTTACTAGGAAAATCTTTTTTTAACTAGCTTCATTTTGCATATATTGGCATCTAGTATTGTAGTTATGATGCTTATTCTAAATGTTTATGTATATACTGTGTAGAATTGTCTTACATATACCAGTCACACAGACCATGTTTGGGGGAAACACTGGAGGAGAAATTTTCCATCATGTGGAAAGAATGTTCTCAGTGGCCTCAAGCCATTTATTTATCATGGCTAAATCAGAAGCCATCTGTTCACTTCTTTAGCATTGATTTATACAGAGCTCTGCTCTGTTGGGAAGTGACTCTTCCTTCTCTTTGCAGTCTTTTTTTTTTTTTGGAGACAGGATCTCACTCTGTCACCCTAGTTGGAGTGCAGTGGCGCGATCTCGGCTCAAGCAATACCTCCCATCTCAACCTCCCAGGTAGCTGGGAACACACAGGCTTGCACTACCACAACCGGCTAATTTTAAAAATATTTTTGGTAGACATGGGGTTTCGCTGTCAGCCAGGCTAGTCTTGAACTCTTGTGCTCAAGCCATCTGCCTACCTTGGCCTCCCAAAGGGCTGGGATTACCAGCATGAGCCACTGTGCCCAGCCTCTTTGCAATCTTAAGGGTCAATAGACCTCTTTTTGTAGAGTCAGTTATACTTAACTCGTACTTTTAAATTCAGTAACTTTTTCTTAACTTCATAAAATTTTAATTAGAACAATTAAACCATTTATTTCTGTCCAAATTTAAGTAGAGTTCCTGAAATTCTTATGGTCTATTTTGGGGACTAAACTCCAAATGCTATGTTCTGTGTTCAAGAAAATCAAGTATGTGTTGTGGAACTGACAGGAGACAGTAGTAAGCCTTGTAAAAGTATCTGTGGGAGCTTCTAGAAATGGATCTTGGGAGGTTTTAGTTGAGATGAGCCACTCCTCTTTCCCCTTGTGCCCTAGGAGATTGCTTTCCATCTGAGAACAAAGAGAGAGGGAATATGGGAACTGACTTAAACATCCCAGAGCAGTGGACTCCTTCTAATGGAATAATTTGTATCACTTTGTCTCATTTCCTCCCCACAGGTTCCACTGTAGTTTAAAGACCCAAGTCTGACTGGCAGCTGGGTCTCATAGATTAAGCTTCCTTCTCAGCACCAACCCTGGGTAGCTGTTTGCCCCTTACACGGTCATCGGCATCATTGTCCAGGACTGTGAGTGGGTCAGGCCTTCTCACATTTGGCCAATGGGCTTCTTGGATAGACAGACAAACTTGTCTTTCCTTTCTTTACCTACCCTCACCCTATTTTGGGGTAAAACAAGAAGAAACAGGTGTGTCAGATATAAGGGGCATAATACTTTGAGGAAATCCCAATAAGAAATACGTAAATTTCTAGTTTGGCTAGAAATTAATGGTAAACACCATGTAAAAGTGGATCATCGTAGCCCAAATTAGACTAAACTCCTCTGGTAGACATATTCTAATCTATACATTCGAAATAAAATGTGTCACATTAAAGGATTTAAAATAGTGTTTTTAGAAATAAGATCTTAATCCTGTGAATTTAACTGAAGCATATAAACTTCTATCTTAACTCATAACTATTTTACTCAAGAAAAGTAAAGTTCTTAATAGATGATGCTCAGTAGAGGTCAGAACAGTAGTTTCCGTGGGGGAAGTAATGACCAGGAGGGGGCGTGAGGGAGCCAGCTCGGAGCCGGAAGTGTTTTCTATCTTGATCTGAGTGTATGCAGTTCATGTTGACACAGGTGGAGCTGTATGAGAAATTAATTAGTCAAGCCAAATTGCAAGATTTGAAAACTTTATTAAATGCAAGATATATGTTTATGGAAAAAGAAAGCCTCTAAAAACAAAAGACAATGGAGCTTTAAAAAAGGTTAGGTGTTACATCTTTAAAACTCGTTAATAAGATAGCAAATTAAAGAGATTATAGTTACATTGTAAAACATAATCTTCTTTGAATAAAAGCTAATAATGACTTAAACTGATGAATTACAAAATCACTTATTTATTGGTGATTAAAAACAATACTTAAGAACTTACACAGCTTGAGTAGTAGTTTAAGCTAGACAGAGCAAAGAAAATTCTTAATATATATATATTTTTAATTCCAGTAATATTTTCTTAAATTCCTGTTAAAAATATAATCAATATTAAAGTCAGCAAAATCCTTTGACTGACGCCTGGATTATTTTACCACTTAACCTGGTTACACAGTGATTTTTTTTTTTCTGTCAGATGTAACTGACAACCAGTTTAGTCTTTAAGATAAATGAAGTGATAACTCACATTGCAGCATCTTGTGAAAAATATTCAGACTACATTTAAAATGCTTCTGTAAAATGGAGAACTCTATTGCTCCACAAGAAATTGTATATGCAAAACTACAGGTTGGCTATGATAATAGTAACTAAACTACATCCAACCCTGAAGGTAGAAAAATCCCTGAAAAGAAATACACAGCCTAGTTATAATATGCCATATAAAGGTTATTTTCTTATTTTTAAAATTCTCCCAATTTGGAGAAATCCAAACCTTTCCATAGTTCCCTTACTAGGCAGTGCCACATAAAGTTATTTAGTTAACATTATGATGAGCATGGCTTACGATAAATTCCATATGACAAACACTTATATATAGCAGCCGTCATTTTGGATGTTGGTTATGACAATATTTGCAGTTTGATTACAGAACACGCATTCGTTAAATTTGGTACAAAGCATGAACACTCAAGACAGATTGGCACAATACATGCAGTTTGAGAATTCTCTCATCTCAAGCCAGTCATCACTGAATAAGCCACAGTCCCAGTCCCGTTTTCCAAATCTTTCTTATGTTGTAACTGACATATAAGAGGCTTCCCAAAACAACTTCCAGAATACGAAAAATACACTTTTAAAATCAGTTATCTGAATGCATGATGGAAATGAGGCAGGATAGCAGAGCCAGTGCCAGCTGAGAACACATGGGGGATAGGGGGCAGGGGGAGCTGACCCAGGCTCACAGTGCCCACAGCAATTTGGGGTTCCTGCTGCTGCTGCCCCAGACAGCTTAATCTGTGGGGCAGAGATTCCCCAGGCCCCAGGGGGAGAGTGCTATTCCCAAAGGTATTTTGGGTAGCAGGAGGGGCCAGCTGCCAGAAGCTCAACAATGGGGACAGGTCCAGAGAGGCAGGTATTGTTAGGTTCACAGCATCTGCAGGCAGCTCCTTGGGCAGGCTTACTTTACCAGCATTGCCCTTAGCCAGATCAAAACCTGGGTTGAGCTTTTGAGGTGACTGAGGCTCTTGCAGAGGCAAGTCCTCAAACAAACTGATATTGCAAAAACCTTTAGTATCTGCCTTGAGGGGCAGGCTTGCAAGTGGGGCATATGAGGTAGAAGTGGTGTTGTACTTGTGATTGGGAAGGGGTGGTGGAGGAGAGCCAGGGGCTACAGAGGGATGGATGGAGGCCAGGGACTCTGGCAGCGGCTGCATAGGCTGGGCAGCTTGTTCTGGGGGCCCAAAGGTGAGGCTGTGGACCTCAGGTGGCAAGCTACTTGCAAACCCGTTCTGGGCAGAAGCTCCTAAAGAGAAAGGAGACAAGGCAGCAGCCTTCAGTTGGAATGAAGGCGAGATGGTATGGAAGGGGCTCAGAAGCTCTCCGTTCTGCAGGCTCTCTTTCATCAGCTCCTGTGAGTGGGTCTTCTTGGTATGCCGGGTGAGGTGATCCTTGCGCCCAAATCTCTGGGCACAGAACTGGCACAGGAAGTCCTTGCATCCTGTGTGGACCACCAAGTGGCGTCGCACATCCTTCCGGGTGTAGAAGCATCTTTCGCAGTGGTCGCATTGGTGCTTCTTTTCCTTGGTTCCACTAGGGGGCTTCTCTTCTGCATGGGATTTGAGGTGATCCAGCAGCACCTCGGTGCTCCCTAGCTCCAGGGCACAGACCCCACAGGTGAGGTCGCCACTGCTGGCCGCATGGAGGGCCAGGTGCCTCTTATAGCCCAGCAGGGTGTGATACTTCTTCCCACACTCATCACACCCATAGGCCATTTTGTTGGGGTCGTGGGTCTGGAGGTGGTTTTTCAGGTGGTCTTTCCGGTTGAATGTCTTCCCACAGTAAACGCACCGGTGAGACTTCTGAGGAGAATGGGTTGCCATGTGCCTAGAAGCAGAAGGAGAAATTCGCAATAGAGAGCTGTTTTAAGGGATGAAGAAAGGTGTAGAAACACTATTATATCAAAGTGTTAATAGTTTTCTCTGGGTCTTGGTATCATTTTCAAAATTCTTTTCTATATTTTCCAAATATATAAACTTTCATGATTAAAAAAAGCAAGCCATATTAAAGACACATGCATCTTTTGCACCTATAAAACGTTTTTGGAGACAGGATCTCACTCTTTCACCCACGCCGGAGTGCAGTGGTGCATCATGGCTCACTGCTGCTTCATCCTCCTGAGCTCAAGCAAGCTTCCCACCTTCGCCTCTCAAGTAGCTGGGGCAACAGGCACACACCATCAGGCCTGGCTAATTTTTTTTTCCATTCCTTAATTTTTTTGTAGAGACAATGTCTCAATATGCCTATGCTAGTCTCAAACTCCTGGGCTCAACTGATCCTCCCGCCTTGGCCTCCCAAAGTGTTGAGATTACAGACACAAGTCACTGTGCCTGACCAGAATATTCTTTAAGAGAACATGTTTTCTTAATGTATACAGATTTCTAAACAAAGTGTGCAAGTATTTAAAAATATGTGACCATGAAAAATCTTTTTCAGAAAGGGGTTAAAGGGGTCTTTTATATACTTTGGAAATTCAAGTGACTCAATTTGCCTGCTACCCAGAACCGCGTAATGCCCCAGTTTCAGGTTATTGTTTCTAGTTCTGATGTTTCTGTTGATTGAGACAAAAAGTTCAGGCCATGGACATATAACTCTTAGGAGGCTCTTTAAAAATGCATCCTTAAGAAAAGTGTCTAATAGGACCCCGAACGTCAGTCCACTGCCTGTGCTGTCAGCCTCAGCCTCTGCCCACCATGAGATCTCACCACTGTCTTGATTTCCTTCATCAATGCTTGCCTATCAGCTCTCATCTCCAATGTTACTGCTGGTCTCCATTACCTCAAATTTTCCCTCTAAGACACCTTCAACTCACTTCTTGAAGGTCACTGGTAATTTAATTGACAAAATTAAAACAAACTTTTTTCTTTAACTACTAAGCTGCTACTCATAAGAGCTGTAAGTTTTTCTTCAACAAGGACTTCAGGGACAAGTAGTCTGTCTAGTGAATTTGGAATTTCAAAGTAGCTCTTTTATATTTGTAAAGCAGAAATTAGTCACGGAAAGCCATCACAATTCCATCTCTTTCATAGTTCCACTGACCTGCTAACATCTAAACTCAGTGTTGGCTTTTAACAACTCAGTGGGGGCTGGGCACAGTGGCTCACACCTGTAATCCCAGCACTTTGGGAGGCGGAGGCAGGCAGATCACAAGGTCGGGAGATTGAGACCATCCTGGCTAACACGGTGAAACCCCATCTCTACTAAAAATACAAAAAGTTAGCCAGGCATGGTAGCACACACCTGAAGTCCCAGCTACTCGGGAGGCTGAGGCAGGAGAATCACTCTGGGAGGTGGAGTTTGCAGGTCTGCAGTGAGCCGAGATCGTGCCACTGCACTCCAGCCTGGGCGACAGAGTGAGACTCTGTCTCAAAAAACAAAAACAAAAAACAAAAAACTCAGTGGTGTTAAGGAAACCCCGAGTTTGTCATCCTTAAGCTCTAAAAAGGTTCATTTTAATAACTAAAACACCAAGCACTGTATGTTAGTATCTCCTATAAAACAGAATCCTTAATTACTACTTGTAGCTTCATATCCTTCAGGTCAGTTACCTCCTTTAGGGGTTTGGTCCTAAGAGGCTAAAGCTTGTCCTAACTGACAATTTAAGTGCAGTCCTACACTGTGAGCTTTTACACTAGACACTACAGAATTTCTAAGAACTCATTCCATAAAAGAGATAGGATCTCCTTAAGACAGTATGTTTAAGTCAAAAGTATATTAATTATACCTTTCAGCCAACATCTGCCCTATACTGTTTATTCCTGCTCCTTTTGTGGAGCCAGAATTGGTGAGGGGTCTACATTAGCCGCTGTTGGGTGGAGGCCCCCACTAAGAGGCCTACTGGAAGCCAGTGCCAAAAATATAAAGCTGATCTGGATCAAACTGTCATTTTCTTTAAAATAAAGTAAAACCTCATACCTCCCTGCTCTCTCTCTTCAAAAAAAAAAAAGTCTGCTGTGTGAATTCCTTCCCTTCCCTCCAAGACACCATGGCTTGTTTGCACATAACATGATAATATGGTGGGTGCCGTAAGGCAGGGACAGGAACCAATACAATGGGCATCTGAGAAACCAGATTGTGCTGATGTCGCCACATTCTAGGTCTATCTAAATAAATGCACAGGTTGGAGAAAGGGTTTCAGAGCATGTTAGAGAGTGAATAGCCATGTTGTTCTAAGTAAATAAATATGAGGGGGGCTGGCTTACACACTTGGTATTTGAACCTTTTCTTTGGCCCAGTACTGGTGAATGAGACCCCACAGCTAGGGGTCAGTTTGTGCCTCTCTCTTTCCTTTTAATATAGAGGATTTTCATCTGATTTGATTTCATTGATCACAAATGGGTAGATCAGTACAGGTTAATGGCTCTGCACCTGGTTTATTTCCTGTCCTAGACCCATACTACCTATAAGTGGGACACAGGCTGACACCCCAATAGTATTTGAGCAAGACCACTGCCTTCCAAACTTCACTAGCTGCCCCCGCCCCTCACCCCACTTCTGAATTTCTTGACTCTTTCCCTTGCCTGGCATCTACTTCTTTCCCTTTTAATTTATCCCTTTCTTACTTATACAACAATCCTGATCTAGAATATTCTCATCTTATAGCTGAAATGACTTCAATGACTTGTTTCTTTCCCTCAAATTTTTTGTCTTACCTTATAACCCATGAAAACAGCTCTAGTATGTCCTAGAGTCATTACCCAATGTCCTTGGGTATCGTCTGGATCACGGTCAGTGATCTCAGAATTCTTTAGGGGTTGATTCTTCACATTAGGAATTCCAACCTTGCCAAATCATCTTTTCTTGCCTGTTGTTGTCTCTATCTAACTGGTTTCATTATCTGCTGTACTGGGACGACATTCTGTTTTCTGGTTATGCAAGTCAGTTATTTTCTCCTTCAACCTCTGCTTATAAAATAGAGCTTATGTTGCAACTGATAGCAAACGGGATGGAATGCTGCCCCATCATCATTTTTCTTAAAGCAAATCCGGAAGCATCCTGCCATCTCACACTCTTCCATTCCTTTATGATATTACTGCTTCAGGCAAGAGAGGTAAGAAATGTTGGGGGCTGGGGAAGTGAAGGTGGTTCTTAAGTGCCCTGACTGCTTCCCTTTTTTGCCTCTCTTTATGCCCTTAACTGAACAAGCCATTTTCCTTGCTCAGAACAACTATGTTCTAAACATGACTTAAGACTTCTTTTTCAGTGCAGCTTACCATAGTAAATTATTTCTCAGAACATGCGGGGGACTGACTCTACTGCCGTCCTACCCAAATAAACGTACTCAAGTCCTGCGATCCACCCTACACTTTTCATACACATGTCCAGCATGTGTATATGAAAAGTCAGCCTTCAGTATACACAGGTTTCACATCCTGCAAACACTGTACTTTCAATCTGCACTTGGTCAATAAAAAATTCATATATAAGCGGACCTATGCAGCTCAAACTCATGTTGTTCAAGGGTCAACTGTAATCTCAACAGTTCTAATTCTTCTTTTCTAAACATTTATCCTTCTTTGTGTTTCGGTCTTTATCCACAGTTTTAGTGTCCTCACTGTGGCTCAGGTGCAGCCAGGGGTGCCCTCGTGTTTGGGTAAGGATGCTTACCCCACGCACACGCAAGAAGCTTCATGCAAAACACGGAGCCTTGCAACAAAATCATGCATGTGATAGGCACTCAATACTTCTACTTGTGACAGCTGAAGGGGGGCCCATGTACAGAGGACACTTGAATTTTAAAATATCTAAGCATTTACAGGCTAATTTTTAAAACCAACTTATTATATTTCATTATGCATCACAGTGGTATTCTTAAGGGCCAGGAGCATAATTTGTATCTTTTCAAGTCTTTCAAGTGCCTTCCTCCAGGGTCACTCCAAGATTTAATAATGTGGTCTGTGGTACTACCACTCAGATGGAAAGTCTCACTTGCTAAAACCTGGCTCTCTCCAGGCATTTGTAGGACAAAGTTGAAACTTTTTTATTTCATAAAATTAAAGGCAAATGGTGCATTTCCCTTCATCAAGTATCAAACTCAGCAGGTGTGAGTGGGCGCTCTGTGTGTGTGGCTCTGAGTGAACACAGACACAACACACACCATGCTCATTACCAGTCCCAGAACGCTGCAGCGCAGCCACTGCGTGTACATGGAGTCTTTCCTGTGATAGTGAAAAGATCCCCTGGGGGCAGAAACTACACCTACTGTATTCATTTCCCTCATGAAAGCAGGTACCTAACAGGCATTCAATAAATAATTCAGATTAAATGTAATTTTTTTTTCAAGACTCAAAAATAGTGGTTTTTCTCCTTTCATGTGCCATGGATGCCTTTAAAACTGATGAGATGCACCTGCTCTGCCCCTGCATACCCATCTGAACTCCACTTACTAGGGTGGCTTTCCACCCACGCTGAGAAACTGTGCTCCAAAAACTAACACCTGGGTTGTCTCCTCCCAGCTGCACTCTCAGGACCTGGCCCAGCCCCTTGCATTTCATCTCTAGACTCTGACAGCAGGTTTCAAATCAACCTACGTGCCACTTCCTCGAATTATCAGAGTCCTCTGTCTAGAATACTAAACGAATCATATTACCTCACTACTTACACACCTGAATGAGACAAACCGTCTCAGAGGTGAGGCCTGCTATACATGGCTTCCTTCCTGCCTGCACATTGAGCCTCGCCTGCTCCTCCTTGGGGTAGTACCCTCGGTACATGGGTGCTTTAAGGCCAAGACTTATGGCTTTCCCAGAACCTCTGCTCCACCTCCTCCTCTTTCATTGTGTCATAGGTTAAGATTGCCCCCATCTGAGAAGCCTTCCCAAGTTTCTTCAAGCAGTGAGAACAACTTCTTCCACCTGTATAGCTCTGTCAAAGCACTGAGGTTGCATTTTAATTGTTTTCCTATTTCTCCAGCCATGGGGAGAGGCCTGGTACATTGTAGGTGCATAAGAAATCTCTGTTGAAATAATGAACTGACACTGCGCAACAATACTGTCACATACAACCACAGGAATCACGGGATGCAGCTTTAAAGAATCCCTCAAAAGCTAAAATGCATCCGTATCCCAGGTCCCTTTCCCCTTGCATCACGTGGTCTGGGAGCTAGAAAAGCCATTCAAATATACTTGTAAAAGTGCATACCTTTGCTAAAGCCTCTCACCTCATCAATTTATATCTGGAAACAAAGGCTTTGCCACAATCAGGCTGCAAACACTTGTACGGCCGCTCCCTGGAGTGGGAATAATTGTGAATCGTGAACTTCTCCAGGGTGAGGAAGGTCTTGCCACATAATTGGCAGGGGAACGTGGCCATGGGCTTTGCTTCTCACAACTTTCTTTTCAGATGTGCTGAGCAAACGCTGTGCCATTTAAGCACAAACAGAAGGATGGTGCTGGCACATCAGCAGAGCCCCTGCAGCTGAACTCCCGACCACAGGAGAGGCAGCATCGTGGACCTGGTTCTACCCAGACATGGGCCTCTCAGCTGTCACTAGCTTTGTTTCCTGCTTTCACACATCCCAGTTTATATGCAGTCTCAAGCTTGGGAAAGAAAGTCTGAGGCACAGGTGCAATTCAGGAGCAGAAAGGTAATGAGCATCACTAGAGCTGGGACATGTCGTGGGTCCCCGGATTGCTGTGGAGAGAGAGAGAAGAGGAACAGTTTTCTTGGATTAGCCATTTGAAAACAATGATTTTCCTCCCTGACCACTTCAGAATCAACTAACCACAATCAACGCGTTCCTTTAAATGGTGCTCATGGAACACAATTCTTGCTGCGAGAGGACTTTCTACCTATCAGTCTACACATCTGGCTTCTCAGAGGATAAGGAATCATAGCACCGATGGCCAGTAGAGCACACTTTCCCTCTGATAAGGACAGTTCTTTCCACCGATCCAGTATTATCTATTTCAGGTCACTGACCAAAGGAGAAGGAAAAAAAAAAAACTTCCCTCCTCAGTGTGTTCAAGTGTTTTTACTGGTCCCTAAACGAAAATCACCCACGCTTATTCAAACCATGGGTTCTTCCTCTTCGCTCATTGTTAGCATAACATTAGTTGCTTATCACACCTGTTTAAACTTCCAGAGGATAAGAAATAATTTGTATATACCCAAGTTAATTTGTTTGTAAGATTACTCTGCAGAAGGGCTGATGTAAACACAATGTGGGTAAAGCTAGTCTAGTCTAGTTGCACTGATGTGATGAGGAGGGAAAACATTCCCAGGGCACAAAGCTGGTAGCTCAGGAACCAGCTCAGGCCACATTCAGATTGGTAGGCACTATCCTTTAGTCAGTTTTACTAATCTCTTCTCCTTTGTTTATGGACCTTTCTTCATTCCCCTGGCCCTACCCCGGAGAGCTCATTCGGCTACCCACTGGTAGGCCACTTCCAGGAGGTGGGCCTACTGCCTCCTCAAACCCAACTTGCCTCCAACCCAAATCATCATCACCCTTCTGACTTAGCCAGAGTCACCAAAACCAAAGTTCTTCTTTTTCTACCAACCGGCCACCGTTGGAGGAACCTGAAGTGTCTGAGGCTGCATCATGAATAATACTCCACTTACAAGGGTGGCTTTCCACCCACGCTGAGAAACTGTGTTCCAAAAACTTATACTAGGAGACGTCTCCTCCTAGCTTCACTCTCAGGACTTGGACCAGCGCCCCACATTTCCTCCCTGGCCTCTGACAGCAGGTTCCAAATCAGCCTACCTGGAGTCATTCTCAGGTGGGTAAATGCTCACCTTTCAAGTGCTAATACTTTAAAAAAATTAAGAGTACTGTATGCTTAGGTGAAGGACACTTGAGTAGCTTTTGCCCACAGGCCAGCATTTGCTGAGCTCTGCCAGTAAGCAGGGCACTCACGGTAAACTGCCCAATCGTGACGAGTCTTTAAAGCCTTCCCTGCTCCTTGCAGTCACTCATTTATTGCCATGTCTCTAGAGCTGCTCTGTACTGTTAAAAGTTAATTTTTACTTACCTTTTTGGTTACTTATCAGAAAGTATGAGTCTAACGAGACGCAGCTTTATTGTAGTAACAGTTTAAGCCTGTTTAAATATAGCATTACACAGCACATACACATAAGCAAACACATATTCTTTTTCTAAGCAGCAAATATTACAGGAAACTTGTAGGGTTCCTCATCTTGTGCTGTAGATGTGTTCAGTGTCTGAACAGAGTTCACAGTACCAAGCAAATACCTCTCACCATCCTGCCCCACCTACTTGGAAACTTGAAAGCTGACTTAGGCACTTTCGGTCAGCACTAATCCAAACCAGGGGACACACAAGTGTCCTCAGCCAGCTCATTGGCACCAAACCTTCTTTCTGATGGCATTGAGTCTAGCAGCATGCACGACCACCGCAATTAACTGTGATTTTAACTGATTACCTGTCCTGACTCTGCCCAAACCCCTTTCCCCCAACCCCTGGTTCCCTTCCAGTATTCCAGTTCACACCTGAGGCATCCTCAACAGCCCCGGTCACAAACAAAATAGCTCCTTCTAGGAATTCTATTCCGCCTGCCGAATTTACTCTGCTAGATATCACAATCTGTTCTACTTCTCATCCAGCTGAAGTCTGGCCATAATACCAGCCCAGCTCTAAAACACATTCATTCACTTGGAAAGGCTCTGTGTTCTTTCCACGTCTATTAAAAAAGACCAACACACACACAGTACGAAGTTTGAAAATCCATCATCTTCTCCTTCCCTTTATAGCTGAACTCAGGACGGCACTCGTCCCACTCGTCCTTTCAGAGAAGGAGCTGGTTTGGTGGGGAGGGTTTTGTATTTCATCTGCTTAACTCCCTGCATAGACACTGTTTTTCAACTTATCTCAGTAAACTGATACCCCCAACTCTTGCTTTATGAGATGACCAGTATGTCCAATAGAACTTTCTGCAACGATGGAAGTGTCACATATGTGATGGCTACTGAATACTCAAAACATGCCTCTGAGAAACTGAAATTTTTACTTTATTTAACTTTAATTTAAATTGCCACATCGAGCCAGTGGCTGCTGTCCTGGATGGCACAGGCAGAGTCTTGGTTTCTCCATCAAAAGAGATGAAGGCAAGGTTGTGCTTTGGACACAACTGTGCTACTGATTCAGCCTCAGGTGTTTACCCTGAAGCTGTAACTCCAGTCACTTGTTCTATGAATCCAGTGGAAAGATTCCCCAGTTCAAATTCCAGCTTACCCACGTTAACTATGTCCTGAGTTTCCGTTTCCTCATGTGATAGTTACCTTATGTATGTAAACAGACTGCTGGAACAATCGACTGGGACAAAATGGATCTGAAAGCACACTGAATCTAAACAAACACCCTAAAAATATGCAGCATTCATGAAACACTGGGATTGAAAGTACTATAGATCCATGTGTCAATGTACAGCTTATGTTTAACCATTTAGCTATGGGTATAACGGGAAAGAGACACATTCTTTCCCTGTGGATACTACACCATATCGATGATCATACTGGAAGGAAGTGGCAGCGTGGAAAAGCGTGCAGAAAGGACACAAGGTGGCAAGTAAAAAGCCTGCATTTTTTCTCTCTCAGCAGATGCAAACCTTGACTAATTGCTTACCAAACACACTAGGAGTACAAAGAAAAAATTAAAAATACTCAATTGAAAAAATTGCCTTTGGCACTGAATGAAATTTTCCAGATCTCTTTCCAGCCACTTCTTCCCTAGGTTCAAAAGGCCAGCAGTCATGGACCTCACCCATACCTACATTTCCCTTGAGCCTTCAAAGATGAAGGGGACAATCAGAGCTTTAGACATGGCCCTGGTTTATTTCAAGGTGAGGCACATTTCCTTCAACTTCAGGTTTCCCTTCAAAAAACAAAGCCTCTCATTTTTATGCTTATTTCATGATATCTTTTCCTAAGGCTTTATCTTGAGCTCCAGGTCTGTGAGTTTTTGGTTTTTGTTTGTTTGTTTGTTTTTTGAGACAGAGTTTCACTGTTCTTGCCCAGGCTGGAGTGCAATGGTACAATCTCAGCTCACTGCAACCTCCACCTCCTGGGTTCAAATGATCCTCCTGCCTCAGCCTCCCGAGTAGCAGGGATTACAAGCATCCACCACCACATCCAGTTAATTTTCTGTATTTTTAATAGAGACAGGGTTTCACCGTGTTGACCAGGTTGGTCTTGAACTCCAGACCTCAAGTGATCTACCTGCCTTGGCCTCCCAAAGTGCTGGGATTACAGGCTTGAGCCACTGTGCCCGGCCCCAGGTCTGTGTTTTTAATATACTAAGCCTAACACTAAGTGCAAAGATGGTCCTCAGGACCATCTGTTATATGATAGTGAATATTCTTAAATTTCTTCAGAAAGTCCTTAATGAACTCAAATTCATAGTAATCTTTATCACCATAACTATATATTTCTTCAATATGGGCCTTAGAATACAAATATTTGTTTTCATGATATAATAATAAGCTTCTGTAAAAATAAGAGCATCTTCCCCAACAGGCAATAAACTCTGTGGCTGAGGATCAACGCTTAGCTATTGAAAAAAAAAACAACTGTATGTTTATATATAACATCCCTCATTACCATGCACTCCATCAGTTCTGGCTGTTTACTGATGATTCTAATCTTTGGTTGAAACCCAATGCACTTTCTGGCCATCATCTTTAAAACAACTATGACAACTTTATATTATCTGGCAAACTACCAGTGATCCTAACAGAACCGACAGAGCGATGGTCCTGATGAGAGTCAGTCTGTTCTATGACTTGACATAGAGATTGCATTTAAGTCTTAAATACAGTGCTGAACTTCAACACCTGTCACCCTGGAGAGATAGTAAGTCTTACCCCCAAAACATCTCAGGACATAATTTTCAGTCCCCTTGATTCTAAAAATACTGAGTGAGTGATACGGATCTGTGAGGATGCCAAAGAAGGCTTGTGCCATCTGCCTCATTCTGCTCATGTTGATTATTTTGGGGATGGGAGAGGAGCACACTGGAAGAAGAACACATATATATATGGTAACAGCTAGGAAAGACTGTGCTCCCAGGGGACTGGGGCATACTATGGTGGAGGGGGAGTCAGACACAAGTGTAGTTCCAGGACTTCCCCAATGCTGCGTAACAGAATCAGCTGATGGAGCACAACTTTTTTACGACATTCTTAAAATAAACCAGGACTTCTGGCTTCAATATCCACTGTCCTCATTGACACAACACAAGGACCATTTCTGAGATGAAATTGAATTTCCACTTTTGGTCTTCTAACATGGGTGTTTTTCTCAATATCAGAGACTGAATTCTGTTAACGCAGTGACTAAGCTCTTACTTTCTAAGAAATGAGGCTTAAGATAACCAAGAAAGGCAAAGTGAAATATTTCTCTAATATTCAGAGAGAAAATTGAGAAAGCTGTCCAGATGACTATGCCACAGCTTTGGAACATCAAATCTGCATCTTAGCCAGAACATCTGAAAAGTGACAGGCTGTGTTCTGTTTACAAATAGTGTAATATCTGGCTAAAGATGGCCAATTGCACAAAAACATGTGGCTTCAGTCTCTCTAAAAATACTACTCAAACAGCAACAGTGGGATTTTTCTAAAACACAGCCTAATAGAAAAGGGTGAAAACAACAAATTGTGGAAACTGAAAACAGGGAAACAAGCAGTGACCAATGTAGCCATCCTAAGAAAGCTAAAGTTTAAGCCAGCAATAAGAGGCAACAAAACAACATGATATAGCCCGCAGCATCTACCACAGGGCTCCGCGATTTGGTATACTAGGTACTTCTGGAAGTGAGGATGGAAAATGGTATGAAAACAGCAGGTGGAAGTCTTAGTGAAGCGCTCAGCCCTCCTGCCCTCTCCTGGTGCCTGCAGTGGAGCACCTGCCCTTCCTTCCCCTAGCACAAGTGCTAGCTCTGGGGAGTGTATAACAGTGGGGACTATGCTGACACAGGGTGAATGTCCCCTCTCTCAGGGCAGGAGGATGAAGGAGTCTTCCCTGGAAAGCTGACCAGCCCAAGAGAAAAGAGCAGGGCATAAAATTGGAATGGAATAATTATTTCTTTATTTGCAGAGGAATGTCTATATAGAAAATCCCAAAGAATCCACAGAGAAGATTAGAAAGCTTGGCAAGGTGTTTGCTTATAAAAATCAAACTACACAATCAGTTGCATTTCTAAATATCTGCAAACAGAAATACAGTTTAAAATACCACTATATTAGACACAAAATAAAGACAGATAACTAGTGCCAAGCCACAAGGAAAGAGACTGGAATACAAGACTAGAATAATGGACAGGATGTATTCGAAGATATGTTTCCTTGGGAATGGATGGACAATTCAATTACATTGCTCTGTAATGATGTATGCATGAAAACAGATAAATAGAAGTGAAAATCATTACTAAAACTCAAGGTGGTAGTTGCCTAGGCAGTGACCATCGCTTGCTTGGGAGATTAAGAAAGGTGTCATAGTGAAGTAAAAGTTGAAGCTAGCCTACAAGGTTACAAGCTTGTAGGGAGGTGGTCTATTTCATACCAAGGGAATGAATCCAATGACTTGGAAAATAAGTGGTTCAGTAAGACTGGAATACAGGTACAGATGTGGGCAAAGAAGGAAACAGGCTGGAGAGATGGAGAATTGTGGAGAGTCCATTCTACAAGGGGAAGGTGGGCTTTTTTGTTCATTTTTTTTTTTCTTTTTTTTTTGAGATAGGGGCTGGAGTGCAGGAGTGTAGTGGCGCCATCTTGGCTCACTGCAACCTCTGCCTCCTGGGTTCAAGCAATTCTTCTGCCTCAGCTTCCCAAACAGCTGGGACTACAGGTACTTGCCACCACATCCAGCTAATTTTTGTATTTTGAGTAGAGATGGGGTTTCACTGTGTTGGTCAGGATGGTCTCAATCTCTTGACCTCATGATCTGCCTGCCTTGGCCTCCCAAAGTGCTGGGAGCCACTGTGCCTGTCCAAACATAATGGTTTTTTTTAGCAGATTGATCTATTTAGTCAAGTTGAGCCACAAACTCTGAGTTTATGTGGAGGTGACGTTAGGAGGGCAGGGAGAGAAGAGGTAGAAATAGGTAAAGAAGGCCAATAAAATGCTGTGAAGAATGAGAACAGGCAGTGGGAAAAGCACCAGCCTGTGAAGGGGAGCCTCAAAGGGCCACAGAAAACTGACAAAAGCCAAACTACCAAGGGGAAAGGACGACCCAGGCACTGACCGCCAGGGAGCTGGGCAACGGGACCCATTAGAAGCAGTGGGCTTGCCACCAATGTTCACTTTTTTTTTTTTTTTTTTTTGAGACAGAGTCTCACTCTCTTGCTCAGGCTGGAGTGCAGTGGCGCAATCTCGGCTCACTGCAGCCTCTGCCTCTGGGGTTCAAGTGAGTCTCCTGCCTCAGCCTCCTGAGTAGCTGGGACTACAGCCATGTGCCACCGTACCTGGCTAATTTTTTTTGTATTTTTAGTAGAGTCAGGGTTTCACCATGTTGGCCAAACTGGTCTTGAACTCCTGACCTCAGGTAATCAGCCCACCTTGGCCTCCCAAAGTGCTGGGATTACAGGCGTGAGCTACCGCGCTTGGCCAGAGTTCGCTTTTTGATGGTAACTCTGGCAGGGATGTATAAGACATGCTGGAGGGTGGTGGGCTGGGATAATGAGATCATTTAGGCTTCTGCCAGGTCTCAGAAGAGAGAACACAGGCCTGCACATGGAGGGAGGACAGCTTCCAGTGACACTCTGTAAACAGACTAACTGGATTAGGACTGAGGTTATGGAAAGGGGGAACGGTGGTGGCAGAGAGAGGTATTCTTCCACATCCCAGAAGAAAAACTCAGCAAAAAATAAGAGTTAGGAGTTGATTTTTAGACATGCTGAGCTTATTGTGGCCTAATTGGCACTCAGTCCAGCAAGGAGATATACGATGTGGAGTGGCTGAGGCTCTCTTCTGGACTAGGGAAGCGGATGCCTTTCTGAATTGAGCTTAGACAGATGACTTTATAAGTTACTCTGCGCTTTCCATGGGTGGCCTCATATCCTGTCAGTGACTCACATGATCAACCTTGATCGCCAATGCTTTTCTCCCAGAATGGTTTGGTAAAGTGGGCTGGCCCTGGGGGCAGGGAGGAATTTGTTTTCTTTATGGCAGGCTGCAGCTAGACTGAGACTCCCTTAGGCCATCTACTCTGCACTGTAGCCTAGATAGAAGCAAGCTTGTGGGGGCATGGAATTCTCAGAGCTCCAAAGACAGAAGCAGACTCCTGCCTTGAATCCCCCTACCTCCTCTTGGGTAAGTTGGTGTAATGACAGGCCTATGGTAATACAAATGAACAAAATGAGAATTAAGTCTGAGTTCAAATAGTCAATGTTGCTAAATAACTTCTAGATGGTGATAATACAAACAAAATCCTAATAACTAAAAACAAACAGACCCAAAACAAAAATCTTTTGGTTTCCTCATCTACTAGAAGAAGGTAGGCTTTTTGCATCTGGGGGCTTTTCTTTGCTCTATTTGGCAAATTGAAGATATCGAGTCTATTTAGGCAAGGCCAGCCCCAACTGCGTCTACATGGAGATGGAGTGAGGTGGCAGAAGGAGGTAGAGGTAGGTAGAGGATGGCAATGGAATGTTCTTGGCTGAAACAGGAAGAAGTCCAGACTTGCAATGGAAAAGGCATGAGCCCATGAATGTGAGCCTTGGAGAGCCACAGAAGGCTGAGAGAAGCTGAACTGCCAAGGGGGAAGGGATGGCTGTGATGAGCACGGAGCCAGCCCCACAAAAGGGCCAAAGGCCTCCTTCCAGATGGGTCATCCAGCATGGTACCCACTGGGGGAAAGGAGGAAAAGAAATACTGTTGCAGACTCCTGGATCTTTGACACGCCTCCTCTCCTCTCCCCACCATACGCATTGTAATTTTAAATAGAAATACGAAAAAATAGATAAATGCCTACAAGTAAGCAAAATAGATGTGTGCATTGAGAATGGCAAGGGTTAAGTCCAGGCCTGGCTCTCAAGCTGAGATGGGACTGCCTTGTTTGAAGAGGACTATTTATTAACAAAGACTCTCAGTAGCCTGGTGTGGGTGAGGGGTGGAAAGCAAGTCCTGAAATCCAGACAAGAGCCTTTGGTATGAGGGGAGATTTTCTAATTATTACAGTCAGGAGTGGGGACCATTCCTTTATGACAGATGAAAATATATCCCCCTCCTCCCTCCCTAGAAACCCTTGAGTCTCGCCTGTAGGCCCTTTTAGCGTCTGCTTCTATAGCTTATGGCGACGATCTCTTTTCCTGGGACTCTAAGTGTAGGATGTGGAGGAACCAGAACTCTAATTAGCAGCAGGGCCTATTATTGTTCCAAAAAGGTTTCCATTCAAGGGAAAGAAAAGCCTGTTTCCTTCTCAGGAAGCGTGTGAGGATATAGGCTCACATTGAGGAGAGAAATGCGAAAGCATATTAGTTACATTGACCATGGGATGCCTGGTTTGTGAGTTAAAATCACCTGAATGACCTTGAAGGATCTGACATCTAGAAGGGATGCTCAAGACTTGGGTGGCCTGTTTGACCCTAACATATCACTACATTAACAGAAAAGGGGCTGGAAGTACAGATAACTACATGGTAGCAGGGTATCCTGGCTGTAGAATTATAGATGATCTCATTTTGTATTTTCCTTTTTGAATATCTGCACTTTCTAAAGTTTGATAATGACGACTTAGGCTGAGTCTAGGAGCATACAGGTTGACAAAGGGGAGGAGGCATATTGCAGAGGCAGTGGGGAGATGAGAGAAGAGCTCAGAGTCATGAAGCAGCATGGGGCACCGTGAAGCACATGGTGCAGGCTGGCTGGGGTCAGCATTAAAAATGTTATGTGTATATAACACATATATCATATAATAGCAGTTAACAATGACTCCAGCCCAATACAAGAGTGCTCCGGTAATCATACTTGTCAAATTTGAGTAAGAGCAATAAAGAAATTATTAACCAAACTCTTACTTTTTCCTATCCATAAATATGACACGATTTTACATTTTGAAAACCAATAATGGGGCTAGTGCACCTGGCAGGGGACACTGGGTTTATCCTATAGGGAACTGGGAGCCAGCGAAAGTGAGGATGTCCCATCTACAGATGAATTACAGAGAGGAAAAAGTTACCTATCACTTACCCCTCCCCCATGGGTAAGTCAGTTACCTGGAGAGAACAGCAGATTGAAAGGTACTGTTCTGAAATGCTAACTGGTTCTTTCTACACAAGATGAACCCAAGACCAAATCGCATTACCCTGACACAAATGCGATGGGCAGTTTTAAAGTAGCATGCAGTATTTTTTTTTTCAAGCTTGATGTAGACATAATCAGAACTTATAGTAAACTGCGTACACGCACGGTTATGTGAGAAAAGCGAAGCTGCTGCACCTGTTCCAAAGCTCACTTCGCTTCCTCCAGAAGCATGCCCGCCTGCCTCTCAGGTCACAGGCCGTATCTTATTACACAATTGTGCGAAGCTTGAGAATTTTCTCTTTGCCTTTCCATGTCATGTCCAACAAATTCAAAGGATGCAAAGCAAATTGTTCATCCAGAAGTACTTAATTTGAAAAATAAAAATATTTATCACTGGGCCTTTAAGATTATCCTGCTTTTTGATTTTTTTTCTTTTTAAACTGATTAACATTTCATCGGGTTTCCCTTTCAAAAGAAAATGGCACTAAAGAGACAAGGCAAGTTTTCCAAGCAACAACATTGGCTTTTCTGAAAGGGGAAAGGAATGTTAAGGAAATGGGGGAGAAAGCTTAAAAAGAGTGGAACACTAGCAAGCAGGGCCTCTTCTCCTTTTCACCTTAAGTCTTTTTTCTTTCCCATTCACAGCTTTGGGTCCTTTGTTTGTTTAACAAACCATTACAATCATAGCCAGTTCAATGGGAGGAATGTGAACTCTCTAAGTAGCTGTCCTTGCAATCCACATGTGTGGTCCATCCCCCAGCCCATCCGCAGGCGGCTTTCAAGTGCTGCTCTGCGCTCCCCGTTGCCCTGGAGGCCAGCACCTTGCTCACAATAAGCCTCAATTTCCCACCGCTGCTGCCTGCTCACGGCTCCTCCCCAGCAGCCAACAGCAGTGTCTCAAGTGGCTCTTGCTCCCCTGCTTGCCTTGCAATCATCCTGTCCGCCCGGCTTGGGTTTGCCCCCTTCAGCTCTTGAGACAGACAAGGCCTGCTGTGTTCGCCACCCACCACCTGTTCACGGCCCACTGAATACAGGGCAGACACATTCCAAGATCTTCCTGGCTAGCACTCCTGGTCTTCTAACATTAAACACATTGTAAACAGAAGATACAGGAAGGACTACCCTCCCCAGCTCCTAGCCCTAATTAGAGCTGCTAGTGCCTCTCCCAGGTCCTAGTGGATATGTTGGCCCTGCTGGGATGAATTTCAATTTCTTGGTCAATAAATCAAAATATTTAGTGACAATATTGTGTTTCAGTAGGAGTTGGAATCCTATTTAACAAACTGTTTCAGTTGAGCTCATAAAGCTCTCTCATGCTAGTCTAATAATTTCCATTGCACAGCCCTGAGAGATAGAAAGGCATCATTGTCTGCATTTGACAAATGAGGAAAATGAGGCTCAGAGGATTTAAGTTTACTGCCCATAAGCATGGACTAATGAGATAGTGCAAGTAACACACTGTCCTAAGCAAAACGCCTAGCACAGAGTGCCCCAAAAGCATTAACTTCCATTAATATCATTATTGGTGACGATAATGATGATGAACAGAGGTTGCTCCCAAGTGTTCTGAACTAAGCCAGATGCTCTTTCAATTTATACTTTGCCATCCCTCCTAGTTACACTGTCTGTGAGTATCAAAGTTCAGCAACAGCTTTTACAACAGTGTTTTCAAATAAATCCTCAGGAAGTATGGCTGGATTTCCTCTTGGGGCTGGGATGTGATCAGCATCTTTCCCAGGCTTATCTTTCAGTGGACATCTGCCACAAAAAGAAGACAACCTCTTACACATCTTACGCACACAAGTTACGAGTGTTGGCAGGGGCAACTTTCTTGTTTTTGAACTGATGGGGTTGCCTGCAAAAATTCCATAGATCTACATGTATTACTAGGCCGTGGCTGTGGGTCAGCAGAGGACATGCAAAGTTGCTACCTGCGTCATCAAATTCCCGAAACGCGCAGTGTACTGAGCTTTAAAAGAACCCCTGTCCTCCAGTATTTTGCAGTTTATGGGGGAAATGTGTTTGTTTTCCACTAGAAACTTTTTGAAGTACCCTGAACCTCCAGCATGTTCTTGCCCATGATGGGTTTCTAAGCAATTGTTAATAAACGTGCTCGACTAGAAATAATCTTAAAACATGCACACCTACTGAGTGACAGGAAACAGCAGCAGTGAGGCAGGTACCGAGTCCTCCCAGAAGTTTGTCTGACGATTCAAACCTGTGAGAAGAGACCTTGCACATCGTCAGTGAATGAATCTAGGAAAACATTCCCTCATTGTGCTATCCCCTGAGCTTCACTTCTAGAGCACACACAACTGGTGATGTCCAGAGGAGATTTTTTAGTGTTTTTTTCATGCATTTTAATTGATGATCTTTAAGTATGCATATCCTTTGTCCTACTTGCACTGGATTAAGAAAAACTCTCAACTTCTCCCCTGCTTTCTGCAAGTGGTAAAAAAGAACACATGAAATTGCTTACATAAAATATTCAAAACAGCACTCAGAGGAAATGATTTTTTTTTAAACCAACAGTATTAAAATACCATAAAACAGGTATGCAAATCTATGCAATAACAGAACCTAAAACAAATCCTGAATTGAAAGAAAGTCCACAAATAACCAGTTGGCACTCAACAAAGGGGCTTCATATAAACATATAGATTTAGCAAATATGCAGTCCAAGATAGGTGAAGTCTCCAAGGCGAATATTGAGTTAAATGCTTACTAAACCTGGCTATGCATTAGAATTAGCACAGAAGTCTTTTAAAAATACAGATTCCCGGCCGGGCGCAGTGGCTCATGCCTGTAATCCCAGCACTTTGGGAGGCTGAGGTGGGTGGATCACGCGGTTAAGAGATCGAGACCATCCTGGTCAACATGGTGAAACCCCGTCTCTACTAAAAATACAAAAAATTAGCTGGGCAAGGTGGGCATGTGCCTTTAATCCCAACTACTCAGGAGGCTGAGGCAGGAGAACTGCCTGAACCCAGGAGGCGGAGGTTGCGGTGAGCTGAGATTGCGCCATTGTACTCCAGCCTGGGTAACAAGAGAGAAACTCCGTCTCGGATAAAAAAAAAAAAAAAATACAGATTCCTGGGCGGCCACAGGGCAAATCAGTGCAGACTAAAACAGCATCACTGGGACCCCAAGAATTTATGTTTTTACCAAGTCTTCAGAAGCCAAGTCTACAGCCAGCTTTGTGCCACTGAACCCTGGTGAGCAATTGGAAACCAGCATTTCCATTCACCAAGTAATTATCAAACTTGGCTTCTTCCTACCAAGACTATTCTAACCAATCGATCCTCTTACAGGGAAAGCTTTTCAGGATTTTCTTAACTAGTAAATAGGTAAATCTGTTATGGAACAAAGCCAGTTAATATCTCACTGAAGTTATTTATTCACTTGCCTGTTTTCTTCTGTTAATTTGATCAAACGGGTTATGCCCATTCATTTTGTATGAGAACATCCTTTTAAGTTAAAAAAGGAAAAATCAAGGCCATTTTTGGACAACTAATGTCTTAAAAAGAACACATCACAATACAGGAAAAAACTGGAGGTGAGCAGGTTGTCTGAGTCATTCAGAGAATTTGTTTCCAACATATTCATTGTTTTGCTTGTATAAACACTTTACAAATCACCTTCATGGTCCATCTCTTTTCTCAAAATGCTCAACATTTATTGTGGTGGTTTAATTGGATGGTCTCCAAAGGCTTCTATAAATTTTTTTTTCAAAGAGCTTTAAACTTTAAAGTAAAATTCTTCTGGATGACTCTTCCTTTGGGCCTACCCATCTCACAAATGGACAACACCAACTTATGTATTCAGAGAGGCAGGGTTCTTCTGCTTCCCAGGAAAGGGTGCACATGACGCGAGGTACGCAAACCAGGCAGTGAAGTAGCTTAGCTTCATTGTCAAAATATTCAAATTATCACAAAAAGAAAGCGATTCCTTTCTGAATTCAACAATACTCCTTGGCCTCCGAGGGCTCACACAGGAGCTTATTCTTAAGCTGTTCAATGTAAGCAGCACTCGTGAAAGAGGAGAACTCTGGCAGGGAGGAGATCAAGTCCTTCAGCTTTTCCCACCTGCCATCTCTGCGCCAGTCTAATGCTTAAATAGTTAACAATGCAACAGAGAGCCCAAGGCAGGCCTGGGCTGGGGAAAAACTGTGTGCAGTATATGACGATTTAATAAAGCAGAGAAGGGACAGGAAAGATAACACATCTCAGTTTGACAGGATGACTTGCAGACTGCTTTTCAGGTCAGAATTTAGATTTCTAAAGCAGAGGAAAAATAGGTTTTCATACGTCAATTATTCTTTTTTAAGTATGCGGTTAAAAATGACCCCATAAAATTAAACATTCCTAATGATAAATGTTTCCGAGTTCCAGAACAACAAAAAGCATCACATTTTTCTAGGGGTAAAGACTGGCAGATGGTAAATGGATTAGTTAATTGTTTTAAATAAAGGGGGAAATATTTTTTGGAAAGTTTGTTTATTCGTTAATAACAAACAGCAAAGTTCATGAATCTAGAGTGTATGAGTTCCAGGATGGGTTTTCAGCATCACAATATGTTTTTCTAGGCATTTGCTTCTAAGAACAGCATTTAAGAACACGTCTTTTTCTCTCTTAATGAACTGGTTTAGCCGCCCGCTGGGCATTCACTGAAACCCACATTGAACAAAGGGATTTCCTTCCAGTTTCAGCTCATTCATGTCTAGCTACTCCTGGTTTTTCTTAAGCAAATTCTCCAAACTGACTTTTTTATTTCTAATGATTTGAGTAAGAAAGAACCGGGCAACCCTCAAACACTGGGAAGTCTGTCCTGGTTTTCAGTGAAAGGATCCTCTAGATTGAAGATGCAGAAGGTTTACTTTTGAAAAGCCTCTCGAATACATTTTATTTTCCAGATGGAAAGGAGACCACCCGATTTGGTAGATTACAAACAACTAAATCTTATTTCAGCGAGACGAACAATGGCGAACAATGAGATTCTATCTTTGCAATGAAGACTCCAAGTGGGATATTCAGATTCACCTCCAGACAATGATATCATTTTAAAGGTGACACAGGAGGGCGTGGTATTAAGGGGTGACTCGAAGTTGGAATAGATTTGTGAGCCTGGCAGCTGGTCTTGTACCTTCTCACATTATACATGATCTCCCTGGGGGAACCCATGCACCACCCAAGGTTACAACTACTTCTTGAAGTCAGAAGCCTCCCAAATCTCTATCTTCAATCCTGAACTTTCTTTCAAATTCCAGATGAATACATCTACCTCCTTCCTGCAACTCTTGGGATAACCTTGCAGCGCCCCTTGGGCTTTAAACTTTAACCCCAGACTTGCTCCTTCTCAGGCACTGCCTGTTTAGCTAATGGCACCACTGTAAAATAGCCATCAGGTCTCCCAGATGCTCACCAGGTGATGGCTACTGTTTTAAGGACTTTACTTCTTACCCTCAACAACTGCATGAGTAGGCAGAACAACTGCCTGAGTAGGTAGCATTAATCCTATTTGACTTATGGGGAAACTAAGGCTTAGAAGTTATGCTGATTTGCCCATGACCCTAAAACCAGCAAGCAGTTGAGCTGGGCCGTGAACCCAGGGTGCGTGTCAAAAGTCAGCATCTTCCCATGTCACTTCCTAGCCTCTCCAAACTTAGAAGCTCTGGGTTCTAGATTCTTCTCAAAGATTAAGCTTTACAATCTATTGTCTCTCAAATCCGTTTCCTTCTCTTAATTCCCATAGCCACGTGCTGTTTGGGTGCTGTTTGTCTTTACTGGGGCCTCCACATCAGCCTAGCACAACAACTCTGCAATTTTACTTAGTTTGAAATCCCAATGATTTTCTTTTCTAGCTCATTTAAAATAGGTAGCAGGCTTTGTAATCCCTTGTATTTTCATCCAGCTGAAGACAGAAAGAAGCATCCTGAAGAAGTCTGTCTTTGTTAACAATATCTAAACCCAGAGAGGAAATTCTGCTGGACTTCTGGGAAAGGAGAAGGAGAGGGAGAGGCGAAGCTGCAAAAATGACATTCTCCTTTCCATTCCCCCATGGCCAACCACCCCCCATCCCGGGATCTGATAAGGAGATACGTCAGCCCCCAGAAAGAGAGGCCCCTGTGGGGCTCTGTTCCCATGTGGCAATGAGTAGAATCCTTGAGAAGACAGCCCAGTGATGAGTGTGCCTCCAGAGGCCAGACGAGAGGCCCGACGAGAGGCCCGAGGTTCCCAGCCTTCACTGGCGGCCCAGAGACAGATAGTTACAAGGATTCAATAAATCACTACTTTGATAAACTGAAGGTCAGAGGTGGTCATGAGATGAGGGTCCTCATCTTCCAGAGGCCATGAAAACCTCCACGTTCCAGGACACACTCCATGGGGGAAGGGGAAGCACGTAAAACTTACTGACATGGAATTTTCCACTAGGTTGGCAGGAGGGGGACTGGAGTCCATTTTCATTACTGGGCATGAAAACGGTAAAGCCTCTTGCATATTTGACGATGTGAGGTGAAATGCAAACTTGTGGGGTGCCTCAATAAAGTGCAGAACCTTGGAACAGTGCACATCTGCGCTATAGAGTAGCTACAACTGTTGGAACTGGAGCCAATCTAGTTTTCAAAGAAGGCAGCAGCTCAGAGAGAGGAGCAAAGCTCCACGTAGGCCCTGGTAGCCTAGTGCGGAGGGGCGGGGTGGCAGGGAAGGCAGCAGGCCTACGCTTTAAAACCCTGAGGCAGATAGAGAAGGAAGGAAGGAAACAAGGGCAGATGTTAGAGTATACTCACAGGATTAACTCCTCTGATTCCTATGCAAATACCTAGAAAGGGAGAGACACACAAAGTTATCTTTAAGGTCTTTATCTTGAGCTCTGAATTGCTAAAACAAACAAAAACACCAAAGTGGGGGTTGGGGACGGAAGTCTACTTGGAAGAGGAAAGAGCAGCTGGTGCTGCTGGAGTCATGAGACCCAGGACACCCCTGTTTCCCAAGCCTGGACGTGCCTCCCAGCGTAGCATGTTGGCACGGAGCAGGGCTGCTGATTTCCATAAGATGGAAATGATTGTGTGCTGGAAACTGAGGTGCTTTAGGGGAGGGAAGATTCCTAACACAGAAGAAAGGATATAAATCCTGAATGTGTCAAATTTGTTGACTGCAAGATGTTGCAGTAATGGTCGGTACTTGCAGCACCAAATGGGCATGTCTAAGGGGTCTGGGCTTTGAAGTCAGTCACGTTATCCAAACAAATTCCGCTTCAATTCTGTGGATGAATGTCTGAGATCTTCAGAAGAAGCTTATAAAGGCCCTGGTGGAAACTGAAGAGGATTTGAGATATGCCAAATACGTGCTGGCCATTATGCAGAGACTAGAATTTTTAGGGCCGAGAGCTCTGACTGGGAGAACTTCACATTCCTAAGAATCAGCAACCAAGGGACCCCCATTTTCCTGACAAGTAGACACACTATTAAATCTGAGGGGCATGTCCAGAGGGAAGATGCTCTGGGAAAGGAGTTGCCCAGGGAGCAAGTGCCCTGTGGCAGAGGCAGAAATTGCCAAGATGATCTGCTAGGGCTTGAGGCACAAAGCCCCGTCTACCTACTTTAGTTATGAGGAGGCGTGAACGCTGTGTTACACTGTACCCAGGAAGAGAACTCACAAAGCAAGGAACATGGAAGCTAGGGTGTGTTGTGCAAGCAGAGATTGCTTGCTTTATCAAAAGTGGGGTCGCTCTGGTCTCACAAGGGTCTAGCCTCAGTTGGCACATGCTTCCCTTGTCACACTAGACAGGTGAGACCCAGAAGGGAAGACAGAAAGAGACAGTTAGTGAACACCAGCATGGCCCAGCCCCAACCCCACTACCTAACATGGTCAACTACGTACAGGAGGCTACTTTCTAATCTGTGTTGCCCAGAACTTGGCAGGGATAGGGGATTGCATGGGAAGGAATGCTAGACTACGGAGAACCAGTCCACTCTATTGGCCCAAACTCAGTTTTCATGTGGCTTCCTTTAAACGCACCACCAGCTTGGTGAGTCAATCAGGTCAGTGTAGAGAGAGATTTCCACATGCTAGAGGCAGATCCATATTGGTTCCCCAGTCTCTCTGTTTTCAGACTGCTCCCCTTCATTCTAATGACAACGCTGCTGTCGCAGTGATTCTTCTAACATGCAAATATGTTCCTGTCACTTGCCTGTTTGGAATTCTTCAAAGGTCCCATTAGGTTTCTGTCGACTGCAACGAAAAGTCCTGTCTAATCAGAACCACTGATTACGTTTTTAATCAGGAGAGCAGTATGTTCAGGCTTGTGTTATGGAAAGAGAAGTCAGAGAGCAGACATACCGATTATCCTCCTGGATTCAGTTGTATGCACTGATGGCCAAACAGCAACTCACATAGCAAAACAAACGAAAAACCCAGCTGTACACACACGCACACACAAATAAATGCGATAACTGAACTCTGAAGTTCAGTATAAAACTGTTCGCAGAGCATTCTAAATCTTCCCTGACTCAGAACGACATCCTCATGCACTTTGATTTGAATATGTGGGGCAAATGAGAACCATTTTAGGGAAACGACGTCAGACGACTATGATCTTAACATGGTTCCAATTTCCGTGGTGATTGTGTGTTTTATGAATCACCTCTAATTCCTACTGCTGGAACAAAAGGCAAAAATTACCTTGGTAAATGCCACATCGTGGATCAATTAAGTTATTCCCCAAATAAAGTATTCTTTGTTATAGTATAAGCATGCATAACTTCCAGCATTAAACACTGATAGAGAAATGTGCTTTCTTTTCTAATATTTAACACTCCTATGTTAATGATCCTGGACTCCCTTCGCCCCCACACTGCTTTCATTTTAACTTTCTGTTGTGTTCATGGAGGGAAGCAAGGACATTTTAATGATACTCCTAGATAACACATTTTCATACCTAAAAGTGGTGCAATAATGGGTTTTACTCTACCTTAGACCACTCTGCAGCATGCATGCTCTACTTAATACAAGGTTTTGTTCCTACAGTTAGTTTAAAGCCAATAAGTGTTTTCTGGAATAATATATATAACAGAAAGTCAGAGTATAAATAATGGATTCACTTCATCATGACAATTCTATCTCCCAGCTTGTGTTTATAAAATAACTCTGTACTTTAACATTTTCTCACACATTGGAGAAATTCCTAGATTCTTAAGCAGTGTCATCCTATTTGCTGTGCTTTTAATGGCAATATTGTGTTTAACTAGAGAAAACAGTTACAAATGGGCCTGGCATGAACTAGTCCTACAGGTGCCATAAAGTTACCCAAATGGTATAATGAAGTGCTTAAGGCATTTGGGGATTTTGCTGCATTTTTCCTTCTGAATGTGTTGATGGGGTAGTGGACTAGTTTTAATCAGAATCGTTTGGAGAACAGGAATCCAAGCACATGACCTAATATTCTCCTAGTTAGCCTTCCACCCGAGGCAGCTGTGAACAGTTGTCCTAGAAGTCAGCCTCAATATAAAGAATAGATCGGAAAGTGGTTTATCTAGTGGGAGGTTTGTTTGGGGCGGGGGGAATCAAATGTAAAATGGGATATAGGAAAACTTACGAAGACAACTGGAATTTAAAAAAATAATACAGCATTATTACCGTCAAGGGCATTTTGCAAAAAAACATCTGGAGAGAGGCCAAGAGTTATGGTTAAGCAACAGCACTGCAGCTGCAAAACAACTGAGGTTGCTGTAGGGTGACACGGCCTTGAACCTAGAACTAATGTATGTGACAGGGAAAAACAACAAAAAATGTTAGATATGAAATTTAAAGCTGGAATTTGGAATCGTTATCTTGAAAGAGGCAGTTAAAACAAACCCTAATCTTTACATGAGTGGTGGAAAATAAGAAATAAAAACTTCTGATATATAATGGGGACTCTGCCAATCATGCATTCCCTCAAATAAACACTGGATCGAGCGACATAACCTATTTCACAACTCTAGAAAATCTGGCAAGCTGAGAATCATCTTACATTAGGATTTGAGGAGAGTGGTTTAAAGACTTCGAATTGTAACATATGTTACCTTCTGGATATTTGATTCTAAATGGAGGACACTACCTCACTTTTTTCCAAGTATTTTTTAAAGATGAAACCATTTAAAAACATATTTTTAAAATAGAAAGAGATCACAAAGTTTCTAGTGAGCAAGCCATGATAAGTAAAAATCAACTGTACAATGCCTTTGGTTTCTAATATAAGGCAAATAGCCATGATCGTTCTTAGCATGTCCTCTTGATTTTTTTTAGAGTGAAAAACAGGCTTTCATTAAGTCCACAACTTAATCCCCCCAACCGTATTTTTCCCTCAAGGCCTGAAGGTCCTCAAATGTAAATTCTCGAAGTCTTTTCTGGGACATAAGCCTCTCTACTGTGGAGGAGGCGGAGGTATGTGCTGTAATGCAAAGAGAGAATGAGAACACAGAGCCATGACTGATGGTGGGAGTGCTGGGGGCAGGATGTGGAGGGGTCGGCATAAGACATATTTACCTAAGTGAGGTACAGATGAGTTTCAGATGTGACACGAGGCAGAAGCCACATCAGACGACGTGAGGGCAATCCTAGAGAAAAAAACAATATCAAAAGGTTTAAAAAAAAAAAAAAAGCATCAAGAAAAACCACATTGTTACTGTGTATGCTGACATTTACCTATACAGAATTTGAGTTCAAGGATAACAGGGGTCAAAAATCTCTTGCCATTAATATGCTATGATATAATGCCATATCCCAGCATTCCAGGGGCACACATTTAAGTCCTTAAGGGATTTTTAGTTTTAGAGAGGTGATACAGTGATGTGGTTAAGACCACAGTATGGTGCCAGACAGCTTAGATTCCCATCTTGGTGCCACCTGGAGCCACTTAGAGACCTCATGCAATTGGTTTTCTCTCTCTACCTCAGCTTCCTCTCCTGTAAAATGGAGATCATGATTACACCCACAGCAAATGACCCTTTTGAGAATTAAAGAAGCTAATTTGAGATAAATGCTTGACATTGTCTGGTAAGCAGGGAGTATTTGTATATTTGTAATTATTTTTTGGAGACCCCCAAGTAAAAACACCTCACAGCCTCAAGCAGAAATTATAAGATAATCGTGGCTAGGCACAGTTGCTCATGCCTGTAATCCCAGCAATTTGAGAGGCCAAGGCAGGAGGTTTGTTTGAGGGCAGCAGTTAGAGACCAGTCTGGGGAACATAACAGGATGTAGTCTAAAAAAAAAAAAAAAAAAAAAATTAAGATAATCAGAACTTTTAAAAGCATATCAACTAAGAAGACCACTATTCCTTTGGGTAAAGAAGACAAGAACCTGAGCAGGGATGAGAGTAAAGAGGGAAGAAAAGGCCACTAAAAGGCAAAAGATGAAAACAAAAATTTTTTTAAACCCACTTTGGCTTAACTTCAATTTTTTTTTTTTTTAAGTCAAGACCACTGCTATCAGCAGAGGCCCGGAGAAAAGAATTTGCTGTGCAGACCCAATCATTCACCTTGAGATAAGGAAAAGGACAGAAACTGGACAGCAAGTGACAAGAGGGCAGCAGTGAAATGTTTACAGACCGAAAAGACGTGGAAATATTTCAGTGAAAATAATGAAGACAGGAAATAGATCAATAATTTAAGCCCATCAACCCTCACCTCCAAAGATGTAAATTTATTACTGATTAGCAGTCCAAACCGATTGGATGAATAATTGGGCACCACCCCTAAGTAACCCCCTTCTCTGAGTAGCCCACATTGATGCCTTGACCAAAAAGGCCGCTGGTGTGTTTTTTTAAATAACAAAACCGTATCAATTTGAATCTTACTAATGCAAAAGGTATAAACTTTTAGGTATGAGCTGAGTTGGAGTTTTGCCTCTTGAATTGAGGTTCTTCCTTGCAGAAAAATGTCTCACTAAAGGAGACAATATGTAATGTTGCAAAGTAAACATTTAAACTACCAAAAACATACTAAGTATTGTAACAGCCTAATTAATATACAGATGATTAATTACAAATGATTGTCTCTAATTATTACAGAGGATTTTTATAATACTCATATCTGATTTTATACAACTGATACATTATTTAATTTTAAATAATTCTATATTTCAGAATAGCTTTCTATTCTAGCAGTTAAATCTAGTGGGTAAGGAGGATGTCTCATTTCCAATGGCTAGATAAATGTTTATTAAGGCTGCTTTATTTAGTCAGTCTGGGTGCATGGGAAACTGTCTAAGAGGGAAGTATCTGGTGTTTTTCTACTAGGAAGTTTGCTAACGTAGATTAATACACATGCAAACACAGCGACATAACATATGTCCATCCCCAAACCTATTTTGAGGGTTTGACTCTCAAGTTACTTGAAGTTATTCTTCTTGGATATTACAGCAGTCTGCAGTCTGAGGAAAAAGGCTCTTTTCTGGAGAATCGCATAGTTGAAGTTATCTGATTCTATAAGCATAGCAAGAACACAGTTTTTAACTGAGTTACTTCCCTGGCCTGTCTGTAGTTCTTTTTTATTAATGTGGACAAAGATAAGCCTCACCGCTGAAAGCTGAAACATCAAATAGAAAAGTGCAGTCTGATTTCCTACGTTTCCCTCCACCCTCTGCCTCTCCCTACTTTGGTGTTATGTCACACAAAATTACTTCCAGAAATTGGGAGGATTGAGAAGCCAAGTTATGAAATCTAAGTGCTATGCTTAATGCTTTTTTTTTTTTTATCTTCAAGTTAATACTTATGAGGGTGAGAGTCTATTGATGATCAAAGTCATGGTAATTTTCCTGTTTCATAAGAAATCTAAAATCTCAGCAGAATTACAACCCACTGAATCTACCTTATTTGTACAACCCATACCAACGCCCCTTCCTCCACGAGATTCCTCCCGCAATTCACACATGTGTAAACCTCTATTTGAAATTTTACCTCTACCACTAATCAAAACAGAAGTGCAAATAGGCTTCTTTAAAAATAATCTTGGTAGTGAAAACAAAAATAACATGGAGAGTAAAATATTAGCCCGTTCATGTACTTGTCTGCTTACTTACTCTCTCTTACAACACTTTCTAAAAATTTCCATTACGATTTTGATAAGTTATTTTCCCCAAAAATATTGACAACAATTTCTCACTTCAGGTTCTGGCTTTAAAAAGAAATAGGGTATAAGTTGAGAATAGCTGAGAAACTGGGTTTGTCCTAGGGTTCTGTGAAATCAGACTAGTCAGTGCTTTAGAATCAAAATTTCCCTTAGACTTTTCACTAAGGAGCAAAGCTGTGTGTTTGCTTTCTCTGATAAGGAATTCAAAACATGCAATGGTAGTAAATCTGGTTAAAGAAATTGTCAAGGGAGGTTTTGAGTTTTGTTATTATTCAACGTTACATCACAGAATTAAATCATGTAAAATGGCAGCTTTATCCGTCTTATCCATCTCAATCACTAAATTCGGTCAAGTAAAAGTCTACAAATTCTAAATGAAAAGCTTTTTCATCTTCTTAATGGAAATATCTAAACATTACGCTGAGGTTTATTTTTAGGAAAGAATAACAGAGACGAGAGTTTGGATCTGAAAAGGAAAATGCCACACACTGGTGATGCTTCCTTCTAGAGCCCTGGACTGCCTGACAAACTTGCTAAAGCAAAAAAGTGCATAATAGTACTCCATAGAGGAAGAATTTTTAAAAGCAATAGCAACAATCAGGTAACAAGAGACCAATCAGATTCTCCCAAAATTTAGTATTTGCAGCTGAAACTGGGATAAGTAATTACTTTCAAAGGAATGTACAGGGAGCCATCCATCCCCATTCATTCAGCTCGCATTTACTGAGCCAAGAGCTCTGCTAGGCTTGAGATATAAAAATGAATACAACACAGCTGCTTTACTTCCAGCTAAAAGAATACACCTAAATAAAGAGCTACAGGGCCATGTGTTAAGTGCTATAATAGAGGTGTGCACAAAGGGCTGGGGGGGCCAAAGGAAGAAGCCATAAATTCTTCCTGGGAAATCAAGCAAGTGCGGGGAGATGTGAAAGAAGGTATCTCAGAGATGTTTCCTTGTGATAAACTCAAGAATTTTTCTTTGGTGTGTTCTAAAAAGTAAGGTGGTAATTTTAAGATGTATCAGCTGGTGCAATGTCAGGCACAAATCTTGGTCTACTAGCCACTTTCTGTTTGACACAGACTTCCAGTTACAATATCCGAAGAATACAGAATTTAAAAAAATAAAAATTATTATTGTAATATTCCCATGCAATGCACACAATCCAGAATGGCATGAATCGCTGGCATGAGTGGAATGTAGCTTCCAAGTTCAAAGATGTTTTAAAATATAATGAATGAAAGATGGATTTTAGAGTGTTTCCAGATAATACCAATAATGCTTATTGTATCAGTTTTCTTCCCTCTCAAAGCAAAAATAAAAGAATCAGCTGATTATATCATGGTTAATATTTGTTTTTCTCTACTTCTGTATTTAAAAAAAAAGAGGGAGGGTGGAGAATCAACTTCTACTTAACATCATTTATTATGCAGACCATATTCCTACTTATAACATAGTTGTGACAAAACCTCCATTGTTCATTGCACACTAGCTCCAAACTTGAGTAATTCTAATGTAAGCATGAGAAACTCCCGTCTCCTTTGGGGTGAATTTCCCAATTCCTCTGTGTTAAATTGAGGTCTAATTTTCCCTGTGCCTGGTTTTCACAAGAAGGTCCATTCCACCCCATGTGCTCCTTTTCAGCTGTCAATAAACAGAGGCAGTGAATTCCCCACGGCTTCACAAAGCTAGTTAGGCAGAGCCATTCATTCCTTCAGGAAAACAGGGCATTGATTTCAGCGAGTTCCCAGGGAGCAGCTGCAACAAAGAGATCAAAGGCCCACCTCTCTCTCCCTCCATTGCTTTCATTAGGCCCAGCCCAGACAAACAGCGACAGGTTTCCTTGAGACAAGGAGAGGGCCCAGCAGACCACCTCATGGTTCAATTCAAATTCATCCGTTTCCTACATTCCAGTGACAGTCCAGAATGCTAACCATGACAAACCAGCACAATCACCCGGCATAATATACTGCTCACTAGTTCATCCAAGGTCAGAGGGAGAAAACAAGCACGGGGGGAAGTCCTCAGCTTCTAGGGCCTGCTGAGCTTCAATGGCCCCCTGACATTCCATAAATAAACTTCTCCCTCTCACTCTCCCTTTCTTCCTCCATCCTATAACCCTACAAGTGACGATCTCACTGAACAGTCTGCAACTTCTTTCATGTCACCGTACCCAAACTACATGGAAATTTTATTCTCAATCGACCAGTGCATTCTAATAGCCAGAGGAAGATAGCTATCCATGCAGCCTCTATTAGTTCACCGCTGTGCTAAAGCCAGTCTGTTATACCCAGTAAGATGCTACAACGTGATGAATTCAGAGCTGCAGTTTCTAGGGTTACCCTGATCTCCAGAGCTGCAGTTTCTAGGGTTACTCTAAGGGGTGATTTCCAGAGTAGGAAACACAACTTAAAGATGGTTAGTTTGCATAAATTTTGTTTCCATAACAAATGTATGAACAGAGATATAAGAGTTTTTTTTAATTGGATACAGGTCATCACTCAAACTGGGTAATCCAAGCTCCTGTGTATGAATGAATGGTGTGTTTGTGGGGTGAGAATGGATAGCCAGGGATAGAAGAGAGAGCAAGAGGAACTACGAAAGAAAATGAATTATTCTGACTGGTTACCTAAGAGGTTTCCAAATTCACCACTGAATTCTGAACTGCTTATTTCACACGAACCTTCGTGGAAGCCTACAACAAAATGCATTCATTCCATTGTGCTCCATTCCATTTCTGTCACTGATCCTGAGCACACATGGGAATCGATGGGTTAAGTTTCAAAATTGTGAAACCAAAAAGAAAATAAACAATATTGGAACGAAAGGTATGAACTCACTCGGTAATGCGGGACACAACCTTCCCACGTGCCCACAGGCGTCAGTACTGACCTGGGGGGTTATCAGCAACCTCTCCAGGGCCATCTATTCACTAATTACTCACCTTGAACTGTCAAAGATGCTGTTTTGTATAGAGAGCTGAACAGCCCACAAGGAGAAAAGACATTCCCTTACGTTCAATTTAGGGCAGAAATGGACTTCGAATATACAGAACTCTCAATTGCACAGGAAAACTAGCTTGTGACAAAAGCGATGTGACAACACTTAGGTACCTTAAAGTTAACTCTGGCATTGACTCACTTTGGGCCGAGGGGATACATTTAACCCCTCTTTCTGTCTTCCTACCTTTCCAAAATGATGACAGAAATATCTGTGAAGAATTCCTTGACACAGTACTATGAAATAACGACTCAAAAACTACGTAACTCATCAAAGAAGCTTAGGCTTATGAGTAGAACTTCCTTATATAATGCTCACTCTGTCACTCAACAGAGGTTCTCTGGAAATGCACTACATTTCTATAAATCAAATTGTTTTTTAAAAGCACTCAGGAAATTTACTACTGAAAGAAAGTCTACGGCAAATGACCAAAAACACTTACCAATCCATTTATGTATCTTTCAAAAGCATTTACAAAACACTGAGAAGCATTAGCCATTGGATCCATTTTACACCTGAGAGAGATGGTTTTATTAATCTATTTTTGAATGAGAAGATAATAGGCTCAAGAGAGCTAAACTGACTTGCCAAAGTAATGGAACTAATAATCAGAAGTTAAAACCTTAAATTCAAGTATTCTATCTTTGAATCCTGTGCTGTTTCCATTATACCCAGCTACCAAGTAATGAGGATATTATCATTCACTGAAGTTCTCTCAGCAAGGTTATATTAAATAAATCATCCTAGTGTTTGAGGCCAGGGCATTGTACCACTTCCATTCAATGAGGTAGTTGCTTAAGAGTATGGACTCTGGAGTCAGATCGGTATTTACATTTTAGTGTCACTTTGTAATAATTTTATAAATTAAGCAATTAACAATATTTTTGGAACCTCAGTTTCCCTGTCTGTAAAAAAGATATAGTAACCTCATAGGGTTTGTGAAGGATCAAATTAGATAACTTGTATAAAGCTCCTAAAACAGTGTTGGCATACAACAAAAGCTCAATAATGATAGCTATTAGCAACGTTGAAAATCAAACCAGTGTAAAGCTTGTTAAAAGGAAAAACTTCTTTTCAAGAAAAAGACATAAAATTTAACATTCAGTCTCTAGATTGCATGATCCCCGATAGCATTAACAGTTTAGCCTTCAAATCTAAGATTTTATGGGGGGCAACTAATGAACCAAGATCAAACTATTATAAAAGAGAAAGAAGCTACTTTACAAAACAGAAACACTAATTGAAGTGTCTTTTTAAAAAGCTAATTGAGGCAAATCCTTGCCACTATAAAGAAGCAGTGTGATTTTTCTGTACAATTCAGCTTTACTTCTTGCCACTCAGCCATTTCAAGTAGAAATGTATTGGTAACAGGAAGAAATTCACAGACTGTTACCACTTGAAGAGAAAAACACACACAGGGATATTTGTTGTCTGTAGATAGTGCTTTCATGTTTTCAAAGAACATGTATCTTACTTCACTGACCCTCACGTTACTAAGAGAAAACAGTAATTTTCTAGCACAAGAGAAGACTGCCGGTGGTAAACAGGAAACCTTAGTTTTTATTCCTTGTCTCATTTTTCATAACACCCTATTAATGGGTGGTGGCATAGAGATGCCACAGTACAGAGTGTACGGAATACTGTGGGAAGACAGAGGCCACCAAGACTGGGAGAACCAGAAAAGATTCTGCAGAGAAGGTGACATTTATCCAACCTTTTATCAAGTATAGACATACTTCTGGAATATTCCTAGTCGCCCTTGAGCCTAAGACTTTTTTTTTTGGAGAGGGGGAGCGGTGGTGAATTCTGAATATCTCAGTCAGTGATTTAGTTTTCCTTATACTGCTTTTTGTTCATTTGGAAACTTAAATGGATGCCATCACTGCCTTTTAAAAATTTCATCCAAGGCCTTGATATTAAGGAGGCAAGAAGCTGAAGCCGCTATTGTTTGACTTAATAATATTAATACTTAAGGCATCTTCTAATTCTACAGTTATGTGACTTTTAAAATTACTGCTTATTCTTATATTACATTACCTACTATACAACACATCACTTGAAATGTGCATGTTAATGTACTGCCTGTTAATGTTTTAAAATATTTTCTTTACTACCATTTATATCAGAAACAGTTTAAACGAACTGTTATGAATATCTAAAGGAATATGTCTTGCTAAAGAAACTCAGCCCAGAGCTGGTAAAGCATGACAATTGTTTCTGTCCTAAGAACTGCGTTTCTTTTTGTAAGTAACCACCCCTAATTCTGTCTTCTCTTACAACATGAAAGAAACATATGTTTTAATGAAAGACATTCGGACGTCTGGAGATGATTATGACAATCCCTGATGAGTCCCTGAGACCACTCTTCTTCTCTAACATAGGCATATAGTGCCACAAATTCCTCTCTAAGCATTGCTACAAGTTGCATCTTAGTCACTTGAAAATATGGTTTTATTTTCAGTCAGTTCAAAATATTTTCTAATTTCCTTTTTGATTTTTTTTAAAATAGGCTACTTTTTAGAGAAGTATATGTTTACAAAAAAATTGAGCCTAAGTTACAGGGATATCCCATATACTCCCTTCCCCCCACACATAGCACCCTCTGTTGTCGACATCCCCCACTAGCGTGGTACATATGCTACAAGTGGTACGTATGCTACTGGCAAATCATTATCACTCAGAATCCATGGTTTTCATTAGGGTTCACTCTCGGTGTTTTATATCCTACGGGTTTAAAAAAAATTATGATGACAGGTCTCCATCATTATAACATCAGAGAAGTTTTGCTGATCTTTTTACTGTCTAAATAGTTTTACATTTCCTAAAATGTCATATAGTTGAAGTTATGTAGTATGCAGCCTTTTGAAACTGGCTTCTTTTACTTTAGTAATATATATTTAATTTTCATCCATGCTTTTTCATGGCTTGATAGCTCATTTCTTTCTTTCTTTCTTTCTTTTTTTGAGACAGAGTCTGGCTTGGCCACCCAGGCTGGAGTGCAGTGGGGCGATGTTGGCTCACTGCAACCTCTATCTCCCAGGTTCAAGCATTTCTCTACCTCAGCCTCCCAAGTAGCTGGAACTACAGGTATAGCCTGTATACCTGAGATTATAGGAGCCCACCACCATGCCAGGCTAATTTTTGTATTTTTAGTAGAGACACTGTTTCACCATGTTGGCCAGGCTGGTCTCGAATTCTCAACCTTCAGTGATCCACCTGTCTCAGTCTCCCAAAGTGCTAGAGTTATAGGTGTGAGCCACCGCACTCAGCCAGCTCATTTCTTTTTGGTGCTGATTGTTTTCCTTTTTGTCCCACTGGTTAGCTGGTAGAATTGGTTGGTAAAATTCACCAGTACAACCATCCGGGTCTGCTGTCTAGAAGCTGTTTTAATTCATATATTTCAAGGAATTAGTCTATTTTATCTAATTTATCAAATATGTGGGTGAGAGCTTGTGTATACTATTCTCTTGTTAATTCTGTATTATCCATGGGATTAACAGAATAACACCTCTTTCATTCTTAATATTGGTAATTTGTGTACTCATTTATTCTTGGTTGCCTGGAAAGAGATTTATCATTTTACTGATCATTTCAAAGAACTGGCTTTTTATTTTGTTGATTTTCTCCATTGTTTTCCTGTTTTCTACTTTGTTGACTTCTGCTCTAATTTTCAGTATTTAGTTTCTTCTGCTCATTTCAGGTTTAATTTGTTCTATTTTTCTAGTTTCCTAAGGTGGAAACTGAGTTATTGATTTTAGATTCTTTTTCTTTTCTAATGTATCATTTAATGCTACACATTTTGAAGCACTGTTTTAGCTGCATCCCACATGCTTTGATAAACTGTATTTTCATTTTCAATTAATTTAAAATATCTAAACACTTTTCTTGAGATTCTTCTTTGATGCATGGGTTATTAGAAGTATATTGTTTAATTTCCAAATATTTGGAAAATTTCCAGCAATTTTTCTGGTATTAACTTCTCGTTTAATTCCGTACTTAAGAAGGTATTCTGTATGATTTTTCTTCAGTTTAAGATATGTTTCCAGATTCCTTTCTGTTCTAATTGAATGCCATTATGGTCAGTGAACACTCTTTGTATGATTTAAATCCTTAACTGACTTATTTTCCCACTCAGAATACGGTCTATCTTTATAAGTGTTCTGTCTATGCTTGGAAAAAATGTGCAGTTTGTTGTTGAGTAGTGTTCTATAAATGTCGATTAAGTCAACGTGGTTGACAGTGCTGTTCATGTCTTCTATAGTCTTATTCGTTTTCCAACTACTTGATCTATTATCTATTGAGAGAAGGGTGCTGAAATCTGACCATAATTGTGAATTTGTCTATTTCTTCCCATGTATACTGGAATTCTTTTACTAGATGCATAAACATTTAAGATTACTTCCTCTTGATAAATTCACCACTTTATCATTATGAAATAACTCTATTCTTGGTAGTATACTTTGTTCTAATTTCTACTTTGTCTAATATGAACATAGTTACTGCAGTTTTTAAAACTCAGTGCTAAAAAATGATATTTTTTTCATCCTTTAGCTTAAATCCTATTTGTGTTTTTACACATGAAGCGTATTTTTTGTAGGCAGAATATAGTTCTCACGGGGTTTTGTGTGTATTAAATCTGACTGTGAACAATCAATTAAGATAACTCACTACCTTCAGATCAGCCAATGTGTGTATTAAATCTGACATTCTTTGGCTTTTAATTATGATGGACCATTTATGCTTAATGGGGTTACTGATATGATTAGGCTGAAATGTACCATCTGGTTATCTGTTTTCTAATTGTCCCAATTATTCTTTGCTCCTTTTCTTCTTCTGAATTGATTACTTTTCTCTAATTTTATCTCCTTTGGCTTATAACTCTGTTTTGATATCTTAGTGGTGGTTGTATCTTTAACTTATCAGGGTGTACTTTTAAGGGATATTATGCCAGTTCATGTAGGGTATAAAAACTTTATATATTTCTATTTTTCCTCTCCTGACCTTTGCGCAATTATTGTACCTTTTGCTTTTACATGTTATACACCACATTTGCTACTATTTTTATTTAAACAATCTTTTAACAATATTAAAAATCATCATCATCATAAGCATTGGCCAGGTGGTTGCCACTTCTGGTGATCTTTACTGCTATCTGGCATTATTTTCCTTCTTCATTAAAGATTTCCTTTAGCGTTTCTTATACTGTGGGTCTACTGGTGATTAATTCTTTCAGCTTTAGTATGTCTGAAAAAGTATTCATTTCACCTTTTATTTTCCTATCAAAGAAAGGCTTGCATGTTTCACCTTTTTTTTTGAAAGATGTTGTCACAACTATAGATTTATAGATTAACAGTTTTAGCTTTCAGTACTTGGAAGGTGTTGCTCCGCTGTCTTCTGGATTACATTCCTTCTGTCATGTTTGTTCCTCTCAATGTAGAGTCTTTTTTCCCTGCTTTAAAATCTCTCTTTACAACTGGTTTTAAACTATTTGATTATGGTGTCCCTTGGTGTAGTTTTCTTTATGTGTTTTGTACTTGATTTATATTTATTTAACTTAGATTTGTGGGTTTATTGTTTTCATCAAATTTGGCAAGTCTTCAGCCATTACATCTTTATTCTCTGTCCTCTTCCTCCTTTAGGGACTCCAATCACATACATATTTGGCCCTTTCAAGTTGTCCCACAGCTCACTGATGTGCGATTCACTTTTTTCTAGTTTTTTTTTATTCATATCCCATTTTTATAATTTTAACTGCTATGTCTTCAAGTTCATGACATGTTTCTTTCTTGATGTCTGATCTGCCATTAATCCTATCCAGTGTATTTTTCACCTCAGGTGTTTATATAATCTCTAGAAGTCTAGAAGTTCAATTTGAGTCGTTTAATAGCATCCATCTTTTCTTAACAAGCTTATGGTTTCACCTACCATCTTGAGTATATGGAACATAGTAATAATAACAATTTTATTAATATCCTTATTAAATCTATTTAATTTATTTTAGTATCTCTACTTGTTAGATCTGTGTCACTTCTGGGTCTATTTCTGTTGGTTGAGTTTTCTCTTTATTATTGGATTTTTCTACTTCCCTGCATGTCTGATAAATTCTGATTGATTGATACACATTACATACTTTATTAATGGGTGCTAGATATTTTGTATTTCCTTAAATATCCTTGAGCTTTGTTATGGGATACAGTTAAGCTACTTGAAATAATTTGATCCTTCAAACCAAGTGTCTGCAAACTAGGCCCACAGGCCAAATCTGGCCTACTGCCTATTTCTATAAATAAAATTTTATTGGAATACATTCTGATACATGTAAATAAATTTGCTTACAAATTGTCCATGGCTGTTTTAACACTAGAATAGCAGAAGTGAGTAGTTACAATAGAGACCAAATGGACCATATATCCTAAAATATTTTCCATCTGGACCTTTACAAAAAAGTTTTATGACCTGTCTTGAATGGCTTATTTTTAAGATTTTTTTAGGCAGGATCAGATGAGACCATAGTCTAGGGCTAATTTTGCCTCATTGCTGAAGCATTACTCTTCTGAGTACTCCATCTATATACAAGGTTTTCCATTCCAAATGGTAGAGGAGACACACTCTTCCCTGCCTTATACCAGCTATGTTTTTCATCCCAGTGGCTGTTTCCTCATACATGGGTAGTTCTCTTATGCATGAACACTAATCAGCACCCAGCTGAAGCCTCCAGGAGAGCCTTCTGGAGCTCACTCTCTATGTAACTAACTCTCTCTTCTCTGGTACTTTGTCCTTCAAATTCTAGCTCCCTCAGCCTCCCAGAATTCCTAACTCTATCATCTCAACCTAGGATAAGCTATGTGGGGTTCCGCCTTTCTGCACTGCAGCCTGGGGCAAATCATTTTTTTCCTTCTGTCAGGGTTCACTGTCTTGTGCCATTTGTTCTATGTCAGAATGCCTTTGTTTCATATGTTTTATGGGCTTTTCTTGTGTGTCTGTTTGTTAGGCTATTTTAGGCAAAAGAATAACTCCAGTTCCTGTTATTACAAGATGGCTGGAGGCAGAAGTCCTCTCAGTACAAAGTTCCAATCGTTTATATTTGCCTTAGTGCTTTATATTTACAAATACATTGTCCCAGCTCAAGCCATTTACCCAATTCTAAGATCAGGCAGCAGCAAGAGAAGGGTATAATAGGCAAAGTCAGTAACTACTATACTAGCCCTTTCCCCAATCCTACTTTCCTACTTCTGTGGGATACCTATTGGGAGGTTGGAACCCAAATTATAGTAAAATTTTGTTTTTAACATTTTTAACATAAAAACTTTGTTTTTAACATTAAAACAAAAGTAAAACTTTTGTTTTAACATTTAACATTTCATTAAACCAGTATTTATTGAGCAGCTGTTTTCCTGGCATTGTTCTAGGTGCTGGGGATTCACCACTATGAACAAAACATGCAAAAATTCCTACCTTTCTGAGGCTTACCTTTGAATCAAACTTCTATTTGAATTAACTGTTTCTAGTAGCTTAACTCTATCCTGTAACAATGCTCAAGTAAAATATGTATCAGATGGTGACTTAAAAAGTCGAAGTAACAGAGAGACAGTAAGTGCTAAGTGATTTAGCGGGGAAAACAGTGCCAGTTTAAAACAGGTTGGTCGGGAAGGCACGGGTGAGAGGATGACAATTTAGCAAAGATATGAAGGAGGTAAGGATGTAAGTCATGTGGCTATCTGTGAGTACAATAACCGCAAAACTGATGCGGAAAAAAGAAAACTGGTATGGCTAAAGCAGGGAGTGAAGGGGAGCAGTAAGAGATGAGGCCAGAGGTAATGGGGCCCATATCATATAGGAGCTGATAAGCCTCTGTAAGCGAGACGGGAAGGACTGGAGACACTGGAGCAGGAAAGTAACACGATCAGACTTATAGTTTTAAATAATTTATCCAGCTGTTGTGTGGAGAGTGAATTCTAGAGGAGAAAGTACGGAACCAGGGAGACCAGTTAGAAGGCTACTGTTATAAAGAGATGATATAGGTGTGCACCAGTGTAGTAGCAGAAGAGGTGGGGAGGACTGGTCACCTTCTGGATGTATGGAAGGTGGGGCTGACAGTATGTCCTGATAGCTGAATGTGTAGAGGGTGAGAGAGAACAGATGAGGATGCTGCAAAGACACCTGGCCTGTGCAACCGGAAGAAGAGCCTTCCCCATCTCAGTAAATTGCAACTTAGGACGAAGGAAGTTTGGTCGGGAATACAGAGGAACTCAAGAGCTCAGTCGCAAACATGTTAGGTTTGATATGCCTATCAGACATTCAGCAATTGAATATTTGAATCTGGAGTTTAGAGAAGAGGGTCACACTGGGGATAATTTGGTAGCTGCCAGCATGAAAATGAATGAGAGAAGCTAGGGAATGAGGATTGAGAGAGGAAAAGTACAGAGACTGTGCCCCCCCAATGTTTGGAGGTCATGACAACGAGGAAGTATCTGCAAGAAAGATAAGAGTACTCATGCAATAGCAAGGCCGCTGGGAAAGTGTGGAGACACAGAAGACAAGGGAAGAACATACTTCACAGAGCAGCATGATCAATGGGGTCAGTGCTTCTGACAGGTCAAGAAGATAAGGACTGAGAATTAATGGTTGGGTTTGCAATATGAAGGTCACTGGTGACACTTGAGAACTTTGGTGGAAAGCCCAAAAAGACTGAGAAATTGTGCAAAAGGAAGCAGAGACATTAAATGGAGTAGGGAGTTAAATAATTTTTTTAAGTAAAGCAGGGAGGTGGGGATGCATGATGCACGACAGAAAAGGGGCAACTACTGCCCCAATATCCTTGAGCAGGTGAGAGGAGATGGGACTAAGAATATAAGTGCAAGGGTAAGCTTTAAATTGAGCATGGCTGGGTATTCTTCTCCAGCTATGTTCAGCCGCACTGCTGCAGGCATGGAATAAGTAGACCAAGGCACTGGGATATAGTCGGCTAAGTACAATGAAGCAAGGGGGAGGTTTAGGGAAGATGAGTGTATGAGTGATTTTAATGACAGGGTAGGCTATTTACATTGAGTAAGGGAGGATGTGAGATATGAAGGAAGTGTGGTGCAGTGGAAAAGCTGCATGTCTAGGTGGAATTAAGAATGTGTTGGAGTGGGAGGACAGATGGAGAATGGGGTACTAGGACTCAAGATCATGGAGTGAGCGTAGTTCTTATTAATGACTAGGTCCACAGTATGACCATGGAAGGAAGTTGCTGATGTAGTCTGGAAGACAAGGTCACTGAAGGAGATGAAGTCAAAAAGCTAAGAAGGCAGGATATTAGGACTCAATGAAGCCTGAAAGTCACCAAGAATTAGGACACATTAGTTTTACAGGGAAGGACAGATCCTGAATCTTGAAGGAATAAGGAACAATGAGGCATTTTTACTTGCCAGATTTTAAATTTTTATGTGGTCTTATAACTATATTTATAATGATTTAGGCCTAACTCCATGTCAGCTGTTTTAAGCTAATCCAACTGTCCTTTTATGGTCCAACTTGCATTCTGCTCAAATGTCCTTCGTTTGCTATCATTCTGAAAAGTGTACACTTAATTCTGTTATTTATATCAATTTCCTAAATTCTAAAGCAATATTTTTCAAAAATTTCCAAGGAGCACCAGGTCAATGGTACATCTGATGAGGCAGGGGTTGTATGGTGAAATATGTTTGAGAAACACCATAGACCAAACCCTGTCTTTGATAATCACTTGTTGGAAATAAGTCTAATTTAACTCAGATTTTCTCCCAAATTTAAATGACCATAGGCCAATTTTCCATTTAATGTCAGTTAACATCCCAAGGAATGAGTATGCCAAGATATATACTATTGATAAGACTGTTTTAGAGGTATATGTCTTCTTAGTGGCCTCAAAAGAGGTGAAATGGAATCTACTAGAACAAGATTCAAGATACAGACTTAGAATCTGTCAGAGAATGCAAATCATTGTTATGTTACTTTGTAACAATATTCTCCTCTCCTAACAGGATGAAAAACAATAAATTCTCAAAGATGCCTTAAAAATTGGTTTAGTATATTTTAATTCTCCATAAAAATGATACTATGTAGACTATTTAAAAACAAAGACCCATAAAAATGTTTTGAAGGAAGACTAATGTCCAACAGGATGTCTGCATCTATATACAACCTCAGCTCTGCCCTTTGCTCCCACTAACCATAACTCTGATAAGAAGTCAGTCACTACAAGGAAACAAATGCCCCAGGCCAAGACATGTACTTCAAAAATCACTATCAAAACAACTATCATCTAAGAGTACCAGAAAAAGTGAAACAGATTTTAAAAATAATGTCAGAACCCAAAATAAAAAAGTTTTGCTCCAATTTTTGCTTTAGGAGCTCTAAAAAAACATCATCAAGTTATTAGAGAAGATGAGGTACTGGGGAAAGAGGATAAACAAAATTAAAATACCAGCTTACAAAAGCCAATCACGATGTTTATGAATCAGGCAGGAACGATCTGAAAACAAAAATAAAAAGTTACTAGTTTGATATATTTGCACATACATTTGTTAATTGTAATTGTGAGATCATTGTAGGCTCATACGCAGTTTCCCACAATAGTAACACTTCACAAAACAACAGAACAATATCACAACCGTTATGTTTATATTAATAGCATCTACTAGCCTACTGTGATTTCCTATTTAATTATATTCATGTGTTTTATACAGTTTTATCACATGTGTAGGCCCACATATCTACTACTAGTCAAAATATTCAACAGTTCCATCACAAGGATCCATCATGTTGCCCGTTTACAAACACACGCCACCTCCTCTGCCACAATCCCTTTCTGCCCCGACCCACTGCACATCTATTTTTAACACTAAATTAATAGCAGCCATTTACAAAAAGTATTTCACTCCCTGTCCATAGTTCTATGTCTACTGCTACTACTTCCTAGTTGTATGTCAAATCTTGAGTGACTACTTTTAGTTTTCTGCCTCAAAGTTTTAGCTTAAGGAATAAATTCTCTGGAGAGAAGGTTTTCTCATTGTTAGCACAGCACAGATCACTCACTTCAAAAATGCAAAAAGTATGGGAGGCAGAAGTGTCTGCACTAACAGATTCTGTATTTTCAATATATTTCTAACAAGAAACCTCTGAGTGCTTACCACGGGCCAAGCTACATACTGTGTGTGTGTGTGTGTGTATGTGTACGTGTGTGTGTGTGTGTGTGTGTGTGTATCTCATTTAATCCTAATACCAAGCCTTTGATGTATGCACATTGACCCCGTTTGGCCGAGGAGAAAACTGAGGCACCAACTGATTTACAGGTTGCCTAAGGTCAAACAACTAGCAAGTGGCAAATCCTGGATCCTGGGAGCAGACTCTGGGAACCCAGACCACCATCCCTCAAGGAAACCCATGATAAAGTAAAGATATTTTGGTGTCACTATTCATTGCTATGACAAGTAAATCACCCAGTTATCAGTGAGCTTCATTTTAACATACCAGAATTCAACAAGGAAAATATCCAAAACAATGATGTGTAAAATGGAAGCAGTATTTTATTCAAACACTAAATGATAGGAAATTGCCAAAAACAAAGGTTGGAACATACAGAAAAGATTTTATATTACGGCAACAAACTGTTCACCAGCCCTGACAGACAGTCTTAACATTCATTGGGATTGTCAGGCAGCAGTTTATACATAGCCAAGATTGCTCTTGAAAAAGACATATTCAATTGAGCAGAGATGATTATGGGAAAAATGAAATTTTTGAACAGATAAAAGCTTAAAAATTAGGCTCTTCAGCCAATAGAGACATCTAAAACTCCAAAGATAATGTTCAGGTTATGGTAATTTAACAGACACCTATGGTAACAAACTTTCTGTAGGTGTATTAGCTTACTAATATAGCATTGTAACTGAGGATTAGTAGATATTTTCTTCTGTGAAACTACACAGCACATTTATGCATAGCTGTGACAGTTTGCCTATCATCCAACAGTGCTTAAAAGGCGCCTACTCAATAAGCCATTGATATGCTGCCTCAAATACCCTGACAAGGCTTTCTTTACAGTGCTGACTTTACAGATGCCTCCTGGATGGTCTAAGTTCAAGAGGCAGCCAGGGGAGGAGAATGCATTATTAGCACGGTTTGGCGTGCATATGATCGAGTTATACACAGGAACTAGGGAAATGGAGCTCTGAGGTTCATCTTCCACGTGAAGACACATAAATACTAATACAGTCCTGACTTTCTGGGAGGGAAGTTAACTCGTTAATTCACTAACACTTAAATATATGAAAAATGTTTTCAGTTAAAAGAGTAGCTAAAAAGAAAAACAACTTCAAAATGCTTATATTTCATGAGAGTTCTAGATATCACTATTAATCAATTTTAACTAGCTTTATAATCTCCCCCAGTTACTCAAGGCTTTTTTTTTTTTTTTAAAGACAAGGTCTCTGTCATCTAGACCGAAGTGTGGTGACGTGATCAAGGCTCAGGGCAAGATTGCAAGCTTGATCTCTGGGGCTTAATTAATCCTCCTATTTCAGCCTCCCAAGTAGCTGGGACTACAGGCATGTGCCACTACCCCCGGCTTTTTTTTTTTTAGGTGGAGACAAGGTCTCACTATATTGCCCAGGCTAATCTTGAACTCCCGGGCCCACGTGATCCTCCCACCTTGGCCTTCCAAAGTAAAAACTCACATTTTCTTAAAGGTGGGTAAGCAAAAAGGATCAGGGTGAAGGAAACCCACTCCTCCTTTTCAGAAACCATCCTGTGATGCCTGTCTGCCCTTCCTCACCAAGAAGCTAGCTGTCCATGGCTGGGCCAGCGTGATAAACTCAGGGGACACTGGATACAGCTCTCTTTTCAGTCTCCTAGAGTTAAAACTTTTATAAGCATTATTATTTCAAGAAAACACTGTGTCCTGGTCTTCTTGAGTAAATACAAGGCAGATGGTAATCTTAATTTTCTCTGGAAGCTCTATCTCTGAAACATGGGACAAGATAGATGTCAAAGTTCTAAGAATGACAGAATTCCTCCATGAGCTACATTTATCTCCAATTCTTTTCCCAGGGAGACACATACATAAAGACCCCTTTAAGTTTAACATGGCTTGTTTCTCATATCTTTCTAAAAGCAGAGTGTTTATTTAGAATAAGCTCTCTAGTTGGTCTGCTAAGCTTTTTCCAAACATGTAACGTATAAACTGAGAAACACGTTTCCATTCCCAGGGATATTTGCCCAGTAAGTCTTGGTGAAGATGAAATTTTTGCTATTGCACCCTTTACTGACCAACGCAGGCATGGGCAGTTTTTAGAATTTTCAAATGCTTTCATATGAAATGGTGAGTAATAATGATTATGCCTAAACTAATATCCCTTTCTCTGCTGCTAAACATGGTCACCTGGTGGTGTACAGTATGAACACAATACTTATATGGTTCCTCAGTGGTTCATCATTCTAGAATATCCTATAAGATTAACTAAATGTTTTGTATTTATTTTGTCTATCACCTCAGCTATACCATTTATGTCGCTGTTTTTAAGTTGTTAAATTCTTGGAGGATAAAGATTATATCTGCCTAATTTTGTTTACAAAGAATAGCCATGGACAAACACCCCATAAAACCCCTTGTGATGAGCACAATCACAGCAGAGTTAATGGCAGGTTGGCTCCACTTCACCAGAGGTTCTGGAGGAGGAAACCGAGATCTTCCCCGAAAGGCCATACCTGGCATCAGGGTCTACTGTGGGCACTTTCCTTTGACTTGCATTTACCTGCCAGGAAGATGATATCCTTTATCGTTTTACATGAAAGCATTTGGGAAAATTCTAAAAACTGCCCATGCCTACCTTGGTCAGCTCAGGCTGCAACAGCAAAGTGCCACAGACTGGATGGCTGAAACAGCATTTAGTTCTCACAGTTCTGGAGGGGAGAAGTCTGAGATCACAGTGTCAGCATGGGCAGGTTCTGGTGAGGAACCTCCTCCAACTATCTACTGATGACTCTCCTATCCTCAAAAGGTGGGAAGGAAAGCCAGCTAGTCCTCTGCCCTCTTCTTATAAAGGCACTAATCCCATTCCTGAAGTCTCCACCCTTATGGCCTCATTTCTTCCCTAAGGCCCCACCTTCCAATACCATCTCATTAGAATTAGGGTTTCAACACATGGCTTTCAGGGGGATACTCACATTCAGTTCATTGCAATGACCTTGCATAGACAGGAAGACAGGTCAGGCATGTTTGAAATAACTCATAGTCTGTAAAATCTCACACCAAAAATAACAGACGGAGAAAAATTCGGAGCAGACCACTCAAAACCCTGTGCACTTTTGTAATCACAGCGCTAACCAAATAATAATGCATACCTCAGGGATAACTTGAAAAGCCCCGAGAGGCAGCTCAGTGTGACTGTGTCCATGCAGGTGTTTCTGGATGAAATCTGCACTCATGCTGGTGGACTTGGGAGGACACCACCCTCCCCAATATGGGCCAGCAACATCCAATCCATTGAGGGTTCAAATAGAACCAAAAGGTAGAGGAAGGAGGAATTCACCCCTTTTTCTTCCTGCCTGCCTGAGCTGGGACATCAATCTCTTCCTGCCTTTGGACTAGGATTTAGACCCCTGGCTCCTGTTTCTCAGGCCTTCAGACTCAGACCAGAATCACACCACCAGCTTTCCCAAGTCACCAGCTTTCCCAAGTCTCCAGCTTGCAGACAGTGGATTGTAGGATTTCCCAGCTTCCATAATCATCTGGGTCAATTGCTCATAATCAATCAATCTCTCTCTTTCCATATACGTACACATGGGTAAACAGACTCTAACTCTGCCAACTCAAATTCACTTGGTTCTAGAGACTGCCCAGCAATTATACATTTTCCTACTCTTCAGTCATTTCATTTCACACCTTCTCTCCTATCTTCCAATTGCCCTCCCCACTCCTAATGCTTATACATAACATCACTCTGTTAACATTTCCACTTCATGCTTCTGTGAGACAAAAGCTGTTGGATAGGGCATCTCCACTTTCTAGCTCACAAACTTCCCTATATCCACAGGAGGATGCACCCTCCCTAGAACCAGAAGCCAACTCCATCTGTCTGTTCAAAATTTCTTCTACATTTTCTTCTCCCTTTCTACTAAGATACTTGTCATCGACACATACTATGCTCTGATACTCCCCCCCCCTTTTTTTTTTGACAGAATCTCACTCTGTCACCAGGCTGGAGTACAGTGGTGTGATCTTAGATCACTGCAACCTCTGCCTCCTGGGTTCCCCTGCGATTCTCCTGCCTCAGCCTCTGGCATAGCTGGGACTACAGATGCATGCTACCACACCCAGCTAATTTTTGTATTTTTAGTAGAGACAAAGTTTCACCGTGTTGGCCAAGATGGTCTCAATCTCCTGACCTCGTGATCTGCCCTCCTCAGCCTCTTAAAGTGCTGGGATTACAGGCGTGAGCCATGGCGCCAGACCGATAGTCCCCAATTTTTAAAGGACAAAACCTTCATTGACCTCCAGGTCCTGCTGTACTCCCACCCTTTCTCAGACAAACTTCTGAAAGAATAGAAATCTTAGATAATCCCATTTCCTTACCTTCCACTCATTTCCAACCCATTCCCCAGGCTCTAATCTCTACTACTCTATCAAAAGAGCCTTATCAAGGTCATCAAAGCAATTCTTATTATCCTCATTTTTAAAACCAGGACACTGAGGCTCAAGAGAGATTACTAGGTTGAGACAGTAAAAACATACCTTCCCTTCAAGATATGTAAGAGCCCAGGGCTGCCCCAAGGCACTTTTTTCAGGATATTAAAGACTTCATCTTCCAGGGACCCAACCCCTCTTACCTCCCTTATGTCATGCCCCTGCATTATCTTTCAGACACACTCCTTAGAATAGCTCATTGTTTCATTATTTTTAATTGAGAAAAAGGATCTTGCTTTGCCTATGAATGTTTTCTGTATTTACCACTTGGTGTAAATTATTTAATTGTTCCAACCACATGAGAATAGGTGGCTTTAGCCCCTTTGTACACATAAAAAAATTGTGGCTGAAAAAGAATAAAACCTCTCCCAACATCAGACAGATAACAAGCATCTCACTGTTTCTTAGTTGTTTCCATTAGATGATGACAAGCTATGGACATCACTTTGATAGATGTGACATGGTCCCATTACGTCCATGAGGTTGGAAAACCTAGAACTGATGCAAATTTGCTATGAGGAAATACCTCAGAAACTTGACTTATATTTCATAATGGAATTTTATAATGAGGATTTTAGTTGCCAAAATATGATACTCAGTGTTGGTGATTAGGGCATCTTCCTTCCCTGGTTCTACTATGGAAGCCGAATTGGTAAGCATGAGGTATGGTAGAGAGTTACATGCTCACCCCATAACCTGTCTGGTTTTCTAGGCCTACAGACATTGTACTCACTTGGTACTGCCCTCAACCTGGGCAAGAGGGGCTCTGCCTTAGGATCCATGCTCCATTCTGGCCTTGATCTAGCTGCACCATTTTCTTTAGAGTCAGTAGTCCAAAGGCCTAAGGCGAAGATGCCCTCCCAAGCCTAGACTCCTTCTCCTAGGCTATGCTCCCGGTTCCCAGAACCATGGAATTCCTTGTCCAAAGAGCTTCAAGCCTGCTAACTAGGGACTGCACAAGCTCTTTCCCAGATCTGTGTTTTTAAGGGCAGATTGAATCCCTGTTATATGCAACCCCTAACCCCAAGGGGTGGTCAAGGGGTTGCTGTTTGCCAGAGATGTGGACATAGCAGGCAGAGTGACCATAGAACAGTTAGAGAAAGTAAGACAGGCCAGGGCTTAGCAGCCAGCTTTCCCCCAGTGCCATGTTCTAGAAGTAAACGCCAAGAAGTCTACATTCAAACAAGGTTTTCCAGCAAATATCAGGTAAATTGGTCAAGGAAAGATCTATTTTAGATTTGGTTGGTAAGCTTTGGACTTAGTTGGTCTGCCTAATTTTTATCTTATAAATATTTAGATGTATGGTAAAAGTGTTTATATTTATATCCTGGCTTAAACTCTACTCCCTTAAAGTTAGGAGGGGCATGAGATTAGTTCTAGGCTGTTAATAAAAAGTTGATTATGGAGAGAAAACCATTGAACATTTTCTTTCTGAACCACAGCAGCTGAGAATGCCAAGTGTCCTATAAAGTATACAATGACAAAGGTGGTACACCCATAGGCTTGAGTCTCTCTATGTGATGCAGAGTCTTCTGCACATCCATGGTGGAGTTTATTGCAAGGAAAAAATAAACTGTTTTTGTATGAAGCCATTGAGGTTTGGGGATGGCTTGTTAGCACATCATAAAGTTAGCCCATCCTGACTATGTTGGATCAAAATTGGTACCAGAAGTAGGATGCTGTTTTAGCAAAAACCTAAAATATATGACCTTGGTTTAGTGGTCAGCAAGTAGTGAGGAAACTGATCTTAAGGGACAGAAAGATAGTGATGTGTTTAATACAGTGGCAACATATCTAGTAAAACATTTGCCTCTGCTACTTTTGGAGGCAGATCTCCTGCCAAATGAACATGCAGCTCTACAGACGAGGCAAGAAAAAACAATTGAAATATGGTTGGGAGAGGTGGCTCACACCTGTAATCCCAGCAGTTTGGGAGGCCGAGGCAGGCAGATCACTTGAGGTCAGGAGTTTGAGATCAGCCTGGCCAATCGTGAAACCCCATCTCTAGTAAAAATACAAAAAGTGGCTGGGTCTGGTGGCGTGTGCCTGTAATCCCAGTTACTCAGGTAGCTGAGGGAGAAGAATTGCTTGAACCTGGAAGGTGGAGATTGCAGTGAGCCGAGATCATGCCACTGCACTCCAGCCTGGGTGACAGAGTGTGACTCATCTCAACAAAACAAAACAAAACAAAACCACACAATTGAAATGTTTATTGGCTTTATTTGACAAAGTATTTCAAGAAAGAGCTGATCTCAGAAAAGAACTATCCAGTTTCCAAGAAGTGAAAGGGAATGAGGAGACTGCAGACATTTCAGATTTTGCAACTACAAAAACTAACTTCTTCTCCACCCCTACACTAACAGTTAAAGATAAGACTTTGAAGATCAAAAGCCCAGGAAAACTTTTTTTAAACAAAATTGTCTCAGGATAAGGATACATAGTATATTCTGCATTAAACTGTTTCATGTGGATGAGATGACTAAGAGAATAGAGCAGATTAAAAGTAAAGCTTTCCAGTAGAAGCCAGCCAGTCCCAAGAGAACTTCCTTTAGGACCAGAAAGACAGCTATGGGAGTCAGAATGTGAATCAATGTAGCAAATCTGAGAACCAGGACTCATGCATGACAAAAGTAAATATTAGGCTGTGTTTTCTAGCACACAGAACTGATTGGAGATAGATAAGAAATCTTCCAAATTTGGAGAGAACTGTGCTGCCGAAAAGAATAAGCTTATCAGCTGAAGTCTTAAAATGACCCTTTGGCCCCCAACCCTCTATATGCCGGAAGTGGACAGAAAGAGTTGCTCAGTTCCCAAGTGGGGCAAATTCTCAAATGTCTACTTCACATGTAGTTAAGGAAAGAAAAAAAAAGAAAGAAAAGAACTCCCTAGGGGGCAGAGCCAGTGCTTCTGAAAATGATGAACAAGACGGCAGAATCGGGGACTAATCAAGAAGCATTTTACTCCCCAGGCTTCCTGGAATCCGGTGAAGGATTTCAAAACTGTTATGGACCAGGGACTGCCTAGAGTATACTGGTGAGATTTATAATTTACAATGCTGGAAAGACTAGGTTTGGATCTTTATTATTTTGATAATCTCAGAAAGGTGTCAGAAAAACCAGCAATTTTCCTATATATTGTAGATTTTAAAATCTCACAGGGAATGCCATGCCCACATGTTCCACATTGTGTCCTCTGAGAATATGAACATCCCCCCGCCCCCGCTGTTTAAAGGCAATTTTCTAGATTGCAGTTTTAAACATCTCTGAATGTGACAAGGTATTACCATTAAAGCGTATGACACTGATTTTACACTCCATAGAAGTGCAGACAGATTTAACAAGGCAGCCCTACTTCACACTAGCTCTTGAAATCTCAAGTAGGAGCGAAATGAAACTAATGGCATTATAACTACTACTATTATTATTCGCACACAAAAAAAAAGAAACATGACAGATGATGAGAGACAGCAGTGTGACCACTGGAGCAGCTCATATTCAGTCCCAGCATTTTATTCCTGCAAAACCCACTGTTACAGATTCAAATGTGTCCCCAAAATTTAAATGTTGAAAACCCAATGCCTAATGTGACTGTATTTGGAGATAGGGCCATCAGGGAGGTAATTATGGTTAAATGATATCTTAAGAGTGGGGCTCTAATCCAATTAAAATTCTCATTATAAAGTCCCATTGTAATACATGTCAGTTTCTGATGTGTTTGGTCATAGCAAATTTTGCATTAATTTCAGATTTTCTGACCTCATGGAGGTAATTGTACTATTTCACATCTCTCAAAGTGATGCCCCTATCTTGCCATCATCTAATGGGAACAATTAAGTAACAATAAGGTAGAACGATCAAAAAGGACAGGCACACTGTGCTCAGAATCCAAGTGATCGGAGGTCAAATGCTCACTGCATTACTTATTAACTGTCTGATATTGGGAAAGGCTTCATTCTTTCTGAGCCAAAATTTTCTTATTTGTACAAAGGAGACAAAACTGTCTATTCTCAGATCGTTGAGGCAATTAAATAAAATAATTTACAACAAGTGGTCAATACACAAGTGGAAAACATTCACAATGAAGCAGGGTCCCTTTCAATTTAACCTTGAACTAATAAAGGAGTTAAACTGTAGTGTTATGTAGATATTTATATGTAGTGTTGAGCTACACTTTTCGTATCATTCAATAAATGATACATAATTTTTGGCTTTTGCTTTTTTGTTACGATGTTTCTATTTTATTGCTTTACTTTGGGAAAGGGGATAAATGTTAAACTAATTTGAGGAGTAAGTTGAGCCAAGAAAACATGATTCTAAACTACAGAATTTCAACAGATTTCTATGCTTTCTGTTTATGTGTAAACCATTTTGGTTACAGTTTCAAATTATGTTTACTCCTATAAATATTTGTTAAATAAATTTATGAATGTTTTCTAAGTTAAATATCTTTAAAAGCTATACTGTCATGAGATACTCATACCACTTAAAATTCAAACACTATTATGATACATATGCTTATATAAAATGTTTCAAATCTAAAATATAAAGGTTGTTTTTATTAGCCTGAAGACTAAAGGAAGAAAGATCACCCTTTTTAAACATTTCATAATATATTTCCCAGGAATGAAAGGGAAAAATTAACACTTGATGGGCTAAAATCTTAATTATAAACCAGAGGCTTTTGTTTCAAAGACTCGTAATAGTATTTCCATAACATAACCTGTTACTGTATATATTAATGGTGGCCGGCCATAAAATTAAGGCAAACATAACTGAAATCTAGACCTCTAATCTTTTTCCCAAATATCAAGGATAAAGGATGGTCAGAAGCTAACCAAAACAAAAAACTGTTTACCTAGTCACTTTCCCACCATCGTCCACTCTATTTTGAGACCTGCTGAGCCATGTCTTACTTTAAATTTTCTTGATTTAGGGTTTCATTCTCTCCCAACTGCTATGATCACAATGGTGACACATAAAGAAGAAACACTGGGTGATTTGAGAGAACTTTAACAAGGTCTGGACATTTCTCTCACTAGGAAGTAGCTGACCCCATTACGCCTCTTATTAGGTGGATCTGGGAGAGTCCTATCACAGAGCTGTGATGTCTGCATTTATGATCACAAGCAAAAGTTGACCAAGAAGGTTTCAATGAGAAGTAGATGAAATTGAATCAAATGAATGTTTTTAAGCACCTAAAGCTTGTAAACAGAAAGTATGGCGAAGACTGCCAATTTTCTGATATTCATTCTTCCCTTTTTTCTTTGTAATATAATCTCTGAATTTTAAATGGGCACATGACTCCTCAGCATAAGAACATTTCTCAATGTCCCTTGAAGATAAAGGTTGTCACATTACTGACAAGATGTAGGCAGAAGTGTCATGTGCAAGTTCTGGGTGTTGTTCTTGAAGCAGAGCATAGTCTCATTTATTCCTTTTTTTTCTGACTGAAATATAGACATCATAGCTAGAGTTTGGCTAGCCATCTTTGATCATGAGGTAGACAAACAGAACAAGGACACAGAACTGAGAGTTCAGAAACAGACACACATACTCAGGCATTTGATTTTCAACAAGGGCACTATGCATTTCAATGGAGGGGAAAAAGACCGCAAAAGATTCCAGAGCAATTAAATTTTTATTCTGAAAAAAATTAACCTTGGCCCTTATCTCACATCACACAGACATTAATTTGAGAGGGATGATGGAATGGTCACCGATCTAAATATTTTAAAAAACAAATATCTTCATGATTGTGGGATAGACAAAGATTTCTTAAACAGGACAAAAAACAAACTATTAAAAAACTGATAAACTGTATTTCATTAAGACACCAAAAAACAGCATTAAAAGATAAACAGAAAAGTCAAAATAATCAAGGAAATGTAAATGAAAACCATGAGACCATGAAGCCATGAGATATCACCTGAAACTCACCAGAGGGCTTAAAATGAAAAAGATTAACAATATCAAGTACTGATGAAAATGTATACTGCAACTACAAATCTTATTGCTAGCAAAAGTGTACACATATGCACTGAGTTTTATAAACTGTTTATCTACCCTATGGTCTAACAATTGTAGTCTCAGATTTGTTCCTTGGTGAAATACTGCAAATGTTCAGGAAAAGACATGTGAATTAGTATTCACAGCAGGTCTATTTGTAAGAACCCAAACTGGAACACACCCACATAGCTATTAACAGAATGGATAAACAAATTGTGGTATATAAATACAATGAATTTCTACTTAGAAAAAAATACACAAAGAACCACCTTTTGATAGCTGCATCAACACAGATGACTCTCTAAAATTTACACTGAATAAATGCCAGACACGAAAGAGTACATCCTGTTTGCTTATACTTAAAATTCAAGAATAATTTTAAGTATAATTTGGTTATACTTAAAATTCAAGAAAATAGGGAGGCTTAGGTGGGAGGATCACTTGCGCCTGGCAGGTTGAGGCTGCTATGAACTGTCATCCTGTCATCATGCACTAACCGCACTCCAGCCTGGGTGAGGGTGAGATACCATCTCAGGGGCGGGGCGGGGGCAGAAGGAACAGACAAAACTAATCTACAGTGAGGGACATGAAAAGAGTGTAATGTGCAGGGGAGGTGTTGGCCAGGAGGTAGATGAGAGAATTTTCTCCTTCTTGAGGGATGTAATATTCTCTATCTTGCTCTTGGTTGTAGTTACACAGGTATACACATATATATACCTAAACTTATCAAACTATATACTTGACTGGCAGCCTTCATATGTTTTTCTTCCCCACATATTTTACAGCTCAACAGAAGCAGAGAAAAAGTACTTTATGAAAGATAAGTAGGCTCTTTTTACCTTATCCATTGCCCAGCAAAGGTTATTAGGCAAATGTAAAATTTTCTACTTAAAATAAAACACCAAGCAAAATGTGGCTAAACTTTACTGTTTTTCTTACCCCCAAATGAGCTAAAATTAGATTACTCAAACTTTATTCATTAGTATCAACAAAAATTTAGAAGGAAAGTCCAAAGAAAGTAGGAGTACACCAGTTAGTTCACAGTGACTATCATGGTCACCAAAGTGAAGATTCCATAGTATGCTGACAGTGAAAGCAAAGCTTTCATTGTGTATGTCATTTTCAGTGTGTGTTTTATCATAAATGCTTCTGTTCAGTAATTTTATTTAACTATTGCTTTATTTTTAGCACAAAGGCAGTATGGCATAGAAGAAAGAGCAAGAGCTTTGATTCAGACAAACCAGTTTTGCCACTTATTAACTACATGGTGTCAGGCAAGTTTCCTAATCTCTTTGAAACTAAGTTTCTTCACAATTTAAGAGAGATAATAATACTTACTTTGCAAAATTGTAGCACAGTTATAGTAGGTACTTCAGTGATAACTATTTAGCAATCGCTCTTTGTATGCAAAGTATCATGTCAGGCACTTGAACCCTATCTAAGAACCTGACCATCTGGAAAAGACATTTAGATATAAAGATTGGTGATGAAAGGTAAGAATTTAACAAGGGCTATAGATTATAAATTATAGGGTTTCTATGTAGCTAGTAGGGTTGCAGAGTGAGTATTCTCTGAACAGAGCCTGGAAAATTGTTAAAAATTAATTGGGGAGAAAATTTAAGACAGAGAAAATGGCACAAATAAGAACACAGCTGCAAAAGCAGGAGAGTGAACCCTTTAGGGGCTGAGTGTTAAGACCACCTGTACCACTGGATTAGTTTTGAGAAATCAGAGAAGAGGCCAATGAAGTAAGTTAGGACCAGACAAAAGAGGATCATTGTCAAGCTAGGAAGCCAAGAACCTCATAAGTACTGGGATGCCAGTAAAGGACTTTTTTCAGGGAACTGACCCCAGTGGTCATTATACATGATACAAAGTGAAGAAAAGTTAATATAGGGAAAAACAGCATAGGGTGACAAGGGCCTAAACCAAGTTGCTGAGGGGAGTGAAAGAAACAGAAAAGAAATACATTAGAAAGTTTAATTTATTTTCCTGTATTTCAGAATGCCAATGGAAGAGAAAGTTCAAATTTTTTTTTTAAAAAAAGGATCATTGAGTTTCCCTGAATGATACAGATAGCCCTGCCTTCAACTTCAAGATGATCCTAATTGACCCCTAAGTTCCTGAAGAGCAAAGATATGCCCCTAAGCCAACAAAACACACTGCCTGGCATAGAAAGTGCTCAGTACAGCACTGGTAAATGAATCTTTCCAAGTATTCCAAATACCGAAATCTACACACACAAATAATACAATGTATTAATGATGTAATATGAAACACGTAGAAAAGCTAAAATCACTTTTCCTTTTTGTTTAGTGGCCATTTTCCAAAATACATGCCAAGTTCTGAATTTGCTCACACAAGAGCTATCTTTATCTGTAGCTTATCAAAAGACTCAGATATAAATTACTCCAGAAAGTTGGGAATGTTGCCACCTCAGTTGCTAACTCTTGTGTAATGTTTTTCTAGGAATACATCATTCATTATGTCCTTTGCTATAGCAAAAGAAGAGTGACTTTAAGACTCCTGAATATTACATGAAAAAAATTAAAACAGTAAATTAAATCCAAATAATGTAAATAAATATGTGTAATGTTACTTAAAAGTACAAGATGATTTAGTAATTAATTTACTTATTACAATAATTTAAAATAACCTAACACTAAGAAATGAAAAAAAAATGAGTACTTCCTAGGGCTAAGCACAATTCTTACCCCTTTTTATGTATTACTCATTTTATGTACTCATTTAATCCTCTAACAACCTTATAGGTAGACACTCATACCTAAATTTTACAGATGAGAAAACTGAAATACAGAGAAGTAACTGCCCAAGATTATACTACATGGCAGCAGAGGAGCAGAACTAGGAACTGAATGCAAGTAATCTGGCTTCAGAGTCCAGTTGATTCAGAAAAAAATAATAAAATCCAATACAATTCATGATATAAAACTCTGAAAGAACTAGAAGGAGAAGAGAACTTTAAACATCCAGCAACAACATCATACTAAGCTTCAGTGCTACAGAACTATTCTCAGACAAGTCAGGAACAAAACAAGAATGCCCATCATCAGCACCACTGTTCTTCACTGTACTGGGGGTCCTGGCCAGTGAAATTAGACACAAGCAAAAGAATAACAGATATGAAGATCAGAAGGAAAAGAAAAAAATCATTTCTTGAAAATTATTTAATTATGTAAGTGAAAATATATTATTATTTATGAAGTAATAACTAGCTGGTTAGAAAATAGGAAACAAAGAGAAATTATTCACAGTAGTAACAAAAATTATCAGGACCTAGAAGTAAGTGAAACAAAATATGTACAAGTCCTTTATATCATATCATTGAAGGTCACAAAAAGGGCATGTGAGATAAATGAAAAAATGGAATATTGCAAATATCCCTTTTTTCTCATATTAGTCTATAAATTCAAAGCCATTTCTATAAAAATCCCAACAGGACTTTTTGGGAAACTTTATAAGTAGGTCCTAAAACTCATATGGACTAGAAAAGATCCCAAAATAGCCAAACGATTAACAAGAAAAAAGAAGGTTTGTGCCCTATGGCATATCAAAATCATTATAGGGTTATCTTAGGAAGATTTGCTCAGGCAATATGGAAAGCTAGATATTCTAAATCAAACAAAACCTTGTAATACTTGCAGAGCTCTAAGGAATACTGGAAAAACATCCTTTACAATGTCAGATATTTGTAATTTTTCATGCCATCAAACTATGAAAAGTCTTAATTTCAATAGATGCAGAAAAATCATTTGACAAATTAAAAATCCAGTATACATACATATATACTAGCTCTGTCCCCAGAGGGCCAAGAAATAGTAACAGCTCAGTAGCAGCAAGGACACCTAAGCACACAGATCTTGGTTTCTAATACCATCCTCCAGTAAAAGGAATCAAGACATTTTGGAGAAATGGCTGATTCTAAGGCTGAGGAAGGGAAAATACTAAATGAGCCTGGAGCATCTCATAGTGCCAGACAGTAAGGAAATGGTAAACAATTAACTTTTTTTTAATGGGGACATTTCAAAAGGACAAAAGAGCTAACCTGAAAAAAGTCCCAATGCCAAAGCCAGAACAGTTTAAGCAATATAAAAATGGTATTAGATTATAGCTCAAAGATTAAAATAAACATCCATGAATATACATGGATATAAATAGCTGACTGAATAATAAGTCAATGGGAGAAAAGGGACCAATCTTACTCAGAGAAGAATTCCTTTTAATAAATCAAACAAGAAAGAAAATGGAAAATCACCATTCGAATACCACAATAATAATTACTACAGGCAAGATCCATTGAACACTAAAATTATTGGGCAAAACGTTAAAGAGAAATAGAATATTTGTACTACCTCAAAATATTAATCACTGTTGTGGTTTTAACATATGTCCACAAATTATTTGATACCCTTCCCTTTTCTTGACCGTGGACTTTCTCCTAACAAATAGACTATGGAAAGCGGAAAAAAGTAATGTGACAATAAGAAACCCCTTGGCAGACCCCATCTTCCCATGTGATGAAAGTTCTCATTATTAGTTGATTTGGCCATCATATGCTGCTATAAGTGATGCAATGGGAAGGGCACAACAGCTCTGTAATATTCTTCTCTCAAAATCCATAATCTCAGTCTAATTCTGAGAAAATATCAGATAAATCCAAATTAAGGTGCATTTTTTTTAGGTGGAGTCTCATACCCTGTTACCAGGCTGGAATGCAGTGTCATGATCTCGACTCACTGCAGCCTCATGAGTTCAACTGATTTTCCTGCCTTAGCTTCCCGAGTAGCTGGTACTACAGATGTGCACTTCCACGCCCAGCTAATTTTTGTATTTTTAGTAGAGACGAAATTTCACTATGTTGGCCAGGATGGTCCCAATCTCTTGACCTCGTGATCTGCCCTCCTCAGCCTCCCAAAGTGCTGGGATTACAGGCATGAGCCACCACACCCACCCTGAGGTGCATTTTACAAAACACTTGACTCTTCTAAAGTGACAATATATGAAAGACTAAGAAACTGTCACAGGTCGGAGTAAACGAGGAAGACATGAAAACCAAATGCCATGTGGTATATGGGTTAGATCCTGAAATAAAAAAAGAACATTAGAGGGGAAAAGTGTGGTAATCTGAATAAAGTCTATAGTTTCATTAACACTATTGTGCCAATGTCAATTTCTTAACTTTCGTACTTTACAAGGGTTATGTAAGATGTTAACATGAGAGGAAACTGGGTGAAGGGTATACAAAAACACTACACTATCTTTGCAATTCTTGTAAACCTAAAATTATTTCAGAATGTAATAAATTTGAAAATTCAGTACTTATTTGTGAAAGCAATTCTCAATGAACTAGAAACAGAAGAAAATTTCCTCAATCTGGTAAAGAGCATCTACAAAAAAAAGTACAGTAATCATTACCCTTAATAGTGAAATGTTGAGGTATTCTCCCCTTAAGATGAGGAAAAAGTAAGGATATCCATTGTTAATACTTCTGTTAAATATTGTTCTAGAGGTCCCAGCTAGTGCAATAAGGCAAGAAAAGGAGAAAAAGAGAATAGAGATTGTAAAGGAATATTTAAACTTTTTTCCACAAGACATGACAGCGCATTCTAAGAAAACAAACAAACAAAAAACCCAAATCTGCATACTCTCAGAACTATAAGTAAATTTAGCAAAGGCACAAAATACAAGATCAATATATCAATATCAATTTTATTTCTCTACGCTAGCAAGATGTTTGGAAAATAAAACGGGGGGAAAAAAACTCCACCATTTACAACAGCATCACAAAAACATTAAATGCCTAGAAATAAATTAAACAATGTGTAAGTCCTCTACACCAAAAATACAAAACAGTGTATTCTATTTGTATTGTGGGAAGACTTTTTTTAAAAATGGGCATTGATAAGCACATTCTGAAATTTATATGGAAATGCAAAGCATTTCAATAGTCAAAACAGTTGTTTTAGAACAAATCTGGAGGCTTTACAGTACCATGTCAAGACTTGCCATAAACTACAGTAATTAAAAAAGTATAGGTGATACAAGAATGGATGATTAGTCCAAGTAGAACAGAATAGAGTCCAGAAACAGACCCAAATATATGACCATTCATTTCTCAACAAAGTCCCCATGCAATTCAATGGGAAAAGAATGGTGTTTTTTTTTTCAATTAATGTGTAGAGTAGATGAATGTCCATATAGAACATAAATCTTGATCCCTACCTCACATCATATATAAAATCAACTGGTGATAATCACAGACCCAACAGCTAAAACTGTGAAGCTTCTGGAGGAAAACAAAGGCAAATGTCTTCAAAACCTTGAGAGTGGGCAAATATGTGGGTGGGAAGAAAATTTTATAGGTAGGATGCAAAAAAGCACTAACTTCCACTCCCTTCCCCTTTTGCCTACTCCCAAATCCTGATAAACCAAACTTCATAGGAATGATTCTGCTCCTCAAAAGGTAATATTAAGAGAATAAATGGGCAAACTTCAGGGTAGAAAATACTTGCAAACATGTACCCAACAAAGGTTTCCTATCCAGATTAGATTAGGAACTAAAAATCATTACCAAAAAGATAACCTAATTTTTTTTAAATGGGCAAAATATAAGCATGCAACAAAAGAAATCTAAATGGCCGATTGAGATATTTTAAGATGTTCAACATTATTAATGTTTATGGAAACACAACCAACCTATCAAAGATTATCAATTCAACTCCTTGGTATATAGCTGAGAGATATATGTTTACCAATGAAAGTTTGAAGAACATTCATCACAATTTAATTCTTAACAGCTCAAAAATGAAAACAACTCAAATGTTAACCAACAAGAAAATGAATAAGTAAACTGCTTGTATTATATATCCACATAATGCAATATCATAGAAGAGGGGTCAACAAATCTTTTTCTGTAAATGGTCACGTGGTAAATAGTTAAGGCTTTGCGGGCCACATGGCCTCTGCAATAACTACTCAACTCTGCCAAACAGGCATAGCTATGTTCCAATAATTTCTTTTTTAAAGATGGGGTCATCTCACTCTGTCACCCAGGCTGCAGGGCTGTGCCATTATAGTTCCCTGTAAGCTCAAACTCCTGAGCTCAAGAGATTCTCCTGCCTCAAGCTCTTGAGTGGCTAGGATTATAGACAGGAGGCATGGAACCAAGCCCAGTAAAATTTTATACACAAAAACATGCATTGGGTTGGAAGTGGCCCATAGGCCATAGTTTGCCAATCCTTGATATAAAGCAAAAATAAAAACAAATAAAAATACATAAATATGCAACATGGATGGATACAATGTGAACAAAAGAATAAACTGTATGACTCCATTTATATGAAGTATAAGAACACTTGAAAATAATCCATGGTCATAGATATCAGGACAATAGTTGACTGGGGGAAGCAAGTGGCTTCATTGTTAGGAAGAGGCAGAAGGAATGAAAATGTTTTATATGTTTATCCGGGTGGTAATCACAAAGGTAAATACATACGTAAATTTCATCAAGCTACACACTTTATTTTTGTTGTTGTACATAAATTATACCTCATTTAAAGAAAAAAGACTTATACAAAGATCAGAATATAGAACTAAAACAGTTATCTAGACTTCAACATGGATAAAAAATATATATGAACTACATTAAACCTACCTTAAAAGATGTGGGTGATAGAGTAAGGAAGTCTAACAGAAGTCTAATCGTAACTCCTAAAGAAAAGAATAGGACAAAAATGGGTGAAAACAAAGAAATAAAGATAAAACGTTCGAGAATTGATGAAACATAAACCTTAGAGAGGGTATTTTATTTGTATATATAAATTTATATGAATATATTTAATTTCTATGTAAACTCTACAGTGAGATTATACATATAATCTATAAAGAAAGTATATGTATACATATTACACATATACACACACTATATACCTTGCCCCAAAAGTCTCTGAGTACAAATTATTCTTGATGATACATGGAACAGTTAAAACCATAAAGCAATTCTAGAATTTCAAAGAATTGGTAGCATTGACATGCATGCTGACTACAGTGCAAATGAGAAATCAGTAACAAAAGGATAACTCACAAAACCTTCCACATTGGAACTAGACTACTTTCTAAAAATCTCTTAGGGGAAGAAAAAATATCACAATGAAAACATTTTAAATTCTTAGAACTGAACAATGTATTACATATAAAGCAACAGTAAATGAAGATCTGCAGTATTTTCAAATGAGGAATAAACCAGGACAAAGAGCCTGGAAATAAGCCCAAGCATATCTGGGTACTGTATGTGACAGAAGTGGCACTGCTAATCACTGATATTGAGACAATTAGCTTTCCACATGGGAATCTGAAAATGAATTAAGCTCAATCTCACAACATAAACAAAATATATACATCTAAACATGTACATATCTCAGGTAACAAAGAACGAAATGTGGACAAAACAAAAAATCTTAGAAAAATATTCAGAATATATTTCATTAATAGCAGAGAAGTATATCTTAAGACAAAAAGCACAAAGTTTACTTTGTGTCCATAGTTTACTACCTGCAAATATATAACCAACAAATATGTATATTCAGAATGATTTCCAATAGAAATTTCTGCAGTGATGGAAATATTCTGTTGTATAATATGGCATAATGTAAAATATATAACATAATAAAATATAAAAGTCGTATGTGACTACTGAGCACTAGGAACGTGGTCTAGAAAAATGAAAGAACAAAAATTACTGAGGTAAATATAGTAATGTTAGCATTTGAAAACTCTTAAAATCTGTAAAGTTCTGTGACTTTTTAATATACTTTTTAGTGTTTCACTTTTCGCAACAGAATTTGATTTTAGCTTAAATTACTATATAAAATATTCTGGTTGTGTACAAAATATGTAAATGTGACTTTGGGAGTGCAAACATACCAAATGACATTTTCTTCTAAATACTTTTTGAAATATTATAAATTAAGTTATAAGAACATATAAAGAATAATTTAACAAATTCTGATATGTCCACCATGGAATTTATGAAATAAAACATTACCGACAAGTTCCCTAGGTACTCCTCCCTGAGCAAGATTTATATATATATATATATATATATAAAAAGAAGGCAGGAAATATGAATAACAGACATAGAGCTCTAGCCTCAGGCTTCTTCATTTTGTGACACCCATATTTTAATATTTGGGGGGATATGTGACATTCTAACCTAGTGTGTATCATTTAACAAAGAGTTACAAAGTAAACACCCATGTAACCGTTGCCCAGGTCAGGCGAAAAAGCATTTCCAGCATCTCTGAGCCCTTGACCTTCTCCTCACCGCCAGGAGATGACCATTAGCTTGACTTTTTTTCTTTACTACGTTTAATGCCTGTATGTGCATTCCTAAACAATAGCTTTGCTCCACCACGTTCTGAATTTTACATAGATGATATCACATCACATTCTTCAGCAACTTTTTTTTTTTTTTGATTCAACACTGAAAGGCATTTGTGTTGAAACACAAAAATACTTCGTTGGCCACTGTACAGTGTGCCCTTTTTATGACTGGTGTATCACGTATCTTTCTCCTTCAGGTGGGCATGATGGCGGCTTCCAGTTTTCTGGTTTTACAATCAACCTTCTTGTACACGTCTGTTTGTTGGCATGTATGAAAATGTATCTAGGGCAGTGGCTTTCAAACTTTTTTGACCGTGACTCATACTAAAGAATGACGTTTTACATCATGACACACATTTGTGTATGTATGAAACTGAGGAGGGGGAGAGATTCATAAAGAAAATACCCTATGACCTGAGAGACGCAGATGTTTGATTCTCCGTCTGTGTTTTACAAATTCTCATCATCCACTTAAATGACTTTACGACCCATTAAAATGAACTTCAAGTTCTGAAAAACATTGTTCTAAAGGATGAACACCCAGACTTGCGACTGCTGGATCAGGAAACACCGATATCGGATGTCGTCAACTTTTCCAGATCCTTAACTGTTAAACGTTCTTATCTAAGCATATATAAATTTACCACTATTTAACTTCAGAGCGAAGAGCGTGAAACATCAGAGAACATTTTATCTTTTCCCTCGGCCATTAAACAATATTAATCACTTACCATGTGCTAAGGAAGCAACCTCTGGGCCCAGCGAGACCGATGGGTTAATACGTGGAGGGGCTATGGGGGAGGATTTAGGGGACCAGGACCTCAGTGAGGCCCCAGAAAGCACCCGGGAGGGGCCTCCGACCCTGCCTGGGAGGGAGGGGTTAGAGGAGGATTCCTGGAAGAAGGAGGACCTAAGCTGGTTGTTTCTATTTTTGATTTTTATTCGTTTCCTAAAACATGAAAGTAACACATTTTATGAAAACGAAATATTCAAATTACAGGAGCACATTCAGTAAAAGGTAGAAACCCCTACTCCACCCTGAAAGTTGGATGCGGAGAGTAACCGAAGTTGCATCATCGGCTGTCCCGATCTAGGAAATGTTTAGGAGCCCACATTTTAAAACACTTTTAAGAGTATGTCTGATTACAGTCGATAATACCAAAGCATCAAAATAATCATATTTTCCATAATAAACGAAAGTGCAAACAGTTACTGTCTAGTCCCACTATTACTTTCAACAGACTTTTGCTTCTTTTCCTTGTTCTGTTTTTTTCCCGGCCCGCTGGCGAGGCTAGAACACCAGGTTGTAAGAACCGGGTGTACGGACCGCATACCAGACACGCGCCAACCCTCCAGCAGCGGTGCCCCGGGGGGCGGCGGGACTTGCGGTGGGACACTCTGGGTTGCGGGTGACGATCGGCGGGGTCCCGTACCCAGCCCCGCGGAGCCCTGACCCACACGTAGGCAGCGCGGCAAAGGCACACCCTCTCCGCGGCCGCGAGCCCAGCGCCGTCCTTGCAGCGCCGCGCGGCAACGCTGGCCACCGCCACCTCCTGCCCGCCCGCCGCGGCCGCGAGCACCCGGCCACCTACCCTGCGGGCGACGACCCTCGGAGCTCAGGCGAGGCTGTTCCAGCGCGCTGCCTCCGCGGCCATGACGGACCCGGGGAAGTGCCCCGCGCGCCGAGGCCCCGCGCTGCTGCTGGGCTGCGAGCACCGCTGCCCTGTCTGTCTGTCCAGCGCCCGCCGCGAGAGTGAGTCCAGAGCACACCCCGGCCGTGTCTAAATCAAGGCTCGGGGCGGTACCGACGGGCTGAATGACAAATGGCAGATGCCGTGGGCTTTGCCGCCCGCGGCAGCCAAGAGGATGGCTGCGACGAGGAGGCCGCGCAGGCGGGGCGGGGAGCCGGAACGGCGCGGCCTTGAGGAGGGCGCTGGGGCCCCTCGCGGGGGCGTCACGTGGCAGGAGGAGGCCCCACCGGGGAGCCGGGGGTCGGCGGCTGGCGCGGGGGGAGCGGACCAGCACCCACAGGCCCGGCCGGCCGGGTCACCAAAGCCAAGGTCGCCCAGGTACGGCGCTGGCGCAGGTAGACCCGAGCCAGCCTGGGGCCGCGGCGGAGCCTGCCCGCCGGAATCTCCGCCAGGATGGGCCGCCCCAACCCAGGCACACACACGAGAAACGCCACAGACGCGGGGACGCGGCCTTAGGCCAAAGTAACTTACCCCGTGCCGGCAGCGCCCAAGTGTGGTTGCCCCAAACGTGAGCACTGACCGTGCGCCACGCACTGTCCTAAGCACTTCGCAGGTAAATACGTGTAATCCTTACGGCAGCGCTGGGAGAAACACCCGCCTCGCAGCTGAAGAAACGAAGACGCAGAAAGGGGAGACAGAAGTAATTTTATGATTATAGGATCATACATCTGCCGCATATAATTTCAAATTTTTCAGTGTTATTGGAATTTCCAAAAAATACAGAAGGGAATCTCTTTTGCTTTCTTCCCTGCAAGACGAGCTTTTTTAAAGGCCTATAAACATAACATAAAAAGGTTGAGAGGTATAAGAAGTTCACTATGTGTTTCAGGTTTAGACAGACTCACAGCTCTGAAAGATGAGGTTAATTAGCATCATGCACCTCCACCCACCTTCACCCCTGCCTCTCAATTTCGATTACTTCTATTATATTTGGCGTACTAGCCATGAGAACATTTGCAATTGCTCTGCAATTTTTATTTTTCCAGATGTTGTTTTAATTCTATCTATAAATGAATATGATATTCACTGTCACTTGTCCATCCCTGAATTTTTATTTTTATTTAAAGTTCTTGATGGCCTTTTTTCTTTTTCAAGTCATATTCCCAACCAGGGTTTATAGAGTGCTGCCATGTTTGAGAAGATCTGGGTTTTTTTCTCTCTACATAAATAAAAACTGAGCTGGGTAAATATTTTGAATCCACACCATCCTTCAAAACCTAACACAACAAGACGGCAATTGCTTCACTGATTTTTTTTTTTAATTGTTATACTTTAAGTTCTGGGATACATGTGTAGAACGTACAGGTTTATTACATAGGTACACGTGCCATGGTGGTTTGCTGCACCCATCAACCCGTCACCCACATTAGGTATTTCTCCTAATGCTGTCTCTCCCTTAGCCTCCCACCCCCTCCAGACCCTGGTGTGTAACATTCCCCTCCCTGTGTCCATGTGTTTTCATTGTTTAACTCCCACTTTGAGTTAGAACATGTGGTGCTTTGTTTTCTGTTCCTGTGTTAGTTTGCTGAGAATAATGGTTTCCAGCTTCATCCATGTACCTGCAAAGGATATGAACTCATCTTTTTTATGGTTGCATAGTATTCCATGGTGTATATGTGCCACATTTTCCTTGTCCAGTCTATCATTGATGTGCATTTTGATTGGTTCCAAGTCCTTGCTATTGTGAATAGGGCTGCAATAAACATACGTGTGCATGTGTCTTCATAGAATGATTTATAATCCTTTGGGTATATACCCAGTAATGCGATTGCTGGGTCAAATGGTATTTCGGATTCTAGATCCTTGAGGAATTGCCACATTGCCTTCCACAATGGTTGAACTAATTTACACTCCCACCAACAGTGTAAAAGTGTGCCCATTTTTCCACATTGTCTCCAGCAACTGCTGTTTCCTGACTTTTTAAGATTACCATTCTAACTGGTGTGAGATGGTATCTGATAAGCAAATTCAGCAAAGTCTCAGGATACAAAATCAATGTGCAAAAATCATAAGCATTCATATACACCAATAACAGACTAACAGAGAGCCAAATCAAGAGTGAACTCCCATTCACAATTGCTACAAAGAGAATAAAATACCTAGGAATACAACTTACAAGGGATGTGAAGGACCTTTTAAGGAGAACTACAAACTACTGTTTAAGGAAATAAGAGAGGACACAAACAAATGGAAAAACATTCCATGCTCATGGATTTTTCTGCTTGGATGCCTGAAGAATTCTTTATCATTAATGTACCCTTTAATAGTCTTACCTGGGCTATGTCTCTGTGTCAGTTACTCTAGATCAATTTTTCTCCTCAGCATACAGTATGATCTTCCAGTATATAGATTCTGTTCTTTTTTCCTAATATCCCATTCATATTCTATATCTGAGTAAGCTGCATTTTCAGGGCTGAGTGTTGTTTCTATCTACTTTTTCTGTGAACCGAAGTTTTCCGGACAAGGAGAGGTCGGAGGACAGGAGGCGTGTGGAACTCAGCTTAGACCGAGCATAAAGCTTGTTGGGGTAACTCGACCTTCACAACTGAGATCCCTTTAAGTCCTCTGGCAGCTGGCCTGCAAGCTAGCCAAGGGAATATCCCATGCCTCAGAGCTTGGTTCATTTGCTCAGTTCAGCACAGCACCCCAGAAGGCGGCAAACTTTCCTGCCTCTGGCAAGATCCAACAGTGGTATGCAAAGGTTCCTTAACATTTCACAAGTGTGCCACTGGCTTTCCACATTGGAGGACATTTGTGAGAATTCTCAGGATTTGGTCTGATCATCTTTTCCCACAACGTGTATTGCCGTGGTGGGTGAAGGTCTGGGCAGACACAGGTTCACCTAGAGACAAAGCATACTTTCAAAGAGTCTTCTGTTCTTTTTTCTCTTGCCATCAATTCTCAAATTTTACATTATAAGGGTGTACTTTTTTCTTTCTTTGGTTGCAGCATTTAAGTTTTTTGTTGCTTTTTTTCCTTTGGGTGATTTAGTGTTTTGTTTTTGAGACATTGTCTCGCTCGGTCACCCAGGCTGGAGTGCAGTGGTGTGATTTGGCTCACAACAACCTCTGCCTCCCAGGTTCAAGCAATTCTCCTGTCTCAGCCTCCTGAGTAGCTAGGACTACAGGCATGTGCCACCATGCCCGGCTAATTTTTGTATTTTTAGTAGAGGCTGGGGTGGGAGCAGTGAAGGGAAGTTCCCCATGTTGGCCAGGCTGGTCTTGAACTCCTGACCTCCAGTGATCCACACACCGCAGACTCCCAAAGTGCTGGGATTTCAGGCGTGAGCCACCACGGTTGGCTAATTTAATGCTTTAATTTTGATTTTTTAGTGCTTCCTTGTGCCGTCTTTATCCAGAAGTCAGTCAAGCAGTCGTTCTCACTGGTAATGAAGTAGATGAAATCCTTTTTTATCCTTAGGTTACTTCCACAGTGGTCTCTTTGAGCATGACTGTGTTGACCGGGTAGCTGTGATACACTGTTTTCCCCCTAAGCTTTCCCTCAATGTCACATGCTTTGGCATTACAACATGCCCAGTCAAGGTTCCAGAGGAGGGTTTGCAAACTCAGATGTCTACAAAGTGTAAAACAACGAGGAAAAATGGGACTGTGATAAAGTGAAAAGGACATTCTTTGTGTAAGGGGCAGATAATGGCTGTCATGTTGGAATTCAGGGCAAGGTTGCCACATCTGCATCATTTTCAAGGGCAGTATGCTATCTAACATTTTAATGTAAAATCTCCTACTTTTGGAAACACAGCAGAGGCCACATGAAGGATTTCTCCAGGTCAAACTATTTCTCCAAGGGTTTCCAGCGTGGTCCCTGTTGTGCAGAAAACCCCTTGGGACAAATTCTATAATCACACTTTTTCTCTAAATATTTGGAGACTCTATTTTATTCTTCAGGCTCTTGAATGACTTCTTAAAATTTCCTTAGCAAATGCAGAACAAGAAAATTCATGCTGACACATCTGTAAGTTGATACAATGTGTCAGGACCCAGCACTTTCAGGAACAGGTGTTACCAGGGGTAACAGCGATGATGGGGCTACAATTAATACCACGTGAGCAGACAGTCACAGATTATGCCCACATTAACAAAATAATGAGGGGGGAATGTTATTTTCAATTGACGCAAAAAAAAAAAAAAAAAAAGCATTTGACAGCTACACCCCTTCCTGAAATAACGACAACTAGGAATGGCATGGAACTTCCTCAGCCTGATAGTGGCTGTATTTTTTCCTATCGCTGCCATAACAAATTACCACAAACTGGTGGCATAAAACATGAAATGTTTTTTCTGAGTCCTAGAGGCCAGAAGTCTGAAATCAAGATATTAGCAAAGGCCGCTTGCGCCCTCTAGTGGCTCTAGTGGAGATTCCTTCTTCACTTCCAGCTTTTGGTGGCAGTTGGCATTCCCTGGCTTCCTCGGCTTCCTTGGCTTGCAGCCACAGCATGCCAATCAATCTCTGCCTCCGTCTTCACAAGGCCTTCTCTGTGCGTGTCATGTGCTTTCTCCTGCGTGTGTCTGTCTTACAGGGATAGATGTCACTGTACTTAGGAGTCACTGAAATAACTTAGGGTGGTCTCCTCATTTCAACTTAGTTGCACCTGCAAAGACTTTTATTAAACGCAGCTTACATTCTGAGATTCAAGAGATTAGGACACAGACAAATATTTTTGAGGGTCATCATTCAATCCTCATGTTAAAGTAGACATGCGCAAAATTCATGTCAGCTTTGCTGTAGAAATTAACAAGCTGATTTTAAACGTTATATGGAAATGAAAAGAACTAGAAGAGAAAAAATAATCTTAAAAAGAAAAAGTTGGAAGGCTTATGCTATCTGAATTTTAGGCCTACTATAAAGCTAGACTAATCAAGACAATAGGGTACTGGCTGGGCATGGTGGCTTACCTGTATTCCCAGCATTTTGGGAGGATGAGGCAGGCAGATCACTTGAGGTCAGGAGTTTGAGACCAGCCTGGCCAATATGGCAAAACCCCATCTCTACTAAAAATACATAATTTGCCAGACATGGTGGTGCACAGCTGTAATCACAGCTACTCAGGAGGCTAAGGCAGGAGAATTGCTTTAACTTTAAGGTAGAGATTGCAGTGAACCAAGATTGAGCCACTGCTCTCTAGCCTAGGTGTCAGAGCAAGACTCCATCTCAAAAAAAAAAAAAAAAAAAAAAAGAAGAAGAAAAAGAAAAAAGAGAAAAGACAGTAGGATACTGACATAAGAAAAAACAACAGTGTATTGAATCCAGAAATAGACCCACACATAAAATCTATTGGGTTTTGTTTGTTTGTTTTGAGACAGAGTCTGGCTCTATCACCTGGGCTGGAGTATAGTGGTGTGATCTCAGCTCACTGTAGCCTCCATCTCCCAGGTTCAAGCGATTCTCCTGCCTCGGCCTACAGAACAGCTGATACTACTGGTGGGCGCCACCACACCCAGCTAATTTTTGTATTTTTAGTAATCACGGGGTCTTGCCACATTGCCAGGCTGGTCTCGAACTCCTGGGATGATCAAGTGATCTGCTTGCCTCAGCCTCCCAAGGTGCTGAGGTGTGACCGTGCCCCACCTAGATCTATTGGTGTTTCGATAGAAGTATGACATAATTCCGTTGGAAAGATATAAATGATTTGAAAAGTGGTTTCATATCATTCACACACAAAAAATAAATCAAATGAAATCTCAGAACCAAATAAAAAGCAGGAACTATAAGACTTCTAGAATCACCCTGTTCAAAACAGTACCTGTTAGCCATATGCACCTGTTACATAGCTAGTCCAAACAGATGTGCTACCAGTGTAAAATATACTCTGGTTTTCAAAGACTTGGGAATTTTTTAAATGTAAAATATCCCATTAATTTTTATATTGATTAGATGTTAAAATAATATTTTAGATATACTGGATACAATTTAAGTTAACTTAGACTATTTTTCAAATGTGGTTACTGGAACATTTTAAATTACCTATGTAGCTCACATGATATTTCTGTTCAGCAACACTGTTTTAGCAGCAAACCTAAGGAGAGGCAGAGACTGGCTGGATAGGACACAAGAAGCAATGACCCTAAAAGAATAAACTGGCAATTGGACTTTACTACAAATAAAACCTGTTCTTTAAAAGAGACCATTAAGGAAAAATTCAAGCCATCTGTGAAAAAATCTTCATAATGCATATATCTGACATAGGACCTGCACTGAAATACTTGAAGAACAACTCAATAATACAGCAAACAATGCACTTCACTAAATAAGACATGTGAAGGGCCAGTAAGCCCATGAGTGACATTAACCATCATTTCCCCGGTGATGAATATAAATCAAAACTACAGTGAAATGCCACTACATACCCACTGGAAAGGCTGAAGTTGAAAGGCTGACAATACCAAGGGTTGGTGATGATGTGGAAAAACTGGAACTCTCACACATTGCTAGAAGAAACATAGAATGATACAGCCACTTTGGAAAACAGTTTGAACGTTTCTTATAAAGTTAAACATACTCCTATTGTATGACCAAGCAATCCCACTCATAGGTATGTTATCCAAGAGAAATAATAACGTGTCTGTGCAAAGACTTAACTGCAAATATTCATATTCTCCCCAAACTGAAAACAACTCAAATGTCAGTAATAAAAGGAGCAAACTGCTGATACTGTTAACACAGATGAATTAAAACAACAACACTGTGCTGAGTCAAAGAAATCATGTTGTATGAGTCAGCATTCTCTAGAGGGCCAGAACTAATAGGATATACATAGAGGAGTTTATTAAGTATTAACTCACATAATCACAAGTCCCACAATAGGTTGGTCTGCAAGCTGAGGAACAAGGAGAGCCAGTCCCAGTCCCCAAACTGAAGAACGTGGAGTCCGATGTTCAAGGGCAGGAAGCACCCAGCACGGGAGAAAGATGTAGGCTGGGAGGCTAAGCCAGTCTCTCCTTTTCACATTTTTCTGCCTGCCTTATATTCACTGGCAGCTGATTAGATTGTGCCCACCAAATTAAGGGTGGATCCACCTTCCCCAGCCCACTGCCTCAAATGTTAATCTCTTTTGGCAAAGCCCTCACAGACATACCCAGGATCAATACTGTGTATGTAATTGGATGTATTCATCCAATTAAGTTGACAGTATCAACCATCATAATACATAAGCAACAAATGGCCCATTCATATGAAATTTTAGAAAAACAAATTTATAGTGACAAAAAGCAGATCAATGGTTTTCTACAGAAGGAGGGGAGGTGTGGGGGGATTTTACAAGATGATAGAAATGTTCCACCTCTTGGTTAGTAAGATGATTACACTGGGGCTAAATATTTGTCATACTCCCCTGAATGATACACCTAAATGCACATCCATTAGATTACATGCAAATTATACCTCCATGAAGGTCATTAAATCATTTCCTTTCTTATTTGGATCGGATGAGGAGAAATCATATGAGATTGATTTTATCTCCATCCACAGCAATTTGAATTAGAATTGACCTTTTATTTTTTTGTTTTGAGCTTTTTCACTAGCACTCCTTTGTGCATTAAAAGTCTGTTAACCTTTGAGGGTGTCAATGGCAGAGGGGAAAATTGACCTTGAGCCTTCTCTTGGACTCCTAATCCAGTGCTCTTTTACAATAGCAAGCAGCCACAGGGAGAAGCCACTTTAAGGCATTTGTAGTCTGCTAAACAGATTGTGCACCATAAAAACTTGAAAAAATCTTTTAGTGTGTTCAACTCAACAGATATTCAAGTACCTAGATTTAATTTTCTCTAATCACAATGTAAGTAATACTTAAAAACCTATATACATATGTTGTTTTTTTTTAAGGCTCATGGCCTCTGGCCAAAATACCTCTTGCTGGTCTTAATGCTGGCCACTCTCACACCTCTTCTCCTTTTTTGGAAACCGTAATCTTGGCTCAGAGGATTCCTGATCCCTTCCTGCCTCTTGCCACTATTTTCAATGACCTCTCCATCTAGGTATCACTTTTCCAACCAGGGCTTCCATCTTAAAAACTGAATAATGTCCATTTCTGTCTGCAACTGACTGACATTTAGTGAACACAGGAGACTCACGAGGTGCTGTTTGGTATATGTAGCTCCTCTACTAAAATGTCCTACTTTACGTGATAAAGTTTTTCCATGGACTCATTATTGATCCCGCTCAAGAGAGGATTTTGGCACCTGGCTGGTTAAATATCTCTTGAGTTGCCCTCATCCTGGGCCAATTCAACAACCATATGGGTGATTTATTCAACAGCCTAGTCTCAGAATGCCTTCACTTCCTCCTAATGGAAAGCCTCCTCTCCACTCAAACAGTTTCCTGGATCCATGGCAACCCCCTAGACTTCAACAACCAGGACCTGCTCTCCCCTGGAAATCTTCAACTCCAAAATTCTTACCACTGGTCATAACTTCCTGCTCTTTCTGTTTTGTCCTTCTCTTACTCACCAGAGACTTACTCTGACTGCAGTGACTCTCCAGTCTCCTTCACTGGACTTCCTCCTTCTTTCCATTCCTTCCCTGGCCAGCCTACACTGCAAGGTTCAAGACTGTTGTCATTTTCTCATCACTGTCCAGATCTTGACATCTGTCCCTGCACCAATCCAAACTCCAAATCTCCAGCCCCAATAATGAATTAGCACAGAAGGAAAAGTTGCATTTAGAAAAGTTGCATTTTGTAGCCATCATTGTAATAATGAATCCATAAATAATCAATGAATTCTAAAACTAGTGGGGAGAACATGGAAGAGGAATTTACATAGTCTATACAGTCTCAACATGTCAATCTCCTCACGAGTTACTGATTGGATTACAAAAGTGAAAACTGTAACTTTACAGTGAATACACCTAGCAGATACAACCTTAACCACATGATCAAAGTTAAGGCCACCCACACTTCTGGGTATATATCCTAAGGATATAAAATCGGTATGTCAAGGACACGTCTGCACTCCTGTGTTCACTGCAGAATTATTCACAGTAGCCAAGAAATGGGATCAGCCAAAGTGTCCACCCACAGATGAATAGATATGAAAAATGGTTTTATATATATATACAATGGAATACCATTCTTTCCTAAAAAGAAAGAAATCCTATCATTTACAACAGCATGCATGAGCCTGGAGGACATTATGTTAAGTGAAATAAGTCAGATACAAAGACAAATACAGGATGCTCTTTCTTGCATGTGGAGTATAAAAAGGTGAAACTCATAGACATAGACTGCAGTAGAATGGGGGTTACCAGGGGCTGGTGGGGGTGACAGGATGGGGTAGGGGATGCTGGTCAAAGGACACAAAGTTTCAATAAGGAGGAAGAAGTTCAAGATTTCCATTGTACACCATGGTGACTACAGTTAATACAATTTATTGTATACTTGAAAATTGCAGATTTTAAGTATTCTTACCACAGAAAATAAGTATGTGACATCATGCATTTGTCACTTAGCTTGATTTAGTCATTTGGCAAGATATACAAATATAAAAACATCATATTAGACATCATAAAATATATCATTTTATATATCAATTTAAAGCAAAATAATTTTTTAAAAAGTGATATTCATTCTAACACTGATTTAAAGTCTCCCTGCAAGAACCTTTTTGAAAAAAGTATCACCAATCATGCCACAAATTGACACATACCTCCTAATAAAATATATTGATCAAGCCACATCACATATGTAGTATTCCTACCAGAGATGCCCAAATTAAATCTTAAAATGATGAATAATTAGACAAACCAAAATCAAGGGGCATTAGGAAAGAATAAAGAGCCAGGCACAGTGGCTTCTCCCCATAATGCCAGCAACTGGGGGGTCTAAGTGAGAGGATCACTTGTGTCCAGGAGTTCAAGGCTGCAATGAGTTATGACTATACCACTGCACTCCAGCCTGGGGGACAGAGCAAGACCCTATATTTAAAACAACAACAAACTAGACTATGTTGCGAAAATATCAATGTTATAAAGACAAAGGCTGAGATTTCAGATTCAATGAGATTACAACCGCTAAACTGAATGCAGTGCTTGATTGTAAAATGATCCCTGGAGTTTTAAAAAATGCTATATAGGGTGGGCGTACTGGCTCACGCCTATAATCCCAGCACTTTGGGAGGCTGAGGCGGGTGGATCACAAGGTCAGGAGTTCAAGACCAGCCTGAACATGATGTAACCCCATCTCCATTAAAAATACAAAAATTAGCCAGGTGTCTGTAATCCCAGCTACTCAGGAGGGTGAGGCAGGAGATTTGCTTGAACCTGGGAGCAGAGGTTGCAGTGAGCCAGTATGGTGCCATTGCAGTCTAGCCGGGGTGACAGACTGAGATTCTGTCTTGAGGAAAAAAAAATGCTATAAAGACATTGAACAACTGGATAAACTTGAATATGGGCTCAACATTGAATAATAATATTGTGCCAACGTCAAATTTTCTGAGTCCTGTGGTTATGTAGGAGAATGGAATTGTTCCTAGAAGACAAATGCTGATATAGTTAAATAATCATAAATCCAGTTTAACCTCAATTAGTTCAGCAAAACAAACAGGCATTCTGTATTACTGAATCTAAGTGGAGGGTAGGGCAGCACAATGTAATGTTCTTCCAGTTTTTTGTTTTAAAACATTTCAAAATCACAAAAAAGTTACTTAAAAGAAAAAGAAAAGAAAAACAAACCCTCCAGCTCAGATTCAGCCATCTGATTATGATGTTCGTTTATTGAAGCTGTTAGGAACTTCTGGAACATCTCCTACAAATGTAGAAATGCATAGCTCCCAACCAAGGTATGCCCAATATTGACCAGAAATCCAGCTGAATGTTTGTGCCCCTCTGCAAATCAATATGTTGAAACTGTAATCCCCAATGTGATTGTATTTGAGGATGGGGCCTTTGGGAGGTAATTAGGTCATAAAGGTAGAGCCCTCAGGATGGGATTAGTGCCCTTACACTAGAGAGCTCACTTCCTCCTTCTTTACCTCTCTCTCCACTACGTGAGGAAGCAAGAAGACGGCTGTCCGCAAACCAGGAAGAAGGCCCTGACCACACACTGAATCTGACAGCACCCTGATCTTGCACTTCCCAGCTCCCAGACTGTGGGAAATAAATTCATGTTTTAGTCACCCACTCTATGGACACTCCCTTGTTTGCTTTTAATGTTAATTTTATTTATTTATTTATTTTAGAGACGAGGTCTTACAAGGTTTGCCAGGTTGGTTTCAAACTCCTAAGCTCAAGTGATCCTCCTGCCTCAGCCTTCCAAGGTGCTGGGATTACAGGTATGAGCAACTGCACTCGGCCACCACCCACTCTATATATTTGTTATAACAGCCTGAGCTGGCTAAGACATACACGGTATACACGAAGACACAGTGTTTAGGGAGGTTAAGGAATGTGCCAAAAATCTTCCAGCTAGCAAATAATAAACTTAAAACTCTGCTTATGATTCCGTAGCCTGTTCTATGCTCCTCCCACAAAATCACTGAGACACGAAACAGAACTGAACCGGAAGAGGTCAAACCTGTGTGGTTTGAGCGAGTTCTTAACTCATTACACTGACTGAAGTTGACAAAGGACTTCACATGCTGGATTATTTAATAACATTGTGGGGTAGGATAAGAGTCTCTAAAAGTTCTATTTTGGCCACGGGTTGGAGAGACATGAGTCCTCCGTGGCCGCCGGCAATAAAGACCCTGCAATTTGGCATACATTTGTCTTGGTGTTGACTTTCTATGCTCAGGCCAGTACAACATTTTGGAGGTCCCACGGAGATTTATCTTCATCCATCACCAGACAAGAGCCTTCTCAGAGTCTCACAAGGGCAGCCGCTCCCACCTTGGGGACCTCTAGGGGAGGCATCCCCTGAGATGTTCCAGGGCCCCAGAGTTCTAGCCACATGGAGGATGAGCAATCAACTACCTGGCCAATATTCACCCAAAATTCCTCAGGGTCCTGGGAACCTCCGGAGTCCTTACAGGTGCTCCAGTCTGTTCAATCCCAGATATACCAGCTCATTAAGGACACCCATCCCACCCCATTGGACCTCACAGAGCAGCCAACATACCCCTTCCAGCCTGGAGACTCTGTCCTTGTTAAAATTCGCCACCTCTGGCCTCACTCCCCATTGGAAGGGACCCTACACGGTTATCCCGACCACACCCACCTCACTCAAGGTGAACAGACTAACGGCCTGGATTCATCACACCCACGTCAAGACTGCCCCACCGGAAGGACAATGGAGCATCAAACAAGAGTCCCCGATTCACTAAAGCTAAGACTTGTGCGCTCTTTGTGGTCACCACCCTTGCCACCCTAATCTGTGCTGTAAATCCCTATAGCAAACCCCCCGTAGAACCCACCTACTATTAATGGGTCCTCACCGAGGGCTCCACTGGAGGATATGTTAGTTCCTTAACTGGGAAGCGATCCATTCTAGTCAACTTAATCCTGTAAGTACATTCCAAAGAACTCCATTACCTTCTCCCTAGACCTTTGTGCCCTCTTGGGCCCCAACCTAAATTTCAGAACAAGTGGAGGTGTAGCCAGGTGTGGGCAGAGCACCTGGTTCAGGGGCAGAGCAACAACTATCTGTGCCCAGGATACACCCCACAAAACAAGATGGAACGGTGAAGACTTAAATGAATTCTTTTGCCCCCACTGGGGTTGTGAAAGTATCTCCACTGTATCAGGGTACACCAAAAACATAGACTAATGATATTAAGGTCTCAATATGAGCCCTTAGAACCAACAAACAATACTAACCTGTTGGAGGAATCAATGAGTTAATTCATGTAAATAAAACAAGAGGGGAATGTGACATGGTAAAAGCCCCATAAAACTGCATACCTCAACCATACCTCGGCTTTTTGTTGAAACTGCTCTCTATAACCCAAATGTGAATAAGTAATTAAGGACTGTAATTTCCACCCTACCCAGATAATGTGTAAACAAATGCTAATCTTGACTTTTGTGAACCACTTAAGTAAGAATCAGAATGTCAGAAAGTCCCCTGGCCCTTGGAGAGTCCAGATGCCCTCACCCTCATCTTCGCCCAGGAGTCCACTGGAATGACCAGAGCCTCTCACGCTCATCTCCGCCCAGGAGGTTGTTTACAGAATCCACTGGCCCTCGGAACGTCTGAAGCCCCTCACCCCCACCTGCCCCTCACCCTCACTCCTGAGGTGGTTTTACGGGTATGAAAGGTAAACACCCTCCTTTCGGGGCCACGGGTTGGAGAGATGTGAGTCCTCCATGGCCGCTGGCAATAAAGACCCTTGCAATTTGGCATTAAAAAAATATGTTCTATTTCATCAGGAAATTTTAGCAATTTGTTACTGTATTTTTGTGTTATTGTGCTAACATTAACATCTACTTCAAAACTGTTCCATCTATAGATGATCTTTAAGGTACTGTACACTTTGTGAACTTTTCTAATATCACGTGGCAGCTTTCCTGTTCTGCCCTTCATGGGACATTTTTGCAGGAAGAAAAACAACTTTTATAGAAATGGGACCTGCTTTATAATGATGGAGTAACTATAGAGGAAGAATGTAGAGAAATTCTACATGCCAAATAGTTTCGTCACCTACCTATAAATGTGCAAAGTTTGTAACATATGGTAAACACAGAGATCGTTTCTGAGATCCATTTGATTTCTGTCCTATTGTGATTTTAAAGTCACTGACAGGTTTATTTCACTCTGGCAGGCCATCATAACAATTGAGCTTTTAGGCAGTGGGAGCAATAAAATTCCACAAAGTAATTAAAGACTCTCATTGTCTAGACCATACAGTTCTTTTCTTGTGAAAGCAATTAGAAAGGTGAGGAGATCTAACTATATTTTGGTAGCACTGCAGAAAGGTTTCAAATGGTCAGGTGGTCATGGAATCATAGCACTGAAAACTAAAAGATACCTACTCTCTGGTAGGTAACTTAATATTTCTATTTTATAGATCAGGCAACCAAGACCCAGAAAGGCTGACTAGAAAGAAATAAAAAAGAAGAGAAGATAGCTGATCCAACTCTCCTCTCTCAGGCAGGTCTAGGGCTTTAAACCAGAGGTTGAGAATCACCAAAAGGACTTTTAAAAAACCCACATGCCAAAGACAAACCACAGATTTGGAGAAATATTTGCAAATCACATATCTGAGAAATAACTTAGATATACAAAGAACACTTTAACCAATAAAAGCCATCAACCTAATTAAAAGATGGGCAAAGAACTGAACTGACAACTCATCAGGGGAGATATGCAGATGAGACGTAAGTATATGAAAAGATGTTCAGCATCATTTGTCTTTGGGGAAATGCAAATTAAAGCAAACACCAACATACTTACTAGAGCGACTAACTTTTTTTTAAAAGTTGATAATACAAAATGCTAACAAGGGTGCAGAGTAATAACACATCATTGGTGAGAGGAATGCAAAATGGTACAGCCACTTTGGAAGACAGTTTGGCAGTTTATTATAAAGCTAAACATAGTGATATGGGTTGGCTCTGTCCCCACCCAATTCTCATATTGAATTATAGTGCCCATAATTCCCATTTGTCATGGGAGGAATCTGGTGCTGGTAATTGAATTATGGGGACAGATCTTTTGCAAACTCTTCTCATGATAGTGAAGAAGTTTCACAAGATCTCATGATTTTATAAAGGAAAGTTCCCTTGCACAAGCTCTCCTGACTGCCACCATGTAAGATGTCCCTTGCTCTTCCATCACGATTGTGAGGCCCCCTCAGCCATGTGGAACTGTGAGTCAATTAAACCTCTTTCCTTTATAAATTACACAGTCTTATGTATGTCTTTACTAGCAGCATAAGAACAGACTAATACACACAGATTTCCCATACTACCCAGCAATCACACTCCTTGGTATTCACCCAACGGATTTGAAAACATATCCATCCAAAAACCTGCATATGAATGTTTATAGCAGCTTTACTCATAATTGCCAAAAACCGGGAGCAACCACAATGTCCCTCAATAGATGATGGGCCAAACTATGATATATCCATAATACGGAATATTATTCAGCAATCTAAATTAATGAGCTATTAATTCATGCCACACCATGGAAGAACCTTAATGCATAATGCTAAGAAAAAGGACCAAGTTTGAAAAGGCTATATGCTGTATGATTCCATTCACATTACATTTTGAAAAAGAGAACATTATGAACATGAAAAACAAATCAAACCCACCAGGAGTTTGTGGAAGGAAGTAGATTGGCTGGGTAAACACAGGGCTTTTTTTTTTTTTTTAGAATAGTGAAGCTATTGTGTATGATAACGTAGCAGTGGATATATAACAGTATGCATTTGACAAAACCCACAGAATTTTATAGCGCAAAGGTAAACCTTACCATTTGCAAATCCCAGGATGGAACGCAGACGGTGACAGAGGAATCTCACTGCAATACTAATGTATGGCATAAACTCATTGAAGGGAGGCTGGAGAAAAAAAGGTGCTGACCTAAGTCACTTCAGAAATGATTAAAGACAAAAAGGAACTCTACAAAAAATAAGCACCACATTCTAGTTGGTAAAGTTGCTTCCCATGGGGGTACAAATTAACAGTTCCAAAACCACAGTCCATGCACAATGGGAATGGCCAAGTAAGTAATTAGATGGTAGGTGGTGAGAGCTAGTTTTCTCTGTTAGGGAAATTTCAGATAAGCAAGAGGGGAAAGCTAAAATAAGCCATGTAGGGCTGGATTAGAGCGGTACATCATCACAATCTTATATTTAGCTTTTTAAAAAATTTTTTTGAGACAGTCTCACTCTGTTGCCCAGGCTGGAGTGCAGTGGTGCAATCTCAGCTCACTGCAACCTCTGTTTCCCAGGTTCAAATGATTGTTGTGCCTCAGCATCTGGAGTAGCTGGAATTACAGGCATATACAACAATGCCTGGCTAATTTTTGTATTTTTAGTAGAGACAGGTTTCACCATGTTGACCAGGCTGGTCTCAAACTCCTGGCCTCAAGCAATCTACCTGCCTCAGCCTCCTAAAGTGCTGGGAATACAGGCATGAGCCACTGCACCTGGCCAGCTTTAGAAAGATATATATGGATACATAAATAATTGTAGCTATGTGTGTATGCACAGGTTAGTATCCACCCGTATGTTTCCTAGCTCTGTCTACTGAGAGAGCCTACATGCAGTGAAACCCTACTGATGATGAACACTGGTCATATTTTTATGTCTAATATTATTCTCCAATAAAAGGAACCATGCTGCTTGGAGAAAGCATTCGTGCGAGGGCTGAGCAGGGAATATACACATCTACCTTGATGATATGATTTGGCTGTGTCCCCACCCAAATCTCACCTTGAATTGTAATAATCCCCATGTGTCAAGGGGGCCAGGAGGAGATAATTGAATCATGGGGGCAGTTTCCCCCATGCTGGTCTTGTGGTAATGGATAAGGCTCATGAGATCTGATGGTTTTGTAAATGGGAGTTACCTGCACAAGCTCTCTTGCCTGCTGCCATGTTCTTCTGTTATGGTTGTGAGGCCTCCTTAGCCATGTGGAACTGTGAGTCAACTAAGCCTCTTTCCTTTATAAATTATGCAGTCTTGGGTATGTCTTTATTAGCAGTGTGATAAGAGACTAATACACTTGAGCATCCTGAATACCAGAAAGTAAGGAAATACTCAAAAATAAAAAGCAATAATGGTGGTATGTCAAAGGGACACAAGAGCCAACCTGAAAGAGTTCCTAATGACCAAACTGAAACCATCTGAGTAACCAAATAATTTATGTAGTATTGAGTTATAACCCCAAGTATAAAATAAATATCCATTTATATCAGTATGACCTCATACTGATATAAATAATTGAATGAATAAATAAATAAATGAGGGGGAAAAGACAAATACTGTGCAGGAGAATTTCAAAAGATTTATGTAGATAGTTCACTCTTGAGACGAGGCATAACTCCCCATTCCTTAAGCACAGGCTGCATGTGCTGCCCTCCTTCCAAAGTATACATTATGGAATGGGGAGGAGTGACTTTGCCATGGAGAAACCAGACAAACATCACCTCAGCCAGGTGACCAGGGTCAATGTCAACAGTGACAAGTCATAGTCACAGCTGTCCCTTTTCCTTTACTTTTGTAGTCTTTCCCCCAAACCCCAGTCTAACCCTAAGAACAAATATTAAACACACCCAAATTGAGGGACTTTCTACAAAATACTTGATCGCTACTCTTGAAAACCATCAGGTCATCAAAAGAAAAAAGGAAAATATGAGGGACTATCATAGCCAAAAGGTCCCTAAGGAGACTTTGTGACTAAATGTAATGGGGAATCCTGAAATAGAAAAAGGGCTTAGGGGAAAAGGAATGGAATCCATCCAAAGTATGAGGTTTACTTAATAATAATATGTATCACTACTGGTTCACTAACTGACAAATGTTCCATAAAAATGTAATATGTTAATGCTCAGGGAAACTGGGTACTGGGTACCTAGAAACTCTCTATATTGCCTTTGCAACTTCTTTATAAATCTGCAACTATTCCAAATAAAAAGTATATTAAAAAAAAAAAAACAACCACTAGCCAGGCACAGTGGCTCACACCTGTAATCCTAGCACTCTGGGAGGCCGAGGTGGGTGGATAAATTGAGGTCAGGAGTTCAAGACCAGCCTGGCCAACATTTTTAGTAGAAACTCCGTCTCTACTAAAAATACAAAAAAAAAATTAGCCAGGTGTGGTGGCACACACCTGTCATCCCAGCTACTCAGGAGGCTGAGGCAGGAAAATCGCTTGAACCCGGGAGGGAGAGGTTACAGTGAGCCGAGATCATGCCACTGCACTCCAGCCTGGGTGACAGAGTGAGACTCCATCTCAAATAAATAAATAACATCTACTTGCCCAAGTTCCACCTGAAGAGATTTGGATTTAGTCAGTCTGAGAACACTGCCACATATATAACATGAATATTAAGTAACAATAATAATGGACAAAATCTACCCATAAAGAATTTCTCCAGTTTACCTCAGCTCCTTATTACTCTCCCAACTCATTCATTCATATATTCGATAAGTATTTATAGAGGACCTGACATATCCCAGGGACTCTGTAAGGTAATGGGAATTTAACACCCAACAAATCTGTTTTGTAAGCAGCAGGTCACAATCCATTAGGAGGTCATGAAATCAAGCTAGTGGGTCACAAGTAGCACTTTTTCCCTACTGACATGAAAGAATAAAAGGTATCAGAATCCAACTAACATAATAAAAGACTGAGTTGGAAAATTATTTGTTTTGTGTATGTGCGTATGTCCTGGATTATGATATAAAGTGAAATTCTTAATATAGATTTACAGTCAAAAGAGCTTGAAAGCTACTGTAATAAATTATGTCCCTGGCCTCAGGGAGCTTTAGTTTGGCAGAGGAAAAAAGGTGAGTAAATCTTAGAAAGAATGTTTTGCTTTAACAACGGCAAAATAGAAATGTTTTCTATAGTTTGTATAAAAAATAGTACCATTAACTAGTTCACAAAATCTTAGTCTAAGAAATATCACAGCGTATTTATATTTATTCATTTACGATTTATTCCACCATTTCACCAGAAAGAATTTACAGCAGCTTCCAAGTTAAGATAGCCACCCCTGGCTATGAAATTTGGAGACCTGGGGTTCAAATGCCATAAAAATCTTCTCTACAAATAGCCTAACACGTTTCTGATGGTATATTCTTATAGAAACCCATTTTTTCCAATAATTCATCTATACCCAAGCCCAACTTGTCCAAATTTCTCTGCTTGTTGTTTCGAGTTGGAATAAACATGTATTTTCAGTCTCTAGATTACATTCACAAGAACACAGTCATGCTCAAGATCAGTTAGTGCCTCACCCTTTGGGTGCCCTGCAACCCACCGTAACTCCTGGCAAAGCAGACAGGAACATTTCCATCTAAAGAAAAAAAAGTCGCTTTTCAATTTCAGATTTCCAGCTTGGATCAATTTGCTTAGACTTCTCAGTGCAAATTAAGCTCATCAACAAAGCTTAGTATTAACATTATTTTGGCCAGGTGCAGTGCCTCACACCTGTAATCATAGTACTTTGGGAGGCCAAGGCAGGAGGATCACTTAAGTACAGGAGTTTGAGACCAGTATGGGCAACAGAGTAAGACCCGTGACTCTGCAAAAACAGAATTAAAAATTAGCCAGCCGTGGGATCAGTCTGTGATTCCAGCTACTCAGGAGGCTGAAGTGCGAGGATCACTTGAACCCAGGAATTTGAAGCTGTGGGGAGCCATGATGATGCCACTGCACTCCAGCCTGGGTGACAGAGAAAGACTCTGACTCAAAAAAAAAAAAAAAAAAAAAAAAAGGCAGAGCGCGGTGGCTCAAGCCTGTAATCCCAGCACTTTGGGAGGCTGAGGCAGGTGGATCACGAGGTCAGCAGATCGAGACCATCCTGGTCAACATGGTGAAACCCCGTCTCTACTAAAAATACAAAACATTAGCTGGGCATGGTGGCGTGTGCCTGTAATCCCAGCTACTCAGGAGGCTGAGGCAGGAGAATTGCCTGAACCCAGGAGGCGGAGGTTGCGGTGAGCCGAGATCGCGCCATTGCACTCCAGCCTGGGTAACAAAGAGTGAAACTCCGTCTCAAAAAAAAAGAGAGAGAGAGAGAGAGAAACAAAGAAAGAAAAACATAGAAAAAAATTTGTTTGATCTGAAGTACAATGTCTTTAAGAAGTTAAATCTGTAAGTATTCAGAGTAAGAAGCAAAACTGCAGGTGAGTGTCTTTTTGTTTCTTCCACGATCCCATGAGAAGCAGCTAGGGAAGAAGAGAAAACAGCACAAACTAGCATGAAGAAACAGAGAAGTCATTAATTGGATCGATAGACAGGAGAAGGCGAATACCACTTAAGAGTGAAAGAGCAGGACAAAACAGCGGACACACAACGCTGACCTCCACCTCCCACCATCCTCCAGCTGCAACACCCCCATGGAAAAGAACCTAAAAAAGCACCACAGGCAAATTCTAAGACTGTACAGTGCTTTGATTTACACAAATATAACCTCTTTCTCTAATAGATGAACCTCTTGCTCCTTTAAGTGATCTTGTTTTGAAATGAGGTTAGATATTTAAAACAGTCTCTTTACTGGGAAACACTTTGCTCTGTCAGGGAAATGTTAATCATATTTGCTAGACTTACTATTATACATCCATTCTAATAATCTCAATTTCTCCAGTCTTGCAAATATGTGCACAGACTCACATATAAGATCCTAAAGAAAGGATTTTGCTGACGCTTCTCAATTGTCTCAGAGTGTCTTTCATTTTGACATGAGAATAAACCGATGCCTGGCAGCATTTGTTTTTGAAGAAAGGGAGAGAACAAGGAAATATAAAGATTTCAAAACTCCAAAAATGCACAGGATTGTCTCTTTGAAGTCTCAGCGCCTCAAAGAACTCAAATAATGGCTCATATGGTTCTTTTTCACTTTTACTTATTATAATTTCATCCTATAACCAAAGCAGGCTTCCATTGTGAAGTTAATTATTCAACTGTATAGAGTTACTATATAAGCCATTAACTTTTCAAACATTTATTCCTTTGGGATACTCCATCTAAAATTAACTATTGCTCTTGTTATTGTTATTACTCTCATTCCAAAGTATATTCATATAAAACACATTATATCTTTTAAATTATATTTTTAAAAGTCAGTTCTCTGTAGTCCCCTATGAAAATGTTCTATCTTAATTGCAGTGACAGCTCCAAGAGGAAACACATTTGTCAAAATTCAAGCTGTGTATGGAGGTGGTTTGCCTTTTACTGTGTGCAAACTGTACCTCAATAAAGCTGATGAGGAAAACAGACTCTGTCAAGTGCGATGAAGATGTGGCGGGAGGGGAGCAGGGAAAGGGGCCTAATTTCAAATCACTAAGAATTTTAAATAGAGAAATAAAAATTCACTGTTCAGTGCTAATTTTAGGGTATGGCTGTAAAGTGAGTTACACCTTCTCTACAGTGAAATACGTAGAAGAGAACATTCCCTGCGATCCTGATATCCATCTAAAAAGAAGAAAATCTGGATAAACTAGCTCTATTCAGGACAGAACAATGATCAGTTTTCTTTGTTCTACTTTTGGCTGCTGAGAGTGTAGAAAACGTCAAATACCCAAAGCGAGTGGATCCAAAGCAAACACGTGATATTTCCATGCTGGGACTACAATACCATCCATGATGTTGTATTTTTTTCTTATAAAAATACATGCTTGTTTGAGAAGTTTTCAGAGATCATAGAAACATTTTAAACAAAATAATACTGCTATCAAATTATGTCATTAATCTTTCATTTTTTTTCTCCTCATTTATTATATATTTGAGATGATCTGGAATAATTACAGTCTTGATTCTGATCTCAACTTGAACAAACATAATCCCATGATCTTCATTTGTAAACATTTTATTGCTATATGTCTTGAGGAACTTCCTGTAAATATTAGTTATACAAGTTGCATAATAATAATCTTATGTAGCTGTATCACAAAGCACCATTCTTCAGCTGTTGAACTTCCGTATTATCTTTTTTAATTTACAAAGAATGGAATGAACATCTTTACACATAAATCTTTCAGCATATTTAAAATTATCTCCTGTGACAAGGAAGGCATTCCTAACTTTGACACAAACCCCAACAGCCACAAAAAAATTAATAAATTCAAGCATGTAATAAAATAAAATTCTCTGTATGACAAAACATACAGAAAGCCAGAAGACAACAACCAGCTGGTGGGATGGGAGCTGAGGGAGCGGGGGAGACTGTGATTCACAATAAAGGGCTAATTTCCTTAATACAGAGAAAGCTTCTACAGGTAAGTAAGGAAAAAAACTAACTCAATAGAATAATGAACAATGAATAAGAAAAGACACAGCTCATTTTGTGACAAATAGAGAGGTTGCTCTTAAATCTATTAAAAGATGCTCCTCATCATAAGAGAAAGGCAAATTAAAACTATGCTGAGATTTTCCTCTTATCAGAGTGGCAATGATTCACAAATTTTAACACTTACCCTTCTGTCAAGCATTTGGAGAAAGGTACTCTCGCCTCTCACATATTGCTGATGGGAGTAGAAACTGGAACAGCCTTATGGAAGGAAACCGGGTCATATCTATCAAAAGTGTAAACACACGCACTGTTTAATCTCAAATTTCCACTTTTAAGAATATATCCAGTAAATAAACTAACATGTACAATATGACAGAAGAACAAGGTTAGGCAATAAAGCTATATTTCTTTTTTTGTTTGTTTGTTTGTTTTGAGACGGAGTTTTGCTCTTGTTACCCAGGCTAGAGTGCAATGGCGCGATCTCGGCTCACCGCAACCTCCGCCTCCTGGGTTCAGGCAATTCTCCTGCCTCAGCCTCCCGAGTAGCTGGGCTTACAGGCGTGCGCCACCATGCCCAGCTAATTTTTTGTATTTTTTAGTAGAGACGGGGTTTCACCATGGTGACCAGGATGGTCCCAATCTCTTGACCTCGTGATCCACCCGCCTCGGCCTCCCAAAGTGCTGGGATTACAGGTTTGAGCCACCGCGCCAGTCCCAAAGCTATATTTCTAATACAAAAGTCCAATAATAGAAAATATAATCTAATACAATGAATATAAGTTCATACAATAGAATAAGAAACAGCAATTTTTTTAAATTTATTTCAATAGGTTTTGGGGGAAGAGGTGGTGTTTGGTTGCACGAATAAGCTCTTTAGTGGTGATTTCTGAGATTTTGGTGCCCCCACCACCTGAGCAGTGTACAGTGTACAGTATACCCAATGTGTAGTCTTTTAATTCTCACCGCCCCCCCAACCCTTTCCCCTGAGTCACCAAATGTATCATTCTTATGCCTTTGCGTCCTCACAGCTTAGTCTGCACATATGAGTGAGAACATATGATGTTTGGTTTTCCATTCCAGAGTTACTTCATTTAGAACAATAGTCTCCAATTCCATCCAGGTTGCTGTGGATGCCATTATTTCATTCCTTTTTGTGGCTGAGTAGTATTCCATGGTATATATATACATCACATTTGCTTTACCCACTCATTGGATAGTGTGCTGGTTTTGTGTTGGTTGGCCTCCAGCCAGGAGGTGGAGCTTTCAAGAGTGCATCAGCTGTGGGAATATAGGGAGGATACAAGCTCACCTCTGGCTGTGCCACCTAGTTCCTAACAGGCCACGGACTGTTACCAGTCTATGGCCTGGGAGTTGGGGAATTCTGCCCTATGAGACTCTAATGCCTGATGATCTAGGGTGGAACAGTCAGTTTCATCCCAAAACCATCTGCACCCACCCCCCAACTCCTATATGGAAAAAATGCCTTCCACAAAACTGGTCCCTGGTGGTACCAAAAAGTTTGGAAAGCACTGATCTAGTCAGAAGGTCTAAACATTGTAAGACTTCTGACTATGAAATTGCTTTCCAAAAGAGTTCCTCAAATTCTATTTCTGGTAGTAGTATGTGGACATCTTTCCCAGGCATTGTAGAGAAATAATATCCTTATACTTGATAACATGATTAAAAAGAGGTGGCATTATTTTGACTTGCATATGTTGATTACTAGTAAGTTTGAGCATTTTCTCAAATTTTGTTAGCTCTTTATATTTGCTCTTTTGTGAGACCCAGTCATGATGACCTTTTCCCCTTTACCTATTGAGCACAATAATTTTTATGAAATATATTATATCATAAATATATTTTATTTAGGGCATATCAAGCTTCTCCCTATAACTTATTGCATTTTTTTTTTGAGAAAGAGTATCTATCTCTCTGTTGCCCAGGCTGAAGTGCAGTGACACAATCACAGCTCACTGTAGCCTCAACTTCCTGGGCTCAAGCGATCCTCCTCCCTCAGCCTCCTGAGTAGCTGAGACTCCAGGCATATGCCACCACACCTGGCTAATTTTTTTTTTTTTTTTTTTTTTTTTTTTTGGTAGAGATGAGATTTCACTAGTTTGCCCAGGCTGGTCCCAAAGTCCTGGGCTCAAGTGATTCTCCCACCTGAGCCCCTCAAAATGCTGGGATTTCAGGTGTGCGCCACCATGCCCTACTACTTACTGCAATTTTTAAGCCAGTTTTTATCTGCCTCCTAATTTTTAGCTGCTTGATAGAAGTTTTAAGTTCTATGTGGTAAAATAGTGTCATAATTTCTTCTACCTCTTCGTTCCATTTTGGGTTTTTTTTGTTTTTGTTTTTTTTTTTTGTTTTCTTGTGCCTTTTTTTTTTTTTTTGAAATGGAGTCTCAGTTTGTCACTCAGGCGGAGTGCAATGGCACAATCTCACCTCACTGTAACTTTTGCCTCCCAGGCTCTAGCAATTCTCCTGCCTCAGCCTTCTAAGTAGCTGGGATTACAGGCTTGTACCAACATGCCTGGCTAATTTTTATATTTTTAGTAGAGACAGGGTTTCACCATGTTGGCCAGGATGGTCTCAAACTCCTGACTTCAAGTCATCCAACATACTGGGATTACAGGTGTGAGTCACTGTGCCCAGCCTACCTAGTTCAGTTCTAATCATTCTTTGGTTGCCATGATGGTCCAGGCAATTATTAAGTAAACCCTGAGAGGTAATAGATTAAAAGGGACACCATATTAGGGGAGATGGACACGTGATGGATAATTCTATATGGCATGATCAGTGAAGATAGAGGACCACAGGCAACTATGGACACACAGTTGGGCTAAGTGGCCCAACTCAGTAGTAGAGCCCAAGTTTCTAGAAGAAATTATTCATTAGATGAATTTTAGAAGACAAGGACATCAGTCAATAAACAAAATGAGAAGAGAATGCTAGGTAAAGGGCACACCACAAGAAGTGCACAGATAGGTGAATGACACGAGGACTATGAGGAAGCTCCAGTTGCTTGTAATTGCTAAAGCTTGGAATATACACAGAATGGTGAAAGATGATGTCAGAGCTATTGCAGAGTCAGTGTGGACTTTTTACCTGCAGAACTAGGACATAACAAATGCCTGGTTTAACCTACTAAGTTTTGGTAATTTGTCACAGCAGCAATAGAAAACTAATACAAACTCTGTGGCCTGGAAGTGTTGTGCTGTTGTAACAAATATCTAAAACTGTGGAAAGCCTTGGAATTAGGGAGTGGGTAGAAGCCGGAAGAATTTTGAAAAACATGATAGAAAAAACTAGATTGTCTTGAGCAGACTGAAATACGGACAGGAAAGGTGGTACCAGTGAGAGTATCTAAGGAGTTCCTAAAGAAATGAGGACAAACACATTACTAGGAACTGCAGTAAGGGTGATCTTTGTTAAACACTGGCAGAAAGTTTAGTGAAATGTGTCCTGTAGTTATGTGGAAAGCCAAAAGTGTAAACATCTTATATAACTGACAGTAATTTTCAGATTTGTGGAGTTTTGCAAGCTTTAAGCAAAGTAGATGAAGAAGGCCCAATCCTTCAGCTTTGTTTAACATCACTGAGTAGACTAAAACTCCTCCCAGAGCCTGATCTAGGACTTCAGCTAATGGCTTTCAAGTTTGGACAAAAATCTTTGAGTATTAACTTGGAAATATGTAAATTGATGGATGGGTACGTAATATATTGATAACAGTTAAATGTTAATGACAGAATCTACGTGATGGGTATAGGGGCCTTCACTGTAAAATTGAACTTTCCTGTATATTTCAAAGCTTTGCCTGCTAAAATGTACAGGGCATTGAAGAATATATTAGTGAGGGTTCTGTAAAGGCACATAACTAATTGGATAGCTGTATATATGAAGGGGAGTTTACTTATTAATTTTTATTTGTTATTATTATACTTTAAGTTCTCGGGTACATGTACAGACTGTGCAGGATTGTTACATAGGTATACACATGCCATGGTGGTTTGCTGCATCCATCTCCCTAGAATCTAAATTAGGTATTTTTCCTAATGTTATACCTCCCCTAACCCCCCACCCCTAATAGGCCCCAGTGTGTGATGTTCCCCTCCCTGTGTCCATGTGTTCTCATTGCTCAACACCCACTTATGAGTGACAACATGAGGTGTTTGGTTTTCTGTTCTTGTGTCAGTTTGCTGAGAATGATGGTTTCCAGCTTCATCTGTGTACCTGCAAAGGATATGAACTCATCCTTTTTCTTCTTTATGCTGTATAATATTCCATGGTGTATATGTGCCACATTTTCTTTATCCAGTCTATCATTGATGGGCATTTGGGTTGGTTTCAAGTCTTTGCTATTGTAAACAGTGCCACAATGAACATATGTGTATATGTGTCTTTATAATAGAATGATTCATAATCCTTTGGGTATATACCGAGTAATGGGATTGCTGGGTATTTGTATTTTTATTTTTAAATCCTTGAGGAATCGCCACACTGTCTTCCACAATGGTCAAATTAATTTACATTCCCACCAACAGTGTAGAAGTGTTACTTTTTCTCCACATTCTCTCCAGCATCTGTTGTCTCCAGATTTTTTTAATGATCACCATTCTAACTGGGGTGAGATGGTATCTCATGTGGTTTTTAATTTGTATTTATCCAATGACCAGTGATGATGAGCATTTTTTCATATGTTTGTTGGCCACATAAATGTCTTCTTTCAAAAAGTGTTTGTTCATATCCTTTGCCCATTTTTTGATAGGTTTGTTTTTTTCTTGTAAATTCGTTTAAGTTCTTTTTTTAAAAAATTTTTTATTGCATTTTAGGTTTTGGGGTACATGTGCAGAACATGCAAGACAGTTGCATAGGTACACACATGGCAGTGTGTTTTGCTTCCTTTCTCCCCTTCACCCACATTTGGCATTTCTCCCCAGGCTATCCCTCCCCAGCTCCCCCCCCAACGCTGGCCCTCCCCTATTCCCCCCAATAGACCCCAGTGTTTAGTACTCCCCTCTCTGTGTCCACGTGTTCTCATTTTTCATCACTCGCCAATGAGTGAGAATATGCGGTATTTCATTTTCTGTTCTTATGTCAGTTTGCTGAGAATGATGTTCTCCAGATTCATCCATGTCCCTACAAATGACACAAACTCATCATTTCTGATTGCTGCATAATATTCCATGGTGTATATGTGCCACATTTTCCCAATCCAGTCTATTATCATTGGGCATTTGGGTTGATTCCAGGACTTTGCTATTGTAAACAGTGCTGCAATGAACATTCGTGTACATGTGTCCTTATAGTAGAACGATTTACAGACTTTTGGATATATACCCAGTAATGGGATTGCTGGGTCAAATGGAATTTCTATTTCTAAGGCCTTGAGGAATTGCCACACTGTCTTCCACAATGGTTGAACTAATTTACACTCCCACCAACAGTGTAAAAGTGTTCCTTTTTCTCCACATCCTCTCCAGCATCTGTTGTCTCCAGATTTTTTAATGATCGCCATTCTAACTGGCGTGAGATGGTATCTCAACGTGGTTTTGATTTGCATCTCTCTGATGACCAGTGACGATGAGCATTTTTTCATATGATTGTTGGCCTCATATATGTCTTCTTTTGTAAAGTATCTGTTCATATCCTTTGCCCACTTTTGAATGGGCTTGTTTGTTTTTTTCCTGTAAATCTGTTTGAGTTCTTTGTAAATTCTGGATATCAGCCCTTTGTCAGATGGGTAGACTGCGAAAATTTTTTCCCATTCTGTAGGTTGCCAATCCACTCTAGTGACTGTTTCTTTTGCCATGCAGAAGCTGTGGAGTTTCATTAGGTCCCATTTGTCTATTTTGGCTTCTGTTGCCAATGCTTTTGGTGTTTTGTTCATGAAGTGAACTTGCCTACTCCTATGTCCTGGATAGTTTTGCCTAGATTTCCTTCTAGGGTTTTTATGGTGCCAGGTCTTATGTTTAAGTCTTTAACCCATCTGGAGTTAACTTTAGTGTAAGGTGTCAGGAAGGGATCCAGTTTCTGCTTTCTGCACATGGCTAGCCAGTTTTCCCAACACCATTTGTTAAACATGGAATCCTTTCCCCATTGCTTGTTTTTGTCAGGTTTATCAAAGATTGTATAGTTGTATGTATGTTGTGTTGCCTCCAGTGCCTCTGTTTTGTTCCATTGGTCTATATCTCTGTTTTGGTACCAGTACCATGCTGTTTTGATTACTATAGTTTGAAATCCGGTAGTGTGATGCCCCCCGCTGTGTTCTTTTTGCTTAGAATTGACTTGGCTATGCGGGCTCTCTTTTGGTTCCATATGAAGTTCATGGTGGTTTTTTCCAGTTCTGTGAAGAAAGTCAATGGTAGCTTGATGGGATAGCGTTGATTCTGTAAATACTTTGGGCAGTATAGCCATTTTCACGATATTAATTCTTCCTAACCATGAACATGGAATGTTTCTCCATCTGTTTGTGTCCTCTCTGATTTCGTTGAGCAGTGGTTTGTAGTTCTCCTTGAAGAGGTCTCTTACATTCCTTGTGAGTTGTATTCCAAGGTATTTTATGCTTTTTGTAGCAATTGCGAATGGCAGTTCGCTCTTGATTTGGCTTTCTTTAATTCTGTTATTGGTGTAGACAAATGCTTGTGATTTTTGCACATTGATTTTATATCCTGAGACTTTGCTGAAGTTGCTTATCAGTTTCAGGAGTTTTTGGGCTGAGGCAGTGGGGTCTTCTAGGTATACTATCATGTCGTCTGCAAATAGAGACAATTTGGTTTCCACCTTTCCTATTTGAATACCCTTTATTTCTTTTTCTTGCCTGATTGCTCTGGCTAGAACTTCCAGTACTATATTGAATAGGAGTGGTGAGAGAGGGCATCCTTGTCTAGTGCCAGATTTCAAAGGGAATGCTTCCAGTTTTTGCCCATTCAGTATGATATTGGCTGTTGGTTTGTCATAAATAGCTTTTATTACTTTGAGATACGTTCCATCGATACCGAGTTTATTGAGGGTTTTTAGCATAAAGGGCTGTTGAATTTTGTCAAATGCCTTCTCTGCGTCAATTGAGATAATCATGTGGTTTTTGTTTTTGGTTCTGTTTATGTGGTGAATTATGTTGATAGACTTGCGTATGTTGAACCAGCCTTGCATCCCTGGGATGAATCCTACTTGATCATGATGGATAAGTTTTTTGATTTGCTGTTGCAATCGGCTTGCCAATATTTTATTGAAGATTTTTGCATCTATGTTCATCATGGATATTGGCCTGAAGTTTTCTTTTCTCGTTGGGTCTCTGCCGGGTTTTGGTATCAGGATGATGTTGGTCTCATAAAATGATTTGGGAAGGATTCCTTCTTTTTGGATTGTTTGAAATAGTTTTAGAAGGAATGGTACCAGCTCCTCTTTGTGTGTCTGGTAGAATTTGGCTGTGAACCGTCTGGACCTGGGCTTTTTTTGTGTGGTAGGCTCTTAATTGCTGCCTAAACTTCAGACCTTGTTATTGGTCTATTAATAGTTTCAGCTTCCTCCTGGTTTAGGCTTGGGAGGACACAGGAGTCCAGGAATTTATCCATTTCTTCCAGGTTTACTAGTTTATGCACATATAGTTGTTTGTAATATTCTCTGATGATGGTTTGAATTTCTGTGGAATCTGTGGTGATTTCCCCTTTATCATTTTTTATTGCATCTATTTGGTTGTTCTCTCTTTTATTTTTAATCAATCTGGCTAGTGGTCTGTCTATTTTGTTGATCTTTTCAAAAAACCAGCTCTTGGATTTATTGATTCTTTGGAGGGTTTTTCGTGTCTCAATCTCCTTCAGCTCAGCTCTGATCTTAGTTATTTCTTGTCTTCTGCTGGGTTTTGAGTTTTTTTGGTCTTGCTCCTCTAGCTCTTTCAATTTTGACGATAGGGTGTCAATTTTGGATCTCTCCATTCTCCTCATATGGGCACTTATTGCTATATACTTTCCTCTAGAGACTGCTTTAAATGTGTCCCAGAGGTTCTGGCACGTTGTGTCTTCGTTCTCATTGGTTTCGAAGAACTTCTTTATTTCTGCCTTCATTTCGTTGTTTACCCAGTCAACATTCAAGAGCCAGTTGTTCAGTTTCCATGAAGCTGTGCGGTTCTGGGTCGGTTTCTGAATTCTGAGTTCTAACTTGATTGCACTATGGTCTGAGAGGCTGTTTGTTATGATTTCAGTTGTTTTGCATTTGTTGAGCAGTGCTTTACTTCCAATTATGTGGTCAATTTTAGAGTAGGTGTGATGTAGTGCTGAGAAGAATGTGTATTCTGTGGATTTGGGGTGGAGAGTTCTGTAAATGTCTATCAGGTTTGCTTGCTCCAGGTCTGAGTTCAAGCCCTGGATATCCTTGTTGATTTTCTGTCTGGTTGATCTGTCTAGTATTGACAGTGGAGTGTTAAAGTCTCCCACTATTATTGTGTGGGAGTCTAAGTCCTTTTGTAAGTCATTAAGAACTTGCCTTATGTATCTGGGTGCTCCTGCATTGGGTCCATATATGTTCAGGATCATTAGCTCTTCTTGTTGTATCGATCCTTTTACCATTATGTAATGGCCTTCTTTGTCTCTTTTGATCTTTGTTGCTTTAAAGTCTATTTTATCAGAGATGAGAATTGCAACTCCTGCTTTTTTTGCTTTCCATTAGCTTGGTAAATCTTCCTCCATCCCTTTATTTTGAGCCTTTGTGTAGCCTTGCATGTGAGATGGGTTTCCTGGATACAGCACACTGATGGGTTTTGGATTTTTATCCAATTTGCCAGTCTGTGTCTTTTGATTGGTGCATTTAGTCCATTTACATTTAGGGTTAATATTGTTATGTGTGAATTTGATACTGCCATTTTGATGCTAAGTGGCTGTTTTGCCCGTTAGTTGTTGTAGATTCTTCATTATGTTGATGCTCTTTAGCATTCAGTGTGATTTTGGAATGGCTGGTACTGGTTGATCCTTTCTATGTATAGTGCCTCTTTTAGGAGCTCTTGTAAAGCAGGCCTGGTGGTGACAAAATCTCTGAGTACTTGCTTGTTCGAAAAGGATTTTATTTTTCCTTCACTTATGAAGCTCAGTTTTGCTGGATATGAAATTCTGGGTTGAAAGTTCTTTGCTTTAAGAATGTTGAATATTGGCCCCCACTCTCTTCTGGCTTGTAGAGTTTCTGCCAAGAGATCTGCTGTGAGTCTGATGGGCTTCCCTTTGTGGGTGACCCGACCTTTCTCTCTGGCTGCCCTTAGTATTCTCTCCTTTATTTCAACCCTGTTGAATCTGACGATTATGTGCCTTGGGGTTGCTCTTCTTGCGGAATATCTTTGTGGTGTTCTCTGTATTTCCTGCAATTGAGTGTTGGCCTCTCTTGCTAGGTGGGGGAAATTTTCCTGGATGATGTCCTGAAGAGTATTTTCCAGCTTGGATTCATTCTCTTCGTCCCCTTCTGGTACACCTATCAAACGTAGGTTAGGTCTCTTCACATAGTCCCACATTTCTTGGAGACTTTGTTCATTCCTTTTTGCGCTTTTTTCTCTAATTTTGGTTTCTCATTTTATTTCATTGAGTTGGTCTTCGACTTCAGATATTCTTTCTTCTGCTTGGTCAATTCGGCTATTGAAACTTGTGTTTGCTTCGCAAAGTTCCCGTATTGTGTTTTTCAGCTCCTTTAATTCATTCATATTCCTCTCTAAGGTATCCATTCTTGTTATCATTTCCTCGAATCTTTTTTCAAGGTTCTTAGTTTCTTTGCATTGATTTAATACATGATCGTTTAGCTCACAAAAGTTTCTCATTATCCATCTTCTGAAGTCTAATTCCGTCATTTCGTCACAGTCATTCTCCGTCCAGCTTTGTTCCCTTGCTGGTGAGGAGTTTTGGTCCTTTCTAGGAGGCGAGGTGGTCTGGTTTCAGGTGTTTTCCTCCTTTTTGCGCTGGTTTCTTCCCATCTTTGTGGATTTGTCCGCTGGTCGTCTGCGTAGTTGCTGACTTTTCAATTGGGTCTCTGAGTGGACACCCAGAATGTTGATGATGAAGTATTTCTGTTGCTTGGTTTTCCTTCTACCAGTCTAGCCCCTTTGCTGTACGACTGCTGAGGTCCGCTCCAGACCCTGCTTGTCTGGGGTACACCTCTAGCAGCTGTCGCACAGCAAGGGATGCTACCAGTTTCTTTTTCTGCTATCTTTGTTCCAGGATGATGCCTGCCTAATGTCAGTCTTTTGGATATAGAGGGGTCAGGGAGCTGCTTGAGGAGACAGTTTGTACTTTATAGGGGCTTAATTGCTGAGCTGTGAGCTCTGTTGTTAATTCAGGGCTGTTAGGCTGCTATGTTTGATTCTGCTGCAACAGAGCTCATTAAAAAACCCTTTTTTTTCCTCAAATGCTCTGTGTTGAGGGGTTTGGGCTTTATTTTTGGATGTCCGTTGAGGTCCTGCCCAGCTAGGATGCAGACTAGCCACTGTTTGGCTGCCGAGGCTCCGCCCTGCTGTTGTGTGATTCGCCCTGTTCCTGCAGGCTCTGCTGTGGTCTCTGCCACGCCCTGCGGCAGAGTCTCTCTGTTGTAGCGGATTGCCTCAGCAATGGCAGGCTGCGTCAGCAGTGGGCGTGTATCTCAGTAGGGACGGGTTGCCTCGGCAATGGCTGGCTGCGTCAGCAGTGGGCGTGTATCTCAGTAGGGACGGGTTGCCTCGGCAATGGCAGGCTGCGTCAGCAGTGGGCGTGTATCTCAGTAGGGACGGGTTGCCTCGGCAATGGCTGGCTGCGTCAGCAATGGGCGTGTATCTCAGTTGGGGCGGGTTGCCTCGGTAATGGTGGACGCCCCTCCCCCTCAGAGCATCTCGGGCCATCTGCACGGGGCTTGTTTGAAATCGCAGTTTTGTTCGTCCCACTGGGCCAACCCTAACGCTCTGTCCCTGCGATCCCCTGGGCTGGCCCACTGTTCAAGTCTAGCTCAGTCTCAAGTCCAGCCCTCTCACGTCTCCGGTTGCTGGTTCAACGGGGCACCCGGACAAGCACGCCCTGTGGGGAGCGCTGGGCAGGGCCAGCCGCTGCCACCCCGGCTGCCGGCTTCGCCAGGTGGAGGTTCTGCCTGGCGTCCCGTGTCTCCTCTTCACTTGGGAATTTCCCCGTTCTGTGGGCAACAAAGATCAGTCTGGAAATGCAGCTCAGACTCACCTCTCCGCGGACACAATGAGAGCTCCAATCCTGGGTTGTTCTCACAGCGCCATCTTGAGTCCTCCCCCCACTGTGTTCTTTTTGCTTAGAATTGACTTGGCTATGCGGGCTCTCTTTTGGTTCCACATGAAGTTCATGGTGGTTTTTTCCAGTTCTGTGAAGAAAGTCAATGGTAGCTTGATGGGATAGCGTTGAGTCTGTAAATTACTTTGGGCAGTATAGCCATTTTTATGATATTAATTCTTCCTAACCATGAACATGGAATGTTTCTCCATCTGTTTGTGTCCTCTCTGATTTTGTTGAGCAGTAGTTTGTAGTTTTCCTTGAAGAGGTCCCTTACGTTCCTTGTGAGTTGTATTCCTAGGTATTTTATGCTTTTTGTAGCATTGTGAATGGCAGTTCGTTCTTGATTTGGCTTTCTTTAAGTGTGTTATTGGTGTAGAGAAATGCTTGTGATTTTTGCACATTGATTTTATATCCTGAGACTTTGCTGAAGTTGCTTATCAGTTTCAGGAGTTTTTGGGCTGAGGAATGGGGTCTTCTAGGTACACTATCATGTCGTCTGCAAATAGAGACAATTTGGCTTCCATGTTTCCTATCTGAATGCCCTTTATTTCTTTTTCTTGCCTGATTGCTCTGGCTAGAACTTCCAGTACTATGTTGAATAGGAGTGGTGAAGGAGGGCATCCTTGTCTAGTGCCGGATTTCAAAGGGAATGCTTCCAGTTTTTGCCCATTCAGTATGATATTGGGTGTTGGTTGGTCATAAATAGCTTTTATTACTTTGAGATATGTTCCATCGATACCGAGTTTATTGAGGGTTTTTAGCAAAAAGGGCTGTTGAATTTTGTCGAATTCCTTCTCTGCATCAATTGAGATAATCATGTGGTTTTTGGTTTTGGTTCTGTTTACGTGGTGAATTACGTTTATAGACTTGTATATGTTGAACCAGCCTTGCATCCCTGGGATGAATCCTACTTGATCATGATGGATAAGTTTTTTGATTTGCTGTTGCAATCGGCTTGCCAATATTTTATTGAAGATTTTTGCATCTATGTTCATCATGGATATTGGCCTGAAGTTTTCTTTTCTTGTTGGGTCTCTTCCAGGTTTTGGTATCAGGATGATGTTGGTCTCATAAAATGATTTGGGAAGGATTCCCTCTTTTTGGATTATTTGGAATTGTTGCAGAAGGAATGGTACCAGCTCCTCTTTGTGTGTCTGGTAGAATTCGGATGTGAACCCATCTGGACCTGGGCTTTTTTTGTGTGGTAGGCTCTTAATTGCTGCCTCGACTTCTGACCTTGTTTTTGGTCTATTCATAGTTTCAGCTTCCTCCTGGTTTAGGCTTGGGAAGAAACAGGAATTTATCCATTTCTTCCAGGTTTACTAGTTTATGTGCATAGAGTTGTTTGTAATATTCTCTGATGATGGTTTGAATTTCTGTGGAATCTGTGGTGATTTCCCCTTTGTCATTTTTTTTTTTTTTTTGCATCTATTTGGTTGTTCTCTCTTTTCTTTTTTATCAATCTGGCTAGTGGTTCGTCTGTTTTGTTGATCTTTTCAAAAAACCAGCTCTTGGATTTATTGATTTTTTGAAGGGTTTTTCGTGTCTCTATCTCCTTCAGTTCAGCTCTGATCTTAGTTATTTCTTGTCTTCTGCTAGGTTTTGAGTTTTTTTGATCTTGCTCCTCTAGCTCTTTCAATTTTGATGATAGGGTGTCAATTTTGGATCTTCCCATGCTCCTCATATGGGCACTTATTGCTATATATTTTCCTCTAGAGACTGCTTTAAATGTGTCCCAGAGATTCTGGCATGTTGTGTCTTTGTTCTCATTGGTTTCGAAGAACTTCTTTTTTTTTTTTTTTTTTTTGAGATGGAATTTCGCTCTCGTTACCCAGGGTGGAGTGCAATGGCGCGATCTCGGCTCACTGCAACCTCCGCCTCCTGGGTTCAGGCAATTCTCCTGCCTCAGCCTCCCGAGTAGCTGGGATTACAGGCATGTGCCACCATGCCCAGCTAATTTTTTGTATTTTTAGTAGAGACGGCATTTCACCATGTTGACCAGGATGGTCTTGATCTCTCAGTCTCATGATCCACCCGCCTCGGCCTCCCAAAGTGCTGGGATTACAGGCTTGAGCCACCGTGCCCGGCCCGAAGAACTTCTTTATTTCTGCCTTCATTTCATTGTTTATCCAGTCAACATTCAAGAGCCAGTTGTTCAGTTTCCATGAAGCTGTGTGGTTCTGGGTTGGTTTCTGAATTCTGAGTTCTAACTTGATTGCACTATGGTCTGAGAGACTGTTTGTTATGATTTCCATTGTTTCGCATTTGCTGAGGAGTGCTTTACTTCCAATTATGTGGTCAATTTTAGAGTAGGTTTGATGTGGTGCTGAGAAGAATGTATATTCTGTGGCTTTGGGGTTGAGAGTTCTATAAATGTCTATCAGGTTTGCTCGTTCCAGGTCTGAGTTCAAGTCCTGGATATCCTTGTTGATTTTCTGTCTGGTTGATCTGTCTAATATTGACAGTGGAGTGTTAAAGTCTCCCATTATTATTGTGTGGGAGTCTAAGTCTCCTTGTAAGTCATTAAAAGTCTCCCACTCTTATTGTGTGGGAGTCTAAGTCTCCTTGTAAGTCATTAAGAACTTGCCTCATATATCTGGGTGCTCCTGTATTGGGTCCATATATATTTAGGATCATTAGCTCTTCTTGTTGTATCAATCATTTTACCATTATGTAATGACCTTCTTTGTCTCTTTTGATCTTTGTTGCTTTAAAGTCTATTTTATCAAAGATGAGAATGGCAACTCCTGCTTTTTTTTTGCTCTCCATTTGCTTGGTAAATCTTCCTCCATCCCTTTATTTTGAGCCTTTGTGTATCCTTGCATGTGAGATGGGTTTCCTGGATACAGCACACTGATGAGTTTTGTTTTTTTATCCACTTTGCCAGTCTGTGTCTTTTGATTGGTGCATTTAGTCCATTTACATTTAGGGTTAATAATGTTATGTGTGAGTTTGATCCTGCCATTTTGATGCTAGCTGGCTATTTTGCCCATTCGTTGATGAAGATTCTTCATTTTGTTGATGCTCTTTAGCATTTAGTGTGTTTTTGGAATGGCTGGTACTGGTTGTTCCTTTCTATGTGTAGTATGTCTTTCAGGAACTCTTGTAAAGCAGGCCTGGTGGTGACAAAATCTCTGAGTACTTGCTTGTTCGAAAAGGATTTTATTTTTCCTTCACTTATGAAGCTCAGTTTGGCTGGATATGAAATTCTGGGTTGAAAGTTCTTTTCTTTAAGGATGTTGAATATTGGCCCCACTCTCTTCTGGCTTGTAGAGTTTCTGCCGAGAGATCTGCTGTGAGTCTGATGGGCTTCCCTTTGTGGGTGACCCGACCTTTCTCTCTGGCTGCCCTTAGTATTTTCTCCTTCATTTCAACCCTGTTGAATCTGACGATTATGTGCCTTGGGGTTGCTCTTCTTGCGGAATATCTTTGTGGTGTTCTCTGTATTTCTTGCATTTGAGTGTTGGCCTGCCTTGCTAGGTGGGGGAAATTTTCCTGGATAATATCCTGAAGAATATTTTCCAGCTTGGATTCATTCTCTTCATCACATTCCGGTACACCTATCAAACGTAGGTTAGGTCTCTTCACATAGTCCCACATTTCTTGGAGACTTTGTTCATTCCTTTTTGCGCTTTTTTCTCTAATTTTGGATTCTCATTTTATTTCATTGAGTTGATCTTCGACTTCTAATATTCTTTCTTCTGCTTGGTCAATTCGGCTATTGAAACTTGTGCGTGCTTCGTGAAGTTCTCGTATTGTGTTTTTCAGCTGCTTCAATTCATTCATATTCCTCTCTAAGTTATCCATTCTTGTTATCATTTCCTCGAATCTTTTTTCAAGGTTCTTAGTTTCTTTGCATTGATTTAAAACATGTTCTTTTAGCTCACAAAAGTTTCTCATTATCCACCTTCTGAAGTCTAATTCCATCATTTCATCACAGTCATTTTCCGTCCAGCTTTGTTCCCTTGCTGGTGAGGAGTTTTGGTCCTTTGTAGGAGTCGAGGTGTTCTGGTTTCGGGTGTTTTTCTCCTTTTTGCACTGGTTTCTTCCCATCTTTGTGGATTTATCCACCTGTCATCCGAGTAGTTGCTGACTTTTCAATTGGGTCTCTGAGTGGACGCCCAGATTGTTGATGATGAAGTATTTCTGTTACTTGGTTTTCCTTCTACCAGTCTAGCCCCTCCGCTGTACGACTGCTGAGGTCCACTCCAGGTCCTGCCTGTCTGGGGTGCACCTATAGCGGCTGTGGAACAGTGAGGGATGCTACCAGTTTCTTTTTCTACTATCTTTGTCCCAGAATGGTACCTGCCAAATGTCAGTCTTCTGGATATAGAGGGGTCAGGGAGCTGCTTGAGGAGACAGTCTGTACTTTATAGGAGTTCAAGTGCTGAGCTGTGAGCTCTCTTGTTCATTCAGGGCTGTTAGGCTGCTACATTTAATTCTGCTGCAGCAGAACTCATAAAAAAAAACAACCCATTTTTTCTCAGATGCTCTGTCTCGGGGGGTTGGGGTTTTCTTTATGAGTGTCCGTTGCGCTGTCCTGCCTAGCTAGGAGGCAGTCTAGTCACTATTTGCCTGCTGAGGCTCTGCCCTGCTGGTGTGAGGTCCACCCTGTTGCTGCGGGCTCTGCCCTGCTGCTGCAGTCTCCACCCTGCTGCCATGGGCTATGCCCTGCAGCAGAGTCTCTCTGTTGTGGCGGGTTGCCTCGACAACAGAAGGCTGCATCAGCAATGGGAGTGTACCTCAGTAGGGGCGGGTTGCCTCGGTAATGGCAAACGCCCCTCCCCCACCAAGCTGCACCATCCTGGGTTCAGCTGTGCCCGCAGTGAAACTCTCCACCCAGAGCGTTTGGAATTGCTGTTTTGTTTGTCCCACTTCCCTGGTCCAAATGCCGTTTCCCTGGAATCTCCTGGCCTGACTCACTGTCCAAGTCCCATTCAGTCAGACGGATATGCCAATCTGCCCTCTCAAGTCTCAGATTGCCAATTCAACAGGGCACCCGGACCAGTGCGCTTTGTGTGGAGTGCCGTGGAGTGCCGCTGTGCTGCAGCTCCGGCTGCCAGCTATACCGGCCAAAACCACTGCGCTGGCGTCCTGCGTCTCTATTATACCCAGGAATTTCCCCATTCTGTGGGCAAGAAAGATCCGCCTGGAAATGCGGCCCTGACTCACCCTCCACGCGTTCACCGAGAGTTTCAATCCTTGGTTGTTCTCACCGTGCCATCTTGAGTTGGTCTACCTGTTTAAGTTCTTTGTAGATTATGTATTAGCCCTTTGTCTGATGGGTAGATTGCAAAAATTTTTTCTCATTCTGTTGGTTGCTGGTTCACTCTAATGATTGTTTCTTTTGCTGTGCAGAAGCTCTTAAGTTTAATTAGATCTCATTTTTCTCTTTTGGCTTTTGTTGCCACTGCTTTTGGTGTTTTAGTTATGAAGTCCTTGCCTATGCCTATGTCCTGAAAGGTATTGCCTAGGTTTTCTTCTAGGGTTTTTATGGCGTTCGTTCTTATGTTAAAGTCTTCAATCCATCTGGAGTTAATTTTTGTAATAAGGTGTAAGGAAGTGGTCCAGTTTCAGCTTTCTACACATGGTTAGCCAGTTTCCCAATACCATTTATTAAACAGGGAATTCTTTCCCCATTTCTCATTTTTGTCAGGTCTGTCAAAGATCAGATGGTTGTAGATGTGTGGCATTAATTCTGAGGCCTCTGTTCTGTTGCATTGGTCTATATCTCTGTTTTGGTACCAGTACCATGCTGTTTTGATTAATGTAGCCTTGTAGTATAGTTTGAAGTCAGGTAGGTGATGCCTCCAGCTTTGATTTTTTTGCTTAGGATTGTCTTGGCTATATGGGCTCTTTTTTGGTTCCATATGAAGTTTAAGGTGGGCTTTTCCAGTTCTGTGAAGAAGGTCAATGGTAGCTTGATGAGGATAGCATTGAATCTTTAAATTACTTCAGGCAGTATGGCCATTTTCATGATATTGATGCTTCCTAACCATGAGCATGGAATGTTTTCCCATCTGTTTGTGTCCTCTCTTATTTCCTTGAGAAGTGGTTTGTAGTTCTCCTTGAAGAGGTCCTTCGTGCCCCTTGTTAGTTGTATTCCTAGGTATTTTATTCTCTTTGTAGCAACATTTGCAGATAACATGATTATATATTTAGAAGGGGAGTTTATTAAGGAGAATTTACTCACACAATCACACGGTAAAGTCCCACAAAAGGCTGCTTGCAAGTTGAGGAGTAAGGAAGCCAGTGGTAGATGAGTCCAAGCACTAAAACCTCAAAAATAGGGAAGCCAACAGTGCAGCCTTCAGTCTGTGGCCAAAGGCCCAAGAGTCCCTGGCAAACCACTGGTGTAAGTCCAAGAGTTAAAAAGCTGAAGTATTTGTAGTCTGATGTTCAAGAGCAGGAAGCATCCAGCACAGGAGAAAGATGAAGCTGGAAGACTCAGCAAATCTGCTCTTCCATCTTCTGCCAGCTTTATTCTAGCCATGGTGGCAGCTGATTAGATGATACCCAACCAGATTGAGGGTGGGTCTTCCTCTCCCAGTTCATTGACTCAAATGCTAATCGCTTTTGGCAACATGCTCACAGACATGCCCAGGAATAATACTTTGCATCCTTCAATCCAATCAAGTTGACACTCAATATTAACCATCACTGGGGCAAGAGGCTTTGTGTCAAATCCCAGTTGCTATGATTGGCAAGACGAGAACAAAATGCCTAATACTCAAATTACCTCATTTTCTTGTTTTTTCTTCTTTTTGCCTCTAGATATGATACTTGGTTTTTTTTTTTAATGTGTAAATGTGTAATGTAGATCATTACTGATTTTGCATGGTTGATGAGAAAAATAACAATGTCATAGCATTCTTGGCACTAGTAGAGGCCCTCAAATCAGGGGTAGCCAACTAGTGGGGCAAATAAACACAGTTCAGGAATCACTGGAGTATGCTGGTGAGAAACTTCTTTAAGGAGAAGCAGGGGCATTTCTGGGTCTTACTGTGCCCAGATTTCCTCTGACTCTAAGAATGGTCCATTTAGGCTATTTCATTTTTGCCAATTTCATTTTAGGAAACACAAGCCTTATAACAAAATCCCGAGGAAACCAGCTATGAAATACACAGACTGTGTGAGGAGAAGTGGTGTGAGTGTGCAATGCTTTGGTCTTAGTGACTGAGGACAGCCAACCCACATGCCCATTACCAAGGGGGCACGTGCTCCACACCAAATGAGCAACAATTCCACAGCCAAGCCTGCCCAGACAAGGGGACCTGCTACACAACTCCCCACCCTCAGCACTTTGTGACATAGGACAATGCCTACCACATGTCAGAACTCCAGTGCTGGAATTTTCCAAGTGACACGCTGGAAAGAGCATGGTGGACATCTGGGGGCCAACTCTAGGAACAGGTGTTTCTTATTCAGAAGAGCTTTTCAGCTTTTGTTTCTTGGTTTGTTTCTTTTAATTCCTGAGGCTTCTTCACTACTCAGGGACAAAAGAAAGAGGAAAGAATGAAAAGAAAATACAGAACGGAAGTTGTGCAACTTCCAGAAAACTGCTCTAAGACAAGAAAAAAGGAAGACCTGCTAAATGCCCATTATGACACTATTTGACTAAACAGGTTTGAAGTCCTCTGGTGCAAAATGAAGGCCATCCCTAATGGTTTGTTCCTGGTGTTGGGCAAATCATAAAAGGACTAGACATTGCTGTGATGAATTATACGCCCTGGAGAGAGGCAGAAAGTGATTATACCACCTTCATTTGCACATGGAAAGGAAAACTAAAGTTAGTACCTGAAGTCTTTCCTCTGCACAATCTGCTTGCCTCTTGTCACAGAGCACCCCTGCATGTTTGTAAAAGCATGCGATATTTTAGTGCTTTAAGGACACATGAAACAGCAAGATTCTACCTGATACAACATTGATTTTTGAGACTGAACTTTATGCTCTGACCAGAAGACCACTGAATCATTTAAACTGAAAGACGCAATGACAGACAACTCTCTAAAACAGAGCTAATCATGACCTAAAAGAGAAGTTTTAAAAAGATGAGCAGGCCGGGCACAGTGGCTCACGCCTGTAATCCCAGCACTTTGGGAGGCCAAGGTGGGTGGATCACGAGGTCAAGGGATCGAGACCATCCTGGTCAACATGGTGAAACCTCGTCTCTACTAAAAATACAAAAAAATTAGCTGGGCATGGTGACATGCGCCTGTAATCCCAGCTACTCAGGAGGCTGAGGCAGGAGAATTGCCTGAACCCAGGAGGCGGAGGTTGCGGTGAGCCGAGATCGTGCCATTGCACTCTAGCCTGGGTAACAAGAGCGAAACTCCTTCTCAGGAAAAAAAAAAAAAAAAAAAAAAGATGAGCAGCCATGTGATGAATCATATCAGAATGCAGTTTTAGGCCACGCACAGTGGCTCACATCTGTAATCGCAACATTTTGAAAGGCCAAGGTGGGACAATAACTTGAGCCCAGGAGTTTGAGACCACTCTGAGCAACATAGTGAAACTCCATCTCCACAAAAAAAGAAAAAAATTATTTGGGTGTGGCGGTATGCACCTGTAGTCCCAGTTACTTAAGAGGCCAAAATGTGCAGATTGCTTGAGCCCAGGAGTTTGAGGCTGCAGTGAGCTGACTGTGCTACTGCACTTGAGCCTGGGTAACAGAGCAAAACTCCATTTCTAAAAAAACAAAAACAAAGCAGTTTTAGAAGATATTTTAAAGAAAAAATGATCATGATAGTGATAGTTTCATTTTTCAAGGAATACAATGCATATCAATATTATGAACTATAGTATACTTTTATTTCTATATTTCCTTAGCTATTTATTAGCTTTATAAAATAAAGTCACTTTCATAAAAAAACCCAAACCCAAATTATTGCTTTTGATTTTGTGCTACTGTACACAGAAATGTGCACAGTGAGATTTCTCCAACGAAAAGCACAGTACTCTTGAGACTTGATAGTACTTTGATTCATTGTTAATGCTACAGTTTCTCCCCCTTTGAAATGTAAGTAAAATTTAGTGATTGCTGCCAATAAATGGTAATACCAAAATGAACTGACTCCCACCTAGGCAAAGAGAAAATTAACTGAAAGAAAATGAGCAAAGTCTCTGAGATCTTTTGGAGGAATATCAAGTACTCTAACAGATATGTAATTGAAGTCTCAGAAGGAGGACAGAAATAGCATTTGACAAAATAATGGCTGAAAATACTATACATCTGATGAAAGTGATAAGCCCACAGATCTATGAATCTTAATAAACCCCAAAGCAGAAAAATTAAAACCACATGTGTTAAGATGGTAATACAACGGAAACTTATCTATAGATGCAACGTAAGTTTACCCTATCAAGATTTTGGTTAATTTCTTTGTAGAAACTGACAAGCTGTGACTAAAATTCATATGCAAATTCAAGGAAAGCAGAATTACCAAAACAATCTTGAAAGAGTAGAACAAAGTTAAGGGTCACCCTTCTTAATTTCAAAACTTACTACAAAGCTACAGTAATCAAGACAATGTGGTATTGGCATTAATGCTAGCTATAGAGCAATAGAATAGAATCAAGCATTCAGAAATAAACCCATGTGTCTATAGCCAGTAGATTTTTGATAAGGATGCCAAGACAATTCAATGGGGAAAGAATAGTTTTTTTCAATGAATGGATAAATAAAATGAGATATCCATACAAAGAAATATTATTTGGCAATAAAAAGAAATGAAGTACTGATACATGCTACAACATGGGTGGCCTCTGAAAACATTATACTGTGTGAAGGAATTAATCACAAAGAACCACATCTTGTATGATCCCATTTATATGAAATGCTCAGAGTAGCCAAATCTAGAGAGACAGAAAGTAGATCAGTGATTGCCTAGGGCTAAAAGTGATGAAAGGAATGGGGATGATGACTAAAGGGTGCAAGGTTTCTCCTTTGGATAATAAAAAAATTATAAACTTGATTATGGTAGAAAATGTACAACTCTATGAATATACTAAAATCCCTTTTAAATGGGTGAATTGCATGATATGTGAACTATATCTCAGTAAGTCTTTACAAAAAGAAAAGAAAACCACATCAAGACATATCATAAAATTGCTGAGAGACAGTGACACAGAAAAGAATAGCAAAAGTAGCTCAGAGGAAGAACATAAAGTAAAAACCAAGACCCAAATTTTGGAGATAGGTTTGCTATTCCAGAATTATTACAAACAAATAAGGAAGAGACAATCCAAAAGAAAGAAGAGCAAGGCATATCAACAGGTGTTTTACTGAAGAATAAACAGAAATGGTTCAGAAACAAATGAAAAGATGGTTGACTTCAGTAGTCATCAGATAATGAAATTTAAAAATATCACATACCAGCCAGGTGCAGTGGCTCACAGCTCTAATCCCAACACTTTGGGAGGCAGAAGTGGGTGGATCACTAGAAGCCTGGAGTTTAAGACCAGCCTGGCCAACATGGCAAAATCCCATTTCTACAAAAAAATACAAAAATTAGCTGGGCATGGTGGCACATGCTTGTAATTCCAGCTACTCAGGAGGCTGAGACATGAGAATCCCTTGAACCCAGGAGGTGGAGGTTGCAGTGAGCCAAGATCATGCCACTGTACTCCAGACTGGGCAACAGAGTGAGGCTCTGTCTCAAAATCAAATCAAGTAAAATACCACATGCCATTTTACGCAACAAAAATGAAAAGGTTGACAAGAAAACATTTATACTTCTTATAGGGGCATTAAATAGCACAACTATTTTGGTCAATAATTTGTAATAGTCAGTGAATACAAAGGAGTATATAATAAATGATGCAGAAATTTCATTTCTAGGCATAAATCTTAGAAACATTTATGCATATGTACACCAGGATATATGTGCAAGAATGTTCACAGCAAATCTGTTTGTAGTAGCAAAAAAGTCAAATATCCATCAAAATGGAAATTAATAAATTGTGGCACATAATGGCATTCCTTGTGTCAAAAAAAAATGGATGAAAGTATAGTTAGGTTCAAAAGGCAAGCCTCCAGATAATTTATATCATATAATTACACTTACAACATTAAACAACAAGCAAAATTAATCATGCACAAATATTAGGGAAAATGATGAACAGGGTTATAATACGATTAATATAAAATATCTGCACTGACATTTAATAAGAAAAAAAGATGGAAGGGCTTAGGAAGGGACCTACAGGGAACTCCAAAGTTCATGGTAAATAGTACATAAATAGATTATCAAAGTACTCAAAACAGAAAATATTTTAGTAATGTTTTAGCTAGTCAATATCTTATTGAAAACAAAGTCTAGGCCAGGCATGATGGCTCACACCTGTAATCCCAGCACTTTGGGAGGCCAAGGCAGATCACTTGAGGCCAGTAGTTCAAGACCAGTCTGGCCAACATGGCAAAACAGTCTCTCTACTAAAAATACAAAAAGATTAGCCAGGTGTGGTGGCGCATGCCTGTAATCCCAGCTACTTGGGAGGCTGAGACATGAGAATTGCTTGAACCTGGGAGGTGGAGGTTGCAGTGAGCTGAGATCATGCCACTGCACTCCAGCTTGGGTGACAGAGTAAGACTCTGTCTTCCAAAAAAAAAAATTAATAGGTGGTGAAGAAGTAAAGATAGCTAAACTTGAATAATCTTTAAAACACATGTTGGAAAAGGAGAGAATATAGTGGTCAGAAAGGGAGCTGTAGTCAAGAGACAATTTGGCTTTATTCTTTTCCAGAACAAGAAATGCTTTGCAAACATATGAGCTGAGGAGTGAAGACCGATAGAGAGTAGCAAGTTAACAATAGTAGTAGTAGTAGTCATATTAACAGGAATCATAAAAGTTAATATTTATTGAGAGCTTGTGGCAGATACTATTCTAACTCTTTACCTACCTTAACTCATGGCATCCTCCCAACATTATAAGGTAATCTCTAAGTATTAGTCCAACCTCACATTGCTATAAAGAACTGCCCAGGACTGGGTAATTTATAAGGAAAAGAGGTTTAATTGACTCACAGTTCCATATGGCTGGGACGCCTCAGAAAACTTACAATTATGGCAGAAAAGAAAGAGGCATGTCTTACATGACAGCAGGCAAGGGAAAATGAAAACAAGAGCAGGGAAAATTGCTTTATAAAACCATCAGATTTGATGAGAACTCACTATCACAAAAACAGCATGGCAAAAACCACCCCCATGATCCAATCCACCCCCTTCCAGGTCTCTTCCCTCAACATGTGGGGATTGTGGGGATTATGGGGATTACAATTCAAGATGCGATTTGGGTGGGGACACAAAGCCTAACCATATCATTCCACTCCTGACCCCTCCCAAATCTCATGACCTCACATTTCAAAACCAATCACCCCCTCCAAACAGTTCCCCAAAGTCTTAACTCATTTCAGCATTAACTTAAAAGTCCAAGTCCAAAATATCATCTGATATAAAGCAACTCCCTTCCACTTAAGAGCCTGTAAAATCAAAACCAAGTTCACTACTTCCCAGATATAATGAGGGTACAAACATTAGATAAATGCTCCCATTCCAAATGAAAGAAATTGGTCAAAACGAAAGGGCTATAGGCCCACCATGCAAGTCCAAAATCCAAGGGGGCATTCATTAAATCTTAAAGCTCCAACATAATCTCCTTTGACTCCATGCCTCACACTGGAATATGCTGATGCAAGAAGTGGGCTTCATGGTCTTGGGCAGCCTCTGCCCCTATGGCTTTGCAGGGTACAGCCTCCATCCTGGTTGCTTTCATGGACTGGCATTGAGTGTCTGTGGCTTTTCCAGGCACACAGTGCAAGCTGTCAGGGGCTCTACCATTCTGGGATCTGGAGGACCCTCTTCTCACAGCTTCACTAGGTGATGCCTCAGTGGGGACTCTGTGTGGGGGCTCCAATGCCACATTTTCCTCCTGTACTACTTTAGCAGATTCTTCATGAGGGCTCCACCCCTGTAGCAAACTTATGCCTGAACATCCAGGCATTTCCATACATCCTCTGACATATAGGCAGACGTTTCCAAATCTTGGTTCTTGACTTCCGTGCACCCTCAGGCCCAACACAATATGGAAGCTGCCAAGGGTTGAGGCTTGCAGTCTCTGAAACAATGGCTTGAGCTATATGTTGGCCCCTTTTAGGTATGGTTGGGACACAAGGTAACAAGTCCTGAGGCTACACAGAGCACCAAAAGGGGTGTAAGTCCAGCCCATGAAACCACTTCTTCCTCGGTCTCTGGGCATGTTATGGGAGGGGGTGCTGAGAAGATCTCTAACATGCCCTGGAATCGTTTTCCTCATCATCTTGGCTATTAATATTTGACTCCTCACTAATCATGCAAATTTCTATAGCCAGCTTGAATTCCTCCCTGAGAAAATAGGTTTCTCTTTTCTACTATATGGTCACGTTGCAAATTTTTCAAACTTTTATGCTCCGCTTCCCTTTTAAATCCAAATTCCAATTTCAGACCATCTGTATGTGAATGCATAAGACTGAATGCTTTCAAAATCAACGAAGTCACCTCTTGACTGCTTTGCTGCTTAGAAATTTCTTCTGCCAGACACCCTAAATAATCTTTCTCAAGTTCAAAGTTCCATAGATCTCTAGGGCAGAAGCAAAATGCCACCAGTCTCTTTGCTAAAGCATAGCAAATGTGACCTTTGCTCCAGTTCCCAAGACTTTCCTCATCTCCACCTGAGACCACCTCAGTGAGTACTTCATTGTCTACATCATTATCTGCATTTTGGTCAAAACCATTCAAAAAGTCTCTAGAAAGTTGCAAACATGCCCACATATTCCTGTCTTCTGGACCCTCCAATCTGTTCCAACCTCTGTCTGTTACCCAGTTCCAGCGTTATTTCCACATTTTCAAGTATCTTTATAACAGTACCCCATTACGTTGGTACCAATTAACTGCATTAATCACTTTCACACTGCTATAAAGAAATACCTGAGATGGGAATTTATAAAGGAAAGAGATTTAATTTGCTCACAGCTACACATGGCTAGGGAGGCCTCAGGAAACTTACAATCGTGGTGGAAAGCAAAGGGGAAGCAAACTTGGACCTTCTCACATAGAAGCAGGAGAGAGAAGAGTGAGGAGTGGAGGGGAAAGAGCCTCTTAAAAAACCATCAGATCTTGTAAGCACTCATTTATGCCCATAACACTATCATGAGAATGGTATGGGGAAACCGCCCTCAAGAGCCAATCACCTTTCACCAGGTCTCTCTCTAGACGTGGGTATTATGGGGATTACAATTCAAGATGAGATTTGGGTGGGACAGAAAGCCTAATTATGTCACTCTATTACTAGTACCACTTTTCAAATACAAAAACTGGGGCACATGAAGGTTTCATAACATGCCCACAGTCACACATTTAGCAGGTGGCTCCAGAGTCAAGGTTTTTATCCTTCATGCTGCATAGCTTCTGATCATGAAGAAGAGGATAAAACTGAGTAAGCAGTGTCCAAGAGGGCAAAAGATAGATCTGGACTAAGATACATTGAGGCTGGAGAAGTGGAGAGGAGGAAAGGTGCAGACATGAAAAAATAGCAGGAAGGGGAAAGGGTGAATGGGAGGGAAGCCATTCACAATTTAGAGCCTAGATTTTTTTGAATAAAGTAGGAGGTCAGGTATTTTTCATGAAAGCAAGAGTGCAGACTGAGTTGAATTCAAAATATTTATGTGTCTGGTGAGAGTCAAGGGAAATTGAGACTACCTAAGGGAACAAGAGATTCACATTGCCCAAGACATACCCATTCCAGGACATGCTAGGGACAACCTCCTGTGCTAATTATTGTTTTTATTTTCTCTTGACCTTGACTGTTGAACTCAAGTAAGTTAAATATGCCCATAACACAATGCCACCAGAAGGTCTTTGATACCAGCAACCAAGGCTTGCTTGGCTTTCCTGCACAGATCCCTTCTCAGGGCATTTTTATCTCTCATATATTATTCTCTTGTCTTCTGTCTGAAGAGAGAAAAATTCCTCTACACTCTTTTAAGGCTGTCCCTTCTATGTTTATGTCTCTACGATTATATTATAGGCTTATTGTAGGGAATAAATATCTTATTCATGCCTTGCAAAGAATAAGCACACAATATTTATACACATCTCTGGGCCAGGTGCAGTGGCTCACACCTTTGGGAAGGTGCACTTTGGGAAGCCAAGGTAGGAGGATCACTTGAGGCCAGGAGTTTGAGACCCCATCCTGGGCAACATAGTGAGACGCTGTTTCTTAAAAAAAAAAAAAAAAAAAAAAAAAAAAATTAAGTAAACCAGGCATGGTGGTACATGCCCGTTTTCCCAGCTACTCAGAAGGCTAAGGTGGGAGGATCATCTGAGCCTAGGAGTTTCAGGCTACGGTGAGCTACAATTGTGCCACTGCATTCCAATCCAGGTGACAAGGCGAGACCCTGTCTCAAAAACAAAACAAAGCCAAAACCTTAGGGAATTGTATCTTCTACGCTTATATTACAAATAAGATCTTCAGGCAAAATCTACTGACAAACATTTATAAATTAAATGTAAAAATAATATCTTTGGATCCCTTCCTGACACCTTACACTAAAATTAACTCCAGATGGATTAAAGACTTAAACATAAGACCTGCACCATAAAAACCCTAGAAGAAAATCTAGGCAAAACCATTCAGGACACAGGCATAGGCAAGGACTTCATGACCAAAACCCCAAAAGCATTGGCAACAAAAGCCAAAATAGACAAATGGGACCTAATGAAACTCCACAGCTTCTGCACAGCAAAAGAAACAGTCACTAGAGTGAATCGGCAACCAACAGAATGGGAAAAAATTTTTGCAATTTACCCATCTGACAAAGGGCTGATATCCAGAATTTACAAAGAACTCAAACAGATCCACAAGAATAAAACAAACAAGCCCATTCAAAAATGGGCAAAGGATATGAACAGACACTTTACAAAAGAAGACATATATGAGGCCAACAAACATATGAAAGGATGCTCATCATCACTGGTCATTAGAGAAATGCAAATGAAAACCACACTGAGATACCATCTCACGCCAGTTAGAATGGTGATCATTAAAAAATCTGGAGACAACAGATGCTGGAGAGGATGTGGAGAAATAGGAACACTTCTACACTGCTGGTGGGAGTGCCAATTAGTTCAACCATTGTGGAAGACAGTGTACCAATTCCTCAAGGCCTTAGAAATAGAAATTCCATTTGACCCAGCAATCCCATTACTGGGTATATATCCAAAGGACTATAAATCATTCTACTGTAAGGACAAATGCACACGAATGTTCATTGCAGCACTGTTTACAATAGCAAAGACCTGGAACCAACCCAAATGCCCATTGATGATAGACTGGACTGGGAAAATGTGGCACATATACACCATGGAATATTATGTAGCAATCAAAAATGATGAGTTTGTGTCCTTTGTAGAGACATGGATGAATCTGGAGAACATCATTCTCAGCAAACTGACACAAGAACAGAAAATGAAATACCACAAATTCTCACTCATAGGCAGGTGATGAAAAATGAGGACACATGGACACAGGGAAGGGAGTACTACACACTGGGGTCTATTGGGGGGAATAGGGGAGAAATAGTGGGGTGGGGAGCAGGGGAGGGATAGCCTGGGGAGAAAAGTCAAATGTGGGTGAAGGGGAGGAAGGCAGCAAAACACACTGCCATGTGTGTACCTATGCAACTATCTTGCATGTTCCGCACATGTACCCCAAAACCTAAAATGCAATAAAAAATAAATAAACTGAAAATAAATAAATAAATAAAATAATAATTGGGCAGGGAAAAAAATAATATCTTAAATCAGCTTTAAAATAAGTCGGTATATGATATGTAACAACTCCAAATCAGCTCTAACAGTTTGTAATACGTAACAACTGAAAATCTAGACACTTATAGACCATCAGATAATATCTAGCAAATCACCTCAACTACACCCTTTCTCTAAGTTTTCTATATATTACACAATTAAATTACAGCAAGTTTCAAATAATAATAAATCCACTTAATACAGAAAACCACAATAAGCAAAAGTACAGGACACAGGGAAACCAGTAACTGCAACATGTATGTGCCTAATGAGAAGAGATCCACTCAGGAATATATTCAGATGCCAAATAGTTTCTACTAGTACTTTCATCACACAAATTCTACTTTACTGCTTTGAATCCTTTTGGTAAACAACGCCCACCATGCATGAGGCACACACACACACACACACACACACACACACACGCAATCAAATAATAAGAACAATCATTTCTTTTATTTTCACAAATGATATCGTACTGGATTCCCTTTAAACCAATATGTTTCAAATGTTTTTACCACAACCAACACTAAGAAAAACATTTATTGTTGCAACCAAGATCAAACATACTGTATTAGTTTGTTTTCATGCTGCCAATAAAGACATACCTAAGACTGGGAAGAAAAAGAGGTTTAGTGGACTTACAGTTCCACATGGCTGGGGAGGCCTCACAACCATGGGAAAGGAGGAGCAGGTTACATCTTGCTTACATGGATGGTGTCAGGCAAGAAAGAGCTTGTGCCAGGGAACTCCCGTTTTTAAAACCATCAGATCTCATGAGACTTATTCACTAACATGAGAACAGTGCAGGAAAGACCCCCTCCATAATTCAATCACCTTTAACTGGATTACTCCAATGACACGTGGGAATTGTGGGAGTTACAATTCAAGATGAGACTTGGGTAGGGACACAGCCAAACCATATTACATATATTCACGAATTACAGTTTAACCTAACAATATTTACCTTACTACTCATGATGCACTGTAAGATTTTTTAAATTTTATTTTACCAAATTAAAACTTAAGAGTTTGAAAAATGCTGCTCCAATGACTTTACTCAGATCTTTCTTTTAAGATAGAGTCTCATTCTGTCACCCAGGCTGGACCGTGTTGGCTCACTGCAACCTCTGTCTCCTGCATTCAAGCAATTCTCCTGCCTCAGCCTCCCAAGTAGCTGGGACTACAGGTGCCCACCACGATGGCTGGCTAATTTTTATATTTTTTAGTAGAGACAGGGTTTCACCATATTGGCCAGGCTGGTCTCAAACTCCTGATATCAGGTGATCTGCCTGCCTCAGCCTCCCAAAGTGAGGAATTACAGGTGTGAGCCACTGCGCCTGGCCTACTCAGATATTTTTAATGACATGATCCTTGGTTGCTATTCAGAAAATGAATATTTGTCCTAAGATCAGAAAAAAATGTAAGTTATCCTGACGGATAGTATATTTGTCCTTCATTCAATATGGCCAGGAAAAGAGCACATGGCAAGGAAAAGACCACCACCAAAGAAGGAGCAATCAGTCAATCGGTCAGTCAATCAATCAGCCAAGGCAGACAGAATATTTTTCCTGATATTCAATCAGGGTCCTCTAAAATTACAGAACACTGAATTTAAAATGTGGAAACTTAGTTCAAGTCCCAGTTCTACCACTTTGGACAAGACATTTTGCAGAGATCTAGTTTTTCTCATACATAATGAACATGGAGCAGGGACTCTATCTCTTGTCTAGCATTCTACTTCCAAAGTCTAAACAGTGCTTGACATTTAATAGAAGTTGTTATACAAATGAATGGATGAATACATATCTTGTTCATATAGTTGCAAACCAGATGTCAAACAAATACTTGATTTTAAAAAATTCAGTGTGAAATAATTGGAGACAATATGCTGGCAGCTTCATGCTACACTGATTAAGCACTTTTCTCTTTCCACAACTCCTAAACCAAAAAAAGAAGAAAAAAAAAAAACATGGGGCGGTGTTGTGGAGGGACTGATTTTCTGTATTTTTCCTTTTCCAACAACTAGTCCTTATGAAAAGAAATAGCACATAAACCCTTCTCTCCACATCCAGGATATATTCAACATTAGTGTCCTCTTAGAGCAAAAATGACAAAATTGAACTACTTCTTATTTAAACATTTAAGCCATTTAATTATTTCTTGGTATCATGAACTGAGAAAATTGAAGGGAGTCACAGAAAAAAATTACAATCACAAAACTGTATTTTTTTCAGGTTAGCACCAATAGTTGTAAATGTTTTGATGATAAACAAGGATGAAATTATTTATTTTAACTCATAACTAACCATACTGGTTCATCCTTATTACCTATAACCATATATTGCCAAAATAAATGAATCAGTCATTTTTTTTTATAGATAGTCTCAGTCTGTCACCCAGCTGGAGTGCAGTGGCGCAATTTTGGCTCACTGCAACCCCTGCCTCATGGGTTCAAGGAGCAGTTCTCCTTCCTCAATCTCCTGAGTAGCTGGGATTACAGGCATGCACTACCACACTCAGCTAATTTTAATATTTTTAGTGGAGATGGGTTTTCCCCATGTTCGCCAGGCTGATCTCGAACTCCCGACCTCAGGTGATCAGCCACACAGCCTCCCAAAGTGCTAGGATTACAGGTGTGAACCACCACGCCTGGCCTAATTAGTCAATAATTCTTGAGAAGTTCTTTCAGGTATAACATCTTGCTACCATCTATAAGTGATACAAAAGGTCCTATTGCTTGCTCTCTTTATATGATTTATCATGAAACAATTCAATAACTGTGCAAAATACTATTTGATTAAATACAATAGACAGTACAGACAATAAGCCCCCAAGGGATTTGGAAAAAAATATTACCTTCATAAAGAAACTTACCACCTAAAAGTCTAGGAGGCTTTGGGGATGGCAAATACATGGCAAATGATCAGCTATCTTTCTCATCCTCTAGTAACTATGTCAGGCCAGTTACTGATCATGGTATTCTTGCCCAGTGAACATCCCTCTTAGGCAGCCACAATAAAATACGATAAACTTATTTGTCATCTCCGGGCTCAGCCTCTTTATGAAGTTGGAGGGAAGTCTTTGATTATATTAATTATCACATGAATCCTGTCCAAGTACACACCAAGAACATCTTCAACTTCAAAATTTATCAAGAAAAGGATATTTATTTCTGCATGTGGTCTAACAAAATGACACTATTTAACTCTAGGTTTTAACATACTTATGTCAAATGACAATTTGACATAAATCCAATAAACTGCATTATTACAAAGCCTCATTCTATAACAAAACACATGCATGAAATTATAAAATATATGTTCATTTTAACAAACAATACAAAAGTATATAAAGTAAAAAGTGCAAGTTTACCAGCCGCTACAACAGTCCATTCTTCAGAGATAGCCAACATTAAGTTTGGTATACATCTTTCCAAACTTACTTTGTACTTATGCAAGAAAAATAATGTGTGTGTTGTATATTTATTGCCCCATAATTTACAACAGCAGAGACACGGAACCAACCCAAATGCCCATTAAGGATAGATTGGATAAAGAAAATATGGTACATATGTACCATGGAATACTATGCAGCCATAAAAAGGAATGATATCATGTCCTTTGCAGGGACATGGATGAAGCTAAAAGCATCATCCTCAGCAAACTAACACAGGAACAGAAAACCAAACACCACATGTTCTCAGTCATAAGTGGAAGCTGAGCAATGATAACACATGGACACAGAAAGGGGAGCAACACACACTAGGGCCTGTCAGGGGGTAGGGTGTGAGGAGAGGGAGAGCATCAAGACAAATATCTAACGCATGCAGGTCCTAAAACCTAGATGATGGGTTGTTAGGTACAGCAAACCATGGCATACATATACCTATGTAACAAACCTGCACATTCTGCACATGTATCCTGGAATTTGAAAAAGAAAAAATAAAAGTGTGTGTGTATGTGTGTGTGTGAGCATGTGTGTGTTTTCGTGTGTAAGGTGTACTAGAGCTATTTCCCTAACAAAATTATTTCTAGAAAAATTATTTGTTTTCTAAACTTTAAATTTGTAAAGGAAATGCAATATGTAAATAATAGAAATTTAATGCCATTTTATTCTGTACTTAGCACAGGTCAGTGTTTGAATACGTACAAATTAAAAAATGGGGAAAATGCATTAACTCAGAACCTTTTCAACATGAATTGTCATAATCAAAGATTCCATGCAAGTGTTACTGAAGCTCAAAAAATGCAACTTTCTATTGAAAAACACCCTTTACATATAGTGGTGCCATGTATTTTGGAAAATAAATGTCTAATGAGCATGGAGAGGCACATCCACAGATGATATTCATATCCAGAGACATTCAAGAAAACACATTTACCCAGAAACACAGGGTGTTCGACAGAGAGGAGAGCTCAGAGAGTGCTGAGTTCAACACTTTCATTTTACATATAAGGAAGCAGACTCAAAGGTCACAAAACCACAAAACCATGAGAGCACCAGAACCACAACCTGCCATGTCTTGCTTTACTTGTTATACAAAACCACAGTGGCATTTTCAACATAAGGAATTTTATTATATAGATGAAGCTTATGATTTAAATGGAGATTCTTATCTGTACTAAATTGCTTTTGTCCCCTAATCTAGCTCCTTGGTGCCTTGGGTCCCTGTATCGTAGGACCCCCGGCTACCCTCAAGCCTGTGATTCTTTCCCCTCCCTCCAGGCTCATCTCAACAGTCTCTTCCACTGATGGTCCTTGTGCTGGTCCATTTCTGCTCTGCCCCTAATCTTGACCTTCACTTTCATCCTCAGCAAAGTTCTGGGGCTTAATAGAAGGAAACATGTACGTGCTCATCTCCAGATCTGGAGCCACAGTTGTCAGAGAGATATGAATCATAACTACAGGTTCCTTTAGGAAAGTGAAAGCTACATTTACATTATTAATGATAACAAGGCCTGGAAGAAAGAACCTCATCCCCATGAATGATTACACAGCCACTGTCTTTATTTGGGTACTACATTTACATACAGAGAGATTCATGTTCCAAATACATGACAGCCCTATGATTTAGGCTAACATTTAACCTTCAAAAGCTCATAAAATAGTGGTGCTCTTACTTTTGAAAGCAGATACGCCCTTTTCATAATAATATATCAGAAGCTCAACATATAAGACAGAAGTACTGCAGACAAGTTAAAGAAACATGGTAAAAGATGACTCGCTTTTCTTTCTCCTTATCCCTTCCTCCAACACATCCCCACCTCAAGAACCCGAGAGCTCCAAAGGATCAGTTGGAGAACCGCTACTTTATCTATTTTAACACATTCACTTTTTTAAAATGCTTTTTTTCTTTAGGGCAGTTTTATGTTCACAGCAAAATTGAGCAGAAGGAAGAGATGCCTTACATGTCCCACCCCCGACACATGCACAGCCTTCCCTATCAGCAGCATCCCCGCCAGGGTGGCACATTTGTTCCACTGCTGAATCCGCACTGACACATGATTATCACCCAGAGTCCATGGTTTATACTCGGGCTCACCTTGATGCTACATAGGCTATGTGTTTGGACAAATTTATAACAGCATATACCTATCAATATAACGCCTTACAGAATAGTGTCACTGCTCTAAAAAAGCCCTCTGTGCTCCATCTATTTAACCCTCTTTCACCCCAACCCTTGACAACCACAGATCTTTTTATTGCCTCCATAGTTCTGCCTTTTCTAGAATGTCATATAGCAGGTAGTCTTTTTAGGCGGGCTTCTTTCACTTAGTAATATGCATTTAAGTTTCTTCCATGTCTTTTCATGGTTTGATAGCTTTTTGTTTTTTGTTTTGAGACAGGGTCTTGCTGTTTCCCAGGCCAGAGTGCAGTGGCACAATTACTACTCACTGTAGACATGACCTCTTGGGCTCAAGCAATCCTCCCACATTAGCCTCTCAAGCAGGTAGGAATACAGGTATGTACCACCGTGCTCAGCTAATTTTTGTTAATTTTATTTTTTGTAGAGACAGTGTCTCCCTATGTTGTCCAGGTGTTGCCCAGGCTGGCCTCAAACTCCCAGGCTCAAGAAATCCTCCTGCCTCAGCCTCCCAAAGTACTGAGCCACTATGCCTGACCATCATTTCTTTTTAGTGCTAAGTAATGCCCTGTTGTCTGAATGAACCACAGTTTATTAATCCATTCACCTACTGAAGGACATACTGGTTGCTTTCAAGTCTTAGAAATTATGAATAAAGCTGCTATTAACATCCTTATACTGGTTTTTGTGTGGACATAAGTTTTCAACCCATTTGGGTAAATATTGAGTAGTACAATCGCTGGATTATATGGCAAGGGTATGTATAGTTTTATTAAAAATCTGCCAAAGTTCCTTCCAAAGACGCATTCACTTTTACTAAACAACGACAAGACCTATATAAAAACAAGGCACATGGCACTTTGCACATGGCAAATCGGTAATAATCAGCAGTATTCTATTTATCTCTTGCTCGATAAAAATGTAATGCTTTTACTTCTCCTAAACAACTTGTTTATAAATATCTTGCTCTGTATTGAATAGCATATTAAAAATCACCTTTTTTCTGACAAGAGGCACCCTATGTGTATACCTGGCAATGGGCTGACCCATCAGTGGCAGGAAGAAGCATGTGCCAGCACCAGTGCCGCTGTAGTATACTGCAGATAGTGCTCCAGAGAATCGTGTCCTTCTCTGCCCTGGTTCCGTTTCCCAATGTACTCGAAAGATTCCAAACCCACAAGCTGATAAAAGATGCTACATTTCCTTCTATCTTTCTCTGAAAATGCCACACCTATTAGCTCCATCAGTTCATGTCTCTAGCTCCTCTCCCCAAAAGCCCAGTCTAAGTAGCTGTGCCCCAAGAGAAAAGGTTGTTGGAGAAAGTGGCAAATGCCATCCCATTCCTTCAACACCACCACCCCTCTCCATTTTTTTTTTTTTTGACCTCTGTGTGCTTCATCTCTCTCCCTTCAGCTCAAAGCCCTCAGGTTCATGGACTCATGCTAATTAATGTCTGAAGGAACCTATTATTACTATTGCAGTTGTAACTTTAGCCGGATCTCAAACCAAGATTAGGCTGAGCCAGTGAATACTTGACCATCTCTAATAAGATTGACTCCAAATTTATATACCTATAAGCCAAAATTGGTGTCATTCCCAAAGTAGTACTTGCACTAGGTCGTTTTTGCATCACTAGAAAGGAATACCTGAGTCTGGGTAATTTACAAAGAAAAGAGGTTTCGTTGGCTGTGTTTTTGTAGGCTGTATAGGAATCATGGTGCTGGCATATGTTCAGCCTCTGGTGAGGCCTCAAGGAGCTCTTACTCATGGCAGAAGGTGACAGGGAGCCAGCATCTCACATGATGAGAGCAAGAGCAAGTGGGGGAGGTGCCACAGTGCCACACACTTTTTAAACAACCAGATCTTGCATGAAGTCACTCATCACCAAGAAGACAGCACTAAGCCATTCCTGAGGGTCATCACCAAGAAGACAGCACTAAGCCACTCCTGAGGGTCATCACCGAGAAGACAGCACTAAGCCATTCCTGAGGGTCATCACCAAGAAGACAGCACTAAGCCATTCCTGAGGGATCCATCCCATGACCCAATCATCTCTCCCCAGGCCCCACATCCAACACTGAGTATTGTACTTCTACATGAGATTTGGTGGGGACAAATTTTCAAACCACATCATTCTGCCCCTGGCTCCCCAAATCTCATGTCCTTCTCACATTACAAAATGCAATCATCTCTTCTCAATAGTCCATTGAAGACTTAACTCATTCCAACATCAAGTCCAAAGTCCTAAGTCTCATCTGAGATTCATGACCTTCCATTTCTGGACTATAATAGCAAAACAAATAAATAACTTCCAAAATACAATGGTGGTAAGACATTGGGTAAACATTCCCATTTCTAAAGAGATATTGGCCAAAAGAAAGGGGTAATTCTCATGCAAATCTGAAAACCAGCAGGTCAGTCATTAAACCTTAAAGTTCTGAAATAATCTTCTCTGACTCTATGTCCTGTATCCAGGACACAAGGGTGCAAGGAGTGGACCCCCAAGGCCTTCGGAAGCTCTGCCCCTGTGGCTTTGCAAGGTACAGCCCCGCAGCTGCTCTCACAGGCTGGAGTTGAGTCTCTGCAGCTTTTTTAGGCAACAGTGCAAGCTGCTGGTGGATCTACGATTCTGGGGTCTGGAGGGTGGTCGCCCCCTTCCCACAACTCCACTAGACAGTACCCTGGGGGTACTCTGTGTGGTGGCTCGAACCCCACATTTCCCCTCCACACTGCCTTAGTACAGTTTATCTATAGAGGCTCCACCCCTACAGCAGGCTTCTACCTGTGTACTCAGGCTTTCTGAGACATCATTGGAAATATAAGTGAAAGCTACCAAGACTCCTTCATTCCTGCATTCCATGCACACACAGGCTTAACACTACATGGAAACTGCTAAGGCTTATGGAACCTTGGACTACCCAGAGCCACAGCCAGAGCTCTACCTGGGGCTCTTTGAGCCAAGGCTGGAACAGGGGCACTGGAACGTGAGGAGCAGCTTCTCAGTGTGGTACAGGACAGCAGGGCCCTAGGCCTGGCCCTTTAAACCATTCTTTCCTCCTGGGCCTCTGGGCCTACAATGTGACTCAGATATGCAGGTCTTGCTAAGGTTCTCCCACCAAGTGGCCAGGATTCAAGGGCCTTTGTGTCTGTTAGCAAAAGCCTCAATCAAAGTCCTCTCCAGATAGCTCCTTGCAATTCCTTTTCCTGGGGCCCCTGTGACTTGCTGCTCTGTAACCTCCCTTCTCAATAATAGGGAAGAATTGCATATATTTCGATAAATACCACTCATAGCCCTAACCCTAAGATATTTTAAATATATTTAGGAAATGTATTCAGCAAAACTATTCAGCAAATAACTGCCACCTATTATAGCCACTCACGAAGTCTATCACCTATTGTGAAATGTGAAGGAACCTTGTTATTGGCTAAATTCAGCTTTGTCTTGCCATTAATAATATTTTCCTTCCCTGAGGCTGCCCTGCAAGTAAACCTGCTTTAGTCTTTTGGGGTACCTGGGGCCATTTTGGGAGATCAGCCTTGAGGTCCCATTTTGGGAGATAACCTCAAGGTTATTAGAAACTTTACTTTTTATTTCTCTATTCCTAATGCCACTTCACTGTTTCCAGGTAGTCAAGGGTCTGAAAGGTCATTTCCCACCCCTTTCTGTCTAGCAAGAGCAAGTCCTCGTTACTCCTCCACAAAGCTTCCCCAAATTTTATGAGAACCCTCTGATACCTTCCTTTCAGGAAATTTTGCCACACCACTTTTTTTTTTTTTTCGAAAGAGGGTATTACTCTGTTGCCCATGCTGAAGTGCAGTGGTGTGATCATAGCTCACTGCAGCCTTGACCTCCCAGGCTCAAGCAATCCTCCCACCTCAGCCTCTCAAGTAGCTGGGACTACAGGGACATGTTACCATGCCCAGTTAATTTTTGCTTTTTTTTTTTTTTTTTTGCCCAGGCTGGTCTCAAACTCTTGGGCTCAAGCAATCCAACCACCTTGGCCTTCCAAAGTGCTGGGATTACAGGCATGAGCCACTGGGCCCAGTCTATGCCACAGTATTTAGCATTTATATTTATTTCACCTAGTTGGTTTCTTCATTGCTCCCTAGGTTAAATGTTGACTTGCCACCTTCATGGATTACCTATGCATTCAATATTATCCTAGACACATGGCTGGTAGGCAATACATTTTTTGATTACTTGATTGAGAAGGTTAAAAATGCTGAATTGAAGGACATGAAGGTAGGGACCATGTGCATCTAAAACTAGAAAGGTGATCTATGAAGATTAAATCTGCCTCTTCCTAAGAAAAAAATGAACAGACACTGGGAAGTATTCTCAAAAGCATTCTTTACTCTTTCCTGTGTCTTTATTTTTTAATGAAGTGATTTTTGTTCACACTTTTCCATTCCAAATTACCCATAATCATTCTAATTACAATGTGACCTACATCCCTGGTCTGCGTATAGATCCATGGTCCCCTCCCCCATCTCTCCAGGGATCACACCTATCTGACGGGGTATGCAAGAAAACATTATTTCTGACACCAGAACTACCAGCTGCAGATTAAAGCAGTTAAGTTGCTAAACCATAAAGCCGACTATTTCTCTAGTAACACTACAGTACATTATTGAAAGTTAGAGGGGTTCCCTCTTCGAAAGCTCTTCCATGTATGACTTCCTTATGGCTTTTCCAACATTTCTCTCCCCTTCCCTTAAAAGGAGACCTCTACCCATGAGCCTCAGAAAGAATAATGTAATTTTCAAAGAAATTTACCATTGGAATTGAAGAGATACTGGATGACAATGTGAGTAGAAGAGTTGTAACAGATACGCACGATTATAGCATTTGCACCTTTTAACTCCAGGGAGAGTCACAACAGCCAGAAGAGAGCCATCTACAGCATGGAGCAGAATAAATACACAGGACTAAATTCCGAAAGGCAGCCTCTCATTTCATTCAGTTCAGCTACCCATTAGCTATATGGTGTTAGCAAGTCAGTCTCTTCCAATTCCAATTTCTTTCTACAACTAGAAAAGGAAGGTCTATCTGCACAGCCTACCAGCTTCCACCAGGATCAAATAAGGTGAGATAAGAACAAGGGCAGCAGCCACTCCTAAATGTGGCCCTTTTGCAGCCAGGTGCCTCTGAAACATAGCTGTTAATCCTCACAACTTTTCCTGTAGATCATGTTATTGTATCCCCATTGAACAATGAGTAGACACAGCTAATTGATGACCTTGTTCAAAGTCACCACCCAGTAAGTTATTCAAATGTGGTTAGCCCATGTTTAACCTCCACATTATACTGCCTCCCTCTATATTTTGCAATAACTTTAAAACTACAAATCTATATAATTTTGTTAAAATATATATGATAATAAGTCCCTGAGGAAGAAGTTGGCAGCCAGACTTGATTCACTTATTCTTTTTCTACCCCCGACCTCCCACCATCAATTTTATCAAGTTCTTTTCTCTTCCTGATCTCCCTCTTCTAGTTATTCCTTTTTTCATTCCTCTTACATTTTCCTTTTATGTGTCTCTCTTCTGTTGTCATTCCAACCTTCTGCAATTAACATAATGAGAACACAAACCCCCACAACTTAAAAGTGCATGGAAGTAAAACAATGTATCTGAAATATATTTACTATGAATGTAGGAAACATTTTGAACTTCTTTTTTTTTTTTGACAACCCCTTTCCTGGGTTAACTTTAGACATAGCTGAGACTTTTAGGAAGATGAAGTAATAGAATCCTTAGCAAACTTTTTTTAAGTTTGCTAAGGCTGGGTGTGGTGGCTCACTCCTGTAATCCCAGCACTTTGGGAGACTGAGGCAGATAGATCACGAGGTCAAGAGATTGAGACATTCTTGACCACCAGGGTAAAACCCCATCTCTACTAAAAATACAAAAATTAGATGGGCATGGTGGCATGCACCTATAATCTCAGCTACTCAGCTACTTGGGAAGCTGAGGCAGCAGAATCACTTGAATCCAGGGGGCAGAGGTTGCAGTGAGCCAAGATCAAGCCAGTCCAGTGCACTCCAGCCTAGCGACAGACTGAGACTAGTCTTAAAAAAAAAAAAAAAAAAAAAAAGACGAGACAAAGTCATTTCCATTTTAGATTATCAGCATGTAATTACACTAGAATGTTACCAGATTAAAAAACACACACACACACACACACACACACAGATATGACTACACAGTGAATCCTAAATTCTAAATTCTATGTGTGGCTAGTCCAGAAGGGCAATGTTTACTCATCCCTATTGTTGCCTCCCATGGATGCTTTTCCCCCCAAACCTAGGGGCCTGCTGCTGTCTTTAGGCCACACAGCACTTTGTTCGTTTTCTACCTTAGTTGTCGTAGCGGGATTATATTGCAGCCTGTTTTCACGTTAGACTCCCCAACTTAATAGAGACGGCTAGGGCAAAAACAAAACAAAACAAAACACACACACACACAATATTTATTCATCTTTATATTCCAAGAATGCCCAGTACATGAAGATCCCCAACACATGTTTGTTGAATGATGGAACAGAAATTCACATTTAGCAGGAAAACATGCACCCTTCAGACAGACTGGGGTTACCATAGGGCAGGACACATTGGCGATTACTGGCTCTTAATTTGCTTAAAAGGAAAATAATCTAAAGTCTTTGATTCTTGAGAAGAGGAAAACAGATACGGTGCATTTTTCAAACCATCCTCCACGGGCTGGAGCTGGCTCGCTTTTCATCCTACTGACACTTAATTTTCTGAGTTACAGTTTACACCAAGATCGTTACAGAGCTGGTCATCTGAAAACCAGCCCTCCTTTCCTTCCGTGGCAAGGGTATCCTTCCACACTCCTCTCACTCAGCCCAGAGATCACTTGCAGAACAAAAGAATGAATTTATTTGTTGCAACCTGCACCGGGACTTTGTGTCATTATTTCAATTTCTCCCTTTTCCACACACTTCCATACACCCTATTTCACCTCTATTACAAGTTCTCTGGGGCCACTTTACAGATGATAAAACTGGGCTGAAAATGTTTAAGGTCACATGAGTGGAACCCAGTTCTTCTCCCTCCCCATCCCTAGGTGAACCCAGCCACATCCGCGGGGCAGCTTTTACCAAAAGGCACACGCCGGAGCTTTACTCCGCACGTGATTCAGGACCGCTGGGGTGAGCCCAACAGGTGTGTTCCCAAAAGCTCTCCAGGTGCTTCTGGGAAGCGCCTGGGGTTTAGGCACAAAACAACATAAACCTTGTCATATCATTATTCCCTGAACACATTGGAGTTCTGTCTCCCAGTGGCCACACAGATGCTCTATGTCAAGACCCTTGAATAACTGCCATAGTTGTCACTTCCCTTGGCTTTTTCAATAAAATGAACAGCTCCCGCGCTCCCAGACTCCTGAACACTCGGGAAACCACAGGTGATCGCTGTTCTTGACGAAGACCCCCTGCACAGCACGGGCCCTCCAAACCCAAGGCTGTGCACCCGCCAAGTTCCCACGCCCACCGCGACGGGGCGTGTCCCGCCCGCCCCCATCAGGGGAGTCCTGCCCCCGAAATTCTCTCCGTGTGCCGCCCCCAATTCGAGGGGACGCCACGGCCCAGGTCCCTTTTCTCCCGAAGTCTGCGGGGACCTCCCCGCCGCCACTCAGTCACTTTCTTCCCATAACTCAGGCTCTTGGGGACGGGCTAAGCTGGCACTTGAAATTCTCCCTTTGAGGTGGTTCAGCAAGGACCGCCCCGCCCTCAGCCCCGCCCCGCACAGGGCCCGGGAGGCGGCGCCTCGCCCTCGCGCGGGGAGGAGGACGGCGGGCTGGCGCTAGGTGGCGGCCTTTCAGTTCCTACGTCACCAGCCCCGCTCTCCGCCCCGGCGCAGAAGCGAAGAGCTGCAGACTGTCGAGAAAAGGAAAGGGCGCCCCAAGCTGCACAAAGGCGGCCTCCGGGGCCCCAAGTACAACCGCCGTCCCCGCTGGACGCGGCCAAGAGCCTGGGCCGGGCTGCCTCGCTCGACCTGCGGGCTCCGTGCGGCGTGTGGGCACCTGCAGCCGGGGCTGGTGTCCGCACCCCGGCTCCCCGCCCCGCTCTCTCGCTCTCCCGCGCCTCACCTGCTCTTCCTACAGACCCGCAGCGAAGTTTCTCCCGGTTGGAAAGTTCTGGAGTCCGAAGCCCGGAGCCCGGAGCCCGCGGCCGCCTGGGGCAGCTCCGAGGGCGGCGAGCCGGTTGGGCGGCTGCCGGGCGGGCTGCGCGGCTTCGATTCGACGGCGCCAAAAAGGGGAAGGGGAGGAAGGGGCGGGAGCCTCGGCGGGGCGATCCCCCTCCGACCCCAGCCGGCCCGCGTTAACCGCCCTGGAGACTTCTTCGCTATGATTATCCGTCCCGGCGTTGGGGACTTCGCCTCTCTTCCGCAAGACCCTTGTCATCAACGCCTGCGTTAAGAATTGGGGCTACCGGTCGGGCTACCTCGATTCAGATCTTGCTCTTCCACTTAGGAAGGTGTGATGTGAGGCTACCTACTCTACACCTCTGCAAAAAAAGGGAAATTAATAGTAATAATAATTCCTGTGCAGGGGCGAATCCACGTGTTGTGGGGTTTGAAACTGCAACAACTGTGAGTGGGGGTGGCGAATCTTCAAGAGAAGTACAAAATGAGATTCTGGGATTAGCAGACATCTGTACGCGTGAGGGGACCTGAAGCTTAAGCTTCATCAGTTTCACGTGTCAAACTGCCTCTGCAATGTTCTTCATGAGCTTCATTAAGCGCGAGAATTAAATGAGGTGAGCCAGGAGCAGGGCCTAGCATAGGGCCGGGCGCACTCAGCAGGTGATGTTTATAGGCATCATTTCCCTCTAACTGGCCGGGTGGACGTAGGAGAGGCAGAAATAACGCTGATTGTCAGTTATGTGCCCGGTGTTAGAGTACGTGTTAAACTCACTTCATATACCAACGCGTGAATCAGCAGTATGCCAGTTTTATAGCTCAAAACACCGAGACTCAGAGAAGTCATGTAACTTGCTCACGGTCTCATAGAAGACCCAATTCTGCCAGTGACAAGGACCTATTTTTCCCACAGTTCCACCTCACAAATATGAATATGTAACTATGTTACTATAACTTGTTTGGACAAGAGAAGAAGACATTCCCCCACGAGAGAACTGTTCATGAATTTTCACTGCGAAATTTCCCCAGCTCATGCAACAGCACATGAAGGCTTGCCCTGGGTATGAAATACCCTGCTGTAAAGTCAATGTATGTACTTAAAGGTGCTCAGGTTACACATTTGCTTGCTCTATTAGTACTTTGTGTTTACTTTTTATATTGATTATTAATACTGCACGTCAGATACATGAGTTTATAAGCTATCCCCAAAGGGCTTATAAACGAAGACAACAATATAAGGAACTGTCCTCGTTCAAGTCACTTCACATTCTTTTTCTCATTGAATTTTGACATCTCTATGCTATAGTTGTAATGCCCTCAGTTAACTGATGAAAACTCAAAAGTGGATTAAGTTGTCTAAGTTCACACAGATAGCCAGGATTTGAACGCATTTGATTTGCCTGGATTCTAAACTTTAGCTCTTTTTTCTACACTCTGAGAAAGAAGAGAAGAAACTGTTTAAAATACATGAAGTTAGGCTGGTGCTATTTCTGTAATCCCAGCACTTTGGAGGGCTGAGGCCGGTAAGTTTGAGACCAGCCTGGCTGACATGGTGAAGCGCCTTCTCTACTAAAAATACAAAAAATTAGCCGGGCATATTGGCAGGTGCCCGTAATCCCAGCTACTGGGGAGGCTGAAACAGGAGAATTGCTTGAACTCGGGAGGCAGAGGTTGCAGTGAGCCGAGACCAGGCCATTGCACTCCAGCCTGGGCAGCAAAAGCAAGACTCCATCTCAAATAAAATACATGAAGTCATTTATGTTTTTGCAAAGTGGAAGAAAAGAGTGCAAGTAGTTATTTTCTTAAGTTTCTATTGCAGGAGAGCTAAACAGAAAGCTTAGATCCACAATTTCGTTATTTAGGGTGAGGAAGGGAGAGTGTTTACTACAGTGCCAGGCACATAATAGGACATTTGCTGCATGAGTGAATGAATGTGTGAAAGAAGTAGTAAACTTCTTTGGGATCCTTGGTAGTTCCTCTTAAGTCACAGCCTTTCAATATGTGGTTCTTATAAAATGCTAGTATTGTGAAGAGATTCCCCTTCACCATCTTTTTTCTCTCTCTTATGTAATAAAAGGGGCAAATCAAAATTTTAAAGCGAGCAAAAGGTGAGTGGAAGAAGGAAAGAAGAATAAAAGAATCATAGGACTAAAGAGGAATGAGGAGACACATCCTTTCCCTTGCCTCCTTGGAGTAAAAAGATTTTATATCTGTCAGAAACATGAATACAACTGCAAAAGTGCATTACATTTTCTAACTAAATTGTGAAATCGTTTGATTTTTATTGCATTATTGTAAAAGCAGCAATATTTTGTTAAGAAAGAAAATACACCCTACATCCATGCCCACTCCCACCCCGCAACACGTGAGTCCAGCTGTGGCTTGGATGGGCGGAGGGTGGGAGGTTACACATTTGTACTTGTCTGTAGTCCCAGCTACTAGGGAGGCTGAGGCAGGTTCACTTGAAACCAGGAGGCAGAGGTTGCAGTGAGCCGAGATTGCGCCACTGCACCCCAGCCTGAGTGACAGAGTGAGACACGGTCTAAAAATTTAAAAAAATAAAAATTTTCAAAGGCAAGTTCACTACTTCTCCCTCAGGCAGGGAAGCATTCATGCAGGAAGTGAACTTTCAAAGACTTTCAAAAACAAATTCAATAAAGGAAGTGAGAGAGGGGGGATATATACAACTTTCAAGGAATAGATGATGTTTTAGAAATTTAGAGGAGGGAAGGAAATGGTGGGTCTAATGAAAGGAATAACGGCATCGTTTTAGTGCTCCAGGCAATCTGACTCCAGAGCCCATGTTCTTTCGCCTATACTGTTGGGCACTTCGCAGGAGAACAAGTTAGACCAACTGATCTAGAAATGGCAGGCTGGAGAACAGAAAGTGAGAGGGGGGTGGGAGGAGGAACTCTGGGTGCTTTTTTTTTTCTTTTTTGAGTCAGAGTTTCACTCTTGTTACCCAGGCTGAAGTGCAATGGCACCATCATGTTTCACTGCAACCTCCGCCTCCCGGGTTCAAGTGATTCTCCTGCCTCAGCCTCCCGAGTAGCTGGGATTACAGTCACCCAACACCACACCCGGCTAATTTTTTGTATTTTTAGTAGAGACAGGGTTTCACATGTTGTTTGGGCTAGTCTTGAACTCCTGACTTCAGGTGATCTGCCTGCCTCAGCCTCCAAAAGCGCTGGGATTACAGGTGTGAGCCATCGTACCTGGTCTCTGGGTGCTTTCTTTAAAAACCTGCAGAAGATGTGAGCCCCTCCAGCCTGAAGATTAAACCAAATTCACTCCCCAATCCCGGACTGACAGCACAGCCTTTCTTAGTTGCATACCTAGTTAGAACATCCCTCATTTGCAAATGTCACTACTACATCAAGTCGTCCTTAACTTCAAGTACAAGATCTTTGGTTATATACATCAATCAATACAGCTGCACACTGTCCATTAATACACATTGCCCCCCTTCCCCATAGCCCGCAACTACCTTTCATACACCAGATTTCATTTTGGGTCATCATCTGAGAGATGACACCAACCATTGAGTGATGGGTGTTGCTGTTAGCCACTCACCAAAAGGAGCACAGATACCGGGGCTTGTGGTCCCAATGCCCACCATCCCATGCCAAAGAACCATGTTCTTGGACCTTTGCCTCCACACAGGCTGCACTCATGAAGGAGACTCAGGGGTCATGTCCCAGTGCCTAGAATCTGCTCTCCTGGGTTGTGGAATGGGGTTAGTTCTGGCAGACACAGCCTCGATCTTTCGGTGAAATAAAACAATCGAATCCTCTGTAGGTACAGAAGGCAAAGATCTTCACCCTGCTACTCTGTTTCGACTAAACAATGGCATGATGTTGGTAGTTAGGTTTAATCGACTCAGGGGCCTGGGACATGGTTGTCCTGACCCCAACAGCCATCTCCCTGCTTGGGATTCCAGAGTGAGGGCTGACAGGCTAGAACTCTTACTGGAACCCCTGGCTACTCAAGCCTGAGGGAGGCAGGAGCTACAGAGACCATCAAGAGAAATTTTCTAAGCAATTTTTTTTTCTAATATGAGAATCATTTCTAACATCTACAGGTTTTGTTTTATTTTTCTTTTTGCCTTTTAAACATATTTCCAGGAACTCATTAGTTACCAATGTAAGGGACCGCATTAATAAACAAATTACTCCAAGGATATAGAATTCCCTTTCATTGTCACTGCCCACCCTGTCTTGCTTCCTATTTTAAAAAATGTCTTTGTGCTCTGACCCCTAGAACTTCTTCCTATTTTCTTAGTTCATTACCTCCATTCTGACTTCCTTTTATCTCTTCACCCACTATAGAACAGTTTTTGTTGCTGTGGTTTTGTGTGTACGTGTGTGCATTTATTTCCTTACTCCCGTAGGCATGACTCCTCATTTCCTGGACTTCCCTCCATTCCCAAGCAGAAATCTCTCCTCATTCACTTGCTTTGTTACTTTCTCAAATTGTTGCATGCTACAGGGACATCAAAAGAGTATGTCGATTGGATCTACCATGAATGCAATTTCAGAAGAGCACATACAGCTTTTTAACATCTTTTTTATCATCTCTTGTATTAGTCCAATTGCATATTGCCATGAAGAAATATCCAAGACTGGGTAATTTATAAAGAAAAAGAGGTTTAATGGACTCACAGTTCCACATGTGAGGGAGGCCTCACAATCATGGTGGAAGGCAAAGGAGGAGCAAAGTCATGTCTTACATGGTGGCAGGCTAGAGAAAGTGTGCAGGGAAACTGCGCTTTATAAAACCACCAGATCTCATGAGACGTATTCACTATCATGAGAACAGCATAGGAAAACCCTGTCCCATGTTTAAATTACCTCCTACTGGGTCCCTCCCATGACACTTGGGGAGTATGGGAGCTATAATTCAAGATGAGATTTGGGTGGGGACACAGCAAGCCATATCATCTCTCCATTACATTTTCTACCGCTGAGATTCTAAATCTTTTCCATCCAAGATCTCAACTTTTCCTCCTTCTCACTTTCAACAGAGTGAGCGGCCTTCTTCTTCAAGTAGAAGTACTTCCCACTGGAGCTTCTACACATATTTTTGCATCTTTCCAATATTTATCTTTCTTCTTTCTTCTCCGAGAAAATGGTTCTTCTTGCAAAAGCTAATCCCTGTGACTTAAACTCAAAACCTCTACCTCCTCCAGGATTAGACTCTATCACTTGTCACATTTTACTTGCATTTTCAGAGTCCTCTACTTTGTTGACTCTTGGGCCTCTTCTTTCAAGCTTATGTCTTCATTATTCTTTAAATAATGATCTTTTATATCAATATAAGATTTTCCAGCAGCTTTCCCACTTAACGGAAACTATTGACCTGTAGTTCAGTGCTCCCTTACCACCCACAAAGTTTAATGTTGAGTGTCAACCTGATGGGATTGAAGGATGCAAAGTACTGCTCCTGGGTGTGTCTGTGAGGGTGTTGCCAAAGGAGGTTAATATTTGAGTCTGTGGACTGGGAAAGGCAGATATACCCTCAAACTGGGTGGGCATCATCTAATCAGCTGCCAGTGTGGCCAGAATAAAAGCAAGCAGAAGAACATGGAAAGACTAGACTGCTTTAGTCTTCTGGCCTACGTCTTTCTCCCATGCTGGATGCTTGCTTCAGTTGAACATCGGACTCCAAGTTCTTCAGCATTGGGACTCGAACTGGCTTCCTTGCTCCTCATCTTGCAGATGGCCTTTGTGGGACCTCACCTTGTGACTGTGTGAGTCAATAGTCTTTAATAAACTCCTCTTTACATATACATCTATCCTATTAGTTGTGTCCCTCCAGAGAACCCCGACTAATACATCACCGAACTTTGTCAATGCATGTCTCTGCCCATTACCATTGGTTCTTATCCCTACTCACTGTGGAACCCCTTAGTATCCACAGCATGCAATCTGGCTTCCCTGCCATTCTGTTTTACCCGTTCTTTGCAATCAACAGTGACATCTTTTTTATTTTTAGATGGAGTTTTGCTCTTGTTGCCCAGGCTGGAGTGCAGTGGCATGATCTCGGCTAACTGCAGCCTCCAACTCCCAGGTTCAAGTGATTCTCCTGTTTCAGCCTCCTGAGTAGGTAGGATTACAGGCGTATGCCACCATGCCCAGCTAATTTTTGTATTTTTAGTAGAGACAGGGTTTCATCATATTGGTCAGGCTAGCCTTGAACTCCTGACCTCAAGTAATCCACCCGCCTCAGTCTCCCAAAGTGCTGGGATTACAGGCGTGAGCCACCATGCCTGGCCAACAGTGACGTCTTCTAACTGCCAAGCCATTGACCTCAATCTTTAGTATCCTTGACTTTTCCAAATGATTTACCATAGAAATGGTTCTCAACCATTTACCAAGTTGATCTGTGCCTCCCTTCACATTCTCTTCCCAAAGGTTCCTTTTTAAAAAAGGAAACAGGGGATTTTTACATTAGCTACATGATTTAAATTACTGTTATAACTTTTATTTAATGGTTGCAGTTCCTTTGACAGTGTACCAGTTTGAACACTTCAAAACAAGCCAGTCACCTGAGCATCTCATGTCATGGCTCAATAATCCAAAATTAGGTAGATTTGTTGCAGACTCATTGTCTGCATCCCCCCAAAATTTATATGTTGAATTATAATCCCCAAAGTGATGGTATTAGGAAATGAGGGCCTTTGGGAGGTCATCAGATTATGAGGATGGCACCTTTATGAATGTGGTTAGTCCCCTTCTAGAAGGAACCCCAGAGACCTTTCTTCTCTTTCCCCCATGTGAGGATACAATGAGAAGCCTGCAGTCTCGGATCTGGAATAGGGTCCTCACCAGAACCCACTCATGCTGGCACCCTGGTTTTGGAATTCCAGCCTCAGAAACCATGAGAAATAAATTTCCATTGTCCATAAGCCACCCAGTCTATGGCATTTTTGTTATAGCAGCCTGAACTGAATAAGACACATTTTATATACTCTCTCAATCTTTTCTGTCTATATATTTGCTTGGGGGAAGGAGGGCAGGGTTCTAAATAGCCCCAAGAAAATAGCTAATAACCCTAAGCAGAGGCAAAGTAATTATCGAGAAATTAAAGGAAATCTGCATGAAATTATCTGTCCATTCAAAGCTGTTATCTCTGCATTGAGGAAATAATGCCAGCCCTGGCAGAAATCAATTCCTCCATTTGTTCTGTGATTCTGTATCTCCTGGTTCTCCTAACACTCAAAACGTTTATCTTCATTCTTTCCTATTCTCCTTTCCTAAATGTGGTGGTCCTCCAATATTTTATCTTCAGACCTTTTCCTTTATCTTTGCTCATTCGCCTTTCCGCTTATGTCCTTAGGACGCACACAATAAATCACTTCTAGGCATACAAGTTCCAAATCACTAGCACTGAAGGATCCCCAGTCATGGATACCTGTTTTTTTTGTTTTGTTTTGTTTTGTTTTGTTTTTTAATGTCTGCTGAAACATCTTGCCCTGCCATGCTCACCAGACTTTCTCACTCAACATTCCAAACTGAACTCAGCATCTTATCTCTATAACTAGTTTCCTATTTCAATTTTCATAATTCTAGCAGCACTGCCATTCTCCCAGATGCCTATACTTGAAAAGTAACTTTGTGCCTCTGTTTCTTCTCTGTCTTTCCCTCCCCGTATTATATGTTCCAAATCTATCAAAAGTGCACTTAGAGGAAGCTTGGCATGTGTATTCTTATGATACCTATCTTATTCTGTCTTGAATTATACAGATATGATCGTTTTAAGGAAAATCTGTAAAAAGAAATGAACTTTAAATAGTGGTATTTAGAGACTTAAGTTAATATCAATATTATTCATTCTACAAAAAAGTTATTTTTGTATAACCTCTTGACAAGTACAAGATGTAAAATTCAACTTCTACCTCTAATAATTTAATTTTTACAGGCTAAACTTATATGCAGTTCTAATATTTTTGCCTACTAAAAGAAAATAGTAACATTTTCAAACTATATGTCAGTCATTTGTAAAAGTAATTGTATTTTAATATAAAAAGTTTAAGTATACAAAGAAGAGAAGGTAGTAAAATGAACTCTCAGATGACCATTGCTCAATTCCATAAATACCAATATTTTGTCACATGTGCATAATATATTTTTTCATTTCTTTTCTTTGTTAAAATATTTAAAGCAAAACCCAGACATCAGCTTATTTCATTCCTGTTTACTTCCTCGTGCTATTATAATAGTGTTATACAGTAGAAGCATGGAAGCATATCCCTACTAGTACATAAAGCATGTAAGAGTGTTATGATGTGATTATAACACTAGCAAAACTGATGGTCATAACTTGGTGTTCTATAAAACCCATACTGTATTCAGACCTTCTCTCTTGTCTTCAAAATGGGTTCTTACAACTGTTTTTTTGGGGGAGTTGTTTTGTTTTCATCAGGGGCCACACAAGTTCTACCCAATGCATTTTGTTGTTATTGCTCTTAACTTCTTTTTAGCCTTTTTATTTTTCATGCCATTAACTTGTGGAAAAAACTAGATCCATAATATTCAAACGTCCCACATTCTACATTTGCTGTTTACTTCCTTGTGGCAGAGCATAACAGCTTGTTCCTCCTTCTCATAGTTCCTGTAAACTGATGCCACCACTTGCTTTGTTTTTTGCATTTTGTATATTTTCCCCACTGCCTGTGGGTCTCTCAAAAAAATATGTCTTTCAGTGATGCCTTTTTTCCCGGATTCATCTCAGTTGGTTTTTGATATTTCAATTGATACCAATTGTTCGGTAGAAAGTCCCGCCATCTTTCCCCCAGGTTTCTTGCCCCCACCCTCCCCCCAGGCTTCCTGCTGCCCTGAGAAAAGCCCACCAAGCCTGCTCTGTTCCGCCCAGCAACAACAAGCAGCCAATCATCGCAGCAGGAAAGCCCGCCAAGCCTCGGCCTATCCTGAACCGACATGTAACCCTCTGAGCCACCTCAGCAGTCTGCCCAGAGACGGACAGCCTATCCTAAGCTCCTACGACACTCCGCCAGCCCTGTGTCCATGCCCCGTCCACCCCCCCATAAAACCCTCCTACCCCAGCTGCGCAGTCGCAGCCAGCCCCATTCTCCTTCCTTTCCTGGCCTGCCCGCTGGTCCCAATAAACCTGAACTCGGCTTCCAACTCTCGAGCTGTTATTTGGGGTCGGGTACCGGGCAGGGGTCTACAAGGGGGTCGCACATATGGTGCCAAAACCCGGGACGGAGGGTCGCTAGCCCCCCTAGCGACCCCCTCCCTCCAGCGACCTCCCCAGCCCTCCTCCAATTCGGCCTCAGCACTCCGGACCAGGTAAGTCCTGTTTCTTACCTTCTCCTTCCGTGGTGCGTGTGGCAAAGGCCCTTCCTCTCAGTCCCAATCCACGGATCCCTCGCCAAGCACCGGCCGGCCCGAGCAGGATCCCCCAACCAGGCTCCAGGAGCCTTGGGTCGGCAGACAAGGGACGCCTTCTCTGACCCACCCAATCCAAAACCATTAAATAGGAACGATCAGACAGGGGACGCCTTCTCTGGTCTTTCCTATCCACCTTCCTCTGGGGAAGCTGGTGGGTTGGAGGGACGCCTCCCCCCACACTACCCCAGCCCACTCGGATACTGTTCCGAGACCGCCCTCGGCTGGCAGGAACCCTTTGCCGCACGCATCATGGGGAGCGTGGAGTCCAAAATTCCTAAAAACACCCCACTAGGTTGTTTACTTCTCGACTTTACCCGTTTGGGCTACTCCCGTAGGCGAAAGAAGCTCATCTTCCTCTCCCAGGTGGCCTGGCCCCAGTATCAGCTCGATAACAGGTCGCATTGGCCTCCCACCGGCACTTTCGATTTCAATGTGCTCCGCGACCTAGATAACTTCTGCCGCCGAACTGGCAAAGATAAGGAAGTGCCTTATGTTCAGGCTTTTTGGGACCTGCGTTCCCATCCTGACCTCTGCTCTACTCACCAAGTTCTTTTAGCCCGAACTCCCCCACCACAGACTCCTACCTCCCCAAGCAAGCCACCTCCCTATACTCTACAGGAAGAGATGCCTGACCACATGTCTTCCCCCTTTGTTCCCACTCCTGAAGTCCACTACCTCTCCCCCTCCCTACTCCTCACCGGAGGATCTGCCTGAACATCTGTCCTCTCCTGCCAATCTCAGCAATCAGTCGCCATCAACGGCACGCTCTTCCTCTGCTCCCTCTGCACCTCCTACCTCGGAGGCCATGCCTCGCTCTCCCTCTACTCCCTCCGAGCCCCCTCCCTCAGAGGCCGCACTTCCTCTTGCCTCTCTGGTGGCGGCCCACACCTGCTCCCACCAGCCAGCTATCCTGGCCCCACTCCGAGAAGTAGCAGGCGCAGAAGGTTTAATCAGGGTCCATGTTCCTTTCTCACTCCAAGACCTGTCCCAAATTGAGAAACGTTTAGGATCCTTCTCAGCCGACCCATCCACCTATATTAAGGAATTCCAATACCTCACTTAAGCATAAGAAGCCCTAGTCCGGTATACTCGACTAGATCCAGCCTCCCAAAACGGGGCCACTGTATTAGCCTCCCATTTTATCTCCCAATCAGCACCCGACATAAGAAAGAAACAAAGAAAGCAGAAGAGGGGCCAGAGACTCCCATCCAAGACCTGGTAAAAATGGCCTTTAAAGTATTCAATGCCAGGGAAGATGCGGCTGAGGCTGCCCGCCAAACTTGCATGAAGCAGAAGGCTGCCCTCTAGACCCAAGCCCTAGTGGCGGCTCTAAGGCCGGCAGGGAACCAGAAGCACAAGGCCGAAACCCATGCCCCTCCGGGAGCATGTTTCAAATGTGGAAAGGAAGGACACTGGTCCCGAGCCTGTCCACAACCAGGGCCACCAACTAGGCCTTGCCCTATCTGTCAGTTCCCGGGACACTGGAAGTCAGACTGCCCCAGCTTCCCCAGGGTGCTGGTTCCTCAAAACAGACACACTGGCGTTACGCAGCCGGCAGTCACCCTCAGTAGGGAGGAGCCTGCTTGCCAGGATCCGACCTCCGAGGGAGCTCCGTTCCCCAGTCTACTAGGGCTGCTAGACGACTAGCGGGGCCCTGGCTTTCCGACTCCTGTTACCCTTGCCGAGCCTAGGGTCACAAGACATGGGGGCTACCTACTCCGCTCTTCCTTCTTATTCTGGCCATCTCACCCCTTCCCAGGTCTCGGTCATGGGAATCGACGGGACCCCGAGTATCCCCTACCAAACCCCACCACTCATGTGCCCATATAACTCCACTCCATTCACCCACTCTTTTTAGTAATCCCCACCTGCCCAGTTCCCCTTCTGGGGCGAGACATCCTTTCAAAGCTGAAGGCCGTCATAACCTTCCCCACTGCCAGCCCACACAGCCTTTTTCTCCTAGCCCTCAATACTCTGCCTCGGAACTCCAGGCCCTCCAGTCTACCCCCGGGGTACGGTTCAAGGATGACTTGGCCTTCAAGCATAACCTCCTCATCCTCCCTGAAAAGCAAAGTTACCAGATAATCCAAGACATCCATAATTCATTCCACATTGGGCCTAAAGCCTTATACCGATTCCTCAACTCACTTTTCACCCTCACCATCTCCTCAGTACCATACAGGAAGTCCAGTCCTCATGTACTGTCTGCACGAAAACTAATTCCCAGGGTTCCTGTCATCCTCGGCGCCAGCTTTATCAACTACGCGGGTTCCTACCTGGCCAAGACTGGCAAATTGATTTCACCCATATGCCAAAGCATAAACAGTACCGGTATCTGCTAACCATTGTTGACACTTTTTCAGGCTGGATTGAAGCTTACCCCACAGCCTCTGAGTCTGCCGGGACAGTAGCCACTCATCTCATTCAAGACATCATCCCACGCTTTGGACTCCCGGCTACCATACAGTCAGACAACGGCCCAGCCTTTATCTCCAAAGTCACTAATGCTGTTTCTACCTCTTTAGGAATTCAGTGGAAGCTACACGCCGCCTACCATCCTCAGTCCTCTGGTAAGGTGGAACGGGCCAATGGCCTAATAAAGGAACATCTGACCAAGCTCATGATTGAGCTCCGCCAATCCTGGGTAACCTTGCTTCCTATCGCCCTCACCAGGTTGAGAGCAAGCCCCCGGGGCCCATCACAGCTTAGCCCGTTTGAGCTGCTGTACGGTCGCCCCTTCCTACTTTCAACTCCCCCACCACCAGAGACCACTCCTCTAGACAGCTACCTCCCCTACTTTACTCTCCTTCGCAGCCTTCTCTGAGAACACGCCAACGCTTCTCTTCCCCAACCCACCCAGCCATCTGAAAATACACAGAAAGTCTCCCCCGGGGACTCAGTTCTTATCAGGTCCGTCTCCCCAAAGCCCCTCGCTCCCAAGTGGGAAGGACCATACACAGTCCTCCTTACCACTCCATCAGCTATAAGAGTTGCTGAAATCCCATCTTGGATCCACCTGTCTCGGGTAAAAAAGGCCCCTCATGAACCCTCCTTATGCTGGAAGGCTGTTCCTACTGGCCCTTTATCTGTCAAACTTACCAGGGCCTAGCAGCCACACCCCCTACAGATGGAGATTCTTCCTAACTGAAAACTATACCAAAACCACCTTCATCTGTAATACCCCTCCATACAGCCACAACCATCTTCTTGCAAATTCCAACTGCCCCGCAGCCGGATGCCAAAGGGCCATATATCTGAACTTCACCAAATTCCATAACATCCATACTGATATACCTCTCATGTGCTTCAACCATGACCAACCATCAGGAGCATGCAATAATACTCCTTGGCGCTCCTGCATGGGATGTACTTGGATGAACTGTCGACTACATATAGCCGTCAAGTCCACAGTACCTGCCCGATCTCAGCTCAAAATCATCCCAGACATAGATGGAGAAGGAAACACCATTATCGGTTCTACACGGTATTCCATTCTCATCCCTGACCCCTGGGACAACCGGTGGAAAAGCCCCCAGAAAGCTGCCATGTATGATCACATAGATACCAAATATCCCTCTTCCCACCTGTACATCTGGCGGGCATACGTACGTACAGTCCACCAAGTCCACTCTGATATTAGCCTGCAAGAAAAATCTCTGAATGACCAATTGCAACCACATTCGTCTCCGTTTTCCTGGTTAACTTTTCTCCAAGAAGGAATCAAGTTAGCTAATCTCTCAGGACTAACTGACCTAACTTCATGCCTCATGTGTGCCTTCTTAGGACAGACTCCCTTCATTGCAGTCCCTTACCCCATCCCTCTCAACCTTTCAGCCTCAACTTCTTCCTTCTCCCCCGTCAGGGAAGTCGATCTCTACACTCCACCTGATTTTGAACAGCTACCTGTGTGCTATTCCCTAGGCCGAAACTTCCCTAGCTGTAACAGAACTATACTGGTAACCACTAATATAACAGCCCCACGAGGAACGTTTTTTTGGTGTAACAGGACCTTAACAAAAACTCTCTACATTGGCCTTTCCTCATCTCTTTTATGCCTCCCAGTAACCCTAGTCCCTCGACTCACTATATATTCTTCAGCCGAATTCCAGATGCTGCAAGCTCCCCATCGCCGCACCCGACGAGCTGCCTTCCTACCCATTGCCGTTGGAGTCTCCCTTGCTGGTTCAGCACTTGCAGCAGGATTAGGGGGAGGGGCACTAGTCCACTCTCACCTGGCCATAGCCCGACTGACCTCACAACTCCAAGCAGCTATTGATGACTCTACTGAGTCTTTAGCATCACTCCAACGACAGATCACCTCAGTTGCCCAAGTTGCCTTGCAGAACCGAAGAGCCCTAGACCTGCTCACTGCTGAATGAGGAGGGACCTGTATCTTCCTACAAGAAGAGTGCTGTTACTACATCAATGAATCCGGCCTAGTAGAAACCCTAATCGAGAGCCTCCAGAAACTCAAAACTAGCCTGCAGAGTCAGAAGTTCTCGGCTGAAGCCACAGCGTGGTGGTCTTCCTCTATGTATACCCTCTTGTCCCCATTGCTTGGGCCCCTAGTAGCCGTTTGCCTAATCTTACTTATTGCTCCTTGCTTTCTACAGTTCATACAGCGGCGCTTTCAAGAACTGACTCGAGTCACCATCCACCAGATGCTGCTCCAACCCCACCCTGAATGAGTGCAAGAAACAGACCTGTCCCTGAACATCCAGGCTCCTTAAGAAAAGAGACCTCTTCAGAACCCCCCCCCCATCGACCCTTGTCAGCAGGAAGTAGCCAGATCGATTCCGCCGCCCTTTTCCTTTTTAAGGAGTCAGGAATGTTCGGTAGAAAGTCCCGCCATCTTTCCCCCAGGTTTCTTGCCCCCACCCTCCCCCCAGGTTTCCTGCTGCCCTGAGAAAAGCCCGCCAAGCCTGCTCTGTTCTGCCCAGCAACAACAAGCAGCCAATCATCGCAGCAGGAAAGCCCGCCAAGCCTTGGCCTATCCTGAACCGACACGTAACCCTCTGAGCCACCTCAGCAGTCTGCCCAGAGACGGACAGCCTATCCTAAGCTCCTACGACACTCCGCCAGCCCTGTGTCCACGCCCCGTCCACCCCCCCATAAAACCCTCCTACCCCAGCTGCGCAGTCACAGCCAGCCCCATTCTCCTTCCTTTCCTGGCCTGCCCGCTGGTCCCAATAAACCTGAACTCGGCTTCCAACTCTCGAGCTGTTATTTGGGGTCGGGTACCAGGCAGGGGTCTACAAGGGGGTCGCACACCAATTATGATTAGTCATATTCTAGTGGTTTCCCTAAGAGTAGACTGATGCCTTAATGAGGGATCTGACAACACATTAAAACAGGGGTTGAATAAAAGAACATTATTTTAGAAGAAATTCAGGAAATGATTACAATTGTTGTCTATAGCTAAGCTCTTTGATTCAGTATGCTGTAATATAAGAACATTCTCTATGGTGTTATGATATATATATTGGTTTTAGTCCACTGTTCCTGGCTCATACTTCCCATAAGCCCTTGGTACAGTCTTTGTTATAATGCTGGGTGGATTAGACCTCAGGCCTCTGCCTTTCTCCTGCCTTCCTTTCACTCTACTGTTTTCCCGCCTCTCTGATTATGGGTGGGTCTTAAGACCCTCCCAGGAGAGGGTCCCACCCTATACCCTGGGGGAAGGAAACTGATGTTACGAAGCTTTCATAAAAACCCAAGAGGACAGTGTTCAGAGAGCTTCCAGACAGCTGAACACATTGAGGTTCCTGCGGGGTGGCCTCCAGGGAGGGCATGGAAGCTCTGTGCCCCTTCCCCATACCTCACTCTATGCACCTTTTCATCTATATTCTTTGCAGTTTCCTTTATAATGAGCTGGTAAATGTAAATAAGCATTTTCCTGAGTTCTGTGAGTGGCTCCAGCAAATTAATTGAACCCAAAGAAGGGATCATGGGAACCCCAACTTAAAGCCAGCCCATCAGAACTTCCAGAGGCTGGGACTTGGGACTGGTGTGTGTGTAAGGGGAGGCAGTCTTGGGGGCTGAGCCCTCAACCTGTGGGTAAATGTCTTAGGGTAAATGGTGTCAGAACTGGATTTGAAGACACTCAGCTGGTGTCCACTGCTCGGTGTGTGGGATAAAAAACCCATATATTTGATCACAGAGTCTTCTGTGTTGACTGTTGTGTAAAAGTAGAGGAAAATTGTGGTTAGAGTTTTCTCTATTACATTCTCTTTTTCAAAATTTACTCATTTAAAATTAATAAAATATTTCCACACAACAATTATCATTTTTGATAATGAGAGCTAGGTTTTGAAGTTTTTAGAAGTAAAGAAGCACTAGGCTGGGTGCAGTGGCTCATGCCTGTAATCCCGGCACTTTGGGAGGCTGAGGCAGGTGGATCACCTGAGGTCAGGAGTTCGAGACCAGCCTGGCCAACATGGTGAAACCCTGTCTCTACTTAAAATACAAAAATTAGCTGGGTGTGGTGGTGGGTACCCGTAATCCCAGCTACTCAGGAGGCTGAGGCAGGAGAATTGCTTGAGCCCGGGAGACGGAGGTTGTAGTGAGCTGAGATCATGCCACTGCACTCCAGCCTGGGTGACAGACAAGGGCTCTGTCTCAAAAAAAAAAGTAAAGAAGCACTTATTTTTAAATGACTACAGGGATTTAACTTATGTCTGTGCAGACATGATATACTTAATAGTGTATGTGGGCAATTTTGTGTTTTATAAACTAAAAACTGAAACTCTATGAGGTGATTTATTTCCCAAGTATAAATAGACATTATAGTCATATTTTTTATCATAAATATATATAACTTTTTCATAAAACTACAGTTTCTAAATATTTTCTCTACATTCGAGAATATGAAAATTTCATAAAGGATATTATAATTACATTTATTGAACACCTACAATGCGCCAGGTATTTGTTTATACCCTTCATATGTAATAAGCCATTTAGATTTTACAAATATCCTATGAAATAGGCTTTAGAATGATTCTTGTTTAATAAGGAAGCAGAGGCACAAATCAATTAATCCCTTTTCCAAGGGCTTTCAGGTCCAGAATTTGAATCTAGGTAGCTTTGCCCTCTTGACCTTTGCTCTTAATTTCCATGCTGTGTGAAGCTTGTATTAAAGCAGGCTAAATGGGGAGATGGGCAGAAGCAACTCATCAGGTCTCAGCCTGTGCAGGCCAGTGCCCACTTCCAGAGTGGCCCCAAGAAACTTCTCCAGTTACAGAGGGGCTTTGGGGAATCCCCTCCAAATAGGGCAGTGTGGGACAGACCTAGAAACTGTTGAAGAACAGTGGATATCCCTGCCATTGAGAGACTTGAAAGAGTCTCACAGTTTCCTCTTTTGTCTTTTCAGATGGAACTAGTCCATTAATTTATAGCAACGGCAGCAGGTCACAAAATAATGGGTATAAGTGCTCTTGGAGAAATCTCGACAAGCTCTGTGTAAGGCCACATTACCTTGGTCCACCATGCCTTTCAAAAACACCAAGGAGAGTGAAGTTTGCATTTTGAAGATAGGTTAGAGTGGAACGACTTAGTTGAAAAGTTGCTTGTTACATTTGGCCTTTTTGTCCTTCATGCTGAATATTTCATTTCAGATCTCAAAGATTTCTGCAAAGAAAGCCCTTCTAGATTAAGAAGACATTGTATTATAGTTGCCATTGGATTGGTTGGGTTTTGTTTCATTGCAAAAACATCTCTGTGTCTGAAACTTCTCGACATTACCTGGAAAACTGTGGCTAAGATTATTTTTATTAGTTTGCTGGGGCTGCTGGAACAGAGTTCTGGTGGCTTACATTAACCAACGCCTATTCTCTCACAGTTCTGGAGGCTAGAAGCCTGAGACCAAGGAATCATCAGGGTTGGTTCTGAGGCCTGTGAGCAAGAATCTGTTCCACAGCTGCCCTTTAGCTTCTGATGGTTTGGTGGCAATCTTCAGTGTCCCTTGGCTGATAGATGCCTCACCCGATCTCTATCTTCATGCTCACAAAGTGTCCTTCCTATGTGCACGTCTGTTTTTGTGGCCAAATATTTCCTCTCTATAAAGGCACCAGTCATATTGTATTAAGACTCATCTTAATGACCTCAGCTTTAACTTGATTGCCTCTTAAAGACTGTTGTATTTAGAATATTTGTACTCTCCAAAACTCATTTTGAAACTTAATCCCTAGTGTGACAGTATTGAGAGGTGGGGCCTGTAAGAGGTGATTGGGTCCTAAGGGCCATGCTCTCATGAATGGATTAATCAATTCATGGATTAGTAGATTAATCCATTTATAAATTAATGGATTAATGGGTTATCATGAGAGTAGAACTGACGGCTTTATGAGAAGAGGAAGAGAGACCTGAGTTAGCACAGTCAGCCCCCTCATCATGTGATGCCCGGCACTGCCTCAACACTCTGTAGAGAGTCCCCACAAGCAAGAAGATTCTTACCAAATGCAGCCCCTTGACTTTGAACTTCTCAGCCTCCATAACTATAAGAAATAAATTTCTTTTTTTGTAAGTTACCTGGTTTCAGGTATTTTGTTATTAGCAACAGAAAATGGATTAATGCAAAGACTCTATTTCCAAATAGAGTCACATTCTGATTGAGGTACTCTGGGTTAGGACTTCACACTATTTTTAGGGGGGCACAATTCAACCCATAACACTATTTATTTTGGTTGAAATTAATGGTTTTTTTCTGTTTCCTTCTATTATTTTTGTTTATTTCTCAGAATATTGGCTGTGTTTTCATTTTTCAGTGACAGAATTTTCTCCTCCATTCTGTCCCCTGTCCCCTCTACCACCCTTGAGCTTTCCTCTCTGTCCAGTTCTTTCTGCACATTGATTCTGGGTTAAACTTGTAGTGCCACAACTTTGAACAAGTAAATCTCTGCAAGAAATTCCCATTGCCCCCAGCACTGAGTCTAGGCTCCTTGGGTTAGCACTTTGGGCTCTTTTACAATCTGGCCTCCAACAGAGCTTCCCTTAAGAATGCTCTGCTCTTAGCTGGCTTTCTTCTAAGATACATACTTATACTTTCACTTTTTCTTACCTTTTATTCTCTTTTTTCTAGAATACCCTCTCTCTTATTCATCTTTGTTGACCTGAGCCATATCCTTACTTAAATGCCAAGTTCAAGAACTACTTCTTCCAGAAGAGCATCGCTATTCATTTCTAGGGGTCTGCTCTCCCCAAGTTATCACGACCTCTTCAGAAACCTTGACTCATTCACTTGTCTTCTTTCATCTACTCTGTTGTAGTAAATGCTCTCTATACAATACAGCAAATAGATGCTCTTAAGGTTTGGCTGTGTCCCCCACCCAAATCTCATCCTAATTTGTAGCTCCCATAACTCCCATGTGTTGTGGGAGGGACCCAGTGGGAGATAATTGAATCATGGGGGCAGTTTCCCTGATACCGTTCTCATGGTAGTGAATAAGTCTCATGAGATCTGATGATTTTATAAGGGGTTTCCCTTTCACTTGGCTCTCTTTCTCTCTTGCTTGCTACCATGAAGGTGTGCCTTTCACCTTCTTCCTTCCACCATGATTATGAGGCCTCCCCAGCCACGTGAAACTGTGAGTCCATTAAACCTCTTTTTTGTTATAAAATACCCAGTCGCCGGTATGTCTTTATCAGCAGTGTGAAAATGGACTAATACAGATGCCTTCACTTTTCAATTAGAATATAAATTCCTTAAAGACAAGATTTATGTCATTTACTTTAATTTTTTTTTTGTATTCTTACCATCCTGACAAAACTGGTACTTTATTTCATCAAGTCTAAAATGCTCTCAGATGTAGGATGTACTATTATTTTACATATCAGTAGGAGGAAAAAATGTGACTGCCTAACTGAGGGCACAATGCTTTCTTATATTCTTTGGGCTATCAAGAGTGTTGATGATACAGCATTTCTTAAAAGACTTCATAAACTAAAAGCCATTGGTGCTAAGCTGTTCAGCTAATTGTTCAAGTATAGAGCAAGAGCTTTTTGACCCCTGCTTCAGACATCTTGCTAAACATATCAGATTCATTACTTGTCCCCACCCCTCTTCTCATTACAATTTGGGTCCTTAGAACTAAGAAAGTGAACCCATATTTGTCTCTGATTTTTTTCTCAAGCTGCTGACAGCCCTTGGGACAGGTCTTGATTTAGGAGTTTTTGACATTTGGGTAAGTACAGTCAAGCCGTGTCATGACTGCCATTCGGCCAACAGCGATCATATGATGCTGCTTGATTTTGGAGATGTAAAGATTTGAAGGAAAAACATGTACATCTTAAAATACAGGAAATTCAGTATCTAGCATGTAGCTGACTGACTGCATGCTTAACAAATAGTATAAGTATCTTTAGGGGATGACTCCAGCTTAGTTTTGTCCAGCATGCATTCAGTTTTCTCCGGATAACTGTCCCCCTCTTTCTCTCAGTGGGTCCAACCCCTTGTCTACTGTGCATTTGGGGACTTCTGGAGGCATTGACTTAGCCTGAGATCCAGGGCTGGAACACATGCCCATGGCTAAATTAATCAATGTGTTGATGTCCCTGGCCAGAATGACTGGTCCAGGGACCATCTGGGATTTGAACATGAAGTATATAGCTCTTGGAGCTATTGTCAGCTTCAGGAAATGGAAATAACACTAAGGAATCAGAAATGAGAAATTAAGAGAGAACAACAAAGCTCCAGTCACATATTTGAATCCCAGATCTTAAAGCACCAAGACTGAAGCACCTGGGCTGGTTGGTGACATAATTCCTAAGTTCTCTTTTTGCTTCAGTCTGTGGATCTCAATGTCCTTCTTTGCAACTTAAATTATCTTGAATCAGAAGAGGGAAGATGAATCAGCAGGCAAGGAGACACATTAAAAAAATACTTGTTGCCTGTCTACTGCACACTGGCACTGTGTTACATCCTGGGCTACAAAAATAGTCTCTCCACTGAAGCGCCTCCTAGGTTGGAAGAGAAAATCTTCCACCAGCCTTGACCAGGTTAGTTTGGCATTTTCCTGGAACTCCTTGGTACACCCTGAAAACAATAAAACTACTTTTCTATTAGTGGCTTCATTAGGAGGAATTTCCACAAGTCTGCCATATAATAGATACAATTTGGACTTTTCTTAACCACATATTTGTGAGAAAGTTCATCTTTTTCATAACCATAATATTTTTTTACAAAAAATTAAGACATGATGCCAATTTAGAACATGAGTGCAGCATGTGCTCATGGCTCATTGCAGCCTCAACCTCTGGGGCTCAAGCAATTCTCCCATCTTGGCCTATGGAGTAGCTGGGACTGTAGGCACACATCACCACATCCAGCTAATTTTTGTATTTTTGGAGAGACAGGGTTACACCATTTTGGCCAGACTGGTCTGAACTTCTCACCTTGTGATCCACCCACCTTAGCCTCCCAAAGTACTGGGATTACAGGTGTGAGCCACCTCAGCCAGCCTAACATTATCTTTTAAAATAAGCAGCACTGTTCCAAGGAAGCTGTTACTGAAGATATCCACAGAGACAGCAGACGGTAGTTTGAATTAAATCATTGTTAGGTCTATGTACCATGCACTGCTGATATTCAAGTTTCAGTTATTTGGTAAAATAGAAAATATTCAGCAGTTTTCTGAAGAATAAAGAAACAATGTGTCACTTGGGGCATAACGCCTGCTGTACAAATAAATGCCATATTCCTTGCACTGCTTAATAGGGCAGAGATAAGCCAACTGATGTTGCTAATCAGCGTGCTGAGCATTTGAAATTGCATCTTAGCATTCCTATAAATAGCCTGACATTGAAAGATTTCAGTAATTTAGAGCTGGTTGGAAGAAATTATACTACTTAAAGCTCATAAAAATTAGTATCCTCAAGAGTATATTTGAAAAAATGAGTTAGTTAATATTAATACTAATGGGAATCTTAAAAATCAAATGCTAAGTGGGAACACAGGATTTTAGTAGGGGTCTTACATATGTGTAATATGTTATTATTTGAAACTTAAAAGATATGCACATACTCAAGCTAATTTTTATTATGCTAATTGTCTATGACCTTGTGCTTGTGTCTGAGGCAAAAAACAGGTTTTATGTAAATTAGAAATGATATATTAGAATTGAGAGAGACTCAAAGACCATGGAGGTGCAGGGAAAACTCTTCATTTGGAGAGGAGGGATGAACTGAATATATCTGAATATAAATTTCATGAAGGTGGGAGGTAGCCATAATCTCACAAAGAACAAATTTGAGGCAATTTTACAGGCTTTGACTCTCAAAGAAACTTTCTGTATGGTGATATCTATGCATATATTATTGGCTATTTTTTAAAAAATGGAAAAAACTTTTCCAGAGATACAACAGTGACATGCACCACTCCCAATATTTTGATTATGTACAGAATGATTGTTAGGAGGTCACTTTGGCCTTACAGTGCCTATGATGCTATCAGAAAAAGATGCCTGGCCCGGTGGGGTGGCTCACACCTGTAATACCAGGACTTTAGAAGGCCAAGGCAGGCAGATCACTCAAGGACAGGAGTTTCAGACCAGCCTGACCAACATGGTGAAACCCTGTCTCTACTAGAAATACAAAAATTAGTCGGGTGTGGTGGCACGTGCCTGTAATCCCAGCTACTTGGGAAGCTGAAGCAAGAGAATTGCTTGAACCCTGGAGGCAGAGGTTGCATTGAGGGGAGATTGTGCCACTGCACTCCAGCCTGGGTGACAGAGCAACACTGTGTCTCCAAAAAACACGCCCTTTGACTGCCTCTCTGTGAATAGCAACCTGAGAATTTCATCTGCTTTCCCACTAGAAACATTCCAAGAGTCCTTGAAACGTCAATCACCACCTGTGGAGGTCTGTCCTGCAGACTGATTTAGTGATGGATGAACGAATGCACTCACACACCAGAATACAGTGAAGCAAATGGGCTACGGATGGTCGTCAACTGCTTTCAGAGGGTGATTGCAGCTAACCAACCCCTACTCCCTGTCCTTCCTTGCATTTTTTTTTTAGTATAGATTTAATAACAGAGGTTCTAAGTCAACATGCTTGTGGATAATTAACATGCTTAAAAGAGTGGCTTTATGAATGATTAAAGGTCTTTGTTCTGGGGCCCAGAATAAGCACTATTAACAGGTAATTCCTCTTCGACCTCCTCCTGTGAGGGCCATCCAGCACAAAGTTTACATGAGTAAACAAATTAGAGCAGGGACAAAGGAATGTGGGGTAAACAGATTTAACTGGGGAAGCTTTTATTATCCTTAATCTACACCCTATGACCTAAAGCTCTAACATAAGAACTGGCTGCCTTCAGCCCGTTCCGTAAGTTAATAAAAACCTTTTGGTCTTCCAAAAGGTTTGAGACTATAATTTTATAACTTCCCTAATAGTTCCCTTAAGATTTTGCCAGCCACCCTGAGTGAATCCCAAATCCTGGCATGGATAGGGATGTTGTTTGACTCTCATAGAATTTGTAGTGAGCAGGCTGGGCGTAGTATCTCACACATGTAATCCCAGCACCTTGGGAGGCTGAGGTAGGCAGATCACTTGAGGTCAGGAGCTCAAGGCCAGTGTGGCTAACATCGTGAAACACTGTTTCTACCAAAAACACAAAAATTTAGCCAGGCATGGTGGCACGTGCCTGTAATCCCAGCTACTCAGAGGCTGAGACAGGAGAATCACTTGAACCCAGAAGGTGGAGTTGCAGTGAGCCAAGATCATGCCACTGTACTCCAGCCTGGGCAACAGAGCAAGACTCTATCTAAAAAAAGAATTTGTAGCAAGCAAAGTTGCTAGCTTAAAGAGTGAATAAACCCACAAATATGGTCTTGTTTTTAATATAATTTCTTTTCTTTTCTTTTTGAGATGGAGCTTTGCTCTTGTTGCCTATGCTGGAGTGCAGTGGCGTGATCTTAGCTCACCGCAACTCTGCCTCCCAGGTTCAAGTGATTCTCCTGCCTCAGCCTCCCGAGTAACTGGGATTACAGGCACAGGGCACCACACCTGGCTAATTATTTTGTTTTCGGTATCCTCAGCGTTTCACTATGTTAGTCAGGCTGGTCTGGAACTCCTGACCTCAGGTGATCCACCCAAAGTGCTGGGATTACAGTCATGAGCCACCTGGCCCCGCCTTAAAAATACTTTTCGTTAAATAAATTCATCACTTTAAAATTTTTTTTAAAAGATTTTTGATATAGAAGCCTGAATAACCAGCTGAAATGCAGTTCGTACATTAAGCATTCTCGGGTGGCTCCTATGACAAATGAACAACCTCTACAATCAGTTTCCCATCAGTAACATCTATTTTATCAAAATAAACTTGTGCTATCAAAGAGCTCCTTCATGCACATATACCTTATTTACCATTTTAAAAATTCATCTCTGTATGACACAATCTTCAGAGTGTGTGAAATGTAATTAGCCCTGCCTGTCTTAGTATATGAATTATAAAGAAGTTTATAGAGAGAAAAGAGTTAAAGATGTATTGGTTTCACTACACTAATTATCTGTTGTTTCTTATCACAGAACAGCGAGAAGGAGATTAGTGGGAAGGGATATAGAACAAAAGCCAGAGAACACGCTGAAGGGCTAGAGGAAAACAATGTCTAATCATCTTTCATTCTCATGAGTGTGAATATATTGGCTTTACACAATGTCTTTTTTTTTTTTTTTTGAGATGGAATCTCGCTCTGCTGCCCAGGCTGGAGTGCAGTGCCATGATCTGGGCTCACAGCAACCTCTGCCTTCCGGATTCAAGTGGTCTTCCTGCCTCAACCTCCTGGGTAACTGGTAATACAGGCACGTGCCACCACACCTGGCTAATCTTTGAATTTTCAGTAGATGTGGGGTTTCACCATGTTGGCCAGGATGGTCTCGATCTCTTGACCTTGTGATCTGCCTGCCTCGACCTCCCAAAGTGCTGGGATTATAGGCATGAGCCACTGCGCCCAGCCAACCTTCTAAAAATTATGTCTATTTAAATTAACTGAAAGACAAGGTGCATATTTAGTCCTGTGCTACCATGTTACATTCATCATCTCCAAAGCAGGTCCTTACTGAGTGTATTTACCATAAATTTCACCTTCCTTAAATCAAGGATTGTGTTCTGCATATGGGAAACATTTTGGTTTTAGCAATATACTTTTTTTTCTTGAAGAAACTAAAAGAACTCTCATGTGATCCTATAAAAATGGGTATTATGACAATTCTTATTCAATCAAATGTATATTTTGAGATTTACTTGGTTTGAGACTTTCATTTTAGTATGTGAAATTATCAAGTAATTTGAATACTTGATACTTTTCACACATGCTTATTTATATGCTGATGATAGAAACAAATATATTTCCTTGAAAGACGTTAAGGTTAAAAAAAAACCCAAAGACCTATAGTGCTTGTCAGACTTGATAAAACTAAAATCACTGAGGTGATGTTAACACATCAGAAAACATTAGAGTTCCACGTTGAATGTAAAGGGTAGAAAGATTCATAATCAATCTATGTTTAGCATTTTTCTGTGTCCCATCTCAACTTTACCCAATCCTCATTGTTCTCATGAATTTGTTTGTTCATTTACTCACTTATTTATCATTCCACAAATAGTTATTGTGTCAATTCTGTGTCACCCACTATTCTAGAATCTGGAGACGCATTAGTGCACTACACTTTTTTTTTTTTTGAGATGGAGTCTTTCTCTGTTGCCCAAGTTGGGGTGCAGTGGTGTGATCTTGGCTCACTGCAACCTCTGCCTTCCAGGTTAAAGAGGTTTTCCTGCCTCAGCCTCCCGAGTAGCTGGGAATACAGGCACATACCACCACATCAGGCTAATTTTTGTATTTTTAGTAGAGACGGGGTTTCACCATGTTGGCCAGGCTTGAACTCCTGACCTGAAGTGATCTGTCGGCCTCGGACTCCCAAGGTGCTGAGATTACAGGCATGAGCCACCGCTCCCCTGCCTACTACTTTTTTTTTTTTTTTGAGGCAGGATCTTATGCTGTCTCCCAGGCTAAAGTGCAGTGGCGGCACAATCATGACTCACTGCAGCCTCAACTTTCTGGACTCAAGTGATCCTCCCACCTCAGCCTCCTGAGTTGCTGGGACCACAGGTGCACACCATCATGCCCAGCTAATTTTTAGTATTTTCTTTTGTAGAGACAGGGTTTCCACATGTTGCCCAGGCTGGTCTTGAACTCCAGAGCTGAAGCAATATGCCTGCCTCAGCCTCCCATAGCGCTGGCATTACAGGCGTGAGCCACCATGCCCAGCCACATTTTGTTTATTAATTCTGAGTGCAGGACCTTGTTTTTATAATCTCTGTATCTCTCTTTAGTGCTTAGGACTGTGTGTTACATGGTCTGACTAGTATTGTCAGTAAACAAATATTTTCAAATTTTCTATAGTGGATTGAATGCTAAGCTACATAATGAACAAGTATCAGCTTAAATTGTTGTTCTTGCTTCATGAGATTTTATCATTTAAAACAGGGGTCCCTAACCCCTGCTGCAGACCAGTACTGGTCTGTGGCCTGTTAGGAACCAGGCCGCACAGCAGGAGGTGAGCGGTGGGTGAGTGAGCATTACCGCCTCAGCTCTGCCTCCGGTCAGATCAGCCACAGCATTAGATTCTCATAAGAGCTCAAACCCTACTGTCAACTGCACATGTGAGGAATCTAGGTTGCACGCTCCCTATGAGGCTTTGAGGTGGAACAGTTTCATCCCGAAGCTCCCACACGCACCCTCTCACCCTCCAACTCCCCAGTTCCCCAACCCTACCAGGGTTCATGGGAAAACTGTCTTTCACAAAACTGGACCCTGGTGCCGAAAAGGCTGGGGACTGCTGATAAAAAGTCCAAGTTAACCTAGCAGGAAAACACAAATAACAAGAGATGTTCTGCTCCTACATCTCTTGTTATTTGTGTTTTCCTGCTAGGTTAACTTGGACTTTGTATCAGCCGTCCCCATCCTTTTCGGCACCAGGGACCAGTTTCGTGGAAGACAATTTTTTGTCTCATATACATTTTGCTTTTTCTTTTAAACTAATTTGAGAAATTTTTTCTACGGCTGATACATTATTTTGCAAGGTGAGATGGATGAAGAAAGGTTAAAGAACTTCTCTTGAAAGAGAGGCTGAGAAAATGAGAAGACTGATTAAGGAGTTTAGATAACAACTGGAAATGGTGGGAGGAAAAGGGGACATGCAGAGGACAGGAAGAAGGAGAAGCTGAGGTGCGTCCAGTTGAAAAACAGTGGAAGGAGCTGCCTTGTAGAGATTGAAACGTTCAAATATCCATCACCGCTTATTCTAACCAATTGATTACAGGCTTCCTTCGCTGCAGACTGAGATCCACAAAGCCCGTGACCCCGTTTACCCTGGTGCAGTTTCAATAAAAGTGTCTTTAATAAATGGCTAAGAGTAAAGGTTATAAAAATAAGAACTATATCCATATAATACTTTAAATCTTCCCTCCATCCCTTCCTTTTTTTTTTTCTGAGACTGAATCTTGGTTTGTCACCCAAGGCTGTCACTCAGGCTGGAGAGCAGTGGCATGATTTGTGGCCCACTGCAATCTCCGCCTTGTGGGTTCGAGTGATTCTTCTGCCTCAGCTTTTGGAGTAGCTGGGATTACAGACACACACCACCACATTCGGCTAATTTTTGTATTTTTAGTAGAGACGGGTTTTCACCATGTTGGTCAGGCTGGTCTCAAACTCCTGACCCCCTTGATCTTCCAAAGTGTTGGGATTATAAGCATGACCTACTGAGCCCAGCCAATACTTTAAATCTTTCAAAACACACAACACACACCTATATACTGAGGAGGACATCTTGCCCACATCTGAGGAGACATATATGAGACATATATGACATATATGTGTGGGCCAGGCATGGTGGCTTATGTCTGTAATCCCAGCACTTTCAGAGGCTGAGGTGGGAGAATCACCTGAGCCTTGGAGTTTGGGATTAGCCTATGTAACATATGGAGATCTCAGCTCTACCAGTAATAAAAAGAATTAGCCAGGTGTGGTGACATGCATCTGTGGTCCCTGCTAAATGAGAGGCTGAGGCAGGAGGATCGCGTGAACCCAAGAGGTTGAGGCCGCAGTGAGGTGTGATCGCACCACTGCACTCCATCCTGGGCAACAGAGTAAAACCCTGTCTCAAAACAAAAAACTATATTTATTGAATTATGTGTTCAGTACCATACAATATAATACTATACCATATTGTACCATATATAATTAAGTTATATGTATAATACTATATATATGTATATGACATAATACAGTTATATGTATAATATGTTGGTATATGTATACCAATTATATATATAATACCACATACGTATCTGTATAATATGTGTACAACCCATATGTATATAATACCATATATATCTACTTTAAACAGCTTTATTGAGATGTAAGTTACATACCACACAATTTACCCATTTAAAGTGAACAATTCAGCTGGGCACAGTGGCACATACCTGTAGTCCCAGCTACTCCAGAGGCTGAGGGAGGAGGATTGCTTGAGCCCAGTGTGCCAGGACTGCACCCGTGAACAGCCACTGCACTCTGGCCTAGGCAACATAGCGAAACCTTGTCTTTAGGGAAAATAAAATGAAATAAATCTTTTAAAAAATGAACAATTCAATGGGTGTTGGTAAACATATTAATTTTTTAAAGTGCAGTAAAAATATATAACATATAATTTACCATTTTATTAAGTGTACAATTAATTCAGTTGTATTAATTACATTCACAACATTGTACAACCAGCACTACTATCTAGTGATTATTTTAGAAATAATTTTCCATTACCCCCAAACAAAAATCCTGTAACCATTTAGCAATAACATGTCATTGCTTGTACCCCAAACTTCTAACAACCTCTATTACTTTCAGTCCCAATGAATTTGGTTATTCTAGGTATGTCACATCAATGAAATTATGCCACATTTGTCTTTTTGTGTTTTGCTTATTTCGTTTAGCATAATGTCTTCAAATTTATCTATGTAGCATGTATCAGAATTTCATTCCTTTTTTTGTGGCAGAATAATACAGCATTGTAGGTATATGCCACATTTTGTTTATCCATTCATCTGTTACTGGACCTGTGGATTGCTTCCACCTTTTGGCTATTGTAAATAATGCTGCATTGAACACTGGCACACAAATACTGATTCCAGTCCTTGCTTTCAATGCCTTTGGTTATATACCTAGGAATGGAATTGTTGAATCATATGGTAATTCTATGTTTAGCTTTTTGAGAAACTGCCAGATAGCTCATTTGTGTGTATATATATGTATACATATATGTGTACGTATACACACATATACATATATGTATCTGTACATATATGTATTTAAAAATACAGTAACACTTCTATATATAGTTCCTGGATACGAATATATATTTGTAAAATCTAATGGGTGTACGGGAAGAATTTACTCATAGAAGTGATTACTCTGGTGGTGAGGGTAGGGATGGACATGAGGACAGAGCAAAGACTGGGCTAGAAATGGTCAAAGGAGACAAGTTTCACCTGCAATGCTTCCTTTCAGTTTTAAAAAGGGTCATAGATACATAATTTGCAAATTACTTTGAAAATAGAAAAACGGGAAAGAAATTGGACAATAGAAAAAAGGGAAAGAAATTGGACAGTTGCGACTTTGAGGTAGAGGTATCTCCATGTTATATTATTCTGAGTACCTTTTTTCTTTTTACTTAGAAAAAGACAAACTTTTCTACAAAGTATACATCATTTCATTCTCTATCAAAATTGATGAGATAGTATTAATAATAATGATATCGTTTTAAAGGCAGAATTCTGAAACAGACAGCAGTGGGCGAGAACCAGAGATGAGCGCCCTAGCCTGTTGATCCCAGACTTGGAGGTGAGGAGAGGGAGGCTGAGGTGGTGAACACCCTAAACTCTTTGACACTTGAGAAATTATCTGCCAGATGCCCAGGTGTAAACAATCATAGTTTAATCTCCTATCAGTCATTCTTTCCAGTAGAAATGGTGAGAAAGAAGTCTCAGGGAAATTGTGAAGCCAAAACTATTTTCATAAAAGTAAGATTTTACTTGCCTTTCTTACTATTAGCATTTGCACAGATGGTGCAAAAGCAATAGTGATAAAACTACTAGCACTTAGCATGAATCAATAAAGCGGCACAAAAACGTATGGTTAGTCATTGCATACGTCATTGCCATGCACCCTCACTAAAAACAAACAAAAACAAAAACTCATTTTCAATTAAGAATGTGCTTGATGAAGCAGTAAAACTTACTAACTTTACAAAATCTTACCCTTTGAAGATGTCTTTTCATATTCTGTGTGATGAAATTGGTAATATGCATAAAGCATTTCTGCTGCCTACCAAAGAACAATGGTTTTCTTAAGGAAAAACACTTGATTATTTGAGGTGTAAACTGAATTGGCTGCCTTTTTTTTTTTCAAAGCACAACATTTTTACATGAAAAAATGACAAACTATATCTTGGTACTCAGATTTGGGTATCTGGCAGACATGTTCTTGAAAATGAACCAAGTGGGCCTTTCACTTAAAGGAACACAATATTTGCCACTAATTTCATCCTTGATAGCTTGATCAAGTTCAAGCTATCAAGTAAAAACTTAAACTTGTGGAAAACCTGTATCTTCACAGTAAGTTTTTCAGTTTGCCAGTACTGTAAGATCTTCCTGAGACAGGGATGATAGTAATCAATGTGATTTTTGATATGTACAATGAATGTATCAACATTTAGAAGGCCTGTAGAACTCAGTGACCCACTACTTTCTAGATGACTGATGCATGTTATTCCAAATCAGGTATGGGTAAAAGATTCATTCAAAGTTCAAGACAGGGGAATTAATTTTAATGGAACAGAATAAAAAGTTCATTAAGCCAGTGTCAGATTCCACATTGTAACTAACCTTTAAGAAACTACCACTTGTGGAGTTTTGGTAGAATATCAGAGAAGTATATGTACAATTATTTGAAAAGATTAAATATTCCCCCCTACTTATGAGAAGTGGATTTTTTCATACTTCAACAAAAATTTTACATCTCAACAGTTTGAATGCAAAAGCAGATATGAAAATCAAGACTAACAGAGAAGGCTTCTAAAAAGCTAGTTTTTCTTTTTTTTCTTTTTCTTTTTTTTAAGAGACAGAATTTTGCTCTTGTTGCCCAGGCTGGAGTACAATGGCTCGATCTCCACTCAATGCAACCTCTCGGGTTCAAGCTATTCTCCTGCCTTAGCCTCCCGAGAAACTGCGATTACAGGCATGTGCTACCACACCTGGCTAATTTTTTATTTTTAGTAGAGACAGGGTTTTTCCACGTTGGTCAGGCTGCTCTCGAACTCCCGACCTCAAGTGAGCTGCCTGCCTCAGTCTTCCAAACTACTGGGATTACAGGCAAAACTGGTTTTTCTTAAAAGCCATTTTTCTCACTAAATTATGCCTTGGTAAACAGCTATTTTTCCTAAGACAAAAACATTTTTGGTAACATGAAATGGTTTTATCATCATTTTTACCATTGACCTTTCTGAGAATTGTCATTTTTCGATGAATTAAAACTTTTGTTTTCATTTCTATGGTGAATATTAACAGCTATAATCCACATAAACAAAGGCTCTTTGGAGTCTTCAACAATTTTGAATGTAATGGGAGCAAGGTACAGTGACTCACACCTGTAATTCCAGCAGTTTGGGAGGTTGAGGCAGGTGCATTGCCTGAGTAAGGAGTTCGAGACCGGCCTGGGAAACATAATGAGACCCCTATCTCTACAAAAAACTAAGAAATGCAAAAATTAGTCGGGCATGGTGGCACATGCCTATAGTCCCAACTACTTGGAAGGCTGAAGTGAGAGGACTACTTGAGCCTTGGAGGTTGAGGCTACAGTGAGCCATGATCATACCACTGCACTCCAGCCTGGAGTTCCAAGGCCACCACTATCTTAAACTATGTCAGGTCATGTAACTTCTCTGCGTAAAAACCTTCCAATGTTCCAACGTGGTGGCTCATACCTGTAATCCCAGCACTTTGGAGGCTGAGGTGGGTGGATTGCTTGAGCCAGAAGTTTGAGACCAGCCCGGGAAACATAACGAGATCCCATCTCTACAAAAAACTAAGAAATGCAAAAATTAGCCAGGCATGGTGGCACATGCCTGTAGATCCAACTACTTCGGAGGACTGCTTGAGCCCTGGAGGCTAAGGCTGCAGTGAGCCATGATTGTGCTACTGCACCCCAGCCTGGAGTTCCAAGGCCACCACTGACCTAAACTACACCAGCTCATGTGAATTCTCTGCGTAAAAACCTTCCAATGGTCCATAGTGGTGGCTCACACCTGTAATCCTAGCACTTTAGGAGGCTAAGGCAGGAGGACAGCTTGAGTCCAAGAGTTCAAGACCAACCTGGTCAACATAGGAAGACCCATCTATTATTTTTTAAAAATAAAAAAACAGAACATTTCAATGGCTCCTCAGAGTTCATATACTATCCTAGAAGGCTCTACTGTTTTCCCCATCATTACCTGTCCCTCTACTTTTCCCCTTGTTCACCCCCTCCAGCCATGCTTGCCTCTTTGCAGTTCCTCCAGTAAGTCATACATACCCCCAGCGTTGGTACCATTGCACTGGCAGTTCCCTCTTCATGGAAAGCAATTTCTTCACTTTCTGCATGGCTATTTCCCTAAAGTCTTTGCTCAAATATCACCATCTCAATAACTTGTGCATCATATTTAAGATTACAACCCTACCAGCTACCCCACCCACACCATATACATAATTCTCCCCTCCCAGCACCACCTTCTAACATTTGCTTGCTATGCCTACAGTGTTTGACCTTTCTCCACCACCAGCATTAATGTATACCCAAGAACATGGGAAAATGCCTGTCACATAGAGCTCAACAAATATTTGTTGAATGTAGAATGGATGAACTCGCTTGCCATCTTGTCATTTCTGGAGACATGGTTTCAAATTCCCAGGAAAAAGAAAGGATGTAATTTAAAGAGGCTAGGGAAAACAATGACAGCAAAGATTTTTAAAACAGAAGAAAAAGATGGGATACATTAACCGCAAACTTCAAAACTGAAGTCATTGTGAGACTGAAAATAAAGCTCTTGGAGGAAGTGGCAGTCGGGGAACACTATAAAGGTATACAGGCATATCTAAGTGCCTGGCCACAGACACTGGCATTCGCACCCTCACCCAAACCCATTTCCCACTCGGACTCTCGCGAACCTCGGTGCCTGGAGCTCTTTCCGGAGCCCTCCACCCTAACACAGGAAGTTCACACCAAGAGACTGAACGATTTCTAAACTTTATGGAAAAAGCCAATGACAATCAATTAGGCAAAAACGAGACGCCAAATCCCATCTCACTCCAGCGCCACGCCCTCTTCTCAGAGACTTGCCGGCTGCAGGACCTCTCCGCCAGCACAGTTCTCAGGGGTCCTGCTGGTCTCTCAATGCTGTCCCAAAGTGTCCACATGAAGGCGGGTCAGGAGGGACTTCCCCGGCAAGCACTTCTATACGCAGAAAGCGCGGGACGCAGGAGCCATGGAGAGAGCCGGTCCCTTGAAGGCAGGAATACTCGAGGGATTTGGCAAACGGGAGGAACGCTGGGAGAGGCGCCGCGCACGGCGTTGGTAAGGCAGTCTCAGTTCTCCTCGGGCTTGTCGGCTGGCGGTCCACAAGGCTGCAGCATCTTCTCCATCAAGTTGAAGCGGACTCGCGCTTTGCTCTCATTCTCCGCAATGGCGAAGTAGTTGAGAAGGTCGAAGTGGCCCATGTAGGAGCAGTACGAGTCGCGGTGTTGGTTCACCAGCCACTCCCACTTGGTGGTGTCGGCGTGGCCCGTGCCGATGTACTTGGACTGCAAGTGCTCCAGCTGGCTGTGGATGGTGTAGCGGTCCGTCATCTCGCCGCTTTCCCCTTCGCTCCGAGGTCAGAGGCCGCAGGAAACAAGTCACCGCTCTACCGTTTCAAGCGGGAGTGAGGACACCGCACAGCACCTCCGGGCCCACGCGGTCGCAGAAGAATGGCGTCACTGAGACTAAGTAGTGTAACTCTCGCTCATAGGGCTCAGAGGCGGAAGCGGAAGCGGAAGCACATCAGTCACGGAATTGGAGTTGCCGAGGTATGCGACGCTACAAGTGTGCCGCCCCTGTAGTGAGCCGTGCCCCTTCATAGAGCGTTGCATGATGGTCCGCTTAGTGGCTATGAGAGGCCCTTTTCAACCGGGAGCGTTGCATGCTGGGACTTGTGGTCTTGGTCTTTGGAGTTCGTGCACGCCAGCCTCCGGAACTTCTGGTCGCCTTTTAAAAGCGGTATGGGTGCCTAGTGGAGGGTGTTGTCTGCGAGGCGGGAAGCATCCGTGGTTGGCTTGGGGCTGATGGGAAATGGGAAACCCAAATAGGAGTGGACTACGAGCAACCCCGAAAATAAACTCTTATGTATTTCGGACCTATCGTGGCGGCACGGCAGTCCCTTCACTACCCGGGATGGATTACCCAGAAGTCAGTAGGCGCGAGTTCTGGTCCCAACTATGTCGCTTAGGAGTTTGTAGCATCAAAGAGTTATTTCAGCTCTAACCAGGGTGTTTGGTGAGCAAGTACAGTACCCATTTCCTCACATTCCGGCTCCACCTCAAGTTCCTCCTTCCTCTCTAGCCAGTTATTTTGATATCCTCCCTCCAATGCCTCACGGCACCCTACTTGGCCCTTCCATTCAGTGGGTTTTGTGAATTCAACCAACCCGACTGAAAATATTTGGGAAAAAAATTAGTGTGTACCGAAGTGTAGACTTTTAAAGGTTATTATACCCTAAACAATATAACAACCATTTACATAGTATTTACATTGTATTGGGTATTGTTAAATAATCTAGAGAAAAACTATACGGGAGGATGTGTGTATATGCAAATACAAGCCATTTTATATCAGGGACTTGAGTATCTTCTAGTTTTGGTATCCATGGAGTCCTGGAACCAATCACTCACAGATACTGAGGGACAACTGTACTTCTCCATGTTACCTGTTGTGCCCATTCCCCAGTTCCTTGTGCAAGCTGTTCCCTCTACTTGGAATGTCTGTTCCCTTGGTGAACGCATCTGCCTTAAAGGCAGCTCAAATGCATCTCCCTAGAATTTTCTCTGGCTGCTCCAGACAGATGTAAATTCTTCTTCCTCTTTGCAGATTATCCATCTCTTCCTTATTATTGCTTTATATCCTAATTTTTAGTTTAATAACTTCCTCATATGGATAGAGGCTACCTGAAAAAAACGAGATCCTCTTTAAAAATTATATATATATATATCCCAAACAAGAATTTGATAAATAATTGTATTACAACCGTAGAGAAGGAACACTACTGAGAGAGAGAGAACTTGAAAATAGTTTTATTCTGCTGTTTAAACTTTGTTATAACAAACGTTTCACTACTAAAATGTAGAGAATTTTATAAGGCATACTTGTTGGAGATGTATCAAACCTTGACATTTTGCCACTTTTCTGGGGAAACTTTTTTTTTTAATTGCTGAAGGTTTGTGTATCCAAGAGGCCGGGCGCGGTGGCTCATGCCTATAATCCCAGCACTTTGGGAGGCTGAAGCGGGTGGATCACGAGATCACGAGATCAAGACCATCCTGGTCAACAAGGTGAAACCCCGTCTCTACTAAAAATACAAAAATTAGCTGGGCATGGTGGCGCATGCCTGTAGTCGCAGCTACTCAGGAGGCTGAGGCAGGAGAATTGCTTGAACCAAGGAGGCAGAGGTTGCGGTGAGCCAAGATCGCACCATTGCACTCCAGCCTGGGTAACAAGAGCAAAACTCCTTCTCAAAAAAAAAAAAAAAAAAAAAAAAAGGTTTTTTATCCATGCACAATAGAAGTTTTTGTTATGCATGTTTTAAAGCTCTGTATACCACTCTGTCTATATTGTTATAAAAGTTGCTTTTTGCCCTTGTCAGTATTCATGTTACATATCATGTAACTTTAGTTCATTTTTACTGCTGTATAGTATGTCACTTAATGAATATACCATGATGTGTCCACTTTCTCAACGATGGGCATTTATTTTCATATTTTTGCTATTAGAAACAATGCTGCAACAAATATTCTTATACATGTGAAGGAGTTTCTTCAGGGCAGTGGTCCCCCACCTTTTTGGCACCAGGGACTGGTTTTGTGAAAGATAATTTTTCCATGGTCAGGGGTTAAGAGGTGGTAATGGTTTTGGGTGATTCGAGTACATTATATTTATTGTGCACTTTATTTCTATTATTATTGCGTTGTAACATCTAATGAAATAATTGTACAACTCACCATAATGTAGCACCATTGGGAACCCTGAGCTTATTTCTTGCAACTAGACAGTCCCATCTGGGTGACAGGGACAGTGGCACCCGACGTATGTTGCTTATGTCCAGTCTACTCTGTAATCTGGTCTTGGTTTATATCACTGCAGAAAACCCTGCTTCACAAAGATAGGATGTTAGAAATGAAAGGAGGCTTTCAGTGCTTTTGTGGCAATCTGAGGATATGCCGCCTTGACTCTAATCCAGAACATATAGAGATTTGATGTCGTATCAAACATACTTTTCAAGCCACCATTATTTGCAGTCTCAAGCAGTTGATCTTCTTCTAGCACGGGCAAAGTTGATTCACCTGGCTTTTTCACAAGTGGGTCACGGATCCATTCCTTTCCAGTTCAGAGATCTTTTATAGTTGGGAAGTAATGCCCAAGCTCTTCTGAATGTGAGATAGGTGATTATGCACCGGCTGGGGCAAAGAAGGCCCTGACTCGGTCTCTTTCAAAATCTGTTTGAAACATCAAAAATCCCAATGTTGACTTGTCGCCCCCATAATTCCAGTTGGCTTTGAATGCAGCCACTTTATCTGCCAACTTGAACACAGTTGTTCTCCTCTGAAGTAACAGATTGAGTTCTCTGAGCAGGTTGAAGATGTCACACAAGTGAGTTTTGTGACCCATCCTGTGTCACTGAAATGTGCTGCTAGTGGTGACAGTTTTTTCTAAAAGAAATCTCTGTGGCAGCTCACATAACTCAAAAAGTCTGGCCAGTTATCTACCATTAGAAAGCCATCTCACCTCTGTGTATAAGAAAGATGAGTGTGCTCTGCATCCATCTCTTCACAGAGCTGTGCGAACAGAAGTGAGTTAAAGGCGCATACTTTAATGTAGCTGATAACTTTAATCACATCCTGCAAAATGTTGTGAAGTTCAGGTGACATTTTTCAGCTAGCCAGCATTTCTCCATGGGTGACATAGTGCAAAGACACATTCAGAAGCAACCTCTTTGACCCATGTAGTGAAACCAAAAAACTGTCCAGTCATGGCAGCTGCTCTATCTTTGCATATACCAACACAAAATGGCCAATTCAGGTTTCCTGATATATAGTCATTTAAAGACTTGAATAGTTCTTCAGCTGTGGTGTTGGTTGGCAACAAAAGTACACATCTTATATCCTCATGCACATCCTCCTGAAAATATATTCCACCAAAACAAGCGCTGTTGCCTTGTCAACATTGTTAGACTTGTCAATCTGGATTATGTACTGTGGTGACTCATTAATCCTCTCTAACAACTGTGTCTCAATATCCTCTGCTATTTAATCAATTTGTCTAGCTGTGGTGCTAGCCAAAGAGGAATATGTACTTCCTTTTGAACTGCACCCTCTCCTAAAAGTTCTCAACGGATGTCCTTAGCAGCAGGCAGGATCAACTCTTCACCAATAGTAAAGTGCTTCTTAGCTTTAGCAATGCAGTTAGCCACTAAGAATGATGCTCTTAGTACAGACACATTTGATGAAGTGGTGGCCTTCAATAATTGCTTCTATTTGTGTTCAATTTTTTTTTTTTAAACTCTAAAGCCTGGTCTTTTAATGCCACGTGCTTGGTCTCCATGTGGTGAAGCAGTTTGAAGCTTTCATAGTTTCAGTGAATAGCCCATTACCAAAGTGAGCCTGGAGAATGTGAATTACATGTTGCAATGAACCTGTAATTTAAGTAGGACTCTTGGTATTTTACATGCAGCTTTCTTTTTGTTGGCAGTCTTAGAGTCTTCTGCTGTCTCATCATTGGGTCTTTTCCCCTTTTTCAAAGAAGCTCTCTAGTGATGTTTGTTTTTTACTCATTTTGGCTGGGGTTAGCTTGTGTGCTTACCAAAACTGTGACTGAGACAGGTGGTGGGAAGAAGCTTGGATGGAAATGGTAAATAAAATGATGGATGGGCCATGAACAGACTAAAATAAGTGTTGAATTGTGAATTAAAGCCTGCCACCAGATGCAGCTTAATTGTCACTTGCCACTCACTGATAGGGTTTTGATATGAGTCTGCAAGCAATTGATTTATTATGATCTCTGTGCAGACAACCTCTCTGCTAATGTTAATCTGTATCTGCAGTGGCTCCCCAGAGCAAGCATCCCCACCTCAGCTCCATCTCAGATCAGCAGGCATTAGATTCTTATAAGGAGTGCACCACCTAGATCCCTCACATACACAGTTCACAAAAGGGTTCAAGGTCCTATCAGAATCTAATGCCACCACTGATCTGACAGGAGGCGGAGCTCAGGTGGTAATGCTAGTGATGGGGAGTATCTGTAAATACAGATGAAGCTTTGCTTGCTTGCCCACTGCTCACCTGCTGCTGTGTGGCCCAGTTCCTAACAGGCCATGGACCTGGGGATTGTGGGCCCCTGCTCTAGGGCAAATACATAGGAATAAAATTGTTGAGACTTAGGGATGAGTGTCTTCAAGCTTTGTTAAATGTTGCCAAATTGCTTTCCAGAGTGATTATATCAGTTGGCTCTTCCACCAGCAGAATGAGACTTCTTTTTGCTCCACATACTTCCCAACACTTGGTGCTGTCAGATATTTTTTAATTTTTCAAATCTGTTGGATGGAATGGAATTTCACTTTGGCTTTAATTTGCGTATCCCTGATTAACTAGGGAGGCTGGGACTCTTTTGGTTTATTGATCTGTTGTATTTCTGCTTGTGATTGCATGTTCATGTACTTTGCCCATTTCCTACTAGATATTTGTATTTTTCTTACTCGTCTTCAGGAGCTCTTTTTTGAGACAGAGTCTGGCTCTGTCATCCAGGCTGGAGTGTCATGGCATGATCTCAGCTCACTGCAACCTCCACCTCCCAGGTTCAAGCAATTTTCGTGCCTTGGCCTCCCAAGTAGCTGGGATTACAGGCACGTACCACCATGCTTAGCTACTTTTTGTATTTTTAGTAGAGACAGGGTTTTGCCATGTTGACCAGGCTGGTCTCAAACTCCTGGCCTCAGATGATCCACCCACCTTGACCTCCCAAAATGTTGGGATTACAGGCATGAGCCACTATGCCAGGCCTAGGAGCTCTGTTTATTCAGGATACTAGGCTTGCTGGTTATAAGCAATGAAGGTATTTTTTTTTCAGTCTATGGCTTTTCTTTACTTTTTCTTTAGGATATCTTTTGTTGTAGAGAAGTTAAGTTTAAAGTAGTCAGATTTATCAAACCTTCTTTATGGTTTGTGTTTTTTGCATTTGGTTTAGAAAATGAAGTCAAGCAAAGCCCTTTCCTACCAAGGGAACACAAAAAGAATTTCCTTTATTGTCTTCTAAAAGTTTTAGAATTTTGGTTTTTCATATTTATGACTTTAATCCACCTGGAAGTTTTTGTTTTGTTTTGTTTTGATTTAGGGATCTAATTTTGAATATTTTCCTATTTGGCTCTCTAGTTACCAGTAATAATCAATCATTTATTAAATAGTACATCTTTTTTCTACTCGTTTAGTGCTTCTAAATACATCTATATGTATAAAATTTATACAAATTTATAAATCTGGGCGTTCTATTCCATTAGTCTATCGGTCTATACCTTTAACAGTGGCACAGGGTCTTAATTACTGAATCCTTATAGTAGGTCTTGATATCTGATTGGGTGAAGGCCTGTACACTTTTTTTTCTTTTATGAATGTATTGACTATTCTTGATCTTTTGTCTTTCCACATGAATTTAGAAACGTCAGTAGAATCCTTATGGAAATTGTAATACAGTTAGTCAAACAAAGCCATGCCATGAAAATTAATCTATTACTATTTCTATATCATTAAGAATGATTCTAAGAATATGAGAGAATTTCTCAAATTCAAAAGCCTTCGGAGGTAAATGGAAAATGCCCTTATGTGTATTAATTAAAAGTCAAGGTATATTAGTTTGCTAATGCTGCTGAAATAGCCACTGGTGGTTTAAACAACAGAGATTTATTTTCTCTCAGTTCTAGAGCTAGACATCCAAGAGCAAGGTATTGGCATGCTGGTTTCCTTCTGAGGTATCTCTCCTTGGCTCTCTCTGTGTCTTCACATAGCTTTCCTTCTGTGCCTGTTTGTGTCCTAATCTCTTATAAAGACAACAGTTATATTGGATTAGGGCTCATTCATATGACCTCATTGTAACTTAATTACTTCTTTAAAGGCACTGTATCCAAATACAGTCCCATTCTGAGGTACTGGGAGTTAGATTTTTTTTTTTTTTTTTTGAGACAGAGTCTTGCTCTGTCTCCCAGGCTAGAGTTTGGTGGCACAATTTTGGCTCACTGCAACTTCTGCCTCCCAGGTTCAAGTGATTCTCCTGCCTCAGCCTCCTGAGTAGCTGGATTACAGGCATGCACCACCATGCCTGGTTAATTTTGTATTTTTAGTAGACATAGGGTTTCACCATGTTGGTCAGGCTGTGGGATTTTAACATATGAATTTTAGAGGGACATAATTCACCCATAATAGGTATATACAGTGACATGGAATACATGAAATAATGTTCTTTTTACATATTTATGAATTTAATTAGATTTATGAAAATAATTTAAGTATTTGAAAAGGTTTTATTGGTTGAATCAGACAATTGCATTACTTACAAGAAACATAAAATATATTATATTAATAACTATGGTTTAGGTGTGGCATGGCAGTTCACGCCTGTAATCCCAGCACTTTGGGAGGCCAAGGTGGGAGAATCACTTGAGTCCAGGAGTTTGAGACAAGCCTAGGCAACATGGTGAAACCCTGTCTCTACTAAAAATACAATACTTAGCTGAGCTTGGTGGCATGTGCCTGTAGTCCAGGCTACCCAGGGGGTTGAGATGGGAGGATTGCTTGAGCCCGGGAGGTTGAGGCTATGTTGAACTGAGATCAAACAACTGCACTCTAGTCTGGGTGACAGTGAAACCCTGTCTCAAAAAAAAAAAGGAAAATAAAAAAGGGAAAAAATTAACTGTGATTTAAAGTATTTAAAATACTTAACCTTTGGAGTAGAACTAAACGTTATTCAAGACCCCTTTAAAAGGATCACTAAAATTTGCTAAACTTAGAAAAAGATTAGGATTTTTAGCTGAACATAAAAGCTTAAGGGAACAAAGGTAGTTTTTTGTTACAAGTTTAGTAGATTGAGCATCAGCTTTTAAAACCTAAATAAATGCCTGAGTAGTACTTTCTACATTCCGCCAAATGATCCTTAAAGGCACTACAAAGCCTCACATTTAATAAAGTCAGTTTTCAACTAGCATGAAAACCCTGCTGCAATTTTGTTTGTAGTTATATTTAATTTTTAATTTAGAGAGAGTTGTCATCTTAACTATACTGAATTTTCACATCGATGCACATAGTATATATTTTCACTTATTTACTTCTTTCTTTCTTTCTCTTTTTTCTTTCTTCTTTCTCTCCCTCTCTCTTTCTCTTCCTTCCCTTCCCTTTCCCTTCTCCTTTACTTTTCTCTTTCCTTTCTTTCAACAGTCTTGCTCTGTTGCTCAGGCTCGAGTTCAGTGATGTGTTCTCAGCTCACTGCAACCTCCACCTCTCAGGTCAAACAATTCTCATGCCTCAGCCTCCCAAGTGGGTGGGATTACAGGTGTGTGCTTCCATGCCTAAATAATTTTTTGTATTTTTAGAGGCATGGGTCACCATATTGGCCAGGCTGGTCTTGAACTTCTGGCCTCAAGTGATCCACCCACCTCGGCCTCCCAAAGTGCTGGGATTACATATTTGTGAATTTAATTGAATTTATGAAAATAATTTAAATACTTGGAAAGGTGTGAGATACCTCGACCAGCCTAAGTCTACTTTTTTTTTACGTAAAATAAGGCTGGTATAATTTTCTTCATTCATATATTTTCCATCTTCTGTTAAGTTTATTCCTAGGTATACTTAAAGATGTTTCACATGAATTTTAAATTATGACCTAATAACGAATATTACAATTTCTTACACTTGTTGTTAATAAAGAATTTTGGTCTGAACAGTGATCTTATTAGCAAGACATGCCAGGAGAGCTGTGAGCATTTCCTACCCCAAGATATCACCTCATGTCAATCCCACCTGTTAGGTTGCTTCATGCAACTATCAAATGTTGTCTCACTAGGTAACTTTGGGGAAGACAAAAAAGTAAAATAAATCTTAAAAATAAAATTTTACAAATGCTGTCTTACAGTTTAGCATTTGAGTAAAGGAAAATATGCAATAAAAGATTCCATTGAAAAGGTGTATAGAATTTAAAATGTATAGAGAAAAATTGCATGTTTTTAGACATAAAATTATATTTTGTTGAATCTGTTTTTCAAGCAAAGTCTTTCTTGTTCTTCGTAGTCTTGTGCTGCAGGCTTTACATTTTTTAAAAAGCCATTTAACATTTTGAATAGTCAAGGGATAATCCACACATAGAGAACTATAACAAGGAATACAGTATTTAACTTCTACTCATTTCTCACCCCCATGTTTAATGAGTAGCCTCACTGTATTTGTTTCTTGTGTATCGTTTGGTAGATTACATTCATGGATGTATAAGTAAATACAGATATATATGATATTTTACCCCCTTTTAAAATTCATATGGTAGCAAACTACTCACCATAGTTCTCTACCTTGGTTTTTTTCTGTTGGTTGTTTAATTCAGTTCTATATTCTTTGAAATATAATAGAGATAATCATGTATTAGTACATAAAGAGTTTCCTCATTCTTTTTTTTTCTTGTTTTATTGCCACATAATATTCCATCGTATGGCTGTATCATACTCCAAGTAACCAGCCATTTTAGTGATTACCATTTATGTTGTTTCCAATGCTGCAATGAATCCCTGCTGCAGTGACTAATACTGTGGATATGTAATTCTGCACATGTACAAGTATATTTGTAGGGTGTAAATTCCTAGTAGTGGCATTAGAGCATTATTTAAGGCAATGAAACTACTGTTGTGCACACACTTAATGCAATCATGAATTTCTAACCATAGCGCTTCTCAGTGATTTTCAAATGTCTTGGGCTAACAGAAATTACATTCAAATTTTATTATGATCTAAGAAAGACATGAATTTTAAATAGAAATTAATAAAATCACATTTACCTTGGTGAAAAATTATTTTAGATAACATTTCTGCCTGTAAGCAAGTATTAAAAGGACTTTCAGTATGTCCAGGTGTTGAAATAATGTTTCACACTAGGGGTCGCCAAAACAGTATTTAAGGCCAACAAATAGAACAATGTTGAACATTTTTATAATGAGGCACCTTGAGCTTCTCTATCACAGTAAACAGGAAAGGTGTCTTGTGACTGAGATGCTAAAAATAAGACTTTGGTGTGCTGTATTTTTAAAGGCAACTGAGACTTTGCCCATTTAGGTGAAAAGCAAGCAACCATGCCCTTATAATACTTTGGGGCATTATAGAGTAAGTGGTGATGTGGAATTTAGGTGATATGGAATTTAGAGAATTTTTAAAATAAATTTGCTGGTTATGATCTTATTTTTCTGTGATTGAAAATGTCTTTATCTTCTACTTTTATTTTTCCAATCATTGTGGATTTCATTTATCTGGGAAGATCTAGAACTGAGGGTTTTGCTCCTAATTGGGGATATACTACAAGGGTTAAATTTTCTGTACTTTTTATCTAACTTCTGAGCAGATAATGATTGCCATGGGCCTCCATTCTACAACTCATTTAAGATTTCGTAGGCTGGTTCCTCTCTGTTCTTTAGTGATAACATTAAATCACAGGCCAGTGCAATTTTTCCTTTCTTTTTTTTTAAGACAGGATTTCACCATGTTAGTCAGGCTGGTCTTGAACTCCTGACCTCAGGTGATCCACCCGCCTTGGCCTCCAAAGTGCTTGGATTACAGGTGTGAGCCACCACTCCTACCAGGCCAGTGCAATTTTTAATTTCTCATTGCAGAAATTTTACAAAGAAACATTGAAGCATTGTATGCATGTTCCATTTGTTGCAGTAATATGAAATTTACTCTTATGGTAGTATTTTTATGAGAACAAGTGTCTTAGTTCAGGCTCCTATAACGGAGTGCCATGAACTGGTTAACTTAGTAATAACAAATTTTATTCCTCACAGTTCTAGAAGCTAGGAAGTCCAAGATTAAGGTACCAGTAGATTGGGTGTCTGGTGAGGGTCCGCTTCCTGGTTAATAGACAGACTACCCTTCTCTGTGTCCTCATGTGACTGAAGGGGCAGGGAGCTACCTCTCTTGGGCCTCTTTTATGAAGGCACTAATGCCGTTCACGACAGCTCTGGTTTCATGATCTAACCTCCCAAAGGCCCAGCCTTCTAATATCACTACCTTGGATTTGGAATTTCAACATATCAATTTTGGGGAGACACAAGCATTTAAACCATAGGAAATAGTATCACAATTTGTCATTTTCACAGTTTACCTAAGAGAGGGAAATCATCTTTAAATATATGGTGAGAAGAGGTCTGAGGTCTAAAAAAATATGTATCCAAAGATTTTTTGTAACTTCAGTAAAAGAAATAAACAGGGTGCCACTACAGAGAATAATGGTGAAGAAGGAGGGGAGGCATTGAGGAGAGGGTGTTTGAGGGAGGTCACTCTAGAGAGGTAACATTTGCATGCGTCCTGAGGAATGAGAACAAGCCAGCTATGCCAAGAACTCTGGGAGAGCATTCCAGGCATAAAACCAAGGCCCTGAAGTGGGGAGAAGGTGAAAGGACTCTAGGAACTACTAGATGGAACCTAGTGACAGAGAAATAGTTACATTAGATGAGGCTGGACATGGAAGCAGTGGCCAGGTATCTTAGTCTTATTTGGATTTTTAGTCTATCAGGAAGCAAAACAAGTTTGAAGCCAGGAGAGCACTATGAAACGCTGATGTGCAGAACGGGGCTTTGGGAGTGAAGAAAAAAGTGAGCTAAATCCAGCCCAAAGCATAATGTGGGTAAAGATGCATGAACAAGATGCCCTGTCACTTCAGCCAGCCCTTGCCTCACCATTGTTCCAAACACGTTGGACAAGCATGTTTCTATCTCAGAGCCTTTTTTCTTTTTATTTCCTCTGTCTGCAATGCACTGTCCCCAGATGTCCATGTGGCAAAGGACCTTGCTTCCTTTAGGCCTTTGCTCACAATGTCACTTTTAAAATGAGGCCTTTTCTGGCCAACTTATCTAACATTGTAAACCTGTACCTCCTTGACCAGTGTTTCCAACCCCTTATTCCTTGATTTTCCCCTTAGCACTGATTGCTAACATACATGTTTAACTACATTCATAAATAATGTTTTCTTTATCATGTTTATAGTCTGTCTCCTTACATAGAATATAAGGTCTGTGAGGACAAGGACTTGGTGTTTGGTTCATGGCTCTGTCCCCAGCATGAAGTTCAGTGATTGACATAAGCACTAAATTAATGTTTATGGAATAAATGAATAAATAAATGTTCACGACAACCTCTTGAGTGATTGTGAAAGATTGGAAACACCTTGAATTCCAACAAAAAGGAATAATTACATAATTATGGTGTAATCAAAATATATAGTTTTAAGAGGCCCATACCTTTAGGCATAAAAAAGACATCCATTTTATATTAAATGGGAAAAAGAAGTTATAGATGTTATATGATCTAATTTTTTTTAACACAAACCACACACACACTTGTATCAGAATAGGAAAAGTATTGAAGGAAATATTAATCATTTGCCTCGGGAGAATGAGATGGGTGATTAAGGGGGATTTGGTTTGAATCATGCATTACCTTTGAAATAGAAACAGAAAAACAGACCAAGCAAATGTTATTTAAAACCAAAATGTGGGCTGGACGCCATGGTTGACACCTATAATCCAAGCACTTTGGGAGGTCGAGGTGGGTGGATCATGAGGTCAGGAGTTTGAGACCAGCCTGGCCAAGATTGTGAAACCCTGTCTCTAATAAAAATACAAAAAATTAGACTGGCATGTTAACCCCAGCTACTCGGGAGGCTGAGGAAAAGAATTGTGTGAACCTGGGAGGCGGAGATTGCAGTGAGTCAAGATCGTGCCACTGCACTCCAGCCTGGGAGACAGAGCAAGACTGCGTCTCAAAAAAAAAAAAAAAAGTGATTCTATTCCAAACCTACAAGCATAGATTAAAATGTAAAATACTAACAGTATTAGAATATTGCTCTAATAATGGGGTAGGCAGGAGATAGCAAAAATCTCAAAGGATCCCCCAGGAATTAAAACTAGTTTTCTTAACATCTCTACCATCTTTTATCTCAAGCCTAAGATATGTGGATTTGGGGAGAAAATTTTGTTCTATAGAATTAACATCAGAGAAAAAGACCCATGAAAAGACTTTACAAAATTATGGATATATTAATTTGTCATTGTTTTCAAGTTGCTTCAGTGAATTATCTAAGAGGATTGCATGGAACAGTCTTTCCTAGCTGAGTCAGTTCGGCTAAGGTCCTGGAACAGCAATAATTACAAATTAGAACATGGAGTCTAAAAATAAGAGGTGAAATGGATGGGACTGACCCTCTATGCAAATATTGAACACTTTAGGTTTCTAATTAAAGATGTCATTCATTACAGTCTACCCAGGGAAAAGTTGCAGGTGAGCGCATAAGAAAGGAGGTAAGCTTATACTTTTCTTTAGATCTGAATTTGAGCAAGTGTAAGATTTGTCTGGTTCCTAGGGAAAGTTTAATGCCACTTACTTCTCAATCAACATGGGGTAGTTGTTACATTTTCGCTTTTTAGAACAAGTATATGTATAGAAGTGATAATAGGTGTATCCTTGTTAATGTATGGTTTCTTTCATTTTTTACAAGTTGCACTCAATTTCATAAGGCAGAATCATATTTTAAAATTTCCATGTAAACTTTTGCAATGTTATTTATTTGTATTATATTTTCTTCACATTCACCTATGAATGTTTCCTAACTTAGAAGCCCCTAGGGATCTGTGTTTAAATATACTGCCTTCAGTGACCTGAAAAGACCATGGTGCAGAAAAAGTCTAATCTTTTTATTGCTGCTGTTCATTTGTTTGTGGTAGCTTAAGACCAAAAAGAAATTTGAGGGCGGAGCAGATTGGCACTCACAGCCATAGCTGACTACTTTTTTTTTTTTTTTTTGAGGTGGAGTCTTGCTCTGTAACCCAGGCTGGAGTGCAATGGAGCAATCTTGGCTCACTGCAACCTCTGTCTCCCAGGTTCAAGCAATTCTCTTGCCTCAACCTCCCAAGTACCTGGGACTACAGGTGCCTGCCATCACACCTGGCTAATTTTTGTATTTTTAGTAAAGACAGGGTTTCACCATATTGGCCAAGCTGGTCTTGAACTCCTGACCTCATGATCCACCCGCCTTGGCCTCCCAAAGTGCTGGGATTACAGGTGTGAGCCACCATGCCCGGCCAACTTACTACTATTAAAGAAAAATTATTCAATGATTTTTTTGAAGCACAGTAAAGAAGAATTTATTCAGAACCATCAAGATAGGTATAGGGATGACTGCAATGCTGTCTTGCAGTAGGGGAGAGAAATTGGACTTAACTTCCAGTACAGCCTGGGCAAGTGGGAATTTATAACGAAGGAGCAGGGTGGGGGTCAGTGGATGGAAAATTGCTAGGAGGAAATATCAAGGGTAAAGGGAATTCTGGCTAAATCAATCCAGCAGGATTCTTGCTGAAGACAGGCTAGCTTGTTCAGACATCACCCCGGGGGGAGAGTGGAAGACAAAGAACCTGATCAGATATCAAGGATGATCAGATTATTGAAGATAGGGTGTTCTGGTGAAACTGACTTAGCAAAGTTCTTTTGCTAAAACTGGATTTTACAAGGAAGTACACAGATGGGCCTAGGAGAAAGTTCAGAAACCTGATTAAAGAATCTCTGTTGACTGGGCACAGTGGCTCAAGCCTGTAATCCCAGCTTGGGAGGCCCAGGACGGTGAATCACCTGATGTCAGGAGTTTGAGACCAGCCTGGCCAACATGGGGAAATGCTGTCTCTACTAAAAATACAAAAACAAATTATCTGGGCATGGTGGCACACGCCTGTAATCCTCACAGCTACTCAAGAGGCTGAGGCAAGAGAATTGTTTGAACCTGGGAGGCAGAGGTTGCAGTGAGCCGAGATCGCGCCATTGCACTCCAGCCTGGGCAACAAGAACAAAACTCCATCTCAGAAAAAAAAAAAAAAAAAAGAAGGAATCTTTGTCAGTGCCTATGGTGCCATTTCCCCGCCCATTCTTTTTGACATTTTCTCCAGCTTATGTAAGCCACTGTGCAAAGAAGTTTCAAGTCTCCCTAATTCTAAGTGGATGTTTTCTGCTAAGTCTCTCTTATAAAGACATTTTGGCATTACGGCCGCTGAGGATTGCCTAAATAATGTGTCAGTAAGTTAGCCACTTTATTTGTCTGAGGAACTGATTTATTCTGTTGGAAACATAAAAGTACTTTCAGCCAAAGCCCCGTCTTCAGGGTCCTCAAGATAGTGAAATTCTGCTTTGGCATCATACCCTTTCATCTCTATTTTTGGATTTCTTGATTTGCTAGATGGTGTTTCTATCTGGCTTAATCACCTTACTTAAAAAGGTAAGAAAAGCACATGGAATTTTACCCTAGTTTTAGTGCAGGTCTGCCCTGAGACCAAGGCAAGAGTGGGGCATTCCCCACACCCTTCATGTTAGAGGGACCTGGTTTGACCCCCCCTACGAGCTTCACCCTCCCATGAGCTGCAGAGTCCACAGGTCAAGGGGACACACCCACCTAGGTCCACACCCCCATGCTCCCTACTCCCCAGCCCCTGGCTTGAACACACACAGATCAAGTTTTGAAACACAAATTCCAAGTATGAGTAGTCCCAAGCCCGCATCCAGGGCTTCATGCAGGTTTCTTTCCTGGATCTGCCCTCCCAAAGGCTGACTTTGCTGCTCCTGTGCATAGCACTGGACCTGTAGTGTGCCCGGGGAATGCCTACTGGCTGGGGTGTTCAACTTGTGAACTCGGAAAAGCAGGTAGAGAAAATTCCATCTGAAGAGCTTGGGTTTAGAGCTCCCTCGTAACTTAGAGATGGTTTTTTAAAAGGACTCAGGTGTCCATCTTTGGTTCAGAAAAGATGATCTTGTACCTAAACTTCTCCCATGTTGCCATCCCGGCCTCAAATGTCATATTGGTAAGTAACCTTATGGTCATAAGTTGTATCTTTATTAACAATGACTTACTCCAGGTGCTAACCTCAGTTCTTCTGAAACAGAACATCTGATCTTGTGATATTAAAGCTTTTTTAATTTATGATGTTAAAGCTGCTTCCTTTACTAAGCAAATGATTTTCAAATTGAAGATTTATAATTAAATGCAAAGATGGTAAATTAAATCATGCCACTGGTATGAATACTTTTATGTTAGGCTTAGGAATAATCTTTTTATGCTTTTATTTAAGGTGTTTATAATATTTAAAAGAGTTTGCCATATTAGACTATCTTACAGATGTCCTATGATTCCATTTATTTAAAACATGTAATTGACATGGTTTCACATTTTAAAAAGTAAGAATGTGAGCAAATGTGTAAGTGGCATAATATTAAGAGAAATGGATTTATCTATTTTATTAATTAAATTGAGATTTATGAGAGCCTTTGAAGTGCTGTGGAGGATTTCAAAAATAATGGCCAGGTACAGTGGCTCATGCCTGTAATCACAGCACTTTGGGAGCCCAAGGTGGGGGAATCACAAGGTCAAGAGATCAAGACCATCCTGGACAACATGGTGAAACCCTGTCTCTACTAAGAATACAAAAATTAGTCAGGCATGGTGACATGCACCTGTAATCCCAGCTACTCAGGAGGCTGAGGGAGGAGAATTGCTTGAACCCAGGAGGTGGAGGTGGCAGTGAGCCGAGATTGTGCCACTGCACTCCAACCTGGCAACAGAGCAAGACTCTGTCTCAAAAATAAAAAAATAAAATAAATAAGATTATGGGCTTTCTTGGTCAGGCATTTGAAATGCTAAAATTAAATTGAATATATTAACCACATTAATACAGTTTAAAATATTTAAGGGGATTTGCTGGATACAAAACTCAATGTTAGAAAGTAATGGTACTTATATACTTCACTAACAAGAAAATAAAACGGTCCTCACATAAATGAATGCTTGATATACAACAAAGGTGCACTGCAGGGCAGTGGGAGTAAAATTTCTTTCCAATAACTGGTGCTAGGACGATTGTGTACCATGCTGGAAAAAGATGAAATTGAACTCCTAATTCACACAAAAGTCAATTCCAGGTGAATATGCGATCTAATATGTTACAAATTGTTAAGTTATCCAATGATTAATATAGCAGAATAGCTTCATGACCTGGGGGCTGGTGAAGGGTTTCTTAAATGAGACACAAAAAACACTAACCATAAAAGGAAAGATTAGTACAATGAATTACATGTAAACAAAACACTTCGGTTCAACAACAAAAAAAATACCATTAAAAGAACAAAAATACAAGCCATAGACTGACAGGAGATATTTGCAACTTATATAACTAACAGCAACAAAACTTGTTTCCAATCATATAAACAAATTGATAATTTGGTAAGAAATTTGGTAAAAAAAAAAAAAGGCAGAAACCCCAATTAAAAATACACAAATGACTTGATTATGTATTTCGCAATACAGAAAATCCGAATGGTTACTACGCATGGAAAAGTGTTCTTCACATAATTAATATAGAGAGAAATGCTAATTAAAATAATAAGATGTCACAGAGTACCTACTACATTAGCAAACTTTTTAAAGTTTTATAATATCAAGTATTGATGAAGAGATCTAATTTTTGGCGGGAATTTACTGTGATTTATACAGTCAGCTTGTTTTTGTTGTTTTGTTTTGTTTTTTGAGACAGGATCTCACTCATCGCCCAGGCTGGAGTGCAGTGGCACAATCTCAGCTCACCTGCTCCCTCTGCCTCCCAGGTTCAAGCAATTCTCCCACCTAAGTCTCCCAAGTAGCTGGGACTACAGGAGCATGCCACCATGCCTGGCTAATTTTTGTATTTTTAGTAGGGACGGGGTTTCACAGTGTTTGCCAAGTTGGTCTTGAATTCCTGGACTCAAGCAGTCTGCCTCCTTCAGCCTCCGAAAGTGCTGGGATTACAGATGTAAGCCACTGCACCTGACCTGGACAGTCACTTTGGAAAACAATTTGTGATTATTTTACTGTGCTGCTTGGAGGAAGCATCACCCCTCTGGGAATCAGGATCTTTAGACATAATTTCCCAGATGGGTCACTGGGAGTGGTGGTGGGACATTCCAACTTCCACTTAGTTCCCAGATCCACGTATTCTATATACTGGGAATACAGCACTATACACAGTGGCAGATGCCTTGTGGTCTATTCTTTAACCTGAGGATAGCGCCCTATCTTTTGCAGGGTGCCTTCTCCGAGCTGGCACTTTAGCTGAACCTTTAAGAGACGCTTTCACTACTCTTTCACAAGGGCAGTTTCCAGATGGCACATAATCCATAACTACAAGCTCAATGCCATACCTTCGTTGCTATGAAAGTGGTCCTGTGGTTCAAACATAATATTAGGTGCCATCCCAGGTCTGTCTGTTGTACACATTATAAGCTTGCACACGGTGTTGACAGCTGAGGCACTACAGGCATGAAAAGTAAAAACATATCTGGAATATGTATTAATCCCATTGAAGATAAAATGTTTTCTTTTCCAGAGTTGAATGGAACTGATATAAACAATAGGCCACTACATAGCTGGTTGGTCACCTGAAGGAAGAATACCAATAAGAGGAGTAAGTTCTAGGGATGTGATATACAGCATGGTGACTATAACTGATGCTGTATTTTATACTTGAAATTTGCTTTCAAGTTTGCTAAGATCTAGTTAATCATTTTTCTACCATAAAAAGGTAACTACATGAAATGATGGATGTATTAATTGGCCTGATTTTGATAATCATTACACAATGTATATGTACATCAGATCTTCACATGCACACCTTAGATACATAACATTTTTATGTGTCACTTATACTTCTGTAAGGCTGAGGGGAAGAAAAAGGAGTGATACCATATCAAGAGTTCGGGAATGATCTTTATTGCTGGAAGATTACACATTTAGCAGCAACAGCAGGTAGATCAGCCATGGTGAGAGGGAGTTTATACTGTAGGACCCAAGCTTCAGAGCTGCTTGGAACACAGCAGGAACCTGCTTCAGAGTTCTTTTTTCTCTTGGCCCAAGTCATAATTAGCAGTTTTCCGAATTATTCCAACAGTTTGTTGAAGCAGCATTCCCAAGTGAATTATATATTTTGCCTCCAAAATGGCCTATAAAGGAAGGTGTGAAGTATAGTAACTTGCCCTTTACCTTGGAAGGGATGTCTCAGCATATTCCAAAGTGTTGGTGCCTAAAAACATTATTGAAGTGTGTGGCTGCTGAATCTTTGTAGTGTTTGTCTTCCTTCATTTAGATTACATGTCTTAACAGGATGTCCAGAATAATTGCCATTTCTTGCTCCTAAGGTCCAAATAACACGATGTCATCCCCTTAGGGACCACAAGTAAGGTTCTGTGGGATGTTCAGATGGCCCAGAATCCTTTGCACTATCATGGCAAAGATCTAGAGAATTGACATAGTGCTTGGACAAGACCATGAGTGTATACTGTTATCTCCACCATGTGTGTTTCTCATCTTTCTGATTGATACAGTAAAATGGAAGCAGATCAATAGCCACTAACCACACCAAAGGCAATGTTAATCTGCTATAGTAAAGATGCCACATCGAATACAGCAGATGTAATTAGGTTTCTACTTGGTTATGTTTGTAGTAGTTCAATGTCATACACTCTGATTCACCTGATTTTCTAGGGGCCAGCATGGTCAATTATATGGGATTAGAATGAAATCCACCAGCCCTATATCCTTTAAATTTCTGAGGGTGATGATAAACTCTGCCATGTCACTCCTGGGATGTTATATTGCTTCTGATTTATAGCCTTGGTGGTGGACTGAGAATGTAGTTTCAGGGGCTTCTACTTGCCATATAGCTCTTACTCTATAAGTCAATGAATTAATGTGAAGGTTCTGTAAAATCCTCATATGTCTGTTCCAATTATATATTCAGAAACTGGGAAAATGATCTCTGTGTGAATCTGTAGAGGAGAGGACACATATGTGCAGCTAGGACTCCTTTAATGACTTGAACCCTCATATACTTTTGCTCTACCAAGAAGCCCATGAATATGCTTTTGTTCTTTGGGTATCAGCATCAATTCAGACCCTCTATCTAACAGTCCTCATAAGAGCTATGTATTCCCATTTCCAGAGCATGGGACCCTAACGTATAGCCATAGACATTTTAGGGAATAACTAGAGGAATCACTACTGTATACATTTGTTCTGGCATTGTGGGGTCCTTCTTCATGTGGACCTTGCCTCTCTTTCAGTCAAGGGGAAGTGTTCTGTAGAGAGTTTGAAAACTACCTTAGGTTTGGAAACTGGGCAAGGAATCCTGACTTTCTACTGGAGTAGCTGACCATAGTCTTCAGCTCATCTACTCTTGGTTTTCTTTTGATTTTATATATATTGAGCAGTATTCTTGAGGCTACACATCTATCTAACCCCTTAGAACATTCTATTCCATTTTTAAAAATGAACTATTCAATTTATATGAATTTTTAGATTATGAAAAACTAATCACTCGTGAAATAAATCAGAACAATGATTGCTTCTGTGGCTGGGGACTTACTGGGGCATAAGTCATCCTTTGGAGATGATCAAAATGAGCTTGCTTCTTTTTTTATTTTTAAATTGGCAAATTAAAATTGTATACATTTATGGTATACAACATGATGTTTTGAAATATGAGTGCATTATAAAATGTCTAAGTCAAGCTAATTATTAAATGTATTGCCTCACATATAATTTATTTGTGGTGGTAACACTTAACATCTACTCTGTTAGCAATTTTCAAATATATAATACGTTGTTATTAACTATCGTTATCTTACTGTACAATAGATCTCTTGAACTTACTCTTCCTGACTGGCTGAAATTTTGTATTCTTTGTTCAACATCTCCTCATTCCTCTGCTCTCTCCATGCTAGTTCCTGATAATCACCATTCTACTCTCTGCTTCTGCGAGTTCAGCTTTCAAAAATTCCACGTACAGGTATGATTGTGTGGTATTCGTGTTTCTTTGTTTCTGGCTTATTTCACTTAACATAATGACTTCCAGGTTCATCCATGTTGTGGCAAATTTTCTTCTTTTTTAAGGCTGAATAATATTCCAGTTTGTGTGTGTGTGTGCAGGTGTATATATACACCATATTTTCTTTTTTAAAGTTTTATTTCATTTTCAATTGACACACAATCATACATATTATTTATGGAGTATAACAAGATGTTTTGATACATGTATACATTGTGAAATCATCAAATCAGGTTAAGTAGCTATCTTATCTATCTTTCTTTTGTTGTGAGAAGATTCACAATCCTCTCTTTTAGCTATTTTGAAATATGCAATATATATTATTGTTAACTATAATCACTCTGTTGTGCAGTAGAACACCAGAACCTATTCCTCCTATCTAGCTGTAACATTATACCTGTTGACTAACCTCTCCCCATCCCCAGTCCTCCTCACTACTCTCCCAGCCTATGGGAACTGTTGTTCAACTTCTATGAGATAACTTCTTTAGATTTCACATATGAGTGAGGTCAGGCACTATTTGTCTATCTGTCCTTGGTTTATTTCACCTAACATAATCCTCTGGGTTTATCCATGTTGTGCCAAATGACAGGATTTTATTCTTTTTTAATGGTAGAATAGTATTCCATTGTGTGTACCAATACACCACATTTTATTTATCTGTTCATTTTTGGTAGACACTTAGGTGGATTGCATGTCTTGGTTATTGTTATTAATCCTGCAGTCAACATGGGAGTGCAGATTAGCTCCTCGACATACTGATTTCATTGCCTTTGGATATAAATCTTTCATCTTTTTGATAACTGCCATTCTAAGAAATGTGAGTATTTCAATACAAAATTTCAGGGATTGCAGGCTCATATGGTAGCTCTATTTTTAATTTTTTGAGAATTAAATATGTTCATAATGGCTGTTCATAATTTACATTCCCACAATATATGGGGGATCCCTTTTCTCCACATCCTCACCAACTTATCTTTTATCTTTTTGATAAGAGCCATCCTAAATGTGAGGTGATCTCTTATTTTGAGTTCAATGTGCTGATGGTTAGTGGATTCGTGATATTGAGTATTTTTTAATGTATCTGTTGGCATGTGTATGACTTTTTTAATGACAAATGACTGTTCAGGTCGTTTAGTTTTAAATTGTATTATTTGTGTTTTTTTAATATTGAGTTGTTTGAGGTGTTTTTTAGCATCTATTGTTTGAGTTCCTTATATGTTTTGCATATTAACCCCTTGTCAAATGTATGGTGTGCAGATATTTTCTTCCATTCTGTAGGTTGTCTCTCCACACTGTTGATCTTTTCTTTGCTGTGCAGAAGCTTTCCAGTATGAAGTATTCTCATTGATCTGTTTTTGCTTTTGTTCCCCTTGCTTTGGAGGTTGTAGCCAAAAGATTATTGCCCAGACCAATGTCGTGAAGCTTTTCTCTCCTGGTATCATCCAGTAGTTTTACAGTTTCAGGCCATAGGTTTAAGTCTTTAGTCCACTTTGAGTTGATATTTTGTATATGGTGTGAGATAAGGATTTAATTTAATTCTTGTGCATGTAGGCATCCAGATTTCCCAACACCATTTACTGACGAGATAATTCATTCCTCATTGTGTGTTCTTGGCTTGGCATCTTTGTCCAAAATCAATTGACAGTAAATGTGTGAATCTATTTCTTGGCTCTCCATTCTGTTCCATTGATCTAAGTGTCTGTTTTAATGCCAGTATCATGATGTTTTGATTATTACAGCTTTGTAGTATATCTTGAAATCAGGTAGTATGATGCTTCCAGCTTTGTTCTTTTTGCTCAAGATTGCTTTGGCTATTTGGAGTCTTTTGTGGTTCCATATGAATTTTAGGAATGTTTTTTCTATTTCTCTTAAAAATGTCATTGGAATTTTGATAGGAATTTCACTGAATTTGTAATTCACTTTGGGTAGTATGAATATTTTAACTATATTAATCCAGAAACATGACATATCTTTCCATTAACTTGTGTCTCCTTCAATTTTTTTCATCATGTTTAATAGTTTTCAGTGTATGGATTTTTCACCTTCTTGACTAAATTTACTATTTTATTTTTTGATGCTATTGTAGATGGAATTGTATTCTTAATTTCTTTTTTAGATATCTCATTATTAATGTATAGAAACACTACTAATTTTTGTATGTTGATTTTGTATACTGCAATTTACTGAAAATTTTTTTTAGTTTTAACATCTTTTACTTGGTGTTTTTAGGGTTTTAAAATTTAACATATAGTTAAATTTAATAGTTAACTTATAGTTAACAAAAAGTTATAGACAATTTTATGATTTGGATGCCTTTTATTTCTTTCTCTTGCCTAATTTCTCTGGCTAGGACTTTTAAATTATTCCACAGAGTTTCTGATGGTCAGGAATCTGAGGGTGTTTTTGCTGGTTCACTGATGGTGGTAACATGCTACTGTGTGACCTCTGGGATCCTATCATCCCCATGACTACTAGGAACCCTAGTTCTGAAATAGCATCTCTTATCATCAACTCTGGTCTACAGAGGATAGCCACCACACCTGAATGACACTGTTGGCCTCTATCAGCAATTTCCTTATTGCCTTAACATATAGAGTCCTCCATGCTCTTTTGAGAATCCTATTTAGTTGATAAGTTTCCAGTTTCACATAGTAGACCCCATTTAGCATGTACACTTTGCTGGGCCTTTCAGTCCCTTCCTCCAGTCTGCCTAGCAACTCTGACACCTTCACTTGATTTAATATGGACCATTGCTCTTAATGTCTTCTAAAGTTCATCCCAGCTAGAACTAAAAATAATGACTTGATAGTTTATTTTCATTTCACCCATATATTTCACTCAACTTTCTTCCGGGTCAGGATTCAGCTGGAGTGATGTGTGATCCTGAGCTCTGATTGGTGTTTCAATTCTTCCCATATGATTGGGGTTAATACAAAGTGCATGAGATTATTATAATCAGCTCAGAAAAAAGAATTGTTAACACAAGAGGAGGTCAGAGAGTGCACAGAAGAGGAACAGACCAGGAACAAATAGCTTAAATTTACAAAAGAGCTAGCATGAAGTCCTGTTTTTCAGGAAGAGATGTCTATATAAGGCCAATGTGAGGTTCATTTTCAGACAATTTATTAATGTTAGTTGAGAGCTTTTAGTTCATTTCAAATACTATAGCCATATTTTTCCTGTCTGAACCCAATAAACAGCTAGTAAAAGTAGCCAACATGGACAAAAATTAACACAGAAAAGGCCTGTGGTCATATTTAACACATTAACTATTCAGCGTTGAGACTATATTCATTTCTATTTTCTGCCAGAAAGTTAGCAGCAACTAAAACTATATATTTTTTCTTATTTCCATATAGGCCTGAGAGGTTAAAATAGAAAGTTAAATAACATGAGTGACATAGCAAATGACCCAGCAAGTGTTTGACTGAGATAAGTTTTAACACTTCTGCTAAAATATTGAAAAATTGTCACTTCCTTCTTAGAGCTGAAAATAGTCAGCTCTTACAAATTGTTCTTCCTGATGCAAATCCATAGTAAGCTTTGTATTATTAACACAAATAACTCAAAACAATTACAAATGGGACTTAGGGAGAATTGTGTAAAAAATAATACTAGATTGTTGATAAAGCATTTAATCCGGTTTAAATGAATGCTTTACCCAAAGAGAGCTGACTTGAGGTTTTTTTCCTTTCCTTCTATAAAGTCAAGGCTTACATAAAAATTCAATTTAATAAATATGTATTAGGCAGCTGCTCGGTAAAAATTAAAATTCAGTGACTAGGTGTTCCCAGGACCACAAATGTGAAGAAGATGTAGTGAATACTACGTAAATTACAATGTAATTGTGGAAATAAATATTAAAAATGTATAATTTATTACAATGGAAGGCAGCATAAAAACTGACTATTCAGTGAAGGGGTGGATTACTTTTAACATGTGTGATGGGAAGGGAATTTATAAAAGAAATTATATTTGGGGTAAGCTTAGAAGTCTGTGCAGCATTTCAGAAGTTGGTGATGGGCCTATAGGATGATTATTCTGGAAAAGGGTCTTTCACCAAACAGGTCATGGAGAACTGAAAGCTCATGGTGTGTTCAGAGAACAGCCAGCAGAGGAGAGGAGGAAAGAAGAGAAGGAAGGAAGAAGGAGATCCAGCTGAAATGGTACTACAGGGACTCTGAATGTTCCATTAAGCCAAAGAGTGTGGGACAGGAGAGTAATTCAATCCAGTATGTATTTTGAATTGATGACTGATGATAGTGACTAAGGAGAGTTAGAAAGTAGAGGCAGTTAGACTAGTTCAGTGGCTGTGGAAATAGTCTAGGTGGGAGATGAGGTCACATTTCAAAGGGCTTGAAGAAATGGGCACTTTTGGCAGAGATATGGTGTTGTCTCCCAATGTCTGTTTGTTGCTTCTTGTTTTACTTATAACCCCCTCAGCTTTCAATAGGTTCATCTCCATTCAGAAGAAAGATTAATCCCTGCCTCCCTTGCAGTTAGATGGGGTCATGTGTCGAAGGTCTGGTTAGCAGACATAAATGGCAGCAGTCTGTGCAACTTCTGTGGAATGACCTTAAAGAAAGAGATCGACTTTTCTTTATCTTTTCTCCTTTCTGATGGTTGGAGGATGGACATAGTGACTAGGTCTGGAGCATCCATTTGGGCCATGAGGCAAGTTCAAGATGGAAGCCAAGCACAAGCGAGAAGGACACTGACTCCATGACACCTTGGTTTACCATACAGCACCTGGACTGATTCCCTCTGTAACTATACCTGAGAGAAATAAACTTCTGTCTTGTATAAGCCATTGTTATGGGCTCTTTCTGCCATTTTTAGCTGATCCTAATCCTAATTTTTACATGATCTATCCATAAGCTATAAAGAACCTCAGAAAGCTTTAAGCAGGGGAATGAAATTATGAATATTATCTATTGCAAGAGATTCTCTGCTCACCATGTCTTGAAAGAACTGGAGAGATGCAATGCTTCAGGCAACGACACACCTTAGGAGGCCACTGCAGCTAGCTGGTTTGAGAGGGGACCTGGACTGAAATAAAGCAGTGGGAATGGGCTGTCATTCTGTCAAGATGCCCACAGCCCTTTCACAACTCCCACATTTTTGCTCTTACTATTCCTTCTGATTAGAAAGATCTCACCTTCAAGACCTACTGAGTCCTGAAATCATCTTCAGCATTCTCACAGAGTTTTATTTTCCTACAAATGTTTGTCCACTCATATTTGTTCATGCTATCAATGCTCTCTCAAACACATATATAAATCTGATGGTGTTTTTCCTAGTTAAACTCCTTGGGCGGATAAAGCACTCCAAGAACTAACCATCATGGAGCACTTACTGTGCACTGGGCAGATCAGTAAGCCCTTTATATGCACGGTCTCACTGACTCCTCTAAGCATCTCTATGAGGGTGGTAACTTCTCTCCAAGAACTCTGGACTTCCCTCAGAAGCCACATTCTCTCCTGGCTATTCTACATAGGCAAGGGGAATGTCATTGTTGATAGTGTTGTTTCTGCCTTGGCACTTCTCAGGTGCCCATTGGGAAGGTGGTTACCGTAGAGCTGGAAGCTTCCAAAAGGAGTAGTTAACACTCACTGTCTTTAGAATTAGCCATAATTCTCAACAACAACAAATAAACTTTATGTCTTTTATATATTTAAATCACGATCTAACTCAACAGATATTTACCCAATACCAATTCTGAAATTTACATCCTACCACTTATTTTGATGAAGGAAATGAAAAATAACCCAGCTTTATTTTCTTTTTCCATAGATTAGCCAGTTGTTCTAATACCATTTACTGAAGAAATAATAGTACTTATTTCCCTCTCTGGTTTGGAATACCATATTAATCATTTATTTTAAACTAATTTCACATATGGGTGTATCTATTGGGATTTTATAAACTCAAATTATTCCGTGGGAGTATAACCTTGCAATTGTGTGGAGCTTTTTAAATTTTTTTTTTTTTTTTTTTTTTTTTTTTTTTAGGCAAGGTCTCACTGTGTCACCCAGGCTGGAGTGCAGTAGTTCAAATTATAGCTCACTGTAACCTTGAGCTCCTGGGCTCAAGCAGTCCTCCACCCTCCCTGCCACAGCCTCCCAAGTAGGTATGACTGCTGGTGTGGGCCATCATGCACAGCTAATTATATATATATAAATAGGGTCTTACTATGCTACCCAGGCTGGTCTTGAACTCCCAGCCTCAAGCAGTCCTCCCACCTTAGCCTCCCAAAGTGTGAGATTACATGCATGAGTCACCATGACTGACTTTATTTATTTTGGAATAATTATAGACTCACGGGATATTGCACAGAGTCCTGTGTACCCTTCCCTGCCATGGTGACATCTTATGTAACTGTACAATATCAAAAGTTGATACAAAAATATAAAAATTGATATTAGCAAATTACTGTTAAATAAACTACACCTATTTGATTTTTCACCATTAATAAAAGCACTCCTTCACTATTATGGATGTGTGAATAGTTCTATGAAATTTTATTCAAATATTTAGATTCATGTAACCACCACCACAATCAAGAAACAGAATGATATTATTACATACCTCTTCATATTTGCACCTGGCCCTCACCTTCTTCCACCTCTCCCCCAACTTCTCTGTGTCCTGGCAACCACTAAACTGTCTCCATCTCAATCCTTTTGCCATTTCAAGAATGCTTTATAAATGGAATCATTACTGTACATAATTTTTTGAGAGTGACATTTTCCACTGAGCATGTTGGGGCTTGAAGTCCATCTAGGTTGTTGCATGCATCAGTTGTTTATGTTTTTTTGGCTAGGCGTGGTGTTTCAGGCCTGGAATCCCAGCATTTTGAGAGGCTGAGGCAGGCAGATCACCTGAGACCAGGAGTTTGAGACCAGCCTAGGCAACTAAAAATACAAGTAATTAGCCGGTGTGGTGGTTTGCACCTGTGGTCCCAGCTACTTGTGAGGCTGAGGCAGAAAAACCACTTGAATCCAGGAGTCAGAGGTTGCAGTGAGCTGAGTTTTTGCCACTGCACTCCAGCCTGGGCCACAAAGTGAGACCCTATCTCAAAAAGACCCCCCCCAAAAAAAGTTCATGTTTTTTTGCATTAGTAAGTAGCTTTCTGTTGTATGGATTTGGCAGTTCATTCAACCATTACACCAACTGAAGAACATTTGGGTTGTTTGCAATATTTTGCTATTATGGATAAAATGGCTATGAAGATTGGTGTATGGATTTTGGTGTAAGTTTTCATTTCTCTGGGATAAATTCCTAAGAGTGCAACTGCCAGGTGATATAGTAAGTGCATGCTTTTCTTTATAAGAAATTGCCAAATTATTTTCCAGGGTAGCTATGCCATTTTACATTTGTCCCAGCAATGTATGAGAGATACTGTTTCTCTGTATTCTTGGCAGCATTTAATATTATTACTACTTTAAAACATTATGATAAAATTCACACACCATAAAATAGACCATTTTAAAGTGTATAATTCAGCTGTTTTTAGTATGAAAAGCTGTGTGTCCATGACCACTATCTAATTCCAGAATACTTTAATCATCCCACAAACCAAACCATTATCCATATCCCCCATTGCCTGTCCCTCCTCTCATCCCCTAGCAACCACCAACAGACTCTCTGTCTCTATAGATTTGCCTATTCTGGACATTTCATGTAAATGGAATTATAATATGTGACCTTTTCTATTAATGTTATTTTTAATTTTAGTTGTTCTAATAGGAGAGTAGTGATATCTGATTGTGGTTTTAATTTGTATTTCCTTAATGACTAATAGTGTTGAACATCTTCATGTGCTTGTATGCCATCCCTCTTTCCATTTTGGTGAAATATGTGTTCATATCTTTTGCCTAACATAAACGTCAAAAAAAGGAGCTTAATACATATAAGGATGAGATTGTCATATTCAAGCCAGAATGCAATGAAGTGGCATCTTTAAACTGTCAAAGGGAAGGTAAAAAAGAAACAATCAATATTTCAGTTCTGACCCTCCACAGTCAGAGCTGGTTAAGCACACTCTGCAAGGTTGGTGTCTGTCCTTCTGGCTGATGCTGGCACTGTGGGGAGGGCTGTCACTGATGCAGGGAAGAAAGATGGATGCCAAGAGGATGAGGGAGCAAGAAAAAGCCAGAGCTCACAGGGCAAACTGGGACCATGGCAGCTCGCACTGCCTTGGTCTTGGTGTGGGTGTCCTGCAGAATCTGAGATCCTTTGTTAAGGAGCTAAACACATGCCTGGGCCAGCAGTCAGAAAAGGTGAAGGAGGATCTGGGGAAGGTGGAGCAATTGAAGGCCTGGGTGCTGTGTTACACCAACAAGGAGATCCAAAAAAAATGACAATGTGCATAAGCTACAGAAATGTCTCCTGCTTCATTTCCTTCTAATCTCACATAAGAATCTCCTCTGTGACCCTTCCTAATCAGAAATACACACTGAGGGGAATTTGGGGAAATATAATTGAGCCCCACACTCCAAGTAATATTTCAGCTTATTTTTGCAAAATTTTAATAAAGTGGACATGGTGATAAAGATATCTGAAAGGGGCCAAGCATGATGGCTCATTCCTCTCATCCCACACTTTGAGAAGCCAAGGTAAGATGATCACTTAAGTCCAGGATTTCAAAACCAGTCTTGGCAACATAGTGAGATCTTGTCTTTACACAAAAATTAAAAAAAATATATCTGGATGTGATGACATACACCTGTAGTCCCAGGTATTTGGAGGCTGAGACAGGAGGATTGCTTGATCCCAGAAGGTCGAAGTTGCAGTGAGCCATGATCGCACCACTGCACTCCAGCCTGGGTGACAGAGCAAGATTCTGTCAGAAAGAAGGAAGGCA